>NW_028232774.1:30000000-40000000 GCF_057557595.1 Rhyacophila brunnea
GAATAATGGATTCATACGATATTTTTGAATCACAACATTTGAAAGCAATTCCAGAACAATTTTAGTACGGTTAAATTAGTAAGTGACTATACAGTGGTTAACATTATCCACGTCGGCAACACACTGTAGATAAGTCAATTCATGTGATTGTGGGTAAAGATGGAAATGGCTAGTTTTTAAATGAATATGAAATTTGTGATTTACCCCATTACATTCATTGGTAAATCTTCAAACAAGCGTTGATTTTCGGTTATCGCGGCTTTGTATTTATACAAAGACGGCCACTCTACCAAATAGACCGGTGTCAGTCATATTTGTATATATTATTAACTCATTATTTGTCGGACAATGTATGTGTTTAATCCCGGGATCAAAACGTCTGTTCGGTATTGGAATCGCCATCATTGAATAAATTAGCGATTTTTATGTACATATTACTTACAAAAAAAATATTATATATTTAATATGAATTAATTGCGCATTACTATTTATATCTTAGTTTTACTCTTACAAGAGTATTTATATCTTAGATATTATATCTAAAGAACTAAGAGAACCAAGAGTATTTATATCTTACAAGAGAGTTGTCACAGTTTCACGACTATCAGACTACGGGGAAAGCACAAATAGCGAAGTGGTTTTTTTTAAGTTTAGGGCGGCACTAAATTCTAGGACAGGGATGGCGAACCTACGGCACGCGAGATGATTTTGCATGGCACGCGAATGTTTATTTTGAAGAGAAAAGAAATATTACTATTTTATATATATTAAAAAAAAATTTTTTTATAAAAAAGTTTTACAAATAAATATATAAGTGAGTATTTACTTATAATATTAAAAAATAATGACGACATAGCCATGCGTCTTTTCTTCGGTTTTTCATAATATTTTTAGGTACCAATCGATGCGCAAACGGAAACAATAAAATTCATGCATAAATAATGAATGACAAATAGCATTGTATAAAATATTACAGGCAAAACATTACGTTTAATGTAATCATACGATTGCATAGGTCGGTCCTTAGGATCGGGGAATTAAACATAAAAAATATACAATTAACAAACCTTAATTATTAATTATCCCAAATTAATTATCGGCAGTCATTCAAATATAATCACTGCTTGTTATTTTACCTCAGACATAATCTCTAAAAATGGAAAACCGCTCAGTGACAGAGAATATAATATAAAGAAGAGTAGCTTAAATGCTTCCACGATCACTTTGAGTAATTTGAAAACAAGGAAAAAATATTCAATGAATAAAATGTATGCCTTCGGCTAGAAATACGGTGAAAGATAGAATAGCAATAACTCAATTGTAATTTTTAAACCTTTTTAATAGAATGATTAACTATTTTTTTTATAAAACTTATTTTTGCCATAAAAAAACTGCTTGGCACGTCGGACAGTTATATTATTATAATAAAATATTATTCGAGAAAATTTGGCACGCGTACCTAAAAAGGTTCGCCATCCCTGTTCTAGGAGATACTAGGTATATAGATAGAATGAAACTTCGAATGCAATGCGTTTATATGTTAGCAGTAAATTAAGATTTTCGATTACACATTTTTTCGTTCGTATTAAGGGGGGACATGCTCGTCAAAGGTCAAAATTGAGTTTTTATTGTATTTTCAAACCATGATCCTGGACACTCCTTAAACGTTGTAGATAATCTATTTATATAATTTTAAAGCCTTATTATCCTTTATAGTTATTTTAAACATTTGAGGACTGCATGAAGTATTTTTGTTACATAAAATAGTATTCTTTTAAACCTCTCGCTCTAATGTTTTAGAATATAGTCATATTTCGGTACAGAACTGTGCAGTGGTGTTAAGATTTTTTACATTTATTAATTTTTAAACGCATTTATAAAACCATTAGTATAATTTATTACGAGATAATTTTTGTAAAATATTCACGATAAAAAATTATTTTGATAATCTCTGTGATCCCAAATTTGACAAGAATTAGGCATTTTATTATTCAAAAAATCGGCAAGATTAACACATTTGAAGATGATTCTAAAGATATTTATTATAAGCTATGTCTTTGACCATTCAAGTGTGATAAAAATCTTATGAATAATGATTGCTTTATAATAATTATTGACCTAAGAAGAAGGTAGTGTTTTTTTGAAATACGCCATTTCTTTTGTCATTCCCTAGTGGTTAAGCTACAACATACGGCCGTAGCCATAAAATGACAAACTATAATTAAAGTAGGGAGTAAAATTATGTTAACGCGCGTGTTTGAACATGTACCTTACCGAATTTTTTTTTATTTTTTTTTAAACGGTACATGTTCAAACACGCGCGTCAATATCATTTTACTCCCTACTTCAATTATAGTTTGTCATTTTATGGCTACGGCCGTATGTTGTAGCTTAACCACTAGGGAATGACAAAAGAAATGGCGTATTTCAAAAAAACACTACCTTATTCTTAGGTCAATAATTATTATAAAGCAAGCATTATTCATAAGATGTTTAGCACACTTGAATGGTCAAAGATATAGCTTATAATAAGTATCTTTAGAATCATCTTCAAATGTGTTAATCTTGCCGATTTTTTGAATAATAAAATGCCTAATTCTTGTCAAATTTGGGATCACAGAGATTATCAATATAATTTTTTATCGTGAATATTTTACAAAAATTATCTCGTAATAAATTATGCTAATGGTTTTATAAATGCGTTTAAAAATTAATAAATGTAAAAAATCTTAACACCACTGCACAGTTATGTACCGAAATATGACTATATTCTAAAACATTAGAGCGAGAGGTTTAAAAGAATACTATTTTATGTAACAAAAATACTTCATGCAGTCATCAAATGTTTAAAATAACTATAAAGGATAATAAGGCTTCAAAATTATATAAATAGATCATCTACAACGTTTAAGGAGTGTCCAGGATCATGGTTTGAATATACAATAAAAACTCAATTTTGACCTTCGACGAGCATGTCCCCCCTTAATAAAACGTACATATTACTATTTTTTCAAAATGAAATACCTAATCATTTTGTACAAACAGTTTACTATAATGAATTCGACGTCGGAAATTTACAGATTCGTGCCGCAGTCTAAATACGGATAGTGGACATTGGTATAATATTATAATGTAATAATTATTATCAGATTCTTACCGTAGTTTCTGTGGCAGAAGGCGGAAGCTCCCTGGAGATAACTTCATAGCCGCACAAAGCTGTCGCAATGAAAACTATGTGGTATTTTACCAGCACTTTCATTTTTTACAACTCACCAAATAACACAATTTCAAGCGCCAACGTTTTTATTTTTAATTTCTAGTGTACTGATATTGTTTCTACGGCGAGCTTTCGATGAGCTTTTAGAAAATGTAACTTAATCGTTTATCACAATTCCACCGGTTTGCTGTATTATCACTCAGTTTTTTTACCAATACTAGTACCTTAATTTTCACTGGGTAATTAATTAACCTTTATTATTTTCTTTAGCACACTGTTTCTTTTATATTATCGTTTCACAAGTATTACTATTAAATTATTCTTGTCAGAGATACTGCAGCATTTATTGCTTCTTCTTTATACTTGACAATTAGACGTTGTAATGTCACAAGTTGGTTGATTTTCTTCGGATATTCCCTTTTTATGTGTGCTCCTTCTGAAAACAAAATACAATTAATATTAATTTGACAATTTATTATTTAGTGGATAATATACAAAAAACCGAGTAAGTATAATATTATTTAATATAAATACCTACACAATATTTATAACATAATCATTCATTTGATGAAAATTATTAAGTATTGGTCTTTATATGAAATCAAACACCAAACATTTTGTTTATACACCAAACAATATTGTTGGTAGGTATACATACAGGCTATTGTACCAAGAAAATTGGACGCACAAATAGATCCACAAGCCTTTTTTGAATAACTATAGGTATATTGTGTTTTTACAGAAAATCACCAATACATTACAAAACAGCAATTGTATATTAGATACTTTTTGTTTCATCGCAAATTAATACGGATTGCATTATTTACTTAGTAATTTTGAATTCGAAAACAGACAATTGAATGTGTTATCAGTATTTTTTTTAAATTTTTAACGATTTCTTACTAATGCAGCCGACGTAAAGTAAACGGAACAATGTCAAAAACAATATTCGAATTAGAATATATCATGCGCCGTTAATTGTTCGAACTTTCTGTAAGACTCACCATTAGAACTCACCATTATAGGCGAAAGCTCACTATATTTTAAATTGATAATAACTTATCGCGAAGAAGATATTATCAAAGAATTAGTGACCACCTTAGCTTCTGTAAGCTTTTTGATTTGAATTATGGGTAATAAATACTCCGTCTTGTCTCTATTGGGAATATTACAATACTGATTGATTTATATTACACGTATCATCTTTATTCTGTAAAATATTGAATAAAAACATTGAATTAAAAAAAGATTCTACTATTAAATCGCGAGGCATGTCAATAATAATTATGATTTCGACCTTCTTATGTAACACAGATAATATTAAGTCTATTTACCTACCTAAGTTTTTATCAACTGTTAATTGTTTTTGATCATTTTAATCGTCTATGAACTTGCTTACGTAGTACGTTCGCTTTTTTATAAGTTATTTATCTTCCGTATTATACTAATATTATTATCATTCAATGAACAGTTAAAATTGATTTTAATGTTTTTTGTACTTACTATATACATATTAGATAGTAAAAGTATTCGCAGGCTGGATTTACCCTTGAATGGACCCTGGACTAATAGATACATATCCGGGGTTCAGAAATAATTGGTTATTGGAACTGAACATAATCAATTTTGACTTGTAATGTTGCATCAATGATTTTTATTCCGACACTATCTGGAAAAAGACCTTCCCTTTCTCTCAATTAATTTATTTGTCACGTAAAGGTCTCATTACTTACCAATTTGGAGGTTGTTAGGCTATATGCCTCTGATCCCTATGTTAAATCCAGGTCTGAGTGTCAACCACTAAAAAATAACATAATATTCATATGAATGTATACAATATATCAGGCATGTCCAACGCTTCGATCGAGGGATGAATTTTGGTCGGTCACACAAAGGGTTCATAGGAATTGAGCCGTGAAAATGTAAAAATTGTTTAAGTACCTACATTTAATTGTAGTTAACCATGGGGAAGCTCACGTGACCACTTCGTATCACTTGATTCGTGTTGCATCACTCACGGTCTCCCGCGGGAGTGAGAGAAAGAGAATATGTGAGCCCCCGCGCTTTAAACTGAGGCATAATTACTTCGTACCATTGTGTACTAGGCTCTATGCACAGTAGGAGAATAGTTTGACAATGTGTGCAATGACAACCCAAGATAAGACCAAAACTTCAAAACGTCATTTTCACGACGAATGTGATAATGAGAGAGTGTGGTAGATGAAAGCCTACTTGAAGTTATGTTGATTCGCATATCGTAGTATTAATTATTAGGTTCGATTAGAATGGTGCGTCATTGTAAAGTTTTAAATTAGCGTGGAGTTTTGGCAGTTTGATTGTTTATTATTTTACACGAAGGTTTTAGCTATCAGATGGCATTCGTACATTTCTTTTAGGAAATTTGGCAATTATTGTTTTTCGACACATACGTGCAATTTTGATTTTTAACGTGTGGGTTTAATAAGCCTCGCTCGATCGTTTTTAGTTTTTTCCTCCTCTGACATTATTCTCATTCTTTGAAAATCTCGGCCAAGGAAGTAATTTTATGCGAAATGTTTAATGAACCACAAAATAAATATGCCCACTGATTTTCGCCTCGATTTGGAATGCTACATTTTGAGCACTTATCTCTGCCCGATGCTATGCATCACTGAGGAAGTTTTTGTGAGAAAATAAGTAGATTATTTTATTGTGACTTAATGGTTCTTCACTTGACTCTGATTGATGACACCTTGTCAGCCGCTTTATTATTTAAATAAAAATGTGGGAAGATTTCTCTATACTAACGGATTTAGTCCGTGAAAATGTTCAAGGTGTACTACGGATTCATTCATTACAAGGAAAAGAATTCATCCAATGAAATATTTAGATTGAGTATTCAAATGCTAAGGTTGTCTCATTGTCAATTGTAAATTTATTTTTATGGAATTTACTTGTATTGCTATTGAAGGGAATTTAAGCTTTTAAGCCGAACCAAAAACAGCAACGAAAGTTATATTTTTTTTAATTTTAATGTATAGGAAGTAGACTTATTCATCACCTACATAATTATTATAATTTATATTATGATCCGCGTGTTGTCTACATCGTTACCAGTAACCGTTAACAGGTTATAATTGATATAACATGAACAAAAAAATACGTGTGACAAAGTGATTTTGGAGTAGGTAATAATTCTACAATAATTACAAATTAATCACCACACAGTAAACGGTAGCTATAGAAACATTTGGAAATAAAAGTATTAAATTTAATGCTAATAGTGTAAAAAATTCATATCGTCCAGGATGCCAATACTTTTGTGCTATGTATCGTGATTTGAAACAACCGGAAGAGGATATGGAAAATTATATAATATCTATCTACTAGGATTTTCCACTTACTTCCCGTCTGTTCAGAGACTTGAAATCCGGTGCAATCGCTAATGCGACTACAGTAATTATTCATCGTGAAATTTGGGAGCGGGGTTAGGTGCTCTGAACTTGTGGCGCATACAACATTATTAAAATAACTTACTTATGCCACAAATGCTTTCAATATCTGAAAATGTTTTTTATAAAGTCTTTCAGACCGAGAGCGTTTATTATATGAAACATCCACGTCGTAAAACAAAAATTCAAATGCATTTTGTATAAGAACATAATTATTAAAATATATAAGTACATAATATGTAAATGTTCGGAAACGATTTTGATAGAACTTTCAAAGTTTGTTTACAATGTTTGTCGAACCGATGTAGGTATGTATTTTAGTCTGAACGGCGCCCGCACACCATTGACAATAGTTTAGCGTTATTTTTGCTAGATCTAGCATTTTTGAATAGGCATCTAGCTTTTAAAATATGCATCTCGCGTATGGTGTTAAACCTAGCGTTTTCGACACCGCGATCAGCTTAAAACTTCTTATAACAAAGCAAGAATATTATACCAGATTTGCTTGAAAATCAATCTACCTACCGTATATCTTCGAGATAAAATAAATGTTACAAAATGATGACTTCTAATTTTATATCTGCAGTAATTTTTAATTTTATCACTTATTTTATTATTTGTAAAACAAGAAATTCTCCTTTATATCTTTTCTTGTAAACCAATCTTTATAATAATTATGACTTATTTTATTGAATGCTAGCTTCTATAAACATTGAATTTAGGAATTATTTAGGCTATTTTCCTATACTATCTGGATATTTTTGTGAGTGACAGTAACAACATTGAAGGTGCGGAAAACCGAAACCGTCCAGTTAGCAATAATTTGTATGTTGATTTTTTACATTGATAAGAGTAATATTATTGGTGGGTTAATTGCGAACCTTTTTCGTAAATTCTTTCGTTAATCGTTGCGGTTTCGTACAAAAAAAAACTTGCGGCCAACCGGTTTTAAAAGAAATCGACGTGAAATGTGTAACATCATTCAGTAGGCACTTCAAATATTGTTGTTTTACACGATCGGAAACGATTTTCCATCATACGATTATAATTATTATTGTGAATGAATGAATCAGTGCCTCGTAATAGACTGAATTTGTTTATTGTTTTGTGTATGCCCAATGCAGGTTTTTTGTAGGTTAAGCCTATCACAAGTCCGCAGTGGAATTTGGGTTAAATAAATTCCTCGTACCATATGTTATGAATGTTATGATATGACAATGCGAAATTCTTCCGATATATTGTCTGTTTTTTGTACCATGTTATTTTTTAGGCCTTGCTTTTGTATGCAAGTATCTAAAAATTATTTCATTAATTATTGCTGATTCATTTTTAGTTTCCTATTCAACGGTACCTACTAATGGTATGGATATGATATTACTCACCCTGGGGCTATACATTAGTGATTCGATTAGGTGCTTTTAGTTGTGTATCTGTATAATACTATGTAATTTAAACATGGAAATTAAATGCTGGATTGAACCGGCAAAAATGCGTTCAACAAGATTAACTAAAGACTATGCCGAAGGACATGGTTGGCTAAATAATTTACTAATGTCGGAAAATATCCGACGGCGCATAAATCCATGAAATCTAAAAATATTCTTTGAAGTCCATTACATTAATAATGTATTTGGAATACTATTAATGTTTAGAGTAATTACTAGAGTCAACAATATAGAAAACCTCATATTTTACTATAACATAAAATATATAATCAAGGGCAACTTGTAGTTTCTCACAATCTTGATTAAGGTGTTAAAACCCAAGTAAATGTCGTTTAAAAAATCTATTTTAATCTATGAAATTAAATAATCGTGTACTCTAAATATATTATAAAATAGAATTCTACCGACTATCTGCTATGTCTTCTCTATTATCCTGTGTAGTGTAGAATCATGGACATTTACTCACGCAATAGGTAATGGATTAAAAGCTTTCAAGGTGTGAATTTACCGAAAAATCCTTAGGTTATCAAGGAAACAACGAATTCGTAATGAAATGATGTGGTAGTACAAAAAATGAAGACGTAAAAACTGCCTGAAATATTACTCTAGAATATTATATATACTAGAAAATTAAATCACGAGTTCTCATATGAACTGACGAAATGTATGCATTGCTGCTATACATGGTAAGATTGATGGCAAAGGAAACCAGGAAATACATTCATTTCTTCACTGAAGAATATGTCATAAAATCACCTTGCAGACCAGCAATAACTAAAACGGAGATTCGAACAATGGCAGTTATCGTCCATGAAGAAGAATATACTCACATATACAATGATTAAATAATGGCACAAGTTTAATAATATGTTGATTATGCATATTGATGGATGAATCGATACCTGTTGCAGCAGTCAATATACCCATCTGGCATACATTTTAAATGTAAACAAATTAGTACCTAACACATCGCCAATACGTCATCGAAAAGCTTAGGGTTGTTAACCTAAAATACGATTGGCATTTTTCATACGTCTGATACGTCATACAAAATTCGAGTTCCACCAAATAACATTTGTAGGTACCTACCTAATGTTTTTTTTTTAATCGAATTTCCCTAGATAATTATGACATTTTTGATGTTGTCATAAGCCCACATACTTTTTTTCACTGTGTTAATGGAAATGAACAGTTATAGACCCAATAGAAGTATATGATGATTAAATCCGGAATCCGGAAACGATTTATCATTGCCAAAAGTCTCCGGGTCAGATTCGGATAGGTAGCATCTTCATCTTAATCACCTGTTTGGATAGGTAGACAAACTAAAATATTGTATTCTGTTTTACACAGTTTTTTGTATACACAGATGCGTGTATGCGTAGGTATAGTTAACCAGAAAATGCACAAATGTACTCAAATTAAAATTGATGAGGTGACGATATTGCAATCGATAATTTAATGTGGTTGAAACAACTTTGTAATATGTTTACCTACATTGAATAATTTTAATACCAATAAATACAATTCGATCTTTATGACAGAACGGAAAAGTGTTTTCGCTTCGTTCCATTAAAATAATTTACTATGTTGCACATTTCCGCACTATTCGAAATTCTAAAAAAAAATAATCCTCGACAATGTTTTCTTATATTATGTTATTAAATTGCAGGACGACAAAATAAAATTATTACATAATTATGATAATTTGAAGATGTATTTGTATTATGGACACTATTTTAACATAACAAGTCATAATTATTGTTTTATGAATTTTATGTCATATATGAATTAGTCAATTTGGTCGTGCACTCAATTTTGCTTAAACTGAAAGATCGTGGTTACTTCTACTATGTATTATATTGAAGAGACTAGACTAGTGTAAAAACGTTAAGTTTGTTTAGTTAGAGAGAAGTTCATGTTTATTACGATTTATGTATAATATTGCACACTGATCTCTGCCATCTCCGTGATATTTCCTTCCAATGATGTTTTGTTGCAATGTATATTATTTCTTCCTGGTTTTCGGAACATTTTGTTTGCGGAATGATCAGTGACATAAAAAACAAAATTTTCGTGATTTTCGAGTCTTTTTCGCATATTATCTAAACATCTAATGGATAATTTGAAAATAAATGGGCCATTTGAAAGAAACTAAATATTTTTTTTCGATTTTTCGTTCAATTAATAAATAGATATTAAAACCGCCAAGTCAAAAGTTTGTTGTCGTGATCTCACTCTATCGTAATATTTATTTATATTTTGTTTTTTGATTTATTTAGAAATTGATACAATTGAAATCTGGCCGATATATTTTCTGCTATGCGATGTTGGACCAAAGTGATTGTAGTTACGTATTTTTGTACCAACAAGATCCGTTAGTTTGATCGAAAACGTTATAGTCAATTCAAAAAAACATATCTAAATAAGCTTTACATATTGCATTAAAAAAAATCGAAAGTGGCGGTAAAACCTACGTCTCGTTTAGGCTATTGGACATCTTTATGAATCACTTACAAATCTTGAAGTAACACATGATTCGATGTGTTAATTAGTATTGTCTTGGTGTGCTTATGTAATAGGGTAACAGTGGCGGAAACGAACACTCTAGTGGGTTTTTTGATATATTTAATTCAAACAAAATGATAGATCAAATTATTTTACTTCATTCAGTAGCTCAACCATTAGTTGAAAGAATCCAGACGAAAAAGCATGACAACATTAAAAACCTCAGGAAAATTAAGCAAAAACTACACTAAGGTCGAAGTGTCTGCCCCGCAGGTGTGGGGCAGATGTACATGTATGAAATGTATGAAAAATTATGAACTTTTTCTCAATGATTCTCACAAATAAATAAGGATCGTCACCCTTAATATCGCAATTATAAAATTTTGGAACCATTTTATGCATGTAATGCATTGAACCCATTCCTCACCCGGCTTGTAAATATTTGTATTTCGTGGCACAAGAAATAATTTTTATCTTCACACCAGTTACATTTATCCGTTGTTCTAAGTCGGTTTCTTACCATTACTATGTAAGAAAATAATTGAAAATATTAATTAATATGTCTGTCCGTTTGCCCCCCCCCCCCGTATAAGTAATAAAAACAAAAATAGTCAGAAATAAAAAAAAGAGATGTCGCCATATGCATCAAAGTGTGTGACAGAATGCTTAAATAACGTGTTTACATTGAATATCATGTATAAACTCTATAAGTGTTACCAAAAAATGTTGGTTGCACATAATATAGGTACAACAAAAATATTATAACACCATATTTCCACATACCTATTCTGTGCACCTCATGCGTTTGAAAAATCAGAATACACAGGGATTGCGACGGATTTAACAGATTTATTCATAATTTACACCGCAAGACGTCCGCAAGTCATACCAAAGCAAAAAATTTAAATGTCTGTTAAACAGCTGACGATCACATTTGCTTAGCTCCTGTCTGTTTGGTCCCATGTCCGTTTGACCCGCTCTTACTCTATGATGATTTTACTGGCAGTTGCGTTCGCATTTTTTTATGAATGATTGCATAGTGCAGACAATTTGAAATGCATACAATTGTAGCAAGATCTACTATATTTTGTTAACGTTACGTTTATCTCCATGATATCTTTGATTAATTGATCAAGCTTGAATTGCCATCATTCGTTGGAAAAGAAATCTACCGAACAACGTGACATTTCCTCAAAAATTGGCGATGTCAGATGGACTAGTTTCCATGTGCCGAATTCGGCTTATAGCTGAATAGCTACATCAGTTTCAATAGTATTTTTTTTTGCCTGTTTGGATTACGTTATTGTTTCACTCATTAAGATGCGTTTGCGCTGAGAAGAAATTGACAATTATTACGAAGGAAAATGATTCGTTTTCATTATTAAGAGTGAAAGTCTCTTATCCACTATTAACAATCTCAGTATAATAATTACACTTTAAATGAATTTTGTACGCTCCTCCCATAAGACATCAAGTGAAATTTCAGTTTTTACTGATATTTTAGCCCGAAAAAGATATATATTTTATGTAGAAATAAATACCAAAAAAAATATGTATGTTCTATAATTGAGTAGCTTTGAGAGAGTTGAATTCAGCTTACAATTAATATATTATATCAAAAAAAACTCTGGAACCCTCAGATGATGGTTACTTAAACCCTGACGGCTAAAATTATTAAACATGGATACTTGCTTTGCCTGCTGATTCTCTGAATGCTGGTTGTCCAAATTCGAAAGAAAATTTATTTGTCAAAGAAACCGAATCCAAAGGATTCAAACAATTGCACTTTTCTGAAAATTGAAATGTATGAACTCATGTAGATTGGTGCGTAAGTATTTGCTACACATACTCGTTAGAAGTAATGGTCAATATGGGTTTATGATACCTAGTTGAAATAAGTTATGTAATTTTTAGAATGAATTTTGTCGATGTGGCGAGCGAAGATCAAATCGATGCACGACCCGCCGCGAGTAGTTGAGATAGCTCGATTCGTTATCAGCAGATAAGTCCGAACGTTTCCTCCATGGAAGTGATGAAATGTTGGTTTTCTTTTTTCAGTTTTTTACTGCACTGATACGCCTCTTTGACTGATTACCTCGCATTAAATTAGAGCAAATGACATTCACTTGTATTAATATAATATGTAGTAGATAATAAATAAATAGGTAATATACTTAATAAAAAAGACGACACAAAATAAACGATTTGTCCCTGCTTAAGTATTAAAGAAAAATGATAGAACAGCTTGAAATTTGTTAATACTTTTGCGGGGCGCGCGGCTCGCGGCCGTTTGAAGTCTCTAGCGGCCGCGCTACAATTGTGACCGTCACGCCTGTGCGTTTTTTCGTAACGAATCCGCCCGGGAGGTCAAGGCAAAAGCATGTATCCATTAGCAAGTATTTTTTTTTATGTCGAGAATGCTAAGAACGGCGTCAGCGTTGTTTTGGAGAAAATTAGTTATTTATGGGATTAAATTATTTAAAATATCACCACAAGTGCAAGCATCTCACAAGTGTATCAAGATGAGAAACTATATTTAATTCAATTCTGTATTTTGCCACCGATTTGAGGATGCGTCATGCGTTTCTCAAGTCTGCCACTAATGAGGTATCTTTATCTTGTCTAAAAACCATTGATAAACAACAAAAATACAACATTTTTCTCAGCATATGAATATTCTATAAATTTAAAACTAACATTTTTTACAAAATGTTGATAACAGTTATGTAAAATATATAATCGCATTTTAACTATAAAGTCGATTTATGGAACCGGTGTCGCGCGAACGATCCGGAAATGTGCCGTATTATGTATAATGTGGCAGTGGAAAAGAATAATTTCCGTATATTAGAAAAAAAGTCAATACAGACTATTCTGCCATTTCCTATCCATTGATACCACATATTTGTGAGAGCAACCTTTCTCGTCAATGGTCCCTCTCTACCAAGTAGTATTTAAAAATCTCATCACGTGGCCTGTGGAATCAACCCGTTGTATCTCACTCGAATACTCAGCGGTTAAATTAGTATACTGTATAATATGAATCACAGATTTAAACAGAAAACTAATTTTAAAGCCAAATTCAATAATTAATTGTTTTAATTAATAAAATCAAAAATATACCTAAGTTTACCAAATAACTCTACATGTATACTGTAATTTACGTCAGCTGGATGCAGAACTATTCTAACTTAAATTTGAAATTTTTGAGGAGATTTTTTTTTGTTTTTTGAAAAAAATAATTATTTTTATGGATGAAATGTACACATCATATCGTCATTGTTCTGGCAGAAGACACTAATTCGAAAAAATGACATTCAGTTAGTAGCAAAATGTTCCTTATTTAAAACTTTATCGTCTGGAAACATTCTTAATAAATAAACAGTCTTTATTTTAAAGTCATCCTTTTTACGATTACTTAATAAACTCACATGATAGACCATTATTTCAAACTTTTTAACAACTTCAAAGTTAAATTACTCAAAACTAGTATTCTCCAGTTAGTGTGTTCTGGCAGAACAGAGACGATATTTTAGTATGATTATTGATGAAAAAAATGGTGCATACACTGTCTTGTCTATATAAATAATAAATAACTGAAGTAGGCTGTTTCAAAAAAAAAATCTGCAAGATATTTCAAATGTGAGTGAGAATAGTAATAACTAGCCTTTTTACTAATATTCCCGTTAAAGAATGAATAGTAAAAATTCACCCATTTGCGTTGACAACCGGAATAGCAATCGACTTACAAAAACATCCTGTAAAATTGAATATAATTTATAATTATTATTTTGTAAAATGGAATTTCGCCAAGTAAATGCTGACTCAATTATTAATAAAAAGTTTTTTACTAGAAATTAAGTGTAAAATTTCAAGCCCAGACATAAACGTTATGTTCTTTTAAATAAGCACAACCACTTAAGTAATTAGTACTCTAACTATTTTAAAATGGTTAATTTAAATTAAGTTTGTTTTTTAAATTTTTATTCATTAGTAGGTAGGTACCTAATAATTTTTTTGGATCATGATTTTCATTTTTCTTGTGTTTCTACAGTTTTTTTTTTAATACATATATTATGTAATGTAGTAGATAATATTATTATACTTACGAAGTATTGCATTTATGATTGTATGTTTAATGTAAAATACGAAAAACATGTTAATTAAAGAGTTGTACCTAATAAGTAAATTATTATTTCAGTGTGCCACGAAAATTTTGTATTTCGAACAATGTGCCCTCTCGTTAGCTTGGGTAGCACTGATCTATGCATCTGGGTCCCAGTACTCAGCTTCTCAATTAATTATTATAATTTCTGCGTTCTTGTGACGAAATTCATCTTACTTTATTTCATAAACGTCCGGTACGTGTCACACATAAGTGGTTACTTATTGAAGATCCGCATATCCGTTTGACCCCGCCCCCGGTGAAATTCTTTTCAGTTGAAAAAAAGTCCACTTGCGAAATTAAAATGAATCATTATTTGCATTATTCTGCCACGCGATTGTGTTGGCGCGAATAATATTATATTATTAAATACGTTTTTTCCGAGCATATGTATCCAGGATATGTCGCCATTTTTTTTTTCGTTCTATCGTTTTCTCTTCTGGCAAACCGTTTATCCGGAATGATTGTATTCGAATATTAGAATCTGCTATTAACGTAATTATTAGTTGCAAAAACGACACTCAATTCAAATAATAGATGGCCAAAAATAGAATGAAACTTCAGAAAAATATTCATATTCATAATCGGTAAACAAGCACATCAATTTAATAATTACATAGGTACATATTTTTTTTACAATACGTATTAAATTTAACCATAATACGGTGACTCAATTTTAGTATTAAATGGGTTTTTTATTTGATTTTAAATAATGCCCCCTATTAAATTTCTATGTACGCGTTTAAATATAAAAGTAATTTTCGCTGATAAGTGTCTTGAAAGGAAACTTCATGCAAAAAAGAATTAGTTTTGTTATCTTTTCGCATACTGTCTAACCCTAACGAAGGAAACAATAGTTATGATATAATAACAATAACTTACCTATAGATTAACCTTATATTACAGTATTACACAATATGTCATTCATTATGAAACGAAATTTCAAAAGGTTGCCTCGAAATATCAAAGTAAATATAATACATGATACATAAATACATACAAAATTCGTATGCGTATATTGTGTATATACGTTCTACCTGTTTTGGGATAAAGTAGGTACCTACATAATAATATGTAACCATTGTCACATGTCTTTCAAGCGTTTAATTACCATTATAATAGTAAACTTTCCAAAATTGTCTAAAAAAAATCCTATTTTTGTAGGTAAGTACTCGAATAAAAAGCAATCCAGTGAATATTTGTCTCGGCATTAAAATAAAGCCAACAAACGGGGATTAGTTTAGATTTAGTATAATAGAAATACCGATTTTAAGTAACCGCAATTCGACATCCTGCAATTTTATATTTTAACATTTGCGTCGTATGTAGGGATGATTTCGCGACTTATGAGTTGTCATAAGCTTTAAAAAAATCCGCCTCACTGTGTGTGCTATTAATTTTTAATCACATTTCGTTTATAAATCATAATATTTTAATCCAAAGTGTACATATTTATATTATAATAGGTATTCGTGTTTATTACAACTAAGTATCTAATTATCACAAGCATAGGCACCTACCGCTATCCATTAAAACATGCACAGCATAAAATTCTTGTCAGGTATGTCGAAAATTGATATTATAATTTCATATTGTAATATTAACAATGTAATAATATCTAATATTATAATTATTGAAGTTTGTAGTAACCGGTATGCTTTGAGCCGGTTTATTTTTGCAATACATTATAACTGAGATTAGTTACATTGAAACTCTTACAACGAATAACTTTACTGCATGTAGGTACTGATACCATGTAAAAATATCTCGTATAATACTAAACTTAGTGTATGGTAATTATGGTATACAGATCAATCGATAATTTTATTATTATTAGGCGTTATCATGATGTCATAACTAAACAGTTTTTAGTTATGGTTGACTTTTTTTAATGGTTCCGCTATCCCTTGGTGAAATAAAAATCTATCCTGACAGGATGTTGAAACCAAGATACAACACTCGCTGTTTAGATGTTTAATTTTTGTTGGATTGTTCTGATGGGTTTATGGCCTGAAACAACTACTGTCAAAATTCGTGTTATGAATTAATAGCTGGATGCTTACATACAAGCTGTGTGATTCTTTAAACTCGTGTAAATATCACTTTCTTCCTAAAACTTACTACGATTATTGGACATTCTGACATTTGAACAGTTTTATTGAGAGTTTTTTTTATTATTATTTTGCTAAATCTGTGATGCTCGGGTAAAACTATTATCATAACGAAAAGTCAATTACACAGATAATCAGCAACTTCAAAACTCAACTCAACTTCAACAACAAAATATTCATATTGCATATTGCAATTGTACATGAATAAAACCAAATTAAATATAATACCTACGCAGTACGCTATTTTCAATTTTTATTTATTAAATCGGACAGGTAAATTATTTTCCCAGTCAGATAATTACTATTTTATGCATTAGTATTTATTTAAGGTCGATTTTTAACACCTTTAAAGGTACATGGTTTTTAACCAAGTGAGTGAATATACGCTAAAATGGTTTTTAAAGAACATTTTCGGCAAAAATCGACTTACGTTGTTTTACTATAATAACACAGACATAAAATAATAATCTATGAACGTTTTAACAAAGTTATAAAAACTATCTGATTATTAAAGTATACACGAAAAACATTGTTATATATTAACAATATAATATTTAGTATTGAGAAATACACATTGCTTATTAATAATATCTTTCACTTCAGCTGTATATACAGGTGTATCTACCTCATATTTCAAAACATAATGCGGGTAAAATCTAATATCTTAATGTTGCGAAAATCTAACATTGCTAAATATGTACCATTTTTCACACTGCACGCACTTCAGGATTATGGATTAGAAATTATACACTGGGAAAAAGTAACAAAACACACAAATGGCACAACGTAGTTCGATATTAATATTAATTATAATATTTTATGAAAACTGATTCCAATATTTTTACCATGTTTAAGATTTCTGTGTTGTCTCTTCATAGCGTGATGTTTTGCGTGAAGACGTTATCACACGTGTAACACTTATTTAAATTGCGATTATCGATTTTTACCCCTTCGCGACCCTTGGCCCGATCGCTCAATCACTGTCGATGCTAATTACGCGACATTTTTTTACACCACCGCGACAAAGCTTGCACGTAATTGTGGCGCTATTTTTGTCAGCGCGGCCTTTGACCGGACCGATGCCGAATTGGCGGCGCCTTATCCGCGACCCGTCGGATGTGAGAGGAGGTCGAATGAAATTGGGCACGCGTGTGTCCTCACAGCGATGCTTCCTTTCGGGCGGAGCATGGCGGCGGAGACGAGCGAAATGTTCCGCCGTTTGACAGGCAGTAATAACAATCCGAATGTCTCTAGAATTTTTACTTTTGACTTTGTTGATGGTTTCACCGTGTGGGGCGTACGTGGATACGGAAGGGGTATCGCGCGGAGCATTTCGCCAAGGATTCCGGTATCTCACACGTTCTGCAAATGATGCAAGTCATTCTAGCCCCAATTTATTAATACCTATAATTTTTTAATACGTTAGTGAAACGGATCCTTCTAGACACCCACCATGAATTTGGCTTCAGCTTCTAAAATTCCTGTAAGTGATATTTAGATTGTATTAACCACTAGCTGAAGTACCCGGCTTTTCACAAGGTCGATTACATGTATCTTACTTAACGAAACAATGATACGAGGGTGGGTCAATAAGTCCTTAGAAAAGCCGACAGGTGGCGCGACTAGTACTGTAAGCGGTTTGTTTTCATGCAGCGGCACTACCGATTCAGTATGCTGCGAAGTTTCAATCAGATTGGTCGGGTTGTTGTGTGTTTCTCGTACATTTAAAAAAAAATTTGCTTGTGGAAAATGGAAAAATGGAAAATGGAGAAAATTGAGGTTAGGGCTGTTATTAAACATTTTAATATAAAAGGGTTAACAGCAAAGGAAATAAAAAATGAGTTGGATTTAGTTCACGGCATATCTGCTCCTTCACTTGCAACTATTTATAACTGGTTAAATGAATTTAAACGTGGTCGTACATCAACAAAGGATGAACCACGCTCAGGACGTCCTGTAGAGGTGACTACACCAGAAATGATCAATAAAATCCACGATATGGTGTTAAGTGACCGAAGATTAAAGTTGAGTGAGATAATTGAGGTTACAGGGATCTCAAAAGGTAGCGTCATTTCTATTTTACATGACAAATTGGGCATGAAAAATATTTCTGCAAGATGGGTGCCGCGTTTGCTCACAGTCGACAATAAACGCAATAGGGTGGTGGCCTCTAAAGCCCTGTTGTCGCTCATGCAACGCAATCCGGATGAATTTTTTCGTCGCTTTGTGACTGTAGATGAAACATGGATACACCACTATACTCCCGAGACGAAAGAACAGTCAAAGCAGTGGATTGCGAAGGCAAACCATGTCCAAAGAAGGCGAAAACCGTAAAATCAGCTGGTAAGGTTATGGCTACTGTATTTTGGGATGCACGTGAAGTTATTTTCGTTGACTATTTGGAAAAAGGAAAAAAAATAACAGGGGATTATTATGCATCTTTATTGGACCAGCTAAAAAACGAAATTGAAGAAAAACGGCCTCATTTAAACAGGAAAAAAATCCTCTTTCATCAGGACAATGCCCGTGTTCACACATGTTTACGATCAATGGCTAAAATTGAAGAATTGAAGTTCGAATTGGTCGACCACCCACCGTATTCGCCAGATTTAGCCCCCAGTGACTTTTTCCTTTTCCCAAACTTAAAAAAATGGCTAAGTGGACAACGTTTTTTTTCAAATGAAGAAGTCATTGATCGGACAAATGCTTATTTTGAGGACCTTCCGAAAACTTATTTTTCTGACGGTTTAAAAAATATTGAGAAACGTCTAACCAAGTGTATTGAGCTCCAAGGAGATTATGTTGAGAAATAAAAAAAAAATACAAAAATAAAAACTGTTTTAATGCTTTTTTCTAAGGAATTATTGACCCACCCTCGTAATTGCATTCTTCAATATTAAAATATGTATCTGGGTACAAGTCTAAAACCCGACAAAGAATGAGTTATCTAAGGTGTCTTTTCAGGTTACATGTAAATTGTACATAATACATTTCACCGTAGTGCAGTTCGCCGTGAGCTTTCTTATCGGAAAGAGATGACCGTATACTATACGGTCTCCAATTTTATTTGATTCAATATGGATATTAATTTAATTTTCATAGTCGATTTCGGCAAAATTCATGAATTCAAGAATGAAAACCTAACCTAACGTAACAAATAATCCAGTATATCGGGTATTACCAAAATTTGTTTGCCGCTGGCTTTCATCAAACAGACAAGAACCAATATAATATGTATCTAGGCATACCAACAACATATCAAAATGAAAATAATTATGACAGTTAATTTAAACAAAATAACATTAAATTAAAATGGAATCCAAAATAGTTATGTACTTAAATATCTTGATCTGCTCTGAAAATTCAAAATTGGAATTGCCAAAAAAGGTAATTTGATCAAACTATATATGTTTTATACCTATGTAGGTAGATATCAGTTGGGCCAAATAGGAAAAGGAGATCAAACAAACATAATATTATGTTGACCTTTATAAACTTATATAGATATTGGTCTTCATAAAGGATTGTAATTATTGGACATTGATTTTTCATACTTATAAAAAAATATTTTTATTTTTCCAAGACACTTTAGAAAAGGTTTGCAAACGTAAAATTCTTTTGAAAATACCTCTTTTGACAGTCTAACTGTTAATAATTATTTGCATGAATTAATATTGGATCGGTAGGTTAGTGGATCGGGCCATCACAAGTGAAAGCTGTTGGTTCAAATCCTATTTGGTCTAGTTTTTTGCTAGTTTTCTAGGGTTTTTCAATAAACTATTTTTTATTTAATGAATAATTCACATTTGATACCTCAGAACATACATACTATTTTAAAAAAAAATTCACGATGCCGGGCGGGACTTGAACGGTTTTACAAATTGTTATATTTTTATACTTCATTTAGACTTTAGTACGAGGGTGGGTCAATAAGTCCTTAGAAAAGCCGACAGGTGGCGCGACTAGTACTGTAAGCGGTTTGTTTTCATGCAGCGGCACTACCGATTCAGTATGCTGCGAAGTTTCAATCAGATTGGTCGGGTTGTTGTGTGTTTCTCGTACATTTAAAAAAAAATTTTGCTTGTGGAAAATGGAAAAATGGAAAATGGAGAAAATTGAGTTTAGAGCTGTTATTAAACATTTTAATATAAAAGGGTTAACAGCAAAGGAAATAAAAAATGAGTTGGATTTAGTTCACGGCATATCTGCTCCTTCACTTGCAACTATTTATAACTGGTTAAATGAATTTAAACGTGGTCGTACATCAACAAAGGATGAACCACGCTCAGGACGTCCTGTAGAGGTGACTACACCAGAAATGATCAATAAAATCCACGATATGGTGTTAAGTGACCGAAGATTAAAGTTGAGTGAGATAATTGAGGTTACAGGGATCTCAAAAGGTAGCGTCATTTCTATTTTACATGACAAATTGGGCATGAAAAATATTTCTGCAAGATGGGTGCCGCGTTTGCTCACAGTCGACAATAAACGCAATAGGGTGGTGGCCTCTAAAGCCCTGTTGTCGCTCATGCAACGCAATCCGGATAAATTTTTTCGTCGCTTTGTGACTGTAGATGAAACATGGATACACCACTATACTCCCGAGACGAAAGAACAGTCAAAGCAGTGGATTGCGAAGGCAAACCATGTCCAAAGAATGCGAAAACCGTAAAATCAGCTGGTAAGGTTATGGCTACTGTATTTTGGGATGCACGTGAAATTATTTTCGTTGACTATTTAGAAAAAGGAAAAAAAATAACAGGGGATTATTATGCATCTTTATTGGACCAGCTAAAAAACAAAATTGAAGAAAAACGGCCTCATTTAAACAGGAAAAAAATCCTCTTTCATCAGGACAATGCCCGTGTTCACACATGTTTACGATCAATGGCTAAAATTGAAGAATTGAAGTTTGAATTGGTCGACCACCCCCGTATTCGCCAGATTTAGCCCCCAGTGACTTTTTCCTTTTCCCAAACTTAAAAAAATGGCTAAGTGGACAACGTTTTTTTTCAAATGAAGAAGTCATCGATCGGACAAATGCTTATTTTGAGGACCTTCCGAAAACTTATTTTTCTGACGGTTTAAAAAAAATTGAGAAACGTCTAACCAAGTGTATTGAGCTCCAAGGAGATTATGTTGAGAAATAAAAAAAAAAATACAAAAATCAAAACTGTTTTAATGCTTTTTTCTAAGGAATTATTGACCCACCCTCGTACCTACTCAAAATCTTTGATTATGTTTAAGGATTTTAATAATAATAAACAGTTCTGTGTGCCCTAAAATGCTCGAAATGCATAATAGTACCGAATAACGTGACGTCGCCATTGATTCGACGATGTTTATTTTTCATCGTTTTTCGCGAATAAATCAATATGTTGCAGCTCATATAATTTCGATGTATGATGCTAGGTACGTTTAAGTATATAACACGCATATAATATTATTATTAGAAAAAAATACCAGGCTGCACTGCCACCTGTCACCATTTTCAGATGTGGCTTAGTTCTGCAACTGAAACTAATAAGTACTAATAACATTTCTATATTTTTTATTGATAGTTTAACTAAACGCCGCTCTGTTGATTTTTTAATATATATTAAATATTAAGATATTTTATGATAAAAATATTGTATAGTACTACAATCAATCTTCAAAATATAGACCTGTTGGTACCAAACGTATCGTAGTCAGTGACCTTGCCAATTAAAATTTGTTTGGCAGTTTGAATACCGTAAGGCCATTTATAAACGTACAAAAATGTCCGTAATTTTTATTATGACTAATTTATTAATAATCTATACTTGCTTTTCCCACCACCACCCGCCACGTCTCCACACCCGTTATGCAGGCGTATACCGTGGCGTAACGAACGATAGGCGCTGTTCAAATTTGTGCCGAAAGTGTCCCAGGAGCAACTTCCCAAGACCTTGGTTGGCGTGCACTAGAGTGTGCGTGATCCCTAATTCCATATAATGCATTACGGTCAATTCTCGATGAGAAAAGACATTCTCGCTTGCCGTATAATGCCGGAAACTTTTTAAAAGCTGAGAAATTTTCCCTCGTAGATACCAAGTCGCAATGGCCGACCGGTCCCAACTGAGGGTCGGACCGACTTGAGAAGCTCTTCCCTTTCAACCGACATATGGGGAGTGGGGACACTCCCAGAGGATGTGAACGGCATCCTGCAATTCGCCACATAAGCAAGTCGGAGATTCTATTAGGCCAAGCTGACAGAGCTTGGAGGCAAAACCACCGTGTCCGGTTAAGAACTGAGAAGTCCATTGGTCTGGAGTCAATCTGGTTATCTCCATGCGCCACTTAATATTAGGAAAGAACAAATGCGTTTGTCTGCCCTTGGAAGAAGTGGCCCATCTCCCCTGCCACACACGCAGCGCCGTGTCATACGCCAGGTCGCGTACAATAACTTTTCGAGCGCACCGGCTCATGGATCCAAGACCTAGAGGCGGCGATATAAAGATACCGCCATCCTCCGCCCCCAGACCCCCAAGCAAGGCGGTCGTGGCACCACGGACCTGAATGTGCAGGTATAACGGAAGCACTCCGGCTAACGGCAGAACATCCAATTATTTTTTTATGCTATCAAGAGTCTGAAAGTAAATTCAGTCGAGTTTGTGCGAATGGAATTTGCGAAAGCCGATCGTTTTATATTAAGTTTGTTTTCGATCGACTTGGGTTTCTAGGAGAAAAATTGGCTCGGCGAAAACACCTAAAAAAAGTCCACTTTGGACGGAATTTCTTAACCCATTGGAGGCAAGCTAGATTTTGCAGGATCGATTATCACTAAAAGGCACACTGATTGATATGATTCATTTATTATTTATTTAATTAAAATAAATTATTTGAATATTTGTAGGTGTTGAATTGTGCTATTATTTGTTTATATTTTACGTTGAAATTACGTTTTACGGTGAAATAAAGAAATCATGTCAAATACAGTTTTTTGTGTTTTCAGTCTTTATTATACACAATGACAAAGGTAAAAAATCTATGATAGAACTCTACGATTAAAGAAAAAAACTGGAGATTAATATTACAACTCTTCAAGATATCTAGAAGATGGAGATCCATGTTATGTTTTTACTCTCTTAAGCACCTCATACCTAAAGAAGTGTTAATTATTTTGACAAATTTAAATAAAAATAAATTTTATAAATCAAATAATTCTTAAAAAATAAATCGGATTCTCTATATATCTATAAGTACCATCATAAAATGGTGTGTGCATATGTGGTAATCTTAATTTAAAAAAAAACTCAAAATGTGGTTAAAAGTGTTTGATTTTCACCATATTTTCCTGCATCTTGTAATAACCCAATTTATTAGATTGATTGTCCCAATAGATGTCCCCGATGGGTTAAGTTAAAAAAACGAGTAGTGAAAAATAATTCATCCATTGTTATATTTTGTTGCACCTAACCAAAAATAGGTTTTGCTACCCCTGATATATTCGAATCAGTCCAGTGACAATTATTATGCATTATACATTAATATGTTGAATTAATAAAATTGTGATTTGTAGTCTACTACATGCACACTAACCCAGTCATAATAAATTATTATTATTTGATTGTTATATCCACAATTTAAAAAAATAATGGCTCGTTTATGATTTTTTAATGAATTTTACAATTGGCCAAAAAAAAGTCAATCCGGTTTTTTTTCCTTTTTAAATTTTATAATATGATAAAATTGTCTGCCGATTAATTAACTAACACAATTAAATTTCAAAAAAATTTGTCTTTTCAATTTTTACACGCTAATATTACTGACCTCATTCTATCAATGAAATCATTAATAACCTGTTCGATAATTTTGTATTTTACAACGTTTTTCTTAGGTCGTATTCTTATTTGTCTGGTGGTTGTTTGTCCGGTACAAATTTTGCAATCGATTTTTAACTAACTTCCCGACTAGCTAGACATTTGAAACTTTTAGAATATGAACACGATACCAATGCATTTTTTTAAAATACTTTTAGCCATCTAAGTAGAATGGAATTCATTTTCAGTTAATTCTGTTTTGTATGAAAAGTTATTTCGATACCATTATTGCTTGCTAGGGGGTCCTAGCAACTAAATTATTAAATAATATATACGTGCGTTACTATGGAAATCAATATGAAATGACATTTCATTATTCAGTATTTCTATCAAGTACAAATTTTTTTGATCGTTTAAGCTAGTCAAGTCAAGTTTATACGATTCAACAGAAAATTTAAAAACGTTGTAGGTGTATATAAAAAGTTCTTTTTATCTTGTAATTATTCTGTTTTATTTCTATATATTATATGTAATCCTTAGCTGCCTCAAGCAGACTCCTCCACTCATTCTTCAAGACCATCAAACCACCGAAGTCGTCATCTTCCCGACTCCGTTTTTATTTTATATTTCATTAAATAATGTGAAGCGCTCTGTCCGTGCTTGTTATATTTTGTTTATACGGACGTCGCCAGGTGCAGCGACGATTTTCTTTGACGCACATGATTCGTCAGAAAATTTAATAGGTGGCATCTTAACAGTTCAAACTGGTTATTAAAATACATATTAAATTATATCAATAAAATATGACGTGTAGGTACGTCTCAAAAATTGATGTTTTTTTTATAATACCGATATAGAATTCACAGGAAAAAGCTCAAAAATCATTAAACAATGTTAAACTAAGTGACGTTGCGTGAAACTAAGCAGATCTTGCGTTGCTAAGAGACCGCAAATTAAGACAGAAGATGTGAATATTTGGTGGACGTGGAATTGTTATTTTTTTTTTAATCGTAGGTGACCTCAAAATTGGACCTCTTCGTCACCAAAAGTGCCACTGGCTAGATGCTATCCACACATATACCTATCTTATTCGTTTACGGATTTAGGGACATCGTGTTTGGTGGTAAAAATATGTAAATAAATAATAACAATAAATGACATAAACATATTGATACATGTTAATTTAAGATCATTTTGAATTAAGGGAAATTGCACCAATTACGTACATACGTTTATGAATAGATACAATTCGAAAGTCAATTATTATGCATCCAGTATTGTGATAAGAGATCGGAGACTTCAGAAGTTAGCGATGTTTGATGATGGAGTTTTACAAAGCCTACATCTACTAAGTGATGTCGCTGCAATCACGAAGTTTAAAAGCTCTTTGATGAGCCTAACGTCGTCTGGTTCACCAACACCCATTGCCTGCCATGAACCCGATATGTGCCACGAATGGGATGGTCAAGCACCGACGAAGCACCTCAAATTTAGTGAACCAAAAGGAAATCGGAAGTGTCCGTTATTCATAGCAATCCGCTATTCGTAAAAAAACGAGTTGGCAGAAAACAATGCTTACTAGATTTTCTCAAAATTAAAATATCTAGACATAACTATCACTTTTTATTTTTTATTTATGTCCATAATTATTATTATGAACATAGTTTTCACGAGAACAAAGATTGAAGAAGAATTTAGTGTGTCGCGATTACGGACGTCATACCGAAAGAAAGTATCGGGAGTATCGGCAAAAAGTATCGGTACCTACCTATGAAATGATGCTTGTCCGTGAGGGATTTATTTCTGAAAAATACTCGCAAAATCAGTATCGATCCTTTTTTTACGTCCGCAGTCACAACTAATAAATAAGTCATACAACTAAAAATAAATACAGATAGGTAGGTACCTATGTACTAAAATTATTTAAATATTGGATGTTACATTTTTATTGTATTTGTAAGATACATGAAGCACAAAAGGATGTTGATTTTCAAGCAAATTTAGTGGAATATTCTAGCTTTTTTATGATAAATTTAGAAAATGTTTGCAGTGCCGTAAAACGCTAGATTTGGGCTTAAGCATCATAGCCTATCGTTTTGGATACATTGCGATAGGCATGCTGATGTCGCGTGACAAAGTCCATAAAAAAACAACGCCATTCCCGGCGTATAATCTGATAAATACGTTAAAGATAGATGGAGCTGAATTCTGTATTTATTTATAATTAATACATTCCTATATACCTATACGACAGATGTCGTTAGCAATTAAAATTAGTTTTATAGAATATAAATGATTATTTAAATACGTCAATATGCAATTAAAAAATATTTTTCTTAAGAAACTAGGCTTTAAATAATCGACGAGTATGGAGTCTTCGCCACTGCTTGATAGTACCTATCTATACAGAAAGGCTCGGGTGTGCTGACAGTTAAACTGAAAGGAGCGGAAGACTGAGCATAATAGAGTAATCTTCTTTACGCGACCAAGAAGGTCTCCACCCCTAGATGTAGCGTCACAAAAAAAGTTACTCTGTTTTCAATTTGATTGGATACATAATTTAAAAAAAAATATAAACATTTAAAGCCAAATGCACATTACTGTCCAATTTACTGTAGGTATTTCATTTATAAATCATTCTCTGCGTAACAATAATGAAGTGAAGGAAATAATAATGAGTAGATAGTTTAACATAAAAATGCAATATTTTTACCGTGTTACAACCGAGAGAATAATACGTTTTTATCTCCTGCTTATTAAAACCAGTCTATTCGTGTCGCAAAGAAGTAATATTGCACTCGCTGTCAAGTGGATTATGCAAGGGAAAGGTATTTAGCGTATCTCACCTAGGCTCTGTCGTGTAAATGTAAATAATTATTGTGTTACCTGCTATTTGGTAAACTGGAACGCTGAAAGGAGCGTGGGGAGCTTGGTACGACTTAATTATTAATAATTAAGATGCCACCTTTAGATTACAATTACTTAGCTTGCCCAACAGTTAATTATTAACAATGTTGTGTGAATGATTAAATATAACCATTGCTGTTCATATACTGTTGAGACTTGACTTATAACATTGTTCTTCTCAATATTCCTGCAGATGCAATTCGAATAGCTTACATATCTTTTAATTCAGGGGTAGATACATACTCTAAGCCTAGGTAAACTTAAAAAAATGATGACTTTGTACATAATTATATGTATAATTTGAAAACACTTCTTAGAAATATATAACCACTAGAAATAATCTTTTTGAAAAAATACGATACCCAGCAGGTTCGCGCCCATGCGCCCATGACCACCAAGCTGTAGATACGTGTCTTATCTAATTGCGGCGAAGCTAGTGTTTTTACAATACTCTCGGAAGCGCTTTTTAAATTGCGTTACTTTGGCACAATCGGTTTGTTTTCAATGTTTTCAACTCATGTATGTTTAACAAGAAAATTATATATTCTTAAATCTTGTAAATTATTCGTTACAAGATTAAAAAAGGTTTATTAAGTACATACGTCTTAATTATAATTAAAAGTACAACATAATTGTAGATTTTATGCGGAGATTTTAAAATGAATGTCAATCGTAGTGCTAATTATTGTTTATACCTACTTCGAATACGATATTGTGGTATTACGTTATTTAATATACACGCAATATCCAATTAAGAGTCTTCATTAACTACGAACCGATTGCCACATTGCTAAGTTAAATAATAACCACTACCATCAGAATTCGCCATTTAGTGCATTGGCCTGGCTATAGACGGCCTTGATAAAGATTCTGCTTTAAACTTTTTTATCAAGGATTTTTACCATTATAAACTGAACACCGAATCACTCTTCCGGCATGCGAAATATGTGTTTCGAATTTTCTAAAATGTAGTTATGTTTATTAGGCTTTTCCGAGTTATCTCTACATATATAAAAATCTCGTGTCACGATGTTTGTGGTCGAACTCCTCCGAAATGGCTCAACCGATTTTTACGAATTTTTTTATGTATATTTGTTAGGTATGAGAATAGGTCAACAAGTATATTTCATACCGCTAGGTGATTAGGGTATCTCTATCCAGAAAAATTTTCTTTTTTTTTTGACAATTTTTTTTTGTATTTTTTTTATTATTTGGCATAAAAAATACCTATAACCTCAAATTTTAACTTTCCTACCCCCATCCTCCTATTTTTAATCGCGATTTTATTATTTTTGTATGAACAAATTTAACCGTCGTTCGTATTTCAAACAGAACGAAATTATTTATGTTGTTGAATGACAGATGGCACTATGTCCGAGAAGAATTCAAGAGAAGCGTCGCGTCATTTTGACATTTCATTCGGCAAATCACAACGCAGTGCGTGCAAAATTTTGTACGATTTATTTTAATTTATCTATTTTTATGTGCGTCAAAGCAACAAACATGCGAAATAGTAGAGTAGAAAGAACAGACGAACAAATCCAACAAGATAACAAAAACGTGCGTGTAAGCATGTCGCAATTGCGTGCATCTCAATCACAAGAGGCACGAGCTGAACGAAATCAACAACGACAATTGGAACGGAGCCAAGCGCGCCGGTTCGTAGTTAACACACGCAGAGCAAATGACCGACAACGCCAACAAGTACATCGAACATTTACATCCGCTTCGTTCCTTCGTCTCGCATTCGAGTACGAGCCAGATATTGAATATTCCGCTCATCCGAAAGTGCTGATTGGTGCTATTGACAAAGAATGTCCCCATTGTCATGCGCTCAAATTCAAACATGAGTCAGCCGGGATGTGTTGCGCATCAGGAAAAGTGCAACTACCAGAAATTGAGATACCACCAGAACCATTGAACAGCTTGCTCATTGGCACGGTTCCAGATTCAAACCTGTTCCTGAAGTCCATTCGCACATTAAATTCATGCTTCCAAATGACTTCGTCCGGAGCAACAGAAATAGTTCACAATACTGCGGCAAATGGTCAACAATTCCATTCTACGTTCAAAATCAAAGGTCAAGTATACCACAAAGTAGGCTCATTGCTGCCAATGCCAAACGAACCACATACATTTTTACAAATCTACTTCATGGGCGCGGCGGTGAGGACATCAATCATGTGGATGCACGTTGCGGCTACAATAGCCTCAATTCGCCTAATGCCAGGCGCATCGTCGGCGAACTGGACGCCCTGTTGAATGAGCACAATGAATTATTGAAATTCTTCAAAGCACACATGCACGAATTACAAAGTGACAATCACGCTATTGTCATCAATCCTGATAAAACACCAGCTGGAGAGCACGTACGTCGATTCAATGCGACTGTTGTTGACGACATTGCTGGAATCATGGTTGGCGACCGCACATCGACGCGAGAAATCGTGATTCGAAGAAGAAACAATAATCTGGAGTTCATCGCTGACACACACCGTTCATACGACGCTCTCCAATATCCGCTAATTTTCTGGAAGGGACAAGACGGATATTGCATAAACATTAAACAACGAGATCCTGTCACAGGTAATTCATTCATTATGAACATCATTACTCATTTTGAATTGAGAAAATGAATGGTTGATGTTTTTTTGTTTTTATCGGCGGTCATCGTCTACAGTGCTCTATTCCTCTTTCTGTCATAGATCCCATCCCCACACACTTACGATACATTCGTTACTTTTTATTTAACAACCAAAATATTCACTAGAAATAATTTATATGGCAGAACAACGTTTGCCTGGTCAGCTAGTATAAGTATATAATATATAATGTATGCCTAAGATGAGTAAAAATGCACGTCGGTCATGTTATTATCCCCATCTTAATCTTGTCGCTCGGCATAGTAAGAGTGTCATTTACACTCACGATTCACGAAATTCATATTTAAAATTTCACTCGTAACGAGTAGGTATATAGAAAACATTATTCATAAGTAGACTATAATTATCACACTAATCCGTCGTTAGCGCCAGATTAGATACTTATGGCCGTCTCATCCGATTTTGTATTTTTGTAATTTTATTTTGTTTACAATATTTTTTCTAGTTTTTAAAATATATCTATCTATCGCTTAGTATTCACCACATATAACTATTATTAGTGTTTGCCAAGTATAGCAGTGGTGCTTCCAATTGTTGTAATTTTTTCGAAATAGATATTTAGCGTAGTATTTGTTTAAGAGCAATCATAGGCGTACCTGCCTATGTAATGTAAGCCAGTAATTCCCAACCAGTCTACAAGATTTGGCAAAAGGTTGCGGAAAAAGTATAATTATTTATGAACATTTCTGGAATTATTGCCCACATCTACGACATTAGAATGATTAATGTTTTCACATTTATTAATAAAGTAATGATTTTTAAAGTTTATTTTAATTATTTTTTTTGGTCTACAATTCTATATGGATATTGGAAAGATTTTTGTTTTATAAGGAATGGATGTTTGCCATTTGGTCAATTTATTAGGTCTGGGTTCTTTGTATTCAAATTCACATTGCAAAACAACAAGTTATTTTTCCAAACCCGGGGTTTAAACCCGAGACCCACGAGTTTATAAGCCGATACATTACCGGTCAGCCATCGCGGGTACATTTAGTTTAGCTTGGTTAAATATTCGCGTCGGTGTTATTATTGAACACATTTACATTTAAAACAATATTACATTATAACATTATAGCCAGTAATACAAACGTAAAGAGAAAACTATGATTTTTGCTCTATCGAACTTAATATATTGTGTTAGTCTGTACTAAAAAGAGCACACATTAAAGTGGAACTACACCAGAAACTTTTGTCGCCAACCTCATAAAATTTAACGATAATTATCATATTTTATTGGAACATAAATTACATTAATCGTTTGTTGAACTAAGTTGACAAATGTTGGAGTTGACAACATCGTCCTCACTGAAATCAACAAGTGGTGACATCTCAAAATGAGGTCACTCATCATAAAAATAATCGCTCTAGTTCCCGAGTTTTAATTACTTTTATCGTTTTAGGAATCGTATTTCACTTACATGTTGATGTCGAGAATTGTCGACGCTTGTTTCGAGGAGCGTCGGTTTTTGTCAAAAGAGCGAGCAACACACTTAATGATTCATTAATAATAAAATTATTCTTAATACAATTCACATACCAGTTGATTATAATAAGTGCTACGTGAGTAGGTACTGGAATTTAGTGATATCGACTCTGTATTTTTTACTCTTTATTCTTCCGTGTAGGTAGCGATTGCCAATCAATTGGAGCATATGTCTAGCACTTATTTTGATTAGTTATTTATTACGCATTTTGTGACATTTTTTACAGAATCAAAATAGTATTTTACTCTCCGAAATCTCTAAAAAAAATTCTGAGAAACAACGCGTACGTATTATAAAGCAGTGGTTTCCAAACTTCATATTACTACGCCTCCCTTTAAAAAAAAGGCTCTGGTCAAAAAAGCTGAGGTCATAATGAGGTCATAATGAGGATTGGGTTATATTATCTATGGATGCAATATCGCAAGTCATTTTAACGTACGCATACGTAGAAACTGTAAAAAATAATTGAAATATGCACGAATAATAATTCAAAATACTAATTAACATTGGAGTATTGGAGAAAAGAAACAGTACCTGTCAATGCGGTCAAAAAATTAATACTCGCAAATATCGGTACCAATTATCATAAATTATCAAATGATGTTTGTCCAAACAATCGAATATCAATCAATATTGGCATCGAAAGAAAGTATTGATACCGGCAATATATCGATATCGGTACACAAAGTAGGTATCTATATTTTTTGGACGGATTTCATTTTATTGTAGTGTCATTCATTTTATATATTTCATTGAGGGAACACGTGAAACAGCGGCGGTGGTTCTTTTGTTTTTTTGTTATTACATATTAGTCATATTACATACCTACACACTGGTAAATCATGGCACATTGGGACAATGATAAAATTATCACAGCTATTGAACATTACAGAGAAGAAAGGTGTGTATGGGACCCAAAACATCCCAATCACAAGTGCCGCAATTCCAACCACGACGCTTGGGTAAATATATCCAATGCGGTTGGAATTGACAATACATTGTATGTGTACACGCGGTGATTGTATCTAGGGATTACCGAATGAATATATAGCAATACCGGTATTTCAGAATTTCTTATTGAATACCGGTATTCGTCAAAACATATTATAGAATAAAGAAGTACCTATCAATAAATATAACTATTAACATCTATTTAAAACACTATTGTATAGCAACCTAAAGAACCTAACTACATTTTTTTTATTATGATGACCTTTGTAATAATGTATAGATCATTAGTATAGATATTTTAGAACTGCTAATTTTTACAAATACCATAAGTCCGGGTACAGAAAACCTTGCTGAAATTCAACGTTTGGAAATATTTACCATGAATATTTTCTTTTTTGAAATATGTTAATTCATCGCGACAATTATATAAGTATATTAATTGAGGGATTTTATTTTAATATTATTTAACTACACTGTCGTCCAGTCCTATACATTAAATTTAATATAGTATGTAGTAGTAAGTAATGACAAAATAATATTACATTCATTTTCGAAAAACATAAACGTGTACTTACGGTTTCTTAATACCGAAAATACCGGTATATTGGATTTTTGAAACTGGTATTTCGGTATCGATAAATAATTGAATACCGGTTATGAAATATGTACCGGTATTGAAATCCCTAATTGCATCATTATTATAACACGCGAGAAGTGTTCCAACTAAAATTTTCAAAATTCGTAATATATTATATTCAAAGATGTCGTTTTTTTCTCTAAGGTTTATATCGACCAAATTGAAGTAGGTACTAACCTACATCTACCTATTTTGGGTTAGCCGTGTCAGATCACCAAAGCCTTTGAGAATGCAATATAGGTAGCTATAAGTACCTATAATATTTATTTCACTGTAATAGGTACCTACATTTTAAAGAGTGCATGAGTCCCAGCCGCAAATATCGAGCGCGTTTTGATATGTAGGTATAGCAGGTGTCCCGCGCTCGCGACAAATGCGAATAAATAATAATAATAATCAGGCGAACGTTCCGTGGCTTACAAGAAAAAATGATGTTGCCGCGACACGTTGCCTCTCTGTGTGGACAAACGAGCAACGTCAACAAGTAGCAACACCTTCGATTTTATTACCCTATTCCGAGACATAGTCGTAAAATTTTATGAGGTTGGCGACAAAAGTTTCCGGTGTGTACTAGACTTTATGGTGACAAGATTATTCAAAAACTATTATCCACTCACTGTCATATTGATACAAATTAGTATTCACCTTGACGTTACAAAGCAATAGTTGGGTGTCTTTTTACCATTTCTTTTTACAAAAAAAAAAAATAATAAATACGAATTGGACGGTATTTTTATAATTTGGAATACTTAATTAGAATTTACTGCCAATTAAATTATATGGCAGTGAAATTTTCTTTTATCCGTGTCTGAATGATGCAGCATCCATCAAATAAACAAATAAAATTGTCTCTGTGGAATCAATTTTATATGAACCAGTGTAAAATACATTTACAAGGTTCACCCAGTGAAAAAATGTTGGAAATCACTGTTATAGACATTGCGTCCGTGAAAGTAACAAAAAGCGACATTGAAAAAGCATGACGTATAAAATAATATGGCTCTTGACATAGAATTGTAATTTTATTCAAAATACTTAGGAGAGCTGCTATGATAATATTACAAGTATTATTTCGTACGAGTTGCCACAGCTTCACTGTCAAGGTTCTATGACGATTATAATTTCGACAGAACCAACGACCCGAGGATTCGGAATGGCTATTATATAGGTACTCCGAAAGGTCACTTAGTTGCTGGTGAATAATTTGTTTAAAAATGCTGCACATAATCTTGTTATTTTGATTGGTGACCGCTTTCACTATTACGGGAGGCATTTTGAAAACCTTTCTAGCATTTATTTTAGGAATGCCAAGGTTGGTATTATCGGGGCTACCCATATGGAGGTTTAATTTCTCCAATAATTGTTATCACTGTGGACCCAGTGGCGTAACCAGCGGGTCTATTCTATACACAAGCCTGCTTTCGGTCCACTACGGCAGCTAAATAGGGTAGGAAAGTATCGAATTATTAACACTTATTGTAACAATTACAATAAGTTAACCGTCCGAACTGTCAAAACTGTTTATCTCGGTCTAAACACAAATCACAGCCACGAGAGGTGCTGTTAAAACATAATACTTATTGTAACAATTATAACTAAATTATTGTCATTGTTGCAATAAGTGTTAATAATTCGATAGTTTCCTACCCTATTTAGCTGCCGTAGCGGATCGAAAGCAGCCTTGTGTATAGAATAGACCCGCAGAGGAGCGGGTGTCAGGGTGAATTGGGCTCCCTCGAATGGAATATTGTGTACTCTTTAGAATATATTATTGTTACGGAAGATGGAGTTGTCGAATTGAGACACACAAGTTTTATCTTTACAACGTTTATTCATCCAGTAAATATCAGACCATTTAGATACCTATATCAAAATAATTGTCTTAAATACTTTTATACCGCTCAACTTGGTGGTTGATTTCCATAAAAATATTTACAAGTGTGACGTAGCTAGACTCTTTCTTTATGCTGGCGCGCGGTTTCCCCCCTCCCACTTCAGCATCTTAACAGTGCATTCCCCCTCGTTCCCTCCCATTGAAAACTTGCAACAGTCGAACGCGATGACACAATGCTTTCCGTTCGCGAGCGACGTGAACGCTAGTATAAAGAATACGGACTCTATATGTAGCCAAAGTTGACCAATATATTAGCCGATAATATATTGTAGGTCGTGTTGGGCGGAATGAAAGATCTTTATTATTATTTTTGATCGTGTATATTTTGATACTAAATAAAATTTTGTAATTTCAGTTTGATCGTCTAAGATATTAATCATAACATAATATTTGTAAGTATAATATATATTATAGAGGTCGTTGGATCGGCGAAATAGTTTTATGGAGTACGTGGAAATGTAATCCACAGGATCGAGAGGAATGGAATCTGCTTGGAGGAGTTTTCATTCGTCGCTAGATTGATTCAGGATGATGATGGATATTAATCATTAGATATTATAATATTTTTTTACAATTTTATTGAAGTTTATTTCCGTTTTTCGATTTCGTATCTACGAAATTAATTTTATTGGGAGCAATAAATTCATTTTTGTGCCTTTCATGTAAATATTTTGATAAATATTATTTTTTATTAAATACGCGTGACTTACAATCTATATTTTGAGTATCTAATCTACGTGTTATCTAAACATTTTTATATCGCATCCTCTTTTCAGTTTTTGGTTGCGCCGTTGAGGTATTTTATTTCTTAATAAGATAATTTATGTCTTCTTTCTTACGATCTTCCTTTTAAGGGAAGTCTTTTGTGATATCTTGGCTGAGACGAGGAGCTTGGGGCAATAAACATGTTTAATATTACCCATTAAAATGACAGATAAATTAAGTGATCTCGATTGTCTGTCGAATTTGGAAAGTTAGGAAAAGAGTTTTAAAATATAGGTATATATTTATACCTATACCTCCATGGAGTGAATGTTACTTTAAAGTGTTAAGTTTATCTTCAATTAAATCAATTAATATTTAACTTTTCATTTAATAAGATCGTATTATTATATTGATTATTCCGATGGCTACGATATAATCCGTTAATATATTGGTGTACATGTAAATTACGCTTCGCCAAGCTTACAACTGTCTGAATAAAATATTGTATTAATTTGATTGTGGATTACACTAAATTCTCATTAGAAATTCTTTATTCGGTGAACCATTTAAGAGATTTTGAATTCAATCTATACCGTGATGTGATTGTAGTATTCGTACATAGAGATAATCTTTAGTATACAAGACGAGCACACAGTTTGGCGCCACAGCAAGGCGGTTGTAATATTTCGTAGCTGTAAAATCAGAATGCAATTAATTTGATTAAAAATAAATATTATATTCAGATTTTTTCTTTTATCATTAAATCATAAACATATAATTGTGAATATTATAAAAACTATATGACTGTATTGTTTACAAATATTCTCAATAATTAATTATAAGTAAAAGACAACCCTATTTTTTATAAAAATGTTGAAAAATTTATTGAAATATATTGAAAATAATCTAAAATATAGAAGGTACATTTTCTGGTTTAAATACACCTTGATTACAAATTATCAAATGATTTATGACATGATATCCATTGCGCGTTGTATCTACCTGATATGATTTAATAATACAGTAATAAGTACACTGACCTGTTAAAAATGACAATATTTAGTAGGTATATTTATAATTAATTCTAATTATATTTATATTAATTTATTATTCAGCAAAACTGCTCATATTTGCACGTCCAATATATTTTTTTGAAATGAACAAAGTACAAAGGAAAATAATACATTCATAAAAACTTTTTAAGTTTTTTCTTTCCTTTTTAAATCGAAAAAACCCAAATACAAAGCCATTGTAATTATTAATTGAGTTAGCATTTATTTGGTAGAATTCCATTTCTTGCCATTGTAATTAATTATTTGTATGTATTAATTAAGTATGAATGTATTATTTTGATTTTACTTAGCGATAAATGTTTAAATGCATATTCAGTGAACAGTCCTTATAAGTTCCTGTCTATGTAAGTAGGTACTTACACAGACGTCGCATTGTATCTAATTAGCGACATTATATTTATACAATATATTTAGGTATTGTATTTATATTTTTTTTTAATATGATGCATTGATTTGCTATAGTAAAGTGACATTTGGTATTATGTAGCTTTAGTGGATAATTTTATTTTCCACCGTCTTCTGGAAAATGACCCCGAAAAACGTTTTTTGGCGGTCATTTCCATAATGGTCAACATTGTACGAATATTGTTTTCACAAAAATATATATATATAAAAACACAGTTTCATATAAGTGTATAATATATATGTAAATATAACTCTTTTTTAACGGTTTGGTACGGTTTTACATTTTACCGAGCCACCCATCTAACGACTATAGTTACGAATGCACACAATTAATTTTATTTCCGATAATTTTATAACGCTGGTTGTTGTTTTTCATTTCATTTCTTCACTGTGACAGCAAATTTTAAAACGATTTTTTATTAGCCTTGTAAACATTAACTTCAGTTTACATTTTTATATTCTATCGTCTGTACCAGGGTTGTCGAACCTTTTTACGTACGCGTGCCAAAAATTCCCAAGTATTATTTTTCGACTGTCTGACGTGCCGAAAATAGTTTTTAAGAATCCTATTAAAAAGTTTAAAAATTACAATTGCGTTCTCGAGATTCTATCTTTCACCATGTTTCTAGCCGACGGCATATCTTTTATTCTTTGAATATTTTTTCAGTTTTCAAAATTTGATTTGTAGAGATCGTGGCAGTATTTTAACTACGCTTCTTAGAGATCGTGGCAGTATTTTAACTACGCTTCTATCATAATATATTCCCCATCACTGGACGGTTTTTCATTTTTAGCAAGGTATAAGTATCTATTTGTATTTTTTTTTAAATTATCATTTAATTAATTTAAAGGTTTTTTTGTCTACAAATTCGCGTGCCATGCACAATCATCTCGGTCCCCATACAATATTCTTAAAAACAACCTGATTATTAGAGTTCCTTGAACAGTAGATTCCTCATGGTTTGATACATTTTTGATAAATGCCAAATTTAATATGTAGGTATGCTACCAACTCATATCGTAATAATATGTCAACCCTCATCTATATCTATAAGACTATAACTATGACGTTCGAAACGTGTCTTAATATGGATTGGAATTCTTCTTAGGTTGTTATCGCATATACTTAAGTAGTAAAAGCAATGTATTAGAAACGGTTTTTCCTTCGGATTTCTTAGTCTCCGAATGCCATTATTATCAATGGCTCTACAATCCTATGTGGATCTTCACCGCCTCCGGGATACCTACACGCCTACCTATCCCGAGCTGTGCGTGGCCTCTTTACTAACGCAGTCAAGCCATCTCAGCTTCGGTCTTCCAATCTTTATTCATCCCTACCGCTTTCTTGCCATTAGAATTAATTGTTATGGGTTGCGTTTTATCTCCATCCTTGCGACATGACCCGCCCATTGTAAGCATCCCAAATTAACAAATTGCGTTATTCTTGGCTCATCAAACATGCGATGGAGCTCCGAGTTGTGCCTAGTCCTCCTAGTCCGGCGACCATCGTGGTCCAGTGTGTAAGGCACTGGGCCCTCACCCGGGGACTCCGGGCTCGATTACCGGGTGACAATGTAATGTGGTTTTCTCTGAGCATGAGTGTTTATGTGATCGTGTCTACTACTGTATTACACTGAACTCCCCATTTACACGGTTATATGATTATACGGCGATACGTTCCACGCGATACCGTGTTAAAAAAAAGTGTAAAAAAGTATTCACTAAAATACTTTAAAGGTAACAAAAATTATTAGTTAGTTTTAACACATTCTGGCCAAATTGGTCTCCAACATGCATTCAGAGTTGATGGCTTTGCACCGTGTTATTTCGAAATCGTGTAAAAAAACCGTGTAAAAAGGGAGTTCAGTGTAATGTTTTATTATACTAATGTCATTAGATCTTATGGCCTGTTGTTGTGTCAAATAAAATTTATATGTATGTATCTACATTACATAATATGTAAATTTGTTTTTTTTTTAATAAATTCCCGCGCTATATACCTAAAATAGTTTTAGTAAGTTGCGGTGCTGGTTGTCGATATATATTATATAGCAATAATTATAATTACCGATTTAAAAACAAAAACTGATACAGATGCGTAATAGGTAAACGATACTATAATGAAAAAAATAAAGTACTTATGCCAATAATTGCAACATAATTTTTGACAGCAATTTGTATATACCGAATGGTTATGAAGGGTTATAAATGATATTATATTTACACTTAACAGTGTAAATATAGTGTTCCATTCAAGTCCGTTTTTAAATGTAAGAAAAAAAACCGTTTTTGCTCACATTGAAAATACACACATTGTTAGTTTTTTTATTCATTTAAGAATAATAACGTAGTTATGCAGAAAGTAACCAGTTCACACAGAACATAAACAATGAAATGGGCACTTCTGTATTAAGTCTGATTATTAAAAACTACACACCTTTATAGGTACCTACATACATGGATTACGTTTTTAATGATACACACTGTATTCACTGTATTCTGAGTACTTTTCAGGAGATAAACAGAAAAATAATATGTAAGTATGTTATTTTATTTTTGTGTAGCGTGACTATTTTCTGCATTTTTTATGAAGAGTATGTGATTTATGCAGATCATTGAAAAAACCGTCTCCGGAAAATTGTACGTATGCAGTTCGCCGTATCACACTTCACCGTGAAATGTTGTATAGGAAATATATGGCCGTAGGTATATTAAAAACCGTTCAACCTCTTTGGGTCGTATAGTACTGACATAAAATTCATGTCTAAATAAAACACGGGTTTCTTGTCGGTTTACACTTCCAGGAAGCCAGCAGCAAACAAATTTAAAAAATAGGCGATATACTAGATTATTTGTTTGGTTAGGTTAGGTTTTCATTCTTCGATTCATGAATTTTGCCAAAATCAGCCATGAAAATTGAATCAATATTCATTTTGAATGTAATAAAATTAGAAACCGTATAGTATGCGAACTATGCCACGGTGAAATGTTTTATGTACAATTTACATGTAACCTGAAAAAACACATTTTACCTAGATTATATTATTAAACACGATAACTCATTGTTTGTCGTATTTTAGACGGTCTCCTTTATGCATATTCAATTGTATGAAGGTTAACATAATTTATAAAAAAAATAAACTTCGTGGAAATACACACCAAAGCATTTTTTTTTTTTACTAAACAAGGAAAATCACTTAGATTTTCGTCTGTTATAATAATATTTTCTTGGACACATTCGTAAATTGTATAAACATGGAAGGGAATGGCTGCATGAAACCATTTCATAATATTTATTATCTTTCGAGTGATCTTTGCATTTGCATACAGAAAAAAAGTCACCAATTAAGGTGTCCTTCAAAATAACGAAAAGCAAATGACAGCTGCACATAATACTGTGGCCATGCTTTATGACACAATGGGCAAACATGAACATGTCGACAAGAAATACAAACATGTTGTGAAATTTTGAATTCTATGAAAATATTTTAAGTGCATCTCGATTCGGACATATCGGTAAATAAATGAATTTTCGGAAAAAAACAAATGTATTTAAAAAAAGTACTGTGTTTTTATACGAATGCTTTTGCGGTTACCTACATGCTATTATCGGGTATCACACGACGCAGTACCTCGTATCTACTAATTTTACACAAAACCAGTTTTCAACTGGGTATTGAAAGCAGTATTAATAATTAATTAAGTATTGTAATACTCCTATGTGAATATTTGAAAAAAATATGTCAATATAATAATTATCGAATTAGGATGTATTGAACTAATTTGCGTTTTCTCCATTGTTAGGTGAACAAATAGTTTTGTTTCACATATAAATAAAAATACTACGTGAACTATATTTACGAGGTACCTATTGAGTTGAGAATGGTGGTACCTATGTACTATATTTTTATGACGTGCTAAATAGTATTATAAAATAATGTTTTCACATATATAGGTACATTCAAATTCGTAGGCATCAATGGAAACCTACTTGATAGTATTATTAATCATATATTTTAAGAAAATCAATAATAATTATAATATACCATATGGCATATACATACATACTCTTCCCTGTTCAATGTTGCTGATTTATAATATATATATATAGATTAGACACATCGTTAGACTATATTTCAATCTCATTTAGTCGTTGTTCTGTAGGTCGAACTATTCCAATTGCCAAGATAGATTGGCCTCATCGAAGGATGTTGTAAAAGGGCTGGTAAGTAAATGTCGCATAACAACACAATTTGACGCACATTCATACTTATATGCGCCGTGCACCACACTATATATCAGTAAGACGCTATACCAGGGAACTCAGAAATAAGGGGAACTGAAATACACAACGGGTAAGGCGATAGCAGGTAACCGACTCGAGCAAGGAAGAATCCGGGTTAAACTTACACACGTGTTAAGAATACGTTTTACGTCGAATACTAAAAACTGCTCTCGGTTTATGCATTTACGCTCATTTAATGTTGGTGTATTACACACACTATTGCACGTGCATAATGCGTGCTTCATTTTCGTAGGACACTCACACATTCAAAAGCCTGCTTCACCATGCGGCGTATTGAATATTGCCTATCGGTATTCTATTTATTATCTGTTCTGTGCGCTATACACTACAAAGTACATCGACGATGTGTGATTTAAGTTAATCGTTCCAAAATAACACTATAATATACGTATACAATATATACATAACATAAGGTGTATTTAATAAGTATTTTTCAAAACGAAGTGTTGTAACATGTAAAACATAATGTATATATGGGAAATGAGCATGATAACGTAATATTGTAAATGAATGAACTTAATGTTAATTAATATTGAACGGCTCAAAGGAGCGATAAAAGTATAACGAACACAGCATGGCAACGTGTCAGGAAATTTTGCGCATAATCTTATTCGTCAGTTTCACATCAAATATGTAATATATATTTTGAATATACTTATATTCAGGATGTGCAATATAAATGTCAATAAAAAAATGTATTTATGATTTGTCGACTTACTGGTATATCTCCCGGTGTCCCACTGTGCCAATATGCTTATGTTGTTGGTATGGTACATTTTAGTATAAGAAACTAAACTACATAATCGTAGTGGTATGGTAGATTATAATAATTATTGTGTATGTACATATAAGTAGGTATATTATTAGTTCGCCCAACCCAATGGTCTTAAAAATATTTGTTTGCCGATATCTCTAAAATGTTAACTTTATCAAACTATTATTCCTAGGAAATATGGAAAATTAAATTTCATATTATGAAAGTGTTTCTATCTGTTTTTGTAACTATAGTATAAATTATATTAAATTCTACAGCGCGTTTTTGTGTAGTGTATTAATCATTATTATTGGTTAGGTATCTACTATGGATGACAATAGAGAAGAGCTGCAAGATGAAAGCGTCAAATTATCATCTTCATTCCTAAGCGGAGCGCGTCCGCAGATCGGAAGTTATATTCACATGTATTTTTACGAAAAACATTCTTTGGCCATTCGCTCAATCCATTGGGTCCTTGCACGGTATCAAATACACAAAAAAAAAACAACGTGCATTTATTGACCAGCCGCGGATTTGAGCATGCGACTCTTAACGGCTAATAAAAACAATATAGCCAATGACTAGGTACTATTAGCTTGGTTTTGGGACTCAAAACAACAAGCCTAAGTATCGGTAATTAATGAATATAAACTATTTGATTTCATACAATGTATTTTTTCAGAATAAATAAATATCTTACCTTGGTAAAATTTTCATGAATCACGAATCAAATTGCCACAATACTGACTACGGTTTTCCGGAAAAATTAATTTTCACCCCGAGGAAATTCCGTACCGCGTTAACCGAGACAAGTGAGCTAGTTATCTGGCGTTCAATCACCGATCTATCGCTCGACACTAAGAATCCCTACGCGGCGACACATCCTAATATTTATATATTTTGCCCTCGACCGATACTTATTGCCAATCACACTGATACGCTAAAGATGTTTTCTTAAGGAGATCTAGCTAGATGAGCAGGGACTGTCAATAATTTATCGATTGCAGACGTCGGTCAAATATTAAGGTAAATTATAACTAGCAGGCATAGTCAAGTATTATACTGCAAGCCGTTCATATATTCATATGTGAGTTATAAATATTATGTTATATCCTAGTAGAAATTGTTAAATTAAAACGGGGGCTATATTTTATTCTCACAATAAAATAGACTGCTTTCACAAAGTGTCGACAACATTGAAAAATATGAAATTCACATCGGAAATGGATGGTTTTCAAAATTATGATCAACAACTTTACTGTCAAATGGTAGATTTTCACTAAGGAAAGAAATAGTTCTCACATGTCAATAGATTATTATAACTAGGGAGCGGATTTATATGCAACAAAAAACATGATTATATGCATGCACATATGCATTTAAAATCATTAAAATATGCACTAAAACCGAAGAAATACGCAGTTAAAAATTTACGTTTTTATGGAAAAAAATTGTAAATACCCACTTCACCCATTTTTACTGATAAAAATCGAATAACAAATTAATAATCTCAATCAATATAATACAATGATAAAAAACGCAAATAATCAATCACAATATTCAAAATAGTTTGTTTACAAGTACAAAAGAAATGCAATGTAAACTATACACAACTTTAAAAAACAAAAACGACTCACTTAACTATTCCTAAATACGAGTGTGGGTCAATAAGTCCTTAGAAAAGCCGATAGGTGGCGCGACTAGTACTGTAAGCGGTTTGTTTTCATGCAGCGGCACTACCGATTGAGTATACTGCGAAGTTTCAATCAGATTGGTCGGGTTGTTGTGTGTTTCTCGTACATTTAAAAAAAAAATTGCTTGTGGAAAATGGAAAAATGGAAAATGGAGAAAATTGAGTTTAGAGCTGTTATTAAACATTTTAATATAAAAGGGTTAACAGCAAAGGAAATAAAAAATGAGTTGGATTTAGTTCACGGCATATCTGCTCCTTCACTTGCAACTATTTATAACTGGTTAAATGAATTTAAACGTGGTCGTACATCAACAAAGGATGAACCACGCTCAGGACGTCCTGTAGAGGTGACTACACCAGAAATGATCAATAAAATCCACGATATGGTGTTAAGTGACCGAAGATTAAAGTTGAGTGAGATAATTGAGGTTACAGGGATCTCAAAAGGTAGCGTCATTTCTATTTTACATGACAAATTGGGCATGAAAAAAATTTCTGCAAGATGGGTGCCGCGTTTGCTCACAGTCGACAATAAACGCAATAGGGTGGTGGCCTCTAAAGCCCTGTTGTCGCTCATGCAACGCAATCCGGATGAATTTTTTCGTCGCTTTGTGACTGTAGATGAAACATGGATACACCACTATACTCCCGAGACGAAAGAACAGTCAAAGCAGTGGATTGCGAAAGGCGAACCATGTCCAAAGAAGGCGAAAACCGTAAAATCAGCTGGTAAGGTTATGGCTACTGTATTTTGGGATGCACGTGGAATTATTTTCGTTGACTATTTGGAAAAAGGAAAAACAATAACAGGGGATTATTATGCATCTTTATTGGACCAGCTAAAAAACAAAATTGAAGAAAAACGGCCTCATTTAAACAGGAAAAAAATCCTCTTTCATCAGGACAATGCCCGTGTTCACACATGTTTACGATCAATGGCTAAAATTGAAGAATTGAAGTTCGAATTGGTCGACCACCCACCGTATTCGCCAGATTTAGCCCCCAGTGACTTTTTCCTTTTCCCAAACTTAGAAAAATGGCTAAGTGGACAACGTTTTTTTTCAAATGAAGAAGTCATCGATCGGACAAATGCTTATTTTGAGGACCTTCCGAAAACTTATTTTTCTGACGGTTTAAAAAAAATTGAGAAACGTCTAACCAAGTGTATTGAGCTCCAAGGAGATTATGTTGAGAAATAAAAAAAAAATACAAAAATAAAAACTGTTTTAATGCTTTTTTATAAGGAATTATTGACCCACCCTCGTACCTACTATTATTTAAGTGCTGTTTTTTCTATCCGAAAAAAGTTACAATATTTTTTTGAATATTGTGCTTTGGCATTAAAATTTTCCGCATATCTGTCAATATTTTGTTTATATGCGGAAAACGACCTCTCAACGTCCACAGAGGTGATTGCGCAAAATTATAATAAAGGTGCCCGAGTTGACTTCACTTTTTCTGATAAATCCACAGCAAGTGCTTCTAAACTGTCTACCTACCTATTTTATAATATTTCGATAAAATAATTAAAAAAAAAAACTAAAATTATGAATGCAAAAGCCTTAAAATATGTATTTATTTATGAAATATGCACTAACGTCTCAAACATGCTCTAACGTCTCAAATATGCATTTACATGCACAATAAAATTTTATTTTTGGATTCTGCGTCTTTCAAAACGGATTTCTGTGCAACTCTCATAGCTCTGCATACACCCTAACAAAACATGCACTACCTCACTAGCATATAAATCCGTGCCCTAATTATAACACTAAAGAATGAATAGGTGTATCGACAGAAAATACATTTTGCTCTTCTTTGCGGTTAAATTAAGTAATTAAAATAATATATGATCATCACTATATTTAATAGAATTGAACATACTATATTCAGATATAATCTATGAACAAACTCATTATAAAAGAAATGATCAATTTGATGATAGGTTATAATAATTATTATTATCATATACTTACTATAGATAGAGCAGACATAAATGGTATGTTATATGTCTTCAAAAATATTATATCATCATTTTAAGGCTAATTAGGCAAAAACCAATATTGTATCTAATATCATAATCAATGCCACTAGTCGGACACATTGTTGAAGAAGATTTTCTGCATTAAAACATTATATTTGATCGCATTGTTTATTATTTTACATATAAATAATGGCAACTTTTAAAATAAAATCCAATAAGTATTATCAATTCATATTCTCTTATATTCGAACGACAATTTCTACAGTAATGTCCTAGGTACTTTATTTGACAGATTTGAAATATATCGTGACCATAGCCGACCGTAGTGGCATAGAGTTAGAATTATTTTACTTGGTGAAATATTGTTTCGCTTTATGAATTTCCTCTTTTATCTTTGTTTCTAGTTGTCAAAACTAAGTTTACTTATATTTTAAAAATGTGGTGTGTTTTTTGTTCGGCTATATTTAGTTTATGTTATAATTTTTGAATATTTTTTGTTGGTGTGAATTCAGACTAACGCGATGTGCAATTAATTGCCACCCAATTAACCTAACCTAGCGGAGACGGTAACCGGACAAAACAGAACATGGCAAAACAGAACAGTGACAAAACAGAACATCACAAAATAGAACGGTGACATAACAGAACAGCCAGGGGAAAAATAAAATATAAATTTTTGTGGAATCTATTTATTAATTAAATATGTACTTATAAAACTTAAGTTTATAAACGAAATATAATATAAGTATATGTACTTATAAATATTTAATATTTTTTTTAAGTGAAATCATGAACTGTTTAGGTATAATATATACATTTTTTACATATAAGTATGTACATATATACAAAATAACGGTTTTGTAAAAAGAATGTACCTAATAAACAGTTGATGATTTCACTTAAAAATTTAAAAAAATGATTAAATATTTCGTTTATAAACTTAAGTTTTGTAAGTATTTAATTAATAAATAGATTCCACAACAATGAATGTTATATTTTTCCCCTGGCTGTTCTGTTTTATCACCGTTCTGTTTTGTCATGTTCTGTTTTGTCATGGAACCATAATAGATTTATCTTAAAATACACATTCGCTCTATCCTGATCTGAATGGTGTGGATTTTAAACATAACGTGTTTTTCTGTTATCCGTATTCCTCTCTCCCGTGAGTATTGTTACCTTAAAGTCGTGTAAACTCAGTCAAAGCACTCGAGTAACCGTTCCTGAGTCATTCCCAGATATAAATAACTGACGATGCTTAACATCCAAACATATCGTCGTTGAAACTAGAAAATTGTGTAACTCCAAAAACACTACTTTACAGGAGAGACAAAAAACATTATGGTTTCCTATACAAATGTATGGTTTTGGAGTGAAATCATCCATGATTTAACAATGATACAATTTTTCTGGAATTACAAAATTTGCAAGACGGATAGATATTATCAACGGCCACTAGATGGCATTCAAAGTCAATTTTCGATTAAAACGGAGTTACACAATTTTCTAGTTTCAACGACGATATGCCCTCGTGATACGACCGATTAAGACCGGGTTTGGTGCCTTGCGATTGGTTTGAGGGTCTACGAGTATGTTTGTGTAGATGTTTTGGATTAATCGTGAGATCGATTAACTGAACTTGAACTATACGTAGGTACATACCTTCAAGCAAGACTAAGCTCAGTCGCACATTGAAAATCGTCTCGACTGAGATATAGTCATAAATCAAAACTGGGCGCAATGTTCCGACTTTCTTCTGTGCGCATAGGCGAGGCCGCTCTGGGACAGTAACGTCACACGGCTAGCCGAAATGAATGAAAAACCAGGTCCTGCGCATGTGCCGGTGCGATATTTTGGTGTCACACCTGCACTCCATATCGGATGAAATGATGGCTTGCGATACCAGCTGTTTTTTTTGGAAACTTGGTATGGTTGATGGCACCTATAAGTTCCGAAATTATTATGTATATTTTTACTTAATTATGATGCTCTGCCTATGGACCCTATACAATAAGGTTTAACGTTACGTGAATTTGACTCGCCGAGATCGTATCATTCGCAAACTCTTAGGTAAAAATATTCATACGTTTGTAATATCTTGTAGTTACCCATATGTATTATAATATTACTGACAATATCGGAACTCAAAAAATGCATTTGCATACAATTTTGGTCTTGTTTTTAACTCACTTCATTGTTTTGTCTTAACCTTTTATGCCGCGAGAAATCTCATTGTGTGGTATAATAATACACAAATATTATAATATGTATGTACCTATTGTGATTTTATTAACAGTGTGATAAAATTATTGTAATTTTTCTTTTATTCGCCATTTACAGTAGGTAGCCAACTGGCTTGCTCACTATACAAACATATGCAGTTTGCCAATTTGGAATTAATAACAATTTTTTATTTTTATTATTGTCGTGTCAGGTCAATATTTTCATTGAAGTTTTTGTGATCTTTATTGTTTTTTTATATTGTTATTTAATTAAATTGAATGACATTTGATACGTCGTAATATTATGAATTTTAACATTGACATTGAAATTATGATTGGGAGGATCCATGGAAAATCGCTGATGGTTGTTATTGTCTTTTTCTCTTCTCTTTTAGTTTTGATAATACTGGGATTACCAAGCTTTTTCTAATCTGAGCCACGGCATATTAGCATAATACATTTTTAGTAAGGGTGAAGAAATAGGTACACAAAAGTGTATTGTATTCTTGATAAATAAATGTAGCTTTCGTCCGAAAAAGTTACATATGAGTTTGATTGTTTTGTTGCTTTAAATTTAATTTTTTAGATACTTCCTCGAGGTCGTTTTTAATATATTTTGGCATTACCATAATATTTAAGATATCGTAATATGTACCTACCGAAACATTAAAAAACGTTGCGGAACAATTCGCTTGAGAGTCGAGACATTGAAACTGTCATACTTGTATGCAAATATTTGCGTATTGTAGGAGGTAATTGTTCGACAATATTATTTTTTGCTAAATTATGCAAAGGACACTTAACAAAAATTATCTCATCTTCGTGGAACAGATTTGTTTACGCGTGAAATTTTAACGGCGATTGATTTGTTTGACTTCGACAGGTAGATAAGTATTTGCTTTTATTTTTGCGACAAGGAATAATAAATAGTCTGGCGGTTATTCACATACAAAGTGCGGCGTGATTAATTATTAAAAATGAATTTAAGGGGGGACATGCTCGTCGAAGGTCAAAATTGAGTTTTTATTGTATTTTCAAACCATGATCCTGGACACTCCTTAAACGTTGTAGATAATCTATTTATATAATTTTGAAGCCTTATTATCCTTTATAGTTATTTTAAACATTTGATGACTGCATAAAGTATTTTTGTTACATAAAATAGTATTCTTTTAAACCTCTCGCTCTAATGTTTTAGAATATAGTCATATTTCAGTACATAACTGTGCAGTGGTGTTAAGATTTTTTACATTTATTAATTTTTAAACGCATTTATAAAACCATTAACATAATTTATTACGAGATAATTTTTGTAAAATATTCACGATAAAAAATTATATTGATAATCTCTGTGATCCCAAATTTGACAAGAATTAGGCATTTTATTATTCAAAAAATCGGCAAGATTAACACATTCGAAGATGATTCTAAAGATATTTATTATAAGCTATGTCCTTGACCATTCAAGTGTGATAAACATCTTATGAATAATGATTGCTTTATAATAATTATTGACCTAAGAATAAGGTAGTGTTTTTTTGAAATACGCGATTTCTTTTGTCATTCCCCAGTGGTTAAGCTACAACATACGGCCGTAGCCATAAATTGACAAACTATAATTGAAGTAGGGAGTAAAATGATATTGACGCGCGTGTTTGAACATGTACTTAACCGAATTTTTTTTTATTTTTTTTTAAACGGTACATGTTCAAACACGCGCGTCAATATCATTTTACTCCCTACTTCAATTATAGTTTGTCAATTTATGGCTACGGCCGTATGTTGTAGCTTAACTACTGGGGAATGACAAAAGAAATAGCGTATTTCAAAAAAACACTACCTTATTCTTAGGTCAATAATTATTATAAAGCAATCATTATTCATAAGATGTTTATTGCACTTGAATGGTCAAGGACATAGCTTATAATAAATACCTTTAGAATCATCTTCAAATGTGTTAATCTTGCCGATTTTTTGAATAATAAAATGCCTAATTCTTGTCAAATTTGGGATCACAGAGATTATCAATATAATTTTTTATCGTGAATATTTTACAAAAATTATCTCGTAATAAATTATGTTAATGGTTTTATAAATGCGTTTAAAAATTAATAAAAGTAAAAAATCTTAACACCACTGCACAGTTATGTACCGAAATATGACTATATTCTAAAACATTAGAGCGAGAGGTTTAAAAGAATACTATTTTATGTAACAAAAATACTTTATGCAGTCATCAAATGTTTAAAATAACTATAAAGGATAATAAGGCTTCAAAATTATATAAATAGATTATCTACAACGTTTAAGGAGTGTCCAGGATCATGGTTTGAAAATACAATAAAAACTCAATTTTGACCTTCGACGAGCATGTCCCCCCTTAAGGATAGAAGAAATGTCATCATTGTGCGAAAACTAAATAAGAAACTGACGAATGTTTACATGTTATTTATTGTGATTAAACATACAGTTTATATTAGTTAAGTTTAGCTGAACATACATAATTTAGAAACGCCTCAGAGATATAATATGTAACTAGGTGGGCATTTTCGCCAAAGTTTGTACATTGCGTTTTTGGCATGTCCCATGACTTTGATTGATTTTTTCATAGTTATTATATTATAAAATGTTGGAAAGTTATGTACTTTTAACATGCAAATTTATTAATTTACTCTATTCAATCAGTTAAATACAACTATCTGACCTGTATATATTTTTAATTGATTATTTAGATCGAAAGGTAGTGCGTTTTTACCATGTCCCACCCATAAATTCAAATAAACAAAGTCTGATTTCGTCATTAATTTTGAGTGTGTAAAATTAAATTCGTAGTGTTTTCAACAGCTTACATTATATATTTTTGGAAAATATATAGTTTTTTCGTAAATTTGTACCAATATTGAAAAAAAATCACGTTTAAAGTGTGTCCCAGGATATTTGAAAAAGTGGAACTCCACATTCCGTTACCACGATTTTAGCATGAAGGCGAAAAATTTTCACTATAAATATGTTTTTTTTTAATGTAGCAACATTTTTGTATAACACTGATCGCCATGTACACTTTAAATTGTTGGTGTGTGTCGGTATCGCTATCGGAACAGGTTGCTTTCTGGGTTGGTCATTTAAGAAGTTCCACTACTGTTACCACGATTTATAAGGTAAGAAAACACATATTTCTATTTCACATACTACACATATGGAGCTTATCTTTCATACTACAGATATAATAAAACATATCGCAGGTTTAACAATAAAACTAAGCTAAATTTTGGCTTCAAACACTTCTGAAACAGAATCCGTTACTTCCACTCCGAAACTATATTGGTGGTAACGTATATGTGGAATGTAAAAGTAACGAAATGGCATGCATAAAGTTGGGTTTACAGTGTGTGTTTAGTTCTTCATAGATTATAAAAAAAATTATTTTGTCTGTTCGTATGAAAAACAAAAATATTTTCATTAAAAAATATAAAAAATAACCTGACTATAATATAATAATATAATAAAGATTAAAAAAGTATGTGATATGTCTGAATACGCAAAAATAGCGCACATAAAAGTATGGAGATAAAAAAAAACAACAGAAGGAAAAGAAAAAACACCAGACTGAAATAATTGCGAGACAGGCACTGGCTCTGTCATACTCTTTCTGTTATACGCCACCAAAATTTTAAAACTTCTCCATACATTTTAGGCATAGAAATTTATAAAAATGTATGAAAAAGTATTTTTTTGTCACGTTTAACAGAAATGTGTACTCGATTAGATTTAATACCTAGAACTGTAGGTATTCACGAAATGTCAGAAAAGTACGTCTTGATTACAATCAACCTGTATAGCTACATTTTATGTTGATGAATACAATTAAATTTCAAGACAACATAAAGTCGAACTTGGTTATTACGAGGAAGATGGGACCGACTGAATTTGCTTGTTATAAGCGTTACTCGTTATATCAGAGAATAGGTATTTTTAAATGAGCATGTCACATTACACAAAAAGCCGAAAATAAAAAATTTGGAAACCATCGTAAAAATCCCCGAAACGAGCATGGCATTCATAAACTACAAAAGAAGTTGTTTATTGTAATTAACGCTGGTAGGTACCTACGGACTTCACAAACCTTGGATTTTTCAACCATATGCGTGGATACTTTTTTATTATTGTCGGTGAAACACCAATAAGGTAGGTACTTAGACACTTTACTAGTGTCATAAACGTAATCCGACCCCGGCGGCATCCTGTCCAATCGGATTTTATTGCTTAGGGTCGAAATGTTTTAAAACGGTCGACACATTAACAGTATTTTAGCTCGGTATATCCGATAAGTTGCTCGTTATAACAGTGAAAGAATTAAATGTATGGCGAAAATCATAAACCAATTGTCAACAAATGTTTCGTTATTACATCCGAGATCTCGCTATGTCAGAGATCGTAATAACCGAGTTTGACTATAATTATTTTCGTAAAAGTTATATACTCCGTGCCGCGCTAGGAACTCGCGTCTGAATCCCTTGCTGATTTTTTTTTTCATATATTGTTAATTTGCTTAAAAATATTTTTTATCTGAGTTACAAATAATATAAATGCCAAATAAAGTTATGGTAATGTATAGTGTGTCAAAATTATTACCTACCTTATTTTACAAGTATTGTGAAATTTATTATAAAATATGTCTATTTTAGTGATTAAGTTTGATTTGTTTTGTTATTTTGACGCACGTTGAATATTTATCTGTCTATCAAAAAATTCAAATAAATTTCATAAAACAAAAATTTGTTTTTATGGTAACATGTAACTTAAGCTTTACAAATTACACTCCGTTACCATTTCGTTCCATTCCGAAAATGTCCCCAAAAAAGTTGAACGTTAACTATTTTTCATTTGATTATTAAATAACGAAACTTATTTATTTTTCCAATAAAATTTAGTAAAAGTGATTATTGTCTTTAAAAAAATAGCAGAACGAACATTGATTGGTTTTTTCAAATACTAAAGGAAAAATGCTCTGCCATTATAGACATAGGGTAACGGAGGGGAACGAAATGTGCCCAAGAATTAAAATTCAATAATATTTTTTGACTATTTGTAGTTTTATTTTGAAGTGTATGGTTTTTTTTAATCTAATAGAGCTCTTTTAAGTGATAAAAAGTGTTTCATTCATGTTTTAAAAGCTAAGTTTCGTAGTCACGGAACGGAAACTTATTATGCCCAATTTCATAATAAAAATGATATAAATATTGTATTAATCAATATTTTGCTGAAAAATTGCTATCACCAATTCAGCAATAGAACAAGGAATCTGCTAGCTATATAAAAATGGTTAATTTGAGTGAAAAAATAATATTACCCAAATTTCAAACATGTACAAACTTTGGCGAAAATGCCCAGGTACGTATTAGATTTTTTTTTTAAATACGACGCCCAGTGAGACTCGAACCCCCGCCACAGGATTCGCGCCAATGTGCTACTACCAACTAGGGATTCCAATTCCGGGATCCCGAGCTATTTTCGATACCTGTGAATCCCGGGATTGATAAACATAAAATAAAAACATCCCGAAACTTTCGGGATTAATTTTTTTTATCAATTTTTATAGAAAATAAAATAAAAACGAAAATATAACAGAAAAAATACTTTTAATAACAAATAACTACATTAGAAATAAACTGAGTTTGAATGAAGTTTAAATCAATCTCGGAACCTAATTGAAAAAAAACCACACTGTAAAATAAGCAGTTATGTAACTAACAATATGTGACGTGTTATATTGTTTTCTTGCATATATGGTACTAATTGATTATGTCGCATTTGCCAAGTAATTAGTTAACGTAAATCGTACTCATGCTTGTTTTTTTTTTACTGATTTATAATGAATAATATTATAAAAAACCGGATTCAAGGCTTACTTATTATCCTGAAAGAAAAACTATTCTATGCAAATATATTATATTATTAATAACTTGGTTAACCTTGCAAAACTACCTCGCTGTAATGGCAGTCTCGGATCCCAGCTGAAAAACCATAGTAAAAGAGCAGTTTTCGCAAAATGCATTTCGTGTGTTTTACTGCAGTTTTTTGCATAATTAAATAATATGCATACTATACATATTGTACAATCGTGCAGCTGCTTAGTTTTTTTTTTTTTTTAATATTTCAGATACTTTTTGCAAAATATTAGTCCTACTTATATATTATTATAATTTGTACTAAGTATAGGAAGTACCTGCTTAAAAAGTACCTAAGTACCTACTAGGATGGTTTAATAAGTAAGTTAATTGGGCAGTAGGTATTATATTGCCCAAATACAAAGTAAAAACAATTCAATGGAATTTATAACTACATTACAATATAATATAATGTCCGTATCTGCCGAGGCAGCTAATGTCCAACCTAGGGGTGTAGTTCACCCTGCATTTATACACGAGTCTAACGTCGTAACGTAACTAAGTGAGGAATGAAATGATCTCTACACCAACCAGATTTGTGAAACTATGGACAATCTCAATACATTTAAACGTTGGGTTTACCGCCACACTATTGCATTTTGAGAGTCGGTTTATCATCTACGAACAATGCTGTAAGCTAGTGTAAGCGAAAGGAAAATAACGATATATCTTAAAAATTGAAAAATGCACAAATATTAAAAAGGATCAGTCGAATTTAACACCTCTGCGCATATCTATTCTATACCAATGGGTCTATTCTATACTTATCGAACACTAAAGTGATAAATAGTATCAAACTTAGGGTAGGTTTGTATCAAAATATTAGCACTTATTGTAACAATTACACGAAGTTGGTTTTTATTGTTGCAATAAGTGCGATATTTCAACAGCAGCAAGATAGGTGCTGTTAAAATATAGCACTTATTGCAACAATAAAAACCAACTTCGTGTAATTGTTACAATATGTGCTAATATTTTGATACAAACCTACCTTAAGTATGATAATATTTATTACTTTATCACTTAAGCGGTCGATAAGTATAGAATAGACCCACAAGACTGCTTTCGGCCGCTATCTAGGGTAGGAAAGTATTAGTACTTATTGTAACAATTACAATAAGTGCTATGTTTTAACAACACCTCTCTTAAATTTTAGAGTGAGATAGACAGTTTTGATTGTTCAGACGGCTGATAATTGTAATTGTTACAATACGTGTTAATATTTCGATACTTTCCTACCCTATTTAGCTGCCGTGAAGGCCGAAAGCAGTCTTGTGTTTAGAATAGATGCGCTGAATCCATACAGAAACATTGGATTTCCCGTACAAAATAATCCAAAAAACAGTCCTCTTTTAATCTTCTAAGTAGCGATTTTAGACGACTCTTCTTCCTTTCGCACGCAGAATGATACTATTGTGAAGTGGATGGTTATGATAGCAGCGCATAATATATTCTATGCACAAGACTGCTGTCGGCGGCTATCGAGGGTAGTTTTTTATATTTCTGTTTTGATGTAGGTATTATAAATTGTTACAATAAGTGCTATATTTTAACAGCACCTCTCTTGGTTGTGCTAAATTTTAGAGCGAGATTGACAGTTTTGACTGTTTAGACGGCTAACTTATTATAACGATTATAATACCTCAATACAAAATAGGATAAACTACCCCCCTATAACGAATAGATGCGCAGGAATGTTAAATATCAGTAGTGTATTTTTGTGTTCATCGACTGTAAAGCATTTAGTAATCCAGCAATATCTCTTTTTAATTACAGATGTGCCCGAAAGTAGATGAGCCGTCCGAGATGCCAGTCGAAGAACTCCTCGGCTCTCTGACGACGTACAACGGCACCGGCGGAGGCGAGTCGACCGGCCTGACGCTGCGGACCAGCGCAAGGGTAATCAAGAAGATGCGGTTGGATTCGACGCCGGGCGCCGCGGCGTCATCTCCCTCAGGTGCTTCGTCGACGCCGGCGATCTCTTCCACTGATGCCGTCGATAAAGGTATCGAGTAAAATAATAATCAATGCAATTTCGTTCTTATTTTGTGTATGGCGAAACAAATGTGATTTTATGCATGGCTTTTACGGGCGGCCTACACGTAGCGAAAGTCACCTCTAAAACGTAGTATTATAATGATTATATTATAGTCGTCGAAAACAGCGTTTTTGTAGCTACTTTCTATGCGTGTGGACCGATCCTAAGTCAATTAGTAGTGGGCCACAATTATATTGCAGTTTGTAAATGGACTACAACTCGACATACATAAATTATCCGATATTATTAACAGTGTTCAAAAGCTTGACTATACAGCATTTTGATGGATTGGAAGTTTATAATAAAAAATACTTCGCTTGTATGTTTCCCATCATGGGGCAGAGGTTATCGCGCTTGTCCTCAAATTGGTGGGTCGCGGTCTCGTATCCTACGTATGTCAAATTAGCAAGAGTTTATATTTTCAGTCGGTATGTGTATGTATTCGACTCCACAAGGCATGAACTGGATAGGTTGGGCAAATGGCTTGAATAATTATTATGTGTTTATTCGAAAAATATTGTATTATGGCAAAACAGTGATTGACCAATTAAATAGCAACAATATATAAATTATCTAAAAGTTCTCGACTTGAATTTTGGACGAATGGTTTTGTTGTAAAAATGCCGGTTACAAATTAAAAAAAATCCTTTGGTCTGACGGTGACATGTCACCCAAGCAATAGCTGAAAATTATGCTCATTTGTATAAAAGCTTGAACTTTAGCATGACGCAAAGGGTGATTTTTAAGATTTTGAGCCGCTTCAAAATTTATCCACGAGGCCCTAAATTCCAAGATGGCGGGGAAAATTTAAATTTTCTATGATTACTCTATGATTTGATTGATTTCCAGTTTAGGCATGTATTTTATTGTGCTGAATACTAATTCGAAGTTAAAGTTAACACATTGTAATTGGCAGCCCTTAAAATTCCAAGATGGCAATCATAACGTAATATTGTTTAATAATAATGAAAAAATAACCTACGTGTAAGCAACCCCTATCTTTATATCATCCGTTTTTGAAGGAAATTTGCGGAATTTGGAAAAAAAAATACTTCGATCGGGCTTCACACTTGCTAGAACAGGCCCTGGATATACCTGTATATCTTGCTATCTTGCTAAAAATTCATTATTTCATGCAAAATTCGTTAGATTTTTCGAACTATGCCGCTGGACTACATTTTTAAAATATTTTTTATTGACATCAAAATATGAAAAGGTTCGCCACCGGCCGGGCCGGTCTACATTTTAATATATTGTTCTATATAGGAACGAAAATTGTTTGTTTGATAATAAGTCCACCGATTTTTTTTCTCCAAAAGGTCATTCAACTAAGTAAAAAATATTATCAGTGTAGTCACTTCAGTTTGGGTTGTCGACCTAAAAAATAAATTACTCATCACAATATTAAATTTGCATATCTTTTCACTATATAACGCATTCACCTGTTCACCATGAATGTAACGCTTCAATTTGCTTCCCATGTTTATGCCATAATATTATTTTACTCTATAAAACTGGTAAATTATTATAAATTGTGAGCGAGTTTGTTTTATATTTACGGCAATTTTATGGTGACTTTATTGTTGTGTATCGTGTACTTTACGTAGTTTTTGTTATACCTTGAAATTTGAATGCACGTGACTTTGATGAGTAGATTGTGACTGTAGATTCGTACATATTATTATTTTATTTATTTATCTACCTACAATATATTATCGTTCATTGTTAGGGTCGACATTAGTTTAGTTGGAATGTTTAGATCAGCGATTTCCAAACTGGGAGGCGCAGAGGGTTGCAAAAGGAGGCGCAAAAAGTTTAAAATAATTAATGTAGGTAGTCACATGTTTGCAGTTTGCAAATGTATAGTTTATAAAACGGCCGCTAGTTATAAACCATATAAAAAACAGTCCTATAATAGGTTGTTTGCAAACCTATCTGAAAATATGGAGATTAATTTTATAATACCTCACTTCAATACTATTGTGAAGCGCGCTGGCTATCTCGTGAAAAAATTAAATAAAATGATCAAATCATAATGTTGAAATTTGAGGCTATTTTGTTTAGGAACGATAATTTTGTTGTTAAACTTTTCTATTTGGTTGAAATTTAAAAAAAAATGAGTGAATAAATCAATGCAAGGACCACTAATGCATTCACTGATTTAAAAAGACAAAGTGAAGGCATTCATAAAAAATTGGAGCTTTGGAAAAAATAAATTCGCCATGTTTTCACTTTTAAATGATTTCGGCGCCAGATATATTGAAGCAAACAAAAATCTATTTACTGAGTTCTTGGTTAGTTTGCTAATGCACTTTTCACATTATTTCATTAATAGTAAAAAAAAGTCTGCTTTGTTTCAGGACTATTAAATATTTTAAATATGTGGTTGTGCGTTGCAATTTGACTTGATACCTATATGATGATTAATATACTTAAATGATAACTCCTTTAGGAAACACTATATTAGAGCACCACACTGCCCTTAACCTCAATGATAGGTAGGTGGGCCCGCCAAAGATCCTGGCCTGGGGGCCAGCTTCAGGATGTGGGGCCCATGATAGAATCCATTTGTCAATGAACGATGATGAATTTGGATTGACTACTATTGAAATTGATTGTGCTAATAATCGAGCACATTCATCGCATGAAAACCAAATTAATTTAAAAATTAATATAGTATAAGTAGTAAAACCTTGTTTATTTTTATATATTTTTTAAATTCTTGTATTAGTTATATTAGTACATTGTTGACTATTTAAAAAGGTTATTTAATGAAATAAAGGGGGAGGCGCCAAGATTAGATTTTTTTAAAGGGATGCGTAGTAACATAATGTTTGGAAACCACTGGTTTAGGTACTCCCACGAATCATAATATACCCGCTATCACTCTGGCCTTCCCCATTCTGAAATTCGCTTTGTTCAATGCAACTCCTCTCTGATCGGCCCAAGTCCAGTCACTTTTAGTCGGGAGATTTTGATGCTTTAGTCTTTAGTTTATATTGGGTTACCCAAATAAATCTTTAGTCTTTAGTTTATATTGGGTTACCCAAATAAATCGTAGACTCATAGCGGTTGTGTCGTATGCGCCACACTCTATATTATTTATTGTAGGCTCCAAATATCGCTGTCAGAATTTTTATTTCGAATTTCGAGACCGTTTTCAGACTTATTACTGATTACCCAACGTTCTGATCTAAATGTGAGGACCGCCCTCAGCAGTGTTTTATATATCTGGATTTTAATTAATTTAAATTTAATTTTGAATATTTATATCAGACGTAAAATGCGGGAAATAAACGTAAAACCGGGAGATGTACTATAATTAAATAATAACAGTGCTGTAGAAACGCAATTAGCGGGTAGGTAAACGTGAATTCCGAGCACGTAAAATCGAGGTTCCAATACATGAATTATGTTTTGTTTTTTACATAGGTACTATCATTTTTATAGTAATAATGTGACATAGAGTTGTACTGAATTTTTGTTCAAAATGTGTTAAATTAGTTATTAAAAAAACACACATGTCAGAATCAATATTTTTTCATATAGGGAAAATCGTCTTTTTAAAACTTCTATTTTGCTGTTACAAGTCAATATTGTTGAATATTATAATGACATCGTTGATAATACGAGGGTGGGTCAATAATTACTTAGAAAAAAGCATTAAAACAGTTTTTATTTTTGTATTTTTTTTTTATTTCTCAACATAATCTCCTTGGAGCTCAATACACTTGGTTAGACGTTTCTCAATTTTTTTTAAACCGTCAGAAAAATAAGTTTTCGGAAGGTCCTCAAAATAAGCATTTGTCCGATCGATGACTTCTTCATTTGAAAAAAAACGTTGTCCACTTAGCCATTTTTTTAAGTTTGAGAAAAGGAAAAAGTCACTGGGGGCTAAATTTGGCGAATACGGTGGGTGGTCGACCAATTCGAACTTCAATTCTTCAATTTTAGCCATTGATCGTAAACATGTGTGAACACGGGCATTGTCCTGATGAAAGAGGATTTTTTTCCTGTTTAAATGAGGCCGTTTTTCTTCAATTTTGTTTTTTAGCTGGTCCAATAAAGATGCATAATAATCCCCTGTTATTGTTTTTCCTTTTTCCAAATAGTCAACGAAAATAACTTCACGTGCATCCCAAAATACAGTAGCCATAACCTTACCAGCTGATTTTACGGTTTTCGCCTTCTTTGGACATGGTTCGCCTTTCGCAATCCACTGCTTTGACTGTTCTTTCGTCTCGGGAGTATAGTGGTGTATCCATGTTTCATCTACAGTCACAAAGCGACGAAAAAATTCATCCGGATTGCGTTGCATGAGCGACAACAGGGCTTTAGAGGCCACCACCCTATTGCGTTTATTGTCGACTGTGAGCAAACGCGGCACCCATCTTGCAGAAATTTTTTTCATGCCCAATTTGTCATGTAAAATAGAAATGACGCTACCTTTTGAGATCCCTGTAACCTCAATTATCTCACTCAACTTTAATCTTCGGTCACTTAACACCATATCGTGGATTTTATTGATCATTTCTGGTGTAGTCACCTCTACAGGACGTCCTGAGCGTGGTTCATCCTTTGTTGATGTACGACCACGTTTGAATTCATTTAACCAGTTATAAATAGTTGCAAGTGAAGGAGCAGATATGCCGTGAACTAAATCCAACTCATTTTTTATTTACTTTGCTGTTAACCCTTTTATATTAAAATGTTTAATAACAGCTCTAAACTCAATTTTCTCCATTTTTGTAAACAAGCAAATTTTTTTTTTTTAATGTACGAGAAACACACAACAACCCGACCAATCTGATTGAAACTTCGCAGCATACTGAATCGGTAGTGCCGCTGCATGAAAACAAACCGCTTACAGTACTAGTCGCGCCACCTGTCGGCTTTTCTAAGGACTTATTGACCCACCCTCGTAATAATTAGTGATTGATTGATTGTCTATTTATTCGGAGTCAATTTTGAATGTTGATAAATTGTTTACTAATTTTGGTTTTGACCCATAGCATATCTGAGTAATGCTGCTTACAGACTTACCAAAATAATTAAGGGGGATCCTTATACCAACAGAGGAACCTAGCGGAAAAATACGAAGCTTGCGATTTGAGACATTTTTTTGATAATTTACAATTTCAACTGTATAAATATGTATCTGAAAACATTAAAAAGATTTTTTTCAAGTCAAAGATAAACTTACAATAATTGTAAAAAAATATAATAAAATGTGAATTTGTTGCAGGGTCCCATCTTATTATTACATTATATTTTATGGTCATATTTATTATTAAAATTTAGTTTATTAAGTTTTCAATTTTTCACCGTGTAGATTTTTGACTAATTCATCGTTTTAATATTTTTTATATTTATTTTAAAAAACATTGATTTTTATAAAAATATAAATGTTTATAACTTGAAATCCTTTTCATTTATATCAAATTAAGCTTCAATATTGGGACCATACCTAAAATAAAATTTGAAATAAATAAAAAGGATTTCATGTCATACACATTTATATTTTTATAAAAATCAATGTTTTTTAAATTAAATATAAAAAATATTAAAACGATGAATTAGTCAAAAATCTACACGGTGAAAAAATGAAAACTTAAGGGGGGACATGCTCAGCGTAGGTCAAAATGGAGCCTTTGTTCTATTTTCAAAGCATGATCCTGGACATACCTTAAACGTTGTAGATAATCTATTTGTATAATTTTGAAGCCTTATTATCCTTTATATTTATTTTAAACATTTGATGACTGCATAAAGTATTTTTATTACATAAAATAGTATTCTTTTAAACCTCTCGCTCTAATGTTTTAGAATATAGTCATATTTCAGTACATGAATGTACAGTGGTGTTGAGATTTTTTACATTTATTAATTTTTAAACGCATTTATAAAACCATTAGTATAATTTATGACGAGATAATTTTAGTAAAATATTTACGATAAAAAATTATATTGATAATCTCTGTGATCCCAAATTTGACAAGAATTAGGCATTTTATTATTAAAAAAATCGGCAAGATTAACACATTTTAAGATAATTCTAAAGATACTAATTATAAGCTATGTCTTTGACCATTTAAGTGTGATAAACATCTTACGAATAATGATTGCTTTATAATAATTATTGACCAAAGAATAAGGTAGTGTTTTTTTTAAATACGCCATTTCTTTTGGCATTCCCCAGTGGTTAAGCTACAACATACGGCCGTAGCCATAAATTGACAAACTAAAATTGAAGTAGGGAGTAAGATCATGTTAACGCGCGTGTTTGAACATGTACCTAACCAAAAAAAAAATCTTTTTTTTTTAAAGGGTACATGTTCAAACACGCGCGTTAATATAATTTTTTATCGTAAATATTTTACTAAAATATCTCGTCATAAATTATACTAATGGTTTTATAAATGTGTTTAAAAATTAATAAATGTAAAAAATCTCAACACCACTGCACATTCATGTACTGAAATATGACTATATTCTAAAACATTAGAGCGAGGGGTTTAAAAGAATACTATTTTATGTAATAAAAATACTTTATGCAGTCATCAAATGTTTAAAATAAATATAAAGGATAATAAGGCTTCAAAATTATACAAATAGATTATCTACAACGTTTAAGGTATATCCAGGATCATGCTTTGAAAATAGAAAAAAAAGCTCCATTTTGACCCACGCTGAGCACGTCCGCTCTTAATAACCCATTTTAATAATAAAAATGACCTTACAATATAATGTGATAATAGACGGGACCCTGAAACAAATTCACATTTTTTTACAATTGTAAGTTTATCTTTGACTTAACGGCCCATGTGCTCGTCGTAGGTCAAAATTGAGTTTTTATTGTATTTTCAAACCATGATCCTGGACACTCCTTAAATGTTGTAGATAATCTATTTTTATAATTTTGAAGCCTTATTATCCTTTATAGTTATTTTGATCATTTGATGACTGCATAAATTTTTTTTGTTACATAAAATAGTATTCTTTTAAACCTCTCGCTCTAATGTTTTAGAATATAGTCATATTTCGGTACATAACTGTGCAGTGGTGTTAAGATTTTTTACGTATATTATAAAATAGTATTCTTTTAAACCTCTCGCTCTAATGTTTTAGAATATAGTCATATTTCGGTACATAACTGTGCAGTGGTGTTAAGATTTTTTACGTTTATTAATTTTTAAACGCATTTATGAAACCATTAGTATAATTTATTACGAGATAATTTTTGTAAAATATTCACGATAAAAAATTATATTGATAATCTCTGTGATCCCAAATTTGACAAGAATTAGGCATTATATTATTCAAAAAATCGGCAAGATTAACACATTTGAAGATGATTCTAAAGATACTTATTATAAGCTATGTCTTTGACCATTCAAGTGTGATAAACATCTTATGAATAATGATTGCTTTATAATAATTATTGACCTAAGAATAAGGTAGTGTTTTTTTGAAATACGCCATTTCTTTTGTCATTCCCCAGTGGTTAAGCTACAACATACGGCCGTAGCCATAAATTGACAAACTATAATTGAAGTAGGGAGTAAAATGATATTGACTCGCGTGTTTGAACATGTACCGTTTAAAAAAAAAATAAAAAAAAAGAATTCGGTTAGGTACATGTTCAAACACGCGCGTTAACATAATTTTACTCCCTACTTTAATTATAGTTTGTCAATTTATGGCTACGGCCGTATGTTGTAGCTTAACCACTAGGGAATGACAAAAGAAATGGCGTATTTCAAAAAAACACTACCTTATTCTTAGGTCAATAATTATTATAAAGCAATCATTATTCATAAGATGTTTATCACACTTAAATGATCAAAGAAATAGCTTATAATAAGTATCTTTAGAATCATCTTCAAATGTGTTAATCTTGCCGATTTTTTGAATAATAAAATGCCTAATTCTTGTCAAATTTGTGATCACAGAGATTATCAATATAATTTTTTATCATAAATATTTTACAAAAATTATCTCGTAATAAATTATACTAATGGTTTCATAAATGCGTTTAAAAATTACTAAACGTAAAAAATCTTAACACCACTGCACAGCTATGTACCGAAATATGACTATATTCTAAAACATTAGAGCGAGAGGTTTAAAAGAATACTATTTTATGTAACAAAAATACTTTATGCAGTCATCAAATGTTTAAAATAACTATAAAGGATAATAAGGCTTCAAAATTTTATAAATAGATTATCTACAACGTTTAAGGAGTGTCCAGGATCATGGTTTGAAAATACAATAAAAACTCAATTTTGACCTTCGACGAGCATGTACCCCCTTAAAAAAAAATCTTTTTAATGTTTTGAGATACATATTTATTAATTAATACAGTTGAAATTATAAATTATCAAAAAAATGTCTCAAATTTCAAGCTTCATATTTTTCCGCTAGGTGCCTCCGCTGGCATGCCTCTCCCCCTTAATCGTATTGGGTAGTTCATGGATACATGTTTATAAAACAAGGGGAATTCAAACAGCACACATACATATAAATAAACCTCCCATCCTTACTAAATGCCCTGTACCCAAACATTTTCTCATTTTTGTCATTTTTACTTGCTTTTGAAACTAATTAAAACATCTCGATTATTTGAAATTTCAGACATCCTCTCATCAGAAATTGACAGGCCAGAGAATGACTCCGGAATCGCTTCTTCAATCAATACAAATCCACTACCGTTTGAGGAGAAAGACTATCCGATTGGAAAGACAAAATCTCGCATGCCGAAAGTACCGTGGTCCACGCATGAAAAGAACCTCTTCTTCAAAGGTCTGAATGAGTTCGGCAAAGACTTTGATGCCATCACGGCCTACATCTGCAGCAATTTGAAGAGGAAGACTGGTTCTGTTGCGCCGGCCGCCAAGGCTAGGCAACAAGTCAGCCACTTCTACTACAGGACCTGGCAGAAGATCTCCAAACACGTACAGTTTGGCAGTAGTGAGTAAAAGTACATTTATGAAGTTGAGCTAGATCTAGATACAATAGAAGTGAGTGGTTAGTCCACAAACATACATAATCAAGGTGTATTAGTATCATAACATTTTGATCGTTAGGTGACATGGTAAAGTAGAAATTGATAAATCTAAAAATACTGGCACAGGCCAGTGTTGCCAACCATACTATAAATAGACAATAGGTAGACTTCGACATTTTATACAGATTTAATAAAGTGACTATTTGCTTATAATATTAAATGTAGAATACGACCAACTGACTCTGAATGTTTTATGCAGAATACAAGATCATCCATATGTTATCATTAGGCTTAGGATTCTTAGGTATTTAAATATTTTTTTTTGAGTGGCCCCACAACAAAATATCAAAAATATCTATCTGTTTCAGACAATTTTGAAACATTAAGCCCTATTTGTTAGCACCTATTTTAAAATATTTTTTGATAACTACATATTTTTACATATTTTAGGTTTAAGCACATATTTTCACATGAACACAAAATTAAATTAAGGGGGGACATGCTCGTCGTAGGTCAAAATTGAGTTTTTTTTGTATCTTCAAACCAATGATCCTGGACATTCCTTAAACGTTGTAGATAATCTATTTATATAATTTTGAAGCCTTATTATCCTTTATATTTATTTTAAATATTTGATGACTGCATAAAGTATTTTTATTACATAAAATAGTATTCTTTTAAACCTCTCGCTCTAATGTTTTAGAATATAGTCATATTTCGGTACATGAATGTGCAGTGGTGTTTAGATTTTTTTACATTTATTTATTATTAAACGCATTTATAAAACCATGAGTATAATTAATGACGAGATAATTTTAGTAAAATATTTACGATCAAAAATTATATTGATAATCTATGTGATCCCAAATTTTACAAGAATTATGCATTTTATTATTCAAAAAATTGGCAAGAATAACACATTTGAAGATAATTCTAAAGATACTTATTATAAGCTATGTTTTTGACCATTCAAGTGTGATAAACATCCTACGAATAATGATTGCTTTATAATAATTATTGACCTGAGAATATGGTTGTGTTTTTTTTGAAATACGCCATTTCTTTTGGCATTCCCCAGTGGTTAAGCTACAACATACGGCCATAGCCATAAATTGACAAACTATAATTGAAGTAGGGAGTAAAATTATATTAACGCGCGTGTTTGAACATGTACCGTTTAAAAAAAAAAAAATTTCGGTTAGGTAATCGGTGTTACTTATCCGTGTACTAAGGTCATTTGCTTTATTTTTGAGCTATATTTTATTCATGAGACAAATTTTGTTATATAATGATTTATAGTATTTAATTGACTATGTGTGTTTTTTTATCTATTCAGATGTGAAGAAGGTGGTCCAGGAGTTATATTGCTTAATCAACTACGGAGAGTTGAGAAATCGTCTAAGCACTATGGATCGTATTGGCAATCGTCTTTCGGAGCTGGTGAAGCGCGGCTCGGTTCAATGTCGGATAGCCGGGAAGACGTTGAGGGTGCGAACTCCTGTCTGCCGGGCACTGAGGAAACTTAACAAGCTTGGAGGTTGGTTTTGCCATAAATATTGTGCATTTATTTTATTCCTCTAGACTTCGAGTTAGCGTCAAAGATTATTAGTCGCGCCAGCATTCAAGTAATTTAATTTACTCATTCTATTATTTTGTTAATTATTGCCTTTTGACTTTGGAGTGCACGAAATACTTAATTTGTGCCTACACTTTAAGTATCCTTTCTTAGGGAAAACCGAAGAAGCCAAGTATTAGCAGTAGCAAGGGTGGAGGTAGGTTATTAAGATCCGACATAAATAGTTCACAATAAACTTTCTGAGTCATACGTATTTGTTTTCATTGAATTAAGGCAGTTTCGGGTTATCTCACATTTTCATAGTTTCAAGGAAATTTGAGAAAACCGCTGTGGCATCTATGACATCAGTATTACAAATAATTTAATGTTATTTTTGAAAAACATTTTTATATACAGCTATGCCATCTAAAATCATTGGAAAACCTTTAAATTGTAAATTGACATAATTTGAAACATGGAATGTCATATATGAATGTACTGAGGAAACCTAGGTCACGTGAGAAATGACATCGTTTCCTATCATGGTAATTGGCTGTAGTGGAGTTAACATCTTCTGTTTTACACTCGGAGGCAAAGTTAACAATGTTTGAAAATGACTCATTTTTCAAATAATTTTCAAACCAAACGAAATTATTTTAATGTCTACTTACTTGTAGAGCTTTAAAAGTAGCATGAACTAGCATTGCCAACTCAATACATGCCAAGAGTGGAGTTTGCTTTTGAAACTATGTACATATTTCATATGGGCTGGTTATTTTGCCGATCAAGATACTTACTTTTCAGATACGTCATATCTACACAATATTTAAAAAAATTTGAACTATAAACATAATATGTTTTAAGCAAAAAGTTTGCACAAATAATCAGGAAGTTTATTGAACTTTTTGTATTTTAATACTTGATTGAGAGCGACTCCGGAATGTTTTTAGTATGTTTGATTTGATAACCATAAAAAAATGAATCTCAGAGTACAAGTGTGAAGTTTCTGCAGTGCAAATTTGATCATTATCCTCAGTAACCATATGATCATCCTCACTTTCAGATATCAAGGTACCATCTCCATAGACAATGGCTCTTCATCAAAGTAAAAGTTAAGAGTAATTATTGTGAAGAACGAGGTAATCTGTAATCTATTGCATTTTTAGAATGGGATGCACAACTTCGGCTGCCCACAAAGATATGTGTAGTCGGCATCCCGAGAGACGAAGAGGCTTGGGCACGAGTTCAGTCAGCAGCTCAGAACCCTCGAGTTCTCGCCCCCGCTGCACCTTCCTGCCGACTCACCACCATCTTAGCTCTGCTGCAAAGACGGTGGCAGTCCTCCGCCGATAATGCTGTATCCTTTTGATTTATTATGTTAACAATATATTATCAATCGTTGAAAATTATGATTATAAATAATTGTATCGATAACTAAATTCATCGTTGATATCGTATCGACTACTGTAGACTGTGTTACTTTGATTTATTTTTTAATTATGAATTTGGGGTGGCTGACAAATAAATGTCACTGCATTCATAAGCGGTATACTCGCATATTTTTTTTGCACAGAATATACCAAGTGTATTGACTGTTCAAGCAACAAGAAAATGTTTAAATTTCTATATTGTATTCTTGCACATGCATGCTTGCTATAATTCAACATATCGTCGTTGAAACTAGAAAATTGTGTAACTCCAAAAACACTACTTTACAGGAGAGACAAAAAACATTATGGTTTCCTATACAAATGTATGGTTTTGGAGTGAAATCATCCATGATTTAACAATGATACAATTTTTCTGGAATTACAAAATTTGCAAGACGGATAGATATTATCAACGGCCACTAGATGGCATTCAAAGTGAATTTTCGATTAAAACGGAGTTACACAATTTTCTAGTTTCAACGACGATATGTAGCAGAGACTTGCACAAGTTTGAACTACATTGTTTTTGTTGACAGTTCAAGCGTAAACTGGCAATGTGTATACTATTCTATTCTATACAGGTCAGGTATGCAGTTACTTATTTACTTGTTACGATTCCCGATTTCTCCCGATTCTCTCCCTCTCCCAGTCCCGATTCTACGGTTTTAAAGGGAGCCTAAAGAAAAAACGTTAAATGCGGGATATATAAAAACATTTAAAAAAAAAACTCGTTTTTCTCCTGGGTTTTTTTGACGTCTTAAATTATTTTCAGTTTCTCAGCTAGAGTTCTAGTTTTCTTCATGGAGGGCATTTTAGTTGCGACTTATAAAAATTCGTGATACAAGATGCGAGGCAAGCCTATTATCTGTATGTATCATAAACAATTCTACGGAAGCGAAATGAAAAATATTCAACAAAAACGGTAAATCGGGATAATATTTGTGTTGGGACCATGATAATTAGACGATAGATCGAGGAAAACGATAAAAAGGGGGGAACGGTTAATGCGGGATTATTTAACATTGTTCTTATGGGTGTTTGGCGGGACTTTCAAAAATGAACGATCCGTGCGGGAAAACGATTTATGCGAGAACGGTAGATCGGGATTCCACTGTAGATATGATTTGGCAGTGAATTCATTTTGTTTACAATTAATGAAACTTTGACCTTTGGATTACAGAATACAACTAAATAAAATATGCGATGTGCAGTCATCATCATCATCAGTGGCATAACAACTCAGGGTCGATCCTAACCACATCCAAGAACCCCTTTCATCCCCATATATCCTGGGCCAGTGTCATCCGGGTGACTTGCATTGGCCTCTCTAGCATCCTTGTTGACACTGTCCGACCACTGAAATTTGGACCTGCTTTCCTGGATGCCCCTCAGTATAGTTTGACACTATCCATTATTGCTACATGGCTACAAAGTCATTTTTCAATTTTTTCATGTAATATCAATGAAACTGGAATGATGAATATCCATATATATCACAAAGAATTTAAGTACTACATATTCTCAAAAATAACTTAATTATTAACTCATTGGACGCTGAAGATGCGCGTAACGATGGTGGGCATTATATATAATTAGCATGCTATTTAAATGTGGTAATTAATTAGTAATTATCTAGTCCGCAGTCAATGTGTTAAATTAAATTGATCTTTTCCTTAAATTGTAAAACATATACAGAAAGAATGTCTATCTACAATGAGTCAGGGAAAAAATTCCTTGCGGAAATTTAATGAGCTCAACAAACAAATTAGATACCTCCGCAATCCAAATCTACAAGTCAATCTTGCATTGAAAATTGATAAACTTCCGACTCTCAATGCTAATACTCTGAATGCCTCTCGAGATATATCGAAGCTCGTTAATATCATCAGTAATGGAGTAGAAAGAAACACAGAGGTATTACAGTCAAAGAAAGGAAGTAATTTGACTCAAAAAACTGATGATAATGTTGTTTTAAATAAAAATATACAAAAAGTGGCATCCAAAAATGATCCTAACTTAAACAAAGAAAAAGATTTAAATATTGAGGACATTGGAGATGCTTCGTCAAAAAATGTTTCAGTTAAAGTAGAATGTATAAATATTGAGGATGGGGCTAATCATTCGGTTAATTGTGATAGTGCTGTAAACAGTAAAGGTGTTGTGGATTCGATAAATGTTCAGTCATCGCGGTGGAGACAAAAATTAGAGACATACGAGGATCTCAGGAGTTGGCGAGTGCGCTACGGCTCGAGAGAAGTAGTTCTTCACATGGGACCAAAGCCGGGAGTCGGTCTGTATCTTCCCACCGTGAATGTCAACGAGCATATCTCGTCTCAGAGTGTGTGTCTCAATGCTTACCTGAAACGTATGTTCCCTGAAGAGATAGGAAGTCATACTGGGCAGCAAAGTAAGTGGGAGTCATTCTTTTTCGTGTTCAATATTTATTATATTCGTACACATAAACATCCCTGCTAGGCCTAATTGCCTTTGGTCAGCAAGCTTCTTGTCATTATTATGGTGTGTCAATTTAAGATTTTTGGTGTGCTAAAACCAAACTAATTGCAGTTTCTTATCATTATTATTTTATTTCTATATTCGACGGCATTTATGAAATTGTTGGTAATCTCTGAATGACTTAGTAATTATTATTAGTCGCCAGCCGACTCACAGAAACCTATTAACTGTAATAGCAGTGTCTTGGAATACGTCTATTTTGTTCCACAGCAAGTGAGATAATCATGACTACGGAGCACATTTTGGAAACATGCAATATGTATGCCTTACTTGGAGGACTTATTACATGTTGTGTGATTTTTTTTGTACAGACACATGATTAAAAAACTCAATGATCGCACTTTAATAAAAAAATATTTCAATCAATTTCATCGCAACATGAAAATAATGATAAATATAATATATATATAATCATTATGGCGATTATAAAAAAAAACTTAAAAAAAAAGAGGATTTCAAAACAAAACTAAAAATAAAATCATTAAAAACAAATGAAATTGCAGAATATATAAATCACAATGGAACTGGCAAGGCATCAATTTATTACCTCGGTTCCATACCAATTTAAATCTGCAGTGATGTTTGTTATTATTTCGCTGCCAGAGGCGGCAGCGCTTGTACTCATTTCACAAATGACAGTTGTCACACTCCATCTAATTTCTAATATCACAGATTCTTTGTTGTCAATTGTATTATTTCTCTGTAAATCTCAATACCAGTAATTCTTCTTCACTCTTCACTCTAAATTTAGTAAAGTATATTTAAAACATTCGTTAAAATGACAAACATTGGCTGTCACTTGTCCGTGTTACGGAGCATAGGCAATTCTTAAAACTCTTAAGCCGTGTATTCACTAGGGGACAAAATGTCTTTCAACATTGAGTCTCTGACGCTGGAATGTTTCGCACTGTCCCCCAACATTGCACGCAACATATTGTGGCATTTCTACCTGACCCGGTACATGTTGCATGTTATCACTTCGGAAGCAAGCGCATGAGCCGCGCATCCGTCCCGCGTTACATGTTGGCGAGTGTAGATGGGTGCGCAACGTGTCGCTTAACATAGTTACTCAAATATCCACTCTTCTTTCACTTTGTAGTAAGTAGTTCTGCACCCATCACATTTTCTTTCTCTTATGTTTCTATAAACTGCTCGTTAAAATAAATATGTACTCAGCACTGACCGACACAACCTCCTCGGGCGACATTTCTGTGATAATATAATGGAAGTATTGTGCCAATAAATATACATTTACTTGCATTCTTTTCCAGATGAAGTCGGTTTTAAGGGAGGAGGGCCCCGATTCAAAAATCAAAAACGCCAAAGAAAAGACAGCGGTGATAACGAGCCGATGCCTTTGAAAAAGAATAAAAATGAACAAGAAAACTGTGATAAAAATGACATATTCGATATTGACGAGACCGCAAACGATGGCATGGACATGGTCACATTTGCAGATACCAAAAATAGTGAAGGACATACTTCGCAATGCGAGGAAAAGTCCAATGATGACGCTGATTTCCGAGACAAGGACAAAGACTTGTTTTCGGATGATGATAAGTACAATAATGAGACTGACGGCGAAAGTGATGCCGCGATATTGACCATCGTTGAAGATGTAAAAAAAGACCAGCAGTCAGTCAGTTCACCGAAGTTAAAGGTACAGTTTTCCTATTATGAAGGTAGAAGTTTCATTAAATGTTTCAGCATTAAATCAATAGCCGCTGATAGCAACCTTGTGTATAAAATAGTAGCGCAGGAGAAGAATTTTAATCCAAGGTGGTGTTAAGTCAGTATTGTTTTGTACGAATATCCTCACTGTGGCTGTCTTTATATTTGTCCCAAATACGTTGTCGATTTTATGGCGCAAGTAGGAAAGACTTTGTTGTTGACATGGTTAGGGTCGGGCAAGAGAAATAAATCAAACACACTTTGACTTTTATATTTATAGATTATAAGTATGTATTATCCTTTTCTCAGAAATCCTCTGTTACAAAATGTAATCAATATTTTCAGGCGTTAAAACCAAAAAACAAAAAAGACACTTCAGACATGAGAGAAAAGTCACCGTTGGTATCGAAAAACATACTCGATAGTCCAGAAGATCAGAGCGGAAGAATAGGCGCTTCAAATTTCTTCAAAAAAAGTTGGAACAGGGAGCTGGTAATGGAGCAAATGAATAAAGGGTGGAGTGTCTACGACGCTGGTGATTTGACTATAGGAGATTTGTATTTGATGGTAAGTAACTGCCATTGTTTTGTGTACTTTCTATTAAAGCCATGCAATAGTCACGAAATCATCGGAATTCCTCCATGGTGATTAAATCGACTGCCATTATACCCCGTTTACATCTGCATGGATTTACTGTTAACAGTAAGTATTATCGCGGCCATAACAAGAAAATGTACGGGTAAACATGTATTATCCTGCAGTTGCAAACTTGCATGCATGAATCAAAAAAGTTTGGAAGCTTCTGTATTTTCATGCGACAGTAGGGTTTTTTCTAATATTCGCTTGTGCAGTAGAACGATGATAACACTTACTGTCGACAGTAAATCCATGCACGTGTATACGGGGTGTTAAGTTAGTTTCTTTTATTCATTGTATTGTATTTTAAAATTAGAATATACACATTTTTATTAGCCTTTATTACAATAAATATAAGAAAAATAAAATTAGGCATATTGCCATTTATTTGTTTCATTTTAACTAGATAATCGATTTATGTAAGTCATTGGGTTTTGGGTTTTTAAGAACATGAATATCTTAGTTAGGATTGACCATAATAATTATGTGGACATAATTATTTTGAAATAGACTCATATTGTCAATTGACACATTGTTTTACTTTTAGTTTGGCCGTGAATCAAAACTAGAGATGAACTATTGGTGGTCGGAAGCGACTCCACCTCTTTCGCCTTCGGTAATACGGATTCTGAAGCAGGTGGGTGAACAAAATTCAGAGCAGCCCGTTGAACAGGCTATCACCGGCTCTCTGGACACTGTCACTGAGGAAAGGGAAAATTCTAAATCTCTGCAAGTGGATACCCTTCTCTTGTCTCCGACCGGCCAGACCAGTCAAGAATCATGCGAAGCAGATAAAGGTATTTTATATTAGATGACACTAACCACCAGAGGCACCATCTTGATAACTACTATGAAAGTGTAATATTGAATAGTAAATGAACATAATGTCGTAGGTTCGAATCCTGGATCTGGCAAATTCACATATTGTTTTTCAATTATTTGTGTTGGAGTATGGGCCTAATAGGTTGAGCAATTGGCTAACATCCATTGCTCGTAAAAACAAAATCTGTTTATAAAAACCTCTACTCCGTGGAGGCCCATATGATCCTATTAGGATTAGACATGGTCAAAAGAAAAATAAATTTTAACCAGCACATATTGTTATATAAAATATCACCATCATCAGTTGGGGTCATTCCACTGCAGCATGGAGGTCTTTATCCTACTCTTCTCGGTTCCTAGTTCTTTAAAAATATATTCTAAATCATTACAATGTCAAACTAATTATTTCAAGCTTCATGTATTCAAAAACTAAAAGTAAATAATGAATTTTTTCTTTTCAAGGGATCCAACAGATTTTCCGATAACTGCAAAATTTTTGTTGATCCTAACTTTAAATTTAAAAAAAACCTGATATAACCTCTATCAACCGAGTTATATTATTGTACCTACCTCTCCGCGTGCGAATTCATTATATCGTGATCGATTTTTAATAATATTTTTTTGTCCTACACTTATTTTCACATGTGCTACGCGCCAGGAATCATCATAATTAGTGGAATTATGTGCGTAAGATCTTTCTCACTCGCTCACATATAATTAAGGTACAAGCGGAAGTGAAACAAAAGTAAGCCAGTACGTCGCAAGATATGCCAAGCAGGGAAAATCAGATTCTTTTTTGCAACATGGCACAAGATTAATCCAATTTTTTCAGTTTATTGGAAAGTTATATTATTTTTACTCTATATGTATTTGTTGTTTATTTTGATATTCTCGTTTCTTAATAAAATGAGATTTTGCTTATTGCGACCGTGTCCAAAATGTATCCCCCGCGATCAATGGGGGAGGGGTTACCTGTACCTACTTAGATCATATTTCAAGAATTTATTTAACTACATTTGTTGATCTCACCTGTAAATGGAATACATATTATATATTATCAGTTGTGTGTTTTAATTGCAGAAGTGTTATCACCTACTTCAAAACCTATCTCACGTGTGGTTGATGATCCTTTGATATTCCAACTGGTCTCCAAGATAGTGAACAATCCTTCCTCGACTATATCCAATCAGCAACATGTCATCGTAACCCCGCCCAAGAACGTATCGCAATCGGCTCTGGTAGTTTCAGAGAGGGAGCGCATTGTGAATGTTGCATACAGGCTGCAGAAACTGTTGTCCGTATCGCAAATGTACAGCAAGCTGGGCCAGATGTGCTGCCCTTGTGGTCATATCTGCGGAAGCTCGCGGTGCAAGAGGACGTTGCTTACAAACTCGACTGAAGTAAGATATCAGTATCATAATTTAAAAAAAAAAAAAAAAAACTCGGTCTATATTTACAGAAAGTATTTGAATTTTGTTCATCTTCATTATTTTACTGATGGGCTTTTTGGGATTTTATCACCGTTTTTATATTACTGTATGGAAAAATTCACCTACCTCCCCTATCTAGCTGACGCATGCACCGGTTTTGCTGCGCATGACGTTTTTCCGTTTTACAGTAAGAAATTACTTGATCTATCTGATATACCTGATCTTAATAGCCGTTGCTTATTTTAAAATGTTCATTATACAAGTTATGTAAAACGTATTCCATTTTTTAGAATGTCATATTGGATAAGTCAAAGTCGATGGAAACACCTCCGTTGCGAGTGGCACCAGTCAAATCTGTAACGGCCACATTGACGAGTTCATTAGAAACCAAAGGTCAGACTTCATCCATTCAACCGAGAGAGATCTTCCGAGCACCCTTCTCCAGAGGACTCGCGCCTAAGACGTTTTGTGAAAATCCGATGCGAATCTCTGATTCATGTGACGTAAGAGACATATTCAGCAATATATTGTACAATAAATTATATTCAAGCATGTTTATTATTTATTTTACGTAAGTCGATATATCGGTTACACATAAAACAGTAAAACCTTTGTACTGATACTATGACACAAAGTTATTATTAAGTTAATTTGACTCACTCCTTCGCTTCTGGAAGCCATGCAAAAATCATACTTTGACCACAGCTGGTTTAGTCATATATATACAATATAATAAGCTGTGTAGCTTCTTATACTGAAGGGGGCTGTAGTAGCCAGGAAAACAAAAATCAGATAGTAAAATTACAAATGTAATAAAAATGCATAGAAGGTTTGTATGGAACCATATCCAGAATATAAATGGTTAATTGATGTATATGTATTATGTGATATGTTTTATCTGTTTTAAATTTTCACAACTCAATTCCTATGGGTCTGTGGTGAGATTGTTTAAAATCCATTCCACTATCTACTGATTGGACATACTTGCCATAGCCCACCCTCATTGCTGTTTGAAACAATCCATTTACTGAACATGCCTTGTGCTTTGTTATTGGCTCAAAATTAAATGAATGACATTTTTTTAAAATACCTATTCAAAATGAAAATATTGTTTGTCACAAGCTACCATTTTTGTCGGATTGAACATCTTTCTTTTTCCCTGTTGCAGCTAAGCGACCTGCCAAAGTGGAACAGGAGGGGGCGTTGCCGCAAAGTGGGTCGCCCTGTCCCTGAGATTCAGAGAATCCTTCCCAAGCCGTCATCGGTGGCGAATCTCAGCACGATCAGAACAGCACCGGCCCCCGTCTTGAGAGTATTACCTGCACTGCGACCTAAACCTGTCATTCGAGTATTGGTCCGGAAAGCATTGAATGAAAGGTACAGTTGAAATGTTGCATTAATAAATTTGCATATCTATATATATTATTATACAAAAGATTAACAGGAATGATGAATTATTCCGAGTTGGTTTGATATTCAGACTTATTATGTTTTTCAGAACAACATCTACAACATCGACACCGGCGAATGACGCCACTGCGAGTCGTGTTAAGTACAATCAATACTTAACGGAAGCATCCCTAGAAAATAATAACCACAATGTTACAGCAAATAAGCCCGATTCAAGCAGCACTGATCCTCTCAGTCTTGTAAGTATTTGATTGTTCTAATTATAATATTTTTCTTGTAGTGATGCCATAAATGGAACGCTACCTTAAGCCCATCCTCTCACATGAATATTCAAAAAAGACGAGACTGAAACTCCAGTATCTAGCTAATGTATTTCAATGGCGGCTCGCTGACAGCAAGACTGGAATCTCTTAGTTTCAAAATCTCCACAACTGAAACCGAGAAGACACGACATGCTAGTCTCTCAGTCTCTCAGTTGCCAGTCAGCCATTAAACAGTGGTACCCATATCAGTAGATTTGATGAAAAATCATATTTACTTACCAAAATTGGTAGCACTGAACAAGAAATAACAAGATGATAATAAGCCAAGAAGTCAAAAGTTAAAGATGGGCGAACCGATTTTTAATTTAAAATATGTGCCAGATGTTGAGAAATACTCCTGCTTGTATAATTATAGGCTGCCAGAATATTACCGTAAAGAAATTACGAAAAAAGCTTAGAATTACGTAGGAAAGACAATGGGTTTGACAGTTTGAGGTTATGAGATTATTAGTTTTCAGTAGCCCCGTGTGCGAAGCATCAGTCACTGGCCAGTTTATGAGTTCCATCAGCAACCAGTTTGTCGGATTTTAGTTTCTGCATGAGAGGATGGCCCAAGTTGGCCTATGTCTCTTCCTTACATACTATGTAGTAATCTTTATAGTATCCTGTCTAAGGTTTGCTATCCCTAATACGAAATCCTCAAAGTCAACATAACGAACGCGCCATACAGCAAATTCAGCCAGATTTATGTGACAAATTCATCGAAAATTGGACCTCCCGAATACGTGCCACTAGGCGAAGCCGCAGCTGACATTTGAACAACATCATATTCCATACTTAATGTCATAAAATATTCTTTCAATTAAAAAAAAATTGAGTGGATACTCACACACACCTTTTTTTATTAACATTTAAATATCGAGCATCCTTATTGGAAGACCCTTTATATGCCAATTAAAAATATTTGAATAATAATTATCGGGCATTCGAAATTTTTAAAGAAATGTCAACAATTCTAATTGCAGAACGCAACGATGCCTCACTGCATCGATTTAACGTAACTCAACATCCTATCCGTCTCCACCTAAAGAAATACTGAAATCTCAGGAAAATACCATTCATCTCATAACTTTCACGGTATCAGAAATAATATGCATTGTTATTAAACTTCATAGTGTAAACTAAATCATCAATCTAAACTAAAGAGTGCTATATTTTATTTTATAGAGATTTATTTATAACCAACATTTCACTTATTATTGTCTAATCCTAGGATTGAAAAAAATCTGTTCGGCATTACAATCCTTAATTTTATTGTTTCATATCTTTGTCTTTTCATAAGGTGACACTACATCCCGCTCCAGCGGAAGGTGAAGGCGGGTGGGAAAAGGTGACAGAGAGAAATTCTTCAGCTGACGACTACATTCTCCCCGACACGACACCCTGTCTGGCCAACCTCATGGACATCTCCATGCCATCTAACATCGGAGAGGACAGCTCTGCAGGGAAAGAGAAGGATGGCAATATTAAACTTGAGACATTTGCAGGCATGTGGTATCTTTTAATAGAATTATTTAATTATATCATTGGCTTGGCTTCATCGTGTAGATTTAACTTGTATCTGTTCACCCCATCTGAGTTATGTACATATATTATGGAGTATGTATGTACAAATTTAGTAGAAATGTTGTAGAACACATTTATAATTAGTGTTTTACCAATTGTTCAAACATTGGTTTGGGGAATCAATCAATGTTTCTATTGGGCACACTGAGAAATAATTAGCTCCACAATCCAATGTGGATCTTGGTCGCCTCACGAAAAAGTTCCTTAACCCGGCCGCCGCGTCAGTTTCAATACAGAATAAGCTCTGTCTGCGGTTCGTTTTTACGAAATGTTTTTGTTCGCTCTATCGTAATAAATACGGCAGTAAAAAATGAGTGGTCTGACATTTATTGCCTTCAAACACATAAAGATCGCTGTGACACATATAAAATAGGAATAAATTGCCCAATGCACTCAAAAATACACGAACAAATATCTCAGTAACAAAATTCTCACCCATATCATTCGTCAGCCATGCTTGCAGAACGAATTGGAGCTCTGCGACGCACTGCCCAATACGTGATATGCGTTAATTTCACGGTACAAATCAATTAATCACACACTTGAATTTTTAAACATATGCCCCTTTTGGGTGAGGAATTCACATTAATTATTTTTAATTGACACATTTAATATTTAAATCTTAAGTTTATTTTTTACAAAACTTAACAAAAAAAACACACACAATAACAGTTTTAAAAATGTTTTGTGGAGTGGTATATTTTATAGCATGGGTTCAAACATAATCCTACATCACAAGCTACGCAAACATAACGGGAAAGTGTTTGTTTTTTTTTGTTTTTCTTCGAATTGCCACACACATGACATCGACGTCGAGGCTTATCGGTATTTCTAGTTGGCGGAAGTAGCTCTGGCAAGTGTCGTGTCGCGGTTTTCGGCAATAGTCTAATTGGATTATCGCTTGTTGACGGTCTAGGTTGGGGTGTATTTGAAGGGTTGACTTTATATTTATCCACTAATTGTTTAATCACGGTAAGCTGAAACTCACCCAATGTTTGTTTACGTTCTGTTATAAATTTATACAAATAAAATGAATTTAATAAATATAAATCTATCATATGGAACGCCACTTTCTTATACCATTTGATGGACTTACGCATGCACGACAAGCTACTGAGCATCATGTCGGCTTTGTCAACTGTGCCCATATTTTTGTTGTAGTCAATGACACATTTGGGTTTTTGAATAGGCTCACCAGTCCTAAAGTTTATATTTCCCGTTGGGCCAAAAGATTCGTCATGAAGCGTGGTCAGCATGTGTACGTCTCTTCTGTCATGCCATTTTAGAGCTAAAAGGGGACTGTTGCACTTAGCTTCAGTCTCTCCCTTTTTCAATTTTTTAAAATCCGGCATCTCTTTTCGGTTTTTCCTAACCGTTCCACATGCATTGGTCATATTAGCATGGAGAAATTTAAATAGCGCCGGACTGGAGTACCAGTTATCACACCACAGTGTATGACCTTTGCCGATATAGTCATTTAGCAGTGTCGTGACGACCGCACCAGAAATTCCCAAATTGTGTATGTCCTCTATATCGGTCCCTTCTCCACAATAAATAATGAAGTCTATAATGTATCCAGTGAGAACATCACACAGGACGAACATTTTTATTCCAAAGCGATGGCGTTTAGATGGGATAAACTGCTTAAAAATCAATCTACCTTTAAAAACTATGATGGATTCGTCAATACACAGATTCTGGTGTGGTATCATTGACTCTCTGAATATCTTTCTCGTGTGTTCCAATAGTAATCTAATTTTAGCGAGTCTGTCTGGGGTGGTTGTAGTTACATTGGGATCAGAAAAATGCAGCATCTGTAAAATAAGCTGGTAACGATCCCTGGGCATTATATTACCAAAAATATCTGTGTGCAAGTACGGGTCAGTACTCCAATGCTCTTCTATTGATGTGCGCTTATTTCTCGTCATCAGCATGGATACAGCAAAAAACGTATAGAGTTCCGGCACAGTAGTATCTTCCCAATTGTGTGACCGCGATTTTGGTCCAAGGTTGGTCACATTGTATGTAAAATTAAAAAAAGTGTTTGTTTGGTTTACAATTTTTACCATAATATCACCATTTAAAAAATGTTCAAAAAAGAGACACTCGGGAGAGGTTTCATCTAAGTCATTCGATGTCACGCCAGATCGAAAATCATCAAAATCATGAATAATAGGAATATGAGGCCCCGTTCTCCAAGATCGTAAGAATTCAATAGGCTCTTCGATATCACGCTCCACATCATCTGCATCGCGGGCACTGTCCTGTTGGTCCAATTCGTCTTCAGACATGTCGTAATCCGAGCCCAACTCTTCAATCACGATTGCTCCTATATTTACATTTTCTTCCGCCATTTTTAAGCACAAATATTTTTTTTAAATTCGACAAAAAATTTGAATTGTTTTTAATAAGTTTTTTTACGCTGACAATAAACACGAGTTCAAACACACACAAGTAATTAAAACCAGACGTACACACACCAGTTATTAATATCAGTTTAAAATTTCACTCAAAGTACGGACACAAAAGTACAAAAACGTAATTATAATAATCGCGGTCAACACACAACTTAAATATAAATGTTTTTACAATGTTTTGTCGAAAGTTAATAAACATATAATTGTTTTAAAATCAGTTTTCAATTACAATGCTCGAAAATACGACACACATAAAAGATGTAACGCGTTCGCGACAAAGATCAACACAATATTGACTCCTTGCACAGTCCTAGCCGCGAGTGATGTAAATGGCTTACTGCGCAGGCGTCGAAAATCGCGCGCTCCTTCAAATCGAAATGTGCCTGCCGGCGAAACTCGATAAATCGTAAGGGTTTGAAACATCGATGATTATGATATTAAAATAAAATATTTTCGAAAAAGTTATGTAGGTGGCAGTAGGCGGATGAATCGGGCTATTTTCTAATACAATTCTCAGTGTCGTATGAATAATATTTCCTGCCTTATCGACAGGTCAAGGTTTGCGTATCTGACCGCTATACGGTCGCCCACTTGTTACGTACTAGCTGTATCCTACTGGAATACGGTCGCCTGGAAAGGGTTAACAGATTTTTGTTTTTCAAGACATGAATGTAGACCACCTGCACAACCTATTAGAAATGACAATGAAACATGACTATAAAACAAAATGATCGGTATTATTAAATTAAATGAATCCGAATACAGAAAAAAGTTACAAAACAAAACAGGAATGACATCTTAAAATTTGGAGAACGCACCCAAATTAAAAATAAATCATACAGTAAAACCTCGTTAATACGAATTCCATGGGGCCGAAAATCGAAAAAAAATTCGAATTACAAATTACGAAATGTATGGGGAGAAAATATAATTTTTTTTGATTTTCATTAATTTCGTTTCTGATCATAGATGTGCCTACCGAATTGGGTCATAAAATGTCAGGATTATTTTTATTACCATCATAAAATAAGTTATTTTTGATGTTTTAAGAAAAGTCTGTCACAATTTTCAATGACTGGCTCATGAAATAGTGTACTTTATTACGTTTTATTGAATATTTTTATATGCCAGGGACTCTGAAATCATTTCGAATTACGAAATTCGAATCAAAGATATGGTTTTATATGAACATAATGTTCAAGGGAATTTTTTTTTCGGGAAAATTTAGAATTACGACGAATTTCGAATTATCAGTGTTCTTACTAACGAGGTTTTAATGTATTATGTATAGTACCAACTTGACTTTCATTATGAAAAAAATTCACTATGTATGGTTACCATATTAGATACTTTTATTTTAGAATTCTGTCTAAAGGGGATTCTTTTCATTTTTAGGTCTGTTGCAACCGGACTCAATGTCAATACCTTCAATGAGTCCATCGCGCCTGCTCAACGTCAACGACCAGGGCTGGTTGGAGTCGGAAGTGCACAATTTCTCTCTCAGTTCCTTCCTCGGGCACCTGGAATCTACGGGAGTGGCTTCGAGTCGCGGCAACACCAGCGGGGTGGAACCCACATCCTTGTCTAGAGCTGCCGATGAGACAGTCAGTAAAATAGTAATAATTATTCTGTTTTATGTAAACTTCATCATTCATGTACATATTTTGTTGTATACCCTCAAATTAGAATGCAGTAGGTACCGAATAGATTTTTGAACTTTCATAATTTGGAAACACCTTAAAAAACAATATGATATGCCGCACAGAACTTGAACATGTATCCATCGGATTCCAACCAATTTGGTTTACCAGTTATGTATGTTCAAACTTTGTGAATTTTTTGTTGAATAATTAGTAAATAGGTACAGGCGCCCTCGACTTTCGAACGTTCTACTATTGCACAATTCGCTATTTCGCGGTGTTAGTGTCATTTGAAAGTAATGATACCATCACCTAAACGAGTCGCCTGCACTGCCACAAGAATCTGACACCATTCTACAAAGCCTAGTATCAATTGTAAAATCTTTAGTTGTATATTTCTTTAGTTATGTCATGTTCTATGGAGTACTCCTTCGAATGTGAATATTATAATGATATGAAAAAATTAACAAAAATCGTCTTCACAAATTTGCTTATTTTGCTCAATATCAAAATGTTATCCATCCATCGGACATTAATGATCGTATTGGATATTTCAGTGATTCGATATGTATGGTAACTTGGTTGTAATAGGCCTTTCATCGACAGTTTTCGAATGCGATTTTATGCCAGATGGCGTGCGAAACGTATGATTCGCGTTTATCCAAATTTTTTTTATAAGCATCTAGCCGAATTTGGCAGAGTCTATGTTTGACAGATTGCAACTGACAGAACGCGTTTGTTGATATTGTTATAGGTACTTACTTGTTTTTTTTCCGTATTTCATTATGATTCAGTGAATTATTTTGATTATTGTCTAATGGTATTATCTATTTTACAATTAATTGATCCTATAATTGGTGCTTCCTTTTATTCAATCATGACAGCTTTATTTATACTAAACTTTGCTTTCGTAGATGAAGCTAATCTACAATGCCACAAATTTCGTAAAAGCGACGACGCTTTCGAATTCAAGAGTCTTGTTAGTAGACGCAGATTTATGAAAATCTAATTAATATAATATTATATTGTTCACAACTCAATTCACATGATTGTGCTGGAATCGAGGTATGCATAATAATTATATGGTACGAGGGTGGGTCAATAATTCCTTAGAAAAAACCATTAAAACAGTTTTTATTTTTGTATTTTTTTTTTATTTCTCAACATAATCTCCTTGGAGCTCAATACACTTGGTTAGACGTTTCTCAATTTTTTTTAAACCGACAGAAAAATAAGTTTTCGGAAGGTCCTCAAAATAAGCATTTGTCCGATCGATGACTTCTTCATTTGAAAAAAAACGTTGTCCACTTAGCCATTTTTTTAAGTTTGGGAAAAGGAAAAAGTCACTGGGGGCTAAATCTGGCGAATACGGTGGGTGGTCGACCAATTCGAATTTCAATTCTTCAATTTTAGCCATTGATCGTAAACATGTGTGAACTTGAAGGGCATTGTCCTGATGAAAGAGGATTTTTTTCCTGTTTAAATGAGGCCGTTTTTCTTCAATTTTGTTTTTTAGCTGGTCCAATAAAGATGCATAATAATCCCCTGTTATTGTTTTTCCTTTTTCCAAATAGTCAACGAAAATAATTTCACGTGCATCCCAAAATACAGTAGCCATAACCTTACCAGCTGATTTTACGGTTTTCACCTTCTTTGGACATGGTTTGCCTTCGCAATCCACTGCTTTGACTGTTCTTTCGTCTCGGGAGTATAGTGGTGTATCCATGTTTCATCTACAGTCACAAAGCGACGAAAAAATTCATCCGGATTGCGTTGCATGAGCGACAACAGGGCTTTAGAGGCCACCAACCTATTGCGTTTATTGTCGACTGTGAGCAAACGCGGCACCCATCTTGCAGAAATATTTTTCATGCCCAATTTGTCATGTAAAATAGAAATGACGCTACCTTTTGAGATCCCTGTAACCTCAATTATCTCACTCAACTTTAATCTTCGGTCACTTAACACCATATCGTGGATTTTATTGATCATTTCTGGTGTAGTCACCTCTACAAGACGTCCTGAGCGTGGTTCATCCTTTGTTGATGTACGACCACGTTTAAATTCATTTAACCAGTTATAAATAGTTGCAAGTGAAGGAGCAGATATGCCGTGAACTAAATCCAACTCATTTTTTATTTCCTTTGCTGTTAACCCTTTTATATTAAAATGTTTAATAACAGCTCTAAACTCAATTTTCTCCATTTTCCATTTTTCCATTTTCCACAAGCAATTTTTTTTTTAAATGTACGAGAAACACACAACAACCCGACCAATCTGATTGAAACTTCGCAGCATACCGAATCGGTAGTGCCGCTGCATGAAAACAAACCGCTTACAGTACTAGTCGCGCCACCTGTCGGCTTTTCTAAGGACTTATTGACCCACCCTCGTATACTATCACGATAACCATTTACTTTTATTTGTTTACCTTCCACGTTAAGAGATTTCTTATAAATAAATATTGTAATGATTATATTTATTCAATACTTTTATACAAATACGTATAAATAAATATACAAAATGTTTATACGGCATTTGGATTATCCGGCCATAATGTAATATAAATCGAAAAATAAAAGAAATATGTAAGTATGTAATAGCGAGTTTAACATCTTTCATTGCCATTATACCACTAGGGATATCTAGCGGCAAAATGCGAAAATGTATCATTTTTATTTGACTGTTAAGCGCCCATAGACATCAAAAAGTGGCTGTAGAGAAAATTATTCTTCTGTTTTTATATAAGGAATACTTGTTCCAAATATACGAGCATGTCCGAGCACCGTTATTCGAATGGAGCATTATGGAACATGAGTGCACCCGATATACAAACTCGAACGTAATTGCATGAACGCTCGACTAGTTTTATTATGGTAATAAACGGTTCCGATGTAAGGTGAGACGGTCATAAACGGTTCGTTTGGGCCTATTTCCATTGACGGCCTATAAATGTGACAAGTTTTTGTTTTAGGTTGACACGCACTTGCAGTGCCTGATGAGTGAAGCCAGCATCGATTACATGGCCAAGTTTGAAGACTTAGCAGCACAAGTCACAGCGGAGACCAGCAAATGAAAAACAACCATAGGAACGGTGCCATTACTCTTTATTATTACACGGCGACATTGGAAGATATTGTATTATTAAGTATTTATAAATTGTTTGTAAATACACCACTGTAAAATAGTATTATTATGTAATTGTCTATGGACCAATGAAATTTTTTAACACCACAATCTGTAAACGTTCACGTCAATTTTTGTATATAGCCATAGTATAATATTGACATTAAAATGATTGAGTAACTAGTAGAAGTATAGGAAAGGGATCCACGACTTCCCGGACCTGACCGTATCGAAGAGGTCAGGATTCCGCTTGAGGCCCAGTGACATCACAGAAGAATAGATTCTATCGTTCAAAATAAATTTATATATTATTGTCATGTAATTGTTAACAGGTAATTTGCCGTGCTAAACATAGTTGTAGTTAATATCTGTTGCCTAATAGAGATACTATCAATGTGTTTGTGCACAGGTATTTTGTATCCAGTTAGTTTCCAGAAAATTTTAATAATTCCAGACAATCTTATTATCTACAACACATTGATGCACGATCACAGTGATAGACCTCATGGCACTAAGCCGGCTCTCACATCAAAACTCTTCTCGCCTGCAACATATTGAATACGTCGATGTGACATCATCGTTATTCACAAAACACACGTCAAATGGAGCTCCGCAGATTGGTTGAATACGAATTTTATGTTTGAAAAAAACATCTACTGTTGTAATCAACAAGTTGCATGGTTCACGGACTGTGAGTCGAAGATGCCAGGACGCATACAAACATCTACGAATTGGTCATTCCTATACCGGCTCGCAGATCGCCGTATATCTAAATGTTTCGAAGGTTAAGTGCGACTGTCACTAGGTAGATGTGCGCAGTCTTCATATGCGACACCGGTTCGATGTTCTTGGAAGGTTTGATTTATGGCTGTGCGGCATATGAGGCAAGTTTAGATGTGAGAGCCGGCACCGGTTTATCACCTCCAGTGTATCCTCTCACTATATAAAACAGTTCAGTTATCTCTCCTTGGTAACTGGATTTCAGATCTAAGAGAAATGAGGGTAGCTACAGTAATATCCTGTGTAGAGCTAGTAGGTTATGTGTTACATGGACTCAGCAAATTAAGGAAAGAATGCAAATAATTCAATTTTTCAAGGTAAATTCAGTGGAGCTGACAATTTTCTCGTCTGCGGTGTTAACAATCTGTCAGACCCAAAAATAATATAGTGCGAGATTTTCAGATTATTTGCAGATAGCAGGTTGCCTGAGTGTGTTACTGGGTTGCTGTGTCTAGTTTGATTGATGAGATGACATAGTTTGAAAACAACTGAAATAGGGTATAGTGAGAATGTTTTGTCTCATTTAAATACATAATAATATGTATGTTCAATTCGCCTACGATTTTCAATTGATTTGACTGTCATAAAACGTGCAAAATTGGACATACAATATATTCTGTGCACTGACACATCGTAATATATGTAGTTTTAAAGTTATTCCTGACAATAATAGAGACTTTCTCCCATGTTTTTCTCCATATTTTTCATTATCATTACAATGGAGTCGAAAGCAGTGTATGTATTATTAAAAAATATAAATATCTATTTGTTTTTCGTAGCCAATCACATAAAATCACACATCTACATTTTAATGCCAAATTAAATTATTTCCTATATCTGTGGACCTGATGAATATTATGTGGCAATAATTGATATTAATTGGCAGATTTTCATTTATCACTTTGAAAATTTTTCACATCTTTCGCCCATTTTAGGGACCAAATGATATCTTCGTATTGCTCACATAAACATATTAAATCGGGAGTGAAAATAATAAATTATATTTCGCCAATAAATCAATTTTAATTTTATAAATTCTACCGGCCCTGATTATTATAATTTTAACATAGATTACGTTTGTTGGCAAGAGACCCTATGTACTTTGAAAAATTGTTTGGAGGTTTTTTGTCAACATCTATTTTATAAATGAAATAAAAATCTCTTGCTGCAATTGCCGGGGTTTGATACTGTGCTCATGGTGACCACAATTTCTGCACCGAGTCCGGGAGCTTCATATCTCAGCTCCCGGCATAGTCAAGCAGAGTGATTATCTGTGAGTTTCAAATTTTGACTACGAAAAGCAATCAACTTTTTTAATCGTTTCAAGGTTACCAAATTTATTTATGACATTTTTTTTCTTGCGAATAATTGAATTATCATTTTTCATGCAGAAGATTTAACTATTTTCTAGGATTTTTTTCTAAATAGTATGTTTCAGGTTTTTGTATTTTCAATAATGAGAATTTTAACATTCTTAAATTTTGTGTATATTCAGTATTGAATAAAAAAAATAAGAATTTAACATAATTGTAGTAACTAGTGGTTAGTTTTGTGTCAGGTGAGATTTTATGCCAGAGTTTGTCGATGTACGTGTTGAGGTTATTATGCAAACTGCGATATAATTATCGGTTAGTATTGGTAAAGATATTTATTAGGTGATTCCAAGTTTTATAAAATTGTGCAGTGAATTCAATAGAATAAAATATGTATAAGATATTATGTAGATGTTCATTCTTTATAAATTTTTCCACAAAAATACAAGAAGTATCGTGTCAATTTATTGCATGCGGAAAAGACTACATTTTACATTGAACATACCAGAAACATGTATAATTTCTTTCTTACAATCTGTATATCTGTATCAAAGTGCTTTGTAATGTTGTTACATTATCCTGGTGCTCGGTATCGCTGGTGGAATGTGTCTTCTAACACTACACTTGTTCTTCATCAGAATCTGGTGACTGAGAATTGGGTCCAAATGATTTTCTTCGGCTTTGCTTCACCCCTCTCGTCACGCAGCCTGTGTCCGAAATATTTGGAAGTCGCTAATGATTGACTCGTTTGGACATCCTTCAGACTATAGTCAATCAATTTAACCTTAAACATGCGCAGATGTGATTTCTTCTAGTGTGCATGACTTACACAGGGCGAGTTTGATTATTTTTACGTTTCTAGTCCCGGCTTCACTTACATCAAGCCTATTGTATCGCTTCTCTCGTTCGGTGCAACTCCGATTATGACTTATTTTCTGTTAAAACTATCTTAACTTCACGCTAATGTGGTATGTTTATATCAGCATCCGCTTCCTGCAGAGTACCTCATTTCAAAGCTGTCTTCTCTGTCCCCTCTGTTTTTCTCTTGCCTTGACTGTCCAAATTTCAGGGCATATCTGCAGAGCTGGAATACTTTTAGTAACAGCCACACTCGTTTCCTTCATTAACAAATTGTAGTCTATGAACTCAGTGGAAAACATCTGTTTTCTGAAACAAATTAATACTGGAATTGCAGAAAGCTGAGAGAATGAGTTTGTTAAAAACCCTGAAATATTTGAACCACTCAGCTTTGAATACTTCTCTATTTTAATCACATGACGTTTCACATGTTTTCCGCAAGTATTCTTCTTTATGAAAGAAGACCCATTTGTTCCCTGGTTATCCATTTCCCCTGTTTGTCATCCATGACATTATTGAGAGATCTTCTTTGAAAGTTCCAAATATTGAATGGAATATCATTTCTCCAGCTATCTCAGATGTTAATACACCATTCAATGTGAATGTATGCTTTTGTGCCATCTTATAAGTCCAGAATCCTCCTCTTCCTGAGAATATCATTTCTCTAATGGTGACACTTGTACTATCACACCTTTGTCATTTTTCAATTTCAAATGAGTTTCACTTTCTTTGGTAAGTGAAGGCCGGAATGCCCTGATAATGAGATTAGGTGGGAAGAACATCCTGGACTGCTGTCTATTCGTTGTCATCAATGAAATATCTGCAACGACTGTTACTAAAGCTTTTATCTCATGGCTTTTCTTCCCATTCCTCTACTATTGAATCTATTTCAGGGAAATGAGAAAAAGTCCGTTTTACAGCTTTCTTCCACTTGTCAGCATATTTTTTTTTAGCTAGGATAGCCTGTAGAAAAGCTGTCATAGGTCCGACAGTCTGACTCATGCTTGATCTTTTCTCAGGAGGGTAACTTATACCTTCAAGCAAAATATGATGAAGTCCCTTCAATCCCCACTTGTCAATTTGGACTACTTTTTGTCCATTGTTATCCTTACCAACTGGCATTGTACCATGGCCATTCCTCAATTCCTTCATTCTGAGACCAAATCCAACCATATAGTTCATGAATGGAGCTGCTACTCCATACCAGTTCTTCTTGTGCTGGCTGTATCTCTGATGATCGTCTTGCAGCTTTCTCTCTGAAGGATCATTTTCTTTCCATTGTTGGTAACCTTATAATCAGTTGTTGCCACTTTCCTGTTCAAAGTTGAGTCAACTTTGTTTGCTTCCATTCTCAACATATTGTGAGCTGTAAACACAATAGATTGGACCTGGCTTGATATGGATATATTCTCCATATTTGGATCCTCCTCCAGAATGAAGGTCAGGCATTTTACCTTCATTGTTGAATCCCTCTCAATTCTTTCCCTCTTTATCTCCGTTACCTTAACATCATAATCGTCAGGGTCCACTCTTTTTATTCTTTTTCTTTCCGGGACCACTGGTATTGGGGCGCTATCACTTGAATCCGTATCAGTTTCCATAGGTGAAGTGGAAGGAGTGGCTTTATCTTCAGCAGGTTCTCCTGTCATCTTGTTGAGTTGTAAAACTTCGATTTTGCTGGCCTCAATTTAAAGGACTTAACGGAAACTGTTATCTACTGGTGTGACTTACTGCAGCACTGTCAGCCAAAGTTTTGATGTGTAAATACAATGTTTTTTGTGTTTTTATATATTTTTTTTAATAATCTTGTTTATTTGTTTAGTTATAAAAACACATATAATTAAAAACAGGTAAACCAACCAATTCGTCAATTTTTTGACTGAAGTATTTGGAAAACCTACTTTATATAACAGACTTCTTTAACGGACACCCCCTGTCCTTAATGAGTCAGTTATATCGAAGTTTTACTGTACACTATAAATGAAATGCCGACATGCACACACTATGCTTTGTAATTAATTAATGTAATTAATACCCGGTGGTTTAACCCGAGTAATTATATTTTATAATAATAATATTTATATGTTACGATTGTCTATAATGTTTATAATATCCTTTCGTAAGTTATGTGATATAATTTATCTAGGCTATTCATAATACATACAATGGTTAAGTTAATTAAAATTTGATCACTATAGCAATTATTATTGTTCTTTCAATGAATTTTCTATGTTTTGGAGGCACTTATAGGTTTAAAAATGTCCTGAAAGTTTTTATAATGTAATTATGTACCTATGTACATAACATGGATTTTAGTACTTACATAGAACTGAAATAGGTACTTTATTTAAAAGCACTGGTACAAATTTTGTATTCCCAATATTATAATAAAAAATTAATATAATATAATTTTTAAACAGTATTTATTAGACAGAAATTGATTAAGTTAGACTATGATACTGAATAATATTCATTTATATCCATTGAAATTGGAAGTAATAAATTGTTATTGGATAAAGATTTTCAAAATATTAATAAGTACCTACCTAAAGTAAGACTGGCGTCTCAGCCGATTTTTAATGCAAACTAAGAGGCCATCCATGGACTCAAACCGTATACGGTTTAGATCCGTGTGCCATACTAAACTTATGATTTTTGATCATGAAAATATATTTTCACTAAATTTGTAAGTGTGAGTGTATGGTATGAACGGATACGATCAGATGCTTATAATATACTTTATGGAAATATATTTCCATGAATAGAAAAGATAAGCTTAGTATAAGTATACGGTTCGGAACCGCATACGGTTTCAGTCCATGGATGGCCTATTAGATGTAGGTACAGTTATTTACCATTTTTTCAGACTTTGTGTCGGTATGCTAATGAAGGTTTTAAGTTAAATCAATGGCTATCTCAGATTTTGTTATGCAAAAACCAAATTTGGTTGAGTATTGATTACTTTGACTGTTTTAAATGAAAAAAAATATTGTATTTTGTCTCGAATATAGCCCCGTCTGGAATGTAATAGGACTGCTATACTGCCCTTCTTAGGAAGAGGGCAGTGACTAGGTCTGACATAGTTTTGAGAAAAACGACAATATGTGTTTTTTTGGATTTCTAGGCCATGAATTCATAAAAAACTGTAATTTTTTTTGTGAGTTGGATTTAAAAATAGAAGGGTGATAATATTAAACCTGAAATAGTAATTATTTTTTTTATTTTACGTCTTTAAAATCGAAAAATGCCTTGTTCCTTGGAAGTAGCAGTAATTTTTACTTTAGATTTCTTAGCAACAAAGCAGTAACTGCCGACTTACTGCTTTCTTGCTAAGATTTTCTACTTTTTTGCATTTCAAGTAATAAGTTAACACTTTTAGGATGGGTTTATTAAAAAAATCCGCCTTTAAGAATTTCACCCCAAAATCAGAAGAATAGGTACTTCATAAAGTATTCTCCTCTGTTAAACTCTAGCTGAGTCATATCGCTGACATAAACTCGTGGTTTCATGTTATTAATTTTATATTAGGATGTTTCATCTTTCCCAATAAGAAAGTCTGTGACGTTTATGTCACAGACAGTGACTTTTCAGAATTGGCATTGGACACAGCACTTTTAAAGTCCTGAAAATCATATATTATCCCATTTTTTTCCATTGTAGCCCTACCTGGGGGTAGAAGCTATCCGCTTACATAAATGTATGCCCCTTCTCAAAATACTTAATAATCTATTTATTTATATTGACACATTTGCTATTTAAAATACCTATAATATATAAAATATGAAAACAGTGACCAATTTTTGTTTTGGCCACTGCAATTGTCAACTCATAGAGTACCTAATTACTTCTTTACCACGGTATTGCATAAAAAAGCATGATATGAAGATATTATGTCATTAGTTTTTCTACCAGCAATGCATTCATGCCAAATTACTACCACCGGTTTCACGTATTTGGTGGACATCTTGTTATGGGACACAAATGATTCGTTAAAAGCTATTATTCTTTGGGTAAAGACAACACTTTTAAATGTGTGGAAGCATAATGACTTTTTGTAAATCGACTGAAAAACATACCATCCTAGAATCAGTATAGCCTGTGCTACAGCCTCTTTACAGTCGATTCTATGCTGTTCCGTGATTTCCAGTGCATTTAAATTGTGACGCTTCCAAGACACACATATACAGCAACTTTCGTCAAGATTTGATTTTGTGTGCAATATGTTGTGCATAAACTTACCTTCCGTTCATTATTTATAATTAGAATTCCTAAATACTTCTAAAATGTGTTTTAAACAGCATGAAAACTTGTCTTTATCGCGGTAAACTGGATACTTTTGACAGTTCGATACCTACATGCGAAGTTGTCACCAATGCGAAAGTGAGTTTCTTTTTTAGCATAAAAGCTGTAACTGTGGTAGGTAAATTCTTTTACTGCCTTTTTGCTAAGAAAATAACGGTTACTGCCATTATGTTAAAAATTATGTAAAAAAATGCAATGTCCAATTTTTTATTAACGATATTTATCGCTTTTTTGTAATATTACTGCTTTCTTTGTTCACAACTTAGATAGAATACAAATTCTCTCACAGATGGCATTCACAACTCAATTTGCCATTTTTTCGTTTTACTGCCTTCTTCCTAAGAGCGGCAGTATATTTTGAATGAGGATTGAAAAGAAAAATTAAATGGAATATTATTTATTAAAAACAATTGGGGAAAAAAATCTTTTATTGAGGTATGCTTGCGTTCAACTGTGACACTTGAATCATCACTGTTTGACGTATCATCTATCCCCATTCAACCAGACTAATACCGGTTAAAAAAAAATTTCGGCATGTTCTCAGAAGTAAATGTGTAATGGAAAAATACATTCGGGGGACAGAAGAATATTTTACATAAGAGACATTGTGTTATGTTTGGAACAATACTGTATATATTGCTATTTCAATGGTAACATTGAAATTTTAAGTAAACTAGTATGTATGTATTTACCACAATCAAACAAAAGCAATAGTGAAAGTGAAAGTGAGAGGTAAAATAATTTTATTTTTACATGTCAGAAAATGCGCAACAAAATTGTAATTTATAAGCTTCAATTCAACATAATTGTTTTTACGAAGCATGTTTTTATAACTATGCATTACTACATAATCTATTGTGATAGCTGTTTATAGCTGCTAATCACACTGTTGTATAATCATAATATTATGATAGGTATATTATAATAATTTGTCTTTTTTGTTAATTTTAATGTAACGGTAGGTAATAATAAAACCATTGTCAAAAATTACCTTTTAATGCACATTTCTTTATGTGTAAGTCACCGCTTACTTCCATGAGTTTAAATAATTATATATACATTAATAAGAGACTGTACATAAGAAAATCTGATTCTTCCAATGACGTAATTTTGACTTAATTATATTTTTTCAAGTTTATTGATATTCACATTAAAATGTATATTATTTATTGTCTTTGTTAATTATTATTGTATATAAAGTAATGATAAAAATGTAAATAAGATTTTTTAAATATTTTTGAGTTTTATTTTATCACCTTTCCAAATTATGTTTTTTGCATTTGGATACATTTTGAATAACAAACAATAAAATATAAAAATTATCATTTTTCTACTGCTTTTTATTCACCTACTTTAATCATAATTATTACTTTTTCATTTTTCAAATTCTTATAATTGCAAATTAAAAATTTAATAATTATTTTGTACATTAAGAGCGCGATGCAGAACTGATGACGTTAAGCAGCCGTTCTAACAAGAAAAACACGTCACATGTTCTTTCTCTCTTCCACTTAAGCATTCTAATAAGAATTATATATGTTTTTCTTACTGAACTCAGTTTGTTGAAATCGGCCCCGATCTTAGGGACTTACCCGCCAACAGTTTAATTTTTTTACTCAAAGTGATTGGATGAATTTATTACTTTATTCAATAAGCTTACAATGGTTAAAAGTAAATGAAGGTGACCCTGGGTATCGCATCATGACTGAAAGTGAAATAGCAGATGAAGTTATCTAGGAAAATGAGGACGGAGGTGAAGATGGCTTGGAAAAAAAAACAACACGCCCAAAAGTTATCAGTGCTAAGATCACATTTTGACGATCTGACAACATTTATTGACTATTCGTCAAATAACGAAATTCAACTATATTACATGCATTTTCATAATTTTTCATTAATTTTCATAATTCACGGCTTTTTCCGTTTTGGCGGGCGATTGTGTGCCTTATTTATCATGTCTGATAGCTTCAAAAAAAAAAATCCATCCCCTGAACGTTCTTTGTTCAAAAAGAAAGTTTCCTTCCTTATATTTGTATAATGTATAGCCATAATATGCATATATCACGTGCTTGACATTTTGATATAATATATTATAAGGCCTCGTAAGGCTTATCATAAACTGACGGTAATCGGCTGTTCTTGCTCTTAGGTCGTAGCGAGCGAATGTTTCTTTCCCCCACTCCAGTGAAATTCTCTTGACTTTAACGTTTTTTGTTGAGCGAGCATAAGAATTTCGCTGGAGTAAGGGAGAAAAAACATGCGCACGCTTGGTCTAAATGCGGCTTAAGGTCTCTAAGAGCAAGAAAAGCCGATTACCGTCAGTTGATGTTAAGCCACGAGCACTAAATTGATAATAAAAAAATGGTAAGGTAAATTTGCACGCGAATCGCTATTCAGAATATCACCATGTGAGGGAAATCGATATAAAACTATGGACCTATCTATACTTACCTATATTTACAATAATACAAAAAATCCTGAGATGGAAAAAAATACGATTATATTTCATTTGATAGCTGTAGCACTGGTAATATTTTGACATTGTCTCCTTTGCTGGATTTATATAATATAATATTATTAATTTATTCGCATAGTAGGTAGGTATATTTTATGTAGCTTTCATGTTTCATTGTCCATCTGCGACCTGGTGATGTTATTCAGTATTTTGACCACGTCTTTGTTGACCAGCTCACCCAGGTCTTTCGCGTATATGAAGTCATAATGGTTGAACTTGTCCCACTCCACGGACTTGTACCACATTAACGTTTTAGCACTCCTGTATTCTTTCGCTAGCTTGTCAATGTTCTGCAATGCAAAATGGGGTTAGTACACTATATTCTGTTAGTAATTGATAATATTGTGACATGCGTCATGATTTAATAATATGTATGTAGTTCGCCTGTATTTTATGTATTTTCGTATATTTTTGAAACTACTGACATCGATTATTTTCCCACTCCTGCAGGGCTGTTCTAACATTATCCAAAATCAATAAAAAAAAAAGTAATTATCTTATTACTAGGAAGTAGGAGGAATATTTTTAATACGGCCGTCTAAGACGGCTTTAACCGTGAGCTGTCAAATGCCGTTGAGTAACACAGTTAACACATCTTACTCGATTCTAATCGGATGCATTTAGAAGCAAGTAAGACGAAGTGCGGTATGTTAACAATTAATGTAGATAACCGCATTGTTTATGGAATTGCTCCAAGTGATATTCGTGTTATCGCTGGATAGTTATGGTTTTATAATCGCCTCATACCCGGCACGTCACCAGCTGGCAATACGATTCGTCAAATACAAGAGCTGCCTGGCTAAATTACTATTTACAGTCAATGTACGGGTTTCAGGACTACAAAGAAAGAGGGCGATAATATACTTGGTGTCGGAATAATCGAGCTCCGTGATGAATGAATAATAAGTATTAGCTGTGATCAGTGGCGGCCGGTGATTTTTTGGATTGTAATTTTTGAGGGTGTGCTGGAAATTTACCTTATTGAAAAATGAAATCAATTTGGCTCTGTTTTTGACAAAACGTTATTGACATTGGGAAATTACCTGTATATTTTATGTTTTTAATAAAACATGTTGCGAGTTACTCAAATCTTTATTGGATTAGTTTTAAGAAACGATTGTATCTCTTATAGTAGATAAATACCTCTTACTTTTAACGGAAGCCATCTTATTCTATATAAGTACATTATCTTTAGCAATTTGTACACTGTATGAATAATGATTATTATGAAACTGCACTTTGTGAAATAATATGTAAGTATTAAGATTTATTAGCTTATCACTAGAATTCATGAATTAATAATTTTCTATATTATAAATACCGACATCATTTCGCGTTAAGTCAACACACAGGATAATGAAATATTAATTTTCCAGAAATGCGGTAGGTAGCAAAATTATTTTTATCTTCATTGATTTAAATTTGAGTACACATAAATCAAGAGATCTTACTGACATTGTATTATATTTCTTACCTATTTTAAATTTAGAAAATAATGAATTCTATTGTTTTTAGTTGTACAAGCATTTTAAACATACTTTTAGCGTGAACAGTAAGCTGCAGCGTCTATAATAATAAACCATAATTCAAATTTGTAATTGCTCTCTACTCAGACCAATATGATGTCATTTTACCTGGTCGGCGCACGATATTCTGGAACTTACGCATGGCGAAAACGATTAGTACGGCTTAAGTTGTTTTATAATGGCTTTAGTTCATGCTAAGCTTTGAGTTCATTTTAAGTAAACTAAATATATTGCCGGGGCAGGGCGCAAATGATTTCAGTGAAGATGACGTATACGGTGCATAGTGCCTGTATTATCGCCTATTGGCAATATGGACACATCGGTTTATGGTTTGCATTACAATATTAGAAGTGAGCGATAATATTAAAAACCTGTAAAGAAAAAATATGATTTACGATGTTGAATGATATTTCATAGCAATAAAAGTAGTGCAGTGCACTTGTATGATGTTAGACCAGCCGCTGCTGTGTGTGATGAGGAGCTTAAATTACTTCCGTCATGATTGCTGGATTAAACAAACGAAAAAAACCTTCAACTCAACATGGGCAAAAGGGATAATGCATTTAAATTCATTATAAATAAATATAATATGTATTTTATATTACCCACATGTAGGGAATCCAATCCCGAGCCAAAATTCTGATCCCGGGATTTCGGGATTACAATTTGACAATCCCGGGATCCCGGGACTGGTCCCGGGATTGGGATTTTTTTTCCATTGTTAATATAAAATTTTTATATTTACAAATAACATTGATAAAATCGGTTAAAAATAAATCTAGTATAATTTATACTATTTAAGACATTTATTGTTAATATTGTATACGTTAAATCTTGGAAATACACAAGTTTAATGGAGTAAATAATATTATAATATAAATAATAATGTGAATTTAATATGAGATTGCTATTTCTGATAGTAAAGACATAATGAATAGATCAGCGAGATTTAAAATAGTAAAGCAAATAATCATAGCGTACTTATGGCCTTTCCGCTTCATAAATCTAATTAGTCAGCCAAATATGAAACTGCCGTAAAACGTATGATATCATGGTGGAATTAATTTGTTAAAAGTGCGAAGCATTGTTTTTTTACCAATCTTTCTCATTTTTAATAATCTATGTGAAAAAATAAAATGAACGGCAACCTACACATCAAACTTCATTCAAACTCAGTTTATTTCTAATGTAGTTATTTTGTATTAAAAGTATTTTTTCTGTTATATTTTCCATAAAAATTGATAAAAAAAATCAATCCCGAAATCCCGGGATTATGTTTATCAATCCCGGGATTCATAGGTATCGAAAATAGCTCGGGATCCCGGGATCCCGGGATTCGGGATCCCGGGATTAGATTCCCTACCCACATGTGACATAGTACCTATTGCACTATTTTAAAACCATAATGTTATGGGCCAATTTATTTCTTGGTGTTCTTCTAAATGTATGAGCAGACAAAAATAAAATAATAATTTAATTAGTATCATTGATTAATACATGCATATTATTCATAATAATGAGTCTTTGATAATCTAAATTGTGATTTAACAAAGTATGTTAATATTTTTAGCAGCGAATTTCAATCTCAACTTTATTTGAGTTTTTCCTGAACTCACTGGAGCAGACTTAAATAATCATAATGCATCATCACTGTCTCACTTACTCTCACGGGCATGGTGTAATCATTCTTCCCGTAGAAGATCACAACTGGAGCGGTGTTCGCTGTCGTATTGTACTCCGGTGGGTCTGGCTTCCCATACCTTAGGATATTGCGATCGGGAGACCCGAAGTCGAATTGTCTCAAGCCATCTGAAAAGGGATATTAGGGAATAATTTGACATGCGAATAGTTTGGACTAGAATAAGAGGCATCCTTTTATTACAGCAATCGTTGAAGGCGATTGTGCAAGATTTTAGTGTGGTTGAATTATTGGTAGCCACAACAAATTAATATCTGAAACGTTGGCGCAGGGGATAATAATCAGGGCCGGTGCGTCCAATAGGCGAAATAGGCAACCGCCTAGGGCGAAAAACATAAGGGGGCGCATAAATGGAGAACTAAAATTATTTTCCATTTTTTAATATTTTTAAATACTTAATAAGTTTTATTTTATTTTGATGTTTTTATCTGTTCGTTGTAATTATGTATCATAAGTAGTGATCGGATTTGGAATCTAGTGGCGTTCCATGGCCAGCTTCAGGTATACAAACGATACAGCCAGATACAAACGGTACAAATGATACAAATTTCAGGGTTTTGTCACACAGCTGTATATTGTTTTGCCTAATTACCTAAAAACGTTTACAAGGCGGTTCTGGACCTAGAACACAGCCTCTCACCATAAGATTCGGAAAACATTCCGATCTCTAATCAAAATTTTTATTTTCTACCGACCGTTTTTGTTAAAATTATGACATTTCCAGGTACGCGGTCTAAGCTAATCCAAGATAAAAAGAGACCGTACAAGTTTTTATCTCAGCAATTTATCATGCTTAAATCAATACACATGCCATCGATATACTAATTGTATAATTTGGCTTGGTATAAAAAACCCCCACAGCTGCTGCAAGCGTTAGAACTTTCTGCAACTTTCCAAGAAATGGAATCCCTCATAAACTCATATTTATTTTCAACCCGATCTGCCTGGAAGTGGAAAGGAATATCATTTAAATCAGTCAGTCTCTCTACAGCTGTTGTTTTTGAAGTAACAACTTTGAAGTAATTGTGTAATTTGCATTATTTGTGATGAATTAACCCGATCATAAGATATTAATAGTGTAGTTGGTGTTTATACTGTTAGTAAAACTTGATTTGAAAACTTAAAACGTGAAAATTTCTGTTTATATTTTATCCGCTAGTGCGTGTAATATTGTGAACTGCAGGTTGTCATATCAACATTTTCAACAAATTTTTCATAGGTTATTATTATTTATTTTACATATCTTGTAAATAATATTTGTTTGATTAAATGAAAAAACGATCATCTGGAGCACGAAACAGAAAATTTTCTCCAATATATTACAAGAGGTTACTGCCTAATGGTGAAGAAATATACCGTTCATGGTTGATATATTCAATTAAGAAAGATGCGGTCTTTTGTTTTTTCTGCAAGTTATTATTTAATGATAAAAACTTTTCATGTCTACAAACAACAGGTTCAAAAGACTGGAAAAACATTGTAGCTCTTCTATCTTCCTATGAAAGGAATATTTTTCATTTGGAAAACCATCAAACTTGGAAAGGACTTCATTTTCGTTTGTGGAAAGGCGCAACAATTGACAAATCAAAGAAGAAGTCCAATATTGGCGACAAAATATTGGAACGTTTAATTGTTTTGATCAGAGAAAATCTGGCATTACGTGGAACAAATCAAAAGTTCGGTACTGTTCGGTTATCAGGAATACAGCGGCAAACACATTTTGAAAATAGCCGATAAACTGGATTATTTGTTAGGTTAACCTAACCCAACCTAACCTAACCTAACCCAACTTAACCTAATCTAAACTAACCCAAACTAACAAATAATCCAGTATATCGGGTATTTTCAAAATGTGTTTTCCGCTGTATTCCTGATAACCGAACAGTACCAAAAGTTCTATACTACCAACAATGGTAATTTCTTGAAGTTTGTTGAATATCTAGCTCTCTTCGCCCCTGTAATGAATGAAAAATTGTCAAATTAGTCAAAAATCAAGAAATACTGGTTCATTATTTGGGAAATGATACCCAAAATGAACTGATCCAGATCTTACCACGAGCTGTAAAAAAGAAAATTGTGTCATCAGTGAAATCTCTTATGTGTGTGTGTTCCTGTTTTACAATAATTTATTTAATTAAAATTTTTGAAAGAGACTAAAATAATTTTATTAATAAGTGTCTATTATATTATGTCTAATGATTCATAATTTTTTTTTTATTATTTCGAAGGCACCAAATAATCTCGCGCCGGCGCTGATAATAATATATCAAGAGCATGAACCTAATTAGTCCAGTCAATGAGTGCTCGAAAGATGGGTGTGGAGTGCATGGAATATGTGAGAATTTTTGACTTCAGGACTTTGTTAGGAGGAGTTAGTAGGTAAACATACTAAATGTCCCCGCCTCTGGGAGGTGAGCTAAAGGCGGGAAGGGGGTCGAAAGGTCCCATTTTTTGGTTTTTCGCTTATATCTCGGAAATGGTGCATGTAGAAAAAAAATATATTGAATAAAAATGAAAGCTAATTAAATTTCCTATAAAATTGTTTCTATAGATTTTTTGTCGAATTCCCAACGGTTTCCGAGATATACGTTATTGAAAATCGATAATAATCGATAAAGTGGCTAGCTTGGAGGATCGACCAGATAAGTGAGATAAACGCACATCACAAATTTACTCTAATCATAAAAAAATCGCTTATGGCGCCAATTTCTTTCAGGAGTATTAACATTTTAAAATATGTGGTTGTATAATTGCATATTTTGGTGAAGGGGGATCACATCAAAAATTGTGATTTCATAGAGACATCTATTACCCGAATTACGAAGCATATACATAATTTTACCTCGAACACCGTTTTAAAAATGCTACTGTAGAGCTGCACACTGCCTTTAACCTTAGTGATAAGTGGGCCCCCCCAAGGATCCTGGACTGGCGGCCCGCTTCAGGATGTGGGGGGCACGGAAATCACTATATACTTTTATTCAAATATATGATGTATAATGTTCTTACAATTTTATTTTTTACAACTTTAGTTGTTTATTTGTATTTGTTGTTTGTTTAATTTTTTATGCCCTTCGTGGCATAGGAAAAGTTGCTTTAAATGATATTTGAATATAATTTTCTTTTGTAGGTACGAAATTAGGCAAGAAGTGAGTTTCGGCACCTTTGTTTTAAAAAAACGCCCTGGGTATAAATACCTTTTTTCCCTAGTTGTAAAAGGTGCCTGAATTGGTTAATGCTGGCTGGCTGTATTCTGGCAAATACGCTAGGTACCATTTCCTGGAAATTGTAATACGGTTTTGTTTCAATTAGGTACATGCTGAAGACTATTTATGTACTAAAAGAATTTCAGTAACCTAGTATTGATCACATACCCAATCAACCTGACCGTAGTCGTCGCCAACGAACATGAACGCAAAGGCGTAGCACATGTCCTCACTTTTCATACGAGGTCTGCAAAAGTTGGAAACCAGCTGCTTCTGGAACGGGCCGCCTACTGTAACCGGGTTAATCCCCATCGAATCTAGAATGTCCTTGAATTGAAAATTTAGCATAGTTGTTATTATAGAGTTTTAGTTCAAATTCAGACCTTCGTGTATTTTATGAATGTTGGGTTGTTCGATTAGACAGTTTGTAAACACTTTTAACAATGTTATTGTTTTATCTTATATATACGGCAATGTGTGTGTGTGTTTTTTAAATAGCACATAATTGGAACATCTTTCTGACCAGTGGCGGCCAGTGGTATCCAACATTATTTGGATCGGAATGAGTGTGTTTGGCTAACTTTGGACTTGTCATGCCCATATGAGCCGCAGCAGTTAACTACGTATGGAGAGCCTGTGTGCATTGTGAATTTTGTACAGTTGTTAGGGGTCTGTATTAGAGGTGAGTTGGAAATACTGTCACCAGTTTGTGTACTCAAGTCTCGGATGAAACTACCCATACTCAGTATGTGTGGCCCAATAAACTTGTTCCAAAAAACTTGTGATGATAATATCATCGCGAGTCGATCGCCAGTTGAACAATAGGTCATAAATTTTGTGTCGCAGCACATTCCTCATGGTGAGATGACGCACAGGCTTGATATGAGTGCTATGAGTATGACCGCTCAAAACATTTATTATTAAAAAAAAAAATCATTATTCATTTTATTAACAAGAATATTATAACCTAACAGAAAAACAGCTCATAAATTTAAAATGTATTTGAAATTTTATAATAAATGGGACATTTCGAAAAACCGAGCTCAGAGTATTTTTTAGCGATTCTATTGAAACCGATATTTCAAATACTAATATGGAATTCGTTTTAGTTCCAGTTGAGTATGAGACTTATGTCACATACGCACGCCAAACGCTCTATATAGTATTCCGAATACTAGTAAGTATTTTGTTTTCACCACTTTTCCCACCTCTAGTCTGTATTGATAATGTGTATTATTTATCTTGATTCATCTACCTATCTGAAACGCATGATGACACGGAGAAGATGTATTAAAAAGAGTAGGGTGAGAGAAAACATACACTTAAACGCAAATCCTAAATTTGACAAATAAACTCACAGGCAAATAAAGGAATCCTTTTTTAACCGGTCACTAAAGAAAACGAATGGTAGTACTATACACTCATGATAGTTTGACAGCTGATGCTTGTAATGCAGTGGTAGTATATCTAGTATTGGTATAGAAAGTATTAAACGACATTACAATTAATTTGTGACAGATTGACCGTAAAGTATAAAGAAGTATGGTGTCAGATGGAAAACACGATTTTGAAAATGATATATCTCTGAAAATGTCAATTTCTATAAGACTACTAGATTCAAATTAAAGAGTATTCGGGAGTGGATTAATCGAAGTGAATGTGTTAAAAATAAACAAAGTGGTGTTTAGGTAAGAAATATGTGTCATCCAATACACAATCAATCAAAAAATACAAACATTATGGATGAGTAAGAACTATTGGCTAAGCGTCTAAAACTCCGCCTGGTGTAACAGCTCACAAACAGTGAATTCAGTCTAAAACACCAGAACAAATGGGGAAAGGTGAGAGAAAACATACACGTAAACGTATGAAAAATAGTGAGACAGGAAGAAGACGAAAGCTACATCGAAGAATTGACAGGTGGCACTGCCATCTGGTAATTTCCTAGCTACTAATAATAATTATAATGATAGAGATCCTTACCAATATCCTGAGATCGAGCATCACATATGAATAAAACGCCAGCGAGGTCATGTGTATTGTCGGCGCTAGAGCCACGAATGACAAGAACTTCTTGGCGAGATCCGGCCGCCTGTCGCACATCATGATGTAGGCAGTCGCGCCAATAGAGTACCTGATGAAGTGTATCTTTGGCGCTTTGCTGATAGCCAGAATTTCATCCATCTGCGCTGGCAGGTCTAGCAAGCCGTGCTCATCGAAGCTGGGAGTAACATCGTATGATTATTGATTATAGATGCAAATCGAACACTCGACAATATTAGGTATTAATTTGAGGGGACTTCCATAAGTTCGCAGAATGGTGGTGATAGTAGCAAGTATTGGGGTTAAAATTATATTGTTAGTTTTAGGTAATCCTTTTTAGGTATTCCATGTAAGTCCATGATAATTTTAAAAATGTCAAATATTGAGCTCCGTACAGTAATTAATTTATACATTTATAAATTTATACAGTATAAAAACAATTTAATGAGACCGACAAGGTATCAAGACAAGAAAATTTTATACATTGGTACTTAGTTGTAAAATGCATTTTTTGTATCAGTAGACACGTAGAATGTCACTCTTAAGGTGAAGCCCTTACTGAGCCTTTTTTAAAGAGGAACCTAGCGGAAAAATACGAAGCTTGCCATTTGAGACATTTTTTTTATAATTTACAATTTCAACTGTATTAATTAATAAATATTTATCTGAAAACATTTAAAAGAAAAATATTTTTTATTTTAAGTCAAAGACAAACCTACAATTTACGAAAAATGTTATAAAATGTGAATTTGGTGCAGGGTCTCACGTTATTATTACATATTATTTTATAGTCATATTTATTATTAAATTTAGTTTATTAAGTTTTCTATTTTTTGACGTAGAGATTTTTGACTAATTCATAGTTTTAATATTTTTTATTTTCATTTTAAAAAACATCGATTTTTATAAAAATATAAATGTGTATAACTTGAAATCCTTTTTATTTATATCAAATCGAGCTTCAATATTGAGACCATACCTAAATAAGATTTGATATAAATAAAAAGGATTTCAAGTTATACCCATTTATATTTTTAAAATGAAATTAATACAGTTGAAATTGTAAATTATTAAAAAAATATCTCAAATTGCAAGCTTCATATTTTTCTATGTACTAAGTGAATATTGTTAGTATTTTATTTTCTTAATAATATAAAAAAATATGAACCACAGACAATCATTATAGTGATGTGTTTTTTATGAATTTGGTCTCGTAGCTACCTGAAGTTCCAGTAGGCAGGATCAGTCTTGCTCATATTGGGATGCGATGAATATTGATTGAACCTCATATTTCCAATGAATACATCGTACCCTGCATCCGCCAATAGGAAGGCTAGAATTACAAAACGACGTTTAATTTAGTACTTACTTACATTTTTTCAAGAGTTTGGACTATAGCCAGACTCTAGGCAGTGGTCGGCAACCTTTTGAGAGACTGGGTAAAAGTTTGAAACAAATTTTTGATATTTTTAAAAAACAATTTTATTTTTATAAAAGAAAAGTATATCTATATATACACGTATATTTGCGCATGTGTAAATACTAATTTATTTTATAAAAAACATACATAATATATTATAATATAATATTTTTTTAGTGGCTTCCTTGGCTTGATTTTTTTGAGTTTTTCAACATTTGGCAAATACGTAGTTGTCTTACGTCGAACACAGGTATCAAGATTCTCTTGTGTTAATCGATTTCGCAGAGTATTCTGGATACATTTCATCTGAGAAAATGTTTGCTCACAAGAATATGTTGAACCAAATGCTGACAATAGAGCAAAAAATGCAATTTTTATTAAATTTATATAATATTAAATAATAATTTGAAAAAAATATTATCATATTTTCTTGGCGGGTAACTCAAAATGTTGTAGTGGGTAATTCAATTACCCGCGGGCAGTAGGTTGCCGACCACTGTTCTAGTGCATAGGTCCCAAAATTTTCCAAAACGTGACTCCCTTTTATATTAACCGAGTAATATTGCAACCGTCACACTTTTATAAAAATGTTTTTTTAATATGGTGAAGAGCAACGCACTAAAAATAATCATAGAATAAAAAAAAATACTTGATATTATCAATTATCACAACATTTCTCTCATTTTGTGTATAATTGCATATGTTAACTTGTGAATTCATCACAATATTTTCTTTCACGTTACTGTGACATTATTATTTTTTTTCATGTGGATTATCAACTTCACATTATCACATTTGTATTCACTTTGTAAGTGTCAAACATTATACTTACTTTTCGCGTTGTATTTGCTTCTACTTTTAAATGAGTAAACATTTTATTTGGTATTTTAGTCCACCATTCGTTCACTATAAAACATTATCCCTTTTCTAGTTTCTTAAAGACTAATAAAACTATTATATTGTCGACCAATAATAACTATTGATTGCTTTTGTTTGTGGAGACTGGATAATATTGTAGGGACATTATATTTTTGATGAACTCACACTGAAACTTTCAGCCAAATTCACTGATTTCAGTCGAAAAGGTTAATTTGTTTATTTGTTATTTAAATATCGAAACATCGATAAAAGATAATTTTGGTGTTGAATTTTGCATCACAGTGATTTTTTTTCCACTTTACTATATTTTAGTTGGCGTTTCCCTCAAAATATCTCGTGACCCATGGCTTGAGAATCCGGGAATTTGTGAACTACGTATGAGATTTTTGTTGACATGATTTGTTCTGAAAAATCAAACACAAAATTATTACGGGTTCGTGACTTACCCAAACTCCTCTTGCGCCCCAGCACCATGAAGTCACTGGAAGTGCCGATCATGCCGTGGAATAGCATAACCGGAGGAAGTGATTTTGTAGGCCAGATTTTCCTTTTGACTGGTAGTCTGTACATCTTAATGACGTAGCCATCACTCGTTGTCACCGGGTGCTCTTCGATCGAGAACCCGGCTCGTCTCGCTAGTTGCAACTGAAACATATAGGTGCGGAATATGACTTCTAAAACATAACAGTTAGTAGTAAAGTTTAATTCTAATCGTTATAAAACATCAGTTCATAATCCTGACTTATATAATATTATATTGGCCAAAATAGCCTTGCGGTGTCTTGAGATAGGGCATGATCCTCAAAAGCATTATATACTAATATTCAAATAACAATGGTTATTTTGAATTAGGTAAGTACATTATTTATAGGTATTGAAAACTTGATGATAGATTTTTAAAACAAATGTAGTAGGTACTTTCATTAGTTAATAATGAAATCATACTATGGTAAAACCCTATAATAAAATATTTGGGAACTCTTTGTAAAGCATGAAATATATAACCTAATAACATGTCCCACCCCACATCATATTTGTTCTTATAGGGACCTGTTAAGGACAGGTGTTATGTAATTGAATATATATATATATATATATATATATATTTTATTTATACTCGATCATTAGAATATTTTGGAATAAGGCGTGCGCCGCATCCGCACCATCTATTGACCGCACGCCACTGGTGCCCACATATTCACATAACACTCTAATAGTGGTACTGGTGGTACCTACCTATATAATAATACACTTGTAGACACTATTAATTTAAGTATGCTATACAGATTTAATTACTTTGTGCAGACGCGCCTTGATATATAGGTAAGTACCATAACGGTAACCTCCACGTATAACCAGAATTGATACAATTTATATAAATACCCAATTATAATAATATGCTACTAGCCACAACAAATTAATATCTCGAAAGTTGGTGCATTGAAAGACAGTGACGTTCTGTGTAGGTAGGCAGATTGAGCGTCGCTTGGGGGCGGAGGTTACTTGAAGGACGGCAAATCGAGGAGAATTATTTGGAATACATAGAAATAGCCACATAACCTTAGTAGTAACGAAAATATCTTTCCATTAAAAAACAGCTCACTGGTTTTATCAGGTTCGCGATATCTAGTTTACTTCCGTTGCCCTTCGAAGTACACCAAGTAGACCAGAAACGACACGTGTAGATTTGCGAATAGTTAGTCTGATATTTTATTAGTAATATATAATACTCGTACAACACATTTCTTAGATATTGGACTCATGAAAGGATAATAAAAATACTGTATAAAAAATGAGGCGGCCTTTTGGTGCTGCCTAGGGGTGGCATGTTGAAAGATGATAATAGGTACATGCTCTTGATATATTATTACCCAATCTAAATTCTAGTAGATATTGCGAATGCAACTTCGAATGCATATAACAATATCTTAACAGGAGAGGCAATTCGAAGTCGGAAATTCACAGATTCGTGCCGCAGTCTAATACGGATAGTGGAAATTGGTATAATATTATAATGTAATAACTATTATCAGATTCTTACCGTAGTTTCTGTGGCAGAAGGCGGAAGCTCCCTGGAGATAACTTCATAGCCGCACAAAGCTGTCGCAATGAAAATTATATGGTATTTTACCAGCACTTTCATTTTTTTCCAGAGCGTTGGAGCGGAGCTCGGAGCAGGAGCACGGAGCAGTCGAGCAATCGAGTTTTACCCGGAGCACCGAAAATTTGTAGTGCTCCACTGCTCCGGATGTTTTTTTATTATTAAATTTTCGTCCTATTTTGACACTTTGCAACACTGGGATTATTTGAAATACGGCCGAGTGATAAACAACCTCGCTTTTTTGACAGAAGAGGCAGATAATGAAAGACGATTTGCTGCCGGGAAATTTTGTTTAATAGAATTAATAATGAAAAGGGCGAATAATAACCTTATTTCAAAACTATTTATTTTTTAACATTTGTATACATATAATAATAACTATTAAGCCCGGAGAGGAGCAGACCCTGCAGCGGAGCTGGAGCAAGTAATATGTCCGGAGCAGAGCAACTCAAAAATTGTCCGCTCTAAGCCTCTGTTTTTTACAACTTGCCAAATAACACAATTTCAAGCGCCAACGTGTTTATTTTTAGTTTCTAGTGAACTGATATTGTTTCTACGGCGAGCTTTCGATAAGCTTTTAAAAATGGTTTTTTTTTTGATTTTTTTAAATATTAGTAGGTACTCACCCTACTTTTCACTGGGTAATTAATTAAACTTTATTATTTTCTTAAGTACACTGTTTCTTTTATATTATCGTTTCACAAGTAATACTATTAAATTATTCTTGTCAGAGAGACTGCAGCATTTATTGCTTCTTCTTTATACTAGACAATTAGACGTTGTAATGTCACAAGTTGGTTGATTTTCTTCGGATATTCCCGTTTTATGATTGCTCATTCTGAAAACAAAATAGGTACAATTAATATTAAATTGACACTTTATTATTCAATGGATAATATACAAAAACCGAGTATATTAATATAAGTACACAATATTTATAATCAAAGTTATTAAGTTTTGGTCGTTATATGAAATCAAATACCAAATATTATGTTTATACACCGAACAATATTGTTGATAGTTATCCTTACATACAAGCTTTGTACCAGGAAAATTGCATGCACAAATAGAGCCACAAGCTTATTTGAATAACTATACCTACTCACTGTGTTTTTCCAGAAAATCACCAATTCATTACAAAACAGCAATAACTGTGTATTTGCAACTTTGTTTCACAAATTAATACGAATTGATTTATCGGTAATAAATACTCCGTGTTGTCTCTATTAGGAATATTACAATACTGATTGATTTATATTACACGTATCATCTTTATTCTGTAAGATCTTGAAAAAAGACATTGATATAAAAAAAATTCTACTATGAAATCGCGAGGCATATCAATAAATATGATTTCGACCTTCATAGATACATAACATAGATAATTAAAAGCCTATTATTTATCAACTGTTATTGTTTTTTGATCATTTTAATAATAATTTTCTACATATAAGCTTGCTTACGTAGTATTCGGTTTTTTTACAAATTAGTTATTTATCTTCCGTATTAAAATTTTATTATTTTCATTTAATGAATAATTGAAATTGATTTTGTAAAACATTTTTTTTACTTGTGTTTTGTAGGTAGTAAACGTGGGTATCTACATGGCTGGATTTACCCTTGAATGGACCCTGGACTTAACATATCCAGCGTTTAGAAATAATTGGCTATTGGAAGTGAATATTATCAATTTTGACTTGTAATGTTGCATCAATGATTTTTTTTATTCCGAGACAACGCAAAACAAAACACGCTAACTAACAAAAACTTATGCCACAAATGCTTTCGATACCTATCTAAAAATGTTTTTTATAAAGTCTATTCCAGACCAAGAGCTTATAATATGAAACATCCATGTCGTAAAACAAAATTCCGAATGCATTTGTATCAGAGCATATTTTTTTTTTTTTTTTTTCTTTATTTGGAAGCAATTGAGCTCTTCTCTGAATGGAAGGCTATTCTGCTTTACAATGGTTTACAAAAGTACATACATTTTTTTTTAACGACAGGCATAAATAGTTACATTATTAATGATACAGAATTAAATTTTTGTTACACTATACACTAGACATTTACGTTACATTTTTGGAGAAATTCATGTACAATTTTCATAACTGAAATATTTGGTTTTGCCAGGAACGAATTAATCGTAAAAGGAGGGTATAACCTGCATTTCCCCAACTTATTCAATAACACTTCTCTCTCCTGGTCATAGGCATCACATTGCCAGACAATGTGGTTAAGATCTTGAGTGGGATGTCCACACTGACACTGAGGGCTATCTACCACTTTAATTTTGTACAATGATTCGTTGAGACTGTGATGCCCTGTCCTGGTTCTAGCTAGAAATGGTGTCGTTTAACCATGTTTCCACGCCTATAAAAATATCAATTTCATCTAGCATCACTCTAAGCTCCTCTAGTCTATTAAGAATGCTTCTTGTATTCCAGAAAACAATACATATATCAGATTGAATAAATTGGTTAACTTTGTTGCTGGAATTATGCATTATGTTATTGTTCCTCTTGTCCTTCCAACGAACTAATATCTTCACTGGAAACTTTTAATTGTGGATTGCTGAGTCTTTTCTTGATCCTTGTTATGCGACTTTTAATGCTGCGTTCTTTTAAATGACTATAGATTTCTGTTAGCATGTTATTAAGAGCTTCTATATCAGTAGTAAATTCATTAGCAATCATTTCGGTATTGGGATTTCCATGTGTTTTCACAAGGAAACTGAGTAATGTTTCATAATCGATTGGAAATCTATGACGATTACTTTCAACATGTTCCTTGGCAGGTAACAAAAGTTCATTTGTATCCTCAGTGGATACTTTTTTCGATTTTTTTGGTTTTTTTGGTGTCTGTTGGAGTGCAGGAATGCGTGAGATTGCATTATTTTTCACTGTATCTTCAAATTCAAATTCTACGCTGCTGATATCAGTTGGACTGGTCAACGGCCTTTTTGAACCGATTGGCGTATCCTTGTTGATAATAGAGTTGTCAGACTCTATATCTGCGGCTAGTTCATCCTCCTGGAGTGTATTTTCTCTCTCTAACGAAAGAGAGGTTAACACATTTGGTACATTGAGAGAGTCAGGCAATTGTACAGTGTGAGGTTCATTATTTCCAGTTGTTTTACAATATTTGGCCAGATGGCCCTCTTCTTTGCATATAAAGCATGTCAATTTTTCGGTGGAGAAGTAAATCCAGTACAGGGTATTATCAAAATTTATTTGCATTGACTCTGGCAGTTTAATTGTGTCTTCTGGGTTTACATAAACCTGTCTCCGGAAACTTAAAATATGTGCATAACCCGGTTCGTTAATACCAGCTCTGATGCTTGTAATACGTGAAGTAGTTTTTATGTTTAATTCGTTGAGTTTTGATTCCAGAACGCTGTGTGGGATTATAGGACACACGTTTGATATTATTATCCTCTTTGATTTGGTGATCAGTGGCCTAATTTCTAGTATGTGGTTTCCAATTTTAACTGTTTCATGATTTACTGTTAATTTATCTGCTTGTTCTTCACTACTCAAGTACATTGGCTGCTTAATCCGGAAAAACCTAGCAGGTCAATTTTGAATATATTATTTTAATTTGCCTTTTCGTTGTATACTGAAAAGACGTATTGCAAATTGACTTTTTATACATTATAGAATAAGTGCTAGAAATTGTTATAGGTCGGTACCTACTAACCCTTCAAAAATTGTCCGTTTTTCATAACGCCAACCCATCGTTAACCGAAATTGCACACAACGCGTTATAATTTTTTGTAAATCAGGTCCACTTTTCTTTCTTTGCTTTTTGAAAAATCATCAATCACACGATTATAAAAATTGTCTATTTTTCCCACATATTTTTTTTCAATACTGAGCATTGCAAGAGCGGTCAGTCTATCCTGGCCCTATTGCGTAGAAAGGTTTTTATTCTTTTGAGAGTGGAAAAACATCTTTCACTTTCAACTGTTGTCATTGGTATGACGCAAATAAATTGGAGAACTTTGATCGACTCGGAAAATGTTTCGTTGAAATTATTGCTGAGTAAAAAATGTAGAAGAGAAACTGCACTAATAGCGCCATGCAAATCATCTCGTTGATAAAACACCAATAATTCATTTTTTAACTTGATTATGTTTATTTCTTCTAACAGTTTTACCAAATTTACTTGACGTGTGGGAAAATTATTTTTAAAATCAGTGTAATTTTCTTTATTGAACAAATCGGATATAATGAGATGATCGTTGGATGCAAATCGTGCTTCCATTTCCATTATAATTGTATCACAGACTTCAATTGCTACTGCGTGCGTACTAACTGCTTCACAAAAATGTTATAAATCACCAAAAACTCCTTATATATTATTAAAATAACCAAAGGCATTCGTCAAAACCTGTCAACGAATCCGAACCGCATACACAGTTGCGTCTTGAGACCAATTATCTAGTCAGTGTTATCATTCTGTTTCATTTAATTAGGTGAAAAAATCTTTTGTCTCACACTCGGGCATTGCCGATATTACAGTAATTCACGCACCGTTACAAGCTTCGATCTCGTATTTTGTGTTATATCGATCTCTGTCTTATGTATGAGAAACGAGAGAGAAAATTTTATAAAAATATTCAATTTGGGTCAATTTTCAGACTGCCGGCGAACACAATATTTTTGTTCGGGGAATTATCGCCCAAACAAAAAAAGCCCAATAGACTGGGTTGACACAATATCGCGCGCCCTATAATTTCAAATCCACCGATTATTATTAATATTATTATATATGACATTGCACATATTATCAATATTATTATGTCGATTGTAAGGTATTTATTTTGGCAGGTCAATGACCGAATGACCTATAGAGGGAGCCGCCAGTGCTCAAGTATATACATATTCTTCCCTGGGAAATCCTAGATACATATCTTATATGACATGGACCTACCTTATTCCCGATTGACAGTGTATATTCTCGTATAGAGATGCCATCGATAGCATCTAGAACGATGGCTTGCTCCTTCTTCGGAAATTGCATTTTTTGAGCAACTGATGCATAAGACATTGTTTGTTGGGTTTCTTTTTAATAAGCGCCCCTGTAGTCAGAGACACTTAAATGTAAACAACTTTGTAACAATAATTTATTGTTACGCCGCACGCACAACTGGTTATTATTAATTTGTAAACACTCGCTATCTCGTTATTGGTGACGTCCGTCGGTCGTCGATCACACGGAACAACTGATCAGAGCATATTATTAAATAATTTAATACCTACTTATACATAATATGTAAATGTTCGGAAACGTTTTTGATATAACTTTCAAACTTTGTTTACAATGTTTGCTGAATCGATGTCGGTACTTATGTATCTTAGTCTGAATACGGCAGATATGTATAGCATTTTTGAATATGCATGTAGCTTTTAAAATATGCATCTGGCGTATGGCGCTAAACCTAGCGTTTTCGACACCGCAATCAGCGGATATTAAGAATTAAAACAAGAATATTATACCAGATTTGGGTAAAAATAAAAGTAAATAAAGACTATTCTGCCATTGATGATGTTCAATACCACATATTTGTGAGAGCAACCTTTTTCGCCAATGGTCCCTCTCTACCAAGTAGTATTATTTAAGACAGCGGTCCCCAGCCGGTGGTCTGCGGACCAACGGTGTTCCGTGAGAGAATTTTGGTGGTCCGTGTTGCAGTAACGTCATTATAACCAAGAATCCAACATCTTATTTCAAACAAGCAGCAACAAAGGTCATACTCAGTATCTTTCTGTTACCTGTAATTAATCTTTTATGCATCTCTATGTCGACGTAGAATTCATATTAAGTAATTGATACTTTTGTAATAGAATGATATTTAAATGTTTTTTTTTTGCATTTGTCTTAATGAATATCTGTATTAATAAGTTTATTTATTATACTTACTTAATTCTTTTTTCATTATATTGATATATCGAATTTTTAACAAGTGTGGAAAAAACGTTATAGTGGTCCGCGGGATTCAAGATTTTGAGTTTAGTGGTCCGCGAGGTCCAAAAGGTTGGTGACAGCTGATTAAGAAGCTCATCACGTGGCTCGTGGAATCAGACGCGTTTTATACTACTTGAATACTCCAGTGGTTAAATTAGCATACTGTATAATATGAATCACAGATTTAAACCGAAAACTAGTTTTAAAGTCAAATTCAACAATTGACCTAACTATTAAAATCAAAAACATAGGTTTACCAAATAACACTGTAGTTAAATATAGACGTAACTACCCTTTTTTTACTAATATTCCCGTTAAAGAATGACTAGTAAAAATTTATCCGTTTGCGTCGATAACCGAAATAGCATTCGACTTACAAAAACATCCTGCAAAATTTAATATACCTACCCAATTTATATTAATAAAATGGAATCCCACCAAGTAAATATTGACACAAATTAATAAAAAAAAAATGTAAGTACTCGAAATTAAGTATATATTTTCAAGCCCAGATATAAACGTTATGTTCTTTTAAATAAGCACAACCACTTAATTAGTATTCTAATTATTTTTAATAAAAGTTCTATAAACAAGAGGGCTTAATTTAAATTAAGTTTTTTTAATTTTTTTTTATTCATTAATAGTAGATAGTATTAATTTTTATGGATCATGATTATCATTTTGCTTGTGTTTCTACAGTTTTTTTTTTTTAATATAAGTATTATATCATCATCGTCAGCCTGAATCTATCCACTGCTGGATGAAGGCCTCTTCAAGCTGCTTCCACTTCTCTCGGTCCTGTGCGTTGCGCTGCCATGTACTTCCGCAGAACTTTACCGTTTTGTTGATCCAGCGGCCTCTATGTTTACCTTGTGGACGTTTTGTACCTCTAGGATACCACTGGATGACTAAATTTGTCCAAAGATTGTCTCTTCTTCGAGGTATGAATGAATGAAAGTGAATATCCACATATCCGTTTGACCCCGCCTCCGGCGAATCACTTACTTTTCAGTTGAAAAAAATGTACAACCGCGAACATCACTTTCGAAATTTTAAAAAAAGAATCATTATTTGCATTATTCTGCCACGCCATTGTGTTGGAGCGAGTAATATTATATTATTAAATACTTAAGTTTTTTCCAAGTATAATTTCTAGGATATGTCGCCATTTTTTGTCGTTCTGGCGTTTTTTCTTTTGACAAATCGTTTATCCGGAATGAATGTATTAGATTATTACAATCTCATATTAACGTAATTATTGGTTACAAAAACGACACTCAATTCAAATCATAGAAAGATAGTCGAAAGAAGAATGAATCTGTCTTCAGAAAAAATATTCATATTACCTAATCGGTACACAATCGTGTCAATTTAATTGTAGTCACTTACATTTTTTTTCACAATACATAATATGCCATAATACGGTGACGCAATTTTAGCAATAAATGAATGTTTTATTTGATTTTAAATAATTTAATAATTCGGACCGCCCCTATTAAATTTCTATGTAGGTATGCGTTTGAATACTTATAAAAATATTTTTTGCTGAAAAGTTTTTTTAAATTTTTTACGTCGTAAATGTCTAACGAATGAAACTTACATATTTATCTTTGGTTTACAGATGTCATTATGAAACGAAATTTCAAAAGGTTGCCTCGAAATATGAAAGTAAAGATAACTGTATTCATATCTGTATATACCTTCTACATAATAGATATTGGGATAATGTTAAGTAAGTATGTACTTACATATTATGACTAGGGATTCCAATCCCGGGATCCTGGGATCCCAAAGTATTTTTGATACCTATGAATCCCGGGATTGGTAAACATAATCCAGAAACTTTCGGGATTGAGTTTTTTTTATCAATTTTTATGGAAAATAAAATAAAAACGAAAATATAACAGAAAAAATACTTTTAATAATATACAAATACATTAGATATAAACTGGGTTTGAGTGTCTTTGAGAGTCTGAGAAATGAAGTTTGATTTATTACCCATGTGTTGCCAATTCGTTTTATTTTTTCGCATCTTCTTCTAATATATAAAAATTAATATTTGTTTGTTTGTTTGTTTGTTTGTTCGTATTGTATGCGCTGCCATACCGTTCACCCGATTGCGATAAAACTTTGTTAACTTATTGCTTGCACTTTCATGAAGAGTATAGGCTATATCTTATATATAAAAATTAATGCCTGTCTGTGTGTCTGTCTTTCTGTCTGTACCGTATGCGTTCCTATACCATTCATCCGATTGCGATGAAACTTTTGTCAGTTGTTGTGCGCACACCTGCAAAAGTATCTAAATTAGTATTATATAAAATACAACGTTTGTTGTTTGTTTGTTCCATGCAATTTTGATTTTTTTTACTGCATATTAATAACATTAATAACGTTTGCATATTTTGGATTAATTTAGTGGTCTTTTGTTTGACCTTTACTCCTATTAGAATTATTTTCATATTGCCATATTGTATAACACAGATATTTTAATACTAAAAAAATAATTACCTCTTATTATTTTTTAAATATCTAAGATAAATATAACCAAGAAGCGAGCCTGTGCGAAGCCGAGTATTTCAGCTAGTAAATTAATACAAATGAGAATGATTGGAAAAAACAATGCTTCGCACTTTTAACAAAGTTATTCCAGCATGTTTTTTTAATGCATTTGTCATTTTTTTTAATTGAACTTGTATGTGCTATCTTTTCATAAACAAATAAAAATGTTCTACTTTCACATTATTATTTATACATATTACAATGTTATTTACTCCATTAAACCTATGTATTTCCAAGATTAACCGTACACAATATTAACAATAAATGTCTTAAATAGTATAAATTTTACTAAATTTATTTTTGACCGATTTTACCAACGTTATTTGTATATTATATATATAAATTTTATATTAACTTTTGAAAAAATGCCGATCCCGGGACCAGTCCCGGGATCGTTAAATCGTAATCCTGGAATCACGATTTTGGCTCGGGATTGGATTCACTAATTATGACAACTCATAAGTCGCGAAATCATCTCCACATATGACGCAAATGTTAAAATATAAAATTGCAGGATGTTGTATTGCGGTTACTTAAATCTGCATTTATCTTCTACTAAATCTAAGCTAATCGCCGTTTGTTGACTTTATTTTAGTACCGAGACAAATATTCACTGGAATGCTTTTTATTCGAGTACCTACAAAAATATAGTTATCTTAGTCAATTTTGGAAAGATTACTATATTATAAAGATAATTAAACGCTTGAAAAATATGTGACACCGGATCAACGTGTTGCCTGTGATATGACGGAGAAATATCAATATCAATCAGGAATTAATATTTTCAGGCGTTAAAACAAAACAACAAAAAAGACACTTCAGATATGAGAGAAAAGTCACCGTTGGTATCGAAAAACAAACTCGACAGTCCGGAAGATCAGAGCGGAAGAATAGGCGCTTGAAATTTCTTCAAAAAAAATTGGAACAGGGAGCTGGTGATGGAGCAAATGAATAAAGGGTGGAGTGTCTAGGACGCTGGAGATTTGACCATAGGAGATTTGTATTTAATGGTAAGTAACTGCAATTGTTTTGTGTACTTTCTATTAAAGCCATGCAATAGTCACGAAATCATCGGAATTCCTCCGTGGTGATTAAATAGACTGCCATTATATCCCGTTTACATCTGCATGGATTTACTGTTGACAGTAAGTATTATCGCGGCCATAACAAGAAAATGTATGGGTAACCATGTATTATCCTGGAGTTGCAAAGTTGCATGCATGAATCAAAAAAGTTTGGAAGCTTCTGAATTTTCATGGGGTAGTAGGGGTTTTTTTTGATCTGCGCCTGCAGAACGTAGTAGAACGATGATAATACTTACTGTCAACAGTAAATCCATGCACGTGTAAACGGGGTATTAATACATTGGTCGCTAAAGATAAAGAACGGTTAAGGTGGCCATTCGATATAATTAGCATGTTATTTAAATATGGTACATAGCTCGAATAAGAGACAATCGTTGGACAAATTTAGTCATCTAGTAATTTAGTATTACTTACTTTAGCCCACGCCTCAATTGACTTTAAGACTACGCTGACGGCACTCTCAATCTTCGCCCTGCTGTTGGCCTCCACCAACTGCAGCGCATCGTCAGCGTAGGAGATTACAGTGCAATCGGCTGGAAGCGGGATCATAAAGAGATCGTCGAAGAGTACGTTCCAGAGGAGGGGCCCGAGGACAGAGCCCTGGGGGCAGCTCATGCTGGTGCGCCTCAATTCCCTGGAACAAATTCCCTAGTAGTCTCTTGAGCCAAAGCTTTTGAAGTATAAGAGGCCATGACGCACTATCAAACGCACCTGGAATGTCCAGGAAAACTCCTAGGACGTATTTACGGCGAGAATTTTCAGCGATGGCAGTCACGTTTCTTATGGCGACTGTCGTTGATTTGCCTCTTCTGAATCCAAATTGCTTATCAGAAAGCGGCGCATGCTCTTCCAGGTGGGCTTCAATCCTGTAGCACAGAAGCTTCTCCAGCACCTTACCGAGAGCCGACGAGAGTGTTAGAGGGCGGTAGGCTTTGGGTCTTGAGGGATCTCGACTGCCGGCTTTGGGGATTACCTTCAGTAAGCCCCGCTTCCAGCAGTCGGTGAACGTGCCGCTCTTGATGCAGTCACTGAGAAGTTTTGTAATTTCTGGCGTGGCGTGGGCGTGGCCCATGTGCGTTCGACAAGTTTAGTATATTGTCAATGCAATCCGGGCCTGGGGCCTTGCCAACAATCAACGTTCTAATGATGCGATTGACCTCCTGTTCGGAGGGCAACGATGAATGGTCTGTGTCGATAGGCAGAGAAGCCTCAAAGCGGGCCATACTCGTAGCGGCATCGTCCCTGGACTCGTCATCCAGGGGGATGAGTGCCTGGAACAGGACCGCAGCCATTTCAGACTCGGTACTGGTGTATCCGTCACCCGGTTTCTCGATACCGCACAGGAGGCTCGTCGGTCTGAGAGCCAGCTTTAATGCACGGTATGGACACTGGACTTATCATTCCAGTCCAGTTGCCTGGTTTAAAAGATTAGGTTAAAAAAAATCCATCCCCTGATCGTTCTTTATTCAAAACGAAAGTTTCCTTCCTTATATTTGTATAATGTTATATGCATAATATGCATATATCACGTGCTTGACATTTTGATACAATATATTATAATATTATAAGCCCTCGTAAGGCTTATCATAAACTGACGGTAATCGGCTCTTCTTGCTCTTAGAGGCCTTAACCCTTTGGCTGCTACGATGTTGTGCAAAATCCGGTCGAAGATTGCTATCAATAAATTAAAGTATTGTATTATTTTTAGACACCTTACCACTCTAATTGATTCTGCGAAATCGGAATATTATGAAAACACGTTTTGTAATTAGTTTATCGTTTTGAATAGATAATGAGGCTATTAGATATTCCCTGCTTAGTCTGCCTTTAAAATAAATTGAAATTCTCTTTCTCGCTCTATCATACTGACGACCATGTGTGCGAGCGAAACGAAATATCGAGTTTATATTTTTAACAGCTATTGAAAACAATTGGTTACTTCAAAATATTATTTTAATTCCATTCGATTGCGTTCACGACACGATACGTACTCCCCATAACATCTTATTGAAAAAATAATTCCTCATTTGGATTATAATTTGAATTCCTGCAAAATGATTACGGACAGCGAAAGTGATAGCGAAATAATGGCAGCTTTTCGAGGGACTAGAAGAATTAGCAGCTCTACCGATTCTGATAGTGAATTTGTGGATCATAATCAACTCATGGGTGATAGTGACAACATTTTATATGACTCTGATAGTGAACCTGAAATCGAAGAAGCATTTTCTGAAGTGTTTTTAGATGAAGATTTTGCCTATAATACTCATATACCACCATTTGAAGAAATTCCAGGCCCAAAACATCCACCACCGACTGATGCGTTGCCAATATCATACTTTGAGTTATGGAACTTATCGTCTTGGAGACTAATCGATATGCTCAACAATATATAACTTCTACATCCATATCTACTCACTTTATTTTTAATTTTTATTTCATTATTTTTTTTATAAATGAAATTGTTTTTATATAGTATAAATCCACTTTAATTTAATAGAAAATCTACGGTCCCTTCAGGGAGTCACGATCCGTGTATTTTACTTTAGTAAATTAGAAATAAGTAAGTTAGTATTAATTAAGTTAGTATAATCTTTAGTATTTTTAGGGAAACACTGTTCTAAAATACTTTTCCCACTGATTCAAATGTATACCTAATATTGAATAAAAAATTGTCATTCAACCCAGAATTTGACTGTAAACAAATAAAAAACGAAATTTGTTTATATTGTTAACTGAAATTTGTATTTGAAATTAATGATTTTATTATAAAAATGCTGATGCGATGAAAAAAAATACAATTGTTATAAGTTCTAACCCTACCCAGTCACAAAACATATATAAATCAAGTTATATTACACAACAATAAAACTAAATATATCAAAAATGTTTCATACCGCTGAAGCAGTAGTATGTTCCAAAATTAACTTAACATTTCAGGCATCAAATGCAAAACGACGATCGTTGTGGCCAATATCAAAAACAACGATATATCGTTGCGTAGCAGTCTAAGGGTTAAGCCGCATTAAGACCAAGCGAGCGAATGCTGTTTTCCCCACTCCAGCGAAATTCTCTTTCTTGACTTTAACGTTTTTTATTGAGCGAGCATAAGAATATCACCATGTGAGGGAAATCGATATAAAACTATGGACCTATCTATACTTACCTATATTTACAATAATACAAAAAATTACATAGTAAAAAAAATACGGTTGTATTTCATTTTATAGCTGTAACACTGGTGACATTTTGGCATCGCCTCCTTTGTTGGAGTGTATACAATATATTATGAATTTATTCGCGTAGTAGGTATATTTTATGTAGCTTTCATGTTTCGTTGTCCATCTGCGACCTGGTGATGTTATTCAGTATTTTGACCACGTCTTTGTTGACCAGCTCGCCCAGGTCTTTCGCGTATATGAAGTCATAATGGTTGAACTTGTCCCACTCCACGGACTTGTACCACATTAACGTTTTAGCCCTCCTGAATTCTTTCGCTAGTTTGTCAATGCTCTGCAATGCAAAATAGGGTTAGTACACTACATTCTGTTAGTAATTGATAATATTGCCATGATTTAATAATATGTATGTAGTTTGCCTGTATTTTATGTATTTTCGTATATTTTTGAAACCACTGAAATCGATTATTTTCCCATTCCTTCAGGGCTGTTCTAACATAATATCCAAAATCAATAAAAAATAATTATCCCCGGAAGTAGGAGGTATATTTTTAACACTAATCGGATGCATTTAGAAGCAAGTAAGACGAAGTGCGGTGTGTTAACAATTATTAATGTAGATAACCGCATTGTTTATGGAATTGCTATTTTGGAGCAATAACAATAAGGAAACGTGTTATCGTGTTAACCCCTGCTGGATAGTCATGGTTTTATAATCGCCTCATACCCGGCACATCACCAGCTGGCAATACGATTCGTCAAATGCAAGAGCTGCCTGGCTAAATTATTATTTACAGTCAATGTACGGGTTTCAGGACCACAAAGAAAGACATCGATAATATACCTGGTGTCGGAATAATCGAGCTCCGTGATGAATGAATAATAAGTATTATGTGTGATCAGTGGCGGCCGGTGATTTTTGGATTGTAATTTTTGAGGGTGTGCTGGAAACTTACCTTATTGAAAAATGAAATCAATTCGGCTTTGTTTTTTGATTTGACAAAATATTATTGGCATTTGGGAAATTACCTGTATATTTTATATTTTTAATAAAGCATATTGCAAGTTACTTAAATCTTTATTGGATTAGTTTTAAGAAACGATTGTATCTCTTATAGTAGTTAAATACCTCTTGCTTTCAACGGAAGCCATCTTATTATATGTAAGTACATTATCTTTTGCAATTTGTACACTGTATGAACAATGATTATTATGAAACTGCACTTTGTGAAGTAATAGGTAAGATTTATTAGCTTATTACTAGAATTCATGAATTAACAATTTTCTATATTATAAATAACCGACATCATTTCGCGTTTTGTCAACATACATTTTAAATTTAGAAAATAATAAACTCTGTTGTTTTTAGTTGTATAGTCATTTTAGATATGAGATTGCTAAATATGATACTAAACATAATTTTAGCGTGAACAGTAAGCTGCAGCGCATATAATTCAAATCTGTAATTGCTCATTACTCAGACCAATATGATTATCCGTGATATAAATATTTTGGAACTTACGCATGGCGAAAACGATTAGTACGGTTTAAGTTGTTTTATAATGGCTTTAGTTCATACTAAGCTTTGAGTTCATTTTAAGTAAACTAAATATATTGCCGGGCAGGGCGCAAATGATTTCAGTGAAGATGACGTATACGGTGCATAGTGCCTGTATTATGGCCTATGGGTGATAAGTGAGCGATAATATTAAAAACCTATGATGAAAAAATATGAATTACGATGTTGAACGATGTTTCATGGCAATACAAGCAGTGCAGTGCACTTGTAAGATGTTAGACCAGCCGCCGCTGTGTGTGATGAGGAGCTTAAATTACTTCCGTCATGATTGCTGGATTAAACAAACAAACAAAACCTTCAACTCAACATTGACAAAAGGGATAATGCATTTAAATTCATTATAAATAAATATAATATGTATTTTATGTTACCTACATGTGACATAGTACCTACTGTACTATTTTGAAACTATAATGTTATGTGCCAATTTATTTCTTGTTGTTCTTGTAAATGTATGAGCAGATAAAAATAAAATAATAATTAGTATTTCACATACCCACAGTCAACCATGTTATTTACACATGCATATTATTCATAATAATGAGTCTTTGATAATGTAAATTGTAATTTAACAAGCATTTTCAGCAGGGGATTTCAATCTCAACTTCATTTTTCCTGAACTTGCTGGAGCAGACTTAAATAATCATTCGGTGGATCTGTCATTGTGGGATACAACGTGGCATGATTAAACATGGCACTTAATCAATAAAATGATGCATACCTAACGCATCATCCAATTAATCACTAATGAGGCACCGTTCACTTACACTCGCGGGCGTCAAGTAATCATTTTTCCCGTAGAAGATCACAACTGGAGCAATGTTCGCTGTCGTATTGTATTCTGGTGGGTCTGGCTTCCCATACCTTAGGATATTGCGATCGGGAGACCCGAAGTCGAATTGTCTCAGGCCATCTGAAAAAGGATATTGGGGAATAATTTAACATGCGAATAGTTTGGACTAGAATAAGAGGGATCCTTTTATTACAGCAATCGTTGAAGGCGATTGTGCAAGATTTTAGTGTGGTTGAATTATTGGTAGCCACAACAAATTAATATCTCGAACGTTGGCGCATTGAAAGATTATAAGGGGTAATAATATATCAAGAGCATGAACCTAATAGGTTGTACTCAACTCAAGTGGCTAACATATATTTCTCATAAGTCAAAAATCTGTTATGGCGGCTCGGATTTACCTTGGATTGTACAGTCAATTAAAAAAAAAATCTATACCTACGTACCTATTTGACGTTTCGTATGTTTGGTTCACTCGATTTTTGTGTGCATTTGAATCCTAATTATTATGGTTCGATGTATTTCGATGTGGCTATCAATGGTTCTGTGAGAACCAAGCAGTGTCAGTAGAATCCATGACATATGAATCGCTTTCAAATTGACGTTAATTATTTAATTAATTAGTTAAATTGTTTATTGTTTAGTATGTGTAACTCCTTTGTATACATTTTTCACACAATCGAATTACTACTTAGTAAGCACTTTGTTTACCTCAGTGTTATTCATTAAACGTTTATTATATTTTCTCACCAAATGGCTGAGATAGGTACTCAAGAAAGCATTTTTCATCGTGACAGTTTCAATAAAAGGTTGTCGGGAGGAAACAAGTCAGTCTCTCCATAATATTCACTTGATAAACTTGTATCTTGCTAGAGAAAGAGCGGCATGCAGAATCTAAGATTTCGATCCTAAGGATAAGTCGCCAAAAAGCATGACTTAACTATAGACAATCCTGAGTATAGAGTCAAGGAATCCTTAACCATAGAGTACTTTTGTTATGAACACGCTCCCTTCTGTATTACGCATGAGTGTAGGACCGTAACAAAAATATCGATATTTTGAAGTATCAATACCTACTTTATGAAAGATACATCGATATTTTGCTATTGATAATTTCTTTCGATAACGATGGATATTGTATAATAAAATTATAAATAACCCTTCGCAAACAACCATAATTTGACAACTATATTTACAAACATGGCCCCCACAAGGCGGGGGGGCTAACAGGGCTCTATCCTGGGGGTCAATCAGATAAGTGAGATAAACACACATCACAAATTTGCTCTATTACTAAAAAAGTCGCCTGCACACTATTTTATTTCAACGATTTTAACATTTTAACAATAGTAGTACGATACATTTTTTTATTATCGTATGTCGATACTTCACAACTCCGCAATTCAAATAGATATAAATTCTAAAGGTTTTAAGTTTTGTACTATTCAATTTGAATCGTTTTTTGCGTCACGGGTATCGCCTTTCGGCATCTTCGGGCACTATGCACACTCACCAATGGTAAATACAATTGACACACCGACCCGGGTCGTATAAAAATGACTCATTCACTGCGTCTAACGCAACTGGTGCGTTTCCCATCAGGTGGCCATTATATATAATTAGCATGCTATTTAAATGTGATAATTAAATATTAATTAAATGGTCCGCAGTGAATGGGGACTGCGGACCTTTTAATATAGAGATATATTAAAAAATACACAAAATCACTAAAAATACAGTGAATATCCTTAATTTTACCTCGAACACCATTTGAATGCTGTATTTCGAAAACGTTGCTTGACACATTTTAAAAAACAGTGACATAAGTTGCAAAAATCTTCATATTACCTAAATACACAAGTGTTAGTAGTTTTTTTTAAGGACAACGGTTAACATTTGCTATACTTAAAACAATATATTTTACATCTACCTACCTATTTATTTTTATACCTACAGGATTGTTTTCACTATTTTGACTAAAACACAATAGTAACTTGTAACGTTTTCAAAATACAGCATTCATTTTTTTCAATGTTGTCATTTTTTTTCAATTTCATCATACTTTTTCAATGGACACTGGCACCCCCCAAAGATGAAAATTTTCAGAATGATTTTAAACACTGAAATTGAAAGGCAATAAACTATATCTTAGACAAATAAAAACACGGCAAAAAAATGATTTGTAATTATTCTCCAACATCCTTTTTAGAAAAAAATCTTAGATTTTAATTTCTAACACAAAAATTTCGAAACACTAATGTCAGGTTTTTTTAGAAACCCAATAGGCGGCCACAGCCGGACAGTTTTCGTAAGAGGTTGAACATGCCAGTTAATACGTAATGGCGGCCATACAGTTATCTTTGGTAGATAATCTGCTGCGCCCATAGACGGACACTTTTCGACCTGTCAGATGTGTGCCATGTTCAAACTGCCAGTGACCCCCCACTCCCGTGTTTTTGTAAAACTGTTGAAATTTCAACTAGCCGAAAGTTCTCGAGTGACATTAGATGTTGGTAACGTAAAGTAGAATATACCGCGCGATACAACTACGGCTGGTGTTGCTTGTTATAAAATACAAATTCATTTATTATTAAAAATATAATAATATTATGTACGCGGAGATCGCAAATATTATATTTTATTTATTTTTAAGAGAGTAAAACAAAGTTATAGTTATTTATGTAAACATATTATTTTATACGATATAATATAAATGTTAAAATTTTAGAGAGCATTATAAATATTAAGTTATTGTGAAAATATAGACTAATAACTCAGTACTCAAATTTTATTTATTGTATGTAGTGAATATTACAAATTATTAATTTAAGACGTTCACAACATAAATTAATATACCTAATTGTGAATGACAATGTCGCTAAATCTAAATAAAATGTAAGTATATATTTTAATAATATCATAGTAATTAATTATTATACTGATGATTGATGTAAATATAATTTTGTGGCATGTTTAAATTTATTGTATATAAAATCAATACCTTTATAAATATTACCGTTTTCTTACTAAATTATTACTGTCCATTAAAGGGAATAATTTATTCAAAAGAAAAGATTATATTTTATATTTACACGAATGTGTATAATATTGTTTCGATGAATCGATAAAATACACAATCCACTAGCGAAATCATGATTTATTTTACCAACGTCATAGGTGTGTATTTTATGTCAATTTGTTTCTAATAAAAACAATTATAACCATAATAAATTCAAAGTAAAATTATTCGTGCATCAATATCGTACTACCTAAAACTAATTGAAACAATACCCCTGTGTAATATCTCCGCGAACCTAACCTCCATAATTTTTGACACTTGCTCTGCCACAGACAATAACTGTACGTATATGGGCACGTCTGTTGACAGTTCGACAGATTTAAATGGGGTAGTTAAACTGATCTGTGGCGTGGCCACTAACGTACAGTTATTGAACAGTTATTGTCTGTGCCATGTTCAACCTGTTACGAGAACTGTCCGTCTGTGGCCGCCTAATCCCTAATGGAACTGTCAAAAAATTCTCGGTGTCCACCCGAATTCCGGAGTGGTGTAGGTCATAGCTGGGGAGGGCTGACAGGACTCTAGACTGGGGGCTCGGGCTGTGGGGGGCCCGGCGTGTCGGGTTGACCAGATAAGTGAGATAAACACACATCATAAATTAGCTTTATTAACAAAAAAATCGCTATGACCATGAGCATTTTAAATTATATAATTGTGCAATATATTTTCTGATTTTTATGTGTCGATACTCGACAGCTCCATTATTAAAGTAGATGTATTAAAAATCGCCAATAATTCACTGTATAAGTAGATACCCTTAATTTGAACTAAAAAACAATTTAAAAAACGTTAATGTAGTGTTTTACACTGCCCTTAATCTTAGTGGTAGGTAGGGGGCCCGCCAAATATCCTAGCCTAAGGGCCCGTTACAGGATGTGGGGGCCATGGAGTAGGTACACCGAGTGCAATAGACAAAAGACCGATAAACGAGAAATTAGGCTGTATTGTGTTGAGTAGGTTTGTATATAAGTTAAATGCAATAATAATTTTTTTGCCCATTTTCAATTAATATTTTGGAACATCAATAAAAAAAACTAAAAATCGACGATAAACATTCGGCGAAATGAACGACTACGCCCACTACAGTCAGTGGTGGTGTAAATCAAAAGAACATTTTTTCAGTGGAATTTGGCATAAATATTGTAGTTCTATAGACCAAGCGGGTAGCACAGCCGATATTATTTGAGTAATGTTTTTTCAATTCAATTCGATTCAATTCAATTCAATTCAATTCAATTCAATTTATTTATTTTTACATATTGTGGACATTACAAATTATAAGTTTAAGACGTTCACAACATGACATTAAAAAAAGAGATAGATAGTATGTTATTAAACAGTAGAAATATGTACATACAAAAATATGAATTATAGGTACATGGAAATACACCAGATGAGTTAAGCAGACCCTATTTTAAAAATTTATAAAATAACGTCCACATATACTCATCCTCACGTAGGTGGAATATATCAACACCCGAAGCAATTTCGTTGCACATAGTTATCGCCCTCCCAATTGGCATTACCAGTGGCAGGTTGGTTCTGCACCCTGGGAAAATAAACAACTGATGTTCTCTATTTCTAAGATAGTTATCAGGGACACACAGGTCAACACTGCCCAGAATGGCAGAGTTCTCATTTATACCTCGTATAAGTTGAAAAAAATACATAGCTAAATAAAGATTTCTTCTAAATTGCAAACTGCAGTATGTAAGCATGCCTAAGAGAAAGTCAGTTGGATAAAGCCACGGATAGTATCCGTACAACCTCAAATAAAGGAGTCTCAAGAATTTCTTCTGAACCCTCTCCACCATAAGGCCATACTTCAACCGATGCGGTGCCCAAAAAATAGACCCACTCTCAAGTCTGCTTCGAACTAAAGAATTAAATAAAAGTTTTAATACCGTAACATCCGAAAAGACCCGGGAAGTACGCATGACGAAGCCCAACATTTTAAGCGCCTTGTTACAAATGGTAACTATATGGCTAATAAATGTCAGTTTACTCTCAAACGTAATGCCAAGATCCCTTACAGATGATATTCGTGACAAAGCTCTGCCATGCATCGAGTATTGGAAAAACAACACTTTTGAGGCTCTAGTAAAGGACAAAAGATTGCATTTATCAATATTGAATTCTAGTTTGTTACGCCTGCCCCAATCTAATACATTATCTATATCAAGTTGAAGCTCACGACAATCGTCCAAGGTGACAACTTCCAAAAAGAGTTTCAAGTCATCAGCGAACAACAAAAACATATCATTTTTTATTACCAATGCTATGTCATTTATAAAAATCGTAAACAGCAACGGCCCTAAGTTTGAGCCCTGAGGGACACCAGAAAATGTGTAAAAGGTCTGTTACTGATAAAGGCCGTACGATACGTATTGTTGACGGTTCCTAAAATAACTCCCGAATAGCTTCAAAAATCGATCAGACAATCCAATAAGTTGGAGTTTTCCATCAGGACATCATGATCGACTTTGTCAAATGCTTTCGAGAAGTCATTGTAAGAACAGTCAACCTGGTGGCCTCTATCCAGGGCCGATGACACATAATTGGTAAATACTATCAGGTTAGCTTCCGTTGATCGGCCTGCTCTAAATCCATGCTGTTCATTTATTATAAATGACTCAATTTTTAGAGAAATCATGTTGTGCATGATTATCTCAAGAACTTTTGCTGATGCAGAGAGAACAGCTACCGGCCTGTAATTTTCCACTGATGACTCTGTACCACTCTTATGGATTGGAGTAACCTTCGACATCTTCCACGTTTCCGGAAAGATACCTGTCTCCATTGTAAGATTATATATATGTAGGCCTTTGACAAAATCAACACACCCCTTTAAAAAAAATGTAGGGACGTTATCAGGTCCCAAAGTGTGAGTATTTTTTAGTTTTTTAATAAATTTTAACACATCACTCTCATCAACTGGAAAAATATCAATGAACTGGGCACCGCATGAAGGCTGTCTCGACGCAGAGGCAATATCCAAATAAGGAATACTACTTGCGTAGACAGACCTGAAGTGACCAGCAAATGCTTCTACCACTCCATGTCCGGTCACCTCTTCGCCTTTCCAACTCATCGAATCGGCATACCCGCCATCCCTTCTTAATGATTTAATATAATCCCAAAACGATTTGGGATTTTCACGAATGCAATCTTCTACCGATTCCATATATGTTCGATAGGCCATTCGAACAGCTTGCCTCACTCTCAAGCGATAAAGGCTAAACATTTCATGGTCGCGTTGACCATGCTCAGCCTTGCAAGCTTTGTGATAGCAACGCTTGATCTGAATGTCCCCAATAATCTCTCGAGAAAACCACCTCGGGTATCGCCTTCCACCACGACATGGCGACCTCCTTGAAAAACATTCATCAAACACATTATATACAGTATTATAAAAGAATTGTACCGCCTCATTTACATCACAAATCCCGAGCAACTCACTCCAATCTACTTCACTCATTAATGAGTAAAGTAGCTTGAAGTTTCCACCTTCAAACTTCCATCCCCTGCACCGATCGGTTTCATGTGAGGGTATGGGTAGGGTAAGTAGGATGATAGTCATCCTCCCGTACAAGAGGGGACATGCATCGGGAAACTGACAAGTTGATGTTGCTGAATACCCTATCCAGAAGCCCATTACTAGAGTTAGAAATATCATTGTACTGAGAAAATCCAAAAACAGCGCACATAAATTCCAGGTCACTATTAACCCTTTCACCGTTGCGCGATGAAGTTAGATGAAAGTCTCCCATCACAATAATACTTCTGTCTCCAATCAAGTTGACACTAGATAGCATATTCTCAACAAAACATTTATACACCTCCACGTCACTGGCTGGAGGAAAATATACAACACAAACGGAAATAGTGACTTCATCACAGGTTAGTTTCACCCAACGGTCCTCATTTAGAGTCTCTAAAGCATGGACACGTTCGGCCTTCAACCCTTCCATGCTTCTAACCCCCAAAAGACAACCTCCACCCTGCCTCCACCCTGGCTGTGGCCTGCGCCGGAATCTCGATCCCTCCTAAAGACTAAGTACTCACTTCCAAAATATTCGTGATTAAAAACACTGCATTAAGCCATGTTTCAGTTAACCCTATGACGCCATAGTCATCAGCCAAAACATTTCTCAAAAAATTGACAGCTTTTGTCTTTAAGCCACGTACATTTTGGTAGTAGAACAATAATTGCCTTGGGCAATCATTATTTCCATTGTTAAGTCAGCTGGTTGGCAGCCGTGGTGTTTCAATGTTTGACACCCATTCTTTAATGAATGAGTAACGTGGCCAATTATCAGGCTTTAGAATCAAGGTACTCAGTTTAACAGGGATCCCTATCTTAAAAGATGCGTAGTCCCCTTTTGACTTTAGCTTTGCAATTGTAAATTCGGCGTTACAATTTGCAAGGTTTTTTTTAAAAAATAATTAGACATATCCGCAGCAGACGTCTCTGGGTGAAAGGGGTAGAAGTGGTTTTAGCTACTAGGCGCACATATCCAGCATGCTGTCGCTGTTAGTCACCTCAAATCCGCCAGTCACTGATGACACGCTCAACGGTTACCGCCACTATGCCTCCAATTTAATAAAAACTAGGAGAAACTGTAAAAATATACCGCCGTGTATTGTGAAAATATTTAAAAATAATTGTATGAAGAAGAAAAAGAGCCTATGGGACTAATTTCCGTACCTATATGGCAGAAGCATATAAGTCATTTTTTCGCATTTTACAGGAGAAGGTTTTTAAGGTTTAAAGAAGTGTCACAAATCAGGATATGATGGAAATTGGAGAGTTTAATGTTATTATTATAAAAAAACTAGTATAGTTTTAAAATATATTTGATAAAAAAGAAAATCAAGTAATTCAATAAGTTATTGAGCATTTAATGACATATGAGGTTTTGGCATAAAAATATTTTCAACATTTTGACATATCATTTACAATAATAGATGTTTTATTATAGGAAAACTTATGAAATTAAAACAAGAGCATCGAAATTAAATGAAAACATGATAAAATTAAACTAACAGTGATAATAATATTGGTAAACAGTTGTTTATGAGTATTACTTATAGTATTTATATATAAAAATTAACAGGTAAGTATTTAAATTTATATAAAACGTTTGATAAACTGGATCTATCAATGCAATAAACTGATGAGGTCATCTTTCATAGATTGATTTATTGGCAGAGGACCGTTATAGCAGTTAACAATGTTCCTTCTTCCTCTTGTCGTACGGCGTAAATCAAGTTGAAGAAATGGGTCATCTTCATGTAATGAATATTCAAATTTTATTAAACCAAACTCCTTCTCATACCTGAACGATCTAATTTTGTTCCAAACGACATTTTCTACAACTGTGTTAATTTTTTTTCGCTTCACCAGTTGATTAGAAAGAAGTCTTGAATAATTGTAAATTTCATCCTGAGACATCTCTTTACCAATAAAAAATTTCTTGCCCCTTACTGTTCTAACAAACTGATACCAATCATGGGGAATATTAATTTCTATGTTGGAAGTTTTCTTGGTTTTTTCAACACGTGAATGGTCAGTGTCACATTCAATTTGAGTATGGCCTGGGAGCAAATATTTATGGTCCATGACCTGGATAGTTGGTGATGTACTTACAAAGTAAGATAGAGCTGCAGTTATTATGTTATTTTTATTTTGTCCCGGACAAGAATCAGAGGATGCAATAACACTTTCAACAGTTGGACTTAAGGTATTCAGAAGACTTATCACACAAAACGCTATTTCGTTGGCTCCCCTTGCAGCTATTCCCTCGTGCCACATATAACATGAGGCTTGGTTCGATGTGCAATTTCTTACGGTCAAATTATATGTGTACAATTGCCTTTTATAGTACACTATACTTGAGTTAAGAGAAGGCGTTGGCAAACACTGCTGCAGGACGAATGCTAAAAAAGCAATTTTACCTTCATATTGGAGAGCTTTGGTCTTATCGTTTTTTTTTATTCATAGCCTTCATCTGCCACTTGCAAACTTGTCGGTTTCCAATATTTGTTTTATTTTTAAATCTGTAGCACATTTTAATTTAATATTGTATGTATCACAAGTTTTTCATGTGTTTTTGCAAAGTACTTTAAATATATATCCGGTGTTTTTTAAAATTGAAGCATACATACTATATGACACAGAAATCATATTTTTTCCGTTTGCATATAACAATACATTTCAAACATTTTGCATATGTTTAGCTGCCCAGACAGGTATTCTTTGGATGTGCGACGACGTGAATAATGACTTTCATGTTTAGGAAAGCTTTCTATGTGTTCAGTAACTTCTTCCCGTTCGTTTGTTTTCTTGTTTATGGGATAGTGTTTTCCACGATTATCACTACCTTGTTATTTTTATTTAATAAAACGCATTTTTTTGTAATCAAAGTGGAATAAGTACTACAAAAAAATTGCGTTTTATTAAATAAAAACAACGATACAATGCAGTTCCACCATGAATTGACAGTTAACAAAATAAAAGAAATTATCATTACCAATAAATCCCTCTGTATTGCTAATTTTATAAATTCAATAAAGACAGCTGTATGCCAAAAGCGTATATGTCAGACATATATGCTTTTGCCTTGTTAGAGTTTGAAATTTTATATTTTGCAAAAACGTATATGTCAGAGATATATGCTTTTGGCTTATTAGAGCTTGACATTTTATGACATGTATTGTTTTTCCAAGTCGTTTTACGAGAAATCTATAGGTTTTAGAGATATATGCTTTTGCCATAACATAAAGTAGGCATATTTTGATATATTGGCATTCAAATCTCAAAATCGCCAAAATACGACTTATATGCTTCTGCCATATTGGTACGGATTTATATTCTCTTCCTTGCCCTCCCCCCCCCTAATATTAAATCCTGAATGCGCCACTGATATATACCTTTTTTCCCTTGTTGTGAAATGTGCCTGAGTTGGTTAATGGTGACTGGCTGCATTCTGGCAAATGCACTAGGGACCATTTCCTGAAAATTGAAAAACGATTTTGTTTCAATTATATGCTAAAGACTATTTATGTATATCTACTAAAATAATTTCAGTAACCTAGTATTGATCACATACCCAATCAACCTGACCGTAGTCGTAGCCAACGATCATGAACAAAGCGGCGTAGCATATGTCCTCACTTTTCATACGAGGTCTGCAAAAGTTGGAAACCAGCTGCTTCTGGAACGGGCCGCCCACTGTAACCGGGTTAATCCCCATCGAAGCTAGAATGTCCTTGAATTGAACATGTGTAATTTAGCATAGTTGTTATTATAGAGCTTTAGTTCCAATTCAGAACTTTGTGTATTTTGTGAATGTTGGGTTGTTCGATTAGACAGTTTGTAAACACTTTTAACAATGTTATTGTTTTATCTTATATATACGGCAATATGTGTGTGTGTTTTTTAAATAGCAAATAATTGGAACATCATTCTGATCAGTGGCGGTCAGTGGTATCCAACATTCTTTGGATCAGAATCAGTGTGTTTGGCTAACTTTGGATCTGTCGTGCCCATATGAGTCGCAGCAGTTAACTACGTATGGGGAACCTGTGTGCATTGTGCATTTTTTACAGTAGTTGTTACGAGTGAGTATTGATAATATGTATTATTTATCTTGATTCATCTATCTATCTGTAACGCATGATAACATGGAGAAGATGTATCAAACAGAGTAGGGTGAGAGAAAACATACACATAAACGCAAATCCTAAATTTGACAAATAAACTCACTGGCAAATAAAGGAATCCTTTTTTAACCTGTCGTGAAACAAAGTATTATACACTCGTGATAGTTTGACAGATGCTTATAATGCAGTGGTAGTATAACGAGTATTGGTATAGAAAGTATTAAACGACATTACAATTAATTTGTGACAGATTGACGGTAAGGTATAAAGAAGTAAGGTGTCAGATGAAAAACACGATTTTGAACATGTCAATTTTTATAAGACTAGGTAAGTACTAGATTCAAATTAAAGAGAATTCGGTAGTGGATTAATCGAAGTGACTTTGTTAAAAATCAACAAAGTGGTGTTTAGGTAAGAAATATGTGTCACCCAATACACAATAAATCAAAAAATACAAATATTATGGATGAGGAAGCACTATTAGCTAAGCGTCTAAAACTCCGCCAGGCTGGTGTAACTATCTATGGGTGTAACAGCTCACAAACAATGAATTGAGTCTGAAACACCAGAACAAATGGGGAAAGGTGAGAGAAAATATATACGTAAACATATGAAAAATAGAGCGAGAGGAAGAAGACGAAAGCTACATCGAAGATTTGATAGGTGGCACTGCCATCTGGTAATTTGCTAGCTACTAATAGTAATTATGGTGATAGAGATCCTTACCAATATCCTGAGATCGAGCATCACAAATGAATAAAACGCCAGCGAGGTCATGTGTATTGTCGGCGCTAGAGCCACGAATGACAAGATCTTCTTGGCAAGATCCGGCCGCCTGTCGCACATCATGATGTAGGCAGTTACGCCAAGAGAGTACCCGATGAAGTGGATCTTGGGCGCTTTGCTGATCGCCAGAATTTCTTCCATCTGCGCCGGCAGGTCAAACAAGCCGTTCTCGTCGAAGCTGGGAGGAACATCGTATGATTATAGATGCAAATCGTCCACTCGACAATATTATGATTACGAGGGGAGTTCCATAAGTTCGCGGAATGGTGGTGATAGTAGCAAGTATTGGGGTTAAAATTATATTGTTAGTGTTAGGTTATCCTTTTTAGGTATTCCATATAAGTCCATGATAATTTTAAAAATGTCAAATATTGAGCTCCGTACAGTAACTAAATTTATACATTTATAAATTTATGCAGTATAAAAACAATTTAATGATACCGACAAGGTATCAAGACAAGACAATTTTATACATAGGTACTTAGTTGTAAAATGCATTTTTTGTATCAGTAAACAGGTAGAATATCAATCATAATGAACAAAACAGGCCCTGACCATAATAAAATTTTGTGAATAAGTACTAAGTGAATTTTGTTAGTAAGTATTTTATTTTCATAATAATATAAAAAAAAATATGAGGCCTTTCCACAGTCAATCATTTTAGTGATGTGTTTTTTTTCTATGAATTTTGTCTGAGACAATTAATATTGCATTAATTTACAAAAGCTACCTGAAGTTCCAGTAGGCAGGATCAGTCTTGCTGATATTGGGATGCGACGAATATTGATTGAACCTCATATTTCCAAGGAATACATCGTACCCTGCATCCGCCAATAGGAAGGCTAGAATTACAAAACGATATTTAATTGAGTACATTTCTTCAAGAGTTTGGACTATAACTAGATGCTAGGCAGTGGTCGGCAACCTTTTGAGAGACTGGATAAAAAAAAAATTTGAAAAAAATATTTGTATAGTGGGTAAAAGTTTGAAACAAATTTTTAATATTTTTAAAAAACAATTTTATTTATATAAAATAAATAATATATACATATGTTTTATATATTTATATATATACGTCTATTTGCGCATGTGTAAATACAAATTTATTTTATAAAAAACATACATAATATTATATTATAATATATTTTTAGTGGCTTCCTTGGTTTTGATTTTTTTGAAGTTTTTCAACATTTGCCACGTAGTTGTCTTACGTCGAACACAGGAATCAAGATTCTCTGGTGTTAATCGATTTCGCAGAGTATTCTGGACACATTTCATTTGAGAAAATGTTTGCTCACAAGAATATGTTGAACCAATTGCTAATAATAGAGCAAATGCAATTTTTTAAGCATGAAAATTTTTGTGGTATTGACGCCCAGCATGATGATATTGCATTCATGTGATCGTGTTCTGTATTTTCAAGATGCTGGCGAATATCTTTAAATTTATTTGTCTGTTTATTGGTATTTTCAATAAATAACTAATTTTATACAAATAATAATTTGAAAAATATATTATCATATTTTCTTGGCGGGTAACTCAAAATGTTGTAGTGGGTAATTCAATTACCCGCGGGCAGTAGGTTGCCGACCACTGTTCTAGTGCATAGGTCCCAAAATTTTCCAAAACGTGACTCCCTTTTATATTAACCGAGTAATATTGCAACCGTCACACTTTTATAAAAATGTTTTTTTAATATGGTGAAGAACAACGCACTAAAAATAATCATAGAATAAAAAAAAATACTTGATATTATCAATTATCACAACATTTCTCTCATTTTGTGTATAATTGCATATGTTAACTTGTGAATTCATCACAATATTTTCTTTCACGTTACTGTGACATTATTATTTTTTTTCATGTGGATTATCAACTTCACATTATCACATTTGTATTCACTTTGTAAGTGTCAAACATTATACTTACTTTTCGCGTTGTATTTGCTTCTACTTTTAAATGAGTAAACATTTTATTTGGTATTTTAGTCCACCATTCGTTCACTATAAAACATTATCCCTTTTCTAGTTTCTTAAAGACTAATAAAACTATCATATTGTCGACCAATAATAACTATTGATTGCTTTTGTTTGTGGAGACTGGATAATATTGTAGGGACATTATATTTTTGATGAACTCACACTGAAACTTTCAGCCAAATTCACTGATTTCAGTCAAAAAGGTTAATTTGTTTTTTTGTTATTTAAATATCGAAACATCGATAAAAGATAATTATGGTGTTGAATTTTGCTTCGCAGTGAATGTTTTTTTCAGTTTACTATGTATTTAGTTGGCGACACCCCCAAAATATCTCGTGACCCATGGCTTGAGAACCCGGGAATTTGTGAACTTCGTATGAGATTTTTGTCTCCATGATTTGTTCTGAAAAATCGAACACAAGATTTTTACGGGTTCGTGACTTACCCAAACTCCTCTTGCGCCCCAGCAACATGAAATCACTGGAAGTGCCGATCATGCCGTGGAATAGCATAACCGGAGGACGTGATTTTGTAGGCCAGATTTTCCTTTTGACTGGTAGTCTGTACATCTTAATGACGTAGCCATCACTCGTTGTCACCGGGTGCTCTTCGATTGAGAATCCGGCTCGCCTCGCTAGTTGCAACTGAAACATATCGGTGCGGAATATGACTTCTAAAACATAACAGTTAATTTTGACAAGCTTAATTCTAATCGTTATAAAACATCAGTTCATAATCCTGACTTATATAATATTATATTGGCCACAATGGCCGTGCGGTGTCTTGAGATAGGCATGATCCTCAAAAGCATTATATGCTAATATTCAAATTACAATGGTTATTTTGAAATAGGTAAGTACATTATTTATAGGTATTGAAAACTTGATAATAGATTTTTAAAACAAATGTAGTAGGTACTTTCATTAGTTAATAATGAAATCATACTATGGTAAAACCCTATAATAAAATATTTGGGAACTGTTTGTAAAGCATGAAAAATATACCAGGTACCATGTACCAATAACATGTTCCACCCCACATCATATTTGTTCTTATATGGACCTGCTCAGGGCAGGTAGTATGTACTTGTGATACCTCCACGTTTCTACGTGTATGGAGGACCTCTTTAGGGTAAAGTACGAGCGAAGCTATAGATGCCACATTCATGTTTCTTATAGTCCGCTAAGCCAAATGTCCGTCTATCGCCGCTCGATCAAATAAAATGCTCTGTGCTTTCATAACTAAAAATGTAAAAAATTACTAGATGATTGAGATAAAGGTTGGTCACGCGAGATTAGTACTCGTATAATCGAGACTCGAAGGAAATAATTTTAGTTTTTAAATCGTATTTATATTAAGGTACCTAATATTGTTCCTTTTGAGCCCGATTTACCAAATTCATGTAACACGGCTACCTGGCTGAAATTCTAGCAAAAAAAAAACCCATGGCGGGTAAAGGACAAAGGTACCCGCCGCGGGCAAGAATGATAGAGAGGGGTGAGCGTTCAGGGGTAGATTGAGAGGGACAGCGATAAAGCCTGAATAGGGGACATAACCGATGGTGCGATCTGCCAGGTCAGTAAGCCGAAACCTTTGATCCGTGGTGGACTTCGTGTCCCGCTTAGAATCGACTTCGCGAAGAATATAATTTGTTGCTGTTACCTACTTTTTAAAACGATTTCTGTATCGACAGGAATCGATCCGGTCAGTCAACACGTGTTTACTACATACCAACTTCCCATAGCAGTTAAGTGACGTAAATCGCGATTTGCTGGCTACACAAGGCGCCCAGAGTTGTCTAGATAATTTAAAAATCGAGGAAATTAACTTAGATAACCCTTATATAAATAATAGTGTAGCTGTGCGATCACTACGAATAAGAATATTAACGAATGAACTTGTGAAGATTTAATTAATATATATATATAGAATTATCAGTGACCGACCTTTAATCTCGAATGTGCCTGTAACTTTATAAACTGTGAAAAACTTAATAATTGTGTACCTGTGTGTTGTGTTATGTATGTAACGTTAATGTGAACCATACTAAATAATAATAAAAACCGTTGACCTTTGCGTCGATTAATTGGTGCGTTCATCATTTTTATCATCCCGGCATCCTATATTTTACCCAACTGTCAAGACTAACCTTACACTGAACGTGCTCTACCAACACTAAACCCAGCTTTGATTGACTGCCCTGAACAATTTACCATCACTGAGCTAGTCGAAGGGTGGAAGCTGGTCGTGTAACTTACACGTATCGACCGTCGGCACGCTACCAAGGGCGTCATTAACTCCAAGTCGACCGGAGAGCTGAGTACGGAGGTCGGATCGGGCTGTGCGGCCCCGACTCCCCTCCCTATCCAAACTTCCGGAGTGTCAATTGAATATATATATATATATATATTTTATACTCTGTCACTAGAATATTTTGGAATAATTAAGGCGTTCGCAGCATCCACATCATCTATTGACCGCACGCCATTGGTGCCCACATATTCACATAACACTCCAATAGTGGTACTGGTGGTACCTATATAATAATAATACATTTTGTAACTGAAACACTTTTAGACATTATTAATTTAAGTATCCTGTATATATTTAATTACTTTGTGTAGACGCGCCTTGATATAGGTAAGTGCCATAACGGTAACCTCCACGTATAACCAGAATTAATACAATATAAATAAATACCCAATTATAATAATATGCCACTAGTCACAACAAATTAATATCTCGAACATTGGTGCATTGAAAGACAGTGACGTCCCGTGGGGGTAGGCAGATTGAGCGTCGCTTGTGGGCGGCAAATCGAGGAGAATTATTTGGAATATATAGAAATAGCCATATAAACTGAGTAGCAACGAAAATGTTTTCATTAAAAAAAACAGCTCACTGGTTTTATCGGGTTCGCGCTATCTAGTTTACTTCCGTTGCCCTTCGACGTACACCAAGTAGACCAGAAACGACACATGCAGATTTGAAAATAATTAGTCTGATATTTTATTAGTAACTAGCTGAAGTACCTGGCTTTGCACAGGGTCGCTTCGTGGTTATATTTATCTTAGATATTTAAAAAATAATAAGAGGTAATTATTTTTTTAATATTAAAATATATGTGTAATACAATATGGTAATATGAAAATAATTCTAATTCTAAGGAGTAAAGGTCAAACCAAAGAACACTAAATTAAAATCGAATCCAAAATATGCAAACGTTATTAATGTAATTAATATGTAGTAAAAAAAAATCAAAATTGGATGGAACATACAAGAATAGATAATAAGAATAGAAGAAAAAGAAGGATAAAATAGTTCAATTCAGAAGAATAAAATAAATCAATTTAGAAACCTTTGTGGGCGTGAGCACAACACTTGATCAAAATTTTATTGCAATCGGATGAATGGTATAGAAACGTATACGAATAGAAGAATATGGAATAGAAGAAGAAGAAGAAGAAGATGGTTGTACTAATTCAGAAACCTTCGCGGGTGTTGGCACAATTACTGACGAAAATTTTCGGATAATTGGAATAGGAACGCATACGAATAGAAGAATATAGAATAGAAGAAGAAGAAGATGGTTGAACTAATTCAGAAACCTTTGCGGGTGTTGGCAAAACCACTGACGAAAGTTTCATCGCAATCGGATGAATGGTATAGGGACCATACGAATAAAAGAATATAGAATGAAGAAAAAGAAGAAGAAGATGGTTGTACTAATTCAAAAACCTTTGCGGGTGTTACCACAACAACTGACGAAGGTTTCATCGCAATCGGATGAATGGTATAGGAACCATACAAATAAAAGAAGATATAATGAAGATGAAGAAGAAGCTGGTTTTTCTAATTTATAAACCTTTGCTGGTGTGCGTACAATAACTGACGAAAGTTTCGTCGCAATCGGATGAATGGTATAGGAACCATACGAATAAAAGAAAATAGAATGAAGAAGAAGAAGAAGATGATGATTTTTCTAATTCAGAAACCTTCGCGGATGTGCATAAAACCACTTACCAAAATTTCATCGCAATCGGATGAATGGTATAGGAACGCATACGGGACAGACAGACAGACATTCATTTTTGTATATAAGATATAGCCTATACTCTTCGCGCAAGTGCACGCAATAAGTTGACAAAGTTTTATCGCAATCGGATGAACGCTATGCCAGCGCATAAAATACGAACAAACAAACAAACAAACACATATTGATTTTTATGTATTAGATATATCCATACAACACATTTCTTAGATATTAGACTCATGAAAGGATGATAAAAATACTGTATAAAAAATGAGGCGGCTTTTTGGTGCTGCCTAGGGGCGGCATTTTATCTAGAGACGTCACTGTTGAATGATGATAAGGGTTAATAATATATCAATAGCATGTACCTAATAGGTACATGCTCTTGATATATTATCACCTAAACTAAATTCTAATAGATATTGCGAATGCAACTTCCTATGCATATAACAAAGTCTTAACAGGAGAGGAAATTCACAGATTCGTACCGCGGTCTAAAAATATGGATAGTGGACATTGATATAATATTATAATGTAATAACTATTATCGGATTCTTACCGTAGTTTCTGTGGCAGAAGGCGGAAGCTCCCTGGAGATAACTTCATAGCCGCACAAAGTTGTCGCAATGAAAACTATGTGGTATTTTAACAGCATTTTCATTGTTTCCAGAGCGTTGGAGCGGAGCTCGGAGTAGGAGCACGGAGCAGTGGAGTAACCGAGTTTTACCCGGAGCACCGAAAATTTGTAGTGCTCCACTGCTCCGGATGTTTTTTTGTATTTATTATTAAATTTTCGTCCTAAAATCCAATGAAAATATTATATTTTGACACTTTGCAACACTGGGATTATTTTAAATACGGCCAAGTGATAAATAACCTCGCTTTTTTGACAGAAGAGGCAGATAATGAAAGACGATTTGTTGTTGGTTTTGTTTAATAGAATTAATAATCAAAAGGGCGAATAATAACCTTACTTCAAAACTACTTATTTTATTATTTTTTAACATTTGTATACATATACTAATAACTATTAAGCCCGGAGTGGAGCAGACCCTACAGCGGAGCTGGAGCAAGTAAGAGGTCCCGGAGCGGAGCAACTCAAAAAATTTTAAAACTTTTAAAAATGTAACTAAATTGTTTCTTTTTTTTTTTTTTTTAATATTAGTACTTACCCTACTTTCCACTGGGTAATTAATTAACCTTGTCTATTTTCCTTGGTACACTGTTTCTTTTGTATTATCGTTTCACAAGTATTAATTACTATTAAATTATTCTTGTCAGAGAGACTGCAGCATTTATTAGTTTTTCTTTATACTAGACAATTAGACGTTGTAATGTCACAAGTTGGTTGATTTTCTTCGGATATTCCCGTTTTATGATTGCTCCTTCTGAAAATAAAATACAATTAATATTAAATTGACAATTTGTACCGAGTACATATAATATTATTTAATATAAATACGCAATATTTATGTTAACATAATCAAAATTATTAAGTATTGGTCGATGTATGAAATCAAACACCATCTATTATGTTTATGGTTTATACATCAAACCATATTGTTGATAGGTATACATACAGGCTATTGTACCATGAAAATTGCGCGCACAAATAGAGCCACAAGCTTATTTGAATAACTATACCTACTCACTGTGTTTTTTTCCAGAAAATCACCAATTCATTACAAAATAGCAATGTGTTATTTGCAACTTTGTTTCGCCACAAATTAATACGGATTGCAGTATTTCCTTTGTAATTTTGAATCACAAGTGATTTTTTATTTTTATTTTTAAAGTAAACAAACTAATGGTAAAAATAATACTCGAATTAAAATACAACAAGTGCCGTTGAGGGGATTATAGGCGAAAGCTCACTATATTTTAAATTGATAATAATTTATCGCGAAGCTTTCTATATTATGCAAAGTCTTAGTGTCCACCTTAGCTTCTGCAAGCTTTTTGAATGGATTTGTGTGTAATAAATACTCCGTGTTGTCTCTATTAGGAATATTACAATACTGTTAACTGACAAAAACTTATGCCACAAATGCTTTCGATACCTATCTGAAAATGTTTTTTATAAAGTCTATTCCAGCCCATGAGCTTATAATATGAAACATCCACGTCGTAAAATCAGGACTCGAAATGGACAGCAGCCCACTGGAGCGCAGTTCCGTTTCGCGACATCGGTAAAATTATCGCTCCGTCTCGTGAAAAAAAAATATTTTTGACCATCTGAGCTAAATAGGCCATATTATAATAGAAAATCTAACTCATTTATTTTTATAAAATACACATAAAATGTGATAACGATGTAAATATCTTCAGAATACTGTCGAGCGCTCCGGTTCGTAAACTTTTCCATTTCGAGCGCTGCGTAAAACAAAAATCCAAATGCATTTGTATCAGAGAATATTATTAAATAATTATATATGCATAATAATATGTAAATATTCGGAAACGATTTTGATAGAACTTTCCAACTAGATGATTAAGTTTAGTTATTGTTGGATTGTTCTGATGGGTTTATGGCCTGAAACAACTACTGTCAAGATAAATAACTAAAAAATTGTTGAACTATGAAAATTTTTGTTTCGAAAACATTATTATGGAGCTCTATTTCGAAAATTCGTGTTATGAATTAATAGTTGTATGCCGACATACAAGCTGAGTGAGTCTTTAAACTCGTGTAATTAATATCACTTTCTTCTTAAAACCTACTACAATTATTGGACATCATGAAACAGTTTTATTGAAAGTTTTTTATTATTATTTAGCCAAATCTATAATGTCCAGGCAAAACTATTATGATATTGAAACAATAAATTACACAGGAAATTGGCAACCCTTTAAAATATTCCTATTCGATGTAATTGCACATGAATAAAACTAAATTAAGTATACTAAATACTACGTAACATGCTATTTCTAATTAATATAAATTTTCATTTATTAAATCGGATGGGCAAATTATTTCTTCAAATAATTACTATTTTATGCATTATTCATTTTAAGTGTCCTTACACTTCAAATGCAGAGCGAAGAAACGCTAGAAAATAAAGAAAATGGTTTCTCAAGCATATTATTTTCAGCAAAAATTGATTTACGCAGTTTTACCCGAATAACAGACGTACAATAATGTATAAACTTTGGTATAAACGTTTTAACAAAGTTAGAGCAAATATCTGACTATTAATTCTGTGGCTATTTGGCAGAAGCAGATATGGTCATTTTACCTATTTTTCAAGGGAGCAATTTGAATGTTGTGTGTCTGGTGATAAATACTGTGTAATTAGTTATGAAGGAAAGATAATGAAATATTATGAAGAAATTAACTGAGTATTAATGAATTAAGTAAAGGCATTTTTATTTAAATAGCACAGTTTTTCTTAAAAATCACTTTAAAGAACATATCAGGTTTTGGCAAATTCAATATTAAAAATAATGTACCATATCTCACACGTATCTAGGTTAGGCATATTATTATACATTATTATAGGTGGCTTAAAAATAACAATATCCATGGTATTCATGCATAATCGTCTTCACTGGTTTCAGAATCATCAATATTGGGTACAGAAGATTGAGTTTCAAGTGAACTATAGAAAGTATGATACACGGGATCTATCAAATACATTATGCTCAGTAAGTCCTTCCTTTTTTGAGGATTTATTCGGGCAGGTGCCATATGAGTAATCGGTATTCTAGGAATATGTGGACGCCCTCTGGAATTCCTTAATAACTTCATTGTTCCGTTCAGAGAGTATTTGAATTTTATATCACCGAGTAGTTTTTCATACCATAGCCACTTTATACTGTGCCAATTGATCGGTTGCCCTTCAACACATTTTTACTTCTTAATGAAAGTAGTTTTCAGTAAGTCAGAATAAGAGAGAAAAGTTTCTACTGTCATTTCCACCGCATTAAACGGATTTTTGCCTCGTACAGTTCGTACAAATTGTTACCAGTTCTGTGGGATATGCCTACATAACGGGTGTGGAGACGTGGCGAGTGGTGGAGGGACAAGTGCTGTGGGATGTTAATGTTAAGTTCAATAGATTTTTTAGCTTTTTCTATGCAGGCATGATCCGTATCACATTCTATTCTGGTGTGTCCCACTTCCAAAAAATTGTGGTCTATAGAATGCACGTGTTCAGATTCACTGACAAAATAAGACAATGCTGAAGAAAAGTTTATGTTTTTGTTTTGCCCTGAACAAGAGTCTGAATAGGCTACTATATTAGTTACTGTTTCCATCCAAAATCCATTTATAGTACCTACTAAAACGGTAACCATATCTTGTTTTGGCAAATAGAATACATTGATATTAAATACTTAATATTTTGCCAGAAGCAGATATGGTACCATATCTTGTTTTGGCAAATATGACTTGCTTAATTTTAAACATATCTGAAACTTGTTTCATTGATTATGAAGTCAGTAGAAGAGATAAACCATATCTGATTTTGGCAAATAAAAATATACACATAAAATAACAAATCTGCATTTAAACCTCCAAACACCAAAAATCAAATATGTCTGTATCTGCCAAATAGCCACAGAATTAATGTGTACACGAAAAACATTTTTACTTATATTTTTTTTCTAGATGCCTTTATGGATACCTCGCATTTACGAGGGTGGGTCAATAATTCCTTAGAAAAAAGCATTAAAACAGTTTTTATTTTTGTATTTTTTTTTTATTTCTCAACATAATCTCCTTGGAGCTCAATACACTTGGTTAGACGTTTCTCAATTTTTTTTAAACCGTCAGAAAAATAAGTTTTCGGAAGGTCCTCAAAATAAGCATTTGTCCGATCGATGACTTCTTCATTTGAAAAAAAACGTTGTCCACTTCGCACCCCTAGTTTTAAAGTATGACAAGTCAAAAAACAGCATTCTGAGATAATTGGATTCAAAGATTCAAACCCCCTCAACTAAATCTAAAAATGTATGTACCAAACTGATTTTCTTGCTCAATGTGTATTAGGTCTTGTATTTTTGTATGAAATTAATATTATATTAAAAAATTATACAGAACACATATTTTTGGTAGTTTTTTTGAAATGTCCTAGTCTAAAATTGGACTATTTTGATAAATTTTGAAATAACCCATCATGCACACAATACAAACTAATATGAAACAACATAAAATCTCTTCAATATATTATGCATATCAAGTAAAATAATAAACGAAATGGTTATTTGAAATTTTGATTTCAAAATAAAATAACTGGAACAGGTAAACCATCACATACCTACCGAATTTTTAAAATATATAATTGTATAAGATTATGATTACCTTTTCAAGATTCTTGCATATTATGTAATGAAAATTATTATATAATTTAGAATTAATCAGAGTAATTTCCATCACTCTCTTCGTGAACCAAGTCATTTCTTGCCACTTGAGTACTATTAGCGACTTTCAAATTATTGTAAAAATCGTGGTACGTCATCGGTATCAATTCTTTTGCATATGGTTAAAAGATCTTGCCTTTCTGCATGGTTATTCCTGGTGGGTCATTATAAGCTTTCTGTAAAATTATCATATTCATGTGAACCGGACGACCCGTCATGCGATGCCTTATATTAATTTCCTCATAATAAGAATCAATAAAATTGGAAATAATGAAAAAACTATACGGTGATTCTTTTTTCAAATGCATGACTTTGATTGCTTGCCATGTTACCTTCGTACCTACGGTAGTTATAACATAATTTTGTCCCAGCTCGTCGGACAGCAATTTCAGGTCAAATATATCATCAGTTGCCATTGCATTAACTCTATAAGGTTCATCATTCTTTTCAGCCATGGCTATAATGGGTATCCATTGAGCTGGTATGAAGACTGGAACACTTTTAGCATTCTCTTTTTTTCTTTTTCAATGAGTGAGTGCATCGCAATCCACTGAATTTGGGTGTGACCCGTGGTCAAATATTTTTGCGTTATAGACTTTATATTTTCTGTTTCCAATAATAAATATAACGCAACTAAATATTTATTCTCATTCTGTCCAGCACAATTATCGGACCAAAAATGCACATTCTTATTTTTTAGAATATCTTTTTCAATTAATGGTGTGTAAATACAACTACCAATTTCATTAGAATCTCTTTTAGGAGTTACTTCGTTCCAGATACAACAGAACCCTTTTTCTCACCAATATCAAAGATTGTGAAATATGTTGCAAGTTTTCTGGTGTAATAGAAGTTTGAGACTTCACCACAGGGTTATGAGAGAACTGCAATTAATTGTTTTGCTTTTTGTGTATCATTTAAATTTGTATATGCTGTGCTGACCATTGATCGTTTTTTGACTGAAAGCGCCTAATATTAAATTCTGTATTAAAGATCGTAGAATACTGAGATAACTTCACGAAAGGTCGATCATTTTGTCGACACTTTCCTTTGTATAGCCTATAGTGTTGCTAAATTTAAAGAGCCATCAATAAATTGTCTGGTAATTAGTCTGGTGTAGCGTCGTGGGCAGTGACGTCCCTAGACAAAATGCCGCCCCTGGGCACCGCCAAAATGTCGCCCCATTTTTTATACAGAATTTTGTATCATCAGTGCACGTGTTGTTTCTCGTCAGCATGGACGTCGAAGCGCGACGGAAGTAAACTAGACATCGCGAATACGACAAAAATTACATTCCTGTTAAACCTTTTATGTTAATTTATAAGTTGGTTGGAAACAAATTCAACCAGTGAGCTGATTTTTTTAATGTAAAGATATTTACGTTATTACTAAGTTTAAGTAGCTATTTCTATACTAAATGATTCTCCTCGATTTGCCGCCCTTCGAGTAACTGCCGCCCCCAAGCGACGCTCAATCTGCCTACCCCCACGGGACGTCACTGGTCGTGGGTCATAGATTCAAATCCTGGGGCTGGCAAGTACACATATTGTTTTTCAATTTGTGTATGAGTCAGAGTATGAACCTAATAGATTGAGCAAGTGGGTGACATCCATATCTCGAAAAAACAAAAATCTGTTATTACAAACCACACCGTGGAGGCCCATATGATCTTATTAGATCGGACATGGTTGAAAGTTTGAGCTCTCAGGAAGTGGGAGTCTACCCTAGGAATGGAATCGATGTGATCTCTAACATATTGTTTTAATTCGGTATCAATTTTCTTACGATTTTCACGTGTTCCTCTGAGATCTTTTTCTATGATTTCATCACTGTTTGTTTTATTTATTATTGTGTTTATCAACAAACTACTGTCAAGTTGTCAATGTTTTCAGAATGGCTAGTCACCAGTGTGACCACAACACAAGTTTTATTTACTTTGTCCATTCCTGACCTATGATAATTCAAGATGTCATAGTCTTAAACTCGCTAAAAATTTGAATCCTTATTTAAGACTATAACAACTCAAAATAGCATAGTCTTTAAATATCACATAATACTAATTATAAAAATTATAGACTATTCTTTCTGTCCTGTATTTCCGTAGAATTCATTTAGACTTGTGAAAGTCTTTGACCAGATAAATAATGATATTTTCAACCATTCTGCATTATTAACTCAAAATGTCACTTTTTCGACTTGTAATAGTTTAAAACTAGGGGTGCGACTTAGCCATTTTTTTAAGTTTGGGAAAAGGAAAAAGTCACTGGGGGCTAAATCTGGCGAATACGGTGGGTGGTCGACCAATTCGAACTTCAATTCTTCAATTTTAGCCATTGATTGTAAACATGTGTGAACACGGGCATTGTCCTGATGAAAGAGGATTTTTTTCCTGTTTAAATGAGGCCGTTTTTCTTCAATTTTGTTTTTTAGCTGGTCCAATAAAGATGCATAATAATCCCCTGTTATTGTTTTTCCTTTTTCCAAATAGTCAACGAAAATAATTCCACTTGCATCCCAAAATACAGTAGCCATAACCTTACCAGCTGATTTTACGGTTTTCGCCTTCTTTGGACATGGTTCGCCTTTCGCGATCCACTGCTTTGACTGTTCTTTCGTCTCGGGAGTATAGTGGTGTATCCATGTTTCATCTACAGTCACAAAGCGACGAAAAAATTCATCCGGATTGCGTTGCATGAGCGACACCAGGGCTTTAGAGGCCACCACCCTATTGCGTTTATTGTCGACTGTGAGCAAACGCGGCACCCATCTTGCAGAAATTTTTTTCATGCCCAATTTGTCATGTAAAATAGAAATGACGCTACCTTTTGAGATCCCTGTAACCTCAATTATCTCACTCAACTTTAATCTTCGGTCAGTTAACACCATATCGTGGATTTTATTGATCATTTCTGGTGTAGTCACCTCTACAGGACGTCCTGAGCGTGGTTCATCTTTTGTTGATGTACGACCACGTTTAAATTCATTTAACCAGTTATAAATAGTTGCAAGTGAAGGAGCAGATATGCCGTGAACTAAATCCAACTCATTTTTTATTTCTTTTGCTGTTAACCCTTTTATATTAAAATGTTTAATAACAGCTCTAAACTCAATTTTCTCCTTTTTTTTGTAAACAAGCAATTTTTTTTTTAAATGTACGAGAAACACACAACCCGACCAATCTGATTGAAACTTCGCAGCATACTGAATCGGTAGTGCCGCTGCATGAAAACAAACCGCTCACAGTACTAGTCGCGCCACCTGTCGGCTTTTCTAAGGACTTATTGACCCACCCTCGTATTATCGAGGTTTCTTAAGGACTTTGGCACGCAAACTACTCTACTTGATGCTAGTCAAATGAAAATTGACAAAGCTTTAGCCTGGGGGCCCGGCGAAGCCAGTCGACCAGATAAGTGAGACAAACCCAATTTCGCTTTATTAGTAAAAAAAAAGTCGTCTGTGGCGCTATTTTCTTTCAATAATGTTATTACTTAAAATTATATGGTTGTACGATAAAAAAATTAATTACCTATGTATCGACACTGAACTCGACAACTCCTTAATTCGAATGGATGTATATAAATAACACTAAATATCAGCGGCGAAGACTCCATACTAGGCGATTATTTAAAGCCTACATTCTTAAAAAAATATTTTTTAATTGCATATTGACATATTTATATACTTAATCACTTCAATATTTTATGTTATATAAAAATAATTTATTTTGCCAACGAGAGATGTCGTATATGTAGGAATATATTACTGTATTACACAGCTTACAAAACAACTGCAAAGGTATTAAAAAATATACCACTGCGCGCCGTAAATAAATAATAAACGCCGCGACGTCTCGACGTAAATAAATCTCCGATTATGTGTGAAATAATTCTGAATTTTTTTCGTATGGACTTTACGTCTCGTTACCTCAGCAAGTCTGCTGATTTGTACGAAATAAGGTAAGCTCCTATCGCAGAGCCTAAAACATTCGCGCATAATAATTTTGTCACGACTGCGCACTTTGTCCAAAATCATTAATAATTAGATAATTAAAAAAATAATTTCAACGGCGTTTAATCGAATATTAATAAATAAGTAAGTATAGATTGTTTTTATAAATACAAATAAATTTTATCTAATGATTTTTGATGGGTATACATGTTTTGAAAAATACGTAATTTAAACACATTGCTCATTTTTATGTCGTCAATGAGTTTTTGAAGTTTCATTGAATTAGTGTGTCGTTGTCATTTACTGGTGTTTTCCTATTCATTAGTAGTAAATATCGTACTATTCTCGTAAGTATACCTGACAAGTGTGCTCTTTTTATCAGATCTCCACAGCCTACCTCTTTCCAAAAGTCACCCTTCGCTACTGCTAAATATACACATTAATTTTACCTCGTACACCATTTGGAAAACGCTACTGTAGAGCATCACACTGTTTTTATTCTTAGAGATAGGTAGGTAGGGGCCCCGCCAAAGATCCTGGCCTGGGGGCCCATTTCAAGATGTGGGGGCCATGAGGTACATACAGGTGTATCTACATCATATTTCAAAACACAATGCGGGTAAAATCTCATATCTTAATGTTGCGAAAATCTGATAGTAACATTGTTAATAATAATAATAATATGTAGGTACCATTCTTCACACTTCACGCACTTCAGGATTATGAATTACTTATTAGAAATTGTACACTGGGAAAAAGTAACAAAACACACAAATGGCACATCGTAGTTCGATCAGGGCTCGAAATGGAACGGAACGCACCGGAGCGCCGTTCCGGCTCGTGAAATTTGTAAAATTATCGCTCCGTCTCGTGGAAAAAATATGTTGACCGTCTGAGCTAGAAAGGCCATAGAATAGAAAATCTGACACACTTATTTTTATAAAATACACATACGATTTGATGACTATGTAAATATCTTCAGAAAATTTGTCGAGCGCTCTGGTTCGTAAGCTTTTCCATTTCGAGCGCTGCGTTTGATATTTTATGAAAGCTAAAGTCCAATATTTTTACCATTTTTAAGATTTCTGTGCTGTCTCTTTATTTTTAGCATGATGTTATGCGTGTATGACGTTATCACAAGTGTATCATTTATTTAAATTGCGATTATCGATTTTCCCCGGCGCTACCTTGGCCCGATCGCTCGATCATGGCCGATGCTAATAACGCAACCTTTTTTTACACCACCGAGTCAAAGATCGCATGTAATTTTGGCGCTATATTTTCTCAGCGGAGCCTTTGACCGGACCGATGACAAAAGTGGCGGCGCCTTATTCGTGAGCCATGGGATGTGAGAGGAGGTCGAATGAAATCGGGCATGCGTGTGTCCTCACAGCGCTGCTTCCTTTCGGGCTGAGCATGGCGGCGGAGACGAGAGAAATGTTCCGCCGTTTGACAGGTAGTTAGTAATAACAATCCGAATGTCTCGATAATTTTTACTTTTGACTTTGTTGATGGTTTCACCGTGTGGGACGTACGTGGATACGGAAGGCGTATCGCGCGGAGCATTTCACCAAGGATTCCGGTAGGTATCTCACACGTTCCACAAATGATGCAAGTCTTTCTAGTCCCAAGTTATCAATACCTATATTTTTAATAGGTTAGTGAAACAGATCCTTCTAGCTAGGGACACATCATGAATTTGGGTAGAAAATCATCATGAAAGAGGTAGGCTGTGGAGATCAGAGAAAAACACACTTGTCAGGTAGGTACATGGCCTCCACATTCTGAAGCGGGCCCCCAGACCAGGATCGATGGCGGGCCACCTACCTATCACTAAGGTTAAGGGCAGTGTGATTTTCTACATTTGTATTCCCTGAGTGGTTTCCACGGAACCCCAGGGTTAAGGGTATTTCGTGTATTTTTAGAGATTTTTAAATAAATCCAGTTGTCGGCACTCAGCATATTATGAAGCACTTATCGCGACTTCCTTTTGTGGTACCCAAGTAACATGGAACCCTTCGCCATATTGGAAAAAAGCCATTTTGTAAGTCGGAAACACACTTAAAATAATTATAAAATAAAATTTTACGTGAGAATTAGCATTTAATTATATCAATCATCATATCACATTGCACAGTCATATATTTTAAAATGTTAATAATCATTTAAGTAAATAGCGCCGCAGGCAACTTTTTTTACTATTAGAGCAAATTTGTGGTGTGTTTTTTTTCTCACTTAACTGGTCGATTTGCTACGCCGGGCCCCTTCTTAGCCCGGGCCCCCAGGCTAGAGCCCTGTCAGTCCCCCTTGTGGAGGCCATGGTCAGGTATGCTTACAGGAAATAAGAAGATAATGAAATTTTACTACTGATGAATAACGACACTAATTCGATTAAATTTCAATAGCCCACTGACGTCATAAAATTGAACGATGAGTTTTATGAATTTTCCTAAACATTTACGTTATGATAATATATATTTTAATTTTTAAAAACAATCTTAAGGATTTATTTATATGCGATTGAATGCCATTGATTTTTTTTAAATTGTCTAATTATTATTTTTTTAATTTTAATTATTGTGTATACGCAAAGATTTTAGGGTTACGCATCAGAGCCTATTGTTTTGCATAGACTACGATGTACATCTGAGGTCACATGACATAAAGTCCATACAAAAAAATCAGCATTCCTTGGTGAAAAATCCAGTAAATACGTTAAAGACGGATGGAGCGCTGTGGCATATATTTTATACCTTTAACAGATGGCTCTGTAATCTGTATTTTATTTATAATACATTCTTACATATATGGCAGATGTCGTTGGCAAATTAAAGTATTTTTATAGAATATAAGTGATTATTTAAATACGTCAATATGCAATTCAAAATTATTTGTCTTAAGAAGGTTGGCTTTAAATAATCGCCTAATATGCTTAACAATCGCCTAGTGCCCTAGTAGGGGCTTTACAATGATTTTATCGTAGCGGCTTGTCTCGCTCAGCCTCTCTCCTGCTCTTCTTGTTACCCAATAATCCAACCTATTTTAAAGCTTTGAAGCCTTCTTTTGAAGTCAACTAGAAATCACCTCGAGCGTTGTGTAGATACCAGTAGTCCCAAAAATACCCGACCTGACGTATAGATAGCAGTTGTTGTTTGAAAATAGTGACCATGATAGAAAGTATCAACATTATAAAGCCTAAGTTTGAAGTTTGAGACGCTACATGTTCAGTAATTATTTGTCAGCTATCAACAGTGAACGCTCTCAGTGAATTTGTAAACATGGAAAAAATTGGTCATATTTATATGATACAATACTTTCATTTGAAAGGCTTCAGTCCAACCAATATCAAAGCTCTGGGGTGTCTGCTCCTTTGTTTACAACAGTAACATATTGCGTGGCTGAGTTTAAACGAGGCTGTACGAGCTGCCAAGATGAACATCGCAGTGGTCGACCAAATGAGGTGACCATGCCAGAAATGGTGACGAAAATCCACAAAATGGTATTGGATGAACATCGACTGAAATTGCGCGAGCTAGTAGACATGGTTGGCATTTTAAAAAGTCCTGTACATCACATATTGTCTGAAAATTTGGACATGAGAAAGCTGTGCACAAGGTGGGTGCCGCGATTACTTACAATGGAACAAAAACAGCATCGTGAGGATGTTTCAATCGAGTGTTTGGCGAAGTTTCACAGCAATAAAGCAAAGTTTTTGCGTCTATTCATAACCATGGATGAAACATGGGTCCATAACTTTACACCTGAGACGAAAAAACAGTCAAAACAATCGACTGAAAGGGGAGAATCAGCTCCAAAGAAGACGAAGACAGTTCCATCTGCAGGCAAGGTCGTGGCGTCAGTTTTTTGGGATACACGTGGGGTAATTTTCATTGATTATCTTCACAAAGGAAAATCAATCAACGGCGTGTATTATGCAAACTTATTGCAGCGTTTGAGTGATGAAATCAATAAAAAACAACCGCATTTGGCGAAAAAGAAAGTTTCGTTTCATCAGGACAATTCATCAGTTCACACGTCTTTTATCGCGATGGCCAAAATTAATGAGTTAAAGTTCGAATTGCTTCCTCGCGCACCCTATTCGCCAGATTTAGCCCTTCGGATTATTTTCTGCTTCCAAACTTGAAAAAATGGCTCGGTGGTAAAAGATTTGCCAACAATGAAGAGGTGGAGTTGGCGGTTGATGGCTATTTTGAGGAGCTCGACAAGTCTCACTATAAACAGGGTATCAAAGCTATTGAACATCGCTGGAAAAAATGTATCGACCTAAATCCCAAATTTTATGTGTTTTCTTTGTTAGATCGGGTACTTCTAGGACCACCCTCGTAGATATCTGAGGCCTTACAAAAACACAATATGAAGTATTTATAACACATAATTTTAATAATGGTCTGTCAATAATGCTTTCATTTACTTCAATAGGACACTTTTATCTTTTGAGAGCTACATTTCGAAACTAATAATGTCCAACCTGACCATTTTCTGCATCCGGTATACATACATAGTGTATGTGTAGATCACCAGAGAAATTAAATTTCAAATGTAGTTTGCATGCTTATTGAATAGGTACTGAAGCCACTAAATTAAATAATAACAATGTATATTTTTAATAGGAACATCGTATAAAAAAGAAACCCTATTTGCTGAAGGCCAAAATTGAAATTGCTTAAAAACTATTTGTAGCAAAATAATATAAATACTCATTATTGCTAGAAATATTAGGAGAAATAGGAAATATTATTTCTATACCATGTGTCTGAAAAGTTTCATATTAAACATTCAGAAAAAAATATATAATACTGATTACTGCCAAAATGAATTCAACATGCATTTTCTTTCATGGATTTCAGGATTTTTTGGATTGGATATTCACTCTGGTTGGTTTAATTTAAACCAGTGACATTCCGTGGGGGTAGACAGATAGAGCGTCGCTTGGGGGCGGCAGTTACTCAAGGGCGGCAAATCAAGGAGAATCATTTGGAATATATTGAAATAGCTACCTAAACTTAGTAATAACGAAAATATCTTTCCATTAATAAATTCAGCTCACATTTAAATGTATTAATAATTAATGACTGTAATTTTTTGTCGAGTTCGCGATGTCTAGTTTACTTCCATTGCCCTTTGACGACTATGGTGACAAGAAATGACACAAATTTGATATAAATAAAATCGATGTTTTTTAAAAGAGATATAAAAAATATTAAAACTATGAATTAGTCAAAAATCTCTTAGGTGATGCTTAGAAAACTTGATAAACTAAATTTTAATAATAGATATGACCATAAAATATATGTAATAATTTATCAAATATTATCAAAAGTTTATCTTTGACTTAAAATAAAAAATATTTTTCTTTTTAATGTTTTCAGATAAGTACATAGTTATTAATTAATACAGTTGAAATTGTAAATTATCAAAAAAATCTCAAATATGCAAGGGTACTACAGAGTTCCATCTTAATCTGAAAAGATCCGTCGTTCTACAAAGTTGTATGTGCTTTGACATTTCGTGGTTGTGAATGCATTTAAAGTATTTAAAATGGTTTTAATTGCAATATGAAGAGTAAAATATTGTTGTTTTGTATTTTAAATTTAATATTAAGACTTCATGCAGTGTATTTAACTAGGTATAAACAACGAGTATTTACATAAACTACTATAGCTTTGAGATACATAACCTCAAAAAAATGTTTCGTGATATTTGATAATCGTCGGTCCCTATTAAAAAAGTCGGATCTAAAATTTTGTCATTTTCGGATTATTACGTAAAAGTTATTTAAACATTTTAAACGTTTATACCACAATCACAGTTTTTTTTGTTTGTTTGAAAAATTCCTAGATACTCAAGTTAAAAATGACGGATCTACCGACAGTGTCCGAATAACAATGTCGGTTCTTACCAACCGACATTATTGGCTGGGCGCGGGGGAGCAAAATGCGTCGGATCTAACAGTTGTTGATTTGTTTACCGGACAGACGGATGTTTTTATAAACGTTTAGAAAAGTTTCTATAACCCGTATTTTTATTCATTATGGCAATACATTGGGTCACAAAGGACATTAAAGTCTGCTTTAAGCTCAAAGTATAGTGACAAATTCCCGGAGAAGAAGAAAGAAATGAACACTGGAAATTCAAATCTCAATGGTCATTCTGACAGGAAATGTAGGCTAAGTTAAATATTACTAAAATATTATTTTTAACTGGCTTTCTTATACAATTAAATAAGTAGATATTTTATGATTGTCATATGTTTACATTTACTAAAAATAGTTCACAACAAGGTGTTTCCACGTAATAATGTCGGTTGTGGAAGATATGACTATTTTAACCTACATTTTAATAAGATCTCTGTCGGATATGGGACATCTGACATTTTTAATTGGACAAAACTTTATGTCTAATGTCATAAGTGGTACAACCGACTATTTTCACTGTACATCGACAATTCTGTTTTGTGTTAAGTGGTAGAACCGACAGTTTTAATGGGACTGGTGTTTAAAAATTATTGTAGTACCGACAATGTTCCTTGATTAAATTATTTTTTTATTAAAATGTTTTAACTAACTTTTGACGGTTACGGGCAATATCTATAAAATGGCTAATTTACATATTATTATTCATTATTTTGTTTAGTATATCATTAAGGATGACTATTTTTATTTTTCAGGTAGTGAAAAACTTTTGAAGAATCCATACCAAAATTCCGCCTTAAGTGCTATGATTTTTTTTTGAAGAGAAACGCTTACACATTTTTCACAAATTTTGGTCCTAGACGTAAAATATACCAAGAAAATTCCGAAGCGTCGTCAAACATCTGAAGTCACCAAGCATGATCGTCGAAACACATTTGTTTATTATTTGCCTATTGAGGATAAGAAAAAGAGAGATGTTTGTAACGTACTATTATAAGCACTGTTTGGAAGAAATATGATGGAGATAATAATATTGAGCCTGATCGACATGGTAAATACGACCATAAAAAACCGTCATAGATAACGAGATGGTGAAAAGCATATGCGATCACGTAAACTGTTTTCCTCTGGTAGAATCGCACCATATTCGAAAAGATTCTAAAAAAACTCTAAACTAAGTGACTGTCGAATGTTTAATTTATATCGCGAGTGGTTTGATTTGAATAAATATTCTAACAAGGCACTAACTAAAGGGCAATACAGAGATATTGTGAATGAAAAGTTCAATATAGCATTTCATCGGCCAAAAAAGATTGCTTTTGACATGCATTTTCGAGCAAGTCCGGTCCAACAGACGAAGACAAAAAAAGACAGGAAAAACATTTAGCCCTTAAGAAGACAGCTCGCACACTTAAAAATGAAGATAAAAATGAGGCTTTACAGAGTAAAAGTATTGTAGTTGCTACATTTGATTTTCAAAAAGTACTAACGACTTTTCATGGGGAAGTGTGTATTTTTTATTACAAACAAAAATTACCAACTTTGAATGTTACTGTGTATATATGGCAATTAAAATCGGAACTAGTTATATGTGGTACGAAAGAATTGGAAAACTGGGAGCAATTGAGGTTTCTAGTAAGTTGTCTGTACAATTTTATAAATGAACCGCATTAATAATCGGTGTAAAAGAATTTAGATTTTGGTCCGACAATATTGTGGTGGTCAGAATATAAACCGCATCGTATTTACCCTTTATATGCTTGCAGCCAAGGAATTCAATGTCACCATTATTCATAGATTTATGGAAAAGGGCCACACTCAGAATGAGGGTGACAGCGTCCACTCAACCATTGAAAGAACTAGTGATCGCAAAATGATTTTATGTTCCTGAAAAGTGGTAGGTATTGCTTAGTCCGTTGGGAAAAAGCTGGAGGTGAACCATACATAGTAAAGAAAGTCTTTACGATGATATATATCATTTTAAATCATTACTCGCAAACAAAAAATACTACTAATCAAAAGATGCTTTGGAATCGTGTAACAGAACTAAAGGTAAATGCACAACAGTGCGACGCGATTGAGTATAAATATGATTTAAGTGAACCTGCAAAAGCTATAGTTGTGCTAAGATGTGCAACAAGAAACACTTGAAGATTTTCAAGAGAATTTGATCTGAAGGAAGCTTATGATGGCCCACTTTCTGTGAGTTACTATAAGTATAAAGATTTGCAAGATATGTGTAAGAGTAATCTTATTCCAGAAAAATATAACAACTTTTACATGGAGCTCGCCCATATTTAAAGATTCTAAAAAATACAAGCGGAGGATATCATTGATAGTAGTAGTGACAAAGAGAAAAGTTAAGTACTACTAATTATGGTTTTTGAGAACTTGGTTAAAAAAGATACTTAAATATAAAGGAAATTTATTAAACTAAAACGATGTTCAGTTTTTATGATTATAAGGTATATTTTTTATATTTACAATATACATTTTATGATTATGTTTTCTTTTTTTGTAAGTAACTACTTTTATATCTATTTGTGATTTCGATTTTATACATACATTCTTTAAATTAAGGGCGGACGTGCTCAGCGTGGGTCAAAATGCAGCTTTTTTTCTATTTTCAAAGCATGATCCTGGACATACCTTAAACGTTGTAGATAATCTATTTGTATAATTTTGAAGCCTTATCATCCTTTATATTTATTTTAAACATTTGATGACTGCATAAAGTATTTGTATTACATAAAATAGTATTCTTTTAAACATCTCGCTCTAATGTTTTAGAATATAGTACATATTCTAAAACATATTTCGGTACATAACTGTGTAGTGGTGTTAAGATTTTTTACATTTATTAATTTTTAAACGCATTTATAAAACCATTAGTATAATAATTTATGATGAGACAATTTTGGTTAAATATTTACGATAAAAAATTGTATTGATAAGCTCTGTGATCCCAAATTTGACAAGAATTAGGCATTTTATTATTCAAAAAATGGGCAAGATTAACACTTTTGAAGATAGTTCTAAAGATACCCATTATAAGCTATATCTTTGACCATTCAAGTGTGATAAACATCCTACGAATAATGATTGCTTTATAATAATTATTGACCTAAGAATAAGGTAGTGATTTTTTGAAATACGCCATTTCTTTTGGCATTCCCCAGTGGTTAAGCTACAACATACGAACATGTACCGTTTAAAAAAAAAGATTTTTTTTTGGTTAGGTACATGTTCAAACACGCGCGTTAACACGATCTTACTCCCTACTTCAATTTTAGTTTGTCAATTTATGGCTACGGCCTTATGTTGTAGCTTAACTACTGGGGGATGACAAAAGAAATGGCGTATTTCAATAAAACACTACCTTATTCTTAGGTCAATAATTATTATATAGCAATCATTATTCATAGGATGTTTATCACACTTGATTGGTCAAAGACATAGCTTCTAATTAGTATCTTTAGAATTATCTTCAAATGTGTTAATCTTGCCGATTTTTTGAATAATAAAATGCCTAATTGTTGTCAAATTTGGGATCACAGTGATTATCAATTTAATTTTTTATTACATACATTTTCTCCGGAAAAAATACTATATTAGATAACTTTCAAGAATTTTATTTATTTTAACATGAAAAGTGAAACTATGTGTCTTGAATCACCAGGATTTCCATACATTTCAATTAGAACTTGTAGTAAAGGCGATTTGTTTGAGTTTCAGGTGGACAAAGTTCTAACTGAACTTATGATATATGAAATTAACAATTAAATACTAGTTTTAACGTAGTTTTATTGATAGTTACACCATAGCAGTACCATCATTGATATATTCAATCAAAAAAATAATTGAAAACATTCACAATTATTAACAAAATACAAGCATTCAAAACTTCAACAGCTCATAACATTTTGCTGCAGTTGTCCACTTAGAACCCTGTAGTTCTCGGGTCGCGTTTTGTCTAGGGACGTCACTGATTTAAACTATTTTAGAGTCATAACATCTCTTAACAATACCTAATTAAAAATGTACATAGATAGCTTACTGCTCGTAATTGACCGAATCATAGCAGTTTGTGAAATCCCTGCGATTATCTCTGTCTCGTGGAAAAATTAATTAAGTATTCGATTCTGTTTCAGGTTGAAAAGTAATTACTTCCATCTCGTATAAAAATTAAATATTGGATTTCGGTTAGTGAATTATTAAAATGTAATCACTTTGGTTTTTTACATACTATATTAACGGCCCACGTGCGCCACGTAAGTCAAAATGGAGTTTTATGGTATTTTCAGAGAATACGCCTGGATATTGTAGATAATCTATTTATATAATTTTGAAGCCTTATTATCCTATATTTATTTTAAACATTTGATGACTGCACAAAGTATTTTTATTACATAAATTATAAAAATTTATATTATATTAAAAAAGTATTCTTAGAGGATTTCAAGTTATACACATTTATATTTTTTATAAAATTTATGTATGTACTTACATTTATGTTTTTTAAAATAGATATAAAGAATATTAAAACTATGAATTTGTAGCTGTAGCATATTAGCGATCAAATATCTATTTTTTAATGTATCAGATTATTCGACTGCAATAATATATTCCCAGCGAATCATATTCCAGTAAACAACTTTTAGCTGGATCAGCAGATTGATTAGCGATATCAAATACGGTATCGCAATGGATAATTAGCCGAATAATCATTTCCCATAGTATCATATTTTCTTATGACTGTAATAATAAATAAAATTTCACAAGCTACTCGATGTAAACCGCTGACTCTATAATTAGTAACTCTAGTACTAGAATATAAGGTTTATGTATTACTTTTGATTGTATAAATAACGAATACTGATTTATCTAAATGTCACTCGAATCCAAGTACCTGGCTCGTAACTATCTCAGTAGATTATATATTGTACTGTCATTGTATTTACACTATTGTACCAATCGTTACGCTGCTAATAAAACTCGCTCCTGCTACAACTTCGACTTCATCATCATCATCCTCAACCCACACATCGAACACCACAGTTAGTTACAGTTAGAACACAACAAATTAGTCGAAAATCTAAACGGTGAAATATTGAAAACTTAATAAACTAAAAATAATAAATATAACCTTAAAAATAATGTACTTAATAAAAACGTAACCTATGTACCAAATATGTGACAAATTCACATTTTTTTACAATAATTGTAAGTTTATCTTTAATCTTAAAAAAATCTTCTTAATGTTTTCAGATCTTACATAAGACATTTCTGAACTGAAAATATGTTTGTTTTCATTAGGTAAAATGTTTGATTTGGTTTCATTTGGTCAGGTCAGGTTTGATTTCATTAGGTTAGATTTGATTTGTTTTGATTAGGTTTGGTTAGGTTATATTCGATTATTAATTAATACAGTTGAAATTGTAAATTATCAAAAAAAATCTCAAATTGCAAGTTTTGTATTGTACCGCTAGGTTCTCTGTTGGCATATAGGATCCCCCTTAACTACCTACCTTATTATAAATTATATTTAAGTAGGTAGGTAAGCATTATTTTCAATATTATGTAAATATTTTTAGAAGATCGCAGTATTTCTCCGCAACATCACATAATATATTTACAATTGTGTGTCCGCTAAGTTTTAATTAGTTATAAAGACGCTAAAGTGTAGCAAATAGTGGTAGAATATATTTTTTACAGAATTCCTACATGCAAAAGTCATCACACGTCACTGCCACCTGCCTACCTACTTACCTACCTATTAAATATTCCCAAATTTAATATTACCTCTAACACCCTAATTAAATTTAGGGAAAATTTTATCTGGCAACGTTGTTTTTGGCCGTTGAAACCGGCACGTCATGTGACCGTTGTAATTTTTTATATGCTAGTTTTGACAGCCGCGCGAGCTGTGTCGTTCGTCTGTTTATTTATTTTGTCGGAAATAAAAAAGATAACGTAGATAATGAGCATACATTTATTCTAATAAAGCAAACCGTTCTTTGCTCAGTAACATAGTATTCATTTCTTAGAAAAGTGCATTCACTGCAGGTAGCGGCGGCTTAAGTTTTTTGTGAGTATCATTTTTTTGTTCACATTTTCGGCGATTTGCTTGTATCGAATATCGATGACAAAATGACGCGTACGTATGACTTGAACTTGAAAATTTACCCTGTTCCACCGGTATTGATCGATCGTAATCTGTTTAAGGTTACTATAAGTTATACGTTTCAATATTTAGCGGCATTTACATGAAAATAATTGAGCAATGAAACTGAATTTTCAGTGTAAATAATATTTAATTGTGTCATCGACACGTTATTGAATCGCAATAAAGCTCAATTGACAAATAAAGCATCCAGTCTTAATTTAATCAAATCTACTATAGAGTTTTGGAACACAGTATTAATTACAGTGATATGTTTCATTTTGTTTTAAGTCAAGTTTTATATAGGTAGTAAGTTTACTTTTCTTTAGACAAGTTTTTCGATTTTGGAAATTAGAAGAAAAACTAAATTTAACATTAGTATTTGGTTGATAAAAATGTCATCTAAATTCAGTTATTTATCCTGTCTCATAAAACAAATGAAATAAACACCTAATCAAACATTACGTTGTTTCTGAGTGCTTCAATATAATTAATAAAATTTATCAGTGTCATATTAGTATTATCTTCACACCCATAGATAAATAATCAACAACTTATTTACAAAATACAGGTTATTGTCCCAATACTCAATAGTGGGCAGTACTGCTAACTGCTTTTCACAATAATTAATATTATATAGGTAACAGGCGGGGGAAATAAAATGCAAATAATATCCTTAAGTGTCTTTTATCTCTAATTTATGTTTCTATAGCTTTAGGACGCAACATAAATATACCTAACAATATAATATAATATTAAGTAATGTTGATTTTCAAACCAATTTATGAGAAAATTTACACACTTAAAAACACCAAACACTAAAATATAATGCTGTATGTGAGATGTGTTCTTTTGAAAGCTAAGTGTATACCTATTCAACAGTTGAAACAGTTTTTGAGCTCTGTTACAAATTGAATCATCAATCATTGATAAACTGTTTCTTTTATTCAACAAATAATCCACAAGATTTGAGAATGTAACATTCTATATATTGAAAGAATGTTACATTCTCAAAACTTGTGAATTATTCATTGAATAAAAGAAATAGTTTTTAAATTATTAGCAAGTGCAAGTACGTTATAAAAAACAAAATATTTGGAGTGATCCGTGATGTCGGTTAGTAATTATGGCATTTAATTGATACCTACCTTTGTTTAATACAGTCGCACTCGGATATTACGATCACGGATATAGCGAAATCTCTAATATAACGAGGAAACATCCGTTGACATTTTAGTTTATGATTTTCTCCATCCATTTATTCACTTTTATAACAAACTACTTATCGGTTATACCGAGCTAAAATATGGTCAAAAATTTTCTTAAAACTGTGTCGATCGTTTAAAAATATTTCGACCCTAAGCAATAAAATCTGACTGGACAGGATGCCGTCGGAATCGGATTACGTTTATGACATTAGTTAAGTGTCTAAGTACCTACCTACCTAATAATTGGTGTTTTCAGTGACAATATTGAAAAAGTATACACGCATATGGTTGAAATTGCATGTAAAAAATCCAAGGTTTGTGTAGTCACTAGGTACCTACCAGCGTTCATTACAATAAACAACTTTTTGTACGGAAACATTCTAATTGCGTATTTTTGTTTGAATTGCGACTTTTTGTATTTTGTGACCGCTCATTATAAATACCTATTCTCTGATATAACGAGTAACGCTTATAATGAGCAAATTCAGTTGGTCCCATCTCCTCGTAATAACCAAGTTCGACTGTATACAAAAACTGATAGCCAACAATATTACCGCAATTTGATAAGCATTTCATGTAAGAACCACTAGTTAAATTCGGCATAATTAAGTGGGATGCCCATAGCTTAATTGGCAAAGCACCCTGGCGCGTATCCAGCGATTACAGGTTCATGTCCCGTCGAGTGCCGTATTTTTTTCTAGAGGGTATAATATGTATGAGATGTTAATCACTGGTTTTTATAAACATTTTTCTTTTTATAAATGATATTAATGGAGTTCCTAATTTATATTGTGATTACAATTAAAATTATCAAAGATAGTACCCTATTTTCAATTGCTACTATGATAGAAAGTTTTTCATAATATTTGTTTTATAAAGCAATTTATATTGGTTCCTCGAAGGTTGAATAATAGCCTATATACATTCATGGATTTACATGCACCAATAGTGTATAAATTTAACCATCGCAATTACACGTAAAACTGTTGACTGTCATTCTTCAAGCATAAGCAAGATGCGTTGTTGTCATTGTATGGTGCTATTTCACTGATTGTGAAAATTGATAAACATCAAATTTCTCTGCGCGGTGTAGTTAGTTTCTTTTTCCTAGTAGGTCCGCCACTATTGTTCTACTGCGCATGCGCAGATACCGTACAAATTCCAACTATCGTGTGAAAATTCTGAAGCTGCTGAATTTTTTTGATTCCTGCATGCAATCTTGCAACTTGCACGATAATATGTGTTTACACATGAATTTTTTTGTTATGACTGCAATAATACCACTGACATATTTAAATGGACAACTCACTTCATACCCGCGCACGAGAAATTGTGCATGAAAGTCATTTACAGATGTATAGGTAGATGTCACGTGACCATATGACGTATCCGTTTCCATTATGCGATACAAGCTTCGAGAATTTATAGTAATATAACCTTTATTGTAATGGCGTATTAGTATCATGACTCATTGCGTTAGAAACAGATTCTCGGTTACTTACGACTTCTCGGAGATTAGACGCAAGTGATCCCAGCGCATCACAGGCGACTGTCCAATGGTTTCTGTCATACAATTGCATTGAATAAACATTCATCAATATCTTAAAATGGCATTTTATGAATAATAAATAATACTAACACATGAAAAGTGATATCCCATCTTTCTTGGAGTGTTTAGTAGATTTTTTTACAATTTTTAACTAGGCACATTGGCATTTTGTAACACAATAATAACAATGGAGTTGAAACCTGACAGTCAGAAATTTTGTATGGGCAGACCCAGCGGTGTCGCCAGACCGCTTGCAAGCAGAATGTTCATTTGAGCGTAGGATACCGATATTAAAATATGAATTTCGCCATCCGGCAGACCCGACACAAAGTGAGTGTCATTTTATTTTCTAGATGCTTCGTCCATATTACTGTCATTGAATAATACGTTCTGTTAGCAGTAAATCCATGCACATGTACACGAGGTATTACTTATATTCAATTGCATGTTTTATAATTCCATTATTAGATGTAACTAATACCAGTCACCCTCCTTGACTACAATGTTTTTCCTAGCAGTCATTCATAATAACCAATATACATTATTTTTATTTGATCTGTTGATTCCCAAATGGTCCAAATTATTTGTAGGTAATTTATTCCTCTCCAACAAACCAAGTCACAAAATAACAATGCAAATAAATAGTGATACTCCTGCACAGCATCAATTCACGTCTCCCATTATGCCAAACTCATAATCAACTCATCCATTATCATAATATGAATACGTGTATTAATTAAGGCGCTAAGTACCAAAATAATAAAAACTGACATTTTTATAGAAAAATGTTCTACATACCAACGCCAATAACTTCAACTATAGTCTAAGAGCCTCAAGCAAGTCAAAAAAATACAGCAAAATAATTAAACCTGTCGACTCTAGTGTGTGGTGTTCGAAGCGTAGGTAGAGGATGATGATAATAACGAAGTCTACGATGTAGCAGGGTGAGATTTATTAGCAGCGTATCAGTACAATAGTATATTATACATGATAGTTACTAGCTAAGTACTTTGATTCGAGTGACATTGAGATAAATTGTTCTTCGTTATTTATACAATAAAAGTTAGTACAATTAACATTAAATTCTGTTACATAATCATATTAAACTAAATATAGAATCAGTGTTTTAAATTGAGTAGTGAAAAGAAATATTATTTGTTAATACAGTTGTACGAAAATATAATACATGAAAAGTGTTTATTCAGCTCATACACCGTAATAGTATAATGTATGATATGATGTAATAATACACCGTCTCTTATTTCGCCTAATCGACTTGCTGGTCTAGCTTGAGTTGTTTACTGGAAATGGCTTGGGAATATTTTACTGCAAAGTAACTTGATATTTTTATAAACAATAGATATTCGATCGCTTATTATTCTGCAGCTACAGGTGTAAGTAGCACTGCAGTGGTCAACGGCATTCAATATAAAATAGCTGAAGATGGTGTGTTGACACTTGCGAGTTCTTAATACCTAAAATTATAGAAGCTGTCGTGATTGCTTCACACTGTAAAACTACATTTTTCAAAAGGTCTGCTTCATGAAATTTTACTGCAATGACTCGGTATTTTGTAACTACAGGCAATACTACTTTTTGGTACTTAGAGCCTTATTTAATACACGTATTCATATGTTGATAACAGTAACCGGTCTCAGATGAATTCTCAACAAAGGTGTTGATAATGAGTATATTATTTTTATCATTTTGTTTTCCACTAGCTCATTTTAGTTTATTGCACCCAAAATCAAAGTTCATTTACTTTTTGGTCAGAAGACCACAATCCTTGCTCATTGTTATTTGAAGACATGGTTAAAAAATTTAAAAACAAATAAATTATACTTGTTTTGCATGATAGCAAAACTTGATTATCAAATAATTATTATTGTATTGGTACACCTATATAATTTACGTTATAAGTAGGATACCTTGTCCTTTGTTTTTATCTAAAATGTTTAAATGAATTAATACTATTGACTGACGGCATGGCCCCCACATCCTGAAGCGGGCACCCAGGCTAGGATTTTTGGTGGACCCCCCTACCTATCGCTAAAGATAAAGGCAGTGTGATGCTGTAAATTTAATGTGTATATTTAGTGTTTTTTTTTTGTATAGTTTAATACTTCCATTTGAATAATTATGGAGTTATCGAGGATCGATACACAATTAAAAATTGTATCGTACAACCACATAATTTTAAATAATAACATTATCGAAGAAAAAAAGTCTTTTTTTACTATTAGAGAGAATTTGTGATGTGTGTTTATATCACTTATCTGGTCGAATCGCCACGCCGGGCCCTTCCTGAGCCCGGGCCCCAGGCTACAGCCTTGTCAACCATCCCATTATGGGGGCCATGACTGACGGTATTGACAGCATCTTCAGTCTCTATTACTATACAACTAAATTAAAAATACAGTCGGTGCTCGGTAATCCTGCGTTCACCAATCCGGCACGTCCAATAGTCTGGCTTTTTGCAACTCAGCTTTCCTATTCTATAATCCGGTAGGTTTCACATTAAACTGCCGGATTACAGAGCGGAGAGTCGTTCGCTCGGCAGTTCGATTCACGACCCTGACAGATTATTTATTATTTCCTATAGAAATCCAATAATCTGGCATAGGTGAAAAAATATGGGTGCCGGATTACTGAGCGCCTACTGTATATGTAAATATATTAGTGTTGGCTGGTAGTTTCCAAAATTGCTTTCAGTGAGGGTGCACAAAAACTTCTTACTGTATTTAAAAAAAAGATCTTAACACCTCCTACATGAAAGGTCATAACTGCGTTTTTGGATATTTTGATTCGGTTGCTTTTATTAAATAATTTTAAAGATAATAAAACGATAATATCGAAAAGAAATAAATATAACTAAACTATAACTACCAGTGGCGAAGGGTGGAGGTAAGCTGTTAAGATCCGCCATAAATAGTACACACTAAACTTTGTCAGTCATATGTATTTGTTTTCATTGAAATAAGACTACAATTTACAGATGGTGTTGGTTAGTTTTTAAAATACAATTAAACTCTGCGAAAACCAAGCCATAATAGATAATAGTCAAAAAATACTCGTCTATCCATAAAGTATCTATAATTATGCACTTAAATCATACGTAACTTTGAATATTTTATAGATAGTGTAATATTTTTTATCTTTTATGGTTTGGTTTAGGCAGGGCTTAATGAATTAGAAAAAAATGAACCAACAATATGTGTAATATGTATTCTAAATACAACAAAATCAGATAGGTATGAATGAAAAGGTGTGCACGATTTTGTCGTATCGCCCAAAATATACCAAAACGATTATGGTTTGGTTTAGGCAGGGTTTAATTGATTTTTAAAAACTAACGAGTACAATCTCTAAATTATAGTCGTAACTCAATAAAAACAAATACGTATGACAAGTTTAATGTGCACTATTTATGGCGAATCTTAACAGCCTACCTCCACCCTTCGCTACTGATAACTACATAACTAAAAATTACAATTCTAGTAAGTATTTAAATTAACGTTGTAGTGTCATTAAAATTGATTGAAATCGTACTACTGAAAAGTTACCATTTTTCAGTTCCGACCTTATACGTAGGGGTGTCAATCTATTTAGGGTTGTTTCTGCTTAGCAAGCACCTCCATACTGTGATGATATTATTTCAGCACATTTTTGTATACGTTTAGTTAGCCGTTTCTTCAAGCAATTTAATACCATCTGTGAGATTCAAACTTGTGCCCTGCCGATCAAGAATCAAGTGTGTTAACTTAAGCTTCTTTGTGTGAGTAGGCAGGTAGCCAATGAAATTGCTTTTTTGACGTGTATTTTTGTCATTTTGCTTGGTGTTTTTTTGACCTCATTGACCTTTAGAATTTTATTGCAAATCGCAATAATATTATTTTATTATCAAAGGAATAATAATTTTGGCTTCCACTGTATTTAATATCACAAATAATATTCTAGTACAATTTTACCTAATCTGCTTAATCCTATTACTTATCTTGGATTACAGAGTATTACGTTAGAAATTATTGGTATGCTAATGTCGTAATGGTGAATGAAACCTAACAATGTATTTCAATCAGACACATTACTGTGACTGAGGTAAGGAGGATAGTAACGATTGTAACGTTAATTAGTGTCTTTATACAGAAACAAAATCATTTTGAAGGTGTACAGTCAAATGTTAAACAAGAATGTTTGAAGTTTGTGATGAGTAAATAATAATTATTATTGATAAGGAGTGTTATGGAAAAACAATTATCTTCATTCGGTGATAGTAGAGTAGTTTTTAGTGAAAAGTGATTGTAATACATAATACTAAAAAGTTACATTGTTAATGAAGTACTAGGAGCAGTCAATATTTTATTATAATAACAAAATATGTTTTTTTTATTTGATGAATAATTCTCAAGATTTCAGAATGTAACTTTTAGCATGGATACATGCTTTTGTCTTGACTTCCCGGGCGGATTCGTTACAAAAAACCGCACAGGCGCAACTTTCACAATTGTAGCGCGGTCGCTAGAGACTTCAAACGACCGCGAGCCGTGCGACCCGTAATTTATTTTGATAATCAATTTATTAACAAATTTCAAGCTGTTCTATAATTTTTCTTTAATACATAAGCAGATGATACACCCCTGTTACAGGCGGGCTTCTCCCGGTGTAAAATAATCATTTAGTAGCTCAAGTCGAAACGTAACCCTGACCTCTAGAAACAGCTTCATAAAACATCTAATCTGATTCCTTGCTCAACCACGTAAGTATTTTTTATTTATAAGTAAGGGCCTTCGTCCGGTGTGTGAAAATGATATATTGGGCGGAGGTGTAATTAAGATAAATTTAATTTAATTTAAAAAGTATAAATGATGATGGATGAAAGCGATAATTTTAAGACTAAATATAAGTATTTAAATATAATAAATTTTGCCGCGCTTGTCGGCAACGTCCAAATTTCGACGCGCCTGCGCCAGGGTCAGGCTCGTGATTCGCCGAATCAAAGATCACGCGATAAAATTTGGCCAATCACGAGAGTATTTTTTGCTGGAATGGCGTGGGTACGCGAAGTTTGAAAAAGAAAAAAGTAATTAGTAAGCGTCCCCTTTCCGATAGGATAGGACCTGCGAAACTTATTGTTAAAACAAAATATGTAAACGTTTAAAGAAAATGTAAAATATAAGAAGACCACGTTACGAGCATGAAAGACCGTGTTTTATTTATACTCCAACCGTTTGAATTTCTTTTTTTGTGAATCCGGGGTTCGATGGACTCCTGAGCTAGCCGCTGTAACCCCGGGGATCTCACAGAGACAAGTCGTTTATTTTTGTCATCTCTTTTATTAAATATATTACCTATTTATTTATTACTACATATTATATTAATACAAGTGAATATTTTATTGAACATACATGATTTGAAAACACCTACTGGAAAAAAATCTAGAATAATATTACGATGCCGGGCAGGACTCAAACCCGCCTCGCATCCATCGGATTCCGGCAAATGTACTTTACTAATTGAGCCACCTGCATTCTATCTAATTACGATGATATTAACTAGTAGTCGTACAACTGAAACACTGAAGTTCACTTAAATATCTAAGTTTTATTATGCATTTGACACAGTGAAAGTATCAAATACATATTATATTTTTATAAGTTATTATGATTTGAGTGGTATAAAAGTTGATATATATTATGCAATATGCCATATACGAAAAGTGTATACCTACTCAATTTGATAGGAATGAAAATTTTTAAATCTTAGTTGTTTTTTGACAGAGCAACAAGAATAATATTGTTTGTTTGAAATATAGAAGGGTCATTTTAATGATGACTGAATGAATTGTTTGCATTAATTTAAGGTTTGGTCTTGGAGCATTGGCATTGTGCGTTTATGATGTTTGACAGAGAATTGAATGCGAATGATTTTATTGGAATTTTTCTTATGCAACACATTGATTTTTAGTGTCAGCGGCGAAGACTTCTTGTTAGGAGATTATTTAGAGCCTACCTCAATAAATACCCTAATAAAAATAAATCTTAATTATTAGCATATAAAGGCATAGACTCAATAGCAAACGCTTATTTAAAACTTAATTTTTTCCTTGACTTGTAAACGAATCATTTTACTACGAGAATTTATTAAGGCTATACCTCAGTTGAGGCACACTCTAAAAAGATCGTGGCTAGGCGATGCGCGGATTGCAGGTCGCGGGTGCAAATGACACATGCCAAACGAAATATAATTTGTCATATAAATCCAACATACGTCCATTTAATGTTCTGTTTATTGTTCTATTAGTAACAATAATAATATATTCATTGACATGTTTTCTCTTTCAAGTAAATGGGTAACGTTTTTAGTCATCTTTACACGATTTAAGAATTAATACCCCCGTTGCCATCACGAAACAAATTGACGTGTTCCTAGCTCGACGTTCTCTCTCCGAATGCCAGCAAGTCCAAAATTACGTCACGCCTATAGTTGAAAATTATTTGCCGTTTCACTGATGTATCGTCTTAAGCACTAAAATGTAATGGGCGGTGGAAGAAATAATATTTATGTGAAATTAGCCATTGAAACTGAATTATCATAGCCTGTCCACTCATTCAACAGACAACACAAATAATGTATAATTATATTATTATGTATAGTATATATTATATACCTAATATTTTTATTTTTATTGAATACAGTAATACCCTGACTTACGCGAACTCGGAGTTATGCGGTTCTTGATGAGACGGAAATAATGCCAGTTCCACCAGAAAACTACATGACAATAATTGCAAGCTTGACAGAAGGTCTTAGCTCATTTGATAAGGGCTTAAAATTTTTAGAAAACAAGACTCCAACGAAGAACACGTTATCGTTATAGCTACAGCAAGGAATAAAAAAGTTATTAACTTGCTACGAATAAATTCTGTGTGAAAAAAATAAGGCACTGTGTCGTCAGACGAATTTGTTAGATTTTATGAAACCATCAACATCGAAATAACGTTTTTATGTAAATTTTTTAAATATTTTGTACATATTAATATATACAAAAAATTGCAATTTAATTAATTATCGAGGGTATACTGACAGAAGGCATTATTTCAGTTTTTGCCGTTTTTCTGTTTTAAATGCCAAAATGTATACAATTTTACGCTCTACGTCCTGGTAAAACGCACAAAGGCATAGGATATAATGGTGAAAATAGAAACATTATTAAATCATATTGTTGTTTTTTTATTTTGATAGAAAGTATGATAATGACCTAATACGTTCTGCGTATACAAAATACAGGACTTGTAACATGTCGTATATTGTGTTTGCCATAATGGTTAGTCTTTATAATGTAGAAAAAATGTTTTTAAATCATAAAAAAATCTATGTGGGAGAACGCTTTGAAAAAAAAATTAAAGTCCTTTTTGCGATTATCTCAGAACTTGTTTTAATGAGTTAATGCTTTCTGTCAGTATACCCTCGATATATTTCTTCTAAACTAGTGTTTTTGTTAGTTCTTGGTCCCAAATAACTATATGCAAAGTTGTACCCTGACTTATTACACGAATTCAATTTAGGCGATTTTCGTCGAACCCACCTATCGTGTAGCTTCAGTGTATTACTGTAATTGTAAGTAAACTACTGATGAAACAAACGTGTCCTATATGAGTATCCTAGCATTTTTTTCGGTTAGCCATATACTACCTTCCTCCAACAGTACTCTTTGCCACTGGTCTCTGCGAACATACTAAATCATAATACACGATTTTCAATGCCATTATGTTAGTCATTTATTAGAAGAGATACATTGTATTGACAGTCATATTTTATTGTAGGTGGCATGTCCATAAGAGTGTCAAATTCATTTTTATTGTTATTTGTGTCTATAGATTGTATTCTGAATCACCAATAGGCAACAGTAATGTGACAATGAGGATTCAAATAATAGGCCTTAAGCATTTTATCAACAAAGATGGTGCACCCAGTTGTTTATGAAATTTATTTTTGTTATTACATATAACTTATAAGTCTAATTTGTCGATGTGATTTTGTTGGCATTCAAAAAATACCGCCGCACACAGCGCAACATTTTTGGTTGAAAATACATCTGATATTGCAAGCAACATATTATTTCGAAGCACACAGCTTGAATGTCGCTTGTGTGTAGTTCAAAAAGTTGTCACCATCAGGCATGTAGTCAATACTATTATTACATTGTGCGAGTCACCTTCCAAGCTAGTACAGTAGTACAGATGATCGCCACATGATTGCGGAGGGCCTGTTAGTGTCATATCACTAGAGAGCAAACATGACAATTAATGGTAGTGATCATAATATTGAAATGACATTTCAGGTGAAGAAATATCCGTCAAAAAATTGGAAACACTATATGCATTCGTATACTTCTAACTGATAATTAATATATACAATATGTTCGCCAATAAAAATCACTGCTTCTTTGTCGGATGTACAATAACGTTTCTCCATATTGACAGGAGGTGGTGTCGAGTCAGTGTCACAGCTGAATGCGTGGAAGAGACTTGCAACATAGCTGCCTTCAGCTGTAATGATTTATGACTTTGTTCATGTTGAGTTGAATTTCAGTGTGTATTGTGCCTATTTTGATATGCAAATAACACTATTATTTATAAAATGAATTAATCACTTGGTATTCACCACATATAAAAATTGTTTTACGACACGTGTTTCGCTCACATGGTTGGCGTTGATCAAAAATCAGTACCGTCCTCCCCTCTACTCTATCTTAATTTGGAATTTTACCAACTGTCCCTTTCCCACATTATATAGCTCCTTTTCTACTCTCACTGGACAGCTTTGACAATAATAATTATATCAATAATTAAAGTCAAATGTGAATTTTGGCATTCGTACTTGGTATGGTTCACCATGTGAGAGAAAGGCGTGTCGTAAAAAAATCTTTATATGTGGTGAATAGCAAGTGATATACACATTTTATAAATTATCATGTATCAAGTAAATTAATGCTGAATCTCTTGACAAAAAAATTATTGTTTGTGGTTAATCTAGAATGTTTGCTGTATGTCAACTGATTCATGTGGTCTGTTGATAAAGGTTTCTGATAAATATTGTTTATTTTATTTATCATAGGTTTTATATATAAAAAAAAAACAATATAAGTATTTTTTATTTACCTTATTCATTTACCAATGTATTATCAAACAACCTCACCTTATAAATAATTACCTAGATATCATTTTTTAAACTCACATTTGACCAATGTGGAATAAGTGATAATTATCATTGATTAGTTTTTTTGTTATTACATTTTTCATGAGAATTTTTATATTAGATACTTTGAATCATACAAGAAATCTGCCTAAGTAATCCGTTATCATACATATAGCATAATACCCCGTTTACACTTGCATGGATTTAGTGCTGATAGTACGTATTATCACGGCTTTAACAAAAGACATGCATGTGTAAACACGTATTATCGTGCAAGTTGCAAGATTGCATGCATGAATCAAAAAAGTTCAGAAGCTTCTGAATTTTCACGTAACAATTGGACTGTGATATCGCCTGCGCAGTAGAACGATAGTGGCTGGTAAAAAAATGAACTACATTCTCATTTTGAGATTAACTGATTTTCACGATCTGTCAAATAGTACCATACAATGACAACATCGCGTCTCGCTTACTCTTGAAGAATGAGATTGGCGAGGCAGTCAGCACTTACGTGTACACAGTTATTATCGCTATAGCTTAAAATACACACTATTGGTGCAAGTAAATCCATGCACATGTACAGGCGCTATAAGATTTTTTGTAGTATGTCTGAGGTATTTTCAAATAATGTATGTTTAATAAAATAATGTTACATTCTCAAATCTTGTAAATTATTCACTGAATAAAATAAAATAATACCAATATAACTGCGAATCGCCCATGGTGCGTTGTAAAATGATTCTGGTATATATTACGTATCTTACTGACCGCTGTAAAGTCTATCTATATTAAATCAAAGTTTTTGTTCATCTCCGTATTAAAAGAGTATCAAAACAAATTATAAATGTATTAAACCAAGGCTCCAAACATTCAATCAAGTTGAATGTCATAAATTTTAATTCAAGTAATTATCCACTTAAGGACCATGCGTCCATTCGAATGTAATACACTATTCGTACTATATCCGCCATGCGTGTATTTATTCAAATAAATCATTGTTAAAGTAACTAATAAATTGTAAAGTTGTCTATTACGTAGTGTATAGAAGTTATTCCATTTATCTTTTGCAGTTTAAATACTTTTATCATTTTATGTCTATTTAAAATATACGCAGTTTACTATGGCTAGTACTTATAATCTACGTGTCCGAAAATGGGGAACAAATGAAAAAGCTTCACTTCTGTCGCATGTGCTCATTTTTTACTCTATTTGAGACTAATAAATAATTTAATTAGTAGGTGGGTGAGGTAGGTACTTAAAATATTGACGAAATTCAAAAACACCTGTTGGTTATTTGGAACTATCTGCAAGGTTGGTATGTGAGTCTGTAGCTTAATTAGTTAAAAGACTCGTCTGGCAAGCGAAAGCTGTTTGTTTGAATCCCACTCAATTCCAAGTATTTTATTTTAGTTAGGGGTCATATCATTAGGGTTATTTACATTGTAATATAATTCGTTTATTATTACCTTTATTCCAGATCTTCTTCCATAATCAAAATCTTCCAAGATGCGTCTTGTGATCTTAGACACTTCAGACATCGTAGCGGAATGGTCCGCCAAGTATGTGATGAAGAGGATCAAGGAGTTTGGAGCAGGTCCCGATAAATTCTTTGTCCTGGGTCTGCCTACCGGGGGAACGCCCCTGGGCATGTACAAGAAATTAATCGAGTTTTACAAAGCCGGAAAAGTGTCCTTTAAATATGTCAAGACTTTCAACATGGATGAATATGTTGGTGCGTATGAATGTTATTATTTTAACAATTCTGTATTTTTAAAGATTGGAATTCAAATTCATGTCATTCTTATCATCAATCAGCCTTGATCAATCTACTGCTAGATTAAGGCTTCTCCAAGCTGATTCCATTCCACTTGATACTGGCCTAACATGATTTTTGACGATTATCTATACCATTTAAATTTTTTTTTATCATTAGTTAATAGCCGGTCCAATGTCCAAATTTCGATGCGGCAACTTTAAAGAAAATATCGAGCAAAATGTGAAAATGTGAAGAAGAGTATTTTAATTACAAAAAAAAGAACAGACTTATTTCAAGCTGTATTATGGCAACACTATCTCTTGCTCTACCTTTCAGATGTTTTCTACCTCTTGGATACCACTGGATGACAAGTTTTATCCTGCCCATTTCTTTTAGCTGACTATTACATTGTTGACAATCGTTGACAAATCCTTGTATTTTGAATAAAGTGAATTTGTATCAAGCAGTCTCTAATGATTATATTAAATATTGGGTTTTTGTAAATATTTTTCAGATCTGCCCAGAAATCACCCCGAGAGCTATCATTTCTACATGTGGAATAATTTCTTCAAACACGTAGACATCGATCCTAGTAATGTCCACGTGCTGGATGGAAATGCGCCAGACTTAGTCGCCGAGTGCGATAACTTTGAAGCTAAAATTAAGGAAGCTGGAGGCATTGAACTCTTCGTTGGAGGTTGGTAATTTTACTTATATCAAGGCCATCTCATATGGCTTCAATTTAGATGTTTGGTCTAACTTACAATGGATTAAAAAGTTTTAAATTTAACCCATAGAAAATATGATGAAACCAACGACGTTGAAGAAAACCTTTATAAAGACTTAGAGACGCGAAGCTGGAAAAAAATCATCAAGACTAATGATTAAGTTAGCTGCGAATCATTTCACATTGCTCATTCGTATATGGCAACTGTTGTCGCCTACATTTGTATAAGCATTTCTTACATTTTTAGATTCATTTAATCAGCGAAAATTATTAAATGTACAGATATTGTCAAGATGAACTCTGAAAGATATTTTATTTATGAATTTAAGTTTTATTTTATTAATTAGGTACTACATACGTTATACATCAAACACGAAACATGGTCGATGTTTACCCAAGCCAAACAATTCACATTATAAAATGCAAATGTAGCTATAACTGCCTGTGAAAGAACAGACCATTACATTTATTATACGTAGGCGGCCAATATACTGAACCAAGTATATTTGGATGAACAATCACAAAAAATTCCCGCTATACGAAGTTTACAGTCACCATCTTTCAATACGCCAATGTACTGAATATTAATTTTTATATTCCATTTACCACACTAAAAACATTGATCATCATCATGTTTTCTATGTAATTCTTCTAGTTATTTATTAAAGCTTTGAGATCTTGAATACATATTTATGTATTTTATTATTTTAAATATAACTTAACACAATTTTATTATTTCAGGTATTGGCCCTGATGGTCATATTGCATTCAACGAGCCTGGCTCTAGCTTGGTATCACGGACCCGTGTAAAAACTCTGGCGCAAGACACATTAGAAGCCAATGCACGCTTTTTTGGAAATGATATAAATAAAGTTCCTAAACAAGCTCTCACTGTCGGAGTGGGAACTGTCATGGATGCCAACGAGGTACGTATTATGTTATGGAACGCCAGTCCACTTTTAGATCACTATTTTTGACTAATCAATGTTGTATTGTGGCCAATACATCTAGTGTGCTCTGTATGATGTGAAAGCGGAGTGTAGAAGCATATAGATATACGTGAAAGAACGGACGAAGGGATTCTTTGGAGGATAATATCAATGTCTATATGTGCCTATGATGACCTAGCGGTGTAATGCATCTTATAAAGTCGTGGCTCTCAAGTTCTAATCACGGGTCGGCCAAAATCATATGTTGTTTTTTCAATGCGTGTTTGGACCCAGAGCATAGACCTAATAGGTTGAGTAAATGGCTCACATTCATTCCTCGAACCCCTTACTGAGTAGGCCCAGATCCACATCGAATTATACCTGGCATTCAATTAAAGATTATTGTATCGTTAGACCTTTATACTACTCTTCTATAAATAGAAAAAATGCTTGTACTTTAACTTATATAACCCGCGTTCCCAGGTAATGATTCTCATAACTGGCACGCACAAAGCGTTTGCCCTATACAAAGCAATCGAAGAAGGAGTGAACCACATGTGGACCGTATCCGCCTTCCAACAGCACCCTCACACTCTCATGGTCTGCGATGAGGATGCCACCCTTGAACTGAGAGTCAAAACCGTCAAATACTTCAAGGTAACTCATCTTACATGTTATATTGATGCCTGTATGATATATAGTATTTTTACCTTGCGGAGGCGTATCCCCACTCCGTAAAAATACGTTTAATCACGCTACTGCATAATATTCTGCCTAGAAGAGGAGTGGTGTTGCGCTCTCATGAGGTAATAATCTTTCACCATTTCATTAGACTGGCCAATGCATGATCTTAAATTTTATAGATGTTGTTTGTTAGATTTTGTTCACAATACGTTGTTAAAATATCTTATCGATTTTAACTTGTCCAGTTAGATCAATGTTCAACTAAGCAATTTAGTCATACACTTGAACTATAAATTCTCTCTGTTTTTGATTCAAACAGATTTTATAACAGTTTTTTTATAATAATTTTTCAAACAATTCACATTAAATTTTACTGATAATATTTTTAATCTTATCTCGTTACTGTTGTTCCATTCATTATGTGACGTTAAAAGATTTGTTATAACCCAATGAACTTACAGCTTCTATTTTGTGTTGACCTTTTGCCGATAATAAAAAAACTTTCTTTGTTCATGAGATTCGTTTCGTCTTTTTTTCGTCTGAATTGGATTACTAAAAATTATAATACAACAGTTTGCATTGGTAATTTAGTTGGTTGTACAATAATTGTAGTTGTGAAAGATTATTTTGTTCACTTTGTACCTAAACTAGTCTTCTTGGTACCTTCTGATATTTTTCTATTCTGACTAATATTTCCATCTGCTGGTAAATGAATTGTTTTTTATCGCTAATGCAACACAATTTCATAAGCTTGTGCAGTAATTTTTCTCAATTTTTTGAATTGATAAAAACAAAACAATAACTTTGAAATCCCATTTTTTTAAACATAATATACATGTTTTTTGGATACTTACCTCATGACTAACAACAATTGAGCTCCCTCCAGAAAAGTAGCGTTGTCCTGAAACTCCTGTTTTGAAATAATAGATTATGATTATATAACCTATACACTGTGGTGGGTATGTGTACTTGCTCAAACGAATCGAGTGTATGTTGCGATGGGCATTTAAACGTGCCTCAGTTAATTTATAAATGATAAAATATTTAACACATGACGAAAGGATTAAACAAAATAATCATGTGATTCATGCTGCGCATCATCAATTAAATATATCTAGTATATATATTTTTTGAATTATACAATGATTTTTGGCTTGTATGTTGACAAATGTGTAACATGTCATTTGGATTATTTTACCGAAAACTAGTGTTATCGCGATTACACTTTTTTTCTGGAGAAGGGCTCAATTATTGCTTAATTAAAAAATATTTTAAATCTTCATATTTAAATAAGTAAAAAGAATCCAGTGTACAAAATAATGTTTCTTTACAGTTAATTGAAGTATGTATACATAATATATTATGATATCTTAATAATATGTGTTCTACTTCCGTTCTGTGAAAAAGATTATGCTTTAGTGGTTTGGCGGGCGCGGCGAGGCGGCGTCTTGCGAAACTCAAACGTATAACCGTGTGTATTATGCCCCAAAAAAGACACTGTCTACGAACATTTCACACACGGTTATACGTTTGAGTTTCGCAAGACGCCGCGCCCGCCAAACCACTACGGCTGAGCACTTACCATGGTTCCTTAAGCTTTGATTATCATATTATCTTCAATTATTTATTATGTATTGATTGCATGGTTTCTTTATTTACTAACACTGAAGTTGAACAATTAATTACTAATTCTGCTGCTTCATTTAACACTTTCCAATGCAATTTATTAGAAATATTACACAGTAATTAGAATTATTATTTCTATAAATTATCACACAGTGTCACATTTTTGATTTGTAAATAATTCTGGTTAAGTTGATCAAAAATTATTACAAATTCAACACTAACAATCATATTAATTATTTATTCAATTGAATTAATTAAACAATAACACGTTTTCGAATATTTTTCTTGTAAAAGGGCAGCGGAGTTGCTGAATACAGTAGAACCTTGATTATCCGCATATGCAATTTTCAGATTTCACAAAGATCACCAGAAAAAGGCATGAATAAATAGTGAAATAATTTTTTGGTTGGTTTAAAACCACCAGTTGGTTTAAAAAATCTAGGTCAGGGGAAGGGAATCTTTGTGGCCTGTTGAAAAAATGCAATTATACAGAATAAATCATTCAATCATAATGTTTTTGTTTGTCTTTAATTATTATATATGTTAATCTTAAAATTAACATATTTGAAATATCAAAGAATAAAATAAGATTCAATGAAATAATCCTCCCTGACTCATGGCCACAGATCAAACCAATGAAGCTTGAAATTTTTCTCTGTGTCAGACGCCTTTACAAGCAAAAATCGTACATAGTCCACATTTAGTTTAGTTTGGCTGACATGCGGCTTTGCGATATAAAACCTCATCGACTGCAAACTGTTCCATACCAATCATCCAATACCTCATTGACTGCATACCAATAAGCCAATCAATTACCGGTTCTGTTTTATGAAATGTCGAAATATATTTACGCATTAAAATGGATAAAACGTTAGTAAGTCGTAAGGGCTATTTTGACACCTACTATTCGTATCGTGTAGTTCTAATACAATTTTATAGAGTACAGTAACTTACTTGTTTCCCATCTCGGCTGTTGTAGCCTTATCAATTGGAGAATACAATTACAGGTTCACTGACTTTGAAAATCATGACACCAAACTCAAATAAAGGCCTTCCAACATAAAAAGATTTCCCACCTATGATCTAGGTTCCACTGTACATGCCTCAATACTTTATAAAAGAATTATTTTTAAATCAATCTCTTGCATAAAAAAAATATTTAACATATTTTGTGATTGTTCATAGGAGTTTGTAATTTCTGCGTCGTAATTCTGTGCTGCATTTTTATTAAATTTCAATCATTCATTTGTGTCTAATACTATGTTATTATTTGTTTGTATATAATATTATTTTGTGTGTTACTTATTGGTTGGTAGGCGTTGAGCGGTGTCCACCAGAAGTTGATCGAGGAGGGGGGCATCTCTCTGGAGCAGCAGCGTTCCATCCATTAAAATTGGCCACCAATTCTATGCTCAATTTTGCAATTAAGATTTTTTCGCCTACTATCAAACTTTTGAAAACAAGAATCATATTAATGTAAAACTAGCCTAACTGCAAATTTTAGCAAACATGACTTTCGGAAGATAAAATTTCGTACGAACACACACTTTTTTTTATAAAATTGTTGAATAAAATTTTTGAAACGCAAAATTTGTAGATGTATGAATGTTAATTGTTTTTTTAATTTTCAATTTGCAAGTTGGTCTAGTTATGCACTTAGGTTAATGATATACAGTCGTGCTCGGTTATTATGATCACGGATATAGCGAGATATCGGATGTAACGAGAAAACATTTGTTCACATTTTAGTTTATGATTTTCTCCATACATTTATTCACTCTTATAATGAGCTCCTTATCGGATATACCGAACTAAAATATCAAAAATTTTGTTTAAAACAAAAATTGATTGTTTAAAAACATTTTGGCAATAAAATCTGACTGGACAGGATGCCATCGAGGTCGGATTACGTTTATGACACTAGTTAAGTGTCTAAGTATCTACCTAATTGGTTGTTTCGCTGACAATATTGAAAAAGTATCCACGCATGTAGTTGAAATTGGATGTAAAAAATCCAAGGTTTGTGAAGTCGGTAGGTACCTACCAGATCTCATTACAATAAACAACTTCTTTTGTAGTTTATGAATGCCATGCTTGTTTCAGGGAAAAATTCTAATTGTGTATTTTTGTTTGAATTGCGAATATTTGTGTTATGTGACCGTTCATTTAAAAATACCTATTCTCTGATATAACGAGTAACACTTATAACGAGCAAATTCAGTCGATCCCATCTTCTTCGTTATAACCAAGTTCGACTGTACACATATTGTAGATTAGTTTATAATTTGATTTATTTTTTAAGACAGGTAATGGGTGGATTTATATAATTATGTAGTTTACTTCAAGCTTAATTTTAAAAATATAAAATAGCGTCATCATTGTCATTGTCTTATTGGCTATTGATTTTTATTATGGTAGCTAAATAAGGTTTTTTTCTCTTAATTAATCTTTGTATATGGATTTTTTTTAACAATAAATATTTTGTGAATTTTGACTGAATTAAGGAGATTTAACAACTCAAGTCAATGTTGATCTTCCATGATAAATAATTTTGGTTTAAATATTCAGGGTATTTACAATACTACTTGTTAATGATGTGACATCTATACTTTGGAAATAAAAGGTCAGGTGTTAGTGACAAGAAAAATAGAATAACAAAGAAAAAATTTATAAATCTAACGATTGAGTATGTGCCAAAACTGTTGCACCACAATACATTTTGCAATATTTTAAACAAATTCAAATATTTAGATCGCCAACCTTTTACTTCTGATGTATATTATTATAATATTGATAGCTTTTTTAAAATTAACAGTACTTTCACTGTATTTTTTATCAATCTTTTTCTGTAAGTATCAGGTTGCTTACAATAAATCCTACTAGAAATGCGATATCATTTTGCATATAATAATAAATTATATCATTTATTATTTTTACTTAACAATAATTGCTAGTCCAAAATAATTTCATATTAAGCCAATGATTAATAATTGTTGGCAAGCCATGTTTTCCATCAATTTACAGATTATTATATTTTCATATGGAAATAACCGTGCCTTGTATTGATTTTACTTAACGTTTTAAATAGATTTATCATATTTAACTAACCCTTTTATAGTGATTTTTGTAGGACATGAATATTTTCAATTATATTTTGTATCATACAAGTAAACAGAATTTTCACTCGAATAGAAAACTTTTATTATGAATCTTTACATAATCATTCTTTGTGACAATTATTTATATATTATAATTATAAATGATTATCGTAGGTTTTCCTATAGTTGTTAAATCATTATAATTATTGAAAGGGCACATGATCTTTTATGATTTAATTTTTATAGAGATTTATATACTTACCTAATTTTGAAACACCAGACATTCCAATTTATTCTTGAAATAATTATTTAAATATTAATAACTTTAACGCTCCTTTGTTGAAAGTATTTTGATATCTGTGTATTCTATATACTTATAATATTGTATTATCTTATATATATTTTTTTAAATATTGTGTAAACTGCCATTCTTAGAAGGAGTCTGGGTATGTATTTGAGCTAAGACAAGGTATGTGGCAGGTAAGAAATAACATTAGTCAACAGTTTTTTTTGTTGTACCTGTTGTATCTTTTTTTTCTTTAATATTTCGTCAGCATGGATGGCATGTCTATTTTTTTCTACATTCCTTTACATTTAATTTTGATTCCATCCAAAACGCCTCAGCCTAATTTATAACCCTGTATATTTTGCGAACTGGCATGTTTGTGTGTTCTCTTGTGCATTCATTGATATAAAAAGAAATTATATAAGAAGCTGTTGTTTTCATGATTTTGGAAATTTATAAATTTATTACAAGTTGGTCTATTTTCATTTTATTTCAGAACTTGTGGAGTGTTCATAGCAAATTGGTTGATCAGTGATTGTGTGGAGAATTGTGACACCTCCTCTGTAATGTTAATTAGCGTGTAAGGGTACTATTTGATATGAAATTATGTTTAAATGTGAGAACCATGCCATCTGCAATTATTATACGGAGAAATCATATTACACTGTTTAATTATGTAAGACAATTTTATAATATTATATACTTTTTGAGACTATATTTTAAAAGAATAAAAGTTTTTTTAAAAAAATCTGATGGTTTTATTTATTTCACATTAAGTACATACTTTTGTTTCCATTTTTTCTATTGGTTCATGTTATTTCTCAATGTTCATTGATTCATGGACGGATCCTAGTTCAAAGCAGTACTTATACCTCTTTTCTACATACAGTTGAACTTGGTTATTATGATCACAAACATAGCGAGATCTCGGATGTAATGAGGAAACATTCGTTGTCATTTTAGTTTATGATTTTCTCCATACATTTATTCACTTTTATAACAAGCTACTTATCGGATATAACCGAGCAAAAATATCTTCAAAAATTTCCTTAAAACTGTTAATGTGTCAATCGTTTAAAAACATTTTCGACCCTAAGCAATAAAATCCAACCGTAGATCGATGCCGCCGGGATCAAATTACGTTTATGACACTAGTTAAGTGTCTAAGTACCTACCTAATTGGTGTTTTCGCTGACAACATTGAAAAAGTATCCACGCATATGGTAAAAATCCAAGCTGAAGTCAGTAGGTACTTACCATTGTTCATTACAATAAACAACTTCTTTTGTAGTTTATGAATGCCATGCTTGTTTTGGGGAAAAATTCTAATTATATATTTTTGTTTGAATTGTGATTTTTTGTGTTATGTTACCGCTCATTTAAAAATACCTATTCTCTGATATAACCAGTAATGCTTATAACGAGCAAATTCAGTTGGTCCCATCTTCCTCGTAATAACCAAGTTCGACTGTATATTTATTTACATTAAATTAACAATCCACATATAGAGTATAGAAGACATAAATAATATCAGCACCTAGTTTACCATTGATTTACTGAAGTAAATGGGAAAATCTATCACCTTCAGTCTGCCAATTTGTTTTACCTATTTACTGAGGAAAGGGAATTTGTTTAGCGGCGCACTAAATAATCCCCAAATAATAAATATTCTTTATTAAGGTGACGCATCAGTGAAACGCCAAATAATTTTCAACTGTACGCGCGACGAAATTTTGTACTCGCTTCGCATTCATTGAGAGAACGTCGAGTCAGACATACGTCACTTTGCTGCGTGATGGCGACGGGCCAATTAATTCTAAAATCGTGTAAAGATGACTAAAAACGTTACCCATTTACTTTAAAAAGAAAACATGTCAATGAATATATTATTATTGTTACTAATAGAATAATAAACAGAACATAAAATGGACGTATGTTAGATTTATATGAGAAATAATATTTCGTTTGACAGGCGTCTTTTGCACCCGCGACCCGCAATCCGCACATCGCCTAGCAACGATCTTTTTAGACCGTGCCTCAACTAATGCATGGCCTTAACTGGATTGCGGCATCCTGGAAGGTCACCAAATACTATCTATAGAGTGTATAAGGCGGAATTTCGGGATGCTATTATGACCTGGAACGATGCAAGAAAACTGGCTACCGACAGGGATTCTTGGAGGCGTCGTGATGGTGTCCATATGCTACAGCTAAAGAGCGGACATGGCTGAAGAAGAAGAAGAATATACCATCATACATTGCGAAAAGATTGACAGATCTCATTTGATAATCAAGTGATTAAAAATACATAGAAAATAATGGGAGAGGTTTTTTCTACCGTCATGCATGTTTGACAAAATTTTAATTTGTTTGAGGAAACGTCTATACCTGAGAGGCAATCAAGCTGTAAGTTTTTTTACTTTTCTAGTCCACAGTTCTAACTTTCTGGCTAAATATGGACAGATTCACAGACTTCGAAGCCATCCATAGACTGAAACCGTATGCGGTTTAGAACTGTGTGCCATACTAAACTGATTTCTCTTCATGAAAATATATTTTCACTAAGTTTGTACAAGTGTATGGTATAAACGGATACAATTAGATGCTTATAATATATTTGTGAAAATATATTTCCATGAACAGAAATCATAAGTTAAGTATGGCACACGGGTGTAAACTGCATACGGTTTCAGTCTATGGATGGCCTCTTCTTTTGTGGCAAACTGTTTGGCAGTTTGGTCCTGGATCATCGATTTCTTGATTAAAGGGAAAACCATGAAAATATTCAAACTAGAGTCTGTATTCTATAAGCTGGCGTTCACATCATGTCGTTCGCGGACGGAGAGCATTGTGCCATCGCGTTTGACTGTTGCAAGTTTTCAATGGGTGAAGCGGGGGGGAAACCGCTCACCAGCTTATAGAAGACAGCTCTAGATACTAACGGAGCTGAACTCAATGATAACCGGGTGTCAAACAGTGTTTTATACCTATAACTGAACGATTGACCCCTTCTCTGTGTCCTGCGTGATAATGTTACTGTGCTAAATTATGGGAGCTACCTGGGTAGTGCTGTGAGCAATGTCCATATCTGTAAGCATGAAATTATTTGGATTGTGCGCTGTGTTATAAAGTTGCTACCAATGGCATCATAATATACCCCAAAGAAGTTTTTTCAACAGTATTTTTGCATGCAATAGATAAATATTTACATAATAATTTTTCATTTACATTTAAAATAGTTTTGGTGACAGGAAGTTTAGTTGTGATAAAAAAGATTTGTTGTTTTTGTATTGCTTTTATTACAAAAAAATATTATACATTCTAAAATAAGTTTTTTTAAACATATCACATGATAAAACTAAAATATAGAGACATTATCACACATCTTTAAACACACAATATGTACTAATGGATATGATTGTATGTAATAGTTGTTTGTCACATATTAATTGTCACCAGACGATATTACATAAAATACAAGGCACAATATTTAATAATTAAACATGCATTAAAAATAATATACTATTCAACAATGTTGCAGGAAGCCTTCTTCTATAGAGATAGAGTCAAAATGTATGAAAATGAAGCAAAAAAGACCCATGGTCTAGTGATTAAGTTAGCTACAATTAGGTACAAGGACTGCACTCAGATATACAACTCTCATGACTTTTTAAAGTTCTATAAGCCAAAATTTGATGACAATTGAATTGGTTTTACAGAACCAGGATTATTTAGGGTATCTTTACACTTTACTTATACTTTTCTATGATAAATTTAATGTATTAAAAAAAACCCGGTAATTTTGATATATGTTCATCCCAGCCACTAACTTCATGGAATGTTTTGAATGTCAGAATAATTGTGTTGTTTGTTGCATAGCATCTGGGAAATATGACATTTGCTTCAGCTATCTTTTTAGGAAAACTAAAGAAGGTTCTATATTCTATGTGCAACATATTTGATAATATCTATTACCTATATTTTCAATTAGGAAAGGAGAGAATGTGCACATATAGGAAAATATAATTATATATATTATGTACGGTAGAACCTTGATTATCCAACTTAATCGAGTATGATGTTAGTCCGGATAATGATGTAAATAGAATATATTAATCTGTATAATCACAAAAAATCTTTTCCTTTATTTAAAAAAATAGGTTCATTTTTATAAATTAATCGCGAACTTATGAAATTCTTTTCTTTTTTTAATAATTGATCCCGTTCGTCGGTTTAAAACTCTTGATTCAGTTTATGTAATTACGTATTATTTTTACATATTATCATCTTTTCAAAGTTAATCTCATTGTTTGACAATGTGAAATAAACTGAGAGCTTGTGAGATAATATGCATCAGTTTAGTTTAACCAATGTTTCCCAAACTTACAATCATACCGGCTTACCCCTTTTTTGATAATGAATTATGAGTTCTTTTTTTAATTGAAAATTTTACCTCAGAGTCAGATTCGAGACTTTTAGATGGTCTTCTAATCTGAAAATCTAAAATTTTACTTTCGGACTTAGATGTATGGGATTTTTTATATCTCACCCATATGCAATATCATATTTTTTCTTACGATTTTCAAAATAATAGTATTTCCGTTTAGAATTTATATCATTTACTAGAAAGTTAAAATTAAAGTTAAAAAAATATAATTTATAGTATTAGTAGAAATGCATGAAAATCGGATAAGTCAAATATTTTTATGAAAAAAAGTTCTACCGCATGTATCTTCAAATCTGTTCTGTGACGCTAGCCACAGTTTGCGAAACACTGGTTTATACAATCATGTATGAGGAAATTATAATCAATAGCAAACATAGCTTCTATCTTCTGGTAAAGCTCTATATTATTAATTACCACTTTGTTTTAAAATTACAATCAACCATCAAAGTCAACAATATACCTATATTTTATTAAATGAATGCATATATATATGAATATATAGTTTGACTTCTATAGGTCAGTAAAATTGTAGGTGTGGAGATATTTAAAAAAAAATGACTTTAAGTATGTAATATAATTCTATATATTATTATTAAACGCATACATGATAATATCTGTATCTTTGAGCCAGCGTGTCGTATGTAAGATTTTTCAGAAAATGAGTTAAGTACCTACGGATTTTGTACCTAACGTATCATATCTTTCAGAGGCAATCCACCATTTGAGTATACATATTATTAATTTATAACAGAGACATGGCTTTCATAAAACCAAACAGCCAAAAGCCTACTATAGATATCAGGTGGCTGAAAAATCTTAAATTCCGTTATCCTGAAAGTGCTTTTTATTGACAAACGATACGCTGGCTCTCAGGTACAGAATCATAAATCTTGATATTCTTGTCATAGTATTTACTATTAAATAATATTAATAATTGGATCAAAGTCGAACATTTTTCTTTGGATTTTCTGATCACATTTCAATAAAATTTATTACAATTTACCTACCTACTTAATTACTTATAGAATTTATAAAATAATAATTTTTGTTAAAATTTCACAATACCTAAAATAGCCTAAATTCTTAATAATATTACAAAATGTAAAATTATAAAAGAAAAATAACCAAATCAAAATTTACATAATATTATTATAATATATTGTATAGCAATAATCCATACAGAAACTGAAACGTCTGACACTATTAAATGACTCCATTTATAAAATAAAATTTTTATTTACTTAGATAATAACACAGGGGCTGTATATTTATATAGTTATTTGGATTCAGGGCATGAGTATTTGTAAGGTATCGTAACATCACCTTTATTTCGATCTAAAAATTCTAAGCGCAGTGTATGGACACATAGATAAGGTTGTGTTCATAGACTTTTTGCAAGGAATGATTGCCAACTAATTCACGAGCCCAATGAATGTGTCTGTTCCAACCAGAGAGTGAAGAAAATAATGTGAACTGAGAAAACTCCCGACCCAGGGCATAAATATATTGGTAGGTACCCACACTGCAGGTATGGTTTTCCAAAAAACAAAATTATATATCCAGTAATTTAGCAGGGTAATTTAATGATGTATATCCAGATAAAATGGATGTATACAAATTAAAAAAATAAAATTCACTGATATCAATCATATCATTTGGCTTACAAAATTGCACTGATATATCAATTTTCTAAAGTTGAAAGTATTTTATAATGAGTATTTATTTTATGCTTATCGGAAGGATCACGTCACATCGATTTTAACGAGAGGTTTTTAAATATAATCGGTCTGCCTAAAAAACCAATTGGTCATAAAATATCGTTACAATCCGTTGTATGATATGGTTTAATTCTACGGACTACGTTATGGTATTTATTTTAATGTTGACTTAACATGAGTTAGTCAAAAGGCCATATTTCAGTCCAATGTCTGTCAATCCTCGACTCGCCGACGCTTGCAAAATGGATACAGTCGTCGCTGCCAGCACCACAGCACCCTCCAGATAAACCCCATAGATAACCCTCATATACCCTTCAGTCTGCGCGACTCCACCAGCCACCGTGAAGTCCAGGGGAAACATCAAACAATCCGCAAAAGGTCTTTGCCTCGATACACCAAACACTAAAACTCCGATGGTATAATAGATGGCTATGCCTACAAAAGGTATCCACTTTAACCACGTTACTGTTTCGATTTCTTCATCACAGTTATTTGGTCTTGATATGGCGTCGTTTGAAGCACTGCTCATGTCCAGTCTCTTAAAACTTCCTACACTGTATCTTGTTTCTTCTCTTCTTTTCGGTCTGAACTGAACATCGTCGACGGGTTTCGCTGCTTCACCTGCAGTTAAATTTACACCAGATTCTGTTATGTGTAAGTATTTGGAAACTTTTGGGTCATCGACCAAAAATAATCCAGCTCTGCTTGAAATGTTGTTGATGGCTTGTTTACCGATAATCGGTTCGCTGCCAGTTCTCCTATGTCCACTTGATGTGAAAATCCCTTTAGTTTTTTCACAACTGTTTTCCTCTGGTTTTGATGAGTTGTTTTGGCTGGATTCTTCGTTTGTCGATTGTTCTAAAATTGCTTTGTTCTGACGACGTCGCTTTCTGGTGGCCCACGACTGCAGCTTGACGGCAATAAACATACCGATGTTGAGGACTAGAATGAGATGAAGAGGAATCCCCACGGCGGAAAATCCGATGGCAACGGCTCTGCCTGCAGACGTCTTGGGAACTGGCGCACCGAAACCTGAAATTTTAAATGAGACTTATAAGAGTATTGCAATTTGTAATGTAAGGTACACACCAATCTGTCATGTTTTGTTGTTTCCCAACCTATCGCTTAGGTTCAGGGCAGTACAATGTTCTACAGTAGTGTTACCCAAACGGTATTCCGTGGAAGTCCATGTTCCGTGTTTTTTTAATAGCGATTTTTGGTATTTGGTATTTTTAAATAAATCCACTTGAATTATCGGCACTTGGCATCATAGTATGATGCATTGATTGCGACCGCCTTTTGTGATAGCCAAGTAACATGCGACCCTTCACCATATTGGATAAATAGTCATTTTTATCAGAAAACACTTTTTTCTCAATATTTAATAAACTTCTCTCAATATTGGGGTAGATTTGTGGTGTGCTTATCTTGCTTAATTGGTCGACCCGCCACGCCGGGCCCCTCCTAAGCACGGCCTCCCAGGCTAGAGCCCTCTCAGCTCCCCCCTTGGGGGGGGGGGGCATGCTGTGCATATTACCTATTGTACATTCAATTAGGGTACAGTGATTGATTAGTTTCTCTTTCTATATTACGAGGGTGGGTCAATAATTCCTTAGAAAAAAGCATTAAAACAGTTTTTTTTTTTGTTTTTTTTTTAATTTCTCAACATAATCTCCTTGGAGCTCAATACACTTGGTTAGACGTTTCTCAATTTTTTTTAAACCGTCAGAAAAATAAGTTTTCGGAAGGTCCTCAAAATAAGCATTTGTCCGATCGATGACTTCTTCATTTGAAAAAAAACGTTGTCCACTTAGCCATTTTTTTAAGTTTGGGAAAAGGAAAAAGTCACTGGGGGCTAAATCTGGCGAATACGGTGGGTGGTCGACCAATTCGAACTTCAATTCTTCAATTTTAGCCATTGATCGTAAACATGTGTGAACACGGGCATTGTCCTGATGAAAGAGGATTTTTTTCCTGTTTAAATGAGGCCGTTTTTCTACAATTTTGTTTTTTAGCTGGTCCAATAAAGATGCATAATAATCCCCTGTTATTGTTTTTCCTTTTTCCAAATAGTCAACGAAAATAATTCCACGTGCATCCCAAAATACAGTAGCCATAACCTTACCAGCTGATTTTACGGTTTTCGCCTTCTTTGGACATGGTTCGCCTTTCGCAATCCACTGCTTTGACTGTTCTTTCGTCTCGCGAGTATAGTGGTGTATCCATGTTTCATCTACAGTCACAAAGCGACGAAAAAATTCATCCGGATTGCGTTGCATGAGCGACAACAGGGCTTTAGAGGCCACCACCCTATTGCGTTTATTGTTGACTGTGAGCAAACGCGGCACCCATCTTGCAGAAATATTTTTCATGCCCAATTTGTCATGTAAAATAGAAATGACGCTACCTTTTGAGATCCCTGTAACCTCAATTATCTCACTCAACTTTAATCTTCGGTCACTTAACACCATATCGTGGATTTTATTGATCATTTCTGGTGTAGTCACCTCTACAAGACGTCCTGAGCGTGGTTCATCCTTTGTTGATGTACGACCACGTTTAAATTCATTTAACCAGTTATAAATAGTTGCAAGTGAAGGAGCAGATATGCCGTGAACTATATCCAACTCATTTTTTATTTCCTTTGCTGTTAACCCTTTTATATTAAAATGTTTAATAACAGCTCTAAACTCAATTTTCTCCATTTTCCATTTTTCCATTTTCCACAAGCAAATTTTTTTTTAAATGTACGAGAAACACACAACAACCCGACCAATCTGATTGAAACTTCGCAGCATACTGAATCGGTAGTGCCGCTGCATGAAAACAAACCGCTTACAGTACTAGTCGCGCCAGCTGTCGGCTTTTCTAAGGACTTATTGACCCACCCTCGTACATACGAAAAATATTTTTCAACCGATGTTTTCGAGAAGCTGAAATTATAGAATTGTGTACACAGTGTCAGTCGTAAAGTGGCTTATTTTATTTGAATAACATATGTAGGTATTCATTGTAGAAACCATTCTTTTTACATTTGCAGAGGTAATTGCAACAGTTGCGACCATTTATGATCATAATAAGATCACATGGGCTCACATACAGTCGAGGTTTTTGTATTAACAGATTTTGTTTTTTTTTTTACGAGAAATGGATGTCAGCCATTTGCTCAACCTATTAGGTCCATTCTCTGACTCATAGTAGTTACTCATACACAAATAGAAAAACAATATGTGTACTTGCTAGACACAGGATTCGAACGTGGGACCCACGACGCTTGCAACAGTATCTATTTAGTATATTTTTTACAGTTTTTGGTGGTGGAACTCATTGATGTCGATTTATGTATGAAAGAGTTTGTTGCACCAACACACAATAATTGTCCTCAGCGATTTTTAAATATACAACAACTTATATTAAATATTCCGAGATAAGCCCCCATGTATGTGTATTTATTACATAGTAGTATTTTTTTTGTTACTGAGACCAAAGAGAAATATTCCATATTTATAGAAGAATCATATAGAGAAGGATTAAAAGAAGCGGTTCGTGGAACAAAGGAAATTTTCGGTACCGGTTTTTGTGAACCGTTTAGAGCCGGGTCAATCCCACCACTGATGGTATATTATTTTATTATACTGTTATATTGTACGTGTAACTTGATAGGTAGAAAATATTGCATTTTATCTGTCCTCGAATTCGTTTTCGTTTAAAAGTGAAAAGTAAAAACGTGCCGATTTTCGCGATATTTCGACATATCGAATAAGAATAATATTAAATATTCTATTGAAATGGTTAATTTTCACGAAATGTGACTTGAAGTAGGTACTTATATCTGTAATAATTGGATTGTTTTGTTCGCGTGCCCGTATCGATGGTCAGTGTAATTTAGGTGTCTGGTACAACTTTTAATATTGTGATTTTATACCGTTGTAACTTAACTTACGCCAGTGACATACACCCCTTTTCGCGGTCGGGTCAAGATTGAATTCAAATGGGAAATGCCATAGTATGATTTATATGTGAATGCAAGTATCATCAAATTCCTCTCAAGAACGAAGTCAAGACCACCAATTAAAAATCCTATCACATACGGCAGAGTAAAACCACCACGAATGAACATTCATAATAAAGAAACAGTATTATTAAAGGCATTAAAGCTATTCGCGATCAGTGACGTTCCTGTCGCCCTTAAACAGACTTAGAATGCCAACCACTTTCATTTTTACTTTCAAATTGTCTGCGAATTCTTTAGGTTAGTTTAGGTCAGGTTAGGTACTTGCCTATTTTACAACGTTTTTCTTAGCTCGTATTCTTATTTGTCCGGTACAAATCTTGCAATCGATTTTTAACTAACTTCCCGACTAGCTAGACATTTGACTTTTAGAATATATCAGAACACGATGCCAATGTATTTAAAAAAAAATACTTTTAGCCATCTTTAAATAGAATTGAATTCATTTTCTGTTAATTCTGTTTTGTATGAAAAGTTATTTCGACACCATTATTGGTTGCTAGGGCTCTGGGGTCCTAGCAACTAAATTATTAATATATACGTGTACAAGTGTATAAGTACAAAATATTTTGATCGTTTAAGCTAGTCAAGTCAAGTTTATATGGTTCAACAGAATTTAAAAACGTTGTAAGTATATAAAAAGTTCTTTTTATCTTGTAATTATTTTATTTTTGGGTTGTCTTACACAGACAAATACACCAATATCTTAAAATTGACATAGTGAGGATTAGATCATTTCCACCAAACCTACTCTCAAACAATGGTGGTTTTAGGTACCTACATGGAGGTTTGTGGTGTTGACAGGTTTGCCATGTGTCTGTGCAATAAATACCCATTATAATACATATTATATGTATTACACTACAACAATAGTTGTTTTGCCAGGATTTTTTATGCTTCAATCATTTTTCAAACTAGGATGTTGATACTTTCTGTTGCTTCATGAAAAACTACCACTGCTCTCAAAATTTGTAATATTTGTATTCATTCCTTCATTTGCCGCCTTTTATAATGTGCCTCCCCTATGCAACGTATGATCTGCTTACCCCCACGGGATGTCACTGTTAGCGATAATATCAATACATAATATAGATGTAATGGAATAAAGTCAGATACATTTTTTGCAAGCAGCTAAATTTTTAGGTTTGTAGTACGTAAGCAGTGCCCTTTACAATACAGTTATGGTAATTTAATTATACATACATAGTGCATTTTTAAGTGACTATCCTCACATAATATTTTTTAGCAATATAATAGTTAGGTCAGGGGGGGGAAAACTGCGGCCCGCGGGCCGCATGTGGCCCGCCGGGTATTTTTTTGCGGCCCGCCATCATTAATTGTACTTCTGATTACGAATAACTTTTTATAATTTTTTTAAAAAATATTGACAATAGGTAGATTAATATTTGAAGAATTTGTTGTTTCGTAAATGTATTATCTCAGTACGTCTTCCTTGCGTCTCGTCTCACACTATGTAACCACTATTTTCTACGTTGAACATCATGACACATTTGAATACCTGAACAAAAATATATTCCCATGATATGGTAAAAAGTTTGAATGGATTTCAATTAAAACTCAAGTTATTCCTTCGACAAATATCGAATAATGACGTGGACCACTTTTCAACTTTGAAGTCGCTGAATATACCAGAATATAAATTTGAAGAATATGGTAAAATTATTAAAGCTCTGAATGACGATTTTTCACAAAGATTTGGCGACTTCCGAAAAATTGAGACAAGTTTAACAATAGTACGCGATCCAATTTCAATAGATATTGATAGTGTACCGACAGAGCTACAACTTGAGATTATTGATCTGCAGTGTGATACTGATTTAAGAGAATTGCATCGTCGTGAATAAATCTCCAAATTTTACAATGCCCTTAATTCAGACAAATTTGACCAACTTAAAGATTATATAAGAAAAATGTTCGTTATTTTTGGATCAACCTATATATGTGAACAAACATTTTCGATCATGAACCTCAATAAAAAATCTTTACGATCAAATATCTCCAATGCCCATTTACAAGCAGTTTTGAGAATATCAACTACAAAATTAACACCTGAATTTAAAAAAATGTTAAAAAATGTACAACAGTTTCATTCTTCTCATTATTTTTTTTGTAATCTTTATTTTTCGTGATAATAAATAGTGTATAACTAAAAATGGTATTTTACTTGCGGCCCGCCGCTCATTTTGAATTCTTGAATTTGGCCCTCCATCCAAAAAGTTTGCCCCCCCCTGAGTTAGGTATTGCCTTTCAGAGAGAGGGCCAGCCAGTACGAAGTAAGCGTTGGTGAAATTGGCATTTCGTACAGACAAATTGAGCATAGTGTTTCTGAAAATGTCAAGAACGAACTTACGGGTTTGTGAAATTAATGTTCCCCTTTGAGCATTGAAACCTAACAAAGATACAAAACTAGAACAGAGATCTCCAATCTGCTATACGCCGTTAGGTAAGTATATGTTTTAGAATCGGTATTTTCGTTAAGCTGTGCGCTTGTGTGCGCGCACAAAGGCGTTTGCGGGACAGCGCTTGCGAAATTGATTGCCGGACAAAGTTCAATCTAGTTAAAAAAAAAAAACACATGTTCGGAAATTTGTACGTATGCAGTTCGCCGTATCACACTTCACCGTGAAATCGGAAATATTTGGTCGTATATTAAAGACCGTTCAACCTCGTATAGTACTGAGATAAAATTCATGTCTAAATAAAACACGGTTTTTGTTGGTTTACAGATTACAGGAAGCTAGCGGCAAACAAAATTTGAAAATATTCGATATACTGTATTATTTGTTAGGTTAGGTTAGGTTTTCATTCTTGTATGCATGAATTTGAAACCGACTTGTACCTAAAACACTTACAAAATACGTATTGAATCTAATAAAATTGGAACATGATTGTCTGCAATGCTCCACGAACAACGCGTAATATTTTCATCTCGGTGCTATGGAGATGACTGCATAGTAGGTACCTATACGATAATCTCTTTCCGATAAGAAAACTCACGCAAACTGTGCTACGGTAAATTAATGTTATATGTACAATTTACATGTAACCAAAAAAACTAAGTAAAATTTGTGAATTGATAAATACATTGATAGGAACACGTAACTTTTTCACTATAAAACTTTATTTTGTAATATTATTATATAATTATGTATGAATAGTAGGTACTTATTTCTGTAAATGAAAGATTCTAGAACCTTTTTATGTATGTGTACATTCTATGCCATTCATCTTTTTAGTGTCTATACCTACTCTATATCAACGTAACAAAAAATTAGACAGAACATTGCGTAGAAACTACTGAATTAGTTAAAACTAAGTTTGTCTAATTTTAATTAAGTATTTTGTCGTGTTGTAAACAAAATCTTTTAAATAAATATGCTATATTACGGTTTATATAGTACCTATATTATAAAAGTGGGTACAGCGTTATTGCACGAATCCTCGTATTTCTAAGTATTTGAGATACATATTAATGTTGATAAGTTTTTTCTAGCTAGAGGCATACAATCGTTCGTTACGTTTGTTTTTACGTAGGCACCTAAGCCAATTTTATAGAAGCCTCACAAAAACGCGACGAACTTGATATTGTGCTGAGAAGCTGTTGTCAAAATAATTCGATTTCTTCGACTTCGCACATTCCCGTCTACGTACAATATTTAAAATATTTATCATCTACTCACAAAAAATATTAGAAAAAGATTTTGCAATAACAAATTGATGTGCACCTACCTACTTTATTTTACATGTTCTTCTCTTCTATTGATGAATGTAAAAAATGACAATAATTTCATAGATATACACACAGTTCAAATCAGAATTTATTCGATATTGGATAGAAATAATAATTATTATTTTATAACTGTACTATCTGATATAGATTGAAGACCTATTATAATATAGGTACTAGGGTGGGTCAATAAGTCCTTAGAAAAGCCGACAGGTGGCGCGACTAGTACTGTAAGCGGTTTGTTTTCATGCAGCGGCACTACCGATTCAGTATGCTGCGAAGTTTCAATCAGATTGGTCGGGTTGTTGTGTGTTTCTCGTACATTTAAAAAAAAAATTTGCTTGTTTACAAAAAATTGAGAAAATTGAGTTTAGAGCTGTTATTAAACATTTTAATATAAAAGGGTTAACAGCAAAGGAAATAAAAAATGAGTTGGATTTAGTTCACGGCATATCTGCTCCTTCACTTGCAACTATTTATAACTGGTTAAATGAATTTAAACGTGGTCGTACATCAACAAAGGATGAACCACGCTCAGGACGTCCTGTAGAGGTGACTACACCAGAAATGATCAATAAAATCCACGATATGGTGTTAAGTGACCGAAGATTAAAGTTGAGTGAGATAATTGAGGTTCCAGGGATCTCAAAAGGTAGCGTCATTTCTATTTTACATGACAAATTGGGCATGAAAAAAATTTCTGCAAGATGGGTGCCGCGTTTGCTCACAGTCAACAATAAACGCAATAGGGTGGTGGCCTCTAAAGCCCTGTTGTCGCTCATGCAACGCAATCCGGATGAATTTTTTCGTCGCTTTGTGACTGTAGATGAAACATGGATACACCACTATACTCGCGAGACGAAAGAACAGTCAAAGCAGTGGATTGCGAAAGGCGAACCATGTCCAAAGAAGGCGAAAACCGTAAAATCAGCTGGTAAGGTTATGGCTACTGTATTTTGGGATGCACGTGGAATTATTTTCGTTGACTATTTGGAAAAAGGAAAAACAATAACAGGGGATTATTATGCATCTTTATTGGACCAGCTAAAAAACAAAATTGAAGAAAAACGGCCTCATTTAAACAGGAAAAAAATCCTCTTTCATCAGGACAATGCCCGTGTTCACACATGTTTACGATCAATGGCTAAAATTGAAGAATTGAAGTTCGAATTGGTCGACCACCCACCGTATTCGCCAGATTTAGCCCCCAGTGACTTTTTCCTTTTCCCAAACTTAAAAAAATGGCTAAGTGGACAACGTTTTTTTTCAAATGAAGAAGTCATCGATCGGACAAATGCTTATTTTGAGGACCTGCCGAAAACTTATTTTTCTGACAGTTTGAAAAAAAATGAGAAACGTCTAACCAAGTGTATTGAGCTCCAAGGAGATTGTGTTGAGAAATAAAAAAAAAATACAAAAATAAAAACTGTTTTAATGCTTTTTTCTAAGGAATTATTGACCCACCCTTGTATTATAATATGCCAAAGTGCGGTTATTTTAAAGCTATACCTCAGCTGGGGCACGGTCTAAAAAATCGTAACTGGGCGATGCGCGGATTGTGTAAATGGCGCGTGCCGAACGAAATATAATTTGTCATAAAAATTAAACATGCGTCCATTTAATGTTCTGTTTATTGTTCTATTAGTAACAATAATAATATATTCATTGATACGTTTTCTTTTTCAAGTAAATGGGTAACGTTGTTTAGTTACCTTTACAGGATTTAAGAATTAATACCCCCGCCGCCATCACGAAACAAATTGACGTGTTCATAGCTCGACTTTCGCTCTCTGATTGCCAGCGAGTCCAAAATTTCGTCGCACATATAGTTGAAAATTATTTGCCGTTTCACTGCAGTATGCTCAGGACCACGTGCAGTGTAAATAATCCAAAATACTTTGTTGGAAATATATACATTATGTCATTACTATAATACCATATTTTTCATCATCCTATACATTGCACAATGAAATAAAATACATCTTTAAATAAAAATCGACACTTTCCATCTATCCTGTACGAAGTCAACCAAATCTTTATTTGCCCAGACTTGCATATGACTACCTATGTGTTTTTTCGGTGTTGCCATGTCCGATCCTGATAAGAGCATAATATGGGCCTCCACATGACGGAGGTTTGTATTAACAGACTATCTGATAATGATATATAACGAAATATTGCATATACATCGACAATAATTACTAACCAAGCGTTGTTATGAGAGAAATTGCGAAAAGCACGCATCCTGGAAACGTCCAGACGTGTCCTGGATCTCCTTCGTGTTCAGTTCGTCCCGTGACTCCAGCTGACGCCAGAATCCCTTCGTGTCGAATCATATACTTAAGGATCGTTGGATGCCATACTGGATCGTCGGGCAAGACCTGTAAAATAAAGTGAAACACTTCGTCATTATTAGACAACGGGACAATAATGATATAATATAATATAATTTTATCATTACACTATTATTTCATAATTATTAGTTGTATGTAGGTATGAGCCAGCATAAATGACAGTTGAAAAATTTCGCGTGCAGATAATTATTAGAAGGTACAGGTATTGTAATGGATACAGTTTTAAAGTTTTTCAAGTAAGTTTTATTATATTATAAATATACTTACAAGGTGTGTAATTTGCATAACAAAAAGATACCGCACTGCGTCGAAAATTGTCGCCAACATTCGTGACTTAGACAATATTTATTTTATGAAAATTGTCTCAACAAAACTTAATTATATGCAGTAGATACGTAGCTTTGAAGTCAATAGAGCAGTGGGTTGCTAGTTTTCCTAAAATGTGATTTTGAAAAAGGAATTTATTTATGAAGATTAACTAAAAATATATCATTCAATATTTAAACTGTGCTAAATGACTCGTTCCATTAAAAAAAAGTTGATTACAGTCACGATAATTTAAAATTAAAATGAAAAAAGATCAGCATGTGAGCGATACACGTGTCGAAGAAACGTCAAGATTTGTAATTGACGAGTGATAAGGTATTTTCTGTCTCGTATGTTGCATTTTATATGTCAGCAATGAAGCATAATTATTTTCTTTCGACCATGTCCGATCCTAATAGGATCATATGGGCCTCCACAGAGTAAAGGTTTGTATTGACAGATTTTGTTTTTAACGAGAAATGGATGTCAGCCACTTGCTCAACCTATTAGGTCCATATTGACAAATATTTGTCAAATTGACAAATAATATGTGTACTTGCCAGATCCAGGATTCGAACCTGGGACCCACGGCATTGTAGTCCAACGCTTAAGCCGCGCGGCCTCCGTGGGCTTCCATGAAGCATAATAATATGGGCATATTTCCAATATTTCCGCATGGTTTTGAGGAATCCGAACTTGTTTCCCTGTGACGCATTTATTTTCAATTTTTACGTTTTTAGATTTATTGTACTGATCCATTACTTAATAATTTAAAAGTAAATTATCAGAAAAAATTAGTAAATTACAAAGTTCATATTCTGTTGCTAGATACCGCTAGTAGACCTGACGTAGCACTGTAGGTACTTAGCTTTAATGATTCGTTTTAGATCTCGCGTCCATGAACTGGGGGCAGTGACAAACTATACGTATTAATTAAAATAAAAACATATCGAATTTTCAGACCTATGCACGCGTTCTATCCTCTACTCGGACATAATGACGAATAGCATCGAATCTTTCAAAAATATTGCCATTCTTGATTGAAATAGTGCTTGTGTAGTACGGCTTTGTTATCATGGTAAGAAATAGACTATATATTGCTAATTCTACGATTCCTTTTCAAAGTTTATTTTTAAGCCTTCTGATGGTTCTAGATAGTTATAGATCGGTCCAGATGTCACTCACACTTTGAGAGATTGAACTGCTATATTAGATGGCATAAAAATTTTGTATAACGACATTAATTGATAACGGTTTTCGATTGTTTTTAGAGTGGCTGAATTCCTATCTACTTACAGGAAAAATAATATTCTCTACATTGAAAAAATTAAGCACATTAAGGGGGGACATGCTCGCCGAAGGTCAAAATTGAGTTTTTATTGTATTTTCAAACCATGATCCTGGACACTCCTTAAACGTTGTAGATAATCTATTTCTATAATTTTGAAGCCTTATTATCCTTAATAGTTATTTTAAACATTTGATGACTGCATACAGTATTTTTGTTACATAACATAGTATTCTTTTAAACCTCTCGCTCTAATGTTTTTGAATATAGTCATATTTCGGTACATAACTGTGCAGTGGTGTTAAGATTTTTTACATTTATTAATTTTTAAACGCATTTATAAAACCATTAGTATAATTTATTATGAGATAATTTTTGTAAAATATTCACGATAAAAAATTATATAGATAATCTCTGTGATCCCAAATTTGACAAGAATTAGGCATTTTATTATTCAAAAAATCGGCAAGATTAACACATTTGAAGATGATTCTAAAGATATTTATTATAATCTATGTTTTTGACTATTCAAGTGTGATAAACATCTTATGAATAATGATTGCTTTATAATAATTATTGACCTAAGATTAAGGTAGTGTTTTTTTGAAATACGCCATTTCTTTTGTCATTCCCCAGTGGTTAAGCTACAACATACGGCCGTAGCCATAAATTGACAAGCTTTAATTGAAGTAGGGAGTAAAATGATATTGACGCGCGTGTTTGAACATGTACCGTTTAAAAAATAAATAAAAATAAATCGGTTAGGTACATGTTTAAACACGCGCGTTAACATAATTTTACTCCCTACTTTAATAATAGTTTGTCAATTTATGGCTACGGCCGTATGTTGTAGCTTTACCACTGGGGAATGACAAAAGAAATGGCGTATTTCAAAAAAACACTACCTTAATCTTAGGTCAATAATTATTATAAAGCAATCATTATTCATAAGATGTTTATCACACTTGAATGGTCAAAGACATAGCTTATAATAAATATCTTTAGAATCATCTTCAAATGTGTTAATTTTGCCGATTTTTTGAATAATAAAATGCCTAATTCTTGTCAAATTTGGGATCACAGAGATTATCAATATAATTTTTTATCGTGAATATTTTACAAAAATTATCTCATAATAAATTATACTAATGGTTTTATAAATGCGTTTAAAAATTAATAAATGTAAAAAATCTTAACACCACTGCACAGTTATGTACCGAAATATGACTATATTCTGAAACATTCGAGCGAGAGGTTTAAAAGAATACTATTTAATGTAATAAAAATACTTCTTGCAGTCATCAAATGTTTAAAATAACTATAAAGAATAATAAGGCTTCAAAATTGTATAAATAAATTATCTACAACGTTTAAGGAGTGTCCAGGATCATGGTTTGAAAATACAATAAAAACTCAATTTCGACCTACGACGAGCACGTGGGCCGTTTTGAATTATTACATTGGATATTTATCTATGTACGGTTATTTGCAACTTTACATGATTTTTATGTAAGTAATGATGGCTCATTGTATTAAAAACAATTTCTATTAGGCTTGTAACATTAATACAATGCGATCGTAGGAAATAAATAATCTCATATCACGGATGTAAAGGTTGTTACTTGGGAAATCTCTTACGGTCAATTTTATCATTAGCCTTCCTACCCTTTAAAGCGCATCTATTCTATACACAAGACTGCTATCGGCGGTTATAGAGGGTAGTTTTTCAAATTTTTGTATTGAAGTATTATAATTTTTACAATACGTTAGTTGTAACTGTTACAATAAGTGCTCTGTTTTAACAGCACCTCTATTGGTTGTGTAGAGCGAGATAAACAGTTTTGACTATATATAGACCAGTACTTCTCAAACTGGGGGCACGGCTCCCTAGGGGGCCCTGGAGCTCCTGCTAGGGAGCCACAAAATATTTCAGTATTTGAAAAAAGACATGATCACTGGACAATACCTGATACAAATCAGTTAAAAATCTTGAGGTCGACTTTTCACACGATCACAATGTTTTATCCGATATGGATAAATAATTTACTAATATTTATAAATTATTTATGTTAAAATATGCAATCACACCCCTCTCATTAAATTATTTTTGTAGGCTGTAGCTGTAGTTTTGAAGTTTATTTCTGTTTTTTTTTTAATTTATGCTTTATAATCAAGTAAATAAAAATGTTCTATTAAAATGTACATATAATAATAATTAATGGTAAATAAAGTACTGTTGGTCACTAAAGACTAGATATTTTGGGGAGGGGAGTCTTGGATTTTTTCTGATTTCGGGGGCCGTAGTATAAAAAAGTTTGAGAAGCACTGACTAACTTGTTTTAACGATTAAATACCTCAATACAAATATATGATAAACTACCCTCGATAACCGCCGATAGCAGTCTTGTGTATAGAATAGATGCGTAGCTTTACTTTCGTATGTAAAATCTATAAATCCAATAGAAAAGTACTGTAGGTAATGCAATATAAATTACGAGTTTAATATTTATTTACAAGAATATTTTCTGCGCTATTGTAACCTATTATACCTATGTTATGAGTTGAAGTTACAACAACAAGCACTCTAATCTACCTATCTGGTTTAACATTGATAACCGAATAAACGTAAACATAAAAAAAATATACCAATCGAATCTATTTTTGTTGGTCTTACGCAATTGCAGTATCATTTAAGTTGGACGAATACAAATTGACGAAACTTCGAAGGTCCGTCGAATTGTCAGACTATTACAAAGCACTCCCAAAGGGCGAGGCTCAGCCCTCTTAGTGGGTGCGGCCGTTAGATAATAATATATTCCCAGAGGAAATAGAATCGACACTTAGATGTCGTGACCTTCGACTACACTTTCTTCGACATTGTTATAGTCTGACTTTTTATAGGTACAGCGTGAGAAAGCATGGCGGATTTGCGCAATAATCGAAAATTGCAATTGGTAAAGTTTATAATGAAATAATATTGTGAACTTTTCAATGCTGTATTACTTTAGTCATTTATTTTGCTGCATGCGATCAACGAATTTTGAAAGTGGCTATATTCTACGCTATGGCCAGAGAAATTAGTGATATGCTTTTATATTTACATTAAAATGGGATGAATTTCAGTAAGTTAACTTAATTTGGTGAATACTCAATAAAAAGAATCAACATGAAATTGAAAGGCGATTCTCAAGGTTGGGGAGAAATTTTGGTCTATCAAGACAAGACAGCTTTTTATGGTAACCCAAGCACAAAGTATAAAAGTAGATTTTTTTTTTGATTTGCTAATGTATACAATAATTACTAGCTAAAGAAATAACTCAAAGAACTGGTAATCGTTGGATAATTTCTAGTCATCACGAGGTAGAAAATGTCTGAAAGGAAGACGTAGAGGATTGAACAAATATTTAAATGCTTACCAACGCATCGCACAGGACTACGAGATATGAGATCAGCATTCAGCTTGGAGAAGCCTTCATTCAATAGTGGATAGATTCAGGCTAATAATGATGATGACAAAATATTTCCTCGACAATTATAGCATGTGTTTCGTTATATTAGATCATCTTGTTCATCTACCTACCCTGTTCCCGGATATAAACTATATTCAATATTTCTTTGGAGAAAAGGTTTTCCTAATTTTTAATTTATTTATTTTAAACAAATTGAAAATTTTGTGTTGTATTGAAAACTAAATAAAATATAAAATTTTGTAGCTTAATATGTTTTACATTAAAACGTCTTTGACATTTTCTGAATTTATGGGGTATAATAATAATCAACTGTTCAAGGAAACGTAAAGAATGAAGTAAGGTATTGGGTGGTGTGAGAACCCAACCCCCATAATATCACCTTCGTCTATCATTATCTTTGATAATGAAAAGGTTTTGACCTTTCAGACATCTATTTTAGTTTGTTAAATGATATTGAAAGAGTTATTTTTGTTTACAAAATATACAAAGAGATCGGCTAACACTGGAAACACAACACGCATTTACGATTAAAACTTTACTAGGTATGTCAATGTCAGTGTTCATAAAATTAGTTAAACTGGTGTTTGAAAATGGAACTCTATGAATTTATTGAAACAAAAGGTAGGTATTGTCGTGAAATTACCTATATTATGTACCTATTTTTAAGAACTTGACATGGTAATAAAAACCTTGTCTATTGTCACTATTCTTTTGTTTTTCACGCAACAACTAACTCGTTTCGTTATTATGACGAATGATTTTATAAATTCAAAAATAAGAACGTATCGATTTCCAATGAAGACAAGAAAAGGTTTGTTTATGTTTTTACTTGATAAAGTTAGTTTTAGAAAATTAAGATTATTCAGTAGGTAGCTATTTGAAATCGGTACAGCCAGATTAGTCTATTTCTATACGATGAAATAATGAAAAAATGATTTATGAAAATTAATGAAAATTACTAATATTATTTATTGCTTACCCCTTTTAGTTCTGCAGCTAAACGTAAAATAAGATGTTCTTGATTGGACCCCAGCTCCATGGCAGCTTCTTCTTCTCTAGGTCCTGAAAAAATTCAAATCATTTCATAGAGTATTGGCATATTAACTATAGTTTGAACGATTGAATTTAGAATAATACTAATAAATACATATTTTTTATATTTATTTGCAAACTAATAACATTAGCTCTATGATAAATAATGCGATTTTCTTCACACTACTGTTTTCATAATACTTATCAGTTTATCACCTTATCAGCATGACTGATGAAAAGAGAATGTATTAGGAAAGGACCTAGTTGGTTGTAGATATTTTTGGCTAATATACCTGCGGGTTTTTTTATTATTGCAATTTTATTATTGCAACCTAATTGTATTATGTTGATTAAAATAAAATTTAGCTACTAAATACAAGTACCAATTTATTAATAAATTATCATCCTGAATCACAAATTCGTAGACTGTAACGCAGCGCTCGAAATGAACAATTTTACGAATCGGAGCGCTCGATATTTTTTCGAAAATATTGACAAAGGTATTTATTTAATTATATCTACATTGTATACAAATAAGTGTGTTCGATTGTTTGTTATATGGCATAACTAAAATATTTTTTCTACGAGACGGAGCGATAATTTTGGGGATTTCATGAATCGGAACGGCGCTCCGGTCCATTTCGAGCCCTGCTATAATGTGATTTCAAATTATCGATAGTATCGATGAGGGAGTAGCCGGACTATAAGAAAAGGATATAAGAACAGTGAAAATTACTATCCATTAATGAAAATCATGAGAAAAAATGCTCATCCAATTTTAATATATACGTGTATTTTACTGCTCTTGGGTACTGAGGCCTGACCCAATACCCCTGCTTGGCGCAACCCTGTTGATAAGGTGCATAAATGTGCCTCTTATAATATATATTTTTCGGAATTATACATCTTCGCATAATTCATTTAACTAAATGTCACTTTTACGTCCTAATTTGTTTTATTATCAAAACTCGAGATGCTGCGTTAACACTCCAAAAATATATTTAGATCGTAAATAATGTATGATAACAAAAAATCCTTCGGAATAATGCGAGTTATTTCTGTCGTCAATTTTATTTCGCTATAAGTTGGCTTCTATATTAGAAAATGGCTGCCGTTAAATATAATGATCTGTCAAAATTTTATGATACATAGAAGATCTCCATGACAATGAAAATATTTTCAAGTGCAAGGTTTTGAGTGATTTTACGGTCATACTATTAAAATGAAATCAGAAATCGATTCTCAATGACCGAGTGCGAGAAACGTCACAGTTTTATCTTCCTCATTATTTTTGATTATTATAAATAATAATATAGCAGTACATTCTCACGTTTTTTAGCACGTTGATGTTAAAAAGCACTCAATATTAGTTGTGCTCATGACAGGTGAGCCACGCGTAGGTGCATAACCATATACAACAGCACTAAAAATGCGAGCGATGTCAAATAGTTATTTTAATAAATTAATACTCGAATATTGCATATTATATAGGATGGAATCTTATTGAAAATATAAAAAAAAGAGAAATTAACTAAGTAGGTACATGTTTCAGAACTATTTTATAGATTTTTTTTCAGTTATTGGATCAGTAGGTACCTACTATGGTTCCATTAGCGAAATCTGGCGACAGAATTCGAAACATGCAATTTAATACAATTTTCTGATGATATGTAAACATGTTAAAGTATTTTAACTAAGGAATACCTATGTAGGTAGCTATCTAAAAATAAAAAAATAATGTTTCTTTAATTCAAATTTAGAATTAAAAATAATCATAAATTAAAATTTACGTTAATTAATCACTTCGTCACATTTCGTCACGTAACATTTTACCCCCGTCTATATTCACATTTTTGACACCCCTAAACGTTGAAAAATATTTTTTTGATATTTACCCTTAAATCCCCGATCCCCAATATCGTGTTTTCAGATCATTTTATATATTTTTTTTACTTTGTGACGTCACATTTTTTCTGACCTCCCCTTCTCCCTTCGTCACAAATCATCACAATATATCAGACCTAGAGAGTGGCGTCATATATGGACGGCCCCTAAGTTCTTTTAGAGGTCATTGAAAGATTTTTGAATAATTAATACTTGTAATGTAAATTTAATAAACATTGATTTAAAAAAAAAGTGTGTATAGCTGAAACTTATTTTTGGTTATAATTAAATCGATCTTTGGTATTGTGACCATGATTATATAGTACATATAATAATATGCAAAAGGCTTTTAATTTTCTGTCCTGAAATAATTGTTTTTCGGTGGTATTTTGAAAAGTTTTGGAAATATGAATATTTTATTTTCACATTCAATATTTCTAAAGAACTGTACGCGTGTACCAAAGAGCCAATGCGGCTCGCGAATCGCGATTTGTCGAGCCTTAGGGCCTAAGGCCAAAATGTTCTGAAACGTCATTAAACCATTGTAATATTAATCACCACCCACGGTGGCCGCGCGGCATAAGCGTTGGACTATCACGCAGTGGGTCTCAGGTTCGAATCCTGGGTCTGGCAAGTACACATATTGTTTTTCAATTTGTGTGTGAGTCAGGGTATGGACCTAATAGGTTGAGCAAGTGGCTGACATCCATTTCTCGTAAAAACAAAATCTGTTAATACAAACCTCTACCCTGTGGAGGCCCATATGATCCTATTAGGATCGGACATGGTCGGAGAGAGTAATAATAATGATTATTGTATAATGATACGTTGTTAAAAAAACACATGGCAGGTATATTTAAAATTTCCCCAGGCGTAAAAAGTTCGTCATCGTCTTTGTAATAGGTGGGTATCATTCATTCATTACCTGACAAAATATCATAACATGACAATAACACTGCGGTTTTAAACATGAAATGATGACTGTCTAAAAATGCCATAATGCTAGACCGAATCATAATGGTAAAAGTCAATTCACTTTCACATCGCCAAAATTGCAAGATAGCCGCTTGTAAAAATGACGGCTTACTTGTGTTGTGTACCGTGAAATTAAATCTTCGTTTCGTTCCTCCAACACTAGTCACTTAAGGTTGTGCTCGAGAATTCGTTCGCTCGCAAAATTGACGCCCGCGTTTGTCCGGCATTCTGTGTGATTTGTGCTTCGGGCGCAAACAACCTTAATCCTCCCCTACTCACAAAGAAAAGACTGCGTTAATGTGAAAGGTTTTTCTTACTACTTGCTCTTTGTAGTATACGTAGTATACTCAGTGTAATAATATATTCTCCAACTTAGCTAAACGTATTATATTTGGCTGAGGATAGTGAGGTGATATAAACAAAAATATAATCACCTTCCCATTTGTCGTTGAAAATATAAGTTTCGGTTTTCTTTTGGGCACTCATTTCACTCATCGATAAACTATTATCTTACTGTGTAAAGAACATATTGCGATAAGTTTTAAGCATGAGGATTCACACACATCTTCTCTTTCTCTCACTCCTACAGCAGGTCATGAGTGTAGCAAAATGAATTAAGTGATAAGATGACGTCATTACGCGGGCTACTCAAGGTTAATTTAAAAACAACTCATGTAAGCTGGTCAGCACTTGAAATGGAAAATTTTACGAACCGGAGCGCTCGATAATTTTACTAAAATATTTACATTAGGTATATAAATATATACCTACATTAGTATATAGTTTTCTAATATTAATGTGTATTTAAAAAATAATAAGTGTGTTAGATTCTTTGTTATATGGCTTATCCACCTCAGACGGTCAAATTATTTTGTCCACAAGACGGAGCGATAATTTTGGGAATTTTATGAAATGGAACGGCGTTCCGGTGCTATCCGGTTCATTTCGAGCCCTGAAGCTGGTTATGAAAATATAATTAGGATTTAATGCATCCTCTTAAAAATCTTAATGAAATATTATATTACCTACATTATATTACTGAATGCATGGCCCCACAAGGGTGGGCTAAAAATACACCTTAATTTTACCGTATACACCATTTCGTCAGCTGAATGCAGAATTATTACAGACTATCGATACCGATATAGGGTATAACAATGTAAGTTAGAATAGTTCTGCATTCAGCTGACGATTTGAAAAACGCTACTGAAAAGCGTCACTTTCACTTTACCCTTAGCGATAGATAGGCGGGCCCACCAAGGATCCTAGCCTGGGAGCCCGCCATGAATGACTGAATGTACGCTCATTTTTCATTTTCATTGGAAAAAACCAAGGGCACATGGAATGTGCCCAATCTGAAAATACTGCCAAAAATCAGAATCGATTTTTTTCATCTTTCCTTGTCTTCTGCAAATTTCACGACGTCCACTATTTGTCCGTCCTTTACCGGACACGTACCGCCTAAAACATTTATCCTTTCGAGGCTTTTTGTGTCTTGGTGAACAGTGTGGAATCGGATAATACGACGCAGAGATATTAAAAAAAGCACACGTAATGTGATAAACATGTTGACTATAAACACACCTTATTACTGTGAGGTTTTATAGTTTTGGCACGACACAAGACACAGTCGGAGTGGTATCGAGTGAGAGAAAGCGATGCGATAGTCTTGATGGAAGTATAAAGTACAGTTGACAATATCAACCGTAATAATAAAACGATCTCTCATTTATGTTCAGCTTTTTTTTGCATTATTGAGGTTTTGGTTATGTGTTCAATCCAGGACATTTTTGGCAGTCATCGCGGTTTGGACGTTTAGACTGCGTGCCCATTAACGCCGTCTGTGATTGCGTTTTTATTTATGTATACCTATAAACCTCGCGCTTGCATATCGCTCCGACTGGCTTTTACATTTAGTATAATACCGCCTGTACCGCCAATGGATAATCCGCCATGGATTTACTGGCAGCAATATTGAGTATTTTAAACTATGGTGATAATAACTGTTTACACGTAAAAGTGCTGACTGTCTCTCCAATTCATTCTTTAAGAGCGAGCGAGACGCGATGTTGTCATTTTATGGTAGGTAGGTACTATTTGTACTATTTGACGGGCAGTGAAAATCGGCCAACCTGAAAATTCGTTCGTAGTTCATTTTTTTGCCGGCAGGCTCGCCACTATCGTTCTACTGCGCAGGCGCAGATCGAAAAATTCTACTGTCGCATGAAAATTCAGAAGCTTCCAAACTTTTTTGATTCATGCATGCAATCTTGCGAACTCTATACATTTTCTTGTTATGGCCGCGATAATACGCACTGTCAACAGTAAATCCATGCACGTGTAAACGGGGTATAATGCAGTAAAAGTCTTAAATTGCACGGTATAATTGATTAATTTGTCAATTGCTCTCCTGTACCTAGAGTTGGGTTTCGGGAATTTCCCGACGGGAATTCTTGAGAAATTTTTGAGATTATCTGCCCCGAATCTCGAGAATTTAAATTTTTAACATTTCGGGAAATCCCGGATCTCGAGAATCTTTTCATGATTTTCTATATGAAAAAAGTGGACAGAAAACACAAAACGTTCAAAGACTGATGAAGCCAACGTCGACTCAAAATGAGCGCAATTTTTACAACATCGGGGAATTTTGTGTCTCAAAAGCGTACGCGATTGTCAGACGCACCGATTGACAGTCTGTGTTTTTTGAAATTCCATTTTAATAAGTAATGTTTTGAATTATTTTTGTTTTCCTATTCCTATTCTGTTTGTCTTTTTACATACATAAAAAAATCATATTTTTTGGAATTTGCCTGTTTTTATACTGATTTTAAGATTTTAACAGTTTTTTTTTTTTAATTTCCCGATACTCGAAAATTCTCCAGAATTCTTTTCTGGACATCCCGGATCTCAGGAATTCAAAATTTCATTATTTCGGGAAATCCCGAATCTCCAGATTGAGATTTTCTCGGGAAATACTCAACTCTATCTGTATCTAATTCTATTTATCAATTATTAAAATATCATATACATACGCATATCTATGATTTGAAATTAAAAAAGAAAGGTATAAAGTGCCTTCCCGAACACTGACATAGAGTAGTAGTTAAGTACATAATATTATTATAGAGATCGATTATTTTCTACTTATCATATTATGGAACGTGTCTATACAATATTCAATGCAACCATGACCGATTTTATTTATAGCAGTACACATGTATCGAACCATCCAATAAAACATTAAATTTTGTAGTACAACTGGATCTTTTACGGTTGGTGGTTACTATATTCTAGCTAGACAATGCTAGTGTTAGTAGTATTGACAGGTAGATACAAATAATATGTTTTTGTTGTCAAACATGTGTGTAGTTTGTGCCTATCTTCAGTAGGTACCTCTTACTATATTTTGATCCACTGTAATAGTGGTGGAATGAATATTATGAAAATTGCAATTTACTGATAAATTTCATTTTTCAAAAATTACCTTACAATAATTATTAATTAACAAAAAAAACTGTCACAAATGAGTGTTCTATGAATGGATTCATTTTGTATTAGATATAATTTTACTGTATTTTTATCATTCAACTGTGGTTTAATAATATCTTTCAAGATAAGAGACCGTAGCACAGTATGTAAGATCGAATTACTATCGTATACTACTTACACTATGTATGATAATATTATATAATTTTACATTGTAATTCAAAGCCTCCCTCCCCTTTAGAGATATGGTTCTTAGGTGTTTTCTCATATTGTTTACTTATTAACTCTTTTTCATATCTTATTTATTTTTAATTAAATCTATTGACGTTTTAAATATGAGGATGAGGGTGGATAATGGTCTGGGATTTTATATACGGTGGCTTAATGCCCAGGGGTGAGGTTATCCAGGAGTAATCATCTTGTTACCCCACGCATATGGGAAGCCACCCCTTTAGAAGAATTATTTCCATCTGATATGTTGTATTTTGACTACTATACGAATACATGAATAATTATAAAACAATGGTAAGACGTAATGTGCCTTCTTTTGTGTTCTGTTTGATCATACTAAAATAAAAACTTCTGTTTTTCAATATGTGTTTAAACAAGTTAAACAAGTAGCTAACATCAATTTATCGTAAAAAAATCTGTTGATTCATACCTGATTGTAGAGCCATTGATGTATGTATCTACCTAAATATTTTCATTCTATAGACAATTGTTGAAAGTCAAGTCGATTTAAATCTTTCGGAGTGTCGATAGAGTTTTTGCTATCGATTTTAAAATTTAACAATTTTGACAATACCAAGAATGCCAATGAATAATTAAAAGGTTTATTATTTACGAGAGTGAGATAACCACCTTTACCACATACCTACTGTCTTAAACTGCACCGAATGACATGATCACCTCTCACTCAGATATCCTCAAACAACTACGAAGAGGTATTATTCATTATAAAGTCAAAGCACTCAATTTCATGGCCGTTTTTTCAGCCAATGTCGTCAAACTATGCAATATACACAGGATGTATTCATACATAATATCAGTGGCGGCCGGTGGTTTCCAAAATTGCTTTCATTGGGGGTGCACTCAAAATTTTCTTACCTTATTTAAAAAGCATATCAATTCAGCGTTGTTTCTGTTTAGCGAACACCTCAATCACTTCTCATTAAAGTCTTGAACTGTTTGTAAAAGTTTTTTCTCAATGCTTAACACAGGTAGACATGTTAAGTCAGTCCTGATTCATGGTAAGTATTTCTGAAAGACGATTTAATTCTTTTAATGGTTGAAAAACACTTTTCAATTTCCACAGATGTCATCGGACCATCCTTTTTTTATTCTGAATCTTATTATTATTATTGATAAAGTCTACGTTTACCGACATCATTTTAAAACACATACACTTCACTGATTGAACTATAATTATAAGTATTAAGTATTATAAATCGTTTATTCAAAATTTATCATTTTAAAACACATACACTTCCCTGATTAAACAATAAGTATATATATTGTTATGAATTTATTTTTATGAACAAAACTATCGAAATAACGAGACAAAACACCTAAAAAAGCCGACTATAACGACGACCGCAGAAATCATACTGAATTGTATGTAAGAAATAATATTTGAAGAAAATATTAAAAAAACAAAACTATCGATTGTTTTGAATAGGTAGGTACGTATTTTTCGACTCTCGACAAATCGTCAGTTTCTTCGTCTACAAAAAGCAATAAAACTCCAGCAAAATGTCTGCATTGTTAAAAATATGACATCATGTTATACATATTCACTCACTATGAGAAAGAACATGGTACTCGTAACTTAGATTTAAATTTTTTATAAATTATATTCAAATATAGAAGGAATAAAGGATCGATCCAAAATATTTATGCTGATAATCAATTTTTATTCAATATCAGCCTATTTTCAATGAATTTATATGAGATTTAAATAAAAAAAATCTATTTTTTTATCAATCCTGCTAAATCTCAGTTACTACATTTTTCCGCGTAACTTTTGAGCTGCGTCCCTAATGGTCATACAATTTTGTGTATTAATGAGTTATTTATCGTTTTCACGTGTCGGCTTGAACTGTTATTACCCAATGTAATATGAACGGCAAACTAAGATCCATATTTGTGCGTTCCGACGAGCGCACGAATTCGGTGACTGTTTACTGAGTATAAACTTTTGGTATAAATTTACATGGATTAAATTGCGATAAACGAGTGATGACTTATGAATAGCATTGTTGCACATTGAGTGATGTTTAGGAAAAAGCAGTGCAGCGCACATGCATGGTGTTAGAGGAGCCGCCGCTGCATAATATATATAAATATATATTTTACCTGATAGATAAAACCGCTACTTACGAATATAATAATATGTAGGTATGGTTAAATCATTCTACAGTGACACCATGGCTAGCGCTGGATGATTAGCAATTATATTAGTATTGAACATACGTAATTTGAAAAAATCTCATGCATACGCACATTAGAAAAAAATATTAATAATAAGTAGACTGCAATATTGTTTGAAATATAGATCTGCTAATGATAGATAAAATGAATTATATTTTTTTCAGATATTATTTAAATAAATTGAGGTTTAAAGTTATTACTCCCTATCATCAAAATTGATTTAAGAACTAGCAGTCAGTGAGACAAAATTCCAATAAAAATTATATTAATATAATAATCCCTCCCCGTATATGAATCAACAACAAATTACTATATTATTAATATATTTTCAAAATGGACCACCACACAATTTTACTATGTGCGTACTTGATAGATATTATAAATACGTCATATATGAATATTTTTTTTATGTATCTATAATTTTTTTTAAATGACGCCATAGTTATTGACTAACGTCAATTATTATTATTATTATGTAATATACTATTCGAAAACAGATATGAAGTAAAAAACATATATCTGCGTAAAATTACCTACTATAACTATGCCAATACAATATTATTTCTGTGGTGTACGGTAAAATTGCACAAGTTTGTCGAAAATTAGTGAGTAGGTACGTATTGTCATATATTATGAGGAGATTATTTTGTTTGCTCATTACATCAGTGTTGACCGAATATGATATAAAGTTGTAGCATTAATATGTAATTATGAATTTATCAAAAATGCTAAAAAATCTCAACAATTGATATAGTAGATTGGCCGGAATTTGATGGATGATGGATGTGGTATTTTATAATAGGTATTGTTTCTGAGAACAAACAATTCCGTTTACTTTGAATATTATTTTTGTATAGATATGATCATGGCCCCCACAAGGGGGGGCTGAAAGGGCTCTAACCTTGGGGCTCGGGTTTAGGAGGCGCCCGGCGTGGCAGGTCGATCATTTAAGTGAGGTATGCACACACCACAAGTTTGCTCTAATAGTAAAACAAATTCGCCTGCGGCGCTATTTGACAAGGCGCATTTATATAATTAATAATTCAAAACATTAATTTATTAAAATAGAATTTCAAAAAAAAAACAGACTGTCAATCGCTGCGTCTGACAATCACGTAAGCTTTTGAGACAAATTTTGAGTCGATGTTGGTTTAATTGTGTAAAATGTCCCAATCAGTCCTTGAACGTTTTGTGTTTTCTGTCCACTTTTTTTTATATAGAAAATCGTTTTTCCAATTAATATTTGATAATAAAGAAATCCCGAGAAAAGGTTCTCGAGATCAGGGATTTCCCGAAATGTTAAAAATTTCATTTCCCGAGATTCGGAATGGAAAATCTCGAAAATTTCTCGAGAATTCCCGTCGGAAATTCCCTAAGCCCAACTCTATTTACGCCTAGTATGGAGTCTTCTCAGATACATACAGATGGTACGAGTATTATAAAGAAACTACTTATCACGGGCTCATATAATATATTGTTAGTAGTGGTATTCGAAACAGCTGTTGACGTTTTCACATGAAAATGTAGGATTAACCTGAATTATTTAGGTACTTAAAAGCAATTATTATTTTATTGCTGTTTTCAATGAACGGTAATGTATTTCTTTTGCGCATTCTGCACGACTGACATCTTTTTTAATAATCTCTTCTTAAATATTTACATCTTGTAAAAGGCTATTATCTCGTGCCGGATTTGGCCACTACAGAGGTGTTCGAACTGCGTCTGGCCTGTACAATTAAAAATAATAATATTGGTATTCTTTGCTGTAATATTTTAATTTATTCATTTTGATAGTATTAACTGTACATTAAATTTTAATATCATACTTTTAAATTAGCTTTCCGCCAATGTAATTCTTTGTGCTATAATAAAAGATACAATTTCATTCGTAAGAGCATATGAGTCTCCACAGAATTGAGGTTATATTAAAACATTTTTTACCAGTGATGGTTGTTAGTCATTCGCTCATTGGATGCTTTCAATAGAAACATATCAACAAGTATTTTTTCCAGACGCAGGATTCTGCACGGCTTCAGAGACAGGCATTACACCTACTACACCACCGTATTAATATAATAATAATTAATATAAAATTAATTTTGTACCCATTATAGTATATAGCAGGGAATTCAGAAATAATGGGATCTGAAATACCTAACAAGTGTAGAGAAGCAGGCAACCGATCTCAAATGTGGAAATACGGGATAAATTTAACCACTTGTCAAGAATACGTCATACGTCGAATACTGACAACTGCACTCGGTTTAGTGGTATGAATATGATTTTGAAGGATGCAATGCACACTATTGCACGTCTGTAATGCGTGGTTCATTTTCGTAGGACACTCACACATTCAAAACATTGCGTCAAAATGTAGTCTATTGGGATATAGCCTGTCGGAATTCTATTTATTATTTTGTTATATATTTGGGTGGTATATAGGTTGAATTAGAGCGAAATAAAAATCCTCGATTGAATCAACAATTGTAGATATATTACGTAGGTACATCGAAATGTACATAATATAATATGTAGGTAGGTACCTACTTAATAATGTATTAATTGTCTTTTTTTAATAACCCGTTCCAGCATGAGTGAACGATAACCAAATATTATGATAGATTAAAATTATTTTAAAATTAAAAAAGAAGCTCGGATCCAGGGTTTCGTTCCGGTTTTATTTCCACACCTAGATGAGACCAGAAGAGTGTCTCGCCTGGTTGCATCACAAATGAAGCAAATACCCAAATGGGGGTAGGTATATATCAACAAGTAATAACACGATATAATATATTATAAACTAAAGGGTTGGTTTTCTGTCACGAAGTGTGACAGCACGATGAGTCAGCTGCAGGTATACATTTTGCATGATACACGCCAAAGTCAAAGAGTATTTCATAATAACTATTATTATGCACATGATAATGTTTTTAAAAATTAAACATGTCATAATAATAATTAATATTTCAGGTGGTGACAGTAGGTATTCTAATAGGTAGATTTTTTAAATGTCAAAATTACTGGATAGATACTGTGGTAGAGAATGACAAGGAACTGTTACTGGTAAACAACTGGTTGTGAGCAACATAGGACTGTGTATCGTGTAAGAATAACTAAAGGCCGGTTCGGATTAGTTGAGTAATTTAGTCGAGTGGCGAGTAATTTAGTAAGTAACTAAAAGGGTACGAACAGACAAATTTAGTCGGGTAATTTAGTAAAATCATTTAATCGAGTCAATCGATTTTGTTCTAATTTTTCAGTCGAGTAGCTCTCACTCAATACTAAACCAAGCCACGAGACAAGTCTGAATACGTTATCTTTAGTCAAGTTCACTAGTTGTCGTAGAATTTCTACCTCCTTACTTCCAACTTAAATCCAAATTTCATCAAGTACTCTCGTCGATAGTGTGAATATTACAAATTATAAATTTAAGACGTTCACAACATTACAAACTTGGATGGACAAACAACTGATGCTCCCGATTTTTAAGATAGTTATTACTGTCATTAGAGACACAGAATGAGTTACATCAGTGGATTTTAGAACAAGTAAAAGTAAAATGGAAAAAAAATATATCGTCAAATTTACGAGAACTAAAATTTGTAGAGGCTTTGGTTGCACGTAGCACCATTGAATAAAAAAAGAAGATGGTGGTAAAAAATCTCCATCTCGTCAGCGTTCGCCAAACCTTAGGACTTCATGGACCATTAAATTTATGATTTTAAATTCGAACAGACAGTAATTGATTAAATTCTTGTATATTTGCTTTACAATATTGTGTAAACTGATGTGTTTAAAAGAAAATCCCAGCTAGGGAAATAAAAGAAAACGGCAGTGTTTGCAATAGTCACCAGCACAATGATCTTCTCTAGTAAAAATAGCGCTAAGGTTACACGTATACGTAGCACATAGATGAAACCTAAAAGCAAGCCGTGTCAAGTGGCGCCTAACATGGGGCCCGAACCCACGATCCTGCCATTAATCTGCTCTCATCATGTCTCATGCTCTACCGACTGAGCTAGAACTGATAGGTGTCGGCCATATTTAGTTGATCACCAGAATCTGTTTAAATATTAGCCTGATTGTATGTGGTCTTAAAATAGTTTACTAAAAGTATGTATGAATATTGTTTAGACTTTTTAAACTGTCAACAGTTAAACATTTAGTATAAAACTCCTAGTAATTCGGTAAATCGTTGAAGAAACACTGAATCACAAACAAACATAATGTAACCAATGTAAATAAACACACAAAGAGTTTCCACGAAAACTTAAATTGAACAAAAACGATGGCATCTACATAACATACGTAAATAATATATTCAGGTAATTGTTTATATACAGGTAAGTAAGTACCTGCCAAAACACTGAATACATTTGTAATGGAAAGTGCTAATTTGACCCTTAATACCCGAGAAGCTAAACATTTAGATACTAGTGTCTAATTTTGGTTGTCGATTAAATTGTTGTGATGTTCGTTGAAATTTATGCAAAATAGATTGTTACTTGTAAGTCACTCAGTTGTTAGTGTAGGATTTATTTTTTTATTTTTAGAGTATCATTATTTGCGCCTGCGTAGATTAGAGGCTAGAACGATCGAATGTCATTAAATTTGCGAATGTATGTTTGTAAAAATACGTGTTTAGTTTAGTCTAGACTAGCTAACCGAGGTTAGCGATTTATTTAACGGCATAACGAAGACAGTTAGGTTTTGGCACACTATTGTCTATACCAGGCCTGGGAAAACTTTTTGGATGACGGGCCACATTAGGAATATAAAATGAACGGCGGGCCCCTGTAAAATACTATTTTTAAACATACATTATTTATTATCATGAAAAAGGAATTTCAGCATAAAAAAAATGATTCTCTAATTTCCAACAATTTAAAAGAATGAAACTGTTTTACATTTTTAAAATTGGAGGTGTTAATTTTGGTTACATGTAAAATATACGTAAAACATTTCACAGTGGCACAGTCCGATAGAAAGGAAAGAGATGACCGTAGACTATACGGTCTTCAATTTTATTGGATTCAATATGAACATTAGTTCAATTTTTCAAAACAAAATTCATGAATTCAAGAATAAAAACCTAACCTAACCTAACCTAACAAATAATCCAGTATATCGCCTATTTTCAAAATTTGTTTGCTGATGGCTTCCTGTAAAGTGGAAACCGACAAGAAACGTGTTTTATTTAGACATGAATTTTATGTCAGTACAATACGATCCAAAGAGATTTAATATACGGCCATATATTTCCGATACAACATTTCACGGTGATGTGTGACACAGCGAACTGCATACGTACAAGTTTCCGGACACTGTTAATTTTGTAGTTGATATTCTTAAAACTGCTTGTACCTAAATGTTCATCGGTGATGCTTGATCGTAAAGAGTTTTTATTGATATTCATAATTGAAAATGTTTGTTCACATAACATTTATATCATTTTTCTAGTAGAATTTTTGGTACTATTCGGTTATCAGGAATACAGCGGAAAACACATTTTGAAAATACCCAATATACTGGATTATTTGTTAGTTTGGGTTAATTTAGGGTAGGTTAGGTTGGGTTAGGTTTGGTTAGCTTAACCTAACAAATAATCCACTTTATCGGTTATTTTCAAAATGTGTTTTCCGCTGTATTCCTGATAAACGAACAGTACCGAATTTTTAAGTTGTTCAAATTTTTTCGAATTAGGAATGTTCTAAAATTCGCAGATTTCTTTTCGACGGTGTAATTCATCTGTTTTCAAAATTTAATTTAAAAAGCGTTAAAATGTAGAAAAAGGTATTTTTTTTCAGAAGTACGATTAAAACTTCCGGGGCATCAGAAATACTTGCTGGGCCGTAGTATCACCAGGGTTGGTCTATACGTTAGAACTCGTAGGACCAGGGACGGAACGGCAGTAGCGGAATGTAGAGTGTTGAATTATATGAGTATCTATATACTGAGGGGAGAAAGACAAGTGGAAATTTTAGTAATTTGTTAGGTTGAGAGCCACGCGTAGATGCCTTCAGTTAAACACTGAAGCACCCATCAAATAACTAACATAATATCATTTAATACGGAAAGCCAAAAGAGTATGAATGATTACAGCATTTTTGATTTCAGTAAGGCTTTTTGTCATAGCGTGACTTCAAAGTATAAATCAAAAAGATTGTGGCAAATGAAAGTCACGAGGTCACAATAATTGTTTCAGTATTTCTAATTAGCTTACAATCCTACGAAGGCGTTTGTTTGTTATTATGACACAGTGACGTGCAGACAGGTTTTACTGGTAGGAGGGATATCGATAAGAAAATAGACTGACGATTTTAGTCATTAAAATCTTATTAATGTATAATAACGGTCACGCATGTGATACAGTAAATAAACATTTATAGAAACTATATTAACTAAATGCATGAACATAAAAAATTAAATGCAGTTAATGGTAAATGAAAGATAACATTTTTTTTTGTAATTACCAAGGCGTAAAACAATATAGGCGCACAACGATTTTATTTTAGGAGTGTAATCTTAAAATATTTAACATTTTTTGTTAGACATTATGAATAAATGGTAATATAGAGTTTCATTCCCCGCACAATATAAAGTTACTACTAGATTAGTTGATGCATGTAATTATTACTAAATCCACTGGCGAAGGGTGGAGGTATTTTGTGCAGATCCGTCATAAATAGTAGACACTAAACTTTGTATTGTTGGTCATACATAATTTTAGATATTTTATAGATAGAAGAATATTTTTCAGCTTTTTATTAATTATGTGTTGGCTGAGGCAGGGTTTACTTAATTTAATTTTAAAACCATCTACAATTTATATTCTTAGTTCAATGAAAACGAATAAGTATTACTGACAAAGTGTGTAATATTTTTGTTGATTCTCTACAGCCTACCTCTACTTTTATGGTTTGGATTAGACAGGGCTTAATTTAATTTTAAATACTAACCAAACACTATTTGCAATTTATATGACAAAGTTTACTATGCACTATAATGTATGTCGGTTCTCCATGGCCTACCTCCACTCTTCGTAAAATGCTCCGTTGCAAAAATAAAAACCAAATATTATTTTCGCGTAAGACATATTTATCTACTTCCTCGATAATTTTATAGTGTGTCACTTAAGATTTTATATTTAACCATTAAGGCTATACCTCAGTTGAGGCATGGTCTAAAAAGATCGTGGCTAGGCGATGCGTAGAGTGGGGGTCAGGGGTGCAAATGAAGCATGCCGAAAGAACTATAATTTGTCATATAAATCCAACATGCGTCCATTTAATGTTCTGTATATTGTTCTATTAGTAACAATAATAATATATTCACTGACACGTTTTCTTTTTCAAGTAAATGGGTAACGTTTTTAGTCATATTTACACGATTTAAGAATTAATACCCCCGTCGCCATCACGAAACAAATTGACGTTCGCTCTCTTCGACGTTCGCTCTCCGAATGCCAGCGAGTCCAAAATTTCGACGCGCCTATAGTTGAAAATTATTTGCCGTTTCACTGATGCATCGTCTTAAGCGTCTCGGCGCCATTCGTTTCCGATTAGTATGCGTCTGGTCAAAAGTAATTTTAATTAGTAATGCTTGTGCACGTCACTGGCAGAATCAACGAAACCTTAAACAATAGAGCGGTAATGTAATCAACATCAAATAGACGTTTTGGCATTGGACGATTGTACGAATTTCATTGATTTTGTTCCGGTATTGAAAAAATTTCGCGAAGTGCCTCAAATTGCAACGATTTCTATTTTTATCATTGTCGTTTATTACAATAAAACGTGGCCATACCAGATATTCTAAGTAATTTTTACATTTTTTTTTTTCAAAAGTATTAATTATAATATGTTCACAACGCGATACCAGTATTTGCAGTGTCTTCTTCTTAGATTAATTTAAATAAACAACATAATATGGACTGTCTGGTCTATATGGAAATACTATCAAATAATTCGACAGAGAATTTATAATCCAATAGCCCAATTACACATGTATTTATTTACTATTGGCAGTTGGTATGTATTATCATGACTATAAAAAAACAATTAATGCAGGGTAGGTACACGGCAAAAACAGGCTCATCAACATAATGATAATTGTACAAGAGAGCAAAAATAAGAATGAAATCGTTATTGATTGGAAAATGGGTTTAGTATTCAGTAAAAGAATTTATATATTGATCTCTCATTTATTTTGAAATATAATAAAAGTGGAAAAAAGTAATAAAAACATATCCTACGTTTTTGTGCAGTTTCATACACAATGAGCTGATTTTTGACTTGACTACACTTACTTCTCTCTTCATTTATGAAGCGACGAAATCGATTTTTGTTGTTTTAATGATACAATTCTTTAGCACTTTCTCTGTTGAATAAAATTTTCATTCAATTCTCAAAAATGAAAAAATGCGATGAGCCTGTTTTACCGTGTACTCTACAAATGCAAAGGTGAACACTTATTGTTGTGCATGTTCCAAGACTACATAATATTGTATAGATCAAAAAAAAAGTTTAGAGGCTCCTGAATTTTTAAGCGACAGTTACAACTTGCGTAACATTTGCGCATGCGCGGTAAAACGGTCGTGGCTGCCCTGATGGCGAATTATATCACGTAGCATATAAAAATGCACTCACCAACAACAAACGAGTTTTTCTGACACTGATTGAAAAATGAGATTGGCGCGACAATCTGCAACTTTGTGTGGAAACAGTTATTGACGTGATAGTTAAATTAACACGGTATTGCTGGTAGTAAATCAATGCAAGTGTATAGGCGCTATAATTCCAAGAATCATCATTTTGCTACCTAATTCTTCTTTCCGTGCCGTCTTCTATCGAAGGTTGGTGACCTATGACCTATTTGCAGTACACCGTTCTATCCTGGGCCAGTCGTATTACTTACGATTAAATCGATTCGTTAGAAGATTTAAAAGGGGGCTTTGAAACTGTTTAATCCAGTCATATTTATATATCACAAATATAATATAAAATTTTATCTAAAACATAGAAAAATCCCTGCATCTAACGTCAAAGGGTAGAGACTATTATAATAATACAAATACGCACTTTCTACTCACTGTCATCTTCAATAATAATTATTTTTATTTATAGTACCTATGAGGGGTACAAAAATAAAGGCAGCAATCACCCACTTTATATTTTTGAGAAAAAGCCCAAAAACTTTTAAATATTTAATGAGATTTCGTCGGAATCTAAAGAAATTACATGATTTTAGTATTTTGATATCAGGGAACAAATTCATTCTAAGTTTTTCTTTAATGTCTATAAAAAGATAATTTATATTTAAATCGGGAGATTGCTGCTTTTTCTATCAAGCGGTGGAGACTGCTGCCTTTGCATCTTACAAAATTGGAGATTGTTTTGTTTGCCATAAAACTTTCTAAAATGCCGACATATTATTTGCTGTGTGTTAATTAACTCGAAGGAAAACCTCATAACCTGGAAAGGGATATTAAAAAGATTTTAAATTAGCACCAACAAAAATCACCGCCAACTGTCTGTTTAGTATGGAGCGGCCATCCTGTGGCGTGACATTTCCTTGCATTTGATTGGTTAAAATGGAGATTGTTGTGTATGGTTTTGAAAGGACAGTGAGCTTACTGCTTTTGCTTTTAATAGCGATTTTCAAAGGTGCGTTTTGATGAGAGAATGCTGGGTTTGCCACTAAATACTGAATTTATTTGGTTCATAATTATAATCTCTATGGAACTTTACTGTATTCACAACTTTATTTTAGAATTTTCGGAGATTGGTATCTATGCTTTTATACCCCTTGTATGTAGTAGTATGATTCTACAAAAGAAATATGTTGATATTTTTAGTATTACGTAGGGAGTTGGAATTTATGTTTTTTTTCATGAGTGACCTCAAAATTAGTCAGTCCGTCGGGAATCCATGTCTCTAAACATGCAACCGTGTCAATATCATTGTAAATATTACAGTACTTTCAGTCGATTCAGTCGTATTAAAACTGTGAACTAACAAGCCCCTCCTATTTAGTTAATCGCACTTCGATTACAGCGACTTCCGGCCATCGCCTAGATTTTCTTGTCGAATATAATGATACATACGCGGTCTTCCCATGTTTTTTTATCGATCGAGTATTTAGTATCTATTATTATCTACAACTATATTAGTAATAAAAAAAAAAAAAATACAATAAAAAAGTTTTAAAAGAAAGAGCAATGGATTGGTACCGTTTTCATTGCAATATACCTAGATAATTATAGGGGCGGACTTACTGCGGACCCTAGGGCCTCCGAAGCAAGAATATAGTTTGAAAATATCACTGAAAAAACCTCGAAGCAGAGTTATTTATACATAAATGTGCGAGCATCAAGATTAAAGCTGAAATCTTGATTTTCTAATATCATAGTCACGTATAAATTTAATTTGGAAAATCAGTTTCTTTATAAACGTATATGTATTAGAAAGTGTGTATTGGGCAGTTTTGTTTACACCCTGTTTATTAAAAAAAAACACATATTTGAAAAAAATGCAAAATTGATTTCCTGCAAATTTTTTTTGAAGATAATAATATAGGAGGTAGAAAATAGACATGCAGGCAAAAAAACTTTACTTTAGGTATAGGTAAATCATTCTACAGTGGCACCATGGGTACAGCAAAATCGGCTTACAGTTTTAGTGGTATTTTTTGCTAGTATTGAAACAGGCCTTGCAGCAAAAAATACCAATATACCTGCGAATCGTCTTTGGCGCCACCGTAGAATGATTTACTTCTAATCGATATTATTATCGTTTGAATTAATTGTGTTCAGTTTATTAGAACCACATGAATGTTTTAAAACAACTAGAAAAATGATTTCACTGAAAGATGTTGATGGCACGCGTTCCTACGGTTGCAGACTGCTCATGAATGCAATTATTATCAATATGATAATATGATATTTTGTTGTCATTAAATATCACACTAACTTACAATTGAAACAAAGCTTTAAGATAATATAATTAATGTGATGAAACTTTGAACCACAGAGTTGATTCTAGGGTTGAAGGTCTAACAACTTAATAGTATTGTTATAGGCGTCCTCTTTAATTGATTGGGGTCACGCTGTGTTTTTTATCTTTCTTGACCTTTTAGATAATAAAGGAGGAAACGGATAGATGCTTAACTGGGCGTTCAAATCTAAAAATGATATGCTTTATCAGAAAAGTATTTATAACACAATGATTTTTGAACTCTAAAATAGAGAAAATCAAAAACGTCAATAATGACAATATAATATACCTACAGATACTTCTTTATAATAGTTTAAAGTAAGTATATTAATGAGCAATGTATGATGCACATGAACAATGGCGCCGCGTCATCTGACCTAATAATTGAATAAATAAATACTCGTTATAATATGTTTATATTATTAATATTATTTAAATTATTAAATTAAATTTTATTTAATATAATTAAATTATTAACGGGTTTACCCCCCCACCTATCAACGAAATCGTTTTTCTCATTCTATGAATAACCTGTATGCAGACTGAAATTATCTAGTGTGTTTCTGATTACCAATGCAATAACGATATAATATCACGACTTTCACCCAACCTTAAATTGAGTAACCTCTGAGCATGTTCTTTCATACAGCCATGTATGTATGCTCGTAAGAGGGTGTATCAGTACTTACTAATCTAATTTTATTTTTGAATACCCTATAAATAAAACTCGTTTTATAAATTATTTTTTTATTGATGGTTTAGTAATTAATTATTGCTTTTAATTATAATTATTGATTGCGGCAAAAAGACTCAAAACTCAATAAATGTTTCATTAGAATTTAAGTAGCTACAAAAAAATAATCTGGTACTGTTAAAACAGGTGGACGGGTTGACCAATTGGAGTCACTTGATTATGAAATTCTTCGTCCAAGAGAAAAAAAATCCATCGTAGCATAAGGTGTACGATGTTGCATGTTCCTATTGAAACCACCAGGCCCTGTTTATCATCATATGTTGACTATAATGCATTCGTTGGTGTGATATCACATTCGCAATTGTATGCAGAACTTCTTCTCTATGTAGACGGAACATAACTATAATGAAAATTAAACTGAAAAAATGGTGGCTAAGAACTAATGATTGAAGATTGAGATTTATTTGTAACAAACATCACACTATTATCGTCTACATATTATTTTGTAGTGAATTAAAAAAACCTATCGTAATAACTAGTGTACCCTGAGAATTTTTAAAATGTATTTTCTCTGTCTATGTATGTTTTTTTAGAGCTTAGCTGAATTATTGCATAACAAAATTGCACGTGGAGTTGGTAAGATAAACAAATGTATTTTCTCTGTCGATGTACTTCGATCGATGATATTGATTTTTTTACCAGTATAGATCAAAGAATTGCCATCTAACAAAAATACGTATGAAATGGGCAAACTAAACTTTCTTAACTGTTTATAAATATTTTTGTAACAAACAGGTAGACTTTTCGTAGAAATTTATACTATACCAATTTTATTTTTCATAAGCAAATAGAAAATCTTACACCACACTTTATTTGCTCACAATTTAGTAATATATAACGGAAAACGATTTTTGTAAATTTTATAAATGTAAGTCCTATAGCGATACGTCTTTTGTTTGCGAAAAACGCGACCTTATGATGTTGTGTGTAAATACTGACAATAATAATTCATTCATGATTGATTGTCTATGTGTGTCGCTATTAGACAAAATGATTATTAATTTTTCTACATTATTAATGAATGGACTGTTTGGTTGGATAATTTACGCTTAGGGCTCAAAAAAGCGGCTTGCATAAATGTTCCGGTATTTTTTTGTATAACATAAGTAAATAATTGGATCTTGCCTGACTAAAAAAGATCATACTTTTGTTTTTTAATGAAAGTGAAACAAGTAACTGTACATTATTACCTAACAATAATTCCTTTAAAGCAGTGGTCAACAAACTTTTCGGACATGGGGCAATTTTAAGTAAACTCAAGTATTGCGATATACTGCCTTTAATTTTAACTTGTAATACGTTTATGAAAAAAATAATAGGTTTTATAATAATTACCGTCTTTCTTTGGTTTTGAGTTAATAGTGCCCATTCGATGTAGAAGGTCTTTTCTTTATAATTCAATAAAAAAAAATCTTCAACGGATCATAAAATCGAATAACATTTTTTTGGATTAAACATTAATTTAATTATAAACGGAGTTATTGGTTAAACTGTAAAATTTCGTTTGAACTAAATGAGAAATAATCACATTTACATGCAAAAATCAAGGAAATGAGAATTTGTGCAAAATTTTCAAATGCCATTATTCTTAGTACAAGGATTTTTTCAGTTGTTTTCCTATAGAACTAAGGTATCAAAATTTATAGTTTTACTTTGTTATGTAATTGTACGATGTAGGAACAAAAATCGTGACACCGTCGTGTTAGGTAAGCCCTACCGAAAAACGTATTATATTTCGATGTATTTACGTTAGATGTAATTTATGGTTATATTCTCTACCACTTAAACGCTTAGGTTATGTAGTCGTGTTACTTGGTCATACATACTATTGATAGTTATATTCACAGGAAACAATGTAATTAAATATAAGTGATTTGGTCTGTATAAACTGAATTATGCAATGCATAGGTATGTATAAAATAACTTCTTACCTTCTGTATTTCTGAAGGCAGTTGCACCAGCCATTGCCCACAGGACTAGAAGACATCCAAGTCCTAGTTGACTGAACATCCATCTCCCAAGTACTCCGAAACCTATTTTTCTCCTGTCGCAACTCTTTGGGATGAATCTTAACCTACAACATAATTATATGTTTAAATGAGTTTGATGCCATTATGTTGAATAATCGAAATATAATATATTTTACTAGTTATGATGCCACTCCTATAATTATAATATTTTCAATCGTTTATGACACTGGTTATTCTACTAAACATGACTAGAATTTGCCTAGTACAGGATGACCCAACTGAGTTAACTGACCAAACTAAAATTCATACATACCTATAGGGTGGTGTTGGCAAAACTTGTACTCCTCTTGATTGAGTTTTTTCAAGACTGGTGTAATTATTCCGAATCGAATATTGCTGTTCAGGATATATCTTCACATCACTAGTTCTTGAAAGTCGTGTCGAGTCGTTTCTTTGAAACCTGAAGAAGAATATAATAATTAATAAGTTTGTACTGTTCTATTTCAGACAATTTTTGCGGCCTGGGTTTCGCCTTTCGACATCTTCATGTACTATACGCACTCACCGATGATAAATACATGATGAAAACGAATACATTAATTCTTGTATATTATATACTAATTTAATATAGTATAAGATTACCTACTAATTAAAGGATCAAATATATTTGAATATTTTGAACATTTGAAGCGTTTGTAAAAACCCGTAGTAAATACCTTAGATACTATTAATATATTCTGTAGATAAGCGCAACAATGGAACTAGGTAACGTGTTGGGAATTAAAAAAAAAAATAGCTAATAGAAATGTCACTAAATATACCTACCTATTAAATAAACAATGTTAAGGTTATAATCCATAATCGGCAAACTGAAAGCATTAATCGCGTCACCATAATGTTAGGTTTTAAGAAGGTAAATAGTTGCGCATAGTATCTGAAGATGTCGAAAGGCGAAATTCGGGTCGCAAATGGAATAATACAAAACTTAAATCAATTATAATTAAAACAAGTTATTGTTTATAGTTATCCATTATGGGCTGCAATCTTGTTATCCCGTTCGATTTATTGATCACGAAGTGGGTACGGGAATGGGACGACTGGACTCCGGATAATTAGACGCCGCACTGTCGTAGACACATATACAGAACGTAGACGAGGTATTTTAATCAGTTTCTATCTGCTACTTAGTAGTTTTAATTTATTTTTCTCTTAACATAATGTATTCTTTATTGCGGATTGAGAATTACCATGCCTAAGGCTTTATATAAAATAAAAAACTCTTTTTTCGTTGGAACTTAAACATTCGTCGGTGTTTTGTGAATCAACCATTTTGGCGAAATCGAGATTTTAATGAAAATACAATATGTACCTTACTAGCTTTGTTGTGTAAATACGGCGAATTTTTATCTCCAAAGGAAAGTACTTAAAAACGATAATCGACTAAAATTAAATTAATTAAAATTACGAAATAAAAAGAAAATGTGACATATTAGGCCTTTTAAAATAGTATATAATAATACATATTACGATGACAATATTCTTTCTAAGCTTTATTATAAACTTGTTAGATATTTATAATCATCTACAGGTAAAAAAACAAATAAATGTCAAAAGTTAAAAATCCTCCTCCTGTAAAGTAGCATTTTGGTAAATTCGCCCTTTTTACAAAACACCGACGATATGCACGATTAAATCATTATTTACGTCTGCATAATATTTACATTCTCACCAACTATTAAATCATAATATAATCATTTAAATATAAATAATAATATTAAATATTTTTTTTAAAGTACCTATAAGTACCTAACGTCTATTTATTTTCGAATTCCGTGGCGTCCAGTTGTCCCGGTGCCAAATCGTCCTAGACCCGTGGGTACGTATCTACCTATCGGGCTTTTGGGATTAATTTTTATATCGCTTATGTCATAAGTAACTGTCATCTAAATTCTAAAGAAAGCCGAAAGAAAGTGGCCATACATCAATGGAAAAAAAATGCGATTTGAACATAATAAGATAATTCGATATAGAAAGCAGTTGAAGAGCTTTAGAAAAAAACTAAGTTGATACAATCTTCTAATAATGTTAATTTTGCAGCACGCTTCATCGTGACTCAGGAAATTGTTAAGAGATGAAAACAATATATAATGACTTCCTAAGTAAAAAGTTGTTGGTATCTGAAAAACTGAAATGCAAGGCTATTTTTCTGATTAGTTTTATCAATACTTATTGTATGTTGTGTGTTGTCTATAGTTTGTAAATTTAATATTATATTTATGTTTATATCTAAATCGTTGTGCACTCATATTAAATTTAGTTCGTCTGCCTCAAAAATTTGCCCATCCCTAGTTTAGGCACCTTGCTAATTTGACAGTATTTTGACTGCAACTGCACACATAGCCTTTTCAATTGATTGAATATGTTAACAACTACAAATTTATTTTCCATATTATGTATTAATTATGTATAACGTTAGTGTACTTCGTAGTTATATAAATTAATAGATCCGATTGAACTATGATACATATTATAAGCTTTATGTTACGTTCAACCTAACTTAACTATAAATGGAACTGAATTTTAACTGGGTGTTACAACTGGGAATTATTACGAAATTTTATAATACACTAGAGGTAGCTCACGACTTCCTCCGTGTGAAATATTAACAGATAATATAGTGGGGTCGCTGCCAAAAGTTGTTAAGTCGATAATTTATTAGAATTAACATCGGATTATATGTCTATATATAAATAGTTATGCTAGAAAACAAATTAATGGTGTTTTGCATGACCCATAGGTAGAGTTGGGTTTAGAGAATTTCCCGACGGGAATTCTCGAGAAATTTTCGAGATTTTCCATCCCGAATCTCGAGAATTGAAATTTTTAACATTTCGGGAAATCCCGGATCTTGGGAACCTTTTCTCGGGATTTCTTTATTATCAAATATTATTAGGAAAAACGATTTCCTATATAAAAAAAGTGGACAGAAAACACAAAACGTTCAAAGACTGATCGGGGCATTAAACACAATTAAATAATATATATATTAATAATAAGCCAACGTCGACTCAAAATGAGTGCAATTTTTGCAACATCAGGGAATTTTGTGTCTTAATTGCGTACGCGATTGTCAGACGCAGCGATTGACAGTTTTGTTTTTTGAAATTCTATTTTAATAAGTAATGTTTTGAATTATTTTTGTTTTCCTACTTAATTTTTTCTGTTTTACAGTGATTTTAGGATTTTACAGGTTTCTCAGGAAAAACCCAACTCTACCCACAGGCACTGTTGGAAGAATTGGTTGTTCAACTACATTTTCAGATTTATATATTATAGTTTTATATATTTGCCGGTAACACACGATATATAGAATGAAGAAATAGACGGTCGGATCTAGACGAGCGCCTTCCTCCTAATGCACCCCACCACAGTTATCTGATCACTATATCAAGTGCGTTATTTTCTAAAAGTTTTATCTCAAAATTTTGGAACCTTTTGAGATGAAGTAATCAAGGAAATAGTGTTTTATCTTCAATCCTATACTACCAACTGACTTACGACCTTCGACCAAATACAATAATATCTAGTGTATCAATTCCTAATAATATAACGGGATCCCATCCAAACATAATATGGTGATATTGATTTGTATCAGCCCCACCCGAACAGCTATATTCAATATTCACTTATAATATATTTTATAAGCTGTACAAATAAGAGTATTAGTCCCGTGTTTGTTCAGATATAATCGAAAAAAACGGAAGCGGACTGACAGGTAAACAGTCAAATTTCATTAGGTACCTACCTACCTAGTATATTATATAATATAATAGAAACAACAATATATATGCTTACGTCTCCTGCATCATATCAGATTGACACAATTCATCTTCGCCATCTTCCACAGGAACTATAACCTTATCTAAAGCGGACATTCTCTCCTTGGATCGTCTTCTGGGTGGAACTCTCGGACCAGTCCCACCATATTCACCAGAATGAGGCCGCACGCCGTTTTCGTGATGAACCGATGAAGATATTTCGGAGACTTCTTGGCGCATTGGAGACTGTGATCGTGCTAATCCATTGGATGGCGTGTGGGCGTCTGTGTACGCTTGGTTGTCGAGGCCTCCGGAGTAAGGTGTCGGTGACGATGCATATGACTGGCGTGACTGGAAAGCAAAACAAAGAATATACTGTTAGAACATTATACCGCTTGTATGACGACGCCTCAAGATGCCGAAAGGCGAAACCCGGGTGGCAAAAAACGACTTAAATGGACTAGTACAGAGCTTGATTCCATTAGAATTTTAATATGTTTACGTTATAGGTACCCACAAAACATATTAATATCATAGCAATGTAATAGCCATCGCCATGAACTGGGGTTTTGAAGCAAGCTGCTTTATGACTGTCAGGCCATAAAACTCAAGTACTAAACGCACGTTACATTTTACGTGACACTCTTTAATGCATATGTACTATTATAATATTGACGTAACTATTGAAAATAGCATATTATACTTTAAGACGTATTTAGGTTTATCGCATATTTTTCGCAGTTTAAGCGAGTTCCTAATATTTTTGTGTTCCCTGGTTATACATCTCAAATTTTTACCTCGAATATCGTCAGATTCTTCTGGCAGACAGGTGCCTCATTTAGGTATTGATATCATTACTTTCAAACGACACTAATACCGTTACAAAGTGATTTCGTCGTAGAGCCTGTCCTTCCTCTACCTTTTGGTACCAAGTTTTGAAAAACACGGCATAATATTTACAAGATAAAGATAACTTTTTATATACCTACCACGTTTTTAAATTTTCTGTCGAATCATGTAAACTTGACAATTCTATGTATTAATAAATACTTTTTTTGTACTTGATAGAAATACTGAATAAATATAAAATACTGAAATGTCCTTTTGTGTGTACTTTTTACGAATTTTCATTTCCATAAAAAACAAAATTAACTGAAAATGAATTCAATTCTGCTTAAATATAGCTAAAAGTATTGAAAGAATGCATTGTCATCGTGTTCTGATATATCCTAAAAGTTTCAAATGTCTATCTAGTCGGGAAGTTAGTTAAAAATCGATTGCAAGATTTGGACAAACAAGAAAAAAAATTGTACTGGACCAACAAGAATACGATCTAATAAAAACGTGGTTAAAAATAAAGACGTGTACACACAGTGAATGGTAAAGAGGAATACATATAAGTACCTACTTTTACTCCATTAAATATTATGATTAATTTTATTTATAAATTATGGCTTATGAATTATAAAACAAAACGTATTATTCCAACAAATGACGGATATGAGCACTGTTGCAAGCTTGCTGTTTACATAATTATTGTGTTAAACTAATTTAGATTTTAGTGAAATTCACTATCATTCTGCTCTGTCCGGCAGGCGAGTGGAATATTATGAATGTTTAGTGGTGACTGAATGAATTGTTATAATCTTAATAATTGCTGTGATAGTAATCTAATAATGCATATGGTTATTGAACAGGCGGATATGCAAATTTGAACAACTTAAGAAACATCCGTTGTCGCATTATACCGCGTCTGCCAAACGAAGTGATACGGAACCATGTGGCAAGTAGGATGTGCGATTAAAATCGATTCTTTGGTAGGTGTCGATTTATCCGATTCCTCCTAAAAATCTTTTTAGGGATTTTCATGGGAAGTAATGACATTAATATGGACGAAGCATCTAGAAAATAAAATGATACTCACTTTGTGTCGGGTCTGCCGGATGGCGAAATTCATATTTTAATATCGGTATCCTACGCTCAAATGAACATTCTGCTTGCAAGCGGTCTGGCGACACCGCTGGGTCTGCCCATACAAAATTTCTGACTGGACCGACTCCACCGTTATTATTGTGTTACAAAATGCCAATGTGCCTAGTTAAAAATTGTAAAAAAATCTACTAAATACTCCAAGAAAGATGGGATATCACTTTTCATGTGTTAGTATTATTTATTATTTATAAAATGCCATTTTAAGATATTGATGAATGTTTATTCAATGCAATCAATGACAATGCAATTGAATGACAGAAACCATTGGACAGTCGCCTGTGATGCGTTGGGCTCCCTTGCGTCTAATCTCCGAGAAGTCATAAATAACCGAGAATCTGTTTCTAACGCAATGAGTCATGACACTAATACGCCATTACAATAAAGGTTATATTACTGTAAACTCTCGAAGCTTGTATCGCATAATGGAAATGGATACGTCATATAGTCACGTGACATCTACGTTTTCTTCTGGGTATGCTATCAATGCAATCCCTGTCCACCCGAAGAGTGATTGCTCTTTTAAAGCATTTCTTTTTACCCGTATATACTGGCAAATATTAATTTTTATGTTCCCACCAATATCACTCGTAACTCTACGGTCTTCAAGATACCTCGTCGCAGGACAGATTTTATGTTTCATGATGCTGTGTATCGTGCGATTAACTTATTTGATGGCACAATAAAGGTTGATTTATTTTTTATTAACTATATAATGTTTGTGGACGTGTTAAATAGGTTAAATTTATGATTGTATATATTATCATGTTTCTTTAATATTTACATAAACACATGCTGTCTTTTCTACTTTCTTGTTATATTAGTTGTTATTTGTAATTCAGATATTTTTATAATTTTGTATTTATTTTGTATTATGGCGCATTGGCCAATCGCTGTAATGCCGTAATACTCTTTTTCTAAATAAATAAAAGAATCAAAATATTAAATCTTTATTAATCAACGAGAAACGGATCGATGGCTCATAGAATAGAGCACTCACCCGGACAAGGAACGATGTGGGTTCAAATTTTACTCGGTCCAACATTATATCCAATATTTTTCTAATATACCTACGTGTTTCTGAAGATTTTCAAAATTACATACCGATGTATGTTTATTATTACTTACCGTATATTGTTTTATTCATAATTACTTCTGCGGTGTCTTAAAAATTAGGTACTTATAATGATTTGAAAAATAATAGATTTTTGTAATGAAGTTATAATTGATTCCTCCAAAACTGGTTGCACCATTATTAAAAAAAAACATTTTTTTGTCATTTTTGAATTTTTGTAGACTCAACTAATCGAATCGAACCGATTTCAGGAATCGACCATGTCGACTGGAAATTGTCTTCAGGCATATTTTTTCAATTTACATGTTTATAAATGGTTATGGTTTGATTTAGGCAGGGTTTAATTGTATTTTAAAAACTAACCAGCACATCTGCAAATTGTATTCTTAGTTCAATGAAAACAAATAAGTATGACAAAGTTTAGTGTGTACTATTTGTGTCGGATCTTAACAGACTACCTCTACCCTTCGCCACTGATATAATATTATATATTACCATTTTTCTGATTATTTTATATTTCGGCAATGGATAAAAATTACACAAGTAGTGTATCTCATTTAGTCGTTTTGAAACAAAGTTATTTTTGTTAATTTTACGTTTTTACTAAACAAGAATTTAGATTTTTTTCGTACATCCTTGGACATTATAACATGTAATTGAATTTATTTAAATTATCGTAAACATTTTATTTTTTTATTTTTTTAATTATTATGTGCATTTATTATTCAGTTCTTTTTCACTATCGTACGTGATGTTCACTTATTTGAAATGACTCTTTTCTTGAAAAAAGGCGGAAATAATAATTGTGAAGTAAAATGAGCCTCGCGACAATAACAATTGAGAATAGTAGTTATCCTGATACGTGATTACACACTCGTAAGATGGATTAACTAATATATTAGTCAGGTATTATAGTCAATACACGTAAACGATAAAAAAAGTAAATCAAATCTGAATTATAAAAGTCAGAAAGTTGATATGGAAACGGTCGCATTTTATTGTTTCTTACTCATCATGCTGGCAGTACCAGGGAACTCACTGTGGGTAGAACCATAAAATATTGACAGTACTATTGATTGTCTAATGGGTGGAATGATGGAGAAAGGGAATGAACTGAAAATATTTGAATATTTTAATATTTGAACATTAGTATTGTTGCCAGTACCATAGATAATGTTATGAGAAAATATATATTTTGAAGACACCTCAGAGAAATATAATATAACTACCATAAGAAATCTTTTTGAAAAAAAAATACAGCACACAGCGGGTTTGAACCCGCGTACATGTGATCTAACCACTAAGCTGTGTGTGTTCTTTCTAATTGCGACGAAGTTAACTAATGTTTTTACAATTCTCACTAAAGCGCTTTCTATATTTCGTTATTATTTGGTCATTTGTGTATTTTAAGTCAAAGAATTAATTTAACTTAATTACAAACCGGTCAGGATCAAGATCTCTCCAAACTTTTGTTATACCGTAGATGGATATGTTATTAATTTAATTAATTATTTTTTTATTCAACAAATTCACAAGATTTAAGAATGTAACAATCTTTCATTGAAGATTCATAATTTCAAAATACCTCTAAGAAATAATAATATATTATATTCACTAGAAAAAAACATTTTGAAAAAAAGCAATTATTGCAAGTACTTATTATGTCAGATATATATATTTGAAAAAAGGTCACAGAAGAAAAATTGTATTCTCATATCGTGTGAAGAAGCCATTCTCACATTTATCGGAAAGTTTAATGCATTCAAAATTAATATTCGACGTTAGTCTCAAAGTTATAAGAGAGATAAAGTGAGATAATGATAAAAAAATAGTTTTATGGAGAGGGTGTTTTTATATTTTATTGAATTTCAAACATATTATCTTGTATAAACTAGCTCGGGTATCTCTGCCATTTGCTAACCAGTTATCGTAACCGTTTTGATGTCGTGATTTTTTATTTTCCCCCTGACCAACTATTATGGGTGGGAACACAGAAAAAAAGGGGGTCACAGGCTAAAAAAGTTTGAGAAACACTATAAAAACATCCTTATTATGTAGGTACCTAGAGAACATACACTTTAAGAAATACAATTCAAGGCTTCGAACCGTTATTTTTTTTCGTTTCGGTTTTCGTTCTAAAAAAAAAATACGGTTTTTCCGCTATTTGGTTCAGCTCCGAGTGAATAGTAGCGAGTGACCGAAGGGTCTGAGTGCAAGGGCTAATGACAACTGAATGATAACTAAAATGGGGAGTAAGATCATGTTAACATGTGAAGCACCTAGTTTCAAAAGCCCCTAAAACGGTTTTTGAAAATTTTTGAGTTAGATATGTAGTTAGATGGATATTTTTGTGACCCATATGATGGCTTAAGATTGAACTTTAAAAAACGCCAAAATTCGTCGATACGTATGACCAAAAATTAGGGTAAATTTCAAAACCCGCTAAAATGGTTGGGTGTGCTTTTCAAATACCGCTAAAATAGAAATCCAAAATACTCTTTAGAATGTAACGAATTAAAAAATAAATACATAAAGTTCACAGATTTAATGGATATGATTTTTTCTCATTTTTTTCAAAACTACCAAAAATAGTTTTTCTCATTTTTCTCAGAACTACCTAAAATTCATGTATCGAACCGAAAAAAACCGATATTTTGTTGGTTAGGTTCCGGTTTTTGTTCCGACAAAAATAACGGTTATTCCGGTTTTCGGTTCAGTCGAAGCCATGAAATAAATGAATTAATTACACATGTACATCTAAATAAATTAATGACGTATTCGGTTAAATATAAAAACATTTAAATCATTAATACAGATTCAGGGTGTTTATAATTTTAATGATTTAATTTAGGCATATAATTAGGAAGGCTCTTTGTGTGTTCTTGATGGTAATTTAAATTTAATCTAAATATGAATAAATTAATCATATTTTTGCAATTTATTACAGGTAATTAAAACAAGTGGTAAACTAATCATATCCGTGCATACTATATTATATCGGAGTAAAAATTGCATAGAAACACTTGAAATGACCTCGAAACAGCCTAATTGGCCGAAAATAATTATAATAATATATTGTTGTAAATGCATAATAACATAAAGGAAACGTGCAAGATAATAGAGAAGACAGCTCTATAACAGCAAATGAAATAAAGTGAAGCTGTTTTGAAACGTACCCATTGTTCGGATTATTTATTATCTATACCTGATTGTATTATCATCAAGATGTTACAACAAGACTTATTAGTGACATAGTTACACTTATTATGTTACAATATTGTAAGAATTAATTGAGTTGAAGTTAGATCATGGCAGAAAAATTACTCAGTGGAACGCCCCCTTTATGGTATAAGAGAGGCTGTTTCTTCTTTGGCGGCTTTCGTGGTGCAGCGTAAGGCGCTGGCCTTCCATTCGGGAGTTCTGGGCTCGATTCCCGGTGAGGACACAATATATTTAAGTATGTTATTTATTCAAAGCCCGGGTGTTTGTGATTGCTCAAAATTACTAACAACTACCTTGTACGAAAAAGTAAGGACATGGTTATTAATAATTTAAAAAAAAATGACCGTTTCTTTATGATTCGATGTAAGGGATACAATTTCGCAGTTTGGTTATGGTAAGGCTAGCTCATAGAATATAAGTGACATTATATAATATATTTGACTACCTAGGTACTTTTTCCGACTTATACGGGGTGTAAATGTGAACTTTACCATTGGTAGTGTTGACCTGTGTCCCCCTTGATAACTATCTTAAAAATCTAAAACATTGGCTGTTTGTTCTACCAAGCCGCACAACTAACATGCTATTGGTAATGCCAATTGGGAGGGTAATACGTATGTTTCGGATATTGATATATTCCACCTACACGTGGATTCTAAAATTAGAATTCTAAAAAATAGGTTCTACTTTGCTCATTCGGCGTACTTCCGTGTACTTTACAGTTCACGTGTTTACTCTTTATAATGCTTAGTAGTATTCCTTTGTTTTTCATTTTTTGTTGAAAATTCACTAGGTATATTAATATTTATGTAAATAAATAAATTTTAATTTGAATAGTCAAAATTCCACCTGGTTAAGTGCCATTGTAAATCAGGGAACTCTTGTCTGCATTAGTATCCCTATACCCAACATTCACCTTACCATCCCACGTTGCGCTACTCGTAATTTTTTAAATTTATTTTCCATTAATAGTCCATGTGTCATATACATACGTGAGTGTTGGTAGCAGGGAACTCTGAAATAATGGGTCATATTCATAAGTCATATTCGTCAAGTAGTGGAATAAGTTAACTTTGAAAATACACCCCTGTATTAATCTGTTCTGTGCTATAAACCTATATCAACAATTAATACGAGATTAATACAATGTCTCTCCATCACGAATTGACAGTTAACTCCATTACAGATATATTTGAATATACAATATATTCGGTGTCAACAATGTGTGATATTATGATAATATCATTATACTGTATGTATTAAATGACTTGAATGAATGACGTATTGAATGAATGAAGTACATACCTATATTAATTTCAAAAAGTGCAATGACTACCGACATCCTAAGAAACTAAATATGATAATGAGAGTGTAGCAAAATAATATTATTGTAAAACTGTTTTTGATTGATTCTTATTTGTATGTAAGATAAAAACGAAAAATCATGAGACCAGGGAATGCAGAATTAATGGAAACTGAAATACCTAACGGGTGTGGAGTAACAGACAACCGATCTCGAGTGTGGAAGAAATGGGATAAACTTAAACACATGTCAATCATACGTCATTCTAAGCTTCTCATTCGTTCTGACAACTGCTCTCGGTTTATGAACTGACGCTTATTCAATATTGTTGTATTTGAAGGTTGCAACACACACTATTGCACGTCTAAAACGTGTGTTTAATTTTCGTAGGACACCCACACATTCAAAACCCTGCTTCAAAGTGTAGTGTATTGGGGTATAGCCTATCTGAATTATATTTATTATCTGTGGATATCCTTGAAGATAGCTTGTGACCTGAATCTATTATTTGATGAATCACAGGTTAGAGGTTACGGCAGCATCCTTGGGAATCGAAAAATTAACCCTTATCATCACCTTATTATTTGATTATTTTATTGCGTTCCGGTTTACGAAGAGGTCCTAGGGCAAATGTCCAAGACAGCAGCTGTTACACTCTCATTCACCATGCAACCCTCAATGGTCACAAGTAAGTTAGGTATTAATAATAGTTTTTCTTATATTATATCATTGACGACTTCTGTGGATGTGACATTATAATGGTAAAGCTATCTTTTCTACAAATGTTGATGATAATTCAGGCTTTAAATTAATACCCCTAAAATTTGCCACTAGGAATGTGTAATTATTCAAAACTATAGTTTACCCAACTCGAGCAAGTCAGCAGCTACGTCTATCTCGAACAGCAGGTGTCCATAGACGGAAGCATGCACGATGAAATTGCTCGAAGAACAAAGCTGCGATTGAGTGCTTTCGGACGTCTGAATAGTATCTTCAAGAGTGACCTACCATTATGTCTTAAGCGTAGGGTGTTCAACCAATGTGTGCTACCCGTGCTCACGTATGGCTGCGAGACGTGGACCCCCAACACGAGAGATGTTCAAAGGCTAAGAGTCACACAGCGAGGCATGAAGAGGTGCATGTTGGGCATCACGCGAAAGGACCGTAAGAGAAACGAATGGGTTAGGAAGCAGATAAGAGTACGCGATGTAATAGACGTTGCCAAACAGCTGAAATGAAGATGAGCAGGGCACATTGCTCGCCGAAAGGACGGCCGCTGGACAAATGCCGTCATCCAATGGTACCCAAGGGGTACGAAACGGCCACAGGGTCGCCCTAAAAGCCGCTGGATTGACGAACTGGTAAAGTTCGGCAGAAATACGTGGCAGCGAACGACACAGGACCGAGAGAGTTGGAGAAAGCTTGGGGAGGCCTTCATCCAGCAGTGGATTGACCCCGGCTGATGATGATGATAGTTTTACTAAAACATGTGACATTGATTTCAGACTTTTTATTTTTGTTTGACGGTTGAAACCAATTTTTTTATTTTCATTTATCTGCATTGAAGTTTTCTTTAAAATATTTTATTTAGAAATTTATTGAAAGATGTCTTGGAGCGTCACAAAAAAACGTAAACAACGTCGTACCTTAAGTGAATTAAAAAAGAATTCTGATTTTAAAAACGAAATTGTAAAATTTGGCTGAGCGCCAGTTGTTCCGGTAGGCAAAAAGCAATTTTATTGCTAGTCTTTTATTATTGCAAACGTGCGTCATACATAATATTGTATGTTTGGAGAACGGTCGAATATATTATTATTCTGGGAAGGAGTAATGCGTACGATTGATCAATACAAATATATCTTTGTGATTATAATAATAGCATCAGTGCAATAATTATTACTTTGAATTTGATGATGCTATATTTTTTTATATACTAGTTGAATAGTTTGTTAACTTTGTAAGAGATGGCGCCATAGCTTACAAAGTAAAATCACTGCTGTTTAGTAGCGACTTCTGTCAAAATTACTCGGATTAAATATAATATAATTAACGTTTGACAGCCATTGCATCTGCCGTAGTAATGGGAGAAGATAACGGATTTGCGGATTAAACACGAATTATATGAAGTGTGGTCGTTCTACCACTGAAGATAAATCGGGTCTAAATTGAGGTCACCATAGAGGAAATTATTGAAAATAAACCCATGGCACTATAATGGAAGACAGCTGAGTGCAGTTGTATGAGAGGGGCCATCCAAAGTGAACGGGTGCACAATATTCTTAAGCGTTAACTATATTATGATGCACGTCGCGTACTATCACGTGACGCCACAGTGAGCTGCCGCTACGGGAAAAAAATTGTGTAGAGTCCAAGACCTGAACAAAAACGATGCATGAGTGCGAGTGAGAAAGTATTCGGCACCCTTACAATCTCTGCGACACGCGCTACAGTAAGATAAAAGGTCTCCTAGCTACAAGCCAGTTTCCAAAAGTATCGCCATCAAATCGGGGCGAAACGCTTCACATAGCGTCGATAACTTGCGTGCTCGTGTTGCTAAAATTGATATTTTTTGTGTTAAACATAAAGTCAGTGGTAAATATTTTTGGTTAATTAAGTAGAAAAGATGGTTCTGTGTGTTGTCTTAAAATGTGGTAGCCGTACTGATAAGCAAGAAGATGGTATTACGTTTCATAAGTAAGTTGATACATGTTCGTGATAATTTATTTGTATTTTATTATATATTTTAATATCAGTGACCTAGTGTTTCTTTAAAATAACTTAAATTATGGATATCTTTATCTAATGGTTGCATTTTGACCGCTTAAAAATACTATATAACGTAAAAAAATTGAAAATTATATTTTAATTCTGAGCGTCTAGTACGAGCACTTTGGGCGAGCACTAGCGAAATGGTCTATGGTCTCGAACATTTGTAGACGAATGCGTTCGCTCGCTCACAAACCAAACGCAAGGCACGCGGCTTCATTTAGCAATGCAACGGGTGGCGTCTAGATGTATCTATAGTCTAAGGTAGAGTCGCTTTTCTTGATGTTTAAAATGTTATCATACTGATGCTCCCATCCCGTAGCACATTTTGAACGATTTTAAACGAACATTGTCAGTTAACAAAATCTGTCGAAACCACCAGAATAACAATGAAGTCACCACACGCGTACCATATTGCACCGACACCAGCAAGACTCAATGAACGTTTATTATCATTTTCTACATGCTTACACATTTTTGACTCATGTCGAAATTGCGCATTTTTTGTTTTTAGCGGTTGGTACTATGTATTTTCTATTATAATGTTGTCTATGATCTACGGTCTGCAGGTTGGGTTCTATTCAAAATATTGTCTATGGATGCAAGTAAGCAGTATGCAGTAATTTTAACGTACGCACATGTAGAAACTGTTAACATTAATTGAAATTAGCACGAATAATGCATAATAATTCAAAATACTAATACATTCGAGTTGGCACTCTCCATCATTAAATTTACAGAGATGGTGATCGTTCAAAATATTCTGCAAAAAGATGACCAAACCATAGACTAAATTTGTTGCCGTGACAGCGGGACAGTACGCGACGTGCATCATAATGTAATTGAAGCATTATACTATTAGGTTTGGTTTTGTAACTTGCGACTGAGAGGATTGGCGAATTGATGACAGTGGGCCAGTTATTCTAATAAGAATGTCAGTATATTGACATCAGAGCTGGAAATATAGTTACAGCTGATCCCCGAGAACCCCTTAATTATTTTTTTAAACCAAAACACATTAAACTGGCGAGGTTCCGGCTGTTCACTCAAGCTTGAGCCAGATATTCAAAAAAGTAGTAATTAATATTATGGTCTACATTCCGATTAGGAATTGCAATACCGAATGAAAGTACCAATACCGATATTTCTGGATATTACCGATATAATACCGGTATTCGTTAAATATATTAAGGAAAAAATAAAAGTATCTAGGTCCTTATAAACATATAACATACCTATAAACATCTCTTTAAAATATGAATATTTCATTGCAAAAATATCTAAATAGGTAAATATAATAATATGTAAACCTTTAAAATAGATAAAGGTAATTGATATAGTAGATGTGCTGATGTTTGTCCTGTTAAACCTTTTATATTATTTTATAGATTTTGTTCCCACTTTAATAATCAATTCAATAAAGAATATATCGGTATTGTCTGATTTTTAAAACCGGTTTTTCGGTAATAAAAAAAACTGGGACACCAGTTTTAAAATACCGCTATTCCAATCCCTAATTCCAATGTAATGTTTTACAATCTTTTTATTTATTAATATGGCTTACAAAGATATCTTAAAAATATCATAGACGCTTACTTTTCTAGTTTAAAATTTAAATAAAACATCTATAATATATCTATGGTTAACTAAGAACCGAATACTGGAACTGGGGTTCCGATTTATTTAACTTGATGAAACATAACCGTGCTCGATTTTTCATAAAGAACCAAACCTTGGGGGTTCAAACAGCTCTGATTGACACACTTTCAAACTTCGGAGGTCAATATACTCAAATTTGTAGCAGAAATGGTGATTTTTTTTTTAATGTATGTGCGGTACCGGCTTTGATATAAACTATGTAAAAATGTTTGTGAATCATAGAACAATCAAGTAACTGCCTTTCCATTATTTTAAAAGTATATAAATGCGTCATCATTAATATGATCGACGGCTACGCCCGTAGTAACTAAAAGAGTCTTTGGTTTCCTCGTAAATAATATTATTCTCATGGCGTAGGTTTTAAAACCGGAAATTAAGGCACGTAAGATTTCTTCATATTGTATCTATGATTAAATTAATTAAATGCAACTGTGAATGATGCTAAAAAGCGGCAATGAAAATAATTATTAGTGAGCAACGGGAAAGAATGGATAAAGTTAATCGAAAATTAATATGAAGATAGATAATTTTAGTGTTGTTCGATATTTGAAAGAACACCGACATTCATCCTCTGATTTCCGTTCTGCGTTTTAAGATGGTGTCCAAGTTTAAATACCAATGTGCCGCGATTGCAAACAATGGTTACGGCCAGGGAACTCAGAAATAATGGGAACTGAAATATCTAACGGGTAAGGAGTAGCAGGTAACCGATCTCGAGTAAGGAAGAAACCGGGATAAACTTAAACACGCGTCGAGAATAAGTCATACCTACGTCGAATACTGACAACTGCTCTCGGTTTATGCATTGACGCTCATTTAATATTTGTGTATTACACACACAATTGCACGTGCATAATGAGTGTGTCATTTTTATAGGACACTCACACATTCAAAACCCTGCATTAAAATGTAGCGTATTGAATATAGCCTATCAGAATTCTATTTATAATCTGTTCTGTGGTTTTTTTTTTTTTTTTTTTTTTTTTGTGATTTTACCGAGGCTTTGACTGCGACTCGCTGTCATATCGCCTCTTCTCTTCTAGAAGGGGATCCTTCGATCAGGTCCTCACTCCTATTCTGTTAAATGGCTTTATAATTATTTTGTCTAGCTCTTCCGTCTTTCTTTCTTTCTTCTTTAGACGCCAGTGTTTTATGCACCAGAATCGCTCTCCTCCGTATCCATCCCTTCTGTATTTTCGATACATCGTGTAATCATTGAATTTCAGATAGTCTAATTCAGACCTCAGCCAAGTCTCTGAGATTAATGCTATTGAAATTTTTTGTCTTATTAAGTAGAGTTCTATATCATCCTTTTTTTGCTTCATACTTCTGGCATTCCATTGTAAAATCCTAATTTGTTTTTTATTATCCATTTTGCTCCAGAACCTCCCCTAGAATTTCCTTTAAGTGTCCTTCTTTGAATTGTTTGCATACCCAGTCCACTGCTTTAATTATTAGTTGTTTAATGATCTGCTGCCAGTCTCCCCCTTTCAGCAAGACTTTCATAATTTCTCCCATCGCGTTAACCTCTGTCTTCCCCTTTGAATTTTTCTTATTTTTTGTAGGCTTTACGCTCCTACCTGTAGATATTATTGTTGAGCCTGAAGCTTCTACCACCGCCTCTTCTTTCTTTTTGTTTTCCTTAGTTTTTTGAATTGTTTCGCTTTCATCTCTTCTTACGATTTTTTTTTGTTTTAATATGTCAGCATAGCTATTATTTAACATATTTTTTTTTGCTTCCTTGAAAGGTATGTTCATTTTTTTCATTGCTTCTTTGCAATTCTTTTCCTCTTGCCACTTTGGGCATTTTTGGCTGTTTGCCGCGTGGTTACCTTTGCAATTGATGCACGTAATTTCCTCATTTTTTTCGCAGGTTTTGTGGTTTTCACCACACTTAGGGCACGTTTCTACTGTACGTCCGCAATTGTTCGCGATATGCCCATATCGCCAGCATTTGTAGCATTGCATAACCCTGAATACATACGGTTCTACAGCAAAAGAGACTCCATATATGTAAATTGTTCTCGGCAATATTTTCTCCCCAAATTTAATACTGACTGACGAGGTCTTTGTCAGCTCTCCTGTATCACCTTTTCTTGTCAACCTCTTAAGGTTGATTACTTTTGCATCACTTTTGATTTCCATTTGCAGTTCTTGGAGGTCCATATCAATATCGACTTTTCTTATTACTCCATAAGAGCAGGAGTCATTCTCTTTGGTCACAAAACCGAGATCTTTGAGTTCTCCAGCTTGTTTCACTTTATCTGCTTCTTTTTCGTCTTCTACTTGGATGTACGTCTTTAAATTTTTATTGTAAATTTTCTGTACTTTTACTCCTGCCTTATGCAGCATCTGCGCTATTTTCAATTTTAATGGAATTTTACTTCCCGTCGCTATCATGACGATGTTTTGGTTTCCCTTTGGAGTGACCCCAGAGTCTCTTCTGGGTTTTTTTCCAGAGGTCACCGTCTGCCATTCTTCTTCTTTTTCTCCAACCACTTCCTCTTCATCATCGTTTCTTTTCTTCTTCGTTTTTTTGGTTTCATTCACTTCCATCGTGGTGTTTTCCATTTTATTGCTTTTGCCGTTCACGCGGTCTTGGAATTCGCGCAACAGTGTGAACAAAAAACAGTGTGGACAACCCCTCGCTTCACAGCGTTTGACGCACTCCCCGCACAAAGTGCACTATCCGTGCAACAATAAATATTTTTCACTTTTTCTCAAGCACTGGCACTGATTGTCAAAATCACATGGGACCACACATGTTGAGTTTATTGTCAAATTCATTTACAAACAATATTATTTTTGTTGTATCCCGTATTTATAACCGTTCGCGAGTAACCAGGCGAATAGCGTCCCGAATACGCAAGCGAAGTTGTACAACCTCACTCCACCGCTGTTGGCTTCCGACTGTGTTCTGTGGTTACAGTAGAACTTTCGAGTAAATTTGGAAAAGATGACAGAACAGGTTAGTCGTATAAGGGTAGATATAATATAATATTATATATACATATTATTATGTCTTTATTGTATAATGGTAATTTAATAATAAGTAATAACGGTGGCCGCACGGCTAAAGCGTTGGACTATAACGCCGTGGGTCCCAGGTTCGAATCCTGGGTCTGGCAAGTACACATATTGTTTTCCAATTTGTGGGTGTCAGGGTATGGACCTAATAGGTTGAGCAAGTGGCTGACATCCATTTCTCGTAAAAAAACAAAATCTGTCAATACAAACCTCTACTCTGTGGAGGCCCATATAATCCTATTAGAATCGGACATGGTCGAAAGAAAGAAAAAATAAAAAGTATAAAGATTTGTGTGAAATTACAACATATTTTACTAACAATTTTTACCGTAGTTTATTACACGATTGAAAGCTTAGTGATACATATTATTATTTTGGTTTAATTCATATGTAGGTACATAAAATGATAAATACGATATACATGACGTATACCTACCCTTATTCCGCTAATGCATAAAAAACTGCTAAAGAGTTATAATACAGATTTTTATTTACTATATTATTTCAATAATGTGTTTCATATGTACTAAAACAATAATCGGTTCTTTGAGAAAAAATTACAGAATAAGTTTTTTTGCAATATGATTGCAAGTTACAAAAATCATATACAGCCTTCTACGTGTACATGACTCATTTGATGAAAAAAATATTGTCTATCAAAAAGTCTAAGGTCTAAAAAGATCATGACTAGGCGATGCGCAGATTGCGGGTCGCTGGTGCAAGTGACGCAAACCGAACGAAATATAATATGTCATAAAAAATCAACATGCGTCCTTTTTATGTTATGTTTATTATTATATTCGTAATAAGAATAGTATATTCATTGACATGTTTTCTGTTTCAAGTACATGCGGAACGTTTTTAAGTCATCTTTACACGATTTAAGAATATATTCATCCGACTCCATCACAAAAGAAATTGACGTGCGAACAGGTAGACTATCCCTCTCCGAATGGCAACGCGCCTCAACGCGGCCGAAATTTCGTTCCATATAGTGTTGAAAATTATTTGCTGTTTCACTTATGTACGCTCTTAATGTAGACTCAGAGGTCGCCGGATCGACGAAATAGTACAGAAATACGCTTAGAGCGCTACACACATAGGTATATATGGCCTATAGTAATGTAATCAGCTTGGGGAAGCTTTCGTCTGACTGATTCAAAGCGATGTTAATGATAATTTTAATGAATCGTTCAACTTCTTACAATAAATCAACATTGAAATAAGGTCAAAATCATGGTCGGAAAACATTAAAAACTGTGACTTTAATTAATGAAGACGAAGGTAGTTGATAGAGCGTATAAGATTTAAAAAAAACAAGGAAAAAGGAAACTGATAAGAAAAACATTAAGAACTGATAAATTAACAGAGATTGTATTCCTTATCTGAAAGTAAATATTGTGGTCAAAAATTAAAATAATGTGCACAAATTACGTTTAATCTCGATCATATTATATTTCTGCCTCCAAATGATTTGAATTGACATAAAATCTAGCCAAATATTGCATGGAGTTTACAGTTTTAGATCAATGAAATCATTTTCACGCAAATAAAAATATATACTTAAATGTTCATATTTTACAATACAATATGATGACTCAGTAAAAGTAAAGATCACTCAATACTGACTAATTTCTGTTATTTCGTTTGATAAAGATTTAGAATAATCCTTCTAATGTTAAATGTATTTATATTTGATTGTATATACTAGTAATAACAGTACAAATTTGTTTCGTTTTCTTTGCGATCAGTCTTGTATAATATGGTTGTTGATTTTGGTTGCTATAATGGTTTTCTACTATTATATTAATTTTCTGCCTGTCGCTGGTATTGTCATCTCTGCTGCCACAAATAATTGGCTATAAAATTACTTGCTGATTACAATGATACTTGGTTGATCTTAATTTTTGTTATTCATTAGGTATATATTATGGAAGTACTTTATGGGGTATTAGTATAAATCAGGTAGTCTTTGACATATTGTAATATATCAAGTGTCATACATAGCTGTCAGTAAAAGAGAACCGAATATGAATGGGAATAATATTACCCATCACCTTTCTTGGGTAAATAATCATTGATAAGTGTTAGTTTGTTTCAGAAACTTTGTGAAAATGTCAGAAAGATTTTCGCGGAACCTTATTAATCCACATGAAATCCGACATGGGTGACGTCGTGTAAATGACAATAAATTCTCACTATTTTACGTTTTTCTTAGCTCGTATTCTTATTTGCCCGGTACAAATCTTGCAATCGATTTTTAACTAACTTCCCGACTAGCTAGACATTTAAAACTTTTAGAATATAATATCATACATGATGCCAGTGTATTTTTTTAATACTTTTATCTTTAAGTAGAATTGAATTCATTTTCAGTTAATTCTGTTTTGTATGAAAAGTTATTTCGACACTATTATTGGTTGCTAGGAGGGTTTGGGGTACTAGCATACTGTGTTTGTCCGCAATATATATAAAACTACAAAAATAATAAAACCATACGGTGGCCGCGCGGCATAAGTGTTGGACTATCATGCCGTGGGTCCCAGGTTCGAATCCTGGGTCTGGCAAGTACACATATTGTTTTTCAATATGTGTGTGCGTCAGGGTATGGACCTAATAGGTTGAGCAAGTGGCTGACATCTATTTCTCGTAAAAAAATCTGTTAATACAAACCTCTACTGTGTGGAGGCCCATATGATCCTATTAGGATCGGACATGGTCGAAAAAAATATTTATTTAATATTAAAATATACTCGTACATGAAACAATAAACAACTACAAAACAGTTTTGTGTTTATTAATCAAATATGTATCTATATAGAAAATAACTAAACTTAGTAATTGGACGTAACACCAAATTCAAGTAACGAACATCTAAAAATAATAATGTATTAGAAGTTGATATACTTATAGAAAATGATTGATAATATTATAAGTATATTTTTGAACAAGTTCTGTAAATTTATTTAACTGTGGAAAGTAATTTTAGAATTTGATTTAATTTTAATAAGATATTATATCTACCTAACTGGTTTTCTGTGCGGTGGACTACTGTAATGTCTGGACTGGCATAAGTATATAACTTGATTTAACGGTTAATTTAAAAAAAAAATGAGATCACATATTATTACGAATAATACTGCAAAAAACGTTTGGCAATGATTTGTGCTAAATTTACTATTAAAGTAACGATAATGGTGAATTTGTTCAATAATGCGTAGGTAGATGGTACCTATTGATTATTAACGGGACAAGCCGTTGCTCATCATATCACAATATCAAAAACGAAAATGTGATGAATGCATGCGCGCACACAACAAAATGATTTGGGGGGTAATAATTTCGAAAAAAAATCCACACTTATTTATTATTGATTCTAAAGACTGTGCGAGGGAGCGAGGTTAGTAAAATCCAACAGGTGCCACTGACTTCAACGTTTACCATGTCTACTACGTATAGCTTCTCGTTGTTTCAATCACCGAGCCTCGTATTTTTTCAGGTATATTCACCATACCCGGACACTCCACTTTTTGAATCTAGCAATGAACACCTGGCCTGTATCTATAACTACAGGTGCTCATATACGAGTTATTGCAAACTGTGGTATCCAGAAATGGTTATTGAATGCGCGTCGTTTAACGGTCATAGTTATTAGGTTCGTTAGTGTCCATTTGTGTCGTCAGAGCTGTCTTGTCGTTTAAATACGCCGCATCGGAATATTAAAGCAAACAGTGGATACCATATCTGTATTTCAGAGGTAAACTAGGGTAAATCCAAAATGACAACTTCACAGGAGAGACGAATTTGTAACTTTCAACTTGTGGCATTCGTGAATGGAAAAAGATAAAATTTATCTATTTATCAAAACATTTTTGTTTGTTTACCGCTGTAGTTCGATTATAAGTTTCATCAAAAGAATTGTATGTTTTCTTACTGTTGTTTACCTCTAATGGAGTTACAATGACATTTTTAATTTTTAACTCTTATAATAAGAGTAATATGAGTTACAGCTGTTTACCACGTATGCAGGATAAGTAATGAAGTAACAATGTAACAATAACTCCATTTCACGATTTTTGGAGATACAATAGTTTACCTCTGGTATACAGATATAATATAGATAGTTGTATTCATTTATAAGTGCTACGAGTTTTTCAGTGGCCACAGGTCTTGCGTGACGTAGAACGCTGAGGAGAGTGGAGCCAACCCGTTAAGAAGGCTGTCCCGTAGCTAAATCACCCGGGTCACGATTCTCAGGTCCTGGTGAAGATTGTTATTATTATATTATTATTAAGTAATATTCTATTTACCTAAATGATTTGTATTTTTTCCGTTTCTGCAGGGGGTGGCGTCCCCCATGTGCGCACATAGAGGTATGTCTAGCTCAACCATTTTATAGAATAGTAATTGCTAACCTTTTTGTTTGGCATAACTCTTGAAAGATTTTGTGAAACTCGGGAAACCTCTACCCGACTGTCCCATATTATTAAGTTAAATTACAAACGTGCCTAAAATGCCAACCCATACTGTTTTTAGTATCAAATTTAAAGTCAATTTATGTAAAGAATTTAAAAATTGTGATAAACACATCCACATATTATACATGTTCTTTTAGAATTTTCCACTCCATATAATGTCCTGCCCCTAATCAATGCAAACTTGTCTATCTTAAGTGAAGACACTGGCAGTAAGTTAAGTTGTAATACTTCGCTATATTAGTTCCTAATTCCTATAATTCGGCCACACATATTCGTATACGAATAATCTTCACAATGTATTCCCAAATTTTATCAAATAAATAGGCATGTCAGTAAAAATCACATATAGAAATAAATAATCAACACATTGATGTAACATTGCCATAAGATTTTTTAATACTTTGATAGGAACACAAGAAACAACGTATAACAACAACGACAATTTAATTCCTCAAACGTTATTCATTTTCATTTTAAAATTCATTCCAAGTAAAACTCTTACTAGGTTTTTATTAATAACTATGACATGATAATATCGTCTCTGTTCTGGCAGAACACACTAACTGGAGAATACTAGTTTTGAGTAATTTGACTTTGAAGTTGTTAAAATGTTTGAAATGGTCTATCATGTGAGTTTATTAAGTAATCGTAAAAACGATGATTTTAAAATAAAAATAAAGTTTGAAATAAGGAACATTTTGGTATAACTAACTCAATATGTCATTTTTTCGAATTAGTGTCTTCTGCCAGAACAGTGACGATATTATGTATTCCCATTTTACTTTCAAAATGCATTGTTAATCATAAATATTACCAAAAAGGTTTTCAAGTCTTTTTCAGTGTATTTACGAATTCTCGCAGAACTCCGGTTGGGAATCATTCTAAAGTCTTAAACCGGAAGTAATTTTCTTCAAGCTAACCAGATATTGGGACACATGAAGAGTAATAAATACCATTATACATTCTAAGTACAATATATGTATGGGAAAGCCACATAAAAGCCGCTGAATCGACGAAGTAATCGTTTTTCCAGGATGACTAAAAAAAAAATGCTTCGTTTCTTTATTATCGTGACATTAATTTTAAATCATTTTTAAAAACGGTATTGTAAAACGACGTCATGTATTATATTATTTCGCATTAATATTAGTACTTTATTTAAATCTTCAAATGTTAGTTTCAATGCTCTTACACTTGCTGTCTTTAAGTATTTAAATGACTATATTATACAGTATACAATGAGAAGGATAGAATTTGTTACGTATACTTAACAAAAAATATAATAAGATAAGTACATTTCCGTAAGTTTTTCTGACTAACAATATCTGCTATTATTATTAAACCTTGTTAATAAAAGTGACCAGCTGAAAAGAGCTAATGTTATTTTTACTTGAATTTTTCAACAGTAAATGTTCAATAGTAATGTTTAAGTAATTGCCAAAAATACTCAAGTAAAAGCTAATATTTACTAGTGAGTATATTCACTTAATTTAGTAGGTATACACAGTGGCGTAACAAGAAGTGGGCGAACAGGGCTGTTGCTCCGGACGCATTACTGGTGGGGGCGCAGGAGTGGAGTTTCGTTGAACGATAAAAAACATTCATGTTGCAATGAAACAAATATCACGTTTCATAATATGTCAAAAACTAGCGCTAATTTAATGTATATTATTAAAAATTACTGGTCAAGAAAACATTTTTTAGAAGACTATTATCAGTAGCGCCCATGATGGCCGAGTGGCGTAAGCGTCGGTTTATAATGTCGTGGATCCCAGGTTCGAATCCTGTGCCTGGCAAATACACATATTATTTTTCAATTTGTATTTGGAGTCAGAGTATGATGGACTTAATAGTTTGAGCATGTGGTTGACATCCATTCATCGTAAATAAAGAAAAATCTGTTAATATAAACCTACACTATGTGGAGGCCCATATTATTCTATTAGGATCGGACATGGTCTTATAATATAGGCATTAGTAAATAATTGTGTGCACATTGAAACATTCCAAAATATTAAAGAAAAGTCGACTGACATTATGAAACACTTACATTGTGAGTTATTTAATTTGTATTACATATTTCAATTTGCTATTGGAAACAGAATGCAGATGAAATTATTATTTCGAGTGCTTAAAGTCAAACAACGTTATCTACAAAAGTGGTTTTTTTTTTTTTTTTTTTTTGAGATAACGTTATTTTACATTTCCGGCTACATGATAGTCAAACAACGTTATGTCAATTTTTTCTATTTTTTTCTTAAATCGTCAGTAAATTTTAACGTTAACTACATAAGTTACCCTTGTTTTCATATTTTTTAAAAAATTATTCCTATAAATTTTAACATAACCATAAGCAAGATAAATGTACAATACACAATAAATTATAAAATATGAACATTAGATTTTAAATAAACATTTCCCTTGTTGAGTTACAATAATCTAAAATAACGATTTTTGGTTCTCCTGTAAAGTTGCACTTTTGTAGATAGTATTGTTTGACATTAAGCCCTCGATCGTATTTGATACATGGGGGCGCAGTTCTTGTTACTGCCCCGGGCGCAAAAATACCTTGCTACGCTCCTGTGTATACATTTATTGTCGGTGACATTAACTCATCATCATCATCATCATTATACATGACGACATTGTCCTTCATCGTGAAAGGAAATACCTATCCTATACATATTTGAGATTATAGTATGTTTGTGCTTTAAAATACTAAAGTGTTTCTGTCATTTTTTTCGAGTCGTGATCAAAATATTAGACTAAATCGTATGATTTAGGTTGGAATGATGTTAATTGAAATGTATGGTGTGTTCATTTTGTCCCTCAAATTATACTTGAAGATAATTTGAATATCTACTACTATGAACAATTTTGGAGAACATCCGTTTATTCACATAGTTGTCAATGATTGAGGGACGTATTGTTGCAAGTTAAGGACTGGGAGTCAGATGGGAAAGGCACAGTACATTTTGTATTTGACGAATGAAAAGGGTGGGTGAATAAAGAATTTTTAATATTGTGATATACGGAAAATCAGCCGGCTATCATCTCTGAGGCAAACCTCTAAAAACATAGAGGGATAACACTAGGACCCAGCTTATAAAAGCAACTGAATTAATGAGGCCCAATCGCTTATAGCATAAAACAAAAATATGTAGTATATTAAAATTAATCACATTTGTTTTTATAAAAAATATGAATAATTATTTTAAACTGTTTAAATGTTAAATTCATTTGAAGATTATTGAAAGTCACGTCATGTGGAAAATGCTACATTCCTTCATATAGTATAATATGCTTCATAACTTTGCACTCCGGCTCTAGGAAGAAAATTATGTTTATTGCTAAATATTATATTAATACAAGTAAATTTAATTTGATCTAATTTTATGTGAGGTAAACAGGCAAAGAGGCGTATTAGTGTAGTAAAGAGTGCAAAAAGTGAAAAGTTATAAAAAGTATTCTCTACCTTATGTATGTTTTAAAACTAATTGTCAGTGTTGGTATTTTATATAGGCAGTAATTATTGGATAGTGTTTCTGTATTATTTTTCTAAACTGTCACTGTATTCATAAGTATTGATTTAAAAATATTTTAAAAAAAACTTGACAAAAATAGACATGCCAAATTGCTACTACAAATAAAAGACGATATACTAGAACATTATACGGTATATTTAATAAACTTACTTCACTTGTCATTTGCTAGATTTATTTAGTGTGTGATTTGATGAATAAAGAATGAACAGGTAGTACCATTTTTTCACCTTGTAAATTATTCGACCATTGTCATGTTGGTTAGATAGTCCAATGCTTCTCTTCAGTTGAGTGGACAAAGGAGTATATAACAATCACATCAATATTCATTCATTGACTGTCAAACTAAGGATAGGAGTCCATAACATAATAAAAAAGGCTTCCGTCATTCGAAATTTTATGGTAAAAGTATTATTATGAAAATGATGTAGATAGTTATTATTTAATGTATCTATTATTTTTCTGTATGACGTTCGATTTATTGATTTATCAGCTTCAATTTAATATACCGATTGTTAGTATATCGATAGCAAGGGTATCCAACCTTTTTGAGGATGGGAGCTACTTTTTATCTTAATTTTCATGGCGATCGATTTCTAAAACGAATCTTATAAGAATTTTTGTTGTCGTTTTTTTTAGTTCTTCAGAGTTCAAAATATTTATTTTAAAAGGTAAAATATCGATAAATATTTGCAAAAATGTAATAATTTTTAATATTTTCATATTCTTCTTATACTCATAAGTAGGTATTTTATTAATAATGTATAATTAGTGAGATATTTGATATTGGCAATTTTTAAATAATTCGACATATAATTACTTGTTGAAAAACGCAAACAGTTATCAAGGTGATCATCCGTCAAACGTGTTCGATTTTTGAATTTAATAAATTTCATATAGGAAAATACAAAAATTATGTACTTCCAAAACATGACAAAATTCGAAGATACACGTTCTTTAATATGAGTATTTTTCTAGATTTAGTACTTTCCATAAAACACCCCTTGCCATTTGGATCGCTAAGGATTGTTTGTTGGCCAACTATGATGTCAAGGACTACATTTATGTAAAATTTCAAGTCCCTACCTCGGAGCAGTGCCGAATTGACTCTTAAAGGGGTCCTGGTTTAATACGCAATGCCCCCCCCCAAAAGGCCAACTCATCTCGATTTAATAATTTTAATTGCAACGTGCGATTTTTTAACGGTTCAATAACAGCATGTCAGAATGGTTCTTATTGATGATTGCTGTTAAACTGTTATATTTAATAATGGTTTTTATTATGAATACTCAAGTTATAAAAATAACAACTAAAATGCAATGCAAGTCTTCCTCAATAATACATTTGATTCACTCACAAATTTTAGGTACCTATATGTTTTTTTATCTGTGTGTATTAAACAGAGACACCGTCTGATATATGTATTATTTGTGCATTGTAAATTTGTATTATATTTATTTATTCCGGTAGCTCTGACTGATTTCAATAAAATATTATATTTTATTAAAATTGCCTCCCTATTTTTGTCGAGCTTGCCGCGAAGACATTTGCTTTCCCTGCCTCAAGAATTTTTTCAGGCTCTGGAGCCCCTACCATTACTGGGTTCCTCAGCCATTAATGGCCCCCACATCCTGAAGCGGGCCCCCCTACCTATCGCTAAGCTTAAACATAGTGTGACGCTCTAAAGCAGCGTTTTCTAAATGGGTAAAATTGGGTTCCTATTCAGTTTTTTAGCCACTTGAATAAGGGAGTTGTCGAGTATTTACACACAATAATCAAAAATTGCACTGCACAATTACATTATTTTTTTAAATATTTAATATTCATGAAATAACATAGCACCGCAGGCCACTTTATTACTGTTAGAACAAATTTGGATGTGTGTTTATCTCACATATATGATCGACCCACCACGCCGGGCCCCCTCTGAACCCGGACCCCCAGGCTTGAACCCTGTCAGCCCTTAAAAGCCCTCTAGTCTTGTCGTAAATCCGACCCTGCATCGGAAGTCTACCACATCCATACATTTTTGTAAAACTTGACGTACATGTTAACGCAATGCAAAGACCGATATGAATAGAATTAGCTTAGAAAGGTTTTTATCTAGCAGCGGATTAATTCAAGCTGGTAATGGTGTGTACGGAATTATTTCAAGTAAATAATCATTTAATTCAAGTCACTGGCTTGAAGATTTATAACCTATACATCTCGGTACCATATAAATAATGGATGTAAGAACGCGCGTTTCCCATCTCTTCGCATACTATAATATATGACCATTATTTTGTATACCGTTGTTTGTATTATAGTCATATGTTGTCAGTTGTATGGTGGCGGAACGAAACATCGCCAATTGCGTTGCGGTCTGATGGATATGCCAGCCTATGTGATCGGACGAGGCTTCTCAATCATTCGGTTCCTATAAAAATATACAATATTACATTAATTCTGTATTGTATGGTTACAATACTGCACTTTTCCTTAGAATGCGCGCACACATCTGCGTTTACTACGAAGGTTTCTTTAAGGACTTATAAACGCACTTAAGAAAAAAATATCTGAACGCATGTTTGAGTTAATAATCACTCTTAATTTTACTACAATTAATATGTACATACAAATGCATTTTATGTACCTATATGAGGTAATATTATTTGAAGCAGTTACCAGCAGCCGCATTAGAAGAAAAGGACAAGTATGTACTTAAATACATCTTAAATGAAAATGTCCATTAATGACGTATTGCAATTTAATAGATGATTTTTTAACCTGATTACAAATGAATAAAATTTGTTTGAATTTTATGAGTAGGCAATTTTACGAGGGCTCTTTTAATTTTCAAATACTGCGTCTATTAGTAAGTATAATAATATGGTTTCGATGGACCCACGCAGTCATTGACTTGATAGACATATACATTATAATACCGTATTTTTATTAAGTATGTGCTGACACATACCTTGCTATTTCTTAGTAACAAGACATTCGGTAGATAATAAAATTAATTTTTATATTATTATACGATGATTTGTGTTAATAATATTATGTTAATATAACAATTTATATTATAATACGGGTTTTTAACGTAGTATTAATTGTATATAGTACCAAATCTTAGTAGGTACCTAACAACATAAAACTGAAAATTAGTTTGGAGCTGAAAATCTACTATATACTCTCAACAGGCCTATTATAATACTAGTCTTCTATAGAATTTATAGAATCTTCTATAGAATCTAATAGCTAGGTAATTGTGATAAAATGATATATCACATTTATGACTTAACGTATTCTGGCGGTTAATTATATAAAAAAGTTAACCGTCTTGACTGTCAAAAGGTGATATCTTTGAACAGCCCCTCTTTTGACCGTGCTAACTTAAAGAACGAGTCAGAGTACGTCAATTTTACATATTGAGAATTGAGACGCAAGATCAGACTGTTTTGTTGCAATATAAATGACATGTTTAATAAAATTGTAGGTTATGTTGATATGTCTGACGTGCCAATACAAAATTCTTCGGCTCATTACCGACTAGATGCGCTGGTTCGGCTTTATCCGCCTGTGTTCGGTCTTATCCGCTTGGGTTCGGCAGCACAAAAATATCAGAATTCGACCGACGTAATATATATTATATACCAACCTAAATTTTCGCCGTTTAACGAATTACAGATAGCCGCCGATAACCGTTTACTATATAGAATACCTTCCGTGCTAATTTGGAACAATAAACAATGGCAACCGTTAAGAATAGACCTGCACGAACTGTAAGTGCATGGCCTGTCCACCCCCACGTAACGTCACCGAGTGCTGGATTGAGTAGGTGCCAACGTCAGAAAACTTTGAGAACGACTGACTTATGTTTGACTGACAAAGCAGTTAGTTTACCGTCACATAGAATAGTCGGAGAACTGCGGAGGTAGAGGTTTCATTTTAACACGACCGACCGCACGAAAGCGATATTTACCGTTAAACTGCCATCTTTAATAGTATGACTTCTTCAATGTTGCAATTCTGTAATGATAGACTGTTCGAAATTCAAACGATGCAAGTGCGGCCATAAAAGAAATTTAAATAGGTTATATACTATCAACTATTCAAGACAATGGGAGAAAATAATCAATATTGTACCATTGATGTACAAAATAGCTGTACTATATTATGTACGGTACGATATACCATCGTTGTATTGTACCTACACAAAATTTTATGATATCATCGTTCTCATTGTAGAGATCAGTTAAAAATCACAGTTATTTTTATGAATATAATATAATATATGTAGTTAGTAAAATTACTATACAACAACAGTATAATTATTTCGAGTATTGAAAGTATTATGAGGAACAGGGTCGGATTTATCCTTAAATTACACCTTGGGAGAAATCGGGTAGCATTTTCTTTGATGAATATTAGAAAATATATGTATATTAATTTCTATAAACAGTATGGCTTTCCGGCTTAAGCGTCGACCTATAGCGTCGTGGGTCACAGGTTCGAATCCTGGGTCTGGCAAGTACACGTCATATTGTTTTTCAATTTATGTATGAGTCAGAGTATGAACCTAATAGGTTGAGCAAGTGGCTGACATCCATTTCTCGTAAAAACTAAATCTGTTAATGCAAATTTCCACTCCGTGGAGGCACATATGATCTTATTAGGGTCGCGGGTATGGTCGGAAAAAAAATATTAAAACTAATTTATATAAACCAAGGTAAATCTTAATATTAGAGAAGTCGCTGCCTCCGTTTATTTGGCCGTCAAATGCTGGTTCTGGCTTATTTTCGGAGGGTGCTTAAAATATAACTATTAGTAGGTACATATTCTGCTGAGTTTTTGTTGAAAAATCACTTTTAACCAACATTAAAAAAGTTCTAACCAACAAATTCTATTTTGACATTAGAGGAGTTTAGTGAATATGATCGACGTTGATGAACGGTGTTCGTGTTTTTAATTTGTACCAATGTGAACAATATTATAGCAATTAATTTCTTTTTAAAACCCTGTAGGTATAGCCCTTTTAGTTATATGGTAAATACAAGGTTGGTGCATAATAATATCCTAAAATTAAAAATGGTAAACGAGTTTAAAGTATACGATATTTACTATTTTGATATAACATCAATACGTGTAGTTTTTTTTAACCCATTTTCTATCGTCAGTTTCACATGCATATGTATAATTATTTCTATTTATGTATAGATTTTTATGAAAAGTGAAATCTAAATAAAAACACACTATTAACACCATATCTTTATACTTACATTTTTATTTGTGTGTAATAAAATTTTACAAACGTGGCAGACATCGTTTATTTTGCATAATTTTGGTGATTGATGATATCGCCAGGGTCAGAAAACTATTATATTTCGCTATTATATTTTAATAAAACTGTATAAGTATATATACTTATATATTATTTATAAAGGTCATTCGCCTTATTTTAAATATACGTCCACCTGCTATTATTGAGTAGGTGTGGATATAATGAGACTATACACTGTTGCAAACGAATAAATTATCGAATATGACAAAACATTTAATCAATAGAATATTTTCTTTCCATTTATTTATTATTTTTCTTTCTTATGTTGATTTCCTTCTTCAAGACAACACCCCTAAACAATTATAAGCATGTATACATGCTTTTGCCTTGACCTCCCGGGCGGATTCGTTACGAAAAATCGCACCGGCGTAACGGTCACAATTGTAGCGCGGCCGCTAGAGACTCCAAACGACCGCGAGCCGCGCGCCCCGCAATTTATATTGATAATTGTATAAGTATTAACAAATTTCAAGCTGTTCTATAATTTTTCTTTAAAACTTAAGCAGAGAGCGTCGTTTATTTTTATCGTCTTTTTTATTAAATATTATTACATATTTATTTATTACTACATATATTAATACAAGTGAATATCATTTGCTCTAATTTAATGTGAGGTAATCAGTCGAAGAGGCGTATCAGTGCAGTAAAAAAGTGAAAAAAAACCAACATTTCATCACTTTCATGGAGGAAACGATCGGACTTCTGCTGATAAATAATCCAGCTATCTCAACTACTCGTGGTGGGTCGTGCATCGATTTGATCTTCGGTTGCCACATCGACAAAATTCATTCTTAAAATTACATGACTTATTTCAGCTAGGTATCATAAACCCATATTGACCATTACTTCTAACGATTATGTGTAGCAAATACATACGCATCAACATTACTATATGAGTTCATCAATTTTAATTTTCAGAAAACTGCAATTATTGTTTGAATCATTTGGATTCGGTTACTTTGACAAATAAATTTTCTTTCGAATTTGGACAACTAGCATTCAGAGAATCAGTAGGCAAAGCATGTATCCATGTTTAATAATTTTAGCCGTCAGGGTTTAAGTAGCCATCATCCGAGGGGCCCAATAACGACTTCGTAATAATTACTATTTTTTAACAAGTAAAAGTTTCAAAAATGACATTGTAAATCTATATTTCTATACTTGCCATGATAACTAAGTACAAAATATTGTTTTCTTTTTGTCGTGTAATCCTATAACATAAGTGGGCCAACATCAGGGCAAGCATCTGCTACCCGAAACCGTTCGATGGAGCTGTACTCGTACCAAACGCGGCGTTGTCCCCTTATTACATAATATTATTAGTATCTGTCTGTAAGCTTCTTCCGTTATAACCAGAGGTTGGAGCGGAACCCTTTTTTGATCCACGATTAACTACTTTGATATGACTATGAGATTATATTAAAATTCTGATCCAAAACAATGTATTTTTTTAAATTTATAATATTTAATATTCAATGCTATCTCAGTGCCGTGGGTGGAATTTATTTCGCGGTGTATGTATGCGATGATTCATTTGTCTAGATTATTAGCATTATAACGCCGAATTATTTTGCCGGTCCGTTAGCTCAATAGGTTAGAGCACCAAACTTGTTCTACAAAACTTGGAGGTTGGAGGTTCAAATCCTCCACGGGTCAGTTTTTTTTTTTTAATTGTATAAAATGAGGAGGTATCAGAGCAATGCAGGTACCGGAATGGTGGCATATATCGTCGGTGTTTTATGAAAAGACGAATCAAACATTTTGGCGAAATTGAGATTTTAATGAAAAAAAAATATGTATCTCACTAGCTTTGTTGTGTAAGAACGGCGAATTTGTATATCCACAGGAAAGTGGTACTTACAAACGATAATCATAAAAGCGAATTATCTATGTCTTAGTGTTACGGATAAAAAGCGAATTTCTCATATTAGGCCTTTTAAAATATTATATTATAAAGACAGTTTTCTTTCTAAGCTTTATTATAAAATTGTTAGACATGTATAATCATCCACAGGTAATTAATAAATAAATGTCAAAAGTTAAAAATCCTCCTCCTGTAAAATAGCATTCTGATTAATTCGCCCTTTTACCGACGATATATAAATATCTGAAATTATCTCTTTCGAATTTAATATATATTCATGGCGAAGGGTGGAGGTAGGCTGTTAAGATTCGCCATAAATGGTGCACATTAAATTTCGTCAGTCATACGTATTTGTTTTCATTGAAATAATACTAGAATTTACAGATGGTACTGGTTTAGTTTTCAAAATTCAATTAAACCCTGAAAAATCCAAACCATAATAGATAATAGTCAAAAAATACTTGTCTATCTATAAAATATCTAAAATTATGCAGTTAAATCATACGTAACTTTGGATATTTTATGGATAGAATAATATTTGAATCTATTATAGTTTGGTTTAGGCAGGGCTTAATGAATTTAAAAAAAAAAACTAACAATATTATGTGTATTACGTATTCTTAATCCAACGAAAACAAATAATTATGAATGAAAACGTGTGCATCGCCCAAGATATACCTACCAAAACTATTATGGTATGGTTTAGGTAGGGTTTAATTGATTTTCAAAAACTAAACAAGATCATCTATAAATAAATTGTAGTCTTAGTACAATAAAAACAAATATGTATGACTGACAAAGTTTAATGTGCACTATTTATGGCAGATCTTAACAGCCTACCTCCACCCTTTGCCACTGATATATATATGGTGTCTGAAAAATGTTGATATTAACATTTGATTACTAATTAGGTTTTATGAGAACGTTGTTCGAATTACTGTCGTTTTTTTTTTATTTATTACATCTGGCAAGTTGATTCGACAGTTCTAATACCCGAAACTGAACAAATATACCAAAAATCTAAGCACAAATCACAATGATAGAAAAGCATTACATGACGAACTTTATTGTTATCGAGTAAGTAGGTCTCGATTATTTACAAAGCATTATCATTATACAACATTGCCTGCTCATTTTCTATAAAAATCACTCACACATTGTGTTGAATCGTTCCGTGAATAAATAATATTATACTACTTGTCTAGTTTCTGTAGCAATCGATATTTTTGAACTTTCAAAACTTCTATTTACTGAACTGTTTTTTAAAAATAACACCAATTCGCAATTGAAATCAAACTATTAACATAATAATATGGTTGTCATCAGGAATAATTTAAGATTTAGTTATAATGTCATTGCACTTTATAATTACTTCCTAAACAAAATTATAATTAATTGTGTTTGTGTTAGCATTATATTGATTTAAAAAACAAAGTTGGTATGCATTTCTTATTTTTTATCAGAATTGTCAGAATGTGAATCAGCAGTCATTCGCATGAATGGTAAATGAATCAATAGTTTAATCGACATTTGCACTCGTCTTGACAGTGAAAGATGTGAGTTCTAACCACACTCGGTCGAATTTCAAGGATTTTTCTAGTATTCTCTATTGGTAGCAGTGGCGGCCGGTGGTTTCCAAAATTGCTTTCATTGGGGGTGCACTCAAAATTTTCTTACCTTATTTAAAAAGCATATCAATTCAGCGTTGTTTCTGTTTAGCGAACACCTCAATCACTTCTCATTAAAGTCTTGAACTGTTTGTAAAAGTTTTTTCTCAATGCTTAACACAGGTAGACATGTTAAGTCAGTCCTGATTCATGGTAAGTATTTCTGAAAGACGATTTAATTCTTATAATGGTTGAAAAACACTTTTCAATTTCCACAGATGTCATCGGACCATCCTTTTTTTATTCTGACTCTTATTATTATTGTTGATAAAGTCTACGTTTACCGACATCATTTTAAAACACATACACTTCACTGATTGAACTATAATTATAAGTATTAAGTATTATAAATCTTTTATTCAAAATTTATCATTTTAAAACACATACACTTCCCTGATTAAACAATAAGTATATATATTGTTATGAATTTATTTTTGTGAATAAAACTATCGAAATAACGTGACAAAACACCTAAAAAAGCCGATTATAACGACGACCGCAGAAATCATACTGAATTGTATGTATGAAATAATATTTGAAGAAAATATTAAAAAAACAAAACTATCGATTGTTTTGAATAGGTAGGTACGTATTTTTCGACTCTCGACAAATCGTCAGTTTCTTCGTCTACAAAAAGCAATAAAACTCCAGCAAAATGCCTGCATTGTTAAAAATATGACATCATGTTATACATATTCACTCACTATGAGAAAGAACATGGTAACTGAGATTTTAATTTTTTATAAATTATATTCAAATATTTGCAAATATAGAAGGAATAAAGGATCGATCCAAAATATTTATGTTGATAATCAATTTTTATTCAATATCAGCCTATTTTCAATGAATTTATATAAGATTTAAATAAAAAAATCTATTTTTTATCAATCCTGCTAAATCTCAGTTACTTCATTTTTCCGCGTAACTTTTGAGCTGCGTCCCTAATGGTCATAAAATTTTATGTATTCATGAGTTATTTATCGTTTTCACGTGTCGGCTTGAAACTTAAAACTAATATCCAAATTTGTGCGTTCCGACGAGCGCACGAATTCGGTGACTGTTTACTGAGTATATGCTTTTGGTATAAATTTACATGGATTAAATTGCGATAAACGAGTGATGACTTATGAATAGCATTGTTGCACATTGAGTGATGTTTAGGAAAAAGCAGTGCAGCGCACATGCATGGTGTTAGAGGAGTCGCCGCTGATTGGTAGTAGACATTTCTGATGTTTTTCAAAATATATATTTTATAGTAGATATGTGATAATATTTAAATTATTTGTTTTATAAAAATCTAAAAAGCAACATTTTTACTAGACACAAAATTGGTTCAAATATTGCATTATAATTGAAGTATACCTACATATAATTTAGCTTTATAAATGGCCGTTATGGAGACTTGAAAATCAATGTAGTGACAATAGATTTTGCATAATGTATTCATATTATGGTATACTATATTATATTTAACCCGTAATTGCAAGTGTTTCCTTTCAGCTACAAACTGTAGTATTCTTATATTTTTTTGTGTGAATGAAATTTTATTTAAAAAACGAAAGAGTTATACATTTTAATTTATAATAATATTACACATTAAGGGAGAGAGGCATACCAGCAGAGACACTTAGCGGAAAAATACGAAGCTTGCAATTTGCGACATTTTTTTGATAAATAACAATTTCAACTGTATTGATCAATAAATATATATCTGAAAACATTAAAAAGATTCTTTTTTAAGTCTAAAGATAAACTGACAATTGTAAAAAAATGTAATAAAATGTGAATTTGTTGCAGGGTCCCATCTTATTATCACATTATATTTTTTTAACGTTTAGATTTTTGACGAATTCATCGTTTTAATATTTTTTATATTTATTTAAAAAAAAAAATCGATTGTTATATGTGTATAACTTGAAATCCTTTTTATTTATATAAAATCAAGCTTCAATACCAATATATACCATACCTAAAATAAAATTTGCTAGGCGCCTCTGTTGGTATAAGCCCCCTTTAAATATGATTGATTAGAAAAGTAATAAGTATTAAAGGTTAACTTCTAGCATTTTAAATTTAAATACACAACATACAATAAAATAAAGATAACTTTATTTACAGAGTTCATAATATTATGTAAATATAGGAATTAGGAAGATAGACAGCTTTTTACACCGTTGCCAAATACCTAGTCATGAAATGAATTTCCATTATGATGTTGATTGTAAATAATATAATATTATTACATTATTAAGGGCATCGACATCTTATTATTGATTACCAATTATTATGATTAATCTTAGTAAATATTATTAGGTATTATAATAACAATAAACAAACATAATGATTGCTTTTTGATGCAATTATTATCATTAATAGTAATTAATTATCACTTTCCCTTTCAAGATTGTTAGTATTTTATACTGGCGACACTGACTAGATAAACTGTCAATATAAAAGCTACTGTTATCTATGGTAAACAGCACTTTGGCCACTTCATTGAACTCTATGTGTACAAAAATGGACATTGACCTTTTACGGTTATCGATTTTATGTACCACTTTTATTTTGTATATTATTATAATTAACTTTAAGTCTTCCATACAGTGCAGTACTAAATACTTCATAGCCTACAATATTAGATGGCATAATATTATGTAGGTATTTGCTATACCTAATAATATAATGTCATCTAATTCCGTGGTAGGTACTACATCGGTAGTTACTAACACATTATTAAGATCAATTAACAGGAAAATTAAATCTATTTTATTGATTTATTATGCCTTCTTATTATCTAAAAGGTCAACTACGTGGTCGATAATATTGTGAAACATTACGGGGAATTTTTAAGACTACAAACATATTAGCACAATCACTGCTAACCTTTTAATTACCACATTTAGTCAACGACTCTAAACGCGTCAGTCGCGGTGTTAACACTAAATGAGTTAATATAGTTGGTAAGAGTATAAAAATAAAGACTTATAGGTACATGAACTCACTATAAATAAATACTCATAGTTTAAGATAAAGGTAGTAGGTACCTAGGTACATAATTAAAATCTGTCCAATTTGTCTATTGAAATTATGATTTTATAATTTATTTATTTATATTTTGATAATAATATTGGATGAATTTTGAGTAGGTATTATAATGTTTATGGTGAGTTCATTTAGAAGTCTTCGTATACAATTAAGTTTCTACCAAAGCTCAAGCGGGACACAGCGACGCAGCAGGCATTAGGGAAAGAACCTCCCATCTACTGACTCAATGGTAGAATTTTTTTGAGTTAAACTTTCCCGAAAACACATAGTACCTAGGCCATGGCCCCCACATGGGAAAGGGGGCTGACAGGGCTCTAGCCTAGGGGCCCGGGCTCAAGAGGAGCCTGGCGTAGTGGGTCGACCAGATAAATGAGATAGATAAATACACATCTTAAATAATTGTCTCTAATAGTAAAAAAGTCGTCCGTATTTTATTTCGGGGTTATTACCATTTTAAAATATAAAGTTGTGCGATGCTATTTTTAGTTGTTGTGTGTTGATACGTCTCGACAACTCCATAATTCGATGTGTTAGAAAATCGCTAAACATATAGATACTTACTGAATTTTATTTGAGCTCATTTGGAAAACGTCACTGTAGAGTGTATAGCGTCATACTCCCTTTAAACTTAGCGATAGGTAGGGGGACCACCAAAAATTCTGGCATGGGGGCCCGCTGTATACGCTGCAGGCATATCCGATGTGCGTCTAATATGCATTCTTTCTTTCTTTTGACCATGTCTGATCCTAATAAGATCAAATGGCCCCCACAGAGTGGAGGGTTGTATTAACAGATTTGTTTTTGGTTCATACTCTGACTCCAAACATAAATTGAAAAACAATATGTGTATTTGCCAGACCCAGGATTCGAACTTGAGACCTACGGCATTATAATCAGACTCGTGAGCAGGTCAGCCATCGTGGACATGCGTATGCGTGGATTAAATCATACAAGAAAACCTGCATTCTATATGCATTTTCTAATCGATTCTCTGTATTCCACCAAGCTGATGAAAACGCCCTTACATGAATTGATGTTCTATTGGTGCCTGTCGAGTGCTGTACTTTTATTTTAATTTATATATGCTGTCATCTACACCCTGTCGTTACACTAGTTACTCCAATATTAAATTAGGTTAACATTTTTTTATTTGTTCTGTAAACGGTATTTTAAAAGTTAATTACTATTATATAAGTTAATTGACGCTTATTTCAATAGACAAATAATAATTTATTCGCTACAATAAGCAAACGAATCAATCGTAATAGTTCACTTCATAGTTACTTAATTCTATTTTTTCTATATTTTTAATTGAAATTAGTTACGTAATTAAAAACAAACAAAACGGATACGGCACTGCTTTATTTCAGTGAACCGGTTCATTTTGTTCTGAGAATTCTGAAATCCAGTTCATGAAAAAATAAGATAAGTTTAGTGTAATAAATTACTATATAAGCAATTTTTAAGGAAATACATAATGTAATTATTTAATATAGTGTACCTATTTGAAATTTAGGGGTACCTACTTAACACCACTAGGTACGTGAGATAATTGTATTTACAAGAAACTTATGTTTAGTACAATAATAATGCTTTAAAAATTAATGTGATACTGTGTTCCTGATAATAGACCATATTATTATAATATGATTCCTGATATGGATACACCCACGATAGCCGCGTGGATTACGCGCCGGTCTATAGTGTCGAGGGTCCCAGGTTCGAATTCTGGATCTGACAAGTACACATATTGTGTTCAATTTGTGTATGAGTCAGAGTATGGACCTAATAGGTTGACCAGGTGGCTGACATCCATTTCTCGTAAAAATAAAATCTGTTAATACAAATCTCCACTCTGTGGGAGTCATGGTTGAAAGAAAAGAAAGCTGATATGGATGCAGGAAGTGTGGAATAATACAGTTATCTAATTTATCTAATAAGTAGGTATTGACCATTGTAATAATGCATCACTAAAATGATAAGAACTGGTGAATAAATTGGATTGGAAATTAGTTTCACAAAATTTCTAAATTCTAAAATCTCATAATATATCTATCTATAGTATGTGACCGTACGGATTGTCGAATAAATAAATGGCCCCAATCTTTGAACAAGGAAAATGAGCCCAATAGATCAATAGTAACGTGTGTTAAAAATGCAATTAAATATTTAAATTCATTTCGTTATTGTTTCCAGGAGTGACGAGAAAAATGCCTTACTCTTTAGCCCCCTTTCAAGCCGTGCAATTACCAAAAGTCTGACTGCCATTCATATGGATTTTTAGTTGTTATAAAATGCACCCAAATTCAAATTGAAATCATACTCGGTGACCCCTGTCTAGTGCAGCGCAGCGGTGGTATACCATTTGATGCTTAGGTAACAACAAACTTGGAAGAAAATATTACAAGGAACAATAACACCATTTTTTAAACTTTGTCCGAGCGCTTTTCTTTTCCATCTTCCCTCTTGAAAATGACCATCCTAAAGATTTTTTTTCATCAAAAATCCAAATGGAAAGTTTTTTTACCACGTTTTTATTAGCGCTTCTTGTTTGTCCGGTGGTTCTTTATCCAATACAAATCTTGCAATCGATTTTTAACTAACTTCCCGACTAGCTAGACATCTGAAACTTTTATAATATATCAGTACACGATGCCAAAGCATTCTTTTAATACTTTTAGCCATCTTTAAGTAGAATTGAATTCATTTTCAGTTAGTTCTGTTTTGTATGAAAAGTTATTTCAGAAGAAATCCGTAATCCAATCCACTATTATTGGTTGCTAAGGGGGTGGTCCTAGCAACTAAATTAATAATATATACGTGCGTTACTATTGAAATCAAAATGACATTTCAGTATTCTATATTTGTTTGTTGCAAAATTGCAAAAAAATGATTTGTTGACAATTGCCTTATTTGTCCTAAATTATTAATACATAGAATTGTCAAGTTTATAATATGATTCAACAGAAAATTTTAAAACGTGGTATATAAAAAGTTCTTTTTATCTTGTAATTATTTAACTTTAGTTTCCAATTATTTTTCAGCGAAATAACATTTCTATTCACGATCAAGTCAAGAAATTTGTAAGATTTTTAAACTTATAGGAGTCATTGCTGTGGGGGTCGTGGTGTGATGGATGAAGAGGTCGTCAGAAGGAGAGATGAGAAGTTGAGATTTGGTGGTTGCTCCAAAGGATGGAGGAGCGAGTTTTATTTGCAGCGTAAACAGTCGGTACAAGAGTATATTACAGTTGTTATGTTACAATACTTATGATACTGTTCCGAGGTCCGATCTAGGTAGAATGAGATGTTGTGAGGAGCGATATAGAGGGTGAGATTCTAACAGACCGGGAACTTATATTCGAGTGACATGTCCAATGAATTATGATCCGCTATTTATTGACGTACTCACAATAATTAAAATAATATCTTGAAAAGTATATTTAGGATATAATTAATATAATTGTTTTTTAACCATATCTTTCTTCCACGTTCTAAGCTGTCAAAGATTTCCCTATTTGTGTGCTACGTCTTCCGACCATGTTCGATCCTAATAGGATCATATGGGTCTCCACAGAGTGAAAAAAGTGCCACGTATCGTTCATGCATATCATTGCCTGTTAAATAATATCCAGGTCAGTGCCCATAGAACGGACGTTTTACGATTGAAGTTCAACTGGGATTTGGGACCGAAAAGTATTTTTCAGGACGATTTCATTAACATACATTTTTTTCGCGTGCTTAAGGTGGCACGAGTGTTATACGTTCGCCGCCACTGGCATATTTACGGTCATACGGTCAAAGAAAGAAATTTACTAATTTAAATAATAAATGAAGATACTTTCTCACAGCATATATTCAATATTATTACCAGGAGAATATAATATTATAAAATGAATTATTATTGAAATATAATATAAAGCGATAAGTAGACGTGCGTCATTCGGTTGTATACTTTATGGACAGAGTGTAACTCAGAAGTTGTTTGCATACTAAGTAATAATAACACGTAAGTATACAAATAAGTCCCCTTTGAAATTCCCCGTTATTTTTACCTTATCGATATGAAATAGTTATACCTTTTAACATAATATTTGATTTAATGTTTGAGACTTTCACGGTTGTTTTTTTATCGTAATAGATTTTTGGGTTGCCACCGTATGTACTTTTTCCTTCTTTCCTCGACGTTTCGGGCTCGGTGCAGAGGCCATTATCAAGAAATGATATCGTCTCTGTTCTGGCAGAACACACTAATTGGAGAATACTAGTTTTGAATAATTTGACTTTGAAGTTGTTAAAATGTTTGAAACGGTCTATCATATGAGTTTATTAGGTAATCGTAAAAAGGATGACTTTAAAATAAAGACTATTTATTTATTAAGGGCGGACGTTCTCAGCGTGGGTCAAAATGCCTAATTCCTGTAAAATTTGGGATCACAGAGATTATCAATATATTTTTTTATCGTAAATATTTCACTATAATAATGTCGATATAAATTATACTGATGGTTTTATAAATGCGTTTAAAAATTAATAAATGTAAAAAATCTTAACACCACTGCACATTTATGTACAGAAATATGATTATATTCTAAAACATTTGAGCGAGAGGTTTAAAAGAATACTATTTTATGTAATAAAAATACTTAATGCAGTCATCAAATGTTTAAAATAAATATAAAGGATATTAAGGCTTCAAAATTATATAAATGGAGTATCTACAACGTTTAAGGAATGTCCATGATCATGCTTTGAAAATAGAATAAAACTCCATTTTGACCTACGATGAGCATGTCCTCCCTTAAAAAGGTTTCCAGACGGTAAAGTTACAAATAAGGAACATTTTGGTATAACTAACTCAATATGTCATTTTTTCGAATTAGTGTCTTCTGCCAGAACAGTGACGATATGTTGCATGTTTATGATGAAGTGTAGTGTAGGTATATGAATGTAAACGTTGCTATAAGAATGTCAAAAGGAATCCGATTAGCTAAGAGCAAACATTGCTCAGAGTAATGTGTCAATCGTTACGACCAGAGATACCGGGTCGAATATTGGATTTTGCTGATAGTGCCAGAAGCCATGACGTTTTTAACCGTAGCCCATCATCCCTATTAATATTTTCAGGGTTTCTATGGATATTGATTGTGTAAGTATAGAAGATACTTATTCTTTTTTCTACTTTGGGGAACTCTTATTGGAAATCAACTGCTCTGCAAACCGACTGCACTTGGGCAAATTGTTCAGGAAATAGAAAAAAAACCTAATAATTTTACTATATATCAAGCGGAATTTATCATTTCCAAAATACACATTTTATTTACAAATAAGTTGCACTATGAATTAATACACTATTTTAGCTTACCTTTTATATATAAAGAAAATTTATATAAAGAGCGGAGTTGTTCCATTTACTATTGGAAATTTGGCACCTGCAGTTGTCTGTGTTGTGTAAAGAACGATAACGCATTTATTTATAGGTTTAGAGTTTAAAATTTTGTGTTAGCATAGAAAACATGATTTATAACAAAATTCTATCAAAATATAATTTTTGGTCAAAAGTGCAGTTAGCTGGTTTGCGGATTAAGCAGTCGAAATGTTATTTTTCTCCGAAAGATGAAAAAAACTAATAATTAATCAACACTTTTTGATAACCTTGGTGTTTTTGGAATATTTAGATAACAAAATAATAAGAAAACAATTATTATTTATTTTATTATTATTTTTTATTGAAAATATGAAACTCGATTAGTATATATTTTACGCAGTTTAGAAGTATGATAACTTCAATATAAAATAAGCAGTAAGTAGATATAATACGAGGGTGGGTCAATAAGTCCTTAGAAAAGCCGACAGGTGGCGCGACTAGTACTGTAAGCGGTTTGTTTTCATGCAGCGGCACTACCGATTCAGTATGCTGCGAAGTTTCAATCAGATTGGTCGGGTTGTTGTGTGTTTCTCCTACATTTAAAAAAAAAATTTGCTTGTGGAAAATGGAAAAATGGAAAATGGAGAAAATTGAGTTTAGGGCTGTTATTAAACATTTTAATATAAAAGGGTTAACAGCAATGGAAATAAAAAATGAGTTGGATTTAGTTCACGGCATATCTGCTCCTTCACTTGCAACTATTTATAACTGGTTAAATGAATTTAAACGTGGTCGTACATCAACAAAGGATGAACCACGCTCAGGACGTCCTGTAGAGATGACTACACCAGAAATGATCAATAAAATCCACGATATGGTGTTAAGTGACCGAAGATTAAAGTTGAGTGAGATAATTGAGGTTACAGGGATCTCAAAAGGTAGCGTCATTTCTATTTTACATGACAAATTGGGCATGAAAAATATTTCTGCAAGATGGGTGCCGCGTTTGCTCACAGTCGACAATAAACGCAATAGGGTGGTGGCCTCTAAAGCCCTGTTGTCGCTCATGCAACGCAATCCGGATGAATTTTTTCGTCGCTTTGTGACTGTAGATGAAACATGGATACACCACTATACTCCCGAGACGAAAGAACAGTCAAAGCAGTGGATTGCGAAGGCAAACCATGTCCAAAGAAGGCGAACACCGTAAAATCAGCTGGTAAGGTTATGGCTACTGTATTTTGGGATGCACGTGAAATTATTTTCGTTGACTATTTGGAAAAAGGAAAAACAATAACAGGGGATTATTATGCATCTTTATTGAACCAGCTAAAAAACAACATTGAAGAAAAACGGCCTCATTTAAACAGGAAAAAAATCCTCTTTCATCAGGACAATGCCCGTGTTCACACATGTTTACGATCAATGGCTAAAATTGAAGAATTGAAGTTCGAATTGGTCGACCACCCACCGTATTCGCCAGATTTAGCCCCCAGTGACTTTTTCCTTTTCCCAAACTTAAAAAAATGGCTAAGTGGACAACGTTTTTTTTCAAATGAAGAAGTCATCGATCGGACAAATGCTTATTTTGAGGACCTTCCGAAAACTTATTTTTCTGACGGTTTAAAAAATATTGAGAAACGTCTAACCAAGTGTATTGAGCTCCAAGGAGATTATGTTGAGAAATAAAAAAAAAATACAAAAATAAAAACTGTTTTAATGCTTTTTTCTAAGGAATTATTGACCCACCCTCGTATTTACCGAAGGAAATAGTATATAACTAATGCTATTATTGTATTGAGAGCACGTTTTATAATAACTAATTATTATTAAGAATTGTTGCTGCAACGTAGTAAATTTTACAATTTTCTTCACTTATAACTTACTGCAATAATTTTGGCGATAAGAATAATGCAAGAACAGTTTATCAGTGGTCAGCAATCTTTTTGCTACGAAAGAGGCATTTCAAGATTAAAAATACGCCAGGCTGCTGCTTTAAACTGATTTTTAGTGTATTCAACTACCGTTAACACACCGACATATTATTATTATTATTATATTTTCTCGCAAACAAATGTTTGTAAACTTTTGCTGCTACACAAATGTACGTACATAGATTGAAATTTAATGCATGTGTACATCTACAAACCTCACTATCAAATCAAATGCATTTTAAACATACTATAAAGTAAACATTTGCGCGCTTTAATCTAGACAATATTTCTCTCAACCACGCGTCGCTATTATCGCGGTAAAAGAGTATTAGTTTGGCCACAAACAATGTCTCATAATTAGACAGACATAATCTAAATAACTGAAATTCTCAGAAATTTAATAAACTGTGGTGCCTTTGGAAGGACGACTGAAAAATCTGAAAACGTTTTAAGAAATATAATATTATAAGTAATTATGCTGTCCTTTATTTTTAATTCCGAAAATCAACATTTCATTTAATTTAAATGTTGTCTTTCTTAAATTGAGAATTAAGCCACATTTCGTTTCATAAGATATTCATAATTATTGTGATGACACTTAATACTTAACACATTTATTATAATTACTGTTATGTTAACACGCGCATTATGCATTTAATTAATTAAGGATTCACTTTATACATACAAATCTTTTTATTGGAGTTAACAATAATTGAACTGATTATAATTTTGCGTTTTGTATTTGCATTTATCGTCATAAGTAAGAGGTATAAACCGGTGGGTCTAGCACGGTGTAAGCTTGGGTAACACTATCTAGTAACTAGATAGATTATGTGATTTCAGTTTTCCCGACCAAGGTTAGGAAAACATTGGGCTAGAGGGAAGCCGTGCGCTGGTTTTAATGTTACGTAAACTTTCGTCACTAAAGCAAAATTAACATCGCAGGTGTCAAGCCGATCAAACAGAGATAATATTTTAATTGTTTGCCATTGTAAACGGTATCTTAGCGGAGATCCTAAAGCAAATGTTCATATTTCGCAAAAATAAATATTTACCTACTTTGATGACCCTCTGTTGAAGATAATAATTGCTATCGTGCACAAAAGATTTTCCTTTCGATAGTTAATGGTACCTAAGCGTAAATCCCGGATGAAAATTCATTTCTTAATCGAGGAAAAAGTTTGTAAATAAGTAGTTTAGTAATTATATAGTTTATCTATAACTGTAATCACGTATTACCCACCAAAACGACCGTTAAATGTAAGATATACGTATTAAATTTCGTTATAGCACAGTTCACTGTGAGCTATCTTATTGGAAAAGATAACCGTTTAGCATTGAGATCAAAAAATAACGCGTTGTTTGCGGAGCATTGCAGACAGTAATGTTCCAATTGTATTAAATTTAATAGTAACATTAATTTGATATTAATTGGTAACAAATATTTGGTAATAACACTGTCATTATTGTCAGATACTTACAAGGTATAATTAAGGCGAAATCTTCAGTGAGCCTTTTTTAAAGAGGCACCTAGCGGAAAAATACGAAGCTTGCAATTTGAGACATTTTTTTGATAATTGATGATTTGATAAATATATATCTGAAAACATTAAAAAGAAAAATATTTTTTATTTTAAGTCAAAGATAAACTCACAATTTAAAAAAATGTAATAAAATGTGAATTTGTTGAATTGGACCGCACCCTATTATTATATAATATGCATAATATGTGTAATAATAAATATGACCATAAAATATATCATAGTTTATGGTCATATTTATTTTTAAAATTTATTTTATTAAGTTTTCTAAGCATCACCTAAGCGATTTTTGACCAATTCATAGTTTTAATATTTTTTATATCTATTTTAAAAAACATCGATTTTTATAAAAATATAAGTATGTATAACTTGAAATCCATTTTATTTATATTAAAAACATCGATTTTTATAAAAATATAAATATGTATAACTTGAAATCCATTTTATTTATATCAAATCAAGCTTCAAGTTTATGGATGCACTTCGGATCAAGAGTCCTCTCAAGGAAACCAAAAATAAAATTATACAAAACCCTCATTAGGCCCATATTAACATATGCGTCAGAATGCGGCGTTTTATCAAAAAAGTTGAGAGGAAACTGGACATCTTTGAAAAGAGTATAGTGAAAAGGTTCTTCGAAGCCGTATAGGATAGTGCAACCGCGTATTGTCCGCATTATACGATGATCTTCCGATCGTCTCGAACGTGAAAGTAGGGCGACACCCAACTAGAGTTGGGTTTCGGGAATTTCCCGATGGGAATTCTCGAGAAATTTTCGAGATTTTCCATCCCGAATCTCGAGAAGTGAATTTTTAACATTTCGGGAAATCCCGGATCTGGAGAATATTTTTTCGGGATTCGGGGTTTCTTTATTATCAAATGTTAAATGAAAAAACGATTTTCTATATGAAAAAAGTGGACAGAAAACACAAAACGTTCAAAGACTGATTGGGGGGTTTTACTCAATTAAGCCAAAGATGACTCAAAATGAGTGCATTTTTTGCAACATCAGGGAATTTTGTGTCTCAAAAGCGTACGCGATTGTCAGACGCAGCGATTGACAGTCTGTGTTTTTTGAAATTCCATTTTAATAAGTAATCTTTTCAATTATTTTAGTATTCCTACTTCTATTTTGTTTGTCTTCGTACATAAATAAAAAAATATCATATTATTTTAGAATTTGTCTGTTTTTACACTGATTTTAGGATTTTTAAAGTTTTTTTTAAATTTACCGATATCTCGAGAATTCTCGAAAATTCTTTTGCGAATCTCGAGATTGAGATTTTTTCGGGAAATACCCAACTCTACACCCAACCACCAAATAAGCTCCTCTTAAACATACCAGAGTAAGTAAAAAGAGTGTCGGCAGACCTACACTGCTGTGGTTAGACTGTATAGAAAGAGATGCATAATCCCAGATGATGAGGTGAACAGAGGGTAGTGGAGATATTTCCTGGAGGCGGCCAAGACACAAATTGGGTTGTACTAGGTACAACATAATATTATATTATTGTAACTGTATTAGCGGAAAAGTAGTTGACAGTTTCACAGCAGCATATACCAATATGATTAGATAAACTATAGAAGTTAATAATAAATCGTCAGCTGAATGCAGATGTAAGTATTATAATTGACATTTGAAATATTTTAGAAGGGAGTTTTTTGAAACAACCTACTTAAATTATTTATCATTTGTAAAGATAAATGTATACAAATCATATTTTAGTAAAAGTATTGATGAAAATAAAGATGCATACATATTTCTATATTATATAATATAATAATTACAAGTTAAAAAGACTTTTTATATACAACGTTTTTAAATTTTCTGTTGAATTATTATGTTTAATATGCTCAAACTTGTACTTGATATGCAGTAAATAAAAAAACAAACAAACAAACATAATATATAGAATACTGAAATGTCATTTTAACTTTCATTTTGATTTAATGTAAAGTTACGCACGTATATATTAATAATTATCAATAATAGTCTTTTACTTTTTACGGATTTTTCTGAAATAACTTTCCATACAAAACAGAATTAACTGAACATGAATTCAATTCTGCTTAAAGATGGCTAAAAGTATTAAAATAATGCATTGGCATCGTGTTCTGATATATTCTAAAAGTTTCAAATGTCTAGCTAGTCGAGAAGTTAGTTAAAAATCGATTGCAAGATTTGTAATGGACAAACAACCACTGGACAAACAATAATACGAGCTAATAAAACGTTGTATTATGTAAATAACTTAAATAGAATGTCTCAAATAACACTTTAAAAATATTTAAAATGTGAGCTGCATTCAGCTGACGAAATGATGACGTCTTCACTGCATATCGTAGTAAACGACGTAGTTTGATTGAAATTTAACAATTTTAATATCTCATTGCTTTTATTAATTATAGTATTATTATTCTATTACAGTATAACTATCTAAAGATAAAAAAAATATGTTGCATGTTAATTAATTATCTGTTATATAACACGTGTGAATCACTAACGTCGTTAGGTGCCGGGTTTTTCTAAATAATTTAAAGGTTTACAATAATTATTTATAGCTACAAGATTCAACATTAATGTCCGGCTCTGTTGTTTTTTTATCATTTTTTTTCTCAACCATTTGTATGTATACAAAAATATTACACAGATATCAATGCGTCATACTACATTAAAAAAATGTTATTTTAATTTTTATTTCGATATAAATTTATTGAATATCTAATTTTTTGACGTTTTGCAATTATCAATCACCCACGTTGGCCGCACGGCTTACGTCGGCCTATTGCGTCGTGGGTCCCAGGTTCAAATCCTGGGTCTGACAAGTACACATACTGTTTTTCAATTTGTGTATGAGTCAGAGTATCAACCTAATAGATTGAGCAAGTGGCTGACATCCATTTCTCGCAAAAACAAAAATCTGATAATACAAACCTCCACTCTGTGAAGGCCCATATGATTCTATTAGGATCAGATATGGTTGAAGAAGAGAAGAGAATTATTTAATAAAGTTGCTAAAAACTTTAAATTAAAATGGACAGGTAGACATATTAACTTGAGAAGAGACCATCAACGACGAATCGATTGATACGAATGTCGGATCAAAGTTGATTTTTTAAAAAATGGTTTATTTACAAAACACAGCACTGCTTAGAAAGCAGTGATTTCCAAACTTTATGTTACAACGCCCTAAATTTAAAAAAAACTTGGAGCCCTTTCAATTTTATAAAAATTTCGTGTAACAAAATGTATTTTTTACACAAAATATAATACACGAAGTAATAAAGGATTGCTGGTTAAACTTTTCGCGTCCCACAGTTTGGAAATCACTGGCTTACACCAAGGCAACATAATATATGCTACAATTGAAACAATAATAGATACAGAATATAATATAATATAAAATACAATATATTATATATTTCGTATGTACATAGTAAAAACATACAATACAGTAATGTTATATAGGCAATAAAAATGAAATAAGAATAACGAAACGGATCACTAAATGTATTTATATCTCCGGGCAATGCGTTAATGAGTCGAACAGCGCGGTAGCGACTGCTATCTCATGATAAGTTTGACGCGAATAAATAGTTGAAAGTGCGTATGACGACATATGAGCACCGTAGTTTCAAATCCGACCTAATGACCATTTTTACTTTTTTTTCAAATTTCACTACGCGAAAAATAGATATTAATTTACTTACATAACCATTCTAAATACAGAGAAAAGAAGAAAAGACGCGTTAAAAATCGTATTTATTTTAATAATTTAACGTATCTACCCAAGTTTAAAATTGTTATATTTTGCATAAAGCTCATATCTATAGAGAAACAAAATGTCGTTTTTTCTCCATACAATGACGTTTATTGTATGCAGGATACTACATTTGTTTTAAAGCAATCTACATCCATATGATTTAATTTTAAAACATACCCAATTGCACAATGGTGAGTTTCAAAATCTATTTAAGTGCATTTTTAAACACTTAATAACTTTTTCAATGTTGCTTCCATATTTAAAGATCCGGTAGGAATAGTGCTAATATTTTATATTTTCATTTAATCATTAATTTAACTTGTCTTATTTTCTATATTAATTAAGTCCACGGCAGTTTTTTCCTATTTAGTTTTAATAAGCTGGTCAATTATGTTTGGAAGACCAGACCGCCCCCAAAATTCATTATTGTATTGTCATTGCATTCAGAAAATGTGTAAAAATTTTCGCGGAATAGGTGGAAAATTCGTTCATATTTTAAAATCCGTGTAATGTATAAATGGGGAATAAGATACCCGGAGAAATCTAGTCCTCTAGTGGTACTTACGATGTAGAAAACGTTCGCTAAGTATACCTAGACTCTAGAGCATGGGTGGCCAACCTTTTCAGCAGCCGGGCCAGATTCTAAAAATGAAATTTCCTGCCGGGCCGCACATCCAATTTTTTTTATTATACAAAACAAAAAAGAAATATATATTATATATATTAATAAAATAAAACAAAAATGAGAATCAAGCATATTTAGGTATTAGATTACACTTTTTTTAAATAATAAAAAATAAACAAAATATGTAATATAAAAATATTTTTTTTAGTGAGAAGTTTGATTTTGTGTGGCAGAACTAAGTAAGTGCGTCAATATCGATATCGAGTGATGTTGTTCCTACACGCAAACAGTTTTCCAAATGCACATCAGTGATTTGTGCTCTCACTCGGGATTTGATATGCTTCATCCGACTAAAAAGCTGTTCACACGTGTAAGTATTTCCAAAAATAGCGAAGTCATCATAAGAGCATATTTGTAAAATGCAGGATATTTCTCCTTGTCCAAATATGTTTTGTAAAACTCTTCCAAACCAACCTGATGGAATTTCTCCTTTAACTGTTCATCGCAATATATTTCACAATGTTCACAATGCACACGGTGCTTTTTAAAATCTTGAGCTAATATCGAATCTCAATTTGCGAAATTAGCACATCTAGCGGGAGCATTTGATGTTATTTTCATTTTCTCACTGCTCCACGGGCCACAAGTTGACACCCAGTAGGCCGCATGCGGCCCGCAGGCCGCGGGTTGGCTACCCATGTTCTAGAGCAGGGGTTCCCTACCTTTTTGTACTCTAGAGCAGATTCTAAAATATCTGTAGGGTGGCGGGCACCACCTATTTTTAATCGACAAACTCCTTCCATAACTTCTCATTTTCCCATAATTTATTTTCTTATATTCATAATTTATTATTAAATAATTAACAAAAATGTTTCAAAATAATAAAACTATTATTCAAATTGCATACACACAGAGAAATGTTTTTACAAAACGTAAACAAAGTAAACAAAAAACACAAATACAAAGAAAATATTTTATAAAAAAATAGAATATCAATATGTCAATGTGATCTTTGGCATCATATCATTGGCCAGTGCCTCATAATTAGGAGAGTATGACGATAATCTTGTTAGCAAACAATCATAAAGATGCTCATCGGTGAGTCGAGATCTATATCTTTATAGATCTATATTATTAAGTTCATGTTTGAAAACAATGATTCGCATAAATATGTCGAACCGAAAAATGATTCAATTTTATATGCCGCTTTTTTCAAAAATGAGAACTTTTCTCTGTCCACTGTATTCCAAAAGTCCTTTGATATTAAGGATTTAAGCAAAATATCATTCTTAAGCTCCAAAATTTCTAACTCTAGTTCTTCTGTCTTACCTTGAACAAAATCCGCAATACATGCGGCCGTTTCCATTACATTTATTTGGCAAGTAAAGGGATTGATACAGAAGGAAACAATAGGCTCGATATCTGTAAACTGCAAAAATCTCTCTTCAAATTGTTTTTTTAACACTTGAAGATGCGTAATAAATAATGACCCGTTTAATTCATTGTTACCTAGCATTTTATTCATATGTGGGAAATGCACGAGAGAATTGATCTGCAGATGTGATATCAACAAATCCAATTTAGCTTTGAATGACTTTACATAGCTTATCATTTCAGCTATGTTTTTGTCTTTCCCCTGCAACTCCAAATTTAAAGAGTTCAATTTTTCCATGATGTCTGTGAGAAATCCCAAATCAATCAGCCAGCGAGATTCAGTAAGATCATAATTTTCCTTTTTATCGTTTATAAACGTTTTTATTTCTTCAATTAAACTCACAAATCTTGTAAGAACCTTTCCTTTACTGAGCCAACGTACTTCAGTATGCAGAATAACGAACGGGGCAGCAATCGCAATCACAATGACAACAACGCGGTTCCAGGCGGGGAATGCTATTTGCACATCACTCCTTGCACACGCCGAAAACCCGAACTGAGCCCATGATCGCCGAAGCAATCGGGACGGAACGAGCACGTGACTACTGTCACGTGCTTCGGCGTTCATCGGCTCAGTTCGTGGCGTTCGTTCACTTCGGGTTTTCTGCGTGTGTCAGGCTAGCGTGAAAATTCTGTCTCTGTCGAATAGTGGCGGGCACATACGAATCGTTCCGCGGGCGCCATGGTGCCCGCGGGCACGGGGTTGGGAACCCCTGCTCTAGAGGCTGCTGGATCGACGGCATTGTTAAGTTTTGCGGAAGTACATGGTAACTGAATGACAGGGAAGAATGGAATCAGTCTGGAGGAGTCTTCACCTAGCACTGCATTGATATAGAATAGTAATAATGAACATATTATTCCATGAGCAGAACCACGTTCGGCTTTTTCGAGAGATTAAATTCACATATTTTATTATAATATAATAAAAAATAGGCAGGCGCATGTTCTATAATTTTCTAAATCGTAATGATTGTTTTTTCTGTGATAAGGAATATGAATAAGTCAAGGTAATTATTGCATACAGCTATTACTTATAATGTTGAGTATTATTATTAGTACTACACATACATAATGCACACAATAGGAGAAATTAAAAATACTGCAAAATATGCCGTGATAAATGGTGTACTAATATTTATCGGTAAATAAACGAATTGCAAATGAAATCAATAATGCAATCTATTTTTTTGCCTCTACTAAAATTTTTATTTACATACATTATTACTTTGTTTTCAATTAGGTATCATTACTCTCTTCGGATAAAAAACAACTGTGCGATTTTTTGATGATTAACAAAAGACGTGGAATACTTAATATAGTTTTTCTTTGAATACAATGGGATACATTCATGCTTAAAGAATTATTATATGGAAGTTTCAATACTTTCAAAAGATCATTTTTAATTTAATAAAATACAATGTAAGTAGTACTAGAAAAAATCTTAGTGTAAATAATAATATACATCAGTGATAGCAAACCTGAAGCACGCGTTTGAAGAGAAAAAAAACTATACTAATAATAAATGACAGATCGCATTGTATAAAAAATAGCAGGAAAATACTTTTAAAGAATATGCATTACGTTTAATTTAAACATATAATTGCATAGGTCGGTCCTTAGAATTTATGCATCACAAATATTATCGCACTACCTCATCAGGCGGCGTGGAATGCCGGGCCGCGAACCTATAATTTTGATCGATTTACACTGCTTGAGACCACTGTAGCGAGAGAATGCCTCACCTGATCAGAGCAATTATTATGGTGTCAATCTGGTGCGTATATAATGAAACTTATAATTACTTACATACAATTTCATTTCTACCCCCAAAAAATTACTGCACCAAATAAAAAATTAAAACTTGGCGATGCCATACTTATTAGTAATTCTGGACAGTATAAAAGTTTCAGAATTTTTAAAAACTATTTTCCCTCATAACTGCTCGGCACGTTAGACAGTTGAAAAATGATATTTGGGAAATTTTGGCATGCGTACGTAAAAAGGTTCGCCAACCCCGATATACATAATGGAATACAGTTTCTTATTCATTATACAGGTACTGAGAAATGTTTTTTTTTAAATTTTGATTCGTGTTAATTCTAATTCAATTGAAGTCTTTAATTATATGCAACAAATTTCTCCGAATCTATGATTTAAATTTACAACAGCCAGAGGTGATTGTTTAGTATTTTTTTCGCATTTAATCTGAAGTTTGTGTCTATTATAATAATAAAATGTTCTACCAGTTGCGTACGTAGGTGCTGATTGATCTATATAAAACCAGATAGAAACATCACGTGAGCATAATATATAAAAAATAAATTACCATTTGCGTTATAAAAATTAATAGACCCTTTTTACGAGGAATGGTAATTATCCACTCGGTCAACCAGTTGCGAAGTATGGAACCTCAGTTGAAGCATGGTCTAAAAAGACTAGGCGATGCGCGGATTGCAGGTCGCGGGTGCAAATGACGCATGCCGACCGAAATATAATTTTTCATATAAATCCAACATGCGTCCATTTAATGTTCTGTTTATTGTTCTATTAGTAACAATAATAATATATTCATTGACATGTTTTCTTTTTAAAGTAAATGGGTAACGTTTTTAGTCATCTGTACACGATTTAAGAATGAATACCCCCGTCGCCATCACGCAACAAATTGACGTATTCACACCTCGACGTTCGCTCTCAGACTGCCAGCGAGTTCAAAATTTCGTCGCGCCTATAGTTGAAAATTATTTGCCGTTTATAATAATAAGATCCGACATAAATAGTGCACACAAAATTTTGTCAGTTAAACATATTTGTTTTCATTGAAGTAAGATGTAGATAATGAATGTTAGTTTTTAAAATTCAATTAAACCCTGCCTAAATCAAACCATCTGCAAATTGTATTATTAGTTAAATGAAAACAAATATTTATGACTGATAAAGTTTAGTGTGCACCATTTATGTCGAATCTTAACAGCCTACCTCCACCCCTTGCTATTGTGATCAACATATTGGGTGTTAATTGAAAAACCAAAATATTATAGGAATGTATTTTTGCCCAAAGTCTGTTGTGAAAGGATGCTCTATCATATACGTCACCAATAATTTATATTTTCTTACAGTTATAATAAAAAAGAAAATTTTGGCTTAAAAATTTGGCACTATAATGAATAAATATAAAACAGTAGTACAGAGGTTAAAAAGTAGCCGTTAGAAAGTAATGTGGCATATTATTTATTACACACATATTAGAGATTTCGTTTTGATAGATGGTTTCATATAAGGAATACCGTTTGACGTTTATTCGTGATTCGTGATTAGATCTTTTAATGATTCTGAGATTTGAATATTCAGTATTACGTCTAACATAACCTAACTCAACAAAAAATAACATAGGTATAGAGGTTTCCCCGAACCATGGACCGGTATGACTGCTTCATATAAATGGACGTCATGCCAAATCATGATGTCAATAAATTACTATCTACATATTGAAAAGTATAATCTATTTATTTATTTGTTATTACATTTATATTATTACAAGTAAATATCATTTGATATAATTTTAAGTAGGTAATCAGGCAAAGAGGCGTATTATTAGTGTAGTAAAAAGTACAAAAAAGGTGCAAAGTTATAAGCGTATATTCTAGTAAAGTCTTTAGCCGGTTTTCACATCTAAACTCGCCTCGTCTGCCGGACGCAAATCAAATCTTTCAAGAACGGCGATCCGGTGTTACATATGAAGACCGCGCAGATCTACCTAGCGACAGTCGCACGTATTGCACTTTGACACAGATAGTTATTTGGATGCGGCGATCGGGGAGCCGGTATAGGAATGACCAATTCGTAGGTGTCTGTATGCAACGTGGCGTCTTCGACTCGGAGCCCGAGAAGCATGCAACTTGTCGATAGCAACAGCAGTTGTTTTTTTTAAATTAAACAGTCGCATTCGACCAATATGCGGAGCTCCATTTGGCAACGTGTGTTTTGTGAATAACGATGACGTCAAATCGACGTATTCGACACGTTGCAGGTGAGGCGAGTTTTGATGTGAGAGCCGGCTAAGGAGACATCGGAATGAATCATCGCTGGAAAAATATAATGCGAGTAGTCTTTGAAAAGTCACGATTCTAAACAATGATGAATACCGCAAAGGAGAAGGTGAAATAATAACTAATGATTCATTATGCTAATTAGTTGTACCCGGGTAGATTAGTTAAGTGTGTTGTTCATATAATATTAATTACATTTTAAATAGTTGCCAAATGTATTTGAATTGCATAGCCGGGAAAAATGAGTAATAATTGCAGAGCTGTTGTTGAAAGGAAAATGGTTGCATTTTTGAAATAGTTTAGTTACACAAATAGTAACAATTTTGCAGACAATTTCAGAAATAGTAATTTAATCCTCCGTTCTCTATGTGCACATGCAGCTGTTGCGTTCAGTCACTGTAGCAAAACACTGTATTTCAAAATAATGATAAATTATCTATTGCAAGAGGATAGACAATGAACAAATTACATTTTTCACGTTGGACATTAGCTGCCATTTATTGTTAGTCAATACTATGTTTTCGATATACGTAATTTTTTTTTATAATATTCAAAAACAGGCTTCTTATCTACGCGCATCATATTATCCACATACACTGTTCGCCAGGACCATGCAAGTTTCGAAAAGTTAATTGTCTTGGGCAGAAAAGAGTAGAGAGTGAAGACTGATGTGGCAACTAGATGAAAGAATTCATTGTAATAATTCATCACACAACTTGCAGATGATAGGGAATATGGAGAGAACTAATCCAGAATTTGTATATTGCGGTATTCAAAAATAATAATGTCATGTGGGTGGCGACAAGTAAGATATATCATTTATATCTTACAAATACAATGAAAATAATAAAATATTTGCACATAATTTATAAGCTAACGGATATTCAGTTTAGAGAAATTTATAGTTACATTGTGAAGAACCTACTCGCAGAAGTTGCGGCATTTGTAATTAGCTCACAAGCAGTACACAACCTGCTTACCTATTTGGGACGTCACATATCAGTGACGAAGATTTCCTGTTGGACGAAGGTAAATGATTACGAACCATAATACTAATAATAACAAATAACAGATTAATAAATATAATTCAGATAGGCTTGAAGCAGGGTTTTGAATGTGCGAGTGTCCTAAAAAATTAAACACATATTATTATAGATGTGAAATTTTATGTGCTGCAATCTTCCAATTCACCAATATTGAATGAGCATCAGTGCATAGACCGTGAGGAGTTGTTAGAACGAATGACAAGCTTAGAATTGCGTTTGCTTGACACGTGTTTAATTATATCATATATTCTTCCACACTCGAGATCGATTGCCTGGTACCTACTCCATACTCGTTAGGTATTTCAGCGCATCTACTCTATACACAAGGTTGCTATCAGCCGCTATGGAATGTAGTTTATCATATTACTATATGTATTGAGATATTATAATTGTTACAATAAGTTAGCCATCTAAACTGTTAAAACTGTCTATCTCCCTCTAAAAGTTAACACAGCCAAGATAGGCGCTGTTAAAACATAGCACTTATTGTAACAATTACAACTAACTTATTGTAATAATTATAATACCTTAATACATAAATATGATAAACTACCTTCGATAGCTGCTGATAGCGGACGATAACAGCTATATGTATAGAATAGATGTGCTGTTCCCATTAATACATTGTGTTTCCTGAATAATACACAGTATGTAATCAATCAGAATACTGCCAAGTAAACGCGTGATAGTTTATTCTGGCATATCCTAAATATTATTTTTAATAAATATATGACTTCTGAATTTTTGTTACACCTACCGAGTCCGTTGATGGTTTTTTTAATACACTTATTAGTTACGATTACAGATCAATAATTCAATAGTTCGAATTGGTGTCACTAGGTTTTCCCGTTGTAATTTCATTACTTACGTATGAAAGAATAAATCAATTCTCATTATTAGTGGCGAAAGAATTGTGTATAACAGATTTTCGTTTTAATATCATTTAAGTTTTTAATATTATTTAATATTAGTTTAGTATCGAGTCTTCGTCAGTACTGCCTACGCTAAATCTAATAATTCAGTGTACGAATCCCTGGGACATAATTGGTTTAGTCAGTCCGAAGCAAGGAAAAGTTTTTGATTAATTTATCAGAAAAATAGTTGCATTCATAATAAGACTCAGGCTCTTTGATACTTGTTGTAGGTACTCATTTTAAAAATAAATATATATCTTGTAGGTATTTTATAAATTGAGACTAATCCTGTCAATGTCGGCAGAGCTTAATTGGGAATCATAAAAATAAGTCAGATCATAACAGGAAGTTGAGTGTAATTATGCAGAAAGTAACCAGTCCACATATGACACACAGACATATAGAAATAGGCACTTTTGTGTCGGATGTGATTATTTAAAACCACACAACCAATATACAGCATAATCCCTTTTTTAATAATACGTACCATTAAATAATATACGAGTGAATAACTTATAATGTGGAGGTAAATTTTTTATGTTAATTTAGTGTAGTGTGACTGTTTTCTGCAAATCTATTCTGATTCTATCTGATCTTTCATTTTTCCATTTATCATTTTGTATGAAGATAGCCTGTGTGGTTTATGCAAAGTGTATAAATAAAAGCCCAAATTGTCATCTTACCGCTTTCTGGGTAACCAAATGAATAGTGAACACTTACTATTATTAGAAATTACGACAATTTAACAATTTTAAGTAATTCCATTTCGATTTTTTCTGTTTTTAGTTGTCAAATTTTACAAAAAAACGTCAAAAATCTTTCACATTCACTAGGTAAGTAATTAGAGTATTTTCAACTTGTCTTGGCAATAATTTATTTAATTAACTATTTTTTTTTATTCACAAGATTTAAAATGTAATATTCTAAGTATTGAACATAATACATAATTTTGAAAACACTTCTGAAAAATGTATTATAACCAATAGAAAAAATCTTTTTGAAAAAAGAAACAGCACAAAAATATCTTGGAGTAATCCGTGACGTCGGCTAGTAATTAAAGTAATACCTACTTTGATTTAAAATACAAAAGTCGATAGCCAATCGTAGTTCAATTTGGGAAGCGCTTCAGAGATTATTATAAGAGCCAATAGTTAAAATTTGTCGTAATTAGTAGGACAGCTGTAGCATAGTGGCCTATGCGCGGCGGGTGCGATACCTGAGAGATGTGCAGGTTCGATTTCTGCGGGGTGTCTTACTTTTTTCAAAAAGATTTTTTCTATTGGTTATAATAAATTTTTTCAGAAGTATTTTCAAAATTATGTATTATGTTCAATGATTTATTTATTAAAACATTAAATAAAACTAAATAATAATAATATAAATTATTACTTATAACACTTGCAAATTTCATTTTAAAATTAATGCATATCAATAAATAAAAATAGTGAAACAATACAAAATTTGTAATAAGTACAGTTTTAATAAGTTGTTCACTTACTTTAACATCGGAGTCATCGTGACTGTGGCTGCTTAATCTTGGAGATCCACGCATTTTCAAAGATATTTCGGTTTTCACTCAATATTTTTTGTTTGATACATCGTTTTCTTCGGCCACAAAACTTTGTTTAAAACTAAAACTAAGATGAAAATAATGCACTAAATTTTAATTTCATGTATAATTGTGTTACACAATGCGAACGAATTTAAATTTAATAAAACTTTAATTCATACTTCTAAATGATAATCACTGTATTACAGATTGACAACTTCAACGGTTAATTTGACATAAATGTATATATTCAACAATAATTGATTTAAATATAATATAACTACTATTTCCTATCATTAGATAATCACGTCATATCACACGTGAAGAATACTAATTAAAATTAATTTAGTAAATAATAAACATGAGACATCCATGAGATACGAGATCCGATGAACATCGAAAATTTAATTAAAAATCGGAACAAAAAAATGGTGACGCTCCGCGTCAAGCGTCAAATAGCACTATTCGAATTTTGAATATGGAATATTATCAGACCATCACTCTTTGCATTGCCGCCTAATTTTTTATCCATTCGGCAATGAAACAGCTTCTAACGGGAAATGGGAAACGTACTGTAAACTTTAGCTGCAGACTGCTTTACCGATTATATATTTTTAAAACTTCAATAGATGTCGTTAATAGACAATAATTTGAAAAATATTATTTATTTTATACTTACTTATTTAATATCAGCTTGTAGTATTAAGTTTTATTGTACTAAAATTATTTAATTTAAAAAATAAAACTATTTTAATAATTGGATTGTACAAATTTAAGACGCAAATGAAAGAAAGCCGTCTATAATTTTCCGGAAAAGTTAGCAAATACTCAAACCAGTTTAAACGGAGATTTGTATAACCTTAATATTTTCATTACTAGATGTCACCTACATATTTTTTAACGTTGTTTTAAAATTACTAATTTTATACTAGTAAAAGACGTAAACTATTGAATTTTTCAAAGAATCCTATACTTATAATATTATGTAACAGTGGAGACCAGACCTAGTTAAACAGCTAGGGCAATGTTACTAATAATGCCAATATGGACGAAACGAATTACTGTTTTATCGAAGTATGTATCTAATAAAAAAAGTAATCACATATAACATAATAATAATATTATGTTATTTATATAAATCTACCTAATGTTGTAATGACAGACGAGTTTTTATCCGATATCAGTTTCGATATTAAGTTAATTTGGGGTATTTATAAAATAAAATCATTATGATATTATGATATTTTTTGTGTGCACAAAACGTGACGGTTTCCGGTCATTCTTTATTATCCATATCATAATTTGTAAACATGCAGATTTCGTTTATTTTAGTAATGAGGTTATGCAGCGCATTGGGTTAATTATACGAAATTTAGGTATGATATCAATTTTCAATAGAAATAATAATTATTATTGATCCAGATACTGATTCACATAAAAATTATCAGTAAAATAAGTATAATAAATAACTTTAATTGTATGTAATGGGTATATTATAAAGACTGGTGTCACTTATGTTTGTGAAACATGGTGATGACGATTAGCAGAGAATTGGTGGTCTGAGACTGGTCTGGGTGATTTTTGGATGCCATTCGGATGGAAATTAAACCACCAATACACACAAACAATGCACCTTTCTCGTCGAAACAAAGTATTATCATAAAATGAATCTTATTGTCGAATATTGAACGGCTCGAATGTCGTTACAAATGAAATAAAAACAACACGACAAGGCATCAGCGCATCTATTCTATACACAAGGCTGCTTTCGGCCGCTATCTAGGGTAGCAAAGTATCCAAATATTAGCATGTATTGTAACACTTACAAAAAGTTAGTTGTAATTGTTACAATAAGTGATATGTTTTAATAGCACCTCTCTTGGCTGTGATAAATTTTAGAGTGAGTTAGACAGTTTTGATAGTAATTGTTACAATAAGTGTTAATATTTCGATACTGGCCGAAAGCAGTATTGTGTATAGAATAGATGCGCAGGAGTTATTGCGTATAATACATGTCATAATATCATTCAACAGTAGGTAGGTATCTATTATTATTACGAAACAGGTGAAATGGTAATATAATAAACTATTTTTTTTATTCAACGAATATGACTCAAGATTTAAGAATGTAACATTCTTTATACTGAATATACATGCTTTGAAACCATCACATGCATACACACTAGAAAAAAATCATTTTTGTAGAAAAATAATTACAAGATAAAAATAACTTTTTATATACAACGTTTTTAAATTTTCAGTTGAATCATATAAACTTGACTTGACTAGCTTATACGATCAAAAAAAATTGTACTTGATAGAAATAATACTGGAATGTCATTTTGACATTTCATATTGATTTCCATAGTAACGAATGCATATATTAATAATTTTGTTGATAGGACCCCAGACCCCTTAGCAACCAATAATAGTGGATTGGATTACGGATTTCTTCCGAAATAACTTTTCATACAAAACAGAATTAACTGAAAATGAATTCAATTCTACTTAACGATGGCTAAAAGTATTAAAAATGCATTGGCATCGTGTTATGAAATATTCTAAAAGTTTCAAATGTCTAGCTAGTCGGGAAGTTAGTTAAAAATCGATTGCAAGATTTGTACTGGATAAACAACCACCGGACAAATAAGAATGTGACATAATAAAAACGTTGTAAAATACGACACCCGAAATAGGTCGGTCACGTCATACAGTAGTGTACTCAAGGGGCACTAATTTACCACAGGAACACCATGTAACCAACTGGATAGTGGAGGGAGCATCCAGCAATGGATCAACCCCGGTTGATGATGATAATGATAAATGTTGTTCATTTTTTTATACGTAACTTTTACAAAATACTTTACGCATTGTAATGTTTTTCTTGTTTTATATAATAATGCTATATTTTTTTTTTGTTAAAAATCTTTTATAGTGTGATACTGGCATTAGAATATGTTATCCCTAAGCAACACTAACTGTCTACCCCACCAAAGGACGCCACTGAGTTCATTTGTGTCAAATTAATGTGCCAGGACATATTTAATAATTTAATGGAGGTAATCAAGACGTGATGCATGAAAAACATTTGAAAACAAGACAATGGGAGATCGGCGAGATCTTTATCAATTAAAAGTAATTCAGTACTAGTGATGGCATAATATTGACATAATGACATACTAAATAAGTAAATAACTATGGTTAAATCGTATTTTTGTTTATAATGTCACTAAACTTAATTGGATAAAATAGAGTAGATCTGATTTTTATCTCAAATAATTATTTATAGATCATTGATTTGGGAAATTATAAACATTATAACATTATAATAAATCATTAAAAACGACATTATGGCGTAGTTAGGGTAGAGTGATTAGTCATGTATTATTACATATATTAAGTAGGTATGTATTAAGAAAATATGACATAGGTACCCTGTTTAAAATAACTATACCAAATAACAAATTATAACAATTATTTAAAAAAAAACACTAAAACTCACACGAGAATTAGGTACATACTTAATAATATATACAGTGGCGGGTTTAGGGACGTGAAATCTCGAGACACTAATTAATTTTGAAGCCCCTCCATTATAAAAAATATAATTAAATAAATATGGCATAATTTAACAATTTTGTTTTTTGTGGTCTGAACTTTTTCGAGGCCCCCTTATAAATTATTTGACGAACCGAGTGCGTCATTCACGTCTATGAAAATAGCCGTGTGAACACATACGTGCACGTGTATAAATTATTGAACATGATATGTGTATTTAAATCCATGGCTTGGATGCTTAGTCATTCCCCATTTATATCCCATAAAATATTAATAAGTACATTATATATTTGTGGTGTTTTGGTACAAATTTAAGTTAAGTAATATCAATATAATACGAGTACTATACAATATAATAATATCAAATTATACAGCGACCATTTAGAAATATAATAATATGTACCTAACTATTAAAATAATGTTCCAGCTAGAATAAAACTGAATTATATACATCCAGCGCATCTTTTCTATACACAAGACTGCTATCAGTCGCTATCGGCGGTTATCGATGGTAATTTATCATATTTTGTATTGAAGTATTATAATTATTGTTAGTTATTTTAATTTACTATTACTAGCCTCCATAGCTGCCGATAGCACCAGTACGCGGGTACACAGGGCGCATCACGCCTCACTTTCTCACTTTCCTAGAGTCAGGGCTCGAAATGGACTGGAGCGCCGTTCCGGTTCGTGAAATCGGTAAAATTATCGCTCCGTCTCATGGAAAAAATATTTTGACCATCTGAGCTAGATATGCCATATAATAAAAAATCTAGCACACTTTTTTTTATACAATACACATAAAATTTGACAACTATGTAAATATCTTCAGAAAATTGTCGAGCGCTCTGGTTCGTAAACTTTTTCATTTCGAGCGCTGCCTAGAGTTAGTCGTAAGAACCGAGGTGCATGGTTGCAAATAATCGGTCCCGTGCTGCTCCTTTCGGGACGAAATGTGAGCAATTATATATTATTCATTATGTCGCAATACAGCGCTGTCTAAGGCGGCCGTGCATTATCCACGGCTGTACAGACACGGCGGGTGGTGGAGGGTGTATTGCCGTTAGCGGCCGATAGGAGTCTTGTGTACATATATACTAGATGCGCTGGTGTTATTATATTTGGGCTTTAGTAGCAAGAAGAAATAAAAATAATGTCGTCAAAACTAGCAGACGGGTACGACAATTTGATGAACTTGTCATGCTAAGTACTTAAATGTAAAGAAAACCATTCAAGAAAGCTAAGAATTCAAAAACAGCTTTTATGTCTTAAAGACGTAAAAATTATTATTGACTTAGACAAAGATAATATCGATTTTTTTGAAAGATGAGCATAATACTTTAGTGAGTAATCAAAGCAGTTTAAAACAGTTGAATGAAGTAGACATAATATCTACAAACCCACGCTTCTGGGAAAAATTGAAAATAACAAGTCACTTGTACCAGACGGAATTCTCGGAGTAAATAAAGTTTGGCTGGGAATTATTTGATCGTTGTTATGATAATACTTCATATTTGTAATCAATCATGAAATATTACCAGTAGACTGGAAACTCGGGTTAATAATTTATATTCCTCATACAAAAATGCGACAAATCTGTATGAAAAACTATAGAAAAACTATTTCACTATTAAACAAATGTAGCCAACATCATTTTCACAAGACTGCTATTTAAACGCCTCGAGGAATATGCTGAAGCCAAGGTTGACTAAATATACAGGCCGTGAGACTGAATTTAATTGTGAATTACGATGGTAGTGGTAGTAATTGATTATTTTCGAATGCAATAGGTACTGTAACAACGCACCTATTCTATACACAAGACTACTATCGGCAGATATCGAGGGTAGTTATTCATAGTTTGTATCGAAGTATTATAATTGTTTCAATAAGTTACTAAACAGTAAAACTGTCTATCTCGCTCTAAAAGCTAGCACAGCCAAGAGAGGTGCTGTTAAAACATATTACTTATTATAACAATTACAACTAACGTATTGTAATTGTTACAATAAGTGCTAATACTTCGATACAAAAATATGAAAAACTATACTCGATAGCTGCCGATAGCAGTCTCGTGTATAGAAAAGATGCGCAGGTTCACAATAAATGAATTATTACCCTTTATTTCAATATATAACAAACATCAATTTCTACAAAGAGCTTACGATATTGCATTCGAAGTAAGCAATAACTAGCACTGCCATCGAAGTTAAGGATAAAGCTAATACTGGTGAATATCACAATGGCATTTGAAACTCAAGATCAAATTAGGTATATTAATCAACTGTGTAGTGTTAGATAAATTTTGGAAAATTTCACGAATTAAACACCTTTTCATTGATTTTAAGGCAGCTTACGACAGCGGACTAAACTATTTGAATATTTGTATCATGGAACGTAAGTAAAAACTTTTGATTCCATACAAATCTAATATTAAAAAATAAAAATGTTTATAAAGGGATTTTTTTCTGGTATATGTAATGAAGTGTTCTCAAGTTATGTATGATCAATATATAGATAATAATATGTTACATTCTCAAATCTTATGAAATATTCGTTGAATAAAAGAAATGGTTAATATCATGAATGTATTGGAGAATCATTGAACTATTGAAAATGGTGAAAAAAGAAAAACACATTAGTAGTAATCATAAGAAAAATAGAAAAAAATCTGAAAACATAAATTTATAGAGAAAACATGCAATATAAGAAAAGAAATAATTACAAGATAAAAAGAACTTTTTATATGCAACGTCTTTAAATTTTCTGTTGAATTATTTAAACTTGACTTGACTAGCTTATACGATCAAAAAAAATTGTACTTGATAGAAATAAAACTGACATGTCATTTTGACATTTCATATTGATTTCCATAGTAACGCACGTATATATTAACAATTTGGTTGCTAGGACCCCAGACCCCTCCCCTAGCAACCAATAATAGTAGATTGGATTACGGATTTCTTCCGAAATAACTTTTCATACAAAACAGAATTAACTTAAAATGAATTCAATTCTGCTTAAAGATGGCTAAAACTATTAAAATAATGCATTGGCATCGTGTTCTGATATATTCTAAAAGTTTCAAATGTCTAGCTAGTCGGGAAGTTATTTAATAATCTATTGCAAGATTTGTACTGGATAAACAACCACCGGACAAACACGAATACGACTTAATAAAAACGTTGTAAAATACAACTAACAAAGCAGTCGTATATAAACAATTAGACGAAAATTTTGGAACAATTTAATTTGAACGATACACGAAAACAGAACAGATCCACTCGATCATTGTGAAGATTCATGGTTCTGCAGAGTCGACATGACATATAGGAAAATAATATTATATTACCTATAATAATACTCATTGGTTTTAGGTTTCTTTTTATATTATATAACGTTGTACATAAAGGAGAATATAATAATGATATTATGTAACTGTACATGATACCAGCGATCGTTATTTTGTTAACTTATTATTTATACAAAAAAATAGAAAATAAACAGCTAATTCAATACGTAAGGTATTTGTAACATAAACAATAAGCATAAATTTAATGTTCCAATGAAAATCATTGTGTTATTTTACCTTGTTTGGTATTTCTATGGTAGCATAAAAAAACAATGGACCTTTTCAACGAGAAATCGCACAAGGAGAATAGGAGCTCAGTATAGGAACGTATGTGTGCTATGTCTATAATATGAGATATTGCAAAAGCCGTTTGTTCCTAAAAAAAATTCACGTCGGAAAATTAATTCAATATGTAAAATCATTTTTTCTTTTCTGGGGTGTCAAGTAGGTTTTATAGAATATAAAATAATATACTTTTTGATAGTACAAACAAACTAAATATAATAGCACTGGATTTGCGAAAATGTTTTTTGTTTGATGTTATCTCTCAAATGGTTATTATTATGATAAATATATTTAATTAATTAACTAATTTAGTGCTAACACCGCGACTGGCGCGGTTTGGAGCAGTTGGCAATTCGATATAATTAATGTGTTATTTAAATGTGGTAATTAAGATGTAATTAAAACTTCAGCAGTGATTGTGTAAAGCTTCTTCTTCCGCTCTACTACAGCTCTACTAGAGTTTTGACTTCCTCAACTGCTTTCCTTCAGCCGACGTATTTCTCCGTGGCCTTTTAACTAAGCAAGACCCGTGAGTCGTTCTTAATTCCTCTTTTATGACGCATTATTCATCTCCCAGCTGGCTTCTTTTCTTAACTTTCGAAACTGGTCCTGATACATTCCCAGTCATAAAAAAAAGATACTTCGCATCCAAACTCATGATACGCTCGATTAAGACCGGGTGTGGCTTGGTGGACCATTAACTTCAATGGCCCCTTTTCTTCTGGGTTCCCAATTAAGACTATATCTGGTACCCTTGTTACTAGAATGTGTTGATCATGTTCCGCCCAATTCATCTTACTTATACTTTCTGTATAACTACCCCTTCCTCACTCACTGGTTTTAATATCTACCGCAGAATTTCCCCTTCAAAGTTGTGGGGTTAGCAATAAATAAATAATACAATATTTGTATATTTCTATATTTAAATCAAACATCAAATTATTCAGATAATATAAAAGGTCAACCAAAGGAAATAAAAAAATAATCATAGGTATATGCATGGATAAATTGGATGATGCCAGTAAACATAATTATGGTTGTTAATACTATAATGATAACAGTTATGTTTTACTTATATATTATTTTGTAATAAATATATTGTAAAGTAATCTTTATTTCTAAGAAACTTGTTACTTCTTCCAGTATTATTAAGTTTTAAAAATCAAGATGTGTTTTGTAGCAACACCAGCATTGAGAAAAAGAATGCAAACTATTCCCACAATCAAATCAGTCCAGGGCTAGAAATGGATTGGAGCGCACCGGAGCGCCGTTCTGGTTTATAAGATCCCCAAAATTATCGCTCCGTCTCGAGAAAAAAATAGTTTGACCGTTTGGGCTAAATGGGCCATGTAAGAAAAAATCGAACATAGGTAGGTACTTATTTTTATAAAATTAGATAACTAGGCTAATATTTTCGCAAAATTATCGAGCGTTCCAGTACGTAAAATTTTCTATTTCAAGCGCTGAATCAGTCGAAATAAAACATTTCAATCAAACAGTTCACATATACTTCCTCAATTATTGAATAGTCGTTTCACGCATACTGTGTTTGTCCGCAATGTACATAAAACTATCAAAATACTCCATTTTTCTACATCTAGTATTTGTCCAAATATCCTACGTAGCACCTTCCTGTCGATTATATCAAGCTCACGCTTATCAGTCTTGTTGAAAGTCCAACCCTCCGATCCGTATTGGTGGGACCAGCGCCTTGTACATCTGAATTTTTATATCACGGGAAAGGATGTGAATGGGTTCTGATTTTGTATACCACAGTAGCACTCATTCGCTGCAAGAAGATTTTTTAAGTATTTTTTTTTATTAATATACAAAACGAGATATGATTAGTTTGATATTAAACAGATGCAAAATTATGTCGATACAATTAGATATTTGCTTTACGAACGTGGTATAACAAGCCAGCACGTGGGAGTAAAAAAATATTAAATTACAATTCATAGATAATTTCTATGGCACGATTTTTTGCAAACAACCAAAGACCCTGGATATTTATTATTAGAGATGGAGGAGGGGTTGATTATCCGATCGTCATGGCTGGATAAAGCGCTAAGCCCTGATAAATCCTCGATAATCGGCTTCAACCCATGCAGAATACCTTTTTTGATAGCTGTTGTGTAATATTATTTTGACGAATCTATGATTTTTGAATTCTTAGAGAAGGCAGTAACTCATATTATACTTGGAATATTTCACGTGTACATAGATTAACAAGCTTATTAAAAATGAGTACTATTAAGGAAAATAAATTCATAAAAACTATGACAATATAAAATAGTATTGTCTCCATTATTGAATAATTTCAGTGAATTGCCAATTGAATCTAGCCTTCACTCAGCCCTGAGAAAAATAGAGGATAGAGAGGGGTGGAAAGTTTTGGTCGCTCAAAAGATGACAGAATTTTAAGGTAGTCACCAAACTCACCCATGAGGGAACGACTTAGAAGCGGTATTAAATATCTCCTAGTATCATTATTATCTTGTATTTGCTGCTACTTGCTAACCTATTTTTGAATCATTTGGAACTTAATAATATATATACGATATCGTTGTATTCAGAGAACAGATCAATAAATATAATTCCGATAGGCTATTTCCCAATACACTACATTTTCACGCAAGGTTTTGAATGTATGAGTGTCATACGAAAATTAACTATAGATTATAGACGTGCAATAATGTGCGTTGCAACCTTCAAATACACCAATATTAAATGAGCGTAAATGCATAAGCCGAGAGCAGTTCTTTAAGGGGGGACATGCTCAGCGTAGGTGAAAATGGAGCTTTTGTTCTATTTTCAAAGCATGATCCTGGACATTCCTTAAACGTTGTAGATAATCTATTTATATAATTTTGAAGCCTTATTATCCTTTATATTTATTTTAAACATTTGATGACCGCATAAAGTATTTTTATTACATAAAATAGTATTCTTTTAAACCTCTCGCTCTAATGTTTTAGAATATAGTCATATTTCAGTACATAAATGTGCAGTGGTGTTAAGATTTTTTACATTTATTAATTTTTAAACGTATTTATAAAACCATCAGTAGAATTTATGTTGACATTATTATAGTGAAATATTTACGATAAAAAATTATATTGGTAATCTCTGTGATCCCAAATTTGACAAGAATCAGGCATTTTATTATTCAAAAAATGGGCAAGATTAACACATTTGAAGATAATTATAAAGATACTAGTTATAAGCGATGTCTTTGACCATTCAAATATGATAAACATCTTACGAATAATGATTGCTTTATAATAATTATTAACCTAAGAATAAGGTAGTGTTTTTTTTGAAATACACCATTTCTTTTGACATTCCCCAGTAGTTAAGCTACAAAATACGGCCGTAGCCATAAATTGACAAACTAAAACTGAAGTAGGGAGTAAGAACATGTTAACGCGCGTGTTTGAACATGTACCTAACCGAAAAATATTTTATTTTTTTAAGCGGTTTATCCCATATTCTTCCACACTCGAGATCGGTCGCCTGTTACTCCACACTCGTTAGGTATTTCAGTTCCCTGGTTGTATCAATTATTCTAATTTTCTTACCTAGGTACCTATTCTCTTCTGTCTTTTATTTGTATCCCGTTATTTTCACGTATTATGTATTTCTTAAGTGTTTTATTTAAACATGAATTTGATATTAATACTATACGGCCATATATTATTATTCCCGATACCACTTCTTACAATGAACTACGATATGGTCAATTGCATAGATATAAGTTAGGGATACGTTTATCAGTTGCTTCTGAAACATTCCCAGACAATTCGTGCCTTGAATTATTATAAGATGCGTGGCAGGTTTGGCTTGGTAGTCATTATTAATTTAATTGTTAAAACGTAATCACAAAAGGGCAATAAAGCTTACAAATAATTAGACATAAAATTTTTCTCAATAAAAGCTCTAACTTGGCAGTAGGGGGTTAATTAAGAAGTAACGCAATACTACGTAGGTAGGTTCTTTGTTTATATTTGATTTAGGATTTTATCGTTTACTTTTTAGTACTTACGTCCTACTTTTTAAATATCAACTAGCACTTTTTAAGCTGCAAAGGATTAATTACCTTGAAATATTATCTCATAAAAAGTTCGTGAAAGATATGATTAATATTGTTTGCATTTCAAGCCAGTGGCGTAGCTCAAAATATTGACTTCAAATGACACTTTTCAGACACTGACAAATATGTGAGGGTTTTTCAAAAAAATACTTTGGCCAAACAGGCAGAAGTATTATTACCAGGTATAAGGTGCACCAATATAGCGAAGGGGGACTAAATCAGAGCCTATCGTTTTGTATACATTTTAATAGACATACTGAGGTCACGTGACATAAAGTCCATACAACATCAGCATTCTCGGCGAATAATCATCAAGCATACTGTCATGTGCTATGTTCGACTCATCATTGATACACAGTTACGATAGATACTCTTTGTACATCGTATAGTCCAGCGGTAGCAAACGAATAGCATGCGAAATAATTATGCGATCATAGAAAACCTCAACTACACCTGGTAAAAGTGGCAATTTTGATTGAAAAATATAGGAAGAAGAGTTAAAAAAGTTCTCCACACGGATTTTGGACTGAGTTTTTATTTTCGGGGGTGATATTATAATATTTAAAGGATGAGCTATAAAAACTCACGGTACTCATTTTTCATAGCATTAAAAAAACTGATAAGTATGACACCCATTATTACAGCTAAATATTTCGTTTTTTTGAAACCTAGTCCATAACGTTTCTTTAGACGCCTATACTGAGATGTCTGGGCAACGGTTATCCGATGGACGAGTAACGTATGATATTTTTTTGTTTATTACATTGTACAATATATTATAATCTTCTATAAATAACAATGTGTAAAAATAATGGCATTCATTAAAAACAATAATTCATATCGGACTGAGATTTAGAGCTTTCTGTCCGTATTATAGTTTTGTGATGATGTGTAATTATGCCGTCACTGTTTCACGTGTCTTTCAATTATCTAAAACGGTTTTAAAATATCCGATGAAATATTTTTAGAAATAAATGAGTTTGGAATGCGAAATGATTTGCAGCTAATTTAATTGTTAGTAATAGTAGTTTTTTTTCAGCTTCACGTTCATACATTTAAGCTGCGTCTATATACAAAACGATTTTTTTAAAGGCCTTACTGTTGGTATTTCGTTTTTCAAATGACAAATAGAGGGATGAAATAAGCCGCCCCCGCAGAGATAATAAAATTGTTTTACCACGACGAATGAACGAATGCATGAACAATAATATCGGTCCTCCCGCGCATGGATTTAAAAGATTAATGGCGGGGAATGCGTAGGAGTTCTCTCAACACGAGCGCTGTAATACGAAAAAGCATCACGTTTGAAACGCTTATATATTTTATGTTGAAGTGCATTCACGTTTTCCAACCTTCATATTATATCTACCAACATATATGTATTCGTATTGATAACTATTATTGAGTCATTTAGAATCAAAGCTGCACAATTTTGGTCATTTATTACATTAAATATGACTAACGTTTTGTATAAGTACAGTGTTATACTACGTATTTTATATATTATGTAATATGTAGTTATCAAATGTAGACAAACTAATGATTTGAGTTACCTCATCTCCACCCGTCATCGTGATTTATGCACGACCGTTTTCCATGTGTAAGAGTGAAAAGATTTTAGTACCACGTTTCTTAGACCCGAAACGAAGCTGCACGGGAATGATGGAATAACCATGGACCTTGGTGCTGAAAGAAAAAAATAAAAAAAGAATCTTGACTTGCTCAGCCGTCATTTATCTTTAATGACATGAAGTGTCCTCTATACCTGTGTACTGAAACCCTACCAAAGCAGAGAAGTCAGGGGATAAAATTGATGAATCTAAGGAGGGATCGGAATTATTCCGTCTTCCATATGACGCAACAAACTTTTCAGATCGAATTATATCATATACCATACCGTACCATATAAGGTACTGTTCGGTTATACGGAATACAGCGGAAAACGCATTACCTTACAAATTTTGTAAGGTTAACCTAACCAAACCAAACCTAACCTAACCTAACCTAAACTAACCCAAACTAACAAATAATCCAGTAATATCGGCTATTTTTAAAATGCGTTTTCCGCTGTATTCCGTATAACCGAACAGTACCATATAATTATATATCTATATACTTTTTAGTTGTCTCTACAACCTTGCATGTATTTTGGCTACCCTTTTTACGAGATATGGATTTCAGCCACTTGCTCAACCTATTACGACCAGGCTCCAAATACACATCGATATAACATCTATTTTCCAAACCCGAATCAGAGACCCACGACTTTATAAGCCGACACGTCACCGGTCGGCCACCACATGCAAAATGCTGACTAAATTAATCTGTAAAATACCAACCAATGTGTTTATTTTTGAAAATATACTTCACAATATTATTCATATAAATAATGTAATTGGAGTCTGTTTCTTCGTTTGTTTGGTTATAAATAAATGAAAAACTACTACACTAATATTGATGAACCTGAATATGACGAGGTATATGAATACTACACGCCGCTTTTAAAAATCCCTGTCGTTTGCCAGTCTACTCGAATCCTCCCTCACAACTGCAAAGAAGGCTCGCTATCGAAATAGGAGTGGCCGGAGCAACATTCAACTCGATACGAAATGTCTGGGACTCATGATTCTGTACTAACCAAACCAAATTTCACCTATTCTGACGGTGATGATTTCCGATAGGGAGTCATGGCGCCTTAGATAGATTTATAGCAACCGCATACTGAGCTTAGAGATAAGATATCTGCTGTGGGGTAGTATACTTTTGGATAGAAACTTGGCATTCGTTTAGTAGGTCGACTTTCATCTCGACTTCCGATATGTCAATAGAAACTTCCTAGAAAATTATGCAACAATAAATAATACGAATCAGTATATTTCTTAATTATATATTTCTAGTTTGTATTGCTGTATTTTATGCTGACGATGTTGTATGCGATTGACAGTCCGTAAAATGCATAAAATAAAATGTATGTGGTTTCAATTATGACTATAAATGATTTTATCTCGTATTTAGAAATATTATGTTAATGGTACATACAATATGTTATATATATCGAGTTTGAATTTTTGAGACATCCCGAAGCTTGCAAAAATGCATGATGGTTATTTCGATATGTGTTTAAGACAGTAAAAGGGGTTTATGGTTTGAGCGAATGGCTAACAATCATTCAAGTCTGTTAAATGGCATGTACTTTATGGAGGCTTATTGGAGTGAACAATGATTTAATTTTTACTTACTTATATACATACGTACATATGAAACTATAAAACACAGCGTACAATATCTGACTAACTAAAAATATTAACGGATTTATCCTAAAATAAATGTATTTAAAATGTCATATGTACCTATTGAGATAAAATAATTGTTTTTTCGTTAGCTTCAAAGTGCATTCTTATTTTACCTAACAGCTGTTGAAAAATATCTAGGGAAAGCTCAACGAAATAGAATGTATTGATTTTCCCCTCTACTTTATTAAGTCGTTCATAGATGGCGTAAAATCGGCCGAGAGCTTTCTAGCTCAAGTGAGTAAATATCATTGTTTTGACCATAAACCTTGGAAAAGCATATGTTTCAGTGATAGAGTTTTGCAAAAACCATCAGGTACGTGAATGATTGTTTGATTATTCAAATATACCTTGTTTTGTTATATTTAATTGTGATAATGGTGGGTGTATTTCATGAAAATGTCAAAACGACGCGCCATATTGCGCGAAACGTCAAAGTCTAGTCGGGAAAGTGAGGTTATGTTAATCACGTCCTGAGTTTACGAAAAGCGATATTAATATTTTGTCCGTGCTTTTACTAGACATGAAGGGATTTGTTTCGGATTAAATTTGACGTAGATATTATAATATGATTCGCGCTTTTGAGGTTTTGTGGCCGTGTTGACACTGAGAGATACTTATTTTAACAATAAAGTTCATTTATATTTAGTGACCAGTTAAAAGGTTTGTTTACAGATTATGCTATTAATATACTTTGAATAAATTATTAATACTTGCGATAAGCTATTAATGTAAACCATTTATTAGATTGCTACCGTGTTTAAAATATAGTTGTCTTATGTACAAAGGACGCGTAAAAATATTTGTGAAAGCTTTTTTCATGTTTCCTCTATTAATAAGTAAATAAATAATTTGTATATTTAAGTAAAATTTAAGAAAATAATAATGTCTATAAATTGAATAAAGGTATTCTATAATAACCAGATCATGTAAATAAAAAGATAGAGTTCGAGATAATCCCCAAGCAAAACCACAATACAGTTTTGATTTTTTTTAAATATTATATATCTTATCTTGTGGTTTTCGCAGTTATGAATGATAATATTTTGCATATGTATATCATATATAATATTAGAATTCATAGTTCTCAATCCTCGAGCAAAGTAACGGATTCCAAACATCAAGTCAACATTAATATGGTGTTTTTTATGGTGTTAACTGTCAATTCTTGATGGAAATACATTATATTAATTGAAATAAAACAGAATTATGTAGTAATAATTTCTCTTAGTTAAATATTAATCAGAACCGGTTTCGTCAGTTGACGACCTCCCTCTGAAGCGGACGGAAGCGGTCCTGATTAATAAATATTACACTAAGAAATTACTACTATATATTTTGTGTTATTTTAATTAACTATTTTAAGTGACCTGATTGGAGTTGATAACATCATAGCATCGGTAACAGGGCTCGACACGCTTATTAAACTTTGGAAATGGTTTGCGATTTATTTTGACGGTATAGTGCAAAGTTTGTAAAAGAAAATTCGAAAAATTAGCTCATCAATTCATTAAAATAATGTATCATGTAATAATCTATGACATGAGTATTTTTATTATATTGGCAAATTTGTTTATCTGTATGTATACAGTATAAAGCATTTACAGTGACATATCAATTAAAATTATTGTTTTACCTTTCAGAATTATATAAAATAAAACATGAGGCGTTTATGGAATACTTAGAAAAATCATGCATTAAATAATTTTAATCAAAAGTCAGCTTGTAGATCTTAGAAGAAACGAAGAACAAATAAAAATTCAAAATGATGGAACGTTCTGTAATTTTGTGCTTGATATGGAAGCTTCTGAAATTACAGAGGCTTGTAATTATAACAATCTTAGTGCTATGTTTTATTATGACTCTTCAAATGCTGTGCCATAAGTCTTCACCAAACAATCTCGAAAATTCCATGGACTCCATGTCCAGCGAAATGATCTCAGTTAACGGAAAAAAGAACGCCAAAGATCTACCTGGATTTTTCATGTCCGGTACATTGCCGGCGGAAAATGGAACCTATTGCCGGTTCAACTACGGACTACCAGAAAAGCTCAACTGGGATGAGATCACAGTAACAGGGTCACCTCAACTGGGAAAGAAAAGTCCGTACAGAGTTATATATAATGCCATAGAAAGAACGATGCGCGATAAATCATATGTTGTGGGACAAGTAACGTATGCTACCCATGTCACTCCAGAGTTTCTTTACCATATTGTTGAAATTGCAAGGTTTTGGGACGGCCCTATCAGTGTGACAGCTTTTGTTCCTGATTACGATTTGGATATTACAATGAAGCTATTCACTCAACTGTGTAGATGTTTTGACGGTATGGCAAAAGTTTCACTGCATTTTATGTACCCAGAAAATGACATACCCAGATTTTTGGATCACAATCATAACCACCACCCGAAACATAAATTTAAAAGAGAAATTGAAATAAATAAAACGTCGTCTATTTTTGATGTTTCATTTAACAAAACAAACGTTTTTAATAACGGTACTAACAACTTCACGACACAAGAAAGACCAAAAACTCGGGTTGGTACACCAAGGAATAATGCAGTGCTCTCGTATGGAACAAAGAATACCACAGCTCGTTCTAAATCCACTACATTTGACAGCAAAATGTTTTTGGAACTTGAGAAAAAAAAACGGGAGAATTTTATGAACATACGATTCAAAGACTGCTCCATTCCTGATATGGGAGAAACCAGAACGTATAGATCAAGACATGCAATGATTTACCCTGTGAATGTAGCAAGAAATGTCGCAAGAAACGCGTCAAATACTCAATATAACTTGGTGTCAGATGTTGAAATGATTCCAAGCGAAGGTCTCGCTACGAGGTTTACCATAATGATGAAGAGGCACAAGATTAATGGGCACTATGGAGTCATCCCCAAGTGGCGGTTGGCGTTTGTTATACCGGTGTTTGAAGTGGAGGCTGGTGAAGATGTTCCAAGGAATAAATCAAGGTGGGTTAGCTTTGATTCTTTTTCGTGTCATCATTTTGTTCAAGAGTGTGTCATTACAATAATTAATAATTACATATTATTCAATAATTCATGACAAAGACAATACACACCTCATCTTTGACGATGGAATACGGTGAAGTCTTTAGAAAACATGCCGCTGGCAGCGCCACCTGTCAACATTTTGTCGATGCGGTCAATATTGTTTTTTTTTTTTTTAAATATTATTATATCCCGTTTACACGTGCATGGATTTACTGCTGACAGTACGTATTATGACGGCCATAACAAAAATAATTACAAGATAAAAAGAACTTTTTTTATATAACGTTTTTAAATTTTCTGTTGAATCATATAAACTTGACTTGACTAGCTTAAACGATCAAAAAAATTTGTACGTGATAGAAATAATACTGAAATGTCATTTTGACATGTCATATTGACATGTCATATTGACATGTCATATTGACATGTCATATTGATTTCCATAGTAATGCACGTATATATTATTAATTTAGTTGCTAGGACCCCAGACCCCTAGCAACCAATAATGGTGTCGAAATAACTTTTCATACAAAACAGAATTAACTGAAAATTAATTTAATTCTACATAAAGATGGCTTAAAGTATTAAAAAAATTCATTGGCATCGTGTTCTGATATCTAAAAGTTTCAAATGTCTAGCTAGTTGGGAAGATTTATTAAAAATCGATTGCAAGATTTGTACCGGACAAAGAACCACTGGAAAAAATAAGAATACGAGCTAAGAAAAATGTTGTAAAATGCACGTGTAAAGACATATTATCGTGAAAATAGCAAGATTGCATGCGTGGATTAAAGGACAAGGACAGTACCAAACAAGGACAATCGAGTCTCGCTTACTCTTGAAGAATGATATTGGTGAAACAGTAAGCACTTTTACGTGTAAACAGTTATTATCGCGATAGTTTAAAATACACACTATTGGTGCAAGTGAATCCTTGCAGGTGTACAGGAGCTATAAGCAAAACAATCGCATATTTTGACATTTTTTCTTTCCGAGATGCATGCGCAATTTATTAATAAATAAATAAACTTAACCACCCAGTTCATAGAGTATGAATATAGGTACATACGTATTTTAGTTGCTGATTTATTTTCCAAGCTGAAAGTAACAACGGTGCAAAGTTATATATTCACGTGATTCAACAATATTGTGTGTAACATATTAATATTGAAAACAATGCACACCCCGGTTTCACTGAGCCACTGAAAACAAGATAAACAAACAGTTATTTTTAACTACTAAAACACTGTCAAAGTGTGTATTGTCATATTTTTTTGTTATAATTATGTGTCTTCGTCCAATATGCAGCCTTAACCATTGTTATTGATAATGATTAATGACTTATGGTCTTTATGTATGTGTGTTTTAATAATTTATACCTTAATAATGTTAATTACCCGAATAATTCTGATTAGGGGGAATCCGATCCCGAACCAAAATTCTGATCCCAGGATTTCGGGATTACAATTTGACAATCCCGGGATTGGCACTTTTTTCCATTGTAATATAAAAAATTTATATTTACAAATAACATTGATAAAATTGGTCATAAATAAATCTAGTATAATTTATACTATTTAAGACATTTATTGTTAATATTGTATACGTTCAATTTTGGAAATATATAAGTTTAATGGAGTAAAAATATTGTATAAATAATAAATATTAATATGAGATTGCTGTTTCTGATAGTAAAGACTTAATGAATGGGTTAGCGAGATTTAAAATAGTAAAGCAAATCATGGTGTACTTATGGCCTTTCCGTTTCATAAATCTAATTAGTCAGCCAAATAAGAAACTGCCGTAAAACGTATGAGATCATGGTGGAATTACTTTGTTAATAGTGCAAAGCATTGTTTTTTTCCAATCTTTCTCATTTTTATTAATTTATGTGAAAAAATAAAATGAATCGGCAACTTACACACGGGTATAAATCCAACTTCATTCAAACTCAGTTTATTTCTAATGTAGTTGTTATTAAAAGTATTTTTTCTGTTATATTTTCGTTTTTATTTTATTTTCCATAAAAATTGACAAAAAAAAACAATCCCGAAAGTTTCGGGATTATGTTTATCAATCCCGGGATTCATAGGTATCGAAAATAGCTCGGGATCCCGGGATTGGAATCCCTAATTCTGATGGTACTATACGATATTGGAAGAAAACTTATGACTTATATTTTTCAGCCTTCAACAACTATATGCTGAAGGAAAGGCTGTTTATTTCCATCGCTGGGTTTGTGGGCATTGCCAACGGATACCCGATCTTCAAGCCTGGCTGAAAGAAGATCCAGGCAAAGTTTTAAAGGTAAGCATCTTATTTATTTTACAGCCTCTGTCCGGGGACCAAAGCGTGGGAGATATATTATCTCGCTACGTTATTTAGATACGGTCACGGGATCTACTCGCTTGTACGCATGCCCGTTCTTCTCATAGATATATGTAATTGTAAATGGACTGATTCTATTATATATACCTACCTGTATTCCTAAAACTTATTAACGTAGCGCCACGTCATAAGATTAGGTACTTCGCTATCGCTTAATACTAATATAAACATTTTATATATCTATTATAATATAATGTGATGTCGTTGCAGAACGTTACGTAACATTACGTATGAGGGTGGAAGTAGTCCGCAGACAGTGCAATGTGTAGATAGCAGTTAAAACCTAAAGAATTACAACATTTTAATAATTCAATATTTTAATAATTAGCAAAACACTGCCGTGCGAACGGACATATGATCGCCTTCCGCCGGCTGAAGAAATGCTGACGTGCCGGGTGTCAGTTGTCGCATCACAGGAATGAACGAGTAAACAGTGCATTCCTGTCATTGTGTCGTGTGAAATCCATTGTTAGATTGATAACGTTTGTACCTTGATTAAATTTCGCAGACAAAATCCCAGGAATCGATCCGCAGTGTGGGAACAAAAACAATAATTTACCCACGCTGTGGATAGCATTTTCTTTGTCTATTTTCAATATAAAAACAGACGTGGCAATCCAACAAGAGATCAGTACCTTAAATTCGTTCGTCTTAATCACACGCTTCTCGCTTCAACGTTAGAACAATTTTTATTACAAACACTATCGTCGTAAATCTAGTTTATAAACTTTATATTGTACAAGCTGTAAATTGAATTTGTAATTTGTGTTAAGGGATAATAAATTTGGGGAATTACTTTTATACGCATCAAAACCATCTGATTCTATTCATCACCTACCCTTCATCACACCATCCCTTGCAACACGTATGTTAAAAATATCTTATTTATAAATTATGTTGAAGAAAATTAAAATCTCAATATTTTAATAGCTGACTTTGAGCTTAATGCAAAACTATATACATATTTTTTAAATTCAACAACTAGTTCACACAATTTGAAAGAGTAACATTTTTTTATTAAACATTCATAATTTTATTTCAAAACAACTCAGATGCATATCTATTAGTAAACATCTTTTAAAATAAACTAAATAACTCGCATCCACTGAGTTTGCAATAATGTGCTTTACAAACTAAACCAAGTGTGTTCTATCTAATTATGACGAAATTAATTAGTAGTATTTATACATCTTGAAGCCCTTTTAGCAACCGATATTTGTAGTTTGAATCAAGGTACTAATGGGTACTTACCTTAATTACTAGCTGACATCATAATCTTTCCAAATTTTAGTTACTTGCACTTTTTATTTACTGAATAATTCACAAGATTGGATGCTGGTTCGAGTCCCGCGGAGGTTTTTTTTTTCAAAAGTTTTTTTATAGAAGGTAAGTATTTTTAAATTATATATGTTATGCAATTTTAGATGTTATTATTAGTTAATCAAAATTGGTTACAAATAAGTAATGGCACCTAAGGTTTCTTCAGAGATTTATGTAGTTCTATCTCTAACTTGTAAAGGAAATAAGATCAGTTCTGTGTGCCTCTGGTCTATATCCAGTAGACATTATCATATTTCATCAATCATCGTAAGTTTTTGCTACCCTAAATTCTATTCTACCGTATATACCAATATAATATTTGGCTTCAATCTCCAGACTCGATCAATACACTCTTATAACAAGTAAAAACCTCTTCTTATCGTGTTATCCCCTAACGGAGGTCGGCCACCATTAGGGTGATTTTTGCTTTATTGTCTACTACCTGGAACATTTCGGTGAACTCGTCCTAATCACATAAGTTATTATGAGATTAAAGGCGGCTTTATCTTCTGCTACGTTTACTAGGTATTAATATTTCCATGAATGGCAACTTGGGGAATGCTGTAATTTTGTCCTCTCATATGTGGCCAAAATACTGTAGTTTTCCGGTTTTGACACTACGCAAAACTTCTCGGTGCTTTCCCATTCGATTGAGAACGTCAAAATTTGTTACCCAATGAGTTCAAGGAATTTTCAGGATGTGTTTATATAGCCACAATTTAAATGGCACTCATAGCTATCTCAATTTTTGTTTTTATTTGTAGAGACTGGTCCCATTTCTCAATCACTCAATAAGTTGGGTCACACATTTAATTGGTTCACTATTGATAATAAAACTTGTGTTCTGCGTTGCTTTTTTTGACACTTTTAATAATTTCGTTTATTTACTGCTATGAACTAGAGGTGAGTTAGAAATACTGTCACCAGTTTGTGTACTCAAGTCTCGGCATACTACTTCCCATACTCAGTACGTGTGGCCCAATAATCTTATTTCAAGAAACTTGTTCGAAGTTCAAACGCATGCGATGAGATCATCGCCGTGACTAATTGGTACTGTTGGTATACTTTCAATACTATTGACATTAGATGCTCGCGAGCGTGATAACATAATACACGTATGTCGAGCCGTAATATACTCAACTGTCATTGGCGTCATTGCTCTCCCTCTCTCCCCAGTTGTAAAGTTGGTATAGTTAAAGACAGAACGCCACGTAAACGGTAATTCATTCTACTGCTCGATTTCAACAACTATAAGATGGCGAAATCTCTAAAAAGTGTATGGATTAGGGTTGAGGTCCTCGTCGAATTAATACACGCCAGTTGAAATATAGCCATACTCGCTACAATTAGTCTTAATTGATTGGCTTGGAAATTCAAGCTCACCCAGTTATTCATGATTTAAATTAACAATAAGTATACAAAACTTTATATAAATGTCAAACGGCCGCGCAAATTTAAACAGACGCTCACTAGTTTTGACAGCTCAGTTTTTTTGACGTAAAATTGCGCGGGAATACGTTTAGTGTAGCCACCAATCTATGAAATATCTAGTTTTCGGTCAACCTATATTTTTAATAATAGCAACGCTATGTTTATTTAAAACCAATCAAAAGCAAGGATCAATGCGATTGAATCGTTGCGTGTAATTGCAAATAGTGTTTAAACATTGGTCACGACGGTTGTTGGATCGGGTTGGGTCTGCACGTCTGCCAATGTAATTAAGCCTTAACACACCCGGGAAATTTTAACGGAACACAGTTTGTGAATCACGGCTTAAGGATGGTATGATTAATATGTCTTCTTCCTGAGTAATATAACTAAAATACTGATACAATTAAGTTAGGAAAACTGATCAAGTTATTAACGACGTAATACGTATTGATATTACCAAAGATCCTTTCCCTTGGCATTATCCGATGGAAGTTACAAGTGAGCATATAATTGAATTGTAGATTGCCTATAATATGAAAGATCCCTTCAGTTTGATGGCGCGTGTTTGACTTGTAAATTTTAATAGGGGCTTAGTGTTGAATTAATAGGCTTTTCATAGCACGTGGGATGATTGTTACAGCCTGTACTCGTGATTGTTGGGAAAACACTCTACCCGGAAAACAATTTGTATTGTATAGAGGAAAATTTTAATCCTAATATCGTCGTATAATTATTTATAATGGCTATTATAATTTGTTTATTAATACGCAATACTTCAAATTTACAATACTTACATCATTATGTTTCCTTTGAAAGTGTCGTAAGTGCAGCAGTGCTGTACAACGGTCGAACGTTAATATAAGCTTTAAAAATCAGTATGCTTTGTGGATGAAATAATTCTGTCATGATGTTCTATATTTTCTCAATATGAGAATTAACATAATAAGCATAGAGCTAACAATGTATATACGTATCATAACATAGTATCATTTTATACAACTACGATCCACATTGAGAATAATTACTACATTCGTAATTATAGCAGTTTTTAAGTTAACAAATTATTCTTTTGTTAAAACGCACGTAAGAATCAACATAATATTGTAATTAATAAACATATTACATATTATTTTGTATTCCGTGAAATCGTATTATTTCAAACATATATTATCTATTCGCAGTACAATTATTGAAAATAAAGCCGTGTTTGGTTTCATATAAGATATCCATGGTACCTAGTAGGTACTGTTTGAAACTATTTCTCTCTCTACACGTGTGCATTATGTATGTATTTAATTGAATGGCCAGTTCACATTTTATTCGGTAAATTTTTCTATCGGAATTTGAAATTGAATCTTAATTTTGGATAAATTGCAACATTTTGCTATCCATGTTTCCCATTGTATATAATATATTTTATCAATATTAGTACATATATTATAATCCTATGGTATATTATATTCCAGTCAATAAAATAATACATGTTTAGATCAAAGGATACTGTTTTATAATATAATGCATGTAGTTGCCGTCCCTATTAGTTCGTATATAAGTACTTAAGATGGAGAATTATTCATACAACAATATTTTGAGATCGTGTTAATGTCCATGATTCCGAGATGTGTTTTACAAGGAACTCAAAAAATGTTAAGAGGAGCTATGTGTGCGTCTACCATGTAGCCCATCTAAATATAACAATCTCTAATATCTAAACATCACGTACTCATATGTTTCCAGCGTTTTATATACTTCGAAATCCTAAGCAATTTTTCCACTCATTTTCTCTATATCTCTAAAATGATTATTATATTCTTCTTGATAGATGTTTTTTTGTATTTCTCAAGCCTTTCGCCATCACCAAGAGGCAGTACCCTTACCACAGATGGGAGCCAATATTCATCGCCACCAAGCACACGCCGTGGTACAGCGAGACTTTATCTTGGGAAGGACGTCAGGATAAGATGACCCAGGTGACATAAATAATATAAACACATAAATAATCTAACTCGAGTTATGGATAACTTAACTTATCCATTGTTGAACCATTTGGCGAGTTGTCCAAAGTTTTATTTCAGTGGAAGAACAATATTATTTCGATTCGCTTGAGATTTCACAGTTGAATTGTTTTTATTTCTCTTTATAACTTCGTATAAAAGTCTTCGTGGACAGTTTTCAGAGAGGTGGTTTATTTTAAAGTGGTTTTGATTAGCGTCTTTAGTAACAATATTTAAGTTTACCATATTCAGGATACGAATTGGAAACCAACAGCTTCAGAAGAGCTATTATATATTTCCAAAATCATTAAAGTACGTGATAAAATATTTAGTCAGTTAATTATCCCGGGATATGAATTGTTAGGCTTGATCTTTTTATAACGCGGGTCCAAATGGTCGCGCTACCTGCTTCTTAGAGCGAAATATAGGACAAAAATTAAATCTTGAGATGCGGCAATTTTGAAAATTCATATTAATATTGTATCATCAGCGTCTCCATACAGCGCCGCCAAGCCAAAGTTGACATATTACACGCCCGCTAGCTGTGAAATCTCATTGATTGCGCAAAAAATTTTCAACAAATTGCAAAGAAATGTACCTTCGTACAATATGGAATATACAATGTAATGTATATTATAAAGACCATATAAAAAATAACTGAGATAAAACGCATAAATAACTTCTCATTTTTATTATTATCAAACTTCGAAGTGACGTAATATTAAAAAAAAAATCAGTGGCATTGCGTCTGCGTAGATATATACATAAAACAGTCTTATGGCGAATACGAAAAATATATCAAACAATTTATATTGTTCAGTATTTATTTGTAATAATCAGGAACCGATCGGCAAACAAATTATTAATACTAGAACGGATAAGTTTTTTTGAACGAGAATTTGCATTTAATTTTTGGCATAATACCTATGCATTTTAAAATAGACTTTGGGAGACTGGTTCTATGGACAACTATTTGCGAACCGGTCGAAAAATTCAGCAGGCCGGTGGTTGAGAAACACTGTTCTTAATAATTTAAGCTATGGCCTATTTTTGCCATTATGTGATTTTCGTTATTTGTCTTATTTATGAATATGCATGTCGTTAATGTTCGAGCCCCAACCAATAAAATCAAAATTTAAATAAGATAAAATAAATGAATTACTTATATATATATATAGGTATATTTTAAACTGGACTGAATTGTAATTTTAGTTATTTTTTTGTAAGTAGTAATAAAAAAACCTCGAGTGATGTAAAGTTTATTCATTTGAGATACTTTGTTTACAGATGTTGGAGATGTGCTTGAAATCATATGACTTCGTAGTGGTTAACGGTGCGTTCTTATGTCATTCTCCTGGAATCAAAACAAAATCCAAGCGACGCTCTTGGAGATACAGACACGAACTTGTCAATACTAAGCAGTACGACCTCATCGTCAAGGGATTGGCTGAGCGGTATCCGGCAAACCCGAAGTGTAGGCTTGAGTGATGCCACGCCCCTGATGCCCTTCATAAAGACGATGAGAAGGGTTTGAAATCACCCAAGACTGGAAGGCACCCAATAAAAGGTGACCTTCAAAGTCAAAATATAGTGCATGAAGATGAAATTCACAACGAGAATATAGCTAGTGGAACAACTACCGAGGAAATATATTATCGTTCGAAATCTTTGGCAACCAAAAATGTAGAGAATAAAAATGATAAAGATATCAATATGAATAAGCCAGGTGAATCTTTATTTGAAAAATTGATGATATCATCCGTAAATATACCCACTGATGAAGACCAACAAGAAAACACTGCAGTTAAAACTGACATAAAAGAAATGATAAAGGATCTCAAAATTGATCCCTTGACCAAAATGTGGTTGAAGAATGTGCTTCCTACATCAGTCATTGGACCTCTTACAATAAAAGATGTGGAAGGAGAGAATGGTAAAGACATAATTATCGAAGGTCTCGACGAGTCTATATTGTATAAATTAATGACTTCTTCTGTAAAATTACCAATAGCTGATAGTCTCCAAAAAGAAGAAGCATACTTGAAGGTTAGTAATGATGAAAATAAAGGACAGAAATCCACTCAACCTGGAAAATATCCAAGCCAAAACGATATGGAAAGACAATTTATGAATGATGATAAAATTGACAATTCAGAAAAGATTTGGTTCAATAGAGTGATGAAATCTGTGAACGAAGAACAAACAACCGAAATGAAAGGTGATTATGGAGGAATCTTAGATGTTACTCCAGAAAAGATGGCGAATATTGAAATTAAAGAATCAATAGATTCTGTAGATGAGACTTTAGTGGATAATAGCGAATTGAATTTTAAGACGACACAACCATATTATGAAAATAAAAAATCTTCCTCTTTAACTGCGGAGCAGCCATTTGAAGACGAGAATCCAGAATTAATTACACCTATAAATATGGATGCTGATAAACACGTAGACATTAAAGGAGAGACTTATAAGAATCAAATAGATATATCGACTGATGCAGTAAAAATAAAAACTACGGTTATCACATATGCTAAAAAGCCTTTAGTTTTAAATGAATAAATAAAAAAATACATATTCACTAGTTACAATCTGGGTACGGAAAGTAGCTATCTACTGTCAATATTTCAGTGTTTATGAATGTAGAATGTTGTATGTAAACGCTTTAAATGTCCTATAACAGGTGTATGTAATTATTGCAGAATATCATATTTAGGGCAAACGTGCCATACAATAAAATTTTGGATCATTCGAAAGCTATTATAAAGTCAAAGTGATTTCAATGATATTGAACATATTGGGTTAATACCTGATTTAATTTAGAATTTCAATAGCATGGACAACAAAACTAAGGCATCTGAAGTTGTGTATGTAGGATATAGTTTACACCTTTAAAACAATTTAGAAAAATGTGTGTCCAAATTAATCAATGTTTATTTTACAAAAAAAAAAAAAACAATCATAACAAATCATTAGTTATATAATATGTATTCACTCTAATAACTTTATTTCACTATATAAGTACACGTTTTTTAACGAATGCTGGCACCAATCAGAGGATCTACATTAGGCCATGCATTATAATATACAGGGTTTACCAGATACACGGACGATGTGAGTTAAATAATGTTTTTCAACAGTTTTTGACCTGAGATCATTTTTTATTTTTTTAAGCTGTAGGTAATATTAATAATTTATTGTTATATTTGGCTTAACAATCCTTGTGACTGGTGCAATCTAGCAAGTTTCTTAATATTAACATTTACAGTGAAAATTTTTATTGGTATTACATAGTAAACTTATAAACAAAGTGATATATTTAACAAACTATTAGTTTTATCTACTTTTTGTATTATTTGTTTAATGCGCAAGGCACAAAAATAAGTGACACTACGCAGAGCTTTTCTTTAAAAGTTCTTTAAAATAGTTAGCTTTATTATAAAATTTTATATAAATAGCGATACATTTTAGAATCTTAAAGTCAGAAAAATAGATTACAGTATTATACAATGGGGAACCTGTAGGTACAGAATCCATGTCATGTAATTCAGCAACACCGCTAAAATAATAAAAAAAAAAAACATTTACTATTGATGATCGCGAGTTTCGCGATCGCGGTCCAGTGTATAACTGTGTTCCAGACATCTTTATCCCGAGCTCTCTCTCTCACTCTCTCTAATCAATAAACTACTCTCATTCTTTAGTATATTATGTAGCTTAGAATTTTGCTGTATGCGCACTGTGATAATATCTTTATAAACAAATCTCACCGTGGAATGAAAAATGTCTAAAAACCACTTCCGTTATCGGTATGAAAAATTCATTCGATTCATTAATTAAATAATTATTATCGGCCATTTCTCTGGTAAACCCATAACACTTATAACACCTATAACACTTTTCCATACTTGTTTGTATACGTGAATGTTAAATTTAATATTGTCAAGTTTTAAATAAATTGATGTTGATGTAATAGTAAATAAATCATTATTTAATATACCTACCTACTGTAAACTCACTCAAGGGGATTATTGGAAGTATTATATTATATTATATTATATAAGAAAAACTATTATGTATCATATACATTGGCTACCAACAATTGGGATTCGAATACTAATGGTGCCAAAATGATATTGATGTAGATTAAATAATTAAAATTTGTAAATGTCATGTCTAATATTTTATTGTATGAAAACCGTTGATCGGTAAAGATTATTTATGTAACCCTTAGATAAAAAAAATGTGAAATATATGTTACACGTAGAAAAACAATTGTTTGGGATTGATAGTGGTATACCTATGTAATAATATTGTAGATGTTTTAAATAATTGTTTAGAAAGAAAGTGACGTCCAATAAATTGAATTATGTACCTACTATTAGGTTATTAATATATGAAATCTATAGTACGACCGAATCAACAACGCATTTTATGGGACTTTCTTTTATTTTGACTGGCAGTTATAAAAACATAATGGATACTATCATTATAATTTTTGGAGTATACACAAAAAAATTGAATACTTATTTTTAAAATCAAAATTAATTTAATTGGTATAAATTATTGCATATCTACTTATTTAAAATATAATTTATAACACTTAATTTAATATCAAAATCTAAGATTTTTATAAATTATGTACACTATTCGTTCAGTGTAGTTTGATAATGATACATACATTCACTTAGGGATTGCAATACCGGTAGTTCAAAACCGGTATTCCAGTATTTTTTGATACTGAAATATCGATTTTAAAAATGAGAAACCACCGTTATATTCGGTATTGAAAGTGGAAACAAAATGTGTTAATTAACATAAAAGGCTTAACAGGGCTGTAATTTTTGTCGGGTTACGCGATGTCTGGTTTACTTCCGTGAACCTGCATCGTCCTTGGTGATATTTATTATATTTTTTGGTAGTTTCTGTTTTTTTTCCCAATCATTTTACGAATACCGATTTTAATACCGGTATTCAATAGAAAATAGCGAAATACCGGTATTGGTATTTTCATTCGGTATTGCAATCCCTATTTTCACTAGCAGGACTACATTATGGCTGCATCATGACAATTTGTTTGAAAGAATATTTGATGTATTATTAGCATGATTCACTTTGGGTGTATTCACATCAACGGCTGAATTTAATATATACGTTATTTTATAAATATTGAAAAAGGGTAAAATAGATAGTTATTGGGCGCCAAGAAAATTTTTGATTTATGAATATTTTTGTCAGTTTTTTCCTGTTATAATGTAGTGTTAATATGGAAGTACTATAAGAAAAAAAAACAATAATATTATTTTTCATGGTTGTGCAACGCTTTATTGGTGATGAATATAACACAGTTAGTGGAAAGTGCTTCCAATAGGAGACATGAAATATTAATGATTTGAATGGTGGAAAACTAAGTATAACGCAATGTCATATGATATAAATATATTTGATGTTAATATAATATGTTTAAACTATTATAGTGCACTGTAGTAATATTCATAATAAATTCATAGATAATCAAAATCAACCGACTTCTAATAACGATCTACATTTTTGAAGTGTATGTAATTATTTAATATCACTAAAGGTAAGATTTCACTATCTTTAAATTTTATTTTGTTTAATGATCAATGACAATTTAAATATACAGTACTTGCGAAATGATAAAGCATTTCATATTATTTAAATACATATATTATTGTTAATAACACTAAAAAAATACTTGAAAAGTGATTTTTAATCTCATACTTACATACAATGAAAGTCTGTTTAACATGCAGTATAAATATGTAGTATCTTTTGGATAATTTTGGACTTGGGGAGTAATTTAATGGTTGTATGTATAAGTATAACTGAAAAGAAATCACACCAATAAAATCTTTATATTTTATCATTTTACCTTCCATCTTATACAAAATTTTATCAATTTCTATTTTACAATAATTTAACTAAGTAATTTTATGAATATTTTGGTGAGCAGGAATACTCATATATTGTACTAACTGTTGTACATCTAGTAACTATCTTACCTACTCACTTCACTTACTTATATTGACTATTTTCTCAAGCACTTGAATAGTCGTTTAATTAGAATAGAAATTTGATGTCACCTAATAATATAAGAACTAAACTGACTAATTTTAACGTATTTTGATAATCAAAATAGTAGGGATTGAATTGGAATTTTATCAGTAAGAGTGGCAACATGCACGCTTTTCTAATAGTACCGTATTATATTAATTTGGTAGAACTTTCAATAACAATTTTAAAAACACTTACGTACTATTTTTATTTAATTTATCTAAAAATGATATGTGATTAAATTATTCCATGTATATTTTTAAATAAATACATTATCACACGTGCAATATATTTGATTATTGTTTCCTCATTTTATAAATTTGTAGATTTAAAAAAAAATCTAAAATTCTTCCATTACAAGTATTTGAAAGTATACTTAAATAGAATGATGTCAGATTCTTCTGATAGTATAAGACTATTTATAGGTGGCTCATTAAGACTACTTTAAAATGACACTACTACCATTTCAAAGTGATTTTTCCATGTCCGCAACGCCAGAAGTATCTGTCCTTTCTATACTAATATAAAGTTATTTCAGTTTTTGATTATAACTTTTTTTTTAAATATTTTTTAAACACGATATGTAAGTAGGAATCAGCGTTGCCAGATAATTATTTTACCAAGTTGGGATTTTTCCCACGTGAAATAAAAAAATCGAGATTTAGGGTATTTAACAACCTAATGTTTATCTCTATACTGCCTTTCCAAGGAAGAAGGCAGTAACTTGCAAAATTTATGAAATTGAGTTGTGAATGCCATCCGTTAGGAAATTTTGAAAGCTATATATTCTGTTCACTTTAAAATCAGAATTATCACTAAAATACCGTTAAAATCCTTAGTGAAAAAATGGACATCTGCTAAAATAATACAAATTTCTTAGCAAAAAGCCAGTAATTGCATCTATTTATTGCAGTTACTGCTTGTTTATTATTACTTTATTTGTATTTTAACATCCTACTAATAAAAATTATTACCGTTTTTTATTAACTCACAGTACTAAAGTTGGAAAAAACCACATTGTGTCATTTATCTCGAAAGTGTGTGAGAGTCAGTTACTGCCTTCTTCATTAGAAGGGCAGTATAATATAAATCATAAATGACACAACACAGACTACAAAACTCTTTAACTATCAAAATAATAATATTAAACAATATTTTTTCCTGACAATCGCCTATTTGTACCAATTTGGCTGAAGATTTTACTTCGAAGATATTCTTTCTGTTGTTTAATGTATTGGTAAAAATTATCACATTATTACGTATATTATGTTCAATTGAATAAGTAATTCATATTTTATCAATTTAATCAAGCTTATGTTTTATGCATCTTTCCATTTTGAATTCATTTCAGAAAATACCCGTTCGGTATAGCAATTATATGTTGGTATGCTGTTGAAAATATTTTTTGTCTCTTTTTCCGGGAATAAATTGAATATAATGTCTTAATACTTAACATTAGTATTTGCTAAATAGTGCCGCGCAGGACAATCTATTTATGCTTAAAAACGGAACGTCATGCAAAACTCAGGACTTCTGGCAACGCTGGTATGAATATAGTTACTGCACGAGTTTACTAAGATATCAAACTAGTTAAAATTGATTTAGTTAAATTATATTTTACAATAAAGAATGAATCCTAATTTAAAAAAAATGGTTGTCGAGTAACTGTTGCTTCTTGTATAACATATTGAATATTCATGACAATCCATATTCTTATTTTTAGTTTTTGATTTACAACTCCACTATGATCGTTATGAAATGAAGCTTTTGTTAATTCTACACGTATTTTTGAAGTATTGCTGTTGACGCTTATTTCGAAATATAAACATATATACTCGTATATGTCAACCTAAATATCTCAAAATTATACAACACAACAGAAATCTACATAATAATATATTAAATCTTCTATTGTAATAATATTGAGAAAATTTTATTAATTGTATGTTATTAATAATTATTGGTTGTGCTTTTTATCTATAATAAACAATGCGTTTATTATTCAGCTGTGTAATATGTGTTTAAAATAATTAAGAAATCTTTAATTATACATATACTTTAAGAAACAATGATCTAAATATATCTATCATAATTTATTATTGTTTTACAAGTAAATAATATTGATTCCAAATAATGACAATTTTATGTTAAGAGTCTATAGAAAACAGAAAATTTAATCTAATTAGTTAAAATAATAAACCGTTACTTCGTTTCAAATAATGCAAAACTCATAAAATACGTAGGCACTTTATTACATTTCTCGACTACTTTAAATTACTAAAGGCTGTTTTTAAACTTCAATCAATGTTTTAATTAAAACTGTATTTGTTTTTTTATAAGTAAAATGTATTAAGATATATTTGGAGGTTGTGCAACTTTACTAGACACATTCATGCAGTTAATGTAAAATTCTCAGTTCTATCTCTCTCAAACTCAGTGAGTTTTGTTTTTGAACCGATAACATAATATGATATCTGATATACATTTATGAGAAATGTGAAGGCAAACAATACGATGTTAATAATGAAAAAAGATATTTATTATAAACTAAATGTTAATTGTCCAATAAAAATTAAGAAAATAAATATTTACTAAAAACAAGTCTTGCAATTTCATTACTTTAGTTTAGAATTGTTTTGTGGTGTAGTTAGAATTGCAGATATTTTTCAAATCTTGACGGAATGGCCAAGGGATTTAGAATGCAATGTAAGTATAAAAGAGATGTTCATTTACTCATTTTGTATGTAAGAATATATTATATTACACATATTGTTTGTTCATTATTTTTAAATTCATTAAGCCCTGCTTAAACTAAATTATAATAGATAAAAAATATTATTCTATCTTTAAAATATCCAAAATTATGTATGATTATTTGCATAATTTTAGAAATTTTACAGAGAGATGAGTATTTTTTGACTATTATCTATTATGGCTTGGTTTTCACAGGGTTTAATTGAATTTTAAAACCTAACCAATACCATCTATAAATTGTAGTCTTATTTCAATGAAAACAAATACGTATGACTGAACTAGTTTAGTGTGCACTATTTATGGTGCATCTTAACAGCTTGCCTCCACCCTTCGCCACTGGCACGTAGAGGTTATAGATTTATTGTTTTTACTGTTCCTTTATGACTTTTTATATGACTATTTTTGTGATTTTGTTTCTGGTGTTTTCTTTTACCTATTTTTTCTCTTTATATTGTCAAAATACAATTTTGTAATATAGGTGCAATCCTCAGATGGATAAAAATCTAACAACATTTATCAACGTTAATAATTATTCTTATCTATGAAACGAGTATTATTAAACTTGTGAGCAAAGATTCTGTATTGCTTATAACTGGAACACTCCAGCTTATGATATTGAGGAAAGCTAAGTTTTTGAACAAACAACTAACACGATTGTATTAACTACCTACTAATAAAGTTTGACTTAATTACAGATTTAGCCTACATTTAATTTAGCTTCATAGTGTTCTCTTATACAAATGATCAGCTGTTTTCGAGTTCGTGTTTATGTTTCCTACACATGTTGCTGGATAGTTTAAAAATACAAATACTAGGAACTCAAGCTAAGTTTTTTATATAAAATTTGCCACCTTTGTAAAGATTTTGATGTGTTGGCATCTTAATTATCGGGATTTTGATTGTCGGGACTCATAAAGTCTAAGAAGTGAGTGGTGGCGACTCTCATTAAACTCCACTTTATGAGAAGCTGTATGAGGTTAGCCTTCCGGTAAATGTGGCGGTAAAAACGAGACAGAGAAGATGGGACGCCTCCGAAAAAGGTAGCCACCAGTGGCGTGCGGTCCATAGATACTGAATATATAAAGCATCCCCACGTATGTAATATATAGATATATTACGTAGTAATTATTACGCAAATCGATTGTAACTTTTACTTAACTATTCTTTATCTACTCTAGTAATATTAGGACAATAAGATATTTAGAATATTAGATTATTAATTAATCGTGTTCATTAATTATCACTAAGACTAAATTTGGTATAGAATCTTAACCAGATAATACATGCAGTAAATAGTAAGTAAAAATGTGTATTTTTTCAAAAGCATCCCTATTATAAACACGACGATCGGTAGATATCCAATTTCACTCCAGACCACCATTCGAATTATTTTTTCTTAACACGGGGGGGGGGGGGGGGGAGGTCTTCGCTATCAATCAATTCAAACTGAGTTTTGTAGATCAGCCTACATGACGTTTCTGTGGCTGTGATTTATATGATACTAACCACAATATTTGTGAATATTTTGGAAAGTAAGTGTCAATCAAATGGGTGTCTTGAGACTAGATCTTCAGACATATTTGCCACAAGGGTCAACTTTCTTCTTCTATTTAGGCATAAGTCCACTCAAAAGTTTACTTAAAAAAATGAGGCCAAATTAAAACTCTCTAGAGCACGGGTTCCCAACCCCGTGCCCGCGGGGACCATGGCGCCCGCAAAACGATTCGTATGTGCCCGCCACTATTCGACAGAGACAGAATTTTCACGCTAGCCTTACACACGCAGAAAACCCAAAGTGAACGAACGCCATGAACTGAGCCGATGATCGCCGAAGCACGTGACAGTAGTCACGTGCTCGTACCATCCCGATTGCTTCGGTGATCATCGGCTCAGTTTGAGTTTTCGGCGTGTACAAGGAGTGATGTACAAATAGCATTTCCCGCCTGGAACCGCGTTGTTGTCATTGTGATTGCGATTGCTGCCCCGTTCGTTCGTTAGCTAGGAGACATCTTCGTCTGACGAAAAACGAATTGAGCGTTTTGATATTCCTTCTATATAGTTCTAAAATGAGTGGACCGAGTAAAAGACAACGAACCTATAATTTTAACACTGACTAAGAGGAATCATATTGTTTCTTTAATGTGAAAAATAAATGCGCCTGTTTGTAGTGTGGTAGTAGTATTGCAGTGCCAAAAAAACATAACGTTGAACGACACTTTCAGACAATTCATGCCACTTTTGATGTGAATTATCCACTTAAATCTGAAGTAAGAAAGAAAAAAATATGTCAACTAAAATCAAGTCTAACTGCACAACAGACTGTTTTCACTAGAAATGTGGAAAATTCTAGAAATTCCACCATTGCTTCTTTCAAAATTTCTCACATGCTCGCAAAAATGAAGAAACCTTTCATTGATGGTGAGTTGTTTAAAAAACTATTTTTGACTGGTGCCGATTGTTTGTTTGATGGATTTTCTAACAAACGTGAGATTGTTTCAGCAATACAAGACTTACAGTTGTCAAATAACACTGTCACAAGAAGAATACATGCAATTTCAACAGACATACAAACTCAGTTAAAGACTGCCTTGAAAATATTTTTCTGGTTCTCGCTACAATTTGACGAGTCAACAGATATATCAGACACCGCACAGTTAGCAGTTATGGTGAGAATGGTATTTAGTAACTTCACAGTAAAAGAGGATATGTTGCAAATATTACCTATGAAAGGACAGACAAGGAGTGAGGATATTTATAATGCATTCAGAACATACGCCAAGTCAATAAATATGCCTTTGCACAAGCTGTCTGCGATAACCACCGATGGGGCACCAGCAATGGTAGGTAAAAACAAAGGATTTATTGCCCTCTGCAAGAAGGATGAATCGTTTTCAAACTTTATGTCCTACCACTGTATTATCCACTAGGAAGCTCTGTGTTGTAAAATATTGCCATTTGAACACGTTATGAAAATAGATACAAAAATAATCAATTCTATTCGAGTACCTAACTCCTTTGCAACACCGACTTTTCAAGGCCCTGTTAGAAGATACTGAAGATAAAAAAACATGATCTTTTTTTGCATACTGAAGTACGTTGGCTCAGTAAAGGAAAGGTTCTTACAAGATTTGTGAGTTTAATTGAAGAAATAAAAACATTCATAAACGATAAAAAGGAAAATTATGATGAACTACCTGACTCTCGCTGACTGATTGATTTGGGATTTCTCACAGACATCATGGAAAAATTGAATTCTTTAAATTTGTAGTTGCAGGGGAAAGACAAAAACATAGCTGAAATGATAAGCTCTGTAAAGTCATTCAAAGCTAAATTGGATTTGTTGATATCACATCTGCAGATCAATTCTCTCGTGCATTTCCCACGTATGAATAAAATGCTAGGTAACAATGAATTAAACGGGTCATTATTTATAAAGCATCTTCAAGTGTTAAAAAAACAATTTGAAGAGAGATTTTTGCAGTTTACAGATATCGAGCTAATTGTTTCCTTATGTATCAATCCTTTTACTTGCCAAATGAATGTAATGGAAATGGCCGCATGTATTGAAGATTTTGTTCAAGGTAAGACAGAAAAACTAGAGTTATAAATTTTGGAGCTTAAGAATGATATTTTGCTTAAATCCTTAATATCAGAGGACTTTTGGAATACAGTGGACAGAGAAAAGTTCCCATTTTTGAAAAAAGCGGCATATAAAATTGAATTATTTTTCGGTTCGACATATTTATGCGAATCATTGTTTTCAAACATGAACTTAATAAAATCAAGATATAGATCTCGACTCACCGATGAGCATCTTTATGATTGTTTGCTAACAGGATTATCGTCATACTCTCCTAATTATGAGGCACTGGCCAATAATATGCAATGCCAAAGATCACATTGACATATTGATATTCTATTTTTTTATAAAATGTTTTCTTTGTATTTGTGTTTTTTGTTTACGATTTGTAAATACATTTCTCTGTGTGTATGCAATTTGAATAATAGTTTTATTATTATTTTGAAACATTTTTGTTTATTATTTATTAATAAACTAGGAATATAGGAAAATAAATTATGGGAAAATGAGAAGTTATGGAAGGAGTTTGTCGATTAAAAATAGGTGGTGCCCGTCACCCTACCGATATTTTAGAATGTGCTCTAGAGTACAAAAAGGTTGGAAACCTCTGCTCTAGAGGAATCTATAGCACATGGTCATTTAGCTTCTTATTCATTGATGTTAAGAGAGGCTACATATTACACCCTCTTATAATTCGTCATTGTTTTGTAAAAAGGGTGAATCAACCATTTTGGCGAAATCGAGATTTTAATGAAAATACAATATGTACCCCACTTGCTTTGTTGTGTAAAAACGGCGAATTTGTATCTTCACAAGAAAGTCCCAAAAACGATAATCGACTAAAATTACGAATAAAAAGCGAACGTGACATATTAGGCCTTTTAAAATATTATATAATAATGCCTATTATAATGACAGTATTGTTTCTAAGCCTTATTATAAATTTGTTAGATATTTATAATCATCCACAGGTCATAAACAAATGTCAATAGTTAAAAATCCTCCTCGTGTAAAATAGAATTTTGGTTAATTCGCCCTTTTTACAAAACAACGACGAATTATCCACGTTACTTTTTCAAGTTTTATGATCATTAACATATGTTTTTGAAAAATAGAATAAGAATTGACTTGCCACCGCCCACTTAAACTAGCGGCGTCATACGACTTGCGCAAAGATCTCTTCACCTCGTCAATTCAACCGTTTTCCTTTTTATTTGTCATTTTTGCAACAAATTTCAATTATGTAATATGTAAGATAGCAATGATAGAAATGATACCACGATATTTTCAGGCCTGAATTACAGATGCTTTCAGTCTCTTATTGTGTCTTGTGAAACGTTCGATTCAGACCGGATGCGGTGTGGGTTGTTTGGATGATGAATTCTATTATATTACCAGGATTACGATCTAGACCGAAAAAGTCTTAATGACTTGCAAAATTATAAATATTACCCGCTACAATCACGGGTTATGAAATTAATACCCATATTGCAACAATTATAATATGCAAATTAAAACAATTGAATTTTGAAGTTCTAAGTCTCAAGTTTGCAAAGTCGTTGATTGATTTTTAAATGCACATAATGACTATCCAACTATTTCATCAATTTTACAACAATTTTCTTGAATTTTCGTATTTTTTTCATTTTCTCTTCAAGTTATTTATTTGGATTGATTGATTTTAGACTGATTAAAAGTGAGCTCTCACGTCAATCTAACAGCAACTAGGTATGTGTGTGTAGGTAGCTCTTGTGGTGCAGTGGGTAAGGCGCTGGCCTTCCGCCCGAGAGTTCTGGGTTCGATCCCGGTTATGACAAAAACATTTATGTGTTTTTCTCAAAGCCTGGATATTTGTGATTGTTCAAAATTACTAACAACCACCTTGTACGAAAAAGAAAGGACATGGTTATTATTAATTCAAAAAAAAAAAAAAAACTAGGTATGTGTTAAATACAAAAAGAAAACTCAGCTCTTACCCTATATTTATTTACCTTAATATAAAGTTTATAACATATAAAAACAGGAAAGTGTAGAAAATTTGGTATGTGAAAATGGTACGATAATTTAAACAATACTTTATTTAAAATCAATATTTAAATCGATAGTCGAATGCGGGCCTTAACCGCGTCAGGGAAATCCAAGTATATTACTGCCCACTGTCTCTCTCCACTACTTTACGCTGTGTTGCTATACAGTTCAATCACCACAGCCTGGGTATCATGAACCATTACCATTACCCTTGTGGTCTATTGGAAAACTGTCTTTCGGATGATTGCGTGTATTTTTCTTCATATCTGTATTTAAAATATTATATCCGGTTGACGTTGTTCAGCTTTTTTTAGCCCAACACCTTTAAATTTAGATTTGACAAGTCGATCTGATTCTGATGAAGGTTTTGTAGAGCTTTATTTTATTTTTATTGAGATGAGATCATAACAATTCAGTGAAAGTATTTTTTATATTGATGTTATCTTTAAATTAAGTAATAATCGAACATATATCTTAATTAATTTAAAAATATTTCTGAAAAAGATAATACTTATATCCACTAGAAAAAAAATTCAAACTACAAAAAAACGACACCCAGCAGCATTCAAACCTACGCCACTTACAATACATGCCCATCTACTGAACACAATGTTGTGCGTGTATTATCTAATTGCAAAAAAATTAACTAATATTTTACCACGTTTTTCTTAGCTCGTATTCTTGTTTGTCCTGTGGTTGTTTATCCAGTACAAACCTTGCAATCGATTTTTAACTAACTTTCTGACTAACAAGACATTTGAAACTTTTAGAATGTATCAGAACACGATGACTGTGCATTCTTGTAATACTTTTAGCCATCTTTAAGTAGAATTCATTTTCAGTTAATTCTATTTTGTATGAAAAGTTATTTCGGAAGAAATCCGTAATCCAATCCGCTATTATTGGTTGCAAAGGGGATGGTCTTAGCAACTAAATTATTAATATATACGTGCGTTACTATGGAAATCAAAATAACATTTCAGTATTCAATATTTGTTTGTTTGTTTGTTGCAAAATAGCAAAAAAATGATTTGTTGACAATTACCTTATTTGTCCTAAATTATTAATACATAGAATTCTCAAGTTTATATTATGATTCAACAGTAACTTTAAAAACGTGGTACTTCTTTAAAAAGTTCTGTTTATCTTATAATTATTTAACAATATGTTCTGAAGCGTGATTTAAATTGCGTTACTTATTGGCAATCGCTATTTGTATTTTAAAACAAAAATTAACTAGATAAATAAAGTTTTTGTATGCAGTTTGTTTGTCGGTATAATTATCCTACTAATATCTTGTCTCTTAGCTGGTGTCATTTTAAGGAGTGATACGTAATTCCATCTATTATATGAATTCGGCGAATTTTACAATTTCATGAACATCGACCTTGAATGTTGAGATTGAAGGACCCTCACTAGCAGGCATATAAAAAGCTATTATTCTTAGGGATTAAAACACTGCTTAGAGCACGTTTATCCTGGTCGTCATCTCATTTGGTATTTTCATTCTGTTAACGCGGGAAAATTCTTTCAGGAAATTACTTCCTTCAACCCCCGCTTTTCATTCGTAGATACCGTCTTATTAATGTATTCCGACAATATTAACTGGTATTTACAATCCATAGTAAAATGATATTGTTTATTTAATATAATTTAAATGTTACTTGATTTTGACTATAATAAATAAAAAATATTTAATAAGATAAATTTCAGTCACATAATAGGCTTTATTTAGTAAAGTGGTCAGATAAAAAAATATATAATACCGAACATACACTTAATTTATATATCACTCAAGACTCTAAGTGTTCTTGTTAAGGTGATACATCAGTGAAACGGCAAATAATTTTAAATTATAGGCGTGACGAAATTTTGGACTCGCTGCCATTTGGAGAGAGAACGCGAGCTGGGAACACGTCAATTTGTTTCGTGATGGCGACGGGGGTATTAATTCTTAAATCGTGTAAAGATGACTAAAAAACGTTACCCATTTACTTTAAAAAGAAAACATGTGAATGAATATATTATTATTGTTACTAATAGAACAATAAACAGAAAATTAAATGGACGCATTTTGGATTTAAATGACAAATTATATTTCGTTTGGCATCGCCTAGCCACGATATTTTTAGACCGTGCCTCAACTGAGGTATAGCCTTAAGACTTATACTTCAGCTGAGGCATGGTCTAAAAAGATCGTGACTAGTTCGTGTCGAACGAAATATAATTTGTCATAAAAATTCTATATGCGTCCATTTAATGTTATGTTTATTATTATATTAGTAATAATAATAGTATAATCATTGACATGTTTTCTTTTCGTACATGCGTAACGTTTTTTAGTCGTCTTTACATGATTTAAGAATATATTCCTCCGACGCCATCACAAAACAAATTGACGTGCTCACACCTCGACTGTCGGTCTCCAATTGGTGACGAGTGCAAAATTTTGTCCCACTTACTGTTGAAAATTATTTGCCGTTTCACTTATGTATGCCCTTAATATAGTTTTTGGATAGTTACGTTGTATTATTTTTCCTACCATAATATTATCTGTTGAAATTGATCTCTGCAACGACCCCAAAAATTTGAGGAAAACTCTCAATTTCACCCTCTATACCAGTGGTTCTCACGTGAAATTTAGCTGTGGCCGCACAATTGACATTGACAGTTCTATGGAAACGTACGTCAAATTTTACCTTTGTTGTGATTGAAAAAAATAAAGCTAATTTTATTTACTAAAAAAATGGATCAATTTGTTTATAGACAAGTCCATTTAACAAACGACATTTTAACATTTTAGTACATATCTGTTTATTGAAAAATAATGCAAATGGAAATTCCTCAATACTTACCCATTTTATCCAATGCGAGCCGCATGGTTACTTCTACGTTTACGTCTGCCAACTGGCTTTGATATTTGTTTTTTTATGAAGTGCATTACACTGAATGATCTTTCACAGTATACAGTAGTTGAAAAAATCGACAATATTAATAAAGCAATTGTTGCAGAAATTTTGTTAAGTCAGAAACGGACTAAGTATTTCATACATGATACGAGTATCATCACAAGAACACATTATGGATCATTTGAGCATGGAAACAAATATAAGACAAGTCATGTGTATTAAACCAATTTCATAATTTTATAAATACGTTTTTCAAATATTATTCTGTAAAGCGTTGGTGGTCGCAGAAAAATCGTCTGGTGGCCGCACATGAGAACCACTGTTCTATACTTCATAAAACACTGTGATATATGAGGCGAAACCTGTCATAATACGATACTTAAAGTAAACTGTTGCTAAGCTAAGCCCTAGTGTTAATATATTATTTTGAGAAGCCTAGAATTAGAACTTATATTCTCCATAAATTTAAAGAAAATTCAAAAAAAAAACAAGCAATATTTTAGGTGATTACAAAAAAAAAATTAAGCCAATCGGATTCCAACATCTTGGTAAGCCGCTACATAGCATCCATAAAATCCATCCATGAAATGCTGGGATGATCTTGGAAGATACAAGAAAATCAGCGAGCGACAGGGCTCGAAGACGCCACGTGACCGATATTTAAAATTGAAAAACAATATAGTCGAAAACGATGGAAAGGAAGAAGACAGAAAGATAATAAACTTATACGAATATTAATTAGGGAGATTGTCAATTAAAATTATTTTTTAGTACTTACATAATAAAGCTACGAATGTCTATTTTTTGATCTACGAAATCCGTCATGACAGTGTGAGAAATGCAGATTGGTTGTGCTTTTGTGGACTGTATGGAGGGGGGGGGGGGGGGTGCTTGCAAGTTGTCTTGATGTAACTAACTGTTTTTCAGTCATGGTCGACTGATGACTTCGTAATTGAGTTGATTGTCTGGACGGCGACAATAATATAGATTAGCGGTAGGAGGAACATAGTAGGATGTGGGAGACCACAATTTGCCCAACCACAGATTATTGATTGGTTATAAAGGCTAGAACAGAATTTATCTTGGAAATAATTTTTAGATGGATAAAAGTTAATTTTCATAACCAGCATATTTGGATTATTATGAAAAAAATGCAAGTATAGAGTTTTGAGTCTACGTAATTCATATAACCTGCATGTGCCCTCTAACGTGCTGAAAGATCTTTTACAAAAATCAATACACAGTGGATACCTGCAGAATAGTAAATTCTTAGTTCAGAAGCAAAGCATGTCTCCAAATCGCAACGGTGATGTCATGTTGGTCGTAGAATGTGTAAAGTTGTGCTCGTGTACCTGCTTTTTGAACACTTTGCCTCCATATGAATGAATGACAAGTTAATAAACCACCAAGTAAATCTCTAAGTGAAATGGACTTTAGTGAATTAAGCTTTCCCTTTACAAAATTTAAGCCAAGATACTTGTTTAGCTGCGTATATTAAAATGCATTATTACTTTTACAAGTACATATTTTCTCTTCGCTGCATATAAATAGAACAAGGATTTAATACTACTGTATATATGATGGCAATACATATCAATGGATGAACCATGTAATTACAGGACTGCTCAATATTAGAAAAAAGCTCTCAGATAACATAATTTCGAAATTCACCACTAAAAACCATACGAAATACAACACAACAAAATATTTCATACTAGGTAGCCATAATAACGACCCTGATGCGATTACCGTATAAATAACAATAATAATTATATAAAATCTATTTATAATGGGATTATTATTATTTTACATTTGAAATGTATTTGAATTTGAATGATAATAATTCAATTTGTTATTCCAAAGTAATGAGTTCATTCATTTATGTGTGGGTGATTTTAAGTGAAAGACTAACATTTACAAAGTCAACTAAGATGTCCTTAAATAAACAAGCGCAAAAAATGATTTTATTTTAAATCTCCGACAGGGAATTAGAGATATACTGAAACATCTATCTGTACGATGTAGATTGTATCCACTAGAGATAATTGATTTTCTCAAATGTCAATTTTATTTTCATTGTAAATGCTGATTATAGAATAAATATTTACAAGAACAGTATAATCGTTAATTGTAAATATATTTTACGTCAGTAAAACGTAAGCATATTATTTATAGCATGGCAATTAAATGCATATTTAATAGGGTATTTTCAAAATTTTCATTTTAAATAGTAGTTTGAAAATCAAAATAGCAAAGAAAAAATTATCTATAGAAATAGAAAATGATTCTTGGTATTTAAAATGTTTTTATAGACTGATTTTGGATATTGTTAGACATGGTGTGGAGACAAGAATATTATAAAGAGGGCTTCTTTCTTTGGCCATATCCACCCTTAGTTGGAGCATATGGACAACACGCGGCGTCTCCAAGAATTCCTGTCGCTAGTCAGTTTCCTTGCATCTTGTCAGGTCGTAACCAGCATCCCGTAGCTCCACCGTATACACTTTATATATATAGTATTTAGCCGTCTTACAGAACGATACACGATATTTATAATATGTTATTTATTGTTTCTTCTCTAATTATTAAATTTGAAATTATTATATAAAATGATGAGATCGTTAATTCGTTAAAATCATTCATTGATTGTTTTCTATTTCAAGAATGTATTACAATTACTTAAAATACTTTTAAAAAAGGGTGAAAAAATATTCGTAAATATTTTTTTGATAATACTCTTGTAATCAATTATATGAAACTTCAACAAAATATTAATTAAAACTTTTCTGTCTGTCTTGATTATTTCAAAAATTAAATCCGTAATAATTAATATAAACATTTCATTGATCTTCGTTTTAAGAAACTTGCTTAATTTCATAATAATTGTTTGTTTACGTTTATGAACTCGACAGTTTCAGTAATTAAAAAAAATATATACGATTTCAAAAATAGTACTATTAAACTTCTTTCGTATAGATTTAATTTTACTATGAACATTTAAAGTCAATAAATGGTTAATAGTTACATTGCTGAAGTAATTAAGTAATATTATGATATAATATTGGTTTTTGAGGAGAATCCCGCTGAATGATTACGAAACCTTAAACGAAACGTTTGGTAATTAAGCAATTACTTTTTTTTAGTAAAATCTCATTAAAAAACTTAAGTATCTTACGATCGACTAATCAAGTTAATTAAAACTTCTCCTTTTCACGATGAGATCTTCATTGAATTTCATGTTCCCTATTTTTACTGAAGACGTTAATAGATATTGTATGGCTTTCATTGAAAAGGTTATGTAACTTTTTCAATGCAGGAAGCTACAAAAAAAACTAGATAGATTCATTTTCTGATGTCTATTTTTTTCGTTTTTGTGTTTAATTTTCTGTTGTTCTTAATTTTGTATTATCCAGTGTTTCTTTGTTTTTTGTACAAATGTACTTATAGATTAATATAAAACACAGTATGTATTTCATCATCGTCATCATCATCAGGCGGGGTCGATACACTGCTGGATGAAGGCCTACCCAAGCTCTCTCCACTCTTATCGGTCCCCAGATCTTTGCCGCCACGTACATACACCGAACTTTATGAGTTCGTCTATCCAGCAGGTTTTAGGAAGTCCGTATAGGTGTTTAGTGCCCCTTGGGCACCATTGTATGGCGACATTTTTCCAGCGGTTGCTCACTCGCCGAGCGACATGTCCTGCGCATTGTCGTTTCATCTGCTTAGCGGCCTCTATCACATCGCGTTCTCTTGTTCGTTTCTTTATCCCTATACCCAACATGTGCACTTTTCCATGCCACGTTGCACAAGTCATATTTCTTTAATTCCTCTTACATTAAGAGTTCATGTGCCACATGTATACGTGAGCGTTGGTAGCAGGGAACTCAGAAATAATAGGAACTTAGATACCTAAAGGGTGTGGATAAACAGGCAACCGATCTCGAGTGAGGGAGATGGGATAAACTTAAACACGTGTAAATAATACGCTTGTTTATAGTTCTGACAGGTGCTCTCATTTTATGTACTGACGCTTATTCAATATTGGTGTACTGAAAGGTTGCAACACATACTATTTCACGTCTATAATGTATAGTTAAATTTCGTAGGACACTCACACACTCAAAACCCTTGCATCAAAATGTAGTGTATTGGGGAATAGCCTATCGGAATTATTTTTGTTAATCTGTTCTGTGGTTGGTAGCGTACATTGCTTGAACACTTTACGCTTAAAACACAATGGGATGTCCAGGGCTCCAAATTGGCCGGAGCGCACCAAAGCGCCATTCCGGTTTGTGGAATCGGTAAAGTTATCGTTCTTTCTCGTGGAAAAAATAATTTGACCGTCTGAGATAAACGCCATATAACAACCTAATACACTTATTTTTATAAAATACACATAATATTTGATAACTATGTTAATATCTTCAGAAAATTGTCGAGCGCTCCGGTTCGTAAACTTTTCCATTTCGTGCGCTGGAGGTCACTCCATGCCAGTTTGTTTCTGCGAGAAATCTTGCCATATTATAATAATGTATTTATAAGATACTTATTTCACATTATTACTTAATATATTATGTCAGGATCAGTTTAATTTTCAGCTTATGATTTTAATTAATAATCCCTGTTCAGTGCCGAGTTTTCTGGCATTAATCCACCATGTTTAATGTTTGATTTGAGAATGTTCTACTAAGCCAGTGGTCGGCAAACTCATTAGTCAACAGAGCCAAATATCAACAGTACAACGATTGAGATTTCTTTTGAGAGCCAAATTTCTTAAACTTAAATTATATTATGTAGGTAGGTACACTGTTTATTAACTTAATAAACTTTATTTAAAGTTTTAGGTCTTAATTATTAAACTATAGGTACACTGAATAAAATATGATATCATACGTAACAATGATTTTATTTATTGATAAAAATTAAATCATCATGACAACGACTGACAAACGCTTAATGTGAATAATGGCCTTGTCTCTCTTTGGAAATTTTGGGTAAGTAAGGTTTGTATGTTGTTGTTTTTAATTTTAAGCATGATTCCAGATTCTCATCAATAAGGCGACTTCTCAATTTAATCTTGATACCCTCCCTTAGAAATCTCTTTACTAACCACAAAACTTGCAATAATAACATTGTTGGAAGATTGTATTCAGTAATGAAATACAGAACTTGATTTTTCTTGATTCTCCTAATGTTCCTAAACTGCTTTCTTCCTGCATCACCGACAGGATATTTAGTGGTAAATGACGTGACAGGGTGTGTTTAGTTGTAAAGTGTCTCTCCAGATTTGACTTTTTGCTATGCGCCAATTTCTCTCGACAAATAATACAGGTCGGTAGGCCATTTCAGTTTTGAATAAACGCGAAAGTCTCGGTCCATGCAACTTTATATTCACTGTTCGTCTTCCGTTTTTCTTTGCTTCTTCTTTGTAGCCATGTCAAATAAGGCAGAGGGTATTTGTGGCAGAGCCGCTTTCAAGGGGCCAAAGAGCCGCATGTGGCTCGCGAGCCGCGGTTTGCCGACCACTTTACTAAGCAAACGAATTCGATCCAGATCTTCATTAAATTATATTAAATGAGTACTCTATATTGTGTTTTATATTATTTTTAATATAATACCCTTCCACTGGAGATTGGTAGTGTAATACGTTGAAGTAAATTTTAATGTACTCTTTCAAATTCAAATTCAATTTTTTAACATAATATGGTGCAACAAACATAAAAAAAAACCTTGTTATAAAAAGAGTAATAAAGTACCTACACGGATATACACCGAAAGAGCTCAGTAGACATTATTTAGAATAATATATAATAACAACGTCAAGCTGAATTTTTCCTTATGCAAGTGGAATATAATATATTGATATCCGAAGCGATTAAAGTAGTTGAACACAATAAGATACGACAAAATGAACTAGCGTTTACATGGTCTAATTCTATTATAATAGTTTTACCAAAAAAATATTTTAGGATCAGGATTAACGTAGTATAAATAACACAAAAATCGTTGGATTAATATATAATTTTTTTAAAACCCGTTGTCTTATCTCTCTCATTTTGTTTAATGATTTTTCGTTGAATCGTATTTCGTTTGTGGGTATTCTCTGATAACATAATAATATATATATATAATTACAAAAATAAAGTGCCTATTATATATATTGGTAGCAGTGGAAAGGGATAAAGGTAGAATGTTAAGATTTGACATAAATGGTGCACAGTAAACTTTGTCAGCCACACTACTTATTTGTTTTCATAGAATTAAGAATAACATTTGCAAATGGTGTTAGTTAGTTTTTAAAATTCAATTAAACCCTGCCTAAACCAAATGATAATAGTTTAGGTGTGTTATGGGCGATCCGACAAAAACAGTGTACACTTTTTCAGTCATACTTATTTGTTTTCGTTGAATTAAGAATACATATTACAATGATAATAATATGGTGTTGATTAGTTTTTTTTTAAGTCAAAATAATGCCCTGCCTAAACAAAACCATAATAGATAGAAATATTCTTCTCACTAATGGATTTAATATTTCTTGACTATGTTCTATTATGGCTTAGTTTACGCAGGGTATAATTGAATTTTAAAAACTAACTAACACTCTCAGCTACTAATAATTGTAGTCGTAGATCAACAATTGAAAAATAAATATGTATGACTGACAAAATTTGGTATGCACTATTTATATCGGATCATAACAGCCTACCCCCACCCCAAGCCTTCACCGCTGATAGGTAGTAGAAAAATAAAACAACTATTATTTAATAATACGTTATGTATTTATTATACATAATATAATGTATCAACTGCCAATACAAACTTAAAGTCCCAATAGTTTCTTTATGTTATTAATCACTTTTTACCATTTCCTTGAACTTCTTGACGTAGTCGAAACCGCATTCGACCAGTTTCTTTGCCGTGATACACATCTCACCAGCCGGAACCTTTTTGCCACAACTCTTACCAACTTCCCCGATAAGATCAGCAACCGTGTCTTCTTGGCCCATGATGGTCTTCACAATAGCGGTTGCTTTCTCATCCATGTACTTTCCGTCTTTCAAGATTTCCATCTTCTCCATCATGCAAGCTATCATACAGTCACCTGTCTTCGTATCAGGCAGCTTTTTTTTGAGGAAGGTAGCGATATCTTCTTCAGTTGCTCCAGTTCTCATCTTGCATTCTACACCATTCGATATAATTTCTTGTGAATGTTTCATAAGAATTTCAGCATCACCCAAGAAAGCATTTGCCTGTTGTCCTATAAAGACACATAAAGTAATTGCTAAAAATATTATATTAAACATTTTAATTCAACACCAAAGATAATGAATGATAAATAATAATATTAACACAACCGAATTGCGTCTCTTTGCTAGATTGAGAATGCACAAAAATATTAAATAATTTGGTATTTATACTAGAATTTATCTGTAATAATCTAAAACGACATTGACAATGAAATTGAATAATGACAGGAAATAATCTAGGTTGCTGTCATTTATTATAATCTAAAAACAATTAGGCTCAACAGAAGATATCATTGGTAGATTATAGATGTCCACGATGGCCTAGTGGCTTAAGCATCAGCTTATAATATCGTGGGTCCTAGTTTCGAATCCTGGGTCTAATAATACACATATTGTTTTTATAATTATTGTGTTTTGAGTCAGAGTATGGACCTAATAAGTTGAGCAAGTGGCTAAAATTTATTTATCGTAAAAACAAAAATCTGTTAATACAAACCTTCACTCTGTGGAGGCCCTTATGATCCTATTAAGAAAGAGGACATGGTCAAAAAAGAAAGATTGTAATAATATATAAGTACTATGATATTATTATTTTTCTTTATAGTAATTTCTTGTGAGAATTCATGACAGTTATATGAATGGCCCCCACAAGGGGGGGGGGGGGGGGCGACAGGTCTCTAGCCTAGGGGCCCGGGCTCAGGAAGGGCCCGGCGTGACGAGTCGACCAGATGAGTGAGATAAACACAGACCACAAATTTGCTCTTACAATAAAAAAAATCGCCTGCGGTGCTTTTTTACTTCAATAATTATTAATAATTAAAATATTTGATTGTACGATGCAATTTTTAACTGTGTGCCAGATACTAGACAACTCCATAATTCAAATGGATGTACATAATAAAAATACAAAAAATCGTTAAAAATACACCTTAATTCTACCGCGTACACCGTGGAAAACGCTAATGTAATGCGTCACACTGCCTTTATCCTTAGTGATAGGTAGGGGGCCCGCCAAACATCCTAGCATAAGGGCCCGCTTCAGGATGTGGGGGCCATGGTTACATGATATATTTTTTATACATACCGTGAACATTACAAATTATAAATTTAAGACGTCCACAGCATGGCATTTAAAAACAAAGAAACAGTGTAAAGCAATATGATTCTTATTATTTTGTACTTGTTATGAGTTATGAATATGATATATAAAATCAACATTGGTTTCTTCTTATGGCTTTATAAAAAATAGTTTGTTAATAATTGATCTAGCGCTTACGCTGTTGAACTCCATTATCTAATGTATGAATATCATTTAATACTTACATTATTTAATTCGTGATTCTGGTTGAATGTATTTTATTATTGATTATAAATGTGAAAACTTACTATTAACAAAAATATATACGAAAAAATTCCTAATAATACATTATAATATATGTAGTTAATCTCAATAAATGTATATAGTTTGGATACGATTTAAAAAAAAAACTTTTTTTTTATTATAAGGCATTCGTAAAATTGATCTATTTATTTTCATTAGAAATGTCAGTGTTTACACTTAATTATAAATATATCGGCTTATAATATCATGGGTCCCGGATTTGAATCCCGGAATTGGGTTTGGAAAATTATATTTACAATCACATCACAAAATCATTGTATGACGTAATATAAAAAATTGCAATTAGGTACTGTCGTTGAGGGAACCTGATTAGTGCTATGAAAATAATGTAAGTATATAAAAAAATGACACAATATCTGTTAAATATGATACATCTAATGGATACAAAGTTAAAAGATGGTGTATTCTTCTTTCTTATTTACTTAGGTGATAATTCGATAGAAAACTCTACATAGCTTTTTTTATTTTCTGATTTCCTTGTTATTGACTTTATAGTCTTTCTAACCAGCTATTTGATAACTCTCCCATACTTTCTTCGCTTAGTGGTAACTCCATTAAGATTTACTTTCTATTATACTGAAGAGAACTGTGGCCGAAAAAGTCAGAAATAAAAATATTGCAAACATATTGGATTTATTAAAACATTAAGGTACTTTACTACGGAACAGTGTCAAGGTGCCCGTATGTGTAGGTTAAAATTACGTGTTGTAATTTTGATCCACATCAAGGACCTGATAGGTTGGTTGAATGGCTAATGATAATTATTTATAAAAAAAATCTGTTGATATAACATCCATTTTATGAAATCTCTTATTCAGATTAGGATGAAAACCTTGATCATATTTTATAATCTAAAAACACAAAATGTATTAGGTACTTATTCCATATATCTTTTGGTTTTGTTAAAAATGTTTTTAATGCTGTCGTTGTGCATAATGAAGTAGTGGTGACTGTTGGATAACTGCTGATATACTGTATGAGGACGAGTATTTATAGGTGGGCATTGTTTTATAAATTCATAAAATAGGGTCTGCTTAGCTCATTTGGTGTACTTCATTGTATCTAATTTATATTTTTTGTATTTCCACTGTTCTGCTGTTAAATAACTTAATACTGATCTATTTTTTTTTTTAAATATAATACAGCTTTAATAATATTTCTTTGATTCTAAATGTCATATTGTGAACGTCTTAAATTAATAAGGTGTAATCTTCAATGATCTTAAATTAATCAATGAATTAATATACGATGGCGTCGGTATATAGCGTTGTGGGTCCCAGGTTCGAATCCTGGGTCTGGCAAGTACACGTTTATTGTTTTTAAATTTGTGTATGAGTCAGAGTATGGACCTAATAGGTTGAGCAAGTGGCTTACATCCATTTTTTATATAGAATTATTAATAACCATGTCCTTGTTTTTTCGTACAAGGTGGTTGTTAGTAATTTTGAACAATCACAAACACCCAGGCTTTGAGAAAAACACATAAATATTTTTTGTCATGACCGGGAATCGAACACAGATCTCTCAAGTGGAAGGCCAGCGCCTTACCCACTGCACCACGAGAGCCGCCTTGGCTTACATCCATTTCTTGTAAAAACAAAATCTGTTAATACAAACCCTCTACTATGTGGAGGCCCATATGATCCTATTAGGATCGGATATGGTCGGATATATATATAAATATAAAACATTTGAATTAAAAATATATTTGCCTTTGATAACTAGGTTCTGAAACTGTGGGTGCGAGTTTGAATTCTGGTAAAAATTTTGTATTGTTTTTTTTTTCGTGTATTTTATACAGAGCAATAATATTATGTTGAGTGAATGACCGGCATCCATTCTGTTAATATAGATACTTTGTAAAAACTATAAATGTTCTAAATATAATTAGGAATGAAAATGGTAATTTGCCTTGTACAATAAAATAACGATTACTTTATTAATAACGTGTTCTTTATTATCAATTAGTAAGACGACACATAGGTTTATAATTAACATTCAATCATCAACAAACTTCAAGTTGTACACTTAACCAATATGTTCTTAATGTTGTTAATCATTTTTTACCATTTCTCTGAATTTTTGGACATGATTCATGCCACATTCGGCCAGTTTCTTTGCTGTGGCGCACATCTCACCAGCTGGAACCTTCTTGCCGCAATTCTTACCGACGTCGCCGATAAGATCAGCAACCATGTCCTCTTGTCCCAAGAGACTCTTGGCAATAGTACGCGCCGTCTCATCCATGAATTTTCCTTCTATCAAGGTTTCCATCTTCTCCATCATGCAAGCAATCATGCAGTCACCCGTCTTGGTGTCAGGCAGTTTCTTTCTAAAGAAGATAGCGATGTCTTCTTCAGTTGCTCCGGTTTTTACCTTGCATTCTGTACCGTTTTTCATGAATTCTTGTGAATGTTTTATCAGAATTGCAGCAACATCTAGGAAAGCATCGGCCTGTCCCCCAATCAAGACACATAACGCAATTGTCAAAACTATTTTATTAAACATTTTTAATCTAAATATCACAGAAAATAATTCAAAATGTTCGTGTCTTTTTACCTGATCTATGATAACTAAAAATATTAGGTCAATATTGCTATATTTATACTAGATTTTTATCAATTTATAAAAATCTAAAAACAATAATATTATTTAGTATAAAATTTAATAATGACAGGAAATCATCCACAAAACGATTTGGCTAAATATAAATGACATTATTTTCATACGAATTATAATATATTATAGTTTTTGAATTAGTTTTTGATATGTTTATAATCTTTGCATATTTAATGCATCATGATCTCAATAGATTATGGACCCAAATGAGTACTTATTATTTTTAAGTTAGTTTAAAAAATGTTTAATAGTAAATTTGCACAAATAATACTTAGATGGCCTTTAAAATGATAAATAGAATAACACATTATATTATATAAGTCCCTATATACTCATTTTTTATGACTTTATATAAAGGTAATAACGCAGCCACAAAATTTAGGTATTTAATGTTTTTTTAATGGTACATAGATCATTTTTTTTTAAATATATATAAAAAAGACTCTATCACCATTATCATTAGTCATCGATAGCTTACCGCTGGTAAAAAGATTACGGCGTTTTTGAGATATTTAAAAAAAAATATTGTTGCTTTTTTTATTTCTTCACAGTTAAAAATATTCATTTCAAAATGCGTAATATCGTTAAATATCTGTAAAAAGAGAATAACTTTCATATTTCGTATTTTTTATAACAAGCAAGGAAACATAAAAACATATTTATGCAGTTTTTCATTAATTAAAAATAAATGTATTAACGGCCCACTTGCTCAGCGTACGTCAAAATGGAGCTTTTATGCTATTTTCAAAGCATGATCCTGGATATTCCTTAAACGTTGTAGATAATCTATTTACATAATTTTGAAGCCTTATTATCCTTTATATTTATTTTAAATATTTGATGACTGCATAAAGTATTCCTATTACTCTTCTTGTCAAATTTGGGATCACAGAGAGTATCAATATATTTTTTTATTGTAAAAATTTCACTATTATAATGTCGACATAAATTTTACTAATGGTTTTATAAATGCTTTTAAAAATTAATACATATAAAATATCTTAACACCACTTCACATGGACCTACTGAAATATGACTCTATTCTAAAACATTAGAGCGAGAGGTTTAAAAGAATACTATTTTATGTAATAAAAATACTTTATGCAGTCATCAAATGTTTAAAATAAATATAAAAGATAATAAGGCTTCAAAATTATGTAAATAGATTATCTACAACATTTAAGAAATATCCAGGATCATGTTTTGAAAATAGCATAAAAGCTCCATTTTGACGTACGCTGAGCATGTCTCCCCTTAATATGTATAACTAATGAATTATTTGATAATGTATATGTATGTATCGTTAAAAATCTTCAAATATTTCAAAAAACGCAAACAGTCGTCAAGGCGATCGTCCGTCGAACGTGTTTGACATTTCGATTATATAAATTTCGTATGAGAAAATGAGGATTCACATTTAATATTTTGTATTTCCAAAACATGATCAAATTCTAAGACAGACGTCCTTTAAATATTAGTATTTTCTGGATTTAGTACTTTTCATACCTATTATCATAAGATTTCATTTGTGTCTAAGGTAACGTCGTTTCGCTTTTTTTTTTTTGAAAATTTCCCGCATCTATTGGAAAAATCATTGTGATGGTTTGAGTTAAGCTTTGTACATTATTTCAATTCATAACACCAAATTTTATAAACTCATTAAAATCAGTAAATCTCTTCTAAAATAATCCAATATTTCTTCTAATATGTAAAAAAAAACCTTTATAAGTATAGTGTTTTGTGTACAAAATAAGACTGTTAAACAGAATAAAACGTATTTCTAAAATTAGTCGTTAAGGTGAAGCCTTTACTGAGCCGTTTTCTTCAGTATTGCTTCAATAATGGGATCATACATAAATAAAATTTGATATAAATAAAAAGGATTTCAAGTTATACACATTTATATTTTTCATAAAAATCGATGTTTTTAAAAATAGATATAAAAAATATTAAAAATCTCTTCTTCTATCTTAGGTGATGCTTAGAAAACTTAATAAACTAAATTTTAATAATAAATATGACTATAATATATATGTAATAATAGGATGCGGTCCGATTCAACAAATTCACATTTTATCACATTTTTTACAATTGTAAGCTTATCTTTGACTTAAAATAAAAAATATTTTTCTTGTTAATGTTTTCAGATACATATTTATTAATTAATATAGTTGAAATTGTAAATTATCAAAAAATCTCAAATTGCAAGCTTCGTATTTTTCCGCTAGGTGCCTCTTTAAAAAAGGCTCAGTAAAGGCTTCACCAATGTACCACTGGAACACCTATTTTGGATTAGTAAATTTAAAATATGAATATCGTTCGTATTTTCAAATTTCACAATCGTAATTGGGATCGACCAGTTTGGAACCCTTCATCTACGCATTTCAACAATACTCTCTAGTTTTTTGATGTTCATTAGCGTGAATTTAAAGCCATGTTAGTGAAACTATAATGGAAGTCTTGGCCACCACTAGAACATGTCTAAACAGATTTGTGTTTTCCACAACACTTCTCCACTTACAATCAAAGATTCTGTGTCTTGTACAGTTCAACTATATTAATCAAGATCTTGTTGACATATTTTCTATATACCACTGTTTACCGTCCACGATGAGCGAGCGGCTTACGCATCGGCTTATAATGCTGTGGGGCTTAGGTTCGAATCCTGATTCTGCCAAATACACATATTTGTGTTTGGAGTCAGAATATGGACCCAATAGATTGAGCAAGTGGCCAACATCAATATCTCGTAAAAACAAAAATCTGTTAATACAAAAATTCCACTCTGTGGAGTAGTGGAATAGCAATAAACTGGACACGTCATACAAGAGGCGTACCCAAGAGGCACAAATTGGCCACAAGAACGCCATGAAACCCACTGGATAGACGAACTCATACAGTTTGGTGGATGTACGTTGAAGTGAAGAACTAGAGACTGAGAAGAGTGGAAGGAACTGGAGGAGGCCTTCATCCAGCACTGGATTAGCTTCTGTTATATATATACACACACACATATATATATATATATTTATTTAGAAGTAACCTTATAATAACACAATGTAATCATTCACAGACATTTTGTTTGGAGAATAAACTCATACTTTGAAATACAATATAATATTATATATTTTTATAAAAATCTCCTTGTAAGAAAAATATTAATGTTTCAATGCAGCTGTAAAAGATTTATGAAGTGCAAATAATTGTTGTATGCAGTTTCAGGATGCATTTTGTTCACGCTGGTTGGGTTTTATGGACTCTTTGCTCATATACGTTAATAATATACTACTCTGAAAACATTTAATGTTAAATTGTTGCAATATTTCTTTTATTGTATTAACTGTCAATTCATGGTGAAACTGCATTGTATTATTAAATTAATCAATACTATGTAGCAATATTTGTGATGCGGTACAGTAAAGCTCGAGAAACTTTGACGGAGGTCACGACCATAGTGACTGTTATTTGAACACACAAGATTGCGTAAAATTATATGTTTTTTTTAAATTTAACTTATTTGTGTAGGTACGTTAATCCGATTTGAGATAAATTGACATTCAATACACAATTTTTCGACATTAATGGGTGATTTTGAGTTTCGCTCGCAAGATGTGTTATTACTACTGAATTCCACAGCAATCATACAAGAAATAATTGGATTTCTTGACCAATTCTAGTCATATTGAGAATAGCGTCAGCAACGAGATCGAAACGTTAAGAAAAAAGGAAGAAAAACATAAATATAACATTTGAATGATGAAAAGTCATGCTTGTATGATTATTCGGTTGTTTTCTTCTCCGTTAAATGTATGGAAAACGTTGGCGATGTCTAGCGGTAAAATAACGATATGTAAGAAAATAAAAAATAAAAACAGTCTTTTAGAGCAGGGTTTCCCAAACTTTTTCTGCAATGGAACACTTCGCAAGCCCGGAAATTTTAACGGAACACTTAGTTTATTTTGAAGGGTATTTATTAGTGCAGCTAACCGTTCTGTCAATTTCGGCAACTGTCGTTAAACTGGCAAGACTTGTCAGTCGGTCACATCTTTTTCATGCGCACGGTGTGAGTCTGTACCTAGATCCCTAGATCCGATACCTCATGGCACTCACATCCCGAAGCAAGTCCCCAGGGTAGGATCCTTGGCGGGCCCCCTACTTATTGCTAAGGTTAAGGGAGGACATGCTCGTCGAAGGTCAAAATTGAGTTTTTATTGTATTTTCAAACCATGATCCTGGACACTCCTTAAACGTTGTAGATAATCTATTTATATAATTTTGAAGCCTTATTATCCTTTATAGTTATTTTAAACATTTGATGACTGCATGAAGTATTTTTGTTACATAAAATAGTATTCTTTTAAACCTCTCGCTCTAATGTTTTAGAATATAGTCATATTTCGGTACATAACTGTGCAGTGGTGTTAGGATTTTTTACATTTATTAATTTTTAAACGCATTTATAAAACCATTAGCATAATTTATTACGAGATAATTTTTGTAAAATATTCACGATAAAAAATTATATTGATAATCTCTGTGATCCCAAATTTGACAAGAATTAGGCATTTTATTATTCAAAAAATCAGCAAGATTAACACATTTGAAGATGATTCTAAAGATATTTATTATAAGCTATGTTTTTGACCATTCAAGTGTGATAAACATCTTATGAATAATGATTGCTTTATAATAATTATTGACCTAAGAATAAGGTAGTGTTTTTTTGAAATACGCCATTTCTTTTGTCATTCCCCAGTGGTTAAGCTACAACATACGGCCGTAGCCATAAATTGACAAACTATAATTGAAGTAGGGAGTAAAATTATATTGACGCGCGTGTTTGAACATGTACCGTTTAAAAAAAAATTAAAAAAAATTCGGTTAAGTACATGTTCAAACACGCGCGTTAACATAATTTTACTCACTACTTTAATTATAGTTTGTCATTTTATGGCTACGGCCGTATGTTGTAGCTTAACCACTAGGGAATGACAAAAGAAATGGCGTATTTCAAAAAAATACTACCTTATTCTTAGGTCAATAATTATTATAAAGCAATCATTATTCATAAGATGTTTATCACACTTGAATGGTCAAAAACATAGCTTATAATAAATATCTTTAGAATCATCTTCAAATGTGTTAATCTTGCTGATTTTTTGAATAATAAAATGCCTAATTCTTGTCAAATTTGGGATCACAGAGATTATCAATATAATTTTTTATCGTGAATATTTTACAAAAATTATCTCGTAATAAATTATGCTAATGGTTTTATAAATGCGTTTAAAAATTAATAAATGTAAAAAATCCTAACACCACTGCACAGTTATGTACCGAAATATGACTATATTCTAAAACATTAGAGCGAGAGGTTTAAAAGAATACTATTTTATGTAACAAAAATACTTCATGCAGTCATCAAATGTTTAAAATAACTATAAAGGATAATAAGGCTTCAAAATTATATAAATAGATTATCTACAACGTTTAAGGAGCGTCCAGGATCATGGTTTGAAAATACAATAAAAACTCAATTTTGACCTTCGACGAGCATGTCCCCCCTTAAAGGCAATGTGGCGATCTACAGTTGCATATTCCAAATGGTGTTCGAGGTAAAATTAAGGGTGTTTTTAGCGATTTTTCGTATTTTTAATACACCCACTTTTATGTTGATATGCAGATATATTATGCAGAATTATAGACATGTCAAATATCGACAATAATCAAAAGTTGTAAGAATGGCTTGGGTTTGGCGGAACATAGTTTGGGAAAGACTGTTTTGGAGAGACAGAAAGATCATGACTCACTCATTATGTGAGCTTATTAACTTTTTTTAAAGCGACCGAGAGCTTTATTTCGGGGCTATATCGTATGATTGTATAATTAATTATTACAACGTAACGATATTATTTTATTATTTCGTTAGAATTAAATACATTTAAATGATTAGGTAATATACATTATTATTTTGAATTAAACAGATGATACATCACACAAAATCCAAAATCTTACCCTTTAAAAATACAACCAGAGTTATATATATAATTTGAATGGTGAAAAGTCTTATTTGTATGGTTATTCGGTTGTTTTTGCCTTCGTTAAATGTATGAAAAACTAAGGCGACGTCTTGTGGTAAAATAAAGGATCTCTAAGAAAATAAGAAAAACCGTCTTCAGAGAGACAGAAAGATCATGACTCGCTCACTGTGTGAGCTTATTAACTTTTTTCAAAGCGACCGACGACTTGATTTCGGGGTTATATTTTCGTATGATTGAAGAATTGAATATTTTAATGTAACGATATTATTTTATTGTTTTGTTAGTATTTACTAGATTAGACAATATATATTATTTTGACAGAGTGATACAGATACATCTTTGACAGCTACGTTTAATATCTACACAAAACTTTACTAATATTATTATTTTATACTTTGGAATAAAAAAAAAAATGCATCAAATAATTTGTTGAAGCTGTCAATTATTTTCCTAACAAATTTTATTAACTCTGTTACTAATGGGAATGGATTAGTAAAGTTTGACGTAGACGTCGAAAACGTTCAAATCAGGAGCGAATTGGATGGGTACAATTGAAATAAGATAAAATATACATAATTTTGAAAAATATACGCATTCGATTTTTTATGCTAAAAACTTTGGGTCGAAAAAGATATCATTTGTCCAGAAATAACAATGTTTTTGCAAATAATTTCTAACAGCCACTCTATCTGATGTGCCAGAAGAACACTTGGATCTATAATTTCCTTGATTGATAACAATATTAGCCCAGATAGTAGGGGATAACTTGTCGAAAAACATAATCAAATGTTACTAAATCCATTAATAAATAATAATTTTGTTTAAAATCAGTGAAACCTTTATAAACGGATTCATCCAGTAATGAATATTATATTTTTAAAGGTAGGTAGGTAAAAAATATTATCTACGTGAGAACCGATACAGTGAGAAAAGAGCAATTTACAATATCATGATTATCAGCCGAAGCCGATCCGTTGCTGAATGAAAGGCTCTCCACAGATCCTTCTACTTTTATCGGTCCCTATTTTCTTACTACTACATGTACATCTACACTCCATAGTAAGTACCACTGTATGACGGCATTTTCCAGCGGTTGTTCACTCGCCGAGCGAAATATTATTCAGCCCATTGCCATTAGTTTGGCGACCTCTATCACATCGTATACTACTGTCTACCTTCTTATCTTTTGATTTATTTTGTGGTCTTTGCAAATTATGTCCAATATGCATCTTTTTATCTCATGTTGCGCTACTAGCAATTTTTGGATTTCTATTACATGAGTGGGTCTATGCACAGAACAGATTTAAAAATAAAAATGTGTAGTCAGTCGCCATAGATTAAGAACTTTAGCAAGATTTCCTTTATGACTTTAGGCGATTTGATATAAATAAAAAGGATTTCAAGTTACACACATTTATATTTTTATAAAAATCGATGTTTTTAAAATAAATATAAAAAATAATAAAACTATAACTATGACTAATTAGTCAAAAATCTCTTAATTCAAGCATTGAAAACTTAATAAACTAAATTTTAATAATAAATATGACCAAAATATATATATATATATAATAAATAAGATGACGTGGTCTGTGAACAATTTACATTTTATAACATTTTTTTACAATTGTAAGTTTATCTTTGACTTATTATATTCACTTGGTTGGCAATATGTCTCTTCCACGTTGACCTTCAATGTTTTAATTTACGATACGTCTTTCGAAACTTACTATTGTTTTCCCTTCCAGATATGTGACCAAAAAGTTGTAAAACTTTCGATATATTTTTTGAAAAAATTGTTGATGATCATAATCATGCAAATTGATTCAATATTTTCAACTACGATATTTTAAATTACGTAATACAACCCTGAGGCAGCCCGTTAGCGTAATAATGGATCTAAGTATTTGTGATCAATTTACCGAGAAGAAGCTAATAAAAGAAAAACTATTGGAAAAACTTCATGGACTGTGCGCGTCTTATACAGAACTTTGCCGTGTTATTGTTACATGTACCATCAATATTACTTACATTGCGTGGGTAAAGAAAATTCCCTTTGACTGAGTAATAAAAATATTATATAAAGCACCATAAAACTTGAAGAGATTTCCTGTATATAGATATACCTCAAATATTTATTAAATTGGAGTTTGACAATAATTACTATAACCAATGTTTTCTTCTATCAAAAATTGGTAAACCAAATTGAAGTAGGTATATTTATATATTCTATGCTAATCGTATCAGATTACATCGAGCTACTAACTGATGCTATGTAGCTAAAAGTATATATACTGCCTTCGCGTCTACTGCCATCTACATTTTTCTTATTATCAGCTGGACTAAATCATACTTCTCATTACGGGAAATATGGCCAACGTATGCAGCGTTTCTACATCGTAAGTTTCTCATTCGTATTGTGATAAGTCCAGGAAATTTTTATAGTACGTCGATATAGACACATTGCAAAAACCTCCAGTCTTCTGATGGTTCATTTCTTTAATGTCTTGGTTTCAAACATGGCTTAAATTTACAACGTGTTATTTTCAATAATTGCAGATGAAAACTTCATACTAAGTGCTATTAGATTTATTTATCAGGAACACTCAAACAAAAAAGTTGTAATAATAAAATAAGTTTTATTTCTACAATGAATTCGTTGTTATTTATATGAAAAATCATATACAATTGAATAAAAAACCGTACCTTGTTAGAAAGCACCCATTTTTTAAATATTTATAATCAAACTAATATTAAATGCTTATAAATTGTAGATAACATTTTTAATAGTTATCAATTAAAAACGTTACGTAGTAAAAAGTCGTAATAATCTAGGAGTAAAATCATTGAATACACAAAGTAAAGTAATCAATTTAAGAACAAAAAAATATGTTCATATAATTTAAATAGAAGCAATGAATATCCTGAGAGATCTCTATAACTTATGTATCGAGTGAAAAGCATGAACTTCTCAAGTTCCTCTTTTCAAAATAGCCTAGTCGAGATTGAATATGTGATGGGCGTATTAGATAGGGGCTGACATTTGTTATGTAATACTCAACTTAGTCTTTAACCAAAAAACCAATTGCATAACGATCTTCAGAATAATATTATGTATATTTAGAGCGAGCCTGAGTAAATTTATTTCTTATATATTTTATAGATTCTCTTTATTTAGTTGTTTTAATTATATTTGATATATTGATTGTCGCTATATAGCAAATATCGGAACGAGTTGGTTTACGGGAAGCCGGGCGGGAACCGCACTTATTTTCATAACCGATTTTGGCAAAATTCATGAATTTAAGAATGAAAACCTAACCTAACCTAACAAATAATCCAGTATATCGGCTATTTTCAAAAATTGCCGCTGGCCTCCCCTAAACCGACAAGAACCCACATATCTATAGTTAAGCCGGATACTATTGTGTAAACCTCAAAACATGATGCTTAAATGACTACATTATAAAGTCCACTTGAATATATGACAATGTTTTCATCTAAGAAAAGGTTAACGCATACTTTTCTGCTAAATTTAAGCATCCTACTTTGGATGACTACTACGTCTTCGCATTATTTAGGTCCAATCACGACTAGACTGGGGATGTTTAATTCTTGCGAACAATAATTTCCTAATGGATCGATTATAATATCACACATTCCTGGTACTTTGGCAATTACGAAAAAATAATGAATTAAATAATCAAATATGATCTCATTAGGAAGTGATCATAATAAATATCAAAAATCATGCACATTAAAGGCAAGGTTGTGTTAAAAAATCAAAAATGAATTAAATAAAAGAAAAGTGTTTCAACTTTTGACAGGTTAATATGAAATCATAACTTTCCAAATAACTAACTCGTGATTGAGATTATATATCAATAACCTTTATGATATTTTCAATTTTGTTATCTTACACATAGTAAAGTAGAAATTATATTGTTATTCTATACTTTTTCAATAAAATAAACTAATGACAAATGAAGCTCTTACTTACTGAGAGCTTTTGCTATACTGTAAGTTTATGTTGAAACTTTTGCATCCTTCGTTTCTCAAAAGCTTTTAAATAAACAACGTTATGTCTCTGCATTTGAAGTTATCATATAATTTAACCTCTTATGCACGTCATGATTTAAAGTTACAATGAGCGTTATTAGTTAGATAATTCATATATCACAATGCATAAACTATCGGTAGGTACTTTTATTGTAAGAATATAAGTATAATATGACAGGTAGTATGTAGCTTATAGTTTAAAGCAGCGTTTCCAAACATGGCATAGCAGCATATTTCAGTATATTTTTCATGGATCGAACTATATAGAGAAAGTTTTTACAAAATAAATATATTTTCTATTTTGAGAGCCAGTTAAGTGACACTCAACACAACACAATCACTGCTAACTTTTTGGTATGGTTATGGCCAACGACTCCAAACGCGGCTGTTGCGGTGTTAGCACTAAATGAGTTAAAATACACGAAATTTAAGATTTCTCGATTATTGGATATCTATGGACTTTGGTACTTGGTTTGAGGATTTTCTGGTCTCTGTTATGAATAGATTCAAAAGATGAATTGGCTTAAAGATATAAAGCAAAGCAAAAGATATAATACGTTAGTTGCAAAATTTATACAGTGGTTATTAATTACAGATTTTAAAATTTTTTATTTACATAATGTTGATAATACTACGTATAGAAATTTAGAGTTTACTAGGGAAGTTAACTTATTTAAAATTTATTATAAAAGATAATACCTACACCAATTTAAATCATTACCTATTCAATATTTAAACATATCATTAATATCATAAGTTTTAGGTACAAAGCAAGTTTATATACTGAAGAAATGAAATGTGTTCTAATTTCAAATCTGATTTGAAAATTAGTCTATTCCTATATTTATATTTACCTATATTAAAAGAAACAATTTTAGAGACAAGAGAAGCTAGTTGTATATTATATATTGCTATAAATATTAATTGATTTCATATAATGCATATTATATCGTTGGGCTATTTTAAATATATGTAAATTGATAAATAAGTTGATATTAACAATGACCATAACGTCAACTGAATCAAATACCAATATAAACCTGCAACACAATAAGTATTGACGATCTGTTTTGTCTAGTTTCATCATACTCTACGGGTTTTGCTGTCTCGCCTTCCGGAACCACCCAACATAATTAAGCAATCATAATAATAACAGTCAGCAATCACACATCGAAACAGCATAATATTATAATAATGATTTCAATAAACGTATTCAATTTTGTGAGAGATACTTATATTTTCTAACCAATTGGGTCCAAAGCGTAACGTGTCAACCATTGCTCTACTATGGGTGAAATTATACAAGTAGGTACGTATGATATAACATGATAATATTATCTTATTTTTGCATGTTGGTAGAAGTGTATATTTTGGTCTATCTGATAATACCATTGTCTATTTAAGTAAAAAAAATATAATGGCATATCTCTATCTACATTCTAAGATGAATAGATTTCTATAAATTTAAAACAAAATTTTGTCGTTTAAATATGACAGATAAATTTTATATAAAATGTCATTATAAATATAAAGCCGACCATATAATTGAAAAAGCCCTTAGGGGGACAAAAAACTTATTAAGAAATTCTACAAATGATGCCCACGACGATCGAGCGGCTTAATCGTCGGCATCTGGAAAATACACCTCATATTGTTTTTTTTAATTTGTGTTTGAATCAGAGTATAAACCTAATAGGTTGAGCAAGTGGCTAATACCCATTTCTCGTGAAAACAAAAATCTGTTAATACAAACCTTCACTATGTGAAAGCCCACGTGACCTATTAATTAGGATCAGACATGGTCGAAAAAAAAAGATTATTTTTCAATGTAATAAGAATATATTCATTTCTTTGGTACTGATATATATTGTATATCGTCACTGTTCTGGCAGAAAACACTAATTCTAAAAAATGACATATTGAGTTAGTACCAAAATGTTCCTTATTTCAAACTTTACCGTCTGGAAACCTTCTTAATAAATAATCAGTCATTATTTTAAAGTCATCCTTTTTACGATTACTTAATAAACTCACATGATAGACCATTATTTCAAACATTTTAACAACTTCAAAGTCAAATTACTCAAAACTAGTATTCTCCAGTTAGTGTGTTCTGCCAGAACAGAGACGATATTTTCCTAACCATACTAATTTTGTATTATGCATACTCAAATTGTAAAAAAAGAACAACCCAAATGAAACACGAAATTTCCTGAATGTGTTTGATTGGGGTAGAATTTTTATGTATTTTGTATTATATCTTATGCATTGTAAATATATCTTCGCCCACGATGGCCGAGTGATAACGTATCCGCTTGGGAAGTCGAGGGTCTCGGGTTCAAATCCCGGGTGTGACAAAATTCATAAATTGTGGCTAATATAAATTTTATAATAATGTGCTAATGCTAATAATAATAATGCTAATATAAGCCTTTTCGTGAGGCGACCAAGATCCATATCGTATTGTGAAGCCATTACATAAAATATATACCTATATATATTTATTCCGGTGTCGTTTTTATTTTGTAGTATAAATTTAAATTTTATATTAGAATGAAAATACCTGTCAACCTGCTACTGTCAAGCTTGGCGTAGAGGTACCTAACTGCTTTCTCTTTGTCAAAGTCTTTTCATGGAGTTTTAAAAAATATTTTTTATTTTTATTTAGTTATTTTTATTAGTTAATAAATCCGGCCTTGTTATTCAATTCAATTTCAATTCAATTCAATTCAATTTATTCATTTTTACATATTGTGGACATTACAAATTATAAGTTTAAGACGTTTACAACATGACATAAAAAAAGAGATAGATAGTATGTTATTAAACAGTAGAAATATGTACATACAAAAATATTAATTATATAGGTACATGGAAATACACCGGATGAGTTAAGCAGACCCTATTTTAAAAATTTATAAAATAACGTCCACCTATACTCATCCTCACGTAGGTGGAATATATCAACACCCGAAGCAATTTCGTTGAACATAGTTATCGCCTCCTAATTGGCATTACCAGTGGCAGGTTGGTTCTGCACCTTGGGAAAATAAATAACTGATGTTCTCTATTTCTAAGATAGTTATCAGGGACACACAGGTCAACACTGCCCAGAATGGCAGAGTTCTCATTTATACCTCGTATAAGTCGAAAAAATACATAGCTAAATAAAGATTTCTTCTAAATTGCAAACTGCAGTATGTATGCATGCCTAAGAGAAAGTCAGTTGGATAAAGCCACGGATAGTATCCGTACAACCTCAAATAAAGGAGTCTCAAGAATTTCTTCTGAACCCTCTCCACCATAAGGCCATACTTCAACTAATGCGGTGCCCAAACAATAGACCCAATTTCAAGTCTGCTTCGAACTAAAGAATTAAATAAAAGTTTTAATACCGTAACATCCGAAAAGACCCGGGAAGTACGCATGACGAAGCCCAACATTTTAATACTTGACAACATTGAATTTTTATATATCTGAATTCATCCACGGTCAAACATAACATATTATTTTAAACACAAATTTTCAATAAATAACTAAACATTTCAATGCAATTATAATTGTTGTGCCTACTAAGAATTAATATGATTATTATAAACTTCCATACAATATTAATATGTCTGATTATTATATTGTAGCATTCGATATTTTGTAAGCATATCACGTTATTCAAAATTTACTGAGACACATTATATATGTAATTAAGTAAGTTTGGAGTTTGACAATGCATCTAACTAACACAGAGGCGTGTATGAAAATCAACAAAAGAGAGATGAGTATCTGAAAATTGTTATTTAAAATATTTTAACCTTTATTTAATTCGGCAAAATATTCCAATTTTAGCGGCATGTAATTTGAGAAAATATTACAATAGTTGGATGTCTACGACCTAATTTACATCTTGTAGGCGGCTCTCGTGGTGCAGTGGGTAAGGCGCTTGCCTTCCACCTGAGAGTTCCTGGGTTCGATTCCCTGTCATGACAAAAACATTTATGTATTTTTCTCAAAGCCTGGGTGTTTGTGATTGTTCAAAATTACTAACAAACCACCTTGTACAAAAAAGCAAGGACATGGTTATTAATAATTAAAAAAAAAAAAATGTACATCTTGTAAGGTACTTATAGAATGATGGATAATAGATCAGGTAAATGCAGCTACCTGGAAGATAATGACGCTGCTGGATACGAAGCCAAGAAGGGTGTTCTTGGAAGAGACTAAGATTTGTCTTGGATTGTAATGCCATCGGTGATGATGGGGATGTTTTTCTACATATGTGGATTTAATTGAAAAGAAGATCTTTGAAAATGATTATAATCTAATAAAAATAGTTGTCAGACTCAATGTATTGTGTAAATATATTTTAATATTTAAAGGAAATAAAAATAAAATGGTACAACAGCTGCAGTATTTTTACTTTTATTTATAGAATAAGTGAAAAGCTAACATCATAACTTGAAAAAAATATTATGTAAGTACATATTATAAAACATTTAATGTATAATAAATGTATTATTAACAATTATAAATACCGTGTAGTATTTTAAAGTAGAAAATTTAAATATGTTTGGCAGTAGAGAGAGGTAGCATTGTTAATGCGATATTTAAAGCAATATTGATTCTAGAAAAAAGTAGATATTATAATGTCAAGTGATTAATAAATAATATATTGTTTATAACAATATTGTGTATGTAAAGAAAATCTCTAACAACAAAACAAAAAATACGAGAAATCATTACAATAAAAACATTCAAATCACCTTAAATACATTATTTTTAATCAAGTAGAAAATTTATAAATAATACTATTATCATACAAAAAACATGACTATAATCTTAATTATTTTATGTCAGCCATATTTGCGTACATTATTATTTACTTATATTATAAGTAACACACAAATTCAATTAAATAATAAAATATACACGAATATAATTAATGCATTTATTTTGCTATTCATTGGGATACCTAGAAAAACTTTGATAAAACATTTGTTACGACCCATATTAAAGCTTTTTGTATCCAGCACCATATAGAGCATTCGACATCTGTACTTTCTTCTTCAAAATCAGCACTTTCTGGTGCTGCTGTAGAGCCAGCGTCAGATAAAACCGCTGCAAATGAGCATACAAATATGACTAAAAAAAATATTGTTCCGTGAGCGGCCATTTTGATTATCGAGATCCAATTTCGAAAATGTTCCACATTTAAAAATATGTTGTTCGGTTTAAACAAATGAAGACGTACGTCATCACAAATATAATGAATGAAATTCAATGGTTTGAATTTGTGAGAGAGTTATGACGACATTATTAAATGAAAATTCGCCATTCCAATGCGGAATACAAACAATAAATGTCACATTTATCTTTGAAACAATGTATTTATAGAGAATTTCTAAGGTCACGATCAACAAATGAATTGTAATTTTGGGGGTAATCAACATTACGTTATTTAATTGAGAAGATTTTATCTTGATTGGATATAGAGAAGCCTAATGGCTTGCATCCGGTATATTTTGAAAAATCATCCGCCGTGTAATGTTAAGATTATCTATGGTTGGGATAATAATTTTAACTGAAATGGTCCAATTAAAATCCGGATAACAATTGAATACTTACAAAGTATTAAAAAAAATAATAAAATTGCAGTAATAAATTACGCATGGTATAACATTATAACAAAACATACAAATGACATATAATATATGGCCTAAATGACCTGGGGGTAATCGACAATTTTTCATTGTCTTTTTTAAATATAAGAAAAAACAAAATCATTTTTTCTGACTACTAAAATCTATATATGAAAATTAATTGAGGGCATGAGAAAAAGGGATATTAGAGACAAAATAATATGTAAAAACATACGTTAGGAGCAGTTTTAATATAAATGTACAATGCTGTTATTAATTACATACTGTCAATATGCCTAATCTGAATATTATGACACACCTCTTCAAATTCTAAACACATAAATATCAATATTTTTTCTTGGCATAGAAATAATTTATTGAGAACCAGAATACAGTTAAAAGTATAATTTACAATCTGATATTTAACCTCAAATTCGATTTAATTAACTTGAGGATGTGAATTTCGATTCCATTATTCATCAGATACACAATTATGGGGTCCTATCAAAGATGTTGAAAATGCGTTCTTCTATACGGATGGCGTATAAATGTATGAAATTGAAGCAAAAAAAGAACCACTGGTTTTACCGTCTAAACTGTCTATCTCGCTGTAATAGTTAACACAGCCCAAGAGAGTTGCTGTTAAAACATAGCACTTATTGCAACAATTATTACAAGTAATTGATTGCAATAATCTTAATACCTTAATACATAAATATGATGAACTACCCTCGATAGCCACCGATAGCCTTGTGTATAGAATAGATGCGCTGATTAAGTTAAGCCTCAATTACATTGAGCTTCTTTACGAGCTGTTTATTGGCGAATTTAAAAGCGGGCGATTGACACAAAACTTTCCATTCGCTGAGACGCCACAAGCCAGCGACTATTTTGATGGAACGTAGTTCGTTTTTTTACCGGGATGTTGGTACTGCGCTCTACTGCGCAGACGCAGTAGGCCCACACGCTGGCGTGTAGCGTGTAAAGTTGACCGGCTTTCAACTTCTCTCGGTAGAGTGTTTACAACCTGCTTATTAGCTTATTCGATGATTACACTGGGCGACTTTACAGGCAGATTGTAAATTCGCCAATAAACAGCTCGTAAAGAAGCTGAATGTAATTGAGGGTTTAGCTACGAGTGATTTCGCTTTGTAGATACATTTGAAGAGATCTTCACATATGACAATCCACAATAAGCCTTGGTTACTTAAACTTGTATGATTGGATATGACGTATAATTAAATTCGACTTCAATTTGACATTTCAAGCATTTCACGGTAATATTTTGCCGTATGTCTGCTTTGAGACATTTGAATATAAAATGTAGTTATAATATATCGATGGCTTAGGTTTAATGCAAAGATATTGTATGTCCAATTTTGCAAGATATGACATAGACATATTATTATTATGTGTTTCAAAGATTCAATATCTTCTCAAATATCCTATTTGGACGAACAATATTTTTTACATCATAAAGATACGATAGCAAAAACCTTCATACCTACATTGACTAAATGTAGGTACATTTATTATGTTGACATTTAAAAATATGTATTAATCATAATTGTAGAATTAGTGATTTTTTATAAATAATTTGAATATTTTGATAATTTTAACTAAAGCTCTCAAAAGTTCATCAAGTGCAAATAAGTCCGGCTGCAGGAAAAGCTTCTGAAATTCAACGCTTGACAGTCATCACTAATAATTATAGAACAGGTAATTGAACATTTTTGTCTCGGATGTTTACTATTTCGAAATAATTTTATGATTATTCATCGCGACAATTACTTATTATATTTCATGAAATTTGTTTTATTATTTTTTCACCTATGTTGGACTCAATATATTTTCATTTTAGAAGCACATAACTTTTATTCATTAAAAAAATTCAAAAACGTAAACGAGTGTGCTTTCTTAATACCAAACATTCCGGTATTTTGGATTTTGAAAACCGGCATTTTGGTATTGATAAATACTGGAATACTGGTTTTGAAATACCGATATTGCAATCCCTAGCTGGTACGGTGATAATATTATGTAGTCTATGATTTTGTCGTTTCGCAGAATATTTTGAATGAATACTATCTCTATACATGCAACGATGGAGAGTGCCAACTCTAATGTATTAGTATTTTGAATTATTATTAAATATTCATGCTAATTTCAATTAATTTCAACAGTTTCTACGCATGCGTACGTTAAAATCACTAACGATATTGCATCCATAAATAATATTTTGAACATAATCCAACCTGCAGACCATAGATAATAGACAGTATTCTTATAGAAAATATATTGTGCCAACCACTAAAAACAAAAAACACGTGAGCTGAAAATATGTAGGCACACATAAAGCGATAAAAAAACGTTCATTGAATCATGCGGGTATCGATATAGCGCGGTCCACGTGAGGTGACCTCATTGTTTTTTCTGGTAATTTTGGCAGATTATGTTAACAGATAATGTTCGTGTAAAGGTTTAAAATATACGGTAAGGTAGCATTAGTCTAATAACATTTTAAATATTAAGAAAAACGACATTACACACTTTTTTCCAGTAGCGGCGGCTGTGACAGCACATGTGATCATAATATATTTGAACCTTAAGCTCATATCTAGAGCCAAAATCCTTTCCGATATTGTCAAAGAGTTGTTTGTTATTGGTTTTCTATTGTCAATACACACTATTTTTGTTTGTGGTCCATTTTATTGCCAGTAGTGGTATGATTAGTCAGCAGATTTATGTCCATGGGTCATGCAATATGGATGGTGACTTGTTGTTATCCGGGAAGAGAAGTCTTTAAATACTTATATCTATTACCATTTTTGTTATAATCAGTAGGTATCTATTCATTTATATGAGGTAGATATTTAATTTAGTAGCATTTTGATAACATGTTTTTGCCTATTCGCCTTTTTCTCTTTCATCAATTATAATGCATTTTGTATCACAGTTATAATAAGATTTCTTGCATCGCTAATATAACGGCATTTTTAATATTTGATAGCAATGTTGTAAATTATAATCCAGCTCCTTACGTTGATACAATTTGGTTACAATCTGAAATTAGTTGCAGAGAGTCACTAACGTTAGTCTACTGATAATATATTTTTGAAAACTAATGGCTAAATATGGTATTCTAATAACTATGTGTTTTAGGTTATGTTATTTTGTATATTTGATTATGTAACAACATGCTAATAAAAGCAAGTGAGTATTCTATTTCTTTCCAAGATTAAATTCTAAGATAGCCGATGTTTGTGAATATATTCCTGAATCTACAACTAGTTTGCATCCTTAGTTATACTTGAGTGCTGGCATTGCTTACTAATTAAAAAAAAATCATTGCGTTTATTAGAAGAGTTTTTATATATCATGTCGATATATTTGTGTTTCATGTCCATGTGATGAAGTCCTAATGTAACATTTCATATGTAGTTAAATAAGGAAGTAAACCCACAAAGTGTCATAAAGATAAAAAAAAAACCGTGAATGCATATAGGTATTATGGAATTAAGATTATTCATTTAAAAAGTTTACAGCAAGCCACTTTCATTTCAGTGATTTCTTACAAACTAAGTTTTACTTTCTTTATTAGTATCTATTGGCTAATAGGTATTAATGCGGATAATGCATAAGGGACTGGTCGTTTATCCGAGGGCTCAGGGTTCGGTTCCGGTGAGGTCACAATATATTTATGTGATTTTATCAAGCCTGGGTTTTTGTGATTACTTGGTCTGTTGTTGTTTTAAAAAGAATATAAGATAAAGATATTTATTAAAGTCAATATATACATACAACCACGATGGCCTAGCGGCCTGAGCGTTGACTTATATAGTCGTGGGTCCCAGGTTTAAATCCTGGGTCGGGCAAATAGACATATTGTTTTTCAATTTTCACAGAATGGACATAATTGGTTGATTAAGTGGTTAACACCAATTTCTCTTAAAAACAAAAATCTGTTAAAATTGTAATGGATTCAAGCTCTGTACTGTTCCATTTAAGTACAGTACAGAGCTTGAATCCATTAGAATTTAAATTCAAATTCCATCAAGTACCTTCAGTCGATAGTAATAATATTAAAAATCTGTTAATACAAACCTTCACTCTGTAGAGGTCCATGCGTTCTAATTAGGATTGAACATGGTCGAAAGAAGAATATGTATATATTTCTGAAAATCTTTTTTTTTTTAATAAAACGCTAAAGCACTATTTTTGTAATCACAAAATAGTAATGAAATATCATGAATATTATTTATTAACATTGTCAATTTAATGTTTTTAAAGTATTTGTGTATCTCATTATGTCTACTTCTTAAGGTGTAAAATATAACATGACAGTGTGAGACAAATTCAGAATCTTGGTTGGTTAGAAAAACCTTAGGGTCAGAATATAAATTACCCACGAGTGATTTTTAGAAATAGTTTTTAGATAATTAAGAGTGATTTTAGTGAATTTAAAATTAAATAGAATTGTTAAAGAAAATTGAAAAATGTGAGTTATGACTATGAAATAATTATAAAATAGATAACTTGCCGATGTTTTCACTTCAAGCACTGTAGAGAATATTTTGAGTTCTTGAAATTTATATATTTTTAAAATTTAAATGTAGGTACAATAAATTTCATTTGTTTCAATAAAACATTATTTTTTAACAGATTTATTTGATCAATATTCTTATATGATAATAATGCAATTTCAGATTTTTAAAATCGTAGAATAAATAATTATTAAGTATTACACACTGCATATTTTTATTGTAAACAGTAGAAGATGGATAAATAATAATTATGGTTGAAATGGGATCAATTGTAAATAGTTTCGCGTAAAGCTATTCGACAGATAATAGCATATTAAAATTAACACAAATTATGATATATATTTAATATATATGTTAAAATTCAATACGATATTCCAAGAATAATAACAATATACTGATTGGTAATACACTACATAATATAATAATTATTCAAATTTAATTATTCATTTAGTTAGAATTAGAAAACCTTTGATAAAACATTTGACACGACCCATCCCAAAGCTTTTTTTATCCAGCAAAAAATAGAACATGATGCACTTGCTTCTTCTTCTTCTTCCCCCTCTGGTGCCGCTGTGGTGGTTTCATCAGAAAAAACCGTCACAAACGACCACAGGAATATCACCAAGAAAATGACAGTTGCTTTCGAGGCCATCTTGATTGCGTAGCTGTAATTAAAAACTGTTCCACATTCAAAATAGTTCGATTCAATTTAATGATGTGCACACGTCATCACAGATAATGCAAACAACACTAAAGATTTTGAATGAGAAACATTCACAAAAACATTACAACATACAAACGTCTTTTAAATACTGAATACTAACAACAAATGAGACATTTATAATGGAAACAATGCATTTATAGACGATTTTAAAGGTCATGATCACAAACAAAAATTATAATTTTGCGGGACATAATCAATATTATTTTATTTTATTGTTAAGTTTTTGTCTAGTATGGCTACAGATAATTTTAATGGTTTGTACACGTTTCGTTTTGTCCCGTAATGTGAAGATCATCAGATTATCTGATCGGAATAATGGTTTTAACTGAAAAGCCCCAATTAAAATTAGGTTAAAATAAAATATTATCTACATAAATTAAAAAAAAATGAGAAAATTGTTTTGCACATTAAAAAATGCGGAAAAAATGTTTCCGGATAAAAACAAAAAAGTATTTTATATATTGCTTGAATTTAATAATATTGTTGTGGCTATCAATGGTTCTGTGAGAACCAAGCAGTGTCAGTAGAATCCATGACGTATGAATCGCTTTCAAATTAATAGAATTAATTATTGTTTAGTATGTGTAATTTTTTACACAATCGAATTACTACTTAGTTAAGCACTTTGTTTACCTCAGTGATATTCATTAAACGTTTATTATATTTTCTCACCAAATGGCGGAGATACTGAGGTAAGAATTTTCCACTATGACAGGTTCAATGGAAGGCTGTCGGGAGGAAACAAGGCAGTCTTTCCGTAATATTCACTTGGTAAACTTGTATCTTGCTAGAGAACTTAGTGCCTCAAAAAATAACACCTACCTCTGTTATATTGTACCGATTGTATCCTTGTACTTATGTTACCATAAATAAACTCTCACTCCTCCATCATCACGAATAACCACGATCGTCTTTCATCTACAACACCATCTACCACACCCATCGAACCCTCCTACATTGTGATCATTTTTTTATAATGTTACGTACCTACCAATAATTCTACTGTATGTAAAACTTAATAATTTCCTTAATGTGATAAACAATTCATTTTCATGAGCCGGGATCGATCCACTGTTGGATGAAGGCCTCCCCCAGTTCCCTCCACTTTTTTCGGTCACTATTTCTTCGCTGCCATATACACTAAACCTTATGAGTTCGATTATCCAGCGGAATTAGGGGCGTCCCTGTGGTCGTTTAGCGCCCCGTAGGTATTACAGCATTTGTCCAGCGGACAGTTAATTAAAATTAATATAAAATTTTGCCATATTTTTATGTACTACCTACAATACTTTTATTACTACTTTTTTACTTTTATTTGATTGATTCCTGGAAGAGGGCACTCATTAGGATCAGTAAAACCCTGTCTTCCCAATCTGTTTTAATACTCGTTGGATCTATCGAACGTCACTCAGAGGAGCATATTATATACAATGTAAAATTTAACGTCAATACTAAACGCATAAACGAAAAAACAATGACAGTTGTTATACTGCTAATTATGCTAGAAAAATATTAATAACATGTCACGTGAGCTCATTTACTATAAGTTATAGCCATCAGAACATTCAATAATAACATATTGTGTCAATTAGGTACCCGTCATTTGTATCTTTTTTTCCGTCGCTATAATATAAATAATAGAATAAAATAACATTCTGCACGTGTCACGTTAGTGGTGTAGCGTAGTACACGTGAGGTAACCTTAGTGTGGTTCTGATATATACTTATCTTACATTACTTATTCAGTTTCGTCTAAAATTTACTACGAAACGTGAAAATGTGCAAACGGCACAATTTAAATCAGATAGTTAATATATAATTGAAACTAATTAAATTCTTCCTTTATCACACTGTTTTCATCGAATACACGAATGGATAAAATATTCTCAGTAATATGTGATTGCTTGGCTTGTTGTTGTTTTATAGAGAATATAATATAAATATATATTATATTCAATATATACATACATATTGAACCGAGCGGTTTGAGCGTTGGCTTATAGCAGTGTTTCCCAAACTTTCGACGGCTGTGTACTCCTTCTATAATTTTCGTAACACTGAATACTCGTCGTCAAAAAAATTGCATATACTTTAATAACAATCAAAATATATTTATTTTTCCCCTTTTTAGTACATAAACAACATAACAATAAACGAAAAAAAAAATTCATTCATAATAAAATATAAATAAAAGTTATATTATAAATAACATTTATTATAATCAATGAGAAGAATGAACTTGTTTATGTTGATAATCATAATTTGGTTCCTTTAATTTTAATCTGAGATGCGGTACCACATCCAAAAGCCTGTTCCTTTTTTTTTGACTTAATGTCTACAAAATGCTGAAAAAGCAACTTCACATAGATTTGAAGTTGGAAAATGCAAGATATATTTCAGAACTTTGTCTGTTAAAACTGGATACACATGTTGCATTTGCAATCAGAATTAAGTTGAAGTACACGTCTTCTTATATTCATTTTTCAAGAATTCGTCTGAAGTTAATTCTAAAAATTGCTCTTCTTCCGCATGCTATAAAACTTCTAGCACGGATGTTGTATTGATGTCGTATTAATGCTTGTTGTCCCAGGCGCAGCCAACGCCCGGTGCAGCGCTTACCCCCATTAAACTCTTCCCGTACCCCAGGGGGTACGCGTACCACACTTTGGGAAACATTGGCTAATAGTATCGTGGGTCCCAGGTTCGAATACTGGGTCTGGCAAATACACATTGTGTATGAGCAAGTGGCTTACATCCATTTATTGTAAAAAAAACCAATTTTGTTAATACAAACCTCCGCTCTGTGGAGGCCCATATGATCTTATTAGGATCGGACATGGTCGGAAGAAGAAATAACCATATGAAAAAAATCGGTGTGTGTATTTATGTACGCGCGTTAGAATTTATACTTCTTTGGCGTAACAAAACAAAAACAAAACTTGTGATAACCTAGATTCTTCGACTAGCTCTTAATTATTTTGTTAAATTACACACGTACAAATACGGGCCGCTTATTTATGCGCCGTTGGTTTATTTTTATACACTTTAACTTATATTACTAAATTATATAATGGTTTCTCGTTGTTTTCATTTTTAAACTACCAAATGTCACTCTGACGTTTAATAGTTTGTTTACGTAAAGAATTGCAAATGGCCGACAATAATAAATTCGCTGCCTAGGCAACGGAACAATTCTTAACTATAATATTATATTGTATAATAAATTCGCTGCCTAGGCATCGGAACAATTCTAAACTGTAATATTATACTGTATAATCATCACAATTGGAGTATCATACTGTAGAGTAGAGGTAGTGCGTTCCGCTGATAACCGAACAATCGGTGGTTCGAATCCAATTGAGTACGTTTTTTTTCCTGTGAAAAAATAAATTATGTGTTACATGTTACTCGCCAAAAATGTCTTACGTTCTGATCTGATTTCCTAAACGCGCCTAAAGAAGTATAACTTCAATAATTTACATATTTATTAGTATCATAAAAAACTATTCACAGTGTTGTAGTAAAGCTACTTTAAATCTGAACTTAAAGTCAAAGTCAAACACCTCCCACTACTCAATTCAAATGTAAATTTTCCTTACATTTTTGCATACACGAGGATAACATAATATAAATTGGAAAACTTCAGACTCCAATATGCGTGTGTGTTTTGTGAAATCTAGCTAACGCCACCTGTTGCTCGGAGCTGGAGATAACTTAGATTGCAGTTGCAACCGGGAGAGCTTTCTATTCCGTGAGCGCGGCGGAGTCAATCAATCTTAGCAAAGTTAGGAAGCCGAGCAAATTTTATTATTATTTATCGGCTCGTGTTTACCATTATAATACTGTTGTTCGAACATTGTACCGCTAGTTAATTTATCGTGTGAGCTTTTAAGTGGGAAACTTTAGCGACAGCTTTCCGTGGACATGAAAATATTATTATAGTACCTAGTACCTATCTATGTTATTCTATATGTAGATGTATATCGATTGATAATTAGTATCCTTTTATATAAAAGTACTACACTGTGGTGCTTTAAACCAAAGTTTCTTAACCTTTTTACATCCACGGACCACAAAAAAATTAAAAAATGTTTTGCGGACCATCAACACATTGGAATAAAATAATGAATATTTATATAATTTAATCACGGTATGTTGATATAACAATATTTAAGTATATTAAAACAGACAGTAACAAAAAAATAAAAATTTATAAAATGCAACATAAAATTCTACTGTTTATCGGAATAATAAAAATCAATTATTATATGAGTTTTCAGTATTATTTATAAATCTTCCAGAATTTTAAAAAACAATCTCTGGAATAAAAAAGTTAATGTGACTTTTGCTGCTGCTTATTTGATATAATAATTGATAACCGCGGCTTCAGCGTCGTTTCAGCAAGATGAAGCGTTGCATGCACATTCATACGGTTTCTTTGTTTTATTTTGATTAGTATCATGGTCGAAAAAGCCTTCTCACACGAATATGTTGTCGAAAATGCAGATAATAATTTTATAATATTAATACTTTCGACCGAAGGTACTTGATAGAATTTAAATTTAAATTCTAATGGATTCAAGCTCTGTACTATTCCATTTAAGTCAACGTGAGTGACTTAAATGGAATAGTACATGCTTGAATACATTAGAATAATTTTATAGCTTTACAACTTAAAGTTGGATATTCTTCTTTCATTAAGATCAATTGAGACAAAGTTTTTGTTTTATATCTCGACACTAGAGTGGCATCAGAAGAAAAATCGATAAGTTTTCCCTTTTCTTGATTACTGAGTGAGCATGAATTAACGTCTCCTATAAAAGGGTTATGAATTCAGAAATTTCCTTTACGAGGATCGTCTTTATCGGGGCTAGTAGTAATTAGAATTTTTGATTAATCTCCTTAAATGTTCATAAATAATTTTTAATATAAATTTTTGGCTTACATCAATAACTTCTTCAAAAAAAAAGGAAACATTTCACTGTTTTCATCTTGTATGCGACTTTTCCAATAAATCAGCTTTTTTTAAATGCATCTATTTTATTTCTGAATGTGAATAATATATTTGTAGAAAATCCTTGGAGAGAAAGATTAAGTTCATTAAGAAGACCAAATATGTTCGCCATATATGCAAGTTTAGCCAAAATTCATCATTCTCCAAAAATTCTAATAAAGTCGAATTTTGCTCTACGAGAAAAAATTTTATTTCTTCTCTCAGCTTTACAAATAGTGTAATAGTGTATGAACTTTTTTTCTTGAGAGCTAACAAATTTTTGTGTAGAGACGGATATATTTAAATTTAATATAAGCTTTTAAAAATGGATACTTACTATTTTTGCGGCCCACCCAAAAATGTTCGCGGACCACCGGTTAAAAAATAATGCTATAAATTAATGTCACAAATCCTTTTAAGCTATTCAGCTGTTGATCGGCTAAATAAAGAATGCCGAAAAATAATATGTAAACAAACTCAATGGCGCCATCGTCGAATTAGAAGGTTAGCACATCATTGAAAATGATAGACACTCTCATTACTATCATAATGTCAGCTGTTGGGCGCAACAGGCCGTCCGACCTGGTTGCCACAAAGGTCAATTTCTTCACATATTTGTACGAGTATATCCGTATTGTTTTAGTTTTGTTTGTTTGTATTATATATGTAAATATATACCATGAAATTAATTTATGTTATATTAATTCTCCGTCCTTTTCTCTCACATGGCACTTTTTATTAAATTGCGTCGATAAGTAAACTAAGTCAAAATTCATTTAAGAGTATGATGACATCAGTACTATCTACTCCTGAAACAATACAAGTCATAAAAAACGTCTGATGCTTCACACCCAAACGTAGGGCTTCGTGATAAGCTCAATTAAGACCGAGTATGGTGCGGGGCGGATTGGTTTGGAGGGGTCTTTGTTTGAGTTGTCAAAGTGACAGCCATGAGTTGGTATTCAGTGTTCGTCACGGAAATTGAGAAGCTTGTTAATTTTATAGATTTCTCAAAATATTTGGAAAGTCTAAAACAGAGTAATCGTGCTTATGAAAGACGTACATTAGTTATTATGTAAGATTTATACTTACTCAAATGTATTGGCATGCCACAAAATAGGTAATTCAAACTACTTGACACTCAGCGTGCCACTGAAATAAAACTTGTAAATGTATTGTTAGACAATTGAAAACCTGAGAATGAAAACTGGACAAAGACCAAATAGTGAATTTTACAGGAGAGCCTATAGACTGATTTCAAAAATAGGTCTGATCCTATCATTCAAAAAATGAATGTAACATGATAGTTAAAGTGGTTTTGAACAGTTTATTATTTTATTTAAAAAAAAAGTAAATGAATATAAATTTCGTATCGAGTATCAAACATATAGAGTATCAAACATATTTATAATTCATTTTGGGGATCAACATCTTAACATCTCATATCTTGTTTTCGAACTTAATATTATGAAATTACCGAAAAAACGTTTTTAGACTTTTTGGTTTTTATTCTGTTCCCATTCTCGGGTCTTCAATTATTATTTGAGTATAATAATGATAATAATACACGCCACATAAAAAATCATAAAAATTTACAATATTTATACATTAGTGACCCTTGAGGTTCAATTTTGGAAACTAACACCTCAATATTTGGTTCATAGTTTGAAGTTTTTAATTTGATGCACATTTCCAAATTTTCTTAAGTTAAACGATTTCGATACGGGTTTATAATATATTTAAAATACTTAAAAGAGCGAATACGACTTTTTTCATACAATAAAATTTGTCTGGGAGCTCATTTCACGTTTTGGTTATCATGTCAAGATAATTGATTTCGTTTTTCATAATTTTATCTCTGGCAGTTTTGATGTATAATTTCTAAATTTCAGAATTGTTAAATTCGATTAACTCTAAATAAACATACCCAATGTTCAAAAATTCTAAATATTCTTTATCAATTTTGTATCTGTCTTTAATGTTAGGCTACAAAATATATTTAAACATGGGTGAGTGTTTTTGCAACCCATTAAATCTGATTATGAAATACTTCTGCAAAGTTGATATATAATCCATTATATCAGTTATTACAAAGCCATTACTTAAAGTGTCCACAAACTTTTTGAATTTGGAAAATATGAAGAACTTTTAAATTCGATGTCTTTCTTAAAAATCTCATTTTTTTAACAAAAGAAGCCTTATGCGATTCGAGCGACTCAATTAGTGTCCGCAATTATATCTCGTGAAACGGCGACCAGTGTATCATCATATAATAATACAGTAAAGTTTTTAAAGTACCGAAAGCTTTAATAACTCGTCATTTTTGAGGCGTGCCACTAAAAATCCGTTCCCGTGATACCTAGTGGCACCCGTGGCATAGACATAGTTTAGGATGTTTAGATACAATGCTCCTAAATTTCTATTGAAATTTTTTTTCTAAAAAAGACTTATAAAACTATATATATCCTATGGTTAAGATGGACAAAGGTATAGATACCTATAACTCCAAAGTTATAGTCTCTTCAAACATTGGTATAATATGCAACTGAAAGCATTCTACATTCAAGTAGATTATAATATTTACCTATTTTATGGGATAGTTATTTGTAAAGAATGTGTAATAAACAAGATTACAGTCTCAAACACACTGGTAATAATTTCACTAATGAGTCAATATGATTTTAATAAACTGAACGGGATAATTAATATTACAAAAATAGTTTATTGAATCTCTTTTCATAATAAATATCAGTAAATATTCTGCGTCGGACATCTATCCATAAAACCAATGAAAAGAGGAGTGCGAACGCCCCAGCGGTGTTGCCACTTGAATATTAAATAAATATTTACTGGAAATATTTTATCCATTCGTGTATTGAATTAAAACACTGTAATAAATGAAGAATTTAATTACTTCAAATTATATTTTAATTATCCAATTTAAATTGTGCCGTTTGCACAGTTTCTTTTCGTAGTCAATTTTAGACGAAAACGAATTATGTAAGTTAGTATATATCAGAACCACACTAAGGTTACCTCACGTGTATCTCGCTACACCACTGATGTGACACATGATAGAATTTTCTGCAAGTTTACACATTTTTTTAGTCACGTGGTCTTTTTTTTAGTGATGGAAGAAAGGTAAAAATGACAGATACCTAATTGACCCAATGTTTTATTATGGAATGTTTTGATGGCTCTAACTTATAGTAGATGAGTTCACGTGACATGATAGTAATGTGTTTCTAGCATATTTAGCAGTATAACAAGTGTCATTGTATTTTAGTTTATGCATTTAGTATTGACGTTAAATTTTACATTCTCCACGTGCTCCTCTGAGTTATGTTTGATAGCTCCAGCGAGTATTAAAATAGATTGGGAAGACAAAGTTTTACCGATCCTAATGAGTGCCCTCTTCCAGGAATCAATCAAATAAAAAAGTAGGTAGGTAGTACATAAAAAAATATGGCAAAATTTTATAATCATTTTAATTAACTGGCTGAACATATTGCTCGACGAGTGGATAAACGCTCTACAAAATAAATACTGTCATACCCAAGTGGCCACTGGGACGCCCTTAATTCCGCTGGATAATCAAGTTATACTATATTATAGGACCCGGTAACTGTGTGGCGAGAGACCGGAGTGAGTGGAGAGCGGTTGTGGAGGAGGCCAAATCCCACCCCGGGATGTAGCGCCGTGGAAGAAGAAGAAGAATCAAGTTATACGGCTTATTGGATGTATATGGCAGCGAAGAAATAGTGACCGAAAAAGTGGAGGGAGCTGGGGGAGGCCTTCATCCAACATTGGATCGATTCCGGCTCATGAAAATGAATTGTTTATCATATTAAGGAAAATATTAAGTTTTACATATAGTAAACTTATTGGTAGGTTCATAACATTATATAAATTAAACAATATAAATAAAATACTAATCTGAAAGTTTTTATCCGGAATCATTTTTTCCGCATTTTTAATGTGCAAAACAATTTTCTCGTTTTTTAATTTCAATTTTAATTTCAATTTTAATTCAATTTCAATTTCAATTTTAATTTATTTTACATATTGTGGACATTACAAATTATAAGTTTAAGACGTTCACAACATGACATTTAGAAACAAAGAAATATTATTAAAACAGTATTATGTAATACTGTAATTATGCAATATTAAGTTATTCTACAGTATAAATGTGTAAATATAAAAAATATGAAGTATATAGGTACAAGGAAATACACCGGATGAGTTAAGCAGACCCTATTTTAAGAATTTATAAAATAACATCCACCTATACTCATTCTCACGTAGATGGAATATATCAACATCCGAAGCAATTTGGTTGAACAGAGTTATTGCCCTCCCAATTGGCATCACCAATGGCAGGTTAGTTCTGCTCCTCGGGAGAACAAACAACTGATGCTCCCGATTTCTAAGATAGTTATCAGGGACACACAAGTCAATATTACCAAGAATGGCAGAGTTCTCATTCACACCACGTATTAGTTGAAAAAAATACGTGGCCAAATATTGATATCTTCTAGCACTTAAATTACAGCATGTAAGCATACCTAAGAGAAAGTCAGTTGGATAAAGCCACGGATAGTTTCCATATTACCTCAAATAAAGGAGTCTCAAAAATTTCTTTTGAACTCGCTCCACCATAAGGTTATATTTCAACTGATGCGGGGCCCAAACAATCGACCCACTCTCAAGCCGGCTTCTCACTAAGGAATTATAAAGAATTTTTAATACAGTAACATCCGAAAAGACCCGGGAAGTACGCAAGACAAAGCCCAACATTTGTAGCGCCTTTTTACAAATGATAGCTATATGACCACTAAATGATAGCTTACTGTCAAACGTAGTGCCAAGATTCCTTACAGATGATATTCGCGAAAGAACTTTGCCATGCATCGAATATTGGAAAAATAATTCTCGTGAGGCTCTGGTAAATGATAAAATATTGCATTTTTCAATATTGAAGTCCAGTTTGTTACGCCTGCCCCAATCTAATATATTGTCTATATCAAGTTGGAGTTGACGACAATCGTCCAAGGTGACAACTTCCATGAAGAGTTTCAGGTCATCAGCGAACAACAAAAACATAGCATTTATTATGCATCTATTATCTACGTACCTAGGTACGTAGATAATATTTTATTTTAACATAATTTTAGTATGGGCTTTTCAGTTAAAACTATAATTACGATCTGATAATCTGACGATCTTTACATTACGGGGCAAAACGTAATGTGTACAAACTATTAAAATTCTCTGTAGCCATACTAGATAAAATCTTAACAATAAAATGACATGATTGATTATGTACCTACCCGCAAAATTAATTTTTTTTTGTGATAATGATCTTTAAAATCGTCTATAAATGCATTGTTTCCATTATAAATGTCTCATTTGTTGATTGTATTCAGTATTTAAAAGACGTTTTTATGTTCTAATGTCTTTGTAAATGTTCCTCATTCAAATGTTTTAGTGTTGTTTGCATTATCTGTGATGACGTGTGCACATTCATTAAATTGAATTAAACTATTTTGAATGTGGAACAGTTTTTAATTGCAGATACGCAATCAAGATGTCCTCGAAAGGAACTCTCATTTTCTTTTTGATATTTCTGTGGTCGTTCGTGACGGTTTTTTCTGATGATACCACCACAGCGGCACCAGAGGGAGAAGAAGAAGAAACAAGTGCAGCATGTTCTATTTTTTGCTGGATACAAAAAGCTTTGGGATGGGTCATATCAAATGTTTTATCAAAGTTTTTCTAATTCTAACTAGATGAATACTTAAATTTGAATAATTATTATATTATGTAGTGTATAAATACCAATTAGAATATTATTGTTACTATATTTGGAATGTCACATATATCATAATGTGTGTTAATTTAAATATGATATTGTCTGTTGAATAGCTTTTATGGGAAACTGTTTACAATGATTAATCCCGTTTCAATCATAACTATCTATTTATCTTCTACTGTTAACAATACAATTATGCCGTACCTATTATTTATTCGACGATTTAAAAAATCTATTGTTGTGTTTTTATCATATATAAATATTGATAAAATAAATCCGATACAAATTTATGTTTTATTTAAAATGTAATTTACTGTACATTGAAATTTAAAACAAATATATATACATATATTTCAAGAACTCAAAGTATTTGAAGTAAAACACCGGCAAGTTATCTATTCCACAATATTTTCTCATTTTTTAATTAACAATGCCAAGTGATTTTAAATTTACCAAAATCACTGTTTATTATTTAAAAACTATTTACAATAATCACTCGTGGGTAAATTATATTCTGGCGCTAAGGGCTTTCTCACCAACCAGGAATCTAAATTTTTCTCACACTGTCATGGCATATTTTACACATTAAGAAGACATAATGAGATCCACATATAATCAAATTGACAATGTTAATCATTAATATTCATGACATTTCATTACTATTTTGTGATTACGAAAAATATTACCCTAGTCTTATGCGATGTATAAAAAAAATACTTTTAGAGAAATATATATTTCTTTTGACCATATCCAATCCCAATAGGATCACATGGGCCACCATAGAGTGAAGGTTTGTATTAACAGATTTTTGTTTTTACGAGAAATGGATGTTAGCCACTAGCCACTCCAAACACAAATTGAAAAACAATATGTCTATTTGCCCGACCCAGGATTCAAATACTATAAGCCAACACTCAAACCGCTCGGCCATCGTGGTTGTATGTATATTATATTATATTGAATATAATATATATTTATATTATATTCTTTTTAAAACAACAGGCCAAGCAATCACAAAAACCCTGGCTTGATAAAATTACATAAATATATTGTGGCCTCGCCAGGAACCGAACCCGGTGCCCTCGGATAAAAAGCCAGCGCCTTACGCACTATACTACTAAGTCTGCCATCAATACTTATTAGCCAATATATATATATACTAATGAAGAAAGTCAAACTTAGTTTGTGAGAATTCACTGAAATGAAAGTGGCTTGTTGAAAACATTTTAGCTGAATAATCTTAATTGCATAATACTTTTATATGCATTACACGGTTTTCTTTTTAACTTTATGACACTTCACTGGTTTTCTTCTTTACTTGACTAAACATGAAATTCTACCTTAAGACTTAATCATAATATGTACATGAATCAAAAATATATCGACATGATTTATAAAAACTCTTCTAATAAACGGAATGATTTTTTTTATAATTAGAAATATTATAATTGAGGATGCTAATTAGTTGTACATTCAGAAATACACTCACAAACAATCGGCTGTCATATCAAGAATTAGAAATATAATACTCACTTGCTTTTATAAGCACGTTGTTACATAATATAATAATATGCAAAATACCATAACCTAATACACATACATATTATAATACTATAATATGTTCAAATAATATCATGTCAACAGATTAACGTTAGTGATTGTCTGCAACTAACTTCATATTGTAACCAAATTGTATCAATGTAAGGAGCTGGATTATAATTTAAAACATTACTATCAAATAGAAAAAATAAATAAAAGTGCCGTTATAATAATGACGTGCTGTTATATTAGCGGTGCAAGAAATCTTAACATAATTGTGATACTAAATGCATTATAATCGATGAAACAGAACAGCGAGCGAAGGCGAACAGGCAAAAACATATTATTATCAAGATGCTACTAAAACTACCTACCTCATATAAATGAATAGATACCTGCTAATAATTATAAAATAAATTCTAATGGGTATATTTTTATAAAAAATTCTCTTCCCGGATAGCAACAAGTCACCATCCATATTGCTGACCCATGCACATAAATCTGCTGACTAATCATACCACTACTGGCAATAAAATGCACCATAAACACAAATAGTGTGTATTGACAATAGAAAACCAATAAGAAACAACTCTTTGACAGTATCGGAAAGAATTTTGGCTTTAGATAGGAGGCTTAAGGTTCTAAATAAATATATTATAATCACATTGTGTGCTGTTACAGTAAGCTGCCGCTACGCGAAAAAAATGTGTAGGTAATGTCGTTTTTCTCGATATTTAAAATTGTATCAGACTAATGTTCCCACGGTGGTCGCGCGGCTTGAGCGTTTGAATATCACGCCGTGGGTCTCAGGTTCGAATCCTGGGTCTGGCAAGTACACATATTGTTTTTCAATTTGTGTGTGAGTCAGGGTATGGACCTAATAGGTTGAGCAAGTGGCTGACATCCATTTCTCGTAAAAAACAAAATCTGTTAATACAAACCTCTAGTCTGTGGAGGCCCATATGATCCTATTAGGATCGGACATGGTCGAAAAAAAAAAGAAAAAAAAAATGCTCCCATCCCGTAGCATGTTTTGAACCTGTAAACGAACATTGTCAGTTAAAAAAATTGGCCGAAATCACCAGAACAACAATAGTGTCACCTCACGCGGACCGCGCTACATCGACATCCGCATGACTCAATGAACGTTTTTCATCATTTTCTACATGCCTACACATTCTCGGCTCATGTGTTTTTTTTTTATTTTTAATGGTTGTCACTATGTATTTTCTATAAGAATATTGTCTATTATCTATGGTCTGCAGGTTGGGTTCTGTTCAGATCCAGACCCAGGCAAAATTGAAATAGATGCTTCACAACGGCAATGTAGGGTTCCGTGATAAGCTCGATTAAGACCGAGTGTGGTGCGGGGCGGGTTTTGGTTTGGAGGGATTAACTTCAATGTTCAGAGCCAGTAATAATTCAAAATACTAATACATTAGAGTCTGCACTCTCCATCATTGAATGTATCGAGATAGTAATCATTCAAAATATTCTGCGGAATGACGAAACCATAGACTAAATTTTTCGACGTACCAGCATGGACGGAAGTAAAATTGTGATCAAATTGAGGTGCATATCGCCTACTAACATATCGCCTACTGTCACGCTGTTGCGGCGACAAATTTAGCCTATGGTTTCGTCATTTTGAAGAATATTTTGAACGATCACCATCTCTGAAAATTCACTAATGGAGAGTGCCAATTATAATGTGTTAGTAATTTAATTATTTGTGGTAATTTCAATTAATTTTTCAATATTTTGGTATAATTTAATACTAATTATATAATTGGTTTGAACTGTTCTAAAGTCTCACAGGTAATTTCACCAACGTGACATTTGTGCTACCATTAAAGAAGTTGTCTCAAATCCGAGGATTATGACTCTATTTTTAAGAGATTTTTTAACATTATATCATAATATATTTTTTAGAAATGGATTTTAGCTATTTGCTTAATATGTTAGATTCATGCTTTTCTCTGAATCAAACACATAACGAAAAAGAACATGTGACTTTGCCAAACCGGGATTTCGAGCCCGAGACCCAAGATTTATATAATTTTGCAAGCTCGCACCTAACCTAACCTAAGTTGCAACCTAACCTAACTAAAAAGCAGGTTGTTATATAATGAATTACCATCATTTATATGAATTTTGAGGATACGAGGGATGCGTTTATACAGCTAGATCATAAAAGCCTCAATTCTCCGCGACATTTTTTGGTTTAGCGACCATACATATATACTACTATATAGTCTACAGCTATACCATAAAAAAGGATTGAAAGAATATAACAGGAAACCATACACAGTCTCTAATCTACATATTATTATGTTAAGGTCTCAATTACTAAGGAGACATGTCAATTTGAGGAAGGCACTCATTGCTATCTAACATGATAACAAATCTTGTATTTGGTGTCGCTAGTTTTGATACTCTTAATAATGAAGTATTCTTGAGGTTCATTTTAAAACCATAAAAATTGCTGATTAATCTTTTCTACCTGTGTCATTGGCATACCGTATATTGTGAAAAGGTTTTGTTTTACATTTACTAGTGACCATTTATCTCAAGGGGCCTCAAAATCAACCAATGCTTCAGGATTCTCGTCTGTAAACCCGCCACTGCCAAAGTGAATACAAATAAATAAATCTTTATTAATAATACCCATTTAAAGCTCCGATCACTGGTAAAATTTACTGAAAAGTTGGTGTCTACTGAATAAAAAGTGTGTGAAGCAAATCAAAAAGGGATTTGAAGTTAAGACATTCCAGTCACGTAATGTTTGCAGAGAACTGCAGAAGCTTCGGGATGGGATTATTTTGGTATTTCTCAGCTGAAAAGACAGTGACAAGGAATGTACAGATTGTAAACAAGGGAGGTAGTGATTTGCAAACTTTTCGCAATATTATTTAACATATTTATGAAATGTCGGGATATAACAAGGACACGAATAAACGAATCCATGCCTGATAGTTTTGAAAATATTGTAGTTTTGTTGAAAATCGTTATAATTAAGTACGTGCATAGTTAATATCCACAAAATTGATCTCCTTCTAGGAATATTATGTTGAAACTGGTTTCTAACGGTCTTAGCCAACAAGCAATTGGCTACAACCGTAGAGGTATTAAATAAAAAGATGGGCAAGGAATCGGCTTTCTCATACAACTGAATGAAGCAGGCCAACAAGAGAAATAGCGACGCTCATTATAACGTACCCATATAATATAATTATTATGTTAACGTGGAAGTTTTGTTACAATTTGATTACCAGCCTGCCTCACCATTCTTTTATATAAACTGCCTGCTTCACCATACTTTCATATAACCTGCTGCCCCTAGGCTACAACAAATATTAATATTACTTTTTATTTAAATATTGTTTGTCATAAACGACTAAAATTAATTAGCGATAAGTTAGGTACCCAGTGTCTACTGCTTGGGTCTGGTCAAAGAGCGGTGGGGGATAGAAAGGGCTTCTCTAGATGGACAGTCAAATCATGATTGATACATGATTGATACAGGGAGGAGAGACTTTGTAAAGAACATTTTACCTGATCGTATATTCTGAGAAATCAAGGCTCAGGCAACAAAGCCATGCATAGGTAAAAGCAAATGAGGGCAATCGGGCTCCTCCCATGGAGAGAAAGTGGTTTGATTTTAATTCTCAAAAATTAATATTGATAATTTATAAAAAAAACATTTCAAACTGTAGGTATGCTGTCTGTTTTCATAGTAGAAATATAAATTGCTCTCTACCGAAGTTGTTGATTATTGAATTAGCTACCCACCAGTTTTAACAATATAATGCAGTATTTGGTTTTTCAAATAAATTTCAAATAGAACACTAGTGTGCAGATAATAAAATTTTACTTTAAAATGATTTTAAATGGACTTGCCTTATCATAATTCTTCTTCCGACCATGTCCGATCCTAATTATGATTATATGGGCCTTCACAGAGTGGAGGTTTGATATTATCAGATTTTTTTTTATGAGAAATTGGTGTCAGCCACTTGCTCAATCTATTGGGTCCATACTCTGACGCATACACAAATTGAAAAACAATATATTGTGTACTTGCCAGGCCCAGGATTCGAACCCGAGACCCACGACATTATAAGTCACTCGGCCATCATAATCATAATCATAATTATTGGTTCAATAATCCTGTATTACATGAAATTTTTCCATGCTTGGTTACCATAAGCTGTTCAAGTTTGAGAATTATTCAACGTCACAATTAACTCATTTCACATTGGGTTTTGACATTTTTTATATCTTTGGCGTAGCAGAATATGTATCTACTAAGTAAAAAAATTGAAAAAGTTGAACATATTATGCATCCTCGAAAATTAAAAATAAAACATTTCGTCACCGCAATACTACAACTAGATAACTTGATTTTCACTTTTTTTTGAGATAGCTATTGAATACGATTCTACATTTCTACGAAATGATAAAACTTAAGTAAGTAGGTAAGTCAGAAGTATTAATTTTGTGTTTGAAAATATAAGATAACTTTAAAACCATAAATACATTAAATAAATTTAATTAAAAAATCTACAACATTTTTTACATTCAATTGAATATTATTTAATTTTTCTCAATTAGACAAAGCACAATTTTCCATTTATATTCTAAATATTAATTATAGCCTAGATTTATGTGAATAAAGTAAAGTTTAAATTTCATTTTCCCGACAATGACCAAATCAGAGTTATCTAGTTGTAGTATTGAGGTGACGATCTAATTTGTCTATTATTCCAATTGACTTTATATGTTTACCGTTTCTTGCTATTGTTAAGTGTTGACTTTACTTATGTAATGATTGAAATCGAATTGAATGTATTTAGAAATATATGTGACTATCTGCACCACAGCAGTCACATTACACTGCATAGTAATGATGCCGCAATTGGGTCTGCGTGGTAGATCTCTCATGGGTCACTTTGGATAAAATTTAATTAAAATACATCGGCTTTATCGAAATCGATCCCTATTAAATCCTATCCCGATCACTATTAAAATTGATGTATTCTTTATTGTTACCATACATTGCTTTATTTATTATAGTATTATTTTTACATAAATAATCTATGGATAAATAGTAAAAGTGACGGATATTTATAAGAATAGTGTGCCAATAGTTATAAACAACTGCGAATTCTTATACGATCCGAATAAAGAAGATCTGACTGGATGAACACAGTGTACTGATTAATGAAGGACACTTTTTTCCATTATTATTATTATTATATAAGTAAGCCAGTGGTCGTCATTTCATCATAACATAACAAATAAATATCGTTAAAATACAAGGCCATTAATTCGTCCATAATAATTCTCACGAAATATTTCACGATTGTTCTAAATGAAAAGAATTATTGTGAAGTGGATTACAACTGTAGATTTACTGGAGGGACCTAACAACAGAATTCTAAAGACCCATTTAACAAATTTGATTGATAATTATTAATACATTATTTTGCACAGTTAAACTTACAATTAAAACATATATATTAATGTGCGTTAGTTTAATATTTTCATCGTAATATTAGTTTAAATGGTTAGTTATCGTTTTTCGAATGCATGAGAGATTTTTGAAAAATTAGAAACAGTTTTAATGTATTTTAATTAATTTGGAAAAAGTCAGTTTTTACATTCAATAGCGTTAAGCAAAGACTAATACCAACTATATACAGGCCGTGGCACTGAATTGAAAATTACCATGGAAATGTTAGTTATTGATTATTAGTATTGAATGCAATGCGGTTATCTACCCGTAGGCAATAAATGGATATTTTTGATTGCATATTCCGTTCAAATTATTACCATTTATTTCAATATTTTCTAGAAATGAGTTATCATTTTGTATTGAAATAAAAACAATAACTAGTACTACGAACGACGTTTACAATTTCGTGTCATGTTTTGTTAGTAGGCTTTGCTGAAAACGCTACATGCTTTTGGGGTATGGATATACTTTCATTTTTTAAACCATGTCCGATCTTAAGAAGATCATATGGGCCTCCATAACGTGGAGATTGTATTGACAGATTTTCATTTTTACGAGAAATTGATATTAGTCACATCTCTTTAAACCTAATAGGTGCATAATCTGAATCCAAACACACATTGAAAAAACGACATGTGATTTTGTTTTTGCCAGACCCTGGATTCAATCGTGGGCTTAAAGCGTGGTCTTAGGAAGAATAATAAAATAATAACCAATATATAACTTTTCGTCGTGATTACCAGAATATCTGTTTCTGAAGCTTTGGGTTGAGGGTTTCAATTGGGAATCTGGAAAATTCTCATGTCTTAATATAAATGTGTATTTACACCTAAAGTATGAACATAATAGATTAAATGAATGGCTAGCAATCGTTTTTCAATTATGAAAAATTATTGTTAATGAACCTCTACTGGAGATGGCCAAAATCCATACGGGATTGAAGAGCCAATGATGATGATGCTGTTATGAAAGAATCACTACATATATGGGTGGTTCACAATAATTATAGATCAAGTCCATCAAAATGGATCCTGAAATATTTGGACCTAAAGTTAAAACTTCTTTTATAAAATTCAGGAATGTTTTCACTCTATATCCCACTTATTTCACTGTATATACTACATATTTTGATAGTACGTGGATCAATTTAAATAAATAGTCGAAACATAACGTATATTAAGACTTTATTAATATTAGCAAATACCTCTTTATACCGCTAAAGGAACTGTCAAAATGGAAATGATTCACATTCAATTTAATGTCTTATCAATACTAGTACTGTCATTTATGCGGAAAATTATAAAGCTACGATTGTGATATTAACACACAATATAGAAATCTATTTTATCTAGTTATTGAAACAAAAAAAAATCGAATTTTATGAAAATTGGACTTGATCCATAATTATTGTGAACCACCCATATATTGTATATACGTATTTGCAAAAAAATACAATAATCGATGTATCATGCGATACGTATGAGGAATAAAACACAGCGTGATTATCCATTATCAGACATCGCGATGAGTTGATAAAATTGCTCGCCCCAGAGGCATCTGTATTTTCGATTAGGAACATAAAACCGTATTCACAAGGGTTGCCAGTCACGTTACGCTATAAAATATATTTATAGGGCCGCAAATTATGGTTGAGTATAGACTTTTTTGGATAGTTAAATAAAAAAAAAAATATTTTGAGAAATTATTTAAAAATATATGGAGTGTACCCACATACATCGAGTTGTACCTATAATTTTATACGACGAGTGCACTGGTACATTGTAATAAGTATATTCATTATATTTAATTACTTAAGTTAACTCACTTCATGTTCAACCGTCTTCAAGGAACCTTCATCCCGATTTATCTCTCTCCAATCGGTCATATCCAGTAACTTTGCATTCTTAGTTGTCTACCCATCTCCTACAGATATGTAGTAGAATAGCAGTACGTTTCTACTTATACAAGCTTGTGTATAATACGATATGAATTTCGATTAAACTAAAACAATTTTATTTTCTAAGATTTTCATAGTGACACAAAGGTGGTGTGGAAAATAAATAATTGTATACTTATTTTATTTATTTATAAACGGCGCATGGAAATGGGAAAATTAAACAAAATATAGACAAATGCGTATAACATACATTAACTTACAGAATTAAAACAATAAATCAGAGCACACACAACAATTATAAATAATACGATATTACAATTAGGTAAAATATAATATATTATATCACAATACAAATAATTATTATTATAATTTAAGACAAAAAATAGCATGATTTACCATTATAAAAATAAAGTTCAGTAGGTACACAATACAAAGATCATTTACTAAAGTGCTTGAGTGACTGAACGGAGGTATTGAACATGTCAATAGAAGATTTGTTCGAAATACATATTCTTATTCGTGAGTATTGAATAATGAAGAGAGCAATTAATGACTTTAAAAAAATCAATCTGAAAAGGGCACAGATTTTTAAGGATTGTAATTATTATAATGCCAGAATTTGAATTTATTGGTGTCAATAAAGGGTCTATGTTTCAATATTAAAAGTTACGAAAAACTGCTTTCTACATTTGGAAAAAATTACATTAAAATAAAACTCAATTAAAATAAATGAACAACTCTATATAGTGTGAGTAAAATGTGTATATGTATAGATAATGGAATGTCTGCAGATCATCTGACCCAGCAGTTTGCAACATAAAATAGTTAGTGAAATATAAATGATAATAATATTCTTGCCAGATCCGGCTCGAAAACTATCACATGCGAATGCTTTACTGCGCAACGCATACCATTATGTTTGTCAATAATTGTCTATCGGACTTTATTGATAATTCGAATACAAAAAAAATCTCCAATTATTTACTGTCGGATTTGAAATATAATAATATGTTAAAAGGCTGTTTAGAACTAAGATGACCAAAAGATAGTTTTATTATTGTAGTATTCTATTTCCAATTGTTAATACTCGAAACGCAATCGAGTGTCCAGACGGTCCATTGGTATATGTATCATTGACAATTGTTTATGATGTATTTTGCCGCGTCTCCGGATGTTCAAGCATGTTCATGTACGTTAGCCATTACAGCCAGCAAACGCAAAGCTTTCAACCAATGTGAACTTTCATCCAATGCGAACTTTCATCGCTCAGGTATGCGTGTGAAATGTAAATTCTTTAGTTGAGAGAGGTCTAAGTACTTCAAATACAAGTAGCGTGGGATGTGAAGGTGTGTGTATATCCGGGAAGGCTTTTTATTTTATGTATAACTGAAAAAATATATTTTACGTAATAATAGAAAACATTGTAATAGACACCCACGGATTTTTTTGTATTTTTGTCACGTTGATTATTGCGTAAAAATTAAATTAGTGTATTTGGACTGACGCAACTTTCAAATGATCAAATGTCACTTCTTCAGATAGAATTACTTTGTATACATATCTATTTACATAAACAATGTATTCTACGTCATAGGATTTATGTTCAAATACCGCCTTCACTGGAATAATTATAATAAGCGCCGGATTAAGACTGTTAGGCCCCTTGGGTACAGTTACCGCGAGAGCACCTCTAGTAATATTTTCAAAAGAAACAATGAATTAATACAGTTCATTTATTTTTATAATGCTAATAAACAATAAAAATGTAAATATTTGGTTTGTCTAAATTCTTAGAAATATATTTCTAAATTGAAAGTAAATTTTTAAGAGTATCTCTTTTAGTTGCCAGTGAGTTCAGTCGTTCTCATGCTTATCCTAGTTTTAATAATTTAATCCGTAATTATTTAAATATAACATTTTGCGGGTTAAATAATTATAGAGTATAAAGCAAGATGGAGTTATAATATTACAATATTAAAAATATCATATTATCTTTTTCTCTTATTTGACATAACTCTTCGAAATATATTTATTGACAGGTGATTTATATTATAAATGAACCATCTCTTTGTAAGAGAAGGCAATTGCAATAAATGAATATGAAATATAGTTCAGGCTCTCCAATTAGTCGAGGCACTTGGGCTGTTGCCCCAAAATCCGATGACTTAATTCGACCTTGTGTATAATTATCATTTTTATTGACATCGAAATTTCTTCATAAAATAAACTGTCATTACAATCAATAATATCATGAATCACATGACATTTAGGGCATATTACTTCGAAGAATGGGTGCAAATTTCTGAAGATCGCAATGTACATATTTTCAGACGAGAGTCTTTAGATGCTCCAAGCACAAATTTTAAGGGAAGTTCTCGCTACTGGATATGCTCAAAAGGGTGTGGATATATTATGACGAATTATGTAGACAATAGATGATTAGCCTCACATTATATGGATACACAAGAATGTTTGAATTATGAAACAAGTAACGTCTTGGATACAGTCTAATGCTATGTGGTGGTAGACTTTGGTTGAATGTATATGTAATTATGTATTATTGTATACATACTTAGATTTTATGAGGAATGAATTTTAGCCAATTGCTCAACCGATAATATTGATGCCATGAGTCCAGACCACAGAAAGTATTAATACATATAATTCAGTTTCAGTTCAGCTTAATACACTACATTTTGAAGCAGAATTTTGAATGTGTGAGTGCCCTTTAAAAATAAAACATAGTGTGTGCATTACAACCTGTAAATACACTAAATATTGAATAAGCGTTAGTGCATATACCGCAAACAGTTATCAGAATGAAGGACAAGCTTAGAATGACGTATTCTTGATACGTATTTAAGTTTATACCATATTCTTCCACACTCGAGATCGGTTGCCTGTTACTCCACACCCGTTAGAGGAATGGGACAACTGGACTCCGGACAATTGGACGCCGCACTGTCGTAGACACGTATACAGAACGTAAACGAAGTATTTTAATCAGTTTCTATCTACTACTTAGTAGTTTGATTTCATTTTACTCTTAACATAATGTATTCTTTATTGCGGATTGAGAATTACCATGCCTAAGGCTCTATATAAAATAAAAAACTCGGTTTTCATTGAAACTTAAACATATGCATGATTAAATCATTATTAACGTCTGCATATTTACATTCTCACCAACTATTAAATCATAATATAATCATTTAAATATAAATAATAATATTAAATATATTTTTTTAAGTACCTATAAGTACCTAACGTCTATTTATTTTCGAATTCCGTGGCATCCAGTTATCCCGGTGCCAAATCGTCCTAGACCCCCCGTTACGTATTTCAGTTCCCATTAATTTATGTGTTCCCTGGTTCGGACACTCCAAAAATACATCGTAAATTTGACACGTTAGGTACTATTTGTCGCTTATAAATACACAGTATGAATAATACATAAAATTAAAAATACGTCTTTCGTGCTCCTGTTTATTTTGGCTATAACAAACTGCTGCCATATTAATGAAATGTTAGATTTTTTTCAAAAAGAAATCTGTACAAAATACAGTAGGTAAGCATTAATACTAGTTTTAATTATTAAACTCGGCAAAATAATATAAACACAATTATAGATCTTTAAAAATTAACATTATAAACTTTTATAATATAAAACATAAATAAATTATGTTTCCATATTGCTTTGCCCTTTGAAGCATTTTCTTTGTTACATAAATAATAATAATATGTAATGAAGTAAGTTTTAACAATAAAATACGAGTGTTAATGCAGCCGTCGTTAAACTTTCCACCGACGAAGCCTCTGAAGTAACTTTATTCAAACTTTTGTGACTCTCCTCATTCAGCATTCAAATGATCATGAAAATAAACATATTATATTCACGGCTAAACATAACTGCTATTGAAATACAAAAATATTGTGATCAAAAATACAGACATTCCGTATTGTATTAATTTATTTGTAAATAGAAAACTTTACTTTTAATTAATCGAGTGTAGGGATATCAAAAAGTATCAAGACTTTGAAGTATAAATCTTCAATAATTCTTTACTTATACCGATAACAATATGCGATATTTTTTCATAACAGAATATAGTGTTGACCTCCACACAACTTTACGCAAATATACGAAAATTGTATGTATATTTTTCTTCTTCTTTGAGTGATTTTTTCTTATGATGATTGGCGATCACATCGGACTCTATATATTATCACCCTAGGCTTTCAATCACCTTGACACTAGTGCCTCAATAAGTATGGATGACTTGCTCGCAAAAGAGACTGAATAAAGATGGATATTTAATAAACCATTTCATTTATTCAACGAATAATTTACAACATTTGAGATTATAAAATATGTATACACAATTTGAAAACACCTCAGATAAATATACCTACATACATAGATACGTATTTCAAGTAAGAACTACTAATTAATTTCGTCGTAATTAGATAAAATATCCGTAGCTTAATTGGTAAAGCACATTGGTGCGAATTCCAGTGGTTACAAGTTGAAGTCCCGTCAGGCGTCGTATTTTTTTCAAAAAATATTTTCAAAACACGTACATTACATATTATATTATTGTTGAATTGAAAACATGATGGATAAGTAATATAAAGTGAGTGCGTGGTCCACGTGTATTAAAAGCCAAGTCATAATTGGTTACATACCTATTTATTAAGACTAAATATATTACACATGTCTACAAACACCCTGGCTAGAGACAATACTTAAGTCTGGAATGAGATGAAGGTTATGTTTGAATTACTCATGGAAAAAAACAATGTTAGTGCAAATACGAAAAACTGTACATAACATAATTAACGCTTGGTATCTCCTATATATTATTATCCTAAGAGATTTTGGAAAACGCACCAACAGATTATTTAAGCGACATTTTATTGTTATTTTTACATCTTCACTTCGAAATGTGCGCTACCGATTCATCTACCGATTGAATTGAACACATTTCATAAATTTTCCATGATTTTACAGGTACGTGACGTTTATATCCGATATTTTCTTACATACCGTATACGATCGCCATATTTACTGTTGACGCCTAACAAAATTACATCTTCGTCGCTTAAGACCTTCTAATCCTTTATTGACAGATAGAACTAATTATTTTTATTCAAATCTTACCATGTACACATTGGCGCACTTAATTTTTTTGCGGTGAAAAAAATTATAATTTTGGAACGATTCGAAATCCTCCCATTGTCTGAAAACGCCCCCACTGAAATTATTCCATAGATAATGTAATAATTGTATCCCAAATTTGATTTTTTTAACTACGTCTTTGTGGCTGTTCACACACTAATTTTTTATTGAATAATTACCTAAAAGCTACTAATTTCCATAGATTACAATATATTGCAAAGAATGAAAGAAATTATTTTTTTAATTTTATTAATCAATCTGATATTACTACGTGAAAGACAGCGTAATAACAGGTGATATAATTTTTATAATATCTACATATTTATACCAATGATGCTACTCCTGTTAGATATACGAATTGTTATAGTTATCAAAATTTGTGGTATTGTATAATATCTACCTATTCTTATAGTCCTTATCATCATCAATTTGGGACCTATCCAATGCTGCACGAAAGCCTCCTTAGTCTTATTCTACTCCTTACTTACACATGAATTTATTGTTATATTTATCTAAATCAGTGATATTATATTATCTACCTATCTATATATAATGCCATTATTATGACGAGCCTCAATAAATTAACTGCTGGATGAAGGCCTCTCTACGTTTATTGTATTCTTGACAGTCTTGGATTTCTATATTTATTAAAAATGCTAATGTTATTTATCTACATATTCATATCGTCATCATCATAATCATCATCAACCAGGATCAATCCACTGCTGGATGAAGGGTTTCGCAACCTGATTTTACTACTATCAGTTTAACGAATTTGTGATATTATACCTATTTCTATCGTCCTTATCATCATCGACATGATCCAATCCACTGCTGGATAAAGGCCTCCCTAGCCTGATACTACTCCTTTCTGTCATATGAATTGCTGTATTTATCAAAATTAGTGATATTATATTATATCTATTTATAATGCCATTATCATCATGAGCCTGAATCAATCCACCGGTGGATGAAGGCCTCTCTAAGTTGTTTGTATATCTGTCGGTCATATACATTGCTATATTTATCAAAATTGCTGATATTATGTTTACCCATTCATAATATCGTCATTATCATCATCAACCAAGATCAATCCACTGCTGGATGAAAGTTATCCCAACTTAATTCTACTCTTCTTGGTCATATAATCTGCTATATATTTTTTTTAATTAAATTAAATTAAATTAAAATTTGTGATTTTATATACCTACCCATTTATATCGTCATTATTGTCATTATCGTCAACAATCTGTATCAATCCTCTGCTGGATGAAAGTCTCTTTAAGCTGATTCCACATCTTTAGGTCTTATAAATTCCTATTCTTATCAGAATTGGTCTATTCCTCTCAGATATAATATGTATTGCTTTATTATTTATCAACATTTGTCTCTATATGAATGTCCCGCACTGGGAAACTATATTGTTTAAGGTTAATTTTTAATTCAAAACTTGATTTTTTAAATATTATTCTATGGCTGCAAGCACTTATTTTTTATACACAATGAAATAAAATAATGTTTAAATTTATTTTTTATGCTGCTAACCTTTTTCTATTATGTAAATGGGACCCGAAAAAGATTACTATTTACATTATATTGGATCGCTTTTTATGATAATCACATATTATATTGTTATATATTCGAATGATTGAGATGTATAATTATGTATCATATTTAAATGCACATACCTACACATAATAATATATTGTATTAAAATTAAATTGTCACTGGTAGCAATCGGCGATTTCCAGCTGTTCTGGTAGGCCTAGCAGCCTGAAGTGGTGTCAGACGATATTTTGAAGGTCAGACTTTAGAATAGACTACGCATATGACTCCAGATTACTATTGGCAGTGACGACATGTAAATCGTAAAACTGACAAATCAGCGAAATGTCAAACTGTCTGACGTGAATGAAAATCCATCCCGAAGGGGAAACTATGGCGCCGTCTATAAATACTTTAGAAGAGGCAGGCCAAAGATTCGCTGGTTGGATAGAGCTGCCAAGCGGCCACACTAGATAGGGACAGGTGAATGGAGCTGTTGGAGGAGGCCAAGACCCATACCGGGTTGTCGCGCCCCTGATGATGATGATACATATTTTACAATTATATTAAAATTTAACACCATGTCATTAGGATGCCAAGCCATCTGCAAAACCTAGCGAGACAAACTGGTGACCGCCAGCTGGCTCTGCTAGTCCAAATTAATAAGGATGGATTATTATGGCAAAATGTTATAAAATGACAAAACTCCAGTAAACTACATACTCAAATAGGTAATCTTACGATTCGATAGAATGCAAACTGTTATCTTTGCTTGAAAGAGTTGAGAATCCCATTTTGGTTATAAATTATATCATTATCGAATCCTTGTAGGTACCCATGCAACGTCTAATTATTATAAAAACGAATCCACGAAAACTTTCTAAATCGTACCCATACAACGAAAATTGTGGAAACCTCCATAATACCAGAAATTGTTATCGTTTGATTTAATTGTGCAGAGATCATTTTGTTTTTTGCAAATCGCAGCCTTTTTATAAATCCACCCTTTTATTTTCTCATTCGCCTCGCCTCTACACTCTTTATTATATGTGGCATAATAAAATGAGGAACATCCTCCAAATTTATGCTGGCAACGTTCCAAGAGTAACTGTTCAAGATTTGATAAGTGCAGAATTACTGTCAACTTACTTGACAATTATTACTCCTATCGGCCTAGATACATATCAATTAGCCAGATTATTTATAATATACTAGCTGAAGTACCCGGCTTCGCACAGGGTCGCTTCGTGGTTATATTTATCTTAGATATTTGAAAAATAATAAGAGGTAATTATTTTTTTAATATTAAAATATCTGTGTAATACAATATAGCAATATGAAAATAATTCTAATAGGAGTAAAGGTCAAACATAAGAACACTAAATTAAAATCGAATCCAAAATATGAAAACGTTATTAATGTTATTAATATGTAGTAAAAAAAAAATCAAAATTGGATGGAACAAACAAACAACAAACTTTGTATTTTATATAATAATAATTTAGAAACCTTTGCAGGTGTGCGCACAACAACTGACAAAAGTTTCATCGCAATCGGATGAATGGTATAGGAACGCATACGAATAGTAGAAGAAGATGATTTTCTAATTCATAAATCTTCGTTGGCATGCGCATGACAACTCACCAAAGTTTCATTGCAATCGGATTAATGGTATAGGAACGCATACAAATAGAAGAAGAAGAAGATGGTTGTACTAATTCAAAAACCTTTGCGGGCGTGCGTACAGCAACTGGTCAAAATTTCATCACAATCGGATGAATGGCATAAGAACGCATACAAATAGAAGAAGAAAAAGATGATTTTACTAATTCAGAAACCTTTGCGGGCAAGGGCACAACACTTGATCAAAATGTCATTGCAATCGGATGAATGGTATAGGAACGCATAAGAATAGAAGAAGAAGATGATTTTCTAATTCAGAAATCTTTGTGGGCATGCGCACGACAACTCACCAAAGTTTCATTGCAATCGGATGAATGGTGTAGGTACGCATTCGAATAGAAGAAGAAGATGATAGTTTTACTAATTTAGAAACCTTCGCAGGCGTGCGCACGACATCTCACCAAAGTTTCATTGCAATCGGATGAATGGTATAGGAACGCATACGAATAGAAGAATATGGTTGTACTAATTCAGAAACCTTCGCGGGCTTGCGCACAACAACTGGTCAAATTTTCATCGCAATTGGATGAATGGTATAAGAACGCATACGAATAGAAGAAGATAGAATGAAGAAAAAGAAGAAAATGATGATTTTTCTAATTCAGAAACCTTTATGGATCTGCATACAACCACGTACCGAAATTTCATTGCAATCGGATGAATGGTATAGGAACCAAGGAAGAAGAAGAAGATACTTGTACTAATTCAAAAACCATTGCGGGTGTTACCACAATAACTGACGAAGGTTTCATCGCAATCGGATGAATGGTATAGGGACCATACGAATAAAAGAAGATAGAATGAAGAAGAAGAAGAAGAAGGAAAAGATGGTTGTACTAATTCAGAAACCTTCGCGGGTGTTGGCTCAATTATTGACGAAAATTTTATTGCAATCGGATGAATGGAATAGGAACGCATACAAATAGAAGAATATATAATATAATAAAAAGAAGAAGAAGAAGATGGTTGTACTAATTCAAAAACCATTGCGGGTGTTACCACAACAACTGACGAAGGTTTTATTGCAATCGGATGAATGGTATAGGGACCATACGAATAAAAGGAGATAAAATGAAGAAGAAGAAGAAGATGGTTGTACTATTTCAGAAACCTTTGCGGGTGTTAACACAACAACTGACGAAGGTTTCATTGCAATCGGATGAATGGTATAGGGACCATACGAATAAAAGAAGATAAAATGAAGAAGGAGAAGAAGATGGTTGTACTGTTTCAGAAACCTTTGCGGGTGTTAACACAACAACTGACGAAGGTTTCATCGCAATCGGATGAACGGTATAGGAACCATACGAATAAAAGAAAATAGAATGAAGAAGAAGATGATGATTTTTCTAATTCAGAAACCTTCAGGGGCGTACATACAACCACTTACCAAAATTTCATTGCAATCGGATGAATGGTATAGGAACCATACGAATAAAAGAAAATAGAATGAAGAAGAAGAAGAAGATGATGATTTTTCTAATTCAGAAACCTTCATGGGTGTGCATACAACCACTTACCAAAATTTCATTGCAATCGGATGAATGGTATAGGAACGCATACGGGACAGACACACAGACAGACAGACATACAGACATTTATTTTTATATATTAGTATAGCCTATACTCTTCCCGCAAGTGCAAGCAATAAGTTTACAAAGTTTTATCGCAATCGGATGAACGGTATGGCTGCGCATTAAATACGAACAAACAAACACACAAACACACAAATATTAATTTTTATATATTAGATAATAGTTAGTTACGTTGTAATATTAAGTGTGTAACTATGTTGGTAACAGCCTTGGCAAATATATGTGGGAGTATAAAATAATGATGAATGTTACAAATTAATCTGTGATTCCTTCATGATAGATAAAGGTACAGCTCCACCAGACTATTTCAGTTGGCAGATGATAGAGCAAAGATCATCCAGATGGTTGATCCGTTAGGTTAGAGTGTTAGACTCAGGTTCGAGGATGACACGGAAAGAATAAAAAATCATTTTCAGTTTCACATTAACGTATTTCTTTTTCAATAAAATAATTAAATAAGAGAAAATATGATGTATTTAGAATACAATGAACTCGGTCTCATGTTTTAAATATGCGCAGATAATTCACAACAAATAATCGTGTGAACACTTTTTACTGCACACTCATTTTTGATAATAATAAATTATTGTGTTAAGGGCAATACAGGTCAATTAATATATTATTATTAATTAATTGTTAATTAATAATAATATATTATAACCATACGTTATACATCCGGAACAATAATAAACCTACGTGCCATACTTCAGTAGGTTCCTTCAAAGTCTTACCATTATATTATGAGATATAATATTATATTAATTTTAACAGACAGTCTTTAAAATTTATGATTAAATTTTCATTGTCACCCATCGATTTTAAATTCAAATGAAGAAAATATTCATTCTCATAAATATTCATTTTATGATTTTTTTTTTTTTGTTAAACACCACAACTGGCCGTGAAGCCCAATAATAGTGGTAAAACTCCCAGGCTTGAGGAATTTACACATTAGATTATGTAAATATATTTTAGCCTCACTGGGAATCGAACCCAGAACTCTGCGATGGAAGGCCAGCGACTTGCGCACTGCACCACGAGAGTCTATGTTAAAGAGTTATGTTTTTGAGGTTGTATCAAAATAGGTGTAATGGCAATTGCTATTATTATGATTCCCTAGTTGGATGACACTTTTCCCATGAACGTTTTACAATATATCGATTTTGTACGCGTTTTATGGGTGTGTTGCTTTTCTATTTTTCCATGGAAATTTACTACTCGTTGACAGTATAACACCATGACTACTGCCCATATTAGCAATGCGTTTTTTATAACTTGAGTGTGTTAGTTGACATGTCGGTTACTACTACTTTTTATTTATTTTAAAGATATTAATAATAAATTATTCATTGTTTATTAATACTATCAATTCCAGAACATTACTTTAGTAAAATTTGTATATAAACACTCCAAGGAATTAACAGTCTACTTATTTCACATAATTTAATACATATAATGATCAGTTTTGTTTTCTTAGCAGGGTATTTTTGGATATTGTTCTCTCAACCTGTCATTTGAGAATGTCTTATTAAATAAAGTAATCCTGTCTAAATCCATAATATTAGTATTGTGTTTTATTTGACCAATATTACTTTTATAATTGAAGTGTATTTCAGGCAATTCCACATCGTTATCCAACCTACTGATTATGAAATTATAAATTTATCAAACCAAAAATCTATGGAGTGAACTGAATTAATAAAATTATAACTAGTGCATAAATATGCTTTTCCTCATTTCCGCTGTGTAGTAGTGATTAAGCATTTATCTCTAAAACTAAATCGCGTGTCACGGGTTCGATTCTCATGTCTGGAAAATTTACATATTGTTTTTAAATGTTTGTTTGTTACAGAACAAAAACTCACTGAGATTAAGCAAATATATAACAAAACTATTCCCTCTAAAAATGACCCGTTTTGATAAACTCCATTATTGAACTTAGAAAAATCTACCTACAAATAAAATGTGTTTTAGGTAATCATTTAATTTCATCATTAAAAATTCCACAGAATATTATTTAGTTATATATTATTATGTCTCAGGACTGTCTGCTTAGAAGGAAAAGTGGTATTTATGTTAGAATTTTCATTTCTATAACTAACATATTGGGTGTTTAGACATAATATATTATTATGTAAAAGTGATTGGCAGCTAATATTCGTACAAATCTGTTGACGTATATACTTATTATATTCAAAGTATTAGCCTGAGAGCACATATCATTGAAAAAAAAAGATATTTTTCTATTCGGGAAAAGATTCTCTCTTGAATAAATTTTAGGTATATTTTTTTATAATGTAGATATTATACTGTCTGCTTGCTGTCAAAAGTCACTTATTAACATTATAAAATGTATCTTTTATAATATGCGTTATATCTTATTTTAACAGGATAACAGAATAATTAAGTTATTTATTTTAACTTCGTATTAATATTTTTTATTTCAATGTCGATCTCTGCATGCAACGTTGAATAATATTGTATGTTCAAGAACGAATGCTACATTCTTAAATCATGTATAATATTCATCGAAAAAAAATACAGCAAGTACTAGTATATTAAAAGCAAAGTTTGGAGAGATCTTGATGCCATCAATATATCAAGAATAAAATTATAGTTAATAATTGATTCAAAAGCATAAAATATAGTAGATAATTTTAACGGAGTTTGATATAACACATCGGACGTATTTATAGTTGTAATTCTGGCGTGATTAGTAAAGCAAATTGCACTGGTTTTCAATCATACATGTATATTTATGAGGTGGTCCAATTTATGCTAACATACTAGTGGGTATATATAGCCAATATGTCTCAGTTTTAATAGGCTGAAAATGAATCTAACTTGTTAATAATTCATCTTTTGTGTATATTCATAAAACCATAAAGGCGTATGTTAATCATTATCATTAAGAGCATGCAAACCTAAACTGCGCTTTTGATCCAAGATAATATACTGTGCCCAAAATACAGTTATATCAATACGTCATACAATAAGCAATAATCTATATTTAGTCTAACAGAATATTGATTGTTATTCTAATCTTTTCAGTTTTTTAACAGGTTGTATTTTTGAATCAAGCCAACTATATGATAATGAAACATATGGAATACAGTAATTCATTGTTTGACTTACGAGAACAGTACTATGACCAAATAGCTTAACCCACGTTTCATATTGACCACGCAATTTTTAAACATCGGTTTTACAATACCCAGCATATGGTAGCGAAAAGCTCAAATAAAAATAAAATAACGACACGAATTCTAAGACAACAATATGTGATGCAACAGTTCTGTGTGGGTTGTGCCTGGATGCGCGCGCAGCATTCCTCTTGGCCGTATAAGCGAGCGTCGGAGGGACCCTTCCTCACTCGCAAACCTACCCTCGAAGCCTCAACCAGCGGGAAACACAGCCTGAACGCCGAGAAGCTACCCCACCGGGACAAGAGTCCGACCCGACCTGCAGCGCCCTTTACAGTTTTTTTCTTTTCGATTAGTTTCCGTTGTTTGCCATACTGCTACCGACGCGGGCTCTCCGCAACGTCACTAGATCATTAAAAGAGGCTTTAAGCTCATCCGGTTCTGTTTGAAAAGTTTTCGAAGTCAGGTGCTTTTTTTTGGAGCTTTTTCGCAAGAGTAAAGTGTTCGACAGCTGTTGAGCTTCTAAGGTAAGAAAACATGCACTTATTTAATTTTTAATATTTTTAACAATGCCAATTCTTTAAAATATTACAAAATAGCATATTAAAATTATAAATAGAACTTTCCTGTAGTTGGTAACTTTTTGACTGTAAAATAAAATATAATTATAGAGTTTGTTACAATAATATGTTTATTATATAGCAATTTTTACAGACGATATTTATAATAAATTCAGATAAACTTACTATTTCGTAGTACAGTTTTTTTTATAAAATATTACATTAATTGATTTATATATAAATATTTCAAAAGTTAGAATAGATATTATAAAAGAAACATACGTTTTTTTTAATGTGATGTTAGATCAAATGACTTTTATGAATAAAACCGTATTGTAAATGTATCTACTCATAGCATATTTTATTGATATTATTTCAATTTAATCAATAGCTACTCGTATCCACCTAGGTATTCGTTTAACATTTTCAAAGTAACATTTATTTATATATTATCTCAATCAAATTTGCGATGTATTTCCACAGTATATTGAAAATATTAAATATTTATATAAAACAATTTTATTCTCTCCCACGTTTTCAGAGTGTTTTAAAATAATGCAATAGTTATATAATACATCTAATACACATACAAATTATTGGTTTAAATAATATATAATATTGACAATATTTTTTAATGTTGAAGAAATACGTATTATTGACCGCAAAATATGGTATCTATGCACTATATTTTCTTGATATTCAACGTATTTATTTGGTGATAAAATATGATACTTTAAAAAATCACTTTGTATTTTAGTACCAAAAGCTTATTTTTCTTATTAAACTTATATAAAATAAGAAAATATGGTGACTGATGAGTAAATTTACTACATAATTATGTTGCTTTATAACTAAAATATTTATTAACTTAATAATAAAGGGTAATGAAAGAAATCTATTATTATCTAGTATATTTTAAACTATTATCGTAAAAAATAGTCATTATACTTATTAATTTGTATTATAGCATTTTTGTTGTTGAAAAGATAATCATTATGTTACTAACGGTCCATTAAGTGGAAATTTACGTATTTTTTGTAATATTCTACAAAGTATTTTTTAAAGTAGCTACTTTGTGTAATGTAATACTGAACCATATTGAGTAAAAAGGTTTGTGCGAATAACTTTCAATCACTATTACGCTACATTTAGTTTATGTTGTCTGTTTAGGTTTAACTTTATTGTGTTTTCAAGGGGTTTTATTTAACTATGGTAAAAAGATCTCCCCTATACTGCGGGTACCGGAACACTAAAAATCCCTACAGTACATTAGGTCGTTATATGTGTATTTTAATGGTTACATTAATTTTATCTAGTCTTTATGATGTGCCGAATCTGTGAAATTTTCTAATCTGTAAAATTGTAATATTGAGTAATAATATTATTAAAATTTAAATGGTGTAGTGCAGTTAACTAGTTATTATTTTATCATTTTATAGTAAGCAATTATTCAATTAATCGTAGATGATAACTCGACAATATATCAGTGATGAATTAATAAAATATTTAGGACAAACTTATCATTTTTTTTTGTATTTTAAACAATAAAAAATTGCTCATAATTTTTTTTGTAATGCTTATCATATATTTATTTTAATGTCATATAGGTTCTATGTGTACATACAATACTATTTCTCAGTATTTTAACTGTAGCTTTATAATTTGAATTCGGAATACTATTGCTAGATCGATGACAATATAATTTGAATACTCTGAAAATGGGTTCCTACACTAAATACACTATCGTCATATATGAGGCGTTTATTTTCTCATTGCATAAACGTTGACAAATATTACATATATTTGTGGAATTATTGAAATTTTCACATATACCTAGATTTCACAATATTATATTATTATGTTTATTGGTATTGATGCAATGAGTAACAGGAAAAGTTATCATTCAGTTAAAAGTCCTGGCGTATTTATGGTGTATTTATCATTATTGTAAAATATATTTTAAACTTAATTTAATTTATTTTCATATTATAATCATGTCTCTTGATGGGGAGATCGATTAGAATTTTTAATTCATGTTTTTTTTGTATTTATTAAATATTTAATATTCTGCAATTGAATTTTGAAATATCACAGATAAAATAAAAATATATGATATGCTTTATTTCGTTTAAATAAATTATTGAAGTTATATTTTTTGCTATCAAAATATATTTTTTAATTTATTATGTTTTTAATTGGCGCTACACAATCCGATGTTAGTCTTGGCCGCGTTACGAAGGGGCTTCTTAAATTCTTTATTATCAGTCAAGGCCCATAATCTGGGTCCAAATACTGACTGAAAAAAAAGAAATTTAAAATAGTAGACACGGGATCCACACAGAAGAGGATACTACAATTCGTCAATCACGGACGATTTTCGTTTCTTTAATTTGTTTGTTGACGATTTACAAAATAACATCAAAAGTACTTCTTTTATACCGTAGAAAAAAAAATATTCCAAACACAGTTTTGGTCATAACTTCATTATTTTTTATTACGGAAAGATTTTCCCCCGCTTAGTAGAAAAATGTACTTATTAACTTAGTAATTTTCTCAACCTATTTGTTACGATAAAAATATTTATTATACGTTTTAAAAGTGTTTTTTTCTTAAATTTTAAAGTAGTTAAGTATATAGAAACAGTAAAATTTTGAAAGATAAATGATAACAAAGAGCAAAAGTCTATTAATTAAAAAGATCTTTTTGTGAAAAGTTTTAAATATGCATATTTTTTCCATATCGCTTCATAAATCCTGCCTTAACCAAATATCTCAAAGCATAGTAGCTTAACTCAAAAAGTGAATAATTAAAAAGTTCAACACCAAAATAAATTGGCTCACAAAAGTTATATTTGTAATGGAAATTAGCCCAAATGACTTGGGCGCGAGAATTTTATTTTCGCTCTAGGGCAAACGGTAAGTAGGCAGTTGTAATTTTTCACAACGTGTAAAAAATAATTTCGTATTAAAACAACAAAAATTAGCACTGTATATTTTGTATTGCAAAAAATACGATGTATCTTGTAATTTTTGGATGAAACATTTTTTTAAAGGTCAATTATAATTATTATTGCTGACTTACGTAGGAGAATATAAATTTTAATATTGTAATTCAGGTGGGGCTAAAACGTGCTTCAAACAACAAAAATGAATGAGTAATTCAAAAAAAAAACAAACAGAAATTTTATAAAAAAATATAGTTCAACTTATTTCTCTAACAATAACAATATGTTTAATTTTAAACGGCTTTTATTTATATTAATTATTTACCTTGATAACATAATGTTTTTGCATAATATTATATCTTCTCGAAAAACAAAAAATTCTATCAAAATATAGTAAACTGAAAAACACATTTACATATCATGCACTTACTGTATTTTAAATTCGTTTATTAAAAGCAAGATAACAATTTTACCAAAATAATATTTATTTTGTTATTTTATACTTTTTAATATGTATTAACATTTTATATTTATTGGGAGATAAATTGTTTTCTTTCCACTAGTTATCCTTTTGCTGTTTATTGTTAATAAAATAAGTTGTAGTTATTGAAAAATTGTTTTGTAATATATTCTTGATTTTTGATGTTGTATGTATTTACATATTAGTGAATCTGCGTAAATGAATAACGATGGACGAGTGAAATCATATCCGTTTATGTAGTCATCGATTATGGGTTCGAATTCTTGGTCCTGAAAATTCACATATTGTTTTTAAAAATGCGTCTGGACCCCGAACATCGACCGAATAGGCTGAGCAAATAAATGGCTAATATCCATTCTCGTAAAAAACCTCTCTGTGAAGCAGCTAAGATTCAAATTTGATTGTACAGCTAATGAACAAAGAAAAATAGACACCCAATTAAATGTGTACTTAATTCATTTTCTTAATAGATTTTATGAATTTTGTAAAATATAAAAAGAACAACCAATTTCATTATAAACCCGACCTTGCGAAAATTAATTTTTAATATCCTTTTTTGTAAATAGTGGTGGTGGAAAATTGCATTCTGTAAAATATAAATTGCTCTTTTCCCTTGCATATTTTTAAGTCTCATTTTATCACGAAGTTTTCTGATTACTATTTTGATTGGTTTTTCATATAGGTATAGTTTATTCTTATACATATGTTCAAGTTCATGCTTGTAAGTAGGTAAAGCGTATTGCTTGACATATCGTTCCAACTGTAGTGCTATTTTACATTGAAGAATTAAACTCCAGATTATTAAAAAATGTACTTGGCTTAATCAAAATATCTTATGTATTTTTAAAAATAAACCAATTGATTTTACTTATATAATAATTAATGGTCACTCATTTCCAGTAATTAAGTTTACAGTTTTATGTGATGCATTATATTTTGGGGAGAAAAAAATGCCTTTATAAAGTAAAGTATTATTGTATACCTGAATGAACAAATAAATTCACATTTTGATTAAGAAATTAAAAAGACCATGGTACTCGTACCTACCTACATAATATATTAATTTAATTTACGCAATAATTCACGTCCATTATAATGCGTATTTTTGTCTTGGGATTTATACATTATATTATTTGGTAATGAATTTTTTCTAGAATCTACGGTTCTATATTATATTATCAGTTGTTTTTGAGTTTGAAAAAAGTTGAATACCATTATTAAAATATATAGAACAAACATAATTCAATAAAAATCATTACTTTTTACAACGTTTTTCTTAGCTCGTATTCTTATTTGTCTGGTGGTTCTTTGTCCGGTACAAATCTTGCAATCGATTTTTAACTAACTTCCCAAATAGTTAGACATTTGAAACCTTTAGAATATACCAGAAGACGTTGCCAAGCCATCTTTAAGTAGAATTGAATTCATTTCAGAATGACATTTCAGTATTATTTCTATCAAGTACAATTTTTTTTTAATCGTCAAGTCAAGTCTATGTGATTCAACAGAAAATTTAAAAACGTTGTATATAAAAAGTTCTTTTTATCTTGTAATTATTTATATGCAAATCTTTCAAAAAATCTTAGTTATGTATGGAAGAAAATTATGGAAACACAAAAACAACTATGAAATTACAGTGTATCTATTTTAAATCTTTGCTCTAAGACCATCTATTTTGATTATTTTCATGATACCTATCTAATCACAAATATTATATATTATGTAGTTTATTTGCAAAAAAAAAATCTGTCTCTGTTTTGATACAATTAAAAAACTACTAAACCAACATTGATGAAAATTACACCAATCTAACAAAACAAAAATAACGCACTTGCAACAATTCATCACGTTTATGTAAGTTGGTCAGATTACAGTGATGGAATGACAGAGAGACGCACGCCTAAATATAACCGTTATACACTCATTTGATTTTTAAAAAATCGAAACTAATCCGTCTATTTCTTCATTATTTATATATTCTGTGTATTTGATTATATAAGTACCTTTTTCAGTTATCTTTGCTTAGAATAGACATGGAAACAATCTATTTCTATAATTGTATTTAAGGTACCAGATACATACAATTTGTATTATATAATTAGTACCTACTTAATTTATACAGGTAAGAAAATAGATATGTTAAATAAATATTTTCTACAAACAACGTATGCTTTGATAGTATTAGTTTTAATCAAACGTTTTACTACTGTAGCGTAATGTCCTAGAGCAGCTGTTAAAAGCCGATTAAAATTAATTATTATCGAATATCCTAAACGATTATTTTGATGCCCCAAATTTGTCACCCCTTAATACTAGGTTAATAAAAAAAATAAAATTCAAAGGCAATTTCAAAGACTTGAAAATTAATAAAAACATTATTTTATTAATCGGAGTTTTAATATTATAGAATTTCCGACATAGAAAGATTCTTTTTTACACAAAATTTTACCATATTTTACGGAAACCGTAATTTTTAACATACATACAATTAAATAGGTACCTGATCAACTTTCGATTTAAAATTACGTATCGGAAATTTAAAAATATACAGTGGGTAGGTACTTGCCTAAGCACGATTTTTAAAAATCGTTTATTAAAAACAAAGGAAAATTTATGACTCCATTTCATTACGTCTATTGCTAAATTTTTTTACAGAAATGTTTTACGTATCTAATATGCTAGAACTGAGATATTCTATTGAGACTTTGAGAGAAAGCTACTAGGTATTTTTTTATATAACCATGATTGATTATATGTATATTGTATATATATAATAATCAGTTTATATATGATCCTAATTGAATTTTATAATATTATTGAAGATATTTGCCGTCCCTGAATTTTGCCACCTGAGTAGTATAATAGCCTTTAATTACATTTTTTTCGTATAGTAGAAAAGTAAAATTTAAAATAAATAATACGGAAAATATAAAATATGTTATTTGTTATTTATTTTATAGTAGATCATTTATGTAGGTTCTGTTTGACAACAATAAGTCGGCGATAACAGGAAGTCGCTGTAGTCGCATCTAGAAGACTTCTCAGTGACGTACCTGTCACGGCAGAAACGCGTATTAGATTGGCTCTCTTTTTAGATGTGACTCATTGTATTCTTTTTATTTACCAAAAGTTTACTAATAATAATTTTAGCAACACTCTTGATAATTTTAGACATATTTTTATTATACAAACCTCCAAATTACGTAAATTGATAAATCCGTACACTACGGGAGCGTAAAATGAAAAGATAAATTTGGGGGCGTTCCTCATTTGAAAACGGAAATGCGATTATATGCACTGGAGGTGATTGTTAGTTCACAGTTTTTACACGTGGACAAGAAGTTCTTGTTTGATACGTTCTATTATTAAAAATATGACGTGGCGGTCACAGTCAAAATTTTCCTAGTATCTACAATCTTTAAATAACAATTCAATTATCTTCAGTGACAGCCAAAATGTTTACGTTTGTAATTTAGGTAATACTTGTCCGTCAATATCTGTCCCATTTATTATATGTTATTATTGAACTCATTCTGCTTTATTGAAAATATCAATCTAACTACGTAATTACCTAATCATTTTTATTCGCTATCGAAATAAATAATCGCGTACGTCGTTCACGTGCAACTAACCGTGACCGTACAGCCTATCAGGATGGTTTTCATACTATATAAAAAAATACGTGGCTATGCTTTTGAAATAATTGCCATTAAATCAGATTTACCTATTGCAATGATACTTAAGCACAAAATATAGTATATTTTTTTGTGTGTTTGTGTGTTTGTGTGTTCCGCTATAACAATTACACTAATGGCTAATAATATCAATACAAATTCAACTGCATTATGAAAAATAGGTAGATTTTATTAGGGTAAAACTCTAAAACTGCTACGCCAATTATTATAAAACTTAGGTATAATTATACTGAATCAATAGGTTTAATTTTATCGAATTTTATATTTATCTCAAAAGTACGGGTATAAGAACACGTGTCTAGATCTAATTATTATTAACAAAAAAATAAATATTATTTATACATAATTTGAAAAGATCCTGCTAGAAAAATATCACGATATTTTGACTCGAATCCGCATCCACAGGATTTATGTCAATGTGCTTTACCAATTGAGCTATCTATGTTCTACCTAAACATGATACAATTAAATTAGTATATATCTGAACTGTTTTAACAAATTACGTAAATAATAATATAGCGATCAGCTTTTTTGGTTGGAATTAAGGTACCAATAGTTAGTAATTACCTACATTGCTAGCCAACGTAAAAAGCTTAAACGTACGTCTTATACCTGCCGATAATTAATTAAACAGTTTTTTCATTCAACGAATTACAAGATTGTAAATCATTCTTTTTATTTCCGTTAAATTCGTTGCTTGTCAGTAATTTTAAATAATATATTTATCCATTCATGAAACGACATGATTTAAAAAAAATGAAATGTTGTCAACGCGCACGCGTTATTTCAAAAACTCCCCCATGTCACCGAGCTGACTCGCTTGCCTCGCATCCGAAACTAATGGGCAATACACGAAAACTCCCTGGAGATGGAAATCTGGAAACTTGATCAGCTCTTTAAAAGAAAGTCTGAAGGACTAAAGCTCTTATTGAGTTACAAAGTAAGTAAATAGTCGTGGGATGTTTTTTAAATGAGCCATCTAAGTAAAGTGAGTTCACTCTCTATCCATCAAAAACGACTTGATATTAATCCTCAACAGTGTTATAAATTACTAAGAATTAAATAATGATCACTTTAAACTTTAAATATAATCTTGATCGGGCGCATTTCAATGTATAAAAGGATGTGGTTTAATAAATACATATTTTTTTCAAACTATGTACCCATGAGATGAGAAAAGTAGAAAAGGAAATACAAGAAAGAAAATTACAATCAAATGATGAGATCCTCTCACTGACAGTCTGAAGATTTTTTTTAAATGTAAAAATATTGGCAACCAGATACTATGGCATTCCAAAAGCTGGTATCGTGTCCATGAAATCTGCTATAGAATATATATTCTTCTTATTGTGCTATCCCCTAGCGGAGGTCGGCCATCATCAAGGCGATCTTAGATTTGTCGTCTGCTACCCGGAACAGTTAAGTGGAGCTGCGCTACCAATCATGGAGATTCTTAAACCATGAAATGGGGCGCCATCCTCTGTTACACTTACCATTGATCTTCCCTTGAATGACAAGTTGGGGAATGCTGTACTTTTGTCCTCTCATAATGTGGCCGAGGTACTGTAGTTTCCTGATTTTGATACAACGCAGAACTTCTCGGTTCTTCCCCATTCGACTGAGAAGTTCAACATTTGTCACCCGGTCAGTCCAAGGAATTTTAAGGATGCTATATAGCTATATAATATTTGAAATTGTTGCCTTAGTTTGTTGTCTCTTGGCAACGCGTGATCAACATACTTTCACGTGACGTCGGTGCTTTTAACATTGTTAAATGCGCGGCTCTCGTGGTGCAATGTATAAAGCGCTGGTCTTCCACCCGAGAGTTCTGGGTTCAATCCCGGTGAAGACACAATATTTATGTGTTTTTCTCAAAGCCTGGGTGTTTGTGATTGTTCAGCGACTTGATATCAATCAAGGCCAACTTTGAGGCATTCGAAAAATTTTCTGCGTCATATGGAGGACGAAATAATTCCAACCTCTTTAGATTCATCAATTTCAACTCCTGACTCCTCTGTTTCGGCAGATTTTCAGTACACGGGTACAGAAGACACTTCATGTCATCAAAGATAAATGACGGCAGAGCAAGTAAAGTTTATTTTTATTTTCTAAAACTCTTTCTTTAAGCACCAAGGTGCATGGTTGCTACATCAGTCCCGTGCAGCATCGGTTTGGGACAAGGAAGTGTGGCACTAAAATATTTTCATTCTAACACGTTTATGGCGTCATGGAAGGCGGCCGTGCATAAGCCGCGACTGCATATACATGGCAGGTGGAGATGGGGAAACTCAAATCATTGTTTAAAATTACTAACAACCATCTTGTACGAAAAGGCAAGGACATGGTTATTAATAATTCTAAAAAAACATTGTTGAATGAAAGTTGAGCGTTTTTTATAAGATAAAAATATTTAAAATTAAAATCATCAATTTGTGAGAAATATTTCAGGCATCATTTTTTAAATTTTATAGATAGAGTTCAGCAGGTTACCAAAAAATGTGGTGAGCATCTTGCGATTCATAGCCATAGATATAAATGTAGGCCGTTCTTTATGGTCAAATTGGAGGAGTTTTCGAAGTCAGCGAAGCAATCCACGGGCTGACAATAAATCGTGGGTACGATGATGGGTGATACGATACCACTTACCAAGTGCCAAGCATTTAAAAACAATTTTAAATTCACTAAATTGATCAATTTAATATATTCTTTAATGTACAGACATTGCAAAGACGAATCATAAAATTTGAATTTGTTATGAGTTATGAAAGTTCGTCTTGTACCGGTATCAAAATATTCTATTAATTATAATTATTTTAGTCGAGTGAAAATTATAAGTTCAAGTCGTATAAAACATTATATGAAAATGAAATAAAAGAATAAATAACAGAATAGAAATAGATAAAAAAAACTATAAAGAAAAATTGATAAATGTAAAAAATGTAAAAAACGTAATAACATTACGATCGAAATAATATACAAAATTATGTATATAAAAATAAAAGTACCGAGTAATCTAACTGGACTCAATCATAAAAAAATATTAAGGAAAATGTACCTAAATTCACTCTCACGTAATTGGAATATTTCAATAATCCAAGAAATTTTGATAAAAACATTTATATTAACTTTGCATCATGGGAGAAGAACAACTGATTTTCCCGGTTATTTTATTATGTATACTCAGAGCAACACTAGTAAGAATGGTAGATTTCTTAATTAAACAGTATTTCTTCTAACTTAAAAAAAATATAAGCTATGTATGCTCGTCATATAGCATGAGGCAAAGAGTTTTCAGGTGATTAAAAAGTCAACATTGTTTTATTTAGAGATATTTATAAACAATCAATTATCCATGATATTGTGTTACATATTTTTACTTTCAAGGTTTGTTTTTTGTTAATTATTAGTAATAAATTGGCGAAATATTCGCCTTTCTCTTTTTTAGATTTTCGAAATGAAAATATTTACACGAGTCGTAAATGGTAGATATAAAATATTTTTAATTGAATTGAAATCATTTTAGTTGAATATGTCTAAAATCTTTTCGTCGAAAGCATTTATTTTTAGATTAATGATAACTCATGTAATTTTGGGTTTACGCAGAGTTTAATTGACCATTTTCAATTTGTGATATAGTTCATTAAAAATAAATAAGTATTACTGACAAAGTTTAGTGTGCATTATTTATGTTAGATCTCAATAGCCTCCCTCCACCTTTTACCACTGCTACTACTACTATATTGGCGTTATGAACGTCTTCAGTTTTTAATTTGTAAATAAATTAGTTACTTCTTCTTCTTATTGTGCCATCCCCTAGCGGAGGTCAGCCACCATCAAGGCGATCTTATATTTGTCGTCTGCTATCCGGAACAGTTCGGTGGAGCTGCACTCGTACCAATCACGGAGGTTCTTAAGCCACGAAATGCGGCGCCGTCCTCTGCTACGCTTCCCATTGATCTTTCCTTGAATGACAAGTTGGGGAATGCTGTATTTTTGTCCTCTCATAATGTGGCCGAGGTATTGTAGTTTCCTTGTTTTGATACTACGTAGAACTTCTCGGTCCTTCCCCATTTGATTGAGAACTTCAACATTTGTCACCCGGTCAGTCCAAGGAATTTTGAGGATGCGTCTATACAGCCACATCTCGAAAGCTTCAAGGCTCCGTGACATCTCTTTGTTTAGCGTCCATACTTCCATACCATAGAAAAGAATTGAGACCTCCCTCCACTTTTTACCACTGCTACTACTACTATATTGGCGTTATGAACGTCTTCAGTTTTTAATTTGTAAATAAATTAGTTACAAAATGTGCTTATCAATAAATTCTAGAGCAAACATTAACCAATTCAATTAATTACTAGTTTGACTTTTTTCTAATCATACAAACGAGCTTTTAAAATGAATGAAGAAAACTTTGAAATGAGAGTATTATTTCATTTAAAAATCTCGTCGCTACAAAAGAATATTTATTCCTGGTTAAAGATAATTACATTCTTAAATAGTATTATTATCTAACGTTTGATAACATAATGGCTTTGTGGGGACAATGAATGACCTTTATAATTTGTACAGGAGGACCTCGACTTTCGCACATAATTGGTTCCTGAAAAGGTGTGCGAATGTTGAATGTTCGAAAGTAGAGGGAAGTAAAAAAAAAAAAAATTGTGTGTATTTTGAAATATTTATTTATCAAGTAAATATAAGATGTTTAAGAGACATGTTTAAGTGGGGTTTGCGGGTGTTTCCCTTAAAAAGTTATCAAGAGTTAACTGTTTGCAACTCTTCTTTTTCTTATATTAAATAAAATATTTTAAATAGTAAATCATTAACTTTACAATATTGCTTAACTGCTGGCACGAAATGTAAAGTGAACCAATCTTTTAATATTAACGCAGTAAACCCAGGCTTTTTTATTTGATTACTGGAAGCAATTCTTTATCCTTCCCTTTCAATGCTCTGGAATTTTCTGGTTGATAAATTAACATTGGCATCAATTTTAAATCACCAGCCAAGTTTCCACCAAGAAGCAATGTCAATCGGTTTTTAGAAGGTTTATGCCCAGGGGCAACTGATTCTTCTTAAAATAAGAATGTACGACTAGGCATTTTTTTCCAAAATAAACCTGTGGCATCTACATTAAATATTTGGCTAGAGGAATATTCTCCATCTTCAATAATTTTGGATAATGAGGAAATAAATTCTTTTGCAGCATCTTTATCCGCATCAGCCGATTTTCCAGTGAATTTAATATAAACCAACCGTTACTTGCTTGAAAAATCGTGTTAGAATCTTCTTTTTCTAGCCTTCTAATCTTTGTACAAACTAAGAGCCTTCGCTTGAATAATTGAAATATTCAGAGGGACATCTTTTTGATGTTGGTCGTCGATCCATGATGACAAATATTTTTCCATTTCATCCATAACTATGCCGTGTCTTTTGGAAACTACCTTTAAAGATAATATATTTCCACAATTTTGAACGTATTCCTTAATTTTATTTTTATTTTTCAAAATTGAACATATCGTAGTAGACCTGTTTGTATCATACGAACGTTCGATTGAAGCAAAAGATTCACCGCAATCATAACGTCATGTGAAGTTTATAAGTCCTTGATTTCTTTTTGTTCGTATCAACACTGCAGTTTTTCCATTTCTCACTCATGTTTATAAATTTTTAGGGTGAAATATTTCAAATGAAGAAAATTATCAAAACGCACAACATGACACGCCCGCACGCGCTCCTGCGCATATCTATCCTAGCTAATTCACAAGCAAAGTGACGGGTGCGAGCAGGATGCAAGTGACGCAAGAAATGCACTTGCTTGTGAGCGAGCGAGAAGGGGATATCTTAACCCACTGCCAGCGCGACGTTTTAAAAAAACGATTTTTTTTGAAATGTGCGAAATACCGAATTGTGCGAAAGTCGAACGTTCGTAAGTCGAGGTCCGCCTGTACATACATAGGTTGCGTGGTCTTTGATCAAATTATGTTAAGTGCATTCATTGTTGGTTATTTGTATATAGGTATACAGTTATACCAAGTTTTCTGAGCTCTTTCATTTAGTCAATGCTAAATATTGAGATAATTAAAGTATTTGTTGATTAGCTTCATGTATTTTACCGTAGTAGATTTTTTATCGGTTTTCTAATAGTCCAGCATTATAGCTGAAAAAAATGTGCTCTTTCGAATAAAAGCATGTACTTTAGCACGATGTATAAGCGTATTATAAGGGTCAAGATACCGAGCCATTTCATAATAATATAATCATTCAATTCATACTTTGTATCAAAGATAAAATTGAACAAACAGTATATTCACTGTCACATGTAAACACGAATACACTACTTTAAATTCTATAATATACATTTGGTGTTCTCTTTCCTCTTAATATATTATTGTATCATCAATGTAATGGTGTTAACTCTTAATTTACGGTTAAATTATATTGTATTAATTAAAATATAACACAATATAATAATTCTTATTAGACAGTCTCTAATCATTATTAAACTATACAAAATAAGTAATATATTATAATATACTTACTTACTTATAGTGTTGTATCTCAATTAGTATTGTGATATAAATTATCATTTTTATTAGACTAGAATAACAACATTGTAATATACTGTTTATACGTAGGTATATTAATTTAATAATAACAAAATTTATGAATCTAAATAATAACAAAGAATCTTAGATATTTTGGTTATAGATTTTTATTCTACGTCGGAGTTGTGGAAAGTGTCTGTCTTTAAAGTCGCGGGGGTACTTATTCTTCTTCTGAATTACTCCACTCCTCGTAAAATGAAGGATATCATGGTAGATAACTTCGCTTTATCTATCACTATAATATTAACCCAGCCGTGATATAAGTTATTTTCCATTGCTTTTCCTTCTTCAAAAATTCAGTTGAACTACGACTTACATACTTCCTATGCACATTTCAACAAATGATTTATATATTGAGTTTCTTTACGTTATAATATTTAATAATTATTCATTCCTTCTTTAACATTATCAATACTTTAAAATTGTTATCTCCCAAGAAAAACCATGGGTTCAAATTCTGCGTTCGACAAACATCAGATGTTGTTTTTTAACGTGTATTTGAACTAAAGCAATGACTCCTTTTGTTGAAAGAATGACTAACAATCATTCTTTTATATAAAAAGTCTATTAATACATCATTCAATAAGAAAACTTCATTATTATACTCCACTTAATAGCGAAATTTGTAATTTACCTTTTATATGATGGCATATAATATATGATACGCATGGGTAAATTCGACATTGGATATTAGTATATTAGTGCAATATTAAAAAAATACCTATAATTAGTTTCATATTTTGACATTCCAGCAATGTCATTTTTAGTTACTCGATAGATTTCATCCAAAAAGAAAACACAGCTAAATTTTGTACAAATTCAATTATTATGTCAATAACAATTTAAAAGTAATTTGGTAATACGTTTTTTGATTTTGATTATGTAAAAAAGAACATAATGTTATTATCTTTATTTTGAATAATATTTTTTTTTTGCGTTTCATACTTTTATCAATATAAATATATTTATATATTTTTGTTGATTGTACTTATTAGTCTATAATGAGAGTGAACTATATTATAATATTTTTTAATTTGTTTATAATCGTCCGGAATACTCAAAGATTTATTGTATTTGATTTATTCTGTAGGATCTGCAATAATGTGTTAAATTAATTTCTAAGTAAAATATCTTTATACTTGAAATCATCACACACAATGTTTTATTCCATACTTTAGAACACTTACTACCGTTTGTAAAAAAACAGGTTTTATTAGTTATAACTTGACAATAATAAAACATAAAATAAGAATACAAAAAAATATATAAATACTAACTCAAGAAAGGGTAAAACTTTGGAAGATTGAAAAATATATTATTGTTAAGAACTACTTAGCTTATTAGGCGTCTTTCTATGTACGTTTTTTATGAAATTTATGTTTTCTCTTATACCTTAGTCTTTATATAATGATATTGTTTGTATTATTTGACATAGTATTAATATTGTTACATATTTCATTCATATTTCCTTCATGTCTTCTTCATGAATTTATAATTTGAAAAGTTCAATAACTGTAAATGTAAATACATTAGAATTTGATAGAATTAGTGCACAGTTATAGTTTAATAATTAATAATAGCCTCTCTTTCCACAGTAAGCTATACATATTATAATATTATTGATTGTATTATGTCAATGTTTTCATTTCGGGATACGAGATGAACGTGTACGTATTAGAAATGATAAATGTATGTTAATAAAATAATATCATCCATCCATACGTTATAAATTTTACTTGCATCATTCATCTTGTCAATATTTGAAAATTTATTGAATTGACTACTGTTGAGTGCAGTGACGTCCCTAGATAAATTGCCGCCCCTAGAGAGCGCCAAAATGCCGCCCCATTTGTATACAGTATCTTTTATCATCGTTCCATGACTCCAATATCTAATAAACCTGTTGTATGGATACATTATAACAAAATATATAGATAGGTACCACTAAAACATATAAAATGAAATTTAGATATAAAAAGTGAATAAATATACCCAATCATCAGAGTCTGAGGTCCTATGTGGTACATATTTTATACACATTTGGTTTATACCATTAAATTTAGCAATACACAGATTTATTATTTCCACACCACTTTTTCTATACTATTATTGTTAGCATGTAAACAAAATAATTTTAGCTACCTATGTCTATGTTAAACCAAATGATTTTCCTTGATTTGCCGCCCTTCGAGTAACTGCCGCCCCCAAGCGACGCTCAATCTTCCTACCCCCACGGGATGTCACTGGTTGAGTGAATCTAATAGCGCCTGTACGCAAAATTGTAACTGTACGTCAAAATAACCTGCGCGGTGTAGTTCGTTTTTCCCGGCAGGTTCGCCATTATCGTTTTACTGCGCAGGCACAGATATCGGACAAATCCCGATTGTCGGGTAACAATTCAAAAGCTTCCGAACTTTTTTGATTCATTCATGCAATATTACAACTTGCAGGATAATACGTTTTACACGTGAATTTTCTTATTATGGTCGCGATTATACGTACTACAATAATTTGAGTTTCCCCATCTCCACCCGCAATGTATATGCAGCCGCGGTTTGTGCACGGTGTGCACCTTCCATGACACTATAAACGTGTCAGAATGAAAAGATTTTAGTGCCACACTTCCTTGTCCCGAAGCAATGCTGCACGGGACTGATGTAGCAACCATGCACATTAGTGCTTAAAAAAAGATTTTTAGAAAACAAAAAGAATCTTGACTTGCTCTGCCGTCATTATTCTTTAATGACATGAAGTGTCCTCTGTACCCATGTACTGAAACTCTACCGAAATAGTAGTCAGAAGTTGAAAGTGATGAATCTAGGGAGAGATCGCAATTATTCCGTCCTCAATATGACGCAGCAGATTTTTCAAATGTCTCAAATTTGGCCTTAGTTGATATCAAGTCGGCGTAGCCAATCGGACCCGTGTTTGGATGGACCCTGGCAAACAGCTCCGTTCGGTCGGATCCCATCAACGGGCAGTCCCAGAGGACGTGTTTAGTGTCTTGATGGTCGTGCGCGCATGTGCATTCAGGCCCATGTCCTACATGCACGCATAGACGGGGTGTAACACTGTAATGAAATACTTGCTGTTTTTGACAGATACAGGCCATAATAGCGTTATTTTCTTTAACACATAAAGTGGAATACAATATTACTATTTTAAATATAAGTAGATACCTTATAGTCCTTTCACACTGACAAAGACACTAAGGCAGTGTATTTGGGATGCTAATTTTTAAATTAAAATTATTATTGAATGTATTTGAATAGTATAATAAAGAAGTACCTATCCACTATATTGAACATACATAATTTTGAAAACACTTCTGAGAAAATGTATTATAATTAATAGAAAAAATCTTTTTGAAAATTTGAATCAAACCCGCATCTCTTGGGTTTCGCGTCCATGCACATTGACCACAATGCTAAAGGCGCCGTACATAATTGCGACAAATTTTACCTAATGGCTCTTATAATACGATTTTCAAAATTATCCATTATATACTTATTATAAAAAGAAGCATTTTCTAATACAGCTATCCCATAATAATGCAATCCTGTTCGTATGAAAATTTAAATTGTTTTTTTTTCTCTTTAAGAATAATAATTATTCTTGACTCGACGTACATAAATCTTAGCCAAATTTTCTCGAAGGCTCCGACGCTAAATTTTATTGTACAGCGAGTGGGATTAAAAGCCTTCGCGGTTTTCTTTCAAAATAATAACAAAATAAATCTTACGCTACACCATAGCGTAGTTTTATTATATTATACTCTATGAATCTGTATTACCTGTCATCTACGATAGGGTGAGTACTCAGTTTCCTGAAATATTATATGTGTGAACATTGAATTTTGCTTGTTACTTATATAACGTACCTACTTACAGACACGAAAAGGGGTGCTATTAGTTTCAACTGTGATCATTTATTTATATTGTATAATTCTAAAATATTCAAAACATTAAGAAAATTGGTATTTTTCACAATATTATGACGCTTTAGGCATAAAAAAATCTTTGCAACACAACTTATGAAGGTAGGTATTTATGCACACAATCACCGAGTAGCTTAAGCGTCGGCTTATTACGTCATGGGTCCCAGGTTCAAATCCTGTGTCTGGCAAAATACACATTGTTTTTCAATTTGTGTTTAAGTCAGAGTATAGATCTAATAGGGTGAGTGAGCGGCTAACATCCATTTCTCGTGAAAACAAAAATCTGTTAATACAAATATTCACTTTGTGGAAGTCCATAATATGATCCTATTAGGATCGGACAATATATCGTCACTGTTCTGGCAGAAGACACTAATTCGAAAAAATGACATATTGAGTTAGTTATACCAAAATGTTCCTTATTTCAAACTTTACCGTCCGGAAACCTCCTTAATAAATAAACAGTCTTTATTTTAAAGTCATCCTTTTTACGATTACTTAATAAACTCACATGATAGACCTTATCAAACATTTTAACATCTTCAAAGTCAAATTACTCAAAACTAGTATTCTCCAGTTAGTGTGTTCTGCCAGAACAGAGACGATATTATAAAAAATAATATATTTATCATGTTTATCACATATATAATTATATAATATCACTTTACTTCAAGATTAAATCATATTGGTCACTGGATACTAAGGGTTTTCAAATATGTCATGATATATATAAACAAAAATACACCTCTAATAATCATACCAAGCTTGTAAGTAGATGTTTTATTATGAGTGTGATAATTTGACATACTCGTATTATGCATATAGGTTCATTTTCATAAATTACAAAATTTACACGGTTTTGTCATAAGAAGGTTTGAGAAAATTCAACAGGCATCGTAACATCAATGATATGTCAAATGATAGCAGGTGGCGCCCTCACTGAGCGGACAACTTATAATGGTGGATAATAAAATGTATCACGCTCTCGCCCGAGCGGCATATAAATATTTTAAAATGTAAGCTATGTACTTGCGTTATTTGAAGGTTAGGGGAGATATTCAATCATCATATTAGTTCACCATCTGTAATAATTAATCTAAATAAAAAAAAAAAAACATTTTTTTCAGGAATATTATTATAAAATAATTAATTTACCAGTCGCCTTATTTTCACTGTCCATTAGATGGTAACATGTGGGTCTATTCTATACTTATCGACCGCTAAAGTGATAAAGTGATAAATATTATCAAACTTAGGGTAGGTTTGTATCAAAATATTAGCACTTATTGTAACAATTACACGAAGCTGGTTTTTATTGTTGCAATAAGTGCTATATTTTAACAGCGCCTATCTTGCTGCTGTTAAAATATCGCACTTATTGCAACAATAAAAACCAGCTTCGTGTAATTGTTACAATAAGTGCTAATATTTTGATACAAACCTACCCCAAGTTTGATACTATTTATTACTTTAGTGTTCGATAAGTATAGAATAGACCCACTGAAGTCGAAAGTCTATAAACTAATAATTTATTTACGCCAATGGAACGCCAATACAATAAACTAATATTATAATTTATATAAAGACAAAAAAATTGCATTATGTTTAATAAAAGTCTTTAGGCTTGATTTCTATTCTACTGGATCTTATAATCAATCTGCGATGACAGTTCGTTAGTGTCATTGCAAGAAATGTCACAAAAAATAAATAAAATGTTAATTCCTTTTTGGTTTACTCTTCGCGTTTTTCAATACATCTCGGTGTAAACCATATAAATGTACTGATTACCTACTGTAACATTCAGATTATTTATTTTAACGAAGCAGAAGATTTATTATTTGGTATTGAATAATTATTTTAATCCGATTTCACACAAAATACTCAGTGTACTTTTCAATGTATGTATTCTATAAACGATGGTCGGGTCAATTATTGTCGCTTTTCCCTACCTACCTTAAATCCATAGATATTGTCGTAAGACCAGGCGATCAGCAGTTTTTATCTTATTTCTGTATTATTACAGGTTAATTTTTTTATTTCGTTGAGAATACCAACAGTTACTCTCTAATATCTAGTTATACAGACGTAATATATAGTTTTTAATACATCGAGTTTGATATTTTAATAAAACTACAAAAAATATTAAATACCTAACTACAAGTTAACGATGTTTTATATAAATACCGCTGACATTTAAAATTTAAAGTTTTCGACTGAGATAAGAAAATTTAAGGAGTCCCTAAAATTTTATCGGTCGCTGATTAATTTGACATTTTGATATCGTAGAATTTATGATTGGAAAATTAAACTTTTCCTCTACCTGTGTTTGATGTAAAAATCATTCAAAATACCGAAGAATTTTTATTTTATTTAGAAAGCTACTCAATATTATTTTTCAATTAAAAAGTGTAATTGGTATTAATGATTCTAAAATTATAATGATTCTCGAATTTGTAAATAATTGAGTGATTTAGCTATATTAATAAAAAAAAACCTTAAACTATCATATTCGATAAAAGCTAGAGAATACTCGATCAAAAGAGTAGATATTAGATATCATTACTATTGGTTACCGATTATTATTACTAAAAAAATCATTGCTCTGGGTTGAATCGAATGTTTGAAAAATATATTGTATCATGAAATTATCATCTCCTTGCATGTAGAGAAAATAATATTACGCTGATCTTGTTGCTTGTCATTGTAAATGCAGTCGCTTTTTATGATGTCGCTTCATCTGATAAGCACACGCCCTCGCGACCCCATCTCCCTTCGACACCGTCAAAGACCAGTCTTCTTCAGACTGCTCAGATCTCTTTTTACTATGTGACTGAAGAAATGGAGAACGTATCTTGAACATAGAGACATTACTTGATACCAAGGTTTTCCAGTATGGAGACATTTGTATGGCCAGCCGTACGTGGAATAAGGAGCATATTTCACCAGTACCACATTTTAAATCGTTGATTTTCTTCCTATCGGATTCTCTTAGATTTTAACACATTGTAGAAAGATTAAAAATATCAGCGATTTAATGGCCATTTTTCATATTTTCATATCATACTATTGTATTAAATCCTATGCTTTGTATTATGTTGCTAGATATTGCTAGTAGAATTACCGGAAAATCTCCGACTTGCTTATGTGGCGAATTGCAGGATGCCCATCACATCCTCTGGTAGTGTCCCCATATGTCGGTTGAAAGGGAAGAGCTTCTCAAGTCGGTGTAACCGTCCGGACCGGTCGTCCATTGCGACTTGATATCGACGAAGGAAAATTTCTCACCCTTTAAAAAGTTTGCTGCATTTTACGTCGAGCGAGAAGGTCTTTTCTCATCGAGAATTGACCGTAATATATTATATCAAAGTAGGAATCACGCAAACTCTAGTGCACGCCAACCAAAGTCTTGGGAAGTTGCTCCTGACACACTTTTGGCAGAAATTTGAAGAGCGTCTAACATTCTTTACGCCACGGCATACGCCTGCATAACGGATGTGAAGACGTGGCGGTGGTGGAGGGACAAGCAAGTAGAATTATCGTAACACTACACATCGCATTAATTTTACTCATTGTTGATGGTTAAAATCACCTTGATAATCTTCCGTTATTTTTTTGTGCACTCCGCGAAGAGCAGAAATAAAGATAATCAGTTACATATAACTTAACACGAATGTAATTATTACGTTAAGTATTTTAATAAATTATATATTTAACAAGCTTTTCATAGCGTTATCTTCAGGTAATATAACTAAATCTTTATGATAATTAAATATAATGGGATCTTGTAATTTGATATAACGCCCATTTTCTTTACAAAAGTGCTTTGGATGAAAAACTCAATAAAGAAAATCCAAAAATATATACTTGAATAGGTAGGCACTTTTAACTTTAATGAATACTCCAGTAGTATATATAATTAAAATACTTAACTAATAATAATTGTAATTACTGATACTAATCAAATTTATCTTTCAATTCGTGATATAAATTTTAAATAATATACGAGTATCAACATCATTATTTGTGAGATAATAATATTTAATGTTAATAATTACGTGAAAACTGCCAAAACTTAATTTAATTCAAAGTCGCACATAATTAAAACAAAATTGTATTTATTCAACACAATGTAAGAATGATCGCGATCGGTTTCGTTTGTCTAAACTCTATAAGAATGCAGGATTTTTTTTGTAATCAGAAGCACAATATAAGTCGTGATGGGGATGAAGTAGTGGTAAAGCTTTTGTATCTAAAGCCGTATAGCTCATGTTAAAATTCCGCGTCTTTCAAATTCTGCCATTGTCCACCAACACTACCGCCTAAAAATTCTCCACTTTATGTATATAATATTATTATATATCATAATCAGCTGGGGTCGATTCACTGCTGGATGAAAACCCACCACAGCTCTCTCCACTTTTCTCAGTCCCTAGTTCTTCACTGCCACGTACATCCACCAAACTTTAGAAGTTCGCCTATTCAACGAGTTGAAGGGCGTCCCTGTAGGCATTTAGTACCCTTGGGTAACATTTTATGACGGCATTTGTCCAGCGGTTGTCCACTAACCGAGAGCCAATTAAATGTCATCTACATAACGTGATATTAGATATAAAAGATGGAATAGAGGTATATTACATCGCGTACTCTTATTTGCTTCCTTATCCATTGATTTATTTTGTGAATTTTACACGTTATGCCCAACATATATCTTTACATGCCACGTTGCGCTACTCATATTTTTAGATTTTTCTTACGTTAATAGTCTATATTGCACACATAACATGAGTATTGGTAGCATGTATTGGTTGAACACTTTACGCTTAAGACACAATAGGATAATGGGAAATTACTTTGAAGATACTGTTCAGGCGCCTGAATGCACTCTATGATAATTTTGTTCTGTAAACGATCTCGTCATACATACAACAGTTAATTGACATATGATATCTGAGATAGATTTAGTTGTTGATTCGCTCGATTTAAGTGCCCCATTGATAAAGATGACTTTTATTTCAGCAAAGCAGTTTATCATCACTTTTGTCTTCGATACATTATTCTTTATAGCGCCTTTGCGGTTTTCATTTGCAAGCTAATGAATACTGTTTTAAAGGTGTTTTGGGTGTGAGTATATTTTTAGATAGTTAATGTTATGTTAATTAATTTAATAATTAAGACGTAGATAGTTATAATTTTAAACTAGCGATGTAAATATAGTGGAAGATGATAGCTTTATTACGGTAAACTGAATAAGATATAAGTCAATCAAAATTATTATAAAATGGTAAAATTTCTTCGTGGCCTCTAAATATACAGACTACTTTAATAGGCAAAGTTTTAAAAGAGAATTTCGACAGGAAATTATCAAGTTTGTGAAAATTGTAAACAGACTTCATTGACTGAAAATTTCTTTTTTTCTTTGAGAAAAAGATTTTTCCTTTATATTTGTCCAGATGTTCCAGATAATACTATTCTAAACAATTTACACGAAACGATTCTAGCAATTTAAAAATTATCATCTGGAATAAATAAATATATCTAGTTATATCTATTAGCTAGCTAGCTTATCCGGAAAATTGACAACCTGAAAAGGTAGATGATTCATAGAATTATTAAAAAACTTATATGACATATTTAAAGTTATTCAACATATTTGAGTGCTTGGATATAAAAGATCTCTTTGCTCGATTTGTGAGGTTGTCCGACATATGTTTTCACTAATTATTACATCTAACTTAGAATTCATTATTACATTAAAATAAATACTATAATAGGTATATAATAATATATTATATTCTCCACCACTTATTATGCCAAATATTATAACTTATAACCTGAAAAATATTCATACATATTGTGTATATTTCTCGTAGCAAATATTTTAATATCTCAATGCTTCCTTAAAATTTTGACAGCAGCTGTAAGTGTACCACTGCCTTTCCTACTTTTACTCCTACATGTCAGATTGTTATGTATGGATACTGATGCAGTTTGCCGTATCACACTTCGCCGTGAAATGTTTTATCGGAAATATATGGCCGTATAGACCGTCCAACTTCTTTGGGTTATGTATAAATATTATAACACGGTTCTTGTCGGTTTACACTTAACGGGAAGCCAGCAGCGAACAAATTTAAAAAAATAGCCGATATACTGGAGTATTTGTTAGGTTAGGTTAGATTTTCATTATTGAATTCATGAATTTTGCCAAAATCAGCTATGAAAATTATTGAATTAATTTTCATATTGAATCTAATAAAATTAGTATACGTATAGTATACGGTCATCTCTTTCCAATAAGAATGCTCACAGCACACTGTGCCACGGTGAAATGTTTTACGTACGATTCACACATAACCCTAGAACCGTGGAACTGGATTTAATAAAAATATATTAATTCATTTGAAAAATTATGATGAAAGTCTTGTTTTATGAGATTAACTTAAAGCATTTCAGTGGAATAAATCTAGACCGCTCTATAATGACAAACAAAGACATTTTATCTCTATTATGACATTTTTGAAGTCGGCTACAAAATATACAAAGTGAATAAATACAAATATTTTGTATTCACTTTAGTTAATGAAAGAGGAGAATTATATGAGTGCTCACTATCGGATAATAAATAATTAACATAATATGGTACGCACCGAATCATGAAATTTGTATTTAAACGCTATTTTCGCCCACAAAATGATTGAAATATAATACAATTTTTCGTAATATTATTTAACTGGGTCGGTTATATATTATGTAAAGCGATTGATGTTTTTGACAAGAACTATGTCTTTGTATTCGGCAAGTAGGTCGGCACCATTTACTTGAAAATGATGCCCAAAAATAATATCACATTAGAATCACTTAAAACTATACATTGCCAAGAAAAAAATATGTCGTTGTCTCCCGGTAGTATATTATATTAGATTTATATCGGTCGGACCCTCAAAGTCAGTGTGACGAGTAGCAAAAAACAGACAGAGAGATCGATAAATACGTTCCGACGGCCGCTTTATACGAATTAGTCCATAAGATCTCATCTGATACCGATTACTTTGTTGTATATTCATTTACACAATAAACACAATTAATTTTCAAATAATCTTTTGCTAAATTCGTCCAAAACTATCTCCGCTGAAAAACGTAGTTCTATGTCCAAAAACTTCATTTCACTAGGTAATCGCTGAAAATTTTTTAGGACCCGAGTATTTTAAGTCGTATTTCCAAGAAAATTAATGAATTTCAAATGTGTCATGCCTTTAATTTTAATATATCGACTGTCGAAAGGAAAACGGGCGTAATCCACACAAATCAAATTTTACAGAAGGCAAAAAATAGGCAATTGATTTTGTTTAAACCTTTATAGTCGTTACAATTAGTAGTAATAGATTTAATCGTTGAAATTGTCAACAACAGATTAGATGGAAATACTTATGAAAAACAAATTAAACCCAGACGGCTAAAATTATTAAACATGGAACATGCTTTGCCTACTGATTCTCCGAATGCTGGTTGTTCAAATTCGAAAGAAAATAAAATAAATTGCAGGGCGCGGGTTTACACGTCATTCCCGAAGAACCGTTTTCGGCTGACTGTAGTCTCTCGCGGCTGCGCTACTTTTGTGACTTTATTTTTCGTTACGCTTGTGCGTTTCGTAAAGAATCCGCCCGGGAGATTAAGACAAAAGCATGTATCGATGCTAATACTTTTTTCGTTTATAAAGTCGATATAGATACAGCTTTACGGCTTTAAGAATTTTGAGGTTCTGTTCCGAATAGGCCTTATGTGAATTGGCACAATTAGATATGATAAATTAGATAAAAATCTATTTTTGATATAAATCTAATCTAAAATACAATGGCTTTTAAGTACAGATAATAAGAGTGGAATGAAAGTGACAATGATTAAAAAAAACAGATTCTACATCTCAATACAAAAAAGATTAAATCAATCTTTCTTTGGTCATACTTTAAAGATGCCTTTTCAAAATGTACATTAGCTAGGAAGTCAATGTTCTTCAATACGATTCAATTATTGATAAAGTATCGATTATTAAATTTAAAACGTGTACGAATGTGATAGTTGGAGGGGAGGAATACACGCCCTATATAATGTATTGTGGCATAGATAACAAATAACATACATTTTACTCGGGAAAAAAATTGAAACTTTAATTTGTTGATTTAGTGAGTTTTATAATGGTGTTTTCATTGGTATTTGAAATATAAAACAGAATATAACATTTCTTCCAACCATCGCATTTGCCATGAGAGAATTCGAAAGCTGCACTGTTTATAATGATGTACAATAGACAAATTTTAGGTGAAAAAGCAAAGTAAATGAAAAACATGCTATAATTAATTATCTATTTATAAAGTAATTTAGTACTACGATCATAAACTCAGTTGATGATCTATCGTATGTTTACCGTAAATTATGTATTTGGAATTATTTTACAAGTTTATGTAACTAAAACCCGTTTTAAAATGGGCCCTACCTCACTAAACATACATATTATTTTTATATTAATGTTACCAGTATTGCCAAATAATTATTATCTATAATTTAACATTGCCTGTAGACGTGCATGAATTTACTTGGACCAATAGTGTGTATTTTCAACTATCGTGATAATAACTGTTTTCACGTAAAAGTGCTGACTGTCTCACCAAACTCATTCTTGAAAAGTAAGCAAGACGCGATGTTGTCACTGTATTGTACTATTTGACAGGTCGTGAAAATCATCTAACTTCAAAATGAGATATCGCACAGTCCAATTGTCGCGTAAAAATTCAGAAGCTTTTGAAATTTTTTGATTCATGCATGTAATCTTGCACTTGCACGATAATACGTGTTTACACGTGAACTTTTTTGTTATGGCCGAATTAATATGTACTGTTAGCAGTAAACCCCTGCACATGTAAACGGGGTATACCATTTAAAAGCGAACGTTTTTTCTGATGTTTCCAATAAAACATGTATATTCCAACCATCATTAGAACAAACCGTTACATACTAAATACTCAATTTTTTAAATACCTTACAGATAATATTTTACAATTTATTATTTTCATAATTAAAAAGATAAAATCCTTGCGGCTTTTCTACATACAAGGCCGTCACAGCTGTGTTCGGAGTTTCTCTAAAGTTTGGTGCCGCCAAAATTTTTTTGAACTTAAAAGGTATTAGTTTTATAGGCATCGGTATTAAAAACATGATAAAAAATCCTTAACTTAAAAAAAAAATCACGCAAATCAAAACCTCATCAGTCAACTTTAACTTTATTAATATATGTACTAAGTGAACATAAACTTATAAACATGAAAATAAATTGTATATTACTAAAAAAAATTTATCATTACTTTTATTTTTATCTACTTTTTATGATATTGAATTTTTTAAATAATATTTATTGGCTAGATGAAATAATTTTATTAGAGAATTTCTAATCCAGTTTAAGTTTTATTTTTTTACAATATTATAATAATATCACGTAATAATTAATAGTTATCGTTGTTAAACAATAAAATTATTTATCGCTCGTTTCTATATACCTTCGATAGCTCAGTTGGTAGAGCGGTGGACTGTAGAAAGTAATTAAATCACACATTGTTATCCATAGGTCGCTGGTTCAAATCCGGCTCGAAGGAATTTATTTTTAAAAATATTTATTTTATCACGTAATAACCACACTGCATAACTTTCAATCACTAAAGTCGTTATTTTATTATTAAGTTTATTTTGCACCATTGGCACTTTAACGCTGAATTTTAAGTAAATATGGAGACACCAGACAAAATGATATTTTTTTACATGGTTCATATGAGTATGGCTTTCAATTTTTGGTTGTAACTACTTACTCTGGTGGCTATCTTGGTTATTATAGCGGCCATCTTGTATTAATATCTATATTATCAATTTCCCGGGTTTTAAAGTACCAAAGATTAGAATCTTTGTGTTTTAATATATATTTTCAGGTTCAGGGAGTGTGAATAGAAATTTTTAAATGGATCAGATTAGAGAGCATTCACCATTGTTTCGTTTTTAAAATTATAGATGTACAAAATACGGATTACAAGACACATTAAATTACACACATTTTTATATACAAGTTGTCATTATGATGCCGCATTCAAAAATTGACATCCGCAGAGTTCAGCAAAATTTTCACCTGCTTTTATTCACTTTGTATCAGATACAAGATAAGATTCTTACAGTTAGATTTCACCAAACTCACCAGTTCTCTTTGAGACCATAGATAGCATATTGTTGCTTTCAGATAGACACTCAACATATATATCGTTTCATTCTGAGTCCTTCTGAATTAGAAGCATGCTCTGTACTATGAATGCTCACTAGTGAACCTTATAGTGCCTTATACGTGCATGAATTTAATGGCAGTAATAGTGCGTATTTTAAACTATAACGAATAACTGTTTACACATAAAAGTCCTGACTGTCTCTCCAATCTCATTTTTCAAGAGTAAGCAAGACGCAATTTTATGGTACTATTTGACTGGTAGTGAAAATTGGTTAACCTCAAAATGAGTATAGTTCGCTTTTTTGCTGGCAAGTTTGGCACTATCATTTTACTATGCAGGCGCAGATCGAAAAAATCCTACTGCCGCATGAAAATTCAGAAGCATCCAAACTTTTTCGATTCATACATGCAAGCTTGTCAACTACAGGATAATACATGTTTACACATACATTTTCTTGTTATGAGCGCAATAATACTTTATTTTATTTGTTATTTAATTTATGCACCTGTACACGGGGTAACAATCTAGTCTGATATATAACAAGTCTTCAATGCTCCAATAGTGCGACGTTAGTTGGACGAAATTTCTTCATTGTCTATATATAGTGCGAAAACATATTCTTGGCTACATGTTAAAACTGTGAACTAACATGCTCCGCCCATTTTTAACCGCACTTCTATTATAAACTAACAAGCTCCTCCCATTTAGTAGTCAACAGCGCCTAGAAGCGTTGCCAAGAAGATGTTTTCGCACAGTAGTTATTTCACGATGGCTGCTATAAAATCCAAGATGGCCACCGGAGGAGGTAGTTACTACGAGAAATCGAAAGCTATGTCCCTATGAACTATGTGAAATAAATTGGCTTTTGTCCGGTCCGTTCACATTTACATCAAATTAGACGTTAAGCTGACTAACGATTTACTAATGGTGTAAAATTAACTTACGAATATCAACAATAAGTTTACTGAATCAACAATGAAGTGTGGTTTTATTATTATTTGATAAAATAATTATTTTTAAAAATAAATTCCTTCGAGCCGGATTTGAACCAGCGACCTATGGATAACAATGTGTGTATTACTCTCTACAGTCCACCGCTCTACCAACTGAGCTATCGAAGGTATATGAAAATGGGCGATAAATAATTTTATTGTTTAACAACGATAACTATTAATTATTACGTGATATTATTATAATATTTTAATAAAATAAAACATAAACTGGATTAAAATTATATATTAAAAGTATTTCATCTAGCCTATAATTTTCAAAAATTGAAGCCCCTAAGTAGCATATGGATTCTTTTTTTTTTGTGTTTTTATCCAGTGTGTCCACGTTTGACTGCATTTACAACATTTTATTTCAGCAAATGAACTAATATTGGTTACTATGCATTATTAGTTATTTATATAGTTCATATTTTTTGTTTCAGGTTTCTCGTCTCTGTATCTTCAGATCCAGTGCATCATGAAGGGTGGTTGGGCATTGGTACTTCTCTGCGCAATGCTGGCTCTAGTCCAGCTCCTGCCAGTAGCAAATGCAGGACCGTACTTGGAAGATGGTGAGTCTAATATTATTTAATACCAATATATTGCTTATTATTCTTGTATGCTCGTGATTTATTAATTTTTTAGCGTATAGGTACCTAAATTTGGAAAACATACTTAACTGTAAATAAATGTACTTTTCTGGGATGAATGGCCTTAATTCAAGATGATGTATTATTTTTAACGAATTTTATGATAAGTTAATCTGTAGTAATATTCTACTTGGTTTAATTTACCGACATTGTCCATTCTTCGTGTATTAAATTTTGATAAGAACATATTAATATCCACCTATTTGAAAATTTGCAAAAGTTGAATAAATATTCTAAATAATTATATTTTAGTAAAACACTCAAAAGTTTAAAGTCATTAACGTGTTGGGTAGAAATCGTCTAAAAAAGCTCTGAAAATGCATTATATACATACCTGAATTTTCCACTGTAAGCTCAAATTTAATTCTTTCATACACGCAACTTTTTGTTTATTTTTAAATTTTTTAACACGTCTAAAACAGCTGTCTGTTAAAATGTTATTTTTAAATACATATGGTATGCAGTTAAAAATAAACTCTACGTATATTGCGATAGGGGTGATTATTGCAAATTTTCGTCAAATATCTTTGATCCATTCTGTAAAAGGTGTAATATCGAAATATTGTATGGATCTGTGTTTCTTGGTATGTGAAAGTTAGAAGAACAGTCTATAGAATATGATATTTTCAGTTTTTACACAATATTTTACATAACGAGATAATGGTGAAATATTTTTGTTAGGATGATGTAGTATTTTAAGTATTAAAAATAATATATAATACAGCGCTCGAAATGGAAAAATTTACGAACCGGAGCGCTCGACAGTTTTCTGAAGATTTTTACATAGTAAAGTTATCAAAGTTTATGTGTTATTTTTCATAAAAATAAGTGTGTTATATTTTCTATTATATCTATTATATTATGCCAATCCAGCTCAGGCGGTCAAATTATTTATTCCACGAGACGGAGCGATAATTTTTCCGATTTCACGAACAGGAACGGCGCTCCGGTGCGTTCCGGTCCATTTCGAGCCCTGATATAATAACAATAAATTTGTAAAACTCAGAGAAATGTTATGGCTAATTAAATGACAACATATTAAAATGGTTTTGTACACATCTTTTAAATTTTATATCACGATCGGTAAATTGTTTAACTAATGAACTGATGATAAAAGCACCCCTGATTAAAAAGAAAATGTGTAATAGGCTGAGAAACAAAAATGTGTTCATATTTAATGACGATGGCATATTATGGTCATTGTTTACCAGTATATACCCAAATTAAAATAATGCTTAAATAATGAAATATATCTGATTAATAATAAAAAATATGTTTTTATTGAACCCATGTCCTGGGGTACATTATAGGTAATTGATGTCACACAACTGGGCGTAACGTAGGCGTAACAACGTAGGTGTTAAAAATTTTGATGAATGTTCTATTACGGAAAATAAATGTATCTTATCAGAATATATATGATATAAAATTAATTGAAATAAAATTTTAAATGTTAAACATATATTATGATATTCTAGTCACTAGTGCTTAAGGCACTGACCTTTCATCCGGAGTCAATTACTGGTGATGTCACAATATATTTATATGATTGCCTAAAAGCCTACGTATTTGTGATTAAATTCTATTACTACACTACTGTTTCACTGTTATAGTCTATGTAAAAAATATATCATTTGGCAATGTCAATACAACAAAATGATTATTAGAAAGAGAAAAAATATTACGAAAAATTATTATTTATAATTTAATTTTAAAACTATTTAAAGTATGCGATATAATGAAGATTAATCGAAACATAATATTTAAACTACAATTAATAATATTTAAACTTTTCTGCAACAAAATGGATAAGAAAAAACAAATTAGGATTTTACAATGGAATGCCAGAAGTATGAAGCAAAAAAAGAATGATATAGAACTTTACTCAATAAGACAAAAAATAACAATAGCATTAATCTCAGAGACTTGGCTGAAGTCTGAATTAGACTATCTGAAATTCAATGATTACACGATGCTCGGCAAAATAATTATAAAGCTATTTAACAGAATAGGAGTGAGGACCTGATCGATGGATCCCCTTCTAGAAGAGAAGAGGCGATATGACAGCGAGTCGCAGTCAAAGCCTCGGTAAAATCACAAAACAAAAAAAAAACAAAAAAATAATACTTGAACTACTTTAATGCATTTTAAGAAATGATAAAAAAATAACACTTTACTTTCATATAACATAAATGATGTTTTATTTAGTGTTTTAACTCTCTTGTAAAGTTGGTTGTTTTGAAGATATTTATTAATTTACACTACCATTATTCTGCGATATTACTAATAAACATACTCACATAAATAACTGAAGACTAAAAAAGGGTAAAAACATACGTAGGACTTGTGTTATTATGTAAAAAAAATGTATAAATGTAGCAACACTGTCACTTGTGGTGTTCTGTTGCTAATTAACAGTAAACAGTTGACTTGCGTTTAATTTGCAACCACTCGTTTTGGTGTGTTCACAAAATACATTCCACTGAAAAACGTTGTTTTTTTTTAATTTTGTAGATGTCACTGTCCAAACTGTTTACTGTAGTTGCTAATTAATAAAACTCGTAGATTGCTTCAATATTGTTAGTTTTAGGTATCGTATATATACGTCTTTCAAAATTCCCTTTCGCGGTGTAAAACAATAATTTAAAAATTCTACTTGTGTAGCAAAAATAAATGTTATTCCTCATTCATCTCAGTATACACTAACCGTAAAATTGTGTTTACTGTTATATATATATTTTTTTATTCGATAGACATTTTGAGTAATTATCCGGTACTTATTTGCCATTTTCCCACCGTACATTCCGTAGGTTTAACAAAAACAGTAGGCAATAAATAAGAGATATCTGTTACAAAATTCCCAGAACCCAGATTTTTCAGATAAGCGGTTTTGCTGAACTGAAAGCAAAAAAAGGACGTTCGTATTATTCGTAGAAGAACGTGCTATCCTAGATTTTGTGATTTTAGGGCCGTGAAAGTGTTTTTATGAGCTTTCTGACGAATGTTGTTTCTAACTTTATCTCTCTTTAACGATCCCTCTTAGCCAAAAGCTGAAAATGTTTCCATATCATAAAATCACTTGACTTATGGCCTATAAGCCGAGGTATATGACGGTTTAGTATGGTGCAAATAGGTACCTTCTATAATTTTCAACATTAAATTAGAATCGATTCAACTATTTAAACACTTTATCGGCATATATGTATATTAATCGGCATTACAATCAGACATGGATCATTGCTGCTGTAATATGTATAGTACGACAACATCTTTTTGGCTACGTGTTAAAACTGTGAACTAGCATACTCCGCCCATTTTTACCCGCAATTCCATTATAAACTAACTAGCTCCTCCCATTTAGTAGACAACAGCGCCTAGAAGCGTAGCCAAGAAAATGTTGTCGTACAATAGTTAAAATATCAGATACATTACTAGAACGTTGCTATTTATATTTAGCCACATTTTTATGGTTACATGTAATTTTACGTAAAATATTTCACCGTAGCACAGTTCGCCATGAGCTTTCTATTAGTAAGAGATGACCGTATACTATACTGTCTCCATTTTTTTAGATTCAATATGAACATTAATTCAATTTTCATGGCCAATTTTGGCAAAATTCATGAATTCAAGAATGAAAACCTAACCTAACCTAATAAATAATCTACTATATCGGCTATTTTAAAAATTTGTTTGCCGCTGGCATGGATTTAATCTCAGTACTATATGACCTAAAGAGGTTGGACGGTTTTTAATATACGACCATATATTATTTCCGATACAACATTTAACGGTGAAGTGTGATACGGCGAACTGCATACGTACAAACTTCCGGACACGTATTTTTATATCATGGAATGTCTGAATAACAACGCGATGTAAAAAATAATTGGTTTTTTTGAAAAATACTGTTGTTTCGATTTATTTTGTCAGTGGATAAAATGTACCAACGGTCATTCTTAGATTTAAAATAATGGAACATCAGTGAAAAAATTATCTAAAACAAAATGTATGTTTTGCTCATTGTAGAATGAAGAATATGATAGGGTTGGTTGTTTTAAGGTGGGTAGCTTTCATGGAAGGCAAAATAGGAGAATAACGTCGGCACACTGAAATAATAATATGCATTATTACGTAGTTATGGACGCCTGTTTTACCCTAACTGTATGAGTACAATCAGTTTATTGACCGGGTATTTTACGTCGAATAACTTCTTTGTTAACATATATATTATAAACGATTTTAATGTAAGACAATCAAAACTGACCACTCCAAATACAAGAACGTACTTATACGTCAAAATATATAATATTATATATGTACATATAGAAAAACAATTAATATATAATGATAGATATAATAGGCAGTATATATATAGAAATGCAAGGTCACGTCGTATTATATTCGTTAGGCAAATAGTGTGTGTAAATACACCATTGTAGGTCATGCTGAAAGGAATAATAAATCTACGATTTATATATTCAAAAGTTTTCAGTACAAGGTACAGAACATTCGTAGTAAGTTTGCTAATTTACGCTATTCAGAACGAATGAACAAATAATACGATTATCCCAAGTCAAATGTAGGGAGACTCAAGTATACAACACTATACATATGTGTAAACTATCTACGTTTGAATAGCTCAGTGTGACCAGAGCTTTGTATGGTTTCATTAGGCTTATGCTAGATAAGGTTAATTGTTTGTAAAGTATAATAGGTTTAAATACAGTACACATATTAATTGTGTTTAACTTATAACATATATTAATTATATAACAAATACAACTACTTAGAATCTTTCAAAAATTATAATATATGTAAATATATTATATAAGTTGGACAAGAGTCAGATTCATGCATAATACTTGAAAACATCTTATATATATCTAAATAGTTTTTGAAACCTACATCTATCCTTTTTCTTCTTCGGACATATCCGCCACTTAGTTGGATCATATGGACACCACGCGTATCCATGTCGCTCGCCAGTCTTCTTGCATCATTCCAGTGTCAAACCAGCATCTCGTAGTTCTACCGTATTATACATTATATAGAACAAAACTACTAATTTCAAAAAGTAGACACTATCCATGACGATATCATCTAGGATCTGAGGTGTTTTTTTTATTATGTCTATAAATCTTTGCCAAAAGGTGGTTATAATTATTGATGGAATTTTAAAATATTTTCCTCAGATACATACTTTATATTATACATATATCAGCACGGTTATAGATAAATTGGTATACAGTGGCACCATACATAGTTTGTGTGTGCTTAAGATTTGTTTTCTGCAAGCAGTTTTTACCGTGTCACTATATACTGATTTACCTAATTATAGTAAGTAATATTTTGAAAATTTGAACTTATTTTGGCCAAGATATTTTTAATGTGTATGTTTTTGAGGCTATTTCAAATGACGCAGATATTTTTAATGAATAATATTACAATAGGTATTAATTTGGATTAAAAGTATAAAAAAGAAAGACAAATATTGGATATTATTCGTAATAATTTTTTTTTTGTATATTTTTCAACATGGTTTGAATAATAAAGCAATAATAAATAAATAGACACAGCATTATAAAAAAACAGTGTAAAGAGTAAAATACAAAAATTATGAGCTAAGTAGATCCAATGGTAAAAAAATGGAAAACAGCGCCCTTTTAAACTCATCCTGATGTACGTAAAATATATCAATATAGTAGTGCAGTTTTGATAATGGTATTACGGCTAAAATTTTTCGGCGTTCGAAGAAAAAGGAGGAAAGTCTATACTATTTTATAAAGGCAAAAAGAAAATTAAGTTTTAAATAGTTTTGTATGAGAAGTCCAAAGTTTTTTAAATATCAAATGTATTAATTCAGAGGTGTTGATCACACACGACCGTTTTTTTATTTATATAATATGCATTATGATTAATTTAGCATATTCAAGTAATTTTTAAATGTCTCTTGTTAAGATTTTTTGACTAAATACATTGCGATCAGTAGCTTGATAAATCGACATTGGATACTCATAAAACTACAGGCAAAAATAATATATATACATTACATATGTATCAACGTTTTTCCACGTCATACGTACACAAATAATATAGATTCACGAAAAGTACATAGGATGTCATGAGTATATTATTATTATAAGTGTTATTGAAATATAATATTAAATGTGTTAGGCATATATGTATTGTGTAAGTACGTCATAGAAAGTAGTGACGTCACAGATATTAATAAAAAATCGCCGTTTGTATTATGTCTGCCACGTTAAAAGGCCTTATACTACATTATTGTATTGAGTATCAAGTAAGAGAGAGTGACTACTTGGAGCAAACATTTTTTTGCGCGATGGCTATTAATATATATGTTTATATGAAAATAAGAATAAGGTAGTGCATGTTATAAAAGAAACCATTACCATAATGAAATATCGAGTTTTACAGTTAAGCTTTCGATATTGAAATATCGTCATTTTTAATATTTAGACGTTGGAAAATTATATAACTAATTTAATTGTCGATGATTTGATTTTTTTTTAAATTAAAACAAATATTGAATTATTGATGCTGTTTTAGGTTATTCATCCTTGGGTTAAAACTTTAATAATTTATTGTAGCTGTATATCAATTCTTGATGGAAACACATTAATCTGAGTAATTAAGTGAGTAATGTAGAGATACATTTTGTCTTCTTCGGTAAATACAAAATGGTATTAATAATATTAATTGATGTGATCATAATAATTAATTTAAAAGTTGAAAAAAGAAAGTGTATTTATTATAATGGAATAAACATCAGTTCTACAAACTATACGAATTATTATTCAGAGCTTAGCTGTAGAGCCCTTTGACCTTTAAGCAACACATTTGCTCATAAGCGTGAGTAAAGTTTTTTTAAATCTTATAATACGTGTTCAAGAAAAGTTTGGTCTATTATAACTCCTTAATATAATATTTATATAATATATACAATACGGCTTTATTATTTTTTTGTTGTTGTACTTATACAACAAGATTAAAAGCGAAATTGTTACAGGATCACTCTGAAAGAATTTACGATTGATTTTTCTCACAAATGCCCGGAGCGGCCGTCATATTGGATGTAGGTATGATGTTACACGGAGTATCTGCTACGATTTCAAGCTAAACATTTGATTTTATCGGTGGGTATTATGGTTAATGGCAAACATATTAACAATATACGATATGCCGATGATACTGTGCTGATTGCTGATAGTTTAAAGAGTTTACATCAACTGGTAGAAAAGGTTAATGAGGCCAGTAATTCTTATGGTTTAAAAATGAACTTCAAGAAAACAAAACTATTACTAGTATCAAAAACAGCGACACCAGACACCAACACAAATTTTGTCATTAACAGCGAACCAATCGAACGTGTGACCCATTATAAATATTTAGGTACATGGGTCAATGAGAAATGGGACCAGTCTCAGGAAATAAAAACTAGAATTGAGATCGCAAGGAGCGCCTTTCTCAAAATGAGACGCCTCCTTAGCAATCGAGATCTTAACCTAGGTCTGAGACTGCGTATGGTACGTTGTTATGTGCTCTCAATTCTTTTCTATGGTATGGAAGTATGGACGCTAAACCAAGAGATGTCACGGAGACTTGAAGCTTTCGAGATGTGGCTGTATAGACGCATCCTCAAAATTCCTTGGACTGACCGGGTGACAAATGTTGAAGTTCTCAATCGAATGGGGAAGGACTGAGAAGTTCTACGTAGTATCAAAACCAGGAAACTACAATACCTCGGCCACATTATGAGAGGACAAAAATACAGCATTCCCCAACTTGTCATTCAAGTAAAGATCAATGGGAAGCGTAGCAGAGGACGGCGCCGCATTTCGTGGCTTAAAAACCTCCGTGATTGGTACGAGTGCAGCTCCACCAAACTGTTCCGGGTAACAGACGACAAATATAAGATCGCCTTGATGGTGGTCGACCTCCGCTAGGGGATGGCACAATAAGAAGAATAAGGAATGTATTTCTGGTAGTCGTTCGATCTTTTAATTCAAAATTCCATAGACTATTATTTAATTAAAATGCTATATGGACTATAATGAAAAAACATTTATGTTAGTTGTACCTTTTTTCTTATAAGAAAATATTCTGTGATTTGACTTTTTAAACTTTAAATTATAATAATAAAATTTACTGAACCCGAGTTCCGGCATCATTTTTGAAGAAATATAGTCCGATGATGCCGCGAGCGTGTAAACATCACCAAACGTGACATATTTGTAAATATAATGGAGTTTGTGGAGTCTCTTTTGAATTGGTATCATTTCATATGCGGCAATTTTGCTTATCAATAAACTTGTTAAGCCAAAAATGAACCTCATCGATGAACGCAAATTTACATTAAAAAAACGTCTATAATTTAAGTGAATTAGTGATTGGTTTTAAAAGTAAATTAAGATAATTTGGTAGCATTGTTTAAACTTCTCCCTATTTATGATGATTTCCCAGACTTTATTGATCATAATTTGTTGAAAAATGAGCAAAGTATCACAGGTTTCTTTGGCAGTTTTATATAAGCAAAAAAAAACACCTGTGTCAAGTTTCGCAATTAAAATTTAACTCAATTCTTTATCTGCGGTTAATAGTTTGCGTCGGTTATTTTTTTTAAAGTTAAGTTATATAACTTCACTTCTGCGTTAGGTCGTATCCACGTTTTCATAGATTGATGATATTAACCTTTCCATTGCAGTAACGCTTTGCGTAGGTTTAGTTCAATTATTGTCATCTTACTCGTGGCACGCGCGCTACAACAGACGTTGACTTCTGGATTGATTAATGTGATAATAATTAATGTACCGACAGGGTTAATATGTTTCGGAAACAGCTTGAACTACGTCACTCTAATGGGTTATTTATTGTAATGTTTGCTGTGCTCGCAAAAGGTCGAATAAATATTACAATCAAGAAACGGTTTCATTATGTATTTTTGTCTTGGCGATTTATTCGGGTGTCATACCGTTCAAAGGCGCTCATTTATTATGAGTTGGAATTGCGAATGTTTCAAAGGAAATCATAAATATTTAAGGCTACGATTGGTATAATGAATATCTAATGAGTAACGAGGGCTAACGCATCTTTTTGGTAGAATGATTTTCTTGTTTTTACGAAACTATATCATTTTAATACGAAATTGAAAGCTCAACTTAAAGTTAGCCTAGACTAACACCAGTGTTGCTATCAAAGTTTCACAGGGGTTATGTATGGATGTATGTAAATTTAGTATTTACTTAATGTTTGTCTTTAAACTTCGTCCTAGATCAATGGTTTCCAACCATTTTTGGTTATTATATTATATATTTTGAAAAATTATCTGACAAACATTAATTAAAACAAAACATAATTATTTTATAATTATGTAATTCTTATTCCAAATCGTTTTATTATAATAAGAATCGGTTTTGTCTGCTTCATTAGAACATTGTCAACTGATACAAAATAAACAATACAACAGCTATTATATTATTATAGTAATAAATTTTAAAGACAAAATTATTTATTAAACATAATATATTATGGACAATAATTATTCTTAGAAATTCTCAATTTAATTTACCAAGTTTATTAAAAGTTTTTTAGCTTAATCGTATTTAAGTTGCATAAAATTTATGAGAAATTAAATAAATGATCATAAGTAAGAAGCCAATTAATAGTAATTCAAAAATCCCTTGAATTAATAATACCACTTACTAATAATGTAAATTTTAAAATTAACAAGATGGAAATTCCACTCGAGTACAACATAAAGGGAACACAAACGTAGTGGGAAGTGTGTTACTTTCTGGGTATTTTGTAGTAAGAAGGTACAATTTTTGAGTACGGAGAAATATGTGATAATCTCAAGCACGTGTTAAAATACGTTAAAGAAACGCGTATTCAATACTGCTAATATTTTCAAGACATTCAGTAGACTTTATATTACTTGCGTTTTATGGCCTGGCAATAAATTATTAAATCGTAAAACAAATCTCGCTTAAAAATCTTGTTATAATATGGTATAGCGTTTCTATATTACTAATCTATTATTGTATTAATTTTTTTTGACCATGTCCGATCCTTATAAGATCATAATAAAATATCATATATCATATCATTATTATGGGCCTCCACGGTTTGTATTAGTACAGAATATTGTTTTTACGACAAATAGATGTTAGCCACTTGCTCGACCTAATAGGTCCATACTCTGACTCAAACACAAATTGAAAAACAATATATGTATTTTTTGTCAGACCCAGAATTTAAACCTGGAACTCTATAAGCCAATGCTTAAGCCGCTCGGCCATCATGGGAATTAATACAATGTCTTTTTATCATAATTATTGGCAGTTAAAGAAACTATTCTGATGCATTCATATGTATATATAATACTAGATATATTTTAATATAATTTTTATTTTATTTCAGTAAACTTCAATGATAAAATATAAAGTAAAGAATAATTTAGGTTATTAACAGAATGATGACATTTTAAAAATAAAATTTATAATTTAGACATTTTTATTTTAATTTATTATTTAAACAGGCACTTTTTACCAGTGTATTGTAATAATATATCAACCATATTATCGTATAATCGGCTATCATGTGTGAATAAATAACAAATCATTCTTCGAATGTATTATTTTAATTTGATTTATGGCAATACTACGTATTGTAGACGAAAAAATCAGATTTAGAAATATTTTTCTCATGAAATACAAAGAAATTGTGTTACAAAATATTGTATGCAGAATACAAATCGTCGATTTAGACATGTAAGTGTACGCGCACATGTGATTTTTCGAAAGGAGATTGACAAGCTCAATTTGTATTAGTTCTATAAAATTGTCTGTTGTCTGTATTTTACATAACCTTTTCTGTTATTTATATTGAAGAAAATAACTCTGAATACTATAATATTATAATATATCACTGTCACGAAGAGTAATATACGGAAGGCTTACAGAACCTTTATTTTGTAATTGCTTTTGAAATAAATATTCATTGCTAAAAAAAATCCCCCTCTGAGTGAAACATATGCGTACAGTTTACTATAGTAAGACAATAGTTACTTTGAAGCAAATACAGATATAACATACGACATAAAATTAATTGTATTTTCTAAAAAAATAAATAAAGCCCTTTTAGGTAACCGAAATAGGGTAACATGTAAATTGTACGTAAAACATTTCACCTTGGCACAGTAAAGTTCGCCGTGAGCTTCCATATTGGAAAGAGATGATCGTATACTATAAGATCACCAATTTTATGATATTCAATATAAACATTAAATCAATTTTCGTAGCTGATTTTGGCAAAATTACTGAATTCAAGAATGAAAACCTAACCTAAGAAAAAAATCAAATATATCGACTATTTTCAAAATTTGTTTGCTACTGGCTTCTTGTAAAGTGTAAAGCGACAAGAACCGTGTTTTACTTAGACATGAATTTTATGTCAGTACTATACGGCCCAAAGAGGTTGGATGGTCTTTGATATATTGCCATATATTTCCGCTACAACATTTAACAGTAAAGTGTGATACGGCGAACTGCATACGTACAAATTTTCGTTTTTCCGTTCTTTTAAGATTGTATTTCATTTAAATTTAGAAAAACGGAATGAAAAATAAAATCTATCGATTTTAGCTATCAAACTATCCGATTTAGTGAAAAAATTATATGTAGTATTTACAATATGAGGTAAATGACCTTGTACTCAAAAATATTTCACCCGTTTCAGAGTATCAATTTAAATTACTATTAGAATATAATATTATAATAATTTTAATCGGCTATACAATTCGATATGGATTTTGGTCGACACATGAAGAATACCTACAGTTTTATTTTTGAGAAATGTATTGAAGTAAGTTCATGCCAAAACAGCGTGTGCATTTATCATACCTGGGATTCAAACTCAAGGCCCAGGACTACAAGCAAGCGATGACATACTTTATCATGGGTCCACTGCGGACGCAGAATCGGGCCGTCAGAGTATATACTTATTACAATGTATTATTTAAACATAAAAAGGAGATTCTTTTGACTATACGATAATAGTCTTTAAGGTACTTTACAGTACGTAGGATATCATGATATAGCCTTGCAGTACTCATATAATGCCAATTTATTTAAATTCGTAGTATTTAGGATTGTTTTAAGATGAAAGGTTAGTCACGACAATATAATTATTTCAGTTTTATTATTTAAGTGAAATTTGGAACATAGCCTTTCTATAAATAGTCACACATTCATAATAATAATATGATGATGTAAGTCTGTATTTTCATTGTTGATGTAAATTTGAAAATATTCCGAGAAAAATGCTTTTTCCGGAAAATGACACCATATAAAATCGCACACAATACCTTTTTGTATCGGAGCAATTCGTCGAATACGAATTGACATATTTCGGCGTGACAAAAATCCACCCCAGTGAATCTATTAAAATGCTTTATGGCCCGTAAGTGTTGTCGTAAATTGCGTCGTTCATTTTGATTTTATTTCCGTTTTTTTTAAAAGGTTGTCGAATTATATCCACTTACCTATTGATATGTTTTAAGCAAAAGTGTGGAGGTGTCATATAAGGTTCCGTTATACGATATTTTGTTATATAGAGGTATATATATATGAATACAAATTTCAAATGAAAATGCTTTGTGTTTCCATATATACACGATTGTTTTACTTACTGGGTAAATAGATCATCTTTGTAGGAAATGTGTTGGATTTATCCGTATTCATTGAGTATTTTTGTTAATATTACAACACTATTTACTGGCTGTTTATTCACAATAGAATATATTATTCAAAACATTTTTATTATGAGAATAATTGATAATTATTTAACTGCTTACTATGTTTTTATCACTAAAAAAGACCATGGTGTCCGATAATAGTAATAAATAATAGTAGTAGCAGTGAAAATATAGTAGTAGCAATCAAAAAATCAGAGAAATACGTTGTTACCACCCCAGAAAGTGAACCTAAAACCTCCAGAAGATAAAGTAATGCCTTACGTATTGTATATTGAGAGCTTTCGTATACTGTATATACCTTCATGAATAAACAATGGAGATGTTTTTTTACTCTTGGTTGCTACGAGGATGGGTCAATAATTCCTTAGAAAAAAGCATTAAAACAGTTTTTATTTTTGTATTTTTTTTTATTTCTCAACATAATCTCCTTGGAGCTCAATACACTTGGTTAGACGTTTCTCAATTTTTTTTAAACCGTCAGAAAAATAAGTTTTCGGAAGGTCCTCAAAATAAGCATTTGTCCGATCGATGACTTCTTCATTTGAAAAAAACGTTGTCCACTTAGCCATTTTTTTAAGTTTGGGAAAAGGAAAAAATCACTGGGGGCTAAATCTGGCGAATACGGTGGGTGGTTGACCAATTCGAACTTCAATTCTTCAATTTTAGCCATTGATCGTAAACATGTGTGAACACGGGCATTGTCCTGATGAAAGAGGATTTTTTTCCTGTTTAAATGAGGCCGTTTTTCTTCAATTTCGTTTTTTAGCTGGTCCAATAAAGATGCATAATAATCCCCTGTTATTGTTTTTCCTTTTTCCAAATAGTCAACGAAAATAATTCCACGTGCATCCCAAAATACAGTAGCCATAACCTTACCAGCTGATTTTACGGTTTTCGCCTTCTTTGGACATGGTTCGCCTTTCGCAATCCACTGCTTTGACTGTTCTTTCGTCTCGGGAGTATAGTGGTGTATCCATGTTTCATCTACAGTCACAAAGCGACGAAAAAATTCATCCGGATTGCGTTGCATGAGTGACAACAGGGCTTTAGAGGCCACCAGCCTATTGCGTTTATTGTCGACTGTGAGCAAACGCGGCACCCATCTTGCAGAAACTTTTTTCATGCCCAATTTGTCATGTAAAATAGAAATGACGCTACCTTTTGAGATCCCTGTAACCTCAATTATCTCACTCAACTTTAATCTTTGGTCACTTAACACCATATCGTGGATTTTATTGATCATTTCTGGTGTAGTCACCTCTACAGGACGTCCTGAGCGTGGTTCATCCTTTGTTGATGTACGACCACGTTTAAATTCATTTAACCAGTTATAAATAGTTGCAAGTGAAGGAGCAGATATGACGTGAACTAAATCCAACTCATTTTTTATTTCCTTTGCTGTTAACCCTTTTATATTAAAATGTTTAATAACAGCTCTAAACTCAATTTTTTCCATTTTTGTAAACAAGCAAATTTTTTTTTTAAATGTACGAAAATAAAAAACAACAACCCGACCAATCTGATTGAAACTTCGCAGCATACTGAATCGGTAGTGCCGCTGCATGAAAACAAACCGCTTACAGTACTAGTCGCGCCACCTGTCGGCTTTTCTAAGGACTTATTGACCCACCCTCGTATCAAAGATATTTAAACCCATTTTTATAAATATGGAGCCTACGTATATGAAAGAGAAGCCAATAAGGAGACTTGTATGTAAAAATGAATTAATTTTTGGACTTACATATTATAATAGTAGATTTAGATTCGTAAACCACAGAAAACTCCATCGACAAAAGGAGTTTCATGAACATACAAAGTATTTGGTTTAATATTAATATTAGTTTATTATTTTGATAGTTTAATGTCGATTGAGAATAAACACAGTATGCGAGTAACGATTATTTCTGTACTGCTTGATTGAAAGGTTTGATATCGACTGTTCGATGACGATTGACTTTTGTTGTCGACCGAAAAAGTTGGTGTTGATTTCTACTGATAGATACTACACATAATTTGAAAACACACACATTAGAAAAAGTCTTGAAAAAAATATGACGAAATTAACTAGCAGAGTTATGCATAAATCTAAATTATTGTATGTTTGTGAGGTATTTTAAAATGAAGTAAATATTTATTATGTCACTATATTTAACGGAAATTCAGTCAGGATTAAAATCACGTCCGCTCGCCCCTGCGTTAACGATGCGTTTTATGTGGGTAGTGTTATAAGGGCGCCTCGTGATAATAGGTTCTTTTATTCTTATACGTTAACTTTCCGTTCAAATTTTCAAATATGCGTTGTGTAGTAGAGTTTTTTTTGTATTTCAATATAATGTTCCATATGAGAAAAAATAATGTACTATATATGCTGTTATCTTGTGTCTCTTGTAATTTTATTTATTGTTTGAATAACATAATACGTGAAGATAAAAAAACTCGGTAAAAATGTATTAAACCCGTTGATATTTAAAATATTAAATCCCTACAGCTAAGCAGCTGGTGTGGTTTTGCATAACATTATCTACTTAATGGTTGATATTATTTTGCCACTGGGGATAGACAGTGTCTTCGTCTGCGTGAAAAACGGTAGGTAACTAAAAGTAGGCTGATTCACAGAATTAGAAAATACTGTGATTAGGTTTGATTTCTTCAAATTAATGAGATATACAATGGATGGATCTAACCTAAATATAAATATTTTGATCTACAAATCATTAATTTAATTATTGTGTATGTATTCAGGTAAAATTAAGCACACACCTTCATCAATATGACACATTTTTTTTATTCTAATGAATATAAGTTTTGTATTATTCGATTTTAGTCGTTTTTTGCAACCCAGAATTTGCCTTTTGGCATCTTCAGGCACTATGCGCACTCCCTAATAGTAAATACAAACTTAATATATTAAATGAATGCAATAAAGTAAGTAAAAACTTTGTAATATATAAATATTGCTAGTACCGCAAGAGTGAGAATTATATAGTACCTAAGTAACTTTTAAAATTTGGCATCGCGTGTCAAAGTTTGAGGTCTAATAATAGTTGTATAAAAATAATGTGATTCCAAGATTTGATCCTTCACTCAATACCTAGGTGATGAAGTTTTTACCGAGTTTATTGTATTCATTTATTATATTAGTTATAATAATTTACTGTATTCGTTGTCGGTGTGTATGTATTTACTATTTGTGAGTGTGCATAGTGCCTGAAGATACGGAAAGGAGAAATCCGGGTCGCAAAAACGACTCAAATGGAAAATTAAAAAGGATTTTTTCGACGTAGGTACATAGAGTTAAATATACAATATTTTTATGTCTAATCATTAAAAACAAAAATATTGTAATATAATAATGCTAAACATGTCATTAGCATTGACGATAAGTATAAGTAAGTATTTTCAAAAAGTATCGGCCTGAAAATGATCGGCTTATGAATTTTCCTATAATCCTACTTAAGAGTTTCATTTATAATGCAAACAAATAGGTACCGATACGCTTAAGAGATTAACTATGTTCACTTTTGAAATATGGTATAGAATGTAATATTATCATTAAAGTGCCCTGTATTTTACAATATGGTAAATATAAAACAAAGGAATATGAACATATTATATTTTTTAATTTTAGGGTTATAGTATATGCTCTCTTTTTATCATACCATATTATAGACATAATAATCAATAACAGAAGATTTTTAATATAAATTAATAAATAATTTTAATTTATTGCTTGCGTATGGAGTGGGCAAGCTAAATTTTAAAATTAGTTGGTAATATAATATAATATTATTCCACTTTTATATAATATAAATTTCACTACCAAATAGCAAAGACTACAACACACCCCATTTGTTCACGTGTAAAGCAGTACCATGTAGCTATTCTATTATAAATCAATCAATGTATACTGTGGGTCTATTCTATACACTAAATGAATAAAATATTATCAAACGACTTCTCAATATGGAATTGAATCATAATCATTAAAATATATTAGATAATTTCATGAAATTAGCAGAGTAAATGAATTGCCATGATATTTAGGGAAAGTCAAGATGTATTTTTTTAATCTGCCACCTTTCAAAACATTATTTTGCATTGGCAACCAAGTCCACCGAGTTAAACGCGTTCCATAAATACCATATGATTAGGTAATGAAATACCGGTATTTCATTTCAAAACCGGTATCCCAGTATTTTTCGACACCGAAATACCGATAAATTTGGGATTGGCAGTGGAAACAAAATGTATTAAAACACAATCACTGCTAACCTTTTAATTACCACATTTAAATAACATGTTAATTATATCTAATAACCAACGACTCCAAACGCGCCAGTCGTGGTTTTAGCACTAAATAAGTTAATTAACATAAAATGAACAGGATTCTCATGTTACGCGATGTCTGGTTATTGTCATTGGTAATCAGCAATAACACATGCTATGAAATATTAATATTTTAAAGATATTTTACATATATTATATTTTATTGGTAAATACCTACTTCTATTTTTTCAATTATTTTACGAATACCGGTATTAATACAGTATTTTTATCTGGTATTGCGATCCCTATAATATATGTTATTCTCTTGTCAGTAAAGTATATTGTAATAGTCTCTTGACAGTAAAGTAAAGTATATTATAAAGATATTTGACAAATATATTTCATGAATACAATTTTATATAATCTTTTATAGAGAAAACAAATAAGTATGTCTGACAAAGTTTAGTGTGTACACTTTTTATGTCGGATCTTAACAGCCAACCTCCACCTTTCGTCATTGACGGGTCATATATGGCACGTGACCAATATGACGTTCTTACTTATACTAATTGGTGTGTGTGTACTTATGCACGCGCGTTAGAAGATACTTTTTTGACGTAACAAAACGAAAACAAAACTTGTGATAAACTAGATTCTTCGACTAGCTCTTAATTATCTTGTTAAATTACACACTCAAGAAAAAGGACCGCTTATTGGAACGCCGTTGGTTTATTTCTATACACTTTAACTTATATTATTAAATGCTATTTTAATTGTTTCTCGTTGTTTTTATTTTTAAAATAACAACTGTCACTCTGACGTTTAATCGTTTGTTTACGTAAGGAATTGCAATTGGCCGACAATAATAAATTTGCTGCCTAGCAACGGAACAATTCTTAACTAATACTGTATAATCGTCACGATTGCAATATCATTCTGTGGCGTAATGATTGTGCGTTCGGCTGATAACCGAACAATCGTTGGTTTGAATCCAATCGAGTGTGTGTTTTTTGTGTGAAACAATAAATTATGTGTTACATGTCACACGCCAAAAATACACTCTGATCTGATTTTCCAAACGCGCTTAAAGAAGTATAACTTCAAAAATTCATTCAGACGATTTAGTACTATTAAAGATTAAGAATTTAAATTCAAATCGTATATTATTTTGTCTATTTTAGATACGTCCAAGCAATAAGAAAGTCCAGAGTCGGTATTACATTTCTTAAAATATTATTTTCATGGAATTCCCCGCATGGCTTGCAATAATGCTGGATACTGCCAGTTGCTTTGCTGTGACATTTTCAATTTAAAATACTGTATGTTATTCTCTGGCTGAATTATGTACGATACTTTACCGGATATAGACTTGGATTACCGTATATGAATAATACATTACAAGGCGGCGTGGGTAGGAAAATTCTGTTTTACGCGACAGTTACTAATAATGAGACGGGCAACTAATTAAGGTGTCCATTAAGTTTAAGCTGCGGTTGTTATTAAGTGTAAAAAGTTTTCCTTTCAAATCATATAATCAAATTATATTGTGTAAATATGATGCATATACTCGTATTATATTATTTAAACATATTAATTAATAACTATGCGAGGAAAATCAATCGAATTAAATTCAAGCGTAACCATTAAAAAAAAACTGTTTAAAACATTCCTTTATTGTTGAGTTAACAAAATTGTTTAGTTTCAGTTTGGTATATTATTCACTATGTGTGCTATCAACCAGTAGCGAAAGGTGGAGGTAGGCTGTTCAGATCCGTCATAAATAGTGCACATTCAACTTTCTAAGTCATACGTATTTGTTTTTATTGAACTAAGACTACCATTTACAGATGATGTTGGTTTGTTTTTCAAAAAATACATAAACCCTGCTTAAACCAAACCATAATAGTTTTGGTATACTTTAGGTGAAACGATAATATTCTGTACATTTTTTCATTCGTTGGATTAAGAATATAAATGTTACTTACACATATTGTAGTTTAGTTTTTAAAATTCATTGAGCCCTGTCTAAACCAAACCATTATAGATAAAACATATTATTCTATTCATAAAATGTCCAAAGTTATGTATGATTTAATTGCATAATTTTAGATATTTTATGGATAGGCGATAATTTTTTGACAATTACCTATTATGGTATTCGCAGAGTTTAATTGAATTTAAAAAAAAACTAACCAACACCATCTGTAAACTGTAGTCTTAGTTTAATTAAAACAAATACGTAACGTATAACTGACAAAGTTTAGTGTGCACTATTTATGGCGAACCTCCACCCTTCGCCACGGCTACCAACACTGATATGTAATTTGTTTTAATATGCTAATATACACAATATAAAACGATCTGTTTATTACACGATCCCACAGTATACAAAATACTTTAAAAATAAAGTATATTCATAAAGTTGGCTTTCAGATTGAAGTATTTTAAAGTGATGCAAATATTCAGACGCAAACTGGTTTACAAGATTTCTCACATTTTACATGAGTTTTATTCGTACCGAACGTAAAAGCTTCGAGAAATATGTAATATGAACGTAGAAGCTTATTTATAAAATGCATCCCTGCCTTGGGAATATCTCGCGCAATAAATAAGGATCACATTTCATATTTTCTTCTTAAAATAGTATTTTCGTTAGAGAAATGTACTTTAATTAACTTTAACTTAACGTTAGCCATCCAGTGTGTAATAAATTAGATTGTGCTGTTATCCTAAGTGCATTAAAATGCTGATCACAGTCATCATTATCACCATTATTGACAGTAAAGATTACCTCATTTTGGGGTGCCGGACGAAATCCCGAAGGCCGAAATCCCGAATGGCCGGAATCCCGAAGGTCGAAATCCCGAAAAATAAAATAAATACAAACACTGACAATTGCGCAATATTAACACTTATCTTGAATTGCGCAAATTTTACAAGAGAGACAATAAACCATTTTTTTTTTGTAAAAAAAATGGGTTTTTATTGTTTCATTCATTATTTAAAAATCACTATAGTACTATTATATTACAATATATGGTATTATTATACTAAATATATATCGTTACCATATACTTATGTACTTAATATTTCTTGTTATTGAAAAGGATTTTGAAATAATGACGATATTACAATAATTATAGGATGATCGTTCTACTTATAGTAAATTTAATAAAAAATAAATATATATTACCAAAATTTGCGTTACACAAAAAAACTATTTAAATAAAACGTTTATGCATATATACATACTAGAAAAAAAATCATTATGTAAAAAAAATACGATTAAGCTACGGGCATGACGATGTAAATTATTAGTAGTTGTTGCATAAAATGCTTATTGAAATGCGTTTTACTGGTATAACGCGAATCCAGTAGATACAGGTTCAAGTACCATTAGGTGACGTATTTTTTTTTTTTTACAAAATGATTTTTCCTAGTGTGTATGTATATGCATGAGATATTTTCAAATTATGTATGTTCAATATAAAGAATATTACCTTCTCAAATCTTGTGTCTTATTCGTTGAATAAAAAAGTAGTTTATTATAACGCGTTTAATTAATATGTTAATTTAAAAAAAAACAAAAATGATAGTGTCAACTGTGTATTTGATATGAATTTTGTACTATTCCATATTAATTGTTTTGTGACTCGGGTTGCGCAATTTTTGAATCTGCCTATGTTCTTTATATAACAGACAGTTGAATGACAGAATGTAGTAGTATTATAGCAAGCAATTTCTTAATCAGGAAATGTAAGCAAACCATTCAGTATTAAATTATATATTATATATTAAAAAACAACGGTTGTATCAATATTAATACTTTCATATACGTTTAATTAAATTTGTATGACACAGGAGACTCTACGAGTATCTACACAAATATTAGTTTGCTTTATTTAAAAAATGAACGAAGAGCGTATTTACGTGATTATAATATAAATAACAAAAATACTGAACCACAGCAAGCACTATACTTTCATATGCATAAATAAGGTTTAATCCAATATGCTTAGTAAGTTTTCTTAAAATTGCCTTACAAAATAAACACGAAACAACAAATGATTTATATTTAGTATTTTGGTAGTATAATAATAATCCCACATAGAAAGCGAAGGAACAGAGCAAACAAAATTTTCAAAGTGAAGCTGTATTAGATCTATTACTGCAGAAAGTAACCAACCTACATGGTACGCAGTTTATTCAATTTTGACTAAAGTGATGTATAAATTATTGATGAGACAAAACTTTGCATAATATTAATTATAGCTTAGTTTCAAGAATGCATTTGAAAACACAATGCTAAAGAAATAATTTTAAAATAAGTAAAAAGTATTATTTTTCAAATTCTGCAATCTTGAAAAATTCCCACATAGTCTACCCAATATATTATAATGAAGTCTTTAATACAATCTTTAAACCATAATTTATATTTTTATAACAAAATGTAATAATATCTACAGTATTTTAAATAAAGAAAAACAATATAAAAATTGAAATAACCGAATAGCAAGAAATGATAAACATTTCAATACAAAATCAGAAAAATACCCGTCCCGCATAAGGAGTCAACAAACAATTATATTAAGTTCAGTTTTATAAATTATTTACCTATTTTTTAAAAATTATTATTAATTACGTCTCAAAATTGATTATTTTAGATAATAAAGTTACATGAATATTTATAAGTTAGCTCCGGGAATTCAGCCTTTTTAATAAAAATCATGAATTCAAATATAATTATGGCTTGTTAAAAGATGTTTCTTATAAACATAATATTAGCTTGGGTTAAAAAAATCTAAGGTAGAAATGGATATTTTAAGATATTAAACTTTTTCTTTTTCCAAAATCATGAGTTGACTGCTTTTTGCGTCCGATCCAGTTTTCATATAAATTATCTAAACTGTTGTACAGTTAAATTATGATGTTCATAAATTGTACAATTTAATGCATATTTTCTGCAGTTAAGACCGTTAAGGGAGATTTAAATTTACGTCTTCGCGCACTAAACGCAATATAATATAATATTTTAAACTCTCTAATGATGATAACTATCAAATAAATCTTGGTGAACAATCTAATTTAAAATTTAATGCGAAAAATAATATGGTAGTTAATCCACGTACTATAACGACCAGTTTCAATTCAAAATTATATTTATCAGTGACAAAAACTTAATACTAAATGATTATTTTACGTTTACCTGGACTATAAAAATAATTTTAATTTTTTCGCCACTGGTGTAGAATATAATAATATTATGATTCATATTTTTACTGGACATATTATAAAAACAAATACACAAAACATACACATAACAACAAAACAAATATATAACAAGCAATAAATTATATTGTGTATGATATGCTATATTATGTACCAGTGGCGAAGAGTATCTGTTGAGGGGAGCTAAGTGATTGAATATGAGATAGTCTAAATAAATATATTGCAATTTGAATGTGAATTTAAATTGTAATGTAAATATGAATTCAGGTATTATGTGTTCGAAAAAAATAGTTAATATTTTGATAGTCTTACTTACGACATTATGTTTTTCCCGACCATGTCCAATCCTAATAGGATCATATTATGGGCCTCCACAAAGTAGAAGTTTGTATTGACAGATTTTGTTTTTTTACGAGAAATGGCTGTCAGCCACTTGCTCACCCTATTAGGTCCATACCCTGACTCACACACAAATTGAAAAACAATGTGTGCTTGCCAGACCCAGGATTTGAACCTGGGACCCACGGCATGATAGTCCAATGCTTAAGCCGCGCGGCCACCGTGGGTGTCACTTACGACATACAAGTAGATAATACATATAATATTACTATTGATGGACGTTATGTCTAAGTATAGTGTATGTCTAAGTATATGTATAAGTATAGAAAAAAACAATGAACCCTGCGTTTGCAAGATTGCATATTTTGTAGAAAAAATGGGTGCGATTGCAATGCAAGAAGTTTTACTTTTTATCTTAAAGTGTTATCCTCGGAAATCACAAAGGATGCTAGTGTAAAAACCTGCAATGCATAGTGCCTGACAGCTTATTAAATTATAAAATCTTCACTTTAAATATAAAAGCTGCATATACGTAAACGAAGATGATATTGACACGTTTGGATTGGATAATTGAAAATACATAATTTTAAACAACCTTAATATATATATATATACGTATCAAGCTTAATCTGTAGCTTAATTTGGTTAAAGTTAAAACACTCGCCCATCATGTAATCAATGTGGGTTCGATTCCAAATTGGTCAAGGAATCTTTCAAGGATTTTGTAATATACATATATTTTCTAAGGATGGTCCAAGTAATGTATTTTCAGTAAAGAATGTCACATCTTAATAAAAAAGATAAAAAAAAAATATCGTGATTATTTACGAAAACTTATTATTATTCACATTGTTCTACTTTATTTTCACCGGCCATTAATGGCAGTGCCACCTGTTAACATTATTTGTCTCAAACTCTTTTATTTGTCAAGTGGCGATGCTTAACTGATGATTTTTCCTTATCCATAATGATTTTTTTGATTGATTGTGAATTGGATAATCTGCTGATTTTTTTTAAAATCTAAATATCACTTTTTGATTTTTTAACATTTTCACTTCGATTTATCTACTCCCGAAATTCCACATTTTTATAGACATGGACACAGAGATATATCATTTTAAATCGTGTCTCCTATCCGACACCATACTTCTTAAAACTTTAGAAATATTGTAATGTTGTTTAATACCTAACCATCAAGATAAAATCAAGACAAATATATATTGTAATGATAATGTAACTTAACTTCTAATTTACTTGCGATTTTTTTATTTCGTTAAAATAAAAAGACAGTTAATCACTGCATTATTTTTAGAAATAACACAGACGTCACTAAAGTTTTGAGAGAGTATTTTTAAAAAGCATTCTCGTCATCAAAATACTTCTAGCATAAAAGCTTTCTCGCATGGTATTGTCTCGTACATTTTTCCATTTATAACTGAGAAGTGATTTCACCTTTCAAATATATTGAAATACTGCGTGTAAAAATACCCTAACTCGCAAGGAAAATAGAAAAAGTTTTATCAGTTGTGACAAGCTCGGAAAATAGTTTTCTAACTGACATGTATCCGTCCCGCGTGAGAAGTTTTATTGAAATAAATGTTGGGAAAAAGTATATTATAACACTCTGAAAGATATTTTGGGCCTGATACTTGATAACAAGATTAGGTGTTATCTTATCGGACACTTAAGCGGCTGAACAAGTGGCTAACATTCATCTCTCGTTTAACATTAATCTGTTAAGAAACCTCTATGATCGACATCGGATAGAAAGATCCATTTTATATTTAATTACTTACAGAGGATATTATTTTTATCAATATGACTTATATTATTAGTGGAAATCATATGTATAACATTAATAACAGATGTTTCTGTCATTGGATCACATTAAATTGTAAGTTTTTAGTTAGATTTTACGAGGCAAAATAGTTATACGTATCAACAATAATATGTATGTACAACTGTGCAACTGAATTAGTGCTTTATATAGAATTGCTTAGCGTACAATACCACTTGTTCTACTTGGAAGAATAAGGGAGCAAACATTTACGCTGACGTTTTAAAGTGAACATACCCTCGAAGTTTCCCCATTGCTTCTACAATGACGTAATTTAGCCGCCCACTAAAGATCACATTTGTTGATAGAGTGGAAATACGACTTCAAGTACTAAACTTATCTAGTATAAAATTATATTCTAAAGTACATTCCACTAAAAGTGAATATTCAGCATTGTTAGTTTTTAAAATATAATGATTCTAGAACAATATATACTGTACCTAAATAGAGCAGTCAATCTACGAATTTTCTGTCAGTTATTATATTTTATTTATTTCGGGCAGGTGCAAAATTCGGAGTTTTGGGTAGTAAGATTATTGCGCTCCGCACAGAATAATATAAAAACTTGTATATTTACCCATTAAACTTGTATTAGGTAGATATGTATCAGAAGCGTGTGGTGACTTTTAGTTGCAGTAATGCTGTTAAAATTGTAAAATTATAAAATTTTGTATAATTACAAAATTTCACAATACAAACACAATATTAATGCATATCATCAACATCAACCGAGGTTGATTCACTGCTGGATAAAAACCTCCTATAACTCCCTCCACTCTTCTCGGTCCAAGTTATTTGCTGACGCATACATCCAACGAACTTTATAAGTTATATCCAGTAGGCTTTAGGGTTTCCCTGTGGGCGTTTAGTACCCCTTCTTGGCTAACATTATATAACGACATTTTTGTCCAGTGGTTGTCCACTTGCCAAGAAATATGTCCAGCACACTACCACTAACGCGAGATACTGTTTATTGCGTCACCTTTTGCGCGGTAATTGACGGTCAAAATCAGTGCCCGTAAATGGCGTTTTAATATTGTTATGTTTAAAATCACACGGTTGTATACAATGATGTTAGGTGGGATATCTGGTTAGGCTACCATAATAAGTATATATATATTATATAGGTATGTAATTACCTACACTACTGTAATAAAACACACTTATTCTTTAAATTTATTTTGCAAGAGGAAATTTTTCAATAATATAAGGGATACGTTACAAATAAATTTGCTAAAATGGGTGTGTAGCATAGAGGTATTAAATAAAAAGACGGGCAAAGAATCGGCTCTCTCATACAACTGAATGAAGCAGGCCAACAATAGCCTACAACTTACGAGAAATAGCGACGCGATAAAAAAAATGCTGGGAACTAAGTAGGATTTACTTTGGTCATTATAACGTACCCATATTATATAATGTTGACGTGGAAATATTGCCGCAAATTGATTACCAGCCTGCCTCACCATACTTTTTCACCATACTTGCCTGCTTCACCATACTTTCATATAACCTGTCGCCCCTAGGTGTGTAGGTATTAGTATCCGTTATGCATAGCAGTAATTAGTTAAAATAATGTGCATTTTTGAGATTTGTTATATTTTTTTATATATAATATACATTAAACATAATATCCTCGATATGAAAAAAATAGTTATAAACGTTTCTACTGAAAAAAATGACACTGTTATTAAGGTTGTTTTTGATATTAACCAATGTAAAAATATGCACAAACGTTGTTATACTAGTATTATTACGAATATCTATGCATAACGCAGTGGTTCAGAGTAATAAATTGACACTCGTTATTGATATAATGCTGTTTTTCCATACTCAATGAAGTTCTATACTCAGGGTACTACCCCTCTCTGCGTTCTTTGTTTCACCCCTGATTACGGGTTACATAATAAAAATGTGTGGCATCTCTTCAGAACAATACTCAGTTTGAGTGATTATTTTTTAATAAATCGCTTGTCATACTCTTTGTGGTGATAAAAAAATAAACATAATATTTCAATCACTTCACTGCTAATGTAAAAACTATACAAAGCTTGTAACAGTGACGACTTTTGGCAAAGTGACACCCTTAGATTGCCGCCCGTTTTTATTTTAATTTAAAATTGTATGAAAAATAGTTATGTACGTACATAGTTAATTATATAATATGTTTAGCCATGTTAAACAGACAAATTCAATAAGAACATTTAAAAATTGATATACATAATATCAACATTACTGTAGATTCGAGTATTTCCACAAAACTTACCCTCAGATAGACTTGGTTTTAGGTACCTATGTGAAAGTCCATGGTGGCACCCTTCTAAAAAAATCCTTTGTAATAAATCTCAATTGGATATAAAAAAATAGTTAGTGGCTAAGTTTTTTTAAATCAGTCTTCGATATTTTCCAGCAAACCTACCATGTTGACTTCTTCATGGAAAATCTTCACTGCTCGCTCCCAAAAGTTGAAATATTTATTAACGTTTTTTTATTTGCTATCTTTTAGAATGTGCCATCCGTAAGCAATGCATGACATGCCTACCCCCATGGGATGTCACAGGTTTAAAATTTGAAAGTCTCTGTAAACGCTATAATTAGTACAATCTGATTTTTCTTTGAATCGTTATATTCTACTTACGTGAGGGTAGGTGGATGTTGTTTGGTGATTTATTACGATAGGGTCTAAATACACATCACAGAATACTCTCTTGTACTTATGACGTAATACATTACCTGATTTATAAATAATATATTTATATTTAAATGTATTGTCTCATTAAATTTTAATAAAGGTACTTTTTTCACCCACCATTGATTAGCCGGTAAGTAAATGTGGGCATTCATAGTTCTTTATATAGAAATAGATTTAAACTACCTCAACGAAGGAAATAAAAGTCAAAAAGCTTTTAAAATAGTCAACTAAAATTGCACATTTACTTTTAACATCATGTAGAGTTAACTGTGACCTTTTCCGTCAGTAAGAATAAATAATTAAATACTGGTTTATACATAGAGAATTTTCAATTCATCTGGAATCCATTTCAATAGGTCAATTCATTTATTTCACTCAGCGAATAGACTTGGATACAGAATTTTAAATGAAGATCACGTCTAGCGTTCAACAGTCTGATGTTTTTATCGACCTGTCTAACGTAATGTTTCAATTAATCCACATGTACAGTTACAGGACAGTTACTTTAAATTCATTAGAAATCACTTCTTTGCCATTGAATACTCTTAGTAGAAAAACATTATATATATGTTTTATTGCATATGGATAGATATCTCATGTAATTCAAACTTGTGACTGATAGTATGGAGTATAAATGAGAAATACTTTTATTAGTACTAATCTATTTATTACTTTGTACAATAATTATAATGTCACATTAAAAATTACATACAATATCATAGTATTAACGTAGTACCTATCGATTATATTGTTTCTTTATTGAATCTAGTAAGAATATATTTTGTATTTGTTACCTTTTTTCCATCATTTTTCACTTTCAATATACGAAAAGTCCACAAATAAATATTTACAAAAATATTCGCAAAACTATAAATAAAATAATTTATTTGGTATCGAAAAATTTTATTAATTATAAACAAACTCATATACGTACATGCAAATTACTAGATATTATGTAACATCATCCAATGGATTTTTATTAAGCTATGTTTACTACTGTAGCTGTCAGTATATTATTGATCATTACATCTATTTTTAATGTATCAAATTATTCGATCGCAATAATAAATTCCCAGCGACTCATATACCGGTAAACAACTGTTTACCTGTGTCAGCAGATTGATTCGCGATATGAAATACGGTATCGCAATGGAAAATTAGTCTAATATACATTCCCATAGTATCATATTATATTATGACTGTAATAATAAATAAAATTCACAGCTATTCGTATTTAAACCGCTGATTCGTTCTATATAATTATCTACTAGAATATAATGTTTAGGTATTACTTTCGACTGTATAAATTACGAATAATGATTCATAAAAATGTCACTCGAATATAAGTTTCCAGTCTGTTAACATCGCAGTCTCTATATCGCTTCGCCCAACATCTGATTGTACCGCGATGCGGACCTCGGATCCGTACCTATCATAAGTTTAGTATTGTAACATAACTGCTGTAACATACGATTGTACCAACCGTCACGCCTAATAAAATTCGCTCCTGCATACATCTTCGACTTCTTCATCATCATCCTCAACACCATAACCTACGACACATCGACGACTCCCAAAGTAATAACCAACACTACCATTTAAAAGAACTGGATGCAATAGTTATTAAATAAACTTATTTTTCCAATTGTAATATCAGGGGGTGTTAGATGTTACGTATATTGTTCTAATGGTTAAGTAGTGTAATTGTGTGACATCATATGTTCTGGCAGTGGTGAATAGAAACACAAGTTTGTATTTTCTTGGTTTTATATTAGGGTAATAAAGTTTGGTAACACGGCACTACGAAATACATTATATTAATTCTAGTTTGAGTGTAAAGTTTTAAATTATACTTTAGAATTTAGATATTAAAAAAGACACGGACGAGCGGCGTGTGTCGATTACATTTTAGTAAAGCACAGTAATGACTGTATCATTTCCGTTGCGTCATTGTCTATGGTATATAGATGATCATAGACAACTCCGTGACATTTGTAGGGTTATACGAAAAATCTACAGTGCCACAGCTCAACTCAAGCCTTAGCTTCCTCCAGCGCTTTCACAATAAGGACTTTTATATCGCTGTCCTCCATCTTCACCACGCATCATTTGCCTCCTGATTGGCCGCATTCTTCTTGAGTTCCCAACGTGCACAATTTTCGGTATGGGTATTATTAACATGGCCTGGAAATGGCTTTCCCAGTTCAGACCCATAAGTTTTATAAAACCTCAGAGTTTTGAACCTCAGTAGATGCGGTACAGTGTTGTCCCGTGAGAGAGGCTGGTCATGCTTCGCTCAAGAGTGATAAATAAAAAGGTCGGGCTTTATTAGAAAGTATAGATTAAAAAATAACCTAAGCATAAAAAATTCTGATAACATAACTATTGTTGTATTGTAGTCATAAAACAAATGAATAGATATAATTCCGATAGGCTATATCCCAATACACTAGATTTTGACTCAGGGTTTTGAATGTGCGAGTGTTCTACCAAAATGAGCCACACATTATAGACGTGCAATAGTGTGTGTATATCGCTGATGCGGTATACTGGACTTAAGGATTGGCAGCAGTGAGACGTATAAGTTATTTGCGGTTTATTTGCTCTATTTTACTTATTCAAATTCATAATATTTAGGTCGACAACTTCAAACTTGTAATTTTCAATCAAGCCTTCTACGACTTTATTGACTCTGGACTATAAAGATAGTTTTATTTGCAAGTACTTGTAAAACGAACTCCAAATGATTAATGAAGAAATATATGGTAGAGTAGTATGTAGCGAGAGAAAAAAAATGTCAACAAATGTATAAAAACAGTAATATATATATATATATATATAAATTAAACATTAAAAACCATACATAATTTGAAAATATCTCAGATATATTATTGCATACTTACTAGAAAAAAACTTTTTTGAAAATATACGATGCCCAACGGGACTCGCTAGCGTGCTTTACCAATTAAGATACTAGAATCCGATCTAATTACGACGAAATTAACTAGTAGTTTTTATATTAAAAATTTATCAAATTATGTCAGTTTTTGTAGTTTTTTTAGTTTGTAACGTACTTTCATTTGCTATTGATTTTAATAAACAATTAAAGTACATGTGCGTGAATCCAGTGGTTACAGGTTCAAGTCCCATCGCTCTTTGTATTATTTTTTTTCTATCATCATCATCATTATCATCAGCCTGAATCTATCCACTGCTGGATGAAGGTCTCTTCAAGCTGCTTCCACTTCTCTCTGTCCTGTGCATTGCGCTGCCACGTACTTCCGCATAACTTTATCATTTCATAGATCCAGCGGCCTCTAGGTCTACCTTGCGGACGTTTTGTACTTCTCGGATACTACTGGATGACTAGATTTGTCCAACGATTGTCTCTTCTTAGAGCTATGTGTCCGGCCCATCTCCATTTTTTTTCTATACTATTAGTACTATATATCTGAGGTGTTTTAAAACTATGTGTGGTCAATATAAAAAATGTTACATTCTCAAATGTTGTGAATTATTCGTTGAATAAAATAAATAGTAGTAAGGTATACATATTTAAAAAATGTCGTTAAATTACTTTCTGCTTTGTGAGAGATTCTCCATCTGAAATGAAAATAGTAAAAATAAACATTTTACTTCGAAACTGTCAAATATTGAATAAATTGATTCTGTCCAATACATTTTGTACAGTACAATCAATAAAATGTATCAGTTGCTTGGGCGTTTTTCCAACACCCTTATTTGAGGCTATAAACCGTCTTACAAATCAATTTATAATAATATATACTATGCCATGCAAACAGAATAGCACTTTTGAGGAGAAAATTGAAACACCAATATCAACATGAATAATTTTCTTATAAGATAAATTGGGAGAGGTAAAGTGATCAACTTATCTAATAAAGCGTAGTATAAAGGGTTAGTTGGATATACTTTCATCACATTGTTGAAAATACTTGAAACATTATTTGTTAACTTTTGAAATAGTTATAAGATATTATTCAAAGTGAATTTGCCAATATAGGAAGGTAACAATGTAGAATAATTACCCATCTTCCATCTTGTATTAAATTTATTGTTTTAGTGAATATTGATTTAACAACATAATATAATAATGCCACAAATAAAATTATTTATAATTAACTCTTTCTTTTATTCAACGAATAATTCACAAGATTTAAGAATGTAGCATTCTAATTATTGAACATACATAATTTTGATAAACACTTTTTGAGAAAATATATTATAACCAATAGAAAAAATCTTTTTTGAAAAAAGTAAGCCACCCCGGCAGGGAATCGAACCCTGCATCTCCCGGGTTTACGCCCCATCCGCGCATTACCTCTATGCTACGCAGTGATATACTAATTGCGACAAATTTTAACTATTGGCCACTTTTAATACCCACTCATCAGCGCTCTTCCAAATCAAGCTACTTTGGCAATCGATTTTTGTTTATTAAATCATATATAGGTATTATAGATACCTATAACTTCGATTACTAACCGACGTCGTGGATTTCTCCAATATTTTTTATGATGTAACTTACTTGAACTTGCTAATAATTTATAATTAACTATTTCTTTTATTCAACGAATAATTCACGTTGAGAGATGCAGGGTTCGATTCCCTGCCGGGGTGGCTTACTTTTTTCAAAAAAGATTTTTTCTATTGGTTATAATATATTTTCTCAGAAAGTGTTTTTCAAAATTATGTATGTTCTAAACTTATTTAGTTATAAAATGTTTTAAATTATACTATAATAATATATAATACATAGATAATGTATCGGTATTTCAAAAAATATTCTTAAAAATACAGTTCGACAACATCGTATCATCCAATCATTCTGCGGCTTAGAAACATAGTTTAGCCTACTCGCACATCAAAACTCTTCTTATCTGCAACGTGTCAAATACGTCGATGTGATATCACCTTTATTTACAAAACAGACGTTGCCAAATGGAGCTCCGCAGAATACGTCGAATACGACTTTTTAGTTTAAAAAAACATCCAGTATAAGACGCAAGAACGCTTTTCGAGATGTTACGTGCGACTGTCGCTACGTAGTTGTGTGTGGTCTTTATATGCAACATCGTAACGACGTTCCTAGAAGGTTTGATTTATGGCTATGCGGCGGACGGGTAAGTTTAGGTGTGAATGTTGGCTAAGGTTGGATTTTTTCAATTAAGAACCACTTAAAATGTCAACCCTACAACATGTAGAATTTTCTCGTCATATCCTGGAGGGTACGATTTTTTTAAACTATGTCTTCATAGAGTGGAGGTTATATTTAGAGATTTTTTTCAGGTAATAAATACAAAATAATTAGCAAAAAAAAGTAAATACGGAGGGATAAGACGCATCATTAGCAATCAAGATCTGAGATCACGACTCACGGTTTGCTATTATGTTCTCCACAATCTTTTCTACGGAGGTACGGATACTAAACTAAGAGATGTCTTTGAGAGTTAAGGAAATTTCTTCAACTGACAAACGTTTACCAATTGAATGGAAAAGTACTAAAAATAAGTAACCACTATGATTGGTATGACTGAAACTGTATGCAGTTGTGCCGGATAAAAGACGATTGAGGAAAAATCACCACAAATCAATATTAATGTATAACGATTTGTACTTCAAGCGTAACTAGTCGGTTTTAGCGTTATTTTTTGCAATAAGTCCATGAAAAATAAATTTGAATGTGTCAATATTTATTGATATCACTCTGAATAATCAGTTTCTATAAATCGTTACGTAGTTAAACATGTTTTCATGTGATTTTGGGATATTGGGTGAAGTATGACCATCGTTATTATAAGCTTCATTGCATAAAATTATTTATTATTATATAACTGAAAAAAATGTTGATATTCGTTTTATTTACAAAATTAGTGAACGGAGTAAAATGACTCGTTATCCAATTTATTTAAAATTCTGACAGAAGTAACATTTAAAAGTTTGCTAAGAAAAATACTTTGTAAACATATTTTCGAAGATTTATTTATTTGGCAGCCTGTGTTACGAAGTGACGAGAAGCTTTTACATCAACAAAGTAAAGTTTTAACTGCAAACCAAACTTATGAACAGTTATATTAAAAAAATGCTAAAAAGTGTGAAAATTCTTATATAAAATTTAATGCTATCGCGCCCAGACTTTGCTTGGTACTTTTTGTACCAGGAAAGTTTTTTTATTGAAAATTCGCCTTGCATACATTATTCAATTCGCAGCGTAGACGCGGATTTTCCATATAAAATGCAAATTCGGAGAGTGTTTTAAATATCAAATATCCCATGGTAGTAATTTAAAGACAAATTTGCAAAGGGAAAGAACAATTTTTAAAATGAGTTTTTTTATTGTAAATAAAAAATATTATTATCATTTTTAATTTTAAATTTACCTCCACCCAATATTTCCCATAACTGAAAGCACGAAAGCTTAAAAAATCTGGATTTCTATTGAAGTGTTATACAAGTGTTTATATTATGAATAAAAAATAAAGGAGCTTGTTATACGAGATAGATTCTAGAAATATTTATAAGGAATTAAAAAAACATAATAATATGATTATTCTGTTTTTGTTATTGAGCAATTTCGAAATCTTGTAGGTAGGTACTATTTTCTAACAACCCCTGAATATTACTGGAAGAAATATTCTCCAACGTATGGGTATATCAAAGCTTTATGATTTATACAAAGATTGTAGCGCAGTTCAAATACATATGATTAAAAGGCTTCGCTGGCCAGATCATCATGTATCGTATGAACGATAATACGTCAGCAAATAGAGTATTCTTGAGAAATTCAATGGGCAGGTACATAAGACGATACAGGTAAACAATTTCTTGTCTAGATGAAGTATCTATGAATGTGTTACGATAGAGGTATGGAATTGGGATATGAATAGAAAGAGGTGAAAGAAGCTACAATCAACTCTGTTTTTTAAAAAGCCTATGACGATTATTTTAAATACATTTCTACTTGAGTATTTTTAAACAACAGTTTAAAGTATTTGTTTTTTTTTTGGAAAATTTGAATAAATATTTTAAAGTGTCTATGATACTTGTTGAAATTAATATTTTGATAAATAAAGATTAAATTAACTGAATTTTAACAGTTGAAAATAATATTACGAAATAATTGTTGAAATTCAGTAAATATTTTTTTTTTGATAGTTAAGAGAAATTTGATATTGATAACTTAAGATAATTGAAACTAGGGATTATAATTTAAACAATGTAATCAGTTGCTGATTTAAATAAATTCTAAGAAGAAATTTTAATTTAAGCCCGTATAAATATTTTTATTTTGATATAAATGAAAATGTAATAATTCATGAAAACACTATAAATCGAATTTCCACGAATAATTTTGAATTTATATACCTAGCCTTTATTATTCTCTTTAGACATTAGTATAAAATGTGAAAAGTTATTTAGGCAATATGGTCAATTTTACATTTAAAAAAGGCAAAATATGCTTTCTGTAATATTCAAGAATGGAAAAGAAGGAAATTTATAAACTCATTAAATTAGGGGCGTCAACGAGAAGAGGTTTTAAAGGAGTGCGTCTTGTATGTAGATGAAGCGACATCGCTAAAAAGCGACTAACTCAACAGTAACTGAAGCAACAAGATCAGCGCAGGATCCTTCTAGATCGAAGGAGAGTGTTAGCAAAGCCTGTAATTCAGTGATCACCACCCTCAGAAAATTTAGGTATTTGGTGTCTCAATTTTGAATTTTGTTCGCTATGTATGATAATATATCGAACCTCTTTGTTTTAAAAAAATAAACATAAATTAACATTTATGAGTAAAGTGTTATTTTTTAACCATATATATTTTAACTATTGCTGTGAATGAAAATGATTATTAACTGTATATTTTGAAAATGATTAAAAACTTCCTTCGAACAACATTAAGCCAAGTCCGACTAAATGAATTATTGAAATTGCATATAGGTACTTTCAGCTTTTCAAAAATAATCACTAAATTTTCTAGTATACATAAATAAATAATATTTAATACCATGAACAAAAGGTTGTATTTTGTATTTTATTTGTAATAGTTTTGAAGGGAAGGGAGAGGATCAAAATGACTGATTGCTCAGAGTCCCATGTTTTCTTTAAAAGACCCAGCATATTTAAGTTTTAAGTAATATATCTGTTTAAATTGTTTCTTAAGTGAATACAAATACGCTTTGTAGAATGTTGAATAAAGAAGTACGTAGTCAATATTCACTGAGTCATACTATATATATTATCGTATAGTCAAATTAATAGAACCAAAGCCCAGTTTAATAATGACGTGGATACACTCAGGTCCTTAAGAAGAAAGCGTTCTCAGATCCTTGCCACAAAAGAAACTTTAAGTTCATGAAACGTTATATAATAGAAAGCTGCGACGTTCAAACATCGGAGCTTTTATGAGCCACTCGTGGTATGTTTGCATAGTGGAACATCTCGTTGGATCGTACATCGATATGTTTGACTTTTACGACGCACTGCGCGATATCTAGGTTAAGTTATGGATCATTACTCAGTATGAAAGGTGTCTTTTTCCGTTATTAAAATCGATCATGTAATGCGATATTTCCCGTTTTTGTCATATTCAATGACACGCAGATCATAAAATCTTTTCTTTTATAATAATACCTATATTCATTTTTTTTATTCAACGAATAATTCACAAGATTTAAAATTGTAACATTCTAATTATTGAACTTTTTTTTTCGACCATGTCCGATCCTAATAGGATCATTGGTCATCATAGGTAGAGGTTTGTATTAACAGATTTTGTTTTTTACGCGAAATGAATGTCAGCCACTTGCTCAACCTATTAGGTCCATACCCTGACTAACACACAAATTGAAAAACAATATGTGTACTTGCCAGACCCAAGATTCGAACCTGAGACCCACGGCGTGATAGTCCAACGCTTAAGCCGCGCCGCCACCGTGGGTGTCAATTTTCTCTTTTAAAGCAATTAGTTAAAATGTGTCGCAATTAAATATGACTCCTTTAGTTTAGTGGTCTATGTGCGTGGGCGCGAAACCCGAGAGATGCAGGTTCGATTCCTGCGGGGTGTCTTAGTTTGTTCTCAAAAAGATGTTTTGTATTGGTTATAATATATTTTATCAGAAGTGTTTTACCAAAATTATGTATGTTCAATATATTATCTATATTATACAATACGCAGTATTACAAAATCGCATGAAAAAAATGAATGTAACATTTATCAAAAAATATCACACCAGTATTCTATGCTAGAAGATATTATTTGATTCTGAAATAAACAAACATAAATAAAAAAATAATTACAGTTTTTGAATAAGTACTAATATTGAAAACGTGCTGTGATTTTGTTTTGTCAATGAATAAATGAAATTAAATCAATTTTCTCACGTTAATTAATTAACTATTAATATATTGCACGGTAATCGTTAATTGTAAAGAAACTTTTAATTATATAGTTAATCCTATCTCTAGTTCTACCGAATGAAAAAAATATAAATTCGATAAAATCTCTGTAAAAATAAATAAATGATTTAAAAAATGATACGATAAGTTCGTTATCAATACAATCAGTATATTTTTAAGCCGGCTCGCAGAATTATAAGCCAAATTTCGGAGAAAACTTTAAATAATAACACTGTTACGTAGGTACTCATTGAAAATTCTGTAAGCTAAAAAAATATTCGAAAATTTACCGACTCTGTGTTTTTCATTCCATAATATTCATTCGTCACGGCATCCCTTGAATTTGTAATCAGCCATTTTTAAATTTACACTTTTTAATATACTCGTCCTTTGTAATTTTCAAATAATCCACACCGTGTCTAAACTCTGGGAATAGGTTTTTTGAAATGCGTATTTTTTTTTCATTAAAATAAAAATTACACGTATCTAGATGTCAATTGAAGATTATTGGCGTTGACATCTTCAGCACGTTTATTTTTGTGATGGGAGTAACGTTTCAAATAACAACGAGGAAAGGTTAACTATTTTTGTTTACGGCGTACCTGACAGATCGACACAATAATCTTATAATTTTAGATTAAGAATTTTAAGTAGGTATCTACCTATTTTTAAAAAAGTCAAATTATTCATTATTATTTTTGTCAGTCAATGTCTTTAAAATATTATTATGTCATCCAATTATTTTTTTATATTCTATATACTCGTGCCTGTCTACTTAAATTTACTTAATAATATTCTTACTCGATTTCATTGTAATTTAAAATATTTTTTGTTATATTATATACATATAAATACATAAAGCATATTTATTTACATTATCTAGAACATCGGTTCCTAAGCTATGTGTCGATAGAAAATATTAAGTATCATTTTGATAACGAAAACAAAAATTGTCCTGCAAGTTGTACGAAAATAAAACCTGAGTCGCGTCTTTCTTTTGATAAGTCGCAAACATCAGTGGTTGTGCTAATTATAATTAGGGTCGCTTTCATCCTTTCTTTCATCAGTCGACCGTGATTATAGAATATTCAGTTACCTCAAGTTATAAAAAGACTTATTACAGTGCATACAGACTGATTCAGAAGTAATTCGTGGACCACGGCTGAATCAGCTTGATATAGTGTGACCGTTGTCCAAGCGATAATTCTAAATACCTGTCAAGCCGTGATACTGGCTCGTGTCATTCATCAACATCATTTAACAAATCATTCTTGAAAAGTGTACCACCAAGTGCCGCGCACCGGGTAACCCAGCAAACAATACCGCGCGAGTGATAGCGCAACCAAACCACGGAACCAGCCTCAATAGCAATAATGTTAGTGTCTGAAATCCTCCTCCTCCCCAGCATCCACATCCACCATCACAATCATTCCATCAAAGTTTATTACAGTCTACTATGAAAAACGGATCCAATCAGTTATTTTGTGTCTCCAAGAAAGAAAAGGTTTCCGTCATTAAAAATAATATTTAATTGTGATTTATTCTATGATTTATTTAGTTTGACGTGTTGCTTCACTCTATTAAAAGCGGCCTTTTGTGCATATATTGCGGTACGGGAGGAGAGGTCACGGGTTACTTAGCTATCATAAAAGGGGAGACTATACAATTTTTGAAAATCACTGGCTTAGAACATTATATACGAAATTACCCAATTCCACCAATAACAACATACTAATAATGATTCTTCATGGCCAAATACAGTATCCTGGAAAATCTCCCTATCTACTTATTTTAATATAGAGTTAAACGGTACACATATGCTGTAGTAGTAGAAAAACCTGGAATATTCTTAATTTGGTTTCTGCTAAACATCATTGCTGCTATGTCAAAGGCTAATTAGTTTTAGCAGGGGACGACCACTGCATTCATGGAAGAGATTAAACCAAACTATATATTTAATTTACATAAGTAGTATTTTGATCTCTGTAGTGACTTGAATATTCATGCGGACGAAACATAAGTATAATTTTATTATATTCAGTTAGCTGTGAACTCCATAATAATATATAAAATTATTACTTGAAATCTCACGAACTTAGTTGTGTTAGTACTACATTAACTATGTTATTAAAATTTATGCAGTAAACTGCAAAGGAATTTGAGAGAAACTTACATATTATAATATATAATCAAAAAATACAAGCATGTAGAAACATACTTTAATAAATTAGAGTAAATTATGTAAATCCACATCGCGGTTAACATATATATATATATATAATGAAAACTACAACGAAAATAAAATTATTCTTCGGTGTCATAAAGTATGTAAAACTACTTAATTAATGTAGGTCGACTTCTAAATGCCATTTTATTTAACAGGCAAAAATTATTCTCATGACTTTCCTCTCAAAGATATCCATTTTTTTATCACGCTATTTTTTGAGCGCCCAGAATTCTGATTCAAACATAAATAATGAATGCAGGTTACTTCCCTTAATCAGGCTCCAGAAACTCGTTACAGCAATAATTATAAAGAACTAATTCAATGAAATATAGCCTTTATTTATATGTGAATAATTATAATATGTATTTATAGAAATTTCAGTACGTAGGAAAACTTCTGAAAAACTTTATGGGAATGATTTTCACATAGCCTGATTGTAGGAAATACTTACCCATTGCCCGGTAAAAAACAGCCAAATTTTAGGTGGGAAGGATATTACCATGATTCGATTAAGGGTTAAGATGTTAATAGGTTCCGAGGTCGATTCCGAGTTTTATAGAGAGCAATATACAGGAGACACATACTAGATTAATAAGATAGAAATAAAAAAATCAGTCCTCATTGACCAAGACTTTGAACCAACCATAAAACGCCAAAAATACAAAGCCCATCTGAATATTCTCAAATAAAACAAATATTGAATGCACATTTCGTTAACGTTACAAAGATTTATGCACATTATAATAAAGGCGTAACTATTAAATTCATTAACACGATTTAAATATCAAGTTTAAGTTTAATCCCATATTTCTCCCCATTCTACTACAGCCAAACTCAGAAGGTACCTAACCCACTTCCATTACTTTTGTATTCCCTGGATTGAGAGGACTAATTTTTAGGTTACGATAGTATAATCCTGTACTGGGTTGAATGATTTGAATGGAATAATTTGTACGTATAGATAGCGTGGTTGTTTTAATTGAAATTTCATTGTAATACACTTACATAGGTCGTTCAACCGAAATATAATACATTGTTGATATAGGGCGTGTGTGTTTGATTTCCATAACAATTTTAACACGAGTCTCATACTGCAAACAAACCATAATAAGTATAAACAACAACTACTACAAAACTCACTATTCTCACAAATCCTTGTGCAGTAATTACATTCTGACGGCGAAATTTCCGTTATGTTTGTATCAAACAAGAAACTTCTCGCGCGCGATAATTTGGGATTCCCGTCACGAAAACTGTTTTAGCAAATAACTTATGCAAATTTGACGTAATCCCCCTCGTGGTGTGGTGGTTTTTTTAAGCTCGTGCGATGCGACACCGAAAGTTTGTACGTAAAATTTGACATAGAAAAGCGTTCCGTATAAGCTACGCAGGCTGAAAGCTATATTGGCGTAGGTCAATTTTTTGGTTGCCATACGTAATGGTATAAAAATGACAAAAGCTGCGGCATTTTGGGTGTGTAAAATTCAGTACTACACATGTTACCGAATAAAAATGTTTTATTAAATTTAAACAGCGGCCGAAGCCCATGATATAAATAAAAACAATACTTTTGGTAAAAAAACATATTATTAACATTATAAACATATTATCAACAAATATAATATGTATATAATAGGGTTAAAAGCTCCCATGCAAAGCGAATAAACTACCATTAAGTGTTAAAATACAATTATAAAGTTGTGTTGCTAGGACTTTTCATACAAAAAAGTTTGAGTTTCCGTTAATTATCACAGCATAGCATTTAAAATATCAACACATAACTATTTGAACATTAAATATTCAACTATAGTTTCAGATTGCAATACCAGTACTTCAATACCGGGATTCCAGTATTTATCGATGCCAAAATACTGGTTTGAAATATTTTTAAAAATCCGTATTTTTGATATTAAGAAAGTAGATATGTTCACTTTTTTGAAAAATAATTTAATATTATGTCGTATTGATTTCGTATTGCCCATTAAATTAAGTGTAGAAGCATCGTGCTGCCAGGGATGCAATTATTTCAAGTCCAGATGCTACTCGTTGATTAATCAATATTTGAAGCGCCTAGTTTCAAAAGCCCCTAAAACCATTTTAGGTAGTTCTGAGAAAAATGAGAAAAACTATTTTAGTTAGTTTTGAGAAAAATGAGAGAAAATCATATCTATTAAATCTGTGAAATTTATGTATTTATTTTTTAATTTGTTACATTCTAAGGAGTATTTTGGCTTTCCATTTTAGGGGTATTTGAAAAGCACACCTAACCATTTTAGCAGGTTTTGAAATTTACCCTAATTTTTGATCATACGTATTGACGGTTTTTGAAGTTTATTTAGTTCAATCTTTGGCCATCATATAGGTAATAAAAATATCCATCTAAATGCATATATAACTCAAAAATTTTCAAAAACCATTTTAGGCTTAGACTATAGATACATCTAGACGCCACCCGTTGCATTGCTAAATGAAGCCGCGTGCCTTGCGTTTGGTTTGTTAGCGAGCGAACGCATTCGTCTACAAATGTTCGAGACCATAGACCATTTCGCTAGTGCTCGCCCAAAGTGCTCGCACTAGACGCTCTGAATTAAAATATAATTTTCTATTTTTTTACGTTATATAGTATTTTTAAGCGGTTAAAATGCAACCATTAGATAAAGATATCCATAATTTAAGTTATTTTAAAGAAACACTAGGTCACTGATATTAAAATATATAATAAAATACAAATACATTATCACGAACATGTATCAACTTACTTATGAAACGTAATACCATCTTCTTGCTTATCAGTACGGCTACCACATTTTATGACAACACACAGAACCATCTTTTCTACTTAATTAACTAAAAATATTTACCACCGACTTTATGTTTAACACAAAAAATATCAATTTTAGCAACACGAGCTCGCAAGTTATCGACGCTATGTGAAGCGTTTCGCCCCGATTTGATGGCGATACTTTTGGAAACTGGCTTGTAGCTAGTAGACCTTTTATCTTACTCTAGCGCGTGTCGCAGAGATTGTAAGGGTGCCGAATACTTTCTCACTCGCACTCATGCATCGTTTTTGTTCAGGCCTTGGTTTTAGGGGCTTTTGAAACTAGGCGCTTCATTTATTTGTTTATTAAAATAAGTATACAAGAGAGACGGACTATCATTTCAGAGGTCTAACAATACTTGCAAAGCTCAAAAAAACATAAGGACTTCTATGTACTTTTATAAATATTTAAGACGACCACGAAATAAAATTCAAGGTATTTGTAAAAATCATCAATTTATTATATTATTATCTATAAATATATTTTAAAGCTCATAGTATTATGCAGGTACTTATGTACTTTTTCCATAACATATCAATTGTTTTAATTATATTGTTATATAAATATTTATTGATAGATCCCTTTTTCTATATATTTTAACGAATGCCGATATTAATACCGGTTTTCGATAATAAATACCGAAATACCGGTATTGATATTTTCATTCGGTATTAAAATTTCTATCTACAATCTTGTCAGTATTTAGAGCAATCCAAACGTATATAATAATATGCAATAGTCTTAATAATAATGTTGGAATATTCTGAACCTAACCTAATTCCTTTTTTTTATTTCATATATTATATTAGGTTTATAAAATATATGAATTCTCGGAGTGTTGTTACTAAAAAATAAAAATGATAACCCTATTCCTATTTTATATCACCTGAAGAGAGTATCAACTTGACTAAATGTTTTTTCAAGCCAGTCACTACGGAGTCCTGGATATACCATTCACAGGGTTTATACGGCAAAAATGTAAAAATACTGGCGAGCGATATAGTTTTCTAAGCGTAACTTGGTCTCCATAATATGCTTTATCTAAGGAACTGTTATGTCCCAGTGATGAGTAGCTTAATGGAGTAGGAGATCTGGATTGGCAGGTCCTGTATGGTTTGATGATATTAACCTTCCTTAAGTTTCTTACCAGAATTGGGACACTCTGTGAATCTCCTTGATGTAATTCTTCACAGTTTTCTTGTACGGTTATAGACGGTACGTCTTGAAGGTAGTTTTGTCAGGGGATTTACCTTCTTAGGATGCTTGAGCGGTGGGCGTTTATAATTGATTATGAACACGATGAAGAATAGGGTTTTACGCGAAGTAAAACATTACTATTTATTTCAGTAATAATTTTAGTACAAAGTGTTTGACAGACATAAGTTACGTACAGTACTATGGTTGGAGACTAAAGACAACAGGAGTGACATTCCCTGAGGTTTTATACTATTCTCTTTAATGGGTTTTTGACTTGAACAGACTGCACGTGTGCATTATGATATATGCTTTTACATTAACAAGAAATAACATTTATGACATTATTTGACTATGCAGGTGTTCATAAGTGTCTAAACTAATCCAACAAAGGGATGCACATTTGTGTAATTAATATAGATAACAAATTGCTTTACTTCAAATATAAAACATAAGCTCGTAAATAAACTGATAATTACCAGTTAAGTGCTCTTTCTGGTTTGTCTCTAAGCTTGCAAAGCGTGAGATTTATTTCATAATGATACATCTGTTTAAATCAACATAGTTGTCTGCAGGTGTTTACTCCAAAATGGTGAGAACGGATTTGCATGACTCGTAAATAATATTAATAAATGCCAGTTAAGTGTATTACTTAACTCGTGTCAGTATTTTAAAAGGGGGTGAGAAAGATGCACCTGTTGACAGATTTCCTTAATAGCACTTTGAAGTGTCATTTGTGTAAAAAGGTACATATATCACTCTATTTATTACTGCAGATGCGCTTTTGGTTTAATGCGTTATTTTAGTTAATTTACTGCTTTTAAATGGTGATTTGAATGCTGTGAGATTACTCTGAATATTTCTTAAGTTTGACACATTCAAGTGGGTGCATAAATGTTTATATTATATTATGTTGTTTACTTTTAAAAGCTTTAAGTTTATATGATACTATAATCAAATAGCATTGTAAATTAAATAGGTGTGATGTATTATGAGTGTATATAACAGAACCTCCACGGAGTAAGGAAATTAAAATTTTCCCGGTTTATTTTCTGATAGTATTTTAATTACCTACTCTTGTAATGAGTAAATGAATTTCTGCATTAGAGTGTATTTCGTTTACTTAAAATTTATTGTAGTTATTTTAATTGAGCCATACTTTCTTGATGAAGTTTTATAATTGGCAAAGTTTTATCAGATGCTTTCAATTATTTTTTTAGTACGCCGATGAAAAGGAAGCTTCTTGGAAATGTGGACCCTACGTAGATCGCTGTTGCATAATAAATTTTACTTAAACCACCTCTTTCTTGGTAGTTTATGGTTTCACTCTAGTATTTATGAAAGTTATTTTAATTAATTGTATGCAAGGTAATTTCCAAGAAAATATGTTTTCTATTTCATAATCTCTATTTATATACATTATTACATTACTAGGGATTGTAATCGTCAAAATGCAAGAATTTTCTTGAAATTCCCTTTTCGTGTATTTACTATGTGGCAATAAAAACATCTTGGTTCAAATTGGAATTTTTTCATGATTAATGAGTTCACCAGTAGCTTAAAGTTTAGCATTTCTCAACATTTTTTGGCGTATGACCATTATCATAGTTTATAATATATTAGCAGAATAATAAAAATACAAACCATCGTTTATTTTTAATTAAAAAAACTGGAATTTTAATGAAAATAATAATATAACGTATTTAAAAAAATATGATAACTTATCGTTTCCTCTGCCTGATGCAAACTAGTGATTAATGTATGGTTTCAATGCTGTCAGCAACAAAAAAAGATCACTCCAATTTGCGCTATCAAGACGTTTTATGAATAATATGACTAAATCCAGATTCAACAGGTTAATATGAGGAAAATGCTGAGTAAAATAATATAATATAGCCCTATTATAATGCTGTTGAAATGTACATACTCGTCAACTTCTATATCCTACATAAGGAAATTGTCTGTCTTTAATTTATATCTAGTTTGAGCTTTCGTATCTCTTGAAAGCTCTATGAGACTCTCTTATAATTTATTTTTATCACAAATTGTATTTATACAATCATACCAAATGGGTTTATCACCCAACTTATCAATCATATCATTAAATCAAAATTACTTTCATTAAGCTGTTTAAAATGCTCAATATGCATACATAAAAAGACTATCATTTTATAAACAAAAGTTAATAGATGGCAATTAAATAAAATGCGTTTAGCGTAAAAGATTCAGTTTTCCGAGAAAAGCGACAGTGGCATCTTTACACGTAATAAAATTACATTTTTCTCTTGTGACTGCTTTATTTAAATTTTAATTAAATAACATGTAGTATTTAAATATGATATTTTTAAATTTTGAATTACAATAGGTTCGAAATTCGAAATTCGATTGATATGGTTTCAAGCGCCATTCGCTGCAAATAATATAAAAGTTTTACTAATAGGAATTCTTCGAAAAATTATACATATCATATTATATTATAACGTATTGAGAATATCAACTTTTGTTGGCAGTTCTTCTTTGCATAGAGTTATAATTATACCTGTTTCATAATAATTCCTTTGTCATATATATATATATACAAACATAAGGGTAGTTTTTTTGTGGTTTTTGAGCTACAGTTTACTAAATCCTACCATAGACCAACACAAATAGATTACAATTTTATATTGCTATATGAAAAAAGACCAACATAAAAACCAATAATTGAAAAAAAAACGCTTTGTTTTAAATATGGATATTTTTGAATCTATTGAAGTATATAAATAAATTATAAATACGTACAACTACAAATAAATATATTATTTATAGTTGTACGCCTACACAAACATATTATTATCTCTGTATGGCAAGATTCCATAAAATACTAACATCATAAGTCAAATCTTTTGATCCATGCCTGAAAATGTATTTCCTTTAAATGAGTTTTTCTTTTGTCGGTCTGAATTCCGGACCTTTATAAAGTTAAAAAATATACCTAAACTCGATAACCTAAACTAAACCTATAACATTTCTAGATTGACACAATGGACTCTTGATATAATAATATTTATAGAAAATTTTTGACGTGAGTTTCCGCGACGTCTCGCGCGTGAATGCTCTGACATGGGTTGGTATTTCATTTGGAAACGGGGCCAAAGTAAATAAGAGGAAACGTTTGACAAGACATCGAACGGAAGTGATCGAACTGTGAGAAATAGCGATCCCTGTATAGGCCATCCATTTGTATATATTTTCATTCCTCTACAAGTCTACACTCTAGAATAAGCGACAAATAAAATAAACCTATCAATGAACATCAAGAAGACCGAGTTCGTAAGAATACCAAGAGAAAATAAATGTCCATTCAGTGGGTGCCACAAGTTCGGGGAGGCACTGATTTCGAAGCCTCAAATAATCATTGACATCAAGACTGATATCAAAAATATATTTCATTAGTTAACTCCATAGTATATTCCCAATACATTACAATTTTTCCCAGAATGGACGATTTTACGCCTCTTAATTAGTGTAGTATTTGTTTTATTGTTTATAAATTATTAGGTTTTGACGACGTATATACACTTATTGAGTGTATTAATTCATAAGGTAGGGTTTTTTTTACAAACACTTCAACTATTCATAAATTGTTTGTTATATATTTTGTTATTGTGATCCTTGACTTAATAGGTAGGTGATAAAGTTTTTATCTACTTTATCGTATTGATTTGTTAAATAAGTTAAAGTTAATCGTATTCGTTGTCATTGTGTACTTGCTTTTTTGTAAGTGTACATAGTGCCTGAAGATGCCGAAAGGCGAAACCCGGGTCGCGAAAAAACTACTCAAATGGACTAGTACACAAATTAAATATATTAGAATTTAGACAAAACTGTGTTAGTGTGGGTATTAGGAGCAGTGAGATAATAACCATAACATCGAGGCTTGAAAAAAACATTTAAAAATGTTGTAGAATTCATTGGAATTCGAACCTATAGCCTAAAAAACCAGTGTTTTACGCATTGTACTATGAGGTCTACCTTGCCGCTTACTTATTTCATCGTTTTTTGTTAAATGAACTACGAACACATGCATGAAACACTTTTACATTATTTATTACTTACGAGAATTGAAACGTACAGTGTTTGAATTTCCGACCCATTTGCTGCGCTAAAAAGCATTGGAAACCTAAATTACGGTTTGACGTAACATGATCAATGCTTTTAAAAGTAATTCGACCTCGATGACTGGCTGTTTCAAAAAATTAACGTGTATTTTTGCGTAGTATTTTATAGACAACAGTGATAGAGTTTTAAAAGGAAAGAACTATCTAATAGAATCGTCAGAAGGGTGTTATTTTCTGACAGCATAGATCACAGTTGCGAATCATGCATTTGGAAAATTAACCATTTTTTTCTTAATGCATGTACATAACAATTTGAATAAACGGCTAACATTAATTTCTCGTAAACATGTTATTTATCTTTTTAATGAAAATGACAAGAAATGAGAAAACCACAACAATATCATCAAGAATTGAACCTGGAACCCCCGGTATGAAAACCCGTATTGGACACGATGGTCTTAATTTAAGTGAGTTTAAATTCTAATGGATTTAAGTTTTGTACTATTCTATTTGAGACGTTTTTTGCGACCCGGGTTTCGCCTTTCGACATCTTCAGGCATTATGTGCACTCACCAAAAAGAAGATATACATTGACAACGAATACAGTTATCTCTAACTTGTATAACAAATTAATACAATAAAGTAGGTAAAAACTAAATCACATACCTATTAAGTCAAGGATCACAATAGAAAATATAACAATCAAATTATGAATACATAGTTGAAGTGTTTGTAAAAAATACCCTGCCTTATCAATACACTAGATAAGCGTATAATAAATCATCAAAACCCAATAAAAGATCATTAGTAATTATAAATCATAAAAAATATTACACTCAAAAGGTGTAAAAGCGTCCATTCTAGGAACAATGTTAACGTAATGGAATATAACAAACAAATTATGAATATTTGTAAGAATGTAATTGTAAGTTGTAGAAGTGTTTGAAAAAAACACATACCGTATGTTTGTATTTGCCTTTTGGTGAGTGCAAATAGTGCCTCTCTAAACGACTCAAATGGAATAGTACAAAACTTAAATCCATTAGAATTTAAACTCAAATTCCATCAAGTACCTTAGGTCGATAGCATTAATATTAAGTGAGCTTAATAAAGTATCTACCTGTTTTATTTATTTAAATCTAAAGTACATAATGTATTATACATTCACATTTAAAGGAAGTTTGCAGTATGCTTAATTGTGCTTTTTCTGTCGACACGGCCTTATGGCTGAAAGCCTAAACTTTTTGTTGTTGTCGAAACATTGAACGATTTTTTTTGTTTATTAAAATCCGATCGTGTTTTTGTACTAAGCTTTCAAAAGAATACACACAAAACCAGTAATTTTTTGCTGTTATTTTCAATACAACGCGTTGCCAACGTGTTCCGAGCTAGCTTAAGCAACCATTGTTTTACAAAGAAAAAGCTTATTTTCAAAAAACGAAATAGAAATTGTTGAAATGTATTTAAATTGAGTAAGTTTTTATTTATTTTGAACTAAGGGAACCTTTTATAAATTGAAATAGCTAGAAATGTATTTTAAGATGAATCAATCGATCCATTTATCTTCACAATAGTTAGTATTTTACTAGTAGTACCATTAAGTTATAAATATAGGTTTCACTTCAATGTATATTATATAGCTACATAAATGTTTTGTTTCATGTTCAAGCTACCTACTTTATTTATAAAAAAAAAATGACTCCAGTAATCAAGAAAAGAAAATATCTAATAAGAAAATACAGTTACAAGTCAACAGCGGTAATTTGTTTTACTCTCCCAGCCTGTCATTCAACAAGTAGTGCATTTAAATAGCCGTAATAAAGCATCGGGAAAATTTCCATTGCCATTCGCCGTCGCCGAGGAGTAGGCGTCCATTTTCCAATTAGCCGTCCCCGTCTGGGGGCGCCCATCGTCACGCGGCGGTCACGTGACACCGGGGACGTCGGTTGTGTACTGACTGTCCCTCAGGCGTCAACGGGACAAGTAGTTACGCCCATCAGCGAGACGTCTCGTCACAGACGCTGGGAGATAAATGGCTTTTGCATGAGTTCTGTGAGCGGTTTTTTCATTTTATTTTAAATTTCGTTTATGTGAATAATAAACGCTGAAACGTAATTTGTTTAATTCGTTTTTTTGTCCATCCAGTAAAGGATTTTTAAGCTAATTTCAGCCATTTAAATAGACCATCGTGCGCCTCAGGCAGAACATGGTGCTCAGCTACAAGTGTAGTGTCATTACTGGGAGATCTAATTATTGAATGACGACACATGTAATTGAATGGGTATGTTTTACAATTTTCTGAAAAAATATTATATTGTTAATACTTCATCGCAATTAAATAAGACACATGTAGCTTAGTGGTCAAAGCACATGGGTGTAAATTTTGAAGGGCGCAGGTACAAATCCTGCTAGGTGTCGTATTTTTTTCATTTTTTTCTTATGTTAATAATATCTCAGAAGCGTTTTTTTTTTAATCATTAATGTTCAGTAAAATAATATTACATTCTTTTGAATTAAACAATAGTTTTTTATACATATATTTTAATTCAAATTGAACTTGCAATATTTACAAAAAATGACCATTTGTTAAATTATTATAGACACTTATGATGACATTATATTATGTTTTATAATAATATAAGTTCGTCAATACTCGTTTTTCCCCGAGAGCTAGATAAAGAATACTCGGGGTGGATTTTTTCCCATTTCATGGCCGTATTGTCGTTTGATTGTTCGTACAGACACGTATGGGTTGGTTTACCATTCATAGTCCTTTCCGGTTTGACGATGGGTCCCGAAGTTCCGGCCGGTTTGTCATTTTGTTCCGGTCTAAAATCTTATAAAACTTTTTTACTGATCCACGCACAAGATATATTTGCGGTAATTTCAGTCTAAATTATATATACATATAGAGTGTACATGTTTAGCCAAGATATGAATTCTATGCATTTTTGTCATTGTCACTGATTAAGTTAGCTACAAAAATGACGTAGCATTTCAGCATTATTTGAAGAGAAGTTCATACTTCTACTATGATGTTTCACTATAATTTCAGATTCCCCCAATTAATTAGTTAATTAGATGGATGATTTAATATTGAGATATTACAAAAATATGCCTTGAATACTTTAGTTCATAGGATGGGCTACCTATTTTATAACAAAGACTTCACATATTCGCCTCCACAGAGTGGAGGTTTGTATTACTAGATTTTGTTTTTACGAGAAATGGATGGCAGCCACTTGCTCAACCTATTAGGTCCATACTCTAACTCATACACAAGTTAAAAGATAGTTAAACTTAATTTTACTGCCGTATAAAAGCAGAAATTTGAATTTAACAATTTTATAAAGCCTGTGGAAAGATACTCCCTTGGCAATTTTATATAAACAACCAAAAGTTATACGTTGACTACTATTTTTAAGATGAACAATCACGTAAAACGCAGATAAATACATACATGAACTATGTAAATAAAATAACAGACTTCAAAGCAGAAAGCGATTCGCCATTTTGTTTTCGGTGTTGCCAGTAAATGAAATCTAACTGCATTCAAAAACTCTGATAAATATATTCTTTGGTGCGAATGTACTTTATACACAGTTAGTATGATAATACAGTTTACAGGATATAGTTACCATTGTAGTTAATATGGTGCGCGTGTCTTAAACAGAATCGTCTCACAAGTTAGATTGATAGAATAAGGCTAATATCGGTATAAAAGTCGTCGATCACAGTTATACGTACACACTAATATACAAGTACCTTCCTATTTCAAAATACAGTATATTCAATTTTTGGTTTTTTTTTCTCATGAATATAGATTAAACCTTATCTTTCGAAGTCTGCCGATAGATGGCCTGATACACACACCACTGATAGACGTAAGCCTGTCTTATTTTTTTCACTTCACTTATTTTTACTCCCTTTGCATTTTGTTTCATCCGGCTGTTTTCGATTGATAGAACCTGTCAACTGTGGAGTAGTAAAAAAAATGTATTACATTGCAATGAAATGTCAATTTATTCAATATACACATTTTCAATACGAATATCTAAAATTTTTATGTATTTCATATTTGTTCGAAGCTTAACGTAATATATTTTGAAATAGCAAGGAAGTTTTATCTATTTATGCCTTAAAACACCCACATACTCTTGGATAAAAATGTAATATATTATTATAATAAAAATTATAATTTAATTTATCAATTAAAAACAACATAATTTCGGGTACTCATTAGCGAGCCGTAACTGTGACCGTTGCAGATACAGTAATCAATCAGTATGAGCGCCAAATATTTATTTTGCAACTAGAGTTGATTACAGTATCTGCCACGGTTACACTCATGGATTGATAATGAGTACCCAGCTTAACGGCCCACGTGCGCCACGTAAGTTAAAATGGGGATTTTATTGTATTTTCAGAGCATAATCCTGGACATTCCTTAAACGTTGTAGATAATCTATTTATATAATTTTGAAATCTTATTATCCTTAATATTTATTTTGACTGCATAAAGTATTTTTATTACATAAAATTGTTTTCTTTTAAACCTCTTGATCTAATGTTTTGGAATATGGGTCATATTTCAGTACATCCATGTGCAGTGGTGTTAAGATTTTTTAGATTTATTAATTTTTAAACGCATTTATAAAACCATTAGTAAATTAATGTAAACATTATATAGTGAAATATTTACGATAAAAAAATATATTTTATAATCTCTGTGATCCGAAATTTGACAAGAATTTGGCATTTTATTATTTAAAAAATGGGCACGATTAACACATTTGAAGATAATTCTAAAGATACTGATTATAAGCCATGTCTTTGAATATTAAAATATGATAACACATATAAGGAATTAGGACATTTAAGGAATGTCCAGGATTATGCTCTGAAAATACCATAAAAACCCCATTTTGACCTACGTGGCGCACGTGGGCCCTTAACATTAGGCATATGACTAAGAAATCAGAATATTTAAAACATTTTTCCGAGTCACAACTCCTTTTTGTAATAATAAAGAAATCTGCGAATTCGGTTTTATTACCAGATTCAAATTCTGGTGCTGGCAAATACATTTAAAAAAATGATAAAATTAACCACGTATATTATATTGTTACAATTGGGGGGCGGTGATTCCAATAACCAACAAAAACTTGACGGCGGGGAGATGTTTATTTAAAAAGTGGATGTATATAATCACATAATGCATTATAATTCATACAATAATTAATTTACGAAGCCGAAGTACCAAAAAAAATAGAAGCCGAGTGACATCTTCACCACTGGCATTTTCCTAATATAAATCCCGTCGCTCAATGACTTGTCATGTGTCCTTCTTAGAATTTTTGGTACGCTGACTTTTCGTTATAATTTACAATAATTCCTAAAGCCAGTTTTAACACAACATAATTACCAGAAGTAATACGTACAACATTCATTGGTATATAATATTATTATTCTCATTGAACAACAATTATTTAAAAGAAATACTCTGACGTATTTTGAAAGAGTTTCAGGAGTATTATGTTTAAAGTATCGTTATTCGTAACCGCAAAGATTTTTCCAGTTGATAAATCGTTTTTTCCGCTTCATTCAATTCCGAAGTGTTTAACACTCAATAAATTTCCCCACTCACCGTTTTTGCCGCGAAAACAATATTAAGTGCAATTTTTCATGTCAAGAGCCTCGCACAGAGAGTGAAAAAAACACTAAAAAATACACAAGCCTTTGCCGACTCAATGAGTGGGAAGGCGTTTTAATTTTTCTTTTGGCGCGAAATTTACGCGGTTTTTTTTTTCACGCGTCATTGTACTCCAGTCAAAGGGTTGATAAATATGTTCATATTTACGAAATCTTGTCAATATTTTATAATATCATTAATAAAGCATTATGGTATACACGCTGAGTGCCAGTTTTACAGTAACTATCATCATCATTATTTATGAGACTACAATCCTAGGTGATTCTTGGTTTTCTAATTTCCTGGCAACGAAGCAACGTTGTCAGTCTCCAATTACTTTGGCCGAGCATTTTTAAATCATCTGTGGGCAGATATCTCAGTTTTGGCCCCATGCATGTCTTCTAGGGTTGCGTACATAGCCCGCCTTGCTGTTATCTTTACCGGCATTATATGCAAGTACCCGATCCAGCGCATTCTACTGTGGTGGTATATAAGCATACTTATTTTTATTCGTATCTGGAAATTTGTACGTAAACAGTTCACCACATGACACTTATTCGTGCGTCGCAGTACGTAAAACATGAGTTCGTGTAACATTTAATCAAATGACGAGTTCTTCGTTGAACATTTCACTGTGGAGTATATTTGTACGTATGTTACAACATGTGGTGAATTTTATGAGATGTCTTTACTAGGCTAGGTTAGATTAGGTTAGGTTAGGGTTAATCTTATTAGAATAGTACTATTTGTAAACTATCGTCGAATTTTGTAAGATACTATCATTTACAAATTATGAGATTACAAATGTATTCCACGGTGAAATGTTCAACGAAAAACTCGTCATTTGATAAAATATTATACGAACTCATGTTTCACGCACTGCGGTGCACGAATAAGGTTCCCACGATGAACTGCATACGTACAACTTACATGTAACCATTTTTATCATGGGATGTAGTTTTTGTCCATTGAGTCTGTGGACTAGAATTTAAATATATACATACATTAAGTAAACAACATATCTGTTCACTACTGCAATGTGGTCTCTAAGAATTTTCGTAATTAGAAACATAATAATAATGGCTAAAGACGTTTAATGGTATAAGAGCACACAACACTTTGCAATGAATTACAATTTTACTTTATTAATTCAATAAAATGAGTTTCAATTTTAATAAAATATTTATTTAGATAATTTATCACAAATATAGGGAGAGTAGATAATTAATTATTCATTAATTTCATTGACCTTTTCCATTCCCGTGCTCGTTTTCTATTCGTTACATTTAATTTTTCGTTATATTATTCAAATTACCCTATTCATTATTTAAAGGGTAGAATAATTCAACCCTCAAGCGCCTTTTCGAGAGGTCATAAAACACCTATTCAAATTTCGAATCCAATCGCATCAAGTGTACCCCAAAATTTTCATTAGACGTTCTTAAATTTGGCCAGGATGTAGATATTTCCTGTTTTTTTATTCCCCATAAGTAGTTTCCGGTAAGGGGTCGACGCCTTATTGCAAAATCTAACTGAGTTTTTATTACGCCAGCAGAAAGGGTAAGGTTGAATATTACGGGTTGTTGACTGTTAGATATGATTTGAGTTTTTTAAGATTGTGATGGTTTATTAAAATACATATTATTTTGCCTTCGTCGGAAAATTGGGACTTAAAACACAATTTTGACGATTTAAAATTTAGGACGAAGCATAGATAATTTATCTGACAAGACCTAATTTTTTTCACCAATTTAAAAAAAAATCTTTGTCATGCCATTTGTATTTTAAATACCAACGCATATAATATTTATTGTCTATAGTTGATGCTAATTTAACGATACTATTTTTTCTGGAATCGTTATTAAAAATTCTGTATACCTCTTATGTATAACATGAATCAACGTTAGTAGAGGAATTTATGTAATTTATTTGTATTGCCTAACAGAATTAAAAAAATAATAATACAGAGAATAAGAAAGAATGTATAAATTGTTTTAAATGTTTAATTATAGTTGTTTTTGTGATTAATTCTACAATACCTATGTGAATATAAATCTAAGACCAGTTTTCTTTTGATGGATGAAAAACTACAATTTATTAAACATTCCACCAAAAATTAACAGTGTGAAAAATACTAATATATGGTATATTCGGAGTTTTTTGGTTATACCGTACATACGTATGGTATAATACTTGTGGTGATTGTTCATCTAAATAACTATAGTTTACTATTTAACTAAATTCGTTACGATTATATCAATAAAGCATGGCATTTGTATATCAGTACATCCTTGGCAAATAAATCTCATAGTGAATAATTATGATATTTGCCATAAATTATTAATCTGTAATGACTTATTTAACCATTTAATTAAACATTTGGTACACTATTTTTGGTCTTCAATTTTATATATTCTGACTCCACAATAAAGATTTCTTCTACATGTCAAACTCGTTAAATAGGTAATACTTATTTTCCGTAATATACGACGATTAAAATTTTTAAATACTCGTATATTAATATTGGCGCCAGAATTAATAGTATTTTCAAAAGTGACTTCATTCTGTGTTTTAAGGCGCCGGGCACATTGAATCAGGCGAACGGGGCGCTCGCGCATATTGAATGTGAATCATCGAAAATACAACGTGGTCAAATATGGCAGAGCACACTGGTTTTGAAGAAGCGCTGTGCCCGCTTGTCCCATGATTCACGCGTTGTTTGGCTTCTCTGTGGGACGAATTAACGGAAATACTACGTTGTCAAATTATGTTAAAGCCCATTGAACACGGCAAGCAAAAGCGGCGCGCGCTATTTTATTTTATCCACTTCTGGACGCGTTTTCAATAGACGGGCACCTTGGGATTATTTTAATAACAGTGAAGTCATTGTTTAGTTCCTGGGTGTGCGTAATTTTGCAGGTAGAATTATGTCATCGTGAATATGAATTACAAGCCGGCGAGAAATAAAATATTTTTTTATTGCTTTGTTATGAGAGACGCTGATAATAATAATTATTTTGTGCTTCTCGTGCCCCTTATTACATAGGTGAAGGGTAATGCGCGGGTGGGAGGGGGCCTACTTCATAGTGAGCGCCCCAATCCGTCGCTTTTGGTGGGCTTCGTCACTAAGCTTAAAGTGTTCATTCAATGTGTGGTACCAACACTCAATTATGTGTGTGAAACATGGACTCTTAAAAAAAGAGAAATCCCAAAATTACGAGTAGCACAACGTGGCATGGAAAGGTGCATGTAAGGCATTACGTAAAAAGCCCACAAAATAAACCAATGGATAAGGAAGAAATGGACTGAACATCGCTCGACGAGTAGATATCCGATGGATAAATGCCGTCATAAAGTGCTACCCAAAGGGCAATAAACAGTTATTTTTTAAACCCACTGGATAGACGAACTCACAAAGTGAGTACGTGGCAGCGAAGAACTAGGGATCGCTAAGATCTAGTGCAGGCCTCAGTTTAGAGTTGATCGACCCTGGTTGATGATATTATGTTTTAGTTAACTGGGATTTATTTTTAGTGATTTATTTACCTGAAAAATATTATTAATGAAGTAATCAATACGTCAATATTAGATTGGTAGCAGTAAATAATAACATCACAGCAGACTTAATTAGTTGTTTTCGAATAAGACAAATTGACTTTTCCAATTATTGGTTTTCTTCAATATTGTGTAGTCTAATGGAAAACGTTTCGTGTTGACACTTAAGATGTTTTTTTTGTACATGGTTGTACATTATTAAGTGTCAGAACATTATTTTGTGTAATTAATGCTGTACAATAAAATAAATGTCAAAGTCATTTGTCACTCGACTGAAGCGATATTAGAAATTATCTTTACTTTGCGTAAAGAATTTCTCAACGTTTTTTTTTCATTTATAACGAAAGACTGTGGTAAAATATTAATACTAAATACTATTGTGTGATAGTAATAAACAATTTACATTACATTATGAGAACTATCTTAGTAAGTACTTAAACTAATATATTATTATCGTGAAAGTTCGTTTTTTTAATGATGAACTTTTGGAACTATTAATAAAATTAAATTTTATAATTAAGTTTTATATTAAATAAGGATGGTTGAATTGCCATTGGCATTAATTAAAAATTTTAATCAATTAAATTAAATTCAAAAAAAATTAAACAATTTTACATTTTTAACGTTTTATTTAATTTCATGTGTTAATTTTGTAGTACAGATTCTTAAAACTGCTTGTAAATGTTCATTTGTGGTATAAGATCGTAATGGGTTTTAATTGATATTCATAACTGAAAATTTTTGTTCACATAATAATGTAGTTTGATCCAATTTTTTTTGTTGTTGAGCAGACTCTTTAATTAACTATTTCTTTTATTCAACGAATAGTTCACAATATTTAAGAATTATTATTGAACAAACATAATTCTGAAAACACTCATGAGAATATATAGTCAATAGAAAAAATCATTTTTGAAAAAATTAAGACACCCGGCAGGAATCTTACTCACTCTTAATCGTTGAATAAAAGAAATAGTTGATTAAAATTATTAGCAAGTTCAAGGAAGTTACAACAAAAAATTTTAGAGTGATCCGTGACGTCGGTTGGTAATGAAAGTAATAAATACTTTAACTTATCATACAAAAACCGACCGCCTACCGTAACTCAATTTGGAGAGCGCTTATAAGCAGGTATTAAAAAGGCCAATAGTTAAAATTTGTCGCAATTGAGCATGGCAGTCGTAGCATAGTAGTAATGCACAGGGCGCGATACTCAAGAGACGCAGGTTTGAATCTTTCAGAATCTTTAAGTTGTTCGAATTTATCCGAATTAAGAGTGTTGTAAAATTTAAAGATTTATTTCCGACGGTGCAATTTATGTTGGTTCAAATTTTATTTTTAAAAAAGGCGTTGAAATGTAGAAAAAGTAAAGTTTTTCAGAAACACGATTAAAGCTCGCGAGCCCAACAGAAATATTTCGAGGGCCGAAGTTTTCCCAGGCCTGTTATTATCATCATCATCATCATCAGGAGCGCGACAACCCAATGTGGGTCCTGGCCTCCTCCAACAGCTCCCTCCACCTGTCCCTATCCAGTGTCGCCGCTTTCCAATTTGGTACCCCCAGAATACGGCAGTCACTGGCGGCTCCATCTAACCAGAGAATCTTCGGCCTCCCTCTTCTTCTACGTCCTATTGGATTGCTGGACATCACTCTCTTTGCCGGTTCATTATCATTCATACGGTGCACATGACCTAGCCACCGCAGTCTCCCAATCTTCATTGATTAAACTGCGCTGCAATCTTTGCACAGCCCGTAGAGCTCAGCATTATATCTTCTCCTCCAATTGGTGCCATCCCTGATCGGTCCATATATACGGCGGAGAATTTTTCTTTCAAAGATGTTCAGGGCTCGTTCATTTCGCAGAGTTAATGTCCAGGTTTCCGATGCGTAGGTGAGGACTGGCTTTATAAGTGTCTTGTAAAGAGTGCTTTTAGTTCGGCGAGATAGTAAGCGGGACTTAAAATGTCTTAACAGATCAAAGTAGCATTTATTCGCAGACATGATTCTCTTGTTGATTTCTTCTGTAATATCATTATGTCGAGTTACAAGAGATCCAAGGTATATGAAACTGTCGACCGTATCAAACTTGTATGCGCCAATATCTAACTTTGGTGCGACTTCTCGTGGTGTGACATAGACAGGCATGTACTCGTATTTAGGCTTGGTATTATAGATGAAAATAATTCTGCACCGGAGCATAAGTTTGCGCCATGTCTCTTGATTCAGCATCTCGTCTTGCGTGAAACAGCAATAAAATATGACACACGGATGAAAAATAAGAAAAATAACTGAATTATTTGGAGTATTGTAATTTTAAATGTTGAATATAATGTAGAATGATTTTTATTTAGGTACTCTAAAACTGGTTTTGTCATTACAGCATCATCAGCGTAATAAATAAAAATAATAAAATTACAAAAAAAAAGTATTTGCTATTTACTTTTAAACTATGTATTTATACTAAAAAAAAATACTGAGGAAAATAAAGAATAATTTTTATGCACCCTACTACTGTGATATATTATGTAAGTACCTGTAAGTTTCACCGGTTTAATAATTGACTTAGGGATTTGGGTCTTAAACGAAAAATCCCTCCATATCTTTTACCTTAATACTGAGGATGGTGATCACTGAAATTATAGACGCTGTCAACAATCTCTTCCATTGAGAGCCATCCTGCATTGATTTGGTCGCTTCAATTGTTAATTCAGTCGTTGTTTTTATAGTATTTTTCTTTTCTCTTTTGGACGCCACTGGAGCCCTATCTTATTTCTAGTCATCTCAGATCTCAAAATTCCAGATTTCACCACCGTACATGGAAAATGAAAATATCGATAATAATAATCCAAAATTATCTCAAAATAAAATTCATTTTACTAAATATTTACAGTAAATGCGTAGTAAAAAAAAAACAACAGAAATAAAAATCAATATTTAAAGACTTACGAATTGTGAAGGTGTGTATGTATAATAAATAGCTCATTATTGTTAATTTTAAAATAATAACTGACAGTTAGGGTCGTTCCATTTTTATAGTTTAAATAATAATTTAAAAGGGTGTTGGTAGTCCATTTGTCTATAACTAATATGTTTTTAATTAAAAACTGTTTATCTTGTCACGGTAAATAAACCTTCCGTTTGAGACCAAAACAGTCAATGCTTTCACCACGTCTGACGGACAGGAAAAACAAATTAAACATTTTAGTCTAGCTCATAAATTACTGAAAGAGCTGTGGCATAATCATCCCTCTTTTATATTATATCCCGTGGCGTAAGTTTCGGGCTGTGGACGACCTGTCAAAAATAACGAGTTTCTATTTATTTACCGAATTACTTTACTGCCGAGGCATTTTGTGATGACGCATCCCATATCCCACATCCTGTCAGCCTATCAGTGTTGACATGTCTCTAGAAACGTCGCGGGAAACTTGTCCCCAAGGATACGGGAGTGTGGATAATCGAGTATTAGTCTACTTTTAAAAATATATAGAGATATAGAATTACAAATTAAATATCTATTTTCCACAGGGTCAAATTAAAGCAAACTCGGTAAGGAGGCTGACCTCAATAATAAATTCTGCATATCAGTTTTTCAATTAGTCAGTTATATATTGACGCAAACGCCATATAATAGCTGACTCGATTATTTCAATAAAAAGAATATTATTTTGATTGTATAAATAGCGAATAATAATTCATCGGAAATGTCACTCGAATCTAAGTACCTGGCCCTTTACTATCTCAGTATATGTACTGTCAGTTTATTTATATTATAGAACCGATTGTACACTTGTACTTATGTAACCATAAATAAACTATCACTTATCTATCATCAAGGAATAACCACGATCGTCTTTCATCTACAACACCATCGACCATTCCTACAAATATATGCGTACCACTGGATAGTTACAAATAAAATGTTTATTAAATGTAAAGTACTCATATTTTTCGTCAAATTATAATAATATTTTAATTAAAGGTACCTACTTATTCATTTTGTAATTTATATTAAATTCAGCGAGGTTATTTTTTATAAAGGTATGGCATGAAAGTATTATAGCTATATAGTATATTATAATATGACATATTATTTGTTTTATTAATACTGTCGACCGAGGGTACCTGATGGAATTTGAATTTAAATTCTAATATATTTAAGTTTTGTACTATTCCATTTGAGTCGTTTTTTTGCGATAAAGTTTTTACCTACTTATTGTATTAATTTATTGTATAAGTTCAAAATAACTGTATTCGTTGTCAGTGTGTATTTACCATTGGTGAGTGCACATGTGCCTGAAGATACCGAAAGGCGAAACTTGGGTTGCAAAAAACGACTCAAATATAATAGTAACAAAATTAAATTCATTAGAATTTTAATATTTGTTTAAGTAATAAAAATACTTTAATTATTAAATGTATGGAAATTGTGATTGGTATTATAATCATTTGTTTCAATATCGTTAACTGCCAATTATTGGTAGAAATGCATATACCTATTTATAAGGATTAAGAACTATATTATATTAGGTACTTATTTATATGGTCAGTTTTATATAAGTATCTAAAAGGAAATTGCTAATCGACCGTTTGACAACTCTACTGTAAAGAAGGAAGTAATTTCCTTCTAATCCAATGAAATCGGCTATGATCTGTATCGGCCCTGAATATTAAAATGTATTGTATATTAATTACATAAGATGATGATAATAATACAAATAATTTGCTGACATTTTCAAATCATTCATTCATTCATAATTCATTATTTTCTAATAAGAACGAAAATCTTTCATAATCAAGTAATTGTTTTTAATTATTTTTAGACTTAGAAATAGCACCATAACAATTAGATATTCTTAATAAACCATTTATTTTATTCAACGAATAATTCAAAAGATTCCGAAAATGTAACATTCTATATATTGAACATATAACTTGAAAAAATCTCACATATATTATGATACTCACTAGAAAAAACGGGATCCCGTCGAGCATAGTATTCTTTTTTTCAAATATGATTTTTTCTACTGGTTATCAGAGGTCTTATCAAGTTATGTATGTTCAATTAGATATTCCATTATTATATCATTTAGCTATATTAGCAATCTTATAGACTCAATGCTTATGGGACGCACAAATTTGTGTTTTTGCTAATCGCTAATCAAATGCAAATAACACGTTATTTGCAAAATCAATTAAAAGTGCCCGTAAATAATATGAAATTATGCACCATTAAAATCGTGTTGCGTATTATCGAAATATAGCACAACGTAAACAATAATAAAGTGTTTTCAATGGAAATAATAATACAATTCTAAACCTCTCAATAATTTTATTTAATTTAATAACCATTTCTAAAGGATACATTTCTAAGATTTCCAGAATTGTTACTCCAAAAGAATCGTATATTATTATTACGAAACCTTTCAGTAAAAACAAATTGGAAATTCTTTCATGTGTTACTGTTATGTTATAGTCACTGAGAAGAAGTGTTTCAAAACAACGACCGTCATATAAGAAAATGTTATTATAGCTGATAACGTATATGAAAATATTCATTTAATAATGCTACGATATAGAAAGTCTACACTCACTATATACGAGTATGCAATACAGACTACATTGGCCCAGGCCACGGCTAATACGCTGCTTAACTGACTTTTCCACATTTTCTATTTTCCAATTTTCTCTTGTTTTGTCATACAGCCAATAATATTGCATACCAACGATATTGGAAATGTATTTTATACCACACTATTACAACACTTACGTCGCAGTGTTTAATATAGCATTTTTATAAACCCCTAGCTCAGCGGTATATATTTTTTATTCGTCGTCTAAAAATAGAGTAAAAATATACTTATTATTTTTTGAATAAACAATATTGACATGATCAATAATATACTTTACAAAAACTATTAATAACACATTGCGATTACTAACTGTTATGTGTATCATACTTATTTATTGATACTGTTTCAAAGCGTTGTATATTACTGTATTATTAAGATAACTATGTATTTATTTTTGTAATGAATCTATTATTCATTTATTAAATTGATATTATAATATACAAACATTGTATTTAATTCAATAGGCATTAATATTATAGCAAGTCGAGAGAGAACGCGTGGGTATTTGAACCCGAATGGCAATTCTTAATACCAATATAAAGTAATGTTGTGGCTTTTTCTATTAAATATCTATCAATTTTTCTACACGATATTACAGACTTATGTTTCAGTACGTTGAACATGACGATTGGTTTACTAATCATATGTTTGTTATTATAATATCGATTTACTTATTCTTAGATTTTTCATTATTCAGTACGGTTATTTTTGTAAATCTTTTTTTTATTTAATAAGTCATCTCATAAAAACATATTATCTTCGTTTTAGTTAAAACTTGTAAAAGATTGACTCCAAACATATGCGATATTAGTATATCGATAAAATATTGTGGCAATGCATATTATCGGTGAACAACCAAAGCCTATCTTCTAAATAACTAATGGCAATGCAATATAGTCCAGTACCGTAGGAAAATAGTTATGCACTTTTGTATAAAAGCATGTCATTTTGCATGATGAATTAAAGGGTCATTTCTAAAATATAACCTCCGTCTTCCATAATGGTTGAGAAAAAAATCGATATTCATCACCTCATTCTACAACTAGATAACTCTGATTTGTTCATTATTGGAAAATAAAATTTAAAAGTTACTTGATTATTTATTAAAGTAAAAATGGAAAATTATGCTTGTCTAATTGAGAACAATTTAATAATGTTCAATTGTATGAACAATATTGTAGATATATTATTTTATTTATTTAATGCATTTATGGTTTTAAAGTCATCTAATATTTTCAAAAGCTAAATTGATACAGTTCCCATTAACTTCTGACTTAAATAGTTTTATCATTTTGTAGCGAAGGAAATGTAGAATCATATTCAATAGATTATCACAAAAACAGTGAAAATTAAGTTATCTATTTGTGGTATTGAGGTGAAATATAATTTCTATCTGATTTGATCAGTTTTTAGTTGAGATAAGTATTTTATCGTTGATTTTCATATTATATTGTACTTAATTATAAAAGATTCATCTGGTAACATTGCAGAACACTCTTTACCATAATTATATTTATCATTTATAAAAGATAATGTCATGCTATTCTTACATTGTATAAAAAAAACTTTTATAAAAGATAAAACTACAATAAATGACCAAGAAAATACCAACAATAATTATTATTTTGATGATGTACGTATGAAAAATTATGTATTTATTTGTAAACTGTAATCTGTAATGTTCTCAGCATACATAAATACATTTCATCTTGTTAAAGAATGATAATGGGATAAGGTGGTATATTACTACCAGTTTTGATAATGGATAGTAGATAACAGCTTACTTGAAGTTGGGAAATTTTAAATTCTTCAGGAATAACTATTGCTATAAGGCCTTTTGGGACCAACATCAATTTTATTAAAATATTCATCATGCCCGTATATCTAAGAAAACTTGATATTATTCCTAACTTAGTCTATGAATGTATATTCTATAGCTGGTAGCTGGTATAAAATATATACGCGATATATCTTTATTGCACAATATAATACATTATATAGTTAATACATAAATTACTCAAGTTTACAATATTGCACAAAGACTGCATTCGTGTATAGCATTCGCAAACTGCTTGCGTAGACTGACGCCCGGCTACGTGCTACGGATGTCACGTCTACGGGTTGAAGCTACGAGTACCACGGCGTAGACATGCTTTATATATCCACCACACTTTGAATTATTATCAACAGAAAGAGTAATAATGCTTGCTGTCTTTCTAAATGTAAATATATCTAATAGTCTACTAAGATAATTTCCATTCTTTGGATGTCTCTATCTTAACTCTCTCTGTCTTTCCCGTCTTGCACGTTATTTCTCTAATCTTGGTTGTCGCATCGATTTAGTTGGTCACTTTAGTTGCACTATAAATCTTTTAACATATCTTGGGTCATGTCATTGGGATGGCAGTGGTAAAGGGTGGAGGAAGGCTGTTAAGATCAGCCATAAATAATGCACGCTAAACTTTGTCATTCATAATTTCTTTTTTCATTGTAATAAGACTAAAATTCAGAGACATTGTTGGTTAGTTTTCAAAATTTAATTAAAACCTGCGAAGCCAAGCCATAATAAAAAATACTAAAAAATACTCGTCTATCTGCAAAATATCTAAAATTATGCAATTAAATCATACATAAATTTTAATATTGGTTCAATAAAAGCAAATACGTATGACTGACAAAATTTAATATGCACTATTACCTTCACCCTTTGCTACTGCGGTATGATGAGATTTGTCAAAAGATGATCTGTTTTGATCTAGAACTATTTTTTATATTTGGTAAAGTAGGTCGCCAACCGTACGGTAATGATGTCAAAAAATAATAATTTAATCTTGTCCAACTCTTTTGCTCATTTCCTTATAAATTTATTTATTTTTTCAATTCTTACGCGTTACGGCTAATATCCATATCTTGATTTTACAGTCTATGTTTAAGAACAAATTTAAGCATATGAATGCACTTCATACCGGAAAATTTCTTTAGAAAATTCTACATGTCAGTGGCGAAGGGTGGATATAAAAACGTCGTATTGATCTCGTATCTAAATACGTGATATTATATATGACAAAATTCAATGGCAAAGGATAGAGGTTGACTATTAAAACCCGGGATAAATAGTTATACACTAAACTTTGTCAGGAAACCGTTTGTTATCATTCAATGAATATGACGATGAGTGTAGATAGTGTTCGTTAGTTTTTAAAATTCAATATTAAACCCTGCCTAATGCAAGCCATAATAAACAATAGTCAACAAAATAAATATTTTATTGGTAAAAGAATATTTTTTATCGATTATGGTTTAGTTAAGCAAGGTTTAATGAATCTAAGAAAAAAAAACCAACGCCATCGTAATATGTATTCTTAATTCAATGAAAACAAATAAGTACTATGACTGCAAAATTATGAACTATTTTTGTAGGATCGCTCATAGCATACCCAAACTATTATGGTTTGGTTTAGGCAGGGTGTAATTGAGTTTTAAAAACTAACTAGAATTATTTACAAATTGTATTTCTTCAATGAAAATAGATAAATGTGATTAAAGTGTAATGTGTACTATTTATGTCGAATCTTAACAGCTTACTTCTACATGTATATGTACACCACCGGGGCGTCACCATCTATTTTGACCAATGCATAAACTAGGCAGAAAAATTACTGCCGAATTCAAGCACTCATATTTTGCCTAATTCATGGATATGGAAACGGGCTTGCATTTTTCATGAAATAGACAAACTTTTGCCGATTTCATGTAAAACGCAATGTCACACATTCGGCGTAACATATATATATATATATGTGTACATTTTATTTATCAAATATCAAATAAAGGAGTAACGTAAACCGCCCACACAGTCATACATGTAATCCTATTTTCACACAATAAATGAAGAAATGCATGACCAATAACATCGGTCCTCTCTCGCATGGATTTAAACGATTAATGTCGGATAAAGCGTAGGATTCATTTTTCCACAAATATTGTAACACAAAAATAGCACGTTTGAATACACATATAAAATATTATGTTCATATGCATTCATTTTTTGAAACGTTTACAAACCTACGCATGTATTTTGTGTTGAAAGTTATGAAACTTATTATTCAGCATCGGAAGTAGCATCTCCAAAATTTCTCGGAATTACATATTGTGTCAATATCCTCAAATGAATGGGAAAGAACAAAGAAGTTTTGCATATTATCAAAACCAGAAAACTACAGTACATCGGCTATATCTAAAAGTAAAAGTTACTACTTACATAATACTACTTAATACTTACTTAATACTTACAACACGTCGGTATTCCATTTTTTTATCCATATGTGTTTACAATTCAACAATAATATGAACTTTTTGATCTTTTGAAAACATTCCATGACTAATCGTATTATTACACCTAATTATTTAAATATAATGAATGTTTATCCAAAATACAATATGGTTAAATTTATTAAAATCATAAATTGCACAGAGAATTACACGGGGAATTGATTTATGGATAAATATAAGACAGTGAGAAAAGATGTGTAATTAAATAATATAAGTATATATAGTATATAAACAAATATTTATAAAAAAATTGATATCCTAGGTTTATTCTAGTCGGTATATAAGATATCTCTTCCAGTCCTACGGATACGTCAAGAGTACCCATCACAGCGACTGCATTACCTCTTTTATGATTATTCGCTATCTCAGGTACTCAGTTGAACGGCATTCACCTGTTATATCAGTCAAGCGACGACCGATCTTGACCACCGTTTTCAAAACAGAATGTCCCAGGGCCCAAATGTATTTAAGCCCAGACAATATAATTTGGTGAAAGACAGTCATATTTTTGGCCTTGTAACACTAAGCTAAAAACCTGCTGAACTAACGATTCAAATTATACGTAATATACAAATATTATATATGATTGGGATATTTTTTATAAATAATTTGCAGTGAAATAAATATTTATAACAATAATTACTATGTAAGTCAAACTAAATCATATTACCTATATGTATCGCATGATTTATGTATGGAATATAATTAACATATTATAACTTTAATTATAATAACAGAAAAATATATAGGTATCAATGTCGCATAATAATTCGGAAATTTTTCTTTGAGTTGTCAAATAAAAGCCTTCATTTATAATACGTACTACATCCTATCGCAGGAGCCGAAAACTGTTAACATATTAATATTATGGTAGCCCTCGCTAATGATGTATTTGTGTTGTGGAATAGAATAAAAATATCGCAATCTCATAGAATTATGTTAAGTGGACACTGGTGCGATGTATAAAGAAACGCCACAAAGAAGGAGTCTTTTCGATGGTTTAATTGAGACAGTTATATATTACAAATGTATCTTGATTTATCTTTAATCAACTTAATATGGTATGATTATCTACATAATAATACTATGTTCTTTCTGAAGTTTTGATATTATTTAATTTATTTAGATGTGTCAATTTATTTAAGGATATTGAGGGAATTTTGAGATGTTGCTGTATAGACTTTGCGTGTGATAGATTTTGATGTCCTCAAACGAATGGGAAAGGACCTATATACATGTTTTACGTAGTATGAAAAACCCTAAAACAATAGTCCTTCACCCACAATATGAGAGGACAAAAATACAACTCGTAATCCAATCCAATTGTAAGCGTAGCAGAGAATGACGCCACATGTCGTAGTTCAAAAAATACCATGATTAAACTTTTCAACAAAAAAATATTGTAGATAATTTATATTTACAGTGTTAAATGTAATAAAATTATTATTTTAAATACCCGGAAATGATATACCGGATAAGATGCAGTCAAATTTATTTTATTAGAATCATTTTGTTTCGTTTTTATATATATTTATACATCATAAATAAACAGGTTAGATTCGTTTTTCATTCTGATTTCTGAGTCTATTTATTAAGGTCTTACGGAGACAAAGGTCAGTGTAGCGATTCATTATTGCATCCAAATGGATCTTCAATTCATATAATCCTTTTTACGTGTATCTTCTAGATTGCATACAAAAACTGGCTGTTCTAAAACTACACTTTGATATAACCACAATATTGACGCGTCCGGAAACTTGTACGTATGCAGTTTTCCGTATCACACTTCACCGTAAAATGCTGTATCGGAAATATATGACCGTATATTAAAGACCGTCCGATCCCTTTGGGTCGTATTGTACTGACATACAATTCATATCTAAATAAAACACGGCTCTTGTCAGTTTACACTTTACAGGAAGCCAGCTGCAAATATTTTTTGAAAATAACCCATATACTGGATTATTTGTTAGGTTAGGTTTTTATTTTTGAATTCATTAATTTTGCCAAAATATATCTATGAAAATTGAAGTAATGTTCATATTGAATCTAATAAAATTGGAGACCGTATAGTATACGGTCAGCTCTTTCCTATAAAAAAGCTTATGGCAAACTTATTTATTAGTATACATTCTTCAAGGCTGGAAGTTTTACCACTGTTATTGGGCTTTACGACCTGTTGTGGTGTTTAATAAAAAAAAACTATGCCACGGTGAAATGTTTTACGTATAATTTACATGTAACCCAATATTTAGTATGCTTTGTTAAAATATTATTAGTATTAATCGTTAAGAAGATATTATAAACCAATACCTTTTAAATCAGGAATAGTTTCATCCACTTTAATAAAATAATATTCTTAACATACTACATATTATTATTTGAGGAGAAAAAATAGGTTTTAACCATTAAAATTTATATAAAATATTGTGTTTGTTTTAATGTACCTAATATTTTTTACGAATAAACCCAATTAAAGTAATATATAGTTTATAAGTTGGTTATCTAAATAAAAGGTACTTATTAGTACTTATCGTACTATAGGTTTATTTTCAATTAACTGTGCGACATTAGGCTGCCTTCAATTTCCGCCTATTAATTTTATATTAACTCGACTTTTCGTGGTATTAAGTATCCTAGTTATAAAATAGTTACCGCATAAATCGTAAACTGTCGTAAGGGTCGTCCCTTATTTCTTTCCATCGTTAAGGCCAGATACAGGGCGAAATGATGTGACGTTAATCCTTGAGGTCATCCGGCGAGTGACATCGCAGGCTTAAAATATTTAGAAAGAATCCTGCGGGGGCGTCAAACCAGCCACATACACTACAATATGTATACATATATATAATAACATTTTTTTTTACTTTCAAATTTATTACAAGATGATGACGTCTTCATTTTGATGTTTTTCCTATCACCTATAAAAATATATCGAGTGATATTGGCTTGAAATATTGATACATAAATAGTTAAATGAGTGTGAATAGAATGTAACATATTATATAATATATAAATACTTATATTTCAATATTGAATGAATATATAAAATATTTAAAAGAGTATAAGATAATTTTTATTGTAAAATACAGCTAATAAGATAGATAATATCACTTACTTAGATAGTAAACGATGTGAGTTTGAATATTGATCGATCCATCTTTTGTTCTAGAAAATTCTACAATGTATAAGTAGTAAAATATTAAGGTTTTCTCAGGTTGGGCATACAAACACATAATAATATGATCTGAAACACGTCGAGTTTGTCGATGTAATTTTGTTGTCATTTAAAAAAACACATGTAATTTAATAATATATATTGCCAAACATAGCGTCGCGTCGGTGAAACATTTTTTTAGAAAAAAACATTTGCTTGTCGCATGTATCAAATTTCACTCGACGTTTGGGGCAGGTAGAATTAAAAATGCTTCTTTTTACGGTTAGTCATTCGTTTCGGTTAGCCGCGTGATATCATGCTGACATGGTCACACTTGTATACGTAGAAGAGGGTTGCGACATTGTCGGCCGGTTTGATTAATGACCGTATCACAGTCGAGACGATTTTTTTGTGCGGCCGGGACCAAGTCAACTACAATGGTAATTGCATACTTAAGGCAAAAACTCCGCCTGTCAGAAGCACCTAGTGACAAAATTCGAAGCTTGCAATTTTAAAAAATTTATAGTATTTTACTTAAAACATTAAACTAACGATTTTAAAGAAACACTATAAATTATGAATTCTTTGAAATTAAATATTATTAAAATTTATTTTATCAAGTTTTATTTTAGTAGTGAAAATATTTTTGGATAATTAATTGTTTCAATGTTCTCCATATTTATTTAAAAAAAATATAAAACCAAACTTTAATATTGTGACAATACAGAAATTAAATTCGAAATAGCAATTGGAATTAACAGGACTTTTAAAATATTTTTTTTTATGATTTTTATAAAGAACATAATTTTATCATGCAATATCTATACACATACAGTTTCCCACATGACTTCCATTAGATATTGTAGTTCTGAATTCATAGAAACAAAATATTTAAATTATTTATTAGTATAATATCAATAATACCGCTCTTATGTGTTTTCTACGGACGCTTATCGATATGTCGTGTTCAAATACGCAATTTGCGTAGTATATATTTGAAAAGCGCTCTAAAAATATCGTCTGAAAGAACTAAAATATTCCACGACTATTCAATACAAGTTGCAACTACCGTGCACTTTGCATGTAGGAAAAGTCTAGGTAGTCGACGTAACTATTTCCAGCGTCGACACATTTTAGACGCCGCGGCGCTGTTTGCATTCGTCGCGACGCCTCCTTTATTGACTACATACGGTTATGTATTGGAAGCGGGACACGGAAGTGAAAAGTAAATAAATGAAAAGTTTATATGTTTGTAAATGTAGACTGGCAGATATTTAAAAGCTCTTTCCAAACTTTCAATTTGCTACGAAGACAATAATAATATGTAGTGTTGTGTATATAAGTTATATATATATAGTATACAATAGAACTTTTTTTACACAATATTTTTTGTACCAATTTAATAGAGTTTCATATCTAGGGTATAAATTTATAATTAAACGATGCACTTGCAACAATTAACCAAGAAAAGGTAATTGAATATTGATTCAAAACAGAATGATAAATAAACATATGAAACCAGTCGCCATAGATCAAGAATTTTATGCGAGATTTGCTTTATGACTTAATGATGATCTTTCCATAAAAGCCAAGAAATAAAAAGCCTCCGAAATGTAATCAAATATTATTTTACTGCTTTGCGGTTGGTTTTTGCAATCAATTATCAACTTTTTCTTTGCTTGTCGAGATGACAGTAGCGATCTTGTTGAAACAAAACACTTGTACGCCAATATCCCATTCAAACAATATTGTGTACATCGATTATTTGCTTTACAGATCACCAGGGTGATATGTACTTTTTAAAGAAGATTGACTTATATATTGACACAGCTATCTATAAGTACTGAATATAATAATGTCTGTCTGTCCGGTATAACTCAAAAAGTACTTCAAAAATATTGATGAAACTTATACTGCGTATCAATGACATATTAAATGGACGACTCACTTCATACCCGGCGCGCACGAGAAATTGTGCATGAAAGTCATTCACAGATGTATAGGTAGATGTCACGTGACCATTGACGTATCCGTTTCCATTATGCGATACAAGCTTCGAGAATTTATAGTAATATAACCTTTATTGTAATGGCGTATTAGTGTCATGACTCATTGCGTTAGAAACAGATTCTCGGTTACTTACGACTTCTCGGAGATTAGACGCAAGTGAGCCCACGAATCACAGGCGACTGACTGTCCAATGGTTCCTGTCATTCAATTGCATTGAATAAACATTCATCAATATCTTAAAATGGCATTTTATAAATAATAAATAATACTAACACATGCAAAGTGATATCCCATCTTTCTTGGAGTGTTTAGTAGATTTTTTTACAATTTTTAAATAGGCACATTGGCATTTTGTAACATAATAATAACGGTGGAGTCGAAACCTGACAGTCAGAAATTTTGTATGGGCCGACCCAGCGGTGTCGCCAGACCGCTTGCAAGCAGAATGTTCATTTGAGCGTAGGATACCGATATTAAAATATGAATTTCGCCATCCGGCAGACCCGACACAAAGTGAGTGTCATTTTATTTTCTAGATGATTCGTCCATATTAATGTCATTGCTGCGTATAGTTTATTATTGGTACCACAGAACATAATATATAAAATAACGTAAAAGCCAGTCCCCATGGATCAGGACATATAATTCAAAAAGTACAGTGTCCTCAAATATTACCAACGTTAATTATTGCACCTTTCACTTACGTGACAAATTGTAATGCATATTGTGAAATAGATGTGACTATTGAAAGCAGCATATTATTTAACACGTCGTGTTTAATTGTATTCTATATTTCTCCACACTCAAAAATAAAGGCTTTTTTTCAGTCTCGCCCAAAAGCCAACCCACTTTGCATTATTTGTATGTTCACTTGGTATCAATTAGATAAGATTAACCAATAACCAATTTGGAATGTTTTAATTAATACGATATTCGAATTGCTGAATATATTTCTGTACCTCAGAGTCAGTGTGTCACATGTAATATTTTGCAAAAAAAATAGTTGAGTAGGTGCAGATTTTATACCCAAAGTATCATATCTTTTAAAGTCAATTGACGGTATAATCATAATAAAACTTTGAACGCTTGTAGACATCAAGTGGTTGAAGAATGTTAAATTGCGTTTTCCTTAAAGTGTCATTTTTGATATACAATACAATAGCTCTCAGGTATACATTTTAGTGATCGTATTATCATGATATATAAAAGCAACATAAATTTTTGGTTTGCAATAACTGAAAAAAATTTTGATTAATAAAACGAGTTTCACTTGTCAATTTGAATCACGAAGTGTGCTATTTGTTTTCCGATTGAAGTAGCCATTTTTTATTCATTAAATCAGAGGCTTGTGGTCCTTTGTAATTCAAATTTTATCGTTGCGGAAGTGTGCTGTCATCAAACAGTAATGTCCCTTTTTGTGGAATTTCATACGATTTAATTATTTTTAGCTTTAAAAAGACTAGAAGGGGAAAAAAGTCCCATTATTAGGAAATACGACGGTAAATATTAATTAAAGAGCTTTTATGTACCAATCTAATTAATTGACTAATAAATTTCACGTTGACCCAAACGGTAAGTATGCTGGAAATTGCTAAATAAAATACACACAATGAGTTAACCTCTTTTTTACTTGCCTTATATTAACTTTACGTCTTTACATAAAACTGTATATTATAAATTATATATCTGCATTGAAACCATTGACTTATGATTAAAAATAGTGGACACTTTGTCAGTCATATTTATTTTGTTAGTTTTTTTTAAAGCCATATTACCCTTGACAGTCAAAGTTTAGTGAGCATTATTTATGTCGGATCTCAATAGCCTACCTCCACCTCTCAGGTCAGTATGCATTTACCATCAGAGAGTGCGGATAATTAAAGCCTGAAGATGTAGAAGAGCGAAACCGGGGTCGCAATAAACAACAAAATATGGAAAAGTGCCAATTTTAAATGAATTAAAATTAAAATTAAAAAATCTATCCTCTTTAAATATCCAATAAAACGATCTTGCGTTAGGGTTAAAATATTAAATAGAATGATGTATTTCGCTTATCAAACTGCTAATGGCATTTACAGAGACTTTAAATTCGGTACATAGATGCTAAAGCGGTTACAATACATTAATATCAAATTAACTGTTGTGCATAACGTGGCTTTAGTTACTGTTATGATACCAGTTAAAGCTGTATTAATGGACGAAACCGATGTTGGTTAATTGTTAAGAATAAAATAATAATATAGATAGTAAATTGTGTTGTTATTATTTATAGAGCTATAATACATATTATTTTTTAAACCTCATAAATGCTTCTTTTTTAGGAAATTTTTAAATTTAAAAACTATCGAGGTATATATTATATACATATAAAATTGGTCGATATAATGGTATTTTGAATATTTTTACATATTGTAATATTATCTGAAAGACGTATCTTCTCCTCTAAAGTCTAAAACACTTTTTGTCGTAAATAGTGTATGGCAATACAACGTTGTGATTAACGGTTTTTTTTTATTATTATTTTTTTTTTTTTAACGAATGGTTAAAAATTATAAGCTAATCTATACTTTTAATATATTTTGTAAAGCTTTTTTTATAATAACTATAATATAATATTATCTCAAACCACGATTACAGACCTACAAACTTATCTAAAATATGAATGGTGGAGTCCCTGTCGAAATCTACCCAATCTAGACTTGCAACTAGACAGAATCTGAAATTCGAATGACGTTTTCAAAAAGGCGTCCATATGGTAGTTCGTAGTTCCATTTTTTACCGTTCTCTAGAAAAGTTTGTAGGACTATACCTACATTCTAAAAATATTTATGGGGTATGAGAGTATAACTAATATGGCTGTTGCGATGTCCTAATATTTAAATGTCAAATATAAACGTAAAAGTATACAATTTATTAATAAATAAATAGTTCATTTTTATCATGCTTTCTAGATATTTTTTTTTTTTTATAAAAATAACGAAAAAATGAGATAAATTTCTTTAAAGGAAAACTGTTAATGAAACACAAAAAAAATATGGAGATTTAAGATACTCTTCCATACATATAGAAAACACATAATAATTAAAATAAAAGATCACCCGTTTCAAACAATATTTTTTAAAGCTGTGTTTTAAATTTTCTAAATCTACGTTAACCTCAATATCACTGGATAATAGAATTGTAGGTTTTATTTCATGTAGAAATAAAAGGTTACTTCGGTAATATATCAATATTTTTTCTACGCGACATTTTTTTTAAATTTATATAAATTTTCGATGTTTTGTGAATTGTGAACACTTTCACCATCTGCTTTTATTCTCTCGTTTTCATGAGAGAATACTGTATTATTATTGTATTTTCAATAATCTAAAATAACGATAATCACCATTTATATTGAATATCAGACTCCAAGATGTTATTCTAGTAATAAGCTATATCGATTATTGTATTACACAATAAACTTTGTTTTCTTGTTCTTGTACAGAAACCAGGAAGTCATAATAACATTATTAAGTTACAAACTTATTCAATATGTTTATTGGAATGGTCATATACACGTAATATTATTTGACTCAGTTCACATTGCGTTATATCGAATTTCGGAAACTATATATACTAGTTAATACATATTGTAATATTCTCTTGTATGGTGGTAGAGTATAGAAGCTTAGATGATGAATAATTATAATATATCCCTTGCATTATCATATAAACTTAGAGCAAAGGTAGCAATATAAGTGGACATTACTATAGTTGTTTGAATGAATGATGAATGAGAGTTTTTGTAAAGCTTTGAGTATAATACATACAGTATATATAACTGAGTACGTAAATATTGCATATAATATATTACTTATTATATAGAATTACAATTAGGCGACGATAAATGGTGATATTTTAATGTATATTAGATAATATTTTTTAACATTTAGTTATTTAAAAACGAACAAATTTATTCTATGTGACAGATCTGAGATGGGAGAATCTAAGGGTGTCACTGTTATCAGTTCTGTCCAAATATATAAATCACGCTTTTGAATTAATGCTGTAGCAGGCATAACTTTGAAAAGAGACCCATAGATGGTGCGGCCCATTGACATCGCAAATGCTATGTAGACAGATTTGGAATTAACTCTATGTTGACTCCGAAATTGAAATCTCTCACAGATCTCTCATAGATCTCTCGTAGATCTCTCGTAGATCTCTCGTAGATCTCTCATAGCCAGTCAGTTTAGTCTGATTAACTATGATCCTTTTAATCATACTAGTTCTCTATTTTGAGACCAAGCACCTTACACTATTGAGATTCGTTTCTAGTGATAAGTGTAGAAACTAGTTTTCAAATGTGATACCTACCTGAACTGAACTAATCCTTTGGCAAGTTGTTCTGATTATTTTATCGAGTGAGTCATCTTATTTTGTTAAAATATTTTATAGTGTTAACTGTCAATTCATGGTGGAACTGCATTGTATTATTTGTTTAATTAAATAAAACACAATTTTATAGTAGGTACTTATTCCACTTTTTTAATTAAATTTTGGACCGGTTTTATCCTCTTCAAAAAGCCAATATCTTATTAATCTATTTTCGTGTACCGTTTAAAATATTCTCTGTTATTGTAGATTAATCTCTGTGAACTCGGATAAATACTAAAACGGGAAGTGTTTCTATTTTATAACTAAAACATACTATAACTGGCGACCAACGTGGGCCCAAAGTATTTCTAAGTTATAAATAAATAAAATCATTCTATAATATTTAATATTTAATAATATAATCATGTGTATATTATACTTAATTTTATCATTAAAGACAAATTATTATTTTGCCGATCGTATGAAAAAATACAAAACAATATGCACAGAAACCAAACCAAATAAGTGCCAATAAAACAACGTATTATCAGAAATGGTTCTCAGGAGAGCTTTAAAACAAGTCAGCGCATTTTCATTGGATTGGTTGATTGCAAAGGGAAAGCATACAGGAATCGGGTCATAACAATATGAGGATACGCTTTCAACTTATATGCAATCTATACGCACAAATTTAATATTGGTATATCGAGATACCTAACAGCTCAACCATCGGGTATATTTATATTACCAGATTGGAGTGTACCATTTACGACACTAGACGACTCCAAGCGTATCATACAGTAGGAGAGACCATTTTACAATAAAACAAGAATTTAGAGTTTTGCTAAACTTTTTTTATCTACTTTAATAGTCATAAAGTTACGCCTGAGCTTTGGCGGAATATTATAATGTTTTGCTAATACCGGCAGCCACAGTAGTAACGTAGTGAAGAGCTTTCAACTTATTAACCGCTTAAACTATTATTATATTATACAAGTTTGTAACTTGCATGTGTAAAAATTATTATAGCATAATTATACTTGAAGACAAAGACCAAATATTATTGTCAAAGGCACTTAGTTGCCATACATACTAACGTCACTAATACAATTATTATAATAATCAAAGTGAGACGTTTAATTGAATCATATTATAACATTAAATCAATATTGTATCAATGGATTAGTAGGTACACATATCGTGTTAATTCAGCTTTTACTGGAAATTGATGTACATAAAACATCCAAATGCATCATATTATATTTATTTTATATACTAGTACATCCAAATTGGATAGTTACTTAAGAAGATTTACATATTTAAATAATATGTCTTTCAATTTAAAATCAATTCAATTTTTCTAAGCATATTTTTTTACTTACTTACGCCACAGTATTGGGGAATTGGGCAAGCTCAGTGTTGCACTACTTTCCTTGGGCCATCACCATGTCTCGCGCCTATCGTGTAAGACCTGCATCGCGTAGCACTGTTGCAGAGTTAGGGAGTGTCGGCCATATCTGTGGAACCCTTGAGGTTATGCCGCAAGGGTACAAAGTGAATTTTCTTTATGATTACTTCAATCATAGAGGGCTACCGTGTTTGCTCACAAACTCATTTGTAACGCGGTCGTACCAATCCCTTGGATTCATCGGATACAATGACTCTCAAAGCTCTATAAACATATTATAAAACTAGACATAAAACACTGGCTAACTTATCGATATATTATCATATTCAATCTATTTCTTAACGTCATATTTTTAGTCATTTTAAAACGGTGAATGGTTATTTCTGGTATTTCTGGTATAAGAATCGTACGTGGGATATTAATTTTTTTTATGTAGATCAAGTAGATTTTATAATAAGAGTTATCCAATATACTAATTAAATATAATACACAATAACATATTACAGCATTCAATCGTATTTTTTACAATTATTTTACTCAATAAGTCATTACTATTAGTCATGTAACATCACATTATGTATAAAACATAACTAAAATACAGGAGAATCTTTATGTCAATAACCACATCACTGAGTGTCTCTTCCAAAGAATACTGACTATATTATGTGAAGTAGATTTAACATTAATTTGTGAGTAAGTACGCCTATTTTGATTATCGAAAATGGAAATTCCTTAACTGACTGCAAACCACAATTAACAACTTGAGATAATATTGTAAAACGGGCAATCTCTGATGGTGAAGTCTGCTCTTATGACTAAATGTAAACAAGCATGAAACACTTGTTTTCATTCATGTGTCCTCACTAAAATTCAACCTACAATCTGAAAAAATAATGTTACCTTTTTGAACTTCTGAAGTGGTATACCGTATCAATTGAAGATCCGATACGAAAATGCAGAATTGAATTAGTATGCCATAATTCAAACCATATTTAATTATAATATTGTAGTGTTATATTAATTATTATTAAGATCAAAAGAGACAATAAATTATTGTCAGTAACTCGAGTAAACAAGTAAAAGAGAATATTATTATGGACGACTAGAAGGTATTTTAATATGATTGCAAGCAGTAACACCCACGTGATAAGACATATTTAATGGCGGCAGTGGTGTCATAATTTTAAAATATCTAAATTTATTTTTACCCCAGTTCTATATTATCGTAAAAAGCGATTTATTAGTTTTGATAAATTCGAAATTTAAGTTTGAACACAAATAATATAATATGTGATGTGATTGAATTCAGATTCCGAGTAGAAAAACCAATGAATTAAAATATACAAGAGTTGTGTATTTTAAGTATTGCTTAATAAATAAATTGCAGTTCTTTCGAGAGATTATTTTTAAAAAACAAACGCATGCAAGTAGATAGCGGAAAACGGCATGTAATTGTTTATTCAGACTAATTATTATGATATATGGGTTTAGAAGCCATAGAAGACACAGTAAACACTGAATAATAATGTTATTTGTTAAATATAAATATCAGGACATTCAGATACTTCTTCCGACCATGTCCGATCCTAATAAGATCATATATGGGCCTCCATGGAGTAGAGGTTTGTATTAACAGATTTTGTTTTTACGAGAAATGGATGTCAGGCATTTTCTCAACCTATTAGATCCATACTTTGACATAAATTAATATGTGTACCTGCCAGACCTAGGATTTGATTTCTGGGACCCACGACGCTATAGGCCGACGATTAAGCCAGGCGGCCATCGTGGGTGTGGATTTAGATACATTTAGACACACTTGGAAACCATACAATAATCAATATATCTGATTAACTTGCATAGTTGATAATATGATCAGAGGAGAAAGTAATTTTTGGAATATAAAATAATATGAGAATATGCATGCGTGGTGCATTGTTGTGCACAGTATATTGCCGATTTCAAATATTCATATTCAAAATATTATAAAAAAGATTTTATAACCATGATATCTTTACAATATTATAATAATTCAGTGCACTATAAGAACTTTAATTTAGTTTATAGAGTGCATAGGAAAGGATGAAAGGCTACGCTACTAACTGGTGTTTAAATTTCGTTTTCTGTTGTCTTGGCTTTAAAGAATGGATAATACAAATAACCTCAAAAAAGTTTATTGATATACGAGTATTATTTCTACAATATTATGTTTCACAAAATTATTTTGTTTCAATATTGTAAAATGTGAAAATATTAATATTATTACTGCAGGACACGCCACTGACAGTTTGTCATTGTAATGAGACAGTGGCGTGTGGTAATGAAGTCTTAAAGAGGCTCACATTTAACATGTAATTGACGTCAGAGGACTTAGCAGTAAAAGCTTTCGCCACCTTACATACCATATTATTAAATGACACTGTCTCCTACGCAAACTGGAATTTTCATTATTCACAAGCTTCGTGAGAACTTTCAATAACAAAATCTAATTATATGTGAACAGAAAGTAAAAAAAATCCGACGAATAGTAATTATAGTGTCGAAATCGAGTGTATAATTTAAAAATATACATTTGATTATGGCCGGACTAGTAATTTGTAGCGTCACATAAATAATCTGTATGTTTAATTATAATTTTGTATGTGTGTCTAGAAAGAGGACATTTCTATTAAATATTCGAAATTTTCTCATTAAAAGACTTTCCTTATAATTACATATTATTAATATGTCATCGTTTAAATATGTTTTGAACTTGGTTATCTTTAAATCTTTAAATTAAGCCCCATGTTTTATTAATTGACATAGCTTCAAATTATTTATATGATTCAAAGATCTTGGCTTTTGTGCTTTGAAAACTGATGTGTCCACCGAATGTGTTCCGGTTGCGCCAGAGAATGCGACACTTTGTACCCTTGTGGCCTAATCCCAAGAGTTCTGTCGCCGTTGCTGATCCTCCCTCACCCTACAGCTGTGCTACAAATGCGATCTACGTGCTGCAGGTTTTACATGACGATAGGCGTAAGGCGATGTACTGAATTTGTGCTTGTCATATGCCCGAATGCTGGGGCGTGACAGGGTGAAATAAGAAGAAGAAGAAAACTACAGCAATACTATATATGCCATTTATGGAAATTTTCAGAGAGTTAGCTGTTCATTTTTTCTTAATCCATCTTATTATGCTGAAGATCAAAGTTTTTTTTTTTAACTTTTTGGGGCAACCGTCCCTTTTTAGAGCATATATTGTCTCTGCTCAAAAATAAACATTATTTTTTATGACAATACAATCCTTGACGAGTCTTGGCCTCCTCCAAAAACGTTTTCCATCCTGAATGATCCAACATAGTTCACCCATCTCAGTTTCGACCGTCCAGGTATTCTTTGCCTTAAGCGGCTGCATACATATCCCACCTTGCTAGTTACTTCTCTACAATTTTATACGCGTGGCCGATTCAGCGCAGTCTCTGAATTTTCATATGTTTCTTGTTTGTCTAAAAATTGATTTTCCATATGGGGTGTAGGTATTAAGGTATTAGATGTATGCATAGGTGGTAGCGATTTGTATTCCTTACTCGTTTCAGAGACTTATAATCCTCTTTATGCTCCTTTACACACAATCGTCTTTTTTGACTTGAAAAAATTTATTGACGTGTCAATATAGCACAGCCTTAAAATTAAATATCTTAAAAAAAAATAGAGAAATAGATCACTCCTAAAATGTGTTAAATACAATGAATTTTTGTTGAATTGAAAGATGTCTCAGTACCTGGGTATACGTAACGTAGACATAAAATCTGTTGACAAGTTTGAAAAAGGTTGAAATATACGTAAATATATAGTAGTTATTGAAATTTGAATAAATACTTTTAAAAATATTCATAAGGTCAAGTATAGCAGATTTTATAACTAAATCAAGGAACAATTCTTTTTATATAGATCTCTTAAACATATGTAAATTTTTCTAGGGTCCTTCGAAGAGAGTTTCAGAATGGTTTATGCTAATGCCACAAGACAGTGGTTGAGATACAAGAGTATGTAAATTGTTTAAGGTCCCTCTGAACTAAGCTGGGAGTGTATAGTGAATTTTTTGTATTGCAAAGGGATAGTTGAACACAGTAGATACCTCCTTTGTATCTAAATGAGGTCAAGGTTTTTTTCTTACATATTTGATGAATATATTTTTCCTCACGTTTGACAAATGGGTGAAAAAACACGTTTAGTTAAAATATGCAGATGAGTCAAAATATAGGTTTATTCCGTGATAAGTCTTAACTTTTCTTAACAATTTTCTTCACCTCTCTATAATTATCCTCTATGCATTATATTATAAAGAGTCATCAAAAGTTTTTAAAATCAGAAATTTAGCGATTACAAAGAATTATTTTGAAAAAATATTGTTTCCGAGCGGGAATCGAACCATACACACTAGATTCTGGCTAATTAAGCCACATAAACCATTCTTAATCACGCCTTTTTAAAATAATATCTATGCATCCGAGGTGTTATTAAAAACTGTTATAATCGGCGATCATTTTAAATTAGAGTATTTTACTTTGGTTCATATACGGTGTATATACATACTGCTAACCACTATTATGTTTTTTTTTTAATTTTGTTTTTATACGGCGACTTTTCGTTTAGTTTAATTTTAATATAATGAATTGAATTGAAGTTGAATTCTTGGTGAGATTTTATTGCATTATTTGGTATTAATTAAAATTAATATACCTAATAATACATAATTAATTAAATAACTATTAGGATTGATATATCTATAACAAAATGTTTGGACCGGCTTCATTCGCTTTCATAGAATAAATTGAAAAAGGGGAATGAAAGCAGTCATAATCGTTATTAAATAATGCATATAATATATTTATAATATATTCGTTTTTGAGGCATAGATAAAACGAAAAAATGAACAAGAATGTCAAATACACTCTAAGTTCACACGAAAAAATTAAGTAACTTTTTGAATAATAGTTTTAGTGAATTAAATGAGGTCTTACATAACAAGCATACTACGCTAAAGTGAAAGACTATTTATCTATGTACATTTTAATGAATCATTAAACTTATATGACCATTTTACAGGGCAAAATTTCAAAATAATAGTAGCTAGATCGCTTGTATTTCGAGATTCTATAAATTCATTTTATAATCACGTAGGCGTTTAATAAACATGTCAGCCATCGGATTTTGATATCCGGTTTCTATGCGAGACATTTATGGCTGTAAACATCTACCGCAACCGTAGTGCAGGAGGCTTCCCTTACTAATTGGCGCGACAGCCTCCACTAACGACTAACGACTGACGTCGGAAATAAACGGGATATACAACAGTCATGCACATGTGTAAATAGCATAACACCGGCGTGCATAGCCGTTACGCCTCATTATGTAATAGGTCCCAATGTGCATATAATAGCGTTTTAAGTAGGAGTTATTGTCTGTTATTATGGAAAAGGTCACTTTTGTCTGTTTTAAAATTAATGCTAGGTAATTCAAGAAACGATAGTAGACACCGGGTATTCTGCAATACATAATATATATATATTGAACATACATAATTTTAAAAAACACTTTCTGATAGAATATATTATAACCAATAGAAAAAATCTTTTTGAAAAAAGTAAGCCACCCCGACGGGGAATAGAACCCTGTATCTCCCGAGTTTACGCTCCATCCGTCGCATTTACCAATATGCTACGCAGTGACATACTAATTGCGACAAATTTTAACTATTGGCCTTTTTAATACTCACTCATCAGCGTTCTTCGAAATCAAGCTACTTTGGCAATCGGTTTTTTTATTATTAATCATACATCGTCACTGTTCTGGCAGAAGACACTAATTCGAAAAAATGACATATTGAGTTAGTTATACCAAAATGTTCCTTATTTCAAACTTTACCGTCTGGAAACCTTCTTAATAAATAAACAGTCTTTATTTTAAAGTCGTCCTTTTTACGATTACTTAATAAACTCACATGATAGACCATTTCAAACATTTTAACAACTTCAAAGTCAAATTACTCAAAATTAGTATTCTCCAGTTAGTGTGTTCTGCCTTGGTTCTGCCAGAACAGAGACGAATTATAATATATGTATAAGTAGATACCTATTACTTCAATTACTAACCGACGTCGTGTATTTCTCCAATATTTTTTATGATGTTATTCCGGATATTATAAAAATATTTGAGATTGCAGTACAGCAATAAATCGTACAACTTAGATATGGTACTAGATATATGGGTGCGAATGAGAGTTATGAACAGATTCATAGATTAAATCAATGTTAATTAAAATTCATAACAATATCATTATTTTCATAATATAATAATAGTAATTCAAATGTATAAATACAGTGGAACATATTAGTATATCGTAAAGCTGATAATATAGTAAATTAATGCTACACATACCTAATCAAAAATTATGATAGGTAGACATCAGCCGTGTCCGGAAACTGGTACGTATGCAGTTCGCCGTATCTCACTTCACCGTAAAATGTTGTATCGGAAATATATGGCCGTATGTTAAAGACCGTCCAACCTCTTTGGATCGTATAGTACTGACATAAAATTCATGTCTAAATAAAACAAGGTTATTGTCGGTGAACACTTTACAGGAAGCCAGCAGCAAACAAATTATGAAAATAGCCGTTATGTTGAATTATTTGTTAGGTTAGGTTTTCATTCTTGAATTCATGAATTTTGCCAAAATCAGCTATGAAAATTGAATTAATGTTCATAATGAATCTAATAAAATTAGAGACCGTATAGTATACGGTCATTTATTTCCGATAAGAAAGCTTACGGTGAACTGTGCCACGGTGAAATGTTTTACGTACAATTTACATGTAACCGACGTCAGCGGCGTGCAATGACTTTCCTTCATATGAATATTGTTAAAAAAATATATAATATAGGATACTTACTATATACTACATATTCGCTATTTAGAATTATATGTATATCTAGTTGAATCTTGATGGTCAACCGATAAATAGCATGGTGTGTTATATAATACAGGTATGATATATTCAAAAAATATTTACATTTCATCATTTTAATAATACTTACTTATAGAACTTTTAGAAGTTTCTGGGGATGCGCTGCATATGTAGCATTTATGTACCACACCAATATACCACTGGTAAATATATTAACAATGTATTTAGACATTAAATAATAGAATATGACATGTTATTTGGTATTTAAAATTAATTTGTATACCTGACACATAGTAGGTAGAATTTGATTTTAAATCGGAAATAAAACAAAAGAAGGTCATGAATTTTATAATTAATTGTATAAAAAATATAATCAGTGAATAATGATAGTAGGTACAGACTTACAAACTTATCTGTAGATTGGCCAACAATGGAACTGCAAACTTCCATAGGACGCCATTTTGAAAATTTTATTCGAATATCAGATTCTTTACGAGCTGTTTGTTGGCGAATTTATAATCTGCCTGTAAAGTCGCCCAGTGTAATCATCGAGCAAACTAACAAGCAAGTTGTAAACTCTCTACCGAGAAAAGTTGAAAGCCGGTCAACTTTAAACGTTACACGCCGGCGTGTGGGCCTACTGCGTCTGCGCAGTAGAGCGCAGTAGCAACCACCCGGTAAAAAAACGAACTACGTTATGTCAAAATAGTCGCTGGCTTGTGGCTTCTCAGCGAATGGAAAGTTTTGTGTGTACTGAATCGCCCGTTTTTAAGTTCGCCAACAAACAGCTCGTAAAGAAGCTCAATGTAATTGACGCTTTACGAGTCTTGATTGGGTAGTTTTCGACAGTGGCTCCCCCATCCCATTCTTCAGATACGTTTGTAGGTCTGTACGTTTTATTATCCATTACTAATATCATATATATTTTTTTAATTTGTACAATACAACAAAAGCTATAATACTACTAACTGCTAGGTATAGATTTAAAAAAAAACTCTGAAATGGTTTGAAAATATCAAACGACGACTTCTAAATGAATTTTTGAGAGACGGATACAACAATTTGGAAAGTGACTAATTATATTTAAGTATTCATTTTTAAATTCGATGTCCATTATCTGTGTGTATTTTTTTACACATAACATTATATTGATAGATTTTTTTAAAATAGGTATAATAATGTGACATAATAAAGGTAGAATGTACCTACGCATAAAATACATAATTATTAATATAAAATTCTTCAAATTTGCTTAGCGAATACCATCGTTAACTAAGTTATAATACAAGACACAATATACAGATGATTAAATACATGTTATCCATTAATGGTATTTTAAAGCTCTTGAAACAGCATATTAAAATATTAGCTAGATGATGTATTTATAAAAGAAAATACACGATGTATATTATTATGTGTGTGTATTATTATGGTAGGTATACGAGATTCTTCTTAACAAATATATGACTTTTTGTTAATGTTATTTGTTGCCTAATAAAGAAAGTAGAGTTTAATATTATTAAAACGTAAAATAATGTACTGAATTTTTGCATATATCATTCTTATTTAAGTAATACACTATGTATAATAATTGTATAATACAAACGTTTGTATGTTTTTTAAATATCACTGTATCTTAGAGCTAATGCATATTATTAAATCTAATAAGAATACTCACGGTTTTAAAAATTTCTGTTTTATGTTTCGAATACACTCAAAATATGAAGTCACCCTAAAAGATGATAATAATAATATATGATAGATTAGTGCAAATTTTTTACTTTACTAATTTTTGCAAAAAATGGACTACAGCGTGTATAATTAATTAACTAGTGTAAAGGTAGTTAATTTTTTATAAAATTCTTTATGAAAAAAGTGTCCATTTACTTTTGAAGGACAACCCTTTATAGAAGACCCGAGCAGATTTATATTTTAGCTCTAGTCTGTTATTATTTACGATATAAAAAGGGTGTTGGTGTATTAGATATTTTTTCCTAAATAAAAACCTCTCTTTTGTTAGATGTTTAAGGTCGTATTTCGGTATGACAATGTTCAACATTAAAAAAGGGTAAATTTTAGCATAGAAAACTTTATAAGGAAAATTTTATTGCGAATACTTTAAAAGTCCTAAGTAGAAATATGAGAGCGCGAAAATGTTTTATTTTTTGCTCTTAATTTGCGAAGAAATATGATACAGAAAGGAATGCTGTACGAAGAGAGATCTTACGGAGCCAGTTGAGATTTTTCTGACTCAATAGGCACCGATAAGTTGGCAAGAAATTATTGCGAAATCGAGTGGAAATTTTAGATGGCGGAGGAAAATTCTTAAGGTTTCTTACACCCCCACAGTATTTTTGTTGGAGAATTATTTTCAAGAAAACGAATAAAAGCCTGTGGAAAGTAAAAAAACCACAAAAATCTTCACGTGAAAGAAATACTTACTTCAATAATAATATGTAAAAATTATCGTTACTTCTAGTTTAAAGTTCTCTGTTTTACAATTTTTTACTGTATTTAGTTCAACAACAATTAATTATTGTATTATTACTTGTCTGATGAATTTAAATCGTCATTAATTTATCAGAAACTATTTCTTTTGTATAAGTTTTCTTTTGATTAATATAACCATACCTTTAAATTATATAAGTATGGACACATTACCTTATGAAATAAATTTTAATCACTTTACAACTTTAATGATTTTTACTTACAATAAAATATTGTGTATAGTATAATGTAATATATTATTAGCTACTGGTGTACAAATAAATAAAAATAATATGAAATTTCTTCACCGTTATTTCTTGTTTGAATGATAATGGTAGTTAAAATAATAGCGCCTGTACACGTGCATGAATTTACTGGCACCAAGAGTATATAAATTAAACTATCGCGATAATAATTACGGCTAATGCGTCAATTACATTGAGCTACTTTACGAGCTGCTTGTTGGTGAATTTACAATCTGCCTGTAAAGTCGCCCAGTGTCATCATTGAACAAGCTAACAAGCAGATTGTAACAAATCTACCGAGAAAAGTTGAAAGCCGGTTAACTTAATATGCTACACGCCGGCGTGTGGGCTTACTGCGTCTGCGCAGTAGAGCGCAGTAGCAACCTCCCGGTAAAAAAACGAACTACGTTCTGTCAAAATAGTCGCTGGCTCGTGGCTTCTCAGCGAATGGAAAGTTTTGTGTGTCATCATCACACTCGCAGAAACTGAATCGCCCGCTATTAAATTCACCAAAAAACAGCTCGTAAAGTAGCTTAATGTAATTGACGCATAACAAAGTGTTGATTGTTTTGCCAATTTTATTCTTCAACATAACCGAGACGCGTTGTTGTCATTGTATGGTGCTATTTGACCAGTTGTAAAAATTGATAGTAGTCAAAATGCTCTGCGCGGTGTAGTTTGTATTTTTTCAGCCAATTCGCCACTATCGTTATACTGCGCATGCGCATACGTCATGCAAGCTGCAACTATCTCGTAATAATTCAGAAGCCGATAAACTTTTAAGAAAATAAGAACTATTTCAGTTTAATAGGATATTTATTGTTTTGAATATTTTAAATCTTCTTCTTTCTGGCGCTAAAACCTGCCTCCATGCAGGTCTGTCCAAAACCGTTATCCTCTAGTTTTAGACCTACACACTCTTTTATTCTAACTTGATACTATCTATCCCTATATCTTGTACGAAGTCAACCATGTCTTCATTTTTATTCCACTTTTTCAAATATAAGTTTCATTATCAAATAATCATTCATTTTGTGTACATGTCCAAGACAAGGTAACTCAATTTGATAGACTGAACGATATGCGGGCCCCTGCACAAATCGTATAGCATGCTACACTCAAATGAGCCTAGCACAGTTTTCATGAATTTGGTAGGCTTCCTAGCCATATCATGTATGATCTATTTCGTGTTGTGTACAAATTACATTACACGGATGTCAGTACGATGTATCGGAACGTAGCACTTTAAATAGTTCTAATAAGTGTTACACCACAACTATTGATAAGTATAATTACTTACTTTAGCATGTCATACTCCAGAATGGAAGCACAAGTTCACGGCATATCCAGTGTCACTTTGTGAGATTTGCAGCACATAGATCATCTTGTAGCATCGTCACATGATGAAATAATTTATATGCATTTAAAAAGTCATTCAGTTTCAGTTACATTCGGTTGTAGTCTTGATAATGGTATTTTTTTTTTTAGAATTATTATCAACCATATCCTTGTTTTTTCGTACAAGGTGGTTGTTAGTAATTTTGAACAATCACAAACACCCAGGCTTTGAGAAAAACACATAAATGTTTTTGTCATGACCGGGAATTGAACCCAGAACCCTCGGGTGGAAGGCCAACGCCTTACCCACTGCACTACGAGAGCCGCCTTGATAATGGTATTAACGAAATAACTATCGACTTAAAAAAAACATCCCGTAGAGTTTAATATAATTTATATTATCATTTGATAATGTTACTTTAAACAAAAATAAAATATTTTTAGAATTTATCTACAGGTATCTACAATGTAATTCTATTAAATGATAAGTGAACGACATACTGAAAGGATTTTCACATAAAGTAAATAACGTGATATTTTCTGAGTACAATATGATAGTGTGTACGATGTTATCAAAGTACTGATACTTACTTCAAGTCACGAAATAAAAAGCATACAAAATAAGTCACCAAATATCCAGTGTACAATATTCAATATATTTTTTTTAATATAACGTATTTCTTAAAATATAACCGACACTGGTATAATAGTCAAAATACTCACACCGAAGCCTTAGTTGAAAATTGGACGCCTAACTCGCGACGCTGTTATAAAAATCATTTCGCCTCTCAACCAGTGGCGGTTACTCCATCGGTATACAGTAGCATGTGAACCTCGAACGAAATATTTAATACCCGATTAATAATCCAAGGTTTATAATAATAGGTATTCGATAATAAAAATAAATAATATGTTTATTCTAATTTACTTGGAAGTAATGTAAAGCAAGTAAGGGTTATTACTTGTGTGACAGGTGTGCTGTAGAGTTTGATTGTCAATGCGACTATAAACGAAGTAGTTTGGATACAAGATATATGATATATCTTTATTCTTTATATATTTTGCTTTTCTTTTTTCTTCACGGCATTGTTCGATCTCTCTTGATATTTATCAGCATACAAAACATTCATCAATGTAAAACATGTGGAAATCCTGATATTTTCTATATATCTGGATGATGCTCTTCATATGCTAACATATTGGTATTCACTATCCATGAAATTCTGACTTTCTCTTGCCTTACCTTCTAAGTCTCAGGGTTATAATATACAAATAGAGAAGAGAAAAGCTCTTACTAGACGCATTTTAGTCGGTTTGGTAATATTGTTGATCTTTCAAATTGGTTACATGTTTGACATAGATTTTTTTTCCATTGCTATTCTTCTTTTGATATCACAATCACATTCACAATTTTCAGATATGCTTGATCCACTTTATATTTTATAGTATAGATATTTATACTGGGTTACGGTGTAGTATTTTATAAAAATAGTTTAATATTTTAATCATCGATTATATAATTATTATAATAGTAATATAAGAGTAAACATAGATAAAATATCTGGCGTACAGCGCCGTTGTTTTTTTTCGTGTTATTGTTCTATTATTTTTGGTTGCTATGGTTTCCTGCGCTATTATTTTCCGCTTGTCGACGGTATTGCCATCTCTGCTGCTAAAGTATTAAGCTTTTCATTGACAGCAATTATTATTATTCTATTATCTTGTTTAATTTCATATTATATATTATATAATATTAATGCATAAAAATTTGTATATCCAATAAATAATACCATATTAAAAAATAGTTTAAATAAAAATTATTAACAGATACAACATAAAAGTACAGATCCTGATGATACATATAAATCAAGGTTATAATCTGATTTTAAATTACAAAAAATAGTGTTCAATATTAAACGAAATTAAAATAACTAATCTAAGTAATCAGTTTTATATTGTTAGAAAATTACATCGTTATTAATGGCACAACACAGCGTCCGCAATGCATTAGTTTGGCATAAAATACGTTTCTGACACATTACAAAAAAATATTGTACCCACAACCAATGACATTAATATGGACGAATCATCTGGAAAAGAAAATGACACTCACTTTATTGTCGGGTCTGCCGAATGGCATAATCTGTTCTAACGCCATTACAATAAAGGTGATATTGCTATAAATTCCTGATGGTTTTTGTTGGATCTGCCGAATGGTTCGGTTCGAACGGGTTTGCTCAAATGAACATTGGCATTAGAAACACTGCTCTAACGCCATTACAATAAAGGTCATATTTCTATAAATTCCCGATGCGTGATATCGAATAATAAACGGAAATTTCGTGACGTCTACCTATACATGCGAATTTACTTGCTAGCTACTGTATTCAGTGCGTCGTCCATTAATAATGTCATTGCCCACAACATAGCATATCACTTCGTAAACATTTATTGACGTAGAAATAAAATACTATCATATTTCAAAGCACAAATATTATTAAACATACATAATTTCGAAAACACTTATGAGAAAATATAATATTCTAACCAATAGAATTTTTTTTTTTGAAAAAAGTAAGACACCAAGCAGGAATCGAATCTGCATCTCTAGAGTTTCGCGCACATTCACATATACCACTATGCTATGGGCGCCATACTTAATTGCGAAAAATTTTAGCTAATAGTTCTTAATACTCTCTGAAGCGCTTTCCAAATTGAGTTTCTATTTACGATCGGCTTTTGTATTTTATATTTTAAATTGTAAATGCTATCATTGTTAACGGGAGATAGAATATTCGTTTTGTGATAAGTGACATGCTATAAATAATTGACAATAGTACAGAATAACCTAAAAATACTTTTCAGAATGAAAGCTATTTTCTTTTTTAAGTATTACCTTCAATGTGTAAAACGTGGTGTAATAAATGAGATCCACTACCCTAAAATGCCTTCCTTAGATTATTGGTTGGACTTTTATTATTCCTACTTTTATTGAGCTTTTTCTATTTACTTATGCTACAGATTAATAATACACAGTAAATTTAATTTAAACAGATTTTGTTAATCATTTCAAGACTCACGAGTCGCCACTGCTTCCAACAAGGACGGTACCACCCACCATGAAAGCCTTTGCTTTTCCCTCGGCAAGTACTTACTTACATTGGTTCACACGCCCACCAGATTTTGTGATAACTATAAGCGAGCTACAGTACCTACATATAAAAGTAACTTGTTTACAACATAAGGCAGTCGTGAGAAACTGATTTGAGTTTACCATGTGATAATATTCGTTCTAATTGAAATTACCTTATACAAATATTTAATACGTAATATGCAGTGACGAATTGAGGAGCATTTAATCCCAAAGCACTGACTAATTTTGAGACCTTTTACAATAACAATATATAATAAAAATCATATAAGTATCATATCCTTTAACCAAAATTATGTATTATGGAGGATGATAGTGAAGACAATATATATAATAATAATAGTGTTTGTTTTAGTAGTTATATTATGGGCCTGTTTGATATTTCTTCACTTTTTTATTCAATGTCTAATATTTATACTAAAATTCTCAGAAATACCCACCGTTTTTATGTATAATTTAATAATTGCATTACTGCTTGACATTATTTCTAAGACCCCTTTTAAATCGTCTGACAATTCGATTGCATCATCTGCGTTGAAGAAAACAGTCTCTGCTAACACATTACCTTCTTAGTTTTAGTATATGTTTAGTCCTTAGTTAGAGCATAGTATAGGTACTACGCGGCACCTCCATGAAACTATTTTGCTGGACTGCTGCCTACTATTTTCAGAACGTTTGAACAGAACATAAATAGAATTCTGATAGGCTATTATATACCAATACAGTACATTTTGACGCAGGGTTTTGAATGTGTGAGTGTCCTACGAAAATGAACTACGCATTATATACGAGCAATAGTGTGTGTAATACACCAATATTCAATGAGCGTCGATGCATAAACCAAGAGCACTTATCAGTATTTGACGTATGACGTATTGTTGACACGTGTTTGAATCTATCCCGTATTCTACTTTACTCGAGATCGGTTGCCTGCTTCACCTTACCCGTTAGGTATTTCAGTCCCAATTAGTTCCCTGCTCTCTTGAGTAATCCGTAGCATATGGCCGAACCAGATCCTAGATTGTTTATTCAATTCGTTATTCTTAAAGTCATATTACTAGATATCCAGTAACTACCGCAAGTATCTATTCACGAAGCTTTAGTATATGATAGCATTTTTTTAAACTACTGGCTTCATATTGCAATAAACCATTTTTTCTCCTTCTAGTATCAAAACTCAGTAACTATAATGGTGATCTTTAAAATATCGTCTGTTCAGTAAAGACCTACGTTTGTATGTGAAGCATTAGTATTTTTAATGACTTGAAATGTCTCAGGAGTAGTTACCCAATGCTCATGTTGCAATGCAATGATGTGTGCTTTAACTAAAATTACATGACTTTAAGTTAAAAGTGTCCATAGTAGAGAGAAAAACAAATAAGAAAAAAAATTAAATTGTGGCAAATAACAAAACGAATATGATACTGCCTAACAATCTACACATAAAAAGACAATTTATAACGATGAGTAGATAATCATTCAATAATATTACACTTCGGTTTTATTATTTATTTAAAAATCCTGTAAAATTTGTGTAAAACCGTTTATTAATTCATTCGAGAAAGTAACCACAATGAAAATAAAAAATGGCCGCCATTGCTCTCGTAAGAAAATCTTAACATTTGTGGGGATTATCACGTTAACCATGCTTCATGCTCTTGCAAAATGTTATCAAATTTTATAACAGAAATTTCGTATAAGACTTCTTATATTTATAGCCAAATTCTATGGCAGGTACATACTTCGAAGTTGGTGATTTGTTTGAATTCAAAAGGAAAATTCTTTTACATTCTACCATAAATATATTATGTGCATTGAGCTGAATAAAATTATGATGAATTTAATTCATGTAGGCGTGTGTGGGTGTATTAATATTGAAGTATTATTAACTCAAGACTAGTAAAATAATTATTAAGACATTAACATTTTAATACATCCTCAAAGACCAAGTATTAATAAGTGATTAATGAATCACTTAATACTGATATAATATTATTATATGTTATGCACTTAACTAAGAAAGCATTAAAAAGTTTATCGCCGCTGCCACTGGGGGATGATTTAATAGTCTGCCAGAGCAGCGAGTTGCCATTGTGCAAAAGTAATTTTTCTTATATGGTTTTGTGCAGAAAATTGGTAGCACTGGAGCTGGGACGGGGCGGAATGCCATTACCAACTTACGAGCCATGACAGCGGCAGACGTGTCAAAGAATAACTAATAATAGTATTAGGTTGGCATGCCTTCTTGTTGACGTCATAAAATTGCTTATTTTTGACCTTCAGAGCATATTTTTATACACTGTTTACATGTTATAATTTATGATTTCTTCCGTTAAAACGATATTGAGTTCAGCTAACGTTAGCGATTTACGCATGCTACTGCATAATAAAAGTCAATACCGTGTATAAAAGTTATTGACTTCTGAATAAAAGCTCTGTAAAGCTAAGTGCTTTAAAAATAACGTCCTTTAATTGTATTAGTACGCATTTTAATCAAAAAATAAACATATTTTATAAAATCAAACAATATATTTAATTCTTTGATGGTTTTTGAGTTCCTCTACCGTTTTCTATATTTTCTCGGCGTTCCATTCAAAGATCTATTTTCGTTTTTTATTACATTTATTTTTAAGCCTAATTTGATACCTTCTAACTTCAACGAGTTCTTTCATCTACTTTAGAAGTCTTCAAAGTCTTGCAAGAATGTAACAGTTAATAATATAAATTCCACCATCCGAATAAATATATTTTTCATTAAAAAGAATACTGATAAAGTTAAGAAAATCTCAATTTACAAGAAAACAACATTAATGTTCATCACATGATGAAGCAGTAATCGCGTTAAATTTGAGACACAATTTCGCGAATGGAATGAAGAAATAAAGCGATGAAAAATCTCCGTTTTTACCTTATTAAATTTGCACAAAACTGCCGGCAATTTGTTTCAAAGCGAACCGATTTGAGGAACGCTTCCTCATTTTTGTTGTTGACGTCGATTATTTAGTTTCAGGGTTCACTGCGTCACACTTCGCGTAGAAATTTACGTCTTTATTAGGATTTATTATTGTGGTATTCTCTGTTCACAATAGAAAGATTAAGGGTTGCTTTTTATCATTGTGAATGTTCAAAAATGTATCTAATAATACACAACAAGATTATATTAATTTTAATAATATTTTCACTTTAGCATTATTTTTCATTGATAATTAATTGACTTTATAGATGCTTTGCTATTCAAAAATGAATTCAAAATTAAAATCCAGCAGTATAATATTTTTAATCAAGTGTCTTTATAACAGTATTAATAATTGTGTAAACATTTTCATTCACAAACACCTTGACATCAGTGCTGTAACTAGGTACTACGAGTTCCAATATAATAATATATACATTACACACTATTTTAGGAAAAACATGGTTGACTTGTATCAAAACAAAAACATTCACATTATAATGTTATTGGAAGTTTTAGGTTATCTATGAAAGGGCAGATTGCATCAATTATTATTGTATAGTATACATATAGGCAGCTGTCTTTATTTAGAATAAATATATAGATGAACAATCATAAAAATCTGTTTGGCTTTAACCATTACCAATAATATTTTACAGCGGAAAACAAATCGACCGTGGAAAGGCAAAAGGGCGTAATCCACACAAATCAAATTTTACAAGAGGCATTTTTTATGTATGTTTTTATGCAAACGTTTTTGTTATGGTTTTCGGTCAAAGTTAAAATACAAAATAGACGTAACCTTGAAGTGCATGATAATTAATACTTTTGTTTTTATATTCCTGATGTGTTATTAATAATTGAGTTTATTAAAAAAAATGATAGTTAAGTCGTTTTCCCACTCACTTCCTGATTTTTTTTAAATTACTAGCTAAATTTGGATAATAAATTGGCATTTTCAGCTTACATCCTTTGTCATATTATGCAATAAAACCTATTTCGAAAAACAGAGGGTTACGGCTTTTTTCCTTTCTACAGTCGAAATGATTGTATATGTAGATTTTTTTATATTTTATTATAAAATTATTTTTAGTTTAATTTTCGACTTAGATATTATTAAAGATTTTTCAAATGAAATCGAAATATTAGTAAGAGAACATTGTTGTAAAATTATTTTTCTTAGTGACAATAAATTTTAACACCTCATCCCATTTCACAAACACTTTGAAATTCGATCATTCTTGGATTTGGAAAATAACACTATTTATGGTGATGATTGATGATGCAAAATAAATTTACATTGAAAATATATTTTTATTCTACAAACGGAAAGAGTTGCCAACCGAAGTTTTCAAAATGTCAACAAAAAAACTCCATTAGCAGATTGATAGTAACAGTTCTTTTGAAAACAATAAACAAAAGATCCTTAAGTAGATTGCTTGAAACACCTGCTATAATACCGCTTTTATGGCAATAATACAGAGAATTTTTCTCGCTAGAATCGTAAAAGTTGACGAGTCAAATACGGCAGCTTTATGTATCAATAAAGAATGCTTCGAGCATTAACTTTCATCCAGCTATTATATTCGGCTACAAAATTAATATTCTATAAAAATAATTTCAGGAATCGTGACTATTTTATTTATGTATACATTGAGAATCTTTGTGTCATTTTAATAAGATGTATTTATAGTTTTACAGGAAATATAAACTTATCAACATCAATGTTACATACATACAACGTGTGTTATAATAATGTATCATCATTGCCAAAAATATATGCGGCGGCCCTCGCAGTTCAATGCGCAAGGCAATGACTTTAAATTCGGATGCACCGAATTCGATTCCCGGTGACGTCAATATATTATAATATGTATTTTTATTTTTCTCAGAGCTTGCGTGACCTATTAGGAAAATTAAAATACTTAACTACTACCAACTATAAATATGATATTTTGGAAATATATAAAAATCATCGGGAGAGTAGGTAAATACTTAATCAATAGCCAATTCAATTAATCAAATAATTATAAATTTCAATTATTAAACACAATATCTACATTAAATAAATATTGTCATAAAAATAGGCCAACCGCACGACACACAGCATCGTGAAATACAGAGCCTGTTCTGCGATATGGTATCTTGAACTACTATAGATGGATTATGCATTCAATGAACCCGTGATGAAGTAGATTGAAATATTTTAAGAGAAAAATATCTCTGTAGGTGAACAAGGGTTATATTATAAATACTATAACTTAACGACCCACATGCGCCACGTAGGTCGAAATGGAGATTTTATGCTATTTTCAAAGCATAAGCCTAGACATTCCTTAAACGTTGTAGATAATCTATTTAAATAATTTTGAAGCCATATTATCCTTATTATAAAAAATACTACCCTATTCTTAGGTCAATAATTATTATAAAACGATCATTATTCCTAGGATGTTTTATCACATTTGAATATTCATAGACATAGCTTATAATCAGTATCTTTAGAATTATCTTCAAATGTGTTAATCGTGCCCATTTTTTGAATAATAAAATGCCTAATTCTTGTCAAATTTGGAATCACAGATATTATAAAATATAATTTTTTATCGTAAATATTTCACTATATAATATTAACAATTTTACTAATGGTTTTATAAATTCGTTTAAAAAGTAATAAATCTTAACACCACTGTACATGGATGTACTGAAATATGTCTATATTCTAAAATATTATATCGAGAGGTTTAAAAGAATACTATTTTGTGTAATAAAAATACTTTATGCAGTCATCAAATGTTTAAAATAAATATGAAGGATAATAATGCTTCAAAATTATATAAATAGATTATCTACAATGTTTAAGGAATGTCCTGGTTTTTGCTCTGAAAATACCATAAAATCTCCAATTTCACCTACGTGGGGTATGTGGACCCTTAAAGAAAATGTGCACAATATCACCAGAGCAATTTGCGGTAAAAAACGTCCAGTGGTCACTGCATTACGCAACTCTGACGGAGTGACAGTCACCGAACCTGCAAAGGTCCAGGAGCTATGGCGCCAACATTTCAGTGATGTCCTGAATCGCCCACCTCCATTGCATCCCTTCGATATTCCGTCGGAGATCACCGCCCTCAGAATCACTACTGCATCGGGATTCTGCGAAGATCCTCCGACAACTGCTGAAGTTAAAGAGGCTGTCAAAAGATTGAAGCGCAGGAAAGCTCCTGGAGATGATGGCATCCATGCAGAATTTCTGCTCTGCGGACTGAGCGCTGTATTGCCGTCCTTGTGTGACCTTCTGCACGAGGTGTGGGAAAGGGAGCAGTGCCCCAAAGCCTGGAGGGATGGTACCGTTGTTACTCTGCACAAAACGGGTAACCCACAAGACTGTAATAATTACAGAGGAATCACTCTCCTCAGCGTTCCCGGGAAGGTGTTGGCGCAGATTCTCCTGTACAGGATTAGAAGTCCCATGCTGGACGTTTTGCGTGCGCAGCAGAGTGGATTTGTCCCGGGGAAGTCCTGCTCAGAGCATATTTCAACTCTCCGAAGCCTTCTGCAACAGTACCAAGAGATGAATATACCTGTCGCCTGCTGCTTCGTGGACTATGAAAAGGCATTTGACAGTCCTCATCGTGAATCTCTGTGGCAAATTCTGCTAGGATATGGTGTCCCACGGAAACTGGTCGCCGTGATAAGTGCTCTCTACACCAATACAGAGTGTCGCGTGAGAGCAGCCGGAACATCCTCTGACCTCTTTGAAATCACGTCAGGAGTCAAGCAAGGATATGTACTTGCGCCCTTTCTTTTTATCATCATGATGGATTTCATAATGCGTAAGATGGTTTGCCCCGACAGTGGGATACGCCTACATCATGATGACACAAGCGATCTATGCGAAGAAAGACTGTGCGACTTGGAGTATGCAGACGACGCAGTCGTGTTTGACTCGACGATCGAGAGGTTGGAGGTGACCGTGAACAGGCTAGCCGCGAACTCGATACGTGTGGGTCTTCATCTGAATGCCGCTAAGACCAAATCCATGTGCAGTGCTGCTTGCATCGACGCCGACACTCCTCTGCGGGTTTCTGGTCTGCCCGTCGAGCTGGTGTCCAGATTCAAGTACTTGGGTGCCACGGTTGCCGATGATGGTGGTATTTCTAGTGAGCTTGGAATCCGCATGGGTGTGGCGGGCTCTGCGTTCAACCAACTTGGAGTCGCATGGAGGTCAAGGCTGTATTCTGTGAGGACCAAATGTCGTTTGTTTAACGCGTGCGTGCTACCTGTGCTCCTGTATGGCTGTGAGACATGGCATCTTACTAAGCTTCAAGAGTCTCGGCTTTTGAGCTTTGAGAATCGATGTCTCCGCAGAATCTTAGGGGTACATTGGTACGACCGCGTTACAAATATCCGAGTTCGTGAGCAGACACAACAGCCTTCGGTGATTGAAGTTATCACGAAGAGACGATTCACGTGGCTGGGACATGTATTCCGGATGCCGCCAAAAAGTGCAGCACTTCGTACCCTTGTGGCACAGCCTCAAGGGTTCCGTCGCCGTGGCCGGCCCTCCCTCACCCTGCAGCGATGCTACAAAAGCGACCTACGTGCTGCAGGTCTGACATGGCGGGAGGCACAGGAGTTAGCGATGGACCGAGGGAAGTGGCGCCAACTTGTGCTTGCCCTATGCCCCAATGTTGGGACGTGACAGGGTGAAAGAAGAAGAAGAAGCACAATATCATTATTTGAAAAGTTATGAGTACTTATAAATTTATTGTGATACGGTATTGCATACAAAAGCGATATGATTACTTCAAAGCAGACAAACTACCAGTTTAAAGCATGCATGGCATAATACATTTAATTATTTTATAATAATATGTTGAAGAAGGTTGATACATACGATGCAACAGTCAAAAGCTCGACCATACGGAAAATGCAAAAGTTCAACGAAGCATATGTTGTAAAGTGTCGTTAATATAAATAACCTGTCTCGCTTTTAGCTTACCTACCTTATAAACTTTGATTTTTACGTTACATATTTTCATTTTCTGAACGCAAAAGCTTGTTGGTTTTGAAACTGTATTATAAATTAGCGTTAAACATAAGTGTTGAAAGCTGTATGAATATATACATATAATTTGAAAAATCCCAGAGAAATATGTAACTAGTAGATTTTTTTGAAGAGGGCCACAGCGCCAATGTACCTCATCAACTAAGCTATGTGCGTCATATTTAAATTTTAAATTTTTAAGCGTTTCACAAATTGCGTTAATTTTGGCAGTTGTCTTATGTATTTTAACCTTATCACTGCCAGCCAATTTTTACTAGGTGGACACTTGTAGGCCAGCTATTTTCGGAATAAAATAAATTTTTAAAAAAATATGAAATAGGAATGGAATGATAAATATTTGTGAAAACTTAGTAACACAACATGTTTATCAAGTTTATCGTGAATATTTTCCCACTAAAATGATACATATTGTTTAGAAAATATACACAGAATGTTTATACAGAAGTTTAGACGTTTACAAGAACCCACGAATATATTCGTCCGTGGCCTAACGCGACATATATGCTTTGGCGAGTTAATTCATCCGTGGCAAGGTTCAAGTTAAATCAAAGTATCAATTACCTTAAATACCAAATTTTAGTTATAACATACTTATACTAGAAATTACTTTTTATTCAACGAATAAGTCATGAGATTTGAGAATGTAACATATTAATGAAAATACATAAGTTTAAAACACAACAAATCAGAGAAAATCCAGTGAACGCGGATTTGAGTCCCGCTGGGAGTCGTATTTAAAAAAAAATTATAATAGGTATATATTTTTTGAGCTGTTTGAAATATATGTACATATTATGTTGCACAAAGAGTGTTACAATAATAAATCTTGTGATTTATTCGTTGAATAAAAATACTGTAAGCAATATATACGTATAGATTAATTTATTACTAGGATATTATAAGTATTTTTTTATGGAATATACATAATTTGAAAACATCTCATGCATATAATACACACTAAAAAACAATACGAAATGCGACGGTACTTGAATTCGTATCTGCTGGATTCGCAACAGTATATTTTTCCAATTAAACTACGGTCATCTTACTAAATTACGACGATTTTAACCAGTAGTTGTTTAATTTTTTTCTCTAAAATGTTTTTTTCTAGTGTTTTGTATACATGAGATGTTTTCAAATTATTATATTTCAAGTTATTCAATATATAGAATATTACATTAAGACTTGGTAACTGGAGAAGTGTGGCGAGAGACCGGAGTGAGTGGAGAGCGGTTGTGGAGGAGGCCAAATCCCACCCCGGGATGTAGCGCCGTGGCAGAATAGAATATTACATTATCAAATCTTGTGTCTTATTCGTTGAATAAAAAAATTTTAACATGCATTTTTGTCACCTAGACTAGATTTTAATACTATATATCTAGTGCAGGGCTCAAAATGGAATGGAGCGCAGTTCCGTTTCATGAAATCCTTGAGATTATTGCTCGTAGACAAATTAACCTAGCTATAACATAATACAACAAAAAAATCAACACACTTATTTTTATAAAATATACATAAAATTAGGTGAATATATTAATATTTTTGGGAAATTATCGGGCGCTCCGGTTCATACATTTTTCAATTTCGAGCGCTGATCTAATGTGTGTATTTAGGAAGACACGAGAATATTAGCGAGCGAGGGACTTTTAGAAGCACTGCATTGTATGTATGTGTTCTATAGATATATATATATAAATATAATAACATGAAAAAAGTGCAGAAAGATGAATAATCATAGATAAATTTAAATTGATAGAAGAGGAAATTAAAGCATTAGTCAATTAATTTGTAACATTTGTTAAAAGTCTTGTAATTTGGCTATGTTTAAGCCTTTACAAACAGTTACAAGATTTCAAAGAGTAAATAAATGGTTTCAGTTTAGTCAAATTGTGACAAATGATGAAGTGTTTTTATGTCAGTTACACATTTTGTTTCGAGCATTCACCGCCAGACAACTTTACAAAATTCACTTTCCTTCGTAAATTTAATTTCACAAAGGCAAAAGAGATGGTCGGATTGGACTTGTCACATTTGTGATTGATGTAACTCCACGCCTACACAATTTTATCGGTATTTTATAAACATAACTTCCTTTTTTATTAACTTAAATTCAAAAGCTTCGTACTAAGTCATCATAATAATATGATATTTATTATATTTATTTAATCAAAGTCTATTAGACGTAATCAAATACCATCGCAAATGTTAAAAAAAAAACCTAATTTTCTTCCAGACGAAACATCACTAATTTATGTAAGTATATTGCTAGAAAACTTTCCTTCAAATGGAACTGAATTTTCTTTAACGTGTCGAGCTTTCATTCGGAATTCCATGAGAACTTTCATAAAACATACAATTTTACTGCAATTTTTTTTTTAATTTTCGTCTGTGTCGCTAAATTTTAAAACTCGCTATAACACTTTTTTGAAATAGTTAAGATATATATAATATTAATACTATCGACTGAAGGTACTTGATGGATTTTGAATTTAAATTCTAATGGATTCAATTCCATTATATTCCATTTACTGTTATTAATAAGATAGGGTTTTTACTAATTAGGTTTTTTACTGAGACTTCAACTATTCATAATTTGTTTATTGTATTTTTTGTAACCTTTGACTTGATAGGTAGGTAATGGAGTTTTTACCTACTTTATTGTATTGATTTATTATATAAGCTAGAGTAAAAAGAGTTCGTTTTCAGTGTGTGTTTACCTTTGGTGAGTGTACACGACGCCTGAAGATGCCGAAAGGCGAAACCCGGGTCGCAAAAAACGACTTAAATGGAATAGTACAGAGCTTGAATACATTAGAATTTAGGATATATATATATCGTTGAATTCGTTATTAAAATCTCTACATGAAAATTTTATCGCCTCTTTCAAAATCCGCTAAGATTAACTGTCATTTATGAAACAAAATCAATGCGTCTATCAATTCTCGCTATAACACTACTGAAACATTCAAAAACATTTTTAGTTCAAAAAGTTTTATTGATTTTCTCGAAGTGTTATAGCGGGTTTTAAAACTTAGCGACACATCTGTCCTTCTGTTAAAACTTAAAAACCAATAAATAAAATAAATACAATTTGCACAATTTATAAACTACACTACTGGTACCAATTATTATATTTTTATATTGGGATCTCAAGCGGTTTATACATTATAATAAAACAATGCAAAAAAAAATTAGTTAGGAAATATGATTTTGACTAATACGAGTGAGAGTTTGCCTCAAATGAATCCGAAATGCAAAATGACTTGCTGTTGATTTAAACGTTTATCCATAAGTTTTGTTGAATTTTTTCAGGCTCCGTCTTATAAAAAAGGTTTTTTTCACCATTTACCAAAGAAAATATTGTATTAAAGGGTTATAAATACCATACTTACTCTTCAATAAGTATTATTGATAAAAGTTTAACAAATAGGGAATTAACTTTCATCCCTTTGCGCGGAATAAAAAGAATCAACCCTTTTCTATTATGATGTTTCTTTTCCGCTAAAACTTTTCAGGGAGGAATATTATTACTCTTGAGAAATTTCGCATTAACACTTTTTTGTGCCACATTTTGGGATCCGATCCTTGACCTTTTTTTTTACTGATAACAGCATTTACAAAGTAACGCGTAAATACGTAATCGAAAATTGGCAATTTATTGTGGAGGGAATTTATATAAGGGAAATGTTTGCTCATTGATAAAGGTATTTTTCTGATATTTCACACTGTCTGTTTCCTATCTACCGCTATTAACCTTTGCCATTTCCGCCATCTCACATTCTCAATATGTGAGTCGTTACTCTCTAGTTAAGTCTAGCTACTACATTCTTCTTTTATGTCCATATCGACTAATTATATGGAGGATATGAGTATGTGTAGATTTGAGATATAAATTCATCATTTTGTAAATTTTTAATTTTCCGCCATTTTCACAGCTCGAAAAAATTGCAAAATATTACTGCAAGGTGGAAGACGTGCCACTTTACACATATACGGGAGATTCAGTCGGATTTGCACCGTGATTAAATTTGTAACTTAATTCATTAAAATATTTTGTTAAAAATAAAAATGTATGATGTAAATAAAGTGTTGAATTAAAACCATAAAGCAACAGTTTACTATTTAGTTTTTTTATGATTTTACCGAGGCTTTGACTGCGACTCGCTGTCATATCGCCTCTTCTCTTTTAGAAGGGGATCCGCCGATCAGGTCCTCACTCCAATTCTGTTAAATAACTTTACAATTTTGCCAAGCTTTTCCATCTTACTCATTGCCAGGGCACATTTAAATTCGTTGACATTCTCAAAGATATCTGCGATTCGCAGCTGTACTCTGTGTCGTTCATATTTAGGGAATTGTACTGCTATATGTACAATGTCCTCCAAAACATCACATTCATCGCAGAGCTGCAAATCGCTTCTTCCCACGAGGACATAAAATCTTTTACCCATTGTGTGACATGTTCTTAGCCCCAGTATCCGTTTAAACTCATTTCTCTTCAAATAAGACTCTTAAAACATATTATTTAGTTTAATTTGTATTGTTTTACTTGGTTAGTGTACACATATTGAACTATAAGTTAATTTCATTGTAATTCTGTAGGTCATAGGTGGTTAAATTGGTAAAACACATCGGCTGGAACTGATGGATGCGGGTTCAAATTCCGCCCAGTACCTACCATATTTTTTCAAGATTGTCTCACGTAAACAAAACGCATGTTCAATATTCGAGGGCAGTCAGCGCGCTTTGTGTTCTTTGGGTTGAATCATAAAATATTAAAGATAGCCCTGCTTCAAAACCCTTACCCATGGTTATATCTTTTATATTTATTTATATCTTATAAATCGGTTCTGTGGGTATCTTTAATCATTCTGAAGATAGTTTTATATCACAAAACAACTTTCAACCTAAAACAACTAAAATATCGTAGAATTAACAAAAAAACTTTATTTAAAAACCATTATAATGAAGTTCTATCACGTAAACGCCAGTTCAGTTATTAAGCCGGGTACTCATTAGTGAGCCGTTACTGTGACCGTTGCAGATACAGAAAGTAGTGTAGACGCCAATTTATTAGTTCGCATCTAGAGTAGATTACAGCTTCTATTGGTCTACCTACGGTAGCTTATCGCATTTATGTATTGTGGTATTATAATTTTACAATAAGTTAGCCTTATAAACTGTCTATTTCGCTCTAAAAGTTAACAGCCAAGAGAGGGGCTGTTAAAACATAGCACTTTTTGACAGTTTAGAGACGGGTAACTTATTATAACAATTAACCGCCTCAATACTAGAAAATATGATAAACTACCGTCGATATCCGCCGATAGCCGTCTTGTGTATAGAATAGCTACACTGTAACGGTTACAGTTATGACTCGCTAATGAATACCCGGTTTTAAATAAATATTATTCTATGAATATATTCAGTGTTAATTATTTGCCAAAAACAGTATTGTGTATAAAAAGTTTGGAATCTCTCAAATTATGTACCTACTTAGCATTACACAAAATTGTATGGCTGCAGACATACATACCTACGATCATTGTCAATGTTATCACTAAAATACAAATGAGAAAGTAATGCCCTGGTGAGGAAGGAATAAAAACACATGTTTGAATAGGCATCAAAATGGCGGTAGTTACTAATGAGTTTATAATACGGTGACCTTGGACGTTGTTTTATTTTTACGACACTTAAAAAAATGACATAAATGATACATGCTATTTAGAAAGATTTTGCACAGTTTTTATTTATTTATCGTATATCTATTGAGAAACGTGTGGATTTTTGGAGTCCAGCAGCTTTTATATTTTTTATTATCTCTCGGGAAGGTAACACTTATTTAGAACACGGATGTATTCACTGATTTTGGTTTATTTATGAGTCGAACATTAAATTTGGTTATACAACTTGATGATAAATGATTACTTATATATGAATTAACATATTAATTTACGATTATTTTCACGATTTAAACGGAGTATTATTAAATTAAAATAATAAAGTAAGTACTACACATAATGTTTTATATTTTTAATTATTTTCATCTTTAATTATATCTTATCATATCATTTCATGTTCACATACAGTATAATGTATGTATTTACAGAAATATATTTTTTTTATAATAATTATTAAGATTATCTTTTCACCTCTACGGCTTTGCGTACGAGCAAGCTTTTAGGATTCGTCATAAGACAAGCCAAGCCATTCAAGAATCCAAATGTTTTACCTACACTCTATGACCTATGCGTTGGTAATACGGAGTATTCTTGAATATGGGTCCTTTCATATAAGTTTGTTTTAGAGCGTAGTCAGAAGAAATTTGTTCGACATCTTTATTTTAATGTAAGTATTTAAATATTTTCCTTACGACAATATCTCAAACGAGTATTTTCCGACTAGCTTTCATTCTTTTAAAGCATTCTCGCTCTAACGTGGTATAGTTTCCAATCCTGATATTCTGAAAAATTTTAGTTTCTATGCATCCGTCAATTACGTGCGTGGTCGCAGCCATGACCTGTTTTGTGTGAAAACTGTTTCCTCATGTCAGGCTTATCAGGCATCAATAGCGAGGCCTATGCGGCTGGTCAATGCACTCCCTAGAGATATAGACATTTTTAGTGATGTTCTATGTATTTTGTTTTCAAAATTCAAGTTTATTGTTAAATTTGTAGTTTTCTTGAATTATTTTTGTTTTTATATATTTCATTTTTTTGCTATAAAATTATTTTTTTGTTTGTTTTTTCTCTACTAATTTGCCTGTACTTTTTATTCTATATGTCATGTTATGAACGTCTTGAATTAATATTTTCTTGATCTGCTCAATGTGTCTTTATTATGTTGTTACCTAATTAACTTTAGGTATAAGACGTATAGGTCTTTTATAACTAAATACATAAAACTATCGTGCTTGTACATACTGGATATGTCTTTCAACTATAAATCATTCAGATATGCCCGCATATTATGCCAGTATACGAACAAGTCCAAATTTGACTTGGGTATTTAAAATATATCCCGGGCAGGCGGTTTTGTAATAAAAGTATCTTACATTATGATAGGAACCCCCGACTGGTTTGGGTAAAACGTGTCGAGTGAAAAAAATCGCACTATCTGGCGGGGGCTACCCGCGGCGATAAACTTTTTCTTTGGAAGGTCGTAAAGCAACCCTCGCAGAGGTCGTCAGCCAACCTCGTCAATGCGGAGACGCACAATATTTACACAGTGATGAAGGCTTGTAGCAGGGGTGCCACAAAATTTAATAATTAATTACTTAAATTATTTCGTGTATTTTTTTACATAGTGGTTGATTCAAAAAGTACCTGACAATTTGCAATATTACTGAAATTTATGCTCTTAATAATTTACATTACATTACATCTAACAAACCAATGACTAGTAATTGTAAAGTCATGCAGTCATTCTTACTGATACACGTTTCAGACGCTAAATCATTACTTAACCCTACTAAATAACTATTTTTGCTTAAATATTCTTTACAGTGTTTTAATATTTTTTTCTATAGACCGACAGCCATCGTAGTTGTTTTGACTGAGCAACTTTTCATTAGTATTTATCTTTAACAAACACGGAAAAAATATTCAAAATATTATATTATGCATAGCATTGGAAAACAACTCTACATTTATTTCTGTATTTGAGAGTTAGTGTATTTAAAAATAATACCTAAACTATATAATTTTTGTTCAGAGTCAACTCACTATTTGATTCTATTCATAATAGAAAAAGTGTTAATTCACATAAAGTGTTATTTGTGGATTTAAGGTACAGATATTGCGTAATTACGCACATTTAACTTTTTTACACTGAATTTTAATAATTTTAATGCAGTAATCTTCATGCGAATAAAAATAATGCATCGTATAATATGCAGACGATACTCACGTTATATTTGTCAATCTCTTTCACCTTGACTATCTATTTCGGTGTGTATTATTTGTTTGGATTTAAGAAACAGCATTTTCAAATTTATTTTACAATATCTATGATATCGTAAGAAATTGATAATATTTTATATAATAATTCCTTCCAAATAAATATATTTTAGGTTAGTTACATGATTATTTTGAATTTTGGGTGTAGTACAATATGGGTATAAATTTCAGTCTAATTAAGTCACTTTGGAAAAAGGGTCGAGTGAAAAAATATTTAAAATAATCCCATTCAACCCTGAGACTTGGCCCAATTTTCTTTATGGTTATGCTCAGTTGCCAGTGCTTGAAGAAGAAATTAAAGTTGAGCAATTTACAAAAAAGCTAGTATGCGAAGGCTGAAAGAATTAAATACAATTATTGCTATATAAACATTAGTATAGGATGTTAGTTTTTTTTAAGTTGAATAATTAAATTTTGCTCTCCTAATATTGGTTTGTGACACAGACTACTTTTAGTAGAAGCATATTTAAAAATAATTACAGAATAAAAATAAATTTTTATATACTACGTTTTTAAATTTTCTGTTGAATCATATAAACTTGACAATTCTATATATTAGCTATTTAGGACAAATAAGGCAATTGTCAACAAATCATTTTTTTGATATTTTGCAACAAACAAATATAAAATACTGAAACGTCATTTTGATTTCCATAGTATCGGACGTATATATTAATAATTTAGTTGCTAGGAACTTCACCTTAGCAACCAATAATAGTGGATTGGATTACGGATTTCTTCCGAAATAACTTTTCATACAAAACAGAATTAACTGAAATTGAATTCAATTCTACTTAAAGATGGCTAAAAGTATTAAAAGAATGCATTCGCATCGTGTTCTGATATATTCTAAAAGTTTCAAATGTCCAACTATTCGGTAAATTAGTTAAAAATCGATTGCAAGACTTGTACTGTATAAACAACCACCGGACAAACAAGAATACGAGCTAATAAAAACGTGGTAAAAAGAAATATTACCTTGTTTGATCAAAATCCAAAAAGTGGGTATTTTATTAACATAATTTTACGTGGAATAGTTGGTAGCCATTCGCCCAGCTAATTGGGTCCTTGTACTTGATCAAATTCACATTAAAAAATAATATGAATTGAGCAGGTGTAGGATTGAACCCGTAAAACATAGGTTTATATTTATACAAAGTCGGCAACTCACCCAATTAGTCCATCCTGAGTGCATAAGTGGGGATTAAATAGTCATCTTTTTATGAATCCAGAGAAATGAAAACTAATAAGTACTTTCTGCCATCCACCAAACTGATGAACGCGTAGCTATGGATTAAAGCTCTATAGTGCCTTTATAGTGATAACTGTTTCTTAATATTGTGATTTTGTGTTTGTGACTGGTTTTGATTCCGTGCTGTCTTCTATACTCTGTCACCATACGAGTAGATACTGTCAAAGCAGAGAACATGTGAACTCAAAATTCAATTACAACATAAACATTTTGGAGTCACTGATAATTTGTGTTGTAAATAACAATCTGTGTTTCTGCGTCCATAGTAAGTCTTACTGATACAAACCAGAGTGTTTTTGATAAAAAATGGTGATTTGCCTTTTTAGTTATGCCTACAGGTAACTTGTGAAATATAATCAACATACCTTAATATTTTTGCGACCTATGTAATCATAATGATATATTTTCTCGGTGTATGCGATATTTTTTGTCTTGTAGAGATAGCTCTTCATTAAGAATTTTGCGGTCTGGCAACATTACGTACCAGTTAAATGCCTGCGATAAAATTTAGACCTCTAGGGGACTTTTAATGTACCCCCGTTGTTGTTTATGCCTCCGGGTGTATACATTTTAAAAGATATTGCTTGAATGTCTTCTTTTGCCAAAAATCACTGTAGAAATAAATTTAAAAAGAATGCCTCGTTTCTGATTTACACAGATTTTTTGATGCAATATAATAACATAAGAACAAGTAATAAAGGACATTACAGAACAAAAGATCACCACAGCAAAAAAATGCATTACCACAACGATTATATTATATGGGTCCGAGTTAACATTCCACAAATTGGGTGAAATTCGTATATAGTTTTTTATCTGATTTTTTTTCTGTCCTAACCCTTAAGAGTCAGTGCAGTCCTATTGTTCACATCAAGTGAAAAAATTGCGATTGTAAAAAATGTTTTTATTAATTTCTACATATTATCTAAATATAAATTATAAATAAAATAAATAGTTTGTTAATTTAAATATTAACTTACAATATAAGAAACACTAGCTAGTTGAACAGTTTTGATTAATTATACTAAATATTTATGAATACCCTTTTCCAATACTTTCAGTGACTTTTAAGTTGTTGTGTGTATTAATTATTATGACAAAGGTTAGTTGAGTTGATGAGGATTGCACTATTTCAACATAATATTATGAAAAAGGATTTGTTTTAAAATTATATTACATATTTTGTAATTTTTATTAATCCTTTAATTACTTTAAGGAAAATTATTAATGATGTCAAAAAATTCAAAAACATACATTACTAGGAAAATACTAACAAGATTTTATACACTAATGGGAGTTCATGGAACGTAATCCAATTTTCGAAGTCAGGTGCTTATAAATTTTCATAGAATGAATTTAATTCCATTTCATAGATAAATATGACGTGTTGATGTGAAAACTACTACTAAATGAATTTTTAAATCATATTTAATTATGACATTTATTGTCGTTCAATCTTCTATTTTTTAATATATTTTGGTACTGTTCGGTTATACGGAATACAGCGGAAAACGCATTTTGAAAATAGCCGAAAAACTGGAATATTTGTTAGGTTAACCTAACCAAACCTAACCTAACCCAAACTAACCCAAACTAACAAATAATCCAGTATATCGGCTATTTTCAAAATGCGTTTTCCGCTGTATTCCGAATAACCGAACAGTACCCATATTTTATATAAATAAAAAAAACACGTCTCATATAGCACATCATTCGAAAATCATTCAATGTAAAATAATAATTTTTATACTGGTTTTCGAGGCACTAATAATAATATTTTCTTTAACTAAATTTAAATATATTAGTTAGTTATATTTCTTTATCTGGACAAAACAATATTTTGAAATGTCGATATTGTAATCTCTGGTAGACGTGATTTATCCCCAGGTATTTGAAATTATCGACGCTCTCGACGTTTTTTCCATCGCTAATCAAAGGGAAATCTCGATCAAAACAGGTGCTATTGCACAAAACGTTGGTTTTCTTCAAACACGTGCTGAGTTATCGTGCAGCCTATTGATTGTCTCATAAAAGCTCTCGATTTAGTTATCAGTAGGTACCTATGTAGGCGGAGAAAATTTGAAAAAAGTACATCAATTGAGCTTCTAATACGTTTTCCTGTTTGTATTTAACCTGTTCATATTTGTATTTATATTTTTGTCAGAATAACTCTGATACAAATATAAATATTAAATTATGCATTGACATACTATCTAATGCAAACACTAAATCAGACAAAAGAGATTTTTTTCCTGTTTTTCTCTTTATCGTTATTTACTAACCTTTTTTTAAATCGCTTTATTTTCAGAAAAGGCTAAAACGTGCCTGACAATGTTAGCGTTTGTTTGGTTTTTGTTTACAAATAATATGAGTTCGTTGCTTGAATTTAAAAAAATGCTACACGCATGAAAGAGAAACATGCTTTTATTAGCTGGGACTACAAAACGTGAATTATGGGGAGCTTTTTTAATATTCGATTTGTTTATTTATTTTGCGGTTGAAAAAAAGCATAAAGCTTTCTTCTCACGATAAATAATTTCCAAAATTTTTCGCGAACGGCATACGTTTATTTTCAACAAAAATAAGAGAATAATTTTCAAATCGAATTGTATTAGCTTCGTAGAATTAATGTTTATTTTTTATAATACATGACAGTTAAACTAACCTGAACACTTTTAGGATGCTAGCATTCAACGACCACTTGTGGGTTCAATAGCTCTCAAGCCGTTCTCAAGTTTATTGCACAGACTTTCTGAATGGATGCGGAGAAACGAGGCACGTAAGTTGATATGAATAATATTATATACCGAGAATGTACGGTGAGGTGGACCACGAGTTGTGGACTTCATACTTCTCATATCCAGATGTTGGAGTACCTATCACTTATGCTTCTCACTTCTTACCTCCGTGTTACATTTCTATGCCTCGTTGCTTCCAAAACGGGATATATCTATTTTGGGTGGCCTGCAGGCTGGAAAGAGTGGAGGTAGGCTGTTAAGTTCAGACATAAATAGAGTACATTAAACTTTGTCAGTCAAACGTATTTTTTTTTCATTGAACTAAGACTACAACGCATAGATAGTGTGTTAGTTTTTTAGATAGTTATTTTTATCGATTATGGTTTGGTTAAGCAGGGCCTGAGTAATTTAAAAAAACACTAACCCACACCATCTGCAATATGTATTCTGCCGTACTAAGCAGAGGCCGTATCTGCATTTTAGGCAAGTGGGAGATCTGAGCTTTCATATTATTTTACTTTTCCTGCTAATACTGGGGAACTTTTTATTTATTTTATTTGCCTATAATCAGGGCTTTTTTTTTAAAAAAAAAGGTGCCGGAACTCACTTCATGTCAAGCTTTTTACTAAATAAAATTATATTCAAATGTCACTTAAATGAAATTTAAAGGAGCTATGCCACGAAGCGAACAAAAAAAGGTTGATTTTTACGATAATTTTTTATTTTAGTCAAAACAAAGCTACAGAAACAATAAAATACATACATTATATTTGAAATATATTGTACAAATAAGACTAAATAAGACTAACTTTAAAATATAATTGTAAATACATATGTAATGTATTTATTTATGAACTTGAATAAAAGTTTAGAGTGATTTCCAAAGTTTTTTCCAATTCTCGTCTGATACATCATCTCGATTCCTTTTCTTAGTGTTAGAGTCTAAGGCCGAATGTCTTCCTTTAAGTAACCACCTATCAACATATTTTGAAGGATCGAAAAGTGTCAAGGGTGGTCCCACGAGTTTGATGAACAAGAGTGCCGAAACTGTTTTAGTGTTTAACGAAGCTCTTGTTGGGGTAATAATAAGATTCATTTGCGAAAACCCCCGTTCACATTCACTTGAAGAAATGGGAATAGAATTCAGAGCATATACCAAACGCAAGAGTTTTTCAGAATATGTCTTTTCGAGAATGTATTCGCGAAATCCACGAATCATTTCTCGTTCATCTAGTTGTAGCCTGATCGAAATGTTTCTAATTTCCATCTCTCCAAATGTCAACCGATTATCAATGTCTTCAGGCCAATATTTTTGGTCAAGTACGCGAGCCCAAAGTGCAAACTCAACATCTTTATTATCTATCAGCCTTTTTTCAATTGACGTTTTCAACGTGGAATAAAATATTTTCGGATCAATAGGAGGATCATTTTTAGAAACTTTTTCGTGAAGTAAAACTCCACGAAAATGCAGATTGCTTATAGCAGCTGCAGCACATTTATAATAGGGTCCAAAATTCTGTTTTCTTTCTTCAAAAACTTGAACGAGTTCATTTATTTTTCGATTTGCAATGTAAAGGTTCACATTGCGATTTTGTAGGTCCAAACTAAGTTCCGACAATTCTTGGAGAGCGTCGCACATCAATGCTAGATCCAATAAAAATGCTGTTGATGTTATTTTGTTCTTTAAGCCACTGTAAGTACACTTGTCATTTTTATCTCTTGTAGGGTCATTCATCGCTTCTTCAAAATGACGCACAAGGGATTCATAATTATTCCACACAGCCGAAACTGAACGAAAACTAGATGCCACCCATCGGGTACTTAAAACTCTTCCGATTTTCAGTACCTCAACGCCTAGTGATTCTGCACATAAATGCAACTCTCTATTATTTTTCGGCGACGCGTGGTATAAAACATAAAGTTTATCAATAAATGATTTGAATCTATTGATCCCTGAAATTTTTTTTACAACATCACTTACTGATAATTCTAATCTGTGATTAGTACAATGCCAAACTATAATTGAAGGAAATTTTTCTGTCAGCAATTTTTTCACTCCATTTTTAGAACCTAACATCACAGCAGCGCCGTCGCATGCAACCGAAACTAAATATGTTTTTAAATATTCTTCTGTCATCCCATATAAATCAAGAGATTGGAGTAATGATTCAAATATTCCTTTTGCCGTTACGTCTTTAAGTTCAATCAAATCCAAAAACAAATTAATTGGTGAATTCATTCCAACACTTTCGACACAGCATCGAACATACACAATGAGGGTGGTTTTTTGGCTTATGGTGGTAGACTCATCAATTATCAAAGAAATTATATTTTTCGATTGAACAATTTCTTTGAAAACATTTTTTCTCATTTCATCACATATATGATTTACAATGTTAACACATGCGTTAGTGGAATGGAGAATATGACCCATTTCGATCCCATTTAGTTCTTGGAGATTAATTTCACTTTCAAACATATTGAATGATTGATTTTCCTTAGCTACTTTATATGCAGTTCGAAAAATGTTTGCTGTTATTACTTTTTCGCGAGATAACGATTTTAAAAAAGTATTTTCAATCTGCTTTTTTTTGGCTTCAGAAATGATTTTTAACGCTGCTTTGTGTGCAATAGATCCTCTGTGATCGAAAATTTTTTTTCGAAGTGACCCCAATTGTAGCTTCCTCTCTTTCCCAGAATACGTGATTTCATTATTGGCCCATTCTTTGGATATTTTCATTCCCATTGTCGTTTCAGTTCCAAGAGTTCCAACGTTTCTGCAAATTGTGCAGCCAAGTTTCATTTTGTGTACGTTCAACCATTCGTTTTTTGAGCAAAAATCGTTTTTTTGATCTAATGACCAGCAGTCTGGCCAATCGTTTTGAGTTCGACCTTGATCCCCGAGATCAGCTAGAGATGATTCAGGAACATCTACATGTACCGATATTTCCATATCTTCTGTCATCGTTTCTGTTTTGAGCTTTTTATTTGCGGAATCGGCGCCGCTGCCGGTGGTTGAGAAGTAACAGGAATTTTTTTTCATATTTAAACTTGGGGTTGCACTAAATAATATATAAAATAGTTGCACAACACGTAATCGTAACACAAACTGACTAAACAAACGTAAATAACAATATACGCAGATGCTGCCATGCGATAAACGTCAAACTGTCAAAATCATAATACGCAGCATACGTATGAAGCTAGTTACATACGCATGTTTGCTATTTAAACTATACGGTTACTTCACTAACACTAACACGCCAACATTCAAAATGGCTTCCACCTGTACCTTATTTTATCATTTTAACGAATTATTATTGTAATTACTTAAGCGCAAATATTTTTTCGTTTAATTGATTTTGAAATAAAACCGTGAAAAAAGGTGCCGGAACGCCGTTCCACCGCGTTAAATGGAAAAAAAAGCCCTGCCTATAATAGTTAATTTTGGTTTAAGATTTGTTTACATACCTTGAAAATTTGATTTATGTTATTATTATTATTATTATTATGTATTGATATTAGCCATATATATGTCAGATATGGCTAATATGCCTTAGTAAATGATAGTTACAACCAAATCGCTTAGTATTTATCGAGTTTATTTCTCAAACTCCGTAGATACGGCTATTAAAACCCTTGATTTCTCCGTAACTATAGCAGTTACGGCTTGGATTTATTCACCGATCTTATACAAAAACTCTGCAGAATCCAAATATCTAAAAACATGAAAATACCTAAATACGTCAGTTACGGCCTCTGTGCTTAGTACGGCAGTATTCTTAATTGTACGAAAATAAATAACTATTACTGTTAAAGTGTTTACTATTTTTGTCGGATGGCCCATAGCATACCTATACTAGTATGGTTCGGTTTAGGCAGGGTTTAATTGAATTTTTAAAACAAACCAGCGCCATTTTGAAAATTGTATCTATTCTTAGTTCAATGAAAACAAATACGTACGACTGCCAAGGTATTTCCTCACATTAAGTTTTCATATCCAGACTGTCCATGAAATTAATGAACATCTAGCCTGTGATTCCAGTCAAGAGAAATAATATTTTTTTCTTTAATATGAATGTCTTATTACAACAATATAAATTGAATACGTGTATTAAATAAGGCTCTAAGTACCAAAAAATAGTATTGTCTGTAGTTACAAAATACCGAGTCATTGCAGTAAAATTTCATGAAGCAGACCTTTTGAAAAATGTAGTTTTACAGTGTTAAGCAATCACGGCAGCTTCTATAATTTTAGGTATTAAGAACTCGCAAGTGTCAACACACCATCGTCAGCTATTTTATATTGAATGCCGTTGACCACTGCAGTGCTACTTACACCATTATAAATAAAACACGCCAACGGACCTACAACGTCGACAGGTTTAATTATTTTGCTGTATTTTTTTGACTTGCTTGAGGCACTTAGACTATAGTTGAAGTTATTGTCGTTGGTATGTAGAACATTTTTCTATAAAAATGTCAGTTTTTATGTTTTTGGTACTTAGCACCTTAATTAATACACGTATTCAATTGTATTTGAAAATTTTCAAGTGATATATTTATGTCAACCAAATGTATACTAACTGATTATTTTGAGGTAATATTGAAACCTGTCTTTAAATAATTCTTGTACCAAAACGGAAAAGTAAGGTTATATATTTATTGTTCTACACTTTCTTGGACCGAATTACAGGTAGTTGGCTGGATAATGTGCCTGCTTTTTGAGGAAGCATTAAATATTTTAACTTATTTAGTAAGTTTACATTTAGATATTGGTAGGTATATTTTAAGTATTCAAAAGTACTTAACACAATCACTGCTGACCTGTTAATTAATATTTAATTACCACATTTAAATATCATGTTAATTATATCTAATGGGCAACTGATGCAAACGCGCCATAATGCGGCACTAAATGAGTTAAGGCATGTACAACAATTAAATAACCCTTTGACAATATAAAGGTACTCGTATTTGCCTACAAGATTTGCAATCCAGTGGCTAGCTCTAAACATACAAGGCCCAAGCTTAGAATTACATATAGAAAAATAAACAGTCCAAGTTTAGGAGGTCTTTCAAAGGTAGAAAGATAAGCCTTCAGTTTCCAAATAACGGATATTTACGCTGGCCTGGTTACCTTAGCAACGCCTAACGGATCTTTGTAACGGGAGCTATGCTTCGAACGGCGCGTTAGGTACTTCCGGCGGCAGTTACAGGAAAGAAAACTTAAGCTTATTATTTTCCGGTGGATGGACCGTGTTCAATGTTTGGAATTCCGTACCATTGTTTTATGTTTATTTTTATAGTTATTGGATTAATTCGATTGGTAGGCTTCGTCTGAAGTCCACCATATTGTTAAAAATAGATATAAAATACCTTCATAAGTACATGACTATGATAATAAATAATTCGGCAAATAAAAATAAAATGTCTGCCGTTCTTATAAAGGGACCAAAACGTCAGAAAATAAAATTATTGTTCATTGAATTCAAATGTACAATTGTGGTTATAAATTTCAATAAGAATTAAAGTAGTTCATGGACGAAGAAGGAAGGAGGAATTTTTATTTGAAAATTCGTATAATAATGATTCCAGCGCGTAAGGCGCTGGTTTTTCATCCAGGGGGTATCAGTTTGATTTTCTATGAGGCCAATATTTAAGTATGTAATTTTCTCAAAGCCTAGGTGTTTTTGATTGTTTCTCGTATAATTACTAAATACACTACTGTTTCACTTCATTCATTGAGCTTCAAAGACTGTTGTAGTAATAATATATAAAATAATATATTATAGTCTCGATTTTATTATATTATGAAATAAATTGCGGTATTTTTATTTATTTCGTTATCGTTAACTGAAACGAGGAGATAACAAATGTCACGTCGCATATACATATATTATGTCTGAGATAAAAATTCATTAAAATAATATAATTTAAATTTTTATCATGCAATCATTGGCCTAGATTATAGGCATTAAGGTTAGTTATATTTTTTACTTCAGCAGCACACATGACATTAACGCTTTCGCTGCTGAAGAGATAATGAGATTTTAATTGCCCCCTTTAAAATGCACGTTAATTACATCGATCGGCCGCCTGGTCATTACGCGCCGTGTGCGTCTTCCGCGTCCAAAGTATTAATTTGATAAAATCTCTCGGTATACCAACCATTGGCATAATTTTAATTAGATCTGCATATATTTCATCGCAATTTTCCATTTTCTTCTAAGTCTTATTTTTGGAGGAAGATTTTTATTAAAAATGATAATTATTAGAAAGGTACAACTTGGTTCCATATATAATAAAAAAAATCACCAGATATACAACTAGCAACTTGTAATTAAGTCATCATTATTTGGCAACTAATCTACAAGTATATTACTGAAATATTTTGACTACAAAAATTTGACTACTACATATTTAATAAATATGAGTGCCGGACGAAATCCCGAAGGCCGAAATCCCGAAGGCTGAAATCCCGAATGCTGAAATCCCGAATGGCCGAAATCCTGAAGGCTGAAATCCCGAATGCTGAAATCCCGAATGGCCGAAATCCCGAATGGCCGAAATCCCGAAAGCCTAAATCCCGAAAGCCTAAATCCCGAAAGCCGAAATCCTGAAAGCCGAAATCCCGAATACCGAAATCCCGAACGCTGAAATCCCGAATGGCCAAAATCTCAAATGGCCGGAATCCCGAAGGCCGAAATTCCGAAAAATAAAAAAATACACACATCAATAATTTGGGGTTTCGGCTTTCGGGACTTAGGCTTTCGGGATTTCGCCCATTCGGGATTTCGGCCATTCGGAATTTCAGCATTCGGGATTTCGGCTTTCGGGATTCCGGCCTTCGGGATTTTGACCCAAACCCAATAAATATGTAGGTAGTAGTCAAATTTTTGTAGTCAAAATATTTCAGTAATATACTTGTAGATTAGTTGCCTAACAGTGATCACTTAATTTCAAGTTGCTAGTTGCATATCTGATGATTGCTGTCAGAAAATTTGAATCGAAATATTAAAAGGTATGATATTATGTTATTATGCCTTGTATAAGTGAATTAATTAATAATATGTATGGAGTGAGACCATGCATTGGGATAGGAAATATTGCTATATCGCTTCATCGTAATGCCATCCTGCTACCTACATTAATCAAAAATAAATATTCTCTGTTCATAATATTAGCCAATCATTGAAAGCCTCAATTACATTAAGCTTCTTTATGAGCTGTTTGTTGGCGAATTTATAATCTGCCTGTAAAGTTGCCCAGTGTAATCATCGAACATGTTAGCTTGTTCGATGATTACACTGGGCGACTTTACAGGCAGATTATAAATTCGCCAACACACAGCTCGTAAAGAAGCTCAATGTAATTGAGGCTTTAGCTTACAAAGCGAGTCGGTGGGCGGCAAATGTTAGACGCTTCAAAGATAAGATATAAGTTTCTAATAAATATAGATAAAATATTGTTTTTTGGACGTGATAACTAATGTCATCGACTTTTTTTATACCTTTATAATAAAAGTCATTATATATTTGGCAACATAAAACGGTATTATTTTAGAGTTTACCGGGATTTGTATTAGATCAGTATCACGTTACTGACTGACTGACAGAAAGTAACTGATAGTGAGTCTTTAATTATTAAATTCAGATAAATTCGTGGTATACTATAAAGACACTTGTAATATACCGGTTGAGAAACATTGCCATAGATCCTAAGAAAATTTGCTAGAATCAGAAAACAGGTGTTTTAAAATATTATTTTATTTCTTTTCGACTTTACCATAATATAATAATATAACATAACCATGAAAGTTACTAAAATGTGAAATGGCAAATAAGTATATTATTTTAGTCTGGATTCAATTTTTTAGAAGTATTTCAAGTCTGAAAAGTTTAACTTTGTGTCTCACAATTTACATAACTATGGCAAATGTCAAAGTTTAAAAATGTATAATACGATAATCGTTTCACTGCACTCTATAAAAATAATATTTTTCATAGATAAAATTGCAAAAGCTATTTTGTCTCATATTCCCTTGGTAGCAAGAATTGGCTGTGCTTTTTGCGACAAAATATTTTGATACCCAAAATTAAGTTTCAGTAGGTCAGGTAACGTTTGCGAAAAGACTTTGACACTTTGTGATAATATTTCAAATAGAGCTTTTTAATATTTTAAGCTTGAAACCTTCTTTTATACAATTACGACCTTGTTAATAAGACACGAAAATACACAGGGCATGCCAATGAAATTTCTTTGTAGCATCGTAAAATTTATTACAACAGTAAGTCGTTAAGTAATATTTTGAATTACTTATCGTTTAATAAACATAAACGTGTTAAGTACATTTTATTATATTTTTCATTATAATCTTCTACGTTAATTTGAATTAATAGCCATTGGAATTTATTGAGTGACTTTAAAATTATTTTACTGTCTCTCATTTTGTCGTAAAAGTAAATATTGAAATAATATTAACTTTTAACAATCGTACAGAAATATTTACTTTTCATTAAGTTAGTTTTATTAGAAATCATGGTAATAACTACCTCCTGGTAAGCTTACATAAAAAATTCTGGGGATTTTCTTACTAGTTTTTAAGATAATTTTTTTTTATTATCATACATTGAATATGGTAAACAAGTTGATAATCAAAACTCAATGAAAGTTTAAATTATCACAGGAAACATTTATAAAAAAAAGGATTGCTTACTGTATAGATTCTCATACGTTTAAAAAATTATTATGTGGGTTTTAACCTAGTGGGTAATGAATTTGAAAGTCTATATATTTTTTTTTATATGAGTGTCGAGTTAGATAGAAGACTTTGGGCCTCCAAATATTTTTAAACAAACTTACTAGTATAGTATATAGAATTATTGCACCGAAAAGAAGAATAGTATTATAAAGTATATAATGTTATTATATAATTAACAAAACAATTTCGATCATGACGCTTGATGACAGCAGTGAAAACAGTATTAGTAATAGTGAATTTAACGAGTTTTCTGGGAATTTAACTCTAATAGCCCCAGATTACACACTGCACTAATTATTGGACCACCCTACTTATATTGTTTGTAAGTTGGATTTAGTTGTTACAATATGTAAATAAAAGAAAATTGCTTTTTAGTAAAACATAATAGAATATGTAGGTAGGAACTAATTAATAAAAAATACTTATATTCAAAACTATTTATGTATTATGATTCGAAATACACCGTAAACAAATTATAAATTACAAATTAAAAATTATTCATTATCAATCAATTTATAATATTGTAATTGACCGTTGACAGTAAATGGAATTCATGTTATTTTGAGCAAAAGATAAACGCGTAGATACTGTCTTTTTGCTTAGAGGAATGTCAATTCCTTCAGTTTGGAGGTGTTCGTTAAAATCCTGTTGGCTACGTTTAACTCGAAACGTAAATAGGGATTGAGCAACCTAACCTAACCTAACCTAACCTAACCTAACCTAACCTAACCTAACCTAACCTAACTACTACATATATTCAGTCTCCTCACCCATACTAACTTTAAATAAATATTTACGTACACAAAACTGATTTGCGTGATGATTTTTTAATATTTGCAGGGAAAAGAGTATTTATACCATTCCGTGGTACCACTATTTTTGAGACTACTATTTGAAAAACAGTATAAGATTATTTAGTTTTAACATGAGAAATATTGAAATTTAAGAAAAATACTATGAACCTCTAATCTAATTATATTGCAGGAGAAGATAAACATACATTATAAGCTATAAAATTTCGTGTAAACTAAGCTATCAATCAAGAAATTGCTTCTAAATATGAAAAATTAATATAAAAATTTCAATTGAATTGAATACTTGTTAAGATATTTGTTAAATAAAATACCAATAAATAAACACTTTGCATTTTCGTGTGTTCGTATACAACTATATAATATTTATAAATTAGTTCAATTGAAAGAAAATTCTTTTGTATTTTATTACGTGAATTAACTGTTTATCGTTCTGTATCTCCAGACATTCTGAGTTATATACATAAATAAATCGGGAAGCAATTTTTCAACGAATTCTTAAGATATCAGGGAAAACCTACTGGCCCATAGATATATAAAAATATCAAATAATGCTTCTTTCCGCTCTTTACTTGAGCATTGTTACGCGAAATGGAATAAATTTTCTACTTATTCAGCTTTGACCTGCGAACTTTGAAATATGTTTTTTTTTCTTTAAAGAGGGCATAACAGCTCCAATAAATGTCAGATTCTTCAGTAAAAATAACTTCAATAATATATATTTATGTTTTCTATTATAAAAGTGAAATAATTGTGTAGACATCAACTGTATGTATACTTTATCTATTACTTAGAAATAGTCCAGTGGCGAAGGGTGACTTTTTGAAAGAGGTAGGTTGTCGAAAAAGCATATTTTTTGTCAGATATACAGGTATACTTACGGGAAATAAGAAGATAATTCGAACTTACTACCGATTAATAGGTACACACTGTGATGGCAACGACACACTAAATCGATGACATTTCAAAGCTCACTGACGATATTAAATTGAGCGATGAGTTTGGATTATGCATTTTCCTAAACATAAACGTAACATACATAATGCCCATCCATAAAACTAGACATTTTAAAATCCTTACAGCGCTGACGGTACAGCTGTTGTGTCGGCATTAGATGGCCATTAGATATAATTAGCATGTTATTTAAATGTGGTAATTAAATGTTCCACGGTGAATGAGTTATTAAAATACTCAACTGACCCAACTGACTGAATAAATGATGTTAGTCTATGACTGAATTAACTGATAAATAAAAAACACGAGATAAAATTATTATTTATTTTTTAAATAATATATATTATTTAAGTATATGTGATTGAATCCCAAAGAATTTTTTTATTTTATTTATCTTATTATTAATCATTAGTTAGTCATCGACAAAAATTTCTGGCGCCTATGAATTCCTTCACATCGCGCCAGACAGAACTGATGTCATGGAACTACCTGCCATACAAAATATACGCCAAAATCCTTTAAGATGAATCGATAATTTTATTCAATAGATAACAGATGGCGGTTGTGACTTATTTTTTATTTATTAAATTCTATTTGAAGATCTATTTAGAAGGTAGACTTTAAATAATATATATATATGTGTATATATATATATATGTATACTTTATGGGGGATGAAGTGTGTAGATAATGTGTAAAGTGGTGAAATAACAGCTTTTAATTTTCCCTAGTCCTTCTTACTGCTGTCAAATCAAAACGGCTACCCACTCGTTACAAAACTCTAATTTAAAAAAAATCCATCACCTCTACTTAATGAGACTTAATAACTTACTACGCGTCCCTTTTATATATTACATACCCTAAAACATTGAGAATAATAGCTATTACATTATTATACTCTTAATTACATTATAAAATTTTCTATGTGGACGAAATACGTGTCGTAAATTATTGAGCAAGTAAATGTTGTACCCTTTGAAAGGATTGTCTTATTATCATGTAATATTTTCTTGTATGAAAGTCGTATTCTTTATTAAATAACGGCTTTATTATAAAAATATTTTAAATCCAGCACTCCAAACTCTAAAATAAAAAAATACCTTTCTATATTTCCGTGTTTTACTATATGACATAATAATAATATAAATCTATTTCAAGCAAATAATTGACAGGACAAAGAGCCGGAAACATATTTTTCAGACATGAACAACTCTTAAGCAAATAGCAATATTTTATTCATACTGCAAATTTGATTTTTCTCTCGTATGAAACTTACTTTGAAAATACGTGAAACAATAAATTACAATTTATTAGGCAACCACTACACTTCAACTTTTGTTTCATGGAAAATTGATTTATTGCACTTATGGACTATTATATTATTGTAATAATACGATTTATGTCAAAATGTAAAATTATGATACATGAAATGTTACAAAAATTGATGTAATTACAATTATACATTTTCGCAATTATTGCTTGACTTCATTTTACATAGCAACTAACACAATATTACTATGAGCAACGTTCGATGTCAGGTGACCCTAACATAATATTTTAAATAATATACTTCTTAGAGTAGCGTTCGAATAAATGTACCCACCAATTACTATTTAAAAATGACATCTGCAACAAACTTTAAGGCGAAGTCTTCACTGAGCCTTTTTTAAAGCGGCACCTAGGGGAAAAATACGAAGCTTGCAATTTGAGACATTTTTTTGATAATTTACAATTTCAACTGTATTAATCAATAATTATGTATCTGAAGACATTAAAAAGAAAAATATTTTTTATTTTAGGTCAAAGATAAACTTACAATTGTAAAAAATGTAATAAAATGTGAATTTGTTGAATCGGACCGCACCCTATTATTACATATATTTTATGGTCATATTTATTATTAAAATTTAGTTTATTAAGTTTTCTAAGCATCACTTAAGAGATTTTTGACTAATTCATAGTTTTAATATTTTTTATATCTATTTTAAAAAACATCGATTTTTATAAAGAATAAAAATAATTTAATAATTAATATGACCATAAAATATATGTAATAATAGGGTGCGGTCCGATTCAACAAATTCACATTTTTTACAATTGTAAGTTTATCTTTGACTTAAAATAAAAAATATTTTTCTTTTTAATGTTTTCAGATACATATTTATTCATTAATACAGTTGAAATTGTAAATTATCAAAAAAATATTTCAAATTGCAAGCTTCGTATTTTTCCGCTAAGTGCCTCTTTAAAAAAGGCTCAGTGAAGACTTCGCTTTAAGAATAATAAGAAAATATTTAGAATAATCATCTTAATTAATTAATTACTAATTCTAAATTTGTTGATATTAATAATTTTTAACAGTACTTACTATATTAGTAGCAGTGAAATCACATTAAAACGATAGTAATACAACATTATGTACAAATTGTGAACACATCGAGAACCTGAACACTTAAACGGCTCTCATAGTCAAGTGCGTAAAACGCTGGTCTTTCATACGGAGGCTGCGGGTTGTATTCTAGACGAGGTCGCAATATATTCTTTCTTAATTTAATTTTATCAAATAAATAGTGCATGATTATTTCACTTTACTACATAACTATTTCTCTACACCACTGTCATTGGGCTATATGACCTGTTTAAGCTTGCCATTTATTATTATTAATAATATTATTTTTTAAATACGATAAACCAGTGGTATATGACTAAGAAGCTCGAATAATAATATAATGTTCTGTGGTGTAAATACACTTAAGGGCTTTTGTTAACTAGTGATATTAAAATATATTATACAAGTATAAAAAAAACTATTTCCCCCAAAAACGACTCGTGAGTCAATAAAAGATTTTGATTAAATTTTGGCAACGGAGAAAAATATCTCTTTTCTCAGAAACTGGTTTAGTAAATTCCAAACCCAGGAGAATAAAATTGCGATTAAAGCGAAAACATATTATGATATTTTTATAGTCCGACAAACTTTTTGTATAATATTTAGAATTATATAAAATTCAATCTAAAAGTATATAGTATTTGAAATAAAATATTTCAAATGTATTTATTACAATATATGCTATACTTTTCAATTCAATAATATTCACTTGGGAGCATTTAAATAGAATTGTAAAATGTGTTACTACAATTTAGAATATATAAATAAGTAGGTATTTATACGTTTATATAATATTTATGTTTTCTTGTTATGTTCTCTCAATACTTTTCTATGGTATGAAGAATGGACACTAAACAGCATTTTTTTTATTTTATTTAAAAAAAATAGATTTATTTACTATAACTTTTAATCGATTTTATTTATACTAAATATAGCCTTGGTGCCTTCACAATACCAACTATTTTTCTTTTTTAAGTTTTTAGAAGCGTATTGATTATTTAGAATGTAAAATATTTACAAAATGTATTAAACTTTAGTTTTCTTATTATACCACTAAAAGTAATACGCCCAAACTTAAACTATTGTATAACTAATAGATATTCTTACCTAATGTATATTTGAAGTTATTATATATTATGCAAATTAAAATATATTCTGTATAATTTAAGTATAGTTTAAATTTTCCAAAGTAAGTCAGCTTAGTGTTGACGTCTTGTCAGTATTGGGTTCACAGAGTCCATTCAATATATTGAGAATGACGAAAGTTTACAAAACCCTTTCTAAATTTCAGTTTTATTACAAGGGACACTCACCCAAAAAGCTTTTAAACTAAATGATAACGTATGAGAAACAGAGAGTTATACATACTATGTCGTTAAAATGTTTTCAGGCAAAACACTGGACGAAATTATTCAGCGAAAAACTAATTACCAGCGTACTTAGTAATATTATCATATCATTTTAAGTATTTGTGAGCAGTTTTTTATGTGTTGAATTGCATGATACCGATAACTGTGTTTTTAATGCGCCGGTTGAATGGAAATAAATTCTTAGTTTGAGATAAAAATGCATATTATTTTACCAAATTAAGTAAATCCGTGTCCGGAAGTTTGTAACTATGTAGTTTGCTGTATCACAGTGTACTGTAAAATGATATATCTGAAATAAATGGCCGTATTAGTATCGAGATCCAATTCATGTCTAAATAAATCATTTACAAAATACGAAATAAAAAATCAACAGAATGCAAGTGAAAAACGGAAGAAATTAGTCATCTAATTTATATAAAATTCTGATAGGTGTTCGTAAATATCGTACCTTGTACCAATACGAGCGTTTTTATCAGATATTTGATATTAATCAATATCAAATCAATGTTATTTATTATTGAATCTAATAAAATTTGAACAAATGTTCTATGAACAACGCGTATTTTTTTGATTTCAATTCTATACAGTCAACTATTTCTGGTACTACAGCTCACGGTAAACTGTACTATAGCGAAATTTAATTCATAATTTTATATAAATGTTTATAATATTTAGTTAATCGAATTTTGTTTTAAATGAAATAAAAATTCAATATTACCATAAAATGCTGATATATATTTACATTTAATGGTGTTTTTAGTATCAAAATCAAGCCAAAATATTAAAAAAAGTATCATGAGAAAAAATATATTTCATTCGCAGTGTTTGGTGAAACATTATCCTAATGTTAGGAATAAAATTCTTAAGCCTTCAGATTATAAAATATATTATTGTTATGCCTATAATGAATTATGTAGATATATGATGATTTAAAAACTTTCTCATTTTTAATACTAAAATGTCACTTGTACACTCTGTTTAATCCTTAGTCCCTAAATTAGTCTAAAACAAGTGAAAATTATTTTTCTAATAAATACTGGTTTAATAAAGAATGTCCTATTCAAAGGAGTTTTTTTTAATTAAAAAAGAGCAACCAAAAAGAACATTTACATTAGTCTGTTAAGTTCAGATAAACTTTTTTTAAAGAATGTAAGAGAACACAATAATGACACTCCATTACTATAATTGTTAGTTCTATAAAATATACTTACCGTACCACAGTATTAAAGGTTAGTTTTGTGTCAAACGTGAAAAGAATTGTATTCGTAGATAAATACTTTTTATCACATAATGACATAAGACCTACGCAAAGACATCATCTAATTAAAAAAATATTATGTCGTTGATCTGTCTTGCGAAACTCATAAAGGTGAGTTTTATATTGAACCTGTTATCATTATCAAATACCTAATGTAAAACTTTTGCGTCCATAAGAAGTCTTAATCAAATAAAAAAAAATCCACACAACTCCTAATTCGTGTAACTAATTTTTAGAAGAGAACCTGGAAGATTAAATTTAGTTGAAGACAAGTTTTATAAGAATTTATTTTTCTGTGTGAAGTCTAATAGTTTAACGAATTTATTCGACTCGTTTTTTTCTCATATATTTAATATAGGAGTCATTAATATTAAACAATAAACCAGTAGGGAGAGTATGTATATAATGTAATGATTTAGAGAATATAATATTACTTACTTATATGTACTGAAATCGATCATTTTATATGTATTTATTTATTTTGATTATTTAATTATAAAAAGAGTATTACGACAGTACAGCAATTGGCCAATGCGCCATAATACATACAAACTTATAAAAATATCTTAATTACAAATAACAACTAATATAACAAGATGTAAATATTAAAGAAACGTTATAATATATACGATTATAAATTTAACATATTTAGCACGTCCAAAAACATTATATAGTTTATAAAAAAATCAATCAACCTTTATGGTGCCATCAAATAAGTTAATTGCACGATACACAGCATCATGAAACATAACATCTGTCCTGCGACGAGGTATCTTGAAGATCGTAGAGTTACGAGTGATATTGGTGGGAACATGAAAATTAATATTTGCCAGTATATACGGATTGTAACTGAACCCACGAAGAAGTAAAAATAAATGCTTTAAAAGAACAATCACTCTTCGGGTGGACAGGGATTGCATTGATAGCATACCCAGAAGAAAACGAGTCGGTAAATACATTTTATTGTCATTATCATAAGGAAAAAACCCCGTATGTTCTTAAGTAGATATATGATAAATGAAGTTGTGTGATAATGGGGTAAAATAATATCGAAGTCATTTTTCATATTTAGCTCTCTTTTTCCCATACAAGATAATACGATGTGTTTAAAGCTAATATTTTAGTATTTATAACGTGTTACAGAGCACGATTAAATAATTATAATCACGACAGACAATTAGGTATATACCTACCCATATTACCATTATGTACCAACAAAGGGAAAATAATAATTACCTATCCGAGAGTGCTTTTAAAGTGGCTTTAATGCTCAGTTTTGTAGATTAAGACAATGGTGAGAATCCAAGAAATTCTAATCCCATAATGTATTCATTAGCTTAATTATTACTTCACTCGATTAAAGACTTATCACAGTAATTAGTCAAATCAAAATGAGGAATTTTAACCTTTTCGGAGATAAGTATGAATGAGACAATATGGGCCACAAATAAAAAAAATATTTTACGCCAATGAAAAAATATGGAAAAGTTTACTTAGCATTATTAACCATGTCCTTATTTTAAAGCGCGTCCAGAAGAAATTTTTTAAATGTTATTATTTTCAGACATATAACTATTTTTCTTTCGATAAATAAATTAATTTGAGTATCCCATATTAATCAACCGGCAAATAATACTTAGGAGCGTATTAGCCAATATTTCTATGTCTGAATCATAAATAATATTTATTGTGTACTTGACTTATTTCATACTATCACGCTCTAACCCTAACCTCGGGAAAACCTCAAGATTTCGTTACTTCGCTCAGTTTAGTGTCATATCCTAAATCACTTGCTATGTCAACCTTGCAAGCGCACACCCTGTATCGCGTAGATTGCTCTTGTAGCTTTAATAAAGGATGGGAGAGAGATGTAGATGTATGGCACAATATTAATTTAAATAGAAAATACTAAAACCATACCTTGAAAAAATTTAGTAGCAACATAGTTAGAAGTATAACTGAAAGGAATTTATAGTATGTTAACCATCTCAGTTATATATTATATATCAGTATAAGTTAGGTTTTAACGAGTACGACAGTTTATCTTTGTTTTTTTATTGTGTTAACTGACAATTCATGGTGGAACTGCAATGTATTATTGATTAATTTAATAAAATGCAAAATTTTTATTACTTATTCCACTTTTATTATTTAATAAATTTGGACCGGTTTCGTCCGCCTAAAAGGAACATTTTCAACTGAATAATATTCATAAAACAGGTGTTGATGGTATAATCCGTCCATAGTGCTATGTATTTGTAAATTATTTGTATCGCCTAAATGATTTTGTTTTGGTCAATATCTGTTTTATGAATATTATTCAGTTGAAAAAATGTCCCTTTGAGGCGGATGAAACCGGTTCAAATTTATCAAATAATAAAAGTGGAAGAAGTACTTATTTTTTTTCGTTTTATTAAATTAATCAATAAGGCAGTTTATCTCTCAATTACTGAATAATATACTGAACACATAAATAGGGGACATAGTACTTAAAAACTACACTGTATTCAATAAGTACGTTAGTTACATAACTTATATATTATTCGATCTTAGGAAAATTTTTCACTATATATAAGAAATTACTCTCAAAATAAATCGAGTATGTAACAGTTTGTGGCGTCGAATGTTAATACTCGAAGCTTACTTCATTGTGTAAAGAAGTGTTGAAGTAAGCGTCGTCTCATCGAGCGTCGCTGTAATTTCTCAACGTAATCCAGTGGAGACTAATTAACCCGGTGACATTCAACTTTTTGTATAGGTAGGTTTACTTAATGTTTGAAGAAATTTGAATCTTAGCATTTCTGTTTGGATTATGTACGCAATTAAGCACAATAAATTTAATGATTCACTTTTATTTTATTAACTGTGTCAAATTTACATAAAATAATTAATGTGAACTGGTTTATCCTACTGGGATATGCTATTATAACAGGGTATAGATTTTGAGTGAGGAAAAATATGGGATAAACTTAAAAACGTATTAAAGAATATGTTATTTTACAACGTTTTTATTAGCTCGTATTCTTGTTTGTCCGGTGGTTGTTTGTCCAGTACTTAATCTTGCAATCGATTTTTAACTAACTTCCCGACTAGATAGACATTTGAAACTTTTAGATTTTAGAATATACACGATGCCAATGCATTCTTTTAATACTTTTAGCCATCTTTAAGCAGAATTGAATTTATTTTCAGTTAATTCTGTTTTGTATGGTAAGTTATTTCAGAAAAATCCGTAAAAAGTAAAAGACTATTATTGGTTGCCGAGGGGGTGGTCCTAGCAACTAAAGTATTAATATATGCGTGCGTTACTATGGAAATCAAAATGAAATGTCAAAATGACATTTCAGTATTCTATATTAAATTTGTTTTTTATCTACTTCATATCAAGTACAAGTTTGAGCATATTGAGCATAATAATTCAACAGAAAATTTAAAAACGTTGTATAAAAAAAGTTTTTTTTATCCTGTAATTATTTAATAGTAACGTCTGTATAGTAATAATGTGCATTAAATTTTGTCACGTAAATGTAACGTGCATTTCATTTTGAAGGCAGTCGGCAAGCTTTGTTATAATTAGGTTTTATGACCTGACCGCCATAAAGTACCCTGCTTCAAAACCTTAGTCAATGGCAATGGTAGATGCCTAATCTTAGTAGCTATCTGTAACTCTGTATAAGAAAGTATAGTTTAATAATTATGTTTTAATCATTACTACAGATTACAGACATTTTTACGGCCGGCGAGTGGCTAATCCAATAAACAACATCTTGATTGGAAAACAGACAACGGTTTAAATTTTAAAAATCATAGCGTACAGTTTACAATATTAATTATAATAATTACTTAGAATATTCTGCCTGGCTAGGGGCAAGCTGCCGACTGGCATCCCCTCTCGGTGTCAAGCGCCAGTCTAACCTTTTCGGTTCATACGCAGAATATTCAGTTACAATATTAAATACCATCGTAATATGTCTAGTTTTTGGCATTTATAAAAATATAAAAATACGTATTACTATTACCTACATAAAATTTGTTAGAATCACAGTCAACACTCCTTGTTATAAGGTTATCAGAAGCATATTCGGGCTTAATTCCCGAAGAGGCTCAATTTAATGGGTATTAGTAGGTATTACGTTACTTAAATCAAAAATACAATTTGGGAATAAAAAATGGTTATATATATATATATATATAACTTCATTATAATAGTATCGACACAAACAGTTTAATCATGGTTATGATTCAGTTAATTATTAATGTACCTAACGGAAAAATCTAACCCATTGCACGTTGATTTCTTTACATAAATCTTACTTATCCGTACATTCATTAATGGTATGATTCCTTCGATACTAACTAGTATAGTTCTTTCATACCATGCTCTATACCAGTGATTTTAAAACTAAAAAATGTGGCCTCCTATAGCCTCGAAATACTTTAGAATTTGGAAAATAATAACCGCTTAAAATTTATATATTATTCACATCCATGATGGATGAGTAATAGCTGCTTATAAAGTCATGGGTCTCGGGTTTGGATATGTTTGGATACATATCCAAACTATCCATATATAAAAGCGATTACTTAATAGATTAATCAAGTGGCCATTATATAATATTATGTACTATATAATATACCTTATAATATAATATTATTATACTGTTTGTTAAATGTAATTCCATCAATTGAATGCAGTTACAATTGTCAATACAACAAAGTATTATTGGCAGGTTTTTGTCTATAAATCAATCAGTCAGTGGCTTGTTTCCACAGTTTATATAGGTACTCAAAGTATTTATTATATATAGGTATGTAACTATCATACCACCCAGCATTATAAGAGTGACACACTTTAGTATGTTTTGTGGTCAAAACAAAACAATGGAACGGAAGCGATTGTCAGCATTTCCTCAATCATAACTAGATCAGTAGGATATATTATGATTTGTTTAATTGCAACAATGCATCTTGTAATGTATGAACTGCATTTGTATAAATAGCAAGGACAATCCAAAAATCCTCACTCCACTCGAGTCCGTCACACGGGGCAGTACTCATCTCTAGTCCAGTCTCTCTGTTATATCAACATCTCGCTACATCGTCCGTCAGTGGTAATTAAAAGGTAATTATATGTAATGGCTAAGTACTCCAAACTCGCCAGTCGCGGTGTTAGCACTAAATGAGTTTTAATAATATAGTCAATCACATCAGTACATCAGTACCCGCGATTTTGACATCACTCTTGTCATCTTCATCATTGTATTTATTTATTCTTGTATCGATACCTACATAAAATTTCCACTAAAACATCCAAGCGAATACGACTTTATCTCCACACACATCCTCACCATCTCCAAATATATTATTATATGTACATAATATATATGGTAAACATTTTTCTACAAAATACGTACCTCCAAAACGTAAATGTTAGCACTAATAATGAAATATATTCTTTCGAATGTTTCAGTCACTCCTAAAACATTCCAAACAATTTGTAACAATTTTTCAAATGCCACAAATCTCTAAGCTTTTACATTTACGTACAAAAACCCCCTCCATTTTCATTCCGCTGACGCTATATCTTTTGCGAAATCTTAGACCGTTTCAGTGAGTTATCTCACATATTTTAAAGCATGGCGTATTTATAAAATGGAAGGTTTATAAAATGCTTGAGCGTCGGACGGGGTAAATTGTAATTACATTTGCGACCCTGCGTAATCAGCGAAAATTCTGAATACAATACAAGAGCAAACAAACTTCTGCCGGGATAGTGTTGCCCCAGAGGCCGACCTTTGAAAGGATCTCTGGCAATATGCCTTTTTCCACCCCTGACAACTCCCATGAGGTGCGTTTGGCTTGGTTTTAGTACACTAAAATATTTTTCTTGATGCCGATGGTAGGCAATGGAAGAGTGTCGTGAAATGTGAGCAATTTTAAATCGGTTATAATGTATAAAATAATATTCTTACTAATGTGTTCATTAAGATCGTCATCTTTATGAGTAGTTTATATTCTGCTCACAATTACTCTTCTGAACGAATTGCAGGTATTTTTTTCTCTTCTCTTTTTACTGTTTACGCCGCTAATCATGACCAAACACTTAGCCAGTGATTGCCAACTGAGGTCCCGCAAGTTGTATGAAGGGTTCCGCAATCATTTCTAAACTTACTTATTTAATTCAGCGTATCACCCATCAGCATTTGGGCAGAGGGCAAGCACAAATTCGCCCACTTCCCTTGGTTCATCGCCAGCTCTTGCGCCTCCCGCCATGTCAGACATGATCGCTTGCGTAGCACTACTTCAGGGTGAGAGAGGTCGGCCATGGCGAAGGAACCCTTGAGGTTGTGCTACAGGGGTACGAAGTGTCGCACTCTCTAGCGCCATCCAAAAATTTCAAAAGCTCTGGAAAAAAAACTTCAAACTATTGTGATAATACGTTCAACGTGGCATAACTATTTATAAACAATGAAGCATTTTTAAACATAAATATTGTTATAAATATTTTTTATGTTTTCATAAATATCAGATTTCAATAATAAACATCGCCGCCTACTACGCACTGTTCCTGTTATTTATATTGAATTAATGTTTAAAACTGTCACGCTAACGTTATACTTACAGCACAGTCTAAATTCATTGCTAATGCCTTATGTATCATTTGTTTTTGCTTGCGGCGCTAATAAGCAGCAAGTATAGTAAAAGACGTAACTTTGAGTGTGTTTAACTGTGTTATATTAAATCACTTCTTACTGTATTAAGTGAAATCGTTTTATATTTCCATTCTCGCCCTTATATTATGTTAGTCAGGTAGGGGTTCCCCGAAATACAAAAATACGCCATACAAAAAATGTTAGGAATCACTGCTTTAAATTGCCTGTTATATTATAATGTTAGTCGATGGATATTTTGGCATTTACGCCACTGTTAACGCAACGTAAACACTTTCGTCGAATTCTCATTAGATCACTGAATCGTTTTAACAAACACTTATAGAACATCACCCCGTTTCAAAATTATATGGAAACAATGACATTTTTGAATTTCCATTAGTCACTACAGATTTGTGTAGATTTCTCTTCAGTAGGCATTGGCATATTTTATCGATCGGTATATGTCTTACCCAGAATTCTGCTCTGCCAAGTAAACCAACATTGCATAGATAATATATTTGTATTCAAACTTCAAACTAGATTAAATCTAAAGTAATAAGTCGCACTTACAACAATTTAGAACTAAAGTTACATCAAGTGTATAGGTAAATAAATTAAGCTCACCTTAACTAACTGAAGATGAATATCTATGACTATGATTATGTAGACTAGTCGTCGCTATAGGATTGGTTTGCCGAATATCCGCTTTTGTCGAAATCGACTTTTTAATGCAGAATGTTTTTTTGTATCTAAATGAACCAGAACCATCCTTTTATATAAATTACTTAGTATTGGTAATGAACACATCATTCATATGCTGTAAAAACAACAATTTAAATATCTCCATGTATTTAAATATAGGATTATGAAATTTGTTTTTCGTCTCCTGAACATTTGGTCTATTTGGGAAACCAATCCTACAGCGACGTAGTGTCAAATTCTTGTGGCAGTGCAGACGACTCATTTAGGTCTTGGTATCGTTACTTATAAATGACACCAACACCGTTCCAAAGTGATTTTGTGGTGTCCGCAATGCCAGATGAATCTGTCTGCCCTCTATCTGTGGAGTATCAATATGAATAATCTAAAGATGCAATACATATTATAAGTATATGTATAAGTATATGTATATGTGTAGTATATGTATAAGTATATGTATAAGTATATGTATATGTATAAGTATATGTATAAGTATATGTATAAGTATATGTATAAGTATATGTATATGTATAAGTATATGTATAAGTATATGTATAAGTATATGTATAAGTATATGTATAAGTATATGTATAAGTATATGTATAGTATATGTATAAGTATATAAGTAGTAGTCACCCGTAATGCCTAATACCCGATTTAGATCCCCAATACTGGTTTGGATCCCGGGTATATGGCAAAATCAACTTTTTTTATCAATTTGTTTATGGGCCCAGATCATAAACATCGTAAAAAAATGTTGCAAAACCTTCATGAGGTGGCCAAGATCCAAATCGTTAGTTAATATACATATTATTTGTTTATATATATGTTATAGTATGACATTATTCGCTAATTATTGTATCACATACTTATTTTGGTCTGTATAGCATAATACGTAATGTAGGCATAGAAAGTCTTTCATAAATAAGTCTGAGTAAATACAACTCAACTATTGAATATATACTTTTTAATTAAATTATTTATTATTCTGTGCAGAATATACACACGATTCAAGAATGTAAAATTCTTTTTTTTTGTACTATATACTATAAATAAACATATTGGGAAAAAAATCCTACCAAAAAAATACTGAGTGGGATTCAAACTCACATATTTCACTGGCTGGATGGGTGCTCTTATCCACTAAGCTGTTGACCCATTTATTATTCTTTTGAATATTGACTAAGAGCCCTACAATGTGAGGTATTACAAATTCCGCAAAAAGAATGTCTATCATCTTTATAATTTAAATCACGGATATGTTATTACCAACGTAATTTACAGTTTGAGTCAGGAGTAGTTCAAAGTTTTAGTTATGATGTTTTTGCACTTACTAATAACAGTAATTACCATTAATTGAACATTTAACATTCTTTTTTAATTGAATATACCTACATATTTTGGAAAACTTCTATAAATACGAGTTCGTATATAAGTTTATTTATGATATTGAAAGAATTGTGCAGGGCTCGAAATGAACCGGAGCGCCGTTCCGGTTCGTAAAATCACCAAAATTATCACTCCGTCTCGTGGACATATTAATTTGACAGTGAGCTAGATTTGCCATTTAACGTAAAAATCTAAAAGTTTGTCCACAAATGAGGTTACCATTAAATTTTACGATAATTATCAAAATTTGTTTGACCAAAAATTATTTTAATCGAAATTGAATGAGGTTGCCAGCAACTTGTTGCCAATATGGACACGGCATATCACATTTATTTTAAAAAAATACACAAGCAATTAGATAACTATGTTAAAATTTTCATAAAATATTGAGCGCACCGGTTCATAAAATATTCCATTTCGAGCGCTGGAATTGTGTGCTTTTATCATCATATCAAAACTATGGTTTAGAGAGCTTATGATGATGTTAAAATACGTAAAACTATTTTCAACTACATACTTTTAATCTAATTACTTGAGTAAACCAAAAAACAAACTTGTATTTATGAATTATATTTTCCGAAAAAGACACCCAAGCTGACAATTTACTAAGATAACTATTATTGCCTACACTCTACAGTCTACACACTGTTCATTTCACTATGTTTTTTTAATATCACATTTGAAGGTTTCCCCAAGAGGCTTGAAATGAAAATCGAATATTATGTTTGTACAAAGGTTCCATAGCTCGATTTATATAACGGAAAATTCACGGAAAATATTTAACACCAGTTGGCTCGCGAGAAAAAATACTGTAGGGGTTAAAATATATGAAAATCAAAATGCAATGTGTAAGGCCAACGTTTTCAGGCTTTTCTATATATATATTGATTAAAAAATTGTTATAAAACGTGTTTTTCTGCTTAGATAGAATTTACGAAAGGGTTAACTGTCAAACCGAGCTGTGACACTGTCCTCACTTTTTACATTTATGATCAGTATAGTCTGAAAATTTACATAATATCATGAACAAGGATACCAAATTATCCAAAATATACTTTTAAAATCAGTCGATGTTGTTTTATAGCGAAATTGCGTGCGGCAATGAGGCCATTTTTATCTTATCGGGATTGTTAATAAACAAAATTGTCACATATAGAGTTAGAGCACAAAAATCGTCCGTTTGGTGCGGGTTATATGCTGGTGGCATCATCGAACCTTATTTTTTCAAAAAATTAGACCGAAACCCGCGTTACGGTCAATAGGGAATATGATTAATGTTTTTTTTTTAAATATGCTTGATATTGATCCGGATGAGATTTGGTTTCAATAGTATGGCATAAGTGCCATACGGTGATCGCGACCATCGACTTATTTAAATGACGTGAATTTGACGGATCCATTGGGATTTGAATCTGATCACATATTGTGATCAGCACAATGTCTGCAACACAGTGGGCGGCTATTTGTTTTACGAATACCTAATGAATAGGGAATTTATCTAATTTTATTAAAAATAAATGAACCAAAAACTGAGTGAATCAAGTTACTTATTAGGGTTCGGTTTCCCAAAACCGACCAGGTCAATTAAATTATTTCCACAAACAACTTTTCGAACACGTAAAGCAAACATTTTAAAAGGTTAATGAATCCACATGAGAAACAGGCAGTTAATTTCATTGTTTTATTAGCAAGTGAGTGTTTAGTATTATTATCCATCTATTAACTAAGTGTTTAGTGTGTACTTATTCATTTTACTCTAATAATCTAACATATTGTATTGGAGATTTTTGAGTGCGTAATTTCCTCGAGATTTTATTTTATATTATTTTGGTACAATTGTTAATAAAAGATGCAATTTAAGTCTTCTTCTATATATATTTTTTAGAATCCGTAAATGTTTATTTGTAATTGTGTTGACAATTTTCATTTTGCAATTTAAAAAAAATACAAATAGAGAGTTAATACAGTCATTATATACAGATTCGCTCTGGTACAATAATAAGCTAGTGTTACATTAAGTGTATAATCCCAGATAGATGGAGCGTTAATATACATAAATGCTACGAATTAGTTGGCAATACTTTTTAGTCTAATCAAAGGGTCGTAAATGCTGATCATTTTGGAAGACGTTGATTTTTTTCATAGTGGTAGATTCGTCGTCATACAACTACTGTTCGGCTTCTATATTTTATATTGACATCCACGTCATGGCGCTGTTTGCGATTTAAGTATTATGCCACGCGCTTTTTGCATGCTAACGGTTTTAGTTCCAGAAACGGCCGACGTCTCGATACAGTTAAAGGTTAAATAAGGTTTTATTTTATGAATTTTTCAATGAGGGTACATATTTTTTCAGCTTTATTAAAGTAGGGATGGTTAAGTTAGATTAAATTAAATTCCACATATTTGGCATTCTTGGAGAGGTTAAAGTCATTAAAATCCTTCAAATTTAATATTGTTAAATAATTGTAAACTTTCCATATTATCAAGACATCTTCGATCCATTTTTAAGTTATATTGAGGTATGAATAAATTATTAGTATTTTATTCATCTTGATTTATGTTTGAATTGAAAAATATGTACTTTTGGTGCATACGGTGGAGTAGAATTTCGGATTGACAAGACTTAGATAAGCTAATAAATCAAAATATATTTATTTATTTAAGAATACAAAACATTGTGGACATAACAAATCTTAATTCAAGACGTACACAACATGAGATATACATTATAAGTCAAACATTACCCTCACAAGAGAGAAGAGAATATAGAAAAAAAAAATATATAATAACAATAATAATAACAAAAAAAAAATAATCAAAACTTACATAAGTAAAATTTAATACAGAAAAATATAATTTTTGAGAACGAAAAACACAATTTTATACAGAAAAATACAGTTTCAAAAACAAAATGCAAAGTACATCATTGAAAATGTCTATGTCTTTAGGACTTGACACGAGGAAACGGTTCCAATCCAGAATAAATCATGGCTGCGACCACGTAGGTAATTGAAATAGCGTGCACACATTTTTGTCTACATTATGTTTTAAAAAACCTACGAAATAAAAAAAAAATGGGTGGTGATATTCAATAATAATTACATTAATAAATAAATGTTTGGTTAATTAATTACTTCATCCGTTTGACATAGCTGACAGATAAAACTTTAAATATTTAATAAATGTATGTCTTACCGTTGATTTTTTAGAATCTTTCTTAAAAAATCTCTTGATGGTTTCACATATTTATGGCACATTTGAGAAAGTATTGTTAATTACCCAAATTAATTATTTTTATGAATTAAGGAAAACAACAGATTTTACATTGTTGTGTTTAAGTCAAATAGTGAAAACAATCATATGTAAAAATAAATAGTGAAAAGTTTATATGTAAAATATATTATTTTATAGTGTTAACTATTAATTGTCTTCAAGAAACAAATAAAAACACACCTTAAATTTGTGTATTTAGGTAATAGAACTTGCAACTTACGTCACTCTTTTCAGTGAAACGGCAAATAATTTTCAACTATAGGCGCGACGAAATTTTGGACTCACTGGCATTCGGACAGCGAACGTCGAGGTGTGAATACGTCAATTTGTTTCGTGTTGGCGACGGGGGTATTAATTCTTAAATCGTGTAAATATGACTAAAAACGTTACCCATTTACTTGAAAAAGAAAACATGTCAATGAATATATTATTATTGTTACTAATATAACAATAAACAGAACAATAAATGGACGCATGTTGGATTTATATGACAAATTATATTTTGTTCGGCATGCGTCATTTGCACCCACGACCCGCAATCCGCGCATCGCCCAGCCACGATCTTTTTAGACCATGCCTCAACTGAGGTATAGCCTTAAGAGACTGTTTACTTTTATTTTTAAATCTTATTTTAAATATTTTGTAAACGTATATTTGGCCCAGAAAAGGCAAATATACATCCAATTTATTTATTTCAATATACATTCAAATGAATCAGCGTATAATTTATTAAAGATATTCCGATAAACCTACGAGTGGAACAGTGAACACGTGGGATTTTGTAATCACAAAAGGGTTCGTATTCTTCGGTTAAACAAGCAAAATGTGTCCTTCAATGGCTGAATAATTTAATTCATTGATCCCGATAATCTTTCAAATGAAAAAACATGGCTACAATATGACCTTCTTTACCGCCTTTGTCATTCGGTTGCTAGTATCTCGAAAAATAAGATATACATTATAAAGCATTACAAGAAAATTTGACTTTAACTTTCAGTTGTTAATTTAGATATTCTTTTATTGAAACCTGACGATATTTAAAAATGTAAGAATATACCCACATAAATCGTCATAATTTGGAAAAAAATTCAGATGTGTATTTTTTAGGAAATATAAATTGAAATGACTTGGGTCGGCAGTTTAATTTGTAAAGCTCTCACCAAGTATGCGAAGAATGTGGGTTCGAATGAACAAGTGAGTGGGGTTCAAACCCTAAATTGATTATAATAAGTATGTTTCTACCGCTAATATACATAATTTGAAAACATTTCATGCATATACACACTAGAAAAAATTATTTTGTAGAAAAAAATACGACACCCGACGGGACTTCAACCTGTATTTGCTGGATTCGCGCCAGTATGTTTTTTCAATTTAATTGTGTCGCTAGATTTCAAAATCAGCCATTCAAAGTCCATAACATATGAATAGGAGAAAACAGCTTTTTGTTTTCACAAATACACAGTCACAAGGGTGAAAGTTTATATTATTTCGAGTAGAGAATATTTAAAATTCATAAATTCTACATTTTGATAATGCAGAAATATTAGAAAGTAGTAGTTCTTCAGCAATTCACAAAAAAGTAAAAAATACCTGGTGGATCTAAAAAAACTTGGAATGTAGCGAAAAGTAAAAAAACTGGTGGATTTTGAAATGTAACGACACAATTACGATAATTTTAACTAGTAGTTTTAAGTAGTTTTAACTAGCACTAGTAGTTTTTAGTTATAATTTTGGCAATCGGTTTTAGTATATTAAATTAAGGTACGTATTAATTAATTCCTTAATTACTAACCGACGTCGCGGATTACTCCATTGTTTAGTTTTTATAACGTACTTATACTTAATAATAGTTTTAATAAACTATTTCTTTTATTCAACGAATAAGACACAAGATTTCATTCCTGAATATACATAATTTGAAAACATCTAATGCATATACACATAATAAAAATAGGAAGAAAAGAAATATCTAGTTTATTCCAATGCTAATATAAATAACTTATTATCTTGCCTGCCAATTATTCGTAAAAAATACATAATATTGTAAATTAAAGTGGACACAATTTAAAATATTTTATCCAGATAATATAATAATTATCAGTGTTTTTTTTCAATATTTATTATTTTTAACTAGCTATTTTCTCCATCTTTCTCATTAGCTTATAATTGGTAGGTATTTGTTTAATTAAATTGGTTTCATATTATCAGTATAATTTAGTTTCTTAATTAAAACTTTGTTATAAAGTAGTTTAGAATTCTGATGATAGGTGTTGTCAGATTATCTATAAAAGATTAATCATAACTCATTACCAGCTGTTGTTAATTAAATAGTTTCACATCTTTCACGTAAATTAGATATTTACAAGTTTTTTTCAAGTAAGTGTATGATTATGATTATTTAATTATTAATATTACAAAATATTGAGAAGAATTCATCGTCAAAAAAAATATCTGTAATAACGTAGTACTTAAAGCGACATGTATTAAAGGTATTGGTGTGGTGGGAGCGTTTTGAAAGAATTTGATGGGTGACGTCAGAATAAATTTAATAATCATTATATGATACTTATATTGCCACCAAAATGGAACTGAATACAGTAATATCTCTTGGTTTCGACTAGGTTAACAATAATGCCTATACCCTGCCGCCATACGAGTAAATGATGTAAATGAGTATTTAAAATTCGTAATAAAAATTACGATTAAGCAAAATATGTAATAGTTTTTGTTAAAACTAACCCTGTAGTCACGTAAAATTTTGATAGAGTCTATCAAAAATGCTTGCAGTATGATTAGAACAACCATGCACAGCGTCCGATCAATTACCTACCGGAGCAGATAATTGACCAATCATGTCACGCGGCGGGAAATTCAATCGAACGGACAATGTCATTGGACGAAAACGTTTGTTCTTCTGTTTTCCAATAAAGTAGAATAGTTTTCATTTGTTTTTCCATAACAATTTGTTTTTTATTATATTTGTTGACGATTTTGTAATTATTCTGCAATTCAATGCATTGATCTTGATAAAAACTAATACATGATTATATATTTTGTAACCTTATCTAAAATAATTACAGTAATTGGATAGGAAATCTCATTGATAATAATTATTGCTACGAACACAATACTGATTGAAATCTTTTATTCATTATTTTTCAATTATTATTGTCATATTGCAATATTATAATATTTTCGTTATTATTTTGGTGAGATAAGGGCCCAATGAAATATTTAACAAATATATTTTACCAGATATTGTTATTTAGTAATGAAATATTAAAGGTGTAATCAATGTAAGTAAAATATGTCCTAATTTATTATTATCTTACGAAAACATGAAATATTGAATACATGAAAAGATTTGAAATCATAACAACATGCGAGTATTGTCTACAAATTTTCTACAAATTCTACAGATTATTCAGGTTTAGCTCCCAAAGATACTCAAAATATTTCATATTGCACCATTGCACAGCATGTGAGATTTTAAGATAACTATCTGGGAGGTAGCCAAGATCTACGAGTACACCGAATTGTAGAGTCAATGAAGATTGTAATATTGTATGCAGGTCAGTCAGTGGTAGTCAGTGGTTTTGGGTGTTATTAGGATTCTGGGTGCACTAAAAAACAAAGGTAAAATATATTAGAAATTGTTTTCCAAATAAGCTAATTTGCTTTACTTTATCGCTGGATATTAATGTAAAATCATTAAACACGTTTACTTTAACGGCCCACATGCTCGTCGTAGGTCAAAATTGAGTTTATATTGTATTTTCAAACCATGATCCTGGACACTACTTAAACGTTATAGATAATCTATTTATATAATTTTGAAGCCTTATTATCCTTTATAGTTATTTTAAACATTTGATGACTGCATAAAGTATTTTTGTTACATAAAATAGTATTCTTTTAAACCTCTCGCTCTAATGTTATAGAATATAGTCATATTTCGGTACATAACTGTGCAGTGGTGTTAAGATTTTTTCATTTATTAATTTTTAAACGCATTTATAAAACCATTAGTGCAATTTATGACGAGATAATTTTTGTAAAATATTCACGATAAAAAATTATATTAATAATCTCTGTGATCCCAAATTTGAAAAGAATTAGGCATTTTATTATTCAAAAAAACGGCAAGATTAACACATTTGAAGGTGATTCTAAAGATACTTATTATAAGCTATGTCTTTGACCATTCAAGTGTGATAAACATCTTATGAATAATGATTGCTTTATAATAATTATTGACCTAAGAATAAGGTAGTGTTTTTTTGAAATACGCCATTTCTTTTGTCATTCCCCAGTGGTTAAACTACAACATACGGCCGTAGCCATAAATTGACAAACTATAATTGAGGTAGGGAGTAAAATGATATTAACGCGCGTGTTTGAACATGTACCGTTTAAAAAAAAACAGGTTTAGCTTCCTTTATATTTATTTTTCTTTATCTTGCCGATTTTTGAATAATAAAATCCCTAATTCTTGTCAAATTTGGTATCACAGAGATTATCAATATATTTTTTATCGTGAATATTTTACAAAATATATCTCATCATAAATTATACTTATGGTTTTATAAATGCGTTTAAAAATTAATAAATGTAAAAAATCTTAACACCACTGCACAGTTATGTACCGAAATATGACTATATTCTAAAACATTAGAGCGAGAGATTTAAAAGAATACTATTTTATGTAACAAAAATACTTTATGCAGTCATTAAATGTTTAAAATAAATATGAACGATAATAAGGCTTCAAAATTATATAAATATATTATCTACAACGTTTAAGGAGTGTCCAGGATCATGGTTTGAAAATACAATAAAAACTTAATTTTGACATACGACGAGCATGTCCCCCCTTAAACAAAAGTTTTATTTACAAGCACTAATTAGCTATGTCACTAAGCTAACTATAAATTTTCACTTTTGTATAAAAGTATGAACTACAGTATGAAAATACGTATGAAGGCATGATAAATAGGCATATAGTAAAGGTAATTTTAAAAATATTTTTTGTATAATCCTTTACCTACGTCATTACGAGAACCTACACATCATATAGTTGTCATATGGCTGAGCCATGTTCCCATAATGGACTAATCAGGCAAGGAAAATAAAAGTTTCCGGAAGCCGAAAAGTAAACGAAGATTTGACTTACTTGAATCCAATGAATTTAGACTATAAATAAAAGGAGTGTTATAAGTTATTCTGTTATGAAAATTGAAAGTATTTAGTAAGCCTAAAAAGCATGGTTAAGTTGATAATCTCTACAGATATGATAAATACCATGAAAATAGGCAAATAAATGTCATATTATCAATAGTATGAAGTTCTCGCAAATTGACCTGCGTTGCTAAGTTATTTGTAGCTAAACATAATTAGTGGTCAAGCGCATCTATTCTATATACAAGGCTGATATCGGCGGATACTGAGGGTAGTTTATCATATTCATGTATTGAGGTATTATAATTGTTACAATAAGTTAGCCGTCTAAACTGTCAAAACTGTCTATCTCACTCTAAAAGTTAACACAGCCAAGAGAGGTAATGTTAAAATATTGCACTTTTTGACAGTTTAGATGGTTAACTTATTATAACAATTAACCGCCTCAATAACTAAATTTATGATAAACTATCCTTGATAGCCGCTGATAGCAGCCTTATGTATAGAATAGACGTAGATAAGTCTTTTTTTGCTTCAATGTCGTACATTTAGACTCCATCTATTATATAGAAGAAAGTTTTTTCCACTTTTAAATCTAAATTGGAGGTAAGCGGTTTTGAACATTGATGGAGGCGGATCCTGGAGATTATAATAAGCACTGAAAACATGCAGTTATATAACTAATAGGATTAAATAAAAAAAACTATTATAAATAATTGGCATACAATAATAATATAAGATTTTGATAAAAGACAGATAAAAAAACAAAACCATTACAAAAACAGTAAGTATTCTAAGATAGTACTTATGGCATAAAAATATCTCATTCGTATATTATTTATTTATATAAATGTGCGTGGGAAAATGAAAAAATAAAAAAATCGTAATTACATTGGTGACAGGTTTGCGAGATGTAATATATAATTCATGTAGACAGCCTCGAATATTGACTGTGTTTCTGTCGTATTTTTAGTACCTCCCTAAGTAATATGTGATATGGAATGAAAAGGCTTGTCAAGTCTCTAGTCTCACAGCAGGGGTTTTCGAATTACATATATTATATTATGTGCTTATGACATCAGACATTCGTTCCTCATAGTTTTTGCGACGAAATAAATTTTAAACCGAGATGACAAACGAAGTTTTGTTTAAAAAAAAAATCAAGTTAATAAACAAAAACATAAGTAATTACTTTTATTTATACAAGTACCTTCAAATTCTATTTTATTATCTAATTCTAGTAACTGTTTCTTATTTATTACAATACATAGTAAAAACTGTCCATAATAGGTTGTGTCAGAATCTCCTACTAGAATCATAATAGGTAAGAATATTATCAAATTATCATCAAGCAAATAGTCTCAATGCATATCAAGGTTTCTTTCACATGGACTAGCAATAATATACTAATAATAATTATGATACAACTTATCTGAAGAGCGGATTAGTCCTAGAATATCGTAATATGCACATTAGAGGGTAGTATAATGTCAATAGTGATAAGGGTCGAAAATAAAAAATGCAATTTAATTAGAATTTCATTTAACTCACCTCGAACACATCTCAAGAACAACGCGTTGTAGACGTCATACCCATTTGAAAACAATATTTTTTTTCTAATTCGTATGTATGTATCTTTATATTGTTTTAAATTGTGTAATAATGTGTTCAATAATGATTTTTAAATTCTGTATTTTATTTTTATTCGTTGAATTTAAAAAAATGGTTAACTTACAATTTCATCTCAGAATTAAATAGTGCTTACTTTATTGTTATTTTTTTAGTTAAAATCAGGTTTAATAATTTCTCTTGGGTGTATTTGAATTAATGTTTTATCTTAATTTAAAAAAAAATATATAACTTGAAATTCTTTTTATTTATATCGAATCGAGCTTTTGTATGCCTACAAAACCAAAGCTCTAATGATCGATGACATAATTTTATTATGCCAAAAACTATTAAAACTCATTTGTGTTGGCAGAATGAAAATTAAATTCGTTAGCAAGGCATACTGTAGGAATTTTATTGTCACTGTACTTTAACATGCATAGTAAATAAACAAACTACGCGGGAAATTTTGAAATTTCAATCGCAAAATAGGTTCGCTACGAAGTAATGGTAATCAATAGATATGGCTGATAATGGAAATTGCCAGACTGCGTGTGATTTAATTATAAGGAAAACTCTACAGCGGTTTGGAATATTTACACTGTGATTGCCACAAAATTAGATTACTCCCAACCGGTAAACTTGCCCGTATGCCGTATTTTATAACGATACATATAACATATAATGTATATCCAGATATGTATCAAATATTTAGGTTAATATTCTAGTATAAATAGTTAAACGGATCTCTAATATATATATAAACATACTATACAATAATAAATTAGACTAAAAGTAGCTAAAATGTTATACTGTATACCATTGAAGATTTACAAGATTTAAACGATCAGCTGGGTTTAATTAATGCTGAGTGAAAGACTTCAATAGATCCTTTTACTATTTTCGGACTCTAGTACTTTGCTGCCATTTTTATCCACCGAACATAATAAATTTGGTCATGCGTTTAGTGAATCTTGGGTACAACAACTATACTATACGATAGCATTTGTTTATCTTACTGCCATTTAATCTACTTGGTAAACTTTATAATATCTGCCTACTTATACAATGCTGTCTTTTGTGATCTTTTTGCATTATGCCTATCGTACACCTTTCCATGCCACGTTGTTTTATTTTTAATTTTTCGACTTCTTTTATATTAATGCATATGTGAGCACTGATTGTACATATTGGTTGGAACATTTTACGCTTAAAACACAACTTCACTTTTAAAGTATTTAAATTTTTTACTATTCAGGCGTCCAAATTCGCTCCATGACACTTTGGTTCTGGGAGCAACTTGTCATATATTATTATATATGACGGTCGATTAAAATTCTTTATTATGTACTATACTTATGCTCACTCCAGTAATACGAACCTGTATTTTAACTTTAAGACTGTAGAACTTAAAATAGTATGCTAATAATGATTCGTATATGTACTAACAAACTACCCTCGTGGCTCTATTTTGACATTTATTGTCCGAGATAGACTGTAGTTGTTGACCCTCTCAATTTGAGTGTCATTGATTAGAGAACCACTTGTAGATACGATAAAATACTAGACATTTAGTTATTTTCATTGTGAATAATCATAATATACTTAATTAAATTATGCTTGTTTTAATAATTAGTTCCGACTAAGTATTCGTTTATTCATTCTGTCGTATGTTGGAAAGTTGTTAAAATATGTATTCACATAATCACTTAGTTAGATAAGGTTCTAAAGTGACAGTGGCAGACCTTTAATACATGTCAGTATAATTTTCATATACTATTATGTACTTAGTGGATAGCATCAGATTCAGATACATAATAATATTTTTTCTGATGTAATTCAAAATTCATTGTTTCATGTGAAGCAAACCGAATCCAGTTATGCGACAAAATGAATAAATACCTGTATCGATGGCGAAAGGTGGAGGAAGGCTGTTATGATCCAACTAAAATAATGCATACTAGACTTTGTCGGCCAAACGTATTTGTTTTCATTTAATTAAGACTACAATGTGTAGACAGCGTTTATTATTTTTTTAAATTCAATTAAACCCTGTTTAATCCAAGCCATAGTAAATGAGAGTAAAAAAATAGTTTATGTATAAAATATTTAAAATTATGCCATTAAACCATACGTAATTTTAGATATTTTATAGACATATTTTTTATTGACTATGGTTTGGTTAGCAGGGCTTAATGAATTAAAAATAAACTAACCAACACCATCGGTAATATTATTTATTTTTAATTCAAAGAATATAAATAAGTATAACTGAAAAAGTGTACACAATTTTTATCGGATCGCCTACAGAACACATAAATTATTATGGTTTGATTTAGGCTGAGTTTAATTGAATTTTAAAAACTACACAAACATCATCTGAAAATTGTATTCTTAGTCCAATGAAAACAAATAATACATTCATTTGAACACATCACCACGCAAAAAGAACACCAATACCTCATTTTAAATTTATAAATGAGATTCATTTTGTTTTCATTGTATAAGCTGCAAGATTTAATCCAAGCATGTCCAATGTTGATATAATATACGGGAAAATAGAATTCCGGGTAGCAAACGACTTGATTGATAACATATGTGTATCTTGAATTATCGATAAGAACCTCGACATATGTCAAAAAGTTTGAGTACCTGCATGAGTTTTTCCACGTCATGTTATGTAATATAAGTTATATTATATTTTTTCGATAGAGGTTTACTATAATATGAAAAATCCAAATCCTTGCGGACATCTTTTACGTAATAGGAAAAACTCCATTTCCTATGATAGGCCGTCATAAGGATTTCTTATTAAATATGAATGCAGAGAACGGAAACGGGGGAAACTTTTCGAGAACACCTACCACTTTTTGTATTAAATATTCATAACTCGTTAAAATTTTGGATTTACACGAAATATTATTTTTAACCTACATGACGCACGATATGTATAATAATTATCTTTGAAAATTAAAAAAAAATGCAGTTCTTAGCATATTTACGAAATAAGTTAATATTTTTATTCAAGAAATAATTTACAAATTTTAAAAAAGTTATGATATATCGTTGAATAAAAACATAAATAATTCGACATGAAAGTATGTTAATATGAAAATTTCTGAGGTCTTCATTATTATAAGAAGGTATCTTGAATCAAACGAACAGACAATAATAACCAAATTTGAGAAGCGTTTCGGTTGCATGATTATTAGCTTATTTCGTTGTAATTAATTTGAGTGTAGGTAGCTAATTTGCTAAAGCATATTAACTGAAGTCCAATGAATACAGGCACGAGCCCTGCTCGGCTTCACGTATTTAATTATTATTACCACGTTTTTCTTAGCTCGTATTCTTGTTTGTCCGGTGGTTGTTTATCCAGTACAAATCTTGCAATCGATTTTTAACTAACTTCCCGACTAGCTAGACATTTGAAACTTTTAGAATATATGCCAATGCATTATTTTAATACTTTTAGCCATCTTTAAGTAGAATTGAATTCATTTTCAGTTAATTCTGTTTTGTATGAAAAGTTATTTTGGAATAAATCCGTAATCCAATTCACTATTATTGGTTGCTAAGGGGGTGGTCTTAGCAACTAAATTATTAATATATACGTGCGTTACTATGGAAATTAAAATGACATTTCAGTATTCTATATTTTTGTTTGTTTTTTTGTTGCAAAATAGCAAAAAAAAGATTTGTTGACAATTGTCTTATTTGTCCTAAATTACTAATACATATATTTGTCAAGTTTATATGATTCAACAGAAAATTTAAAAACGTGGTATATGAAAAGTTCTTTTTGTATTGCAATAATTTATTTTTTATTTTTTTCTTAATATAATATTTAAAGTTGATAAAAACAAGGGAAGGTTTTTATCGTTTATATTCCATACAAAAATTGTGTAAAAAACTATCCATATAGAAAATATATTCCCATTTTTATCGGCGCTTTGTATAAAACATAGTTGTTAAAAAAATCCTATCTATTTGACGCCTTTTCTGTTCCATCATAACTTAAAAATCACTCTACGAATATGAACGGCACCAACTCAGAGTTTCATCTTGATATCTCCGGGTACCGGTTCAAAAGGTACCGAAGTTCAAAAATAAAAATTCTCAAAAATAACGCACTTGCAATAATTCATCACGAGTATGCAAAAAGTTTAATATAGCAATGGTGGAGTGGCGAGATGAGGTGTGGGTAGGTCGAGGCGCATATATATATACACAGGTGGATAAATTACAATCAAATCTCATCAAAATATTTTTACATTGTTTATTTTTATTTCCCTATTTCCTACAAACAAAGGCACGGGTGATCACCAGTTGTTAAAAAAATATCATGCCAAAGCACTTATATAATTTTTAATAATAAAAAATATATAAGCCAAAACAGATGGTCACAATGACATTTCTAAAACAAAAACAAGCTCATACTTACTTACAATTTCAGAACAATGAAAATATAAACAAATGAATGTTGACAGTAAATATATTATTCTGTCAGGCTGTTAAACATCCATTTTTTTGAAATCCCAAGAGTATCAGATAATAATATAATATTTGTACATGATATTGCACGAGTATACTTGGACGTTGTTTTATAAATTCTTAAAATAATAATATCTACTTAACTCATTCAGTGTACTTTACAATACACGTTTTTTATGATTTTTATTTTTACCTTTATGATTATATAAATATATTGTTGCCTACTTCATTGTTTTTCAAATAAAATAATATAGCACAATGTTACGTAACTGTGTTTTAGTAACAATTAACAAAATAAATTAGAATTTCGCCAATTTGCAATCAATTTAATTTAATTACAATTATTTGTAATTGTTGATACTGGAATTTATTACCGATAGCTCTTTTGGCTTCATCAATAATTGTTCCTCATGATTAACAGAATACATATCAACCATAAAACGTTCTCACCAGAATAATATTTATGTAATATCTTGTTTGCTTATGTAAGCAATGATAGAACAAATTTCCTAATACACACGAAATAAATAACATATTAATTACACAATTTACAGTAATTAACATTTTTTAAATTGAATAAAAATAATACACTATATTTTTTTTACAATATAACGATTATATTATTTAAACTAAAATTAAACGGACTTCGTATGTGAAATGATTATTCTCCCTAATATGATTGTTATTTTTATTATTATAGAATGATATGTAAGCAGTATTATATACCCAGAAGTGCTTTTATCGTCACCCAGCATTTACTACTAAGGTTTCTTAAAGGGCTTTCGCACATAAATTACTTAGTGCTAATTAGGGATTGCAATACCAAGTAAATATATCAATACCGATATAAAATACAAAATATACAAAACATTTTATAGAGAAAAAGAAGTACATATCAATAAATATAATTATTTTTAAACTCTATATAACACATTATATAATAGCAACCTGATGTACGTGCCTACATTTATTATATTGACCTTTGTAAATATGTATACTTATATCATCATATTATTTTATAACTGCTAGTTTTAACAAATACCATAAGTCCGAGTACAGAAAATTTCTCTGTAATTCAACGTTTGTTGGATGTCTGGATCAATAGTTATAGAATAGTTGGAAATATTGGCACGAATGTTTTCCTTTTCGAAATATGTTAATTCATCGCAACTATTCTATATTAAGTATATTTGAGGGATTTCGTTTTATTATTATTTAACTAATGTTGATTTTAGCCAATATATTTAGGTTTTCACAGCATAAAACATAAAATATACACTTAAATTTAACATACAATACAGTAGAAAATAATGACAAAGTAACGTTAAATTCATATTCAAAAAACATATACGTGTATGCTTTCTTAATACCGAATATACCGGTATTTTGGATTTTTGAAACCGGAATTTCGGTATCGATACATAATTGAATACATGTATTGCAATCCCTAGTGTTAATGAGCCAATGTGCTGGATGAGAAAATTGTCCGTTCGTTTATCTGCAGCGAATATTAGTGATTTTTAATTCGGACAGCATCCTGACTAATGACTATTGCAAATACCCTGAAAAATTATTTATAACACAAGGCGGTGATACATAATATTATGAATTTATTGGGAAATAATAATTGGTTTTTATATGATGCGTATCGTAGCCTCTCTCATATCGGAAAGGTATGGTTAATTTAGCTTTAGTTTCCAACAAACCCACCGGATCAATAATTCACGAATATGTTGTGTGTTACTGCAGTACATAATATATTCAAAGTTAACGTCGATAATATATAGTATATGTAAAAGGTACTGCCACACATATGGTAATTTTGAAATTTATTAGATTATGACGAAGACACAACATAACAATATATTATCCGCTCAACGGCCCGCATGCCCAACGTAGGTCAAAATGGAGATTTATGGTATTTTCAAAGCATTAGCTTGAACGTTCCTTAAACGTTGTAGATAATCTATTTATATAATTTTGAAGCCTTATTATTCTTTATATTTTTATTTAAACATTTGATAACTGCATAAACTATTTTTATTACATAAAATCGTATTCTTTTAAACTTCTTTATCTAATGTTTTAGAATATAGTCTCATATTTCCGTACATCCATGTGCACTGGTATTAAGATTTTTTAGATTTATTAATTTTTAAACGCATTTATAAAACTATTAGTAAAATTTATATCAACATTATATAGTGAAATATTTACGATACAAATTATATTTTATAATCTCTGTGATCCCAAATTTGACAAAAATTAGGCATTGTATTGTTCAAAAAATGGGCACGATTGTGAAAAATATCTAAATTCTTGTTCATTATTAGGAACTCAAGATTCTAGGATAATTTATAAACATGTGTAATGAATAACGGAAAATGATTGCCATATAAAGTTGGTAACTAATCCATCATCATTGTTTTACTACTATGAAGGAAAACGTATTGCATACGTGAAAATATTATTTGTACCAATGAAATCATCTAAATAGCCAGAATATCCCTTAAAACCTTTCAATGCTTTGCAAAATGTTTCCCACTATTTTTAGGAACCATCATAAAATAAAATGTTTACGTATAGTTGAATTATTAATAACTAATTTTTAGTGCAAAATGTGAATGACAGTAATGCTATTTACGTTTGTTTTACCACTGCAAAAGAAAATGTCTTGTAGGTATATTTGAAGTATTATTTGAGCAACTAATAATTAATACAGTGATTCATTTTAATAAACCATTTTCATGCTTTGCAAAACGTTCATTATTTTTTGGAACTTTCATGAATAATTAAAGATTGATAACTATTTTTTATGTGCGTAATGTAAATGAATAACACCAATAATTTAAAATTGTTTTGTCATTATTTGACTTAAAAATAATGTTTTTATAAATTGAAACTGCGCTGAAGACTTGTGGGTATTCAAGCTTCAAAATGTGGAAAATATAACAATATAATAAGTATATTATAAGGTAATCCTAAAATATAATATATAAGATACCCCTCTAACAGTTCAAAATAATTCATTCAACAGCTAGATTTTAATAAAATACTCTATACATTAATGTAGGTATCCAAATTTCAATATAAAACCCGTATATTATTATGATATGGGTAAAAATTATAATGTATAATATATGAAATACATTTTCCTGAATGAAACATCTTTTGAGTGGAAAACCACACGACCGTTGTCATTCTTATATGGAGGGATTTGTATATAACACGTAAACGACCCGCAATAGAGCATTAAAATTAAGTTGTAGTACCAACCTAACTTAAAAATTCATCCCAATAACCCACAATAATGCGTAGGTGTGTATACAATAATTAACGCCTTTTGAAATATGTATTCCACGTAGGACAATTAATTGTATTTTCTGTGTCATCTAGCGAGAGATAGTAATATCTTATTATCTGGGCTTAATTGTAATAACACTATAAACCATAATAGGCTTTAGTGCATGCCATTTACGACTAAGGTAAAACTCCCAGAATTTTTTTAAAGAGAGCTTCTATCCAATAAGGTTTGATTTTTTCGCAGGTTGTAATCTGTACGTAAACAAATACACAACAACCATTTACAAAAATTATTATTAACATATTTGTAAATATATATTATATATTATTTTTTTGTATAACGCCTTATTAGGGGGGGTGCAATACTGCTTATTGATTAAAATAATAAAATAGTTAGGTATGCAACTAACAATTTGAGACTAAAGTTTAATTAGGACGATATTAAGTATAATAATTCTGCATAATGCCGACACTGTGCCTAGGGACGTTGCTATCTTGATTTGTGTCAAAACTATCAAATCTTATAGTATTGTGGTATGTTTATAATAACGTGATGTTTTTTATTGTTTCAGAAGAAGGCTTTGAACCTGATGACTATTCCGAGAATGCAATCGATCAACTGTTACAGAATGCACAAAAGTGAGTATTAAGCATCTCAAAATATCTAATTTAATTCTGCATTGCTTATTTTAATATCAAAACACTTTTTAATTATAATTATAACTATGGAGCTAATTCTAAAACACTCTCGTTTTATAAATTAAAAAATACCTAGTGTGCATGCTAAATGAAAAAATAATACAATAATAAAAATATAAAAAATAAGTTCTTATGTAATAAAAATTTAATTTATAAAAATAATAATTATAAATTTACATATTTCACACATCCATACAAATTAAATAATTCATGAAAAATATATGAATCTTTATAGTGCCATCAAATGGGTTAACTGCACAATACATCATGAAACATCACTTTATACCCATCCTGCGATGAGATATCTACGGAATATAGTAAATAAAAATATATGTAATATAATTTATTTTAATTTACTACACTAAACTCATAAATCTTCACTGTCATATTGGGTCATTACATCTGTTGGGTCACTACTGTTGGTGTCACCACTGTGGTGTTCGATGTGTGTTGGTGTTGAGGATGATGATGAAGAAGTCGAAGATATATAGAGGAGCGAGTTTTATTTGCAGCGTAACGATCGGTACAATAATTTAAATACAATGACAGTACATATTATCTACTAAGATAGTTACGAGCCAGGTACTTAGATTCGAATGACATTTTGATAAATCATTATTCGTTATTGATAGAATCAAAAGTAATACAAAAACATTATATTCCAGTACATAATTATCAGCGGTTTAAATTCGAGTAGCTTGTGAATTTTATTTATTATTACAATCATAAGATAATATGATACTATAGGAAATTATTATTAGACTAATTTTCCATTGCGATACCGTATTTAATATCACCAATCAATTTGCTGATCCAGCTAAAAGTTGTTTACTCGAATATGATTCGCTGGGAATATATTATTGCAGTCGAATAATTTTATACATTAAAAGTAGATATTTGATCACTAATTTACTGACAGCTACACATCTATGTACATACCAATAGCGAAGGGTGGAGATAGGCTGTTAAGATCCGACATAAATAATCCACAATAAACTTTGTCAGTCATACGTATTTGTTTTCATTGAACTAAGTCTCGATGGTGCTAGAGATAGTTTTTTTAAAATTCAAATAAACACTGAGAAAACCAATTCATAATAATATAATATAATAGTCAAAAAATTATCGTCTATCTATAAAATATCTAAAATTATGCTATTAAAGCATACATAATTATTATGGATATTTAAAGATATTATAATAATATTTGTATGTACTATGGTTTGGTTAGGCAGGGCATAATGAATTTTAAAAACTAACCAACAACGTGTATAATACAATTATTATGTATCTTAATTCAACGAAAACAAATAAGTTTGAATGAAAAACTGTGACCTATTTTGTCAAATCGCTCATAACATACCAACAATATTATGGTTATATTTAGGCAAGGTTTAATTGAGTGTTAAAAACTAACCAACACCATCATTCTGTAAATTGTAGTATTAGTTCAATAAAAACAAATACTAATGACTGAGAACGTTTAATGTTTACTTTGTATGTAGGGTCCTAACAGCCTACCTCCACTCGTCGATAATGGTACATACATATAAAAAGAATCTCGGATGACTCACTAACGCCTGGCTACATTTTTTTTTTAAATATATTTTTGTCACTGAGATTTTACTGCTATATCATGTTAATTACCGTACCAAAATGGCGCCGTAAAAAGATAAAACATCGAGATGATTCCGGTCCTAAATTTAGTAGGTGTGACTGGAATAATCAAAGAATATAAGTATATATTATATAAAATGGTAGGTAGAGTACTTAAGTATAATGGACAAGTTTTAAAATTGTTGTAATAATAATATTGTACCTATCTTTTTTCGAATATTTAATTAAATTAATTAATTAATATTGTGAGGAAAAGAACTTTTTTTGAAATTTACTTAAGTCATAGAATTAAAATCAAATCTAATCGACTATTCGTGTTATAGTAATTGCTTCATAAGAAGATGAGAGTGTATTTCTTTATGTACCAATATGAAAAGGAAAGAATTATTTCTGTAAGTCACTCAGTTCAAACAGCTATTGCGCCTACGCTGGTCGCCACAAAAACATCACTTTGATTTTTTTAAAGCAGATTTAGCTTCCTTTATATTTATTTTTCTTTTTCTAATTTGCTGTTGTCTTCTGAGTATTTTAAAGAATTTAACTCTGTTAAAGTCGTGCATAAGTTGGAGGTGACCTCAGTATTTGGTACTCAAAAAACCTGTAGACTTCTCACATTACTTTTCTATGTGTCGTGATATGTCCAATTTAGGCCGAGTATGAAACGGGATGAGTTAGATTATGAGCTTTATTAGTTGCAAAATTAACATTAAAACATTATGGATAAATACACGTTTCCAATTACTTAAAATGCTTACAAAAAAAACCAATAACATTTGTATTCTTTTAATATAAAAAATTGTTACCTGCATAATATAATACTGCCTAAAGAAGCTTTCAATAAAGAAGGAAAATCTGTTGTGAATTTTAAGATTAAGCAAGTATATAAATAGGTAAGTGCCTACAAAGTTTTATGATTGATGTCAAAATATTTTCGCAACAAAACTTTCCGTCCTTTTTGATCAAACATCACTCTATAATGGCCGCTTAAAAAAAACTTTCTAAATTTTACATTTTTTTTTTATTATCATCGTCCAACATTACTATGTAGGTATTTTCGGACAAATACAAAATATGTAATTTTAGCCACCGTGTATTTATAAATTTGAAGAGAAAAATATTAAAATGTGCAATATAAATTATACAACCACCTTTCTTCTTATTTCTTAGTGTCGTATACTAAGTAGTCTATCATGTTCCAATCGTTTTTCATATATGTAATCCACTTCTGCCACAGTTTTCTTCTATATCACTTGTGCTGGAGTACCGATCCGGCTAGAATCTCTGTCGTCCAGCTATCTGATATTTTTTACGATATACAAAATCTACCGTTGATTTGCTGTCAACTAGGTTGTCCAATCCACGGTTAATCTTTATTTTGTACCAATCTTATGATTAACAGTTTATTTATTTAGATTTGATGCATGTTCATTTTTTTTATTTATAATCTATTATCAGTTCTACTGATTTTACTTGGTTTTGGACAGAGTGATTATTAACAATCAATATTCGCATAAAAAAAATCTCTCTATTAATTACATTTGAATAAAAAATACTTTTATCATATTTTTTTAGACTACAGTACTTGGCGGATTTTTGCATATCCTGCAAAAACTTTATGCATCTTGGACGATCTAGTACCACCGATTTTAAGTAACTTAGATCTTAGCATCTTCAAATTTCCCATCTTGCACTCCAGTCATTTCTATTTCAGCTGATCAGGTATTCTTTTGCCTTGTATAGGATGCATATATAGACCATCTTTCTGGTAACTCAACCAGCATTATATGCACTATAACACTTTTTTTTCATTGTTTGCCCCAATAAAATATGTAAAACTCCTCAATCTACCCTCAAATGACAAATATTTAAATATGAACAACTCTCCTACTGATAGTTTAATAAAGCAAAATCATCAAGAGATTGAAAGTAACGTAATCTATAAAAAAAATATATATTTTGCTTCCAAAGAATTCTATTTATGATGGTTAATATTTTGTTAATACAATACTGTATACTCCTTATTTCTGAGCACTATATATTTGATTTAAACGCAAATGATATTCACTATATATTTGGTTTACAAATGTAATGGATAAATTAATTACTACTTTAAAATAAAGCCTTACATAAGCCTTGGATTCACGCATGGACTTTGTGATACACGATGAGATTGACTTCTAAATTCTAATGAATCTGGTAAACCAAAATTCCTAGAATATTTGGCAATACAATATTACAATTAGTATTGTTTGAAATTATTATACAAGTTTGGTTATAATACGGATGGTTAAAACAGGCCAAACCATATTTGATTAAATAACGCAAAAAATACTATGTACTGTAATAAAAAAAATCATCACAAATGAAAATCACTAAGTTTCGATCTCCAATCGATTTCAAAGTTAAATAATATGTTAATTAAAAATTACTAAATAATAATTAATATATTATTTATTAATGATTCAATATTACTAGATATTATAAAAAAATATTAATGTTTTTAGTGTTTTAAGAAGGGCGTGTTAGACTTAGAGTTAGTTAATATGGAAATATTTACAACGTATTAAATACAGCGCATATTGTGTTCTATACACAAGACTGCTATCAGCTGCAGGATAGTTTTTCATATGTTTGTATCGAAGTATTATAATTTGTACAATAAGTTAGTTGTAATTGTTACATTGAGTACTATATTTCAACAGCGTCTCTCTTGGTTGTGCTAAATTTTAGAGCAAGATAGACAATTTTACTATTTAGACGGCTAACTTATTGTAACAATTATACTACTTCAATACAAACATATAATAAACTACGCTCGATAACCGCTGATAGCGGCAGATAGTAATCTTGTGTTTAGAAAAGATGCGCAGGAGTCCATTAATTGGATGTAGGAAGATGGCAATATTAACTTATTTACAAAATATTTGTTTAAAAGATACCTACCTATATATTATTATTTTTTTATGTAATATTAAAAATAAAATTTATACCAAATATATTTTTTATTAGCAAATAGCAAATCTCATACACACCACATTTGCTCCCATAGAGAGTTGTTCCGAGAGTGTCTCTATTAAAATAACAATAATTATTACCGTGATGCATGCATGCGGATTATAGAGAAAGTTATTCATAATAATACAATTGTTACATAATTAACACGTAAAAACGTAATAGGGTGCAATTATTATAAACAAACCACCTATATCATTATTTGCGATCTATTATAATACACAAAACCTACAGTATTGTTATTTTAATACTTCGCTATGTCACGCCATGTTTAAATATTTACACAAACCTCATTAAGGTTAACTTTCCTTCCTCATATATCCTTCAGACATAAGTTATAAGCACACATAGTTTCCGTAAATACGTAGAATGCTTTCTTACGTGGTAAAACTTTTGGCCAGCGCAATATCTGGGAGCTTAGAAAACGTAATTGAATCTGTATACTCCCATACAACAAGCAACTGAAAGCCCCTAAGGTTAATCCTTTTTGTAACGTAAACATCTAGAAATAGACTGAACCATAGACTATTATAACTGAACAAATAGCCAAGACTTTCATGAAACAGATACTCGGTGTTTTCAGTTTCAATCTTTATTAAATTTAATATTTTCCCATTCTCGATCATTAAAATAATTGCTCAGGTATATAAAATTTTATCAAAAAAAAAATTACTCAACCTTTGGCAATTTACTTTAACATTAATGTGGCATATACGTCCACTTTCTTCTATACACTTCAATAATATATTAATTTTTACTACATTTATTTGTAAAATTTTAAAATAGCTGTGACTTTTTACTGTATATTTAGAAAAAAATACGTGAATTATAATCAATGAGATTTAATAGAGCAATTGCCCTCCCAATCGGCATCATCAATGTCAAGCTATTTCTAAATACTCGGAACAGTTTTTAAAAAATACATAAAGTACACTGATTTAGCTAAATTAATATAATTTATCATAAGAGATTATAAATCAAAATTAATTTAAATAATTTACCCTCACGTAAGTGGATAATACCAATACTCGAAGCAAATTGGTTAAAGACAGTTTACCCCTGTTTATTTTTATTATAAATGGCAAATTAGTTCTGCACCTTTGAGAACAAATAATTGACGGTCCAAATTTTAAGAGGAGTTATCAAGGTATCGTTCTAATTTAAACTGGGTATATGTAGAAAAAAATACGTACCTAATCAAATAAAGATCTTCTAACATGAATTATTTAAAAACACATCAGAAAAACATATATCCACTAAAAAAAATACGACACCCAGCGGCATTAGAGTTCGTGTCCCCTGGGATTGATGCCCATATGCCTAACCACTAAGTTATACGTATCCTATATAATTGCGATGAATTTAACTAGTGTTTTTACAATTCTCACTGTAGCGCTTTTCAAATTATGTATGTTTGATAACAAAATGCTACATTCTTAAGTCTAAAAATTAGTATATAATATCTTTTAAAGCTTAGACTACAGTATTTAAGCCTACCTGGGAGAAAGTCAATGCATAAAGCCAAGAGTACTATTACATAAATGGTCTCAAGTAAAAATGTGTCTTCTGAACCATCCACCATAAAGTCTCTGCTTCTATCAAATAAAGTACCATTGGAAAAAATAATACTACATATATATATACCCACGGTAGCCACGCGGCTTAAGCGTTGGACTATCACGCCGTGGGTCCCAAGTTCAAATCCTGGGTCTGGAAAGTACACATATTGTTTTTCAATTCGTGTGTGAGTCAGGATATGGACCTAATAGGTTGAGCAAGTGGCTGAAATCCATTTCTCGTAAAAAACAAAATCTGTTTATACAAACCTCTAATATGTGGAGACCCATATGATCCTATTAGGATTGGACATGGTCGAAAAAAATATATAGGTATAAATATTTATATTTATATTATGGAGGTCCTTAAAAGCTCATTAGATGTGTAAGTAAATCAGATATTTAAAGTGTTTCATTACTCATTTATATACAAGATTCAAAAGTGACGTGACAATAGGCGTGGCATTTTATATCTAATTACGGACAGTCTATAAATGTTACATACTGAATATAAATCCATTATAATATATACTAAACCGGGAACATTTTCTTGAATAAGTAAAATGCATCTGAGAAAAATGTGTATGCGTACGTAGAATATATTTTTAAGTAGATACATACCATTATGTTATATTTTTACAATAAATATCTGGTGACACATTAATAAAATAATAATAATTTAGTTAAATTACTATTATTGGCGACAATGAAGTTAGAGTTTACTTTTCAATCAATGACATCTGCAATTATATATTTATGAATGAATAAATTGTGTATGAGAGAATACTGAAAGACTAAAGAAACATAAGGAGTATGGTGTCCTGTTATTATTCACACGTTTTGTGCATTTGATATTCAATGGTATAATATAAAATAGAGTAGCAAAAATTTGCTTCTAGTAAAATTTAAAAATCATGTTGAAGTAAACTAAATCATTCTAAGTACACGATACACAAAAATGCCTAAAAGCGCTTTACATTCGCAAGTCACGCCTTGAATAAGTGACCACGTTAAACTTGAGATTAGCAATAGAACAAGTTTTCTCTCGTTGTGAATATTTTATTTGGGTGGACTTATTTTAAAAACTAAATCACTCCATAGCAGATATTTATGGCAAATCCGTTAATACCTATGGATTAAAAATAGAATGTACATATATATGATTCAAAAAAATCGGTGTGTTTACTAATTATGTACGCGCGTTAGAAGTTATACTTCTTTGGAGTAACAAAACAAAAACAAAACTTGTGATAAATTAGATTCTTCGACTAGCTCTTAATTATCTTGTTAAATTACACACTAAAGAAAAAAAACCGTTTATTGGAACGCCGTTGGTTTATTTCTATACAATTTTACTTATATTACTAAATTATATAATTATTTATCGTTGTTTTTATTTTTAAATTAACAACTGCCACTATGACGTTTAATAGTTTGTTTACCTAAGGAATTGCAAATGGCCGACAATAATAAATTCGCTGCCTAGGAACTGAACAATTCTAAACTATAATATTATACTGTATAATCGTCACGATTGCAGTACCATTCGGTGGCGTAATGGTTGTGCGTTCGGCTGATAACCGAAGAATCGTTGGTTCGAATCCAATTAAGTGTGTTGTTTTTCCTGTGAAAAAATTAATTATGTGTTACATGTCACACGCCAAAAATACACTCTGATCTGATTTTCCAAACGCGCCTAAAGAAGTATAACTTCAAAAATATTGTATGTAAAAACTCTTGATAAAAAAACGACGCCGGATAGTACACGAACCTATATCCATCGGATTTCGGTCAATGTGCTTTACCAATTTACCCACCTGCATCCTATTTTATTGAATAATTAGTACACATTAAACTGAACCAATTTGCAAATTTTGCTAATATTGGTGACTGGATTTTGTGGTCTGAATCAAGGCAGGTACTAATATTTCCTTGGTTACTAGTTAACATCATGATTCTCTCTAAAATTTTCGTCTTAACGTATTTGCACTTGACTTTCTATGTTACATTCTCAAATCTTATGAATTATTCGTTGAATAATATTAAAATAGTGCATATTTTAATATAATCAATTCAAATAAACCAAATTATCGAGCATAAAGACAAAAATGACGTATGAAAATATTTTTTACTTTACAACGATTTCTACTTTAACACTTTTTTAATACATCATTTTGATTAGCGTTATTATATTATATAGCTTTCAGTATTATAATTGCCTCGATTCACTGTTGGATGAAAGCTTCTCCTTGTTATCTCGACCCTTTTCAATACTTGATTATCCTTTTGATTCAACGAGTTTTGGGCCGTAGTTTTGAGATTTTAATAAAATGCTAAACGTTAAACCAATATTACAGAGAAAACAGCGAAGTCGATGTATTTAATTCAAGCAAAAGTTTCTACTTGTATAAAAATATTAGTGTCATAGCAAATACCTAAGGAAAACAGATTTATTTTAAGTTTGTCGGTTAATGTCAAAGTTTCTTTAGTTGTCCAAAGCTTTTGCGAATTGCGCGTACTGAAAACTTTTAAACGGATTATGTCATGTAAACTTTCACCGAAGCTGCAGAACGAATAACGGCTAGCTATAATTCAATAATTCGTTTGTTTACTTGTTGGCTTTTTGTAATAGGTAGATAGGTATTATAGATTTTTGTAACAAAGAAAATGGGTAGTTTCTTATTCATCATCAGTATCATCAGCTTTAGTCGGTCTATTGTTGAATGAAAGTCTTCCTTGGGTGCTTCTACTTCTTATTCGTCACTTTCTTTGTACCTATATCGAAATTTAACTTTTAGCACGGTCACATATACAAACTCATCTCGACTGCAACATGTCGAACTAATTATTGTGGTTTTGTTGGCATTTACAAAACATTATGTGACTTAAATTCACCGCCATACAGAGCGTAAATGTAACATATTTGACTGAAAAATGCAGCTGCTGTTGCATGACACAAATTTCATTGGATACCGGGCTGCATAATACTCGGCAAATGTGCCAGCGGCGCATGGGACATGCTGCTTTTCGTGGTCTGACAATCATTTTGGCTCAAAATACATAGACATATCGTGGTTTGGACCAGCGCCCGGAAATCTATGCCACGGGAGCCACTTCTAAGTGGCACGCTTCAAAAATGAAGATTTATTAAAATTTTCGGTACTTAAAAAACTGTACCGTAATATTATTTGTGATGATTTTCGTTTCGCGAGCCGATGATTGCGGAGATTATTTTTCAAATTTAAAAGAGTTTGTGGACATTTTATGTAATGGTTTTGTTATGACTGATATAATGGATTATATATTCAACTTTGCAGAAGTATTTCATAAACAGGTTTAAGGATTTATAAAAACACTCACCAATATATTTTGCAGTCTGACATTAAAAACAGTTACAAAATTGATAAAGAATATTTCGAATTTTTTAACATTGAGTATGTTGATTTAGAGTTAAAGTAAATCGAATTAAGCAATTCAGAAATTTGGAAATCAAACTTCAAAGCTGCCAGAGATGAAATTATGAAAAACGAAGACAATTATCTTGACATGATATCCAAAACGTGGAATGAACTCCCAGACAGATTAAATTGTATGGAAAAAAGTCGCATTCGCTCTTTTAAGTGTTTTCGGTACAACGTACTACTGTGAGAAAACATTCTCAATTATGAAATATATTATTATAAACCCCTATCGAAATCGTTATACAAATTAAAAACTTCAAACTATGAACCGAGGTATTAGCTTCCAAAATTGAGCGTCAAGGCAGTCACTAATATTTAAATATTGTAATTTTTATCATTTTTTTATGTAGTGTGTATTATTACAGTCAAATAAAATTGTCTTACAATAGATTTGCTAGTTTTATTTCAGTGGCACGCTGAGTGTCCAGTACTTTGAATTACCTGTTTTGTGGCACGCCAATGCATTTGAGTTGCCGACCGCTGGCTTAGACTACCCGCGTGACGTCATTGTCGTATCACAGACCTTGATGTGTGCGTGAAGTGAGTTGCAACAATGTTTACAGTTTTGATTAAAGATGATGTTTCAATCGAGGCGATTTTGTTCGTTGGACCTAATTGTGTACTACTGTCTGACTGCATTTCTCCAGCGATTCTCCACTCAACTAGCAACATTTCCGGTCCATTGCCATTTATTCAACTTCGTGACCTCGATCACATCATGTACTTTTGTTTGCCTTCCTATACAGTTTTTTTCTATGATCTTTCCTCATTATACCCAACATGCACCTTTCAATGCCACGTTACGCTACTTGTATTTTTTTTAATTCGTTACATTAATCATTAAATTGTAATGATTATTTTTGTGATAATTAGATACGAAGCTCAATTTTTACAGTTTATTTTCCAAAACATCTTTTTGTATTTTATTTCATATTAATTACAAGATAAAAATAACTTTTTATATACCACGTTTTTAAATTTTCTGTTGAATTATATAAACTTGACTTGACTAGCTTAAACGATCAAAAAAAATTGTACTTGATAAAAATACTGAAAAAATATAGAATACATTGATTTCCATAGTAACGCACGTATATATTAATAATTTAGTTCCTAAGACCCCTGACCCTAGCAACCAATAATAGTGTTTTACTTTTAACGGATTTCTTCCGAAATCACTTTTCATACAAAACAGAATTAACTGAAAATGAATTCAAGTCTACTTAAAGATGGCTAAAAGTGTTAAAAGAATGCATCGGCATCGTGTTCTGATATATTCTAAAAGTTTAAAATGTCTAGCTAGTCGGGAAGTCAGTTAAAAATCGATTGCAAGATTTGTACTGGATAAACAACCACCGAACAAACAAGAATACGAGCTAATAAAATCGTTATAAAAATAGGTATAACCTTTAAATCACGAGTTCAAAAATCTTCGAAACCAAAACGAATTTATATAGCATTTAAAATCGATAATGTCAAAAACTTGACTGATTTAATGACATCAATTTACGGATCGTAACAAAAATTACGTGTTTTATCTCTTTTGATAAGGGTTAATCACGAGTCTCGGAAAACAATGGATTATATTACTATACAGGTAAACGTGATAAGGCGTCATTATAAGTTGCTGATCAGTTGATAAGACTATTTAAAATTCTGAAGAAGTTAACCTGTTAACTTGAGAGTATACCCCTTGGGTAAAGTTATATCATAAGATTATAAGATTCGCACACACAAGTTTTATGACACATTAATGGTTACGATATAATTTTATTTATTTAATAGTTATTTTACGTTGTTGTGAAAACGTGACTAGTTAAATAAATTTATTCTTATCAGATTTAAAAGCCTTATAATATAGAAATAATAAGCAATTTTACCACGTTTTTATTAGCTCGTATTCTCGTTTGTCCAGTAGATTTTTTTTTTGTTTGTCCAAGATTTGTATTGGACGATTGAAGAATTTTAACTAATTTCCCGACTAGCTAGACATTTGATACTTTTAGAATATATCAGAACACGACAACAGTGTATACTTTTAATACTTTTAACCATCTTTAATCAGAATTGAATTTATTTTCAGTTAATTCTGTATTGTATGGAAAGTTATTTCGGAAAAAAATCGTAAAAAGTTAAACACTATTATTGGTTGCTAAGAGGGTCCTAGAAACTAAATCATTAATATATACGTGCGTTACTATGGAAATCAATATGAAATGTCAAAATGACATATCAGTTTTCTATATTTATTCAGTATTTCTATCAAGTACAAAAAAAAAGTATTTATTAATACATAGAATTGTCAAGTTTATATGATTCAACAGAAAATTTAAAACGTGGTACTTATATAAAAAGTTCTTTTTATCTTGTTATTATTTATATTAATCTTATCGTCTGAAACATTTTTTTGTCATAATTAGTACCTAAGAGTGACGTGCATAGTAATACCTAGCCTAGTTATTCGTTCGAATAAAACATATAAGTAAATAATTGTTACTTTTGATATAATAGTGACTTAATACATTGATCAGGCACCTACATATTAAGTGTGTTTTTATGTAATATCTAATTACAGTAGAATTCACAATCTTAAACTAAACCATGTTCAATGAATTTTCGTTCAAACCTATTTTGACCATAGTACAATAACAAACACTTTGTGCAACCTCCTAATCCTATTAAGACAATTGCATTTTGATTAGTGTTAGACGGAACATTGAGAGTATCAGCAGTTTAGTGTTTCGGGAGATTGCAGCTTGTTACCCAAATTCGAGTGGTTAGAATAGCATTCAACTCAATGCGGAATAATTGGAACTCTCAATTATCATACATTCAGCCATAATAAACGTTCCTAAAACTTTATTAAGAGATACACCTTTGAATTAAATTCTACTTGGTATACTTTTGTATTCGCTTTGGCGCTTCACACTTTTGAGATTTATTTATTTATTTTAAGAAATCAAAATATTGTGAACATAACAAATCAAAATTCAAGACGTACACAACATGAGATTTACATGCTTCCTATGCGAGCAAATGAGGTATGGCTTGGGACTTGCTATTCGTTAGTGAAAAATAAAATAAATACTTATATACGGTGAACAATTTAAAAGTGGCAACTTTTCATCAAAGTTTTGACGATTTCCATTTTACCCGAGCATAAAACAAAATTCTTTTTAACTTGTTACATACCATATGAAAATACCCCTTATAAGTTAAAAAAATATAGTGGCGTTCATCTGCGTACTTTCTGCATAGAAAAAATAACATCAATATAATATATTACCAAGAAAATACGGTTTTATAATTCATGTGGTGCTTCTTTTGATTTGAGACTTGGATGTTTTATTATAAATACAATGTAAAGTAATACATGATAATTTGAATATACATATAAGCAATTATAAGCACATAACCATTATCAAAATATATTTTAATTAATATGAATAAAAATGTAATAATTTTAATAACATCAAGACGGCTGAGCGGTATCATGTCGGCTTACAATGTCTGGAAAATTCAAATTTTTAATATGTGTTTTTAGACCCAGACATTTCCTTGTTTTGCAAAAACAAAAATCGGTTAATACAACCTCCATTATGTGGAGGCCCATATCACCTTCATAGAATCGAACATGGTAACAAAATATAATAAAATACCAGTGGGTAAATAAATATAACTGTTCAAGGGTACCTACACTTTTTTCGATTACCAATCACTTACTTTCCTCCAACTCCAACCAATTCTATTATATATATATATTCATATACGAGCAATTAATACATAAAAGCTAAAAGCATTTTAAATTATTTTTAAAACAATATTATCACTGAACGAATCACCCCGCTAACAAGACCGTTTTAATTATACGGTATCAGATGAACGATGAACACTCGACATTTGAACGACCACAGCATGTCTGGCCATAAAATTTATTTTTACACCAGTAAGTAATAAAAATAATACCAAGTAACTACAGAAAATTTGCTAATTTCCATTTTCATTCGTGACTACGTTAAATATTGCTAAACTTCGTGACATTTTTAACATATTAGAATTAGATAACTTATGAACGGTTACAACAAATCATTTGGTAATTATTATCTTAGTTAATTCGTGGTATTGCTGCCAAAAGTTGGTAAGTCGAAATTTTAGGTATTTTTAGTAAATGATCAATTATGTGTATTTAGCAAATTTTCTATGGCTAAAAAATTGGATCTAATCCTACCTACCTACTGTTGACGTTTTTATCGTTGTTTTTTTTTAATTAATTATAATTTTTCCACAAAAAACGACTGTGCTATTAACACATTACTATTAACTTCATAATAATTGTGTTGATTTAAATTTTATATCTTGCTATGATTTCTAATCATATTACTTCTAAATCTACAATATTTATAAATTAGCACAAGTTAATCTCTTGTGAGATTATTACCTACAAACAAACACAAAGCAATATCCTGTCAGAATTAATACCAGATGTTTACGAATTATATCCAATAAGCAAACGGATTGAAGCTTCCGAAACAGAACAATATGATTTCTGACAAGATTTAACAGTGGTTTTAAATCTTTTTGTAACTACATCTCGTCATCGATAATTCCTAGCGCGTTTTTTTATAATTAGTTTAAACGTTCTACAGGTTTTTTTTTCATAAAATTTAATTTGTTTAACAATGAAATACCAAATAACCTGTAGAAATAGTATAGTGTAGCCTTAAAACCTGTAGAATTTAATATTAATTATATTTTCATTTCTTGTAAAATGGAATTCTACCAAGTAAATGCTAACTCAATTAATAGTTTAAACGTTTTAAATTTTTATTTACGATGGTATATATTATGTGTACTTATATAAAATCATAACATACATTTTTTTTAAATGTTTTTCCCTTCATCGTCCTACTTCATGTAGGTACAAGGAAGTACACCGGATGAGTTAAGCAGACTCTATTTTAGGAATTTATAAAACAACATCCACCTAAACTCATTCTCACGTAGGTGGAATATATCAACACCCGAAGCGATTTCGTTGAACATAGTTATCACTCTCCCAATTGGCATTACCAGTGGCAGGTTGGTTCTGCACCTTGGGAGAATAAACAACTGATGGTCTCTATTTCTAAGATAGTTATCAGGGACACACAGGTCAACACTGCCCAGAATGGCAGAGTTCTCATTTATACCATGTTTATATCATTTTTATAACATTATAACATTGTTATGTTGTGGGAATATAATATAAAATTTGTTTTTCTTTCATTCAATGCCAGTGCATCATGCGAATGACAGTATACGCTATCAATATGCATTTGTTTTCAAAACCTTGTATGTATGAAATTCAAATAAACTTTTTCAAAATCATCACATATACAAAATCGGAAATTTATGTAAAAATGGGTCATAATATAATATAGCATAATAATGTAGATATATGTAAAAATATCCCTTACAATCTTAATATTATGTATGAAAGTTTATTGTAAAAAAACTTATATTTCGCTCTATACAGTAGTTTTGCATTCTTCTAGAAAATATACCCTACAGTCTGAGAACCGCTACATTATTCAAACCGTTATGTGACAGCTTTAAGCTTCTGATAAAGCTCGTTCTCAACGATTGATCAAACATCGGCAGTAGCTTTGATCAGTTGATCACTCGAGTGTGGACGTTACTTTTTTGTGAGTGTTAACTGATGACGTCACCAATAAATTGTGCCCATTCATTACACAAGATCGCCGATATGGATAATCATATATTGTGATAAATTCAAAATTGAAAATTAATTCTATAACCTATTATATTTAGTCAACAATGTGCAATGATCAAAGCAAACTTCTCATCAATGCTATGACGTATATATGTTAGTTTGATCTACAGATTAAGTTAAATAAACAGATATAGTATTTCTATACAAAAATATAACAAAATAATTTGTCAGATAATTTCGTCAAAACCAAATATCATCAATATAAAGTTCTATCAATTATGGTATTTTTTATACGAAAAATAAAATCCTATAAATCTTATTAGGTAAGCTTTTTGAAAATGTTATATTTTTTCAAAATATAATAATATTTTATAGTTTTAATATTGGCTTATTTAATTTTCATGTACTTAATTTATTATTCTATCCAATAAAGCTTGCAATAAACTTTATTCAATAGAAATATGCAGGACGAAAAATATGGAAAAAAGAATGTATAAAATAATGTAGTCATTAAAAAAAATACCATAGTGGAACAAAATATACAAAAAGTAAACCTACAGACCGCTGTATCGATGATATAATTAATTTATTTGGATATACGTAATGACGCATATCACATGACAGAGAAAAGTGAAATTGGCTTGGCGAAGATTTCTTCTAGCAGTGGATTAATCCACATAATGATAATGAAGGCATTGCTTGACTAACGGATATTATTAAAAATATGAAGGGAAAAAAACCACATTTGAAGGAAGACATTGTTCATGAATGATTTATGCACCGAAAAAAGTTAAGATTAAACTGATACTGAGACTAAAAAGAATGTGATAATCTGATAAAAGTTTAAATTAGATTTCAGCTAAAATCAAAAAGGTTATTGACATTCTATTTAGGAGGCAATTTGAACTCAAGTTAAATATATATATATATATGTAGGCAATAGATTGATGTTTGTTAAATTTAATAAAAAATACTTTAAAGTAAAAATGATTCTGAAACATTTTTTAGACATTCGGAAGAACTTATGTATAAAAGAGTCATTCATTTTTTTCTCCTCTTTATTGTTTTAGACACTAACTAGTATTGACGTTTAAATGAAAAATTTCAGTCAATTGTATTAAATTACATATTATATTACATTACAACTAAATAACACTTAACCTATTGGTAAATATCATGTAAATTATTAGAATAACTTGGAAAATCTCACATATAAAATGCCAGCCCTGAGTAGAAAATAGCACGTACCGTAAAATAGAAAATGCACAATCAATAATTGATTGGATTGTTCTTGTTAAGAAAGATCAGACAAGACGTGGATACTCTTGAAATAAATTAAATTAGAGATAAAATTCTTTTGATTCACCGGGTAAAATGGAAAATCTAATTACGTAGTACCGACCTAATTTTATATTTTGTTAAGGTTTTTCGATAAAACGTTTTTTTTGTCATTTAATATATAAAATATTTAAATACATATTATATATTGCTCACATTTGTAAATTGAGTTCTGCTGAGTATAAAATAATAAAGACTATATTTTTTTTTGTATTCTTGTCCACAATGGATTATACTAATTAGAGTCAAGAACGTTTGCCTTTTATTCCATCGGTTATCTGTCAGAGTTACGTCAAATCCACATTTTTTTAAAAGAACACTGTTGCTTTAATTTATCGCGTCATCCAAATGGATCGAGCCATTGCCGACTGAAGAGGAAAGCCGATACATTTCACGACTAGTCCTACCTTTCCGCCCTTCCCGTTCTCTATGGATGACCTGTCAATGTCTATAGAGTACTCAAACTGACGCGTCTATTGTTTTCACTTGTCAGAGTATTCTTAGTTTCAGATTTATTTCAGATTATTTTAACGTATCCTGGAGACCTTGGAGTTCATTTGATTTAGTGGTTTTATGTTATTAATAATTGGAAGTAACGTTAAACGTACGTAAACTTCTTCTGTGTATAATAATATCATAATACACTACGACGTTTGTCAATGTGACAGTCGATTCTAAACAACAATAACTAATAACTTATTTATACTCTTCAGTCAATTTATAGAATACCAAACTCTGCTTGCAAGTTTTTTTATCAATAAATAGTATGGCAGCGGACCACTCGTTGCTTGTGCAAAAAGTTATGCTCAGGCTTTATTAATCAAAAGATGGCAGTAACCGAGCGAATAGCTAACGTTCATTATCAGTAAAAGTTTATAAAGATACTCGTATATGTATATGTTATACATTTTATCATTTACATTATATTATGGTGCTAATGCGAAGCAAGCATTCTAGACTTAAATCAGTTAAATCCATTGTGGGTATGAATACAACAAAATACAATTTATATTATTATACTCAGTAGAACTTCACACTAATTACGAGTATACTATGAAATTTCACTATCACTTCAGATTCACCCAATTAGTTAATAATTACATACATGATTTTATGTGCATATATTGCTAAAATAAACCTTCAATACTTAAACAGTGTATAATAATTAAATTTGACTTCAATTTGACATTACACGCATCATGTTACATATTGCGATATTGCGTTTCAAAGCATGCGTTTGAATATACAATTTAGTTATTAATACATGTGTAAAAGATACAGCATTTGTATGTAGGCAGACAAAATCATTATATTGATGCGTAAAACACTGAGAAATTTGTTCGTAGATTATGTAAACAAAGCAACAGACTTCAAACCAGAACGCGAGCCATTTTAAACCGTAATATTGATTTTAGCACTACCAATAGAAAAGGTAAAATAATTAACTTTTTACCAATATGACACGTAAAATTGTTCGATTCGAAAATAGAACCGTGTTTTAAATTTCGAAAAAGAAATACGTATTTATCTCCTTCTATCTATAGCAGTGGTTCTTAACCTGGGTTCGATCAGGGGTTCGGCGGAGGTCAAGACACACACCCGACTCATATGATTCGTAATGACACGCCCCGTTTGGCCATCATTGGCTGCAGGTGATCACGCAACATCGTTTGGTCTATCTGTTCACGTTTAGTGTTGAGACAACAGATGTCAATGATGAATACCTCGATGAAATCATTGAAATTCAGCAGAGCCAGGTTCAACAGCAACTCTTCAGAACAACAACGCTCTCAACGTTTTGGTGTCAACAAATGATGACGTACCCTGTTAATGCTAAGAAAGCTCTGGATATTTTCATACCGTTTGTTACAACATATCTTTGCGAGCAATCCTTTTTGGTGATGCTGGACATAGGAACAGATTTTGTTGCGAAAATGACATGAGAGTGGCACTTGCCAAGGTTAAGCCGCGCATTTCTGAACTGGTCTCTGAAAGGCAACAGCAGAAGTCACACTGATTTGCAGTAAATATTCATTATTATGTTTTTGTTTTTGTGTGAAAATCATGTTTTAATGGTTTTGTTCTTTGAACACAGTGATGTTGATGCACGGTTCATTTTGTGCACCAGTAAAATATATACCTATGTTTTTAATTTGAAAAAATCATATTTTATTTTTCCAATTAAGAAGGGTTCGGTGAATGCGCATATTTATGAAATTGGTGGGGGTCAGTACCTCCAACAAGATTAAGAAACACTGATCTAGAGTTATAATTATTTGGCAAAACATGATATTATTAAATTGTTTGCCATTGGGCATACTGTGTTAACTGTATATTCTTTAAAAAAAATAATGAAATACTTCACCCGTATTTAACATTTCATTACTGTAAAAGTATAAAACTTACAACACAAAAACGTTTAAAGGTGAATAAGTTCATAACTTTAAAATACTGATCTTGACTTAGAGTAATCAGTTAAGAAAATAAACGTCCATTTTCTTCTCAACAAGTCAAAACTTTAAACGAGTTTAACTTCCCCCGTTGTTTGTCGAAACGATTAAAAATTTTCCTAATAATTAGAAATTCACACAACAGTGGTTAAAGCCAAAATGGTATGAAAGGTGTTTGCCTTATATAACGTTTACCTGCCATCCAACGACCTTTCTGTAAAAGTGACACACACTTCCTTATTTTACTTCTTTGTTCTTGTACACGTTGTATTTGTTAGTAAGCCGCAATTTGGAGAGACGACTTTTCACACGTATACTTCTAGGTTCGGGAATCAACAGGTTGTCTACTTACCAAAGTATTAATTATAAAAATAATTATTAAAAGAAACTCTAAAGATATTAACAATTTTCATACAGACAAACTATTTTTATAAAATGAATACTTTATATTAGATTAGATGGAAACTTGGGATATAAGAAAAATACCTAAAGTCTTGTTAATTAATATGGACACTATGCTGGTATCTATAATTGAAGGGTTGTCTATACTCTATAGGGTCTCAGTGTCGAAAATATGAAACTGAGATATAACAAAAAAAGAATAAAACCATACATTAATGAAAACTTACATTTTTTATTTTTACGAAATTACAGAAGCGCATTAATATAATATGATAAGTTTACATAATTCTAAAGATAAAATAAACAAAGCAAGAATAAAATATTTAAACATTGACAATATTGAAACGTTCTACGTAGAGGGGTATGTAGGGGCACATAGACCCCGCCTATATTTCAATATATTTGTGTGAATTAGGAACTTAGACCCTTCAGATAAACATTAGGCTTGGCATATAGATTGTATTAATACATTGGACGCTAAAGACGCGCCCATTGCAATTAGCATGCTATTTAAATGTGGTAATTAAAAATTCTTAGACCCTATAGACTTTCAACTCTTCAAATTAGGAACATACCTAATTTTAAATAACAGAGTTTGCTCAAAGTTCCCATATAAAGTTGGTACCTACCTAATTCTATTATCATTATTAAGCCAAAGAAAATATTTCGCCTGTTATTTCCATAAATAATTAATAATTGATAAAGCTATCCAAATGGCCAGACCGTCTTCTCATGCTTCGCAAAATCTTCCTCATTATTTTAGGGAACCACCATAATATATAATTCTTTTTCTTTCTTCTTTCTTATTTTGTCCAAAGTGGAGGTTTGTAATAACAGATTTTTGTTTTTACAAGAAATATCTGATAGCCACTTGATCAACCTATTAGGTTTATTCACTGACTCCAAAAACAAATTGAAAAACAATATAAGTTATGTATTTGCCAGACCCAAGATTCGAACTTGGGGCCCGCGACATTATAACCTGACGTTTAACCCGCTCAGTCATCGTTGGCGCTTATAATATAATAAAACTTACATTATAATTATTTTTCAGTGCATATTGCGAATGCTAGAAACGCTATTTTCATTTATTTAGTTTATCTATCATGCATCGTAGTCCTATGTGTAAGGCTTTGGACAATATGAATATTTTCTTGTTATAATTATCTATTTAATGCATTGTGACTATTATTTATAGGCATTAGTGCATTGCATGACATGGATAATTTGATTCAGCGATAAACCACAGTGAATAGTGAATGCATAATATTTTAATACCTAATTCTATTTGTGGATATCTCCAAGCCAAGTGGATATGGAAATTGGACATGTCGCAACTAGCTGACTTTGGAGATAAATTACTTTATAATTAAATTCGCTGTGTGATTTAACTCCGTAACTAGTTAAAGTTAAAATTATATTCATCAAGTCGTGTGAGATAAAGTAGAAATTCAGGAATACACTCGTACATCCCTATCGATGAAGAATGTTTTTTTTTAAGTTTAAATCATAAGAATTTTGACTTTTTTAATATTATAATAAATAATAATTGCTCTCCATTTTGATTTATATTTAAGCATCTACAAAGAGTTTCCAATATCGATAATATTAACTTTTCGACCGATTTTTATTATATTATTATAAATTTTTGGTGGTCACGTTGTAGAGGGACGAGACCGATGTAGTAAAAAAGCCAGGAGAAGTAATGAAGAGTCGTCAGGAGGGATGAGAAGTCGAGATTTGGTGACTGGTCCAATGGATGGAAGAGCGAATTTTATTTACAGTGTAAACAGTCCGTACAAGAGTATGTTAGAATACATTTATATGATATCTACTATTCCGAGGTCCGAGACTCGGTAGATGAAATGCTGAGCGTAGCGATACAGAGATTGAGATACTAACAGACCGGGAAGTTATTATCGAGTGACGTCCAATTAATTATGATCCTATATTTATTGACGTACTCACAATTAAAATAATATCTTGAAATGAATATTTAGGAAGTTTTTATTATAATTGAGTCAGCTACTTTATGTCGAGTTGGCGCTCATTCGATATGGCTGATATTGTGGAATGAAATTATAATTACAATCAGCTACTTACTGATTTTGCAATAATTGGATAATACTGGAAATGGATATTAAGGAATTCGTAATTGCGATCAGTTATTTAATATCGTCGATCAATATGCTGGTACGGCTTGAGTTGTTTCTTCCCATATATTTTTTTTTCGACTATGTCCGATCCTGATAGGATCATATGGGCCTCCACAGAGTGGAGGTTTGTATTGACAGATTTTGTTTTTTACGAGAAATGGATGTCAGCCACTTGCTCAACCTATTAGGTCCATACCCTGACACACACAAATTGAAAAACAATATGTGTACTTGCCAGACCCAGGATTCGAACCTGGGACCCACGGCTTTATATTCCAACGCTTATGCCACGCGGCCACCGTGGGCGTATATTTAAGAAATAATAATAACATAAAACCATCATCAGATGCTGAATGTGATGCACTTACAAAATAATGATTCAAGAAAAATGTATCTGATCTCCTCTTTTGGGGTCAATAATTACTTTTGCTGCTAAGATAGAATTTTCGCAATGAATGGATCAAGTTGCAAAGGTTTAGAAAAATAAGCCGCCAAAATTTAATAAAAAATAGAAAACTCAAAATGATAGGTATGCGTTTTAAAGATATACTTCAGCTGAGGCATGGTCTAAAAATATCGTGATTATGCGACGCGCGGATTGTGGAAATGCGCGTGCCGAACGAAATATAATTTGTCATAAAAATTCAACATGCGTCCATTTAATGTTAGGTTTATTGTTATATTAATAATAATAATAATATATTCATTGACTTTTTTTTCGAGTAAATGCGTAACGTTATTTAGTCATCTTTACACGATATAAGAGTTATTATATTCCTCCGACGCCATAACAAAACAAATTTACGTGTTCACATCTCGACTGCCCCTCTCCGATTGGCGGCGAGTGCGAATTTGCGTCCCACCTATTGTTGAAAATTATTTTCCGTTTCACTTATGTATGCTCTTAATAAAGAAGCCATTAAAAACTGGAGAAACACTACAAAATAGGCTAACATGCACAGATAGATTGATATTTTGATGGTGAAAAAAATCCTCATCAGACGGTAAAATCAATGATGATATTAGTTCCATATTCAATTACATTAAAAATATTCTTGAATCACTGTCATATGTTGTACCTAATACACATTTACTTGTAGTCCTCTTTTAATAGTCAAAGCAACACCTAACTCAGTTTCCTCTGTGTCAATATTCCCTTTGTACTTTCACCCCTGAGTTTTATTATCAATGGTTATTTTATTCATCTAAATTCCTGCCGAGAAAGTTGTCGAAGTAATTTAATTTCTGTCGAATATCTTTGCGGATTTATGCAAATGGCCAACGGGGTTGATAGCTAGGTAGTAGATATTCGAATTTGTTAATAAATACTTCGCAAATTTATATTGATAGCAATAATTATTATTCAAAGCGTTGATTTATGCAAATTTTCCTGTTAAAACTTCCAGCAACTTCGGACCCGAACAATTATTTATAAATAATTTCCCATGGAAGTTAATTGCCACACAAAATGTTAACAGAGCCCCATTTGGGGGATCGGTTATTCAACAAGTGAATATATTACTATATTTCGAATAGACAAATGACTTAAACAATGGAAAACGGAGAATATAATGTTTGCTCTTATAGGCCTCTAGAGATGTGATTATATCTATGCGGGGTTGGATGAAATATTTACCTTTTTAAATCATGCGTATACTAGCATGCTGTCAGTTTAATTTTAAGCGTCACATTAAATACTGGTGTTTGAACTGTGTATCTACTATTTTTGTTAAATTAGTCAAGGGACACTACAAATTCCCAGGGATAAAAATTTCGTACCTCCGGTATCATGTCATATTTAAACAAATATATCTATTTCACAGAATATTGCGTAATGCATTTTATTTTAAGGAAATAAAATATAAAACATAGGTACGTATACTATATTATTGCTTATTTTAATATATTATAAAGAAAATTAATTACCGTACAGTGACAGTGAGAGGACTCTATTGGGTGGGCGATGTCTCAATGCTTCTCTAATAAGAAGGGTGGTCTGAGGACTCAAATTGAGGTGATTTGGGAGTTTATAAATAAATAAGTTTGCGACAGACAGTATAGAGTGCAGACCGTTAAGGCCAATATTAGGTTATTGCATCTATGATGATAATATATTTGATTGATGTTATAAATAAGAACCCTTTTTATTTGAAAAACCAATTATTTCTGACACTATCTATCTATCTCACTGTGACTGATGTATTACAAACGAAGAAACCATAATAATCAACATATTATTTTAAATGCCTACCTCTAATTAATTATACACTGACTTATTTCAGACTCTAAAGCTGTGAATCTCTGATCTGCCTCAATTTACAAGCTATTTTTTAGATGCAGCTAATTATTTGATTAAAAGTAGGGATCTATTAAATTATTTTTCGAATAACGTACCTGCTTTTAATCATTCTTCATAAAAATAAGTCTGATATTATAACCTCAATTTTATGGGGTTCCATATGGTACCTACGGATTGATCACTGGTGAATTTGGGAGGTAATTTATCTGTCATAGATATAGAATACAAATTTAATATTATGGGTACATCACGTTTGACATTAAAAATATAGACACGTCTTTATTTAAAAATTTAATAAGAGCATTAGATTAAATAATTTATTTTTATTAATAATTAAAATAGGACCCTATAATATGTAGTACTAATTCCATATAGTATAATGAAAAACCAGGACGAGTTTCGTCCGCTTTATTTCGAGATTCTTAGGACTTGGACTTAATTGGCAATGCCCCATTTAAGCGGACAAAACTAGTACTGAATATTCTCTAATTATATGGAATAAGTACTTTAACGTTATTATGTTTTATTTTAATTAATTAATAGTGGATCAATTGAAATATCTAATGAAAATCTTGAAACCTTATGCATATATGAACGAATGAAAAGATAATATGTAATATTGGAAAGTTTCATTATGATAATCTGATCATGAATTAATTACATTTAACAATATTCTTTGATGATGATAAAAACACATAATGATTCAAATCTAATTTTAACAACGCCATAAAAGATGTAATATTCACCATTGAACAATAAATAGATGTATTTTTATAAATTTTTCTACAATGATTGTACAAGACTTCTATTGCAAATCAAGAAATCTGAAAACGCTCCATGGATGTTTAACATAAATTTTAATAATAATGCTTGATCAATATTTTACACAATATTTTTTATATTACGTATGTAAAATCCTACAATAAACGTAACTCTATATCAAAGCAAAGAGAAAATGCTTACATTTAGCAAGATTTTAAAGACCATAACATTAATATCTTTAAAATAAAACATCAAAAGAATACTTTATTATATTAATACGATTATTTACTTAGATACCTTTATTTTGTGAGTTTACCTGTTTACAAAGAAATAATATATCCTTGCGACTACGAGTAACTGATGAAATATTATGATTTAATCACAAACGCTAAATTATTCTCCTGAATATATAGCTATATTTTGTATAATTCACCCTTGGATTTGAATTCTTTAAAAGCCGTACATATTTATTATTTACCTGATGCGAAGTACTGGATGCTACAAGTTTAAATATTATTTTCATGAGCAATTTTTGAACCATAACAATAGCTAAACATAAGATTTTATACCCACCCCCACAGCAAAAAAAGAGCCCCTCTTTTATATTATAATATATATTTTATGAAATATTTTGTTAACAGTCTAAAAGCTTATAATTTTAAATATTTAGTAATAATGCATATCGGTAGATAATAATAAAAATTGCGCCGCATGCAATTTTTTGCTATTAACGAAAATTTATGAGAAATTATAACATAGCATGTGACTTGACAGGTGTCTGCTTAATTCAAGTTTTTTTACCATGTCCGATCCTAATAAGACCCAGGCCTCCGCAGATTAGAAGTTTGTACCTATTAACAGATTTTTACTACCTACCAACTTCCAATCTAGTAATTATAGTTTTAAATATGATCATTATATATGTACCTGAAAGCCAGTGGATCTTATTTCAAAAAAGTACTTTTTTTTCTTTCTTTGACCATGTTTGATCCTAAAAAGATCATATAGGGCTCCACAGAGTGGAGGTTGTATTAACAGATTTTTGTTTTTACGAAAAATGTATGTTATCTACTTGCTCAACATATTAGGTCCATATTCTGACTCAAACACAAATTAAAAACCAATACCTATATGTATTTGCGAGACCAATGATTCGAACCTGGGACCCACGATGTTATAAGCCATCGTGGGTATTTGTGGTTGTATAAAAAATATCAGTATTACCTCAAATAATATAATGTCCATTCGAGGTAACCTCTATGCATATTTCGACAAACTGTAATATGATAATATACCTTAAATTTGCATCGTTTTATTTTATATTAAGGGCCCCTCTCACTGTGGGATGGTCTTGCGTAATATAGTTCTGTCACTGAACCACAGAGACGAGAAGAGAAAAGGGTTCCTCACTATATTATTAAATTGATACTCCATTGTCTTGAGAAACTCATGCATCTAGGTTTGGTTGGCTTTTTGACAGATTGTACCTTTCGCTGTAAGCAAACATCGCTTTTCTACTTTATATGCTAATTTTAGCAGATATTGTGTTATGTATTCTTGTTTATTAACTGTCATAAATAGTAAAATGTCATGCAACATCATCAATCACCCTTCATATATATTGCTCTAGAAAGCTTTATAGGTTATTTTTAGTCTTTAGGGTTAATGTAAAGTTCTCTCTTGAATTGTAACGTATATGAAGATTGTTATAAAAATAGGTTGTCAAAGGTAGAAAAAATATGCGTATTAAATGGTCATATTTACAAGATACAAGTAGGTATATATCACCAATACCATATTATAGTACCTACTATCCATTAATGCAAATATTAAAAAAATTTGAATTTTTCTGACCAGATAAAATTGAATGATGAATTAAGTAATTGTTTTTTTTTTTTAAATAAGTTATAATATGTTCGGAGAGACAAAATGATCGAAAAATTGAACGGGATTTTAAGATTGCTATTTTTTATTGCCATATTTTAAAATTATTATCCCTTAACCCCATGTTTATTATTGTATTATTCTATTAGATATTCTGTAGAATCGCTGTTTACCTTAAAGTACAGTGGCGCACTGCGTTGATCATTGTCCGATAGATGTTATGACGCTTTTTACAACGCAATTTGAAATCAATAACTTGTTCGATTAACGACGTCCATCACAATTAAAGATGTTGAAGATCACAATAATATATTATATCACTAATCACAGTGGTAATTTCACACATTTATTATTTTTATTTTGTGTTTGCGTGGTAAAAATGATTAATTCACGTTTTGATGAAATTGATACTTATATTTATACCAATGTGTGTAAAGAATGTTGCTTTTTTGTGTTACAGTTTTTGAAAAGAAATATTTTAACTAGGAAAAATAGCTTAAGTTGAGATTATCATTTTTAATTCTAAGTAAAATTATTTAAAACTGTAAAAAGTTCACGATATCAAGAATTTAATCATACTTAAAATAATGTAAAATAATAATTTAAAAAAACCATTAACTTCTAAGCTACATTATTTTGAAAATTGCGATTTTCTGCGCTGCAACTAAACTGACTTAACACTTTTCCCCCGAAACCACAAAAATAATTATCGGGATTTAAAACTAGTTTTCAAGGTAAATTATAAAAAGCGATAACGAGACTTCGCTCTTAGGCCAGAGTTATACCTAGAGAGAATCAAACGTACTATTTATATTACGTTATTGTATAATGTTTACATAATAAATTAGTGAGGGTAATATTTAGAATTCATAAAAATATTCTTTTGTGACATTGGTAGCATTGTTTCTAATCAAAAATAAATAAAATGGCAGCTTATATGGACGTGTTGCTGTAGTTACTAACGTAATTTATTGTACAAGAAAGTTTTCAACATTTTCCGTTGGTATCTACCTTATTTATTTCGACATTCTAGTATCTTCAAAGGTAGACGGAATTTTGAAAATCATTATAAATATACTTTACGCAGGTACCTACTACCTACCTATTATTATCTATCTGCTTTTGTAATATAATATTTATCTGCTTTTTGAGAGATATTATTTACGTTATAATATTATAATTTAATTATATTATAGTAATAATTTACGTCAAAATGGTATCTGAATCAGTTTACTAGAAATCTACAAGATACAATAATATTATATACTTCTTAGTATACTTATCCAATACTAAACAACATAATTATTTGATCAATATTATATTACTCTAAATATTGAAATCGTAATTATTATATTGTAAAAGTGTAACAAAATAAATATTAAAATGTTACCGAATCCAACCATCAATATTGACTTGATTGTTATTAATTCTATCAATCCACATTATCTGAATTCAGATAGTGAGTATTTGTAAAACATTTCCCGTTCTTTTTAATATACTCCATATAACATTTTAATCAATATTAAATACCACCCTACTCATTATTTTGTTAAATAAATGACACTGAAGCGCGAATCAAATTGAGGTGCATGTCATGATGCTTGTCGCTTACTACCACGCTGTCGCAGTGACAAATTTAGTCTATGATTTCGCCATTTTGCAGAATATTTTGAACCATCACCATCTTTGTAAATTCACTGAAGAATGACACTGATGAAGAGTACCTACTATAATGTATTAATAATATGAATTATTATTAATAATTATTCATGTTAATTTCAATTCATTTTTACAGTTTCTACGTGCGCGTACGTTAAAATACTTACGGCATGACATCCATAGATAATATTTTGAACAGAACCTACCTGCAGACGATAGATAATAGAAAACATTTTTATCGAAAATACAAAGTGAAAACCGCTAAAAATGAAAAAACCGTGATGAAAAATATGATAAAAACGTTCAAAATGATTTTACCGACTGACAATATTTGTTTAAAGGTTCAAAATATGCTACGGGATGAGAGCATTAGTCTGATAACATTTTAAACACCAAGAACAACGACATTACACACTTTTTTCCCGTAGCGGCAGCTTACTGTGATATCACGTGATAGTCCGCGACATGCACCTCAATTTGGTTCGCGCATTAGTCTTTTGAGTGAGATACGGACAAACGTTTTTCCAAATTTAGGGTTCTGCAATTACTGCTTATTTATAATTATATACCTGAGAGCCAAACTACCTTATCATCAAAAAGAACATTTTTCACAACGATTTTTGTGCTCTTAATAATAATATAATTATGGTTATATACTCGTACATTTAAAGATGACTTGTTTCTGATTTTAATATACTTTAGGTCTTACAGGTATGATAATTTAGTTAAAATTTACATAACTTATTTTCTTTGGACTTTTGGCTTTGAGACGCAGAATATTTCCCAAACTTTTCGCCTCATCGCTCCTTTCTAGAGCATATTATATTTTCTCAACGAAAATGATACATTGAATATTTAATAATACAATTTGAAAATCTGGGTATTCTCATGTAAGTACAAGCAAAAGATTTCACTACTTAAAAATGCATAAAATGGCACAAAGGTACTGAAAGAAAACTCCTTAAATGTAATGTTTGTTCTTTTAGATATATAAAGTCCTGTAATTGCAATTCACATACATTTTTATTCATACACGTCATGAAGGTGAGGCATTATGATTGTTTAGATTGTATTTGTTTTTTACGCATAGTCAGCAGAACTGTTTGACATATTTGATATTACAGTAAAGGTGTTTTGTTGCAAAATGAATTGTGTTTATTGTTGTGATTAAATAATTATTTAATGTTATGAAACCTATTGTAAAATTAGCTTTTTGACTATGCGTACGAAATATTCTTTTGTGTTGTTTGGTCACAAATTACTATTTTAAAAGTAAATGTCGCTCACTCAACTCACCCTTTCAACTGCCTTTTTCCTTAGAGGAACAACTCCTCCCATTTTGAGAATCACTGCTTTGGGATCATCCATATAAATGACGTCACGTCATAATAAACCCAGTGGGGTTTTATGATATGATATTATGATTTCTGACAAAGGCAAATGAGAGATGGAGATTTCTCATAAAGAATCAAGCAATTCTAAAAACCTTGAATTAGCCATACCGTTTATTCAATGAACAAACGAGGTTACAGATTCAAGCGCCCTGTCAGGCATATTTTTTTCAAAAAAAAAATGTATCTGGTAGGTATATCTGCGGTATTTTCAGATTATGTATATTCAATATATAATATAATGTATCTTTCACAAATCTTGTGAATTATTCGTTGAATAAAATAAATAGTATATTACATTATTAGCAAGTGCAAATACGTCATAACTAAAAGGTGTGTTATAACTAAACGACTATTAATTAAGGCATTTATTTGATACCTTGGTTTAAAACACAAAAACCGATAGCCAACATTAACGCAAATTTATTAAACATATCAAGTAAGAACTACTAGTTAAATTCGTCGTAATTAAGTAGTTAAATGCCAAGTAGAAGTATTTCGATCAGATCTGTGGTAAAAAATAATGAATTATCTATAAATTACCGTAGGAGGTGTTTTCTTTGCCCCAAATAAATTAACTTTTATTACTTATTTACATTTCGAGACAAGAGATTTAAAAGCTTACGTGTGTACCGTAAAAGCTTTGCGAAATCAAAGCATCCCTTCACTGTAAGCTTAACTGTAAATCTTATTAGAAGAAAGGATATCTGTGGTGGACGGAATGAATGTATTGGATAGCGTAAGAGCTTACAGACAACGTATTGTGTAAAGAAAAATGTTATCACTGCTTTCATAGAGCCCCTACGTATATTGCAATATCTAAAAGCAATCTAGATGAAATTGTATTGAGTTATTATATCCGAAGCTTTTTGTGCTTTGGAATTACATTCAATGAGTCAGCGTTTTATATTTCGATTAAATAGTGTAAGTATTAATCCACCCCCATAAAAATAGATAAGCTTAACTCGCAACCTTATTAAAATGGAATTGTTGGTCTTCACTTTTTTTAAACCTGTTGGACGAAAATGTTCATTTAGCAGAAATACACAGGTAGGTATAAAAAATATTTAATATATATAGCTGCAAATAGTTTTTGAAGTTATACTTCTTTAGGCGCGTTTGGAAATTCAGATCAGAGTGTATTTTTGGCGTGTGACGTGTAACACATAATTTATTTTTTCACACGAAAAAAATTGCACTCGATTGGATTCGAACCACGATTGTTCGGTTATCAGCCGAACGCACTGCCTTTACGGCACAGTATGATAATACAATCGTAACGATTTCATAGTATGATATTTTTATTCGGTTGCCTAGGCAGCGAATTTATTATTATATGTACGAAGAAATGTTCCGTTGCCTAGGAAACGAATTTATTATTGTTGGCCAAAATAAAATAAAAACAACGAGAAATAAATTAATAATTTATTTAGTTAAATAAGTTAAAGTGTCTAGAAATAATCCAGCGGCACTCCAATAAGCAGTCCTTCTTTACTTTAGTTTTTATTGATATGGGGCTATTAAAACGTTAATTCTATCTTATATCATACTTTATTATTTCACAGATCTGAAACATTATGTCTCGCGCAATGATATGATCATAGCCGACCATAGTGACCATAGAATAAGGAGTATGGATTATTTTCCTTGGTGAAAAATATTCTTTCGCATGGTGTATTGTACCTACTCCTTTTTATATGTGATTAGCTGTCAAAACTAAGCTTAATATTTTTATATATTTATATATTACTTATATTTACTTTTTGATTAGCTTTTTAGTGGTATTATTAATATTATGCAAAGCAGGTCCCTAATTCTGCAAATTCTTCTGCTTTTTTTTGTCTCCATCATCATCACTATCTCACCGATGAGCATTTTTATTATTGCTTACTAACAGGACGGCGATTCCTGAATGAAGCAGTGCAAAAAACGTCACCGAACCGCTTCAACTGAAGCTCGTAAAATTTTTAGTTTTACAGGAGATATTATGTGTACAGAGCTTCGAATGAAACGGGTAAACGGCATATAAGTGCGAGTGAGAAAGCATTCAACATGCTTATACCTCATGTCCATGCGTTAGAGTAAGATAGAAAGTAAACATGTCAAGACGGCACTATTGTCAATGTCATGAAATTAAATAACATTTTTATCCATTTTGGTAATGACTTCATATTTAATCAGTACTTACCGTTAACGTTGCATGATTAAATCATTCATTGTTAAAGTACGTAACCAATTAATCTTTAAACACGCTAGTTACGTCTCCAATATAACAATATTACAACACGATTACAACACGGAATTTCCGTTGTATTTTGCAAACAAACATGTGTGTTTCTGTATTACAAAATCACAATAAATACATCCTTAAATGAGAATTGAAACACGAAATAATAATTTTAGCGGTAATATGTGGTAATAAGTGGTAAATGTAAAACAATAGATCAACAGCTTTCTCCAATATTACGTACGATACTAAATCTGACGTTTATTATGTCAAACGGAAAGTTGCGAGCGCCCCTACCATCAAAGTATGTGTACTACCAGCGGTTGACTTTTAATATGCTACAGTTGAAGTATGTTGTGTAAATGTTTGCGCAACTGGTCACTTGTGCTTCATAATGCTTCAGTCAGGAATCGCCCTCTAGGAATATGCTCTCTTATACTTTCCTTATTATTATGATACTACTTTGTATGTATGAATAAACTATGGCGTGTATTCATTTTATAGAACATAAACAATTAAAATTATGTATTTTTGTGTATTATTTATTACATAATAAATGTTCAACTACAAATTTGCTTTGAAAAAATAGGTGATGCCCGCTGCTCTACCGATAATTTTTTAAATGTGTTCTATGATACAAAAATGTTGGTAAACCCTGCACTATAAAAATTATATAAAACGTTTTTACTATTCTCAATGGAAATGTGAAATAATAAAAATATTTCAGAAACAATAAATTCCCCAAAATTAATAATGTAAATTATGTAGGTAATTGTATTACCAATATGTTATTATTTTACAGTCTAATTGAAAAATTAAATTTTTTACTGAAAACAATATAATGGTTTTGTTAGAAAATTATAACAATGTCACATAAACGTCTAGTTATTGAAACCACAGCTAAAATCTTAATACCTGTCGACGAAATTCGTTTAAAATCATATTATATTTTATTAACTACTTGTAAATTGGTTTTTGATTGACTTGTTTCTTGAGATACAATAAATTATTTTCGGATAATTATATTATAAAGAATATACATAGAAAGCTCTATACGTAAGTGTATATATTATATTTAAAATTGTAATTGTTTTCGTTACTAAAGAAAGGCGCTATATATAATATTCATCGTCTATTTTCGGAGCATTATTTTCATGAATGACTTTGTGGCATAATTTTTAATATGTTTCGCCCACCACAAAAAAGGCAGGCGTATTGCGTTTTCGATTGTTGGGTTGAATGCTGCTTAAAATACAGTAATTCGCATGTTTTAATTTGTAATGTTCGTATACCTACGCCTTCTCCTTTTTTTAAACAGTTAAAGGCGAGAAAAAAATGAAGCCAATCTCATTATAAGGAAAAAAAATATATTGGACCTTCTTTTAGTGGTTTCTTCTATCAATAATGTTAACGACTAAATTTCAGCACATCTCCTTATGCTAAGCCAGTCGTATCAGATCATCAACATCCTTAGAAATTAAAATATTTATGGATGTCTTTTCTACAAGTAAATTTTTCTACCCACGCATATATTACCCTATATATTTTCTTTCTGTATAAGTTTAAATAAATTTAATATTTAATTACGAAAAATACAACGAAAATATTCAACTTTTCTGCATCTGATGGCAAACCTCCCTCCTATCTTAAAATTTCTTCATGGGAATGGAAATACCTCAGGCCTCTAGTCTTCTAATGATCAATTTCTTCAACGATCAGGTTTTGATTCCGTATTCAAATATACATCCACGTTGGCCGCGTGGCCTAAGCGTCGGCCTATAGTGTCGTGGGTCCCAGGTTCGAATCCTGGGTCTGACAAGTTTACACATATTATTTTTCAATTTGTGTTTCAGTCACAGTATGTACCTAATAGGTTGAGCAAGTGACCGACATCCATTTCTCGTAAAAACAAAATATGTTTATACAAACCTCCACTCAGTAGAGGCCCAAATTATGATAAACAATAAAAATATGAATACAATGCAGGAAGTATCTGATCACCCCCATTGGGTACCCAGACATAGCTATATTCTGCTACATTGACATTCGGTACCAGATGTATATTAACACCAAATCATATTCAAACCGATATTTTACTTAAAATATAGTGTAATAATCTCTAAATTGTAGTAAAATTTTGAGTAAAAGTTTGAATACTTAGCATTATAGGATTTTTAAAAAATAAGCTTTTTATTGAGCTTATGGTATAGAAAGGATGCTTTATTACACAGCCTTTGGTGGCATTTCCATTGTAAAATAAAAGTCCGCAACAATTTGTGGAAGCGGAACCAATGCTTTCACGTGTCAGGCTTTATTTGACCGATTGAGAAGGAAAAGAGGAAGTGTTTAGAGGGAAACTCTGCACTCTAATTGAAATTACTAAAAACGAAATAATTTAATTGAATTCATTTAGTGAGCCCTCTTGTTGATTGCTTTTGTTTAAATTATAAGATTATTACAGCCAAAGAAATTTTTATTATAAAAAATATTTTAGAAATTTAAATAGCATTGCACGGATAACTAATTAATATTTTTTTCTAAAAGGCACGCATTTCAAACAAAAATCTAACTGGCTGTACTTTATTCAATTAATCAAAATTATTACAATCAGTACACATCTCTTTAGGCCTGTTCGGATTAGTCGAGTAGTTTAGTCGAGTGGTGAGACATCTAGTTACCACTAAATGATTTAGTAACTGAGTGTCCGAACAAGTGAGTGACGTGTCAAAATAAACAAAGCACTACGTAATAAAGCAAAATATAGTAAAAATAAAGTTACCAACTTCATGGAGGAAGAAACTTTTCGATAAAAAAGAATGTGGATAAGAAAATGGATCGATAGGAGAGATGTACTGGGAGCTATAAATGTTTTTTTCCCAAGAAATTAGAATTAGAATATCCTAAAGAATCCTTCGCAATCTTAAGGGGGGACATGCTCGTCGAAGGTCAAAATTTAGTTTTTATTGTATATTCAAACCATGATCCTGGACACTCCTTAAACGTTGTAGATAATCTATTTATATAATTTTGAAGCCTTATTATCCTTTATGGTTATTTTAAACATTTGATGACTGCATGAAGTATTTTTGTTACATAAAATAGTATTCTTTTAAACCTCTCGCTCTAATGTTTTAGAATATAGTCATATTTCGGTACAGAACTGTGCAGTGGTGTTAAATTTTTTTACATTTATTAATTTTTAAACGCATTTATAAAACCATTAGTATAATTTATTACGAGATAATTTTTGTAAAATATTCACGATAAAAAATTATATTGATAATCTCTGTGATCCCAAATTTGACAAGAATTAGGCATTTTATTATTCAAAAAATCGGCAAGATTAACACATTTGAAGATGAATCTAAAGATACTTATTATAAGCTATGTCTTTGACCATTCAAGTGTGATAAAAATCTTATGAATAATGATTGCTTTATAATAATTATTGACCTAAGAATAAGGTAGTGTTTTTTTGAAATACGCCATTTCTTTTGTCATTCCCTAGTGGTTAAGCTACAACATACGGCCGTAGCCATAAAATGACAAACTATAATAGGGAGTAAAATTATGTTAACGCGCGTGTTTGAACATGTACCTAACCGATTTTTTTTTTATTTTTTTTTAAACGGTACATGTTCAAACACGCGCGTCAATATCATTTTACTCCCTACTTCAATTATAGTTTGTCAATTTATTGCTACGGCCGTATGATGTAGCTTAACCACTGGGGAATGACAAAAGGAATGACAAACTATAATAGGGAGTAAAATTATGTTGACGCGCGTGTTTGAACATGTACCTAACCGATTTATTTTTTATTTTTTTTTAAACGGTACATGTTCAAACACGCGCGTCAATATCATTTTACTCCCTACTTCAATTATAGTTTGTCAATTTATTGCTACGGCCGTATAATGTAGCTTAACCACTGGGAAATGACAAAAGAAATGGCGTATTTCAAAAAAACAATACCTTATTCTTAGGTCAATAATTATTATAAAGCAATCATTATTCATAAGATGTTTATCACACTTGAATGGTCAAAAACATAGCTTATAATAAATATCTTTAGAATCATCTTGAAATGCGTTAATCTTGCCGATTTTTTGAATAATAAAATGCCTAATTCTTGTCAAATTTGGGATCACAGAGATTATCAATATAATTTTTTATCGTGAATATTTTACAAAAATTATCTCGTAATAAATTATGCTAATGGTTTTATAAATGCGTTTAAAAATTAATAAATGTAAAAAATCTTAACTCTACTGCACAGCTCTGTACCGAAATATGACTATATTCTAAAACATTAGAGCGAGAGGTTTAAAAGAATACTATTTTATGTAACAAAACTACTTCATGCAGTCATCAAATGTTTAAAATAATTATAAAGGATAACAAGGCTTCAAAATTATATAAATAGATCATCTACAACGTTTAAGGAGTGTCCAGGATCATGGTTTGAATATACAATAAAAACTCAATTTTGACCTTCGACGAGCATGTCCCCCCTTAAGAATGACAAAGAGTAGTTTTAATTTTTGACTTAATCTCCTTCTCACTATAACCAGAAATATTCATTGTATTTTCCAAGTCATTATAAGCAGATTGCTTAGCTTGTTTATTTGTATAATAGTGGAGATTCAAAATTTCAAAGGCACTCATAGTTTAAATATTCCAAAACGAATTTTACGGTAGTATCTTTGCTCCAACGAAACGTCATTTCTAATGAACTTGTAAATTTGACTAAAGATAATGTATTCAGACTTGTCTCGTGGCTTGCGAGTGTGATTCAGTGAGAGATGGTGGGAGTTGCTACTCGACTGAAAAATTAGAACAAAATTACTCGACTAAATTTGTTTGTTCATACACATTTTGTTACTAATTTATACACCACTCGACTAAGCTATTCGACTAATCTGAACCGATCTTGATTTAATATTACGATGGTAGTAATATGTGTCAATATTTAAAATAAATGTAGTTATCATTTTGATAGTAGGTACCTATACATTAGCACAATATATATATTGACACCCACGGTGGCCGCGCGGCTTAAGCGTTGGACTATCACACCGTGGGTCTCAGGTTTGAATCCTGGGTCTAGAAAATATGCATATTGTTTTTCAATTTGTGTGTGAGTCAGAGTATGGTCCTAATAGGTGGAGCAAGTGGCTGACATCCATTTCTCGTAAAAAAACAAAATCTTTACATACATACCTCTACTCTTTGGAGGTCCATATGATCCTATTAGGATCGGACATGGTCGGGGGGAAAAAATTGAGAATGGCCTCTGCGACAACTTCGAAACGTCGATAAAAGAAAAAGAATACACATTGTAAAAATGATAAAAACTATATTCCATTGAATTTTCAAAAATAAAAAAATCGCTTCACAATTTATTTGTAACGAATACTTACCTACATAAAAAAAATACTAACTAAAACGGAAATGTTAAAAAAAATAATGGAATTTATATTCCATTCCTCGAGTTTCCGCTACTTGCTTTCAGGAATTAAATAAATTGAATGCCTTGTCTGCCGTGAAGTCACTTGCGAGCAGAAGGGCGCACACAATGTGTAATCGTGACCCTCAACTTCGAAAAGGTTACAAAAGTTATTACATATTGTGTAAAAACGAGCACCTAGTTGACATAAGTAAAATAACTAACACTTGTGATGTGCCCTATACCTTCTTCGCCCGATACCTTTTACACCCTGAATAGGTGTTAACGTAGGTACTAACACCTAACACTCAATCCCCGGATCATAGTCAAGTTAGTATACTTACAAAACATGCAATATGCTTAATTATAATTTGGTTATCTGATAGCGGGTATGGTTTAAAATTAATTAGTCAGTAGGTACTAAAGTTTTCAATCTCGTAATAATTGAAAGTAGGTACTAGAATTCCAGGATTTTTTTAAAATCGTGTTCGGCAGACTTTTTGTTTTTCCGAGAAATGGATTTTTCTCAATTTTCTTCCAAGTCAAGTCCAAACACACATTCAAAAACAAACATGTGAATTTACCAGACATGAGATTTGAACCTAAGACCCACGAAATTATAACATTGGGGGCGTGTTTATTGTTTGTGAAAAATATCGTATTTTTTTCCGTTTCAAAATTGTGACAGTTTTAAACTTTAACAATTAATAGTAAAATCTTATAAATTTTTGATTTCAAATTTTCATATTGTATGATTATATGACACAGTTATTAAAAATCGTTTTTTCTCTTTATGTAAAATTTTACATACGTCAGTGGTATTCAAACTGTGCACCAAAAGCAATAAATATCCAGAGGCGCCGGAGCCAGTTCGAAAAAAATCAATTTCAGGCAATATGATCACAGCACGCTGTTGTACGATCACAATTCAAGATCACATTGTTGCACTACTTTGTAACCAAAAAATATCTCATCTCATATCACGAGTGTGAAACCTGTTTTACTGGTTCTATACGTTATTATTACTACTTAATTTGGTACCTACAAATATTGCAAAAAATAGGCAAATTTTTTCATTATATAATTACCAATCCCGGGATTTTTTTGTCTAGGTAGCAATCTTTAGTCAATTTCATTTCTTTATTTTTAAAAAAGACACATTGAGTACATAACAAATTATTAATTCAAGACGTTCACAACATGACATTTAGAATAAAAAGTACAAGTTAATCAAATAGAGAAAAAAAACAAAGCAAAATATAATTTTATAGAAAAGAAATTAAATTAAAAAAAAAACAAATAAACAATGAAATAGAATTTTAAAAGAGAATACATAATGCTTCGCTAAAAATGTCTACATCTCTAGGGAGTGCATTGACCAGCCGCACAGCCCTGGCTGCGATAACGCATGTAATTGACGGGTGCAAATTTTTCAGGATATCGGGATTGGAAACCATACCACGTGAAAGCAGGGAAAAATCCTTTAAGAACAGAAATGATCTACGAGCTTCAAGAGAATGAAAGGCGAGCATTCCTTGAAGAAAGTTAGTCGTAGAAAGTAAAAATTTTCGAAAGGAAAATAATTATATAAGTACATTAAAACAAAGATGTCGAAGATTTTTTTTTGAACATGCTCTAAAACAAGCTAATACAACCGAAATATTATTTTTTTGGATATCCTGTTTATATTCAAATTCTTACATAATTAATTGCTTACACTGCCACACGCAATTTCATTTTATATTATTGTAGTAATTTATTAAAGCTTTCAGCGCATTGTGCTTTTTCATTCACATCTCACAATGCTTATTTAATTATTATTTAGATTGTCTATAAAATTATGAATACATTCTAAAAATAATAGAATTACATGAATAAATATTAAAAAAACAAGCAGAAATCTTTATTGACTGAACAATCTACCTCTACAACAAAGTTTGTTTTACATTTAATACATGAAAACGCAACATTGTAAAACAAATCTATTTTAAAGAAAGGGTGTATGGACATTTACATTGAATTTATTTTGAATTCTTTTATAAAATCCACGGCTCAGTCTTAAAGTATTTACGCGGTTCAGCGAATTCTAAAATAAATGCGTCGAGATACACCAGCGCCAGCCTCATATCGAGAAAAATATTGACCACGTAAATACAAACATACATACATCCCTAATTCTACGTCCTAGTTAGTAATGGTAAAACTGTATCTTGGATAGTTAAACGATGGGTACGTAGCGGGAAAAAAACAATCCACGCATGGGTAATCATTCTTACAAAACTTTTTTTTTTCGACCATGTCCGATCTGAATAAGATCACACATAATATTGATCTCCACGGAGTGGAGGTTTGTGTTAAAAGATTTTGTTTTTACCAGAAATGAATGTCAGCCACTTGCTCAACCTATTAGGTCCATACTCTGACTCGTACACAAATTGAATAACAATATGTGTACTTTCCAGATCTAGGATTCGAATCTGGGATCGACGACTTTATAGGTTGACGTTTAAGCTGCGCAGCCATCATGGATGTGACTTACAAAACTTACATAGATAATAATAAATAATATGAAGAGTTAGACAATAAAAACAATGTCAAAAAATCTCGAAAGCTAACCGACGATGTAAAATTGAATTGACATTAATTTCGAGCACTGCAACCGTTGGCTTTTGGCCTTCTTCAAAACCTTTTTTCATCCCGGATGATTCAGTACTGATGTTTTTTGGCTGCTTTTGATAAACATTCTTAAATTACCCTTGACGTAGTCCAGCCATCTTCGTGACTCCTAGATGGCCTCGAAATTTTTTTGGATACACAAAGAGTGTATAACTCCTCACTGTACCTGGACTTCTGAATGCTATCTTTTTTAACAGCCCAAAGATTCTTTTCAGGACTCACCTCTCAAGGAAATCCATCTTTCTCTCATCTTAATTTATTAAACTTTTAAAGAAAAATGTTTTGTTTTATATTTTGATGGGTCGTATTTCAGTAGATTTTGGAGACCAAAATAGCACCCGTTTGAAAAGTTTATCACGCAATTTATTTTGACACTATTGTTATTTTTTTATTTGTGACGAAGGATCTACTATAAACAAATGACTTCACGGTTTTAAAAGCATCGCCGCCAACAGTAATACTGCTATTAATATTTCTTGATGCACTGTGGACAACTGACATATTGTATTTCGTTTTACTTTCGCTTGTTTGGAGTGACAGGTTTATAGTAGCTGACTTTAATGTAATCAATTTGATTTGTGGAATACCATGCTATTATGGTATACTTTTTAATGATGAATTTAAACATTGTTATTTGATTAATTATGTATCTTATAATATCATCCACAAACCATGGATTGTGTTAATTTATATATTTTAATTATTCTTCGGTGTATGTAATTGAATTACGGCTTATTTAGGGTGGGACACTGATACTTGATTATTAAATAATTAATATAAGTGTAACAATTAATGTTAGTAGTTTTGCAATATTTTTCAAGGTAAATAATGAATAATCATTGAGTTTTCTAAAATACTATATAGTTTGCGAATATATTTAAATAATTTAAATGTGGATCATAATAAATGTACTAGTGGCTCTAGAGGCGGCTATCGACGGCTAAAGTAATACATATTATCACGTTTTTATATTTATGTAATGAGGTATGAGGATGTAATGAAGACGTTAATAAAGAAAAATTATGGGTTAAACCAAAGTTAATTTAGGGTTTATCGCTAAGAAAATGGGAAAGAATGTATTATAATATTCTGATTTAATGTAATATTAATATTTACAATTACGACTAGGTACACAAATATAAATGATTTTTTTCAATTTCATAAATATTTCTTTAAATCATTTCATTCTTAATATTACAATTTTTTTTTAGGCACCCTTCCATCTCATTCTAGAAAATGACGTATCGTGTTTTGACTAAGCGCGTCTTACCTTTGCAATATTACAAGCGAGGAATATAATATTCCAAATTATTATTTACATTAAATTTGTATTTTGGAAGAACACAGAAACACGAAAATTTTCGCCTAATTAATATTTGTAACACGCGTAATAATATTTGCGAATTTTCGGTGGGTACCTGTATGTTTTAATCTTATATAAGTAAATAAATCAAATATGAAATTACCTGTAACGGAACGTGGAATGAAATGTTGCACGTTAGGCATAATGCAAAAATACCTCAATATAAAACGATAGATAAGGAGAATATATATATATATATGTATATATTATGTGTCTAATATATATATTATATATATAAAATTTCAATGAACTGAAAATAAACAGACGGTTCGGAAATGTCACTTTCACGGTTTCGCTTATGTTGTAGGGATGAATGATGATGACAAGTTTAGGATGGATGATAGACACAACGTTCGCTCAAACCGTATCAAATTTAGCGCATTGAAGGTCGAACATATGAGTCACTCTGTGATTAACGCGGCCTCGTTCGTACCGTATCAGATAGAGCGTAATAGTTTTAACAAGCCTAGGCGCGTCAGCTGTCTTGAAGTAACTGCTTGTTACGTCGAAAGTGTACTCGATAGATGAATCGCCCTATAGGCACAGCGGTCTACGAACAATTCACAAGTGCCAGTTAGCGACGGCTAACCTATATTAAACCTGCGCGCATCCGCTTTCTAGGTGTAACTTGAGCTAACTAAAATATGTTATTCAACCACGGTCGATTGATTACCCGTAATTGCTGGTTGTCTGGTCTTATGACAATAATAAGGGATTTGGAGGTAGGTGGGAGGAAAAGAATGAGGGCCATTATAATTGGCCCGACTATAAAGTTTAATACTTAATTTCATTTTAAATCAAGGTATTAAATTTAACAAGCAAAATATATTTTATAGATACAAGTATATTTAAAAAAAAATGTTCAACTATTTAATTTTATCAAATCATCAGAATTTTTTACATTTCGATTAAAATTTGATTCGTAGAGTTAGAATATAAGACAGCTTTTTTGCTGCTTTATCAATTTGAAGTATAAATTGTCTGAAGCTTTTCCAATTTCCGATTTCTTTGATTATTTTTTATATCTCCTGTAATCTCAACTATATTTCAAGGCGATAAATATGTCTCTAAGTAATTTATCAACGACGTGCTCTGACATGAAAAGTTTAGTCGAGTAATAAATATTATTGATCATCCAGTTCTGGATTCAATGGACATCTTTCTGCTAATTCACATCGTTACTACGAATAAGCCAGAAAATAACATTATTTTAAGATATATAACTTAAAATCTGAAAAGGGTGACAAATTTTATTATTTGTAAAAAACCATAAAAATTATCGATATTTTAACAATTCGTCTTTAATTTGGATGTACTGATAAATTAGATGTGGCATAAAAACAGTTGTATAACTATAATATTAGGATAGAACTCTAACTGAATTATAATTATAATATTAACTATCATAAATCCATTCCAATTTTTATTTTTATATGTCTTAAAATAGAATAAATCACAAGGAAGTTTGTTAAAAATAATATGATTTTTTCGATCGCCAATATTTTTTAGATAAAAGCCTACCAAATTATTGAAACGACTTTACGTCAAGAGTTTTAAAACATAGAAGTGAATTTTGAGTCATAAATTAATGTAGATAGAAAAGGTATCCAAGAATGTCCTTTGTTGTTATCTCCTAATAATTGACAAAATTATTCCAACTCTATTCATTGACCGGTATTTAAATACATAACTATATATTTATTTTCTACTGCAATGGGGTTAAAAATTATAACATCTTACATTAATTCAACGCTGCATGTGATTGTTAGTTAAAACACCAACATAATAATATGTCCCCTTACCCATTTTTTTACACACGACATAAGATACCTACATAAAGTTTGTTATTGCAACAAATTCTTTGTACATCGAACACTATCTTCAGCGCTCGTATTGGATCGGAATGTAGCAGAGCACAGCTCCTGTTCGTGAAATCCCCGAGATTATTGGTCAGACTCATGGAAAAATTAAATATTACATTCTAGTTCGTGAATTATTAAAAAGTAAAAAAATAAATTTTCTTTATAAATTTTTTTAAGTTGTCGAAATCATAGTAAAAAAACAATATTTGTGATGTGGCGTAAACCTAGAGTTTCCTCCGTGGCGCCGAAAACATTATGCCCTAAACTTGCAAGCCATAACTTTAAAGACCATCTGAGCTTGGAATCTTATACTTCCATAATATAAATACAACTATTACATAAATATGTATATATTTTTGGAAAAATATCGAGTTAGTAAAATTTTCCATTTCGAGCGCTATACATTTTAACATTTCATACACACCGATGACGGGATCATTAATTTTGATACACATAGAATACATAAATATCATAAGAAAGAAAACTCTTTCAGAATATGCTAAATTTAAATATTTGTAAAACAAAGCGAATTACTAATAGAGTATTTTGTTTGTGTGCTGGGATAACATTAAACCGGCATAAATCCAAGTAAAGCAATACGGCACTGGCTCAAGTGGAAATAAAACAAATCTGTTTTCTCAGTAAAGTAAAGTACTTGTTTGTGCATTTTAGTATAGGAGTCTTAACGGCTCAGACCTTTAGGTACGCAGTACGTAAGTGAGTGCATTAGGATAAGTGCCTGCAATACGCTTTTTGCGCCAATAAAGATTTATTTTTTGCGATATCTTATGTTATCTGTCGGGCGGCGTTTCGCAAACTTAGATTCGCCGATTGTTAAATGACTTTTTTCGTGTCTGGTTATTTGTACGAATGAAAATTACCCGAAGCCATCATGCCGATCAACAAAGGGCAAAAAAACATTCAAACCTAATAAAATTATATATTATCGATCAGGTTTTTGAAAATGCGTTTTTTTAAACAACGATGGCTCATAACAATATGTGTAGGTATTAAATTATAAAATTCCAAATTCGATTCTCAACTCAGAAATTTGTCAGCTCTGTTTTTTGTCGATAAATATATTGTATATCTCAATTTAATGAAATATGCACTCGTGCAACGGGGAGTGCAATAGAGAATGCAACGCTTTTAGGAATATTTAACAGAAAACATCAAATGCAATTTAATAATTTACATTTTAAATAATCTATACGTAATGTATCTCAAACAATAAAAAGACTAAAAAATAATACAACCGTTGAAAACATTCAGGTTAATGTTAAATATTTCTATGGATATTTTTATCATTAAATTATAGTTACATATGTTATCTGCGCATCTATTCTATACACAACACTGCTATCGATGACCGCTATCGGCGGTTATCAAGGATAGTTTATCATATATTTGTATGATAATTGTTACACGTCTAAAAAGTCAAAATTGTCTCTAAAACTCTAAAAGTTAGTACAGCCAAGAGAGGTGCTGTTAAAACATAGCATTTATTGTAACAACTTACTTATAAAAATTATAATACTTCATTAAAAAAATATGAAAAACTATACTCGATAGTGGCCGATAGCAGATTGGTGGATAGAATAGATGCGCTTGTATATTACTGGAAAATTCGTAGTTTTAAAACAATTTTTCATTTAAAAACGTCAATTTTTCGAGACCTTAAAAGCTTTTTAATGCTTGTATTAAGCTAATACGAAGAAAAATTTTCAGAGTTTTAAAAATCCATCAGATGTATAGCAAAATTGTGTATTAATTAAACTAAAACGCAATATGATGTACGTACTAAAATCAAATAATTTCTGTCTTGGACTTTAGTCTACCTAGAAGAAAATTATCAAGCTATCAGCTATTTGTACAAATTTTTCTAAAAATTGTATTATAAAATAATTGAAAACAAACAACCACCCAATTTTGACAAAAATATGACTAAACTTTATTCATTATAATATTACAGCAGTATTGGTCTATGCATCTTCATCTTCAATTTGATGTAGTCGATTCTTAGTTTCCTTCTTAATCCACATTGTTGATTATCGTGATCTCTTACATAATATATAATAATTTACTGTAAACGTCCCAACATTGGGGCATAGAGCAAGCACAACTTGGCGCTACTTTCCTCGGTCCATCGCCAACTCTTGCGCCTCCCGCCATGTCAGACCTGCAGCACGTAGGTCGCTCTTGTAGCACCGCTGCAGGGTGAGGGAGGACCTGCCATGGCGACGAAACCCTTGAGGCTGTGCCACAAGGGTACGAAGTGCTGCACTAAGCTTCAAGAGTCTCGGCTTTTGAGCTATGAGAATCGATGTCTCCGCCGAATCTTATGGGTATATTGGTACGACCTCGTTACAAACACCCGAGTTCGTGAGCAGACACAACAGCCTTCGGTGATTGAAGTTAACACAAAGAGACGCTTTACGTGGCTGGGACACGTATTCCGAATGCCGCCAAAGAGTAAAAGCATATACAGTGTATATATTCGATCTAAATATTAAATGAGATTTTAATAATGACTTACCATTAAATACTTAATCGATAAAAATATATTCGGGAACGGTACAAAGAAGCAGGGAGAAAGCAAATCATCGCAAATACCCTCTCTCAAATATTATTGGAAGTGTGTCACGTAAAAATGTTTTAAAAACTCTGCCGTCGGGAAATCCGCAGCGTAGGATGATTTTATTTAATGTAAAATAAAATTATTATATGGAAAAATAAATTTACACATATGTATAGGTAGGTACAATACATTTCCGAATATTCAATTTAACTGTTCAAATATTCAAGTAGGAAGACGTACGTTACATATTTATATTTCAATAATATCCAATACAGTACCGTATGCCTCTGTGTACATAATATAAAGATAAATATAAAAAATAATTATAATTTTCCAACATGAGAAATACCTGAAAATTTCCAAAACTAATATTAGAAATATCTTTTTTTTGCTAAATTTTGTTTAAATATAAGATATATATAATTTTTTATCAAAATTTCAGTCAGTCAATTTTATTTCTCGATTATTCAATATAAATAATATTTCATTTTGAATGAAATTGCCTACCATACTTAATTAATACTATTTAGAGCTCCATAGTAATTGCACTGTATTGCTAAATTACACAACATGGTAAAAAATAACAGATTTTATATTAAAACTATATTAAGTAATACAACTTATAAAAACCTCAGAAAAATCTTAAATAAATAAAACAAACATAATTATGTTATATCATAGATAAAAATGTGTCTTACGTTTATCCATGTCATATAATAATATGTCAATAAAAGTGATTTTAAATAATAAAATTAAAAATATACTCAGTATATCAATTAGGCAGGTATATACTTAATACACTCTCGTCATATATTTAAAAAATTAACATAATATACGTAATAGCGTTTTAGACTTTCTTACACTGATTTTATTTGAGAATGCGTCTAATTATAATAATGATTTTTATGAGCATGATTTTATTTATAAAATTACACACATAAATTAACATTATTCAAAAACATAACAGAATTAATTAACTACGAATTTTAAGTGATATAGAATATAAGGGATGATAACGTTACATAAATCAACTACTAATAGTCAATAATATTAAATTTATGACAAGCAGACAGACCATATGAAATTCATTTTTTTTGAAATTTGCATGTTTGTTAGGATGCTGCTAAAAATATCACGCAATTTTTATTATAAGGCATATTCTTATTAGATTATGACAACTGTAACTATTTTGATGACTGGTAACCCTGGTTTAATTTTGTTATAAATACATATAGGTAATGATAATATAACTGATTACGTAATGTAATTTGTACAAAGGTAAATCAGCCGAAACTATCAGATCAAATGAGATTTTCATCGAATAGCTCTAAACCGAAACTGTGATTTGTTCGAGTTTTAAAGATTTATTTAATATAAAATAAATATAAAACAATGATGTGTTATCTGGATTAAATCAAAAGATTAAGCATTAATTTTAAATAACTATTTGACAATAATTGCGATGAGTTCTTATGTAATTTTCTCTTTATTCATACAAAGTATTCTAGGATAAATATTACTGATTTTTCTTGACTCTAATAACAATTAGGTATTATAAGAAAAAATATATAAAGAAGCATCAAAGTATTATTATGGAGATACAGCTGTCTAATATTAGCGAATAGAAAATTATTGTTTAATGTATTATAAAGCGATACAATATAAATTGTTTTTATAGTTTGAATAATAGACATTACTAATAATATTGTCAAATAGTTTTCAATTCAAAAAAAAGTGTTCGAAAATCCAACCGCCAAATTCAAAACAATTTCTATTGCCATAAACTACACTGTCATTATGAAATCCGAAACGTACACTATATCAGCATATTATTTTTTTCATTGTTAACCTCTAATAAATATATTAAAACATGAATCTTTGTAAAGTTAATTATATCTAAAAGTTTCAGAGGTTCTATAGACTCCTTGTCAAACAATATCTTTATGTGGTACTGTTCGGTTAAAGCAGATACAGCGGAAAACGCATTTTGAAAATAGCCGATAAACTGAATTATTTGTTAGTTTGGGTTAGTTTAGGTTGGGTTAGGTTGGGTTAGGTTAGGTTAGGTTAGGTTAGGTTGGGTTAGGTTAGGTTAGGTTAGGTTAGGTTAGGTTAAGTTAGGTTTGGTTAGGTTAACCTAACAAATAATCCAGTTTATCGGCTATTTTCAAAATGCGTTTTCCGCTGTATCCGCTTTAACCGAACAGTACCCTTTATGTTTATATTGAAATATTGAACAAATAAAAGTGAAATAATGCATAAAGTTCCATATAACTGTGTGCTTGTCACCTGATTCTTAGGTAACTATTGGCACTATAGGCACGTATTGGAGTATAAACTTTAAACAGCAGTATCTCTGTAACCATTGATAATAATTGTACCCATATTATTTAAATCCAATCTACGAATATATTATTTACAATTCAATTACAATATATTTTAAACATGGGCGATAAATAGTTACAGTTGTCAATAATAAATATTTGACACCAAAAGTATTTTACAAAAATTCTTCCATTTTTACCGAGAATGCATTCGCTACAATCAGCATGGTTACCTTTCTAATGTCTTTTCAGACGTGCTTCCCGTGTTTTTGTTTACAGAAGAGCATGCATCCGGAGGGGAGGCAACTGCGACCACAGACCCAACGACTGCTGTTACAACTCCTCGTGTCGCTGCAATTTGTGGGGTTCCAACTGCCGGTGCCAGAGAATGGGGCTCTTCCAGAAGTGGGGCTAAGCCCTAGGCCAATCGAACATCGCTAGCCCGTATCAAAGCCCCTCTACTTCGAATCAAAAATACTGTCCCAGATTACATCAATTTATTTATTTTATCTAACATATCTTGATATTAATCACTTTTATTTTACTGTCTGAAGAAAATATAAAACATATTCATTGAATGTAAACATGTTAATACTTCACATATAACAACATTTCAAATATATTAAAACTATTTCAGTATTATCAGTATTAAATTGTACCAACTTTGTGGATAACTCATTAAAAAGAAAATCTATGATTGGTGAAATTCGACCATTAAAATCATTGAAACATTTTTTATTGTTGAATTTCATATTATATTAAAAAAGAATTACTTAAATATTAATACGAATAGATTCTTAAAAACATTTAGAGTCATTATTATACTCATATTTTTTTGATAAATCCATGTTTTAAAGACTATAAAATATAATATACATTTCATGTATGTCCATATTATTCGATATCATTAAATGAAAATCGGGACATACGCTTTTGTGTTCATTTTTTTAAATCCAATTTTATCTAAATGACCGGTTCTCTACTGATGGACATGTGACTTACGGCAAATGACTAAAATGGACATGAATTAGAGCATCACAAGCACATTTTGTATATTTTTAATATAAAGAAAACATATATTTACGTATTTATTTAAGGATTCAAGTCTTCGACAGTTTAATTTATTGTGTATTATATACAAGAAGCATAATATTGTATTATGTATTTAATTATATCATATTGTAACTAATGTAAGACTCAGTGTTATTTTAATTCAGTATCAAAACGACATAAGTATAAAATGGTTTTCTGAACGTGTTAAAAATAAATACATTACACCATTATATACTTTCAATGATTTTTTTTATACGTTTTTAAGATTATTTATTAATTAAAATCTTATATTTTAATCATACAACAACATTGATTTCAAATTATACAGAGGACAATTTAAAAAAAATTTGATTATTTTAATCGGTAAGTATTCAAAATGTTTATAAATAAATACCCAATTGTAGTTAATTCTCATTGTTTTGAATAATGGAAGATAAGTAATAACCATCATCATAGTAATTTTCTAGTACATAAAATGATATGCACCGACCTTTATACTTAATTATGTCACACAGTATACAAAACGTTTATCAACTACTTAAAAATTATAGATAAAATTACCCATTTTTGGATTTATTAAAATATTATTAACAAATTTACCGGTATGAAATGTCATAACAACTAGATGTACCAAGAAACAATTATTTTCAAGAATCGAAGACGCTGAAATTTATTTATAAACCGTAATAATTCATTTATAAAAATTTCATTCGAAATTTAAAATTAATAATGTAAGTAATATACCTACTGCATTTATTTATGGTGTGTGTAAAACAACAAGGTATTGTATTGCAATTAATTTTAAATGGAACATGTTGAAATACCAGATTAAATATCTTGGTACTTAATTAGTAAATACTTCACCTGAGAAAGAAATTAACCATGGTATTTATTTATGAAAACATGACTGACAATCTATTGACCGAGTTATTAATTTATTTGCCTTGGCATAAGGTGCCACAGGAGAGGATTACAAAATTAATTCAAATTTTACAACGCAAGCTTACGCCTGTAGAATTAAACACGCTGTTTTTTTTTAATTTGACCCTGCAGCGAAGATATTTTAATTTATCTCAAAAATCTAAGATTTATTTAACAGGGATTGAATTTTTACGTTATGTTATTGGTGTGTACTTATCCTGGCATACTTAATGATTCAACATTTAGTTACAATTAAAATCTAAAGGAAATATAACATTTTCCTGATTAACTGCTATATGAAGGTCTGGCCATGTCCATCACCCTTTCACTCAGGGGTAATGGACAAAGGACACCATCTTTTCAAAATGCATAGAGAAAACTGAAAAATATTGTATATTTTAAAAGTTTGTTGTTCAAAAGTATGGTAGGTATATAGGTACCTGTTATTTACTGTCACGATAATAATATTATCCTTAAAATTAAATTTAAATTTTCTCTAAAAAATGTCGCTTTTTGACCCACCTTTTGGTCTTACAATTTAATTATAAATACCTGAATACTCAAAAAAACTATGGGTAAATATCAACAAATTTAATACAAAACCTTTTTTACAAAACTATTGATAGATAAGTGCGATTAAAATAATCGATCAGCCGAGTTATAATAATAATAATAACGTTATTTTTTGTTATATTTTGAAAACTCAACAAATATTTTGCTATCAACATCTATCTATATTAGACTTTCAAAAATATTCCAATAACCTGAATTCTTTCACATTATAAACGTAAAAATAAAGAATTCGGATAATATTGAATTGTTATTGAAAAAGTCTAGCGTTAAAAAAAATGTGTTGTTATTTTATATTTAAAAAAATGTAGGTATATTCCGAAAAACATCTGTTTTTATAATTAAATTTATTCCAACTCATGTTTACAATACATTTTCGTTTTTCGCAAGGCATACATCAATTTTCACAGATGTTTATGGAAAAATCGTGGGCGTTCGCGTGGAAAGAAATTATAAAAGTGATATGTCAAAGCGATGGGAAATAATGTCGATGCCTCGCTGAGCGTGTTAGCCGCATTTCAATTTTTTTAAATTTGGATACCGCATATTGGTGTTGACCGATAAATAAATCTCATCGGCATATCAATTTTCGGGAAATTTCATACGGCAATACTACTTCAGAATTAAATTTGACAATTTATTCGATGCATGGAAATGGAAAATAACGTATATTATTCGGTTGAAAGCGATTTCATCGTTAATTTAAAATTGGAACAACATAAAAGAAATAAAATTTAAACGCGAATAGAATGTTGCAGTGAGCTGTCAAAATAAATGATGCCATTAAAAAAAATATGTGAGAATTAACTAAAAATATAAAAACAAAATGTAATCTGAAATATTTTTCAAAACATCGATTTAACAACCAAGTGTTTTCAAACAAATTTACAAACACTTAAATACCGACTGATTTTACATAATTAATATATTTAGAGAACAGAATTTATTTTTAATGGAAAAATTGTTCCATAAAGTTTTAATTTGTTATTATCTAAAATATTATTAGTAAATTCCTATAATTTTTAATTCTTTTAAAGCCTTCAGAAAATCATTTCATACAGTTTGTCAATTTTTGATCGTATATTTATATCTGTTGTAAATTATAATCAAAATATTCTACGACATAAATGGTATATTACTAAAATAATATTTATATTTTTTAATCTCTCCCTAAGGATCTCAGCTCTCTTCTGATTGGGCATATACCCAGCCACATTGCCCAATCAGATGCAAAGCTGAAAACAGTCAAGAATCGTGTAATTAATCTCATTTGTTTTATTATTTCATATTAAGAATGACATGGTTATACGGTTCTTGATGAAAAGAGAATCGGTTTAGACGTTTAAATTTTTCTCGATATTCTATCGATGTCTTTGGAATATTGAGGAGTTTCTTTTACACCAAAACTGATTTTCAAGTCATTGTCTATGGCATACTTAATTTAATTCGTAGATTAGAAATTATTTACACTATGATTAAGATTATATTTATATTATAGTAGTTGTGTAGAAGTATAGTTATAAGATGAAAGTAAAAGAAAATATTTGCGAAGCCACAATTATATTGATCATATTATATGCTTTTTAAACTTATAGTGATAAAAATGGTGTTATTTAAACATAAATGTTGTCTGTAATAATTGATAAAATGGTTAATAAACCTCTCTTATTGATTGTCTAATAAAAAATAAAAGAAATCTTTCAAATATCTATATATTATTACATTTACTACTTTAACGTATTTTGACAAAGAAATTAAAAATTTTAAGTTAAGAAAATTTATATAATTACACTAAAATGAGAGCCGTCAATTAAAAAAATGACATTTATGAAATTTGAATATAGAACGGAATTTTAATTGATATATTACAGAAAAGAAAACAAAATGGCAGCACTTTGACAGTTGATGATTGTCAAAGTGACGGTTGGTTATGAAATAAATTCAGGATGAAATGATTAAATTTAAATATGTATTGGACGTCAGATTATAATTCTGAGGTGTGATTTATCAAATTGAGATGGCTTTCGCGTTGAGATTTGCATTTAAATTACGTTATGTTTTGAGATCAATTTGGCATTGTCAGTATAAACAATTGTTCATGTTTGCCACAAATTACGATAACTTAACAAACTGATTGTATTCCACTGAAAATTTGCATTTTGATGCACCAATATATTATTTCAAACAAAACAATGAATACCTATACAATTTAATTCTTGCAAATTTGTAAGCAATGGCGCTGTTTTTCTGGATTTAATAAACGATGGTTAGATATTATAAAACAAAAAAAAAACTGGGTGTGTACTGATTAGAAATTATTACTATTCAATTATTATAAGGACATACATAAAATGATTTAATGTCTAGCTGAAAACCATTAAAGATGTATTTTACAATTGTCATAAATAAATACATCGATTGGCCTAAATATTTGTGTTTTACTTAAATTTTACCATTACTATAATAAAGTATTAACCTTCATCTATTATCTGTGCAAGAGATGCACCTGGATTCTTCCCAACCATGCTTTGGTCACCGTGATGGCAGCGTCATTGGATTTAACCATAGCATCCATGGTGAATCTGGATGCAACGAACGGACAAACTTGGCACCTATTATTATCTGATTTCATCTTTCTATGTATATATTTCTATGGTACCCTCTTAATCTGATTACAGCGATCAAAGAACTTAAGTTTACCTACATATTTACGATTAGTTATTTGCTGGCTTAGACTTATCTTAATTTACCTCAACAAAATATATTGTCATCAGTTGAAATTTAATTCATATACATAGATACGTGTTTTATCAATTTCGTAATTATATTAACCAGTAGCGAAGGGTGGAGGTCTGCTGTTAAGATGCTCCATAAATAGTGCACACTAAAGTAGTCATACGTATTTATTTTTATTGGACTGAGAGTGTAATTATTAACAGATGGTGTTGGTTAGTTTTTAAAAATCAAGTAAACCTTGCCTAAGCCAAACCACAATGGTTTTGGTATACTTTGGGTGATAAAATTGTGCACACTTTTTCATGCATACTTATTTTTTTTGGATTAAGTATACATAATATTACATAAATTGTTGGTTCATATTTTTGTCCTGCCTAAACCAAAATATAATACTTACATAAAAATATTATTCTATCTATAAAATATCCAAAGTTACGTATTGCATAATTTTAAATATTTTATAGATAGACGAGTATTCTTTTTACTATGGCTTGGTTTCGCGCGGTTTAATTGAATTTTAAAAGCTAACCTACACCATCTATAAATTTTAGTCTTCTTTCAATGAAAACAAATATGTATGACTGACAAAGTGTAATGTGCACTATTTATGGAAGATCTGAACAGCCTACCTCCATCCTTCGCCACTGATATTAACAGACTTTCTAAGAGGAATGAATAGTAGCCACTCACTCAACATATAGGGTAAACTGCTGGATAAAACGTAAGTACATTAAAAAAACAACACGAGAGTTTGATCAGACGCCGAAATCTGTAGTGATCTCACTGCCACCATTAATGTATATAGCGAGTGAAAATCCATTATCAATACAGCGAGAAGACATATACCTAGATATGTATATTCACACAAAGCCCATTAAATTTGTTTAAAAAAGTCTAAACTAGGCATGCCCAACCCGCGGCCCATGGGCCAAATTGAAGTTTTCAGCTTTCTATATTTTGCATTTTGGTATTCATACAATAAAAAAAATCTCGTAAATTTACCACGTTTATATTATATTTTGTGAAATTAGATTCTTCTTGTTATGCTGCGTGCTAGTACCTGTTTTTATGCTTATGCCGGATCCACACACTCCGTACTTAATAGTGACAGTAAAGATTTTTTTTAAATATTCTAATTAAGTCACAAAATTAATTAAAGAATTCGGTACCAGATTTGCATGTATGCAAAAGTATGAGGAAATGTTCGAAATATTCTTAACTCCATTTAACATGGAGGTGAAACAGCGCCGCCAAATTTACAAATGAAGCTAATAGAACTACAATCAAGCTTAGAGTTAAAGTGCATGTTCGAAGAGAATAAGCTTGAGTTTTATCATAAATACATCCTCGAAGATAAATTTCCAAAATTAAAACGACTGGCAATATGCATTACAGCAGCATTTGGGACTACATATCGCTGCGAATCGTTCTTTTCGAAATTAAATGTAGTAAAAACAAAGTGTCGCAGCGGGTTGCTCGATGAAAACACGACCAATCAACTGCGATGCGTGTCGGCTAAATTACCAGTCTATATGAAAAAGATATCAAACAATATACAAAAACTAAGTGTCACATTAATCATTATAAGGTAATAAAATAGTTTGAATAAGTTTTTTGTACATATATGTGTGGCCCACAGGTTATAAGCTCAGTAATATTTTTTTTGCCCACCAAACGATTTGGGTTGGGTACCCCTAGTCTATACCTTATCCTGGCCTCCTCGACCATCTACATTCAGGACACTATGTCCGGCATCCGCAACATCTCCCTATCATTTCCCTTTTATTGAGAATTCATTGAATTTCTTCATTAGAATTGATTGTATTCGAAGTGCCGTAACCATATTAGTCAAAGCATGTGAATATATTGTACCCAGAGTTGAGGATACTTGTTATATATTATAGTTACATTGAAGTTAATGGCCTCACCAAAGAATATTCGGTTGTAATCATATGATGGGACCCTACATCAAACATCAATATGTTTGTAACTGGGAATACATCACAAGCAGATACCCAAGACCGAGAACACCATTTACTCAAATGTACTTTGACATAATTTACCTATATTACGTGTAAGAGCCAAGCCACACCGGACACCAGTCGTCGAGACCAGACCGATGTATGCTTGCTTGCGCGACTACTGAGCGACCAGGTGTGGCATGGTCCATATAACTGCATAGATAGATTATACTAATAGATTATACATTAATTCGTCTTATACATACCTACCATTTACTACCAGATACTATAATTTGATACATAAAAATAATTTCTTCTTTTATTTTGACCATGTCCGATCCTACTAGGATCATATCATGGACATCCACATAGTACAGGTTTGTATTAACAGATTTTTATTTTAACATAAATAATTTACTTAGGCTTACTGCTCAGATAATACTCCTTTTTTCATGTGCTATCAATTGAGGAGAAAAATAAGAAAGCATTTTATGTATATAGGTAATTCATTTTCTGGTTCGTTTAGGAAAAAGAAATTAATATAGCTACCTACTTCGAACGTCTTATTATTATACTACAGACGAAGAGAAACCACATAAGTGCACTTCCATAATAATGAAAACCTTTCGTTTTGCGCTTCGGTAATTGGAATATTATAAAAGTATTCCTTTGAAAATATTCTTTATCGCTGTATACATTATGATGTGTAATGGGTTTGTGGACGAAAATAAAATATCACAGACCAAGGTTATTATTACAAATCTAAAATTAATTTTACAAAGCCTCATTTTGTAATGGGTCTCGTGAATGAATAATTTCATTATTAATACCTATGTAATATCTGAATATTATATCAGTTTATTCCGGGAGTTTTGTCTGGGGGCTGTCCCATATATATTTTTTATCTATACCTATCTTCCATCTACAATTATAATATATATCTGTAATTATTTTTTTTTACCACGAAATGAAAATATTTGTCTAGATTGCATTTATTTTTCATTTGTTTAATAACATATGTCATAAGCCTTCATTATTAATTTAATTTCTAACAACCACATTATGTAGCCTTATGATAAATACAAACAGTATAATTTGACGTGTTCGTAGGTCCGTCGTATTGAAAAAAAAGTATCTACATATATGAAAGTATCAAAATATAGCTAAAAAAACAATACTTTTTTGGCGACACTAATAATTGTACTCTCTCAGTAAACAAGTTATTCAAGGATCTGCAACTTTTACCTAAACAAATATGCTCGAAAAAAAATTCACGAAATGTTTATTATACGTGTTTTCTAAACGTGGCAGAATATAAGAAAATGGTTTATAACAGTTTTAAATAATTGTATACATTAAATCTGTATGACCTGAATATGTTGATAAGTTTTAAAATATAAATTCTCAGTTGTACGTTTTCTGTGGTAAATCAGATTATATGTTTTTGGATGTTTTTAAATTTTAGTAAAATGTTTGTAAAGTCTCAACAAATTAAAATTTAAAAACATTCCTGCTTTACCACAGAACACCAAACGTATAAATGGCTGCCCTGAGAATTGATGTTTTTAGACTCATCAACATATTCACGCCATACACGGATTAATTTGTTCGTTTTTTGAATTCAAAATATTTCCTTGTGAGTATATAACGTTTATTTTCTAAAAAGAATTAAATCTTAAAATCATTATTAATATACCATCAACACGTAACATTGCATGATATGTATTATGTATTCATCAAAGTGTATTATGTGTTGCAAATAAAAATGGTCTGTACTTAACTACATATGAGTGCGACCTTAGACTATAGATACATCTAGACGCCACCCGTTGCATTGCTAAATGAAGCCGCGTGCCTTGCGTTTGGTTTGTGGGTGAGCGAACGCATTCGTCTACAAATGTTCGACACCATAGACCATTTCGCTAGTGCTCGCCCAAAGTGCTCGCACTAGACGCTCAGAATTAAAATATACTTTTCTATTTTTTTACGTTATATAATATTTTTAAGCGGTCAAAATGCAACCATTAGGTAAAGATATCCATAATTTAAGTTATTTTTCAAGAAACACTAGGTCACTGATATTAAAATATATAATAAAATACAAATAAATTATCACGAACATGACGTATCAACTTACCTATGAAACGTAATACCATCTTCTTGCTTATCAGTACGGCTACCACATTTTAAGACAACACACAGAACCATCTTTTCTACACAATTAACTAAAAATATTTACCATTGACTTGATGTTTAACACAAAAAATATAAATTTTAGCAACTCGAGCTCGCAAGTTATCGACGCTATGTGAAGCGTTTCGCCCCGATTTGATGGCGATACTTTTGGAAACTAGCCCACAGATATGTAGACCTTTTATCTTACTCTAGCGCATGTCGCAGAGATTGTAAGGGTGCCGAATACTTTCTCACTCGCACTCATGCATCGTTTTTGTTCAGGCTTTGAGTGCGACAAGTCACAACTACGAGGCAGTGGTTCCAGCTGTAAGCTAGATGTTCACCACTAGCATCGCCGCGAGGAGTATCTAGGCGTCACGTATGAGGGATATGAAGCGTGGTAAGTTAGTGTATGAGGTCAACTTAAGTCAACTCATTCAAAGCTCACTTAAGAGCGTGGCGACTTCAGTCTTAAGTATCTGCCCCTCAGAGATTATCAGGCATAAAAAGCTGCTGATGCTTCACATTCAAGCGTAGGACTTCGTGATTGCTCGATTAAGATGCAGTGTGATGCGGGGTTTGGTTTGGAGGGTCTTATTCTGTTCGTGTAGTATGTGTGGTTAAAACGAAGGTCAATCACACCGACTAGCTGGAGACCTTTCTATTACTGCAGCGCAACGTGTACGTTCGTCATAAGTCATGCAGTACGTGCGAACGTCATATACAAACAATATGAAATTTGCATTTTGCAGCATAGGGTTACGATATATTATAGCCACAAGTATCTATATATTATGTATATGGTATTGTATTGTTTTCTTCTAAGAATAGTAGGTACCTGAGGTGAAGAATTTGTTGTAAATATAAAATAACCATGAGATTGCTTTTAGTTATAATCATGGCCCCCATAAGGGGGAGCTGACAATCGACCAGATAAGTGTGATAAACACACATCTTAGATTTGGTCTAATAGTAAACAAAGTCGCCTGCAGCTCTATTTTACTTCGGGATATATGGTTGTTCAATGCCATTTTTGAATGATGTGTGTTGATACTCGACAACTCCATAAGTAATTCGATGTATTAAAAATGACAACAAAATACAATGAATTTTATTTGACCTCGAACACTGTTTAGAAAACGCCACTGAAGAGCGTCAGACTGCCTTTAACCTTAGCGATAGGTAGAGAGCCCGCTTCAGGATGTGGGGGCCATGGTTCAAACATTTTGTGGCATACAAGTGCATGTTGGTTTGATATCGTCGGATGAAGGTAGAAGGAGTCACCCATAGATGTCCGTTCTACCCTGTCTTCGCTTCTGCTAGATCTTATCGATGTCCAGTCCATTGACAGTAAAGTTGTTAACAACAAAATCAAACTTAAAAATTATTCGAGTTATAAAATAATTCGCAATAACGATTTCCGATATAAATAATCAATTCTCAATATTAAAATGTAAAAAACCATGATACTTTGGGGTCATGGTGTAAGTTGAGGGGGCTGAATGAGAAAAGATGGCGAGTTTTATTTACAAGTGCATAGGTACAATATAATGACAATAATATGAGATATAAAAACTAGTGAAATATCATGTAGCCCGAAGCTTGGCGATATTGAGTGACCGTCACACGATCAAGATAAAAGCGGAGTGAGATATTCATTCAATCATGCTAGCCTATTTATTGAATCCTTCAGAATTGAATAATGCTAATACTGAGTATCCCATGCGAGAAATGTATTTTAATAAAATAAATATCAATAAAGATTAAGTACTGTGGTAAAAGTTCTTATTTGGAATTGGAAATTAGGTTCGTGTGAAATTTATATAATAAAATTTAATATGTAGTTAACAATCTCATTTCTGCCGTCAACGTATCTCAATGAGTAAGCATTACATTCTCACCCGACTCATTGATCGCCACAATACTTTCAAATAAACTGAAATCGGTACATATTTTTTTTTGATTTGAGGAAATAGAATAATTGCGGAAATCAACTTACAGCCAAAAATAAAAATGAACCCACTTATTTGGGGAAGAGTATCTAAAAAGTATTAAAAATCAAAAACCAAGTGCGCTACCTGCCTTACTATTTACTTGGATTGAAAGGAGCTACCTAATGGTAAAATAACTTTCTTATTTATACTTAATTATGGTTATATATTAAAATAGTATACTTATAGATATTATTCTTCCTTAAAAACTTTTAATACAACCCTTATTCTGCGAAGGCATTTATTATGCTCCGCTTGGGACCATACATGGTAATTCATAATATAATATACATATATAAACTAACACACAAAGTGCAATATACCTAGCAACCAAACTTAAATAGATTTAAGAAGGTGAGTAATTTTCAAAAACCTCGGAAAGATAAATAAGTAGTATCACATAATCCTTTTCTTTATAAATACTCCACGAGTATAGGGACAAAAACAAAACATTTCTTTAGAACAATTATTAGAAATTTTACATATATCGGTAACAGACCCACAAACCAACAGATACAACAACATGTTTTTCATGTGGGTCTATTCTATACACAAGGCGGCTATCGGCGGTAGTTTATCATTATTTATGTATTGTATAGAGGTATTATACTTGTTACAATAAGTTAGCCGTCTAAACTGTCAAAACTGTCTATCTCGCTCTAAAAGTTAACACAGCCAAGAGAGGGTCTGTTAAAATATTTTGATAGTTTACTCAACCTTTTTACACCTATGGACCACTGATAATAAGAGAAACGTTTTAAAGACCGCAGAAATAATCAAAATAATGTATATAGTAAAGTATAATCACGTCTGATAGCGGTTCATTTTGTCATGTAAAACCGTCAATCTATTTTAAGAATAAAAACACAATACACAAACACTGGCAGGTGCACGGGTTTTGAAGAATTTATTGGACTTTTTAGCATAGAAATTTGGACGCCAAAAATTCGCGGAGCACAAGAAAATTTCTGCGGACCACCGGTTGAGAAACACTGCAGTCTAAACCTTTTAAGTTACCCACAAAAAATGTTTCTCAGGCTTTATAAAATTATCAGAAAAATGTTAAGTACATTTTGAAATATCGTGCACCTAGACTTACATAAAAAATTCTTTTGGATTAACGTAGATATCTTCTAATATATAAAAATTAATATTTGTGTGTTTGTGTGTTTGTGTGTTTGTTTGTTCGTATTTAATGCGCAGCCATACCGTTCATCCGATTGCGATAAAACTTTGTAAACTTATTGCTTGCACTTGCGGGAAGAGTATAGGCTATACTAATATATAAAAATGAATGTCTGTATGTCTATATGTCTGTCTGTCAGTGTGTCTGTCCCGGATGCGTTCCTATACCATTCATCCGATTGCAATGAAATTTTGGTAAGTGGTTGTATGCATACCCATAAAGGTTTCTGAATTAGAAAAATCATCATCTTCTTCTTCTTCTTCATTATATTTTTTTTTATTCGTATGGTTCCTATACCATTCATCCGATTGCAATGAAATTTTGGTAAGTGGTTGTATGCATACCCATAAAGGTTTCTGAATTAGAAAACTCATCATCTTCTTCTTCTTCTTCATTATATTTTCTTTTATTCGTATGGTTCCTATACCATTCATCCGATTGCAATGAAATTTTGGTAAGTAGTTGTATGTACACCCATAAAGGTTTCTGAATTAGAAAAATTATCATCTTCTTCTTCTTCTTCATTCTATCTTCTTTTATTCGTATGGTTCCTATACCATTCATTTGATTGCAATGAAATTTTGGCAAGTGGTTGTATGCACACCCATGAAGGTTCCTAAATTAAAAAATTTATCATCTTCTTCTTCTTCTTCATTCTATCTTCTTTTATTCGTATGGTCCCTATACCATTCATCCGATTGCGATGAAACCTTCATCAGTTGTTGTGGTAACACCCGAAATGGTTTTTGAATTAGTACAACCATCTTCTTCTTCTTCTTCTTCTTCTTCTACTTCTATTCTATATTCTTCTATTCGTATGCGTTCCTATTCCATTCATCCGATTGCAATAAAATTTTCGTCAGTAATTGTGCCAACACCCGCAAAGGTTTCTGAATTAGTACAATTATCTTCTTCTTCTTCTTCTTCTTCATTCTATCTTCTTTTATTCGTATGGTCCCTATACCATTCATCCGATTGCAATGAAACCTTCATCAGTTGTTGTGGTAACACCCGCAATGGTTTTTTAATTAGTACAACCATCTTCTTCTTCTTGTTCTTCTTCTATTCTTTATTCTTCTATTCGTATGCGTTCCTATTCCATTCATCCGATTGCAATAAAATTTTCGTTAGTAATTGTGCCTACACCCGCGAAGGTTTCTGAATTAGTACAACCATCTTCTTCTTCTTCTTCATTATATCTTCTTTTATTCGTATGGTCCCTATACCATTTATCCGATTGCGATGAAACCTTCGTCAGTTGTTGTGGTAACACCCGAAATGGTTTTTGAATTAGTACAACTATCTTCTTCTTCTTCTTCTTCTATTCTATATTCTTCTATTCGTATGCGTTTCTATTCCATTCATCCGATTGCAACAAATTTTTCGTCAGTAATTGTGCCAACACCCGCGAAGGTTTCTGAATTGGTACAACCATCTTCTTCTTCTATTCTATCTTCTATTCGTATGCGTTCCTATACCATTCATCCGATTGCAATGAAATTTTGATCAACTGTTGTGCTCACGTCGCAAAGGTCTCTGAATTGTTACAACTATTTTCTTTTTTCTTCTATTCTATCTTCTTCTATTTGTATGCGTTCTTATACCATTCATCCGATTGCGATGAAATTTTGACCAGTTGTTGTGAGCACGCCCGCGAAGAGTTCTGAATTAGTACAACCATCTTCTTCTTCTTCTATTCGTATGCGTTCCTATACCATTCATCCGATTGCAATGAAACTTTGGTGAGTTGTTGTGCCCTTGCCCGCAAAGGTTTCTGAATTACTACAATCATCTTTGTCTTCTTCTATTTGTATGCGTTCTTATGCCATTCATCCGATTGTGATGAAATTTTGACCAGTTGTTGTGCGCAAGCCCGCGAAGGTTTTTGAATTAGTACAACTATCTTCTTCTTCTTCTATTCGTATGCGTTCCTATACCATTAATCCGATTGCAATGAAACTTTGGTGAGTTGTCATGCGCATGCCTACGAAGGTTTCTGAATTAGAAAATCATCTTCTTCTACTATTCGTATGCGTTCCTATACCATTCATCCGATTGCGATGAAACTTTTGTCAGTTGTGTGCGGTTTCTAAATTATTATTATATAACATACAAAGTTTGTTGTTTGTTTGTTCCATCCAATTTTGTTTTTTTTTTTTACTACATATTTATAACATTAATAACGTTTTCATATTTTGGATTCGATTTTAATTTAGTGTTTTTATGTTTGACCTTTACTCCTATTATAATTATTTTCATATTGCCATATTGTATTACACAGATATTTTAATATCAAAGAAATAATTACCTCTTATTATTTTTCAAATATCTAAGATAAATATAACCACGAAGCGACCCCGTGCGAAGCCGGGTACTTCAGCTAGTAATATATAAATAATTATATAATCGAAGATATATTGAAGGTAAATTCGTGGAAGTACGTGACAATGCAACACACGGCACTGAGAGGAATGTTATCAACATGGAGTGCTTTCATATAGCAGTGGCTATATCAAATCTGATGATGGTGATACTATATAGTTGATAATTAATGTGACACCAGTAGCTATTCTCCATGTGTGATACATAAAGATCTCCACACCAATACTTCCTGGAAAGAGTGATAACCATTACAACTTTACGAAATGCCTGGTATCCATATTATGCTCGGTAGAACTGACATAGAGTAAATAAAAAGTACCTAAGTAAAAAGGTTACCTAGTAGTAAAGAACCTTGCAAAGGTCTTCAAAATAATATTTTTTATTTTATGTTATTTCTTATGAAGTACCTAATTAACTGGACAATAAAAGAAAACACTCTTTGACCCTCAGCTGAGCAATTCGTCGTGAAAATTGTGTTTCCTCCCTAATAATTTTTCCAATTCAAAGCACGTACCAGTACTCTGGTAATATTTCACGCGGCATTAACTTCGGACCCATGTTTCATTGTGTGAAACAGTGAAATAATATTGTACGTGTCTACTAAGCACAGTAACTATGACTTAAGCATTAGAAAGATCATCTATCTTTTGGCTGTATCTTAAGCAGAGCTGCTGGAATCCGTTATTTTTAAAGGTTCGGTTCCATCAAACCACAAATCGGTTCTTACCTACCAACTCAATTACTGGTACCTAATCATATAGAAGCTGTCGACGCTCTCGATGTTCGAATATCATTATATAATAATATGATGTACGAAGCGTCGACAGCTTCAAGTACCTGGGGGTTCACATCACGGGAGATGGTATTTTGCAGAAAGAGCTCGCTATCCGAATGGGAATGTCTGGAGCAACATTCAACTCGATGCGGAATGTCTGGGACTCGAGATTGTACTCGGTCAAAACCAAATGCCGCCTATTCGACGCTTGCATTCTGACGGTGCTGCTTTACGGTAGCGAATCATGGCACCTTACGAAGGCTCAGAGCAACCGTATACTGAGCTTCGAAAACAGATGTTTGCGACGAATACTGGGTGTATGACTTTAAGACCAACGAGGAGATAAGAGAACGCACCAAGCAGCCTCTCATCACGCTGAAAGTGAAGAGGCGACGTTGGACCCTCGGCCACGTGCTGCGGATGCCAGAAGAGAACTTCAACCTGGCTTACCTGTTCTTCAAGCCGACCGGATACCGGCGTCCTGGAAGGCCGCTAAATACAATCTACAGAGTGTATGTGGTTGATGATGATGCTGGTTTGACCTGGAACGAAGCAAGAAGACTGACGAGCGACAAGGATTCTTGGAGGCGCCGCGTGGTGTCCATATGCTCCAGTTAAGGGGCGGATATGGCAAAAGAAAGAAGAATAATCCTATACAATAATTATTATAATTTTATTTAAACATTATAGAATTATTGAAAATTTAAGCATGTGCTCACAAATATAAGTGAACCGAAAATCAAGTTCAGTAAATCGGCTTCAAATTTAGATAATGCAATTGGTTTCAATGTTCTGTAAGTATGTGATGATGAAAATAAATGATCTTTTATTATTTTTTCATGGAACAATATTGATATTTATAGGTATGCTTTATAATACGTCTAGTAACATACATAATTTGAAAAAATGTCTGAAATATTATAGCTTATTGGTCAAGAGCACATTGGCGCAAACCTGGTGAGCGGAGATTTGAATCCTGTTGTGTGTCGTATTTTTTCCTGTGATTAACGCCCACGATGACCGAGTGGCTTAAGCATCGGCTTATAATATCGTGAGTCCTAGGTTCGAATCCTGAGTTTGGCAAATACACATATTGTTTTTCAATGTGTGATTGAAGTCAGAGTATTATATTAATAATAGGTTTATCAAGTGGCTAACATCCATTTATCGTAAAAACAAAATCTGTTAATACAACCTGATGAACATGATGAAGTAGTGTAGTAATAGTATAATGTTTCTCTGACGTGTTTTCAAATTATGTAAGTATGCTTATTAGAGAATGTTACATTCGTAAATCTTGTGAATTATTCGTTGAATAAAAGAAATAGTTTATTATACATGTTTAGTGTTTGAAGGAGATCAAGTTAAGTAAGAATATTAAAACTATGGAGGGTTGCTATGAAAATAATAATGACGTTTTATATACCAGTACCATATAGTGGATTCACCCCAATTCTGGGAATATTTTCATTATATATTATGTTCATACAGCGCAGTTGAATTATATGAAATGCATACACAATAATATATGGTGATTAAAAACTACCTTCTCCAAACTTATTATTTAATAATTATTATGTCATTTATATACGTCTAATCGTCAGCACCCCATTTTTTTAAATAACTGACTCCATCATGAGTATTCCCCCGAAACAACAAACCTCCGGAATCCCCGATATATTTAATAGATTGCGAATCCGGTTTGGGTTTTAAAGATTATGAATTATGGGTTTGGTTCCGGTTCCATTTCCAACTCGTGTCGTTGTATGTTTATAAAGTTGCTTGTGGAAATTGTGTGAACTTGTATGTAGGCTTAGTACGCCTTAGTGACCTTGATGTAAGGATTTATTCAGGTAATATAATCAACTTGCCTTTCCCTACACCACCCACTACCCTCCACTTACATTATCTAGGCGTATACCGTCGTATAACGAACGTTAGGTGACCTTTACATTTTTACTGAGATTTCCCAGGATAAATTCTAAATCCTTCGTTGCATGGTTCCGATTCTGATTTTATATTATTACTATGAAGCTTTGATTAGAAAAGACCTTTTCATTAATTATTAGACCGCAAAAATTCTTTGGAATCTGAGATGATTTTATGACCAATTATTGGCCCAACTGAAAAACAGGCTGTTTGAATAGTATATTCAACATAACTCTCAGACTGTGCCGAAAGTTTAAATAACCCAACCAACGTTTGCCACCAATTAGAGATTGCAATACCCGTATTTAAAAACCGGTATTCAGTTATTTATTGATACCGAAATACCGGTTTCAAAAATCGAAAATACCGGTATTTTTGGTATTAAGAAAAAATACACGTTTATTTGTTACGAAAATGGATTGAATGTTATTTTTTCATTACTTACTACTATATTTTATATTAAATTTAGTGTATACTGCGGACCAGTTAATTACTATTATTAACATGCTAATAGTATCTAATCGCCATCTAATGGCGACGCACGGAATAATCTATTGACTGAAACCAACAAAAGTCAAATAACAATAAAACAAAATCCCTTAAATATATAATTTCGCGATGAAGATATTATTATGAAAAATAAAACATTCGTGGCAAATAATTACAATTATTCTATAACTATTGAGCCAACGTTGATAGAACATCCAACAAACGTTGAATTTGAGAGAGATTTTCTTGTACCTGGACTAGCAGTTCTAAAATATGATGATCTACACATATTTATAAAGGTCAACATAGTAAATATAGGTAGGTACTTTAGGTTGCTATAAATATTGTTTAAAATAGATTCTAATAGCTATATTTATTGATACTTCTTTTCTATAATACGTTTTGACAAATACCAATATTAATACAGGTATTCAATAAGAAATGCCGGTATTGAAATATTCATCGGTATTGCAATCCCTACTACCAATGCTAACGTATACAAGTAGGTATATACCTTGTAATGTAAGAACTATCCAATAATGAAGGGTAGCATACTATGGCTTGTAAAAATACATGCTGGTCATAATACGGAAAGACGACAAAATAAGCCAATGTATATGGATGCCTATAGATGAGATTACGCGATATGAAGCTCGACAAACAGTTGAAATGGCAATCAGTGGACCCACTTAACCGACAAACTCATCAAGTTCGGCGGAAATGCGTGACAGCAAATAACGAGGAAACGAAGAGAGTAGATGGAGATAGACAAAACCTTCATCCAGTAGTGAATCAATCACGGTCATCTAATCCAGTTTATCAAACTGTCAATATCAAACATAAAATTATAATCAACTATTTTTTTTTATTCAACGAATAATTCACAAGATTTAAGAATATAACATTCTAATTATTGAACATACAAATATTGAAAACACTTCTGAGAAAATATATTATAACCAATAGCAACAATCTTTTTTGACAAAAGTAAGACACCCAGCAGGAATCGAACCTGAATCTCTCGGGTTTCGCGCCCATACACATATACAACTATGCTATAAGCGTCATACTTAATTGCGACAAATTTTAACTAATGGTTCTTAATACTCTCTGAAGCGCATTCCAAATTAAGTTACTATTGGCGATCGACTTTTGTATTTTAAATTAAAATAGGTGTTACTTTAATTACTAACCGACGACATGAGTCAAAACTTGTCGCAATTAAGCATGACGCCTATGGCATAGTGGTCTATGTGGATGGGCGCGAAACCCGAGAGATGCAGGTTCGATTCCTGCTGGGTGTCGTACTTTTTTCAAAAAATATTTTATATTTTCCCAGAAGTTTTTTTTTAAGTGATGTATATAACATAATATTGTTGTCTATGGTCGATTTATGAAATGTGCAAAACTGATATTTTTAATACTTAGAGTTAGGGGTTTTATTTTGTGAACTGAGAAAAGAAACTGAATTAATATCTACTTTTTTAAAATAAACTATGATATTTCAATGGTTTGGATTGATGAAAATGAAAGAACTGAATAATTAATAAAACTCCTTACTTATATTTAATTATATTGGAAATTTTCACTTACTTCACAATATCACAGATATTTCGGTTCAAAATGTATCATACCTAGGTACAACCTACGCTTATTACCACGTTTTTCTTAGCTCGTATTCTTGTTTGTCCGGTGGTTGTTTATCCAGTACAAATCTTGTAATCGATTGTCAACTAACTTCCCGACTAGCTAGACATTTAAAACTTTTAGAATATATCAGAACACGGTGCCAATGCATTCTTTTAATACTTTTAGCCATCTTTAAGTGGAATTGAATTCATTTTCAGTTAATTCTGCTTTGTATGAAAAGTTATTTCGGAAGAAATCCATAATCCAATCCACTATTATTGGTTGCTAAGGAGGTGGTCCTAGCAACTAAATTATTAATATATACGTGCGTTACTATGGAAATCAAAATGACATTTCAGTATTCTATATTTGTTTGTTTGTTGCAAAATAGTAAAAAAGGTTTGTTGAAAATTGCCTTATTTGTCCTTAATTATTAATACATAGAATGAATTGTCAAGTTTATGATTCAACAGAAAATTTAAAAACGTGGCATATAAAAAGTAGTTTTTATCTTGTAAAGATTTTTGTGTCAATAACGAATGAATTAATTACGATGTTGAGATGTTTGCATAAAAAAATCAAGGTTTAAAAATCCACCCCATCCCCCACGAGTCACCAGGACTTAATTTACACATCAAAGGAACGGAGAACCCTTTGGTGTAAATTTACCTTTTTTATATTTCGCGAAAAACGCGCCAAAATTTCAAGCTGAAATATTTTCGGTAAATATTAGAGTGTAAATTTTACGTCGGAAACTGATAGCCGTTTACAGTAAAGGCCGTTATTTTTTAACAAATATTATTTATTATTAGGTAGGTACTTACTTAATTAGATTTTTATTAATAATATTCAAAGGAAAATAATATTATGTTATGATGATTCTGTACATAGCATAGTATAACAAGAAGAATACTGGGAAGAATGATGAAAAGAACGGCAATGGCCCCCACATCTTGACAAGGACAAGGCAGTGTGATGATCTACAGCAGTACTTCTCAAACTGGGGGCCGCGGCCCCCTAGGGGGCTCTGGAGCCCCTGCCAGGGAGCCGCGAAATATTTCAGTATTTCAACACTTAAATGAAGACCAAAAGTATAATTTCATTGGATAAGAACACCATTTACTAAATCCTTAAAATATGATAATATTACGTGGACAGCTCAAGAAGAATTGATTGATATTATTAGATCACGTAATTTCCTTGAAGTCGAATTTAATGAAAGAAGTCTTGCAGAATTTTGGATAAGGCGACAGCAAGAATATCTGTCAATCGCAAAATCAGCATTGCTAATCAAAATTCCTTTTGAGACGATATACCTATGCAAAATAGCATTTTCATCATTACTGGTAATAACAAATATGTAAACACAGGTCGTGTTTTTCAACGGATACTTTGGAACAAACCCTGCGAATTAACATTTGAAACATTGTACCAGATATTGATTTATTATGTAAAAATTTGCAATCACACTCCTTTTATTAAATTATTTTTGTAGGCTTTAGCTGTAATAAATTTGAAAATGATTTTTGTTTATCTTTTTTTATTTTTTGCTTTACAGTTTATTACAAATGAAAAATGTTTTATTATTTTTAATAAAAAGTGTACCTATAATAATAATTAATGGTAAATAACGTACTATTGGTCGCTAAAGACTAAAATTTTTGGGGGGTCCTTGGATTTTTTTTCTGATTTCGGGGGCCATGGTATAAAAAAGTTTGATAAGCACTGATCTACAGCAACGTTTCCCAACTGGTATTCCGCGGAACCTTAGACGCTATAATATAATCAAAAATCGTAGAATACATAGTACACTTCACTCAGCTACATACATTTAAATGTTAATTTACTTACGTAACAAAGGGAATGTCAATATCTTATATAATTAGTCGCTTTTGTCTTTTGATCACCTGGCCGACCTGACAAGCTTTTCGTCCGGGGACCCCGAGTTCGATTCTCAGTAATGTCATAATAATATATTTATGAGATTTTCTCAAAGCCTCGGTGTTTCTGATTCTTTTTCTTTATTCTAAATACACTACTGTTTCACTACACTGCTGTCATCGCGCCTCGTGACCTATTGTAGTATTAAAAATAGAAAAAAGTCGGCTCCCCGCCCTTTGCGGGGACCATGAGCGCGGAAAAGTGGAGGAAAGCTGGAGGCTGGAGCTGGAGGAAAGCTGGAGGAAAGTGGTGGAAGTGGATTTTAATTAGGTCTCTGCTGTCAGAAAGAAGATCCTGACTGTAGTGACTATAGATATAAACGCTCGATTAAGACCGAGTGTGGTGCGGGGCGGTTGGTTTGGATGAGTCATTGTTTGTGTTATAGAACCTCTTCTGACTCGGCTAGCATTCTTCCTAGTTCGATTAACAATAATACACAGGTTCTGTGGTATTGTGGGTAATATCTCTTGTCATTCTTGATTTTCCGCGAAATTGGCATCAAATTATCACTTATGGATGCGACAGGACGTAATAACTCGTAAACGAGCACCTGTAGTTCTAACTGCATACCAGGTGTTCATCACTAGACAGAAAGTGTCTGAGTATGTGGAATGTACCCGGAAAAGTGTGGGTCCACGCTTGAACCGAAGAGAAGCTATATGTATCTATGTATCTCAGTGGAACCTGATAGATTGCGTTAAGCCCGCCCCCTCCCACCGCCGTATAAAATAAAAATAAATAATTGTAAATATTTTATTTCGAAATGGATCACTGATTTTTCTGTACCTAGATGTACTATAGTAATCTCACCGGAAATCGAATCCGAAACTATTTGTATAAGAATCTAATGCCCATTTTGTGCTATGAAGTCGGTGATTGCCTTTAAGGCAGCGGTTTCCAACCTTTATGCTACTACGCCTCCCCGAAGAAAAAAAAAATTTCCGCGCCTCCCTTACCTTTTATTGTTTTAATATATTAAATAATATAGAAACGTTTTAAATAATAAAAACTTTATTATAAAAAAAAACTGAAAACTACAATTAACAGAATAATAACAAGGTTTGACTATAACATACACATACGTGTAGATTTATTTTTTATAAAAAAATATTTTTAAACATTTAAACCAACTACATCTATCGCATAAAAATTTAATGCGAGGGTTGTTGTTGTTTATTGGCACAAAGTTTATCAAATCTTGGGGGCAATGTGGAGAGTGCCACTCGTAGCTCTTTTTCGAGCTCGATATTTGGTTTTCATTGCAGCCAGTGCCGAAAAGCCCGTTTCGCATAAATCCGACGTTACAAACGGTAGAAGCACTTGCATTGCTTTGTAATACAAATATTCATACTCTCCGCTAAGATTCATCAAAAATTGAATTAAGGTTCCTACACGCTTCAGTTGACACTTTAGCTACGAGTGACATTTAAATTTGAGGTTATTGTTTTCATGCAACCAGCGGTCGTTTTGTGCATTACTGAAACAGAGCGTTTGCAAAAGCGCCATTTTTTAATTTCTCCGCTCCAAATATTTTTTAATAGGATTTAAATATATGTATTATGTATTATATATTAAAATAAACATTCATGCACTGAATTTTCACTGTAACGTTAAGATATGAAGTTTTATTTATTTGTAGATATTATGGTATAAAAATTAATTTATTAAAAAAATTTGGCGCCCCAGGTTGGAAACCGCTGCTTTAAGGGATGTTTTGGACTGTAGTTACCTCCTTATTGTGATAATTTAGTTTGTTCGATTTTTGTTATTTAAAATTTTCGTGTGTTTTTGTAATGAATAATCACAGGGGCGGTTGAGTTTGTTAGAACGGTCCTAATTGAGTTGTAGTAGGTACTAAAAATGATATATTATAACATTTTATCCAGTGGGTACCAAATACTAGAATTTTACCCAGTAGACAACCCCGCGTAAATAATTCAAACCTTAATAGACAGACAAATTATTACTACTACTTTATAAGGAAGATATATAGTTTTTGTATGTGGTTAACCCCTGAAGTTTAGCAGTCAGAGCTTTTATCCCCAGGGAAGGGTTGAATTAAAACGTAGAGGGCTGTTCAACCGCTGCGCCGGAAGATAAATGCAAACAATGACGTCATGAATGCTCTGATATTAAAATTCAGGAGTAGGTATTTGAAATGAAGTTACATAATGAATTAAAGTATATACCTACTTACCAGGTGTACATAAGAAAAAATGGTAGGTATAAGGTGTTAATTTCGAAAAAAAAATATCCATTATAATGTACTATTGATTTTTTTAGGTGGTGGGAGGGAGCGAGGGTAACAAAAGCCGGTTGAAAATTTCCGGACACACTCTCCATACCCAGACACTCCACATTTTAAATCTAGCGATGAACACCTGAACAGTTGTGATAGTTATAAAAAGGATTTCAAGTTATACACATTATTTTTTATAATATTCGATGTTTTTTAAAATTAATATAAATATTATATTAAAACTATGAATTATTTTATAAATTTGAATAATAAATATGACCATAAAATATAATATGTAATTCACATTTTATAACGTTTTTTTACAATATTGTACGTTTATCTTTGACTTAAAATAAAATATTTTTTTTTTTAATGTTTTCAGATAGGTACATGTTTATTAATTAATACAGTTTATCAAAAAAAGTTTCAAATTGCAAGCTTCGTATTTTTCCGCTAGGTGCCTCCGGTAGGTAGAGGTATCGCCTTAAATCGAGCCTAACTAGTGACTGCATCGCGCTCAGCGCTCGAAATGGAAAAATTTACGAACCGGAGCGCTCGACAGTTTTCTGAATATTTTTACATAGTAAAGTTATCAAAGTTTACGTGTTTTTTTTTCATAAAAATAAGTGTGTTAGATTTTCTATTATATGGCCTATCCAGCTCAGATGGTCAAATTATTTATTCCATGAGACGGAGCGATAATTTTACCGATTTCACGAACAGGAACGGCGCTCCGGTGCGTTCCGGTCCATTTCGAGCCCTGATCGCGCTCTTAACCCTATCACTGCCAGCCAATTTTTACTAGGACACTTGTAGGCCACCTATTTTTGGAATAAAATAAACCCCTTAAAAAATATGAAATAGGAACAGAATGATAAATATTTGTGAAAACTTACCAAATCAACATGATTCTCGAGTTTATCATGAATATTTTCACACTAAAATGTTGAACAGTTTATTCAGAAGTTAAGACGTTTACAAGAACGCACGAGTTAGTTTGTCTATGGCCTGACGCGACATACGTCATGCCTTGACGAGTTAACTCAGCTCTGGCAATGATCTGGCTATTCTGCCCTTCTAAGGAAAAAGGCAGTAACTGACTCCCACACACTTTCGAGATAAATGACATAATGTGGTTTTTTTCCAACTTTAGTACTGTGAAATAATAAAAAAACGGTGATAATATTTATTAGTAGGATGTTAAAATACAAATAAAGTAATAATAAGCAAGCAGTAACTGAAATAAATAGGTGCAATTATTGGCGTTTTGCTAAGAAATTTGTATTATTTTAGCAGATGTTCATTTTTTCACTAAGGATTTTAACGGTATTTTAGTGATAATTCTGATTTTAAAGTGAACAGAATATATAGCTTTCAAAATTACCTAACGGATGGCATTCATAACTCAATTTCACAAATTTTGCGAGTTACTGCCTTCTTCCTTGGAAGGGCAGTATTATTGTGGTTTCAGTCATGCGATAGAAAAGAGGAATTGGTTTTCTATTTACAGTGCAGATTGTAGGTTGCCTCACAAAAGTCTATTAGTTAGAACATAAGTAATAAAAACAAGCAGGTCCATAATGTGGTATGTATTTATTAAAACTGTTCTATATCTAGACATCAACTTAAATGCTATCAGGCCATCACCATACCGTCACCGAATATTGGGCCGAGTGACGCATCGTTCATAGACTTATGTCTTTCTGCTATTGTAGGCAGTGGGGGCTTCTTCAATTTTCCACCATTCTTGGCAATCAACGCATTTAGCTCCCTTTCAAATTTTCTATCTCTGAAAACAATAGAAAGAATATATTATTATGGTTTTCATCTAGTTATTCAAAGTTACTTTTCAACTCACCGCATCATTGGCGAAGAGTGGAGGTAAGCTGTGGAGATGCAACATAAATAATGCACATCAAACTTAATCAAACATACCTACAATACAAATTGCAGATGGTGTTGGTAGTTTTTAAAATTCAATTAACCCCTGCCTAACCAAACCATATAGCGGTTACCGCGTTGGCTTATAATTTATTTATTTATTTATTTATAAAAAGAGTATCACGCCATTACAGCTATTGGCCAATGCGCCATAATACATAATAAATACAAATGTATAAAAATATCTTAATTATAAATAACAATAAAAAAACAATAAATATTAATGAAATATGATAATTTATACAATTATAAATTTAGACTATTTAATACGTCCACAAACATTATATAGTTAATAAAAAACAAATCAACCTTTATGGTGCCATCAAATAAGCTAATTGCACGATACACAGCATCGTGAAACATAACATCTGTCCTGAGACGAGGTATCTTGAAGACCGTGGAGCTATGAGTGATATTGGTGGGAACATGAAAATTAATATTTGCCAGTATATACGGATTGTAAATGAACCCACGGAGAAGTAAAAAGAAATGCTTTAAAAGAATAATCACTCTTCGGGTAGACAGGGATTGCATTGATAGCATACCCAGAAGAAAACGAGTCGGGAAATTCATTTTATTGTCATTATCATAAGGAAAGAACCCGTATGTTCTTAAGTAGAGAAATCTAAGAAATCTATTGTGGACTCGATCTAGCCTAATTGTGTGGATGGACCTATTAGGACTCCAAATAATGCAGGCATATTCAAGAATACTCAAAAACACAAATGATACGTATAATGTACGTAGCACTCGGACGTTTTCGAATGATTTTGAAACCCTCATTACAAAACCAAGCATTTTGCTAGATCTAGTACTGATGTCAAGAATATGCTGATTGAAAGTGAACTTTGTATCATACAATACACCCAAATCTTTTATCTCCGTTACCCTACTCAATATTATACCAGACAATGTGTATGGGAACAATAAGGTGTGCCTTGAACGACTGAATGAAATAATATTACATTTGGAGGTAGCGAATTCAAGTTTATTCAATATAGACCATTGCGAGATAGCATCTAGGTCAGACTGCATCATCGCACAGCATAATGGGGTTTCAATGATCCCTGGTTCGAATCCCGGGTCTGGAAAAAATCACATGTTGTTTTTCAATGTGTGTTTGGATCCAGAGTTTGAACCTAATGGGTGGTTAACATCCATTTATTGTAAAAAAATATAGGTTTATAATATTATGATTTTCTTAGAATCGAATATGGATAAAAAAAAAATGACATAGCAGTCATTCGAACCCAACTTTTATATTAATTATTATATTATTATCTGCTATGAGTTTGCAAAATATTATATCCATAGAGTAACAACAATAAAATTGTAGGATGTACTAAAAATACTGTTGTAGTCTTATTAGTTTACAAATATGTCAATAGATGGCAGTACCTACTAACCACAAGTCTATTTTTAAATAAATAAATCTATTGTATTGTTAAAATTAATATAATTATTATGAAATTGCCATCTACTCGTAAATGAAATGCAGTTGGTCTACAAGTTTTTAAATTTATCATAACAGAGACTCACTTTTCATGCATACGACAGCAATAGTAAAATGCAATTATTAGTCCTAGAAAACCAATCACTCCCACTGCCAAACCTGCGCTCAGTATTCCGATAAAAGGCTTTTCAGATGCTGTCTCTATTTCTTCTGGAATGTAGAAAACACACAACTTTTAGACGTGAGATAATTAAAAAATATATTTGGCAATAAATAATATTTAGGTTTCCCTACATAAAATATTGTTTAAAATAATATAATATGATACCTATACTTAAATATAATATCTATTTAACCTATTAGGGCGTTACATTATGTTGATAATAATTAATCAATGAAGTATTATAATAAGTGAAGCCATTTTGTTGACTGCGTATCAATTTAAGATTATTAATCCTTTCCACGCGGACGAAACACCTGTTGTAGACTAATTAATTGGTCATTCGATACAATTAGCATGTTATATAAATGTGGAAATTAAATGCTCCGCAGTCAACAAGTTAACAATTTTAAAACTGATTATCTCAGATTCATCTAAATCTAAATTAAATAAATACATCCATTAAATCTTACTGTCAAAGAAATATTTTTGGTTCGTCAGTAGAGTGAGATTCCTTAAGATCAGGCATTGTGCTACGGTACTGTTGTAATAGTGGAACCTTAAAAAAATACATAAATTACATGACATTGAAAATCAAAAAAAAAACAATTACCAACAAATACATAGGTACTGACATCTGTTGATTTTAACTGAAAATAAAATAACTAAGAATATATTATATAGAAAGAAATAATTTATAAAAGATTGAATAGACAATGACATACGTATGCTTGCTTTTGAAATTAATCCATATTAAGTACATAATGTTATATACCGACAATTAGTATAATTCACAATGTGAATACTGCAAGTCGCGAGCCGCCGAATACTACAAGGTTCTAAGTGTTCGTCCTTGAAAAAACAAACCCAACAATGAAGTAGTATTCTAAGCTGCCTCATTGTTACTTTTGTTTCTCCAAGGACAAACACTTACAACCTTGTAGTTCTCCACTCGCGAAGTGTATTGCTAACTATAAGTTCTCCAAACCAAAGCACTTCAAGTTATAATTGTCGGTCTCTAGCTAGAAAGTTATACCAATACGTTATTAAACATGTTCAACTAAAGTTATAAAAACGTACCTATTAGAAAATTAAGTAGGTTTGTACTAATTACTATTGAATGCTACCTGTATTAGGCTATAAAACACCCATCAAAAATAGATGCCCACTCATAATTTTTAAATGCAGTATTATAACAACTGTGCCTGAAAATCTAAAAAGTACACTTTGATGAAAATACAATTTAATATTTTCATGTTGGTGGACTTGTGTCTTTATGGTTTTAAGATTTTCATATTACTGTTATGAATAGTTTTACAAAATAAATTGCCTCTAGGATACTCCAGGTACCCACCAAATCTGTACACAACTAATTTTCAGCAAAATTGGACATGCGATACTCTGGTTCTGAGGTCTAGATACATATTATTTTAAAGTCTTGTTAATTGCTTATTCAATATCTTCTGCATTCTAATCAGCGATGTAGTGCTAAATAAAAAATCCCTCATTTAAATTTCAACGTTTAAAAATTGAATAGGTAACAAAATATTTGAATTCATTGCAGTAAATATTATTACAATGGCCTTGGCTAACACGAATGTGATAGGTATGTCATTGTCTGCCAAATCTTATAAGAGAGGCATTCATGCAAATTAAACAATTTTTTTTATTACCGATAACAGTTTTTATTACTTTGAACTGGTTTGATTAAAGAATCTATCTCAGACTCAAACCATAAAATGATAGTGTATAAACATCTTTTTTTTAATATCTTATAAGATTTTTATTGTTATTGAATATCTATATATAATTAATTGAGGAACACCTCAGTACCACACATAGGCCGGAATTCAATAGATACAGGTTCAAGTTCACTCGCTACCATTATTTAAAAAAAAAAAAAATCTTTTAGGTATGTTTCTGAGGTGCTCAAAATTCTGTATACATTGTATACAACAATGATGTACCTAGTTAAATTTTAAGTTCTCATATTTAAATTATTTTTTGCAAGTAAAGATAAACATTAAATTTAATAGTGGTAATCAAATCTTTGCCACTGACGGATTTATTATTATTATATTGTCACTTACTGATCACACCGACATTTCATAAATCCTGACGTAGTGTTTCTGCATATTTGTCTATAATCATCACATTGGTCTGGAAACCAGCATAGCTCACCATAGCGGGCAACTAATCAAGAAATTTTTTTCAATCAATATATTTTTGGCAACAAAATGTGGTCTGTGACGATGCACTTCATTTGTTATTGAGTCAATGATGAGTGAGATAATTTAAATGAAGCCATGAGACACAAATATAAATATAGGTTACCGTTTTATGATTCTGATTAACAATTCAATTCAATCGATCTGCTGACCTACATTTTATTGATTCACAAGTCAATTATCATTTTAATGAATGCTTTGAATAATTATTTTATAATAGCAATGGTTTTAAATAATTCCCATTTAGCTTTTATTAATATTTTTACACCTACGTATTAATCAATTTATTTATTGTGACAGTTGTTTTATAAATAGCTTTTGTTTACAGATGGATTTATATAGATATTTCGAAAATAGAATGATTGGCCAAAAATAATACAATTGAAAATTATTTTCACATCCAATATAACTGTAAAATAATTGATTTGTAGAAATGACAACTTCTAATAAAATTTATAGCTCATGTTCTCTTATACCCAATCAAAATGCATGTTTCGAATTTTAGAAGTACAGTAGACTCCCGATTATCCAGGCTAATGGTGGGGAAAGGCGGCACGGATAAACGAAAAATACGGATAGTCCGAAATATGGTTTTTTTCTTCTTAAAATACTACATAATTATACATTTCTAATACAGACAATTATTTTACATGTTTAATACTCATTATTTATTAAGAAAATCTGTGATTTTGCTTTGTTTGCAGGAAAATTTTAATGATTTTCTAATATTAGTTCAAATAAAGAGCTATTATATCGTTGTATACACCGTATCGTGCACGGATAATCCGCACACAGATAATTGGGAGTTTACTGTATGCATGTAGGGGAGAGCAGGTAGGATTCGTACACTTTTTACTCTAAGCCATATAAAAACAAAACTGTAAGATATTTTTAAATAACTTTAATGCTGTTATATATCCAATATATTTGGCTTTAATAATAGTGAAGTATAGTTTAGATACAAATCAGCATGGCGAAGCTACGGTAACTTTTCTGAAAAATGGAAAACGTACGAAGCTACCCCACACGTGGGGTAGCTTCGTACATAGTGTGGGGCACATTCGTACATAATGGGGAACCTTCGTACAGTCAAAGAAAATGCTATTTATTCAATGTAATATAATCATGTATTGAGATCAAAGCTAACACAGAATCAGCCTTCATGTAATAATAATTAATAGTTATTGTTTTTAAAGTGCTTATAACTACGTAGTCATAAAAACATAACACTTTTATTTATTTTTTTGTTAATAAAGGAACGAATAAACCAACATTATAAAATTAACCATTAGAGTAATAGGTCTTAATCGTATTTAATAGTTGTACTATCCAACATTATATATAGATAGGTCTTTTTCGAAGCTAAATATTATCCGGGCTGTTCTTGCTGTAAAAGCAGATTTTGATAGCGGGAAAACGCATACCACATCTGTGGGTCTATTCTATACTTATCGAACACTAAAGTGATATATAGTATCATACTTAGGGTAGGTTTGTATCAAAATATTAGCACTTATTGTAACAATTACACGAAGTTGGTTTTTATTGTTGCAATAAATGCGATATTTTAACAGCAGCAAGATAGGTTCTGTTAAAATATAGCACTTATTGCAACAATAAAACCAACTTCGTGTAATTGTTACAATACGTGCTAATATTTTGATACAAACCTACCCTAAGTTTGATAATATTTATCACTTTATCACTTTAGCGGTCGATAAGTATAGAATAGACCCACTGATATGTAAACTGTTCCTTCATCTTTGGTAGTGGGAAAGACAAATTTCCAGGTATGAGGCTTCTTCCTCAAAAATGAAACTTTGTATTCAACGGGACTATATTTTTTAAGCACCTGCCCAAGATAATTTAAACGGTCTTTGTTTTCTTGAACTCTACTATCACAAAGCGTTCTTCTTTGATATTCTCTGACGTCACTGGAGTTTCATTGTCAGTATCCGATCCTTCAGACGTCTCTTCGATGAGAGAACAAGAACTTTCTCTTAAACTCATATTAGCCTCATCCTCACAATCAGTTTCATCCTGACTATCAGTCTTTACAGTTTTATTTTGCCTCTTTGGTTTAGTTGTCCCTGAAGTTTTCTTCTGTCTCTTTGTTTTGGTTCTTCTATCTGACAGTAAATATAATGCTCGCTTCATCTCTTTAGCCCTTTGCTTCCTCTCTTGCTCTTGCTTCTTCAACTGTTTTGCTTTTTCTATTTCTTCCAGTCTATTTTTTTCAGGGGTATCTGTATATATTCTCGATTTTCCTGGTAGTTTTCCTTTCTTCGACTTTTTTAACGCATTTCTGTCCACTCTGGGATAGGGCCGGATAATTTCTGGAGTTATTAATCCTACAGTTGATGAAGATGCAGGTGCAGTTGTAGGTGATAGCAAGGAGGGTGATACTGGCGCTGAGCTCCATGGAAGATCTTGTTGAGTAATCTCTGTTTCTGCAGGTAGAGTTTCTGGCACATTGGCATCTTGGCCCGCTGTAGAAGTTGATTGTCCACCTTACGTAGATTCTAACGGCTGCATCTTGCATCATTGCATCTTCATCAACGTCTCCTGTTCCGGTCCCCTTTTTCACATATATTCGCGGCATGGTTCTGTAACAATAATATTTTTGGTGAACAATCTTTCTACTGCCACGCAGTTAGGAATGGGGAGCATTCGTACAGTACGAATCTACCCCACTCATAACTGCACGAAGGTACCCCAAACCGAGAAATCAACAAATTAATTGAAAATAAAAATAACCGCTATAGTTAGCCTAAAATGACTATTTACATATTAAACAAAGTTATCACTTCATAAACTATACTAAGTCACTTATAACATTCGTGTAAAACTTATAACAGTTAAGCGTGTTCAAAAGTGAATACAAAAAATACTTACGTAGAGCGAAAACACCTATCGGCGTGCTCCGTCGAAGCTGTTGGCCGCACTGATGCCCTGCCCCGCGGTTACACTATGCGTATGAGCGGGAGTCTTACACACAAACGTGAGCACGCCAATGAATTGGATAGTGAAGATATCGCCACTGTACGAATGCTCCCTGTGTACGAATCCTACCTGCTCTCCCCTATGTATCTATATGCATTTTAGAAAAGCAAACATGATTTATTTTGATGCTGACAAATAAATCATTTGTGTTGAGTGTTGATTATAAATTATTGTTACTAATGAGGTTTGTACATTTTTATTTACATCAAATGAATAAGTTAGTTATGTATAGTGACATATTATATTTGCTGTGCAATGTTATAGTATGAATATGACACAAGATTGAAAGTAGTATGCAAAAATAAGTAAAAGCAATTAAAACGCACAATAATGCAACATTATTTGATTCAGAATGCTCATAAATTTAATGAATAATGAATGCAAATCAAAATTTTAGTAAAATACATTCATTCAATGGTGAAAAGTACTGTTGAATTAAAGTAGTTCACAATGGTTACATGTAAATCGTACGTATTACATTTCACCGGAACACAGTTCGACGTGAGCTTTCTTATCAGAAAGAGATGAAAAAATTATGCGTTGTTCATGGAGCATCGCAGACAATAATGTTCCAATTTTATTAGACTCAATATGAACATTAATTCAATTTTCATAGCCGATTTGGACAAAATTCATGAATTATTCAAGAATGAAAACCTAACCTAACAAATAATCCAGTATATAGGCTATTTTGTCTTATTTTTTACAAAAATATAATACATATCTATAATATTTATCAATTTTATAGAATTTTCCAACTAAATAATAATGCTGAGTGTTGTATTATTGGATTTCATGTTTGAGAACAGTTCAGCAAATTGACGAAAAATCTCATTGCAGAAGTGTTAAGTTTCCATCTCTATAACAGATGGTTTTCTTCAGCATCATTGACTTCTTCACCATCTGTTACCTATGTAACATACATCCAAATAATATAGATAGAATCGTTTTGTATTTCAGAAGAGAATAGATAAATAAAATATATCTATTTAAAATGTTGACTGTGGAAATAGTTATAAATACTTAACGCATGTATTCTTTGCATTGTTCTTTTTGGATTAAGTATCACATCACACCAATAATTATGAATATGGTAGACAATGGTTGAATATAAATTAAGAAAGGTTAGAAAGACGATTGGATGATGACAATGATTGATACTTTGATACATAATCTTTTGAAAAATATTTCGCACCTGGGTAGCACATTTTCCCATTCTGGACATGCCTTAGCTTGCAAATACATAAGACTGAATTACATTGTAGCCCTTCTAAACACTCCGAATCTTGGTCGCAGGAACTTCCTGGTAATACCAAATACAAACGAAGGGACAATGGTTAAAATCATGGAGGTATTATAAATTATAACACAAATCCTTCATTCCAATCGCTTCACTTGTTGTCCTCCCATCTGGCGAAATTATTGGACAGCTCAAGTATTAATCAAGCAGCTGTCAAAAATTATAAACTCAAACAACTCATAAGCCATTTAACGTGCATGGATTTACTACTGACAGTACGTATTATCTGCAGCCATAACAAGAAAATGCATGTGTAAACACGTATTATCGTGCAAGTTACAAGATGACATGCATGCTTCAAAAAAGTTCAGAAGCTACTGAATTGCCACGCGACAGTTGGAATTTGTGAGATATCTGCGCCTGCGCAGTAGAATGATAGTGGCAAACCTGTCGAAAATAAAACAAAATGTACGACGCAAAATATTTTTGACGTTTACCAATTATCAAAACATCGCGTCTTGCTTGCGCTTGAAGAATTAGATTAGCGAGACAGTCAACACTTTCACATGTAAACATTTATTATCACGATAGCTTAAAATACACACTTTAGGTCCCAGTTAATCCATGCACGTGTACAGGCGCTATTACTACATAGTACCTACATCTTTGGTAATGTGGATTTAAAAATACTACGAACAAATGTGTTGTTATTAACTAGCATAATAATATTAGACTGTTTAAGTCAATGCAATAAGATTTCAATACATATTGTCTTCTAAGGCATGTTAGTTGGTTCGCTATACGTACAGATGTATGATTTCCATGATACATTTATAAATTTATAGCAATTTTATTTATTTGTACAAAATGCATAATAATTGAGACTTAGTTTCAAAGTCCGTAACCTCTGTGTTCCGCCATTTTGAGATAATTCCAAAAAACCATCAAGTACATTTAGGGCTGCAGATATAATATTTTCTTTTTGCAACAATATTATTAAACAATTAGAAAAAGTGAATACCGAAATAAAATGTCTTTAACGTCATTAAAATCAATAAAAAAAACATGCTCAGCATTAGTCATAAACTATAAAAAATAGCGGCTGATGAATATAAACAACTTTGCAATCAATCTCTGGTTTAATTCTATTTAACTAACAAACTGAGCTGGATTTGATATCGATCGAAAAATACTTAAGGAACCAGAATCAATAAAAATATCAAAATAGATAAAAATGAAGGTTACCAGCTTTGAAACTAATAGTCGCAATTATTATCAAAGAATAAACATAGATGGTTTGAATAGTAATATTTTTACTATTTTAGTGTGCCCACAGTGGAGTAGTGGCAGAAAGTCTGCCTCTAAATTCAAATATTGCAGTCGTATTTTCAATGTGTGTTTATATCCAGAGCACGCATTCGATATTAGTAATATTTGACACTCTGCATGCTTTGTGTTTCTTTCGTTTTATGACATGACCGTTATAAAGTAATAAGCCGAACCCTGGCTTTAAAACCTTGGGTAATTGTGCCGCAGATGCCGTCATGAGCATTTATATTTTATTTATTATGAAAACAGTTTATTCCATGTAGACAATTATAATAAATACCTTTTTCTGTCGGCACATAGCCTTTTCGATCAAGTAATTGTTAATTTAAAATTTGAAATTTTCATACATTTTGATGCATCATTATCACAAACTAAGATTATATTAGGTAATATTAGGTTGGGGTAGGTTAGGTTAGGTTAGGTTAGATTTGGTTTGGTCTAAAAAGAAAGTTATAAAATCTCATGACGGCATCTGCGGCACATTTACCAAGCCTTGGACCATGATGACTGGCTTTCACATTTATATATAAGTAATCAACTCGGCGGAAAGTATCCAAAGATAACGAGTTATTTATTAAACACAATCTATAGGACCTTTTTCCTTTTCCAAATGTCGAAAATTCAACTGGAAAAACAATTTAAGGAACTATATATTTTCAAGGTACAGAATTATACAGACATTTCAGTCTTACCATCAAAATCTTTTATCTACATGTTGATCAAATTTATTTGCAAAAAGGTATTTATTAGTATCTTGGACAATTTATTATAAAATACCTAAATAATTCGATCAAAACATTAAAATCTGTCAAAATAATTAAAACAATACGGTTAGCTTACCTACTTGTCCAAATACGATAATATATGAGAGAGATGACAGCATTAAAATGGTCATAAAAAGATGCTGAGACATCTTTATTGATTGATTCAAAACATTAAATGAATTAAATCTGTGTTTTTATGTGTCAAATTAGTGAAAATATTTTGATATTTTCTAATCCAATGTAATTTGTGTTATCCAAAATAGACTATCTGCTTAGACTGTGTCAGTAATTCTGATTATACTAGCATGTTGCCACAGCCACAGATGTGTTTGGGTCAGAAATAGATCTCAATTTAAAATATTATTTTTATAACTTGCAGCTTGTAAAATGGCACAACAGATGGTAATACTTTATTTTAATTCTTGGCTAATAATAATTTTTAATGTATTGTATGAATGTGTCGTAGATAAGATTAATATTTGCCGTTAATTAATTATATTAGACACATTTAAATACAGATATTATAATATTATGAAATAATCATAATAATAACTCTAATTAAAAATATCTTCCTCATATGATTTTGGTTTTTCATACAATATAGCCAAATACAAATTTTGCCAAAAGCCAAAAGACTGTTTAAGCGTCAATGACATTGAGCTATTTTACGAGCTGCTTGTTGGCGAATTTACAATCTGCCTGTAAAGTCGCCCAGTGTCATCATCGCACAAGCTAACAAGCAGATTGTAAACAATCTATCGAGAAAAGTTGAAAGTCAGTCAACTTTACACACTACACGCCGACGTGTGGGCCTACTGCGTCTGCGCAGTAGAGCGATGGTAGCGACCTCCTGGTAAAAAAACGAACTACTCATTTTGACATTTACTGTTTTGACGTTATAAAATGGAAACATTATTCGGAAAGCATTTTACGTTCATTTGCGTTCCACTTCATAGCGCTAGAGCCCGATAAAAGTAAACAACAACACAATATTATGATTTCAACTCGCTAGTTTGTGTATATTATCTATGCTTTTTTACGTATATTATCTATTGTCTATGATCTGCAACTACGTTCTGTGAAAATAGTCGCTGGCTTGTGGCTTCTCAGCGAATGGAAAGTTTTGTGTGTCATCATCACAATCGCAGTAGCTGAATCGCTCGCTTTTAAATTCGCCAACAAACAGCTTGTAAAGTAGCTCAATGTCATTGATGCTTTGCGGTGTTGATGATACGTGTGTTTTTTGTTTTGGAATAAGTTACTTTTGTAACAAACACCGATTTTTAAATTGATTTTTCTACTGGATTGAATGCTATTAGGTTCTTCTATACAAAAAATACTAGTTCAAAATTTTATCCTTTAATTAATTCTGGCATTCATAACTCATTTTCAAGAAGTGGAATAAGTTCACTTTGAAAATACACCCCTCAATAGTATGATTAAAAAAACTACACATCAATATTACCTATTCAGTAGAATTCATACCCAGTGACAAGCGTTGAAGTGCCGCTTATAAGAAAAATTGGAAAATAAACAACTATTATTAAAAATATATAAAACTTTATTTGTCTTTACTTAATATCACAAAATAATAAAACAAAATAATGTCATTTAGAAAAATCAAACGACTTTATAGGTACTTCAGTTGGATCCAAATGGATAATATTTGTGTGATCTCCACTCAGGAACATCGATGAGGCGGTAGTCCTTGTTGAACTGATCAATCTGGTGCACTTCCTCGGGTGTCAGGCAGAAATCGAAGACATTGATGTTCTCACGGAGACGGTTGGGGTTGCCAGACTTGGGAATTGGCACAACTTCGCTATCAATCTGGAAGGAAGACACAATGACAATTAATATGAGTTGATTACATGTTTAGATTATTCATAGCACGCTTAGAACAACAGTTAATAAATTAAGCTTACACATAAATTAAGTGAAATTTTCTTCCAAATTATTAATGAATGAAATGAATGATTCTGCACTTATTAACATCCATTCTGACTACTTTCCAGAGAACCTTTAGATACCGAGAAATTCTATCAGATTCAAATGCAATATGGGTGCTTCATATTGAAATCTCTGCCAGTGCAGTGTCAGACGTTGTCTTTTGTGAAATAACGTAAACTTTAGTAAGGCAGAAAGTTCCGGCCCCTTAGAGTCAAAGAAACCTATCTTAATTTTTAACAATTTTGAGTTACATAATATGATACTGGACATTAAATGACATGCTATGTTAAGTGACAAAGAAACTTATCAAAAAATTCATTGGATAAAAGATAAGTCTAAACATATCTCCTGCAAACACGTTATTGTCAATGTCTGTGTAATGTAAATTTACTAGTGTTTGGCGATCCTGTAAAGCAGAGAAAAATGAAATACGTTTCTTTGACTCTAAGGGGTCGGTTGTAGATAAACAATACCTTTTTACAACCTCTGTTAAGTCATAAATGATTACTAAAAATAAATCTACGCAATTTGTCATCCAATATCAGACCCAAACAATAATAATATTACTAATTTGCGGTAGGTCAACTTTAGGCAGAAGATTAAATCATATTTTAGTACTACTAATTAAACAATTTTATAATAAATACCTAGTATGTTGACGGGTTAATTAATAATATGTCTGCTATATTGATTCAAAATATAAAATATTCTTGACTTACGTGATATCTGAGCACAATCTGGACTGGGTTCTTGTTGTATTTGTGGGATAGTTCTGCGAGGAACGGATCGTCAAGGCCGGGAGGAGGAGACTTGTCATTCTTCTTGGCCTGAGGCAGGGATCCCAGAGGAGAGTAACCAATCACGACGATTCCATTGTTTTTGGCATATTGACGCAACTTCTTCTGGGTAAGGTTAGGGTTCACCTGTGTACGGAAAAAAAATATTAAGTACTAATTTATTTAATGATGGTTAAGTATTAAGTGTATCAGTTGAATAATTTTATTTGGGCTTTGGTTAATTTATTGTTAGTGTATTACTGACATTTTTCATTATAAATGTTTGGACTCCCTGTAAATTGATCAATGGAATAATGGAAATTTTATAAAACTAATCATAAAATATTAGAATTAGGTAGTTTAATAGTATAGATTGACAAAACAAAAGAGCCCAAAAACTCAGTAAAACTATAGTTTTACCCATCTCGAATTCTATATTTGCACTTACAATCGTTTGTTTGTGTTATCGCCGTGTACCTAATTGAGTTTTAGGCATGTCGTTCAAAATTCAAATATTATATACGTACATTAAAATGCATAAATATAATTTATACAAATAAAATTTTAAAATGTATTTTTTGCAATTATTAATTTTATTAATTAAATGTAGAGAAGCATTATTATTCAAGTTATAATTTTAGTTAAAATACATTTAACAGATGTCAGCAGTGAAATAATATAGGAATGTTCACAATATTCATACATCAGATTAAAAGTAAATCAAAAATTTTGATTAATTAAAGTCCTTAAATACTTCCTAAGCATCTGGACATACTCTATAAAACAGAAGACAAGCCCACCGATTGTTGATTTGTGGAATTACTATTTGAATGTCAACAAATATGCAGAATTTTGACACAACTCATAAGATAAAATAAATTATTCCACACAGTGACAATTAGATCTAAAATACATCGGAAACAGCTCCAAGAACATAATTAATATATTTAAAAAATCAATGGAATACACCAAATAAATAATTTATCATACCTCAATTTCAAGAGCTGCTGGTCTGATGGTAGCATGTTGGAGGAGCCTGTCGATCTGTCTCTCATTGAAATTTGATATTCCAATGGACTTGGCGAGTCCTAACCTCTTGCACTCTTCCATCCCCTTCCATGTATCGAGATAATCAGTGTCACCGAATGTGAAGTTTTTCTAAAAATTAATAAAATAAATAAAATACCATGTCAATTATATTTAAAACACCTAAAATGTAAATTATAAGTAATTTATATTGTATTCTATTATTAGATGCCCACAGTAGTACAGTACCCCTTAATAATAGATTATAATAATATTAGTTATTAGTACAATCAGATATTAGTTAAGTTAAAAGATGACAATTTTTTTTTAAATTACTGCAATGACAGCATACATTAATTCATATACAAAATGGCTTTATTGACAATTTTAAAATGACATCGTTTGTGTACAATAGTTTAATATATATACCCACGATGGCCGCTTGGCTTAAGCGTCGGCCTATAGGGTCCCAGGTTTGAATCCTGGATCTGGTAAGTATACATATTGTTTTTTTAATTTGTGAATGAGTCAGTGTATGGACCTAATAGGTTGAGCAAGTGGCTGACATCCATTTCTCATAATAAAAAAAAATCTGTTAATATAAACTTCCTATCGATACTATTAAAATCGGACTTGGTCGAGAAAAAATTATATTTTTTATTTTACCATGAAATGTAAATTACTATGATGAGAAATGACAGGGCATCATAATGACATAATTATTCATCTATCCTACAGATTCAACAAATTATTCAGGCTTAACACCCAAAGATACAAAAAATTCATTATCCGCCCATAAATTGATTATTAAAAATGTTTATTTTATTATTATTGTGCTACACTTACAAAGTCTTCCAGAGGCCAGTGGATAAGATACAAATCAACATAGTCCAATCCCAGTTTGTAAAGAGATTGCCTCAGGGTTGGTACCACCAAGTCTGGTCGGTGATGTTCGTTTGCGAGCTGAAAACAAAATAACAAGATATTATAATAATCATAGTTTTATTATTGCGATAAAGAATTACTACCTTTACCCAGGGGTGGATTTAACCATTCGAGGGTCTAGCAGCAATAAAAAGAAATCAACAACTTTTCACTGCCTATCCGAAAATTTTTCGGTACTGTTCGGTTATACGGAATACAGCGGAAAACACATTTTGAAAATAGCCGATAAACTGGATTATTTGTTAGTTTGGGTTAGTTTAGGTTAAGTTAGGTTGGGTTAGGTTAGATTAGGTTAGGTTAGGTTTAGTTAGGTTAACCTAACAAATAATCCAGTTTATCGGCTATTTTCAAAATGTGTTTTCCGCTGTATTCCGTATAACCGAACAGTACCAAATTTTCATTTCATAACTATTAAAAAATGGGTATGTAAAATTAATAACTTTATTATGTTTCGTTGTTTTTGTTTTTGAATCATAATCGAGATTATCTATAAAAAATACTATCATAGTTGCATCATTTTCAGAAGGTATTTGAAGAAACTTCTTCGGTTATTCGACAAAAAATATTTTGAAACAAATAACAATTCTTCACCCATTAGTAGAAAATCATTTTTCGAATGTGTTCATTCTTTGTAATATAGTGGCATGACATGCATTGCATAGGGACGGCGAATTCTTTCGAACGAATATAATTATTACAACTTTTGAGAGCAATGACAGATTTTGATGAATAACATATTATATCGATATCATAGTTTTTAAAAAAATCGAAGCATAAAAATCCTGACAAAATTTCGCAAGGGTGCCTCCAAGGCTGTCAGCGCCACACGTCAGGTACCGTGGAAATGCTTAAGATATTTGGTGAATTTGTCTATTTGAGATAACAGATAAAAATTAATAAAACAGTTAAGTATGTGTGCCATTTAATATTAAATTATAACAATTAATGTCATTTGTACTATAAGTCTAAAAAAAGTGTTTATTTTTTTTTATTTCAGTATATGTGAAAAATACGGCATTTGATTTTGGTACAGAGAACGTCATTGCTAATATCTAACCTTTGTTGTGACGAATAAGTCCTCCCGTCTGACGGTTCCATCGTGGATTTTATTCCTGATGGCTTGTCCGACTTGATCCTCGCTCTCGTAGCTCTCAGCTGAGTCGATGTGACGGTATCCTTCTGCGATTCCGGCCTCCACCGCATGCTGGACTTCGAGAGGCTTGCTTCCTCCTTTCTGAAAATATCACAAAAACATTATTCATAACTAATAGGTATTATTATTCAATACGATTTTAAATTAACCCTTAAATTAGCCACCAGAGAAAAGGTATATTTGCTGCGTTGGTGGCACTTTGTAAATAATATAATTATGACCTGCGCAGACGTCTTCGTTTGGTTATTAATTTGTTTTATTATCATCATTTTGATTTCACATGATTTTTCATCGAAATAATTATAGTGCGTTGAGCATTGTCGAGGCTTGTAAAATTAATTATTAATGCATGACATTTTTGAACATACATAATTTTTGAAAACACTTCTGAGAAAATATATTAAAACGGATCACTCCAAGATCTTTTAGTGTTGTAACTTCCTAGAACTTGCTAATAACTTTTAATCAATCACTTTTTTATTCAACGAATAATTCACAAGGTTTAAGAATGTAACATTCCAATTATTTAACATACATAATTTTGAAAACACTTCTGAGAAAATAATATATTAAAACCAATAGAATTTTTTTTTTGAAAAAAGTAAGACGCCGCAGGAATCGAACCTGCATCTTTCGGGTTTCGCGCCCACGCAAATAGACCACTATGCTAAAGGTACTATACTTAATTACGACAATGGCTTTTATAATACTCTCTGAAGCGTTTTTTCTAAATTGAGCTACTGTTGGCTATCGGCTTTTGAATTTTAAATCAAAGTGGGTATTACTTTAATTACTAACCGACCTCACGGATCACTCCAATATCACTCCAATATTTTTTAATTAATTACTTTTTTTATTCAACGAATAATTAATAATAAAGTGCGTGGGCGGGAAACCCGAGAGATGCGGGTTCGATTCCTGCGGAGTGTCTTAACTTTTTTCAAAAAGATTTTTTCTATTGGTTATAATGTATTTTCTCAGAAGTGTTTTCAAAATTGTGTATGTTCAATAATTAGAATGTTACATTCTTAAATCTTGTGAATTATTCGTTGAATAAAAAAAAAATCATGACATTTTCGTTTGCGTATAGCCTTTGCAAATAAATCTTAGAGCATTAGATATAAAACTGTGAAGCTTGTTTAGTAAGCTTTAAATATCACTTGCATATAATATTATTATCTGTATCTAATAATCGACTTATCGTATGTTCTCTAAAAAATCGAAAAATCAGAATTTAAAATTTTTCAACCGGTATATGGATTGTCAGATTTTCGGTTTTAGGAATTTCTGACTGATGTACATTTTGAAAAGATTCTAATGGTGAACAGGGTTTGAAAGATTATACACAACTAGTTTTGAAATATTATGTAATATACAAATTCTATGCAAATTCGTACATAAGACACTGACTCTGATGTACAGTCGACACCTTATAAGTATAAGTCCGTACTGCAAAATGGTACTATTCCTTAGCAAGATTTTAATAAATTTTAATGACAGCACGACGTTAATTTGTAATGCTGAAATCGTAATTTTTTTGTTGATCGATATATTATATTGATTGAATTTTTGATTTTTTTCAATTATTATTGTTGTATTATCTTTAAAATTAGGTACCTGTCTAATAAAACGCAATCAAGTCAAAATATCCAAAAACACAGTTACGGCCTTTTACGTAGAAGGTGTCGACATATGAAGGTAATATCTTCACAATGAAGAAGAACAAGAATTGAAAAGCCTTTATCAACAATTAATTATATAATTCATTCAATATCTACTTAATTAATGTAATATTGTTATAATTGTTGTTAAACGCATTTTCAACAATAATAATTTGTAATACATTACAGAAAATGTAATCATAAAAAAAAGTTTGTGGACATACCACGCTGGTGCCGAGGCCGAAAATAGGCATGTAATTTCCATCATTCAATTCGATTCTTGGGGCGATTCCAGCGTAATGATCATTCTGGTTGAATTGATTAGGATTCTGAAAATAGAGAAAAATATATATTATATAATAAATAAGCTCATATACAAATCTCAATATTAAAGTGGACACGTTAGCAGAACATATCAACAACGTGAACTCGAATTTGTAACAGTAACCTTTATTGAAATGTAGGCGGAATTAATTTTTCAACTACGTACTATATGCATTATACCAATGGTCCCCAACCCCCGGTCCGTGGATCAAATAGTACCGGGCCGCCCAAGGAACATTAAACTATTTCCATAGTTTTGGATATCAGTGGAAGATGAATAACCATCCTTAAGCTGTAAAGCTATACATTTATTAATGTAAAGCAAAGATGCAACGGCAGGTTTCGCATTAGTTTGTTGAAAAAAACCCTTTGTTTTTGTTAAATTTTAAGTGTATCAGACTGTTATATGTATATTTGTTAGTTATAGTTATGTCCATCTGTCACAATATAAGATTTAAAAAATATTATGTAAAAAACCATTAATTTTTAGGATTAGTGGTCCGCAAAATTTTTTTCCTTTTTTTACCGGTCCGCAGGTGTAACAAGGTTGGGGAACACTGCATTATACAATACAATATAGGTACGGACACTTCAGTACATTTACACATATTTTCAATTAATTCGATTATTGCAATGTAAATACTAACATTTGTATGAGCGGACCCAGATTTATAATTATTATGCGCAGGCTCGATTACTCTAGGGCAGGGGTTCACAAAGTGTGTCCCGCGTGACTTTTTGATGTGTCCTGCGAGATTTATGTTGAATCTGTATTATTTTTATACTTCATATCGAATATTACAAATTACAAAAGCATCTTATCGTGATACGAATTTAATTGGATTCTACAAAGGACTTTCACTTGAGGTACATACAAATATAGTTAAACGTGCTCATTAAATGGCTAAGTTATTTGGAAGTACCTATACCTATTTGTGAAAAAACATTTTCTACGATGAGCATTAATAAATCAAACTTAAGATCAAAATTAACAGACAACCACATCGCATCTTTGCGTATTCACACCAAAAAAATTGAGCCTTGATTGCAGGATTTAGTTTCAAGCAAACAATTACATAAATCACATGGTAAAAAAATTAAATATTATTTTTAGTATATTAATAAGAGTAATAATAATACAGTATATTTAGTTCAAAATATAAGTTTACACATATTTTTTTGGCTTATGTTTTTTAAAAACAGAAAATATTAACAAAAGATAAGGTCAGCCAAATAGTTTTGATTTCAAAATTGTACCTGTGACGAAAAAGTTTGTGAACCCCTGCTCTAGGGTTAATTTACTATTTATGTGCTGCCTCCATTATTAAACAGATACGCGGTATTTATTATCACGGGAAACCGACAAGCTTTGTGTGGAGACAGCTGTTATAGGTATATATAATTTTGAGAATATGCATGTTTAATTAGATATAGGTATAGGTATAAGTTTTTTTAAGTAAAAAGAAAAATAATTCATAAATAATGTAAATAATCTGAATAATCACAATGAATCTGCTGTTTTGTAAAGTATAAATCAAAATGAATGATTTTTTTTTTTTATAAATACAATACACAAAAATTAATGTTTCTGTAAATAAGTAGGTACGTAACATTTTATTATGTAGGGTTACCAGGCGTTTCGATTTCCGGAAGTTTCCGGAAAGACGTCTCCCGGGAAAACCGTATAATTTACCGGTTTTAACGATACAAAACGAATCCTAAATTTATTTAAATATGTACATCTAGTTTTAGTGGATAATAAACCGATAATTATGTATGTACTATTAATTATTATAAAGTATGATAAATGGTTAACATATATAATATTATGTACTCACGGCAAATGACGTGTGCAGGAAACCCGCGACGAAGAAAAAGAATAAAAACTTCATCTTGTCTTATAAGATATAAAACAAAATTCTCACAACAAAGTCAGCGAACGAGCGTCGGCTGCTGGTTGATGCCTGGTCGAGCCGCGATCGCCTTATGTACTCCGCCGACGAGAGACAAGACCTGAAATAGCGCTTGGGTCGATTACCGGTTGACCCCACCCGACGCCATGTTGAGTTCTGATACGCGGGGAATCACTAAACACGGCCGAGATTATTATGACTACTAACAGACAATAACAACAAACAAGCACTATCAGAAACTACAGTGTGTTTGTTTGAATGGTACTGCAAAAAAATATGCAAAAAGTGCTCAATCCCACACGCTTTATCAGCAGGGTTATTCTAACACATTACTTAACTCCAAAAGCAATAAAAAAAGTGATAAATATGATATGTCGTATGTAGACAGTTAATTGTCCCGGAAAGTTAACTATCGTAACGGTGTGATATTTTTTAACATGGTAGACCATCACTAAGTTAACCACGACCTGTTAAATGTCTTCGAGTAACACATTGGAATCAAGTAAGACGTGTTAAATGTGATAAAAATTATTGTGGATAATTGCTTTATTTTGGAGCAGTAAAAGTGATGTAAAGTATTACCGTTGTTAACTGTTTAAAATAGCCCTGCAGGAGGACATTATGTTAATGTTCCTCAGTTCAAAAAGAAATACTGGTAAGGCTCGGTTTAGACACGGTGGATTCCGCAGCTAGTACAATTGACTCCGCGTGGTTAAAACCGCGAGGTCCAATCCGCGCGGAATCCGCCGTGTCTGATTTACCATCAAAAGGGTTATAGTCCAGAGCTCCCCAAATTAGCAAAACCCTGGGGTCTGAAAAATACAATTTAAAAAAACTAATGCAGACGAAGCAGCTGCCCCGCGCAAATGATTTTTACCACGTTTTTATTAGCTCGTATTCTTGTTTGTCCGGTACAGATTTTTTCTTGTGTGTCCAGTACTTTTTTTTCTTGTTTGTCCAAGATTTGTATTGGACGATTGAAGATGTTTAACTAACTTTCCGACTAGCTAGACATTTTAAACTTTTAGAATATATCAGAACACGACGACAATGCATTCTTTTAATACGTTTAGCCATTTTAAGCAGAATTGAATTCATTTTCAGTTAATTCTGTTTTGTATGGAAAGTTATTATTCTTGGTTGCTAAGGGGGTCCTAGAAACTTACTAAATTATTAATATAATATCCTACGTGTGTTACTATGGAAACAAATATGAAATGTCAAAATGACATTTCAATATTCTACAATATTTATTCAGTATTCCTACCAAAAGTTTTTATTAATAAGTACATAGAATTTTCAAGTTTATATGATTCATCAGAAAATTTTAAAACGTGGTAAGTATATAAAAAGTTATTTTTATCTTGTAATTATTCATGATCAAAAGTAGGAGCTGATGAATACACTGTTATTGAAATCAATTTAAAAATATGGCACCACGCATGAATTTATATATCGGAAGCTACCATAGTGTTCAGACGTTACAATTGCATCAGCATATCAACCAAAATGTTCATAGTTGAAAGGCGTAAAGCAAAAAAGTAAAACGGCATTTAAACTTCTAAAGTTCCGTTTTAATAATAAATTGTTATTGGGCGCCGCAATATATATTCATATCACTTAACATCCAATAAGAACTAATTGTGATAAATATATCACATTTATCACTGTACGTACTCTGGCGGTTCATTGTGTAAATAAGTTAACCGTTTGAACTGTCAAAAAGTGCCATCATTTAACAGCTCATCTCTTGGCCATGTTAACTTTGAGAACGAGACAGAGTATGTCAATGATGTCAATTCTACATACCTATTGAGAATTGAGATGCAAGATCTGACTGTTTTGAAATATATGATGACGTCACAGCCGCCGTCTTAATTTATAGTTACCTGCAAGCTGTCAAATATTGAGTGGCTGGTAGCAGCTAGTAGTAACATAACTTTTGTTTTACTACAATTTACATTCGTGCTGCAATGGTAATTACATGACTTATAAAAGTGTAGGTTATGTCTGACGTGTCAGTACAAAATTCTTGTTTTCGGTTTTATCCGTTTGTGTTCGGTCTTATCAGCTTGGGTTTGGACGTAACTGGCAGCATGACCATACCCGAATTTGACCGTCATGTCTACCAACGTAAATTTTTGCCGTATTACGAATTGGAGATAGCCACCGATTACTTCTTTGTGTATGAATGCCTTCCGCATGGCCCCCATATCCTGAAGTGAAGCGGGCTCCCAGGCCACGACGTTTGGAGGCCCCCCCAACATATCGCTAAGGTTAAGGGCAGTGTAATGTTCTACAGTACTGTTCCCCAAATAATTTTCCGCGATAGATTAACCCCAGGGTTCCATATAAAATAAAGGGTATTCCGTGTATTTTTAGCGATTTTTGATATTTTAAAATAAATCCACTTGAATTATTGTCAGCTCTCAGCATCATATTATCAAGGACTGACCGCGACCCCCTTTTGTGAAACACTAAAAATAATTATAAAATAAAAACATATTCGCAAAATAGCACCGCATGCGACTTTTTTATTATTAGAACAAATTTGTGGTGTGGGGCGCCCCGAGTGGCGGATCGATCACATAAGTGAGATAAACTTATGTGGTCGACCCGCCACTCGGGGCCCCCCCTTTTGGGGGGCATGGCCTTCCGTGTTCATTTGGAAAAATGAAAATAACAGAAACGTGCTAACGTGAACTTCTTAAGCGTAAATCCGGCCTTGACAACACTTGGGTGCGTGACAATCAATGTTTTGTGTAGTTACTCCTGATACATTCTCATACCTAAACAAGTGCAGATGAATCACATCACATATTGTGTCTCGGGATACGCTGGTTGCTGTGGGCATTATTAATTAATAAGTTGATTTTTATATTTGCGAAAAATTAGATTTTAATTTATGAAATATTAATTAGTAAACACACTGTAAATTGTGTAGGTACCAACGTACATTTCCAGTTAAACTTTTACCGACTTATCTCGAGAATCGGCATTGCCAAATATTAATCTCGATATGTTTTTTGCTCCACAGCATAACACGTGAATGATTAATTGACCATAGATAAGGAGTTACCGAAAATCAAACGCTTAATGGTTTCTCAAAAATAAGAGCAATAACGGAACATCGGAACCATGCATTTTATCTTTTTCTAGATTTCGATTGTTGTTTACTATTCAACAAAGACGATGCATGGATTTTATTGTCAGAAATAGTAATGTGTACTAAAAACAAGGTCAGGCTGCTCTGAAACATCCACGAAATCGTGATAAACATTATGAGGAATAGATTACTTCTAAAATAGAGATACATAATTGTTTTACATTGAAAATGTTCCATTAACATTTAAAAATAAGTAGTTTATAACACGTCAGTAGGTATTTTTCAATTAATTATCGTGGTTATGTGAAGCCCAGGAAACTATGTATAATAATAAAATTGTACATAATGAATCTAATGTTATTAGGCCTTTTCCGGAACTCTGGTTCCTCCGGAATGTGGTATGACAGGCACAAGAGAGACAGGACGGATATACATATTATTGTTGAATAGAGAAAATAGATCGATAATATAAAGTGACTGCGAAGCACACTTTTATTGAGAAATTAATAATTATTATATGTTGTACATTTCTTAGCACGAAGAAGAGACAATCGCTGAACAAATCTAGTCATCCAAAGGTACCCAAGAGGTACAAAACGTCCGCAATGTAAACCTAGAGGCCACTGAATCGATGAAATGGTTAAGTTCTGCGGAAGTACGTGGAAACGCAACACAGAGGACCGAGAGAAGTGGAATCAGCTTGAGAGAGGCCTTCATCCATCAGTGGCTAGATTCAGGATGATGATGATACATTAATTATCAAGACTGAAAATGGCGGCAAATAATTTAATTATTGCCCGGGCCGTGTAATTAATACCTGGACACGGTATACGCCCGAGTAGGACAGTAAAAAAATGATACTTGAAAGTACCCACCGATACTTTGGTATCGATACGTCCTTTCGATATTTTGAATTTTTTTTTTTTTTGAAAAAATTCTTCGCGTGCAAGCATCATATTATATCACAAGGACGATGCCGTGATAGGAGACCACGGCATGGAAAAGAACCTCCAGCCTCTCGGCAATAATGAAAAAAATGTAGAAATAATAAATTCAGACAAAATAAATTAGAACTATTTAAAAGTAATTAGAACGCAAATGAATAGTCCTGTATTCTAATGGTTTTTAAGATCAATTATTACTATGCTAATATGATTTCGTTAGAGTTTTTTTTCAGCACGTTTTTTTGCAATTAATGTTGGCAAAAATAGGATACTTAACAAGAGGAAATAATAATTCGCAAACGTGTGCATAAGTTAACGCCGAAAAACCCGTGTGAACTATTGTTATATAACAGTTACGTAAAAAACCAGTTTTTTAGCTTTTATAATAAAAAAATGTTTCCATTAAGTCTACCGATATATCAATACGTTATGTACCAAGGACTGATAGTCATATTACACAATTTGATATGCATATTTTTTTAAATAATTAAGCATACGTATTTACTATGTACATACATAGTTTAAAAATCAAACTATTACGTAAGTAAGTTTGTTTATATTGGTAGAGGTTACTTTATGCTATAGTTACCATAGGCGATTCACATGTGTATTGGCATTGTTTGGTACAATGCCAGCAAATAATTACACTACCATCTTGCCATTATATAATTAGCTTTACTCATACTCTATTCTGAGTCTATTCGAAGATATTTTTAAAATTTAATTTCAATAAAAATAACTACCTAGTACCTATTGGAAAATTAACGTTAACCTGTCATAATAATTACCGGAGAATATATAGCTCAATGGGAATTGTTCAGAATAGGTACCTATATTATTATCATCATCATTTATGGAACTACAACCAGTGGCGTAACAAGGGTGTGTGAGCGGGGCAACCACCCAAGGCGTAGCAAACGTACATGCGCAAAAGTGGGGTATCGTTGAAACTGCAAGAAGAAAAAGTGAATGGAAAAATTCATCTTAATATTACCAAATTATGGGAAAACGAACTTTCGTATGATTATGTCAAAAATTAATATTCAAATCTTTTTGGTGTTTATTATATTTATACTAAACATTAGGTATGTTGTTAATTATTATTTATTCTTACGTTCATTTGGTTAATTATAGAGAATGTTGAAAATTCACTGTACTTTCTTCACAATTAAGTACCTTTATGAAGAGTTCTATGATTTTTATACCAGCTAAATAAAAAAATCGAGGATCTTGATTTATTTCAGTTTTATATGGCATAGTATTTTTGAAAATACTTAAATTAGTTATTAAATCCATATTACTTAGGTAATTATGTTAATGGTAACCAGAAACCATCGAACTTAGTACATATGTATAGATTTGTAATAAGTGTGTACTATGTAAAAGGCGCATTTTTCTATACTGCCCCTGGCGTTAAAATACCTTGCCATGCTCCTGACTACAACCCTTGTTGGGTTCTGGCCTCCTTCAATTTATTTCCATCCTAGACAGTCTAGCAGTGATACTTTCCAGTTCTTAAATCCAGGTATGTCAATTTCGAACGTCGAAATCTTGCCCTCATGAGATGCATACATAGCCCGCCTTGTTTATGACTCCTCCAATATCCTCTTTACGTGGTCGAGCGGTGTGAGAGTTGTTACAAATTCGAGAGGCAATAAATGGAAATCAGATTTTTTTTAAATGATTCGTTCACCGAAAAGTTCATGAAGAAACTTTATTTGCCCCTGGCTGTAACTAATCCCTCTATCCTGCTGGAACATTTGTTTCGTAGGTAAAGAATATTATCGACTGCCAGGCGCCAATAATTAATTATTAATCATAGACCTGGTAAGAAATAAATAGCAAAAATAGTTATGACTACCCAAAATATGACGGTTGTTTCTTTGCAAATTGTACCATCATCATCAGGGGCGCGACAACCCGGTGTGGGTCCTGGCCTCCTCCAACAGCTCCTTCCACCTGTCCCTATTTTCCCCCCAATTTGGTACCCCCAGAATACGGCAGTCACTGGCAGTTCCATCTAACCAGCGAATCTTTGGCCTCCCTCTTCTTCTACGTCCTATTGGATTGCTGGACATCACTCTCTTTGCCGGTTCATTGTCATTCATACGGTGCACATGACCTAGCCATCGCAGTCTCCCAATCTTAATTGATTGAACTGCGCTGCAATCTTCGTACAGCCCGTAGAGCTCAGCATTATATTTTCTCCTCCAATTGGTGCCATCCCTGATCGGTCCATATATACGGCGGAGAATTTTTCTTTCAAAGATGTTCAGGGCTCGTTCATTTCGCAGAGTTAATGTCCAGGTTTTCGATGCGTAGGTGAGCACTGGCTTTACAAGTGTCTTGTAAAGAGTGCTTTTAGTTCGGCGAGATAGTAAGCGGGACTTAAACTGTCTTAACAGACCAAAGTAGCATTTATTCGCAGACATGATTCTCTCGTTGATTTCTTCTGTAATATCATTATGTCGAGTTACAAGAGATCCAAGGTATATGAAACTGTCGACCGTATCAAACTTGTATGCACCAATATCTAACTTTGGTGCGACTTCTCGTGGTGTGACATAGACAGGCATGTATTTAGTTTTTGCCTCGTTTATTTGTAAACCCATTCTTTTGGCAGAGGCTTCTAGTGTTCTGAATGCCTTTTGCAAATTGTACCAATACCTACAAAATTATCATCGCTATTCAGGTTAATGTTACATCTGCAAATATTATAAGATTTTTGAGTTAAATTCGACAACTTATTCAAACAAAATATTGTCACTAAATGAAACAAAACTCTAGACCTGGCCAATCAAAAAACAAACAATAATATTATATTAAAACTTGATTTGTATTTAAATAATGACTTTTTCGGAATAGCAACGATATGACATTTCATTTTATTTCAGCGATTCGATTAAATTTTTAATTTATCAATATTACAATTAATATGCTGAGTAGCAGTAGTGACACAACTACAATTATTGTACTGGTGACTAAATTGACTAAACCCATTTGTAAGGTAAGTATGCAATTGTAATTTCTACATAATTATTTTCAACATTGTGAACATGAGGACAAACAATTTTTAAATGATTATTTATTACTATTCCATGAAAAATTATTGATATTTCTTTATGTTTTTAGTGTTTGAAGGAGAACAAATCAAGTAAAAACATCCATATTATTATATTGTACGGTTAACACCAGAGCGTTGGAGCGGACCCTTTTTTGAGTTGCTCCGCTCCAGCTCCGCTCCGGGACCTAATACTTGCTCCGGCTCCGCTCCGGGTAAAAAGTTTTAATAAGTATTATAAGTATGCAAATATTAAAAAAAAAAGTAGTTTTAAAATAATCGTCATTTTCATTATTAATAATTCTATTAAACAAAATCGGAGGGAAATCGTCTCTCATTATTTTCCTTTTCTGTCAAAAAAGTGAGGTTATTTATCACTCGGCAGTGTTGACATATTTCAAATAATTCCAGTGTTGCAAAGTGTCAGAACATACTATTTTCATTGGATTTTAGGACGAAAACTTAGTAATAAAAAAAACATTCGGAGCTCCGGGTAAAATCTCATGCCCCGGTGCTCTGTGCTCCTGCTCCGAGCTCCGCTCCAACGTTCTGGTTCAAACACAATTTCTATGTCTATACTCCAATGTTAGCAGGAAAATAGATATCTTTACACGTTAAACTCTCGTTTCAAGTATACATTTAATAGGATTTATGGAAGTAATGATGTGAAAACTGCCCCTAACTCACCTGTTAATTATATTATGTAATGTATGTTTTTAATTAAAATTGATTAGTTATAATTGATCAACTAAGAAACCAAATGGCAGTTTTTTTTTACTTTGGCAAAATGTTGTGTCATTAAGAATGTCTTATGGGTATAATTTCTGTAAAAAGTACTTTTTAATGTTATTTATGTAATAATAAAATATAACATTTTATAATGCTTTTTAAAAAAATGATACAAAATGTACTTATATAAACGAGAAATAAGACAATATTATTGACTAGCCAACATTTTTCAAAAGTACCGTTTTTATATAGTTTAAAAACACATTTCATGATAACTGAATAAAATATATTATGTACAATACAATATTATGTATCTGTACTACTGGATAGAGCTTTTTCAGATGACGCGTAAACGCCGCGAGTGCATGTGGACAGCTCAATGAGGTCACCTGTACCTCGACCGCGCGCGAGAAGTGACACGCGGCGATTACACGTGGACGGGTCAATGAGGTCACATGTACCTGGAATACACGTGAGATTTTACGTGCAAGTGAAATCGTGCCATCTGGACAAGGTCTTAGATATCGAATAATTAAATCAATATAATTTCAAGAAATGCAAAAAATTCTCTCCGTGTTACATAAAGTTACATGCAAAAAAAATGTAAATTACCTTTAATTATTATTATTTTAAAACATGGCGTGTAATATGGGTATCCATATTATACTAATTAATTATAGTAGAGGTTATTTTAAAAGCCTATTATTTTTATGAGCTGTACGTATTGATAAAGGAAATAATATAATAGTTTTATTAGCCACGCACGATTGGAAAAATTGACAATGATTAATCTTCTTTTGACACGATAAATGATTATCAAATTTTAATATAGTACGCGAGCCAATTATTATCTAATCCAGTGGTATTCAAAGTGTATGTGGGATTGGTGTAATCGATAGGTGACGAGTGAAACATGTGAGGGCACTTTTGATATAAGATTTATTTAGAGTTGGTTAATAAACGTTCGCGTTACAACGCAGGACACCTTGTCACTGTGTTGTTGACATTTCCGAGGATTGCCACGGACTGATTGAATCAGGGCCGCTACATTTATCATGGCGTCCTGGGGTAGTGGAAGTTGATTCTAATTATTTTAGATGATCTTCATTCAATGAGCTGCTTCCTTCAAGCAAAAACAAATTCTCCCTGTTCTCCATCTTCCCTTATCGTAAACATCATCGAAAAATACTTTCAAATCACCAACCGCTTACCAACACCTTTGGTGTAAAAAGCTCTCGATATTTTGAATGGAAATTGGCAGCTCAGATATCCTAATAAAAAATTCTCATTTTAAATTTGGAAAATAATATGGGAACAGTTTTGATTGACAGTTTAAGATATAGGTAATAAAAATACCGCACCGTGAATCGAAAAAGTTTGAAAATCACTGATCTAATATAATGCATAACACTAGAATAATAAATTATTATCCTTAGAAATAATATTCAATATAATTATTATACATTTAAAACTATAAATTATCGACGTGCACTAAATACATTGTGTACGCAATGTGTTATTTTCCTTGGACTTTTGTAGGTACAACAAACAAGTTAACAGTAGGTAGCTACAACACGTACAAAAGCTCTCGAAGCTTTTTTTTTACACTAGATGATTAAAAAAAACTCCAATATGCTGTCATTACTGACTTTTTTTGCAATAAGTATAATATACAAATAAATAATTCAATAAACACAACATAGTACTAGATTCTGCACACTTGTTTAACATGGTATTCCTTTTGACGTTCCCTTCCCACCAATTTCTATTCGTAATTTAGCAGTCTTTAAAATCACAGGACAGACGTAATATTGCATGATGCTTTCTATCAGACTGTTGACTATGGATACATGTAAATTTTACGTAAAACATTTCACCGTGGCACAGTTCGCCGTAAGCTTTCTTATCGGAAAGAGATGACCGTATGCTATACGGTCTCCAATTTTATTAGATTCAATATGAACATTAATTCAATTAGCTGAGTTTGGCAAAATTCATGAATTCAAGAATGAAAACCTAATCTAACCTAACAAATAATCCATTAAATCGGCTATTTTCAAATTTTTTTGCTGCAGGCTGCCTGTAAAGTGTCGACAAGAGCCGTGTCAGTACTATGCGACCCAAAGAGGTTGGACGGTCTTAATATACGGCCATATATTTGCAAAACAACATTTCACGGTGAAGTGTGATACGGTGAACTGCACACGTACCTACAAATTTCCGGACACGGTGGGCTGACCAGTTAAGTGAGATTAATTGTTTTCTCTAATAGTAGAATAGGTCATGTAAGACGATTTGATGCCGAATTTTATTTAATAAAATTAATAATGAAAAGGGCGAATAATAAATGTTATTTATTTTCAATTATTTACTTATTTTTTTTAACATTTGTTTACACATAATATTTAGGTATTAAAACTTTTTCCCGGAGCGGAACTGGAGCAGAGCAACTCAAAAAAAGGTCCGATCCAACCCTCAGATAATAATAACTATTACCACGAATATATTCTCTTAGTACCTATTATTATCAGTAGTCTGTGCCCATATTGTAGGACATAATAATGTAAGTACTTACTCCAATCTCAAGTCTCCATTGTTATTATTTCATATTATATAACAAGACTAACAGTTCAATAGTCTTTATTTACCAAGGACTTTTGTCAGACATTTCTAAATATTACGTAATGTTGATAAGTCACTTTAGATCTTCTCAGTTATACTGGATACATTTTTTCAATAACGAATGAGAACCCATTGCGAATGAAATCTTTGGGCCTCGGGCAAATTAATTATGTAACTATATTTTGTTACAGTTTCTGTAAGGAAATTGGATTTATTACATTATTTTATAATGTCAAAAATGCCTGACCGATAAAAACAAAACAGCATAAGTACATACCTACGTGGACCCGGTTACGGATTGCGAAACCCTACTCAGAAAGTAAAGTAAACCCATTTTCGCGCCTACATAGATGTAGTTACGTCACCCATACAGACTACTACATTGAAGTTAATGGCCCCACCAAACCAAACCACCCGCACCACACCCGGTTTTAATCAGGCGTATCAAGGTACCCTACGTTTGGATGTGAAGTATCATTTTTTATGACTGGGAATGTCTCAGGAGCAGTTACCCAAGAGTAAGGACGCCATGCACTCAGATGTGATTTGACTGAATTTACCTACATGACTTTAAGTTAAGGTAGGTACCCATGTAAGTAACAAATTAAAGCTAATAGAAAACTGCCGAACATTCTAAGTGAAGAGATCTTCACGTTGGCAGTAAGACGCCGCAAATTTTTTAAATGAAATAAAATTGACCTGTGTGGCGATCAGGTCGAACGGTCCGATGGGCCCAACAGCTGGTTGAACCGACTTCCATTTCCACGAACCAGCTCTTCCCTTCCCGTACAAATTTTAGGACATTCCCAGAGGATGTGATTTGCATCCTGTATTTCTCCGCCACATGGACATGTTTACCCGTTCAACATACAGACTACAACAACTCCATAACTCTATCGTAAATCACGATAGCATTACATTTGGCACGATGGCACGAAGGTTGCCATGCGCTCACACCACTTCTATTGAATGTGATCTCAACCAAACTCCCATACCATACCATGCATCGATATAGTAATAGTCCGACACTACGCTTTCTATGAATAATTTCACACCGATCGACCGGGACACGGCGCATTTGCGTGGGAGGCGTGGTAGTGAAACATTCATTGACGACATGTGCGAGTAGCCGGTTTTCTGATCCCATACTCATGAGTAGGGCCCGGATTTATATGCTAGTACATGTTTTGTTAGGGTGTATGCACAGCTATGAGAGTTGCACAGAAATCTGTTTTGAAAGACACAGAATCCAAAAATAAAATTTTATTGTGCATATAAATGCATATTTGAGACGTTAGAGCATATTTGAGACATTGGTGCATATTTTATAAATAAATGAATATTTTAGAGCTTTTGAATGTATAATTTTAGTTTTTTTAAATTATTTTATCGAAATATAACTAAGTTAGGAAGGAAGATAGTTTAGATGCAACTGCATTTTTAATGCCATCTCCGAGCTGTGGATCTATCAGTGGAAAAGTGAAGTCAACTCGGGCACTATTATATAAAGTTTGCCCAAGTGGACGTTGAGAGGTAGTTTTCCGCATATAAACAAAATACTGACAGATACCTATGCGGAAAAATTTAATGCCAGAGCATTGAAAAAAATAATGTAATTTTTTTTCGGGCAAAAAACAGAAAATAGTATTTAGGAATAGTTAAGTGTGTCGTTTTTGTTTTTTAAGTTATGTTTGGTTTACATTGCGTGTATTATTCAATTATTTGTAGGTACTTGCGAAAAAACTATTTTGAAAATTGTAATTGATTAACTTATATTCTTTGTTTGTGTTTTTTGTTTTGATATCGTATTATGTTGAAAAATTATTAACTAGTTTTACGATTTTTTTCAGTAATATGGGGTAAAGTGGGTATTTACAATTTTTTCCCACAAAAAATGTCAATTTTAACTGCATATTTCTTCGGTTTTAGTGCATATTTTATTGATTTTTAGTGCATACGTGCATGCAAATAACCATGTTTTTTGTTGCATACAAATCCGGGCCCTACTCATGAGCTGCCAAATAATTATCAGTTATTTATGTCCATAGTATAGTGGAACAACTTAACCTCGAAATTGCGCATATTGCGATTTCTTCTACTGCGCTCTAAGTGCATAGGGTAAATCTAATTATTGTTACCGTTATTATTTCCGACTGCTCTTACATGGAGCCTATTGCATCGTTTTCTTTCGTTCGGCGTTGCTCTAACTACGTCATATTTTCTGTCAAAACGATCGAACTTCACGCTTATGTGGTATGTTTACAGTTGCATATCTGCCTTAAACTTAAGAATATTTGACGACACACTAGAAGGACACGCATAGTACAGCACTGTCATAGATATATGATAGAAGTATGAAACATTCGACATCCATACCTATTTTCTTGTTTTTTTTTTCTTTCATATTCTCAGTTAGAGCATTAATAATTGTGCACCACGCGACATATTTTCTAAGAATTACTCTCACTTCAGCCAATTGCCGGTTTTTTTCCATCTTCTCAGATTGTTTCAGCATCTCCTAGCTATCCTATAGGAGTTATAGACTATCTTGTAGAATACAGTGTAGGTGTAGAGTGTAGATATTAATTCCACATTTTCTTGGAAGTTGCAAACCATTATGGTATCTACTACAAAAAACATGCTTATCTCAATATCACAGTATTACATACTCTGTAGGTCATTCCCCCACATCTTGAACCGGGCCCCCATGCTAGGATCTTTGGCGGGCCCCCCTACCTATCTCTAAGGATAAAGGCAGTGTGATGCTCTACAATAGCGTTTTCCAAATGGTGTATGCGGTAAAATTAATGTGTATATTATGTAGTGTTTTTTATTATTTATTTTAATATATCCACTTGACGACTTTTTTACTATTAAAGCAAATTTATCTTGTATGTTTATCTCACTTATCTGGTCGACTGGCTTCGCCGGGCCCTCAGGCTAGATCCCTGTCAGCCCCACCTTGTGGGGCCATGCTGTAGGTACATTCTGGAATGCCACTCTTAGATGATTCATTTCTGTCTTACGATAATTAGCTTCATAAATTCGCGTAGTATTTTGGCCATAAGGCATTGACTTTTTTTTACAAAATCAATATTAATAAATAATAATATAATATCGTCTGATTTTGATTCCAATTTAGATAGTTGCTACATGCCTAAAGTTAATTAATGTTTAATAACTTGTTATTGTTATAAATAATGTTACAATATTTAAATTTTATAATCGTAAACATTTAATTGAATATACAAACGAATAAATCTTCTGTCCTTGTTTTTTTTCGTATGAGTATTAACTAACGAGCTAGTTAGTAGACGTACCTTATACAATTCCAGGTTGGGTATATTTGTATACAGCTGTAGAAATATTTTTAACACATAGAAGAACACAGTACTTATATATCTTAAAAATCTGGTTAAAAGGTTATGAGAATTACAAGTAACAGGCTGGTCTCAATGATGAGACTCATCATGGACGTATATCTAGCTATCTAGCTATCGGTACAAATAAGGTACCAATTATAAGCAGACATTAAATGCAATTAAATATTATCTATTTTTAAGAGCATACTTCAGTGAAACGGCAAATAATTTTGTGAATACGTCAATTTGTGTCGTGATGGCGACAGGGGTGTTAATTCTGAAATCGTGTAAAGATGACTAAAAAACGTTACCATTTACTTGAAAAAGAAAACATGTCAATGAATGTATTATTATTGTTACTAATAGAACAATAAACAGAACATTAAATGGACGCATGTGAATTTTTATGACAAATTATATTTTGTTCTGCAGGCGTCGTTTGCACAATCTTCGCGTCATGTAGTCACTATCGTTTTAGACCGTGCCCCAGCTGAAGTATATAGCATTAAGAGCACGAACATTCAATTCAATTCAATTAGTTTATTTTTAGCACGTTCACAACATGACATGAAACATTATTATAAAGAAGAAAAAAATAGTATTAAAAGCTATAAAAATGAAAATATAAAAATAGAACATAATATAAACATACAAAAGCAAGTGAAAATACAATTATACATCTATATAAGTTCAAAGAAGTACACCGAGTTTGCTAACGAGACCATATTTTAAGAATTTATAAAAAAGCTTCTATCTAAACTCAACCTCACGCAAATGGAATATATAAACACCCGACACATGACAATTTATATATTCAAAACGTAACCTAACCTAACACTATTCAAATTAGATAATACACACGTATAAATAAAACAAAATATAAATAACCCGATACTATTTTGTTTATTTTATGATACTATAAATTTAAAATCATGAAAATTCTAACGCATTTATTCTACACAATAAAACCCTATCTTATGAATTTAGGAAACCACATCCTCTTAGGTACCCTCACGTCACGCAAGTGGAATATATCGATATACAAAGCAAATTCGGTTTAACACATCGATTGGTCTCTCAATTGGGATCACCAATGGCATAATAGTTTTGCACTTTGGAAAAATAAAACTACTAAGTACTTAATTCAAATTCAAATTGAAATGTATTTATTTAGGTATTATAGTAAACTTTAGAAAAAAAAATCAAAGAAATACACGCAGTATTAGAAAAACAGTAGGAAATACAACAATAATTATAACGTGAAAACATTAAAATACACCGAATTTGCCTTTTTACAAATTATAGCTATAAGGCACGATAGTTCACTGTCAAACATAATGCCAAGATCGACAAAAAATTGTTTGCTACTGGCTTCTTGTAAAGTGTAAACCGACCGAAGAACCTGTTTTATTTAGACATGAATTTTATGTCAATACTATACGACCCTAAGAGGTTGGACGGTCTTTAATATGCGACCATATATTTCCGATACAACATTTCACGGTGAAGTGTGATACAGCGAACTGCATGCGTACAAGTTTCCAGACACGGTTGAAGACATGCATAAATGCAGCATGGTATAAAGAGGTTTTCGACAAAATAAATAAAAAGGTGAGCTGGCAACAAATAGAGGAAGAAGATTATTTTTGAAAAAAACAATTCTGTTTACAATTTATGAATCATTCTTGTCTTAATAGACAATAAAAATAACAGGTTTTTATGTTGCGAAGCTAAAAAACAGTATATAGTTCAGATCATTACGAAAACTAGTTTCGGGTTATTCCGAGCATTTTTTTTTTGCTAACGTTTCAAAATTAAGAAGAAAAAACATAAAAAAATACTAACATAGATTCGTAGAATTGGTACGTGTTATTTTTTTTAAATCACGTGTGTACAATATTTATTATCGTTGTCAACAAAATTTAATAGAATACATCGTAAAATGAGTGTTAGTACAGTGTTTTTCAAACTCTTCACTAAAGCGGTACGCTTAAGCATCTGCTAAACTCTCATGGCACACTAAGCATCGATATAATATTAATTAAACACGACACTCCTTTTAATCAAAGTACCGGGACGTGTATTACCAAACCATACTAATCACACAGCCGTTCAGCTGAGTTGTCTTTTGGTGACCACATTTCAACGATTCCCTAACAGAATACATTGCCAAACCCTACTTATTCACCATCAGTATATCGATGTAGGTTTTGGCAAGTACTTTTCCACACCGCCAAAATATATTGCCAAATCCTACTCACGCATCGGATTAAAATTAAATAATGTAATTATTGATTTCGTTGTTAATTTTTTAGATGATTGGTTGAATTTGATAGTGTTCTAATAGGACATTGATGTGATATTTTTTTATGTTATTTGACCAATGACTTGATTTTAATATCACTCATATCCTCCTTACATTACACCTTAATATTTATATATCCACTTGTATGGCAGCAGCTCTATGACACACACTTAATAAGAAACATAGCAAGAAAGGTTTAGGTGAGGATATCAGCAAAAGAAAATATCTGGTATCAGCACCGTATCAATATTAGGTATCGGTGAATCGAAATAAAATATCTATAACGGCCCACATGCTCGTCGTAGGTCAAAATTGAGTTTTTATTGTATTTTCAAACCATGATCCTGGACACTCCTTAAACGTTGTAGATAATCGATTTAAATAATTTTGAAGCCTTATTATCCTTTATATTTATTTTAAACATTTGATGACTGCATAAAGTATTCTTATTACATAAAATAGTATTCTTTTAAACCTCTCGCTCTAATGTTTAAGAATATAGTCATATTTCAGTACATGCATGTGCAGTGGTGTTAAGATTTTTTACATTTATTAATCTTTAATTGCATTTATAAAACCATTAGTATAATTTATGTTGACATTATTATAGTGAAATATTTACGATAAAAAATTATATTGATAATCTCTGCGATCCCAAATTTGACAAGAATTAGGCATTTTATTATTCAAAAAATGGGCAAAATAGATTATCTACAACGTTTAAGGAATTTCCAGGATCATGCTTTGAAAATAGCATAAAAGCTCCATTTTGACGTACGCTGAGTATGGAGGCCGTTAAGTATCGAAAGAAATTTTATGGTATTTTCACTATTTTTAGTGGAGTAGAGTAGTAAAAGTAGGTAAGTATTAACCGACAAAATCTAGGTAGCTTTTTTTACTTTCCGGTTACCGTAGATTTTTTTTTAAATATAAAAGAATATTATTACCTATTATCAGTTATTTTATCCGTATAATTTAAGTTAGTTGATACCAAGCACAGTTAAACATATGTACAGGTGATATATGGAGTGTACACAAAGAAAAGTTTTGTATTACGTAAGGGGCACATTTTTTGTTAAGACGATACATCAGTGAAACGGCAAATAATTTTCAACTATATGCGCGACGAAATTTTTAACTCGCTAGCATTCGGAGAACGAACGTCGAGGTGTGAATACTTCAATTTGTTTCGTGATGGCGACGGGGGTATTAATTCTTAAATCGTGTAAATATAACTAAAAACGTTACCCAGTTACTTGAAAAAGAAAACATGTCAATGAATATATTATTATTGTTACTAATATAACAATAAACCGAACATTAAATGGACGCATTTTGGATTTATATGACAAATTATATTTCGGTCGGCATGCGTCATTTGCACCCGCAACCCGCAATCCGCGCATCGCCTAGCCACGATCTTTGTAGACCATGCCTCAACTGAGGTATAGCCTTAATGCGCCGGACGCTAAAACACATTGCTCCGCCTCTGTTTCATCGTAGTATGCTTATTCATCACCTGCTCATTACCCAACTTAAAAAGTCACTTTAAATTGAAATAATAACAAATCCCAGTAATTAATTACATATTATATTTGAAAGAGTCAGTGTGACTTTTTGAACCAAATACGTCACTACTAATAAATTCATCTTAACTGACGAAAAAACCTTTCGTTTTTTTAATAATGATTTCAAAATAAATGACAGGCATCTACGTCATAAAGTGTTGCGATGACGATCGATGTAGTGAATTATTAATAGAGACAGAAATGTTTACTATGCAATCTAAAAGGAAATTTAAAAATAACTACGTTTTTTTCATGTACTATTCTTGAAATCAAATAATAAAAAACGAGCATGTTGAGAAATCTACCAACTAATTTAATCAGTAAATATTACAAAAAAGCATGCAGTTTGCGTAGATATAATATTATATGAAACGTATTTAAATATAGTACCCATACGTGAGTAGTTAGCTAGGTAAGTAAGTATATTCAATGATTTAAAATAGTATGACGTCCATACAAGGAAAATAATGCTATCAAAATAGTTATTAGCGGGGAAAATGATAACTATGAAGTTGCAAAAAGTAATATTATTTCTGGGATAAACCAACTAACAAACCAGTAATTACTCTGTTTCAGAGATTACATTTTATAAACAAATTATTATATTTTTAATAATTACATGTTCATAAAAAAAACATCAGTATCTACCTACTTAACGTTAATAGCGTAAAATAGTATGCTCCGTTTTACTAGTGTACTTTATATTTATATTTTCCGACTGCCTTTCTACAAGGCATGCTTACTTTTCACTCTCTTGCATCTCGTCGGTCTCTTCTTCTCTTGAAACACTTTTGCTTATTAGCGCGAGGGATGGTTTCCAATCCTGGTGTCCTAATAAATTTTAATTTACATGCGCCTGCCAATAATTACCTACGTGGTCGCAGCCATGATTTATTCTGGATCGGAACCGTTTCCTCGTGTCAAGCCTATCAGGCACCATTAGCGGGGGTGCAAGATTAGTAAATGCTCTCCCTAAAGACATAGACATTTTCAGTGATGTACTTTGCATTTTGTTTTTGAAACTTTATTTTTCTGTGTAAAATTGTATGTTTTTTGTTTCCAAAATTTTATTTTTCTGTATTAAATTGTACTTAAGGGGGGACATGCTCAGCGTAGGTCAAAATGGAGCTTTTGTTCTATTTTCAAAGCATGATCCTGGACACTCCTTAAACGTTGTAGATAATCTATTTATATAATTTTGAAGCCTTATTATCCTTTATATTTATTTTGACTGCATAAAGTATTTTTATTACATAAAATAGTATTCTTTTAAACCTCTCGCTCTAATGTTTTAGAATATAGTCATATTTCGGTACATAAATGTGCAGTGGTGTTAAGATTTTTTACATTTATTAATTTTTAAACGCATTTATAAAACCATCAGTATAATTTATGTCGGCATTATTATAGTGAAATATTTACGATAAAAATATTTTTTTTTAATCTCTGTGATCCCAAATTTGACAAGAATTAGGCATTTTATTATTCAAAAAATGGACAAGATTAACACATTTGAAGATAGTTCTAAAGATACTCATTATAAGCTATGTTTTTGACCATTCAAGTATGATAAACATCCTACGAATAATGATTGCTTTTTAATAATTATTGACCTAAGAATAAGGTAGTGTTTTTTTGAAATACGCCATTTCTTTTGGCATTCCCCAGTGGTTAAGCTACAACATACGGCCGTAGCCATAAATTGACAAACTATAATTGAAGTAGTGAGTAAAATGATGTCAACGCGCGTGTTTGAACATGTACCATTTAAAAAAAAATCGGTTAGGCTGTTATTATTATTATATTCTATATTGTAATATTTGTTATAATGTAAATCTCATGTTGTGTACGTCTTGAATTTAGATTTGTTATGTCCACAATGTTTTGTATTCTTAAATAAATAAATATAATATTTATTTCTATATGTGCATGAGCTGCTTATTATTAAATACATAAATTATCACCTCCACCCTATGGAGACATATATTATTATTATGCTCAGTTGAGAAACGAAAAGGGTGATTTTATCCATTAATTGGCGTTATTGTTCTTGTGAGTTTTTAAAAACTATACTTAGCTTTATAGTGTATAATGGATACCGGGTAAATTACCACAAAATATTGGGCATAATTTGCATTGTTGTCTTGTATAATTTCGCCATTTAAATTTGCCCTTACTTTCTCTCGCGTTCTTCGTAAAGGTCACAAACATGGCAAGTTAATGTGTAGGTAGGTACTCTACGAACTATATAAATTAATAATTCTAAAATGTCGAATTATATATTCTGACCGACATGTCAGAGATGTATGTACTGAAAAGTATGAAAGCGGGAGACGGAGGTATAGAAGTGTATACAAGATAGGTAGGGGGGGGGGGATTTCGGTTCATTGGCCGTGATGACATTTTTCGGCATTTCAGTTTAATAGTATTGTGCAAAAAAATTACAATATACCTACTAGTATTAATTAAAGCGAAATATACGACAACAGATTAAAAGGGGAACGTCAGGGTAGGTAAACTTATTCCCAAAAAGCAAACACAAACTCTTTGAAGGCTTTTAAAATTTTCGGTGAGAAAACTATATCTAAATTGATCTTCTCTGCCCAAATGATTGTAAGAAGATACGATTCTTGAGTTTGGGTAAACTGTGATGAATTTAAACGTGTTCATTTAGTCATAAACAGAATCTACTTTCAAATCCTTTTCTGTGGCGACTGGGTTTCGCATTTCGAATTTTATTAATCTGGTAATTAGTTACAATATAATATTCATGTTATATTATTTTGATGCATGTATTGTATTTTGATTAATAATATAATAATTTACCTATGTCGTATACTACCAGCTATGATCAACAGGTCGATAGCAATCGACTAGTCCAGTGTTCCCCAACTTTCTTACACCTGCGGACCGGCAAAATGGAAGAAATTAAAAATATTCTTTATTTATTAGTTTTTAAATCTTATATTGTAACAGATACACATAACGGATATATCATAACAATCTGACTGCGAATATAAGGAAATAAGATGAAAATTAATAAATAAATCAGTAAATTATATACACAGTTAGAAATCTGCTGCTGCATCTATAACTAGAACAGTACAGTTGATAACAATGTCTTCAGTGTTATTTCTGAGAAACGAAGTGCTGAATTGACAATCATTCGGTTTCTCTGTTGTGGTTTCTTTATAGTGACATTGCCGAAAACGTATTGTCACATAAATGGGTACCTAGTCGAAAATGTGGATGATAATTTAATGGCTTTGTAGCTAAAAATGTTTGTATTTTGTATCAAAAGACAACTCGATTAATTTTCTTATTCTGGACTATCAATTAATTGCAAATGGATTGGAATGAAAAGAAAAATGGAACACAACCATTTACGGACCGCCGGTTGAAAAACACTGGAGTTTTAGTATAATATCGCAGTAAAGTTGTAGTCGTAATTTTACAACATAGCATATCGTGTGCTCTGTGACCTACGTTCACAGATTTTACATAAATTTTCCGTTTTGAATTTAAAACTGCAACCAGTATGACATTAAGACGTTACATTATAAGTAGCTTTAATATTGATCAAAGATCTCCAACAGAAAACCTTAATCACTTTCTGAATATATTTACAAAATAGTTTCAATTTTAATGTTAACATTGAAAACTACGTACCTAGACATTAAAAACTATGAAAAATCATGTTGTCACCTTCTAAATAACTTAATGTAACTAAATTTCAAATTCAATAAAAAAATATTCATAAAATACGGTGTACTAATATTTAAAACCCTTAATCGAGATATAATAATATCCTTTCCACATACAATTTGGCTGTTTTTATCAGACAATGGTTAAATATTTCCCACAATAAATTAGGCTATTGGAAAATCGTTCCCACATAGTTTTTCAGAAGTTTTTTATATCTACTGAAATTTCCATAATTATATTTAATTCACATTATCTTCTTCTTCCACGGCGCTACATCCCGGGGTGGGATTTGGCCTCCTCCACCACCGCTCTCCACTCACTCCGGTCTCTCGCCACACTTCTCCAGTTACCGGGTCTTTCTATATGAAGCCAGTCCACTTCTACGGCGTCAGCCCATCTCCTTCTTGGACGGCCTCTGGGTCTCTTCCGTTGGGGTAGCCACTTCGTCATGATCCTTGGCGCTCTAACTTCAGGCATTTTCCCCACATGCCCCGCTCATCGTAGTCTTTGGAACTTACAGTATCTATTTCACTATCTAATTCACATTATAAAGGATATATATATTCCACTGAAATAAATTTAAGTATAATATTATAGAAGTATATATTTAAGAATAGTGTGTTGAGTCTTCGGCGTGAACAGACGTGTTTTCAATAAATTTATGTCGCCGTCTAATTACAAATAATTGCTTTGCTTAATTAGTTATTTCGCTCATAAACGATCATTATAAATCGTTAAATTAGTGTTAAGCTAGTAATTAAATTTGGTGTTTCATAAAAATTTGTTAACGTTGTACAAATTGTTTCGAATTATTTCATCTTATATTTATAATAATTATTAATAATAACGATTTTGTAGTTAATAAATAAACGGGATAGCTTAATATCGTAATTTTGTAATTTCTTATTATTATTATGGATTAAGGCAACAATTTAATATCGTACTTTGTGTTTAGTTATAATGACCTACACTCCGGTAAAACTAAGTGATCTTGCAAAATCCTAAGGTAGCAACCGTTCAGACATTTAAATCATATTGGCAGCAAAGGCATAGTAATATGCCGCTCAAACGGACCCCTCCTCGTGGGGAATCGCTACCGGACATTCCAGGCCCTGCAAAAACTGCTTCAGGAATCGGAACACGCGTACGCGAGCGGTCAAAAAATGAACGCTCGCCGAAGAGCCCCAAATCACAACAAGATAAGGCCTCTACTGCTGAAGATGGAGAAAGAGAGCCAAAGCAAAAGAAAACCAAACAAAGAAGCCACCAGCCTGCACCCCCGAGTACGTCGGATGTCGAAAGTGACTGCAACGTCGTTATAGATTCAGCAGTATCGGACACCACAATCTGAGCCTGAAAATAATGTCATCTATGATGACATACAAACGTGCTTACATGAAGTGCACTCCTCCCTTAGGGCTGACTCTAAAGATAAGCTACATAATGCCCTACTAAGCCTTTCCGAGGCTGTTGGAAGGCAGAATTTGTGCATGGCCAAGCTGGAGATAAAAGTCGTAGCGCAGGAATGCGAGATTAAGGGCCTGCAGATTCAACTTCGTGATAGGCAATTAAGCATTGAAAATCAAAACCTGGCCATTGCTGATTTAAGAGAGCAGACGAAAACTCTCAAAACTGCCACATTACAAATCAACAAGGAGCCTACCATCACTGCCCCCCCTATTGATACCACCTGGGCTACTGCGTTAGGAAGGCGGCAGCGTCCGGCAGCGGCGCCATTCACGGCACCTGCTGTCACCGGGTCAGCATTTCCTTCGCTGTTGCCGCTAGCACCAAGGCCTGGAGTCATCTTTTTCCCTACGGGAGAAGGAGAAAAACGATCGAAAACGACAAGAGAGCTCATCAAGAAGTCCCTTAACCCCAGGGATATTGGGGTACAAATAACGGAAATTAGAAACGTCAGAAATGGAGGTGTTATCGTACACCCCCGCTCTGAGGACGAGGCCAAGCGTCTCGTCAGCGCTCTGGAGACCTCAGAGACTGCTCTGAGTGTTAAACTTGCAGGAAAAAAGCAGCCTCGCATTATTACTTTTAATATGCCGGCTTCCACTACAGAACCCCAGCTTCGGGAGGCAATTTACAACTCTACAAGAGAGCAAACGGGTCTATCTGAGGAGGCCTACCAGGCCGTACGCCTCAGCCACAAGGCGGGTCCCAGGACTGGCAGATGCCATTATATCACGTATGTACCTCCCGCGGTGTGGTCTGCTCTCATTGCAGATGACAGACTGTACATGGGGTGGGACTCTTTCCCACTCCAGAACTATCTAGGGGTAACCAAGTGCAATAAATGCCACTTATATGGGCACATGGCCAAATCATGCTCGGCAAAAGACGTCACCTGTTCTTACTGTGCCAAACCAGGCCACGATCGTGCGGACTGCCCCGTGAAGGAAGCTTCACCAAAATGCGTTGCCTGCCGCCGTCACAAGCGGCCATATGACCACCCGACCCATAGTGCAACATGTCCGGCTCGCCTGTATGCGGAGCAGAGGGAGCGATCAATGACGGACTACTCAATTGCAATCCCTCACCCATCCTCAGCATGACTCGCTTATAATATTCATTCAACAACTTCCGCACCTCGGTCATGCGAGATTTATTATCAAAATGTAAGAGGCCTAAAAACTAAAGTAAATACATTTAAAGAGGGTATATTGTGTGCCCGACCATCGATAATTGCTCTAAGCGAAACATGGCTCGACGACACCATATCGGCCAATGAGCTGTTCGGAAGTGAATATTCTGTGCATAGAACAGACCGTCGAAATGGTAGACGAGGTGGGGGCGTTTTGCTGGCAATTAGAAATGGGGTAGCATTATCCACACAAACTTTATATCCAACCAGATCAAATTTAACTGAATATGATTTTGATTTTAATTTGTGTAAAGTTAATTTTAACTTTTGTTCACTGTACTTGGCCGCTGTATACTTCCCTCCCGGCAGCTCAGCGACTACATACAGTGACTTTTTTCACATAATAGAAAATTTGGTACTGCCCAACAAAAAACTAATTATTTTGGGAGATTTTAATTTGTATTCCGCTGGTATAATTGAATCTGATTATACCAGCTTTAATAATTTATTTAATTTAAAACAATTTTCTTCTGTGAAAAATAGTCTCGGTCGGACGCTTGATTTGGTGCTATCTAACGTTGGTTGCACGGTGGTCAGCGCGTGTGATGAGCCTCTCGTTCCTGAAGATGTCTATCATCCCTCTACTTGCACAATTTTATCTTTTAAGCATGTATCGCACAGAAATGATTCGTCGATTCCTCCACTGAATAGGCATAATCCGCAATGGAATTTTTCAAATGGAAATTTTTAAGCGCTGTATAATTCTTTGAGTACTACAGATTGGACCTCTTTATATGAACAAATTGATGTAAACACGGCATTAGCTATTTTTTATAATAAATTTTATAATAGTCTGGACTCCTGTTTCCCTCGCCGGCTCGTTCATCTACCGAAGTACTCATATCCTAAGTGGTTTACGCCAGAAATTATTTATAATCTAAGGTCAAAGGCATATTATCATGCACTGTGGAAAAAACATAGACGGACTGCAGATTATAGTAAATTTTCCTATCTTAGAAACTCATTGAAGTGTGACATCTCTTCGGCTCACAAATCATATCTAACGTCGATTAGTCGAAATATTGTCTCAGATCCTAATTATTGTTTTTGGAAATATATTCATTCGCTTAGTTCCAATAGTACTACAAAAGACAATGCCATGATGACGTTGAATAATTATCCTATAGAGAACCATGTTATATCTGATGCATTTGCTAAGCATTTTGAATCACTTTATAGCTCAATAGAACCGCTACTTGACCCCGATTCTGCTGGTCCTTCGTCTGCAACGCAAGATATTCAAATCTCAGCTTTCGACGAGAAAGATATGGAACATGGGTTTTCAAATTTGTCTCCCAAAAGTTCATTTGGTCCAGATGGCTTGCCACCTTATGTGGTTAAGGGCTGTTACGAACATATATCCTTTCCGCTTAAACATATATTTAATTTAATCATAGCATCCAGCACTTTTCCTGATGCATGGAAAATAACCCGCCTAAGGCCGCTTCATAAAAAGGGATCTAGATCAGAGATCTCTAACTATAGGCCAATAGCAGTTCTTTCGGCTCCATGTAAATTATTTGAATCGATATTACATATAAACATCAACCGTCAAATAGACTCTCGCCTCTCCGATTCGCAGCATGGTTTTCGACTTAGGCGGTCCACAGTAACAAATCTTTTAGTGTATAATAATTTTATTTCAAATTCTATGGATAAGTCAATTCAAGTTGATTCTGTGTACACAGATATTTCCAAGGCATTTGATCGTGTTGATCACGATATTTTATTACAAAAGCTTTGTACATTTGGCGCGTCATATAGTATAATATGTTTTTTTGCTTCTTATTTGAAAAATCGCCGTCAATTTGTTGATTACCATGGGAATGAATCGCGGATTTTTAGAACAAACTCTGGTGTTCCTCAAGGTTCAAATCTTGGCCCAATTTTGTTTTTAATATTTTTGATGATATTGTCAAAGTTATAACCAATTCTTCTTGTTTGCTATTCGCAGATGATCTTAAACTTTTTCGAACTATTGAAACCCCATTATGCTGTGCGATGTTGCAGTCTGACCTAGATGCTATCTCGCAATGGTCTATCTTAAATAAACTTGAATTCGCTACCTCCAAATGTAATATTATTTCATTCAATCGTTCAAGGCACACCTTATTGTTCCCATACACATTGTCTGGTATAATATTGAGTAGGGTAACGGAGATAAAAGATTTGGTAGTATTGTATGATACAAAGTTCACTTTCAATCAGCATATTCTTAACATCAGTACTAGATCTAGCAAAATGCTTGGTTTTGTTATGAGGGTTTCAAAATCATTCGAAAACGTCCGAGTGCTACGTACATTATACGTATCATTTGTGTTGAGTATTCTTGAATATGCCAGCATTATTTGGAGTCCTAATAGGTTCATGCACACAATTAAGCTGGATCGAGTCCACAATAGATTTCTTAGATTTCTCTACTTAAGAACATACGGGTTCTTTCCTTATGATAATGACAATAAAATGAATTTCCCGACTCGTTTTCTTCTGGGTATGCTATCAATGCAATCCCTGTCTACCCGAAGAGTGATTGTTCTTTTAAAGCATTTCTTTTTACGTCTTCGTGGGTTCATTTACAATCCGCATATACTGGCAAATATTAATTTTCATGTTCCCACCAATATCACTCGCAGCTCCACGGTCTTCAAGATACGAGTACCTCGTCGCAGGACAGATGTTATGTTTCATGATTCTGTGTATCGTGCAATTAGCTTATTTGATGGCACCATAAAGGTTGATTTGTTTTTTATTAATTATATAATGTTTGTAGACGTTTTAAATAGGATAAATTTATAATTGTATATATTATCATATTTCTTTAATATTTACACATGCTGTCTTTTCCACTTTCCTGTCATATTAGTTGTTATTTGTAATTAAGATATTTTTATATATTTGTATGTATTATGTATTATGGCGCATTGGCCAAAAGCTGTAATGCCGTAATACTTTTTTTTATAAATAAATAAATAAATAAATTTTAAAATATTTTATAATTTTATTTATCCAAAGAATGCACATTTAATATATTTTTTTTGTTCATAAAATTTCATATTTTTTAATTAAAAAGAAATACTAATTGTATTTTTAGTGACGCATTGATTAATTAAAATAAAAAAAAATCATTAATACAATGTATTAAATTAAATTCTAACACGAGGGATTGTTTCCAATCCTGGCGCCCTAAAAAAATTTAATTTATATGTGCCTCTCAATTACCAACGTGGTCCAGCCATGACCTATTCTGGGTTAGAACTGTTTCCTCGAGTCTAGTCTATCAGGCACCATATGGTGTAATTTGCATTTTGTTTTAGAAACTTTATTTTATTGTACAAAATTGTTTGTTTTTTATTATTAATATTATTATTATTTTCTTCTTCTCTTTCGTGAGAGTAATATTTGTTATAATGTAAATCTCATGTTGTGAACGTCCTGAATTTTGATTTGTTATGTCCAAAATGTTTTGACTTCTTATAAATAAATAAATTAAAATTTTCAAATCTACTCGCAGAGGCATTGCGATCACCATTAAGTCGAAGAATGGCAATAGAAGAAGTGTGGTAGATCACTTTCAGTTTAGATATTGGATAGAAATCACAGCTTACTACTTGGAGTTGGATATGCCTGTTATATATAGTATGACGTGAATATCAATCAAGGAAAGTTTTTCGCATACACATAAGGAAAAAATACACTTTAACGTTGTATAAAGTTTTAATTTTATGTATAAATGCATCACGTTTGTCGCGAAATAAAAATGCATTCTTAGAAATCGTGCGAAAGCTGAGCTCTCGAAGGCCGCAATATTATAATGGAGGCTTTGTTTGTTTTCAGTTAAGAATATGCAATATGTAAATTGGCAGGAAAGAATAATATACTTAATATGAACTCGTAAGTACAATGGACTCATCGCTAATCATATATTTCAGTTTACTACATACTATAATACCGTAATTAAATCGGAATAAAATTACGAACAGGTAAGTCAGTGGTATTCAAACTGTGTATCGTGGCGCTGCTCAAAAAAGTTAATTTAATATTTACATATAAAAAGCTCTCATCTGTTATTCTGGCCCAATTACGACGTCATTTTATAAGAATTTAACAAAGTTTTCAAACTATCTTAGTATAAGAAATTTATTTTAATGATAGTTAAAAGAAAATGGGCCACCATGACAAATTTAAGCACACTAAGCACGCCGTGAACCTAAAAAGATTGAAAGCATCTGAGATAAGTTATTAAAATGCAAAGGTAAGTATAAAAATCGTCTTTGCCAAACTGAGCATAAATATATACCTACGACAATCAAGCTAAAAAAGGCCTCGTAAACTAACATATAATTTTGGTGCTATTCATTTACTTCACGGATTCATTTGCAATAAAATTCACACTATTATTGTAATTATAGTCAGCGTCTGTCAATTTTAAACTGTTAATTTGTTGTAGCTTTCAGTTCTACCATACTAATAATATTCTAAAAATGCCATCAAGTGCTCCAATACTAATTTTCATACAGTTTCCTCCGGCATAGTCAAAATTATATGGAGATACGTGATTATTTATTTATGACAGTAACAATAGAAAATTGGAATTAAATTAAATGAAAAATAAGTTGGGTAGGTAGGTACCTACTTGTCTTGATTAAATTATTTCAATTAGTACGAGTACCAAAATTACACCAGAAGCAATAATAACTAATTAATACAGTGGCGGAACTACATTGGGCCTTTTTAAACCCGGAAAGCGCCACGATCTTAGTAATTCGTCAAACTTCGTATGTCTCGTCAAGCCACGAGCGAGTTAACACGCGACTACATTGTCACCATTTTTTGTCTATTGGTGTATATTTTCATAACAATATTATTTATCATTTTAGTGTGGGAAATTTTCACGAAAAACAAGTTGATTTAAGTAGTAGATTTCATAAATTTTCATCGTTCTATGAATCTATGAGTATTTCATTTTAGTTGTACAGTGATTTATTTTATTGCAGAAATAGCTTAACTTCTGGTAGGTCTGGTATACAGGTAAGGACATACCTCGTATAAACTGCATAGAACTGAAAAGTTAATTAATTAATTTAAAAAATTACATGTGCGCACGCATTATATTATTTAAAAAAAAACGTAAATTCAGATTCAACAACAGTTGTTGAATTGTACTGTTTTAGCCATCTAAGGGTGACTCGAATGAGCCATTCCATATTTTGACGTAACACAAACGTTTCTTATACAAAAAAATGCTAAATTTGATAACACATAATAATAAATAACCTTTTTAAGATAACATCTTATTTTCCTTAAACCTCGTAATTTTACAACGTTTTTCTTAGCTCGTATTCTTATTTGTCCGGTGATTCTTTGTCTGGTACAAATCTTGCAATCGATTTTTAACTAACTTCCCGACTAGCTAGACATTTGAAACTTTTAGAATATATCAGAACACGATGCCAATGCATTTTTTAATACTTTTAGCCATCTTTAATTAGAATTGAATTCATTTTCAGTTAATTCTGTTTTGTATGAAAAGTTATTTCGACACCATTATTGGTTGCTAGGGGTCTGGGGTCCTAGCAACTTACTATGGAAATCAATATGAATGTCAAAATGATATTTCAGTATTATTCCTATCAAGTACAAATTTTTTTGATCGTTTAAGCGGTTTAAGCTAGTCAAGTCAAGTTTATATGATTCAACAAAAAAATTAAAAAGGTTGTATTTAAAAAGTTCTTTTTATCTTGTAATTATTTTATACTAACTACCTTCTTTAGTTATACTATTTCCTTACACTTTTCTTATGTGTAAATTAGTTCCGTGCACAACAAAAAAAATCGCCACTACTATTTTAGTTTAGTTTTTCCGATTTTTTTAGTTGGATTGCTGTCTAGATAGATAATATGGTAGGTATACTGTTGTTAGGTATGAGATAACTATATAATTACGAAACTAATTAAATTTTATTATATTAATTCTGTATTATGTATTAATTGCCAACACGTTATTTTTTTTAATTACCTACGCATTTACTATGGCTAAGCTGACTCATTAATGGTGCGTGTTTTTATTAAAGAGTTAGCTACAATGAATTTTAAAAAAATCACAGCGTTTCAGCGTCTCACAGGAGACAATTTTCAAATTTGGTCAAATCCACTTTTTGTCAAAGTGAGAAAATGCGACATTTTCAGTCCACCTTCCCAAAAGATTTTGTATTTACTAGCATCAAAACAAACATGTTGTCTTTGTGATCATATTCATAATGTACCAATGCCATTTATCAAAATGACGTCTGCCTTTGCAATGACGTGATTGGTTTAAATGGATTTGACGCTGATTGTAAATAAACCCGCTGGATTTATACATTATTGAAAATTATTCCCATATTTAGTAGGTTATTTAAACAAATTGATGTTGACTTTAGCGAGTTCTGAAAATCACAAAATGTCACGCACAGTGATATGGTAAAAAATCTTTTGGCTTATTGAAAATTATATCCTAAATTGTCTGATGCAGACTGAGGCAGTGACGTCCCGTGGGGGTAGGCAGATTGAGCATCGCTTGGGGGTGGCAGTTACTCGAATGGCGGCAAATTGAGAAGAATCATTAGGTATATATATAAATAGGTATATACATAAATTTAGTAATAACGGAAATATCTTTCCATTAAAAAATCATCTCACTAGTTGGAAACACCGTGTATTAATTAACATAAAAGGTTTAGAATGACTGTAAATTTTTTGTCGGGTTTGCGATGTCTAGTTTACTTCCGTTGTCTTTGGACGTAACGTCATATTTACACATACTTACCTAATTAATTTATCCGAATATTTTTGCCAGTCACTCGCGAGTTTTAAGAGTTATCGTGTGTATTTTTTTAATGGGGCGGCATTTTGTCTAAGGACGTCACTGGACTGAGGTAAAAGAATCAAAATAATAAATGGTGACATGTAATGATGAGTCATGCCTTTCAGATTCAGTAATTGTAGTCATATAAGATAGGATAAGTATATGCAAAGAATATCAGTGCCATGCGACATTTCTTTTACCACGGGAAAAACTCGGCTATAAATCGCAGTTCTCAGTTCCCAATGAATACGAAAAAATATTAATCAGAATCACCACCGCCTTGCGCTACAAAGAATTTTCCAGGGTTTTTGCAAGGCGGTTTCATAGGCCCTGGCCGAATTCAAATTAGCAATACCCGAGGCGGGTACAAGAATAGTTTTCAATAATGTATATATCCAGCAAGTTTATTTTCATTTGAGTAGAGTAGTTTGCGTGCTAAAGACCTTAAAGAAACCTAGACAGTAAATGCGAGGTATCCATAAGGCATCTAGAAAGAAAAAAAAAGTATTGCACAAGCACAACTTTTTCACGGACCGTAGTATAATTTCACAGGAAAACTGTAAGAAAATAGATTAATTTTTACCACAATTTACATTATTTATTCATTTTCTTTATTATTTCCTTACCTCGTTTAGCATAATTTTGTCGACAACAGTTGGAAGCACTGGTGGAGGTTGCATCAAATTGTATGTCCCACGTTGCCGATCCCTGTTCCCCGTTCATTTTGAATGAAATATATATTATTTTCCAACAAAAAATCATTAATTTCATTTAGTGCTATTACCCAGCAGTTGGTGAAAGAATATCAATATTTTCTACGTTATATATCATCACATCATTATAAATATTCATATATTGTATTTTTATTATATTCGTTGCATTGATTCGTGATAACATTATTACGACCTTGTCTTCTACTATACGTCGTCGTGACTATGCGAACAGAATAATATTATTACTAATATTTACGTGTTTTGCCATCTAGCGATGACATTAATATTTAATATCAAGAAATCTACATTGAAGTAAGCTTTATTTAACTTTATTAAATATACAATAGATGTCCATAGCAAGTTTATTTTCATTTGAGTAGAGTAGTTTGCGTGCTAAAGACCTTAAAGAAACCTAGACAGTAAATGCGAGGTATCCATAAGGCATCTAGAAAGAAAAAAAAAGTATTGCACAAGCACAACTTTTTCACGGACCGTAGTATAATTTCACAGGAAAACTGTAAGAAAATAGATTAATTTTTACCACAATTTACATTATTTATTCATTTTCTTTATTATTTCCTTACCTCGTTTAGCATAATTTTGTCGACAACAGTTGGAAGCACTGGTGGAGGTTGCATCAAATTGTATGTCCCACGTTGCCGATCCCTGTTCCCCGTTCATTTTGAATGAAATATATATTATTTTCCAACAAAAAATCATTAATTTCATTTAGTGCTATTACCCAGCAGTTGGTGAAAGAATATCAATATTTTCTACGTTATATATCATCACATCATTATAAATATTCATATATTGTATTTTTATTATATTCGTTGCATTGATTCGTGATAACATTATTACGACCTTGTCTTCTACTATACGTCGTCGTGACTATGCGAACAGAATAATATTATTACTAATATTTACGTGTTCTGCCATCTAGCGATGACATTAATATTTAATATCAAGAAATCTACATTGAAGTAAGCTTTATTTAACTTTATTAAATATACAATAGATGTCCATAGCAATTTATTTTATTTCAAATTTTCTATACTGCGTAGCGCCGTAGACCGTAGGTACGTAGACATTGGTTGTCGTAGACACGTAGAGCTTATTTTTTGAAGAACCGTAACTAAGTATTTATAAATAAAATTGTACGAAATAGCTTTGGATTTTAATACAGTTTAACATCATTACCAATTACTATGTATTATATTACGTAGATACTGAATTTCACTTTCTCACAGCGCTCTCATTGACACGGATTGTTAATTTGTATGTTACTTTACTTGCCCTATAATTCTATAGATGGTGGCTGCGTTTTCGTGAAGTTTTTACCATTTTTTTTACGAGAAGAGGTTGTTAACTATTTCTCAATGCTCTGGTTAGAATCCCACATGTGAGTCGACACTCTGCTACTACTTCATTGGATAATTGTTAATTATAAACTCAAGCAGTTCATGATAATGTAGGTCGAAAAAGACAGATTATTCTGGCATTGCAGCCACAACGAAATCACGTTGCAACTGTGTTAGTGTCATTTGAAAGTAACGATACCATCAACTAAATGAGTCGCCTGCACTGCCAGAGGAATCTAACACCATTCTATCAGTAGCGTGTGGTCCATAGATGTGGGTGATAAGGAGCATCCCTATAAATAATCGAAAAATTACAAGAATATAATATCAAATCTACCGACAATGCAATACCACAGACCAAGCTATCTTTCTATGTCAATGAAATAGTTACAAAACCCTATGCTATGTATCAAATACAATGTTTATGTAGGTATTTTCAACAGCATCTATATATTAAAAAATCACCCCACACTACAGGTGGTACCTACCGTTACCTACATATCATCAAACGTGTAAAATAATATTAGAGTTTTCACTGCTTATGTTCAATTATTATCACATATTACATATTATCCAGGTACATTACTGTAGGTAAATTAACCATACCAACCCTTCTAGACAATTCATTGATGAAGGCGTCCCAATAAAAAGGGTCTATACGCAAAAATAAAAATGTTCAGTAGAGATGAAAAACACTTAAACGCAAACTTACGCAAAATAAATAAAATAATTTCAATGTTTTATGTGTAATATATTTTGAAAGATAATCATTTTCTTGTACAATATATCAATCAATAAAAATATAAAAAAATCAAAGTAAAGTATCAAATTGTACATCGCATGTAGACCCATCTTCCACGTTAGCCAACATTTCCGAACTAATTTTGATAAGAAGTATGACGATATTAGGTATGACAATTAAATTCGCCACGTTGTGTATACTGTTATAATATAGGCCCTTTAAATACAATGAAATCACTTTTGATACCAATGTATTATAATATAGACCCCTTTTATAGGGACGCCTTCGATTATTGTTATATTTGTATACCTACATCTTAAGGGGGAGAGGCATGCCAGCAGAGAACCTAGCGGGAAAATAGGAAGCATGCAATTTGAGTTTTTTTTTGATAATTTACACTTTCAACTGTATTAATTAATAAATATGTATCTTTTTTGCAAACATGCATATTTTTCCGCTAGGTTCTCTGCTGGCGTGCCTCTCCCCCTTAAGAACACGTACCGCGTACCCCTATCAGACAGTTAGCAATTTTATGAAAAAAACTTCGTAGGTCGTGTCTTTTTGGATAAATAATACATAAACTGACTATATTATATTTGTGTTAATAATTTCATTGTAAAATAATCATTAACGTATATATCTACATGAGGCTTTAAACATACTATATAATAAGAATAACTATAATATAAATAATATCAAATCCACCGAGAGATGTCATAATGTTGTACATAAAGGAGACACACCTGTGCTAGCTTATCGCACCTGTTAAATTCGCACGGTTCGTTTATTGGATGAATTAATTCCCATGCGATTTAATGGTTCGTGTCTACACTCAAATCGTAAACTGCGCCTAGGACAGAAAAAAGCCTAGGATAGTCTAGCTAGATAGCGGTTGCGATCGAGAATTTTATTCTCAGAAAATTATAAATAGTTCGAAATTAGTTTTTGTCGAAAATTCGAGAATTTCTTTTCGAAAAAAACACGCTCAGCAAGGGTGCCAACGAAACGACAAACACTTTGAACAGAGGACTCTCCGAGTTATGGCTGACGATACTGAGCCTTTCGAGATTTTGATGCATTTACCTCTCTTGTGTGAAGATAAAAACGTTCCTTACATGTTTATCAGGTTAAAGCAGGCTCTTGGTAGAGCGTGCGGTATTTAAGGGGGGGCTGAAGAGCTTGACATTCAAATATAATTTAGTATAAAAAGGACCGCGGCGTCGTAAGTACGTTAATTTAAATCGATCTTTTCGTAAAAATCACTAATCATCGGAGATTTTATTTCAAGAAACATTATTATTATTATTGATATTGTCTGCTGCTGAACATTATTATTATTTTATAAACACCTGCAAGATGTACGCCGATCAGAAAACAGGGCTGTCAAAATAATATTAAGAATTAATATTTTTAAAATGTTAATTTCATCATAGTTTTTAATCAAACCTGTGCAAGTACGCACTGATAACTTGGGTGGATTTTGTAGCAAACATACTATTGATATATATATATGTGTATATTATTATTATAACCCAATTCGAATTGAACATATGTTGATACTCAAATACTATTATAGTATGTTTATGATTTCGAGAAAATAATACGATGGTATAATTAATCCATATCAATTATTTGAAAACATTACATTCGCACTTTGCAAGATAACATCAAAATGTGTATATACTTATCTAAATGACGAATGACATTCGTGAGTGAGCACGGCTGAAAGCTTGGAAATGTGTTTTTTTCTATTTCAAAATCTTTCAATTGTGTATTATTTTATTACAGATTCAAGGCCAACTTCATATAACTAATAAAATATACTGTTTGTTTCTACGAATAAAAAAAGACAGGAAGGAAGATGTGTACAAATCACGGCAATCAGAAAGGCCGGCAAATATGGCCGACAATGCGTGATACACAAACATAAAATACACAAAATTACAAACACATTCGAAGTTTGCCACACACGTACAGACCACGTGATATTTGTTTACGCAAAATCGTCGCTTTTCAAAATGGCGAATTTGATTGCCAGATTTTACTGCGATGAATCAGTATGTTCCTTCTTGTCTTTTTTTATTCGTAGGTTTGTTTACTATGTACACCGAGAAATTTCCATTTATAAAATCGGAAACGATTTTTACAGAATAGTTTTGGAATATAATGCAACCAAAACTGGAAAAAATTCTATCATGGGTGTTGACTTCCTGAATTAGTTAACCCCAGGTCCATGCCACTACGTGAACCACAGTGGATATTAAGCCATTTCCACACAGGCAACAAGTTGCTGGCAACCTCATTAAATTTTACGATACTTACCATAATTGCTTAAGAAATTTTACGATAATCATCGTAAAATCTAACGAGGTTGCCAGCAACTTAACTTGTTGCCAGTGTGGACCCGGCATTAGATGCACAAAACTTAAATAATATATATTATAAATAAAAATTTTAAATCATAAATATTTATGATTTATGTCTTCGACAGCCCTGATGAAATATGAGTCGGATCGAGTCATAGAGCAAATTTATTGACACAAACAACTTTGACACGACCTTTTTATATTAACTAGTAGACCAGATATTATGGACCACATCTTAAAAAATCATATTTTCAATTCTCAAGGCCAATTATGTAGAACGTCCCCTTAAGGGGAGAGGCATGCCAGCAGAGAACCTAGCGGAAAAATACGAAGCTTGCAATTTGAGATTTTTTTTTGATAATTTACAATTTCAACTGTATTAATTAATAAATATCAAAATTTATTTTAGGTTTGGTCCCAATATTGAAACTCGATTTGATATAAATAAAAAGGATTTCAAGTTATACACATTTATATTTTTATAAAAATCAATGTTTTTTAAAATAAATATAAAAAATATTAAAACGATGAATTAGTCAAAAATCTAAACGGTCAAAAATTGAAAACTTAATAAACTAAATTGTAATAATAAATATGTACATAAAATATAATGTAATAATACGACGACGTGACCCTGCAACGAATTCACATTTTATTACATTTTTCACAATTGTGAGTTTATCTTTAAATTTAAAAAAAAATCTTTTTAACGTTTTGTTAATGTTTCAGGAATGCGTCTCCCCCTTAATTGCGTGCTCCGTCACAGTGAATTATTAAGGATCTCAGCTGAAGCCTCAAATTACTGGAATTCGACAGGAAATCAAAAAACTGTCGGTTTAATTTATGTAAGGACATGTTGTGTATACTACACAGGTGTGTCACTGATACCATTGTGAAACACGGAGGATTTGCTTTTATTCGTGTCATTAAATTTTGTAAAAACTATACACTAGAAACCATACACTAGAAATTGGTTAAATGTTTAATTTGTAAAACGTGATCCCACTAAAAAACCGACCACGATTAAAAGTAGTGAAATAATATACTATCAGAGAAAAATACATATATTATTCATCTGTCTCTGAGAAGCTAAATAAAAAAACAATAATTACTGAAATACTGAAAAAATGATGCTTTATTTATTCTGACAAGAATACTTTTAATTAGCACCAAAGTCCTTAAATAGCTCTTGTATTTGATTATGGGATGAAAATAATAATTGATCAGTCCGGTAGATTTAAAATATATTTGTCGGATCTCATGAATCGAAAACAGTCAAGAAATAATAGCCTCTTAGACTAGCTAAAAAATCAAACATTTCTTCGTCCTCCAATCATATTGCACATGACATGTCAGTCCTAAGTTAAGTGCAGTTTTCATATGCGTGTTGTTTAGTCATCCTTTTTGGCTTGGTATCTATTGTATGAGTGCATATTGTTATTTGTAGAAAACAAGATCATTTATTTAGTTAGTAGCATGTATGTATTTTACCATTTATTTAGAAGTATTATGTTGCGGGTAATTTTAAAGAAATCGATAAGAAGTAGATAGGCATATTACAAATGAAAAGATGGCTTAGAATATAATATTACGATTTTCATTTTTAATACAGGTTAACTTTCTAGAACATTTTATGACAGTAATAGAATTTTCTGCGCCAATACATTTTATTTTATATCATCAGTGAGATTTTAAATTTATGTCGATCTCGAATATCGGTATTATTATTATTATGTAGGAAAATCCCTATCAATCATTATGAATATGATATTATTATCTACTCCCCATCAGAAATGTTACCTTTAATTTTTGTACCTACCTATTGCCGGGTAGAAAAATATTTTACGTGCGAGTAGTTATTTAACCAAAACTTCTGACTAAAGCTTGTGATTATTCGATATTTTTCATCTCTCAAAAACTCTCAAGAATTTAATGTTTTCTTCAAATTGAGATTTTTTTACTCTTCCGGCAAAAAATGATTGATGAAAATTCGACAAATTCCGTTCAGAATGTAAGTAGAGAGCTTTTTTAGCTCTTTAGGTTAAAAGAATTTATACGGAGATATCAAATTTTAACAACTGAGCTTAGTTATAATTTCTCGATTTCTCAAAAATCTCATTGATGATGTCTTGAGAATCTGGAAAATTAATTTCTCATTTTAAAAAAAATCAAGATTAACCTTTTTTGATTATTTCTCGAGACGTGATTTTTCGATCGCAATACTACTTCAGATTACCTATCTAAAATTTGGAGTTCATCGATTGTCATAACAAAATGGTATTAAGTAGGTATCTTCGCATTTGTATGTATGTATATATCACAATTCTTTACACGTGACCAGCGTTCGTCTCCATCCATCATCCATTTTGTGCTAGTAACTCATACAATAGGCGTGTTTACACGGGCTTTGTACTAATCATTAGTACTCGCCACTCACACTAATACGTACACGTGTTTACTGACCGAAGCATTAGTAAAAATGCGAGTGCTAGTAAATGAAAGCCCATCATATTTACTAGTCGTTGGTACGTACCCCAACATAATTCCACTCGCACTTGCAACTTGTCACAATGTGTAAACCGCCCAATTCTTGCCCAAATAGTGTTTAGTGACAATAATAAGAAAACGAGTAGGAGTACGCGTCTTTTTATTTTGTATTTCCTATGGTATTTACACACACTTTTACACTTGTACTTGTCAATTTGTGTAAACTCTACACAGTGTTTTAGATAACTTAGTGACTAGTGTATTTATCGTTAACATTAATCCTGTGTAAACAAGCCTTTATAAGATATTATATACAACCAATTACTAAGCCATGCGAATGCACGACATTGCATAAATTTAACAATTCAATGGAATAGTGGTAATCATGGCCCCCACAAAGGGGGGGCTGACAGGGCTCTAGCCTGGGGGCCTGGGCTCAGGAAGGGCCCAGCGTGGCGAGTCAACCAGATAAGTGATATAAATAAGTACACATCAAAAATTCTCTTTAATATCTAGTAAAAAGGGTTGCCTGCACCGCTATTTTCCTTCAGTGATGTTATTATTTAAAATTATGTGTTTGTACCACACAATTTTTATTTGTGTATCGATACTCGATAACTCCATAATTCAGATGCATGTATAAAAATATATAAAAAACACTAAATATATTAATTAATTTTACCGCGTACTCCATTTGGAAAACACTACTGTGGAGCGTCACACGCTTTTATCCTTAGCGATAGGTAGGGGGGCCCGCAAAAGATCCTAGCCTGGGGGCCTGCTTCAGGATGTGGGGTCCATGGTGGTAATACCTACACACAATGGTCAACTAATTATTGTTTTCTATTAACACCAATAAATAGACGTCACGTTGTATATTACTGTATTGGTGCGTCTACTTGCGTATGTGCTGGTGCATGAAATTTTCCCGAAAACTAACTGCCGACTGTCACGTGATAGGAAAAGCTGGGGTACATTGAACCACATTTTTATAATATGAGTATCAGGTACCAACCGGGCATAAGGCACCCCTTTTTACACCACGCCAATGGCAACAACAACAATAAATTCTAAACTTTGTTCTGAAAACAGTAAGAGAAATAAAATAGTAGGTATACCATGTCTGCTATGTCGGTGGTAATGTTTTGCGCTTATTAAGGTTTAATAGTCTGTAAAGTTTTAAACAAAAATTGTATTCTTCTTTCGGGATTCATAAAAGCTTCTGCATGGCGGTTGTATAATATAATTAAGAATCAGTGCCGGGCTTAGGGAAGTGGAAGCTCAACTCACAGATCCCCACGATAACAAAAAATAAAATAAAAACCATTCATCATGTCCATAAATAATTACTATTGCGGATGACAGTTCAAATTTATATATTTCACGTAATATATTTTGATGTTCGTTGCAGGGATTTTTTTTTTGTGTGAATCGGTAAATACTCGATTAGTGATTGTTTTGTATATTTAACAATACATTGTACCTATGACCGGTTTGAACTGTTATAAATTTTCTGATGAAACGATTGCGTCGTCACGTCTAAGTAAATCGCCGCTATTAAAGATGTTTAATTACATAGAATGAGAAATACGACCAGTCTCAGGAAATAAAAACTAAAATTGTGATCACAAGGAAAGCGTTTTTCAAAATGAGATTCATCCTTAGCAATCGAGACCTTACGGCGAAGTCTTCACTGAGCCTTTTTTAAAGAGGCACCTAGCGGAAAAATACGAAGCTTGCAATTTGCGACATTTTTTTGATAATTTACAATTTCAACTGTATTAATGAATAAATATGTATCTGAAAACATTAAAAAGAAAAATATTTTTTATTTTATGTCAAAGATAAACTTACAATTGTAAAAAATGTAATAAAATGTGAATTTGTTGAATCGGACCGCACCATATTATTACATATATTTTATGGTCATATTTATTATTAAAATTTATTTAATTAAGTTTTCTAAGCATCACTCAAGAGATTTTTGACTTATTCATAGTTTTAATATTTTTATATCTATTTTAAAAAACATCGATTTTTACAAAAAATATAAATGTGTATAACTTGAAATCCTTTTTATTTATATCAAATCAAGCTTCAATATTAGGACCACACATAAGAAAATTATATTATTATCTTGGCTACATTGTGAGAGGATGAAAGTACAGCATTCCCCAGCTTGTCATCCAAGAAAAGATCAACGGTAAGCGTAGCAGTGGACGACGCCGCATTTCGTGGTTTAAGAACCTCCGTGATCGGTACGAGTGCAGTTCCACTGAACTGTTCCGGGTAGCAGATGACAAAGCCAAGATCGCACTAATGATGGCCGACTTCCGCTAGAGAATGGCACAATAAAAAGACATATGTACATAAATATACTGTTTCTTTTTCTTATTATTTTCAAATGTACCTTCATAGCCAATAGATTTCAAAGTATTGCTTACAGGTAATCTTAATTAGATGCTCAAAGGCTTGTCATCAGGAAATTCCAGGTTCGATTACTGTTGAGGTTACAATACATGTATGTAATAATTATTCTCTAAGCCTGTGTATTTATCAGTTTGTTTCACTGCATTACAGTCATTGGGTATCATGGTCTGTTGTAGCACATAAACTTTTCAAATAAAAAATATTGGCTCCTTTTTTGATGGTGGTGATATACATTGTAAATATGCCTTAACTAAGGAGCGGATAAGGACTTAGAAAAAGATGAATATATTTACTATTAAGTTTCGCCACACAACGACCTTCCACATCTTGTCGTACAGGTAAATGAAACATTTTTTTCATAAACTAACCAACTAAGTATAACAAAAAATATGTCAGGCGGTTATTTTCAAAAGTGAAAACTCCTATTTATTTTTTACACGCAATGTTTTTTTTCACTCTCGAGAGAGTGCTTGATATTATTTGAATTCAATCTCCAAATTCAAAATCAATTCGGTTAAATAATCTACAAATTTTCGATAATGTACTAATCCAGACAGTTTATTTTCAAACAACGTTAAAAATCCATGTCAACCAATCACATCATCGTAAAGGTAGACGCAGGGAAGACAGAATTAATGGGAACTGAAATACCTAACGGGTGAGAAGGTATATTATGCTTCATAACTTTGCACTCCGGCTCTAGAATGAAAATGAAGTAAGTAATACATTCTAAAAATATATTTTTACATATAATATTATCTATTTATTACTACATATATTAATACAAATGTATATTCTAATGGATATAAGTATTGTACTATTCCATTTGAGTCGTTTTTTGCGACCCGGGTTTTGCCTATCGGCATCTTCTTATACTCACCAAAGGCAAACACATACTGACAACGTACACTCTTAACTCTAACTTATAGAATAAATCAATACAAAAAAGTAGGTAAAAACTCCATTACCTACCTATCAAGTCAAAGGTCACAATGTACCAGTGATTTGTTTCCTCCTTCGCCCATGCTGTTTTTGCTTTTCTCAAAACTTTCGTGTCAAAATTTATTGTTTGTTTCATAAGAGTTGTATTAAAAATAAAGTACTCAATTCCAAAATTCATGTCTCGAAATATTAAAATACGTGCATCAGATGGAGTGTTTAGCCCGGCAGTTATAAAACGTACACTCTAACAGGCAACCAATCTTGACTGTGGAAGAATATGGGATAAACTTAAACCCGTATCAAGAATACGTCGTTTTAAGCTTTCCTTCACCCTTGATGCTCATTCAATATTGATGTATTTGATGGTTGAAATACACACTATTGTATGTATATAATGTGTGTTTCATTTTCGTAGGACACTCACACATTCAAAACCCTGCTTTAAAATGTAGTGTATTGGGGTATAGCTTATCGGAACTCTATTTATTAACCTGTTCTGTGGGTAGACGTCCATGTCCGGAAACTTGTACGTATGCAGTTCGCCATATTTCACCGTGAAATGTTGCATCGGAAATATATAGCCGTATATTAAAGACCGTCCAACCTCTTTTGGTCGTATAGTACTGATATACAATTCATGTCTAAATAAAGCACAGTTCTTGTCGGTGTAAACTTTACAAGAAGTCAGCAGCAAACAAATTTTGAAAATAGCAGATATATTGTACTATTTGTTTGGTTAGGTTAGGTTTTCATTCTTGAATTCATGAATTTTGCCAAAATCAGCTATGAAAATTGAATTAATGTTCATATTGAATCTAATAAAATTGTCATCTCTTTCCGTTTCTTCTCGTGAAAAGTTTTACGTACAATTTTCATGTAACCGGCAAACATCACCTTAGTGAATGCAATACATTATTAACGTCATTAAAGATATGACGTGGTCTGTGGCTAATAAAGACAATCTTTTTAGGAAGGACGAATGAAAAATTCGCATATTCTCATTTTATCAAAAAGTGTATTTGGCCAATTTTGAAAACCACCTCCTGGTAAAAGCTTCTGCATGGACCTTCATAGCGATATAATCAATACATGTAACAAAAAATCATTTTCAAGTTTGTACACCTGGGATGTGTTTTACTCGGTTTTATGACCACAAAAACGTAAGATGGTATCAAGGGATAATCCCTTTTATATTATGTATAAAAAATAGGACAAGGTGTGGCTCAGCGCTGCGTGCCTTATTAGCAAGTTACTTCTCGTGCCTGTACAAAAATTAATACAGACTGTCGCTTTTAATCAAAGTCCGCCAGCTTTTAAAAAGAGATGATTAACAAAACATGCTTTTGTGGACTTCTGACATAAAAACTTTAATGTAAACAGCTGAGCTACGTACCTAGTTAGGTATCTGTTTAATATCGTAATGCGGTGGTTTTCAAACTTTTTTTGTTTAACGGTGCTCGTGGGAAAAAAATTCAAGACGCCTTAAGAGCGTACATAAGTGAAACGGCAAATAATTTTCAACAGTATGCGAGACGTAATTTCGGCCGCGTTGCGAGTCGGAGAGCGATAGTCGACCTATTCGCACGTCAATTTGTTTTGTGATGGCGTTGGAGGAATATATTCTTAAATCGTGTAAAGGTGACTAAAAAACGTTACGCATGTAATTGAAAAAGAAATCATGTCAAAGAATATACTATTATTGTTACTAATATAATAATTAACATAACATTAAATGGACGCATGTTGATTTTTTTTTGACATATTATATTGACGCATCATTTGCATAATCCGCGCATCGCCTAGTCGCGATCCTTTTAGACCATGCCTCAGCTGAAGTATAGCCTTAAAAATAATTACTGGTTTGTGAGATGGGTGACCATTTTCTAATAAGCTTCTAGGATTCATCCCGCGACAAGCTAAATCATTCAAGAATTCGAATGTCATACGTATACTCTAAATCTCGTTATAATAGTGCGTTGTATTCTTGAATATGACGTGTCAATTATATGGAGTCATTAAGAAGCTTCCTACAAGCTTATTTTAGAGTGCGTCTTTATTTTAACACATACTTATAACTATTTTCTTTTCGATAATTCAAATGATCATTTTCTGACTGTTTTCTTCAAGGCATACATGCTTTTTACTCTCTTGAAGCTCATAGGTCACTTCTGCTCTTAAGGCATAAAGCCCACCAAAAAAGCGTTCGGTGCGCTCACTACTGAGTAGGCCCCCTCCCACCCGCGCATTACCCTTCACCTATGTAATAAGGGGCTCAAGGAGCACAAAATAATTATTATTATCAGCGTCTCTCATAACAAAGCAATAAAAATATTATTAAGTTTCTCGGGGCATGTAATTAATATCGGACACGCAATAACTAAACAAAGAGTTCGCTGTTCTTAAATAATGGCTTCTCGCTCGTCTATCGACGACGCTTCGAGGAGCGTGATTTTGCTTGCCGTGTTCAATGAATGGACTACGTTGTATTTTCGTTAATTCGTTCGGCTGAAAAGCCACACAACGGTGACTCACGGGGCAGGCGGGCACAAAGCGTCTTCAAATCCAGTGTGCGCTGGCGTATTTGATTACGTTGTATTTTCGATTATTTACACGCCACTTGTGAAATTTTGCGCGAGAGCCCCACTCGCTCCGTTAAGTGGGTTTTACGCCTAAGAGATTTTTGCCTACCCTCACAAGAGATGGTTTACAATCCTGACATTCTAAAAATGTTGAATTTATATGCGCCTGTCAATTACCTGTATGGTCGCAACCATAACCTCTTCTGGATAAAAACGTTTTCCTCATCTCAGGCTTATTAGGCCACCATCAGCGGAGGGTGCAAGACTAATCAATACGCTTCTCAGAGACATTGACATCTTCAATTATGTGTTTTTTGTTTATGAAATTTTATTTTATTGTATAACATTGTTTATGTTTTTATTTTATTTTTCTTCTCTCTCCTGAGGAAAATATTTTTTGCGTATTAGATGTGTATTTTTATTTAAATCGTTTGATTAGAACAAACTTTCGTTATGTCCATAATGTTTTCTTTTTTAATAAACAAATAAATTATAATTATTATGGAACCAGAACTTTTTATTTTTAATATTGAAAACCCCTTATCAGAATTGGAATCTCTTAAAATGGTGGGGTCCAGAGGTTTTATTGATTTTTATAATTTTTATTGTATTATTTTTGGTAATCTTTAACTCATGCAGGAGTCAATTATTCCAAAAATTGGTAATTAATATACCTACATACATTGTTTTACAAAACTTTATCAACTAATGTGGTTGAATCTCGGCAGGATTTGGTGTCAATATACTCTATTTCGTAAGGATATCTTGAAACGACGTTAACTTTTTGAAATTTTAAATTAAAATAAAATATCTAATAAATAAAATAAGAACATACCTACTTTTAACCAGTAACCGTATAACTGGACAAGTAAGAATTTGAAACGAATTCCTTAATCGAACCTTTAAAAAATTTGGCGCATTTAACAGCTCTGAATCAATCCGATTCAGATATCCTCATTTCTCGTTCCAGGTTTAGTTTCGAGCGATAGTTATCTCAAATAGAAATAAGATTCGATAAGCGTTTACTAGCAAACGATATTTCGTCCTTTACTGATTAATACCTCTCCAAAGTTCAATAATTTTCATAAAAACTATTTTAAATGACCCAGTTGCCGTATAATGGTTGAAAATAAAGAATTGGTAAGGTCTGACTAATCCGTAAATACGGGTGAAAATATAAAAATATAGATAGGTGTGTGTCATTATGCTGTAAAGTATAAGGTTTTCACGAAAATACTCTCAAACCGTCTCGAAACAGTTCTAGACGAGAACCAACCAAGAGAGCAAGCCGGATTCAGAAGAGGGTACAGTTCTAAGGATCATTATACCGGTCGTCAGGGAAATCATAGAGCGCTACCAGGAATACAAACTGCCATTATATCTTAGTTTTATAGACTATGAAAAGGCTTTTGATTCCATCAAAAAATTCCCAATTATAGACGCCCTTAGCAACCATGGAATTTCCATACGCTACATAAAAGCCGCTGAATTGACGAACTGGTAAAGTTCGGCGGAAATACGTGGCAGCGAATGATACAGGACCGAGCGAGTTGGAAGAAGCTTGGGGAGGTCTTCATCCAACAGTGGATTGACCCCGGCTGATGATGATATGTCATTATGACGCCCTTTTATTTACCATTCTAGATATTAGCACTTCATGATCACATTATTGTGTTTTTGTATTATTCATTAAATTTAACAGAGTTTAACTATCTTGTCGATGTAGCTCTACTTTTTAAACGTTTTGTACCTCGTAGATCATCATTATCATTTATGGCACTACAAACCTTGGTGGGTATTGGCCTCCTTCAAAAACTTCCTCCATCCTGGACGATCCAGCGCCGACACTCTCCAATTGTTTTGAACGAGCATTTTTAAATCTCCCGTGGCACAGTCCAGCCATCTCAATTTCGGCCGTCCAGGTATTCTCTCACCATCGGGGGTTGTGTACATAGCCCGCCTCGCTGGTATATCCTCCGGCATTCCAGCGCTGTCTCTGCATTTTCATATGCCACGTGATCTTTTCGCCCCCATAAAGTGTGTATAGCTCTTCATTATATCGTGTACTACTAGATTTTTCCATTTAGTGCTTTTTTTTAAAGCAATATAGATATCCATTTAAGATTTTTATCAACGTTAAAACATTGCATACGTCAGTTTATTACATTATACAAAATATAAAATATAAGTGGTCAATAATAAAAATGTTAACAATTAGCACCCTTCCCAATTCACTGGCAACACTTATTTTTAAATATAAAGCAAATTTATTTTAAAGGTTGTCTCGTGACTATATGTTGGCCAAAATTTCTGCCATTTAGTCAAAATGTCTGTTATCATAACATTTTTTAACGCGACGTACCTACATGCCACGCGAAAAATATGACTTTTTGAAACGGCTAAGGTCATTCGCGAAAGTGCGAAATATTATAATAATTATGTCCGCTTAGCACGAAAATAATTAAACGGTTTCAGTACACAACAGGCGGGCGTTGTTTGAAATGATCACGATATCACTCAAATCCAGACACAGCCTTTATTGGTTTACGTATAGTCACGGCATTATTGTTTAGACAAAGGTACTATCGAATTAATCCATGTATTTATACCGAATCGTACAATCTATCACTAACGAAAATCTTGATTTGACTGCTGCGAACAGAAAAGTTTGCTTAAGGGCCCACATGCTCAGCGTATATCAAAATGGAGATTTTATGGTATTTTCAGAGCATAACCCTGGACATTCCTTAAACATTGTAGATAATCTATTTATATAATTTTGAAATCGTATTATCCTTTATATTTATTTTAAACATTCTATGACTGCATAAAGTATTTTTATTACATAAAATAGTATTCTTTTAAACCTCTCGCTCAAATGTTTTAGAATATATATCATATTTCAGTACATCCATGTGCAGTGGTGTAAAGTTTTTTGGATTTAATAATTTTTAAACGCATTTACAAAACCATTAATATAATTAATATTAACATTATATAGTGACATATTTACGATAAAAAAATATATTTTATAATCTTTGTGATCCCAAATTTGGCAAGAATTAGGCATTTTATTATTCAAAAAATGGGCACGATTAACACATTTGAAGATAATTCAAAATATACTGATTATAAGCTATGTCTTTGACCATTCAAATGTGATAAACATTCTACGAATAATGATTGCTTTATAATAACTATTGACCTAAGAATAAGGTAGTATTTTTTTGAAATACGCACTTTCTATTGTCATTTCCCGGTGGTTAAGCTACAACATACGGCCGTAGCCATAAATTTACAAACGATAAATGAAGTAGGGAGTAAGCTCATGGTAACGCGCGTGTTTGAACATGTACCGTTTAAAAAAAATCGGTTAGGTAATGGTTCGGTTTTTGTAAATGCGTTTAAAAATTAATAACTTAACACCACTTCACATGAACGTACTGAAATATAACTATATTATAAAATATTAGAGCGAGAGGTTTAAAAGAATACTATTTATGTAATAAAAATACTTTATGCAATCATCAAATGTTTAAAATAAATATTTCAAAATTATATAAATAGATTATCTACAATGTTTAAGGAATGTCCAGATTGTCCAGGGTAGGGTTATGCTCTGAAAATACCATAAAAGCTCCATTTTGACCTACGCCGAGCATGAGGGCCGTTAACCAGACGCCAAGGTTTTATATTATTATTATTATTATCTCCGTATTCTTTATATACTTAGATTTCTGACGGAAATATTTCCTGAAAGTAATAACTATCATTAGTTAAGAACCGAACAAATTCCAGTTCGGAAGATGCAATGGCTACAGAGCAGTGTTGCCAACTATCATAATATGCCAGATGGAGTAAGAAAATAAGCTAGACGGCAGAATAAAATGCTAGATTTTTTTACAACTACGTAGTTTTTTTTTTCCCTATCTGGCATATTTTTGTCAACGGTAGTCGGCATCACTGCTTTTAACCCGGATTAATGCCAAGTTAAAATTGTTCAAACTAGAGTTAACATGCTATGAGCATGACATCAATTTGTAATACGTACCTACATAAAAAAATATTAATTATAATAACATGGTTATACTTATTTTGATGTCACCACAATCATAAATAATCTCCACAAGACACACCCTTTGGAAGGATAAATCCATAATTTAACGTGTCAGCTACTGGTGTTATATATTATTTAGTTTTATTACGACTAATTTTGGGTTACATGTCTCATTCTGAAATGGCAAACCTAAAAATTAAATATGTCATAATTAATTAATATTGGACATGTGAGAAGGAAATGAAAAAATACTAATATAATAATTCGGTATGTATCATTGCTCACACGGGCAACCCTCATTCATCGCGACTCCGGCAAGTGCAAATTCGTTATATTTTATCGCTTATATTTTTAATAATATTTTTTGTATATACGCGGGTGGCTAGTGAGTTCAAATCTCTCTGGATATTGTCTCGAATTTACGTGTGGTTTTCAATCAATACACACTTGGGCGTATACTGTGGTGTAGCGAAAGAGAGGCACCTTTCAAAGTTGTATACGTCTCATGATTCTTCTCAAAACCCTGGTAGTGAATGGAGGGTAATTACGGACTGAAGTAATTTCATTGAAAAACTGAAAAGCATGTACAGTGGTGTGTTTATATGATGCAGATGAGGTGTTTGCTTCGTCAGAAGAAAGTATGGAAACCAAGTCCTGAACAAAAACGATGCATAAGTGCGAGTGAGAAAGTATTCGGCACCCTTATAATCTCTGCGACACGCGCTAGAGTAAGATAAAAGGTTTACAGATTTGGGAGATGGTTTTCTCGGTGTAGCCGCCAAATCTTATCTTATTGCTTAATTATGCGTCGATAACCGTGTTGCTAAAATAGCTATTTTTGTGTTAAACATAAAGTCAGAGGTAAATATTTTTAGTTAATTAAGTAGAAAAGATGGTTCTGTGTGTTGTATTAAAATGTGGTAGCCGTACTGATAAGCAAAAAGATGGTTTTACGTTTCATAGGTAAGTTGATAATTGTTCGTGATAATTTATTTGTATATTATTACATATTTTAATATCAAGTGACCGTGTTTCTTTAAAATAACTTAAATTATGAATATTTTTACCTAATGCTTGCATTTTGACCGCTTAAAAATACTATATAACGTAAAAAAAGGCGTGGCGTCTAGATGTATCTATCTATAGTCTAAGATGGAAACATATTATTCACAATCTGAGTATGAAAGCTTGAAAAGCTTGAAAATAACTGGGGACATTTTTTTAAGGACTCTAGCATCTGTGTACTTAAGCTGCGTATGAGAACATTACAAATAGGTGAGACTAAAAAAAATACGGAACATTGTTTAAAAATTTTGAAACTCACATTATTCACGAGAAATTTTAATTCAAAAAATCAATTAAGCAATCAGCGTGTTGAGTAGATTTTTTTCGGCATTGTTCCACTTGAAAGACCCCTCACCTGTCTGGTAATCATTAGTGGCACGGAATCATCAAACGGTCAGGTATCGACCGGAATAGAAGTCTCCGATTTCACCCACTCACCTAGTAACGCCATATTGTACTACCCTCTGCGTTTTAGTCACCCCTCATTTTATGTTTGCTACAGGCTATAGGGCTATACTCACAGAGGAATTTTATTAGGACTCAATTCAAATTACAGAAATAAAACATAGTATACTATGGTGTAATCATTATGAACTCTGTCCTCTTATTTCTATGGTCATGCAATGATGAATAATAATTATTATATGATTGTTGTGAAAAAAAGGCGACTCATAGTTATGGAGTGCTCCTAAACATTTACTTATGTACATACATAATTTCGAAAACACTTCTGAGAAAATATATTATAACCAATAGAAAAAATCTTTTTGAAAAAAGTAAGATACCCTGCAGGAATCGAGCCTGCATCTCTCGGGTATCGCGCCCATGCACATAGAACCACTATGCTACAAGAGTCATACTTAATTACAACAAATTTTAACTAATGGCTTTTAATACTCACTGAAGCACTTTCGAAATTGAGTTATGTACTATTGACATGTTCTATTGGTTACAATAAATTTTCTAAGTGTTTTCGAAACGTTGTAAGTACCTATGTACAATATGTATGTTCAATATTTAGAATGTTACATTCTTAAATCTTGTGTATTATTCGTTAAATAAAAAAAAGTTAATTAAAAAATTACCTATGAACAAATTTTTTATTTTTTGTGATTTCTCATCTAAATTAACAGTCCCACGGTGGCCGCGCGGCTTAAGCATTGGCCTATAACGCCGAAGGGTCCCAGATTCGAATCCTGGCTCTGGCAAGTACACATATTGTTTTTCAATTTCTCTATGACTCAGAGGATGGACCTAATTGGTTGAGCAAGTGACTGACATCCATTTCTCATAAAAACAAAATCTGTTAATACAAACCTCTACTCTGTGGAGGCCCATAAATGATCTTATCAGGATCGGACATGGTCGAAAAAAATCTAAATTATAATTCTTCAACATTCATTCACAACAAATAAAAACTTATGCAATATATGCGTATATAATAATTTGTCTCGAATTGACTAAGTTATTAATTAAAAATATAAGATGCGTTAAAATTCATGAGAATTTTACAATCGGCTCGAAACTCGGCTGACTCGGGTGATCAGAAACCATGGAAAATACAGAACGTAAAATATTGCAACTTCTCTAAAAATACGACTCAATTAAAAACTCCTATGGAAAGTTTACTGAATTTACTACATAATAAAATTAAATGTATTCATAATGCAACTTGTTGCCGAAAGAATAATTTGACAAAGTGCAATCTATAACCACGGTCTTTTCATCTACTAAAAATGGCTTTGTCCTCAAATTGTACAGTGACGACGTTTATAATAAGGTAGTCAGATTGATTGTGCGATCATGCAATGTTAATTTCTGAGATGAAAAAAGAGTGCAACTTAAGACTGCAAAGAGTGCGACTTAAAAACATAATATACCGACGTTTTTCCTATGAAGTATATAGATTATTTAAGGTTGGCTAACAAATACACTTCAAATTCCCACCCCATTTTTGAGCACGTTGTAAGTAAAGTTGTAAAATCCGTGATATCTAGCGTGTTCAACAAAAGTTTAGCTTATTATAACTTTTTAACAATAAAATATAGTATAACGACCTTTTCCGTTTATTTTTTTTTAATGTGAATAATTGATTTTTCTTTCAATGCCTGTAGCACAAACCATCTGTCACAATTAGGGAATCCAATCCCGAGCCAAAATTCCGATCCCGGGATTTCGGGATTACAATTTGACAATCCCGGGATTGGCATTTTTTTCCATTGTAAATATAAAAACTTTATATTTACAAATAACATTGATAAAATCGGTCAAAAATAAATCTAGTATAATTTATTCTATTTAAGACATTTATATTGTATACGTTCAATCTTGGAAATACACAAGTTCAATGGAGTAAATAATATTGTAATATAAATAATAATGTGAATTTAATATGAGAATGCTGTTTCTGATAGTAAAGACATAATGAATGGGTTAGCGAGATTTAAAATAGTAAAGCAAATAATCATGGCGTACTTATGGCCTTTCCGCTTCATAAATCTAATTAGTCAGCCAAATATGAAACTGCCGTAAAACGTATGATATCATGGTGGAATTACTTTGTTAAAAGTGCGAAGCATTGCTTTTTCCGATCTTTCTCATTTTTAATAATTTATGTGAAAAAATAAAATGAATCGGCTACCTACGCATGGGTATAAATCAAACTTCATTCAAACTCAGTTTATTTCTAATGTAGTTATTTTTTGACGATGGCCGCGTGGATTAAGCGCCGGTCTATAAAGTGTTGAGGGTCACATGTTCAAATCCTGGGTCTGGCAAGTTCATATATTGTTTTTCAATTTGTGCACGAGTCAGAGTATGGTCCTAATAGGTTGAACAAGTGGCTGACATCCATTTCTCGTAAAAATAAAATCTGTCAATACAAACCTCCACTCTGTGGAGGCCCATATGATCCTATTAGGATCGGAAATGGTCAAAAGAAAGAAGAAAAAGAAGTTATTTTTTATTAAAAGTATTTTTTTCTGTTATATTTTCGCTTTTATTTTATTTTCCATAAAAATTGATAAAAATATCAATCCTGAAATCCCGAGATTATGTTTATCAATCCCGGGATTCATAGGTATCGAAAATAGCTCGGGATCCCTAGTCACAATATAAATAAAACAAACGGTATACCATGATTTAAAACACATAAGGAATGTATTCCAAGTAGCCGTTCAAATTATTTATTCGAAAACTCACGGAATAATATATACTCCAGCTATTCTAACTAATTAACACGTTTCCGTATCCAAAATAACACGGATATCACTCAGGGAAATTTATTCCGTATACAAGGCGGTTATCCACAAAAATTGGTAACACAGTGATAAGCGGACTGCGTCTTGGACTTTTTTTTATCCATTTGGAGATTATCATCGAATGCATTTGGAATCAAATATGACGATCAAAATATATGTTGCGGTATTACTCAACAACATTTTTTGATGTTCGTGGTAAATTTAAAAAATCGCTGCATGTCAATTCTTAATAAGTTAAGATAAGATAATAAGATGTTCTAAAACAGTTAACACGGTCATGAGCGGCACGCTTATATCTCCGCAATATGCATTAGAGTAAGACAGGATTTCTACGGCTGAATTAAATATATTTGTACACTTCGCTGGTAAATATTGATATGAATGATTACAATTGTCAATTAAAAACTGCGAGCACGTGTTATTGAAATTTATTCTTTTTGTCCAAAATATAAAGTTAGTGGTAATTATTTTAAGTTAATTTAGTAGATAGAAAATATGATTAACTATGTTGTGTTTAAATTTAATAGCCGTACTTAGAAGCAACATGATGGCATAACGTTTCATAGTTAAGTTAATAATAATAAAATTGAGGTTTTACTGTGGTTTATACGCAAGAAACACGGTTGCATTTTGCTAAACAATACCCACTCTCTTTATATTATTACTCTGAGGTCTGAATACAATACAGCATATTTATCACTTTGTTACGGATTTTGGAGTTAAGTGATATGTTAAAATAATGTCAGCAAAATTTCTCCATCGACGGTCGGAGGTGAGTGGCAACAATCGGGTCACTTTTTTTTTAACATAAACGAATTTTGTCGCTTAAGAAAAATGACTGTTTTTTGTAATAGATATCTACAGAAAACTGACGTGCTTTATATAAAATCGGATTTCTCCAACGTCTTTGTTATTATCTGATATGCGGGGTCAGGTTAACGTAAAAATCTCTTTATGTATACGTCGCCATTAGTATGGCAACGTTTCTTCATTCACGGAAAACTATTGATCGATAACAACTGGGTCTGTTTTCACGAAGAAAACTATGCAGCAAAAATGAGCGACACGCATTAAGAATGCAACACTATCTAACAGAATAAGACAGTGTTTTGTGAATATCTGGTCAAAGCTATACAATATAATACCAAACGATGGTGATGACTAGACATTAAGTAATTTACTTTGACCCGTAAAAATTATTTAAACATGAGGATTTTCTGAACATAATACTAACAAAGCATTTGCCTAGAAGAGTGTGAATTTATTAGGTATTCCATTCGGCAGTACCTAATGAAATTACAACGTTAGAAACCATCAAAACCTTTAAATACTAAGTATGTGGGTCTATAATCGTCAAGCGCGCACACAAAATGACTGTGACCTCATGACAAAGGACCGTGACACATTTCTTCTGAACGGTTTGGTCCGACTCCTACCACACGCAAGGTCTGTGACCAATAGAAAGCCCGTGGCACTCACAAATTGATGCTATCCGGAGTATCCAATGTTTGCTTTACTATTCTGATGCTGCATGTCTACGACACAAAACAGCGTGGACGAAACAAACGGACACTAAAGATCGTAATTATTATGACTGTTAGGCATAGCCCCCATATCCCGAAGCTGCCCTCAGGCTAGGAACTTTGGCGGGCTCCCATACCTATCGCCAAGGTTAAAGGCAGTGTGACGATCTACAGTTGCATATTCCAAATGGTTTTCGAGGTAAAATTATGGGTATTTTTAGCATTTTTTTTAATTTCTAATACACCCACTTTTGTGTTGCTATGTACAATAATTATGGTCTTGTCGAATATCGACAATAATCAAAAATTTCATCGCACAGTCACATATTATTATATTATGTTAGTATGTTTGAAGTGAAACAGCGCAGCAAGTGACTTTTTTTACTATTAGTGGAATTTTATATTGTGTGTTTATCTCACTTGACTGGTCGATCTGCCACGCCGGGCCCCAATTAAGGCTGGGCCCACAGGCTAGAGCCCTGTCAGCCACCCCCTTGTGGGGGCCATGCTGTTAGGCCATGCACATTCGATAACCATTCATAGGTGAGCACACTTTTAGCTATACGTATACCTGCAGACCGGGTGTTTATCTCTCGACGCAAAGTGCGGAGTGTTTGGGTATGGGAAAATGTACATACGTGATTTACGCCTCACTTTGGATAAGTAAGAAGTATTCAGTTGGTACTTATAATATTATATTGTATACACGAATATACGTAACATATTCTAATTAAATTGATAAACAGTAGGTATCTACCTATCAACATATTTTAATGTAAAAAAATCCATTAGCTAACACTAAAATTTCTTCAAAGAATGTCTAATTCAATAACGCCTTACAAGTTTTTTAATATGTTAAGTAATTTGTAAGTAAATTTAATATATTATTCTGTCAGTTGTTTATTAAATCATATGGCATATAGGTATGTGAGCATCACAGAACTTCCGATTCCGAGAAATTCCGATAGGCAATATATCAATAAAGTAATTTTTGACGCAGGGTTTTGAATGTGTGAGTGGCATGCAATCATGCAATAGTGTAATACACCAATATTAAATGAGCGTCAATGCATAAACGTAGAGCAGTTGTCAGTATTTGACGTATGACTATTCTTGACACGTGTTTAAATTTATCCCATATTCTTCCTTACTCGAGATCGGTTGCCTGCTTCACCTTACCCGTGAGGTACTTCAGTTATTATTCCTATTTCTGAGTTCCCTGGTGGGCATGCATAAGTGCCTGAAGATACCTATACTCGAATTGCAAATAAACTCAAACAATTCAAATTTAAAATCACACTCCATCAAACACCTGCTCTCTGACGGTAGTATTAATTTTCTGAACATATTCACCTTATTCTGAAATTTTCGAGATAAGATATACCCACATATATTCGCGCGGCCATGGCTTAACGGCCCACGTGCTCGTCGTAGGTCAAAATTGAGTTTGTATTGTATTTTTAAACCATGATCCTGGACACTCCTTAAACGTTGTAGATAATCTATTTATAAAATTTTAAAGCCTTATTATCTTTTATAGTTATTTTAAACATTTGATGAATGCATAAAGTATTTTTGTTACATAAAATAGTATTCTTTTAAACCTCTCGCTCTAATGTTTTAGAATATAGTCATATTTAGGTACATAACTGTGCAGTGGCGTTAAGATTTTTTACATTTATTAATTTTTAAACGCATTTATAAAACCATTAGTATAATTTATTACGAGATAATTTTGGTAAAATATTCACGATAAAAAATTATATTGATAATCTCTATGATTCCAAATTTGACAAGAATTAGGCATTTTATTATTCAAAAAATCGGAAAGATTAACACATTTGAAGATGATTCTAAAGATACTTATTATAAGCTATGTTTTTGACCATTCAAGTGTGATAAAGATCTTACGAATAATGATTGCTTTATAATAATTATTAACATAAGAATAAGGTAGTGTTTTTTTGAAATACGCCATTTCTTTTGGCATTCCCCAGTGGTTAAGCTACAATATACGGCCGTAGCCATAAATTGATAAACTATAATTGAAATAGGGAGTAAAATGATATTGACGCGCGTGTTTGAACATGTACCGTTTAAAAAAAATAAAAAAAAATCGGTTAGGTTGACCTTCGACGAGCATGTCCCCCCTTAAGCGTCGGACTATATCGTCGTGGATCCCAGGGTCGAATCCTGAGTCTGACAAGTACACATATTGTTTTTAAATCTGTGCATGAGTCCGAGTATGGACCTAATAGGTTGAGCAAGTGGCTGACATCCATTCCGTGGAGGTCCATATTATGATCTTATTAGGATCGGATATGATCGAAAGTCAAAGAATATTATAAAGTTTCCATATATAAATTATACTATAGTAAAGTCTAACAAGATAAAAAGTATGAATAATTAATATAAGTAACATTTTTATAATATATAATGTATATATAATATATATTATGTGTGAAATTCGATTAGTGTCAATTTTATTATATACAATTTTGGAGATAGCGTGTTTAAATAAAGCAGGTGAATTATTGAATGGATCTACAATTATATTTTAAAATGATGTTACAAAATTTATGTCTAAATTTAGTGATATTGCAATTTTACGTTTTTTTTTGCTTTACAAATGTTATGTCAATATTTTTGTCAAAGTCTTGCTACCGTTTCTACCGCAAAAGAAAAAATACCTCTGATGTATTTTTAATACATTCGTCACGTGGTCTTTGTCATTATGATTTAACCTAACGATTATAGAACTGAATTTAGTCAGTTACCTACTTCAAACAAAAAGTACAATTTTCGGTACTAAGCACTGAAGAAAAAAATATAAAATCGTGGCTTTTTCCTTTACGTACCAATGATGTGTGAAGCATGGAACATGAACGTAGTCAAGTAATTGCATTTTTTTGGTATAATATGATTTAATGTTTTGACAACAATTTTATTATTAACTAGTGACAGCTTGAAACTTGCTCCAAGTGAAATACGGAAGTAAAAAAAGTAGGTATATATATATATATTTTTACCATGTCCGATCCTAATAAGATCATATTATGGGCCTCCACGTAGTGGAGGTTTCTATTAACAGATTTAGCTTTTACGAGAAATGGATGTCAGCCACTTGCTCAGTCTATTAGGCCCATACTCTGACTCATACACAAATTGAAAAACAATATGTGTACTTGCCAGACCCAGGATTCGACCCTGGTACCCACGACGGTATAGGCTGACGCTTAAGCCGCGCGGCCATCGTAGGCTATGTGGGCAATATATATATGTACAGAATGATAGACTAATTCGATTTGATTTTTCCCCAAAATCTATGAGATAAACAACGGTTGGGTCTAGGCGCGTGTCGCTTTACCTGGCCCTTTATTTATATGAATATCACGTACGTCAGTATTACACTCGACTGAGAGTCGGAGTGACCTCACTCGATCAACAACAGTTGGATGTAGCCATGCGCATACTGGATGTAGTATAACAGGCTAAATATCTCGAGTGTGGAAAAATATAGGATAAACTTAAACAGGACGGTGTTAAATAAAAATATGCTATTTTCAATTATAGTTAATACCTACTAATATGCATTTCAGTTTGTCACGTTAATGTAACGTGCTTTCAATATTTGGGAACAGTCGACGCGGTTTTTTTACTTGGGTTTTATGGCGATTAAGCCATAAACTACCCTGCTTCAGAACTTTGGTCCATGGCGATGGCTTTTACATTTATTTTTATTAATCTGCTCTGTGGTCCTCTACGCTCGCACGCCAACGGCTAACCAAGCCTCATCGTCAAATACTATTGTTTCTGATTCTACGTGGGTTTTCATCTGAACAATGGTGGTTCATTGTTTAAAAAATGCTACTCATAGGCGCCAGAGTACGAGTGTTGTATTTGCTATTAATACATCCGCAATGCGAAATTTCTTGTCAAAAATTTGATTATTAACCTTAGTAACAAGTCTTTCGGCTCAACGATAAATTTATACATGTTATAATATAATATTTAAATAATAATAATAATTAATATGGCATTACGAAATTTATCTGGCCGTTACAATAGGTAAAACCAACGTTTGGTACCATTTTTACAGGATACGCATTCAAATTCAAATTCCAAACTATTTAATGTGCTTTTTCACTTAAAAATATTGAATTTTATTAAAATACCTTGGTACTCAAATTAATATAGGTAATTAAGCACATTCTAATTAAAGTTAATTTAATTTCCGTTTCATTTGGGAGATATTCGCAGAAGCGAAAAATACTTTTTTATTAGAGAGGTATTGAATTCCAATTTCATCACGAAATGTATTTTTGAAGGATGCTTCATTAACGCTCTTGTTATAGGAATAAAATGAAAATTCTTTCCGGAATAATATTTGGATTGATAACACAATGTTTTCGTTATCAACGAATATTTTTTTAACCTAACTAATCGTGTAACACCGTCCAATTTAATAGGTGATATATTAGCTAAGACTTATTGTGTGTCTATCTATTAATACTATATCTTAGCTAAGACTTATTGTGTGTCTATCTATTAATACTATATCTTAGCTAAGACTTATTGTGTGTCTATCTATTAATACTATATCTTAGCTAAGACTTATTGTGTGTCTATCTATTAATACTATATCTTAGCTAAGACTTATTGTGTGTCTATCTATTAATACTATATCTTAGCTAAGACTTATTGTGTGTCTATCTATTAATACTATATCTTAGCTAAGACTTATTGTGTGTCTATCTATTAATACTATATCTTAGCTAAGACTTATTGTGTGTCTATCTATTAATACTATATCTTAGCTAAGACTTATTGTGTGTCTATCTATTAATACTATATCTTAGCTAAGACTTATTGTGTGTCTATCTATTAATACTATATCTTAGCTAAGACTTATTGTGTGTCTATCTATTAATACTATATCTTAGCTAAGACTTATTGTGTGTCTATCTATTAATACTATATCTTAGCTAAGACTTATTGTGTGTCTATCTATTAATACTATATCTTAGCTAAGACTTATTGTGTGTCTATCTATTAATACTATATCTTAGCTAAGACTTATTGTGTGTCTATCTATTAATACTATATCTTAGCTAAGACTTATTGTGTGTCTATCTATTAATACTATATCTTAGCTAAGACTTATTGTGTGTCTATCTATTAATACTATATCTTTTTAAAAAAAAAAAAACATGAGATACACTCTAAATGTTTGAAATTGAAGCAAAAAAAGGGCCACTGGGCCCCACTGATTAAGTTAGTTAAAAGTTTACATTCTATAATCGAATGAAAAAAGTTTTTTAAATAAAATAATTACAACGTTTTTCTTAGCTCGTATTCTTTTTTGTCCTGTGGTTCTTTGTCCGGTACAAATCTTGCAATCGATTTTTAACTAACTTCCCGACTAGCTAGACATTTGAAACTTTTAGAACATATCATAACACGATGCCAATGCATTTTTTAATACTTTTAGCCATCTTTAAGAAGAATTGAATTCATTTTCAGTTAATTCTGATTTGTATGAAAAGTTATTTCGACACCATTATTGGTTGCTAGGGTCTGGCGTCCTAGCAACTAAATTATTAATATATACGTGCGTTATTATGGGAATCAATATGACATGTCAAAATGACATTTTAGTATTATTTCTATCATGTACAATTTTTTTGATCGTTTAAGCTAGTTTATATGATTCAACAGAAAATTTTAAAACGTTGTAAGTATATAAAAAGTTATTTTTATCTTCTAATTATTTTGTATAAATACATTAAAATCTTATTAAAGATGGCTACGTTTTTTTTTATTCTGTCGCGAAAGGAAAACATAATAATATTCAAACGACTAACATAATATTATAATATATCGATATCCCATTTCAATAAGGAAACAATTATCAGCAAAAATTCAAACGCCATTATCTTGGAACAAGGTTTATTGCGATGTTTCCCTATTGAAATATGGTATTGATATGTAATAATATATATCTATATATATTATGATTGTATTTCCAATTTACTCTGTATTCCGTTGGTTTTTATTAGGTTTTTTTTCAACGTTTATTTAGCCGTGATCTCAATACTGTATAGCCTTATATTTCCGATACAACAGCTCAATATAATCTGTAATACCTACAAATTTCCGGACGCGTAAATGTATGTATCGTTTTACCTGTCCAATTAAATTTTTGCCAATAACAGAAAAATATTCTTCTGTTATAATTTCATATTATTTTTTAGGTGTTCTACCACTGACCACATTTTGGAGTTCTAAAATAACTTTGGAGATAACCAACTTTGTACAATGAGTTAACTTTGCCATTTTTCATTGTGAAACATCAGCTATTCTTTCACCAATATATTATAAACAAAGAAAAGTTAGTGATAACTACATTCATAACTCATTTTCATAAAAAATGGACAGCAGACTTTTTACTTTTGATGTACTGAAATATAAAATATATTATTAGGTTTATAAAATATAGTCATATATTCTACGTCATGTAAGCCTGTAATACAGATAATATAGTATTATTTATAGCCAAGTAAACATATTTCTCTTTGAATATATTTTTTACTATGTCAGGATTTTTTACAGCGTCAAATTTTCCATTGCTTGATCAATCGATGATTTCCCAGAGGCGCGAAATACGCTGCGTTACTAACAGAATAGGTGAGTGCTTTAGTATATTACGCAAATTCTAGGAAAAAATTAGCATTGCGTGATAGAAAATATTATGCTAAAGCAGTGGTTTATAAGCTGTGGAACACTCAACCTTGGCATTTCGCGAAAGAATTGAAGAACCCTCTTCAGACGAGTGCCTATCTCATTTAATTAAAAAAATACAATTGATTTTTTATCTAAGTATTTCAAGATTTTTATCCAGGATACCATCTATACTGACTAATAATAGCGATATTATTATTATTATCTTCTTAAGTCCCGTAAGCATGACTGATAAATGTAGTGTGCACTCTTTTTTTAATGCCTAAATTCTCCCAAAAATCACTCTTCACTACAATATAAATAACTACATAGATATACCCATTGCAGGCTGCAGCCTTCAAAATTTTTACGCATAGTCCAGACTATAATACATATACTATGTTCGTATACAAATGGACATTGTGTAAAAACTGTTCAACTCAACATTATTTGTACATATATATCACATTTGTACAAATATAATAAATTAAGATCTTTTTAAAGATGGCCGTGCTTTTTTTGTATTCTGTCGCGAAGGGAAAACATAATAAATCATAATAAATAAATAAATCTACCCTTACATTCATAGGTCGACTTTGACGAGCTTTTGTATTAGGTCAAATTTTTGCAGACAATGATATAAATAATATAATATAGTTAGATCCACAATTTGGTCCTTAGAAATTTAGAGTAGGGCACTAATTTTGAATGTCATTTTCTTAACTATTTAAAATTACAAAAGGCAAGATACTGTATTACGGTTATTAGTTATTGCATTCGAATTTGGGGTAGGGCATTATCCCGCTGTGCCCCCTAGCTACGGCCCTGGATCTAGACTAAGCATAAGAATCTAAAGGTGGTTTTCTGCTCTATTAGTTTGAGCCAATTTAGCATTTGACCCGAAGTGAGGTCAAATATTGACCTATGTGTTCGTACTTAGTTATTTATTTATCAAAGTTAAAATTAATCAATATGCAACTGGACAACTTGTTTCTTAGTTAGTTCAAAAGCTGCAGTCATTAACCTGAAAGTTTAATGTTGCTTGAAAAGCTCTGACATTATGGAAAACGACTTTATACTACCTTTATATTAACTCTTTACATACGTTAATTATTTATATACACCGACCTGCTTTTATAAGTGAATAAAAAACCTTGACACAATAAATTTAAATGGGTCTATGTCAATGGTAAAATAATTAATAGGGGGAAGGGAAATTTTCTATTATATATATGTATGCTTAGGTACTAGGTACGGGGTACTCTATGAAGAATGAAATTGTGTGAGAACATACTTAAATTCATGAGATAATAAAATTTGAAGAACATTAATGTTTTATTTTTGATATTTTATATTTTAAGTATAAAACCTATCTAAAAAAACTACATCGAAACACAGGTAGTAAAGATAATATTATTTTTAAGTCTCAGGGAAACCGTGCTATAGTATTATGTATAAATATATTACGAATAATATAGTCAGGTAGATAAAGTAGATAGGTATGTATTTATGTAGGGTCCTGGTTTCTTATACCAGGGGTTACGGGGTTGATTCGATTATCAGTGAGATCAAATACATCTATGGAGCCATGTTTATGTCTACATTTTGTTCACGTCATCTTCCATTTCGTTTCAACTTTTTAATTCTAGTAACACCGATGATTTAAATTGAATCTGTGGAACGCACTCCATGAACTGTTGTCAACACTATTGTACGTCAAATATGTAGTTTTAATTTTTTTTCAGGAAGCAGTGTTGCCTCCTTTTTATTTATGCCGATTATAATACAAAGATGAATGTATACAATATAATATTATATAATATGTAACAAATTTTCGTTAAAACTATAGTATTTCTAGTTTATTTGACTTATAATTATAATATAAATTACTATTATACATGTTTCGTGGAATCATTTGGTAGGCAACACTGACGTGATGTTGAGCAAAAATACAAGGGCGGTGGACCTTCATGCGCGAGCATTTTCATCGTGGAAAACGACCATTTTGAAACTGGCTTGAGGCAGCCAATACGCATGCAATGCATACATTACGATGCGTTCCTCTAGCGATCCAAAAAAATGCACGATTGTATAAAATAGCTTATGAAATTTTTACAAGCTGGAATGTTTCAGTGACTACTGTAACTTGACATCGGCCTAATCAAAAATTGTCCATAAAATCGTAACCAACATCAATAATTGAAGAGAACTTTTGTATTGGTATATTACCTGAATACCTGGATGCTTATTATGATATAAAATAATATAAGCTTGATAATTAACTACCTATGTCTGTCCTTATTAAATTTATTTTATAATAAACTGAATTTTATTCTGAATACCTATGTGTTTTTTTTTAATAGGCTTGGTTAGAAACATAATTAAGGTACATAAATGGCTGGGACCGGCCAAAGGTGTGGTTGTTAATTTATATAACTAGATACTCTAAATTAATAATACCTAAATATAACGACACACAATATATGAAAATTTTAACGTATGTAAACAAATATTCGTCATACTTATATAATCCAAATCAAAAACATTTATTACCTACGCATGTTATTTTCAAATTTGGAATTAGAAAAACTCAAGATAGTTTATTGAATCCATTTGTGTGTAAAATTCAGTCATCAGTATTAATAATTACAAGATAAGAAGAACTTTTTATATACAACATTTTAAATTTTCTGTTGAATCATATAAACTTGACTTGACTAGCTTAAACGATCAAAAAAATTTATACTTGATAGAAATACTGAATAAATATATTGAAATGTCATTTTGACACTTCATATTAATTTCCATAGTAACGCACGTATATATTAATATTAATAATTTAGTTGCTAGGACCCACTTAACAACCAAAAATAGTTTTACTTTTTACGGATTTATTCCGAAATGACTTTTCATACAAAACAGAATTAACTGAAAATTAAATCAATTCTACTTAACGATGGCTAAAAGTATTTAAAAAATGCATTGGCATCGTGTTCTGATATATTCTAAAAGTTTCAAATGTCTAGCTAGTCGGGAAGTTAGTTAAAAATCGATTGCAAGATTTGTACTGGACAAACAACCACCGGACAAATAAGAATACGAGCTAAGAAAAACGTTGTAAAATACTCGTATGTATTATACTTATACGATTAATAAGCTTTAAAAATATAATAATCAAATGACAAATAAACTGCAACAAAATTAATAACTGCTTTCAAATCTGATTATGGAACCAAATAATTTTATTGAAAATCATATTCATTTCAAATTTTGCATTCTCATCCTTTAACGATTTACATTATTGCCAACTTGAAAGATTCTCCCTACAAATTTGATTCGCTTCGCTTATTAATACTTTGGACGCGGAAGACGCACACGGCGCGTAATGAACAGGCGGCCGATCGATGTAATTAACGTGCATTTTAAAGGGGGCAATTAAAAACTCATTGTCGACTCAGCAGCGAATGCGTTAAAAATTATATTTTGTTGTGCAATTTTGTTCATATGAGAATTTATTATCGTTTTTTATATCTGTTATCGTTTTATTTTTTGGATAAAAAGTAAAGTATCAACAATATTTGTGTATTTTTTAAATTTATTGTACCACTGTTACGTAAAATTTTTGTTCAAATAGCCGCCTCGGTCCTCTTTTGGCCATGTTTTCCATGACTTTTGTTCCGGCCCAATGTTGTCGATAAAGCAGCGAGTATTATATTTGAGATCATCAATTAATTGTTTTTGGGCTATCAGCGTAGACTTTAATTTCGAAAAAACTCCAAAAGAGGAAGTCAAACGGTCTTAAATCATATGATCTAGGAGGCTAGTTAACGTTGCCAAAATTAGAAAGCATGGTAATAACTCTCGTGTTTTGCATGCATTATGACACGTGGAGCCATCCTGCTGAAAACTTATATTTTCCAAATCCATTTTGTCCAATCTATATAATCATGTTACGGTAATCATTGCCATCAACCATAAATGAAATTTTAAATGCATTTCAAAAAAGTACACCGCGACATCACCTCCTCACCAAAAACCACACCAAGCCATATAATGTTTCATTGGTTTCTAAACCACTTGATGATTTTCAAAACCGGAAATCCTTTAATCCAGTAACCGTTTTGTTTGATTGATGGCACTTGATATCATCCAAAAATATCACATAATTTTCACTGCACAATTATTGTAGATAAATCATTATTTTGATATTTTTTCCGATTTTTTACCCGCTGTATAAGGTTCGATGAATAATTTTACATATTTCTAAATTATGTAGGTACCTGTGTCAAATTTCAAATGACAAAGTGATACTAATGAAAAATGGCGGCGAATATAAAACCGTCAGTCTTTATTGACACACCCATTTATATCGAGCGTAGAAAGGAAAAAGGATGTAACCGTAAATTTTTTCAAAATAGGTTTTATTAATGGGATAATAACGTTGTACATGACTATAAATATACACATTGATTCCAAAGGATATAAGCTGCAAGTGCCGATGTATTATCTAATTTTAATATATAATATAGGTATTTATTTTTAAAAAGTAAGTGTAGTGGGAAAAACAACTTTCTTTAATTAACTCAATAATTCATATCAGATTCATGGTTATGTCTATTTTGTATTTTACCTTTGACCAAAAACCATAACAAAAACGTTTGTATGCCTGATGTAAAATTTGATTTGTGTGGATTACGTCCTTTTTCCTTTCTACAGTCGATATTATATAAGGTGGCTTTGTGTCTGACATCAGAAGCAGAATAGCAATGGCAATAAGTGATGCTACTCGTACAAGGAAATTACAACCAATAATTTAGAAAATCAAAAATATTACCAAAACGACTAAAATTCGTCTAGTAAATAATGTATCTTATCTTCCTAATTTGTATAATATGTATTATATGCCTCTGAGACTTGGGCGGTAAAGGAAGAAGAAGACAGAGACTAGACGCTTTTGAAATGTGGTTCTAGAGGTGTGTGCTGCGAATCTCGTGGATAGTAAAACGTATCACCGTCTCCATAATCAGTGAAATCCATATTCGAGATTGACTCTCCTCAGTTAACCTTCACCGGATTTTTTTGGTCAAATAGCCCACAGAAAATAGGACGAGCTAGAAACAATCGGGATATTGGGTCGGGTCTAAGGTCGAAAATGGTGAGGAAAACCTCCCTCTAAAATCTAGAGCAGGGGTTCTTAACCGCGTTCCCGCGGAGCCATTTTCGTGCGCCCCCGGCAAAGTATTAAGACGGTACTTGAGTGAAACGGCAAATAATTTTCAACTATAGGTGCGACGAAATTTTGGACTAGCTGGCAATCGGAGAGCGAACGTCGAGGTGTGAATACGTCAATTTGGTTTGTGATGGCGACGGACATGTCATACTCAGCATGCGCTGGACATGGTCTGCCCAGTTCAGCCTCTGGAGTTTTATGAAGGTGGAAAGTTTTGAATCTTGGTATAAGCGGTATAGTTCCATGTTGTACCTAATTCTCCACTCTCCAGTCCCCGCCATCATTCATGGGTCCGTATATCCGCCTCAGGATCTTTCTCTCAAAGCAATCCACCATTTCAGCTGCTTTCACATTTGGCGTCCATGATTCGCACCCGTATGCAACGACTGTGCGTATGACGGTTTTATAGAGCCGAGTCTTAGTTTTTCTGTGGACATTTCTGGATTTGAATATTGGCAGCAATGAGAAGCAGCAGCGATTTATTTGCAGCGGTTATACGGGCTTTTATTTCTTCCAGTTCCTCGTTCTCTTTTGTAATATTGGAACCCAGGTATGTGAACCGGTTGACAACCTCAAATTGATGGTTTCCAAAATTGGAACTTTGGCCCAGCCAACTCTGATTTTGTCGGCTTTGTACCATGATTTTAGTTTTGTTTTCATTTACTCTTAAGCCAATCTCTAGTGCAGCCCTTTGGAGGTGGTCAAATTCTTTCTTCACAATCTGTATGGATTTGCCCATCATGTTGAGGTCGTCTGCGTAGCTAACCAGTTGGCTCGGTCTGCTTAATATAGTGCCGCTCCTGTTCACTTGAGACTTTCTGATAGCGGATTCGAGGGCTAAGTTAAACAGCATTGGAGCCAATCCGTCTTCTTGCTTAGGACCCCGAGATACTTCAAAGCCCTCCGTCAGTTGGCCATTCACCTTCACCTGGGAGTGTGTATTCTGTGATTCTAACAAGTCTGCAATTGTTTAGGTACGTATTTTTCCTGCTGGCAACCCCGTTACATTACGTGTTGTCACTGAGGTTATTTTTTTATTGAAAATATTTTACCCCAAAATCAGAATCCGAGTAAAAAAACAACGAACGTATCAATTTAACAGCGATTGGGAAGAAGACTATTTTTTTATCCAAACTAAGGACAAATGTGTTTGCTTAATATGCAACGATGGTGTATCAGTGATGAAAAAAAGTAAATAAATGTATAATCTACCGATATACTTAATAAATGTAGCACATAATACTTAAATTTTGTTTTTTAGAAATCCGATGTGCGCCCGCCACTATTATCCCAAATATCAAATGCGCCTGCTGCCGCAAAAAGATTAAGAACCCCTGATCTAGAGTCTAGCTAGATGGACAAACCAAATCAAAAGTACCTACCACAGATTTCACATTGACGAAAGCCCTGCGTGCCACTGAGAGCCGATAAGAGTGGAACAAAGCTGTGGAGAAGTTTGTCATGCAGTCAAATCATCTGGGTCATGATACTCAGTCATATGGTCCCGACGAAGAAAATATTATATACCTAATATAAAATTAGTGAAGGTACTTGCTTATTAAAATGTCGTACCTGATTGGAAAATGTTACCGCTTCCTTTGAAGTAGATTAACAAGTCGGCATGTGAGGACGTAGATTGGAGATCCTGCGTCCATGCATGCCTTCACGACATTGATTAATTACCTTCACTGCAGGCCTGTTGTAGGTAACTACCGATTTCATCATTATGTAAATTATACGTTCCTTGGCCATTATTTCTTACAGCCAGAGACGCGCTAAGTGGGGGTGTTGGGGTGCGCTCAGCAGAATTTGGGGGGCGGTGAAATATACTAAACATATTATCAATCACGTGAGCTGAATCTCACATTCAAATATCTGAAGAACTTATTGTGTTGCATACAATTTGAGGGTGACACTTATTAAAGGACGACGAATCGAAGAATTATAAACATTATATTTTATGAGTTTAAGATATCCACCGATCTATGACTAATGAATTTTTTGTAGGTGTTGTATTCTGTAAAGTATTGAGAAGCATTCTCTCGAAGTCTCAATAACGGCTCAATATTATAGTAATATCATAAAATAGGTAAGTAAATAAAATTTTTCGGTTCTTGTCTGTTTTGTGGAAGCTAGCGGCAAACAAATTTTGATAATAGCCAATATAACGGATTATTTGTTAGGTTAGGTTATCGTTCTCGAATTCACAGATTTTGCCAACATCGGCCATGAAAATAATAATTACAGATGTTCCCGCCTGGCTTCCAATAAATGACTTGTACCAAATTTTCTTCAAAAAAATTATTCGTTTATAGCCAGGAAATTAACCAAATCGTTAAATTATAGTGTTTGAATCGGCATTATTTTAATACATTAGTTTAATCAATGACATAATATTATGACAACTTTGTTTTTTATAGTATAAATATTTTCATGAGAATTAAATTATTTTTATTTCTTATACCTATAACATTTACATTTTTTTTAAATATTTTTATATTTGGAAGGCGGCAATTTTAGGTTGGCACCTGTGCGGCAGCCACCCTGCTTACAGTATGGCTAGCATATTGCCATATATTATGCCTATAGATAGGTACATTTTTCGTTAAAATAAAAGCGATTTCCTGTGATTCTCATGAAAGTATTATATGGAATAGGTATACCTGCTGCGTTTATTATTACCTGTTAAAACGTTTTGAAATCTTGCGGTTATAATGCATTCGAATAGAATAGAAAATGTTGCTATTATTTTTAATCAATAGTGCTTTTTCCGCGAGAATTTAGATGTTTCCAACTGGATTAAGTAATAGCCGAAGTATATAACTGTAATTCAAAACAAAGAACGTAGCCGAAGCGCTCTACCGGTCACAGCCGGTACTAGCGGAAGTCTACCGCTCGACTCGAACACGTTGATTTTAGTTCGCTAACAACAAGCAATCCGAATGGTAGCAAGCGGCCGGTCGTGAAAAGTTAATTCGATAATCATTCCATGTTTACGATGTTTAGTGTAGTAAAAAGTGAATAAAAAATATTCAGACTTATTTGGAACATTTTTACACATATTATTTTGTTTTATTTACCTACAATAATATAACACGCAAAAATAAATAATAAAACAGTGCAAATTAGATAAACTTCGCCCAAATTTAAAAAAAAAATGCGTTGATGACCCGTTTAAATAAATTAAAAAGAAAACTAATTCGAATCTAACCGGGTCGATGTGATTTTGTTTCCCGTCATTTTTTGAATTTCGAACGCGGAGTGTTTAATAATTTTTCCCATAGGTGTGCCTTTTTGTGGATTCGCTATTAGTTGTATATTTACCTTGTTCGTTGACAATGCGGCGTGTCGCGAACAGGTGTGTCTCTGTCTGATTTATACGCAAGTTCAGTGCAGTGAAAGAGATAACAACGTTAATATATTTTTACGCTCAAGTTATTTTGTGTGTGCTCTGTGACGAGACGATCGGCCGGTTCCAGATTCAAAATTGAATTAGAAGATCCAATTGGATTTTTGAAAAATTTGAAAACTGAATCCAATTGGAACAGGGGGAATAAAAAATGGCTGATGCATCGGACTGGTAGGTTGGATTATTATTATTCTAATTACAATTAGGTACATGATATAAAATCCATGATGCGTTCCCATAGAAATAAGTCAACAAAGACATCGTAACTGTACATGGAGATATTTTATTATGCACCGCTGAACTCGGTGTGTACACGACACGGCAACGAACCGGTTTCTTAGAAGTAAAAGAAGCGAAATATGTAAGTATTTTTTGGACCCGTGCATTGAATTCCGAATCATTTATCTCGTGATCATAACGCCGCCGGTTTTACGATGCGATTAACTATCGAAGAAAAAAAACGCCAACTGGTGAATCCAAATTAATCAATCGTAGGTACGCTTTTTGTCCAATGCGTTCTCCGCAATATTATTCGATTTATAGCAATAGTTCCTCCTAAAGAAATTTAATTTAATACGTGCCAACTTGTCCAATTATTTAATTCAGTTTAGGTAATCTGTCATTTTATTATGTATCCAAGCTGAGATGGTAAGCATGGGACGGTAATGTAAGATCGCGATAAAACAGTTGACAAACATCAGGGCCGTACTCTAAATATGATCAATTACCTAAGTTATTCATCTGTGTACCATTATTAATAACCCTGTTCAGATATTCGTATGTGTGTAAGTTCACCGTGAGGCAGTGACATCCCTAGACAAAATGCCGCCTCATTTTTTATACAGTATTTTCATCATCCTTTCATGAGTAAAATATCTAATATCTTATATTTCCGTTATTACTAAGTTTAGGTAGCTATTTCTAAATATACCTAACGATTCTTCTCGATTATCCGCCCTTCGAGTGACTGCCGCCCCCAAGCGACACTCAATCTGTCTACCCCCAGGGGCAGCGCTCGAAATGGAAAATTTTACGAACCGGAGCGCTCGACAATTTTACGAAAATATCAACTGTGATTTATAAAAATAAGTGTGTTATTGTTTTTTATTATATGAAATATCTAGCTCAGACGATCAAATTAATATTTCCACGAGACGGAGCGATAATTTTGTGGATTTTATGAACCGGAAAGGCGCTCCGGTGCGTTCCGGTCCATTTCGAGCCCTGTACAGGGGACGTTACTGCCGTGAGATATTGTATCAGAAAGAGATGGACATATAGTATTGAGATCAAAAGCATGTCTAAATAAAACACTTACAAAATACGTACCTATTAAAAAACTACCGGAATACAAGGGAAAGACAGAAGTAAATAGGTAGGTAATTCAATTAGAAATACAATCATATCGTATAATTTATATAAAATTCTGGTAGGCTCATAAGTATTAAGTCGTACCTATAAAATACCTGATAATAACAGCGTTAATGTCAGATTTTTGTACCAATCAATATCAAAATATTTTTCTATTGAATATAATAAAATTGGAACACTACTATCTGCAATGTTCAACAAACAACGCGTTATTTTATGATCTCAATGCTATACGGCCATGTCTTTCCGGTATGACAGCTCGGAGATTACATGAACCTGTGCTGAGCTCCAACCATTTCGAGCTCTGCATATTCAATAATTGTATATACTCACTTACCTAATGAATAACAACATATTAGGTATATACACTAGTTATGTCGTAACGAAAGCGAATGTACTATCTACCAAAAAGTTTTCTGTTTATTGCACATTGTAATAGAATGAGCATACAAATAGTAAAGGTAACATACAGCAAAACAGGTTTTTTTTTAATCATGCCACTACGTTGAACATATTCGATAAAACAGAATCAATACTAACTGGCTTGCACCTTAGAAACTATTTGAAAACTTTTGAAAATTAAAATGTACTGATTAAAGAAAACTAATCATCATCAAATGGGCTCGATATATTGCTAGATAACGGCCTACCTTAGCTCCTTCTACTATTATCGGTCCTACATCCAAATAACTTTATGATTTCGTCTATCCAACAGGTTTTAGAATGTCCTTGGGTACCACTGTAGTGTATGACGGCATTTTTCCAGCGGTTCTATAGCCCATTGCCATTTCATATTATATTTAGCGATATCCATTACATCCCGTACTCTTGTCTGCCTCCTTATCCAATGCCATGTTTTGAGATTTTTCCACGTTACGCCCAACACGCACCTATCCAAGTCGCGTTCGATACTCATATTTTTTTTAAATTTCACTTAGGTACATTATGGGTCCATGTTTCGTTTACATTTGTTAGTACAGGTGGCACGTATTGATTGAAGACTTCATTGTTAAAGATACTCGTACTATTCAGACTCCCAAAAAATTTCAAATATCAAAACATACAAAATATTTATTATAATAAAGTTAAAAGAAATATTTTTTCAATAAATGCTAAGCTTTGCAACGATTTCTATCGCGGAATAAATTACATTTACAAACACGTCATCGCCATTGATTATAATTTATTGGACAAAATGTGTTTAATAATAATTATCATAATACAAGATTTTGACATTGTTATTCAATTCCAAATTTATCAAAAATGCCATAATCTGTGGCACAATGTATTTTCATCAAATAGAGATGTACCCATTTCCAAATCGACTGTATAAAAATTTGCGGATTTATTGTTATTATATAATATCGCCTGTACACGTGCATTGATTTACTTGCAGCAATAGTCTGTATTTTAAACTATCGCAATAATAACTGTTTACACGTAAAAGTGCTGACTTTCTCGCCAATCTCATTCTTCAAGAGAAAGCGAGACGCGATGTTGTCATTGTATAGTACTATTTGACAGGTAGTGAAAATAGATTAACCTCAAAATGAGTCGTTGCGCGGTGCAGTTCATTTTTTTTACCGACAGGCCCGCCACTGTCGTTCTACCGCGCAGGCGCAGGTATCAAACGAACCAACTCTCACGTGAAAATTCAGAAGCTTCCGAACGTTTTTGATTCATGAATGCAAACTTGCAACTTACATGATAATAAATGTTTACACGTGCATTTTCTTGTTATGGCCGCGATAAAACGTACTGTCAGCAGTAAATCCATACACATGTAAACGGCGTATAAGGTTAGTACAAAATCTTCAAAAGCTTCATTATTTATTTTCTTATATGGTTAAGTACTTATTTTTAAGAGCATACTTCAGTAAAACGGCAAATAATTTTCAAATAAAGGTGCGACGAAATTTCAGACTGGCTGGCAATCAGAGAGCGAAAATAGAGCTGTGAACACGTCAATTTGTTTTGTGATGGCGTCGGGAAATTAATTCTTAAATCGTGTAAACATGACTAAAAAACGTTATCCATTTACTTAAAAAAGAAAATATGTCAATGAATATATTATTATTATTACTAATATAACAATAAACATAACATTAAATGGACGCATGTTGAATTTTTATGACAAATTATGTTTTGTTCTGCACGCGTCATTTGCACAATCTTCGCGTTGCGTAGTCACGATCGTTTTAGACCGTGCCCCAGCTGAAGTATAGCCGTAAGCTCACCGTTCCTAATTATTATTATAGGGGTTCCTAATTCAATGTAGCAAGGTTTCTGCCATATAAAAAATAATACAAATTGGATCAGTTAGTAGGTAGGTACTAGGGAATCCAATCCCGAGCCAAAATTCTGATCCCGGGATTTCGGGATTACAATTTGACAATCCTGGGATTGGCATATAAAATTTTTATATTTACAAATAACATGTATAAAATCGGTCAAAAATAAATCTAGTATAATTTATACTGTTTAATACATTTATTGTTAATATTGTACACGTTCAATCTTGGAAATACATAAGTTTAATGGAGTAAATAATATTGTAATATAAATAAGAATGTGAATTTAATATGAGATTGCTGTTTCTCGTACTTAATGAATGTTTAAATTTGAAATTTGTAAAGCAAATCATGGTGTACTTATGGCCTTTCCGCTTCATAAATCTAATTAGTCAGCCAAATATGAAACTGCCGTAAAACGTATGAGATCATGGTAGAATTAATAATGCTAAACATTGTTTTTTCCAATCTTTCTCATTTTTATTAATTTATGTGAAAAAATAAAATGAATCGGCAACTTGCACATGGGTATAAAGCAAACTTCATTAAAACTCAGTTTATTTCTAATGTAGTTATTTGTTATTAAAAGTATTTTTTCTGTTATATTTATTATTTTTTTTCTATTTATATTTTTTATTCCATAAAAATTGATAAAGAAATCAATCCCGAAAGTTTCGGGATTATGTTTATCAATCCCGGGATTCATAGGTATCGAAAATAGCTCGGGATCCCGGGATCGGAATCCCTAGTTAGTACCGATTCGTAAAAAATGTGATAGATAACTCTTTATGAAAATTTTATTGTACCTACGACGTTCCGAATCTTGTAATTTGAATTCCGAAGACTGAAAAATAATGTTTTTCTATGGACAACCAGGGATTTCTAATACTGTCTTGTATTTTGTCCATTACGACTCCAAAAGAAAGTTAACTAGGTAGGTAGATACAGGTGCACACTACAGTAAACTCCCATCTTTCTTTGCATCAAAAGGTTTCCTCTCTCGATTGTTGAAATCCAATTTATAAGACGATTCCAAACGCACCTTAGCGGAAAATTCTGTAGATATGAAAAAAGCGACTTAAAGGTATGAAATACGAAAATGGAAGAACGGATTTTTCGTTCTGGTAACGGTTATCCTACTATTTATCCAAGTTTTTTTGGGTATCTAGTTCTAATAATAGATTGGAGCATACATGCAATAAGTAAATATACTTTACCCTTAAATAAAGTATACAAACTTAATGACTTTACGTTTATAAATCCAGAATCTTAGAAAAGATCGAGTCTTCCACTTAATAATTAAATATGGGATACTTTAAAAAACAATAACTGCCATTTTAATACACACACCGTAAGCAGTCTAATGCCAGCGCTCCATTGGCGAGCCAAAAGTCCGAGGACAATAAATCGTCCGATTTGTCTATTGTGTTATTTATATTATGTAGACTTGCATAAAATAATATAGCAGTGAAAACAACACAAGTTTTACGTTTTCTTTTATGAATTTCATAAATACAAATAGAAAATAATTGGTATATCTCTATTTTTCTAATGTTTACACATGTGTTAATGTTAACATATTAATCAATGAAATTTTTTAAAACAATTACAGATTTTTTTTCGGTCCGAATGATTGCGTATTAATGTAAAATCGATTTTGCATAGTTATCGACGGACGAAGTCTGGCAACTCGGAGAGTAAAATATCAAACATGTTTGAAATCCATCGAACCTGGTCTACGGATTAAAAAGTCAGCAGATCTGGGATGCTACACGCGAAAAAAAATTCCTAAGACTGTAAATCCTCTGACTTGCGTGCCAATGGAGCGCCGGCATTAGACATCAATTTTAAAACCCTTTTCATCCAATGGCTAATTCAGGGGCTGTCAACCTGGACCCTACCGCCCACTAACGGGCGTTCTAGTTTTCATGGTGGGAGGTAGGGGTTTTAAAAACATTTTCATTATGTTTTCATAAAATTCCCCGTGACAATTTAAATTTCTGAAAATATACTAAGTAGGTATTTATTTCGCATAAGTTTAAATCACATTAAGTAAGTGAAACTAAAAGGAGCAATAGTGCGACTGCAAACAAAAGAGCCTTTTATTATTATTATATGCTTTATCTTGCTGTAACTCTGCTTTATAAATTTTATAGAGAAAAGTTACTTCCCTACTGTATAAATCACCATTTCTGTGGAACCGGTGGGCGATTAGAAAATTTTACTACTAACAGAGATACAAAAGTGGGCGGTAGGTATAAAAAGGTTGACTACCCCTGAGCTAATTGATCAAAAATTCATAAAATAGCATTCGTTATTATGTATATACATACTATATACCTACGAGTCCTAATTATTGGATGTTTTTTTTACCGAGTTGGACTCTAACCTGCATCCAACGGATTTCCCGTTAGATCTTCAGTTATAGAGTTATCTGATTTAATTTAATTTTCCGTTTAAATTTACTTATATCTTAAATAAAACAGCCACTGAAGTAAAGTAGACGAACTGTTGTGATCGTGCATCAGAGTTCACATTATTATATAAAGCAGGGGAGGGCAAACTGCGGCCCGCGGGCCGCATGTGGCCCGCCGGGTATTTTTTTGCGGCCCGCCACATTTAAATGACGTGACACATTTAAATACGTTTAACTCTGCGTTGCAAGGAAAAAAAATATATGCCCACGATATGGTGAAGAGTTTGAATGGATTTCAATTAAAACTCAAGTTGTTCCTTCGACAAATATATCGAATAAGAACGTGGACCACTTTCCAACTTTGAAGTTGCTGAATATACCAGAATATAAATTTGAAGAATATAGTAAAATTATTAAAGCTCTGAATGACGATTTTTTACAAAGATTTGGTGGCTTCCGAAAAATTGAGACAAGTTTAGCAACAGTACGCGATCCATTTTCAATAGATATTGATAGTGTACTGACAGAGCTACAACTTGAGATTATTGGTCTGCAGTGTGACACTGATTTAAGAGAATTGCATCGTCGCGAAGATAAAGACAAATTCGAACAACTTAAAGATTATGCAAGAAAAATGTTCGTTGTTTTTGGATCAACCTATATAGAACAAACATTTTTGATCATGAACCTCAATAAAAATTCTTTATGATCAAATATCTCCGATGCCCATTTACAAGCAGTTTTGAAAATATCAACCACAAAATTAACACCTGAATTTGAAAAATTGTACAACACTTTCATTCTTCTCATTATTTTTTTTGTAATGTTTATTTTTCGTGATAATTAATAGTGTATATCTAAAAATGGTATTTTACTTGCGGCCCGCCGCTCATTTTGAATTCTTGACTTTGGCCCTCCATCGAAAAAGTTTGCCCTCCCCTGATATAAAGTGTATAATCCGATAATGTATAAAATCATTATATTATATAAGACATCGTTTTTTTCTTCTTGTTAAAACTTAGATTTAATTTGGCAAAATTCGTGTAGGTACATACTTACATTTTTTTTCAATTGAAAGCCTTATTCAAATCCGTAAGTCAAGTTCCTAGGCAGACAGAGAATTATTATTTTCATATTATTATACATTGTTCATTTTAACTAAATACAGAATCTATTAGCAATACAATAACCAGAAAATTTGTAATACTAATCGACTGGGGAATATGGTAAATCATTTTTCTCGGTTCTCGACATACTTATTTCAAATTGAGCTGGAACGCTGAACTGTGCGAAAATTTGCCGTGAACTTGAAAGATCAAAAACCTTTTTGGCATGGTCAAGACACGGTTGATTAAATTTAATAAAACAGTTCGTTGATCATAATGGTGGGTACCTACCGACATATTTCAGATATTTTTGGTTTTGCTTTTTATTGATTAGTGCTTTCTTTGTGATAATCAGTTTACTAATAAGTAAGATAACAGCTGTTTATTCAAGTAGATTTTAAATTACCTACTTCTACTACCTCAAAAGAAACAAATTCAAGAACGTTTTTGATTTATTCTTATCGTTTACAATATTATGAAATATAGAATATTGCATTATAAATGAGATTCAAAAATTTCCATGACTCGGGAAGCAGTGTGGCGCCGCAGGCGAAATACTTTTCGAAGTTGACCGTAAACCAATTTATATTATAAATAGTTTATTGAGCACCCAACAGGGTCAGGTTTAATCATCTTAATTACACCCCCTGACGTATTCTGTATCGATTTAAATATAGGTGTCTATATATTATTATTATGTCACCTGCGATATTAACAATTATTAAAGTTCTAAAACTCGCGAGATTCTTGCAGTTTGGCTTACCAAAACCCCTCGTGCTACCGTACCTATGTTAAATAATAAATATTTACAAATGTTATATCTACTTAACTAGGCTGAATCCTTAGAAACTATCTTTAAGCTCTGTATAACCGTGATAATATAATGATATATGTGTACTTACCTAACTACATTTATTATGTACTAGCATTACAATCTTAGGGTCGTATGCATGAGATTCCCAAACACTTTATAGGCTAAATACTGCTCATTTGTATGCATGAGTGCAAATGTAATCCGTTGGTTAGCGACGTCACGTTGTGACGTCATAATGTGTCATGGCGTCCATATAATGACAAACTTTTAAAATTTCATTCCCCGATCATTAATTTAAAATTTTGAAATTGTAAATGTGTCTGAAAATGTGCGAACGGTACCGTATAAATTTAATAATTATAATTTAATAATTATTATGAACTTTAAATAATTTATCAGTTATTTTAACACATTTATTTTGTAATTCTACTGTACGAAAGGATATAGTATTCCCAGTAAACATTTCCATTTGGTGGCAATACATACAGTTATATTATGACTAACTTCACTTCAATCACTTCTATTATAAAATGTCAAAACGGAATAAGATTAGATGAATAAATGAAATGAATAAACAGCACGAGTAGGAACTGTTTTTAAAGTTCACAAATGTTTTACAGAGTCTACAAAATGAACGAGGGCCTCAAGCAAACGCTTGTTGTGATGAACGCATTATTAAAATTACATTTGAAAATTACATATAAAGCAGCCATTTTGAATGACGTGTGGTGACAGATTGCTTACGTCACAAACAGTGCTATACGCTATATGGTGGAAAATCGGTTAAATAGCTTATAAAGAATTTCGGAATCTCATACATACGGCCCATAAGATATAATAAATGTAAGTATTTATTTTCCTTTAAATAATAGACTGCTGATAAGACAATAATTATTGACCAATCGTCTACGTCGAACATCTCCCAGCATACAATCCTGAAATAACACAACATACTATACACAAATTATCATAATACAGGACTTCAAATTTGGAATATTAATGATGTGCCAAAAGTGTTTGAACTCGCGCACGCGCAGTCGAAAGCCGTCGAGTTCCCGCGCTTATGCCATGATGTCATGGTAGCGTCTGCGCGCCAAAAATTTTCAAAACCAGTTTTCGAACGTCCAAACTTACACTCGAGATTATAGTCTTCGATTTAATCGAACGAAGGATCGACTTTTATAGTCTAACAGTGTTCTATCTAGCTAGTTGTTGGTAAACTAAAAAGTGGGACCAAACATTTTTCGTGACAATGACCTCTGGTCCGTTGTTGCAAATATATACACATACTAAAACTGCTGGACTTTATTATTTAAATTACAATAGTTTAGTTAGATTAGGCAGTGTTTTAGACTGTTGACCTTCGATTGCTAACAATACATTATATTTCAATTTCATTTCATTTAACACGTTTTATAGGTAGGCATTAATAACATAGTTGATCAACGTAGTTAAGTTGAAGTGTTGTTTCATGCAGATCCATCACAAGAAACGTCCTGGATTGATACCACATTAAAATCAATATAAGTAGATATCATAAAATATAAATAAATATTAATTTTCTTCTTTTTTTGATGGAGCTAAAATATGGTACTGCTTACTAAATATAATATTAAGCAGGCTTTCACGATCTAAAAACAATCTAATTGGCAGTTGGTAATGATCTTCTTAGCGGATGAAACCGTATTTGTATTTGCAGAATTTATGTGTTTTTATGGTAAATGCATAGTTAAGATCAAAGTAGGTACATCTGTCCGTGAACAAATTAAGTAGGTACCCATACAAATGTCTGTGTAGATCTCTCCCAACACAATGCACGTCCACATTTGCAAACATTGATATCAAATTAAATGCAGTTTGAATACTGAATAGTCTAGAATCTAGATCAGTGTTTCTCAATCGGAAGTCTATGTTGGTCCGCAAATTTTTGGCATCCAAATGCATAATATGCTAAAAATTCCAATAAAATTGTCGAATTAGAGGAAGGTGATTTTCCAATCAACCTGCTTATGATAATTATGGTTTGCTGAGAAAATAAATCTGCTATTTTATTTTATTTCAAAATGTTTTTCCTTTAGATAATTCTTCAAATGATTATTTTCCGACTGGCTTTCTACAAGGCTTGCTTACTTTTCACTCTCTTGAATCTCGTAGATCTCTTCTGCTCTTGAAACACTTTTGCCTGTTATTGCGAGGGATGGTTTCTAATCCTGGTATCCTAGTAAATCTGAATTACCATGCGCCTGTCAATTACCTACGTGGTCGCAGCCATGATTTATTCTGGACCGGAACCGTTTCCTCGTGTCAAGCCTATCAGGCACCATTAGCGAGAGGCGCAAGACTAGTCAATGTGCTCCCCAAAGACGTAGACATTTTCGGTGACATGCTATGTATTTTTTATTCGAAATTTTATTTTTCTGTATAAAATAATTGTAGTTATGTTTATTATTATGATATGTTATTCTCTTGTTCTCGCTTGTGATGGTAATATTTTTGTTATAATATAAATCTCATGTTGTGAACATCTTGAATTAAAATTTGTGTAATTGTGTAATGTGTTTTAATGTCCACAATGTTTTTTTTTTTTTTTAAATAAATAAATAAACTAGGTAAAGTGTATTTATTCCACAATGAGTTGCAGAATGCGCAGTATCTTACAAAACTGATCTGAATGCGCCTTCATGGTATGAATAGTGAATATTTCATACTGAATATAAATTAAATTGTTAACTATAATAAATAAAATCTGTACCCGAGAGGTAAATTAAATTATTCGAAAAATGCCACAGTTTTCAGTCGTCGCAAAAATGAAAAAAATCAAGGCTTTCGTCGTGTTTTAAATGAGATCCTTAATTTCGTTTTTTACTTTAAATTTACTAATGGAGTCTCTTATTGCTTTTAATATCAAGTTTGATGAAGAATTTGATTGTTATTTTTAAAAAATATTAACTGGCTATTGAAAGTGGGTGGGAGCAGGAGTCATAAAGGGTTCAAATTCACCCCCCGGTGGGTGGTGATTAGTAATATAATTTGTGCAAAGTATGCCCCATTATTGGAACGTTCTCGATTGAAATTAAATTTAGCTCATCAGCATAATATCGCCATTTGGTAGTTGGAAAGTATTGAACGAGAGTTAGCGGTACTCAAAATTATGCTATATTAGTCCAGGAAAGTTTGTATAGAAACTAGGCTAAATACAGGTCGAGCTAGGTAATTTTGTAAAAATAACAACCGAAAAGAAATAAATTCGAAATAAGAACCTAACCGCCACATAAAATACCGTGTGCCACTCGAATTGCTGGAGACTTTTTGTAGTCAACAACAAGTGCTACATTCCTGCCAAATTTCAGCTTCCTACCTCAGAGGAATAGTATACATTTTTGTAAAACTTTACTGGACTGTATTATTCTGAAAATATATTATGGGATAAAAGTGTCTGCTATAAGCTATCTGAAGTACCTATTTTAAATTATTCAGTCAAGAAAATAGTGGTGGTTTTACATTAAGTAAGTCGGTCTTTTTGTGTGAAAGTACCAACATCTTAAACACATGGAAATGTTTAATAATATGATGTGTAACATCATCGAAGTTTAAAAAAACGTAGATTTACATCTTGGCAACATAACTATTCCCAATTTTTAACTCAATGACGGTTTATCGCATGGGAAATCTATTTGAAAAGGGGGGGTTTAAAAACTTTCACCTCCTCGGGCATCGACGTAGATATCTAAAACCAAAGCCTATGGTTTTTTTTTAAATTTATAACAATATTACATGTCTATTTGTATTTGTTTAGTCTATTGGTATTAGTTTCCATCAACAATCTTTTACCGCCAAAATTTAAAAAACCGGCACACCTTTTCAACGTCGGTTAAAATGCACCACAGGTATTTTGTTTATAGTCAAATTTACATAACAAGAGCGTTTATTGTATTTTTCTGTGCCTACCATTTTATGCGTCATATTTAGTAGACAAATAAAAGTGAATAAACAATCATTAATATAGGTAGACGCTTTGTGTAGGCATATCTGCGATCTTTGGCCAATTTCTAACTATAGAAATAATGGTAATGAAAACTATAAGTTATGTAGAAAAAGTACAGATTCCTCTGGCATTCCGACCACGACGAAATCACTTTGCAACGGTGTTAGTGTCATTTGAAAATAACGACACCAACACCTAACTGAGTCGCTTACACTGCCAGAAGCATCTGACATCATTCTACTTTTCATAAATAAACTTGACCGAAATCAACAAATTAGGTACGTTGATGTATCTACGTTCCATCGGTTTGTGTTAGTTTAATCCAGATTTTCGGATAAAAATAAATTATTTCTCGGTGTTCATTAGAGTAAATAAATAATATAGGTAGTGCATTATTGTGAGAATGTCTGTCTCTAAAACTTTTCGTCGAATTCCAAAGCAAGGATTTAAAGGGCTAAAATAATGACTACTTACAATTCCTCGTTAAATATTACAATATTATGATAACCACCAAAGTGTAGGGATGGATATTATTAATATATTATCTTCCTATTGGGAACGTGGTGTATCACTCACATTTTTCAAATAATACTATATTTTTTCGCAAACCAAAACAAAAGTAATTTTGTTACAACATTGCGATGATACCATATTAAATGATTTACTAGAGGTGAGCGTTAATAACCACAGAATAATATAATATTCTGTACTTTTTGTGTTTTTGAAGTACAGCTGGAAATGAAACCCAAACCGCACCCTGTAATATTGATGATTAGGTAATTGATTTTTAACAAACAGAAACCGGAACCGTAACACGTCGGGGTTCCAGACGTTCTATTTTTATAGTAATTTAGGGCTCGAAATGGTCCGGAGCGCCGTACCAGTTCATAAATTCCCTAAAAATTTTGCTCCATCTCGTGGAAAAATTAATTCGACCGTCTGATATCCAATAAAATCTAACACACTTATTTTTATAAAATACGCATACAATTACATACCTACTTAACTATGTTAGGTAAAATGTTTGTAAAATTATCGAGCGTGATAAATTAATTTTACAACGTTTTTCTTAGCTCGTATTCTTATTTGTCCGGTGGTTGTTTGACCGGTACAAATCTTGCAATCGATTTTTAACTAACTTCCTGACTAGCTAGACATTTGAAACTTTTAGAATATATCAGAACACGACGCCAATGCATTTTTAATACTTTTAGCCATCTTTAAGTAGAATTGAATTCATATTCAGTTAATTCTGTTTTGTATGAAAAGTTATTTCGACACCATTATTGGTTGCTAGGGGTCCTAGTAACTAAATTATTAATATATACGTTCGTTACTATGGAAATCAATATGAAATGACATTTCATTATTCAGTATTTTTATCGAGTACAAATTTTTTTGATCGTTTAAGCTAGTCAAGTCAAGTCAAGTTTATATGATTCAACAGAAAATTTAAAAACGTTTTATATAGAAAGTTCTTTTTATCTTGTAATTATTTCCAATGTGGTTGTTTATTGATCATCACCTTGTCGATGTTTTTGAAAGATTATCTGTCACTAAAGCGTCTTTTCTGAAGAAAGTCATTAATTATTCTTTCTATTATTTAATATAAATTGTTTGTGAACATTTATATTTATACGATGTATGCACTACTCTTCTGCAACATCTTCTTGGCTACGCTTCTAGGCGCTGTTGTCGACTAAATGGGAGGAGCTTGTTAATTTATAATGGAGAAATGGGAGGAGCATGTTAGTTCACAGTTTTAACACGTAGCCAAGAAGATGTTGCTGATGAGTAGGTACCTATCAGTTTTCCTTAAACCTCATTATTGAAGTTTTTTTTAATAATACATTAGTAATGTATTTTATTTTATTTAATTTTATATAATATAATAAATATATCGATGTTTTTAAAATTACATAATAAAATTGAATAATTACCAGTTAAAAAAAAAATACCTAGGTAGTGATACTTATGATGTTGGTCGGAATATAATTATAAAATTACACCAAAGAAATTTAGTTAATGTGTTTATGCCATACAAAGATCTTGCCCATCTAAAACCTTTGTCAGTCAATAAATCACAAACAAATTAATATAAAGAACATTGAATAACATAATGTTTTCTTTTCGAATTTTTAAATTCATAATTCGAATTTCGAATTAATTTCAAAACGTTTTCATAGTGTATTTTTACCACTCTATAGATTGAACGATGCCACCTCGATATCGAAAATTACGCAGAAAAACGTAAGTAGATTGGTACGAACTTTTGTAGATTTTTTTTAAATGCCTAAATCTACGCAGACACAAAATAAATCTGTTCACTTTTCATTGTGACCGTTCAACCAAAAAATAGGCAGTTAAGTTTATTGAACCAGAAGGGACAAGTTCAATGAACGTTACCTTTTTCGATAATGTCAAAATTTTATAATAATGCCCCGTAAAGGTATAAAATAATGAATTTGGGATATCTTTGGGAACTTACTCTGAATAATCTGTATACTTTGAGGAAATATGTGCGTTTATGCCATTAGTATGCCCTTTCTTTTCTCATATTATAAATCGCGGATCGATGAGCACGGCACAATATTTTTTATGTGTTTCCTATTTATGTATGTTGAATTAAAAAATGTTACATTCTATAATCTTGTATATAATTTGTTAAAAAAAATAGATTATTAAAATACTACTAATATTTTTTTCCTCCGTCTTGAAATTGAAAGTGAAAAAAGTTTAGATAAAATGGTGTAAATCAGCTTGCAATGAATGAATAATTATTATATTAAACTAATACATAATAACAATAATACCACATTCAGTATGGACTATTATTGTTTAATAAAATTGCATTAATTTATTCTTCATGGCTACCACATGTCAACACGCGAACAGTTACGTATGCGTTCCATTTACCAAAAAAGGTAACCGAAACTGCATTCATTAGGTACCTACAGGTGCATAATGTCATTCATTTCTTATATGGCGTATTCTGTTAAACAGTTACTTTAAGTTTAGGTATTAAAACAGTGGTATTCAAACTATGCGCTGCGGCGCTTCTCTCAACTTTTATTCTACTGCGGATTTTTTTATGAATGAACGCCAAAAATAATATTCTCAGATTTTACTAATGTGTAGTTTGAAAAATATAGTTTTTTTAGAAATTATTTTTCAACGTAGTCCCTTTCAAAAACTCTTAAAGAGACACATGGCGCTGCAAATTGCAGACAATTGATTTTATATACACATCTGACATAACCAAACTGATCTAACGCAGCGTGTTTTCGCCTAATGGCAAGCTATTATTGAGTGATATAAAAAATAATTCTAAAAATCTTGATTCAACAGGCTAATGGACGATCACAATAATTGATTCTATGCTTCGATAGCTATTTTCTCTAAGTTATAACCGAATATAAAATACTCTTCCCTTGTCCCGTCATATTATACATTAGTGGGCTCGCACATCAGAACTCGCCGCATGCGTCGCATGTCGAATTCGTCGATGTGACGTCATCGTAAACCAAGAAACAAACGTTATCAAATGGAGCTTTGCAGATTGGCTGATGCAACTGCGACGCTTGAAAAAAATATGTTGCTGCCGCATGCGTTGAGTTGCATTGTGCCACAACCTGCATGTCGACATCGACTCCGCGCATGCGCACAGCCGCACAATCGGCCATTTCTGTCCAGACTGTCATTGCTCGCTCATCGCTGGTCGCCGCGTTTGACGTTTGTCCATACAATCAACACATCAACAAAAATGGCAGACGAGAGAGAGCCTTCTACTTAAATGTCTGCGGTACCAATGCATAATAATCGCTGTTTCTATGTCTGATGACATATTTGCGCAATGGCGTCGTCTAGCTAGAGTATATTTTGACGTTTCGGGAGATTACGCGCGAATGTCGATGTCGCTAGGTAGATGTGCGAGGTTGTATCATGCAACACTTACCGGCGGGTTTCGGAAGTTTTGATTTATGGCCGCCAGGCACACAAGGCGAGTTGTGATGTGCGACCCGGCTTACGCACACAGACGACGTCAAAAATAACTTCACCTCGAACAGGCCAATAAGCCAAAGCACATTATACAGAAATTTAAGCAGCTGAGAATAGCTTAAAAAGGTCTTCAATCTGATCCATAAAGGACATGTTTCAATTAACTACTCAGAGGACCTATACATCGCTTTGGTTAGGGCGTAGTGTAATAAAAATATGCACTTACGGTTTCGTGAAACCAAACAGTTTGAAAACCACTACTACTACACACCATAATATGCATTGAATTAAAATTACAAATATTTAGCTTATTCGGTATACTTCCATGTTGTTTTTTTATGGTGTATCTGTTTAATTTTTAATTATTCTGATTTTGGCATACATAATAATATCCTATATAATTATTATTATTAATACGGTTACATATTTCTCTGTCTTTTTTTCCATGTCATGTTGTGAACGCCTTGAAGTTATAATATGTAAAGTTCACTATAGGTATGTAAAATAAATAAAATTTGATAATAACGACTTTTTCGACATTTTTTGCACTCTGTTCTATGATAAATAGCTACAAGCGTTGTCGATTAGGTACTTAACAGTTTACTTCTGAGGTCTAAATTACTCAATACTACAATAATTATTATTATAAAATATATATCACGTTTGTCATTTTGCATGTCCGAATATTAGGTAAAAAAATTACACAATATTATAGTTTGAAGGAAAATAGTTCAGTTTTTCATTTTTTTCTAGCCGACCTTTCGTGCATAACACAATTATTTTACAGTAAGTACGTCTTATACATATTATGATCATTATTATTAGTAGTGCAGTTCGCAACAAGATTGCCTACTTGATTAATTCTCCAGGTTGACTTGACGCTTGTGAGAAAGAATGTCCTTGTGCAATATATTTTGCAACAAGTCAGCGTGACAAAAATGTACTCTACTTATTTAGTTAATAATCCGCTACTATGTTGCCTATATAATATTAATTATTTAAGTGATCTTTATTTAGCTACGTATATTTTAAACTTATACGAGGTATAAATGAGAACTCTGCCATTCTGGGTAGTGTTGACCTGTGTCTCCCTCTCTCTAGAAACAGAGAGGATCAGTTGTTTATTCTCCCAAGGCGCAGAACCAACCAGCCACTGGTAATGCCAATTGCGAGGGCGATAACTATGTTAAACCAAATTGCTTCGGGTGTCGATATATTCCACTTGCGTGAGGAGTTTATGTGGACGCTATTTTATAAATTCTTAAAAAGGGGTATCCTTAGCAAATTCGGTGTACTTCTTTAAACTTCTATGTATTATGTATAATTATATTTTCACTGCTTTTGTATGTTTGTATTATGTTCTCTTTTTATATTTAAAATTTTATCGTTTTTATTACATACTTTTTCTCTTTATAATAATGTTTCATGTCATGTTGTGAACATCTTAAACTTATAATTTGTAATGTCCACAATATGTTAAAAAATAAATCGAATTGAATTGAAGTGATTTAACTACATAATTTCCTACTGTAACAGAGGACGTAACGTCTAATAACATTTTGACTATATAGGTACTGCGATTTTCCATTCCTAATAATATGTATGTGGATGTTTATGATATTATAGTATACAGTTAAAGTGAGTGAGTTTTAAATACCTATATTATTCTTTTATCGATTATTTTCCTGTCGCCTGAATTCTCCGAATTCTTTGGTAATGCGTATTATAAGTATTATGGTGTGCAGGACAGTATTTTTTTCGTCCCTGCAGACAAATGAACCAGAGTGTAGTGGAGAAAACAAAATTATCTATATAAAGACATAAAAATGAATGTTTGTATGTTTGTCCCGTATGCGTTCCTATACCATTCATCCGATTGCGATGAAACTTTGGTGAGTTATTGTGTGCACACCCGCAAAGGTTTTTGAATTAGAAAAACCATCTTCTTCTTCATCATTCTATCTTCTTTTATTCGTATGCATTCCTATACTATTCATCCGATTGCGATGAAACTTTGGTGAGTTGTTGTGTGCACACCCGCAAAGGTTTTTGGTTCAGTTTAAAGTGTCCGTACATTCGTATAATGCAAAACTATTCTAACTCACATTTGAAATATTTTGCAGAAGAGTTTTTTGAAAGAGCCCACTACTTCAATTATTTATTGTTTATACAATAATCCTACTAAAATATGATGCATACATATATCCATAAAGATAATAAATAATATCAGTAAGTTGTTTCAAAAACCTCTCTCCTCAAAAATTTCAATTATTGTAAGATAGAATAGTTAGTTATTAAAATTGAAGTTGAAAAAGTTGTTATTTATTAAAATCTGATAATTGTAAGTACCCGAACACAAGCGAACTTAATATTTATGTACCTGCCTACAAAATATGCAAAGGTAGAAGATTTTATTTTTTGTTACTGCCCCGGCGCTAAAACACTACGCCACTGCACGCTAACAATGATTATCGATTACGTGAATACTTGTTTTATTATAAATTACAAGGTAATGAAATAATGAGGAAAATAGTATAGAATAATAGTCAAAGTTATGTAGGTAAGCAAACTGGTACACTATTGTCGTCGACATTGTTATGCACGACCTATGAATCATCTTATCGAGAGTCGCGGATTGTCTTCAATTTAATAAGTATTATCGTAGTAGGCGTGGTTCTTTTATTTCACTTAGCAAAGGTACCAATCTTAATTGATAACCTGGAATAATAGACTTTTAAAATGCTATAATTATCTGATATTCAAGAGATGTCAAAGTATAATATAATATATATGTACATAATGACTATATTCGTTGTATTTGGTTAAGTATATTATTTTTTTTAGCGCCATGGTGGATTAGTTGGTGTTGGAAGAACGCTCATTTCCGAAGTCGTGGGTCTAACAATATGGATACTTACCATAACTATATAATTTGTTACCTCCCTCACTAGTCAATCAATGGAATTAGTAAATATGTAATAGATTATAATTACAGATCAAAACAAATTTACGAGTACCTAGGTACAAAACAATTTGTCAGCTGAATGCAGAACTATTTATTCTAACTAGCATTTGAAATATTTTACAGAAGGGTTTTTTGAAACAGCCAATAGCATATTATTGACAAATACATGTACATACCATTTTTCTCAATGACATTATTAATGGACAACGCATCCAATACAGTAGCTAGTAAGTAAATTCACGCACAGTGACATTCGCACATGTATAGGTAGACGTCACGCAATTTCCATTATGCGATATCACGCATCGGGAATTTATAGCAATATCACCTTTATTGTAATGGCGTTAGAACAGTGTTTCTAGTGTCAATGTTCATTTGAGCGAACCCGTTCGAACCGAACCGTCCGGCAGACCCAACAAAAAGCATCGGGAATCTATAGCAATATCACCTTTATTGTAATGGCGTTAGAACAGATTATGCCATTCGGCAGACCCGACAAAAAAGTGAGTGTCATTTTTATTCCCAGATGCTTCGTCCATATTAATGTCATTGATTTTTCTACACACATCTGAGTTCCCTGGTAGATATAATACAATTGAAAGATTTCATTGCAGTTAGGTATAATGTCAACTGCCTAATTTAAACATTTAACTTAAAAATTAAACAAAAAACTTATGAAACTGTGATTTGGTTACAAGTCAAATTAAACGTCAAATGTTAAATAATCATTTATTTTGTTATCGAGTTTTCGCCACTGATAGTTAGTTACTATAGTAACGGTTTTAATTTTAATCCAATTTTTGATTTAGAATAACCGCTACGGAATGTCCGGCTAACGGTTCCCTGTGATCCAATCAAGAATGTCTTCCATATAAAAAATATTCTAATCCTTCGTTGGAATCTTTGATTGCAAGTACACATTGTTAAACACTATCTTTACTCTTCGATCGGAAATCCATCTCACAAACCACAATAGATGCACTGTACTTGACTGCACGAATTTGTCTTACTTCGTGCTGTTTCCTCGTTCAGTGATAAACAATAGAATTATTTAGTCAGACAATACTATAACCAAAAAATTTGGACTATACATAACAAGGAGTTTTTTTTTAATATTATATAGTTATTTATATAAGTTTAATAAAATTTGTCGTAATTAAGTATGTTACCTTTAGCATAGCGGTATATGTGCGTGGGCGCGAAACCCGATAGATGCAGGTTCGATGCCTGCGGGGTGTTTTACTTTTTTCAAAAAGATTTTTTCTATTGTTTATAATTTATTTTCTCAAAAGTGTTTTCAAAATTATGTATTTTCAATAATAAGGAGGAGTCTTATACAATATTTCTGTTATGGAAAGAAAAATATTTGGAAGGAAAGGCTTACAAACTTGAAGGCTTGATTTTTGAAACATTGAAGTGGGGATTTGCATGATTTTTGAAAAGGGGCTCAACATCTCTAACTATGCAACTGCCTTTACATCTATTTTTCGTATGCTATCTACCTCTGGATGACCATAGTCTTTACTTCGATCTATGTATCATGCATATTTACAATTAATGTTCTTAGAAAACTCCAATGGTGACATGTAATGATGATTCATGTCTTTCAGATCCAGTGATTGCAGTCATATAAGATAGGATTCAGTATATGCTCAGAGTCAGAATATCAGTCATACGCGTCATTTCTTTTACCACGGGAAAAACTCGGCTATAAATCGCAGTTTTCAGTTCCCAATGAATACGACAAAATATTCAGAACAGAATCACCACCGCCTTGCACTATAAAGAATTTCCAGGGTTTTTTTAAGGCGGTTTCATAGGCCCTGGCCGAATTCAAATTAGCAATACCCGATGCGGGTAGAAGAATAGTTTTCAATAAGGCATATTTCTCAGCCGGCACAATTTTCATTTGACTAGCATAAAGTAGAGTAGTTTGCGTGCCAAAGTCCTGAAAGAAACCTCGATAGTAAATGCGAGGTATCCATAAAGTCATCTAGAAAAAAAAATCCATATTGGATAATACGAGGGTGGGTCAATAATTCCTTAGAAAAAAGCATTAAAACAGTTTTTATTTTTGTATTTTTTTTTTATTTCTCAACATAATCTTCTTGGAGCTCAATACACTTGGTTGGACGTTTCTCAATTTTTTTTAAACCGTCAGAAAAATAAGTTTTCGGAAGGTCCTCAAAATAAGCATTTGTACGATCGATGACTTCTTCATTTGAAAAAAAACGTTGTCCACTTAGCCATTTTTTTAAGTTTGGGAAAAGGAAAAAGTCACTGGGGGCTAAATCTGGCGAATACGGTGGGTGGTCGACCAATTCGAACTTCAATTCTTCAATTTTAGCCATTGATCGTAAACATGTGTGAACACGGGCATTGTCCTGATGAAAGAGGATTTTTTTCCTGTTTAAATGAGGCCGTTTTTCTTCAATTTCGTTTTTTAGCTGGTCCAATAAAGATGCATAATAATCCCCTGTTATTGTTTTTCCTTTTTCCAAATAGTCAACGAAAATAATTTCACGTGCATCCCAAAATACAGTAGCCATAACCTTACCAGCTGATTTTACGGTTTTCGCCTTCTTTGGACATGGTTTGTCTTCGCAATCCACTGCTTTGACTGTTCTTTCATCTCGGGAGTATAGTGGTGTATCCATGTTTCATCTACAGTCACAAAGCGACGAAAAAATTCATCCGGATTGCGTTGCATGAGCGACAACAGGGCTTTAGAGGCCACCACCCTATTGCGTTTATTGTCGACTGTGAGCAAACGCGGCACCCATCTTACAGAAATATTTTTCATGCCCAATTTGTCATGTAAAATAGAAATGACGCTACCTTTTGAGATCGCTGTAACCTCAATTATCTCACTTAACTTTAATCTTCGGTCACTTAATACCATATCGTGGATTTTATTGATCATTTCTGGTGTAGTCACCTCTACAGGACGTCCTGAGCGTGGTTCATCCTTTGTTGATGTACGACCACGTTTAAATTCATTTAACCAGTTATAAATAGTTGCAAGTGAAGGAGCAGATATGCCGTGAACTAAATCCAACTCATTTTTTATTTCCTTTGCTGTTAACCCTTTTATATTAAAATGTTTAATAACAGCTCTAAACTCAATTTTCTCCATTTTCCATTTTTCCATTTTCCACAAGCAATTTTTTTTTTTAAATGTACGAGAAACACACAACAACCCGACCAATCTGATTGAAACTTCGCAGCATACTGAATCGGTAGTGCCACTGCATGAAAACAAACCGCTTACAGTACTAGTCGCGCCACTTGTTGGCTTTTCTAAGGACTTATTGACCCACCCTCGTATATACTTCTAGCTGTAACTCCTACAGTGGGTTTGTTCTTATGATATACAAGCAGAATATATCAGCACTTAAAAACCCATAAAATGACACACACATATAAACCGTTTAATTGGAAGGCCCGACCACTGAAAACACATATTATCATTGTACATACTAGAGAAACCTCATTTAATTACAATTGGTCTTTCACATTCAGAAAACTTAATTTGAGGTAAGTATTGATTTGTATTATTTGCCTATTTTGAGCAGCTTAATTTCCTTACGAAGGGAGTGATAGCGCTCTTTCCACTCATCCCAGTCTCTAGTTCTTCGCGTTCACGTACCTATACCCCTGTTCACTTTTGAATATACATTCAGGGGTCTAAATGCGATCCATTCCAGTGTGGTTCTGCAATCTGGATATTTAAAGATATTTTTTCCTTATTATTATGATATAACTTAAATATGAATCAGACAAAATGTTGGTCAGTACTGGCCATTATTGTGATTGAGTTTCTTGTTTCTACGTCTGTCCAAAGAATGAAGATCGAACGGCTTAAGCTTAAGAGTCAAAGCTAAACTTTAATCCGCGCCTTGACTTTTACTTTAAGTCACTTAGCTAGTATTTCGAATAAATACTGTGGCGTGGTTTTGCTCTACGAAAGGGGGCCATTGTGTAATACTATATTTATAAACTGCGTCCATCTTGTATAATAATGACAACTAAACAGCGTATAATCCGTTGGACAGCCAGATATTATGTATATTACGGGTCTAGGACGATTCGGCGCCGGGACAACTGGGCGCCTCGCAATCGAATAAAATTCGAAAATAAATAGACGTTCATGAATGATAGATAGGTACTTTTAAAATATATATTTAAATTAGTATATTATTATTATTTAATACTTGATGAGAATTTAAATATGCACATGTAAATAATGATTTGATTGTGCATAGGTACCTAATATGTTTTAAGTTCCAACGAGAAGAGAGTTATTTTTATATAAAGCCTTAGGCATGATAATTCTCAATCCGCAATAAAAAAAGTATTATGTTAAGAGCAAACTGAATTAAAACACTAAACAGTAGATGGAAACTGATTAGAATTCCTCCTCAACTTTCTGTATAAAATCGTAACGAACATCTATTTATTTCATTCGACATTGCGGTACCCAATTGTCCTTGCGTCCATTTATCCCATTCTCGTATACCTATTACTCTACCATTATATCAAATCTGCGGACGCCTTAACAGCGATCTGCAGAACTAAAGATCTCTCTGCTCTTTCACATACACATATAAATAAATACTCCCAGATCTCTGTTTACATTGCAAAAAAATTAGTATAAATTGGAGCGAACTAGCGATCTTATGTTGGTTTTTGTATTTTAGTTCTACTGCCATACGAGTGAATGAATTGTATCTCAACGCTGTACTGATTCCCACTTTGGAGCGAAACAGTTATTTTCATATTTGTTTATCCTACTTTGCAATTTATACTGGACACAACTGAGTTCCCGTAGCATGATGCTAGAGCAAAATCGTGTTAAACTTATGACCCTTCAGTTGGCAAGTAACTTCTCCACAGAGTCAGTGTATAGTGCACTAATAGACGAGTTAAGAACTTGCTACAACTAGCTAGTGATTTTACTGCATACATTTAAGTAAGTACATAACAAAAAACGTACCCATGGTTATTATTATATACATATTGATACCAACATTTCGGCTACCTTCTGGTAACATACTAGAAGGCATTTGGCAGCTAAATAAACGGAGTAACGGACAATAAAACATAACGCACTTGTTATGTTTTATTTTTGTATGGCGTACAAAATAATTAACTTTAAGAATAATTGTGGCAAAAATTACTTGCATAGAGCAAGTCTGCTGAATTCCGAGAAGGTAGACCATGCCGTAATACGTTACAAAAACATATTGTTACTCGGACCCAGCCGATTTCCGGGGACACTCGGACTTAACTTTGCGCACGGTCTATACCTGCTAGACTCCTTACACCTTGTAATCTATACGCTGTAATGGTGGATTGAATAAATATCGTTCTCAATTATACGTTGTATGATTCCTGGACCCGCCCTACAACGCGTCCTGACAATAAACAGACACTGGCTCAAGGTTTCATTTTAGGCTGTATCACTACCTACCGATTAATGCAACTCCGCAAAAGAATTTCCTCAGCAGGAAAATTGCTTTACGACACGAGATTTATCAAGTACGAGTACTGAAATTTAGGTCTTGGTTTATGTAAGAATAATTGCCAATATTGTGTGGTTGGTGGGGGATGGAAAATAAGCTATGTAATGTGGGTAAGGGATAGTGCGTAAAATTTTAAATTATACTTTAGTAGAGTGGCTGGGAATTTTTGTTATATAAATCGTCAGGAGTGGAGAACAATTAGAGCTTAAAATGTCTTAAACTCATTTTATATATAATTGTCATGTATTTCCACCAAATAAACACTGGATCTCTTGAAACGATTATAAATCTTCTTTCCGACACATAAATTATTGACATTAATCATTCACAGTTTGACTAGTAGGTATGCCTCTTTCATTGAATGTAATCGAGTTTTTACGATTTACGAGTGATTTTAGTCATTATTTGGACAACCGTTCCACTTCCCAATGTGAGCTAGAGATAAGAACAATAGCTTTTTGATTCGTGAGCCCTGATTAGATCAAATTAAAATATTACACTTGTTAAGTATCTACTTATATAATCAGGGAACTCAGAAATAATGAGAACTGAAATACCTAACGGGTAAGGAGAAGCAAGCAACCGATCTTGAGTAAGGAATATTCCGGGATAAACTTAAACACGTGTCAAGAATACGCCATACGTCGAATACTAACAACTGCTCTTGGTTTATGCAATGACGCTTATGTTATATTGGTGTATTTTTAATGTGACCAGACGTCCCGTTTCCAGGCGGCGTGTCCCGGTGTCCACGAACATAGTTTCTGGGCGCCAAAATATCCCGTTTTCGAAAAAATAGAAACTCGCAGTAAAAATTTAAAAAAAAACGCGCAAAATCAAAATCCTGGCGGTAGAATCTAGAACACCAGATCTGGTGCTACTTAAGAACATAACAGAACATACCACCTACTTAAGAACATTAAATTTTTCTTTGGAAAAATATAAAACCTGATAATTTTTCATGTATTCATTCCTGTGTGTAGTAATAAATAAAATAATATGGACAATGAAAAATATGGGGGAAATGAGAACATTATTATCTTGTCAATAATTGTATTGTATGAAAGTGTGAGGCGTCTAAAATGGACAAGTAGGTACCTACCTACCTTTTTTGGGTGTCCCGGTTTGGGTAAAAAAATAAATGGTCACGTTATGTATTACACACAAATGATTGCACGTGCATAATGCGTGTTTCATTTTCGTAGGACACTCACACATTCAAAACCCTGCATCAAAATTTGGTGTATTGAATATTGCCTATCGGAATTCTATTTATTATCTGTTCTGTGGTGAGCCCTGAGATCGAATCCCGTGATTAGATCAAATTAAACCATTACACGTGTGAAGTACATAATATAATATGAGGTAAGTTGTACGTACAGCATATGTGAAAACCTATTTTACATTCCATGGAACAGGTAGCCATGGAAAAATTATATCACCTGATCTTTTAATTAATTTTCGTTTTCCTCTGTCTGCCTTATCCTCTCGAAATTGGAGCATTAGAACCTCCCAATGTGTAGCTCATAGAGAAAGATAAAATAAAATAGTGGAAATTCTACATAATGAAGTAAAATTTGAAAATTGCCGTAGTTCGTGTACATTGTACATAGTTATATCAACCGTAGGAACATCGTTTTAACCGTGTCCGGAAACTTGTACGTATACAGTTCGCCATATCACTCTTCACAGTGAAATGTTGTATCGGAAATATATGGCCGTATAGTACTGACATAATATTCATGCCTAAATAAACACGTTTCTTGTCGGTTTACACTTTACACTCATTACAGGAAGCCAGCAGCAAACAAATTTGGAAAAAAGTCGATATACTGGATTATAGGTTAGGTTAGGTTTTCATTCTTGAATTCATGAATTTTGCCAAAATCAGCTATGAAAATTTAATTAACGTTCATGAATCTAATAAAAATGGAGACCGTATAGTATACACCATACAGTCATCTCCTTCCGATAAGAAAACTCACAGCGAACTATGCTACGGTGAAATGTTTTACGTACATTTACATGCAACCCTTGTTAACTGCACAGCCACTGTTACGTCAAACAATAATCATTTCTTAGTTTTTTAAGAGCAATCAATTTCAAATATATATTCGGACATATTGTCGCATTCAAATTTACCATACGAAACAATTATATGCAGTGACGTCCCTAGACAAAATGCCGTCCCATTTTTTCATACAGTATTTTTTATCATCCTTTCATGACTGATATATCTAAGAAATGTCATGTATGGATACATTACCAATAAAATATATACATACAACTAAAACATACAAAAAAAAATTATGAATATTTTTCCCCCAATAATGATCAACAAGGATGTCGAAGTGCAACGGAAGTAAATAATATATCGCTAAGCTGATAAAAAATACAATTATGTCAAACCTTTTATGTTAATTAATACATTTTGTTTCCAACCAGTGAGTTGTTTTTTTTAATGGAAAGATATTTTCATCATGGGTCAAGCATGAAGTTTGGGTAACTCTATTTCTATATAATATACAAAATAATTTTCCTCAATTTGCCGCCCTTCGAGTAACTGCCTCCCCCAAGCGACGCTCAATCTGCCTACCCCCACAGGACGTCACTGATTATATGTACAAAGGGAAAATTAAGTCTTAAAAATTGTAAAATGAGTTGAATGTACGAAATTACCCATCATAATGCATGTATCTGTTAATAAAATAAAATATGAGTTGAGTCAACCCCTTTGAAAGAGTCCCCATACAAAGTTGTTCAAAAATCAACCTTATTTTGGATTTCCTAAAAAGTATGTCGTTATTTGAAACTAATCTCCCCTTTCTTGCACACACAGAATTAATTCTCCTAATACTTAAAATACGTCATAATATAAGTCAATCCCTAGGTGCAGGTGTTATTATAATATTGTGTATTATCGATTATAAACAGAGGGTTGGAGCGGACTCTTTTTGAGTTGCTCCGCTCCAACTCTGCTCCAGGACCTAATACTTGCTCGAGCTCCGCACCAGATTCTGCTCCGCTCACGATAAAAAGTTTTAATAGGTATCATATTATGTACACAAATGTTAAAAAATAAGTAGTTTTGAAATAAGGTCATCCTCTTCATTATTAATTATATTAAACAAGTTATTTATCACTCGGCAGTGTTGTCGTATTTCAAATAATTCCAGTGTTGCAAAGTGTCAAAAAATATAATATTTTCATTGAATTTTAGGATGACAATTAAATAATAAAAGAAAACATCCAGAGCAGTGGAGCACTACAAATTTTTGGTGCTCCGGGTAAAATCCAATTGCTCCACTGCTACGTGCTCCTGTTCCGAGCTCCGCTCCAACGCTCCGATCGTAAGTAATTTACAATCAGAGCTGCTATAATAAGCATAGGAGGATACTCATACAATTGGATAAGTCAATTAAAAATAGCACTTAAGTTTTGATCCAGTAAAAATGCCAACAGGTAACAATGGAAAGCAAACGTAATAATAATATTTACGAGTTGAAATAAATATAATCATTTGTTTTATTCACTTTTTCTATGTTATATTCTTAGATTAATAATTGTTACTATGACATAAAATTATATCAGTTTCTACCGTTATACAAACTGTTTGCATGAGCGTTCTGTATGCGTGCCAGCTGATATTTTATTAAACAGAATCTTACACAAAATAATATACGTAGATATATTTTATACAATGAAATCAAAACAATATACTATTTAATATAAAATCTAGGCATACACGCAACCATTTGAATACGACAGGCAAACCGGTACTTTTAAAAATATATTGTCATTAGTAATAATTTTAACGTATAAAATAAAATTATCAAATATTTATAAAATAAAAACGTTTCAATTTTATTGAGACTTGTGATTTCATTCCAATAACTACCAACGACATAAAAACGATCATAATAAACATTAGAAGAGATTAAATTGTTATTTCTTTAATATTTTTTTTTTATTCAACATATAATTCACAAGATTTTAAAATGTTACATTCTAATTCGATCGTCAATAATAACTCAATGTGGAAAGCGCTTCAGAGAGTATTAAGAGCCATTAGTTTAATTTGTCGCAATTAAGTATGGCGCCTATAGCATAGTGGTCTATGTGCATGGGCGGGAAACCCGAGAGATGCAGGTTCGATCCTGCCGAATGTCTTACTTAAAAAAAAAGTTTTTTTTCTATTGCTTATAATATATTTACTCAGAAGTGTTTTCAAAATAAATTATGTATGTTCAATAATTAGAATGTTACATTCTTAAATCTTGTGAATTATTCATTGAATAAAAAAAATAGTTATTTACAAACTAAGTAATAAGTACCTAACATTTTATAAACAAGACTGATTTTTTTTAGATTCTTATTTCTTCATACAAATACATCATTTTGAAAATCCTCACGATACGTACCTTTAGGGTTCGAGCTTTCACTGCCCGGGTGAGTGCTTTTATCCGTTAGGCTACTCATGCTAATTAATTCTAACGCTATCTGAGGTTTCAAATTACGCCAATGCAAAGGTAACCAACGTTGAACGAAATAATGAAACGATTTTTTTAAATTACGGAATTCTGGGATTGCAGGATTCGTTTTTATTTGATTTTTGATAAATTAATGTAATATAATTGAAAGAAAACAATTAAACATTTTATAAATAAAAATATTAAAATATTGTTGTTAGATTTATGATATTTTTTACAAGATCGCGGGATAGGGAAAAAATATATGTGTCACAAAAATCATTGATCAAGAAATTGGTAGATATGTAATTAAATTTGTGTCCGCATAAATTCATAGCACCTATTTCGGTACCACACACTAAAAAATCACTTGAATTTATCTAATTCTGTCCCTTGATTGCAATCAGTTCAAGCTCTTTTAATGGAAAATATCAGTTTATCACCAATACTTATTTGTTTTAGTTGGATTAAAAATACATATTAGACATATTGTTTGTTCATTTTTTTTTAATTCATTAAGTCCTGCCTAAACCAAACTATAATAGATAAAAAATATTAATATATCTATAAAATATCCAGAGTTATGTATGATTTAATTGCATAATTTTAGATATTTTATAGATAGAGGAGTATTTTTTGACTCTTATCTATTAGGTATGGTTTGGTTTCGCAGGGTTTAATTGAATTTTAAATACTAACCAACACCATCTGTGAAGTGTAGTCTTATTTCAATGAAAACTACACGTATCGCTGACAAAGTGTAGTGTACACTATTTATGAAGGATCTTAATAGCCTACCTCCACCCTTCGCTGCTGCATGATAGATAGACTTATTTTTTTTCTTTTATTTTGTTAACTGTCAATTCATGGTGGATCTGCATTGTATTGTTGTTTTAATTTAATAAAGCGCATTTTTTTGAGTTCTTATTCCAATTTTAATCAATAAATTAGGACCTGTTTCGTCCGCCTCAGAGGGTTCAGTTGAAAATGTCCTTCTATGTGTTTTTGTACTACAAAAAAATGCGTTTTATTAAATTAAAACAACAATGATAGACTTATTGTTTAATTGACTGGCAATTATTACAATAGTCATTATACTCATTATAGTTAAATATAGCAGTGATAATAATATGTAATAAATATGAATGGACTACAGGTCTTTTCTACTGGATAGGTGTATAATGATTGCACTCAGCATTCTTGTCTGTGAGAAAGCAGAAATCCGGTTTTGCGAGAACGAGATACGACGTTGCCGAACTATGTATGTATACTCAATACTGTATACTATACTGTATAGTGTATAGGTTATAGTAAACATGCAATCATTAAAAATACAGACAAATTCATATTCGGCTGTTAGATTCGTAAATTTAATATTCCTACTCAGCATGGTAATACCTATTTGGCGAGAGTTATTGATAACATAATGCTAGACTTGCTTGAATTCATATAAATAGCAGTGGCGAAGAGTGGAGGTAGGCTGTTAAGATCAGCCATAAATAGTGCACACTAAACTTTGTCAGTCATACGTATTTGTTTTCATTGAAATAAGACTACAATTTTCGGACTGTTGGTTAGTTTTTAAAATCCTAATTTTTAAAAGGTTAGTTTTTAAAAAGCCCTGTAAAACCAATCCATAATAAATAATAGTCAAAAAATACTCGTATATCTATAAAATATCTAAAATTATGCAATTAAATCACACAAAACTTTGGATATTTTATAGATAGAATAATATTTTTTTTATATTATGGTTTGGTTCAGGCAGGGCTTAATGAATTTAAAATATGAACCAATAATATGTGTAATATGTTTTCTTAATCCAACGAAAACCAATAAGTATGGATGAAAAAGTGTGCACAATTTTGTCGTATCGCTCAAAGTATACCAAAACTATTATGGTTTGGTTTAGGCAGGGCTTAAATGATTTAAAAAAAATAACCAACACCATTTGTAAATTGTAGTCTTAGTTCAATAAAAACAAATACCTATGTATGACTAGTTTAATGGGCACTATTTATGGCGGATCGTAACAAGCTACCTCCACCCTTCCACACTCCGCACAGTGACGTATGTTAGGCAGGTTATGCGTTGCTTAAGGGCGGCAAATGAAGGAACGAATACGAATTCTGCAACCTCGAGCAGTGGTCGTTTTCTACAACGCAGGTGATGTCCTCGCTTCATCAGAAAGAGGTCTCCTAGATGGTGCGATTTGACTCCCACGAAACGTCTCGCGCGCTTTCAGGTACATCTGACCTCATTGAGCCGTCCACACGCACTCGCGGCGTATCACTCTGGTAGACAGGGCGTGTCATACGGGTTCCGAATATCTACATGAGAAGGAAATGATGGGAAGACCACAGATTCGTTCTTATGATTGAGTGTAGAGAGACGCATTGGAAGGACGGATGGGAAAAAATCAGAAAACCCATGCCACAATTAGGACTATAAAATATTTCTCATGAATGCAATAACCTCTAACACGTAAATAAATATTTTCCTTCGGTGTGATTAAATAATATACCTAACATCAAAAACCAATGAAAAAAATTTAAGCTCTTCTTATAACATTTTACGGCTTAAAAAATTTCTTATATTTCGATCTAAATTGAAATGGGGTAGGTACGCGAGTATAAAGCAAAGCTGTAAGTATCTACCTACCCTACGTATAAGCACCCACTGAAATTTCATGCTAAAAATATTCCCTAATCGATTTTATTTGGCGTCTGAGGGTAAAAGCTCATAATAGTCATAACTTTCGTTTTCGTCAAATTGTGATTTTGCCTATTTTGAAACGCTCGATAGAAAGTTGCTTTCTATTACAAGCATCTAACGACGATTCACTAATGTTTACATATTATTATTATACCAATACAATTGAAAATATCGTGGTATAAATAATTTATACCTACAATTTTCAATTATTTGTTATTCAATTATTAGGTAATATGCAAGACTAATTAATATTTCATTCCTTATTTAATATATCGCTACCTGAAAGCAACAGAATGATAATTCAAAAATACTAGTTTCGAGATAATTGAACTTCAATGTTTATTTCACACAAATTAAATCCTTAACTATGTGTTTATTTTGTTTTTTTCTGTAGTTTATAATGAATGATAATGGTAATATTTTTTTGTATACCATTATTAATAGTGGGTTATTTCAGTTATTCTACAGTTATCCAGTTAAGTTATAGGACATTTTTTAATAAATAAAACAATGGTATTTTCTTTTTATGGGGTTTTTCAATAGCTCAGTGATTTATTATGTGGATATCGCTTTCAGCAATCGATTGGCATACTTATCTCAAAATAGACTTTTTTCTTTATGTAGCCATACATAATTTGTTACCAAGGAGCACACACAGCGCTCGAAATGAAAAATTTTACGAACCGGAGCGCTCGATAATTTTATGAAAATATTTACTTTGTTATCTAATTGTATATGTATTATATAAAAATAAGTCTGTTAGATTTTTTTATTATATGACATATCTAGCTCAGGCGGTCAAATTAATATTTCCACGAGACGGAGCGATAATTTTTGAGATTTTATGAACCGGAACGGCGCTCCGGTGCGTTCCGGTCCATTTCGAGTCCTGAGCACACAAACAAATGGAAGTGCATTACCTTCTGGTCGTCGTAGTGAAAAACGGAAAAATATGATTTTTTGTACACAACGTAAGCACGTGTTAATTATAGATTATTTTCAATAGTTACGTCTGTATGCATTAAAGTTTGTAACTGAAACGCGCATTCAATTTTGGTAATATTTTAGGATATTCCAGAGGTTTTGTATTTTAAGTACTTTTTGGCCGACCGTCATTACATCATAAATAAAATTTCGCATCAAAATTTTGGTATAAATATGGCGACTGGGTTTGAATTTATATTTTACTAGCTGACCCGACGAACTTCGTACCGCCTCAGAATCAATAATCTTGTGTTTACTTATTAGCTGAACTAAATTCAGTTTTTTATTAAGTTAAAATGAATACTCAAAATGAATAAGTTCAATAAATGTGCAAAAACCAAATCAAAATGATAAGTATTTTAATTACATTGAACTGTACACACTGTACACCCACGATGACCGCGTGGATTAAGCGCCAGTGTATAGTGTCGAGGGTCCCAGGTTCGAATCCTGGGTCTGGCAAGTTCACATATTGTTTTTCAATTTGTGCATGAGTCAGAATATTGTCCTAATACGTTGAGCAAGTGGCTGACATCCATTTCTCGTAAAAATAAAATCTGTTAATACAAACCTCCACTCTGTGGAGGCCCATATGATCCTATTAAGATCGGACATGGTCAAAAGAAAAAAAAAGAATGAAATTCACGTGGCAGCAAGGCATTTGCTTTATTGAAGCGAATCGAAATAATTCGCGTAGCATTGTTGCACTACTTTCTGTTAAACTATTTGCTGGATGGGTTGCACTCGGGTAGATTCCCTTCATTGAAGTACCTTGTGATATACGACATTTTTTGTTTTGTTGTCAGGTGCGAAAACGAACAAAGCAGATGGTTTGCCTACACATGAACATGCTACGTACAATTGATCGTGAGAGAAATATTCATTTTATAGATTCAGGTCATAAACACTCAAGGATTGGCCTTGTAAATTGTTGATCGTCATGCCAAATGCAAGACGAATTGGAAATTGAATTCGTTTAATGGCATATCGGTTGGGATCATCGAAATTCTCGGAATGAGAACTTCCTCACCTTTGAACATTCCTTTGATTATCGTCGCGTGAATCAAATTGCCCATGAGTTTTCTCACCACCAAACGCGTTCCGTTACATAGTTTTGGTTGGTTCAGATTTCAAAGCATGATGACTACCGAGCCAACCTTCAGTTGTTAATTGTGCGGTGGCAAGCCAGGCAGATCCAATGAGTTTAAAAATTCAGTTGGATAGGTGGTTGCTTCGTCTTCGTTTGTTACACAGTCGATAGATTTTAAGGAATGCAGTGGACCAACGATTTCATTTTGAATTGTGAAGTTTAAGTGATCCACATCTTTGTTCTTTGCTGCAAGACTGCTCGTTCACTCAACCAAATGTAATTTTTGTGGTTAGCAATGATGTTCGGTAACACTTTGTTGATGAGTTTGCCCTTAATTGAGACGAAATTGCAAAAATTCAGCGGAAATGAAATCAATCCGTTCGATTCATCAACAGGAACACGGCCGTTACCGATAGTCAGCAATTACTTGGAGAAATCTTCGGCAGATGGATCGTTTAGCAATACAACTTGCATGTTTGTCGTCAGCTAAAGTTTCTTCACATAGCACCACAGAGTCGGTGATTTGAGGCAAGCATTTATTTCATCGGCAGCGGTCGATGTTGGAATGACTGGTAGTGTTTGGCGGAAATCGCCAGATAGTAGAATCACTGCGCCTCCAAAACTTCTTGAGTCATTGCGCAGATCTTTCATAGTTCGATTGAGTGCTTTCAATGCGCGTTTGTGTGCCATTGGCCATTCATCCCAGGTGATGATTTTACTTGCTAACAAAACTTTGGTCATTACTGAGTGTTTCGCAATGTTGCATGTCGGTTTTTCAGTCGTTGGCAGGTTTAAGGGCAATTTCAACTTTGAATCAGGCGTTCGGCATCCTTCTAGCAACGTGGCCGCTATCCCAGAAAAAGCAACTGCTACAGCATTTTCGGATCTCGTACGCCAAAATCAATTACATGAGGAATGTCTTCCCAGTTCCACCGGACGCGTCGAGGAAAAATAAGCCACCATTTCCATCATTAATTGCCTTCATTAATGTATCATACACTTCTTTCTGTCGGGGGTTCAACAGTGGTAAATTCGTTCAAACTGATTGGTTCAATGCATCTCGATCATATTCACGTTCACGTTCTAATTTTCGATAGAAAGCGTCGTTCATTCCACGATGTGGCGATGGCATTCCTAACTTGACTAACAAACTGCCGCACATGAGGTAACACATATTATATTCGATCAAAAGCAAAGCCTGGTTATGTATCTCCTCATTCACCTTGAGATCGGGATTCCCTGAACTGACACGAATTCGATGTAAAATGTCTTCTGACATGACATCCTTGTATTTGTTTCACAGTTCAGGTGGATTCGATGGGAAGCATGTCCAAATAATGATAGCAAATAATGTGCGTATCTGATTTGGAGATGTAGAAACAATTGCTTCAGCGATTGTCATATCCCAATGAGTATCGTTTTCAAGCAAATTGAGCTGTTGACATGAAGCACGAAATGTTGGGCACACTACACCATTGACAGTTAGACATTTCGTGATTTCGACTATCTTTCTTTCTTTTGTTTGTTTGTTTCTTGTTTATTGTTTCAGTCATGTATCAGAGATGGCGTTGTATATGGATTTAATTTTTTTGTGATTTTCTTTTATTTTCGAATGCGCGAGGTTTTCGAATGCGCGAGGCGTGTTCAAAATGTCAAAATGTATGAGAAAATTAATTTTCTTCATAATTTTAATTAAGTTAGTCTGCTATTCCGGGCGGAGACAAATCCAACAAAACAAAGATTATAAAAATCTGTCCAGCAGTTCTTGAGTTATAAATGGTGTAACTAACTCGACTTTGTTTTATATATATAGATTACTATGATCTGATTGACTTCTTTAAAAACTGTCTTCATCCTGGACCGCCTAGTGCCGCCAGTTTCCAATTACTTTCGCAACCTCAAATCCCCCATGGCGCAGTCCAGCTTTCAATGTAGTTTTCCCCTCAGGGGATACGTGCGGTTTATTGGTAACATTTATTGTAGCCAATTTAGCGCATTCTTTGTTTTTATTATTTTATCCAAAGCCGTTAGCTTATTCAGATAGTTAAAATAACTTAAATAGATGCATATTTTTCCATAATCTAATTTTTAGTGTAAAAAATATTGCAGCACAACTACTGTGTTTTTTAATTTTCATCACTCACAGTAACAATCTAAATTTCGCAAGCCAAGCGATATCAAATAGCACGCAAAGATTTTATTGAACTCATGTCTTACGACCGTTGAGTTACGATTCCACCATCCTTACGACTTTATGTACTTATATCCCCCGACACAAAAGGTCGTAACAAAATTTATACGCACGCATCGAATTGTTCTTGTTTACAAGACTAATTTTACAGCATTATAAACGTGTTAATTACACATTTGACAACAAACCGTATATCAGATTAATCGCTAGTTATATAATTTGTAGGTAGATGGTATACATATGGATGTTTTATACAATAACAAAAGTGATATATCGAGGAAACTATATGCACGAGTACATAGTAATATCCAATCTACTTCACTGACAATAAATTATTCTATAATAGGATAAAACGATTTGCTTCACTGAATAAATAAATTTTATGGAGTTCTCGTGTTACTAACAGTTATGATGAGTATTCCACTAAAGAATATTTGACATAAATCGGATAAAATGATTTTTATACTTGGGCACTTCTCTATAAATGTAATCTCAACATAAGGCAGGAATTAACATAATCACTAAAATGTGTTCTACATTCAGTGACTGCCAGCCAGTGGTGAAGACTAGGGAATCCAATCCCGAGCCAAAATTCTGATCCCGGGATTTCGGGATTACAATTTGACAATCCCGGGATCCCGGGACTGGTCCCGGGATTGGCATTTTTTCCATTGTTAATATAAAATTTTTATATTTACAAATAACATTGATAAAATCGGTCAAAAATAAATCTAGTATAATTTATACTATTTAAAACATTTATTGTTAACATTGTATACGTTCAATCTTGGAAATACACAAGTTTAACGGTGTAAATAATATTGTAATTTATGTAATAATAATGAATTTAATAGGAGATTGCTGTTTCTAATAGTAAAAACTTAATGAATGGATTAGCGAGATTTAAAATAGTAAACCAAAATAATCATGGCGTACTTATGGCCTTTTCGCTTCATAAATCTAATAAGTCAGACACATATTAAACTGCCGTAATAAAACGTATGATATCATGGTCGAATTACTTTGTGAAAAGTGCGAAGCATTGTTTTTTTGAAGCATTTTTAATAATTCATGTGAAAAAAAAATGAATCGGCAACCTACACATGGGTATAAATCAAACTTCATTCAAACTCGGTTTATTTCTAATGTAGTTATTTTTTATTAAAAGCATTTTTTATATTTTCGCTTTTATTTTATTTTCCATAAAAATTGATTAAAAAATCAATCCCGAAATCCCGGGATTATGTTTATCAATCCCGGGATTCATAGGTATCGAAAATAGCTAGAGATCCCGGGATCCCGGGATTCGGGATCCCGGGATTGGAATCCCTAGTGAAGACTTCATACTAGGCGATTATTTAAAATCTTCCTACTTCCTTCCCCAGCGTTGGAGCATACGGCAAGCACAAGTTCGCGGTATTGCCCTTGGTCCATGCCAGATCTGCAGCGATTAGTCTGCTCTTGTACCACCGATGCAGGGTGAGAGTGATCCGGCCACGGTGACAAAACTCTCGAGGTTGTGCCCAACGGGTACGAAGTGTCGTGGCGTGTTTCCGTCTCCTTTTCTTTGAGAAGCATTGTAGTGCATAGAGCTTAATAATTATCATGTATGGCTCTACAACCTTTGGCTTCATTCTATGCACATGGCCGAGCCAGTGTTGTTTCTGCATTTTCATATGCCACGCGACCTTTACGCCCCCATTTAGTGTGTGCAGGTCCTATTATTCTTAATAATGATAGCTCATTGTATAAAAACTTGTTTTACGAATAAACAATAATGGAGGGCGAATATTTTTATTTCAGTGCAGCTCAAAAAAATAAATATAGTGTTGAGGTTTTGCATTATATAGTTGTTTTGTGATCTTGCGTGATTGTGCATCTCCATTATAAGGGTCCATCATCCATTCCATGCATAACAAAGTATCAAGGCATTGAAAATGAATTTAATAAAGTTAGGTCCCTATAACTTATGTATGATAGGTATTTGAAATTATATTTAGTTTTACGTATTTCGACCGCTTTCAATGTAGAGCGCTTTTGCAAAAGAACGAATTTTTGTCGACCAGTCCAAAAATATAACATAATATAGTCAAAAAATCGTGTATAGTATACCTACATACATGCCAGATATCACTCGCATAGCTACAAGGTTTTCACACCACTTACTTGTCAAAATAAATATCACTTTAGGACCAAAATGTCAACAAACAGCGAATAATGTCAACTAAGGTCAAAATGTGGCATTCGCGCTTTATTGAATGGACTCATATGCACTCACGATGTTTTCCCTCAAAACAAAATAATGTTACGTATTGCTAACATCGCTGAATAATAATGTGTTGTAAAGAAGGGGTAGTGTATCTGTTTATTTATGTAAGTGCTTTATTATGGTAAGTTCTCGAATGAATTGGGTCATATGTAGATATGTGCGTTTACGTCTTTTTTACGTACGTATAATATTGAATCGTTTCTATTGTTTCCACCCCATTTATTTGTCAGCATTTTCTCTCATTTCCCATTGTACTTTTATCACGTACTTCAGTAGCTACTTTTTAAATATCGTCTTATAATAATATTGAAATCGTCAGAAATTTTCAGGGGTAATAACATCCCCTGATAAACATAATATTTGAAATTTATGACTTTAATTTAAGTTGTTAAAAACAATTACAAATGGTGACCCCGACGTTTTTTTGCAAAATACATGTTTGTTTAGGTACCTCTCTAGTCATCGTTTACCTCGCTCCAATAGATACTCTTTTCCACTGGTTACGACATTTTTCAATCATATATTTTTTTGTATTATTTATTTAAATAAATTTGTATTGACAATATTTCGATATAACTCCGTTTTCATTCCCTCCTAAATGTAAACAGATGATATGATTATTCCAGTCGGCTGAAACCAAATCTGTAGAACGTGCTCATTTGTGTACACAGAACATGGCCCGTACCAAATGCGTTGGGCCAGAAATTTTCAGTTACGTTTATATTATTATGAAGCAACAAGCACATCTTGATTCTCAGATTTCTCAGGCGAATGGACGAAAATTAATCACTATAATGTTTATAATGTATTGAAAAAATTGAATCTAAATTGTTATTAACTGGTTTGGAAACAGTGTATTTTGATTCTAAATTTTTCATTTGGTGATAGTAAAAAAAAACATTTGGTTCAAAGAGAAAAATGAAATCACAGAACTAGTCATATAACGAGTCACATGTGTGTGGCTGAAGCTCCTCCAGGAAGGCGTACATGCCGCTTGGTTCTACGATTTACTCCGTGGACTGAATCTTACCAAACAAAATGGGGACTCTTTCAAGCCCAACCTTACTACAGAGTCATATCATATCCCATGCTTTCTGTCATTTCAGACGGAAATCGCGTAGATCTCTCTTGTAGGTAGGTATTCACAATACATATTATATAAAAAATATATTTCACTACACATATTTTTTGTTTACACAGTGAGCTATATTAAGTATAAGTATCATCATTAAATTTATCAATTGAGTCTATATATACCGTCACCTCAATGCTGCAACTTGATTTTCACTATTTTTGAGATAGCTATTGAATAATATGATTATACATTTCCTTCTCTACAAAATGATAAAACTAGGTGCTTAAGTCAGAAGTTAATCGGAACTGTATTAATTTTGTGTTTGAAAATATTAGATAACTTTAGAACCATAAATGCATTAAATAAATAAAATAATATATCTATAATATTTTTCATACAATTGAACATTATTTAATCAATTGACATGCACAATTTTACATTTTTTTATTTTAAACAATAATAATAGCTAGATTTATGTTAATCAAGTAAAGTTTGAGGTGACGATATGTATTAGGTATTATTTTCGTCGTTGCTGTGAGGTAGACGATGGGGGGGGGGGGCAAACTTTATATTATGAAATGTGAGAAAGAGACAATAATTGATAATTTTGAATGTTCTATAAACTCAAACGTAAATCTTCTACTCATACTTCTTAAAGATTACTATGTGAACGGAAAGCGCTACGTGAAAATATTGTGTATAATAATATTATGTTAATATGTAGTGAATACCAGAGATATAGTATTTCATAAATTATCCAAGTATATATTATATGAGTCCTCGATAAACATTGAGTTGATTTTTATTTCGACTATTCTTATACAGAATATATAGAGCTATCTCTCGTGGTTAGTACCTACATACACTTCATTGCTGAATGTTAAACATAAAATAAGTAAAATGAAGCTTGGATACTTCACAAAAAATACATATTTTAAATTATTACCTAATACTTGGTACAAATATGTATTTATTCATTTATAGTAACATATAAGGCATACACTGACAATTTATTTTAACAGTTATAGCATACCTAAATAAGAAAATTTGTGTTGGTTAAGTTGAGCTACCGTTTTCACCTTAGCAACTAAAGAAAAAATGTCCAAATTCGTTCTATATATACGATTTGTTGATATTTTAAATTTACACGCTATTAAAAGCATACATGACTGCAATCGTTTATAGACAGTTTCAATATTACTATTCTATATTTTTTGATAAAAATAGTGTAACTTACATAACGTATTATCATAAATTTATTAGTAAAATATATTGGCATAATATCACATGCAATATTATATAATCCAGTGGCAAAGACTCCATACTAGGCGATTATTTAAAGCCTACCTTCTTAAGAAAAATATTAAAATATTTTAAAAACATATTTATATACTTAATCACTTCATTATTTTATGTTCTAAAAATAATTTATTTTGCCAACGAGAGATGTCGTAATATGTAGAAATGTATTACAGTATTACACAGTATACAAAACAATCTGCAAAGATATTAAAAAATATACCACAGCGCGCCATTTATCTTGACGTAAATAAATTTCCGATTGAGTATGTGTGAAATAAAGTCGATTTTTTTTCGTATTGACTTTACGTCTCGTAACCTCAGCAAGTCTATTGATTTGTATGAAATAAGGTAAGCTCCTATCGCAGAGCCTAAAACATTCGCGCATAATATTATTGTCACGACTGCGCACTTTGTCAAAAATCATAAATAATTAGATAATTAAAAAAATAATTTCAACGGCGTTTAATGAAATATTAATAAATAAGTAAGTATAGATTGTTTTTAAAAATATTTTTTTTTATGGGTATAAATGTTTTGAAAAATACGTAATATAAACACATCGCTCATCGTCGTCAATGAGTTTTTGAAATTTCATTGAATTAGTGTGTCGTTGTCATTTATTAGTGTGTACCTATTCATTAGTAGTAAATATCGTACTATTCTCGTAAGTATACCTAACAGGTGTGCTCTTTTTATCAGATCTCCACAGCCTACGTCTTTCCAAAAGTCACCCTTTGATACCCACTGATATAATCTACATACTTATAATACTTATATACTTATACTATATACTAGTCACTAATTATATGCATTCATACATTAGGTTCCATTTAGTGAAATGACTCCTATAATGATTCGATAGCTGTATCTGAATGTTAAAATGATATATATATATATATCAATAGTAATAAATTACTGTCTTGTTGTCAACGGAAAACAGATAAACTCTGGTAGTTACATATTGTAAAGATTTTATGTATATTAATAAAATTAATTGAGTGATTCATTTAGGTACCTATATAGATAGATAATTAAATATTTAATTTAAAACCCGAGTGCATGGTACATAAACGATTTTATCTTGTTTTTATACACATTTATATATAATATACATAAGTTGAAAACACTTCTGAAAAAATATATAACCAATATAAAAAATCTTTTTTGAAAAAAAAGTTTTAAAAGAAAGATGGAAGAGCCATTAGTTAAAATTTGTCACAATTAGATAGGACGCTTATAGCATTGTGATCGATTTGCGTGGGCGAGAATTCCGAAAGACGCAGTTTCGATTCCTGCTGAGTGTCATATTTGTTGTGAAGTGTTTTCAAATTATGTACCTATGTTCAATAAAAAAAATGTTACATTGTCAAGTCCTGTAAAATATTCATTGAATAAAAAAATAGTTAGCTACATACATTTATATATGTATAAATAATACAGATTTATTATAATTTACCAGGCTTTTTAATTTTTTTATTCGATACGCCTTATTTTCATACATTGTGATCCATTGGAGTAAAAAAGTCGCCTGCGGCGCTATTTTAATTGTTTTTGTGTGTAATAAGTTATTACTGATAACATTTAAAAAATATGTTGTAGTGCAATACAATTTTATGTAATATGATGATTAATAAGTGTAATTGAATGATAATTCACATAGTATAGATTTTTTATAATTATTTTAGTGCATTAAATTTAGTTACCTACCGATTAATAAAAATAACTGTTTATCCTAGGGGTTGCGATCAGTGATTCAAATGATGCGGAGTGCCGATAACTCAATAATCTAAGTGGATTTATTTGAAAATGCAAAAAGTACATGGAATAACCTTAGTATTACGCCGCGGATCCTTGGGGCTATTTGGAAAACGCTGTCATTTAGGTACATAAGTGATAGGTAAGGGGGCCTGCTAAAGATCCTAGCCTGGGGGGCCGCTTCACGGTGTGGGGAGCATGATTATGAGATGTGACCATACCAAAGCTAAATAAAAAGGATTTCAAGTGATATATATTATGTTTTTATTTTTGAGAAAATTTTATATTTTTTAATAATAATTATAAAGAAGTAAGTACATACATTAAAACTATATTATTAAAAATATCATTGGTAGGTATATCTGAGAGAACTTATTAAACTATAGGTTAATGATAAAAATAATCATAAAATAAAATGTAGTAATCACATCCTACTTTATTCCACTTACGCATATTTTTTTACAGTTTTTTCAAGTTTATTTAAAAAAAATATTTTCAAATGCGTATTAATGATTTAAAATAGATACTGTAAGTAATAATTTTTCAGTAAAATTTATTAAATTGCAGGTTTCACATTCTGTCGTTATATTAGATATCAATGATACTGTCTAATGGGCCGCCCATATCTGACGTAACGCTCTAGGCCCTTGGCGGAGAAGGGGGTCTGATATAATGTGATGATTTGTGACGAAGAGAGGGGGGTCGGAGAAAATGTGACGTCACAAAGTAAACATAAAATATAAACGGATCTTAAAACATATTATTGGGACCGGAGATTTATGGACACATACTTATCAAACATTTTTTCGTTTTTTTTAACGTTAGATATGTGACGAAATGTGACGATGGGGGGAGGAGGTTAAAATTAGCCATAATCACGTGAGGTCATGTGTGGATGCACCCTAACGTGACTGGACATCACAGAATTGACTTTTCAATTTTGATTTTGTCTAACCTCCCATATTTTCGAGACCACAGAGACAGCTTCATACTTTTTAGAAAATAAAGTGGTATCTCCTATAATACCTGGTTATTTTTTATCGTAATTTTACGGTAACTATATTAATTATTGTAACCGATACTCATTTTTATTATACAAGGTGAGGTCCTAACCTAACCGCAAATTGTAGGTAAATATTGGCACAGCTTTCGCGCGAAATGTAATACGACAGTCAATGCTTTCACCTTGGACGGAAATATGTAAACTAAATACTTGGGTACTTTTGTTGTAGTTGTGCAATATTTGAATTCGTTCTAAATTTAATAATATTTAGGCATAATAAATTAGCTCTAAAATACACAGCAATTTCATTTATTGAGGGACATATTGAATAATGTGTATGTGATAATATGTGATTGGGAAAAATTTGAATAAAAAATCTATTTTCCAGAGCAGGGATTGGAGATTTTTTCGTGTATTTTCGGTTCAGTACATGTTCAAACACAAGCGTTAACAATAGGATCTCACTCCCCACTTTAGTTGTCATTCAGTTGTCAATTTATGGCCAAGGCCGTGCGATGCAGTATAACCATTGGTTTCTGAGCGTGGCGTCGGGCTACTCGTACCATACAAGTATCATAAATCTATCATAAAATGTTCTAAATTATGGTAGAAAATATTTTTTTAATACAAATAAAAACCGGAAAACTGTTAATTTTTCGGTATATTTAACCGATATATTTTTTTTTTACTTGAACCGGAACGAAAACAAAATATGTAGTAGTAATGAAATCATCCCATGTCCCTTGGTTTATAACTAAATAATACTCCAATATAATTATCCAAATTATGAAAAAACCTCTATCAACGTCAATAATTAAATTGGTATAATAAGAATAGCAAGCACACTTTCAAAATAATGTAGTAATTGATAGTGATAAGAAGGATTTACTGTGTTTTTTTTAATGTCATAACTACTTTGACGATGTCTTTGGGGTCCAAGCGATTTGTGTAAGTACTTTCTTTTCAAAAAGATGAAAAAATATTGTGTACAATGATAGATTGTTACTAAGGGTGGCAACACTTTCGTCTCCGCCACGTGCGCAATTTTAAAACCCATATGATTATTTTGAACGTTTGTTGTATGGATGTTTTAGCGACCATTGCTTTTTTACATTTACCCCTATATTCGGCACCGTGAAAATAATCAACCAAAATGTAGGTATCAGTGCACATAATATTATGACTATTGAACGGGACCCCTAATTAATATAACATCCAATAACCTTAACAAAGTAGAGTCAAAATATTTGCATCCGAGTTTCAGTCACTCTGTGTAATATTGTGGTAGATAATGGGGTAGAACTGCAAGCAGAAATTTCTTCTTCTTCTTTGCCCATATCCGCCCCTTAACTGGAGCATATGGACACCACGCGGCGCCTCCAAGAATCCCTGTCGCTCGCCAGTCTTCTTGCTTCGTTCCAGGTCAAACCAGCATCCCGTAGCTCCGCCGTATACACTCTGTAGATTGTATTTAGCGGCCTTCCAGGACGCCGGAATCCGGTCGGCTTGAAGAACAGGCAAGCCAGGTTAAAGTTCTCTTCTGGCATCCGCAGCACGTGGCCGAGCCAGGTCCAACGTCGCCTCTTCACTTTCAGCGTGATGAGAGGCTGCTTGGTACGTTCTCTTATCTCCTCGTTGCTCCTAAAGTCATACCACCGCACACCCAGTATTCGTCGCAAACATCTGTTTTCGAAGCTCAGTATACGGTTGCTCTGAGCCTTCGTAAGGTGCCATGATTCGCTACCGTAAAGCAGCACCGTCAGAATGCAAGCGTCGAATAGGCGGCATTTGGTTTTGACCGAGTACAATCGTGAGTCCCAGACATTTCGCATCGAGTTGAATGTTGCTCCAGCCATTCCCATTCGGATAGCGAGCTCTTTCTGCAAAATGCCATCTCCCGTGATGTGTACCCCCAGGTACTTGAAGCTGTCGACGCTCTCGATGCTCTGTCCATCGCTAATCAGAGGGAAATCTGGATCAGGACAGGTGCTATTGCACAAGACGTTGGTTTTCTTCGCGTTGATTTTCAAACCAACGCGAGAGGAGTTGTTATGCAACCTGTCGATTGTCTCTTGAATGCCCTCGATTGAGTTGTCGAATAGGACAGCATCATCGGCGTATTCCAGGTCGCACAGCTTCACCGTGGGGGTAACAGGTATGCCTCGGTCGGGTGGTATTGACTTCCGTAGTATGAAGTCAAAGAGAATGATAAAGAGAAACGGTGCAAGGACACAACCCTGTCTGACTCCGGTCGTGACCCCGAACCATTCCGTGACAGTGTCTCCAATTTTGACACAGCATTCGCTATTCTCGTGCAGGCTTTTGATTATGGCAATGATCTTGGGAGGGATCCCGTATGCTCCCAGTATCATCCAGAGGGAGGGGCGGTGCGGACTGTCGAAAGCCTTCTCATAATCCACAAAACAGCAGGCCATCGGACTGTTCAACTCATGGCTCTGCTGGAGAAGACATCGAAGGTTGTGGATTTGGTCTGCACACGCTCGACCAGGTAGAAACCCGGCTTGGTTTTTCCTGAGGACGTGCATTATTGGGTCCCTTATTCTCATCAAAATGATGTTTGCCAAAATCTTTCCCGGAACACTGAGTAGCGTAGTGCCTCGGTAATTGTCGCAGCTTAGAGGGTCACCTTTTTTAAGAAGTGTGATGATTTCACCGTTCACCCAGTCCCTTGGGCAGCGCTCTTCTTCCCACACCTTTGTCATCAGATGAAACATAGGGTGCAGGATTGCGCTCAAGCTTTACTTGAGGAATTCAGGATGAATCCCGTCTCCCCCCGGTGCCTTTCCGTTCTTGAGCCTTTTCACAGCCGATTTTATCTCGGTGTGCGTGGGCGGGCAATCGGAAATGTCGGTCGCTCGGGGAATGTCCAAAGGTAAAGCTTCCGCAGATATGTCAAAGGGATCCAAGGGGGGTGGGCGGTTCAGCACTCCGCAGAAATGATTCTTCCAAATCTTCTTGACGCATTCTGCGTCAGACTCTATTGCTCCACTGGGACCACGAATGGCTCCGGGAGTCGGTGGTCGCCTGCCGCAGACTTCACGGGTGATTCGGAAGAGTTTCCTGGTGTCATTTCTGCTTGCTGCCTCCTCTGCCGCTTCAATTTGCCGGTTCATAAAATTGCGCTTGTCCAACCGCACGGATCGTTTGACTACCCTGTCTTGGGTCTGGTAGTCAGTCCGGCGGTCCTCGGTTCGGTCGGGGTCTCTCTCCTCGTCTCTCAGGGCTTTCAGCCTGGCTCGTTCACCAATTTCAACCCACGTTTCGTCAGACATCCACTTTGGCTGCTCACTCCTTCTGGTACCAAGGACGGTACGAGCCGACGACACAATCGCACTCTTTATGAGGCTCCAGTCCGCCTCAATGAGGTCGGATTCAGATTTGTGCCGCTCGTAGATACGATCTACACTATCTCGTACAGCAGTTTCGAAATCGGTCCGAATTCTTCGGCGTCGGAGCTTCTCAACGTCAATTCGTTCGCACTTTGGAGGCCTCGCCTGGCGACTGAGTTTTACTCGGATGTTTCCAATAAGTAACTCATGATCGCTATGGATATCGGTGCCTCTGTAAGTACGCACGTCGAGAAGTTCCTTTCGGTGCTTCAAGCTGTATAAGAAGTGGTCAATCTGCGTCCTCGTGCGTCCATCAGGAGACGTCCACGTATATTTGTGAATGTCTTTGTGGGGAAAAACAGTGCCTCCGATTGCAAGCTCGTTCAGAGTGGCGAATTCTACGAGCCGCTCACCATTATCGTTGGGGTCACCGAGGCCGTGTCGTCCCATCACCGTGGGGCCAAGCACCGGGTCTGCTCCTACTCTCGCATTATAATCCCCCATTACAATCACGCGGTCTCTTCGGGGGATGGCGGAGGCTGCCGCGTGGAGAGAATCGTAAAAAGCATCCTTTGTCTGCGCGTCGGCATCCTCAGTGGGGGCGTAGCATTGAAAGACGGTCAAGGAGCTACCAGGCGTCTTGAAGGAGGCACGTATCAGTCTCTCCGAGATTGGTTCCCATTTCACGAGGCAACGGGCCGCTCTCTTTGACATCAACACTGCCACTCCCTGGCGATGGTATTGCTCCTGACCTGAGTAGACAATAGAGTAACCCTCAATCAACTTTCTCCCGGCTCCTTTCCAGCGCACTTCGCTCAGCCCTAGGATGTCCACACCATAGGTGTGCATGATGCGTGTGGCGTGCAGGTCCTTTCCGGGGGTACGCAGGGTGCGAACGTTATATGTCCCAATGCGCATACTCGAGTTGTTAGAGAGGATTACTCTACCTGTTTCATTGTCCATTTCCATGCAAGGTCGTCGTTTTACAGAGCCGGTTGTCGTCCGAGGCTGCTGTGTAGGTGTTTTGTTAATCTGTTTCGTTTAAGGAGGCAAGGTGATTAGCCCAGCGCTCCCGAGGCCTGAGCCACGAGGGCCCTGAAGGTCGGCTCGACCAGGTTTTTCTGTCGGGGATTTCCTTCCCTTAGCCAGAAGGCCAGTTTTATGGCGCCGGTCACTCGCCCTTCGCCCCCTGCTGTTAGCTACAGCGTACGCTGCATTGCCCGGAGGTCGCCACGGGGAGGCCAGCAGATGGGACTTGCTGGCAGTTTGGCATTTCCCAACTTTTGCTATGAACACATCTACTGGCGTCAATGTGTCCACTTGGGGCCGACCAGCCGTCATCTTACAATTAATTATTCTCGGGGAAAAATCTCAACAAATATTCGGAATTATACAGTACCTATTTTAAATTACTGGCAACAGTGTCAATTGCAGAAGGCTGATAATATAGAAAATCTTACAAAAGTTATAAATTAATAATATTACAAGAGAATGGTAAAAAAAAAAATTAAACTGACAATGCATCACTACCTGATCATATAAATACTCATGAAATGCCAACTCTTCAATTTATTTACTTTCTTATTCTTGAACAGAATATGGTTTGAAAGTTGTAAAAAAATATTTCTTAAAAACAAACCATTCTTTCGCTACAAAAAACATCCATAAACTATTAAAAAATATTTTTTTTTGTTTTTATCATATTATTTATGATGATACTTATTGTAATAATTTATACACATTCAGAAAAATCTGAGAAAAGTAGATGCGAAACATTTGACCCAGGTGTATTTTCAATAGGTGTGTATTTTTTCGGTAAGTATGTGATGAACATTTTGGCAAATATAATAAACACCAATGCAAGTATTTTCATTGAATGGAAAATATACCAGACACAGAAAACGCAGTTTAATAACTATATAGGAAATAATTATTCAAGTCAGGCAATATTTACCGAGCATTAAAGCAGTCCGCACTTTTCCCCTTTGTACACAGTGCAACGCACACTCCACCGTACGGCTCCTACAATCGTTATAGCAGAGGGGTGGTCAGGTGTGTATCAAATTGATGAACCGCAATTTAATAACAAACTTTTACTTGCCATTAAGCATAATCTAAATTTCATCTAATTCATAGTACCAAATCAACACCTAATTGATTATTCAAATTTATATATTGCATTTAATAGGTGTGTAGGTTTGTTAAATCTAGTGTGTATGACAAATTATAATTTAATTGTGAATACTTAATAATAATATACTTGCTGTTGATTATAATACACTTGCCATTGTAATACAATAATACTTACCATTTGGTTCATCTCTCGAAATCGATTCATTTATTGATAAAATACACGTTATTTACTATTCAAATAATTACAAGCCTCTTTAATAATCTCCAAGAAAATGACTTTCCAATAGAAATAAACAAAACACTACAACACAATAAAATATTATATTATGTGTGCATATTATAATATAATGGAGATATACTATAACTTCATGCTACAGGAAAATTTCTTCTGTTTCATAGCCGTAATAGTAAATATTATAATTGATTGCACAATCATTTGTAATAGAACGGTAATGGATCAAAAATTAAGCATAATACAATAATAATGACGTCGCGCTATCGTAATGATGACGCTCAATTATTGTGAACATGTCTGGTGAGATCATAAAAAGTATTAATTATTATTAATGTAAAGAAAAACTAAAAATTACAATTAAAAACTTACAATATCACATTTTTTTTCATTATTTGATAATTTATATATATTTTTTTTTTTTTATTCCTTAACCTAAGGGTTTATTACATAACTACAACAATATATCCGTGAACGGCAGCAATACGTTGATGACTCAAAATCTTTATTATTTAAAGCGTATGGCTGCATGGTACTTTATTTCAATTTATAAAATTTTACAATGCGTTAAAATACTCCTGTCTTGTGTCCTGTGGTCAAAACATTAAATCAAATTCACACATAACGGTGACACTTAAAAGTGCATTCCTGAGCAGTGATGATTTAAGAGTTATCAATACAATCACGCCATACGCGAATATTACACAAGGATAAATAATACGACCCGCAATGAAATACTTAACTAATATTATAAAGCTGAGGATAGACACGGGGCAAACTTCAAGCAGCACATTGAATATTCAATGAAAAGGTAAAGTATTACGCCGCAATGCCCATGTGTATCGACGTTGCAATATTTCAGTTGATCATAATTAATCATCCGTGATACCGTCAAATAAAATACTCACGTGGACTATTCACTACGTATTACATTGGTAACGTTTCGACCGGCCTTACACTCCCTTGGGCCTCGAATCAAAATGGTGGGAAAATTTCATAATACCAAAAAAATTAATAACATTCGAGACGTTGGCTCAATTGTATTAATAAAAAAATGATAATTACATTTTATATTACGATGATGGAGAATAAATATTATGAAACGTTAAAAAATAATGGCTTTCTTATAGGAGCTTTGCAAAGTTGAGAATAGACATGAATAAAACAACATAACAATATAATATTCACTGCATGTCTTTCGGCAGCTCAATGTTATAAGCCGGCGATTCTAAAATCGATATAAAAATCACCGTTTACATTAGGCGTAATAGAATTATTAGCCTGTATGTATTTCTTTTATCTTAATGTCTTTACGTTGCAAATCTAACTAAAATGTTAAAATAAAGCTAAATAATATTGCATGTATATGGAAAAAAGTAAATAAAAATTCACTATATTTTTATGATAGATGTACACGTACCCCGTTGAAGATACGAAACATCCTATCCTTTTTCTACTTATAAACAAAACAAAATACGATTACTCAAATATCCATAAACAGGGTTTCTTTTTGACGAGATGGAGTTTCATTAAAAATGCTGAAAATTTGTTTTTCAGGTTAAGTAATCGTTACAATACATGAGTGCAGAGGAAACATTGAGTTTCGTAAGAAATTTATAAAAAAAAAACTGAAGCGTAATCATTAGTTTTAAAATGACAGCTGAGCTAAAATCATATATTTTATGATGAATTGAGTATGTTAAGAGTTGAGGTGTACGCACAGAGAAAGCTAGTGCGTTTAACTCACCGTTAATTATTGGCATATGATAAAAAGTAGTGGTTTTGGGGTATTGAAGACCACAATAATTCTGTAGAATAATAATATTCTACTAAAAATAAAGTAATCGCTTAGTATCATTAAACTAATGTTGCCTGTGTTATTAACCTTTTCCACTCGAAATTTTTTTTATAGGTACATACCACCCACTCGAGACTTTTTACCTTACAGAAATTTACCTAACAGAAATTAACATACTATACAAATACTTGACCGCATTATATTTTCTTATGACTAAATATTGTAACCACAAGTATTGTCTATTAAATTTGACCTTGGAAATGTTATAAATCGAGATAAGGCAATAATATGGTTGCATCATTATGTGGGCAGTCAGGACTATGTTATCCCATACCAATATCGTTTAGTAATGAAATAAAAAAATACGTGGAATTCTTTAATGAAATGTATGAATGAAATAATTTTGAATCATCATCGCCAAACCGCAAAGATCACTCATCCAGATTGCTTTACTATGTTTCAATTGCAGTTCAGTTACATATGTATTTATATTAATAAGAAAATTAATGTGCCCATCTTTAAATTCATTTTTTTTCTTTTTGATCAGCACTTTGGACTGTTTAAATGATTTTTTCCGACCATGTCCGATCCTAATAAGATCATAATATGTGCCTCCACAGAGTGTAGGTTTGTATTAACAGATTTTGTTTTTACGAGAAATGGATGTCGGCTACTTGCTCAACCTATTAGATCCATTCTCTGATTCATACACAAATTTAAAACAATATGCGTACTTTCCAGACCCAGGATTCGAACCTGGAACCCATGACGTTATAGGCTGACGCTTAAGCCGCGTATAAAATACAGTTATCCTGTCGGTATGTGTTTTTTTCGATATAACTCAAAACATACTAAGCCAATATTAATTAAACTTGCACAGCTTAAAGACTACTTTTTTGTTATCAATATAGCAGAATATTATCGACAAAAGTAGAGAATAAACATTCACTAAAATAACGCACTTGCAACAATTCATCACATGTAGGCGACATGGTAAGTTGAAATTTAAATTAAAGTTTATAAAAAAGATAACTTACTTTTCGTAAACAGGTAGGTAGGTACGTCAGTCGAATAGAATAAAAAAAAACACTATCACATTTTAATTATTACATTGGTGGATATCTCATCCTATGGACTTCCAACAACGCTTTAGATGTTTTTTGTAATCCAGTAATCCCATAAATGACACTATGCTTATACGTATTAAAATAATTTAAATTTTACAGCGACTAATTTAGGAAACGATGTCGCCATTATAAATGTTGGCAATGGGTTTGGACACTATGTGCATCAAGTTTGGTGCTCTTCTTAAAAAGTGCAGTTTTCTTCTATATACAGTAAGTTGTTCGCACAGTTAACTACTAGTCCGCTTCATCATACATGTTATTAGTATCCTAGAAAATAAAATAAAACCTTCAAAGTATGTATAGCGTCCCTGATGAAAACAGTAGCATAAATTCGACTTGGCCTATGTCAGAGGGTGCACGTTGTTTCGCAGTTTACCTGGTGCGGAAAATCAATGTGAAAATTCAGAGGTAACACTGTCGCTTTTGTGGATACACAATATGTAGCAAAATAATTTAACGAAATATCGTATCAAGTTACTGTATTTATTAAAATTAATTGCAATATAATAATTATGACGTTTATCCATCTAATTGTTGGACATCTTCAGGGTCTTTCATGCTGTAACACCATTGCATGACGAGTGACTGCACAAATTGTTAAATAAACAGGTTGGTAATGTTTATAATAAATAGTTATATAACTGTCACGGTTGGTGCTCAATGCTGTATTAATTTACATTTGCTAAGCTTGGCAATATTCACCTCGATCTGAATGACTATTAGATTAGCAATATCTTAATCCTAATCAATGAGCAATACGATTCACCAAATGGACTTTAAACCGATGGTACTATGTCCATTATACAAACGCAGATCGCCCAAAATTACAAGACCATGGCCCCCACAAGGAAGGGGGCTGACAGGGCTTTAACCTGGGGGTCCGGGCTCTGGGGGGGGCCCAGCGTGGTGGGTCGACCTGATAAGTGAGATAAACACACATCCCAAAGTTGCCTTAATGGGAAAAAAGTTTTCTACGACGCTATTTTACTTGAAGAATATTAAATTTTTTAAATGTCTAGTTGCGTGCAGCAATTTTTGATTATCGTGTATCGATAACTCCATAATTCAAGTTGATTTATTCAACAACACAAAAAACCTCTTAAAATACACCGAATACCCTTAATTTTACCTAAAACAACATTTAGAAAACGATTCTGTGTAGAGCGTTCTACTGCCTTTATCCCTAGCGATGGGTAGAGGGCCCTCTTCATGCTGTGGGGACCATGCGCAGGACTACACCGAGCGAGTTATGTCAACGAATAAAATTAATATTATACACAGATTATTCTGGAATTGCTGTTAAATGTCTCTTCTTCGTCGTTTCCTCGTAGCTGAGGATTGTGACCACCCTAAAATTCAGTAGTCAATCTTCTGAGGGATCAAGAAGCTCGGCCCCTTTCAATTCTCAGTTCCTCTAGTGACAGACTGAAGGTTTCCTTCGATAAGCTCCTTCACTTGGTCGCCGCAATGCTCCAACACTTTTCCTCTGCCTCGTCTTCCTTGGAGACTACCAATAACCACCGGTATCTCCAGGTTATCCTGTCCGCGGTCCGAAACGATATGTCCAATATGAACCGGTCCTATATTTGGAGTCACTGAATGAATAAATTATTATACTATACGAGTAGATATAAATAATGAAGATTTTTGTAAATAGTTTTTTCTTATAATTGTACTGCGAAGCAACCCCCGTTTTTGGGGGTGTAGGACGATTTGGCACCGAAATAACTGGACACCACGCAATTGAATGAAATTCGGAAACAAATAGTCGTTTGCATTTAATATTATTATTTATAATTCAATTATTTAATACGTGGTGGAAATTTAAATATGCATACGTAAATAACGATTTAATTGTGCATATTTTTAAGTTCCAATGAGAAGAGAGTTCTTTTATTACCACGTTTTTATTAACTCGTATTCTTGTTTGTCCGGTACAGATTTTTTCTCGTGTGTCCAGTACATTTTTTTCTTGTTTGTCCAAGATTTGTATTGGACGATTAAAGATTTTTAACTAACTTCCCGACTAGCTAGACATTTGAAACTTTTAGAATATATCAGAACACGACGATAATGCATTCTTTTAATACTTTTAGCCATTTTTAACCAGAATTGAATTCATTTTCAGTTAATTCTGTTTTGTATGGAAAGTTATTATTGTTGGTTGCTAAGAGGATCCTAGCAACTAAATTATTAATATATACGTGCGTTACTATGGAAATCAATATGAAATATCAAAATGACATTTCAGTATTCTCTATTTATTCAGTATTTCTATCAATTACAATATAAAGTTTTTATTAATACATATTATTGTCAAGTTTATATGATTCAACAGAAAATTTAAAAACGTGGTATATAAAAAGTTCTTTTTATCTTGTAAATATTTTTATATGAAGCCTTAGTAAAAAAGTAAAATTTTAAGAACGAATGAATTAAAACCACTAAGTAGTAGATAGAAACTGATTAAAATTCCTCATCTACTTACTGTATAAAATCATAACATTCATAACAAACGTATATTTATTTCATTCAACAGTACGGCGCCCAATTATCCTGGCGCCCAGTTGTCCCATTCCCATTTTTGGAGGGGAAATACTATTATTGATAAATGAATTTATTCTCAAATTTATACGTATGTGTTTGTTCATTTACTAAAACCATTTACAATGACTACTAACTAGCGAAATAATATAATATTAATGTAACGTTACTGTTATTATTGTAATAAAGGTTATTCGTGCATCTAACAAGGTGTTTATTTCAAATTGTCTGCCATTAGCATGTTACATACGTGACATTTTTTCACGTACCTAGTGGAAGCATCTATCTACATAATAATTTATTTTCTTATATTTTATTGTTATGTTATAAGTTATAACTTATAGCGGTATTGAGCATGTAAATCATGCGAAGAAAGATGAGCGATACGATAGGTTTTGTAACATTTCAAAACATCTTCATATTGACTTGACATATTGTACCTACTGCACAGCAACGTGATTCATTTTAGTTGTGTAGATCGGTACTATGAATGAAATTCTTACATACCTACTTAAACTGGCGCTACAGACCATTGGGGTTCATGGCCGACTGCACAATGGTCATCCAGGGTATCTATCACTGAGATTCTCGAGCTCTCTTCAATCGTTCAGACTGAGCTTCTCTGTATCCCTCTTGGGGTGATCCGCCTGCCTACAATTTCTTCGTAAACTCTATGAAGAGCTCAAGATCCATCGCATCTAACGAGACCAGCCGAGTCTTTGCGCCCTTGAGATATTTACAATATTGGGCTTAAATTATTTGTAGAATTTGGTCTGGCCATATTGAAAATTAATATTAACGTTTGTGATACCAGCGTCACCGCGCATAGGGCCAAGCCACAGGTTATGTGTTATATGCCCTCTGACAATTAAATGCAATTGAATACGCGAAATAATTTCAACAAATTATAAATAATTGGAACGTTAGTATACCTCTGTACAATACGATAATAATACAACATTAAAAATAACCAAGCATCTACATAATTTCAGTTCTTTTTTCAGGTTAACCTTTACCCTCCTTTACGATGCTAATAAACTCCGTCTGTTCCGATGGTGTCACCTTGGGTTACCGTACGCGATTGACAATATTACAGTTGGTAAATGGTAAATGCCGATTTTGGCAACAAAAATTAGTCTAATAAGGTTTCATTTTGCAATCTGTTTTGTATATAAAATGATCAAGAAGGCATTAAAACTGAATGTATACTATTTATAGTAACGGGAGTATTAAACAAACGTCAAAGTGACATAATATAAAAAATAGTGGTATTGCGCTCGCGCAGCGTCTGTTAAGTGCTAACATTCAATTTAAATAACCGCCTAGTATTAGGTACATAATAATTAACCCTAGTGATATCCGTATTATTTCAGATGAAGAAAAATAACGAAAACTAGTTAGAATATTATGTATTTCGCAAAGACCACAATGTCGCCTGCCAAACAAGAATTAATAGCACTACAATTAAAATTATAATATGATGGTCTCAATTATGGACTACAAATAATTGAACATTAGCGGTTATAATTATGTTATAAAATGGCGAAGAAAAAGAATTAAGTACATAAGTATGTGAATATTGTTTATTAAATTTACGTTATCTTTATTTTTCATACATCAGCAACAAGTCAGCAATGACATTGTTAAACAATGCATGTGGGTGGTGTAATAGCATTCGTACAAATTGCAGTTACGTCATCCTATTTGATCAAACAATATTGTCATAAAATATTCTATTTTTACGAGTTTTCAAGATCTTTAAAAAAATATAAATGCTCCTATATTATAATCCTTCTAGTTTTTAATATAACATCTTATATGCTGATACTTCTACGCCGTAGCACCGTAGACCTTTGATGAATATGGGAATAAATAAAATAAATATACATACTTAAAATAAATTCCTACTAGGTATAGCATCAAAAAGCCAGTTAAAAATTTAATAACTTATTTAGGTAAGGTAATCATTTTTCTATCATTAATTTCTAATAATTGAATCATTATTCTTCTATTTTCTTCTCTCTTTAGGCTGCAAAAGGCACGAAATGGTATTAAAAAATTAATAAAATGTACACACATCTTGTTTTGTGTAAACATTATGAAATTGTATGAACTTTCAGTATTACAATACTGATGATGATGATTCTGCATGGTTGTATTGTGATTGAATTAGTATACATAGAAAAATCGTTATTTACGTCGGCGAATCAAAACCTGAACTCATTTCAATAGTATCTAGGTACCTAAGTATGACATAGATAATATTTTTTTATATTTATATTATATAACATTTTATATATGTTTTAGCTAAATATCAAATGGCGTATAGAGATAACCGCTTTGACTCCAGATCATTTCACCAGTCAATTCTTGACTGGATATGGTGGCTTCGCTGGCAGGCTCTTTGAGCTTGGTCTTGCTACCCGATCAACATGTCCATGTGGCGGTGAAATACAGGATTCAAACCAAATCCTCTGGGAATGTCCAAAAATGTGTACGGAAAGGAAAGAGCTGCCCAAGTCGATTCAACCAAATGTTGGGCCCATCGGACCGTCCAACCTGGTCGCTATAAAGGCCAATTTTATTGCATTTAGAAAATTTGCGGCGTCATACTGCCAACGTGAAGATCTCTTCATATCAATGACATTAATATGGACGAAGCATCTGGAAAATAAAATAACACTCACTTTGTGTCGGGTCTGCCGGATGGCGAAATTCATCTTTTAATTTCGGTATCCTACGCTCAAATGAACTTTCTGCTTGCAAGCGGTCTGGCGACACCGCTGGGTCTGCCCATACAAAATTTCTGACTGTCAGGTTTCGACTCCGCCGTTATTGTTGTGTTACAAAATGCCAATGTGCCTAGTTAAAAATTGTAAAAAAAAAATCTACCAAGCACTCCAAGAAAGATGGGATATTACTTTTCATGTGTTAGTATTATTTATTATTGATAAAATGCCATTTTAAGATATTGATGAATGTTTATTCAATGCAATTAAATGACAGAAACCACTGGACAGACGCCTGCGATGCGCTGGGCTCACATGCGTCTAATCTCCGAAAAGTCGTAAGTAACCTAGAATCTGTTTCTAACAATGAGTAATGACACTAATACGCCATTACAATAAAGGTTATATTACTATAAATTCTCGAAGCTTGTATCGCATAATGGAAATGGATACGTCATATGGGCACGTGACGTCTACCTATACATATGTGAATGACTTTCATGCACAATTTCTCGTGCGCGCCGATATGAAGTGAGTTGTCCATTTAATATGTCATTGCTTCATATAGAATGTCGGCAGTTTTGTATTAGATTTAATTTGTTACTTACTACAATTTTTAATATTGCCTCTACGTGCTTATCTCTCCCATGGGTACCTTAACTTAAAGTCATGTAAATTCAGTAAAAACATATTTGAGTACATGGCGACCTTAGTCTTGGGTAACTGCTACTGAGACGTTCCCAGTTATAAAAAAATGATGACTTACATCCAAGCGTAGGGTTCCGAGATACGCCCGATTAAGACCGGGTGTGGTTTGGTGGGGCTTTTAACTTCAATGTTTATCTACATAAATATTTAAAATAGTATAATGGTTGAGTTATTTAGTATTGGGTTGTCTATCTATATAATATGTACAATACTTAGTTAACGCAAACTGCCATGTCACTTGAAGTTATATCTAACTACAGTCATATTATTGTAATGTGAATATTTTGATTGCGGTACAAGTCGACCGTGTGTCGTGTTCTAAGTAGCTAATGTATAACAATATCATCTACCTAACATCCATTTATAATAAATTGAGTTAATAACATAACACAGCGATACTTACTTGATATCATACCAGGTAATCAATTGATAATACATAACATATATCTGTATCATCATCATACATATTAATAGTAACAACTATGTAGATACATAAGTAAGTGTGCACTTGTCTAGCACCTACGTACTATTTTACCAAGAGGTTATTGCTATACTCTGTTTGTTATTCAATTTTTTTGGGAGTGGTCACAAAGCGGTGGTATCGGGTCCAATAACACTGCAATTAAGGTCACGTTACGAAAGCACACGTGTTTTTCTACGTGCATTACAAGATTGGCGGTAATGCACCGTATAGGTCGACTCAACGAAAGTGAGACGCTGCTGTTTGCATAAATTAACTACTAGGTATATATTTTTTTTTAATTCAATAATACTTCATTAACACATTTATTCATGTAGGCATATTATGGTATTAAATTGACATGAACGATTAATTTATATCACTGCTCCAATTCGGAGGAAATGAGTACTCACTGTATGAAATGTTATCTTAACTATCTCTAAAGATTTCTTCAACGATGATTAGTGGTTGAAGAGAATTACTTCAACTATAATCCAATCACACAATAATAATTATACACATAAGAAAAAAAACAGAAAGGAAGGTTTAGCAAGCCGAATGCGCTAACGTGCTCAACAGAACAGATAGGTACCTTACTGATAATATATTACATTTCCTTTGAATGATAAGTATGCCATTTTTCGCGTGACCGAATCGATCTGTAGGTGAAGCAGTGATTGGCTGATATTATGAACGCGGCGTATCCATACTTGAATAATGTAGACAGCAGAAAGCACGGGGTTACGAGAAAAACCATGACGCCTGCATGTTATTTCTCGTCCCAATGTATGAGCTCACTCCATCTGTTTTATATTTAATCTATTATGACACGTAGAGTATAAGTTTTATAACTTTACACTTTTACTACACTGATACGCTTATTTTCCTGATTACCTCGCATAAAATTAGATCAAATTTACACCACGGAAGTCCGGGTAGGGAGGGGAGTCGGGGCCGCACAGTCCAATCCGACCTCCGCGCTCAACTCTCCGGTCGACCTGATGTTAATGACGCCCTGGTAGCGTGCCGTCGGTCGATACGTGTGAGTCACACGACCAGCTTCCACCCTTCGACTAGCTCAGTGATGTAAATTGTTCAGGGCGGTCAATCGAAGTTGGGTTTGGTTTAGTAGAGCACGTTCAGCGTAAGGTTGTCTTGACAGTTGGGTAAATATAGGATGCCGGGATGATAAAAGTGATGAACGCACCAATTAATCGACGCAAAGGTCAACGGTTTTTATTATTAATTATGGTTCACAAAAAGTTACATACACAACACAACACACAGGACACAATTATTAAGTTTACACAATTTATAAAGTTACAGGCACATTTGAGATTAAAGGTCGGTCAAAAGATTGCTGAATATTAATTAAATTTTCACGAGTCGATTCATTTATATTTTTTTTCACAGTGATCGCACGGCTACACTATTATTTATAGAAGAGTTATCTAAGTTAATTTCTCGATTTTTAAATTATCTAGACACCTCTGGGCTCCTTGTGTCGCCAACAAATCGCGATTCGCGTCACTTAACCGCTACAAAAAGTCGGTACGTAGTAAACACGACGTGTTGACTAACCGGATAGATTCCTGTCGATACAGAAATCGTTTTCAAAGAAAGTAGGTAAACAGCACAAATTATATTTTTGACAAAGTCGACTCTAAGCGGGACACGAAGTCATCACGGATCGAAGGCTGGGACTTACTGACCTGGCAGTCATAACCACTGGTTATGTCCGCTTTTCAGCCTTATCGCTTCCCTCTCGATCTACCCCTGAACGCTCACCCCCTCTCTGTCATTCTCGCCCATGGCGGAATGCTTGGCCTTTACTTGTATTTTACCTGAAGGGTCGTCCAAGTCACCTTTTTCCAGCTAGTCGAAAGTTACAGCGATTTCGGAGGAATCGAGCCCAAAAGAAACAACATTAGGTATGGTTTTTGAAATATTCGAATCACGACTATAAATATTAATCCTGCGTGACCAACCTTTATCTCGCCCATCTGGTAATTTGAACATTTTTAGTTAATAAATACAGAGCATTTTATTCATCTAGCGGCGATAGAAGGACATTTGGCTTGGTGGACTATAAGAAACATGAATGTGGCATCCATATCTTCGCTCGTACTTTACCCTAAAGGGGTCCTCCATACACGTAGAAACGTGGAGGTATCAAAATGATATTCACTTGCATAAATTATATAATATATACCTATTATTAAATAAATAAATAAATAGATAATAAGTATATATATAATAAAATATTTTTAGAATATACTACATCATGTTCATCCTAGAGCCGGAGTGCAAGTTATATACTCTACATTATTTTTGGTTCTTCAATATATATTTTTTTAAATATTACCATCAACACTCACATCTTTTGAACCTTCCTACAATTTACTGCGCTCAGTAGGTATCTATCAGGGAACGCAGTGGTGTCTACGGAATCAGCGATGTCACGGGTCATCGATCAATTGACTAGAATCGGCTATGCTAAACGTATATGCATTTTATTATGTAAGTGCATAAATAATTATATGAAATATATTTTGAAATTTATATCAACGATATGTTTATTTTTTAACTAGTATGAGATTTGTTTGTTTCAGTTGTAAGTCAAGGCAATTCATAATAATTATTGTTATTAAGCTGCTCTTTCCTGCATGACAGTTATTTAAGGTCAAGATTACCGTGCAAACGAATCAAGATCTTCTCAAGAATCATTTCAATTAACCAGGGATTAATTCTATTGAGTATTATTATTTCTTTCAGTAAAGTGCGTCAAATTTGACATGTTTTCTTTTTCAACCAATGTTTTTTTGAAAAACGAACGCCTATCGACCGGAGGGTGCTTGATATAATTCGAATTTCAATTTCTAGTTTATTTTATATTTTGTATTTTGTATTTTTTATATTATAATATATTATACATATATTTATTTATTTATTATATTTAAATACATACTATGGATATTTACTACTAGCAAACATAATATGACACATAATATTGTAGTTATTTAGGTATTTCCTATAATTGTATTAAATTAACATAATTAATAAAGGAAAAAATACATTATTGATAACATTATAAGTAAAGAATTTACACAGGCATTGAATGTGATATATAATATTTTTTTTTGTTTATGTAGAAAAAAAGACGATTATGGCATTACAAATACATAATACATGCAAAATATAAAAATTATCAGTTAAGAAAAATTAACTTATTTAACACATCCACGGATATTATATAGTTAAAAAATCAACCTTTATGGTCTCATCAAACAAGTTAATCGCACGATACACAGCATCATGAAACATCATATCCGTCCTGCGACGGGGTATCATGAAAACCGCAGAGTTACGAGTGATCTTGTGGGAACATGAAAATTAATATTTGCATACATATTCTTTTTAACACTGCAACAGGCCTTGAGGCCCAATAAGAGTGGTGTATTGAAACAGTAGTATATTTTGTAATATAAGTGAAACAATCACGAACACTCAGACTGCGAAAATCACATAAATATATTGTAACCTCACCAGGTCGCACCTGGAGCTCCCGGATGAAAGGCCAACGCCTTACGCACTGGACTGCGAAAGCCGACCCCCTAATAAACAGTAATATATTTCGCATACCTTGGATGCAACTCAATTCTATTAGCTGCATGACATTTTTACATATAGGTAGATAATTGCACCTAATAATATAATGGAAAGTATGCATTTGTAAAATTAATTGTTTTTCTTCAGCGTGCCGTGACGATAAAAGGATTAGGGATCACTACCATTAAATTATAATAATGTAGTACACAAAGTGAGCATAATATTATGACGTATTTGTGATAGGTATCTATTTTAGATTAAGGCACTACAATCCGGCGGTCATCCCGTAGAGATTTAGGTACATAATATCTACGTATTAATAGTCGTTTTGCGAGAAGTTGTTTTTAGCCATTCGCTCAACCTACTACGCCTATGGTCTGAATACAAACCATAACTATATGAATTTGTTAGAATTTATGGGTCTTACTTAGGCGATGCTGAGTACGTAGAGTTTTACTATATTATAATATGCATTAGGAAAATGTCGTCGGTGTTTTGTAAAAAGGGCGAATCAACCATTTTGACGAAATCGAGATTTTAATGAAAATACAATATGTACCCCACTAGCTTTGTTGTGTAAAAACGGCGAATTTGTATCTCCACAGGAAAGTACTTAAAAACTATAATCGACTAAAATTAAATTAATTAAAATTACGAATAAAAAGCGAATGTGACATATTAGGCCTTTTAAAATATTATATAATAATGCCTATTATAATGACAGTATTCTTTCTAAGCTTTATTATAAATTTGTTAGATATTTATAATCATCCACAGTTCAAAAACAAATAAACGTCAATAGTTCAAAATCCTCCTCCTGTAGAAAAGCATTTTGGTTAATTCGCTTTTTTTACAAAACACCGACGATTTATCCTCGCAAAGGTTCATATTTACTTATTGTAGCAATTATTTCTCACCTATGACTAATAAAATGTAATATTACTATGAATGTATTTTTCAAAATAGTATGAAAACTTGTTCCAAAAGTGTGTCACCCAATCAGGAAAGGTCGAAGTTCGCCGGGCCAATCAGAGGTGATAGAAGAAAACCACAAGCGAAATTCCGTCATCATAGATAGACCGCGGCGGCGCATGATTGGGCGTAGTCTAAAAACAAATTAACAAAAACTCAAAATTATAGCAAATTAAACGTGTTCCAAATTTATTCAAATTTACTTTAAACTATTGGCATTTTGATTAAATATAGGTAAATACTAATTCTTTGGTGATTATTACAAGGTCTAACAGAACAACTAGACATCATTGATTGTTCTTATGACTTGATAGGTACAATGTTATTTAGGATGGTTAGGTAATGAATCCTTGTAAACAACTCCATTATTATAATTTTGAAACTATTTCTAAAACCAGACCGATGTTTGGCTGTTCGGCATAGAAAGGGAGGGGAGTTTGTGTGTAGCCGATTTCATCTGCGATAAGGGAATATCAACATGTACAGGGCTCGAAATGGACCGGAGTGCCGTTCTGGTTCATAAAATTTCCAAAACTATCGCTCCGTCTTAAGAAAAAAATATTTTAACCGTTTGAGGTAGATAAGCCATATAACAAAGAATCTAACACACTTATTTTTATAAAATACACATAAAATTAGAAAACTATGTAGATATTATCTCTATAAGATATAAGCTATACAATTATCGAGCGCGCCAGTTGGTAAAATTTATGTCCCGTTGAAATTTTCTTTCCGCACGAAGAAAACTATCATCGAAGCATATGTAGAGTTGGGTATTTCCAGAGGAAATCTCAATCTCGAGATTCAGGATTTCCAGAAAAGAATTCTCGAGAAATCGGTAAATTCAAAAAAAACCTGTAAAAATCCTAAAAACAGACAAATTCCAAAAAAAAAAATTTTTTATTTATGTAAACAAAATAGAAATAGGAAAACAAAAATAATTCAAAACATTACTGTCATTACTTATTAAAATACAATTTCAAAAAACACAGACTGCCAATCGCTGCGTCTGACAATCGCATACGCTTTTGAGACACTAAATTTCCTGATGTTGGAAAAATTGCGCTCATTTTAAGTCGACGTTAGCTTAATTGTGTTAAATGCCCCGATCAGTCCTTTTGTTTTGTGTTTTCTGTCCAATTTTTCATATAGATAATCGTTTTATCAATTAATATTTGATAATAAAGAAATCCCGAATCCCAAGAAAAGATTCTTGAGATCCGGGATTTCCCGAAATGTTAAAAATTTCAATTGTCGAGATTCGGGATGTAAAATCTCGAAAATTTCTCGAGAATTCCCGAAACCCAACTCTAAGAATATCTACCATGTTCATACATCGCTACATTCAATTAATATTATTGAAAATTGTTAAATTTTTCATAAAATGTATATTTTGCAGCGTCTCTGGAAATTAATCGCTACATTCCATACTTTGAAAACCTCTGCTATGGTAGATATATTTTACTTATACACATGTACCATATTGTGTTGGTAGTTAGATAGGTACTATCAAGACCCATTGTTATAACGATAATAGTTATCGTTTCTAACCGGAATAATTATTATTATTTATAACTGCATTGTTCAAAATCGCAATTGATTGCAAATATTGCATTGTTATTATCGATAAGGTAACTTTCCTCTTTCGATAACGTCAGGTGTAACGAACGTGACTGTAATGGATAAAGGCTTCATAACTTATAACTTATAATTATTATCATCACAGTAATGTTTCAAATAAATCGTCACTATAAAGCAAAATAATTATCTTAAACGTATTTAACGTTATTAAGTTTAGCTACATATACCTAATTTATATCAAGAATGACTATAAACACAGAATAACATCAATAAATATTTGTGTAAGTACCTGTAAGTAGGCTTACCATACGTCCGGTTTGAGGGTAGATCTCCAAGTTCCAGCAAGGTTGTCTTTTTGTCCCGGTTTATAGCATACCACCTTCAAGCCTCAATAACGAATCTAAACTAAATGAAGTTGGTATTTACCATAACGTTTTTCTACGTGTGTACCCAAATAGCATTGCTCATACATAGTGTTGGGACCATGCCCCCCATAAGTGGGGGGGCTGACAGGGCTCTAGCCTAGGGGCCCGGCGTGGCGGGTCGACCACATAATTGAGATAAACTTACATCTTAAATATGCCCTAATAGTAAAAAAAAGTCGCCTGCGGCACTATTTTACTTCGGGGTTATTACCATTTTAAAATATAAGTATCGATGTGTGATTTTTGGTTATTGTGTGTCGATACTCGACAACTTCATAATTAGATGTGTTAAAAATGGCTAAAAATACACTTAATTTTTATTGACCTCGAACACCATTTAGAAAACGCCAGTGTAGAGCGTCAGACTGCCTTTAACCTTCATGATAGGTAGAGGGGCCCGCCAAAGATCCTGGCCTGGGGGCCCGCTTCAGGATGTGGGGGCCATGGTTGGGACCCCCTAATACCCATAGAATATAGATATACTATAATAGCATATTAAAGACGTAGTTATTTTGTGTGAAGTTACATACTTTCCTACCTATTCATTGTGATCTATTAATTTCATTGATGTGTCAACTATATTATATGACGTAGTATATAAATATTTTACTTAGGTAATTTAATACTTTTATATTTAATGTAATACAAAAGACTTGGGTCACCGACCCAACGCGATCCGCCCTACTATCGACAACTTATATATATATTATATTACCTACGTTTACATACATACGGTAGGTACATACAAATTTTATCGCGTGAAATCATAAAATGCATTGCGAATATAAATAATATGGGTCATATGGTCATACGGTACCTGAAAATAATTCGTAATATGTTATTTCTTATTTTGCATTGACAGAGCTATAATGATACAATAGTAAACGTGAGCACCTATGTATTTGATTTGCAACAAGTGGTATCTAAGACAATGGTCGATAACGTTGCAGAGTTATTATGCATTGTTACCATTTTACTGGTTAGGTACCGATAAACCAATGGCATGCTCAGGTCAATAGATAAACAAAAATTATAGTGAAACCAATTAACCATGAATATAAGGGTAGTGAGGGGTTAGCTACGATGTAATGGTTAGGTACCTACGTATTGATATACTACGATTTGCAAAAATCCCATCTTGCATAATAATATGGCGTTAATTCTAGCTTTTTTTTCGATCCAGCAAACAGCTTTAAAAACGCTAGAATAGCACCCATTTTTATATGAAAATCGACATGCTGTTTTTTGTACACTATTTCGTACATGTATTCATTTTTAGTACCTAGTGTCACTTATAAATGCCAGTTTTTAAATATATTTTTTTCTAAACCAGCTATATAAATGTAGGTAGGTAGCTTATTTTCTTAAATTGTCTGGCATATTTTTGTGAATGACAGTTGGCAACACTTAACGGGAATGGTAAAACAAACATTACAATTTTATAAAGTAGTATATACATTACGTTTATGTGTTCTTTTATTCCCGGCACCATCCTTATGATACTAATAAACAAGAGTGCTTTAGTACGTAACACATTGCGTTGTTTATAATAAAAATGACAGGTACTACAAACAAGCTTCACCATAAATAATAAATTTATTATTATTGCCAGATACTGAAAAGAAATGCACTCCCATTTACCGGCAGTCCGGCACGTGGCCTTTTCACTTTCCTTCTAAGATTTGGTACGAACCAGGGCTTGCAAACTTCACAGGAACAATATTCCAGAATTGAAAATTCTGAAATCACGGTATTTTCGTAAAATAATTAAGAAGCAACCGTTTCTGATTTTACTCTCATTTTCTTGTCGTTCCCTTAAGGGTGGATTGTGACCACTCTTAAATTCAGCTATCTTCTCCCCATCTCTCACGAGCATCTGCTTCTCTCAGTAGACTGAATGCTGCCTCCAGTAAGCTTCTTACATGATCAGTGACGTCCCGTGGGGGTAGGCAGATTGAGCGTCGCTTGGGGGCGGCAGATACCCGAAGGGCGGCAAATCGAGGATAATCATTAGGTACGTATAGAAATAGCTACATAAACTTAGTAATAACGGAAATATCTTTCCATTAAAAAATCAGTGGTGTGTATTAAGTGTATTAATTACTATAAAAGTTTAGAAAGACTGTATTTTTAACGGTTCGCGATGTCTAGTTTACTTCCGTTGTCCTACGACGTCGCATCCTTGGTGATCAGCAATCACATGCGAATATTTGCGAATTACATTTAAATTATAGGTAAAGTACCTACATACGAGTACTTACCAAATTTAAAATTTATTCAAATATTTTGCCAGTCACTCGCGAGTTTTGGAAGTTGTACATGTATTTTAAAATGTACCTATCTGAAACTGTGGACTCGCAATATTTGTCTATTGAAGCAGAGATGGCATTTAAATTAGATTTAGTGGTATTTTTGTTAGTAATGTATCCATACAACATACAACACATTTCTTAGATATTGGTGTCATGAAAGGATGATAAAAAATACGGTATTAAAAATAGGGCAGCATTTTGGCGTTGTCTAGGGGTGGCATTTTGTCTTGGGACGTCACTGTACTTGATCGATCCAGTGCGCTGACGCTCTTACTCTGCTTCGATTTTCCTGGAGACTACCCGAAACCACCAGTCTCTCCAGATTATCCGGTGCGCGTCGAAGAATATGTTCATAAAACGGCAGACTGTTTATTAGACACATTGTTGCGAGCCGTTCCTTTATCTGGAATCTCTGGATGATTGAATAGTTCGTCCCGTGTTGCGTCCAAGAAATACGAAGCATTCGGCGTCCACGTCAAATTTTGAAGGCATTAATCGACTCTACACCCTTGCCCTTAGGGTCCATGACTCAACACCCTACAAAAATATGGTGAATACTAATAAATGTTCACACAAGCATCGTTTTCGATCGAAATTCTTCGATCCTTGCATATTACTTATACAAGAAAAACGAAAAACCAGAGGGTTGGAGTTATAGTTGCTCCGTTCTAGCTTCGTTCCAGGGTCTGCTCCGTTCCGAGGAAAAGTTTTAATAGGTATTGTATGGATACAAATGTTAAAAAAATAAATAAGTAGTTTTTAAATAAGGTTTACTTTTTGTCGTTTTCATTACATATTACATAATTCTATTTTTTTTATTTGCCGACAACAAAATAAATAGTCTTTCATTATCCTGCTCTTCTGTCAAAAAAGTGAGGTTATTATTTATTACTCGGCAATGTTGTGTTCCAGTGTTGCAAAGTGTCAAATATAATATTTTCATTGGATGTTTATAAGTACGAAAATTGAATAATAAAAAAACATCCGGAGCAGTGGAGCACTACAAATTTTCGGTGCTCCGGCTCCGCTTCTGCTCCGGGTAAAACACCATTGCTCCGCTGCTCCGTGCTCCTGCTCCAATGCACTGACTGGAAAACATCAGTATTCCTGGCGAATAATCCGATAAATACATTAAATACAAATAGCGCGCTGTGACATATATTTTAAACCTTTAACAGGTGATGCTGTAATCTGTATTTATAGATGTCGTTGGCAAATTAAATTATTGTTATAATAAGTGATTATTTAAATACGTCAATATGCAATTTAAAAATATTTTTCTTAAGGCTATACCTCAGTTGAGGCATGGTCTAAAAAGATCGTGGCTAGGCGATGCGCGTATTGCGGGTCGCGGATGCAAGTGACGCATGCCGAACAAAATATAATTTGTCATATAAATCCAACATGCGTCCATTTAATGTTCTGTTTATTGTTATATTAGTAACAATAATATTATATTCATTGACATGTTTTCTTTTTCAAGTAAATAGGTAACGTTTTTAGTCATCTTTACACGATTTAAGAGTCCCCCGTCGCTATCACGAAACAAATTGACGTATTCACACCTCGACGCTCGCTCTCTGACTGCTAGCGAGTCCAAAATTTCGTCGCGCCTATAGTTGAAAATTATTTGCCGTTTCACTGAAGTATCGTCTTAAGAATGTATGTAGGCCTTAAATGATCGCATGGTATGTAGTCTTCGCCACTGAGGTAAGTATATATTATTATAATCTTCAATAGGTACCTTCATACAACTTTTCTTTTAAAACTTTGTCGATATTGCAAGAAATACCTTGGATATGGAAAATTCTGTAAACATCCTCCAAGCAATAATTAAAATATTGTTTTTGGTATATACACGAAAATAAACAAAATATAAATATTCGAAACCTACTTACCTAACATAATAACGAATAACGAAAAAATTTAATTAACTTTAAAGTATCGGAAAAATAAGAAAAACGTTAATAATTTTCTAACATAGCATAAATCCTTTTCACCTTTTAAAATATCTGATAGCCCGGAAATTAATAAAAAATAAATACCTAACGGCATACTTTATGTTTCGTGTTTGAAGGCGGAAATAAAAATAAATGGCGAGTGTTTTGAAAATATTTTCACAGCAAACAAACGTGATTCAATAAGTATTTATAACTCGTGTACACAGTGTACTATTAAATCAGTGATTCCCAACTGGGTTTCACGAGTGGTGTCAGGCGTTCAACGGGAATTTCCAAAATTTAACGAAACAGAACTCGAATCCAATTTAATTATATTTTTAAACAATTTTATTTGGGGTAAATCGTGTATAAGCAAGAAATGAAGGAATAAAAATTGAGGAATTCATTTGACAGTAATCGACGTCGCCGCCTACTACGGACTGTTCATTTTGAGTCTGTTAAAGCATTTAAAATTTACCTACACAATAATGTAACAGTTAGATAAAGCACAATGGTAATGAGCTACTACTATACTATGTATTATTAAGTGTATATTTATAGGCGTTCCTATATTTACCACGTTTTTATTAGCTCGTATTTGTCCAGTACACATTTTTTCTTGTGTGTCTAGTCCTAGCAACTAAATTATTAATATATACGTGCGTTACTATGGAAATCAATATGAAATGTCAAAATGACATTTCAGTACCTATTCTATATTTATTCAGTATTTCTATCAAGTACAAAAAAAAGTATTTATTAATACATAGATAGTTTGTCAATTTATGGCTACGGCCGTATGTTGTAGCTTAACCACTGGGGAATACCAAAAGAAATGGCGTATTTCAAAAAAACACTACCTTATTCTTAGGTCAATAATTAATATAAAGCAATCATTATTCGTAAGATGTTTATCACACTTGAATGGTCAAAAACATAGCTTATAATAAATATCTTTAGAATTATCTTCAAATGTGTTAATCTTGCCGATTTTTTGAATAATAAAATGCCTAATTCTTGTCAAATTTGGGATCATAGAGATTATCAATATAATTTTTTATCGTGAATATTTTACAAAAATTATCTCGTAATAAATTATACTAATGGTTTAATAAATGCGTTTAAAAATTAATAAATGTAAAAAATCTTAACACCACTGCACAGTTATGTACCGAAATATGACTATATTCTAAAACATTAGAGCGAGAGGTTTAAAAGAATACTATTTTATGTAACAAAAATACTTTATGCAGTCATCAAATGTTTAAAATAACTATAAAGCATAATTAGGCTTCAAAATTATATAAATAGATTATCTACAACATTTAAGGAGTGTCCAGGATCATGGTTTGAAAATACAATAAAAACTCAATTTTGACCTTCGACGAGCATGTCCCCCCTTGTTAGTGTCTTTTTCTACTGAATTTTATGTTCAAATTAGAACATTTTTCGCATTTCTAATAGCTGTTAAACCTTTTTTCACAATATATATATTATTATAAAATTAAACTTTGGCACACAGTATAATATATATATGTATGTAAAATACTTATATTGTGTGAAGATTATACTATCAGCATTTTTAAACATTGAAGTTAAAGGTGGTCTGCCACATCTGCCCCGCACCACACCCGATCTTAATCGGACGTATCACGGGACCATACGTTTGGTGTGAAGCCTTTATGACTGGGAATGTCTCAGGAGCAGTTACTCAAGACTGAGGTCACCATGCACTCAATTAATGTGCTTTGACTGATTTTACATCACTTTTAGTTAAGAGTATCCATGGGAGAGAGGAACACGTAGAGCCAATATAAAAAAATTGTTGTACATAAGTAACAAAACCTAATACAAAACTGTTGAATACTCTAAGTGAAGAGATCTTCACGTTGGCAATATGACGCCGCAAAGTTTCCAAATGCAATGAAATTGGCTTTTGTGGCGATCAAGTCGGACGGTCCGATGGGCCCAATAGCTGGTTGAACCGACTTGAGCAGGTCTTCACTTTCCGAACACATTTTGGGACATTAAGAAATAATGTGGTTTGCATCCTTTATTTCTCCGCCACATGGAAATGTTGAACGGGTAATAAAACCAAGCCCAAAGAGCCTGCCAGCGAAGCCACCAAGTCCAGTCAAGATTGATTGGTATTATGATCTGGAGTCAAAGCGAATATCTACATTTGATATTTGGAAAAAAAACATTTACGTGTACCTCCATTTGTGTAGCGCAGTGTTTCCCAAACTGTGGTACGCGTACCCCCTGGGGTGCGAATGAATTTTATATTTCGTTTATTATTATTTTGTTTGTATACCGTACCTACTAAAAAAGGGATAAAAATATTTTGATTGTTATTAAAGTACATAATATATGCAATTTTTTTGACGAGTGGTACTCAGTGTTACGAAAATTATAGAAGGGGTACATATATGTCGAAAGTTTGCATCCTGCATCCGTGCATTTGAAAGGCATTCCATTTTTAAAAATTACATATCGTGTGAAAACGCACATAGAATATTATATTTTTGTTAGATTTTGACCATAATATGTGTGACATATCGGTTTTTGTTATTAAACGCCTTCTCACCTTTTGTAAAGTAGAGATATTCTCAATTATTATAAAACAAAATAAATATCTACATAATACAAAACACTCCCTAAGGATGGGAAGAAATCTGAAAAAATGTGTCTATTTTCTACGAAGCGGTTTTAGAAAGTGTGACGTCACAAAAGAACAAAATTATAAACTCATTTTTTAAGGATAAAATATCTCGTGAAAAAGTTATATTTTAATCGATCATCGCCAACGAATTTGTTTTATAACGAGTGGGGGGGGGTCTCAAAAATGTGACTTTATTAAGAGAAGAGATTAAAAGATTTTATAACGAAGTGGGTGGGAGGGAGAGAGCCCGAAATTTTGTTCTACTTGCGTAAAGTTTATTTTTAACAAAACAATTTTATTTGACTGTACATCAGTAATTAAACTTTATTGAACTAAGACTACAATTTACAGATGGTGTTGGTAAGTTTTTAAAAATCATATCCTAAACCAAACCATAATAGTTTTGGTATACTTTGGGTGATTGTTTTGGTAAAATTGTGCACACTTTTTCATTCACACTTATTTGTTTTCGTTGGATTAAGAATACATATTAGAACACACATTATTGGTTAATTTTTTAAATTCATTAAGCCCTGCCTAAGCCATACTAAATAATAAATAAAAAATATTATTCTATCTATAAAACATCCAAAGTCATTTATGATTTAATTTCATAATTTTAGATATTTTATAGATAGGCGAGCATTTTTTTAACTATTATCTATTATGGCTTGGTTATCGCAGGGTTTAACTGAATTTTAAAAACTAACCAACATCAACTGTAAATAAATGCGTATGACTGGCAAAGTGTAGTGTACACTGGCGGATCTTAACAGTCTACCTACACCCTTCGCCACTGCTGTACATATTATGATAAAGACGTTATTCACCCACTCGATGTATTATGTACTGTAAGTTGACAATCAGGGAATACAGAATTAATCTGAACTGAAATACCTAACAGGCGTGGAGTAACAGACAACCGATCTCGAGTGTGGAAGAATATGGGATAAACTTAAACACGTGTCAAGAATACGTCATTCTAAGCTTTTCCTTTGTTCTGGTGGTGGTTCGTTATGCACTGGTGTTCATTCAATATTGGTGTATTTGAAGGTTGCAACACACACTATTGCACGTCTATAATGTGTGTTTCATTTTCGTAGGACACTCGCACACTAAAAACCCTGCTACAAAATGTTATGTATTGGGGTATTTTTAGCCTATCTGAATTATATTTATTAATCTGCTCTATGTCGACAATATAGTATCGTACTTAGGTAAGTACTTGATATCTAAATCGATGCCAATTAATATTGAACCTATATTCGTAATGAATAATACTGCAATGCAAATATTTTCCATTAACAATTATTATTATTGATTGATTATTGTTTACATTGAAATAATAATCATTGATGATAATGAACATCAATTGAATACGTACCTTCAATTAGTTATCTTCATACCCAATTATATCAAAATAAATCTATCTTCATAGTAATGTATCAAGGAACAGTAGCAATTTTCATAGCCGATTTCTGTAAAATAATCCAGTATATCGTATATCTTCACAATTTATTTGCCGCTGGCTTCCACTAAACAGACAAGAATCAATAATAGTACATATGATATGACTGACAATGTTTAGTTTGCATTATTTATGTTGTATCACCACAGCCTACCTCCACCCTTCGCCACTGAATTACTTAACTACTCAACACTAGGGAATCCAATCCCGAGCCAACATTCTGATCCCGGGATTTCGGGATTACAATTTGACAATCCCGGGATCCCGGTACTGGTCCCGGGATTGACATTTTTTTCGATTGTTTATATAAAATTTTTATATTTACAAATAACATTGATAAAATCGATCAAAAATAAATCTAGTATAATTTATTCTTATTTAAGACATTTATTGTTAATATTGTATACGTTCAATCTTGGAAATACACAAGTTTAATGGAGTAAATAATATTGTAATATAAATAATAATGTGAATTTAATATAAGATTGCTGTTTCTGATAGTAAAGACATAATGAATGGATTAGCGAGATTTAAAATAGTAAAGCAAATAATCATGGCGTACTTATGGCCTTTCCGCTTCATAAAGCTAATTAGTCAGCCAAATATGAAACTGCCGTAAAACGTATGATATCATGGTGGAATTATTTTGTTAAAAGTGCGAAGCATTGTTTTTTTCCAATCTTTCTCATTTTTAATAATTTATGTGAAAAAATAAAATGAATCGGCTACTTACACATGGGTATAAATCAAACTTCATTCAAACTCAGTTTATTTCTAATATAGTTATTTTTTATTAAAAGTATTTTTTCTGTTATATTTTCGCTTTTATTTTATTTTCCATAAAAATTGATAAAAAAATCAATCCCGAAATCCCGGGATTATGTTTATCAATCCCGGGATTCATAGGTATCGAAAATAGCTCGGGATCCCGGGATTGGAATCCCTACTCAACACGTATTTAACTCATCGACAAAATATGATATTTCCTACGACCGCGTTGTACTCTCAATATTAATGCTGTTATTAGTATAGCCGGCTTCCGGCCTCTGTGTCAATATAACTAGCGATATATTACTCTTTTCAAACAAAAACTAATCGCCGTGAGGAATTCGAAAAGTCATCAAACACTGCGAACGTAGCGTCATCACTGGTGCATGATGATTCTTTATCGCTACCTATTGTTATTATTGCACCGTTGTTGCTGTCAAATCACCTGTTTCAATATGGCGATGCAATGGAATGGGATGGGCGTTAGCTTAATATGCAGAGTTTAAATACCTGCATAATAATTATCATTCCGCCATATGTACATAATATTTTGTGTAATATTTAGAGAAATATTGGACAGTTATTGTGTGTTGTAGTAGAACAATAGTTTAAATTATTAATTTAAGCCCCTCAAATACGCATATGATGCAATCAATTCGTCAGAAAATGTTAAATGGGCCTCCAAATAGTTCTAACCATTAACCATAAAATTATTAAATAACTTCATTCAAAATCTATAATACACTTTTTTGACTGCAGCGCTAACGCTTATCGTGCATTTCTAATGGAAGTTTATTATTTATTATATACTTTGATCAAAAGTAAGTACATAAGTACTAAGTAGGTACCTTTATTTTTATATTTACAAAACCTATTCAACTAAATGGATATTATATTAATTGTAGGCATACTCAATCAGCGTTGCCAACTTAGCGTTTTTCTTGCCAGCATTTTGCATTTTGCAATAGGCGTCTAGCTTGCAAAAAATGCATCTAGCTTATGGCGTTTTTATTAGCATTTTTTGATGCCTTCGACAGCTTTAAATGTGCTGAAAATAAGCTAGATGTTTCGTTTATTTATTCAGATATTTTTAACGAATTTAGGTCGGTACTTGAGAGATAAAACAATACAATGAAACAATATGAGCATTCACCATTATAGTGATATATTGGTATCAGATATTATAAATTGATGTGTGCTTAGGCTCTTAGGCATGTGGCATCAAATTGACGATTATCGAGGATTCCACTCTTTGGTATTACCATTACCGAATTATTAATTATCGTAGGTTGTTAGATTAATTAATTATTTTTTTGTCAATTTTGAAATGAGTTTCTGGGCTGGGTGGCGTCATTTATGGACGACCTCTAAAGAAGCATCAAGTATTGTTCAAACTTGTGTAACTCTGCCGTGAATCGTTTGAAGCTTGTTCCCAATTAATATTACAAATGAACCCCAGCTCGACAATGTGTTTGATAATGAGAAAATCACGTAAAATCAAATAACTACAACACAGCGGTAAGTAAGTATGTACATAGAAAACCGGTGTTGCGTGACAATTTCTCGATCAAAATTTTCTATTTTAGTACAAAAGAGTAACTCGTTCCCCCACATCGGAGTAGGCAGGCCAGTAATGAAATATTTCCAATACACAGTGATCCAAGGTTAGGCTGGTTTTGATAGAAACTTTCTACGTGTGTCCACAGTTATAGCGTTGCATTGAATGTCACGGAGTCACTTGGCCCTTTAACCATTTGAGAACCAAAGTTAAAATAAAATGAATATTACGTTTTATCATTGGTTCACAATTATTGGATTACAAACGACACTGGAATGTTAATTAATAATTATATTATATTGCTATCAGTAGGTATTCATATGTTTATATGAACGTTGATAGATCGATGAAAGTTAAAGAAATGGAACGATTGAACCTTGCGTTATCCGAGTTATCCTAGTGCGCAGAATTAGGCAGGGATAATGTTATTATTGTTACGGATGTATCGTCACCTGTACATATGTGAACAATAAGTATTTGCTACGACTGCCATGTTTAATTGCGACAAATTTTAACTATTGGCGTTTTTGATACCTGCTCATTAGGGAATCCAATCCCGAGCTATTTTCGATACCTATGAATCCCGGGATTGATAAACATAATCCCGGGATTTCGGGATTGATTTTTTTATCAATTTTTATGGAAAATATAACAGAAAAAATACTTTTAATATAAAATAACTACATTAGAAATAAACTGAGTTTGAATGAAGTTTGATGTGTAGGTTGCCGATTCATTTTATTTTTTCACATAGATTATTAAAAATGAGAGAGATTGGTAAAAAAACAATGCTTCGCAATTTTAACAAAGTAATTCCACCATGATATCATACGTTTTACGGCAGTTTCATATTTGGCTGACTAATTAGATTTATGAAGCGGAAAGGCCATAAGTACGCCATGATTATTTGCCTTACTATTTTAAATCTCGCTGATCTATTCATTATGTCTTTACTATCAGAAATAGCAATCTCATATTAAATTCACATTATTATTTATATTATAATATTATTTACTCCATTAAACTTGTGTATTTCCAAGATTTAACGTATACAATATTAACAATAAATGTCTTAAATAGTATAAATTATACTAGATTTATTTTTGACCGATTTTATCAATGTTATTTGTAAATATAAAAATTTTATATTAACAATGGAAAAAAATCCCAATCCCGGGATTGTCAAATTGTAATCCCGAAATCCCGGGATCAGAATTTTGGCTCGGGATTGGATTCCCTACTGCTCATAAGCGCTCTCCAAATTGAGTTACGGCTAAGAGTGAAAATTTGTCGCAATTAAGCATGGCAGTCGTAGCATAGTGGTAATACATAGGCCGCGATACCCAAGAGACGCAGGTTCGATTCCTGCCGGGTGTCTTACTATTTTCAAAAAAGATTTTTTCTATTCGCTATATTTTCTCATGAGTGTTTTAAAATTATGTACGTATGTTCAATAATTAGAATGGTACATTCTTTAAATCTTGTGAATTATTCGTTGAATAAAAGAAATAGTTAATTAAAGAATTTAATTGAATATTAACTAAATCATACTTATTTACACATATACTTACTTATCTATATATATAGTTATTTGACATTTAGATATTACTTTTATTCTTATATTTATGTACATTATATTAAAATATACATGCAAATAGTATTCTTTAACACGGTTGTGAAGTAGTTAAACATGTTTATATTATTAAATACATGCAACATTTATTATTATATTATGTATATACATTATTGTAAAAGAAAGATTCACCTTGATTTTACACCGAAATTTAAACGCCTACCACTTTCACTGTGCTTAAATGGGGTTAGGAAGTTAGCAATTAAATAAACAGCTAAATTATATAATCATCTATAATTATCTGCTATTCAATATTACATATATGTGCAGGTACCTGTTAAATGCAGCTAGGTTAATGACGCTAGTAATGGTGTAGTGAGGACTATATTATGAACACTGAAGTTTGAATTAGTGAGTGCAAAGTAGGTTGTATGATAATTATTATAGGTACATAGCAGGTATATACATATAATCATTATTGTATAATTTTAAAAATATAAATTACATAATCACATTAATAAAAAAGAATATATACTTACATAAGAAAATAAAATAATCAACTTCATAAAAAAGATGAAAAAATAATGCACACTTTTTCAGTCATACTTATTTGTTTTCATTGAATTAAATCACAGATAGTGTTGGTTATTTTTTTTTAATTCATTAAGCCTTGCCTAACCAAGCCATAATCGATAAAAAATATTCTTCTATCTATAAAATATCTAAAATTATGTATGGTTTAATAGCATAATTTTAGATATTTTACAGGTAAACGAATATTTTTTTTACTATTATCTATCAAATTGTAACTTGGATTAAGCATGGTTTTATTGAATTTTAAAAACTTACAAACGCTATCTGCAAATCGTATTTTTAGTTCAAGGAAAACAAATAAGTATGACTGACAAAGTTTAGTGTGCACTATTTATGTAAAATCTTAACAGCCTACCTCCACCTCTCGCCACTGACGGATATATATAATTATAATACTCGTCAGAGAAAATAAACGCTTTTTTTATTTTAATTTACATTGTGTATATTTTAAATTGTGATCTGGGCGGCATTTAGCATTTCGTATTGTGGCGCCCAATGGTGGGGCAGATGTCTCAAATATATTATATTTTGGTTACATGTAAATTTTAAGTATAACATTTCACCGTAGCACAGTTTCGCCGTAAGCTTTCTTATCTATATATATTTATATAGAAAGAGATGAAAAAATTATGCGTTGTTATGTATTTCTAATTTAATTAATACCTATTTTCTACTGTCTTTCCCTTGTATTTCGGTAGTTTTTATTACGTATTTTGTAGGTAAGTGTTTTAGGTACAAGTCGGTTTACAGGAAGCCAGACAGGAACCGCGCCAATTTTTATAGCCGATATTGGCAAAACTCATGAATTCAAAAATGAAAATCTAACCTAACCTAACAAATAATCCAGTATATCGGCTATTTTCAAAATTTTTATGCCGCTGGCTTCCTGTAAACTGACAAGAAGTGTGTTTTATTTAGAGATGAGTTTTATCTCAGTAATATACGGCCCAAGGAGGTTGGGCGGTCTTTAATATACGACCATATAATATTTCCGATACAATATTTCACGGAGAGGTGTGATACGGCGAACTGCATACGTACAAATTGGACACGATATATTTTATGCATTGAACCATAAACTACATAAACATACGATAGCTATACCAGCTTTCCCTTCAGTATTTTATTTTATGTTGTAGAATAAAAGATCTTATTTTGAAAAGTTCACTAAAACGTAGAAACAAAGGTACAATCAAAGATGTTTATCGGCAGTAAAGTGTTCGTCTGTTTGAGATACTAACTCGCTATCATCTTGCCTTTGCTTTAGTCATTTCGGTGAAAATAAAACTCTAGTACCAATATACCGAGACTAACTTAACTATCTATCTCAAGGAAAGTGGCGGTAAAATTTGAAAGACTGGAAAATAATCGAATAAAACAAAATTAGTACATATTTAATCAAAACAATCCAGGTCCTCTTCAATAACTAAGTAGATATTATGATCAGGGGTGGAATTATTATGCCCTGGAAATTAACTAGTTTAACAAAATTAAAATATACATATTAATATAGGTAAGCGGTAGGCGGCTCTCGACTTTCGAACGTTCTACTTTCGCACAATTCGCTATTTCGTACATTTCTTAAAATTTAGATTTTTGTTGATAATACAAAAACTGTGGGCTTCTATGCGGTTGCTTCTCTCTCCTCCGCTCCACGTCACTTTCTCAAATACGTAAAAGGGCGATATTTAATTTTAACTTGACGCCTTGTTAACTTTATTGTACCCATTGATAAATAAAAAGTACACTTTCTAATGTTTTTTTACATCCCTCTACTTATTTTAGATATTTAATATCTATATTTTAATATTTTTCGGAACCAATTACGTGCGAAAGTCGAGGGCCGCTTGTACTTTACAATGTATGGAATATAACTAGTCGTTGTGATTTCATTTCGAGGTAATGATGTAGTATTTTTAAAACAAGTATTTATATGTTTAGTTGAAATTAATTTTTAAAATACAATTTAAAAAATCGGAAAAAAGAATGGTGCATACTTTCAAATTTATACAAAATAGCGGACTCAAGTCAAGATTACACGGTGCTGTATGCGTGCGCGGGGTTTAAAGAGTGCTATACATACAAAAAAAATGCAACCACAGACAGCGTTAATTGGCATGCATACTTATTCTTCTCTTTATAGGATCAGCTCGTCAATGTGAGACAGATTTCATGTTTGTCAATCGTTTAACCGTATATGCGATACTAAACTTATAAAAACATCACCCTAAATCACTATATTGTGTCTTATCCCAATACGAAAATAACGATAGTAAACTACGATTAGTTTGAATTTAGTTCACTAATATATATATGACACACTCGTTACGCTTTCTACACTAATAATTGTGTCAGCAGAAAGTTTGGATCGTTGCGCGAGTAGAGTTAGTAGTCCTAATAAAATTATTCATCATTTTCATCCCAAAATATCGTACGTTACGTGTTACGTTACTCAGTTACGTGTAAAACAAGGTAAGTATTGTTTATCAATGCTGTTATGGACATAATATTTATATGTAAATTCTTAATCAAGATTCAGTAAGTAGTTTCCAGTAGGTCGTGCATATCTGCGTATTGTCGTTGCATTTCAAGATGCACCGTGCATTTTTAATGAGCTACCTCAAACATGTCTAATAATATTATTATGATTCACCGTAGTATGCACCTACTTGCCACCTAATAATATTAATACATATATTATTTTCATCATGCTTTGAATAAAATATCTCAAATTCTTGAGAAATAACTCTGCTAGAATACTGTTTAGATATTATTCACTACATACAATATCATTATGGCCATATGCTCCAATTGAAAGACAGGAAGACATGTTAAGGGCCGGATTTATCATAGGGCTAAATCAGGTATATTACCCCTGAATTTACGCCCCAGAGTCCGAAAAATAAATTGAATTATTGTTGTTGAATGTTGACAATTTGTCAAATAATTGGTCTATTGAGGAAATCTCGTATTTTTTACACTTTAAACGTGCAAATATATAACACTTTTCCATAATCAAATGCATAATATGACAAATAAATATTTTTAATGGGGGGGGGAATAAGTATTACCCCAGAGCCGCTTTCTAGTGTAAATCTAACCCTGGAAAGTTACTAGGTACATAATAATTCATTGAAATACTATTAAAATCCTGGAACATTTGTTTATTCGTTAATACCAGTAACTATATATATATATATATATCCACAATATTTCAAAAGCGAAGCCTTAATTAATAATATATAATTTAATTATTAAAGACGTACTTACTTATAACATAATATTCTTTAATGGCGACTTTAAAAACAGCTTTGGAAGTTATAAAGCCCTTACCTTCACAATACTAATCAATAAATCCATTTGAAAGATAAAATACAAAGACTTTCCTAAAGCTCAAGCATTCATCCAAACCAAAAGCTTTACTCATTCCCGATAGCTTTCAATACAAAGCTCGATCTAAGTATTTATATAAAATGAATATTCTTCATTATTTACGAAAGATAAAATATATCTGTAACATAAATTTGTTGAGTTTGCATCATTTCATTGCCAGAGAAGGCGTATACAAGCTGATTCTATTCTTCTCAGTCACTTTGCGGACGTTTTCCGCTTCGTGTGTATGACTGGATGACAAGATTGGCCCAGCGAATGTCTCTGCTTCAAGCTATGTGGCCATCTCATTTGTATTTAAAGTCTTTACCCAACTATATTAATCTATAGTAAAATATTATCATTTGGTTATTATTCGTAGTTTTTAGTCTATGAGTAAGATTCATAAGTTCATAATAATTATTATCATTTTTACTAACAATAAACTTTTCTACTACAAGCGGATGTTAAAATGTCATTGACTGTGGGAAAAACTTCGCACATTTTTTATCTATGCTGTTAAGTTAAATGATAGTACTTACTATTATATCGCGTAGGTATCATGGTCTTGTCATTTACATATTAAATCGGATACAAAAAATAATACAATTTACCTGCACTAACGGTAAATATATCATTGCGCTTTTAGTTGATATTTTTTAAACACACAACATACCGAGCTCCTCTTTAAAATAGGTAAAAGCAACTATAACAACAAGGTAAACCAATGATTTTCAAACTGTGGTATATATATAAATATATACATATTATAGAATATAAGATATTTTTCACTCGTAAATTTGTCGATGCAAATAGGTATATGACGCTAAGGTATTGATATAACATTACGACAGCTTTCAAATTATATTTCACATTTAGAAGCCTCTGTTAATATGTTACGGTATGATATTATAAAAACGTATTCATTTTAAGGTAGGCTCTGAATAATCGCAAAGCTTAGTATAAAGTCTTCGACATTGAACCATAAGAAACCTGGATTAGATATAAATAAAAAGTATTTCAAGTTAAACACATTTTCATTTTATAGATAATTAAAAATACCCAAAAATAATTTTTTTCTTAGATCTCTGAGAGAACTCACTAAATTGTATTTACATATTATAAAATAATCGTTAAAAATATCAAATAATAAGATGAAAACCTATAAAAAACGTTGTATATATTTTTAGATCTCTGTTTTGTTTAAATAAATAATATTATGACACTTATAATTAAGTACACGACTAATTCACAAGATTTAAGAATGTAACATTGGCGATCGTCTTTTGTATTTTAAACCAAAGTAGGTATTACTTGAATTACTAACCGACGTCACGGATCACTCCAAGATTTTTTGTTGTAACTTCCTTGAACTTGCTAATAATTTTTAATTAATTACTTTTTTTATTCAACGAATAATTAATAATAATGTGCATGGGCGCGAAATCCGAGAGATGCTGGTTTGACTCCTGCGGGGGTCTCTTACTTTTGCTTATAAGTTGCTAATAATTTTTAACTAACATTTTTTTTATTCAACGAATAATTCACAAGATTTAAGAATGCAACATTCTAATTATTTAACATACACAGTTTTGAAAACACTTCTTAGAAAATATATTATAACCAATCGAAAAAATCTTTTTGAAAAAAGTAAGACACCCCACAGGAATCCATCAAAAATCGATGCATTCAATAAAATATAATAAACCAATGGATTCAACCATAAAATAACATTATTTATATTATAAAATAATGTAGGTAAATAACATGAAGGGATCCTTTAAAGAATTCACATTTTATAACGTTAATTAATTGTAAGTTACTCTATGACGTTAAATAGAATTTAATGTCTTCAGGTACGTATTGATTAATTAAAATATTTTATAATGTAAATTGTCATTAATAATTAATTGTCTAAAATTATAATCTTCGTATTTTTCCGCTACGTGACTCTGAGAGCAGGAGCATTTACTTAAAGCATAATATCTGTATAGGTACTCAATTTGAAGTTATCGTCTTGGCACATAAATATTCATATGAACGTTTTCCTTTTCGAGTGCAAACATAGATTTTTTAAGTCAGTTTTTTTTTACTTTATGATTAGGCACAATTTTCTACAAATTAATAAGTAGGTACCTCGATTGTATAGTTGGTAAATTTCAGCGTGTTTCTTAATATGTCTTTAAAGCACATTGGCTGGATTCCGATGCACGCTAGTTCTCTCTCGGTACAAATATAAATATATATATTTTTTAATTGGTATGTTTCTGAGATGATCCAAATAACACATAATATTATATTATTATTAAATATAAATAGTGTCTATGTGAAGATTAATAAAAAATAATCAGCACCTCCAGCACTTTGAGCATCTCTCGGACAATAAAAGGTAGGTAGGTAAGCGATGCGACCCGTGACGTGTGGCAACTGGTAATCGACTCAGCACAGTTCAACGACCTCTGTTTTTCGATATTCCATACATTCCCCATGGCAAGGGTACACTTTCAAAGACACCTGTATTATCACTTATCACGGTACAGCCCATTGACATGTCGCTGTCATAAAACATAATATAGAGTGCTGTATACCTATATTGAAAAAAAATGGTAAATTTATGTTATTTCCACTTGATATTTTGATGTAAAGCAATCGCTTAGTGACAGTGGCGGGTTTGGGGACGCGAAGGCTCGAGACATTGACTGAATTTGAGATCCTCTACATTAAAAAATAAAATAAATACCGTCAATTTCAACTAACAACATATTATTATCTAGTAAAGATGATCAATCAATACAACTCTTTCCTAGAGTCACATCCTGTAACTAAATATATGTTTAAATAATATTAGTGGTTTGTATGTGCACAACTAGGCACGTATTTGTTTGAACCTTTGATGTTAGTTGCAGGGATTTTGTTATGCTTATATAAGTACTTATAATATGAGTAGATGTATCTGTTGGTTATATTAGGGTAATATTTTATAACTCAGTACGTACTCAATTTGTAAGAACTACACACAGGGAACTCAGAAATAATGGGAACTGAAATACATAACGGGTAAGGCGATAGCAGGTAACCGACTCGAGTAAGGAAGAATCCGGGTTAAACTTACACACGTGTCAAGAATACGTTTTACGTCGAATACTGAAAACTGCTCTCGGTTTATGCATTTACGCTCATTTAATGTTGGTGTATTACACACACTATTGCACGTGCATAATGCGTGCTTCATTTTCGTAGGACACTCACACAAACCCTGCATCAAGATGCGCCGTATTGAATATAGCCTATCGGTATTATATTTATTATCTGTTCAGTGATTACACATCTTTATAAGATGTTGGTTTATTTTAATAATAATTGTACGACTAGTTTGAACTGTTTCGAGGCCCCATTTTAAATATTCTGGTGAATCGATTACGTCATCGGCGTTAAAGAACATCGCCATGGTTTAGTGATAGATATCGCGAAATATTATTATAATTATTTACGTTAATTGTTTTAAAAATATTACATAATATTATTGTATGTTTACTCTATGCATAACATGGATATAATATTATGTAATGCGAACCCTTGCTAATGGGAAACCTGCCAGATAGTATCTGGAGTTTAACGAATGCTGTACCCTACATGTTTTGTCAGTGGTGCGTTTCTGTAACGCAACATGACTCATTCGTGACAAGATTTGTAGGCCATCCATGGACTGAAACCGTATGCGGTTTCGAACCGTGTGCTATACTAAGCTTATCTTTTCTGGTAATGGAAATATATTTCCACAAAGTATATTATAAGCATCTGATCGTATCCGTTTATACCATACACTTACACTTCCACTTACAAATTTACTGACAATATATTTTCATGAACAAAAATCTAGTATGGCACACGGATCTAAACCGCATACGGTTTCAGTCCATAGATCTTAAAAGGAGGCCTCGAACATACAATAAATTATTAAAGTACATATTATACAAAAATCTTAATGTTAAAAGATTTTTGTTTTAATAATAAAAAAATATATATTTTTGATCATCGTGCACTGGCAGTAGAGCGAGATATTTTCACGTGTCATGTAAAAAAATATGACCGAAATAGTTCTGAAAAAAATCAAATACTAAATTATTAGGTACATTGCTGTATGTATGTTTTATGATTTGTATTAAATGCAATTAAAATATATTTATATAATTTATACAAAATAAAAATAATAAATCGTTTGAACGCATCATTATTTTTTAATCGTATGGGGCCTCAAAATCATCAGTGCGTCGGGCCTCTACATCACTAAACGCGTCACTGTGTTTTGTATAATTTAGAAAATACAAAGTAAAGTGGTAAATAATACAGAATCAATACTAAATTGACTACATTAAATACGTCTTCATGGTTTATGTCCATAGGTAGTTTTAATAATCGACACAGCTACTGATTTCTTAATTTGCTCCCCGCTATAATTTTATTCACAGTAAGTTGTTTAGATAACCAGATTGACTCCAGACGATTGGACGTCTCAGTTCTTAACCGGACATGGTGGTTTTGCCTCCAAGCTCTGTCAGCTTGGCCTAAAAGAATCTCCGACTTGCTTATGTGGCGAATTGCAGAATGCCGATCACATCCTCTGGGAGTGTCCCCATATGTCGGTTGAAAGGGAAGAGCTTCTCAAATCGGTCCGACCCGCAGTTGGACCGGTCGGCCATTGCGACTTGGTATCTACGAGGGAAAATTTCTCAGCTTTTAAAAAGTTTGCGGCATTATACGGCAAGCGAGAAGGTCTTTTCTCATCGAGAATTGACCGTAATACATTATATGGAAGTAGGGATCACGCACACTCTAGTGCACGCCAACCAAGGTCTTGGGAAGTTGCTCTTGGGACACTTTCGGCACAAATTTGAACAGCGCCTATCGTTCGTTATGTCACAGTATACGCCTGCATAACGGGTGCGGAGACGTGGCGGGTGGTGGAGAGAAAAGCAAGTAAGTTGTTTAACTCTAAAATATCATCGATTTCGTATACAATCTATCAATGTATAGGTAGGTGTGTCCTTAATTCAATTTTGGATATAAAAGGCTGCATAGTTCGTGATAATAATTTAAAACTACTTGCATAGTATTTAAACCAATAACACCTGGTTATCAAACGTATAAGGAAATCGTCATATCCCCTCTGCAGTTAGATACAAAATAAAACAATGAATGCACTTATCCCTAATTGGAGATGTTTACGAATGTTTAATTATTTTAACCAATATGTATGGCGTTGATCAGGTGTTTTACGGATAAGTGTCTTGAATATAATAATTGAAGGCACCCCCCGAACAACGATAAGCGGCACATATTTCGCATTTATAAGTATAATGATAAGTAGATACTTGTGAACATTTTAATGTATCGAAAAGGTTTATCCTTCACTCCTAGATGGTGTTGTATGGTTTTGAAAACTGCCTAATCTAAGAACAAAAATAAGCTGAACAAAGATGGCGGATGTTAGTGGTGTGAGCTTGTCATCTATCTAGTGAGATGATCAATTAAATAAAGGCAGAAAAGGTATAGAAGTCTATGTTTTCTATAAACTCATTTAGTGCTAACACCGCGACTGGCGCGTTTGGAGTCGTTGGCCATTAGATATAATTAACATGTTATTTAAATGCGGTAATTAAGAGGTTAGCAGTGATTGTGTTAACACTACATATAATATCAATTAATGAAAAATATTATTTTCCCGTATAAAGGTTTGATTAAACGTTTTTCCTCATATTTATTGAAATTTGTCCTTTTCGTTGTTTGGGGGGTGCCTTCAATTACTATTATTATAATAATAATTTTAATAATAGTAATTGTAATAAAATAATAAAAATAAAAATTACCATGAACTATTAGTATTAACACCCACGATAGCCGAGTGGCTAACGCGTGGGTTTATAATGTCGTGGGTCCCAGGTTCGAATCCTGGATCTGGCAAATATAGAGAGTAAGAATATGGACCTAATAGGTTGAGCAAGTGGCTAACATCCATTCCACGTAAAAACGAACCTCCACTCTTTGGAGGCCCACATGATCTTCTTCGGAACGGACATGGTTAAAAAAAATGTAGATACTTATTAACAGCCAAAATTTGAAGACGTCTTACAATTAAATTTCAATTATTAAATCACTGGATTTAAATCTCAGAATATAAATATGTTCAGAATTCCCTTTTTAAATATAAAACAATAATTGTATATACCTACGCGTTGTTTCTTGGCTTTCTATATAGTTCCCTTTCAGTGATTAGACCGGAACCCGCTTCTAGCAGTCTCATAACCAGGAGTTATTTTCAATTTACTTAAGATTAATATTAAGTTTTATTTTATGCTTTGTGTCAATATTTGTAATCGATTGCCGAGAGATCTGGTCAAATTCCATAAAGTCATACCCATTGTAGTTATTAAACTTTAAAACTTTGACCGATGATAGTAAATGTAAGTCTTTGGCGGCATTAAGGTACTTGTCGCCAGGTATATATTAATTATTTATTATTGCCAGGTATGAAATAATTACATTGTAATTAATCATGTATCTAATAACTAATTAGATAACAATATCAGAAAATTTTAAACGTTGACAGACCAACGTCACTAAAGGCGTACAAGGGAGAATTTGAATTAATCCTCACCTAACTGATCGGGATTAGTCAACAGCTATGAGAGGAATATTCTGATATATCTTTATCCATATCCGGGGGTGCGGATATAGCAGTATAATTATTATAATGACATAACGCTTATACGACTATTTCGACATTGTGCAAATGTGCAAACATTGCGCAATTTAAATACGAGGAATTACTTCCTCGTTAAATAGGTAGTTTTTTTCACGGCATGATAATGTAACCAGTTCATTAACTACGCAAAAATGCTGATTATTTTTTTTTTGTTCAAAAAATATTCATGATCTACACAGATAATAGAGAGAGCGTCAAACATGTGCTGGATGTAATATTACAGGTTAAAATTAAACTCCCAGATGGGAAGAGGCCATTTTAGAAGTCGCTAATGCGGTGAGACCTCACGTGACGATTTTTGTCATTCAACTGTCTGTTGAATGTAGAATGTTGGACATGAACCCGAAATAAATGTTCCGCTCGTATTGATTTAAGTTGAATCAGCACTCGAAATGGAAAATTTTACGAACCGGAGCAATCAAGACATTTCCGAAAATATTAACATAGTTATCAATTTTATGTATATTTTGTAAAAATAAGTGTGTTAGATTTTTTTTGTTATGTGGCTTATCTAGCTCAGATTGTAAAATTATTTTTTTCCACGGGACGTAGTGATAATTTTAGGGTTTCATGAACCGAAACGGCGCTCCGGTCCATTTCAAGCCCTCAGTTGAATTGATAGTCGTAATCAAGATGGCGTCAAGCGAGTTTGTTAGTTCGTTTATCTCCATATTTTTTGATATTTAAGTGACAAACTTAAGAAAATATTCCTGAAAAAGTGAAAAAAAACTGGTGTTTATTAACAGCGACAAATAAATCTGTGCAAATCAAACCAATGAGTAATTATCACCTTGGTTAGAGTATACGTTCAATAACTTTGCACTTTTTCGCACACTTAACTATACTGATATACCTCTTTGTCTGATTACCTCGCATAAAGTTAGATCAAATGATATTTACTTGTATTAATATAATGTAGTAATAAATAAATATACAGATAAAAAAATATTTTTTTTAATATATTGCATCATTTTCATCCTAGAGCAGGAGTGCAAAGTTATGAAGCATAATATACTATACTTGTTTAAGCAACCAGTTGTCGTGAATGTTGAACGACCAATAGTAGAAAGGACCTCAACTTCGTTCAATTCAATTTGTAAGTTGATCAACTTTTTTGAAATTTGGTTCCCACTTATCAATTATTGACATTCTACTAACTGTCAACAGACTGTTGAACGACAAAAATCGCCATATGTGAACGCGGCAGTAGCGCCATCAAAAATGAGATGAATAATATTCGTTTCTTTTGAGTACCTGTTTATATAAACTTTTAATTGAATTTTGAAGTTTGACAATACAAAAAGTTAGCAAAACATTATGTAGGAGACCTCATGAATAAATTAGTTAAGACACGCACTGGTTCTTTTACCAAGCACGGATTTATAAATCGTGGGAATAATAATATAATTCCGGAATAACTCAACCAACGCAAGTGCCCTTTATTTTCAAGGGGGAGTAGGTACCCTAAAGAAGAAGGGAGACGAACATGAATAAATATAATAGTATGCATAAAACTGCCCATTAAACTGAACCACCAAATCTAATCCACTAACATACCATAATTATATTTCGAAATTTTATCTTACTAAAGAGAGTAAGTATGTCACTCTTTCAGGAATCTCTCGTTATTAGTATATTACAATTATTGTTTTACCGAGCTATCAAATTGTTTATAGTGGTATCCTTATTCTATAGTTTTGATTCGTTATGATATGAACATTCATCACGTCAAAAGAAAACCTCTATAATAGCATGTCATTCCCAATATTAAGACAGCAATATAATAATATGGTCTCAAAACTCTGTTCGTACTCGTACCTAAGTTATTTCAACAGCAATAATGGTTATGTAGATGTCTATGATCGTGTCCTGAAAATTGTACGTATGCAGTGTGCCGTATCACAGTTCACCGTGAGTTATTGCATTGGAAATAGATGGCCGTATATAATTGAGATCAAGTTAATGTTAATAAAACATTTAAAAATACGTAATGAAAACCTCCGGATTACAAGGGAAAGACATAAGAAAATAGGAAGGTAAGTAAATTAGAAATTTCATATATTCTGAACGATTCAACGGTAGGTTAGCAAGTAGGCTATAACTGATAATAATGACATACAGGTTCAAATCCCGTCGGGTGTCGTATTTTTTTCTACAAAAAGATTTTTTTTCTATTGTGTATAATATGCATGAGATGTTTTCAAATTATCTATGTTCAATAATGACGGCGTTATTATCACATATTTGATACCAATCAACATCAAATGAATGTTCTTATTGAATCTATTAAAATTGGAACATTACTATCTCCACGAACAACACGTAATTTTTTTTAAATCTCAATACTATACCGCTATATATTATATATTCACGTGAATTGTGTTACGGCAAAATACGTTAAATTTACATGTCGTAACCGGCCATGATTGTAGCAAGCCTCGTATATGAAAGGAATCTAACGGTAGATAAATATTGTACGATTCAAAAAAAAAATAGGAGTAAAATAATAGTTGTACAAGTGAGACAATCACAGAAATACCCATTATTTGATAAAATTACTTTGTGACTTCTCCGGGAATAGAACTTAGGGTTCCCGGATGAGAAGCCAGTACCTACATTGCGCATTAGACTACGAGAGCATTGCTGTCATCATGTAGAGAGTGCGATGTCACTGATAGTGAAAAAATGTGTGGGCCATGTATCTATAGTCGAAGTGTGGGCCCCAACATCCTTTTGACCACTTCTAAGGTGAGTATAATTATGTAGTTATCTGTAGAATAATACAAACATGTCGAATGTCTAAATAAAATCATGGTCTCCTACAAGGTTGTAGCATGTGACCAATTTATTATATTTATGTGAACTATTATATTATATATTTACTGAATTATTATATGAAAAACGTATTACTGGAGGTATTTTTCCATCATTCATACACAGTCGTTGTTACAGAGATCAGCCAAGAGTCAATTTGCAGCGAGCGAAAAGAATAATGTCGTACTGTTATCTGTACACCAAGAAAGTAATGTTATAATAATAGAAATTAAAACACCACAGTGGGAACATACAAACCTTCTACACTTGATACAAGTCAATGGATGAACAATACATGGTCACACTGTTTTGGATATGCTAACCCATGTAGATATGAACCCAGCAGAGCGTGAAAATTAAACTATAGCACGAAATAAGGATTTTAATATTAAATACATACCTATATTACACTGCGTTGGATTTAGGTATACCTACTATTTTGGTATCTCCTTTTTAGTTCTAGTTATTTGTCACTTGCGACTTTCGAACGCCAGGTGACTTTAAAATCCACTTTTTCATATTTGTATTCTTGTGTTACCTGCTCGTAATATTATGAAAGAATTTATTCCCTCACCTGTTTTAGTATTCAGCTAAAGTATTCTCTACAGAATTTTGAATAATCTTTTTCGAGTACTTACCTACAGTTTGTATAACGGCAAGTAGTTATGATTACGCAGTCAAATTCTTGAATATAAATATTATATTATAACTTCCAGAGTATTATTATGCATTATAATACGAGTATTATAACGAAATAGCCATTTTCTATAATGTTTTAATACCACTGCTCTACAAACCATATCGGACGTTAGGTTTGGTACCTTAACTAAAAATCAACATTACCTAACACTAAAATTATGGTTTATTTATATAGTAGGTTTCTTTTTAGACAACTGAAGTTCTGGCTACATCCAATGATAGTACTTACCACTGGGAAGAGTGGAGATAGGCTGTTAAGAACCGATATAAATGGTGCACACTAAACTTTGTCAGCCTACGTGTTTGTTTTCATTGAAAAATGACTACAATTTACAGATGGTGTTGGCAAGTTTTTAAAATTCAATAATAGAAGATAATAGTAAAAAAATACTCCTCTATCTATAAAATATCTAAAATTATGCAATTAAATCTTAGGTATATAGCTTTGAATATTTTATAGATAGAATAATATTTTTTATCTGTTATAGTTTGGTTTAGGCATTAATGAATTTTAATAATTACAAGATAAAAAGAACTTTTTATACAAGTACAACGTTTTTAAATTTTCTGTTGAATCATATAAACTTGACTTGACTAGCTTAAACGATCAAAAAATTTGTACTTGATAGAAATAATACTGAAATGTCATTTTGACATGTCATATTGATTTCCATTGTAACTCACGTACCTATATATTAATAATTTAGTTGCCAGGACCCCAGACCCTAGCAACCAATAATGGTGTCGAAATAACTTTTCATACAAAACAGAAAGTATTAAAAAAATAAAAGTTCTGATATTATATTCTAAAAGTTTCAAATGTCTAGCTAGTCGGAAAGTTAGTTAAAAATCGACTGCAAGATTTGTATTGGACAAACAAGAATACGAGCTAATAAAAACTAGGTAAAAATAAATATATTAAAATAATAAAATACGTTTATATTATGTATGTTGATAGATCGAGGAAATTAAAATAAATGGAACTTAGAATAGTTAAAATTTGTCGCAATTAAGCATGGCAGTCGTAGTAGTAATACACAAGCCGCGATACCCAAGAGACGCAGGTTCGATTCCTGCCAGGTGTCTTACTATTTTCAAAAAAGATTTTTTCTATTCGCTATATTATCTCATGTTCTCATTTTCTCGCAAAATTATGTAGGTATGTTCAATAATTAGAATGGTACATTCTTTAAATTCTGTGAATTATTCGTTGAATAAAAGAAATAGTTAATTAAAGAATTTAATTGAATATTAGCTAAATCATACTTATTTACACATATACTTATCTATACATAGTTAATTGACATTTAGATATTACTTTTATTCTTATATTTATGTACATTATATTAAAATATACATGCAAATAGTAATCTTTAACATGGTTGTGAAGTAGTTAAACGTTTTTATATTATTAAATACAAGCAACATCTATTATTATATTATGTATATACATTATTGTAAAAGAAAATTCACCTTGATTTTACACCGAAATTTAAACGCCTACCACTTTCACTGTGCTTAAATGGTACCAAAACTATTATGGTTTGGTTGAGGCCGGATTTAATTGATTTTGAAAAAACTCACCAATACCACCTGTAAATTGTAGTATTAGTTCAATAAAAAGAAATACGTTTGACTAACAACTTATTATGTGCACTTTTCATGGCGGATCTTAACAGCATACGTCCACCCTACGCTAGGGCAGATGCGACTCAGGTCGGTGACTTGGGATTCTTTCCAGACACTTCTTCAGTTCTCATCGATGCTGTGTATACTCGTACCTACATACAATAATTATTTCACGTATATAATACATTATAATATTATATATATATATAATATTATAATATATATAATCACGTGAATATTGAAAAATATGTTATTATTTTTAACTGTGAAATAAATCAATAATTTCATAATGTTTGTAAATTCATACCCAGTAAACTTGTAAAATACCATTAATCGATAAGTCAGTCAAATTTCTAAGTTATTCGAAGAAAATATACCTAGGTACTTATTGATTTTTCTTTAATTTTAGAGCGGTGAAAATAGAAATTTTCAGTACCTTAACATGAAATATTGAAGAACACGCTTGTGGATCCGGGAGGAGGGGGTTGATATCCTGACACTATAGCAATTATCATTAAAAATGTTATGTTTTTGTTGTTTGCTGATGACTTGAAACTCTTCATGGAGGTTGTCACCTTGGACGATTGTCGTCAACTCCGACTTGAAATAGATTATTATATTAGATTGGGATAGGCGTAACCAACTAGACTTGAATATTGATAAATGCAATATTTTATCGTTTACTAAATATTTGATGCACGGCAGAGTTCTTTCGCGAATACCATCAGTAAGGGATCTTGGCATTAAGTTTGATAGTAAGCTGACATTTGTAAAATAAGTAAGATTTGATTTGATAACCTCAAGCCATTACAAATGCTTCAGCGCCGCAGGCAACATTCTTCAAAATTACAGCGTTATTCCTAATAATCCTAATGCATTAATATTTTTCAAATTATTAACAGTGCATTGTTCATATGTCATCATCATTTCTGGCACTATTCTTCCAAAAATTGCTTTCATGTCGGAGGATCCAGCGTCCAGCCATCTCAGTTTCAACCGACCATGAAGTCCTCCTGCTCATACAGCACGCCTTGCCGTTAGGCAGTTCCTTCTATGCAAGTGACCGATCCAGCACAGTATCTGCATTTTCATATGTAATGGGTTATTTTCGCACCCATAAAGTATGTACATCGTCTCGTTCTACCTCGACTTCCAAATGTCACTTTTAAATACGAAGAGGAATATTGTACTATGTTATAATCAGTGAAACTGTGAAATATTTTTTAATCAATTTTCAACGAGACTTTAGTGGCTTGGTCGAAAAATTGCCGGCACAAATTATTTAATTAAATAAACGATCACGAAAATTGCTCACAGCATACGTACATATTATTATGTTACCGCTTTGACATCCCTAGACAAAATGCCGCCCCTAGGCAGCGCCAAAATGCCGCCCCATTTTGTATACAGTATCTTTTATCATTAACATACAAAATTAAATTTAGGTATAAAAAGCGAAATAAATATATACATTATATAATTATGTGACAATTACTCAAATCACAATAGTCTGAGGTTCTATTCGATTGATTGATACACAGATGTATTATTTTAATACCATTTTTACTATACTATTATTGTACAACATGTAAACAAAATAATTTCAGTTATTTCTATATACCAAATGCCGCCCCCAAGCGACCCTCAATCAGCCTACCCCCACGGGACTTCACTGTACCGCCATCTTTATATGCACCTACGTATAGAATATTTATTTGACGGCTACCAATTCAACCACACTTAAATCATTGACCAATCACCAATCGTCAATCCTTCTCCAATACGTTCATAAGACACCTCTAATTATCGCCAAAACTATCTTATAATAGTGATAATCTGATAATATTAATATTTTTCAACAGCAAACCTATCGATTTAATGGCATTTCTCATCGTTCATAATGCATCATTATTCAATTTTACTATACCTGTCTCATATTACGTATCTATAAAACACGTTTGAAGCTGTCGAAATTGATTGATATCACAAAAAAAAACTTTTCAATAGATTTTTTTATACTGATAGGGTGCTTTTTCTCTGTCAAAATGAAATCATACGTTATATTATATTTCGTAATAAAGTGAGTGCACGTTCTACAAATTGTGAAATCTAATAAAAGAGGTCTCGGTGTTTCACTTACCTTAGCATTTCACGACCGAGCTAAATATAGCTGAGGTTTTTCCTTCCGACAAATATACCTAAAAGTCCTCCTGAAATGAAGGTTTATATATACCTGATATCAATGAAAGACTTAAAGAAATAAGCCTTTTTGTACATACCGAGAATCTTTTGAGTACAGTACCCAATATACAAGGCTAAAGCTAAGCTGGATACTGTGGTTATTTGGCGGACTACTATCGTATATTTCTATCTATAATAGCAAACAACATAGTATCATCTTCATCTTCTTCTCTTTAGTCATTTCAACACTCGGCTTAATAACCAATTTCGATGAGATTGCGGAGCTGGTCATATAGTGAAATAATTTTGTATTGGATAGGTACGTATTCTCCCAAGATCCTTAGTTAAAATCTGGTTTGAGAATGGATCTATTGTTTAGGTCACACATCAAGGGAATGGGACAACTGGACGCCAGGACAATTGGACGCCGCACTGTCGTAGACACGTATACAGAACGTAGACGAAGAATTTTAATCAGTTTATATCTACTACTCAGTAGTTTTAATTCATTTTACTCTTAACATAATGTTTTTTTATTGCGGATTGAGAATTTCCATGCCTAAGGCTTTATATAAAATAAAAAACTCTTTTTTCGTTGGAACTTAAGGGGGGACATGCTCGTCGAAGGTCAAAATTGAGTTTTTATTGTATTTTCAAACCATGATCCTGGACACTCCTTAAACGTTGTAGATAATCTATTTATATAATTTTGAAGCCTTATTATCCTTTATAGTTATTTTAAACATTTGATGACTGCATAAAGTATTTTTGTTACATAAAATAGTATTCTTTTAAACCTCTCGCTCTAATGTTTTAGAATATAGTCATATTTCGGTACATAACTGTGCAGTGGTGTTAAGATTTTTTACATTTATTAATTTTTAAGCGCATTCATAGAACCATTAGCATAATTTATTATGAGAAAATTTTTGTAAAATATTCACGATAAAAAATTATATTGATAATCTCTGTGATCCCAAATTTGACAAGAATTAGGCATTTTATTATTCACAAAATCGGCAAGATTAACACATTTGAAGATAATTCTAAAGATATTTATTATAAGCTATGTCTTTGACCATTCAAGTGTAATAAACATCTTATGAATAATGATTGCTTTATAATAATTATTGACCTAAGAATAAGGTAGTGTTTTTTTGAAATACGCCATTTCTTTTGTCATTCCCCAGTGGTTAAACTACAACATACGGCCGTAGCCATAAATTGACAAACTATAATTGAAGTAGGTAGTAAAATGATATTAACGTGCGTGTTTGAACATGTACCTAACCGAATTTTTTTTTATTTTTTTTAAACGGTACATGTTCAAACACGCGCGTCAATATCATTTTACTCCCTACTTCAATTATAGTTTGTTAATTTATGGCTACGGCCGTATGTTGTAGCTTAACTACTGGGGAATGACAAAAGAAATGGCGTATTTCAAAAAAACACTACCTTATTCTTAGGTCAATAATTATTATAAAGCAATCATTATTCATAAGATGTTTATCACACTTGAATGGTCAGAAACATAGCTTATAATAAATATCTTTAGAATTATCTTCAAATGTGTTAATCTTGCCGATTTTTTGAATAATAAAATGCCTAATTCTTGTCAAATTTGGGATCACAGAGATTATCAATATAATTTTTTATCGTGAATATTTTACTAAAAATATCTCGTAATAAATTATACTATTGGTTTTATAAATGCGTTTAAAAATTAATAAATGTAAAAAATCTTAACACCACTGCACAGTTATGTACCGATATATGACTATATTCTAAAACATTAGAGCGAGAGGTTTAAAAGAATACTATTTTATGTAACAAAAATACTTTATACAGTCATCAAATGTTTAAAATAACTATAAAGGATAATAAGGCTTCAAAATTTTATTAATAGATTATCTACAACGTTTAAGGAGTGTCCAGGATCATGGTTTGAAAATACAATAAAAACTCAATTTTGACCTTCGACGAGCATGTCCCCCCATGCACGATTAAATCATTATTTACGTGTGCATATTTAAATTCTCACCAACCATTAAATCATAATGTAATAATTTAAATATAAATAATTAAATTAAATATTTTTGTTAAAAGTACCTATAAGTACCTAACGTCTATTTAATTTCGAATTGCGTGGCATCCAGTTGTCCGACGCCAAATCGTCCTAGACCCCACACCAGTTTTAAAGTACGGTCTGGTAAGTGGTAAAGAAGGTTCAAGATAAATTTTGGAGACTCCTTTACTAGAGGCTGTATGGAGACAATCAGTAACTTTCTCTAACGTATGCTTACATACTGTAACTAAAGGTCAAAAGATAATACCCCACCTACGTTTGAATACGTATTTTTTCTGACTTATATGCGATGTAAATGTGAAATCTTCCATTATTAGTAGCACTCACCTATCTGTTCCTAATACATAACAATATTAAAAATCGTCCCATGGTGCAGGACTAACCTACCATTGGTAATGCTAATTGGGAGGGCATTAAATGTGTTCTGAACCAAATCACTTCTGATTTCAATTTTAATTTATTTTACATATTGTGGACATTACAAATTATAAGTTTAAGACGTTCACAACATGACATTTAGAAACAAATAAATATTATTAAAAAAGTATTATGTAATATTGTAATTATGCAATATTAAGTTATTCTATAGTATAAATGTGTAAATACAAAAAATATTAAGTATATAGGTACAAGGAAGTACACCGGATGAGTTAAGCAGACCCCATTTTAAGAATTTATAAAATAACGTCCGCCTATACTCATTCTCACGTAGATGGAATATATCAACATCCATCTGCCAGAGAACACATTAATAAGATAGAATGCAAAAGCCAGTCTCCGTAGACCAATATAATATTTAAGCCAGCATTGGCTTATGACTTAAAACAGGCAGGTCTTAAAAGGAAATAAATACAAACTTTGTTTTACAAAGCCTACTTGGCAAGGCTCGAAATGGACCGGAGCGCACCGGAGCGAAAGCATCCACAACGAAAAGAAATAAGTATGAATGAAAAAGTGTGTACTTTTATCGGGTCGCCCATGGCATACCAAAACTATTGTGGTTTGGTTTAGGCAGGATTTAATTGATTTTTTAGAACTAACCAATACCATATGTAAATAAAATTGTAGTCTTAGTTCAATAAAAATAAAAACGTTTGACTGAAAAAAATTAGTGTACACTATCAATGTCGTATCTTAACAGTCTACCTCCACCCTTCGCCAATGCTAGAGTCTACTTAGTTTATTCCGTGTACCTACTTTCATGTATTCACTATAATAATAAAATAAATTGTATTATTTACTCTTCTGGTAACGCTGTGTGTATTCCAATATATTTGTGTTTTGCGTGGTATGCTATAAATGGCTTAACGGCCCACATGCTCAGCGTAGGTCAAAATGGAGATTTTATGCTATTTTCAGAGCATAACCCTGGATATTCCTTAAACGTTGTAGATAATCTATTTATATAATTTTGAAGTGCTTTTAAAAATTAATAAACATGAAAAATCTTAACACCACTGCACATGGATGTACTGAAATATGACTATATTCTAAAACATTAGATCGAGAGGCTTAAAAGAATACTATTTTATGTAATAAAAATACTTTATGCAGTCATCAAATGTTTAAAATAAATATAAAGGATAATAAGGCTTCAAAATTATATAAATAGATTATCTACAACGTTTAAGGAATGTCCAGTACTATGCTTTGAAAATATCATAAAATCTCCATTTTGACTACGCGGCGCACGTTCCCCCTTAATTTTGTTAAAAAAAAAGTGGGTATGTTAAAAATCAATTTGAACTTCAACCCACATAATACAAAAGAATTGAATGTCAAGAACATTAAATCAATTGTCATTAATTATTTTCTTTTTCTTTTTATTCCAGAAATCACCATAGTGTAAAATCTAAAAGAATAACCGACCCTTGTAGCCAACCATCGGTTCTTGGACCGATCAGGGCCGCATTGGGTCAGCAAAAGGCGGCGGTCCGCGATGCAGCGATGGCCAACAAGAAGGCGCTGTACTCGGCGTGCGTGGCGGTTCTCGGGTTCGTTTGCTTCGCCATCGGGGCCACGGCGGTCGGTCTTCCAATGTGGGGATATTTCTATAATCGTAAGTATTTAAATACATTAAAATCAATATAACACACAGGCATTGTAACCTCCTATATTTCCTATAACAGCGAGAGAGTCAACAGGTGAAGATTATGATTAGAGGAGTTTCAAAATACAAAAAATTCCACGTGGATGGTGTTTTAAAATAGACTGATTAGTAAATAATACAATTATAAAAAGCTTGTACCGCTTAGCAAGGAATTTACAAAAAATTAAGTAAAATCTAACACATTTTATTTGGAGCTGAGCGACTTCCTCAAAAGGAAACTGAAGTTGATCAGGAATGAATGAAGCCGTGTGTATGTAAAAGGGCAATAGCCAGGGAACAGAAAAATAATTGAAGTGGGTAACCTTTTGGGGATGTAATAAGCTACAATTTTCTAGTGTGGAGAAATATGGAATAAACCTAAAACGGGTTAAAAATGTTATTTTTATTAGTTACGTCTGCCTCATAATATGTATTAAAGTTTGTCACCTAAACAGAACGCACATTAAATATTGGTAATATTTGAGGTCCTCAGTAGCAGCGCTCGAAATGTAAAAGTTTACGAACCGGAGCGCCTGACAATTTCCTGAAGATTAATCAAATTTTATGTGTATTTTATAAAAATAAGTGTTAGATATTTTTGTTATATGGCATTTATCTAGATCAGACAGTCAAAATATTTTTTTCCACGAGACAGCGATAATTTTACCAATTTTACAAACCGGAACGGCGCTCCGGTGCGCTCCGGTCCATTTCGAGCCTTGCCAAGTAGGCTTTGTAAAACAAAGTTTGTATTTATTTCCTTTTAAGACCTGCCTGTTTTAAGTCATAAGCCAATGCTGGCTTAAATATTATATTGGTCTACGGAGACTGGCTTTTGCATTCTATCTTATTAATGTGTTCTCTGGCAATAGCCATTTTGAATTTCTCATTGTGTTTACAGAGCTATGATTAATAAAAAAACAGTCAAGATACTACGCGAAACAAATAAATTACTCACCATAATAACGTATGAGTTTCCATCTCTTACTGGTACCATCTCTTCAATCTAACTAAAAGGTTGACGTTTTTGATTTGTGAGGAGCAGGGCGGCTTATTGAGATTTCGTAGTTATCTGTCAAAATATGTAGGTTGTGTGATGTTTATTAAATAATAGTAATTTCATTAAATGCATTAAATGCATTAAAAATTATTAATGAACTTTTTTACATTCATATAGTCTTTAATAGTATTTAACAATTTTGCACGGACACCACTTTATACAATATAATACGCTCGATTAATTAATGGATCACTTATTATTCCAAAGAATTTTTCTCTTCATTGTTGTTTCGGCCGTTGATTCTTAAATAATTTATCGTAATGGAATATTGGAATTTTTCTCTATTGTTTTTTTTAATTCCTTGGCAGACTATTCTTTTTTTGAATTCTTTAATTATTTTTGTCTAGAATTAATTTCTTGTTTTATCTCTCAAATCATGCCTTAAAGACGCATATCAATGTCAATTAAGCAGAATTGAATTCATTTTCAGTTAATTCTGTTTTGTATGGAAAGTTATTTCAGAAAAATCCGTAAAAAGTAAAAGACTATTATTGCTTGCTAAGGGGGTGGTCCTAGCAACTAAATTATTAATATATACGTGCGTTACTATGGAAATCAAAATGACATTTCAGTACCTATTCTAGGTATGCTTGTTGGTTTTTTTATTTACTTCATATCAAGTACAAGTTTAAGCATATTGAGCATAATAATTCAACAAAAAAATTTAAAAACGTTGTATATAACAAGTTCTTTTTATCTTGAAATTATTTTAATTTATACTTATGTTTTGTGGTCTGCACCTTTGGTTAATAATGTCAGTACGCGTTATCATTTTCACACGCGTTTTTTTTTATAAAAACAAAACATAACCTTGCTATTCTTTGCATTTGTGCTTTAGCATAACTTTCGTTTGTAGCTTCCCTAATTAATGTGACAGCATGTTTGGCGTCGTAGATTTCGTATAGTCATAATATCTATTTTTATCTTACTAAATTCTGATTTAAATACATAATATAAATTACTTCATATTAAATTCGTCGTCTACAAAATAATCTGTTCTAGTCTGCTCCGTTTAGTTCGTGTCGCTGAAACGAATTGTTTACAAACATCATGCAATGTCACACACGATGCGAGTAATTTCGCGCGCGAGTTTTCTTGCTTTTATAGCTGCCAACATTCTCTCAGCAAATTCAATATTTGTAGCGAGATTTATCGCCTTGTACGCAAAATGACAACTTTTATTGTCGGCACATGTGCCTTCCTTCGCATCTTACAACACATTATTTTCATCGCGAACTCTCAAAATTTAGGACAGTAATGCCCTCTTCTGTCGCATTTTTTAAATTAAATTTGGATAGACAAAAGATTAGATTGTAAAATTTTTCATTGAAAATATGAGGGCAGTATGATAATTCAGGTTAAAATGGTAAGTCACAATCGCAAATCTCACATAACATAACATCACAGAACAGATGAATACATAGAATTCCGATAGGTTAAGGCCATACTTCAGTTGAGGCATGGTCTAAAAAGATCGTGGCCAGGCGATGCGCGGATTGTGCAATTGACGCATGCCGAACGAAATATAATTTGTCATAAAGATCCAATATGCGTCCATTTAATGTCATGTTTATTGTTATATTACTAATAACAATAGTATATTCATTGACATGTTTTCTTTTTTAAGTACATACGTAAAGTTTTTTAGTCATCTTTACATGATTTAAGAATAATTTCGTCGCACCTACTGTTGAAAATTATTTGCCGTTTACTGAAGTATGCTCTTAAGCCCCCAATACACTACATTTTGACGCAGGGCTTTGAATGTGTGTGTCCTACGAAAATGAACCACACATTATAGACGTGCGATAGTGTATGTTTCAACCTACAAATACACCAATATTGAATGATCGTCAGTGAATAAACCAAGAGCAGTTGTCAGACAGCATAAGCGTATTCTCAACACGTGTTCAAGTTTATACCATATTCTTCCACACTCGCGATCGGTTGCCTGTTACTCCACACCCGTTAGGTATTTCAGTTCGCTTTATTTCTGAGTTCCCTGTATAACATATTATATTGTCAAGTATCTGTTACTGGTAGGTTTCGTAACAATAGTTTATACGGGGTGAGGTCGTCACTCCACGCCCAACCCCCTAATTTCTCTATCCACCGGTGTTGGTTACCAGATCTCCAGGGCTGTTTGAGTTACCACGTTTCACCACGTGGAGGTGAAGGCAGGCATTGGATGAGAGAGGCTGGGCGATAGCAGATGATGATACTATATCGTAACTTGCGCATGCATTATGCATTAAAATTCACGCAAATTTGTCATTTAGTTTATTTTAACAGCTATTGAAAGCAGACCATCTTTCGTATTTTTCTAAAAATGGAAAAAAGTGTATTTCGGTTTTTGATAAAACATTATTTTTGCGCGGAAAAACCACTACACAAACCAAAAACAATGCTTGCATAAAATAAATAAGTGTTTTCTTGGCAAAATTCCATGAATTGAAGTATGAATTGCTTCCTTATCCACAATTTTCTCCAGATATAGCCCCCTGCGACTATTTTCTATTCGCGGATTTAAACAAATGGCTAGTTGGGAAAATATTTAGCACTAATTACGAGAGTCATTAATGAAATAAACGCCCGTTTTTAAGGGCTGAATAAATCGTATTATTTGGAAGGGATCACAAAATTGAAAAAACCCTGGTCTAATTAGTGTATCAAGCTAAAAATTTCCGGAAAAAGATCATTCCTTGTTTCATTTTTACCAGACTTATCATACTGCCCTCGTATTCGGAAAGACTAAAAAATTTCATATTAAAAAAACGTAGAAAAATCATGAGATTCGAACTTATTTCGAAGTGATTATTAAGTTTGAGATCCAGTATCAGGATCTTTTTCAAGTGCTTCCAAGCTTTATTTATCCCAAATGGCTTAAGCTTAAACCATGTGATAAGATAAACGAGTGACATTAATAAAAAGCGCATATCTCGGAAAAGTCTGAGAAACATCTTAAAAAATATCTTAAACGGAGTGTGATCCCAGTATACATACATCTTTCACTTACAGAGCCTAGGTCTTTTACCACTAAGCTAACATAACCTGACGTATGTGCTAGCTATCTACAATTAAAACATTAATATTGTGAGATATTATCTTTTCATTTGTTTTGGTCAGGTAACTCAGATATAATGGGAACTGAAATACCTAACGGGTATGGAGAAGTAGGCAACCGAGCTCGAGTGCGGAAGAATATGGTATAAACTTAAACACGTGTTGAGAATACGCTTATGCTGTCTGACAACTGCTCTTGGTTTATTCACTGACGATCATTCAATATTGGTGTATTTGTAGGTTGAAACACACACTATCGTACGTCTATAATGTGTGGTTCATTTTCGTAGGACACACACATTCAAAGCCCTGCGTCAAAATGTTGTGTATTGGGGGCTTAAGAGCGTACTTCAGTGAAACGGCAAATAATTTTCAACAGTAGGTGCGACGAAATTTCTAACTAGTCGCCAATCAGAGACCGACAGTCGAGGTGTCCGCACATCGATTTATTTTGTCATGGCGTCGGATGAAAATATTCTTAAATCATGTAAAGATGACTAAAAAACTTTACGTATGCTTAAAAAACTTAAACATGTGTCAAGAATACGTCATACGTCGAATACTGACAACTGCTCTTGGTTTATGCATTGACGCTCATTTAATATTGGTGTATTGAAGGTTGCACCACACACTATCGCACGTCTATAATGCGTGGTTCGTTTTCATAGGACACTCGCACATTCAAAACCCTGCGTCAAAACGTAGTGTATTGGAATTTAGCCTATCAAAATTCTATTTATTAACCTGTTCTGTGGCTTTGGTAGATTTTGAGATTTTTTTATGGGAGCCAAATTCAATATCAAAAGCTTTTTTGGGGCTGCACTTATATTATATTTCTCATAATTATTCAAATAAATTATTTTACAAAACAATAAAATCTCATTCATTTTGTGACATATTAGGTATTATTAAAATATACCATACCATACCATTATAATATACTACCACAATTAGTAGCATAATTTTACTTACTGTTCCCACATATTGAGAGTATTTTTTATTATGTAAAACTTTTTTTTTGGCTTCATTTTCCTTACCACTTTACGATGTTCTGGGAAATTGCTACGTTGTCATAAATGTAGCAAGATATTCGCCATATTGCTTGAGCAGTTACATAATATACTTACTTCGATCCATGAACAGTTAGTTAATAACAGTCTGTTTTCCACTCTTGTGGCTATCATTGTTGGTGACATCAATCCGGAGTGTACTCCAAAATATTTTTCTTGTATACTTTCGATTCAAATGCAATGCGATAACTTGTTCCCAATTAATGAACATTTTGACTGCATATTTCGTTAACTTTCTTACCATTTTCTCCAAATATTTTACCATGTTCCACTCGAACTATGACGAATAACTATCACTAGGTAGTACGTACCTTCAAAGTTTATAGTTTCGTGTCACGGCCTGACTGTAGTGCCATTGTGTAGGTACATCATCTGCTTAAGGCTATACTTCAGCTGAGGCATGGTCAAAAAACTCTAAAAAGATCGTGACTAGGCGATGCGCGGATTGAGCAAATGACGGGAACCGAACGAAATATAATTTGTCATAAAAATTCAACATACGTCCTTTTAATGTTATGTTTATTATTATATTCGTAATAATAATAGTATTTTCATTGGCATGTTTTCTTTTTCAAGTAAATGCGGAACGTTTTTTAGTCATCTTTACACGATTTAAGAATATATTCCTCCGTCGCCATCACAAAACAAATTGACGTGCTCACACCTCGCCTGTCAGTCTCTGATTGGCGACGACTGCGAAATCTCGTTCCACCTACTGTTTAAAATTATTTGCCGTTTCACTGATGTATGCTCTTAATGAATAATAAGTACCTAACTAGTATCCCCAAATAGTTCATAGTTTTATTCTAATACAGCCACCTGAAAGCAACAGTGGAATAAGTCAAATATACTAGTTTCGAGATAATTGAACTCTTTCATAGAAATCAAATATTTAACTTTGTGTTTATTTTATTTTTCTGCGGTTTATAGGTAATATAATAATATTTAAAACATGATGCTTCTTAGTTTCGAGAAAAACATCCTTTTCCTTTTATAGTGCATTGCTAGTGTTATTTGAAAAGTATCCCAGTGTTGCTATAAGTATTTACGATTAAGTTGATAATTCGTTATAATCAATCTAAAAGCAACAGTGGGTTATCTCAGTTATCCCACTGTTGCTTTGAAGCTATAGAATGATTTTAATAAATGCAACTGTGGCATTTTCATTTAAATTGGCAATAATACCCACTAGGTATCACACTTAATAAAAAATTGATTCATTACCTACGTAGAATATGAAAACAAAACAAAAAGTATACTGAACATACATAACTTAAAAACACCTCAGATATATTATACATTATACCTACTAGAAAAAATCAATTGGCGCGATACCAGTAGATATACGGGTTCAAATCCCGTCGAGCGTCGTATTTTTTTCAAATGTGATTTTTATAGTTTGCTTATATCTGAGATGTTTTCAAGTTATGTATGTTCAATATATAGAATATTACATTCTCAAATCTTGTGAATTAATCGTCGAATAAAAGAAATGGTTAACTTAAATATACTTTCTTTTTAACACTACTGCCGGCCATAGAGCCCAATGACAGTTGTTTAGTTAGTAATAAAAGTGAAACAATTACAAACACCCAGACTTTGAGAAAATCGCATAAATATAGTGTGATCACACCGGGAATCAAACCTGGAGCCCCTGAACGAAAGGCCTGCACCTTACGCACTGGACTACGAGTCCGGCATATTGATATTGCCTTCAGCAATCGATTGGCATACTTATCTCAATATCGACTTATTTCACTATATCTCACTGTTGCTTTCAGGTAGCGATACGTTGAATTAAAAAAAAAACACAGTAAAAAACCAATACAATATTATATTATGGATTTGTAATAGATAGGTACATGTATCATACAACTAACTAACACTTATCTCCACGTCAGAACAATTGATTCCATCAAATTTAATGTAGGTAGATAGTACTGTCATTATTTGCATACCAGTTATGCTCTTCTATTATTATAATAGCATAATTTCACTGCCTATTATCTGTATTTTTGCGGTGACCAAAAAGTAGATAAGTTTAAAGACATTTAGAAACATGTTTTTATTTAATAAAAAAAAAACAGAAAAACTATATCATAATAATTACATTTAGATTAAGATTTTCAGAAAAAAAATCAGTTCATCATTTCCTTTATACGAAGCGCATTGATACTCTTTTTCTGGCATCATAATATCTCCTCAAATCTTAATATTTTTACCGAGGTCTTGTGCAGGTTTAGCCATTATATACTTAAAAGTATTGAGTTTGGTTTTTCATGCATGATTTGATAAAAGATAAGCATATCATTTTATAAATCAAATTTATGCTAAATCTCTGAAACCAGCCATTTATTTTCTTCAAGGCAGCCTTCGAAATGGACCATAGCTCCCAGTTTGTAATATCCTATAAAAATTATCGCTCGTGGAAAAAAATTTAAATTGTGCTGCAGTCAATGACATTATTAATGGACAACGCACTCAGTACAGTAGCTAGCAAGTAAATTCGCGCATAGCGACATTTGCACATGTATAGGTAGACGTCACGTGATAAAATTTTGCAATTTCCATTATGCGATATCACGCATCGGGAATTTATAGCAATATCACCTTTATTGTAATGGCGTTAGAACAGATTATGCCATTCGGCAGACCCGACAAAAAAGTGAGTGTCATTTTTTTCCAGATGCTTCGTCCATATTAATGTCATTGGTTGCAGTTCATGAATTATTATAAAACAATTAAATTCATTTACTTCACATATTTTTTTTCCTAAACGTTAATACGCATAATTGACTCGTGGTAAAAATTAATACTAATGATAACATGTAGTCAACCACTTTTTCTACAAGCAATAATAAGCATATTATGTGTTATTTTATTATTATCGTTTTTTGTGCGGTTTGTTTTTCTTCGCTCGCGGAGTAACTGACAAGCTTTTCGTAGATATGCATGTCAGAAGTTTAAAGTATGTTTTGCATTTATCCTCCCAAAAATCGAAAATACTTTAGTATTTAGTATTATGGACCGCTCCGGTTCATAAAATATTCCATTTTGTGCGCTGCTTCAATGAATTTATTATTCTAATATTTTAATCAAACAATGGTTCGTTTCAAAAATATTTTCATGCCGAATTCAAAAAAGAAATCTTCGGAATTGTGTTAAAATGATCCCTACACTTATTCGTGACAAACTTCAATGCATATTATGAATACAGGGGTAAATATATTGAAAATAATTTATTCTTTAAAACGTGTTTCGATTGTGAATCGAAGGTACCTTCTTCAATCACACCCGGAAATTAAAGCACCATTAAGTTTGTGTTCCCTGGTCACCCTAGTTTATACGTGAAAATGAAAATAAATGCGGCATGTGGCTTGGCCTAAAATACGTGCTTTAAAAACTAGATCTCAGTGTGTGATTGTGTTGTGTAGTAACATTGTAATACAAACATCTCGCAGAATCACAACAGGTTGTAGCAGCTGTTCGATATAATTAGCAAAAAATGACGTTACACGTGGCATTTTTACCTCTAACAGTGTTACCAAATGCAAAAAAGAAAAATAAGAACAATTTATTTTTTAAACTTCTTCCTCCTCCCTTCAGAATGTAATTCTAAATCTAAGTGTAGTTTTTCTTAGCGGTCCATTTGAATTTATGGCTTTGGAATGTGATAATTTTTTGTCAGGTCTTCCGGGCTGCCAATCGAATTTTTAGATATCAAGACATTTTGTTCTTATTTAAATCTATACCGACGTATTATTTAAAATTAAATATGATTTAAATTTGCATAAAAAATATTTTTGAAATGTCAGTAAAATTCGCCGATTTGTTACAATTATTTCCCGGTAGATGTCACGATATTGTATACATAAATGGTACTTTTACGTACGAATTATTACACCCTTTGAACGCATGAATCTTTGTCTTAAATATAATACGCAGCGCAGTTGTGTATTGCAACATATGTAGGAATTACATGATGTGAATGTAATATAAAACGTTTTTATTAATAATTATTCTTTAAATAAACGCCTAGTCAGGAGTCTTCCCCACTGACATTACTTAACGTAAGTACAGTAAAAACAAAACAATGATTCGGTTCATGGATTGTATTCGTACGAATAAGTACGTATGCCGTTGTCAGCGCTGCGGGCACATCGACAGCCAGTAACATTAGTAGGGCTCGGACACCGCACGCACACCATCGACCGACCGAATCATTGTTTTGTTTTTACTGTACGTCATTGTCTTATGTTAGAATTGTGTTACCCACGAAAGTCGCCAATACACCAAGATTCGACAAGCGTCTAAATTCTTTGTAGTCCTGGCGGTTGTACATTTAAACATATTGTGGCATTTTCATACCATTAGGGAGAATGTACACGTGCCTGTAAAAAGTATGCCAATAACGAGTATGGCATACCAGTTCACGTGAGCACACATGCGAGCTGTTGGCGTACTTACTGCTGTCACTGACACGAACTGAATAGCGTAGTTGCATTACTAGTAAACATAAAAAAGTGATTCGTCTGTTAGCTTAAACTTCATGGAGACCAAATTACTGTCACATAGCCCACTTCTATTGTTGCGTGTCGCTTTTACCTATATAATTTAATTATCCAAGTACGGTTGACTCCCACCACTAGATATCATTATCGATATTATGAATCAAATAAAGTAAATTGGTTTTTGAATTAAAGACTAAAGTGATGACTTATTAAAAGCGTACTTCAGTGAAACGGCAAATAATTTTCAACAGTACGTGCGACGAAATTTCTCACTCGTCGCCAATCGGAGACAGACAGTCGAGGTGTGCGCACGTCGATTTGTTTTTTCATGGCGTCGAATGAAAATATTTTTAAATCGTGTAAAGATGACTAAAAAACTTTACGTAAGAATGTACTTAAAAAAGAAAACATGTCAATGAATATAAGTACTATTATTATTAGTAATATAACAATAAACATAACATTAAATGGACGCATGTTGGATTTTTATGACAAATTATATTTCGTTCGGCACGCGGCATTTGCACAATCCGCGCATCGCTTACTCACGATCTTTTTAGACCATGCCTCAACTGAAGTATAGCCTTAAACACAGAACAGACAATAAATAGAATACCGATAGGCTATATTCAATACGCCGCATATTGATGCAGGGTTTTTGAATTTGTGAGTGTCCTACGTAAATGAAGCACTCATTATGCACGTGCAATAGTGTGTGTAATACACCAACATTAAATGAGCGTAAATGCATAAACCGAGAGCAGTTTTCAGTATTCGACGTACAACGTATTCTTGACACGTGTGTAAGTTTAACCCGGATTCTTCCTTACTCGAGCCAGTTACCTGCTATCGCCTTACCCGTTAGCTATTTCAGTTCCCATTATTTCTGTCCCTGTTCCCTGGCCTTAAAGCTGTTGGAGGCATCAAAAAATGCTAGGAAAAATACCACAAGCCAAATGCATTTGTTGCAAGCTATCGCTATCGAAAAATGGTAGATCTGGCAGGAAAAACGCTAAATTGACAACGCTCGATGTTTACCTAGTTGTATTTTAACTATCATGTCACGCAGTCTGTATGCGTAAATATGGTATCTAATGCGTTCTTGTGAGGTTGTATTAAACAACACTGGAATTGCGAAAAAAATAATACTCAACCGTAATTTCGTAGATACCTACTGATTACTTTGTATTACGTAAATTGCATGATTATGTAGGTACTTGCGTCGCACAGACCTTGTAGATAATAATGTCGGTCAAATAAGCCGGCCGGCTGGCAGTCAATGAATGAAACAGTGTGCGGTGAATGGGATATGCCGGTCGCCGATTGTGCAATATGCAAATTTATATTATTGTGCATTGGACTATATTTTATTTCATTCATGTAGTGTGCCACTAGCGCGGTCCAAGCGGAATACTTGGACCACAGCAATCATATTCATCATTATTCTAACATTTCACAAAAATTACTAATATATAGTTATTAAATGGATAATTCTAGCATATTTATGTTACGGAACAGGACATATTTTCAATTCTCGCTGCTAAATAGGTAATAATACAAAGAAATTATAATTATTAGAAATAATAAATGTCGGTCAAAAATGATATCTGCATTGTCGTTGTCACGGTTGTTTTTTTATCGTAATAGATTTTTGGGTTAAACCGTGTGTCATTCTTTCCTCGACGTTTCGGGCTCGTTGCAGAGGCCATTATCAAGAGATGATAATATATGATGATGATTTTATGATGAAATGTAGTGTACGTATATGAATGTAAACGTTGCTCTAAGAATGTCAAAAGGAATCCGATTAGCTAAGAGCAAACTTTGCTCAGAGTAATGTGTCAAATGTCAATCGTTATGACCTGAGATACCGGCTCGAATATTGGATTTTGCTGATAGTGCCGAAAGCCATGACGTTTTTAACCGTAATCCATCATCCCTATTAATATTTTCAGGGTTTCTATGGATTTCAATGGCCTCCTTACCAATCGTGCGAAATATTCTTTATTCCAACCCAATATCTTGGTTTCAAAGTCAAATTTGTGTCCTGTATCCATCGAGTGCTCGAACATCTTGTGTTCACTCACACGCTTCTTTACTGTTCTAGAAGTTTGGCCTATATATATTTTTTTGGTCATCCGCGACAGCTTAACTGGTATACACACTACACTACATTTCATCATAAAACATATCATCTCTTGATAATGGCCTCTGCAACGAGCCCGAAACGTCAATGAAAGAAGGAAGAAGGACACACGGTGGAAACCCAACAATCTACTACGATTAAATGTGATGTTTCTTCTTATCAGTGTTGCCATATTTTTCTATGCTGATTATAGTACAAAGGCGTAAAAATTATAGCATTTCTTAAAAATATATAGTACAGGAACATTTTTCGTCTTGAATCCTTTAAAATTATAGTATTTTGGTATATTTGGCGTAAAATTATAGTATTTTACATTTTTCGCAGAATTAAAATGGTAGTATTGTACTATAATTATAGTACGGTTGGCATCACTGGTTCTTATACTAAGTACAACGTATCAAAACGTAAAAACCACGTGATATGACACATTGGTGAAATGCTATTATGGGCGATTTATATTCATAGTACCTATACAATCACAAGAAACCAATAAGTATTTGTTATTTTACATGCATAAAGCCTCATGACTTCAAATCTCATAAAATTGTTCCAAATTATACCCTGAGGTATCACTTTTTATTTTTGCCCAATTTGAGCAGCCTATCACCTTCCTACCCCTCCCTTGCTTTCCAGCACCCCAAAATAGTGGTGGGGACTATGCTAGTAATCACTAGTCTTTACATTATTATTATTATTAAACTGGCGCTAGGGGCCGTTCAGGTCCATGGCCGACTGCACAACGTTTCTCCAGGCATCTCTGTCCATCGCTCTCTCTTCCCAGTTGACTATCCGCAGCCTTTCCGCATCCCTTTGAATGTTGTCCGCCCATCTCCGTCGAGGGCGGCCAAGAGGTCGAGTGCTAGCTGGTGTGCCTTTGTAAATCCTATAGAGAGTTCTAGATCTTTCAGATCGTACAATGTGGCCCGCCCATCTGAGCCTTCTTGACCTCAGAATATTAGTGATTCTAGGTTGGTATCGGTCGAAGAGCTCAGCGTTTGTGCGGATGCGCCACCGGTGGTTCTCATTGACGGGTCCAAGTATTCTCCGGAGGATTCTGTTTTCAAACACTTGGAGCGCCTTTTCTTGTTTTTTTGTTAAACCCCACGTTTCACATCCATACATGACGATCGGTTTGATGACTACGTTATACACCCGGAATTTCGTTTTGATGGACAGCATTTTGGACCTGAACAGACGACTCAGCGCAAAGTACGCTGCATTTCCACTTCTCAGTCGGTCAGCGAGCTCTAGGGACATTTCATTTTTAGAGGTAATGTTGGAGTCCAAGTACTTGAAGAGAGAGGTTCTCTCGAACGAGGAGTTTCTTATTCCAATGTTTCCAGAGGGTTCAATGCCTCTTGTCATTTTCAAATACTTGGTCTTTCCTACATTTACTCGTAGGTTCAACCTTTTCGCTGTGTCCTCCAGATGAGTGAAAATATCTCTGACTTCTTCTTCAGATTTTCTGAGCACCACCAAATCATCTGCGTAGCCCAATAGCCCGTAGTCTTTACATTGCAAATTGTAATATAATATTTCACAAATAATCAATCGACGAATCTTGTTTAATTATTCGTACCTATTCGCCTCCTCCACTCCACCCAGTCCTGCGTCAATTCCGTTCAAATTGACCGAATTCCGGAAAATGTCTCAGTGCAAATGTTGTGATAAATAAATCACAATGAATCACACAATCTAATAGCCAACGATGTTGCTAAATTAAATTGAATTGATTTATTTCTTTCAATTGAACCGGCAACTGAGAGATGAAATACCGCACTTGCATCCAACCGGACGGAACGGCACAGATTCGCGGGCGCCCGATATTAAATTTAATACAAGTCAAAACAAAATACGTAACTCTCCAAGCGCATCGACAGATTACTAATAATCCCCGGTTTGGCTAATGGATTAGTATTTACGTAGTAGAACTCCATTATAACATGCAATGTACCACATGGGGAAAGCGAAATATCGCTTGGAAGAATATTCGTATGTGGTCAATGAAATGAGTCGCTATGATCTGATTATTTTTCTATCTACGATTTTTTTGTTTAATAGATTATGTACAAATTTTCGCTACACAAATCATAATATTAATATATATTGTGTCACCACAGAGTTAGGGATGGCTGGCGGTCATGAAGCAGGTGAGATGATCGTTTCTTCAGATACCTAGCTAAAACTTCTGAAAACGATGCGTATTTTTCACAATCTGACATTTTAAAAACGTTTAACACAAGAAGGTTATAATATATTGATTATCTATCGGTTTGTTTATTCTATTGGTTATCTATTGGTTTGTTTCCCTATTGATTATTTTTTCAAACATAACTCAATAACTAATGGCTCAATAGTGACTATTATCGGACAGGTAATTTTTTCTGGAACCTCCGAAACTGACAGCATCTCAAGCATTCACGTAGGTACCTAAAACGTCGTTGCACATGTGCAGGTTATTTTAATATACTTCTTATGAGGAATGTTTATTAGCCATTCTCTAAAGCTATTTGGTCCTAAAACACATTGATCGAGCGGCGGGATTCGAATCTGCAACCCAAGAACTTAGAGGCGAGAGTTGTATCCACTTCTTCACTGCATTTAAATAGGTTTTTATTATGCTCCTAATCGGATTTGGATATCTACTGCCGACTTAAATTTAAAAAAATCGTATAGGACACCTAGAAGGCATGATAAAAATGGTTCGATAGAATGGCTAAGATATACTATTCTTCTTCTTGTTGTGCCATCCCCTAGCGGAGGTCAGCCACCATCACGGAGGTTTTTAAGCCACGAAATGCGACGCCGTCCTTTGCTACGCTTACCATTGATCTTTCCTTGAATGACAAATTGGGGAATACTGTACTTTTGTCCTCTCATAATGTGGCCGAGGTACTGTAGTTTCCTGGTTTTGATACTACGTAGAACTTCTCGGTCCTTCCCCATTCGATTGAGAACTTCAACATTTGTCACCCGGTCAGTCCAAAGAATTTTGAGGATGCGTCTACACAGCCACATCTTGAAAGCTTCAAGTCTCCGTGACATCTCTTGGTTTAGCGTCCATACTTCCATACCATAGAAAAGAATTGAGAGAACATAACAACGTACCATACGCAGTCTCAGACCTAGGTCAAGGTCTCGGTTGCTAAGGAGGCGTCTCATTTTGAGAAAGGCGCTCCTTGCGATCTCAATTCTAGTTTTTATTTCCTGAGACTGGTCCCATTTCTCATTGACCCATGTACCTAAATATTTATAATGGGTCACACGTTCGATTGGTTCGCTGTTAATGACAAAATTTGTGTTGGTGTCTGGTGTCGCCATTTTTGATACTAGTAATAATTTTGTTTTATTGATTAATACGTCATTTGGTATACTAGTAAATACTATTCAAAAAGGTAAAAATACATCAACGTCATGAAGATTCATAATATTGTATAATATGCTAGATGTGGCTTGGAGTGGTAGCTCCAGTAACTGAAAAAATATATTTTGTGAATAAACATGGAAAGATGTATTTAAATAAATATATACTTTGAATTGAGCCATGAGTCAAAATCGAATTGTGTGCTGTGTTAGCTTTCGTGACATTCAAACTAAAATAACTTTTATTTTGGATTTCATGATTTACTTTATTTTGAAATAAACTTTCGTTTGTTTTGTCATGTCAAACGTATTTACATATTTTTAATGATTATATTGTCCACAAAACGTGCTTCATTAATTATTCATAATCTATGTAAACGAACCGATTTCTTTTTATTTTTAAAATACTGAACTTAATCACTTTTTTCTCATTAGTTTTGGATGTGTTTATAAATTAATAAACTTTAAAAATTTACCTTGAGCATTCACCGCCAGTATCAAAAGTAATCTTATAAAACATGTAGAGCAGTGATTCCCAAAGTAGACATTGTTGGTCCCCTATGGGGCGTTAGGAGACAAGGCAACAGCAGAGGACCGCACGGCTTTTCAAATGGGACATAATTATAACGTAATCAATCAATACCACTGCCCTTCACCCGAATGAATCAATCATTTTACGCGATTTGACCAAATATTTTTTCCGACTTATACTCGGCGTAAATGGAAACTCTGTCATTATTGGTGGTGTTGGTTTGGGGAATGGGACAACTGGACTCCGGACAATTGGACGCCGCACTGTCGTAGACACGTATACAGAACGTAGACGAGGTATTTTAATCAGTTTCTATCTACTACTTAGTAGTTTTAATTCAACAAATGTACTATTTATTGCGGATTGAGAATTACCATGCCTAAGGTTTTATATAAAATAAAAAAAACTCTTTTTTCGTTGGAACTTAAACATATGCACGATTAAATCATTATTTACGTCTGCATATTTACATTCTCATCAACTAATAAATCATAATACAATCATTTAAATATAAATATTAATATTAAATATTTTTTGTTAAAAGTACCTATAAGTACCTAACGTCTATTTATTTTCGAATTCCGTGGCGTCCAGTTGTCCGGTGCCAAATCGTCCTAGACCCGTTGGTTTGTGTGTCTCTGATAAGTATCTTAGGAATCGAGGCCATCTGATGTTTGTTCTCCCAAGATGCAGATCTAACCTGCCATTACTAATGCCAATTGGGAGGGCAATAACTATATTCAATGAAATCGCTTCAAATATTGATATATTCGAAGAAGGTAGGAGGAAGAAGGAAGGAGTGAATTTAGGTGGACATTGTTTTATATATTCTTAAAATAGGGTCCACTTAGCTCATTCGGTGTACTGCCATGATTTATAATATATATTTTTTTATAATTTTTGTACCTTTTACTTTACTTTTCATACTGTTTTTGTGATACTGCATATATTTATTTCTTCTTTACACTGTTTCTTTGTTTCATGTTACATCATTCTGGTTGCAAATGCAACATGTGTATCCACTTTTAACAGAGAAATTCCTGAAATACATCTTGCCTTTTCCAACTTCATATCTATGTGAAGTTGGTTTTTCAACATTTGTAGACATTAAGGCAAAAAAAGGAACAGGCTTTTGGATGTGGAACCGCATCTCAGATTAAAATTAACAACCAGGAACCAAATTATGATGATCTGTCTCAACATAAACAATTTCATCCTTCTCATTGATTATAATGAATGTTATTTATAATATAAGTTTTATTTATTTTATTATGAATGAATTTTATTTTTCGTTTATTATTATTTTGTTTATGTAGGTAACTACTAAAACGGGAAAAAAAATACTTTGATTGTTATTAAAGTATATGCATTTTTTGACGAGGGGTACTCAGTGTTACGAAAATTATAGAAGGGGTACACAGGTGTCGAAAGTTTGGGAAACGCATCCTGTTTTTCTGGTGAAGATTGTAACAGATTGTAATAGCAGTAGTGGTGTACAAATTGATTTATCTTTTTTATAAAAGTATTGGCATTGAAATTCTACGATTGAAGAAAAACTATTGTTGGTAAATTTTACGTCTATTATTAACTAGTTGAATTAGGTTAACTCGAGTATTGTTGTTTTATGGCTACTCTCCAGAAAAACACACTGAAATATAACATCGTCTTTTGTTTTTTTATGAATTTAAATATATATTTCTTGCTAGAAAGATATTTAAAGTAATAGTTGTTGTTCTGCATAAAGCATAATAAATACTTCAATGACATTATTCCTAGACACAGACGAAGCAATTTGCCAATATAATACAATGCATTTATAGGTTAACTGATAATATATAATGTGCACTATCTACTGCGCACAGGACCAAGAGAAGTGGAATCAGCTTGGAGACGCCTTCATCCAGCAGTGGATAGATTCAGGCTAATGATGATGACTATCATTCTAAAACTACATTATATTATGATCATACATAATTCTGAGAACACTCATGAGAAAATATAGCGAATAGAAAAGATCTTTTTTGAAAAAAGTAAGACACCCGACAGGATGTGTCTCTTGCGTATCGCGCCATGTGCATTGCAATAATGTGCATAATTATAATGGTACATTCTTAAAAATCTAAGTAGTAATAAATAAAGATTAAGATAGCATAAAATTTTAAATAAGTATCTATCGTAAGTACTAATCGTTTGCTATTATAATTTCTAAGTAACTTAAATTTTCCGGATTGTCAAGAAACACCACCTGTGTTTGGTGTGTTGGTTTCTATACAATCGGAGATTATAATCGGATGCATTTGGAATCGAGTGAGACCTGCGTCAACGCACGCTGACCGTAGTTCGTGTGTCTGAGCCCTAAGCAAGGTCGCACACATGCAATCGTCTCGACAGGGACATAATATTATCAAAAATATGATTTCGGTATAGTCATAATATTGAAGCTTGATATGATATAAAGGATTTCACTACACATTTTTTTTTATAAAAATTTATATTGTATTTAAATAAATATAAAACTTTTTAAAACTGTAAATTAGTCAAAAAAAAATCTATACAATAGAGAAAATTTAATAAACTTAATTTTAGTAATAAACATGATCATAGAAAAATATGTAATAATAAGACGAATTCGCATTTAATTTATGTTTGACTAATAAAAAATATTTTTCGTTTTAATGTTTTTAGATATATTTTTACATAATTAATTAAAACACTTTAAAATGTGAATTATCAAATTGCAAGGTTCGTAATTTTCTGCTAGGTGCTTCTGATAGGTAAAGTATTAAGAGTATGTATGTACATGTTTTGCATTTTGCTTTTGATTATAATGTAGTAATTTAAAATGAAATATATATTTTTAAAACTGACATCTAGCATTCTTTTTGTTGCGACATAAACAATTTTCTACTTCATAAATTAAACACAATAAAAAAGTGTGGACTACCGCCAAAATAACTTGGAAACAGCTGGACAATGCCGCAAAATAACATTGTTATGAACGAAAAAAAAATAGATTCTAAGATGTTTCTGAAATGGTTGCAAAATATAATATTAGCAATCCAGTGTTGTCTGTTCGGTTGAATGCAATACATACCTCGCATCTATCTCTGGCAGCTTTGTGATGGTAAAACTAAAATAATATCGCATCTTCTTATTTCCAATACAATACAATATAATCAAACCAGCGGAGCAGACTTTGCTTTTCGCTCCACTACTCACTACGTCTCCACACCAGTCAGTGTTGCCATATTTTTGTCACCGAATTATAGTACGCAGGCATAAAAAATATAGTATTTCTGCAAAAGATAAAGTACGCGTTGAATGACTGATACTTTAGTGCATTTTCAAAAAAATACATATAAAGTGATTAACGAGAGCTTTATTTAGATACATTTTTACCGGAATTACCGGTAATTCGAGACTTTTTGATGCAAATTTCATCTAAAGTGATTTCAACTTAGGGTTGATAGCTTTTCTTTATTTCACTCAAACAACTTTAGTCCTATATTATTTCATCTATTGTTTTTCCGAAATTTCAAAATTATAGTATTTTCGAACTTTTATATCGTACATAGTACGCGGGCCAAAATTATAGTACAGATACTATAATTATAGTACGATTGGCAAAACTGCCACACCATGTATTCGGGCGAATACAGTGACTTAACGAAGTTAAACGCCCTTCAAAGCAGTGATTGAAATGGGAAATCATACGAACCCGGGGGGAATGGGACGATTTGGCACCGCGAACTGGCCTCCGCCGATTGGCCTCCGGTAATTGGCCGCCGGTACAATCGGACGCCGGCCCAATTGGACGCCGACCCAATTCGACGCCGACCCAACTGGCCTCCGGGAGATTGGACGCCGCACAGTTGAATTAAATGCGCAAAGGAATAGACGTACGTTACGATTTGTTGGAGTAAATAAGCAAGTCAGTTTAATATGCTTCTATCTTCTCAGTAGGTGTACCTTATATATTTCGCGCTTGACACATTTTTAATATATATTGAGAAAAATTATTATGCCTGATGATGTTTATTAAAAGAAAATAATTCTTCCCTCGCTAAAACTTAAAGATGTGCATAATCAATTAATTTATTGTCTATACATGGGTACTTATTTATATTTACAACAAATATTTAAAATAATGTTAGATGTTAGAATGAAAATTACATTATATTTCAGCGTTTTATCGACTTAATATTATAATAAAGCTTAAATATGTATATTATTATGCATAAATGCGTATTTTAAGATAGTATGAAATTACAAACAAAATATTAAGTAAGTTATCTGCTAAGTATAAATGTTTCAGTAGTTTGATTGATAAACTACTTAGGTACTGGATGCCGGATGAAATCCCGAAGGCCGAAATCCCGAATGCTGAAATCCCGAATGGCCGAAATCCCGAAAAATGAAAAAATACAAACATCAATAATTGCGCAATTTTTGCAAGAGAGACAAAAACCCATTTTTTGTGGAAATATAAAAAATGTAAAATACAAACATCAATAATTGCGCAATCGTGAGCGCAATTTTTGTAAGAGAGACAAATCCCATTTTTTCGGAAAATGGGTTTTTCTGATTGCGCAATTTTTTTCAGGAGAGACCATTTTGTAGAACGAATGGATTTTGTGCATCTTACAAAAATTGCGCAATTCGCGATTGCGCAATTATTAATATTTTTATTTAACATTTTTTTTATATTTCCACAAAAAATGGGTTTTTGTGTCTCTTGCAAAAATTGCGCAATTATTGATGTTTGTATTTTTTTTATTTTTCGGGATTTCGGCCTTCGGGGTTCCGGCCATTCGGGATTTCAGCGTTCGGGATTTCGATATTCGGGATTTCGGCTTTCGGGATTTAGGCTTTCGGGATTTAGGCCTTCGAGATTTCGTCCGGCACCCAGTACCTAAGTAGCTTATCAATCAAACAACTAAAACATTTATACTTTGCAGATAACTTACTTAATATTTTGTTTGTAATTTCATACTATCTTAAAATACGCATTTATGCATAATAATATACATGTTTAAGCTTTATTATAATATTAAGTCAATACAACGCTGAAATATATTGTAATTTTCATTCTAACATCTAACATTATTTTTAATATTTGTTGTAAATATAAATAAGTACCCATGTATAGACAATAAATTAATTGATTATGCACATCTTTAAGTTTTAGCGAGGGAAGAATTATTTTCTTTTAATAAACATCATAAGGCATAATATTTTTTCTCAATCTATATTAAAAATGTGTCAAGCGCGAAATGTATAAGGTACGACTACTGAGAAGATAGAAGCATATTAAACTGACTTGCTTATTTACTCCAACAAATCGTAACGTACGTCTATTCCTTTGCGCATTTAATTCAACTGTGCGGCGTCCAATCTCCCGGAGGCCAGTTGGGTCGGCGTCCAATTGGGCCGGCGTCCGATTGTACCGGCGGCCAATTACCGGAGGCCAATCGGCGGAGGCCAGTTCGCGGTGCCAAATCGTCCTAGACCCGAACCCGGGCGCTCGATAACTTTCATAAAATATTAACACGTTTATCTATGTATGTAGGTATACTATGCACGAATAAGTGGTTTAATTTTTTCGTTATATACGTGCAGTATTTAATCTTATGGCATACAAAAGTTATCATCACCATTACGACTAGTCATAAATATTACTTTTTACCATGACTTCGACAAGTTTCGTATTAAATTTTAAATATATAAGTATATATAGAGTAACTGAACTTCATTACTATTAATAATTCACGAATCTGGACACAATATTCAATTTTTCTACGAGACGGAGCAATAATTTCGGTGATTTCGCAAACCGGTACGCTCCTGTCCATTTCGAGCGCTGCAGTTCAAAGTTGTACTGATAATATCCCAGAACCAACTTGTACTTAAATGTGCGAGATTTCTATTATGTTACAATATAACATTACGGTCGATGAGAAATGACAATCTAGCTCTTCCCATCTTCCCTCGTGGATACCAAGTCGCAGTGGCCGACCGATCCAACTGCGGATCAGACCAATTCTCAAACGCCATAATATGGAGACACTCCCAGAGGATATGACCATCATACTGCAATTTGCTACATAAGCAAGTCGGAGATTCTATTAGGTTGAATGCATTTGTCTGAGAAAGAACAGGTCCATTGCTCCTGGCAAGCGTCCAACTGGCGCGTACAACATCTCTTCAAATGCACCAGTCCATGGAGAATTGTGGCAAAATAGGACAACACTGATGTAAAATCATAAATGCGAATTTGCAATATGCACCCTTATCGTAATCGAGTGAAGCTTTTTTTTCAACCACATACAATAATAATAATATGTCATTAATCTGATGAATATTATTGAAATATAATAATATATTTTTTGGGAAGTAAAATTCGTCAAAAAGATTTTTTTTTCGCCTGCGACGCTGACAAACTGTACCTACCTGCTGTGAACGTCAATAGAGATACAGCTAAGAATAATTAATAAAATTCAGTCAAATAGACACTAATGATTGATGTGTATACAATGTGTGACTAAAAAAGGGGTGGAATTTAATGCTGCTTTAGCGTCAATTACATTGAGCTTTTTTATGAGCTGATTATTGGCAAATTTAAAAGCGGGCGGTTCAGCTACTGCGATTTCATGATTACACACAAAATTTTCCATTCGCTGATAAGCCACAAGCCAGCGAGCGATTTTGACGGAACGTAGTTCTTTTTTTTTGCCGGGAGGTCGCTACGCTCCATAATAATGTTTCCAAGCGTCAATTACATTGAGCTTTTTTACGAGCTGATTATTGGCAAATTTATAATCTGCCTGTAAATTCGCCCAGTGTAATCATCGAACAAGCTAATAAGCAGGTTGTAAACACTCCACCGAGAAAAGTTGAAAGCCGGTCAACTTTATAAGCTACATGCCGGCTTGTGGGCGTATCGCGTCTGCGCAGTAGAGCGTGGTGGTGGAAAAACGAACTACTCATTTTGAAATTTACCTTTTTGACGTTTAATGGAAACATTATTATGGAGCGTAGCGACCTCCCGGCAAAAAAACGAACTACGTTCCGTCAAAATCGCTCGCTGGCTTGTGGCTTTATCAGCGAATGGAAAATTTTGTGTGTAATCATGAAATCGCAGTAGCTGAACCGCCCGCTTTTAAATTTGCCAATAATCAGCTCATAAAAAAGCTCAATGTAATTGACGCTTTAGGGACGTTGTTAGAAGCGACTTGGTCATAGTAACTTTAAGCCCAGTCGTACATTGAAAATCGTCTCGACTGGGATATAGTCATAAATCAAAACTGGGCACAACGTTGCAACTTTATTCTCTGCCAGGACAGTGACGTCACGCGGCTAGCCAAAATGAATGACGAAGTGGGATGCCGGGTGAAATTGGTTGCATGCGACACCAGTTTTGCAATTATACGGTGTGCGGCGGTAAATTTAGTTATGTTGCGTTTTGTGAATGCTAACAAAACCACTTCGACAGATTCGATGGTTGCCGTCGACACGAGTTTGTATGTGAGACCCGGGTTCGAATTTGTGTGGGTGCATCAAGTTTTAGAGTTTTTTTAATCCTTACTTGAGAGAACAGTGGTTATATGTCCGTTTTATATTTTATGCCTTAAAGAAACATAAAAAAACTTACAACTTACTACTGTGGGCGTACGTGTGTACATTTTTTAGAGTCACTGACTCTAAGTTAATACAAAAATCAGTTCCATGGTCGTATTAATTCAATCATCGTCATTATCACTGTAGGTAGGTATGTAATTCTTTATTAACAAATAAATTAGTGAAAACAGACATAAATACAGTAAACTCCCGATTATCCGTGTGCGAATTATCCGGTTTGCAGATTATCCATGCATGAATTTAATTTTTAAAAAATCGCTCGCTTTCGTAAACATGAACCTTAGGAAAATTCTGATATTAGAAAGATTCTTGCAAACCAACCAAAATCACAAATTTTCTTAATGAATAATGAGTATTAAACATGTTAAAATAACTGTCTGCTTTAGAAATGTATTATAGGGGTCTAGCCTGGAGACCCGGGCTCATGGGGGGCCCGGCGTGGCTGATCGACCAGATAAGTGAGATAGACACACTTCATAAATTTGCTTAAATAGTAGAAAAAGTCGCCTGCAGCGCCATTTCACTTAGGTTTTAGCATTTTAAAATACGTGGTTGTGCAATGCAATTTTTGATTATAAAGTTAGTTGTACTTATTATATTTTAATAAACTTCTCCTTCTTCTTCCACGGCGCTACTTCTCGGTGTGGGATTTGGCCTCCTCCACAACCGCTCTCCACTCACTCCGGTCTCTCGCCACACTTCTCCAGTTACCGGGTCTTCCTATATGAAGCCAGTCCTCTTCTACGGCGTCAGCCCATCTCCTTCTTGGTCGGCCTCTGGGTCTCTTCCATTGGGGTAGCCGCTTCGTCATGATCCTTGGCGCTCTAACTTCAGGCATTCTCTCCACATGTCCCGCCCATCGTAGTCTTTGGGACTTACAGTATCTTATGATTGTTTGTTGTTCAATCAACTCGTGGTTCATTTTTATTCTGCAGTTCCCATTTTCCAACGTGGTTCCAAAGATTTTTCGTAAGTAATAAACTATTTTTCTTTTATTCAACGAATAAGACACAAGATTTCAGATTCATTTCATGTAACAACTACTAGTGAAAATCGTCGTATCTACCTAAAGCGGTCGTAGTTTAATGGTAAAACATACTGACGCGAATCCAGCAGATACAGGTTTAAGTCCCGTCGGGCGTCGTATTTTTTTCTACAAAACGATTTTTTCTAGTGTGTATATGCATGAGATGTTTTCGAATTATGCATATTCAGTATAATATAGAGTATTACATTCTGAAATCTTGTGTCTTATTCGTTGAATAAAAAAAAGTTGTTTATTAAGAAATTATGTTTTTATACCTATTATGGATTTATTAATAATACAAAAAATTGATAAATATATGGGGCTCGCCAAAGATCCTGGCCTGGGGGCCTGCTTCTGGATGTGGGGGCCATGTGGTACATGTTAGCCGATATTAAATTTTAATAATAATTCTTAACCCTTTATGTTTATAGGACACTTTTTTTTTAGTTACCTACATCTTCGAAACCTAATTAAATACTTAGCTTCCTTTTTAATATAATAAACAAAAATTTTCTGAAATACATATATATACTTTTTCTGAAAAAAAAAAAAAAACATCATAGTACATAATAATATATAGTTCTGTGAAAATTTTATTTGTTGGTGTATTGTATAATATGTTTCATTACTACCTTTTCGTCTTGCCATCACCATGTGATTATACCCGTAGGTATATATTATTATATTCTAAATTATTTATATATAATATTATAAACAAATTATATTTTACTTTTTTCAGCCGACAACGCGAATCACGACCAAGGATACTTTGGACCATGGCGTATGTGCAAAAAGCTCCTTTACAATCGTGAAAAATGTGGCGTAGAAGTGGGGCGATTCCGGCCAAATGGTATTTATTTTAATAAACTAAAATAAACTAAAATACTAAATAATAATATAAGCTTTTCATCAATACAACACCGGATCAAAACCCCAGTAGCAAAGAGGTTGGGTAAGCCTGCCACCTGACCCATATGCAACTTGAATTTTGAAATATCTACCTTTTAAACTTACTACATAGATGTCTATGTGTGCTCATCATTGTCAGCTAGCTGTCAAGATATCAAATTGTCTGACATGATATCCTACATATTTGTACATTAGTATTTTTTGTAATAAATTAATAAAAACGTCACTCACAAACTTGTTAAAATAAACAATCAATCTATATTGTATGTATTTCATAATATGAAAATATATAATATCGTCGGTGTTTTGTAAAAAGGGCGAATTAACCAAAATGCTATTTTACAGGAGGAGGATTTTTAACTTTTGATATTTATTTGTTTATTACCTGTGGACAATGACATTATTAATGAACAACGCACTCAATACAGAAGCTAGCAAGTAACTTCGCGCATAGAGACATTCGCACATGTATGGTAGATGTCACGCAATTTCCATTATGCGATATCACGCATCGGGAATTTATAGCAATATCACCTTTATTGTAATGGCGTTAAAACAGTGTTTCTAGTGTCAATGTTCATTTTAGCAAACCCGTTCGAACCGAACCATTCGGCAGACCCGACAAAAACCATCGGGAATTTATAGCAATATCACCTTTATTGTAATGGCGTTAGAACAGATTATGCCATTCGGCAGACCCGACAAAAAAGTGAGTGTCATTTTTTTTCCAGATGCTTCGTCCATATTAATGTCATTGCCTGTGGATGATTATAAATATTATATAATATTTTAAAAGGCCTAATATGTCACATTCGCTTTTTATTTGTAATTTTAATTAATTTAATTTTAGTCGATTATCGTTTTTTAAGTACTTTCCTGTAGAGATGCAATTCGTCGTTTTTACACAACAAAGCTAGTGGGGTACATATTGTATTTTCATTAAAATCTCGATTTCGCCAAAATGGTTGATTCGCCCTTTTTACAAAACACCGACGATATTTAATAACCCTTTCGTTACTGTTTAAATTATTGAATATCTTTTAATACAATCCTCTGATCGGTTTCTAATTGAACAATTTCTTCTGAATAAATCAAGGAATTGATATTCGGTTTTGTGACCATGCTGAAGCTCGATTCAACATAAATAAAATACACCAAGCGAATGTGCCGACGTGAACCACCGAACACAGCATCTGACCCCTCGCTTGCCTCTCTGCCTTTCCGCTGTAGGAAATGTACAAGCCAGTCGCCGTGGAATACCTGCGCGGGGGAAAAAACGAAAAACTGCAACCACCAGATGGCGTAATGCGGCAAGTAGCCTAAGAGGCCATCCATAGACTGAAATCGTATGTGGTTTAGAACCGTGTGCCATACTAAACTTATGATTTCTGTTCATGAAAATATATTTTCACTCCAGGTTATCCAAAGTGACATTTCATGACCGGGGACAAACATCGCAGACGATTGGCATCAGAATTTGCCAACGTAATTTGACCTTTAATGAAACTATAATTAGATATCTTTTTCGAATCGAATCAATCTTTTTACAACAATCGCACATCCCTACTTCCACATATCTACCTGTAAGGTAGATAGATTAGCAAATCTATCAAAGATCCTTCTTAATGTCATAATAATTTGTATCATTTTATTCCACAGTGGCCGTCTATATAGCCGGTATAGTGGCAGCAGTGGGAGTGACGATGCTGGGCCTGTTTGGAATCCTCTCCGTCGTCCAGATGGCCATGGTGGCCTCGCGGGAAAAGGTGGTCTTGCCGTACACGCATCTCGTCATGCTAAAGATGGCATTGGCGCTATTGGCCAGTGAGTATCTATTGGACCTTTAAAAAGTATTATTGTGACAATCATTACATTAATTTACATTTTTAATCAAGTTTAATAAGAGACTTGACATGTCATATACACTTATTTTTACCACCAATAATAATGTTTTATATTGTTTTGTTACAAAATTTTTATGCGATTTTAATATTATGATATAAATTCTGATTAATGAGAGTTTTGTACCATTCCAAAGGAGTTGGGTTTATTATTCCAGGATTTGCCTTCTGACATCTTCACTGTATATTGTATGATATTTCTAATTTAACTAATTAAACTATCCGTATATACATTTCATTTCTTAAAAAAAATAATTCAGGTATTAATTTACATTATTTACACCACTGTAACTGAACAACATTCACAATATATAACAACGACTCAACTGTTATTTAACTTATAAAACTAATTTCGAACGTACCCAGGCAATAAAAACATAGTAAACACAGTCCAGTTCCAAATTTCAGTTCTGATCATATTTTGAATCTATATAGGTGTGTAGTGTACTGTCTCTCAATTGAAATAATAATTTTTTTTTTCTTTAATTTTCAGCATTGTTGTCAATAGCCGCCGCAGGATTATTTGCAATACAAATGGATGAAAAAGACACACAAGGATTTATAATAGGGCGGGGTGAAGCATTTTATTTACAAGTAAGTTTTATTTTTAAATATATACTATTATGATTTACTTCATAAATTACTCTCACACAGCCCTGTTGCAAGGTGTGCATTCACATGAATGCGAGAGAAAAAAAATCCGCCATATTTTAGATATAGTCTACCTACAGTACCTACCTGTCACGAAGGGTGGAGGTAGGCTGTTAAGATCCGCCATAAATAGTGCACCCTAAACTTTATCACACATACATATTACTTAAAAGTGCACATGAAACTTTGTCAGTCATGCGTATTTGTTTTCATTGAAATAAGACTACAATTTACAGATGGCGTTGGTTAGTTTTTAAAATTCAGTTAATCCCCGCGAAACCAAGCCATAATAGATAATAGTAAAAAAATACTGGTATATCTATAAAATATATATAATTATGCAATTAATTCATACATAACTTTGAATATTTTACAGATGGAATAATATTTTTTATCTATTATAGTTTGGTTAGGCAGGGCTTAATGAATTTTAAAAAAATAAGCCAACAATAATATGTGTAAATCCAACGATAACATATAAGTATGAATGAAAAAGTGTCCGCAATTTTGTCGTATCGCCCAAAATATACCAAAACTATTATGGTTTGGTTTAAAAGGCAGGGGCAGGGTTTAATTGATTTTTAAAAACTAACTAAAACCATCTGTAAATTGTAGTCTTGGTTCAATGAAAACAAATACGTATGACTGACAAAGTATCATGTGCACTTTTAAGTAATACGTATGAGTGATAAAATTTAGTGTGCACTATTTATGGCGGATCTTAACAGCCTACCTTCACCCTTCGCCACTGGTACCTACTAATAAAAAAAATCTTACTCATTTATCAGCAACACATGTCATCACGTTCCTTAAACAAAACTTTCTTATGTAAATAATAATAGTAAATTACCTATTAATAATGTCCCACACATCAATACTTCAAACATTATTCATATTTGTACTGATACCATATTATATAATACATTAGATTAATACCTGGGTAATGAATGAAGAACAAAATAATAATATGTGTTACAAGACTTCGAATTCAGTTTTGTATACACATTTCTGGATAAGAACTTTAGAAAAATTATGAAATGTTGTGATTGTGTATGTGGACATGGTGCAGCTAATCTCATACTAACAATAGTCAACAGTAAAAAAAGAAATACCAAACTTAAACAAAGGCCACCACTGTACATACCAATAATTGAATAAACATTTATATTATTATTAGGAGCCTACATAATAGAAAAATTATGTAAATCTTTTTAATACATTTTTGTGGTTGTGACAGGTAGTTGTCATTAAATCTATGTATTCACCTTCGAAGAATGTAGGTAATGTTATTCCAACTTTCTTTGTGACACACACCTCTGTAATTTTTTTAATTATTAGGTATATTCAATACATTATACCTATTATATTATAATCAGTCATGTCAAAAACATCTGACTTCAGTCTGTGGTAAGAAAACCAAGAATGTGGCGGCTCTGTGTGATTCACAATAATATTAATTACTTATGCTTTTTATGTTAATTTATTCTATACCTCATAATACAACGTCAGACTATAAACAGAGACAGCTCAACTATTGGAACCACAGAGGCCAGGCTCCACCAGTATTCCTCTGAACAATCGAAAAGAATTACAATTAAAAAATAAAAAAATATTCTTACAAAGTTATCCAAAATATATCATTTTTTTATTCAAGTAAATACTACCACTTTCCTGTGCCCAGAGCACTTTTTTCATAATTTTCTATAAAAATACAGGCAGGTAAATCGCTTGATATGAACTCTCCAAACATGCCTATTTTGCCCTTAAGCGTCAATTACATTGAGCTTCTTTACGAGCTGTTTGTTGGCGAATTTAAAAGCGGGCGATTCAGCTACTGCAATTTGATAATTACACACAAAACTTTCCATTCGCTGAGAAGCCACAAGCCAGTGACTATTTTGACAGAACGTAGTTCGTTTTTTTACCGCGAGGTTGCTACTGCGCAGACGCAGTAGGCCCACACGCCGGCGTGTTGCGTGTAAAGTCGACCGGCTTTCAACTTTTCTCGGTAGAGTGTTTATAACCTGCTTATTAGCTTGTTCGATGATTGCACTGGGCGACTTTACAGGCAGATTGTAAATTCGCAAACAAACAGCTCGTAAAGAAGCTCAATGTAATTGACGCTTTACAACCAGTTTTAGACTATTCTCTGTTATGTCATCTATCCTCTTGACAGATGACATATCTATACAAAGCGCTTATTCTAGTTAATACCTAAAAGTGTAGGAGTGAATATTAAAATACAACAATAATTCCTTTTTTGTTTACTCCATTGTATTTTTCTGACAATGCTTTTATGCCTATGCATACAACTGGTATTAACATACAGTGTATCCCTGATTTTACATTTTTCAAGGGACTGACAATAAAAACATAAATATACAGGTAACCCTCGTTTCGCATGTACGTACAAGGGATCATCATAATGAGTGGAATCATACGTGTAGAATTAGACTATTTGACAGTTGTTATTGGAAATTTTTACATAATAAATGCAAACCGGCCATGCAGCACAGCACTATGTAGATTATTTTTGCAATGGAGGACAAAATGAATGTTATTTTTTTAGATCATCATTTCTAATGTTCACTGTCCTTATATTTGATCGTATATGTATATAATTTCGTGTTCGTTGCGATCGATCTTGTATCATTATTGATTGGTTGCTATGGTTTCCTACTCTTCTATTTTCCGTCTGTCACCGGTGTTGTCATATTATCTGCTGCCATATTTTTTTGTATGTGTATTGCAAAATTATATTACTTTTATTTTATGTATGACACTTATTTTGCTATGCATTTTGTTTTGTTTATAATAAAATGTTTTCGTATTGCACATTGTTTGGTTTTTCAAATCAACTGTTGATCGTGAAATTTCACTTATCGTGACCATGTCCAAAACGTATACATATTATGTCAACGTGCTCTTTCACGGGCATTGCAGATATGTCTATGAATAAATAGAAATTCAATTTAATGAGTTCAACTTAATAGGATTTGTAATATGAATACGTAATTTTAATTAAATTTTAAATATTTCAGATGTAAATTGCGGGAAATAATAATATAAAACCAGGATCCAAATACGCTAAATAATAAATTGTACTAAAATGAAACAGGACTCCATAAACAACACGCGGGTACATAAAATCTGAGTTCCATTGTATCTCAGCAGCGCTCGAAATGGAAAAGTTTACGAACCGGAGCGTTCGAAATTTTTTGAAGATACGAACACATTGACTGCTGACTAGATAATTACTTTTTAATTACCACATTTAAGTAGCATGCTAATTATATCGAATGGCCACCTAATCGTTACGCACTAGGTGCGTCTTTAGCGTCCAATGTATCAACAGAGTTATCAAAAGATGGAGCAATAATTTTACCAATTTCACGAACCGGAACGGCGCTCCAGTGCACTCTGGTCCATTTTGAACCCTGTATCTCAGTCACTTATACTTCAGCTTCTACTTCTAATACCTACTGGAATATTCAATTTACCCAGCCAATATTTCTACTTCTTTCAGATACTTGCGATAGCCTTGAATTTTATACTCTTCATAGTGGCAGTGTACGATACATTGTTCTCTCGGAGAGACGGTGGTGACCCCACAGCACCGGTTGAAACTAGTGAACCCCACGCAAATACCATAAACAATCCTGGATTTCGAGACGGTGCCAGGAGTGGTAAGATTTTGAAATTATAGACATCATAGATCGAAACTACTCTTTGTTATTCTATCGTTTATAGAGTGCCCATGACTATTCTAGAACCATCATGTCTTGACTATGAATTTATAGCACTGTATGCAGTGTTAAGGTCTGGGGTTGAAGATGCAGAAATATATTTGAAAGTGCGGGGTATCCGTAGTTCCGCAGAACTAAGACGTTCACAGGCATGATAAATTGTAATTTACCGAATGAAAAAATATCAATATAAAAAAATACTTAAGGGCGGACGTGCTCTGCGTGGGTCAAAATGGAGCTTTTTTTCTATTTTCAAATCATGATCCTGGACATACCTTAAACGTTGTAGATAATCTATTTATATAATTTTGAAGCCTTATTATCCTTTATATTTATTTTAAACATTTGATGACTGCATAAAGTATTTTTATTACATAAAATAGTATTCTTTTAAACCTCTCGCTCTAATTTTTAGAATATAGTCATATTTCAGTACATAAATGTGCAGTGGTGTTAAGATTTTTTACATTTATTAATTTTTAAACGCATTTATAAAACTATCAGTATAATTTATATCGACATTATTATGGTGAAATATTTACGATAAAAAATAATATTGATAATCTCTGTGATCCCAAATTTTACAAGAATTAGGCATTTTATTATTCAAAAAATGGGCAAGATTAACACATTTGAAGATAATTCTAAAGATACTAATTATAAGCTATGTCTTTGGCCATTCAAGTGTGATAAATGCTTTATAATAATTATTGACCTAAGAATAAGGTAGTGTTTTTTTGAAATACGCCATTTCTTTTGGCATTCCCCAGTGGTTAAGCTACAACATACGGCCGTAGCCATAAATTGACAAACTATAATTGAAGTAGGGAGTAAAATGATGTTAACGCGCGTGTTTGTACATCTACCTAACCGAAATTTTTTTTTTTTTAAACGGTACATTTCCTCCCTTAATATTTTTCATTGAACTAAGAATACAGATCGCAGATGGTGCTGGTTAGATTTTAAAAATCAATTAAACCTTGCCTAACCAAACCACCATAACAGATAAAAAATATTCTTCCACATATAAAATATCTAAAATTGTGTATGATTTAATAACATAATTTTAGATATTTTGTAGATAAGTAGATATTTATTATGTTTTGGTTGAGGCAGGATTTGATTGAATTTAACCTAACTAATACCGTTTGCTATTTGTCTTGTTAATTCAATGAAAACGAGTAAATATGTCTGACAAAGTTTAGCGAGCACTATTCATGTCAGATCTCCGCAGCCTACCTCCACCCTTCGCCACTATCTTCTCCTCCGTTTCTTAGCACCCTTGATTGGAGAATTTTACTTTCAAAAGTGTCTAGGCCTTGTTCATTTTGTAAAGTTAATGTTCAGTTTCCAAGATGGCAGTGTGTACAAGCTTTATAAATGAGTCGCTTAGTCGCCAAACCCGCTCTAGGATAAATAACAGATTACTAAATCTGCTCTACATAGCCGACCAATAAGATGTCGCGATTCAAACCATGATTTTTAGTAAATTGCTATACAAACGTCACGACTACTAGCATCAACATCATCGTAAATGCACAAAACAGTTTTTCGTAATTGACTCGAAACTCAAAAAAACCTACAGAGCGGGTTTAGCGATTAAGCGACTCAAATGTGCTGTAAAACATGTTTTAATAGATTTTTATGGGACAATTTTTACAAATTAATATGTATGTTTATCACACAGGTATTTCCATGACGGATTCGTCTGGAAAGCCCTACCACTACAATGGGCACGGTAGCGTAGCTTCGATGAATACGACGGCAACTACTGTCACATCGCTGAGTGCTGACGGCTCGTCAGTTGCCAGGTCGCCTTTGCGGTCCTCGCTCAAGAAGCCGAGACCCCCGAGGGAAGAGGGAGTGCCTGGTGGCCTGGGAATTCATAATCCAGGTTAGTTAATGTTACAATTTTTATACAAGCAGACTCTGTAGTACAAAAGCGCAAACATTTTGCACTATTTGCATATTATGAGTGTTTCAATAATATTATTCAAAATCTATTGTCATGTCTATCTTTAATTTTTTTAGAGACTAGGTATGTCAAAAGGTTTATCAGTTACTCAAAAATAAATTGTGTCTAATTTATTTTGTTTCTTATTTTTTGCATTCTTGTCTGGAACAGAATACCGAGGTATGTATTAAGACTGATCAATTAAATAAAATTTCATTGACAAACAAATAATGGATACAAAAATTTATTCGACAAAATAAATGTTCTAAAATGAACAGAAAATTATTGATACAATTAAAAATTATACTGACATCTAATATGCACATTTTATTCTTTATTATTTCATCAAGAGAGAAAAATTAATTACTAATGGTGTGTTTGTACTTGTGAGATTATTGCAACTGAATTGAATGTGTACATTCAAATGAACGCACTGCTATGCGATCACAGCATATTAAGTGAAAACACCACTTAAAATATTGAAATATTCAACAGAAAATGTACATACATACATAGGTACTAAGTTTATTAAAATTATACTCAGTCAGAAAACATATTTATGCAACAAAATCCAAAAGTTCACTAGCGCTACCAAAATGTGTGATAGAATTTCATGGACTTATAGTATTTTTAGGTTAACGACATCTTATATTAATTTTCAGGTTATTCTGGACATTCCCCAACGCTGTCCCGGAATGGCAGCCAAAAGAAAGTTAGAATACAAACACATAGCACTGAAGTTTGATTCACAAATACCAGCAAGACCTCGGCATGATTACGCCACGCTGAAGATACTTAGTGGATTCTGAAGAATATATTGATTTTCAACTAATCCTTAAAACATTCATGTTCTTCTTTTATGAGGGTGTGCAATAGACATCATCAAAACCAAACAAAACCTACCGTCACCCGGAAGTAAGTAGGTTGTGTTAAGTTTTGGTTTGTTTTTAAGTTTAAAACCTAATAGTTTCAGATGATCTGTCAACTCTATTTTCACTAGAAAAAGAATGATATGGTAACTCTTTACTGTATATTATTTACCCAACCTATGCTGTAATTTTAAAACTATCATCAAACTATTTTGAATTCGTGTCTGTTCACAAAAATATGTCAAAATGTCTCAAATTACTGTATGATTAACAACAGGAAGAAACCCGCCGTATTTCAAAGATAATTATTTTATTGTCATAGGCATGAATTCACGAATATAGAGAAACAAACATAATATTTCTTTTTATAAAATTGAATTTCGAATTTTTATAACTCTCATACTTAGTTCAACGTTGTAAAGAAGTGAATGAAACTTGTGTACAAATCTACAAGGTTACAACAGATGTCTAATCATTTACTTTTCTGTAATTATTTAAATTCCTATGTATGAAATGAAGAACATTATTTTCTATAACAACGCATGTAACATTTGTATCCGATATTATTATACGAAAACGACATATTAATTTTATGCACCGGCTAGACGGCAGCGACTTGCTTTCCCGATACAAACTGGTTTGCGCAGGTAAGCTTGTGGTAAAGCATGAGCGTCTAGCCGGCTCATCATTTTGACTATGAAATTAAATTCATAAACCCTATTCACCCGATTTATCCATTGAATGTTCTGACGGATTCCACCAATTTTATGTGGCGTCGGTAATACCGAGGAGTGTTAAAAATTAGTAGAATTTTGACTGACAAAATATGACTTCATACACAAAGACAACAAGCTCTTAGAAAATATTATGCTTCCATTTTGATATGAAAAATAAACAAAATGTTAAAGATACGAGGGATTTGAATAAATGTTTACGAAAGATCTCAGTGCTTGTCTTTGGCACAATATAATATAAAATAATATGGAGCGGATATATTTACATAATATTTTAACATATTATTATATTTCTTGATATAGATTGGTGTGATCTGATTTTAAATGCCTCTTATTGTAAAAATTCTTTGTAAAATAGTCTTTTTATATTAGTTTTAAGTCAAAATAATAATTTTTAAAGTGTCTTTTAAAGTTTAATACATACTGTACTTTATTACTATAATTACATGCATCATACATCCGATACCTAGTATAAATGAGGAGATGGATAGAAAAAGGACCTAAAGGCAACCAGTGTTGCTAGTTATATAGGTATATAATAAAAAATCGCATCAAAATACTAGAATGGGTTTGAGAATTTTTACGCTGCTGCTACTCTTCCAACCATCTCCTCATTTATCTTAAGTTTATATTATAATAATTATTATGTACACAATATTTTTGAGCTTATTATGTATTAATTAAAAAAAAAACAACTACCAACTCTAAAATAATCTATACATTATTATTATAAAAGTATATATTTCATAAAAGTATAACATATAAATCAATACTAGGTATGATATTTTCATATAAACTCTAAATCTTGCAGGGTTGATGCAATGTAACATTTTTTGTCTCTTACCAATATTTTTTAATTTAATTTTCTTATTTAAATCTTTGAAATATTCTATTATTCGGGTTCTCAATTATGCAAATTCATACAACATAATAAGTAAATAATTTTTGTTAATCTGCTTATTTTTTGTTAATGGCACCAAGTGTATGAAATACAATTTCATTTGTTTTTGTTTTCAAAATTTTTATACTTAATATTTTATTTCTTACCTTGGTTTATCAAAAATATTTTATTCATTGAATTTTTAATTTATTATGAACACGTCATATTGATATGATATATAAAATTTGTTATGTTACCTATTAATTGTTTCGATATTGATATTATTAGGTAAATACCAATATTTATTTTTTGTTTTCCAAAATTTTTATTTAATAATATATTGTATGGTAAATATAAGTCATTACCTTTTACATAATTATTATCTTAATTAAGTACTGAAAACCCAATTGAAAGGCGACTGAAAATTCAAAATTCGTAATTCCTTATACAGGCGGCCTTCGACTTTCGTACATTCTACTTTCGTACAATTCGTTATTATGTACGTTTATTAAAATTTAGATTTTTGTTGATAATGCAAAAACTGTGCATTTCCATATAGTCGCAATTGATAAAGACACACCAAAGGGGTGGTATTCAACAGTGGCGAAGGGTAGAGGTAGGCTGGTCAGATCCAACATAAATAGTGTACACTAAACTTTGTCAGTCATGCGTATTTGTTTTCATTGAAAGAAGACTACATACCACAGAACAGATAATAAATGGAATACCGACAGACTATATTCAATACGCCGCGCTGCATCTTGATGCAGGGTTGTGAATGTGTGAGTGTCCTACGAAAATGGAGCACGCATTATGCATGTACAATAGTGTGTGTAATACACCAACATTAAATGAGCGTAAATGCATAAACCGAGAGCAGTTTTCAGTATTCAACGTAAAACGTATTCTTGACACATGTTGAAGTTTAACCCGGATTCTTCCTTACTCGAGTCGGTAACCTGCTATTGCCTTACCCGTTATGTATTTCAGTTCCCATTATTTCTGAGTTCCCTGCTACATACAGTTTACAGATGGTGTCGGTTAGTTTTTAAAATTCAATTAAACCCTGCGAAAACCAAGCCAATAATAGATAATAGTCAAAAAATACTCGTCTATCTATAAAACATGCAATTAAATCGTACATAACTTTTTTTAAATTTTTCATCTATTATAGTTTCGTTTGGGCAAAGCTTAATGAATTTAAAAAAAATGAACCAACAATGTGTGTAATACATATTCTTAATCCAATAAAAACAAATAAGTACGAATAAAAGTGTGCACAATTATGTCATATCGCCCAAATTATACCAAAACTATTACGGTTTGGTTTAAGCAGGGTTTAATTGATTTTTAAAAACTAACTACATAATACCATCTGTAAATTGTAGTCTTAGTTCAATAAAAACAAATATGTATGACTAACAAAGTTTAATGCGCACTATTTATGGCGGATCTTAACAGCCTACCACCACCCTCGCTACTGGTATTCAATTACTATCTCTTGACAAGTTTATAAGGAAAACACCTGATTCCTAATATGCCTCATTAACTTTATCACACCCATTGATAAATAAATATTTTAAAGTACCTATGCTTTTTGATGTTTTTTTTTCTATATTGCTCTGCTTTCGTACATTCAACATTCGTACACATTTTCAGGAACCAATTACGTATGAAAATCGAGGGTCGCCTGTATTGACATAATATTTTGTAATGCAGTAGTACCCATTGTAATAAGTCAATGGTAAACATTTTTTTGTTTTTAACTTGATTTTTATAAAAATAATAAGGGCCTAAATACAAACTGAATCATTTAAATTATAATCAAGTTCTATCTTTCGTCTATGTTTATTTTTTTTTTCTATATTTTACACAACCTGTAATGGTTTATTGTTCATTGCACCTAAAAAAATTCTGCATCCGTGCAATATTATGTGTTAAGTCAAGTGCAGCTGGTAAAGGTTAAAATCATTTCAATAATGAAAGGTTCTACATTATAATCAGGCATGCGCAAGGGGTTTTCAGATCTGAATCACCCCCCAGAAACAAAAAAAAATATTTAGGTAAATTTTACCTTGTTATAATGGCTTATGAAAATTTTGCAGAAATTCTCATTTAAATATGCCTTGGTTTTTTAAGTAAATGTGTTTATTTTTTATTTAGTTCAAATGAGTTTAATGCACAATGAAATTTTACAATTTAACAAATAATCAACTCAGATATTCTCGTTTATAATTGAATTAATGATTAATCCCAGAAAGCGTTATAAGACTTTTTGGCCCGTTAAAGAGATTTTTGATTATTTTTTTATTGATTTATAAGACCTTTCTACATCGAATGGCATTATTAACTCAAAACCTTGAAATTTTGGGTTGTTTCCTTATAGAACTCAACAAGTTGGCCATGCTCCTCTCGGCATTCTATGACACGCAAGGTCTGTGGCCACTGGAAAACCCGTGGCACTCATAAATTGGTACAACTATCTAGGCATTCAATGTTTGCTTTAATATTATATTCCGATGCGGCATGCCTAAAAGACAATACGGCGCGGACGACATAAGGGACACTAACGATTTTAATAGTTAAGCCTCTCGCATTTGACAACTTGTGGAAGTGATAGCCTGCAATAACTCGTAGATGATCACCTTCAGGCCAGGTGTTTATAGCTACACTCAAAACGCTACACTAAATTTTTTTAACTCCGCCCTCTCCTGCCGCCTTAAAAATCAATAAAAAAATATTGTACCTAGATATTTTTTTCAAAATGGACTCCCCCGTGCATAATTTTTCTGTGTGCGCGCCTGATCATAATCAATGATTCAATATAATACTGTTATATTTTAAAGCATAAATTTTTCAATAAAAAGTAAAGTTGTAATATTATAAATGTCGCTAAAACAGGTTTATAGTGGAGTAACGTTCACTTCTTCGATCCAATAGTTTCATTTTTCTTTAATATCATGGCATTATTATTTGAATGATATATGGCATCTAATTTAGGTAGGTACCTAATGAATGGTATTTAGGTATACGTATTTTATAAAACCTCATATTAAATTAATTTTATATACTTATAATTAACAAATAGATAAATCGTAAGTTGTGTAAATACTTTTCATTTTGTTTTCTCGTTGCCTGGTATAACCGTACTCGTCTAGTTTGTATTTTTAATCTGCTGAATCGGCAAAACAAATTATTTTGTAATTTCGCAATAGAATAACTATGTTAACTGAATAAAATTATTGTCATTATAATAATTTTGTCTTATTATACAATCAGCATTCTAGTTATAATTTAGGGTTACATGTAAATTGTACGTAAAATATTTCACCGTAGCACAGTTCGCCGTGAGCTTTCTATTGGAAACAGATGACTGTATACTATATGATCTCCAATTTTATTAAATTCAATATGAACATTAATTCAATTTTCATAGCCGATTTTGGCAAAATTCATGAATTCAAGAATGAAAACGTCACCTAACCTAACAAATAATCCAGTATACGCTGGCTTCCTGTAAACCGACAAGAACCGTGTTTTATTTAAACATAAATTTTATATCAGTACTATACGACCCAAAGAGGTTGGACGGTCTTTAATATACGAACATATATTTCCGATACAACATTTCACAGTGAAGTGTGATACGGCGAACTGCATACGTACAAATTTCCGGACACGATATTTTAGTAATAAGCCTCACAAAAACTCTGAGAGTTTGCTTATAGATATTATAACATTATTCTGTTTAATAGTTTTAATCTATTGAAAATGTAATAAATTATTGTGCCAGAGAAAATACGTCTTCTTTAAAAGAACGATTGTTAACCTCTATATTGTTAAAATGGTGTGTTACGATGAATTTACGAAACCGTAATTGTTTTTACGATAAGTCATTTCTCCATCTTCTGTTATGCCTAAACTAATAACTGTTATTACCAAATAATCTAAATAATATTATACATAATTTTGTATGTATTATAGTTACTAAAAGACGGTATAAAAAATTACTGCGGTATTGCTAAAATATTGAGAAAACATAATACTATTATGCAGTGGCGAAGGGTGACTTTTGCTGTGGAGTTCAGGGAAAAAGAGCACACTTAACAGTTATACTTACAGGAAATAAGAAGATAATACGATATTACTACTGATGAATAGGTACACAATAATGACAACAACACACTAAATCGATGAAATTTCAATAGCTCACTGACAATAGAAAATTGAACGATGAGTTTAAATTACGTATTTTCCTAAACATATTTATACACGTAACAGACGACCAAAAATAAGTCTTCGGTAGTATCTTAGTAGGTAGGTTGTAAATGCCAGGAGGTATGAGAATGGTGGTACCCAACGGGCCACGAATTTCTATGAAAAAATAAAACCTTAAAAACATCATTATTTAGACATATATTAAAAGTATATCATAAAGACTTGTATATTGGTTAAAAATGTCACTATGATTACAAGAGATGGCAGTATATTGTGTACAATATATTAAGTTATTTAAAACAACCGACCGGGGCTAGTATAGTGAGTACAGCGTGTATACAAGTTCATTTTCTATGGTCGGCTTTGCATGCACGGATTTGTAGAGCTTGTAGACATCCAGTTAAATAATCCCCTATTATCGAGCTTCGCCACTGCTGTAATGGTTTTCAAAGTCCATTTAAAAGAAGGCCCATAGGATCTTATTAGGATCAGACATGGTCAATATATTATATATGTGTAATAATAGGTACTCTACAACCAATATATGTATCATGGCAGCAATTAAATAGTGCTGTATGTAGTATGAAAAAACAGATACGGAAGAAGGGGTATAGATATGTATTCATGAAAAAGTGAGGGGAAATAATTTCATGGATCGTCATTAAGATGTACACAGCCATGATAATATTATAATGGTAATTCTCGTAGAATCATCCACCTGAATCGATCGAGTACAGCAAACGATATGATATACTGAATGATAATCAACTTTAAGTGCTTTCGATGACCTGCTTCTGTGTTTATGTAAAATGTTATCAGCCTTATACATACCTCTATGAGTTTCATGGTTTAATAGAGTTTTACAATTTATAATTCTAGCTCAAGACGATACATTTATTTGTAGGCATTCCCATGGAACAAATATTGCGTATTGAATAATATATGACATTCTGTTTTCTATTTGTAGACCACACTAACTTTATGTACGTTGAACTCCATTATGTACTTGAATATGCTTAAATATTAATAAATTAATGTATTGTCTGGAAGCACCATAATGCCTACACTAAGTCTTGGTTCTTTAGTGCACGTCAGGTTAAACCTTGCGGTACAAAATTGTATATTTACAGCAGCTTTATAATCGAAAAATCAAAACTCAAACATGCGCACAAAACTATAATAGTAATAAACTAATGCCAGATATACATTAAACCACATTGATACAAAGTGTATATAATTCTATACAAACTTTCAATAATTGTACATTATTGTTTCAAGTAGGTGCACTATAATATAATGTTAATTTTGGATTATTATCAACAGCTTCTTGTAAAGTAATTATCTTTAAACAAATACACATTAATATAAAATAATTTTAAAGTTTCTATGATAATAAATAATATTATAACATATTAAATATTATTTCAGTTTCAACAGCAAGCAGGGTTTATAAATTATTAAGTCTTATTTAAGCCTACGACTAATTATAAATCAATTTTTACTATGTTAACTGAATCATATTTATATATCGCCAATATCCACCATCTCTATCTATTGATATTATTATGTTTGGAAAGTCGCAGTAACGGACTTTCGAAATTAAGATATTTCCATAAAACTGGAGACAGTTAACATACTATGTTCGAGCATTTAAATACCGTGCCATCGGTTCCCATAGCACCCAATACACCAATGCATTTCAACAGATGTTCAATTTTCAGAACATTCATGTCTATCCCAAGCTCCCAGTTATCCCAATTAATGATGAAAATAATAATGAAAGAATTTTGTGTAAAAACACATTTGATTGATTGACGTGATTTTGACTTGACGTGATTGACGTGATTTTACAATTCTTGTCACATCTAAGATTGGTTATAATTATAATCAGCCATGATAATCATCTTCTGTATTTGAAATTAATTCAGGTCCTGAGAATTAAATGAGTGCAAGTGGCATACAATTTAAAAATGTGTTAGGTGCAGTTTTCACATTACTACATACCGTATTTATATATGAATCAGGATTCAAAGATAATAATAATTAAAGGTTGTGATCGAGAAATAATCAGAAAATGTGAATCTCGAATCTCGAGAAATGAATTTTCCGAAATTTCGAGAAATCATTAATTATTAGAATCTTGAGAATTCGTGCGGGGAAAAAATCACTGCATTTGGATTTAGCGCATGGCGCCAATGGCACATTTATATGGAACAAGACATTATAAACTACCATGCTTCAAAGCATCTTCTAAAACTGCCTTTACGTAGTACCATATAAAATTATAAATCCTATTATTTCTTATAATTTAGTAATACGACATTTTTTTTTTCTTTTACTACAGATTTAATTCAAAAATCTCGATGAGTTTCGTTGGTTCAACTTGCATCATAATTTTATTGAAAATATCTTAACCAATGAAACTAGTCTGCCAGACACACACGCAAGGGGGGGGTTTTCGATCCGGACCCCACACCAGAAACAGAAAAAATACAAATTATTTAGATAAATTAAATATTACTTTGTCAGGGCTTCATGACTGAGGATCGTGACCCGGATGATGCGGTATGTCTAAAAGACACTAACGATCCTAAAAATTATGACCGTTAAACCATGCGCATTCGATAACCACTTGTGGATGTGACACCTCACAGCAAATCGTATCATATACACTTGATTATATCTGCAGTCCAAGTATTTATCACCAGATTTAAAATGCGGAGTATCTGGGGATGGGGAATGTATCTGGAAAAGTGTGGTATTCCGCGATTGAAGCAATGGAAGCTAAAAATCAGTGGCACCTGCTAGATTTTCTTAACACCACCCCTTCCGTCACCTTAAAAACAATTAAAAAGTATTATGGATTTTTTTTCAAAATTGACCTCCTGAAACCATTTTCTGTGTGTGCGCCTGTTGTCTGCAGTAAAAGGTTTAAAAAATGTAGTATTATGAATATTTAACGATGATGGCCTTTCACCAAGGACTAACAGTAAACAAAAATAATTATATTTAAAATAATATTATATCCAATATCTTGAAATCAACATGTTTTAAGTATTATTATTTTGACCTTCGAAAAAATAGTTTTCTGTATGTAAAATATGAATCCGTCCATTTTATTAATAATTTATTTATGTTGTTTTTAAAATGTATTATTCTTTTGAAGATTATTGTTAAGTTTATTTTCATTGTATACCTACTTCCCGTGTATTGTTTGTCAAAATAAATATCACACTACAATAAAATATTGGAAATATTATTATATTATCCAATATAAAAATCATATAACTTTTAATGATAATATAATATTAATTATAGGTAGAAAAAATTGATGAATAAAGAAATCTATGCTACTGAATTACTGAAATTGACCAATATTAGCCATTTTTATTAGTTTTTCTATTAAATTAATTTTAATCGAGTCATTATAACCATTATGATAAAAATAGATCATCTTTTTTCTGTTTCATATTATTTAATTAACACGTTCAAAATTAAGTAATGTAAAATTGATTCATTCCACTTCTTTATTCAACAACATAAATTATTATAAAATATGATGGGGTTATTAGTATCACAAAGGCTGCTAAAACCCCAATTATTGCCTGTAAGTTTACAGTCAGCTCTAATGAATGTTTTGGATGACATATTTGGTAGACATTTTTGTTTTTTTGAGTGCAAGGTTTTATTAATAATTCAATCATACATAAATAATTCTCAATTTGATAGAATTCTATTTTTTGCACAATTTTTAACACAACAAAAAAGTACCTATCTAAAATTCTACACAAAATTCATAATTCTTTATTGTCCCATGTTTAAATTATTTTCAATTCACTAAGTATCGAACTAGTACATTGTGCAATTCGATTTTTTCTAATTTTCGGTTCCTTGCATTTCAAATTCCAGACCTACAAACTTATCTATAGAATGGATGGGGGAGCCACTGTCGAAAATTACCCAATCAAGACTCGCAACTGGACAGAATCTGACATTCAAATGACGTTTTCAAAATGGCGTCCATATGGTAGTTCGTAGTTCCATTTTTGACCGTTCTTTAGATAAGTTTGTAGGACTGTAACAAGATTTAGAACAAAAACTTCAAATGCGTTGTTCCGATAGTGGGCACATTTAAAAATTAGAGCAGCAGTTTCATGAACAAAAATGGTTATGATATTACGGCAATACTTGCATAACAGCACTGGAACCATCGCCGTGCTATCTTCATCCTAAAACATGTTTTAGTCCAATATCTAATGTTACTCCCCAATAAATTAATAATCTCATATTAATTATATTTTAATTACTGTATATTGTTATGTAGCGTTCTTTATAACAGATTCATAGTACCACGGTGACTAAAATAGCGCACACAATAATTGCATATTGCTATCAATGTTATTCGAATGTAATAATATTTTTAAGGTACAGGAATAATAATTACTATGTAAATTAAATATTATATTATACTTTTCTTCAAATTAATAACAATGTTTATGTTTGAAACTTCACTGAAAACCTGAGAATAGATTTATAATAGAATAATTCAATAAGTAAGTTATGTTTTTATTAAATTCTATCAGAGCAAAATGATTTTATAAATGTCTATAAAATGTGCATGTTTCAAAATAAAGCGACATAGTCTATAAAACCGTTGTTTCAATGTTAAATCTATTAGGTATTCCTTTGCTTAAAGGTGAATGCGCCACCTACCAAAAGCACGTGGCGGATAAATCGTCGCCGTAGACGTACGTCAAGGGAGCCAGTCCACAAAATCATGTTGCTGAGAAACAGGCATTCAAAGATTTTGTGTGACAAAGAAAAGTAACATTTTTTTATTGAACTTTTTTGTAACGGTGAAACTTTCAACACAGAATATACTTTGTGGTGTTACCTTTTTATTATTTTGTACAAATAACTAAAAAAAATAGTATCTTAGAAGTTATGTGTGTTATATCTCTTGACCACTGAATATTGAAATGTACAAAAAATGTAGTCAAAAGAGATTTGTGGCTTAAATCCATTGACCACTGCATCTTGCTATATTAAAAAAAGTGGATGTAGTATAGTGAAATAGAATCGAGTTTAATAATTGTAATGGACAATAGTTAAACATTAAGTGCCAACTAATTTAATCGATAGAACATGAATAAAGTACTAGTTAATCTCAAAGTGTATAGCTTCGGCTTTCTGCCAACTTAACCTTCTGCAAGGATTGCTTTATATCATTATCTACCTCGAATAAACTGTCATTTGTAATCTCGTTTGAAATAAGAAATTATAATTTTGGGCGCCTTAAAGTTGTGTATTTTACATGTTAAAATTAGCAATGAAAAATAAGAACAAAGCGTATTTTGTTGAGAGTTATTTAATTACACACAACAACATTTACGTAAGTACAACAAGCGTACTACATAGAAATTTAGAATTGATACAAAAAAATAGAATTTTAACATAACATTGAGAATATCTTTGATTGGTACGGTGAGAGTTTTTAAATGGTTCAAATTATACTTAACTTTATTTTAAATGATGGCGGCATTGCAATTGGGCTGGAACTTGTTGTTAAGAACATACTTCCCGTTCCGAAGAGGGAAGCATTTTTAAATGGCGTGGAACTGTTTCTATACGTTAACCGGTGACGTCCGAACTGTATTGATTCTAATCTTGGAGTGAAGATCTTACGGCGGAAATAAGTTGTTTGTTATTTCCCCTTCCATGTGATTGTTGTAGCGTCAGCTTTAAAAAGGCGGGAAGACTCTTCATTTGTCGGATTGTAACGGTTTACTGTTTTAAGGGCAGGGTTGACACACACTGTTAACAAGGTTGTGCCAAATTTATTTTGTTAATTAATTAACATTATTTATTTAAGTTTGCGTTTAAATTGTAGACATGTCACATGAAATGTAACATGACAATCTTTGATGATTTTAAAATGCTTTTGTGTACTTTACTCATTTTCGCCAAATTTGTGGCTTGGCTCCCTTGACATCTACGGCGATAAAATACGAAGAGATATATTTTTTGATAAATAACATTTAAGAGTGTTTTAATTAATAAATACGTATTTAAAACATTAAAAAATATATTATTTTATATAAAGGCAAAGATAAACTTACAATTTAAAAAAATTGAATTTATTTTTAAAATAAATATAAAATTAATAATAGGTACCTAAGTACTTACATACTCACAATGAATAATTATTACTTAGTCAAAAATCTTTTTAATACATTAGAGAAAGCTTAATAAACTTAATTTTAATAATAAGGTGACCATAATATTATAATTATGTAATCCTGGATACTAAGAAAGAATTATTCACGTTTTATAATTTTTTTTAAATTGATAAAAAATATTTTTCTTTAGAAACCTAGGGCTCGAAATGTACCGAACCACACAGGAGCGCCGTTCCGGTTCATAAAATCTCCAAAATTATCGCTCCGTCTTCTGGAAAAAAATTATTTGACCGCCTGACCAAGATAATAAAAATATAAAATAATCGCCAACTTGCTGTTGCATACCTTGAACATGTCGGAAAATTGGATTGACACTTTTCTTGAACCCCAGTCCCAGAGTATGCATGGAATATAGAGGAGGACAGACCTCTCATCCTTTTGGGCGTCAAAAACTGGAAAGAATCTTAAAATTGCAGATGTGGAATTACTGCTGCCTTTTGCAACCTTTTAATTATGAAATGAACACCCTTTTAATTAACTTACCTTAATTAATTAAACAACCTTTTAATTATGAAATGAAGTGCTTCGATTTTTCAATCTTACTTTAAAAAAATTTGACATTGTGAGAAGTAGGTACCTAAGTATATTCTTTTTTTCAACATTATTATCAAATTTTTGTTGAATTGGAAATCTGGAAAAGGTGGGTAACATCATTATTTTCACAAATAGATTCAGCGTAATAGCCAAAAATATTCTCCAACCAATGCTTTAGTGATATCCAATCGCTACAGAATTACTAATCTAATTCAAACCACAGTCTCACAACATTTCTCTCAGTCCAGCATCTTTTATAAAATCAAGCGTGCAGTACTTAGTGCATCCCTACACCCTTATATTATGTCAAAAATATACGTCAGATATTTTTATTATTGGACATAACACACCTACTTCATTACATTTTATTTATCTAAACCCGTCGCTATTTTATAGAGATTTTAACTCTTATTATTATAAAAATTAATAAAACAATGATTGTATGTAATAACATAATGATGATAACGCGGTATTAAAATAATTAATTAAATTAAATACGCTCTATTTCACGGTGACACCTATGTACAAATTAAGAAAACTACGGCGTATATTTTTCGGTGACCGGGGGATGACTTGGTCCCATTTCGTTGCCGCCCTACAAATCTCGTTCCACAAAGTATGCAAACGCATTAACATTAGTATACGCACATTGGGGAGTGATTCAAATAACCCCTTGGTGGGTAAAAAAAGCTCGCTGTATGTTGTTCTTCAAAACCAGTAATGGTAAGTCGATACTAAACATGTTTTTAGATGTGATTAAGTAACAAAAATTACTCATTTCCCATTAATAAACTCATATGATTAAGAGTAGCTTGATACATAATGAATAATATGATAAAGTAGGTAGGTGTGTATATTTAATAATTAATGACAAAAGCCACCACCTAGAAAGTCGTTGAGCCACCACTGCTTAGGTACCTACCTAAATATCTTTTGTAACCAATGACATTACTAATTTTAACATCCCTCTAGGATGGAAGGAGGTATCTCCAGACCATTAAGTGCCACATACCAGAGCAGTGGCGTGACAATATGATTGTACCGTTATATTATTGAAATGGGAAAAAAACTGCAAATAAATGATAACTAAATGATAAAATTCATAATGGGTAATTTTAAAGCCCCTTTCTATCGAATGATTTACCCAACTCAATTATGTATAATATCCTACTTGGGTCGGTTCATTAACCACAAAACAAACTGCTGACAGACTTTTAAAATTCTTTGAAAATGACACATATTTTTATAATCTTTTTTTCAATTTCTCTTTTTGTTTAACTTTGCATCAGAAAATTCTATGTAGGTAACTATTGAAATGGTTAAAAGGGTGGGATGTGATTTCTCGACTTATTTCGATTCTCGAGATTTCAAGAATGTTAGGCAGGGCTCGAAATGGACAGGATCGCACCGGAGCGCCGTTCCTGTTCGTGAAATCGGTAAAATTATCGCTCCGTCTCGCGGAAAAAATAATTTGACCATTTGAACCAGATAGGCCAAAAATAGAAAATCTAACACACTTATTTTTATGAAATACCCATAAAATTTGATAACTATGGAAATATCTTCAGAAAACTGTTGAGCACTCCGGTTCGTAAACTTTTCCATTTCAAGCGCTGATGTTAGGTAAGTATCTATTTGAGTCTGAAAAAATCGATATCGGTTTTTACAGTTTTTGAAACATTAGGTAGATAATATCTACCTACCTACTTCTAAAAAAATTGATTTTCTGAGCTGCCAATGAGACTGTTTTTCATGAATTCATTTTCATTGCGTTCAAATCCAGCTCTTCCGCTAGAAGGATTGGATTAAAATCGGAAGTTAGATGTAAAACCTATGCATAATCATTTGATTCAAATAATTTCAGCAATAACAAAGATGTATCAAGAAGAATAGGTATATTATTTTTACTCCTTGTTATGACAGCCTGTTTTTCACCTCGGAAGAATAGTTTATGGTAGATTACAACCACATAGTAGGTAGGTAGGTGTAACCCTCAAATAACCACGAAAGTACCTATCAAGAAATAAGAATATTATCATATAATATGTTTCCTAGAGTTTATTGATTTCGTTTTGACACAAAGATATCTAATAAACTTTATCGGTAGGTAGGCAGACATAGGTGTTTTAGTGCCCAGAATACCTACAGATTATAGAATTATATGATGGTTTCGGAAGATTACGCACACAAAAATTCCACAGAGAAAAAATCCACACATTGAAAATTTCACACATAGTATTATTCTACCTATTCAGATATTTAAAAATGTTTAATATTACCACGTTTTTATTAGCTCGTATTCTTGTTTCTCTAGTACAGTTTTTTTCTTGTTTGTCCAAGATTTGTATTGGACGATTGAAGATTTTTAACTAACTTCCCGACTAGCTAGACATTTGAAACTTTTAGAATATATCAGAACACGACGACAATGCATTCTTTTAATACTTTTAGCAATTTTTAAGCAGAATTGAATTCATTTTCAGTTAATTCTGTTTTATATGAAAAGTTATTATTGTCGGTTGCTAAGGGGGTCCTAGCAACTAAATTATTAATATATACGTGCGTTACTATTATAATCTAGTTACTAAATAGTTACTCTATAGTTACTAAATCAATATGAAATGTCAAAATGATATTTCAGTATTCTATATTTATTCAGTATTTCTATCAAGTACAATAAAAAGTTTTTATTAATACATAGAATTGTCAAGTTTATATGATTCAACAGAAAATTTAAAAAGGTGGTAGGTATATACAAAATTCTTTTTATCTTGTAATTATTGGATTTTGAACAAGGAAGATAACAAAAGAAGATCAAGTATTTTTATTCATCCATCTTTTTTATAATAATTTATATTTGTAGTACTCACCTACTTACCTATTTTATTATCAATTTCAACTGCAAAAAAAATGAAAATAATATAGACTAGAAAAATAAAATATATAGCCACTCAACACATACCTACCTAATAATGCTGTAAGTGGCTGTATGGTTTATTCATAATTTTATTGAATTTCCGTAGAACCTGAATGTGTGTAACCTATTAATTTTTTGCGTATTTCTAACTTTTAGGATAGTAAAGTTGTGAGTCATTATACTATTTGAGGATATTAGCTTTGAAAAGGGAAGGTCCACCCGCCGTGTGCCATCATTTCCATATTCGCAGACCATGTTATCGCACTCTCTCCCTCTTATCCAGTGGATAAAACGAAACAAAAACTTTTGATCAGGTGCAATTTTTAGTGAGTCCACCAGCGATCGCCGCGCCCTGCCGGCCGAATGTGAAGTGAACGCGAACATATACCGGAAAATGTCCGATTGGACTTGGTAATTCAGTCAGACTGTATTATAATTTTTATATTTTCCTATTAATTTATGTGTTTTTGTTATAAGTGAATGCCGCGTTGACTGGAAATCAGTATAGTTTAATTTCTCGCGCGCTGTAGTTCGGTCATTTATCAGGAAGACAAATTAATGTATTGTTTGAAAATAATAAAATAATGACAGCAGTGTTCAACCACGCGAGATGTGCTTCGATCGTGTAAGATTGGACAATTTTGAAAGATTTTGCGGAGTGATGAAACAGCGAGAAGTTTCGAGAGAAGCTATTTACACCCCGGTCTGATCTGTGTGATTTTTGGATACTTCAATCGTCCGGTTAGTTGAATTTTAGCCTGTGTTATCATCGGAGGATGCGGCCTAACCTTCCTGACGGATTATTTTTAAATTCATTTCGTGAGAGGGGGTCCTGATTCCGTACATTCTTTTAACGTCAAATCTGCGTGGGCATTCCTAGAAGGAATGATCTGATTTAGGCTCGTAATTGATTCAATTATTTAAATGGACTGCGACTGGTTTTTGTGCATTCGAAAAGTCACTCCATTTACTTACTTACATTAGGTACAAAATATTCAGTTGAAGTTGTGCAACAAAGGAATTTTTACATTTTAAATTTTATTCGTTCGTTCTAAATTCAAAAGTTGGTAAGCTATTAACATTTTAGTGTAACCCACTTCAAACCCAACAAAAATAAAATAATTTGATCCCTACAGGAAACCTCTATTACCTATCGATACACTACACCACATTCAAAGATGAAGTAATTGCAAAAGTAATTCAGTGTTATCATCACAATAAAATCAAAACTTACTTCATTTTCCACCTTATTATTATAATTTTACAGGAACATAATCCGCTGAAAGGACAATTAGATATTATAACAATCTCAGGTGTTATAATACCCACATTGTCAATTAATATTATCTATCTTCTCAGGTTTCCTCTCATGTCTCCTTTCTATTTATTTAATATTGTGACATGTGAGAGTCCTTTCGTGTATCCTTAAGTAAGTTGGTAATTCTTAATTGATTGATGAAGACTCAGAAAATGAGCAAGAGGAATAGTATTTTGGTGAGCAACTGGTATAGGTACTGACTACTTGAATGTTTGATGGACAGTATAGGTACATACACATGGCAGTCTCTAGTTTCATGTTATTTAGTGTTATAATAGTGTTAGCGAATATGTGCAGAATAAAAGTTGTAAGTAAATCCAACTGACAAAAAAAAGAAAAAAGAAATTGAAAGATTTGGGAGAGAATTTGAACTAGCAGATGACTGAGCTATGGAAAATCCAAATGTCTATTTTAAGGAATGTGACAAGATGATTGAAACGGCTTCAAAAATCATCTTCGAATATTAAGTACCTAGGTACTGCTGAGTCGCTGATGAAGGAAATCATTTCCTCAAACCAGGGTAGACATGGTATAATATTTAAAGTATATGGTAGTGACGAGAGGTGCACACTAAACTTTGCCAGTCATACTTATTTATTAAACTATGAATAGGTACAAATTGCAGATGGTGCTGGTCAGTTTTTTTTAAATTCAATTAAACACTGCCTAATCAAACCATAATAGTTTGGGTATGATATGGGCAATCCGACAAAAAGAGTGCACATTTTTTCAGTCCTTATTTATTTTCGTTGAATTAAGAATAGGTACATATTACAGATTGTGTTGGTTAGTTTTTTAAAATTCATTAAACCCTGTTTAAACCAACACTATAGTTAAAAATATTCTTCTGTGTGATTTAATGGCATAGTTTTAGATATTTTATTGATACTTAGACATGGCTCTAGTCTCGGGGCCCGGCGTGGCAGGTCGGCCGGTTAAGTCAGATGAACACACCAGAAATTTGCTCTAATGGCAAAAAAGTCGCCTGCTCAAAAATATTAACATTTACAAATATGTGGCTATGTGATGCAAATCGACGTGATATGATAATTATTGATACAAATAATAATGATATTTCACGTGTAGAAATTTATTTTAATTACTGTTAGTATGTTTCCTGAAATGGCTATTTATCAAAAATATTGAAGGGTCGCATGTTACATGACTGCCACAAAAGAGGGTCGTGATCAGTGCTCCATAATTGAATGTCGAGTGCAGAGAACTCAATAATTCAAGTGGGTTTATATAACAATCGCTAAAAATACACAGAAACCCTGGCTGGTTCCATTGGTGAAACTATTTAGGGAACACTAAAGTGGAGCATCACACTATCCTTAACCTTATCAATAGGTATGGGGGCCATGTACTTAGATAAATATTTTTTGACTTATCACACTATCTGAAATTTGTAGTCTTAGTTCAATGAAAACAAATACGTATGACTGACAAAATTTTTACACGTGCTACAAATTACGAACAAAAGATAGATTTAAAAGTATATGTGACAAAGAGAGACATTACTCAATTATGCGAAAGGGATATGAAAGTAAGCGGTAAGATCAAGATAATATTATTATTTGTAGGCTATAAGAAATACCAATATGATTGTATTTAGGTTTTGATGCCTTTTTGATCATCTTATAGGTAAAACAAATAGCAAATAATGATGATGAAAGCTTATTAGACTTATTTATGTTACCAAAATAGGCATTTCTCTTTTATTTATTGTAATAAATTGTCAATCTCGTGTGGTAACCCAAGGTGACATCACCGGAATGGACGGATTTTATTAGCATCATAAAGGGAAGGTTTTTTTTTTTTTTCCCGACCATGTCCGATCCTAATAGGATCATATGGGCCTCCACAGAGTAGAGGTTTGTATTAACAGATTTTGTTTTTTACGAGAAATGGATGTCAGCCACTTGCTCAACCTATTAGGTCCATACTCTGATGGACACAAATTGAAAAACAATATGTGTACTTGCCAGACCCAGGATTCGAACCTGGGACCCACGGCGTGATAGTCCATCGCTTAAGCCGCGCAGCCACCGTGGGTGTAAAGGGGAGGTTACGGAGATAAATGTAATATTTATGTTAGTTACATTATATATTAGCGTGTTAATTACTATGCTATTTTTGTGTAGCGTGACTATTTTCAACAAATTGAAGGTTTCTGCGATGGATTTGTAGAATATTATTGTATGAAGGGAGAGCTTAATTATAAGTAATGTGATTTATGCGGAATACAAAAAGTGCTACATCATGCTAAAAACTATTTTTGCCCAAATTGTGTACTGGCTGCTTCCTGCATAACTGCTCAATTCATCTGATCCATCAGTATACCTACTTGATATTTTTTCATGCAGTACTTATAACTTACTTATCTTGATTTTAAAATGTTCGATTAGTACTCACTACTTACTTTGATTGATTCCTATCAAAATTGAAAAATTAAGTAATACACTTAATTATGAGATAATAAAAATAGAAGTATATTTTTAGACAATTATTGTGTAAATTTTCAAAAGGTTCTTTTACTCTCACATGAGGTTGCAAAATGATCTTTCACTCTTTTTCTTTTATGTATTTATTAAAAAGCTGTTTTCCACCAATAATCGTGTTTATCGCTGAGTTTTGTTTTGATTGAAAATGGCCAGAAATAGAATGTGGGCTTAGTTTTCATTATACCTAATGCTCATTGGTTGTATGGGTGTGTACAGAAGAGGGATTTGATAGGAAGTGCTCGATCATTAAGTGCACTACTTACAAATTCCAAATTGGTAAGAGTATATTATCTATTTTATTGATAATTGAAAATATTTTAATATTCACACTGAATGTGTCATGAAGTCAATACAATATTATCAATGTAGATGTAGAACCTGGGTTTAATAGTGTCTCATCCTTCGTCTTCCCTGTCAAGATGAGTTTAATGGCTCACAACCTATCCTCTTCAAAAATCTGTTAAGATAACCTTTTTTAGTATGATTTGACTGAATATGTAAAAAAATGATTTTAAGCTTTTACTGGACAGTTAATAATTCTTCCGTGTTTCCACCATTGCAATGGTAATGGAAAATATAAAGGTATTCCAAAATCGTTCCACTATCAGTGTTTCCCAAAACTTACAATGTGTTAGTACCCTTCTAGAAGCATACATTTTACCAGCATACCCCGCAGTCTGATTCGAGATCTTTTTTTCCAATTCACAAAATATCCCCCATTGTACAACATAAGTCATTGGATTAGTTTGGCTGCGAAGCTATTCCATGCGGCCCACAACAGAGAGCTCTTCTAGGGAATACTCCGTCAGTGTCAAAGAGCTGGTGCCTGAATCTGGCAAGGTGTACTCCTCTCTAAATCTTTTGTGTGGGTATCACATTTTGGGAAACACTTATATAGGTAAATATAGATTATAGATACATTCTATGATCTGCATTTCAATAAAATTGTTTGTTTTCTTTTCAGATGAGATATGGATGAAGGCCTCCTAAACGACTTATTAGAATGTTCGGTCTGCTTGGAGAGACTTGACACATCTTCGCGGGTCCTTCCATGTCAGCATACATTTTGCATAAAATGTCTCAAGGTACATACAACACCCTCTCTTCCGATTGAACTCTTCACACCGAGTGTCGTCATAAATTTCATTAGTTTTACCTTTTATTATACCTAGTTAATTTTCGATGATCGATTGCCTATAGTTAAATGTATGCAGCATCTTCTGCCAAGTCCATTTACTTTCCAGATATATACGCATGCTAGCCATTGATAGCTCTATTAACGGGAACAGCTGTCTTGTTGATATTATTTTCACTGATTCTGATTAACCTCAAGAGTGCCATGAGCAAATTAACTCGTGAAAGTTTATATGCACCATCAAGTCTTCATTTCAACATCATGTATATTTTCAAAACAATATTTATTATCATTTTAGTGTGAAAATGTTCTCAAAAAACTCGATAATATGTTGATTAGTTGGCCTACAGATATCATCCAAGTAAAATTGACAAACAGTGAAAAGGTTAAACATGCCATTAGAGCAATGATACTCAATCTTTTTTTTCTTCGGGCCAAATACATATATTTGTAAAGTAACGCGGGCCGCATCACTACTGGTGTGTCGAAAAAAATCATGAAACCCCCCCCCCTTTTTCACAAAACATTTTTGAGATTTTAAAAATTATGCGTTTGCAGTAGCAACACACTTATACCAGATCTGATGTGGACCATAATGACAATCCTCTTCGGGTGTCACTATCTGTGCGTCAAAGTCGAAACGAATCTCATGATATACGAAATTCCTGATAATAAATGTGTTTCGGGCCGCACATAAAAGCTTAAAGGGCCGCAGGTTGAGTATCGCTGCATTAGAGGATTCAAGGAGATGACTAATAAAACATAATATGTGTATGATAGCTAATGGATAGTAATGATAAAAAAGTTCGATAGGTAACATTCATTTTTATTATTGTGAAATTATTAAGAAATGTATTTAAACTATTATCAATTGTATAAGTACATAGTAGCATATTACTAAGTTTTCAAATAATATAATTATATGTATGTATATAATTTCTATTATTTCTTAATCTTGATTATCTTTATCTAAAAGATTGTCGATATTGTCATTGGATAAGGAAACTTATCTCAACAGCTCTTTTATTATTTTGGGATTATTAATTGGTTTGTATTGTAAATTATGTGCAATTGAATCGAAATATTTTAAAGTACTCATTCACCGTTGGATAAACTTTTCTTCCTGTAGAAATTGTAATATTTATAACATATTTTGCAATGGAGCAGGAAACATGTCATAATATTGAAATATGTAGTCATATTATATTAGATATCTCCTTCATTCTTTTAGGACTTTTTTGTTACCTTCCGATTCTCTAGATTTGTTTGAAATAATTTTTTTCCTACTCTAAAACTAAAACATATCTTAAAATAATTGGGAGTCCTGTTGTAACCGCCAAACTCTCAAATTGAAAAAAAGTATTTTTACAGTTTTAATTCGATTGTTCAGACTAGCCTAATTTTGTAGCTGGTTTGAATGTATAAGGCCTCCTTCCCAAATAAATCCCAGAATGACAACTGAGCATATGGCTGAAAACTTTCCATAAGACACTTGTCTCCAGATTACAAAGTGCATAAGATTATCTGAGAGGGAGCATAATGAATTGTTGTGTATTGCATTGTGTTAAGTTGTAATACGTGACGTGGCTTGCAGGAGATTGTCCACTCCCACAAGGAGCTGCGCTGCCCAGAATGCCGCGTGCTGGTGGAGGTGCGGATGGAAGACCTCCCTCCCAACGTGCTGCTGATGAGGATCCTGGAGGGGATGCGCGGAACACACCGCCCGCCCGACCAGCAGGCCGCGCCCGCTCCCGCCCCTATCCTGCCCCTGCAGCACCTGCATGCTCTCCATCATCATCAGCCGCACCACCACCACCCACATCATCAGCTGCAGTCGCAGCAGCAGCAGCAGGCCGCCAAGCAACAACAGAATGCACGCCATCACAGGGTGCTGCCGGATGCGGCGCCCGGCTTCACTTACTCCAGCGGGCAGGGGGACGGTGGAAAGCAGGCGTATGTCATCCCTGCCACCACACCGCACGCCAGAGCTGTATATGATTATCTCTCCAAGGAACCGGGGTGAGTGCATCAAATTGTTAGCTTGATATGTTGTTTGAAAAGAAATAGTTTCTCAATCCGTTCCAACCCTAAGTTATACCAATCGACTGTTGCAATTTTGGTTATGCAATGTCCAAACTACAATAATTATGATTTGCGTGTAAACCTTTAGAAAATATCATTATAGTATGTATTTAGTCAAATCTAATACCCCTTTGATGATTTACAACGTACTGTAATACCTACTCTTTTTTAATATTTGATGTATTTATATTTCAGTGATCTCAGTTTCAAGAAAGGCGACGTGATCATCCTCCGAAAACGAATCGACACACATTGGTACCAAGGAGAGAGTGGCGGAAAGCAAGGAGCGTTTCCAATTACATATGCACAGGTAAATACACCTCCAAAATTACTTACGTGACATACCTATTGAATCAAATAAAATTATAAGCACTACTACTATTTTCTTTAGTCTTCTTTAGATTCAGATTATACAAATGCATTAAAATAATTTTATATAAAATATATATATTAACTTTAGTACCAATAATTCCATCTCCAAATTCTATTGATAATATACCCGATACTAAAACTGCAACTCCCACACCCGGGAGCGATCTACGCGCTGCAGGTCTGACTTAGCAAGATGTGCAGGAATGAAGGAAATAGCCCCACTTTGTGCTTGCTCTATGCTCTGATGCTAGAACGTGACAGGCTGAAGGAAGTTATATGTTAAGTATTTAGTTTCTAATCATAAATTGTTGTGTTTTTAGATTGTTGTTCCACTTCCCCCAGCTGTACCCCATTGCAAAGCACTTTACGACTTCCGAATGGCGCCCCCTGACGAAGAGGGATGCTTGGCATTCGATAAAGGTATTGAAAGTACTACAGTATTTTTGTTCAAGGAGAATGATAATCGTCATCGAGCTGTTGAGACCTCTGATGTGACATTTTTGAAAATAATTTATTTATATTACATCACGTAGCTTAGTACCATAACCCTCAATATTTTATATAACATTAAAATTAAAAGATAATTAATTATGAAACCTCCGATTTAACATGTCTCATTTTAATAACTCAAATTCATGTAGTAATTTCATTAGAATTATTACAATGTCTCGGTGACAAGCCCTTTACCGCCTGTTATTTAGATGAATTAAGTTTCTGGAATGGAATTCTACCAAGTAAATGCTAACTCAATTAATGAATTAAGTTATTCACAGACTTGCATTATTGCAAATTGAATGTCTACCTTCATGCTTGTGTTTATAGAGCAGTTTTTTGGCCCTCTTGTTAAATGCCACTTGTAACTTACAATTTATCACATCGGAGGTTTTAACAGGTCAATGAGATATGTAATGCTAATTTGAAAACAAACTGAAATTAAATTATTCCAGATCTTTGACTATGCAAAACAATAGTGTATTTAAATAACCATAATCTAAAATTTTCGCATTTATCTTTTGAGACAAATGGTTGTGTTTATATTGCTCCAGAATCCTGATGATTGTGTCGGTATCCATCATGTTATATCATTCTGTTTCAGGTGCAATGATAGTGGTGATTAGAAGAGTTGACGAGAACTGGGCGGAGGGAAAATTGGACAACAGAATTGGAATCTTTCCAATTGCTTTTGTGGAAATGAATGCTTCTGCCAGATCTCTTATGAAACTCTCCAGCAAGTGAGTGCAGTACCTACCACTCTTTCCAACTCCAATCTGCTGACACAAAATATTATGTTTAAATTCAAATTAAGTAACACTAAAATTTCGCAAGGCTCCCTCTTTTTATAGTTCAATTCTTTGGTGTTAACCTAGAAAACTATCGTGACGCAGAGAAACCAGAGCATAAATTAAGGAGCTTTCATATAATTATTTCAGCCCTGAATATGGGTTCAAGAAATGAATGGCGATATAATGCTATAAAAATATTGCTTAAATGCATCAACAATCTTATATTTTCTGTTGGATTGCTATGAAATAATTAAGCAATATGGAAACCTCATATGGTATTGTTTCACCCTTTAGCGTTTTGCGTGTAGATACTATATCAGCTGATAAACTCCTAACAAAATGACACCTCATTTCCTGACACATATACCCATATCAGCTTGCATTTCTGAAAAGTACTACACAACAATTTTGTTAACATGTCAGTGAAATGAAAAATATATATGAATTGTATACAATATAGTCATTCAGCCACTCCCCTGACACTACAATAGTAATAGAAAATAATAGAATTGATGTAACATTATACCTACTTCATCATCATCATCAGGGGCGCGACAACCCGGTGTGGGTCCTGGCCTCCTCCAACAGCTCCCTCCACCTGCCCTATCCAGTGTGGCCGCTTTCCAATTTGGTAACCCCAGAATACGGCAGTCACTGGCAGCTCCATCTAACCAGCGAATCTTTGGCCTCCCTCTTCTTCTACGACATCACTCTCTTTGCCGGTTCATTGTCATTCATACGGTGCACATGACCTAGCCACTAGGGAATCCAATCCCGAGCCAAAATTCTGATCCCGGGATTTCGGGATTACAATTTGACAATCCCGGGATCCCGGGACTGGTCCCGGGATTGGCATTTTTTCCATTGTTAATATAAAATGTTTATATTTACAAATAACATTGATAAAATCGGTCAAAAATAAATCTAGTATAATTTATACTATTTAAGACATTTATTGTTAATATTGTATACGTTCAATCTTGGAAATACACAAGTTTAATGGAGTAAATAATATTGTAATATAAATAATAATGTGAATTTAATATGAGAATGCTGTTTCTGATAGTAAAGACATAATGAATGGATTAGCGAGATTTAAAATAGTAAAGCAAATAATCATGGCGTACTTATGGCCTTTCCGCATCATAAATCTAATTTTTCGACCATGTCCGACCAACCTGCAAAAACTAATTAGTCAGCCAAATATGAAACTGCCGTAAAACGTATGATATCATGGTAGAATTACTTTGTTAAAAGTGCGAAGCATTGTTTTTTTCCAATCTTTCTCATTTTTAATAATTCATGTGAAAAAATAAAATGAATCGGCTACCTACACATGGGTATAAATGAAACTTCATTCAAACTCAGTTTATTTCTAATGTAGTTATTTTTTATTACAAGTATTTTTTTTGTTTCATTTTCGCTTTTATTTTCCATAAAAATTGATAAAAAAAATCAATCCCGAAATCCCGGGATTATGTTTATCAATCCCGGGATACATAGGTATCGAAAATAGCTCGGGATCCCGGGATTGGAATCCCTACTAGCCACATTATACCTACTAAGTGATGTAATATAAAGTTCTAACTTGATCATATCAGAAAAGAATGTTTACAAGCGGATTTTAGAGATTACATAATATATTATGTATAATTAATATATATAAGTTATTTGGACATTGCATTTTCTTCCTTTGTAAAATTTTAAGTTTCTATGTTCATTAAAAGCATGTGGTGTGTATGTACCTAGTAAGAAGTTTATTTTATAGAAATGCAAGGGATGAAATTGCTTTCGTAAATGTATGATATTTAACGTGAAGTTAATGATATTAATATTATTTCTAAAGATATTAATTATGAAGGTATTATTTCTGAATGGTTCCTATATATTGAGTAAGCGGGAGGATCCTGTCTCTTTCTGTAAATTATATGTTTACGCAGAGACAAATCGTTATATCTTTTTGTAGTGATAATAGTGTGACTACCGAAATAGCTATCGACTAATAAACCGACCTGTAAAATTTGATATAAGTTATACAGTAAAACCTCGTTAATACGAATTCCATGGGACCGAAAATCGAAAAAAAATTCGAATTACAAATTACGAAATGTATGGGAAAATTATAAAAATTTTGAAAAAAAAAAAATTTGATTTTCATTAATTTTGTTTCTGATCATAGATGTGCCTACGAATCGGGTCATAAAATGTCAGGATTATTTTAACCCTTAACACTCGAGTGCCGCCATATCGGCGGCATTAGAAGTTTCCCGTATTACTCGAGTGCCGCCGTAGCGGCGGCACGCCAATAAAATAATTTTTTGTAATATTTTCAGCAATTTTTATAATGCGATTTCAATCAAGTTAGAATGAATAATAATAGGTTATTACATTTATCTGGGAAAGAAGTCGGCAAAAGAATACTGCGTGCGTAATTTCTACATAGTATTTTTATCTAAATCTTCTCTTTTTTTATTCGTAGGTCGCTTGCTTGCAAGCAATGTTTTTTTGTCACATAAATTTTATTTATTGAACGTTCCCAGACTAGAGTGAACTGAAGTTGTTTGTCACGCATGATTTTGAAGTGTGTTTATTTATTTTTATTGGTTCTCGCTTGCGCAGGGGCGTCTCGTATAGTTTACAGTTTTATATTTGAATAGACTGTTTTTGATGACAATACTTACTAGTATATTATGCCGATTCGGAACCTTACACAAATATAATGTGAAATACTCTAATGAGTCAAATGAAAATTATTACGTATCGATTTATTATTTTTTGAGAAATCTTTTGATAATGTGTACCGCACTGGGAATAAGTTGTTATGAGCCCGAAACTAATTTAGAAAATTTACGAGACGGCTGCTTATATTACAAGTGTATCATTTGGATCATATTTACAGTCATAACTATATGTATGGACGATTTACACTTTATAGCCACTTCTCTACATACCGCTATTTCATTACGATTCTGTGATAAGCCAGGATTACATATTGGAGATTGCTTTGTGAAATACCACACAATGAAGAATTATAAATAAACTAAAAATAAGTACAGTATATTCATTATAAATCTATTTTATAGAAATAAAAAAAAAAAAAAAATTTACATTTTTTTCACCTATTAAATGTTTTATATTGAAATTATGCTTTTTACGGAAAAAAGTCTCGAGTGGGTGGTATGTACCTATAAAAAAAATTTCGAGTGGTAAAGGTTAATTATCATCATAAAATAAGTAATTTTTGATGTTTTAAGGAAAGTTTGTCACAATTTTCAATGACTGGCTCATGAAATAGTGTACTTTATTACGATTTATTGAATATTTTCATATGCCAGGGACTATGAAATCATTTTGAATTACGAAATTCAAATTAAAGGTATGGTTTTATATGAAAATAATGTTCAAGGGACTTTTTTTTCTGGAAAATTTTGAATTATCGGTGTTCTTACTAACGAGGTTTTACTGTATTATCATTTTGTAAATAAATTACATTGAAACTACCTAATAGTTCCTTCCAAACCAACCGGCCCCGCATCACACTCGGTCTTAATCGAGCGTATTACGAGGCCCTGCGTTTGGATATGAAGCGTCAGCAGTTGTTTATTCATGGGAATGTCTCAGGAGCAGATGCCCAAGACTGATGTCGCCACGCACTACGGTGTGCTTTGACTGAATTTATTGAGACATAATTTAATCAAAGTGCCCATGGGAGAGACGAGCATGGAAAATGAAGAAAAATAAATAATTCTAATTAATTTTCATATAGTACCTATGTAAAAACAAAGCTAAAACAATAGTTTTGTTGAAAACATTAGACGATGCCAATGTCACTAGTCATCGAAACTTTTATGAAATTAACATTATATAATTATTTTCCAGTAGCGCAGCCGGTTCAAGTAGAGTGGCACCTCCGACACCCCCCGCTGACTCTTCAAAACCCCCCCAACTGACCGCCAACCAAAACACCAACTCTTCCAACATCAACACTCCCACCAGACAAATTCAGCCTTCATCCATCATTCAAAGTGTCCAGTTTGCTCAGCAGAGAGCCAATGCGGCCGGATATCGTCCAGCAATACAGGTAAACTCAAAAACTAAGATGGAACCTAAATGTGTGAAAGTGAAGTTGGAAAAGACTCCTAAGAAGGTGATTAGTTAAGTCAAGCCTAATTAAGTCATTTTGCATTGCAGATTCATTTGTAGCAGACTTCACGCTATTATTGCCCTCATCTGTAAAAACAATTTTAGATTCACATTCAATTCCATCGCATTTATTAAATACACAAGGCTGCTATTTGGTGGCTATCGAGGGTAGTTTATCAGACCTCCAACCTGGCCCCGGTCGGTCGCAAAGCCACCGAGGCCAGGTTCCATTCAAATGAAAAAATCATGCTACCCTACAGATTGCTACGACATATAAAGGGGATTTAGGCCATAAATATCGCCTAAGTGGCCCAAAAATTTTATATTTATGAATTGAGGGGGTTAACTTTTATAATAAGTTAACCGTCTGAACTATCAAAAAGTACTGTTTTTTATTGTAACAATTATAATACCTCAATACATAAATATGATAAACTACCCTCGATAGCAGCCTTGTGTATAAAATAGATGCACATGGATTGTTAAATTTGCAGTAAAGATAATTCCTGAAACTTCAAATACACATTCAATTCGGTTTCGATAAGTAAAATCACACCATTAGTAACATATATTTTTTTTATTTCCTTTTTTAACAGATCCAACAGTTACATAACGCCTTCAGACAACAGCAGATGTCCATTTCATCACCGGTTCCTACGCCCACCTCACAGCACAATCAACAGAACATGTCGCAGTCACATCCCAATTATCTTCATCCACAGGCGAACACGCCCTGCCAGCCTAATTCTAGACTACAAACTGGCGCTCATGAATCATCACAACAAACCACGCAAAACGTGGACACAGGAGAGATGTATGACTGGACTGTAGGACACAATAGAAATTTAGAGAATCCGTACACTGCAATTGTGCCCACAGCCATGCTCGATAATACCAATATCCAGAATGCCCAAGTCATGAAGAGTATGAATGCGGTGCAAGAAAATCAGGGGCAGTCTTCTTCCGCCAATGTCGCCGAACAGCAACAGCAGGGTTACCAGAATTCCAATAAGCCTCGGGCAAATATGAAACAGTTCACTAATTTGAGTTCCAGTTATCATGCCACGAATAATCTGAGTTCCGATTCCAGCTCTACGACCACTACTCCGTCTTTCGGCGGCAGTTCCGTCACTACGACTCCGAATACTAGTTCTTCAAATACCAGCTCCGCATCAGAGAGTAATACACCCAGCAGTCCAGCCTCACCGGCCTATAGTTCACAAGGAAGAACAAATACCCTGACCACCGTGACAGAGGCCAATAACACTTTGAATACTTCGACCGGTCACACCCACTCTTCTAATCAATACTACAATGTGGTACCAGGACAAGTTGTTACCCCGCAAAGGAGCACGCCTGGACATGCTGCTAGAGAAGATGCTGACACATCTATTGATTCCGGAAACAACACTGCGCCTATTACAAACCTTTCCAATTCTGGGAGCCCCCTTTTGAATGCAACCGATTTGAACAATCGTAGCAATCCGTCATGCAATAATTCTCCGATTCAAAATCTTAGCAATAATGCTACACCGCCAAGGAGTAACATGTCGTCTCCTCAGACACTCAATCAGGCATTGAACGCCAATCAACCGTCGGGTGAACCTGGCCAAAACTCGGCCACGCCCCAACATCATAACAACCCAATCAGCCGACACCAAGCTCTCACTTATCAAAATGTCTCCTTTTCAAATAGCGGGTACACTTTAATGTCAAACGCCTCCGTCCCCAATGTGCCGTCGGCCGCTAATCCTTTCATTAACACCCAGACGACCGGTTATAGCATGAACGAGCACGGTCATAATGCCGGCGAAGCTATGCAAGGACTGATTTCTCCGAGACACAGCAGGGAAGGTCCCCTCGTGATCGTCCCGAGAAGTTCTCACGGATATCATCACAGAGATAAGGAGAAGCGGCACAGTCTCACGCCCGGAGGACCCATATCGGCTGCTCAGCATACTCAGCATACTTCGCACAATCGGTGAGTTCTAATTACCTTCATTTTAAACATTTGCTTTTTAATAACTTTTGTGAAATATCTATTCAATGCATCTTGATAGTCTAAGATAGGTATCTAAAAGTCTGCTGACTATCTTATTAAATACATTATGTCAATTAACTTGAAGTACTCGGCTTCGCACAAGGTCACTTTGTTGATCGATATACATTTGTCTTACATAACAAAAATAATTAAGTACACTTTTCAATATCAAAATAAATGTATCTAGGCATACCATGTCAAAGTCAAAATTGACAGCAATAAGTCAAATACTAAATTTAAATTGTAACCAAATTATTCAAACTTTTAGCGCCTGTACATGTTGCATGGATTTACTGCCAGCAATTGTGTGTATATCGCAGCCATAACAAGAAAATGTACTGTAAACATGTATTATCCTGCAGTTGGCAAGATTGCATGCATGAATCAAAAATGCTCGGAAGCTTCTGAATTACTCACTGTCAGCAGTAAATCCATGCACATACGTGTAAAGGGGGTATTTATTTTAATATCGAGGGTATACTGACAGAAAGCATTAACTCATTAAAACAAGCTCTGAGATAATCGCAAAAAGGATCGCTTGTTTTGAAAGCGTTCTCCCACGTAGATTTTTTTATGATTTAAAAACATTTTTTCTACATTATAAAGACTAACTTTTATGGCAAACACAATATACGACATGTTACAAGTCCTGTATTTTGTATACACAGAACGCATTAGGTCATTATCATGCTTTCTATCAGAATAAAAAAATAACAATATGATTTAATAATGTTTCTATTTTCTCAACATTATATCCTATGCCTTTGTGCGTTTTACCAGGATGTAGAGCGTAAAATTGTATACATTTTGGCATTTAAAACAGAAAAACAGCAAAAACTGAAATAATGCGTTCTATCAGTATACCCTCGATATGATGTGATAAAAATTCTTAAGGTGATGCATCAGTGAAACGGCAAATAATTTTCAACTGTAGGCGCGACGAAATTTTGGACTCGCTCGCATTCAGTGAGAGAACGTCGAGCTAGAAACACGTCACTTTGCTTCGTGATGGCGACGGGCCAATTCATTCTTAAATCGTGTAAAGATGACTAAAAACGTTACCCATTTACTTTAAAAAGAAAACATGTCAATGAATATATTATTATTGTTACTAATAGAACAATAAACAGAACATAAAATGGACGTATGTTGGATTTATATGACAAATAATATTTCGTTTGACAGGCGTCATTTGCACCCGCGACCCGCAATCCACGCATCGCCTAGCAACGATCTTTTTAGACTGTGCCTCAACTGATGTACGGCCTTAAGAACTAAAAAAAAGTAGAAGTAAAAGTCTTATTATGTGTAATACATATAGGATATTATAACATCAACTAGTTGATATAATATGAATAATATTCAAATAATAAGTACTTATATAAAAAAAATACACGAAAACAAAATTCCTGCTTCAGTAATTTTTTTTATTTTTGTTTGTTTGTTTGAAGGTGAATATTTTAATACTAATTTTATAAAATATCATAACCCATCTTCATCATTTAACACTTTTTCTTTCTGTTGATACAGACATTCTGCGGAAATCCTTAGTCCGACCTCAGGCAACCTGTTGGATTTGGAACCGCCTTCGCACAACCATTCCGGTTCAAAACGAGACACGGAGAGAGACAGACATGGCACTCAGAGTGGGGAAGGAAGAGATCACCAAGAGAGAGTAGAAAGAGCGTCGGGCGATAAGCGTGAGAGAGAAAAGGACAGAGATAAACATAAAAAACGATCGGGAAGTGCCGACCGACTAGTGTCCGCCACATATGTTGCTCTTTATCCATACAAACCGCAAAAGGCTGACGAATTGGAACTCAAGAAAGGAGGTGGGCTTCTTAAAAATACTCTCTTTGAATTGACATTTTTTTCAATTTTGTGATCATGTGAACCACCCATGGTGGAGTAGCAGGAGAGTGGTCGCCTCTGAAGTTATAGATCACAAGTTCAACTTCCACATCTGGCAAAATTCACATGTTATTTTTCAGTGTGTATTTTGTTCAGAGTAGGGATCCAATGAATGGCTTACAACTATTCCTCTCTAAAAGTCTGTTCATATAACTCTGTAAACAGTAATCTAAATCAGTATAATTTAAAAAAAATAGTCTGAATATCTTTTTCAGAGATAATTAAATTTCAGGGAAAATTATAAATAATTTAACACATTGATCGCCAACTAGTTTTACATAAAATAGTTAAAAAATGATTATTTGTTTTTAAGGTATTATTTGATAGGTTATGAAAGAATATAATGTTTTTTTTTCATTTTGATGATTTTTTTACGTAAATATTGGTTTTTATGATGTGCCGGCCACATGTGTCCGTCGCGGCGCCAACAAGTTAATTTATTCTATTGCGCCGTGCCGGCCATTTCGCCGGTCACCTGTCCATATGTGTTGACGAGGGCATGGTGCCATTTCGCGGTCGAATTATATTTAGATTTAGATGGTATAATAAACAGAAAAGGCACAAATACGGAATAAAAGTTTTCAAATTGGGTAGTATAATACATGGATACACATAAACTGGAAATGTACGTATACATACCTTATAATCATTTTTGTTATTCTATTTTTTTATTATTTACATATTTTTTATAACTTACATTTTTTAAATCTATTTAATTTTTATTTTTATATCAATAAAAACACATTTACAATTTAAAAGGAAAACTTTTTTTTTTATTATGTACATTCTTTACATTAGTGAGCCTATATTTTGTGACTGGGAAGACATATTTTCAGGCCAAGTGGCAGTAATATACAGAAGGGCCATGCCGGTCACCGTGTATCGAAAAATGCACTGCGCGCGTGCCCGCCGGCGCTGTAGAACAACTCTAAGGCAGGTCTTCTTTGCCGGTCACCGGTGACCCCCATGGCCCCCTGAACGTAATCCAATGCCGGTCACCGGTGACCCCCATGGCGATCAACGTGTTAAACACCTATTGGAATAAAGCACCGGGAAGGACTAAGTTCATAGCCGGCTACCTAATCTTACTATTCTGCAACATCTTCTTGGCTATGCTTCTAGGCGCTGTTGTCTACTAAATGAGAGTAGTTTGTTAGTTTATAATGGAAGTGTGGTTAAAAATGGGCGGAGCATGTTAGTTCACAGTTTTAACACGTAGCCAGGAAGATGTTGCTGATGCGAAAATAGGATACTTTGATACTTACTGCTTCTTTAAAAAACCTTTCACATTTTTTGACACTTATAAATTCATTTATTTAAGTACTACAGCTTTAAAGTTTTCATGAAATAATATTCTGTTGTCCTTTCAGGTATATACATGGTGCTGGAGAGGTGTCAAGACGGCTGGTACAAAGGTCGCTCCAATCGCACTCAAAAGTGCGGTGTCTTCCCCGGTAATTATGTTACTCCCGCTTCCAAATCTCTTCAGTCCGCTGCGGCTGCTTCTTCCTCTCCTAGAAATAGACATCAAGGGACATCGTCGCAGGCAGGATCTGAAACTAAGGTACGTACTACTCCATACGGAATAACTTTTTAAGTTAAACTTCTGTGCACACGGTACAGCAAAATCGCCGGTAAAGGGAATACTGCGTGTAAGGAAAAGTACTAAGTGTAAGGAAACGGGGTCACAGCTGATTCAAAAAATGAAAAACTCATTGCTGGACTCGAATCACCGACCTTTCAGTGAAAACAGAACTCGCTGCGCAGCATGTTGCAGATTTATATTCCACAGTAATTAAAGCGCAATGATCCAGCTATAGAACTTTCGACAATAACAAACAGAAATTTCCAGTTGAGACTTTATTTTATCAAAATCAAGAAAACTAATTTGTTCATTTCACCACTTTAAAGAATTTTTTGCCTTTGTCATCATTATTGTGAAATATGTTTTCTCTTTTAATATATCCTTTAAATTGTTTCAGACGTCGAGTTCGGGAAGCACTAAGTCCACCATTGCAAGTACACCGGTCCAGTCGGCTTCCTCCAGCGGAGGGGGTGGAAGCGCCAAAAACCAAATTATATCGGAGTCGCTTCAGGGTTCGTCATCACCACATTTTCAGTTGCAGCCGCCTGACTTGCCGCCGAGATCTGGTAGCCCCGGTGCATCGAATGCCAGTGAGTCACTTGTCTCATCGGAATAATTGTTACCATAATATACATACATCTTAATTTGCTCCAACTTCTGATCATATTACAATAATGGCAAGGTGTTATTGTGGAATTGCTCACAAATCATGTGGTGCAACATTACATCAATTAAGATAAGGCGCTATAGGACATAGCATACATTCTTCTACAATCTACAGTGTGAATGTATCTTGACTGACTCAATACATCAATCTAGAGGTGTTGTTGTTTCAAACTAAATACCCATCAAATATGTAAAGGAATGAAAATTAAAACTATTTTGAATTATGTTTTTGCTGTCACTATGATTGATTGTAAGTTATTCAAAAACATTGAAGAAAACATTTACCAGAAGGAGCCTAAATATATGAAAGTGATGCTGAAAGATAGATCTTTTTGACTGCTGTTTAAATTAGCAGCAATTCATTTCACATTGTAACGTCACTATATTCACCTGGATCTGTTGAAACTGCAAACATTGTAACACAATTTTAGATCAACTGAAGTAGTCAATTACATAAATTACTATTTTTATATGGCTTAATTTGCCAATACACAGCAATGATGACCTAAATTAGTGTGAAACAACTCCTTGGCTTCACCAGTATTCACTATACCGTGCAATAGTATCTTTATTCTATTGATTAATTGAAATGTTTTCTTTACAGGCCCGTCAGCAGGATTTCCATGGCCCATGACAGCTAAATCCTCCTCTTCCTCCAAATCTGCTGAAAAGGTTAGTAGTAAAACATAAGTACTTACATCATGGCCTTCACAGGGGGGGCTGACAGGGCTCTAGCCCGGGGGCCCAGGCTCAGGGAGGGCCCGGCTTAGCGAGTCGACCAGATAATTGCTGAGAGGGCAGCTCTCGTGGTGCAGTGCGTAAGGCACTGGCCTTCCATCCCGGAGTTTCTGGATTCGATTCCCAGTGAGGTCAAAATATATTTACATATTCTAATACATATGTAAATTCCTCAAGTCTGGGAGTTTTACCACTATTATTAGGCTTCACGGCCTGTTGTGGTGTTTAATAAAGAAAAGAAAAAAAACAACACAAATTTGCTCTAATAGTAAAAAAAAGTTTTTAGCGCTTATGTTATTTCAATGATATTAACCTTTCTAACGCGGCAACTGACTTTAGTCAGCCTATACGCGCGAGTCATCCGCGCGTCAGCTGACTAAAGTCATTTCGATTTTCGTTTGCCTAGTACTGCTTTCCGCCAGGCGCGAATAATTCGAATATTGATTTAATTTATTCAAAAATCATCCTTCTCTTGACATCTGTCAATGGATAGCCTAAACTTTTGTTCTATCTAATTTAAATAAATATTTTTCGGGAGCGTGTCTTGAATAAAAATATATCAGTCATCGGGCCAATTCAAATTTGCCGCGTATATAGTGTCTTATCGCTTCTTAGTGCATGTGCGCCGAAGACATTTGACTGACGTGTTTGTAACGATACGAGTTTGCGATATAATAAGTTATATTGTTTTTTAGTGATTGAAAAACTATTTGGTGCGTAAACTGTTAAATAGAATATTCGAAAGTTACATTGATCAAAGTGAATTTACAAAATATTTTTACAAAAGGAATGCTTTTGGAGATTGCATTCATTCGCCTATCTGCCAGTATATTATCCGCGAGTTTATAGTTTCGGAAAATAATTTGAACCAGGTGTCATTTAAATATACCTAGAAGTCCGCGATTTAATATGTCTCTTTGTTTATCATTGATTAACATTTTTAAATACTATTTTCTGGTTATAGTATTAGGTGAAACAGACAAAAATTATTTATTTACCCTAGTTATCAGCCATTTATAAAGAAAAGACACGAACACTCAGACGCCCGTTCCCGCATAAATGCGGAAATTGTCGTATTACGCAAACACCAGGTCCCGCGCTACTGAATTTTTATACACTGCGCGGCAAATCATCGTCTGCTGGTGTGAGACAGACACTTGAGAATTATTTTTTTCGTAATACTATTCAAAAGGGTTTGATTCATGACTACTATTTTTTTTATGTAGAATTCTTCTTATATTTATAGTCGAAAATAACTCGAGTTACTTACTATCACGTCATTATAATAAAATAAGAGATTACCTATTCTAGTACCAGGTTATTGAAGTAATATAATAAAAAAAAAACAAATGAACTTGAAAATAAAATTGTGGTGACTATAAAGCATTTAGAAGTGCAAAAAGTGTTTGAAATTTAATATTTTACGAATTGTAATAGGTATTCGAAAAATAAACCATTTTGTTATATAAACTATTCGTCATTCGATTCCATTCAGTTCGGGGTCAATGGTAGGTACAAACCAGGCACTGGTGGTAAGTACATCACTCTCAAATAGCCAGTAGTTCTCAAGGATGATTTATTTATACTTGGCCTGCAGTGCTGCAATGTGTATGCGAGTTCAAACAAAAGTTACACAGTTTGAGATGTCCTGGATGCTATAAAAATGAGTTATTTATGACTGATATTTTTTCAACACACTCAACAAAAATGCTCATAAAAGTCATAAACCATATTATTATTCATTATGTGTATGACATATTTGTCGAAATGGTAGCCGGTAGACTATAAGAATACTGAACTGTTCTTACACTTGTTAATCTGTCATCGACGCATTAGTCCAGCACCATTTCGTAAGTGTCATGGCGCCGCTAGAGTAAGCTGGCATTTTTTCAATGAAGAAGTCTTGTTCGTGATTTCTTATCAGATTTAGGCGACGAATGTTTATTTTTAGAGTCACATAAAATATTAGGTTCTGTCATAATCATTTTTGAACTTGACTCCGATTTTTTACTACTCTATTTGTGTATGTTTGACTGACATTTATTACGATTTATTGATGCTTGAAATCACAACGCGCACTGTTGTACTAAGTCGGGATTCGTAACGCTTAGAAAGGGTTAATACTTAAAAATATTTGGTTGCACGATGCAATTTTTAACTGTGTGTCGATACTCGACAACTCCATAATTCAAATGGATGTACATCATTAAAAATACACCTTAATTTTACCGCGTACACCATTTGGAAATCGCTACTGCAGGGGCCCGCTTCAGGATGTGGGGGGCCATGACATACATACATGCCTATGTAGTTAAATTTTGTTTCAAATCATATATATAAATATATATATATATCGTAAGGCAATCAAAAGCATTCATTAGTTGACCTATTGGTTTTGGGGGGGGTTTGCAGCGAAATAGGTGTCGATCCATTGATATGAAGCGGTTTGTCAAAGTGCACTCCGATAACTGATTTTCCGCGTAAAGGTGTCTTCATCAGTGCAGCAAAAAAAATTCTAGCTACGAATATAGCTCTGAATGGTTAAATCTGCCATTCATTTATAAAATGAACATATATTTGGTTAACCTGCCCCACTGTATTAAATATTATATTTCCTTTATCCAACAGTCGAAAGAGAAACCAAAACCGGACAAATCCACGCTGAGCGGCGGAGTTAGTATTATGAAACGACTGGCCGCCATGAAGAAAAGCCGCAGCCCTCCACCACAATCCGGCGGCTTCTCTATGGACAACCCTGTATTCGAGGACTGCTCTCCCTCACCCTCCAGCACCACGACTACAGGACAGGGGGTGCCTGCTAATCAGCAAGGGGAACCTAATAATGGAGTGTCTCACCACCCTGTTCATGTCAGGTTTGTAAAATAATTTTCGCTAACATTCACAACATTCCAATATTGAATTCTATGAATTCAATAATGCGAAATGTCTGGTTACAAAATCACTGGGAAATTTTTATGGGAATTCAATTGAGCCAAGAACACCTTCATGTCACATGTAATAAATGCATACATAATATGTACTGAAATAGAAAAAAGCTACCAAAGATTATGCCTATTGACTATTGTTTCAATGTGTTAATGTAAAGAATATGATATATTCTGTGGCTACCAATTCAACCACATTAAAAATGTTGCCAAATTGCTATCAACTGTTGTAATATGCACCAAAAGTTTATAACACTTTCTCCATGACATTCAAACAAAATTCAACAATTCTTTCTCAGAATGTCATAAAATTGTTGGCAAATTAAATTAATTATATTTATATCAAAGGAGAGATTAATCACTTCATTTTTAAGACCCAACTGTCTGCTATGTATATACAAATATTAAGATTCGCTTTGATGAACAGATCTGTGCTATAAATATTATAATCTTGTCTAATACAGCTTGAATTGCAAACCGTGTTGTGAAGTACAAATACACAAATGTAGTTATGTTGTCTTTATGAAAATAAATTTCCACTAGTGGCAGTATCAATTATCACAATTTGTACTGTTACTGGTTTGAAGACAATATAATTACATATAACATCGCGTTTGCCTTTGCATGTTTCGTTTTTACGTGTGTATGTGTTTTGCTATAAATATTTGCATCTTGTTTTGTTAACTGTCTGATAAAAACTTAACACAACATAACCTTACAATTTTTATAACCCCTTACCTACAGCAAAAGATTGTTTGATCTCTAAATTCTATGGTAGTCATTACACGTTCAATGTGGATTGCGATCAAGTCAGTCTAATCGATATTCACGATCCAGGTGTGTAATGAGCAATCTGATGGATTGATGAACTGAATCACTTTGATTAAGCAAAAGATTGTTTGATCTCTAAATTCTATGGTAGGCATTACACATTCAACCTGGATTGCGATCAAGTCAGTCTAATCGATATTCACGATCCAGGTGTGTAATGAGCAATTTGATGGATTGATGAACTGAATCGCTTTGATTTATAACATCCACAGTCCAGATTGAACATGAAATGCCTGCTTATATGTATACACGAGAGAAGAATCAATCTATAACTATTACTATACACCATGTTTGAATATCACCCGCAATAGCAATAGAGAATTCGCTTCTGAAGCCGTGGCAAAAATTCCAGAATTATTTTTAATGTAATTTTCAAATTTATCTTTGCTATCTTCAAATTGGCACAAAAATATATTTTTTATTTTATTACTCAACTGCTGTCAATAAAAAATATACATACCATGAATGAAATATAATTCAGTTATTTATTTTTACCGGTTACATCAGCTATTTTAATTGTTGATATTGATAATTGTTGAGAATATACACCATAAAAATTAGAGCCGTGACACGGGGGGAACAAATAAATGTGTATAACCGTGCAACAAAAAATAACAGATCGGGCTCGTGTCCGAGTCAACTGTTGGAAGGGGCCCCGCCCTCGTCTCATTTGGGATCCCAGCCAGAGCTGCGATCCAATCGGCCGCAGGTCCTCTCGCCCCAGCCGCACCCGCATCATCATCAGCATCAAGCGGCCAACATCGTCACCTCCGGAGGGAGCGTCAGTTCTGCCGTGGCCCACCGCCTCTTCCCGGCGCACCACCTGAGGGGATCCGGATCACAGACCCTCGGCCCTTCTCAGATGGCCAACCAGAGACGGCACGCTCGTCCCAGCGTCTTCAATGCCACTCTCGCGGGAGAACCAGAACAGGCGGTCGCCGCTGCTTCTCTCAAGCCCGGCTATGTCACTGGAAGGTATGTGAAGGAACTTTTGAACAGGTTCAGGTATATACATAACCGGTCTGCCAGTTAATTTTATCACTCACAAAATAAGCTTCACTATTCACTTACTTATACTATATTATTCAACACACAAATAAATTATTATTATAATAATATATAAAACATAATTCCAAAACCTCAAAAACATACATATCACCTTATCTAATCACAATGAAATTAGCCAATAACTATGCGTTCAATGTGTTACCAGATTTAGTGATTTTGAATTGAACTATCAATCATCATAGGTACTTCATCATCATCACAATCAAGGTACTTGCTTTAATTCGTAGGTGGCATCAGGATCTCTCCAAATTTTGTCTTAACATACTGTGCTTACTAATAATTTGTAATTAAATTATTCTTCTTATTCAATGGATAAACACATGTGTAGCATTCTTTATTGAAGAATATTGGTGCTGGACGGTGGTGACCCAAACCTGCATATGTTCAGAAAGGAATACAAAAAGAACAGTTTAACTATGTAATTAAAAAAATCAGAACCAGTGTTCACCAAATATATAGAAAAACAATACATAATTATTTCAGTTCAATTTAATATAATAAATATCTCAACGCCATCGGCACAGTTTAAAAAAATTACTGGTACCTACCAGGTTTATAAATATATTGAAATCTACACATCACATTGCATAAAATTTGGGTTTATAAGGATAATGAGTTTATGACATTCTTATATGTTGCCTGTTGTATTATATTGAATGTTTGAACGTTTTGTCGCTTAATGAGTGTGCATTTTGAAGAGCTTGTCTGGTGTGGGTTAACATTGCTAATGCTTCTATACTAACTAACTTTAATATTGCATATATGCAAGCCAGCTTGAAACTTATCGCATTTACTAATGATATAAAATAATTATATAATCATCCTTGAATGTGACTTCAATTTAGGTTTGAAAGAAAGTGTTAAAATGACCACTCGGAAGCAAATAGAAACGGATGATCTGGCAGTTTTTTCTAATACTAAATATCTTCAATTACATAATGGTGTTACAAGGCTTGATAAATGTACTGCTGTCTTATTCTAGAACATCGGGTGACGTACCGTGGTTGCCTGTTTCCACGCGCCACAATCACCATCGCAAGTCCCATTCCTTAGACGCTGGTCATCAAATGAAGCCGGGGAAAGAATCTAACACTCCTGCGCTCAGAGAGAGGTAATAATAATATATTCAATTTAAATATACATTGTCATGAATAAAAATATCTTGATATCACTCATAGACAGTGGCGGCTCGTCCATATGCACTGCGGTACTGCAGCACCCCCAAGCAAATTGAGACAAATGTAATATTATAATATACATAAATTTATGTATATTATATGAAAATATCAATATTATTAAGCGTGTAATCAGCTCGCCCGCGCATCGATACACCCAATGTCCAATAATATTATCATACAGCGTTGTAGGTACTTAATTTTGCACAGTAACGATTTCAATAAAATATTTCTCGAGTGGGCGACGGAGGGGCGTGGGCAGCGGTGCTCACAGCTTCGTACTGCCGGTCAAACAGTCCATTTTCAGTATATCTCTCTGTTTCTGCATCGCGCGTGAGCACACATGCTACAGCGAGTAATGATATATAGCTATAATTATTTATTAACATTGTTAAAATTTATTTCTGCAACAATTTATGCAAAGTTCTTTATTTTATTTATGTATTAATATAATTAATTATTTTTTTAGTAAAAAATTACCATATTTGATTCTAATTGGAGCATATGGCCTCTACAGAGGGAAGGTTGTATTTAACATATTTTTTACGAGGAATAGCTAGCCATACGCCTAACCCATTGGGTCTTTGCACTGGATCAAATTGACATTGAAAAAACAGTAGTATGCATTTTTTTTTTGACTAGCCGCGTGTTCAAACCCACGACCCACTGCTTCATATTTATGCTGTTATGTTGACATTTATTAATGAGATGGAAACATAGAGGTATTAAATAAAAAGAGGGGCAAGGAATCGGTTTTCTCACACAACTGAATGAAGCAGGACAACAATAGCCGACAACTTACGAGAAATAGAGGCGATAAAAAAAATGCAGGGCATCACGAAGGATTTATTTTGGTCATTATAATGTACCCATATAATATAATATTAACGTAGAAAACAGGTTTAAGTACCTGAGTATGTACATTACGGTAAATGGAACTTCGTAAAGAGAGCTCTCTATATGAATGGGAATGACGAGCAACACTCAATGCCTGTTCTATTATTGCATACTGACAGTACTGTTTTACTGTAGCGAGTTAATGTACCTTACCAACCTCAAAGCAACTATATACTAAGCTTAGAGATCAGAGGTGGGTGTGCGGGAGTTACAACCTGACATGCCTTTTCTTCAAGCCACAAATACCATCAACAGTGTATTCGGCAGAATTACAGGATGCTGGAATGGTCTAAGAAAACGCAAGAAGACTGGTGATTGTGTCCATATACTTTTAAGAAGCCGGCATAGACCCGGAAGACATTTTTTTAATAGGATCGAATTTAGGAATTAGGAATTTAGAATTAGGAGGCAAAAACATGTACTTAATAAATAATAAATATATTTTAAAACATCGTTTCATAATAAATTATGGGGTATTTTTATAAGTAGTAAAGATAATAGTTTCTATCAAGAATTTAGTTTATTTTAATCTGTACCTGTTTGTATGACAAAAATCCTTATAGGATGTTTTGCCGTGACCACATCTATCTGCTGCATACTTGTAAATGGTGATGGTCAGAGCTTTATTTTTATTTTCTTATTCACAGGTTCCGTTGCATAGTGGCATATCCTCCTAATTCAGAATACGAGCTAGAGCTCCGAGTGGCCGACATTGTGATCGTTCACCGAAAGTGGGGTGACGGCTGGTACAAGGGGACTCTAGAGAGGACAGGAAGGACCGGCTTATTCCCCGCCTCCTTCGTGGAGGCCTGCTGACCGTCTCTCGGATTCACGCTCTTCGGAAGAATGCTGCAATGATTTTTTTTTTACCCCCGACTGATGATTATTTTTTAATACCGTGTTACGACCGTCGTTGACTGATTTATTACTTGTTGATTTAACGAGATACCTACAATCTCTTGATTCCGTATCATCTGTATTTATACCACACACTATAGTAAAACATTAACCTATTCTAATTCTCGGACTCCTTGTGCAAAGAAACTCTACGCAACTTCAACTTAATCTGGACTCGGAACGGCCAACAAAATTGCTATGCTGCACGCGCAGAGGCAATTTATTCTATAGAATCCAAATGTTATTGAACAAAAATATGTCATCCGACTAAGACGCGACAATTTTGTATTGACACTCAAGAATACTATGAAATAGATGGAGAAAATATTGGGTGTCTCCATCAATTAGAAATATACCTTACATAGAGTATCTCTTGTTGAAAGGATATTTTTCAACCTCATGAACTATAGCTTCGAGAGAAGCTTACCATGAATGTTCCCATTTTTTTTCCAACCATTAATGTTTAGTTAACACTGTGAGTACATTAAGCTACATATTGTGTTGTGTGAATGTCAACTAAATTCAACAGGTAATGTTGGCAAGTTGTGGTTACCACGAGTTTGTATGTACGAGGCGGCTTATAATCGAAAATAAAACATACCATTTATTATAAATACAGACAATATGAAATCATGGTTTTATAAAGACAAGTAATTTTATGTACCTGTCATATAAATTCGCAATAATGTAATTGTTTTTAACTTGAATCAGGCATCATCATATGTAATAATATTATTAATTTATTATTATGAATTGATAAGATAATATTATCGAATTATTCAATTAATGTATATGTATTTTCCATTCTCTTCCATAAATATTTTATTGTTTTTTTTTTTTTCATATGTACCTATGTCAAGTTTTATAATAAGTAAAATGAGTGTCATCTTAACTGTACCATTCTTTTTTGAAATTATTGTTGACGCGTGCAATCTATTTTACTCTTATAAATTATTATCGATGTATATTTATATATTTGGATTTTGAACGATTTGTCTATTTAAATTCATCTACTCGAACCCATCTGAAGCATCTGATCGAGAATCATTTTTCCGTGTATGTAGTAAAATAATAATGGTTACTCTTTTTCGTTTTTATTAACTATTTGGGAACATTTTAGCAATGAAAAATAGCTGAATAGCAAATTATACTAATACCTACCTACTATATCTAGACTCTTAGGCTTACTCTATTCTTCATAACATATAACATGAACCAATATATTAAGTAGCTACATTTAAAGTATCTCAAGTGGCTCCTGCAAATAAATGCATGTTTCAATAATTATGAAAATCCAATCGTAACGTATCTATAGTAAAATGTCGTCTTAAATACATACCCCATAGAGAAAATAAAATATGTACTATCGTTAACATACACTTAACACTCCTATGTATATTTTTGAAATTTTATTTATATATTTTACTATAGTTACAGAATTCCAAATCTTCCACGTAAACATGGTTATTTTCATGTAATTTTTTTGATAGCCACTACATACTGGACCGCGTTATGCATTATAGTCTTAAAGCCCGATTATAGTAAGTAATACTTGTAAGAAGTCTCAGGGTGTGCCGCGAAGTAAGCCTCAAAACTTTTCATTAAATAATGCCTATTCATTTAAATTTTCTCCAATTTTAAATAAATTGAACATCTACATATTCAAATAAATATTTATCACGTTTGAACAAAGTGGTCGGCGCGACACAGGGATATAGTAACGCTGTGAGTACTTCATTTTCTGTGTTCGAGTTGTCAGCATTTTGGATATCGCTTTGGAGTCAATATCCTCGATTGGCTACAACAGCAATTAAATCTCTCTTGCCGTTTGGATCGTTGCATCTTTGCGAATTTGGTTTTTCAGCGCTTGTGGAAATGGAATCAAAAAAACGAGAGCGGTTACAGATGGTAGATAAGGAGTTAGGTATGTGTTTGTTTATCTAATTTAGAGCCACGTTTTGACAAAATTCTTTCTAAAAATCAATTGCATCCTTCTCACTAATAAAATTATTACCACCTATCTACATAATAATATGTTGATAAAATATTAAAAAAATTTGTTACTACAATGGGATTTCCTTTATTCATATTAACACATTTTGCGCGGGCCTCAGTACAAATTCACAGGTACACGCAGCGGGCGAAAACCAGCGGCAATTGAAATAAAATCGAATTTTACAAAAATCGCTCTATCTTCTAAACTATCAGTTATTTTTAAATGAAATTTGGAATTCACACTCACCATATATTGCTCCTCAGTGCTGTGTTTCTTTTTAGAACAAATTGTTTAAAATAACATAAGTACATGGTGCTAATCACATATTTACAGGAAGGTTTCGTAAAAAATATTCCATTCACTATAAATAAATTCCCGCACAAAAATTATTATTCTAATATTTGGATAAAGTATGATATTTATGAAAACACTCACCCCTGTGTAGGGGGGCGTCACAAAATGTACACATATAACTAGTCAAACTTTTCTTTTTGTGCACCGAACACACTCGACACTGTCTTTGTGGGTATTTTTTTTTTACCATCTGTAACAATTTTTATCATTCGATGCTTCTTCATATCGAGTGATAACCTACCAGGATGATCACTTTTACCCACTCTTCTTGGTAATCGTGATGTAGATGGCCCTGCTTCTTCCAAAATTGGGTCGGTTTCAACGATATGGTCGGCTATCCAAAATTTGCTTATACTACGCAAAAACTGTTTGTAAGTTAGCCTTTTGGTCGGATTTAATACTTTATAAACTTTAAAAGAATTAAAAAAAGCACAATTTAACAAATACATGACAACTCTCTTTGTCCATTTTTTTGTTCTTCGTATGATCGAGTAGTAAGAGAGATACTGATCCGCACGGTCAACCCCTTTCATATATTTATTATATTCGATAACACATAGCGGTTTCCAAATGTGTAGTCTCGTATTCCAATCGGTGTTGTGACTCTCTAAAATAGTAGATGGATGTATTGTTGAAATCATTCGAACATCTCTCTTTGATTTCCAGAGTTGTAACAATACATCCTTTCGCCGACGGAAAATACTCTGTCCTGCACTAAGATTGACGTGTTTAAAACATTCTGGGAAGCCTCGGTTTATTCGCATTGTTCCACACGTCCTAATTTTATTTTCTAAAAGTGCTTCACTGGTTTTTACGCTATTATAATAATTGTCTATATAGACATGATGCCACAAATTTAAATACGGACCAAGAAGCAATTGGATGGTGTCTAATAGTGGTCTTCCTTGCCCACTGTAAATGAGCATATTACAGATGTATCCCGTAGTGGCTTCACTGACCATGCGCACTAGGATACCGTATTTTATTATCTTAGATGCATTATATACTTTAAATACAAGTCTTCCCCGCCACGGTATAATACGTTCATCTAAAGAAAGTTCCCTTTGAGGCTTATAAACCAAAGAAAACTTCGGTATTAGGTATGTCATAATTGGCCTAATCTTTTCAAGGCGATCGCTGGAATCCGTAATGATATCGTTATTTGAAAAGTGCCACGATTGCCAAATTTGTCTAAAACGATCACGACTCATTGTTTTAGAATATATTGGTGTTTCTATACTCGGATCAGTAGACCAATAATCATCTCTTGTGTCTTTTCGAACTTGTCCCATAAGCAAAATGAGTCCGAGGAATTTTTTCATCTCACCAAGATTTACAGGCTTCCATTTGATAGATTTCTTCATTTTCTTGATTCGGGATTCATTTTGTGTGCGGTATCGATTGCTTTCTTCTACCATCATGCTAAGTAAATCATCTCCAATAAATAAACTAACTATATCCATCACATTTTCAGAATTGTTTGGTGCTACGCAAACACCAACGTTGCCTAAAAATGGTTCAATATGCGGTGGGTTGTCTATTTCAGACCATTCCATGACTTCCTCTTCCTCCACTTCACTGTCTTCCGAATCACTGATTTGTAACGGTATCACTGGTACCCTTCTCGTGCGAGGGAACTCTTCACTATCGCTGTCGCTATCACTGTCGCTGCCTAATTCTGGTAAATCTTCACCAGAATAGGCAGACAAATTATCGGCAAATATTTCGTCATCGCTTTCATAATTGTCTGAAGCCATTTTTTAAAGATTAAATAAAATATCGATTACTTAAATATATTTCACTTGTAAAAACACACCCGTTCCATAGCGCCGTATTTCAAGACTGAAAATTCAATACTGATATTCTATATAGATCGTAGTAGATTACAGACATCTAAATAACATTGGTTTCCACTCATGTTATAATTTATTGCTCCGCTCGCATACCAGCGTTATCGCACCGCACAATATCACTTACAACAAGTGCGAAGAATGCATTCCGTCTATCACAAATTGTCGTCTTTACACTCGCTCACATAGGATAATATTATAGTATGAAAAGGAGGCCTATGTATTTATCACACATCATAAAAATATACATATAATCGCATTCACAGTACAGCGAACAAACCATGTTTAAAGAATACATCGATATTTCACAAAATGTTGTCTTCCTGCTCACCCATCAAAAAATAAACAAGTGTAAAAAGAAGACGCATATAGTTTTAGCATTCTTATCGTCTACAGAAATATAGTTCGCTGATTTAGGACTCTAAACAAATTTCCTGATTACGCACAAGCTCTCATATGGGCTGCGCAAGAGTGTGTGTGTAAGTAAATGAATCGACGGTAAATTATTTTTTTTTGTAGATGTGTGTGTAGTTTGAAACATTTTCAAACCGTTGACATAAAATATTCGTATGCAATAATCGGGTAGAAATACCTTTCCCGCACTTCAAGTGGAGCCGGCGTAAAAGGTATTTCTACCCGTCCCGCCGACGAACACCGGTCCGGCGCGCGGGTAGAAATACCCTTCCCGCTCAAGATGTGTTAACCCGATCGGCGCGTAAAGTTTCCATACAAAAGATATACTGTCCGCGGTAGGTTTTTCGAAATGTTATTCTTCGCTGTTTTATAATAAATACGGCAGTTAAAAATTGTGGGTACAACTGTTATCATGCCTAGATACATAAGGATTCAAGTGCCACACTAAAACACATAATGGAGTGTTGAATTTAGCTGTGTTTCCTTTAATAAAATCTACCGTATTGCTTTGTTCCGATAAACTCGTCGCCATTTTCGATGACAAACCACTCGACTTCAAAACAAGTGCGCCGATGAAGACATTAATCACTGACTAATTTTATTTTACTCGTGTTAAAAACACTTAAAAATGCCATAAAAATTATTGAAAATAATAGCTTTTATTGGTTACTTATGAATTATTGTTAATTAGTGTAAGTTTTATTGATGACAAATCCATTAAAATTGGATGGTTGTCACCAGTTTTATTTCGTGGCATAGATTGTATCAGCATTTTACATGTTTTATGGGCCATTCTAATTTTAGCGTAAAGGTGAGTCCACACTGGTTGAAAATATTATAATAATTTTTTTGTTATTTTTTTTTAGTGAAACTTGGATTTTGTAGATTACTTTTCAGTTTTATTGAGCATTGTGTTATGTTAGTGATTGTCATTTTATGTTTTATAAAAAAAACAACATTTATTTTTTATATTGCTATAAAAACTTTTTTTTGGGTAAGGTTTTAAAAATTTATAAGCATTAAATTGCACGCGAAGATAATATTATGTAATATAGTTGAAAAGTCAATATTCCATGATTTATATATTATATTGTATACCTACCCGTGTGTTTTTTTTATCAAAAATTTATACGTTTTATATATTCCTTCATAGTAATTCGTAATTTATTGGTAAAACTTGCAATCCTCTAAAATATAATATATATTTTTTCATTCCGTGTGGACGCATCTTTACTAAATATTTACGACTTTCAATAATGAGCTCGATTTATGACTTTGAAACAATTGGGGAGACACATGAGTAATAAATGACATAATCCAGAACACAAGTTCAAGTACATTTTTAGAAATATTACGACAAATTTCTTTTCGTTTTTTGGTTGTCTTTTTCGTATTCTTGCACATGATGTAAAAATCGCGGTGCATATTCAACTTTACACGGTAAATACTCGGCGCACACTCAACTCGAATGAAATATATTTTGTATACCTACTGCGCAGCCGCGAAAAATACCGCGTAGATTTGAACTGATGCAATCGTACCGGCGAATCTCAATAGATCGAGGGGGTTCGAAAGATCGATGTTTATGAAATTAAAACAACATATTTTTGACAAAGTTATCGATATGGCGGTACGAACACGAATCAGAGCATTTTTCAATACAAAAATCAATACTATGCGTGAAGTATTTCGTACTTTACCGACATTTCAATTTTCGATATCAACTGTTGCGACATCCGCCCAGTATCAGAGCTTATGTAAAAAACAACATATGTCCCATCCGCGGCGATCGGGTTAATAAGGTACATTTCCTTTTTTAAGGCATTTTTATTTGGTGTGCTGCGGAACAAATCCCATTCACCAGTGTGCCGTGAAGTAAAACAGTTTGACAGACACTGATCTAATGCGACAGAAAAAAAAAGGTTCCATGCAATACGAGCGTATATATGAAACATCTTTATGACTTTATTTCATGCTAATAACTGAGTCACCAACTGAACCCCTTAGTGGATCAAGATTCCATAAGCGCCTGCAATTCTAATCGTTGCTCATTGAAACATGTGGCATTTACATTCTATCACTGGGAAAAGTGATTCTGATCGCGTACACATTTAGAACATCCAAAAATTTTAAAAAAACCATTAACTCGATTTGGTAGATGCAGAATGCATAACGTTGTCCAGTTGTTTATGATTTTACAATCCACATTTGGAAGGCCAAAATTTTTTATATGGATGCATAATTAAATATCTTCGATACCGCATAAAGCATTCTAATGAAAAATATTTTCATCATAATTTATGTTGATTTATTCAATACTATTGTATTATTTTTTTAACATTATTTCTTATGCTCTCTGTGATATTTAATATTATCACACTTTTATAAACTTTTTTGATGTTTTATTGCATTTATATATTTCCTTTTTTCCATATTTTATGTGAATTACTTACTATAAGTGTACATACTCCACATGATAATAATGATTGTTATTTTACACAAAAACAGATGGCATCGGTGTGCCTAAATTAAAATATGTATAAATTGACAACCTACTGTATTTAATTTCTTAATTATTTAAATTGTGTAACTGTCACTAATCGATTAGTTGAAATGTAATTTTTATATTTCGAAAACAATTTGGCTTTGATTTGGTAATATTTTTAGTAACAGCTCAATCTATTGGGAAATTACAAGATTTTTTTTATAGAATTTTTACTATTTTTAGTATTGCATCTAAAGTCGTATTTATTTAACGCAACGAAAATATACAGAGTTTAATTATATGTAATATATGTTTCAATGACAATATTAATTGAAAGGAAAATGGATGAAGTATGCAAATAAATAAACCGATTTACACTTTACATTTCGTCACATTGGTTACCAAATAAATGGCTATATAGTAGTGAAAATTTCTAAACGACCATATGATATTTATTTGTTGACAAATATTTGTTATTTATAACAGCTAATAGGTAGACAGACATAAAAGTTTTAAACGCCTCTGAAACTTAGTCTTGGATTGAATTGAAAGATGGTGTGGCATGGTTATGTCTCGTATGTAACGGATTAATTTATCTGTAGTGATCCACTTTCCAGTATCCATTTTCCTCATCATTCATTGGAACCTGTTATCGTTATCAAGGAATTACAAATTATGTGTATTATAGAAGTATACTATTCTATTTAATGAATTTAATTTGTCCCAAGAATAAGAGTATTAGCATGATGGTATTAATTAATATATTATATATTTGACATCTTGGAAAATATTAAATATTCTAATTGACACTTACAATGCCATTCCTTGATTATGTATATATGTATAAACATTATTCTGTTTCATACATTGATTTAAGAATATGAGAAAGGGTTTCTTTTAAATATACACCTACACACAAATTTTAATTTCTTCTTGTGCAATAGATAGAAATAATAACATGTAATACTCAATCAATTTTATTAGTTTTTCACTTGATTTATGAAATATGTTTTAAAGAATATTATCGGCAATCATTGATATTGTTGTATTTTTTTCCAAAATCTTCTATTTCTTTAGTCATCGATTATTATAATAATTTTTTGTCATTTTCCTCTAAAATATTGACTATTATTTCATAAGTGAAAACTATTTTAAAGAAAATAAACATACCATCTTTAGATAAGCTTCGGAGTATTTAAATTAATTTGTAAATATTTTTAAAATTTATCTAGTCGTGTGTTTTTCTGTCAAAATTTTACTTCTAAGACAAAGTGTACATGTTGAACTAGAATGAAATGCTATTCGCGTTATGTTTAACAGAATTCTGACTGACAAGATTTTTAAATTACATCTTCCAGTACATTATTTATTTATTTAATATTTTGTATTGTACTTTTTTTATTGATATGAAATTTATTTTTTTACTACGTAAACAATATCATAATGTAACAATAATAATAATGATACCAATTTAATGTCTTATGTAAATATTCAATGACAGTCGTTAAGGATTAGTCACTTTATAGATAATTAGCTAAGTAGCTAGTTAAATATTTAAATAATTCTGTAACAGAAAACCTACAGACATGAAGGCTTAGGGACTAATCATTCGGTGTATTTTAGGTTCTCTATTATTAAGGCAGAGTCCAACACTGCAGTAATATTCCTCTAGGGACATCTGGCGGAAGAATACAAAGCATGCAATTTAATAGAATTTACATTTTTAGGTTATTCAACATGTATTTTATTAAAACATCAAAATGAAGAATAAATATTTTTTTAATTCAAAGATATACTTACGACTTATAAAATGTGAGTTTGTTGAGCATTCACATATTATTTCATTATCATTTATGGCACTACAACCCTCGGCGGGTCTTGGTCTCTTTCAAAAACTTCCTCTATCTTGGACGACCCAGCGCCGAGCAGACACTCTCCAGTTGCTTTAATCGAGCATTCTTAAATATCCTGTGGCACAATCCAGCTGTCCAGGTCCTTCTCTTGCCCTCGGTGGTTGCGTACATAGCCCGCTTTATTAGCATATTGTTTCATAGTTATTTTAATTTTATTATATATTCATAAATGTATTTAAATCTGTTAATTCTTTGGAAGATAACAAAAAGATTTTTGATTTTTATATATATAATATAAATACATTTAATTAAAATATTAAATTGAGCTTCAGTATTGTGACCATACCGTGCTGTGTATTCCGTCAATAGATGTCCCTAGTAGCATTACACTACCCAATAAGCAAACAATGCTCACTTCGAACTTCTTTACCGTGGCAACAAACAATGTATTCCATAGTATTTATTTTGAAGTATATTTTGGAACCAGGGAATACTAAACCTATTGAAACATTCCGTACTATTCTGAGACCCAAAATTTTACATTTAGTCCCTAAGATCGGGAGATTTGACAGAGCCATTAAATTACCGTATGCCGTAATTTCTTTCAAAGATCTCTACGTGTTCTGCTATTTTAATTAATATTCGATACTATATTATTAGCGATTCTTAGAATATTCAAACCGTACGTTATTCAGTATATTATATAACACATTAATTTCGCAAAGAAATTTCTTATCGACTAACTAATTATATTATAATATCAACTAATGAGACATGATAAAGTTTGTGTTCAAATTTTTTATTATAAAATCAGTTTGTTATTTGCAAACCAATATGGAGATCACGTTGTTAACGACGCATTACATTACAATATCAATTAACCGAAAGGATTGTACATTAATTTTATAATGATTGCAATAGGAAGCGTCCCTAAATATTTTATTAGTAATTTTCGGAATTTGTTGACATTTTCCAAATGCCAAAATACTTATATTTTTTTAATAATACAACTATATTTTGAATATTTTTTCATATATTTGTGATCTCATGCCATTATAACACGTAAAACTGATACATTTTATCTATTAAAATAAAGTCACTCCATATACAATATTATATAATTATACATCAATTCACCCTTATTTAATACCTCTATGATTCACCCCGTGCAAAATAATTATATTTTATTCTCAATAAGAAGCATTTACATTTTTTTTTTATATAATATATACATACCTATATATAATATTTCATTGTGTACACATCTAATAAAAAAAAAAACAACTTTAATACCATTTTATAAATGCCATATTTTTAAGCATAAATGAACAAATTTAATTAGTTCTAACAGCTCGAATAGCTGTAAATATTTAGTATTTAATAAGTATTTATGTTCAATGTAGCCCATCAATCAATAACAGTCTTATTAAATTTAACGTGATTCTGCTATTTCACCTTTTGGTTCGATCTCACATCAGATGTTGCATTACTATCTTGACACAGCTGCTATGAACATTGGTCTGTGCTACAACTGAACTACAGCCGACCCTCGACTTTCACACGTAATTGGTTCCTGAATATGTGTTCAAAAGTAGAGGGATGTAAAAAAAACATCAAAAAGTTTACTATAAAATATTTATTTATCAGTGGGTATAATAAAGTTAACGAGGCGTATTAGCAATCGGGCGTTTTCTTTATAATCTTGTCAAGAGATAGTTGAATACACCTTTTTACGCATTTGAGAAGGTGACAGGGAACGAATGAGAAAGGAATGACTGCATGGAAGCGCACAGTTTTTGCATTAGCAACAAAAATCTAAATTTTAAGAAATGTACGATATTTCGTACATTGTGCGAAAGTAGAACGTTCGAAAGTCGAGGGCCGCCTGTATTTTTAAAAGATTGTCCAGCAAAGAAGTCTTTCTTCTACCAGAATTCCGATTTATTTTTTCTTTTATTTAATATTATATATTTATGTACCCCACGTCATGTAACAGACTTGTTTTCATGCATGTACACTAAAAATAGATCACATACAAGGCCTGAACAAAAACGATGCATGAGTGCGAGCGAGAAAGTATTCGGCACCCTTACGATCTCTGAGACACGCGCTAGAGTAAGATAAAAGGTCTACACGTGTGTTGGTTAGTTTCCAACAATGTCGCTGGCAAATCGTGGTGAAACGCTTCAGAAAGCATCCATAACCGCGAGCTCGTGTTGCAACAATTGCTGTTTTTTGTGGTAAACATAAAGTCAGTGGTAAATATTTTTAGTTAATTAAGTAGAAAAGATGGTTCTGTGTGTTGTGTTAAAATGTGGTAGCCGTACTGATAAGCAAGAAGATGGTATTACGTTTCATAGGTAAGTTGATACATGTTCGTGATAACTTATTTGTATATTATTATATATTTTAATATCAAGTGACCTAGTTTTTTTTTCGAAATAACTTTAATTATGCATATCTTTATCTAATGGATGCATTTTCACCGCTTAACAATACTATATAATGTAAAAAAATAGAAAATTATATTTTAATGCTGAACGTCTAGTGCGAGCACTTTGGGCGAGCACTAGCGAAATGATTATTCATAGGCGTCCGCAAAAAGTGGGTATGTGGTTAAAATTGAAGTAACAAAAAACTGAAAAAAAATATTAGTAAAGATTACCTATAGTAGGCAATCATTTTATTGTTTTGAAGAAATGGAATTTAGTATACATGTTGAAAAACTCCCGAGGAATAATCGATTTAGTGCCCTGTTTGTTAACATTTTTGCTTCGTGATTTCCTAAATGTAATTGGTTTATGAATGTTATTGTAATGTTGCTCCCTAATGGATTACAGATTCCCAAAATATGAACCAAAAAGGCAGAATTGGATAAATCAAATACATCGTGTCAATCCTTCCAGCTGGGCTCCGACTTCCAGTAGTTGTATTTGTTCCAAACATTTCGAAGCGGCATATCTTAAAAGAACGAAAAAAAGGGTATGCTTAACGTATGACGCATTGCCCACGCAATTTGAAGGATTGAAACATTTTTTGAGGGTAAGTAATTTGAACAAAGAGGTTCCATAATATATAATTTAAACGAATTACAATAAAATACCAGTTAAATGTGGCAACCGCTTGAACGAAAATACAAAAATAGATAAAACATACCTACTGGCATGATTCATTCTTCTATTTTCTATTATTATTATTATTATTATCAATATCATTGACAATATTTTGTAGTTAGTGAAATTTATAATATGCGGAAAAAATATCTAAGATTTTTTCTACCTGGACTATAGTAGTAATGGTAATTTAGATAATGGGCTATACAATGATTTAAACCTATTGTATAATTAGGGAAAGTAGGTAGGTATTGAGTGAATTTCTGAGAAGGATATCATTGCCATTATTATTGGCTGAGCGGTTACTATATAAGCATTTAATGTGGAGGTTCCCGGATTCGACTCTAGGGTCTGGAAAATTTTACATGTTATGTACCAGGGGTTTGAACAGTTATTTTTTCGTTCCGGTTCAAGTAAAAAAATATAATATATCGGCTCTATTTCGGTTTTCGTTCCGACAACAATTACGGGCTTAATTTACAAAGCCATGTTATATGAGTATGGACCTGATACGTTACAAGAGGCTAACATCGATTTCTCATAAAAAAACCTGTTGATATAACATCCACTCTGTGATCTTTTAGGATCGAACATGGTATAAAATATAATTATATAAAGTATACCTACATATGTATTTAATTTCAGGTCTCGAAGCCACGTCCGATACAAGCATCCGAAAATACCCCAAGGAAAAAAAAAATGCGAAAGCTCATCAAAAATATGGAGGAGATTATCAAAAGACAAAACATGTCGGAAAACCGTGTAAAAGCATTAGCATCGGCAAGGCTGCGTAGACTAAAAAATATTCAAGCTGTTAAAAGACGACTTTTAAAAAAAGTCGTCACATTTAAAACAATAATTAATTCGTTAAGGTTAAAACAATTGGTTTTAGAAGAAAATTTAGAACTTTTAACTTCACTCGAGGGGAATAAAGATTTTTTGATCGCGAGCACGGGCCATACGTCTAAAAAACAATACAGTCCCGAGTTACGTAAATTTGCATTAACCCTGCACTTTTATTCACCTAGAGCTTATTCGTATGTTCGAAGTCAATTCTCCACACGCTTACCTCATCCAAAAACATTATCACGCTGGTATACTGCTCTTGATTGCCAACCGGGGTTTACAAAAGAAGCTTTTGATGCCATACGCTTAAAATCGTCAGCATCGAAAAAAAGGTTGAAAGGAGTGTTAATTTTTGATGAAATGGCGATTAGGAAGCATCTGGAATGGGATGGAAAATTATACCATGGTCATGTAAATGTAGGGAATAATTTAGAGGGAGACTGCGTGCCCATGGCAAAGGAATGTCTTACGTTTCTAGTGAGTTGCCTTAATGACTCATGGAAGATTCCTGTAGGGTATTTTTTAATTGATGGCATAACCGGCTTACAAAAAAGTGCGTTGGTAAGAAATTGCCTTGATCTTCTAAAAGATTGCGACATAGATATTGTAGCATTAACTTTCGATGGCGCACCAACAAACACAGCAATGCTTAAAGATTTAGGATGTAATTTTTCTGACGAAAATAACTTTAAGACCACCTTTCGGCATAGGGAACAAGATATAGCAGTATTTTTTGATCCATGCCATAATATAAAACTGATAAGGAATGCACTTGGCGAAAAAAAAGTTATAATTGATAAAGACGGGGGTATTGTAGATTGGAAATACATCGAAAAGCTCCATGATCTACAAGAAAAAGAAGGATTACACATTGCGAATAAATTACGTGCATCGCACATATCGTTTTTCCGCCAAAAAATGAAAGTTAAATTAGCTACGCAGTTATTAAGCAACTCGGTTGCTGACGCTATTGATTTTTGTAGAAATACACTGAAGTTGCCAGATTTTGAAAATAGCCAGTCAACTTCCACTTTTATAAGATATTTTAATAATTTATTTGATATTCTTAATTCTCGCAATTTACATGCAATGGGGTGGAAAAAACCTCTCAATTCCAAAAATTATGATGAGAATTTAAAATACTTTGCAGAAATAATAACATACATAGATGGTTTGAGATGGCCGAATGGGTCTCAAGTGATAGCATCGGCAAAAAAAACAGGGTTTCTGGGGTTTAAAATATGTATAAAATCGTTAATTCACCTTTACCAAATGATAATTGTTCCTAACCCGAATATATCATTTATATGCACGTATAAAATCAGTCAAGACCATATTGAATTGTTTTTTGGTGCTGTCCGATCCCAGGGCGGTTTTAATAATAATCCAACCGCTAGACAATTCCGAAGCGCATATAGGAAACTCTTAGTACATGCAGAAATAAATCATCTAGGTAATGGAAACTGTGTCGCATTAGACCAAATAAATATTTTAAATGGTCTGAATCTTTCTAGTGAGAATGTGATTAATTATTCTTGTCCAAAAAGATCGCTAGTAGACCCACCTGATGATGATTGTGAGCAACCGTCTTTTGATGAAAGTACAATGCTTGATTTAAGTACGCTCACGCAATATTCCGAAGACATTGTTGGATACATTGCTGGATTTGTCGTCAGAAAAGTTAGCAGAATAATAGTATGCGAGAGATGCTTGCAAGTTTTGGATGCTAGTGATCGTAAAAATGCTCTAAATTCTTACTTAATAGCTAAAAAAGACGTAGGCGGCTTACGGTATCCTTCTCAGGATGTTGTCTATATTTGTAAATATAGTGAACTAGTTTTTAAGAAATATGTAAAGCTGTATTCTGCAAATACTATTGGGAAATATTTTGAAAAAATGACGATTGAAGTTTTAAGCCACTTTGTACACACAGATATTTTTAAAGAATTAAAAGATCACATGACAGATCAATCGCCGCTAGAAAACCACGTGGTATTCCTAATAAAACTAATAATCCAAAAGTACTTAACTGTAAGAACACACTACATAACAAGTAAACTTAATGAACCGACTGAAAAAATAAGAAATTTCTACAATAAAATAGTATTATTTAAAGGTCAATAGTTATTACGTAGTTAGGCAGTTTTCATTAAAAGATGATCCGAGTTCTAGGTGGTGTATTTCTCGTGTATTTCTTGCCATCCCATATCTTTCGATGTCGAATGGCCATTTAGTTAGGTAGGCGATTTGCTACGTGTGATACGGGCTGTTCCCTTCGTAGTCGCTTCTGTGCTGGCCGAAAACAGCCGACCCCAACCGAACATCAAAAAGTTAACGTTTATGTTGTCGGACTATAGTGTAGAGGAGTGTGGCACGTACGTGTCAAATATGCATCGAATATATTTGTAGGCCGACAGTGAATACAAAATAATGTTTAATGCAAATTTATGTAAGGCTGTTTGGTACTTTTTGAAAGGTCTTTTCCGATTTTTTATTTATTTTAAAGGCACTGAAAAGTTCTGCAGTTTCTGCATTGCTAGACAATTATTTTGAAACTAGATCTTCTCTCAAATAACACTTTTTTGTCATGTCTATAATTATATTATATTATATCGGACATAATAAAGAAGGTCTATCGTATCGCTTGCCAAAATGGAAAGAGTTCTAGGATAATAATATAATATGTATTTTGTTATTTGTTGTTCTATTTCAGGTATGTGCAAACTTTTTGGATTAAGGGCTAAGTTAGGAATATAAAATGAACGGCGGGCCGCAAGTAAAATATTATTTTCTGGACACACGTTATTCGTTATCATGAAAAAAGAATTTCAACATAAAAAAATAAATAATTCTTTAATAGCCAACAATTTAAGGAGAAGAATGAATAAGAACTGTTTTACATTCTTCAACATCCTTTTAATTTCAGATGTTAATTTTTAAGATTCTTAAAACTGCTTGTAAATGTTCATCAGTGATGTTTGATTGTAAAGAGTTTGTATTGATAATCATCCTAATTGAAATTGTTTGTTCACATAATTATATAAGTTGATCTAGAAATGACCAACATTTTTCGATCAGAATCTTTATTTAAGTTGTTCTAATTTGTCCGAATTAAGAGTGTTGTAAAATTTGCAGATATCTTCTTGACGGTGCAATTTATGTATTTATAAAATTTTATTTTTAACGAAGCGTTAAATGTAGAAAAAAGTATTTTTTTTCAAAAATACGATTAAAACTCGCGGGTCCCGCAGAAAAACTTGGCGGGCCGCTTGCCCAGACCTGTTCTATATAATCCAAATATTATAATTTGTATAGGTTTTTTTTGCACGTCCTTCAACTTGTGTTTTAATAATCTGAATTTTTCAAAGTGATTTTCTTTGATCCATATTTTGTATTCGATTCGCTATTGTGCATGTCTATTTATATACTCTGTAGGTATATATTTTTAGATGATGTGATTTCATACCTTTGAATTATTGATACTTGTAAATTAATATGATAATTTGTCAATTTAATATTGATTATACTCATGTACCTACTTAGTTATTTACTTTGTTAATTTTAATGTAGGTACCATATTATTATGATAATTAAATAATAATACATTTTGAAGTTTCTGTATTTATTATATTGAAGATATCCACCAATGAACATCAATGAATATTAATAATATTCCGTTTCTCCCGCACGCCTATGGTCTCGAACGTTTGTATACGCATATGTCCACTCACTCACACAACCAAACACACGGCACGCAGCTTCACGTACCAAGGCAATGTGAAGTGTCTATCTGTATCTATTGTCTAAGATCACATATAATATATCAATTCGTATTAAAAGATCTGTCATTTTGACACATCTGAACTATGAAAACCTAAAAACAAACTAAACCCTAACACAACCTACTAAGTAATTAGGTGCTTCTTCCTAAATTATGGTGGGCTTATGTTAGCTTTTTGTTATGCCCTAAATGGATCACAACATGTGAAAACTGTAGGTCAAATTAAACAATGATGAAACAACAAACGATGACCCATTTTATTATAGCAATTGGCACCAAGTTGCTTCAGGTATTTAAGTATTCTCGGAAGCCTGTGGATGCCAGATTCATATGTTACATAATATAAACATAACACAATTTTAGGTCTGTGTCTTTATTACTGTTATTTATTGATGCGCCTGATAATATAATATTTGATAGCTACCAATTTTTTATAATAATTATTCATTTATTCAGGGTAACAAAATAATTGTTTTGTCTGAGGTAGAAACGACATCTAGAAAGGAAGATGGCATTTTTTTAGTACTCTTTATGTTTCTTCTCAGAGGGAGATTTATAATATTAATATTATAAATTTAAAAATATGGTCTGAATTTGTGAGTACGTCCTTTGTAAGATATTCTTAAATACTTAGTTTGATTATATTATAATAATGTAGATAAATTTTTAAAATTGATTCCTGAGCCGGGCATGAAAACTTGTGCACACCTGTATTTTGATGGCACAGAAAATGCTCAAAAGTCAGGTGTGTAAGTTTTAATATTTACTCAGTCTTACCCCGTTAACTAATTGGACTTTTGAAAGGCTCGTTTCAAAATGGATGAGATGAACATTATATTATGTGTTGTGTAAAATGTAAGTTATCGATTAGATAAATTGTATCAAACTAATGTGCATGTACTCCCCCCCCCCCCCCACGTTGTATGTATGTTTATAAAAATATTAAATTATGAAAATTTCAAATAAAACACTGTTTTTCATTCATTTATTCCATTTGGAGCTGTCACTCTCGGCAACTACAAGACATTTCAACGTTTACAGATCAGATTAGTTTTTAAAATTCAATTAAACTGCTTTACCAAACCATGAAAGATAAAATATATTCTTTTATCTATAAAATATTTTAAATTATGTCATTAAATCTCCCTGCTTATTTATCCCCAAGTCAAAACCGTCCATGTAATGAACACCAGGTGTTTTTTGAAACATCCTATGTATTTTAAGTTATTTATATAGACAAATTTATGCATCATTATTTTCATCAATATTCCTATGATGTATACATTTATCTATACAAATAATAAATAATCTAAGTAGGTTATTTCAAAGAACTCCTTTCTAACATATTTTAAATGTGAGTTAGAATAGTTCTGCATTCAGCTGACGACAACCTGATCTGCAACCTCCTAAATGTCTTATAGTTATTGTTTAACGCCGTGGGTCCCAGGTTCGAATCCTGGGTCTGGCAAGTACACATATCATTTTTCAATTTGTGTGTGAGTCAGGTATGGACCTAATAGAAGTGGCTGACATCCATTTCTCGTAAAAAACAAAAATCTGTTAATACAGGGGAGGGCAAACTGTGGCCCGCCGGGTATTTTTTTGCGGCCCGCCATCATTAATTGTACTTCTGATTACGAATAACTTTTTTACATATTTTTTAAAAAATATTGACAATAGATTAAAATTTGAAGAATTTGTTGTTTAAATATATTATCTCAGTACGTCTTCCTTGCGTCTCATCTCGCACTATGTAACCACTATTTTCTATGTTGAACATCGTGACACATTTAAATACTTTTAACTCTGCGTTGCAAGGAAAAAATATATGCCCATGATATGGTAAAAAGTTTGAATGGATTTCAATTAAAACTCAAGTTATTCCTTCGACAAATATCAAATAACAACGTGGACCACTTTCCAACTTTGAAGTTGCTGAATATACCAGAATATAAATTTGAAGAATATGGTAAAATAATTAAAGCTCTGAATGACGATTTTTCACAAAGATTTGGTGACTTCAGAAAAATTGAGACAAGTTTAGCAATAGTACGCGATCCATTTTCAATAGATATTGATAGTGTACTGACAGAGCTACAACTTGAGATTATTGATCTGCAGTGTGACACTGATTTAAGAGAATTATATCGTCATGAAGAAATCTCCAAATTTTACAATGCCCTTAATTCAGATAAATTCGACCAACTTAAAGATTATGCAAGAAAAATGTTTTTTGGATCAACCTATATATGTGAACAAACATTTTCGATCATGAACCTCAATAAAAATTATTTGCAATCAAATATCTCCGATGCCCATTTACAAGCAGTTTTGAAAATATCAACTACAAAATTAACACCTACATTTGAAAAAATGTACAACACTTTCATTCTTCTTATTTGTTTTTTGGTAATGTTTATTTTTCGTGATAATAAATAGTGTATATCTAAAAATGGTATTTTACTTGCGGCCCGCCGCTCATTTTGAATTCTTGAATTTGGCCCTCCATCCAAAAAGTTTGCCCGCCCCTGTGTTAATACAAACCTGTACTCTGTGGAGGCCCATATGATCCTATTAGGATCGGACATGGTTGGAAAAAAAAACTAAGTAACTGCGGAGGATGGGTGACAGAAAGTCAATGTGGATAAAGTTGTGGATATGAATCCTGGGCAAATTCACATGTTATTTTTTAATGTGTGTTGGGCTCCAGAGCAAGGACCTAATAGGTTAGGTAAATGGTCAATAATCATTTTTGGTAGGACCAATGGGACAACCAAAGATGTTGAATCTTCTGGATGGAACCTTCTGTGGTTTCATTGTGTGCTGAAGGCAATCTCAGCTTAATGTAAGTGGCATTTTTGTATGGAAAAAAGATAATACTGTGAGTTACTATGATAATTAGTGGTCCAGCGAGATTATTTTTTTTGCCATCTCTTTCATTTATGTTTGGGCTCCATCTCTATACAAGAAGGTATTCTTCAATATCTGTGGGTACAATGATAGGTTAGATCGATTCTTGCACAGTCAAATAAAAAGTGTAGGTACTCCATATTAAATAATCAATTTGAAATCATCAGATATGTTTTATTATAAACACTAAAAAAATACTCTTCATTCACATTGTGAGCAGAACTTTATGGCACATTATTTTGTCGTTACTATTACATATTATTTAATTTTGATCACACACAGTTCCCGCAATCGCCGACTTCACGGAGGTCCTGAAAAATATTATATACATATTAAGTCTTAGATGAATATCACTAATAATATGAGCCGTCTAATTTCAAAAAGCGATAAGTCCACATTTGGTCAAAATCGAGAAAAAAATACGCACATATTCTTTGTATAATTTTACACAATATGTATTGATCTATAAATTCCAAAACGCGACATAACCCTTCGAAAAAAAATATTTTAAGTATCGATTTATTTCAAAAAGCGCCAAGTCCGTGTTTCATATTATTTGAAGCTTGGTTGATTTCGCGCTTGTTTAAGTCAACCAATAAGGGAACGTTCAATATTGAAAAGGGCGTCTCCCATGCTGTAGCATCTGGTAAAACTCATGACAGTGCCACGGAAATATGTGCCTGCGGAGTAAATGAAAAAGTGAAGTACAAATAGCGCTACGTCCAATTTTATTTTGCCTATATTTATTGCATTTAAGAGTTTATCGGCCGAAACAAATTGCCATTTGGTTCTAATTTTGACATAGAATACAACGGAAAAAATAATCTTATGTTAAAACAAATAATTGAAGCTTGAAACATAAAAACGTTGTTTCCCGAAAATATTGAATTGTGGACTTGTCGCTTTTTGTAATTAGACTCCTCATATGTACATTAGAATGATAACATTGCAAATGATTATATTATAAACAATAATTGTTTAATATTTACCTTGACTTATGAAACATTTTAATGACAAGAATTAATTGCGATATACTGTTTGCCATTATTGAAAGAATTTTAAAACACCTGAAATATCGACCAAGACTAGATAGTATTTGAGACAACAAAACAGCTGTCAAATTATTAAATGAAGTTAAATAGACTTTTATTATTTTTACGTTTATCCGAATTGTCTTCGACTACGATAGTAGCTTTAATTGTAAAGCTCTCGCACAGAATGCGAAAGATGTGAGTTCAAATCACACGCAGTCCAAGATTTTTTCATGCATATTAAGTATATTATTGAGGCTGTTGTACTATGTATATTCAATGAAGAATGTTACAACCTTTGTGTATAATTTTGTAATGGTGTCTCCATGAGTGCAATGAAAAAATTCAAACTTCATTGGTTTTGGATCACTTACCTGTATATTCTAAAATTGACAGCATTGGTATCTAATTGGCCATACAAAAACACAGGCAGTTTATTTGACATTATCCAAACGTCGTCATCAACTATTTTCATATCTGGAAAAACAACAAAATACATCAATATTAACCAGTGGCGAAGGGTGGAGATAGGCTGTTAAGATCCGCCATAAATAATGCACACTAAACTTTGTCAGTCATACATATTTGTTTTCATTGAAATAAGACTACAATTTACATATGGTGTTAGTTAGTTTTTAAAATTCAATTAAACCCTGCGAAACCAAGCCATAATAGATAATTGTCAAAAAATACTCATCTATCTATAAAATATCTAAAATTATGCAATTAAATCATTCATAACTTTGAATATTTTATAGATAGAATAATATTTTTTAACTATTATAGTTTGGTTAGGCAGTTTAGTGAATTTAAAAAAATGAACCAATAATATGTATGTGTAATATATATTCTTAATCCAATGAAAACAAACAAGCATGAATGAAAAACTGTGCACAATTTTGTCGTATCGCCCAAAATATATCAAAACTAATATGGTTTGGTTAGGAAGGGTTTAATTGATTTTTAAAAACTAACCAATACCTACTATCTGTAAATAATTGAAGTCTTAGTTCAATAAAAACAAATATGTACGTATGACTAACAAAGTTTAATGTCCACTATTTATAGCGGATCTTAACAGCCCACCTCGACCCTTCGCCACTATTATTAACAATGATTTTTACTGTAGTCATGGTTTTGATTACTTTCAATCATCCAGTATTCATCCGTACAATATTTAGAGAATTTGACGCCGCAATGTCTTCCACACTAACTAGCAGAAAGGAATCCTCTCTTCCATCATTCCTCAGTACTTCCAATAAAATTAAGACAACCCATTTAAACTACCTCCATTTCTTCTGGATATACCAAAGAACAGAATAATAAGAGAAGTGGGTTGCCTCATGGGTGACAGTGTAAAAAGATATAATTCTTGAGTGTGGGTAAAATTGTTATAAACTGAAGCATATTATGATGTTAAAGAATATGTTATTTTCAATAGTTATGTCTATCATAATATTATGCGTCACAGTTTATCATATAAATGAAATACACATTCATTTTTTTCCTTGCGTTTTATGGCCTGACTATCATTAAGTAATAAACCGAAACTGGCTTCAAATCATTGATGCACGGCGATTAACTTTCACATTTCTTTCTTATTAACCTGTTCTGTGGTATGTAACTATCCGAAGATAGAAGAGGATTCTCTTATACAGCTGATGTCATCTCCATCGTTTCCAATGCAATTTGGATTTTCATTGTATTATTAAAAACATATAATTAACTTATTGGGTTCATGCCTTGGATCTAAAAAAACATTGATTTAAAAAATAATATATTTATTTGACCCGGCCAATGCCAATTACGAGCCAAACATACTAGCCCCTGCTCCATAGTGGACACGACAGCAATGGTCAAAGTTTTAATTAAATATTGCTAACCTTGGTTGTTTTAAGTTGAACGGTTAATTTAGAAGAAATAATAAAAACCAACATGTTATGTATCAAAAGTAAATTTGTATACCTGATGGATAAATAAAATTTGTAGTGTCTTCGGCAACAATCGCAATGTTATTTCTGTCCATAGGTTTTTTTATATTCCAGCAAGCCAGAGCGCTCTTAGATACCTGATTTAGGAACATCACATTTGTTGGGAGATGAATGCCATGAATGTTCGATTGGCCGGTACGACCTCGTTCACCAACCACCTGTTGAAAGGGATAATAAGTATTTATTTCTCATAATTGACTTCAACACAATGTCTAGATATCACATATTCAATTCGTTTTTTACTTTTGTAACAGTTAAGTCAATAATCGTAACGGTTGAGACCTATCTTGTATTCAATAATCTATATTAATCTACTGACCTTAAAGTCATCACCATGGTACGCCCTCGTTGCCAATGTTTTATTCCTTAACACATGAGAGCTGACTGATCTCTCCCTGACACTGGCCATGGCGTGGAAGTATACTGTTCGGAACCCATCATACTGAGTTGGTCCTAAGGCTACACTGAAAACTCCGTCATTCCATTGGTATTTGTGACCTGCAGATTACAATTAACTCAGTATTCATTAACTTGAAATAGAGCGATTTATTTTTCAATATTATGCAAGCATATGTCAAAGTTTACCGGCAACATCGAAATCACCATCTTCTGGATCCAAAAAGAAGTAGTTATGGTAGACTCTCCAGGAATCATTGTCTTTTAGACTATAGACAACGAGTCCATAGTTTACTAGATCAACGAGATAAGCATACGCTGAACCGCAATCGTCAGTTGAGACATCCACAGTTATACTAATAAAACCTGGAACAGAATTATCATAATAGAATTATTAACTGGCTTTTCTCGAGTTTAACTATCCTTTAAAAGTATAGTGTTACTAATATAATGTTGGAAGTCTACAAAAATCAAGAATGCTACAGGTTTCAAATTGACAAAAGCGCTGCATGCTGCTGATTGCCGATAAGGATTGAGCCAAGCCGTGGAAGCAGTCAGACAGCCAAATCATCCGGGTCACGACTTACAGTCATGAGATCTCGACGAAGAAGAAGTATGCAAAAACTTATGGTAGCAATGTAGGGCGAAAACCTCTCATTGTGCCCTCAAGCGTAAGCTATTTAAGCAATAAGTGCTTTCAGTACTCACATATGTATGTGAAACGTGGCTTGGAGAGCTGCATGTTGGGCATGATGTGCAAAGGTCGAAAAAGGATCAAATAAATTAGGGACCGAATGGAAGTATATGAAAACTCTTAAATGAAGATGGGCCGGATCAGAGCTCATAGATAGAATGGAGGATGGACAAATTCTATAATCTAGTGGTACCCAAGCGACATAAGATAACCGAAAGGCCGCCATGAATTGACAGAATATTACGGTTTAGCGGCATTACGTGACAGTGAAAGACAAGCAACCATGAATAGTATAGAGAGCTTGAGGAGGCATTCATCCAGCACAAACTGATAAAGATTTTGATTTTTTTATCTCTATGAAGCAATCAATTCCCAATGTGCGCTCCCTTAAAAGCTTGTGTGTGCATGAACAAGCGTACAGTTTAGAACACCCTGCCAGCTATAAATAATTTATGATATGTATTATCTTATCCTTCTGTTTATACAATTATGTTTTCTTCATATATTTTATAATAATATGTTCATGTTTTTTTGTTACTTTTTAGTAAAGTTGAGTATTTTAATATTTTAAAATGGAAACTTACTAGTTTCTAATTTTTTTCAATTGTATCAAAACCAAAAAATATGCACCATTTTAATATATTATTATGTATTGATGGGATTCCAATTTCATTAGAAATAGTTTACCTGTAGGCTCTAAGTTTATCATATCATCAGCCTTTAGTTCGTATCTCTTGAAGAGACTATCTGTCTTCAAGTCATAGATCACAATTGCTGGAGGTTGGATAATTCTTGACTTGCTACCTGTAAGAAAAAAAAAGATTATAATATAACTACATAATATGAACATTAGCCATAATCAGCTGCAGCGAAGTAGTACATATTTTGGTCCTCCTGCAAAACTTGTAGACGGCAGGAAGTGTTTCAAGTGAAGTATAATAGAAAACAGATTTCTATAATGTTCTGATTGTGTCTGCTTCAATAATCAAATAATTAGCTGCAACCTTGGTATTTTATGGGCAAAATTGTATAAGTATAGCTTATATTATATTGTATACATAGTTATATAATATGAATGTCTAAACTAGAGCACTGTCACCTCCGAAAGGGGGGGGGGGGGTAGGATGATGCGCTGGACCCCCCCTGATGATGTATGGTCATGTCACGGTGATATCGTCTGTTGGCTTCATCTTTCGGGGACATGCTTATGTTGATTGACAACGCGAAAGTACAGGCGAAAACAGGGCGTTTATTTGTTCGGAATACAGTTACAGGAAAAGTACAGCGTAGGTAGGAAATATTTAACAAAAATATTTAAAAAAATAAAAAATGGCGGTGATGTCGGCGAGCGCGGCGCCGCGCCGACATCACCGCCATTTTCAAAATTTTTCAAAACTAAGCTTTTTTTTTACAAATTTTAACTTATATAACTTATATAACTTTTCAACATTTTCAAAACTATTTTTTTTTTTACAAATTTAATGACAATCTCGAAATTCATGAGAATTTGTTTTTCGAGATTCGAGAATCATCTTTTCTGAAATTTTGGCCCTTTTGACAATTAAAAAAATTCACCGCCATCTTGGTATTTTATGAGCTTCCAGATACAAAATTTTACATTAAATTAGTATTTAGTAGATACCATAAAGTACATATTGTATTAACTGAAAATTAATAATTAATGCCAGCGTTAGTAATAGAAAAATGTATTTTTGGCATCCGTCATATTTTATCTGTCATCAATGACATATTAAATGGACAACTCACTTCATACCCGGCGCGCACGAGAAATTGTGCATGAAAGTCATTTACAGATGTATAGGTAGATGTCACGTGACCATATGACGTATCCGTTTCCATTATGCGATACAAGCTTCGAGGATTTATAGTAATATAACCTTTATTGTAATGGCGTATTAGTGTCCATGACTCATTGCGTTAGAAACAGATTCTCGGTTACTTACGACTTCTCGGAGATTAGACGCAAGTGAGCCCAGCGAATCACAGGCGACTGACTGTCCAATGGTTCCTGTCATTCAATTGCATTGAATAAACATTCATCAATATCTTAAAATGGCATTTTATAAATAATAAATTATACTAACACATGAAAAGTGATATCCCATCTTTCTTGGAGTGTTTAGTAGATTTTTTTACAATTTTTAACTAGGCACATTGGCATTTTGTAACACAATAATAACGGTGGAGTCGAAACCTGACAGTCAGAAATTTTGTATGGGCAGACCCAGCGGTGTCGCCAGACCGCTTGCAAGCAGAATGTTCATTTGAGCGTAGGATACCGATATTAAAATATGAATTTCGCCATCCGGCAGACCCGACACAAAATGAGTGTCATTTTATTTTCTAGATGCTTCGTCCATATTAATGTCATTGTCTGTCATCGAGTTTTAGTTTAAAAAATTGGAACTGCGCAGAAAACCCGTGTGCAATTACGCTTAAATTTGTTCAATTATAATATAAGATATTCACTTAAATGGTTTATTTCATGATCATAATAATAATTATTACATCATCCTAATATAATCTTACCCGGATTCTCCACTCTGCCTGTATCCACCATCCAGAGTCTATCGCAAGCGTCAACTCGAGGCCTATAAACGTTGACCAAAGGCTTCTCACTGGTCAATGTATTTGCGGCTAGGTTCGGGTAAGGTCTCAGTGGTGGTGACTTGTTGTCAGGTTTCCTGTCCTTGGTAAGGCTGACATAGTTCAGGGTTGATGGTATACCTGAAGATTATATATGATCGGTCATTAACTAATTTAAAGTTAATTATGCATTGCATGAGAAAACTTTGTATTTCATAACTTGCTCAAGATAAGTATTTTTTGAATTGGGACTTACAACACCAAATACAACATGCTGTTCACTTGCAACACAAAATGATATTGAATTCATTTTTACTAGGTATCAAGGTATCATGTTTTAATTTAACTGCCGCTACACACAAGGCAATTTTACAAGATAATATTCATATGCTATGTGTAATGGTGATGTTGTGCGTGGGGTCAGCGCCAGTGGCACACCCAGGAATTAATATAGGGGGGGGGGGCCAAGGAGGATAATGTAAATTAGTCCCATAGGCTCTTTTTCTTCTTCACAGCCTAATTTCTCGTTTATCGGTCTTTTGTCTATTGCACTCGGTGTACCTACACCATGGCCCCCATATCCTGAAACGGGATCTCAGGCTTGGATATTTGGCAGGCCCCCTACCTACCGCTAAGATTAAAGGCAGAGTGAAACACTACATTCATGTTTTTCAAATTGTGTTTTAGTTCAAATTAAGGGTACTTATACAGTGGATTATTGGCGATTTTTAATACATCTCCTTTAATAATGGAGCTGTCGAGTATCGAAACATAATAATCAAAAAATATATTGCACAATTATAAAAGTAATTGAAAATGTTCATGGTCATGAAGTATAATAGCGCTTTTTTTTTACTATTAAAGCTAATTTATGATGTGTGTTTATCTCACTTATCTGGTCAACCCGACACGCCGGGCCCCCCACAGCCCGGGCCCCCAGGCTAGAGCCCTGTCAGCCCTCCCCAGCCATGACCTACTCCACTCTAGAATTCGGGTGGACACCGAGAATTTTTTGACAGTTCCATTAGGGATTGGGTTTCTAAAAAAACCTGACATTAGTGTTTCTAAATTAAAATCTAAGAATTTTTTCTAAAAGGGGTGCTGGAGAATTACAAATCATTTTTTTGCCATGTTTTTATTTGTCTAAGCCCAAAGGTATAGTTTATTGGCTTTCAATTTCAATGTTTAAAATCATTCTGATAAATTTCATGTTTGGGGGGTACCAGGGCCCCTTGCTCCCCCCCCCTCCCCCCCCTGAGTGCGCCACTGGTCAGCGCTTTGTAACCTTTTGTCAAGACCCTAAACATTTTCAAACATTCTACGTGTAATATGAAATATACAGAAATACTAATCTCATAAACCAAAGATAATTTTTTCAAAAAAAAATTACTTATTCATTTTAGAAAAGATATAATCTAGATTCAGTGTTTCTCAACTGGTGGTCAGCGAATTTTTTGCGCCCAAATACTTTTAATTATTATGCTAAAAATTCCAATAACATCTTCCAAAACCCGTACACCTGCAATGTGTTTTTGTTCTTAAAATAGATTCAACTGCGATCAGACGTTAGTTAGCGTTAGTGGTCCGCAAAACGTTTCTCTTATTTGCAGTGGTCCGCAGGTGTAAAAAGGTTGAGTCTAGAACACATATAATACTATAGATATCTGATCTTTTATCTTCGTCTTTTCTATATATTCTATTTAACACTAGACAGTCGTGTAGTGAAACAGTAGTGCAGTAGTAGAAGCGAAACAATCACATCAACACCCAGCCTATATTGTGGGTGACAGTTCAGTGCCTTACACACTGGATCATGAGGGCCCCAATGAATATGTAAAATAAAAATTTGAGTGGATTCTTAGACCACAAAGCTAACTTATGACTTGATGTATTTTTTAACACTGATTATCTCTTCTTCTTCTTCTTCGATGGCGCTACAGCTCAAGTCAAGCCTTGGTCTCCTCCACCGCCGTCCTCCAGCCGGAACGGTCCTCCGCACGTCTTTTCCAGTTCCTGATTTTTAGCAGCTGGTTGGCATCTTTTGTAATGCTCATCTCTCTTTGTTCAATTTTTATCAGATATCAGACATTAATGAAAATTAAAATGTGCAGGGTGTTGTAGTGCGAATAAATTTAATATTTACCAAGTCTCCTTCGTGGTACAGCAATGAATATCTTGTCACGCCAACGGTCTAATCCCATCGGCAGATTGTTGTATTGAATGAAGTACTCTGCTTCTTCTTCTTCTAATATTGATGTATTTCCAGCTTTAGCAGATGCTGTTTAAAAAATGCATAAGACTAATAAATTAGCTAAAATTAATAAACTATAAGTAAATTACTAATCTTCAATGAGAAGTGTAGCTATATAGCGCCTGTACACGTACATGGATTTACTGGCAGCAATAGTGCGTATTACTATCGTGACAATAACTATTTACATGTAAAAGTGCTGACTGTCTCTCCAATCTCATTCTTCAAGACTAAGCCAGACGCGAAGTTGTCATTTGAAGCGCTTACTTTCAAAAGTGGCTAAGGCAGTTTTATGCAATTTTGAGATAAACTGAAATAACTTAATATATTATTGCAATTTATCTATCTTTTACTATCGTTTTAGCCGATTTTGAAACTAAGGTAGATATTTAGCCGAGTTTTGAAACTAAAACTCAGACAATACTATGGTAGACAAATATATTTATCAAAATATATACCCAACTCAAAATACTCGAAAAACCGCTTTAGCCGCTTTCGAAAGTAAGCGCTTCATCTTATAGTACTATTTGACAGGTAGTGAAAATCGGTAGACCTCAAAATGAGTATAGTTCGTTTTTTTGCTGGCAGGTTCGCCACTATTGTTCTACTGCGCAGGCGCAGATCGAAAAAATCCCTACTGTTGCATGAAAATTCAGAAGCTGCCAAACTTTTTTGATTCATACATGCAAGCTTGCAACTGCAGGATAATACATGTTTACCCATCCATTTTCTTGTTATGGCCGCTATAATACTTACTGTCAACAGTAAATCCATGCACGTGAAAATGGGGTATTACTGAACGATCTTTTTCCTCATTAGCGATACATAATGTTGCCGTTTCTACTAAAATTATAGTACAATAAGTATAGTATAATAAGTATGTTAGATTTTCTGCTATATCCTATAGGTTAGCTAGATAGGCCTATCTAGCTAAGACGGTCAAAATATTTTTTACACGAGACCGAGCGATAATTTTACCAATATCACGAGCCGGAACGGCGCTCCAGTCCATTTCGAGTCCTGTGTAAGAAACAAGAACAAGATATTATAATATCAATACCTGGAGGAGAATATTTGTCATCTTTGGGGAATGACCAATCGTCATTGTCACCACGAACTGGACCGTAGAATCTATTGGCTACCACTGGAAAAAAATATATAAGAATTATTCTGTGTTTGTTTCCTTACATAACTATACACAGTTATATTTTTATGAAAAATAAAGATAAAAAATATTAAAACTATGAATTAGTTAATCTACATGAGAAAAAATAGAAAACTTAATAAACTAAATTTTAATAATAAATTTGACCATAAAATATAATGTAATAATAAGATGTGGTCCTGTGACAAATTCACATTTTATAACATTTTTTTACAATAATTGTAGTTTATCTTTGACTTAAAAAAAAATCTTCTTAATGTTTTCAGATATTTATTAATTAATACAGTTGAAATTATAAATTATCAAAAAAATTCTCAAATTGCAAGCTTAGTATTTTTCCGCTAGGTGCCTCTGTTGGTATAAATATCCCCCTTAAAATGTAAATTATCAAAAAAATGTCTCAAATTGCTGGCTTCGGAATTTTCCGCTAGGTGCCTCTAGTCTAGTAGGTGGAGTATTCGCCTTAAACCTCGTTATATTTCTTTCATTGTAACTCACGACCACATGCTAAACTATGGCCAAATAAATATCATTTAGCCGTCTACATTAATTGATATTAATTTATTATCTTCTTACAAGGGTTTCCGCTAATGTTGTATGTGATCTGGTTCCATGCAAAGACTTCTTCCAGTTTTGCGATACCGACTTCTGCTGCGGCTTCTTGCTTTCGTTCGACATATGACGAACAAGGAGAGAACATGGAGATCAGGAAAGCTAACAATAGCAAACCTCGTTGTTTTAATTTTGCCATTTTTGTCATCTGAAATACAATTTTACAATATTGTTACCTATGATTTACCCAAATAGATACATATTATACAAATAATTATGTACTTAAGTACTTTTTCCATTATTTCCCATATGTACCTAGCTACCACTTCTTATACGTCAATTACATTGAGCTACTTTACGACCTGTTTGTTGGCGAATTTAAAAGCGGGCTATTCAGCTACTGCGATTGTGATGATGACACCCAAAACTTTCCATTCGGTGAGAAGCCAACAAGCTAGCGACTATTTTGACAGAACGTAGTTCGTTTTTTACCGGGAGGTCGCTACTAGAGGTGAGTTGGAAATACTGTCACCAGTTTGTGTACTCAAGTTTCGGATGAAACTACCCATACTAAGTATTTGTGGCCCAATAAACTTATTCCCACTCGCACTCTCCAGTTGGTAGACTTTCAACACTATTGACATTAAATGCGCACGAACGAAATAGCACTTGAATATAGGTATATTTTAATTTATTAGTCTAATGCGTTCGAATGTATGAATAATAACAGGTCGTAAATTTTGTATCGCAGCACAGTGGTGAGATGACGCACAGGCTTAGGCTTGTTATATACCGCTCAAAACATGTTTAAAATTTAAAAAAAATCACTGTTATTGATTTTTGTTAACAATAATATTCTAACCTAACAGAAAACCAACTCATAAATTAAATTTTTTATAATAAATGGGACTTTTCGACAAGCGGAGCTCAGCGTATTTTTGGCGATTATATTGAAGCCGATACACAGTCTGAGTTCCCTGAGCCGATACGTATTTTAAAATTGGTACTAATAATATGGAGTTGGTTTTAGTTTCAGTTGAGTATGAAACTTTTGTCGCATACGCACGCCAAACGATCTATATACTTGTAAGTATTTTGGAACAAGTTTATATACTAAGTATTTTTTATACTGGTAGTAAGTAGTCTTAGTCTTCAAAATCGTCCTGTTTTCCCATCTCTAGTCGCTACTGCGCAGACGCAGTAGGCCCACACGCTGGCGTGTAGCGTGTAAAGTTGACCGGCTTTCAACTTTTCTCGGTAGATTGTTTACAATCTGCTTGTTAGCTTGTTCGATGATGAGACTGGGCGACTTTACAGGCAGATTGTAAATTCGCCAACAAGCAGCTCGTAAAGTAGCTCAATGTCATTGACACCTTAGAGCCGATGCACTTGTTGAGTTAGTTCAAGGGTTGACAATGTTTAGACGCATTAGAACCAAAAAATGAGTAGCTAACCCCACGATTTAGATTTTTCAAAAATAATCTTATTAACCAGTTTCTTTGCCTTTCCTTTATTTCCAAAAAATAAATTGCCACCTGTATGTTTTTTTTTAATATTTAATATTTATTTGAAAATATAGTGGTTTTATTTTAAAATTAAATAAATGCGCGTACGAAACGATCCACAAGCGGTTTGCGACCGGTGATTTCCCAACCCCTGAGTTAGTTGATATTGAAAATATTTCATTAAAATTATATACAATTTATCCCACATCGTTTTCCGTGTATATAAATTATCCGAAATGCACACCTACCTACGCAATGACACAAGTATTCACATCTTTAAGAAAGAAACAGTAGTAAGTACATACCGAGAAGAGTTTATCTGAGACGCAAAAAAATATTCTACAGTAATTTATTGCTTATGTTTATACTATCTTTGACACAGTCCAAATGAATTGGGTTATTTAGGTGAGGGTAGGTTAGGTTAGGTTAAGGAGTTACAGGGCGATTTTCTTTGACGCAAATAACGCAATCGATTCATCAAAAGATTTAAAAGGGGGCGTCGAAACAGTTGACACCAGTCATACAATTATTACTAAATTATACCAATATCTTCAAAAGATGCCTATTTTTCACAAATTGAATATAAGATATTGCTACAGAGTTCCCTGGATATTGCCCAAACCATGGACACTTATTAACACAAACTAAAACAGATAGGTACGTACACAACGTACTTTAAGTTACACAAAAAGTGAACCACTAATAGTATTACATATCACTGATTTTGATTAAAAGAATTTTGATTTCTGGTGTTTATAGTAGTTTTCATCGTGGGGTTATGAAAATCAGTCAAGGCGTCGGGCCTCCACGTAACTAAATACGCCCCCTGCAGGCCTATGTTATAACTGGTGATATAAAGTCACCCGACGACATGACGTAATTGTGACGTAAGTCAATACACGCTCGAGGTAAGCCGCCCAACACACACTGCTCACCATAGATATTATTATGCTGAAACACCTATTTGTGTATGGGGGACAATGAATAACGCCAGTATTTGACTAGCGTTATTTTCTCGAATGCTATTATCACTATGGTAGTACATCACAATGTTGTCGTATGACGTCATGTCGACCGGGCGACTACAACTCGCAAGTTCTAACATAAGGCCCCTGGGTAGTTACTCTATTCACAGTTTTTTGTTATTTTTTATATTAAAATTCATACCTACTATATAGAATAAGTATAGATATACTAAGTATATTTAAGAATGTAGGTACTATTATTTTTCATTGAAAATACACAAAGTTTTGAAGCACCCTCAGAAATATAATATTAGAAAAATTGTAGATTATTTTAGACGGAGTGGAATTCGAAAACACAATATAAGTTTTCCGGGATTCCCCATAACACATACGGAATACATTGGTAGGTATATATTTTAATAACACACAAAAATATCCTTTGAATATTTAAAAAAAAATACAATTTTTGCTCTATTCAGAAATTAATAAGAATAATTACAAGATAAAAAGAACTTTTTATATACTTACAACGTTTTTAAATTTTCTGTTAAATCATATAAACTTAACTTGACTAGCTTAAACGATAAAAAAATGTACTTGATAGAAATAATACTGTCATATTGATTTCCATAGTAACGCACATATATATTAATAATTTAGTTGCTAGGACCCCAAACCCCTAGCAACCAATAAAGGTGTCGAAATAACTTTTCATACAAAACAGAATTAACTGAAAATGAATTCAATTCTACTTAAAGATGGCTAAAGGTGCAAAAAATGCATTGGCATCGTGTTCTGATATATTCTAAAAGTTTCAAATGTGTAGCTAGTCGGGAAGTGAGTTAAAAATCGATTGCAAGATTTGTACCGGACAAACAACCACCGGATAAATAAGAATACGAGCTAAGAAAAACGTTGTAATAATAACTCTAATAATTTTACAAATAACATGTAGCTCTACTGTTGTAATCCACATATGACGTCACACGATATTGGCTAGTTTTTAAACCCCCCCCCCTATCTTAACATAACCTTTTACTCCCCTGTCTATATTACATCACATTTTTGACACACCCCCCCCCCCTAAACATTAAAAACACAAAAAAATGTTTTTTTTTAATATTCATCCTTAAATCCCCAATATTGTGTTTTCAGATCCTGTTATAGGTATGTTTTGTTTACTTTTTGACGTCACATTTTCTCTGACCCACACCCCCTACCCCTAGATTGTGACGTCATATATGGACAGCCCCTATGTTTAAAAAGACACGATAGATACGTAGGTGTTACTTAATAATTAGTATAATATATCCGTCAGTTTATTAGGGTGTGTTAAAGGTTTTATTTAAATTATGTACCTACTTTATTAGAACGGTGGTAGAAGTAATTATTCACAGTTAAAATCTGGTAAATAATGAATATTACATGTAATAATATTATTGTTTATAACATAACAGTAACACTCACCTGTTTAAACAACTAAAAAAATCAACGAGTTAAAACAATATGCAACCTTCTGTGGAGAATGCTGAATTACAACTACAAAAAATATTCAATAGTATGAACGTACCTTTAATAACACAATCATGGTCGAGGATTAATGCAATAAAACAGGCATGTCCAATTTAAAGTAGACTAGTCCATTATAAAAACTAGCAGTGATCTACTACACTCACAATCACATTAATCATTCTTCAAGTTAAACAAACGTATTATGTTTGCCTCAGAACACTGAAGCGTTACAAATTATTGAACAACAACCCTTGTCTTTCATCATCACAAATAAATACTTAATTTTTTCAAGTTATTTTGGGCATTTATTGCACTCATAGTCAAACTATCCTCCTACCAGTGGCAAAGGGTGGAGGTAGGCTGTTAAGATCCGAAATAAATAGTGCACACTAAACATTGTCAGTCATACTTCTTTGATGGCATTGCACTAAGAGTACAAATTGCAGATAGTGTTGGTTAGTTTTTAAAATTTAATTAAACCCTGCGTAAACCAAGCCATAATAGATAATAGTAAAAAAATATTCGTTTATCTATAAAATATATGCCATTCAATCATACATCATTTTAGATATTTTCTAGATAGAAGAATATTTTTTTATCTATTACTAGCTGAAGTACCCGGCTTCGCACAGGGTCGCTTCGTGGATACATTTATCTTAAATATTTAAAAAAATAACAAGTTATTATCTTCTAAATATTAAAATATCTGTGTAATACACTATGGCAATATGAAAGTAATTCTAATAGGAGTAAAGGTCAAACAAAAGTACACTAAATTAAAATCGAATCTAAAATATGCAAACGTTATTAATAGTATTTGTAGAAAAAAAATCAAAATTGGATGGAACAAACAAACAGCAAACTTTGTATTTTGTACAATACTGATTTAGAAACCTTCGCAGGTGTGCGCACAACAACTGACAAAAGTTTCATCGCCATCGGATGAATGGTATAGGAACGCATACGAATAGAAGAAGAAGAAGGTGGTTATACTAATTCAGAAATCTTCGCGGGCATGCGCACAACAACTGGTCAAAATTTCATCGCAATCGGATGAATGGTATAGGAACGCATACGGGACAGACAGACAGACAGACAAACACACATACAGACATTCATTTTTATATACAAGATATAGCCTATACTCTTCGCGCAAGTGCAAGCAATAATTTGACAAAGTTTTATCGCAATCGGATGAGCGGTATGGCAGCGCATAAAACACGAACAAACAAACAAATATTGATTTTTATATTATAGATAGTTTGGTTTAGGACGTTTTCTGATCTTAACAACCTACCTCCACCCTCGTCACTGCCACCTACTTACTGTACACACTATGTACATAGCCTACTGCACGACGGTGCGAGGAAACTACACCTCACTTTAAAGTGCGGGGATTCACATCCTCTCCTTCTCTCACCCCTGCCTCAGTTCGTGAGTGATGCAATACCCATTAAGTGATACGATGAGGTGACGCGGACTTCCTGATAGTTTAAAATAACTTCCACGTAAAAGAAAATAAAAACAGGAATGGTTAATGCTTTTCAAATCCGTTCACATCCTGGACTCAATTCATCCGGACATAAATATATCCGGTGCAGTCGACCAAAATCCAATCCGCGATCGACGCATTGAACATACCTGCATTAAAGTAATTTATTTACACCAATTTTTTCAACAGTAATTATTATGTGGTATCCTGATGTTGGCGGTATTATTTTTTTTAAATATGTCGTAGATTTGTGGCGGGAAATGCAAAATTTCCCGCAAAAATTATGATTATCACCATATTAGGTTTGTATGTCAAAGTAAGTAGGTACCTACCTATTGTATATACTTCTTTCAGATTCGAGAAGGGGTGTGTTCAATTATTTTTACTGACTACATAGGTATACTATTACCTACCTTTACAACATTAACTCAATCAGGCGCGCACACACAAAAATTTTGGGGGGTCCATTTGGAAACAAAAATCATAATATTTTTTATTGATTTTTAATGCAGCAGGAAGGGGGTCAACAAAACCTAGCAAGTGTCACTGACTTTCGTTTTTACTCTTAGAAATAGCGCACTTTTCCCAGGTGCATTCCACGTGCCCAGACAGTCCGCTCTTTGATTCAATAAATATACACCTGGCCTGCACGTATAATTAAGTGTGTTCTATGTCCTATAAATTAGCGAGCTGTCGCATCCACAAAATGATCGAATGCACGTAACTTAACAGTCATAATAATTATTAGGATCGCTGGTGTCCGTTTGTGTCATCCACGCTGTCTTGTATTTTTCCGCATGCCGCATTGGAATATCAAAGCAAACATTGGATACCTATGTCAATAATTCGTATTAAGTATATGAATGTTAATCAACATCATCATCAATTCCTCCCCACTGCGCCTTCCACTCTTATTATCTATAGTTCTTCGCAGGTACAGCCAAACATGGTAAGTTTGACGATCCAACGGATTTTTGGCAGCACTGCCTGAGGCCTGACAGTAAAGGGAAATTGCGGCACACAGAGAAGAGCAGAGTAACGCTTTCCGAAAACAGTCAGAATTGGTAAATTATGACATGATTCCTTTAAATAAATCATAATATAGCAAATACCCAGTTCTCGGAATATATTTTATCGAATCGAAACGGAATTCCTGTTTGTGTAATCCACATTGCTCGCATAACGATAATTTTGCAATCTTTAATCATTAAAACGTTTGCAATAAATGTCAGATACTATATAATATGTACGTCGATACCTAAATTTATTCAAATAAAACACAAATATGTATCGTTGGAACCCTGAGCATAGCCAATAAAATAGGTAATTAATACCGGTTATGGTAATTTGTTTATTTACCCATACTTGCATAATTTTATTGATAATGAGATCAAACGCATGTTCAGCTGATATCAAACTGTGATGGATGATATATTTTTTTGTTATATTATCAATCAGTTTAGGATAATTATCCGATACTTTCATCTATGTCTGTTTTGATCGTTGTCACAAAACATATTATATTATTAAATTGCGAGTAATATTTTTTTAATCAAACAATAACCTGTAAGAGCTGTGGACGAGATAATATATAGTTTGGAAGACAATTGGACTTCAAAAATATTTCGAGCGCTGCTATGCAATAAACGTGAAATTAGGATTGATTTGCCGAAAACTTCTACATACAAACGTAATATGAGACCAAAATTAAAGTGTATCGTCTTACATTTTAATTCTACAACATTTAGCCCGCAGGGAGAATGATAATAATATGGAAAAACTCGTGCCGTAGTGGTTTGGCGGGCGCGGCGCGGCGCGGCGGCGTCTTGCAAAACTCAAACGTATAACCGTGTGTGAAATGTTCGTAGAAAGTGTCTTTTTTGGGGCATAATACACACGGTTATACGTTTGAGTTTCGCAAGACGCGCCCGCTAAACCACTACGGCCGAGCACTAAGGTCGGAGAGCACGAGGTAGAGTTTTGTTTTGAAATACATATGCCAAATTCTGATCTTTAATGTCCTAAATGCTAAAAAAATCATAAATGCATGTCCTTAATAATAGGTGACGTGTGAAATAAACATTAATTATAATAAACAACATTAACCTATTTTTAACTTCATCGGATCTACGCTTTCCATCAAAAAAATCTGTCCTGCTTAAAACATTTTGGCTTTTCCATTATGTTTTCTGTCCGAGTGACTATCTCAAAAGCGAAATGTATGGCGTCTAGGTATCCCACTTTATACAATTTTATTCTTTCTAATGAATTTAATATTAAATTATAATACCAATGCCAATAAACTTGGGGAACTTTAAGATAATCTAGCGTACAACGGATGTGATGTTTCACAGTTTCATGATTCTGTCTATCGCGCAACTAGCATATTTGATAGCATTCGAGTGATGTTTGTTTCTATTTTTTTTTTTAATATGTATTGGTTTTTAGTCGATAATTATTACGTATGACTTATCCCAATCTCCGAGACTCTCAGATGCTAGGTTCGCCTCCCATGCCTTCTTTCTTCTTCGGGTGGGACGGTCAGAGGTTATGGAAAACAACGGTTATTTTATAATAATTGCATGCATTGTTCTTTTACTGTGCATCATGGCGCATTGACCAACCATTGAAAATGTTATTAATTCATGTTAGTATTATTTTTTATTAATAAAATATTAATAGCCGCGAACCCTTGATTGAGAAATAGTAGCCCAAACCATTTAATGCAGATTTTTCGTAATCTTGGTACCTAAATATTTTCAACAGGTGGATTTACGAGGTGTTCATGAGGAATATGTTAGTACCAAAACGTTACAGCAGTGAGAGGTCATTACTCACATTCCAAGGATTTGTGGGCGGAAGTTTAAATAAGTAGCAATTTAACAATATAAGCAATAAGGACTACGTATTTATAATTGTTATACCACCTTCGCTGGCAAATCACATTATGTTAAGTCCATTTGACTATAAGAAGTGTTGCTGGGGGCCACACTATACCTTATTAGTCCTCTTTGCTGAGATCTGTTCAACATAATAAACTACTGTCCCGGCTAGCCTTCGCCACTACCTCGTAAAAGTATAAAAAAATATACGGTGTATCAATTAAAGCTGACAGTTGTATAATTGCCGCCATTTTGCACGGCTGTTAATTTGTCATTTCGAATTTGGCATGCATAAGAGATATTGTAGAATAGGTCATGAAAGATTACATAGTAAAACAACACAAAAAATCGTAAAAAAATGTTATGAAAATAATATAGTTTAACTACAAATTGTGCAGCTTTCGAATGAAATCAACGGCCATTAATCAAACAAAACTGCTTCGTTACGGCAAGAAACTAATACATAGGTACATCCTGAAAACGTTACGGCTTGGTGTGGTTTCTGGGGGTATGAGATGTTAGTGGTGGATGGAAATCATGGCGGTGACATGGTTATATTTTTTTGCGCCAATAAGATGGAATCAAGGAACTCAGAAATAATTGGAATTGTCTTGGAAAACATAAAATGGTTTTAGCAGGATGGCACCAACCTTTGTAATACGCGCGAAACGCAGAAGTTATTACATACTATAATATAACACTTAAATTTCCTGGTTGTGTTTTTTCCCGTTTTATATGAGTTTTTTCAGAAGTCAGAAATGATTCGTGATCTTAAACATAATATCAGGCGCTTCATCGGCTTTATGGTCAAAATAATGATCATTTTTAGAATAGTCAAGACAACTATTTGTACAATAATTATATGGTACAATGTTACAATTCCCACATATCAGTGTTACAATATATTGAAAAATCACTAAAATTCATGTTACTTTACTTTACACCTTTATTGAAACACCCTCTGCTAAGGCTTAGTTATCGTAAATACCTATCGAGTCGAGACTTGTTCATTGATATCGTATCGCATTGGTATTGGTATTTGGTATCGTATCGGCCTCTTATAGTTCAGTGCGTAATGCGCTGGCCTTTCATCCAGGGACCCCGAGTTGAACTTCGGTGTGGTCACATTGATCACACTATTATGTCTATGTAATTTTTCTCAAAGCCTGGGTGTTTGTGATTGTTTCTCTTCTATTACTAAATACACAACTGTCATTGGGCCTCGTGGCATGTTGTAGTGTTAATAAAAGAATACAATATATACTTATTACCTATACTTATTGTCATGTTACATTTCACGTGACATGTCTACATTTCAAACGCAGATATTAAATAAATAATGTTAATTTAATTAACAATAAATTTGGCACAACCTTGTTAAAAGTATGTGTCAACCTTGTTTCTAAAACAATGACGGTTAAAAAAATAGGCCAATGAGGTTTCTTCCCGCCTTTTTGAAAGCGTCATATCAACAAATAACTTATTTCCGCCCAGAAGATTTCACTCCAAGATTAGATTCAGTTCAGATCGGACGTACTCGGTTAACATAATAGAAACAGTTTCAACGCAGAATGGCGCTTCTTCTTTCGGACGGAAAGATAGAAGACAAGATGAGATTCCAGCCATCACACTTAAAGCTAAGTAATAATTACCATCTTACAACAAAAACTCTAATGTACTGTACCAAGTGAACGCTTCTCAAATTTGTATTAGAATTTTAATATGTTTCCGTATCATTTTTAAATTTCAATGTAAATTGTTTGTGTGTAATTAAATAACACTTTTCACGATTAGCTGTGTTCTTATTTTTATACTGTTATATTTAATTTGTAAATACACAACTTTTAAGGCGCCCAAAAATTATAATTTAATATTTCAACGAGTTTACAAATGACATTTTATTTGAGGTAGATAAATGATTTATAAGGCATTCTTTACACAGGGTTAAGTTGGCAGAAAGCCGAATCTTATACGCTGTGAGATTAATAGTACTAAATATTTCATGTTTTATTGATTGAATTAGTTGGCACTCCATGTTTAATAATTGTGCATTACAATTATTAAACTTCTTTTACTATTCTTATGCAAACGATACTATATTTACATTTATACACCTTTTCCCTTTTTTTAATATGACATTATATTATAAATAATAAAAAAATACAGTCCTACTAAAGTTATATCGGAAGTAAAGTATCGAAACATATCTAAAGAATTTCTCCAATAGCCTAGTGATATGCAAACTGTACCCCATTTTAGACCCTCCAAAAGAAAACCTTGTCGATACTAAAGTATTGAAATAGGTATGTATGTACTTATTTGTCAAAAAACATCGACACTTTTTTGGCATCTTTAATATCAACTGATATTTTCTAATTTTTTCCAGGTACCTATGTCAAGTTTTACGTCCTGGTTGGGTTTCAACGATTTTTGCGTGACAGCTGAATTTATGTTGGTGCCAATCATGAAACGCGTCCAATGGTTCGCCACCCCTGGTCTATGGGCTTATATTCTTGTAATTAGAATTTCCGCTTGAAGCTAAAAAGTACCACGGTGCACGCATAATATTGCAGGGCTCGAAATGGACTGGAGCACACCGGAGCGTAGTCAATGAAATCCCGAAATTACCGCTTTGTTTCGCGGAAAAAATAATTTGGTCGTTTGAGCTAGATAGGCAATATAACAAAAATCTAACATAATAAATATTGTTACAAAATATACTTACATAATATTAGGTAAAAAAGTTAATATCTTCGGAAAATTGCCGAACGCTATAAAGTACATAGAAATAATAATTATATATACATTTTTCGCTTGCCGGACGAGTACTCTATGCATTGAGTTATTGTCTTCAAAACTTCTAAGTTAAAGATGGCTCAGTGGCTAACGGCATTCATCTGGCCAGCAAACGGTGTGCATTAAAATCTTACAAGCCCTATGATATTCCTATGATTTCTCGTAATGGGGTTTCCATTTTTCGTATTTTCAATAAAGAAAGCTGCATTCTTAAATTTTGTGGAGGTATATTCAATCTTGAAAAATAAATTAGATAGTACCTACCTACCTAATGAAGCATGGTGCCCACGATGACCGAGCGGCTTAAATGTCGGCATATAACGTTGTGGGTTCCATGTTCGAATCCTGGGTCTGGCAAGTATAGATATTGTTTTTCAATTTGTGTTTGAGTCAGAGTGTGGGTCTGATAGATTGAGCAAGTGGCTGACATCCATTTCTCGTAAAAACAAAAATCTGTTAATACAAACCTCCACCCTGTGGAGGTCCATATAATCTTATATGGATCGAACATGGCAAAAAAATGAAGCATGAATACGCTCTATCAGTGCGCATGCGTGTGCTAAATTAAGCTTTAGGCTTCACACAACGCCTGTTGGAAAATGCTTTAGGAACAGGATTTCGTTTCAACATAAAAATGGCTTGGTATACTTTTACATAATATAATATTCTTACGTACACAATGTGTGATGCGGTGATGAAGAGCGACCCAAAAGTACTTCTCAACGTCGATGACTGGAGACGCATATTATTTATTTATTTAAGAAAACAAAACATTGTGTACATAACAAATCTAAATTCAATACGTGCACAACATGAGATTTACATTATAACAAATATTACCCTCACAAGAGAGAATATAATATATACCCAATAATAAAAAAAAATAACATTAAATTAATTTAATTTAATTAATTAATTTAAATTAACATTAAATTAACATAGCATGTCTCCGAAAATGTCTACGTCTCAGGGGAGCGCATTGTCTAGTCTTGCACTCGTCGCTAATGGTGCCTCATAGGCTTGACACGAGGAAACGGTTCCGATCCAGAATGAATCATGGCTGCGACCACGTACGTATTGACAGGCACATGTAAATAATGAAGAATCAAAAATTATCCAAAGATCTTTCGCCTCAGATTGATGCTTTAATGTACTTTTTGACATAATATAATTATATTATTTAATCGGGGTTCTTGACCTAGAAAAAGTAATACAGAAACATGATCGCGTTAACTGGGGGAAGGCGGTAGATGTGTCTTGGCCTGGAAAAGAGCTGCAGTGGAAGAAGAAGACAGGATGTTCGTCAAATGAAAACATAATAGTCGAATATATGTAATATTTTATTTTATTTTATTTTAAATATGTCAGGTGCATTACAGAAACTGATAAGAGGTAATTTTATATACTAAAAATAAACTGAAAACTTGGAAAATAATATCAAAAAAGTAAAAGATCAGCACTTTATCTACAGATCAGCAACTATAAAATGAGGCGTGAGTATTGTCAGTGTTCAGTCTATTGCAACCTATTAGTTCCTTAAATCGCCGCACCTCCAGTTACAGTTGTCGATCTCTAGTAATTGAGTATAAATACATTCACATTGTTCGGTACTGCAGTTTATGTTTGCTTTATTCAAGCACAGACTGTCCCAGCAACAGCATTCTTCACAGTGGTTCTGAAAATAACAAAAAAGTGTTTAAGAACTACAGACATGTTGACTGACTAGTCAGTTATTATATCAAATATATCTAGTGACAACTAGCGTCCGCACAATGAATAATGTCGCCATATAAGAAAACCTCAAATTAATTATATGCTTAGTAGACGTTTTATTACGTTATGGCACGTTATTTTGTGATTTAACCTCAGGATTGAACTACATAATTATATGATGGCTAATAAGCATCAATCTCCGTAAGCAGGAGCGAAACTAGGTATTTTAGCATCCGGGGCAGTGAAAAGAAAACGCATGCGCCATTTACCTAACACAACGCTAGTAGAGTAGGCATACGTTTTATAACTTAGCACTTTTTACTACATAAACGCCTCTTTGCCTGATTACCTCGCATAAAATTAGATCAAATGATATTCACTTGTATTAATATACTATGTACGTAGCAATAAATAAATAATAATTGCAAGATAAAAAGAACTTTTTATATACTTACAAAGTTTTTAAATTTTCTGTTGAACCATATAAACTTGACTTGACTAGCTTAAACGATCAAAAATAATTGTACTTGACATGTCATATTGATTTCCATAGTAACGCACGTATAGGTATATTAATAATTTAGTTGCTAGGACCCCAGAGCCCTAGCAACCAATAGTGGTGTCGAAATAACTTTTCATATAAAACAGAATTAACTGAAAATGAATTCAATTCTACTTAAAGATGGCTAAAAGTATTAAAAAAATGCATTGGCATCGTGTTCTGATATATTCTAAAAGTTTTAAATGTCTAGGTAGTCGAGAAGTTAGTTAACAATCGATTGCAAGATTTGTACCGGACAAACAACCACCGGACAAATAAGAATACGAGCTAAGAAAAACGTTTTAAAATAGATAATATCATATTATGTAAAAAATATTTTTAGACTATATTACATAATTTTCATCCTAGAGCCGGAGTGCAAAGTTATGAAGTATTAACCCTACCTATAGTGCGACTTCTGTATCAAGTCTTCTACGTCAATTTCTACGTCAAGTACATCACCAGTCATCACGGTCGTTTCTGGAACTAAAACCCTCCCCCTGCATTTAACTTTCCCCGATACAGTATTCCCCGCGCCAATAATTCAGTGTGTGTTTGATATCGTGTGTTTTTTTTAACATTAAAATGTCTAAACCTTTGGAGAAGCAGACAAAGAGCAATATTTTCAATGTAAAAGTATTTTGAGGAAGAGACACAGATATGACGATAAGGTAACTGAATAAATGCATGTTTGGCTAAAAAAAAGTTTTCTTTTTCTCACAATGAATAAGATTCTTCGGCTCTCAATCTATTCTATGGAGTCCTACATCGATACGGTTTCTTTGCCTCTAATTTCCATGGTACTCTAAGAACATCTGTTAAAACCCACAATATTGCAAAACTGTACTAGCGATAGTCCGTGACTTCGACTTTGTTAAATACAGAAATAAATAGTATGCATATATTATGCAAAATGAAAAAATAGACTGATTCAATTTGATTTGATTTTTCAATTTAATTAGATACACAATCTAGGATCTAGGCGCGCGCCCTTCTATCCGTACCTCACCTCACCACTCCATCGCTTCTAAGTGACCGCTTTACCAACTCATGATGAATTATTGCAAATTTGGTATTTTTGAGAAGTTTCTCTTGGTTTCGAAACCTTTTGAACTATAAAGTTGAAACTCTACAACATGTATACCAACAATGTAATCTATAAGCACCAGTTTGACCAGTTGGTCCAGTAGTTTTTAATTACCTATTATAATGTCAGTCAGCTACAGTAAGGGTCCGTGATCATACATTATGCTATACGGGAGAATGTATGAAATACTGTTTTTTTATGTTTAAAAATGTTTTACCTGTATATTCTAAAATTGACGGTATCAGTGTCCAGTTGTCCGTATATGAATATAGGCAGCTTATTAGATACCACCCAAATATCGTCATCGATGACTTTCAAATCTGAAAATATAATATGAAATTAAAAATCATTAGTAGGTATTAATTATTTATTCATACGATAAAAAAATGTGGCAATAAAATATTCAATGATTCATCTCGCAGATGATAACATATTTCTTAATCAAACTAAAATTAATATTCTTTTGATCAATAAAATTCTTCGTTAATGATTGTAATGCAGAGATGAATAATTATAATACTGATAAACGATTTGTATACACAATACTAGGCACCGATTTACAGGGCTGCCCCAAGGGTGGGTGCCACTCGGGTATATATAAATTAATGGAAATATAATATAAGAAATGAAAATAATTGAAATCATCATTTTATTCTCATCAACATTCGCACATATAACGCCATAAGTGCAAACATACTTTTTTTCAGTAGAAGCATTTAAAGATTGTGAACTTGATAGAGTCATATGATTTCATGATTTGACATATGAGACATTTGACGGAAACTATAAGAACTGCACTTTTGACATTGACGCACCTGGTGCGAGAGAGATAGGGATGGTTTTGGCATAAATCTCATTTTTGATTTTTTTAGCACTTATGACGTTGTTGCACCGGATGTGCGAATATTTCGTTATCAGTTGAACCAGTACATTATAATACTGTATTATAGCTTATGCCAATAGGTACATTTCTATAAAGTGTTGAGACGCTACTCTACAGATGGCCAACAAATCCTATCTCTAGCCTCCACGCGGCGTCCCCTGGGCAATGCAGATGTGGTGTGTCTTGTGACAGTATAACTCATCTGTAGCTAATAGAGAAGGGTGAAAGGCGAAACTCTGGCGCCTTAAAACGAGAGACCCCTTGGCTACGGGAAGGAAAACCCAGACAGAAAACCACACACCAACCCGTTTGGACAGCGTGGTGTGTTATGTCCAAATACCCCCATGAAACATAAACAAATATCTCGGCCCTCATTCTCCGGAGGCCAACCTGACACTGATCACGGCAGCAATCAGCAAGGGAAGGCAGAGGGTGCTAAGAATCCCCGGAAAGACGGTAACGGCTGCCTACCGATGACCATTGCCACCTATAACGCGAGAACATTATCCAGCAACGCCAAACTTCTAGAGCTCGAAGAAGAGCTCGAAAAAATCCATTGGGATGTTGTCGGGCTCAGCGAGGTAAGACGACAAGGAGACGATATCGTCAATCTCCACAGCGGACATGTACTCTGTTATAATGGGACTAAGACCGGACGCACAAGCGGTGCCGGATTTTTAATCCACAGACTCTGGAAAGATCGCATAGTTGAATTTGATTTCTCCTCAGATAGAGTAGCAAGTTTAACACTGCAGCTCAGCAAAAGATACCAGATTCTGCTTTTGCAAGTTTATGCGCCCACTCAAAACTCACCAGATGAAAAAGTGGAGGAGCTATATGAAGAAATCAGTACGTTGAAAAATAAACGGAAATGTCACTTCACTATCATCATGGGAGACTTTAATGCACGAATCGGATCTCAACACCAGGATGATGTAGCGGTCGGGCACTTCGGACATGGCACCAGGGATGGCCGAGGAGACTTGTTAGTGGAGTTTGCGGAAAACCACAATCTCTACATCATGAACTCATTCTTCAAAAAGAAGCCTTCTCGAAAATGGACATGGCGAAGCCCAACAAAACGAACCAGCGAAATCGACTACATCCTCACCAACAAGAAGGATATTTTTCTAGACTGCACAGTCATTAACAAATTTAATACTGGCAGCGACCACCGAATGGTAAGGTGTAAAGTACGATTTAACATCAAACGTGAGAGATCCAAACTGATGCAGAAGCCCAGAGTCCGCAGAGGCTTGAGAAGCAGAGTCGAATTCCAACAAGAGCTGGAGAACAGGCTAGCGGCTGTCCAGGCTGAAAATGACCCCATCTCCCTACAAAACACCGATGCAGTAACAAAAATCATTATAGAATCTTCGGAAGAGACAGTTGCTGCTGTGGTCGAACGAGTAAGCAAACTTTCAAAGGAAACGTTGAATCTTATGAAGCTGCGTAGGAGTACGAAAAGCGAACAACAAGTTGCAAATGATCTCGAGTACTCCACGCTGTGCAAAACTCTACGTAAAAACATACGAGAAGATCTTCGTAAGTTCAATATGAACCTTGTTGAATCAATTGTTGCGTCAGGAAGGAGCTTACATAAGAACAAGCAGCATATGTCAATAGGGAGACGGCAGATCACGACACTAAAAGCGCAAGATGGAAGTATCGTGCGTAACTGGGATCATCTACTGGACACTGTTGTAGAGTTTTACAGCGCTCTATACAAAGATGACACTGACATCAATTCAGATCTTCCGGTGAACGGAGAATATGGAGATCCTCTTCCCGAGGTTACTACCACAGAGGTGGAATATGCTATAATGTGCATGAAGAGTGGGAAAGCCCCGGGAGAAGATGGGCTGACTATCGATGTTCTCAAACGGGCCGGGAGGACGGTGAGCGAAGTGCTCGCACATCTGTTCATGTCTTGTCTGCACGAAGAGAACATCCCAGAGTCATGGAAAAATGCCTCCATTATTATTCTCCATAAGAAAGGAGACACTGAAGATCTGAAAAACTATCGACCAATTAGTCTACTGCCAATTCTGTATAAGGTTTTCACGAAAATACTCTCAAACCGTCTCGAAACAGTTCTAGACGAGAACCAACCAAGAGAGCAAGCCGGTTTCAGAAGAGGCTACAGTACTATGGATCATATACAGGTCGTCAGGGAAATCATAGAGCGCTACCAGGAATACAAACTGCCATTATATCTTGGTTTTATAGACTATGAAAAGGCGTTTGATTCGATCAAAAAATTCTCAATTATAGACGCCCTTAGCAACCAAGGAATTTCCAGACGCTACATAAACATATTGAACAGTATATACAGTGATGCCACAGCATGCGTGAAACTCCACAAACGGTCGTGTAAATTCCCCATTAACAAAGGTGTCCGGCAAGGTGATACCATTTCACCTAAACTATTCACCGCTACTCTTGAGGACTTATTTAGGAAACTTGATTGGGAGGAAAAAGGTGTTCCAATTAATGGGGAGCACCTCAGTCACCTGCGCTTTGCAGATGATATTGTTATACTCTCACAAGACCCGAAAGACCTCCAAAGTAGAATGCAAGAACTCGCGGATGTCAGTCAAACGGTCGGTCTAAAGATAAATGTCTCAAAGACAAAAGTGATGAGGAACTGTTTTTCGGACCCTGCGATTATCTGTATTTCTGGCACCCAACTCGAGAAAGTCAGCAGCTACGTCTATCTCGGACAGCAGGTGTCCATAGACGGAAGCATGCACGATGAAATTGCTCGAAGAACAAAGCTCGGATGGAGTGCTTTCGGACGTCTGAATATTATCTTCAAGAGTGACCTACCATTATGTCTTAAGCGTAAGGTGTTCAACCAATGTGTGCTACCCGTGCTCACGTATGGCTGCGAGACGTGGACCCTCAACACGAGATATGTCCAAAGGCTAAGAGTCACACAGCGAGGCATGGTGAGGTGCATGTTGGGCATCACGCGAAATGACCGTAAGAGGAACGAACGGGTTAGGAAGCAGACAAGAGTACGCGATGTAATAGACGTTGCCAAACAGCTGAAATGGAGATGGGCGGGACACATTGCTCGCCGAAAGGACGGCCGCTGGACAAATGCCGTCATCCAGTGGTACCCAAGGGGTACGAAACGGCCACAGGGTCGCCCTAAAAGCCGCTGGATTGACGAACTGGTAAAGTTCGGCGAAAATACGTGGCAGCGAACGACACAGGACCGAGAGAGTTGGAGAAAGCTTGGGGAGGCCTTCATCCAGCAGTGGATTGACCCCGGCTGATGATGATGATAGCTTAAAGACATTTTCCCGAAATATTTTATGCGATTAAGATAAGGACACTACAAAATGTCAGTATATATTTGTCAATGTCATTAGCAGGGAACTCAGAAATAATGGGAACTGAAATACACAACGGGTAAGGCGATAGCAGGTAACCGACTCGAGTAAGGAAGAATCCGGGTTAAACTTACATACGTGTTAAGAATACGTTTTACGTCGAATACTAAAAACTGCTCTCGGTTTATGCATTTACGCTCATTTAATGTTGGTGTATTACACACACTATTGCACGTGCATAATGCGTGCTTCATTTTCGTAGGACACTCACACATTCAAAAGCCTGCTTCACCATGCGGCGTATTGAATATTGCCTATCGGTATTCTATTTATTATCTGCTCTGTGGTCATTAGTCACATATTAGAGATCTTAAACTCATAAATAGAATTATAATAGTTATATAATTTTCCACCCTTTCATAAGTGTAACCCTTCGGTAGTACAACACACGTACCATCTTCATATACTATTTGAACATTAGATTTAGTTTAGGTAATTGAATTGAATATATTATATTTTTTAAAATGAATATTAGGTATAATAAAATGTATTTTCTGTCCATTTTGACATCTCCTAAATACTGCCGCCCGAATGTCTCGCACCCCCAACCAGCGCTCGAAATGGAATATTTTACGAACCGGAGCGCTCAATATGTCATGAAAATGTTAACATAGTTATATAATTGCTTGTGTATTTTATAAAAATAAGTGTGTTATGCCGTCTCCACCTCATTAAATTTCGATTAAAATAATTTTTGGTCAAACAAATTTGATAATTATCGTGAAATTTAATGAGGTTACCAGTGTGGGCAAACTTTTAGATTTTTACGTTAAATGGCAAATCTAGCTCACTGTCAAATTAATATGTCCACGAGGAGGAGCGATAATTTTGGTAATTTTAAGAACCGGAACGGCGCTCCGGTGCATTCCGGTCCGTTTCGAGCCCTGCCCCCAACACCGCCAATCGGCACGCTCCTGCCAATTTCGGCATCGTAGGCTTCTATTTTTGTCTACTTACGCTAATGCATTTACGGAAGCATTAATATTAAGGTACAACTATGTAATTATTTTAACTAAAGTGCTCTTTACGTGGGTGCTTTCAGTTAAATAAACATCAAACTCAATCATATAACTCACCTGAAGGATAAATGAAATTAGTGGTATCCTGGGCTACCGTTCCAATGTTGTTCTTATTCAATGGCTTTCTTGTATTCCAGCAAGCAAGTGCGCTCTTGGCTACCTGTGACATGAACATCACGTTTGTGGGCTGGTGGATGCTATGCATGGTCGTCTGACTGTTGGGTCCTCGATCACCAACCACCTGTTAAAATATATAAGACGTATTTTCAATTATTGAAGATGCTCGGGCTGTGACGGTGGTGTACCTACTTATAATAATATAAATATATTATTACGTATTTGAACTCCCACTGTGCTGTTGAGATTAATTTTATTTTCAACGATTCTGAGATTGTGTCAATCCTTAATGATATACTCCGAAACATCGCAACAATACTGATTTTATGTAAAGCACGCTACATGGTAGAAGCCTACTGGTATTTCCACTTGTAGACTTACGGATTTGGTTGATTGCAGAGATTTTGTTATGATATGGTTAATTTGTGAGAAATACGAATCTTTCAAGATTTTCGTATGATTTAATAATTTTATATTTTAACAGCTTCAACTGTTTGGAGGCACCCTTTCCAATTGTCGGACGAATCGATTGCATCATCTGCGTCAAAGAAAATCGCCACTGGCCGGATTTCGTAATAAATCGGCCCAATATAAAAAGGTACACAAATTTAATGTAAAAAAAAATGACAAAGACAAGTATTCAGTGCTGTGTTGAAGTCGATAGCTAGAGCTAATCCATCGGTGTTTTGCGTCCCTCTCGAGTCAGCGGAATAACTTCAGAAAAAACAGTGTGGTAATTATTAAACACGCCGTATTTTGCTGCTCCCGTTTTAGGTGTCGCGCGTATCACATCTTAACCCTTCTATCGGGACCATGAGTTGTTATGTAATAAAATGGCAAATGGGTGAAAACCTTATTATTAGGCTTAGGATTCTTAGGTATTTAAATATTTTTTTGAGCGGCCCCACAACAAAGTATCAAAAATATCTGTCTGTTTCAGAAAATTTTGAAACATTTAAGCCCTATTTGTTAGCACCTATTTTTACATATTTTTGGATAATTACATATTCAAGATTTAAGCACATATTTTCACATAAATACGAAATTTCAATTTCAAAACACAAATATTTAAATCTTTGACTCAGCCACTCCGCGCTGATGTGGACCTAATTCTTCCAAATTTTGTGAAGACTTGTGCTTGGCGTCCGTGGCGGCTGATTTCTCCATAGCAAAACTGTGTAACAAACATTTCGTTTCATTTTTGGAAACATACACTAATGAAATGGTGCCAGATGAATCGACAATCAGAAAAAAAATATAAGAAGTTTGTATGATTTGCAAATTTCTGAAATAACAACAGGAATCTATTGATATCAATTGACGAAACAACAGACGTTAAAGGACGATACATTGCCAATGTTATCATTGCTAATTTGGATGTAGATGAAAACCTCTCCAAACAAAAATTTCTTTTGAATGTGGCTGAATTATAAAAATTTAAACATTTTCAATTTTTTCTACTTCAGAAATAGTTTCATTTACAGACGCAACAATAACATCTGTAGAAGTGGAAAGAAGTTTTTCCATGTATAAAAATTTTCTAACATCAAATCGTCAAAGATTCACTTTCGAAAATTTGAAGCATTATTTTATTATTTATTGTAAGAAAGCGTTTTCTGTTTTTGAATAAATAATAAATTAAACTGTTGAAATAATATATATTATGATTTATTGTAATACTTACTTAAATTTTTAGCACCTAATTATGAAATTTTAATAACATTTATTTTCCACTTATGACTACATATTTTTGGATTCTATTATTCATTTTTAGTACCTAAAAATCCTAAGCCAACTTATTATATATAGGTAGGTGCTTCGTTCTTATTACTAACCTTAAAATCGGTACCATGGTAGTCCCTTGAGGACAGTGTCTTGTCTTTCAAAATCTGGGTGCTGATAGACCTTTCCTTGGTACTGGCCATAGCGTGGAAGTATAGAGTTTTGAAACCATCTTGCTGAGTTGGTCCCAGAGCCAAGCTGAAGACTCCATCGTTCCACTGGTATTTTTGACCTGCAATCACAAATAATGACTATTAAGAAACAAATTTAGAAGAAAAAAAACTATTCTTAAACAAACTTACTTACTTAGTACGAATATAAACAATGTGATAATAGAGAATGTCTTAGTCCAAGGATCAAATCCCGAATTCATCAAGGTGCAGTGTGGTAGGTAAGAGATTATGACCAGATCAGGACTCAAAATGGACCGGAGCACCGTTCCGGTTCATGAAATCCCCAAAATTATCGCTCCGTTTTGTGGAAAAATTAATTTTACCATCTGAGCTAGATAAGCCAGAATATAGCAAAAAAACAACATACTTGTTTTATAAAATATACATAAAATTAGATAACAATGTTAATATTTTCGGAAAATTATTGAGCGCTCCGGTTCGTAAAATTTTCCATTTCGAGACCAGATGCACTGGTGTCCAATGAATGGCAAGGTGAAAAGAATTTGAAGTGCCATCTCTGCATTCTGATTTATGGTAGCGTATTTATTGAAGGATTCAAGGACAAAAAGATGAGAATGAGTGGATAAGGGAACAGACATGGGTTTGCGATGTAATAGAGTTTGCTAAAAACCTCAAATGGAAATGAGCTGGACATATAGCTCAAAGACGGGATAATCGTTGGACGTTTTTAATTATATTAAATTTATTTCATCCAGTGGTACAAAACGTCCGCAAGGTAGACCTAGAGGCTGCTGGATCGATGAAATTATAAAGTTCTGCGGAGGTACGTGGCAACGCAACGCACAGGACTGAGAGAATTGGAATCAGCTTGGGAAGGCCTTCATCCAGCAGTGGGTAGATTCAGGCTGATGATGATGATGATTTATGTACGTGAGTTAATACAGTGCACAAGTACGAAATTATTACGTTTTTAAAGGTACCATTCGTGATTTCTCAACTTTTCTTTCTTTCCACTTAGCCAAGTGACAATTTGTCGATTTGTCGAGAAATGAGAATTCTCGAAATGTTGCAGAAATAATATTTCGAGTTTGGCCTTTTCTGGTTAATTAACCTTTACTTACCAGCGACATCGAAATCACCATCCTCAGGATCGAAGTAGAAGTAATTGTGGTAGAGCCTCCATGCATCGTCGTCTTTCAGACTGTAAACGACCAACCCGTAGTTCAAGATGTCGTTAAGATATGCATAAGCAGAACCACAGTCGCTTGTCGATACATCAACGGTTATGCTGACGAATCCTGAAACAAGAAAGATTTTTCATCTAATACAGTGCTTCTCAACCTTTTTCAAACGGCCTCCTAAGTCAAGAAAAACAAATCTAAGACTACCCTCTCTAAAAATTTTAGTCTTTAGTGACCGACAGTACTTTATTTACCATTTATTATTATTATAGGTATATTTTTATTAGAAATAATAGAAAAATATTCAATTTTGCTTGTAAAGCAAAAATTTAAAAAAAAAATAACTTATTACAACTACAGCTTACAAAAATAAATTAATGAGAGAGGTTTGATTGCATATTTTACAACGTTTTTCTTAGCTCATATTCTTATTTGTCGGGTGGTTCTTTGTCCGGTACAAATATTGCAATCGATTTTTAACTAACTTCCCGACTAGCTAGATATTTGAAACTTTTAGAATATAACCGAACACGATGCCAATGCATTTTTTAATACTTTTACCCATCTTTAAGTAGAATTGAATTCAGCGCTCGGAATGGACAGGAACGCACCGGAGCGCCGTTGTGGTTCGTGGAATTCCAAAATATACCGTTCCGGCTCGTGGATTCATTTAAAATTGCGTTGCGGTTCGTTAGATTGAGATAATTATATATGAATGTATCTTTTAAAGTTTTTCTCAAAATTAAAAATTTACGAATTTATGTTATGCCGGGCGTGCAAGGGTTAAAAATAAAAATTATGACATCCCTAAATTTCTTTCAACCTTCTTATTTTGTGTCGATATGTCCATGCCTAAATGCATTGTCTAAATAACAAGAAACAACCAGCTGCAAGCGTAAATTACTTTATTACCCAAAAAAATGTGCCTTGCTGACACTATTTGAAAACTCTTAAAAAAGAAAGTATACATTGTTTAATAATTTCTAAAGGATGAAACATTTCAAATCTCAATACAATCTTGCCTTTGACTATTACGCATTGTTAATTTACTTGCCTACTAATTTATTATATTATTTTATTCGGAGTGACAAAAAATATTACTTCGCCATTTATTTTCGGGTGAATGAATTGTGTTTTCGGTGGATAAATTAATACAAAAAAGTTTGATAATTTGACTCGTGCAATTACGCTATAATATTCCTATTAGTTGCCTTTTAAAATATTTTGTATTATTTAAGATATAAATACGTTTCTAAACAAAATTGTTTATATTATTAGTTTGGTGTTTTTTTTGCTACATTCTAGTAAGTTTTGTGTTTTAATTTTAACTGTGTGTTTAACTTGATTTTTTAATAAAAAAATGTTCTAAAAGTTGGTCAAAAATGTCATCAGGCAAAACGTGTTAACCGAAACTATTGAAAAATATTTTGTCGCAGGTAACGTAACGCTGGCCACATACCTACACGATTTGATCATTTAAAAAATGATATTGAGTGGTTATTTATAAAAATAATGAAGGTATAATAAAGTAGTAGGTAATTCGTGTAAATCTGCTAAAACCACATTACATTAGGAATTCACTCCAATAACCATTGACGTGGCAACAGATGGTATTCATCTCAACAATTGACTTTTGTTAAAAAAAAGTTTATGACGTGTCGTAAACCCCTATTTTTACGATCTTTAAAATATTTGTTTTGTAATTTACATTATTGTTCAATTGCGACTATAGTACAATAAATCTTGTGATATAACTACTACATTCATTCGTTTATTTGCCATAGGTCATGATGAGTATACTTTTTTGTAAGTGAATTTTGTTGCTTCTGGTAAGTTTTGTGTTTTAATTTTAACTTTGTGTTGAACATATTTTTTAACAACAATTTGTTCTCTTAAAAGTTGGTTAAAATTCTCAGCAGGCGATAGGAATACCTTGATATCGTCGGTGTATTGTAAAATGGGCGAATTAACCAAAATACTATTTTACAGGAGGAGGATTTTTAACCTTTGACATTTATTTATTAATTACCTGTGGATGAATACTGTCCTTATAATAGGCTTTATAATATAATATTTTAAAAAGTCTATTATGTTAAATTCGCTTTTTATTCGTAACACTAAGTGGATAATCACCCTTACAATTATCGTTTTTAATAAGTGCTTTCCTGTGGGATACAAATTCGCCATTTTTACATAATTATATTATTACATATTATATACCTATATACTATTGTCGCTGGTATCCAAACTTATTTAAGATAATTCTGGCCACACGCACAATTTGATATTTTTTTGGATATTTATAAAAATAATGAAGGCTTAATTACGTAGTAGGTACTTCGTGTAAATCTGCTAAAACATTAGGAATTCTTTCCGGTGGACAATACAGTGGCAACATCTGTTCTGTGATTCAATAATTATTATCATCTCAACAACTTGACTCGTGTTAAAAAAATATTTATGATAAGTCGTAAACCCCAATTTTTACAATGAATAATATGATTTTTTCTACAAAAATGTGTTTGGGCCATTGACGGTTTGGGCAGAAAATATTGAATAGCCTTCTGCAGAGTTTATTTATTTGGGACGTTCCTATTGTATTACAATTATTATTACATGCATTGTAGCTTGTGACTTTAAAAATAATAGAAATAATACATAGGTAGTGTGTAGAGAACTTTTACTTAATTTTTGTTTATAAATTTGTTTAAAAAAAAAATAGGAATATCCTGCAATAAAAATGTACGACTATCATAATATCTGTATTGTATGTAGGTACCTAGTATCATTTCCATGGCAATAATAATGTGAGTAGGGAAGGACAAACAACATAGATTAAATCGTTTAGAATAAGTAGGTACTAACAAATTAGGTACCTATGTGTCCAGTGCGGACATCTAATTATTTTAGGTGGTGTTAAGTCATAGATTATTAAATAAATACGGTGGTAGATGTATATTACAATAATGGTAACCAAAGCATCACCATTGTAACATAACATGCATACAATACAATATTAGTCCTTATAATGTTGAATATAGTAGGTACTAATTAATGACAATTTTATATTATTCTATAAGAATCGCGCTTAGCAACCTGAGTTTCACCTTCCGTCATGTTTTATCTTATATAAATGAAAATGACACACCATTGGTAATTTAATTACAAATAATGCTATGTTTACGTTGTTTGGATGACTTGAAACTTTTATTAGATGTAGGTACGGCCTTATGCCCCCTTATAGTGGAGAAGGTTCAAAATAAATCTTTGAGAATCCTTTAAAGCTGTGTGGATAGTGGATACTATCCATGGTTTTATCCGATTGATTTCTCAAGACGTATGCTTACATACTGTATTCTGAAAGTTAAAAGAGAACTAGGTATTTAGGCTACGTACTTTTTCCAACTTATATCTACCCAGTACAAATGAGAACTCTGCCATTATTGGTACTTAGTATTGATTTTATTATATATTATTTTATAACTTTCTTGATAATCTAAGTTGTTTGTTCTGCCAAGGTGCAATAATTGCTAATGATAATTGGGCAGGAAATAACTATGTTCAACCAAATCGCTTCGGATAATCGTATATTCCACCTCCGTGAGAACGAGTTTATGTGAACGTTGTTTTATAAATTCTTGGTATAGGTAGGCACTTACTGTTTTTTCTAATACTATTTCTTTATTTTTTAAACACTAAATACTATTTGTTGATGTTTGATATTCTGTGCTCGTATTTAAATGGAATTTGTAAAATTTTCTATAAGTACGTAAATAAATTTTTAATTTGAATCTATAAGGTACTTATGTGGATGTGTTGTTTGTTATGACTAATTAATTACAAACTTATCTATCCCAAATGAGACAGTAATATAAGTTATAATCAGTGACGAGTGGTGGTAGAGGTATCATGCACTGGTTATAGTGGTAGATAAAGTAAGAATAAAGAATAATACAATTTTTGACGGTATACTTTGTTAAAACAAGATTATTTCGCCTGCGGCGCTGACAATCCTTACCAACCTGCCCAATATAGATCTACGTAAGAAGTTTAAAGTTTATTGTTGCATTTTTATATCAAAAGTACGTACGTACGTAAAGAAAGGATTAGCATAAGTACTTAGTTTCGGAAAATTATACAGCGTTCCTGTTCGTGAAATTTTCCATTTCGAGCACTGATTGAATTCATTTTCAATCAATTCTGTTTTATATGAAAAGTTATTTCGACACCATTCTTGGTTGCTAGGGGAGAGGTCTGGGGTCTTAGCAACTAACTTATTAATATATACGTGCGTTACTATGGAAATCAATATGACATGTCAAAATGACATTTCAGTATTATTTCTATCAAGTACAAATGTTTTTGATCGTTTAAGCTAGTCAAGTCAAGTTTATATGGTTCAACAGAAAGCTTAAAAACGTTGTAAGTATACGAAAAGTTCTTTTTATCTTGTAAGTATTTACATATTAAATCAATATCCAGTACAATTTATCCATATCAGATAAAGTATTGTGATCATGTGAAAATTCTACCTAGAGATTTTGACTGGTTTGTATCAGGTATCGTCCAGTCACGTTTTTTATGATTTTATTCAAATACTGAAATATTTCGCGGCTCCCTGACAGTAACTACAGGGCCCCCTAGGGGTCCGCGGCCCCCAGTTTGAGAAGTACTGATCTAATTATTCACCACCCACATAATACACCCATAGATTCATCTGATCCATTATTTTTTTATTAAAGAATTGACCAATATCAATTCAATTAGAGATAGATGCTGTACCTATATTCCTAGAAGGGTTGACCAGTGGAATTAGTCCAATTATTACTCGATGTCAACAGTAAGTTGTTGTTCAGATACGAAGAATATTTCGTTAAATTGGGCGCTAATTAATATAATATTATTAAAAGATTTACCAGTAGGATCTGAGTTTATCACATGGTCAGAATTTAGCTCGAATCTCTTCAGGAGAGTATCAGTTTTCAAATCGTAGATGACGATTGCTGGAGGCTGAATTGTTCTGCCGTTGCTTCCTGCAAAATAAAACAGAAGATTATTACCTAGATACCATTCAACGAGAATGATAACAATAATTTAGATTTCTGAAAGTAGGTAAGTATATTTATTTATTATTAGTATAATCATTTCCCACATGTAGTCCAGTCAGATTTGCGTCGGCAGTTCTATAATATTGCGAGAATTGAAAATATTTGATACGCTATGTATCAATGACAGTAAAGTTTACGTTTACGGCACTGGGAGACAAGCTGATTTTAATGGTTTATACCAAAGGGTTGGAGCAGACCCTTTTTTGAGTTGCTCCGCTCCGGGACCTAATACTTGCTCCAGCTCCGCTCCGGGTAAAAAATAATCGGTAGATATTATATGTAAAATAAGTAAGATGTAGTTTTCAATTAATGTTTATTATTAGTAATTTTCATTATTAATTTTATTAAACAAAATACCGACAGCAAATCGTACTTCATTATCTGTCTCTTCCATCAAAAAAATGAGATTATTTATCACTCGGTATTTTTCAAATAATTCCAGTGTTGCAAAGTGTCAAATATAATATTTTCACCACCAAATATAAAAACACCCGGAGCAGTGGAGCACTACAAATTGTGCTCCTGTTCCGAGCTCCGCTCCAAAGCTCTGGTGTATATCTAAGTAAGTGGGTAATATGTAACATATCCCACGTGATAAAATGTATAATAATTACTTAATATGAAATATAGAAAATAAAGCAATTTAAAATCTTATGAGGCCCTTGTCTCCACTATGTACACTAGGTACCATTATTCATAAGCTCATTGCTCATATTATTATATCCTGCATGTTTTCTTTTTACAGCTCAAGTCTATCGCAAGCCTCCACGACCATTTTCTGTAAGCCGGTTTGGTTGTCTGCATCCCTTGTGTACTTCTTGATGATGAGAACTTTTTTCTCTTTTATAGAGTTGTATATTGTACATCTTTGATGGACTTGCCTGGTCTTTCTGATGTTGACGTTCACTTATGAGAACTCATCTCAATCTCGAGCTTTCCGAAACAACCCCTAGGTACGTCGTATTTCAGTCTAATATTCCGTTATCTTGAGGGCCTTCGATCTTGCACAGCGACATCATTTTGTACTTCTCATATGCATTATGATAAGCCGTTATTGACTTTAATAGTACATTCCTCAAGCACATAGAGTAAAAAGGGCTCAACAATATATTATACTTTAATTATTCTTTGTCGTAGTATGAAATTAAGAGTAATGACTACAGAAGAACGGTCTCAGCTCAGGTAATTTAAATTCTACGATTTGCCTCTTTATCTTCTGAAATTATTATACTGCCTAGAATAAAAGATAGATACTGAAGGTTACCTTTGAATTTTCTTGCCTGTTATAAGTGGGACTGGAGGGAATTATATTACGATCCATATTATCCTTACCTTCCGTTAATCCAGTATCCACCATCCAGAGTCTGTCGCATGCATCAACCCGAGTTCTGTAAACATTCACCAACGGCTTTACGCTGGTCAAAGTATTTGCTTCGAGGTTTGGGTATGGTCTGAGTGCTGGTGATTTGTTGTTCGGGTCCTTATCTTCAGTGAGACTTAAATAGTTCAGAGTTGAAGGGATTCCTATAAAAAATAAATATAACATATTTTTATCGATAGTTTATCATTACCGTATCCAAACTTTACTCCAGTTACTTAGGCAGACGTAGAAGTACCTGAACAATATGTTAATATAAAAGATGTTAATCGTTAATCTTCAAATCAATTTCCAGACTAAAGGAAACAGATAACTGGAATAGGGAACGTAACAAAAGGCCCTGAAATGAAATCAATAATCATTTGGTATTGATTTAAAAAAGGTAGATATCTGACAATAATAATTATGGTATGTATAGCATATGATTACGGTTCCTTGAATAAACAGAACAGTAAAAAAACAGAACAACGATAAATAGATATATGACCTTTCAGGAAAATTATAACATTTAATATTGAAATTGTCGTATCTTTATATTATGTTATATAGATTTTTAACACAGGTTTTCAATACGCTGTAACAAATCAAATTATATTATAATTTCTGCATTCCTAATCGCTGGAAAGCCTGTATTAAACGGGACTCAACTCGGTGTTTCCGGCAAGCTAGGTATATCTCATCTTAATCAATCTAATAATTAATTATTCAAATAAATGTTCAAAATGCTTGGGTGACTAGGTACAATAAAATAATGAGCTTAATAATTCTATGGAGTTGTGCATGATTAAGCAAATCAAGCAGATAAATTGAGCTTTTTACGCCGAATGGCTAATATTATGCAGTGATTGGTTATATTTATATTATACTTATATTAAATATTCATATATATTTTGTTTATAAACTTTTTAAAAAGTTTAAAAAGTTTTATAAGTATTTAATTAATAAACAGATACGACAAAAACGAATGTTTTATTTTTATCCTGACTGTTCTGTTTTGTCACTGTTCTGTTTTTTACATGTTCTGTTTTGTCACCGATCTGTTTATTCCGTTTATTCATGTTCATTTAAGTCATTTTCTGTTTTGTCCGTTACCTAGGATTACATACTACTCATACTAGACAGAACTAGATTTGGCGAAGATTTACCAACCAAACAACGGTGACAACAAGATCTACATCTATTATTCATTAGCATAGCAGATATTATTGATAACAGTTTTATTTTCAAATAGTATTATGATGTGCGTACCTGGTCGTCTTCGTGGTACTGTGATGAACAGCTTATCGTGCCACCGGTCTACTCCCATGGGAATATTATTGTACTGGACGAAGAACTGGTCTTGACTAGATGATGCTGCTGCATCTCCTCCTTCGGCAGCAACTGGTGCTGGAACATATTAAATATATATGATTGGATCATAGACACCCGTAGGTATATTATTTGACAATTTAATTAGGTATTTAAAAAAATCCAAAGTGAAAAGATAATAGTGTCATGATGTTTGGCCACCTTTTTCAATCGTTCACTTTCAGTCGTTATCATTAAAAGTCAGTGACGTCCCGTGGGGGTAGGCAGATTGAGCGTCGCTTGGGGGCGGCAGTTACTTGAAGCACTCGAGGAGAATCATTCGGTATAATAATACATAGAAATAGCTACCTCAACTGAGTACTTAATAACGAAGATATCTTTCCTTTAAAAAAATTCAGCTCACTGGTTGGAAACAAAATGTATTAATTAACATTAAAGGTTTAACAGGACTTTTTTGTCGGGTCTACGATGTCTAGTTTACTTCCACTGCCTTTCGATGTCCTTGGTGACCAGAAACGACACGAGAACGGATGATAAAAATATTGTAAAATGGGGCGACATTATGGCCCTGCCTAGGGGCGGCATTTTGACGAGGAACGTCACTGTTAAAAGTAGCCTTGTAGCAGTGGCGAATGGTAGAGGTAGGCTGTTAAAATCGAACAAAAATAACCACATTAAACTTTGTCAGTCATTAGTATTTGTTTTTATTGAACTAAACTACAATTACACAATACGGAATAAAAAAATACTCAAATATTGTGTTTGAACCTAGCTTACTCAAAAATAACAAGAATGGACTTGGTTCACTATGCTTGTGAATCACTTAGTTTTTAAAAATCTTTTAAACCTTGCCTAAGCAAACCATAATCGTTTTGATAATGTTAGGGGCGATTCGACAAAATAGTGCACACTTTTTCATTCATTTGTTTTCGTTGAATTAAGAATAAGTAATATTCCACGTCATGTCCTGCCCTGCCTAAACCAAACCATAGTAGATAAAGAAATATAAAATTATGTATGTTTCAATGGTATTATTTTAAATATTTTATAGACAGACGATTATTTTTTTACTATTATCTATTATGTGTCGGTTTTCGCAGTGTTTAATTGAATTAAAAAAAAACAACCAGCACCATCTGTAGATTGTAGACTTGTTCAATGAAAACAAATATGTATGACTGACAAAGACCGTGGACTATTTATGTCTTAATCTTAATGTAACGGTCTTATCTTCTGGGCGTGTCTGTAAGAAGGTATAATACTCGAGTGTGGAGTAATATGGGATAAACTTAGACACGTGTTAAATAATATGCTATATTAAAAAATGTTGTCTGTATTATATTATTATGCTTTTACGTTTGTGACGTAAACGAAACGCGCATTCAATATCTGTCATATTTGAGGAGTCATATGGCCTGACCGTCATTGAGGCATAAACCAATTCGGGCTTCAAAGTCTTGGTCTTAATAGTATGTTTTGTGGTCGGCACAGTAACAAGCGCTACCATTAATTTAGTGTTGTGCACAATCAAAATTTGTACTTTATTATAAGACCGGGGTATTATTTCAATATTTTGATGTACATATTCATATTAGTAAAGGTGAACTGACAAACTCAATAAAAACAGTATTTTATTACCTAATGAAAGTTCCGTTATTTGTCTAATTATTCCATGCTCTTTTTTTAAAAAAATTGACAGTTTTCAAAAATGAAATGTTTGATGACAACATTGAAAGAATTATTAGTTACCTTGAGCTGGAGCTGGAGTTTCTTCGTCGTCAGGGAAAGACCATTCTGAATTACCGTCAAGAACTGGGGCTGAAAACCTGTTGGCTGTCACTGAAAAGAAAAAAAAATAATATTCTCAATACTCATTCCATAATATACCTACTTTTTTTCCTGTATTTGCATAATTGCAGCACGAATTTAAAAACTTGATTACCATTCGATTTAATTTTATTATTCTCGGCTTGAATCAAAATATATACAGGATTTATTGACATTTATAAAATGTCAAAATATTAATAATTAATCAAGCAGATACTATATAATTATATGTTGAATTTTAACGTAATCATCCCCAGTTTTAGTGCTTAGGTGATATAAAGTAACGCTTTTCCTTGAAGCGCAGAAGGCGACTACTTCTTCATGCAGGGCTATTCAGTAAATAGCACGGTAAACGTTGCTGTTATTTTCATTGCTCCAAAATAACACGGATAGCAATTCCATGTCAAGATATACGCAGCGCTCGAAATGGTAAAGTTTATGAACCGGAGCGCTCGACAGTTTTCTGAAGATATTTACATAGTTATCAAATTTGTATTTCATAAAAATAAGTGTGTTAGATTTTCTATTATATATTTAGACGATCAAATATTTTTTTCCACGAGACGGAGCGATAATTTTACCGATTTCACGAACAGGAACGGCGCTCCGGTGCGCTCCTGTCCATTTCGAGCTCTGGATTTACAGCACTGCGTCTTATTTGATTCGAATTTGGAACCAAGTAGGTATGGCATGTTAACTTCAAGGGATAATTAACTACCAGAATACGCCATATATCATCATATTTATCACTTTTTATTGATTTTGGAGTTAATACAAGTGAGCTGTTAGAATATCCCTACTGAGGTTCTTTTGCTACAGCACAACTATATTACTGTATCCTATCGGTCAGTGGTGGCTTATTGCACAGGATATTTCGCACGAGGACCTCAAACTAATAATTGTCATAAATATGTACAAATAAAATAATAACACATGATACATAAAGGTCATGGCTATAATAAACGTACGTACATAGTTCTGTTTACGGAAACCTGTTAAGTTTATGCAATATAACAAACATTGTAAAGGTTATGCCTACATGCAAAAATTATAATTAATATAAATAATATAATTTTACTAAAAGTAAAAGGATTTTCGCAAACTCTATTTCATCGAATATGCTTCATACACATGCCTACAATCGACCCTCGTACTTGCTAGGACCGGTCTTGACAATTAGCAAGTCAAGGTAGAAATACGTGTCAATGTATAAAAAAAATCGCATTCATTTCAAGTTCAAGTTCTGTTTTCTAGGAGAGTCACTAAAAGTAAGTGACCCTCGCAGGCGCGCACACAATGTAGGGGGTTTTCGGATCCGGGCCCTCTCCCCAGAAACGGAAAGAAAACAAAATATTAAGGTAAGTAAATAGAATTTATCACTTCGTCAGGACTTCATGACTGAGGATCGTGACCTGCATGATTTGGCTATGCCAAACAGCATATGGAACGGCTTGGCCCCATTCTCTCGGAATTTTACGACACACAAGACCTGTGGCCACTTGAAGACCCGTCAAACACATAAATTGGTGCAACTATCCGGGGCATCCGATGATTGCTTTAATATTCCGATGCGGCATGTCTAAAAGATAAGACAGTGCGGACGACACAGACGGACACTAATGATCCTAATACCGTTATGTCACACACATCCTATAACCACTTGTGGGTGCTACAGCTCACAATAAATCGTAGGTAATACCTTATGGCCAGGTGTTTATCACTAGATTTAATGCACTGAGTGTCTGGGTATGAAGAAATGTATCAGCAAAAGTATTGTATTTCGCGATTGAAGCGACGAGAAAATATAAGTTAAATATTTATTTAGCTACGTATTTTTTTCGACTTATACGAGGTATAAATGGGAACTCTGCCATTCTGGGCAGTGTTGACCTGTGTGTCCCTGATCTATCTATCTTAGAAATAGAGACCATCAGTTGTTTATTCTCCCAAGGTGCAAAACCAACCTGCCACTGGTAATGCCAATTGGGAGAGCGATAACTATGTTCAACGAAATTGCTTCGGGTGTTGATATATTCCACCTACGTGAGGATGAGTATAGGTGGACGTTGTTTTATAAATTCTTAAAATAGGGTCTGCTTAACTCATCCGGTGTACATCCTTGTACCTATCTAATTTATATTTTTTGTATTTACACATTTCTATTAATAACATACTATCTATCTCTATACTGATCTATCTCTTTTTTATGTAATAGTGTTTTATATTTCTTTGTTTTTAAATGTCATGTTGTGAACGTATTAAACTTATAATTTGTAATGTCCACAATATGTTAAAAAATAAATAAATTGAAATTGAAATACATTGAAAATAAGCAGTAGGCGGAGTGGAAGTCAGTGGCACATGCCAAACCATTTTTCTCTCCTTTAATATTATTACATAATACATAATATTATACTCGTTTGTATTGTCCAACGTTTTACATCAGATGTTGTCTATATATTATATAATAATATAATATATATGTCTAATTTGTATTTTTATGACACAAATTTGGTCTACAATATTAACACTATCAGGCCTTTAGCTAAGAAAATGTTTGGCATACCTAATCTACCTAAACTGTCTACTCCTACTCAGTACAAACGTTACAATCTAATATAACCAACCCTGTAACATACACCTCGGCACAAATATATGACGTGAGGCGTTTAAAGTTTTTAGGGCTGCAAATAATGCTTCGGAAGCAGTCGTCTAAAATTGACGCCACATTAGGTTAAATTACCGTAAAGTATAAAAATATCATAATGAGTATTCAAATATGTTTCCTTACACGAGTTTCCTGCGATGTTGTATGTGATCTGCTTCCACGCGAAGACTTCTTCCAGTTTCTGCACACCAACGTCACCAGTAGGAGCAGATGGTCGGCCCCGCTGGGCATACGAGACTCCGCATGATGCCAACGAGCAGAGGACAAGTAGGAACAGCAATCCTTGTTGCTTCGAAATCATTCTTATGGACTGAAATAAAATAGTGTTAGGCAATTTAATAAAATTATTGTTTCTGGAGATCCTTTTTTTTTTTGACCATTTCCCAGGACTCGAAATGGACCGGGGCGCACCGGAGCGCCGTTCCGATTCATGATATCCCCAAAATTATCGCTCCGTCTCGTGAAGAAATGATTTGACCATCTGAGCTAAATATGCATTTTTTTTAAAAAAATCTATACTTATTTTAATAAAATTTACATAAAATTATATTAACTATGTTAATATGTTATATTAATATATCGGAAAAATATCCAGCGTTCCGGTTCGTAAAATTTTTAATTTCGACCGCTGCCATGTCCGATCCTAAAAGGATCATATGGGCCTCCACAGAGTAGAGGTTTGTATTAACAGATTTTGTTTTTTACGAGAAATGGATGTCAGCCACTTGCTCAACCTATTAGGTCCATACTACCCTGACTCACACACAAATTGAAAAACAATATGTGTACTTGCCAGACCCAGGATTCTAACCTGAGACCCACGGTGTGATAGTCCAGCGCTTAAGCTGCACGGATATCTGGCTGGAGGCTGGAGATCCTAGTGTGTATAAAAATGGAGGATAAGGTAATATAATTATTAATTATTATGCCCATATGATTCTATGTAGCCCTTAGACCTGCTCAGGGCTGCGCCAAAGGTAATTACCGTCCCGCCCCAATATAAAAATAATTCACAAAATGATAAAAAGAAAATACTTACTTCAAGTCATCATAACATTTTTAAAAAACTAGTATTTTTTCATTACATGTTTAATAATATGGATTAAAATTGGGCCGCAGGTAATTTTTTTTACTATCCATTAAATCAATTGGTTAGAATAATGAACTTTCAATTAATATTGATTCGGTTAATTTCCTCGCTATAAACAATTATTACATTAGTTATTGTTATTGAGACTTCGAGTGAATGCTTTTTAGTGTATGTGTATACGATAAGTACATGTCATTAGTCCTATATCGGAGATCTTAAACTCATAAATTGGATTATAATGAATTTTTAAGTATATCGTGTGTTAATTCTTTGATTTGCCGTCATTTGATAATTTTTATTCTTCGATAGTATGCAACACACGTGTGTACTTCATATTAGATTCACTTTTGTAATTTATAACGACATGTACTTTTGTGTATATTCTGTGTATTTTGCTGCCCGGGTGCTACGTACCCGAACACCCCCGCTTGGCGCATCCATGAACCTGCTCGAGGAAAGTGCCATCAAGAAACGAGACAAAAAAATATTTTGTAGTAGGTATAGTTGCAACAAAAATAAGCAATACTATTGCACGAATAAGGGTTGCAAATTGGTTTCGTCGATAGTTTTTTTTTTAATATATTATGAGATACCTACATGTAGGTATATTTTCACTAATTTCTGTAAACATTTTGATAAATAATTAACATAAACGTAAATGGAAAAAATACGTCATTTTTGGCCCTTGTGCAATGCATATTTTGCACGCCCTATGTGTTTCACAGCCCCCAATAGCACACGTATTAATTAACACCATGGCCCTCACAAGGGGGGGGGGCTGATAAGGCTCTAGCCTGGGGGCCGATCAGTGCTTCATAATAGAATGCCGAGTGCCGACAATTCAATAATTCAAGTAGATTTATTTAAAAATACTAAAAATCGCTAAGAATACACGGAACGCCCGTAATTTTACCTTTCGGAACCCTGGGGTTCCATTGAAGAATACCATTTAGGGAACACTAGTGTAGGACATCACGCTGTCCTTAACTTTAGCGATATGTATGGGGGCCTACCAAACATCCTAGCCTGGGGGGCCGCTTCTGGATGTTGGGGCCATGATTAACACAGTATGTATTTAACCAATTACGTAATTAATTTTACAACATTTTAAATCGTAGATATCTACTGATCACATACGTATTTAAAAACAGTAATAAAATATGTGGTAGGTATGTAAATTTTAAATCATAAAATGAAAAACAAAAAAAAATGTCCACTCACGTAGCTGTTGTGCAACAGCGATCCACGAAGAAACAAATAAGAATAATTTGCAATCTCAGATGAGACTCTCCAACTAAACAAAATAGGTACAATAATGATGAACAAGAATTAAAAGAAGAGATAATCAGGGTTGCGAGAAATAATTTCAATAAATACGTACATATTATTAATTTTGTCGTACCGTGTATGAAATTTTTGAAAATATTTCTCTTATTAGCAGCATTGCTGCAGTGAAGTCCTTCAAACAAATTTTCTGCAAATTCACCAAAAATCTTTAAAATTACATAAATAGACACCATGACATGTACAGAATATTAGAGCATTTTCACGAAACCTACTATCAAACAGTTGTGGTTTTTAAGTACGTAGAGGCCCGTGACGCTGACAGGTTTGTAGGCACCTTGTAAAAAGATAGTATATAGCGATAAACCGCCATTATGTATTAAAATACCTACAATAATGGCTGTGTTCTCAGGATTATTTCAAATACCATATTCAAGTCAGCAACGTGCGCCATACTAATTACGTCGACATTTACTAAAAATAATTATACGCCTGCATAATATTAACGAACATGTACCTACTAAAGAAATAATGTTAAACCAACAATGCTGAAAAAAAACTTCTTCTATGGAGATAAATGTATGAAATTGAAGCAAAATAATAACTACTGGTCCATGCACGAAAAGAGCTATAAATCAATCTCGCTCTTATTAGACTATAGATACATCTAGACGCCACCCATTGCATTGCTAAATGAAGCTGCGTGCCGTGCGTTTGGTTTGTGGGCGAGCGAATGCATTCAAACATTTGTGTAAACAAATGTTTGAGACCATAGACCATTTCGCTAGTGCTCGCCAAAAGTGCTCGCACTAGACGCTCAGAATTAAAATATAATTTTCTATTTTTTTTACGTTATATAGTATTTTTAAGCGGTCAAAATGCAACAATTAGGTAAATATATCCATAATTTAAGTTATTTTAAAGAAACACTAGGTCACTGATATTAAAATATATAATAATATACAAATAAATTATCACGAACATGTATCAACTTACTTATGAAACTTAATACCATCTTCTTGCTTATCAGTACGGCTACCACATTTTAATACAACACACAGAACCATCTTTTCTACTTAATTAACTAAAAACATTTATCACTGACTTTATGTTTTAACACAAAAAATATAAATTTTAGCAACACGCGTTCGCAGGTTATCGACACTTAGTTAAGCAACAAACTAAGATTTGGCGGCGACACCACAGCAAATCATCTCACACATCTGTAAACCTTTTATCTTACTCTAGCGCGTGTCTCAGAAACTATAAGGGTGCCGAATACTTTCTCACTCGCACTTATGCATCGTTTTTGTTCAGGCCTTGATCTCACTCTTTCTAAACAGGGCCGCACTCAGACATAAAATTGTTATGCAAGCCTAAATCAGGTTTTTAGTGCTTAAAATTAATAACCTCGGTGATTTCACGAACCGGAGCTGTCCTCAAGTACGCTCAGAACCTATAGTCTAAGCTTCGAACCATTTAGAGCCCTGAGAGATGCCAGTTTGGGTATTGGATTTGGCGAAAGTACGGGAAGCCGTGACGTTTTAAAACGTAGTCCACCGTCCTAATATCGACAAGATTCCTTTGAATTTCGAATATCCCTTATTCTGGCTAAATATCTTGGTACCTATCAAAGTCAAATTCTGAAAAGTGATCGTCAAAACTCAAAGGCAATCCAAAAATCTATTACCATAAAAAACGACAGCGAAAATCATATTAAAAAAACATTGTCGTATACGATGGCAATCCTCAATACTGACAAAAAAGTAAATATTTATTACTGGTTATGTTAATTTGAGAATATTAATTATATCAATTCCCATGAATAGGCGCATCTAAATATGTAATAACAAGCTGTGATGATATTATTTTTTATCATCCACTTTTGGAAGACTTATAATATAATCTACATAACCTTACAATATTATGTTTTCTTTTCTTGAAATAGGTATTTGTTTATCAGACAAAACTTAAATAGGAGCATAATACATTACAAGAACAATAACTACGATTAAATCATTACATACATTATTTTTTTTTATTCCATTTATCAAATGGTGTCATAGTGTCACCAAATTATCCTAAACTTAGATTATTACAGTGGTTTTAAAAGTTAATACTATCGTTGCGCCTTAAGTAGGTAAATATATTTTTTGCAGCATTCAATAATACCAATTCCTAATGAGATTAGATAACGCACCAAGCAGCCTCTCATCACGCTGAGAGTGAAGATGCGACGTTCGACCTGGCTCGGCCACGTGGTGTGGATGCCAAAAGAGAACTTCAACCTGGCTTGCCTGTTCTTCAAGTCAACCGGATTTCGGTGCCGGTACCGGTGTCATAAAAGGCCGTTAAGTACTATCTATAAGTATAGAGTGAATATGGCGGAGCTACGGGATGTTGGTTTGACCTGAAACGATGCAATAAGACTGGCGAGCGACGGGGATTCTTGGAGGCCCCGCGTGGTGTCCATATGCTCCAACTAGGGGGCGGATATGGCCGAAGAAGAATGAGATTACCTAAAGTATCACCATTCAGGCGGGTACACAGAAAATGGTTTGGGGAGAGGTCCATTTTGAAAAAATATCCATTATATATAAAAACAAAAAATTGGCCGGTGAGGGGCGGGGTTAACGAAATCTAGCAGATCCCACTGACTTCCACATTTACCCCGCCTACTACTAGATAATTGTAGCTTCAACCGCAGAATACCGCACTTTTCCATGTACCTACATTCAACATACCCAACCACTCCACGTTTTGAGTCTAGCGATAAACACCTGTGTCGTAGAATACCGTGCAGACTGCTGAGAAGTCTGTTTGACAGTCAAATCATCCGGGTCAGGATCCCCGGTCAGAGGTCCTAACGAAGAACAGCTAATATACCATTTACTCATATTTTTTCCGTTTCTGGGAGAGGGTGCAGACCCAAAAACCTTCCCCTTGTGTGCTCGCCACTCACCCTTAATATCTATTGAAACGCTGCCCACTTCCATTTCCGTACGATATTGTATGTGATTAACTGATTATATTACGTGGGTATCATTTAATCTCAACTATATTCTATAAATTTAATAGAAAAACAATAAATATCCATAAATTTCTGACATACACACCAGTGGGTCTATTCTGTACTCCTCTCTCTTCTTGGTCGTGCACTCGTGGCTGAGGATCATGACGACATTTAAATTTCGCCATCCTTTGAGAGACCAAGACTTTCCATCCTTCACGATCTTCCGCTTCTCTCAGGGCAGAATGAATGGTGCCCCCAGTCTGCTCTTTCACTTGGTCGCTCCATCGCGCAGACGCTCTTCCTCTGCTTCGCCTTCCCTGGAGGCTACCCAAAACTACCAGTCTCTCCAGGTTGTCCGGTCCGCGCCTGACAATATGTCCAAAAAACTGCAGAATTCTTCTCAGACATATCGTCGAGAGCCGTTCCTTTATCTTCAGTCGTCAATCTTCAGTTATCAATTGCCTTCCGTTCTCTTGCCTTCAGACCTTATCGACCGCTAAAGTGATAAAGTGATAAATATTATCAAACTTAGGGTAGGTTTGTATCAAAGTATTATCACTTATTGTAACAATTACAACCGACTTATAGTAAAAATTGTTACAATAAGTGCTAATACTTTGATACATACCTACCCTAAGTTTGATAATATCTAACACTCTATCACTTTAGCGGTCGATAAGTATAGAATAGACCCACAGGTGTATTGTCAACAGTTTGAATATCACTGTGTAAGTTAGTACCTAGTCAACACTAAAATTATTATAAAACATAAATAAAAGTGAAATCTCACACTCAAATATATATGTATAAATACTTTTAAATAATATAATATCAAAAATCTTAGTATTGATAATATATTCAAAAATTGTTTGGTCTTCAAGCAGTCTTTTAGTTTGTAAATTTAAACAAATATTATTGAATATATTACATTAAAAAATTGAGACCGTGTCATAATGTTATTGATAATAAATTAAAAACACTGGTTCTCACAATAATTATAATCACAGGTGAAGGGTCAAAAAATAATATGATGTAATTCCTAGATATGAAAATATTATTCTTCCGTGATAACAAATTTGTGTACTCAATTTTATTAGTAGGTATCTAGGTAGGTAGGTACGTCAAAATTATACTAAAAGTATATCATCATCATCATCAGCCTGAATCTATCCACTGCTGGATGAAGGCCTCTTCAAGTTGCTTCCACTTCTCTCGGTCCTGTGCATTGCGTTGCCACGTACTTCCGCAGAACTTTATCATTTCATCGATCCAGCGGCCTCTAGGTCTACCTTGTGGACGTTTTGTACTTCTTGGATACCACTGGATGACTAGATTTGTCCAACGATTGTCTCTTCTTCGAGCTATGTGTCCAGCCCATCTCCATTTAAGGCTTTTAATAAACTCTATTACATCGCAAACCCTTGTCTACTTAGCAGATAACTTACTTAATATTTTGTTTTTAATTTCATACTATCTTAAAATACGCATTTATGCATAATAATATACATGTTTAAGCTTTATTATAATATTAAGTCGATAAAACGCTGAAATATAATGTAATTTTCATTCTAACATCTAACATTATTTTTAATATTTGTTGTAAATATAAATAAGTACCCGTGTATAGACAATAAATTAATTGATTATGCACATCTTTAAGTTTTAGCGAGGGAAGACTTATTTTCTTTTAATAAACATCATAAGGCATAATAATTATTCTCAATCTATATTAAAAATGTGTCAAGCGCGAAATGTATAAGGTACAACTTTTGAGAAGATAGAAGCATATTAAACTGACTTGCTTACTTACTCCAACAAATCGTAACGTACGTCTATTCCTTTGCGCATTTAATTCAACTATGCGGCGTCCAATCCTCCCGGAGGCCAATTGGGTCGGCGTCGAATTGGGTCGGCGTCCAATTGGCCAATTGGCGTCCATCAAAACGAAATTCCGGGTGTATAACGTGGTCATCAAGCAAATCGTCATGTATGGATGTGAAACGTGGGGTTTAACAGAAAAACAAGAAAAGGCGCTCCAAGTGTTTGAAAACAGAATCCTCCGGAGAATACTTGGACCCGTCAATGAGAACCACCTGTGGCGCATCCGCACAAACGCTGAGCTCTTCGACCGATACCAACCTAGAATCACTAATATTCTGAGGTCAAGAAGGCTCAGATGGGCGGGCCACGTTGTACGATCTGAAAGATCTAGAACTCTCTATAGGATTTACAAAGGCACACCAGCTGGCACTCGACCTCTTGGCCGCCCTCGACGGAGATGGGCGGACAACATTCAAAGGGATGCGGAAAGGCTGGGGATAGTCAACTGGGAAGAGAGAGCGCTGGACAGAGATGCCTGGAGAAACGTTGTGCAGTCGGCCATGGATCTGAACGGCCCCTAGCGCCAGTTTAATAATAATACATATTTAATCACCGAAACCTTTTATAATTTGTACAACAATGCAGAACCCCTTAAATATTAATTGTAGCAAACCTGACAGTTGACACATTAAGTTATAGTTAATAGAAAAGAATAAAACTTCACATGCATTTTTTTTTTGTTTCAAGGTCAAATTAATGTATCTACATACATTTTTGTCCTCTTCCATGTTAAATGCAACATAATCAGCTCTCGAAATAGAAAAGTTTATCAACCGGAGCGCTCGGTAATTTTCCAAAAATATAAAAATGTTAGGGTTTTTTTTGATTGTATACTTTATAATTATCTAAGTAATCTGCCCTAGGCAGACAAAATGCAATACAAGTTTTTGCAAATTCGGGAACAGGAGATTTTTTACGTGAACTCCTAATTTTTACCTCGCGTAGTTCCAATATTCACTTTTCTAGGTTTTTGTCTAATACCTATGTAGGTATATTCTGAAGTTCTTGAAAACTATGATTTTCTGTAATAAAGATATCTTATATTATGTATATAGACGTAACCAGTGGCGCACCCAGGGGGGGAGCCAAGGGGCCCTGGCACCCCCCAAAAATGAAAATTATCAGAATGATTTTAAATCCCATAGAAAGCCAATTAACTATACCTTGGGCTTAGACAAATAAAAACACGGCAAAAAAATGATTTGTAATAATTCTCCAGCACCCTTTTTAGAAAAATTTCTTAGATTTTAATTTCTGATACAAAAATTTCGAAACACTAATGTCAGGTTTTTTTAGAAACACAATCCCTAATGGAACTGTCAAAAAATTCTCGGTGTCCACCCGAATTCCAGAGTGGTGTAGGTCATGGCTGGGGAGGGCTAACAGAGCTCTAGCCTGAGGGCCCGGGCTGTGGGGGGCCCGGCGTGTCGGGTTGACCAGATAAGTGAGATAAACACACATCATAAATTAGCTTTATTAGTAAAAAAAGTCGCCTGCGGCGCTATTATACTTCATAGCCTTGAAAATTTTCAATTACTTATATAATTGTGCAATATATTTTTTGGTTATTATGTGTCGATACTCGACAACTCCATTATTAAAGTAGATGTATTAAAAATCGCCAATAATTCACTGTATAAGTACCCTTAATTTGAACTAAAACACAATTTGAAGAACGTTACTGTAGTTTTTCACACTATCTTTAATCTTAGCGGTAGGTAGGGGGCCCGCCAAATATCGTAGCCTGAGAGCCCATTTCAGGATGTGGGGACCATGGTGTAGGTACACCGAGTGCAATAGATAAAAGACCGATAAACGAGAAATTAGGCTGTGAAGAATAAAAAGATCGTATGGACTAATTCACATTCTCCTCCTTGGCCCCCCCCAATATTAAATCCTGGGTGCGCCACTGGACGTAACCTCAAAAATCCTTGGACTGAACGAGTGACAAAATGTTGACGTTTTCAGTCGGATGGGACAAGACCGAGAAGTTCAGAGTAGTATCAAAACCAGGAAACTACAGTACCTCAGCCATATTATGAGAGGAAAAGCATAGCATTCCCCAACTAGTTATCTAATGAAAATTCAACGGTAAGAGTAGCAGAGGATGACGCCGAATCTTGCGACTTAAGAACCTCTGTGATTGGTTCGAGTGCAGCTCTACCAAACTGGTCAGAGTATCAAATGGTTCAGTAAAGATCGCCCTCCCCCCGCCCTTGTGTGAGCGCCTGGTACCTACTAATTTTCGAAAATAGTATGAGCTACTAAAATAACCAAATAATGATAACGGTGCCGTTGTTAGAATGCCAACCAAGCCAAGCATGAAAAAAATGAGCATTATGTTTATTTTATTATTAAAATGTCGTTATGCAATCGTGCAAACTCTCTTTTTTGGCGCTTTATAAGGCTAGTCTATACTGGCTCTAATTTCCTCTAATTTCCAGACCTTGCCACCCTGTTGAGGAAATATTATATGTTGCAATTTGCTTACAATATTAATTACTTTCTCCTCCTACTTCTAATGATAATTATGACGACTTCACCTTGCCACATCCCAGTGTTAAGGAATTGGGCAAGCACAAGGTCGCGCCACTTCCCACGGTTCACCGCTTCGTCTCGCGACTCTCGCCACGTGAAACGTCCAGCGCGTAGATCGCTTTTGTTGACGGCACCCTTTAGGTTGTGCCTCAGTGGTACGAAGTGTCGCACTCTCTGGTGGCATCCGGAACACATATTCTAACCACGTGAAGCGTCTCCTCGCGATTACTTCAATCACCGAGGGCTTCCGTGTCCACTCGTGAACTCGAGTGTTTATAATGCGGTCGTACCAATGCACAGGTACCTACGATTCGGTGGAGACTCATAGCTCAAAAGCTGAGACCCGCTACACCCAGGCGGATTTCAAGTTCACTGGAAAATCTACCATTGTAGCCAACTATAGCACCTAAGTAGATATTTGAATCTGATGATAATTACTAAAAATTTAAAAAAAAATGACTGCCTCCTTGTTGAAAAGTGGAAAAGATTTTACAATAATATGTTGAAAAGTTTAACAAGGATTATCTTTTTATTTTTTAACATCTTGTTGATGGCTTGTTCTGGTTAACCTTCAAAATACTTGTTATATGCGGCCGTCGTCGCGTCGCTGGTAGACAGATTAATGCTTTTATACCTACTTACTTACTGCTGGTTTAGCTAAAAAGATAGCTTGATAATAAAATTATTTAACAAATGAATACCTACTTACAATAATTACAAGGTATTAATCTTACTTTATCAAGGAAACATTTGTTGTATTTGTGAATATAAAATTTATGTTTTGTTTTAGAATCCAATAGTAAGCATATTTTATAAAATGTATATACTTTTTTCCAACAACATCCAGATAAATAGATAGACAGTCGGAAACTGAAACGAATCAGCTGACAGATTCCGGGATATATGATCATTATTATTATGATATGGCCACATTAGTCTATGATGGCCACCTACTGGTGAACCAAGGAAACATTCGTTTCATATGAATGACGTATACAGGTAGCAAAGCAAGTGCGAAGGTGAAGTGTGAATTTCTAGAACCTACAAAATTATTTATTTGTAGTGTCACTTTAAGTTGTCGTGTTGACTATAATTTGTGAAGGTATGGTGAAATTATATGCAATCTTAAATTCACGCGTAACACATTGTGGCGTGGCTTTGGGGATATCTTGTTCATTTAACCGTGTGTTTTGTGAGAATACCTATCCAATTGAAGGAGGTGCATACTTGCATTCCTTAATAATTAATTTGATTGATTTCCAAAGTGTATTCGATGCGTGTTAATCTATATTAATATTGTGGTTTAAGTGCAGTGAAAACATTTTTGTTTCAGAATTAAAATGGGTGATGATGCATCGACAGCGAATAGGGAACGAGAACCAGTTCCTGAAAAGGGAATCGGAGCCCTAAAAGCCCACGTCCAGGCAAATATAGTAGATGTAGCGCTGTGGCTCACCAGGATATTCACAATTCTCTTTTGTCTGGGATACCTGGTTCCCATTTTTAAGTGAGTGTATTTTATTTCAATGACTATTTTGACAGTAGATGCCTACATAACCTTTGACAGAATATTGCAAATTCGTCATATCTTCACTTTCTTTTTACTTAAAAAGAAAGTGCAGCATCTGATTTTATTATCTGAAAGTTGTATGTATGCTTAATTTTGTGATTGTAATATTTCTATAAATAATTAGTTGCTTAGAAGTTTAATAATGCCTGTCGAAACAATTATATTGAACAAAATGAGAAAGTTATTTATTTGAACGTAAATTAGATCTGACGAAGTGGTCGGTGACAGTAATTTATTTATTTAGAAAGTATTACGGCATTACAGCGATTGGCCAATGCGCCATAATACATAATTACTTAATACAAAATTTTAAAAATGACTTAATTATAAAATAATAACCAGTATAACAAGATAGAAGAAGAAAAGACAGTATTATGCTTATGTAGATATTAGAGTAAAATGATAAATTAATACAATTATAAATCTAACCTATTTAACACGTCCACAAACATGACACAGTTGATAAAAAACAAATCAACTTAATGGTGCCATCAAATATGTTAATCGCACGATACACAGCATCATGAAACATCACACCTGTTCTGCGACAAGGTATCATGAAGACCGTAAGAGTGATATTGTTGGGAACATGAAAATGAATATTTGCCAGTATACTTATACGGATTGTATAATATACTGGCATCTATATATCTTTGATTCAGAACGAGAATCCAATGGGTTTGATAAGTGGTTCGCAACCTTCATTTCTCATACAAAAAACTGGTAATAAAATCTACTTGCTTAGTAGCAAAAATTATATTTTATCTTAAAAAAAGTATTCCTATATTTCAGCAGGACAAAGAACAGATTTAATTAAATATGATTAAGTTAGATGGCATGAATTAACTTATTTTAATTTTTTTATTATTCGGCAGTATCGCAATTTTGTTTTCAATGTTACCATACAAGTTTTTACAATCCGTCCAAAGGTCCTGGAAAATTTAGCTTTGATATTTTGTAATTCTTCATACACATGTTCCATGTACAATGAATGAGGCTATAAATCATAAAACATTAGCTATATATAAACCATAGCTTAATACCCTGTTTACATGTGCATAGATTTACTGTGCACAGTAATAAAATGTATGGGGAAACATGTATTATCCTGCAGTTGGCAAGATTGCGTGCATAAATCAAACAAGTTTGGAAGGTTCCAAATTCAACGCGAAAGTAAGATTATTTTATATCTAGGCCTGCATAATAGAACGATAGTGGCGAACCAGCCGGAAAAAAAACAACCTACACCGGCATGTTTAACATCACAACATGTCAAATACACCGTACAATGACAACATTGCGTCTCGCATACGCTTGAAGAATGAGATTAGCGAAACAGTCAGCACTTTTACGTGTAAACAGTTATTATTGCGGTAGTTTAAAATACACACTATTGGTACAAGTAAATCCACGCACGTATGCGTACAGGCGCTATAATGCAAAACTACCCACATATAATTTTTTTTTGTAAGTACTTAAATTAAGTTTATTGAACATTATAAGTTTTGAAAAATCCAATGGTATAATTAGTGACATTTTTATTTTAATGGTTATTATAATATTATTATAATAAATACTTAATTACTTACAGAAGTACAATAATAATTATACTTCTACGCTCACTGCATTGCATGTTCATAATTATTATACATCGGTCACTGTGTGTAAGTAGTATTTGAAACCAGTTTAATGCTTAATTAATAATATTATTCAAAGCTAAGAATTGAATACCTACTTAGTTTCTAATTATTACGATTGATAAAATACTTTTTAAAAATTCTGTTTTTATAGACCCATTTGTAACCTTAAATTTTTTATATCACAAAAATCATCTAATTTTAACTGAACCGTCCAAGCTTGAAGTAGGAAACAATTTTGTTTTTTTTTATCATGCTTCAGTGGTGGATTATTTGTTATTTCTCTCTATTGAGCTATCATATAGGATACGCCAGCGGAGAAGGGTGGAGGTAGGCTGTGGAGAGCAGACATAAATAGTGCAGACTAAACTTTGCCAGTCATACTTTTCATTGAACTAAGGCGTAAAACCCACTTAACGCAGCAAGTGGGGCTCTCGTGCAAAATTTCACAAGTGGCACGTAAATCATCGAAAATACAACGTAATCAAATACGCCAGCGCACACTGGATTTGACGACGCATTGTGCCCGCCTGCCCCATGAGTCATCGTTTTTTGGCTTCTCAGCGATACGAATTAACGAAAATACAACGTAGTCCATTCATTGAACACGGCAAGCAAAATCACGCTCCTGGCAGCGTCGTCGATAGACGGGCGAGAAGCCATTATTTAATAACAGTGAACTCTTTGTTTAGTTATTGCGTATCCAATATTTCGCTGGTATAATGATGTCATCGTGAATATTAACCCATCGCGCCCTATCGGCGCCAATTTGGCGCCGGTGTTACAGGATGCAGGACATGATGAAAATAAAAAAAATTTAATCATATTTTGATTTTTTTTAAAGTTGAAATTACTTAATAATATATGTAGCTATCATTTTATGAAGTTAGTTATATACGGTCCGATATATTTTTTAAGAAATATTTGATTTATAAAATCTATTTTTATTTAAATTTGTCAAAATAATGATCAGTTCGGTAGGTATGAGGTGTTTGAGACAGTAATAAACATAAAATGGCCCTCCATCTTCTAAATATCTTGAAGAGTATTATATTTAGCTCCAGTTTTAGTTTATCTTTCTTTTATTATTTACTTCTATCATAGACTTTTTATCTATGTCATTTTGTATAAAAAAAGGCTAAAAAAAACCAAAAAACTATATTTGACATGTTTTTTTTCATTCCACTTATACACAAAGTTTACTTAAAATATAAATACTTAATAGAAAAATTCAAAACCTATAAATATTTCAAAGATTTATTTGAATTGAATGAATAATATATGAGTAATATCAATTTTAGTAATCAGCGTGCCTTTTTAAATGATCCTGAAAAATTAAATCTGTCTGCAATGGGTTAATTACAAGCCCCGAGAAATTTAATAATATTTTTATTGCTTTGTTATGAGAGACGCTGATAATAATAATTATTTTGTGCTCCTTGAGCCCCTTATTACATAGGTGAAGGGTAATGCGCAGGTGGGAGGGGGCCTACTTCGTAGAGAGAGCACCGCGTTGGTGGGCTTTATGCCTAAGAATAAAAATTGCAGATGGTATTGGTTAGTTTTCAAAATTCGATTATTAAACCTAAAGCAGACCATAATAAGTAGATACCAGATAAAATATATTCTTCTATCCAAAGATTATGCTTTTGAATCATACATAATTTTAGATATTTTACAGATAGAATAATATTTATCCATTATGGTTTGGTTAGACAGAGTGGTAACATGAATTATTTTATAAATCTAACCCACACCATCTGCAATTTGTACTCCGAATTCAATGAAAACAATTTAAAGTGCACACTATTTTTGTTGGATCTCCACAGTCTACCTCAACTACTATGATTTGCCTTATGCAGGGTTTAATTGAATTTTAAAAACTAACTACTTAATGCCATCTGTAATTATTTGTATTCGTAGTTATATGAAACGCCTAGTTTCAAAAGCCTCTAAAACGGCTTTTGAAAATTTTTGACTTAGATATGTATTTAGATGGATATTTTTGTGAGCTATAAGTATGATGGCCTAAGATTAAACTTTAAAAAACGTCAAAATTTGTCAATACATATGATCAAAAATTAGGGTAAATTTCAAAACTCGCTAAAATGGTTGGGTGTGCTTTTCAAATACCGCTAAAATGGAATGCGGAACTACTCTTTAGAATGTAACAAATTAAAAAATAAATACATAAAGTTCACAGACTTAATAGATATGATTTTTTCTCATTTTTCTCAAAACTACCTGAAACCATTTTTCTCAGAACTACCTAAAATCGTTTTAGGGGCTTTTGAAACTAGGCGCTTCATATGAAACTAAATAAGTACCTACGACTGACAACGTTTAGTGTGAACTATTTATGTCGATAATGCAAAACGACTTAAATATTTTTTAGCAATTTTAAAATACGAACAGTGACATCTCTATAATTATATACTAAACCGATATATTATTCCAGCCTATTTGTCAAGTTATAAATACATAAGTGTTCTGCTCAAAGAATTTTGTGTTTCTCTATAGATATAGATAGGTGTAATTTTCCTCTAACCTTTTTCGGTTACCCATCGCGCTTCACTGTAATAAGGTTTGATTTTGCTGTACGGCCAACTTCACGTAAGTCACAACAGATAGTGGATTTTGGAGGATTTTTACATGTATGTGTATCTCCTAAGTACACTTCAAATGAATACATAATTATTTATCTTTATTGGGTGGATGGATAACTAGCTAAATACATGTACATACAATAATGTCAAAATATTAATCCCTTTTATCCAAAAAACCTTATCTTCATTAATGTGTTATCTTTGTGTTGAATAATTCAGTCAAGTTCTGGCGAACCATGTATGTATCTAATAAGTTACACATATGCTGATAGACATTTTGTGGGTACGTTATCAATTCATCATAAAATAATCACTCTTTATTCCGACTATATTACGGAACATTAATAGCATACTTGGGTTTTGATCGGTGATTAGGTTAAAATCTCATTGCTTTGTCAAACTCACGTAGTATTTTGTGTTTTAATCCAGAATATTATACTAAGACCCACTGTTAAGAAGAAACAAAAAAAATCACAGGGTTTTGAGACACTATTTTTCAGAACAAACGTCTTATGAATAAAAAGATATACAATTATTATGATCCTTTAGAAATATAGATAAGTACAGTCGAACTTGGTTATTACGAGGAAGATGGGACCGACTGAATTTGCTCGTTATATCAGAGACTGGGTATTTTTAAATGAGCGGTCACATAACACAAAAAGTCCCAATTCAAACAAAAATACACAATTAGAATTTTTCCCTGAAACAAGCATGGCATTCATAAATTACAAAAGAAGTTGTTTATTGTAATGAATGCTGGTAGGGACCTAGTGACTTCACAAACCTTGGATTTTTTACATGAAATTTTAACCATATGCGTGTATACTTTTTTTAATATTGTCGGTACTTAGAGGTACTTAACTAGTGTCATAAACGTAATCCGATTCCGGTGGCATCCTGTCCGGTTGGATTTTATTGCTTAGGGTCGAAATGTTTGTAAACGATCGACACATTAACAGTTTTAAGAAAATTTTAGACCGTATTTTAGCTCAATATAACCGATAAGTAGCTCATTATAAAAGTGAATAAATGTATGGAGAAAATCATAAACTAAAATGTCAACGAATATTTCCTCGTTACATGCGAGATCTCGCTATATCTGTGATCGTAATAACCGAGTGCGACTATTGCGAAACCGATACCTAAAAATGAGGAAACTCAGGTTCATTGTAAAGTAAAACTTCAGGGATATCATAAAAGTGAACATATCCGAGAAATTTACAAAGTTGAGAATGTGATCCGATGGAGAATTTAATTTAGAAAATCCTGGAATGCACACATTTATTTTAGTTGATATCACATCTTTCGATACACCAATAATGTTAACAAGAATTTTGTTTAACAGTTAAATTGTCTATGTAGTATGAAAGCTATCCATTTTCTTAATAAGTCGTTAACAATGAGCAGGTAACAATTTTATACATTATTTAGTGAACGGCATAAAGATACAGTGTCTGCTAATTTATTATTCTGAAGCTCTGTTATAGTCGGGTACACAAGTAAGTAGTGATGTGAAGCATGCAATTCAAAATTTCTCTTGTTTTTATAATGAGGTGAATAAAAATAATTGTCAGTATTAGGTGGAGCTCGGTCTTTGTTAAGGTTCTAATGAATTATGTATTTTATAATTTCATTTTTGTTAGCAGCCGGTGCTCTATACCTTGATGCTTTAAATCTGGAAGTCACATTTAATATTATGTTTATTACTTGTGTAAGAAATTATTGAAAACACTAGATCCAATATATATATCGGAACGTCGATGTTACATTGCTAAACACACTACAGCTAAGAAAATTAACTCAAAAAATCCTTGGTGATTGAATTAAGTATTCTATGATATTATGAAATCTGTAAATTTAAATACCATGTGTCTCATATATTGGTTATTGACATTTATTTTATTCATGTATATAGGTTCAGAGCTTCGTATTAACCCATAGCTTACGGGCCGCACAAAATTGTCTTTTTGCTAATTACTTTTCAAATGCAAATTAACATGTTAATTACAAAATTAATTAAAAGGGCCGTAAGCATTATGTTAAAATATGTTTTAGACCGTTAAACTTAAATATAGATCAACTATTTCTTTTATTCAACGAATAATTCACAAGATTTAAGAATATATCATTCTGATTATTGAACATATATAATTTTGAAAAACACTTTCTGAGAGAATATATTATAACCAATAGAAAAAATGTTTTTTGAAAAAAAGTAAGCCAACCCGATGGGGAATCGAACTCTGTATCTCCCAGGTTTACGCCCTGATCTGTGCATTACCACTATGCTACGAGGTGACATACTAATTGCGACAAATTTTAGCTATTGGTCAATTTTTAATACCTACTCATCAGTCTTAAAAAATATTGGAGAAATTCCACGACGTCGGTTAGTAATCAAAGTAATAGTAAATAGTTACCTACTTTGATTTAAGAAACAAAAATCGATTGCCAAAGTAGCTTGATTTGGAAGAGCACTGATGAATAGGTATCAAAAATTGACCAATAGTTAAAATTTGTCGCAATTAGTATGTCACCTCGTAGCATAGTGGTAATGCACGGATCAGGGCGTAAACCTGGGAGATACAGAGTTCGATTCCCCGTCGGGTTGGCTTACTTTTTTTCAAAAAAGATTTTTTCTATTGGTTACAATATATTCTCTCAGAAAGTGTTTTTCAAAATTATATATGTTAAATATAGATCAATCTGCAGTGTGTACTATGTGACTTGAGAGTTGACCCATATAAATCCATAGTATCAATTGAATGATATCTATGGGTCACAGCACACTGAAAGGCGTAGGTGGCATGAGTCGGCTCCAGTGTGCTTCGGCCCTATGGGATAATGAAATTATTATAACCTCTATGTAGAATTTGTGTGACATACAAGTGTGACTTCTAGACTTTTATCTACAAATTCTCTATGGAATGTCCAACGCTAAATCGGAATAAAGTCGAAAGCCATGCATATATCAAAATATAATTAGTAATGCGAAAATTTTAATTTGGCAAGGCAACGTTGTGTTCCGTTATCGAAATTGTTAGTACTTTTTAAATTCCGATTGCCTGATAATTGAGTTGTCATGTCGCAAACCAATTCAGAACATTTTTAAAACCCTCTTTATTATAAATTACAGAAGTCCTTATTTATTACATTTCCTTGCAAATTGGGTTATGTGTCAACACTGTTTTATGTCAGCAAATATAAAAGAAGTCTAAAAATAAAATAAAATGTATTCACGTCATATGTTGTGAAAACAGTTTTTTTGTGATTTTTTTTAAGTAGAAAAATTCGATAGAACGGGTTTTGTGATTCGATTATTAAAATAGTTTTTAATTTACTTATATTGGTACTTAATAGTATAAAAATGCAGAATATAAAAATATATAATTACCTAATTGTAAATTAATAGCTAATATAATGACGTAATATTTGTTTTATTAGTACTTAGTAAATTACATTAATGAACTGGATACGAAGTACCCACAGTATCATCACATTTTTCATTGACATGGCAATTATATGGCATGTAATTAATAATGGCGTCTTGTTTACAAATAAACCTTAACACTGTGTCAAAAACATGTTGACAGTGTGAATATGTAATTATTCATACTTAATACCTACTGCTAGACTTTTGTGTCTGCTTATATAATCGGAATTTTCCTTTATTGGAAGCAAGTAAATGGCAAAGATTCGCTTTAAGAGATATTTTTTCAGTCCTAATTACTCTCGGATAACAAGGATCCTTGTACCCGAACCTCTAATTATTGATTGGTGATATTTTACGTATTTTTGATCCAGACAAATGGACATTTCTACTCCATGCGGAACAAGAAACAGAGTCAGAATATCGGCAACATTTTTAATTGATTTACAACCTTGACGGAATAGTTTAAAATGTTTTCTAATTATCGGTTTGCTAAATATTGTACATTGCACCTTGTACTTCAATAGGTTTTTGTAATTCATAATTTTTTTTATTAAATCTTGGTTACTCATCTACATAGGTCATTATAATTTTATTATTCAAACTTCCTAAAAGTAAACTATGCCCAAAACTGGCCTTCATGGTTACATAATCGCTTTATTAAATTAGAAACGGTCAATGCAGTCAATGAAGAGTTCAATTGATTCTATAACACATTTTCATTTGAAGACATTATTTCTCATCAAATTTTGATAGTCATGATGTTATATACTTAGTTTTGTACAAATCTGATCTACCATTAAGTGGAAACTTCAGTGAAGCGTAAAAAATCAAAGGCTTTCGAGATACCTTTTTCAAAAGTCTAATGAATAAAACATAATATAAATGTATAGAATGATATAATATATATTTTTGCGAATAGTAGCTAGATCTTTTATGAACTTTTCATTTGTTTAAAACCATGTCAAACAAAATATCAAAAGCTTGCTTTGAATTATTAATGAAATAAAAGTGGTAACTGTATCATCATCATCAGTCGGGGGAGGATGAAGGCCTCCCCATAACTCTCCACTCCTCTCGGTCCCTAGTTCTTCGCTGCCATGTTCATTCACCGAACTTTATGAGTTCGTCTATCCAGCGGGTTTTAGAGCGTAACACTGTATGCCGGCATTTGTCTAGCAGTTGTCCACTCGCCAAGCAACTTGTCCAGTTTTTTTATATAACTATTTTGCTTTTATTAGAAATTAAACCGCTGAGATATTATTAATTTGGTATAATATGACTGCAATAATATTTCCTCCTTTGCGAAAACGGTTATGTAATAACGCAGCTGGAGCAAGTCTGCCAAAATTGCACAGTGTATTTCTGTGCCCAATTATGTCATTCGTTTAATCGAAAAGTACTAATAACCTTTAATAAAATTGTCCCACCATGAAAGTGATGATATAAAAGTATATAATTTTGAAAACACTTCTGAGAAAATTTATTTATAACCAATAGAAAAAATCTTTTTAAAAAAACTAAGATACCCCGCAGGAATCGAACCTGCATCTCTCGGGTATTGCGCCCACGCACATAGACCACTATACTAAAGGAGTCATACTTAATTGCGACAAATTTTAACTAATGGCTTTTAATACTCTCTGAAGCGTTTCCCAAATTGAGTCTATTGGCAATCGGGTTTTGTATTTTAAATCAAAGTAGGTAAGTATTACTTTAATTACTAACCGACGTCACGGATCACAAATTTTGTTGTAATTTACTTGAACTTGTTAATAATTTTGGTACTGTTCGGTTATGAGGAATACAGCGGAAAACACATTTTGAAAATACCCGATATACTGGATTATTTGTTAGTTTGGGTTAGGTTAGGTTTGGTTAGGTTAATCTTACAAATAATCCAGTATATCGACTATTTTAAAAATGTCTTTTCCGCTGTATTCCTCATAACCGAACAGTACCATAATTTTTAATGAAATATTTTTTTTATTCAACGAATAATTCACAAGATTTAACATTCTTAAATCTTATGAATTATTCGTTGAATAAAAAAAATATTTAATAAAAGTATGTTTAGTTTATATTTTGTACACAAAAAATGACTTACTTACTGAAGTACTTAAAACATCATAACGTTTGTTTATATTAGTGCGTTTATGTCAGTGGCATACTACAAATCATTTTACACTAGTGGATAACATTCATAGTAGAAGCATTGGATGAGTTTGCAGAATTGCCGTAGGTTAAATTTATATTTTATTCTCTATTAATATAGCCAACAATCTTGACTTTCCACAAGCTTTGGTATTTACTGATTTTCTGTCATCGGTCAGTAACATTTTGATGGAATCTTTGCCTACAGTATTTTCATTTCATGGCGCACTAAAAATAAGCAGAAGCAAAATGCTGCCCCCTTTCATTTTAGCCTGAAATTGTATATAAATTTATTGTTTTATCATTTCTCCTCACATATCCTAAATGTACAAAAACATTAAAAATCTGTTAAGTTCTGACAGTGCACACAATGTGTTTGAAGCGAGTAAACCCTATCAGCAAAAAAACATTCAATACCATGAAACTCACTTTCAAAAGTAACTTAATCTCCTTCCTTCCTTTATTTTCTGCTTCTAAGAATGTGTCGCCCTAAATAGTGTATGTATGGCATGCCTATCCTGTGAGCCTGTTATTCACCACACATTTTCTCAAATCGTGGAATAAAACTACCCTCATGTCTCTAAGGTCTTGAATCCACGTGAACATGTCAATATTAATACATTGGACGCTAAAGACGTGCCTAGCGCGTAACGATTAGGTGGCCATTCGATATAATTAGCATGCTATCCTTTTATAACACCGATGCACTCACAAATCATGTTGAAATTTCCTAATATAAGCCAACCGAGATGTTAACTTTCATATTATAATATATTTTACAGAGTAATAATTGTATTTTAACAATACCAGTTTCATTAATGTGAAGTAATTATCTAGTCAGCAGTCAAGTATCTTCTAAAAAGTATTTTTGAAACCAGTCAAGCTGAGATGTTATGTGCTTTTTGCAAAAATCTTATTTAAGTATATCACGTCAGAAAACAACTTCACTGGAGGTCAACAGCTATAACAATGAGATATTATCATTGTGACCATGTAACGTGTATCAGCACAATAAATTAAGATTGTCTGGAATTATTAAATTTGTCGAACATGGGAGTGTGAATACTGCATAGTTTAAGTATCACTGGTATACATATATATAAAATAGTGAAATAAAAGTGAAAAAGGTTGGGAATATGTTACCAATAATTATTGAATCTCAGCCCCTTATTGATTGGATTATTTTGGTAATAGTGACATAATGTAGTTGCAAAACCTCTCTAAAAGTATGTTTGGATTATTTCCGTTAACTGTCTAATTATATTGAATGTTTTATTTTTTAGCCATGCTGGAAGCGCCTATTACAAAGCACTGCTGTCGAACGCGGCGAGTAGTGCCCTGAGACTGCACCAGCGGCTCCCGGGCATCCCCCTCTCCCGAGAGCGGTTGGGACAGTTCCTCACGCTGCTCATGCTTGAGGACTCCTGCCACAACGTTATCTTCTCGCTCATTTTCCTGTTCGGCGCGCCAGTTATGCGTATCCTTTCAAATTACAACCAACAAATCATTTACAAAATACTCACAGTGCAGAGACTGTCTCTCACCTAGATATAGTTAATGGAAAATCATGTTGTTAGCACCTCAAAATATAACCTGAAACATTTGTATTTATGCTGCTACGGTAAACCAGTACAGAAATATAGAAGAAACAGGTGTTGAAAAACATTTAATCAGACAGTGTCGGCAATCATGTTGACTGAAGATTTGAAAAATAATACAAAAATTAGTTTATGGTCCGTGCTTTACTTGATCAATAAAAAAATTACGATTATATTTATAAATTATTACTTACTTCAAAACACCTTTATCATACAATTTTGTTCTGTGATAGTTATTTAATGTTCTTATGGCAAAGAATATCTTCTATGGCAAACTGCTTTTTTTTTTATTATATTCAACTTACTTGCTGACTTGTGTCTTCAAGGTAAACAAGTTTTTTCTATTAATATAACAATTATATTTAAAAAAAAAAAAAAAAACAACATATATTTTGTATGGAAGTACAGAAACACTACAAATTGAATTTTGATAATATAAGATAATCTGAATTGAATATATTATGCATAGATAAGTTTAGTTTTTACTGTTGTTTTACTATGCTATCAAATATACCTACTTATATTTTTTTTATATTAAACGTGTTATGTATGTTGATGTTTTGATATATTTTTATTGTATTAATTAATGCAATTTAGATGTCTTGGCCTTCTCTAAAATATGCTATTGACGGGATCTGGATGTAAGCCATTCAATTAATCCTTTATTGAGAACATGGTTGTAAAATATTTAATTTATTATACTTTTAATTATAAAAGCTTCTTTATTTCCTTGACTTGATGATCAGTTGTTGTGGTGCCAATTGGACTCCTCGCCCTTCTTCATGCGTCAAGTTATTCACTCACAATTCTAGACGTAAGTAACTCCACGATATGTGACCATATGTGTTAATTATTTTAGGATATTATAAAATATGGTTATATAAGAAAAGACAGTCACGAAATATTATAAAAATCTCGTCTTTTATTAAATTAAATTTACCACAGAAAGCCAAACATAGAAATAGCTGCCCTGAGAATTGATGTTTTTCATTTGAACATTGAACATATTCATGCCATACACAGATATGTCGTGATCAAGACTAAGTGGGCTCGCACATCAGAACTCGCCGCATGCGTCTTACGACGAATTCGTCGATGTGGCGTCATCGTAAACCAAGAAACAAACGTTATCAAATGGAGCTTCGCAGATTGGCCGATGCAACTGTGACTCTGCGACGCTGCGAGATGCGTCGAGTTGCATTGGCCAAAGCCTGCATGTCGATGTCCAGCCAATATCGACTCCGCGCATGCGCATAGCCGCACAATCGGCCATTTCTCTCCAGACTGTCGCCGCGTTCGGAGGCGAATGTCGATATCGCTAGGCAGATGTGCGAGGTTTTATCATGGAACACCGGCTGCCCGTTCTCGGAAGTTTTGATTTATGGCGATCAGGCACACGAGGCGAGTTGTGATGTGCGAGCCGGCTTAACCAAGCATAAACACCATATAAAACCCACAATTTCTAATCAACATCTCAACTAAATATCCCTCTATATCTATCTATCACTTAATCTACTGTTATATACTATAATATAGGTGAAGAGGTTAAAAATAGGGAAACAAAAATAAAAATTCCTGCAGAATGTCTGTTACTACCATGACAAATTGATTACAATATTTTATTTTATTCCTTGGTTAGACTCTAGGACAGAATTCATGGTGGGGCGCTCGTCTGATCATCTCCCTCGTGGAACTCCAGTCTCGAAACATTCTCAAAGCTGTCGCCTTCTCCGAGATCTTACTGATGCCATGCTGTGTCATTATGATCCTATCGTAAGTGTCCCCTGTCTAATCTTTTCAATACGTCATATCCCAACCGTACTATAATTATAGTACAATACTATAATTTTAATTCCGCGAAAAATGTAAAATACTATAATTTTACGCCAAATATACCAAAATACTATAATTTTAAAGGATTCAAGACGAAAAATGTTCCTGTATTATATATTTTTTAGAAATACTATAATTTTTACGCCTTCGTACTATAATGAGCATAGAAAAAGATGGCAACACTGCCCCCTGCCTAAATCAAACCATAATAGATAAAAAAATATTCTTCTATCTATACAATATTTATAATTATGTATGGTTTGAAACAATTTTGCTAAATACTACTGGATGATTTAAATATACCAAACATTTAAAATGTATTAAGGGCCAGTGTGCTGTCTAAAGGTTGAAAATGAGTAATTTGTGATATCTTTGCAAGCTAAACCTAGATAATCCGTAGGGATCTATGTAGGGAAAATGTATGTATATGTTATTATAATTTGACTATGACTTTTCTCATCTTAGAAATTAACATTTAATGACCATTTGAAAAGCATGACATGAAAAAGTATAGTGTTCGGCAACTTGCACCTCGAGTGTTGATTAGCTGAGCCATGGCTTAGTTCTGATTGGTCATTGAACTGACCCTGCAACAATGCGATTGTGTGTGACCGTAATGCCATCTATTTGTGTGACCGAGTATTTCTGACGTATAAGGGATCAAAAAATGTTCATAATGTCTATGGTCACAATAAAAAAATAATACACTTTTTTTATTTTTATTTGCGATTTACATACCTACCTACTTATTTATTTAAATTATATTTTGAATAATACTAAAAAATATTTTATTGGAGTAGCCACGAAAATCCAAAAAACTGTGCACTTTTTGTATCTGAACTTTGGTTTGGCATGATGAATACTGAACATTTAAATAAACACCTTGAAAAAGCAATGATTTTTTTGTAAAATCTTTAAGAAATCTTTTGAGCAAAGTTTTAAAAGGCTTAAAACAATAATTACTTAAAATACATACATACTTCAACTGTGTTTGATCCAAAAAGGATCGTATGGGCCTCCACAGAGTACAGGTTGTATTAACAGATTTTTGTTTTTACGAGCCACTTGTTCAACTTAGGTCCATATTCTGCAAATCCAGGACTCACTACATCATAAACTGACACATTATGCCTAAGCTAATATAATTGCTTAAAAAATAATCTATTGAATCAAAAAAAAAACATTGTAAATTATGTGATTGTGCTTACATCTTGGTATCTCATTAGCGTCCAATTGCAAAATGTTAAGTTTAACTTTGAATTAAAATATTCAGCACTATATACCACATGACTATTGTGCAAACTCAGCTACTAGGTAAGTTTTGAAGTAGCTCAATATCTTAAAAATCATCCTTAGGATAAATGTCTATTAATTATGCCAAAGTTCATGGTTATATACAATTGCTCACATTTCTTTAGTTATACTGTTGGGCTAGGGTGGGTATAAGGCATTCGACACACACAGGCTGGCAAGTGAGCTGAGTTCTGTTATATTTATGATAAATTGTATTTAGGTTTTTAGAATAGAAATAACGTGTTCGACTGTCATGACGAAAAAGTGAAGTGTTAGACAATACAAGCCAACAAGTTTATACCTCTACATCATAGGTGGCGTTAGTGATAAGTAAAGACATGGTATTTTGAGTGTATTACAACAAGTTCAATTATATACAAACTATGAATTCCTCAAGCCACCCCATAAGTATAAATTAACTGAATTTTTTTTGGAAATCGACTCCCTGTTAAACTTGTTTATTGTCTACATTACACCACTTTGTATTGATTGATAATGATATTTGAACTGAAATAGAACATCAACATCCCCTAATAATTACATAAATTTAATATTGGCCTTTTTTTTTCAATTTTCAGTGGCAGTTCTGGACTACTGGCAGCTTTCGTATATTACCAATTCCTCACATTGAGATACACATCGCGGCGTAACCCGTACACCCGTAGTGTGTTCCGTGAACTGGGGGTCTGGGTGAAATCAGTGGCGGCCAAGCCTCACATGCCGCAGATGGTCAGCAAATCGCTTCACTGGTCTGTCGATATGATCTCGAAGCTCGCACCGCCGATACCTGCCCAGGAATAAGATCAAACTAGTCACAATGGCGATTATTAATATGAGGTTGGTAGTATGCTTTTGTTTGAAAAAATATCGCTTAGGACTTTGGCGGACATGACAGTTATAACCACCGAAAATTCGTTATTTGTTAGAAGTCTCAATATTTTTCAAATTTATATTAGACGTCGTGAGTTAACATAATTTTCATCATTGGCAACTATTGCTATTGAAGTATAAGATGATCTCTTTGTGTATAGTGAGAATTTAAAATATCTTCGTAAGGATATGAAAGTTCGACTGAATATGATTAGATATAAATATCCCAGATTGAGTGACAAGACTCATTTGGTGTCAACACACAATTGATGCTGAAATTAAATTACGAGAAAGTCAGCTAATGTTCATATTTTATTGCATTTCCCACATCTTATCTTGTTGAATCTGGATTTACTCAAATGCTCCTATGTAACTGTCTCGGTGTCGTGAGCAGAAGTGACCTTCATTTGTTGCTGACAACATTGCAACCACATATTAAAAATCTTGCTAGTTTGTATCAGTCAACAACGGTCATGCTGAATAAATTAAACATCAATTTATTATGTTTTTAAAAATGAATATGTAAATATGTTTTCTTAATTATATTTATTAAAAATTCATTTTGTAATTTAAATATACTTATAGCAATCAAGTAATGCATTACAGCACTCAATCACTCGTAATCTTCGTCGTTCTCTTCTAACAACTCCATGCATTGATTGTGAAGATAAAGAAAGGGCCTTTTCTATGGTTTTAACACTTAGCTTTCGCACGAGAACAGGTTCGTAGGCGTCATTTTCTAGGGACATATGGCAGTCCATTTTCTGCAGCTTTTCATTAGTTGAGGGTTCGCCGTGTGATTTTAACAAAGTCTGAATATCATCTACATCAACACCTTCGATGCCTCCAGATATGGCTATAAGACTAATCTCTTCAATGATATTTTGAATATCATTTTCATAATTGCAGTGAACTTCAACAATTTCACTGAACAACCTTTTCCAAACACACTTCATACACGACTGGGTGACTTCATTCCGCGCTTCATCAATGTTTCTGATAGCTTTCATAATACATATTAAATTGTTTCCACCAAACCCGCATGGCATCTCTATCACCTCCATCAGTTTCTTCAATGAGTTGAGAGAAGAAGAAGAGAAAATAAACGTACATGTTGGCATTCGTTTCCAATAAAGTCCTGTCTCATCCACATTCAAAATTAAATTTGGTGGATAAGTTTGGATGATAATAAAAAAAGATCGCGATATAACGAATCCGAACTCATCGGGGTCGCGATTGAACGGGGGGGTTACCTGTACTTGATTTATTATTACTTGTTGATAATTCAATGAAACATTATATATATATATATGTATGTAAATATTAATTAATCAGTAGCATGCACTACATAGATGCTATGGATGCAGAGTATGCCCAGAAATACTCCGTAAACTAGTATAAAATAATGTAATTATTTCTACATTTACTGTTGGATGGTATATTTATTCAACAGCACTTCTTCTAACGGAACTATGTTAATAAATTATATGGGTCTCCACAGAGTGGAGGTTTGTATTCACAGATTTTGTTTTTACGAGAAACGGATATCAGCCACTTGCTCAACCTATTAGGTCCATACTCTGACTCATACACAAATTGAAAAGCAATATGTGTACTTGCCAGACCCAGGATTCGAACCTGGGACCCACGACGCAATAGTCCAATACTTAAGCCGCGCGGCCATCGTGGGTATTACATATGTATCTGCATATTTTTAGAACATAACAGAGCTACCACTACGTGACACTATATACCGAACGTCTCCATTAACCGTACCACTGACTAGTACATTCCATATTTAATTCGCTACTGGCTTCTCGGCGACACCTATTATGTTCATTACTGTGTGTCACACAATGGAAACATTTCTCCACAATATTTCCTACGATCTTAGTCTGCAATAATAGGCCCAATCGCATGTATATTCAATGTTTATATAGTCAAATGCTGCATCAGAAATTTTTAGTTATGTTGTGAACAAAACATATTATCATTTATGATATTTACTTTATTATTGTAATTAAACTTGTGAACAACTGATATTATTTTAATTATAATAATATTTCCACGAGAAAACCACACACGCGCCACCTGTATTAATGTAATTTGTTTTATTTTCAGATTGCAGATGGATCTCAGATGATCGAAATATTAATCCTCATTCTTCGCGTGGTGTTGAAATGAAATCAATATACTGTAATGCACACAGACTCTCAATATAGAAAAAGTGATTATGATTTGTCATTTTTTATTGTTTATTAATTTTAATGTCCATTAAAATCTAGTATCGAGAATACGTATTTCGTATTTTTTTAATCATACAGTACTATATTATGTAATCGTAGAAAAAATGAAAGTATCAAAAAAATGATGCCTAATGCTGCCCTATATGATAGCAGGATCTTGAAACTAAAATCCATAAATCGCTGTATGTAATGATTTCTGTTGAATTAATAAGGTAAAGTATCCCTGTGGAAAAATGTCTATAATTATTATTCTTCTCTATGATATTATTAAAAGTCTTCGTTTATGGCTATTGAACGTAGTTTGATGCCTAATCTTATATTATTCATTTAGCAACCGTGTTTCAGAAATGTAACAGCCTAAAATATTAACAAAATGTCAAATTCTGTATTTATTTCATTGATTGTAAATAAAGGGTGCATTGTTAATGTTGGCATTAGAAATAATTCCGTTTGTCTTACATGACAATATGTATTTCTGAACAATATTATAAAGTATACTTTTATTATATTTAAAGTAGATCTATAATTTTTTTGCCCAGTTATAGGAATAACTTTTTTTATCCTTTATAAATAATTACCACTATGTATATTACAAAAATTCGCTGATGTTATGGAAAGGCTATAATAAAAATTTGTACAAACTTTAAAAAAATTTTAAATATAATTAATTACCAATCTTTTTATACTTGCTTTGAACTACACTATAAACATAATGCATTTTAGTAACATCTACATCGGTCAATACAAAAAAGAAAAAATCTATCATAGACAATGTCTACTTCTTTTCGATATAATTAAAGTGATTGAATGTACATATTTCTGTATCGTAAATCCATTAAATACAAAATATATAAATTATTATAAAGAAAAAATGTGTAAATAGATTATTTATTTAAGTAGCAAGAAGACTATACATTTTTTATATAAAATAATGTTTTTTTAAACTAGCTACTTTAATCTCTAATAAAACACATTTCTTTTGATGACGTTTAACATATTTTTTAATGTTTTCATATACCTACCTACGCCAAATAAAATAAACTCTATATCTAGGTGTCACCTTCTTTTTGATCATAGATTATAAAACTAGTTATATGACGTCATAATATTGATATCATTCAGTAGTTAACAGGTTTTATGGCAATAAATCAAATCTAGAACTTTATTAATAATGACAACATTGTGGTTTGGGTATTAATTGATAATAAGGTAAAAATTAAATTAACCACACTGTTTATCAGAACACCACACATAATAATATAAAATAGTTAATTTTTTTACATGTTTAATCAATTGGTTTGCGTTATAATATATGATTCATCATTTTATCATTTCATTAGTAAGAGAACTGTTTTACCCAACTAACAATATGGTTAGATTTTTTTGTGATTCAGTAACATTATTATTGATAAATTTGGCATTTTCATATAATTTTAACTTGTTAATAATTTGTTAATGAACAAATATAAAAATGGTTTACTATAATTAATTATTACACTTTATTTTTAAAATCATAATAAGCCTTGATTTTAAGACATAATATGTTTAGAAATAAAAATAATATTGTTAATAAATTTTTCATCTAAATACAGTAAATAAATGTATATTTTTACATTCCCCCATTATTCTTTTTGCATTTTTATTCATTTCTATAGTTTATAGAATTTGTAGGTATGATAAACTATAGTCTGTGAACAAACTCAGTGAACTAAAATACATTTTATGTATTTACTTTATCAAAACTCCGCAACACTGAACGTTTAAATATAATTTTTCATTACAATACTGTTTTTCTTCATATTTCGATGGTTTAGTGCACAGATATTGTATGTCCAGTTTAGTATGTTTTGAGAAAATCGAAGTTTAAAATTTGAGATGCATGAGAAATGGACATATTGTGTATTTGAATGATACAGTATCTTCTAAAATATCCTATTTGGACGTACAATATTTTTACAGCATAAAGATATGATGCAGACGAACATGTTGTGTATGTTAACCCAATTTCGACAAAAACACATTCATTCAATATCTTTGCACTTATCATCGAAATTTGATCTTTAAAATCCCAATTTTGTCATTGCATTTAACGCATGCAATACAAGCATACGTAAAACGTACGCATTGTTGATATTATGTGCTATCAAATCGATTTGTTGTCACTTATGTGGTACTAAGTCCATGTGAAAACCCATATAAAATAATTTGTATTTATAGTTTTACATGTGTATAGATCACATGCGTTGAATGTAATTTAATGTAAAATTAGTATTAAAGACATTTTGGTTAAAATATTTCTAAATAATTTCCCAGAATTTTTGCCTACTTAAATATTATTATCTTTTGTGCGTAGGTATTCAAAATTAAATTCGGTAATAGTTCTGTATTGAGTATGAGTTGTATGTCAAAGAATATGATTATCTACATGTCATTAAGATATCTTGTGATTGTAATATTTGTTAATTGATATTACATTATAAGTTAAAGTACAATTCCCGACCGGTCACATAGCTGCATGAGTTAATTGTTATTACAAATTTTTGCAAGTGTGAATTTTAATAAGGCCCATCTTTTTTGCCTATGGTTCAGCACATGTAACTTTCATAGATATTTTATGTCACACTGCGCAGTATGAAGAGACCAAAATGAAATTTTGTACTGTTGTGTTTAGCAATTATTGTTGACTTTGTAAATGGATGACGGTAGCTATTGTAGTTAACTTAAATAAATTAAACTATGTTTTATAAATAAAAGGAGTTTGGAAAAATATTGTGGTTTATATTTTATTTACAATTACCAGTAGGAAGTTGTCGTTGACAACGTTCCACTTGATTTTTCTACTCTGCGTGCGCATCATAAACACATCGGAGCAGTCAATTTTGTACAATAAAATTATGTGTGCATATCGACACCTCCTACGTATAAGGTCGAAACTGGAAAATGGTAACTTTTCAGTAGTACGATTTCAATAAATTTTAATGACACCACAACGTCAATTAAAATGCTGGAATCGTAATATTTCAGTTATGCCTATAATATTGATTCAATTTTTTTCGAAATCATTGTTTTATCATCTTTAAAATTATTTAATAAAGGCAATCAAAATCAAGACAAAATAGCCAAAACGCAGTTCCGTAGGAGGTGTCGATATATTCACCATTTTTTGTGTGAAGACTAAAATGAATTGCCTGATTTCAAATCCCCCTAAAACGGTTTTAGAAAAAATTTGGGTTAGATATCTATTTAGATGGATATTTTTTTTACCTATATGATGGCCAAAGATTGAACTTTAAAAAATGCCAAAAAGTGTCAATACTATGATCAAAAATTAGGGTAAATTTCAAAACACGCTAAAATGGTTGGGTGTGCTTTTCAAATACCCCTAAAATGAATAAGCTAATCGCCCTGACGCGAATCCAGTGGTTACACGTTCGAGTCCAGTCAGACGTATTTTTTTCGAAAAAAGGGTCTATTCTGGTCGGTATATATCCGAGGTGTTTTTAAATTATGTATATTCAATAAGTTATATGTTGTAAACAAGATTTTATATTGATAATTTTAGTTACTGACCTACTTCGACTATTTTTTGAGTAAATATATTTGTAACTTGTACCAACCACATTTATTTTTCTCTAATAAAAATAACCACGAGACGCCTTTTCGCGATTTCTTCATGCATCGCTATAATATATAAGTTTTAGAATCGATCGAATTGATCGGTAAGTTTCAGTCCCCTACAATTAAAATCGTTTGATTTTTAATTCATTCTCTTTTTGAGATATGCTAAATGTGAGTAAAAAATATTAAACAATATACTCTTTAGAATGTACGAATTAAATAATGAATATATAAAGTTCACAGATTTAATCGATATGAATTTTTCTCAAAACTACCTAAAATCGTTTTAGGGGGTTTTGAAACTAGGCGCTTCAAATAGCATGCCTTGATGACATCCCTCCTATGAGATAAATGAGTGAACAAAGTGCCAAAGTTGTTGGGTGTTATAAATTGTAAGTTATTGTTTTGTCTATTTAAGGAATTTAAGAGTGGCCATAACAAGCCAATGTGATTCATATTTCAGTCGAAGAGAGTCCACAGAGCGAGTAGCACGTCATTTTAAATCAAATTTACAACAAAATCCCTGGTCATCGAAGATTTTATTTTAAAAACATAATAATTATTATCGGTAATTCTTGTCAAATTTGGGATCACAGAGATTATCAATATAATTTTTTATCGCAAATATTTCACTATAATAATGTCGACATAAATTATACTGATGGTTTTATAAATGCTTTTAAAAATTAATAAATGTAAAAAATCTTACCACTGCACATTTATGTACTGAAATATGACTATATTCTAAAACATTAGAGCGAGAGGTTTAAAAGAATACTATTTTATGTAGTAAAAATACTTTACGCAGTCAAATGTTTAAATATATTTTAAACATTAATCAAATGTTTAAAATAAATATAAAGGATAATAAGGCTTCAAAATTATATAAATAGACTAGCTGACCCGGCAAACGTTGTTCTGCCATATAAATTATTTTTAGTGAATATTTTGGTTGTTAAATAAAAAATAACGAATCTATCGTAAGTGTGTGGGGATGGGATTTATGACAGAAAGAGGAATAGAGCACTGTAGACGATGACCGCCGATAAAAACAAAAAAACATCAACCATTCATTTTCTCAATTCAAAATGAGTAATGATGTTCATAATGAATGAATTACCTGTGACAGGATCTCGTTGTTTAATGTTTATGCAATATCCGTCTTGTCCCTTCCAGAAAATATGCGGATATTGGTGAGCGTCGTATGAACGGTGTGTGTCAGCGATGAACTCCAGATTATTGTTTCTTCTTCGAATCACGATTTCTCGCGTCGATGTGCGGTCGCCAACCATGATTCCAGCAATGTCGTCAACAACAGTCGCATTGAATCGACGTACGTGCTCTCCAGCTGGTGTTTTATCAGGATTGATGACAATAGCGTGATTGTCACTTTGCAATTCGTGTATGTGTGCTTTGAAGAATTTCAATAATTCATTGTGCTCATTCAACAGGGCGTCCAGTTCGCCGACGATGCGCCTGGCATTAGGCGAATTGAGGCTATTGTAGCCGCAACGTGCATCCACATGATTGATGTCCTCACCGCCGCGTTGATATTGAACGTGGAATGGAATTGTTGACCATTTGCCGCAGTATTGTGAACTATTTTTGTTGCTCCGGACGAAGTCATTTGGAAGCATGAATTGAATGTGCGAATGGACTTCAGGAACAGGTTTGAATCTGGAACCGTGACGATGAGCAAGCCGTTCAATGGTTCTGGTGGTATCTCAATTTCTGGTAGTTGCACTTTTCCTGATGCGCAACACATCCCGGCTGACTCATGTTTGAATTTGAGCGCATGACAATGGGGACATTCTTTGTCCATAGCACCAATCAGCACTTTCGGATGAGCGGAATATTCAATATCTGGCTCGTACTCGAATGCGAGACGAAGGAACGAAGCGGATGTAAATGCTCGATGTACTTGTTGGCGTTGTCGGTCATTTGCTCTGCGTGTGTTAACTACGAACCGGCGCGCTTGGCTCCATTCCAATTGTCGTTGTTGATTTCGTTCAGCTCGTGCTCTTGTGATTGAGATGCACGCAATTGCGACATGCTCACACGCACGTTTTTGTTATCTTGTTGGATTTGTTCGTCTGTTCTTTCTGCTCTACTATTTTGCATGTTTGTTGCTTTATTCGTTCGACGGCCCAAATGGCCCCTCTTGCGTCTTGCTGGCATTGTGCACTGTAATACACCCACATAAAAATAGATAAATTAAAATAAATCGTATAAAATTTTGCACGCACTGCGTTGCGATATGCTGAAAGAAATGTCAAAATGACGCGACGCTTCTCTTGAATTCTTCTCGGACGTAGCGCCATCTGTCATTCAACAACATAAATAATTTCGTTCTGTTTGAAATACGAACGACAGTTAAATTTGTTCATACAAAAATAATAAAATCGCGATTAAAAAATGGGAGGGTGGGGGTAGGAGAGTGAAAATTTTGGGTTATAGATATTTTTTTATGCCAATTAATAAAAAAAATACAAAAAAAAATGGCAAAAAAATAAAAGAAAATTTTTCTGGATAGAGATACCCTAATCATCTAGCGGTGTGCAATATACTTGTTGACCTATTCTCATACCTAAAAAATATACATAAAAAAATTCATAAAAATCGGTCGAGCCATTTCGGAGGAGTTCAACCACAAACATCGTGACACGAGATTTATATATATATAGAGATTATCTAAGGAATGTCCAAGATTATGCTTTGAAAATAGAATAAAAGCTCCATTTTTACCCACGCTGAGCACGTCCGCCCTTAAGGAATTTAAGCATATCAAATAGATCTGGTTGGACACATTAGTTTCTACAAAATTTCTATGCACAGAGGTTGGAAACATTTGTGTTTAGGGAAAAAGTTAGTCATTGATAAAAGTTATTGAATTAAATTATAAATTTTCCCAGAAAGTTTAATATTCATTCATTTTCAATTAAAAGTATTAAGAGACAATAACAAACCCATAATAACTCTTGTATGATATGTAATTATCATACTGTTGATGACATTCTGAGATCAGTGACAGGTTGGTTTCCAAACAATTTAGACTGAATCTTCATAATTTTTCAACTTGGGGTTTTATTTTGGCTCCACCTGTATTATAAACCAAAGGTTTTTTGTTTTAAGACGCCGAATTTTCGACTTGCACCTTCACTATTAACTACAGAATATATTGTATTAAAAACGAAACAATTGGATAAGGAAACAGGCAAGGTTGCTTGTAAAAGAGAAGTCCAAAAAAGTAGATTAGCACAGGCTAGTGTGGAATAAGAAGAAAAACAATAAAGGGAACAAGCAATATTAGATACGTGATGTAATAAAGATTAATAGAAATCTGTAAATGGGAATGGGCATTTTGCTGGATAAATTCAGATATACCATCCGAAAGATAGACCTAGAGGCCACTGAATCGTTAAGATAGATAATTAACTTTTGTTCGTGTTCAGTGACGTCCCGTGGGGGTAGGCAGATTGAGCATCGCTTGGGGGTGGCAGTTACTCGAAGGGCGGAAAATTGAGGGGAATCATTAGAGATAATATATTATAGAAATAGGTACCTAAACTTAGTAAAAACGGAAATATCTTTCCATTAAAAAATTCAGCTCGCTGGTTGGAAACAAAATTTACTTACTAATTAACATAAAAGGTTTAACAAGACTGTAATTTTTCCCAGGGGTTCGCGATGTCTAGTATAATACTTCTGTTGTTCTTGGACGTCACCTCCTTGATGACCAGTAATGATATGTGCAGATTTGCAAATTATAGGTATTTGAATTATGGATTGGTACATACTTACCCAATTAATTTATCCAAATATTTTTGACAGTCATTCGCGAGTTCGGTTGTTTTGGTGTTTTTTTTTTTAAACGTATCTGAAACCGTGGACTCACAATATTGTCTATTGAAGTAGAGATGGCATTTAAATTAGATTTAGTGGTATATATTTTCTTAGTAATGTATTCATACAACACATTTCTTAGATATTGGAGTCAGGAAAGGATCTAATGATGTATAAAAATGGGGCGGTGTTTTGGCGCTGCCTAGGGGCAGCATTTTGTCTATGGACGTCACTGATCGTGTTACATAGGTTTTATCTCCAGCTGACTTCTCATTCTTGTTTAACCATTTTGATTTGAGTTTTGATACTGGAGAATATTATAATCTTGCGGTTGTTTTGTGGAACTCTGATGCGTCACAATTAACAATAGTCCCACGGACATTATAATGTTTATAATTTATTATAACATAACTCAAACATAAATTTGATAATTATTATTGCAGAACGATAAGTTTATTTTAAGTTAATTTTGTACTAGTGTGTGTGCCTGAGAGTATTTCGACCCTTAATCGGCAGAACAACGTAAGCGACAATTTATAAATTTTAGAGGAGAAGGTTTTTTCTTAATTATTTCCGTAATTAGTTCTAAAAATAAATTCTGTTAATGTGGTTACTAATAATTGGTTACTGCCTATACGGAAATTATAAAACAATTGCATTAATGCTTTTAGTTTTCGAGATAGTGGCGGTAATGCTGTTTTGCTTATGTCTATTGAGATCCCCGGGGTTCCAGCGGCTAGCTCAGGTGTCCATCGAACCCCGGATTCACAAAAAAAGAAATTCAAACGGTTGGAGTATAAATAAAACACGGTCTTTCGTGCTCGTAACGTGGTCTTCTTATATTTTACATTTTCTTTAAACGTTTACATATTTTGTTTTAACAATAAGTTCCGCAGGTCCTATCCTATCGGAAAGGGGACGCTTACTAACTTTTTTCTTCTTTTTCAAATCTCGCGTACCAACGCCGTTCAGCAAAAAGAACTCTCGTGATTGGCCAAATTTTATCGCGTGATCCTTTCGATTTCACGAATCACGAGGACCACCTCGGCGCAGGCGCGCAGGGATTTCACGCACAATGCGCGGCAAAATTTATTATATTTAAATACTTATATTTAGTCTTAAAATTATCGCTTTCATCCATCATCATTTATACTTTTTAAATTAAATTAAATTTATCTTAATTACACCTCCGCCCAATATGCGATTTTCACACACCGGACGAAGGCCTTTACTTATGATTAAAAAAAATACTTACGTGGTTGAGCAAGGAATCAGATTAGATGTTTTATGAAGCCGTTTCTAGAGGTCAGGGTTACGTTTCGACTTATAGCTACTAAATGATTATTTTACACCGGGAGAAGCCCGCCTGTAACAGGGGTGTATCAATTCGCCCCATCTGGATTAAAGTCGAAAGGTACGCCCTGATCTCATCGGCCACCCATCCAATTCCTTGTTCATCCGTTAAGTACATGGCATGATTAACAGTTTATAAAAGAATTCAACTATAATCTAACTATTCTAACATAAAACTCTATACAACTAACTTTACGTATTGTTTCTATATTTATTTTAATTACTATTTTCCTGCTCAAAGCAATGCTCCTGAATAAGTCAGAGTTTGATTTATTTTCCTTTCTTATTATCATTTGTCATAATTTATTATTATTTTATTTTTCTCCTGTAATGTCATGCGTTTATTTTGTTTTCGTAATGTTTTTGTTATTCTTCTCGTTCTTTTATACTAGTCAGCGGAGGGGTCGTGGAGCTATAGTCTTCGACTCTTGGGCTGTCCAGTTTTTTTGTATTCCGAGAGGCTACATTTGTAGACGTTTAGCCCTCGTTCGGAATTATTATTTCGTGTTACGTTTTTCTTCTTCTGGTGCAATAGGAGCGTACCTCGTTCGGCGTCGTCTGCCTTTGCAACCAGGGCGTGGTAGTGGCGTTACTATTGAGCCAGGCTCGTTCCGAGCAGCGGATATCTTTCTGTGGAAAGTTTTCCACTGATCTGCTGGTCTCTGGAGTATCACCTCATAGATGGACAGGTACTGTGTCTCCATCTGTTCCTATTACTGCGGGCAAGGCATCGTATAGCGGTACAACGGCCAGGCTCGTTGACGGCGGCACGGCTTTCTCACAGGTACTAGGATGGATTTTCACAATAAGTATCCTTTTCCCTTTCCTTTTTTTTATAGATGGTTACACTTCGGAGGTACCTCTTGTTGTTTCACGATATCTTTCAGGCGTCACGTCCCTAGTCTCTCCATGAACCTGCGCGAGAAAGGAGAGTGCGCACTCTCCACACCATCAAGCTTTGGTATCATGAATTTTCGGCTACGCTGCCTTTGGATGCGCTTACTTCGAGAGGTGGCTCCCTTTGTGCTTCCAAATTGTCTTCATCTGTATTTATTCTTTTTCTTTCTTTAGTAATTTATTCGTTCATTAGACTTCCTGTACTTTAAATTTATTCGAATTTACTTTATTAATTACTCCTACCCCATACATTAAATAGCTACTAATTTTATATAAAATCTTCCCATTGTACTTATGGTACTTACTATCACTTTTAATATTTTACCCTAATACCCACAGTTATTTTGCAACATTGTATTGACTGTATAAATCACATTGATATTAAAAATTGAAATATTCCACCCTCTTATTATATTTATTTACTAGCAAAACCCGTTTTATTTAAAAAAAATTGTTATTTCGTTTTACGCGCGTATGCGACTCGATTTTCTGCCGCGCGTCTCAAAGTTTCTAGTCCAGACGGTTTTTTATGTTTTTCGCGCCCGATCCCGGCGTTATCGCGTTTAGTCGACATGTCATCCGATTCCTTCTCGCCAAAGGCGCGCCGCGCCGATTTGCGGGGCCTCTCACGTTTTATTATTAACATTTATTTTTCACATTTAATAATGAACGTTGGCAGCTTCGCTTTTTGTTCACACGATTATTACAATACATATCATCTATTTCTTTTTCAGTATTAAACAAAAATTATAAAAGTCCTGAAGGGTATTATAATACTGTATTTATATTTTTTTTTTTATAATGATATGCGAGGCGTTATCATTTATTTTAGATTTGAGGATTCTTTGGTAATCTCGCCAGTGTCGACTCCGAAAGAAATAGTTACGAATAATTTCACAAACGTACATCCTTTCACACATTATTATATATGTATATATATATTTGCTGGGCAAAGGCTGACTATGGCCTCAATGATGTATACCGATGCCAATAGGTATACCTCTAAAAAATGTTGAGACGCCACTGTCCAAGAAAGTCAGCAAATCCTATCTCTAGCCTCCGCGTGGCGTCCCCCGGGCAATGCAGATAATGTGCTGTATAACGCAACATAATATCTGTAGCTAATAGAGAAGGGTGCAAGGCGAAACTCTGGCGCCTTAAAACGAGAGACCTTTGGCTACGGGAAGGATCACCCAGACAGAAAAACCACACACCAACCCGTCTGGACAGCGTGGTGTGTTATGTCCAAAACCTTCATATGAAAACAAAAACTTCTAGAACCCGGCCCTCATTCTCCGGAGGCCAACCTGATACTGATCACGGCAGCGATCAGCGAAGGAAGGCAGAGGGTGCTAAAAATCCCCGGAGACCCGGAAAAGGCTGCCAACAGATGACCATTGCTACATATAACGCAAGAACATTGTCCAGCGATGCCAAACTTGTAGAGTTTCAAGAAGAGCTCCGGAATATCCACTGGGATGTTGTCGGACTCAGCGAAGTAAGGCGTAAAGGTGAGAGTATTATTACTTTACAAAGCGGACATGTGCTGTACTCCAAAGGAACCGATGAAGGACGCACGAGCGGTGTTGGATTTGTTGTCAACAAAGCCTGGAGGGACCGCATAGTCGAGTTCAACTGCATTTCTGACAGGGTCGCAAGCGTGATACTTAAAATCAATGCTAGGTACCGCATTCAGATTTTGCAAGTATATGCTCCGACACAGAGCTATCCTGATGAAAAAGTGGAAGAGTTTTACGAGGAAATAACATCCTTGAAAAATAAAAGTAAATGCCACTTCAACATCATAATGGGAGATTTCAATGCACGTATTGGATCATACCAAAGAGATGACGTAGCGGTCGGACATTTCGGACATGGCTCAAGGGATGGTAGAGGGGACATGCTTGTGGAGTTTGCTGAAACCAACAATCTTCACATCATGAATTCCTTTTTTCAACATAAACCTACACGTAAATGGACGTGGAGAAGCCCGACAGGAAGGACCAGCGAAATCGATTACATCCTCACTGACAGAAAATATACATTTTTAAACTGTAAGGTGATCAATCAGTTTAACACCGGCAGTGATCACCGGATGGTGAGATGTAAGATAAGATTGAACGTCAAATCAGAAAGATCCAAACTGCAGAAGAAGTCAAATGCTCGCGTATACCTGCAGAACAATACTGAATTCCAAAATGAACTCAAAAATGCACTATCGGCTTTCTTAGATGAGAACGAAACCGTTTCCCTATCCAACGCGGAGGATATAACGAATATTATTCTACAATGTGCAGAAAAAACAGGCGTAAAAAGCTCAGAAGTTACACCTTCCACCAAGCTTTCGAAGGCAACATTGAATCTTATGGAGCAGAGAAGGAAAACCAAGAGCGATAGACAGGCGCAAAACGATATGGAGTTTTCATCACTTTGCAAAACCCTCCGAAGGAAGATTAGAGAAGACCTTCGTAAATTCAATGTAAACCTCATACAAGCAATTGTGAAAGCAGGCAGAAGTTTAAACAAAAACAAGCAATGCTTGTCGATAGGAAAACGTCAAATCACAGCACTAAAAGCAAAAGATGGTTCTATCGTCAGAAATTGGGAACACTTGTTAAGCCGAGTTGAAGAGTTCTACAGCGATCTCTACAGTGATGACACTGACAATACGACTATAGACTTAGATCTTCAGAGAAATGGAAATTCGGAAGACCATACTCCCGAAATTACATCCTGGGAAGTAACCCATGCTTTAAATTACATGAAAAGTGGGAAAGCCCCCGGGGAAGACGGTTTAACGATAGATATCCTCAAAAAAGCAGGAAAGGATGCAAATGAAGTACTTGCACAATTGTTCACAGCCTGCATATGCAAAGAGGATGTCCCAGAGGTATGGAAAAATGCCAGCATTGTCATTCTTCACAAAAAAGGTGACAGAGAAGACCTAGCAAATTATCGTCCAATAAGTCTACTCCCTATTCTCTACAAGACGTTCACAAAAATTCTCTCAAACCGTCTGCAAAATGTACTAGACGAGAACCAACCGAGAGAACAAGCCGGATTTAGAGGAGGATACAGCACTATGGACCATATCCAAGTCGTCAGAGAAATCATAGAGCGGTACCAGGAATACAAACTGCCACTATGCATGGGTTTTATAGACTATGAGAAGGCGTTTGATTCGATAAAGAAATGTTCAATACTCGACGCACTCAGAAAACAAGGAATCCCTGGACGCTATATAAATATTTTCAATAATATATACAGTAGCGCAACAGCATCTGTAAATCTCCATAAACCATCGCGCAGATTTCCTATCAGCAAAGGAGTCCGACAAGGTGATACAATCTCACCTAAACTATTTACAGCTACCCTTGAAGACTTATTCAGGCAACTTGACTGGAATGACAAAGGGATCCCCATAAATGGAGAATACCTGAGTCATCTGCGCTTTGCCGATGACATAGTAATTTTCTCGCAAGACTCAGAAGACCTCCAAAGCAGAATGCAGGAACTCGCTGAAGTAAGCAACAAAGTAGGTTTGAAAATAAATGTAACAAAGACGAAAGTCATGTTCAACTGCTTTGCAGGCCAAAAAGAGATCCTCATCAATGGCACTCAGCTCGAACAGGTGAAAAGCTACATCTATCTGGGACAACAAGTATCTATAGATGGATGTATATTTGATGAAATTGTTCGCAGAGTAAAGCTAGGCTGGAGTGCTTTTGGCCGCCTGAATAATGTCTTCAAAAGTGACCTTCCACTGTGCCTAAAGCGCAAAGTGTTCAACCAGTGTGTGCTTCCCGTGATGACATATGCGTGTGAAACATGGACCCTAAGTAAAAGAGAGATCCAGAAACTTAGAGTAGCACAACGTGGTATGGAGAGGTGCATGCTGGGCATAACGCGAAAGGACAAAAAGAGGAATGAGTGGATAAGGAAGCAGACAAGGGTTTGCGATGTAATAGAGTTTATTAAAAGCCTTAAATGGAGATGGGCTGGACACATAGCTCGAAGAAGAGACAATCGTTGGACAAATCTAGTCATCCAGTGGTATCCAAGAAGTACAAAACGTCCACAAGGTAGACCTAGAGGCCGCTGGATCGATGAAATGATAAAGTTCTGCGGAAGTACGTGGCAACGCAATGCACAGGACCGAGAGAAGTGGAAGCAACTTGAAGAGGCCTTCATCCAGCAGTGGATAGATTCAGGCTGATGATGATGATGATGATATATATTTTTAAACAATATTTCTTATAACTAATCAGCTCGCCGAGCAAAGTTGATTCGTTGTATTTCGTCTTACCGACGTGGCGTTATAATTGGTTTTGAATTTAATATTTCCGAGCGTCGACGTACTCTTTTACCGCGCGGATTTACATTTATTCCACGCCACTGGCCGTTGTACGAAACGAAGGCGTGTATTTTTTTTTTGTTACTTTTGCGGACGGCATTTCATTGCGTATCTAAAATTATTCTAAATCAACTTTGCTTTGCGTTTGATGCATCTTTTATATACTAATAATAAAACTTAGTTTGTGCTTGACGAGAGTTCACACTTAAACATTCACTATTTCCACTAAATTCACGTCTTTTGCACCCGCTCCTTCGAAGATCCACGGTAGGGGGGCATCCACAGGATCCAGTGTCTTCTTCTTGCTCCAAGATGACCACCAGCTCGCGGCGCCTCCTCCATGTCTCTCTTCTTCTTCCATTTTACTTCCGGTCGGATACTCCGTACCATTTCGTGCAGGTGGCATTGTTGTGCCACCCGCCTGGCCTCACATTTCCAGGAGTTCTAGGGCGCTCATGGCCATGTCCTTGGTTTCCCTGGTACATGGTCCTAGGTACTTCAGGCGCCTGGAACTCGATAGTTACCAGTTGTTCTATGGTCTAGATGTAGAACACTTTAATTAGATTTTTAGAGCTGAGCAGGGTGTGATGTCGGGAAAACCATGCGTTTTCCGAGCCTCATGTTGCCAGGGCGCCATTGAGATCCCCGGGGTTCCAGCGGCTAGCTCAGGAGTCCATCGAACCCCGGATTCACAAAAAAGAAATTCAAACGGTTGGAGTATAAATAAAACACGGTCTTTCGTGCTCGTAACGTGGTCTTCTTATATTTTACATTTTCTTTAAACGTTTACATATTTTGTTTTAACAATAAGTTCCGCAGGTCCTATCCTATCGGAAAGGGGACGCTTACTAACTTTTTTCTTCTTTTTCAAATCTCGCGTACCCACGCCGTTCAGCAAAAAGAACTCTCGTAATTGGCCAAATTTTATCGCGTGATCCTTTCGATTTCACGAATCACGAGGACCACCTCGGCGCAGGCGCGCAGGGATTTCACGCACAGTGCGCGGCAAAATTTATTATATTTAAATACTTATATTTAGTCTTAAAATTATCGCTTTCATCCATCATCATTTATACTTTTTAAATTAAATTAAATTTATCTTAATTACACCTCCGCCCAATATGCGATTTTCACACACCGGACGAAGGCCTTTACTTATGATTAAAAAAAATACTTACGTGGTTGAGCAAGGAATCAGATTAGATGTTTTATGAAGCCGTTTCTAGAGGTCAGGGTTACGTTTCGACTTATAGCTACTAAATGATTATTTTACACCGGGAGAAGCCCGCCTGTAACAGGGGTGTATCACTATGACGCGATATTTTTTCCAGGCATGTCGCTTACGCTATTTGGCGTAGTTGTTTTTATTTATAAATTTCATGCTAGTTATCATGCCAGGGCATTAATAATTAAGTAATAAAATAAATAACATAAGTACCCATTTATTTTACGAAAGGGGGCGTTGTTAAATAAATTAAAAATACTTTTTAAATTAATATTTTTGCTTGTAGATATGATACACCCCTGTTATAGGCGGGCTTCTCCCGGTGTAAAATAATCATTTAGTAGCTATAAGTCGAAACGTAACCCTGACCTCTAGAAACGGCTTCATAAAACATCTAATCTGATTCCTTGCTCAACCACGTAAGTATTTTTTATTCATAGGTAAAGGCCTTCGTCCGGTGTGTGAAAATCGCATATTGGGCGGAGGTGTAATTAAGATAAATTTAATTTAATTTAAAAAGTAAAAATGATGATGGATGAAAGAGATAATTTTAAGACTAAATATAAGGATTCAAAAATAATAAATTTTGCCGCACTTGCCGGCTACGTCGAAATATCTGCGCGCCTGCGCCGAGGTGGTCCTCGTGATTCGTCAAATCAAAATCATGCGATAAAATTTGGCCAATCACGAGAGTCCTTTTTGTAGAATGGCGTGGGTACGCGAAGTTTGAAAAAAAAAAAAAAAGGGTCAGTAAGCGTCCCTTTTCCAATAGGATAGGACCTGCGACTATAATCGTAAAAACCCAGATATAAATTTGTGAAACTAAAAATCATAAGAAAATATAAGACCACGTCACAAACACGAAAGACCGAGTTTTATTTATACTCCAACCGTTTAATTTTTTTTTTTTGTGAATCCGGGGTTCGATGGACACCTGAGCTAGCCGCTGGAACCCCGGGTATCTCAGATACTTAACCACATAGGTAAAATAAAAATAAATGATTGGTATTTTTAAGGGTTCGCTTATATTATTAATATTATTAGGTATTGTTATTTTTCAAAATGAAATATGTACGTATCTACTCGTACATAATTAAGTACGGGGACCTACTAATTATGATAAAATAAAATTGTAATCTTACAAAAAAATTATTTTCCCTTATTTTTTAAGCAGTAATCGCTGTATTATCCTCATTCACATCTTCCTGATCGGATTCCGGTAAAGTATCTTCCACTGATAATCTATGTAGCAGTTTCATAAACTCATCCGTCATCTCTGAGGGATATTACATTTAACACAGATACTTTTAAGATCGTTATACTCGATCTCCGATATTGGTGATTTAGCACTATACAGCAAGGGTGGCTGGCGTTTAAAGCATCACAGCATTTGATCGGGATCTGATGACATTTTCTAGGTCTAACAGTTTAGTCCTACTGTCACCAGAGTAGGTACAATATTTGGTAAGTTTTTTTAAATTATGCCTTTTGTAATTCACCAAATTTAATTTTGAACTTTGAAGCAATGCAAGTAGCAGCGAGAGATTTCCAGTCACGGAATTCTGCATATGAAATGATGACCTAGCGTTGGAAATGGTGGGTCATTCTGATAGTGCCCAAACTACTCTGATTATAAATGACTCAATTCTCGCATGAATAGAATCGACCAGCATCGTAGTACGACCAGTTGGTCTATTCTATACTTTATCGACCGCTAAAGTGATAGATATTATCAAACTTAGGGTAGGTTTGTATAAAAGTATTAGTACTTATTGCAACAATTACAACCAACGTATTGTAATTGTTGCAATAAGTGCTGTATTCTAACAGCAGTAAGAGAGGTGCTGTTAAAATGTAGCGCTTATTGCAACAATTACAATCAACGTATTGTAATTGTTACAATAAGTGCTAATTCTATGATACAAACCTACTCTAAGTTTGATAATATTTATCACTTTAGCGGTCGATAAATACAGAATAGACCCACTGGTAATAGAAAATGTATTTCTATCAATTCAATGAAAGTTGAATTTTTCACAATATAAGATAGCATAGCCAGTGTTGCCCGGTTCTTATTCTGACCAATCACAGTATAATAAATCCTTGATTTTTTCCCGCTTTGTCAGTCCTATCCAAAGATTTGTGCAATATTTCGGAGATCTCATTACTGCCACGTTTACCATCAGTTTCACCCCATAAAAAGCAGTATCCATTATTTTTTCCACTTTCATAGATACTTTCATTATAGTATGCGTATTTTCGACTACGGAGTTTTTTGCACCTTCTCGAGGTCAAAACTTGCGCACAAAACATCATTGTGATTTTTACTTTTGGCCAGATCATTAAAGAACATCTCCTTGCATTTATCCTTTATGGTAAGGGGACATTTCTAAGTATCCATTTTAATTAGCCGAAGTCTCTTGTCACCAGACATATTTGTTATTTTCTCGCAAAAAGAACACTATTATCTTTTTTGGTAGATGAAAACCCAAGTTGAACTTACTGTCTATTAAATACGTTTCTGAAAACATTCTGAATCACGACATTAGTGGATTCATTCAAAGAATCCAAATTTTCAGTATAAATTTTATATATATTTTCAACATTTCAAAAATCTACAGGAAGATACTATTATTCGTAGATTATTCCGACAGTAGTGAGATGAAACGGCGGGTAATTATTGTTTAATAAACTCTATTACCAGGTTTATTTTATCTCAGCCAGTTTTACTGGACGGCGCGAGCTTTGCTCCCAAATCGGTTTTCGCACAACTCACTACCAGACGGACCACCGAATAAACCGTACCGTAGCTTACACTATCAAATAACGTCGGTTACGTTGTTTTGCTCTACTTTATAATGCGGTACAAGTTAAAACGCTAAAAGGCACAGACCCTAAAAAAATGTCATGCGAATGAGATCGGGCTCTAATATTTTTGTCACTTACGCGCTAGGTGATATTGAACGGTTCTCAGTTTAAATTGCAATTTACCAAAAAGTGTCGCTTACGTTGTTCTGCCGATTAAGGGTCGATTTCTTTGTGTAAACTGTAATACGTGAAACCTTGATGTTACTGACAAAAAACAAACTAAATAGCGGGAAAATGTTCAATTAAAAATCGATTTATTACAAAATTAAAAAAATCATTCAAATTGCTTCGGTGCATATTTTTGTGTTTATATAAAACTGTTTCAATATTATAAATTGATTTGATGGTTCGAATGTTTGTGACATTAAGTAATCATTAATTCAACGAATGAAAACAAAACAACTTATTCAACAAAGAAATCGTAAAAATGGTGTAAACAATAGGAACAAACAATGCGAATGTACATAATATTCGAGCCAAACCGGAGAATGACAAAATTACCATGTTAAAAAGCAGTGACATCCCGTGGGGATAGGCAGATTAACCGTCGCTTGGGGGCGGCAGTTACTCAAAGGGCGGAAAATCGAAGAGAATCATTTAGAATATACTCGTATAGAAATAGCTACCTAAACTTAGTACCTACCTAATAACGAAAATATGTTTCCATTTAAAAATTCAACTCACTGGTTTTGTCTAATACAATAATAATATAACACATATCTAATGCCGTGTCCACACTGGCAACCTCATTAAATTTTAGGATAATTATCATAATTATCGTAAAATCTAACGAGGTTGCCAGTGTGGACCCGGCATTAGATATTGGACTCATGAAAGGATGATATAAAAATACCAATAAAAAAATGGGACGGCATTTGGCGCTGCCTAGGGGCGGCATTTTATCAAGGGACGTCACTTTTAAAAAGTAAAAGATAAACCACCAACTGCTAACTGCTTTGTATAAATTTGGCCTTATACCTACATTGCGGCCGTGACTATAAAAAAGGGATTGCATACCTACCTACTTAAATTAATTCAATTTTTAATTTCAATTGATATGTCTTCAGACGTAAAATAAAAACATAAAACCTCAAATAAAATTTACTACAGTAAAACGGGACTGCAGAACTACACGCAAATAGTGGGAATTACTTATGCGTCTATGCGTGTATAGTTGACCGGCTTTCAACTTTTCTCGATTGTTTACAATCTGCTTGTTAGCTTGTTCGATGACGACACTGGGCGACTTTAGAGGCAGATTGTTAATTCGCCAACAAGCAGCTCGTAAAGTAGCTCAATGCCATTGACGCTTTACACGCTACACGCCGGCATGTGGGCCTACTGCATCTGCGCAGTAGAGCGTAGTAGCGACCTCCCGGTAAAAAAACGAACTACGTTCTGTCAAAATAGTTGCTAGCTTGTTGGCTTAGCGAATGGAAAGTTTTGTGTGTCGTCATAAAATCGCCCGCTTTTAAATTCGCCAACAAACAGCTTGTAAAGTAGCTCAATGTCATTGACGCTTTAATGAATTCCTGGCATGTAAAATCTAGGTTCCACTCTAATTACAATTTTACCATCGGCTCCAAACAGATTATTTATGGCAGTTATTTGCTCAACCCTCATTTTACATCTTACATCTTCACCATGTTAAATTTAATGGCAAATGTTTGACAAGATTTCTTTCAATTTTTAATAGCGTTTTAGAGTTTTTGGATGCTAAAGATCCCATTTTAAAAGAAAATTTAACTGAACAGGCTTGAGGATATTTTGACAATGGAAATACCTCAGTGGATTATTCATCCATACTTCGATATCAATGAAATGGATTATTGAAAGGTGAACTGATTGGATTAAGCGCAAACGAAGAACTTGAGATGCAGTTTAGAAAGGGTTATCAGCAGTTCTGGCTTCAGAAAGATATTCCTGTTGTTTATTAGCATTATGGGCTATCACAAGAAAATTTTTGATAGCTTTTCCATCTACATTCCTCATTAGCGTGGTTACCAACCTTCTTTGGAAAAATAGAGATTGTTTGCAAATCACTGAACGTGGAGATTTACGACTGTACCTCACTAAATTGCAGCCAAATATTGAGCAATTGCTATCGTAGCATCAGGATCATCTCAATGAGATGCGTGAACCTTATGTGATGATATGAGATTATTTATGTTCGGCTCTATGTTTGTGAGTAACATTCGTAGTCTCCACGAGCACTAATTTCGAATCGGCTTCTTCATAACTGCACCAAATCCACGTTCTACTAAATAAGAAGAAGAGAAAGCAATCGACAGCCTTTGTACAGTGTGACTCATAATGCAGGATATAAAATTGGTAGGTATCTGTTTTTGTAACAAGAATTTATGGTATCCTTGTTCAAACATTGGTTTCAGCTCCTAATTTGTAGTAATTCAATAAGTTGCTCCTGTATTAGTATGGATTCAAAATGCTTGCAAAAGGGTACAACACCCAATCTGGGATAACCACTTGAAGAATGTCTTCAAATCTTTGGCTGAGGTCAGAATGAAGAGCGATTAAGTGTTGACAATAAGCTAGCAAATCATCATCTCCTTTTTGCAATTTTGAAAGATTTGGAAACAGAGTTTCCTCTTTCCCCAAGTTTTGATTGTATAGAATTTTTTTTGCAAGAAACGCAGAGATTATATTTTTAGTTTTGATTAAATTTAATTGTTCGCTTTCAAATTTGGCAAGTAAGTCGGTCATTATAATCTATGTCGCAAATCATTGTATTTACTTTCCAGGAATTCCAACGCCGAATCAAAGAGTGCATTAAGCCGGCGCTCAATTGGCACGCAAGTCAGACGATTTACAGTCTTCGGACTTTTTTTTCGCGTGGAGCACCCCAGACCTGCGGACTTTTTAATCCGCAGACCAGGCTCGTTGGATTTCAAACATGTTTGATATTTTTGCCAGACTTCGTCGGTCGATCACTATGCAAACTCGATTTGACATTAATATGCAATCATTCGGAACGAAAAAAAATCTGTAATTAATTTAAACATTTTCATTGATTGATTTGTTAGTTTACACATTAGAAAATGAGAGATTTACCAATTATTTTTTTATTTGTATTTATGAAATTCATAAAACTTGTGTTATTTTCATTGCTATATTATTTTATGCAAGTCTACATATAAATAACACAAAATTATAGGATTATCAGAAGACATTATGAGATTCGTAACTTTTCACTTTTGACAGCTCGACTTTTTTATTCGTTCGTTGATCAGTAGCAGAGCATAGACAAATCGGACAACTTATTGTCCTCGGACTTTTGGCTCGCCAATGGAGCGCTTGCATTATATCGATCCAAACATGCACTGCACATCATCAGATGGATATGTAATAAATAATATAAGTGTATGCTGGTAAGCAAGAAAATGTATCTTCCATGCCTCATTTGAAAAAGCCTACCTTAAGAAAAATATTTTTTAATTTTATATTGACATATTAAATAATATACCTAATCACATAATAATATATTCAATATGCCCAATGGCATCTATCATATAATTGTCATAATAATTTAACGATCTTTCCCCTATTTCAATAAGCACTATTTATGGCATGTCACGAAAGTTTCTCATTTTCATTTTCATACATACTTTTAGTTTTGATTAAATTTAATTGTTCGCTTTCAAATTTGGCAAATAAGTCAATCATTATAAGCTATGTCGCAAATCATTGTATTTATTTTCCCGGAATTCCAACACTGAATCAAAGAGTGCATAAAATCGATCCAAACATGCACTTTTAGACAACAAATAGGTAGTAAACGATTAATAGTCTTCATCTTTTTCCAAACAAAATTGAGCAAATAATCTTTCATTTAAAGCATTGCTTTTATTAACAGGACTGCTCTAACAACAATGCAAGCGTTCACTAAGATTTTTGGTGACTAAATGGTGTCGATGAATGACGCAATGTACAGATAATACATTCTGTATAGCTTGTTTTAAGTATACCAGAAAGCCTCGGTGTCGTCCTACCATTACCGGAGCATCGTCAGTAGCAACGGAGAGGATATTACTCGAGGGTATAGCTTTTATATCGAAAAAATCGTTTCAATTTATTAAATTTGTTTCACCTTTCATATCAGTTTCTAAACATTTGGAAAATAACAATTCTTAGGAATTTTTTTCTCCTTTTAGAAATCTCACATAAGCTAAAAGCAAAGATTCGTTTCCTGGCAAAGTTGACTCGTCAAGCTGTATAGAGAATTCAGATGTTTTTAAGTAGGTACTCACATAAAGAATTTTCTACGCACTGAGCCATTTCGTTAATCCTTCTTCGTAGGTACTGTATTATTATTTTTTTCCCACCGTCAATAACTATTGTTCGGATCAAATTCATACCAAAGGTAAATATTTTATGTTATTATAAATTAGCTGTAAAATGAATTAATATTTTTTATAATCCGGAATTATTTCATGATTAGTTTCTGCATGCCAACATAGATTTTAGTTTATTTTACAAACACATTGAAGCATTACTTACTTATTAGAATACTTTGCTTGTATAATCTAATTGATTTTGGTCATTATAAAATTTGTTTAGAATATTATTTATTGATACACATATTTATGGATTTCTTGTGTAGATATAGTATTCATATATTGATAGGTACTTGGATTTTATGTTCTGTTGTAGGTATATAAGTAATATAAAATTATCTAAATATAATATTTTTATTATTTAACTTTTTTCTTCAGGTCCACTGTATTATCATCTCATCTTCATCTACACCAGTGGTTCCCAAAGTTGACTGGGCTCCGACCCATCTAACAAAAATTTCAAATCTTGGGACCCACCTCTTATCTGTCTTAGAGAAAAGAGGGTATAAATATTGGTAATGCTCAGATTCCCTAGTGGCGAGTCGTGGAACTACTTAATGCTGTCTTATTTGTTCTAATTGAAATAAAAAAAAATATTTTTTATAAGTTTTACCAATATGAATGAAAGACTATTGAAATAAGAAACACAACTTAAATAAAAAAAATATTACTCAAATACCTACACCTGCAAGGTTTTTTTTACAAAGTTATTTCAATGGGAATGATGTATTTGTTTCTTATTTTTCTTCATTACAGTTTTAGCATCAACTTCAACTTTAGTTACTTTTTATCGCAGTGAGTTTGATATATCCAATTTATTTCGGTATTTAGTTTTAATGTTAACCATAGCCGAAAACCCGACCTCACATAGATATGAGGTAGTAAAGAGGAGGAGGACTTTCATAACTTCATTGAACAGGCAAGAATAATTATCAGCAACTGAGGCCAGAATTTCGTTAACTGTTTACGATTGAAACTATTTTTCAGTGACGTATCTTCTGATAAATCAATGAGTTCTTCACTTGCTTTTGTTGACATATTAGTTGGTAAGTCGTCTTGAAATGGGTTACAAATCCAACGCAACGAATCAAACTTTTTCATCTCTTCCCCAAAATAGTCGTCAAAGTAATTCTTCTATTTACTATTATTACTTCCTATTTTTTTTAATTCATGTATACAGTGGCGAGGGCCCACTAAATATTCGCTCGTGACCCACTGGTGGGTCGCGACCCATAGTTTGGGAAACCATCATCTACACTATGTCCGGAAGAAGGTATGAGCAAATATTGCGTTGTCTGTCTTGTGCACCCACGGGAGCAAAAAAAATGGAAAATATTGATATCTTCATGGGTATGGTAATTAAAAATTACCAGAAAGCGTACAATTTGCCGAAAGAGCTATCCTTGGATGAATCCCTATTTTTACACAGGGGCCGATTGCATTTCCGGCAATACAGAAAAGGAAAAAAGGCGAAATATGTAATTAAATTGTATGATACATAAAAACATGCTAATATACAGTATTTACATTATGTCAGTTTCTCATTCAATGTGATTTATTGTTCGCAGACACCGGCACCGGAGGAGACATTGTTTCAACATTAAATAGAGACGATGATGGTTTGCGGACGTCCAACCAACGAACAGCTATTTATTATCTATTAATTATTTATTTACTCTGACTGCTATCAGAATGATAGATCTAAAAATATTGATAATACAACAATATCGATAAATTTCAAATAGATCCATCTAATGCAATCTGAATATTTTTATAACTGACATAATATGTGTAAAAAATTAATTCTAAAATCCATTTCAGACCCTTAAAAATACTAATTATACTGCGGGTTATGTTAGAACCTCTATTAGACAAGGTTGGTTATGTAATATTTAATGCTACATGGTAATCAGATTTCAGGTTAATCCCCCTGGAAGATATGCCGATGTCGATCGAAGGTTCTGAATTAATCTGCCGAATGGGTGATGTATGTACGCCTGACAAAGGAAATTCCATATAAATGCATTTATTACCTTTGTTTTTCCTTATTATAAACAAAAATTAATAAATTTAATAGGTATAGTGAAGTTGATATACTTACGTGTAATACAAGTTGGACATTTTCCTTTGTCGGGGAATCTTAACGAGTTGCTCACCGAAAACATTATTGGAAGACATTATCGATGGCCTGATTAAGTATTGCTAAAGAGACATACAACATTTCAATGTTGTGTTATAATAATTAATTAAGACATTTTTATTCAGATTCGCTAGTGTCTTTATAATGTTTTCGTGACTCGCATTACCTCTTGGGTCAACATGGAAACATGCTCTTGATATAACTTAACATGTAGCTTTTTTCATGACTAATTTATACATTGAATAATATTAAGGAGACATTAGGATCTCGACCAAACTTTACGTTCAAGAAATAAGTTCACAGAGTCCCTTAACTCTGCCCTTCTTCCCCGCCTTTTCAACTGTTTTGCTGCCATTTTGATTCGAGTCTTCGATAACCAGATCTGAATTACTGTCGACAGATGTCTCCGGCAAGCCTACCACTTGTTATTAAGAGCGGAATTCGTCATGGAGTTTATTGCGCGGCAGATTTTGTCGACAGGAATGACAGTTCAGTAGCGGCCCATAATTTTTTCAATTAATATAAACAATTTCGAATTTATTTTGCCAAGAAAATATTTTGTAACCTTAGGTACTTAGTGCAGGTAGATAAATTTCACATTGCATCTATTTAGCTTCGATAATGGTATTATATGGATAATAATTATGTATATATGTGTGTATATAAATGTATAAGATTACTAATCTATAGTAAATAAAGCGAATGGTATACAATTTAACGTTACGTTAATATGTAACTGTATCTGTTCACCTTTCATAATTATTACACAGTTTAATTAAGTCATAATTCACATACCTATATACTATTGATAAATATTACAGAAAGTTCAATTATTATTAAAATAATAATTAGGTAGGTATTGTCACCTCCGGAAGGGGGGGGGGTTGTAGGATGATGTGCTGGACCCCCCCTGATGATGTAATGTCACGGTGATAGTCTGCTGGCTTCTTCTTTCGGGGACATGCTTATGTTGATTCACAACGCGGAATTATTGGCGAAAACGGCGTTTTATTCTTCAGAATACAGTTACAGTAAAATTACAGCGTAGAAAATATTTTTTTTTTTAAATTGGCGGGAGACGCCGGCGGGCGGGTCGCCGCGGCCGTCGTCTCACTCGAGAGTTTGAAAACCGAATGACAATCAACCTTTTTGGAGTTACTCTAGGCAAGAATTAAAAATATTACCTACCATAGACTATAGACACATATAGACGCCACCCGTTGCATTGCTAAATGAAGCTACGTGCCGTGCGTTTGGTTTGTGGGCGAGCAAACGCATTCGCCTATAAATGTTCGAGACCATAGACCATTTCGCTAGTGCTCGCCCAAAGTGCTCGCACTAGACGCTCAGAATTAAAATATAATTTTCTGTTTTTTTACGTTATATAGTATTTTTAAGCGGTCAAAATGCAACCAATTAGGTAAATATATCCATAATTTAAGTTATTTTAGAGAAACACTAGGTCACTGATATTAAAATAAATAATAATATACAAATAAATTGTCACGAACATGTATCAACTTACCTATGAAACGTAATACCATCTTCTTGCTTATCAGTACGGCTACCATATTTTAATACAACATGCAGAACCACCTTTCCTACTTAATTAACTAAAAATATTTACCACTGACTTTATGTTTAACACAAAAAATAGCAAATTTAGCAACACGAACAACACGCTACGTGAAGCGATTCAGCACAATTTGCCGGCGATATTTTTGGAAACCAACTTAAAAATATGTAGACCTTTTATCTTACTCTAGCGCGTGTCGCAGAGATTATAAGGGTGCCGAATACTTTCTCACTCGCACTCATGCATGGTTTTTGTTCAGGCCTTGTTACCTACACATTCTGTCACTGAAAAAATGACAAAAACAGCCTCTGGCATATGTACCTGGCTTGTAGGTAGGTACCTTGGGTCTCATATTTCAGACCTTTTCTAGGTACTTACATGCTTTGAAAAGGGGCTGTGAATTTCTTGGAATTATTATTACTGCATTTCTTTGCTTGGTAGGCACATAATATTTTGAAATATCTAAAAAAAATGAACACAGACATATTCTTATAAATAAAATCTTAATATACATAATTTTAAACTAAATACATTAGACATTGAATGGCTTGGAATGAATGAATTTATAGGTATTTAATTATTATTATGCATGACCACAATTTTCAGTTGGGATAGTACATGTTGATACCGCCTAAACCATGGCATCCTCAGAGGATCCAAGGCCACGAGGCCTGAATCATCATTGGGCTGATTCATGCAAACATGAACAGATCGACTGCGAGGCAAATTTCTAGCCCGTAAGCAAATAGTAATTATTAATATCATTTTTTTAATATTATTACCTACATTTCATCCAATTTTGACCAATATTGGAAGCAAGTTCCCAGCCATACAATGTACCTAGCACCTAGAATATCTGATTTGAGATTACTTTGAAAAAATATGTATTTGTACCTAGTTCAAATATTTCAAAATATGTAGCTAACAAGCAAAGAAATGCAGAAGGTAGTAATAATTCCAAGAAATTCACAGCCCCTTTCCAAAGCATGTACCTAGAAAAGGTCTGAAATATGAGACCTGAGGTACATACTTACAAGCCAGGTACATATGCCAGAGGCTGTTTTTGTCATTTGTCAGAGATAGAATAATTGTGAATTGTTTGTTGGGTATTATTACTACCTACTCTGCCCTACCAGCCCCTATTAGGGTCATTCGGGTTTCGGACTCTCGAGGAGCGTGACGTCGGCTGTGGCGCCGCGCTCGCCGGCGTCACCGCCATTTTAATTTTTTTTTTTTTTTTTTAATATTTTGTACGCTGTACTTTACTGTATTTATATTCCGAACAATAAACGCCCTGTTTTCGCCTGTACTTCCGCGTTGTCAATCAACATAAGCATGTCTCCGAAAGAAGAAGCAGACGATACCACCGTGACTTGACATGACATTACATCATCAGGGGGGTCCAGTCCAGCGCTAATACCTACCCCCCCCCTTTCGGAGGTGACAATGGCCCCCAAGGCGTGGGGCGTACGCCTTCTGATCGTGATCGTCTACGATTAGGAGGTAGGCGGAATTTTTTTCGCCCGAATCCAAGCCCTGAGAAGCGATTGATTGACAACCGGAAGAGAGAGCAGCGTGTGGAATTGTGTGAAACAGTACAGCGTCCAGAGGCTCGACCTCTGGTGGCGCTCAACTTGCAAGCAAGCAGAATCATCAAGCCTTCAAGATGCCGCCTGTCATGGATCCGCCGCAGTTGGGAAACTATCGCCGGCCGACTCATCGCGCATCATCAGTAATCACGCACGAGGATGCTGCCGAATAACAGCACGCCAGACCATTTCAAAACCAAGGACTCTCGATGTTTCCCCGACCAGCTGTATCATCAGTCGACCCTGGCCCACGGACGGATACGTCGAGGAAGTTCCTGGCTCCAACTGTCTGCGAGCCTTGGAATCAGCCCTGGCCCAGACACGGGACACCAAAGTGCATAGTCGACGCCACCGGCGCGTCATCTACCACACTTCGGAAGAGCCAAGCAGTCTTCTTCAGCAGAGAAAAGCAGCCTCCAGCAGCAAAGCGAGCAGCCTAGCAGCATCCTCAACCAGCCGTAGCATAGCGCCATAGGTTAGGTAGTTTCAAATAGTGTTTGTGTTTGAATGTGGTGTAAAGTCAGTTTAAATATACAACATTTTAGCGTCAGTTTATACCTAGTAACCTAAGCCTGTGTAAAAACAACTTTAGCCTGTATAATTACGTGTTAGCATAGTTTTTTTTTTCATGTAAATTTGCCTGTCAGTGTGTGTAACTGGAGGCATGGCAAGCAAGCAATCAAAAAGTGGTCGCGTGGTATGTGGTATGCATCTAGGTGAAGTGTCGTTCGATCTTCGGACCGGCGTTAAGAGAGGCTGGGCGCGACGCCCTCCTCTCTCAGCATCCTTACGGTGGGTCCGGAAAACTGTGGAACCACTGACCGCGAGGCGTCAAAGTGCTGTATTCCCAGTTTGACCGGCCACCGACGGTTCGGAGGGGCTTCGATCCTTTAACATATCGTCGCTATAGGATTTGTTTCCCGAATAGACCAAATGTCAATTTTTCAGGAGACGAAAAACAAATTTCATTGTCGTATATTGAAATATCAGTAGATGTATCAATCATTCTTTCTACACTGTATGATTGCAACATTATCTAAGAATAGATTCCAAGAATAATATACTGGTATAAATCAGTAAATGCACATAAAATGCGTTTTATTTACAAGTACTCGTTGTGGATATTCGGGAAATTTTTAGCGCTCTCTCAGAATAATGGATATTCGGGACAAAACATGGACGTTCGGGACTTAAGACCGTAGTGTGTTGCTGCACGGCCCACGGATTACTGAGTGGTCAAAAAGTACGCACCTCAAATGTTATATTTATTTACACGATAATAATTGTTAATGATTACTTTTACTATTTAAATATCTAATGATCGTAGTAACCCAAGTTCATAGGTAATAATAACATGCGGCATTCGCTTTTTTCGGTTTTTTTCGTAATAAGTAATAAAATAGTTTTTAATATTTTTTTTTTTATTCAACGAATAATTCACAAGATTTAAGAATGTACCACTCTAATTATTGAACATACATAATTTTGAAAATCACTTCTGAGAAAATATATTGTAACCAATAGAAAAAATCTTTTTGAAAAAAGTAAGACACCCGGCAGGAATCGTCCTGCATCTCTTGGGTTTACGACCCAGTCCACGAATTATCCACTATGCTACGAGGTGACATACTTATGACGACAAACTTTAACTATTGGCCTTTTAATACCTGCTCATCAGTATTCTTCAAAATCAAGCGATTATCGGCGATCGGTTTTTGTTTATTAAATAAAAGTAGGTATCTACTACTTCAATTACTAACCGACGTCACGGATTTCTCCAATATTTTATGATGGTACTTACTCGTACTTGCTAACAATTTTATATTAATACTTTTTCCAAAAAAAAAAAATCTATATATATATATCTGTATATTATTATATCTATATATTTATATAATTAACAATTAAACTTATTACAAACCACCAAATAAATATTATATATTTACTATTGGAATGACAACACAAAATAATAGTATCTATAAATTAATTACCATTGGCTGCTAATATTAGGTAGGTACCAATATCCTAAGTATATAATATTCACCAAATAAATAGTTACTAACATACATATTAAATTAAATTAACTATCAGCGCATTCAAAAATAAATAATAGCATCGCCTTTATTTTCATAGAAATGCCTAGATTAAAAGTAAAATAAAGACAAACAATGTTTGATTAATAATAATTTGAAATAATAATTAATTTTTACGTCATAGTAGTTGCCGGGTCATACTGTAGAATTCATATAACCGTTGGGATTTTGTGTCATTTATCAAAACAAAATGCAGTTATTCAGGTTAAAATACTCACTTCCAAAACTTTACTATAAGTTCAGGGCGAACTGGTGATGTATCAGTTATAAATGATCTCTTAAAATTTGATGAATTCACTATTAAAACAATAGTAACTTTAAAAACAATATCAATAAGACGAAATTTGAAAGAGCACTCCGGACGGCCGAAAAATATGAAAGTGGGCGTGATTGTTTTAGAGCTGGACAGCGTGAATGTGGGAGCGAGATGCACGGCGTCAGCGCGGTTTGATTGGCTAAAAGTCATATTCGGGAAATAAAAACTCAGCCGAGATTTATTTCGACCAAAATTAACTTGGATATTCAGGTACGAATAGTTGGACATTCGGGAGAACAGCACGGAGTAATTGCAACTTAACATGGCGTATTCGGGTTTTTCAAAAAAATATCTCTGTTCCTAGATAAAAATATATTGTTTTTATAAATGATTTCGGTAGTGCTCGATAAAAGAAATTGAACTGCATTAAAATGTCGATTTCGACAAAAATGGATATTCGGGAAACAAATCCTATAGCGACGATATCAAGCCGCCGCATTGTCCAGTTACACACGCTAAAAACTTTGTATCGTGGTCGATCTTAATCGGCCCAATTACGGTTCAGGGCCTTTCCCAGAGAGGTCGCTTGATACCGCCTAAACCATGGCATCCTCAGAGGATCCAAGGCCACGAGGCCTGAATCATCATTGGGCTGATTCATGCAAACATGGACAGATCGACTGCGAGGCAAATTTCTAGCCCGTAAGCAAATAGTAATTATTAATATCATTTTTTTAATATTATTACCTACATTTCATCCAATTTTGACCAATATTGGAAGCAAGTTCCCAGCCATACAATGTACCTAGCACCTAGAATATCTGATTTGAGATTACTTTGAAAAAATATGTATTTGTACCTAGTTCAAATATTTCAAAATATGTAGCTAACAAGCAAAGAAATGCAGAAGGTAGTAATAATTCCAAGAAATTCACAGCCCCTTTCCAAAGCATGTACCTAGAAAAGGTCTGAAATATGAGACCCGAGGTACCTACTTACAAGCCAGGTACATATGCCAGAGGCTGTTTTTGTCATTTGTCAGAGATAGAATAATTGTGAATTGTTTGTTGGGTATTATTACTATCTACTCTGCCCTACCAGCCCCTATTAGGGTCATTCGGGTTTCGGACTCTCGAGGAGCGTGACGTCGGCTGTGGCGCCGCGCTCGCCGGCGTCACCGCCATTTTAATTTTTTTTTTTTTTTTAAATATTTTGTACGCTGTACTTTACTGTATTTATATTCCGAACAATAAACGCCCTGTTTTCGCCTGTACTTCCGCGTTGTCAATCAACATAAGCATGTCCCCGAAAGAAGAAGCAGACGATACCACCATGACTTGACGATGACATTACATCATCAGGGGGGGTCCAGAGCGCTCATCCTACCCCCCCCCCCTTTCAGAGGTGACAATGTGATTGAAGCCATTTTGATAGCATACACATAATAATTATTAAGGTGGTTTTGTTTTGACCTCCACAGCCGTCAGCAACAAGTGATTACCGGTTACAATGCAGAAGTGATAAAAACTCCATTGTCTACTGAAGTATGCCATCTGGTACTGTGCTGTGATCTGATTGTGCATCTGTAGAATGGCCACAAATAGAACTACGAACTATTATAGGACGCCATTTTGAAAATTTCATTCGAATGTCAGTTTCTGTCCAGTTACAAGTCTTGATTGGGTAGTTTTTAACAGTGCCTCCCCCATCCATTCTTGTAGGTCTGTAATAATTCATAACTAACTAGGTATAGGGAATGATAGTGAGTATGAAGGTGATGGATGTAAAATTGCAAAATGCGAGGAAGAGAGATAGCATGGGTGCCATGGAATGTAGGTACACATGATCGGGTCATGTACAGACCTACAAATTTATCTAAAGAATGGATGGGGGAGCCACTGTCGAAAACTACCCAATCAAGACTCGCAACTGGACAGAATCTGACATTCGATTGACATTTTCAAAATGGCGTCCATATGGTAGTTCGCAGTTCCATTTTTGATCGTTCTTTAGATAAGTTTGTAGGACTATATGTATAATTTTTATGATGACGTTACATATTTAGGTTATGGGGTATAATTTTTGAGACAATGTTATTGAGACGATGTTATGGCGAAGACAGATAAAGGAGCTTACAACCAAGGAAAATTACAAAAAACAGTTGAATGTGGAAAAAAACAGGATAATATGTCATACGGATATGTATAATCATGTTTACGAAAGAAGACAAGACAGTTTTAGCTGTAGTACAATATTACCCAAAGAGATTGAAACATCTTTGGAAGAAAATTTGCATACGTTGGAAAAGCATGTCTCACAAAAAAGTAGTCCTCGAATTAATTGGACAGTATATTAAAGAAAATAATATTAACAAACCGTTTAAAAATGAAGTACCCGGACATAATTGGTGTATAGGTTTTATTAAAAGAAATAAGTTATTATTTAAATATGATGGTTACTTAAAACCCTAACGGCTAAAATTATTAAATATAGAACATGCTTTGCCCACTGATTCTCTGAATGCTGGTTGTCCAAATTCGAAGGAAAATAAAGTAAATTGCGGGGCGCGGGTCACACATCATTACCAAAACGCTGTTCGCGGCCGACCTATGCGGCCGACTGAACCCACTCCAGCCCGCGCTGCGCTACTTTCGTGACATTATTTTTTGTTTTCGTTACCTACCTAAAGTTTTCAACTGTTTTAAACATACCTATTCATCATGAACCAGGTGCAAATTCATCTCATTGAATTATATGTCACACTTACTCCGACTCATCTTAATTTGCATTTAAAATCTCTCGGGAACATTAATAAATAAAATAAAATATGTGTATCTGTCGAACCGATTAAGAATAGTTTGTCAAAAACACATTTTAATTTTTTTTTAAATCGTATTTGCATGAAAATGTTTTATAATGTTTTTCAGTGTGGCAAACATGTGAACTTTTTTCCCAATCGAATGCGTGTAAATAAAGTCATGTGCAAAGAGATTGAAAGACTGAGGGAACACGCTATCATTTATGTACTAAAAAATACGAATCGGAGAAAGACAGTTGGTAATGTTGGTATTCTGGAGCTTCTTCAAGTTCGTGTGGTAAAACAACATGGCGGATATGATATTGTTATTCTCTCGATTTATACGTATTATACGTTATTATTCGGTAAAAAAATGTTTATTAATGGAAGAATACAAATTAGTAACAGCATTTCGGAACAATATGCATACTATTAATTATTTATACATTGATAGTTTTTCCTAAAAGATCTTTTACAATAACAATTCAAAACTTTTACATCAAACGTCAAATGGTTGTTTATTGCGAAAAACCCAGGGCCGTATGCATAATATTATTTTGAACCCAAAATATACGATGTCTTTTTCAAAGTAAAAACTGTTAGTGCTAGTTAATTACATTCATTATTTACATAGATTTTATATTTCATTTCAGAGTTAAATATATTTTTAAGAATACCAAACAAAAAATTGTATTTATATGAAGTATGTAATGGAGTATATGTAGCAATTTTATAATGTTATAGGTATAAATTAAATTATTTCAAATTTCCGAAAAATGAAGTTCTTCGGTAATTGTGGATTGATGCAGTCGGGCGGGAGAGCTGGGTGCCATCTAAATATTCATTACTGTGTGGGAAGCATTTCTCGGAAAGTGACGTTAAATGAGTGTTAAAGTTAAATGAGAGTTAAAAAAGTGAGTTAAATAGATAAAATATTGTAATTAACTATATAATCAAATTTTCAACATACCTACCTGTATTTTGTCTCTAATAGGTTTGTATAAACAAGTAATTTTATACACAATATGTCAAAAAAGAGCCCATGTTATATTTTTATTTCATAAAATATTTTCAAAATACACATGTGTAAATAGGTAGGTAATATAATAATTTTTCTTTTGTTTGTAATTAACTGTAATTATTTGTGTTTTTTATTTAACCGTTTTATCTAAACAATAATGCTATGTTATTTTATATAGAACAATATGTAAAAACAAGACCATATTTCTTATTCCAATATTTAACCATTTGCTATTAACTGATTTGTGTATAATTTTTCGTTGCGGGAACTTTTTATAATGAAAATACGTTTATCATAAATTGGTTGTAAGCTTGTGTTGATAAAAAAAAATACTCAGTGGGGCGTTTTTATGTCCAAGTATGGCCCATTTGCAGCAAATTGTACCTAATTTCAGAGAAGTAACACTTTCTCTCACAAAACGAGTACACACTGACATTTGTGTGCTACCTCTGAGGGAGGAGTCCAATCTCTTTGGTCATGTGTCGAATCGGAAACTTATTGGAAACAATCAAAAACAACTCTGTCCGAATGGAAACTTGGAGAACGTTCAGGGGATGGATTTTTTTAAACCTATCGGACAAGAAGAATAAGGCACACAATCGCTCGCTAAAACGGAAAAAGCCGTAAGATAATAATATTAGTAGATAATATTCATACCAAACTTTGATACATACTGATTTGAGGGTGGCGATTTAAAAAGGGACTAATAAATTAAATAATTAGGTAGGTACATAGGTCTATGATGTCACTTTATACTTGGTCACATTCATTATTTCCGTGATGTGGCAATAAATGGAACCATAGATAAATAGGACGACTTACAACACCGACAACAGTAACACCCACCTTGCAACATTATATTTAGCAAATAGCTGTGGCGGTGTCCGCCGAGGTATATTTTTAATAATCTTGGCTCGTTGTAGTAGTAGTTAAATTATAACGAATTCATTTGTTTACACATTTTCGCTCCATATTTTTTTTACAAAGTAAGTAGTTTTATGAATTACTATTTTTGTGATACTTACCGTAATCTCCAAAAATAATGTGTACCTAGCACGTTGCCCAGTTGTTATGTGCCTCAAAATCAGATGTTCGAATTATTGTTTTCGAACAAATTCTCTTACTTTCCTCCTGATATGTTTTCGGAGTTAACATCTAATGGAAAAGAAAGCCCTCTCATTTTACAGAGATTTTTTTCTTCCTATATACCTAGTGTCAAGTGTTTTGGAATATAACTCAGTGAAAGCATGTCAACGTCGCTCATTTACATAAATTATGTATAATTTTGACGTATTTCGGATCATATTAATCCTACTTATTTCCAATATTTCAAGGCATATACAATCGAAGCGGCGTTTATAGTTAAGTGAAACACGTGTATAACATCATTTATAGATACTAATTAGTCATTTAATATTATTGAATGATATAAACATGACGGTTTGTCCCAAGCCATACATTCGTCGGGATTCGAAATACCAAAAATTTGTTTGGCGTGTCATCAACCAACGAAGACACGACGCTGCTTAGTGGGGCACAATGGTATACCTAACGAAACGATGTTATTTATTTTTACGATGTGATTTTGATGTATGTTTTTCTTGTCCACTTTTTCAGTTGATATCTAGAGTTGCCGAAACATGGATTCACCTCGCAAAATAGATGACTGCTATTTTTATTACTACTCGACGTGTACCAAGGTAAGTTTTATTTTTATTTTATTCATTTTCATGGTACATATCACGTAAAAATCTGTACAAGCTACTGCATAATAATATGGTGATTCCACATCTATATGCTTTGTCTTCTGGCGAAAGTTTCACCCATTATCTGCTAAAATTTGAATCATGGAATACCTACATTAAGCCATAATGTGTTATCTACTTTTTGAATTATTGTTTTACCAGCCAATTTTGTTGTCGAAAAATACCTGAAATACATCTTTAATCAGTACTCACGATCACGGACATAACGAGATCTTGGATGTAATGAGGAAACATTCGTTGACATTTTAGTTTATGATTTTCTCCATACATTTATTCCGTTTTATAACGAGCTACTTATCGGATACTAAAAAGTAAAAATATCTACAAAAATTTTCTTAAAACTGTTAATGTGTCGATCGTTTAAAAACATTTTCGACCCTAAGCAATAAGATCCGACCGTAGACCGATATCGCCGGGATCGGATTACGTTTATTAAGTACCTAATTGGTGTTTTCGCCGACAATATTGAACACATGGTTGAAATTTAATGTAAAAATTCCAAGCTGAAGTCAGTAGGTACCTACCAGCGTTCATTACAATAAACAACTTCTTTTGTAGTTTATGAATGCCATGCTTGTTTCGGGGAAAAATTCTAATTGTGTATTTTTGTTTGAATTGTGACTTTTTGTGTTATGTGACCGCTCATTTAAAAATACCTATTCTCTGATATAACGAGTAATGCTTATACAAGCAATTCAGTAGGTCACATCTTCCTCGTAATAACCGATATATAAATAACATGGAATACAAACCCATCAGTTCATGTCAGATACTGAATAAGATATTATGTCGAGTTGGTGTGTTTTTACTTTTAAAACATAGGTATACATATTATGTAGAACGGTGTCAGATTCATCTGCCACTGCAGTCGACTTATTTATGTGTTGATATCGTTTGACAGCATTTATAAACTGTGTCAATATTGTTATTGTTTACGCCATGAGCTGGTAAGTTATCATCGAGGGGTGGACCGAATGTGATTTGATAACTTCGTATTGGTTTAAAATTGTTAAACGGCAAAATTTTGTATCATCGGTGCATTGTGATCAAGAAGTCGTTTGAAGTTGCTTAGACAAAACTATTTTTTTGCATCAAGCGCTAGAACCAAGAGTCCTATTTGAAATGGTTCTCGTTTGATACTCGTTCATCGTCCACCCTGGTAGTGCTAATGGGTTTGTGGCAAACGCGATTATTAAAATTTTAGGCGAATTCAAAAAACGGGGACTTACTAAAAGTGGTTGAATGAAAACTTGATTCCCAACTTACTACCGAACTTAGTGATAGTTAAAGATAAATGATTCCTACAATAGATTATTAAACCCTACGCTGTCAAACAATTAAAAAAAAAACGTGTTCAATAAATTGGCCAACAACAACATTGGATTCTATGGGCCGCGTTTGTCCAGCTCCAATATGATAAGAGCCGATATTGCCTGAAACTAATGGTGTCTAATTTAAATATTCCTTAGGTGTCAGTAATTTTATAAAGTGCCCAGTTAACGATTATTGTTTTGTTTCCAATTTCAGGGTGACACGTGTCACTTTCGACACGAACCATCGGCACTAGGCCGGGAGACAATGTGCTTCAATTGGCAACAAGGAAAATGCTTTGATCAACAGTGTAATCTAAGACACATGGAATTAAGAGTAAGTCCCACTAGCATCAACCACATATTTTCTGATAATTATACATTATAACCTCGATAATTCGAAATCCAAGGGACCCTGAAAATTGATTTCGAATTAGCGAAAATCGCTATAAATCGAATTTTCCGAAAGAAAAAAAAATTTTCGTCAATTTGTATGGAGACGATGCAGTATTGAAAAATAGTGTTACGTGGTATTTAACAGTGAAAAAAGTAATTCAATGGTGAACTAGTTCGAAATATGTGTTTTTTACACTTTGTAATTAAGCACTAATTACTGAGTAATCAGATATCCAGCTAGATAGGTACCTACCAAGAATAAAAATTCTTAAATAAGAATGTTGTTCCTTTCAAAAATCTAATCTAGATTCATACAAATTCACAGTAAAAACTGGTACATATGTAGGTGTGTATTGTATTTAAAATAAAATTCTTTAATATCCTATAAACAATAAAAATGTCAAGTGAATTCATTAAGTCAATTAGTGAACTAGTCCTGTCAAGCAAAGAGTCACTGTGTATGCATTATTGCCAGTTTAATCTAAACATTCAGTTGTTATCAACTTAAATTTTAAAAGATAAGAAACTCATTGTTTATTGAAATACATTAAAAACATAATTCTGTCAGTTATAAAAAAGGTTTTTTTTTCACTGAAAAGCATTTAGTGGCTATGTGCTAGGATTACCTTGTAAAACAACATTTTTTTCACATTAATAAAATAACGGATTGTGAATTAAAATGAATGACAAGTAAATCTACCTTGATTGACATCCCCAGCAATAATAATATTGATGCTTGGATAAGTCATTTGTGTCATAGTACATTAGGAGTTTTTGGGTTTTTCCACATACTAAACTTGGGGATTTGCCTCCCATCAGTAAATTTGCAGGTGTTTGCCTACTTAAATGCAGTCATTAAATTTATTACTTTCCAAGAAAATAAGTATTTTACTATTATTTATTTCGATTTATATGGATAAACTTGAATTCGCTACCTCCAAATGTAATATTATTTCATTCAATCGTTCAAGGCACACCTTATTGTTCCCATACACATTGTCTGGTATAATATTGAGTAGGGTAACGGAGATAAAAGATTTGGGAGTATTGTATGATACAAAGTTCACTTTCAATCAGCATATTCTTAACATCAGTACTAGATCTAGCAAAATGCTTGGTTTTGTTATGAGGGTTTCAAAATCATTCGAAAACGTCCGAGTGCTACGTACATTATACGTATCATTTGTGTTGAGTATTCTTGAATATGCCAGCATTATTTGGAGTCCTAATAGGTTCATGCACACAATTAAGCTGGATCGAGTCCACAATAGATTTCTTAGATTTCTCTACTTAAGAACATACGGGTTCTTTCCTTATGATAATGACAATAAAATGAATTTCCCGATTCGTTTTCTTCTGGGTATGCTATCAATGCAATCCCTGTCTACCCGAAGAGTGATTGTTCTTTTAAAGCATTTCTTTTTACTTCTTCGTGGGTTCATTTACAATCCGCATAAACTGGCAAATATTAATTTTCATGTTCCCACCAATATCACTCGCAGCTCCACGGTCTTCAAGATACCTCGTCGCAGGACAGATGTTATGTTTCATGATGCTGTGTATCGTGCAATTAGCTTATTTGATGGCACCATAAAGGTTGATTTGTTTTTTATTAATTATATAATGTTTGTAGACGTTTTAAATAGGATAAATTTATAATTGTATATATTATCATATTTCTTTAATATTTACACATGCTGTCTTTTCCACTTTCTTGTCATATTAGTTGTTATTTGTAATTAATATATTTTTATATATTTGTATGTATTATGTATTATGGCGCATTGGCCAAAAGCTGTAATGCCGTAATACTCTTTTTTATAAATAAATAAATAAAAATGGCCTTTGGGACCAAATTCCATTTCGAATTACGAAATAATGAAAATTTCGATTTGTAATGAACTTTTTGTATGAAAAATGATTCTTGGGGGTTAAAATTGACGAAAAATTCTAAAAACGGCGAAATTCGATTTATCGTTTTTCGAATTATCGAGGTTCTACTGTATATGTTTCTATGTAACCCTTTTGTCATATACAATTTATAATTACATTGTTTTTATTTAATACTCGATGACAGAATTTTCAAAACAAATGAATATAGCATTTGCAATCATTCGTATTACGCACCTATTTGAAGATATTACATTTACTACCAAATAGGAAGTCCCATACCACACCAAGTCCTATGGGAGCAGCAGTACCAGGCAGCTAGTATTAATTATATTATTTCTCAAATCGTCTAGGTATCTATTCTACTATATTAAATGTCAAGCTAAAATCTGCAACGTTTTTCTGTCCTGTACAAAAATCCCTTTCGCCTATTTTCCGTGTAGGTAGGTACCTAGATATTTGAAATACGGTATACAGGTGGTAATTTTGGGCCAGTTTGGTACTTTAACAACCGGGCGATTAACACAACTAATATTACTATAAGAAGTTGTAAATTGATAAACTAAACTTTAACATAATATGTTTTTTGTTTAGAAAAATCGTAAGCAAATACCGTGCTATTGGGAATCTCAACCGGGCGGGTGCCGTAAGAAATTCTGCCCGTTCCAGCACACTGCCCAGCAGACCCGCCCGGGAGGCGTTCCCCCCAACGAATCCGCCCCCAACCGGGAGACAGCCGAGGTATCGGACTCTCACAGGATGCCGCCTACTCTTCCCATGCAACATCCTGGGTCTTGGCATCCACATCAGAGACAAGGTATGATGTTCGACTGTCTCAAATTTTGATACGTTTACAGATACAGTACTGTGCAAATTAATTCGAGCAAGTATGCACTATATTATGTTAAAAATTCCTAGAATTGTTAATAATTGGAATCAATCTGATGTCATTATCCCATCTCAAGAGCTCTGAAAGTTCTATGCCTAAATTGCCTCAAATATGGTATTTTTTTAATCTGATGTCGCCCCTCATCTGCAATGGCTGATGATTTCTTGCAGGACTTTATGGGTTAATTTGCTGTACCACGCGTATATAACATAACTTTCTCTCTGTGCAAAGCTGAAGAAAGATAAAAGGTGCATAATATACAGTTGTAATGAACTTAATCGGTTCTGTGCCAAAGCGAACATGTTCACAGATATGGCCGGGCGCACAGTGCCGGCCAACAAGAAACGCGAACTTATTCGCCTGTCTTTGAAGACAGAATGCCAGTCTCAGGCGTTTCTTTTGAATAATTTAAAATTCGGAAGAATACTGGTCCAATAGTGAGACATTTAGCATATTATGATTGGTAAGTGTTTATAATAAACTTTCAATATACAAAACCTCCCGGCACAGATCAGGTTCAGTAATTACCTAACTCGAGTTTGTTTTGGAATCAATTGATTTGTACTCTGATAATACTCTATCTACTCTTTTTGTTTATTTGACAGGTCCATTGGAAAATCCATTAGTAGCGAATGTGGGCGGGCCGCGTCCGCCGATGGATTCGTCGGTGCCCATCAGTCCACTGGCGGCGGCCTACAGCAGTCTGCCGAGCGTCGACTCTCTTGTAGTGAATTTTGAGGAAGGTATGCGCTTGTATTGACATCACCATCCTCACGCCCTACCTCCAGGCCCCACATATCTCCCAATGTGTCACAGTCACTTTAAGATTGTGTAAAATGATAACATCACTGGTAAATTGTTAATCCCGCTTGTGTAAAAAATATTTTCTTTTTCCACACGAGAGGATAACCTGATATTTAATTATTCATTTATATCCGCTGCTGATTTATTAATAGGAGGGGTTTGAAAGAGACTTGAGCGTCCAATTGAAAACAATAAAATGAAGATTTCGATACTGCCGATTGTTGCATGCCAATAATTGATGATTTTATTCGCTTCTTGGCTTATTTCTAGCATCTCTTTCAAGAAATATTTTAGTCATTAATATAACATCTCGTAGAGTTTGTATTGCGAGATATGTAATATATCTATTTTACCCTAATTAAATAACCAAGTTTGCTATTATTAAAATTCTGCCTAGCGGGATATACACACTCACCTGTAAAATGAGGTAATTTTAATTCTCTGCAACGGGACGGATAATTCAAATGTTGCTATGTTAAAAAAGAAAATATTTATAGATACAGTTGCAATTTGCCAGTATAAAACAAATTATGTAATCTGTGGCCTTCGGCCATGCATAATATGTTATTTCACATCTTATCTACTGTTTATTTCAAGAATTTGTCCAATCGGATAGGGATTGAAAGACAACTTGTTCTGCTGAAAGCCAATTCTGGGAACGATATAAAGTATTCTTTAAACGAAAGGTGCATTGATGTAACGTACTTTGTTTTATTGCAAAGTATTCATTATGTCAAAAATATTATATTAAAAGCAATTTGATTTAAGTATACCTGTTGTGTTATTATTGTAAAGCTTGTGTTGTAAAAACATTATTAACATTGTATTTTTAACCAATATCTGAATATATTTCGAATTAAAGTTGAAAATTTGTGAAATTTCTTAAGCAAATAGTACACGTAATCTGTTATCGACGACAAGAAAATAATCTATGATTTATATGGAATATTAGCCTCTTATCTTTTGTTATTACTCGAAAACGATGATTATTGAATGTTTGTAAGTTTATTAGGAATGTTAGCATTGCCTCTCCTGAATTTACATGTAACTCATAAACTACACAATGCTCACTATTTAAGTAGATTATAAATAATTACAAAATGTAATATTAATATGGTTACACTAAAAAATAAATTTTTTAATTATTAATACAACAGAATAATATTCTTATATTATGAAATACCATTAAGCGTCAATTACATTGAGCTTTTTTATGAGCTGATTATTGGCAAATTTAAAAGCGGGCGGTTCAGCTACTGCGATTTCATGATTACACACAAAATTTTCCATTCGCTGATAAGCCACAAGCCAGCGAGCGATTTTGACGGAACGTAGTTCGTTTTTTTGCCGGGAGGTCGCTACGCTCCATAATAATGTTTCCATTAAACGTCAAAAAGGTAAATTTCAAAATGAGTAGTTCGTTTTTCCACCACCATCGCTCTACTGCGCAGACGCGATACGCCCACAAGCCGGCGTGTAGCTTATAAAGTTGACCGGCTTTCAACTTTTCTCGGTGGAGTGTTTACAACCTGCTTATTAGCTTGTTCGATGATTACACTGGGCGAATTTACAGGCAGATTATAAATTTGCCAATAATCAGCTCGTAAAAAAGCTCAATGTAATTGACGCTTTAGTGTGAAATTGATTCAGCAATGAACAAGTGGCATCAGAAAGTAACAGAGCAATTTCATTGGTTGCCAGATGCATATCTTTAAAATTCAACCAATGACAGTAACGTCGTCTTTAATGTTTTGTTTACTTTTACTAGATAGCCTGATTCAAAAGTCGGAGTATATTATAGTAATAAAAACTATATTAAAAAGGCTAGATAGAAATACAACCTCCCGCTGATTATTAATGTCTTCTGGAAGCCTAGTCTGTAATAAACATTAGGTTTTCAATGTAATGATATGCATTATGTAATTACTGTTCTATGTATCTGTACGGATCGTATCTTGCTTGTAATATATTACAATGTTTACCGCATTATAGAATTTTTGTCCATTGATTTATACATTGTAATAATGTGAATTTACAATATGATTGAATGACACTTTTAATGTCTTTACGGTTTATTAGTTAAATGACTTAATGAAATAATGCGATTATTATATGTGTGAGTTGTCTCGCCCAAACTTATTGTTTTAGCAGTCAATGGAAAAATAAAATACTTTCATGCCTCCTAATGCCTATCAACACCAATTAAAAGTTGAGTTATGTAGTGAATACATATTGTAGAATTTGTGTAATAACAAACAAAAATAAAATTCTGGTACAGTAAAATGCGGTTAATTTGAAATTGATGGGACCGAAAATTGAAAAAAATTCAAATTACGAAATACAACATAGGTATAATGGCTGAAAAGTTACATTTTTGTTGCAATTTTGTAACGTTTCTGTGTGCGATACAGTTTCTTACAGATTAATGTTTATAAAGTCCCACGATGGCCGGGCGGTTACACGTCAGTCTGATAATGTCGTGGGTCCCGGGTTCGAATCCCGGGTTTGAAAAATTCACATATGTGTGTTTGGATCTAGAGTATGGAACCAATGGGTTGAATAAGTGGCCAACATACATTTCTTGGAAAAACAAAAATCTGCTACTGAACCTTATTGTTCATTCTTCAAATTAATGGATATCATTTTTATGAATTTTAGTGAATATTTCGATCTATGCTGAATTTCAAATTAACTGTGCTTGTCGAATTAACGGGATTTTACTGTAACTCTGTAGAGTTTTCATGTTTTATTACATTAGAGTATCTTTTACAGAAAATGTGCATCTTTACTGTCTGTAAGCCATTTTAATACTGAGGAACTAACTACTGATGACTGATTTGTACACAATACATTTATTTTGCATTTTAATATTACTTTTAGAAAATGTAGCAGTCTTTATATTGTTTGAAAACATGTTTGTTATAAAAGTGTCCTACTTTCAACGTATTCTTTATGTTGTTTTTTTTATTTCGATAAAGTCAACTTTATATGTTTATTCTTGTCATGAAATTTGGTGTAGCCTTTTATTGGATAAAAGTTATGGTTTTTATCAGCTCAATTGACATAATTTAATTTGATTACTATTCGTGCTGGCTGCCCTATAGCAGCGAAGGGATTGATTAGTTTTGTTTAGTCACTAGTCATGAATATGCAGCACATGTAGATATATCTAACGGATTTGTGAATTATGCATTGTTTCCTATAGCTGTCTGTCTTATCTACACTGAGAAAAAATATATATTAGGTTAATTGGTATAATAAGAATGGTCTGTTCACTCGATATACCATCAGCATTGATTATTTTCCGTGTTTTAAAATCGACAAATTCATTCGATTCTTTCAGTGCGTCTTTTTGTCGAATGGTATTAATTTCTTGACAATGGTCAGTGCTCACCAATGCAAATTACCACATACAGCAGACAACGGTAACTTGCATTAGATTTCACCGTGCATCTGCAGCAAATTACTAGATGTATACGGTAATTAGTGGTGGTGTTGGGCACTGGCCGCATGTGTGTGAGAAGCTGAGAATGATCGAAGATAGGGTAAATAAAAGTTGTGAGGTAATTATAGTTGGTGTATCGTAAAATATCAATAACTTATGATTAGACATGCAATATTTCAAAGGTTTCACTAATCAATGACTATCGCTTCAATCGTATTTATTAAAAGACTTGTTCATAATAATTTATTAAGCAAATTGTCATTAATTTACACCATGGAAATTATATTACTTGCATGAGTTGATGACTATATTGTTAATGCAAAAAAAGTCACCAGTTTTTATAGACGTAGATGCCGCAAAGGAGGTATTCATGTAAATTTTGATACGTTTAAACGGGCTTTGACATTATTACAAACCATGGTCGTGAGCTATATTAACTATGTTATTATTATCAAACTGGAAGGGAGTTTTAATCTTCTCTTAATATCTAACCCTGTCGAAGGAAGATAGATCATGTGTTTTCAGATAAATGGCATTTATATCTGCTAGTTTATGTGTTTGTTGTGTAACTGGTCATATATTAATGGTTATTGATAATATTTTACTATGCAATGTTGGTTTTTTTTCTTTTATTTGTGTTAATAACAACACTGCAAGTTATGCAAATTTTCTATAAGCTTTGAAAGTTATAGTAGGTATAGTGATTGTATTGTGTAAAAAGTTTGTTTTGGATCTTTTTTCATAGTTTTGCTCTGAAGTAACATAAAAATTATCATAAAAGCCACTGGAAAGGGATAAACCATTAAATTTGATATGTCTTAATTATTATGGATATATCTAAAATTATCTTTTTCATATAATGCGGTTTATGAAATTGCTTGTCATGTGAATGTCTTTGGATTTAAATGTATCCAATAATTATTAGTGTAGGGTGATTCGTGTGTTTTGAATGTAATTCATTAGGTATTCAATATTAATTATGGAGTCAATATTTTTGTATATCTCGAGAGGAATGCGTGACGGTAAAATGAGAGAGCAAGGAAAGAACAACACAGTGTTAGACGTGAAGATCTTCGATTGAGACGTGTGAGAAATAGTTGTCGAATCATATTCGGTTTGCTTCTGTGCATATTTTCCAGCCGGTGTTTGTCCGGTCGCTTCGTGGAGTGGACTTGATGATCGTTTCGTCCATTCTTCCAAAGATTTCAGCAGAAATATGTTTTAAGATGCTGACTCTTTGTTCTATTATTGTTTATAATGGAAAATATTGCAATTTTCTTACTCACATCGATTTTGCATTCTAGGAATACAAGCTATTCCATAATAATTATAGTTGGCTTGGTTCGTCATCCAAAAGGATTAATTTGCTTTGTGTGAATCATATTTTGAATTGACGAAATGTTGACGTTATCTATTACATATCCCACAATTCTTAATATTCAGCTGGTTTTTATTAGATTGATCTTTGTAATTTAAAGTAGGGTTTTTTACAAATATTTCGCTTTTTATGAACTTGGGAAATATTTATATATATATATAATATATAGACGTATAACTTTTGTAAATTTTTCAGCACTTATTGATTGTCGAGGAATTAAAGAAACAAAGTGTTAAAAAAAATATAGTAGTGTCAAATTTTGTATTACTATTGTTGTCATTATTGGCTTGGAAGAGTTGACTGAATGCTGTTTAGAATACCGGAATTAATCAAGAGGGCTGATAATCTTTAATTCAATACGAATACTTTAAACAATGGTACAAAAACATTTAAAGGAAATATCCATTTTACACAATTAATTCTATTATGATTTGACATAATTCTCTCGTATAAAATCTTATCTCTCAAAGTAAAATCTTGCGTTGCCACTCTGTAGTCATATCGTCGTGTGAAATGTTTTTCTATTTTTTTATCATTAAATATGTGAAATCGCCTGCGGGGGGGGGGAGTAGAGGTGGAACGATTGAGAGAATAATTAATCTTCTAGAGATATTTGATTAATGAATATGTGTCATTGCACCGATAATAAAAATATGCAAAGTCGAGCAAAAATTTTCTTCACTCGTCTAATGCTTCTAGTGTTAGAATATATTGAAATTACACTTCCAAATATAATAAATATATGGTTAAAAGTTAATGTCGACTTTTACAGGCTTCAAAACGTTTTGTATTGATAGAAACGGAGGGGACTGCATTGACTTTTTCTAAGCCGGAAATTTTTGGCTCTAAAGTAATAAAAAAAAAAAAATATTAATTAAAAAATGTGTTGATAATGTAATAAAAGCTTATTATCGAGAGCTAACTTTAAATATTTTTTAATTATCCATTTCATTAGTGTAATAATTATATATAATATATATAATATAATAAAATATTTGATTTTGCAGGAAATATGTTGAATAGATAGTGAACAATAAATGCCTCTATGATGTAAAATTACATTACATTGAATATAATAATTGCTTATATGTTTTTATGTTGTTACTTATCTGTTGTTTTTTTTTTTAGCAAGGGGTAAATCATTGTATGATTTATTATCCTTCATTATAATTTGCAATCCAGTACTGATAATTTATTGATTATAAATGAATAGCGTATTTTAAATAAGATAAAAAAAATATCTATACAAATATTATATTAACATTGTCTTAATAATTTATAAAGGAAGCTAAACAATTTTTGTAAACATTGTTGTGTATTTGATTATGACTCCCGTAGTGAAGAGCGGTAAAAGAATAATTATCATGTCTGCCGATAGCGGGCAAAGTCTTTTACCTTATTTTTGCACATAAAAAAATATTTAATATCCAACAATGTGTGCTTTGCTCTCTTTTAGAATAATAATTGTAGCGTCTACCGTTGTAGTTATATTTTTTTTTCCTCACAGTCACTGTACAATAATAGCCTAAAAAGTAAAACTGTATGATATTTATCTTTTACCCTTTTTTTATGATGCAAAGTTGTATTTCGTTGAAACATATCTTTTAATTACACATACTATGAGCATATAATTCAATAAATAATTCGTAATTCGATTGATATACTATTGTCATAAAAATTTCTGGAATTTTCAAAAATCTCATTTCAAATAATTGTGATTTTGTTTTCTGTAATAGTTGGATTTTGGATCATTTGGACTAATAATGCTACAGTAATTTGCTGAATAATTCAAACATGTTTTGACGATTCTAATGATCCAGTTTCCATTGTAAATTATGGCCATGCTATTAAATTTCACGTATTTTGGGTTTAGGAATATTTATTTCATAATCCACCTGTCATCCATTGGGAGTCATTACATCCGGTATTCTACCGGTCTACATCTTGAAGTATTTCACTGATACATCTTGTTAGTAAAAATAGTACATATTAAATAATTGGCCATTTAATACATAATATACATTACATACTTAGAATTCTAACTGAATCTATTTCTTCCATACTTTCATTGAATTATGTTTTTTGGCTCTGTTTCATAATGTGCAAAAGACTCATACCAACTGTTTGTAAATTTTCAGGGATTATTCTTGTGTTTTGTAATGAAAGAAGATTTGATAACCCTTCGTTAACTATTATGAACGAGCATTGTGCGTTCATGTATTGCGTTTTTAGACGATTTAACTGCTGTTTTAAAATCTCATTTGAAAACAAATATCTACTGCGAGCAAATTATGGGTCATAATTGCATATTTTTAAAATTATATTACAACATTTTTTACATTTTATTGAAAATTTCACATTAAAAACATTAATTGCAAGATTATCAATGCTGCTTTTTTTAAACGTCACCGACGTGGCGTATTGTTGGCATGATAATTTTATTGATTGTAGCGTAGCTATTAACTTTTGTCAAATTGTACTGGGTGTGACATTTTTAGAATAAATTTACCAATAATTATTGAAAATACAATCACAAACTAGATCGATTCTTGTGGAACCGAGCAAGAATTATGATAAGACAGACGCTGGCATAAAAATGTTTTTTGAGAAGTCAAATTCATTCGTAGACGAAGCTTGGATCGACGATCAATGTTTTTGTATTTTATGACTTAAAACATTAATTTTAATTAACATCCGTGCAGTAAATCTTCTACATTAATATTAATCTATCCTTAAAACTTATGATTTGTTTCACGTTTATTCTATGATAGAAATTATAAAACAGGGTAAACAGATTTTGTGAAATTTCGAATTAAAAATTTCATTTGAATTTTCACACCAAGTCTTGAATAGATATCCATTTCAAATTCACCTATAGTTACTTACATAGATATGGAATGTTTGTTCATACTAACACGATCTGTTACAAAAAGTTTAATATTATTAGGTGTAGGTAATACATATTTGTTATTACTCTACCTACGTTAATAATTTTACTGTTAAAGGCTATGCGTTTTCAGTTTCCGAAACAGCTTTTATTTAAGGGAATGTATGATTAAAAAAAATATTAATTATTTTATTGCCACTTTGCAAAAGTAATATTTTAGACTCCTTTTTTACCCATAAAACAATAAAAATTAAAATAAGTGAAATTTATAGTAGGATTTAAATGTAATAAATAATTGGACTTTTGTTGTTCTATCTGTATAATTTTTGTAACCGGTAAAATCTCATGATATTATTAATGGTGTTCGGTGTGCATCTTTGTAAAGTAAATTTGGAATTTGAATTTTCCAGAATTTGTGTATTGCCAGATTATAAAAATATTATTCGCATTTTAATATGAAAAGATTTCTTTTGTCGATAAAAATGATCATACAGTCTCATCTGTATAGAAATTTTTCGATAAATTAAAAAAAACTGTAAATTTACAATATTTTAAAAACCATATAATGAAATAATATTGAATTACTACCAACTTATTGCCAAAAATTCACATTTTTGTGAATATTGCATTGAATGGCACTAATTATTGTTTATGGCACCTTATTTCTCTTATATTCTATTATAATATTCGCTACTTATGGCAGTATTTTGTTATTTATTGTTTATTCATTAATTAATTATTATTAATATTATACTATCACATTAAGTCACGAATAATGTGACATTTTTATCCTCTGATGTTCTTCTCATACTCAACTATGTTAATTGTTTGATGTTATATTGTAAATGTAAACAGTGAGGTAGCCTAACTTTGTTTCAGTTCGTTAATTTTTACTTATTGTTTTAACTCAATCTCACTGAAATTACTTATCTGATTTTTTTCAATGACTTAGTATTTTACTGTTCAAAATGTAATACTATTTTTATTTCTCAAAAATGTGTTGATTTGTATTATTATAAATAAAGATTGAATTTATTTCATTTGATTTTTGTAATTATTTACCCTCTTTAACATATATTTTTATATTTTTCTCTCTGAATAATTCATTGTCTACTCCGAAATAGACGCCAGCGCTGTGGAGAAATTAGTCAGACTTAAACAAGAATACAAAACAATATCGCGATATTTATGAAAATCATTTGAAATAAATTGCATCTTTTAATTCCTTTCGCCGGCCGATCACCGGCCGAGCTCTTGTATTTCATTTAAGTCGATGAGAATTAAACAAATCGTTATGTATTCTTGCAGAATCTGACTCGGAAAGTATGCCAACGTTGACTCCGGTCAAGAATAGGTTTTTGGATGACGGGCGCCGGGTGGTTACCATCAAATCGCTGGAGCAGATTCGCCTCGAGCGCATTCAGGCAGAATCGGCCGCTTTCTACTATTATGATCCGGACAGCTCGGCGGCGGCTCTTCAACTTCAGTCTTACAATGACGATTCCATGTCGAGTGAATCAAGAGACACAGAAATGAGACATACGCCTACCAATAAACTGCCTCATCAATATGAATCCTTGACATTAGACGAAATACACCAGGGGAAAGATAACATAATATCTAAAAGGTCCCGCGATAAATCAGACGACTTTAAAATATTGTCATTGGACGAGATCCGAGCGAATAAAAGAAGAAAATTCAATGAAGAAATGCAATCTAAAAATGTTGCCGCTGATTTTGTTGTCAATAAAAGAAAACGTAGTCATTCCCCTGATATTTCTAACGTTCAAGCCGTTGATGATAAAACTCTCGAGGCATATTTGAAATCCTTCAGGACGACATCGCCTAATAAATCTAAGAGGTGTGACGGTGAAACTGTTAAAGTTACACCTACGAAACCTAAGTTGATAAGGAAACGAAATTCTATGCCATGTGACAGTACAACTTCTGCTGAACTTGTAAATTTTCACAAATCTTTTGACAATATTAATAGTCTGAGTGATAATTTACCAAATACTGTTATTAAAGACATTAGTTCTACAATTATTAAAGACGATGCTTGTGCGAATGGAACTGTTGTAATAGAAAATAATTCAAACACTGAACAGAGTGAATTAAATAATTCCACGATTAGTGACACAAAGAGATATCTCTTGCCTAACATAATTCCAGACTTAATAGCCAGTTGCGCTAAACCTTTGGAGAATAATAAAACCAACAATAGCTCTGTACCCGTCGGTGTATCTAATTCGGAGGAATCTAATGTTTTAAAAATGATTGATGAATTTTTGGCTTCGTAATAAAAATATTGAGAATAAAACATTTTGAAGTGCCTTAAGTACTATTTATTAATACTTTTAGTACAAAAAAATGTGATCTAAATTTAAAGATGTGTTCACTAGATAGGTTGTTAGGTCATTTTCAATTGCATGAGATTATTGTATTTTTTAATGGGAAGCAATAGGAAGACAAGATCTGAGATCTTTCATTGAAATGATTCCTTTCTATTGAAAAAGTTCAATTTTTTTAAAATATTAATACTAGTACCTACATATAAAGGCTTAGTTACATTGGCAGACGCGCAGACCCAACCCGATCCACGCTGACCATCGTGGCCAATGTTTGTACACTATTTGCAATTACATGCAACGATTCAATCGCGTTGGTCCTTGTTTTTGATTGGTTTAGAATAAACATAGTGTTGCTATTATTAAAAATATAGGTTGGCCGAAAACTATTTCTTCGTTAGATTGGTGGCAACACTGAACAGTGTTCCCGTGCAAATTTACATCAAGACTGAGCTATCGAACCTAGTGGGCGGTGTTCGGATATCTTCCTACGCTCTCGGCAATCTTCGCTTGGATCGGGACGACAAAAAATAGAATTTATCCTACTTTACTCACGATCGCTCCCGATCCTTGAAAACCATAAAGAATAGATTTTGACACTCGTGGCAGATGATCGGGCCAGATGCAATCTGCCAATGTAATTTGAGCTTAAGCACTATTGGGCTGTTTATTATTTATAATTAACTAATTAAGGGGACTATTCTTATAATGAAGAATAGAATAGGTTAAGCTTATCCATATACAAATACTGAATAAATCAGTACACATTATATGAAAACAATAACATCCAAAATTCTTTTATATTCTTGGGTTATATACTTTTTAAATTGTCAATTAATTTAATATTTCAGTAAAATTCAATATTTCGGGTAGATATGTTTAAATACCTACAGCAATATAGACTCGATTCATGTGTACACGGTTAAATGCTCAGTACAGTGTTCGGGTTAATGGTTGTTATTTCAACCATTAAACCTTATTTTTAATTTAAATTAAAAATTATTTTCAATAATCTGTAAACTTTTCTTGTTTTTGCTCTGTGAATACGAATGCAAGAGAGATTGAAATTACGGGATCTAGCCGTATTTTGGAATGAAGGTTTATATGATTCTCGTGATAAATATAATAAAACTTGTGAAAACTACATAATTTGTCATTGTAAATATAGAAAATATGGGAATAAAACAACATTCATTTTACAGGCTTCGAAATGAAACGGATCGCACCGGAGCGCCGTTCCGGTTCATTAAATCCCTAAAATTAATGCTCCCTCCGTCTTGTGGAAAAAATAAGTTGACCATCTGAGCTCCATATGTATAACATCTATCTAACTTATTTTTATAACATATAAGTACATAAAATTGATAACTATCTATATTTTTTTTTGGAAAAAATATTGAGCGCTCCGGTTCGTAACATTTTCCATTTCGAACGCTGATTTTGTGTTGATTGAATTTTATTGTTCTAGCAATATAGAACTTGCATCTTTTATTATTTATAATTAATAATTATAAAGGTATTCTATAATGTTGTTGTGTTACTGCCAAAAGTTGATAAGCCTCAAAATCATGTTATGGAGTTCAATTTGATAGTTTGACATGGCTTATAAAATTAGGCATAATATTAATTATTTATTCCTTTGTGGTTTATGTATATTATGTTCTATCCATCGGATGGCGTTGAAATTTTTTTCTAGCATACATATAATCTGCTGTTAACTCTAAATGGTTACATGTAAATTGTACATCTATTACATTTCACCGTAGCACAGTTCGCCGTGAGCTTTCTTATCCGAAAGAGATGACCGTATACCATACGGTCACTTTTATAGCACCGAGATGAAAAAATTACATATTTTTCTGTATTTCATTGAATACAACATTTCACGGTGACGTGTGATACGGCGAACTGCATACGTATAAATTTCCGGACACGACCTAAATGCCTAAATAATTATCAACTTACCAACTTTTGGCAGCAACCTATGATATGTATTCTCCAAACTCGGATTCCCAGAATTAAAGTGTAAAAACCGGGACTGCAATCTTTAGTATGCAGGAAATTAAAAATATCGATCTCAATATATTATGAAAGTAAAATTATTTACTTCAGAAAATAGTTTTGGTTATTGCTATTAGTAAATATATTCAGTTTAGTTAATTAAGTTACTTATTAAGTTAGGTGTGATTGTCTTAAGATTTATGGCATCGGTACTTACCTATGTAATTGTTTTTATAGGTACCAAGTTGTATGATAATTTTAGCTAGGTAAATCTTGCAGATGATACTAATTGTCAGTATTTTCTTCAATCTGATATTATCAGGTAATTCAAAGATTATTTTATTGACACTACCTACCGGATGCAGCACATATCAAGTGAAGTAGGGTTCGGTAAAAAAAAGGTAATGTGAAACTTGCCTCAAGTTGTTTTGTAATTGAGAGGGTGATTTGCTGTAGTTTTTTTTGACATTGTATTTGTGTTTTAATTGAAATTTGGGCAAATATTTTTATATATTATAATATGTGGAGTAGGTCAGTTTGCCATCAAAACGAGGGGTGTGTATAGTAAGTAATAAATTGATACCATCCATAAATAACAATTTTAAGTTTCAGGGTTTTTTTTATCTTGGCAATATATTATGTATAATTTATAGAATTGACATTGTGAAGGTTAATACAAATGGAATTTGCGTAATGATGAGCTAATATAATCATTCAATATAGTCTCCACTAGTCACTTCGTGAACATGAATATCATTATTGCTTTTAATATAAATATCTTATGGACAAAAATTTGATTCTACATTATTTAAAAGCACGTATAGTATTTTATTATTTATAGATGCTCTCATCATAAAAAAAGTGATCGAACATTAGTTTCAGCAAGTGACATACTTGTTTTGACAATTGCGATTTGCAAATTTGACTATATTCGTGGTAACCTTGTTTTTTTTCACCATGGCCGATCCTAATAAGATCATATAGGCCTCCACAGAGTGGAGGTTTGTGTTAACAGTTTTTTTTTATATCACTACAAGAAATGAATGTTAGCCACTTGCTCAACCTATTAGATCCATACTCTAACGCCAAACACAAATTTAAAAAATCTATGTGTATTTGCGATCACAATTCTAACCTGGGTCCCACGACATTATCAGTAAGTCACTCAGCCATAGTGGGCGATAATCATTTCATTTTGACTCAGTCTATCTGTAAAATCTTCTCTATAATTATTATAGAGAAGATTTTATTCAATTGCTTTACTCTTGACTTATTAAAGTATGTAGACATTTATTTAATTTATAATTAAATAAGTCAAATTAGAAATAATATCATTACTATTGTATTACTACCAACCTTTTCTCGTCATAATCATGTCGTAAAAAACTGTCTGAATAGTTCAATTCCAATTACGTGAAGTTGGAGCAAATTGAAAATTGATTTCATACAAAGCATACTATAAAATATCTAGTAGTGTTGGATCATTATGTGTATTGTATTGAGTGTTTTATTATTGAATTACACTAGAATTATTGTTTTACTTTTAAATGGACCAAACAAATTTCTATTCTAGCCGATACTAATAATTTTTTACATGCCAATGAAAATAAACCACATTAAAAACTGTACAAATATATTTTTTATTTTCCCATACATAGCTTTTCTCCGCTTAGTGTAGACTCAAACCTTTGTAATTTTATTTCATCAATTCTATTCAGTAGGTCTATTCTATACACAAGGCGGCTATCAATGGTTGTTTATCATATTTATGTATTGAGACATTATAATTGTTACAATATGCTATCCGTTAAAACTCTATCTCACTCTAAAAGCCAAGAGAGTGGGCGGGGCAGTTTATTATTGTAAAAATTAACCACCTCAATATATAAGTATGATAAACTACTGTCGATAGGCCTTGTGTATAGAATAAACCCACAGAACCATTTAATGAAGTGGTAAAAAAAACGTTACAGGGTTTAAAAAAACAATGAAATATTTGTAAAACATAGTTTTTATTGAAATGATTCAAGTAATAGATTTATGATTATGGAGCACTTACCACATAGTTAATATCTAAATTAAAATAAATTTACATCACATTTCTTATACATAACTCAGAGTCTTACGTTTTTATAAAACAGTGAATCACATTTTCACCATAATCAATTAATTAATGAATTAAACAAATCGAAGATTGAATTATAAATTAATTAGGGAAAAGCTTTCCTGTGTCAATAATTATAAACATAAAAATATTAAGAAAAATGTTTACATAATACATATTGATTGGAGGGTGTTAAAATGATCAATACGTATGTATACATATTGTAGTTTTGCTATAAACTTGTTATCAGTATTGTGAATTCTGAACTTCAAAATTATAGTGAAAAATATCTGTGATACCTATAATTATTATTATCCACTTGGTAAATGTTGATTTTTGCAAAAATAATTATATAATTATTTGCTTTGATTTTACAAATAATGTTTTTTGAAGTATTTAGTTAAAAATATATAAATTTGCTTTAAAGAAAGTTAGTTGATAGAGACCGAAAAGTTTAACGCGAGGCTTGGCGGCGGTGCTTGTATTGTTTGCAATTTCAAAGTATTGTGAGAGTATTGCCAGGATTGGAAGATATTATTTCCCACTTCCTTAAATAGGTATATATTTTCGCAAATTTCAAATATAATGATATAGATTTTTTCCCAATAACTTAGCATAAATTTTATATTATGGCAACATTAAAATTTCAAGTGTATTTTGTATCTGTCATCGCGGCAACTCTTTCGATAGCGTTGATGAAGGGCTGAATGAGCTTATTTTGTCGTTTTTCTTCTTCACAGTAGGAGATATTAAGATGACTTATAATCTTCCTGCTGTCACTTTTCAAAACTTTTGACATTATTAACACGTGTCTAAATGACTGATACCGCGCACTTATAAAAAACGTCAAATGCTTTCAAGGTGAGGGGAATGAATACTGAAACACGAGAGGAGGTGTTTCTAGTTCTTCAAACCACCCGCACATCAACTTAAACTTTTCGCACTCTATCTGTATCTCTAGAGCCAGTTTGCAGAACATTAGTAAAGATTTTGTATCATATCTTTCAAAACCAATTCATATTTTCAAGACAATTCATAACATAAACCTGAAATTAAATCTACTAGCTCTCTGACATGTATACCATGGTTGTAGAATGTAAAACGACATCAATACTGTTGTGGAAGGTAAACATTTTTATGTTTTAAGAAATGAAGCAGAGAATATAGCTAATAATTATTTACAAAGAGATTTCAATATGAATTAGGTACCATAATAATATAAGAAATACATACATATTATTATTCTTTTGTAGAGGATTCATTAAAAAACAAAATAATACAATTTTGAAATTTTAACAACAGTGTAATAAGAACTCATATATTGATTGAAGGTCTAATTTAAGTGTGTTTGAAGTTTTGCTTGTTTTCCATTTTTAGATTTTGCTGTTGTCATTGAATATTGTATTAATATTGAATAAGTTTAAAATCGATGGACAAAATTGCCATTTTAATGGTGCCGAAGAAGGACAAAACGTTTGAAGAAACCCCATAAAAGAGACTGGACATAATTTCAACTTTAATTAAGTCTGCCAGGAGCTGAAAGAAGCATTAGAGCGCCTGTACACATGCATGAATTTACTGGTGGCAATAGTGCTTATTTTAAAGTATCATGACAATAACTGTTTACACGTGCTGACTGTCTCTCCAATTCATTCTTTACGAGTGAGTGAGACACGATGTTGTCATTTTATGGTACTATTTTGTACTATTTGACAGCTAGTGAAAATCGGTCAACCTGAAAATCTGTTTTTTTTCCCGGCAGGTTCCCCACTATTGTTCTACTGCGCAGGCGCAGATTGAAAAAATCTTACTATCACATGAAAATTCAGAAGCTTCCAAACTTGTTTGATTCATGCATGCAATCTTGCCAACTGCAGGATAATACATGTTTACTCATACATTTTCATACTGTCAACAGTAAATCCATGTACGTGTAAACGGGGTATTAGTCTCATTAGATCTACTGACTATAGACAGAGTACCACATTTGCACTGTGTGTGTATAGAAAACCATCACTGAGCATGGGCCCATTTTAATATAACACAGCATCAACACTGTAGCAGTATTTTTAACTATAGATACACCATCATAAATCGCAGTGGCGAAGGGTGGAGGTAGGCTGTTAAGATCCGCCATAAATAGTGCACATTAAACTTTTTCAGACATACATATTTATTTTCATTGAAATAAGACTACAATTTACAGAAAGTGTTGGTTAGTTCTTAAAATTCAATTAAACCCTGAGAAACCAAGCCATAATAGATAATAAGTCAAAAAATACATGTATATCTATAAAATATCTAAAATTATGCAGTTAAATCATACATAACTTTGAATATTTTATAGATAGAATAATATTTTTTATTTATTATAGTTTGGTTTGGGCAGGGCTTAATGAAATAAAAAAATGAGCCCATAATATGTGTAATATGTATTTTTAATCCAACGAAAACAAATAACTATGAATGGAAAAGTGTGCACAATTTTGTCGTATCGCCCAAATTAGACCAAAACTATTATGGTTTCGTTTAGGCAGGGTTTAATTGATTTAAAAAAAATAACTAACACCATCTGTAAATTGTAGTCTTAGTTCAATAAAAACAAATACATATGACTAACAAAGTTTAGTGTGCACTATTTACAGCGAATCTTAACAGCCTACCTCCACCCTTCGCCACTGATAAATCGTCGGGTGTTCGAATTTAGAACTAAACCCATCATAGTATAAAAAGTATTGAATGATATGTCAAATGTTAGCGTGTGGCGCCCTCATTCAGCTTACAACTTATACTGGTGGCCCTATACAAGAGCTGCATGGCTAATAATATATAACACTACATTATATTTTGCAGTCTATACTGATATTCACTGTATGTGTTCATCATTTCCAGTACCTAATATATTGGCTGGTTGACAACTCAAATCAAGAAACGAATAACAATGCTAAAATGTCTTGAGTTCATTTTGAGAACATTATGATTGTTTCATCTAAAAGTCAGTGCTTATCAGTGGTGAGGATTGGAGGTAAGCTGTTAAGATTTGACATAAATAGTGCACACTAAATTTTGTCAGTCATACTTATTAGTTTTTATTTAATTAAGAATACACTTTGCAGATGGTGCTGGTTAAATTTTAAAATTTAATTAACCCCTGCCTAAATGATTTGATAATATGCTATGGGCGATCCGACAAAAATGCACACTTTTTCAGTCGTGCTCATTTGTTTTCGTTGAATTAAGAATACATATCACAGATGATGTTGGTTAATTTTTTTAAATTCAGTAAGCCCTGCCTAACCAAGCCATAATCGATAAAAATATTCTTCTATCTATAAAATATCTAAAATGATGTATGTTTTAATAGTATAATTTTAGATATTTTATAGGTAAACGAATATTTTTTTTACTATTATCTACTATGACTTGTATTAGGTAGGGTTCAATTGAATTTTAAAAACTAACAAACACTATCTATATAATATTGTTGTCTTGGTTTAATGAAAACAAATACGTTTGACTGACAAAGTTTAGTATGCACTATTTATGTCGGATCTTAACAGCCTGCCTCCACCCGTCGCAGTGTTGACCAATAGTAAAATAATACTTATTGTTATCAGTGGCGAAGGGTGGAGGGATCCAACATAAATAGTCCACAAAAAACTTTGTCAGTCATACGTATTTGTTTACAATGAACTAAGTCAACAATTTACAGATGGTGTTGGTTAGTTTTTTAAAATTCAATTAAAGAGTGCAAAAACCAAGGCCATAATAGATAATAGTCAAAGAATAATTATTGTATATCTATAAAAAATCCAAAATTATGCAATTAAATCATACATATATTTAGATATTTTATAGATAGAATAATATTTTTTATTCATTATAGTTTAGTTTAGGCAAGGCTTAATGAATTTAAAAAAAATGAACCAACAATATGTGTAATATGTATACTTAATCCAACGAAACAAATAAGCATGAATGAAAAAGTGTGCACAATTTTGTCATATCGTCCGAAGTATACCATAACTATTATGGATTGGTTTAGACAGTGTAATTGATTTTTCAAAATTAACCAACACCATCTGTGAATAGTAGTCATGGTTCAATAAAAACAAATACGTATGATTAACAATGTTTAATGTTCACTATTTATGGCGGATCTTAACAGCCTACCTTCACCTGAATGTTATAATAATATAATAAATGATGTCAGTTAATGTCAAAAGCCATGGGAGATTATTTTAGTATATAATATTGAAATGTCATTTTTTTTTTGCTTCATTCTCTATTTCTGTATAGCCTTAATATCTTTTGGTTTAACACTCCCGTTGCCACGATGGTCTCGGAGTTTAGAAATGACCTTAAATCATAGATACCCCACTTATTATTATGTATATAAACGTCTACTTTTAGCTATTTGTAGATAAAATATTTAGGCATACAAAGAAAATATGTCGGTAGTTGAATTGAATGTCTTATGTGTAAAATTAATCATTTTTCGAAAGTCTAATCAATATTTTGATAAGACAGTGACAGGGCTATCTAGAAAGATATATTTTAGAGAAACGCGCATAATAGTAATGTAAACATGAGACACTATTTTAAAATGTCATTTGTTAGTCAGAGATAGAAATTTATGTCTTTGTTCAACATAATTCTGTGAAGGATGCATTCAGCCGTAGCCTCTTACAATATATCGAACCTTGAATTATAAATGTTTCAAATGCATCTGACGATAAACGCCAAAGCAACCCTTAATGTAATGTTATAAGTGTTCATTTTAGCAAGTCAACTTCGCTTTATATGCCGTTTATTTCAAAATACTGACCGGAAAGGCTCAGTTTTATTGCGCCCGTAATAAAAATAAATTTACCCGGATTTTGAATACAAACCCTTATTGCCAGGTATGTAAGAATTACATCGGTTTGTGGGCCATGTGTATTTGAAAACTTCGAGCGACCTAAAAAAACATACTATTATTTGGGTGCACAGCAGGCAGTCGAACGGTTAGATTTGTGCGTACTCCCATCATCTACACGTCGATTATCAAATTGACAAATATTTTTGAAAATATTTAATCATGCCGAGAAGATATTTAACAGAGGAAGAAATCAGGGTGGCTGCAGAGGAGTTTTGTGATGACTCTGATATTGAGTTTGAAGTGAACGACAATAATATTTCGGATAATGAAAATTTAATAGAAGTTTATAATATATAAGTATTAAATTGCGGTACCTATCATATTATACATATGTATAAAAGTAGATTTTTCTGGGAATACAAAATTACATTAAATATATGTTTATGTATTTTATTATTGACTATAAAACCTCTTGTTATGAAATTATCTAAAAGTAGGTGTGATATATCTATAGTCTAAGAGATATAGACTTAATACGTGCATATAGGTTCAAGTAACGTAGTGATTTAATTTTTTTAATGTGTATTATTTCAACATAATAAACATAATATTAAAATATATTTAGTGGAAACTATACGATCGGAGTATTTTTGTTGTTTAATTATTCTTATGTAAGTATATTTTTAATGTGTTTTAAAATCCGATTTTTAATAAAACCTAATAACATGATACAATAAGATCACAATTTTTAAAATTATGTATACAGGGAATCGATATTGCAAAATTATAACTATTATTTTATGTGGTAAACGTGATAACGCAAGTCCATGCAGATGTTATGCTACCTAAAAACATCCCTCGTTCGCTTCGGATGAATTATCCACCCCCACTTTCCGTGAAATGACAGCGTGTGTTGGTTGTTCCATTTAAAACAGATCGAGACATGCCGTGGTTTGGTTATGACGTACATTTATCGATGTTCGATTATTATACACGATTATAAGATAATTGCATGTGATATACACAGAATAACATGTTAAACGATGACTAAATAGTATTTAAAAACATACTTTACCTTTTGAAGCAATCAATTAGCTTTTAAAATGCCTTAAAATGCCAAATTTCCATCGGGACACTGAGTGGACGGCATGGGATCGGGCGTAATTTTTTTACCATGGTAAGGGAAAGGTTAATCAAGTAGGTATGCTAAGGATTAGTCACCCATCTAGTCAGAAGTTTTGTATATTAGTTTACAGGTGTCGGTATTTGAATGACATCATCTGTAAAAAGAATCCTGCGTATTTACCACAATTTGTGAAACAAAACTACAATATGTAAATGCTGTTTTTTTTCACCTTATAACTAAAACCAAAGTTTTGTTGTTAAGAAATTTTATTATTGCTAAATATTGAGGAAAAATAAGAAATCAGTTTTATCCGAAAAATTATAAATGTAAAATCATATTAACATATTAGTCTACATCGTGCAAACGAATGTAGGATTTCAATACTGATAACAATAGTGACTTTTGACATTAATCTGACGGTGATTAAGAAATGAAAATCTAACCTAAATAGTATTTTTTTAATGAAATAAAAGAGTAAAATACACATCGAGATTCCTATCTAATTGAGACTTATATTATTACAAATTTCATACAATTATTGATATGTTTTATATCTGCTTAGTACTGTTGCAATAAATACCTAACTACGTGAAAAGGACGATGAGTTTGGTTAGGGTACAAAAATCATTTTTTAATAATATTTATAATAAGTTATTATTTAAAAAAAATAATTAAAATGGTTGTTTAGTCTCGATTTAGACACGGCGGTCTGCATCCGCACGGTCTGGACCCGCACGGAGCAAATTTGTACAAGCATCTATAATATTCATTCACATTCACAATCCGCTAGTCAACCACCAACAAATGGATCCCACTCGGAATTCGCACGGGTCTGTTTCTATAATATAGAAACAAGATATATAATAAGATAAAACATACCTAATATAGAAGATTATAATATAATGCATACAGGGGCGTTCAACTGAGGCTTGGAAGCCGCGCGATCCGGACGTGTTGCGATAATGGAACATTTGGACACAAAATTGTTTATTGATGAAGTGCAGTTAAGGAATACAATTTGGGATATTCAGAGCTCAGATTATTCCAATAAAATAATAAGAAAGCGAGCTTGGTAAAAATTAATGGAAATATTTGCGGATGGACACTCGTTGAAAAAAAGGCTTTACCCGGGCGCACCTAATACTGCATTTTCTTTGATTTATTATTATTTTTTTGTACCCAAAAACGTATTGCTTCTTTCACTTAATACTGAAGCTCCGAACTCGTTTACCGTGCGAAAATCGCGTCTTTCTGAACAGCAATCAATTTCCACGCGGTCTGATACGTGCGGAGTCCGCCGTGTCTGAACCGTGCCTTATTTTTATAAATTTTAAAATAATGCATTATATACCATAAGATTTCTAGCTACTATTTTCAATAACTATTATTATTATATCCAATTATTATAAATATAAACAATTATTGAAAATAATAACTTAATAATATTCTTTTATAAAATCCATACAATATTTCATTGGATTGATACCATAGATCACATAAAACTGAGCGGAGCGGTTTAAAAATAATTAGGTATTTATCTACTTATTCATTAATTAATATAAGTATATAAGGTATAGCGGACAGGTTTGAGGTGAACAGTGTAATAATATTATAATGTTCGTAAGGATGGCAAGTCCAGGATGTAAAATCCCTTCGTTAGGGTGTCTGTCCAATTGTCTGATTCAAGTTAGAAAGACGGACGTACATGTCAGATAAGGTTACATAAATTATAAATTGTACGTATGCAGTTCGACGTATTACAGTTAACGTGAGCAGTCACAGCTGATGGAAGTAATGTATAACATTGAGATAAAAAAAATGATGCGTTGTTCGTGGAGTATTTCACGAGTACCTACATGCTAAGCTACTTTGAATTGTTAATTCTATAAGTATAAATATTATATACGATATGATTGTATTTCTAATTTACTCACCTACATATTTTCTTCTGTGTTTTTCTTGTATTCCTGCAGTATTTTAAGTGTTTGATTCATATGTTGAATTTTATTTGATCTTAATTTTCTACGGCCAATACAACAACGATGAATTATAATACGGCGAACTGTATACGTACAAATTTCCGGACATGGTTGGATAACGTATTGTCGTACAAGAATTTCTTATCCACGTGTTAAAACTGTGAACTAACAAGCCACTCCTGTGCAGTTAATCGAACTTACGTGTTCAAATGAGGAACGCCCCTAAATTTATCATTTCATTTTACGCTTCCGCGGTATACGAATCCACCAATTTACGTAGCTTTTTATAATAAAAATATGTCTAAAACGATCAGCAGTGATGTTAGAATTATTATTAGTACATTTTTGGTTTATTGCGAAGAAGAAAAGGAGTCGCATCTAAAAAAGAGCCAATACATTATTTAAACACGCATTGCCGCCATGACAGGTGTGTCACTGAGATGTCTTCTATATGCGACTACAGCGACTTCCTGTTATCGACGAGATCTTGTTGTCGGACAGTATGTCCACTGTGTCTGAATTTGGATCAGCGCTCGAAATGTAAAATTTTACGAACCGGAGCGCTCGATAATTTTACGAAAATATTACCTAACATTATTATCTAACTGTATATGTATTTTAAAAAATAAGTGTGTTAGATTTTTTTATTATATGGCATATGTCGCTCATACGGTCAAATTAATATTTCCACGAGACGGAGCGATAATTTTGGGGATGTTACGAACCGGAACGGCGCTCCGGTGCGTTCCGATCCATTTCGAGCCCTGATTTGGATGATCATTTATTAATTCGTAGCTGCATAGAATCACGTAAAGCATAAGTCTTAGTGATCTTGGATAGCTAAATTATTTCGCAGATTATTTTTAATGAGTTTTTTTGACCATGTACGATTTTAAGAAGATAGTAATATGAGCCTCCACAGATCTTTCCCGTGAGAAATGTAATTTATCACTTATTTATTGTTTGTTTTAAACATTCTAATACACAAAGCACGTGTGTTAGACACCGATCTAGAAATGGTCAGAGAGATCGAGAGGTTCATCAGGTATTGTAAAATTATCGGACACCATGGCGCAATGACGGACCTCGGATGACGTAACAAACGGCGATACAAAATAATATGTGAAGGCTGCCACATCGGACCGTCATCTTGGTTCACGATTTCGTACGTTCAGATCGGATCGTGTACAAACACCCTTACTCGCGCCTGAAAAACTTGTGAATTTAAAGGACCATTGAATATTCTGCCTCACTCTTTGTCAGTGACGTCCAGTAGGGGTAGGTAGGTCATGCGTTGGATAGGGGCAGAGGAACGAAGGAAACAAACACAAATTTTGAGAGCAGTGGCGGTTTTTCATTAAGCAGACGATATGGTTGCTTCATTAAAAAGTATTAACATAAAAATCCTGACGACATAACTAGAGTGTTGTATTCAAATACCCATTGTATTAATATTGTTGCACCGGCCAAAATTTTACGAGGGTGCCTCCAAGCCTGTCAGTGCCACAGATCTCCCACGTATCTAAAACCACCACTTTTTTTAGAGTAGAGTGGAGAGAGTAGAAATACTCAAATTCTCAGTAAATGCTGTTTAAGAAGGAATTTAATGGGTTTTGGTGTATTTGACTATTTAAAATATTATCCGATAACAAAAACTAAATAAATAAAATAGATAAATAGGTATTTAACGCCGCGCGGCTTAAGCATCGTCCTATAACGTCGTGGGTCCCACGTTCGAATCCTAGTTCTGGCAAGTACCTACACATAATATTGTTTTTCAATTTGTGTATGGGTCAGAGTATGGACCTAATAGGTTGAGCAGGTGGCTGACATCCATATCTCGTAAAAACAAAATCTGTTAATACAAACCTCCACTCTGTGGAGGACCATATTATGATCTTATTAGGATCGGACATGGTCGGTAACGAGTTTTCGAACAATTTTTAATTAAAAATGATACGGGACGGCATTCTAAGGCCCGTTTCAGACGGGACACCGGTGTCCCGTCTGAAACGGGCCTAAGTCTGCTTAAGGGCGGTACTTTGCCTAGGGACGTCACTGCTCTTTGTGTATTCGTAGTTAAATGTGTTTTTAAAATATTTTATATTAACGGTAAGGAAAAGTTACAGATATTTTAGCACACGTCAGATATGCCTCGTAAATATTACACTTTTGATAGTGATTTAGATTTTTGGATGGAGAATAAATACCAAAGAATGTAATGAGTAGCTGGTGTCAGTGATATTTACTGTACCTAATTAAGAAAATTAAGTGCCCATTTGTTTATTGACAGTTTCATACAATTCATACACGTAACCATAGGGCACATAATTTTAAGTATAAGTGAAGAAAATACAAGATAAAACACATCTTTTTATTCACTTAATATCAACATTGAAAGTCACAACCTACGTTGAAATGTGGTGAATGATAATATTGATAGTCGAACCAATCGAGCACTTGGAATATGTATTTATCTGTAGATTCCTTCTTACATAAAGACAGCGCTCGAAATGGAAAAATTTACGAACCGGAGCGCTCGACAGTTTTCTGAAGATTTTTACATAGTAAAGATATCAAAGTTTATGTGTTTTTTTTTTATAAAAATAAGTGTGTTACATTTTCTATTATATGTCCTATCCAGCTCAGTCGGTCAAATTATTTATTCCACGAGACGGAGCGATAATTTTACCGATTTCACGAACAAGAACGGCGCTCCGGTGCGTTCCGGTCCATTTCGAGCCCTGCATAAAGATGAAGATAATAATAAATAATAAAAAATCATTTCCACTTACAAATAATTAGACACGGGGTGACTGATGGTGAATCGATCGAAGAGATTAATTTAATTAAATTTGTTTTAAATGTATGTATTCTTCTGTCGACCCATTATTATTAATTATAAAAGGTTTTAGAGATATTTAGGCTATGTGGCTAAGACACACGGCAACACAATTTCAATCCAATCCAATTTTATACAGTTGGAATCAAGTAAGACCTGCAATGATGCAGCGCCGTCTGTATTGCCATGTATCTTGGCCCTTTAAATTCAAATAAAATGTATACCATGTGTTTATTTAAGGGTTTTAAAATATTTAAGTGCGGCAGCGCTCGAAATGGAAAAATTTACGAACCGGAGCGCTCGACAGTTTTCTGAAGATTTTTACATAGTAAATTTATCAAAGTTTATGCGTGTTTTTTTCATAAAAATAAGTGTGTTAGATTTTCATATGGTATATCCAGCTCAGACGGTCAAATTATTTATTCCATGAGACGGAGCGACAATTTTACCAATTTCACGAACAGGAACGGCGCTCCGGTGCGTTCCGGTCCATTTCGAGCCCTGAAGTGCGGTGACAAATTATTGTGAATGTTTCCCTACAGCAGTTTACAATAATCCATAATACATGACAATATTTACACAATAAAAATTAAAGTATTTCTTAATAATTTATTAAGTTATTAAAAGAATATTTTTAATTGTCAGAGTTCAGCATATTATTATTAAAATTATTTTTTTATATCTAAAAAAAAATTACACAACCATCGAACACTTACATAATCCTTACATTAAAATTTTGTCACTAATATTTTTATTGCAAGTTTATTTTGCTTATTTTTGATGTTTTTTTTTTTGTTTTGTTAAAACACACTGGGTGTCACGGCATCCATGTTCACGAAAGATGTCGGTGCGTATCAGTTCGATAATGTAACACGAAAACTTTTGAATTTTATTTTCGCTTACTGCCACCAGGGTCACTGGAGTCTCGACCAGTATTGCTGCGCCATGTCCGGCCCCTGGCCCGGGACGGCGATCGGCACGGAAACTCCCGGAGAAATGAGACCCGTGAACTCTGGAAAAAGATAACAGAAATAATAAGTCGGTATCATTGAGGGGGCAATTAAATGGTACTATACAATGGTTAACAGTGTAGGGCATAACGAAACTAAATGCATCAGTGATTTAATTCACTTGGTCAGAAAATGCGGAGTATTTTTCACAATCTCTGTGGTAATTAAATATTAAAAAATGTATTTTTATTATACTATGACCATTAGAGGTGAGCTGGAAATATTGTCACCAGTTTGTGTACTCAAGTTTTGGATGAAACTACCTTATAACAACTATATTATACACAACTTGTTGTAACTTATATCCACTTATATCACTTATATCCAAAAAACTTGTGATGATATCATCGCGAGTCGCTGTTCTGTGCACTCGCCAGTTGGTAGACTGTCAACACTATTGACTTGATATATTGAGATAGCACTTGGATATAGGTATATTTTAATTTCTTAGTCTATTGCGTTCGAATGTATGAATAATAGGTCATACATTTTGTGTCGTAGCACAATGGTGAGATGACGCACAGGCTTAGGCTTGTCATATGACCGCTCAAAACATGTTCTTAAGAAGAATATTGTAACCTAACAAAAAACAACTCATAAATTTAAAATGCGTTTAAAATTTTATAATAAATGGGACTATTCGACAAGCGGAGCTCGGCATATTTTTAGCGATTCTGTTGAAACCGATACACAGTCTGAGTTCCCTGAGCCGATACGTATTTCAAAAACTAATATGGAGTTGGTTTTAGTTTCAGTTGAGTATGAAACTTTTGTCGCATACGCACGCCAAACGCTCTATATAGTATTCCAAATACTAGTAGTATTTTAAACAAGTTTCTATACCTACTAAGTATTTTTTATACTGGTAGTAAGTATGCTTAGTCTTCAAAATCGACCAGTTTTCCCATATCTAATGACCATGGCCCTCATATCCTGTAGTGGGCTCCCAGACAAGGATTTTTGGCAGGTCCAGTGTGGATGCTCTACAGTAGAGTTTTCCAAATTCTATACGGGACTTATAATTTAAGCATATCAATCATAATATCACATCAAATTGCAAAGCACAATCACATAATTCAAATAATTATTGGTTCTGAAGTAATTAAGTAGGCGACTTTTTTTTACTATTAGAGTAAATTTGTGATGTGTGTTAATCTCACTTAGCTGGTCGAGCCGCCACGCTCGCCCCTCCTATGCCCGGGCTCCCAGGCTAGAGCCCTGTCAGCTCTCCTTGTGTGGGCCATGACTGTGACATGGAATTAAGTTTACTAACATATCTCATTATCTAAAAAAATATTGCCCAGGCCTTAAAAACCAAGTTCTTCTATGATAAATACGTAATAATAATATGTTATCCCCTGGGATTTTCCCAGGTAGGATTTGGGACCTCTTGACGTTGACTCCTCTTTTCACAATTATTTGTGTTCTAGAGACAATTTTGTACTTGACCTTTTTTGTTTGCAATAATAAGGTCACTATGTATTACTTGATAATATATTTTATTGTTAAAAGAGTTTTAACAACTTTTGTCGGACACGTACCTACAACGGTTTTTAATACATTGCTTACGCTCATGGTTGCCATCTTGGATTCAAGACATCTGCCACGATTTCAAGCAAAACACTTAGTAGGTACATAAGTGATAATTGTAGAGAATATTATTCCCCGTTTACACGTGCATGAATATCGCGGCTATAAAATGCACGTGTAAACACGTATTATCCTACAAGTCGCATGATATCATGCATAGATCAACAAAGTTCAGAAGCTTCTAAATTTTCGCGCGATAGTTGGAACTTGCACGACGTATAAATACGCATGCGCGGTAGAAGATAGTGGCGAACCTACTGGAAAAATACGTATTTTGACGTTTACGATTTTTCATAACCTATCAAATAGCACCATACAATGACAACAGCGCGTCTCGTTTACTATTGAAGAATGAGATTGGCGAGCCAGTCAGCATTATTACGTGGAAACAGTTATCATCGCGATAGCTTACTTTACTCATTACTGGTGCCAGTAAATCCATGCACGTGTACAAGAGCTATGACGAATGTATTTTTAGTAGCTTTTCAATTTATTCATTTCAAATCCCATGGACTATTATATAATTACATATTAAGCTAGAATACAAGCTTCATTTATATATCGTGCATTACCCCAACAGCTTCAGATATCACATCCGTCACGCGGGCGTACACTGTGGCGTAACAGACACGAGGAGCATTCAGTTGACTTGACTATAAATTAGTAGGTATAGGTACTGTATGGTCACATATTGTCAGCACTTTTCATATTATATTTCATAATATTGTCTAAAGTGTTAGACGTTATGGTCGGTCATCACAAGGCCAGATATCATTACCTGTAGATCCACCACCGTTCGTCCCAAACTGATGATGCCCGTTCATATGGTATCCTTGATGAGCTGGACTGCATGAAGGTCGGGGAGCGTACCCCAAGTGAGGGTCGTAAGGTGCGTGCGTCGGCGCCCTCGTGCAGTAGGCTGGACCTCCAGAGGTGAGGTAGGCAGTTTCGGGAGGGGGCGGGGACGGTTCTCTGGCGCAAGCCTCCCCGAAGCCACCCATCGCTGCCATTGGGCCGCGGAGGAATGCGGATTCTAAATCACTGGAAGAAGAAAATGTTTTATGTTACGGTTGTACTAGGTAAAATCAAATGTCACCTTTTCAAAGCTTGTATTCTGACGGTGCTGCTTTACGTTAGTGAGCACAGGACACATTACACAGATGTAAAAGCCATCACCATGCACCAAGGTTTTGAAACAGGGTACTTTATGATGGCCAGGCCTTAAAAACAAAGCGCACCGACTGTCCTCAAATATTAAATACGCGTTACAGCAAGCTATGGGGTGTTTTTTTCCCATCTAACTGTCTTTTCAATGCTAACAGTGTTTTTTAGCTATTCTTTTACTTTTTTTCAGATTTCCGTATTTTTAATCTATACATATATTTATTTGAACCAGAGGGTTGGAGCGGACCCTTTTTGGGTTGCTCTGCTCCAGCTCCGCTCCGGGACCTAATAGTTGCTCCGGCTCCGCTCCGGGTAAAAAGTATTATGTATACAAATGTTAAAAAATAAAAAATAAGTAGTTTCAAAATAATCGTCATATTCATTATTAATTCCATTAAACAAACGACAGCAAATCGTCTCTCATTATTTGCCTCTTCTGTCAAAAAGTGAGGTTATTTATCACTCGGCGGTGTTGCCATATTTAAAATAATTCCAGTGTTGCAAAGTGTCAAAATATAGGTAATATTTTCATTGGATTTTAGGACGAAAATTTAATAATAAAAAAAATCCGGAGCAGTGGAGCACTACAAAATTTCGGTCCCCCAGCTCCGCTCCTGCTCCGGGAAAAACCCCATTGCTCCAGTACTCCGATCTCCGTTCCAACGCTCTGATTTGAACTAGTAAAATAAAAAAAAAAAATCATTTCCTTGAGAGCTTAGGCCCCTTGTCTGGCTGGCCCCCAATAGTGTGCATACTCTTGCGAGGAGGTAGATACGCCACTGCCATGCAGTCTTTCGAGTGTCGTCATATTGTAGGCAAAGAAGCGATGTTGGACCTGACTCGGTCACGTGATATGGCTGCCCCAAGAGTCTCAACCTGATCTGCCTTTTTTTCAAACCAAGTGGAATACGAGTATTGGGGGGCGACTAAAAAGAATATTTATTATTATCATACCTATATGCATCGCCGACGGGGATGGGTGGCGGTGGATACATGTGATGCGCGTGTCCATGGTGATGATGATGATGCGGATGATAAGCCGGAGGAGCCGGTGGCGCCACTGGAGGTGCGGGAGAACCCCCTTGAACAGTACCATCGTTTCCCGCCACCGGACCGAGGCCAGATCCGCCTCCTCCCGCGCGACGCTGGCTCCGCATTTTCTCCTCACGTCGCCACTTTGCACGACGGTTTGAAAACCATACCTAAAACAAGAGACATTCAAGTTTTTTTTATTATTGGGGAGGGGAATCTTGGATGTAAACTGGAGTAATCTCGCTCCTATTTTGTCATATTTCTTTGGCTAGTCTCGTTGTTGAGGGACTAGACTCACAGTAGATGGAGAGTCGTTAGGAGGAGAGATGAGAAGTCGATATTTGGTGGTTGCTTCGATGGATGGAGGAGTGATTTTTATTTGCAGCGTAAACAGTCGGTACAAGAGCGTTATGTTACAATACTTATGATACTGTTCCGAGGTCCGAGCTCGGTGGAATAGAATGCTGTGCGGAGCGACTTACACGAAGCTTACTGATCGGACCGAGATTACGATTGATACTATTAAGCATTTAGACTGACTAACTCATCAACTTATTGCAAATTATATACATGCATATTCGGTAAATTGCGAGTCATTTTTGATGAAGTTTGCAATTGAGAAATCTGCTGGCCTCTGCATTATTGCACTTCGAACGTTTCGATCCCATCGAAGAACGTCACGCGTGTGGAATAAACTGACCGTAGATGCGACGATTGTGCGATAGTTTACATGTATTGCTCATTTTTACACTTTGAAATAATGCTGACAAGGCCCGAAGTCCTTGACCGCTACATTTCTGTTATAGGTAAAATTATTATGCCAAAACTTTGGAAGAAGCATCAAATTATATTTGCTGTTTTATATCTATGGAATTCAAACATTTAATTACTTTGTATGAAAAGAAATAGATAATTATATTCCTAAAAATGGATTGTATACCATGAATTTGGATACGGTGTATAAAATTCTATGTTTGTGGAGTAAACGTCATGTTTTGATGACATTGTAATAGTAGTGGTCTTTTTTACAAGTTAGCAGAACTAGAAGATAGCTTACGTTGAGAAAACCATTTGTAATTCTGAGTACGCGTCGGCCTATAATATCGTGGGTCCCAGGTTCGGAATACTGGGTCTGGCAAATACACATATTGTTTTTCTATTGAAGTCAAAGTACTAACCTATCGTGTCCGGAAACTTGTAAGTATGCAGTTCGCCGTATTACACTTCACCGTGAAATGTTGTATCGGAAATATATGGCCGTATATTAAAGACCGTCCAATTTCTTTCGGTCGTATAGTACTAACATAAAATTCATGTCTAAATAAAATACGGTTCTTGTCAGTTTACACTTTACAGGAAGTCAGCAGCAAACAAATTTTGAAAATAGCCGATATACTGGATTACTTGTTAGGTTATGTTCGGTTAGGTTAGTTCGGTTAGTTTAGGTTTTAATTCTTAAATTCATGAATTTTGCCAAAATCAGCTATGAAAATTGAATTAATGTTTAAATTGAATCTAATAAAATTGGAGACCGTATAGTATACGATCATCTCTTTCGGATAAGAAAGCTTACGGCGAACTGTGCCTCGGTGAAATATTTTACGTACAATTTACATGTAACCCTAACCTAAGCAAGTGGCTAAAATCCATTTCTCGTATACTTAAACAAAAATCTGTTAATACATATATTCATTCCGTGGAGGCCCATATATATCTATTAAGATGGGACATGGCCAACGAAGAAGAGAAATAAAATGACTTGTTTAAAACTTTGAAATCATACATAACTAATGTAAAATAATAAAAAATAATCATAAATATCATCAAACTGACTTAAGCATTTTTACCCGAAAAGCACAGATTAATATAATATTTGTTATTTTCATATCATTGAATGTTTTGACCTGGCTTTTTCCTACTTCAAACAATAAATAATTAAAACAAAGAAGTATGAATTTTTCTTGGAATAATATTGAAACAATTGAAAATAAGAATTGGTTTACAGAATGTTGAAAACAGTTATGTACAACTTACGAGTATGTAACTTTAAATTCGGTTTAGTCAACTTGGTCACTAGTACAAAATCAATTCTCAATACATTAGTTTGGAACATCGTGACAATCAAAACAAATACATGCAGGTATATGATAACTATCTGGTGAATTTATAAAAGATTAAAAAAAAGTATTATTGTTATCTACGTACCTGCAATTTTATTTAATATCAACAATTTAGTTCGAAGATATTTTGAATTATTTTAGGTAGGTATGTCATGATTATCGATGTGGAATAATAGAGCTAGGTAACCAATCAAAGACATTAGCTATTCACTGCATGAGATTAACCAGTTGGGTACTTAGACAGTGAGACAGTGTCTTCCTAATAATCTTTATGTTGCTAAACCTATGTATCTAAGTATTATAATATAATATATAGGTACTAATACAGAGCTTACTTGGCACTCTATTAGGTGTATTGAATAAATATATCAGCTGAGATTATTATATATAATCCATTTCAAACAACCTACCTACTTCTAATATTTCCACAGTTACATTTTTCATGGGTTTTGTGTGAAAACTAGAACGCATTAAAATTAATCTCTGCATACTATTATCTACATAAAACGAAAAAACCGTTTAGTTAGATACTTATGTAAGATATTAATTAATTTAAAACTAATATAATTGAATATTTACGTATTCAAAATTGATCAATATAAACTTATTATCTCTATTTACATTAACTCTACAGTAATTCTTAAAGTTTTCAATCACAGAATGTTTATTCTAGTAGTCGTGTTAAATTTTGAAAGGAAATTCAGCACTAATATGCGCATTGATGAAATGTGTGTCTGGGCCAATGACATTAATATGGACGAATCATCTGGAAAAGAAAATGACACTCACTTTATTGTCGGGTCTGCCGAATGGCATAATCTGTTGTAACGCCATTACAATAAAGGTGATATTGCTATAAATTCCTGACGCTTTTTATTGGGTCTGCCGAATGGTTCAGTTCGAACGGGTTCGCTCAAATGAACATTGACATTAGAAACACTGCTCTAACGCCATTACAATAAAGGTCATATTGCTATAAATTCCCGATGCGTGATATCGCATAATGGAAATTGCGTGACATCTACCTATACATGCGAATGCGCGAATTTACTTGCTAGCTACTGTATTGAGTGCGTCGTCCATTAATAATGTCATTGGTCTGGGCTTAGCTAAATCATACGACATCTAAGAGATATCAACTTCTACATCTTATAATTTATGAGAAGATTTTCGGTAAACTAGCCCCTGGAAGAGTGTACGTTTATAAGTTTGCACTTTTTTGCACTCTTTACTATACTGATACGCCTCTTTCCCTGATGACCTCGCATAAAATTGAATAAAATGATATTTACCTGTGTTAATATATGTAGTAATAAATAAAAAGACAGATAATATATGTAAAAAAAATCGTTTTAGAATATATTACATCATTTTCATCGTAGAGCCGGAGTGCAAAGTTATGAAGCATAAACTCTAGAGCTCTAGAAGAAGCTTGTTCTAGCTGAAGAATCTTAGATACTAAACACACCTACACAACTACACCCACGGTGGCCGCGCGGCTTAAGCGTTGGACTATCACACCGTGGGTCCCAGGTTCGAATCCTGTGTCTGGCAAGTACACATATTGTTTTTCAATTTGTGTCTGTCAGGGTATGGACCTAATAGGTTGAGCAAGTGGCTGACATCCATTTCTCGTAAAAAACAAAATCTGTTAATACAAACCTCTACTCTGTGGAGGCGATTAGGATCGGACATGGTCGACAAAAAACAAAGACAGGAATCAAAATCATCGCCAACGTCTGATAACGGATATGTTTCAGAAAGAAGAAAAAATTTACAAAGATAAAATATATATGAATTTATGCCTTTTGAGAAAATAAAAATCACAAAGTAACAGCAGAAAATAATTTTTCATAAGTGAATCAGGTTATTATTTTATCAAATGTAATTGGTTTATAAGCACCTTGTGGGCCAGTACATAGATTCTCCTTTAGGATCTGTGTCGATTAGGCGCCAAGTGAAGCGAACAAACCCAAGATACACACAGGTAAATCGTAATATTAGACATAAATCCTGGAATATGCATAGCATAGGGTAGTAATCTTACCTGTATTCTTGCTTCTGGTAAGCCTATCTTGGCCGCAAGCCTCTCTCGAGCAAATACGTCAGGGTAATGGGTCCTTTCAAATTCTGAAAACCAAAAATATTACATCAAATTTCGTAATAATTGTATATACTTTCCTGATTACATACACATTTTTTATTATTATTTTAAAGCACAATACTTATTCAAAAGTTGATTAACTTTTATTTGCTTTTGGGGCGGTCCGGAACCTTAAGGTTACAATTTTTCTGATATACCTATGTACTATTTTAGAGAGACGACGGAATGTTTCCTGTAACCAAAACTCTGGCAGAAGGACATACCGACTCTTGAATCTCAATGACTAATTTAAGCTTGTCACTCCATCCCTCTTTGGACTAGCAACATACAAGAAAAAATATATCCAAAGTAATCATCAACGTTCAACATAGGATATGGTACAGAAAGAAGAAGCGATTATTTACCTACATTATTTTACCTGATATTGAAAATTGTGAACAATAAAAATAATATATGGTATCACATAATTGCAAAACTATTGAATTTTATCATAAATTTTATCGTGACTCTCGGCACCTTGTCGTATTGTGTTTATTAAATTTTTATCGCCAATTCTTCAATATTTAATGTTTTTTATTAATGTTGCGTTTTCTTCTGTGCTAGAGATGCGCATACACTTTTTCCAACCACGCCTTAGCCATCGTGATGGTCGCGACACTGACTTCAAACATATAACATGGTGAAAGCATGCACGTGGCGCAACTGCACAGTGATCTATGACTTATATGGTTACACTTAAATTGTACGTAGGTATTTTATTTCGCCATGATCTATTTTACCGGAACGCGATGGCCATATAGTATTGAGATAAAAAATACGCGTTATACGTGGAGCATTTCTAACAATACTATACCAATTTTATTAGATTCGATTAAAAGATTAATTTGATATTGATTGGCATTAAATATTTGTTAATAACGCTGTCAATATTACCAGATATTTGATAGGTATGACTTAACACTTACGAGCACTTAGAGTGCGTATTATTTATGCTGGCGTTTACGTCACGTCGCTCGCGGACGGAAAGCATTGTGTAATCGCGTTCGACTGTTGCAAGTTTTCAATGGGAGGGAACGAGAGGGAATACAGTGTTAAGATGCTGAAGCGGGGGGGGGAAGGTAAACCGAACGCCAGCATAAAGAATACGGACTCTAGGTATCAGAATTTTATATAAATATATAAGTACTATAATATGATTGTTCTTTTTTCTAATTTAGATAAATACCTACTAATTTTCTTCTGAAATATCCTTGTATTACGGTGGTTTTTATTACATATTTTTTTTTAGATATGAATTTGATCTCAATACTATACGGCCATCTATTTCCGATACAATAGGTTACGATGAACTGTTATACGGCTAACTGGACCAATATTACCACTATCGGAAATACTGTGAGTCAATAATAAAAAAAAATAATTTTACTGATTTAAAATGGCGGACCAGTCTGAGGCTATCATTACGGCCCTGTTGGTAACAATATATAAATTTGAATTTAGTTATGTAATGTCAATAAACTTTATTTTGGGGCGGTTCTTCTATATATTACCACGTTTTTCTTAGCTCGTATTCTTGTTTGTCCGGTGGTTGTTTATCCAGTACAAATCTTGCAATCGATTTTTAACTAACTTCCCGACTAGCTAAACATTTGAAACTTTTAGAATATATCAGAGCATGATGCCAATGCATTCTTTTAATACTTTTAGCCATCTTTAAGTAGAATTTAATTCAATTTAAGTTAATTCTGTTTTGCATGAAAAGTTATTTCGGAAGAAATCCGTAATCCAATCCACTATTATTGGTTGCTAAGGGGGTGGTCCTAGCAGCTAAATTATTAATATGTACGTGCGTTACTATGGAATTCAAAATGACATTTCAGTACCTATTCTATTTGTTTGTTTGTTGTAAAATAGCAAAAAGTAAGTAAGTAAAGTCAACTATTTGATTTGTATGAAACATACATTAAAGTTCAATTATCTCTAAACTATAAACATAGGTACCACATTATTAATACACAGAATTGTCAAGTTTATATGATTCAACAGAAAATTTAAAAACGTGGTATATAAAAAGTTCTTTTTATCTTGTAATTATTTTTGTTCTTTTTATGACAAGTACGAATAGACACAAATCCTCGTAACTGTAAAAGTTACACTTGATATTCGAGTTCACTTGTTAGGTCGGTGATGTGTTAAGATTTTGAACCATTGGAAGTTTCACAAGACAAGCCGTAAATACCTACCGACGTACTAAGTATACGGTTCATGGAATAAGCAATGATCCGTGAAATTATCGCCCCACTGAAACGCGATGTCACATACTTTTCTTTCCTAAGACAAATGTATCGAAATGAAATTATCTTCTCAAGCTTTCGAGTTTCAGCCAAAAGTGTATAAATAAACGCCTATACTAATTTAAATGACTTGCTGAGCTTTTGATTAAGTATGTTTGAAAACTCTTAATTACAAAGCAGAGTTTCACAAACGGGTTCCATGGTTCCACAGTTCGCCGTAAGCTTTCTTATCGGAAAGAAATGACCGTGTATTATACAGTCTCCAATTTTATTAGATTCAATATTAGAACATTAATTTAATTTTCATAGCTGATTTTGGCAAAATTCAAGAATGAAAACCTAACCTAACGTAACAAATAATCCAGTATATCGACTATTTTCAAAACTTCTTTGCTGCTGGCTTCCTGTAAAGTGTAAACCGACAAGAACCGTATTTTATTTAGATATGAATTGTATAACAGTACTATAAGACCCAAAGAGGTTGGACGGTCTTTAATATACGGCCATATATTTCCGATACAACATTTGGTTTCAACGGTGAAGTGTGATACGGCGAACTGCATACGTACAAGTTTCCAGACACGGGTTCCATGAGGGTTGCTGGTATATGATTTTGATAAAGTTACAACACTACACAAATTCTGAGTAGTTTACTATTCATAATCCATTTTAATAAGTCAACAATTGATGAGAGTGTTCTAATGATGAAACCGATATTGTAAGAAATAACTAGGGAAAGAAGTAATTGGAACTGAGTAACAAGCAACCGATCTCAAGTGTGGAAGAATATGGGATAAACTTAAATACGTGTCAAAAATACGTCATTCTAATTTTGTCCTTCGTTTCGACAACTGCTCTCGGTTTATGCACTGACGCTTATTTAATAATGGTATATTTGAAGGCAGCAACACACACTATTGCACGTATATAAATTGTGTTTCATTTTCGTAGGACATTTACATATTCAAAAACCTGTTGCAAAATGTAGTGTATTGGGGATTATAGCTATCTGAATTATGTTTATTAATCTGTTCTGGGAAATAACACTGTTGAAATAAGTAGATATGGAAAATTAAATATATATATATAATATATTTAAGTGTTTGTTATTTTTAATATGTAAAAATTATGTTATAAGCCAATTACAAGTATCGAAATGGTTACATTGGTTTTTTAATCGTTGTGTTTAATAGTTATTTATGATTGAAGATTGATTTGGTCTACGGGTGTTCAAGTGCGTACTTTGGCCGTTAGAGATTCGGCATTCTATAATATAAATTAATCACCTGTAAAAACTTACCTCGTTCTAAGCTGTCGATTTGATCATTGGTAAAAGAAGTTCTATTCCTCTGAAGTTTCCTCTTCAGCCGAAGTCTTGCTTGGTCATCTTCAGCACCGGCGCTGGATCCAGCGTTGCTGTTTTCTCCAGATCCCGTTTCGTCAGAGTTGAGTCCGTCGAGGTCACTCACTGGAATAATAAAAAATAGAACAATAAACACATGTATACTATACTTTTCCTATCTTTTTATTATGACTGAGGTATCATAGCTTTCTATTGTTTGCTAAGAGGAGTCTCATTTTTTAAAATGCTCGTCTTTTTATCTATTTTTTTATGTTTTAGTTAAATGTCAAAATATATAGATGTGGGAGTCATGGTGTTGTGGATGAGGAAGTCGAGATTTGGTGGTTGCTCCGATGGATGGAGGAGCGAGTTTTATTTGTAACGTAAATGGTCGGTACAAGACTATGTTACAGTAGTTATGTTACTTATGATACTGTTCCGATGTCCGAATCTCGATAGAACGCGATGCCGGAGCGATACAGAAACTGAAATACTAACAGACCGGGAACTTATATTCGATTGACATGTCCAATGAATTATGATCCGATATTTATTGACGTACTCACAATCAAAATAATATCTTGAAAAGAATATTTAGGAAATAATTATTATAATTGACTCATCTACTATACTGAGTTGGCGTCATCGGATATAGCTGACTATGTGGAAAATGGATATTGCGGGAATTAGCATTGCAGTCAGTTACTGAGTTTGTCATAATTGGACACTACGGGAATAGGATGATTAATATCGCCGATCAATATGCTGACACGGATTGAGTTGCTTATCTCTATATATAGATACCAAGTTTACACATGCTTTACTCATTTAAATAAGTTTTGTTTTATTAAAAATACATAATTTGAAACAAAGGCTATAAAAATCCCCAAAACAAAATTTAACGTAGAAGGATTTGAACACACATTTTCAGTACCCAGATGAGTGTTATCTTCAACCTAATTGATACATAATATTATGTCATTCTTGCGTATAATTGATAGTGACCACGATATCTGAAATATTTTTAGCTCCACCAAGAAATAGCTACCAATTTTGTAATTTAAGTCAGGGTAATGATATTTTTAATAATTATGATTTATTGCGTTTTGCAAATTGTTAATAATTATTGATTAACCAAAATATGTAGATTTAAAATTTAATACTTAATATACAATAGCGTGGTTATTAGTAATTTATTATTTGCAAGAGTAAAAATGGATCAATAAGTTAATAAATAATAGTACTCAACAGAACAATAATAATTGCAAGATAAAAAGAACTTTTTATATACAACGTTTTCAATTCTGTTGAACCATATAAACTTGACTTGACTAGCTTAAACGATCAAAAAAATTTGTACTTGACATGTCATATTGATTTCCATAGTAACGCACGTATACATTAATAATTTAGTAGCTAGGACCCCAGACCCCTAGCAACCAATAATGGTGTCGAAATAACTTTTCATACAAAACAGAATTAACTGAAAATGAATTAAATTCTACCTAAAGATGGCTAAAAGTATTAAAAAAAGCATAAGTATCGTGTTCTGATATATTCTAAAAGTTTCAAATGTATAGCTAATCGGGAAGTTAGTTAAAAATCGATTGCAAGATTTTTACTTGACAAAGAACTACCGGACAAATAAAAATACAAGCTAAGAAAAACGTTGTAATAAAAAATGTATTATATTAATAAATCAAATTTTAATTAACGCGAATTCGTAAAATAACATTACTAAGTATATAACGTTACTAAATATATTAACAAAAAATACGTTTGACATACGACATACTTATATGCATATGATAACAATTTCATAGAGAAGTATTATAATATATTTAGAATGTTCAAAAACTTTCCCACTAATGTCTACTCCACGCGTAGTCGGCGTAGCACCACCTCTACGTTTCCAAATAACTTTACTAAGCACAGGCGAACCTCTCTCGTAGACCCCCGCCCCGAGTTCAAGATAGCATTCTAAATATTGCAGTTTACGGAAAAGGGGTGGTGACTCACACTATAAATATAATATATATTATATGAATACCTTATAAAAATCTGCAAGAGTTTGATATTTAGTTTTATATGTTAATATTTTCGACACAATATTACCAGAGTAAAAATTATATTGAAATTAACTAACATGATAAGTTGTATATGTTTATTCGAGAAATCGGAAGCATCGGTTGTTTGTTCTCCCAAGGAGAAGAACTAACCTGCCATTGGTGATGCCAATTGTGATGGCAATAATTCTGTTCAACCAAATCGCTTCGGATATTGTAATATTCCACCTACGTTAGGATGAGTATTATAGGTGGGCGTTGTTTTACAAATTCTTAAAGTAGAGTCCACTTAGCTCATTTGGTGTGCTTCCATCATTATAATTTATAATTTTTATAATTTTTGTACCTTTACTATACTTTTCATACTGTTTGGACGATAAAGCATATATTAATTTCTTCCTTACACTGTTTAACACTATTTATTTGTTTTTAAATATGTTGTGAACGTCTTAAATTTATACTTTGTAATGTTAACCATATGTAAAAAAAAAAAATGAATTTGAATTTGAAAAACATTTGAAAGATGACTTATAATATTTAAATAGTGATGTAGGAAATAATCATCAGTACAGTAATATCCTACGGAGATAAATTTTGAACAATGTAGATGACGAATGCCGAGTTAATGGATGCATGTTTTCAATGAAGATTATAATTATAATCTATACAAGGATCCACGACTATATATACCGTCTTATAATAACAATCCAATAAGTTTCTATAATTGTTAATGATTGTGTAGTACAATAAATTCTTATCTAAGCGTCGCCTCACTTTGCTGATTTTTAATACTTTCACTTTTATTCTCTTCCGAAACCTCTTCATTTTAAATCGAGTTTAATATACTTACAATAATTGACATATTCAGAGATATATCGTTTTTTCATACCCTTTCGTCAATCTGTCATCAAATAGTGAATGAGGTGGATCTGCTAGTATTACATCGTAAGCATCTGTCAAACTATTATTAGTTTTAAAGTATCATTGTTTACTTGCGCGACCCGATTAAAATAAACGATTCCATTATTTGCATGACAATTTTTTGTTTCAAATTTCGGATTTACTTTTAGGTGTATTTTTTCTCTCACATTACCCCTTTTAATACGTCTCCTGTCTCGCCCTCTCATACACATTTAGATATATTTTTCTCATGCGTTTCGGTCTTATCCGCTTGGGTTCAGCAGCACGAACATATCCTAATTTGACCGACATGACTACCAACCTAAATTTTCGACGTATTATGAATTTGAGATAGCCGCCGATAACTGTTTTGTTTATAGAATTCCTTCCGTGTTAATTTGGACCAACGAAAACAACAGAAACGTGCTAAAGTGATAACCGTTAAGAATAGACCTGCAGACGACAAAGAGAAAGTATGCACTCGAAACTCTTTGAGATGGTTATCTCTACTGTTCTTAATAGGATATTAACTATGTTACGTTCGTAGATGTCCGATAAACTATCTGATTTTTGAATTATTTTCTTACGGTAAAAGTGTCACAAAAACACAAAACTTCACCAATAAATTGAATCCAAAAGGTCTAACCACCCTGTGTAGGCCTCTAGAGCCGTCGCCCATAAATTCGCCCGAGGGAAACTTCCAAGGCAGGCACACGATACCGCCGCAGCCTGAAGAGATAAGGAGGCTTTATTACAAAGTTACCCGGCACGCGTTTTCCCTATCCTGCCCTAAAATGGCCGCGAACACTTTTTAATATCCACCCACGTAGAGTCGTGAGTTACGCAGTCGAGAGCTTTTTTAAAGCTTAAGCAGTTTTTAAAGGCACTAAAGTTTGAGAGAGGCAACGCGTTAAACAAATATTGAGGGCGTTTTAGTAAAAGCATTTTTTTAAACTTAGGAGTAAATTGTGTATATTAGAAGAAATGCCTGTGCACGCAGGATCTTATGCAAGTCGCATACTCATATAAGGAACATGCATGGATTCATTCATGGATTTAAACTGAAAGTTAATTGAATATATATAATTTAAGAATTATATAATCACTAGAAAATCCCCAGCAGGATATAAAATTGCGTCCCTCAGGATTTGCACCCATCTGTAATAACCACTATGCTATACGTGTCCTATCTAATTACGACGAAGTCTACTAATGGTTTTTATAGTACCTACTTTCTGAAGCACTTATAATTTGCGTTACTTATTGGAAATCGCCTTTTTGTATTTTAAATAACTTTAATATTACTAACCGTTGTCAGGATCACTCCAAATTTTTGTTATAATGTAATTATTTTTTTATAGTGATTATATATGTGTCAGATGTGTTTTAAAATTATGTATGTTCAAAAAAATAATGTAACATTCTTAAATCTTGTGAATTATTTGTTTCGTTAACATCCATTTCTCGTCAAAACAAAATCTGTTAATACAACCTCTATTATATGGAGGCCCATATGATCCTCTAAGGATCGAACATAGCAAAGTAATAGAAGATTAATATTATTATTTTTTTTCGACCATGTATTAACAAATGTTATTTTTACGAGAAATTGATGTTAGCCACTTGCTCAACCTAGGTCCATACTCTGACTGATGCACAAATTGAAAAAAAATATGTCTACTTGCCAGACCCAGGATTCGAATCTGGGACCCACGATGCTATAGGCCGACGCTTAACTCTAATAGTAGAATATTATTAGTAGATTGCTTATGTAATTGATCATTGCTTTATTAAAATAATGTTTATAACATTATACCGAATTTTAGTGTCAAATTACAGACGTTAAGGTCAAATTGTCTTTAGTATTTTCTTCCCAAGGAAACAGGTTGACAATAAAACAGGTTACCTGTTAAATAGAATGCAAGTATAACATATTAACCGCAAGAGTAAATACGTAATATTATTATTCATTTGTGGTTTACTTACATACAAAATATTGTACGGAATTGAATTTCAGAGCAATTTCACTCACGATAATCTCGTGTAAACTAATGATGCTTCTACGAAGAGGTTGATTACGGAATGGTAACGACCTATGAAGAGGTTATATTGTAACCTGAGCCCTGTATTACGCGGTTTTATCACAATCTTTGAGTTCTGTTAATTCAATATGTTATTATACATTGTAAAGTTTTAGAAAACAGACAAATTCCACAAAGAGACAGCTACCACGTTTCTTGAAATATTCAAAAAATGTGGCTATTTTATTTTTCAGATAGTGCAGTAATTTATGAATATCTTATTTAGTTGAAGGTTTGCGACACATTTGTAGTACAACTTCCTATCAAGTTGGATCAGATCACCCAACGCATTGCTCAGCACAATTATACCCACACAAACAGATATGTCCGATCCTAACAAGGTTATAATATGAACGTCCACAGAATGGAAGTTTGTACTGACAGATTTTTTTACGAGAAATGGATGTTATCCACTTGCTCAACCTATTAGGTACCTACATACTCTGACTCCAAATACAAATTGAAAAAATAAAATGTGTATTTGCGAGATCCGGGATTCGAACCTGGGCTCGCGACATTATAAGCCAACGCGTAATAGCTTGGTTAAGGTGGGCGTCATTCAATTTTGAATAGTGAATAGAAAAATTTTCTAGTGTCCTCGTCCGTTAAGAAAAATATATGTGCCCAAAACCCACTTAGTCTAAATATTTTTTTAGGATATATCTAGTAGGTATACTTCTGAGGCTTGTTATATTCAAGTAAAGTATGTATTTACAATTCTTTATTAAATCTTGCGAAGAAAGATGTAGGTAGGTACGTTTAGTTTCTGACAGGTGTTATTTATGCAAAAAACGTTGGCCATATTAAATATTAATTTTCACACTGCAATGCGCCGATGTAAAAAAATACGTATTCTTTAAACGCATGTAATGCGCAGTCGCACAGTGCACTTCCTGCGTCTGGGATGGCGGGAAAAAATGATAATGGATTCCGCCACTTCCTGTTCCCGTGCGCGCGCTTATATTCAAATAAGGAACTTAACGTATACAACAAATATATTGTATATAACGTAAAGTTATAATATGTTTATAAAATAAGACGTAAGGCAGATTATTTTGGTTGATACAGGAATAAGACTTTAGTATGTCTCACTACAGTAGCGTGTTTTAATGAAAAGGGGAGAAATGCATTATGTTTACCCTATAAATAAGATTTCACGATAAGTTAAAATTGGGTGTGGCGGGGAGTCGACCATTTTTAGGTGTTTCTCAAATAGTTTTTTTATTTTAATATATTATATTCATTTAATAAATACTCTTATTTATCGTTATAGTGGTTTTCATTTATTCCTTAGTCTCAGAACAAAAATACATATTTATTTAAAACACATAGGTATGAAGCCACGAAGCGTAATTCGCCTGGTTCTGTGGGGTAATATAAATGAAATAACATATTATATTTGAGTGATAGGATTTAATTAAATGAATAAATACACAATATCTAGCTAGGTACCTATCAAATTGGTTTTAATAGAATTTAGTCAAAATTCAACGCAGTAAAACATATAAGTTGTACGTAAACGATTAATATTATTATATGCGTGTTTTAATGGATAAAGAAACATTATGGCTTTCTAGGTGAGCTTTTTATTAAGGAGAGATTAAGGATATACCACCACCACTATGGTAAAAGGAACTTATACAATGGGTATATATATATAATGTTTTATCATAATATGTAATGAATGACCGTTTTGAGTTTACATCATCAAATATGTTGAAGAAAATCCTTTATATATTATAGAAGGAACAAAAATATAAGTTGCAAAAAAAGTTATTAAGACTAATGATCAAATTATCTGAAAGCATTTTGCATTACAAATTTATTCAGCGAAAACATCAAACTATTATGTGATGTATATTGGATGTATTTGTCAGAGCTGCAGTGAGATAAAAAATTCTGCGTCAGTGTAATAAACTTAAAGCGGGTTATTTATACAATTAGAATAAAAAAAAATATAACACGAAAAAAACATGGTCTTGTTTATATTTCCATTTTTGAATACTATAGATAGAATAGATTTACTATTATACATCGTCAGGTATTCGAATTTGGAACTAAACTCATTACAGTATAAAAAGTATTAAATGCTATGTCAAATTAATGTTAGCCTGCGGCACCCTTATTTAGTGGACAATTTATAATAATGGATCTATACCGAGGAATAGAATATAATTTTTTATATGACTACCATAGAGATATTAAATTAAAATATGGGCAAGGAGTCGGCTTTCTCGTACAACTGAATGAGCAACGTTTTGAAATCAAGTGGTGTAAAATAAAAAGTTACTATGAGTCCCTTTAGAACTGTACGATGTCTATAATATGACGTATATTCATTTAAGATGTGATCCTTGTCGTCTATCACATGCAAATGGGATGATTCTGTTGGGCAGGCCATGTCTTACGGATGGAAGACACTCAACCACCCAAGAAGGTGCTCATTAAATACGGTTGAGAGAGATACCAAGAATATGGTGGATGAATTGTGTAGAAAGATGCAGAGCACCATTGAGGCTTAGAAAGTAGAGTGAGATTGTGGCAGACAGAGTAGAGTGGAAACGTTTCCCGACGATGACCAATACTGGCTTGAATTGTCGTGCAGATTATGATCAACTTAATCACACAGTCGTTGGCTGGCATTCGAATTTAAATTAATTTATTTACACATAGTGAATATTACAAATTACTAATTCAATACGTTTACTACATGAGATGAAAGACAAAGAAATATAAGCAGTATAGATAGAGTATAAAGAGTAAATACAAAAATATATATTAAGTAGATAGATACACTAAAGTGTGTCGAATGAACGACGAATAAAAGTTTTTTTTTAAATTAAGTATTTCTTTTATTCAATTTCCAATACCATTATAATTATTGAACATAAATAATTCTGAAAACACTTCTGACAATATAGCTAAGAGAAAAAATCTTTCTGTGTCTTACTTTTTTCGAAAAACTACTTACTTCTTTCCGTGACGTCGGTTAGTAATGAAAGTAATAAATACTTTAAAATCGATCGCCTACCATAATTAAATTTGGAGAGCGCTTATGAGCAGGTATTTAAAATTCCAATAGTTAAAATTTGTCGTAATTAAGCATGTCAGTCGTAGCATAGTGGTAATGCATAGGGCGCGATATCCAAGAGACTTACTTTTTTCGAAAAAGATTTTTTCTATAGTCATGAGTGTTTTCAGAATTATGGAATGTTCAATAAAAGTCTCCCCAAACTCGTGGAATATATCAATATTTGAAGCGATTTGGTTGAATTGGGCTATCGCTCTATCAATTGGCATCACCAATAACAGGTTAGTTCTGCACCTTGGGATAAGAAACAGCTGAAGGTCCCGATTTATAATATAGTTATCACTAGACTATTTATATAGAGAGATGTTGGAGTTTTAAATATGAACGTTACTGGAAATAAGACGTTTCGCCATCTTATTGAAATTTATGAGTATAATATAAACGTTTTGATGATTGAAAATTCCGTTGGGTACTCTTGTTATAATATGTATCTAATAATATTATGTAAATATGTGAAATGTTTTCTTTTTTTAAATAACAAAAAGCGCTACTGTATAAAAAGGTGTTATCTTTTCAGTGAATCAAAGTAGGGAGGCAACAAACGTAGAAATAAAATTCCATCTCCTTCCTCCACGGATCTGATTCAATCAACTTTATATACCGAGTCGCTTTGTATATAACCGCACGGATGAAAAAAAAAGTAAAATAAATACCTATACCACATCTGCCTACTTATTATTCGTTTCTTGTTGAAATATTTAAATGGGTAACACGATCACTGCCTACTTTTATATTCAAGATTGACTCGACGTGATTAAAAACCGAGCGGCCATATTGTAGAAAAAAACTCACCGAAAGGGAAAACCAGTTAACTTCAATATGAATGTGTAACCGAGAGAGTAATGGCTATTTATTTTATATTCTACTGTCGAAACCGCGTGACTTCGGCCACGTAAAAAGTAGAAATAAAAATACAACTTACAGAATGGATGGGTAAGTAAATTGATTCGATTTAAAAAAAAATGAATGAGATGTACAACGGTTGAATCCAGGCGTGCGCCTCTGTATCTCCACCTCACGTCACGATTCCATCCGTACGGTAGTAATCACTTTACTAACTGGTGATGAATTGTTGCAAGTGTGTTTGTTGTTTTATATTAACTGCGAAACTATACTAAATTAGTTTCAATAATGTAGTCTTACATATTGACGTGCCTAGACAAAATGCCGTCAAAAGGTATATTTTGTCATCCGTGCACGTGTCGTTTATGGTCACCAAGGACGTTGACGGGCAACGGAAATAAACTAGACATCGCGAACCCGACAAAAAAAGTCCTGTTAAATCTTGTTAAATGTTAATTATTGGATAATACATTTTGTTTCCAACCAGTGAGCTGATTTTTTTAATGGAAAAATATTTTCGTGACTACTAAGTTTAGGTAGCTATTTCACTATATACAAAATGATTATCCTCTATTTACCGCCCCAAGCGACCATCAATCTGCCTACCCCCACGGGACGTCACTGGTCTTACAACCTGTATAGTTTTGGTCCAGTATTTTTTGAGTTATAACTGAAATACGTTAATGATGAATACAGAAAAAATATAGCAGTTGGCGTTCGCTTGAAATTGAATACATACGAATCATCAGCCCTGCATCCCTGTGAGAAAATATCCGTCGACGAAAGCCTAGAAATTGACAATGGTGCGTTACTGACCCAAAAAATTGACGGTATCAGGTTCCGTTCGGGCGTTTTTTTATACTACCTGTAGGAGGTAATGTCTGGCATTTAAGGAGACAGACAGGTATCGAGAAGAAGCTGATGACAGGTGATCGATGTGTGAGATAATACTATAAACATAATATTGTTTATAGGTGGGTATAGGATTCAGACGAGGCAAAAAATAAGCTACTTGCCTGCGAAAGATGTTTATATATTATTATTATATTACATGTTAATAAACTATCTTTTTTCAATGAATAATTCACAATAGTTTATTTACGGCTAACCTAGGGTAAGTTTGTATCAAAGTATTAGCACTAATTGTAACAATTACAATAAATTGGTTGTAATTGTTGCAATAAGTGCTATATTTTAACAGCACCTCTCTTGGCTGTGATGAAATTTAGAGTGAGATAGACAGTTTTGACTGTTTGACGGCTAACTTATTGTAACAATTATAATACCTCAATATAAACATGGAATACATATTATCACTTTAGTGGTCGATAGTCGCCTTGTGTATAGAATAGACCCGCAGAAATATATTCGATATCATATTTGAATAGGGAAACAACTCAAAAAAACTTGTTTCAATAATGGTGTTTGAATTTTTTGCAGAATTTCTCTATTTAATTTTAAAGCCTTGATTTTGACGAAAATGTATGTTTTTATAAATAGTTTAGTTGAATTCAGCAATGCATAATAAAATTTTACAATTTATTAAGGAATTAACTCAGAGTTCCAGTATATAACTGAATTAATGATTAATCTCAGAACGGGTTTTTCGATTTTATGACATATTATTGAAGAAACTTTTGACTCTTTTTAACTGAATTGTAAAGAGAAGACATTTCTGCATCGAATGGCATTATTATCTCAAAATCTTGAAATTTTGAGTTGTTTCCTTATTGAGATGGGGTATCGAATACTAGAAAAAATATTTTTGAAAAGATACGGCGCCCAGTGGGATTCTAAATCCGCTTCCACTGGATTCGCGTCAATATGCTTTATGCGTTAATTTTAGCAGTCGGATTTTGTGTTTTAAATCAAAGTATCAATTATTGTTCATCCATCCAATCACACATAGATAAAGATTTAAAACTTTTCGGATCATTTTAGGTAAATTTTATTGTCGATTTTTTTTACACATTGTAATTAAAATTAAAGTTAATGTTATATTGTGCGTATTTTTATGGTGTATAAATTTTGTAATCTATTGTTAACAATATCAACATTTATCACAAAATTCCCATAATGTCAACACCTAAACAATGAACTTGTTTATGGTAAATTGTTGTTGTCTTAAAACGTATGGAGTAAATAAAAACTCAATGAGTAAACAGAAATGTTGATATTACAATAACAGCACAGGGTCGGTTCAAGATTTAGAGTTATTCTAGCGACTGCCTTGGTTTATAAGTTGCGTTCAGAATTTTGCATGGATGTACAAGGGATGGTTACGGTAAAATACTTTGGAGCTGGACTTCTAGAGAATACAGAAATAATAAATTTCCCGAAATCAACGCAACATTTCTCTATTCTTATATTTTATATTTATATTTTGTTTTCAAATACCAGCGTATCTAGTAAAAATATCAATGTATACATTTTCTAGAATCACAAATTATAGCTGAAAATAATTATTATTGAAGACGCAGTAATGATATATTATATAATAATTTTAGTGGTTTATTTTTTGTGTATAACGTTTGAGTAGATATGCTATGTGCCCCATTGATGTGAGTTGTAGGGATTTTTAAAAGCTTTAATTAATAATTATACTCAAGTTGTAAGAAATTGTCAAAAATACGCATATTTTAAAGATAATTCTATACATAGTTTGAAATGTTTCGAGGCCCTTGCGACATCAGCTTAAAATAAAATTGCTGTTAGTCGCAGTATTTGGAAGACAGACATCCTTGTGACTAGGGAATCCAATCCCGAGCCAAAATTCTGATCCCAGGATTTCGGGATTACAATTTGACAATCCCGGGATTGGCATTTTTTTCCATTGTTAATATAAAAATTTTATATTTACAAATAACATTGATAAAATTGGTGAAAAATAAATCTAGTATAATTTATACTATTTAAGACATTTATTTTTAATATTGTATACGTTCAATCTTGGAAATACATAAGTTTAATGGAGTAAATAATATTGTAATATAACTAATAATGTGAATTTAATATGAGTTTCTGATAATAAAGCCTTAATGAATGGGTTAGCGAGATTTAAAATATCAATGGTAAATTTTAAAATATAAATCATGGTGTACTTATGGCCTTTCCGCTTCATAAATCTAATTAGTCAGCCAAATATGAAACTGCCGTAAAACGTATGAGATCATGGTGGAATTACTTTGTTAATAGTGCGAAGCATTGTTTTTTTCCAATCTTTCTCATTTTTATTAATTTATGTGAAAAAATGAAATGAATCGGCAACTTACACATGGGTGTAAATCAAACTTCATTCAAACTCAGTTTATTTCTAATGTAGTTATTTGTTATTAAAAGTATTTTTTCTGTTATATTTTCGTTTTTATTTTATTTTCCATAAAAATTGATAACAAAATCAATCCCAAAAGTTTCTGGATTCTGTTTATCAATCCCGGGATTCATAGGTATCGAAAATAGCTCGGGATCCCGGGATCCCGGGATTGGAATCCCTGCTTGAGACCTCTGCGAGGTTATTTTCTAGGAATATGTCATATTTTAAGTTTTTCAAAATATTATAAAATATCGAACATGTTAAATTAAAGACAGCAAAAATCCTAAATACGTCCCTGCGTGTCTACCGGAAAATTTAAATTATTCGTATGCTTGACAATTTACTTTATTTAGATTGTAATGATTACGTTATCATAAATACATAGGTACCTAGTTGACAATAAAGTTTTCATAGTAATGTAACAATATACGTCATATATTCGATAAGTCGATAATCAAATCTCAACGGGACAGTGACGTACAACCGGTAATTTACTTTGCGATATTTTGTGACGCTATACAGCTAAGGGTAGACATTCGAATACTCAGCGGATTATTTTATTGTGCTCAGTTTTTCGCTATCCGTTGAACGAAATAAATCTTAGGTTGTCAGGGATGCGAACACACAGGCGGTAGAATTCAGGGGGCGGCAAAAGTCAGAAAAAAACATTTGAATGATGTTTGTCAAATACATAAAATGAACGGTAAAAGTCGGTTATGGGGAAGCCAGCGACACACATTTTTTAAATAGCCGATATACTGGATTATTTGTTAGGTTGAGTTAGTTTAGGTTAGGTTATGTTAGGTTAGGTTTTCATTCTTAAAATTCCTGAGTTTTGCCAAAATCTGCTATGACAATTAGCGCGGTTCCCGCCTGTCTTCCCCTTAACCGACTTGTACCAATTTAACTTTATGATGAATAAAATCGCCTGCACTGCAATTTTATTGCACATAGATTGTGTTTTTGTTCTCCATAGATACACATGTATCGATTTAAGACGCATTATATTATAATTCACAATATTATATTAATAAAATATGTCATAATTTTTTTGTTATATATTTTTTGACGAACATTAAATAATTGTTTCAATTATTCTAGCAGCCGAGCGGCAGTCACCTGCTTTAGGAGATCTGCCCATTTGTGAGAAAAAAATGACCTACTGATTTTTTGTATGAGTTAAAAGTTTGGTCAACATTGAGAGCCTCTGTCTATCTATACCTCTATTGTACACATTATTAATTCAGATGGCTGAAAGTCCGTCTATTATTTCTTTAGTTCTTCAAGGATAGATAGATTAGTTTGTATTGGTATGATCTAATAATATATATTTATATATTTAATATAAGTAAATTAAAATACCTGTTCGTTTTTAAATGTACCATTTGTCTAATATACTATATTCATCTGCGAAGACTTCAAAGATTTGAGCTAACTGTATTTCGATTTTCCACCCGGCTAAGCATTTGGATTACGCTTTTATCTATGTTGTAATGTTTCTACGTTTGATATCGTTTGAAGAGTCAATTCATTTGTATGAACGTTTGCATATAGGGAAAGAAAGGACGACGGATTGTTTATCAGTATTGTAACATGACCTTTGCCAACATATATTATACCCGCTGTTGTCATTCAACCGGCTCGCATGAATCGATTGTTGATGTTATATGAGTCATTGTGCGAACCAGTTGTTATTGTGAAGACAGTAGTGTCCAAAGCACACATACCGCAAAACGATGTTAATAACGACAGCTATTTGTGGCAGGTACAGTTAAAGACCTCTATTTGAAGCTCGTCTGTTTGAAAATATAACAAATAACGACTGTGAAATCTTGGTCCATAAAAAATTGACCGCGGATCAAAATTAATGTTTTAAATCTAGAGTATTTTGCGATGTAATCATCTGATAACTATAAAGATAACAATTCACTGCTTTTTCTCAATTAATATGCTATACAAACTATGAGAATGGCTAATAAGCATCCCATGCCAACCTTATTTTTATCAGGAACACATTTATAGCCAGAAATGGAATAACGGGCACCTTTTTTTCCAATGAAACATAAATTAGATAATACACAAAGAATATTACATAAAAGTTTGACAAATAAATAAAATAAATGATAATTCTTTTTCAATAATCCTGTAGTGGTATTTTAAACACTATTAAATATCTATAGAAAATTTACTTTGCATCCCGTTGGATTTTATTTCCCATTTACCCAAAACTTAGAAAATAAATTATTTTATTCAACGGCTGAAAAAATGTATTGCACAATAATCTTTCATTTAAAAGTTTTATAATTTTGACCACTATTCGTTTTTGACGTAATAATTAGTTTCATCAATGACACGCCTTTTTTAGAACAAATATATTCAGATTTTATACTGAAGAGATTGAAGAGTAAACAAATATGTATCGCAATAACAAATGGAATGCCGCGAACGTCCGTAAGCATATTATTGTGTGTACAGTGCCGCAAACTTATCTGAAGAATTGATGGAGAAACCATACTCGAAAACTACCCAATCAAGACTTGCAACTTGACGGAATCCGACATTGGCATGGCGTATTCCATATGGCATCCATATGGGTTCTAGTAGTTCCATTTTTGACCATTAGTCAGATAAATTGCTTGGACTGTAATAATTATGTCGTGTATGGCATAGATATTATGGTATACAGATAAACAGCGTGCAACGCGTGCTTAGTTTGGAAGGTCTACTGCCACCTATTGTTAGAATATCAAAGTAATATTTGGTGAGTGCATGAATAGGTGTATGCCGCGTAATTTAAATCGTTTTACAAAAAAACAGCGTTATCGCAATAACGCTCGTTTTCCGGATATGAGCTCAATTATGCATTTCGTTTTTTTTTTTAAATTATAAAATGTACAAATGAGTCTGTGGAGACATGCAAACTATGTTAGGAATCCCTGCCATAGAGGAAAAACCATTAATAAAACAAACACTGTAATGAGGTTAATATGCTTAGCTTAGCAGCAAAATTTTTATTTACCCCTTTTACACCCTAAAATAAAACAAACTATTTATGACAGATTTTATCTCAAAATAATAATATGTACTCATAACATCATAATGTTTGGAATGCTAGTTCACTTTACGACTTATTAATGCACTGCTTTGAGATATGGTGATGTCTTTTTGAAAGCTTTGTGTAATTTAACACATATTACATCACCACGTTCGACTCTTAGATTATCAGAAGGATCAGAGTAGAGGTTGTATTAACAGAAATTTTGTTTTTATAAGAAATAGATTTTAGTCATTTGTTCAGACTATTAAGTTCATATTCTGGGTCCAAACACACATTGACAAACCAACATATAGATTTGGCAAAGAATTCGACCCCGGGATCTACGACAGTGTAAGCCGGCGCGTTACAGCTGGGCATATTTGATTATGTACGTATAAAATTATGTTTTATATCATTTACGGTGTCAATACCTAATCTTTCTTTCTTTATTTAAATTGTCTGGAAGTATTCAAGCTTCCATATCATTAACATTCGTTCTTGGCTTAAGTTCTTACTTAACAATATGCCTAGTTTTATATTATTGGCGTAGAGATATTAATTATTATATTGTTATATTAAAAAAAAAAACTTTATGGGGTAAGTATGGTCTGCGTACGTCGACAGTAATGATTTACATGTAAATTGTACGTATTACATTTCACCGTAGCACAGTTCACCGTGAGGTTTCTTATCAGAAAAGATTACCCTATACTATATGGCCATCTCTATAGCACCGAGATGAAAAAAATACACGTTGTTCGTGGACCATTGCAGACAATAATGTTCCAATTTTATTAGATTCAATATGAATAGTAATTTGATATTGATTGGTTTCAAATATATGATATTAACACTATCATTATTTTTATCATATATATTAAATTTGATATTTTACCTAACCTAACCTAACAAATAATCCAGTATATCGGCTATTTTCAAAATTTGTTTGCCGCTGGTTTCCTGTAAACTGACAAAAACTTTGTTTTATTTTGACATGAATTTTATCTCAGTACTATACGACCCAAAAAGGTTGGACGGTCTTTAACATAGGTACGACGATATTTTTACGATACAAAATCTCACGGTGAACTGCATACGTATAATTTTCGGGACATGGACAGTTACACGCGCGGATAGCTTAGCTTATTAAACTGCGATATTGAAAATAATTACTATAGGACATTACAAAAGAATAGTTTCGTATTGACAATATTAATAATATTTAATAATGTGGCTTGTAGGGTCTCATTAATTGGAGTTTTGAATAAATGATTAGAGTTGATAGAGTCAGACGAATAAAAATTTTCTTTTTATCCATTATTGAATATTACAGGTGCCATAGAGTTAACAAAGAAATCGTAAAAAAAATGCTGAAATTTTAATTTTATGTTGGTTTTCGACTGCTGTCAATAATTATTGTCTCGGATGTCAATTTTCAACTCCCAATCACTCGCGTTTTTGTTTGACGCAAAATACGCAATCGATTCGTTAGATGATTTAAAAGAAGGTCTCGAGACAGTTCAAATCAGTCATACAATTATTAAATTATACTTACCAAAATCTTAAAATTTCTCAAAAATTGAGTAAATATAAAATATTACTTAAAGCTTAACAGAATTCCGGAAACTATCATCATTGTGGCCTATACAATTACTTATAGAATATATAGTACTGGCACAAAAAAGCATAAACCGAATAATAATGTTATTAATTTGATTTAATAAAACGCAACTTTTTGTCGTACTAATTCCACTTTTATTAATTAATATCTGTGGGTCTCTTCTATAGTTATCGAACGCTAAAGTGATAAATAGTATCAAAATTAGGGTAGGTTTGTATCAAAATATTAGCACTTATTGTAACTATTACACAAAGTTGGTTTTTATTGTTGCAATAAGTGCTTTATTTTAACAGCAGTAAGATAGGTGCTATTAAAATATAGCACTTATTGCAACAATAAAAACCAACTTTGTGTAATTGTTACAATAAGTGCTAATATTTTGATACAAACCTACCCTAAGTTTGACAATATTTATCACTTTATCACTTTAGCGGTCGATAGGTATAGAATAGACCCACTGGACCGGTTTCGTCATTTAATAATACAATGCATTTCCACCATGAATTGATAGTTAACAAAATAAAAGAAATTCAATAATAATTATTATTTGAAGTTAAGTACTTACTTGGTTAATTCATAGTTTTTTTATTATATGTTTTATCGTAGGAGGCATCGAAATCAGTCAGTGCCTCAGGCATCTAAATCTTCAAACCTACCACTGATCCCGATTATTTTCTATGGCATGGAGGTATGGATGCTAAACAGGGCTCGAAATGGACCGGAACGCACCGGAGCGTCGTTCCAGTTCATAAAATAGATAAAATTATCGCTCCGTCTAGTGGAGAAAATAATTTTACCGTAGATAAGTCACATAATAAAAAAACTAACACACTTATTTTTTTATAAAATACATATAAAAATTTATAACTATGTGTCTTCAGAAAATTGTCGAGCGCTCCGGTTCGAAAACTTTTTTATTTCGAGCGCTGATGCTAACCTAAGAGATTTCATGAAGAGTTGAGTTGTATACACTTACTCAGACAATAATTTGGAGAGACAGGGTGAAAAATGTGGATGTCTTGAAATGAATGGGAAATGACTGAAAAGTTCTGTGTATTATCAAAACTACAATGATGTATTCAAGATACTGGGATCACATTATAAGAAGGCAAAAGTAAAAGATTTCTTTAGGGCTCATTACCCAAGGAAATATAAAAAAAATTGTAAAGGTAGCAGTGGACGACGCACTATTCCGTGTCTTAGGAATCTTTTGGTACGCTAACCTTCGAAGGGAGATGGCACGAAGAAGAATAAATAAATAAGTACCCACAATATGAGTAATGTGCATTATATTATGTTCTACTAATTTTTACTTTTAAAAATTCATCTGTAGATAGGTACAATCAAGGCAAATTTCATCAGAGAACCAACTTATCAATGTATTAAAATATTCCTCGCTTCATTGTAATAGCAAGCATTATCTGGTTGTGATATTCCTCGCAAGACAGTCGCACCGGAGGGGCAGCATCCCCCGCCCTTCAAGGCTTACGGCCAGGGCGGCAGAAGCGGGGCTGCGCGGGATACGGGGGCGCCAGCTACTGCGAGGCAGGGGTGGCGTAACGAGGGCGTTCAAGCGGAAAGTGACGATAAGAGACTCGGGGGGCGGGGAGAGAAATGCACCCCTGAAGTGAGTAGGTACAAGGGGTGGTTTTGTCTGTGAGGCATATCTCGATGCCGCGATTTAAGTTTACGGTGCCGCTCGAATGTTTGAGGGTGGTATTATGGTTCAAGGCCTACGACTTTAGAGTGTATTTTCAGAAAAGTTTCCTATCATTTTTTTTTAAACATGTGTAAAAGTACATTAGTGATGTACGCTATATAAAAATAAAGCTTGTTCTGCGGCTGTAAAAGAGTGAAGATGCAAAATAGAACATGGTCAGGAAATGTTCTATGAATGTCAAAGGAATGTTTTCATATTATTCTTCCAACTAGATGATTTTCGTAGATTTCAAACGTTACATAGTACTAATATAAAGATACTATTTAGAAAAGCTATAAACGACCAACAAAATATTAGTAATATGTGTTCACTTGTTTTAAAAATAATATAAATAGCACACTGGTTATTCTACGATTAGTATTATGGGAAGTTAGTATTGCGATTTGACGCAACATTTTTTATATCAATATAAATATTTGGATACCACCCATTGTCTACCCACTATATAGAGATTGGGAAAATAATTGCAATAACCGATACTTGTAAAAAGTTTAAACTTTACTGAATGTAAACTGAATGCAGAACATCAAAGTGTAACAAAGTGGTTAATGAAACGACCAATAAAATAATTCATATGATATATAATAATCATCCTAACGCATGGGAGAGATTGACAAACTCATAACATATTCATTATAATTATTTAATATGTTTTAATTGGTTGTCGCTTTAAAGACAGCTTTGTTTTTATCAATTTTAGGAGATTTAACCCAAATTGACTTTTTTTTTTAAGTTGTTGTCAACTTGTGTATATAAATATCTTTACGTTCAATGTGTTGCCTTTAAGTGATACTTTCATTTGAAAATGCAGCTTTATGGCTTATATCTTCATAACAAATGGTTGTACTCTGAAATACAGTCATATTTTGAGCTAGCAAGACTTTCTAGTTCTCACAGTTCTCTGATTCTCTTAAGATGCCAGAATAAAGGCTGCCTACAGTAAGCATATTCAATTGGTCACAATTGTCATCACGACATTGTCTACGTTACTTTCACTAAATGCTACCTAAAAACACGAGAATTTCTAGATTATACGGTCTACAACGAGAAATTTGTTCGAAAAGGTTTATGATTTACATAGTATTTATAATTTATTAAAAATTCGAGAATTCACCGCGCTTTTCTTATTCCAGTAGGTAACGAGCTCTTTGTAACGGAAGTAAAGTCAACTAAAAATGTTTATATTTTCAGAATATACTGTACATACTATTATATAGAGGGCGAAGAAGCTAAAAAGCATAACGAAATAAAAATATATATACGACGCGACAGTCCACGACAGCAGTCGTTGTCAACTGTTTTGAAAACAATTTCAATTTAAGCAAAACCCTACGTGTAGGCGTGAAACATCAGCAGTTGTCTACTCCTGGGAATGTCTCAGGAACAGCTACCCAAAATTGAGCTTTGCCACGCCAGTGACTTTTTAATTTTTGCCCATAATGGCCAAGTGGCTTAAGCGTCGACTTAAAATGTCGTGTGTCCCAGCTTCGAATCATATGTTTGGAGTCAGAGTATGGACCTACTAGGTTGGGCAAGTGGTTAAAATCCATTTATCGTAAAAACAAAATCTGTTAACACAACATTCACTCTGCGGAGGGCCATATGATCCTCTGAGGATCGAGCATGGTGAAGTAGTAGTAGTTTTAATAGTGCCCATGTGAGAGAGTGAAAAATAAACCATTATATTTAATATTAATATGTATTGCAAAAAACAAAGTTATTTGGAAACTGACGAACACTCAAAGGGAATAAATCAGGATCGCATTATGACGCAGGAAATTTCTAAATGCAATACAGCGCTCGAAATGAAAAATTTTATGAACCGGAGCGTTCGATAAGTTTACGAAAATATTAACATAGTTTTCCAAAGTTATGTGTATTTTATGAAAATGAGTAGGTATGTTAGATTTTTTGTTATATGCATATCTATCTGTGATGGTCAAATAATATACTTTTCCACAAGACGGATTATATTATGAACCGGAACGGCACTTAGGTCCATTTCGAGCCCTGATGCAATACAATCAGCCTGTACGATGACCAGGTCAGACGGCATAATATGCAAAACAGCTGGTTATCCCAACTTGAGTAGGTCCCCAGCTTTCCCAGATGATGTGGTTTGAATTCTGTATTTCTCCGCCACATGGACATATTGGATGGGTAATAAGACCAAATAGAGCCTGCTAGTGAAACTACCTTTTTCAGAATTACGTAATTCAATTCAATTCAATTAAATAGTAAAGGGCAATTTTGTGGGTAAATGATACATGGTCACAATTAAGATATCAACAAATAACTGCAATTGATAGATTAATTTACTAAGTTATTATAATACATAATATTTAGACGCACAATTAACGTACCTTATATAATGTACTTAGTTATGTAGATTTTAAAATTTTAATTTTAAAATACAATTTCAAGGGAACCTAAAGTTTTCCTCGGATGATAGTAGACAGAGCAGAAAGCGGCTGGGTCGCGCCCGATACCGCGTGCAGTTTACGACGCAGCTCGCCTTATCGCGTGCGGTTTATTATCCGGAACGCGAGGTCGCGAACTAAACCGTAGAGCTAAAATGTATCTAGTATAAAATGTCGTGTCAAAGTGAACAATAAAGTTCTACGTATACTATGAAAGTTTTTATTGCTGTGTTTGGAACTTGACTCAAGATTTGCATTAGAAATTATATCGATCAGACGACAATTTTAAACAATGTATGTTAAAAAAAAACATTAACAATTCCGACCCACTATTTAAAGCTATTTGAAGATTTTCTATTAATTTTCCATTCATTTTCCATTCGATTACTATCAATTTGTAAGTAGGTATTTTATCATTTATAGTAGGTAATGTATTTGTAAATAAATATGTTTTTTGGCATAGTGGTATTCAAAGTGTCCGCCGCGGAACCTTTCAGAAGCATTAGCGGCTATTTGAAAAATAATAATTTATGACAATCCTAATTCAATGCGCTGATGCACGATGATTATAATGTAAATGTAAATTGCTCTACCTTATTGTTATGAGAACCATGACCCCACAAGGGGTGGGCTGACAGGGCTCTAGCCTGCGGGCCCGGGCTAAGAAGGGGCCCGGAAAGGCGAGTCGACCAGATAAGTGAGATAAACCATACATCACAAATTTGCCTTACTAAAAAAAGGCGCTTTTTTCATTTAATAATATTAGATATTATTTAAAGTTATGTGGTTGTACGATACAATTTTAAATTTTGTATCAATACTCGCCATCTCCATAATAATTCAAATGGATTTATTAAAATATGCAATAAAACATTAAACATACACATTGAAAACGCTACTGTAGAGCTTCATACTGCCTTTATACTTAGAGATAGGTAGGGAGGCCCCCCAAAGATCCTAGTCTGGGGTCCCGCTTCACGATGTGGGGCCTATGATGAGGACCATTCATTTTTTAAATTTTAATTCGGCGCTGTGTCATTTAGATTTTTTTAAGCCCCGAGTATTTTGCACTATATTTTATTTTGAAATCTGTACATAATTTTCGTTGAAATTTTGATAAATGAAAAAGTGTTGATGAACAAAATACTGCACATATAACTACACGGAAAAAAGCCCCTTTACGTCTGATTCTGATGAGGACACTTTAGTTTGAAAGCTTGGAAAAGCTAACAAAACATCACGAATCTGAGTCTAAAAGAAAACTTTTCAAACGGTAGGTCCTAGCTACGTACTTTTTTAAAACCTCGTTAAAGAATCATTATAAACTAACAACGCCGTCAAACAAAAAAGTTTGAAAATCAATAATCTAGAAAATGATAAAAACTTGTAAAATACCAGATCTTCTTCTTATTCAATATTTAAATTAACTCAAGTGAACACCTGTATCAAGGTGATACAAAATTATTTAACAAAAGTAACTATTGACAACCAAGTCTCATAAACGTAGATAGGTTACTCTTACAAATCCATTCATTGATTTATTTAATAATTATATTATATTGTTATTTTTATTGATATTATCATAATGTACTTAGGTAAAAATTAATTTTTTTTTTTAAATAGCTTCGAACTTGTACAACTTTACCGATCTGAGGTTTTTTCGGGATTAAACATTAAAAAAATCGGTGTGCGCACGTTGACCATTTAACCACGGCAGGAACTTTGGAACCTACTCTACAATGCGGTACAGAAATTATCAGTACTTACAATTAAATAAGGTATTGATAACAATTATTGTAGATGCTTATATTTACTCTTACCATAAAAAAGGATTGAAAACGTTCTCATTTATACACTGAGAGTTCATGCTTACTGAATCCAAATTTATGTTGATTGTGCCCAGTAATTTCAATATTTCATTTTTCTCACTGAGTAAAATTCTACCTTTAAAATGATTATTGAAGTATGTAGATAATTACCGTAAATATCTATAAATAAAATACATACCTAATTGCAATACCAAAATAAAACTGAGAAATCAAAAAAAAAAATAAGGTGCAGTCAAATAAGGTAAACCGGTTTTTGAAAAATAGCCATCTGTGGGTTACCTATATTGTGTTTAATATGGAAAATGCTACATCGGAAAGCGGTCGACCGCTGCCTACTGCCGCACGTTTCCGGGAGCTTTCACCTTTTCCGGAAGCTTTTCCGTTTACGCTCTAGGGCCGCACTGTGATAATAACGTTATTCTATTGAAACAAGTTTTGGATGATTTTGGTCAATAAAATAAATGTTTGTTTCCATCAAATATAATAATTTAAAATTTGTAAAACTATTGTTTTCATATATAATAAAAGAAACTTAAAAAATTAAATAATTCACATATTGGTACGTAGATATTCATAGTTTTTTTTTAATATTATTTGAGAACATACAAATCTTTCATCAATAAAGATTACTATTTTGCATCATAAAATCACGATAACATAATAATATTATAATAGTTAAAAACTGTAAGTTAGAGATACTTAGAAAAGCTCTTTTTACGAGGGTGGGATTCGAGCCATCTTTTAACGGTCCCAATCACGCTATGTGAGAGGAAACCCCAGAACTTCTGGAGTTCTGGGATATATTCAGGGGGCTTATCCCATATTACCTACAAATCATGCTCAGACAGGGCGCCAGCTCCTTAATTTTAAAACTGAAGAGGAACATATACTAGTAAAGAATAAGATAAGAAAACTCAAGGCTCTAGAATTGAATTCACTGTAATTTACGTAGAAGAGTTTACAGATATAGGTAATAAGTAATAAGTACAGTGAATTTAATAATAAACTGTAATAAAATATTAATCGGTAATATGAAACAAGGTTTTATATATATCAGTTGATTTAAATTCCTACAATATTATATACTGTCAATAATATTGAATGTATTTAAAGAATAGTTTATGTATTGAAGCAAATCATATTGAAATAATTTCGAATTTTATTATGAAACCAAAATTATTGGAATTTGAAAAAATATAAAAAAATGTTAAAAAAACTAAAACTATCCATAGTAGGTACGTTTTTCATAAAATTTGAATAACAATAAAACCCGATTTCGTCAGTCTAGCAGGGTTTCTCAAACTATGTTTCACGGAGTACTGGTGATTCTCAGAAGAGTAAACTAGTATGTCAAAACAAGCTATTACTATTCTACTTCTGTTTACTATGACATATTTATGCGAAGCAGGACTTTCTTATTAAGTTAAAGTCCAAGAACAGGCTTGACGCGATACCAGATATAATAATTCAACTTAAAAATATTATGCACTGATATCAAGAAGATTTGCAATTTAAGGATCCAAAATGATCGCAATCATTAAAAACTTCATTCACCTATATTTATTTTGTGTTATATTTTAAAATAATTACTTAAAAAATAATTAAGTATTGTTTCTTCTCATTTTTTTTAAAATTATTGATTGTGTATTACCCACCCGACAAAATAAACATTGTGTTCCGTTAAAATTTCAGGATTTCCATTGCAGGAAAAGTCAAATCTTCGTCGTTATGTAAAATGTGTGATTTATAGTAAGGTTGAATGTATGTTATTTTATATAAGGGTTCGCATGAATAGCATATAGCAAATGTAAACCTTAGTGATCTGTGAATTTGGTAGGTATCTAGTAAATAAGGGAAACATATTTCCACACTAACGTGAAGCATTTTAAACTTCCGCAGTACGAAATGTATTTTAACAAAGATTGGATATACGTCAGTAAAGTTGCTCAACAAATTTAAACCAGGTGTGAGATGCAAGTTAATATCCAAAAGACAATACGAATTGTATAAATTTAATACTGATATATTATCGCCAACATCATTTTCGTGACGATTTGCGAAACTACAAAACCACCACGGCCCTAAATCCTAAAGTAGGCCCCCACGCTAGGATCTTTGGCCATCCACCTTACTTATTGCTTAGGTTAAAGGCGGTGTGATGCCCTACAGTAGCATTTTCCAAACGGTGTTCGATGTAAAATTAAGGGTATTTTTGCAACTGTTGTATTTTTAATACATTCATTTGAATTATGGAGTTATCTGTTACAATAATTGGCAATTGTACCACGCAACCGCGATTTTTTTATTACAGAAAATTTGTGATGACGTGTGTGTTTATCTCACTTATCTAGTCGACCAACCACGTCGGACTCTCAGGCTAGAGTCCTGTCAGTCACACCACTCTCCATCCTCCACCCTTTCAAATACAATATACCAATTCAACATTAATTTGTAAACTATATTTAGACTACTCCTTCTTTTATTTACACTACATACAGCTTTATAAAAATGAAACTATGGCATGTTGGTTGTAGATAAGGTTATGGATCAGATAGGCAGAACCAATTTAATTTTTAGTAAAGTCATTAAGCACAGTAAAGTGCGTGGGAAACAATAGGTTACTTCTGAGAAATTCCTCGACTTAAAACTACACACAAATCATGTTACGCCATCTTTTGTGCCTCGAGATAATGATTATCAAGACGATATGTGGTACAAGGCAGGACGGTTGGTGGTTGATAATATTTCATATGACAAAGCGGAAAAGATATCTGAAAATGCCAGGCCGCATAAAATACTCTGATGATGACGAAACTTGAAACTAGATAAATATAGTTAATTTCAATCAAATTCATATCCTAATACTGTATCAAATATATTAAAATATGATACGCTAGATTAGGTTTGACTATGATTAGCATTTCCCTTGTCCAGTCCTGTGTTTTGTGGCAGTCGGGACTCTGTTTCTATTTCATGCGTTGTGTCAAAAAGCGGCATGCCGTATAATGGATATGTCATCCCGATTACACGGACGCTCCGAAAGCCTATAACGAGATTTTTGGGGGCGCTGTCGTATTCGTGTATTTATAGAAGAACTATTGAACGTACCTATAATGCCGTGTCTAGCGTTTGTGTTATGTTTCTGGATATTCTAATTAACAAACTAGTTTTGGAAATGATTTGTCAAAAATATTGGATGATTTTAATACATGTATAAGCAAAAATTTCAATAAATAGTTATTAGTTGATTAATTAACATGGATCGTTCTCTAAATAGATCGAAAATGAAAAATCTGGGGAATTTACGATTTAAACACAAAAAAGCCGTAAATTCAGTGGTGAAGGTATTTGTGTCATTATGGTGAACTACCTGTTCTTGTCATATGACAAACATATTCCAAGAGAATAAGATTGTTTTATAACATAAACTGGTATTATTCTGTCGATGGCCAGGCGGCTTATGCGTCGGATTATAGTGTTGTAGGTCCCAATATCGAATCGTAGGTCTGGAAAATACACATATTGTTTTTAAATTTTTGTTTGAAGTCAGCGTATGGACCTAATAAGCCGAGTAAGTGGCTAACAGCCATTTCTCGTAAAAAAATGTTAATACAAACCTCCACTCTGTGGACGCCCATACGATCCTATTAGGATCGGACATTGTCAAAAGATAGATAGAGTTCTGAACGTAGTTGATCAGAAATTTACAATAAACCATATTGTGAATGAGCCAAATCATTTTGCTCAGCCGTTGAATTACTAAGTTTTAGACAAACTTTTTTTTTGCTTCTCCTAAAACGTAGGGATGTTAGAATTACGTGTTATTTAGTATTATGTTCACTAAACGTTATTTATTAAAATATATTCGGTAAAACTTTGAATTTCAGTTTATAATTGACTTGTATATAATATTAATATATCCATATTTTCTGCAATATCCATTTTATACCATAACTTAATATATCGCAATGCCCATTCTTTACCATTCAATTAAATATGGTAAATGTTAATACATAACCTTTAAATTTAACATAGGTAATTACTTAAAATTAAAATGTTTTAATTATGATTTAATAATCGTTTTTGGAATTAAAGTTTGAATCTAGAACACATTAACCAGAATGTAAAAGAATAATGAATTTGTGAATGAATTAAGAAACGTTTAAATAAAAAATACTGTCTAAGATTCAAAGAAATGTTACTCACTAGGACTTTCACTTTCGCAAACTTTTCAAACAGACTTCGCGAAAAGTGACGTAGCTTTCCCGCAAAGCTGTCACGTGTCGCAGCTTCCGGTGAAAACCTTCGCGATCCGCTCGAGCGACGCCCAGTCACAATCGACGCCTTTTCCGACGTCGCCTACGTGCGTCGCCTGCTAACGAACGAGGAAAAACACCCACTGCATTGATACGTCATTCAATAAGATATTTTCATGATGAGTCGCTGTTATTGCTCTTTATTACGACACCGGCGGAAGTGGTTTAAATCATGAATTGTTTATCATTCATGACAATTTAAAAATTTCCGTAATGTTTTATTATGATGTATTTGAATTATGCGTAGTGTAAATGAAAGATCTTTCATTCTTGCATTCTCTGTATTAATTTGCGTGACCAAAAAATGGACATAATTGGCTATTTTATGTTGGACATATTAAGAGTTTACTAAAATGGAAACACGAATAAATAAATAAATTGAAGATACATAATTTTGAAAAATACTTCTGAGAAAATATATTATAACCAATAGAAAATCTTTCTGAAAAAAGTAAGACAGCCGGCAGGAATCGAACCTGCATATCCTAGGTTTACGCCCCAATCCACGCATTATCCACTATACTACGAGGTGACATACTAATGACGACAAACTTTAACTATTGGCCTTACTGTATATACCTACTGTATCCTTAAAAAACTACAATAAAATAAATATTTCCGCATTACATTAAATCGACACCCACGGTGGCCGCGCGGCTTAAGCGTTGGACTATAAAGCCGTGGGTCCCAGGTTCGAATCCTGGGTCTGGCAAGTACACATTGTTTTTCAATTTGTGTGTGTCAGGGTATGGACCTAATAGGTTTTTTTTTTTTTTTTTAGAATTATTAATAACCATATCCTTGCTTTTTCGTACAAGGTGGTTGTTAGTAATTTTGAACAATCACAAACACCCAGGCTTTGAGAAAAACACATAAATGTTTTTGTCATGACCGGGAATCGAACCCAGGAACTCTCGGGTGGAAGGCGAGCGCCTTACCCACTGCACCACGAGAGCCGGCCTAATAGGTTGAGCAAGTGGATGACATCCATTTCTCGTAAAAAAAAAATCTGTCAATACAAACCTCCACTCTGTGGAGTCCCATATGATCCTATCAGGATCGGACATGGTCGGGAAAAAAAAAACATTAAATTTATAATTATATTACACAAATAATAATAAATGATCTCAGAATATGTGAAATATTAACGGCCGACATGCTTTTAAAGCACTGTTTTAAAAAAAAATTCGGTTAGGTACATGTTCAAACAGGCGCGTTAACATAATCTCACTCCCTACTTCATTTATCGTTTGTCAATTTATGGCTACGGCCGTATGTTGTAGCTTAACCACTGGGAAATGCCAATAGAAATGGCGTATTTCAAAAAATACTAGCTTATTCTTATGTCAATAATTATTATAAAGCAAACATTATTCGTAGAATGTTTATCAGATTTGAATGGTTAAATTCTTGTCAAATTTGTCACAGAGATTATCAATATATTTTTTTATTGTAAATATTTCACTATAATAATGTCGACATAAATTTTACTAATGGTTTTATAAATGCTTTTAAAAAATAATAAATATAAAAAATCTTAACACTACTTCACATGGACGTACTAAAATATGACTATATTCTAAAACATTAGAGCGACAGGTTTAAAAGAATACTATTTTATGTAATAAAAATACTTTATGCAGTCATTAAATGTTTGAAATAAGTATAAAGGATAATAAGGCTTCAAAATTATGTAAATAGATTATCTACAACTTTTAAGGAATGTCCAGCATCATGCTTTAAAAATAGCATAAAAGCTCCATTTTGACGTACGCTGAGCATGCCCCCCCTTAAAATGTAACGTATTATTAACCAACGTTAATGCGACACTGTATATATACGATGATGATGATTGTTCGTTGCATATTGGATAAGTTTTGACTAAATAATAATTATGTACCTACTACAATTTATTATTGCTGCGACCACATCGACCATGAGAAATCGATTGATGAAAGTTTTAGATCGATGTATTAATTAATTGGGATTGATATTCGTGTACCGGACTATTTTGCTACACTGCGTTGCCATTTTATCTGAGAACACAGATTCATATTATTAAAATTTCAGCTTGACAACTATCAATAAATAAATATCATGTAAATTACTGTCTTATTTAAATATTAAAGTTAAAATTATTTATAAATAAATAGATAGATTGTATGTATTAATTTGTTTAATTATGTACCTACCTATATATACCTAATAGTAGAAAGGTGCAATCAAGAAGTACATAATGCAGGCGTTGCATATTGATTTTCTTATTGTCTCATATGTGCAACTCTGTTTGATAGGCCATGTCTAAAAAATGAAAGACATAGCCACCTAACCTAACCTAACCTAAATTAACCCAACCTAACCTAACCTAAACTAACCCAAACTAACAAATAATCCAGTATATCGGGTATTTTCAAAATGTGTTTTCCGCTGTATTCCGTATAACCGAACAGTACCAAAAATTGTACTAGATAAAAAAGAGTGTAGAATTTTCCTGGGGTCAACAAAACTCAGATTATTAATATCAGTAGGGAATGGTTATTCTTTTGTCAACATATTTAAGAGGTAATGAATGACTGGTTAAATATATAATATACTAATCAAAGGGGATAAATAGATGTAAGGGTTAATATGTTCCGTACATGGTTAATAAGTCGACAAATAGTGCTCATGCATATAATATATTCAGTGCTAGTTCAGTACTTTTACAGTGATAAAAGAAAAGAGAATCATTTTAAAATATGAAGAAATGAGCGCTTACTCCAGCTGACACGGTAGTTGCACAGATGAAATTTGAAAATCAATACCCATAACCAACGTGAAAAACGAAGAATGAGTAAATTTTCAGTTACAGAAAAAAGAATGGATACGATTTTATCACAATATCTTGCCAAGTAAGAATGGTCCAATTTTAAAATATAACGATATTTAAATAGTATTTTTATTTAAATACAACACTGCTACATAGACTCCAGACAGCAAAGATTCTGAAGAAATTGTCCGTAAATTGTTGGGATGGAATGACTTCTGACGTTTGAATACAATATTCTAAAGTGACTACAATGTTTCATAATTAATATATTATTCAATTAATAACATATGGGTGTAAATTAATATGGATCTTAAATTTGAAATTAAGAATAACACGGATCGACAAATAATAATTAATTTGATAAGAAATGAAACAAAAGTTATGAAATATTCGGGTAACATACAACATAATATAGAGAACGCTCGAAGAAAAGATTATTGTTAAACAAATCGCATTATCCTGTAGTACAGAGAGATTGAACAAATTATATATAAGAGCTACTAAGCCTACTGGATCAATGAGATTGTCAAGTTTATCGGAAATGGGTGAGAGTAAAGAGATGCCTTCATCGAAGTGTGACAGCACTCAAAAACATTTTATTATTAATTTTAATACTTTGGACGCGGAAGACGCACACGGTGCGTAATGACCAGGCGGCCGATCGATGTAATTAACGTGCATTTTAAAGGGGGCAATTAAAATCTCATTATCTATTCAGCAGCGAAAGCGTTAATTGGTGTCGATCCACGCCTAGGTAAAAGCCTCCCTGACTCATTGCATTTATCCATTACGATTTGGGTGGTTTTTTGACTATATTTTTTCGGATCTTTAAGACAAATTTAATTAAGTATGTATTTTTAATAAAATATTAAAATTTTTTTCTAATAGAAAAATAATTGAATTATTATTTTAGTGATACATGTTTTCGTCAAGATAGCCAAATAAAATGGATTATTCAATGTAGTTTCAACATAATATTAAAAATCAACTTTAAGTCGAAGACTAGTTAATGACTGTTTTAAGTGCCGTTAATATGTAGGCAACAAAATAAGGCTCACTATATAGTCAGGACGTAACACGAAACTGTAAACTTTGATGGTAGTGCTACTTATTGCTTATACTTTGAGTGCAGTATGACATTTTTTTGTAGAAAATGATGATTGTGGAATATTGAAATAAACGGTAATAATTTGAACAAAATATGCAATCAAAATTCTTCATTTATTGTAAGTAGGTTACCGTGTTGGGTTTGAACATAATAGATAACTGGCACTACTATTATAATTCGCAAATCAGTGCAACGGTTTGAATATTGTCGGCCTTGGCAATAAACAGATCGCGTTCAAGATGGATGGATATTGGCGAGTTGGATTTAAAGACACGAATCTAAAACTGAAAAAATCTGTTTTAAATTTTAATAGATGCAAGGTTAAGACCTAGATAATATGGCATTGTATAAATAAATACGTGTGAATAATTATTGTTGTGTTACCTGATTGTAAAAGTTGAAGATTGAAAAGGTTACATTAGTAAAATTGTAGTAGAATTCGCTTACATATATTTATGTGGTTAGAGCAAGTTGACTTTTTCAAGTTAAACTGAAAAAGGTAAATAAGAATGGTAAGAAAATAAAAATAAAATGACGACTCCATTTTCTGGACATGTCTTATTTTTGCGAAGGTGTTCTGAAGAATCTCATTGAATTTTTCCCGTTGCCCACGACACTGTCCGCGTCCCTCTCGCGCCAAACAATCCGCATATTGCAAGAGCGAAACAGAAACGGGGGATGTTACCCCCCCGTACTTTTCCTTCCGGTCTAAGATAAGACGACAATGGACCGGCAAATGGAATAAAATGAAAAAGGGTGCGAAAAATACAGGGCACCTCTAAATATCAAACAATGACGGCCTCCACAAAAGAATATTATCTATAAAGAGGGCGGAAAAATTATTCCGACAGTCAATAGATGTTATTTACTAGAAGTTGATGGTACTTGAAATCACTCGAAGACATTAATGAGAGTATATAATATATTAAAAAATAAATAACTTGAGATTATCTGATGGTGCTACATTAATCGTAGAGAACTCACAGAGCTGCAACACAGGGTAGAGGAAGAGGGCCGGAAATACGACCTCCTTATTAGTCAGAATAAAACTAAGTTTGGTTATCAATCTTTTACCCACAGCAAGTCCACTCTGAAATGTATCAATAGTGTATGAATTCGTGTATCTGAGGTCGACTATTAGTGGAAAAGGTGGATGTAAAACAGAAATAAGAAGGCGCACACAGATTGCGAAAAATATGATCGAGGAATCTCAATTGCCACGAAAATTATGGTTTTGTAATCATCAACGGTATCCATATTTTTGTATAAAGGAATGGCTCTTGACAATATATATATAAGTTTACTGGAGGCAGTCTTCACTCTGTCCTAATAGAAGCAGAAAACCACAAGAGGTGGAGTCGCTCAGAAGATGACTGTATCTTAGGGTATCCATGATCCTTAACCATGAGAGAACGACCGATAAGATAAATTATTGGAACATACTCGTCCAAATTAGTTAAATTCAAGAAAAAATGATGGAGCGAGTGGGATTTAAACAGATTTTTAACATAAAAGCTACCATCTTTATAATTAAAACAAAAGTAATTTGATTCACACATAGTCCGCAAGAGCTGCTCCAAATTGTAGTTGTGATGTCCTTGCACTTTAATTAAAATATTTCTTTATTCAACTAATATTTATAATATATTCCTCAGATTGTAAGAATTTGTTGAAATTGAATTTTATTAGGTTTGCTTTGTATGAAGATAGATTTTAAGATTTGCATTTCGCTGCACTTGCTTTCCCATGGTATTTTTTTGTATATTTGGGGCTTCATATATTTGGTAATTTATTGCTTTAGTGGGTAACTTACCCATTCTTCAAAACCATCAGATGCTAGATTCGGTTCCCATTCGGACAGTAAGTTGGTTCTTTTTGGGTAATGACTGAGACACCTGGCACTGCAGTTGCAGCGCGTCGAAGCAGGTGAAGCAGAATCTCCAGTTGAATAAAAAAAGTCAAAGACGGTCGTGGTACGGTTCACATATAATATAAGATTGTAAGTTATATTTTATTGCACATTATGTATTGGAGAGATGATGTATGACAATAGACAATACGTTAAGAGGGTTGTAAGTAGTACATAAGTAAATAAGACTGTATAGTAAAAATACCATGTATGAATCATGAAGTCATATAAAAATAGGTAGGTGTTCATTGTATTTGCAGCAAGCACATTTTTTACCGTCCGTCTATTATTCCCCCTTGAAATTTTCCGGCGAAGAAAAAAGCGAGAAGCAATTCTTTCAGCCCCAAGAGGTGGAAATGACAGCGTCGGAATATATCGAGCATTATACCTACATAATAAAAAACACTCGCGTATAGATTTTTGAGACGCTTCGCCCGTATCATTTCGTATTCATCTTCAGAGTCACTAGTCAGAAGTTTTCAAGGAGAACATTAATTAATATTAAAAATATTGCTCGCTAAATTGTAGATGAAATAATTTTTACAAATATAGTTTTGTATTCATAATACTAAGTGACTGTTTTAACACTCTGTGGAGGCCCATACGATCCTATCAGAATCGGACATAATATGTTTAAAGTATACGGATGATCGACACACTGACATGACTAACTGTCCAAAATGTCGCCTATGATAAACCACTATCGCGTGTTACAAAAATATAGCAAATGTTCATAGGAATGCCCCCCGTAAGTATGGCGGTTGACAGAGCTTTAACCTTGTAACTCGGGCTTGGTAGGGGGGGATATGACGGGTCAACCAGATAAGTAAGATAAATACACATTACAAATTTGCTCTAATAAAAATACTCGACAACTCCATAATTTTAATACAAAAAATCGATACAACTAAAAAGTACCCATAATTTTATCTCTTTTGAAAAATGTTACCATTGAGCGTTACACTGAAATATGTATGAGGGGGAGGGGGGCAATGATCCTGGCTTGGAGGCTCCCTCCAATACGTGAGGGCCATGATGCTAAGATTGTGTACACTTTGATTTGACAACGCAGGAATATCATAAGTTACCAACAACTACATCTTTTCAGTAGCTTAAAACTCATTTAGTGCTGACACCGCAACTGGCGCGTTTCCATTAGTTGACCATTAGATATAATTGACATGATATTTAAATGTGGCAATTAATTAGTTATTATTATAATATGTTCCCTGAATCGATGGTAATAAACTAATATCTGCCAGGATTACATATATCGTATTTTCCTCAAGTTAGTCGTCATCCAAAAGCGTACCTATACGGACACGTGAAAACACAGTCGTTGACAGTGAATACAATAACATGTTGACGTTAATATTGATAAATAATTAAAATCAGTTCACAAGACATGACAATGAATGAATTGGAAGATGGCTGACTTGTTATCTGGGGTGGAGTTTTCGCGCCTTTATTACAGTCAAGAAAAATGGCGCGAGATCGACAGAGACGGAAGATGTTCACACGCATGTCGTTGTTAGTCTTACTTACGTACTTATCAAAGGGTGAGTGCTTTTAAGCTCTTCGCTAAAGAATGACGATGGAAAGTATTTGTTTTGTCAATATGTCAATGTACGGAATAAATTAGGTAGACATGCAATTTCTATTGACAATAATGACATTATACTACCATACAAAGTTTAGTTTTAAATGTTAATGATATCAGTATTTCATATTATCATTTTTTACTAAACTTATATTAACATCACTTACATTCAATAATATGTCGGCCTGGAATGTCGAGGGTCCCATGTACGAATCCTGTGTCTGGCAAATACACATATTGTTTTTCAATTTGTGTTTGAGTCAGAGTATGGACTTAATAGGTTGAGCAAGTGCTACATTTGTTTCTCGTAAAAACAGAAATCAGTTAGGTAATACAAACCTCCACTCTGTGGATGCCCATATGATCTTATTAGGATCAGAAAAGGTATAAAAATACATATTTATATATTATACACATGTGTTTAATCTGCCAATGATATTTTCACATATTTCTAGTGTACAAGACGATTATCATTATATTATTGATTGTATCGATCTGAATCATCAATGAAAAAGAAAAGACATTATAATGCTGTGTTTACGAAACATTAACAATTTTTTTTATAATCTGTTGTGGATTTCAGCCACCTCCCGAAAAAGTTTTCTTAACGCATATTTTGACGAGATATGAAGCCTCTTGTTTAACCTATTAGGTCAATAATTATCGGGTTACAAGTAGATACACATTGAAAAATAACTTCAGGTGAATTTTTCCGATGCGGGAATTCAACCTGCAATCCACGGCTTAAGAGACGAATAACTACGCTACTACTCGTCCCTAGATGGGTAATATAAATAATAGTAAATTATAAATAAGTATTAAAATAACTATATAATTTAGAATATATTATATTTAGTGAATTTGTACGAAAGATCTGTATAGCTGAGAGCTCATAGAGTATTTTCTTGGAATCAAACACACATTGTATCAAAACGTCTATTTTTTGTAAACACACGTGGAGATAGTCATTTACTGCATCTTAAAATTTCAAATTGCATTTAACAAAATATGAATTTGCATTCATCATATTAAATAATATTAAGGGAAAGGCTGCCGGAAATTTAACGAAGTACCTATTTTTGAAAAGCAAATACCACGGTACATTAATATAATAATATGATAATTATTTTGAATTGAAACATTATTTACGGCTGCTATGATAACTCTTTACAATCAAACCATAAACATTCAGGACGCGGCCCACGTTAACAGACAATAAATTTTTTAAATTGTTTAAATGCATTAATTTTATTTTGGAAAATTTAAATTAGATTTTTCATTTTTTATCGTAAGAGGCCTCAAAATCATTCAGTGCGTCGGGTCTCTATGTCACTAAACGCGCCACTGTGTTGTATGATATTAATATATTTTATATGATCATAAAAAAATGTTGATTTATATAATATAAAAAGATGCAATATTCTAATGATGTCACCCACGATTGCCACGCGGCTTAAGCCCCGGCCCATAGCGTCGTGGGTCCTAGGTTAGAATCATGGGTCTAGCAAAACCACATTGTTTTTCAATTTGTGTTTGAGTCAAGGTATGCACCTTATGTTGAGCCACATCCATTTCACGTAAAAACAATATCTAATAAAACAAACGTCCACTCTGTGGAGGTCCGTATGAACTTATTTGGATAGGGCATGGTCAAAATATATATATATATATACCTATATACCTACCTACAAATTATTTTTATATATTTTTTTTCATATTTAACTCAACAATCTACCTATTCTTAATGCCGACCGTTATACGTCTCTTAGTATACAAAAAAGTACGCAAGTGTAATTAATATGCATATCAATCATCGTGACGATTTCTCTTCTAAACGAATTACAATATTCCTGTTTGATGTCTATTAACCCATCGCAAGATGCCGTAAATAATGAAATCATTTATTTATTCCCCCGATGTTTACGCTCTATAAATCTTTTAACCACATCATTACAATCAAATAATCCCCACAACAGTAATGAAAGGAGAGATTAAGTTGCACACAAATGTCCTGTGATACAACATAATAATCTGTGCAAATAATATCAAATAAACATCTCCCAACAATATAAAACGACAGTGAGTATAGTTATTATCATTGATAGTGAATAGTATAATAATATTTAAAGAAAGGGCTGTTAAAGAGATTGAACTATTATGCTATTATTTATTAATTACTATCGACCGAGAGTAAGTACTTGGACCCCAAATTTCACCGTATGAAATATGTATAACTGTCATAGATTATAGTTGAGTAGTTAGATAGTAAGTACCGTTGATGTGCCAAATAATTAATACTTTCGGCATCTTCCGATTGTATATTGACTTAGCCGGCTCTCACATCTAGGCTACATCACATCTCTCGCACAGCTACAAATCAAACCTTCCAAGAACGTCGATCCGGTGTTGCAGATGAAAACCGCGCACATCTACCTAGCGGCATTCACACGTAACCTTCAAAACGTATAGATTTGGATGCGGCGATTGATGAGCCGGTATAGGAATGATAAATTCGTGGGTGTTTGTATGCGTCCTGGCGTCTTCGACTCGCAGCCCGAGAAGCATGTAACTTGTCGATTGCAACAGTAGATGTTTTTTTCAAACTAAAAAGTCGCATTCGACCAATCTGAGGAGCTCATTTGTCAATGTGTGTTTTGTGAATAACGATGACGTCACATCAACCTATTCGACACGCTGCAGGCAAGACGAATTTTTATGTGTGAGCTGGTTTACAGTTACATCGGTAGACACAAAACCTCAAGCTATTAAAGGACAAAACTCAGTTCAATGGAATCAATATTTATAAAAAAACTCAATTTTTCATAAATACCATTTCCACCAAGTTTTCAATTAGATTGTAATATTATGTGTTTGTTATTTTTAAAAAATAAAATTTTAATACAACCTTATAATATTAAATACTTAATATTAAATAAAACTTTGGCAAGTCTTCGGCGTTTTATGTCTGAGTGCGGCCCTGTTAAGAAAATTGCAAGATAGAATAAAGCATAGTTAACTTATTCTGAGTAGAGTGTAAGCTATAGGTTATTTTTTTGCTTTATTTTCGTTCATTTAGTTTAGGCTCTATCTGTATAGAATATGGTTTTCTTCAACATTTTTGTTTACAACAGTTCTGTATTTTATGCTCCTTATCAAATGATAGATGTTATAATAAGAAATTTTTTTGGGTATTATAATGATGTATGTAAGTACGATTTGGCTTTTGGCGAACACAAAACACCATTCAAAAGGAAAACGCTTCCGCATTTGCCACGTACCCATATTATTTATGAGATATATAATAAGATGATTGTTTTAAATACAAGACGCAAAGGAATTCCGCAAAACGGCGTGTTCACAGTCGTCTAAAATAGCCACTTTATTTCCATTTATCTGAAACATCTGTCAAAATGTCGAATTAGTTCACGGCTTTCCCGCGGCGCGTCCCACTGTCGAACCCTTAAACACACTTTTATCCCGCGCATATACATTCGCAGCACGAGGGGTGCATTAATAACAAACGAATGATTTCGCCGTTTACATCATTTGATGAGTTATGGATTAAAATAAATGAATACCGCTGTTGTGCGAGGTATATACACGTACGCAGATAATATTAATGTACTCACAGGAGGGGTTGTTTTACAAAACACGTGAGTCTTTTTAAAGTATCGCTTTGAAGTTGGCAAACCTGACAGCGTTAATAATTCCGTATGTGCGTTGTGTGGCACTAAACACGCGTGACAAGAGCTAGGCTTCCGGTTCCTTCTGGACCAATGGCGACGGATGATCGGCAAAGGACGCGATTATGGAAGTATGGCTGATCAGCGAGACGCGGCAATGATGATGAGCGTGTAAATGAACCGGAGCGTGCGTTAATATTATTACCGTTTGAAGCGCTCGCGGTTAATCTAATTACACGTGTGTGTAATGGCGTTTTTTCCCGCGCACCGCCGCATGACTAATACAACATATCTATTAATAACGAGCTACGATTTGGATACCCACATTCGAATACGAAGCGAGTACGTAATGATATGCCTTTGATTTCGGGTCTCGGAATTATATTCGTTTATTTTTCTGCATGAACGGATCTTCGATAACGTGTGGCGGAGGTTGCCAACATATCTAAAACAAGATAATTAAACTTAATAAAAATAGGCTATCTAAAACATAATTAAAACAGTCATTAAATTATATATGGATTACCTATACTTATTGTAGAAAAATGTAACTCAGTACATGCAATACTACCAATATGCACCAAAGTGAAGACAAAAAAAAACCAATAAAAATCTGAATTACTTACCTATTCAATTATTGAAACAAAAATTTTCATGTCATTATTTTCTTTGATCAATATTTTTCATAGGTAATTATTATATCTAAAAAAACTATTGTTTTTAGTTAGTAGAAAGACACTCGTAAATGTAGGTTATTATTATCACCATCGGTCGGGGCAGATCGACTGCTGGATGCTGGAACATCTACCGAACATAATGAGTTAGTTTAATTGCCTCTTAGGTAACACTGTGTGGCGTAATTTTTGTCTAGCAGTTGTCCACTCGCTGAGAGATATGAACTTAGTCGTTCGACGCGGACGACACGGCTACCGTGTCCCCGTTAAACGGTCATTAGATGCAATTAGCATGTTATTTAAATGTGATAATTAAAAATTAATTGAAAATTACGCAGTGATTGTATTAATTAATATCCGTAGAGACTTCCTAACAAATTATATAATATTATCTTGTTGAAAATAGTTCACATATTTAACAATAGTTGTTTTTAAATCATACCTCCTTCTTAACATGCCATCCCCTAATGGAGGTCGGCCACCATCAGAACTATATCCAGAGGTCGGGACATAAAGCGGCAAATATTGATCGTGTTGCTAGTTGTTGCTTATTTTTGAATGCAATATGGTAAACTGTTACTACATTCATCAAAAGTTAATAAAAATGATAATACATTAATCAATTTGAACGAAATATTCAATCGAATATCTTCTTTTACTGCGAACATGTTACCATATTTCATTCAAAGATAAACAATAACTAGCTCTACCATCGTAACTCGCTATTCAAGGCCTGACTATAGTTGGCTTTGATTCAAATGGTGTATTAAGTTTATCGACAATTTAAGGGATAGTTATTTATTTTAATGAAATGTTAACTTCTATATACATTTGTGCTTTACTTACAAGCAATTAATCAGATTATTAAATTAAGTGTTGGTGGAACGCTGTATTACCTATGTTAGGACAGGTTGTAGAGCCAATGTTTTTTTTCAAAGGTAACACTTGCGTGAAAAACAAAATTTTACGTCGAGTATTAAAAATAAACAAGCGTGCTTTACGCATAATCCTTGGTAAATAGCGCACCGTAACACACTTACCGAAGGATAATAGGTACATTGTCTTATATAAATAGAGACTACGACATTTTTAACGACACCTATGTCACTTACACAGAGTTCATTACATTTAACAGCCTTTTAAAATCCCTTTGAACAAGTAGGTATGTCACAAACATGTTACATGCTCCGTTTAGTTAGGGTAGTTCAAAGTGTATGATCACGTAGATGCTCGTATGCCTAAGTATATTATGCGAGTATTTATAATTTACGTAAGAGCTGCGTTTGACGATTATTTGTTTATGGCTTAAACAAGGGTGGGCTTTGTTGTTCAAGGGTGAATTAATTAGTATATTATTTACCCATCTAAAGTTTAAGCAGTGTTAGGTCTACAAAAAATCTTATAGTGTCAATAATAACATGAAATACAATTATATTTTCTATATCACTTCAATATGTCATTGCGCTCGTGGTGCAGTGAGTAAGGCACTGGCCTTCCGCCCGAGCATTCTGGCTTCGATTCCCGGTGAGGACACAATATTAGTGTTTTTCTCAAAGCCTGGGTGTTTGTGATTGTCCAAAATTACTAACAACCACCTTGTACGAAAAAGCAAGGACATGGTTATTAATAATTATAATATATATATATATATATATGTCATTACAGTAGTTGTATAATCAGTTAAATATCATGTGTCCTCGCCGGGAATCGAAACAGGAACTCCCGGATGAGTAGTTAGTACCTTACGAATTAGACTATGAAGGAACACATTAAAAGGTTGAAAATTATTACGAAGGTACTCTATAGACGTTATCTGATAAACAATGACCGTAGATTACTTATATTATACAAGTTTTCATATTTACAATAAATAAAGAAAATATAAAGATTTACTTCGGAAAACTGCTACTTACATAATTGTTGGATATACAAAGTAACTAGGTATCGTAAAATAGTGATAAAAATATTGTTTTTTTCCCGATATAATGACGCTTTTTTATATGTTTAACTAAATATACATCTCAGTAGCGAATAGAGGAGGTAGGCTGTTAAGATTCGCCATAAATAGTACACATTAAACTTTGCTAGTCATACGTATTTGTTTTTATTGAACTAAAACTACAATTTACAGAAAATAAGGTTGGTTAGTTTTTAAAAATCAATTAAACCCTGCCTAAACCAAACCATAGTAGTTTTGGTATACTTTGGGCGATACGACAAAACTGTGCACACTTTTTCATTCATACTTATTCGTTTTCGTTGGATTAAGAATACTTATTACACATATTGTTGGTTATATTTTTCAACTTCATTTAGCACTGCCTAAACCAAACTAAAATAGATAAAAAATGTTATTCTATATATAAAATATCCGTTGTGTATGAATTGCATAATTTTAGATATTTTACAGATAAACTAGTATTTTTTTGACTATTATCTATTACGGCTTGGTTTTCGCATGGTTTAATTGATTTTTAAAAACTAACCAACATCATCTATAAATTTTTAGTCTTATTTCAATGAAAATAAAGACGACAAAGTTTAATGTGCACTATTTATGGTGGATCTTAACAACTTACTTCCACCCTTCACCACATCTAGTATGTAATTTATTCAAAAATCTATTATAGATTCTAGAAAATCAAAAATCAATTGCTATGACTAGATATCGAGTTGAATTAAGCAAGAAAATGTTGTAAATAAAATATATAAGCATTGTTTTTCTTACACCTTAATATTATTTGCCCATATGGAAATAAAAATATTCCTGATAATTTATCGATAATTAACGGGTTTTCATCTTTAATAATTTAAAAATAAACAGTCTAGAACTTTGTATTTTACATATTATCACCCCTAACTATTTTTATGACCAGGAGATACAAAAAATGAGAACTCATAATCTATACATAGAATATTCAGCATTTAATTATATTCGTGTATAGTTTTTTTTATATGTAACTACCGTTTTATTTAAAAGAAAAATTCGATAATTGAAAAAATACCTACTTCGTAATATATTCATTATTAGTTAAATATTTACCAACGCACATACATATATACCGAATACATCATAATTAATTTAAAATTAAAATTCTTTTATTAAATACGATTGATATTATTTTTAAATATTTCAAAGTGGGCGATTACAGTCATTTGGATTTTCCACAAAGTGTTTTTCCCAATCGTCCGAATACAATCAAGCTATATTTATCTGTATGTAAGTAGGTATATCTGTGGAAACGGCCCGTTTTATAAACATCAAAGCGTCGACCTGTATCTAAATATATTTCCACTTTCCAGACGTCTACGATTTTAACTACCCCGGAGCTTTTCTATCCAGTCCAACGTCCGGCGAATGTTTTTCCCAAAGGCTGCAACAGTTTTCACCCTTTGATGAGTCTCGCTCGAACACTGGAGTGAGCATACAAAGGCGTACAGTTATATGGAATGAGTAAAGGTTTATTCATTTTTTCAGCATATTTTACGAACCATCTATTTGCTTTTACTTGAAAAACTCGAGGTATTTGGTCGCGTATAAACTCAAAGAGGATGATGAAGAACGTATTTTAGAAGTATAGAGTTTAGCCTGACCGAACCGAGGGTGCCATGGGTTTCACAAAGAGGTTAGAGTCAAATCGTGAATAAGGTAGGCGTTGGCCAAATAATATGGGCCAAGATCCTCAATTCTGAGGTTCTGACGAAGAAAAGGATATTTATTAACTATTTCACAAATAATATAATATTTCCAACGCTTTTAATGAAGTCCTATCCGACTTCGCACTTAATTATATTTAAGCCAGTATTGACGAATACTTTCTAAATAATATTTTTTTTATTATTAATATGTATAATGTTTGTAAAGACATTTTAGAAGATTTTTTGTCGATTAGATATGTATGTAGGTACTTCCTTTCTTACTTAGTGATTAACTCTAGCTAATGCAAAATATTACATTGTGAACTTTCATACGTTTTCAATATTTCCCAAAAAGACATTATCACTAACATGTCAAAAGCATAATAATAATTACAAAATATTTACAAAATAAAAAGATTTTTTTATATACAACGTTTTTAAATTTTCTGTTGAATCATATAAACGTGACTAGACTAGCTTAAACGATCAAAAAAATTGTATTTGATAGAAATAATACTGAAATGACATTTCATAATGATTTCCATAGTAACGCACGTATATATTATTAATTTAGTTACTAGGACCCCAGACCCCTAGCTACCAATAATAGTGGACTGGATTACGGATTTATTCCGAAATAACTTTTCATAAAAAAACAGAATTAACTGAAAATGAATTCAATTCTACTTAAAGATGGCTAAAACTATTTAAAAAATGCATTGGCATCGTGTTTTGATATATTCTAAAAGTTTCAAATATCTAGCTAGTCGGGAAGTTAGTTAAAAATTGATTGCAAGATGTGTACTGGATAAACGACCACCGGAAAAATAAGAATACGACCTAATAAAAACGTTGTTAAATAACCTATCCACGCCAACAAAAAAATAATAAAAAAAATATTTTTAACATTAGTATCGGGTGAGGACGCCACTGCAATGAGGTTGGAATTCTTTTTGCTTTAAAGAGCTTTTGAAAGCGCACTTCCTTACACTCAACTTACTTGCTATAGCGATTTTGTTACTAAGCTTTTAAGCTACAGAATAGGTATCGATAATTCATACATCGCAGATAAGGATAAACACTCTGGATTAACAAGTTGCAATGCATGATACATATTTTAAAATAACAAATAATACATTTTTAAACACATTAAATTCTAAATTAAACATAAAGAACTGATTATAAAGGAGTGTAGTACATTGATAATATCAATTGATTATTATAATTGGTCAAATAAATCATTACATACTGCAGAATTCATCAGTTATCTCAAAGGTTTAGGTATTTTTTTTTACAATATTTAACAGCTATTATACAACGATTTCGCTATTGAGCTAGATAATGGCATCTCATATTATGTAGAAAAGGGTTTTTGTGTAAATTTTGCATGTAGGTCCAATATTATGTATATTTTCTCATCTTCTTATTCTTTTCTATAATTTATTTATTTATTTAAGAAAACAAAACACTGTGGACATAACAAATGAGAAATTCAGGACGTTCACAACATGAGATTTACATTATAACAAATATTGCTCTAACAAGAGAAAAAAACAATTTTATATAGTAAAATAAAGCTTCACAACAAAATGCACAGCACATCATCGAAAATGTCTATGTCTTTAGGGAGCGCATTGACCAGTCTTGCACCCCTCGCTAATGGTGTCTGATAGGCTTGACTCGAGAAAATAGTACTGTCCATCTATTCTATATACAAGGCTGCTATCGGCCGCTATCGAGGGTAGTTTATCATATGCATGTATTGAGGTATTATAATTGTTACATTAAGTTAGTTGTAATTGTTATAATAAGTAATATGTTTTAAGAGCACCTCCTTTGGCAGTGTCAACTTTTAGAGCGAGATAGATAGTTTTGAGAGTTTAAATGGCTAACTTTTTGTAACAATATAATACCTCAATACATAAATATGATAAACTACCCTCGATAGCCGCCGTGTGTATAGAATAGATGCGCTGACCCAGAATAGGTCATGGCTGCAACCACATAGATAATTGACCGGTGCATATAAATTTGAATTCATTAGTACGCCAGGATTGGTAACCATCACTCGTTATAGCAGAAAAAAATATCTCAAAAGCATAAGTGACCTGCGAGATTCAAGAGAGTGAAAAGTGACATGTCTTGTAGAAAGGCAATCGGAAAGCAATCGATTGACGAATTATTAAAAGGAAAATAATTATATGTCTTAAAATAAAGACATCGAAGATTTTTTTTTTTCTGAACGCACTCTAAAACAAGTTTGTAGGAAACTTCATAAGGACTCCAGATAATAGATCCATATTTAAGAATACTACGCACTAACGAGACGTAGAGTGTACGTATGACATTTGGATTCTTCAATGGTTTGGCTTATCGCATGGTGAATCCTAGAAGCTTATATGCGAATGGTAAAATATAATATTTATTAAGGGGGGACATGCTCGTCGAAGGTCAAAATTGAGTTTTTATTGTATTTTCAAACCATGATCCTGGACACTCCTTAAACGTTGTAGATAATCTATTTATATAATTTTGAAGCCTTATTATTCTTTATAGTTATTTTAAACATTTGATGACTGCATAAAGTATTTTTGTTACATAAAATAGTATTCTTTTAAACCTCTCGCTCTAATGTTTTAGAATATAGTCATATTTCGGTACGTAACTGTGCAGTGGTGTTAAGTTTTTTTACATTTATAAATTTTTAAACGCATTTATAAAACCATTAGTATAATTTATTATGAGATAATTTTTGTAAAATATTCACGATAAAAAATTATATTGATAATCTCTGTGATCCCAAATTTGACAAGAATTAGGCATTTTATTATTCAAAAAATCGGCAAGATTAACACATTTGAAGATGATTCTAAAGATACTTATTATAAGCTATGTTTTTGACCATTCAAGTGTGATAAACATCTTATGAATAATGATTGCTTTATAATAATTATTGACCTAAGAATAAGGTAGTGTTTTTTTGAAATACGCCATTTCTTTTGTCATTCCCCAGTGGTTAAGCTACAACATACGGCCGTAGCCATAAATTGACAAACTATAATTAAAGTAGGGTACAAGGTACAAGGTGGTTGTTAGTAATTTTGAACAATCACAAACACCTAGGCTTTGAGAAAAACACATAAATGTTTTGTCATGACCGGGAATCGAACCCAGAACTCTCGGATGGAAGGCCAGCGCCTTACCCACTGCGTCACGAGAGCCGCCTATTGTCGAGATGTTTACATAGTCATAAAATTTAATGAGTATTTTATAAAAATAAGTGTGTTCGATTTTCTATTATTTGCCATATCTAGCTCAGACGGTCAAAATATTTTTTCCACGAGACGGAGCGATAATTTTACCGATTATACGAACCGGAACGGCGCTCCGGTGCGCTCCGGTCTATTTCGAGCTCTGTGTAATATTGTATATTTCGTATTATTTGACAATGTTTCATTGATGCTGATGAAATCTGTTCTAATTATTATAAAATGTTGTGTTATTATTAGTACTACGTATTGTGTTTTAATACAATGTCTTTCCACCAGGGAAAGTTGACACCATTAAAGTCACATTCATTACCGGGCGTTCGCGATGATTTTGATATTTTATTCCCATATCTGCTGTTATTCTGATGGAGTGTATTTTATTATCATTATTTTTAACCCCACATCAGATTATGAGGCTTAATCACAAGATTCACAAGTGAAACAATCAAAGAAGACGTTACCGGGAATCAAACCCGAACTCCCGAGTGAGAACCCAATGCCATCGGGTGCAAGAATCTTAGATATTTAATAATACTGGTGTATTATTCAATAAAAATCTTATTTTTTACCAAATTGCAATTTACGAGGCTTATAGGCAGGGGCGGCTCTACTTTAAGGGTTCGTAGGGACCGTCCCCACATCGTTATTATCTCAAAAATACACGTTTGACATTTTTATCATTGTCATAATATACCTACTTAATTGCATCATTAAATGAACTTTTTAATTTATTTTATCCATCTAAATCCGTCGCAATTTTATAGAGATATTTATTATTATTGTACAATAAATAATTGTAAAATAAATGATTGTAAATTATGTAATAGCATATTGATGATTATTACGTGGTAATAAAGAATTAATTAAATTAAATACGCATTATTTCACGGTGACACCTATGTACAAATTAAGAAAGCTATGGCGTCTATTTTTCGCTGATCGCGGTCACTCAGTCCCATCCCGTCGCCGCGGTACAAATCTCTATTCTTTATTCTGGAAAAATACTAATTTCTTCGTTAATAAAAGCATTTATTATTATAAGTAGCTTGGTACATAATGTATAATATAAGAAAGTAGGTAGGTATGTATATTTAATAATTAGTGGCTAAAACCCACCACCTAGAAAGTCGTCGAGCCGCCACTGCTTATAGGTATAATATGTGCCAACGACGTAAGCTTCTACAGATTTTTTTTACGGGAAATGGTTATTAGCCACATACGTAATCAACCAGATTCTTGCACTGGATAAAATACACATTTAAAAACAAAATATATATACTTTATAATATATTATATTGTCAGCTGCCGGATCAAAGTCGCGACCGACGACTACAGAGACGTGTGCCCTTCTTGACTATCGTGGCTGCAATAAACAGAGTCGGCAATATAAATTAAAATAGTTTAGTATTAAAATATGTGCAATAAATTATAATAACTAAGTATCTACTGAAAAAGGAGTATAATAATAAATAATGCTGTGTTTCATTTCCATTCAAATGTAATTATAGCATGACCGATTTGATATGAAGGCAGTTCAATAGTGCGCGATGCAAGGCTTATGAGTGAATCCGGCAAGTTGTATCTCCTACAACACAAGGGGTGTATCCTTAACTCAAGGGTAGATACCTCAGAGGGGTGTGGCATTAATTCGGGTCGAGTGCGCGCGCGTCGACCTACCCCCGAGCACGCGTTCGCCATATTCGCGGATGCTCGCGAACATTTGTTTCATTAGAGCTAGGTATTAACAGGATCGAGCACGGTGCATTGCATGTGGAAGATCCTGGCTTCAAATCACAGTTAGATAAAATATATCGATGGTTAATTTTACAATTAACATGGTGTGATAATTTAATGCTATACATAACTTATCCAAATAGTGTTCAATAGATGATACTATAGTAATTAATTTAAATAGATTAATAACGATCATAATGCTTAATAATGCATAGAGGCACATTTAACATGTCAAACAATGGAAAAATACTGTTTTTCTTCAATAAGCTGACTTTCGTAGCTTGTATTTTATATTACGGTATTTAAACAACAACAAAATTTAGTACAAATATTATTTTCTTAGATGTATATATTATAATATATGACTTGTATATTAGTTACGAAACAATCTTCAATCAATGTTCTCGCAAAACAATGTTCACAAAAATGATATTTAAATAAAATTAATTACAAGATAAAAAGAACTTTTTATATACAACGTTTTTAAATTTTCTGATGAATCATATAAACCTAACTTGACTAGCTTGAACGATCAAAAAAAATGTACTTGATAGAAATAATACTGAAATGTCGTATTGATTTCCATAGTAACGCACGTATATATTAATAATTTAGTTGCTAGGACCCCAGACCCCTAGCAACCAATAAAGGTGTCAAAATAACTTTTCATACAAAACAGAATTAACTGAAAACGAATTCAATTCTACATAAAGATGGCTAGAAGTATTAAAAAATGCATTGGCATCGTGTTCTGTTATATTCTAAAAGTTTCAAATATCTAGCTAGTCGGGAAATTAGTTAAAAATCGATTGCAAGATTTATACCGGACAAAGAACCACCGGACAAGAATACGAGCTAAGAAAAACGTTGTAAAAATGAGGCATTTTAATTTTTTTTTCTTGTGCCAACTAACCTATTTCCCTACCCTGTCTGACATAATTATATCAAATCAATGATAGTTGGAAACATTGGGTATATTATCAACTGATACAAAAGGTACTTTATTATGTATTCATTCAATATTGAACGCTCGTGATGGCCGAGCATTTAGATACGAGTCATGCTTAACGATTGTTTGTCCGATATGAAATCTAAAGCCCCCCTATAAATGTTCTGATTTGGTCAGGTAATGCGTAGGTGTGTCGTCCGACAAAATTCGGCAAGGCTAAGTGATTAATTAATTGTTATATTTATCTCCTTCACCCACGTACGCTCATTGGGTGAAGCATCTTCTGAGATTGTGACAGCATCCCGTAGCTTTAATGTACACACACTGAGAATGGTACTTAGCACCCTCCGCAGGGTTCGTAGCGTGGTAGCGTAATTATTCTCGCTTGCCATGCTCGAATTTTCATGTCGTCCTTACCTAATCATATTGTTAAAAGCTCAGCATACTAAGCAGGCAGTATTTACCGAAATGTTGGTTAAAAAGAGAAGGCCGACTGATATCTCAAAGGACAAGAGTACTCTCCCAAGCAGTGAAAGGTGTGATGTTTTAGTCCGACTTGGACTACATTTTTTCATTTTTTTTAATAAGTATGTTTTCTTGTGATTTCAAGATTATGTATTCTCAATAGAATAATTTAACATTCTTAAATCTTATTGTAAGTATATTCTTTCTTTTTTTGTTTTAACATGTTCGGTCATAAGAAGATTATGTATGCCTCCATAGGGTAGAGGTTGTAATAACAGAAACATTGAAAAACAACATTTGAATTTGCCAGACACGGGATTCTAAGCCGGGACCGATGACCTTTGAAAAATAATATACCTACCTACTCGTAAGTATATACACCAATTTATCGTTGTAATAAAATCTTTTTGTATTTAATTGAGACGTAAGGGAGGTTTATTAAGTAACATTTGTATCTGACAATAAAAGATTTCATTCAATTTAACGTCCCCTAGTTTAAGCTTTCATAGTTATGTCCCCCTGGGCATATTTAACCAACAAACAATATAACGAGATCATTTTAAGCCATTGCCACTTTTTATTGGATCAAGATAAAAATAAACGCGACAAAAAGGTTCTGATTATCAAATTACGACAAATAAAATTAGTGAATGTTAACTGGGTGAATATAAATAATAATATTTAGTATAGTGATGTCGAAATCGACAAAAGTTAAGACTGTGAAATCAACTGCTTTTGAGGCCCCATGATAAGAATTAAAATAAAAACCATAATTTACATACTTCAAGTAAAAATAATTATTATTGAAGATAATGGTGATGACACAAATACTATTCGTGGTTTATTTTTTTGTGTAGGTACATGTACTTACGTATTAGTTGCAGAGATTTTTGTTATATATTGGATAATATTTAAGGTTTCAAACCTGAAGCCTTCCCCACCCTTGTGTGGGCGCCTGACTTAAAATTATCACACTGCTTCGAAACATAAAAATAGTAAATAATTTTAGGAATCAACACCGATGTAAATGCGATTCGATCTGTAACGTTTTATTAGCGTGGCTAAGCCAATAAATAAAAGGGATACGCCGAGTTAGCACGTCACTTTGGGTTCACATCCTCTGCTTGACATTATTAGTGGGGACAACATACAAACGAGAATCAAATGACGGATCTGCTCTCATATTACAAGAATTCATAACAATAATAATCATACTTTTAGGCTTAATTAAATTAGAGTATACTATTATATGAGACTCATCAGAGAAAAGATAATGACAATTAATAGTGAATAGACTTGGCTGAATATCTACTTCTGAAACTGTGGGTCGGAGTTTCGAATCTGATAAATCCATATGTTGTTTTTTTAATGAATGTTTGGACTTAGACCATGGACCTAATACGCAGCGCTCGAAATGGAAGATTTCACGAACTGAAGCGTTTGATAATTTTCCGAAAATATTACCATATTTGAGTCGCCCAGAGTCATAACTCACATTTTGCACTTTTGTCATTTTTGAATTAAATATACTAAGTGATTCTAAACACATGCATATATATAAATAAACATAGTAGGCTATCAAAAGTCACTTTAAAGTATGTGAAAATTGTTGACAAAGTTGACTGTTGGTGTCATAATTCACATTTTTTAATGAATAATGTGATTTCTGTCATCAAGACCTTTCTAACCAATCAGGGTTTTATTTATCATAGTGTGCATCAACTTTTTTTAAATAGTGTAAATCATCTCACTCACTCATTCATATTCAAGGGAGTTCAATACTCTTCTTTTAATTACAAAAAAACAATGTTCTGGTGGTTTTTTGCGATTATCTCAAAACTCGATTTTTTGAATATGTTAGTTTGACTCTAGGCAACTCATTTATGTAATTTCATGTATATCTTGTAAAAATAAGTGTGTTACAGTTTATGTTTTAATATTTACTCCCTAGCTCAGATGGTCAACTTAATTTTTATACGAGACGGAGCAACACTCTCGGAGATTTCATGAATCGGAGCTGCGTTTTGTTGCGCTCCGGTTCATTTCGAGCCCTGCTAATAAGTTAAGTAAATGGTTACCAATTATTTCTCGTGGAGAAAAAGTTATTAAGAAATATCTTCGGTAGGTGGCCATGATTGTAAAACAAACGAAACGTAGGTGTGAAATCTTTGTAAAATGAAATTAAGTATAAAAATATTGTCGTGTATGTATGTCTAATAATGTAGATACAATAGGATTCGTTTCGTTTGACCCCGTGTATCGTCGTGTCTACATTTGTGTAAGTAGATGAACCCCGGTTTCGCTTAAGCACCCCACGACCCTGTGTTTAGGTTTCATTTTACCCTCCTCTAGAAGTTCCTTTGCCAATCGCACAGTAAATAAAAATAAAGGTATCATAAATAATTTGGAGGATGATTCGTTTGTGTCAATTTTATGAAGTCTTTATTATTATGAATATTAAAAACGAAAGATATTTTCAATGTTGACAATTTAAATTTGAGATCAAAGATGTCGAAGAAACCGTTCGTTAAATAACAAAGCCTAAATATATGAAAGTGAAGCTTTAAAAAGGTTAAACTAATTATTACTAAATTACAAGTATCATTTATGTTGTAAGGGAGATTTGTTAGTAATAAAATAAAATATTATCCCTTGTACCTTACAATCAAAAACCACAAATATTATAATGAAATTTTAGATCCACACTAACAGTCAATTTCATAATAAATGTACATACTCGCTTACCTATTTTTGAATTATTCATAATTTTATATATCCACATACGATATGATTGTATTTCTAAATTACTTACCTATCGATTTTTTTCTGTCTTTCCCCTTTATCACTGTCGTTTTTCATACAAACGTATTTTTGAAGTGATTTATTTATACATGAATTTAATATCAATGCTATACGACTATTGGTTTTTGATGCAACATCTCACGGTAAACTGTGATACGGCAAACTGCATACGTACAGTTTTTCGCTTAAAGCCTCCTCATTGATAACGTACATAATATAATCAGCCCAAGATCAGATACAAAGCGATTTCAGATTTCAAAGAATAGAGGTGACTTATATACGTATGTACTACGTATACGTATGCTTAGCTACGGTCTAGTCACTAGACTCTGGTGTCTATTGAATACACACACAGAAGATATAAGAGTTCTGGAACAAGTGAAAACTTTTCTAGGATTATTTAAATCTGTATGTTGTAAAAGTAAGTATTTTCAATAATAATCTAACATATTTAAATTTTATGTATTTATGAAATGATTATAATTATTCCAAACTGCAACTACATCATTAATAAATTAATAACATCGGACGACACCTATCGTGTTGGCATTGACATTTTTTTGATTAATTACATTGTTGGTTGCTCTACCATTCAGGAAATTCAAAAACACTTCGAATGACGGATTTATTAGAATTAGGTAATATGAATAAGTCATAAACGGATCGGTACAAATATGGATTAGAACACTCATTCGGGTGGTGAAAGATTTAAGTATGAATTCAACTCCGTCCGACTTTTACCTATCATTTTTTATATGTAATCGGTATGATTATTAGAATTTACATATTTTTATACTTTTGGGTTTATAATGAATATTATTACAATTTAAAAACAGACAATTAATAAGATTACTACATTGTGTGATTTAATTTTAAATACATTCAGCATAACAGTGTTTTTATGTTTGAGTGGTGAAATGCTACCCTTAACCTCACATTAGTATCACTAATAATTCAAGTGTTTATTATCGCTGCTACAGCGTTTTGTATAGTCAAACATGTTAGCCGAAAAGTGGCCCGGAGGGTGTAATACTAGGTGTACGCTTCTAAGGGATGTTTAGCGCTAAATCTACCCTCTACGGTTATTCGCAGAATCGTATCTAGGGGTGGAAAGTTTTATTAATAGTTATATAAAATTAATTAATTTAGGTTTTTTTATAAAAATGTTTTGATAGTTTCAGTGACATCCACAAGCAAAATGTTGCCATTAGGCAGGCATCCCCGTTAATTTTTAGTATCAAATCTTATGAAAATTTGTTAGACACCTACTTATTTAATTTATTATTTATTCTTGACTATCTTCAGCAGACAAACAAAATTAAATCTACTAACGATTAAACGATTAGAGAATTTCCGTGAAACATACAATATCTGTCGTTTTAGTTACGCGTAGGCCTGAATTGCTGACAAATTTGGAGCCCTCCTTGTGAAAATTTTGCCCGTGCGATAAACCGACATACAGTATTACGATATAACAATAGTTATTTTACCAGAATTTTAATTTTGAAACTGAATAATTATATCTTTCTAGACCAAGTCACCTTTTGAAGTGATAACCCCTACTCTATTATTACTATCAAGAACCTAAAATCCAGGGCTCGAAATGGACCGGAGCGCCGTTCCGGTTCATGAAATCGGAAAAATTATAGATTGGTCACGTGGAAAAAATAATTTAACCATCTGAGCCAGATAGGCCATATAACACAAAATCTTACATATTTATTTAAAAAAAATATTTTTATAAATTTAGATATTTCGAGCGCTGCAAACCATCTAACTGCACTTTTGACCAAAAATGAGAATTTAATGGCATTTTTTATAAAGCATGTTTTCTATGCTCACACACAATTTCAAATTCTTAAACCTATAAATAAATGCGTTATCGTTCTTCACACAAAACAGCAAACTGCAGGTGTCAAATTTCCAATATCGTAAATGGGACAACTCCGCTCTTTATATAAAATTTATTTATATATAAAAAGGAAGCTAAAATAGTTGATTAATTCATTGTGCAGCTTATTTGTAAAAAAAATAATTTTCCAAGTGTATTTTTGGAATTGTTAAATTCCGCTTTATAGTTAAATTATTAAGTTTTTTCTCCTTCCTGAACAATTTGCCCAAATGGTTTGCAGATTAAACAGTCGATATGGCTTTTTTTCAAAAGTATTTTTTTTTCAACTTAAACTACACCTGCTTTCAGATGATAATTTTATTATTCTGTTAATATTGTTACAGTTTTTTAAAACAGAATTGGGTGGCAGCCCTAGTCGTAACTCGTGGGGGTTGAAAGTTGTAAATCATTTTAACTGGATAATGAATTCGGTCCATAAGGGATGAAAAACGAGGACATTAATGCTGACTATGCACTGCTGATACTTGATTCTAATTGATAATGATGTTCGCGTATGAAATTGTTTGTGGCCGTAATAATATTATTTGCCATTATTCCATCCATTATTATAGGAGAGTACAGTGTTAACATCATTTTGAAATGATATCGAAATATTCCATTGTAATAATTTCTAAGCTAAGGCTTGAGAATATATGATACACATAATGTACACGTAATATTTATAGCAGGAAAATGGTTTTGGTTTGAAAAATTATCCATAATATTTTGTATTGATTTTTAAAGTGACGGTAAAGGGTAGGAATAAATCAACCAAGTGCCATTGACTTCCAAATTTACCCCGTCTACTATTTATAGATTCTCGCCACTTCAACCCTAGACTATCACACTTTTTCAGATATATTATTCATACCCAGACACTCCACACATTGAATCTATCCAAATGGCTATCGAATGCGCATGTTTTAACAATCATAATTGTTAGTTTCTATGTCTGGTACCCGCTGTCTTATCCTTTAGACAGGCCGCATCTGAATATTAAAGCAAACATTGTATTCATGAGTGCCACGGGTCTTCAGGTGATGTGGGCCTTGCGAGTCATTGACTGCCTAGAAGAGTGGAGCCAACCCGTTGAGAAAGGTATTTGACAGGAAGACCATATTGCTCACGATCCTCAGTCATGAGGTCCTGGCAAAAGAGAAGAACAATTAACATGTTATTTACATAATTTACTTGGAGGGGTCCGGATAATAACAACAAAAATAATAGACAAATCAGCAAAAAAATCACATAAAACTGACTTGACTGACAAACTGAGCAAAAGTCCACCCTAAATCAAAAACCGTGCTGCCATCTTTAATCAAATTTACAGTGAATAATCAAGCACCACAAGTTTTGTCAAAGCATATCATTATTATTAGATTTGTTTAATTGTTATGTTAAAATCCACCACTATGTGATTAAGATGCCAATACGAATCTAATGTCTAGCGAGGACAACTGGCTCCGCTAGTATAAATAATTGTGTTGTTATTTCTTTTGATTATTTAAATAATGTTCATATTAGTCATGGAATCATACATAAAACAAAATAAAAGTAAGTAGGTATGTTATTTTTGGATTATATTCTTGGTAATATGAAATATAATAAATATGATGTACCATGGTACCAGACTCATATCTTATAAGCTACTGAATACTTCCCAAACCCAAGCACGTGTACTTTGGAATAGTTTGAAGCACATTTGAAACTTGTAGTTGTAAGTAGATTGCCAAGTAACTGCGCCCGGAACGAAAGCCAATCTCCCGCCAAAACTTTGGATTAAGATATTGTATATTATGGAAGTTTTGGTGTATTTACGCGCCAAGTTTTGGCGGGAACTAATGTAATAATAATAATAAAATCTAATTATATTTCCTCTTGATACAGGTGATCTAAGGTGAAGCGCAGGGAACTCAGAAATGAAGCGAGCTTACAGGTGGGAAAGTAATTATAATAGGGACATGCTGTTTATCACATAATAAAACATAATTATATACCTATTAGTCGTCTAAAGCAAGAATTCTCAATCGGTGTGCCGCAAAATATATATAATATAGGCGAGGTTTTCGTTTATTGAATAAAAGACGATAATACGATAACGGCTTAAGCGTCGACCGATAGCGTCGTGGGTCCCAGGTTCGAATCCTGGGTACGGCAAGTACACATATTGTTTTTCAATTTGTGTATGAGTCAGAGTATGGACCTAATAGGTTGAGTAAGTGGCTGACAACCATTTCTCGTAAAAACAAAATCTATTAATACTAACCTCCACCCCGTGGAGGCCCATAATATGATCTTGTTAAGATCAGACATGGTCGAGAAAGAAAAAAAAAGTTTTCTACCATAATGTAGTAAATAGTAGTCCTATTTACTGAAGGTGAATGACAAGGTGATCACCGATACAATTTTGGAGGGGAATGATAAGATTCTGGACACAGTAAATCGGTAAGTATATTCACGCCATGCATGCAAATGTATTTTAGGTTGGTAAGTATGTCTATTAAAAATAATCATTTAAAATGTTTAGGTACCTAGCCGCTTGTAGGTGTCATGAAACTATTGAAACATGCATTCATCAATATATTGTTTTCAACGATAGGATAGAGCCATTTATTAGGTCCCACTTTTCTTAATATTACTTCTTAATATACTGTTTGTATATATTTTTGAAGGTCAGAATATTGATAATTTAACTGAGGGATCTGCTATATCAATGCTGTATGTTACATTACGAGTCAAAATATAGAAATTCCGTAAAATTTTAAGGATCAAAACTAATAAACACAACCTCAAATGCAAAACATAAAGAAACCATATAATTATTATCACAAAAGAAATGTTGGCAGTATTGACATAGCAATTATCTTTTAAATCCCCTTTGTTTTCATATTGCAACATTTATATTAAACAGATTACGGATTATTTGCAGTTACCACAGAAGTTCAAGGGCGGCACATGAGTTTTAAAATATTCTGCTCTATTGACATAATAATTTTAACTTAAATATAATATATGAAGTTTTAATTGAATTGATTGCGATTATCTCTTGACAACTCAGCCTCGACAGAGCTTAAAATATATAAAAGACGATATGTACATACACACACACACACGCACAAATTGATAGCATACTTAAAAGGCAACTCCTCTAATTGCAGCCATTCGTTTTAGGCAAGAAAAATGAATCTTTTTCAGTTCAGATCAGCTTTCAAAAACACATATTATTCTTTTATAATAATATAAACATTGTGATAATTAAAGAAATAAATAAACACTATAGTAATGTGGAGGCAAATATTGTGGACGCTAGGTTCGATTTATGCTACAGAGCTATTAAAGAAGAATAAAATCAATATCTTATGAGATTGTTAACGTTTGGTATGTGTGTAGATGGTTTTGTATTCAAAACTGAATTGGTGACTGAAAAAGACGAAGAGAAATAATTTCTAAAGCGAGATACCGTTTAGCTGCACAAAAACTGCCATGCACAAAACACAGTTGCACATTGTATGCACTGTTACCATGGTAAAAATATTGTATCGGTAACACATATGAAATGACGTATTATTGCAAATGTGATTAATTTTAGTTGAAATCCGCGCCGTTTTAACGCCGCTTCCGAATTCATATGGTACCTGAAAATATCAGTTTGCTTTGCTAACATGAACACGATTCGATTCAAAATGTAACTTCCCAAGTCTGTTTATTTTCCGGCCAAAAGAGCGTTTGTAACCTCAAGTCTCACCGATAAGTTATGTATGAATTAAGTAACCGTATATAATTACTATAATATAAAATTGGTAGATGTAAATTAGTACAGAAAATTTGTTTGGTCGGACCCGACTATAAATATTAAATGAAGTAGATACCTATTATCAATCACATTAGCAGTGGAAGTTCAATTTTAACTTTGCAGAATATAATTTAATGATAATACACTACTTATAATATTATAGTTTACCGATAGCCTGCGACTTCAAACGCATGGCATGGGTAGGGAAAAATAATTAGACAGGTATACCTATAGAATGATAAAATAGACATTTTTTATCAATTAGATAAAGGCTGTTGTCGTGGTGCAGTGTGTAATTCATGGTGGAACTGCATTATATTGTTGTTTTTATTTAATAAAACGCAATTTTTTTGTAGCACTTATTCCACTTTTAATCAATAGATTAGGACCGGTTTCATCCGCCTCAGTGGAAACCGGTCCTAATCTATTGATTAAAAGTGGAATAAGTACTACAAAAAAATTGCGTTTTATTAAATTTATTAGTTAATATATTAGTTTTATTATAGTGGGTAGACAATGGGAGGTATCCAAATATTTATGTTGCGTCAAATCGCAATACTAACTTCCCATAATACTAATCGTAGAGGCGGCTTCGTGGTGCAGTGCGTAAGACCCTTGCCTTCCACCCGAGAGTTCTGGGTTCGATTCCCGGAGAGGACACAATATTTATGTGTTTTTCTCAAAGCCTGGGTGTTTGTGATTGTCCAAAATTACTAACAACCACCTTGTACAAAAAAGCAAGGACATCGTTATTAATTATCCTAAAAAAGAATCAATGAGATATTCAACGGTTGGACCTAGACACGCGCTTTTCTAATCCCACCTCACCACTCCACCGTTGATATCTGTACACTTTACGTATTTATGATTTAATTTTATTATTAGCTACGACTAAGTTCGCGTGATCAATAACATTTGGATTTAGGCACGCTCCTCTATCCGCATACTATCTTACCACCATAGGTACTTGTAATAGGTGAGCACTTTATCTTCTCGTGTCACGATGAAATTTCATTTTCAAGACGTTTTATATTATTTTTTGAAAAAAAAATGAGAAATAAGCTTTACTAGATGAGCACGAACAATGTTGTCTATATAAGTATGCTGCGCCAGTTTTTTTTTAATAGTAGTATAATAATTGAAATGATATTATTTTGAAATCATTATCTAATAAATGCTTTAATTGTATTGTATACCTATTATTACTAGCATAGACTAATAATTACACTGTGTTTGTGTAAATATAATATTATTAATTAATTCATCATTTCAGATTACTACGCACTGTCACTGGTATTGCCTGATTCGTCCCTTTGATCATTTCGGTATGCCTTGGGCCGTGTCCGATACACGCAGTAGAACCGGAGCAGGCCTAGGGCAAATTATGCACATACCGCCCAACCCTAGCACGAACGCGCGCCGAAACAATGCAATATGTTGCTTATGGTCGGTCTACTTACACCATATTAACATCAACCCTGCTGAGAGATTTTTAATGTTTGAAGAAATAAAAATAATTATACTTAATTAGATTTTTAGCCATTTCATTTTATTAAGTTGACTGCGGTCAAGTGGCGAAAATTGAATGTTGGACAGAGGTTACAATTACAAGATAAAAAGAACTTTTTATATATCACGTTTTTAAATTTTCTGTTTTAAATCATATAAACTTGACAATTCTATGTATTAATAAAAACTTTTTATTCTACTTCATAGAAATACTGAATAAATATTATAGAATACAGAAATGTCATTTTGACATTTCATATTGATTTCTATAGTAACGCACGTATATATTAATAATTTAGTTGCTAGGACCCACTAAGCAATCAATAATAGTGAGTAGTAAATATTACTTTTAACGATTATTTTCCGAAACATACAAAACGGAATTAACTGAAAATGTATTCAATTCTGCTTAAAGATGGCCAAAAGTATTAAAAGAATGCATTGTCGTCGTGTTCTGATATATTCCAAAAGTTTCAAATGTCAAGCTAGTCGGGAATTTAGTTAAAAATCTTTAACAAACAAGAAAAAATCTGTACCGGACAAACAAGAATACGAGCTAATAAAAACGTGGTAAAATACACCGTTTTTAGACAGTGATCAATTTGTAATAATATCAAATGAATATTATCTTAGTTTTTTGATTATTTCAGTTTACTTTAAATATTATTTTTCTTTCTGTTTACCTATAATATTCGATTAGATACTCTAATCTCAAAATGTTTACCGTTAGTTTATTTCTTCATTATGTATCTGTATCGGTGGCGAAGGCTTCAGGTAGGCTGTTACGATCCGCCATAAATAGTGCACATTATACTTTGTTAGTCATACGTATTTGTTTTTATTGAAATGAAACAACAATTTATAGATGATGTTGGTTAGTTTTAAAAAATCGATTAAACCTTTAGGCAGGCAAACCACAATAGTGTTGATATATGATGGGCGATATGACAAAATTATGCACACTTTTTCATTCATACTTATTTGTTTTACGTTGGATTATGATTACATATTACGCATATTGTCGGTTCATTTACTTAAAATTATAGTACTGCCCTAACACAAATCATAATAGATTAAAACATATTATTGTACTTATATATAAATATAAAATATATATAAAATATTTAAGGCCATGTATGATTTAATTGGATAATTTTAGATATTTTATAGATAGACGGTTATTTTTTGACTATTATGACGTATTATGTCTTTGTTTTCGTAGGGTTTAATTGAATTTTAAAAACTAACCAACACCATCTGTAAATTGTAGTATTATTTCAATAAAAACAAGTACGTATGGCTGACAAAGTTTAGTGCGCACTATTTATGGCGGATGTTCACAGCCTACCTCCACCCTTCGCCACTGCGAAGCAACCTTAATATAATTGAACTTAATTTAAACGCAATGTGTTACTTTAATTCAAAGTTTAAAATGGTACAATAGAGTAAAACTTTGAATTTGACAAAATTGACAGTGTGAATGTACAAAATTCAAAATGTCACAATAATAAAGCTACATTTACATCAGTTGTATGCGTCCACTAGGTGGCGGAGGGGAGACACCACGTACGCGAGTTTCCGATCCGCCCAATTCGTCCGCCCACACGTCCGGTCGTCCGCCACAAAACCGCCCTCAATGTCAATAAACGGGACCGCAAAACCGCCCGCTGGAATAAATCCATCAAACCCGCAGCCTTTTGGCATTAAATCGTATGCAAATAGTTGCATTTGCAATCACACGTAGGGATTGCAATACCGAATGAAAATACCAATACTGGTATTCGGAAAAAAATATAAAAAACGGAAACCAATATATAAAATCTCTTTAAAATATTAATATTTTATAGAAAAAATATCTAAATAAGTACCTACATATATTATGTAAATTTTAAAATTCAGTCGAACTCGGTTATTACGATCACGGATATAGCGAGATCTCGGATGTAGGGATGAGGAAGCATTCGTTGACATTTTAGTTTATGATTTTCTCAATACATCTATTCACTGTTATAATGAGCAACTTATCGGATATACCGAGCTAAAATAGTCAAAAATTTTCTTAAAACTGTCGTTTAAAAACATTTCGATACTAAGCAATAAAATCCGACCGGACAGGATTCCGCCAGGATTGCATTACGTTTATGACACTAGTTAAGTGTCGAAGTACCTACCTAATTGGTGTTTTCGCCGACAATATTGAAAAAGTATCCACGCATATGGTTGAAATAAGTAAAAAAATCCAAGGTTTGTGAAGTCAGTAGGTACCTAGCGTTCATAACAATAAACAACTTTTTTTATAGTTTATGATTGCCATGCTTGTTTCGGGGAAAAATTCTAATTGTGTATTTTTGTTTGAATTGCGACTCTTTGTGTTATGTGACCGCTCATTTAAAAACACCTTTTCTCTGATATAACGAGTAACGCTTATAACGAGCAAATTCGGTCGGTCCCATCTTCCTCGTAATAACCAAGTTCGACTGTAGGTATAGGTAAGATATGGTATATGCTGATGTTTACAAATATTTATAAATATAGTATTTAGTTGAACTATAGGCAATTTCTTATTTGAATGATCTTCTTGAAGAAACGTTCTTCGATGTGTATGTGTCCCACTGGTAATTCCACCTAATGTTTTATTACACTTTTTACATTTAGCATTTAGCAACTTCTTTACTTATACCGTAAGAAGTACAACCAAATATTGCTCACTTTACTCATTAATTAATACATTTTATATCGATTTTCACTACCGAAAATATCGGTATTGTCTGATTTTTAAAACCGGTATTTCGGTATCGAAAAATATGTACTGGGATACCGGTATTGCAATCCCTAATCACACGTATGCATATGCAGCTTTTTATGGTTGCTGTAGCTACAATATAAATACGTTGCTATCATAATAACAACTGGTATGTAATTAAAATTGTTATAATATATGAATGTTAGATATTGCACAATACGGTCACAGTAATAAACAGCTGAACGAAGAAATATTATTTTATTAATAAAATAGTTTTAAATACATATGGAACAGGTACAATCTATTTTTTTCAAATTATTATAAAATCACAAATCTAGAGTACTGATTACTTTGTAATCATCTAGTAGACGCCTACCGCAGATACAAAATGAAATCAAAGCTAGAATTATTTTCCGTCAAAGAGAGGAAAACACAGGCAATGCGAGGAAAATCCGAAAGGATTTTCACGCTACAATCGTTTTGAAAATATAAAGGAAAATATTCAATACTGTTTTTTGTATAAATTCGTAAAAAACTTCTACAGATGCATATTCTACCGTCAGTATCTATATTATTTAATATGTAATGTACCTAACGAAAAAATATTTGTCAATTTTATTCTTATGCGTGGAATGCATTGATAAGCAAATAATTTTACATTGAGTTTTAAAATATTTTTGCAAATATGTGTCCTTCTTCCTTCTTTACTCGACGTTTCGACGTCTTCTTTTGATATTCTTAGAGCAACGTTTACATTCATATACCTACACTACATTTTCATCATAAAACATATCATCTCTTGATAATGGCCTCTGCAATGAGCCCGAAACGTCGAGTAAAGAAGGAAGAAGGACACACTGAGTAAACCCAAAAAAATTAACTACGATAAAAACAACCGCGAAAGCCTCAAACATTTTATGTATAATGTTTCCAAGGAATATTTTATTCTCAGAAAATAGTGTTTTCTCAAATAAATGTTGATTTTGTGACATCTTTTATACAACCCTCCTATACCCTTCGTCACGAATAATCACATTATATCAGACTGTCTCTCCTCGCCAGTCATTGCTGTGTCGTCATATATGGACGACCCCTTAAATGGTTTATATTTTTTTTATTCTGAAAAGAATATTCATTATTATGCAGTAATTTATTTTTTCATATTGTGGTATCTGCAAATGATAGGCATAGAGAGATGAGTGGATTCAACACCAAAGTTAAATAGTTTTAGTCGAAATAGTCCACGATTACACTATAAAGGGGAATGGGACAACTGGACGCCAGGACGATTGGATGCCGCACCGTCGTAGACACGTAAACAGAACGTTGACGAGAAATTTTAATCAGTTTCTATTTACTAGTTAGTAGTTTTAAGTCATTTTTCTCTTACCATAATGTTTTTTTATTGCGGATTGAGAATCACTATGCCTAAGGCTTTATATAAAAATAAAAATACTCTTTTTTCGTTGGGAATTCAACATATTCACGATTAAAACATTGTTTACGTGTGCATATTTAAATTCTCACCAACTATTAAATCATAATAAATAATAATTTATATATAAATAATAATACCTATAAGTAGCTAACGTCTATTTATTTTCAAATTGCGTGGCGTCCAGTTGTCCGGTGTCAAATCGTCCTAGACCCACTATAAAGCTACCAGCAGATCCTGTATCCGTGCCGGAGTCCTTGAATCAGCCTAATTGATTTTATTATTTAAGTGTGAGAAATATTTACAGATATTAAATATATAATTTGAAATGTCCATGTTTAAAATAACATGAAAGTAGTAACATGGAAGACCGACGCACCGCCTGACATTGAGCCCACCATCGCCCACAAAAGAAAATATTAACTACACTTTCATTAAAAATAATTATCATTATTGAGGATAACAGTATCACATAATAATATTAGTTCTTTATTTTTTATGTACTAGTACGTATGTTTGATTGGTTATATTATGGGTCCCTATGAGTTATTTTGCAGAAGTTTTGTTATGCTTTAATTATTCATATTTTAAATGTTCCCATTTAGTTTGAATTTTGATGATTTTGGTTTAATTTATTAATTGTATGACTTGTTTGAGCTGTATCGAGGCCCCCTTTAAAATCTTCTGGAATGTCGATCTGAGTCAAAGAAAATCACATATGTGTGAAAGACAATAAAATAGTTTGATAAAATTCGAGTTGATAATCGAAAAGGGTGTGAATGAGAATTTGGAGAAATGGAAAACTACCACTATGTATTTACGTTTAATGTAATGTTATAAACACAGTTTTAAAGCTTTTAAATTTTACGTCTTTATTTTTTAAATTTGTTTTACATTATTAAAGCTATTCTCTGTAGTCAGTTTTTTTCTTTATAGACAACTAGACCTTCAACATAGTTTATGTAACTAATAAACGGCGTATTGTAAAACTTAAAACGAAAGCTTGTTTCAAAGATTAATTGAGAACATAACGTAAAATAATCTTTTCACTTCCTTGCCAATGAAGAGCAAAAAATCTTTTGTGAGCTTTTTTTTTCAAAAAAAAAGGTATGCGAAAAAACTTTGAAGTAAGTAGACTATATGTTTTTCAACTTTTTCTAAATGTTAAACGTTTTCCGAGGAGAAAAATTGCGACTTTGTTTTTCATTTCGTTTCTGAGATTGCAAACCTGTTATTAAATTTAGTTAATATGCTAAATCACAAAAAAATGACCGCCACGAATAATTGAGCGTAGACGCTAAAACTTAGTTATATTTTAATGTCAGCATTTAAAAAATATATTATGTACTATACTAGTATGAAACATTTATTTGGCTATAAACATACGACTACTTGATAAAGCTCATAAATATATCGCTCACATAAATAGCTCATAATGCGGTACTTACTGATCCCGTATTTTCTCAGATAAATTTTAATATTTATGTTATTTATATACGATATTGTTTTTTTTAATAAATTAATTTACATAAAATCTGTATAAGTGCGAATATTAAAAAGATACGCCGATGACACTACCGAGTAATCTAGTAATCTACTCCGTCATGTCGAGCAATAGGGTACGTGTCTAGCCCTCGATAAAAAATAAATAAAAAAAAAACCTTTTTATTTCTTACAGATAAAAAGTAAATGACAGTGAATTGACTATATCTAATGTATATATAACCCATAATTATATCTGTTATATATATATATATATATATATCTATCTATCTATGATTTTTTTATATTTTATCTAAGTATATTTTTATATTTTTGTATAATACATATATATATATATATATTAAGATTTTTATTTTGTATATAATACTGATAAATAATGTTTATATATTAAACAGTGCTATGTAACGTTTATATAGTATATATTTTTGTATTTGTAACTAAATAATATTTTGGTTTGTTTGTTTGTTTGTTTTGTAAGAACCCCTCTTCGGGTGAAGGCCTCCTCCAAAGAAAGAAATCCCACTGAACTCTGGGATAGATGCAAGGTTTGTTGTATTGCGTGGTTGTATTCTCATTTAGAGGGTTTCCATGTTTCCATGTATCACCTAATACCAATAAGCCAAATGATTGGGACGGATTGCTTAACATTTTGTGAAACACTATGAAAATTTTTGAGAATAATAAGTAAGTGAATTTATGCCAAAATTACCATAATATAATAATGCGTAAATGATACCTCACATTCAAAATAAGAAGAAAGCAGAAACATAGAAGCTTCCCCACATCTTTTGGCTTCCATAACAAGTATCAATTGGTATATCAGCGTACCAAGAATATATCCTTGTCTGATCACATTATCAATTCTTCTTCTTATTGTGCCATCCCCTATAGAAGGTCGGCCACCATTAAGGCGATCTTAGATTTGTCGTCTGCTACCCGGAATACTTAAGTGGAGCTGCAATCGTAGCAATCACGAAGGTTCTTAAGCCACGAAATGCGGCGCCGTCCTCTGCTACGCTTACCATTGATCTTTCCTTGAATGACAAGTTGCTGTACTTTTGTCCTCTCATAATGTGGCCGAGGTACTGTAGTTTCCTGGTTTTGATACTACGTAGAACTACATTACCAATGATGACGTTTAAAGATGAACAAATAAAACAAAACAGAAAATATTGCTCATAAAAGTATATAAAAGTTGCATACTTCGGCCATATTTTCAAAATGACAAGTATGATTTAGTTAAACTTATAATTGCAGGGAAAATAGAGGGAAGCAGATTCTCTTGGCTACACAACTTTCATAAGTGGCTCAATGTCCACGACGTCGGGGATCTGATACGACAGACCCAGTATAAGGATGTGTACTGCAAGTTGGTTGCTAATCTTTGATAGGTAACGGCACCAAAAAAGACAAGAAAAAAAACGTAGTAATTTTTGACTTATTACCTTTTTCTTTTAGTAAGTATAGTCGTTTAGTTTAAATACTGACCCACTCGTGATAAACTGTTAATGTCCAAATAATTATGCCCAGGTTAAAAAGTTAAATCTTTTTTATACAATATAAACATTCTTGATGTGTTGTTATACTGGTGAATAAAATCGATTAAAAGCTTGACGATCGCTACGCAGAGATATAACGTAGAGAGAGCGCGGCAGAGGGGGATCCCCGTCAAAGAATGTTTCAAAGAATAAAAATGAAAATTAAATCTTCCAGCCGAGCGGCTCCGCTAATGTTCCTGACGGTAACTACCGGTACGTATCTATAATGTTTTCAACAGAAGATGAGTATTTTTTTAATAAATAAAAAAAGAATCGTTTTATCTGGAGAAATAATCAGTTCAGGCATATCCAACTATAAGTAGGCAGTGATTAGGGAATCCAATCCCGTGCCAAAATTCTGATCCTGAGATTTCGGGATTACAATTTCTGGTCCCGAGATTGGCATTTTTTCCATTGTTAATATAAAATTTTTATATTTACAAATAACATTGATAAAATCGGTCAAAAATAAATCTAGTATAATTTATACTATTTAAGACATTTATTGTTAATATTGTATACGTTCAATCTTGGAAATACAAAAGTTTAATGGAGTAAATAATATTGTAATATAAATAATAATGTGAATTTAATAGGAGATTGCTGTTTCTGATAGTAAAGACTTAATGAATGGATTAGCGAGATTTAAAATAGTAAAGCAAATAATCATGGCGTACTTATGGCCTTTCCGCTTCATAAATCTAATTAGTCGGCCAAATATGAAACTGCCGTAAAACGTATGATATCATGGTGGAATTACTTTGTTAAAAGTGCGAAGCATTGTTTTTTCCAATCTTTCCATTTTTAATAATTTATGTGAAAAAATAAAATGAATCGGCAACCTACACATGGGTTTAAATCAAACTTCATTCAAACTCAGTTTATTTCTAATGTAGTTATTTTTTATTAAAAGTATTTTTTCTGTTATATTTTCGCTTTTATTTTATTTTCCATAAAAATTGATAAAAAAGTCAATCCCGGGATTATGTTTATCAATCCCGGGATTCATAGGTATCGAAAATAGCTCGGGATCCCGGGATCCTGGGATTGGAATCCCTAGCTGTGATCTAGTATCCAGTATCAAAACTGGCAGGCATCCACCACACTCCCTCATTGTCATTCTTCTAACTTAAATAAAAGTTATTTTCTCACTGCGTACTTTTTTATTTAAAAAATGGTTTATATTATTCCAAAAACAGCCGACCTACAGGTATCTAAAAGGAGTACTTGGCCATTATATATAATTAACGTGTTATTTAAATCTGCAATATGCAAGTATGGAAAGGACAAAAATGAATTAAGTCATTAGAGTTATTTGGTTCTTGCAAACATAGCAACGCAATTCACAGGACCGAGAAGAGTAAAATTACATTGCAGATGCAGTCATACAGCGGAAATTGATTCAGGCTGATGATTAATGAATACGTGTATTAAATAAGGCTCTAAGTACCAAAAAGTAGTATTGCCTGTAGTTACAAAATACCGAGTCATTGCAGTAAAATTTCATGAAGCAGACCTTTTGAAAAATGTAGTTTTACAGTGTGAAGCAATCACGGCAGCTTCTATAATTTTAGGTATTAAGAACTCGCAAGTGTCAACACACCATCGTCAGCTATTTTATATTGAATGCAGTTGGCCACTGCAGTGCTACTTACACCATTATACATAAAACATGCCAACGGACATATAACGTCGACAGGTTTAATTATTTTGCTGTGTTTTTTTGACTTGCTTGAGGCACTTAGACTATAGTTGAAGTTATTGGCGTTGGTATGTAGAATATTTTTCTATAAAAATGTCAGTTTTTATTAATTTGGTACTTAGCGCCTTAATTAATACACGTATTCTTATAAAATATATGGCAAGTCATGAAAATTATTTTAAGATTTTTTTTTTGTTGACATGCATTTATGGAATTTTTCTGACAGAGATTATAACATTAAATCGAATAAATAATAAAATAATAGTACGCGTTTTTTTACAGGTTGGATTCAAGACTATACAAATAGCTATGCTGTTGTATTTTACGTTCTTTCTGCCTTGCCATCACTATGTTTAATCCCATGGACTATCGAGTATTGATATTTTAAAAGAAAATCACAACGCCATAGAAAAAAATAGTGAAAAATATCATATATTATGATTGTTTTATTTTATTATAATACGTTAAGTATTTTAATTCAATCGAATATTGTGATAATTTAGAAATTATTAAAGTTGAAGAGACATTACAAATTTAACAACAGCTTACATTTATCCTGTCCGTAATGCATTTTTTCTAAGCTTTATTATACTTATACATGGATATAGAAGAATAGTAACAGTTGACAATGTCCCATTAAAGTGGACGAAATTAGTACTAAATAATGTGAAATAAGAACGAAGTTATTGTAGAGTATAATATGCTTCATAACTTTGCACTCCGGCTCAAGGATGAAATTGATGTAATATAATATTCTAAAAATATTTTTTTATATATCGTCTTTGTTCTGGCAGAACACACTAACTGGAGAATACTAGTTTTGAGTAATTTGACTTTGAAGTTGTTAAAATGTTTGAAATGCTCTATCATGTGAGTTTATTAAGTAATCGTAAAAAGGATGACTTTAAAATAAAGACTGTTTATTTATTAAGAAGGTTTCCAGACGGTAAAGTTTGAAAAAAGGAACATTTTGGTATAACTAACTCAATATGTAATTTTTTCGAATTAGTGTCTTTTGCCAGAACAGTGACGATATATATTATCTGTCTATGTATTTATTACTATAGTAAGTAAAGTAAGTAAGTTAATATCACTTGATCTAATTGTATGCGAGGTAATCAGGCAAAGAGGCATATCAGTATAGTAAAGAGTGCAAAAAAGTGCAATGTTATAAAACGTAGGTATACTCTTTTATGTACTTAATTAATACAATGTCATTCTATCAGTAGTGACGATACATTTGGATAACATGTATTTCAAACAGTGATTACTTCTCGTGAATCCATTTATACCCGTAACGCAAAATGCCTATCCACACTGCCTGCGCTGTTTGACTTTTTCATATGAAAAACCTTTTATTTCTTTTATATCTTTTTTTCATCACAGGATATTCACAAAAATTCCATTTTAAAACGGAAGCTTATGGTCAGAACATGAGCTTAAATAATAAATATCGATTTTTGCTACAATTAGAGATCTTTCAATTATGAAGTTCTACTAAATTATGCATTCAAAAAATGTATACAGCAATATTTGTAAGACTTTGATGTTATAGTTAACCGTTACATATAAATACTGTCATATCTGATTAGTAACTATTGTGTATGTGTATGGTTTTATATTATGTGGCGAGTCGGGACGATATAATTAATTTCAACGTCGAAAACATTAAAATATTTTACAACACCGAACGACGCGTCTGCATACAATGATACGGTTCGACTTCAAAGTTAAAGTACTCAAAATAATTAACATTGAAGATGACAGTGATGGCATCGAATAATATCAGTGTATGTACAAGTGGTAACATGTAAATAATTGTACGTAAAACAATTCACCGTGAGCTTTCTTACCGGAAAATGGTGACCGTATACTATACGGTCTCCAATTTTATTAGATTCAATATGAACATTAATTCAATTTTCATAGCCGATTTTGGCAAAATTCACGAATTCAAGAATGAAAATCTAACCTCACCTGACAAATAATCCAGTATATCGGCTTTTTTCAAAATTTGTTTGCTGCTGGCTTCCTGTAAAGTATAAACCGGCAAGTACCGTATTTTATTTAGATATGCATTTTATGTCAGTACTATACGATCCAAAGAGGTTGGACGGTTTTTAATATACGGCCATATATTTCCGATACAACATTTCACGGTGAAGTGTGATACAGCGAACTGCATACGTACAAGTTTCTGGAGACGTGTACAAGTATGCATCTGTTTAAGTTGGTAGTAAAGTTGTGTTATAGGGTTATTTTCGCAGAAGGTCAGAACTTATATTCTCGGAAAATGTAAAACTATATTATATAAGACGTAGTAAGCAAACAATACGTCAATGTTGTCTAACATAATCTTAAAATATGACTTACATTTTTTAGCTGATGGTAGATCAGGAATGAGGTGCGTAGGTGGCCCAGGACTTAGGGCTGGAAGAAAAGGCGATCTGGCTGCTGGGTACCAAGGAGCTCGAGTCCATCCTGCGCCCTAAAATATAATATGATTATCAGTCTTAATAATTATTAACATTTTGGAGATGTTCGTTCGTAATCAAAGATTACCTATAACGTACATAAGAGTGGCAGGGGATAGAATGTTAAGACTTGACATAAATAGTATACACTAAGCTTTGTCAGTCATATTAATTTTATTTGTTTTCATTGAACAAAGAATACTATTTGTAGATGGTGCTGGATAGTTTTTAAAATTTATTAAGCCCTGCCTATACGCAGCCATAATCTATAAAAAATATTCTTCCACCTATAAAATATCTTAAATTATGTATAGCTTAATGGCACAATTTTCGATATTTTATAGATAAATGAATATCTTTTGACTATGACTTGGATGAGGCAGGATTCAATTGAATTTTAAAAACTAACAAACACTATTTACACATTGTAGTCTTAATTCAATGAAAATAAATACACTTGACTGACAAAGTTTAGTATACATTATTCATGTCGGTTCTTAAATAAACAAATGGTGGGATGAATGATTGGTATTAACTTTCTTACTAGGTATATGTGAGGACTGTCTCCAGCAGTTTGATCGTTTTTGAGATAACAATATGCTTCAAATACTAGAGAATTAGGTAGGTAAGAAGTGTTAATGTATTACATTTGAATACGTGTATTAAATAAGGCTCTAAGTACCAAAAAGTAGTATTGCCTGTAGTTACAAAATACCGAGTCATTGCAGTAAAATTTCATGAAGCAGACCTTTTGAAAAATGTAGTTTTACAGTGTGAAGCAATCACGGCAGCTTCTATAATTTTAGGTATTAAGAACTCGCAAGTATCAACACACCATCGTCAGCTATTTTATATTGAATGCCGTTGACCACTGCAATGCTACTTACACCATTATAAATAAAACACGCCAACGGACTTACAACGTCGACAGGTTTAATTATTTTGCTGTATTTTTTGACTTGCTTGAGGAACTTAGACTATAGTTGAAGTTATTGGCGTTGGTATGTAGAACATTTTTCTATACAATTTTCAGTTTTTATGTTTTTGGTACTAAGCGCCTTAATTAATACATGTATTCATTTGATATACATTTAAAATTACCTGTCCATTTAGTAGTCTAAGTTTGTCGTATACAGCGCCGCCAGGTGATCCAGCGGGAGGTGAGTGTGATTGTTTTTCTTTCTGTGCTGCTAAATTCCGCAAAACCCGATTTATTGATGATACCTGGAACAAATGATACAAATAATAATTGCTAGTCAATGTCATAACATAACCACGCATTTATGTATTCACTTAGGTAGATTAGTAATGTTGAAGACATTTTCTAAGTGAAACTGTACCAATGACAGAAAAGCACCGAAAGCTGTAGCTATCTCTCTTCCAAATTTCCTCTTATATTAACAAGAATTATTGCAAATCCTCTAAAATGTAATATCTTGTAAATGCAACCACGTAATAATAAAATATACAGATTTAAAAGTTAAATATTATGTACACAATCGATCCTGGAAGAACGTCAAAATGGTACAATTTTATAAAGAGATTGAGTACTAGTATCCGTAAAATTTCAGCTCCATACCTCGAATGATATGTTGGTCTACAGTCCATGAAATTCGATGGGTGCGACTTGAAGTCTCGGTATAAATTATTTTTTTAAAAGTACCTATATTTATTTAACACACATAATTTTGAAAACATTTCTGAGAAAATACATTATAATCAATAGAAAAAATCTTTTTTGAAAAAAGTAAGCAGTGATCGAACCTGCATCTCTCTGGTTTCGCGTCCACGCACATATACCACTATGCTAAAGGCGCCATACTTAATTGCGACAAATTTTAACTAATGATCAGCGCGTAACGATTAAGCTGGCCATTCGATATAATTAGCATGCTACTTAAATGTGGTAATTAAAAAGTAATTATCTAGTCAGCAGTCAATGTGTTAATACTCTCTGAAGGACTTTCCAATTTGATCTACTATTGGCGATCGGCTTTTGTATTTTAAATCAAAGTAGGTATTACTGAAATTACAATCCGACGTCACGGATTACTCCAAGATTTTTTGTTGTAACTTACTTGAACTTGCTAATGATTTATAATTAACTATTTTTTATTCAACGAATAATTCACAGGATTTAAGAATGTAACGTATTCTATTTATTGAACATACATAATTTTGAAAACATTTCTGAGAAAAAATCTTTTTGAAAAAAGTAATTATGTATGTTAAATATTTAGAATGTTACATTCTTAAATCTTGTGAATTATCCGTTGAATAAAAAAAATAGTTAATTAATAAAAGTATATTTATTTCTTAGGTACTCGTATATATTCAAAATTACTTTGCTAACTATTAACTGAATGGCTTATTATATCATTTGCACTGTTACTGTCATTAGAAATTTAATAGTACTTAGTCGATCTAAATATTCTAAACGTTCGATTAGTAAATTTTGTATATTATCTGTCTTAACAAGGCGGTCTTGGATATTTAACATTAACAACGGTCTGTCAATAGAAACTAATATGAAATTGTGTCATAACGAATTATTTCAAGTGTGTTAATTTAACCACCAGTGTTTCTTAAACTGAAAATATAATATACAGAAAAGCTTCTCAAATATAGGAGTTACTAGTAACATAATTATTGAACTACCTATACGTGAGTTTGAAATATTTGCGATTCGGTCATCGTTTTGGCTATTTTTATTATACCTAACCAAAGTGTATAGTTTTTTTTTTAATTTTTAAAATGTATCATATGTTTTTTCCCATTAAAACTCAACTCACTTAAAATGCACAGGTTAAAGATTACATTATTAGTACCAATGTAACCCAGTTTCTACACAAGAGACAGTATTCTAAAGTGACAGTAGAAATCTTATAACTATTTATAATTTGTCAGATAGTAGCGATGGACCAGCAAGGTGGGTGGTAAAAAGATGCTCACCTACATCCAAACTTTATTTATCGTGTCAAAATTTATTTTTTCACTCTGTATTATCTGCTTAGTTTGTAATTCCGTATTTTAGACGGTCTATCTATAATAGCTTATCTATTAGAAAAAAATATAGAAAAACTTGTACCAAGGGATTTGAATATACACATTTCGTTAACCTGGTGTCGTTATCATTTTTATAGCGTAGGTATATATTTTAAATGTTTTGGCTTGGCATGCCCTCTTTCAAACACCAAAAAGAAGAATTTAAAAAAAATATCTACATAATGAATATAATATATCTGTTAATAAAGAATTGTTATTAAAGAAAAATATCTCAATTACAGAATGTTGAAAATATAGTCTTTTTTATTCTACAATTTTGGATACCTACAGATTGTAATCAGGGTCGGATTTACCACAGGGCTAAAGGGGCTATAATGCAGGGCCCCCGGGGACGGGAAAATAAAATTTGAAAATATTTATGGAAAAAAACACGAGGCAGATGATCCCCGCGAGAATGAATTTTAAGGGTCGAAAACCTTGACAGAAGCAGGTAGCTACTATCAATAAAATTTATTATTACATATTTATTATGCACAAATTAGTATCAAATGCATAGTCCAGACCAAGTTACATCGATTTGGTGAACAAATGAACATTGTAGACAAACTTTTCGCAAGTTGTATTCAAAATGTTTCTGAACATTTAATATGTTCGGATACATTTATTTATTTTTGGATTTTTCTCGTGTTTTTTTGTTTTCTGACACGGGTGGGAAACACCTTGATAGTGACTAAGCTGAAGAAGTCAATATAGTGTTCAGACGTTTTGACAACCAAAAATCATCAATTTTGCATTCATCAGCAAAAACATTCGTTGTAGAAAGACAAGTAATATTATTCAGTGAAAAACAAGTCTGTAAGGTACAAATTTTGTTTGTTTGAATAAGTTTTTTTCTGGGGGGGGGGTCAGTATGCACTGCATGTAATAACGTAATGTTTTAAAAATTAAATGAAAACAAGTTTTCAAAAAATTTATCAATAAAGGGTCATAACGTCAAAAAATCAGGCCTGAAATGGACCGGAATGCACCGGAGCGCCGTTCCGATTAATAAAATCTCGTCGGAAAATATTTTGACCATCTGAGCTAGATCGGCCATAAAACAAAAAAACCTTACACTTATTTTTATAAAATACTCATAAATTTAGATAACTATGTTAATATTTTCGTAAAATCATCGAGCGCTCCGGTTCGTAAAATTTTCCATTTCAAGCGCTGCAAAAAATGGAATGTTGAACTGAGAGTATAATATATTACTTATTGAGCTACCATTATGATCACATAATGATGAATATTTTGATAAATTTGTGGGTTAAATAAATGGATCTATCTGCCAAATACACATAACATTGTTTTTCAATTTGTGTTTGGAGTCGGAAGAGCCCATATTATGATCCTATTAGGATCAGACATGGTCAATAGAAAAAATTTGAAATAAAAACACAATATGTGGTAAGTCAGTGTGGTATAGGTAAGTCATTATTATAATATCATATTAGGGCTATTTCTTTGTTCATTGTTTAAGTTTTAAGTATTGACTTGAGTCATATTGGCTTTTTATTTAATTCTGAAGTTAAGTTAACAACGATGCAATGCACAAAGAACCCAAACATAATTATGTCTTAATAGATTAAATAAAAAAAAATGGTTTAATTCGTTGGTTAAACGAGTGTTAGATATCTAGGCTATCATTTCTTGTTCCTATATTAAAAATCTTTATTTTATTTAGCTGTTCATTTGTTTTAAAGATACATTTCAGTTATTCCGTCATGCTTGGTAAATAAACTGTTAGTAAAGCGTAACCTGATAATTACGGTTGACTTTAAAATCGTACCTACTGTTTAGAAACATATTGCGAGAATCCATAGCGGGCCAAAGATTCTCTTATACTTAATATAGCAAGCTCGTTTACCGACTGACTGGCTGAAGGTACCTAAGTACGCCGCCACGTCAGCCGCTTGTCAATGGAGACCACCGCGTCAGCCTTGCCGATATCCGATTTCTACCACTTCTTACCTTCTTCTCAGGCGTGCATGCTGGATACTTACAGTATGCTCTTAAATATGATGGAGTTTTAAAGTGAATTTGATGTTGATAACATTTCAGATATAGCGATATCTAATGTTAATGTCAATAATGGACAAAATCTAGAAAATAGGTGAGTTTGTATGCGTTGTTGTAATGTATTTATCGCTCAGATACCTATACCTAAATTAACTTTTCTGTAATTCAATTTAAACGCAATGATGTGGTAAAAAATGTTTAATATAATAATAAATTATATAAAAACATCGAGTTTCTTCAAACAAAATCAGACATGATTACTTTCTGCAGAATGAAGATCATAAAATTTTGATATTTTGTAGAAAGCAGCGAGCCATTTAAAATACAAATATATCTTAAATAATTCATTTTCTATCATTGAAAGTTCTATAAAATCATAGGTATATATTATATTATGTATCATTCAAAAACAAAAATATACATTCTGTAGAATTAAATAACCACGCGTAACACAAAAGTGCTTATATTTCAGTTTGTGGTTTGCGTGGACTATCTGCATTCTTTATATCTACGCTAAATTAATGATCCACACGTCATAAACCGTAAATATACCATTTTATAAATACATACAATCAGTGACGTTCCTAGGCAAAGTGACGCCTTTAGGCAAACTTAAAATCTGGCCGTTAGAGCGGATCTCAGAGCAGGAGCGTGGATCAGTGGAGCAATGGAGTTTTACCCGGAGCACTGAAAATTTGTAGAGCTCCACTGCTCTGGATGTTTTTATTTTTATTTTTTTAATTCAATGAAAATATTATATTTCACACTTTGCAACATTGGAATTATTTAATATACGGTAACACTGCCGAGTGATAGATAAATAACGTCATCTTTTTAGACACTTTATTAATGAACATGACGAACTATAAACCTAATTTGAAAACTACTTGTTTTATAACAATTTTTAAGAAAGTACATAATATTATATATATTAGTACACATAGTAAAACCTTTTCCTGGAGCGGAGCAGACACTGAAGCGGAGCTGCAGCAAGTATTAAGTCCCGGAGCAACTAAAAATAGTGTCCGCTCCAAATCTAAAATGTCGCCTCCTTTGATTTTTAGTTTCAAGTTGCCTGATAATTTGTTAAATACCTTCTTAGTATGTGCTTACCTTTTTTATAATTTATTTTAGGCTATCTTAAACAGACGAAATTCACACGCTTGATGCAAGACTGTAGCAAAAGTTTTAATTTGTCTGTAAACCGATACGCATATCTCAAGGGCGATTTCGAAAGATTTGCAGATGTTGCCAATAATTTGCATTGGTATGTGGCGTCCTTTTATACGTGGATCTATGGACGTAGTATGTGGGGATATGGTGTGTGTATGACACGTACGATGGTGGTGAAACTTATAAAAAAAGTTGTATAATTGATTTATGCATTGATACCGAATTGACTTGTTGCAATTTGGTGGTTATAATAATGGTATATCTCAAATGGTACCTATTAAATTACCACGATTTTTCAGTGATATAACAAAAATAAATGGGAAAGTTTAACAATTATAATATAGTGGTAATTAATATACTAATACATGCCAAAAATAAATAATTAAAAATTTAATTATATAAAGAAGTATTTAATGAAGCTAAAATATGATACGTATTGTCGAACAAAAACTTTTCGTCCAAGTATTAAAACTGTGAACTAACAAACCTCTCCAGTGCAGCTAATCGCATTTCCGTTTTAAAATGTGAAGCGTCCCCAAATTTATCATTTTATTTTACGCTCCCGTGGTGGACGGATCTATCAATTTACTTAATTTAAAGCTTTTTATAATAAAAAAATTTAAAACGATAAGGAGTGACGTTAGAATTATTATTAGTAAACTTTTGGTTTACTGAGAAGAAGAAAAATAGTCGCAACTAAAAGCAGAGCGGATAAATTATTTAAAAAGGGTTCTAGCACGCGTTGCCGCCATGGCAGGTAGGTACGTCACTGAGAAGTCTTCTATATTGCAACTACAGCGACTTCCTGTTATTGCCAATTTCTTGTTGTCGGACAGTAAATCATCGATCATAATTATTATAAATACGTAGTAGATTGTATCGCTAAATATTTATAATAATGTGATTGTCTAATTTGAATGCGAACATATTATGTAATATAATAGACTAGACTAGGCATTTAAGTAAAAGCAGCACCCTGTATATAATTATTATTTTACTATTTTCTGAACTTTGAAGATTGTTTGACGCTACGTCACTCGAAATATCAAAATTGATTCAGTTGGACAAGTGTAAAAGATACGTTTTTTTGAGTCAGTGATAGAGGAGTTTTTTTTTCAAAACCGTAATCTAAAAAATAAATATGATGTAATTTTAACTGGTTTATAAACATGTACAATAATATTATATTTATATAATACATATTACATCTATTTCTAGTCGCCACACAAAGTGTGAAATTTTTTACCAATAAATTTAATTAATACCTATTATGGAAACTTTGCTGGTTGCAATAACTTTTCATTATTATATTTTAAATTTTTGTAATCAATATGTAACTGTTTGTTTCCTAAAAAAAAATACCTACTATGGATTGATGGAATTTGAATCAAATTTCTAAATGACTTTACTTTTATATTATTATCTCATAATACAATTTTTGCTAATACACCTTTCGGCATCTTCAGGTACTGTGAACATTCAGGATAATATTTAATATATTGTAACTAATTATTGATATGTCTCATTCATTACCTTTGTTTATAAAGGTTTTCAATACTTTATGAGTAATGACTTGTTAATAGGTTTTTTGAATACATTGACAGTTAGTATGTTCATATTGTATTATATTGCCAAAAACTCCTAAGTTTCTCAATCTTTTCACGTTTTTTTTTTAAATATATTAGTTTGGTATTAATTAACAAAATCGTAATAAACTATTATCATATGTCAGTTATTCATTTTTCATTGGTGAGTATGCATAGTGCATGAAAATGTTGAAATATACAAAAAATTAACTTAAATAATTATCTGTTTTTACAAATTTAAAAGCGTCAAGTGTTTGATCAATGTGTGATCTGAATGGGAATCATGTAAGCGAGATCAGTAGGACAATGTGGCATGGAAAGGTGCATGATGGACACAACGCGGTGGACCACGAGAAAATCCAATTTATTGGGATGCAGAAAATGTACCTATACTGGCCTTAAATAATAAACTGACTTATTTTTGGTGACTAGGAGATATTATATAAATGGTTTTAAGAGCAGTAGTGCCGTAAAAAGATCGAACATAATATTTTGGGTCTGAATAATAGATAAACTTTGTAGGACGCCATACCAGAAGAGGTTTCTTAACAGATTTTGATTTTACGAGAAATGGATATTAACCACTTGCTCAATCTATAAGATCTTTGGGTCCAAACACACATTGAAAAACAAACTTAGAATTGTAGATCGTGTACTCGGAAATCGTGAATAATGATTACTAGACTTAGGATTCTTAGGTATTTAAATATTTTTTTGAGCCCCACAACAAAATATGAAAAATATCTATCCGTTTCAGACAATTTGGAAACATTTAAGCCCTATTTATTAGCACCTATTTTTAAATATTTTTGGATAATTACATATTTTTGCATATTCTAGGTTTAAGCAAATATTTTCACATAAACACAAAATTGAAATGTTTCTGGACCAATTGGCATAAAATTAAGTACAATATTAAATATGTAGTGTCTTAAATAAAACTACTGGACTTCAAACGCTGCAGAATATGAAAGCTGTTTTGGAAAATCCATCAGATGTCTCAGATGTTTCAATTTTTTCTACTTCAGAAATAGTTTCATTTATATACGCAATAATAACATCTGTAGAAGTGGAAAGAAGTTTTTCCATGTATAAAATTTTTCTATGATCAAATCGTCAAAGATTCACTTTAGAAATTTGTATTATTTATTGTAATAAAGCGTTTGCTGTTTGTGAATAAATAATAAATTAAACTATTAAAATACATATTTATGATTTATTGTAATAGGTACTTATTAAAATTTTTAGCACCTATTTTTGTTTTTTAGCACATAATTATGAAATTTTAATCACATATTTTCCAATTATATCTATATATTTTAGGTACCTATTATTCATTTTAGCACCTAAAAATCATAAACCTAACGATTACTTATCTATACTACTTAAAAAAAAATACAAAATTGGTTTAATGGCTCCGTCCTAAAATTAATAATATATTATCTCATTAGTATATTTCTTTTCAACACGCTTATTATACTTACTTTTAAGTTCATATTCACTAACATTAAAAAAATGTAGTAAAATTAATATATTCAATAAAACTTTCTATTGAAATTTGCAAGTGATAGATTATTTTGACAAAGTTGCAACATTTTGTGATCTGTAGATATGTTTAGAATATGTATATACAAAAAATGTTTTAATTATAAAGAATGATTTTATCTTATGATTTGCACGTGATTTTCCATCGGAAATCTGTAACACTAATTTCAAAACGAACATAATACAATAATATCCCTATTTAATGATATTATAAATTAACTCAAAAAAAGATTTTATGGACGTTGGAAGAATGGACTACAAGATAAACCATCATTTAATGCCGTTTAAAAAAATGAATGAAATTACTATAACTACATTTAGAATAAATATTGTAGGTATAATAATTAATAACTTCTTGTGAAGATAATATCTATCCATTTTCTAAATTACAATTTCAGTTAAACGTCTATTATCGTTCATTAATAGAACCTTTGAATAAATTGAAAAATCAAACAATGCTTTGTTTATTCATTGATATCCAACTAAGCAAATAAATTGTTTGTATTTATTTATTCGTTTCGGAACTTTGATATTTTTTTCGCTCAACGGTACAAGTGAAAGAGTGAGAAAGAGTTATTTTTTTTCAACAGAAATTGCAAAATTAATTAATCGGAAAATTTTAATAAACATCATTAATTGATGTGTAATCATTCGCGAGACCAATCTAGCGGCGATAGAATCAAACATTTTAATTGAAAGGACAACAATGATGCATTCAAAAATAATTACCTATTCAAATTTTATGGAAAATATACTGTAGGTATATTATGTTGTTACTGTACATGCAAAATAAAAATATATTCTAATGGATTTAAATTCAAATTCAAATATCTATCGTCTAAACTATCTTCGGTCGATAGTATTAATATTATAATAATTACAAGATAAAAAAAACTTTTTATATACAACGTTTTTAAATTTTCTGTTGAATCATATAAAATTGACTTGACTAGCTTAAACGATCAAAAAAAATTGTACTTGATAGAAATAATACTGAAATGTCATATTGATTTCCATAGTAACGCGCGCATATATTAATAATTTAGTTGCTAGGACTCCACACCCCTAGCAACCAACAATGGTGTCGAAATAACTTTTCATACAAAACAGAATTACCTAAAAATGAATTCAATTCTACTTAAAGATGGCTAAAAGTATTGCTAAAAGTATTAAAACATGCATTGGCATCGTGTTCTGATATATTCTAAAAGTTTCAAATGTCTAGCTAGTCGCGAAGTTAGTTAAAAATCGATTGAAAGATTTGTACCGGACAAAGAACCACCGGACAAATAAGAATACGAGCTAAGAAAAACGTTGTAAATAAAAATATATGCTATCATTAAATGTATATATTAAACCAAAAAAATGATAATTGATGTGCCTACTAAATATACTTACCAAAAATAAAAGATTCAAATCCTGAAACAAATATTGAATGAAGATATGTTGATTAATAAGCTTTAATTGAAAAAAAATATTAATTACCAATCATTAGAGTGACCATACGTGTTTTATTCTAGATGAAAGTTTTTTTTATACTGCAGGGAGTTGATTTTTTTAAATAATCTGAAATCCCGTTGATGTTATTTTTGTTTAACCATTTAATGAAATAAATAAAAATACTAGTAAAAAAAGCTATATATAAAGTACCCGGTTTTAACATATATTTTTTTGTATTTTTAACGATTTAAGTAAATGTTTTAGATGTGCAAGAAAATACATCACTTTTAAATTGATTTCTCCCAGTTGGTATGTGTAATTTTTAATTTTTCTAAGTAGTAATGCTTTATGACTTAATATCAGCATAATATATTGAATTTAAAGAATTTTTCACTTAACAAACATTTAACTTGTATATGAAAAAACTTGCAAAAAAATGATTTTTCTCCAATACGTTTTATTATATTTTTTATGTCATTTAAAAAATAATATTATGAAGGTACAATCTATTTTTTCTTACAAACGTTTTTAAGAATCATCAATTTTACAAGAAAATATGGTCGGCGTATCAATTAAATAGTTAGTATTATTTAAAGGAAACGTGTAGGTATAGTAAATTACCATTTCCGTTTCAAGATGGATCAAATGGAATGAAATAGACACCATCTTGACCGACATTGTATAAGGAATAATCTCATAAGTATCTACAAACTATTTGCCTAATCTATTGGATCTATGGCTTGAATCGAACACACACATTTCATTAATTAACATTTTACAATATTGAAAATTGGATCCAACCATGGACCAAAAACTCGGTCTTAGAGATCTGATGTTTTTAACTTATCAAGAATATTAGATTAATAATAACTATCATTTAGTTATATAGTTTTCAACATCTGTCATAATACAGTTTTCAAAATCAAGTATCGACATATTTCTGTCCGCGAATGCTGCGAAAGATTGAAAAGGCTCCACAAATACATTTCTTTATAAGAGAATATCACCATGGGTGGTTCTAGGTGACAATGACCCCCCTTTGACCCCCCATGGTCGTTTCTTTTCATCGCATGCCCCCGATTTTCAAAAAGGCAAAAGAAATTTAGGGTAAATTTCGAACCGAAGAATGATCTTTGTTATGTCGTATTTTTTCAACGACAGATTAAGTAAGTGCAGGAACCTGCAGTTAATCGGAGTGGATGAATCGCCTTTAAATAACAACTGAACAAAGTTAAATTATATTATAGGTACTAAGTAATTAAGATTGAGCGAACACGGATGGAATATAATATATGATAAGTAGATTGTATATTATAATATACTTTAATGTCCATCAAAAATGCGGACAACGACATATTATTATGCGGATAGATACACACAGTTAAATAGTTAAGGCTATACCTCAGTTGAGGCATGGTCTAAAAAGATCGTGGCTAGGCGATGACCGGATTGTGCAAACGACGAGTGCCGAACGAAATATAATTTGTCATATAAATCCAACATGCGTCCATTTAATGTTCTATTAGTAACAATAATAATATATTCATTGACATGTTTCGTTTTTCAAGTAAATGGGTAACGTTTTTTAGTCATCTTTACACGATTTAAGAATTAATACCCCCGTCGCCATCACGAAACGAATTGACGTGTTCACAGCTCGACGTTCATTCTCCGCTTTGTCAGCGAGTCCAAAATTTCGTCGCACCTATAGTTGAAAATTATTTGCCGTTTCACTGAAGTACCGTCTTAAAAGAAACTTATATAAATATCGCAATTTTACGAAACCATAATAAATTAATTGTATATTGACCACAGCGACTATATTCAGGCTGTGGCACTGAATTGCTAATTATAAAGATGGTACTTCTATTTATTGTAGTAAATGAAGATTTTTATTGCATATTATTCCATTTATTTCAATATGCAACAATCATCATGTTCTACAAACAGTTTACCATAACATATTGTATTCTAAGAAAGAGCAACAAGAGTTTATAGTTTCGTGTCACGGCCTGACAATATTGGGCCTTGGTATTGATTATTAAGTACAATATAGAAATTGTTTATTTCTTTTAAAAATCAGGACTCGAAATGCACCGGAACGCTCCGGAATACCGTTACGGTTCATAAAATCCCTAGAATTATCGCTCCGTCTCGTAGAAATATTAATTTTACCGTCTGAGCTAGATATTTTATATAATAAAAAAATCTAATACTTACACTTATTTTTGTAAAAAAATATAAAATATTGTTATCTAATTATTAGATAACAATATTAATATTTTCGTAAAATTTTGTATTTCAAGCGCTGTTGAAAATAATAAAATAATGTTGAACAATACTGATTGTTGGAATAAGGGATTGACGAAAAAAATACTAGTTTCTGACAATTTTAAAGATATTGGTTGATTCATACATACTTTAAAGAAACATTAACATTTCAGAAAATACTTTTCACAGATTTACGCGGTTGGAAGTAATATGCATAGTTGTAGTTATAAGACATTGTATAAACAAATGAGAGAGCTACTTAAAGTGAAATTTTAAATTAATTGTTGATACGATATGAATTAAAAAGTTGTTTTGTCTGGGATTGCAATTCGTATAATATAATTATGTAACCTCACCTGAATTTGTGAAGCAGGTACGTTATAAATATTTTTAATAATATCAATAATACAAAGCACCATAATGTTATAAAATAAATAAATGCAATATCAGTTACTTTAAATAAACCGTTATTTCATTGACTTCACATTCAAGACGTTATTCAGAAAAGCACTCGACTTTTATTAATCGCCTTACAATACAATGGGGTGGATTTCTTTATGTGTTTACTTGTATTTTTGCATTTCTACAGTCACACCCAATAGTCAACTATTGTTTGAATTCAACAAATATATTGTAGGGGAATGAATGAATGTATGATAGAGAGAATCAAGTAGACTAGTAAAGAGTCTTTTCTCAATATTTTACGGCGAACAATGGGTGCCGAAATATGAACTGATTTACTTCGAATAAATGGGGATTTAATTGAAGTTTTATTTAGTGAATTTAAAAGTAGTTTTATTTAATTTATTGATTTTTTTTTTCATGAAAATATGATATAGAAAACTTAGAGTAGGGTTTCTTAACCTTCTTCAGCCGCGAACCAGAATAGGGTGATAGTTTGATTTAGCCATGGAACACAAAATTAATGGAAACCCTGGTTTACCCTACTAGATGTGATATAACAAGACATGGATCTCTAGCGTGGAAAAGTAAAGTATGGGATACACATGAATACGTATTAGTTACGTCTGTATCCATTATATACCTACATTAAAAATTGTCACATAAATGAAACGCGTATTCAATATTTCAGGACTGTAAAAGAGCAAATACAGCTTCAAAACCTTGGTCCATGGCAACTAGCTTTCATATTTATAAACAAATTTTATAATGTAGGTATAATAATATAATTATTATGATTATATTATTTTCTTTAAATCAACCAAGATTATTAATTGTTTTCATTTTTTTTGGCCATATCCACCCCTCAGTTGGAGCATATGGACGCCTCCGAGAATCCCTGTCGCTTGTCAGTCTTCTTTCGTCCTATCAGGCTACGACCGAATCTCGTAGCTTCACCGTATACATTAAGTGGATAATATTTAGCGGCCTTCTACAACACACTAGAATCCGGTTGGCTTAGAGAACATTCAAGCCAGGTTGGAATTTTCTTAAGGCATGCTCAGCACGTGACCGAGTCAGATTCAATGTCGCCTCTCTACTCTCTATGTGATGATAGAATGCATGGTTTGCTCTCTTATCTCCTCGTTACTCCCAAAGTCATATCATACACCTAATATCCGCCGCAAACACGTCATGTTCTCGAAGTTCAGTATACAGTTGCCTTGAGTCTTCTTATGGAGTCATTACTTGCTACCGTAAATCAGCACCGTTAGAATGGAAGCGTTGAATAGGCGAGATTAATTATATACTTACCCACAATAATTGAAATTATTATTTTCTTACCATTGAAGCGTACCTACTAATAAAATGTGGACTTAACATTAATAAATCAAATTCATTCATCAAGTATACTTATCTATATTCTATTTGGTTGTGTCTCAATAATTTGGCCTGAAAAGTAGGCACTTGAATATTAATAAAATGTTATGTATTAAAAATGTATTAGGTCATGCTGATTCGTGACCGTCACCCGTGTGTTAATGCAACAATTAAACATTCGATGACAATAAGTCCCCATTACTGTATAATAGAAAAATGGTCTGATTTTTTTCATTCATCATTAACAGTTATAAAAGCTATCGATGCGAGCTTAAAGTCATATTTACGGTGACTAAATAAATAGTGTTGGCCAAAAGCGAAAGCTTTAGTTTACTTTTACAATACAGGGTGAACTTACACTACGTAGATACTCAATTATTATTATTTTTTTATGGCCACAATAATTTTCATATTTTAATTTCCACAGTGTATTATTTTTAACGCTTACTGGTAATCATGCCCGGAGCTTACGTATGGGAAGCCAGTGTCTTACACATTGGACAATGAGTGCTGTAATTGAAAAGTAAATTCTCTGAATCGGGAAAGGTAGAGAACAATTTTATTACAGTAAGTTGTGTTTCTCTATATGATTATTTTCACAGATAATAATTTCTTGGCATAATTTCGTATAAATAATTACAAGATTAAAAGAAATTTTTTATACCACGTTTTTAAATTTTCTGTTGAATCATTTAAACATGACAATTGTATGTATTAATAATTTAGGAAGAATAAGGCAATTGTCAACAAATCATTTTTTTGCTATTTTGCAAAAAACAAACAAATACAGAGTACTGAAATGTCATTTTGATTTCGATAGTAACGCACGTATATATTAATAATTTAGTTGCTAGGACCACCCCCTTAGTAACCAATAATAGTGGATTGGATTACGGATTTCTTCCGAAACAACTTTTCATACAAAACAGAATTAACTGAAAATGAATTTAATTTTACTTAAAGATGGCTAAAAGTATTAAAATAATGCATTGGCATCGTGTTCTGATATCAAATGTCTAGCTAGTCAGAAAGTTAGTTAAAAATCGATTGAAAGATTTGTACTGGATAAACAACCACCAGAAAAACAAGAATACGAGCTAAGAAAAACGTGGTAAAATTCCAGCGTAGTTCAATCAATAAAGAATATTATGCTGTATGTAATTACAATCGATATTATACCCAATGAAAGAGTCCAATAGCTTTCCGAGCTACCAATGACTGTCGTATACTTGGGGCAGTAAACTAAAAAGTGATCACTACGAATTAGGGCGTGCAAAATTACTGATAATATCTATTACAGGTATAATCGATAATAAGTAAATAGTAAGAAGTTAATACCGGTTTATCGATATTTTTTTTGTGTAATTTTATTACTGTGTAAAAATAGTAATTATTATGATATTAAAGCATTGAAAAAAGAAGTGGGACAATTTTAGGAACACGATTTTTAACAATAGGAAGAAAATTACACTGATACGTATAGTGCAAAAACATTTTCTTGGCTACGTGTGAACTGATGAAACTGATGAAAACTGTGAACTAACATGCTCCACCCATTTTTAACCGTACTTCCATTATAAACCAACAATCTCCTCCCATTTAATAAACAACAGCGCCTAGAAGCATAGCCAATATGATGTTTTCGCATAGTAGTTAGTACATAACATGTTTTTTTCCCCATTAAAGTTAGAAGTTTTACTTTTTATTTGTATACATTTGGTTGTTTTATTGTATTTAGTGCTGAAAACTTGTATTTCTTAGTACCCATCAATAGAATGAGCAATACATTTTGATCTAAATTGTATACGATAATAATATATTTTTTTAATAAATTGGGAATATATTAGTAGAAAAGCTTGATTATAAACTAATAATACAATGCATTTCCTCCATGAATTGACAGTTAATACAATAAAATAAATTATTAATAGTATTCTGTGCAAGCAAAAAGCAGACTCTAACATATTTTTTACGTGGGGTTGCTGTCAAAAGTTGTTAAGTCGATAATTTAGGTATTTAGAGTTAACAACGGAATATGTGTCTATATATAAATATGTTCCAAAAATAATCGTGTTCCTCCGATATATAAGACATGCACATAGAGCACAAATAAATTAGCATTACCTATGCTTCATTTTAGAGAGCATGTCAAACTTTAAATTGCAATTCCTCCATTCATGATTTCGGGACTCACCAAGTTTTGGCAGTAACGCAGATATATGTATGTGCCTTTGTTAGAAGCTTTCTGAGAAAACGAACTTTCCAACTTTGTTGTTGCAGTTACAAATAATTTCTATACAAATGGTTGTGGTTTTATAATATAAGTACCTAACATAATTAGGTAAGTACATTAAAAAGTTTAAAAAATACTTTTGTTTTAATTTACCGAAATACCGGTAATTGTAAATAAACATACCGATAATGCATGCTCTAACTAAAGAGAGTTATCGGAGAAAGCCAAGACCCACACCCGATGATGTAATAATGATACTTTTAAATATAATATATATTACGAGTAGTAAACATCGTTTACAAAACTTTATGTCACCCTGTAGATCAAAAGAAAAATGGGTGACCCATCCGTGAAATTCAGCAAGTATTGACAAAAGCTCGCTGTGGGAATAATTGCAAATGTTCTTATTATGACGATTTATCGGACCGTGCCTTCTATTTACGTCAATAAAAAAAATCGCCTAGTGTATTGTTGTTGAGGAAACAATAAAAAAATGCATCGGAAAGTCGTCGATCGATTATCACGCTTCGATATTTTTAGGAATAACGGTTGTATTATTAAAAAATATTAATTATTCGCAGATTTTTCGGAGCGAACTAATTTGTTTTATATTATTATGGATTTTATTCACGATAGTTCATTCATTCATAGATTGTACAGTGACATAAAAAATCCGCAGAAACAGAATCGAATTGCAATTTGCAGTGGCGGTTTTTAATTTCATTTTTCAGAATCTCACGCACTATTATTTAATTAGGTATATTATCCCAGAACTAGAAGTTAAATTTGCAAATATATACATTAGGTATTATTAAAAAAAAAGTTTAAACGAACAAGAAACTTACCGTATGCCCTTTTTATATGAACAGTAAACAACTTGAATATTTTTTTATGTATAGGTACTTACGTAAAATCTGAAGAATATATCAAAAGACAAAACCCGAATGGCTAAAATCGAATTCTACGATTTTTTCGCTTGCTACATGTGGCACCTACGGTAATTTTGCTGGCACGCGAAAGAATCTTAGATGAAATCAATTTTAATAAATAAATTTGCATTTTTTACAAGATAATTAGTATTTCATATTCTTCATCTCAGGTGCAATATTGCGCTGGAGTCAGAAGAACAAAAAATAGCATTTACTTGAGATTTCACCAATATGTGTCATAATATTGTATAAGAACAGTTATTATCGCATTTAAAATTGTTTTTAATTTTTTTATTTTTACTATCACTTTATGAAGATGGCAGGGCATAAATAAAAAAATATATATCCGTAAATTTATAATAATTAATTGATACTAGAGTATAATATGTTTATAACTTTTTTTGCACTTTTATACTACACTGATACGCCTCTTTGCCTGATTACCTCGCATAAAATTAGATCAAATGATAATCACTTGTATTAATATATGTGGTAATAAGAAAATAAATAGATAATATATATTTAAAATATTATTTTAGAATATATTCTATCATTTTCATTCTAGAGCCGGAGTCCAAAGTTATTAAGCAGCAACTCTACCTAATAATAGGCACTTATGCGATTCCTAATTTATTATATCCCCAATATTAGCCATTTGCACGCCACTCATTATTAGGAATATTTTTACATGTAAGCATAAAAATAACCTAACCTAACCTAACCAAAGTAATTAATATTCAATTAAGTAAGTAAATGCAGTAAAAGAAGGCATCACAAGTTCATTACTGTAAAAAATACTAAATTGTTATTTTTTATAGTAATTATAATGAAGCCAAAGAAACAAACAAAATTATTATGCCGTAAAGGTACTATCTACGTATAGCATGGGTGGCCAACCCGCGGCCCGCTGGGTGTCAACTTGTGGCCCGTGGAGCAGTGAGAAAATAAAAATAATATTAAATGCTGCCGCTAGATGTGCTAATTTCGCAAATTGAGATTCGATATTGGCTCAAGATTTTAAAAAGCACGGTGTGGTTTTTGCTGCATTTGCAATGCCATTCTCCGTAGACGTGAATTTATTACCGGGAAATTTACAAATGGAACATTGTGAAATATGTTGCGATGAACAGTTAAAGGAGAAATCCCATCAGGTTGGTTTGGAAGAGTTTTACAAAACATATTTGGACAAGGAGAAATATCCTGCATTTTACAAACATGCTCTAATAATGACTTCGCTATTTGGAAACACTTACACGTGTGAACAGCTTTTTAATCGGATGAAGCATATCAAATACAGAGTGAGAACACGAATCACTGATGTGCATTTGGAAAACTGTTTACGTGTAGGAATAACCTCACCAGATATCGATATTGATGCACTTAGTTCTGCCACACAAAATCAAACTTATCACTAAAATTTATTATTTTTATATTACCTATTTTGATTAAATTTTTATTATTTAAAAAAAGGTCTAATCTAATAAATATGTTTGATTCTCATTTTTGTTTTATTTTATTAATATATAATATATATTCCTTTTTTGTTTTCTATAATAAAAAAATCGGTTGTGCGGCCCGGTAGGAAATCTCATTTTTAGAATCTGGCCCGGCTGCTGAAAAGGTTGGCCACCCATGACGTATAGTCATTTTTATTTCTTCTAAATATATTTCAGTGTATGATACATCACACCGCTAAGGGAGTGTGTCGGCAGTGATTTTAACATAATTTCACACTAAATGCATAAGAGCGTGATCGGTAACGTTTTTATATTTATTGTCATAGCGGAAATTCTCTCCCCCATATCGCATTAGTATATGAATTATACAATAAAATTATTATTGCCATTCTGTCTGGTCATACAGTTTGCTATTCATGATAAACAATTTTCAAGAACAATAGTTTTTGGAAATCAGCAAGTATCTTAATTTAAGTAGGTATATTTTAACTAGTGTAGAGTTTGGGGATGTGGTGACTTAAGGCACTGAGTTTTTAGACCCCTGCGGTAAAAAAATTAAATAAAAACCATAAATTATTATAACAACCAACTGTCAGAAAATGATTTTTTGATGAATTCAATAAGAACTGACTTTTTTGTTTTTTTGGTTAAAAAGACATTAACAGAAATTTGTTATATTTTAAATTTATTGTAAAACTGATACATGAGAATTATATTGGACTTCTTTGAGATATGATCATTATTTTGGTCATGTTTTCCACGAGTTTTGCATATACAACTGGCTCTATATTGCCAATGAATCACTGGATATTTTATGTTTGGTATTAGGTAGTAAATAGTTTTTGACTTATCCGTGTAGACTTTAATTTTGATCTAGGTATTTGGTAAAATATCAATATAATATATAGAATAACAGCATGTAACTAAAATAAATATTAATAAAAATAACAGTGAGTAAAATGACACATAATAGGCCCATTTGATGCTAGTTGTGGTTTTGGCTAATATTTCATACTCAGTATGTATGAAATATGCATCGCTTTAAAATTTTGGTGTATCTAAATAATTGGAACATATACTTTAAAATTTCTTACGTATCGAATGCGTTATCTGCGTCGAAGAAAATCGGCGCTGCTTTTACAAGCATTTTTTTTACGATGATTGATTATTATACAGTCTAGGCAAAGATTGTGTTCATTTGTGTCTGAAAAAAAATGTTCTTTGTATAAAAACAGAACACCATGGCGCACAGTTTATATAACTCTGCATTAACAGATATATTATGCATTGGGATTTTATGCACAATATATATTGCTTTGATAAAATAAATCCTCATAATTTAACCTCATTTATCCGTCATTTTTGTGTTCGAAATGACCTCATTGAAATATAACAATGATTTAGCATGATAAACGATCTCCAAACGCCACATCTGTGAACAGGGAAGACGCCATTATTTAAATTTAAATGTGTTTATTTAAATTCCCACTCATTTACACGAGTCTAGATTATTCACTATTCCGCGGGGTGGGTACCTTTGTTGGTTGTTAGGGTTGATTTTCAGGGATGTGTAATGAATGGTTCTGATACCATAAATATACTGAATCAACGATGTACATATATTATAGCATTCATCGAAAACACGGATGGTTTTAGTTTTTGTTGACGATAATAAGATAATATAAGTATGTTTGTTGCATCAAGAAATTTTTATTTAAAGGGTTTTTTATACTGTTTTTTTTTTAATTTCTGGGTGGTTTTTGTCAATAGGGTATTTTTTGTAGAACCGCTATGTTGTCTTTATAAGTAGTTTTATGAATTAAAATTTTAATTAATGAGTTGGTGGAATGCATACATTAAAATATGCATATATATATATATATATATATATATATATATATATATATGTATGAATTATTTGGAACATACATTTTAACCCTTTATTCTCAATCATCGTTAGCCATTTGGTCATTTATTTTAAATAAAATCATGTAATTTTTTTCCAGGTGTAGGATTTGAACCTGCAATCATTGATTCACATAAGTATGCGCTCTACTCACTACAATACCACGAGAAAAATATATACTAATTACATAGTTATGTGGGTATTATATTTTGACAGTTTAAAAAAATATACTCATTCTATTTTAGTATAAAGACAAAAATCACATCTATTTTATACAAATCATTTCCGTTTGTTTTTGAAAATAGTATAATCAATTCAGTAAGAAATCCAACGACCGTTGTACAAATATATCTTATAGAATTCAATTGACATTGTACTAATATGATAAACTCTAACTTAATAGTCTAGTTTCAAATTAACTTGTTCGTACAATCACGAATAAAATAATTATTAATATATTATTTAGTTGTTTGCAGGCTCCAACGTCTAATGTTGTCTATCCCAAATATAATTGTCAAAAGCCCTCCAAAATGCTGGTCTAACAATTATTAATGCATGCATCAACCCCCGTGTTCTAGCACCGTTTTACACCCCTAAGTTATTACTATTCATATAACAGAATATTGACATCAAAAGTACCATTAGCTTAGGTATATCTCGGGTACCTACTGGGTACCTCCATTATCTAGTGACATTATTCACTAAACGATTTATTCAAAATATAATAATATTTGATTTTCAAAAGGTACGAATTTATGTAGGTACCTATTCTCGGAAAATTTACCGCCCGACAAAAATTGAAAAATCACGTTAATTTAAGTCTTATTAACCATTTATGGCATTATAAATTTGCAGCAGTATTCAAAAATGGATACTTACTTTCCAAGAAAGATTCACTTTTGTGACTGATCAAATGCTTAGCTGTAACGCGAAATACTTCTAAATTCAAAATTCTAAAGGAGACTCTCCAAATCGTAAGACCAAGACTGTGTTGTCAATATACTCGTACAATATATTTTTTTCTTGTACATATGATAGTGATTAATTTTATTCAATATTGCAGTTAGTATATTGTAGTTTGTGAATCTGTTGATGCATACAATTGGGGTTCAACCGGTAAAGATATGCTTGTATTTCAAAAAAAATAGGATGTGAATACATTTTAGATTAAATCTGACTAAAAAATATTTTTAATAACAGATGATCAAGTAAAGTATCATTTATACTCTAAAGTAGAGCATAAAGGCTTTACCATAGTGATGGCTGAAATAATAGACCTTTTTGTTGATTTTGGTGAAAACACCTGATGATTTTTTCAGATGCGGGAATTACATTAATATGCATCCACAGATAACATCGATTATAATATACCAAATACTCTAGATAAATTTATTATAGGTTATTTTTACTTTATTTACATACCTACCTACGTCTAACGTAATTATTCTGGCTATTTAAAAATTTCGTATAACAGCCGTTTATATCAATAAAATATGATAAATAAAATTCATTATTTTATCTATGTATAGTTTTAGTATTCAAAGTGATAGAATAAATTTTCACAGGACAACATTTCCAGATGAATAAATAGGTAAAATTAAATTTATTATTACGGTAATTTAAAGGGGAAACGGGTAACGTTGCACCTTTAGGTTGGAATTATTGACGCCGATAAAATGGACCATTGTGTCCATTCATTAATAATATCGTATGTATATTAATAAATTAATTTAATCATATATATTTATAAAATTAATAATTTCGACTGAAAGAATTAATTGGATTAAGTTTAATTTAAAGTTTTTTCTACGCCATAAGATTGTGCAAGCCTTGAATGTAGCGCATATGTGAAATCGATGACTGCATAGTATTATGTATTCAAAAGACAGAATGAGACTTAATTGATAACACTCACAAAAAAAATAGTTCTGTATTTTTGACTGTATATATTTTCGACAAATTATAACTCAGATTGAGTTACATCTAAGCATTTATACAGGATACACCAGTCTATTCTATTCAACATCGGAACAGAAAACTTGCTACCTTTTCCAGAAAAGGTTATAGACATTTGACGAACACTTGTAAAGATCACCCTTATTGAAATGTAGGTAGAGTTCAGATTTAAGTATATACATGTATTTATAGGATATAGCTGAAGTACCCAGCTTCGCACACGGTCGCTTCGTGGCTATATTTATCTTAGATATTTAAAAAATAATAAGAGGTAATTATTTTTTTAATATTAAAATATCTGTATTATACAATATGGCAATTTGAAAATAATTCTAATAGGAGTAAAGGTCAAACAAACGACCACTAAATTAAAATCGAATCCAAAATATGCAAACATGTTATTAATATGTACCTAGTAAAAAAAAATCAAAATTGCATGGAACAAACAAACAACAAACATTGTATTTTATATAATACTAATTTAGAAACCTTTGAAGGTGTGCGCACAATAACTGACAAAAGTTTCATCGCAATCGGATGAATGGTATAGGAACGCATACGAATAGAAGAAGAAGAATATGATATTCTAATTCAGAAATCTTCGTGGGCATGCGCACATTGCGAATAGAAGAAGAAAAAGAAGATGGTTATTCTAATTCAGAAATCCTCATGGCTTTTGGCACAAATATTGAAGAAAGTTTTATTGCAATCGGATGAATGGAATAGAAACGCATACGAATAGAAGAATATAAAATAAAAGAAGAAGATGGTTGTACTAATTCAGAAACCTTTGCGGGTGTTACCACAACAACTGACGAATGTTTCATCGCAATCAGATGAATAGTGTAGGAACCATACGAATAACAGAATATATAATGAAGAAGAAGAATGGTTGTACTAATTCAGAAACCTTTGCAGGTATTGGCACAACCACTAACGAAAGTTTCATCGCAATCGGATGAATGGTATAGGGACCATACAAATAAAAGAAGATAGAATGATGAAGAAGAAGAAGAAGATGGTTGTACTTATTCAGAAACCTTTGCGGGTGTTATCACAACAACTTACGAATGTTTCATCGCAATCGGATGAATGGTATAGGAATGCATACGGGACAGACAGAAAGACAGACAGACAGACAGGCATACAGACAGACAGACAGGCATACAGACAGACAGACATTCATTTTTATATATAAGATATAGCCTATACTCTTCGCAGAAGTGCATCAATAAGTTAACAAAGTTTTATCGCAATCGGATGAACGGTATGGCAGCGCATACAATACGAACAAACAAACAAACAAACAAATATTAATGTTTATATATTAGATCTGGTAATAATCTGGTAAAAATAATCGTTAAAAATATTTGATGACTCTAGCAGACTAAACTTTAGGATAGACTAAATTTTTACTGTCATTTTATTTTCCCCACACTTCGTTCATTTAATGAAACGTCAATGCATCCAAGCTAAACTATACATTTGTGTATATGCACATAAGCTTATAAGGGAGCCTACATCAGAAATTGATTGTCACACGTGGTTATATCGAGTTAAAACCCTGAATAACACTTATCAAAAATATTGGTATGGATAACTTTATCCATAAATGTTTCTCTATAGCAATTATGTTAATATTTTTTCAATGAGCAATTATTATACATATAAGTAATCGATTTCGTCTAGCGTTATTATTGGAAATTGCCATACAATATTTTTTTAAGAGCATATCCGGATTTTTTTCACACGTATACTTCTTTATGTAAATATATTTCAAAATAAAACCCTGGAACCTTATAATGATGATTACAATATACTTCAAACGAGGGCCTAAGAATGATGTTTATATTCATTGTATCGGTCTAGCTCCCATAGATTGAAATAGTTTGCGACAAATATATTGGTCGGCGGTCAAGAAAAATCTCACGTGAAGGAGATCGCTAATAAATACGCCAAACAACCCTTACAACAAGTTCAAGTGTACTAACGATAAACTACCCTCACCCTGTAATGGCAGACCTCTAAGTTGGGTGTTTCACAATAAGAAAATTTGATAAGATATGTTCAAATAAACGCAACTAGTTTTATTATAACTAAAAGCAAAAATGTAATTTTGAAAAAATCATAGAAAATTTAGACCTAATGAGACTCGAATTAAAATCTCATTTTCCGAGTGAGTGTTCTCTCTTTTAAACTATCGATTCTATCGATCGTGCGAATTATTTATTAATTTAAAAGGTACATGAAATTCTGCTTATCAGGAGGCGATTGGCCTTGTAATTAATGAAGGCAAATGACATAAATTAAAATAATTAAAATATAATAAGTTATTATTAATAATTAAAATCAATTAAGTTAATTGAAACCGACGTCCGGCACTAGATTTTTTTTTATTATTGACGTGTAGGTATATGTAATTAATTAAATTATTATTTGTTTATTCAATACTGAATATATACTAGGTTTTAAGAATATTAGATTATTTATTACAAAAAAACATAATTTTGACATACACAAGGAAATACCTAAAAATATTAAGTATAGAAAAAAGCACTCGTCCGTAAAGTAAAAGATATAAGTTCGAGACCTACTTAGTCAAACCCTTTTTACTATATATTTATATTGTGTATATTCGGCATTGAAGGATTTTTATGTATAGATTGCATAACAATACACAGATCACTGTTATTTTTCATCTAATTTCAATGCAGAGCGATCCAATTTATTATCCTCGTACCTGTATTCTCCTTTCTGTGCCATATCCGTTATCGGACTTTGATGGTGGGCCGTCTTTTCTCCGTTTGTTGCAGTACTAAATAGTGTCATGATCTGAGAATCTTGATCCAAAACGTTTGCTTATCGGAAATTTTCGTTTGAATGATAAGATTCTGCGGGTCTATTCTATACAAAAGGCTGCTTTCGTCCGCTAAAACCGCTAACTAGGGTATGTTTGTGTCAAATTGTTAACACGTATTGTAACAATTATAATTAGCCGGTATTAATTGTTGCAATAAATGAAATATTTTAACGGCATGCCCCCTACCTGTGCTAAAATTTAAAGCATGAGCGATATAGAGAGAGCGAGAGAAAGACAGTTTCGACTGATTGACTGATTACAATACAATTACAATTATAATATTTCAATATAAAATGTATGTAACAAATACTAGCACATTATCACGTTAGCACGTTAGCGGTCGATAGTCGCCTTTTGTATAGAATAGACCTACAACTGATGTTAATATCTCCAGGAATGCCAAATGATGTGGGGAGCGTATACAAATTTTTCAGTTTTTATTTAAATATTTTATTATTTCTTTGGCAATTTTCATCATTGACATCACTTCAAAATTAGTAACTTTTGTCCTCCCAACTGATAGTAAATAACGGTAAATCCACATTTTGAAAGCTTTAAGTTTACTGAGCATTGTTTCTATAAATGTGTACTCCTTCATTACGTATAGTAAGATAAAAAAAAAAACATGATTATTATACAATGGAGTGTGTTATCTCTAAAAACTCTCCACTTACCTATCTTATTCTGTCATTTATATGGAAATCATGTAGTATTTTATCTTTTTAACGTTAAAGATTTACTGAATATTAAAACGTTACATGAAAAACGTTACAATTGCACAGTGAACACGAAGAAAAGCTTTATCGAGCATATTTCAATAATAAGTATTATTGATTGATTTTTTTTTAAATGAGATAACAATGCATTCATGGATTTACTTCGTTTCCCTTATTTATTGAAAAGAAATTTTATTACGAAAGGTGATACAAATCACTTAATTTCTCAGTGGATTTGCACATTGATCCGCTTGCAATGCTGTCACAACAGCACTGAGTAGAAACTGTGTATGTATTACCTTAAAAAATGTGCCAATACGGACGAATTTATTTAAAGCTGGTCATTATTTTATTTAGCATAATGTAGATACATTTATGAATGCCTTATGTATCTAATATATTGCATTGTTTTATTTCACTATTTTTATCACCAAATTGATAACATTTGGTGACCCAAATCACTTTGACTAATAAACCCACCACTGTACGGTGAAAAATCGCTACCCCTAGTGGCAAGTAGCAAGTAACTAAGTAGGCAGTATGGAAGCCCATCCCTCTAGTAGAGTTTATTTATTTATTTGGCCACACGGTCGGCCAACGCTAGATCACACTTAATGTCCTCGACTTTTACCCTCCGAGTGACATATATATTGGGGTGAGATCGGCGCGGGGTGGCAGAAAGTACGCATTTGTCACGGGAGGGCTGTGTCCCGAGATTTGGGGGTGGGTTGTATCGTCTTATATCCAGAGAGTAATAAAAAGATATCATTAAACATATAAATACCATAATATTCAGGTGATATTTTTTTTAATTTCAATAATCTAACAATGCACATCCGGTAAAACCAAACCGATCAAGTATATCATTTAACGCAAAAACACAGTGTATATTCTCAAAACTCTCAGGACTGATGTAGACAGCACAACCATGGAATACTAAACAACAAAACAACACAAGAACACTACACAAAATATTTATTTCTGGCCATAAAGAAAATAAAAGATATAAATGGAGGAACATAATTAACTACACATGAATGCAACTAACACTCTCAACCACCTTGTACAAAAAAGCAAGGGCATGGTTATTTATATATAAAAAGCAGTGTGTATTAACTTTATTGCAACTTCCAGATATGTGTGTCCTAGCTCTTAACAATAAAATAACGTCTAATATCTTGATAACATGAAAATATTTATTTCTCATAAATTTTGAAATAAATTAAGCATATTAATTTTAATATCACATGCGGCTCCTAGTGGTGGAGTTCGTGAGTATCATGAAAATAGGATACACCAAGTTTGTCTCAGAATTTTATTTTCTGCGTCATTCATCGTGCATCCACGGTGTGATATCAATTTTGATAATTAAACGCTTGCGTTAGAGATGTCTCCCACCTATCTACATAGCGGATAGCGAGCATCGGTTCTCCCCGCGGACCGAGCCGCTCGACACCTCGGAGCGACCCCACCCCCCAGAGCCTGCCAGCCGCCATAATATATCGCATGACACCTTATCTCATGTATAAATTCATGTTGACGACGCATTTTATATTTATTCCAGCCAACTCTGCTAGAATTTCGTCTCGCATATCGGCAATAACGTACATAGAAAAATATATTATACTTTTCTGCATGTTCAACGTTATGCGCCTTAAAAACATGTAGGCATATACGTGTATGAAAACTAACAAATACGGCAGATGACTTTGAACAGCATTCGTACTAACTTTATATTATTAATATTTACTTGAGATCCATGCTGAAAAAATCATTTCGTATTTAAACTATATACGTTTCTTTTATAATATCCTTCGAACGGTCAGAGACATGAAAAGATCATAGAATAAGTGGTGACAATATATTCAATCAAAGCTTGTAGCGGTTGGGTATACCAAATACGGAATCCTCATACAACGTTTTTTTCTAAATAAATCAACTTTTTTGTGAGTGCTATCGCTTTAAATCCAATATCAACCGTGTGCCTGGATTTTAGATATATTATCTTAGTTTCTGTTTTAGGTTTGAAAATACATCATAGAAGTAGTTGATCTTGAGGTAATTGTAGTCAATTTTTTCATTAAACAATATGATTTTTAGACATTGTATTATAATGATATAGGTACATACATAACGGAAATATTTAATTACAGCTAGTTATTATAATAATGAATTAATAGTAATATCTAAAAATATACCTTGAGGTTCAAATACATTATGATCACTAGTGTATGGTTACGTTATTCCGCAGAATATTTTCAATGATCACTATCTCTATAAATTCAATGATAAGGAGTGCCAAATCTAATGCATTAGTATTTTTAATTATTATGCATTATTCATGCTAATTTCAATTAATTTTAAGTTTCTACGTGCGCGTAAGTTAAAATAACCTGCGATATTGCATCCATAGATAATATTTTGAACAGAAGCCAACCAGGCAACCATAGATGATAGACGTAAACAGCAGACATAGTTAATATTTTAATATAAAATCAACAGAGAGAAACACTAAAAACAAAGAACGACGCAAGTCAAAAATGTACCTATAGGCTTGCAGATAATAGAAAAAAAATGTTCACTGGCTAGTGCGGTTCATGATAAAGCGCAGTACGCGTGATGTGACCTCATTGTTGTTCTGGTGATTCCGGCAGATTTTGCTAACTGGCAATGATCGTTTAATTAAAGATTCAAAATATGCTACGGGATGGGAGCATATCAGTCTGATAACATTTTAAATACCAAGGAAAACGACATTACACACTTTTTTCCGTAGCGGCAACTTACTGTGACAGCACATAACGAGATGATAAAGACGTATTTGAACCATAATGCATGTGGATGTACGTGGCAGCAAATAACTAAATACCGATAAGAGTGGAGAGAGCTAGGGAAGGCCTTCATCCAGCTGATGATGATGAAATTACACAAACCGAATAATAAAATGTATATGGCAAATTTATGTGAGCTACATCGAATTACGATAATTGTGTTATTATATTTTATTTTAATTAAAAACATGATAATGTAAATATTTAATATCATTGTAGATAATACATGCACGTCAATATTAACCCCAAAATGAAGTGTATTTGACCGTGATTCGGAATTCGGAAAGCATTGTTAGGAAACGCATCGGTGAATTAGCGAGGGGTTGTCACTTGCCACCCTCGCCGGACACGAATTCTTCACTCCTGTATGACAAAACGTTTATCCGGCCGCCGGAAACTTTTCGGACACCACTGTCCTAAATAGGTGACTTTTGAATGGACACAAAAGAATGATTGATGGTGCATTTTTGATTAATTAAGCAAAGTTTTTATGACCATTGTAGAAGATGGTGTAAGACAATAATTGAGACACACTAAGATAATAGCTTTAAGTAACAATCTTTTCAGTAATACCGTACCTGATGATTTCCTCATTTTTTATTCTATGGCGACCTGTTTACTTATTTTTGTATCTATGTACTTATATTTAATCTACTAAAAACTATATTTACTGTTTTATTTAATGATTCTTATGTCTGGCTGTTATAGGTACACCATGCGATATATCGTCACGTCTCGTGTTAGGAAAATTTTACGTATGCAATTAGCCATATCAGAGTTCATCGTGAGCTATTGTATTGTAAATAAATGACCGTACAGTATTGAGATCATATTATTGTCTAGATAAAATACGTATTAAAAACCATTGAAATACAAAGGAAAGACAGAAGAAAATAGGTAGGTAAGTAAATTAGAAATACAGTCATAACGTGTATATCTATATACAATTCTAGAACGTGCTCGTAAGTATCAAGTCGTCCCTATCAAATGTCTAATAATAATGACAACGTTCTTATTAAATCTAATAAAATTGCAACATTTACTGTTGGAAATTCTTCACGAACAATGCATATTTTCATATCAATGCTAGACGGCCATCTGTTACCAGTAAGACAGATCACGGTGAACTGTGATATAGTGACATAAATACGTACAATTGACTACGTCATAGCTAAGGTAAACATGTCACCACAGAACAGGTTAATAAGATAGAAATATGAAAACCAGTCGCCATAGATCAAGGATTTGAAGCTGGATTCGGTTTATTTTTTTATGACGGTCAGCGCATAAATCACTAAAAATACAAAGCTCGTTGAGTATCCTCAAATATTACCAATATTGAAGACTCAATAATACTTGTGAGTGACAGTCTTTTTCCAAGTTGAAGTGCGCTCCGGCACTTCTTCAAATGGGTATCATCAATACCTCGTTACACATAATAATTACTGTGAAAAGATGAATATCGATAACTATGTCGATGCTGTTTTTAATTAGGTTAAAGAATCGTGATCTTCAATTTGTTTATAGTTTTACCAAGTAAAGTAGTCGTAACAATGCGAGGAAAGCTATTAGTCAGTTCAGTTGTTTGTTCTCCCAAGGTGCAGAACTAACCTGCCGTAGGTGATGCCAATTAGGAGAGCATTAACTCAACCAAATCCTTCTATATATTGATATATTCCATCTACGTGAGGATGAGTATTAGGTAACAAGGGACAAGTGGGCGCCGCACTATCTAATAAAATAACGTTCATTAATGAATTAAATAAACGTTCGTTATGATTTGATACATAAGTAGAAGAAGAAGTTTAATAAGTTTCTAAATACTACTTAGTAGTTTTAATATTAATACTTTCGACCGAAGGTACTTGATGGAATTTGAATTTAAATTCTAATGGATTCAAGCTCTGTACTATTCAATTTAAGTCGTTTGTCGCGACCCGGGTTTCACCTTTCGCCATCTTCAGGCGTCGTGTACACTCACCAAAGGCAAACACACACATTTTAATATAAGTGTATCAGGTGGAGTGTTTTGCCCGGCTGTTAATGTTTTGAGAAAAGCAAAAATAGCATGGCTGAAGGAGGAAACAAATCACTGGTATGCAGTACGGGATAATGTAAGTCAATATCTTAAATTAATTCATTGTTTACTTGCTCGCAAACTTCATCCCATTGAATTTGATAGCTTAGATAGGGAGTTGAGATATAATGTCTCAGTAATAATCCAAGCCAAATACGTTTGTTGAATTTTCTCTTTTTTTTTTGTAACCTCTGATTAGATAGGTAGGTAATGGAGTTTTTACCAACTCTATTATATTGATTTACTATATAAGGTAGAGTTACGAGTTTTCGTTGTCAGTGTGTGTTTGCCTTTGGTGAGTGTACACGACGCCTGAAGATACCGAAAGGCGAAACCCGGGTCGCGAGAAACGACTTAAATGGAATAGTACAGAGCTTGAATCTATTAGAATTTAGTAGTTTTAATTGATTTTGCTTTTAACATAATATTTTTTAATATGGACTGAGAATTATTATGCCTGACGGTATATATAAAAATAAAATAATTCTCTTATTGTTGGAACTTAATCATGTGTACAATTAAATCATTATTTCCGTGTGCATATTTAAATTCTCACTAAATATTAAATATATATTTAAAACTACCTATAATTCACGAACGTCTTTTTTATTTTCAAATTTTATTCGATCGCGTAGCGCCCAGCTGTCCTGACGCCGAATCGTCTTAGACCCGAAATATGTATTGACAAATTAATGTGCTTTAGGAAAAGTGGGATGGGGGAAAGGTGCTTACAATTATAAAAACAGTGACCCGGCACATACAAGGTGTAGAGGTTTATTATTTTAACTCATTGTCATTGATCGACCATAGACACTAATAATGAAATGAGTCAACAATTCAGTTGCTAATCCGGCCTCCAACAGAACAGTCAATCATGCGAGCAACTCCGCATGAAGTTTCGATATCAAATTCAAAATCATAATGTAACCTCCAGTAACAAAGTATATAAACAATGTGACAGTCTTATTTTAGTGCCGTGTAAATCTTAAATGTTTTTATGACAATATAAAACAATCCATATCAATTCTGTGTCTCATTTCAATTGCGCCCCCGAACATTATATTATCACACACACGAAGCAACCTTCAACATGCAAATAATAGATGTTGGATCCTACAACCTACAACACCAGATCCAACGTCTGTCTATAAAGGAATGGAAATTTACTAAAAAGAAGAAAAATATGAATTACGACATTATTAAAAAAAAATTAATAGTCCTATTTATATAATAAAGGCAAATACTTATCGAGTTATGTGCTGTGTTTCTATAGTGAATATGCTTATCAAAGTAACTGTCAGATTACACTTATGACTACGTCATCGGATTTCCGTTTAGTTGTCTGTTATGATGTACTCGAGGCACTGGGTTTGGTTTTAGCCACAACAAAGCATTCCATTGGTCGGAAATCGATCGCAATTACCTATTATACATTGTTATGGGTCGCTCATTTTGCACAGGCCACGAATTTCAGACATTTGCATCGCGGTGCTCAATAATAATTGATACGGTGTTCCCTAATTGACGAAATTTCAAAGACGATAATCAGAATTAATAGGATGAGTTATTTAAAGATTAACACGTAGGTATTATTTTGCAGAATAAGCGCTGTGGCACTGTTAACTATTATGTGCTATGTTAGGTTTGGTTATACAATGAATATTGTATTATTATTTTTTTACCATGTTCGATCTTAACAAGATCATAATATGGGCATCCACAAGATATACAACATACGTCAGCTATACGATTTGATTTGTTTAAATTTAAACCGAAATAAAATGGAGTTACGATCGAATATTTATGAGAGTTTAGTTCCAGAATAAGCTTTCACTGGTGCTGCTGTATTTTGGTTTATAATAAATATTTATGTTGAATAATAATTACTTTTATAACCATAATTGATCATACGAGGATCACATGAGCATCCGATTAGTTGAGATTGTATTACCGAACAGATTTTTGTTTTTACGAGAAATGAATGTCACCCACTTGCTCAACCTATTAGGGCTCAACTTACATTGAAAAACATCATGTGATTTTTTTGCCAGACCCGGGAGTCAAACCCGGGACCAACGACAATATAATTCTGATACGGAACCGTTTGGCCATCGTGGGTGGGTGTTATTTGGTGTACAGGTATATCAGATCTAACATCGATGTTATTTGACATTATTTTTTAATTTAACTATTTTTAATATAGCACTTTAATTGAATATATTCGACTATAAATAGTGAGGAAAATAAATTAACCCTCAATTTTTTAAACAGGTTTTATTGGGTGATTACATTGAATACGAATAAATAAACGCCGTGTCCAAAAAATGTAAGCTACAAATGCCGAATTATTATCTAAAGTGAAGTGGTAAAAAAAGACTTTTTAATTTTTATTGTTTTTTATTTAATTGACTTAATAATTAATATCATATTTAGAAAATAAAATACCAAATGATTTATTATCATGCATTATTTAAGGTATTTATCTATTGTATGTATATTTCAACTTTGACCGAAAACCATAACAAAAACTTCTGTGCCTCCTATAAAATTTGATTTGTCTGGGTTCAGTCCCTTTTTCTTTTAACAGTAGGATATAAATTTAGACCATTTCATAATCATAAATAATAGAAAAAATACATAATTGGATTTCCATATACAACCATCATAATACGGACGATGTGCTTTACAACATAAATTATTGATGCAATAATTCATTACGCCGAAATTTTCTTATCGATATGCAACTGGAGGTTATTTCAAATCAATTAATATTAGTTACCATGTTTTAACAAACATAATGATGGTATTAATAATAGGTATCCACTAATCTAGATTCATCATATAAACTTCGTATTCAAGTATATTAACTCGACTAAGTTAAAATTAACTATGTTCCAGAAGCGAAAAGTATGTGGATTAGTATTAATTACTATCACTTTAATTTGTCGTTCGATATCAGTTGTCATCACTTATATTTTTTAAATACTCAGAGGGGCACATGATCGAACATGAAAATTTGAAAAGAGAACTCACTATTTTATATGGGACTGGCTACAGTAACGCCTGTAAATGAGGATTTTCCGGAAGTTGTATTAGTTCTTAATGAACCAAATTCGGTTTCTACTATTTGATAGTCAGTGACGTCCCGTGAGGGTAGGCGGATCATGTGTTGTATAAGGGTGGAATATAATAAAAGGCAGCGAATGAAGGGACGAATTCAAATATTATAACTTTTCAGAGTACCGGCGGTTTTCAATGAAGCAGATGTTTCGGTCGCTTCATTATAAAGTAACGACATCTTAGTTTAAAAAATAATCAAAGCATAAATACTACATTTGTTTAATTTTTAAAAGTAAATTTATCATAAGGGTGTCTCTAAACCCGTCAGCGCCACATACTTATATGTATATAAAACCACCACTGCTTGACAGTAAGTATATCTCATGGAATTGCTACAATTCTCAGTAGATGGTATGTAATTAATTTACTGATATCAGGTGTATTTGTCTTTTTAAAATAGCAAAAAATAAATATTAACATAGGTAAGTAGGTACCTAACAAATTTTTAGATAATTTGAAACTAAATTTAAAAAGGTTGGCATTCAAAATGTGCTTCAGGGCGGCACTTTGACTAGGGACGTCACTGTTGATGGTAACGAGTGCGTGGCATATTACGAAGATACAGAGAAACCAGCGAGCTTCGACAATAGATGCTCGGATACAGGTAACATGATGGTATGCTAGTAACATGGACATATTTAGGAATATAATTAGATTACACTTTTGGACATACCTACTATAGATATAAGTTTTTTTTTAATAAAAATATTATTGGCACCTTAAAATTTTGAATGATATCCGTATCTCGGTAATTAAGTGAAATAGATTTTGACGATCATTTAAAACATACATATTTTATAGTTATCCGTAAAAAATGGAACTATTCTAAAATGATTAGCAGGCAATTTGGGGAATATTTTTTTGTGCAGAGATTAAATTGACGCAAAAATCCATCGTCAGGGAAAAATGAGATCGGAATTGACGCAAAAGGGGGAGTAGTTTAAAATTACAATGAATCATTTCAAAAGCTCATTCATCGCGAGCGCCACTTTGAAAGCGCTAATATCCTTCATTGTATGTAAAAAGAATGAGGACCCCACCCTCTCCCATCAAATGGCGGACGCTTTACTTAATATTAAATATATTGCATTTTTTCCGCGGCCGCCCGGCTTGGGATGAAAGCTGTACTAGATTATTGCAATTCATGACAGTGGCGTGTGTAGTTATTTTTTTCTCGATATGTATTATATTTAAATTGTATTAGTTTTATACTATATCATATGCATCATTTTAAGCGACCTAGGTTTTGCATTTCGGCATCTTCAAGATCTATGTAGGCATATCTATCTATGGAGATAAACAACTAAATCCGTATGAGCATATTGATCGGCAATATTAAATATCCATTTCCCGTAGTGTTCAATTATGGAAAACTCAGTAAACAGCTGATTGCCATGATAATTTCCGCATATCCGTTTTTTTCACTCAGGTATATCCGATGACTCAAACTCCACATAAACTATATTTTGATAGTGAGTACATCAATAAATGGCGGATCATAGTTCATTGGACATGTCACTCGAATATAAGTTCTCGGTCTGTTAGTATCTCAGTCCCTGTATCGCTCCGAAAAAAAATTCATTCTACCAATATTCGGACCTCGGAACAGTATCATAAGTATTGTAACATAACTACTGTAACATACTCTTGTACCGACTGTTTAAGCTGCAAATAAAACTCGCTCCTCCATCCATCGCAGCAACCACCAAATCTTGACTTCCTCATCCACCACAACACGATGATACCCATATGTCTATAGTAAAAATATACAACTGAGAAGAAGAGAGATGCCAGTTGTAAGTTTAGCATTGGTAGATAGATAGACATATTGCACGAACATGCCAAAAGATGAAATCAATACTTATCGGAATAGCACAAAACTTACACAAACTATAGTTTAATTTAAATTAGTGGACAGTATTAATTTTTGATTAAATATAAAGATATCTATTAATTATCAATTAGTCTCAGAAATTTGTTATATGTTATTATTTACGATAATAGACAATTATTGTGAAATATATGTATAAATATCGTCGTGTGTCCTAGGTTTGAATCCTGGGTCTGACAAGTACACATATTGTTTTTCAATTTGTGTATTAGTTAGAGTATGGACCTAATAAGTTAAGCAGGTCGCTGACATCCATTTCTCATAAAAATAAAATTTTGTTATTACAATCCTCCACTCTGTGGAGGCCCATATGATCTTATTAGGATCGGACATGGTCAAAAATAAAAAAAAAACTACCTACTGTATTTATTGATAATTAATCAATTTGTAAACCAATACCATAACTAGCTTAAATGGTGTATTGATATCATTGCACGCCACTGTTTTCAAGGTGGGGTAGTCTATGTAGGCTGCGCGGCGAATTGTAACTGTCCGCTGTAGCAGAAACTGAGATTACAATTAAATTCCTCCTGCAAAACGCAGTAATAAGGGACGTATGGACAGCTATCACAGGGTGGTTACAAAACTATTCCTTCATGGGGAATATTTTCAACCATATAAATATTTACCTTCGTGGTACATGCATTTTTATTTGTATTATATCAACAGCCTTTTTAACTGATGGTAAGAATGAATATTTAATTTTTATAGGATATGAGGGATACAAGTGATTGTACACAGTAACACAGCTGCGCACAGTTGCATAGTAACTGAGTATACATATAGGACCATTTTGGTTAGAAATAGTTTTTCCATTTCGAAATGAAATAACCCTCATGTGATTTTTCCTCATTTTTTTACAATGCATTTATTGAAAAAATCTTTTAACAAGTATCTACGTACACAAATTAATAAGAGTTTTAAATCTATAAAACTTCATGTGCTGACCTTAAGTTATGGTGAAGTTGTGATTTTTATTCTGACTTTTCTCTAATAGAAGGTTTCTTATTAAATTCAAGTTAATTTTTAAACTGCCTAAACAACATTATTATTTACTTACTAAATATTTGAAATACATAATATATATTAATTATTAGTTATATATATATAGTTATATGATATATTATAGTTAATAATATAATATTAACTGAATCACGGTAACATAATTGATAGAGCTCCCATCTGTGTAACCATATCTTTCCCACAGCAAAAATCACAAGACATGTCAATCTTTTCAGTGTATGTTTCATTCAGAAAAAAGTTAATGAATTTTTCTAATAATTGATGAAAACCATTAAATTTAAAAAAAAAATGTTACAACTTCGTCTGTTGATCCATATTATAAATGTTAATTTAGTTCAATGTCACCGTGTAGAAATTCGTTCCCGTCATAATCGCAACAAACGAGTATGATCCCTCACGCGCCAGTGGACCACATTGTAAAATTGGACTAGTACGAGTTACTGGCAACGAGCGGCGGGCGACGACACGGTGCAAGTACATGAGGGTAGCCACCCTCTAATAAATAATATTACATCTTCTGTACCCTTTGAGGCTTTAAAATATGCGAATATCACTTGCGGATTGATTTTTAAAGTATACTCGTAGATCCTAATAAAAATGTTAATTATAGATATTACAGTATTTTTCTCTTCGTATAAATTGCAGTTATCTCAATTAATTATTTAAAAAAAAATGATTTAAAGAATCTAAAGATTATATCTATATAAAATTCATAAATAAGTCTATAATTATTGACATCAATCTACTTTGATATGCGAAGAGAAATACCGACACATATAGCGTCTAACGTTGAAATTAAATCAGGAAAAAGATCCCAGACAACCACTTTATGGAAATTCAGAAGAGGTTCAGATATAAGAGGAAAAAATAGGTTTTATTAGTGTTTGTCAGTTTAATGCCTTGGAACGTAATATCTTAATTAGACGAAGATATTATAAAATTAGGTATGAATTTAAACGAACATGGTGAGGTACTCGTATTTTAATAGTTGGTTTACGAATCGAATTACATGTTGACTGATTGACTTTGAGACTACAAGAATACGTGTATTAATTAAGGCGCTAAGTACCAAAAACATAAAAAACTGACATTTTTTTAGAAAAATGTTCTACATACCAACGCCAATAACTTCAACTATAGTCTAAGTGCCTCAAGCAAGTCAAAAAAATACAGCAAAATAATTAAACCTGTCGACGTTGTAAGTCCGTTGGCGTGTTTTATTTATAATGGTGTAAGTAGCACTCCAGTGGTCAACGGCATTCAATATAAAATAGCTGATAATGGTGTGTTGACACTTGCGAATTCTTAATACCTAAAATTATAGAAGCTGACGTGATTGCTTCACACTGTAAAACTACATTTTACAAAAGGTCTGCTTCATGAAAATTTACTGCAATGACTCGGTATTTTGTAACTACAGGCAATACTACTTTTTGGTACTTAGAGCCTTATTTAATACACGTATTCATTAATAATTACATTCAAATGAAGCCGAAGTTTTTTGTTTAGTTGTTAAGTTGGTAAAATGATTTTAATGAATCTTCCTGACGATGCAACCCCGTAACTATAACTATCAGTGGCGAAGACTCCATACAAGGCGATTATTTGAAGCCTACCTTCTTAAGAAAATTAATTTGATTTATATTTATATTATATTACAATAATTGCATATTGACTTATTTATATAATCAGTTGATTATATATTCTATAAAATAATTTATTTTGCCAACGAGAGATGCCGTATGTGTATGAATGTATTACACTGATAATAACAAAACAATCTGCAAAGGTTTTAAAAAATATACCACAGTGCGCCATCTGTCTTGACGTAAATAAAGGTCTGATTATGTTAAAAATAATTCTCAATTTTTTTCATATAGACTTTACGTCACGTAGTCCCACCCAGCTTATCGAATTGTATGAACTAAGGTAAGCTCCGATCGCAAAGCCTAAAGCTAAATAATTAATAATTAGATAATTTAAAAAAATAATTTCTATGGTGTTTAATCGAATATTAATAAATATTGACTGTTTTTAAAAATAAAAAGAACTTTTATCAATGATTTTTGATGTGTATAAATGTTTTGAAAAAACACTTACTTAATTTAAACTGATCGCTTAATTTTATGTCGTCAGTGAGTTTTTGAAGTTTCATTAAATTATTGTGTCGTTGTCATTAGTGTGTACCTATTCATTAGTAGTAATATCGTATTATCTTCTTATTATTTTCTCGTAAGTATACCTGACAAGTGTATTATTTTTATCAGATCTCCACAGCCTACCTCTTTCCAAAAGTCACCCTTCGCCACTGAATTAACTATACATAGTAACAATAGAATATGAACATTATCATTAATTATGTATGTTTACGATAAACTACCATTTCTTCTTTTATTTAAAAAAATGTTTTATTCACCTTTAGTTAGCAACCCCTATATTTCACCTCCAATCCGGTTAGAATAAACGCCCCAATAAAGCGTGAACGGTAATTTGAAAAAAAAATACTTACGTAAATGGATATGTGCTTCATGCTGAAAAAAAAGGTCTAGATAATTACCAACATGAGTAAGTGTACGTATGGAGTAAATAAGTACTCGCGATGTTCTGTTTTGTAAGTCGTGTAAGTGCATCCTAAGTACATAATGTATAAAAAATATGCTATCTCCAAGGTCACTGCCTTTATTTTTCTCATGACATGTCATGTCATGTATATGGGAATAATAGGATTTTTTTTACCATGCCCGAGTCTAATAAGATCATATGAGCCTCCACAAAGTGAAGGACTCTTCCTATGAATACCATATTGGAAAAATGGTCCACGTTAACGAATATATCGTATATGGATACATCTTTGTATGTAAGAATCTTATCTAACAAATTGTGATCATTTATAAATAGATGAAAAACAGATAATGTGTGAAAAATTAACTCTACCCAGATTGCAATAATAGTAATTTTTGTAATTCTACGTACATTTATATACAGTATTGTTGACTTATTCTGCCAACACGTCTTCCAAATTTTATTGAAAATAATACAGAATATTATGTCGTTAACAATTAAAAGTATCTAAATTGGAATGATGACCATTCTCGCAGATTTTTGTTGACATATTCTGCTAACACATCCACTTGAATATTGGGATTTATATATAAGAGAGTATACTAGTATTACATATATCGGGTGGGTACTTATTTATGCTATTCATTTATTAAAAGGCTATAAGTGTTATTATTGGCGAGATGGCAAGACGACATCATAAAAACAGCGGGCCCAAATTGGCTACAAATAGCCAAAAACAGTCCAGTGGGACTATTTGGAGGAGGCCTTTACCCGAAGAGGGGTTCCCACAAACTAATTACATACCTTTGTCTAATTTATAAACATTATCTAGTAGTATTATATACAAAATAAAAAATCTTAATATATGTATATATGTATTATACAAAAATAATAATAATTAATTTTATATAAACTAGAAAATAAGTAGATAATACAATCATAGATAGATATATATAGATAATATATATATTCATAGGTTATATATTATATATTCATTAAATATAGTCAATTAACTGTCATTTACTTTTGTTTGTAAAAAATAAAAAGGCTTTTTTATTTATATTTATTTAAGTGTTATTATTACGTTTTCGCGTGCAAACTGATTATATTATCGTTAGAAAACTACTGACACATTCGTAAAGGTGTATCCATTTATTATTCTAAGTATATTTTTACCATAAATATTTATAATATATAATACTCTCATGTTCATTATATTATAAAATCAATAGTTAATCTAACGGCTTTGTAGCCTACATAGTAAAATAAATAATCGAGGTGGCAGAGTTCATGGGTGAAAATTTATGATCACGGCTCTTATAACACACGACGGTGTGAAGTAAATTATTCAAATAATATCTACTCACATACTTGTACGTATATTATTACAAATTGACATGAAAATGTGCATGTTGGACATAACGCGGTAAGACCACAAAATATACTAATGGATGCAGAGGCAGACAAGAATACGTAATATGATGGATATCGCCATGTTGATGAAATGGCAATTGGTCGAATATTAACTCAGAGTGAATAACTGCGTAGATTCCTAAAGGAAACCCAAGAGGAAATAAATGACCACAGAACCACCTAATACTCGCTAGATCAAATAATATGGAATCAAGTTTCATAGAAATATCTAGCAGTTAAGAACTTGATTGAACTTAAACTTGAAAATGACTGCTGAAAATTGAAGATGAGTTAAAAAAGTGTTAAGTGACTTATCAGTGTTTTTCGTATTATAATAGTAAAGAGAAGTCAATTTAATAACAATACAAGATTTTGTCGCAATGTAGAATTGTGATTCTGATAAGGTTACAAATAAATATTAATTCAAACAATAAAAAAGATCCCAGATCATCCGACTCATCTTGATAATGCCCATCAACACCAGGTTTTTTTTATGTCGCCGCTTGTCACAGGCGCCCGGTGCAATATCGGGTCGCGTGCGCAGACACACGACCGACACGCGCCGACACGCCTCGCGCGCGTTCTGTGAGCGCGGCCTAATCTCCTTACCGGGTAATTCTTCAAATCTTTTTTGTTAATCCGGAGAATATTGTGCAATATGGAAGTGCAAAACAGGTTCCAATTATTAGAAACTTGTCACCATTTACAATAATGACAATGAGGGGAATTTTAACACCTGGTTCCATGTAAGTAAGAATAGTCTTTATCTACCATTGTTTATCACGACTGCGGATACTTAGTGGCTATAACGCATATGAATATAATATGTTTCCGACCCACGTTTCCATACTTTACTCTACATACAACTCTTTGAAATGACATGTTGGTTGTACACCTAATATTTAATGTTTCATATTTTGTGTATTTTGACACATCGCAATGTAATTATATGTGAGTCTAAATAGTGGTGGGCTTAGAGACTCGAGGATAAAGGCACTGACTAATTTTTGAGCTTCCTCATGATAAAAAATAATTAAATACCAATAATTATCACTGTCATCGTAGGTACTAGTAAAAATATTAATGTATTTTTTTTCCTATAATCACATCATGTACCTAACTAAAAATAAGTATTATTGAAGAAGACAGTGATGACACATAATATTATTAGTGATTCATTTTTATTGGGTACAAGTACATTTCTGCTTGAGTGGTTATCTTATAGCCTCTTTGATATCAGTTGATATCTTGTAGCCTCTTTGATATCAGAGATTTCGTTATATCTTGGGTAATATTTTATACTCAAAGTGTAAAAATATGCATATCTCTTTAAGATTGGGTTGACAGGGTTGAACTGTTTCAAGGCCCCTTTTTTAATCTTCTGACAAATTAGTTGCGTTATTTCCGTCAAAAAAATTATCGCTGTGTATAAAGACAGACCATGCAATCTCCTGTCACGTTGAAAGTGAAGAAGCGACATTGGACCCGACTTGGACACATGCTACGGACGTCTCAAGAATGTTGAAACGTAGACTACTTTGGATTTTGGCATCCTCTGACGCTGTTGAATAAAACCGACATTGTTCTTACGTATGACGGAACTAAGGAATGTCGGCATGTTCCGGAAAGACGTAAGAAAACTGGCGAGCAACAGAGATTCCTCCATCGAAGGACCTGGCATTGACTGACAAAAAAGCGCATCTATTCCAGCAGTCACGTTTACTGTTAAAGTAGATTAATTTTATCTCTTCTCCCCGCACAGCATCACAATTGTAGTAAAAACGGACTTATGTGCTATATTCACCTTTAACAGTAAATGTGACTACTAGAAGAGACACATTGTGAATGGAAATCTTTACACTGTCAAGACAGTTGGCCGTAGAAAGGAAAAATATCGTAACTCTCAGATTTTTTTCAAAATAGGTTTTATTGGATAATAACGTTGTACACAATTAAATACACGTTGTATACAAAGGATGTAAGCTACAAATGCCGATTTATTTTTTTAATTTAGATGGAAACAAGAAGGAATTTAAGTGAGAAAAACGACTTAACCACCATTTCTGTCCGTTTTTCTTTAATTAATCCAATAATTAATATCAGATTATGAATATAAAAACCAAATTATTAATTATCATGCAATTCACAGTTATGTCTATTTTGTATTCTAACTTTGACCGAAAACCATAACAAAAACGGTTTTATGCCTCATGTAAAATTTGATTTGTGTGGATTACGTCCTTTTTCCTTTCTACAGTCGAAGTGACATGAATTATATGCATGTGCTAATATTAACCTGTGTTTAAACGTGAGTCATAAATAATAATGTAAGACAGATTTAAATATTTAAAATTTGCCAAAATTACCTATTGGAATATATTATATTATACTTATTAAAAATAACTTTCACTTAAACATTTAAGATACTGTTGAAACTAATAAGGTTTGTCTTATCTATAAAAGCGGTATACGAGAATGCACATGGCAAAATCAAGAAGAATTAATTTATGAAAGCGAGCATGCAGGTGTAAAAAGTTGATAATGTTCACACACTGAATACTGGCATAATCTGAAAAAAAATCAAGATTACAATATACGAGCACGTCGTAGCTATGTGCTCCACTTAGGCATGTGATATTGTCGTAAAATAAGAAGGAAAATATTACAGATAAATATTAAATTCAATCGAAATTTTTGTCATGCCATATCGGTTGACTGTTCACCCTCTTAAATAGTTAGAGCATAAATATCTTAATTCATCCGCCGTTTAGTGGACCGGAAGAAATATGACGCCGTCACTGCTTTCTGCGATATGCACTATTTTTTTTATCGCAATTTGCAGTTTTATATGCCAAGCACTAATTCATTCACTATAATTTATTTATTGTAGATTATATTTTTTAAATACCTCTACGTCTATGGGTGATGAAATGTAATTTGATTAATACTGTTTTTGAGAAAACCTACCACTGAATCTGATACATTATTTCAATGCCTATAATATAATGCAATCAGCAGATAATTAGCCGCAATTTAATGGGAGCTATTTATATAAACTTTTGAATATATGTAGTAAATTATATATTTACAACACCCAGTCTCCAAGTTCTACAAAAAAATGTGATAATTTGGCATAAAAATGGCTCGATAATTTTATAAATTTAAATTCTCGTGAGGATTTGTTTCGAGTAGTGTCACTAATGGTTATAGAATAACATTTATTTAATAAACTATTTTTTTTATGCAACGAATAATTATTCATAACATTTAAGAACGTAATATTCTTTTTTGAGTACATATGCATAATTTGAATTTAGAAAGCGCTTTAGTGAGAACTGTAAAAGCCATTAGTTAACTTTGTCGCAATTAGATAGGACACACATAGATTAGTAGTTAGAGCACATGAGTCCGAATCCCACTGGGTGTCATTTTTTTCAGTCTATGGATTGCCTCCTTGTTAGATGTAGGTATTTCAAATATTGTTTTTATCAATTTGCAATCGTGAACTTCTCCGTTTTCCCAAACTTACTACGTATAGATAGGAGTGATCAAAGATTAATTTTAATAAAAGCAAATTAATATTACCTCCAAAAATGTCAAGATTTATATGCTCCGTTTAAAAACAAAATGGCGGTTAACAACAAATTTGAGCATAACATTTGACACACAATGCATATCCAGTAACTACCAACCAAAGAAATATATTCAACTGATTGCGAGTTTATGTGGAGACATAATATTTAAATGTATTGTGTACTTTTTTATAATATTGTGCATGGAAAAGGTCAAACTTATGACTAGTAATTTTCATGACACTATTATGGGTTTGTTTGGTTGTATCCATGGTTACAGGATTCACATAACGACATTGATATTATTACAACGTTTTTCTTAGCTCGTATTCTTATTTGTCCGGTGGCTCTTTGTCCGGTACAAATCTTGCAATTCATTTTTAACTAACTTCCCGACTAGCTAGACATTACTTGAAAGTTTTAGATTATATCAGAACACGATGCCAATGCATTTTTTTTAAATACTTTTAGCCATCTTTAAGTAGAATTGAATTCATTTTCAGTTAATTCTGTTTTGTATGAAAAGTTATTTCGACACCATTATTGGTTGCTAGGGGTCTGGGGTCCTAGCAACTTAATTATTAATATATACGTGCGTTACTATGGAAATCAATATGACATGTCAAGTACAAATTTTTTTGATCGTTTAAGCTAGTCAAGTCAAATTTATATGGTTCAACAGAAAAATTTATAAACGTTGTATATAAAAAGTTCTTTTTATCTTGTAATTATTCTATTTATATTAGGGTCAAAATTATTATTAATCGTCGGCCATATTGTTTTTATTAGAACTATCAAGATAGTATGAGATTAAAAAATGCGAAACAAAACAAAATTAAATTCCATTTTTAAAAATGAACAATCATTACGTTCGCGAAATCAAAGTGCTATAATTTATTCATTGTATAACAAGAGATGTCGTTGTACATTTTCAGATAAGAAAAACTTATTTGCATAATAAAATTAGGGTCACCTTGAACAATATGTTTTAGTATGAATAATACTCTATTGAGTAGGTACTTGATACTTCACTCAGTATGCGCGCCTAATACTTCTGGACATATGTGATTAATAGAAGGGATTTATTTGATTTGATTTCAACCCCAAAGAAAATATTTTATGTACGGATAAGATCAATGTAATGTTACGATAAATTTGTATTCATGTGGTGATTTTATTTTGACATATATTGTATTAAGTTACAATGCTCTCAGATTCTTCATGATGGTAGTAAGCAGCTAGTGGTTATGTGATTATATAGATACTTGAAAGGTTATTAGAAGAAAAACTGATATAAGGTTTGAAAACAATAAATTTGCAGTACCAAAATCACGTACGCAAATCCTTCACATATCAGAGGCACTTAACAGAAAGCTACAAGATTGCAATTTGACATTTTTTTTTGTTAATTTAGTAATATTTTTTTAATACACTTGCGACTCTATTATCTCATAAATTGTATTTATATCATGGATTATACTCAAATTAAGGACGTAGAGAATGACTGGAGGCTTAGATACGAAGTGGGCTAAGTGTCATCAAAGAAATTATCATAGCAAGACTAAGGTATATTAAAAGTTTAATAAACAGTCAGTGACGTACCTAGGCAAAGTGCTGCCCGTAAGCAGACTTAAAATGCCGTCCTCTTTCATTTTTAGGTACAAACTCTCTGCCAATTTATAAGGTTTGTACCTACATACTTATTATTATTTATTTTCTGCAATCTTAAACAGAAGAATACTAAAAAAAATCTTTCAATTGACGTCCACATCGTCCACTGATAATTAGAGCACTATTAAGATACCATCTCTCAAACAGTGGTAGTTTTAGGTACGTAGAGGTCTGTGGCACTAACGGGGTTGGAGGTACCCTTGTTTAAAAAAATCCTGAACGATAAATCACCATTACAATACTTATGGGTATTATTACATTACAACAATAGTTAGGTATGTTTACAAGATTTTTTATACTTTGATTATTTTTTAAACAAAGATGTTGACTCTTTCCAATTAAGCGACCACATCGTATGCTTCACAGAAAACTACTACCACTTCAATAGTTGTATAATTTTATCCTCACTCGCCGCCCTTCATAATGTGCCGATACTATGCAACGCATAATCTGTCTACCCCCACGGGACGTCACTGGAGACAGCTCAAGTATGCATAATAATAATATTACAACATACGCACTTTTAAAGCCTCGAATAAAATCGATATTACGTCAATGGGGTAAATATTACCCCCATTAGAATAATATCTCTGCGAGAGCACATCGCATCGACAGCGCGGCGTCATATTGGAGTCATTTTTCTCCGTATCTCGCTTGTAAAATCATATTAAAAATGTCATTTGCTAGTGCCGCAATGATGACTCTATCATTTTAAACACTTTTTCTCCCCTCAGCCGATCGCAATCTGACGTTGGGTACATGCGAACAAATGGCGGGATTTGTGGGTTGAGTTTGGTCGCGTGGCAAAAATACCATAGAGTAATTTTTATTAGATCGTTTTATTTGTTTTTTGCCGATAAAGAATGTGCCCGTATTTTAATGAAATATTTTTTTAGTTATATTTCGTGATTCATATCAGTACAGTTTCGTATTAATAATATAAAGTAAGTTTTGAGTTTCATGCTTCAATTCACCGTTAAGGTCATGAATATCAATCCATATTTCCGTTTATAGCATGGTTTCCCAACGTGGGTGCTGTACATATCTTCGATTTTGACCCTAATGGTAGCAGGGGGTATTGAAGAGTAAGAGAGTAATATGAATTATAGAGCTTTACGACCTTTACGTAGATGAATTTGCAATGCAACACCAATATGCGTATTGCCAAATCCTACTCATGCTATAGTCAAGCAAGGGAATTATTTAAGCTGTATCAATATAGCTTTTGGCAAGCATATTTCATATCCACATAATCATAGTGTATCACCAAATCCTATTTCTTTGCCGTTAGTTCATTGCTGTACTCTTTTGCGAGAACATTTAAATACAGCCCATTAGAGCTAATGCCAAATCACACTTACACGCATCAGAGAAAACATAAACGATTTTGTATTTGAGAACTAGTACGCGTAAATATGTTGAAACATCTTTTCAATACTAACATTATAGGTTTTTTAGCCACATGATAATATCTATAGAATTTTGGATTTTTAGTTTTAGAAATTTCAGGCTTCTGTTATGTCTTAAAAGGTGAACTAGTTTTGAAAAATATGGTACAACATAAATAGGTACGTCATTATATGCAAAATCGTAAATATGATACAGTGTCTCTGAGACGCATATAGTATATTTCATCATTTATTTCTACTGCGATAACATGAACGCGAGAGTCGCAGAAACCTTTTCCCATAAAATATATTTATAGCCAAAGCATCGAAAATGTATTCCAAAAATATCCAGAAAAGGTACGGTCAACAAAAGATTACTCTTATCCATGTAAACGTGAATCGAATCACTCTGTCCAGAACGCACTGGGTCACTTTGAATTCGCGTTCCTTCTTTCTGGAGAAAATTGAAAACACTTTGCAGTGGAAAAGGTTTATCTCGAAGGCTTTGTGTCGGCCGGGCGCGAGAGTGTGTGCCTGGAAGATACTGAAAAGGGGACAACAATGAAATATTACGTGAAAGCTTCTATTAGCATTGGCGCACTGGACAAGGTAGAAGGGCATATAATATTAATAACTTATAATTTAATGTAGGTACTCGTAAAAGAATGGCTCCCACAAAGGGGGGGGGCTGACAAGGCTCTAGCCTAGGGGCCCGGGCTCAGGAAGGGCCCGGCGTGACGAGTCGATCAGATAAGTGATATAAATACACATCACAAATTCTCCCTAATAGTAAAAAAAGTCTCTTTTTCTTCAGTAATGTTATAAATCGGAATTATGTGTTTGTACAATACAATTTTTATTTATGTATCGATACTCGACAACTCAATAATTCAAATGAATGTATTAAAATATTAAAAAAAAACACTAAAAATATACACATTAATTTTACCGCGTACACTATTTGGAAAACGCTACTGTGTAGCACACTGGCTTTATCCTTAGCAATAGGTAGGGGGGCCGCCAAAGATCCTAGCCTGAGGGCTCGTTTCAGGATGTGGGGGCCATGGCCATAAGTATCGGTCGCGTCGGACTAAATACAAAACTCTCATTTTCTACTCAAAGTAGAAGTCAAAATTATCTTTTCTGGCGTTAAATGCGACTGACTATACGCCATAACTTTACTGTAATATCATTTTGCATTTCATTTAACATATTCAGGTGAATAAAAATAATGATAAAGTTATTATTAATATTATTGTAATTATATCTCTTCTTACCCTGATGGATAGTTAATATGAAATGTTTCATCATTCAGCATTCCTATAATTGGTGACCCCGATGTGATAATTTTACGTAATAAAGTTGTATTATTACCAGCGTCAAATGCCTGATTGTCCAAAATTACTTGGTCAACAGCAGCGTTAAATAAAATTGGCGTCCACTGTCTCCAATAGGTTAATGGTTCTAAAATGCAATATGGATTTTGGCTGCCCCCCGAAAATGTTTCATAACTTTTTTACGGAAAATGCATGGTATCCACGTTCTCAACATATTAAAGTTATGCTATGGTTCCAAATTTACATTGAAAAATAGCATGAGAATTTTCCGACTTAAGACTCGAACCTACGATTTTATAAGCCGATACATTACCATTAAATTTGTATTTTTCGTGGGTTTATTATAATATTCAAAAGTGAAATATATACATTATATTATTACCTAGGTATGAAATAGTCTAACAATAGGTTATTAGAAGCTCTATTAAGGACACCACTGTGAAACAGTTCGTAGAGCTTTAAATATAAATAAATACAGTCAAGTTTGAAACAAAAAAAGATTTTGTTGATACTGTAGTCAAGCTCCACGGTGGTGTATTTGCTATAGTGACTGTCTTGGAAGCTTTGGGTACAGATTCAATCCCATGTCTAGCAAACATTAAACGCTGTTTTTATATACATCTTTGATATAACTTGATCACGGACTCAATGGATTGGTTGTTTAGCAATCATTCCTCATTAAAAAATATTTACATAACCTCGATTCTTTCAAGCATTATAAAAACCGTAGAAGTAAAAAAAGTAATTTACATCCATTTGTTTCTATTATATATTATATTATATTGTCTTCCTATACAATATGGATGTTGCAAAAAATGTATGTTTTTTAATACAAATACGCTGACACCATTCAGTTAATATGTATATTAGAATCTAAAACAGTATCAATAATATTATGATTTATAAATACTATGATGGGAATATTATGTATTTATACTTGCAAAAATAACATACTTATACAATATACATATTATAATATATGAAACAAAGCGAGACATATTCCTTTCGTCTCCGTCCCACTCACAACAGTTATGTTAACAGGGAAAGATGGTTTTCTTTATTTTTGTCTATCACTTTGGACTTTCACATCAATATTCTCCCCTCGTGGACCCCTCTTGTGCCATGATAGATTTTACCGTTCATCTTAAACTGTCTCCCGCCCATAGTGCATTTATATACGCTGCATACTATAATCTAACATTCTAACAGAAGGTGACTAAAGAAAAATTTGGTACTGTTCGGTTATCAGGAATACAGCGGAAAACACATTTTGATAATAGCCGATAAACTGGATTATTTGTGAGATTAACCTAACCTAACCTAACATTACCTAAACTAACCCAAACTAACAAATAATCCAGTATATCGGGTATTTTAAAAATGTGTTTTTCGCTGTATTCCTGATAACCGAACAGTACCAAAATTTCAATAAAAATATACATTTTACTAAAAAAATATTACCTGGTTCGATTTCAATGTTGCGATAACAATTTGCTATATAATTAATTACATAATTATCGGTATCTACTTTATTATTTTTATTTCCTGATATAATTCCAGACGTTAAAGGAACGGGTAATAAGAAGACTAGAGGCTTTCTAGATGTGTTGCTGAGCTGGTCATATTGGTTATATTACCAATGAAGTGGTTGTAAGACAAGATAACTTACAGTTACTATCAAGTAGGGATTGCAATACCGAATGAATATTTCAATACCGGTATTTCTTATTGAATACCGGTAGGTATTCGTCAAAAAATATAGAAAAAAAGAAGTACCTATCAATTAATATAGCTATTAAAATATATATTTAAAACACAATTGTATAGCAACTTAAAATACCTACCTACATTTAATATATTGACCTTTATAAATATGTATAGATCATAATATTTAAAAACTGCTAGAATTTTTACAAATAATATAAGTCCAAGTACAGAAAAATCTCTCTAAAATTCAACGTTTTGATGGATGTTCTATCAACGTTGGATTAATAGTTATAGAATAATTATTGAAAATATTTGCCACTACTGTTTTCTTTTTCGAAATATATTAATTCATCGCGACAATTCTATATTATATATATATGAAGCATTTTCTTTTATTATTTTTTAACTTTTCAGTCAATATAGGGTAAGGTAAGGTTATTTGGCAGTATTTTGAGTAAATGTAAAAAATAAACACTTTAAAATAAAAAGTTTTATTCTTTTTAAGGAATCACATAAAGATTATAATGTTAAAAATGTATGAGTAGAAGAAAATATTGATAAAGTTATTTGTTTAAACGTAATATTAAACTTATTAATGTATCATCAATGACTAGGTAATTTGGCAATAGGATATTTAATTTGGCAATAGTGGTTAGGTAATTTGGCACTATGATAAAGCATACAAATATTTAAAATATTATTTCGTTTATAACTACTATTCATCATTATCCGAATTCATGGATCCACTGCACTTATCACACATGAAAATATCTTCTTCTGTGGACTTGTCTTGGCAGCGTACATTATAAGGGACATAGCAAAACGAACACTGAATCCATGACGTAATACTATTCTTTCTGACATCTGAGAGATACTGGGTATGAAAAATCTCAACCATTCTTCAAATAGTTTAGCATTTTATTAGAATTAGGCAAAAAAAAAATTGTTATGCTGAAAAAAAATAGCAAATGTGTGTAGTATAAGCATGATAGGTAATTTGGCAATAGTCTTATTTAACTTAATTGTGATGAAATATCATAATACATATAACAGTATTTTATACTATCTAGAAATCAAATAAAATCAATAAAATTTTACCTTTGAAAAATTATTATAACGGGCACTTATAATTTTGAAGTTAAAAAGATAATATTTTCACACTATTAGCTAAGCAATCACAGCAAAACACTAAATGTTACATTTAAAATAGTTTCATAAAAAAAAACTACGTTTATTTTTTAATCGCACTAGTATAAATTGATTTCAGTTGTAAAAGTCATGACATTACAGTAAATTAAATAAGACAGGTCTCTTTGAAATCAACAAAATACGTATGTTTCAACAAGACAAACGCTTTACTGTTTTGTACCAGCGAAGACGCGTGTGATAATCGTCGTCTGTAAATTATTTTAATATTATTAGATATTTTTCCATCTATCAGTGAGTCATTGTAGCATATATAGCGATAGGTTATTTAACAGTCATTTTTTCAAAAACTACTGCCAAATTACCTATACTGCCAAAATACCTTACCTTACCCTATTTGCGTTGATGGCATTAATCTTATACACTATGTTTAATATACAGTATAGTAGTAAGTAATTAAAAAATAACATTAAATTCATTTTCGATATTCGATATTCGGATGCGTATGCTTTTTTAATATCGAAAATACCGATATTTTAGATTTTTGAAACGGGTATTTCGGTATGACAAATTGATGTGTGTATTCGTTTGTTTATAACCGAAGATAAATAATAAAATGGTAAAGTACCTAACGAATTTTCAGAATTGTTAGTTTGCAGGAGGCCAAAGGCGGAAGGACGTCACTGACTAGATGTACCTAGTACTAACAAGTTTATAAGTATATCTGATTTAATATGATTATAATTACAATATAAAAATAACTTTTTATATACCACGTTTTTAAATTTTCTGTTGAATCATATTAACTTTTTATTTAAATATTTTTGCTATTTTGCAACAAACAAACAAATACAGAATACTGAAATGTCATTTTTCTATAGCAACGTACGTATATATTAATAATTTAGTTGCTAGGACCACCTCCTTAGCAACCAATAATAGTGGATTGGATTACGGATTTCTTCCGCAATAACTTTTCATACAAAACAGAATTAACTGAAAATGAATTCAATTCTGCTTAAAGATGGCTAAAAGAATGCATTGGCATCGTGTTCTGATATATTATAAAAGTTTCAAATGTCTAGCCAGTCGGGAAATTAGTTAAAAATCAATAGCAATATTTGTACTAGAAAAACAACCACCGGACAAACAAAAATACGAGCTAAGAAAAACGTGGTAAAAAATACGCATGTCTTCAAAAGGAATGAATGAAAATTATTACCATTTTGTTGTGTAACACGAAATAGTAGTTAATCAATCATCCAGCGAATCCTTGATATCACAATATTATATGATACTATCAAGACTAGGTATTGCAATACCCATTTAACATGACTGTATTTTTTGTTGAGTTACGGGATGTCTGGTTTACTTCCGTCACACTTCAGTGCCGATGGAGACCAGCAAGGCCACGTGCTATAAAATATTAATATTTTAAAGAGCTTTATATGTATTTGTAGATACTTCTATTTTTTCCAAATATTTTAAAATACCGGTATTCAAAAAGAAATACTGAAATACCGGTATTAGTATTTTCATTCGGTATTGCAATCCCTAATCACGACCCTACTGTGAGTTAAAATTCAACCAATACTTCAGCATGGTATTGTGTACCTACTTGATGTGATAATAATAAATAAAATAATTTCAATAATGGCACTTATTAAATATGTTAGGTACGTAGGTATATAAACTCTTATATTCAATTGAAAATATTTTTCGTGGTATTCAGGATATAGAATATTTTAAACGTTATTCCCGGATATCAGATTCCACGATACGTTAACAACATTAAAAATAATAAATATACGGTGTCTATAAAAGCTCTTGAATCTCACCGTTTGAAAAGTTAAATTGATCGATAATGAATTATCCAATAAGCTAAGGGAATGCCTAAAGCTCTAAAATATAGCTAAAGCCGTATTGCTGGTTATCTGTTTTCCGCCAAAACTGTCAGCCATTAAGACCCGTGTACACTTAGTTATTATAAGATAGATACTGTAATATTTGTAAATATTTTTATTTTTATTATCGTAATATATTATTATGTTGTTTTACAGGCATACTCGATAAACATAGTCCGAAATGAAAAAAATCTCTAATACCTACTCCAGACAAATATTTATTACTTATATAATAATATGACTGAACATTGAGGGTTTTTTTTTATTTATTAAGGAAACAAACAGTTACATATTGATTACAAAAATTTAAAATATAATAATGAAAAGTTATTGCAACCAGCAAATGTTAATGTTAATGATGCAAAGGTTAATGATATCACCAAGCTACACCCGTGTCGCACCACACCTGGCGTTAATCTGGCGTATAACTAAGTCCTACGTTTGAAGCATCAGTATTTGTTTTATGACTGAGAGTTTCTTAAGGGGGGGACGTGCGCCGCGTGCGTCAAAATGGAACCTTTATGGTATTTTAAAAACATGATCCTGGACATTCCTTAAACGTTGTAGATAATCTATTTATATAATTTTGAAGCCTTATTATCCTTTATATTTATTTAAAACATTTGATGACTGCATAAAGTATTTTTATTACATAAAATAGTATTCTTTGAAACCTCTCAATCTAATGTTTTAGAATATAGTCATATTTCAGTACATCCATGTGCAGTGGTGTTAGGATTTTTTACATTTATTAATTTTTAAACGCATTTATAAAACCATTAGTATAATTTATGTTGACATTATTATAGTGAAATATTTACGATAAAAAAATATATTGATAATCTCTGTGATCCCAAATTTGACAAGAATTTGGCATTTTATTATTCAAAAAATGGGCAAGATTAACACATTTGTAGATAATTCTAAAGATACTGATTATAAGCTATGTCTTTGAACATTCAAGTGTGATAAACATCTGATGAATAATGGTTGTTTTATAATAATTGGTAAACTAAGAATAAGGTAGTATTTTTTGAAATACGCCATTTCCCAGTAGTTAAGTTACAACATACGGCCGTAGTCATAATTTGCAAACTATAACTGAAGTAGGGAGTAAGATCATGTTAACGCGCGTGTTTGATCATGTACCATTTAAAAAAATGATTTTTTTCCAGTTATCAAGGTCATAGTTATATTTATCGTTGCTCTGTTTTGTCACTGTTCTGTTTTGTCATGTTCTGTTTTGACGTGTTCTATTTTGTCACTGTTCTGTTTTGTTGGTTGGTTAAGGTAACATTAATAGTTTAATAGATGTATAGAATCAAATTCAGTCTAATTTATATTGGTTATATAAACCTAAATTGATATTAGCTACTTGGTCAACATATCATTAAGTTCAGTTATACAAATTGTAATAATTTTATAAAGATTCTTTAATTTGAACTCGTAAGTCTATAACACCTACAATAAACTTATCAGTACATTATTAAATGTTTAATTGTAGAAAAAGACTTATACGAAAAACGTATACCTATTCTTTATCCGGAGTGCAAACGAGCTTTTACGTCCGAATTTCTATACATGCGTAGCAGCCACCCTGCCCACCTCTACGATACGTAGACCTACCTGCTATCCGAAAGCTCCCGTAGACAGAGCGTAACCATGGAAATTTGCATTAAGCTTTTGCCGACGTTATATTATTTTGTCTCGTTGATATCCGCGTACAGCCTTCTATGCCACATCGTGAGATTTTGAAACTTTAGTTTGTTATTTTGTCAATGTAATTAAAGAGTTATTCTAACTTTTAATATATTTAATAATGGATTTATAAAAATGCATAGATTTTGATGCAGATGAAATTTCATGTTTATTTTTCACTTTGCAATAATAAAAAACTTTTGAATAAAAAATTAATACACATTTAACTAAGAAACAACAGTTTATCACAATTTTTACTTATTTTTATTGAAACCATATTGTAAATTGAATTATTGATAATAAAATTTAATAATTTTTTTATCTTTATGATGAAGTGATGATTAAGCAAAATATTCCGGTAAAAAATGTATGACAATTAAAATTCACCGATCTTAATGAAAAAAATATTTCTCTCCTGGGTTTCGAAACATTTGAAACCTAATAATAGTACGGTGACAGAAATTTATCGTCGGTAGGCCAACAGAACAGATGAGTGATTTTTAGATTAGTACCTACCTGAGATAGCAAACCGGCATATAAATCTAAACAAGTTTGGAGTTCGTCATTTGTGTTACCACTTTGGATGTCGTCGATATGTCGTAGGTATGGTGTTGAGGAGGATGATGAAGAAGTCGAAGATGTATGCAGGAGCGAGTTTTATTAGGCGTAATGGTTGGTACAATAGTATGTTACAGCAATTATGTTACAATACTAAACTTATGATAGGTACGGATCCGAGGTCCACATCTCGCTACAATCAGATGTTGGGCGGAGTGATATAGAGACTGCGATGGTAACAGACTGGATACGTGTATTCGAGTGACATTTTCATGAATCATTATTCGTAATTTATATAGTCGAAAGTAATACCTAAACATTATATTCGAGTACATAATTATATTGAACGAGTCAGCGGTTTAAATACGAGTAGCTGTGAATTTTATTTATTATTACAGTCATAATATGATATGATACTATGGAAATGGATATTAAACTAATTTTCCATCAATCTGCTGACTCAGGTAAACAGTTTTTTACCGGTATATGAGTCCTGGGAATTTATTATTGCGGTCGAATAATTTGATATATTAAAAATAGATATTTGATCAATAATATACTGACAGCTACACAAGTAATACAGTCAAGCGGCAATTTGGGACCGAATGGCCAGATATTTTGCATACTGAGGGATTCAAAAAGTATTTTTAGATTTCTATTATTATAAATTCATTTATTCTTCTTAAAATTGTCTAAAATACACTTTTAATTTATTTGTGCATTTATTGCTGCTTTTTATAAGATTTGTTTTTAGCAGTAATACAATGCAATACAAAATTTGAAGTCGATTTTAGTATGAAAATAATTTGACAAAAACGTTGTCGATAAGGAAAAATTACAAAAGATTGCTAACTTCCATAGAAGACACGCGGAAAAGTTTTAGGACGAGTGGAAAGAGAAATGCCAGAATCGGGGATGGGAGATAGGGTGGGGGGTGGCGCGCCACTGACAATTTTACTCCCGAGATAAACGCTAATATTTCCCGTATATCTGAACGTTAATACCAAAATCGACCGTAAATCTGGTTTACCGGGTTACTAAAAATACAATAGAAAACATTTATAATCTACCCATATAATTTGCTGAAATATTTAATGTACAAGAAATTCCACTCCAATAAAACATATTTATTATAATTTAGGAACAAAAATACAGGAAAATATTACTTTTTAAGTGGACACGTGCCGTGTGAAAGTTGAGTTTGAACAAGATGTCAAAATTATAGGAAAGATGTAAGTATATTTATTTATTTAAAAAATATATATTAAAAACATAATAAATTATTAATTTAAGACGTTCAAAACATGATATTTGTAATAAAAATGATAGGTAAATGGAGTTATAAATAAAAAAAAAAACAAACCAAAGAATTAATAGTCGATACAAGTTACCTGACAGAAAGCCAGCTGGGAACCGCGCTACTTTTCATACCTATCAGATTTTGGCAAAATTTATGAATTCAAGAATGTAAACCTAACGTAACCTAGCTTCACTTAATTAAACATAACAAATAATCCAGTATATCGGCTATTTTCAAAATTTATTTGCCTCTGGCTTCCTGTAAACCGACAAGAACTGAATAGTCAAAAAAAAATATCCAACAAAACAACAAAAAAAAAATATATGTAGAAAATATAAATACGATAAAATAGAATTTTAAAAACAAAATACAAAATGACTACGTCTCTAGCAAGCGCATTGACCAACCGTATAGCTCTCGCTATTGTCACTTGATAAACTTGGCACGAGGAAACAATTTTTACACAAAAGAGGTAATGGTAATCTTTTGATGAGTGCAAACAAAATAAAATTTTCCAGAATATCAGGATTGGAAAGTATATGATGCAGGGAAAATGCTTTAAGAGCAAAAATGACCTATGAGCTTCAAGAAAGTAAAAAGCGAGCATGCTTTGGAGAAAGATAGTCGGAAAGAACTCATTTGAAATATTATCAAAAGGAAAATATGTATACATCGAAATATAGATGTCGATGAAATTTCTTCTAGACTCTCTCTAAAAAAAGGTAGTAAGAATCCTCCTAAGAACTCCAGATAATTTCGTACTAACACCAAGTAGAGTGTACGTATGACATTTGGATTCTTGACAAGTTTAGCTTGTCTCTTCTTAGTAGCAGAAGTTATGTTTAAGTCAAACAATATACCAAAATCTTTGGTCTCAGATTGACGATTCAGTAAGCTGTTTGACATAGTATTACAACATTATGCCCTATTTACATTTTCATGATTATAATATACAATACAATATCAATATTATAGAAAGGTATTATTGTAAATGTCGTCGTTTAGAATTGAAAATAAGGCCATATTTTGGTACATCAGATGTCCGTACTTATATCAATAAACATGCATGATAATATCTTTTGTTTTAATAAAAAAATATTAATATGTAGTAAAATATATTTGAAAACTATGCATTGGACTTTGCAATCGACTCTTCTTTTGGAGAAGTGGTGATATTTATATTATGTGTATATTGTATTTTATGGTGGTTTAATATATTATTATCACAATGTTCATTACTTCCTGTGTATTTGAATCCCATTTGGTATTTTTAGAATAACCTCTTCGTGGATTCCGTTCTTTAAAAGATTCCGTTTTTCAAAATAAAATATCTGTAAGAAAATTATCAAAATACCGTTCGTTACCGTTTTCAGCTTCATTTTAATAAATATTAACGGTCCGTATAGGTATATATAATATAAAAGATATTCTTAAAAGATTTCATATTATATACTCAATGAGAATAAAATGCTGATTGTGAATTATCTTTTTCAAATGCCAAATTACTAAGCAAACAGCGAGTAATAAGGAATGGATAGAAGATATCTCACATATTGAACAAAAAACATGTAAACAGTAGCAAATGAGAGATTCGAACCCGTAATGGTTCAAATACACTCTATGACGATCGGTCATATATATGTCGAAAAACCCGTTTCTTATGTTGGCGTCCTGTGTCACAGGGTGTCACAGAGTGTAAATACGATGTCATAGCTGTCATACAATATGTATGTATAAATGTCGGAATGGCATAGATTTGATCAAAGACACTAAAACGCTCTTAGCATATATGTGCCCGATCGTCATATAGCCTATTTGAACCTTTACTCACGGCTTCAGAAACTGACGTACTGGTACTGCTGCTGCTAGGCTGTTGGTATTCATCAAATTGAAGTATACATCGTTGGGAACCTTATTATTGGTAAAAAAAATAATTTTAACTATTGTGTAGTACCTACCTACATAATATAACTACATACCTTTATACATATCATGAACATATTTTTTTTCGTTAAATGAAATATTGTCTTCTTGGAATATAAAAAGTTGAAATGTAGATTTCCTGAAAACTTAACGTAAAAAAATCCCGGAAAAAATTCTAAATATATTTGGGAAAAACGTTCCGTAATTCCCAAAAGCGAGCTTTTTTTATATCCACCTTACATCACCGCTAACATTACCTTTGTATAAGAAGAATTTAGCAGTGTCGCACTTGTAATTAATTATATATATATTATGTAATAAAAAAATATTAATAATTATTGAAACTGTTAATGAAATCAATTGATAAGAAATAACAATAATATTTAAGAATTTTATATCAGCATTATCATCAGCCGGGGTCAATTCACTGCTAGATGAAGGCCTCCCCTAGCTCTTTCCACTTTTCTCGGTCCCTAGTTATTTGCTACCACGTACATCCACCGAACTTTATGAGCTCGACTATCCAGTGGGTTTTAGGGTGTCTATGTGGACGTTTAATGCCCCTTGTGTACCACTGTATAACGGCGGTTGTCCAGTGGTTGTCCACTCACCAAGCGACGAGTTTTATATACTCGTATATATTATATTTAATAGTTTTATTTAATAACGATTGTCGATAATTTCAAGATTTCCTGAGAATATAATAAGAATAATATTTATGTTCTGCCTGATTAAATCTTAAATTTATTTTTCCACAAATCTATGAGTTCTTTTGTAAGGTATTGGGGTAAATATTTTTTTATTCCTTTCCTTTTTTTCTTAAACTCTCACTATTTTCATCGATTCATAAATTATTATTTTCTCTTCTATCTTATGTCATGATTTAAAAAGACTTACCGACTTAATAAGTTTTTAGGTGTCACATTGAAATCAAGGTATAATTTAATGTGAATGTTTAATTTCAGGGGATTTATGACTCTATATTTTATAATTAAATCGTGTATAATAATGATTTGAATGCTATTCAATTAGTGCTTTTAATAATAGTATATATAATATGTATTTCACATGTGTATCGTGTTATTATTTTTGCGAGAAACAAGACTTTTCGTAAAAAAAAATTCTTAAAACGAATATTAAGTTTTCTAATTATTTCTTGTCAGTTTTTATTATTTGTTTATATGCTCCATCTAAAACACGCCGAAATAATTCAAAGTAAAATGTATAGCGAAGTTATTAATGTCAAGTGCCACCGCTGCAAATTTTCCTCCAGTCGAGTGATTCCGCGAGGGAAAGTCTAGCTGCGAGGCTGTCTACACACCTACGCTGTGCGAGCTTCTACGCCATATCTAGCTACGCCGAATTATTTGCAAAGAAATTCCTGCGATGTCGGGGAGGGGTGCTACGAGCTACGCTACGCCAAATCATATTTTAAGAGTGTTCGTAAGCGAGGAGATTTTATGGGTCTTTTCATACATAAACGTCTATCTTTGGAACCTTTATAAAATTTAAAATTTCGTATTGATCTTTGCCAAAGACACAATGTCTATGTTTTTGAAGTTGCCTCTAGTGCGAGTATTTCAGATGAAATTTAATTATAATATAGTGAATACATTTTATTCTAAATAATGACTGTGTTTAATTTATATATATATTATGTTATGTGAATACCAACACATTAATTTAGTTTATATAAGATATATACACCTAATAGTCTTGTAATACGCAGTTTGTGCATTATCCTGATACAATTATTTACCTTCTCAGAATATTATAATAAACCCAGGTTATTAGGAAAGAAATGACTCTACATTTTAAGATAACATAACATTAATTGTTGTTTAAATATTAATGGAACGAGATATATATTTAAATATATATTTACTAATTAAAGTAACACACAACATAAAGATATTATTAAAATAAATAATTTAATTAATATTAAAACCGATTTAGTCCGTTTAAAAGAACATTGAAAAAGGCTGTTTATCCAAATAGGATTATTTTTAATTTGTGAAAATATGCTTGTTGCTATTTTGTTAACCAATTTGTAAAAATATAGTAAATATATAACTTACCAACTTTAATTCTATTAAGTTTTTTTTCTTCCATAGAACAGATTAATAAGACATAGATAAAAAATCAGTCATCATAGAAGAAGAATTTCGCATCAATTTTAGCTTATGATTTAAACATTTAAAATTAATAATGTCCTCAGACATTACCGCTATTGATTACGTGACCAACTTCAATGCATATTATGATACATATGTAAATATTGAAAAGAACATATTCGTAAATGTTTCTAGAAGTCTATCCCATATTTTTCCATACTCTAGAATTATACCTTCTTACAACAACGGGCAGAAACTAACGCATTTTTCATTATTTGTGTGGACCTTGGTGTTCTCTAATAATTTTTATAGTATATTTAAAATATTCATGAATTATTCCTTGAATATAATAATAAGTTGTAATGACCAAAAACAAGCTTTTGCAATGAGCAAAACTGTGTAAATGTAATTTTTATGTATACATAATTTTCTTTTTTTAATTTTTGATTAAGAAATTAATAATATATTAATTAAATTACGATAACTCAAATACACATTTAGTAACAAGGTAAAAATACAAGAATTTATATATATAGCATTAGATTTAAGAATTCATTATGTACCATTTATGTAGGTAAATACAAATATTATAAATAGATTTTGAATAACTAACAAGGTAATACGGAACAAAATAAATATGGTAAATATCTATCAGTGTTGTCATAAAATTGCGCTTATTCACAAATTAAACAACGAATAAAAAAATAAATAATACACTTTTGCATGATGATAAGATGCTAAAATTTACTTACACTCGGAATGTTGTCATTGGTGCAAACGCCTTCCTGAAGGAGACGATCTCTGATCTCCCAGGCGAAGATGCTAGGACACTCTCTCTTATACTGGCTGATCTTATTCACCACTTCTGCTGTCGCTACGCGAGGTTTGGAGCCTCCGATGGCTCTGGGTCGAATAGAACCGGTTTCATAATACCTAGTGCAGAAAGAGTAATTTAGATTGTGGATATAGAAGTCAGTAATTTTTAATGTTATATATCGGTATGTATTAATATTATAGAATACATATTTAGTTATTACTAAAATTAAGATTATAAAATTAAGAATGAATTAATAACCTAATAAACGTACAATTTTTTTTAATCTAGATTATTTATTAACCAAACGGGAATTGAATTCTTATTCCATCTATCCGCTATCGTAATCTGGGGGAGAAGCTTTACCAATCCAGCTATTAGATCAAATACTATACATGTTGACTTTTCTCAATATTTATTGACTTTGGTATTATTTAAAATGTATTCAATACTGGTGGTAACCATGTTATACTTAATAAATATTTGAGACTTTGAGATATTTTTCGCTTGTCATCAAGTGGTATTTTTTCACCTTTTTTCGACGCTTAAGGTTCGGTGAAGAAGCTAATGAGTCCGAAATGTCAAGGAAAGAAGAAGAAAGAATACGTGGTTAGAGCCCGATTATTTCGACTGGCAACCAGCTTTGGTTATTTTAAAATTTAAATCAACGTATTATAGGTAAAATACCTTAATTTTGTATTGATTTATTGGAGCGGTGCAAGTTGTAATATTTGTTAGTATTCCAATTTTATCAATAATAATCCATGTAAATTATTAATCTCTGAATTGTCGATTTTTATGCATAGCATAATTAGTTATTTCCTAAAGTATCGGTCTTTATTCTTATTTACTTAGTCAATACCATAAACAATAATATTGATAATGAATAAGAAATCATTACATAAATAATTGCTTCGAAACCTATTGTGTTATTTTGTTGTCTATTTTTGTTATTAATCGTTTTGTTTGAACGATTTAGTTTATGATGCGTGCAGTGGCGTACCTCCGTCGACGTGCGGCGGGGCGTAAAATGGGAACCCATTTTGGAAGCATCGACTCCCATTATATTATGGGGGTACCTACCTCAATTCACACCGACCCGAGTATCATAATATAGTCTCGTGATCCAGTGTGTACAGTTGTTCTGAACTCGTTTGATATAAGAAAAATATGTTTTTGATTATCAATAAAACACGAGTAACATACGATAAAAAATATCTGGTATATTGATGATAGTCTATCTTCAATAAGGATGGCACATGATTAAAGAATAATGGTTAATGTATTATTTCAGTTTTGATAGAAAGAAAAAATTCGGTGGTAGATGACATTAGATGGCAGTTAGTCATAATTCGAAAGGAGACATTCCAATCCCTATTATCAAAGAATTATAATATCACGAATTTAAGACAAAATCCAATACACAATTATTGTTTTGCTATGTCGAAGTGATTAATAATTTTCTTTTTATTTATTATTATATTATTCTGGTAACATTAACGCGTCCAATTTTATTTATTGAAGATACGCGATTTGAAACACCTCAGAAACATACGTACCTACCTACTTATTAAAACAAATACTTTATATAATGGCGTTACCCATCAGACCGCGAATGAAAAAATAAAACTTTATAGACATATATTTTTTTTGGAAATATATTAAAAATATATCATAAAGTCTTCCATTTCGGATAAGTATGTCAGCATTATTCCAAGAAATGGCAGTATGTGTATAATATATATAATTATTTAAAACAATCAGTCGAGGTTACTGTAAAGTACAGCATGTATACACGTTCATTTTCTATGGCCGGCTTACCGTGCACGGAATTATACAGTACGTGAACATGTTTGAGGCAACATCCGGCTTTAAAAAGTAGATAAATACTAGAAGGCGAGTATTAAAATTTCTTATCCAGTTATTTTATCGTTTAAAACATACTTTAAATTATAATTTTTCCACAGTTTATGTATGGATTGTCATTTAGATTTATTAAAAATGGCAAAAATACAAATATTAAAATAAAATTGTTATTATCAATACCGTTCTCATAAAAATTACAGAAATGTCTGAAAACTCTCGATGGCTAATTTAATTAATTAAACTAATTAAAAGAATTGTGTAAATAATGGTAAGAAGATTGAGAACCGTTGATCCCATGTCAGCAGCCTAATACGATAAGACAATATTGCATGAAAATATTTGTGTAACACAATCCAGCGACATGACGTTGGTACGTACACAGGTACGAGTCTCTAGTAAGGAATTTTACGCTAGGCGTATGACATAGGCCGCTCACCGCAGGCATGCTGGACCGTTTCGACAGATTGGATTACACACCTATCTACTTGCCATCAGGGGAATTTAATAGTTCAGGTAAATACCTGGAGTTTTGTAGAACACTGCTTCCCTATCTATCAATTATAAAATGTGATTTAATCACCATTGGTACTCATCATGGAATGAAGACACTTTCAAATTAGAATGGAAGATTCATTATTACTTGATACTAGGGAAAACAATTATTTTTACTAGACGATTATTTACAGCCTACCCTACAGTAGATCCTGCAGTCGGCCGAGAACCTGAATGGTCTGTAGCGCCAACTTAACTAACTAACTACCCTTAAAAATAAATTTTAATTATCAAAAGTATAATTTATATATGATTAACAGACTAACAAAACCGTATAATATACGTAATGTAATGTAATAGTTATCTCAATGTACCTTATATAGTAACGTTATGGCATCTTATATATACACACAATTGACACAATATCACAAAACAGATTAATAAATAGAAATGTAAAAGCCAGGTTTTGAAGCAGGGTACTTTATGACAGTCAAGTCATAAAATCCAAGTATAAAAAACGTGCCGATTGCCCTCAATATTGAATGCACGTTACATTTACGCAACAAACTTTAATGCATATTATTATCATACAGACGTAAATATTAATTGAAAATTACATATTTTCATAACACTCGAGATCCGTAACCTGTTATACCACACCCAGTAGGGTAAGCCAGTTCTCATTAATTCTGTGTTCCCTACACAATTCTTATGAGTTCAAAGGATTCTGTAGTCTATACCTATATACTTTGATAATATTTCTGTATACAATGTGATGGACCATCTGTTGGGAATTATCGAAGCAGATCGGCAAATTGTTTAGAGAAAAAAAAGCTTTTTTTGATTATACATTTAGACTTTTTTTATTACAACGTTTTTCTTAGCTCGTATTCTTTTAACTAAATTCCCGACTAGCTAGACATTTGAAACTTTTAGAATATATCAGAACACGATGCCAATGCATTTTTTAATACTTTTAGCCAACTTTAAGTGGAATTGAATTCATTTTCAGTTAATTCTGTTTTGTATGAAAAGTTATTTCAGAAGAAATCCGTAATCCAATCCACTATTATTGGTTGCTAGGGGTCTGGGGTCCTAGTAACTAAATTATTAATATATACGTGCGTTACTATGGAAATCAATATGAATGTCAAAATGATATTTCAGTATTATTTCTATCAAGTACACATTTTTTTTATCGTTTTAACTAGTCAAGTCAAGTTTATATGATTCAACAGAAAATTTAAAAACGTTGTATATAAAAAGTCATTTTTATCTTGTAATTATTCATATTATGTATGCCGACAAGTAGTAGTCAATGGTAGTCAATCATTTCCCCAAAAATAGCAAAACATTGTCAAAGATGGCAAAGCCTATTCAGAGAATCATAACTCTTACTGGGGTGGAAGACTGTGTGAGACTGAATGCTTTAAAAAAACGAGTATCTTGTAATGACGATACTGAAGACATGAAGCAGAAAAGATAAGAATGATGTGTGTAGGTAGCTTTAAGTCATATATTCTATTTAGGATCTAAGGATATACTAGTAAATAAATACCTTCTTCATTGAAATAAGTTAAGTAATGTAGATACGATGTTTTATATAATTCGGGCAGAAAAATGTAATTTGACAACACATTATCATATACAATAATGATTATAATAGTTATTTAAATTATATATATATATATATATATAATATTCACTATACCATGGTAAGAAGTATTGCATGCATTTTATGGTATGCACTGCAAAAAATAATATTATATTATCCCATTACATATTATGCAACTTTTGATTTTGACAAACACGATTATAGGTATGTACTTAAAAATACTATTAAAATTTAAATAATATTTGTTTCTTTTGCTTGTAATTATAATATGTCATTATTTTTAATTTTATTTTTCCGTAATAAAATAAAAAAAGTATATATAATATTATTGTTTATTTCTTATATAATATGTTTACATATAATTTTGTTATTTTTTTTTTGTAAAAAAAATCTAGATAAAAACACATTTTTTTTTGCTTGAACCACCTCTATTAATAAAGGAACCTGTTATTCGAGACTAACACATTTTATTCCCAATAGAGCAGAAAAAGATATGATAAACTTGACGACTCATATTACTAGGAAAAACACAAGATTAAAATATTACATGTCTACGGTATAATTTCGGATAAGATAATTTTGGTTTTGTTTAATTGATATGCCGTTTTTGTATTTTGTATTTTATAGTTATGTCGATAAAATATACTATTACGTTGGTCCTTAAAATGTTATAGAATAATCAATATTGATTTAATTTATTTTCTCTGTCAAGTGATATTTTATTTAGTAGAAAATAAAACTTGAATAATAAGTATGTATCTAAAAGTTTAAATTTTGACAGTAAATTCAATTTAATTGAACCGATATTGCCTATCTGTCAATATTTTATTCTGGCTTAAGGCTATACTTCAGTTGAGGCATGGTCTAAAAAGATCGTGGCTAGGCGATGCGCGGATTGTGCAAATGACGCGTGCCGAACGAAATATAATTTGTCATAAAAATCCAACACGCGTCCATTTAATGTTTATTGTTATATTACTAATTCTTTCGACCATGTCCGATCCTAATAGGATCATATGGGCCTCCACAGAGTAGAGGTTTGTATTGACAGATTTTGTTTTTTACGAGAAATGCATGTCAGCCACTTGCTCAACCTATTAGGTTCATACCCTGACACACACAAATTGAAAAACAATATGTATACTTGCCAGACTCGGGATTCGAACCTGGGACCCACGGCGTTATAGTCCAACGCTTAAGCCGCGCGGCCACCGTGAATATTACTAATAATAATAGTATATTGATTGACATGTTTTCTTTTTTAAGTACATACGTAAAGTTTTTTAGCCATCTTTACACGATTATAACAAATTGACGTGCGAATACCTCGGCTGTCGGTCTCCGATTGACTAGTGAGAAATTTCGTCGCGCCTACTGTTGAAAATTATTTACCGTTTCAATGAAGTACGCTCTTCAAAATGCTTGGATGTTTGACAGGTAGAACAAGTCAAATTAAAAACTTAAATACCTGCCTGCAACTGGTAAGTATATATAATATAAATTGTATCAAATTTAATATGTTCCTAGGTACTCGTATGGAGTAATGAAATACGTAAAATTTAAAAAAAAAAAAAATTAAATGAAGTAGGAATTAATGCATTTATTTATATTCGAGATTATTTATTAGGTAGACAGGTATAATATGTATATTATTATGACATTATTGTAATATGTTGTAAAGATCAGGCTGTATATTTTAAAGATTTAATTAATATTTATATCAGGTGTGGAACGTGTTTTTGATTTTTATCAATATTGAACATGCATAACTAATTACTCCAAAAACAAGTTCGGTGTGAGAACATTATGAAATATATTTTTTTTATTAACTGCATTTTTACATTACGGTCTATTAATATAGTAAGTACCTACATACTTATTTTAAAAATTGTGTTTCATTTGTACTCAAACAAAAATGAAAGTGTATCAATCACTGATTCTTATTTTTATTTAAATAAATTTTGATTTCAGTATTGCAAATACACAGTTAGATATTATTATAAGTATTACATTTAGAATTTTAAAAAATATATAGAAAAACAATAATAATGATAAAAGAGTAAAACAAAATAAGTGACAAAATGTGAAAAGTTAAAAAGAGGTATGTTCGAAATAAACAGTACTAAAATTCGTCAGTCAAACGTATTTATTTTCATTGAACTATCACTACAATGTGTATATAGTATTTGTTATTTTTCAAAATCCAATTAAGCCTTGCATAATCCAAGTTATTGTGGATAATAGTCAAAAATTTCACGTCTATCTACAAAATATCTAAAATTATGCAATTAAACCATACACAATTTTAGATATTTTATAGATAGAAGAATATTTTTTTTATCAGTTATTGCTTTGTTTAGGGAGGGTTTAATTAAATTTTAAAAACTAAACAGCACCATCTACAAATTGTACATATTCTTAGTTCAATGAAAACAAATAAGTACATATACTTTGAATTTAAATTCTAATTAATAAAAATTGTGTACTATCGTATCCGTACTACTATGTATCGGGGACAGATTTCGACGTTGCCATATATTAAAAATTATTATGTTTCATTCTTATTTAATACAGGCTTCCCTGTTCACTAACCCATCGGAAACCTAAACAATAACTGATTATTATACTTATAATTATTATTGTTTTTTTATCCTAATTCTAAAATAAAAATGATCGTCAGCCATTTTTTACGAACCCGATAGAATTGTCCTGAACGTTGCGACATCACATTTTCTACCACCCTTCTTATAATTATTAGATTAAAATCTTAAATTTTATATCGTTACCCTCACTATCTCGCGTATAATGGCATATTCGGACGACCCCTAATAAAATATAGAACTAGAAAATTTTCTTAAATTTAAGAAATGTTGATATATTTATTATGCAAGTTGACATATTTTTTCAATGTTACTATATTTTTGTTGATAAATTATTTGTGAAGGTAAATTCAATGTTGTATGTAATCTATACGTTTCCGAGTGCCGCATGCCTTCGCAAAACCAACGACCACATCACAGGTTGCGCTTTTTCTCGTTGACAGCATGTCATCGCTGACGTATAAAAAACTCACGAGAGTATGTTGTAACTCAGAACTCTAACGTCAATCTATCACTGGACAAAAATACTGTTTTTTTAATATACCTACATAAATCTAAAATAATGATTAAAATAACGTTTGCATGTATCTCGCCTACAAGTGAAAGCAGTCTTAGAACATCGCTTTGCCTTTTCTAATTGCCTACTAAAATTTAAAAGAAAATTATTAAATTTTCAGTTCTAAATGTGCTTCAAGAATTTTTGCCGATTATCTAAAAATGGCGAAAATATAATATGGAAGTTACCGACCATGAAACCAATAACTTTTATTGGCCATAATTAAATAAATTATTTCATAAAAGTAAATTTGTATTCTTATTGCAGCAATTCTTTTATTACCATCACCAAATAGACAGTAAATCTAATCTATGCTATTAGATTATTTCTGCATTACATTTTAATAAAGTCGTGATGAATACACGAAATTAGTGTTTATAGCAGTGGCGACCGGTGAGTTATTTTACTGGGAGTTCACTTTTTTTTTAAAAGTACCTATGTTATTGTTCATTTGTATGAGAAATCCATTCTTCTGTTTTCTGACACAATTTTTTAATCATACGTTTGTTGAAGTCAGGAATGTCTTGTATCGTTCTTTTTTGGATACTGAGCATATATAATGTGTTAAATATTGGCTGCTTGATGGTGTTTCTGCTAAAACACTTTGTCCGTTTGAGTGTGAAAAAACATCTTCCAATTTCCACTGATATCATCGGAATAGTGCAAATTAAGTTTAATAGTAAAACCGTTTTCGTAAATTTTATGTGTCAATAAGTTTTTTTTTTGCCACTGGTTTATAGTCTCAGATGGCGTAGAGAATAAAACATATTTAGAGCTGGAAGGGAATGAAAAAACTTTTACTCACCTCCCCAAGATCTTGGAGACGCATCCATTGGAGACCTGGAGGATTCTCGAGATGTCGCAAGGCCTGGCTCCAGAGTGCGCCAGCTCCACGATCTTCTGCCTGGTGGAGTCAGGAAGCGGCCGTCCCCCTACAAATACCCCGCCCAGTTGGTTAACACCGCTGTGACCTGCCAGACACACAACACACCGGAGTCACTCCTAGTGACGCCACTTCATCGTCAGAATAACCGACACTACTGACACCCTCTCCACATTATTCATCATTCATCAGTTATATTAGACAAAGTACAAGTACATACTAATAACTAGATACACTGTGTAGGCTTTTGTCGTACACTACCCTAGAAATAAACTGTCGTAAGTGACCACATAAAGTCATTTACGTGTGATAATTGACGAGTTGAGGATTAAAAGAATTTAAGTGTGTATGTAGCGAATTGAGGAAATCGACTTCAAAGTTAAATGTGTGAACAAAAAAATGACATACTTTATTTATTCGTGTTTTAAAGCAAGTTGATCATTCAAATCAGATACGTTGCTATTAAAACAATAAAAATTATTTAATTCATTTACTGCTAACAATAAAATGCTTATATTATATTCTATCACTAACCATAATAAACATTCTTATATTCAATGAATAATTACTTAACAAGATTTAATAATATAACATTATTTTATTGAACATACATAATTTGAAAATACTTTTGGCAAATATAATATATCACGTAAAAAATCTTTTTGAAAAAAAACCATAAACGAGAAATTATTAGCAAGTGCAAGTACGTTATAACGAAAATTTGTGATCCTGACACCGGTTAGTAATTAAGATAATTTAATACTTTGATATAAAATACAAACGCCAATTGTCAATAAGTAACGCAATTTAGAAATCACTTTAGAGAGTATTGTAATAATCTAATTAGATAAAACACGTATAGCTTAGAAGTCAGCTTCGAATCCTGCTGGGTGTCGTGTTTTTCAAAAAGATTCTTTCTAGTGGTAATTTATTTCGTAAAGGTTTTTTCAAATTATGTAGGTATATAACACTAATCATTTACGTATTAAATATGTACGTGGTGGTATGAATCTGTTCGTGGGTCATATTTCACTTATATTCTTTTAATCGCCAGTCCTTCAAGTACGTTACAGATTAACTTTTTGTCTTAATTTCGGGTAATTTTAGTAAAATGAAGCTAAAATATATATGACACAAATAATGAATACAATGACAACTTACAAAATTTTGAGGTAGGTACACTGTCATATTGACTTATTGACAGAAAAGGTACAATGACTTACATAATATGCACATACGATAATGTTTATTAAAATATAATTTATTAATTATTATGATTCTAATATGCATGACGAATCGACGATGTACTACAAATCAAATTTAGGTTATATTGTGTAATCACCGTAAAACATTTTTACTATGAGTGAGTTACAGATACGACTGTTTACCTCGGGTAGAACCTACATAGGTATATTATATTATAATATTATGATATATATTAATTTTATTCTAATAAAATAAGCCAGTCTACCTCTTGTTATTATATATTTAAATTAAATGCACACAGCCTCCAAGAAATATGCCCCTGTTTGAGAAAAATACAAACATACTTACACTGTAAAAATTTAAAGAGAAATATAATTTTAATATGAATTATATTAATACTATCGAGAGAGGGCACTTGATGGAATTCGAATTTAAATTCTAATGGATTTAAGTTAATTAAATTCCCAATACGTTACCCAGTAATTACGATTGAACGCCTATTGATTGTGTTATTAGTGAGTAAGTTATCTATTGATTTATTATTTAAGATTTTGACGATTTATAAACCTATTGAATGTATTATTGGTGATAAGGTAGGGTTTTTTTTACAAAAACTTCAACTATTAATAATTTTGTTTATTATATTTTTTTAATTGTGATTCTTGACTTTATAAGTAGGTGATACAATTTTTACCTACTTTATTGTATTAGTTATAATTAAGTGTATTCGTTGTAAGTGTGTATTTACCATTGGTGAGTACTCATGGAATAGTAGGTACAAAACTTAAACCCATTAATACGAGAATGTAATTATTTCAATTTGTGAATATTTCGTTAATATTGACGTACTCGTACTACGTAGCAAAAGTATTGTAATTTATACTATACTTATATTTCGATTTCTTAATCAAAAACATTAAAATGCTGTGATTAGTAAGTTTTTTAAAATTTAAAATTGGACTGTTTTTTCACGATAAATTGAAGATTTTTTTTTAATTAATTTTTTTTTTTATTTCTAATAAATTGATCAAATACCACCCACAGCTATATGTAATATATAAAATGATAGAATTTGTATTTAAAATTAATTTAAAAATCCTACCTAGTAATAAAGTAATAAAAATATTACAATCGCTGCAGATCTGATCACTACAATCTTGTAACATCCCTTAGGTATAATAAATCATTTATGATCCTAAATGCCAATGCGAAAGCGACGATGAAGATATTATAAATCTCGTTATTTGACAATGTCAGCTTTATGATAGTCAAAGACGAAGGTTTCCTAAAAAATTAAGAAGTTAAATTGATCAATAAGTACTTACTACCTACTTAATATTGAGGAGTTTATAGCCCAGCCAAATATCAAAGCGTTTTTAATATTTATAAAATTTATATATAATAGAATATAATATTATGTACCTACCGATTAATAATAATTTATAATGTTTTGTTTTTTGTTTTTATAGTCATTAATATTATATAGATGTACAGTGTATAAATTTACAGTTAATAATAAATCTAAGCTGAGACTGCTGAGAGCATCTTAATTTAAAAAAATATATATATTATATCTATGTAATTTATATTATTATCATAAAATAATGAATAATTTGGAATTATATATCATTATAATATAATATTACCTACTAAAAAGAAAATCAACATTATCTCATCAGGTCAAAATGAATTACTGCCATAATAATATTTAAATGGGACTTTGAAAACTATATTAAATCCGTTGTAAGAATAATAAGTACTCGCTACGCACGTATAAAGTTATATCGTACGGAAGCTCCAGCGGTGGAAAAAGTGTTCAGTTTAACATTTTCAGCGTTTTAACATTTTAACGTTTGAGCTTCGTTTCATATCGCGCGCTAACTGCCCTCGCGCGGTATAAACTTTTTAATTTCGACTGCAAAAGACCATAAAAGAGAACTTTCCCAGAGAGGAGAATGCCTTTATCTCTAAGACAGTTTGAAATTATTATTTCTTTGAAACTAAAATACGCTACCGCCGACTTTTATCTTCCGCGAAATCAAATATTATTTTACATTAAATATTTTACTCGGCGTACACGTCTTTTATCTGGCTTTAATGAAAAAAAAAGTTGTATGCATACTTGTAGATAGTGGGACTAGTGGCTCAAAGTAGTTACTAGTTCAAAGAAGATAATCAACAAAGAAATCTTGTTTATTTATCAATAAATTAAAGCAGTACCTACCTATATAGATTATTTTTCTGTTATTATGGTGGAGACTCAGATCCACTAGTATAAGTTGTCCACTGAGTGAGTGCGCCATATCACCACCTTACTATTAAAACCTCCCAAGTCTGTTTGAGAATAATTTTGAAGGGAAGGAAAAAACGTAATAAAAACAATATTTTAAATACCTCTCTAATCGATGAATCTGCTAACCACTGGTTGTGAAATACGAGGTTTTATTTCCACGTTTTAAACCACGAGACTTACATTTTATTCTATAATTTGTCGATAGATGGACAGTATACTAGTCTAGACTCTAAAGAAACGAGGTTTTTGATATGATTTAAAATATTTTTTTGTTTAAATTTTGTCGAACAAACTTCATTTTTCCATAATATCGGACTTACGAGGTTTTAATGGTAAGGTGACGATATGCTAATATTTTACATAATTCAATACTTTCTATACTGTTATGAGCTTAGTTCTAAATTCAAACACCTGACGATTTATGATGGTTTATTATATATCTATCTATAGGGGCGTCAAACGGCAAAATGTCGTTTCCATTGCAAAATTGTAGGTATATCTGCAAAATCTCAAATTTTCAGGGGAGCATAAAAACAGTTTACAAAATGTGTAGCACTTGAATCAATTAATTTAAAAAGTGTTTCCATAATTTCAACGAAAATGCAATTTTTGTAAATTGATTGAATGTGTGATTTTTGCAGTTTTAATTATACAAAAATATCAAAAACGCATATTTTGCAGATATACAATTTTGCAATGGAAACGACGAAAATACAAAGTATGCAGATTAATACAGTTTAAAGTGTCGAATCGAGATTCAATAATGTGACCATACCGAAACCAGGTCAAATATAAATAAAAAAGATTTGAAGTTTCACATATTTTATATCTGCAAAAATATGTTTGTTTAAATTAGCTTTACAATCCTATGGGCCGCTCCATAAAGAGGTTTATTAACAGATTTTCGTTTTTCCAAAAAAAATGGATGTAAGTCGCCTTGCCCAACTTATAAGATTCTCGGATTCAATCATACATTGAAAAACAACATTTAAACTTAGAAGTATACAAAAATGTCTCCAAGACCTTCCAGATAATCGATTAAACTGCATTTTAGTGATAAACATAACTGCAGATTGAGACATAGTACTGATTAGATGAGACCCTTTAACAAATGGCCGTTTTATAACAGTTTTGTTTGAATTGTAAGTTTATTTCAACTTGTTAATGTTTTTAGATAGGCACGTACCTATTATATAATTAAAACACTTTAAAATGTAAATAATCAATAAAATTTATTATATTGCATGGTTTGTATTCTTTCGCTAAACGCCTTTAGTATGTTGATCCTTCCTATGAATATAGATTTATTTTTATTATTAAATTATATATATTACGTAACTTAACGTAACCTATCCTAATGTAACACAGGTGTATACGAGTACGTGTTTTATAGTTCGAACCCCCTCTCCCCAGGAATATGAAAAAATATAAATTGTTTAAGTGAATAGAATATAATTTCTTCTTCCTCGTCCTCGTTCCTCGTTAGAACCTCAAGACTGAGTATGGTGATTCTTAACGGGTCGGCCCCATTCTTCTCGGCATCCACTGAAGACCCGTAACACTCATTAATAATTGATGCAATTATCTGGAGAATCTAATGTTTGCTCTAATATCATGATGCGCCATGTGAAAAAGAACCACTTGTAGATGTGACAGCTTGCATTCTTAGTTAATAATGTGCGGAGTGTCTGGGTATGAAGAATGAGCCCGAAAAGGTGCGGGGTGGGGTTTCGCGGTAGAACCAACGAGACGATGTAAGTAGTAGGCGGGGTAAATGTGGAATTACGTGGCACCGACTAGATTTTGTTAATACCTCACCCTTCCCTCACAAAAATATTTTTTTCGAAATAGACCCCTACCAAAACATTATTCTGTGTGCCTGCCTGTAAACATTATCTTCACTATGTGGATGCCAAAATGCTGTGATAATGGTAATTTATACTTTTGAAAAATGGTTTGGGGGTGTCCATTTTGAAAAAATATCCATAATAATTTGTTATTGATTTTTAAGGGGCGGGGCCAAAAACAAAATTGAGCAGGTGCCACCGACTTCTACATTTGCCCCGCACACTACTTACAGCGTCTCGTCACTTCAACCGTAGACACTAGAACTTTCCGTTACCGGTATGTTCCTCATACCCAGACACTCCACACTTTGAGTTTTGCCTATAAATACCTGACCTGTATGTGGTGCTTACCTACGAATGATTGCGAGTTGTCGCATCTACAAGTAGTTCGAATGTGCGTGGCTTAATGGTCATAATTATTAGATTAGTTAGTGTCTGTTTGTATCGTCCGCTTTGTTTTGTCTTTTAGACATGACGTATCAAAGTATTAACGCAAATATTGGATGTCCCATATGGTTGCACCAATTCATGAATTCCATGGGTACAGTGGCCATAGACTTTGCGTGTCACAGTCACGTTTAACAGTCAAATCATCCGGGTAACGATCATCGTTCACGAGCTCCTGACTAAGAGGAAGACGGAGTAATATTCTATTCACCTATGTATTTTGTATTTTTACTGTTCCTGGGGTGGGGGGGGGGGTCCGGACCTAATAACACCCCCCCCCCCTTTGTGAGCGCGCCTGAGAATTTAGATTCCACTATACTTTTATTATGACAGTATCGCAGTGAATACGGTCACCTACATATTTATTACATCCTGAATCCAAATACTTACATAGTACATACATAAATAATTTCAATATAGTCGCTATTTGACCCCAAAAACCAATTACCGATTAATTACTACTATAGAACTACTGAATAATCATTAATTAAAAATATTCATCTATGAACTACTGCTAACAATATTAACAATTAATAAAATCATTAGTAATATTTGCTGGAGAAATTAACTACAAACTAAGTAAATTCAAATCACCAACTAAGCACAATGGCATACCAACCGCAAAACTCGGCTCATAAAGATGAGAAAACTACCCAAAGGAAATATTATTGTAATGAAAATGGTAGTCTGTGGACAGTGCCGTTCATGAAAACTACATTTTTTATTATCAAACTGAGTAGACCATTATTAATTAAAAATCATAACTTAATAACTCATGAAATGCGTTTATCAATCTTTACGAGTATATAGTTTTGCTACTAGATGTTGATTCATGATATTGTAGATACCTACTATAAATAACAACTACTTTATTGTACTAATTTTTATATCGTGTCATATCCGTAATTTCTCATTTTGGTACCTTTAAGTTAAGGTAGAGTGTGGTTGTTACTATGACATTCAGTGATTGAATTGTGTAAAATGCAATTAATATAATTTCAAAAATTACCTTTAATGGTATTTTAATTAATAAATACGTAGGTATCTAAATCTAATGGTAAGAATATGAATCCAAGATACTAAAAAATTGTTAGATACTTATGTAGCAATCAGTATACTGTAGTTTGATCTTGAATTTGATTTATTTTTGAACAGTGAAATTCTTAAAATATAATTTAATTATTGTCTATATCTATTATACTATTATCATTAATGAATAAGTTTGTATTTAAAATTTGTTAGTATAAATATTTGTATCATTGTATGTTTTATATCAATTACCAATGTCCAATTGAAGCGCACGAAACCGGTTGTTATTATTTTTAAACTACTACTAGGTACATATTGGGATTTAATTAATTTATTAGTGTCCATCATACCAAAGTTTTTTTTTTAAATTAACTGTGCAGGTTACCGAGTTGAAATACGTATTTTTATTATCCTGAGGGAAAGTTTTACAAGAACGGAAGTCATATCGTTGGAGTTTCCAATTTATATTTTATTTTAAATTGGCTACATTCATTAATAGTTCGCCATTTATTGACGTTGGCATGGTGAAAAAGTGGATTATAATATATGTAGATATGTATGTCTCGAAATTTTTCACTAGTAACTACACTCGACCTTAAGTTAATTATTATTTTCACCAAACGGATATTTTTATGACAATAAATTAATAATGCAATTACTGCTTTAATATGACAATTATTATAAATAGTATAGTACCTATCAGGACCATGAGAACATACCCGGTTCTAAAATATGTTACAGTCCTGACCTTTGACTCTATAGTAAGTTAAGTTAGACAAAATTACAGTATTTAGGTACTAATTATGTATAATTATAGCTATAGTTAAAATTTGTGGATACCTTTGTGTGCTAGGTCATCCATCCGGTCGAGTAGGCCTGCGTCGGGAGGCCAGGGGCTGATGGCGCCGAGCTGCTGCGCCGGCAACATGCCGATGCGTGCGGTATACACACTTTAGCTGGAACAACAGAAAAATACGACAATATATTTTATTATTATATGGATTTTCGACATCCCGTTTGTAGATTGTAAATATAGTGGTTAATTTGGAATTAAATGACCGCCATCAATTGGAAAATGGGCGATACTTCGCCACGCCGAACGAAAATGGTAAAATAATAGTGAGGACTATGAAATATTTTTAAATAATAGGTACATAAAATAAGGTACTTAGTATCTATTACCAATTACCATCATAATAATACACCAGTAAAACGTCTGAATTAATGTATTATTGTAATCATTATTAATTCACCAAATCAGAGCCGGTTTGCTTGAAATTCGTGGCGTTTTATCAAGACGAGCTGCCTTATAATAAAAGTCAATAACTTAAACTTTTTGAATTCGTTTATGTATTTGGGAAGGGATGGATTCAAATTGAAATTCATTCTTTTTACATACATTGTGAACATTAAAATTATTAATTTAAGACGTTCACCACATGACATTTAGAAACAAAGAAATATTATTAAAACAGTATTATGTAAAAGTTATTAAGCAGTAGAAAAGTGTAAATACAAAAAAAATGATAGAGATGACTGAATGAGCTCTCGCAAATACGAACAAGATTTCATTAAAAATGTATCTTCCTCAGGCTTTTTTAGCGTGTTGTTATCTCGAGCCCCGCCAATAAGTTAAAAATAAATTCCAAAACCCTGTATAATTGCGATATAAATGTGATTGAATGTAAATTAGTATTAATATAATTGTGTTTGGTCGGACCAGACCGTAACTAATGAAATGCCTATTATCAATTACCTATCCCTCGAAACGAAGATTCCCCATAAAGTACCATAATCCAAGTATGACATTTGGTACCTGCCCATAAACTCACCATAGCGATGATCGCTATATCGCCATCATGGCCCCCACAAAGGGGGGCTGATAGGACTCTAGCCTAGGGGCCTGAGCTCAAGGGGGGCGTGCCGGGTCGACCAGATAAATGACATAAACACATATCTTAAATTTGGTCTAATCGTAAAAAAAAGTCGCCCAGTCGCCTGCGGTATTTTACTTCGTGGTTATTATCTTTTTAAAATATATTGTTGAGCAATGCAATTTTTGATTGATGTGTGTTGATACTCGACAACTCCATAATTCTATGAGTTAAAAAAATGCTAAAAATACAATGAATTTTATTTGACCACGAACACTAATTGAAAAACGCCACTGGAGAGCGTCAGACTGCCGTTAACCTTAGCGATAGGTAGAGGGCCCGGCAAAGATTCTGGCCTGGGGGCCCGCTTCAGGATGTGGGGGCCATGATGTCCACCCTATGTTTAACTTGCCGTAAAGGATTTTTTATTGAATTTACCAATTCAATAGAGTTGGATTCACTAGTCTCTTTTCTCATTTGCGTATATTTTTACCATATACGGTGTAAGGTGTATTTATGGACAACATACTTTTGCTAGAATCACTATCAGTTATCACAAAATAGTGTACTTATAGTTTTTGTCTCGCTTAAAAAAAATATATGAGATGACTTAACACATAAATATTATATTGTTGTTTTTATTTAATAAAACGCAATTTTTTTATAGTACTTATTCCACTTTTAATTAATATATTAGGACCGGTTTCGTCCGCTTCAGTGGAAATGTCCCACTGAAGCGGACGAAACCGGTCCTAATATATTAATTAAAAGTGGAATAAGTACTATAAAAAAATTGCGTTTTATTAAATAAAAACAACAATACAATGCAGTTCCACCATGAATTGACAGTTCACAAAATAAAGGAAAATAAATATTATAGATATAATATTTTTCTTTATTATATGTCAATGCTTCTAAGAAAACCTATGCGTTTGTGTATACCCTTAACCTAGTGTGAGCTCACATCAGACATTGATAGTCGCACATTGTTCTATTGAGCTACTTACCTGAAAAAAAATGTAATTTAATAATTGAGGTTTTTAGCATTAATCATATTGATTCGAGTCAATAAATAAATTGGCAGGTAGATAATTATATTGGCGAATCGGTAAGAATGGTGACAACCCGTTTAATAAGAAGATTTCTAATAATCGATTTTATATGACATTCATCCCGATAGGTATCTTTGTAATTTTCTCAATTTTGTTTATACCCCATTCAATTTCCTGGAAACTGTTAATAACATGTATAATTTAAACGTTTATCTCTCCCAGCGGCTTTAGCGTCAGGCTTATAATGTGGTCGGTCCAAGGTTCGAATTCTGGGTCTGACAAATACTCACTGACTAAATATATACACTGACTAAATATATTGTTTTTCAATTTATGTTTGCAGTCAGAGTATGGATCTAATAGGTTGAGCAAGTGGCTTATATCCATTTCTCGTAAAAACAATAATCTGTGGAGGCCCGTATAATATTATTAGGATCGGACATGGTCAAAAAATATCAAACTTACTATTGGTTATTAACTATCATCATTATTCATATTATAAAGAGAGTGCTCAAGAGAGGGGTGTCAATATATTTATAATGTGCGTATTAAAATTTGATTGAAATTTCATGATCCAAAAAGACAATGAAAAATGAAAACTGAAAACTGTCGGATACAAAAATAGTTCAAGGTCATATTAGGTTACGCTAGGTAATTATATATATATATATATAATAAGTACACTATCGTCAGCAAGACATTAAACAATACACAATATTATGTACCTTTTAATGAGAAGCACTGATTGATTTTGAGGCCCACCAATAAAAAATAAAATAAAAACTATAAATTCCAACTATGCGAAAAAAAACAAATGTAAGTATTACTTTTCTATAATTACAACTAAAAATATTTATTGTTGAAGGTGGCATAAAACAACAATAACACATAATACTATCAGGTACCTAGTAGTTCATTTTGTATGTACAAGTCCGAATCTATTTGAGTGGTTATGACTAGGGATTTCAATCCCGGGATCCCGAGCTATTTTCGATACCTATGAATCCCGGGATTGATAAACATAATCCCGAAACTTAGAACAGAAAAAATACTTTTAATAACAAATAACTATATTAGAAATAAACTGAGTTTGAATGAAGTTTGATTTATACCCATGTACAAGTTGCCGATTCATTTTATTTTTTCACATAAATTAATAAAAATGAGAAAGATTGGAAAAAAACAATGCTTCGCACTATTAACAAAGTAATTCCACCATGATCTCATACGTTTTACGGCTGTTTCATATTTGGCTGACTAATTAAATTTATGAAGCGGAAAGGCCATATGTACACCATGATTTTCTTTACTATTTTAAATCTCGCTAACCCATTCATTAAGTCTTTACTATCAGAAACAGCAATGTCATATTCAATTCACATTATTATTTATATTACAATATTATTTATTCTGTTAAACTTATGTATTTCCAAGATTGAACGTATACAATATTAACAATAAATGTCTTAAATAGTATAAATTATAAGTACTATATTTATTTTTGACCGATTTTATCAATGTTATTTGAAAATATAAAAAAATTATATGAAAAAATGCCAATCCCGGGACCAGTCCCAGGATCCCGGGATTGTCAAATTGTAATCCCGAAATCCCGGGATCAGAATTTTGGCTCGGGATTGGATTCCCTGGTTATGACGTATCCTCTACATGCCTATATTTTAGTAGGTATAATTTAATAATTGCGTGACTGGTTTAAACTGTTTCGCGACCTCCTTTTAAATTTTCTGACGAATCAATTGCGCCATCTGCGCCGAAGAAAATATCCGATAAATAAAGGCTTTCATTTTTACATGAGTTGGCTGTCAATCATTTTGATTGTTTCACTGTGTAGGTACTGTAAGTACGCCTCGTGGCCTGTTATAGTGCTAAAAATAATATATATATATATTATAATAATATATTAATTAGGTCCTAACAGTAAGCTTGTAATCAAATTTTGTACATGAAGTTATCACAAAACAACGTTACTTATAATGATGAAAGTAAGATAGAAATACTTATCTCTTTTTGTATGAATTTCATTTTGAGGTATTAAATTCTGTTATATTTTAAAGATAAACGTGTGAATTGTCACTCAAATGGACGTCCCTGACAGATTTTTCTCGATTTGATATCAAATCAATTTTCGACCACATAGGTACTTAAACCGCAAAAAGGATGACAGCGCAAAAATCTCAAGTCTCAAGAAATATGATTATTTTGAAAGTCTAAAAAGTTTGAATGTGGTCTTGGAGGATAGATGAACCAAATTAAAACTACTATCTACGGAAATTCCACATCAGACTTCAAAAGTGCTGCGGAGTACTGGAAAGTATGGTTAGTGTTAAGTGTTAGAATTAATCGGGCTAATAACCGACTGTCTACAACTCAACTATAAAACAACTTCTGATATTCGGTGATGAGCTCTCAATACATAGGAAGATAATAATTGCTACGAAATTTTATCCCATAGATAGGTATCAATTATTAATTTAAACCCGACGGATGCATAATGGGTAAAATAAATAAGCTACCTAGTCACCTGTATAAAATTTAAATAACGATTTGGAGTACTTACAAGGACCTCAACTAGGGTCTCTAACTTTTCTGAGATATGTCCAGTACAAGTACAATATATTTCTGATATAACATTATAGATTTTTGCCTTTAAAAAATTCCCTCCAAGTGTAGCTAGCTTTTGATTTCCCGATTGGACTGTGTGATTTATCTCATCGTCAGCTACGTAACACTGTGTTAAAAATCAGTTGGTGGCCTCCGGGTGGCGTCTGGTTAAAATTCAGCAAGGATCTCGGATGGATATATTTTTTCGGCACGATTCTAGCCAAATCGAGACAAAATTGCCAATTCTAGACTGGTATTAACAGAAGATTCTTTACAAGAAATGCGTACTAGAATTAGACATTGGACTGACCGTTGATTTCTTACTCTGGATCAACCACAAATTAAAAAAAAAACAAAACGATTTTTTTTTCCACCCGCTGGTGTAAAATTCACAGTTTATAATATTGGAGTCCAGTAAGACAAGGGGCTTAAATCAAAGACGATGGTTGTTACATTGGACGCTAAAGACGCACTTAGCGCGTAACGATTAGGTGGCCATTCGATATAATTAGCATGCTATTTAAATGTGGTAATGAAAAAGTAATTATCTAGTCAGCAGTCAATGTGTAAGCTTGCATTTTATAATACTACACCATTCACAAAAAATATAAATTTAAATAAACTGAAATCTATGAAAAATAATAAATGAAAACAACTGAAAAACGCTTTTGACGTTGATTTTTGACAGAGCGAAAATGGACGGAAAAGTCGACCGGATCGAAGATTTTTTTATATTACTATTGCATAGTTTCCCATTATTTATATCTATTTTTTTTTCGACCATGTCCGATCCTGATAGGATCATATCGTCCTCCACAGAGTGGAGGTTTGTGTTGACAGATTTTGTTTTTTACGAGAAATGGATGTGCTCTTGCTCAACCTATTAGGTTCTTACCCTGACACACACAAATCGAAAAACAATGTGTGTACTTGCCAGACCCAGGATTCGAACCTGGGACCCACGGCTTTATAGTCCAACGCTTATGCCGCGCGGCCACCGTGGGCGTATATCTATACCCAATTATAAATAAGAATACAAATATGTAGAAAGGATACATACACAAAAATAACATATTATATTAGTAGTCTGTATTAAATATTCCCAGATTTATTGATAAAAGTAAGTGCTTCTAGAAAATTTTAAAGTAAATTTATACTTTCAAATATTCAGTAAAATTTGAAAGCAGGTAGGTATCTATTTTTAATTTAAACTTAGGAATCAATACAACAACTATAACCTGTAGATAAAAATCTATCTACGATGTTGAAACCCTCCCTCTACAATAGTAAATCAATTAACCTTTATTAAAAAAAAACAGTATATACTTATTCCTCTATGATTTATTTTGCATTTTGTATTCTTGTATACGTACGAATTTTAGGAAGATACGTACCCAAGTAACAGCTGTCTTATGCATTTCATTTGGATGCATCTATGTTATAATATTATTATACTTGAAATATTCGTACAGCCATGCCATACATATATTATATTATATATTCTGGAATTATATAACGAAGCGAGCGCTTCTAGTGCTTTTAGGAAAACCACAATTGACTAAGCTAGTACGTTATGGTGTTTTGAATAAAAATATTAGAAGTGTGAAGCGTGGATATTCAAAAAGCTGTCGCATAGAAAAAAAATGTTTAAGGACACTTAGCACTGAGCCAATTAGCGATGATCCTATGAGGGCGTTCTAGCAAATTAAGAATTATTTTCTTTTGATGGAGAGATGGAGCACTAACGAAGCAGGCGAATTGAATGCAGAACCATTCAAATCCGACACGTAATATTTTATTTAGGGAGCTGCAATAATCTGTAGGTAATATAATATTTTTTACTCTATGACTTGGCACGGGGAAATGGGTGGCTTAGAAGTGGCGTGCATAGAAATTGGGATTCAATTATCGTCATTAATCTGAAAGAACTTAAATTAACTTTTTATTATGTTTTTTTTAAACAGTTAATTATTAAAACATGAGCATAATTCTTAATAGGTTTTATATTTAAATAAGTGTGTACATACAGAGGTGGATTGGTAGCTTGAGATTGGCCTAAATATTTATTTATCAAAACGAGTGTTAAGATGAAAATATATAGGTACCTATTCATAGTTATTATAAAATAGTGTACGCCTCTATGGGTGATACAAAGTAGCAAATATACTTAATGGATATCATTTAACAGTTTTAAATATTCTTCGAATCTACATGTAAGGTACCTACCTACATGGTACAATTATTGCAAAATGCGTTTGGGACTCATTGGGCTGCTGAAATAGGAAATTAATTGAATTAGTAGATTATACCCATAAACAAGATTTTTGATTCTGCACCCGATAGGTAAAGTGGGTTAATTTTAAAACGCAATGAGAACATGACAATATCTTAATGTCCTTTCTCACCGTTACCTACCTACGTAACTCTTTACTGTACATGGTATACCTACTTAGGTACATTTCAATTAAAATAACTGATGGTTTTAAAAAAATAAGAGGTTCCCGCCGGGTTTCTAATACCATGAAAACTCCTGAAAGGTTTCAGTTATAATCTATAAATACAACGTTCGTTTCAATGAATAATGACAATATTGAAAGAATATATAGATATTCAATGTGTTTAGGTTGGACACTCACTTAGGTAAAACCTTTTTTTAGTATTAGGTAAAATCCAAAGACAATAAATTCTTAATTCGACCCTTTTCGCAATGAAATTATAATTAGATTAAATACAACATATATACCTAATATAATAGGTGCCTAAGACTAGTGTAAAAATAACATTTCGATTAGTTTGTTGTATAATGATAGTTGAAGTTGTGATTATCGATAATAATTAGATTGAAGCTATTATGATTATCAATAGGTAGGTACGTGATGTAGGCAGCTAGGTATGTAGGTAACTACTTGTACATGTATGTACATATGTACCTACCTCAAAATGGTATTATATTTCGACTAAATGGAACTATGCTACAAAAAGTGAAAATAAGTAGGTACCTACTTAGGTAGATATTAGTGGTAGCGGTAGCTACGCTGATAACCGAAACATTGGTAGATTTGTAGCCCCCCTATACGGTAAAAACCATCATTGAGTGTTACACATAGTGAAGTGATTTTGAAGACCAATGGTTTTTATTGATTTTTTATAAGTACATAGTTCTAAAAATATCCATATTGTAAATATTTTAATATTTTGTAAAGAAGATACTACTTCAGATGTTTAGTGGAAAACCGCTATCGTTAGATCTAACCATTTAAAGTACACATACACCTAAACGAGTCGCCTATAGGTACCTACTGCTAGAAGAATCGGACATCATTAGGTACCTACTTATGCATACGGGAATCCTTAAAATCATTTGCATAAATTATTTTGAAATAAATTCTAATAGATTTAAGTTTTGTACTACTTTTGCTAGTTTTGAAAGACTTAGGTACAACGATGTAGGTAGGTATATTTTATTAATTATTTTAAATAAAATACATAATAATTGAATGCGCGTAGGTATCTAGTGATAGTAGGTACGTAGGTTTAATTTAGGTGAAGCTTATAAGTATGTAGGGAAGAAAGTAGGACGTAGGTACTCAGTTTTAAAAAAAAATGAATTGCCTATCATTCCCGTGGCACTAAATTACAATATATGTATTATGTGTAGGTACCTATTTTAAAATAATATTATTACCTGTTGTTTTATCTGGTTTAAAATAGAATATCACTTTTTAATTTTCACTGACATACAAGGTATTAGCACCACACTTAAATGGACGAAGTCATCTTTATATAAAATTACAGTATTTTTTTGCCTAATTAGCACGTATATTATATTATAATATTATAATACAATTCTATCTATTTATTTCAGTACCCTTTTAAATAGAGTTTAATATTTTTCCTTTGATTAATAATATTTTGAGTTATGTCACATTTAAATAATATGACGTATTTTATTTAAGTAACTAGCCAATTAAATATATTTATTATTTACATGGTACCTAATGGAAATATGGATTCGTGATTTTGGTTTCTAATATTAGGTATTTCTCAGTTACTTATATATTTTTACACACTTTGAATTAATTCATTATGTAGTGTCTACCTAAACATTTTAATTTATTAAAAGTCAATACAACTTAGATAAATAATTACAACTTGACCAATGTCAAGTATTTAAATCACGGAAGTTCAACATATCACGGTGTTTATAAACAATACGATTCGCGCACAACCTTTCCGTACGCCGAAAGCTTTACTACTGAACTTAAGAAAAGCATGGTTCCCCAGCCTGTGATAACGAAATAATAATCATTCAAAAACAGCAACATAATCAAAACTGCACACAATTCTGACCTTTAATGATTACGATACTAAAGTGTAATGTTGCTACGTTATGTTGTTTGTTATACGACCCTACCCTCGACTCCGAAATGTAGACAATCTATCCTGTTTTAAAGTACCATAACGTTCCAAACAAAACGTATACACCATGTATAAAACAAACCAATACAACAATAAACATTCTGTCTCGTTCTCTCGCGTGAGTTGGGTTCGGAAAATTCATGTGCATCTCTTTCGCAAAAGCTCCCGTTCCCCGCGTGTCACGGACATAAATTCAAACTTTGAAGCAACAAGGTTATCTACGGCCAATCGGAGAGCTTCTCGTTCCCGCCTCGGCCAATGGCAGCGCGAGCTTTGAGGCCGTGCATCCAATGGGTTGGCACAATTGATTTTTTTCACGGTTTGGCGGTATAAACTCGCCGTGTTTTGTGTTTTAATATTATTTATTTATTTATTTTCTTTATGATTTAGTGCCGGCCATATGGTATAAAGGCTGCGGTGTGCAGCTCTTTTGTTAGCGCTTTCAGATAGCGTGCGAGAGAGTCGGAAAATAAGATTAAAAAAACCATTTGAACAGAATGGCCATGCAAGATTATTTTTTTCGCCAGTAGAGTTATATTGGTGCTTCAAATTTTATGGTTTGAATTGAATACCTACTTTTTTATATTTTTATTAGTTGGTCGTCATGTATGTAGGTAGCTATTGTATGTAGGTACCTACACAATAAAAAAATGCAAATTACCATGTCTGTTCCTAAGTGAAGCATATTATGTGCCTACACAAAGTGGAGGTTATATTAACAGATTGTTGTTTAGGGACGTAGATGCCCGGTCCACTGATTGATTTCTAGGCAGAGGGCTCCATACGATAAAAATAAAATAAAAACCATGATTTACAACTACCAACGTAGGTAGGTAGGTACCTAGCAAAAATATGAATGTACCTACCCATGGGACCCACATCGTAAAGCGGGCCCCCCTACCTATCGCTAAGGATACAGGCAGTGTGATGATCTACAGTAGCGTTTTCCAAATGGTGTACGCGGAAAAATTAAAGTGTAAGTATATTTAGTGTTTTATTGTATATTGTAGGTAATATCTACATCAATTTGAATTATGGAGATGTCGGGTATTGACGGACAATTAAAAATTGCATCGTAGAACCAAATAATTTGTAACAATAATATTGTTGAATGAAAATAGCGCCGCAGGCGACTTTTTTTGTTTTAAATCAAATTTGTGATGAGTGTTTATCTTACTTATCTGGTCGACTCGCCTCGCCGGGCCCCTCCTGAGCCCGGGCCTCCGGGCTAGAGTCCTGTCAGCCCCCCCCCCCCTTGTGGGGCCATGTACCTACCTATCTCTTTCCTAGAATCATACCCTGTAGGTACCTAATTAAAATTGAAGATGTCAATTTTATAGTGATACAGTGAGAAATAACCATTTTTAAAGCTATTTCGAGACCCCTTTTAAATCTTCTGACCGATTGACTGCGTAATGTGCATCAAAGGTATTAGCCATTCGTCCAACACACCGTGTAATCGCGCTGGATCAAATACACATTGAAAAATTCGAATCACACATCACTGTAAAATTCACATGTTGTTTTTTATTACTTATGTGTTTTGATCCAGAGCGTGGACGAGAGCATAAGTTGATTGAATGGCTAACAACTACGTATTTCTTGTGATTTTTGTAATGCGTTCAAAATCCACTTCGAATTTTATAATAGCCAATGATTAATATTATTATTTAGTACTTAGGTACTTAATCAATACCAGTCACGGTTTTGAATATCATTATATATATATAAAAATATAGTATATAAATCAACGCAGCACAGCTTTATTGAATATAGGTAGGTACAGTTTTTTTAACACTTCGTGATGGTCTATCGCAAATAATACTAATTTCCGCAAGGTTGCCAGCAGGCCTAGACGCTAGAATTATACTTCATGAGGTTCTGGGCATAATATTTGGGTCCCCAAAAATATTATTTTTATATTGATAAGAATCCATTTTAAATTCTATCGAATTTACCTAGTCGAATTTGTCGAATATTTTTTAATACGAGACAATACGAAGCAGTGGCGCACTCATGATTTAATATTGGGGGTGGCCCAAGGAGGAGAATGTAAATTTGTCCCAAAGGGTTTTTTTCTGCTTTGTATAATTATTTTTACATATTTTCACAATACACGGCGGCATATTTGTACAGTTTCTCATAGTTTTTATTAATTACGGCGGTAACCGTTGAGTGTGTCATCAGCGACTGACGGATTGGAAGTGACTAACAGCGACCATGCTGGACATGTGCGTCTAGTATGCTAAAACATTACTCAAATAATATCGGCTGTGTTATCAGCTTGGTCTAGAGCAGTGGTTTTCATGTGGGGCCAATAGCGCTTTACATAATAATATTTCAAAAATGTATTTATGACTTAAATCTCTTCCCACAGCATTCAGTGGGATGCACATCATAAAAACAAATATCGAAGCCAGTTGACAGATGTGAACTTAGAAGCACCCATGTGGCTCGCATTGGAAAAAAGGAGTATTGAGGAATTTCCATTTACATTATTTTTAAATAAATAGATATTTAGGTGCTAAAGCGTTCAAATGTCTTTTATTAAATGGATAAATTGATCCATTTGTTAAGTAAATATAATTTAGCTTTAATTTTTTCAATCACAACAAAAGTGAAATTTGGTGCGGTCACCAGACGTTTCCATAGAACTGTCAATGTCAACTGCGCGGCCTCAGTTAAACTTCACGTCGTTTGTCGCCGAATGTATAACTTCGATTTTTGTTTTTTTAATATTGAGGTTCCAAAATATTAATTATTGAAATTGGACAAAAAAAGTATTATTGCATTTAACTTATACAATAACCTACTTAACACAACACAGCCTAATTTCTCGTTTATCGGTTTTTTGTCTATTGCACTCGGTGTACCTACACCATGGCCCCCATATCCTGAAACGGGCCCTCAGGCTAGGATATTTGGCAGGCCCCCTACCTACCGCTAAGTTTAATCCTTTATATGCAGCAATTAGTTAATTGATAGTAGTTAACATAAGAATTGGTGTAATTAAGGCGTCCAAAGACGCTTTGGGCACTTAACCGTTTAAGGCAGTGTGAAACACTACATTAACGTTTTTCAAATTGTGTTTTAGTTCAAATTAATGGTAGTTAGGGGAAGGTTGCGATCATTGGACCAGTGCTTTCATTGGACAACGTAGGTATATCAGAAATAAAAGACGTTAGAAACCATCAGTGACCTCACAAAGCAAGCTTTCCATGCCTCTTCCTCGCCTCTCTTGTTTCAGTCTCGTCTTGGATGTGGTAAATGAGTCACGTTCGTTGGTGTATTCATCGTGCATAAAATATAACAATCAAGTAAAACTAAAACGAATGTAAGTATGATTCTAATAACTATATTTGGTTGTACTTACATCAATTATGTTAGGTAATTTATTTCTATTTGCAACTATGATAATAGTTGTTACGCTAATACTTTGGTTTTTTTGTGAAACTTGTTTTTGTGACAGCACCTGTAGTTGCTATCATTGGACCATGGATAACCTCTACCATTGGACCGGTATAATCATGGGAATGATTTTATAACATTTTTCACATTATATTCTTTTTGCATTCCATAATGGCGAAGAGAGGTAATACTATACCTGGAATGAGCCCAGCATGTCATTGGCATTACAGGCATTAAGGAAAAAAGAAGTAGGTTTGAACAAGGCAAGTCGAATGTTTGGAGTTCCAAAAGCGACACTGAAACGAAGACTAGATGAAAGCAATCAAAAATCCAAAGAAGAAATTCAGATAGTTGGTTCCGAAGGTGATCTACTATTAGAATTATTAGAGACAGAGCTTTGCGACCAAATTCTCGAGTTTGAAAGTTGTTCACCTATACCTGATACGTATGGTATCACTCCAGTAGATGTCAGGCGATTGGCATTTCAATTTGCTGAGCAAAATAATATAAAGAATAGATTTAATAAAGAAAAGCGAATTGCAGGAGAGAAATGGGTTTAAAAATTAAGGGTTTATGAAACGGCGTCCAAACTTGAGCCTACGACAACCGAGAGCTACTTCATTCAACAGAGCTACCGGATAATCAAGTTACAATTAAAGATTTTTTTGATAAACTTCTGTATATCTAAAAATGACATTAACGATGCTCGGCGTGTATTCAACATTGATGAAACGGGTCACAACGTGGCACAACAACCACAACTGTATGTTGTGCTAATGCTGCTGGCCTATTCGTTCCCCCGCTTATCATATTTAAACGAAAGAGAGCAAAAGATGAATTGAAAGATGGAGCACCACCTGGTTCAATATTTGCTTTCGACCCAGACAGTGGCTATATTAATAAAGAAATATTTTTTCTGTGGATGCAACATTTTGTGGAGAATGTAAAACCATCTCCAGAAAAAAAAGTTTTGCTTATATTGGACGGTCACACAAGCCACACCAAAAACTTGGATGCAATAGATATGCAAATAGACATGGTGTAGTAATGCTTTCACTTCCAGCACATACATTCCACAAACTGATGTGTAATTTTTAAGCCGCTGAGTAGTTATTAGATAGATGAAACCAAAAAATGGCTTCGTCAAAACCCTGGGAGATGTGTGACAACATTTCAAGTATCTATGTTCTTTGGAAAAGCCTATTCTAGGACTGCTTCTGTCGGTACGGCTGCAAATGGCTTTCTGAAGACAGGCATTTATCCTCTGCATAAAGATGTAGGTATTTGCTGACTATGAATTTGTGATAGCCCATGAAGAATCGGAGAATGCTTTTGTTTCATTTTTATAAAATATTATTATAAAGCACCTTGATTGGACCACGTGTGTAAATTATTATTATTTTTTCAAAGTCCAATGATGGAAACTTAGTAGTCCAATCAAGGAGCATGTGGTCCAAAGACGGCAACATATAAAAATTTGGTTTTCCTGTTAAATCACGAAAATGGTTAATTTTATTGGACTGATGTTAAGTGTATACATAATAAAGTAAATAATACATTGAAATGAACAATTTGTTTTATTTTATCAATAATATTTGATGAGTTACACCATCACAAAGTTAAGTGGTCCAATCATAGCAACCTTACCCTATATAGTGAATTATTAGCGACTTTTATTACATCTACTTTAATAATGGAGCTGTAGAGTATCAACACATAATAATCAGAATATATCATTTTGTACAAAATTTATATAATTAATATTAACAATGATGACCATGAAGTATAATAGAGCCGCAGGCGACTTTTTTTACTACTAAAGCTAATTCATGATCTGTGTTTATCTCACTTATCTGGTCAACCCGATACGCCGGGCCCCCCACAGCCTGAGCCTCCAGGCTAGAACCCTGTCAGCCCGCCCCAACCATGACCTACACCACTCCGGAATTCGGGTGGACACTGAGAATTTTTGACAGTTCCATTAGGGACTGGGTTTCAAAAAAAAAAACCCGACATTAGTGTTTCGAAATTTTTGTGTTAGAAATTAAAATCTATGATTTTTTTTTAAAAAGGGTGCTGGAGTTTTATTTTTCATCATCGCTCATCATTTTTGCCGTGATTTTATTTGTCTAAGCCCAAGGTATAGTTTATTGGCTTTCAAATGTTTGGGGGCTGCTGGGGCCCCTTGCCCTCCCTCCCTGAGTGCGCCACTGATAAGGACAATGGCTCAGGCCCTTAGGGTTTAAATGGGTTTAGATTACTCTTGTTCTTGTAATAGAATTCATTTTCCGGGAGCCTTTGGTTGTAGTTCCTTTGGCCCTATGGCAAATACGATCCTGGTCGCAAGTTGATACTCATCTGATCGCACTGTTACCTGCCTTCTTATGTTTAATTGTAATAAAAAAAGTAGGTAAAATTGATGATGTAACTGTTAAATGTGATTAGGTATGTACCTACGTTGTAGTGGTAATTATTTTTACGACGTTTTTAATAGTTCGTATTCTTATTTGTCCGGTGGTTATTTATCCAGTACAAATCTTGCAATCGATTTTTAAATTAACTTCCCGACTAGCTAGACATTTGAAACGTTTAGAATATATGAGAACACGATGCCAATGCATTCTTTTAATACTTTTAGCCATCTTTAAGTAGAATTGAATTCATTTTCAGTTAATTCTGTTTTGTATGAAAAGTTATTTCGGAAGAAATCCGTAATCCAATCCACTAATATTGGTTGCTAAGTGGGTGGTCCTAGCAAATAAATTATTAATATATACCTACGTGCGTTACTATGGAAATCAAAATGACATTTCAGCATTCAATATTTGTTTGTTTGTTTGTTTTTTATTTACTTCATATCAAGTACAAGTTTGAGCATATTGAGCATAATAATTGAACAGAAAATTTAAAAATGTTGCATATAAAAAGTTCTTTTTATCTTGTAATTATTATAACATTTTGTTAACAAATTATCTAGGTATTATATAAAACTCAATAGTCTAATATTGGAATGATTTTAATTGAACTTAAAAACTAGGTAGGTGCCTATCAGTGGCGTGCGGTCCATAGGTATATGCTGTGGATGCGGTGCATGCCCTATTTAATCCCATTTTTTTTATTATAGTAGGTATAAATATCGACAACACCAATAAATAAATTCAATTCAATGACATTGATAGCTGTTCGGTACAGCTTCCTGTGATACCAAATTAGTTATTGTGTAGATTTGCTATTTAGTGAAATCAACAAAAAAAAAACAATATTTATGATATAAAACGGATAGATAGATACCTACATAGGTACATATGTCAATCAGTTTCGCAAATTAAGTGAATGCAATATTACTATCATACAAAACCTTATAAATATATATATATATTTCTTATATTCATTTTATTTGATCGGGTTAATTTCTAACATAAAAGGCGGCAAGAATACTGTTAGCACTTGAAGCCTCAAAGTACCATCGTAAATTGTCACTGATAAATACTATACTATGCTACTAAAATAACAGTATATCCCACAAAAATCTATGTGATCAAATTATCGTTACTGGCATAGGTTCAGATAAATCACCCATGTAAATAGATGCCGTGTTGGTAAATTAAGTAGGTAGGCGATGTCATCGGCACAAAGCATAGCGAAAAATGCTTCGCAGAGCTTTCACGAGTCTCTGTCGCGAAGCTTTTGCTTAGAGTTTTCCTCAAAGTGGTAGCGGTTAATTTAGGTACCTACCAATCACCCAACGGCAACAAGGTTCATTTGCCAACCTATGTTGTTTATGTAAGGGGTTCTACTTTACTACTTAGGTCTACTTAATATAGTTATGTCTATACTTTATACCTACCAGTGTATTAAAACATTGTTTCTAGTTTTTTTTGCAATGTTGCTTAAATTACAATAGCTATCTATATAACGAAAAAAATGGCTATTAATACTGTAGGTAGAGTTCGTAGCATCGTAGGCTACATCGAATCAATCGTTGGAAAACACGGGTATGCGTGAAAAACAATAGCCATTCCCAACTGCACCGTTTAGTATGTATTTTAAATCCGGTGTGCAACAATGACGAGAGATATAATAAGTACTATATGTTGTCTCGTGTGGGTAGACAGGTTATGCGTTGCACAAAGGTGGCACATTATAAAAGGCGGCGAATGAGGAAACTAATAAATACCTACAAATATTACAACTCTTAAGAACAGTGATGGATTTCCATGACGCTATCGCATTATAAAAAAAGTATTGACTTCTTCGTTTAAAAAATAAGCGAAGAATAAAAAATTCTGATAATATAACTAATATTGTATTGTCATACTAATCCCCACCGTTATACATATTTTAATGTCGGTTTATCACACTTGCAAATTTCTCATAAGGTCGCCACCAAACCTGTCAGCGCCACGAACGTCCACGTATTAAAAATTACCAACGTTTTAAATGATCTAATTCTCAGTTGATGGTATGTATATCAATGTATTTGTCTGTTTAATATACTTAAATATCTGAAAATAAATAATAAAGTTGGTAGTAAGTTAGTAAGTATCTAACGAATTTTGAAACGAAAAATGTAAGGGAGCGGCATTGCCTAGGGACGTCACTGCATACATGCACAGCTATGTTTCTAATGATTTCTTATAACTTCCCAACAACTACTACTAGACATTTGAAACTTTTAGAATATATCAGCACACGATGCCAATGCATTCTTTTTATACTTTTAGCCATCTTTAAGTAGAATAAAATTCATTTTCAGTTAATTCTGTTTTGTATGAAAAGTTATTTCGATACCATTCAGCGCTCGAAATGGAACATTTTATGAACCGGAGCGCTTGACAAAAATATTATAGTTTTTTAATTTTATATGTATTTTATAATATAAAAACTGTGTTAATTTTTTTATATGGCCAATCCAGCTCAAATGGTCGAATAAATTTTTCCACGAGAAGGAGCGATAGTTATGAACCGGAACGGCGCTCCGGTGCGTTCCGCTCCATTTCGAGCCCTGATACCATTAGTAGTTGCTAGGGGGTCCTAGCAACTAAATTATTAAATAATATATACGTGCGTTACTATGAAAATCAATATGATATGAAATGACATTTCATTATTCAGTATTTCTATCAAGTAATTTTTTTTTGATCGTTTAAGCTAGTCAACTCAAGTTTATATGATTCAACAGATAATTTAAAAACGATGTATATAAAAAGTTCTTTTTATCTTGTAGTTATTATTATTTATTTTTAGCTGTCTTAAACTAATAAATTCAATCAAAATTTACATTCAAATCTACTGCTGTTCATAATAGCAGCACCGCAGGCAAAAACGACTTCACGAAACCTACACTCAAAATGAGTTAAATAGTTGCATTTCTTCCATTATTTTCAGTATCCTAGCACACTCTGCTTACTTGTCCTTTATCGTGTGTCCGGAAACTTGTACGTATGCAGTTCTCCATATTACACTTCATCGTGAAGTGTTGTATCGGAAATATATGGCCGTATATTAAAGACCGTTCAACCTCTTTGGGCCGCAGTAGTAGTACAGACATAAAATTCATATCAACATAAAACACGGGTTTTGTTGGTTTAGACTTTACAGGCAGCCAGCAGCAAACACATTTGGAAAATAGCCGAAAGGTGTACTGGATTATTTGTTAGGTTAGGTTAGGTTAGGTTTCTTTTTCAGTCTTGAATTCATGAATTTTGGAAAAATCAGATATGAAAACTGAATTAATGTTCATATTGAATCCAATAAAATTGGAGACCGTATGGTGTATAGTATACGATTATCTCTTTCCGATAGAAAGCTCATGGCAAACTGTGGCACGGTGAAATGTTTTGTACGTACAATTTACATGTAGGTAACCCCTTTATCGTGCCGCCTGAGTGCTATGTAACTACCAAATACCCCCGCTTGGCGCGCTATGGTTGCGGGTTCGAATTTTGCATGGATCAAAATAATAGTTACCTAGGTTACTACACATGATAATGTTTCGATGTGTGTTTGGATCGAATGTCTAACAAACATATCTCGTAAAAAATACTCACACAAGAGGCAGCCAATATCTTAAAAGATCCAAAAATATTGGATTTTTTAACAGTACCTGACTATTTTTTATGATAGATGGTATCTACCTGGGTAGGTTTGTGTGACGTCACAACCGTCGACGACAAGCCGAAAGAGGGTGTGGGAGGGCTAGAGGGAGGGAACGTCGCTCACTGCTTCATTTTACACTAAGCTGTCAGGTCGAGTCACGCCGCGCGTCTCACCGATGACAAGCCACCTAGGCACAGTTGGTAACAAAATAAAATAAAGGAAAATTATATTCTAAGAACCATTCAATTGTTTTTTCGATAATATTTGAAAAAAAAATGCAATACTTATGGTATTTAAATAATGTGTAGTTCAGCGTTGGAAACGGAAAATTTTACGAACCGGTGCATCAAATAATTAACAGAAAAAATTAACATAGTCATCTAATTTTATGTATATTTTATAAAAATGAGTGTATTAGATTTTTTGTTATATTATGTCATATCTAGCTCAGATGGTCAAATTAATTTTTCCACGAAACGGAGCGATAATTTTGGGGATTTCATGAACCGGAACAGCGCTCCGGTGCACTCCGGTTTATTTCGAGCCCTGATGCTGCTTAGGTTGAAGTTTATCGACTTTTTTGATTTTCGAGAATAGTTTTTTGGTTTCTCAAGATGTCGAAGAATGTCGTTGAATTAACAGTTGACTGTTAAAATTATTTTTAGTATTCCAGTTTCCAGTAAATCTTATAAGTACTTTATTGTATAAATAAATACCACCGCCATACCTACTCCATCAACCGTCATTAGTACCTGTCCTCATTAATTCAGTGGTTAGTACGTACCTAGGTACGTAACGGTCATACTCTCAAAAAATCTCTACTTCTAAAATATGCACAATCCTGAAAATACATCTAAATTGTAAAATTAATTCATTAGCTTTACAGTAACATATTTTCAGCTCACATTAATGTTATTAAGCTCCATCTTTCTGTATCACTTATTTTAAAAAGACATATTTCAAAACAAACAAACAGTTCAAAACAGTTTTTTGTTATTCAAATCTTACATAGGAATAGACAATCCACCGACAATTTACCATTAAATTAATCACTAATGATGTTCCGTATGGAGACGGCAAAGTAAGAATTTTTTTCTTATATTACCTTCTTTTGGGAGTAGGTACATATTATTATGTTGTCGAAATGAGACTTTTGGCCTACGATACTCACAGTAATATAATATTAGTAATAAGGTGACCTTCTTAAAGGCTGAAAGATTTTTCTTTTGAATTTACTTATTTATAGATATGTTACGATAAGAAAATAGTGCAGTGTAACGCTTTGTTCGCAATACTTACATTACTACTAATCACCTATTCATATTCTTGCTTATTTAGATTAACTGCCTACTACTTTAAATAATATATAATGAAGCCTTTATAATAGACGTAATCATTTTTTTAAAAATTCTTAATCGCCATGGGTTTGGTCGATACATTGAAAGTTTGTGCAATATATTGTACCTACCAATCTTCTCAATATTTTAGACGTCTTGCAGATTCAAATCGTAAGAAACCTACGTGCATTTCATTCAACTGTGCGTGGCCTAGGTAGGTGTCCATCGTTCCGTCGTCCAGTTATAGCGTTCACTCTGCGACGCCAAATCGTCTTCTCATACGCAGGGATAAAACTTTAAGTACAAGTGACGCCACTGATTTATGGAGATAATTTTAAATATAATAAATAATGACCTCTTAATGAACCGTCAGTGTAATGCTGCCTTTATTATTATCATATTATTATGTTAAAGTACCTATAAAACGTTTGGGAAGATGCATGTTGATTAGGATAACTAAATGAACGTAGTAGTCACAAAAAGACTAGCGTCAACCTTATAATTCTTTGCAATGGTTTTGCAATATAACTAAATTAATTAGAAAATAGAAATGTCTACATATTTTTAAATCAAAATTTACTATATTTTATAAATAAATAAATCTGTGTTAGTATTTGGAATATAAAAACAATCTTTATATTTATGGAACAGGTAAGCACACTTGCATAATGCACTATTATAAAAATCGTTGAAGGCACAAAACGCCATTGACGTTCCATGGGGATAGGCAGATAATGCGTTGCATAGGAGCGGCATATTAATAACGAGATGAATACAAATAATACAACGTTCGAGAGCATTGTCGGTTTTCAATTAAGCAGACGTTTCATTAGAAAGTATTAACATTTCAGTTTAAAAAATAATCGAAACATAAAAAATCCCGGATACATAACTATTGTTGACTGTTCTATTATATACTTTGGCAATACTTTCACAATTTTACAAACTTGTTAACGGTATTACAAACATCTATGTAGGTACCTATAACCACCGCTGTTTGTAGGTAGGTTTAGTTTTAGTGGAAATGTTCTAATTTTTAGTAGATGATGTGTACCTATGTCAATTTAAGATTGGTGTATTCAAAAATAAATAATATAATATTTAAGTATGTAACCTATATGTAACCTAACCTAACCTAACCTAACCTAACCTAACTAATTTACGGTCGATTTGAAACAAAAATTAAAAAAGGACCGATACTTGAGATAAACACACACATCACAAATTTTCTCTAATAATAAAAACATTATAAACATTCAAAAATATGACGTGGTTGCGCGATATAATTTTTAATTATTGCGTCGATACCAGATACCTATCTCCATAATTCAAGCGAATGTATTACAAATACAACAGTAGCTAAAATTACACTGAATAAGCTTAATTTTACATCGAATACCATTTGATAACTGTAGAGTGGAGAACATCACACTGCCTTTAACCTTGGCAATAGGTAAAGTGGTCTGCTAAAGATCCTAGCCTGGGCGCCCACTTTAGGATTTAGGGCCATGGTGGCTTTGTAGTTCCGATAGTGACGATATATCAGTATTAAAATTATCCAATTCGTATTGTCTTTTGGATATTTACTTGCATCTCAGACCTGGTTAAATTTATTGAGCAACTTTACTGACTTATATCCAATCTTCGTTTCTCTAAGGACGTCACAGTAAGACGCCGTTGGTAATCTAGCGCCGCAGGCCTGTAGCCGATGAAATCGCACAAATACGTGCCTTTTATGTTAATGCTGACTCTTCCATAATCTAATCCATTCTCAGTTTGTCGCTCTTCACAATGTGCTACCTTCAGAACAGTAGTGCAAACAGGAATAAACAACGACATGTATAATGGGGTTATAAAAGCTCATAATTAACGCTAATAATAAATTAACGTGTGTAATAGGAAAACTATTAAGCATTCGACGGTATCATAACATCATCGATATTTCAACAAAAAAAAACACAGCCTCTAGAGAAAATTGAAAAATACCGCGTAGGTCTAAACTCTAAATCCACTCTTCTTATAATTTAGAATTTTAATATTATTCCAATAATTCATAGGTGTCTTCATTCAATTCATAACGCATTTAATATGCTGTCTAATACATCGGAACGTATGTAAATATATACTTATTCAGAATGTGGATTGTGGGTATCTAGTATTATTAACTACCTAATTTTATTTAACGTGTACACAAATAAATATAATATCGTTTGTCTATATTGGTATTTTCTGGCTAATAATGTGTGGGTACTTAATATCTAATTTGTTTTTAAGCCACAGTTCAACAAAACTATCTGTGTTAAAATTGTATAAAATTTATTTTTCATTACACTATTACTCTGTCACTATCAAACATTTTTCGCCCCGAATGAAAACAATTTTCCTGCTCATACTAAACTTTTACGCGTTTGAGGCAGCTTTACATCTAGCGGTAGAAAATAATATTGTGAATGACAAGATAGACTTCAGCAGATTTCTGTTTTGTCAATAAAATAATTAGGTAAATAAAGAGCTTTTGGCCATCTGTTGGATTTTAAATTTAACACGAAAATGAACGATAAAACAGGTTGCTGTTTTAGTGTTTTATTACCGGCATCATAGATGGCAGTAACAATAAAACACGAGATAGAAATAAATAATATAGGGGTGAAAATAATGCTCGTCAAATAATGTCATTTTATTTTTTAAATAAATCACACATTTATGTTTATTGTAACACTATATAAATAATGCATTTTCTTGCATTTTGTCATATTTTCTAATAATTATATTTTTTTATTGTTTAAATACCTAAGTACATAATATTATCTAGTTAGTATATTATTATGAATAACAACATTATTTGACTAGATAATTTAGTGTTGGTAAGTAGTTTTTGAATTATTAGTGCATAGTGATTTTATAATATTGTATATTATAACGATCCCTGGTTTTATTGCAACGAAGAAGACCACCTCTAGCAAACTGATGCAGCTGAAACCCATAAAGAGACCAAGCAGACCACCACATTGAGCTAAAATAAAAAAAAATGTGTTCAGATTTCTTCATTTTTTCACATTCACATTTAAATATATATGTGATGGAAATTGTCTTCTTCTACAAGACGTGTGGGTCCCTGTCCAGTTTGTCCAGCTAGAGTATCTATCTGATCAGGATCATTGCTGTCCTGTCATCTGGTATGCCTTCAATAATATCATCTGCCCATTCCAGCCTATGCCTGATCAATTTTCCAGCTTGGATCCAGATACACTGAGATTGAGTGTTTAGATACATTTATATAATATTATTTAAAATGCATGATATATCATCATCATCAGCCGGAGTCAATCCACTGCTGGATGAAGGCCTGTGTCGTTCGCTGCCACGTATTTCCGCCGAACTTTATCAGTTCGTCAATCCAGCGGCTTTTAAGACGACCCTGTGGTCGTTTCGTGCCCCTTGGGTACCATTGGATGACGGCATTAATTTTTCCAGCGGCCGTCCTTTCGACGAGCAATGTGCCCCGCCCATCTCCATTTCAGCTGTTTGCCAACGTCTATTACATCGCGTACTCCTGTGTGCTTTCTAATCCATTCGTTTCTCTTACGGTCCTTTTGCGTGGTGCACCTCTCCATGCCTCGCTGTGCGACTCTTAGCCTTTGGACATCTCTCGTGTTGAGGGTCCACGTCCATACGTGAGCACGGGCAGCACACATTGGTTGAACACCCTACGCTTAAGACATAACGGTAGGTCATTCTTGAAGACACTATTTAGACGTCCGAAAGCACTCCATCCCAGCTTTGTTCTGCGAGCAATTTCATCGTGTATGCTTCCGTCTATGGGCACGCATGAGATATATTATATACGCAATATACATTTTACTAACACATGTTTATCGTTTGGTGCATTCGTTTATATAAAAGTTTTACGATTTATCCTGAATTATTAAACTTTTTCTTCTTCTTTGACCATGTCCGATATTAATAGGATTATATGGGTCTCTATAGAGTAGAGGTTTGTATTAACAGATTTTGTTTTTTACGAGAAATGGATGTCAGCCACTTGCTCAACCTATTAGGTCCATACCCTGACAGAAAAAAATTGATAAACAATATGTGTACTTGCCAGACCCAGGATTCGAACCTGGGACCCACGGCGTGATAGTCTAACGCTTAAGCCGCGCGGCCACTGTGGTTATTGGGTAAATATTGGGGTGGCAGTCATCAATTGTAGTAAACATTTAAAAACATAGCATGAAATGAAGCTACAATTATTAGCAAATGTAAATACAGATGCATTTATCTACGTCGTAGACACTCTACGGTTTCGTAACCCAATTGATTTTCAATGATCTTTTTGTAGAGACAGCAACAAATAAAAATAAACGACCAGTATAGATGAGGAGCAAACATTCAAAAAATGATTTGTCACACATTTTGAAAAATGCCGTTTATTGTCAATTCTGATAGTCTATATTTAAATCTATGAAAAGAAACCAGAATCAGTGTTCAAAGAACCTTTTATCCTATAAAAAAATATAATGCCTTGATTTTCATTCAAATAGTGTTTTGCCCACAAGTTTCATGCAAATCGTGTTTTGTCCAAATTTCAAATCAAAAAATGAACCACTTCCGAGAATTTTGGATTATACAAAATACCAGGTTTAAAATTCTTTCCTTAAACAGTTTTATAATAAAAAAACCATTTTGAGTACAATATGTTTTTCTTGATTATCTCAGCTCAACATCTGTGTGACAAATCACGTTTTGAATGTTTGCTCCTCAAATTGAGATTACAATATAAATTATTACATTTAACTATTTAAATACCTACAACGATCGTAGCGAATAATTTTGAGGTGCTGCGGATGAAATAAGTGCAAATGACATATAAGTACCGATATACCGATTACTATCCATGGGAAATTTTTTTTATTATTTTCATTACGATATATAAATCTTTCTGTAATTGGTATGTTTCTGAGATGTTCCAAATTATCTAGGTACATAATTATTTGTCTAAAAAAATAATTTCAATATTTTTTCTTGAAATAGCAATTAAGTAGCTATCTTGATAATTTTGAAACAAAATCTCATTAACAGAATGCATACTCAAATTATTGATTATATATATTTGATGATATAATAAAGCTTTTCAATTATTGTCGTGAAAAATAATTTCAGTCCATAGAGCAACTATTATGTTATGAAATATCATTATATAGATTTGTGGCGTAGTAGGGAATCAAACTGCGGCGCTTTGGTCACGCATTAGGGTTTATTCCACTAAGCTACGTGATTCGCGTTGGCTCTCAGAGATTAGGGTTCGGCACACCTCTCGCTGATCTATCAGGCAGAGGTGGGCAAATATTTAGGCAGGTGATTACGCATCTGCCGAACAGACGTGTTGTTTGGAAATGTAACATACAATTATCTAATGGCATTATGCATTGATATCACGGTAGTTTAAGATACTTGATGACCCAAGCCACGCACTGTATTTGAAGCCATGATAAATATACATCACAAGCAGTGAAGGAACTCATAGCCCCCACTTCCTGAAGCGGCCCCCTAGGCTTGGATCTTTGGCGGCCCCCCCAACCTTTTGCAAATGTTAAAGGCAGTATGATGCCCTACAGTAGATAGCGTTTTTTTTAAATGGTGTTCGATGGAACATTAAGGACATGCTCAGCGTACGTCAAAATGGAGCTTTTATGCTATTTAAAATTTTGAAGCCTTATTATCCTTTATATTTATTTTAAACATTTGATGACAGCATAAAGTATTTTTATTACATAAAATAGTATTCTTTTAAACCTCTCGCTTTAATGTTTTAGATAATCTAATATTTCAGTACGTTCATGTGAAGTGGTGTTATGATTTTTTATATTTATTAATTTTTAAAAGCATCGTTTGTCAATTTATGGGTACGGCCGTATGCTGTAGCTTAGCCACTGGGAAATGCCAATAGAAATGGCGTATTTCAAAAAAATACTACCTTATTCTTAGGTCAATAATTATTATAAAGCAAACATTATTCGTAGAATGTTTATCACATTTGAATGGTCAAAGACATAGCTTATAATCAGTATCTTTAAATGTGTAAATCTTGCCCTTTTTTTGAATAATAAAATGCCTAATTCTTGTCAAATTTGGGATCACAGAGATTATCAATATAATTTTTTATTGTAAATATTTCACTATAATAATGTCGACATAAATTTTACTAATAGTTTTATAAATGCTTTTAAAAATTAATAAATATAAAAAAATTTAACACCACTTCACATGGATGAACTGAAATATGACTATATTCTAAAACATTGAAGCGAGAGATTTAAAAGAATACTATTTTATGTAATAAAAATACTTTATACAGTGATCAAATGATTAAAATAAATATAAAGGATAGTAAGGCTTCAAAATTATGTAAATAGATTATCTACAACGTTTAAGGAATGTCCAGGATCATGCTTTGAAAATAGCATAATAGCTCCATTTTGACGTACGCTGAGCATGTCCCCCCTTAAGGGTATTCAGTGTATTTTTACAGATTTTTGAATGCTTAATACATTCACTTTAATTATTTATAGACTTTTTTATTATTAGAGCAACTTTGTGATGTGTGTGTTTATCTGACTTATTTGGTCGATCCACCATGCCTCCCTCCCTGAGCCCGGCCCACCAGGGTCCTGCCAGCCTCTCTTTGTGAGGGCCATGGCGGAACTACATTTGAAGGGGATTTCGTGATGATTTTGGCTTCAGTGTTATGTGTCATTTGAATTTCTGGCTATGTGGGATTTCGGCATTCGGGATATTTATACCTATGTAAAATTATATAATTATAATATATTAATACATAAAATTCCTCACAAAAATATGTATAACTCTCTATTAATTGGTAACTGAAATTAAGATTTATACGCATGACCGAATGGCAAACGCTCCGCGATCGAGTTACTGGAGGCTGAAAATTAAAAATAATACATTTTATTGAAAGGTGCAATTATCATAATTCTTACACAAAAAGTCAACTGAATCCATTTTTAACTGTCTGTGGATTCCAAAAAATGATCCTTCTTTAAAGTGTATGTGAATTCTTGTCACCTCTCGTCTGAAAATAATTAAAAATAGTATTATGATTGGTTTTATTTAATATAAAATCGGGATACTTAAAGACATTAAAGTGGTCTTTCCAACCAGGAGAGTATACGTTTTATAACTTTGCACTTTTTTGTACTCTTTACTAGGGATTCCAAACCCGGGATCCCAAGCTATTTTTGATACCTATGAATCCCGGGATTGATAAACATAATCCCGAAACTTTCGGGATTGATTTTTTTAATCAATGTTTATGGAAAATAAAATAAAAACGAAAATATAACAGAAAAAAATACTTTTAATAACAAATAACTACATTAGAAATAAACTGAGTTTGAATGAAGTTTGATTTATACCCGTGTGTAAGTTGCCGATTCATTTTATTTTTTCACATAAATTAATAAAAATGAGAAAGATTGGAAAAAAACAATGCTTCGCACTATTAACAAAGTAATTCCACCATGATCTCATACGTTTTACGGCAGTTTCATATTTGGCTGACTAGTTAGATTTATGAAGCGGAAAGGCCATAGTACACCATGATTTGCTTTACTATTTTTAATCTCGCTAACCCATTCATTAAGTCTTTACTATCAGAAATGGCGGAAGAAATCTCATATTAAATTCACATTATTATTTTTATTACAATATTATTTACTCCATTAAACTTATGTATTTCCAAGATTGAACGTATACAATATTAACAATAAATATCTTAAATAGTATAAATTATACTAGATTTATTTTTGACCGATTTTATCAATGTTATTTGTAATTATAAAAATTTTATATTTACAATGGAAAAAAATGCCAATCCCGGGACCAGTCCCGGGATCCCGGGATCAGAATTTTGGCTCGGGATTGGATTCCCTACTCTTTACTATACTGATACCTACGACTCTTTGCCTTATTACCTCGCATAAAATTAGACCAAATTATATTCACTTATATTAATAATTATATGTGGTAATAAATAAAAATATTTTTAGAAAATATCACATTTTCATCATAGAGCTGGAGTACAAAGTTATTAAGCATCTACTCTACCTATGCAATCATAAATTTGTCAAAACACTATTAATTACACAAAACAAAACAGTATTTTTCACCGTATTATTTGAATGCTACTAAAAATATTGACGTTAAACTATCTTATATTCAGAAATCATGAACCGTCAATGTGCTATAGAAAGGTGAAAGATGAGCATAACATGTAAAGATAAGGAGGGAGACAAGAGCACGCGGTGTGGTAGAAGTCGCCAAGCTTGGCAAAGGGCTGGACAAATCGCGTGAGTGTACAACTGTTGATACCCAACATACAGTTATACATGGATGCACAAGCAGGTATTAAATTACCATAGAGCCCCCTACAATCGCCTTGGATCGACGAATACACCACGTTCGGCGAGTTTACGTAGCAGGCGAGGATCTACAGACCAAGACTAAAGTAAGAAACTATATTATGATGCTTTTAAGATGATAGTGAAAATTTTATTTAACCTATCTTTCCTTAGTTGACGAAAATACGCTATTTTTGACAGAGATCGTACAAAAACTATTCCATGTTTTTGTATATTTTGAAACTCAGAGATTCGGGATTAAGAAATTAAACGGGATTTAGTGACATCATTTTATTTCTCTGTCTATATTCTGGATTTATAATTGTCTTATTATGTTAATATTCAGATAATATTATCATAATGTGTATATATACGATGACGTCCCTAGACGTCCCTAAAGTGCCGACCTTAGATAGACTCAAAACTTCCACTTCTCATTTTTAGTTACACATTGTCTGCCATTTCGTTAGGTAGGTATCTATATACCTACTTAAATATTTTATCATTTATTTACGGCTATCTTAAACAGGGAAATATCCAAAAAATTTTCAAATTGATGTACACACCATCTACTGTGAATAAGAGCATTTCCACGAAATGTACTTTCAAGCGGTGGTGGTTTTAGGTAAGTGGAGGTCTGTGTCGCTGACAGGTTTGGAGGCACCCTTTTGAAAATATTGCCTGTGTGATAAACAACCATTACAATATGTATGGCTATGTTTAGGTACAATACAATACTATTCTTTGATTAGTTTTTAAACTAAAATGTCAGTAATTTCTAATAAAGCGACCGCATCATCTTTTGCATCATTGAAATCCGCTACTGCTATTAACAGTTGTAATATTTGTATTCGTTCCTTCATTCGTCGCCTTTTATAGTGTGCCGCCTCTATACAAAGCATGATCTGCTTTACCCCACGGGACGTCACTGTGTATTGGGTTCTCGCACGGGGAAAATGAATTAAATATTATCATATTCTACGTTCTACGTAAACAATAAGACAAATGGAATACAAAAGGTGTACAGTAAAGTGATACTTATTTCTTTAAAACTCACTGTTTTGTAGTAGATTGTGTCCACGATGAATGTTTAGAAGTATTTAGTCCCATGAGATCAGCGTAGAATATCTCTACATTGTAGGCGACTTCATCACAGTTTGGATAACAGTCACACCAAGTGACCGGATATGTGGTTTGGTTTATCTGAGCATGGTTCAAAAACATTGAGTGTGTCGCTGATTTCGACTGATAGAAGTTCTGTATCATTTTCATGTTTATATCGGCTGAAATAATATATAAAAATATACATATATGTATTAACTAAATCAAAGATGATGAAAAAAACATTTTTACACAGACAAAGCGTTAAAATTTGAGCAAAAAAGGACCCCCCCCCCCAGTCAACTGATTAAGTTAAGTTGTTTTTATTAATATAAGGTTATCAAATAAGATATATTTATATACGTACACTGAACTATTCTCTCAATAAATTAATTGTGTCACGAGCTGTATGGCATGTTGCACCATCTTGTTGGAATAATATAATATCATCCAGATCAAAATCATCTAATTCGTTCCAGAAAACAAATCAGTTATCATGTTTTTGTAGCGTTCTCCATTGACAGTAATTGTATTGCCATTTTAGTTTTCTGACAGTGCTCGAAATGGAAAAGTTTACAAACCGGAGTGCTCGACAAATTTTCTGAAGATATTTACATAGTCATCAAATCGTATGTGTATTTTATAAAAATACGTGTGTCTGATTTTATATTCTATAGCCTATCTAGCTCAGATGGTCAACATATTTTTCCACAAGACGGAGCGATAATTTTACAAATTTCACGAGCCGGAACGGCGCTCCAGTGCGTTCCGTTCCATGTCGAGCCCTGCGTTTTCAATAAAGTAATTTTTTATGAAATAATGTTCTGCTCCAAAGCCCAATCAGCACAATTTCAACGGATCAAATGATCATTCGGTTTAAGCTCTTCTGTTAACTGTATTTTTATATGACGTCTTTAAATGAAAATATTCTATGTAGTGCCATAAGAAAGTCAAAGTTCTTGAGAACGGTGTGTAATTGATTGTTCTGGATTTTCATCCACACTTTCAATCACAACATAAATATTTTAAGTTGTGCGTTTACGTTTATGACGGGTTGGATTCTTAAAGTTATAGCCATTACCATTTGACTCGAATTTTCTAATTAAATTACGAATAGATCTGTGGGTCCATTATTTTGACCATACATTTCACGTAATGCCATTCTCGTAAAAACAAAAAAATCTGTCAATACAAACCACCACTCTGTGAAGGCCCGTATGATCTTATTAGGATCGGACATGGTCGAAATTTTTTTTATTTACCATGATGATTTGCCAAGCACTACTGAATGCAAATGTAAATTTTGGTGAGAATCAGAAAAAATTGCTGCTATAAAGTTTCAAAAATCTGTAGTACCTACTAATTTGATAACCCTTTATGTAAAAACTATTATGAAGCTTTAATGTAGGTACGTTTAAAATAAATTCTCACCTTTGACAGTTTCCATGCAGTTATATTCCGTAAACGTTGTACACGTTGGAAAAGTCGGAAGTCTACCTAGTATGGAAAAAAGATTTTTTGAACGTCAATAATGTAATGAAAACTTGAAAACTTGATGATGATGATGAGAGCTTGAAAATAAAATGTTTGGGTTTGGTGTAAGAGACTCATATCTACGTATATTATATGTTACGCCGAATGTGCGAAATTGACTATTACATGAAATTGGCAAAATTTTGACTAAATCATGAAAAATGCAAGCCGGTTGCCTTATTCATGAATTTGGCAAAATATCTGCCAAGTGCGTGAATTCGGCAGTAATTTTTCTGCCTAGTTCATGCATTGGACAAATTAGATAGTAGCGCTCCGGTGGTGTTTTTTGCAACTAATCAAACTAACCAAATGTGTCAAATGTCATTGATTATATAAAAATATACCAATCAATAACTACAATGACGTTGATATCCATTTACTTTGCCCAAAAAAAATCTAGAACTATAGATTATGATAACAGAAGAATTTCATTAAAAGGTATTTTCGCGATTTGATTCGTGCTTGGGTATCAATCGTGCAATGGTCGATTGTTTGTTTGATAGTATGATTTTTTGATATTTTGTTGACACTTGTTAGTTAACCTCAAAATGGACATTCAGTTGAATTCAGAATTACAAAATCTAACCTAACCTAATAATAATAATATTATATTATGTCCAATTATAACTAATAAAACCATCCGTATTAAATTTACTTTTTCTACTGTCATGAAGACAGTTTAAGAATTCCATACCCTGGCGAATTCATGTACTCGGCAGATAATTTACTTAATTCATAAATAAGACAACGGGTTTGACTATTACATGAATTAGGCAAAGTTTTTCCCAATTCATGTAATAGTCAATTTCGCACATTCGGCGTAACATATAGATACATGATGGTACTCGTAGCAACGGTGCTAAATAAAATACTGCAAGGTAACAGTTTTTAATTGTTCTAATTCCCCCCCCCCCCCCACTGCCATCTTCGTAACAATACCGAATAACATGTAGGAATCGAATTGACTAATCGCTTATCTTGCAATGTTACGTTTTTAGTTTACGAGTTGTTTTAAAGTTGAAAATAACAACGACATCATATTCTCTATTCACGCTAGTCAAAGCTATCGAATGTAACAGTATATTGCTGATAACTGATGGAATGTCGACCTGACGCGGTCCGTTTTCAATAGACCTACTTGCTGGATGGTGGAGCACTCAACTTTTTGCAAGTAGACATTCGATCGAGATGTAAGTGTACTACGTATAACTGGGAATTAGATCCTTATTCTTATTATGTATACATATACACCCCTGAGCATTAAATCCCCGAGTTTTGGCCATTATGTTGTATACGGAGGTTCGAGAACAGATATTTGGGGTGGACATCTACTGGGTGTGCGGTCAGTTCTTCCTTGGCGCTATGTGATTTCTGCCCGCTGCGTTTTTTCAAAGAAATTATTCGGCGGATAATTATTACTATTCAGACCACTACTCACTAGACTCTTGGTTACTGAGTTACTGCTAAAAAATCCAATAACGAAATAGGTGGTATAACGTTAGGAGTAACGAAAAGATGCGAAAGAAGATCTTGCACCCTCTTACGCTGAGAGTGAAGAGGCGACAATCGTCATAGCTCGGCCACGTGCCATGGACGCCTCAGGGTTTCTCAACCTAGCTTGCCTGTTCAATCCAACCAGATTCCGGAGTCTTGGAAGATCGTAAAATACCACACATAGTATAATATACGGCAAAGTTCCGGGATACTGGTATGACGTATATGACGCAAGAAGGCTGGCGAGCGACAAAGAAGAAGAAGAATAATATTACTAATCAGTAATTAGTAAATAGTATTTCCCTACTATAACTTACGTTTAAAATAAAATGGAGCGCAATGGCAGAACATCACCATATAATTTATTTCACATTCCAGTAAGCAATTAAAATGAGTGTAAAACCGGAAGTGTATCAACTTTTTTTCACCGTCAAAATAACACTTCCGGGTTGCCGGGTCCACCGACTTCATTCCAGGATCCGTTGTGACTTTTTTTGGAACTAATGCAAAGGTCGTTTGTCTTTCCATTGGAACTCCGGCGTGGCTTCGCATTATAGAACTCTCGGTTGGTGATGTCAAAAGCATCTGGAATAAAACAATTTATTTAAACAATAATAACCATCTGTCCGTCGGTCTGGAATACAGCATACACACAGACACACACACGCATTCGATCTCTGTCTATCAAAGGTATGGACAGCTAACAATAAGCTGTCTCTCTATGACGTAAATAAATTGACATGTGAAAGAGTTTGCGTCTTTATTGTGCGATCGCATAATAGAACACCCGCGTTGCACCCCTCTCATGTGTGCTGTACTTAATCGTTTAGTCACGTACCTATATACATTTCGCTCAAACGCGTCTTAACCCATTCACTGTATTATAAGTTTCGTGTTATTTGTATACATAAAAATATATTTAGGACAGTTCCAATGAGACTCACGTTAAATACACCGGCTTTTCAAAATATATGCCTATCAGTAGTTTATATTCGAAAACGACGCGTTTTTTAGCTATGAATATTGTTACCGGATAATCTATAAAAATAGTATTATTATTATTATTATTGCTAAATAAATATTATTATTGAGCGCACCGACAAAATGTTGACAAGTGGCACTGCCACTTGTTGATTATTTTCTAGTATTTTAATAATTCCTTCTTCTTCGCGCCACATTCCATGGCGTCGGCTTTCTTCATAATTGTCCTCCACTGATTCATGTCTCACATACATTTTCTCCAGTTTCCACCACTTTCCATTAGTAGATGTGTAGACAGAAGATCATGAAGACCCATTGGAAGAATTTAATTTAAGTAGGTATATATATAATAATTATTATATATTGATTATCGGTGAGGTCATAAAAGATTTATGACTTTCTCAAAGCTACACTACTCACATTGGACCTCGTGGCCGGTTGTAGTGTTAAAAAGAGATTATGATGACTATCATTCCCTTTAATTTCCCTATCGTATTTTGTGTTGATCATTAATTCACCTGAGCAGAAAAGTTTATACAAACAAATATGTGTGCGAAGTTTCATTTGTTTTGTGTAAATAAATGAGCTCGTCAAATTATTATGTTCGAATAAAAATATCTACATTACGAGGAAGTAATTATTTGTATGTAGATTGTAAAATATTTTTACCTGATATAATATGACTATTTGTATAGGTATATATAATTTCGGCCAAAAGATAAGAGCACGTACCCGGACAGTGGAAGGTGTTAAGTTTGAGTTCCACTAGGTCAGAGGTCAGCAAACTGCGGTTCGCGAGCCGCATGTGGCTCTTTGGGCATTGGCATGCGGCTCTTTTCCAAATTCCCAATTTCCAATTTTTACAAAAACTTTTGCAAAATTCACAATTTTTATTTTCTGTCATTGATTTGTACACTTATTATATTATATAATGACATTATCGCGAGTCTAATTTTTCCTCCGTGATGGTTGATGCAAAAATGTATGATTGTTGTTGTTTTAAATCCGCCCATTGCAAAAGTCGACAAATTAAAATTTTCTCCATTTGATAATGACACGAGCACTTTTAAAACACAATTTTATTGGTGGATTTAACAAGCAAAGAGTTATGGAGCTCAAAATTTATAGTTCTTGCCACCAAAATTGAGGATTTGGAGAGAGAAAAAATCAATTTAATTTCACAACACAAGTGGAGCGCTATAAAAGATCTACATAAGGTAGATACTACGATTTTTAATACATGGAATAGCTTTCCGAACTTATATTCGAATCTACATAATAATATGTATGTGAACATTCATTTTCAAACATGAACAGTATAAATAGCATTTAGAGAAGTCAAAGTAACCGATAAGAATTTGGAGTCGCGCCTAAAATTAAATACTACAAGTTACATACCAAACATACAGAAAATCTCCAGAGAAATGCAAGGAAGGTCATTGTTCACATTACTTTTAAGGAATGCGTGAAAATTGCATGTAATTCATATTCTGTAAAAATTATATTTATATTTTCAACAATAAAACCATTCATTTACGTTAAATCAACAATTATAAAATGTAATTAATTCATTTAAATAAATCATATTTATAAAAATATGCGTATGGCTCATGAAATTTTTTTAACCGTTGTGCCACTTATATTTGGCTCTTTGATCCAAGAGTTTGCCGACACCTGCATTAGGCCTAAGTTTTTTTCGATATTATATATATATCGGTATATTTTTCGAGGATTTTCAGTATGTAATTTCATAAAATTTTAATATTGTTATGATATTGGTATTTGACATAGATGATAAATATAACCTTAAATCCAAAATCAACTCCATCGCAAAACTCCTGTGTATCACTGCTGTTGACATAAAGTTCTAAGCTCAGTCCAAACTTTTCTCCTGCAGAAAAAAGCCTCCTCGGATAAGGAACCATTTTACCACTTTCATACTTATCCGCTGGGTAGCCGTTGTTGGGTGTCCACATAAATGTTCGGTTGTTGTCAGCTATGACGTGGTATGCCTCATGAGAGATATCGGTTCTGAAATATCAGGAAACAAATTAATTCATTCTTTCAGGATTTGATTTTACCATCATAGTAAAACCTAAATATACCAGCAGACTCGCAAACCTAGGGATTGCAATACCGGTATTTCAGTATTTATCAATACCAAAATACCGGTTTTAAAGATCAAAAATACCGGATTTTTCAGTATTAAGAAAGCGCACTCGTTTAAGTTTTTGAAAATGAATTATAAGTTATGTGCTCCTAAAATGAAAATATATTGAGTGAATCTAACAGAGGTGAAAAAATAATAAAATAAATTTCATCAGATAAGCACTTGAACTTTTGAAGGCTTTAGTTAAAATTATCAATATATACAAATTATTTGTAAAAAATCACTAGTTCTACAATTATGATCAATGCATATTTTAAATGTCAACATAATAAATGTAGGTATGTAGGTTTTCGCTATAAAATAATATTTTAAAAAGATTTTAATAGCTATTTTTATTGATAAGCACCTACTTCTGATTTTTTTAAATGTTAAATAAATACCGGTATTCAATAAGAAACCGAAAAACCGGTATTTACATTTTTATTTGGTATTGCAATCCCTACGCGAACCCAACCATAGTCGTGGCAAACATCGACTTGATAATATCAATTACAACAGCTAAATCAGCTACCAACTCGATCGTGTTGACGCTTGATTTGATTTGTTCATAATTTACGCTCAGTTGCTAATGTAGACAATTATTATAAGTAAAGCAACAAATTAAATTTATACGAGTACCTATGTAACGAGTTGGTGATTGTATATTATTATTGTCTGTTAAAACAATGGCTAAAGTCAGGCAGCCTTCATTATGTAAACGTCAAATTTCTGTTGCTATGTCAAACCCAAGACAAGACACGCTCGCGCAGGGAATGGGACAACTGGGCCCCGGATAATTGGACGCCGCACTGTCGTAGACACGTATACAGAACGTAGACGATTTCACGACAGTTTCTATCTACTACTTAGTAGTTTTAATTCATTTTACTCTTAATATAATGTATTCTTTATTGCGGATTGAGAATTACCATGCCTAAGGCTTTATATTAAATAAAAAACTCTTTTTTCGTTGGAACTTAAACATATGCACGATTAAATCATTATTTACGTCTGCATATTTACATTCTCACCAACTATTAAATCATAATATAATCATTTAAATATAAATAATAATATTAAATATTAGTAAATAAAGTACCTATAAGTACCTAACGTCTATTTTGTGGCGTCCAGTTGTCCCGGTGCCAAATGGTCCTAGACCCTTCGCACATATAGCTTGTAGAGTTCGTATTATTTATTCTGGCGTGCGGTTTTCCCCCCGATTCAGCATCTTAACACTGCATTTCCACTCGTTCTCTCCCATTGAAAACTTGCAACAGTCGAACGCGATGACCCAATGCTTTCCGCCTGCAAGCGACGTGACGTGAACGCCAGCTTAAAGAATACGGACTCTACGGCCGTTCATAGAAATTCAAGCTTAATTGACGCAATCGTGCCCAAAAATAGGAAAGTTCCAATTTACTCACGACTGCTCACGACTCAAAAGTGACTTCCACGATCGGGTTGATCGTGGCAGACGGTTGGCCTGAGAATCTGCCAATGTAATTTGGGCTTTAGAATCACCAACACACGCACCACAAGTTACCGCATAAACAGTAATTAACAGCAAACTCCGGTAAATTGCGATAAATTGTTGTATCGACCGCAAGTGGGGTCCCGACAAAACCACCTGAATCAAAACCCCCCGGACATTGCCGCCTAGACATTACTGCCGAAATAATTAAGAAATGAGACTATTTTTATTTTTACATAATATTATATTTTAGATGCACAAATAAAAAAACATACGAAAAAAGATATTTAAAAATAAACATATGAAAAATATAAATTATTTAAGTAAATTATTAAATTTCAATATTGTGTGCAAACTTTCTTAAATATTATAAATTAGAAATAGTTCCATACAAAGGCATTAACTCTTGTAGTCTTTCGTTTAATTGGTTTTAGTATTAAGTGTTAAAAGCTGATGATTGTTACTCTACTAATAGCTGCAACGGATTAAATATCAAATTACACTGATTATCGTATGTATGTATATTTCCTACGATACGCAATTCGAAAAACCAAAAAAGCATTTGTTTTTTTGCGGGCGGTTTTTTCTAGTCGGATTTGTCCGGGCGGTATTGACGAGCTCTGGTACGGGCGAATTTCATTTGGCGACAATGTCTAGGCGGCAATGTCCGGGCGGTTTTGTACAGCCTGCTGCTAGTGTGAGCTGAGTTTTATAATTATTATATAATGTATGTTGTTGATAAAAAAGATAATAGTAAGTACCTACATAATCTAGATTTATTGGGGTAAATGGAAAATATATTCACCAGAATTATCATTCAATATAATTTTTCGGTTAATTCAACGCATCAATAATCAATTAAAATATATAAAATTATGCAAGTACCATAGTATTTAAAAAAGAGAATGAAAAAATGAAACGTGGTACGAAAATATGCGTATTAGATGTGATATGAAAATATCACAAAAGAACCCAACGGAGAAGAAGCAGAAAAGAGTAGGTACATGGAGTGATAGAGGTCACCGAGGTGAAAAAATGGCAATCGGTCGAACATATCGCATGACGAGTAGATAACTCCTGGACAAGTGCAGTTATACAAGAATACATGACGGACATAAGACGACAACAGGTTAGCCCGAAAGCTCGTTTGACGAACCCATCATGTTCATATTTTAAATAGATTATTGTAGAATTAGTGAAATATGAATATACTGACAATGAATTAAATGCAAAGCATATTCCATTATCAGTTAGTATTGTCTCGAACAAATTGCCATCGCAACAATTCTTGGCTTGCTCCTGTCCATTTATCGACATCCATCGGCAGCTTTTTATAATATCTGTACAACTTGGAGAGCTCTGCAAAAAATATATATATAAGGCATTTAGCACTTTCAATATTTATAAATTTATTCACAGTTTCGAATGTTATTTTACTGTTAAAATAATCAGGACCGCCACGAGAAGTACACCTACCTGTGTGTGAAAAATAAGCGGCGCCTTGAATTTATAAATCAGCAATACATTCAACAAATAAAACGAATTTATATAATATTTTTCATACATACACACAGTTACTGTAGAAAGATCTTGGCTTTTAACTATTTGCTTAAAACTGGGTTAAAATCTTTTGGCAATACCTTTATCAAGAAATCCACAATTTTATTTTGCTCTTCTTCTGACATTCTTTCAGGCATGGAGTAGTTTGCTGGTACCAATTCATCACAAGTCAATGAAGCCGAAAAGAGAATTTCTCTGAAAAAAATATATTTTATGTACAAAGGCACTTTACGAGCGTCTAGTATTTACTCCATCATCTTAAACACCTAATGACCAGTTTGCATAATATGATATTTAAATCACAATAATAATATGATCATTTCGAAATATATAAATATGTCTGTGACTATAAAATAATCATTATTTATATACTTTATCCGGTGAATAAGTATTTTATTATTATTTAACATTAAACTTATGTATATTTTGTCAAATATTCATATATTTTTTTATAAGCCACGACAAACAGAAACATCAAAAGTTTGTGTCGATATATTAAAGACATAAAAACGAAAATTATTACGTTTTGTACTTATTGTATTGTTATAATATTTATTATTTTATTTGATACGGTTATTTAATTTTTATTACAAATTATTGCAACATTATCTATTAGGAAAAAATCGTCTCCATTTTCAAAACGCCACTTATTTTAATTTAATAAAATTACAAAATAATAATGCTTCCACCGTAGAAGAAATATTCCAATGAATATTAATGGTCCCATTACGAAAATAATGAGAAAATCAACCTAACTTATTTTAAAATTTATTACATGAAAAATAAGGTTTAATATACCATATTATTGCACCCCCAGACTTACACTGACGTAAGTCTGGATTTTGCTGTTTTGAGTTATGAATACTGTTCAATTATATTTATTTTTCTCTATATCAGGACAACACTGTCGTATCTCTAAAAAAATTATTTAACGAGATATACCTAACCCCTAACTTCAGTGTTATTTTAAATAAATTGAGTCAAATATCGAGAAGAACAGTCCAGTAACTCTGATACTCTTAAATGAATGCCACTAGAAAGATATATTTTTTTCCAATTCTACAAAAAAAAAATGGACATTGTAAAGCTATTAGACATTAAATCAAGTACCATAAACATGGTTCATAAAGTTTTGTTTCGGCTCTCCTGTAAAATGGCTGATTTTGACTTACGTCAGTGTAGGTCTGGAGGTGCGTTATATCGTGCATTTTGGTCGTTGGTAGATTACGAAACATAAAAACATATGTCGCGTAAGTTGTGATTAATCATTTTGATAGAATAGATTTATAAAGCACATCAATTATTAGTATTACTATTATAATTGATAATAAAATAATAAAAACGAGACCGCAAATTCTATTTCGACCGCTGCATCTATAATGTTACGACGATCCCTTTCAGACTACCATTTTATTTTCAAAACTATAAATTGTTTTGTCAACTTTCACACCTACTGTAAAGGGTGAATTCGAGATTTTACCATGTCATCCGAAGTGTTTCTAATTTCACCTCTAACGCTCTTGTAATAATAATTATGATAGTTATTTCTCCACCTATGATCCATTTAACAACTCACCTGATACTTTTAAACGTACCATTTCCAACATCTTGAATAATCGACCCAGATGTATTTATTTTCTCTTTGTTATTCTGTTTTTTTTTCAATGTTCTCTCTTACACTAGTATGTACATAGTATTACAAAAAGCCAACTGCAAAAGACATATTTTGAATATACTAGGGTTTGAAGTCTTCGTTTTGTTAGGAGAGTTTCTAGAAACCACTTTTCTTCATACTATTTGGTTTATATCTACATTATATTATTGCATGTTCTTTCAGTTACTTCACTTTTACATTATCAAGTTCACGACTTTTGCAGTTGTTTTGCATTTAATCTCGAAATTGAAAAATTTGCAGATGTCATGGTTTTACACTCACGGTGAGAATGTTCATTTGTAATTTTATTTTTAATATTGTCTTTTGCTTTTCTGATTTCTTTAAAATTTTTGTTATTGTTATTCTTTCTATACTTTACAATCTTGATTTATATTAATTAACATTTATCTATGGAAACTTTACTGATTTCAACATCTTTCCTTTAACATTTCATGATGCTGTGTATCGTGCGATTAACTTATTTGAGTGCACCATAAAGGTTGATTTATTAATTATTAACTATATAATGTTTGTGGACGTGTTAAATAGGGTAAATTTATAATTGTATATATTATGTTTCTTTAATATTTACATAAACACATGCTGTCTTTTCTACGTTCTTGATGTATTAGTTGTTATTTATAATTAAGACATTTTTTTAATTTTGTATTTATTATGTATTATGGCGCATTGGCCAATCGCTGTAATGCCGAAATACGCTTTTTCTAAATAAATAAATAAATTAATAAAAATAAATAAAATGATAAAAAAACTATAAGTACTTGTTTTGTGGTTGGGTGAGATCCACATAAGAACGTCTCACAGTGTTCTCTGGGCAGATTGTTACTGATGGGAAAGGTATGTCGTATATGGGAGTGTATCTGTCGTCCACGACTATAGTGAATGGATTCTCGTTCCACTTATCCCACATACCTTTTATAGTGATTGCACATAATATAAAGCTGGCTAAGCAAATTCCAGTCCAGAGAAAACGTTCGAGATAAACCTTTGTACGGTCTGTGATGTACCTACAATAAAATATGGATAATGGTGCTAGTTTGCATTACTATTACACTATAAACTATAAAGTCTAATACAGACTGATACACACATCTCCTCATACAAAAATTATTATTATATATTGTTTTTAACACTACAAGAGGCAATGCGTCCCAATTAAGGAATCCAATCCCGAGCCAAAATTCTGATCCCGGGATTTTGGGATTACAATTTGATAATCCCGGGATCCCGGGACTGGTCCCGGGATTGGCATTTTTTCCATAGTTAATACATTTTTTTTAATATTTACAAATAACATTGATAAAATCGGGCAAAAATAAATAATTTAAGTATACTATTTAAGACATTTTTATGCAACGTTTTCATTAGCTCGTATTCTTATTTGTCCGGTAGTTGTTTGTCCGGTACAAATCTTGCAATCAATTTTTAACTAACTTTTCGGCTAGCTAGACATTTGAAACATTTTAAATATATCAGAACACGATGTCAATGCATTCTTTTAATACTTTTAGCCATATTTAAGCAGAATCGAATTCATTTTCAATTAATTCTGTTTTGTATAGAAAGTTATTTCAGAAAAATCCGTAAAAAGTTAAAGACTATTATTGGTTATTAAGGCGGTGGTCCTAGCAACTAAATTATTAAAATATTCGTGCGTTACTATGGAAATCAAAATGAAATGTCAAAATGACATTTCAGTATTTTACATTTGTTTGTTTGTTTGATTTTTTATTTAATTCTTTTTTCTTTTTATTTTGAAATTATTATTGTTAATTATGTTAATTGTTCAATCTTGAAGATACATAAGTTTAATGGAGTAATGTAATATAAATAATAATGTGAATTTAATATGAGATTGCTGTTTCTGGTAGTAAAGACTTAATTAATGGTTTAGCTAGATTTAAAATAGTAATGTAAATCGTGGTGTATGGCCTTTTCGCTTCATAAATATAATTAATCAGCCAAATATGAAACTGCCGTAAAACTTATAAGATCATGGTGGAATTACTTTGTTAAAAGTGCGAAGAATTGTTTTTTTCCAATCTTTCTCATTTTTATTGATTTATGTGAAAAAATAAAATGAATCGGCAACTTACATATGGGTATAAATCAAACTTCATTCAAACTCAGTTTATTTCTAATTCAGTTATTTGTTATTAAAAGTATTTTTTTCTGTTATATTTTAGTTTTTATTTTATTTTCCATAAAAATTGATAAAAAATCAATCCCGAAATCCCATGATTATGTTTACCAATCCCGGGATTCATGGGTATCGAAAATATCTCGGGATCCCGGGATTGGAATCCCTAGTCCCAATAACAACGGTGCAGTAATAGAAACGAAACATCCAAATAAACAAAGAAGATCTGTCTTAGAAATAGAGCAGTTGAAAATCAATAAAATAAATTTACCTATCGCATTTTAATAATGTTATCTGATAAGCTATTTAAAAATATTTTTAAATAGAGAATTTCTTAACAGTATAATTATTAATTAGTATCCATAATAATATCTTCAATAATTGAAGATGTACCTCAGAGATGAAAGTCTGGAAGTATAAACATTTTCAATATTTTGAAGGAGAGCAGTTTTAACATAGTTAATCTAATCTAGTTAAAATACTCAGACGCGTTCGGACTAAAACTATGTACGAGTATATTGGACTTACGCACTTTTGCAATTAATCTTTTTGCTATCTATAGCTTAACGCTTTCGCTGCTGAAGAGATAATGAGATTTTAATTGCCCCCTTTAAAATGCACGTTAATTACATCGATCGGCCGCCTGGTCATTACGCACCGTGTGCGTCTTCCGCGTCCAAAGTATTAAAGAAAAAAAATACTTGAATTTCCATTCGTTCAGTTATTCCATTACTAATAATTGGATTACCGTCGTTTTAGAAGTAAGTATTTTGAAAACCATGTGACATTGGACTCCCAAATTTTCAGCATTAAAAGAACGTGAATGCATATTTAAATCTACATACTTAACTAAAAAAAATGATAAATATGTGACTTCCGCACTTAGGTACAGACTTACACAGCATTACGGTACTTAATTTCTTTTTAAAATTTGTTAGAATAAAAAATTATATTGTTGTAAATATTATTTACCAGTTCACAATTTCCCTTTAAATTGGACAAAACCAGTCCATACTAATATTTAAATAAGTAGAACTACTGCTACATATAGCATTTTATTTTAATTAATAAATGAAATTGTTAAAAACTCACTTTAGCCCATGAAGACTTCCCTTATCACAAACATGCGCAGCTCCATCAACCACTATTAGAAGGTAATCCTTATTTTTGGCCATCTCATTGTATTTCCTGACATCTGTATAATTCTGGGTGTCAACCTTTTTCTTTTTAACGTCATTTGCTAGCGTATGAGGACTGACTACTGAAATCGAAATGTGATTTTTGGTAGATCCGAAATTTTTCAACGGTTTAACATTTTCCATGTAAAATGGTGACAGCTGTTTCGATACTTTCACGTGGTAAAAATCGTTGAAGCTTTTTTTCTCCGCCTCCATTTGGATTGGTGGAATTTGTTCCCTTTTTGGTTGTTTCTTCATATTCAAGCGAATCAAATCCCAATTTAAAATACAGCTCAAAATGATCTACTGAAAAAATAACTTATTTGTGTCAAATACTTTAGAAACAGTATTCCTTTTTTAAATAAAATAAAGACAAATAAAAATTTTCTGTACGAGTGGTAGGTGTCGCGACTCAACTCCAACAATACACCGTGGCTTGAAAGTAAATCATGTTACAGACCAATAAATTAATGATAAACCGTTTTTAATGGTATTTTGTCAGTGGTGTACCAGTAATTTGTGTAATTTGATTGCTATAATAATAAAATAAATAATAAAAGTTTTGAAATTATATGTTTATTAAATATTAAAAAAAATATTTCGGTACATACACTATTTAAAAACAGTGGCAGCCTGCTACAAGTATATAGTAGAAAATGGTGATAACGGTTGAGTATACACAAATTTATTAAAATAAATAAAATTTATAGTACAGTCCAATTAAGATGAATGATGTTTTTAATTTATTTTTTTAGAAACTATCGTGAAATATGATTAGGTACTTATACAATTACACATTATTTAAAAAAACTTTTAATTGAATAATTATAATTGACCATATCAGATTTTCTCGTGTAAATGGTAGGCATAGGAAAAAAAATATTGGACAACAAATAATGGCAGGAGCAAAATTTTTGTTATGTTAAATAAAAATAATTACAAGATAAAAAGAACTTTTTATATACAACGTTTTTAAATTTTCTGTTGAATCATAATATAAACTTGACATGAATAGCTTAAACGATCAAAAAATTTGTACTTGATAGAAATAATACTGAAATGTCATTTTGACATTCATATTGATTTCCATAGTAACGCACGTATATATTAATAATTTAGTTGCTAGGACCCCAGACCCCTAGCAACCAATAATAGTGTTTTGATTTTTACGGATTTCTTCCGAAATAACTTTTCATACAAAACAGAATTAACTGAAAATGAATTCAATTCTGCTTAAAGATGGCTAAAAGTATGAAAAATGCATTGGCATCGTGTTCTGATATATTCTAAAAGTTTCAAATATCTAGCTAGTTGGGAAGTTAGTTAAAAATCGATTGCAAGATTTGTACAGGATAAATAACCACCGGAAAAATAAGAATACGACCTAATAAAAACGTTGTAAATAGGTACGATTTGTTGGTTGAGCAAACTTAGGAAGTTATGAATCTCCACAATCTACAACCCTGAAAGAGTAATCCTTGTATCTAATACTAGATATTCATTCTATTAGAAAAATTCTATATTAATTAGTTACAAAACAACCCAAATTGTACATTCAATTATAGGATTTTCATAAAATTTGGAGCATCTTTTTGTGACTAACTAAAATTAATATTGCGATGTTTGCCCACTTTCACACCCATGTCGTGTAATAGTGTCAAATTATTAATATGTTCTATGCTCGCATATAATAATACACTATGGTACTAAGGCAACCGGATATAAATTATCGTATCTTACGCTTTAGTCTAATAGTAGCGATGACATTAATATGGACGAAGCATCTAGAAAATAAAATGACACTCACTTTGTGTCGGGTCTGCCGGATGGCGAAATTCATATTTTAATATCGGTATCCTACGCTCAAATGAACATTCTGCTTACAAGCGGTCTGGCAACACCGCTGGGTCTGCCCATACAAAATTTCTGACTGTCAGGTTTCGACTCCACCGTTATTATTAATTGTGTTACAAAATGCCAATGTGCCTAGTTAAAAATTGTAAAAAAAATCTACTTAACACTCCAAGAAAGATGAAGGACTTTTCATGTGTTAGTATTATTTATTATTTATAAAATGCTATTTTAAGATAATGTTTATTCAATGCAATTGAATGACATAAACCATTGGACAGTCGCCTGTGATGCGCTGGGCTCACTTGCGTCTAATCTCCGTGAAGTCGTAAGTAACCGAGAATCTGTTTCTAACGCAATGAGTCATGACACTAATACGCCATTACAATAAAGGTTATATTACTATAAATTCTCGAAGCTTGTATCGCATAATGGAAATGGATACGTCATATGGTCACGTGACATCTACCTATACATCTTTGAATGACTTTCATGCACAATTTCTCGTGCGCGCCGGTATGAAGTGAGTTTTCCATTTAATATGTCATTGAATAGTTAAGTAGCACGACTTTCTGCCTTCTCTTAGAACCAGCGGAACTAGATATAGCTTGAGTCTTCGCGCTCATCTATTCAATCCCTCCCTGTCCATGTGTAACTATTAAAGTTCGGCATTGGACAGGGGATAGTTTGATCAACATGTATAATTGCTTTATTTAGTTTTCGTGAATGGTTAAATAATTGATATACTATGCACCCTTTTAACGTTGAAACCAAGTACGCCAATGACATGCATTTGAAGCACGTTATATCAATTATTATTAAGACCACACCAGGCGGAATCGCTAAAACTTGTAAACTTTGAAGACTTTTTTTCAAGTAGTAAACAACTTATCAATAAAAACAATTATAATCTTTTTAAATGAATAATATATTTTTATGAATGAAAGCTAAATAATATTTTGAACTTAGATCTGGTTACTATTTTTTATTAGCGGCATGCTGACAGCTTTAAGCTTTACGGTGCTTAATGTAAAGAAATAGTTAAAATATTGGTATAGTATAATTCTTACAAAAACAAACCAATCATTTATCCTGGAAAATAAAAAAAATTAAGAAACGGAAAATAACTAAACTCCATGGTTTTTTGACATATTGCTCGTTGTCGACTGGAAAATATGGAGAATTTTGTAGTTTTCAGTGGCTCTTGAGGAAGGCTTGGTAGATTTTTTTGAAGTGAAAAAGTGTTCAAGTAAAAGAACTTATGGGGTAACTTCATTCTAACCTAACAGAAGCAGATAACCGTGAATGATAGAGACTCTTGGTTTCTCAAAAGTTTACTGTATTTAAAAATAGTCATGATCCCCAACCATGCGGAAATGACCAAGAAAATGTTAAATTTCTACAGTTTTTTTTTATTTTTAATGCGCTATGTATATTAACTATTTTTGCTTGGACTGCCACTCTACCCTGCTAAGTAAAAAGACACTGATATTATTAGAGATTATGTCAAAACAATCTAATAATTTTACATAATATAAGAGAAAATATAGTTTAAAACTTGGATTCTCATTTCACTAAAACCAAAAACACTGTCTTTTTACTTAGCAGGCAGTACTACAGGACACCCTTAACTTAATGCAATGCAAATATACAAAGTTCACGGACATTAGGTATTATTTAGTAAATGGATTGCTTTGGTAGATAAAAAGCATTATTATAGGCTAAAGGCGATTGTATCGGCGGGTCATTTCATTTGTTTGATGTGCTGTTTAATTTCCTAATACAATGAAATTCATTTCACAGCAATTGCGTTGTTATCATTCTTTATTACTAAATAAACAATCTAAAAAACTTGAGGCCTGAGTTCTAAATAGGATCAAGTCAATAAAATTTATATCTGTGATATGTACGTTATTTTATTATTGTTTTTTTTTAGTTTTTTTTTGAGCTGGTGAGGAGGTTTAAAGCTAATATGCAAACAGGATGTCTATCCACCAAAGCTTTATTCTGTATGACACCATATTTAAATTAAATAATGTCGTCAAATTGAGGTCATGGGCCACATTACTAGCTATCTATAGTCGCAAATTCGACACACCTGGCTTAAGCAATAAAATCACTCACCGGGACAGTGAAAGATGTAATTCTAATTCCTGTATGTCCAACATTTTTTCTAATATTATTTTTAATATATATGTTTATGAAGTTTATATATTTACAAATTTATATATTTTCCAATCAAAAGAATTTACCACAGAACATATTAATATAATATACTTAAATGTAAAGGTCAGTTGCCCTGGACCAACGTTCTGAAGCTGGGATTTTTTATTATTTTATAGCCCAACTCAAAGGACATAACGCTCGCCGACGATCTTCAATAATATTGAATGTGCGTTTTGTTTACGTGACAAACTTAAATGCCGTATTATGATATAGACGTAACTATTGAAAGTAAGATATTATTTAACACGTGTTTAAGTTTATATCATATTTCTCCACTCGAGTGAAGTCTATTATACCATATCTACTATTATCTAGTAGAGTAAGATAGTTACCATAAATTTTGTATTCTCTGGAATATACCATTCTTACATATTATGTTGGTATACTAATTGAATGAAAAATATTTTTATTGTTTTAAAAAGCTTTCTTTGGTTCTCATTATTCACGTAATTCTCCCTGAAGTTTACTGATTTTCTATCCTTTTCTTTAAATTATTTTCATTGTTTTTTGTTATTTATTTCTTATCACTATCTACAGCACGGATTCGCAAGTCATAATTTGGGAACCACTGCAGACAATGAAAACAGGTGCATTAAAAAAAAAACAAATTCTTTGATAACTGTATTATTTTATTATACTTTCAATAAAATCATAACATCTTATAATACATTTGTTAAATTTATAACTAGAATAATCTACATAAATCGTATTTTATGCAAAATTGCTCCAATAAAAGGGAATATAATATAATATATTCACGATGTTAATCCAGCCAAAGATTTTACAATTTCACATAAAATAGGGTTCTTTATTTACACACCTTAAACTAATAAATTGTATACATATGATTCGTATTTTTTTTTCATTTTTAGATTGCCTTACATGATTTTTAATTATGCATTTTGTTCATTATGTTGTTATAATATATATATATATATAATTTACTATTATATTAATGTAGTTAGATCAGGTTGTTGATAGATTTTCTGTGTGCATTAAAATTAATTGTAATTGAATTTTGAAATAGATAATATTAAAATATCTTTAAAAATTCTTAAAGCATAAAGTTTCAGGGCTTAAAGAAATATTGAGAATAAATTATTAATAAGCTTTTTTTAAATAGCCATACATTTTATTGTATTTTTCAGCTCATATTCAACGAAAATTTAGATTTTTAAGAAATACAGTATTGGTGCCATAAAAATTGATATTAAGCATGTGTAATAACATACATTTATTATAATCATGGTATGTACCTATAGTAATATATTTTATACTAAATATTGTTTTAATTATATTCATTCAGATGCATTTTTTTTCAAACAATTCTACATTAATTAAGTATAATAAATATGCTATATTATTTTAATAATAAATAACTCTATTGAATAAATAATGAAGAAATGAAATAAAAATAATAAATAAATGCTAAAATACAAATAGTTTATCGTATTACATTACTATGAATAAGTGAGTGGCTCGTTTTGTTTGGTTGGCAGGGTTTGGCAGGTTTGACGTGGTTGTATTTTCATAATGATATAAAATTATTCTGTTAGTCCGGGTTTGAATTGTTGACAACTTATTGTTGCACTGCTTCTCTCTTCAGTCGTTGTGGTTCCTGTTCTGCTTCAGCCTGCTCCATCTGGTCCTCTTCCATCTGTTGCTCTTCGGATTCTCTGCCCAGTCGTGGGGTGAAGTCACGAGGTGGTGATACTTCTACATTACAACAATCAAAATATAAACAGCTTATTATATTTGGTAGTATTATATAACTGTGACATTTCTCAAATGAAATTCATTAAAGGAACAGGGTTTCTGACAATAATTAAACTTTTAATTATAAAATATTAATATACGATTCATATTGATATATATTATAGCGAAGGTTGAAGGTTTTCGATTGATTTTTTTTAATTGAGCCAATTACAAAAATTAGTACGGGTTGCTTCCAAATACTTATTGTGCCATGAATTTCTGACTGATGTTGCATGCGTCCTTTGCTTATGTTAATATATATCGTCACCTCAATACTACAATTAGATAACTCTAATTTTTGGTAATTTTTGCGAAAATGAAATTTAAACTTTACTCGATTAACATAAATCGAGGTTATAATTATTATTTAAAATAAAAATGGAAAACTGAGCTTGTCTAATTGGGAACAATTAAATAATGTTCAATTGTATGAAAAAATATTTTAGATTGTTTATTATTTTATTTATTTAATGGATTTATGGTTTTAAAGTTATCCAATATTTTCAAACACAAAATTAATACAGTTTCCATTAACTTCTAACTTACCTAGTTTTATCATTTTGTAGAGAAGGAAAATATGTAGAATCATATTCAATAGCTATCTCAAAAATAGTGAAAGTTATGTAGGTATATTAATTAATTTATTATTTCACATATATTAAATGATGCGTCTAATTACAAAAAGCGACAAGTCCACAATTCAATATTTTCGGGAAACAACGTTTTTATGTTTCAAGCTTCAATTATTTGTTTTAACGTGAGATTATTTTTTCCGTTGTATTCTATGTCGAAATTAGAACCAAATGGCAATTTGTTTCAGCCGACAAACTCTTAAATGTAATAAATATAGGCAAAATAAAATTGGACGTAGCGCTATTTGTACCTCACTTTATAATTTACTCCTCATAAGGCACATATTTCCGTGGAACTGTCACGAGTTTACCAGATGCTACAGCATGAGAGACGCCCTTTTCAATATTGAACGTTCCCTTATTGGTTGACTTAAACACGCGCGAAATCAACCAAGCTTTAAATAATATGAAACATGGACTTGGCGCTTTTTATAATAAATCGAGACTTAAAATATTTTTTTTCGTAGGGTTATGTCGCATTTTGGAATTTATAGATCAATACATATTGTGTAAAATTATACAAAGAATACGTGCGTATTTTTTTCTCGATTTTGTCCAAATGTGGACTTATCGCTTTTTGGAATTAGACGCCTCAAATCTAAGCACTGCTTATTTTCAAAAATTTAGAATGGAGCACAACTTAGAAAATACTAATGTATCTAAATGACAGAGAAAAATACTATGAACGTAAATCATTACCAGATATCAATTTAGCAAGAACAATAATTATGAATAATAATTCGTATGATGTGTATGATTAATGAAAAGTAGCCTGACCTCTCAATGCAATCATCGTCCACGGCAAAGCATCATCGTACTTGACTCCAGAGTCCCTCTTGGAAACCCTTCCAAGCCTCGGTCCGAACCACATGCCTGCACCTGCATCTCCATTGGAAGCCCTCTTGCCTCCTTCTAGTGCCATCTGTGGGTCCATCATTGCGCGACCGACGCGGGGAAAAGGGATCAGGCCTTGGCGTTTCATTTCGCTGTGGAAGTCTGTAAATTAAAAGCAGATTCATTGAGATTTAACTATTACGTATAGTAATGATTAATTTACATAGAATTATGTATATATTTATGAGAGTGATAACATGTATCTTTAAAAATATAATAACTCATTACCAATAAATGCTTATCTATGATTTTGGTAGTGCCTGTTAGAAATACTAAGTTATAAATACAAAGTATTACATTGACTTAATGGTTGATTAAAATCGCAACAATACATATGTGGAAAAATGATAATAGGTTATGGTTGCAGAGGCAAAGACTGTCTATTTGGTGAACTCAAAATATTAGAATAATTTTGTTGAGTTTATTTAAAATGGATCGATGAAATGATAAAGTTCTGCATAAGTACGTGGCAACGCGATGCAACGCACAGGACCGAGAGAAGTGGAAATCAGCTTGGAGAGGCCTTCATCCAGTAGTGGATAGATTCAGACTGATGATGATGATTTAAAATATTATTTTTGTATAGAAATTTCTAAGTCTTGCTAATTTTTCCAAAGTTACGATTATAGATGCACTAAAAAATCTAGTAAATTTGCCTAAAAATAATTATACGTAAGGCATCGAAAACATTATTAGCATACACGTAGATGAACCTAATGTCGAATATTCACGGGCAATAATAATGTAATAACCACAATATGACAAGGCTTCAAGAATTATTGCGTAAAGTCTCATTCGTAGTTTGAAAATTCTGCCTACGGGAACACTCCCGGTGTCCTGTCGAGTCAATTTAACTTAAACGAGTTTGAATGTGTGTAAATTACCTTTAATATGTTAGCAGTAAGTAAATCCTTCGAAAGTATTAGTTATAACACTGATTTACAATTAATTCTTACCTGCATAATCCTGTGGAGTTAGCATCCATGATCTTCCAGGCTGTGCCCTTCCGACCCTCGGGAAGGGAAATAATCCCACTGTACCACCGCGCCGAATCTTGTGACTACTGCTCTGTACATCTGAAACAAATTTTAAGAAAATTTAACATATCATTCAAAATATCAAACGTCGAAATATTTTTATATACATGTTCTTTGAATTCACGTCATATCCAATTTATGATTTTGCCTAAGTGAAAAAGTGTATTTTTTTCCGTAATTTTCTTCATAAGTTTATCTATATAAACAGAAAAACATACTTGGATCCCTTGTTAGTTTTTACTTGGTCCTATTTAGAGACAATTTTGAAATAATATATTTTTATATTGAAAACGTTTTTAATATATTATTCTTTTTTGTTAAATAAACAAATAAATTTTAATTAACTATTTATTTAATTCAACGAATAATTCACAAGATTTAAGAATGTACCATTCTAATTATTGAACATACATAATTTTAAAAAACACTTCTGAGAAAATATATTATAACCAATAGAAAAAATCTTTTTGTAAAAAGTAAGACACCCGGCAGGAATCGAACCTACATCTCTTGAGTTTATGCCCCGTGCGCATTGTCCACAATGCTACTAGGTGACATACTAATTACGACAAATTTTAACTATTGGCCTTTTATAATACCTGCTCATCAGTGCTCTTCCAAATCAAGCTATTATTGGCAATCGGTTTTTGTTTACTAAATCAAAGTAGGTGCCAATTACTAACCGACGTCACAGATCTCTCCAATATTTTATATCGTAACTTACTCGAACTTGCTAATTGTTTTAATTAACTATTTCTTTTATTCAACGAATAATTCACAAGATTTAAGAATGTACCATTCTAATTATTGAACATACATGATTTTGAAAAACACTTCTGAGAAAATATATTATAACCGATAGAAAAAATCTTTTTGAAAAAAGTAAGACACCCGGCAGGAATCGAACCGAGTATTTTTCAAAATAATGTATGTTAAATAAATCTTAGTTTTGATTCTTATCCTTTCTTGCTACTCCAGTATCTCAGTATGTCTTGATCGCCTCTGATATAAAGAGACCATGTGCTTGTTGCCACTGCATGATCATTAATAACTGTTTACAGTTTTCGGTAAAGGTGGGGTTTTGCAAAAAGTTTTGAATTTTTAAACTTTGATGGATGTTGGAACAGTGATGCTACAAATTGATTTCGTTCTGTGTACTCTTGATGTGTAGGCGTTTTATTTCAAGAAACGATTTAAATTAATTTAAAATAGCTCCGTATTCAACATTCATAATTTTGAAAACACTTCTGAGAAAATATATTATGTATAACCAATAGAAAAAATCTTTTTGAAAAAAGTAAGACACCATAGAGTATTAAAAGACGTTAGTTAAAATTTGTCGTAATTAAGTATGGCTCCTTTAGAATTGTGGTCAATGTGCGTGGACGCGATACCTGAGGGATGCAGGCTCGATTCCTGCGGGGAGTCTTACTTTTTTCAAAAAGATTTTTTGTTTTGGTTATAATATATTTCATTAGTAACTCTCTTTGTACACTCACGATGGCCGCGTAGCTTAAGCTCCGGTATGTGGTGTCGAGGGTCCCAGGTTTGAATCCTGGGTCTGGCAAGTACACATATTGGTTTTCAATTTGTGTATGAGTCAGAGTATGGACCTAATAGGTTGAGCAAGTGGCTGACAACCATTTCTCGTAAAAATAAAATCTGTCAATACAAACCTCCACTCTGTGGAGGCCCATATGATCCTTAGGATCGGAAATGGAATAATTATAATAATTATAAATAAATAAATAATATTTTCTCAGAGGGGTTTTCAAAATAGTGATGCATGTTCAATAATTATAATGTTACGTTATTAAATCTTGTGAATTATTCGTTGAATAAAAAATATAGTTAAGGTATATAATATTCATTTGGAAACACGATAGAAAGCTTTATCGTATGTAGTAGATTTGTATAAAAAACAACAGTATTTCCTAGTACCCTTCTATTGTGTACATATTTCAATTTAAATCAACTACTGTTCTATAAAAATTCATACTACAGTAGAGAGTGTTGTGGGTGTGCAAGTACTTATTCCCTACGGGCCGAGGAGATTGTATCGCTTTAGAAAACAGTTGATCACTCGCATCATTGAAATATAAATTGTTAGGTATAATACCTGGGGTTTCTTTTTTAATTAGCCAGGAAATAGAATATTGAACATTACAGCACGGACTTGCGGGCACTACTAAATAAAGAAAATGTATACTATTTGTCATTTGATGGCCACATCATTTGGATATATTTTACGTTAAAGTTCCCACCACCACCCGTCATATATACACAGCCGCTTTCCATGACGCTTTAAACGTGTCTAAAAGAAGTGATTTTAAGTGCTTATTCCGACCCGAGACAAAGCCGCACGAGACTGATGCTGCAACCATGCACCGTAGTGCCTAAAGAAGAAAATAAAAAGTCTTTGTAAACGATTCTGCCCATATACATCTGGGGCTACTCGTATGAATTTCATTATTTCACAAATAAATACATCCAGCACATGAATGTGCCTTAAAAATTAACACTACGTTATATAATTTGAATAAATACAAAAAAATGTATATACATTATAGTGTGTTTAGTAATTCAAGTGAAATAACCATTAACACCCGGGCATTGAGAAAATCACAAAAATATATTGTATCTTCACCGGGATCAAAACCGGAGCTCCCGGATGAAACGCTCAAAATGCGCATTTTTTCAAAATTTCAATAAAATTTGGGACCATGTCTTAACTTTGAGGAAGCTCCCTTTTAAATTTTTTAACAAATCGGCTGCATCATTTGCATCAAAGAAACGCACCGCTGTTACTTACTCATGCTATTATAGCAATGCTTTTTTAACGTGTCCACTTTAATAATATTAAGATTTCATTTTATGCAAGAGAGTATATTGGTATAAATAATCCTATGGTATTTATGCAATACGTCGTCAGTAAGATTGCATCGTTGCAATTTCATAAGATTGTCATATCACTGCAATTGACACAACGTTACATCTACGTGGAGCGCTTCATTTGCGGTGTATATACAGATAAACTGCATAACATAGCTGAGTAGTTTAACGTAAAAGGATAACAGCATCATATTATGTTTATTTCTTATAATTTTAATATCGACTACACTCAATGGCTTGACGCCCTAATATAACGTTAGAAGATATGTGAATTACAATAATAAAAGTATATTTAATCAAAATCAATAAATATATATTATATACATGTATGTATATAACTAAACTTCCATTAAAAAATCAAGACATGACGGACCTCAGTCCAGTGAATAAGACACTGGATTTTCGTCCGGGGGCTCCGGGTTCGACCCGGTGAAGTCATAATATTATTATTGCATGATTTTCTCAAATCATGGGTGTTTTCATTTCTATTACTGCATACATTACTGTTTCACTAAAATACTGTCATTGGGCAGTATATAAAAAAAGATATTGGCACCACAGGCGAAAAATCCGACCATGGAATCTACTGGCATATTTGTAGTAATAATATTCGTTATTTCTGCCTTAATTTGAAATCTCTTAGCAACGCATGATCTGCCTACTACAATAAAACGTCACTGATTTTAACATTAGTACATGATAGTTGGGCGTTTTTTTCTGTCAAATATATATAAATATTATATTTTATCTACACGAACAATATATAAAAATTATTGATTGACAATCATTTAAAATTGTTTTAAATGACAGCTGGAAAATTAAATTCTAAGCTAAGAAAAATTAAAACGGAAATAGTTAAAGACTTTTACAAACAAGTCGTAAACTAAAGAAAACTTTCTGTGCTATTTCCGTAATATTACATGACACTAGTATTCAACACGAAAAATATTTGCAAAAAGGGAAACGATCACAACTTATATTGCCTCCCTAACACTATTTTGATGCAATCATATTTGACACGTTCTCTTTTCAAAATATTTTGAAACACGTGTTTTGTATTTTACCAGAAAACAATCTAAAATCATCGTCGTATCGATTTCGAAACATACATTATTTTAGGACGCCCACACTCTACTCTGTATATATTATCATGTCCGATGTAGGCAATGTTGGCATATTTATCATTGGTAAAGTTTTTCAATTTTAAAAGTAGAACAATAAAACAGTGAAAAAACATTTTTATGTGAAATACTTGAATCTTTTTTGAGATTTCATACATATGGACACTTAGAAAAGACATGGAAGAAAAACTGATATATGAATGTGATGCTAAAAAAATGGTACCTACTACTAAAACAAAAATTTAATTACATTAGCTACATGCCATTTTGCATATAAATTCAACTTTCATTGATTTTGTGGCTGTAGCAATTATATATTAGCTATTATATAAATTTAAAGAATTTTAATTTATACACCTTTTATATATAAAAATTGATTGTTTTTAAAATAAGGGGTTCTTAAAAAAATATATATATTATATATACTGAACATTTCTCCCAATTAGTTAATTGTGTCATGATATGTATCGCATGTTGCACCATCTTGTTTGAACTAGATTAAAATTATTTAATTTTAGCCTAAATTCAATCACCAAAATTTCAACGCACCAAATGATCATTCGATTTAAGTTATTGTATTAACTGTGTTTTATAAGCCTTAAAATGCAAATCTTTATGAAAAATATTCTTTATATTAGGTACCATAAGAAAGTCCAAGTTCTCTTGAACGATGTGTAATTAATTGTTCTGGATTTTCATCCACATTTCGATTCACAACATCGATATTTGCAGCAGTACGTTTACGTTATTGACGGGTTGGATTTTTAACAACACACATACCATTTGACTCGAATTTTTCAATTAAATTACGAATAGTAAACTCTGTAGGTCGATTATATTGACAATAGATTTTACGTAAAGTCCGAAAAGTAGCTCGAATAGATTCATTATTCTTGTAATAAATTTTAACAATTAATTTTTATATGCTGTACATCTGTGTATCATTTCGTGTTGATTTGGGAAACAATACTGAACACAAATGTCAACTTTAAAAAGAATCAGAAAAAAATGACTGCTATGACGTTTCAAAAACCTATACTTAGTAATAATTCAAAAATAATTTTGCAGCGTAAGAGATAACTTATTAAAATAAATTTTAATGATAAACCATAAAATAATATCGAATCATTAAACAAATTCACATTTAATAACGTATTTTACTGTAATTCTTTTTGTATTTAATTTTAAAGAAGAGTTTTTCTTTTTAATGTTTTTGATTTGTCATAATATATAATGGTTTCAAATAGCAAGTTTAGAATTTTTTGCTAAGTGCATCCGGTACGCAAAGGACATTAAGAGTTAAAGTCAAAAATATTAAATATATTATATTATATCCAATAATAGTTGTGATAATATTTTTACGGCTTTGATATATTCGAATATTAATTTATAAATCGTGCTTTATATAAACTTCACATTGTTTTCGAATTGTCTTCGAGGACACATTATATATTATGCATATTACTTAGTACCTTATTTTAGGTAATGTGTAATTCATTTATTATGCCGGTAGAGGATCAAAAATTAAACACACAAACATAATATTATCCCTACCGCGAACACGCGCTAAATTTATTATTCCGACTAATTATTTAAGACTCTTCTTAATAATTTTATTACCAGTAGCATAGTCACAGATAGGGATTCCAATCCCGAGATCCCGAACTATTTTCGATACCTATAAATCCCGGGATTGGTAAACATAATCCCGAAACTTTCGGGATTGAGTTTTTTTTATCAATTTTTATGGAAAATAAAATAAAAACGAAAATATAACAGAAAAAATACTTTTAATAACATACAAATACGTTAGAAATAAATTGAGTTTAAATGAAGTATGATGTATTTATTACCCACATGTTGTCAATTAATTTTATTTTTTCACATAAATTAATAAAAATGAGAAAGATTGGAAAAAACAATCCATCGCACTTTTAACAAAGTGATTCCACCATGTTTTTTTTAATGCATTTGTCATTTTTTTATATTTTAATTGAACTTGTATTTGTTATCTTTTCATAAATAAATAAAACTGTTTTACTTTCACATTATTATTTATACATATAACAATATTATTTACTCCATTAAACTTATGTATTTCCAAGATTGAACGTACACAATATTAACAATAAATGTCTTAAATAGTATAAATTATACTAAATTTATTTTTGACCGATCTTATCAACGTTATTTATATATATAGAAATTTTATATTAATTATTGAAAAAAATGACAATCATGGGACCGGTTTCGGTATCCCGGATCAAGATTTTGGCTCGGGATTGGATTCACTAGTCACAGAGAAGTGAGCAATTATTCGACATTATTTTCGCATAATAATTTTTTATGGTACTCATAGCTTTTTGCTATTTTTCGAAAATATTATTAAGGCTATATTATTTACTACATTTTGGCTAATAAATAGTTTTACATTAAACTCTGGAATATCTCGGTTTCCTGATTATCATCCGTGCATGAAATGAAAAAAGTTTTAATATTTTTAAACCTATATTTTCCTCGACCAATAAAGATTAAAATTTACAAATTTAATAGCTCTTAAGAAAAAAGGACTGATATTATAAAATCATTACTAAAAGATTCTTAAAAACAAATATAAAATAACTGTCTTATAAATTATTTAAAAGTATTTCAAAAACAAAATAAAAAATAGTAGTTCAAATTATCCGTCTATTTCGATTATCACTCCCAATCATTAATCCGGATAATCAGGAGTTTACAGTATTTTATAATTGAATATAAATGCCACAACATTATATTACATTATTTAATCGATGCAATGAGTAAAAAACATCATCATATAATGTGATGGTGACGTATTAATGATGAGGTTATCATAGTTTGGCACCCTAGTTGTTTAAGGGCCCGTCGCAAAAGTTAGTAACCATTTACCCAACCCATAGGTCATTATTCTAAATCGAACACATATTGAACAAAAAAAATGACATTGATGTTTTCCAGGCATGAAATATGAACGCAAACCCACGGCTTTGGAAATCGGCATTCTGCCATTACTGCTCTGTAAGGATAAATGTGTCTTATGCCAATATGAGAGTCAACTAGATTATCTTTTATTTTTAAGTAAATCAACAAAAGTAAAGGGAGGTTTATATTCCAAGTAATTTCAGGCTATACTTCAGCTGGGGCACGGTCTAAAACGATAGTGACTACGGGACTCGAAGATTGTGCAAACGACGAGTGCAGAACAAAACATAATTTGTCATAAAAAGTCAACATGCGTCCATTTAATGTTATTTTTATTGTTATATTAGTAATAATAATAATATATTCATTGACATGTTTTCTTTTTCAAGTAAATATGTAGCCATTTTTAGTCATCTTTACACGATTTAAGAATTAATTCCCCCATCGCCATCACAAAACAAATTGACGTGTTCACAGCTCGACTTTCGCTCTCCGATTGCCAGCGATTCCAAAATTTCGTCGCACCTATAGTTGAAAATTATTTGCTGTTTCACTGAAGTATGCTCTTAAGCTATAAATAATATCATATTCTTACCGATTTCGTTTCGTACATTTAGAGATCTAAAAATACATAGATACATACTTATTATTAAAATATTATTGGGTACAATATAGAGGGTAAAGACATTGAAGTGGAAATGGGTAGTTCACATTGCCCCTGAACAAAATTAATTTCATCTTCCAGTGTTACCCACAAAAGAAATAATAAGGACTTCTTACTTAAAGAACGGCCAAGATCCTTCAGGATATATGTGGGTTTAGCGAAAGTACATAATATGAACGAAAGACTCTGGACTGAGAAAAATGGATACAGTAAGGGTAAGGAACAGGACTCGAAATGGAACGGAACGCACCGGAGCGCCGTTCCGGCTCGTGAATTTTGTAAAATTATCGCTCCGTCTCGTGGAAAAAATATGTTGACCGTTTGAGCTAGATAGGCCATAGAATAGAAAATCTGACACACTTATTTTCATAAAATACACATACGATTTGATGACTATGTAAATATTTTCAGAAAATTTGTCGAGCGCTCCGGTTCGTAAACTTTTCCATTTCGAGCGCTGGTAAGGAATGAGATGCCTTCATCCAGTCGAGTATTGAGAGTGGCTGAGATATTTCTATGAAAAATTAATAGTCATGTCGGAGTTAACTCCAACATTCCACAGGGTTTATATAACTTCACTAGGTAACACCACTGTTACAGGTAACCGACAGACAGGTGACGGCATAAATATACGTCAAAACCCTTTACGCTTCCAGCCGTATTTATTTTGCGATTGAGCTGGTTGAATCCGTTGCAGCGTTTCGCGATTGACAGTTTCCCGCTAATCGTACGTATATATAGAATTTATCCATAACTGCTATAATGGTGTGACAGATATACGTAACAATGCAATCAAGTATATCTTCTTATCAGATATAACGATGTAATGGAGCAGTTGAGATAATCAAACTAATATGAGAACATATTTCTTTAAGGGTTATTTTATATTGTTATTCAGTATATACTTAAACTAAAAATGTTTTTCAAAAACTGTTATTTAGGATCAGTGGTGGGCTTAGAAACGAAGAGGCCCGACGCACTGACTGATTTTAAATCTCACGATAATAAAAAATACAATAAAAGCCATATTCACATATTTTAACCAACATTAATTAATATTGAAGATGATAGTGATTGTGTACAGGCATGCATCATCTGTAATCATATTATAAACCCTTTTAATGATAGTTGCATATATTTATCATGCTTTGGGTTTTATTTTATAGGCACTCAATTTGTGAGAAATACTCATATTTTTTAAGATTTTGGTATAATTTAACAACTGATTATTTTATGACTGTTGTGAACTGTTTCCAGGCCCCTTTTAAATTTTATGACGAATTTATTAAGTCATTTTCATCAAAGAAAATCTCTCATGTTTAAAATAAAGACTCCCAAACGGTGTGTCATATTTCCTTTATAAATCATGTAAAATTTTATAGGAAGTATTAGTTTTCTCATTATAATTTTCTAACAAATCTAACAAAAATGCCCACGATGGCCGAGCAGCTTAAGGATCGGCCTATAATGTCATGAGTTTTAGGTTTGAATCCTGATTCTGGCAAACACATATATTGTTTTTCAATTTGTGTTTGGGTCAGAGTATGGACCTGATAGGTTGAGCAAGTAGCTGACATCCATTTCTAGTAAAAACAAAAATCTGTTAATACAAACTTCCACCCTGTGGAGGCCCATATGATCTTATTTGGATCGGACATGGTCGAATAATATAATAATAACTACAGAATTTGTTATTTCGCGTATGAAGAATCTTGAAAAAATACAAAAGACGTAACCAAACATCAATATGCTGCCAAAGATAGCGATTATAAATAAGAGTATAGTTGCCATGAAATCTCTCATTCTAAAACATTATAGAATCACATAAATAATCATAATACAATGAATAAATACTGTATCTTTCAATCTAATAACTATAATGAGTATTTACAGACCTAGTTGCTAGTCATTTGCTTAGTACATCGGACCCTTGAGTATCAAACACAAATATTGCTTTAAAAAATATCTCGTGAATCAGACCTACTTCCATTGCACTGTGAATGGTAAATGATAGTATATCTAATGGATATACTATATTTGAAAAAATGTTCAACTCAGTCATTTTCAATATTTTTTGGTCGGAAGAGTATTTTGAAAAATTTCGGGGAACCGCTAAAGGATGACATTTATTAAATTCGGCAGTGGTAAAAGTATGGAAAACACTGTTACTGCTGACAAACATTGCATCGGTATTTATTTTGCGTTTTCTTCTGTACAATTTGTTCAGTAATAACCATCATTTATTTATTTCAACCAAATATAGCCACGTTATTTTCTGAAAATAAAATATTTGTTATATTTTTCTTTTATATCAATTTATAATTAATTATTTTTTTAAAGAATAGACAGGGGTGCAAGATATTTTGTGCTGAAATTTGATAGTGGAGAACAAAAATTGTGCGACTTCATTATGAACAAATTATGTTATGATATTATAATCATTTCTAAGTGTTTTTAAATTCAATGATTGAAATATAATCACAATCTTTACAATTCATATGGCTTTAACATATGCGTAAGATATATTTTAATGTGTAAATATGTTGTGCAACACTAAACTGTTTATACTGTTACGTATTTATTTTATACATGCGTAATATGTGGGAGAATGATGGCGGTTCTTGTGGTGCAGTGCGTGAGGCTCTGGGTTTCCATCCAGGAGCTTGGGTTCAAATTTCCGGAGAGGACACAATATATGTATCTGATTTTCTCAAAGCCTGAGTGTTTGTGATTGTTCAAAATTACTATTAACCACCTTGTACGAAAAAGCAAGAACATGGTTATTAATAATTTAAATATATATATATGGGAAAAGATGATACAAACACATATAGTTTACTGATAAATTTCAATATTCGAATTTTGGGTGAAGACATAAATAAGCTTTTCCATTAAAGTTCAGTACCTAATAAATAATGTCGAATATATAACGTATATATACGTATGTGAAAAGTGCCTTTTAAAATAAATTAAAATTCATTAAATCTGTATATATAACGTTATACGAATATACTCGTCGAAGTTAGTTTTTCTATAAATTAATTCATTTTCAGATTAAACAATGTCTCGTTGAAATTTAAAAATATATATCGATATTATCAAAAAATGCGAAGAATGTCCAATTAATAAAAGGTCGAACTGAAAACAGGGTAACGCGGAAGGGCGAACTTTTCTTAGTTGCACGAATTAGGCAGGCACATAATAATTATTCCCCTAACGCATCCCTTTTGCGTAGGGGTGTTAATTCGTGAGCTTTTATAAAGTATTAACAGGGAAACCTTATCGACACCCTACAACTAATTTCAAACAATTGAAACATCAACGCTTATAATGGTTGGTAATGGTTGCGTGAAAATACATCGGTGATTAAAAAATATAGGGTTTTATAATAGCATTATCTAGTTCGGGTGAGTTTTTTCAAAATATTTTTCAGAAATATCTAATAAGTTAGTAATTTAATTTATTATTTGGAATATATTATTTTTAAATGGAAAATGATTGTTTTCAAGCGTTCAATTATTATGACAACACAAGAATTTTATATATGCATGTCATCTATTTTTTATTGACAGTATTTTTCTACAATTATATAAAGAGCTTTTGCAATCTTCAATTTTTGTTTCAAATGATTTTCAATTATATGACAAAAAGGGTCAGGGTTTTTTATAGCAATGTCGGAAAAAAACTAAACATTTATAAAGTAAGAATAAAAATAGTATTCGTATTTAACTATTATGGTTTTCCATAAAAAATGAGATATGAAAAATTATAAATTATCAATTTTATGGATATTATTAATAAACATAATATATATATACGTAAAAAATGATACTATTTCATTATATCTACATAATATAATAAACAAATATACTTACTCGTATATTTTAGAAAAATATGTTAAGATCTTTTTAGCTTTTTTACACTTTATAAATATTGAAATTAATATAGTATGTCATTTATTCTCAATATATTTATTAATAACTATCGATATATTTTTAATATTTTATTGCAATTTATGTAAATTTATTGTTTGATAATAATATTATAAGTACGAATTATGTTTTACATAATATTATAATATAGTATTTATATGTAAGTAATGATTTTAATAATATATTTTGTAAGTCTTACGTAAGTGCCCATGGTAGTTTAGTTGGTATTGTGCCCGTATCTGAAAACATATATCACGGATTCGACCCCGCATCTGGTAAAAAATGAACGTTGTTTTATCAACGAGTGATCCACTGCAAGGACCTAATCAGCTGGGTGAATGGTTAATCAATTTCAAACTAATTCCTCGCAAAAAGTCTATTAATACACCCTCAGACCTGTGGAGTTCCATATTGATGGATTGTGTAAAATTTCTGCAAAATAAATTTTGTAAATAATCAAAATAAACTTACTTATTGTAGCCCCGAACACAGCTGAAGACGCCACACTCAAAATTACCACAATATTAAAAAAGAACATTTTGAAAATTCTGGGATAGCGATCCGAAAAATCTCAAAGAACAATAAAAAATAACTCCCAAAAAAACGGCAATCCAAAATTGTCAGGGTGTTTCCTCGGTGTATTGTTGTCACTTGTGCAGAGAACGAATGTAAACTGTATCAAGGGATGGCGAGGCTTCGGTTTTATAGGCGTCCGTACAGCCTCCGGTGCCGGAAGTCGACAATCTACGTGGGCATATGCGTTTACGGTGAAAAGTGGGAGAGACTGTTAAATCATCTATTTGTATTTGTAGTAATAAATTTTCATTTTGTATAATGCAACCATAGGATTTTTACGATCATAATAATAACATATAACAATTATTATATTTTCAAAGCATGTGGAAATTCATGATTATTTTAAATTACCATAATTGCAATAAAATTTTCAAAATTCACCTTCCGGTAATATTAAGGTGTCTTAGAATATTATAATTTTTTCATAAAAATAAACTACATAATACAGTTATATTAAATATCACGAGTAAATATTTAGATAATGAAAATCTTTAAGTCAAGATAAAATATATCGTCTCTTTGAATCAAAATCAAATTGTACATACAAGTACAATAATTTCAGAATATAAATGCAGTCAAAAAGTTTGGACTACATCCAGAATAAAAATAATAATTTATGTAGCGCTATTTTCGTTATTTTAAATTGTATAAAATAACTTTGTTTATATTTTAATACTATAATAGCAAAATTAAAATGGTGCAGTTGTAGTGAAGCAATCACAGAAATACCCAGGCTTGAGAAAGTCACAAATATGTGTTGTGACTTCACCGGGAATCAAACCCTGATCTCCGGTATGAGAAGCCATTTTCTTAAGTATCGGACTACGAGTGTCGCGATCTAAATAATATGACTTATTGTAAAGAAATAAATTAGAGAGAGTTTATTTTGACTTTTTATATTACAAAACTTGATGGCTCTTCAAAAACAATTTAAGTGTGGTTAATTTGGTAAGCACAAAATCATTTATATTTTATACGTTGGCGCATGTACGTACGGCATATTGTTGTTTGCGATTGTTTGTGATTATTTTTCAAAATATACTAATTGGTGATGGTTTATTAAATTAGTGTAAGGTTTTTTTAATATCTGAATAAAGCCTTTATAAGAGTCTTAGAGCACAACTGTGTAATACTTGCTTCAGACAAATCTATAATACGAAATGACTTGTAACTAATTTAATAATTAGTTTTGGTAACTATTTTTTCCAGTTTCACTGTCTTATATTTATACACTGCCAATATAGTTAAAAGTCCAAAATACCACCTAACCGAGGTATTACACCTATTACACCCGTACCAGCTTTTCCACAGCTACTTGGGCGTGTATATTACGGAAGATAGAAAAAAACGAAAAAAGAACAATAAAGAATAGGTAAGGGTTTTTGCAGCATTTTTGATTAGTTTTAAATATATATTATACAGTAGGTAATGATAAATTATTGTTATAGTGTTATAGTGTTTATTTTTTTTTCAATACTGAAGTTGTCTACATAATTAATTATAAGCTTGCCAGGAAGTTAGTTTATGTGTAAAAAACAAAACTGAAAAATATCAATTTGATAAAGAAATATGTCTAATTGACACACATAATCGATATAACAATAATAATTATTGCGTGACGTAATAAGCCACAACTATGGACAATCGATCAACCCTTTTCCTCCAGACAGGGATTATAAAAAGTAGCGATGGAAAACTGTTGAATTATAAACTCGAATAAATATTTGAGTACATTTAAGTCACGTTGGATATATTGTTGCCATTTTTCATGGCGATCTGATAATTAAGTAATCGGTTAACTTATCTATATTGGTTAGTTTGACTAGATTATAATTATTGTTAAAATAGGGTAAGCAAAGGCTTTCGCTACTTTTTTCAGACACAAAATTAATCCGGTAAATAAAAAATTATTCAAGAATTTTCGTAGTTTACCTACTTTTAAATCATATGGAAATAATAATTATGAAGGTATTGGAAAAAGTCATTATTTTTACATCAAAAGTTAAAAAAAAAAACAACCAATTATCCCAGTAAACTACTGTTCAATGAATCTAGATTCTAGAAATACATTGATGTATTGTGTGATATAATGTAACCAATGGTAGATACCTGGATAAATTCACAAGCTTTTTTGAATGATTATTACGTAGTCATGGTGATATTGAAAACAAAATAATAATCAATTTGACATTAATAACACAGTAATAATAGTATATTGACAAGCTTTTTCATCATAAATAACATTTGATAATACCGACTCAGGTGTTTTTCTTTAGGGTTTTGAAAAAACGAATTTATAGTAAAGTTGATAGTTAGTTAAATCTGCAGACTTTTCTTTTTAAAGTGAAGCCTTTTCTGAGCCTTTATTAAAGAGGCACCTAGCGGAAAAATACGGAGCTTGCAATTTGAGATTTTTTTTAATAATTTATAATTTCAACTGTATTAATCAATAAATATGTATCTGAAAACATTAATAAAAAGAAAAATATTTTTTATTTTAAGTCAAAGATAAACTTACAATTGTAAAAAAATGTTATAAAATGTGAATTTGTTGAATCGGACCGCACCTTATTATTACAAGGTCATATTTATTATTAAAATTTAGTTTATTAAGTTTTCTAAGCATCACCTAAGAGATTTTTGACTAATTCATAGTTTTAATATTTTTATATCTATTTTAAAAAAACATCGATTTCTATAAAAAATATAAATGTGTATAACTTGAAATCCTTTTTATTTATATCAAATTATTTATGGTCCCAATATTGAAGCTAGAAGGTTTTTTCGCTTATAAAGGCTTCACCTTAAGCATTCCTACATACTACAGCAAATGTAAACGGTAAATTAACTTACAGGAAAAAGGTAAAATATTCTAGAATAAAATTATAACAATGTTTTCTTCTGATTTAAGATTTAAAATGACTTTACATGATTACTTCACCTGTACGTAAATTATGAATTCTTAAAATTATAATTTGAATGTCTTAAAATGTAAATTCCAAATCACAAAAATAACTGTTACTACTATTATCTTGTAATTTGCTATCATTTTGGATTATGTACGATTTTATCAATGAACACTGATTACTTCAATGAAACGTGAAAAATACCGTAGATACCTTCTAGGTACCTACATATCTCTCAAAGTAACGATATAAACTGAACAGAATATTATATTTGGTCATTGCGACATTCTTTGATCTCCAAAAGTTAAAATACTACAAAACAATGAATCAGTTAATCAATGAATCATGATACTGAATGTATGAATATACTAAATACAATAAGTATTGTAAAAAATTGTATTACAAAATATAGATTGACTAAAACTTGTTTACATTTTTTTTAAATATGAAAATATCGCTCCAATTCGAAATGGTGCCAAACCAAGTAGATAATTGAATATTATGTACTTTGCGATATTACTTTATTTTTATTACGCCTCTGTCTGGCGTACCATTTAATATTTAGATATTAATTGTGAAACGTGTGAGTTCATCCTAAAAGGTTTTTACCCCCTACGCAGGTTGTTGCGGGGTTGGAGGCTGCTTTTGACACATTGGCCGGCAAATGGGGATGACAATCATTCCAAAGGAAGCCTAAAGGTGATATCATTATTATTATTTATTTTTTTTTGTTCCTTTTTGCCTACGGGTACTTTTCCGGTGTTTATATTTTTATTGTGTGAAGCTATTTTTATCTGAAAATATTAATGGTAATATTTCACTGTTTGACACTACTAATATTTTACAATATATAATTATTATATTACATGCAATCTCTCTTTCCCTATATAGAATTTAGTGCATATATTGATTTATTACAATCGTGAAAAAATCTACTGCAATGTGCAGTGACATTTCAGACCAAGATTCCTCCTCTACAGAAAACACGTTGGTCCCATACTGATATGTGAGTTTGAGCTACAAGCTTTATTTAAAAAAAAAATGAAATGAATAAAGATATCAGCTGAAACATGTATACGGGGTGAAAAATATTACACGCAACGATGAATTTATAACACTAGAGTTATTAGGACCCCCAATTTTTAAAACGGTTCCATTCCTTTTTCCTTTCTATCATATCCGGTTCATTGAAAATTCTATATTGGGAATATTTTATTTTAATTTAAATACTCAAAAAGTAGGTGTAGCTATTCAAACACATATTGTATTATACTATAATTATATGTCAATTAATATTTTCTATAAATTAGTTGCGTGGAAAAATGAAGTAATAATAGAACCTTAGTAGACCTAATATTTACATGTTTCCGGTTCAGATTTAAGGTACTTCAGATTTAAAATGATGCTCTAGCTCCAAAGTAATTTAGGGGATCTCAAGGTTTTGGTTATATTTCAAACTCTCGTTATAGCCACAAATTGTATTAGACATAGGTAGATTCTCTTGTCTCACATGTTAAAATGGCTGTAGCTCAAGGATTGAATATAACCATATACAATATAATATGCTCCACCTATGAGGCATAAATATGGAAAAGAAAAAGAAAGTAGGTACTTATTCATATTGTTGATAATACACAGTGACAGTTTCGACATAATAGATATGTAGGTTAGTATCTACAGTCGTCGCCAATGTATTCTTCAGTTTTGATTAAATCTGAAAACGCCGGGGGGTGTAGGTAAGTGTAAGTCTTATTCGTACTTTCGCTGAGCTAAGTCCACGATACACAGCGAGGGAGACGAAGCTTAGTATCTAATTTGCTCTCCATTATTTTGCATGATAGGCGCAGCCGAAGGCAATGCGTAATTAATAATTGCCCACGTCTTTGCCAAGGAATGTTCGTGGAAAGGGACTTTTTATGACGTTTAAAAGATTTAAGAGGGCTTTTTAATTATATTATTTTTTATTCAATGACTTATACACAAGATTTGGGAGTGTAACATTCTAAAGTCTTGTGTACAAAAAATGCGAAAAATTCAGAAGCATGCATATTAAAAAATATAACTAAATGGGAATGGGAGTACGCCCACTAGGAATCAAAATTAATATACTTTATAATTAATTAATATAAACAAAGTTCATTGTCACCTTAAAAAAATGATTTTTAGAAAATGTTTGCATGTTAAGCAATTTTATCGGTATCGGTTAATCGGAAAATCTTACTGGCAGAATTGGGATGGATGTTGGTTCAAGTCCCATTCATTACATTCTTTTCTAAGGTTGGTCCAAATTATATGTACACAAGAAGCCGACGTTGGCAATCACTTTGGCGAAGGTGTCCCTGTAATCTGTAGAACAGTTCCTCGACCTTCTAAGCCCAGTCTAGTCTCTGATGTTTCTCGGCCAAAATGTCCACCTTCTAGGAAGTCATCTTCATCATTCAGCATGTATTTATTATAGATAATGATTATGTTTGACTCTCAAAACATTCCCGAGATACGGTATTTTGCGTTGTTTCACTACAGACATCAATTTTCAGACCGGATTTTTGGAAAACTAATGTTTTAGTGACCATAATCTATCCATGCATAGAACACGCAACCGTATTCGATTCAACCACACTTCATATGCTGATAATAGGTTATAATGTATATTTCGACGCAATAAATCAAAAAAACCAAGCGTAGCATTTAATATTGTTTAGATTAGTGAGCATAACAAATTACAAGTTTAACATATTCACGATGTGCCATGAAGTATATAAAGAAAAAATAGTTTTTACATATTAAAAATAGATAATGTCAATATAAAAAGTTTAATAAGACAAAAATTTTGTCGTACTTACCTACTTGAAAGAAGGAACTGAGTGAGCTAAATATAACTACCATACAATATATCAATAATGTCCAAAAATTACACTAGAATTGTCATCTCTTTAGCATCACCTTGCACCTTGGGAAAACAAATAGCTGGTACTAATTAAAGTATGTCTTATCATAAGTATTTTTAGGAATAAACAAATCAACATCGTATGGCGAATTCTCATTTACACCACGTAAGTAAAATATGTACTGGTATTTGTCGGAAAAAACGTAGGTGAAGGTAGCTATAATGCCTCTTCCAACTTTAAATGAGATTGTTAATATTTCATATAGGTACGGTGGTATTATTTGTTTGATGGCGGCTACCAATTCCATCATACAGATAACTCAAACGTAACTATAATAATAGGACCAAATATTATTATATCTCCGATATTTTGAATGCGAATCACATAATAATATATATAACAACAAAATTGTTTTATTGTCTATGATTTTGTGTGCTTCCATTTCTATTGTAATTGAAAAGGCGCAAGGTAGAAATTTACATTATCGATTTGCAGAACTGTCTTCATGATGACTGGAGGAGACTGCTATGGATGTTCTTTAGGAAACAGAACAAATGCTTCGATCACTAAGTCATAAATTGTTTATTTTAAGCCTCCATAATAATATTAAATTATTGTCTATATTTTTATACAACATATTCACGAAGCCTCTCTGAATTAAGGAGGTAATCTACCACCTGTTGACAAGAGATGATTTCATTAGTGAGTTGTGCTTTCGTGCGTCAATGTTTTAACTTAAAGCTCTGTCCGCCACTGTATATAAGTACAATTAAAAGTTCGTTGATACAATACATTGCTGTACTTTTTTAAACTGAATTTATGTTTATTAGTAGATACCTACATATAATTTTGGAAGATTTCTCTATTGAATATTGAATTACAAAAAAATCTATAAAAACTGTACCGAATGGGACTTGACTCACCTCTTGTATCCCTCACCAGTCTGCCCCAGTTACTCTTAATGAATTATTGTTGAAACTTTACTAAATTTGTACCAACAGTTAAGTTTATAAGCTATGCAAGTTTTATCAATATTGGTTGAGTAATTTTTGAGTTATAATGGAACAAAAATAAAAAATAGACATACAAAAATAAATTGTAATATTTTATTTTTATGTTTAAAAACTAATTATTACGTTATATTTAAAAATCATAGAAATAATCAAAATATTCATTAATGGGGTACATACAAATCACTTCAATTTTATTTATTAAAAGGTACACATTATTAGATATATATTTTTTAAACTGAAACATCGAATATGATTAAAATGAATCAATAAAAACCTATGTAGGTCTTCGGACATTGACCTCTCATATTTTCTGATATAAATGCTATCTTTACCTTTTACCTTTAACCGTAATACCAGGTGACTTGTTAATGAGAGAATAAAAGTAGGCGTAAGTATCGCTTTTAAATTTATTTACTGCAAACCACCCTATACTTATACACAACACTATTCAGGGTTGAATAATTATGTACTATTTATTCTATTAATAACTTAATAATAATACATATAAAATAATGTTAAAACTAATTAAAGCATCTTGATTTAACTAAATTACTAATGGTAAGATGTACCTATACACGATGTAAGTAATGAGTTAATGTTATTCAGCATCCATTTCAATAAATGATACATTTCCACATCTTTTATAATTTATTGGTTCCGCTAAACGCTAAATCTATGTATCTGGAATGATCACATACACAGAAACACTTTACAACCTACAACACCAGATCCAACGTCTATAAAGTACTTCATATTAGTACTCATTATTTAGATTCATCACGTTAGTATAATTTGTTTAACATCGTTGATGAATATCTAGATATTCTATCGGATAAGTAAGCTACGTACACGAATTTATAGTTAACGTTTTAGTTAACAGAAATTAGGTGCATTTAAAATAAAACATAACTACAATAAAACTCATTTTTTTTATTGAATGAAATAAATATTTATAACCATGACTGTCCGATATGAAAATAACTAAACATGCAAAGATATCTTTAGAGAGCATTAAGAGGCGCACACATATTTCACGCGATGTCAACATAATCAGAACTCAGAAAGCCCAACGAAATTGCTGCATGATCTCACACACAGACGTCAAAACCTTAGTATCGACTTTATTGTCAAATAGTCAAATCCTATAAACGTCACTGACAAAAATTAGCAGTGATTTTGTGAAATATTAGATCAGAAGCAAGATTAGCGGTGGTAATATTAAATTTGATCCATTAGTTAATTTAGGATAATAATATTGATGTCCAGTGCATGTGTACAAGGGTATTTCTTCACTCTCTGAATGAAAACATGTTACGATTATCTGCTATTTTAGCGGATTGTTTGTATATGGCAATAGTGACTTAGACCTTGTCCAGATGGCGCATTTTGATTTGTGCGTATTCCAGATACATATTGTGACCTCATTGAGCCGTCCACACACACTCGCGCCGTGACGATTCTCGCGCGCGGTTGATGTAAACATGACCTTATTGAGGTATCCACATGTACTCACAGCGAATCGCGGCGCGACACACACCATTGCACATTATATTTTGTGAATTTCAACTAATGTTGACCGGTTGAAATCGCATCTAGTTTATGTGTACATTTGTGCGAGACCGCATAGCTTTGTAAACGCTAAATAATACCTATGAAATGTTTTCTTATACGTAGATAGATACTAATTAAAAGAAAAACAATTTGTCTTGCCAACCCTTTCACAGCAGTTAAAACAACAGTCCCACTTACCGACTTACCTGAATCGGCTCGGTTTTATTATTATTGAAGGGGGTGAGTCTCCATTGGAATGCTCTAGCTGGGATAAGAACCCGAAAGGAGTAAAAGTCATTGATATAAGTCGACTAACGTTAAATAAATGGGAATTTATTCGCAGCGTCCTCACGCAATACTGAGGTAATAAAAGCGGGGAGGGTGGTTACTAGTTGCTTTTTAGTCCGACGTGTTTTATAATACGAGGGTGGGTTAATAAATCCTTAGAAAAGCCGACAGGTGGCGCGACTAGTACTGTAAGCAGTTTGTTTTCATGCAGCGGCACTACCGATTCAGTATGCTGCGAAGTTTCAATCAGATTGGTCGGGTTGTTGTTTTTTATTTTCGTACATTTAAAAAAAAAATTTGCTTGTTTACAAAAATGGAGAAAATTGAGTTTAGAGCTGTTATTAAACATTTTAATATAAAAGGGTTAACAGCAAAGGAAATAAAAAATGAGTTGGATTTAGTTCACGGCATATCTGCTCCTTCACTTGCAACTATTTATAACTGGTTAAATGAATTTAAACGTGGTCGTACATCAACAAAGGATGAACCACGCTCAGGACGTCCTGTAGAGGTGACTACACCAGAAATGATCAATAAAATCCACGATATGGTGTTAAGTGACCGAAGATTAAAGTTGAGTGAGATAATTGAGGTTACAGGGATCTCAAAAGGTAGCGTCATTTCTATTTTACATGACAAATTGGGCATGAAAAAAGTTTCTGCAAGATGGGTGCCGCGTTTGCTCACAGTCGACAATAAACGCAATAGGGTGGTGGCCTCTAAAGCCCTGTTGTCGCTCATGCAACGCAATCCGGATGAATTTTTTCGTCGCTTTGTGACTGTAGATGAAACATGGATACACCACTATACTCTCGAGACGAAAGAACAGTCAAAGCAGTGGATTGCGAAAGGCGAACCATGTCCAAAGAAGGCGAAAACCGTAAAATCAGCTGGTAAGGTTATGGCTACTGTATTTTGGGATGCACGTGGAATTATTTTCGTTGACTATTTGGAAAAAGGAAAAACAATAACAGGGGATTATTATGCATCTTTATTGGACCAGCTAAAAAACGAAATTGAAGAAAAACGGCCTCATTTAAACAGGAAAAAAATCGTTTTTCATCAGGACAATGCCCGTGTTCACACATGTTTACGATCAATGGCTAAAATTGAAGAATTGAAGTTCGAATTGGTCGACCACCCACCGTATTCGCCAGATTTAGCCCCCACTGACTTTTTCCTTTTCCCAAACTTAAAAAAATGGCTAAGTGGACAACGTTTTTTTTCAAATGAAGAAGTCATCGATCGGACAAATGCTTATTTTGAGGACCTTCCGAAAACTTATTTTTCTGACGGTTTAAAAAAAATTGAGAAACGTCTAACCAAGTGTATTGAGCTCCAAGGAGATTATGTTGAGAAATAAAAAAAAATACAAAAATAAAAACTGCTTTTTTCTAAGGAATTATTGACCCACCCTCGTACCATTGAATCAGATACCTGAAATACCTACCATCAATAGATAAATTAATAGCAAGCTAGATTTTCCAGTAAATATTATAATGGTAAAATTTTATATGTGTAAAAGGTTGCATAAAACACTTTGAAATTCAGTAAAACAATATGTCTTATTGTTTATTAGTTGAATAGTTTTTCTCACAATGTTATACCTGTTATACCTGCATTAGGAGTGTTAATTAAAATAAATTATGTATGACGTGATTGTTCGTAGAATCAAACTGACATGGAGCGTATTAACGCACCAGAAGGGTATTTTTAAAAATTACCTCCAACGTTACCTAAAGTATAATTTTGAAAACACTTCAGGGAAAATTTATATAACCAATAAAAAAATCTTTTTTGAAGGAAATAAGACACCCAGCAAGAATCGCACCTGCGTCTCTTGAGATTCGCGCCCACGTACATCGACCACAATGCTATAGGCATCCTATATAATTGCGACAAATTTTAACTAATGTGTCTGTAGCTATCTTGTGAATTATTCGTTGTATAAAAATTAGTTAATTAAATGATTAGCAAGTTAAAGTAAGTTACAATAAAAAATCTTGGTGTGATCCGTGACGTCGGTTAGTAATTATGGTAATTAATACCAACTTTGATTTAAAATACAAAAGCCGATTGCCAATAGTAACTCAATTTGGAAAGCGCTTCAGAGAGTAAAAGCCATTAGTTAAAATATTTCGCAAACCAATGGATAAGGAGGTAGATAACAGTGCGCGATGTGATGGTGGCCAAGTAGCTGATAAAATAATAATGGACTGAACATGACAACCGCTGGCCAAATGCAAGCATACTGTAGTATCCTTCCTTTTCGTCTGACCCTCATGGCGTGGATGATTTGGCTGTCTGGCAGCCTTCTTTCTCCACGGCTTGGCTACACTCCTCTTGGCGTACAGTGATACGCTGTACACATTTAAGTGGAAGTGGCTTTAGACCTGATCAAATACCAAAAGTTTTTCCAGATTAACATCTTTCCTGTAGGCTAAATGACCAAAACGGTGCAGCCAACCCGAAGAGAGTCTGTCTTGAATCTGGAACTCGCTGATGGTGGATTTTATATAAAATATTTTAAAATCTGCCCAATATGTTATTAGAATACATATTATAAATATAGATGCAATATATTCACAACTGTCGGATTATCAAAAGGACTAGAAAAATAAATTCAAATCAAAGACACTGCCATGTTTTTGAGATGTCTTCGGACAAATCTCTTCATCGCTTTGACAGAAAACAACAACCTCATTTGCAGAGGGTGTAATATTAGATCCCTCTTTCGATTCATATTGTCATGTGGTAAAATGTAGCCAGGTGAAATAAATATATATAGGTACAATTTTTCAGGACTTATTTTATTCATACCTCATTATTTTCGGTCATATAAATTAAAAATATACTATTCAACACAATACGATTCAATAATTATGTATTTTTTCCAAATATGATTTTTATTTATTTGTATTTATATATTTAGAATATAGTTAACCTATATATACATATAACTTTATCAAAGATGTTGAAGAAAATCGTCTTCCATGAATATGAAGCATTAATATGAAAAAATTAAGTATAAAAAGGGGTTACTTAGCCAAGTAATTAAATTAGTATTTTATTATTTTACTTTATTTACGAAAACAGTTACATTGATGATATATATTATATATAAATGTACCAGCAAAGTTTCCAATAATATAAATTATAAAATAGTAAAGCCTAACAATATATTGATAACATAAAATATAAAGAAATCAGAAAAGAAAATTGAATAACGAAAAGGTAACATTTTTATAACGATATTTATGTATGTTTGTGTGTCAAGTATTAATTATTGAAATAATAGATATGAGTACCTAAATATAAGACAAAAAAGAAAAAGGAGAATAATACGACAAGAGAAAAGACATATATTTGGATTTCGATTATTGACGATTTTACAAAATTCTGGAGACAACGCGTTAACGCGTATAGAAAGCAGGTGAATTATTTAATCGAACAACGGCGGATACGAGCCCTGAATAAAGGAGATTCTTGTATAATTAGAATCACTACGACGGACACGGTACAAAGCTTGTATTCGCGTAAATCTTGATTGACAGCGGAAACTCACCCTTTAGCGAGTCAACAAAATCATTGATAATTTTGAAGAGAAGATTCTGGCTCAAAACAAATATTTACAAATAATAACAGAATAAACAATAAAAACTAGACATCAACATAAGCCCACATGTTCTCACCAATTAACCACCAGCTCATTGGCACAATTCCGCATATTATCTTAAAGCTTTGGTCTTCTAAAAGGATATAATAAAGCCTAGCTTGATAGAAACATATGTAGGCGCTAAAACGTTTATGTCACGTTGGCTATTTTTTGTCGATTTGTTAGCTTACGTTTTCTCAGCTAGGCACGTACTGGATAGTTTATCAAATCGACTTAACCTGTCTAAGGTACCATTCACTTAGAACATCAGTGCGACCCAAATTTTTCCCATCAACACCTAAATGGTTTACTTACTTAGCCTTAGTATGCTTTGCCATCAAAGCACAGGGTAAGCACGGTGTCGCGACATTCACAGATTCGTTTTAGCATCGATCTAAGGGGAGGGAAGATCAACCACGTCGATGAAATTCATGTGGTTGTGTAACAAGGGTGTTTTAATCTCGAGACCACATTCCCTAACCACATAAACAGTCTTTTCGTGATCACATAAGTCACAAAGAATTGGAGTACTAACTCACAAACTCAAGTGTTTGTAAATGGTTTACTATTTGGTATATTTTATGATGTAAATCATTATATATATTACAGTAGCGAAGGGTGGAGGTAGGCTGTTAAGATCCGCCATAAATAGTGCACACTAAACTTTGTTAATCATATGTATTTGTTTTTATTGAACTAAGACTACAATTTACAGATAGTGTTGGATAGTTTTTAAAAAACAATTAAACCCTGCATAAACCAAACCATAATAGTTTTGGTATACTTTGGGCGATACGACATAATTGTGCACGCTTTTTCATTCATACTTATTTATTTTCGTTGAATTAAGAATACATATTACACATAATTATTGGTTATTTTTTTTTAAATTCATTAAGCCCTGCCTAAACCAAACTATAATAGATAAAAAATATTGTTCTATCCAAAATTATATATGACTTAATTGCATAATTTTAGATATGTTTTAGATAGACGAGTAATTTTTGACTATTATTTATTATGGCTTGATTTCACCACCATCTATAAATTGTAGTCATATTTCAATGAAAACAAATACGTATGACTGACAAAGTTTAGTGTGCACTATCTATAGCTGATCTTAACAGCCTGCATCCACTCTTCGCCACTGAATTGTATTATGCATAATATGTGTAATTTAATCAATGAAACGTTTTCAATACCACCCATCTTCATAACTTTGTTTGGTCATATTATGGTCTGTCATTTTATTTGAAAAAAAATCACATTCTATAGTTTTTTCATGTCTGAAATAAAAAAATTACATTTTTGGAATTCATTGATTTTGCTCTACTAAAAAGTTATAAATAGTAACGTGTGTGGTTTTTTCTTTATTCTTGTTGTAATCGATAAAATAATAATTATGAATAAGTGTATGTATATACAATGCTATGCATGTTGTGAGGTATTGAAGCTGATTATAAAACTACTACCTGCAAATCAGCTATACGAAAGACAAATTAATTAATAAACGTACCTTATAATATGTAATTAAAAGAAATTAAATAACTTTTATTATGATGGAACTCAAATAATATCGTACGTTGTCGCATATGACGTATTACAGGTTATTACAATAACTGATAATTGAGCTGATGTCACTTCTCTGACTGTCTACGGCTCTACAGAATCGTAGCGATGTAGAGCTCTACGACGTAGACCACTACTCCATTTAAAAACCGTATATAACAGAATTACTCTTTTTTAAGTAATACACATTTAACTTTGCGGGCCAAAAAGAGATCCTCATCAATTGCACTCAGCTCGAACAGGTGAAAAGCTACATCTATCTGGGACAACAAGTGTCTATAGATGGATGTATATTTGATGAAATTTTTCGCAGAGTAAAGCTAGGCTGGAGTGCTTTTGGCCGCCTGAATAATGTCTTCAAAACTGACCTTCCACTGTGCCTAAAGCGCAAAGTGTTCAACCAGTGTGTGTTTCCCGTGATCACATATGCGTGTGAAACATGGACCCTAACTAAAAGAGAGATCCGGAAACTTAGAGGAGCACAACGTGGTATGGAGAGGTGCATGCTGGGCATAACGCGAAAGGACAAAAAGAGGAATGAGCGGATAAGGAAGCAGACAAGGGTTTGCGATGTAATAGAGTTTATTAAAAGCCTTAAATAGAGATGGGCTGGACACACAGCTCGAAGAAGAGACAATCGTTGGATAAATCTAGTCATCCAGTGGTATCCAAGAAGTACAAAACGTCCGCAAGGTAGACCTAGAGGCCGTTGGATCGATGAAATGATAAAGTTCTGCGGCAGTACGTGGCAACACAATGCACAGGACCGAGAGAAGTGGAAGCAGCTTGAAGATGCCTTCATCCAGCAGTGGATAGATTCAGGCTGATGATGATGATGACACATTTAAATTTATAAAAAAATATATCATCAATGAGCTGTTAAAACTTTATATGTGATAATTCTGTCATTATTGTGTGCGTTTAGTGAATTTTTCATTCTTCCATATTCCAACATAATTAAATTAATAATAAATAAACAATAGGAACCTCTGATTTCACATATCGTACTTCAGTAAGACTGTAATATCTATAATTTACGTAGTAATTACATCGGAGTAATTATAAGATACACTAGAGAATAAATCAAGTTATTCATAGACTTATAAAAAACATATTCAATATACCTACATAATTATACCTTAATTTATGCGCTTATAAAGCAAATATTGTTTCACGTATAAATTGCAATTATATCACATGGGAGGTTTTGTTGACAATTCCTGTCAATATTCAGAAATGGCATTTTTCAAACAAATAGTACCTACATCGCAATAAAATTGAGTTCATCGTTCACGTTCAATTATCATTTTAGACATATGGATTTGTTTCAGGTATTTAGACCGTTTCTCTTGGTGAAAAGTACAATGTTGCAGTACGTTTTGATTTAAGAAGATATTCTAGTAGTTGTCTGTAATGCGTGAATCACAGAAAAACTGTTTTGACTTGTGATTAATTAATTTTAAGGTTAAATGTAAATATTTGCGATTCTGGTATATAATATTATGTCCGAATAGTATTTTGGGTAACAATGTCGATTCATAAAATATGGCAATGCTTATTGAAGAGAGACCAAAATACACACATTTGTAAGAAGTTGTGGCAATTTAAAAATCGATGTTTTCATTAAAACATGTCAGAAATGGGATGACCAATTAAATTAATTAACAATAAATTATGTATTTTTTTACAATTCAAAGAAAAATCTATTTGTATAATCAAAGAACATTCAATTCTGTAATAAAAAGGTTACTAGGACCACAACTTTTCATAGTTTTCTTTGCTTTTGCATTCATAAGTGGCACTTAGGTCAAACTGAAATATTCTTTAACGATTTTTATAGGAAATCACATCTGGGAGAAGATTTAATACCGTTGGTTGTAACTCAGTTTTTAATCGAATGTGCACTCAAACTATTCAACATAATAGAGGAAATATTATAATTCGAATTATCAACAAACTAACGTTATTTACAGTTTAAAAAAGTGGTAAATACATTCTTACTATTGTTTTGAAATGTCATTGTTAGTGATTTTTTTTTCAATATCGCAGGGACTAACGCCCGTTTCAGACGGGACACCGGTGTCGCGCTCGTATATAATAAGGAGGCCTTTGTATTCGAATAAAAGGGCCTTTGTATTATGTTCATGAACGCCCCGAGCTAATGAGTCAAAGCGTGTCCGGTACACTTTTCCGTCGGCCGCTACATTCTCAAGCCGCCGATACACATGTTTTTATGACCGCAGCCAGTTTTATGTTCTAATTTATATCGCGAAATTATATGTTGACTCATTAGCTCTGGGCGTTCATAAACATAATACAAAGGCCCCTTTATTTGAATACAAAGGCCTCCTTATTATATACGTGTGCGACACCGGTGTCCCGTCTGAAACGGGTGTAATAGTTTTATAAACACGTCTTGTCCTTGTAGGGAAATTCTCCGGGTACCATACCATGCAAATTAGATCATAAATACTGTAATTAATATAAGCCAAAAATAAAGCACTCTTTAATCCAATTCACTGCTGACCTACTAATTACTAATTAATTACCACATTTAAATATCATGTTATTTATATCTAATGGCCAACTAATGCAAACGCGTCACTCGCGTTGTCAGCACTAAATGAGTTAATTCGTGAATTCGCTGTCCCAGAGACAAAAGAATTTTTCTTTGAAGCTTATGATTGTCTATTTCCTGTACATATTTTAATTATGTGAGCAGAACCCACCTCTAAATAGAATAAAATATCATATAAGCAAATCCCTACATAGTTGGGACAAGTGAAGAATATTTTCGCAAAGAACAAAGCTGCCTTTAATTTTGACAAAGTGACGCGGCGCATGATGTCGCTGTTTAGTGGATTATCCCACGCCACCAGATGGGCGGGATAGTGGGCCTGGGGGTTTGGGTCGGGTAAAGGCAGTGGAGGATGTAAACAGGAGGAGAAATAAGTCAAAACCCATGAAAATTATCTATACTTAGTATATATTTTTCAAGATTAAGGATATGTATCTGACGATGCACAGTTCTGATCATGGCCTCCACAAGGGAGGGGCTGACAAGGCTCTAGCCTGGGTGCCCGGACTTAGGAGGGGTCCGGCGTAGCGACTCGACCACATAAGTGATATAAACATACATCACAAATTTTCTCTAATAGCAAAACAAGTCGCTGTTTTCCTTTAATAACGTTATTATTTCAAATTATGTGCTTGTACGGTACAATTTTTAATTGTGTATCGATACTCGACAAATCCAAATTCAAATGGATGTATTAAAAGATACAAAAAAACACTAAATATACACATTAATTTTACCGCGCACACCATTTGGAAAACGCTACTGTAGAGCATCACAGTTCCTTTATCCTTAGCGATAGGTAGGGGGGCCGCCAAAAATCCTAGCCTGGGGGGCCGTTTCAGGTTGTGGGGGCCATGGTTCTGATACAACTCTTCATGGGTCTTGCAAATAAATAATACAATAATTGTTTGTAAACATGTGCTGCTACACAAATAGACATACATACAATTTTGTTAGAAACTTAACGCATGCCCATGTCTGTAAGCATTGCTATAGAATTAAATGTAGCTTGAATAGTATACATCGTAAATATTTGTGCGCTTTAATCAAGCGGGACCACGCGTCGATACGTAAGAAGTAATCGCGGCAAAGTGTTGATTTTGGATGCCTACGTGCGTTATCTAGCGACTCTCGTGCTGTAGTGAGTAAGGTGCTGTCCTTTCATCCTGGAGCTCCAAGTTCGATGATGACGACACACTATATTTAGTTCTCGAAGCCTGGGTATTGGTGATTGTTTCGCTTCTAAATACATTAATGTTAAACTACAATATTTTCATTGGTCCTCTAGGACTGTTGTAGTGTTAAAAAGAATATATTATATATCGTCACCTCAATACTACAACTAGATAAATCTGATTTGGCCATTGTTGGGAGAATGAAATTGAAACTTTACTTGATTAATATAAATCTAGGCTATAATTAGTATTTAAAATAAAAATGGAAAATTGTGCTTTGTTTAATTGGGAATAATTAAATAATGTTCAATTGAATGAAAAAATATTGTAGATATTTTATTGTATTTATTTAATGCACTTATAGTTTTAAAATTATCTAATATTTACAAACACAAAATTCATACAGTTCCCATTAACTTCTGACTTACGTAGTTTATCATTTCGTAGATAAGGAATTGTAGAATCATATTCAAAAGCTATCTCAAAAACAGTGAAAATCAAGTTATCTAGTTGTAGCATTGAGGTGACGACATGTATAATATATAATATATATGTTTTATTTTTTATTTTATGAATATTAATGAATATATGAGCGGTAAAATTGTGTTTTAAATATAATATAATATCTATTATTTTACTTAAATACCTGTCTAGATATTTTTCGTCATTCATATGGAATACAGATCCACACACATATACATACGACCATTAATCATAACCACCTGTAGTTGCAATACGATACAGGTTTTATTTCTCATACTGTATGTATGGCACCTGCAGTCTTTGGGGTAGTCGTTGAGTCCTCAGTGCATCTTATCCACCTACAACCACCCGTCACTATGATACGAACAGTGAGCACGTGGGCTGCAGCTTGTAGATAGCCACGCGTATTCTATAGTGCCAGTCATAGACTAAAGCCACGTGACCGAACCATGAAATAAAGAACCCATTTCGCTAGCTTCCCGATCAATTGAAACGTATATTATAGACCCCTTTGTAAAAATGCTGAACGTGCGCCACACGTACGGTTGCTTAGTTCACCTATAAATTATGTCTGTGTTTTGTCAGTGGTTGTAGGAGGGTAAAACTGGTGAAAAGTATTTACTTACATACATACATATACAACTGTATCTACTTCTACTGGACTTATAAAACGCCCAGAGCTGTTTGAGATATTAAATAATGATAATGAAGATTTTTTTTTCAAATAATGATTATTTATTATGAATCTAGATTGCTCAGAAGAACCTAACCAATAGATATACTAACATTATTTATGTCATAAATAATATTGTAGTCACCTACCTGCCTAAGGGCCGTATGTATGAGCTTCCCAAATTCTTTATAAGCTATTTTCCAACATATAGCGTATAGCACTGTTTATGACGTAAGCAATCTGACGTCACGCGCTATTCACATTGACTGCTTCATCTGTCACTTTCAAATGTCATTTTAATAATGTATTCATTACAACGAACGTTTTTTTGAGGCCCTCGTTCATTTTGTAGACTCTGTAAAACATTTGCGAACTTTAAAAACAGTTCCTAGTCGTGCTGTTTACAAAATACGTATGATTTTGATACATAGTCTATAATATAGGTAGTAGGATGGTAGATAGATAGATAGATAGATAGTAGGATAAGATAGATTTACGTAAGATTACGATAAAATATCTCCGCTAAACGACCGCAAAGATAGGTACCTACTGCTGTATCTGTATAATATTATACAGAGATCATTACATTACATTCTAAACTAAATCTTTTTTCATTTCTGTCATTACTTATTCCGTTTTGACATCTCATAATAATATAAGTGATTGAAGTGAAGTTAGTCATAATATAATTGTATGTATTGCCGTTAAATGGAAATGTATATCGGGAATATTTTATCCTTTCGTACAGTAGAATTATAAAATAAATGTGATAAAATAACTGATAAATTATTGAAAGTTCATAATAATTATTCATTTATGATTATTAAATTTATATGGTACCGTTCGCACACTTTCAGACACATTTAGAATTTTAAAATTTTAAATTAATGATCGGGGAATAAAATTTTATAAGATTGCCATTATACGGACGCCATGACACATTATGACGTCACATCGTGACGTCGCTAACCAACAGACTACATTTGCACTCATGTATACAGATGAGCAGTATTTAGCCTATAAATTATTTGGGAATCTCATGCATACGACCCTAAGTTTTGGTATTTAAGTAATGTTTGTATTTTTTAGTATGTGCACAATAATAATTATATTATGTACCTAGTTGTATATTGGGCTGTACTAGGTAGGCTTTATGATATAATTACTGATGTTGCTTTGTCGCTTACATCACAAATCTGTATGGTAACAGACGTTTGGCTCATATAGTGGAATTGTTAATTAAGGCCATACTTCAGCTGAGGCATGGTCTAAAAAGATCGTGACTACGCGACGCGCAGATTATGCAAACGACGCGTGCGGAAAAAAAACATAATTTGTCATAAAAATTCAACATGCGTCCATTTAATGTTATGCTTATTGTTATATTAGTAATAATAATAATATATTCATTGACATGTTTTCATTTTCGAGTAAATGCGTAAAGTTTTTTAGTCATCTTTACACGATTTAAGAATATATTCCTCCGACGCCAGCACAAAACAAATTGATGTGCTCACAGCTCGACTATCGCTCTCCGATTGGCAACGACTAACGAGTGCGAAATTTCGTTTCACCTATTATTGAAAATTATTTACCGTTTCACTGATGTATGCTCTCTTGTGACTCTGGTGCTCATTGACACAGTGATGACCCATGAGGGAAGCAAGTCATGTACCGCTTAGAGGTGTAAAATAAAGTAAAGAATTGTCTCGAATAAAAGAGCCCTCATAAACGATGGTTGTTGCCCATGTAAGAATTTTGTAGTCTAATACTGTCAATAGGTAATGATTTAAATACTTGTAGAAAAATTGGGACCAGAATATGAGGGGCAACATTTTAATTCTGATTAAGTGCAGTACTTACCCAGAAATATCATCGTTATATGAATATTTTCTAAAGTTTTTATGAAATTTTTTATCATATTTTACCTATATGTGCTTACAAAAAGAACAAAAAGAATTCAATATGAATATATGAATATACATACAACACATTGAATATCGCTGCGTATTCGTTGAGTGAATTAACACAATGAAATATTTAAATGTCCACTTACATTATGTTATGTAACATCATTCATCTCTATGATGACACTTTGGCGATTTATTGGTTTTGGGAAATCGACTATGAAGTTGTGAAGGTGAAATCCAGACCCTCCCCTAGGGACACAATGTCGCTTCTCTACCCTCTACCCTCTACCTTCTACCCTCCATCAAAATATTCAAATGAATTTATCACGATCATGACAATTTTTCTAATACTACAAAGAAAATGTATTAAAAGGAATCGTGTATGTCAATATCATTGTGCTTAAGGGGGGACATGCTCGTCGAAGGTCAAAATTGAGTTTTTATTGTATTTTCAAACCATGATCCTGGACACTCCTTAAACGTTGTAGATAATCTATTTATATAATTTTGAAGCCTTATTATCCTTTATAGTTATTTTAAACATTTGATGACTGCATGAAGTATTTTTGTTACATAAAATAGTATTCTTTTAAACCTCTCGCTCTAATGTTTTAGAATATAGTCATATTTCGGTACAAAACTGTGCAGTGGTGTTAAGATTTTTTACATTTATTAATTTTTAAACGCATTTATAAAACCATTAGTATAATTTATTACGAGATAATTTTTGTAAAATATTCACGATAAAAAATTATTTTGATAATCTCTGTGATCCCAAATTTGACAAGAATTAGGCATTTTATTATTCAAAAAATCGGCAAGATTAACACATTTGAAGATGATTCTAAATATATTTATTATAAGCTATGTTTTTGACCATTCAAGTGTGATAAACATCTTATGAATAATGATTGCTTTATAATAATTATTGACCTAAGAATAAGGTAGTGTTTTTTTGAAATACGCCATTTTTTTTGTCATTCCCTAGTCGTTAAGCTACAACATACGGCCGTAGCCATAAAACGACAAACTATAATTAAAGTAAGGAGTAAAATTATGTTAACGCGCGTGTTTGAACATGTACCTAACCGAATTTATTTTTATTTTTTTTTAAACGGTACATGTTCAAACACGCGCGTAAATATCATTTTACTCCCTACTTCAATTATAGTTTGTCAATTTATGGCTACGGCCGTATGTTGTAGCTTAACCACTAGGGAATGACAAAAGAAATGGCGTATTTCAAAAAAACACTACCTTATTCTTAGGTCAATAATTATTATAAAGCAATCATTATTCATAAGATGTTTATCACACTTGAATGGTCAAAAACATAGCTTATAATAAATATCTTTAGAATCATCTTCAAATGTGTTAATCTTGCCGATTTTTTGAATAATAAAATGCCTAATTCTTGTCAAATTTGGGATCACAGAGATTATCAATATAATTTTTTATCGTGAATATTTTACAAAAATTATCTCGTAATAAATTATGCTAATGGTTTTATAAATGCGTTTAAAAATTAATAAATGTAAAAAATCTTAACACCACTGCACAGTTATGTACCGAAATATGACTATATTCTAAAACATTAGAGCGAGAGGTTTAAAAGAATACTATTTTATGTAACAAAAATACTTCATGCAGTCATCAAATGTTAAAAATAACTATAAAGGATAATAAGGCTTCAAAATTATATAAATAGATCATCTACAACGATTAAGGAGTGTCCAGGATCATGGTTTGAATATACAATAAAAACTCAATTTTGACCTTCGACGAGCATGTCCCCCCTTAAACTATTAAGAGTTGCAAAACAAATAATCACATGGATTGGATGAGGGGGGTGGGTTGTTGGGTATAACAAATTAAGTTAAACTACTTACTTATTTGAAATATGTAATAAATAATAAGTATACTTTAATAATTTAAAATAGTAGTTTTGCATTTTTGGCGTATTCGGCGCTATATCTGGGAGGGAATGGGACGACTGGCCTCGGACAATTGGACGCTGCACTGTCGTAGACACGTGTAGACGAGGTATTTTAATCATTTTCTATCTACTACCTAGTAGTTTGAATTCATTTTACTCTCAACATAATGTGTTCTTTATCGCGGATTGAGAATTACCATGCCTAAGGCTTTATATAAAATAAAAAACTCTTATTCGTTGAAACTTAAACATATGCACGATTAAATCATTGTTTACGCCTGCATATTTACATTTTCATCAACTATTAAATCATAATATAATCATTGAAATATAAATAATAATACTGAATATTTTTTTTAAAGTACCTATAAGTACCTAACGTCTATTTATTTTCAAATTCCGTGGCGTCCAGTTTTCCGGTGCCAAATCGTCGTAGACCCATCATGGACGTATATATGCAGAAAAGATCCAATGCTTATTGGATCTTTTTTTAATTCATTCAATAATCCGATTGAGAATATCTCATTTATGTATATGCAAAAAAGATCCAGCCCGTAAAGTTATTCCTTTCGCGTCAATCCATTTCTAAAATAATGCCATAATGCAAATTTTCAATTTTACATTTTGCGAAAAGAGTCCAGTGATAATTGGTCTTGATTCCAATGACATACATTTTTGTATAAAAGATCGAATTGTCTTTGGATCTTTCTTGAAACTAGCTTTCGCAATGGCAACATTTTGTATATGGCATTGGATCACTAATAACCAGGGAAAATTGTATAAAAAAGACTAACCCTTTTATATTTTCATGAAAATGGACGGTTCTGAAGCAGAAGTTTGCTTAAATCGAATGGTGAAAGGCAGGCCGGTAGAAATTCATTTTAAGCATTTGATTCAGTGCTCGAAATGGAAAATTTCACGAACAGGAACGCTCAACAATTTTCCAAAAATGTGTGATATTAGATATAATAATATCTGTAACATAAAAATAACTTTTAGTTTTACATGATGTACTTTTTTCATCATCATCTTCGCCCAATACGCTATCGGCTATAACAATTAGTGGTAACACAAAAACATAGAGTCATTTTAGTTTACGAAATCGTTTTCTTAAAAATACATTAATAATTATACAAAAAATGTAAATAACTAAACGTATATGAATCTAATTGGAGTGGGAAACATTATTAAAATACATGAAATAATAGACAAACTAATCACAATTTCCCATTGGTTTCGTTAGCAGTTTGAATAAAAATATGCAACTAAGAGTGGATAGAAATATGAGTGAAGATACTTCGGTTTAAACAAAATACATGCGGCTTTTTTCAAAGCTCTGATTTTTCGTAAATTCGAAATATTTTGATTAAGGTAAACTATTTTTTTATCAAATTAAAATCCATCGTATACGAAAAAGCAAGGGCATGGTTTTTAATAAATTAATTTAAAAAATATGTAATACACAAGATTTACAAATGTAGCATTCTTTATTAAATATGAATCATTTTAAACAACCTCAGAAGTGCAGGTACATATTATTAGAAAAAAAATATTTACATCATGTGGACATGTAGGATAATTTATTCTAATAGGTTTCCAATGTTATAGAAATTGTTATATACAGGGAAATTTTTCATATATTTATCCCATTGAATTCTGATTGATTTATTTAAATATTTAACCATCAAAGACACAGTTCATTCAACCCGAAAAATATCCATATAAAATTAAAACAATAAAAATATATGAGGTAATGATTTTTTTTTTGTCACTCAATGTAAAATATTATAATAGATTACGCTACGTTGAGTAGGTAGGTAAAACAGCGAATACGTAGATTCTGGTCACAGGGAAGAGCATGACTGTATTTACTATTTAATATGAAATATTTTACCCCCTAAGAAATTATTAAACAACAATTTAAGCTATTAAGTACCTACAGAGTTTTTAAACGATGTCAGAGCACAAGTTTTTCGGAAATTTAAAAATTTAGCAAAGCAGCTGCAATAGTTAAGTTTTTTCATATGTGCAATAATAATTATTTAGAACCCAACCCATCAACCTCGGTCGATCCAGTGCTGGATGAAGGCCTCCCTTATTTTATTCCATCTCTCTCGGTACCTACTTAGTTTTTCACTGCAAAGTATTTCCGCTGAACTTTATCAATTCATCAATAATGTAAGAAATATAAAAAATAAATTAGTGTAGAGCAGCAAAGCATGCGGGTTACCGGTTAGGTAATGGGAAACCAAAAAAACACAACTTAAAATGATTAAATTTGGAAAAATAAGGAGTCTAATTTTGTCGCTTCCTCTGATGAAAACGCTTATCATTGGCTGCATACAACTTAATATTGATAAACGACCAATGAACGACCCCGATTGCATTATGAAATAAAAAAACTATGAACGCGTCAAACCCATGTAAATTTCGTTAATATAATAATATGATAAATGGACAATTCGGTCAATTATGGTTGCCTCGATACAAAATTTAAAGTTTCATTACAAAAAACAATTGCCTACTACTCTACAGCCGTATTGATCATCAACGTGCTCAAGAATTTCAACCCTCGGTAGGACAGATATAGTATACCTATCTCGGTAGATACTTAGGTAGGGCACGTAGTTTTATTCACACTATTTTTACTATGTTCTTTTTGTGCAATATTTAACAAATTAATTATGTCATTTATACAGTAAAGATAATATATGTATTTAATGTGTTTCATTTAAAAATTTAAAAGTTCCAGTGTGCATTATAACTATTACGTTATTAACTCACTAAATTTAGGCATGTACCTTAACCTTAACTGTATTAAAATAATAGGTATGTATGAAATTGAAAAAAATTAGTTTCTCGTTTTATAAATTAATACTACAGTAAATCTACATTCCAATGTAAAATAGCTTCCACTTTTCCTTACAATCATAAAAACCTTTTTTTTTCAAAATAATTATTGTCCCATACGTGAGTGCGACAATGCAATAAATCTTACCCAGTGCATTTCTTTGTAAACAATTTTATTGTTTTATCACCATTGACGCAAAAGGGTCTGTCTATTAGTGCATTCAATGGCAAATTCGTTGAAAACAGTATTGTCTTGAAAAAGGTTAGTTCTCAAATACGTTGTCTTTCATTTACTCTATCACTATTTCAAAAAAACTTAAGTACATTATGTACGGGTCATAGAAAATTCAGTGGTTCTAAGCCAGTAAAATTATTATTTAATAAAAAAAAATATTTATGTCTTTGTACCTTTGTACCTATCAATTCATTTTCGTAAATTTTAAATCTAACCTGGAACGTAATATTAAGTATGACGCTTGAGGATTTTACTAGACGACTCGCTGTCCGTCGGATATTTTACGAACCGGTACGCCATTTTCGAGGTTTTAACGAACAGGAACGCCATCCTTGGAAATCCCACGAACAGGAACGGCGCTCCGGGGCGTTCCGCTCCATTCCGAGCGCTGATTTGATTCCACTGTGGCCACAGGGAAAACTTATATTGTCTGCCAAACTTAACGATATTAAGTCAATAATGTATCTGATACCTGCAGATGCTAAATCATTTCATGATAATTTAAATTGCGAAGAAACTATAATGATGACATCGGAGGTTATGGTGGTCCATTAGACTTTGTCCTAGAAGATGAAGCACTCTGATATTTTTTAAATAAAACATTATCTTGGTTTGTTTACCAAATAAGTTTCATATAAATAAACCTCTTTTTTTTAATCTTAAATTATACTTCTTTTGGAGCGTTTGGTAGATAATGAAATTGAGAGCTGCGCGCGCACACCGTTACGAAAGTGCGCGACAGCATGAAGTTAGCTGCGAATCAGTCAGCTATATACAAATGCAAGTTAGCAAGTAGAATTGTTCCGTTGAATTTATTATTTTCGGCCATTTGCAATTCCTTAAAGTGAGACTACACCGGACACTTTTGTCGCCAACCTCATAAAATTTAACGACTATGTCTCGGAATAGGGTAATAAAATTGAAGGTGTTGCTACTTGTCGACGTTGCTCATTTGTCCACACAGAGAGGCAACGTGTCGCGCAACATCATTTTTTCTTGTAAGCCACGGAACGTTCGCCTGATTATTATTATTTATTCGCATTTGACACCTGCTATACCTACCTATCAAAAGGCGCTCGATATTTGCGGCTGGGATCATGCACTCTTTAAACTGTAGGTACCTATTACAGTGGGTAGGTTTAAGTCGCCCAAATAAATATTATATGTACTTATAGCTACCTATATTGCAATCTCAAAGGCGTTGGTGATCTGACACGGCTAACCGAAAATAGGTGGATGTAGGTTAGTACCTACTTCAATTTGGTCGATATAAACCTTAGAGAAAAAAACGACATCCAAATTATTATTTTACTTTACTATAAATTCTTAATAAAAAGATAAACCATACCAATACGATAATAATCGATATCATTGTCTTATTTTAAATCAAAGCTCGATGCAGATGTAGGTAGGTACATGTTACATGACTCAGAGTACAGGAAAGAGTCAGTAATCGTAATCATTCTTACCCAATGTCATTGTTCTTACCTATCAAAGAATTATCGTTATATTTTTTATTGCTCGCGCGCAGTGTTGCCATGTCTACTGAAATTTTGGTCAGGAAAAGAAGAAATTATTGTATTTGTGAAGAATAAAAGTCACTTTTTACATGATTTTTTAAAAGACACTAATTGTGAGCTTCTGTCAATATGCACGCTTTCACCAAACACAATCGTTGAATTTCGTACATTTTTGTCAATCTACTGATATTTTGAAAATTTTAGTTCGAACACTGCTCGCGTGTTATAATAATGATGCAATTAGGGATTTCAATACCGGTACATATTTCATAACCGGTATTCAATTATTTATCGATAACTAAATACCAGTTTCAAAAATCCAATATACCGGTATTTACGATATTAAGAAACCGTAAGTACACGTTTATGTTTTTCGAAAATGAATGTAATATTATTTTGTCATTACTTACTACTACATACTATATTAAATTTAATGTATAGGACAGGACGACAATGTAGTTAAATAATATTAAAATAAAATCCCTCAATTAATATAATTACTTATAAAATTGTCGCGATGAATTAACATATTATTTCAAAAAAGAAAACATTCCTGGAAAATTTCAAATTATTCTATAACTATTGGTCCAATGTTAATAGTACATACAACTAACGTTGAATTTGAGATGGATTTTGCTGTGCTCAGATTAATAGTATTTTTGTAAAAAATAGCAGTTCTTAAATATCATGATCTATGTATATATATTTATAAATTAATGTCAACATAATAAATGTAGGTAGGTACTTTGGTTGTAATAAAATAGTGTTTTGAAATAGATTTTAAATTTATGGGTAAGTACTTCTTTTTTTTCTATAATATTATGTTTTGACGAATACCGGAATATATTAATATATTCATCCGGTATTGCAATCCCTAATTACCACCACCATCTTAATATTAAGTAATTATATCTGATATGCACACTAAAGGTAACACAACTACAAGTCGTTTTACGTTAATATCAATCTCCAATTAGCGAACTAACAAAGAGTGTAATTATAATTGAATTATATTTATGGAATATTAATAATTCCTAAAACAAGCTATTATGACTCACATGTGGCCGCACCGCAGCGTTGTATTTGAAAACCATTTCCCTACAAGCTATATTATGATAAAATGTGTTTATAACTTTACTACTGTTTTTGATTTATAAGTTATCATTATTAACCATTGTTGAATGTTAAATACGTATGAATAAGATAATAAATAACCTACCACCCAATACTACCCGGACTATATGTAAAACTCGCTCCCTCATATGGTAATTGTGCCGCAGAGGTGGACATGAGCTATTATATATTTTTTTACGACACACACACAGTATACAGTTTATTCCGTGTAGACAATTATAATAAATACTTTTTTCTGCCGGCGCATCGGCTTTTCGATCCAATAATCGTTAATTGAAAATTTGAAATTTTCATACATTTTGATACACCATTATCACAAACTAAGATTATAAGTATGATGTAATATTAGGTTGGGGTAGGTTAGGTTAGGTTTAGTTTGGTCTAAAAATAAAGTTGTAAAATCTGATGTCCACCTCTGCGGCACATTTACCGAGAATATTTTTGTCAATCCCCGTAAAAATAATAACTAGGTACAATTTTGTTAAAGATATACCTATTATAAGTATTATTATCTTACCTCAGTCCCGAGTCCGCCTTCTTTAAATGGTTGGACGTTATTTTTGTCTTTCAGAAACAGTAAATAGTCATAGGCAAACCACTTTGAAACATATGTAGTTGCGGCGCCAGATTTCTTTAAATCGCCAATTTTTTTTCTCTCCCTGTAGAATTGCGAGCACAAATTTTTTATTTTTCTTTTTACTTCTCATGTATTTTCAATTCCAACCGCATTGGATATATTTACCCAAGCGTCGTGGTTGGAATTGCGGCACTTGTGATTGGGATGTTTTGGGTCCCATACACACCTTTCTTCTCTGTAACGTTCAATAGCTGTAATAATTTTATCATTGTCCCAATGTGCCATGATTGCCACGACTAATATGTAATAACAAAAAAACAAAAGAACCACCGCCGTTGTTTCACGTGTTCACTCAATGAAATATATAAAATGAATGACACTACAATAAAATTAAATCCGTCCAAAAAATATAGATACCTACTTTGTGTACCGATATCGATATATTGCCGGTATCAATACTTTCTTTCGATGCCAATATTGATTGATATTCGATTGTTTGGACAAACATCATTTGATAATTTATGATAATTGGTACCGATATTTGCGAGTATTAATTTTTTGACCGCATTGACAGGTACCTACTGTTTCTTTTCTCCAATACTCCAATGGTATTTGTATTATTTAATGAAATAAAGGGCTGGGGCGCCAAGATTAGATTTTTTTAAAGGGAGGCGTAGTAATATGAAGTTTGGAAACCACTGCTTTATAATACGTACGCGTTGTTTCTCAGATTTTTTTTTTTCGAGATTTCGGAGAGTAAAATACTATTATTTTGATTCTGTAAAAAATGTCACAAAATGCGTAATAAATAAGTAATCAAAATAAGTGCTAGACATATGCTCCAATTGATTGGCAATCGCTACCTACACGGGAAAATAAAGAGTAAAAAATACATAGTCGATATGTATCACTAAATTCCTGTACCTACCTACTTACGTAGCACTTCATATTAAAATCAACTGGTATGCGAATTTTATTAACAATAAATTATTATTGATCATTCATTAAAGTGTGTTGCTAACTCGTTTGATTTTTTACCGCACGCCTCGAAACAAGTGGTAACTCGTGTCGAGCGACAGAAATTCGATCCTCAATACGATAAAAGCAATTAAAACTTACGGACTAAAGTGATTATTTTTATGATGGCTGACCTCATTTTATAATGTCGCCACAAGTTTCTTTCAGTGAGGACGATGTTGTCAACCCCAACATTTGTCAACTTAGTTCAACAAACGATTAATGTAATTTATGGTCCAATAAAATATGATAATTATCGTTAAATTTTATGAGGTTGACAACACAAGTTTCTGGTCAGGATGGGCCTTTACGTACGCAAACGATTAAACGTCAGAGTGACAGTTGTTACTTGAAAAATAAAAACAAAGAGAAATAATTATATAATTTAGTAATATAAGTTAAGGTGTATAGAAATAAACCAACGGCGTTCCAATAAGCAGCCCCTTTTCTTAAGTATGTAATTTAACAAGATAATTAAGAGCTAGTCGAAGAATCTAGGTTATCACAAGTTTTGTTTTTGTTTTGTTACGCCAAAGAAATATAACTTCTAACGGGCGTACATAAGTACACACACTCATTTTTTTTATTTTTTAATAGTTTTATTTAAAAATATCCTGTTCGAAAAAAGGTTGGATAACAACAAAACAAAATTTTTAGATACCAAATATTAAAAAAAATGGTCGAGAATTTCTGTTGTTGGGTACTACATACAACAAAACGTAGCTTATGGATTGGATCTTTCACGCATGTTTCCAATCATAATAGAAATTCATGAAAGATTCAATTCTCATTGGATTCTTTTTACATTTTAAATTCTAAAAACACATTTAAGCAATAATGATCCAACCTCTTAAATTACTATATAACTCTATAATGAAATGTAAATTTCGAATAAACTTTAAGTACATCACTAGCAAGATAAATATTCATTCCATTATTTACGATAACTTTGAAAGCTGGCAGTTTACTGTGATTTCTTATTTATCCAATCTTCTATTTCCTCAAATATCTCAAAACTAGTTGGTTGTGGATTGGATCTTTATTGCATATGTATGTCCAGTTGTATGGCAGTTTTAGTCATTTTTGCTAGACTGCAACCCGTGAAAATGTTATTTACGTCGTGTTTATTATTAGTTAATTTTTCATAAACTATCAACTTAGACGAAAAATTTAGCCTCAAATGAAATAATTACAAGATAAAAAGAACTTCTCATACACCTACAACGTTTTTAAGTTTTCTGTTGAATCATATAAACTTGACTTGACTAGCTTAAACGATCAATAAAAATTGTACCTAATTGATAGAAATAATACTGACATGTCATTTTGACATGTCAGTATTATTGCTTAGTTTATATTGCTTATTATTAGTATTATTGCTAATCTTAGCTCGTATTCTTATTTGTCCGGTGGTTCTTTGTCCAGTACAAATCTTCCAATCGATTTTTAGCTAACTTCCCGACTAGCTAGATATTTTAAACTTTTAGAATATGTCAGAACACGATGCCAATGCATTTTTAATACTTTTAGCCATCTTTAAGTAGAATTGAATTCATTTTCAGTTAATTCTATTTTGTATGAAAGGTTATTTCGACACCATTATTGGTTGCTAGGGGTCTGGGATCCTAGCAACTAAATTATTAATATATACGTGCGTTACTATGGAAATCAATATGACATGTCAAAATAACATTTCAGTATTATTTCTATCAAGTACAATTTTTTTGATCGTTTAAGCTAGTCAAGTCAAGTTTATATGATTCAACAGAAAATTTAAAAACGTTGTATACCTGTAAAAAGTTCTTTTTATCTAATAATTATTATGAACTACGTTTTCTAATCGAATAACTATTTTTTGAATTCGCTAGTGACCGTGAAAATGCGAAGGAGTATTATTACTGTGGTAATATTTATATTATTTCACGTAGAATGTCGTAGCCACCCAGTTTATTAAGTTTAAAACACTGGAGCTGTTTTTAAAATATTCATAGAAAACAGGGAATAGTCAATTTGTTGGAAAAATATTTGAAGCCGAACTTACGACGCGTTGAAATTGAATAAAAAGTGTCGCACGGGGTTGAAATAGAAGCTTTTTAGTTTATAGTTCCTTTACAGAGGGATGAATGGTAAATTAATATAACAATTATTTATTTAAAAGGTTTTAAGCCATTTGTTGGTGGATGACATAAGACACAACTTATTTTGTATGATTTTGAACCTTTTCCAAATTTTTGAATTTAAAAAAAGAATATCTAGGTACTAGTGGCATGAGGGTCATAGATGCTATAGATCTGGAGCATCCCCAGAAATATTCGATAAAATACTACGAAATAACATTATTTGTTCCCTTTATTGTGTAATGTTATGAGAAATTAGAGGCGTGCACTCAGAACAATGGTTGGGACCCGGGTCCACTTAAAAAAAATATCCGTAATGTTTTTATTGATTTTTTAAGGCGTCGTGAAGGGGGGGGGGGGTTAAATTTAGCAGGCACCACTAACTTCCACATTTACTCCGTCTACTACTTCTCGTCCCTTCAACAGCGGAATAAAACACTTTTCAGATATATTCCTCATACCCAGGCACTCCTAATTTTGGGTCTAGCGATAAACATCTGGGAAGCAGATATAATAATTAAGGGTAACCTGCGAATTGTTGTCACATCCATAACTGGTTATCGAATGCATGATGTGGCTTTTTTAGTGTCCGTTTGTGTCGTTCGCGCTGTCTAGTCTTTCAGACATATCACAGAGGACTATTAAAGTAAACATTGGATGTCCCAGATAGTCGCACCAATGTATGAGTGTCTCGTGTCTTCCAGTGGCCGTATATCTTGCGTGACGTGGAATGCTGAGAGGAGTGGAGCCAACCCGTTGATATGACTGTTCGACAACCAAATCTTCCTAGCCATGATCATCAGTCATGAGGTCATGACGAAGAATCTGAAAAAGTAATATTCCATTTAATTAAATAATTTGTATTTTTCTTTTTCTAGGGGGGTCTAAAACCGGAATACATATCCTTAATCATTTTCATTATTTTAATATAGGTATTGTATCGACTCACCTTTAGAAGATTAAAGATTAAAACAAAATTACGTTTTAATGTTTTAGTTTGACGTCAGGTGAAGGTAATATAAACACCTCGCTAGGTAAGGTATATTACCTACATTTTGTCAAGTTGCCTAGTTATTTTCAGACTTTGAGAGTGCTGTTATAAAATTATCTAAAATATACCTAAAGCGTATAACTTGGTAGTGGGCGCCTAATGATTTTATTGAAAACACTGTAGGTAACAGGTAATTTCAGTTGTTTTTCTTGTTGAGGGTTGCAAAACTTGTATAAAATAGTTAAATTTAGAGGAGTGAAGTGAAATAACACAATTTTATCACACGTATACAATATATTATTATTTATTTTGGTTTCCATAGATACGTCATAATTTTATTTATTATCTACATGCATTGGCGATTTTATTTGACTCAAATGACAGAACTGCATAATATTGTAAAAAAAATTAAATCAGGCCACTAAACAGTTTAAACCAATCATGAACTTTATGATTTTTTTCCCAAAAGATTCATATTTTTTCATAACAACGGTTTATTCAGAACAAACCGGTAATGTCCTGTGGGGGCAGGCAGATCAGTGACGTCCCTAGACAGAATGCCGCCCCATGGCAGTGCCAAAATGCCGCCACATTTTTTTATGCACTACTTTATAATATCATCCTTTCATGACTCCAATATCTAAGAAATGTGTTGTATGGATACATTACTAACAATATATTATACCTATACCACTAAATCTAATTTAAATGTCATCTCTGCTTCAATAGACAATAATATGATACCAGAGATACCTACTCTTTTAACTCGCATTGGTTAAATTGGGTCATATCTTTAGAAATATTACTGTAAATAGGTAATTGCTTGGAAGAAATGAAGGGGTCAGAAGCATAGGCAGTTTTCTGCATAAAAATGACTTTTTAACCTATGAATGTAGAATCATAGAGCTAAAAATTCTGTTTTTGTTTTACCAAAAAATGCTGATGTTTTACCAGCAAACTCGGCATTTTTCAATAGAAAATCGTTCTTAAAAATTAGCTTCAGAAGCAAACCCAGCTTTCTTCACTCTTAATGTTTCGTCCCATACAAAAAGTCACGTGACAAAATGGCGGCTCAGTACATTTTGGCGGTTGCCGTGTGAGTTTTTACTGCGGTTTATAATCGTGAGTATTGTGCTAAAATTGTGAATCTAAGTGTTCAGTAGCGCACCCAGGGGGGGGGGGCCAAGGGGCCTTGGCCCCCCCCAAAAACATTGAAATTGAAAGCCAATAGATTAGACAAATAAAAACACGGCAAAAAATGATTTTAAATTCTCCAGCACCCTCTAGAAAAATTTCTTAGATTTTAATTTCTAACACAAAAATTTCGAAACACTAATGTCGGGTTTTTTTAGAAACTCAATCTCTAATGGAAATGTCAAAAAATTATCGGTGTCCATCCGAATTCCGGAGTGGTGTACACCGAGTGCAATAGACAAAAGTGCGATAAACGAGAAATTAGGCTGTGTTCTGTTGGGTAGGTTTGTGTACCTATAAGTTAAATGCAATAATACTTTTTTTTTCCATTTTCAATTAATATTTTGGAACTTCACTATTAAAAAACCCAAAATCGACGATACAAATTCGGCGAAAAGTACGACTACACCCACCACCGCTGACAGGGCTACAGCCTGGGGGCCCGGGCATAAGAGGGCCCGGCGTGGCGGCTCGTCTAATTGTGAGATAAACACACACCAGAAATTTGTTATATTATAAAAAAAATCGCATGTGGCGCTATACTACTTCAGTACTTCATCAAAATTAACATAAAAAATATGAAGTATGATGAAAATATGATATACGTAACTACATGATAATAATTCACGTGTATCTTTTTATATTACAATTATTTTTAGTGTTTCTATAAAAATAAAAATGGTTATTTATCCAATATCGAAGGGTCGAATGCTACTTGGCTACCACAAGAGAGGGTCGCGACCAGTGGTTCATAGTATGATAACGATCGATAATATGATATGAGGTCCGACAAATCAAGAATTCAAGGGAATTATTTAACAATATAGTTAAATCCACGGAATACCATTTGGGAACACTACTGTAGAACATCACATTCCCCTTAACCCTGGTGATGGGTAAGGGGGCCCGCCAAACATTCATGATGTGGGGGCCATGCCCACCACAGTCGGTGGTGGTGTAAATTAAAAAAAAACATTTTTTTCGGTGGAATTCAGCATAAATATTGTGGCTCTAGACCAGTGGTTCTTAACCGGTGCACCGCTGGCTTGTTGCAAGTGCATCGCGAAAATAGTGATAAAAACAGAAAAATCCGCGAAATAGCGAAAACCGAAAAAGTCCTTCATGAAATTATGAAAGCCGATGAAAGATCTAATGTGATTTCGATGTTGCCGAATCGATCGCACGCGTCTACCGTTGGCCTCACAGGTTTTCGTGTCATAAATGAAAACAAAATAGTGGATCAATATCTATGCTGCAAAGAACTCACCGAGCGTACGACATGACAAGATGTTTTTAATTCTATTTCTTCATATTTAGAAAAATCTAAAATATCATGGAGGAATTTGTATGGATGGTGCTCTGTCAATGTTAGGCTCATTAAAAGGATTTGTTACCCTCGCAAAGACAAGAAACCCTAACATTATAATATCTACGCACTGTTTTATTTACACAGGGAATCTATAGTTTTATTACCGCAGTGCTAAAACCTGTAATAGACCAATATATCAAATCCAGACCTTTAAAAACAGGCATTTTTAAAAAAAACTTTGCATTTATTTTCTATGGAAGCTAAGTACGAATGTTTGATTTTTCACACTGAAGTGAGGTGGTTAAAGTGGCGCACCCAGGGGGGGGGGGGGCAAGGGGCCCTGACACCACCCAAACATGAAAATTATCAGAATGATTTTAACCATTGAAATTGAAAACCAATAAACCTTTGGGCTTAAACAAATAAAAACACTGGCAAAAAAATGATTTGTAATTCTCCAGCACCCTTTTTAGAACAATTTCTTAGATTTTAATTTCTAACACAAAAATTTCGAAACACTAATGTCAAGTTTTTTTAGAAACCCAATCCCTAATGGAACTGTCAAAAAAATTCTCGGTGTCCACTCGAATTCCGGAGTGGTGTAGGTCATGGATAGGGAGGGCTGACAGGGCTCTAGCCTGGGGGCCCGGGCTGTGGAGGGCCCGGTGGGTCGGGTTGACCAGATAAGTGAGATAAACACACATCACAAATAATTAGCTTTAATAGTAAAAAAAGTCGCCTGCGGCGCCGCTATTATATTTCATAACCATGAAAATTTTCAATTACTTATATAATTGTGCAATATATTTTTTGATTATTATGTGTCGATACTTGACAGCTTCATTATTAATGTGGATGTATTTAAAATCGCCAATAATTCACTGTGTAACTACCCTTAATTTCAACTAAAACACAATTTGAAAAACGTTAATGTAGTGTTTCACACTGCCTTTAATCTTAGCGGTAGGTAGGGGGCCCGCCAAATATCCTAGCCTGAGGGCCCGTTTCAGGATGTGGGGACCATGGTGTAGGTACACCGAGTGCAATAGAAAACGAGAAATTAGGCTGTGAAGAAGAAAAAGAGCCTATGGGACTAATTTACTTTCTCCTCCTTGGGCCCCCCCCCAATATTAAATCCTGGGTGCGCCACTGTAAGTGTTAAATTACAAAATTTTGAAAGATGGAAAGTCACCCTTTGGGAATAGCTTCAAATAATGCTAGGAAACGTTCAAGATATCCAGAAAACTGGAGGAGAAATATGAGTAAAATTTCGAGGTATAAGACTAATAAGACAAGCATCAAAACTTTTTTTGAACAATGTAATTCTTACAATTTGACAAACATAAAATCCTTTCCATTGTAAGTAATATTATTAGGTATATCTTATAATTAGAAATAAACGACTTTATTAAATTTTTTTTTATGTGCAGGTAAAGATTTTTTTCATTTATTCAAGTTACAATGTTTGTCTTTGAGTATTTTTATAATAAAAACATGGCTGACAAGTTAAAAACTAAGAAGCAAACATGGCTTTCTTTCAAGTTGTCAAAAGCAAAGTCAGACTTCTTGATGGGTGAGAAGCAAATGCAGCCTTCTTGAAATTTATTATGCATATATCTTAGTCACGTAATAAAATTAATGAGTTCTACAAGTTAAATTGACTTTGAAACACAATATTCTAATATAATGTATAGCTTACATAGATTAAATTAAATTGTTAGACTTGTTATCAGTTTTTGACGTTTTTCTCAAAACTACTCACGTGATAGAAAGCTGCCTTTGCTTTAAGGCACCTCAAATAATACACATCGGTTAAGCCATGGTTAAGCTCTCGTACATTAAAGTCGCTTAGGCATTACATAGGAACGTACCTACCGAGTTCCCAAAACTATTTATTTTTAGGAATATTCATGAGATTATCACAAGGAAAAATGGGAAAAGTGGAATAATGAACAATGGCGTCCCGGTTCATGAAGTATTATTATTGAGAAATAAATTATGAATTAATTTCATTTACCTACTTACATATTTTTTTCATTAGCTGTAAGTTGTCTGACCTTGTTAAAATAATAATATTTATGGCATTACTATATATTCAAACTAAAATAAAATAGAAGCTAATAAATTTAAACCTACTTATTTTATTATTAAAAGCGGTGCTCGCATTAAGTATAGCAGCAACAAAATCACCTAAGTAATATCTGACACCAATACTTAAAAAAGCGCCAAAAAATAAAAATAAATTAAATTAAGTTAAATAAAATAGATACCAAATTTTGCAGCATTTATAAATATAGGAGCGATTTTTTTATATATTTAATTTGAAAATGTATATTTAAGGGGTTAAAATAACAAAGTTGTTAGGTTAAGGGATAACTATTGCAGAGCTACAATTGAGTTTATTGCTTGTTCTACTTTATAATGGATACAATAACTAGTATGACGTACCAGCTGTCGTGTGTTGCTTATGGGTAGACTAAAAGTATGCTATTGTCTGTGGTTGACCGATTGTCATTTATTTTGTCGTGAGCTGTCAATCCAAAATTGTGAAACAAACTTTTAGTTATGCAGTGTGTAGATTATTAAAATAGTATTTGTTTTAGAAACAATTGCATTTATTAGTGTTTAAATAATCTATCAACGAATTGGTTATTTGATTATTTTTCGTAATAATAAATTATGTGATAGTTTTTGTGGAATAAATATTATTTTAACTTTCCAATAGTATTCACCATAAAATATATATCATGGCCAACGACTCCTACGTTATTGAGAAGATTAAATCGAAAGAGGAACTTGATGGAATTATAAATGATCTTACGGTATGCTATAATTAATAATACATAATTTTGTAATTGTTTATCTAGCTCCTTACCTTTTGTACAGGTTTAAATTAAACTTGTGTCAGTCCACCCACTCTATTAAAATGGTTACCTTTTATGGGCTCGGCATTAAGAACATGCGGTGTAAATGAATTAACACTAAAGGGAATTATTTTATAAATTCTATTTATTAAACACCAAATTTGCAATTTTGACATTGTTTCTCTATAAATATACGTACCCACAGAGCAATCTGTGTAAGTGCTTTCAAAATTCTAAGGTGAAAATACAGTTCTCCATATCGTTAAGTGAGAGTTTTCGTGACAATTGATCTGTCAAGCAAACATAAAAACGGCCAACACAAAAAAAACACACAAAACTGTCATGTTTTGATATAAATTTTAATGGCACACCGTTCTTCGTCTTATCTTAAAAAATGTCAAAAGAAAATGGAAACTGTCGTTTTGATGTTATTATGTACTATTTAAGTAACTGTAAATAATAAATAATTCTGCTAATACAAACATCCACTCTGTGGAGGCCCATATGATCTTATTAGGATCGGACATGGAAAAAGAAAATTAACTGTAAGGTAAAGTCACCAATTACCGTCCCCTGTCCTAATACCGCCCCCCCCCCCCCATCTATCTCAGAAAGTATGAGTCGCCAACCTGCGGTGAACATTTTAACTTACGATAACACGTGGTTTCACTCCCTTTCGAACAACATATCGAGCAACAGCGAGCGCACTAGTCGACAGTTAAAATATTAAACAATTTGGCAATGATGAGTTTTTATCTTACATACACATAAATGTATATAGTTTGGTTTCCGTGCAACGTTTTATAAATATTTTAACGCAGTAATATGATCGATACGACATGGATTCAGAGGATTAAGTTTTACTCTGTATTATTTAAGCCATGTAAAAGATACCAGCTTCCAAATTGCGACGTGTGGTGATGCCAAATATCGCCCCCTATGATGTCTATATAACGTTCCGGGGGCGGTATTTAGAACCCATATTCACAAGTCATTCAAAATTGCCCACACTTATTTAATTGTAATACATTATGCATAATTTAAATAAACATCATTAAATAATATATTATTTAATAATCCAACTTCCATTTAGCATTCCAAGTTTTTGTTAAAAAATGATATAAATTTTTTTTGAGTACAAATATTGCTTACCTTATCCTTTTACAATAGTAACAAAAATGCCATTTTATATTCTATCGATGAAATTATTATTGTTTTAGTTTCTATGCTATTTTCTTTTGAATATTGTCATAACCAACAATATAAAGAATATAAATAAAATCAATTAAACTATCACTATACGCAAATAAGCTTGTGAAATGGCCTAAACAAACGGGAGGCGGTATTTGGCGACTTTACCTTACAATTACTAACTTTAACTTAACTTATTTTTCACAAAATAAATGACCAAAAACAATGTATTATTAAAAATAAAAAATTATGGTACAGACTATATTAAATTATACAGGCTGTTTTATTTGTCAATAGCTATTTCGGTTGTAACAACATTATCAAGACTACAAAAATAAACGACTTGTCTACAATTAATTATAATTCTAATATAATGAGACGGGTTCATCTCTCTCTCTTTCATCTTGAGACTATTCAAGGTTACGAAACCTCTTCGTGAAGCAGTAAAGATTTACATTGGATTGACGAGCCAATTTTTAAAGAAAATGGAATTCTACTAACTTCTTAAACATTAACCCAATTAAGTACTCAATAAATATATTGTTTGATGATACATTGAAGATAAGTGGAAGCACTATAATCATACATTTGAAACAATCAAACAAGTTTTTGGGTTTCATCGTGTGTTATTCATAGTTATTATATTGATGAATCAGGCCCGTTGCAGAGTCCATTCTTATAAAATAATGTAGGTATTAAAGTGCCGTTCTGTGTGACTAAGGGCAACGCTATCCCAACAACATAATTAGTATCATAAAATACTTTTGCATGAGTGCTAAATTTTATTCGTCCTCTTGATATGATTTTTAATCATGAGATGCGCCTAGACTCTTTCCAACCATGCCATGGCCATCATGATGGCCTCGTCATTGGCTACAAACATATAAATATTGCAACTGGTTGGAACAAGTGGACAGACAATCACATCTTCCGCAGTTTGAAGGTTCATTGGAGTATCACCACTTCTTCATAGTGGCCTCACACATCACTCACAATCATGATTATTTCACCAAGAGAAAGATTAATTTCTTCCAATTATTTTTATCTATTCTAACGAAATAAACTCAAATTTCAGATGAAGGTTAATGAATTATATCTATTTCGAGATCATTACTTTGAAAATCATCCAATGGAAAAGGCAGTAGAAAAAGATGCAGATGTTAGAAAAAATCTTGAGGAGGCATTGAATTCGTTTGATAAATATGAAGGTAAGAAACTACAGTGATTATATTGTACTTTTATTTCGGCACTATGGTTCAATATGGGTCTTGTTCGTCTGCCTCCCCCTATGTCAGCTGCAAGCACCATTCCACTCCTTAAACTTAAGGAATGATGTTTCTTTCTAATCTAAACAGTACAGTTATCTTACCTTAGGTTTCTCGTTCGTTCTATTGAAAAGGAGCCTCTTGAGTATTTGGGTGTCTTTTATCCTTGAAATTTAGCCTGCTCTATGGAGTCACCCACAGTCAGTATCAGACAATTAACTTCAGTCGTCTTTTTTTATCAAGTAATATTAATATTATAGTGCAGATCGACTGGCAGGTCCAAACTTTGGTGGTTTGACGGTGTTAACAAGGATGATAAAGGGGCCGGTGCAAACACGTTATGAATGACACGATAAGAGGAATGAACAAAACTCTTGAAGGAGACTGGGAGCTGCCTGAGTTCTAAGCCTGTAATGAATCACATCTTTTATGATACAATCTATTGTCCATGTCGTTTTCAGCTTATTATAATATTAATTTAAAAAATAAGCTGTGCTGAACGGGTGCTATTTTTACAAAGATTGGTTTGTAAGTCCTCCGCCCAATCCATTCGCTTGTTGCTCTGAATATAACGCACATAGTTTTCCAGATAGGAGATTTGAACCTCCATTTCGAAGCTTTGTCGATACTCATGAAACTGTCTTTTTGCAGAGAGTGAAATACCCGAAGTCATAAAAGCTAACTACCTTTACTTAAAAGGCAAAGCTTTCAATGTGCTTCCGAAATATGATCAAAAAGCTGCCCAAGCCTTGAGCAGAGCTGTGAAACTTGATCCGAATCTGGTGGACGCATGGAACGAGCTCGGCGAATGCTATTGGAAGGATAATAATCTCCCGGAAGCAAAGAATTGCTTCAGTGGAGCTTTGCCCCATGTAAGTAACATTTTTACTCTTTGGATTGGCATTTTTAACTCTATAAAAATATTTTACAATGTCTTATGTGATATTACAATTTTTATTCTTTTATATAATATGGAAAACATATTTATTGAATGTTTCAAATATATACATATTTGAACCACCACTGTTCATCATTTATTTATTTATTCCTAAAAAGAATGGTATAGTTTTATATTATAAAATGTCAAAACTGCATTACAATAGAAAATCAAGAAATATAATAATAAATAAATGCTAATGCATATATTATAAGAAATGATTTAATTATATGTGAATTTTATAATAACCATTTATGGTTACATCGAAATACAAGATATTATACACCATCATAAGCTCAGTATCACAATATACTGAGTTGTTGAACCATTTTTCGTTCAAACATATGACTGAAAAGTTAGATGCCAGAAAAGTTTTACACAGCTCTATGGACTTGGATTATATTAAAAATCCAGATCATTTCAATGATAGATAATATCTAGCTTCTGGTATGAAATATAGCCCAAAGACACAAAGAATAATATGATTCAGCTGTTTCCACTACCATTCGCTTACCATTGAGTGAACAGGCCAAATTTAAGTCATACATCAATAGTATGGTAGTACATAATACAATATTAACTCAATTATTTTTGTTTATTACTAAAAACCATGTACATAGTTAGTTCCTCTGAAATATTATTGAAGCTGTTAAATCTGGATGGATTATAATTTCTTTGTTTCCAGAGAAAAAACAAAATATCTCTGAGAAATATGTCAATCGTTCTGCGCCAAGAAGTGTCAACATCCTCGCAGGACCGTCAAAAGAACATCGAGCGAAGTGTGGAGTTGGCCAAAGAAGCTGTGCAGCTTGATCCCAAAGACGGAGTGTCCTGGTGTATTCTGGGAAATGCGTATCTCTGTTCTTTTTTTGTGATTGCACAAGATCCCGCTACGCTAAAGCTTTGTATGAGTTCTTATAAGCAAGCAATCAATGATGCTACGGCTCGAGGGCAGGCCGATTTACATTACAATAGAGCTGTTGTGAGTATTTTATAGAATTTTATTTTAAATTTAAATAGGATAAAGCGCGAAATATATTATGGTGCATGTTGCTGACTATCACGTGACGTCACAGTAAGCTGCCGCTACGGGAAATGAGTGTGTAATGTCATTTTTCTTCGTGTTTAAAATGATATCAGACAGATGCTTCCATCCCGTAGCACATTTTGAACCTTTAAATGAATATTGTCAGTGTTGGCAAAATATGCCGAAATCACCAAAACAACAATGAGGTCACCTCACGTTGAACCGCACTGCATCGACACCTGCATGACGTTTTGAAAGTTTTTATCATGTTCCACATGTCTGCACATTTTCGAATCATGTTAAAATCACGTTTTATGTTTTTAGTGGTTGGCACTATGTATTTTCTATAAGAATATTGTTTATGATTTTTGTTTACGTATATTGCTGTTGCTATGGGTGTGGTGGTTTGATTATGTTTAATTTTGTTTATGTTTGATTTGCATTGATTCAATGATTTTTTTTTGTTCGAACGGTTGACGATACATTTCTCTATAAAGCACGTCTTACCAGATTGTTTTGGTAAAAGAAAATAGATGTCACTATAAAAATGTTTATTTAAAAACGCGCACGAAAACATAAATATTGCGTCAAATATGTTTCAGCTGCCTACGTGTTAAATATTTATTATATTATTGACTACATAATAATAATATTTACCTAGGGGCGGGCGGCAGGTTATATGAAAGTATGGTGAAGCAGGCTAGTATGGCGAAAAAGTATGGTGGGGCGGGCTGGTAATCAATTTGTGGCAAAATTTGAACGTTAACATTATATTATATGGGTACGTTATAATGACCAAAGTAAATCCTCTGTGATGCCCTGAATTTTTTTTTATCGCGTCTCTATTTTTCGTAAGTCATCGGCTATTGTTGGCCTGCTTCAGTCAGCTGTATGAGAAAGCCGATTCCTTGCCCCTCCTTTAATTTAATACCTCTATGATATGTAGCTAATCTTTCTTCACTACTAATAGCTTCTCGAAGTTGGGTGGTTTGTTTTTTGATATCACCTTCAACAAGTCCGTGTAAAAAATCAAATTGTTCCTTGGTCATTCTGAAACCGCTTCGGATCATACCTTAATTCTTGAACCAATCTACTAAATTCTCCCAATTCTTTTCGTTTTCTATTTATACTATGAACCCATTTTCTTAGCTTTTTTATTTTGTTCGTCGATAATTGTAAAAGCAACCACAGTTTCGATCTCATCCCAATCCAAAGAACTAGTTGAGCTACTACTTTCCATCATCAAATTTATAGAGATAGTGAACGTTCAAAATATTCTGCGGAATGACGAAACCATAGACTAAATTTATTGCCGTGACTTCCACGCGACATGCATCTCAATTTGATCACAACTTAAGTGTCTTGTCTAATTTCTTTTTTTTTGCAATTGGCTGTACGCCTACCGACGAGATTTCTTAATTTTTTTTTGAGAAATATTTATTAGCCAATTACTTAACTTACTAACTAACTAACTAAGTCCATGCTCTGGATTCAACGAACATTGAAAAAAAACAACATGAGAATTTATGTGATGCAACATTCAAATTCACAGCTCCCAGCTTCAGAATATGACACTTTACGACTCGGCTATGTCTAGACTAGACAATATACAAATTAAAAAGATATCATTTTTGATTGAGAACATCACACACACAGTATATTTGTACAATTAAAATGTTTCCATCTAAGTTCACCAGAATTAATTTTCTTCCCAAATTCTGTGGTTTAATCAATAAGGATTATATTAGATTTTATGATACATACATATCTAAATAAATCCGATAGGGCGTTTGAAATATTAAATGTAGAAAAATAATTCTCATATAATTTTGGTCAATGCAATTCTTAGCAATTTAATCAATCATGTTTTTTCAACAGGCACTTAAATATGAAGAGAATTTCTCTATAGCGCTAGAATCTTTCTCAAAGGCAACTGCGTTAGACCCTACTTGGGAGGATCCGCCGACTGAAAAGCAAAAACTTGTTGTGTACTTAGATAATTTGAATGAATTCGTTAAGACAAAAGGAAAAGTTAGAGGGAAGAAACAACAGCAAATGATACAGGTAAATATTGTGTGTTTTGTTTATGCAATTAAAGTATAACTACGCACATGTTTGTCATTTTTACTCCATCATTAAAGAGATACTCGATTTACCATCCGTTGTGAAAACGATATATATTTTGATCATCTTTTGGACACTCATTGCACTCACCGTCAAACTATTGACTGTGAACTACTGTGCAAAGAGATTAGGTATCGGTAACTACGTCTCAGTTTAAAGTTCGCGTAATCACATTTTCTCTTTCTCTCACTTCTGCGGAAAGCTGTGCTTAACGCAATACGAATTCTTATCTACATGATATGTCAAAAGAGCTGCCATGTAACAATAAACCTCCATAAGGCACCCTCTTGTCATAGTCCAAAGTCAAAAGTCTTTTGTTTCAATTAATTTGACTTTTTCAGCAATTAGATTCCAAGCAGTTGGGCCCATATTCTGACGGGAAATATTCTAATAGAACGGAAACCGTCAAACTCGAGTTGTCTACGTTTGGCAAACTGAAAGCAGGACTGAATAATGAAAAAGTTATCTTAGGAAAGGTTGTTTGCTCAGTGCGGAATGAAAATACAGTACCATTGTGAGTTTATTAATATTTCAGCTACTTTGTATTGTTATATTATGTATTGTGCTATATGATATGCTTAGTGGTATTTTAACCGGTAGAAATACATAGTAGTATATCTCATTAATAATTATGAACATTTTTTTAAATGACAAGTCACTCGTTTAATCCTCAGCATGTCAATTAAGAATGATAATGTCCATATTCTAAATGCTTCAGAATCAATATTATAGTATAATTATTTCTTTATTATTTCCAGCACATTTTGTATGATTGATTCCAACGGAGATTGTATGGCAGTGACTGTGTATAATCTGTCTGACGGCAAAGGAGTAATAATCGGTGATTCGATTGCCATTCCTGAGCCTTTTATCACATATCACGATTTTACTCATAAGGATAAGGTAATTATGTCCCAGTCACTAACTACATTATAATGCGTTATGTTATTTTATTGAATGTTATATATCTCTAGATAGAGATTTCTCGTCTCAAGGATTCTCGAGAAATTATGAGAAAAAACGAATCTCGTTTCTTCAGAATTTATTTTTCGGAAATCTCGAGATTTTAATTTCTCAAGAAATCATCAAATCAGCCTTTGAATTGGATGTTGTGTTATTAGCGATTTTACATTATTGTTCATTTATATAACGATGGTTCATAAATAGTATAAGGCGTTTTTGCTGATGTAGTAGATAAATCTTGGAAGTATTGTACGACAACATCTTCTTGGCTACGCTTTCTAGGCGCTGCTGTCTACTAAATGGGAGGAGCTTGTTAGTTTATAATGGAATTCCGGGTAAAAATGGGCAGAGCATGTTAGTTCACAGTTTTAACATGTAGCCAAAAAGATGTTGTCGTACAATACAATTGTGAATCTTGTTACAAATTAATCTTTAATACGAAATGACCCGCAGATGATGTGGATAATCAAAAGTAACCCATTTTTCAGTTACACTTTCATATATTTAGGCTTCATCTCTATAAAAGAAGGTGTCTTTGGTCAGATATTATTATTGCAAACTGTATTTTTCATTCCGTTGAGTTCAGCGCAGAGGTAATAATGGATTCTCTACGTCAGTTTAGAAGCTGGTCCCTAAGCTCTTTAAATTTGTTTGATCCGTGATATATGTATGTACATAATGATAAAATTACTACTTTGATATTATTAATCGCTTAACTTCCGCAAGCGCGGTTATGCGCCCTAATTGTACGTTAATTACACCAATTAAAAATGTCTATCTGCGTTGAAGGTTTTTTTTCAATAGCTCTTATTCCATTACAGTTTGAAAGCAACTTAATTAGTATGTAACAACATGTTAAATTACTGTTTCTTGATTTCAGCATTATAAATTTAGTTCGCTGAGAGTGGACAATCCGATGGTGATGATTGTGAACGGAAAGAAAGTGTCAAAAGACCAAATAGCCGGGACGAGAATAACAAGTTCTTACAAAGTGTTTTAGCGATTCTAATTCCAAGCGATGCGAGATATCATTTTTAACAATATAATATTATATTGGCACGCTTTGATACAAACGACTGTGTTTACCGATCTATAACTGAGTGCACGCTTAATAATTCCATTCCATTAACATAGCAAGCGCTTGAATAACCAAACGGACCAAAAAAATGAACCTTTGATAGTGAATAGATTATAATTATGTATTATTTTGTGTACCACTAAGTGAACATTTATGTTGCCAATGCATGTGAATGGGTGTAATACGCATTTGATTACATATCTCTAATTTTCTGAAGTTAACTTCAACATTGTCCCAGTTTTAAGTGACTAGTCTCTCCATATTACCAGTCCATAAATGATGACCATTCATCATGACGTCATGATTTCTCCATTTAGTTTTCTATTGTGGTATCAGTGAATGAATCTATCGTCAATTGTATATTTTAATATAATAATTATTTGAATCTTTTAATTTACAAAATATTATAATTTAGACATTTCAATCAAGGTGGAAATGAAGCTTTTATTATTTTCCAGGATACTTTTACCTACCATTCTGGTTAATTTATTTATTCGAGTTAGAATCCAAAAAAATCAACATAATATACTGGATCCAATGATGACATTGAATGTGAATTTTTTGCAGTTATCCTAAAAGCTTTTTTTATTCAATGAATAATTCATAAGATTTCAAAATGTAATATGTATTGTTGAAAATACAATATAATTTATTTTGTTTGTCAATTTTATTTTTGTGTTTTAAAATTATTGTACTACATATTAATATGTGAAAATGTTAATTTCTTCTACGACTGCTAAAATTAATGTTATAATTTTGTAATATTATGTACCTCTACTATCGTAATGCATTTAATTTATAGTAGTTTTCTAAAATGTAAGTTTTAAAATTAACTATCTACATTATTTTAACTATGGAAGATTAAATTTAATTTCAATAAGGCATATGTAATTATTGTTTTTAAAAAATATATTTTTTTTTCTTGGCCATTAGGTACTAAGTACAGTTAACCTCATTCATTTGAAATTGAGTGTAGGTATCAATGGATATGCAAGTTTCGACAAACAATCGAAATATGAAACGTTAGTAGATACATACCTCTCATAATGACTCTAGTTTCCATATAGAATGTCAAAATATTATGTGTCGAATTTATATATATTACCTGTCGCTCTATGTCAGTAAGTTTAATTGACTGATTTTTAATATTATTTTAAGGCTTTTTATTATGTTAACAATAAATAACTAGCATTTATTTCGGTTATAACTACCATTGAAAACAAAGTATTTATTTGTTTCATTGTGATCCAAATTGCGTCAATATGTAATTTAATATTATTTTTAAAAAATGTGTAGAAATATTATATTGATATTCTGATTTTTAAGTAGGTGGGTACCTACTACTATGTTTGGAGTTTAGTTTTGTCTGCCTCGATTTTTAATTGTTGGTTTATCATTAAGATTTTAGTTTTGATTAAAATGAATTACAAAATGATGGATATTTTACTCTCATAACGTGATCTATCATTAATAAGAAACAATTATTATGAAACCAAATCGCGTTCTCCATAATTCTAATAATATATAGTTTTAGCATAAGACTTTTTAAAGTAATAATTCTGCATATGGCGTGAATATGTTGATAAGCCTAAAAACATAAACTCTCAGGGCAGCTATTTGTAAGATTGGTGTTCTATGGTAAATTAGGAATGTTTTTAAATTTCAGTTTGTTCAGAATTTAAAGCATTTTACTAAAATTTAAAAACATATAATCTGATTTACCACAGAATACCAACCTTACAAAGAATTGCCCTGAAAGTTGATGTTTTTAGACTTATCAACATATTCACGCCATATATGGAATTGTTCTCCAATAATTCATAAACAACTGAAAAAATTATAGTCAACAACTAATAAACTGAAATTATACCAATTTAATTTATATCTTTTATTTACTGTACCCACCATATATTGATTCCCGCCTTAGCAGGTCTCCTCATTTTTAATTTGTATGGAAAAAATTATGTTTTTGAATTTTCAGTATAATTTATCAAATGGTTTAAGAATTTTCTCTATGTACCGACACCTCAATTTTTTTGATTCCATCTTCATATCCTATTATCTCAAAACAATAAATCATACATACAACAAATTAGAACTGGGGTGACGTTTTGTAAATCAAACGACTTCTGTTAGTGTAGCCATTAAATTAAATAAAATATATTTCAATAGTTTGAAATATAATAAATACAATGATTTGATTAAATAGCGCTGTTATACTGAATGTGTATTATATATTAAAAAAAGGCAAAACTTGAAAGTCACTTAATCTACAAATACATGATATGGTCCAATTAGTGTAACAATATTATTTGAGAGTTTAATATTAAATTTAATGAATTTAAAATCAAAAACTATTTTTGTTATCGGTTGTCAAATACTTCACTAATTATTGACAAAACAATTCTATAAAAATAAATTGTGTCCGCTGGTCTGGCGTATTGGTGTATTACGCAGGTTATCACACTCATTAAATAGTCCAAAAAAGATATAAATAATATGTGTTTTTCAATTATTTACATGTTTAATAGCCATGTTTTAAGAGATAAGAGAAATACTAATTGATTTGATAAGAGAATGTTAGAGGCTGTTAACATAACGTTAAAATTAATAGTAATTAACTCATAGCAGTCACTTACATATTTCTAGTAACAATTTTCATTATGACAAGGATTCTTTTGTTAATTTTTTTTATAAGGAATGGCCCAGCCCATTGGATCATTCCACTAGAGTACTAGACCAAGCACAGCCCAGCTTTTTGCCCAGCAGCGCGATCAAACTCTTGACTCACGACTTTATAGACAATAAGTATAAAAACTAATATGTACTAAAAAATATTAGTGAGTTTTATGGCTGTTTTCCTTTAGCCAAATTATTAATATCTACTTGAAGCGCCAATTTGGATTAAAACATGCAGATGTTAAATTGATCAATCAAGAAGAGAATTTATTCTTTCTCAAACTCATGGCTGAAAATGCTTGTTGCCAAATGTATGTGCTTCTAAATATCCCCACCACCTTCTTCACTAAACTAAATATTCCCTCATTCTTCTCATTATGCTGTATGTAATTCCAAAAAAAATCATATGTAGTTTTTTTGGTACATCATTGATGTCTACTAAAATGGTTCAAAAACATTCAACTGTTTTATTAACTTTTTTACGAAAATCCAGTTAGTTGATAAAACATGTTAGCTTGCGTTAAATTTGATTTCATTTAGATAATTTTATATTATTGAAATTAACAAAGAAACAATCAAAATATTTTTTATTGAAAAAAAACGACGGGGTTGAAGATACAACTGAACTGTAAATTTAATGTAAAACATCACTTCGTCAAGTTGAAATGTTATTAGTCTTTTATGTTTTAGCTGCTTGAGTGATCGATGGAAGGTCGAAAAAAAGAATCAAGCTGAATGTAGTAAAGATTTAATTTTTTCAGCCACTATGAACCCACTGCTTCCTTTTATTTTTGGTAATTTTCTTGCCTTTGTGTGTCAGTTAGTCTCTGCATTATGAATGTAACAAAAATTTGTGACATTGTTGTTAAGCATCGTTAAAAGTAAATAAAGTCATCGAGATAATTAATTATTAGATGGTGAGAATGTGAAAATCGTAAGTGATCTTGATATGACTGCCATTTTGCAATTTTGGCAATTTTCAAAATTTTTAATAACGATGCGTGTAGGTAGGCATCTTCCTTACATTTCAAACAATGCATCTACTGCTCTAGTCGTAGTAGGTAATGCAAAAGTCTAACACCGTGAGCCTGTGTGTACCGAAATGTAAGTCATTTACCATCAAAAAAATGTGTAAGCAATATTGTTCATTGTATGGAATTTATATAATCTTCTGAATTATGATATTGGTAGTGAAAGTGTTTGATAAAATATATATTAAAAAGGTCAGTGAATGAGTGTTCTGTGAACCATTTGATATAGTTAAAAAAAAATTAATTACTACTATCGCTCAGTATACATACACACTTTGATTTCCGTTTCTTTCTAATACCTAATAATGAATTAAAACCCTACGTTTGTTATAACAACACATGGTCTATTTGTTTGGATCGGTAACCCGACAAAACAGAACAAGAATACTTGAACAAAACATGAAGAAACAGAACAGCCAGGGGAAAATAAAACATTCATTTTGTTGTTATTTATAATTATTAATTACTTATAAACTTAGGTTTATAAACGAAATATATATAAATATTTAATATATTATATTATTATAATCACTGCATGTTGGTCATTCGGCGTAAAAACTTCAATTTATCTGCTTGATTTTGATAATCATGCACAACTCCACAGAATTATTAAACTCAGTTCGTTGTACCTAGTCACCCAAGCATTTTGAACATATTAGATCAATTATGACGAGATATACCTAACTAACCGGCAACGCCAAGTTGAGTCCTGTTTAATTAAGGCTTGTCAGCGATTAGGAATGCAGAAATTATATAATTTGATTTTTTAAGGTGTATTGAAAACCTGTGTTATTAGTACGACAATTTCAATATTAAATGTTATGTTTTTCCTGAAAGATAATAGTTCTATTTATCGCTGTTCTCTTTTTTCATCGTTCTGTTTATTCATGTTTTGTTATATCATGTTCTGTTTATTTATGGAACCGTTTGGATCACTGGTCTGGGATAGATGTCCCCAGTTATAGAAAAATGAATATTTATAAATAAAAGACCGTAATAAATATTTCATAAATATTAGGATTCATTTTTTTTTTAATTATTTATTAAACATCATTGGCACTCAATTTATGATTTAAATTTTACTCACAAATATATAGTCCAAAATTCACTATAAAAATACAAAAAAATACATCATTATTAAATTTATCAATAACTTAATACATATTATTACATTATTGTACAATACAAAAAATGCTTTTTCATAACACAACTGCTATCAATATAATATTTAGTACAATGTTTTTAGAGATAGTCATAAACTCATTAACTTAATATTAGAATATAACAATGTTGTATTAAGTACGTTTCAATAATAATTTTATCTATTTTATTATAATCAGGCGCTAAAGTTGGATAATGTGCTAATTTAATAAATATGAAAGTAAGGAACAGCAGGAAGACATCACCCTTTTAATTGTATTTAATATATTAATTCCCGATTCCACCATACCAACCTTTTAATACATTTCACCCCCGTATCGTACAGATTATGCTTACCAATTCGTATGCCATTAATAATTCGTTGTTATAATATAAATCTACCATTTGCTTAAACGAAAACAAAAAATATGTTATTCTATTGGCTGAATTTTCAAGAGACAATAATTATTATGTTTTTATAACATTGCGATTTATATTATAAATTATTTACTTATTGGATTATTACGGTCTGTTTTGAGAAATACATACTAGTGAAATAATCTTATAAAATCAACAGTCACTGATACGTATATTATAAATTAAATTAAATATGTACACATTATGTTATAAATTAATTTATTGTTAAATAAAATGATAATTTTATATACAGGAGATATTTTTTTATGTGTAAAAGTATCACTGACGCGTTTATATTAAACTGTATTTTTAGTGAAATGCGTCCACAATATCACAATATCTATTTTTACTACTAATTCTATTAGAAAACATAATATTTAAAGCCTTAACTGTTTTTAAGTAAATTATTTACAAGTCAACAAATTCTCCTTTATAAGGGAGGTTAAATTTAAGACTATCAAAGCACGTCAATCTGTCCTGACAGGTCAGCGTTTCGATTAATAGTACATTATGCATTTACTGATATAATTGCACGCTAAATTTAAAATTAAATAAAATACTTATTCTAATTTATGACAAAACACACAGTGTTTTTACTGATCGTTGTAAAAGAAATTATCATCAAAACATTAAACTAAACACAATTTCTTAACCTGTCCATCGTAATGTTACACAATTATTCTATTGTCACAAATTCGTCTCCCACAATTTTAAATAATTATCTATCATTTCCTCGAACCAATATCTTTTTCTGGGATCTTTAAAGGCCGGTGCGAGGGTCTTCAGTTCGAGTTGTAGCATCGCTTCATTACCCAGCAAACCGTCTAGCGTTTTCAAGAGACTTCCGTCTCCGTGCAGTTTAAGTAAACTAGGATACGTGAATATATAGTAATGAACACGTAGTTTCTTAGAAGCCCACGCATCTACTGTTTTATTTCCACTGGCGACTTTTATTTGGCCGATGTGCTCCGCGTACCAGGGGGAAAAGTAATTCCCCAATTCTACTGAAGACAGGTCGGCCACTCCTCGTGATTTGAGTCGTTCTTTTATCCGGTTGTACACGTTTCTCGAGTATACAAATACCTGTAATTAAAAGAAAATTTGTATTAGTTGAAGGCGTGGTTCAAGGGTATTCACAGAAAACAACATGGTGTCTATTTTAGAGATGTAACCTCAAAAAATCAATCAACTTCTACACAGCGTTTCAAAAATCTAGTAATAATCGTTTATGGAAATATTAATTTGAGTACATAGGTAAGCCTTGTTCTTTTCATATTAATAATTTAATTTTAAATCCACCAAATATTCTATGGCCATATTTTGTAAAATTGTGCAAATGCTAAATAAAAACACCTTAGCTTAGAACGTTTAAAAGATTAATTATATTTTTATTATAAAAAGGTGAGTATTTTTCCAACATTGATTTTTCAAACATTACTACCATACACTGAGGGTATTTGACGGAGGGTATAATTCAATTATTCTTTCAAATTATTGAAGTTTTACAACCAAAAAAATATCTATCAAACGAAATCACAAAAAATATGCAGGTTTGGAGCTATAGATCTACTAAATGGAAGCGGTGACCGTATTCTTTTTAAATCTGTCTAAGTATATCGTAATGACAGATGTAACAAAAGGGAAGAGTGCCAATTTTAATGGTTTCAAAAAAATACAGATATGGAGTGGATCTTCTCTCATACGCAGCACAACCACTTTTAGGCAACCTAAGTCTAGGGTTGTTGCTTCTGATGCAATTTCAGACCTAGTGCAGACACTTCATGTCATCTTACGTTCCTCATGATCATCCGATTAAGACGAGTTGTGGTGCAGGTTATGATGTTCTATTTTTTTGTAGGTACTAGGTACTAACAGAAATTTGATCCAAGTTCACTACAAAAAGTAGTCATTTTTACTTCTAACTATAATAAATTATTACTTATTATTGTCATTAAAAAATTCAAAAATTCTACCAATTATTTCATTTGCTTGATATGTCTGAAACACACTGTCGTATATGTCTATTTGTAATATAATTATAATAGAAAATCGATTAGTTACATATTTATAATTAATATCTATTACTAAATATCCACACAGTGACGTTCCTCAGGGGTGTGGTGTGTACATGATATGATACACTTATCAGGAAATAGATAGATTATAATAAAAAACAAGCTGAGAGTGGGTTCTTTTAGAAATTTAACATTTAAAAGTCCCAACGGTCAGTCGATGTGTATGTTCTCGACATTTTATTTTTTTTAAATATTGAATTTCAGTTTCTTGATCATTATTCACCACATACATGTAATATAATGGATTCACTAAGTATACTTCGTATTACTGGTTATCAGTGTTAATTAGAATAATATTATTATGAATGACAGTTGCAACAGAATTAAATATAGAAAATTTACAATGATAGATATTGTATGTAATGTAGGTATAAAATAGGCAAAATGAAAAAAAAAAATTATGTCGAGTAAAAAAGTCATTAAAATTGCTCTCGAAAAGAAAATTTTGTCAGCTCGGAAAAGCTAATAAAATATGCTGTGAAATTTTTAGATATAGTTACAGCTCACAGAGGCGAAATATGTTGTCTTTTTAAAAACTTTTGTGAGAGAGAAGTTTATCAATAACCAAAATAAAACCAATTGATTTCTCGAGAATCGAAAAATTATTACCTCTATCATAGGGACGTCACTGTACTTAATACTTACTTCGTATTGAACTAATACCACTCTCAGCATGATACCATCTTAATCACCGTATTTTAGAGATGATCCCATTAATAATAAGTATAATATATTATTTAAAATAATTAATGATAATTTCAATTTGAAGCTCCAGTAGGTTAAGTAGGCAGGTAATTACTTTTCATACTGTTTCATAGTCAGTAAAGGTGGCTCATCCCTGTTATTCACTATCGTGACACATTATGTGTGGGTAGGTATCTTCCGAGAATGATTATCTACCTATTCTTATTAAAATTAATTAACCACTTTTTTGAAAATCTCATAAATAATACTTACCTAATCATTTACCTACGTGTATTTTACAACGTTTTTATTAGCTCGTATTCTTGTTTGTCCAGTACAAATCTTGCAATCGATTTTTAACTAACTTCCTGACTAGCTAGACATTTGAAACTTTTAGAATATATCAGAACACGATGCCAATGCATTCTTTTAATACTTTTAGCCACCTTTAAGCAGAATTGAATTTATTTTCAGTTAATTCTGTTTTGTACGGAAAGTTATTTCAGAAAATTCCGTAAAAAGTAAAAGACTATTATTGGTTGCTAATGGGATGTTCCTAGCAACTAAATTATTAATATATACGTGCTTTACTATCGAAATCAAAATGAAATGTCAAAATGACATTTCAGTATTCTATATTTGTTTCTTTGTTTGTTTTTTATTTACTTCATATCAAGTACTTACAAGTTTGAGCATATTATTGACCATAATAATTCAACAGAAAATTTAAACAATCTTGTAATTATTTATCATTCATAATGTAAAACTCTTGGAACCTTTTCAAATATACGACAAACTGCAGTGACAAAATGTTTTAATACTTGACGAAAAATGCTCTTACAGTTGTATAATAGATATGTATAAGTATTTGCTTATTATTGAAATGTTAGGAATGATACGATATATTTTTTTTATATTAACGAAATACGACAGTTATCAGTTTATTTTAATCATACTTAGAACTTAGAAGATATATTTTTCGTCTAGACAGCGAACAAATGGGAATTTGTATTGTGGATACCTACTGTAGTACTGTAACCTACTGCTAGAGAACCCAACTTTTTAAACTACCCCTTCTCTTAAATTATGTAAAATTATTGAAATGTTTTGACATAATCTCTAAGGGTTCTCATGTCACTAAAACCATAAACACTGTCTATTTACTTAGCAGGGCAGTATAGGAGAATTAGTTTTTTTTTATTGGTTTCGTCGTATATTTGTCACTTACTTCCCTACCAACAAATTCGTACATTTTTGTAACAGAATAACTCTCGCTGATGCACTGTTGGGATAATGAAGATGTCATTCTAAGTAATCTAACAGTTAGGTTAGATAAAAAATGTTTTATTTTCGTCAAATAGTTCTTACGCATTTTTTACGTAGCGTTTTAGTAACAATGTATCGCTTTCTTTACCGGTAAATAAAGTTCGTGTATGTATGCATAATATCCAAAATTCAAGTCAATACAATAAAATTCATACATCGACAATAGTCAGAAATGTAGACGTCAGTAGTCACTATTTTCAAAGATGTTGATAAAAATCTATTTCTTCAACATCATGTTTATCTTGTATTACTTACACTATACAGAGACAATATAAATATTAGCAATTTATGCAGTCATTTTTCTCTACGACCTATTCGAGAGAGGCCATGTTAAAATTTGGTATTCTCATTCTGATTATTTCTCTAAATCTGAATTAATTCAATATACTTCTGCTTCAGTCGCAGCGGCGATTTTCTTTCACGCAGATGACGCAATCGATTCATCAGAATTGTGTAGTTGTACGGCAGGAGTTTCTAAAGGATTTGACGAGCGGAATTAGTATTACAGTCATCTAGTGACATTAAATGAAACCGAAAATAATAATGTCTATCGTTTTCGCCAGGGTTAATAAAATAATACGGTATACTGTAGAGCAGTAACGTGACGTATTATAATGTCGTACGTCCCGGGTTTGAATCCCGGTTGAGGAAGATTCACGACCAGTGTTGCCAAAAACATGCTAGACGGTGTATGAAAGCTTGCTATTTGGCAGGAAAAAACGCTAGATTTTGTGAAAATAAATTAATTGCAAGTAAATTTACTTATTCTATCAAGAACAAAGTCAATACCTTTGCTTTCGCATATCGAAAAAAATGCAAATATCGAGAAAATGTCGACACGTGCAAATATTTCAAAATTGACAAGAAATACGTATTTTCTGTCAACGGCGTTCAAGATTAGTTTCATGTTCGAAGAAGAGAGCTTCTTTTATATAGGACAGACATATTTAATTAAAGAGTATACCTTTTAGATGATTAATTGTTAAATTATTTTTTATATACGCGGATACATTAAATAATGCATGAAATTGTTTCATCGTTTCTTTCTCACTAAAATAGGTACCGATATACCCCGCATCAAGTATCCGATACTCAGAAATTCGATGCGCATGAAAATACATAAACTAAATATCTAGCATTTTTTCAACACATTTAAAGCTGTTGGAGGCATCAAAAAACGCTAGTAAAAACGCCACACGCCAGATGCGTTTTTGCAAGCTAGATGCCTATCGAAAAATGGGTAACCGGACAAAACAGATCATGACGAAACAGTACATTGACAAAACAGAACATGACAAAACAGAAAATGACAAAACAGAACATATTGTCAAAACAGAACAGCCAGGGGAAAAATGAAGCATTAATTTTTGTGGAATCTATTTAGGTTAGGTTAGGTAAGGTCATTATTTCGTTGTACCTAGTCACCCAATCATTTTGAACATATTATATTGATTAAGATGAGATATTCTAAGCTTGCCGGCAACTAACAAAAGTTATTTGAGGCTTTCTAGCGATTAGGAATGCAGAAATTAGGTATATTATTTGATTTATTGATCTGTTTTATCATTGTATGCGCATCTGTTTTATTTCCTTTTCGAACTCTGTATGTATCTTTTTAAACTTATCTCGACGTCATTTATTTACAGACGAGTTGCGCTTGAGCAGTCGTGAGACTAATAACACAGAACTAATTATTTATTAAATTCGATACAATTAATAATTTTCTACTAGCCAGAAAATTATTTCCTAGTTTATTGTGATCAAATCTAGTGAACTATAAATAAACAATAATCATTATTTTCTTTAAGCCAAACTCAGCTAGTATCGGGGCAAAAATTTCATGCTCACACCAAAGATTTCACGGATATAATAAGTAATATATTATTGTATTTTTTATGTTAATTTTTCATTTTTAATAATTTGAAAACAATGATAGTATCGTCACTGTACAGGCCAGTTGCCGTAACCCTCACTTTTCACCAAAGTGACATTTTGATGGTAATGGACTTATTGCACACTCTTACACGAACTGGCCAAGTATCATAAATCCAAAAAATATTTCATATCAAAATAATTCAAAACTATTTTTTAAGCCATTTGTAACCTGCCAAAAAATATTCCAGCCAAATTCTGTAACCCTCTCTAAACGTAAGCCACGTACATTCGTACTACGTACAGAGTAAGCCACTCAATTTGTAATGAATAAATATTATTTATTTATTTATTTGAAAAAGACACGTTGAGTACATAACAAATTATTAATTCAGGACGTTCACAACATGACATTTAGAATAAAAATTATAAGTAATCAGTTCAGAAAATCAGAATAATAGGTAAATCCAATGCCCACAGTTTTTTTTCACTTCCTGAACAATTTGATATTAATTGAGGGTTACGCTACTTGGCCTGTACAGTGACGGTATGATGGTGAAATAGGTATTGTGAAATTTGCTATATTTGATGTACATTAATTCTGATTAACAGTGGCGGGGTTACGGACGTGGAGGCCCGACTCACCGACCTATTTTGAGACCCCACGATAAAAAAAATAACCATAAATCACATTTTTAACTAAAAATATTAAAGTATGACAGTAGCAACGATAATTTGAGTGGTTTATTTTTTCTGTAGAAGTGATACCTCCACGTTTCTACGGGCATGGAGGACCCCTTAATAGTAAATCACGAGCGAAGATATGGATGCCACATTCATGTTTCTCATATCCCGCCAAAATCCTTCCATCGCCGTTTTATGCATAAAATGCTCTTTAGTAATCAACTATAAATGTTGCTTCTTTTGGGCTCAATTCTTAGAAATCTCTGTAACTTTCAGTCTGCCTGCCAAAAAGGTAGCTTGGACGACCCTTACGGTAAAACCCAGGCAAAAGCCAAACATTCGCCGCATGCAAGAATGATAGAGAGGGGTGGTCGTTCAGGGGTAGATTGAAAGAGACAGCGATAAAGCTCAAAAGAAGGAGAGCTAGCCGCAACACTGCAGGTAGAAAGTTAGTTAGCGTAAGACTCCCAAACGCGACAGGCTGTGTGCCCTGTGGAAGCTTAATTTTTAATTGACAGCCTAGGCGCCCGTTTTTAATAAATTTAGGGCTGTTAAAAATTTATAAAGTGTGAGATTGTTAATGTGTAGTAATATTGTGTTGTGTATGTAATGTGTGTTGTGTAATTTTTTTCGTGAACCTAACTAATTAGGTAATAAAACTTTCGGCAACGATTGGTGCTACGAACAACGTGCGTTCATCATTTTTCCATCCCGTCAATCCTGCATTTACCCCCAACTGTCAAGACCTACCGTGCACTGAACGTGCTCTACCGGACTAAAAACCAGCTACTATTGACCGCCTTGAACTATTCTGAGCTAGTCGAAGGGTGGAAGCTGGTCGTGTGTCTCCCGCGTTCTGCCGACGGCACGCTACGAGGGCCTCATTGACGCCCGGTTGACCGGCGAGTCGAGCTCTGAGGTCGGATCGGCCGTGCGGCCCCGACTCCCCTCCCTACCCGGACTTCCGGGGTGTCAAGCTTGGCGAGCCCAACGTGGACCTGTGACAGTACTTGTCATGTTGGCAAGCATCTGTCAGAAATAGGGCAGTGAAGAACTGAAGGAGCTTCACCGAACCGATATCCTGAAATGAAGAGTCAGTGCTAAATTCAGTGTTATAAATTTAGTGTGCTTAAAGTATTAGACAGTTGACGTGGACAGTGACATTTTGACATTTGTGACAGTGGGAGGACGGTTGTTGTGGTTGACGACTGTAATTTTGACGCTTGTGGTGTTGTGATCGTCCGCCATCTTGAAAATGCTGAGTCTGTTGACATCCGCCATTTCGAATCAGCTGTGAGTGTTGTCATTTGTTGCTTTTGACAGCTGTCATCTGTCAGTTTGACATTTGGACATATTTTTTCAAGTTTATATTTTTTCTGTTAATTTTGCAATACTAACAATTGTCAGTGCGTGCAAATAAGGATCAACGACAATAATAATAAATTATAAATACTAAATTTATTTATAACTTTACGATGGATAACTGCGATACGGACTTGATGGAAGTTATTGAGTGTTGTACCGTGCAGTGTATCTGCGAGAAGACGGCGCGGACCAAGAGGGATGCTGGCCACGAAATGTCCGTGGAGAGGCGTGGTACGTCATCGCGGCGCGGACGACGCGGTAACAGACCGCCACACAGCCGGTTAGCGCCTGTCAGGCTCTAACTGGAGAAGATGACGAGGAAGGAGACCCCCTACGGAGGAACGACCAGGCCAATATAAAACTTTCATTTTAATTCATATTTCATATTGTTGTTTATTTTCGTATTGTAATGCTTGTGTATTATTATCATTGCCGTGTATGTCTTATTGATGTGTCATTTTGTTGTTAGACCTATAATTTAACTACAGTATATGCCGCAGTTGGGTACTGCATTAACCTATGTTGTCGGACACGACGGAATAAAATAGAATAATTAAATATTAATGACCTTATTCACTCAATTAAGATGAGATGAAAAATGTTGAAAATGAATCTTAATTATCATTTATAAATCTACCTTGGCCAGGTTGATGACTCTGTATTGCGTATTTAGTACGGAGGGATGGTGTACTAAGTATGATAACCACGAATACTTATTTTAAATTTTGAATTTTGTTTTGTAACCACATTTTGTTAATTGTATCCCTTGAATTTTGCCTAGGTTAATTTACTTAATGACGACTCATGTATGAGCGTGTAATGTGAGGTAGTGACGGTCGTTAGCGAGGAACGTTTGTTAAGGAGGAATGGAGGTATTGGGATGGACTGCCGTGGACCGACGGAATAGGTTTTAGCTACGCGCATCTTCTTACGGGGCGGTTGACTAGATGATGGCGCCGTCGGCTGGTTGGTTGACTCGTTGAGGTAGGACCATGTCTCTCGATCGGGGATTGATCGAGGGGGCATCTGTCGTCTATCTGTCAGGATTAAGGTGGGCTCACGAATGTAGTGACGCTGAGCACGTGTGCCAGTGTGCGCGATAGAGTAGTGAGGCGGAGGGCGTCGGTGTGTAATGAACCTGTTCGCACTCGGTACGCCGTAATTGTGTTTGTATTTTATTTGTATTTTCTTTGTGTCACGAGTCAATAGTCGATCGCGGCCGGATATTCTAGTAATGGGTGGTGTGTCCCCCACAACTGTCCCGTGAGTTGGTGTCGTGTGATGAGGGCAGATTTTTGAGGTCTAACTGTGATAACGTCATCTCTGTGATAACTTATCGCGCGTGGTAGATAACGAGAGGCCTTCAGCCGTGTCAGAAAGGACGCATGTAGATACAGGTGATGAATATAGGGTACGATTTTTAGTGTGCGCGTTCGTTAGGTGGTAATAGATGTGTTAGGATGAGCTGCTGCGAGTCGACGAGATGAGTCTTAGCTACGCGCGCCATCTTGCGAGAGCCCACTGTGGAAGTAACTTGCATCTAGGTAATGGTACCGATTGTAAGCGGAAGACTTGACGTGACGCGTGTGTCGAGAGAAAGCCTAGATCGCGAAGGGTAGTGCCGGCCGAGTGATTCCGCCGTGCATGAATGGGTAGCGAGGCGAAGCTTAATTTGTTTTTTTTATTGTGGCACCTTGGTTTTGTCTTCTGTCGGGAGTGATTGATTGAGGGGCGCCGTTCGTCACTCCGGCGAGTGTGTGGGAGGCCGGCTCGTACGCCTTCGGTAAGACCCTCTCACCCTTGTGTGAGAGTCCGTTGGTAAACCTTTGTCGGCACAGACCCTCTCACCACCGCAGGGGCCGATTGTCGACTCTTCGTCGAGATACGACTGGCGGAGGCCAGTATTGAGGTGTATTTTTATTATGTGTTGAGGGTCCCTTATCGATCGGTGGCCGGATATTCTAGTAATTCGACATGCAGGGTCGGAATGCCACAACCCTCTCGTGAATTGTATGTCGCTGAGTGAGGATTAATCTTTAAGGGCTAGCGGACGTGAATCCGAAGCATTGCTGTGATTACTTAGCGAACGTGGTAGATAACAATGGTCTTTCAGACGTGTCAGAAAGGGCGACATATCAGCATTCGCTCGCTTAGCCGCGAGACAGAATGGCGTCGGTGTGTCTACCCGAATTACCAGAAAATCTAATTTGTTTTTATTTATTTTTTTCAAAATAAGTAGTGGGGGGGTGAAGTAACGAAGTAGTGCAGTAGTGTAGTATTGAAGTAGGCGATGAGGATAGGCCTTCAGCGGAGCTAAAACGGGCGATGCTCCACCATCTACTCTTTCGAAGAAGAGTGGATACGGGTGGTGTGGAATCTACCCTTATAGTTAGAAATTCAAGGTATTTATATAAAGGTGCAAGGGGGGGCCTTCACCGAGAAGGATATAAATCGAGGAGGTTTCAGACCACGGAAATCGGTGGGGATAGCCACCGTAGACGTACGCGACCTAAAACGGTGCGTAGAAATAAACAGGTAGAAATTAAAATAGCACGGACTGCCGCCATACGAGTCGAAAACGTCGTTGACGCAATCGCTCGCAACCTAGCGATGTGGGTACTTCAGTTACCCGCCTTCTTCTTGCGGTTCGAAACGTAGGTAGGAAGCTTGCATCAGGGTCACCTCATGGCGGAGGGACGAGTTTTTAAGGTTTTATACTTTGTTTATTGATTGTAATTGTGGTTTTCATCCTAGTTATGTCTTGAATTTCTGTTGTGATTTAAAAATATGTTGTTACTAGCGTAGTGAGGCAGGAATGATAGAGTTCTACCCAGAAGTCGATTGCTGTTAAATTGTCTTCTTTTTCTTTTATTGTAATGTGTAATAGATGTTGCTTTGTGATTATGCCTGTCAAAACATAATTTCTCGCAAAGGTAGCGTCACCGAGTAAGAATACCGGTGTGCGTAATTGGTAGCGAACTGAAGGTGATGAGCCTGTAACGATGTCGTTCATGCCAGATTCCACCTTGTAAGATTGTGCTTTGTTTTTGTAACCGCTACTTAGGTGACAGGATATACTGAGGCTGGTTATCACTGTCCACCGCGGGGGCACTGCAGCGAGGTATACTCTGCTGGTGGTTGAACGATGGGGGGCGATGTTCACGCTCTGAGCATGTGGGCGAGGGATCGACCACGCAAAGGTCTGTCTGAACCACTCGCCTCAGCTAGGGGCGTCCGTCGACCCTCCCTCGGGATATGAACGGTGGGGGATAGTCTCGTTGGTAAACCCAAAGTAGCGGTAAACGGTTGGGTGTTGCGACCAAATGGCGAGGACCCAGAATAACCGTGTGTGAGTGCTGCTTAGTGCTTGTTTATAACCATGAAAGTTGTAAGCTTAAAATAGAAGTCGCGAATGTAGCTGCGTCATGGAGACTCGTGACGTGTGCGAAAGGTAGCGAAAGGCATTGTTTAAAAAAAAAAAAAATATTTTTGTAATGGAAAAGGGTCGTTATTAATAAGATTAATTAATAAGCTCTTCAAGCAGGATACGGAGGCGGACAATGACGTCCGGTCTTGTAATGTAAATTCCTTATAGATACGAATTATATTTCATGTCTGAAAAAAAAACTATGTGAACTTAGGTTGCTCATGGCGACGCCCCGATGCCTTTCTTGAATTGTAATGAATTACTTGCGAGAATATAATTTTAAACTGACCCTAAGAAGGGCCCGTTATATGTAAACTTATTGAGTTTGGTCATGTCACCGTCAATAAAGTAAATGGGGCAAGGAGCACACCGCTGTGTTGCGGTAATACGAGCGAGGATGGAGGGACGATGGCGGGAAACAGAATGGGCACTTCGCTCGAATCTGAATGGGGCCGCTTGATACCTCCACGTTTCTACGGGCATGGAGGACCCCTTAATAGTAAATCACGAGCGAAGATATGGATGCCACATTCATGTTTCTCATATCCCGCCAAAATCCTTCCATCGCCGTTTTATGCATAAAATGCTCTTTAGTAATCAACTATAAATGTTGCTTCTTTTGGGCTCAATTCTTAGAAATCTCTGTAACTTTCAGTCTGCCTGCCAAAAAGGTAGCTTGGACGACCCTTACGGTAAAACCCAGGCAAAAGCCAAACATTCGCCGCATGCAAGAATGATAGAGAGGGGTGGTCGTTCAGGGGTAGATTGAAAGAGACAGCGATAAAGCTCAAAAGAAGGAGAGCTAGCCGCAACACTGCAGGTAGAAAGTTAGTTAGCGTAAGACTCCCAAACGCGACAGGCTGTGTGCCCTGTGGAAGCTTAATTTTTAATTGACAGCCTAGGCGCCCGTTTTTAATAAATTTAGGGCTGTTAAAAATTTATAAAGTGTGAGATTGTTAATGTGTAGTAATATTGTGTTGTGTATGTAATGTGTGTTGTGTAATTTTTTTCGTGAACCTAACTAATTAGGTAATAAAACTTTCGGCAACGATTGGTGCTACGAACAACGTGCGTTCATCATTTTTCCATCCCGTCAATCCTGCATTTACCCCCAACTGTCAAGACCTACCGTGCACTGAACGTGCTCTACCGGACTAAAAACCAGCTACTATTGACCGCCTTGAACTATTCTGAGCTAGTCGAAGGGTGGAAGCTGGTCGTGTGTCTCCCGCGTTCTGCCGACGGCACGCTACGAGGGCCTCATTGACGCCCGGTTGACCGGCGAGTCGAGCTCTGAGGTCGGATCGGCCGTGCGGCCCCGACTCCCCTCCCTACCCGGACTTCCGGGGTGTCAGAAGTATCTGTTTAATAATTGTATGACAGGTTTGAACTGTTTTGAAGCCCCCTTTTAAATCTACTGAAGAATCGATTGCGTCAATGAAAATCACCACTCATGGCTATAGGATACAGGATTTGGTTTACGAATGAGCTACCTGCTTCGGTTGGCATTTTTAATGATAAATGCTTACCAATTTTTCAATGAAAATTACAATCAATAAAAATTACAAGGAAATGATTAAAAATTATCATTTCACCATGAATCTGTCTTGAGAATTGCAACTATGCTTCACTAATAAAATGTATAGCAAAATGATTCTCCTTCAAGGATAACCGGTCTCAAAATACTGGTTAGTTGTAACCCATTGAACTGGCCGATGCCAAGTCTCGACTCTATCCCCTTGAGTTAGTAAGATTCGTAAGTTTGCCTTCAGTTAATTTATTACCCATCTAGAACAGTGGCTCTCAACCAGTGCTGTGCGATAGATTACTGTACTGAAACCTAGAGTATACGCTTCATAACTTTCAACTCGGATCGAAATGATATAATATATTCTAAAAATATTTTTTTACAAATATTATCTATTTATTGAATAAATACCATTTGATCTAATTTCATGCGAGATAATCAGGCAAAGAGGCGTATCAGTGTTGTAAAAATTGCAAAGTTTTAAAAGTGGTTACATGTAGATTGTACGTATTACATTTCACTGTTGCACAGCTTCTATACTATACGGTCATCTTTTTTGGCGAAATTCATGAATTCAAGAATGAAAACCTAACCTACGTTAATCTAATCTAACCTAACAAATAATCCAGTATGTATATCGGATATTTTCAAATTTGTTTGCCCCTTGCTTCCTGTAAACTGGCAAGAACCGTGCTTTATTTAGACATTTACATGCATTTTATCTCAGTAGGTACTAATACGATTGGACGGTCTTTCATATACGATAATAATATATTTCCGATAGGTACAATATTTCACGGTGAATTGTGATACGGCGAACTGCATACGTACAAATTTCTGGACACGATGAAACGTATCTACTCTACACAATGAAATTATTAATGGACGACGCACTCAATACAGTAGCTAGCAAGTAAATTCACGCATTCGCATGTATAGGTAGACGTCACGCAATTTCCATTATGCGATATCACGCATCGGGAATTTATAGCAATATGACCTTTATTGTAATGGCGTTAGAGCAGTGTTTCTAATGTAAATGTTCATTTGAGCGAACCCGTTCGAACCGAACCATTCAGCAGATCCAACAAAAAGCATCAGGAATTTATAGCAATATCACCTTTATTGTAATGGCGTTAGAACAGATTATGCCATTCGGCAGACCCGACAATAAAGTGAGTGTCATTTTCTTTTCCAGATGATTCGTCCATAATTTTACTGTGCACATAATAATATTTTTACCATTCAAAATTTGTGCTTATTTTCAATAATATTTATTTTTGTGAAGTATGTAAATTAATTTAATCTACTTATATGACTTAATAATTTTTAAATAAGTGTAATTTATCAAAATACAGAAATAAACTAATAACATGAATTAATAATTATAATTATATGTTAATTCAGTGTATTTTCGATCCCATAATGTTAAAGATGGATATATTTTGTAATTTATAGGTATGTTATTCGCTGAAATCCATTCAAGATAGAGAGAATTGGGAATATAATTATCATAACCAATGTACCTACCATGTAAGTATGCAAACGTAAATTCAATTTTAAATATTGCGTTACTCGGATTAGTCACTGATAGTGTGAGTACAAATTTTGCATGTCCAGTTGTGAATGTTTCGAAATAATCCAATTTAAAAAATTCGAATCGATTGACCAGATTAATATGGGAAGCAAATGAAGATAATTCTATAATATCCACGAGGAAAGGTGGCTGGTGTCTTCCCGGCAGACCTTCCAAAAGAGAAAGAGATAGGTGGTGATGGGACTCAACTTTGAAAAAAAATCCGTATAAAACAAAACCAAATGTTTACTTACAACAATTACAAAAATAAAAAGACATTGAAGATCAAAGGCGAACTGGAGATAATGTTATATTTTTAAATACATAAAGCAATATCTTCTCAAATATGTACTGTATTTGGGCGTACAGTATTTTTACAGTATAAATATAAAATTTTGGCCTACTACTCACACGCCTGTGAACGCTACTACGATTAAAATAAATATATTTGACTAGTGGGACTTCAATCCCTGGTCACAATCCTCCCTGAACCCATACCCATCATTTGATAAACGTGCAAAACGATTAAGCGCATTAATGAAACTTGAAAGTTACATTATCTCGAAAAAAGTTTTTTTTGCATTTATATCTAGAAACCGTCCATGAGGAATCTATTAGCGAAAGTGATCAATAGGATCATTAACAAAACAGTTATTTTTTTTCGGAACGATGTATGGAGACCATAATAATATGTGTAGATTACTGAATTGCCCACAAATTGTAATAGTATATTATATTTTCATTGTATTAGCATTTGTGTACTGAATTTCAAAACTTTGGGTATACGGAAAGTAGATGAAAATTGAGTTTAAAAACGTAGCAGTATAAATTTAACTTAATTAGCAAGTGGGTACATAATATACAAATTTAATATCCATACGTAGCAGTAGCGTTGCAGCGCAGTTCAATCAATTATGATTGGGAGACTGCGATGGCTAGGTCATGTGCACCGTATGAATGACAATGAACCGGCAAAAAGAGCGATGTCCAGCAATCCAATAGGACGTAGAAGAAGAGGGAGGCCAAAGATTCGCTGGTTAGATGGAGCTGCCAGTGACTGCCGTATTCTGGGAGTACCACATTGGAAAGCGGCCTCACTGGATAGGGACAGGTGGAGGGAGCTGTTGGAGGAGGCCAGGACCCACACCGGGTTGTCGCGCCCCTGATGATGATGATGAATATCCATGCGTAAACAGGTCAAATTAGTAAAATACACAGGTAAAATATCTGACGTCTTTGAAAAGTTATCCAAAATGAAACAAAAAAATGTTGGGTCAAGCTAGTCCAATAATATAGTTATAAAAAAGATATACCTATCAGATAACAGATTAAAAAAATCTCGCGGTCAAAGCCCTTCGAGACATTGGAATGTTTAATAACTGCTAGGCAGTTTGGCTTGTGGTCTCTGACTTGCATTTTTTGTGAATGCAATATATCGTTTTAGTATAACATGTAGGTATGTTATGTTATATGGATACTTTTGAAGTGGATAAATTATTATAGGCAACATAAAATACTATTTTCCAGTGCAGTTTTTACAACGAATGATCGTTAGCTATTCGTTCAACTCATTGGGTACTAAACACACTTTGACAAAACAACGTAGCCGCTTGATTCGAACCCACGGCCCATCGAAGGCGATCTATTACTACTTCACTCAGGGGTCTTCATGAGATATTCGTAAAGCAATTTCTCAACGACGCTGCAGTATTTATGATGTATTGACAGTAAGTTGATTGCAACTGACATAATAATACATAATATATTATATTAGTTGATCAATAGTACCTATATTATATTAGTGGATCAATATTTATGTTACGTGGAAACATAAGTACCTATATACGGTAACATTTAAACTTTATCGGAATCTTGTAACTAAATTTGAATAAATGTGTAGACTGTAGAGGAACGTGGAGAAACTGTAAGTTTATTCTATACAGAAGGCGGCTATCGACGGTAGTTTATCATATTTATGTATTGAGTATTATAATTGTAACAAAGAGTTAACCGTCTAAACTGTCAGACCGTAAGACAGTACATAAATATGATAAACTACAGTCGATCAGGCGGCTCTCGTGGTGCAGTGCGTAAGGCGTTAACCTTCCACCCGAAAGTTCTGGGGCCAATTCCCGGTGAGGACGCAATATTTATGTGTTTTTCTCAAAGCCTGAGTGTTTGTGATTGTTCAAAATTACTAACAACCACCTTGTACGAAAAAGCAAGGACATGTTATTAATTATTAAAAAAAAAAAACTACAGTCGATAGCCGCCGATAGCCACCTTGTATATAAAATAGACTCACTGAATGCTGAGAGGTTTGGAGACCTCTTTGCATTACAAAATACCTGTATAATAGTCATTGAGTATTTAAAATATAGGAGGTTACCAATAATTATTGTTATTGTTACCAGTGTTGTGGAAAATAATATGTATCTTATTAAGATTTTTATAATAATTTATAACGAAACAATCTACTTCATTGACTGAATACCTACATCATATTTGATAAAAACATGCATTTTAGATAACAAATAATATAGGTAGTTACACTAGTTACCTATGGATGCTTCACTCACTGTACTTGCGAGACAAATATTGAATAAGAATTTATTTTATTTGTTTTCATTACCTGATATAGCGCATTCCCCGTCACGTACGACGTAATGTAATGCGTCCCGTACTTCTTGATGAAGTCAGCTATCGTCACAGAGTCTATGTTAGACCTTGCGATAGCATCAGCCACCACGTCCTCCAGTTGAACATCAACTGGAAGGTCCAGAAGAGTAGCACTCTCCCTGTATCTCGCTACCCTCACGAGAACATAACAGTGATCCCCGAAGATAAACGAAGAATTGATTCCTAAATTTCTGGCCATTATATCAGTGGGCCAGCCAGCTGTGAAAGCTCTCCAAGGTTTATCTAACCTTTCAAATGTAAAATCCCTAAAATATGCTTGAAGCAATTGCTTTAAATTATCACAAAACTCCATATGAAAGTCACCGTCAAACAGTGGAGCCTTAGTTTGTACTTCATTCTGTCTGCTTTCTTGTAAGTTTTCTATGTTTCTGAACACGTTGACAGTGGGTTCTCTGAATACCCAGGCTTCTGTGTCGTTTCTTGGGACTACTCTCATGCATATGCTGAGGTATCCATATCTCATGAAGATGTTGATGGCCTTGCCGAGGCCTAGTTCTGATTCTACTTCCTGGCAGAAGACTGATGCGAGGAGGAGTGTGAATAAACAGGTCGTGGCCAATCGAAAGGCCGATAGTTCTTTACACATCGTTGGTTTGTGCCGACACACCCGGTGCACCTGAAAAGAAGGAAATCACGAATTATGACTATGTTTTTAAATTTTGTTAATCAATTTGGATTAGTGGCAGTTAGTTTTCAAATAAAAATTCAAAATAAATGAGAATATATTAAATTGAATACACGCCAGTGCAATAGTAGCCATTCAGTTCTTACGATCAGAAATGTTTGGACTGTGTACACATAGGCCTGTATTTATATGTATTAAGATTATTTAGCGACATAGATATATGATCCAACATCTCAAATATTCGATTGATTCCCCCAAGAAGACCTCGCAGACTTTCCTTTGAATGGTTTTAATATATGCATATTTTTTCTTTGAGTTAGAAGTATACTGAATAAACAAGAGAGTGCCTATGGTAACCATACTGTTTTCAATGTCCAAGGAAGGATATGATTTTCAACCTTTAGAGAACAGTAAGAAGAGATGAACTTTTTGAAGAAGTTCATCATAATTTTATTAATATTATCAACTTTCAATTCTCGGTGAAAAAACATTATATTAATTAAAACAAAACAGAATATTTAGGTGCTAAAAAAATACATGTCAGTTATCCACAGTGCAACAAATAATAATAGCAGCCTTATTGTTAGCGGCGATGCTTTTGAAACTGTGGATTCATTTATTTACCTAGGGTTTCTTTTCACACACATTGATAAATTACCGGATCAACCTCGAAAACGTGCAAACATGGCACTCTAAAATAAAACTAAAACAACCATATACTCTCCTGCGCCCAGTACGTACGGACCAGAATGCTGGGCACTCAGCAAACAAGATGAGATACAATATGGGTATTTTTGAGAGGAAATTATTTTGGGTGCAAGAAGATGGCATTTTTAGGTTAAGTTATAATGAGCAGCTGTGTACACTTTATCGGGGACTTAAAAAAAATCAGATACTGCGCTGGACCTGGATCTGGACCTGAATAATTATTGACTGCTGGAATAAATATCAGCAATACGGGCTATTTACGCTACTTCTGAGGGCAAGAGAAGACCTGGACAGCTGAAATTTAAATGGTTGGACTGCGCCATAGGAGATTTAAAAATGTTTAGTCAAACAAAGCAGCTAAAGAGTGTCAGCGCTAAATCGTCACGGATGGAGGAAGTTTTTGAAGGAGGCCAAGACTCACCGAGGGTCGTGCATAAATGATGTTTCACTTGTCAACTGATATTGTTAGCTAAATTAATTGAGTTTGAAATAATTATAAATTAATCACGCTACGATTTGTGAATCAAAGAACCACTAGACTAGATTCATTAGAATTATAAAAAAATATATTTTATGCAAGTCAAAAGAAACTGAGAATATTCCTAGTAAGAAGTAAGTAAATAAATAATTGTCCCTATCACATAAGTACTATAAATTATAATGTTATATTTGCACTATAAAAAAAACACACAATGCAAACTGTAATCTCAAATATACAAACCGAGAATTCAAATAAATATGTAATCTCTCCTAGGTCAAATCCATGTATGCATGACTGTTCTTGTGAAAAAATACAATTATTATGGAAATAAATACTTACATAAATGAAACATACGTACGTGTGGCAATGTGATGAATTTGTTAATTTAAAGTTATGCCATACATAAACGTTTTTTCCACGTTACTAATTGCATTAAATAAATAAATGTATTTAAACCACAGTAATTTAGTTCAAGTTCATTTAGGAAGGTCCTAAACGTTGTTTTATTACTAACCACTATTTTCAGCATATATTTTTGGTGACATTAACGATTTTATAATCGATGCAAATAAATTAGTTGTTACATATTATTATGTCAAAGTTTACATAAGATTTAGCATCATTAGTTGCATCAAGGTGGTAACATTAATTATGTAATGATTTAGTATTATACTTATTCTATATCATGAGTCATAACTAGGGGCGTTTTTTCAGAAATAAATCCCTTTCAGACAAGAAGCATCATTGATGCCGATACTTTTTGACCGATATTCCGATTCCAAGTATCGATAATTTTTCTATCGATATGACGTCCCTAATCATGGCATATTTTTATAAATGTAAATAATTATAAAAAAGCTAGTATTCTTTTTTAATTTATAACAATTTATATACAAGGCGGCTATCTACGGTAGTTTATCGTATTTATTTATTGAGGCGGTTAATTGTTACAATAAGTTAATCGTCTAAACTGTGAAAAAGTGCTATGTTTTAACAGGCCATCTCTTTGACTGTGTTAACTTTTAGTGCGAGACAGTTTTGACAGCTTAGACGGCCAACTTATTGTAACAATTATAATACCTCAATAGATAAATATGATAAACTACTGTCGATAGCCGCCTTGTGTACAGAATAGACCCACTGTGGCGGTTTTCCATGAAGCAAAAAGAATTCTTAAAAGTTTTTTTAATTTCTTTTATTTGAAAATGTCCCTCTGGGGCGGACGAAACCGGTCCTAATCTCTTGATTAAAAGTGGAATAAGTACTACAAAAAAAAATGCGTTTTATTAAATAAAAACAACAATAATTCTTAAAAGGTTGCGTATTTTTCACAAGTGGAGTGCAAAAAATCAATCAAAACATAAAAAAAAACTGGTAACATCACTATTGCTGTTTTTTAAAACTCAATGAAGACATTTTCTCATTGTCAAAAAAGGAGGCCTCCAACCCTGTCAATGCCTCAGAGGAATCTACAAACGTGTAAGAGCTTCTATCTATAATCGCCACTGTATAATATGATGTAGGTTTTTTGAATTTTGATTAAGAACCAAATAAGTAGATATATAATATATGAAGAATCTTTCAAAAAAAAAGAAAAAAAAATATTCAAAATGTTCAAATTCTACATATTATACACAGTCGCGGTACGTAGAGGGCCTACGTGTTAACTGATTTCGAGCCCCCTACGTTTAAATTAAACCTTTTAATTTTATATTTTATAAATTTACGATTTTTTTATAAAAATAAGTAAGATTAAATTAGGTTACCTACGGTAACCGCTACAGCTTCTCATGTAATATGATATCTATCCATTTGCTTAAAGTGAAATTAATTTCACGGTTGTTTTCATTCATATCAAAACTATTACAAAATTTTGTAGGTAAGTCACACGTCAAATCTATCGTTTGCATTTGATTTATATCGTAATACCGACATTTATACAAAAAGTTGTATAAAAAAAAATTAATATACTCAAAGGAATATAATAATAGTATATTATGAAAAGTTGTTTTACTACAGTCTACACCAAGGTCGGAAATGAGACAAGAATATTTTTGTAGTTTTTAGTCAAGCTGAACTTGTTTTTGTTTCACATTTTTAGTCGAAGGTGAACTCGAACATATATGGACGATTTTTGATTGTTTTAATCTGCTTGCTGATGATTGTTTTTGAATAAAAATTAATAAATAATATATTATAATAAGTAGATATTATTATACTTCTTGAAATAAGCTGTAGTGCAGAACCGAATTAGGGCGAGGGGCTTCCGTCAGTTATATTTTTATTCATTTTCTGTATTTTTTATATATCTACTTATATTATTAACTACCCCTTGGGCTCTACATGCATATTTTGAAATATTTTACACAATAGTGATTTGAAACAACCTCTTTATATGTATAAAATAAATTTTGCTTAGTGTAAAGATATCGTATATCCAGTTTTTGCTAAAATTGAGTTAACATACATAACACGTTCATCTGCGTCGTATATTTCGGGCCCTCGCAACTAAACCGCCACAAGTCCAAATTTACGTGTTTTGATTTAATTACTACTTTTCATTGTCTATCGTTCATAGTATATGTACCGAAATTTTCATATCTCTAAGTCATCAAATTCAAGTCAACATATTTAAAAAAACACAGTACAAAAATGCGAAAGGTAAAAACTTCAAAGCTGATTTTCTCTGTTTCACGTTTTTTGGATTGTGGCAGTTTAGTTGCGATGGTACGATTTATGCTGTAAAAATATTGTACATTCAAATAGGATATTTTTTGAGACGATATTGTATCATTCAATACATAATAATTATGTCCATTTCTCATGCATCTCAAATCTTAAAATTCGATTTTCTCAAAACATACAATATCTTTGCACTAAACCATCGGAATATAGTAACCATATAACTATTATAATGCTCATTACAATATCTGTGCTTTAAATTTTATTGAAAATGGATTCAAAATCTATTTACCCATAGAGTTGAATTTCAGTACATAGATGCGATGACACCACATTATTTTCAGTCGTCGGGTGCTCCAAAGAGGGGTTCCCGTAAAATTTTCTTCCAAAATACTATCTTTCTTGTTAATGATGCTGTCGATCTAATGAAATCTTCACCAATAGATTTCTAATATTTAATGAATTCCGAATTAAATATAAATACTGAAACCTTCTATAATATTTGGTCAATATGACAAAAAGAAAACACCTTATAACTGTTTTATATTAAATCTAAACTATATCTTAATCTTGATTTAAATTATTCTGAGATCATAATTAATATAACTATTGATTCAATGGGCAAAAAATACCTATTAGCATCGAAATTTTTGCCTTTCTGATATATTAGCCCCAATTAATGTAGGTGTTTTCGAAAACTTAAATACTTAGTATATAAATTACCCGTCACTAAATAATAGACTTATCAAATACTTATCGAATAATCTTGTCAAATAGGAGATAAAAATTTCTTGGTAGAAAGATAATAATATATTAATTTATATTACTTCATTCCCTAAAATTACGTGTTGTAAAAGCCTTCGTGAAAATATTACTATGGATTTACTGTTTAATGTCAAATAACGCGGCCAGAGAGAGAGAAGTTTCTTCAGGATGAAATGATATACTTAGTGAATTTTTATGTTAGTCTAATACATTTTTTTTTTTTTTTTAAATTATTTTTCCTTTTGAAAAAATAATAGTGGAAGGGGGGTTATAGTATCTACCTATAGCTGGGTCTATAACGTCTTATTTTGCCCCTGCTCGAGTGCAGAAAAAAACTTGTTATGTTAATGCATCTATTGACCACCATAGTGCTTTGAAAAACTTGAACAAATCAAAAATAATGCACATCATATTATTTATTTATCTTCAAAAATAATATCTTCAGTATCGTAGCTGTCTGTTACGTATGACGAATATTAGAATAATCGATCACTTCTATACAGTGGCGGATTAAGGTACGTGGAGGGCACACGCGCTGACTGATTTCAACACTCCTTACCAGAAAAATTCAACCAAACATATTTGAGCATCTGTAGTGAAGAGTGTTTGTTGGAGGGAGGTAAACTGCAGGTTAACCGAAAAAAGTGTTGGAACATTCATACTTAAGTGACATGCAGTTGAATTTTGTTTTATCAATATTCTACTTACAATCGTTTCCTGAACATAAAAATATTATGTTTGTCTTTTTTAAAATAGATATTTTACAACAACAAAAGAACCAGCCGCGGGATTGTACTTGAACCCACGTCACGGCTTTCTTATCCACCGAGCCATAATAGGCTTACAAAACGCGCGAAAAATAAATATGTAAATATATTAAATTTAGTTATTTTTCTTGATAATGTGACCCTTGATCAAAAATTTGTGGACACCAGTCAGTGATGCCAACCGTATTATAATTATAGTATAATACTATAATTTTGATTTCGCGAAAAATATAAAATACTATAATTTTATGCCAAATTTACCAAAATACTATAATTTTAAAGAATTCAAGACGAAAAATGATCCTGTACATATTTTACAGAAATACTATAATTTTTACACCTTTGTACTATAATCAACGTAGAAAAATATGGCAACACTGACACCAGTGCCCTCCACTATGGTTACATGTAAATTGCACGTAAAACATTTCACCGTAGCACAGTTCGCCGTGAGATTTCTATCGGAAAGAGATGACCGTTTACTATACGGTCTCCAATTTTATTAGATTCAATATGAAACATTAATTCAATTTTCATAGCCGATTTTGGCAAAACTCATGAATTCAAGAATGACAACCTAACCTAATCAAACATAACCTAACAAATAATCCAGTAAATCGGCTATTTTAAAATTTCTTTGCCACTGGCTTCCTGTAAAAGAACCGTGTTTTATTTAGACATGAATTTAACCTCAGTTCTATACGGCCCAAAAAGGTTGGGCGGTCTATAATATACGTCCATATATTTCCGATACAACATTTCACGGTGAAGTGTGATACGGCGAACTGCACACGTACAAATTTCCGGACACGCTCCACTATACAATTTCATATTATTTTCATTATGAATTGAGTTAACATTTATTTGGTAGATAGAATTCCATATTATTACAAAATGATGTAAGTATTTTTAAGAATAATATTATTACTATTTCAACGTGAGATTGGGTATTAACGTTGAATAGTTTGATAAAAACGACAAAAACCATCATGAAGTGTGCAGACAGCGATAATAGGTTAGGGCTCAGACACCACAATGCATTTTGCGTGCATCGTCACAGGTCTTAACTTGATTGCAAATGCATCCGATTAGAATCTGCAATTGATTTTTATTTTAACCAATTGGAGATTCTGCTCGGATGCATTCGGAATCAAGTAGGACGACAGGCGCCAACCGCAGTGTTGTCTGTCTAAGTCCTTATCTATACGAAATAATTATAACCAACCACATATTTAGAAAATTTGAAAAACTAAAATTAACAAAAAAAAATAACGAAAAAAGACAGAGATATGAAAAAATAAATCCTTAATAATACATTATTATATTATAACGATTTGTAAAATAGGTATTTGCCTTGTTTTGACTAGTCAAATATAATTGTTCAGAAAAATTACAAAATTTCATTATCGGTTATCAGATCCATTGATATTCATATTTCATAATAGGTATACCTAATTGGCCGCACAGCGTTAATTTTTATGTAGGTAGCTGTCAACATTTCCGGTTCAGCATACATTTCTTTTCTTAACAAAAATTGCCAGAAAAAAAATTTGCACACCAACGACATTATAATAGGTACTAAATTATTTTTAAAACATGAGGTTACAATAATATGTTAAGTTGTAAAATGTAAAGGTTACCTAGTGTGAAAATTATGGTCTTGAAAATTTGAAGAATGCTGATTTTCCAGATTTTGATAATCGTGAGATTAATTAATAAAATTTATTGTACAACAAATTGTTAATTTATTCTATAGGTTATAATTGTGAGAAAAATGCGTTACTCATAGTAAAATAATAATTGACAAGTTCGTTTTTTTGAAATTTATTGCCTCGATAATCACCTTTTTTTAACAACTAGAGACAAAATTTTCTCACGAATGTCCGAATATTCATATATCATATTCAAAATGTGCGTAAAAGTGCAATTTATCAACTAATTAAATATTTTATTATGTCCAAGAACAAGTCAAGAAGTGTGTAGAGTTAAATTACTCTCGGAAACTGGGAGGCCATGTTAATATAAATACAGTCAAACTAGGTTATTACGATCTTGGAAATAGCGAGATCTCGAATGTCATGAGGAAACATTCGTTGACATTTAGGTTAATGATTTTCTCCATACATTTATTCACTTTTATAACGAGCAACTAATCGGATATACCGAGCTAAAATACTGTTAATGTGTCGATCGTTTAAAAACATTTCGACCCTAAGCAATAAAATCCGATCGAACAGGATGCCGCCGGGGTCTGATTAAGTTTATGACACTAGTTAAGTATTTAAGTACTTACCTAATTGGTGTTTTCGTCGACAGTAATGAAAAAGTATCCACGCATAATATGGTTAAAGAAGTTCTGGGTAAATGAAGTTCGTAGGTACCTACCAGCGTTCATTACAATGTAGTTTACGAATGCCATCCTTGTTTCGGGGATTTTTACGATGGTTTTCAGATTTTTTTTTCGAATTTTTGTGTTTTTGTGACCGCTCATTAAAAATACCTATTCCCTGATATTACGAGTAACGCTTATAACGAGCAAATTCAGTCAGTACCTTCTCCCTCGTAATAACCAAGTTCGACTGTAATTACTTATATACCAACACAAATGTCATGATATTTTAGGCAGCTGGTGTCAGACGAGGCCAACCGGGTCAAGCTATTTCCTTTTCGTTGCCACTTGCTGGCGATCCGGGTGGCGATCTACGATTGCGGTGCCTAAGCTAAAAATCACGTAAATTAAGGCTTCAATGTCACGCTTAATTGCAGAGTGACTACTTTTAATAACGTCGTGTAACATAATTGAATGATAAATAATTATATTAATTGACGAGGTGGTACAACCTCTCGCGCGAGACTTGGGTACCGTCACTCCATATGACAGGAGCAATTACATCGCTCTTGCACACTAGGACGCGTGATCCGGGTGGCGCTTCCCAACGTATCCGGAAATATGTACGTAAAAAGTTCACCGCAGGACACTTATTCGTGCGCCGCAGTACGTGAAACATGAGTTCGTGTAACATTTAATCAAATGACTAGTTCTTCGTTGAACATTTCACAGTGGAGTATATTTGTACGTATGCTACAACATGTGGCGAATTTTATGAGATGTCTTTACTAGGTTAGGTTAGGTTAGGTTAGGTTAGGTTAGGTTAGGTTAGGTTAGGGTTAATATAATTGGAACAGTACTATTTGCAAACTATCGCCGCATTTTGTAAGAAAAGTACAAATGTATTTTTTTTTTTTTTCGACCGTGGAATACATTTATACGTATCTTACAAAATACGGCGATAGTTTGCAAATAGTACTGTTCCAATTAGATTTACCCTAACCTAACCTAGTAAAGACATCTCATAAAATTCCCTTGTTGTAGCATACGTACAAATATACTCCACGGTGAAATGTTTAACGAAGAACTCGTCATTTGATAAAATGTTATACGAACTCATCTTTCACGTACTGCGGCGCACAAATAAGTGTCCCACGATGAACTGCATACGTACAACTTACATGTAACCGCTTCCTAAGTGACCAGTCTGACACCTGTCTTAGGGTCGCCATATTAAATAAACCACATTTTGCGGTCGTATCGACCACAGAATATGTTTCGTAAAGGTCACCTCTTAGATAAAAAAAAATACAAATTTGTAAGTAGTCAGACTTTATATTGTGATTATTATGTATGATTTTATCCTACTATCGACAAATGAATATTAATGAATGACTCAAAAAACAATATTAAATAAATATTTATATCAGTGGCGTGCGTTTCGGGGTGTGAGGTAATTAGTGTAAATATAATAATGTTTTTCTGTACAGTTAAATACACCTAACTAAATGCCGGTACTATTATTTACAAAATCATCAGGTCCAAACCGGAAGGATTGACGTATCCACCATCGTTTTTTTCGAAGAGGTCACAACTGATTGGCGGTATTGAATTAAAAAATATATAGATATAATGAATTGTAATATAATATAAATTTACAATTTGTTTTGCAAGGAGGGTGAATAAATGATAGGTACTAAGGTACTTAGGTATTATATTTTATTGTTGGCTATTTACCGATTTAAATACCTATGTGTTAAAAAAGCATTATCCAATGTGACCGCATGCAGAAAATGGAGTTTAAAAAGATTGCAGAAAATAGCATACAATGAAAATATTTATTTAAGTACGTAAACTGCGAACAACTACATTTAAAAATAAATATTTTTGTTCAAAGATAAATAATATGACATACATTAATATCATCATTATCATAATCATCATCAGCCTGAATCTATCCACTCCTGTATGAAGGCCTCTTCAAGCTGCTTCCACTTCTGTCGGTCCTGTGCGTTGCGCTGCCACGTACCTACTTCCACATAACTTTATCATTTCATCGATCGAGCGGCCTCTAGTTATACCTTGCGGACGTTTTGTACCTCTAGGATACCACTGGATGACTAAATTTGTCCAACGAATGTCCCTTCTTCGAGCTATGTGTCCAGCCCATCTCCATTTGAGGCTTTTAATGAACTCTATTACATCGCAAACCATTGTCTGCTCTGCTTCCTTATACATTATATAGCGATAAATAAATAAAACTTGTTAGTATTAAAATACATACAAATGATATTAAATTAAAAGCAATAATTTTGAGTGGTCCAAACATATCGATTCGACAGTTAGGTACCTACTGCAAATAAGCTGAATATAACATGTATACTTTTAGTAAAAATGGAATTCAAATATGCATGTGAAAATAACCTGGAAGTATTTTGGTAATTTTACCCTCTTGATCGGATATCTTGCGCACGCCACTAAGGTATATTCAAAAGTTTTAAAATAAATATTCATTTCAAATAATAGTTAATTGTTGTATTACATGATGATGTTATTCCTCATTATTTTCATACTATATATTTTAATACCTACTTAATTAAGCCCATTGAACTATAAAATTGAATTTCGTTAAAAATTTTAATAATTCAATACAATAGAAAGATATCGCAATCGTCTATTATATTCAGTGTAGATATTATTTATATTGGGAAACATTATCGCTTTTATGAAACGCGGAGTTGGGGAAACAATGCATTATGCTGGCCATTGTTTTCCCTTTTAATATTATTTTTGAGGTTAAGAACAGGGACACGTCTTATTTTTTTAAGTTTATAATATTACCAACTCGTTGAGCGTTACGTCCAAAACTTACATAACTAGTATTTAAAATTTAGCATACTTGGCACACAATCCTTTTTTGCTAGGCTTATATTAATTTCACTCAGACTCTAAATATGATACTGTGTATATATATTGTAATATATATTATTTAATATATAACTGTAATTATTAAACTGCTACTTAACGGTTTTTTGCGTATTTTCCGTGTATCCGAATCAGCATTGCCAATTCAGCGATTCTTGCATTTTTGATTGGCATCTAGCTTGCAAAAATTGCATCTGGCTTGTGGCATTTTTACTAGAGTTTTTTGATACCTCCAACAGCTTTAAATGTGTTGAAAAAACGTTAGATATTTAGTTTATGTATTTCATGAGCATCAACTTTCTGAAACAATTTCATGCATTATTAAATTTTTTGTATATTATGATTCCGAATCTTCGCGTATATAATATAAAAATTTAAAAATTAGTCATCTAAAAGGTATGTTGCTTAATTCTCTATGTCTGTCCTATAATATAAGCTTTCGTCTTCAAACATGAAACGAAACTTGAACGTTGTTGACACAATATAGGTATTTTGTTGTAAATTTTGAAATATATTTCTGTTAAAATGTGCGGTTTTTACATCATTTTTCGATTTTTGCACTTTTTTTTCGATACGCGAAAGCAAAGGTGTTGACTTCGTTCTTGGTAGAATAAGTTAATGTATTTGAAATTTTATTTTCACAAAATCAAGCGTGTTTTTGTCAACGACAATTGGCAACACTGATCCGAATACAGGTGTTTTTATGATATCAATGCATTCTTCATAAGGCGCCTCACGTTTATTACAATATTTTTCAAAAAAAAAAAAAAATTTTGTTGGTATTAATCTGAAATACTAACTTATTGCTAACACCGCGACTGGCGCGTTTGGAATAATTGGCCATTATATTTAATTAACGTGTTATTGAAATGTGGTAATTAAAAGGTCAGCAGTGATTGTGTTAGCTATATAAAAAAAATGGTGTAGAGTTTGACATAATTTATGAAAAGAACTCCTCATCTATGACGATGATACTGTATAGACGATATTATGGTTATGATTATTTTACTTTTAAACGTATAGGTACTTACTAATTAATGAAGCATGCATCGAAGTGATTAGGTTATTGTAATGGACAACTCAGAAAGAAGATAATTTATATTAAAATTTTCTCAGTTGCTAGTTTAGTTTATGACGTTAGAACTCAGTTATATCCACGTACTGCAATATAATTAGAATGTATTTATCGAAATAAATTTTTAAAAACACTTTCGTAGGTTCAGTGATTATTGCAGCTAATACACGAGGACGGTAAACTCAGAAGTATGTGCTTACTTAGTCAGTCAGAAGATCGCTATTGATAGGCAGGGTCGGATGAGGAATCGTGCACTTCCTTCCATTGTTATTGAATTAAATATAGAGCTAAATGCCATCTGTATTCAAGGTAAGTTGAACGCAAATGGCAAACGAAGCGAGACGTGATATACATATTTTTATATGCATGCCGTGAACCTTTTAAAAACATTAACAATCAAGTAGAATAATTGATAATAATTCATAATATTAAAATAATAAAATATTTTATACATAATAAAATAATAAATGGATGATGGCTTTATAGATAATTATGAAGTCTTGTCAATTTATTGTTTAAATTAATAAAGCCAGTGTTTATGAATTGAGGTTAATTTTCTATTACATCTAATTGATTCATAATTCGATAAATACTAAAGAGAGTCTTGTTTGACCATTCGAGTAGAAAAACACCATACGTTTTTAGTGTTGTTGAACTGAAATTATAGAAAAAAATATTAAACATGGAACATGCTTTGCCTACTGATTCTTTGAATGCTGGTTGTCCAAATTCGAAAGAAAATTTATTTGTCAAAGTAACCGTATCCAAAGGATTCAAACAATTTTGCTTTTCTGAAAATTATGTAATTACAATAATAAAACTAAAGGCGTAATAATGACAGACGAACAATACGTCGCACAGAAATTGGCTACTGAACGTAAAATTAAAATGATCGGCGCGCGTAAGTAATCAAGGCGGGGCGCGGGCCGCGGGCGGGCTGCGCGTCTCTAGTTATTCTACGTCTATTTTTCGTAACGCTTTTGCATCGGAGATCATGAGTAAAACATGTTCCATGTTAAAATTGGCATTATTAAATAGTTTGTAAATAAAAAGGCGCAAAGTAGGTAATGTCTCGAAGATAAAAGTAACGGTAACCTCAAACCTGCATTGCTGAATAAAAAGTCGGGGGAGTCGATAACTATATCTTTTTGAACAACAACATGTAAATTGACTATTGTATGTATGACGAGATTGCTACCAGAACCAAGCTGGCATGGAGTGCATTTGGGTGCCTGAATAGTTGTGTTTTAAGCGTAGTGTTCAAGCAATGTATGCTACTAGTTCTTAAGTATAGGTACATCTGAACCAATGACAATGTAAGAGAAATCAAAAAATTGCGAGTAGCGCAACGTGATATGGAAAAATGCATGCTGTATATAACGCTGAAAGATCACAGAATAAACCAATGGATAGAGAAATAGATAAGAGTACGCGATATGATAAAGGTTGCTAAGTAGAAATGAATGGTCTGGACATATCGCTTGGAGAGTGGAGAACCACTGGATAAATATCGTTTGGTGGATGTACGTGGTAGCAAAGAACTAGGGACCGAGAAGGGTGAAGGTAGCTAGATGTGGTCTTCATCCAGCACTCGATCGACTTCGCCTGATGATGATGGTGATGACGAAATAAACAATATGGCGGCATGTTTTCATTATTTTGGTTTAATTAGTTATTCATTATTCTTCTCTATTTTAAATAATTATCATTATTCATTGAATAAATCACTGTTGTGTGCTTCTTAGCCGGCTCTCACATCAAAACTCGCGTCGTTTGCAACATGTCGAATACGTCGATGTGACGTCAGCGTTATTCACAACACACACGTTGCCAAATGGAGCTCAGCAGATTGGTAAAATGCTACTTTTAGTTTGAAAAAAACATCTAGTGCTGCTATCAACAAATCACAAGCGTTTCGGGCTGCGAGTCAAAGACGCCAGAATGCATACGCACACCTACAAATTGGTCATTCGTATACCAGTTCACCGGTCACCGCATCAAAATATAATATATGTTTCGAGAGGTTACGCGCATCTGTCGCTATATAGATGTGCGCGGTCTTCATATGAAACACCAGAGCGCCGTTCCTAGAAGGTTTGCTATATGGCTGAGTTTAGATGTGTGAGCCGGCTTACACTAATATCAGTATAACCCTGGAAAATAAATGCACGGAAAGTGTTAACTTGGCACTCACAAATATGCAATGATTTACAACTGATGTAATCAATAGTCTTATTAATCCTTTTCTCTAAGAATCTGTGACCTTTTTAATAGAAGACGGTTTTGTCTTCGTTATCAGCTGATCAATTTGAGAATGTAGAACGTCTTGATAAATTTCCGGCACCCCTTTATGGTGAATAATCATTTTTTTAAAAGCTAAGGCCATGAAACCATTGCCTTTAATATTTTAAACTAATCCTCATTGAACTAGTTAGAAATGCCAGAGATGTCATGTAATTGCTAATATTGAATAACTAATAGTTCTATTGTTATAATAATGAATGCCCTCTATTTCTTTCTAGCTTAGGCCAGTTTCTCCCAAAACATTGTACGTTTCTTCATAAAAACTAATTATATCTAGCTCAAAACAAATATCGAATTGCATATCATTGCATTAACATATTTAATTAGAAGGAATCGTAACCTAACCATGAATAGTTTAATTATTGTAATTAAACGGCCTGCGAGCTGTATGAACCACAAACGTGCATTTTTGCTCAGTGACGTCCCGTGGGGGTAGGCAGATTGAGCGTCGCTTGGGGGCGGCAGTTACTCGAAGGGCGGCAAATCGAGGACAATCATTAGGTAGGTATATATAGAAATAGCCACCTAATCTTAGTAATAACGGAAATATCCTTTAATTACAAAATCAGCTCACTGGTTGGAAATAAAATGTATTAATTAACATACATGATTCAACAGGACTGTATTTTTTTGTTGGGTTCGCGATATCTAGTTTACTTCCGTTATCCTTGGAGGTCACGTCCTTAATGACCAGCAATGACACGTAGAGATTTTTGAATTATAGGTAGGTACACACTTGCCTAATTTTATCCAAATATTTTTGCCAGTCACTCGCGAATTTTGGAAGTTGTCAGGTGTATTTTTAAATGTATCTGAAACCGAAGACTCACAATATTTCTATTGGAGCAGAGATGGCATTAAAATTTATTTATTAGGTAGTTATTTTGTCGGTAATGTATCTATACAACACATTTCTTAGATATTTTAGTCATGAAAGGATAATGAAAAATACTGTATAAAAAAATGGGGCGGCATTTTGTTTAGGGACGTCACTTCCTTTGCTCACAATACTAATATAACGTGTAACCCATAGCTAAATTATATCAATAATAGATTTACATTTTCTATATTATTAATTTCATGAGTTGAAAATCTGTATCTGCAGTTGGATAACAAAAACGAAAATACAGTTTTATTAGAATTATTAATCTAATGTTTGCAAACAGAATTTTTAATAAAATTTATAAATTTTCTCGGTTTCTCGGATCGGTTAAAGAAACCCAAAGGTGACGTAACCGTACGAATGAAGAGCATTGCAAACAATATAATCAAGCTCAATATCCTCAATGTCTTGAGAGCACGAAGATTCAGATGGGCCAGTCACGTTGTTAGATGCGATAGCCCTAGACTAGAGCTCTCCGTACAGTTTATAAAGGAACCACTATAGGCACTACACCACTGAGCAACACGATTATGTCAAAAGATGCGCAGAGAAGGTGATTGTGACCGAAGTGTCGGCAATGGACTTGAATGGTTTGTAGTCCCAGGTTAATTAACTAGGTAAGTAATATTTTACCACGTTTTTATTAGCTCGAATTCTTGTTTGTCCAAGATTTGTATTGGACGATTGAAGATTTTTAACTAACTTTCCAACTAGCTAGACATTTGAAACTTTTAGAATATATCAGAACACGGCGACAATGCATTCTTTTAATACTTTTAGCCATGTTCAATATGAAATGTCAAAATGACATTTCAGTATTCTATTTTTATTCAGTATTTCTATCAAGTACAATAAAAAGTTTTTATTAATACATATAATTGTCAAGTTTATATTATGATTCAACAGAAAATTTAAAAACGTGGTATATAAAAAGTTCTTTTTATCTTATAATTGTTTTCATTCGATTTTATTTTTATTAATCATGTTTGTAATGTTTTTATACCTGACCTACTATATCAATGCAATGTGTCATGTATTTTACAGAATCATACATATAATTGCATTTAGTTTAAATCATGTATAAAAACACAATTATATATAATATTATATAACGGGAAAAAAGGATGTTATTCTGAAGACAGGCCTTCACTTCACTTACAATTAATAGATAATATGTAAAAATCTAGTTGAAAATTGAAAAGTCTAAACTCTAAAGTCGACTGTGTTATATCATAGCTACATTGCCTCTGAAAGAAAATTAGAAAAAATAAACAGCATATCACTTGAGGCATTGACCATTCGAAAAAGAATCACGCCCCTGGACAAGACATTGAAGTTTTAATTAATTGACGATTAAATTTCGTAGCGCGTGGCGTGGCGTGGTTTTATTTGTTTTTGTTTAATTTTGCAATCTTTGTATTCTGGTCAAATACACTCGTTATTTTTATCACTTCGATACTTATCATACAAATTATCTCAAATTATGTATCAGTAATACCATTAAACTTGCACCGCACCGGTCTAGTTAGTCAAGCGGTCGTATGGGTTGCGGATTCGATTCCGCAGCTAGTACAAAATGATTTTTTTTTCAATGTGCGTTGCAAAGTCCACTTTGGCATTTTTTCTACCTAGAAAAAGATCAGAGAAATGGTTTTATTTATACCTACCTACTATGCCAATAATATATTATACTGACATAAACCGATGACTACAAGTATCCTAAAGCTCAATGCAATGTGGGATATTTTATAATAAAGGTGATTTAAAAATATCCAGAGCAGATGTTTAAAATCACATTTGGTTTTGCTATTCGACGATTCCATTGGTCGATACCCAAAAGTCTGTTAGAATAGATTTAACTCTGTGGAGGGTCATATGCTCCACTAAGGAGTGTCTCCACGTCTCCATATCCGTTATGTAGGCGTATATCGTTTAAATGTTGTGCTGAGTGTCCCGGGAGCATGATATTATATAAGAAGGAAGAATATACATAAGAAGGGGCTGAAAGAGCCCGTACCAAAGTGTGCCAGATTGACCAGCTGAGATGAACACACATCAAAATTTGTCTCTGATGGGAATTTACTTGAATTATTTTTACTTAGGTACTCTTTTCACAATTCAACTAATTCAATCGTATGAGAGTACTTGATACTAGACGACTTATGTGAGCAGACGAGAAAATGAATTTTAGTTAGAGTTAAGATTTTTGTACTATTCCAGAGGCATCGTATTCAACATCTTTAGACTTCATGCATTTTTGGAAATGTAATTTGGAAAACCGACAGAAACATAATCTATTACAAAAACACAGATTACAAAAAATGCTATGACACGTCTTACCACTATAATATATGAAAGGATCGAGAAATGTATTGCCACACAAATTATGATTGTGCAAACATTAGTATTCTACATATTTTTATACGGTGTCGAATCATGAACCCTGAAGGAAAGGCGAAGCAGAGTAAGAACGTCGGTGCGCTGGAGCAACCGAGTAAAGGAGATGACTGGGGGCACCATTCACTCTGCCCTGAGAGAAGCAGAAGATCGAGAGGGATGGAAAGTCTTGATCGCCCAAAAGATCACACCATTCAAAGGTGATCCCGATCCTCAACCATAAGTCCCACAAAAAACGCCATGAGGCGCAATGACTGTCGTTTAGTAAAACAGTAGTGTTTTTAGCAATACAAAAAAAAACAATCACAAACATCCAGGCTTTGAGAAAATCACATAAATATACTGTGACCTCACCGAGAATCAAACTCGGGGCCCGCGGATAAAAGGCCAGCACCTTACGCACTGGACTACGAAGGCCATCTGCATGTGGTAAATAATCAACTGCCTATGATATTATAAGTAAAATATTTAAAAAAAAATGTAAACGAATATCTTACCCACGTTATGTAGATGTGTGTATTCGATTGACGCCATGTGATAATCTAATCTAGTCGGGTATTTTACAAAATTATCGATGAAAGTTACGCAGATACTTATGCCAAGTAACGTCCGGTTAAAGTAAAAAGTTTTCGACTACGCGGGTAGAATATTGATGTCTTATAAATTAAACAGTGAGTTTCAAGTAACATACGTAAACAAAACATTCACATCGTACATACGTACGGAATGAAATGATTTTAAAATATAGGTATCGTTAACGGTTTATTTGTGGCATTGTAAATATTATCCGTTAGTTAGTTAGTATCATGGCCCCACAAAGAGGGGGGGGGGGGGTGACAGGTCTCTAGCCTTGGGGCCCGGCGTGGTGGATCGACCAGATAAGTGAGTTAAACACACTTCACAAATTTGCTCTAATAGTAAAAAAAAAAATCGTCTTCGGCACTATTTCACTTGTGAAGTTTTAACATTTTAAAACTCATGGGTTTGCGATGCAAATTTTGCTCAATATGCTCACACTTGTATTTGATATGAAGTAAATAAAAAACAAACAAATATAGAATACTGAAATGTCATTTTAATTTCCATAGTAACGCACGCATATATTAATAATTAAGTTGCTAGGACCACCCACTTAGCAACCAATAATAGTGGATTGGATTACGGATTGCTTCCGAAATAACTTTTCATACAAAACAGAATTAACTGAAAATGAATTCTACTTAAAGATGGCTAAAAGTATTAAAAGAATGCATTGGCATCGTGTTCTGATATATTCTAAAAGATTCAAATGTCTAGTTAGTCGGGAAGTTAGTTAAAAATCGATTGCAAGATTCGTACTGGATAAACAACCACCGGACAAATAAGAACGAAGAAAGGACTGAATACCCTTAATTTTACCAGGGAAACCATTTGGAAAACGCTACTGTAAACCGTTACACTATTTTTAATCCTAGCAATAGGTAGGGGGGCCGCCAAAGATCCTGCCATGGTGCCCCGCTTCAGGATGTGGGGGCAATGGTTTTAGAATGAGATTGACAGTTCTGACAGTTTAGACAGCTAACTTATTGTAACAATTACAATACCTCGTTACATAAATATGATAAACGACCGTGTATAGCCGCCGATAATCACATTGTGTATAGAATAAATCCACAGGTGCGATTTTAATAATTACAAGTTAAGTACATTTAATAAAAACGAAAATTGCTACTTGTTCGACCGGTTGAAAATCTTTATTTATATAGGGATTTGACAACTACAATAAACCGCATTTACGATTTTTAAACGATAAAAATAAAATAAAACGCTAACGTGTGGTTAAGAAGTGCATTCAAATGCCCCGGAATTATAACGGAATCAGTTTAAATGATTAGATGAACAGATAAACGACATGTTCTGACGAAAAATGATCAGTAGGGCCCGGATTTATATGGTAGTGCATGTTTTGTTAGGGTGTATGCACAGCTATGAGAGTTGCACTGAAATCTGTTTTGAAAAATACCGAATCCAAAAATAAAATTTTATTGTGCATATAAATGCATATTTGAGACGTTGGAACATATTTGAGACATTAGTGCATATTTCATAAATAAATGCATATTTTAGAGCTTTTGAATTTATAATTTTAGTTTTTTAAATTATTTTACCGAAATATAACTAAGTTAGGAAGGTATATAGTTTAGATGTACCTGCATTTTTAATGCTATCTCCGAGCTGTGGATTTATCAAAAAAAGTGTAGTCAACGCGAGCACTTTTATTTAAAGTTTTCCCAATCACCTCTGTGGACGTTGAGAGGTCGTTTTCCGCATATAAATATAATACTGACAGATGCCTATGCGGAACAATTTAATGCCAGAGCAAATTGAAAAAAATATTTTTTTTTTTCGGACAGAAACAGAAAATAGTATGGTACTGTTCGGTTAAGGCGGATACAGCGGAAAACGCATTTTGAAAATAGCCGATAAACTGGATTATTTGTTAGTTTGGGTTAGGTTAGGTTAGGTTAGGTTAGGTTTGGTTAGGTTAACCTAACAAATAATCCAGTTTATCGGCTATTTTCAAAATGCGTTTTCCGCTCTATCCGCTTTAACCGAACAGTACCAATAGTATTTAGTCGTTTTTGTTTTTTAAGTTATGTTTAGTTTACATTGCATTTATTATTCAATTATTTGTACTTGTGAAAAAACTATTTTGAAAATTGTAATTGATTAACTTTATATTCATTGCTTGTGTTTTTTTGTTCTGCTATCGTATTATGTTGAAAAATTATTACATAACTACTTATTCGATTTTTTGTCAGTAATATTGGGTAAAGTGGATACCAATTTACAATTTTTTCCCACAAAAATATCAATTTTTAACTGCATATTTCTACGGTTTTACTGGATATTTTATTGATTTTAAGTGCATACATGCATACATAGAATCATATTTTTTGTTGCATATAAATCCGCTCCCTAATGATCAGAGAAGTCCGACCGGTTTTAATATAAGTGTCATTAAATTTTTCAAATCAATTTTTTTATAAAATTTTCAAGCAAACAACACGTACCTACCTTCTCAACTATAAATTATGTCAATCGGCATACAGAGTAAATTTTTCTTATAATGCGATAGCTTGATTGTGTGAAATCGATATAACGGCAATAATCTCAGTTGTAATGTAATGCAATAGTGAACAAGAAAATCGAAAGTTTATATGCAAAGTATCAAATTTATTCGATATTTACGGATCTAAAAATATGTCAACATATCTGTTAAAACCAGTATTAAAATAGTGCATTTCTGGTGACGCCTAATGGTTATAAAATGTCGCGATCGTCGTGTTAGTATTATGTTGTGAATATTACATAAAAAGTCAATAGATACAAACGTGGAATAACTATTACAAAATAACTCTGTTGAGGAAATCTTCTTTTGATTTATTTAAAAAATATAATTTTTTCCAATAAAAAGTTTCCAAAATGTATTCAAATTCAAATTTATTTATTTGGTATATTATACTTAGCGAACTTCACAAATTATAAATATAAGACGTTCACAAGATGACATTGTAAAACAAAGAAATATATGCAGTATTATAAAAACAGTAGAAAGAGTAAATAAAAATATATATAATAGGGACAAGGAAGTACACCGAATGATCGAAGTAGATATTTTAAGAATTTATAAAATTTCGCCCACCTATACTTGTCGTCACGTAAACGAAATGTCAACATCCGAAGCGATTTGGTTGAACAGAGTTATTGCCCTCCCAATCGGCATCACCAATGGCAGAATAGTTCTGCACCTTGGGAGAATAAAACACTGATTTCTTAGATAGTTATCAGGGACACACAGGTTAATACTAACAAAAATGGCAGTTTTCTCATTTGTACCGCGTATAAGTCGGAAAAAATATGTGGTTAAATATAGATATATAGTGTTTAAACTACAGTACGTATCATACCTAAGATGAAGCCAGTTGGACAAAAGCCACGGATAGTATCTATACAACTTCGAGAAGTCTCAAAAATTTCTTTTGAACTCGCTCCACCATATGATCGTATTTCAATTGATGAGGTGTCCAAACAATCGACCCACTCTCAAGCCGACTTCGAACTAAGTAGTTATAAAGGATTTTTAATACCGTAACATCCGTAAAGACCCGAGAAGTAGGTAAGACGAAGCCCAACATATTATTTTGTAGCGCCATTTTACAAATGATTGCCATTCAGTTTGACTTTATACTAAAAAAAAATCTATATTAAACACATTTTCTTTTACTGTGTTAACCAATAATTCATGATAGAAATAAATGCATTGTATTATTATTTTATTAAAATGCAAATTTCAACGTAATCATTCCACGTTTATTAAATAACTGGACCGATTTCGGCCGCCTCAGAGGGACATTTTTAACTTAAGGGGGAAGGTGTTCCATGTCAGCTATTTTCTGGTATTTTCAGAGGTTAAGCCTGAATAGTACGTAAGATTTGTAGAAAAACTATTTATATCATTATGAAGCTTATTCATCGTCAAATATTTATGTAAAACATTTGATAACTACATAAAGTATTTTTATGACGTAAAATAATATTCTTTGAAACCGTGAAACGTGATAATTGAGAACGAAGCCATATTTTTGTGACATTAATAGGCTGTGATGATGACAAATTTTTCCCTTAATTATTATCTCAAACGATTTATTATAGATAGTTGTAATGTTATAAAACATAATGTAGTAAAATATATTCAGTATAATTATAATATTTGCAGTTTCTATTGGTTCTAAATCTAATGGAAGCGAGTGGACATTTTGTTATTTAAATATGCTACAATTATAGACATACGAAATAATATAAAGCTACGTATCAGAAGGTTTATCATTAATCATTGAATAAATGATGAAATATCTTGTTAGTTATAAATTTGTAATACTAAATAGAGACCTTTTTAAAACAACTGTTTCCACGAAATATTCGACCATCTTGATATCCGCCAGACCCACCTGCGAATTGGTGTATGATGTATGGAATCTTTAGCTGGTATTATTTTAACTTTATATGACCAAAAAAATACGCCAACACACAAGTATTGTACAAAAATATGTTTATAAAAGTGAATGCTACAAATTGAACACAAAAATAGGCGAAACAAACACAAATTCGAACATATTATTCAAAAGGAAAACATATTTTGACATTTGAGGACAAAACAAAAAAAAATCTGAAGAAATTTGTATTTGCGTCAATTCTACGTTATGTCATACTAAATCATACATTATAATTTTTAACACTGTTGCAATCTATTTTGCCTAATATTGCAACATAGCAATCAGTTTTCTGTCCCTTTCTATAACTATCTCCCTCTACATTCAAAATAATTATGATTGTAGTAGGTATGTATTTTATAAATTGTGATAGATTTTATTTTATTTCAGTGACATATATCGGGTCGTCCAGTATTGCCATATCTACTAAAATATTATTGAATTGATATTTTAGTAAATAAGAGAATGAAGTTTTTCACCATTTGTATCTACTATTAGTTTTACTATTTTTATTTAATAAATAATACACATGAGGTTTTACGAATTTCACATTTGTTATTAAACATACTTACATAATTTAGAACACCCCAAACACATCGCGAAGTAAAAATATCTATATTTTTTACTTAGCCAAAATTATGAATCAACATAGGTTAGGTACCTACTGATGTTTATATTACAGAAAATTTAACTTTTACTAAATTATGAATTTGCGAGATTATAATAATACAGATGATTTTAAAGAATACTTTCATCAAATAACATAATAATGGATGCCTGTACTTACATAATATTTTCCAATGTAATTTTTTTTTTAAAAACTAACTTTAATTTCGAAAGTTTAGCCTGGCAATACTATGAACGTCATTTATTTCAGCGGGAATGCGAAATTTTCATCCTCGGTTTTTGACATAGGTACCTAACAATATTATCACAATTATTTATATCGATTGTACTTACAAAAAATGCCACGAACTCACTATCCGATGGCTGGAAGTTCCAAAAAAAGACGTAGGAGAAAAGATGGAAATATTAATACATTAAAAACACAAAGGTTTGAAATTATTATTTTATAATTTGACATAATTATACATAGTTGAAAAAACCACATTTCACAGAAAATTTTGGTTCACAATATTTATTTATCTTGCAAAAGGAAGTTTTGCGTATTACTTATTAATACACACAATTAAGTATAATGATCATTTGTACTTATATTATTTTTATATTATGTTTGTGCCATGTCTTATTCGAAATTAGTGTGTCTGTGACAAAAATTATAATCTGGTACAATAATTAATAGCAGCTATACATTTTGTTTTCTGTTAACTATCTACTAAACTAATATTTTTGAATGTATTATAGTATTGATATATTGCCGAAGACTATGCCTGAGCATGGAAATCCTCAAAGCATACTACCTGAACCAGAATTTCATCCCACATTTGAACACGAACACGAAGAATTTATTATAGAAAATGAAATTGAAGATTCAAGCCCTAAATTCCGTGTAGAAGGCCGTAGAATTATAGACTTTTCATATTTTTTCCAACAACTTCAATTAATTAGCCACCATGATTCTCCATTTAATTGTAATTTATCACATTTAGAAATTTTTGGGGAAAATCGGGATAACTTTAGTAGTACATTTTTTATTCAATGTAAACTTTGTGGTAAAAAATTAAAATTATATACCACTGAAATGAACAAAAACAAAATGAATCTGTGTGACGCATTTGTATCCAGTATAATCAGTATCGGCAGTGGATTTTCAAATCTGGAAGAAATGTGTTCAGCAATTGACGTACCATCGATTACAGCAAGAACATACAGAAAGAGTCAACAGAAGGTGTACGAGTGGTTTGAAGAAACCAAAAATAAGAGTATGGAAAACGCTGCGAAAGAAGAGCGACAACTTGCAATCGAAAATGGTGACGTCGATTCTTCTGGTATTCCCATGATATCAGTTGTTGCAGACGGCTGTTGGTCGAAACGTTCATACAGATGCAATTATTCCGCAGCATCTGGCGCTGCCACGATCATTGGTCAAAGAACCGGAAAGATTTTGTACATGTCAGTGAAAAATAAATATTGCGATTTGTGCGCCAAAGCTAAAAATAAAAATATCCCTGCTCAACAACATAAATGCTTTTTAAATTATACCGGTCCGTCAGGTGGAATGGAATCTACAGCAATATTAGAAGGCTTTAAAGAATCTATTAATACACATGGATTGATTTATTCAAAATTGATTGCTGATGGAGATTCCAGCACATACAAAAAAATTCTTGATTGTCACCCTTATCCGAATGTAACTGTCGAGAAAGTTGAATGTAAAAACCATTTAATTAGAAATTATTGTGGCAAAATAGAGGCATTAACCAAAGACACAAGATATCCCTTGAATGTAAGAAAAATCATTGCGTCAAGAAAAAGACGTCTGCGGAAAGCCGTCATAGGTGCAATCAAGTATAGAAAACTACAAGATAGTACTTTCGAAGAAAAGGTTATCGCTCTGAAAAAAGATTTATTTAATGGACCGCACCATGTTTTTGGAGACCATACTTCTTGTCTACCATATTTTTGTACAAATGAACCAAATACAGAGGACATGCTTGATGTAAATTATGTACCAGCATTAAAAGAATGCAGTCTATTTTCTCAATTAATGATATATAATTCTCGTTTGGTGCTAAATTCAAAAAGTTTAATTTATAATTTTTCTACTAATATTTCAGAATCTTTTAATAACATGATTGCAAAATTTGTAGGCGGCAAGAGAATTAACTACTCTCAAAGACAATCGTACATGGGACGATGTGCAGCGGCGGTAATCGCATTTAATACAAATAAGTTACATTGCACAATTCAAAAACAAGTTTATAAAAATAGCCCAAAAGCCTTCATAAATCGCTTAGAATCAAGAAGGTTGAAAATAAATAAAAAAAAAATAGGAAAATCTTGGCGAAAACCAATACATACTGTTCCTTTATCTAATCCAGATTATGGAGAGAGTTGCCAAAAACCTGATATGGACAAAAATCAATATCAATTGTTAAAAGAAACTTTTTTGAAAAAACTCAAACTGACAAACTATGAGAGGAGGGATATAGAAAGACGCACCGTATTACAATCTGAATGTGCAGAATGGCTAGAAAGGCGACGAAACCTTCTTACTGCCTCTGTTTTTGGTAAGGTGTGTAAGCGGCGAGAAAATACAAAATTTGGGCCTTTGGTAAAACGTTTATTATATAGCCAATCATTAGTCATTTTATCACAGATTCATTTTATTCCAAAAATAACTGACCTACAAGTACCCACCTGGTAAAAATTGAATTTGGATTGGATGGAATTTCCTAGTAGATGTTCCAACTAAACAACATGACGCTTTCTATATATTATTTACTGTTAGTTTTGAAATTATTGTATTTGAAATAAATAATGTATCAATAATACACATAGAAATCAATAGATATATAAAATAGATATCACAGTTTAAAAATCAGAAAGATCAATGCATATTACCATTGTTTATGTTACAATATAAAACAACATTTATCATTGAACGTAGGTACCAAGAAAAATAGACTTCATTAAAATGTGTCAATATAGTATATACCCGATATAATTATATAAATTATTATATTGTTAATTACTCTGTGGGGTCCATATATACTGCTTCAATTGTAATTTAATTTTACAGTATAATTATTTATGTTAAGTACTTGATTTACTTATTATATGTACAAATGTAATATACTTACCTACTTATTAGGATATATCTTGGTGAATTTTAAAATAAGAGGAAATTAAATGGAGGTCATCGTGTCTAACTAGATGTCTAACTAGACGTTGTTCAGTCTTATATAAATATTTATACATTATTAAATTGTTTTTCTGTTTTTTATTGATGTAAAGACATGGCATGTATTCAAAGTAATAACAAATTAGCTGTGTACTATTTATTTAACTTATATTAAAACCCCAAGATTGATTTCGTCTTACGACATATTTTATTCTTCTAAGTTTTACTATGACATTGTAATATGAACCATGGATATAGTATAGTACTTAAAAAAATCAAAACTGGTAATATATTATTTCAATATTTAATAGTCAATTTTCATTTGAAGTCAGCATTTAATTACTGGTATAACACATAATTATTAACTGATATCTACAACTTCAGATGGACAAATTAATTGATATATCATATTATCAGTTTTCATTTCCTTTCAACAATGTATTCATTCTAGCAGCTATTTTAAATATCTTACTAGTTTTTATGTCATGGCACCTTACAAAGGCTCCGAGCAACCGTATACTGAGCTTCGAGAACAGATGTTTACGACGGATACTGGGTGTGCGGTAATTTTAGAAGTAACGGGAGATAAAAGAACGCACCAAATAGCCTCGCATCACGTTGAGAGTGAATACGCAACTTTGTACCTGGCCCGGCCACGTGCTGCGAGTGCCTGAAGAGAATCCCAATCTGGTTTGCCTGTTCTTCAAGCCAACCGGATTCCGGCGTCCTGGATGGCCGCTAAATACTATCTATATAGCATATCTGGCGGAGTTACGGGCTGCTAGTATGACCTGGAACGATGCAAAAAAACTAGAGTGACAGAGATTCTTGGAGGCGCCGCATTGTATCCATATGCTGCAACTAAGATGCAGATATAGCCGAAGAGAAGAATTAATATACAGCATCTAGAAAACTTAAAGTCTTTGAAATGGTGTTAGAAAGACAATGTTTCTAATATCAAAGTGATATTGAGGATGAAAAAGAAAAGACTTGGAGAGTAAGCTCTACCAAATGACATACCTGATATGATACAAGTAACTGATATGCAAAATTATATTATATTTTAGAATATTATGAATCAATTTAGCAACTTTTATATCATTATCGATAATAAATTTAGTGCAAAAATGTAATTATAAAATTGTTTTATTTTTTAAATATGTATGCGAGATAGACATAGCTATAGGTTACAAACATTAGTCACTTTATATTTACCTTTTGTAATTGTACTATTAAATCTATAAAATGGGTATATATGCTTGATGGTCTACGTCATAAATAATATTATATGAATCACGCCATGTTCGGATCGTACGCCGAAAGTCGGATTTATTTCATTATTAATTAAAAGATTTATTTCATTCCATCTTATTCATATGAAACCGTCGACAAGCAAAGATCTCGGTAGACATTTTCTCCATCTGCAAAAAACATAACATATGAACTGTTAATAGTGTGATTTTTAATCTTTTATAGTGTGCGACTGTTTGAAGAATGGTAATTAAAACGGATTAGTGATAATACAAAGCATCAAAAAAGATTGATTAACTAAAATAAAGTAATCAGGTAGGTAACATGTTTAATAACAACTAGAACGCCTTAGATTATATCAAACAAATAAATATGAAATCACAGGCATTCTCGCAATAACCTCTAAACTAACCACGCAACTAATGTAGACTAAGAAAACAATAAATTAACACTTGAATAATATATGCAAAACACACAGAATACTACTACAGTAATAAATAACATAATATTGTACTTACAGATAGTGTTTCTTATTCCTGATATAAAACACAATTCCTTCGTTAGGTATCTTGCAATTTGCTATCAACATAATCTGACAGCAGAGAGTTTTTTCTATTAGTCTATGGCCAAAAATACGGATTTACTTGGCCGGCTAAAAAAAAGATTTTAATATAGCAAGAACATTTTGAATATGCGACAAATAAATAAAAGTATATATAATATAGTTGTTAAAAAAATCTGTGTACATTATAAAATATATTTAATATTATAAATACATATATTTTTTAAATTCATGTTATAATTTGTAAACGACGAAGCACGTCAGCTAATACGCATAGTAAATGTTTAAACTTTGGTAATCAAATTCGAATGTGACAGAAAGAGAAAGAAAAACTTTTTAATCATATTAGCATGCGTAAAAGAGATGTAACATAATATCACTTTCACTTTAAAAATCATACCTAGTATTCAATGTCATAGTTCAACTTTAAATGAAAAAACAGAAACTCTAGGTAAGCATGTGTGCCCTTAAGTTGCTAAAATTTGCGTTTTTTTATGGGTGATAATTTTTTTTGGATGCACTGTAAAAAGTTTCAAATAAACTTTCTCAAAAAAATAAAATAGTACATTAGTAAGTACAGTGATCGTATTGAAATTACGTTATACTTTATTGACGTACCGAAAACTACCTAAATACACGTGATATATTACTATCCAAAAATTAGTTAGCAAGAGTTTTCACTTCATCACATAGGTAATATTGTATTTATTTATACGTGAACGATGAATCAGACATATAACTGCTTTGTTTGGAGAGTTATAAGTTATAAGCATTTTATTCTTAAAATCGACTATAATTTATATCCAATAGCATAGTGTATAAAATGTTTTTACTATTTTTATTGTAACGTTTAATTCTAATGTTTAAGATTGCTCTGTCCTTATTAAAATACTAAAAACAATAATAAAAATAAATTAATATCATTAATTTTTCTATGTGTAGTAATAGTGAATTATTTGTTTATAAAACTTCATTTATATAATGTTAAAAACTGTTATATAGACGTCTTGGTAGTTTCATATTTAACTTGATTTATTTAGCTTGGTCATCTATAGTAACATACTAATAATGACATTAATATGGACGAAGCATCTGGGAAAAAATTACACTCACTTTTTTATCGGGTCTGCTGAATGGCTAATCTGTCCTAACGCCATTACAATAAAGGTGATATTGCTCTAAATTCCCGATGCCTTTTGTCGGGTCTGCCGAATGGCATAATTCATATTTTATCAAATGAAAATTGACACTAGAAACACTGTTCTAACGCCATTACAATAAAGGTGATATTGCTATAAATTCCTGATGCGTGATATCGTATAATGGAAATTGCGAAATTTTGTCACGTGACATCTACCTGTACACGTGCGAAAGTCGCTATGTGCGAATTTACTTGCTAGCTAAGTAGTACTGAGTGCGTTGTCCATTAATAATGTCATTAAATACTAAGGATATCAGACGATAATTATTATCATTCACGTGAACTTATCATATTACACTGTATTAGATATAATAATTATATCTAATACAGTGTAATATGATGTAATAATTATTATTCGTCGAAATCAAACCTTTCAATCAAGCAGTTCACAAATAATATCTCAATTGAATAATCATTGATCGCATACAGTTTTGTCCGAAAATTACGTAAAACTATTAAATACTAAATTCACATAGTCAACAAAATTAATATTATCTAAATATATACATACTTAAAATGTAATACAGTTCATATAATAAAACAATCATAAAAACAGTTATGTGTTTATTAATAAATTATGTATACAATATATAAAATTAAACTTTGCAGTTGAACATCATACCAAACAACTACACATCATTACACCTATATTATTGTCCATTCCTCTTCAAATCAATAAATTCTGATTAAATGTATATTTTTACAAATTTGATTTACTGGGAACTACCAACAGGAGGTAAATAAAAGATAATCTTATTTTTTGTCTAACACAGAAAATACGATGCCATGTATTTCATAGGCACACGGGAGAATCCAACAACCAAAAGGAATAAAGCGACACCATATTTATCACAAAGATTAATAATTTATTGCTTACTAGGTAATAAATTGTATAATAATATCCATTTTTGGTTTGATCCTTGGCAATGGAATTAATTTTGGAATATGCGTGTAAATGTTATCCGGGTTCGTAAATTCAGAACAGTTTTTTATGAGACAAGAATTTTTTTAATAGAATTATGCCGGACAAAAGATTTTTGTTTGCATTTATGAACATTAGTAATTAAATTAGCATGTCTATGAAATTCTTGAGAACGACAATACTTATTAACACGAATTAAATATGTAGTACTAAACTTGTAATAATATGTTTTGTTTGGTTTTTTTTAATGCCAGCTAAAAAAATGAATTTATAGAAATATATTATTAGTGGAGGTAACTTTTAATCAATATATTTGCATGACTCTACGTAATACTTGATAGTAAGTTGTAAGCCTTAATTGAGGGATTAGTTTAAATCAGGACATGATTTAGTCTTAAGTCCAGAGGCGATAAGGTTTTAGATAATTGAGGTTTTTTGTATTGATTATAATTTAATACATAAATATTTTTTTTAAATTCCTAACAACTACTGACATAATGGTGTCATGAAATTAAAAAAATAATTTAAATTAATGCTACAAAATGCTTCAAAAATTGACAATGAGAATCGCGTGCAATGTTTGCAATGGTGTTTTCGCTTATGCGATGATCCCTGTGATAATTGCACTGCATTTAAATGCACTAGAAATAAAAAAAATGTTAACTGAAAGAATTAAGACATTTTTATTGACCAACATTTTACGAGAACGGAAACTGCCGTTTTTATTTCTAATGCTTTTTCTTTTATTATTTGTTAAATGTGACAGCTTGAATTAAAACAAACTTATAATAATAATTGAACCATTTTTAATTAACTGTTTCTTTTATTCAACGAATAATTCACAAGATTTAAGAAGTGTTTTTCAAAATTATGTATTCGATTCGATTCGATAATAAGGTGTATTACAATGAATGTGATAAAATCACTGTTATTTGAATGAACACATTCAAATAACAATTGCAAACACGATCACCTATCAAATACGATCATCGCATAAGCAAAATCGACCATTGCGATGATCGCATCTTATCATCGCACGCACAAGTAAAATCACTATAATTTGACAAAAATTTATTGAATTGTAATCATCGCATGAAAAAATTGAATTAGAAAATTTTACGATTCTTGCACTGCCATTTGAATATACAGATTTAATGCGAATGCGCTCATCGCACGCGAAGTAATAACACCACTTTTGTGATTACTGATTACATTACATTCCAGTGATCTAATTGTATTTATGAATATTATTAAGTATAAAGAAAAAAAAATGAATTTATTCCTGTTGTGTTTTGAATCCCTCAATTATTAAAATGTTCGAAATGTATAATAATATGTAGTATGTACCTAATTAAGTATTAAATGTTCAATTCAAGAATATCTTCATATGGACTTTTAAATATATTTGAAACAACAAAATTATAAATGTATGAATTAATATCTTTCTAGGGGTACCACTGGATTTTCCAAAAAATATTAATTTGAAAATATCTTAGTACAATACTTTAGAAGGAAGAATCTTCAATTATTGGACGTTTTTTAAAAATGAATTGAAGATTCTAATGCGATGCATTTGGAAACAAGTAAGACGTGTTAACTGATCCAAGTGATATACGTGTTATCTTGAAGCAATAAAAACGTGTTACCGCGTTAACTATTTAGAATAACCATGGTGAGTTAAAACGCCACTCCAATACCAATCATATTCGTGAATATTTTGTAAAAAAGTAGAAATATATAAAAAAGAATTTTTCACACTTTTTTAAACTACTACCTTCTTTTACAGCATATGTATATCTCATCAGAGCCCCTGTAGTTAAAATGTATATTAACATTTTAAAAATATATTGATAAACTTTTATTGAGTTTATAATTAGTTTTAAATAACGTTGACATCTAGACATACCCGAGAGTGTCGTGAAATAGGTGAGTTTGAAAACCACTGGAATAAACCAATAAATCAAAATATTTTTTGATTTATGAAAATAATTGAAAAAAAAATGGTTTATTACAGTGGTGATATTTATTAACATGTCACTATCAATAAAAAATATCATGTTGTAGTATTTTTTAAACTTTTTTCTCACGATATTTCAAGATAGCAAAGTGATAAAGCGGGTTACATAATAACATAGTTAGCGCAGTTTATTTCCGACATGCTAATGAAATACACACACTGACACTAAAATTTACTACTAACGCATGTTGACACAGTGGATACGTGTAAAGTAATCAAATTAAGAATTTATTGTACAAAAAAACAAGAATGATATGTATTATTATCATTGTTTATAATGGATTGTTTTATAAATATAATAAATTATATTATTATAGTAAGTACACGCGTTTCCTCTATACAATATCCGGTGTGAACGAGCGGGAATGGGTTGAATGATATCACGGCCATCCGGTATAATGCACGATTTATCATACTATTAAAAAAATATTGTAATAAATAATTTGTAACCAATTAATATTCATATATATATATATATATATATATATATATATTTAGCCAAGTTGTCCCGAGAAAAGATTTTCAAGATCCGGTAATTCCCAAAATGTTAAAAATTTCAATTCTCGAGATTCGGGATGGAAAATCACGAAAATTTATCGAGAATTCCCGAAACCCAACACTATGTATACCTTCAATATTCTCATCATTAGAGCAGAACATGTGATTTATTCTAAAAACATTAAATACGTAAGTGTCACCTACCACTATTGTATGTAGGACAAGGTAGATGGAACTTGTTTTAAAAACGTAGCAACTGCAGTAATTATTATTGTCAACGTTATATTAATTGTAGTACAATAACGTAATAATTAATTAATATTAAATCATACCTTATCTTAATTTCATTCTGGGAGTGGGATATCAATCTGTCTTGCATTCATTCATAAAGTTTTTGTTCTTTTAGTGAACCTGGATAGTAGATCAATTGACTAATTTTAGCTAAGAGGATATACTTTTGTTTTTAAATGTCAAACTCTCTCAACACTCTAATGGATCTATGTATTTTTAACTGGCATGCAATCTTAAGGAACCCAGCATGACATTATTATTGATATACAACTCCGAGATCTATTTTCATGACAATGTTTGTGTTTTACGTTGTGGGTGGGTATATAAATTAATTAAATTGACTTTTTAATGTTTGTGATATGGTTATACCTGATTTTTGTAGAGAGTATTGAATTTTAAGATAAATTAAACATCTAACTGTGATGATACTTATACACAACCATATATATAATATTATATTAGCCAATAGCCAAGATTAATCATTATTAGTATGATGTGTTAAATTTATACATCATATGGAAAAAGTTAATTGTAGAAAGGCCTAAATATTTGTTTTATTACTATATGTCAAAGTTTTATAATAATTATCAGTTATCATTAATCTAAGAAATAATAAATAATAAAATATGCAAAATTATCGAGCAGTAACGTATTGGCTTATATCGTGGGTTTCAAGTTCCAATTACGGATCTGGAAAAGTTTACCTGTTGTTTTTCAATGTGTTTGGATATAAAGTATGAACCAGATAGGTTGAGCAAGTGGATAACATGTATTTCTCGTAAAAACAAAAATCTGTTAAAACAAACCTCCACTATCTGGAGCCCAATGGATCTTTTAGGAAAGATAGGTACCTTCTTCTTTTCCTATTTAGGTATATTAAGGCTACATTAGAAGCGTGAATTACTAAAATTCAGAAAAAATCAATACTTTCTGCCTATATTTCGTAAAATTGTGCAGATGCTAAGTAAAAACATATTTGAATAATCTATTAATACAGCCTCCACTCTGTGGTGCTAAATTTAATGTAATTTACAAATACAGGTTATCTAGTAACTAGTCTAATCATACGGCTGACTGAATTAAGTTAAAACTATAAAAGTATTTTCCTATAATTTATGATGATATTTTTCCTTACTTATAATAATTTTATCTTGTTCTATAAAAAGTAATGGTAATATGTTTCATATTTTGAAATGTTTGAGATGGGTTATAAATTAACCTATGAGGATTGGATAAATATACAAGTTATATATTACGTATATTACTAAGAATTGACATACATATATTTATGTTTCTTTGAAATCATAATATTTTTTTTTATTTATAAGATATTTGTGATAATGAATCTATACTCTGAGTCAATGACATTGCTCTGAGTATAATATAATATATTATGTAATAAATATATTTTCAAAATTATTAAGAAAAATTATTTAAAACCAAATCAACTTAAATAAACTATATTGTTTGAGACTTACACGGTTGTTTTTTTTATCGTAATATATTCTTGGGGTTTAACAGCGTGATTTTTTGTGATTTTACCGAGGCTTTGACTGCGACTCGCTGTCATATCGCCTATTCTTTTCTAGAAGGGGATCCGTCGATCAGGTCCTCACTCCTATTCTGTTAAAAAACTTTACAATTTTGCCTAGCTCTTCCGTCTTACCCACCGCCAGGATACTCTTCAATTCATCGACATTCTCATAGATATCCGCAATTCGCAGCTGTACTCTGTGATGTTCATATTTAGGGCATGGTAGTGCTATATGTACAATGTCCTCTAAAACATGACATTCATCGCAGAGCTGCGATTCGCCACAGCGTGTTCTTCTTCATTCTTTCGTCAAGGAAAGAAGGAAAAAGTACAGGCGGTGGAAACCTAAAATACATTACGACAACTCAAATATGACTGTCTTGCATTTGGGTAAAATGAGAGAACTTCACAATGTGAGATTTTTTAAATTAATTATGTATGCAAAAATATAAATTTCCACTTAATAAAAACAGGGTATTAAATGGGAAACTATTCATATGGTAGGTATAACATAATAATATGCGACATATTTACATTTACATAATGTAACTATGTACCAAGATAATTATTTACTAGAGACGCAATATCATAAAATTTATTATCTATGACTTTTGTGTTCCCTGTCTATGACTATGACATTTTTGCCTATGCAGTCTTTAAATGCGTTGAATTTATTATTATGGTAGCAAATTATACACCAAACTAGGCTTCGCATTCTACGTACATATCATTACTACTAATGCCATTATTAGCGGGGCCTAAGATCCTGAATCTTTTTATAGCAAATGCTAATATTACCAACAAAAGAATTAAGTCTATGGATTAAAATATACCAGCAACAATAAAATTATAGAAACACTACACAGCGGAAATTTTCTTTGGCGCAGATGACGCAATCGATTTATCAGAAGATTTAAATGGGTACCTTGAAATTGTTAAACAAGTTATACCTTTATTGAATTATATCGAAATGTTAAAATGATGCCAACATTTTCATCTTCAATAATACTTAGATAGAGAAGAGATACATTATAATTTTTACTAAGTACCTATTATTTCACTCCAAACCAAGCCGCCCCGCATCATACTAGGTCTTAACTAAGCGTATCACGAGTCCTTACGCTTTGATGTAAAGCATCATCAGTCGTTTACGCATAGGAATGACTCAGGAACAGATGCCCAACACTGAGGTCGCCGCACACTCGAGTGTGGTTTGACTGAGTTTACTGAGACTTAATTTAATAAATACCAGCAATAGGAGAGAGGAGCATGGATAATTAACAAAAGTAAATGATTTTAATTAATTTACATGTTATATGTATAGACAAAGCTAAAACAATACGGACATATTATAAAAACTAAATGAAGAGATCTTCACGTCCGCAATAAGACGCCGCATTTTTTAAAGGATTATAGTTGCTTTTGTGGCGACCTGGTTGGACGGCCTAATAAGCTCAACAACTGGTTGGACTGACTTAAGAATCTCTTTTCTTTCGAATCATATTATAAAACATTCCCAGAGGATGTGGATTGCATCCAGTAGTTCTCCGCCGCGTGTAATTTTTACTAGCTGGTACCTACGTTGTATTACCTCCGAAGGCAGGGAGAGAACGCTACGTACTTCATGTTGCTTGATTTACTGTCCGATGAATGGCGTCATCTGTTGTTTGTGCACTTCGGTTGATAAAAAACACGGGTAGTGGAGAGAACGATGAGATGTATTTGCAGAATATAGCTTACTGTCGTTACATAATGAATTTTTACAGTGCTATAAAGATGTAAAAGGAACAAATTGCGGTGTGGTGACAGTACAGCGTGAATTTATCGTCCAAGGCACTTCGTATCTGCGAATGCAAATGGTCTCATCTAAAAATATACACAGAGCATCTTGCTGGAGTCTGCCCGATAATGACTCCGGCTTCTTTAGGGTACAATTGAATTACATCCTTAAGGGATGACACCTTTTGGCGGTGTCAGTTGGTAGTTTTAAATTGGTGGTATTTATTTATTTCGTATCGTGCGGTACTTCAAAATCTGTCAGTAACAATTCATAGACAAGATAGAAATGGGAAGACGAGTTCTTGGTATGGGAACGTTAATGAAGCGATTTTATAGTATAACAATATTTGTGTCAAAATGTTGAACATTTATATTAAAATTATTATCTAAGTACGTTTAGGAAGGCCTGGCCCATCATCAGTGCGAGATGCTGCAAGCAACAACCGGCACGCTGATTGAGTCAAGGTAGACAGGTTTTTTTTGTAAGGCAAAGCGGTTCGGCGCGTCGCTCCCAATCCTATCAAATTTATTATTATAAATTATTGTACCTGCATTTGCTTTTACCTGCCACCCATAAATGCGGCAACCTAATAACTTCACCTTGCACATCTTGCATAGTGTATAGTGCATACAAATACACTGTCTTATTGTTTGAGATAATATACTCGTAGCTAGAGTGCTAGAGATTTGCAACTTTTAGAAGCCTCATAAATATAATATTAGAAAATTTCTAGAAAAAATCTTGGCTCGAGTGCGTTTTGAACACACATAATACGAGTATATTCAGTGACTTCCCGTAGAGGTAGGCAGTTAACGCGTTGCATATAGGCGACGAATGAAGAAACGAATACAAATATTACAACTTTTGAGAGCAGTGGCGGTTTTCCATGAACCAATCGAACCTGTCGTTTCATTTTAAAGTACCTATCGACATCTTAGTCTAAAAAATAATTTAAGCATAAAAAATCCTGACAACACAACTATTATATTGTAATGGTGGTTTATCGCACTGACAAAACTTTACCAAGGGTGCCACAGATCTCCACGTATCTAAAACTACCACTGTTTAAAAATAAGTTTCGTGGAAATGCTCTAATTCTTAATAGACGGTGTGTATGTTAGTAGGTACCTCATAAATTTGCAGACAATTTGAGACTAAAAATAATAGGGGATAGCATTCTTAGTCTGCTTAAGGGTGACACTTTGCCTAGGGACGCCATTGTATCAGTTGCTTGCCAAGTTAGTGCTGTAATCAATTTAAGCAAGCAACTTAAGCCGAGGCTTCAAATATAATTATAATATTCTTTCAAATAAGATTCCTAACCTTTATGTTCATTCAGTCTTGACTAAAAAATTAAATTTAAAAATACTCACTAATTATACTTGGAATACCGTGCAAAGTCATCACTGTGGTATTTGAAAAAAATCTCAATGATGTTGTTTTTTATCGCTTAGTCGATCCAATTTGAGTGAGTTATAAAAAATAATTTACCTTCAAAACTAATTCAAATTTTATTTATTTTTACATAATATAGTGAACATTACAAATTATTAATTTATGACGCTCACAGCATGACATTTAGAAACAAAGAAATATTTTAAAAACAGGATTATGTACTTACATAAAAAAAATACATCAGTATTAAGTTATTAAACATAACCTAGAATAGTGTAAATACAAAAATTATAAATGAGACACAAGGAAGTACACCAAATGAGGTTAGCAGATCCTATTTTAAGATTTTATAAAACAATGCCCACCTATACTCATTATCAAGTAAGTAAATAATATGTCAATATCCGAAATGATTTGGTTGAACAGTTATTACCCTCCCAATTGCCATTATCAAAGGCAGGTTAGTTCTGCACACTGGGAGAAAAAAAAAACCGATACTCCCGATTTCTAAGATAGTTTATGTTTATAGGATAGTAAACAATATGTATGTAGTCTTTTACGCAATATTTTTGCGTCAATGCTTTATTTTGACCATTTTAAATTGTTTAGTTTACCATGTTTTTGGTTAGGTCATTTTTTTTAATAAAAAACAGATATTATATTTTTTATAATACTAGGCCAAAAAACTAATGACAGTAGTGTATTTAGTAATAGAAGTGAGACAAACATAAACACCCAGGCTTTGAGAAACATTCAAGCACAAGTGATTATATTGCTTTTAATTATTTTCTTTTATTCTTAACATTACAATAAGCTTAGAGGCCCAATGGTAGTAGTGTAGTTTAACAGTAGTGTATTTAGTATTAGAAGTGAAAAAATCATAACCACCCAGGTTTTGAGAAAATCGCATAAATATATTGTGTCCGGGAATCCAACCCGAAGTTCCAAGATGAAATGCCAGCGCATTACGCACTGCACCACGAGAGCCTCGGAGAAATAGGTAACAACCAAGGCCTGAACAAAAACGAGAAAGTGAGAAAATACTCGACACGCTTATATTCACCGCAATATGTGTTAGAGTGAGATAGAATTTCTACGGCTGAATTACGTATTTTTGTACACGTTACCGGTAAATATTGGTTTGAATGACTCCATTCATACAAAAACTGCGAGCATGTATTGTTGAAATCTATTATTTTGTATTAAATATAAAGTTAGTGGTAGGTAATTATTTTTAGTTATTTTAGTAGAAAATATGGTTAACTGATGTGTTTAAATTTGATAGCCGTACTGAGAAGCAAGGAATGGGACAACTGGACGCCAGGACAATTGGACACCGCACTGCCATAGACACGTAAATAGAACTAATCGGAATCTAATACTTAGTAGTTTTAATTCATTTTACTCTTAACATAATGTTTTTTTTATTACTGATTAAGAATTGCCATGCCTAAGGCTTCATATAAAAATAAAAAAAAAACTCTTTTTTAATTGCAACTTAAACATATGCAGGATTAAATCATCATTTACGTGTGCATATTTAAAATCTCACCAACTAATCATAATATAATAATTTAAATATAAATAATAATATTAAATATATTTTTAAAAGTACTTACGTATAAGTACCTAACGTCTATTTATTTTCAAATTGCGTGGCGTCCAGTTGTCCCGGTGCCAAATCGTCCTAGACCCGAGAAGCAACATGATGGTATAACATTATTTTCATAGTTAAGTTAATAATAATAAAATTTAGATTCTATTGTGCGTTATACGCAAGAAACATGGCTTCATATATACGAACAATACACACACTCTTTATATTATTACTCCGAGGTAATAACTTTTTTTCGCAATATTCTCTAAAATGTGGGTGAATTTCTAAAATTATGTTTATTAAAACTGTCTCCAATCATTGTCATCACGTTTAAACATTTAAAGCGTGAAGAATTTATTACAATAATATTATCCATCTATGAATGCTCAATGCCATAAAACAAAGTCGCAATCATTTTGTAAAATAATCCGTCAAAAGGTACATAGCAATTGCGCAAGCGTTAGAAATTGAAGGCAGGAATATCGTCGGTCTATAACTTTTAAGGTCACATAGATAACTTTGTAGGGATTTGTGATTTGCTCAATTGTGGATAAGTTTCAAAATTTTCTCAACAAAACCGAATCGGTGTTAATGTCACAGGTCAGCCTTAAAATTTGTTACAGTCATAATAATTTATTGTTGTTTAGAAAATAATATCATTTTTGACCGAATTTATAAAATATTTGTGAAGGTCGTAGATTTAACAAATATTCCGAAGTAGGTGTTTATTATTTATTACAAAATATTGGTTGCTACTGTCATTGTTGTATTTCATATTTACTTCAATGCAAAATCTGGTTAATATCGGTTTTCATTATCGGAACAAACTTGTATGAGTTTATTCTCAATGTTATCAACTTTATTGAAATTATTATTTTTATATTAGAAGAGATGCTTAGCCTGTTACTAATCGAGTCTTTTCTATAGGCATTTTTACCACGTTTTTCTTAAATCGTATTCTTGTTTGTCCGGTGGTTTTTTATCCAGTACAAATCTTGCAAACGATTTTAACTAACTTCCCGACTAGCTAGACATTTTAAACTTTTAGAATATATCAGGAGACGATGCCAATGCATTCTTTTAATACTTTTAGCCATCTTTAAGTAGAATTGAATTCATTTTCAGTTAATTCTGTTTTGTATGAAAAGTTATTTCGGAAGAAATCCGTAATCCAATCCACTATCATTGGTTGCTAAGGGGGTGGTCCTAGCAACTAAATTATTAATATATACGTGGGTTACTATGGAAATCAAAATGACATTTCAGTATTCTATATTTGTTTGTTTGTTGCAAAAAATCAAAAAAATGATTTGTTGACAATTGCCTTATTTGTCCTAAATTATTAATACATAGAATTGTCAAGTTTATATGAGTTTATCTTATATAAAAAGTTCTTTTTATCTTGTACTTATTAATTTTATTTTTGAAGAATCGACGAAATCAGACGGCGCACAATCTATTTGTGTTTGTAATTTCAGATTATACATGTTATAATATAAAATGTTTTAAGTATTATTGTCGTTGTTTAATGTTGTTTTTTTTAATTATTAATAACCATATCCTTGCTTTCTCGTAGAAGGTCACAAACACCCAGGCTTTAGAAAATCACATAAATATTGTGTCCTCACCGGAAATCGAACTCAGAACTCTCGGATGGAAGACCAGCGCTTTCGCACTTCACTTCGAGAGCCGCAGACGTTAATGTGGTTATTATTATAGTGTAAAGGGTAGTTTTAGAATAGAACTATTAAGATTTGTTAATTAACTTTTATTCATTGGATATTTTTGGAATGGCTTAATTTTTAATTAAGAATATCACATATGACATTGTACTGTGTTATACATGACTATCGATCAGTGTCTGCCAAACTTTTTTTACTTCACGGCACACTGGTGAATGGGATTTGTTCCGCGGCACACCAAATAAGAATGCCTTCAAAAGGTATAATATGTACCTTAATAATATGAATAAAGGAAATCATAGCGTAGGTAACACATTTTTTAAATTTTGTTTGAGGAAGCATCTACACCTGAGAAGCAGTCAAGATGATAGTTTTTAACTTTTCTGTGCCACAGGTCTAACTTGTCAGCGAAAAATTTTAATTTTCTTATAATTGTAATAATATTTTCGTTCGCTTCTTGCAGGCTTATATTTAAAATGTTTAATTTCTCAAAAAGATCATTAAAAAATGTTATTTCTAGGCACCAATTGTCCTCGTGAAGAAAATCATAACCCATATTTTCATCATCGAAGAAAGAAATTATTTCTGCTCGAAAAGAGATGAATCGTGATAGTACTTTTCCTTTTGAGAGCCAACGTACTTCAGTATGAAGCAGCAAACACTTAAAATATATATACCAACGTCACTGTATCCCTGTGTCGCGTCGACCACTATGTACGAACGTGAAAAATATTTATTTGAATGTGTAGATGTTGAATTTATTTAAAATTGAACAAAATTTAAATGAATGGGCATTATTTAAAATAAACAGTTTTGAGGCTTCTTCCTTCACAGCACACCCTGAGACTTCTTGCGGCACACAGTTTGGCAGACACTGCTGTGGATGGAATGTAGAAGTTAGCTACTGTTTTAAATTTAAATTTATTACTTATTAAATTCATGATTTTTCTGAAAATCATTTCATAAAGATTTCATACTCAATATTATATAATATATTGTTTTAGGTTCATGTGATTGTTTTTAATATTGCAAAAATTGATTTTATATAATAATATATCATAGATAAATAACACTGAATACACTAACTACTACATAACTTAATGACCAGGGAACTCATAAATAATGGGAACTGAAATATCTAACGGGTGTGGAGTAATAGGCAACCGGTCTCGAGTGTGGAAGAATATGGGATAAACTAAAAAACGTGTTAATAATATGTTTGTCCCTTGTCCTCACAAGTTTAACTGCTCTCGGTTTATGCACTGACGCTCATTCAATATTGGCGTATTTGAAGGTTACAACACACACTATTGCACGTCTATAATGTGTGGTTCATTTTTGTAGGACATTCACACATTCAAAACCTTGCGTCAAAGTGTATGTATTAGGGTATAGCCTATCAGAATTCTATTTATTAATCTGTTCCATGCTAATGATGTAATGATATTATGCTGAGCAATACGTAGGTACTTATTTGGTTATGAATTGGCAAGTCGTTGGCTACAATGAATTATTTGTAAATTTATAACTAGTCTTGCCCGCCATTTTTCTGAAGGCTTGCGTATTAAATTATATACATTCATACATATTGTGTTTTTGAGCAATAAAAAAAAACAAACTAACATATCGCGTGACAAGCTTCATTGTCGCAAAAGATTTAGACATTGGTTAGATTATTTTCTGTTGCCAATTTAAAGCCTTCGCTTTTCGAATTGCAAAAAATACCTACATACCTCTTTAATTCATATAAGCCTTTCATTTATTTTAATAATGTTGCTATCCAAAATAATTTTCATTTTCATGTTCTCAACAATGTCACTTGTTATAAAAATACCACATTACCGTGACGTGCAATAGTTTTGGCACGAAAGAAGCGCGCAGCGAGATAAAGAAATGCAAAAGGCTTGATGTATGTACAGGTGAGCTTTAACAGCAACTGTAACAATAATAATAGAATTCCGGCGCACGAGGTAAAATCACATCTGCGCATATTCAATGAGAAATGGTCTACTATTAATACTCTGGTGAAACATAATGATATATTTAGTATTTTATGACACTGTCAAGCGTGTGGTTAACCTCATTGTGACCGATATAGGTACATATTATTTATAAATTATTTAATTTTTGTGGAAATGTTGAATATTGTTTTTTCTAATCTATTGTTGACGCTTCTTCTGTTTTTTCCTGCTTATAGTGGAATAATTTAACCTTGAATAAGCGCATATACTAATAATTATTCTAGTGCGCAGCAATTTGGCAGGGCAAATGTGATTATTGTTACGGGGTGATATCGTGAACTTTATTTACCGCTCGGAGTTACTCTAACTATGTCTAATTCTAAAAAAAAAGTAACGTAAAGTAAAAAGAGTTCACGTTAATGTGATTTGTTTCTAAGTTCTTTTAATTATAATTTATAACTATATTTTTTTTTATATTTTTGTTTTGGTTACCAATTGTTTTATTTCATGCATGCCTATAATTATAAAATATTCTATATTTTTAAAAAAAAATCTATTTACTTATAAGTAATAATTATTAATATTCTTATTTTTTATTGTTATTTTATGATTCCTTAAAATTTAGGGCTAGGTATGATTATACTATTAATTACTTATATAAGTATCTAACTCTTTGTTTAGCTTAAAAAATTAAATAAAAAAGTATTGCTGTGATATTTTGTGGAATAAATAAACCTTAAGTAAAATAATTATTCATGGCGTGTTGAATGGATATTCTCCAAATTTATTAAGTACATGTAGGTACTGTATGTTACATTTTTTTATTGGACAACATCCAAACATTACATAACGTCTTTTTTACGAGAAAAAAACAATAAAGTAAACTTAATTATGTTTTACGCTATGGTGGACGCAGGTTTTTGTCTTACCTCGTGCGTTGCAGTTTCTCAAAATTATATCCAAGATGTACACATTAATAATATTGTAAGTCAGTACCTAATATGTAACGATACTGATAAAACATTGGTGACAACATTGTATTACGTACATGGTTATTATGTTATTAAATATTTTAGTAAGAATATAATTATTTCTGAAAGTAAATTAAATGATTAAACAAAATATACATAATTCGTTCCAACAAGATTTACAATGGGAAATTATTAAAGCCAAATAAGAGGGATGTACCTATTTAATGCAGTTTTATTTATTATAAACTTTATAAGATTAATTTCCGTTGTCATATTGTATGTGGTTATTTAGTAAGTATCATCTATTATAAAAAAATCATCTATTTTTTACGTTACGTAAATAATTCAGGGTTCTGTAAAAATGCAATAATATTTTAGATCGATGCTCATTTATTGGGAAAAGCAGAAACCCTTTTTAGTAAAATAACTTATAGGGATAGGTGGGTAAATCATTTAGGTACTTGGTGGTTATCCTAAATCGTAAACATACCTAACACTAAGTGTAAAAATCCTGGAGACATTGCTATTATTGTAGATACTTAGAACACTCAATAGTGATTTATATTATAAGAAAAAATATACGCAATAGAGCCTCCGAACTAAAAACAAGACAATGCCCTATTTAGTGTATTTAATTAATTCAGATTTATTCATTTCCATTTTATTTACTATAATTACTGTACTTTAATATGCTCTCGCATCGTAGCATAGGTCAAACACAAAACAGTGCCACCTCCCTGGGTTCATCGCCACGTCTCATGACTCCCGTCATGTGAGACCTGCAGTATAGCAACGCTGGATAGAGAGTAAGAGTCTGCCATGGGGATAGAATCCATGATGCTGTGCAACAAGGGTACGGAGTTTTGCATTTTTTGGCGGCATCCGGAACATAAGTCCAAGTCACGTTAAATGAATCTTTGTGCATACGTCCATCACACAGGACTGACGTGTCGGCTTACGAACTGCGCATCTATTCCATACGCAAGGCTGCTATCGTCGGCTATCGAGGGTGGTTTATCATATTTATGTATTGAGGTATTATAACTGTTACAATAAGAAGTTAACCGTCAAAACTGTATATTGTTATGTTCAAAATGAACATAACTAACTTTCATACATCTGGCAACCCCGACGAATATCTATGGTCACGTCGATGGAGCGTACGCGATTGCACAGATGTCGCTGATGGAATTTCCGGCCGCAACGGAGGTCGCAAGGTGCGAACGCAGCAACATGGCTTTTTGATTTTGACTGTCGTCTAGTATAGTCGTGCTCCGCTTTAGTTTTACATAACATTTATAATGGACGTCACTTAACGGAGCACGATTGCAGCCGCAGTGTTTGAAGCCTCTGATCGTTCCAGTTTGGTATTTTAAATCTATTATTTGATTCACTACTCTTCCAATGTTTCTTTTCAAACTTAGCTGCTTGCATTTATTATAGTATTTCCTTAATAACCTTTTAATGTATTTCTAATTTTTTGCTTTTGCTATAATATAGTTTTGGTCAAGTATATAAATTGCTCTTTTATTTATTGTTCCCACTTTATTCCACACTATTAAATAATTCTAAACTTTCACGGTCTCAAGATCGTGTGGCGCCCAGGATTTTATTACGCACATCTTTAAATCATAGATTGCACGTGCCTTCAGCCGTGTAATCCTTTGTTTTCTAATTAAATTTTACAGTTTGTTGTCAGTTGCGAGGTTGCAGAAGTAATTATTGTTCAGCTTGAAAAGATCAGGTAATCCATGGCCCTTGTTCTTGCTTATGCCTCTTGCTCTCTTTGCTTTTAACTCTACTTTATTCCATCCCATATAGAATTTCTCTTTTATTTTGTGATTGTGACGACAAAGATCACAATCACAAAATACTAATATATCAATATATATCGCTCTAAAAGTTAGCACAGCTAAGAGAGCTGCTGTTTAAACATAGCACTTTTTGACAGTTCATACGGTTAAATTATTGTAACAATTAACCGTCTCAATACATACATATGATAAACTATCCTCGATAGCCATCAATAGCTGCCGATAACAGCTTCGTGTATAGAATAGATGGGCTGGAGTGCCTATACCGCATTCCTACCAGATTCATCGGAGACATCGATTCTCAAAGCTCAAAAGTCAAAACATTTGAGCCCAGCCCATTTTAAATATCTATTAAAGACCTTTACTTACTGATATAATAATATGTATATCTAGAATGAATTTCTAGGCTAGGCATTTATATATTATTATAATGAATTTTTAAACAATTTGAGACTAATAATGAAAGGAGATGGCATTCTAATTCTATGCAAGGGCGGCACTGCTAACTAAAACTAACTATTGCTAATTAATAGCTCGGAAGGTAGTACTAAACTTTAGCTTTGGTTCTATATACAGGATATTGAAAAAGCTGTATAGAATAATAATTATCGGTCGTGTATTCGAACAAATAAAAATTAATAAAACATTTTTAAACAAGTTCCGTGTAAGACAAAATAGCATTTATGTTGTATGACATTGTATTTTCGTTTTGTTAACTTGTCCAACGTCATTACTTGACGATCTTTAAAAAATGATTGCACGCAGAGGCCTTGCAGATCTAAAACGGATCTGTCTGGTCTTATAATAATATATACTATAATAATATGATGTTGAGTGGTGTTATTATTGTAAAGTTCACTATTCGTGATCTGTCATGCACCGCTGCGGGTTTTTGCTTATTCTACAATCAGTGTGAGGCAATTCCATGGAACTTTACTTGGCACTTAAATGCCTGCCTACTTATTATTATGATATTAGGTATACATGCTTTGTCGTGCAGGACAAATGGGTCTATTTGACTCCAAAGGTTATTTTATTACCTGCCTTCTGGAGTTACACAGAGTTAAATTAGTCACAGTTTTTTTACTATAACTTTTTGGCAACTTAATATTAGTCAGAAAAAGATGAACAAACTTGTTTCTTATTAAACATGATTGATACAGGCTAAATAAGCAACGGTGCTGTGTCAACGAAGGTCTTTCTTACTTGATTCCAAATGTATACAATTCAACATTGAAATGTTATTGTACACAATGATGCGTTGACGCAGCGCCGTCTGCATTGCCGTATCTCTTGGCCCTTATGGAATTGGAGGCATGGGTAATTGATTTATTTTGAGGCCTATCACGATAAAAAATTAAATAACATATATGGGTATAAACAATATATGAAGTTCTTCCTAAAATCACATTCGGTAACTAAAAATAATTATTATTGAAGATTACATATAACACTTAATAATATTCGAATTATCTACTTGAATGGTTAATTAATGGTTAATTAAACTAATATCAAACGGCCCTTTTGATATTAATTGCAGAGTTTTTATTATGCCTTGAGTAATATTTTATGGGTACCTACTTGATTTGTAAAAAATGCTTATTTTTTTTAAATTTTGGTGAAATAAAATAATTGTTTGTGTGGTTTGATCTGTTTGGGGCTGCCTTCTATATCTTCTGAAGAAACGATTACGTCATCAAGATAAAAATCATACAGATTCTTATTAATTTGCCATTCATGCTTTCTAAGTGGTGTATTGTATGTGGCCACGATAGGTACGATTAGAAAATCACAAGCAGTGATTCATTTACATATTGTCATAATAATATACTTTAAATAAGATGACTTAGTTACTACCAAACACTGTCAGGTTTCTGCATCAACTCTTGTCATTAGCAGCCTAATAAGTGTAGGTATTTTTCCTCATCCAAGACACCGTTTTTGTAAGGAAAATTAGCAAGTGAATCAAGTTTTTAATGATACGATCTAAGTTATATTCGTTGACACGTGCATGGATTTTCTGACGGCAGTACGTATTGTCACAACGATAACAATAAAATGCAAATGTAATCGCGTATTATCGTGCAAGTTTGACAACTGCATGCATGGATCAAAAAAGTTTAGCGGCTTGGCATAATAGCAACTTGCATGACATATACGCATTCGCAATATAATTATGTGAATAGTGGGGAACCTACCGGAAAAAATACGAACTACACCGCGCAGAACATTTTGACGTATACTAATTTTCATAATCTGTCAAAAATAGCACCATATAATGATAACCTTGAAGAATGAGATTGGCGATTGGCGAAGAGCCTACTCGGTATTACCATAAACATATCACATACCTAAGCGTAACCTTTGATACTTTTTTACATAAAATATTACATAGTTAGAGACAACTATGCAATAGGCTATGTAAGGCTCATGTAAGAGCAGTCGTTAATAATTACGGTAACTATAATTAAATGTACCATATGCACAGCTCTCGAAATGGACCGGAACGCACCGGAGTGCAGCTCCTGTTCGTGAAATCTTCGAGATTATCGCTCCGTCTCGTGGAAAATGAAATATTGAATTCTGATTCGTGAATTACATATTAAAAAGTAATAATATGTTTATGACTTGACGTAAACTTCAATTTTCATCTGAGGTGCTGACAATATTTTACTCTAATCTTGCATGCCGTACGAGTTATCTTATTTTACCGTCTGAGATTGACAGGTATATAACAAAAAATATATTTTTGTCTAAAATCCAATATAATTCATAAAATTATTATCTACCTTTAATATTTTCGAAAAAAACCTTTGGCGCTCCGGTTCATAAAATTGTCCATTTCGAGCGCTGCATATGCATCTAATTCATGCGCAGTAGAAGAAATTGCAATCTGCGCAATTTAAAGATTGCATTGTTCAGTGACATCCTGCGGAGGTAGGCAGGTCATACGTTGTTTACGGTCAGCAAATGAAGGAACTTTTGAAAGCAGTGACAGTTTTCCACGAACCAGTCGCTTCGTTAGAAAAAAACAACATCTTAGTTTAAAAAAAACATAAAGGGGTCTCCAAATATGTCAGTATTACTGACCTCCATGTATCTAAAAACATCGTTGTTTTCATAGAAAAGCTCTAATCCTCAGTAGATTATAATATGTAAGTATGATTTTCAATACTTCTGTAGCTACAATTTGAGACTAAAAATGAAAGGGGATGGCTTTTTAAGTCTACATAAGGGCGGCACTTTAGTTAGGGACATGACGGAAGCTGTTCCACTATTGGATGTTTCCGAGGCTTTTCAAAATATATACATTCAATACTAAGAATCTAACATTTTTTATTATAAAATTAATAATGTTTATTAATTAAATAAATACTTTTTAAAAAATACTAGGGTGTAGTCAATGTAGAGGGTTGTGGGCTGAAACACATATGGAATGATACATTGAATGTCCAAGTGTAGCGTGAGAAATAATTCCACTTGAATTATTATCAATTAACTTTTCTTTCCCATGACAAACAAATTGTTTGACCCAGCGGTACAAGCAATTACTATTGGTAATTGGTATAAGATATATAAGAAAATGTAAGGAAATTGAGCGATTTGTACAAAAAATCTTATTTGCAAGAATGCAATACTTTTAGTCAACCACTCACTAGAGACCAAACAATGTCAGATTGAGAAAGATTCGTATGGGTTGGCGTCTTGCAGATTATTACGAAAATTTTCGTGAGCTAATTATTATCAAACACGTTGATATTATAGTGAACGTCTTAAGTATATATCTATATATATCATATTATATATTATTATCCTTGTGATGATATATTATGTTTGTTTATATAACTATTTACTAATGATGCCATATGTGAGATTTTACAAAATATATTATCAACTTATTATTACTGCTAAAGTATTTTTTTTAAATGTATAAGAATTAAAATTATGATATTTTCACCATGAATAAGTCAGAAAATAATGTGTGTATCCCGTGTGGGCAGGCAGATCATGCGTTGCATATGGGTAGGACATTATAAAGGGCAACACATGCAATAAGTAGGTACTATTGTTAAGAACAATGGCGGTTTTCCATGAGGTAGACGATGCAGTTGCATTATTAGAGACTATCGACATCTGAGTTTTAAAAATACTAACAACTTAACTTTTATTGTGTTGTAATACATAGTTTAATGTCAATTTATCACACAGGCAATTTTTTCATAAGGGTGCCTCAAACACCCACGTATCTAAAACCTTCACTATTTGTCACTATACTAGCTTTCGTGGAATAATTCTCAGTAGTGTGTATATTAATTTAAGGATTTTTGGTGTACCTATTTTTATGATTAATTATTTGTACGAAAATAAATAATAAAATACGTAGGTACCTAATGAATTTGTAGATAATTTGAAACTAAAAATGAAAGGTGTCCGCATTCTAAGTCTGGGACGTCACTATAGGTAGCCAAGTAAAAATATCTTTTAACTAAAAGTTATATAATCGTAACAATAAAGAAAAATATTTGTTGTTGAGTGTTAATGCTAACAAGAGCTATACTGAATTACCTCCAGACTATCAAGAAACAAATTCCGCTTATTTAAAATATTGTTGAGACAAAGTATTATGCTATTATGGTCATTACCTGTCAATGATTTCTAGAAGCTGCAGTTGTTTGAGCATTTGGAAAAGATCTTTGGTACCATTAGCGAGGATGTCATCTGACTATGTCACTACAATCATGAGCTTGACGTCGTAAGATAGATGGACTTTGTAACATGTATGGATGATCAATAATACTTACAAAGTGTCTCACGTTTAGTGGAAAAGAAGGAAAATGGAGTAGGTCTTGATGACCTACAGACAAACTTGCAAGGGCTGAAAGTAATCAACCGGAGAAGGAAAGTGGAGGAAAAAATGTAACAACGTCAGTTCGATAAAGTCACTGATGCAGCGTCGATTAAAATATACTCAACAATTTATTCCAAGACCTTTCGACTACCAATATATACTTCAACTGATGAAGGACCCAAATAATCGATCTCTACTTAATTTTGCTTCGAATTAGTTAATTATAAAGAAGTTTTAATAATGGGATGTTTTAAAAGTTTCAGGAAGTATGAAGAACAAAGCCAGCATCGCGCCTTGTTACAGATGATAAATATGAATAATTTTTATAATATAAAGGATGAAAATGGCATAACCTGAGATAATACTAAGGAAAATTATATTTTTTTATTAAGAGCATTGAAATATTTCTCACATAAAAATTGTTTTGCGTCAATTATTTATTATTTATTGTCTTGCGTAGGTACTAAAATATTTCCTGGGAATATTTTTTTACATAATCGAACTGACTGACGTAGGTGTATAGATAAAATTGCATGATTTATATACGTAGATACATTTATTCTTGCAGATATCAACTACATATGTGTAATGGAGAAATTAGACGCATTAGATTCCTTTAGCTTAATACTCCGTTTACACGTGCATGGATTTATTACTGACAGTACCTACGTATTATCGCGGCCATAACAAAAATACACATGCAAACACGTTTTATCGTGCAAATTGCAAGATTGCATGCATGGAACAAAAAAGTTCATAATCTTATGAATTTTCACGCGAAATTTGGACTGTGCTATTTCTGCGCCTGCGCAGTAGAACGATAGTGGCGAACCTGTCGGTAAAAAAAACAAACTACACCGCGCAGAGACTCATTTTGAGGCTAACCTATTTTCACGATCTGTCAAATAGCACCATACAATGTGGACATCGCGTCTCGCTTACGCTTGAATAATGATATTGGCGAGACAGTCAGCACTAATTAAACATAAACAGTTATTATTGCGATAATTTAATTTATGCACGTATACAGGCTCTATAATGATTTGTACCCACTATGCCATGGAATCCGGGGATCGGACACATACGAAATATCCGTATAAAAATAATAAATTAATTATGTTTTGAAATTAGTGGGTTCAGTGTTTTGACACTTACTAGTGATAGTGACTTTTAGTGATCTGACGCAAACTTGATAAATGAATTCTTGCGGGAATACTAAATCGCCAGAAATCAAACCATTTTCGGTTTACTTACTGCGCGTGCGTCAGTGTTGTCTGCAATGTTTCCAAACCGTCCACAACGCTTGAGGGAACAAACCTTAAGGCTATACCTCAGTGGTCTTTAGGCATGGTCTAAAAAGATCGTGGCTACGCGATGCGCGGATTGTGCAAATGACGCGTGCCGAACGAAATATAATTTGTCATAAAAATTAAACATGCGTCCATTTCATGTTCTGTTTATTGTTCTTTTAGTAACAATAATAATATATTCATTGACATGTTTTCTTTTTCAAGTAAATGGGTAAAGTTTTTAGTCATATTTACACGATTTAAGGATTAATTCCTCCGACGCCATCACAAAACAAATTGACGTTTTCACAGCTTGAATTTCACTCTCCGATTTGCAGCTAGTCCGAAATTTCGTCGCACCTATAGTTGAAAATTATTTGCCGTTTCACTGAAGTATGCTAGTAACAATACTCTGTGTACCTATTTATTTCTAGTAGGTATTCCCCGATAAAAAAATACAGTGGCGCAGTGGCGATAATTAATTAAATTCATAATAGAAAGGTTATAAATATAAGAAATTATATTGTATTATAATATCCAATGGCAGGTTTAAGAACATGTGGGCCCTAGGCACTGACTGAGTTTGAGCCCCTCCCCCCCACAATACAAAATAAAATAAAAACCTTAAATTTCAACTAGTTAAACGTACCTAGTAAAATATCCACATTATTAATGATGTCAGTAATGACACACATAATAATATAAGTGGGTTATTTTTGTGTTCAAGTACGCATTTGTTTGAGTTGTTACGTTATAAACCCATTAGATGTTAGTATGTACATGTATATGCTTTAGGTAATATTTTAAACTTAATTTGACAGAAAAATTCATCTTTGTAAAATCTTGGTACAGTTGAATAGTTGTCTGACTGATTTTTAACTGTTTCGAGACCTCCTTTTAAATCTTCTGACGAATCGATTGCATCATTTGCGTAAAAAAATTACCGCTAATAATGTCTATATTGCACGATTATTGCTAATGTATTATTAATGAAATTTAATTATCTATAGCGTAGAAGTATTTTCAAGATAACGTTTTTGCAAAAAGTAAATATGGGCCAACTCTGGTCGACAGAGTGTATCGTATTTAGTGCAATCATGAAATTTCAGTTAATGTACAATGAGAGCATCACTCGACATATCTCGATTAAACGACTTCTGTGGGCAGCGTATGTATAACGGTGGGGTTTGGGTCGAAATCTCGAAGGCCGAAATCCCGAAGGCCGAAATCCCGAATGCTGAAATTCCGAATGGCCTAAATCCCGAACGGCCGAAATCCCGAAAGCCTATATCCCGAAAACTGAAATCCCGAATACCGAAATCCCGAACGCTGAAATCCCGAATGGCCGGCATCCCGAAGGCCGAAATCCCGAAAAATAAAACAAATAATTGCGCAATCTTAACACTTATATTGAATCGCGCAAATTTTAAAAGAGAGACAAAAAACCATTTTTATGTGGAAAAATGGGTTTTGTCTCTTTTGTAAAATTTGCGCAATTCACGATAAGTGTTAAGATTGCGCAATTTTTGCAGGAGACAAAACCCCATTTGTTCTTTTTTTATTTTTTATTTTTCGGGATTTCGGCCATTCAGGATTTCAGCATTCGGGATTTCAGCATTCGGGATTTCGGCATTCGGAATTTTGGCCTTCGGGAATTCGGCTTTCGGGATTTAGGCTTTCGGGATTTTGGCCATTCGGAATTTCGGCCATTTGGGATTTCAGCATTCGGGATTTCGTCCGGTACCCATAACGGTGCGATCAGGTGTTTTGCGAAAATAGTAAAGGGCAAATAGGATGAGGCTTCGGTGGGCTGATAAGCTTCAAATTAATGGATTGGCTTACTACTACTTGAGCAAACTGGGACGCACCCTGAATTGTAAAGGTTATAATGATGATTGTGGAAGTATGTTACGTTGTGTTTATAATAAATTACTTCTGCTTGTTCTACCACTGTTATTAAATATACGCACGTAAATTGTTTTTTTTATTAAAATAAATATTCAAATTGTTTTAATGCCTTAGGTTAGACTATAGATACTCTAATCCATATTTTTGGCTTGTTCATACTAAAACTCTGTCAATAAAATAAATTGATTTGAAGGTTTGAATTTTTTAACACTATTTGAACGTATGTAAAAAAATAAAATCAACACAAAGAGCTAAATAATTCGACCATAATATTCTAGTCACACCGGAAAATGACAAAAATACCGTGTGTCCACGCTTGCTAAAATAAAAATTTATCCGTGATGTATACATGTAGCCTTATATACTGCAGCCGTGTCTATAAAAAAGGAATGTATATATGCGTCAGCATTTTTATTTAAAAAAAAATGTGGTTATGTATCTGAAACTTTAAATTTCAATGATTTCCGTGCATTTATGTACATACGTACGTTATTCAATGTGTGACAATACATTGAAAATTGCGGAAAATAAAAACGTAAAACCGGGAATTAAAAATATATCAAAATAAAACGGGACTGTATAAACTACTCGCTAATATCGAAAAAAACGTAAGTTCCGGGCACGTAAAATCAAGGTTCTACTTTAAAAGAATAATAATTATATAATATGTAGCGATTTTATAAAATTGTTAATACCACAATCTTTATAATGAATAAGTAAAATTACAAAAAAAAAAACTTACGATGTTTGTGTCTCTGGACTATTATTGTTTTTATATTAAGTTAATTTAAAACTATTCCGAGAAAACTTTAGATATACTTAGGCGTAGATCTGCAGGCAAAAAAATATGAGAAGTTGTGAATAAGATTGGTTATTTTACTATTAAGATGTTCAACTTATAATTTGGTCACGTCTAAGCCACGGTAATGTAATGTTTTTCGTAAAATATAATCATTAAATATCACATCAACCACACTTTTTCACACATAAATAATATCGCATTGTAGTACCAACTCGCCATCGCAATAAAGATGGAAAGATTGTCTTATACAGTTACTAACATTATTATCGCAAGAATAAAGCATTAAGGCTATTATGAGATAAATGCAAAAATCTAGTTGTACTTTTATGATGATATAATGATAGCGTTAGTTTTTTGCGAGGAGTCAAAGTGCATTTTTTTGTTGTTAAAAAAATAGTAGCTATACTATAATGTGTCAAGTTCAAGTTAGAAAAAATGGCCTTCAAAAAATATTAAATTGAATATACAAAATATTATTAAACAATTTAAAAATATAAATAAACCAACGATTCACCATAACGACTGTCATCTTTTGTATTACAGATAAGTAAATAATGCGGGAGGGCAACTTATAATAAATTTTGGAAATACGAAGATTCAATAATTATTGTAGAACTCAGTGGCAGTTTCGCATCTGTGTATCGTTTATGCCGTTTATGGTTACCAATGACATTATTAATGGACGATGCACTCAATACAGTAGCTAGCAAGTAAATTTGCGCATTCGCATGTATAGGTAGACGTCACGCAATTTCCATTATGCGATATCACGCATCGGGAATTTATAGCAATATGACCTTTATTGTAATGGCGTTAGAGCAGTGTTTCTAATGTCAATGTTCATTTGAGCGAACCCGTTCGAACCGAACCATTCGGCAGACCCAACAAAAAGCATCAGGAATTTATAGCAATATCACCTTTATTGTAATGGCGTTAGAACAGATTATGCCATTCGGCAGACCCGACAATAAAGTGAGTGTCATTTTCTTTTCCAGATGATTCGTCCATATTAATGTCATTGATGGTTACATATAAATTGCAAGTATTACATATTTTCTTATCGGAAAGAGATGATCGTATACTATACCTACAGTCATCACTATAGCACCGAGATGAAAAAATTGCTCGTTGTTCGTGGAGCATTTTCATAGCCGATTTAGGCAAAATTCATGAATTCAAGAATAAAAACCTAACCTAACCTAGAAAATAGTCCAGTACATCGGCTATTTGTTTTTGTTTGCCGCTGGCTTCCTGTAAACCGACAAGAACCGTGTTTTATTTAGACATGAATTTTATCTCTACGACTATACGACCCAAAGAGGTAGGACGGCCTTTAATATACAACCATATATTTCCAAAACAACATTTCACGGTGAAGTGTGATCCGGCGAACTGCATAATATATACAAATTTTCGGATACGATCGTTTATAGCACTTGTCTTATTGAGTCAATATATTCCGATTCATATTAATGTGATAATCTAATCATTTATAAATATTCGACGGGAGAACGTTTTTTAATCAAAAAATGTTTAAAAAATAAATACAAGCAGTTATCGATAATCCCTCCATAATTTCACACCTTGACTTCCCTTACTGACTTAAAAATCCACATACGTTTGCATTATATTATTTTTTTATTCTCTTCGTGACTAATGCTTAAAAAAAATAGTTTTAATTTAAAATGTTAAGGCCATGCATTAGTTGAGGCACGGTCTAAAAAGATCGTTGCTAGGCGATGTGCGGATTGCGGGTCGCGGGTGAAAATGACGCCTGTCAAACGAAATATTATTTCTCATATAAATCCAACATACGTCCATTTTATGTTCTGTTTATTATTCTATTAGTAACAATAATAATATATTCATTGACATGTTTTCTTTTTAAAGTAAATGGATAAAGTTTTTAGTCATCTTTACACGATTTTAGAATTAATTGGCCCGTCGCCATCACGCAGCAAAGTGACGTGTGTCTGACTCCACGTTCTCTCAATGAATGCGAAGCAAGTACAAAATTTCGTCGCGCGTACAGTTGCAAATTATTTGGCGTTTCACTGATGCGTCACCTTAACTAGTTTCTCTAAGTATATCATTATGCCATAATGTTTCTCAACGTTTTTGGGCTGTGACTCTTTCGAGTATAATACTTTTCTGTGGCTCCTCTTCACGTATGCTGTATTGCACGTATTGCTCGGTGGAAAAAAAAAATAAACATTTATAATTGCAGTGTTTGTCATTAATGATATAGGTAACCCTTAATAATTATATTTCTTATGAACTATTAACTAATTCATATTAAACAAGATAGGGCGTAGGAAATACAAGTGATGTCTCAAGGCAAAATACCACCCTTCATTTCGCACAGTGGTTTTTCATTTTTAATTTCAGATTATCTGCAAATTCGTTAAGTAGCTATTTATTTTTATTATTGTCTATTTTCAGCTATATCCTATGTCTATGAGACAGCATCGTCTGCCTCATGGAATTGTAAATGTTCATTCATTCGCCGCCTAATGTGCCACCTCTATGCAACACATGACCGGCCTACCCACACAAGATGCCGCTGAAAAATATCATACAATAACATTTCTCGCAACCAGAATTATGTTTTTAATTGAACGAAAATTATTATTTGATTACCTAATTTATTTAAAAAAGTTACGAAACTTAAACGATATTAATATAATTATGTTAGTATTGACATTGTCTATAAATGAAGAAAAGAAGGTATTATTGACGATGTGTTTGTAGAGATAAGATATATTAATTAGTATTGACATTGAGTTTATAGAGAGAGGAAGTTAGTATTGACGATGTGCTCATGTAGAGATTTTAATAATTTCTAGATATTTGATATTTTGTCCGATGCATCAAATACATAAGTTAGTAGTTCTCATACGTATTTCAAAAATATAGTAATAACATTATATGAAACATTTTGTATAATATATTTTGGCTTTATATCAGTGCTCGAAATGACCGGAGCACACCGAAATGCCATTTCTGTTCGTGGAATCGGTAAAATTATCGCTCTGTCATTTAATAGAAAATCTAACACACTTATTTTTATGAAATACACATAAAATTTGATAACTAAGTATGTAAATATCTTCAGAAAACTATCAAGCGCCCCGGTTTGTAAACTTTACTCTATATAAATTTTATGTGTGTAGAATTGCGATGAAATCTCTTGTTATATTGAATAAGCTTATCGGTAGGTGGATAAAAATTGCGTAAAAACAGTTAGAAATTTAGTGTCACCGAGAAACTGTTAGCTGTTCAATAATAATTACCTAATAGATCATTTGATCTTGACATCCGAATTGATTTCATGTCCTAAATAGGTGTATTTATTGCACAAAACGCCATATTTAATCAATTAACACTGTCGGTTACGGTTCGGTTTTCGATTCACAAACCGTGAGGAACGAGGCCGTTAAAACATGGTTTTACACGTAATCACATGAAACACGCGGTTATATTCGTAATAAAAAAATGTGTTCTAAATTTAAAAAGATAGAATTTCGTCAAAAAGTTGGCGCCCAATAATAAATAATTTAATACGGAGCAACATTTTTTTTTAAATCGCAGTTGTCGGGTTAGGGATGATCAGCTGATTTTACTGTAACCGTTAAAATGTAAAAACAGTAAAATTTTTGGTTAATATATTAATCGACATTATTTTGATCGACGCATTTAGGGTAGGCGAAGACTATGCAATGGGTTGGGTGAACGGTCAACAATCATTCCTCATCTTCATTTTGCCTTACCAGAAGTCGTCACCATCGAAGGCAATTGTTTCCCTATCATCTGCTACCCGGAACAGATCAGTTGAGCTGCTCTTTTCTTAAGGCTACATATACTTCAGCTGAGGCATGGTCTAAAAATGCGGATTGTGAAACTGACGCGAGCCAAATAAAATACAATTTGTCATAAAAATTCAACATGTGTCCATTTAATGTTATGTTTATTGTTATATTAGTAATAATAATAGCATATTCATTGACATGTTTTCTTTTTTAAGTACATGTGTAACGTTTTTTAGTCATCTTTACACGATTTAAGAATAAATTTATTTGCTCACACCTCGACTGTCGGTCTCTGATTGGCGGCGAGTGCAAAATTTCGTCCCACCTACTGTTCAAAATTATTTTCCGTTTCACTTATGTATGCTCTTAAGCATCGAAATGCGGAGTCGTCCTCTGCTTCGGTTACCATTGCTCTTTTCTTGGATGACAAGTTGGGTAATGCTGTACTTTTATTTGTCTTCTCATAATGTGGTAGAGGTACTTTAGTTTTCTGGTTTTGATATTACGTAGAACTTCTCAGTCCTTTCCATTCATTTAGGACAACATCGTGTCAAACGAAAAGGAGCTTATCCTAGATAGAGATTCGCGTAGAGCCGAAGAAAGAGGAAATTAATGTACATAAGTAAAAATAGATAAGGTGTTTTATTGCGGAGCACATAGATTGACACAGATTAAAAATTTTCTTGATTTTTAAGAGTAATGGTTATTAACTACTGTTCATGTCTTACTCTGTATGAAAAACATACGGCCAAAAAAACATTTAAATTTGCGAAACATAAGAACGAATCCACAGTTTTAGAGGCGGATAGTCTTCCACTACTCTGCCGCGGGCAACAAAAGTCAGTGTGATAATATAGTATTTCAATTGGAAATACTAAAGTTGTGACGTATTAAATGAAAAACATCCATTACAAAACACATGGCAAACATGTGATGATGATCGTGCTGTAATTCATGATCGATTATTATTGTTCATTGAAACCTCTGATTGATTTTGACCTCTCGACTTTAGCAATCAATGATTAGGTTTTTTTATTTTATAAGATCATGTAAGGACAATGAGTGATAATAGTGACTACAGTGTGTGCAGAAAAAGTTTAACTTATATGAAAACGTATATTATATTAGTCTTAGAACCAAAATTATTTCGTTGACAGTAGATACAAATAAAATTAAGTTTAGGTACCTACCTAATGGTCTAACGCAAGTTACTATTTGGAACCATTTTAGTATTAAATCTAATGTGATAATTATTTTAGTACCTAACAATAAAAATACATGCAACAGGGTGCTCTCAGCATAATAATATTATTGTATATTGTACATAGAAGTGCTGAAAATTCGATACTAATCGATTACTTAGATAATATTTACGGATAAAAATAATTTAAATAGGTACGATAATTTTATAAACATAATCAATACATACAAAGTTGTTACAAATAGTGTCAATTGATTTAGCGTCACTTCCGTAATTAATCAGATTACAAGGTGATAAACTGGCTATTAAATGTTATGAAATTATTGGATTTGTAGCCGTAACTTATGTTATTACTTATACTTAATATTATGTAAGTTTTGGAGAAATAGATAAGACTGATTTAATTTTTGCACAAACACGATATTTAAAATAAAGTTTGCTAACTAGGTATATGTTATTCAATGCACAATTATTGCAAGTGCATTTTGAGAGATCTTGACGCCGTCCATGAATCAAAGTTAATTAGTAGGTACATAATTATTATTGTAAAAATAAATAAATAAAAATTTAAAAACCTTATAATGTTTGATAATTATCTACACATAAAAATCGATAAAATATTTGGCATCTATTCTTAAAAATCAATTTGTCTAAATATTAATATTTTCTTACATTCATAAGACGTTTTCCTTGTGAAAAAAATGACTCTGAACCCTGTAAGTTTGTATTTAACCACTCTATCGCCGAGCGCCCGCCGGTGGGCACTTTGTGATGTCATTCACACGCCACGCGCCCACCCATGGGCGCTTTGTTTTAAAATCGTAATGAACGTGTCTAATTATTTTTTTTAAATGAAAGACACCTCCGAATATCCCAATGAACCATACACCACACAGAAATATTCATAAATCAAAGTAGTTATCAAGACAATACGATCTTTGTATCTAGGGCTGACACATATGCCGGCGTAAAATAACATGACATCACTGTTGGACAATTTTTATTATTTGTTTATGTAAGTCTTTTCTAAGTGTCTAGAAATGAAAACGGCAATAATTGATGAAGAAACGCCTATTCCACTTGTGAACAATGCTGTTTTTGTTTCTATAATTTTTAATAGCCATAATAATTTGGCGACAGGCGCCTCATTATTCATATCCATAAGTTGAGTGAATAGCTTTATTTTTACGACTTCCATAATATAAAATTAAAAATAATTTACCCGATAAAAGTTACAAGTGACAAGTGACATGGGTAGCTTTGTAATGCGCTGTCCAAATGAAGCAATACTTTGCCGCATTTTCGAGCGAGGCGAGACGCGCCAGACGGAAATCACCGCGAGTGCGGCTTGTGTGGACATCGCGAGACTCAAATCGTATCATGTGGGCAAAACTTTATATGTATGTATTGCAGTAGTGTTTTATTATGATTTCCGATAGAATAATATTAGATGCATGGTTATATTTGCCACTTATTTATCAAGTAATATTATATTTTTGTTTCATGTTGAGCGCGTTTCAGTGTGCATTTCATAATTTTTCTAAGTTTGTAATATTATTTCGTAAATTTTCGGTGAATTTTATTATTCCTAAAATAGAGTACCTACCTATAAACATTGATAGTGTGTAATAGATATATTTGTGTGTTTGTGTTTTGTCACCCTTCAAAATGGAAGATGATCATAATAATCCTGAGCAAGAAGCCGATGATATTTTATTTTCGACACAAGAATCCGAAGATGAGAAAATTATTGAAATAAAATAAAAAATCTAAAAAACACTATTATAGAATTTTTGATGAGATGACCCTGAAAATGATGACCGTGAATAGTGATGACCCTGAATAGTGAAGACTGAATTCTAAGTGAAAAAATACATCAATAATAATAAAAGTGAAAAAAATACTTATATATAATATAATAGTATAAAAAATAAATAAATATTGTTGGGTGACAGCCCTGAGTGAAAAATATATCGTAGTTTTCCATGAAAAATTAATACAATCTATGTTACCATACATAATATGTGAGTATTACTATACATTATATATTTATTTCAACTTTTTCTATTTTTTTTAGTTTTTTAAAAATGTGTGGCATATAGGTGTTAAATTGATTTTAACTCTTGGCGATAGAGTGGCAATATTTTGATTTTCCCAATGAACTCACGAATAAATATTATATCTGTAAATATCTATCCGCAGTAGTTTTTTTATTGGTGTTTCTAATAAATTCAACATTCTGCAAAAAAATGAAGAAATAGTGTTACTCTATCAATATAATTTTCTGAGTTTTACCACAACTTTTCGTGCACGGTGTGTTGAATAAAAAGTGAAGTTCATGGTCAGATTTTTCTTGAGCATGATTACGTGGAAAATACAATATAACAAAACAAATAAAAGATTTATAATAACAATTACGAGAATTAGGTAATTAAAATAAAACGTAATATGTAATACTTATTGAACATAACGTAGCTACGTTAGACACGTAACAGTTGAGAATCTTCTATTACCTATATCTGAGGACGCTTACTGGGAGAGCCATAACCCATCATTAGATTTAGCGCCAATGAAGAAGAAGAGGAAAAGAATATAATATTTATTAAAACGGGCGAAATCGATTATTATATTATTAGTATTTCATAATTATGTTTTATATTTATCAATAAAATAATATATTTCAAGAAGTAACAGCATGTAGAAATTAATTGTGAATATTGTATACAAGTGAATATTATTGTCTACAACTAGTTGACAACGCGCCACGGTGGCCGAGATACTTACGCGTTGGCTTATAATGTGCATCCCAGGTTTGAATCCTGGGTCTGGCAAATAAATACACATATTGATTTTCAATTAATGTTTGGAGTTCGGACCTAATAGATTGAACAAATAGCTAGCATCCATTTCTGATAAAAACAAAAAATCTGTTAATACAAACCTCTACGCCCATAATAAGTATGTAGTTATTCAATGCCTACTATACAAATATTATAAGTTTCTCACCTTTTTCGCAGTATTGAAAAAAATTGTTTGAAGCTACTAGATTTTAGTTTTGGTGTAAATGCAAAAACAACCATTACTGTTGGCCATATATTGGAAAAAAATACATGAGTTTTAAATTATAAATCATAAAAATATGCGTTAATCTCTAACTATAACATATATATATATATATATATACATATACCTATTTATTAGTTTCATAAATACTGGATTTTTAGTTTTGAGTAAAATGATAATGTTAAAAAAAACTTTATTTTATCTAATGTTAATATTTCGAAATCGTTAGAAAATTTAGGTTAGAAATCAGTAGGTAGGTTTTCCTTTGAATGCATATTTTAATAAATTCATATATCTACTTAAATATTGTCATTCTGCCCTGTAAATAATATTATTACGTAGGTAATATAAAAAATAACAATTATCGCCGATGCGCTCAATAATACCTAATATTTAGCTAACAATAATATTAAAACTAAAGCAATATATTATTATATATAACTAAAAACGCGCGCATTTGAATATTTACCTATTTCTAGTAAGTATGTATTTCGTTAAAGCCGGTGTATTTTACGTAAGTTTATTGAGTGAATGAGTTAAAAATGTGTGAGCGAAATACATATACGTGACTTATCGATTAAATCCAGCGCACATAGACGGATACAACGTGGGTGTTATATTTCTGCAATCGCGCAACAAAGACGGAAACGTTTTTGCATGCAAATTTACTTGCATCAGAAAGAGATGGCTTATGCGTTACAGATCAATACAAATATATAATGTAATTATTATATTATATAACTCTGAAAGGTTCAGAAAAATTTATGGCGAAAATATCATCTCATCCATTTCTTCAAAATGATAATAAATAATTTCGTTTATATAATTAGTAGCTATAATATCATAATATCAGAATTTCAACAGAAATGGAATCAGATAAGATTCAGTCGCAGTTATGATCTAGAACTAGAAAGTAACATGATCCTAATGACAGTAAGAACATTATATTGAATTTTAATCTCTGTGATCCCAAATTTGATAAGAATTGGGCATTATATTTTTCAAAAAATGGGCAAGATTAACACATTTGAAGATAATTCTAAAGATACTGATTATAAGCTATGTCTTTGACCATTCAAGTGTGATAAATATCCTACGAATAATGATTGCTTTATAATAATTATTGACCTAAGAATAAGGTAGTGATTTTTTGAAATTCGCCATTTCTTTTGGCATTCCCCAGTGGTTAAGCTACAACATACGGCCGTAGCCATAAATTGACAAACTATAATTGAAATAGGGAGTAAAATGATATTAACGCGCGTGTTTGAACATGTACCGTTTAAAAAAAAGATTTTTTTTCTGTTAGGTACATGTTCAAACACGCGCGTTAACATGATCTTACTCCCTACTTTAATTTTAGTTTGTCAATTTATGACTACGACCGTATGTTGTAGCTTAACCACTGAGGGATGACAAAAGAAATGGCGTAAACACTACCCTATTATTAGGTCAATAATTATTATAAATCAATCATTATTCATAGGATGTTTATCACACTTGAATGGTCAAAGACATAGCTTATAATTATTATCTTAAGAATTATCTTCAAATGTGTTAATCTTGCCGATTTTTTGAATAATAAAATGCCTAATTCTTGTCAAATTTGGGATCACAGAGATTATCAATATAATTTTTTATCGTAAATATTTTACTAAAATTATCTCGTCATAAATAAATTATACTAATGGTTTTATAAATGCATTTAAAAATTAATAAATGTAAAAAATCTAAACACCACTGCACAGTTATGTACCGAAATATGGCTATATTCTAAAACATTAGAGCGAGAGGTTTAAAAGAATACTATTTTATGTAACAAAAATACTTTATGCAGTCATCAAATGTTTAAAATAAATATAAAAGATAATAAGGCTTTAAAATTATATAAATAGATTATCTACAACGTTTAAGGTATGTCCAGGATCATGCTTTGAAAATAGAACAAAAGCTCCATTTTGACCTACGCTGAGCATGTCCCCCCCATTAAATTTAATATAGTGCATGAACATTCGAAATTCAAAGTGTATTGTAATGTTTCATTATATTTCTAGTATGATAATATTATTTCAAAAAAATATTGCTGGCTTTTGAAACAGCACTAAAAGCGACTGTGTGAATGCAATAAGACGTGATTTTAGAACCTACTTGCTACTTGCCCCAGTGCAATAAGTTTCAATTTATCATTATAAATACTCGATTGTAATGGTTTTTATATATCTACCTATTTCCATATAAATTATGTAGGCATAAACATTTATGTATATCGCATTTATTATCATTCGAGCATGTGCCAATGTGCTAAACTAAGATTATAAAAAACTTTAAAATGATTATTTTATTTTCATCGAGGTAGGATCTATATTATTACATATATTTTTATATATGCATCTAACAAATAACTGTGAATTATAAACGTGAAACAATATTAAACGATCGATGAAGGGCAGGGGGGGGATGTTTGCCAGATACGGAAGCGTGATCTATATTTTTTTTAAATTTCGTCGCAGGCGACTTTTTTATTACCCGTGAAACATATATTTTATATATAAATATATTTTGGATTTCTTAAACTCATAAATAAGACTGTAATATTTAAAAACAATTTCGCATTAATTCGTCAATTTGACACCCTACCGTAAATAATATCCTCGGTAGTATGCCATTGCAATTAAATATAAAGTATTTTTGACATTACATTACATTTGACATTATAAAGTATTTTTTACATTACAAAAATAAAATCTGACTTTTTGCCGCCTCTTGAATCTTGCCTCCCGGATGATGCGCACTCCCCACACCTAGTTTGTATTTTTTTCTAATTAAATATCATCTATTGCTAACACCTAGTACCTTACATATACATAAACATTTCTAAAAAGCACTGATCAATATTATTTTTACTACAAATAGTATAGATAGACAATCATTTTGAGATTCTTAAATATTATGTATCTACCTATATTCAATATTGAAAAAAATATTGGCAAGTGCAAGAAAGTCACTAATAATTTTGGTAACACCAGACATCATCTGTTAGCATGTCATAGCTGATATACCATCATAAATTGTCCGGTGTTCGATTTTACGCATCACAGTATAAAAAAAAAGTATTGAATTACGAGTATATTATTATGTCAAATGAAATGTTAGCATGTGGCGCCCTCACTCTATACTTATGGATCTATAGTAATATAATTTTTGCGTGACTAAAAAAGCTGGACACTCTTCCATTGGCGAAATTTAAAACACTTGTTGTTAGGGCTAATTCGCATGACTCAAGACAGATCGATAGCATGGATTTACTTGCACCAATAGTGAGAATTTAAGCTATCGGGATAATAACTGTTTACACGTAAAAGTTCTGGCTGTCTTTCCAATCTCATTCGAGAGTAAGCATGGCGCGATGTTGTCATTTTATGGTAATATTTGACAGCTGGTTTTGAAAATTGGTTAACCTCAAAATGAGTCGCTGCGCGGTGTAGTTCGTTTTTTTTACCGACAAATTCGCTACTATCGTTCTACTGCGCAGGCGCAAATATTTCACGGTCCATCTGTCACATGAAAATTCAGAAGCTTCTGAACTTTTTTGATACATGCATGCAATCTTGCAATTTGTAAGATAATACGTGTTTACACGTGAATTTGTTTGTTATAGCCGCAATAATACGTAGATACTGTCAGCAGTAAATCCATGCACGTGTAAACGGGGTATAAAGCATGAAGCACTTACATGAGCAGTGAGAGCTGTGAATTTGAATTCCAACCGGCACTTTCAAAATGTTATTAATTTAGTTAGGCCGACAATAATAATATGAAAATAATGTTGATATTTATTATTGCAGCTGACGTACTACGTCAACGTGCCCAAAACGGCTGATTTACTTTAAATGAATATATTATTTTCGTAGAAATTGTGTAACATTACGTGTTAACAATAAATTACATTAAAAGCAGAGATATTACAATTATTTACAATTGGTACGTCGGCACCTATTCAGTATTTTCTATCACCTTTGTGGGTAAATAAATGGATACAATGGTCAACCATTTTTGCAAAACGTTTTGTAAAAGAGTGAAAGTTTCAACTGGCGACTGGTTAGTATTACTTACTTATTACAAACTGAATAATTTCTGAACCATAAGCACCAAAGCAGATAACTTTGAATAATAACGAAAAATTGTTTTTTGCAACTGATGTTATTCTTTATTATTGGCTAGAATTGTAAAGGAGCTAAGACATTTGGATTGCTAAACAATGCTAGTGTTTTTTTGTACTTTACATGAAAACAATAGCTTCTGCAAATTATTGTCTGATACGAGGATGTATCATTTATCATGATTTGATGTTTTATGAAAATGTAATAAAAAAAAAAATGTTTTGATATAAAACTTTTTATCTTTAGCTATGTGAAATTTTAGCCTCCAAAACTTTTTTATCAAAAATGTAGGACAATGATTTTTTTTATAATAAAATGAAACTGCATATTATATTATATAATATTTATATTCTTTTTAGCATTCTAACAGGCCATGAAGCTCACTGATAGTAGTGTACTGAAACAGTAACGTAGTAATATAAGTGAAACAATAGCAAAGAATCAAACTTTGAGAAAATCACATAAATACAGTGACGTTTCGTGGGGGTATGCAGGTGATGCGTTGTATATGGGCGGCATATTATAAATGCATTGATTATTTTTTTAAAACTCAGATGTCGATAGGAGCTTCATAATGAAGCGACTGCATCGTCTGCTTCATGGAAAACTCCCACTGCCCTTAAAAATTGTAATATTTGTATTCGTTCCATCATTGGCGGCCCTTTATAATGTGCCAACCCTTTGCAACGCATGACTTACCTACAACCACGAGACGTCACTTTTGGACAGTCAAAGATTGAATTTGCAAATTTTAATTAAAATAGCAATACAATAATATGTACTTATGTAGGTATATCTACAAATTAACACAGTTTGAAATTGGAATCATCGAATATTTTTTATAATATGATTCGGACAGACTAAAATATTAACAGTTGGAGTTATTTTGTTTTTCCCAGACTTAATCGATATAATAGGTCAGTGTGTTTTAGTAATAATTAACGTGTACAGTTTAATATCATTGGATTGGTCGCAACATTGGTAGAAACTTATCAGAATTACATATTATTATAAAACGACGAATTATTGTAAAAATCTGTATCTCATTTTAACACGTCATAGCACTTACATTGTATAATAATTATTGTCATATATGTATATAATATAAAAGCGTAGGATCTTTCAGTAAATTTTTTATCAAAAAACTAGTCAATATTATCACTTGTGCATTTTTAATATTGACGAAACCATTTTTTAAAAACATTGTAAACTCAATAAAGCATACTCTTGTATTTACTAGGTAGGCACTTATTATGTTTTGTATGAGTAAATTTGCATCGAAATTATATTGTAAAAATGCAAATAGCAGTCACAAAACTAGTTTGATTTCGGATTCACCTGCCAAACATATTGAATCATTTTAAAAAATAGATTTTGAAATACACGTTTATTTATAGCACTTATATAAGAACTAAGCCAACGGAAAAAGGTAAAGATAAAATATATTTCTATACATCATGGTACTATTATATCACTTTTCCCGCATATTATGTGAATAATAATATTCATAAACATCTGCTTTTGAAATTATTTCCTTAAAGCTGGTAGCTCTTTGTAATTTGAATTGATGTTTTCAATATTCTCATCCACTCAATTATATCAATATATGCAGGTAATTAGTCCCGGAAGTAACACGTTGTATCTCATATTATTAGAACGCCACAGTGGTGGCATTCTGATTTTTTAACAACGTGTTCGCAATTTATTTTATTCCAACTATGTGGATCACTGCGGTCAAAAGTGAAGTTTTGAAAACATAAAATTAATGAAAGCATGATTGGAAATCGACTGGGATATTCAGAACAGAACTCTTTTTAACTAACGAAATCGATATTCCTATTACCAACATGATAAGAAATTACCATGTAATAAAAATAGTAGTTTTTGTATTATTATAACATAACAGGATATATATAAGAAAAAATAAAAGAATAAATATAATATATCTATAAATAATTAGGAACACCTCAAAAGTATACATATACCTACATTTTTGATGACAATGTTGTTCTTATATGTACGAGTCTGTGTATCAGTGACGAAGGGTGGAGGGTGGAGGTAGGCTGATTGATTTTTAAAAATTAACCAACACCATCTGTAAATTGTAGTCTTAGTTCAATAAAAACATATACGTATGACTAACAAAGTTTAAAGTGCACTATTTGTGGCGGATCTAGCCTACCTCCACCCTTCGCTACAGGTATATTTTTCCGACCATGTCCGATCCTAATAGAAGCATATGGGCCTCCACAGAGTAGGGGTTTGTATTAACAGATTTTGTTCTTTACGAGAAATGGATGTCAGTCACTCGCTCAACCTATTAGGTCGATACTCTGACTAACACACAAATTGAAAAACAATATGTGTACTTGCCAGACCCAGGATTCAAACCTGAGACCCACGGCGTGATAGTCCAACGCTTATGCCGCGCGGCCACCGTGGGGGTACAAGAGGTATTCAAAATAATGCATATTCAATTAGAAATGATGCATTGTTAAATCTTGTAATTTATTCATTGAGTAAAAAAGCAGTTTATTAAAAAAAATGATTTTTCAATTCATATGTAATTCATAGTTCTGTTAACACCGGGAAAGAAAAAAAAGAATAATATGACAAATGCGACCTTCTGTATCCAATAGAACAGTAAGCTACTGTAATATACGTTTTCAATAAATGTAAATTAATTTAACCATCTTTCCTGGGCATGGGATGGTCTCCTTGGCCCGTCTCAAATTTTAATTGTATTTTATAATAAGTACCTACATACTGTGGAAATTTGTTCTCATTATAAAATCCGTGTATAAATATTTTTGTGTGGGTCGGCATACTCTTGCAGGGACATTTATAATATATTAAATGCACCAAGCCTCAAATTTAAATGATGCATGGTGGTTCCCATCTCAGCTTTTTGTGAAAAGAAAAACAGCGACGCATGGATTTTTTTAAAAATATGTAAGTTCATGTAACGTAACTAATAGTTTTTTTTTACATTTCAACAACTGGTTCGCAATCCTTTTAGTACACAAACCGCTAGAGGACACCACAGCTACATTGCATAATCAAAACATACCTACACACAATATTAACATTTTACTATAAATTCATGGAATTATTATAGTTTATAATAAGCAGCTATATACAGGAAAAGATGCCCAAAATCAACGCCGACATTTGATAATGGATAAGACATATATACAACCTACGTAGGTACATCCGTACCTACCTTGTACCGTAATACTGTACCTACGTAGATACATCATGCTAAATGTTGCTATTTCTCCTAAATTACGAGTCTATTGCAAATTGCAATATAAGGTTTACTTAATATATTTTACTAAATAATGTTAAAAATAATTACAAGATAAAAAGAACATTTTATACACAACGTTTTTAAATTTTCTGTTGAATTATTATACTCAATATGCTCAAACTTGTACTTGATAAGAAGTAAACAAAAAACAAACAAACAAACAAATATAGAATACTGAAATGTCGTTTTGACATTTCATTTTGATTTCCATAGTAACGCACGTATATATTAATAATTTAGTTGCTAGGACCACCCCCTTAGCAACCAATAATAATCTTTTACTTTTTACGGATTTTTCTGAAATAACTTTCCATACAAAACAGAATTAACTGAAAATGAATTCAATCCTGCTTAAAGATGGCTAAAAGTATAAAAATAATGCATTGGCATCGTGTTCTGATATATTCTAAAAGTTTCAAATGTCTAGCTAGTCGGGGAGTTAGTTAAAAATCGATTGCAAAATTTGTACTGGACAAAAAACCACTGGACAAACAAGAATACGAGCTAATAAAAACGTTGTAATAATAAAATTGCGGATACCTATTATAATTTTGTTGACAGAAGAATAATTTGAAATGGTGCTACAACCACAGATATCTCATAATATACCAAATATTGCTTATATTTTCAATTTTGGAACGAGAACGTTTACAATATATTATGAAATATGGAATTAATAATATTATATATTATGTGATCATGAAATATTGATAAAAGAAATGGCATCATAATGACATATACCTATAATATGCATATTTTTTACAAAGTCTACAAATTTTTCAGATTTTGTCCAAAGATTCCTCAAATTCAACATTTTTGATCGTTATACGTAGGGATTGCAATACCGAATGAAAATACCAATGCCAGTATTTCGGTATTTCCTATTGAATACCGGTATTAATACCGGTAAGTATCTGTGAAATATGTAAAAAAACAGCATCTACCAATAAATAGAGATTACCAATAATGATATTATATAATCGAATAGTATTTTACCGCGATTTACCTACATCTAAAAATACACCTGATAACCCGCGAGCGACTGGCGACTGACTGACAACATTAAGATACATTTAAAATTAAGAATGTAACTGCCTATAGTACGAATGTATTACGCAAATCTCCACATGTCATTGCCGTTCACCAAGGACATCAAAGAGCAATGGAGGTAAACTAGACATCGCGTTTGCCGACAAAAAATACAGTCCTGTTGAACCGTTGTATTAATTAATACATTTTGTTTCAACTTTCAATAGCGAATATAAATATCGGTATTGTCTGATTTTGAATACTGGTATTTCGGTATTCAAAAATATCGATATACCTTTTTTCATGGCCCCCACATCTTGAAGCGGACCCCCAGGCTAGAATCTTCGTGGGGTCCCCCTACATATCGCTAAGGTTAAAATCAGTGTGACCATCTACAGTTGTGTAATACAAATAGTGTAATTTAGGGTATTTTATAGCGATTTTTTGTATTTTAATGCACCCACTTGAATTGTGGAGTTGTCGAATATCGACAAACAATAATCAATGCTAGTATAGTCGTGAAATAGCGCCGCAGGCGACATTTTTTACTATTAGTGCAATTTTGTGATGTGTAGTCGGTCCGCCACGCCGGGCCTCCCTTAAGCCCGGGCCCCCAGGCTAGAGCCCTGTCAGTCCCCCTCTTGTGGGGGCCATGCCTTTTTTAAAATGCCGGTATTGCAATCTCTAGTTATACGGCGCCTGGGCCTTTAAAAGATTAATCATTTATCATTCGAAATATAACAATACACGCGTTTTGAATAATATGTAAAATAAATATAAATTACGCATTAAATCATTTCATCCGGTTGAAACAAAACATCCCACTATGTGATTTGAACAATACCTGTAATAAATCTCTAATTACTAGGGAGGCGGTTCTTCACTATTTGACAATAATAATTGTCCATCTGCTACCGTTTTAGATGAATAATAAACAGTAATAATGTATGAGAATTAAATAAATAATCAACGTACAGCCAATTTAATTTATCGGATAGATGTAGAAGTGGGCGGAAAAGTGAATCGAATTCCGGGTCACAGAAAGCAATAACCTTGTAGACGGGTTTTCGATCTTGTTGGTAAATATATAATACTTATTAAATTTTGTCAAACACGTTACACTTCCATATATAATAAATTAATTAAAATTATGACGATAATGTGGCATTATAATATTTCAATGGGTTTATTTGGTGCAATTAAAATTAATGACTTGTTTATGTGTTTACCGGTGGATTGCGCCGACTTTTGTTATCGGGTATTTTCTTCTTGATAAATTTCAAATTCAATTTTTTTTTAAATAGGTTTAGTGAACATTACAAATTATTAATTCAAGACGTTCACAACATGAAATTTAGAAACAAAGAACATGTTGAACATTAGCAAGGTTGTAGAACACTAGCAACATTCAAATATATTTAGAACAATTAATATTAAGCTTACTATAAAATAATTATTTATGCGAATATGTAATACCAATTGGCAGTGCTCGAAATGGACCGGAGCTTCATTCTCTAACATTTTCACTCCATGTCGAAGAAAAATGAAATATTACGTTCCGGTTCGTGAATTTTTAATAAGCAATTAAATTCACTTACTTTTATAACAATTATACACTTATTTTTATATTTTCGTAAAATTATCGAGCGTTAAATGAGTTAAGGGCCCATATGCTCAGCGTAGGTCAAAATGGGCTTTTACGGTATTTTCAGAGCATAACCCTGGACATTCCTTAAACGTTGTGGATAATCTATTTATATAATTTTGAAGCCTTATTATCCTTTATATTTATTTATAAAAGCTCCATTTTGACCTACGCTGAGCATGTGGGCCGTTAAGTATACCTATTATTCAATTTATTTGCAAAGAGAACAATTTAAACGTTATAATATGGCATTGATCTTTGAAAGAATAGTACGGTCGTAATTATTTTGCAACAACTGCAAATTTATTTGGAATAATATTATATTATTATACATAATATAATAAAATGAACGATTTAATTTGGACTAAACCACAACAATTATTCGATTTATTATTGATTATTTTTAGACACCTTTTCCGCGCTCCATTAAGTTGATAGTTATATTAATGTATATAAATACATTTCTGAGTTTTGTCAAGGTTTTGTAGGTGCTGTTTTTTTATTGATACAAAAATTTCAGGAAGTATAAATTTAATGTATTTGGTTATGTAGGTACCTACGCAAATTCCACGTTATAGATAAAGAATGCAAAATTTAATTCAAAAATGAAAATAAAATATATCAAAATGTTTGGCAGTTAAATTTTTTATAAAATTATAATATCATCACATCAATATCGTCATTATAATCCAGGGATGTTTTTAGGAAAAATCCCGACCTTAAGCAGAATTTAGATATCATCCTTTTCTACATTTTGTCACAAACAGGGCTCGAAATAGGCCGAAGTGGACCGAAGCGCAACTTTGATTCGTGAAATCTCCACGACGTGGGCTCTGAGAATCTGCATGTATTATTATTACTCAATTAACAGCATCTACAGTATTTATGAATTAAAAATGCAGAGTATGCACTGCTTAGTGCTTATGGGCAACAAAAAAGGAAGAAAGATAAATATAGGTAGGTACATTATTATGTTATCAGCAACGTTCCCTCTAATTGTTCTAATGTGTGTGCGGATCATCAACTCACCTGAACAGTGACGTAACTACCCGGTGCGGTAAATTTAAGCCCCCCCCCCCACACAAACACACACATACAATTTTTCATAAAAACTTATACCAACGTCATTATTTTCAAAAATTATCAATTTCGTAACAGCATCCCGGTAAACACTAAAATATGTATCTTCTTTTCGTATATTTTGGCACGAGATAGAACGAGACGGGTATAGTGGTCCCGCTAGACGTAAAATTTTACTTGCGTGCTCGCGTTAGTCGCATTTGACTTTCGTCTTCCGAGAAATGAGTCGAAGAATTGTGCATGTGATGGTTTCGTGCATTTGAGCAAAACTAAAATCTGGCAAAGGAAACTTTCTTTTACATTATTTTTGTGTGAGGACTGTGCGGGAGATGAAAACATGTGTGCGGACACTTTTTGGTAGGTGTGCGCGCGCACACGCGCACACCTTATAGGGAACATTGGTGTTGTCAGTATATTTCGTAAAAGCCAAATGTTTTAGTCTGCGGCAAGGACAAACTACATCTGTCAGAATCATCGGTAGATATGCATGTTATAAGTTTAAATACTGTTATTATAATTTTTTCAAAGTATGTATACTTTTGATTGCTACTTCTATTACTAATCAGTAATCACACTACTGTTTCACTACACTATTGCTACACTATGGCCTGCTGTAGTATTAAAAAATATAATATATTCATATATATGTAGGTATATAATATAAATAACACGTCGCTTTACACCTGCATTATTTTAAGTGCTTCAGCAAATATTGTTTGAAATGTAATACTAATCACAACTAGTTGTAATATTTTGTTCATTGATGGGCAGCCAATCAAACGAATAACTTCTTTCATAATGGATAACAATGTAATATAAAATCGATCGACATTTTTTGCTCCTTTTAACAGTCTATAAATTGTATGTTAACTCTAAGTTTCTATATTGTAATAAGTTTAAGAAAAACTTTCGATTTTACAAGAGTAATAAACCCAGTAATATTATTTTATTTACTAATAAATACTATTGTATTTGTTTACCTACTGAAAAGTGCAATAGATAACTATTATTGTACTAGTTTAAAATGTTATATACATTTCTACATACTTTTTATAAATGTATATTCTAGAACTCCATTTCAAATATGTATATTATTATATCAGTGACTAAAGGTCGTTTCTAGATATTTATAATTCTCATTGCTGACATACCTAACGATTTGTGAAATGTTACCAATACTACAATGGTGTCAGATTCTTCTGGCAGTGTAGGCGACTCATTAAGGTGTTGGTACCGTTACTTTCAAGTGACAATAACTTACTAACACCATTCCAAAGTGATTTCGTCGTGACCGCAATGCCAGAAGAATCTGTTCTCTCTCTACTATATTATGCTAATACGTAATGTCAAAAAATATCATAATATGCGTAAGTTAAGCTTTTTATTGATATTATGACATTTTATTTTCTATAATCGACTATCATTTCGATTGCCTGGTAGGTATGTAGTACTAATGTTATAGATTGATAGACAAATAATATTTTTAAATTATGTATCAAGTATTTCTGTAGGCAATAGGTAGTCTACAACTATGTCAAGTTAAATGAAAGAAAATCAGTTTTCTGTGCAAAGTGCGTCTGATCGTGTATTGATAATGTTTATTATTTAATAAAGTCCAAACTACATGACATTGAGAAAATTGTATTTTCTGTGAAATTATTGTTGAAATGTAAAAAAATGTAGTCGGCGAATGAAATTGTATGTTGAATAACGATTGAAAACGTAGTGGGTGTTCGTAACCGGACCCCCGCCCTCCAGAAACGGGAAAAATTAAAATTAATTAATTAATGAAATATTACTTCTTTTTACACTTTGTCAGGACATCATGAGTCATGACTGAAGATCGGACGAAGATCCACGAACGAGTTAGCCACACTACTCTCGACATTCTACAATACGCAAGACCTTTGGCCACTATCGGTATCGCTTATCGCTAGGCAAAAAGTGCAGTGTCTTGGTATGGGGAATTATCCCGGAAGTGCAGGTGTTTGCGGTTGAACATGTGGAAGTCAGTGGCAACATGACATTTCAAAAATTTAAAAAACATTTTTCTATTTGCGCGCCTGCGGGTCTATTCTATATTCAAGGCGACTATCGACCGCTAAAGTGATAAAATGATAGTATTTATTACATATTTGTATTGAGGTATTATAATTGTTACAATAAGTTAGCCGTCTAAGCAGTCAAAACTGTCTATCTCGCTCTAAATTTTATCACACCCAAGAGGGGTGCTGTTCAAATATAGCATTTATTGCAACAATTACAACCAACCTATTGTGATTGTTACAATAAGTGCTAATACTTTGATACAGACCTACAGTAAGTTTGTTAATATGTATCACTGTATCACTAATTTCGCGGTCGATAAGTAAAGAATAGACCCACTGATTGACTATAAAGAAGTAATAAATAATATAGTTGGTACCTAAGTCTTTTTATCAGCACAAATCACCTACACACCGTTAGATGTAAATAAATAATCATGACATATGACGTAGATAAAATATAAAATGCGTAACTAAATATTCAGGTAAGTACTAATATGTATACAAGTCAATAAATTTAAGAAAATGTCTTTAATTTTGAAATTAGAGACATTTTTTAGTTTCGTTTAATTGAATGCAGTTTTAATGCATTCAATTAACATTAGTCTTGTATAGAACAATCCACACTTATTTTTTCAAATTTAAATTATGGAAATAAATATCTGCTAATAATACCTACTATGTTAAAATATTTACGCAGGTGTAAAAAAAGTGCAAGGCCATTAATAATTGACGAAAATACAATTAATTACAGAAACAACTTTATAAATATTTAATTTCAAAGAATTAATATTTTAAACATGAGTATATTGTTTAGATAAGAGTAAAGTAGCGATTATCGATAATAAATTCATTTAGTGGAATTGCTACAGTAAAATGCAGTGTTATTGGTTTATTAATGCAATAAAACAATTAATGTAATTATTGGTGTTTTCAAATCCAGTATATGGAAGGATCGGGGAATTTCAATTGCCACAAAAATTGAGCGTAGTTATACGCAAAGCAGCCATTTCACACCAACCTCAATCAGAGATAGATGCAATTTTATATACAGTATGTTTCTTTAAATCCACAAAGCCTGTGTTTACTATTTCTATGAAATTATGGTGTTTTAGCAGGCCAGACTGTTTTGTGTAAAACCGTTTTTTTAATGAATGTTCATTCTGGAATGCAGCCAACTCTTATTTTTGTAAGAAAAATCTTTATTTTTGCAACTATTTTCTTTAAAAAAAACCTTCTAAGTTACTAAAGAATTATGAGAATTTCAAAGTTCTGAAAATAATTCGAAAAACTTTTAAATTATAAATTAATATTTAGCTGCCTGGCACTAATTTTTACATGAAAAATCTATATATTATATTAAATTATATTATATATTTTATATATAATAAAATGAAAAACATATAATGTAATTGAGAAAATAATGTTTATTAATTGAATGTAGAAAAACACACTTTACACAATTAGAATTTTAATAATTAGGTAGTACATAATATTATCATATGGTTGTTTTATGCAGATCGAAAATGGCATATTTTTAAAACGCATTTATATGACATTTTTGTATTACAGCAGCTTGTTTGCTTTATGCAGATCGAAAAAGTCATATTCTGAGATTTGTAATATCTTTAAAACTCATTTTTAATAGATTTTTGTATGACACAGCTAGGCTGATTTGTACAGAACGTAGAACAGCTTGTGCAAATATTATTGTTCTCCACATTTTTATACAATTTCGAGTCATAGACCCTGAAGGCAAGGGAGTAGAAGGCAATAATTAATTGATGCCTTCGAGATGTGGTGTTGGCGTTGGATTCTTCGTATTTCTTGGACAGAGCACAGGACGAACCAGTCAATGAAATTATGGTGTTTTAGCAGGCCAGACTGTTTTGTGCAAAACCGTTTTTTTAATGAATGTTCATTCTGGAATGCAGCCAACTCTTATTTTTGTAAGAAAAATCTTTATTTTTGCAACTATTTTCTTTAAAAAAAACCTTCTAAGTTACTAAAGAATTATGAGAATTTCAAAGTTCTGAAAATAATTCGAAAAACTTGTAAATTATAAATTAATATTTAGCTGCCTGGCACTAATTTTTACATGAAAAATCTGTATATTATATTAAATTATATTATATATTTTATATATAATAAAATGAAAAACATATAATGTAATTGAGAAAATAATGTTTATTAATTGAATGTAGAAAAACACACTTTACACAATTAGAATTTTAATAATTAGGTAGTACATAATATTATCATATGGTTGTTTTATGCAGATCGAAAATGGCATATTTTTAAAACGCATTTATATGACATTTTTGTATGACAGCAGCTTGTTTGCTTTATGCAGATCGAAAAAGTCATATTCTGAGATTTGTAATATCTTTAAAACTCATTTATATTAGATTTTTGTATGACACAGCTAGGCTGATTTGTACAGAACGTAGAACAGCTTGTGCAAATATTATTGTTCTCCATATTTTTATACAATTTCGAGTCATAGACCCTGAAGGCAAGGGAGTAGAAGGCAATAATTAATTGATGCCTTCGATATGTGGTGTTGGCGTTGGATTCTTCGTATTTCTTGGACAGAGCACAGGACGAACCAGTCAATCATCCATAAAAGAACGGCTCTCGACAATATATTATCTGAGACCCATTTTGCAGTGTTTTCAACATATTGTTTGGCGCGGACCGTACAACCTGGAGTGACTGGTAATTTTATGTGACCTCCATGGAAGGCGAAGCAGAGGAAGAGCGTCGGTGCGCTGGAGCGACCAAGTCATCATTCATTCTGCCCTGAGAGAAGAGGAAGATCGAGAGGGGTGGAAAATATTGGTCGCTCAAAGGGTGATAAAATTCAAAGGTGGTAACGATCCTCAGCTATGAGGGAACAACCAAGAAGAAGATATAATATGAAAAAGTACATTTGCAAAGATTTTCTGCTATGTTTTTCAGTCACACTCTATTTTCACCTATTTCTTTTGACTTGAAATTAAGAACATAGGTCGTTATGAGGAAAAATATATTCCGATGTTTTTTGTTGTTGTTAATGAACCATTTTAACGTAAAAAAATATGCCAATCGTCGATTATTTTTTTGAGATATTGATATACATACTTAAATATTGTAATAGTGTATTGTGTTTTAATTGTGATGTGTAAGGGTTCCGGCGAGGGTTTTCCCATTATAACGTTGGTTAGGATTAGGTACATTTATTGAAAGCCCATTTACGAAGAAGAATTTTATCATTATGATAAGATTGATAAGAAACCAATTTGATGTAAGTATTGAATAAAATTACTATTGATGGCAAAGGACTGTAATATAAACATAGACACCTTATTACCCAATTGAATAAAATTGCATTATTTTACATATTACCTTATTACTTATTAGTATTACCAACATGAGTCAAGTACCTACCCATTTATTTCTACTATTATATTATAGGTAATCCTTTTCAATTTACTACTGATCAAACACCTAACTTCGCATTGAATAATATTAGATAAAAAATAATGATGTAATGTCATTATGTCATAAATTTTATTGGCGAAAGCGACCAATAGAAGATACCTGTTGACACGCTTGCCTTTGATTTAGAATAATTCCACTGACACTGACTCGCTGTGACCAATTTAATTATGCATCTCGAAATAAATTTACCAGTCGATTGACCGAGTCGAGACACAGCTGTCATTTACCATAATATTATTATTATGTCATTCGCCTATTTAAAAGGAGGCAGTAATATTTGAAAAACATTTGGTATCTATTGTCTAAGTTTGGTGCCCTCTTGAACGAGGGTTCATTTACAATAGTTCCTTGGCAGTATTCATGATGGCCGATTAACCGCCACAGGATTAATAACGCAGAAATGTATTCCAAACAGCCATCACTCTTGCCAGGAACATAAAAATATCACAAGAACTCACACATATACTAACAGGCCACGGAGCAGTGCGAGCATATCTACAAAAATTTTAATTGAGGGACGATGACTGTTAGTTGTCCATGTGACGGCTACAGATCTCAAACTGTGTGGCATGTCATCAACGACTGCCCTATACTAGAGAAGGAGCAATGGACTCTCAGGACCATAAAGAAAATTAAATAAATAAATGGAGGAACATAATTAACTACACACCAATGCAATGAACCCACCCAACCACTTTGCACGAAAAAGCAAGGGCATGGTTATTTAGGTACTTATATAAAAAAAATGATGACCTAACGGCTAATGCGTAGGCTTGTAAGGCCTTGAACAGATGGCGTGATATGTCTCGCGAATTCTCCAGGTAAAAGTGACTTAATTGACCCGTCCACAAGCACTTGCGGAGTCATAACTATCGCGCGACAAGGGCAAGCAAACGCAAGACTCTCGACATCGCGATGTTTTTAGCCACTCTAAAATGAATTAAGACCGTCTCTTGCCCGAGCGCGACAGTGTTTATGGCTTATAAAGTGCCGAGAATATGTAGTGCAAGTTATCACGAAATAAAAAATTTCATTGAAACCAAGTAACATAATTGAGTTGTCGGGCTTTTCCTAACCGTCCTAGCTTATTTACTGACAAATGGAACGCGCTATCTGGACGGAGCATATTTTTGGTACTCGAGCATAAAGCACGGTGGGACTCACGTCATCTGGACAAGGTCTAATAGCATGGGTCCCAGTTCCGGTCTGGCAAATACACGTGTTGTCTCTCATGTGTGTTTGGAGTCAGAATATGGACCTATTTGTTGAGCAAGCGGTTAACATCCATTTCTCTTAATACAAAACTCTAGGGGTACTCTTAATGGTGAAGGCCCATATTATGATCTTCTTAGGATCGGATATGGTAAAAAATAAAACTGAACCTGCCCCATGTCACTTATAATATTATTTTTTAATTATTTTTATTTGAAAAAATAAATAAAATAAATAAACGATGACATGAAATTGTGATATTGCTTAGAAAAATCTTGTTGGAAGAGTAATGTTATGCAGAAGAAATAATGCTGTCCCTCACTGTGGTTATGTCAATATAATAACGTGGCATGAATCATTCATAATAATAATATAAAGACAGGTTTGTGACATTCCACGCGGTTCATATTTTATAATATTGATTGACCTTTTGTTGGTCAATGAACGTATGAACAATGGCGAAGTGACAAGGAATGGAAACTAAAAGTATACTTAATATATTTTCACCTCATTTTTACTCGCAATATTCTTTTTTAATAATAAAACTATCGGTAACCTACTTACTATATATACCTAGTAGGTACGTAGTACATGATGTTAGTAAGAATTATAAGATTTTGATCTAATGTAATAAAGGGCCTTGGATGGATCAACAAGAAAATGAATTTTCCTTGTGTACTTTCATTTTGTAATGTATCTAGGTATTTTTTTTTTTGTGATTTTACCGAGGCTTTGACTGCGACTCGCTGTCATATCGCCTCTTCTCTTCTAGAAGGGGATTCGTCGATCAGGTCCTCACTCCTATTCTGTTAAATAACTTTACAATTTTGCCTAGCTCTTCCGTCTTACCCACCGCCAGGACACCCTTCAATTCGTCGAATCTAGGTATTTAGGTAAGTACTCTAAAATATACAGACATTACACATTTCAATGAAGTCACCATTGCCTCAACTAGTGGTTATTCGTGTTCACTTCTCAGTTATGGAGTTAGATAGTCATTAGTAACCCATTATTGGTTTTTCCGTATGCATAGCATCAGAAATGATTGTTTTTTTTTTGTTTCAATATATCAATACTAGGAAAACCCGATCTTCAGCTGAGCACCAGCGACTAGGGAATCCAATCCCGGGATCCCGGACAATTTTCGATACCTACGAATCCCCGGATTAGTAAACATAATCTCGAAAGTTTCGGGATTGATTTTTGATCAATCATAATCAATTGGTATGTGTTCAAAATCATTATGTTAATGACATGCATTTACCTTCACATGTCACAGGGGGGATCGCCGGATGCTTGCAGATAATAAATAACTATTTTTGTTACCATACGCAATCGTAATATCAGAAAAATAATAAATTCGTTAATTTAAACCAATTGGACGCTACTGACGTGCTGGCACGCAAACGACGTCTAACCGCCAGTGCCATGGACGTACAGGCACGCACGTGTTTCCACGCCGAATTTTATGAATGTATGTTTAAATTCCCTCATTGATTAATTTTCTTAAATAAATAAATGAAACTGTGTCTTGACATTATTAATTAACAATATATTATGTCTTAAATAGTATATAATATTATACTAGACATTTTTGAGTTATTATATCAATGTTATGTGTATATTATTAAAAAATAATATTAACTAAGTATCGAAAAAATGCCAATCCTGGAACTAGTTCTGGGATCCCAGGATCGTCAAATTGTAATCCCGAAATACCGGGATCAAAATTTTGACTCGGGATTGGATTCTCTACCAGCGACAGTACGGAATACCTTTAATGATTATTTTATTCACAAAATCTGTAATTCACAAAGAAATTTAAGGGGTCGGTTAGGATACATTTCACCCTACCTTCCCATTTATGTAGAACTAGGAAATAATTTATCTAAGAATCCGCAGCTCATCACGAGTTGAAAAAAAATAATTTTTAGGATTATACTTGATTGAAATTATATAAGACCGGTTGAATTATTGGTTTTGTATAAATACATGTTTACTCAAAACGTTCTTAAGAATTCAATATTAACTCTCCTAGGTAAGTATGTATATTATGTACTTATACAATGTTTGCGCACATTTCCAGCCAATTTATAGCTAGAAATCTCAAAATAAATGCAAGAGTTAAATTATTTTAATTTATTAAGTATTTATATTATAAAAACTATAATTAATATAATATTGTGATATTAAGTTTACTTGATTTATTTAATTGTAGTTTCTATCTCAATTAATAATTATTTAACATAGTAAGCAATTCAATTGTTTCAGATTAATTAATAAAATCTGACGCAGCATATTATTACGATTTTTTTTAATATACACTGAAATAATATATGTTATAGGTACACAATACAGTATATTATTTATAAAAATCTATTGTATTTTATGGACTTCCTTGAATAAATTTTATAAAAAAAGTATTGTTTTATCTTCATGTCATTTTATTTACAAAAACTGTACTCACTAAACACGTGTATATTTGAGTGATAATGAATCACTATTGTAATAATTAAATCATTTAGTTTTTGCCCGATAATTGTAAATTTATTTTTAAAAATTCCAACAGTAAACTGAAATAAAACAATGAGAGAAAATAACAAAAAAATGAATAATAGTCAGCGGTGCAATTGAATACAATTGCATCATTGTTAAACGTTCTTTGTTATATCGTAAACGGATTTGAACGAGCTGAAACACCAATTGAGAATTGCGAACAATTCATTTTGTATGGCGAGTAGTACATTTTACGTGTACTATTTATCATATTTACAACATAACTAAATTAGTAACTAGACTAGACCCACTTTTTTATGTAATAGCATGTAAGAATTTCATTGCATCGTCATTTTTAATAAATGCTTTAGCGGTTAGCCTATCCAAAATCTACTTTAATATTGACTTTACACAGCGCCATTTTTAGATTAATAAAGCCTGAGCATATCTTTTTGCACGAGCAACGAGTGGTCCACTGTTCAGCTGTCAAAATCAGAACCCAGATTGCTTGACATATTGATTCGTCCTTTCTCGTTTCAAATTGTATTATAAAAAATTCTCAAATCAAATATATTAATAAATTATAAATAATATACATGCCTGTTATTCATCAACTGTTAACGTCAGACTAGTCCTTCACACAAAAACCGGTGGTAATATAGATTTCCAAAAAATATGTAGCATTGATCTATGCATTACATTTGTAGAAGGTGTGTTAATGCTAGTGTATTATTTATCATGTAACTTATTTATTCAAATTCAACCATTCCCTGTGTGAACACGACAGACGCGTCAGTATGAGGACTTTATTGAAAAATGACAGGCAATGACAGGTCATCCTTAGACAACAATGGGAAGGGGCGGAAAAGTAGGACCAGTCGTTGTGAATATATCGGCTTTCTACTTGAGTCGGCAATGCTTTGCGGCAACTTACTCTTAACTATAAGCGATGGTGCCCATAGAACGCGTCGGGCGGGCTAAGTCGGCGTATGAAGTGTTTATGCATAACCATAATCACACGTCTCTTCCCGCGCATTACCCTTCACCTATGTAATAAGCGGCCCAAGCAGCACAAAATAATTATTTTTACAGCGAATCTCATAACAAAGCAATAAAAATATTATATTATTTCGGGGCTTGTAATTAATATTTACGAGGACATTATTCAACCAGCGAAATATAGGATATGCAATAAAATTAAACAATGAGTTCTCTGTTCTAAATAATGACTTTTCGCCCGTCGATCGACGACGCCGTCCAGAGCGTGATTTTGCTCGCTGTGTTCAATGAATGGACTCTTTCTCTCGTCTCTTTGTCTCGAATTTTCTTTCATTTGTATCGCCGAGAAGCGGTGATTCGCGAAAAAACGATGATTCATGCGGCGGGCGCGTATAATGCGTCATGAAATCCAGTGGGCGCTGGCGTATTTGATTACGTTGTATTTTCGTTGATTTACACGCCACTTGTGAAATTTTGCGCGAGAGCCACACTTGCTGCGTTAAGTGGGTTTTACGCCTAAAAGACTCATTAAATAATAACACGGAATCTATAAACACAATAATAATCGAAACCAAGTGCGCGTTATCGTCCTCCTGGCCTAGGGGGCAGTAATAGCCTCAGAGACAATTTGGGGGGGGGGGGGGAAATGAATAAAGGGACGTTGGAAGCAAAAAGAAATTAGAAGAAAATCTTGGAAAATCGTTCGTACATGCTTCATGTTTGTGTAACATACAGTTACATTCGTAGTGATTACCCATTTTCTGAATAAACTTACAAAATGCATTTAATTTCAGAATGCAAAAAAAGCATTTTGATTTATCCACGTTTCACAAAACCCCAATGATTAAATAAAAGTTAGCAAGCAATATATTTTTTCAGATAATAAAGATGAAAATGTAGATAATGTGGCAATGATTTCTAACCAAGTTCCATGGAATCATAGTGCTTCGCGAGTAGTGCCAGGCGTTTTGCGAAAGTTCCGCGTATTTGAAAAGTTGCTTGCAGTTTCCTTAATATACACAATAATAAGCCACATCAGCCAAAAATTCATACACAGATAATTCCCTGGTAGCACGCTCTTTAGTATTATACAATAATATCCAATAGGTTCACCACACTGGTTATAAAGTTTTCTAATAATTTTACATCCATGATGGCCGCGCGGCTTAACCGTCGGCCTATAACGCCGTGGGTGCCAGGCTTGAATCCTGGGTCTGGCAAGTGCATATATTGTTTTTCAATTTGTGTATGAGTCATAGTATGGACCTAATAGGTTGAGCAAGTGGCTGACATCCATTTCTCGTAAAAACAAAATCTGTTAATGCAAACCTCTACTCTGCGGAGGCCCATATGATCTTATTAGGATCGGACATGGTCGGGAAAAAAATAGCATGTTTAATATCCACGTTTATCGTTCAATAATATAACATACATGGTATAAAGAACTATAATAATCAATATGCTCGGTGATTCATCATATTTTTATAGTTAAGGCGATACTTCAGTGAAACGGCAAATAATTTTCAACTCGCTGGCAGTCTGAGAGCGAACGTCGAGGTGTCAATACGTCATTTTGTTTCATGATATCGACGGTGGTATTAATTCTTAAATTGTGTAAAGATGACTAAAAACGTTACCCATTTACTTTAAAAAGAAAACATGTCAATGAATATATTATTATTGTTACTAATAGAATAATAAACAGAACATTACATGGATGCATGTTGGATTTATATGACAAATTATATTTTGGTCGGCAGGCGTCATTTGCACCCGCGACCCGCAATCCGCGCATCGCCTAGCCACGATCTTTTTAGGTCATGCCTCAACTGAGGTATAACCTTAAGTGATTTTAGTCTGATGTTATAATAATATTGATTTTACAATATAATGGAAAATGGAAGGAACAGAAAAATAAAACTGACAATAAGGGTAAGCTTACACCATGTTGCCGTAAAAATGCGGTATCTTCCAGGATAAATTGCGGTAAATTGAGGTGCCTACCAGGTAATAGAATTTGACTGCGCATACAATATAATGATTTTGGTCGCATTTATTTTATGAGTTAGTAAACATATTGAGTTAATTCATAATACGACCTATTTAAATCTCCTATATATTATTATCCTAAGAGATTTTGGAAAATACGTCAACTTTTTTATTTAAATACCACTTTGTTGATTATTAAAGGAATTCACTTCAATTTTTGGAGTCCCGAATCTACTTCCATTTGAATCGGGCACAATCTGATAAAACTCGACACAATCACAGATACTATCGTTTTTAAATCGCGTTTTACATCCGTCACCATACATTTTCGCATCTTGCCTTTCGTCTACCGCAAATCGATTATAATGTCGCTTAATTCTTTCTATATAATCAATATTGCAAAATATCTAAATTAATATTCCACAAAATTATTCAAATCTGTAAGTAGCACATTGGCGTACGAACAAGAAATAAATACATATTTCCTCACTAATTACTACGAAAATATAATCTAAAACCACGTCACTGCTATTTATCTGTCAAACTGAAATAATAGATGATTGATTTTCAATTGTTTTCTTTTGTGATATAAACAAGTTCATTTGACGTGTCAAAATTCAAATTTAGAATTTGCAGAAATAATCGAAAAATGTGACATTTCTATTAGCATATTAAATAATCAATTTCAATCAAGACATTTATTGTTAATGTTTACGTTAATTGCATAATAAATATAATATTTTAATGTCTCTATAAACGAGCATAAAAAAACAATAGTCAATCACTTTCAGAAATACGTTTCCTATAGATATATTTTTGCCCATATTTAATCCGAAAATTCCTGGCTGTCACAAATCACACAACAATGTATTAATAGGTACGTCATTGCCTTGCCTCTTCACAATATTCGATGAGTTTATTTAAATTTAATAATAAGGCCATATTTCAACGATTATCATCATGATCAAAGATTAAAACTAAATATAAAACTACGTTGATTAATCAAATTATCCTAAAAAAATATTGACGGAGCATCATTTACGCATGCATTTTTATTTATTTTGAACCATAGACAAGATACTTTTATTTTAGCTGTCATATTCATAGACAACGTAGGTAGGTAAATTAAAAATGACGTTTACTATACGTAATAAATACACAAGGTTTTTACAATTTTATTAATATATAGTATTTATATAATGTTGAATTAAACGTTTTATTACACAATATAAGAAAAATTCATGCTTTATAGACAACTAAAAAAGTCAATTATGATCATTTCATCCCATAATCGCACTATGAAGTACCTACGTCATATTATTATCCACTATTTGCATCCATGTGGTTACTATATAGAAGAATCAATGTGTGTCACTATGCTTATTAAGATTCCATGCTGGGTGAAGGTTATTCCAATAATCCTCTTGGTCATATGAATTGCTATATCTATCAAAATTGATGTACCTACCCATTTATATCCTCATTATCACCATGAACCAGGATCGATCCACTACTCGATATAGCCGTCTCAGAACTAATTCCATTCCTCTTATATACATTGCTGCATTTATCAAACATTTTTAAATAATAATAATATATTCATTTCATCGTTATCATAATTACACCGGATCAATACACTGCTCGATGAAGGCCTCTCTAAGCTGAGTCCACTATTTTTTGTTCTATGAATTGAACTGAACCGAATTTGTGAAATTGCGTATTACATGAAATCGGCAAAATTTTGTCAAATTCATGAAAAATGCAAGCCCGTTGCCTTATTCATGAATTAGGCAAATTATCTGCCAAGTACGTGAATTCGGCAGGGTATAGAATTCTTAAACTGTCAACATGACAGTAGAAAAAGTAAATTTAATACGGATGGTTTTATTAGTTACGAGTATAATTGGACATAATATTATAATATTATTATTAGGTTCGGTTAGGTTTTGTAATTCTGAATTCAACTGAATATCCATTTTAAGGTTACCTAACACCTGTCAACAAACTATCAAATTTAATCATACTATCACAAACAAACAATCGACTATTGCCTGATACCAAAGCTCAAATCAAATCGCGAAAATACCTTTTAATAAAATTCTCCCGTTATCATATTATAGTTCTAGATTTTTTTGGGCATAGTAATTGGAAATGAACGTCATTGTAGTTATTAATAGGCATATTTTTATATAATCAATAACATTTGACATCTGGTTAGTTTGATTATTTGCAAAAAACTCCACCGGAGCGCCACTATCTATATTGACCAATGCATGAGCATTTCACAAATTTGATTTACTTGGAAAAAACACCACCGGAGCGGAGCGCCAATATCTAATTTGCCCTATGCATGAGCTAGGCAGAAAAATTACTGCCAAATTCACGCACTCGACAGATGTTTTGCCTATTTCATGAATAAGGCAATGGGTTTGCATTTTTATGAAATAGGCAAAATTTAGCCGATTTCATGTAGGTAATACGCAATTTCACACGTAGGCGTAACATATACATACATATATCTACCTAAATATTTATAATGCCATTATCATAATCAGTTTGGATCAATACATATATAGACGAAGTCCTTTCTAACCCAATTACTTTCTCTCAGATCTACGAGTTCCTTCTTTTATCAACATTTGTTTCGATATGAACGTCCCGCACCGGGAAACATTATATAAAATGTTAATTCAAAATTTGTTTTTTTAAATATTATTCTATAGCTGCAAGCATTTTTTTAGACAATTAAACAAAATAATTTAATAGTTATATGGCTAATCTTCATCTATTACCTCAAGGGGATACGCGTGAGATTAATATAAACGTTATATTATTGAATCGCAATCAAATTACCTGCTATTCTGCTAGGTCTAGCAGCCTGGGATGGTGAATCCAGAATAGACTCTGCATATGACGCCAAATTTATATCGAAAGTAACGACTTGCAAATTGTAGAAGTGAAAAATCAGCGAAATGTCAAACGGCGCCGTCTCTGCATACCTCACAATTTTATTAAAATTCAATACCATACATTAGGACGCTAAGCTGTCTGCAAGACCTAGCGAGACAGACTGGCGAGAGCCAGCTGGCTCAGCTAGTATATAATTAATACATGATGTTGAATTTTTAATTTAAATATTTTATATATACCTAACACGTAGGTATTGTATAAGAAAATAATATATAAATGTTCATCCAAAATTGAATTTCATTATTCTATAGTTTAGTGTCATTTACGTCATTAGAAATTTATCTTAATGGTCGCATTACACGTTATAAAAACTAAAAGAAAAAAATATTGCAATAAATATATTGACGTAAGTTAAATGAAGTTATTTTTTTAACTATTCTAGAGTCAACTTACATTTTTAAAAATATACGTGCTTTAATTAAACAATTAAATTGGAAATCCATTTGTCATGTAAAGTTTTCAACCTTATAGTATGAGAAAATTAACGTATAATAATTTAAATAGCTGTGTTTTATTTAACGAAATGTTCTGGAGGTACCTATAAGGCTTATGATAAAATTCATTAGAATTATTATAACTTTGCCATTCTTGTTAGTACTGGCTTGTGTATCTCTGATGATTATCTTAGGAATTGGTGGCATCCGTTGTTTGTTCTCCCAATGTGTAGAACTACCCTGCCATTAGAAATGCCAATTGGGAGGGCAATAACCATATCTAATCAAATCACTTCGAATCTTGATATATTCCACTTACGTGAGGGAGAATTTAGGTGGTACTTTTATTTTTCGTATTTTACTATTGTATTATTTACTCACATTGTCCTGTATTTTTATTTTAAAATTCTTAACAATTACTTTAATATGTCATGTCGTGAACGCCATGAATTTATAATTTGTCATGTTCATTATATGTAAAATAAATAAATTTGAATTTGAATAACCACTAAATGTTTGGCAGTGGAAATAATAAGAAAAAAAAATATTATGTACTGCCATCAAAAAAATATTATCTATCTACGTCATGTGAGCCTTGCTTTATAATGAACCACTTTCGCGAAACGTCACAACGCTAGAAGAAAAAAATCTTTATGCAAGGTCAGTTTCGTTATATAATATTGAATAAGTCTTTATCACAACAAATACTTACATTACAACATAAAATATATCTAACGCATGACTTTCACTGAGATTGAGCGAGAGAAAAAATGTTGTGTAAAAATATAAGTAAAATAAAAGAAGTGAGCTATGGCCCACCAGTCTTTTAATTAGTAACACATTATAAACTATCAAGTAAGCGGTATTTCTCCCATTATGGTTTAGAGCAATGATACTCAACCTTTTTTTTCTTCGGGCCAACTACATATATCTGTAAAGTAACGCGGGCCGCATCACTACTGGTGTGACGACGAAAAAAATCATGAAACCACCACCCCTTTTTTACAAAACATTTTCGAGATTTTAAAAATTATGCGAGTTTTTTAAATTAAACGTGTGAAATATAGCAACACTCTTATACCAGATCTGTGCGTCAAAGTCGAAACGAATCTCAAGATATGTGTTTCGGGCCGCACATAAAAGCTTAAAGGGCCGCATGTTGAGTATCGCTGTTTAGAGGATAACACGCATGGCTCGTGATCGGTGATCATGCGTTCAAATTTTGCAACTTGATTATTTTTGAATCAATATGTGTCTTTACAGTGTAATGTCATACCATCGCAAGTTACTGTTACGCGCAGCAAATGCGTAGCTAAAATAATCTACAAGTTATCCCTACCGAAGTTTGCCGCAGTCACGTGTATGCGGCAACTTGCGGTAGTATGCACGCTGACGTTTAGATCCAGGGGCCTTATGTTAGAACTTGCGAGTTGTAGTCGCCCGGTCGATATGACGTCATATGACATCATTGTGACGTACTACCGTAGTGATAATAGCATTCGAGAAAATAACGCTACTAAAATAGTGGCGTTATCCATTGTCCCCATACACAAATAGGTGTTTCAGCATAATAATATCTATGGTGAGCCGTGTGCGTTGGACGGCTTGCCTCGAGCGTGTATTGACTGACGTCACAATTACGTCATGTCGTCGGGTGACTTCATATCACTAGTTAGAACATAGGGCTGCAAGACATGTAACTAACAAGTTCGATATAAAAATATCATCAGCAGTTAAAGTTTTAAAACCGTATTAATTGTAGAGGAAATAATATATTGGATTACAGATATAATAAAATCAATGTTTTTTCTGTACGTTGAATTTAAGTACAGTAGTACCTAGCATTGACCAATGGTTATTTACTTCCAATAAATAAATACAACATATTTACGCTATTTTATTATTTACGCATTAGGCGTAATAAATAAAGCATTTAAATGACGGAGTACGTAAATAACCATATGTTTATATCCGGGAATATAATATATTTAACCGGATATGTTACCGCAAAAATTAAAGCAGTCTAAAATAATATGTCCTAAATCTATGGTTTGTAAACACCCTGCTTTCTAACATTCTTCGGGTTTTCACGTTTTTGTCCCGGATTTCCTGTATTAAAACAACGTTACATTTATTGGCTTGCATTGTTCGTGAAATTAATCTAGTCTAACTAAAGCATATATTATATTAACTACTTATATGACTCATATGGCAGGTTTCAAAGCACAATGTCATTGTGAATTAATAAAACAATCAGAAAAATAATCGGCATCAAAACTACAGGTAGACACATTATCGTTACTTTCAATTATTAACTTCACAAAAAAAACGTCAGTTAGAATATTATTTTGAAGGTTATTAATTTCTCACACAAACTACCGAGTGCAATACGGTACAAAGCTTGGATTCGAATAGAGATAATGTAATAATATTTTACTTGAAATTTCTTCAGCTGTTTCAGAACAATGTATTATTTTTACTATCAGTGGTGTATGGGGGGCTCTCATTATTGGTAATGGAAACGAAGTTTTGATTAACCCTTTGCGCTCTATTATTTATATATTTATCATTCTACAAAATAATCAATTAATATTTTAATAATAAACATACGAAAATTAATTTTCGAACTATTCTGTGTAATTTCGAGTTCAATCCAGACATAGGAGCTTTAACGGTTTATACTAAGTTACATACAACAATTTTGAATTGAATGAACATAGAAAGTTATGTCGTATACCCACCAAAGAGCAAGAAGTCAAGTCCAATTTCGAGGTATTTTATTGCCCCAGATTTCAAACTTGGAAAGCAGAAATTTAAAATTTTCTGTACCTACAAACACCGCCAAAAGATGTCATCCCCTAAGTATCTTATTTCATAGAACTCTAAAGAGACCTGAATCATTATCGAGCTCACTTATAAAAATATGAGCAGGGTTGACTACGAGAATTAGCAATATATAGAACCTAAGTAATTTTGTAGTCACCATTTGATAACTTGTAAAATCATAATTTTAGAAGAATCGTTGAGCCATTCCTAGCATCATTATAAGTTAATATTAATCATTAAAGCAAGCTGTTATTCTAAAAACAATATCTTATGATTAGTATATAACTTAAAGCAAGGATTTCAGCAGATAAAGCCTTAGCCTTAGCCAATGACATATTAAATGGACGACTCACTTCATACCCGGCGCGCACGAGAAATTGTGCATGAAAGTCATTCACAGATGTATAGGTAGATGTCACGTGGCCATTGACGTATCCGTTTCCATTATGCGATACAAGCTTCGAGAATTTATAGTAATATAACCTTTATTGTAATGGCGTATTAGTGTCATGACTCATTGCGTTAGAAACAGATTCTCGGTTACTTACGACTTCTCGGAGATTAGACGCAAGTGTGCCCAGCGAATCACAGGCGACTGACTGTCCAATGGTTCCTGTCATTCAATTGCATTGAATAAACATTCATCAATATCTTAAAATGGCATTTTATAAATAATAAATAATACTAACACATGCAAAGTGATATCCCATCTTTCTTGGAGTGTTTAGTTACAGCGCTCGGAATGGAGCGGAACGCCCCGGAGCGCCGTTCCTGTTCGTGGGATTTCCGAGGATGGCGTTCCTGTTCGTTAAAAATTCGAAAATGGCGTACCGGTTCGTAAAATATCCGACGGACAGCGAGTCGTCTAGTAAAATCCTCAAGCGTCATACTTAATATTATTACGTTCCGGGTCAGATTTAAAATTGACGAAAATTAATTTTTATTAAAAAATAATTTTACTGGTTTAGAACCACTGAATTTTCTATGACCCGTACATATTACATACTTAAGAATGTCCGAAATTGTTTTAAACGGTGGGTAAACAACAGAATATTATTTTTTAAGACAATATGAAACTGCTCTTCAAAAAAGATTGTTTTAAAACACGAGCATATGTACTGGAGAGAATTGTATAATTTCTCTCAATTGTTTCCATTTATAGTCACAGAAAAACATTGCATTTTTAAAAAGAATTTGGTACGCACCGAAATATTAAGAGCGTGAGTGTTAAAAAAACAAATGCATGTCATAAATTTTGTGTGCACCTTCTACGTATTCTTCCGGGCGACCGGGCGAAATGCATTGTCTAAAGACACTAAAGCTGTAAAGTGTAAACTAAATAAATATTGCATACATGAAAAAACCTAACTAGGTAGTTAGACCTTCGCAGATGAGTTCGCTAAATTATTTTATTACCGGCAAAATGTGTGCCCTGACAAAAGCCTTTGTAGTAAATAGTAAAAAGTTTTCCCTAAATAACCTACATGTTTTTAAGGGGTTGAAATATTTCAAATTAAGTATGTAATTGTTAATAAAGTTTTGTTTTTCCCTTTGGCGAGTTCATACCACTTTTAATAATTCACCAATTAATAAATTTCTAGACAAAAACATTAATTTTATTTTATGATTTAAATTATTCATTGCGGTTATAGGTAATACCTATATTTAAGTGGTGTGTCGTGTGATTATCTATTAAATTATATACCATATGTCATGTTATACCTTTTTTCTATGTATTTTGTATAGGTACTTGCATACCTACTTCAATTTAACTAAAAGTAGGTAATTTTATTTGATTGTTTATAAGTTTATAATAATTATTTTTATGCTGACGTCGCTACATTCTGGTAAGTTTTGTGTTTCAATTTAAAATGTTAACTGTTTTATATATATGTAAGTTACATTTTAAAGAAAATGCGTTCTCTTAAAAATTTGATTAAAAATCCCAGCAGGCAATAACATTACACAAGAAACTAATATATCTGCACATAAAAAAAAAATAGATGATCGAAAAGAGACAAGCGGTCAATTCACTAGAAACCCAGTTATTAAAAATTGGAAGAGTTTTATCAGTGCGGTGGGTGGTTTCAAGTATGCTTACAGTAAATGCCGTTATTATAATTATTCGGCACTGTACGATCATTTTAATAAAGCATCCGAAGATAATACTACGGATGTATCAGAACGATGCAAATATAGTGGCCTTAGAAAAATGTTAACAAGTGTGGAATTTGTTCGAAATTTAAATACAATGTCAGATGCACTAGATGAATTAGGTTTCTTATCGAATTATCTTCAAAGGCGTAATATTACACTAGTCGATGCTGATAAAGCGATTAAAACCACCATTCGTGTCCTTGATTCGATGGCAAATGATCCCGGTCCAAAATTATTAGACGCTCTTAGAGCCATAGATGAAAAGATATACAAAGGACTAATTATTCAGGAAGGTAAGGTTAAAGCCATTAATGTTTCTCAATTATATAGAAGTCTAGCCAATACTTAAGAAATCGAATGATTACAACAAGTTCATCGCATGTCAGTCGAAACGCAAACATTCACCAAGAAAACATTAATCTATATAACAATTTATTAGAGAGTATGCAAGTACTGGATCGTAATAATTATCGCAAATCAGATGATGACGGCGTGGACATACGATATGGAGAGGATAACATTATCAGATTATGCCATCAATTTCATTTAAATGAATTAGATATTAAACGCGGTTTTAGGTTTTTTTTTAAATGTGTGATGATTCTAATAAAACTCCAGAAGATTTGAAACCTCTCCTTAAAGCTATAGCGACGATCCCAATATCAACAGCTGAATGCGAAAGAAATTTTAGCGCTTTAAATGAGATAATGACACCACCAAGATCATGTCTTAATATTAAAACGTGTGCTACGTTGTTATTTATAAATAGTGTAGGTCCGCTATTGAGGCAATTTAATCCTGAAAAATATGTTCGGTCATGGTTAGCTAAAGTCGGCATTCAGCGGATGACACGGCAAGTCGAAAAAGAGAATTGAAAGATGACAAAACATACGACCTCCTGTGGAAATTATTGTAAAAATTAAACAAACCAATGCGGATATGCATTTCTTATTTTTCTTAATGATTGTTTATCAACGTGTCAATACGTAAACCTTGTAGTAAATATATAAATGTATACATACTATCTATCTATATATAAATATGTATAATAATTATGAATGCACACACATAATAATATGTAATTGTAATAATCAGGGGCGGCTCTTCCTTTGGGTACCTAGGGGACAGACCCCGGTCCCCTCATCATTCTATAGTCAATATTCAATTGAATATTCATGTTATACGTTCCTACCATAATACATTGATTTTGTATAAATTAATTAAGTATATATTTTATTTGTACTGTTTGCCCATCCTTGATTCTTGTTTCTTGGCCCATCTCTAATGCTCTATGTGAGTTTTGGCACCACCTACATAGTACAATACAACGATACTGCCGGGGTCGAAATTCGGTGGTCCCTTTAAAATCAAAGCAATGTTATTCTCAAAATTCATAAGGAAGCTGAAAAATGCGTACATCTGTAGGCCGTTCTGCACGTGCTATGCACATTTTACCCGCATGTGCCGATGCTGGACCGGGGACACTGTAGTAAATACCTGGTCTTGCATAAGTGTGAGTTTATAATATATTATCAAGTTATCTTGTCGGTCGGCTGTAAATTCATATCCCATGACCCATCGGTTTAGTTTATTAGTTAGTTTGCCAGTAAGTGATCAAATATGTCATCTATCTCCTTAAGTTTTAAAATATATTTGTTAATACATACTATAATAATTTATAATATTATCTTGAATGCTCAGATTATATTGAATGATAATAAAAAAGAGTAGGTAGGTATGTGCTATTTCAGTTAATTAAATCAATATTAATTTGTATTACCTACCTACCTAAATATTAATAATTGTAATGTACTAGTTGTGGATAGATGAATTTCACGTTAGTAAAATAATTTTGATAAATAATATTAGGTATTATGATGAATGAGGTGGTTCATTTATTGAAATATAAGTTCAGTACACTGACATTTGAAGACAAACTAGAAGTGAAACAATTAGGACCTCATCAACCAGTCACCAACAGATTTAGTTATTGTGTATGAACTAATCAAAACAAAAAAAGCATTAACCTCCGAACACTTTACCAAAAAACATGGTTGACGGCAAGTGTATCCTTCAAAAAACTATGTTGTTTTTCTTGTAGCAATAAGATTCTTTCGAACGCAGGAGGCATATGACGATGAAGTAATAGCTAAAAAAGATATGTTTTTTACGCTTTGATTAATATTGATTAGGTAGGTACTTATAAGATATTTCACGCCATCTGACCCCACTTACTAAAAGATGCTAGAGCCGCCACTGGTAATAATTAATAATGTATTGCTTGGATCCCTCCTCTCTCCACTAACGCCCTTATCCTACAGTATTCCTTTCCTGGTAAGGATATGCTTACACCTCCACGTGGTCAATCTGGACAGTATTGTTTATTTTTTATTGAAAACAATTAGTCTATAACTCGGCTCAAAATCTCGGTTTCATTGCATTGTATAAATTCAATATAGCCAAGATTTTAAAATATGTGTATTATTTACAAAATACAGTACAACAGTTAATACAACAGGTAATGTTAAGTTGTGAATTAATTTGTTTGTTGTTCAAGATTAATCCAATATAAAAATATACTGTATGAATGACGTTCCAACGTATTAAAATTTATCATACCTTGAAATTCGGGAACAAATTATTTCGCTTAGCACATGTTCAATTACAATAACAATTGACAAAGAGAAGCTTTCTTGCATCTTACACTGGTTACAAATGTATTTATGTATAATGATTATTAATTTTAAATAAGTATATGATACTTTTAGTAAGTGTATTTTTAGGAGAGAATTTACTTAATATCTTTTATATCATATTTACAAAATCACTTAAATATACAACACCCACGATGGTCGCGCGACTTAAGTGTCGGCCTATAGTGTCGTTGGTCCCAGGTTCGAATCCTGGGTCTGGCAAGTACACATATTGTGTATCAGAGTATGTACCTAATAGGTAGGGCAAGTGGTTGAGATCCATTTCTCGTAAAAACAAAAAAAATCTGTTAATACAAACCTCTACTCTGTGGAGGCTCATATGATCTTATTAGGATCGGACATAGTCGATAAAAAAAGAATTTATCTATGGCCTTGTAATTTCTTTACCCATAAAACGTATTTAAATTAATATGGTATAACAAAATTTCAGGACTTGTGATGCCATACGTATGATAAAAAAGTATGCAGATAATGGCACTGTTCAATAGTGCCATTTTATTAAGGGGCGGAAAATAAATGATGTAAATAGATACAATTATCAAAGTTACCACGTGGAAAAAATTTAAGTATTCATACTCATAACTTGATTATAATGCTGTGAATGTCAAAAGTTCAAAGATTGTTTTTATTTCTTTCATCGGTTTAAGATTGCAACAAAAAATCGAACACTCTTTGATATTCTTTGAAGATTATGCAGCGCTCCGGTTCGTAGAATTGTCCATTTCGAGCACTGGTTTAGTAGATTTTTTTACAATTTTTAACTAGGCACATTGGCATTTTGTAACACAATAATAACGGTGGAGTCGAAACCTGACAGTCAGAAATTTTGTATGGGCAGACCCAGCGGTGTCGCCAGACCGCTTGCAAGCAGAATGTTCATTTGAGCGTAGGATACCGATATTAAAATATGAATTTCGCCATCCGGCAGACCCGACACAAAGTGAGTGTCATTTTATTTTCTAGATGCTTCGTCCATATTAATGTCATTGGCCTTAGCTAAAATAATAACTAATGTAATTTATTTAACCCTGCATTCAGCAATTCGTCTTACTCTTACAACATTAAACTCTCTAAACGTTAACTGTTGAAGTTGGAGTATACTAGGTTCAAGTCATGCGATGTATGTAGTATCTATGTACCTATAAGTAAATAATAAGATTTTATAAAAAAATCAACGTGCACTGTCAAACAAGAACTTATTGTCCACGTGTTAAAACTGTGAACTAAAGATCCACTCCAGTGCAGCTAATCGCACTTCCGTTTTCAAATGAGGAACGAAATTTATCATTCTTTTTCATTTTACGCTCACGTGGTGTGCGGATCTGTCAATTTACGCAGTACCTATTTAGAATTTTGTTATCAAGCCCATCGTACAAAAATTAATCCAGTTTTGAGCCGTTAGTATATTATTATAAATATTATTATTTATTATCCCAGCCGGTCGAAAAATTTTGTGAGTTTTTCCCTCGGAAGAAGCATTTTGTTTACAGAAACTGTGAAAACAGTGAAACTGTGTGACTCACTCTAGCCTTAGTACCTGCTCGGCTAGTAAGTTTGCTCAAGGGCGGCACTGAGAAGGACAGTTGAATCGGTACATAGTTTAATGGTTTAAATGACTCATGCAGTAGTGAGGTGAATGATGTGTGTTCTCATCCCACCCAGTTTAATTTATTTTATAGAATTTTTCTATATACTTAGATGTTTATGAAATTTTTCAATATTATCTTCTTCTTTCACCCTGTCACGACCTAGCATTGGGGCATATGGCAAGCACAAGTTCGCGCCACTTCCCTCGGTCAATCGCCAACTCTTGCGCCTCCCGCCATTCCAGACCTGCAGCGCGTAGATCGCTTTTGTAGCACCGCTGCAGGGTGAGGGAAGGCCGGCCACGACGACGGAACCCTTGAGGCTGTGCCACAAGGGTACGAAGTGTCGCACTCTTTGGCGGCATCCGGAACACATGTTCCAGCCACGTAAAACGTCTTTTCGTGATTACGTCAAACACCGAAGGCTGCTGTGTCTGCTCACGAACTCGGGTGTTTGTAACATGGTCGTACCTAAGATTCGGCGGAGACATCGATTCTCGAAGCTGAAAAGCCGTGACCTTTGAAGCTTAGTAAGATGCGATGTCTTACCAATATGATGACTGATGATTAATTACTTGTACACCATTCATCGCTTCATTGTCCATAACTTTACCGAACCAGTCACAGCTATCGACAATAAAGAAAAATAACAATTATAAAATCACGCAATAATTTTAAAGTTTCTGCATACGCATTGTGTGAATGAAATTTTCTTATATGTAAAAAGAAAATAACAATACATACTTACACACAATGGCCGTTTTACCGCAACGTTTACTTCAGGTAACGAAGTCCATTGTGTTATATTGTATTTTCAGTCAAAAAATTTATTCGTTCATATGTAAATGTCAGATAGGAAGGTAGCTGGTGCCTACTTAGAATCTCACAATCCATCACTTCAATATATTGAGCAAAACGTATTTTTTTGCAAGAGTGTATTCAGAGATAAATGGCCAATGACTATTAATTAATATTTAAAAAAAACTCAAGATCTTGTTAGACATAATATACTACGTACCTATATAATTAAATAAGACATTTGATGAGTGAATGTATAGAATATTCTAGGTTCAAATCCTAACCGGGTATTTTTCCCATTAGCAAAACATTTACATAATAATATAATACTTAATATGCGTAAATAAAAAAAAACATAGTTAAATTAAAAAAAGATATTGAATATGGACTTTAGAGCTCAAAGTCTGGAAGTAACATATTCAATATTTTACAGGAGAGCAGTTTTAAAATGGTTAATCTAATCTAATTAAAATACTCACTCGCGTTTGGACTAAAACTCCGGACTTCCGCACTTTTGTAAATTATTTTTTTGCTATAAATTAAATCAAAAATTACTTAAATTGGACATCCAATCTTTTAGCTATAACTTATAATAATTAGACTATCGTCGTTTTAGAAGTAAGTATTTTGAAAACCATGTGACTTTGGACTCCCAAATTTTCAGCATTAAGATAACGTGAATACACATTTAAATCTGCATATTTAACTCAAAATGATAAAAGTATGACTTACTCACTTTCAGCTTTAAGGTACAGCACAAGATATACGAATGTAGCATTCTTTACAGAAAAACCATAATTTGGAAACACACAGAGACATTAGTATCTACCAATTAGAATAAAATCTTGGAAAATATGGCGCCAGACAAGACTCGAATCTGCATTTATCGGATTCCGGTAAATGTGCTTTAACAATTTAACCACCTACGCAAGAGCCAGATTTACGCTTAAAGAGGCCCTAGGGCCTAGGTTATTGTATGTTTAGGTCCCAGAAAAATAACGCAAAATTTTGCAAAATAATATATACCTATAGTTAATGGTATTCTTGCTTTATGATATTGCACGTCTTTTAAATGGGAATTTTTTAGTGTATAAAATCGATAAGTTTTGCGTGCTATAACGTCTAAATACTACATTGGCTTATGATACTATACAAATCGTTGCATAGTAAACAATCAATACCTAGTACATATTTTATTGAAAGCAGCTACTATTTTTGTCAAGCTTTTGGACCCTGCTAATTCATTTGCGCACGGGTAACTAGTTTGTCTACTTCAAGGTGTTCATAAATATTTGATCCCGGAGCTCCACCAATTTGACGCCCTGAACTATAGTCGTTTTAGCCTTATGGTAAATTTGGCCCTGTACCTGCGCCCTACCAAATAACAACGAAGTTAATTAATAGTTATTACACTGTACTGCAGTACGTTAATAATATTAATTTGGAAAGATTTGAGAAGTCTGAAAGAAGGTGTGATCACTGGTAACATCGAAGGGATGAGTCCGTGAGGGCGGTCATTTACAGGTGGAATAACATCACCAAGAAAGCGACTGAATTAACCATGAATGAACCAAAAAAGATCAGCGCAAGATCGCTCCAGACGAATGGCTTTAATTAGTAATGCCTACAATTTTAGTGACCACCTTCCTCAGTAGTGAGGCAAGGGCAAAAAAGTAGATATATTATGTGTATATTGTCAAAATAACTAATATTTTAAATATTTCGTATAGGTCTATTGAAATCACTCGTTTTTTTCTATAAATAAGTTACTATAGTGGAATGTGAAAAATACACATTATATTATTGTTGTTTAATTTAATAAAACGCATTTTTTTGTAGTACATATTCCACTTGTAATCAATAAATTAGGACCGGTTTCGTCCGCCTTAGAGGGACATTTTCAACAGTTCAACATTTTCATTCAGTTGAAAATGTCCGTCCTAATTTATTGATTACAAGTGGAATAAGTACTACAAAAAAATGCGTTTTATTAAATTAAACAACAATACAATGCAGTTCCACCATGAATTGACAGTTAACAAAATAAAAGAAATCAAATAATATCAGCTTAGACAAATACAATCAGTCAATCACCTTTGTTATCGAATAATTGACAGTCAATATTGTTGAATATGATTATTGATAATATTATTGATAGCTAGCGAAAGTACCTGGCTTCACACGAGGTCGCTTCATTGATCAATATATCTACATTCATCTTACATATCAAAACAATAATAATTACATTCTTCAATATTCAAATATCTGCATCTAGGCATACATAGAATTTTTTTTCTTTTTTAAAAACATACAATATACAACATGTCAAAATAAAAATAATTCTGACAGCCAAGTCAAACAAAAGAACATCAAATTAAAATCGAATCTAAAAAATGCAAACTTTATTTTGATCTGTCACGAAAATTTAAAATTGGAATTGGCAGGAAATGTAATTTGAACGAACAAACTTTGTATTAAATTTCTCATATTATGTAGGTAGATGTCAGTTGGGATAAGTTAGAAAAATAAATCAAAAAAACATCTATTTACACCATGTATGATGGTATATTAGTTCAATAGAGTTTTACACGGACCAAACAGCAATCTCAATTATTTACCTCTGAACGTAATGAATGACCGAATCTGAAAAGCAATAAATCTATTTGACTTTATTTGGAGGTGTGCCATGTATTACGAACGCCGAACGCGATATTTTGTTTCAATTCCAATACCTATTTTCAATTTTCAATAAGTATTTCGGGCTCATTGTCTTCAAAATTTATTCAAGTGGTTTTATCTTAGTTATACGCTTAACTGTCATTTTTTAGCTATTTAAATTAAATTAAGGTCAATGAGATAGATTTGATGTAGAACAAAATGTCGGACAAGGTCGTGTCTATGGTAAGTGCATGCATCACGATGTGTATTACCTGTAATTGTCACGATGCGTTAAGATTTTCTGTTAAATATAATTGGATTTTGCTCAGTACGTATTTATAATTAATGGTAATGGTATGCTCAGATAAAGAAAATTCGAGCATTTAAAACATGAGTTTTTCTACGGCAATTCAAAACCAAAATCAAAACCGACGGCAATGTTGTAACTCTCTCCCGTACCTAGACAGTGACTTTACGCGGCTAGCCGAAATGCATAAGTACATTTTGTTGTTCTACCTATCGCACCTGTTGTATGAAATTTTTTACATGTGATAAGCAGGTGCTTCCAAAAAAATATCGCACCGACGCTAGATGCGGCAGTACATAAAGTTAGATGTGTTTTGTGAATGACATTGACAAATAGGTACATGCCGAGACGGGTTTGTATATGTGCGACCGGGCTTATATGTAATATGCCAGTGAAATATAGCTATTTGGTTAGTAATTGCAGAAGACCATAGTAATATTATTTTACCTTGGCATATTTACGTAAATTAGTAAGTTATAATAAGACTCATTAATAACTACTTATTATTTTCAACGAAGCGATAGTGTGTTATCAATACTTAGAATATATTGTAATGTTGTCTATGAAACTAATATATTGAAGTATTTGTTATATCTTATATGAAGTCATATAAATAATACAGTTAAATGAAATAATTATGTAATGAGTAGGTATAATATATTTTATTATTCATATTTCACATAATTCTTCACCGAATTAATCGTCATAATCTATGTTATATAATAAGCAATATATTATTATCATACTATACCAGTCCTTTGTATTTTAATGATATCAATCCTGAAGCGATACTTTTGAGGCACTAGACTATGGGTTCCCAACATTATGTTATCAGGAGCACATTTCCTATAGGTACCCGAAAATGAATAGCGCGCATTTTTCCCCAACGAAACTTACAAAACTTACGAATGTCTTATAAGAAAAATATGTAATAAAACAGATTGAAATTTTAATTAGAGGAATATTTTACATTGGATTTCTTCAATCAATTTTGAGTAGATATTATAGAGAAGATAGGAATATTTATATACATTCTTAATCTTTCAACGGCTATTTAGATTCGCATCAGTGAGTCGCGATCTGCATTTCGATTATATTATGCTCATTGTTAAAAATAATGGACAAACGAGCTCGAGAGCGTATCCGTTTCCGATGGCTCTCTGCCGGCTAGACAACTTAAAAATGATGCGAAAAATCAAAGGAAAGGTAGGAGTTAATAAACTAGGCTCTCAAAAAGGCTTAAAAATGATAGTTAAAGGTTTTCACATGAATGAATCATGACGATATTTAAAAAAAAAACTTTGTACATAAAATGGATTTTCTTCAGTGGGTATACGTCATTTTATGTGTTTTTAAGTGGCGATACGAACAACACATGTATTTTAGATGTATTTATTTTTATAAAAAATCAGATATTAACGTATCACTTCCGAGTGACTTTATCAGGACGGAGAGTGCATTTAAGAAATATATTCAATACAAAGGGATGGAAAAAATTTAAGGAAATACTAAAATATTATAATATAGTGATAAATTGCTATAAATATAAATCGATGACTGAAGCTAGTGAATTCATTCGCTTATAAATAGCAAAAAAGTACTGAAGGCGTTCACACTAACTTAATCAATGCTAATTTTATTTAATATGATACGATTATAATTTATAATGCATTATTGATGATACAGGAAACGAATTATTTAAATTCTCACCAACAAAGTGGTAATAAATACTAAATGGCCAGGGGCCAACAGTCAATAAATTTGCAAAACATTTCTGTATGATCACTACTTTCAATGATAGTATGTTATTAGTGTTATTAGTATTATACTCACAGTATCCGAAACGAATTCGAAATTATTGTTTTTAAATAATATGACAACAAAAGTATGGAATAGCAATAATTTTCAGAATTAAGACTAAAAATTTTAAAATTTCAAGGCTTTCAGGCAGTGGTGAATTCTCCTTTATTGAGAGAATATTCAGTGACGAAAATAATAAATTATTCTTCTCATTATCAATGGCGCTACAGCGTAAATCCTCAATCTTCCATCTCCACGACTATACTACCATGATATGTAAAAAAGACAGTATAGTCGTTTTAGAATCTGAGAACGCAAGTTTTATACTATTTTTTTTTTCTAATATTATGTAAAATTATTGGATTGTTTTGACATAATCTCTAAACAGATGTGAGATTTAGAAATGTTACATATAAAACCCGGCAGTGATGCTTACGCCAGAATAAACATCTTCTTAGTACGTAGTATGAGGAATATGAAAAGAACCTTAATCTGATATCCCACCTGGCGTAAGTTGAACACAGGCCAAAATTAAAAATAAAAAGTTGCAGATACATAGGTATATTTTTTAATTAGAAATATTATTTAAAACAATAAAGGATTTCTAACGAAACATTTACCTACTGAACCTTAAGAAATATTTTAAATCCTTAGAGAATCTGCCTACATAAGTAGTTAAAAACCATTATTTAAATGGTTCAGTTAATATAAATGCAATTGGACGCGGCTCTCGTGGTGCAGTACGTAAGGTGCTGGCCTTCCATCCGGGAGCTCTGGGTTCGACCCGGTGTGGACATAATAATATATTCATGTGATTTTCTCAAAGCCTGCGATTGTTCAATAATTTAAAAACAAATACAATATAGGTAAAAATACATTATTTACATAATTGTTCCACATTTTCTCTCTAAATAAGTAATTATTCGTACATACGTTAAGTGCTATGTCCGCTACGAAATGTGGCTTTTACAAATTACAGTTTATATAAGCAGTTTTTACGATGAATGGTTGTTAGCCATTTGCCCAACTCTCTATATCCTTGGCCTTCTTTAGCACTTCCGGGCATGGTAGTAACAAAGTAAAATTCTCGAGTATGAAGAAATATGGAATAAACTTAAACATGTGTTAAATAATATGTCATATTTAATTATTACGTATGCATTCAAATTTTCTCATAATTGAAAAGTACATTTTATATTGGGGCTTTGGCTGAGGTTTTCTATGTCAATAATTTTATTGTCTGGCTATCATTAAGTCTTAAACAAGCCCCGGCTTCAAAGTCTTGATATATAGCGACTGGTTTTGCATTTATACCTTACTGTGGACGTTGCAGTAGACCAAATGACACGGCTAAAGCCGCGAGTCACGACTTCATACAGGTACACTACCAACTGGGCCACATTGGTGCAACAACAATAAATGCGATGTCTAATTAATATTAAAATAAATCTGTAGGTACTTTGTGAATGATAGTTAAATTTTGATTCACAATACCTTCAAATTAGCTATAATTAAAGCGATAATACTATCAATAGACAAAGTGATAATAATTATAGATATTAAAATAGACAGCGTGTCTATTGGCCTAAATTATTCAATAATTAGATAGATTTTATTGAAATTAGGTAGATACTTGTTTATTATTCTCTTACAATAAGAACAACTAGGTTAATTTTAATTTTTTATTTGTATCTAAGCAAAATCATCTTTCATAATATAAACAATATTGTAATGGCAATAATATTTATTCCTAAAGCCGCCTTGACACGGTCCAAGTACGATCCAAATAGACTTGGATAGGAATAATTAGTATGAAGATGTCTCATCCAAGTGACAGCTTCATACTATTTATTCCTATCCAAGTGCACTCGTATGTGACATCTTCATACTAATTATTCCTATCCAAGCTACTTGGACCGCGTCCTACTCATCCAAGTTAACTTGGATAGGAATACATAGTATTGAGCTGTCACTTGAATAGGAATAAATAGTATGAAGCTGTCACTTGGATGAGACATCTTCATACTAATTATTCCTATCCAAGTCTACTTGGATCGTACTTGGACCGTGTCAACGCGGCTTAAGTCGAATACTTTTGTCTGAATCGTTTATTTGAATTTTCCGGAATATGTAAACAGAAACATAACGTATTTATTTTAACTTGTATTTCATGAGGAAGCAAATAGGTTTGTTAAAAAATAATATCAAACGTAGTGAAATCCGTCAGGTTTGTCTTAAGCTCCGGCTAGACGCTCATGCTTTACCACAAGCTTACTTGCACAAACCGGTTTGTATCCGGAAGCCCGTGTGTATGGACGGGAAAACTGTAGCTCGCGCAAACCGAAAAGCACTGTAAAAGTGTTATTATTTATTGCTATTTTTTATTTATCTTATTTTTTGCACAAACTATACCGCATAGGCAAGTCGCTGCCGTCTAGCCGGCGCTTATTTGAAGAATTGACGTTGGAATTAATCAAATGGAAGTGGAGTTGCACTCCAGAAGATGAGTACCTATGTAAAGTTAAAGAGCAATGAGTAATAAAAAAACAAGACGTGGAATCTTGGTTTCAATATAACATTCAGTAGGCCCAATGTTGTTACGCGGGACTGGAAATGTATAATTAAATTACGAATACATGGAACGACATAGCGTTCTCAGGACTGGAAGGAAGATCTGGTCTTCAGCAGCCCAGCGTCCGATGACCGAGAGTCTCAAAATCATCGGCTTCCGTCCAGAAGTCAAAATTAAGAAAGCGGAAAACGGTTCCTCTTCTTGCGCCAACAATTCAAAATCCGTTACCCCTTCCACTCCACGATGTCCTTCTGCCGATACATAGTGCATAATAATGCGGACACTTACTTATAATAAAATTGGTTGTATATGACTGAACATAATAAATGATCTGAGGTTCGATGATCATGAATACAAAAACAGAAAGAAAATTATACAAAATTTAAAAGATAAAGCGACTTATGGGCCGCCGCCTTATATTTAAAATTAATAAATTTAGTAATCATATTATGTTGCACTAATATTTTAGTGATGACGTATTTGCATCTTCATTGTTCCTTATCAGTACTTACCGTTAGAGAGACTTTTTTCTTTGTCTAAGAAACATTATTATTTTTAAATTAAGAAGTTAATGACACACTTAAAAACAAAATGATCTATGTAAGTATTAATATTGTGAAGATAAGGCAGTGGAATATTTTGTTTTAGTACCGCATTAAAAACATACATTGTTAATTAGTTCATTGAATTTATTCAATTAGTATTGAAACATAAGAAGAAGGCAGAGATGTTTGTTTATTTATATGTAGTTTTCAGCTATTTTTGACAAAGATGCGGCGATCTTTAGCTTGTTATACCTTTAATTTACAGTACCTACCTATGTATTTAATTCCAGAAACACATTACTATCATGTCACGTAGGTAAGCACATCTCGCACGTGCTAGGTATAACAATAAGAATATTCAATAATGCAAACTGACAACCTACAAAAACATTGTATCATTTACCTGTTCTTATAAATCATTAAAATCAAAGATACGTGTGGGCACGTGACTCAAAAATGTTTATTTTTTTCACACGCCAGGTTGGTGGTGTGGCGTGCTTATACGTAATGTGACCTTATGGTCCATCCACTGAAATAGCCTGTCAAATTTGTTTTCGTGTGACCTTACGCCATAATCTTTAATAACCATATACAAAGGATCAGAGCGTTCATCGACTTGTGTCCGGGCTGTATAATCGGGTGCCTCGATGTTTAATTATGCTCTGTTGAAATCACGGTATTTGGATATGCTCGTATATTTGGATCAAGTATTCCTTGTACAAAAACAGAAGAATATTTTTCTTTATAGTCACTTTTTGACGAGATTAATGTCTATGGGATTGCTTATGTCAAACAAAAATGATATGTTCGATGTGGTTCTGATATATTTTGGCAGATTTTTCAAACTGACACTATTGGTTTTCGTTAACGCGAATTCACGTGCGTTCACGTAACGTGATCGCAATGACGTTTCTGACAAATCTTTACAGGTAACTTTGTAAAAAAATGAATTTGTCATGACATGACAATTAATTGAGTCTATTAATTATGCTAAACATACTTACAGAAGAGTAAGTAGGTAACAGAAGAATATTCATACATAAAAAATGATCAATAAGAAAATAATAAATTCCAATAATTGTATGATATTGTATATGTAGACAAACAGATGTGTTGCTAGTATGTTTGAGACAGATGTAAAGACCATTTTTTAAATAAGATTTAGTATATAACTGGCGAAAAATATTAAAATAAAAATTAAGGTTTTTATTAGAATCCGTTCAGGCGTTTCTGGTGTTAATTTGTGTATATAAAACACAGGTACACTATTAGAATATAATATATATTATATAAAATGGACGGATCTCGTGGTGCAGTGCGTATGGCGCTGGCTTTTTATCGGAGAGCTCCGGATTCGATCCCGGTGAAGATACAATATATTTATATGATTTTCTCAAAGCCTGGGTGTTTGTGATTATTTAACTTGTATTATGAAATATACTACTGTTAAACTTCATTACTGTCATTGGCCCATTAAGCCTGTTGTGGTATTTCAAAATGCAATATGTACACCTACATATAGTTATATTACATATTATATTTAAAAAAAGGAATGTAGGCTGAAAGGTTATAGAAATTATTGTTACTAGCACGTGCAGCAAGGCTGCTTACTTCACCCATATTTTCTTCCTAAGAAGAATGATTTATTTCAGCTCATAAGTCAGGGAAAATTTATATTCACTCGTCCCAGACGTAAGATGTCAATTCTGTATCAAATATATTTTATTCATTTAATTTAATAATGTTTTGTTTATTAACCGCAAAATATTAAAACCCTTTTAGCAAAAGTAAATATATTCGGACCCCCTAAACGCGTTGACGTAATACTTGAACGGTCCTGAAGGGTGCAAATGAAAAATTTACGCCGCAGGTTTATAAAGTGTTTATGTCCTATTCTGCGAATTGATTGATTAAAAAAATCTAATTAATTCAATATAATTGTATATTGTACATTTGCATTATCATCATTGACCCTATTTTGTTCACTTTTCTATTTTGAATTCCTATATTTATTATAAGTGCGTATGTATACCATAGAATAATTCAATAGGTGTAAATTACAAACTAATCATAAAAATGTTTTGTCACCATCTCCATTGTTTTCCTTTTTACCAAAATCACAGATGCATCTGCAATTGTGACCCACATCGCCGCGTTCGTATTCATTTGTCTATAAAACACGGTCAATTGCATCATTGCAATTTTCAACAGTCACACAGTTGCAGGAAATAGAGTATTTTTGAAAGATTTCACGTCGAAGAAAATCATGTCCACGTATTGCGAGAGACAATGAATGAACAATGGCCGAAGAAATGTTTTGTCATCATCACCGAAATCATATTTGATAATATTGCTAGTGGGGCAATCGTAATCTAGTGCGCTGCGGTGAAAGGTATTGGCTGATTAGGGAAACAAAACCGAATTTGCTCAATAATCCATTATTTTGTCTTGCTCAAGGCTGACAGTCATTGTTGCCCTAACTGGATCACATATCCCCCTAATTATAATGTCACAACTTTTGACAAGTGTTTTACCGTATCAATACCATAATAGTTTTTCATTGGAGGAATATTTTAATATAGGTTCAACACACTCAAATTTAATATATTTACCTCAGAGCCAGTATGTTGTATGTACACGTTTGCATAAAATGTGTTGAGTATAGAAATAGTACCTAGCTATATTTCAGTATGAATTACCAATTCATGTGGTAAGTCTGTGTTGAGTCTGAAACCTGAAATGCTCAAAACAAAATCCGAAACGACTAAAAAATATTGAATCGCGTTTTAACAAAACTATTCTTTTTGGAGATACACTGGCCTTGTGTACAGATTTTAAAAAGAGTTGCAATTAAGTGCACATAAAATTTGGCTAAATCAATATTAGTAAAAGTAGTTTTCACACCTAATACATAAACTAAAAAGTGTAATTGCAAATTTGCACACACATCCAATTATCTCATGTTCAGTGTGATCGATTAGACACGTAAGAAATTATTTGAAGGTTGAACAATTAAATCCCAGGTATATAGAATAATCCCTGTTTGTCGACTTATTATGTCCATGAGTGCAAACATAGGTATTTTGATGCTACCACCTGATCGTAGTACATACATACGAAGTAGGTATTATTACTTATTAGTTATTAAAATGAGAAGCCGAATCAACTTTGTTTGTTAGACATATTAATAACAACCTCTATTTAACTGCTATATTCACTTTTGGGCTTGTAATTATAACAAGATTAATCTGACGGTAATAATGAAGGCTCTTACAAGCGATAAATACAATTTTTTTACATACATAACTTTGAAAAACACTTTCTGAGAGAATATAATTATTATAACCAATAGAAAAAATCTTTTTTGAAAAAAGTAAGCCACCCCGGCCGGAAATCGAACCCTGCATCTCCCGGGTTTACGCCCCGTCCGTCGCATTTACCAATATCCTACGCAGTGACATACTAATTGCGACAAATTTTAACTATTTGCCTTTTAAATACCCACTCATTAGCGTTCTTCGAAATCAAGCTACTTTGACAATCGGTTTTTGTTTTTATTAATCAAAGTATATACCTATTACTTCAATTACTAACCGGCATCGTGGATTTCTCCAATATTTTTTATGATGTAACTTACTCGAAATTGCTAATAATTTATAATTAACTATTTCTTTTATTCAACGAATAATTCACAAGATTTAAGAATGTACCATTCTGATTATTTAACATACATAATTTTGAAAAAAAACTTTGTGAGAGAATATATTATAACCAATAGAAAAAATCTTTTTTGAAAAAAGTAAGCCACCCCGGTCGGGAATCGAACCCTGCATCTCCCGGGTTTACGCCCCGTCCGTTGCATTTACCAATATGCTACGCAGTGACATACTAATTGTGACAAATTTTAACTATTTGCCTTTTAAATACCCACTCAAATGAATTCCTTTAACAGGACTAAAATATAAGTTGTTTGTAATAAATGGTATAATCACTTCGGAAGTTTAAAATAATGTGTGATAAGTTGGGTGTAGATAGAAAGTAAAACTTCAAATAAAACAAAAATCGAATTAATACCCGAATCGTTACGTATAGTTGTTATTAGGTACTAATTTAAGGTTGCCGATAATTGCCTACGATGATCCAAGTATCGTCGAGTCTGTAAGTCAACACGTGTAATTGGAGCATACGCCAGCATACTATGTATCGGTAGTGAAGGGTGGAGGTAGGCTGTTAAAATCCGCCATAAATAGTGCACATTAAACTTTGTTAGTCATACGTAGAGTTGGGTATTTCCCGATAAAATCTCAATCTCGAGATTCGGGATTTCCCTAAATGATGAAATTTTGAATTCTCGAGATTCGGGATTTCCAGAAAAGAATTCTTGGGGATTCTCGAGATATCGGGAAATTTAAAAAAACCTGTAAAAAATTAAAAATCGGTGTAAAAACTTGATTGAAACTTGAAAAAAATATGATTTGTTTTTATTTATGTAAGAAGACAAACAAAATAGAAGTAGGAAAACAAAAATAATTAAAACATTATTTATTAATATGTAATTTCAAAAAACACAGTCTGTCAATCGCTGTGTCTGACAATCGCGTACGCTTTTGAGACACAAAATTCTCGGATGTTGCAAAAATTGCGCTAATTTTGAGTCGACGTTGGCTTAATTGTGTTAAATGCCCCTCTCAGTCTTTGATCGTTTTGTGTTTTCTCTCCACTTTTTTCATATAGAAAATCGTTTTTTCAATTAATATTTGATAATAAAGAAATCCCAAATCCCGAGAAAAGATTTTCAAGATCCGGGATTTCCGGAAATGTTAAAAAATTCTATTCTCGAGATTCGGGATACAACCCATACGTATTTGTTTTAATTGAACTAAGACTACAATTTACAGATGGTATTGGTTAGTTTTTAAAAATCAATTAAACCCTGCCTAAGCCTTATGCCATACTTCGCCACTGATATGTAGCTACTTGAACTTATGGTGACAGAAGGTAGGTATCCACTTTCGGTATTCACCAAATTAACTATTGAAAAATATATATCTACTTAGAACAAAAGTAGATATATATGGTTTTTTTGTCGTATTTATTAGTTTACACATTTATTACTCCCTGTTTTATATACATATTTAACGGCCCACGTGCTCGTCGTAGGTCAAAATTGAGTTTTTATTGTATTTTCAAACCATGATCCTGGACACTTCTTAAACGTTGTAGATAATCTATTTATATAATTTTGAAGCCTTATTATCCTTTATAGTTATTTTAAACATTTGATGACTGCATAAAATAGTATAAAATAGTATTACATAAAATAGTATTCTTTTAAACCTCTCGCTCTAATATTTTAGAATATAGTTATATTTCGGTACATAACTGTGCTGTGGTGTTAAGATTTTTTACGTTTATTAATTTTTAAACGCATTTATGAAACCATTAGTATAATTTATTACGAGATAATTTTTGTAAAATATTCACGATAAAAAATTATATTGATAATCTCTGTGATCCCAAATTTGACAAGAATTAGGCATTTTATTATTCAAAAAATCGGCAAGATTAACACATTTGAAGATGATTCTAAAGATACTTATTATAAGCTATGTTTATGACCATTCAAGTGTGATAAACATCTTATGAATAATGATTGCTTTATAATAATTATTGACATAAGAATAAGGTAGTGTTTTTTGAAATACGCCATTTCTTTTGTCATTCCCCAGTGGTTAAGCTACAACATACGGCCGTAGCCATAAATTGACAAACTATAATTTAAGTAGGGAGTAAAATGATACTGACGCGCATGTTTGAATGTATGCATGTACGCATGTATGCGGCGTGTAGTAGTGCCTAGTCATATTATGAATAATACGGGCCTGCATTATAAATTACATACCTTTTGACAGTAGGCATAGTTTGAAAGGGAAATGATATTAATGGTAAACCGAATGAAACAAAGTCTACTCCAGTGACCCAGATTCGTGCACCGGTTCGGTTCAAATCATATCAAAGTCTATCAGGTAAACTAGTTACTTGAAGACAGTTTCGCTCTCGTTTGCAATGTGGTGATTATTGGCAATGGAAATATACAGAAGATTGCGAATGTTGTCATAGTTTAACTGATTTCATACAGGGCCGGAAAAATATTTTTTATATTTTTTTTATCGAGCAAAATAATATCTAACAACGTTGCGCAAGACAGTTACGGGTGAATGTCAAATGTTCGGAGAAAATATGAACAAAATAGTCGCGTGACAGATAAATACAATTTAATAAAAAATACTTACATTTTTTTACCGATTCATTAATTAAATTCACCAAAAAACTATGTGTGTAGTGTGCACTATATATTTTGTAAATTTACACAGTTAATGTACAAAAATATATTTTCAAACAATCTAGTGAGATAATATTTGTTTGGTATGTACCTATTGATGCGATTTTTAAGAGAATTCCACACATAGTTCAATCAAATCGTTTCGAACGCGATGTTTTACATCGATTTTAAATTATTCATTGATAAAAATAGTTGTTCGTAAGATAGAGGTACCAATTAAAATATAAATTAAAAAAAATATTCCTGAAATTGTCACGTAATCCGTTTTTAATGTCGATAAAAAAACCAGTGTTGGTATATAAAGTTAAAAAAATATCGTAGATTTGCACATACAAAATTCGAAAAACCTATGTCTAGTGCTAGTCCATAGTCATTGAAACGAAGTACTTAAACATTTGTTGAACAATGTGTTAATTAATCATTAATAACTTTTGGAAAGATATCATAGTACATACATACATAACGTTTTTAAATATAAACTGTTAAAAATAAAAGTAATCGCCTAAGCCCTAAACGATCCGTTATTCTATAGTTTCGTACCCAGAATTTTATGGATAATGTGGACAAAACAGAGCATTTAAAATGTGTGATCATTCTCAAAATAATGCATATATGTAGGTATATTATAAATGTTAGCATACGTGGTTGTCTCAATTATCATGGTATGGGAAAGCGTATATGCATAATTAAGTAAAATATAATCAGATTTTTTTTATTAGAAACGAATAGTCTTAACTCTTTATTTGCACACATGTCATGTTATTGTTGTGTTATTTTTTTTTAATTTTGTGGTACGAATTTATAAAGTGTTGAGAACCGCTGCCTTAAATGGCATTAGACCGTTTAAAGAGAGGAACTAGAAGCAATAAATAATAATAATTATTAAAAAATAACATTAATATTAAATTTTATCAATAATTATAAATTACACATTGGTACCAACAACCGAATAAAAAATAGAGTGATTAACGAATATAGTCATATAATTAATAGCTACTGAGAATATTATTTATAATACACACATAATAATTATACCATTTTAGTGCCTGATAATTTGAGCGCAATACCATAGATTTAGCCTGCGCGCTCACTAATCGGCCAGTCGCTGCAATTCGATGGAACGGACCATCAACAGCTTGTTGTTGGGCTAACAACCTGATGTTTTCGACGGATAGCGTATCTTACCTCACCCTATTACTTCCGCAGTGGTACTCCCGCTTTAAACCGCTATATCTCTCTTCATACCCAGACAGTACACAATCTACACCGACTGCGTACGGTTAAGGCCGTTGAGTCAAGTAGCAACGGCTGACCGTCGTAATGGGCGTACAAGATTAAACGCAAAGTAAAATTCTCCTTTATATGCACGCATTGTCGAAGCTTTTAATCGTATATGTGTTACAATGCACTGTCATTAAAAACGTTCAGATAATTCATCAGGGGACGAAGTAATCGTATTTCAAATAGTATATTAGATATTTTGATTATGTTACATGTAAAAACAATATTATGTATTGTATAGTGTTTTTAATACTGTTTCATGGGAAAATATGATTTTGTTTACAAAAAAATTATAAGTACCTAGCTAAAAAGATAATCTAAATAATAATGTTATTACTGGGAATATTTGAAAAAAAAAATACTTGTGTAAACTATGACTAATCATGATGATTTATCATGATGACGGATGGACCATAATAACAATAATTAGTTCTTAGATGAATTTCCGTGAAATTAATTTGTCAGGAATGACCGGGGAAATCCAATAAAAAAATAACACGTAACAAATAATATTTATCTTATGTTGCCATCTAAAGAACTTGTTTGAATTCTGAAGATGGTTTCGATTAAAATTATATAACGTTTTATAGGGTCATTGTTAATAATTGTTGCTTATTTCGGGTAAGTAATAATAATTTTATTCAACTCGTATAATACGTGTTTTAAAGTTATGAATACATTGAAATAAGACGCTAATTAAACATCTTTCATAACTACACCGATGCATAATACATTTAAATAATACTTCAATCTTTGTCTTATATAGGTGGTAAAATCCATTGAAAAGGAAGGGATATATTATCCAACGGTATAATTTATAAATTAATACTTATCATTAGCATATAAATGCATTCATATTTTAGATAGATACTATGTTATTTCAGTTTTATATCTGGCAATCTGACATTTGCTATCTGCCAGTAAGGTTAACTTCTAAATATGAAATATTGTCAATGAAACAAATAAAAAATTACAAAAACTGTATGAAAGTTTTAGCAGTGGATTGACAGTGCTTTTATTAAAAATGATTAAAAATACGTATAGTATATTTTTTTATTCAATGTAATTGTTTGATAACATACTTTCAAGGTTTAATTCTATAATTATGTAACTAATAATAATATTGTAGAAGAAATAGGTGTTCGTGTATTTTTAACAGGATACCTACCCACCAGAATAAATACCGTACGCTACTGTTATGTAGAAATTTTTGAACTTTTATGTCGAATAGTTTCAGTATTAAAAAGTCATAAACATCTTTAAAGAATAATTAAAAAAAAGGAATTATTTATTATAAAGTTATGGAAAAGGAATAGCTATTGAAGAGTTTCATTTTAAAATGATACAATTCAAGAAAGCTTAGATATTATATCGAAAGCTCGAACGAATGTGAATTTATTTTTTGTCGTGACGTCATACGATTTTCGGTTTTTTAAAACACAAATTCGTTGAAAATTATCAATTTCAGTGTAATGTATCAACGGAATATTTTATTGGTTTTGTGCGTCGCATTTCCTACAAAAAACCCTCCATTATATCAAACCCCCTCCCCCTCTTAGAGCATGACCTCATATATTGAAGATACCATAATCTGCAAGGTTGTAATATGCTTCTTATAAATGTCTTTTACCTAATATAACAATAAAATTATTGATTCAATAGTAATGTCACTACTTCAAAATAATATAATATGCTTATTCAATAATTCTATTCAGCGTATACTTGGTTATGTATTATTTACTTGATAATACCAATTTAATATTACGACATGACGTCACATACTTTCAATCGAAAATGCTACTTACCTTGAACTCTTATGGATTTAATAAATTATGTAAACATTTACTATTGTAAATTTTATGTATATCTACTCATACTGATATGCAGAAATAATCTACAACTTAATTAAATTTTCTCACAAAGAAAAAAATATTGAGCAAACATATTATTTCCCTATTGAATTGATAAATATTATAATATATATCAGTGACGAAGTATTATATTAAGATCCGACTTAAATAATGCACAGTAAACTTTGTCAGACAAAAGTATTTGTTGTCATTGAACCAAGACTACAATGTGTTGATAGTGTTTGTTAGTTTTTAAAATTCAATTAAACGTTGCGCGTAATCCAAGCTATAGTAGATAATAGTAAAAAAATACGTTTATCTATTAAATATCCCATTAAATCATACATAGTTTTAGATATTACTTATTTTATAGATATAATAATAATAACCAACACTATCTGTAATATGTATTCTTAATGGGTTTTGGTCGAAATCCCGAAGGCCGGAATCCCGAAGGCCAAAATCTCGAATGCTGAAATCCCGAAAGCCTAAATCCCGAAAGCCGAAATCCCGAATACCGAAATCCCGAACGCCGAAATCCCGAAGGCCGAAATCCCGGAAAAAAAAAAATTCAAACATCTATAATTGCGCAATCTTGAATTGCGCAATTTTCTCAAGAGAGACAAAACCCCATTTTTTGTGGAAATATTAATTATATTATAATTCAAGATAAGTGTTAAGATTGCGCAATTTTTGCAGGAGAGACAAAAACCCATTTGTTCTACAAAAAATGGTTTTTTGTCTCTCTTTTTAAAATTGCGCAATTCAAGATTTGCGCAATTATTGATGTTTGTATTTTTTTATTTTTCGGGATTTCGGCCTTCGGGATTCCGGCCATTCGGGATTTCGGCCATTCGGGATTTCAGCATTCGGGATTTCGGCATTCGGGATTTCGGCCTTCGGGATTTCGGCTTTCGGGATATCGGCCATTCGCGATTTCGGCCATTCGGGATTTCAGCATTCGGGATTTCGGCCTTCGGGATTTCGTCCGGCACCCATTCTTAATTCAACGAAAACAAATAATAGTATGATTGAAAAAGTACCAGCTGAGTCGCAAAACGATAACGTAAAATATCCAATAGATAAAAATGACATGACAATTTTATTGTGTCAAGAATCAGTGACAATTTAATGTTCAGAACCAGTGGATTAAAATTATTTAATAACTATCAAAGGTCATCAATGAGACAAGTAGTTTATAAGGTTTAGGTATATTATTAATTGCATATTAAATTACCAAAAAAAACATATATGACAAGTGAATTGATATTTTGAATTACATTATTTAAATCCATTTGTAGGTTTTGTTGATTTTATAGATACACTTATCGGTAATATAATTATCATATTGTATGATGGCAAGGGTTGCATTTTTTAAATTAATAAAACGCCCCCTTAGCAATCAATCGTGACCTCAATTTAGACCTGAGACTACGTAAATACTTTTCCATGTCATGGTAAAAGCATTTGGTAAAAAACTGCATGGTAAAGGAAAAGAAAAGACCATTTGTCACATGTTCGCAAATTATTTGGAAGATTTTAATTATTTAGAAGAACCATTGTATTAGTTAGTACCTATGCTAATTAAAATTATAAAGGGTACAAATTACAAATAATTTTTGTAATGCCGGATATTACAATTTTTAATTAAGTACATCATTTGTAACGAATACTCGATGTTAGATTTTAGACTGATGAAAAATATTTAGTTCCTTACTAAATTATATACAAAGTGTTGATGGTGTTTTCTTAAAAATAGAATAAGTAGCAATTCCCACACTACATCACATTTGCCCACATAAAGAGCAGTAGGTACTGTGCAGAACGTCTTTCTCAAATGCTGATAAAGGTTTTATATGTAAAAATGAGGCCGGAAAAAGTTACTGTAGCTTAAATTAAGGTTATAAGTAATAACCGTCAGTTATTTTGCATTGTAGAATTATTTAAGACATTTCTACACAAACTCGTGCATAGTGTTTTACACTTATGCTATCTAAAAAGCCTGACATTCTTGTTATAAGCCTAAAACTAGTTTTTCTATACAATAAACCGATATTATTGATTAGAAGGTCGTAATTTTGTATTATAAAAAATGCACTCAACATTGCTGACGCAGATTTTTTCTTTCTTCTCTTACCAATTCAAGCTTACCTACTGAAAACGTTCTTGTAATTTTATAAAAAAAGTTTGTATTACGCCCCCTAGTTCAATATATATGTATTAACAACATTCAAAATACCTTATACGATTGATATATTAATAGTACGTAACTTAAATATAATTTACATTCGATATGCTAATTTACATATTTCTAATAATTTTAGTGATTATATACAATCGACAGTAAAATAATGTTTTTCTAGATAACTTTGTTTAACACTAAGTCTTCGAACTGGAAGAATGCGTTAAATTTCTCAATCTTAAATGATATAAAAGGGTTTACCGTTATAAATAGTCCCATTGGAATGGACATACTAAAGAGTATTTTTTATCATGTTATCGAGAAACTTGTTTGTTCTCTGCACTCCAGGTTTCATATTCTCTATCAGTATAAGACAAGACAATAAAAAACATGCAATTCCATAGTGATACCAACACTATAAAATTTATAATTAAGTAGACACATACCTACTTTAATTTAACTTATTGTAGGTACTTGGAGGAAAGATCAAATACATTTATATCATAGAAAACCTGACCATATTTTAAAAAATCGATATATTTTTAAATATGACGATGTTAACAAAAAATAAAATTTAATACTTAGATCAATATTATTCTCGTCGAGATATTAAAGATATTTTTTAAATTTTTTAAAAATACATTTCAAATAAGTCATTGGAATAATATTCTAACGTAGATAATATATATGATAATATTTCCAGTAAGGATGAGTGTTTTTACAGGTGCCTATATAAAATAATCAGGGCTTGAAATGTATCGGAGCGCACCATGCGTTATCGCGTCGTCTTGCGAACAAATTAAAAATTGCTTCGGGTTCATAAAAAAATAACAAAGTTATTAAGTTCGCCTTCTTTATATTATTTTTCTTCTTATTAAACTTGTCGGACACGTGATAAAGAGAGTATTTTAGACGTATCGTAAATGCCTATGTTATTCTACAAGAAATTATGTATTTTTAGAATATTTTGTAATAAAGATCTTGTATTCCACTTTGGTTAAAAACTTGAATTTTCATGGCTTATTTGACACACAAACCTTTTTTTTGTTATAACTTGCGATTTCAAAAATAATAAAGAATGGTAGTATGTTCTGAATATAGAAATGCGTTCGAATAAAAACATCGACTGCCAATGTTTTTTGTCTTTTATTCAGGCAAAATAATATCAAGAAGGACAAAAGTTCAGGCATAATGAATATTTGGTGTTAATACTAAATTATATAATTAATCGATAGTAAATAAGACATTATTCAATTGTTGATACATGTAAGTACAAAGCGGTGGATAAACGTGGAGATCGGCAGATCAAGTACTGCTTATGGGCGACAGATAAAGGTAGAAAGAGAATAATACGACTTTTGAGAGTAGATTTCATCCATCTTCCTTACTAGTATTTATATGCATGACACAAACATAAATACTGTTAATTCATATCTCCGTTCAAGGTAGGTAGGTATATATATATATATATATATTATAATAAAACCTCGAGCACACGTCTTATGCTTATACATATGTTAACATTTGAGGAAAATTAGAACGATTAGAGTTCCAATCATTTCGAACTCTGAACATAAATCTATAATAATACCTAACAGCAACGTTATAGAATTATCGAAAAAAAAATATTTGCACAAACCTTTTATATGAAATATGATGTTTGTGGTATCCATAAACGTTTTTGTATCTCCAATAGGTAAGTATATGATGTGGTTCCAGCAAACGAGTAGTGATATATTGTGTATATTATTATATATTATACAACAATAACACAACTATTGTTAATGATTATTATTTATCAATTTAACACACTAAACAGTTATACATAATTAAATTAATGAAGTATAATGTATTATTATGTATTGCATTGTCATTTTTTTTTTTAATAGTATCCACTTGGTATCTATTTAGATTCAAATTCGCGTATTATGTGATATAATAGCACGTTAGCTTACTGCCACTTTTTTTATAGCTGTAGGGTTGATGTTTTTTTAGTTTTATTAATAACACTATAAACACTCAAACACAATTAAAAATGTAATAAAAAAGCTAAATAATTTTTTCGCACACTTTTATTATTCTTTAATTATTATAATATGGTAATACTATTGTTTCAATTTTTATTAAAAAGCTCTTTGTTGGCGGGAATGCACTGCATTTTATCAAAACATAACCTAAAACGTTTATTATCTCTTATAAAGAAGTTACATACTTTCGTTAATTAATTTCAATAAAAATTGTTGTCTGATTGCACAAACTAAAATCTCTAATTTATTTGAACTATAAAAACACACTTTTTGTAGAGTTTTTAATAAGAATCGGGTTTTTTGTGATAAAAACAATGGAAAAAACCACCGCTAGCTAGCTCCGCCACATCGCTGTGCTTCAGAGCAACTGACTAAAACAACTTCTGATACCAACTAGATTTTTCATAATATCTCTGGTTTGAATAAATGCAACGACTGTGATGTTGTGCCCACTCGTGGCAATATTGTTGCAAATACATTAATCTGTATTACTGTTTACTATGGTTTTGGTAAATGAAGCTCCTAGTTTCAAAAGCCCCTAAAACGATTTTAGGTATTTCTGAGAAAAATGAGAAAAACGATTTTAGGTTGTTTTGAGAAAAATCAGAAAAACTCATATCTATTAAATCTGTGAACTTTATGTATTTATTGTTCAATTTGTACATTATAAAAAGTATTTTGGCTTATCCATTTTAGGGCTTTTTGAAAAGCACATCCGAGCATTTTAGCGGGTTTTGAAATTTACCTTTATTTTTGATCATACGTATTGACGGTTTTTGGCGTTTTTTAAGTTCAATCTTTGGCTATCATATAGGTAACAAAAATATCCATCTAAATACATATCTAACTCAAAACTTTTCAAAGTCCGTTTTGGGGGTTTTGAAACTAAGCGCTTCAAATGTACAATATCGAGATCTGTTATAAATAATGACGGCCTCAACAAAAACGAACCATATGCGCGAATGAGAAAGCATTCGGCACGGTTATATCTCCGCAATATGCGTTAGAGTAAGATAGAATTTCTACGGCTGAATTAAATATTTTTTGGAATCTTCGCCATAAAATATTGATTTGAATGATTTTTTTCCGACCAAGTCCGATCCTAATATGATCATATGGGCCTCCACGGAGTGGAGGTTGGTATTAACAGATTTTGTTTTTTACGAGAAATGGATGTCAGCCACTTGCTCAACCTATAAGGTCCATATCCTGACTGACACAAAAATTTAAAAACAATATGTGTACTAGCCAGACCCAGGATTCGAACCTGGGACCCACGGCGTGATAGTTCAACGCTTAAGCCGCGCGGCCACCGTGAGTGTTACATTGATTTAAAAACTGGGAGCACGTGTTGCTGAAATTTATCGTTTTTGTGTTAAATATAAGGTTAGTAGTAATTATTTTAAGTTAATTTAGTAGTAAATAATATGTTGTACTTAAATTTGGTGGCGATACTGAGAAGCAACATTATGATTGTAATGTTTCATAGTTAAGTTAATAATAATAAAATTGAGGTTCTACTGTGCGTTATACGTGAGAAATACGGCTTCATATTGCCGAACAATAGCCACTCTCTTTATATTGTTACTCTGAGGTTATAATAATATTATAATTATTGTAAGTACAACGCTATTTTTCGTGATGGGCTTCACAATGGTTTGGCCAAGTAAATTTAGTAGGTGATAGCCATTAATAACTTTGTACCGTGCTTAGGATTGAAGACGTTAAGAGTACGACCAATTTATTTGTTGGTTGTATAGAGAGCAAGGTTTGATGTTTGAATTCACTCTTCTATAAAGGTGATCAAATCGGTGACCTGCCAATAGGCACTTGGCTGAGATTAGAACTGGAAATTTCTTTAATTTTGTACTATAGTTCAAAAACGAATTCTGTGAAATATATAAGTTGTATTAAATTTATATCGTATCATCTAGATACCTTACATACTTACGCGAAATCTCATTATAATTATTCATTTTTGTTTGTTTTTATTGAATCATAATTATGTTAAATTATTTATTTGAGTTATTTCTTATTTAATACACCTTACAAATAATAATTTAGATAAAATGATTGATTTATTAAAAATCAACAAACATTAACCTATAAATAAGAATTACATAGAGTATTAATAAAAAGGTAAACAATAGATAATAATAAAAAACAGTAAAACAAAATAATTACTGAGAAAAGGTGTAAAATTAAACGATATAAGTAGGTACATAGATAATTATTATATAAACCAATAAACTTATAATTTTAAAACTATTGATATACCTACTAGATATCCCTTAGTATATACAATACGTCCTCCTTTACCCTGGATTCCTCAAGAGTACCTAAAACAGTGACTCCATTACCTATTTGGATTTATATGCTTATTTTCTATCTCAGGTACATACTTAGTCAATAAATTAATGATTTACTTATACATACATAAATAAAATCTTTATTCACGAATTTTGGGTGTTTTGTAGTTTTTTAATGCTGTCGTGGTATGTACTTATTGTCTCCCTTGAAAATAAAATTTTGATTTTAATCAAAACTTCCACTGTAACAGAGATATCTTAATATAAGATTTAACATTTCATTCAATCATATGCAAACAGTGCATACGTAATTATATTGTTGTGATATTATCATATTAATGACAGATTGCACCATTAGAGCTATTTCATAAAATCACTATTTTCGGTCAAAACGGTTCAGTATTTGGTTTATAATGTTAATATATTACTGTATTACTACATTTATTAAATATTTGTTTCTAAAATATTGCACGCAATATATTCATACGTGTGCACAAGACTATCAAAAGTCTATCGATAATATACTATGTTTCATAACTGGAACAAGTAGATAACTAAACTATGTAAGTAACTTGCGAGACATTGAAATGTTGTGCAAGTCGAAATCGCGTGTCGATAACTATTATTGACTATTATTATTTTTAAAATAATTAGATTACCTATTTGGAATAAAATAAAATACGTCCACTTGTCGCTAATGGATTAAAATGTATACAGGTTATCAATAGAATGCACAGGCTTGGGAAGAAGGAATCAACTTATTGTTATTCGTCCTTTATGGCCCAATTCGAGCCATAAAGGACTTTATCAATATTTTAAGCTTATTAGCAGTGGTGCGTTTAGTGATGCCAGAGGTCCGACGCACTAACTGACTTTGAAACCTCATACGATAAAAAAATATCAAAGTAATTTTAATTTCCAAATAAACCCATGCATTCAAAATAAGTCATTGTTTTAATTTTATATAAATTCTACAAACATAGCTTAATTGAAACAGTTTCTTTTCTTACAAATCACAATAGGTAGGTACATGAGTACATACAGTAGTATACCTATTACCTACCAATTTAGTATTTTAAAATAGCGTTTATGAATAATTTACATTAAAACACGAATATATCTATGTAAAATAGGCATGGCCTCCACATCCGGAAGCGGGCCCCCAGACCAGGATGTTTGGAAGGCCTCCCTACCTGTCGCTAAGGTGAAGGGCAGTGTGATTTTTTTTACATTAGTGTTCCCCAAATGGTTTTCCGCGAAACTCCAGAGTTCTTTGAGGTTATATTAAGGGTGTTTCGTGTATTCTTAGCCATTTTTGTATTTTCAAATAAATCCGGTTGATTTAATGAGTTTTCGGCACTCAGCATCAAGTAACATATTGTGACCCCGACATATTGGATAAATAACCAGTCGGAAACACACTAAAATAATTATAAAATATAATTCTACACATGAATTATCATTTAACTATATCAATCTTCATATCACATCATGTAAATGATCTTTATATATAATAGCGCCGCAGGTGACTTTTTTTTTACTATTAAAGCAAATTTGTGGTGTATGTATATCTCACTTAACCGACCACGCCTGGCCCCTCCTGAGCCCGGGCCCCCATTCTAGAGATTTGTCAGCCCCCCTTTGTGTGTGCCATGAAAATAGGTACCTAAATTATATATTTTTAAATGTGTACAAGCTCATAAACACGTAATATAAATATGATCAAAGAGTGTGTAATATTAGTAATTTCATTCGTGTCTATATCTAAGCAATGCATGATATGCCTAACTCCACCTGACATCACTGGTCTTATTTAATTTACCAAATTATTAATGCAGGAATTTTGTTATTCTCTGCGTAATAGTTTACACCCAGTTTGTGAGAAATACGCATCTTTTTTGAAATGTCAATAGGTATAATTTAATAGCTTCGCGACTGGTTTTTACTCTTCGGAGGCCATCTTTTAAATTTTATGACGAATCGATTGTGGCATTTGCGTCAAAGAATTAGGATTAGGATTAAAGTATAAAGATATAATTAGGGATTTTTCTAATATGGGTGTATCTGAGTTATAAAAAAGTTATTATAAAAAAAATATCACTTTTATACGACATTTTATTACAGATTTTAAATTGTAAAGATGGTTACTATATTGTCGAGAGAATTAGAAACGCACCTCGATGTATAGTTAAAGGGAAAAGTCTGCATCTCTAGTAGGCACTAATTAAGTCGGTAGCTTAATTGGTAAACCATTCATCCAATATGCGATAGATGTGCGTTTGAATATCACCATGTCTAAAATACTTTGAAACATTTTACGCATTATATGCATTTTATTTATATATTTGTGTAAAGATATGTTACTATTGATACTTACATCATTTTTTTTTGAAAACAGTCAACACTTGGTCCAATTTTTTTCTGGTATACCTATGTACCTACTATGTTTATGAGGTTTTACAAAATTATAAATAATTGTCAATAAGTTGGTAATAAGAATGACACATTCTTAAATATTGTATTATACTTATATTATAACTGTTGTCTGTTGCTCTTTACATCATCATCTGTGGTCTAACAACACAGGCGGGTCCTAGCCTCTTCCTTCCTCCATCTCTCCGTATCCTGAGCCAGTGTCTTCCACGTGTCTGCATCGGCTCCTATAGCGTCTATTTTGACGCCGTTAATCATTAGAGTCTGAACCTGCCAGTCGGCCTTCGACTGTCCGGTTTGCTATCCAGGATGCCCCTCGGCGGTTCGACACTACTGTCCATTCAAGTTTAATGAATAGATCAAAAATACACTTTTTTTTGTTTCGAACCCCAAGGTTCCGTATTTATTAAAAGCCGCCCGCTCTATCAAATAGACCAGTGTGGGTGTTACACCCAATACTCACCTTAATTATTACATCGTGTCCAGGGCTCGAAATAGACCGGAACGCGCCGGAGCGCCGTTCCTGTTCGTGAAATTCTAAAAGATACCGTTCCGGCTCGTGGATTCTTTGAAAATTGCGTTCCGTTTCATGTTATTGAGATAATATTGCATGTAGGTATATAGTTTTTAAAGTTGTAAGAACTGATTCGTGAGAATATGTTATGTTATTTATTAACGATTAGTCCTATAAGGTCTATAATATAATATAGGCTGTTCGGATTTCAGATGTGCTCCAAATTTGTAATTATTTACTCTTACAAGCAGGGCTGAATTTACAAAAAGGGCTACAGGTCCGGGACCCAAAGTTAGTAGGTCTACAGAACCCGAAAAATAATGTGATATCACAAAAGAACCTTGCAGCGAAGGAATACAAAAATATACGAGCTTCTAGAATTTTTAAGATAAGAGCCCAATTCTAAGAAAATTGATGAAAAATAAGTGATTTTGTAAAAAATGAGTAGGTACCTTTAAAAAAAACTATATTTTAATGTTGTATTGCTGAGGGGGGGGGGTAATGTGTATTAGCTGAGGGCTCCTTCAAGCATAAATGAAACCCTGATTACTAGGTATATCGCCCTTATAATATCCGAAAAGTATTTAACCCACTTTCATATTTTAGAATGATTATTCAGTGCTCCGGTTCGTAAGATTTTCTATTTCGAGCACTGATCGTGTCTAATTTTTCAGGTGAATGAATATTCTTCTTTGTCGAAATCTCATGACTGGTGATCACGATCCGGGTGATATTGCTCTCAGCATCCCCTACGCTTGACTCCAACCCCTTAAAAATACGCAGCAGCAGTAACAGTAGTAAATTTGAGGCTACATAGGGACATACTGCTATTTTTCATAAAATAGTACTGTTTTTATTACGGCGAGAGTGTCATTATTTTCGTAATCACTGTATACAGGGTTTTGTAGCTGTTAGTGAGTTAACCAAATGAATGAAATATGTGTCAAATAGTTCAATAATTATTGTAGATGCTTACTCCGCCGAAATCGAGATATTTGACCAGGCATGATTTTAGGGCAATTAGACTGATTGGGCCGAATAAACCTTCGCGTTCTAGAGGACGTCGCACCCTGTGTGTCTTCGGGCGCCGTTGCAATAAAAAATATGAATCGACAATAAAAACCTGGTTTTATTATTAATTAGGTAGATATGTAACGGGGCCCTTATGAAAAAGTAATACTAGGTGCGATCAAATTATATAAGAATATTTTCGACTTCTGTTTAATAATAAAAATATATTTTTTACTACATTCGATCTAAAGATTTATAGGTTCCACAGATTGGAGTTGTATTAATATTAACAAATTTTTCATTTTTACGAGAAATGAATACTATTAGCCGTAGTCTGGGTCCAAAAACACACTGAAAGAAATAAACACGACACACCTGAGATTTGAAATCGATATACAATAATATATTATTATAGGACGACACGTTACCGCTCGACCATTGTGGACGTTATTAATAAACATCTAAAGCTATTAAAGACATTCAAAATGTGTCAGTTGCCATCATGAAGATGCCGTATAAAACAATAATATTAAATTTACTATGTGTGGCCTTGTGTGTAAACTTGATAAAATATTACGATTGGTTTTATGTCGAAAGTGACATCTATTGAATAATTTATTAAAGTATATTAATTAATTTGCAGATTTCTGTAAAATATTTATTATGTTTATACTCTATTGGAAATATTGAAAAGCTATTTCAGATGACGAATATCGAGTGTTAGTATTTTAGTACAGATGGCAGTAAACAAAAAAATTGTATGTAAAAATTCCATCAATACCACAATAATTTACATACCTAGGTATAATAAATATGATTTATTCTGTCACAAAAAAATGGTTACGTTTTGTAAATAAATTAGGAAAGTGGAAGGTAAAGTAAATTGAAAGTCTATAATGATTACGACCATATGAAATTTTACTTTTACTAAATGAAAATATTGATAACAATTTACATAATAATTCATGTAAAGTCTTTAATTCTATAAGTACCTATCAGTGAACATATTATTCTACAGTCGACGATAATCAGTCACAAAAGATATTACTATGATATCAAAATAGGTTAGAAGCATAATTACCAGGTAGCTGCCTAAATTAAATATAATCAGCTATAGAAAAAATGTTTCTTACTAGATACTATCTGCTTGAAGAATCATTATAATATCTACAAATCAAGCAATCATAAATAATATTTATTTTTAATTCAGTACAAGTCTCAACAGGTACATTGGTTCACTATTATGACGTATATAATATAGTAGAATATTATAATATATTCGCACACTAAAGTGAATACTCCACCTACCTACAGGCACCTAGCGGAAAATTACGAAGCTTGCAATTTGAGACTTTTTTTGATAATTCACATTTTATTGTATAAACATCTAATTCACATTTTATTGTATAAACATCCTACTTTGGTAGGTATCTAAAAAGATTAAAATGAACAATATTTTTTTATTAATTTAAAATCAAAAATAAACTTTTAATTAATAAATTGTTACACAATGAATATTTTACAGTCATGTTTATTACATATTAAAATTTAGTTTAACTTTTAATATACATGTTATATACTTATTAAAACATACCTACTGTAAAGATGTTTGACTAATTCATAGTTTTAATGTGTTTTATATTCATTTTAAAAAAACATCGATTTTTATTTAAGTATATCAAATCTAATTTCAGTATGGTCACAATATTAAGGAATTTGTTAGGTGGAGTATTTACCTTAAGGGGTGGGATTGCAGTGCAATACAGTAAAAATAGTTTCATTAAAGTTTAAATTGTATTTATAAATACCTGAAATCTAATAAAATATGACCTTAGGTATCCGATTTTACCAGATGTCAGGAAAAAAGGGAAAATCCGTTTATTCCTTCAATAACAGTATGTTATAAACTTTATAACACCACGTAGATAACCACTGGTCTAGTGTTTAGTGAATACAGGATTTTATAGGTTTATCTGCCAATTAATTAAAAAAAAAGATCTTATGGGTCGTCCTTTTTTGTACTACCAATCATTACCACCCCTAAATTTATTTCGCACAGGAGTATACTTCAAAGAAGGACTACCTCCAATAATCCTTGTAGCTGGTGATTCTTCATCACCTTTTTCTGGAGTCACTACACCGCCACTTTCCTTACCAACCTCACCTTCAGAAGAATCTGTCTGCTTACCAACTTCACTTTTACTATTTAAATTTGGTTTATTATCCAGCTCCACTGCGTAGTCCACGTTTTGTATCGAATTCAAAAAGTTTTCTTTGTCTTTAGTTTGTTTCTCCTTTTTTTTTTTCTCATTTCTCAATTCCTCATTTACCAACACGTCGTGTTGGTCATTTATATCTACCGCACCACCAGGTTTCATGGTGTCATTGGTGTCATTCCCGTGGAATATATTCAAAACATTGTGCACCCCCTCTTTAGCAGTATTGTAAATAGTAACCGGGAGCTTTTTGAAAATATTGTTTAAAAATGATTTAATTCCACTTTCGGGTGGTGGAGTAGTTGGATTTGATTCGATTTTATGAGATTTGTGTTTTTTAGTTTGATCCATTACCATTTCGTTGCTGTTCAGTTGTATTTTTGGAAATTTCATACCTTCGATAACGCGATGTTCGAGCAAATCTTCAAAGCGCTTGGTCCAATTTTCTTCGGATGGGTCAGTACTGTCATTTAGCTTTTGAAGAATTTCATCGCTTAGATATATGTTTATGATATTGTATTTGACTCCTAAGCTTGTGCCATTCCCAGCAAATAAAACATCGAGAGGATTACCGAACCAACCATTGGGTATGGAGGATGTTTCGTGTATCAGTGTTGCGATTTCATTTATATTTTGTTCATTAGATGGCTGACTATTTTGCAGGATGCTGGAATCATATCAAATAAATATATATTATACCCAATATTATAATATGTTTCAATATACATTTTTGTAGTCATAATACATTTCTTTTGCTTAGATATTGAATAATTTCGAAAAAAATAGACATCTTATTTAAGTGCCTAGTATTTCTAGAAGTAACTGGGGTAAATTACAACAATAAAAAATAAATACTGATATCTACTATCCACTGTTTTAAACTTCGCCATACTATCATGTGTCGAAACAATATACATCTTGCAGGGATGCGCCAAGGGTGGCAACCACCCGGTTGTCAGCTCAAAATTGCGTCCCCCCCACCCCAAACAAAGAAGTGCAAATATGACAGTCAAAAAAATGTTGAAACAATTATTTTATTGTTATCGCAACCCAAAATAAACACGATGATATATTTTACTCATTAAATGATATTAAATTCTGAATTATAATGGAAAGAATTCGAAATCTATCGATGTAGTAGGGTAGGTAGCACAATTTATAAAAAAAATATTTAATGATATGAATTAACACAATCACTGCTGACCTTTTAATTACCACGTTAATTATATCTAATGGCCAACGACTCCAAGCGCGCCAGTCGCGGTGTTAGCACTAAATGAGTTAAGACTTTTTTCATCATAATGTTAATTTTAAGTAATTAAATAGCATACAATGATATTTTTTTTATTAATATGATTAAAAATGTTTTTTCAGAGTTTTGCCGCCCCCGAATCTTATCGCCCTGGTGTTTCGCACCCCAACACCCCCGATTTGCCTGTCCCTGCGTAGCACAATTTAATATTCACTGTAACTTGTAAGCTGTCTTACCGAATATAGTATTGATATCAAAAAAATACGTGTTGTTCGTGGAACATTACAAACAGCAATGTTCCATTTTTATCAGATTCAATAACAACATTGATTTGGTACGATAACATCACCGCTTGGCGCGCCCCTGTACACAATATTATGTACCGCAACATAGTGTGACAACTTGCGGTACGTACCTATGTGAGCCACGCTTTATTTTGTAAGATTATAATATAATGATATAAGTATTAAAAAAACTCACTTGAAATCAACCGTCCCCATATAAACTGTCGCTGACAATAAAACTGTCTGAAATATAAAAAAATATATCAAAATCATCATACATAATATAGGTACTTCACACAGTTTAGATTGCAAGGTTAAGATGTTCATCACTTTCCGTCGGGATCACCATTTGTAGTTTTTGGTATTTTAATTTGGTATGGTCCAACTACTAAGTTTAATTTTATATGGATATATTTGATTAAAACAATAATTACTGTTTCATATGTATTGTATAGCTCTATTATTTTGACACAATATGCGAGAAACGATCAATTGAGAGATTAATTGGGGACTGCTTGGTTGAAAGGTTTGATATAGACTAATCATTATATCTAATGCAATGTAAGTGACGAGAACATAATATTATCGTATCTATCGATTGTAGTCCTATTTTATTAGGTACTTTAAGTTACATTTGCGGTGATAGAAAATGAGGTACCCAGCGGTGCATTGTATTGATGCAAATGACGTAACAGATTCGTCAAAAAAATTAAAAGGGTTCTCCAAACCATTCGTATAATTATTAAATACCACAATCTAAAAAAATGCCTATTGCTCAGAACTTTATGTTTGTATAATAATATTGATTTTGATTTCAAAAGATACATTTTCAACTATCTATCAACAATGTTAAAATTAGTGATGTCCCGTGAGAGTACGCTGGTCATGCGTAGCTAAGAGACAGCAAAATAAGGCAGAAATTTTGAATATTATATACCTACACCTTTGATAATAAATTTCGTGAACGTGACTTTTCTGGTGAAGGAAAGAAGACGTCTGTTTACTTTACGTGAAGAAATTTAATTAAACACCACTGAATCATGCTTGATATACAAAAAAAATATAATGCACCGATAAAACGCATGGATTTATTTGGAAACTTAAAATTCCATTGTTTTTTGTCGTATAAGACATTAAGTAAATAATACAGTCAGTCCATAAGACTTGTACATTGCTAATAAGCTACTGGATTCAACCATACAAATTAATATTCCCGCTTATTTATTAATAATAGCGGATCACTAAGCACCATATTTTATCATTGAAATATAATAAAAGTATTTTCCCACCATATAATGTAAATTTAATCATTTGAAATGTGAAAATATAGTTATGATAAATATTTTTCCCCATTTTCACCGGGGATTTTCTGCCACCTAGTTAAAATATAAGCTCGGTCGCACATTGAAAATCGTCTCGACTGGTCATAAATCAAAACCGGGTATAAAGTTACAACTCTCTTCCATGCGCACAGGGGAGGTCAAACCGGGACAGTGATGTCACGCGGCTAACCGAAACGAATAATAATTACAAGATAAAAAGAACTTTTTATATACAACGTTTTTAAATTTTCTGTTGAATCATATAAACTTGACTTGACTAGCTTAAACGATTTAAAAAAATTTACTTGATAGAAATACTGAATAATGAAATGTCATTTCATATTGATTTCCATAGTAACGTACGTATATATTATTTAATAATTTAGTTGCTAGGACCCCCTAGCAACCAATATTGTTATCGAAATAACTTTTCATACAAAACAGAATTAACTAAAAATTAATTCAATTCTACTTAAAGATGGCTAAAAGTAACTTAACTAAGTTAAACAAATGCATTGGCATCGTATTCTAAAAGTTTCAAATGTCTAGCTAGTCGGGAAGTTAGTTAAACATCGATTGCAAGATTTGTATCGGACAAATAAGAATACGACCTAAGAAAAACGTTGTAAAAAAGCAGCTTGTGCCTATGCGCCGATGCAATATATTTTTATTATATCTGCACCCCATTCGAGTAACATTTGTTCCACGCGACAGAAAAATGACTTTTCTGCCTTATACGGAAGTAACATCACAATTAGGTACATCGACAAATTCGACGTGATGTAGTAGTGACGAGTTTCATTGTGCGACCGTTCTTACAACAATAATTCGAGAGTCAGCTATGTCTATAAGTATTTGTACATTTATTTTACAAATTTGAGTGAATCATGAAAATCACTCCAATGTAATAATAAGTCTAAATACACACTGTGAAGACACTCACCAGATTCATCATTCTGTATTAGTGTTGAAATCTCATACTAACGACATATCATGGAGAAAAAACTGACAAACAAGGTTTTCAGTGTTCTTAGTGTGAATATCAAATAGATGGATAAATGCACAGTTAATATATCTTAATTAAACATCAATATAATATAATAATTACCATGCAAATTATATTAATATCTTATTTAAAATTTGTTCCGGTATGTTTTAACAATCACTGTGGGAAAATTATAATTTTTCATGGTATTTTAAAATACAATAACGATTGTGTACTCATTTATCTAATAGGCATACCTAATTTTGTGTTATTAACATCATATTTCTTTATCCATGTCTACTCTAAATGGAGCATATGTGCACCACCCGCCCAGTCGCTCACCAGTATTCTCTGGTATCATACCCAGTGACTCCATTATTGTAGCATTTAAATGCCACCCCTTCCGGTTTACATCTCAAATTGAATACCAAATTATTTTTCTCTGCTACCTATCATGGATTAATATGATAAAAATCTGGCAAACTCACTTCCAGGATCTACATTATATCTACGACGAAACAATAGCCTTAAGTGTATAGTTTTCCCACTACTCGATGCATGGCAGAGTTTACTCACAAGTATCATAACTTTAAATCTTCCAATGAGTTTCATCTGCGTCAAATAAAATCGACTCTCCACCTGGTTATATAGAATTTTAATTTGTTGAGTATCACATCGAACTTATTTTTTTTACATTTAATAAAAATCCATATATTATGTAAACTGGTTCAGTAATTTTCAAGTTAATTCTAATACTCATATAATATGTATTGTACTATGCATCACATACAGTGCTAACTTTGTTATGCTGTTTGTTTGCCTTTTGCAATAAGCGCCATAAAGCATGGCGCGTAACATACGACCCTTGCTAAAGTGAACACAATAACAGGTGAGCTCTCAAAAACCAATTCATTGATTACACAAAATATGTCTCTAAAAAAACTGGAAAACCTCCTTATTAATAATAAAATTACTATACTTATATTCCGATAAATGTTCGAATTCCTCAAATAAATGACGTTATGCCAGATGTGAAATAATATATGACGTATGTATATAAATTTTCTGGTGCGTTGCTGTTACATCAGTCCCGTGAAGCTTCGTTTCGGGACAAGGAAGTGTCGTACTAAAATCTATTCTTATTAATAAGTAATAGCCAACATTACTTTATTTAAATTCCGAAAAATGTTCGAATTCCTCAAATAAAAGACGTTATGCCAGATGTCAAATTCAATAATATGTATAGTGCGAAAACATCTACTTGGCTACGTGTTAAAACTATGAACTAAAATGCTCCGCCTATTTTTAACCGCACTTCCATTATAAACTAACAAGCTCCTCCCATTTAGTAGACAACAGCGCCTAGAAGCGTAGCCAAAAAGATGTTTTCGCACAGTGGGTATATAAATTTTCTCGTGCATTATTGTTACATCAGTTCCGTGAAGCTTCGTTTCGGAACAAGGAAGTCTGGTACTAAAATCTTTTCGATCTGATACGTTTATATCGAAATGGAAGTCGGCCGTGCACTTCGCGGCTGCATAATATATATAACGGGGTGAGATAAGGTAACTCAAAGCATTGTTCAGTAAGGCTATTTCGTGAAAAATAAAATATATTGTTCAGTTGTTGTAGTCAAAAATTGTGTGTGGTTTACGAAGGAATATACTTACATTCTTCGGTGTTTGAGGTAATCACGAAGAGACACTTTACGTGGCTGGGACACGTGTTCCGGATGCCGCCAAAGAGTGTGACTCTTCGTACCCTTATGGCACAGCCTCAAGGGTTCCGTCACCGTGGCCGGCCCTCCCTCGCCCTGCAGCGGTGCTACAAAGGCGACCTACGTGCTGCAGGTCTGACATGACGGGAGGCGCAAGAGTTGGCGATGGACCGAGGGAAGTGGCGCGAACTTGTGCTTGCTTTATGCCCCAATGCTGGGTCGTGACAGGGTGAAAGAAGAAGAATACACACTTTAATAAACAGAGGTTTTAAGCTTGTAACTAGAAAAAAAAATATTTCACGCAACCGTCGAACAATTTGAAAATATGAATATTTTAAAAATGTCTCTAACGTCTATGCTCTATGCCATAGAGTCTATGGGATGATTTTTCGACAGCCGTAAAAAAGTATCGATTTGCATGTTTGTATAATATAATTTATCATTAAAAATATGTGAATAATCAATCAAAATGTCCTGGGAATATGAATATATTAAAGTGAAAATTAAAACAATCAACAAATGCGCCCCTTCGCGTGAATGCATTTTTTTCAAAATTACTCACAGAACTTTTTCACATGGAAAAGTGGAATGTAAATTAATTATAAAAGTTCCTAGATCATTAATGCTTACATGTTTATATCATCGTATGATGTTAGTATTATATAAAATATTACAGAAACATAAAATCAATTGCAAGGTAAAGGTATTCCAAAGATACATTACAGGGTCACCGGTAGAGCCTGAATTACGCCATCGTGTATATCTACAATACAAGCAATTATTAATTTAAGGAAATATATTTTTTTTCTTAAATAATTATAATAATATTTACGTATGTGTAATCATCCACCTTTTCCGAGTCGAGCTATATTTTTCACTACTTGTCAAACTGAAACGAATTCAAAAGAATTATTTGCCGCAAAGAGCTGGATCTAAAAAGACTGCCGACTGGAATCAAAGGCACCGTCACAACTCAAAAAGTTACATGTTGCATACAGCCGTACAAAACCATGCCCTTAAAATTTTCCAACAGTAGCAGACTAATATAATGTAAAGTACATTCGTTTCACTGTTATATTAACCCCATTTGCTATTTACCTTTGCTCTATGAAAACTACAGATTAAGGGGTTCTGTATAAGTAATAGTTTGTGATAATCTTAAAAAACAATGCTTAATCATTGAAAAATATAAAACTGTATTATATATTATTATGTTAGTAAATATGTATCTTGCGTTTACCCGTCAATCGTCCGCCAGTATAGTTTTGTTAAAATATGATTCAAATTGACCACCAATCATGTATTTCGAATCACAGATAAAACACTTATTAATCACCATTTTTCTTACAAACAATAATAAGAAATTGACTATTCACCGCCGTATAATAAAATACTTATTTAAAAAATGACAATTATTTTCACAGCATTAAAAATCAGACAAAAGAACACCAATTTAATATTGAATCCAAATATTTATGAAATCTATCACAAAAATTCAAATTTGGAATTGAATAGGAAAGATAATTAAAACAAACAAATTTTATGGTTGTTACGGGTATATTATTATAACTAGATGTAAATCAAAATGTAAATTATTATGTTTTAAATATATTATACTAGATGAAGTACCCGACTTTTCAAGAGGTCGCTACATTGATTGATGTACATTTTATCTTACTTAACAAAACAATAATAATTACATTATTCAATATCTGTAATAATTGAGCTGGTGTTCAGGTGCGTGGTAGAACTCCATTATAATGGTTTTGAAACAACGCTATTTTAGTTAATTCTACTTTAATTGAGTCTAACTTAAATATAATGTTTCAAAGAACGCTGTAAAACATTTCAAATCTGAGTTAGAATAGCTTAGGTATGTAATATATCAAAATGAAAATATTTTTGACAGCTATGTCAAATAAAAGATCATTGAATTAAAACCGAATCCAACATATGCACATATTGTTTTTATCTGTCACAAAAATTCAAATTTGGAATTAGGCAGGAAAGGTGATTTAAACAGACAAATTGTATATTTGATTTATATATAGATCTTTGGGCCAAGTAGGAAAAGTAAATCAAACAAACTTAACAAACTGCTTATTCATTGATGCTTCATATCATATCATATCATTGATTATTCATACTTCTTCTGCTTATTCATTGATGTAGGTTAATCAAAAATATTGATAGAGTTCCTTTCATTGTTTCGGACTACGCTAGTGATTTTAATGCTTCATTGAAACAAGCAAATATGATACAAATGCATAATTTATTCAATTTCAAGATTGTCCATAACTTCTTCTTGGATATAAAATCGATGTATGTACTCGTATGTAACAAGACGTCTTAAATCCAACCACATGCGTAAGTTTGTGTACAAAGTGAGCTCCTTATTGTGTTGCGATGTATAGACCGACCTTAATATCGACTTATTTTATGTTTGAAGCATTTACATACGTACATACGTAATTAATATATTAAAAGGTAGGTAAAGCCACAATATAATAAACTTTTGATATCATAAAGTATTTTATTCAGTGGCGGGTTGTGGGTCAGAAGCTGGAGGCACTGACTGATTTTAATGGTTCCCATGTTAAAAATAAAATTCAACTAGGTAGCAATTTATCTAGTAAAAATACTAATGTCCTCGTGTCTTTATACTAGAATCACATCCTGTAACTAAACATAGTACTTATTATTGAAGACGCCAGTGCTGACAGATAATAATATCAGTGTTTTATTTATTGTCTGTCCTTAATTAATTTGTGAGAAATACGCGTCTTTTTAAGATTTCGGTATATTTACTTACTTTAATAATTGTTGTACGACTGGTTTGAATTATTTCAAGGCCCCTTTTTTAATTTGACGAGGAATCGATTGTATCATCTGCGTCAAATAAAATTGCCGCTGATGTTGTTTTACGGTAGCGAGTCACGGGACATTCCGAAGATATTTGCGGCCGGTAATGGTTATGCAGTAGTTAGAGCGCTCGAAATGGACCGGAACGCACCGGAGCGCAGCTCCTGTTCGTTAAATCTCAGAGATGATCGCGTCGTCTCGTGGAACTATTAAATAATTTTCTGGTTCGTGAATTATTAAAAAGTAATAAAATAAATTATTTTATCTTTTTAAAATTTGTAACGCCGACAACATTATGTCCTAATCTTGCATGCCGCAATTTTAATGATTGCTATTATTATTATTTGACCGTCTGCGCTTTGCAGGTATATAACAAACAAATCCAATACACTTATTTTTATAAAATACATGAAACAATAATTAGATACACATGTCAATATTTTCGAAAAATTATCGAGCGCTCCGGTTCGTAAATTTTTTGAATTCGGTCACTGATGTAGTATAAGTTTTAAAAAAATAAGAAGGTAGAAGAACAGGGTGTTCCTATGTATATCCACGCATCACATCTAAGTGAAAGTACTATGTTGGGTTTGGCTCAGCTACGTGCTATGGATTATTCAAAAGAGCCCCAGTTTATCCTGATGTTTCCTTCGAGCTGATTCGATTCTAGCACACGATCACGAGGTCGCTAAATAATATCCACAGCAATACCGAAAACTCCTTACTAAGCGATTATTTAAAGCCTACCTAGACGTACCATAATGTAATAGTTATCGCAATATTACTACCTGAAGACGCGCTAAGTCGTATATTACGAGGGTGGGTCAATAATTCCTTAGAAAAAAGCATTAAAACAGTTTTTATTTTTGTATTTTTTTTTTATTTCTCAACATAATCTCCTTGGAGCTCAATACACTTGGTTAGACGTTTCTCAATTTTTTTTAAACCGTCAGAAAAATAAGTTTTCGGAAGGTCCTCAAAATAAGCATTTGTCCGATCGATGACTTCTTCATTTGAAAAAAAACGTTGTCCACTTAGCCATTTTTTTAAGTTTGGGAAAAGGAAAAAGTCACTGGGGGCTAAATCTGGCGAATACGGTGGGTGGTCGACCAATTCGAACTTCAATTCTTCAATTTTAGCCATTGATCGTAAACATGTGTGAACACGGGCATTGTCCTGATGAAAGAGGATTTTTTTCCTGTTTAAATGAGGCCGTTTTTCTTCAATTTTGTTTTTTAGCTGGTCCAATAAAGATGCATAATAATCCCCTGTTATTGTTTTTCCTTTTTCCAAATAGTCAACGAAAATAATTTCACGTGCATCCCAAAATACAGTAGCCTTAACCTTACCAGCTGATTTCACGGTTTTCGCCTTCTTTGGACATGGTTTGCCTTCGCAATCCACTGCTTTGACTGTTCTTTCGTCTCGGGAGTATAGTGGTGTATCCATGTTTCATCTACAGTCACAAAGCGACGAAAAAATTCATCCGGATTGCGTTGCATGAGCGACAACAGGGCTTTAGAGGCCACCAGTCACCACCCTATTGCGTTTATTGTCGACTGTGAGCAAACGCGGCACCCATCTTGCAGAAATATTTTTCATGCCCAATTTGTCATGTAAAATAGAAATGACGCTACCTTTTGAGATCCCTGTAACCTCAATTATCTCACTCAACTTTAATCTTCGGTCACTTAACACCATATCGTGGATTTTATTGATCATTTCTGGTGTAGTCACCTCTACAGGACGTCCTGAGCGTGGTTCATCCTTTGTTGATGTACGACCACGTTTAAATTCATTTAACCAGTTATAAATAGTTGCAAGTGAAGGAGCAGATATGCCGTGAACTAAATCCAACTCATTTTTTATTTCCTTTGCTGTTAACCCTTTTATATTAAAATGTTTAATAACAGCTCTTAACTCAATTTTCTCCATTTTCCATTTTTCCATTTTCCACAAGCAATTTTTTTTTTAAATGTACGAGAAACACACAACAACCCGACCAATCTGATTGAAACTTCGCAGCATACTGAATCGGTAGTGCCGCTGCATGAAAACAAACCGCTTACAGTACTAGTCGCGCCACCTGTCGGCTTTTCTAAGGACTTATTGACCCACCCTCGTAATTATGCGTTCAAAGGCTGTGACATGTGTCATGTATTTGCATTTAATATCGTGATATGTACCGGTAAATTACCCCAACAAATCAGCAATTTTCTATATAAAAAAAATTACGCCGTTCAATCATATTTAATTTGAGATAAGTATTTAAAAAATAAAACAAAAGGCTATACCTACCTCAGTTGAGGCATGGTCTAAAAAGATCGTGGCTGAGCGATGCGCGGATTGTGAGTCGCGGGTGCAAATAACGCATGCCGAACGAAATATAATTTGTCATATAAATCCAACATGCGTCCATTTAATGTTCTGTTTATCGTTCTATTAGTAACAATAATAATATATTCATTGACATGTTTTTTTTTTAAGTAAAAGAGTAACGTTTTTAGTCATCTTTACACGATTTAAGAATTAATACCCCCGTCGCCATCATGAAACAAATTGACGTATTCACACCTCGATGTTCGCTCTCCGACTGCCAACGAGTCCAAAATTTCGTCGCGCCTATAATTGAAAATTATTTGCCGTTTCACTGAAGTCGTCTTAATGGTTTTTTTGGTCAGGTTTCAGTCAAATTTTAAAAACTAGTAAAGTAACAGTCTACTTTTTTTACTTGGGGATATTATTATAATAATAAATGTTGTCATTAGTGCGTACCTACCTATTCATCAGTCATTAAATATATGTTTTTTTTAATTTAAAAATAAACTTGTAATTCAGACAAAACTTAGTACCCACATCGTATTTTATAAATATGTTTATCATTAAATGGTAGTTTGATAAGTTTTTTAGAATGAACTCATAACGATTTTTCAAAAATTTATACTTTTGACATACTTTGTTTCTAATTTAAGAAATGTAAAAATGAATGTAAATTAAGCGTGTTGTGATTGCATCAAATCTCGTATTATACATACTTACAAAAAATTTATAATTAGAAAAATAATTTGTTAAATCTATGCATTTTATATAAATACACTACAATCCTAATACTCTGTCTATTTCCAAATGTCACTTTTCGCCACTAATCCACAGGGTATAATACTGCAAAACTATGGAATGCTGGTAAGCTTTGGAAACACGCAGGAAGACATGACTGTACTAAAGTACCATATTATGTCTCACTTAAAAATCCAGGATTGACTTCATAATAATTTCATATAATTAATATGAATTTAAGTTCTTTTATTTTTATTCGTAAAATGTCACATTTTCTATTTCTACAGAGATACGTACACTCAACACTGAAAATGGGAATAACACAGCGGCTGTCAAAGTGACGAGCCTCCGTTATGAAAGGTACAATCGCTTGATTTGAGATCTCTGTGGGGGTTCCAAATGCATTATCTTAAAACGTTAAAACAACAGCTACATTTGAGAATGAGCTGTAGATTTCAATCAAATTATTACATGACGTATAATATTAAACTATTACTGATATAAAGTATTACAATATGTGTCATGTAACTCAAAAGAACTAATAAAAATTATACGATAATTCTCTAAGTGCTTGGAATATAGCTAGAGCTATTCATATAATGTATTTTTTTGTATCACAAGCGTTGATGACAGTTCCAAAATGTTATTGATGCAGTATGCTATAAGATGGACACTACAACAGGCCATGCGGCATAACGAATATAGTGTAGTGAAACAATATTGCAGTAGTAGAAATGAAACAATCTCAACAACACCCAGGCTTTGAGAAAACCACATAAATGTACGAGTATTGTAACCACAGAACAGATAATAAATATAATACCAATATTTCTTTTATTTTGTTAACTGTCAATTCATGGTGGAACTGCATTGTATTGTTGTTTTTATTTAAAAAACGCAATTTTTTTGTAGTACTTTAATTAAAAGTGGAATAAGTACTACAAAAAAATTGCGTTTTATTAAATAAAAACAACAAAAGAATACCAATAGGCTATATTCAATACGCCGCATGGTGAAGCAGGCTTTTGAATTTGTGAGTGTCCTACGAAAATGAAGCACGCATTATGCACGTGCAATAGTGTGTGTAATACACCAACATTAAATGAGCGTAAATGCATAAACCGAGAGCAGTTTTCAGTATTGGACGCTAAACGTATTCTAGACACGTGTGTAAGTATAACACGGATTCATCCTTACTCGAGTCGGTTACCTGCTATCGCCTTACCCGTTGTGTATTTCAGTTCCCATTATTTCTGAGTTCCCTGATTGTAACCTTACCGGAAATTGAATCGATAAGAAATTAGTATCTACCTTACGCACTGAACTACGATAGCAGCCGGATGAGCACGTGTCTTGGGGAGGTCTTCAAGTCTTCAATATACCGTGATATTATTAAATTATTTTAAATTCTCATGGATTCAAGCTGTACTATTTTCCATTGAAGTCATTTTTTGCGACCCGGGTTTCGCCTTTCGGCATCTTCAGGCGCCGTGTACACTCACCAAAGGTAAACACAGACTGACAACGAACACTCTTTACTCTAGCTTATATAATAAATCAATACAATAAAGTAGATAAAAACTCCATCACCTACCTATCAAGTCAAAAAAATACAATAAACAATTCATCATGAATAGTTGAAGTGTCAGTAAAAAGCCTAATTAGTAAAAATCCTATCTTATTAATAACAATACACTCGATAGCATATTATAATAAATCGTCAAAACCTAATAATAGATCATTATTCTATATAAGCAATAAAAATACTACACTCAAGAGGTGTAAATCGTCAATTCTAAGAAAAATCTTGAATCCATTAGAATTTAAATTCAAATTTCATCAAGTACCTTCAGTCGATAGTATTAATATTATAAATTATTTTAATATTGCCATATTGTACCATATCTAAAATCACAGCACGCAATGTATACCTATGTATAAGGAATATACGCGGGAAAGTGTTGAGCTAAAAGATTAGACGTGGTATTAAAACAAAAAGTCAGTGGCATCGACTGAGTAGCTATTGGCATCTGGCATATAAACATCAGATTATAAATTAAATAAAATTAATATATACCTAATCCTTGCACCCACTCTCCTTCGTAAAAATCAATATTAAATTATTTTATTAGAGATATTTTTCCCGAAATGGATCTACACCCCCCACAACATTTTTTTTGTGTGCCTCTGAGCCCACGATGAAATATAAGCCCGTTATGTGACACAATTAATTTTATAACTAAGTTATTGTATTTTCTTAATAAAAAGGCACTCACGTACAGCTTAACTACGTTGTTTTCGAAACGATAATCATAATATTATAATAGTGTCACCTTGGAATCTATAAACAGTAATGTTGTGATGGAAATACTCTTTACCATAGGTATAGAATTGTGATCTAATCCACTTTCAACAAAAAATCTCATCCCTTTAGAGAATGTGGATTATATTATAATTTTCGTTGAATGTGTAGTCGATTCTCAAACATTTATTTAAGCTTAAGGCAATGTTAAATTAAATAAAGTTAATCATACATATTACATTTAGGTATAAAATATCTCAATGAAGAGAAATAATTACAAGATGAAAAGAACTTTTTATATACAACGTTTTTAAATTTTCTGTTGAACCATATAAACTTGACTTGACTAGCTTAAGCGATTACGAAAAATTGTACTTGACTTGTCGTATTGATTTCCATAGTAACGCACGTATATATTAATAATTTAGTTGCTAGGACCCCAGACCCCCTAGCAACCAATAATGGTGTCGAAATAACTTTTCATACAAAACAGAATTAACTGAAAATGAATTCAATTCTACTTAAAGATGGCTAAAAGTATTAAAAAAAATGCATTGGCATCGTGTTCTGATATATTCTAAAAGTTTCAAATATCTAGCTAGTCGGGAAGTTAGTTAAAAATCGATTGCAAGATTTGTACCGGACAAAGAACCACCGGAAAAATAAGAATACGAGCTAAGAAAAACGTTGTAAAATATGTTATTAGCATAAACGTAATACATATTATCGGAATTAGTTGTTTAATATTTTGGGAAAAGTAATAATTACAATTGATTTATTTAGCGAACACACGCGGATTAACGAAGATATCTTCATTTTAACGGTTTTTTAAATAAAATTTGCAAAGTGAGGGCGCCGAATGCTAACATTTGACTTTTCATTCAATGCTTTTTATACTGTGATAAGCTTTGTTCAAAATTCGAAACCGGAAGATTTATTATGATGGTAGGTATATCTGTATTACATTATTCTATATTGTTTATATTCACTTTTTTTAAGATAAATTTAAGAATTTTGATGCAACTTTTGTGTCTCAAAGTTTTATTCAATTATAAAAAGTAAATAGCTTCTGAGCAACATTTTTGAAAGAGGCAAGATAACAAAACAGTTCCATTGTTTTATTGTTTCAGTGTTAATAAGCAATAATGGACAGTCAGGGTATATACAAGGGGAGGTTTCAGTTTCCGGAGATGCCTGGATAGAATAATAGGACATCTGTATTATTTGATAGTGTATCTTTAGTAAAAAAAGCTTTCGGGTAAATGCAATTTAAAAAATTTATATCCTCAATAATTATTATGCTTTATGGTTTTAAAATTTTTGGTTTATGTTATGAATAGATTCGAAAACGTGATAATTAAATCTAAGATGAGATGTAAGTACTGATATTATTATCTGGTTTAAAATTTTCTTTGAAATGTTTGAGAGTAGCTCGGTTTGAGCACAATGTTTACATGACATGATTCGAAATTCCATATCCAACCTGCTGGGAATAAAATTCGGTAGGCCGTGTTATACATTTTTTTCATACAATATACGTATATTTTATTCGTCTTTTGTGAGAAGTAAATTTATTCATGAGAAGTTGAAGGAAGGTAGCGGGTATGGATGGTGCCGTGCAGACGAGTGAAGGGAGAAGTCTGAAGGTGTCACTCACTGACGAAACTCTGATGGGTGAAATGTTTTGTGAAGTTACGCGATCTTCATTGTTCAGGGATGTCCAATGCAATTTTATCGCCACCATGTTTTCAACCTAATATTTTTTTTACTTTTAAAAAGACACTTTCCCATATCAGGTCAAGTAGTATCTTCAAAGGTTTTGAATGTAAAAGATTATTTTTAAAAGCTATATTGGTTCTGGTTTTATTGTTCACTGTGTCATCTAGTATAAAATTATAATACAGGTACACATATTTGTTTTTTATCAATATGAAATGACGATGTAAATAAACGCTTTGACACCTGTCTATTAAGCCAGTCAGTTTGTGACTTAGTGGATTCACTGTCAAGCTCTGTAGTCTTGGACTTTTCACCCGAACATGTTCATGTGGGGGGATAATTATAGGATGCAAACCACATCCTCTGGCAATATCTAGAAATATGTACGGAAAAGAAATGTATGCTCAAGTCGGTCCAACCTGCTGTTGGACACATTGGGCCGTCCGACTTGGTCACCACAAGTGTCAACTTTATTGGTTTTAAACATTTGCGTCGTCTTGTCTGTCAGTAATGTTTTAGCTTTGTTTTTGGTTAATATGTATCGCCATTATTTTTGTGTTAGTTCACCGTGCCCCTCTCTCCCATGTGTACTTTTTGTTAGAATGAGTCACAGTAAAATCAGTCAAAGTACATTTGAACGCGTGGTCACTTTAATGTTAGGTATCTGGCTTTGAGATATTCCCCTCACATAAAAACTGCTGATGCATCATATCGAAACGTAAGGCGTCATGATAGGCTCGATTAAGACCTGGTGTGATGCATGGTGGATTGGTTTAAAGAGTTCCATGTTTGTGTTGATAATAAAGTTGTCTCCTATCTGGCGTATGCATAGAACAGCAAACTACATTCAAGCTATTTAATGCAAATTTGCATGCATAAACCTAAACAGACTCTGTTGAATAGTGACATCACATCTCTGACGTAATACGGGTCATGCCGAGACTAATGTTACCATTTTTTAAATTTTGATATCCCGATAATTAGTTTAAAATATTGAAATTGTGACTTGGTGTAAAAATGTGCAAACGGTACCATATAAATTTAATAATTATAAATGAATAATTATCATGTACTTTAAATAATTTATTAGTTATGCCATCATATTTATTTTATACTTCTAACAATATAAATATTTATTTAGGAATCGAGTGGCCACACTTTTGTCTCGCAGCTAACTTCATTTATGTTATGAGATGACATTTATTGACTCAATTGACTGCGAGAATCCTTCCTAATGTACCATACAGAAATGAAAAAGGATCAATTATTATTTAAATTTAATATTACGTACATCTTTTTTGAAAGCTTTAGAAGGATTTTGCTAGAAACAACACACATGTAAGAAACAACTCATGACATTATTCGCTGATATTCACCGACAACCAAATGGAAAATATACATCTCCATGAGAACAAATATGCAAAGGCTTACTATTTTGCAGAATCTTTTTCATACTTTGCCAGCTGTTTTCAATTATTTTGATATAGTGTAGGCAGCTTAAAATTTCACTAGAAACTAATGACAGTATTGCTACGTGTATTTGTTTTTATAATCTACCATTGATTATTCAGTGGAAAACAATTCAAAAATGGAATACAGGCATTTGAAATCTTACGCCAATGTTTTGTCATATAATCTCTGCTCAATGGGGATGAAAGTTTACCTTTCCTGCCGCAAGAAAACGCAAGAAGGTAAATATAAAATTTTCCCTCGTCCAGCCTACCTGTTGTAGGATACAGAGCACACGAAGCAGAGACTAAGAAGTATTGAATTAAAACCGGTAGCCACTGTGCACGGTACACCGAGCAAGGAATTTAATTATTCTGAAGCTACTACATAGCATCGGCCGAGATAATATTATTATTATGAGTTGATTTTATCAGATAGTGTCGTGAATGTGCCCAACGGCTTACTTTCATTTTTCGGACAGAAATCAAGTCGAATTTTTGACGGATACCGCGTTTATTTCGTGTTTTAATGTTACCCTCTGATTGTAATCAAATTAAATTGAGTCAAGTTAAAAAAAACAAGTACAAACATTTTATTGCATTTTAATTGAATGCAGTGCTCGAATTAGATAATTTTCTGAAAATATTTAAATATGCTTGGACGAATAAATGTAACAACAGTCTATAGAATTCTGACATGAATATTTGCTGAAGATTAAGAAAAATATTTTTTTTCTAAATGTACGATTAAAAATTGGCGTGCTTTGATGTACTCGCAACCTTGTTTGAAATTACTTCTTGATGTTTTATATTTTTTAATCTCAATTTTTCCTCCACAAGACGGAGTAATAGTCAGCGCTCGAAATGATTTTTTTTACGAATCGGAGCGCTTAATAACTTTCCGAAAATATTAACTTAGTTATCAATTTTATTAATATTTTATAAAAAATAGGTTTGTTAGATTTTTTGGTACCTATATGAGCTATCTATGAGGTATATGAGTAATCTAGCTCAGACGGTCAAATTATTTTTTCCACAAGAGATACTAATAATTTTGGGAATTTCATGAACCGGAACGGCGTTCCGGTGCGCTCTTTCCCATTTCGAGCTCTGCTAATAGTTTGTAGGATTTCAGGAATCGCAGCTATGCTCTAGTACGCTCCGGTTCATTTCGAATCCTTATTGAAGATGAAAGAGCGATCGACACAAGAATTAATGGTACCTAAGTATCTAATTGTCCTTTTCATCAGTGGCATCCCGCGGGGGTAGGCAGGTCATGCGTTGCATAGAGATGGTACATTATAAAAGGCGGCGTATGATGAAACAAATAAAAATATTACAACTTTCGAGAGCAGTGACGGTTTTCTATGAAGCAGACGACGTGACTGTTTCATTAGAAAGTATCAACATTTTAGTTTAAAAAATAATCTAAGCTTAAGAATAGTTAAAACCACAGTGGCTCTAAGTAGATACATAATTAGTTTTATTTTAATAATTTTAAACTAAAAATGTTACGGGAGAGCATAAGGGCGGCACTTTGCCTAGGAACGTCATTGCCACTAATCGTTATTTTTTGCCTTATTTTTGATTTGTTATGATATTAAGTCTTTGCACCTGGAAAGCCACAAATATTAAATTTAATATTTAACACTGTATATCCATAATTATTAACACATTTTAAGTGTGTATACCGAGCCCATGATAACCATGCGGTAACGTGGGTCCCGGATCCGTGTCTGTCAATTTTTTTTCCAAAGTGTCTTTGAACCTAGGGTATAGAGCATTATTATAGGCTGAGCACTGTCCAATCTTGCTACATGGTCTGCTCATTAGAGTTTACGAAAGCGGAGATACATTCATCTTGGAGTAGGTTGTATACTTCTAGGGCAGTATGTATGAGATTCCGAAATTATTTATAAGCTATTTAACCGATTTTCCACCATATAGCGTATAGCACTGTTTGTGACGTAAGCAATCTGACGTCACACTTCATTCAAAATGGCTGATTTATATGTCACTTTCAAATGTCATTTTAATAATGCATTCATTACAACAAACGTTTGCTTGAGGCCCTCGTTCATTTTGTAGACTCTGTAAAACATTTGCGAACTTTAAAAACAGTACCTAGTCGTGCTGTTTGTTCATTGCATTCATTCATTTATTCTTATTCCGTTTTGACATGTCATAATAAAAGTGATTGAAGTGAAGTTAGTCATAATATGTATGTATTGATACCAAATGGAAATATTTAGTGGGAATACTTTATCCTTTCGTACAGTAAAACCGTAAAAACGTAAAATAAATGTGATAAAATAACTGATAAATTATTTAAAGTTCATAATAATTATTCATTTATAATTATTAAATTTATATGGTACCGTTCGCATACTTTCAGACACATTTACAATTTCAAAAATTTAAATTAATGTTCGGGGAATGAAATTTTATAAGTTTGCCATTATATGGACGCCATGACAGATTATGACGTCGCATCGTGACGTCGCTAACCAACGGATTACATTCGCACTCATGAATACAAATTAGCAGTATTTAGCCTATAAAGTATTTGGGAGTCTCATGCATACGACCCCTAGTCTATAGCGAATACGCCATTCTTCTCCTTCCAGTTTGGGTCCTATCCTATTTGGGTTTATATCCTACGTAGCACCTTCCTCACGACCTCACGAATATATCAAGCGCATGCTCATCGGCCTTGATGATAGTCAGACACTCCGACTCGTACGTTATCGTATCAGCAGATCGTCAGATCAGCGTATTGTATATGAATGCGAGACTTCAGCTGATTTTGTAGAACAAAGTTGCAACAATTGTTTGCTGGTATAATTCTCCGTTTTATTTCCTCACTTAATATTATTGTTCATTACCATGGAACCGAGCTGAACTAAACTATCGACACATTTGAAGAGGTATTAGTTTATTGGGAGATCTGGGAGATTATTTACTTGGTCAATAAGAATGAGAAAACATAAACGGAAATAATCTTGATTACATATATGACATACATTTTTATGTATGTTAATTCTCCGTAAAACTAAAATGTATCTATCAAATTATTAGTAACCTAAAAAATAATTATTAATTACAACTGCTTGCGACCTATTTATGACTATATAGTATTATTATAATAATATGCAGCATCTCATTATTGTCCGTTTGTATTATTTACAAAAAGGGCATACACAAGATTAGGTTGTTATTGATCTGTTTGGCGCGGGGTGTTTTGTTTTGTTTAGTAGATTTTTTGTGTTGGTTTACCTACCACTGTTTTCTGTCACAAATATGTCTTCATATTATCCTTTTGGCAAAATAAGTGAAGTGTCTAGATAGACCACCGTTGAGAATATTTCTTTTAAAAGACTATCTACCTGTTTAAAAATATATAGGTATATCTACATTATTTAGAGATACTCCCTGAAAAAAATAGGCGCACCTTTACCTTATCGTGCCGCCTTATTGTCGAGTTTAAACAGTAGAAAATTGGTTTCGCTTTATGTCAATAATATGTGTTTTTTTAAAACCAAACATAATATCTTTATATTATACATCAAGTTAGCAAGCAACACTATAAAGTAAGTTTTTTTTTTTTAAATCTTTATTTAAATGGTGGCATATTGTCTAACTAATGCTTGGCAACATTTTATGAAACCAATACAACAGTATATTTAGTGTAATTCAGAAGGACTGTGTTTATTTTAAATACATAAATATTGTCTTATCAATAAACCGACAAATATTATGTGATAATTGGTAACTAATAATGTAGGTATATGGTATTAGTACCTATCTATTTTCTATTGGCCATAGAACAGATTAATAAATGGAATTTCGATAGGCTATACCCGATACACTACATTTTGACGCAGAGTTTTGAATGTGTGAGTGTCCTACAAAAATGAACCACACATTATAGACGTGCAATAGTGTATGTTACAACCTTCAAATACACCAATATTGAATGAGTGTATGTGCATAAACCGAGAGCAGTTTTCAGAACGAAGGACAAGTGTATTTTTGACACGTATTTAAGTTTATCCCATATCTTCTTCTTCTTGAGATCGGTTGCCTGTTATTCCACACCCGATAACCGGCTCTCACATCAAAACTCGTCTTGCCGTCGTATCGAATATGTGTCGTCATCGTTATTCACAAAACACACGTTGCCAAATGGAGCTCCGCAGATTGGTCGAATGCAACTTTTTAGTTTGAAAAAAAAAACATCTGCTGTTGCAATCGACAAGTTGCATGCTTCTGCGAGTCAAAGACGCCACGACGCATACCAACACCTACGAATTGGTCATTCCTATACCGGCTCGCCGATCGCCGTATCCAAATATCTATACGTTTCGAAGGTTAGGTGCGACTGTCGCTAGGTAGATGTGCGCGGTCTTCATATGCAACACCGTATCGAGATTTGATTTATGGCTGTGTGGCAGATGAGGCGAGTTTAGAGTTCCCTGATACCATCCACAGAACAGATAATAAGATAGAAATGTGAAAACCGGTCGCCAATGACGATTGATTTTATGGCGGATTCGATTAATTGCTTGAAATTAATATAATTTTTTTGGGGTAATCAATAAATAATCGTTTACTGAGGAGTCTTTGCCACTAGAGTACAGGTGAAAGCATAAGTAGCATTAACTGATACAACAATATAAGTAAACGCCACATTTAGAATCGGTACTTACCTAATCCTTTTGTAAGAGATACTTTTTGCATTAAAAAAATGCTTTGTTTGCACGGAGGAGATTATAAAATGCAATAACTGTATGTATGTACCCACCGTCTTCGTTGGGAGCCTGTGGAAACCAAAAACTTTTAAGATTCCGCCGACAAATTTGAAAACTAATCCTTAAAAGTGATTGTTCTATTGTTTTCAGCTTTGTTTTTCTTTTTTTTTTACATTTGAATTTGAAAATGGAACAAGATTTTTGTTGAATAATAATATGTAAGTAGGTACCTAGTATTAGCTGCTTGCTTAAATTCAAACAATGACAGTTAATAAAAATATTATTTATGTTCCTAATTTGAATTGAAATTTGGAATTCGTATATTAGTTACTGTCCTATTACTGCTAAGTAATCCTTTATCTGTATACAGGCTAGTAGGTGCGTAGGTAGCAAATAACAAATAACCAAACATAAAACTAGCTATTTAGAATTTAAACTATACCCACTAAATCCATTATAGTCTTAGTACATGAGCTGGGTCTGCTAAAGTAACAGAAACGTTAACTCAGCGGAATAATTATATTATTTATGTGTTATATCTACTTATGTAAGTATTATATTATATTTTTTTTGTAAAATTCTGAGTTTTGTAAAATTATAATTTAAAAAATATATTATATACTTACATGAATTAAGTAGGTATTATATTCTTTTTAACTCTACAACAGTCCATGATAGTACCAAGTGTGTTGGAACATTTATTTTACGTCTTGGACTTCGGAGTTAGTTGATCTTTCTCTCAGCAACGGTGCTTTTGTTTTTCTTAGCGTTGAAGTTAATTGACCCACCAAACCACACCTGCCCCACACCACACCCGGTCTTAATCTGGCGTATCGCGGAACCCTACATTTGGGTGTGAAGCATAATTTTTTTTATGATGGGAATGTCTCAGGAACAGTTACCAAGACTGAGGTCGCCGTGCACGCAAATGTGATTTGACTGAATTTAGGAGTATAATTTATTACTAAGTATTATAAGAGAATCAATTAAAAACACTCAGGCTTTAAGAAAATCACATAAATATATTGTGACCCCGTGCAGAATCCAACCCGGAGTATGCACATTTATGTTTTGTTAGTAAGTATGTGGGTACTCGTATAATAGTGGTGTGCTGTTAAGTGTAGATATGCAGTTTATGCAGAAGTAAATAAATATATAAATGTGAATAATAAAATACAACTTTTGAGATAGGGTATTGTGACAAATAAAATTTTTTCACCTGCGACGCTGATAGGATAATATGCCTGTTCTAAATGTCAGTGGATGTTGATGTCATCATTTTGAAGTTTTTTTGCATTTCTATATTTAAGGTGGACAGGAAGAAATATTAAAACATATTAGGTAATTGCTTTTCCCTCCACCACCCGCCTCGTTTCCACACCCGTTATGCAAGCGTATACCGTGGCGTAACGAACGTTAGGCGTTCTTAAAATTTGTGCCGAAAGTGTCCTAGGAGCAACTTCCCAAGACCTTGTTTGGCGTGCACTAGAGTGTGCGTGATCCCTACTTCGATATAATGTATTACCTACGGTCAATTCTCGATGAGAAAAGACCTTCTCGCTCGCCGTAAAATGCCGCAAATTTTTAAAAGTTGAAAAATTTCCCCTATAGATACCAAGTCACAATAGCCGACCGTTCCAACTGAGGGTCGGACCGAGTTGAGAAGCTTTTTAATTTTAACCGACATATGGGGACAATCCCAAAGGATGTGATCGGCATCCTGCAATTCGCCACATAAGAAAGTCGGAGACTCTATTAGGCCAAGCTGACAGAGCTTATGTTATATAGTATGTACTAACCTAATTTATTTACTTATATAAACATTTGTGGCAAAACTGGATAGATTTCACATCTTATGTCTATCCGTGAACAGCGCTTTGCTAGGGATATAACTCAGTGGATGCAGTGATGTACATTTTTTGTGGTTAATTATCGTACAACAGATACTCTCCGCCACTGGTACCTATATTTACACGATTAAAAAATTTTGATCTTTTAATCTGTCAAATAAGGTGAACAATTTTACAGTTGATAATATTTATTTATTTATTTGGTACAGTTCGGTTATGAGGTATACAGCGGAAAACACATTTTGAAAATATCCGATATACTGAATTATTTGTTAGTTTGGGTTAGTTTAGGTTAGGGTAGGTTGGGTTAGGTTAGGTTAGGTTAGGTTAGGTTTGGTTAAGTTAACTTAACAAATAATCCAGTATATCGATTATTTTCAAAATGTGTTTGCCGCTGTATTCCTCATAACTGAACAGTACCAATATTACAATATAGAATATAATAATAATAACCAGTGGCGACCGGTGAGTTATTTTACTGGGAGTTCACTTTTTTCACCTTTTGACTGCCGTAAAAAGGCATTTGCCTTCATCAAAACTTCACCAAAAAATCAAAAAAAAAAAACTATTGGTTTTTTTAATTTAGTACATTTAAAAGAAATAATAAATAACTCACTATTTATTATTTGTTGTACCTCTAAAAACAGTTTTTCTTGAAAAAAATGGATTTTAAACTTTAACACAAACTATTTTGTTTTGACCGAATTATTAGTAGTACCGAAATATCTCGTATCTGGCAGTGACCGGGATTTATTGTTCATTTGTATGAGAAATCCATTCTTCTGTTTTTCATCGACACAAATTTTTCAATTACGCGTTTGTTGAAGTCAGGAATCTCTTGTATCATTCTTTTTTCGATACTGAGCATACATAATGCGTTCAATCTTGATTGCGCGATGGTGTTTCCACTAAAACACTTGATCCGTTTGAGTGTGAAAAAACATCTTTCGCTTTCCACTGATGTCATCGGAATAGTAAAAATTAAATTTAATAGTAAAACCGTTTCCGTAAATGTGTCAATGAGATTTTTTTCGATTAAAATGTTTTATAATGCTGAGGCGCCATCAGCATTATAAAAATTATCCAAGCTGTAAATAACAGACAATTCATTTTTGAGTTTATTTTTATCTCAAAAGTCAGACGTATTACAGAGCTAGTTTGAAGAGATATCATAATTGATAAACATTGTGAATTTAGTTATCAAACTGAAAAAAAACTTGAAGTTTATTTTTAAATTGTACTTCGCCTAAATTTGAGAAATGTTGTCAACATGTGCAGAAATTTAAATGCGTACTGTGAAAAGAATTTATTTTTATAATAATATTGAATAAAAATTGTCATACAATAATTGTACGTGTGATACGGGCTGTATTGTTTTAAAACCGATGAATCTGCGTTTGGGCCGAGAACGACTTGAACTGTCGCTCCCGAGCACGTAGAAAAAATATTTACGTATTGCTGTTCCACGCGCCAGACGACGCTCTTTCTCATTGCAAAGAAATCGAAATTAGATTACTGGGCGCTTTGGTCGAGCGATGGCGAATATCGCTCACATCAACATATAATATTATTATTTAAAATAGCCGGTTAAAAACACATATTAGAATTTGTTTTTGTATATGAATTAATGACTACGGTAATATATCAGAACACTTTTAATTAATCAAATATAAATTAAATACTCATTTAAAAAAAGTCTTTTCGCATAAATTGAGTGGGTGGGTGTGCACCGCTCCAACGCTCTCAAGGGAGAATCGCCACTGATAATAACACAAAAACAAATTCAATCAAAACATACTTAAATACAATTTAATACAGAAAAATAAAATTTTGAAAACAAAAGACATACAATTTTACACAGAAAAATAAAGTTTCAAAAACAAAATGCAAAGTACATCAATATGTTATGCAACTCTAATATATAGAGGGATTCTCAAAAACTCTAATGTCTCAATTTAGTCATCATTTCATACGGTCGTGGTCATGCAATACAAATAAACAAATAAGACGTAGAAATGATAATAATAAACAAATGAAATACACGTATTAAAAAAAACTCTGGCGCAGCGGGGGTCGGGGGCATTCGCTGTCAGGTAGCACCCCCCGCGATGGGCCGCCACTGCTAACTGACAGCTTCACTTGATGGTCCATATAGGAAGGTTGTTTGGAATGCGATTTTTGAATTAAATAATTTAATAAGTTAGGTACTAGTTACTACTTCATTGTTTGTATACTATACGATAGATTATATATGAGATTCTAGACGTAGGTACGTTGATAATACATATACTTATATATATATATATATATATATATATATATATATATATATATATATATATATATATTATATTATATTCCTGCATCTAGGAAATTTGGTACAGTTCGGTTATGAGGAATACAGTGGAAAACACATTTTGAAAATAGTCGATATACTGGATTATTTGTTATGTTATGTGGTTAACTTAACCAAACCTAACCTAAACTAACCCAAACTAACAAATTATCCAGTATATCGGGTATTTTCAAAATGTGTTTTCCGCTGTATTCCTCACAACCGAACTGTACCGGAAATTTGCATGTTGTTTTTCAATCCAAAACGTTGAATTTATAAAGTAAACAAGTGCCAACCAATCATTTTTCGTTTAAAAAACGTTAAAACACATTTCAGATAGAAAGAAGACAGTTAAATCTGCATGTTGGGCATAGTGTATACAAAAAAAAACCGATGAATAACTGGCCAGACAAGATTACGCGATATAGTAGAGGTCGTAATAGCAATGTTCAGACACATCGCTCTACGCGTGTCCGGAAAGTTGTACGTATGAAGTTCGCCATATCACACTTCACCGTGAAATGTTGCATTGGAAATATATGACCGTATATTAAAGACTGTCCAACCTCTTTGGATCGTAAAATACTGACATAAAATTGTCTAAATAAAACACGGTTCTTGTCGGTTTACATTTTACAGGAAGCCAGCGGCAAGGTTAGGTTAAGATTTCATTCTTGAATTCATAAAATTTGCCAAAATCGGCTATGAAAATTGAATTGATGTTCATATGGAATCTAATTAAATTGGAGACCGTATAGTATACGTTTATCTCTTTCCGGCGAATTATTTCACGGTGAAATGCTTTACATAAAATTTGCATGTTACCTGCTCGTCGAGTAGACTGCCACTGGACAAAAATAATGATGTCGTAGTTGCCATTTGCTACTACTCAAGGCCTAATATAGTCAGGCCGTGGACTCGACACTGTAAACTTTGACGCTAGTGCTAGTTATTGCTCATACTTCGAATGTAATATGATAAACTGGGCGGCTCTCGTGGTGCAGTGCGTAAGGCGCTTGCCTCCCACCCGAGAGTTCCTGGGTTCGATTCCCGGTCAAGACACACTATATTTATGTGTTTTTCTCAAAGCCTGGGTGTTTGTGATTGTTCAAAATTACTAACAACCACCTTGTACGAAAAAACAAGGACATGGTTATTAATAATTCTAAAAAAATATATGATAAACTGATGGTTGCAAATTGAAATAAATGGTAATAAATTGCGAACAGATTACCGCATTGCACCCCAAGATAATCAATAACTAGGACTATTATTCGCAATTCAGTGTGCGCCTTGAATATTGTCGGCCTTGGGTACCACTGTGCGACTGCGCCAGGAATAATTTATCCATTCGTCCAGCTATATATCCAGATTATAACAGGGATATTTTTAATTAGTGAAATAGTAATATCAGTGTGATTTTTTTTCAATTTATTTAACTTATTAACTAAACTATTCTACGTTTTATGCAATAAACGTATCTTTCCTATTAAAACACAAGCTGTGCAACTAATAATATTTAAAATAATACTTCTAAAGGGCGTGCAGTAATGATATGCATTATTTATTTTAAACTGCGTTAATTAATGCTGTCCAAAAGGCACTGGTGTAAAAAAAACTGCATTAAATTACGTTTTTTGTAACCCCGCCCCCTCTTTCTGATTGGTTGGTTTTTTAATGAGTAATTAAATTGTTATCAAAGCACTTCTTGTGATTCAGAAACATACAGAAGCTTGTATTAAGTTCCACCATTTTTATTTTATTAATCGCTTGGTTTTAATCTACGGATATAATTACATTTAAAATACCACCAACAGAGGTTGTGTAGATACATACATACAGTGTAATGAGATTCGTGTGTCTGATTTAAATGATATTTATAGTAAATAGTTACTTGTTCTGACTTAAAAGGTATAATTGAATAACTTGAATGAATAATTAAACACTTATTATATATTAATAAACTATTTTTTTATTCAACGTACTACTATAATTCAAAGATTTAAGAATGTAATGTTCTTTATTGAGCATACCTACTTATATAATTTTGACATCCCTACCCAAGAAAAAATTTTGAAGAAAATATCATGCCTAATATTGCCGAAATTTATACGTATGCAGTTCACCATGAGATATTGTATCTGAAATAGGTGGCCGTATAGTATTCAGATTAAATTCATGTCTAAATAAAACAGTTGAAAAATACGTAATAAAAACCACCGGAATACAAGGAAAAGACCGAAGAAAATAGGTAAGTAAATAAATTAGAAATACAATTATATCGTATATTTTTTTATAAAATTCTTGTGGGTGCTCGTAAGTATCACGTCATACTTCAAACATCTGGTAATAATGACAGCGTTATTATCAGTTCTTATTTGATTGAAATCAATGTCAAATTAATGTTTTTGTTAAATCTAATAAAATTGGAACATTATTGTCTGCAATGCTTCACTAAAATTTAACTAGTGTAATTCATTGAATTGGCTGTAACACTAAATATTATAAATTATAATAAGTAATTATTATTATTTATAATAGATATTTAATATATTCTTTTCACACTACAACAAGCCATGAGGTCCAATGATAATAATGTAGATAGTAATAAACGTGAAGTAATCACAAACACCCTGGCTTTAAGAAAATCGCTTCAATATATTGTGACCTCACCTGAATCGAACCCAGGCGTCCGGATGAAAGGCAACCATTGATATACTACTAGATGAGCAGTTCCCATACAAGTGTCATTTTAAAAGTGTACCACAAAAGATATTATGAATATCGTCTTATATTATTTCCTTGTAGGTAGGTATAATGCGTTAAGACCGATAACATGGATTCCCGAATTTCACCCGTATTGCCCTGGCTGTAAAACTAAATTTGCGTTCTTGGAATAGTGAACCTAAGGGTGCTGCAACGCAAAGCAGACAGAGCAAGTCGTCATGCGCTGACTATTAGTTAGAGTAAGATGCAAGCTAGATCGGGCTTACCCAGTAAGTTTTAACAAAGGCCGACTCACTAAAAATCGGGCGTCATTTTAAGAAGCATATGATTCATCCAGTAGTATATCAATGAAGGCAACGTACTGGACTTCGAGGGTTTCCCTAGAAAGTAGACAATTCAATCCATGATAATTATTAAATATTATAAGTGGTGAAATAAAGTGGTCCATTCACAACTAGGTAGGTACCTACTAATTTTTTTATAATGCAATAATGATTACCAGTATGTAGTAATTTTATTTATATGGCATGGTCAATTACCTAAATTATCTACCAGACCAAGGCATAGCGATTGTATAATGCGTCAATTACATTGAGCTACTTTACGAGCTGTTTGTTGGCGAATTTAAAAGCGAGCGATTCAGCTACTGCGATTGTGATACACACAAAACTTTCCATTCGCTGAGAAGCCAACAAATTAGCGACTATTTTGACAGAACGGGAGGTCGCTACGCAGACGCAGTAGGCCCACACGCCGGCATGCAGCGTGTAAAGTTGACCGGCTTTCAACTTTTCTCGGTAGATTGTTTATAATATAATTGTTAGCTTGTTCTATGATGACGCTGGGCAACTTTACAGGCAGATTGTAAATTCGCCAACAAGCAGCTCGTAAAGTGGCTCAATGTCATTGACGCTTAAACCCTACTATAGATTATTGTTGGTGCTGCGTGGTTTCCATATGATCCACTCAAGGAGAGACATAGAGGACATAGGCAAAGAATATGAAGTTTTTTTTATTCCAAGTAGGAAGTTAAGAGAGGACAAAGGTATAGCATACCCCGATTTTTCATTCAAGTATATTATGTATATCATTGGTAAATATAGCAGAGGATGACGTCACACTTTATGGCATAAGAATGACGGTAATTGGTACGAATGCAGCTCCACCAGGTAGCAGATGATAAAACAAAGATTATCTTGATGGTTGCCGACCTCCACTAGGGGATGTAGCGATAAAAATAAGACTTAGATAAGCTGGCGCTACAGACTATTAAGTTCCGTGGCGTCTTTCAAACCTCCGTTAGGGGATGACACGAAGAAGAAGGAAATCATTCTTATCTTGAAAGAATATTAATTACGTAGGTAGAGGAATGACATATTCTTCATTTTGGAACGGCGTTAGTATCATTTGAAAGTAATGATACCAACGCCTAAATAAGTCGCCTGCTACAATAATCTGACACCATTCTACCAAGTTATAATGTTTCTTTAAACAAAAATTTATAGATCAAATATAATATGTTGGTCAATATTGTATATTTCTTATGATTTTATATAAAACAAAGTACTATTATAATCGTAGTAGATTTTTGGGTTTCCACCGTGTGTCCTTCTTCCTTACTACTCGTATCTTACTTTCCTTACTAATATAATAATACGGACCTATGCACTTTTGCGTATGCATTTAAATTACTAACTGCAGCTTAAAAAAATGTATGCACACCTAAATGTGTTTTTATAATACTTTTAAGATTACTATTTTAGTGTCAGGGTATTCTCACGATATTTTAAATGTAAATAATAAGTAGAACTGACAGAAAATTATTGCTAGACGCTACTGTGGGCCGGCCATTGTTTTTCAAATTAAAACAATCGTGAAGTAACACCGCGGACGCATACGTGCCGGATTAATTACTTGTCGTGTTTTAGGATATTATTTAAAATTAAATTCCTAATGCTGTCATGGCGGATTGAGCTAATTAAACATGACGTGATATCCAAGCGGTTCAAATCAGAACCTCGTCAGCGAAAACCAGTTGGCTATATAAACATTTTAAACGATAGGTATACCTATTTAAGCAAGCTACGATATCTTTCGTATGAACTACAGTAAAACCTCGATTATCCGGACTAATTGGGGATGAAGATAGTCCAGATTAGGGAATCCAATCCCGAGCCAAAATTCTGATCCCGGGATTTCGGGATTGGCATTTTTTTCACTGTTAATATAAAATTTTTATATTTACAAATAACATTGATAAAATCGGTCAAAAATAAATCTAGTATAATTCATACTATTTAAGACATTTATTGTTAATATTGCATACGTTCAATCTTGGAAATACATAAGTTTAATGGAGTAAATAATATTGTAATATAAATAATAATGTGAATTTAATATGAGATTGCTGTTTCTGATAGTAAAGACTTAATGAATGGGTTAGCGAGATTTAAAATGGTAAAGCAAATCATGGTGTACTTATAGCCTTTTCGCTTCATAAATTTAATTAGTCAGCCAAATATGAAACTGCCGTAAAACGTATGAGATCATGGTGGAATTACTTTTTTAATGGTGCGAAGCATTGTTTTTTCCAATCTTTCTCATTTTTATTAATTTATGTGAAAAAATAAAATGAATCAGCAACGTACACATGGTATAAATCAAACTTCATTCAAACTCAGTTTATTTATAATGTAGTTATTTGTTCTTGAAAGAATATTTTCTGTTATATTTTCGTTTTTATTTTATTTTCCATAAAAATTGATAAAAAAAATCAATCCCGAAAGTTTCGGGATTATGTTTATCAATCCCGAGATTCATAGGTATCGAAAATAGCTCGGGATCCTGGGATTGGAATCCCTAGTCCAGATAATCGAAAAAAAACATAATTGACAGGGAAAGACAAGTATATTCAGTATGAATAATTTTTATTTGTCTAGATATACCTACATATAAATACGTATAATAAATTATATTTTATTACTATTTGCAACAATCTCTTAAATTTATTTTCTTGTAGAAGCTGACAAAAACGTTTGAATATTTCTATCATACCATGATCCATCAGTTGTATTACCGACGTGACTCTTTCGTCTTTGTACGAACCACATAAAAATACACTCTTAAACTTCTTTATTTCCTGATTTTTTCATAACTTTCAGCTCTGAGCTTCCATTTTCTGACATTAAACAATTAGTACAATTCATAATAGTTTCACTTTGTTGTATCCGAGATAGTTGACATTACGGCACCATATTTATTAGATAGATAACTTTCCGAGTCACCGCGTTTCAAAGCATCGATTATATCCAATTTGTCTTTTAATGATAATACGACACGTTTTCTTTATCATGGCATATCGGTAATATTAAAAATAATCCGGATAATCGAGGTTCTACTGTATTTAATAAAATACGTTCTATAATACGAGGGTGGGTCAATAATTCCTTAGAAAAAAGCATTAAAACAGTTTTTATTTTTGTATTTTTTTTTTTTTCTCAACATAATCTTCTTGGAGCTCAATACACTTGGTTAGACGTTTCTCAATTTTTTTTAAACCGTCAGAAAAATAAGTTTTCGGAAGGTCCTCAAAATAAGCATTTGTCCGATCGATGACTTCTTCATTTGAAAAAAAAACGTTGTCCACTTAGCCATTTTTTTAAGTTTGGGAAAAGGAAAAAGTCACTGGGGGCTAAATCTGGCGAATACGGTGGGTGGTCGACCAATTCGAACTTCAATTCTTCAATTTTAGCCATTGATCGTAAACATGTGTGAACACGGGCATTGTCCTGATGAAAGAGGATTTTTTTCCTGTTTAAATGAGGCCGTTTTTCTTCAATTTTGTTTTTTAGCTGGTCCAATAAAGATGCATAATAATCCCCTGTTATTGTTTTTCCTTTTTCCAAATAGTCAACGAAAATAATTTCACGTGCATCCCAAAATACAGTAGCCATAACCTTACCAGCTGATTTTACGGTTTTCGCCTTCTTTGGACATGGTTTGCCTTCGCAATCCACTGCTTTGACTGTTCTTTCGTCTCGGGAGTATAGTGGTGTATCCATGTTTCATCTACAGTCAGAAAGCGACGAAAAAATTCATCCGGATTGCGTTGCATGAGCGACAACAGGGCTTTAGAGGCCACCACCCTATTGCGTTTATTGTTGACTGTGAGCAAACGCGGCACCCATCTTGCAGAAATATTTTTCATGCCCAATTTGTCATGTAAAATAGAAATGACGCTACCTTTTGAGATCCCTGTAACCTCAATTATCTCACTCAACTTTAATCTTCGGTCACTTAACACCATATCGTGGATTTTATTGATCATTTCTGGTGTAGTCACCTCTACAGGACGTCCTGAGCGTGTTCATCCTTTGTTGATGTACGACCACGTTTAAATTCATTTAACCAGTTACAAATAGTTGCAAGTGAAGGAGCAGATATGCCGTGAACTAAATCCAACTCATTTTTTATTTCCTTTGCTGTTAACCCTTTTATATTAAAATGTTTAATAACAGCTCTAAACTCAATTTTCTCCATTTTCCATTTTTCCATTTTCCACAAGCAAATTTTTTTTTAAATGTACGAGAAACACACAACAACCCGACCAATCTGATTAAAACTTCGCAGCATACTGAATCGGTAGTGCCGCTGCATGAAAACAAACCGCTTACAGTACTAGTCGCGCCACCTGTCGGCTTTTCTAAGGACTTATTGACCCACCCTCGTAGTATAAGCATGCGAAACATGGCCACATTGACATGTATATATTTTTTTTAAACATTGAAAACTCCCGCTATATGCTGGCATAACATCTCCACAGTGAAGCGTTTTTGCTCAAGGAATCCTTTCTGGAGTGCAGGAGAGGAACTCCTTCAGGCAGGTATAACATATAACTGAATCGAATCCGGTGTGGGCATTCCAGATGTGTATATATGATGAATAAAGTGGGGGTTTGGGTCGAAATCCCAAAAAATACAAACAGTAATCATTGCGCAATCTTAACACTTATCTTGAATTGTGCAAATTTCACAAAAGAGACAAAAAAGGTTTTTTGTCTCTCTCGTAAAATTTGCGCAATTTAAGCTTAGTCTTAAGATTGCGCAAATCAGAAAAGACATAATTAACCATAGTGGAGTTGGTAAAGTATCAATTCACGCAGCAGCATTTTAATTAATGTAAAGACCAGAAGCTTAAAGCTTCTTGATTCGATGATTGGAGTTATCCTTGGGAAAACGCTACTTATGCGATAAATCGACATTGAGTAAAGAAAATGCAGTAAGTTTCCAGGATTTCAAAATATTGAATAATTTATTGATGGTTAATGGTTTGATCGATTCTTACATCCATGTCGTAAAAAATACGAATAATTTTTATAAGATTTTTATACCGTCTGATGAAAGAACGCCTCATCAGATTCAAAGCTGTGATTGATGTAACAACCTCCAGTTTAGCTTGGTTATGGGTGAAACTCTTTCGGGGAAGGTATTAATGTAGAAGCTGCATAATTCTACGATGTGATCTGTGGTTTTAATCTCTTTACACTTGTAAAGTGAGAAGTTTTAGGCCATACTAACGCGTCACATAAACAAATATGAAATGCTCACACTAGATTAGTCTAAAACCAGGATACAGGCCCAGTATAGTATTGAGTTCCTCGCGCTTAGGCTTGAAGTAGCTTCTGCAATCTAGAAAGAGTTCCTCGAGCGAAGACGTTTCTTTGTAGGAGACGTTATCATAACATAAAATATAGCTAAAGTTTTATATTGTTAAAAACTTTTTTATATTTAATCAGTGTGGCCATGTTTCGCCGTATTTTAAGTGGACATATCCTTGACTTGTCAGCATGTATGTATCATGGTTATGAATTATTAGTAGCAACCTATCTTCCGAGACCTCGAAGTGGAGATGGGCATGGTGTGTAAAATTCCCACCTCCGCTCCCGTTATGTATATGCAGCCACGTCATACGCGGCCGGCTAACATAACCCTTACGTGTGCCAGATCAAAGAATTTAAGCCCTCATTTTGCCGCACGGGACTGGTGATGCAACCTTGCACCGAAGTGCGAATGCATGATGTTAATTTATATGGCAACTATCAGAGTGACTTTAGTTTGAAGAGTCGCAAGGGGAGTCGAGAGTGTCCCGCCCCCCGTACGCTCTGGCGAATTTAGTAAAGGCCGCAAAATTGGCCTCGGTTGCCACCATGTCCGCGTGTCCTATTGGGCCCGAATGGGGTCGGACCCGGGCAAACAACTCCGCTCGTTTGGGGCCCATAAGTGAACAGTCCCACAGGACGTGCTCTGCGTCCTGCTGGTCGTGTCCACATGAGCAACCCAACCCATGTCCTGCCAAACCAAACCCCTGCAGTTTGGCCGCAAAGTTTCCATGGCCAGTCATGAATTGACTAGTCTAGTGGGTAGGCACCAGTCTCCTCGTCATGTGTCTCACCGAGACATCTGGGAAGTATAGAAAAGTCTGGCGGCCCTTAGAGGAGGCCACCCATCTCGCCTGCCATGCCGCATATGCGGTCTTGTAGACCAGCTCAGATACAGTTTTTCTGTAGCTCACGCCCTCCACTCTCGATGGCGGTGTCAGAGGGACACCGGCGAGAGTTGTATTGATCCTCCTCATAAGGAGAGTGATCGATCCTCTAATTTGAACGTGCAAGTGGAGATGGGCAGTAAAAATCCGAAGAACAAACCCTCGCTGGATAACTCGTATCATAATGAAGATATATTAAAATACCTAAATTATTACCAAAAGCCCGCCGGTTCGAATTAAGTATAATGAAAACAAAAATACGTATCAACAAAGGATTGATCACAAGAGAAGAGTGGAGATATAAAGGGATGACGTTCATCTAATGGTGTATCGAGAGTGGCCGAAGTGATAATAATTAATTTAATATATTTAAAAGAAAATTTCAATGTCATCGCTAAACTGGACAACTATTTGTCAAGGTAAATGACACAGAGCATGGTTTAGTAAGTAGCGATGCATTAATTTAAGTGTTTACTTATTATTTAAAATTTAAATGAGTAATACAGGTGTGTATGTTAATATAAGTCCTTAAAGAACCAAAGTTTTGAAGAAATGGGGTTCATGCCAAAGCGATGAGTAACTCAATATGATAGGTAAAGCTGCTCACTTTTTGAAATAGATACGCTGGTACAAATATGGTGTTAACTCAACTCTATTACAGGGGTTTTGAAAAATGAGAAATATCCATGTTTTATTGATAGAGACGTTTATTAAGAATTATAAAATTTACCTATATTCAATTCAAGATTATATTTTTTTCTAAACAAACATTATTTCATCAAATGAAAAGGAATTTGGTACAAGTCTGTTTACTTGATGCCAGGTAGGAACAGCGGTAATTTTAATAACCGATTTTGGCAAAAATTCATGAATTTAAGAATGATAACCTAACCCTAACCTAACCTTTTATCTTTGATATTAAAAAGTTCAATTCAATTATCTCAAAAAGTTAATCGATGACGTCCATATTTACATTTTATCTGGTAACTGATCATGAATCTATCGATGAAGGTTTCTGATTGATCGCGCAAGTAACAAAAAGTTATTTTTTTTGAAGAAATTTGTAAGGAGGCCCATATGTTTTAGTACCTACTAGAATAGAATGAAACTTAAATATTGTTACTAACAGTATGCAGGTTTCATGAGTATTGGCACATTAGTTTTTGAATTATAACTTAACAAACCGAAACTGAAAGATCATTTTTTATTTTACTTAGTATAAATACCTATATATAGAGATATAGGTACCACCAAAAAATTGGCAATACTAATAAACTGTATGATTTCCAATATTATATGAATATATTTTAATAAATAAACAAGATTTTTTCTTCAAAATTAATGTGTTGAATTTTCCTGACATGTCATTCTAGTATTTTTGTGCTACCAGATGGGTGTAATGCAACGAATAAAAATGTGAATTTAAGTTGAAATGCTTTTTAGGTACTATTAAAAAATGGTATGAAAAAATAAAGGTAGGAGCATCTATTAATTTAAACTAGGATCACACTTAAGAATCAATATAATTGTATATTATAATAAGTTAATTATAATATAATATAGTCTCATACCAATACATGAATGTAAGAATTAATTAGGTAGATAGATGAAGGACAGATCTAACATTGACTGGTTGAACTATCAATGAAATATGAACTGCGTTCCGACAAAATATGAAGAGGTGTATTTTAACCAGTAAGGACGTCTCATGTGGGTGTGGTGATTGAATTTTAAATCATTATACTGATATGCCCTCATATTTTGCAATAAATAAGATACGATGAAGGCAATTAATAATGAGGCGATCTCCATTAGGGACAATAAGTTGTAGATAAGTGACATAATTATCGTTTTATATTTGTCATAAAGACTTTTATGGATAGATACCCTAAAATGTACACAAATTGTTCAATCTTCAACTATTATAATATACCTATGTATCGAATTTCACTCTGCCTTTTGTATTTATTAGTTATTTATTATAATATTACGAAACACTTTTGGTATTTGATATTTTTCAAACACTCTCGTATCAATTAATGGACAAGTAGTATTTTTTGCATACCAAATGATTTCTGACCTTTAAAGATTGTGCAATTATTCCACGCTGTTGGATCGATTAAAAATTTGCATGTCAATACTATAATAAAATATTAGTTTATTATATTATTAATGGATCATATAAATACTTACAAATAGTTTATTATTGCTTATACCTACTTCTATATTTAATATTTTTTAGGTAATTACGTGAAAAATATTTCTTATGTTTAAGATTGAAAATACCATAATTAATTTTGTTATTAAGATTAAACTCTTTTTAATGCAATATTGATAAGGACCAGTTTGTGTTAGTGTTTGTTTTCGCTCTTTCCTACACAGAAGGCAAAGGGATGGCTTATGACCAATCCTTGTTTAAAATTTGTTAATATACATTCTACACTGTATGTATTTTTATGCTTTATCGGTGATTTTAATTATTACAATGAATGATTTTGGAAACTATTAATAAAGTCAGTAAGTGCTTTTGTAATTAAATTTATTGTATTGTTTTTTAAGTATAACCTCTTCAGCGGCAGTATCTTAAAATTTCTGAAAGGAAAGAAGTGTGAGACCAAAATTTGTCAAGATAAATAACGTACAGTATCAGTCATCATGAATTGTGAGAAGGTGTTCGATTCTTTCGGTAAATCTGAAAAATATATATATTTTTAAACATCGAACATTCAGATTAAAATGAACTTTACTGTCATATCAATGAATTGATTATAACACAAATGTTCATAATAATGTATTATGTCAATTTTTCTTTGGTGTGCGATGAGAACGGTTTCATAGTGCTATAAAACCAAATAAATTTCTTATAGTTTTCTTAAATTTAAGTGGTTTTATTGCTAACCTATCTTTAACATTTCTTCGTATTTTACCTCAAATAGTTATTGTTAAGTTTGACAATTAAAGAGCTTGGAGATCACACACATTTAAAAAAAAAACCCCCCGATGTATCTCAAGTTCAAGTATCACTTACCTATATAACGTCATTTCAGACAGTTGATTTTTTTTTTGCATTTTCCCAGCAATCAGTATGTAATGATTGTTCCTTTTTTCTCGCGGAACTGTCTGAAGAAAAATAATACATAATTAATTGTTAAATGAATCTCGCCTGACAAGCTGCAGCGTGCGGTTACATTTTGCATAATAATTATTTATCAAATGTCACTTCATCTCGGAAAACATTCCACATCTTTTATTGACCGCGTAATGCTGTCAAGCTGCATGGCCCGTTGACAGCTGATGAACGGAAAATGGCGTAAAATTAGCCTAGATAATCACCATTCCATCATGGCTACTTGGCTAGGTATCTATTATCTATTAAGTTAAAACAATTAATAACATTGCATTGAAAGTTATAGTGGTCACGTATCAACGATTTGGCGCCATGATCTGGAAGCTGCTGATTGTACGACAGTATGCAGACACCAGGAAAATTGGACGAGATGTAATTGGATGACGGTAATCTCGGTACCGCTACAGATGAATGAAATGCATTAAGGAATAAATATGCGTAGTGACAAGTGGCCGTCTGTGAAACCGTGGTTGATGGGTTCGAATACTGTGCCAAAATAAACTTACTAAGATATCTTTCGTCATAGGGGTTGAAGTCCAATAATTGAGTAAATATGGGTATTCAGCAACATGCATGGCTTGTGGTAGTGGAAAACCCATGACATAGTTCATCTAGATCAGGCCTGGGCAAACTTTTTGGAGGAAAGGCCACATTAGGAATATGAAATAAACGGCGGGCTGCAAGTAAAATATTAATAATTATCAGGAATTTCAACATAAAAAAATAATGATTCTCTAATAAGTAGCCAACAATTTAATGAGAACAATGAAACTGCTTCACGTTTTTCAAGATTTTTTTTAATTTCAGATGTTAATTTTGTTCATCATCGATGCTTGGTCGTAAAGAGTTTTTATTGATATGTATAATTTAAGATGTTTTTTTTTCACATAATATGTAGGTTGATCCAGAATAACCAATCTTTAAGTTGTTCGAATTAGTCCGAATTAAGAATGTTGGAAATTTGCAGATTTCTTCTCGACAGTGCAATTCATATATATTCAAATAATATTTTTAAAAAGGCTTTAAAATGTAGAAAAAAGTAAACGTTTTTTTTTCAGAAATATGTACGATTAAAGCTCGTGGGCCTACAGTCATTTCTGCTGGAAAATTTAAATTTTTTTATTAAAAGAAAATATGTATATCTAAATAAAAATAATATTAAGTATGCAATCTTTGTAATCTATAAAAGAAACGTTAAAGAAACGAACCATCAGAAGACTAAAAGTTTTCAAGATGTGTCGATATATGTTCAGAACTTACTGAACTGAACACATTACACAATGAGGAGCTTTTAGACAAGCTAGCCAGGAAATTCTGCCAAGTGCAGAAACGCTGTCTTAAAAGCAAGGAAAGGTAGAGGGTAGAAGAAGCATTGGTAGAAGAGTAGTCCCTTGACTACATAATCCCTGTACATGTGTTCTAATACGATTTACCCAGAATATATATATGTAGGTACATAGTTAAATTTTATTACATAATCCAGCTCCGAAAGAAAAACGTATTTAATACAATATTAATTGTTATGTTATTGGTAAAACTTAGTTTTTATTGTGTTTAATTAATGACATAACCTAGCCACAAATTTAAAAATATATGAAACGAAACAATTCTGTACGCAGTTCACTAACATAACCATAATAAGTTCATATATGTATGGTTTATATATTATTATGAGACTGAAATGTGTTCAGAGTGATATCTTGAAGCCCTACGTCATCCATCATAAGATGTCTCGGAACATAATGTTACCAATCTCGAAATGCCGGGCGAGTGTTTGACCTCCCGTCCGTTGCTATTGGTACATACATTAACAGCAACTAGTTAAATAATAAATAAATATTTAAATAAAATTTCTATTGAAGATATATTCAGTTACACCATATTATAATTATATAGTATTAAACGACGTAGTTATTTTCTGATACAGATTTATAGAATGTTAGTTTAAAATAAGATTTTGTTTCGAATATGTACCCAATTGTATTAATTATTATTTTCTCATTTAATAAAGCAAAAAAACTAAAAATGTTGCATATTAAAGATAAAGTTTACTGTGTATTCTCTATAAAACCTTTTGAAACATGTTTTAGTTTGACGTAATTGTCACTTTTCTATACAACACAAAAATAATAAAAACCTATTATAAACGAATCTAAAGCTCTATAATAAGGGCTCTAGAAAGCTCTATATGCCTACAAAATAAGTGGATCAGGTACCTACCTTGCAAAATATTATCTTTTGTACAATTTTAAAATATTTTTATTTATTTCTAATATGATTAATACAATCAATTCGTTGCATACGTGTTTTGGATTTGATAACAATTACAAAAATATTGTTTATCAATAGAATCATTTTTTGTCATAGTACCTACTTTATTTCTGTTGTTTTTTCTCATATTGATTATTTAACATACAAACGAATGCATGAATTAGAAATATCACAGTACAACTTATAATAATTGAGTTGCTAAGGACTGGACTGATACAAGGCATTGGTGAAAATTTTAGGTCAATCGACTTCAAAATGTAAATTAAACATAATCCATTCACAATAATTGTTTTTGAATCACTTTCCACAAAAAATATGTTTTTTGTGTTTGAAAGAGGACAAGTCAAGTCAAAACATCAAATTACATACGGTTGTTATGAAAATAATAACGATATTTTATAAATCATATCCTTGAGATAGAATATGTACCCCTAGGTATATTAGGAATGCAAAGGGTATATTTTTTAATACAAATCAATGACATGTTTAAACCCTGTTAGATGTAATATATGTATGTGGTGATGTAAATCGGGATCTAAATCATTTATATTGTAATGGTGGCTTATAATATAGCACAGGCAACATTTTCATAGAGGTGACTCAAAACCTGTGATAGACCTCCACGCACACTGAGAGTTTAGTAGGTGTTGTGAAAATGTTCAAATTCTTAGCATATGGTATGTATGTCATTTTGTTGTTTTTGGTATATTTATCTGTTTAACTTTTTAAGTTATATAAACCGAAAGTAAATAATAATAATTAAAAGATAAAAAAACTTTTTATATACCATGTTTTAAAATTTTTTGTTGAATAAACTTGACAATTCTATGTATTAATAATTTAGGACAAATAAGGCAATTGTCAACAAATCATTTTTTTGCTATTCTGCAAAAAACAAACAAAAATATAGAATACTGAAATGTCATTTTGATTTCCATAGTAACGCACGTATATATAATAATTTAGTTGCTAGGACCATCCCCTTAGCAACCAATAATAGTGGATTGGATTATGGATTTCTTCCAAAATAACTTTTCATACAAAACAGAATTAACTGAAAATGAATTCAATTCTACTTAAAGATGGCTAAAAGTATTAAAAGAATATATTGGCATCGTGTTCCGATATATTCTAAAAGTTTTAAATGTCTAGCTAGTCGGAAAGTTAGTTAAAAATCGATTGCAAGATTTGTACTGGGTAAACAACCACCGGACAAACAAGAATACGAGCTAAGAAAAACGTGGTAAAATAGGTAAGTAAAATTAAAGGGGACGATATTCTAAATCTTCAAGGGCGGCACTTTGCCTAGAGACGTCACTGATTATACCTATCAATATGGCAATAATTATTCTATTTTTCTTTTATTTTTAGATAGGGTAACAATGACTAAATATTAAAACCTATTTTAATTTGGTTACCCCAGATCTGGACCACCCCTATCAAAGTGTGTTATCGACAGCGTTCATCTCCAATGTGTTTTGTATAATTGATCCACGGCATCGGGTTTAATCGGCATATCTCGTGTCTCCGTCGGGTCATCCGATGACACGTCAAACTTTATACTGTTGTTCTTTTGTTTTAACATAAATAATAATAAATTAGCGGCTCAAATTTAATTGATAACAGGTATTCGAAATTCGAATACAATTTTACCGTTGCCTTATTAAATTAAAAAGAATATTTTAAATATTAGATGAGACCGTGGAAGACAATGCTGTAATAGGTACTAAAGCATGTAGGTACGTGAACTTAATGAATCAACTTCGTTTAAAGAAACCTCAAAATTATATTTTTACTTTTTTCAAGCGTGTTTGATCCTAATAAGATCATACGTATTATGGGCCTCCACAGAGTAGAGGTTTGTATTAACAGATTTTGTTTTTACGAAAAATAGATGTCAGCCACTTTGCTCAACCTATTAGGTCCATACTCTGACTCATACACAAATTGAAAAAACAATATGTGTACTTTCAAGAACGAGGATTTGAACCTGGGATCCACGAAGTTATAGACCGACGCTTAAGCTGTGCGGCCATTGTGGGTCATATCTAATCTACAAATTATATAGATAAAAACCTGGAAAAAAGGCTGGATCGAGTCGGACTCGAACTAAAATCTTCCACTGTCTACAAAAAAAAAACGTGTCCGGAAATTAGTACGTATGCAGTTCACCGTCTCATACTTCACCGTGAAATGTTGTATCGGAAATACGAGATAATGTCATATATTAAAAATCGTCCAACCTCTTTAGGTCGTATTATAGTAGGTACTGAGGTAAAATAAATGTCTAATAAAACACGGTTCACAGGAAGCCAGCGGCAAAGAAATTTTGAAAATAGCCGATATACTGGATTATTTGTTAGGTTAGGTAACTATTTATTTTCATACTTGAATTCATGAATTTTGCCAAAATCGGCTATGAAAATTGAATTAATATTCATATTGAATCTAATAAAATTGGATCACGTATGCTATACGGTCATCTCTTTCCGATAAGAAAGCACATGGCGGACTGTGTCACGGTGAAATGTAATACGAACAATATAATCTAACCAAAAGAAAAATAATGATTTTGTTAAATTTTTAAGCTTTTTCATCTTCCAGTTGAGAATATTTCCTTCAGAATTAGATCGGCGATATTTTTTTCTGACCTCAGAAAACAATATTTTTAATTAGAATAAAAAAAACTAATTACTTTAACTTTTCAAAGAAAATCGATTCAAATATTGAGTAGATCGAAACCAAGAATTAGATTTTATAAAGAAGAAATATTAATCGTATATCTTTAATTATAAGTCAGGGTGTTAGAATTAATGAATATCTTCAAGATACCGACCTAATGCTATTTGGAAACATATATAATGTATTTTCATAAAGGTAGCTATTGTGATTATTATAAGTAATATCCAGGAAGAACATCAAATCGACATTATTACATTGAATTGCCTTTGGCGTCTTATAGCACATAGTTATAAAATATTTGAGAGATTTAATATGAAGTAATTTATTACAATTTGCTCGCATTGATGTACGCTAAACAATAACCGAAAAAAGCACGCATCGGCTACTGTACGAATACGACAGGAGTCAATAACCATTCGATATTGATGCACTCTAATTAAAATATACATTATAACTAAAACAAGAAGATAAATAAGTACTATAATTGAGTACGACGATAGTGTACTAGCTACACGGAACAACTTCTTGAAAGTTTCAAATTTTGGTTTTAATATGAGATATACTAAAGTACAAGTAAAGTGGAGGTAGGCTGCAGTGACATCCCTAGACAAAATACGTCCCCATTTTTTATACAGTATTTTTTATCAACCTTTCATGACTCCAATATCTAATAAACTCTTGTATGGATACATTACTAACGAAATATATGGGTACCACTAATACATACAAAATTAAATTTAGATATAAAACAGTGAATAAATATACCCAAATTATAAGGTCTAAGGTTCTATGCGGTTGATATTTTACTCACATTTGGTTGTACCATTAAATTTAACAATACACAGATTTATTATTTCCACACCGTTTTTACTATGCAATTATTGTAGGCATGTCAACAAAATAATTTTAGCTATGTCTATATATTATACCAAATGATTCTCCTCGATTTGCCGCCCTTAGAGTAACTGCCGCCCCCAAGCGACGCTCAATCTGCCTACCCTCACGGAACGTCACTGGTAGGCTGTTAAGATCCGGCATAAATAGTGCACGCTAAACTTTGTCAGTCAAACGTATCTGTTTTCATTGAACAATGTATAGAAAATGTTCGTTAGTTTTTAAAATTCAATTAAACCCTATCCGATCGAAGTCAAAGTAGATATGTACAAGAATATTTTTTATCGATTATAGTTTAGAATAAGCGGGGATTAATGAAAAAAAAAGCCAACACCATCTGTATTCTTAAAAAGTGTGCACTATTTTTGTCAGATCGCTATAACATAACATTACTGAACTATTATGGTTTTGTTTTAAGCAGAGATTAATTAAATTTTATAAAACCAGCACCATCTACAGAGTGTATTCTTAGTTCAATGAAAACAATAAGTTAGTATGACTGACAAAGTTTACTGTGCACGATTTAGGTCGAATTTTAACAGCCTACCTCCAACCCTCGACACTGTTGAATATGCTTATCTAGTGCATTAGAATTTATTTGAAGCACCACGCTTACCTTTTCTATTCCAGATGTAATTTTGTTAAATAAGTAGGTAATAATTATTAGATATAACAAAGTTCGGAATAAAACTGAATCAAAATTGATTATAATAAGACAAAGAAAATACATTTAAAAATTTCTCAGTGCAGATTTTAAAGTTCGTACATAGCAATCAATAAACAAATAATTACAAGATAAAAAAAACTTTTTATATACCACGTTTTAAATTTTTTATTGAATCATATAAACTTGACAATTCTATGTATTAATAATTTAGGACAAATAAGGCAATTATAAACAAATCATTTTTTTGCTATTTTGCAACAAACAAACAAATATAGAATACTGAAATGTCATTTTGATTTCCATAGTAACGCACGCATATAATAATAATTTAGTTGCAAGGACCACCCCCTTAGCAACCAATGATAGTCGATTGGATTACGGATTTCTTCCGAAATAACTTTTCATACAAAACAGAATTAACTGAAAATGAATTCAATTCTACTTAAAGATGGCTAAAAGTATTAAAAGGATGCATTGGCATCGTGTTCTGATATATTCTAAAAGTTTCAAATATCTAGCTAGTCGGGAAGTTAGTTAAAAATCGATTGCAAGATTCGTACTGGATAAACAACCACCGGACAAACAAGAATACGAGCTAAGAAAAACGTGGTAAAACATACGTTTACTTAGAGAAGATCAAATAGATATTCGTTTGTTTTTTTTTAATCTTGTATAAAATGAGTGGATAATAATATCAAAATAATGCATTTTGAAACGTTAGATATAAATATATAAACACAACTGAAAATTCCCCTTACAAATTTAATATATTATTATAATAATATGTAGACACCAGTATACAATATTATTATATCGTATATATTTATATATATATAATTCAAAAGTAAGTATCAACTCGTACCTATCAAATATTTGATAATACATAGTAGGTATATTTATTTTATCTCAATGCTACGCGGCCATATCCTTCCAGTAAAACAACTCACGGTGAACTGTGATACGACTAAATGTAACACGTACGTATCCACTATGAATATCGACTCCTGTAATTCTATGAATTTGTACTCATATCACAACTTCAGTTCAAATCAAAAAAACCGGCAAGCTTTTGTAGTTTTTTGTGAGTGGTGAGATAAGAAGTCCCGAGTTGGCTCGCTTTGAAAGCGGCCGCGGTGTGTGGCTTGTGATGGACCGCTATATTGAAAGAGACAGATGAAAAATGCGAGTTTAATTGATGCTATCGGACTATTGATGTGATAGGGCTGCCGTATTTGAATGCGAGTCAGTGGGAATTAATGTAATAATGAAAAAAAGATAGTCTTCGATAGAAATTATAGCTAAATTTGATTGGTGACATTATTTTAAACTAGCGTTTTCACAAAGAGATTGATTGGTACATTTGAAAGGGTAGCAAACAGTGGCGGTTTTTCATAAAACAAATTTGGCATTCGCATATTAATCACAATAAATTAGTTTCAAAAACTAATAAAACATTTTTAAAAAATCATTCGAAGTGTAAAAACGTCCTAGTGGAGCATTAAGACAGCAATGTTCCAATTGTATTAGATTCAATAAGAATAATAATTTGATAACCTAAGACAACGAATAAGTATATAAATCCAAAGAGGTAATCCAGTCGCTGTTTTAAGTGTTCTTGAAGTATGCAGGGAACTGGAAGTGGTTTTGTGTAGGTATATTTAGGGAAACTTAGTAATTATATCAATAGTTTTATAGTTATTATAATATTGGTTTATATATTATATTATGTAAGTACTTGTATAATTTAATTTATTTTACACCCTTTGCCACTTATCGTGTTTTACTCTTTTATTATTATTTTTGTTTCTTTATATATTTTTAAAATTATATTCTCTATATAATTCTCAATGGATACTATGTAATAATATTATGTAACTGTTTGTTTGCGAAATTTTTTGTTTGTAAAATCAATTTGATATTGATTGGTTTACAATATTTGATGATAATTTTGTCATTATTATCATATATATTTTGATAAGCATGACTTGATACTTGACGACATACCAGAACTTTATATACATATAAATACGATATTATTGTATTTCTAATTTACTTACCTACTTATTTTCTTCATTTTCTCTTGTATTCCGGTTATTTTATTTAGACATGAATATTATCTCAATTTAACGGCACAAAACGGCCATTTATTTCCAAAACAAGACCTAACGATGAATATTATGATACTGCCAGCTGCGTACCCAGGGAACACTGAATTAATGGGAACTGAAATACCTAACGGGTGTGAAGTGACAGGCAACCGATCTCGAGTGCGGAATAATACGGGAAAAACTTAAACACGTATTAAAAATACGTCATTCTAAGCTTGTTCTTCGTTCTGAAAACTGCTCTCGGTTTATGAACTGACGCTTATTCAATATTGGTGTATTTCAAGGTTGCAATACACTATTTTTTCACGTCTATTCTAGGTGTTTCATTTTTGTAGGACACTCACACCCTGCTTCAAAATGTAGTCTATTTTGATATAGCCTATCAGAATTATATTTATTAATTTGTTCTGTGTGTGTGTACCATTCTGCAATCGTTCAGTTTATCTACTTATTTCATATTATGTATTATTAAAGTACGTATACATTTTCTTTAAAAAAAAAACCATTTCTTAAGTTGCTTTATCAAATTTTATTAATACTAATGAGTCGATATCAAAATACAATTTTCTGTCTTTCAAACATTTCTAATCGTAAATTTTGGTGTGCACTACTGAGTAGAATAAAATTATAATAATATACGTTTTCATAATGTTAATTAATTATAATATTTCTTTATGATATTTTAAATACTATAAAACCTCTTAGAGTGAATATTAGTCTACTAATATACTAATATACCTCATTATGCAATCATCTAATCCCCTACTAATGACATAATAATGGAATGCTATAATGGATTGAAAAAAAACGCACGATAATTTATTTATTTCATACGAGTGGATTCGCATGAAAGTCAAAGGAAGATGAATATGTGAAGGGGCTATGTTTCATGTCGGATTGTTTGAAGCAATTAGATCGCTATTCAGTCCATAGGAATTTGATATGCCGCATTGCATCGTAGTGCCTGATACGATCTGTGAGCCATCAAGAAATTCGCAATGATATTAATATATCTGCGAGATATTCAAATCTTTGCATAAACGGTGGAATAAGCTTAAAACACACGATCTTAGTGCAGTGCTTTTAAAGCTATCAAATAAGCATTATATCATTATTTATATATATGACGCGCGCGAGCCTTAAGCGTTGGCCTATTACGTCGTGGGTCTCAAGTTTGAATCCTGGGTCTGACAAGTAAACATATTGTTTTTCAATTTGTGTATGAGTCATAGTATGGACCCGATAGGTTAAGCAAGTGGCTGACATTTATTTCTCGTGAAAACAAAATCTGTCAATACAAACCTCCATTCTGTGGAGGCCCATATGATCCTATTAGGATTGGACATGGTCGAAAGAAAAGAATATATTTGACTCAGTGATATAAGTACATTGATATTTTTCAGTGATGAAGGGTAGAGTCAGGCTGTTAAGATCCACCATAAATAGTGAACACTAAACTTTGTCAGTGGTACTTGTTTGTTTTTATTGAAATGAGACTACAATTTACAGATGGTAATAGTGAGTTTTTAAAATTCAATTATACCCTGCGAAAAGCAAGTCATAATGGATAATAGTCAAAAAATACTGTATAAAATATCTAAAATTATGTAATTAAATCATACATAACTTTGGACATTTAATAGATGCAATAATATTTTGTATCTATTAATAATTATAGATTGGTTAGGCAGGGCGGAATGAAATTAAAAAAATGAACCGACAATTTGTGTTAGTTATATGTATTCTCAATCCAACGAAAACAAATAAGTATCAATGAAAAAATATCCAAAACATACCAAAACAATTATGGTTTGATTTAGGCAGGGTTTAATTGATTTTTAAAAACTAACCAATATCATCTGAACGGCATGTAGTCTTTGTTCAATAAAAACAAATACGTATGATTAACAAAGTTTATAGCCTAGTCATTATGACTGTAATATACGTGTATATATAAGTATATAATGTCAATATTATGTAAAACTAACCAATTATGATCCCTATCATGCATATGATATTTTACCAAAACCGTCAATAAAACACCGCATTTTGACTGATCCCATTCCTGGAAGGCCGCGAAATACTATCTTTAAAGTGTATACGGTGGAGCGTGGAGCTACGGGATGCTAATATAACCTGGAACGACGCAAGAAGACTGACGATCGACAGGCATTCTTGGAGGCACTGTGTGGTGTCCATATGCTTCAGCTGAGAGGCGGACATGGCCGAAGAAGAAGACGTTGACCAACAACTACTATACGTAAAAACTCTGTAAATACAACCTCCGCTTAGCGGAGATTCATAATTATTTATGTTCCGTTTACAATCAAACATGGTAATTTATTTTATAATTAATGCATTATAATGTGTTTTGTACAAGACGTATTTCAAGCAATTGGATCATAGTACCTTGATTAGTCTGAGCGATATTATTTGTTGCCTGGTATAGTAATTCTTGTATTTAAAAATAATTAATGTTGTACATAATATATTTATTTTCTCATGAGTGTTTTAAAAATTATGTATGTTCAATAATTAGAATGATACATTCTTAAAATCTTGTAAATTATTCGTTGAATAAAAGAAATAGTTAATTAAAATTATTAGCATATTCAAGTGAGTTACAACAGAAAATATTGGAGTGATCCGTGACGTCGGTTAGTACGTAATTAAAGTAATAAATACTTTAATTTAGAATAAAAAAACCGATCGCCTACCGTAACTCAATTTGGAGAGCGCTTATGAGCAAGTATTAAAAAGGCCAATAGTTAAAATTTATCGCAATTAAGCATGGCAGTCATGCATGGTGCTAATGGACAGGGCGCGATTCCTGCCGGGTGTCTTACTTTTTTCGAAAAAGATTTTTTCTATTGGCTATATTATTTTTCCATGTGTGTTTTCAAAATCGTGTATGTTCAATAATTAGAATTGATTTATTTATTTTACATATTGTGGACATTACAAATTATAAGTTTAAGACGTACACAACATGACATGAAACAGTATTATAAAGAAGAAAGAAAAAGGAAAAGTAATAAAAGGGATAAAAATGAAAATATAAAAAGAGCACATAATATAAACATACAAACGCAGTGAAAATACAATTATACATATATAATAGTTCAAAGAATACACCGAGTTAGCTAAGCAGACCCTATTTTAACAATTTATAAAATAACGTCTACATAAACTCATCCTCATGCAAGTGGAATGTATCAACATCCGAAGCAATTTGGTTGAACATAGTTATCGCCCTCCCAATTGGCATTACCAGTGGCAGGTTGGTTCTGCACCTTGGGAGAATAAACAACTGATGCTCCCTATTTCTAAGATAGTTCATCAGGGACGTATAGTACATTCTTAAAATTTTGTGAATTATTCGTTGAATAAAAGAAATAGTTAATTAAAATTAATGTTGCATAAATTATATTAATAAAATTATATATTTGGAAGAAAATAATGCGTGAAACAATTTTTAAAAATCGTTCATCACATATCATTTCTACCAAAACTTTTTTTAAATAAATTCATACCTAGATAAAACAAAATAGGTGTGACTATTTCGTGCGGTGGGTATTAATTACCAAAATAGATTTTTTAAAGTCAAAACTGATCTGTCGGCACAAAGTTCCCCCACAATTAAAATTTCAAACAATAAACGCTCTTATAAGGCTTCGCTCTGAATGTTTAGGGAAAATACAGAAGGTATTTAATTATTTTTCGATGATTTTATTTAGGTAAAAAATGGGCTCACAAAATCGGTAGCCCACACCGCTTAGTAAAGAAGTGGGTACAAAATGAGAGGGTCTCTACTTCTGCTTAGTATATCAAGTTTCTCTTATTTTTTTATGTAAAAAGTTTATAGGAGATACATGATATCATTTTTTATATAATATTTATTTTGTTTTATTTAAAAACATTAAAATTCGAAAAGTATATTGTACCTATCTTTATTTTTTATGATTATTATTAAAATTATTACGTTCACATAGCATTATAACTTTCTCGCCAGGGAACTCAGAAATAATGGGAACTGAAATTATACATAATAGGTAAGGCGATAGCAGGTAACCGACTCGAGTAAGGAAGAATCCGTGTTAAACTTACACACGTGTCAAGAATACGTTCTACGTCGAATACTGAAAACTGCTCTCGGTTTATGCATTTACGCTCATTTAATGTTGGTGTATTACACACACTATTGCACGTGCATAATGCGTGCTGCATTTTCGTAGGACACTCACACATTCAAAAGCCTGCATCAACATGCGACGTATTGAATATAGCCTATCGGTATTCTATTTATTATCTGTTCTGTGCTTCTCGCAATACTCAGCTTATTATATAAACATGTGAATTTGCCAGACCCCGAATTTGAACCCGGGACCCACAACATTACAATCAGACACGTTACCGATAGGCCATCATAGTCGTGAAAAGAGTAAACAGAGATGGTTTTTTTTAAAGATTGGTACACTAAATAATTGTACCGGTTTTGTCCACCTCAGAGGGACATTTTTAAGTTTGAACTTTGGAAATTGGTACAATAATTTAAAGTAAGATATAGATACACGTCTTCAAACGTAAAGCAATGTCAAATTTACCGTAGATACATCATCAATGTGAATCGAATGTGATATTATGAGATTACTAGAAAAAATTACCTGGCAACAGCGTCACCTGTCAACATTCTTATCGATGCACTCAATAATACTATTTAGCTGACAATAATATAGTAACCAAAGCAATATAGGGTAACAATATTCATAGGTAAAGAACGCGTTGTTTTGAATACCAATATAGATTGGCCGATGATGCGCAAAAGAAGGATGCAAAGTGAATTTTCTATTATACTATCGCGCAACAAAGATGGAAACTATATAAATAGTTTATGCGTCTCTGGTAGATAGTTAGACAGACGGATAAATGAAGATAAATATTATATAATGTAATGGCATTTGTGTTCAATTATAAATTTATTAAAAATACCATAATCTAATCTTTGGTTTCATGATACAAGAGAACATGACAAAACAGGACAGCGACAAAACAGAACATGATAAAATAGAAAGATGATAAAAAAAAACATGACAAAACAGGACAGTGACAAAACAGAACATGACAAAACAGAACGATGACAAAACAGAACAGGACAAAAGAGAACAATAATACAACGGAACATTCAGGGGAAAAATAAAACATTCATTTTCATGGAATCTATTTATTAATTAAATACTTTTAAAACTTAGGTTTATAAACGAAATATATAATTATAAATATTTAATGTTTTATTTTTTTTAAATTTTTAAGTAAAATCATCAACTGTTATAATATAGATAAGAGATAGTCACAATAATATAGTCATACCCTTAATAATTCAAATCCCATATTCATTAAAAATATATATATGAATATCACTGCGGACTAAAATAGTTCAGAGTACTTACAGTGACTCGAGATAACAACAAACAAAGTATCAGGTGTATTCGAAATTTGAAATATTTATATGCAACAAAAAATACAAATATTTATATGATCAAAGTAACCCGTTGCCTCCCGTTTCATTTGATATCGCAAGATAAAAAACATTTTTTTTTATTAAAATTACCCGTTCTAATCCAGTTGATATAAAAGGGATGACACTGAAAAGTAATTTACGAGAAATGAGCGATCGCCTCAAAAATATTATAAATAAGTTAAATAGAGTTCTTTTATTATAAAGTATGTTTATTAATTATCTCGTATTCAGTAAGAAAGAAAAGTAAAAGGCCCTATAGTTTGAGGTGGGCGCTTTTAAAATAAAGACGCAAATTAAAAAGTAGGTACTTTAAATAAAAATGACAATTATAAATATCTATTTATACATTACAGTTTATCTAAAAATGCATTGAGGGAAACGCACATCGATAGTTGAATATCACTTTATAATTATAAAAATCTTATAAGCTCTTATTAAAAATCGTATTTTTTACACTTTTCTTATTAATTCATAGTTTATTTTTGAACGTTGAAGATTATAAAGTTTTCCATCAATTACATTATGTACGATAGGTTTTATACCATATTCTAGATATCAAGAGATTATAAAATACAATTAATAATAATATCTTATTATTTTAGTTTTAGGCATAAAGTCCACAAAAGCAAGCTTGCGGGGCGCTCGCGCATTTTTTATGTGAATTATAAAAAATACAGCGTAATCAAATACGCCAGCGCACACTGGATTTGATGACGCATTGTGCCCGCCTGCCCCATGAGTCACCGTTTTTCGCTTCTCAGCGATGCAAATTAACAAAAATAAAACGTAGTCTATTCATTGAACACGGCAAGCAAAATCACGTTCCTCGAAGCATCGTCAATAGACGGGCGAGAAGCCATTATTTAAGAACAGTGAACTCTTTGTTTAGTTATTGCGTGTCCGATATTAATTACAAGCCCTGAGAAATTTAATAATATTTTTATTGCTTTGTTATGAGAGACGCTGATAATAATAATTATTTTGTGCTCCTTGAGCCCCTTATTACATAGGTGAAGGGTAATGCGCGGGTGGGAGGGGGCCTACTCAGTAGTGAGCGCACCAAACGCTTTTTTGGTGGGCTTTATGCCTTACAGACCGAGTGACAAATTGAATACTACTTTTAATTATTTAATACATTATTATTATCGCTCAAGTCACGGTAGCGTATTTATAAATTTCTCTAAACAGCGGCAAAACGCAAGAGAAGCGTTTCGGGTTTCAACTTTAACCCACATCGGGTGCCTGTCAGCAAGTATCAAATACAAGAGTGCAATTGTATCAATTTTATAAAAATAAATAACTATAAACAGGCACCCAACGTAAAAAAAAAAATGCACATATATATTAGGTTTTTACATGAATGTTTTATGTACAAACTTAGCTAAGTATACTTAAATATAATTTGATCTGTTTTTTAAGACTAAGTAGACATAAAAACTACTGGAGAGATAAATATTGCTAGTTACATTAATTGTGTGATGAATATAATCAAATTATTGATAAATTTCCATTGTCTATTTATCAGTTGTTCATATCGTTTATTTTAGCAAACAGCTTTCTTATTATTTAATAAGATTTGCGGTATATCCTTATATCACCGCGCAGAGAATTTTTACGTTTACCAATTTCCACAACCTATCAAATAGTACAATATAATAACAAGAAAACGTCTCTCTTGCGCTTAAAGAATGAGATTGGCGAGACAGTCAGAACTTTTGCGTTTAAGGGGGGACATGCTCGTCGTAGGTCAAAATTGAGTTTTTTTTGTATTTTCAAACCATGATCCTGGACATTTCTTAAACGTTGTAGATAATCTATTTATATAATTTTGAAGCCTTATTATCTTTTATAATTATTTTAAATATTTGATGACTGCATAAAGTATTTTTATTACATAAAATAGTATTCTTTTAAACCTCTCGCTCTAATGTTTTAGAATATAGTCATATTTCGGTACATGAATGTGCAGTGGTGTTAAGATTTTTTACATTTATTAATTATTAAACGCATTTATAAAATAATGAGTATAATTGATGACGAGATAATTTTAGTAAAATATTTACGATAAAAAATTATATTGATAATCTCTGTGATCCCAAATTTTACAAGAATTAGGCATTTTATTATTCAAAAAATTGGTAAGATTAACATATTTGAAGATAATTCTAAAGATACTTATTATAAGCTATGCCTTTGACCATTCAAGTGTGATAAATATTTTACGAATAATGATTGCTTTATAATAATTATTGACCTAAGAATAAGGTAGTGTTTTTTTTAAATACGCCATTTCTTTTGTCATCCCCCAGTGGTTAAGCTACAACATACGGCCGTAGCCATAAATTGACAAACTATAATTGAAGTAGGGAGTAAAATTATATTAACGCGCGTGTTTCAACATGTACCGCTTAAAAAAAAATAAAAAAAATTTCGGTTAGGTACATGTTCAAACACGCGCGTTAACATCATTTTACTCCTTACTTCAATTATAGTTTGTCAATTAATGGCTACGACCGTATGTTGTAGCTTATTATTAATTTCTATTTATTAATTTCATTATATATATAGACAAAATATGACGTATGCAATATAATACAATTTGATGTTTTCTTGTTTTTTTTGCTATCTATAGGTAAATGATATATGTACGTGTTCGAAAAATTGTGCACATGCAGTTCACCGTACCATAGTTTACCCTAAGTTGTTGTATAGGAAATATATGTAACATTGATATAAAATTTATGAAAACCTAAAAATACGTAATAATAAAAACCACCTTAATATAAGGGAGTATAGTTAGGTAAGTAAATTAGAAAAAAAACATATCGCAGATATTTATGTAGAATTACGAATGATTCAAAAGTAGGTAAGTACGTAGGTGCTCTATAAATGCTCTAAGAATACTGCACTTTTTAAAATCTCAATGTTATACGGCGAACTGCATACATACGATTAACATGTAACCATAATATATTAAGTAATCTAAAATCGATAAAATAATATATTTTTTAAATAAATTCAAAGACAATAATTAGTACCTGCGTGATTCGTAATTTTTTAAATATAAATGAATAATTTTGATTAAGTAATTAATTACTGTTACTGGTGAGGTCAAAAATATTTAGTGCCGTATTTAAAAAAAACAAATATTAAGCTTGCTGTAAAAATAAATTATCAATCTACTTGTCTATAATAATATTATATTTCACTTTGATGACAAGTATTAACAGAGTAAGTAGCCACCTAAGAAGCACAAGGTATTTCATGCATGGTTGCATCTATGTGGTTTTTTTTAGAAATTAAAACAATATCTACCAAAACTATGTAGATATTTGATGGTGAGTTTTAGAAAATTTACCATTGGAGTTTGCTTTGTCGGTTCAATCTCTTGTAATGAAAATTATTCATTTTTATGGACCTTTAACTTTTCCACAATACTGTGTAAAATAAATTTAAATTTGTATGATTTCGCTTGGTTGTTGAATTAAACGATTTTGAAACTATTCACGAAGCAAGAAAATTGTATAGAAAATAGTATAAAATAGCATAAATCAATATCATATACCTACTTATAATATTATCCCTAGGCTTTCTGAATGAAAAAAAAAACATTTTTTACAATAAAAATTTCTACGAAGGATATTTTAATATATTGTGGAAACTCCTTAAAATGATGACAAGTATTTTGCAAAAAGCATGAAAAAGGTTTTAAATGACATTGTGACTATTAATATGATGTCATTAATTGATTATTGTGAACTTTGACTGTAGTGCTAGTAATTGCACATAATCATTCTGAGGCTGGTAAAAATCCATTTTTTTACCATAAACATTTATACGAAGAAATATTGACCAACACCACCATGCTAATTATTTACACATGGCAAAAAAGAATTCAACTAAAATAGAATTTTATTTGGTCAGCTTTTTAGCTAAACGGCACTGTGTACAGCTTTTAAAAATAAATAGGTACCCAGCATTTTTTTTTTGATATACCAACGATGTTTATTTTTAAACCATAGTGTTTCACATACAAATTTCACAAAAGAATTGAATTAATTCGCATTCCACACTGCACAACTTGTATCACACGTACTTGCCTACAAAATATAATATATAGTGGCAATTTATTAAAAAAATTATGACAAAATAAATATTTCACAAAACATGAAAAAGGTTTAATGGAAAGTTTTAGACAGTTTAGTTGGAGCGGAGCTCAGAGTAGGAGCACGGAGCAGTGGAGCAATGTGGTTTTAACCGGAACAGGAGCGGAGCCGGAGCATCGAATATTTGTAATTCGCCACTGATTCGGGTGTTTTTTTTTATTATTCTTAATTTGTCGTCCTAAAATCCAATGAGAATATTATATTTGTCACTTTGCAACACTGAAATTATTAGAGGCAGATACTGAAAGACGATTTGTTGCCGGTATTTTGTTTACCTAATACAATTAATAATGAAAATTACTAATAAATAAACCTTATTTTAAAACTACTAATTGTTTATTTCTTTAATTCATATAATACCGATTAATTTTTACCCGGAGCGGAGCTGGAGCGGAGCAACTCAAAAAATGGTCTGCTCTAATCCTCTGATGACATTGTGACCATTTGGGTGTCTTCATTAATAATTATTAATAATTGTAAACTTCGACGGTTGCTAGTAAATTGAACATAATTTCAATGAAATATAATAAAGTGTTTGTGTGTTACAGAATAATGATTGTTGCGTATTGAAATGAATGGCAATAATTTGAATGAAATACGCAATTTAAAATATTCATGTATTGTGAATATTTTATCGCAATGCATTCGAAAATATTTAACTACTAGAACTACCATCGTAATTCGCAATTCCGTGCTACGGCCTTGGTAGAAACATGTCGTTTACTTACAATCAGACCGAGAGAATAACTGGACTATCTGCTTGCCATTAATATTTCAAATTAGAATATGTCAAATCACCTGATATGCCGTCATATTTTTTTGTAGAACGTGGCATCCTGGGAAGAAATCAAAGTTTCCTGCCATACAAAAAAAAAACTACTTTAGGTATGTACTCACGCATCTACCTACTGTCCGATGGTGATTTGAGATCATCTTTAGCTGTCATGCGCACATACTTGTTTAATACACAGGTGGGCAAAGCGTCGCAAATGAAAGCGCTTAGAAATAAAAAAATAAATAATTAAAATATTTTTCTATTACGAATTTTTATTGTTCATTTATAAATTTCAGACAACGTTCACATTTTAGCATTTTCTAAGATCCTAAGAATATGGGCCTCCACAGAGTGATGGTTGTATTAACAAGTTTTTTGTTTTTCCAAGAGATGGATGTTAGCTACTTGTTCAACCGATATTTATACCGATATACCTACTATTTATATTATGCAGTTTTATGAAATCTTTCATTTTCTTAAGTTTTATTGTCGAAATCTTTCGTTGAGTGAAATTACTATTTACTTCACTTCACACTAGTTTTTTTGTTGTTGTTAATGATTCCCCATTGCAGTTTATTCTCAGTTTAAAATAAAAAAATAAAAATACACACTGTTCTACTGAAATATCTCAGTTTTTCACTTTTCATAATTTACCAACACCATATTTTGTATTATTTTTCTCTTGAAAAATTCAGAATTATGATACCGTGAGTTATGACATAAAATTCCATCAAGTATATGAATGATATCTCAATTAATATACTTTTTTAATTTCGTCTGAAATAAATAAATACTGTATTAAAATAAAATCTGTATTCGTTTACCCAAAAACTTCATTACAAAAGAAAATAAGTAAAAATATAAATTATAATTTACAATAATTCTCTTTCCTTTATATTTGGATTGTCATACAGCGGGAGAATATATCATCTGAGACAGCATATGCCACGGAATATGATAATGTATCAGGTAGTACAGGTAAAAAAATACATAGGTATACTCAACCTACATACGTTGTTAGCATTTTACCTACATACGAATTTTGATATATATAAAAAATGTATAGACATCGGAATAATAAGCAAAAAATATTAACATATGTGATGATAATTAATAACTTCCGCTCTTGTCCAACTCAGCCAAAGAAAGAATAAGATATCTATCCTATCATCTTGCATTTTAAAACAATTTATAAAGTGTATATAAATATATTTATATACACTTTAAAACAATTTATAAAGTGTATATAAATATATTTATATACACTTTAAACCAATTTATAAAGTGTATATAAATATATTTATATACACTTTAAAAATATTTATAAAGTACTAATAATGTAAACTCTAATGGATTTATGTTTTCTAGTATTCTATTTGAGTTAGTTTTTGCGGCCTGGGTTCTGCATTTTACCATCTTTAGGCACTATGCGCACTCACTAAAGCGTAAATTACATTGAGCTTCTTTACTAGCTGTTTGTTGGCGAATTTTAAAGCGGGTGATTCAGCTACTGCGATTTGATGATTACACACAAAACTTTCCATTCGCTGAGAAGCCACAAGCCAGCGACTATTTTGATAGAACGTAGTTCGTTTTTTTACCGGGAGGTTGCTACTGCGCTCTACTGCGCAGACGCAGTAGGCCTACACGCCGGCGTGTAGCTTGTAAAGTTGACCGGCTTTCAACTTTTCTCGTTAGAGTGTTTACAACCTGCTTGTTAGCTTGTTCGATGATTACACTGGGTGACTTTACAGGCAGATTGTAAATTCGCCAACAAACAGCTCGTAAAGAAGCTCAATGTAATTTACGCTTAATATTAAATCTACACTGGCAGCGAATACAGTGATTTTTGCTTATATGATACATTAATACAATTCATCTTTCTTTTGACCATTTCCGATCCTAATAGGATCATAATAATATGTGCCTCCACAAAATGGAGATATGTATAAACAGTTTTTTTTACGAGCAATGCATGTTAGCCTCTTGCTCAATCTATTAGGTCCAGACTCTGACTACAAACACAAATTGAAAAACAATATTATGTGTATTCGCCAGACCTAGGATTTGAACTTGGGACCCATGAAATTATAAGCTAACGCGTTAGCCGCTTGGTCATCGTGGCTTAATACAATAAAAGAAGGTAAAAACCGTATTATCTACAAAGTTAAGGATTTTTGGTAGGTATAAGGTTTTTTATACTTTGCAATATAAAAACTCTGTAAGTATATTATTATATATAATTATTAGCCGCGTGTTAATTAATATCGTACTATTTTAATTTTTATTCAACGAATAAGACACAAGATTTCCGAATATAACATTTTATATAGTGAATAAGCATTTCATGTAACAACTACTAGTTAAAATCGTGGTAATTATGTGAGGCACCCGTAGTTTAATTGGTAAAACGTACAGGCGCGAATCGAGCAGATACAGGTTCAAGTCCCGTTAGGTGTCGTGTTTGTGCATACTAGTGTGTATATGAATGAAATGTTTTCAAAGTAAGTATGTATATTCAATATTTATATATATTATATAATATGGTGTACAGTGCGATACAAAGTAAATGATACAGAGTGAGATTAGGTTAGGTTGATAGATGAGCATTGTAAGCAGTACCTAAATCTTTAATCTTAATTATGTGATCTATGTAAGTAACTCTTCTTTTTTCTTCTTCTTCTTCCCCCACTGGGACCGTTCGTACATGAATAATTAAATTTATAATTATTACTCAATTATATTTTAGATTCCACAGTTGGCCATGTCTGCCATCAGAAGTCCAGGTGATTGCTGAGTAGCCAGCAAGCCGGTAGCGGGCGGCAGTCTGAATGCGATTTCACGGTGTCGTGAACTCCTGACGCGGATCAACGGCACCCATCTTCGCGGCGGTACAACCTACTTACCCACCCGTTGCCTACTATGTGCTCCTGGTAGATCGAAATTAGAAAAACTAAACAAATAAGTTAGGTACCCAGGTATCTGATATATTATGTTAATGCTTTAACTAACTATTTAGATCTATGGGTGAGAAAAACAACGCTTTCAACACATTAAAGCAAAAAAAAAACATTATGTACTATTACTTATAGTAAGAGTTAAAAAAAAAAGTGTTGTTATTAAAGCCTCCATTACATTGAGCTACTTTACGAGCTGTTTATTGGCGAATTTACAATCTGACTGTAAAGTCGCCCAGTGTAATCATCGAACAAGCTAATAAGCAGGTTAAAAAGCGTAAAAAAACGAACTACGTTCCGTCAAAATAGTCGCTGGCTCGTGGCTTCTCATCGAATGGAAAGTTTTGTGTGTAATCATCAAATCGCAGTAGCTGAATCGTCCGCCAATAAACAGCTCGTAAAGAAGCTCAATGTAATTCAGGCTTAATTCATTTTAATAACTTTCAATGCTAGATTACTTGAAATCCAAGGATTATTCTTCTAATAATTGTGGAGATTAAACCCGTAACATTGTTTTAGACTTACTTAGAACTTGTGTCAGAGAGATAATTATTTGATAAAATAAATGTGAAAAATATCATAAATTTTATTACCGTTATTCATACCAATGCATTATGATGTCTCAATAAAAAAAACCATAAATGGTGGCAGTGTGTATATTCAAGAATATTATTATAAAAAATTATACTATGTAAGTATATAATATATATATTTGTATACGTATCTTTATATTTATAATATGTATACATAAAGAAAATATAAATATACCTACAGCTGTTTGATAATACTTTTTACAAATCTTTGGTATGAGATGGATACTTTAGCTTTAAAGTTTGTTTCGAAAAGTGAACACGATTCTTCACTTAAAACTTCCGATAGAAGAATTGCACTCCCTGTATGACAAGAAAATATATAAAAAGGTTTTCTTAAGGCGATGAAATGAAAAATTATTTGTTCGAAAAGAATTTTCTCGAACTGTGAAAATAAACTTAAAATATTATATTGTCGAGAAAAGTTATTTTTCTATTAAGCTGTATCATTATTATCAATATAGATATAACATAAAATTAAAAAATTAACATTGTTGTGTAAAAAGTACAAAATTGCGTGTAGTGTTCATAATACTTATAAATGATCAAAATATATATTTATAACTCTATTACATATAAAGAGTGTAGGGCGCTAAGTCTGGCCTTCATCCATCAGTGGATCGACTCCAGCTGATAATGATGATGATATAAATTAATATTACTAATATGACATATTCAGTATGCTATGGAAACTTTCACATTGCGCATAACGCGCAATGGTTAAAAAATAAATGGGTAAGGGGTTTTCTAAAGGTAGTTTCGCAGATCACTGCTAATTCCTGTATCCATAACCATGTCATTTATTTGTATGGAGTTTAGTGGTCATATCAGATGGTGTAAACGAACATTATTAAACGTACTTCATGAGTTTACATAGCAATCATTCATCTGTAATGATATGAAAATAATTGAATACCAAATAGAATGATGCAGCCCCCGTTGTCCAATTTATAAGGCACTGGTTTTTCTTCTGGGGACTTCGATTTAGAAAACTCAGTGTTTATGTAATTGATTCACTGCTAGATACTAACTACACTGCGGCATGGCTTATTTTAGTGTTAAATAGAAAAACGGATTATCAAGTTTGACTAATTAAATATATGTAGTAAAAAAATTAATTAATTTATTGATATAGAGACACACTTGTTAGTTGTTAGTATAAGAAAAAATAAAATATCCTGGTTGCGTTAAGTGAATCTGGATTTTTACGCCTTTATATTATTTTTTCGTCTTGTGGTGAAAACGACTCTCAGTTAATGTTCCACCCTTTGTTGATTTAATCTGGTGATTGCGGCTTACTTTGTATGATAAAATAAAATAGAGTTCAGAACTTACCAACATTAGGGTAGGTACAATAACTTACGCCTACGGCTTCAAAGTTTTCAGTTTTACTTTTAGTTGTATCTCTTGGATTTACTGATTTTTATTAAAATTATTGTTTCATGAAATCTTGATTTTTGCATTAAATGGTTTATCTCTAAGTAATCTATCTAAACTTGAAGACTTGCATATTATGCAAAGCACTAGTTTCCAAGTGTTACTGGTGTCATTTTGGAAAACTGAGTCCAATTAACCACGTTCGGCCAATAAAAACATAGAGAATGAGATGCATAATGAATTAAAAAGTGTCAAAATACAACCATCAATTTAATAAATTCAACATTTCAATTTGTAAAAGTATGTATCCTTTAAAATCATCCAACTTTTATCTTAATATTTTTATTGTATTTTTAACATATGGAAGGAAAACTAAAAATCGTCTGCTATATTCCAAGATGATGGCCGTAACACAGCATGTACGAGTGTTGATTGTTAGTACCTATGTTATAAATGCGCACTACCACTATGCACATGTAAAGCTTTCCTTCTAAAATAATTAATTTCAGGTAAAACCCTAATATGAATGAACTGTCAGTTTTTACTGTCGCGAAGTTTGCTGCATAATCATAATAGCAATATACAACGTCATGGCAGCGTACTGCCTCATACCAATTGGCCAACCAATAGCCATGCATGAATCATCACAGTAATTCTTAACTGTAAAAAACTATAAACGCGTAAGACATATGCTAAATTTAGCTAAAAAAATATGGCATAAACTGTACTGTTTTATGTGTACCGTCTGTTATAGTTACCATCACATAATTTAATTTAGAAAGTACTAACTTATTATCTATGTTATACTTCTGAATGATTTATACATAGGTATTATATATTAAATAAATGAAAAATATGTATAAGGTATGTTTTGCTGCTTAAGCTTGCCTATATAATACCGCATATTGTATACTAACTAGTTGATGAAATAACTTATTTATTTATTTTAATTTATATTCATGGTTCTTGAAACATAGCTCAATAAGGCTTCCATACAGGCACCAAACATATCTTTGAATCTATGACAATGTACCTTTCTTTATATTTTACTGTCTTAACACATTATGGCATATCATATAAATTATTTATTAATATGTATTACTATTAAAATACAAAGAAAATATTAAACATGATTGTATTAAAAAGAAGCGTTGGTTTTTCATCTTGTTTTGCTATGTAATAAATACATAATTATCTTATTGTATGTGTATTTTATAAAAAAAAATAGTGTTAGATTATTTCTTATATGGCGTATTTACCTCAGACGTTCAAATTGATTTTTCCACAAGACATAGCGATAATTTTTAAGAATTTTATAAACCGGAACGACGCTCCGGTACATTTCGAGCCCTGGTTTTGTTTTTGTTTCTGAATTAATTATGTCGTCTTAATAAAAAAGGTTATCGAACGAAATGATGTTAAAATTTCTTGTTATATACAAAACTTATTGTTGTGTGCATAAATTAACAAGTTTACTTGACGCCATTTTGATAACGACTATCAATTCATTTTAATTCATTTGTTTTTCAATATTTAACAGACAGTTGATCAATATAAATCGACACGTAGAAATGTGGAATTACACCACATAACAATTACTACCAAGTTGATAAAGTATATTAATTGAAGTTTAAAAAGTTATGAGCTAAATATTTACGTAGGTAGCTCAAAGTGTTGTTTAATACCGTCTGGGAACCGAAGTCGGCCGCAAAACAGACACTAACATCAAAACTGAAAAGCGATCGCTTACAGATTATCTCAGGTCGGGGTAAAGATTTCATTTTTTTCATCTTACGAAAGGGTTTGCGAGATCACGGAGCGTTGACGAGGGTGGCTTATGAAAATGTTGATGGCAATTTTGTAATACCAAAAAAATCTACTTACCTTTAAAAAATTTAATCACCATCGTTAGTAGCTTGGATCTATCTGATGCTTAATTAAAGTATCTAAAATTATTTTCAGTTCTTTGGTCCTATACATTGTGTTGCCATTTTGTCAATCGAGCAGTCCTTAGGTCTACCGTTCGTACACTTTCTACCGCTTAAGTACCACTGGATCACTAGATTTATTCGGGTCTTAAAAATAAAACTCTCAAAGTTGTTATTATTGAATTGTGTAAATAAAATATATTTGCAAATCATTGCGCGAGACAATATTTTAGATCTGTCTAGTAAAGTATGATATTACTGTAGAAATTATCGTTTTAATAGTCCCATATTGATTAAATCAAATACACATAAGAGAATAATATATATTGATAATAAATTTTTGACTACATACAAAATACTATTTATGCTCTATCTATATAATAATTTTATATAGGTAACCTTTAATCAAATTTATCATTTCTTTTTGAATGCGTTTATTTATCGTTTTGTAAACTATTATATTTTAATATAATATTATGTACAATACTATTAAGTATAGTCATGTTAAAATATTTGGTTAGTTAATTTAACAACAAAGAAGGGAAAAATATATTTTCCATCGATACACCTATTCATTTTTTAGTGTTAATAATCTATTTACAAAAGTGAGAACTATTTCTTTCCATAGTAAAAATCTACCATTTTTTGACAGCTGTTGTCGATCATTATATGTGAAACCATCCATTTCCGATGTGAATTTCATATTTTTAAATATTTTCCGCACTTTGTGAAAACAGTCTATTATACTTGTGCTAATATATATTAATACATTTGAGTGGTTTTGTAAAATTAAGTTTTCCTGTAGTGTGAATATTATCAAGTATGCAAAGATCCCGTGGCTGGGACATGTGTTCCGGATGCCGCCAAAGAGTGCGACATTTCGTACCCTTGTGGCACAGTCTCAAGGATTCCGTCGTGGTGGCCGGCCGTCCCTTACCCTGCAACGGTGCTACAAAAGCGATATACGCGCTGCAGGTCTGGAATGGTGGGAAGCGCAAGAATTGGTGATGGATCGAGGGAAGTGGCGCGAACTTGTGCTTGCCCTATGCCCCAATGCTGGGTCGTAACAGGGTAAAAGAACAAGAAAGAAGGTGTAAAGATACAAGATATATCCTCATGATCATCCCTTGGATAAACATATGGTTGATATTAAGCTCAGGAGAGTTTTATAGAGAGGTATTTTGGTATTTTTTTTTATTACAGGTAAGAATCAAAAATAATATTAAAGCCACGCCTGATAGACCAAATATAGTAACTAAAAAAACATTTCATATAAATAGGCATCATTTTGTATCATTATTGAAACTAGTATTATTACGTAATAACATCGATGGAAGTTTACAAAAATATTACAACAATACCTCGCATTGTCTGATTACATTGTATGCTACAAGTAAGGAACAATTATTTAGTAAGCTCTCGCAGCAGCGAACTTAAAAGCTTCTAAAAAGTTTACAACTCTTTGTGCAAAGCACCGCCAGTAGTGAGTCAAAGCTCCCGCAAACCCGACAAAAGCGCCGAGGTGCGCCCTTAATCCGCGATCGGGTTTTTTTTTCTTTCCACAATCGGTGCCCTTTTCACCATCGAATATTTTTAATAATCACTCTTTTTTATCGATACTTTTGTGATAATCGTTTTTTTGCGTTCATCGATATCTTTTCTTACGGATAGTTGCGTAATTATGTTTACACTGCAGATTACGTCTGTTGTATAGCAGTTTTGGAATATTTCGTTCAAAGGATTAATGTTATTTTCTTTGTGATAGCTTAAAGTTAGTTATAATATGTTCAATATAACCGGTTCCTTTGCGGCATCTGACAACTTTTTAAAAATAAAATTGCTATACTTTTTAGAGAAGATGTCAAAAACATTGTTTTATAATAATATTTATAACAAAAAACATATCAATCCATATAATATTTCGGGTGGCATGTAAATAGGCGAGCACACAGAAAAATGGTTGTGGTGGGTCCATTTAAAAAAATCATCCATAATGTTTTTTTATTGATTTTTAATGTGGTGGGAGGCGGCAAGATTAATAGCAGGTACTTCCACATTTATCCCGTCTACTACTTATTAATTCACATCGTTTCAACCACGGATTACCGCAATTTTACAGGCACATTCTTCATACCCAGAAACTCCAGACTTTGAGGCTAATGATAAAAATATGACTTTTAGGTTTAACCAAGAAGAGTGTTATTGCAAGCTGTCGGATCTAAAAGTGGCTATCGAATGCGCATGGTTTAACATTCATAATTATTAGAATCGATAGTGCCTGTCCTGACTTTAACACATGCCGTATTGGAATAATAAAGAAACCATTGGATGTCGGGTGCATATCATAAAATGCCGATATAAGTGGAACATGTTGTTTGACAGTCAAATCATCCGGGTTACGATCCTCAGTCATAAGATCCTGGCAAAGAAGAAGAAAAACTTATGTGCCATGTATCTTAACAATTTGTATTTCAATTTGTACCATTTCTGGGGAGGGTTCGAATCCGAAAACCCCCTTTGTTTGTAAAGTATGTACCTTCATGTCGTAGCCAAGTGATGCACTTCTTCATGATTATATGATTGAAAAATCTGCGCCCATGTAGCATAGCTCTACGGATCACATCATTCTGACTGACTCCTCTGCAATAGGTACTACAAAAGTGATCTACGCGCTGCAATGTGGTTACACTTGACAGAATTCAACTTAAATTAACCTACTAAAAAGTACTAAAAACCCACTAAACACGAACATTATTAAGCCATATGTCTAACCCATTGACCACTGGATCTTAGCTCTGAATAAAAAACACATTAAAAAAACAATATGTAAATTTTCCAGAAGCGAGATTTGAACCAACATTTAAAGCTTTTGATACATGTGCTTTGCTAACATTGCCACATACTTCGTCTTGTAGTAAATATACTTGATAAAAACGTATTGGGTATTTTTATAAAAGCATTATGTACCTATTTACTGCAAATAAAAATCTGCTGAAAACACAAACGAAAAACATTTTTCTCTATGACAAATGATGTGGTGAAAGAGAAATATATCAAAACATGCCCTCTCACGAAATGTTTGACGACAGAGTGGTTCAAAGCTGGCGGAGGGAAGCACTCCCCTGGCGCTTATTTGCGGAGGCATGGTGTACTCGTACGTAGGGCGCAGACGATCATATTTGTGTGTAAACTTGTTACATTATTGTGGGCCAAACGCTTCTGCAGAACCCTTGTCTGACTCCCTCTATGGTATATAACAGTGCAGGGAAAACCTACAGTATACACATTTAATTGATTGGTATTATACTTCACTTTAGATTTTTTTTGATAAGACCTGTGGGTCTATTCTATACTTATCGAACACTAAATTGATAAATAGTATCAAACTTAGGGTAGGTTTGTATCAAAATATTAGCACTTATTGTAACAATTACACGAAGCCGGTTTTTATTGTTGCAATAAGTGCGATATTTTAACAGCAGCAAGATAGGTGCTGTTAAAATATAGCACTAATTGCAACAATAAAAACCGGCTTCGTGTAATTGTTACAATAAGTGCTAATATTTTGATACAAACCTACCCTAAGTTTGATAATATTTTTCACTTTATCACTTTAGCGGTCGATAAGCATAGAATAGACCCACTGATGGATATCTAAGGAGGAAAATACCTGTTAAAAGATAATACTGTGCTGAAGAAATAATGCGAGGAAGGGTGGCAAGAACCTGCCCAACGATGTCCTTTAACAAACAGTTACCCGTAGGTACAGTAAAATTTTTGTCACCTACCCTTTGAACCTTAAATTTAATATTATCTAAATGTTATTAAATACTGAATATGCATAAGGATTAAGAATGTTAGACCTTTTATTATTGAAAATTAGAAAAAATCAAGAATAAAAAGAATGGGACTCGAACTCATGTCTTTTACTTTTCATGTGAGCGCTTTTGCCTCTAAGCTATCACCGTATAATATAATTTATGCAAATTATTTCTTATAACTACGCTTTTTATGTCAGTATTTTTTACGTAGCGTAAAAATATAAGCGTACAAAAAAAATACAGATAATTCAAATATGACTTTCATCAAATTATACCTAGATTTATTTTCCTTATCGCACATGTTATATTTATGGGCAAGCCCACGTTGGCCAAGCGGCTTAAGCGTCGGCCTATAATGTCGTGCGTCTAAGGTTAAAATCCTGGGGCTGGAAAATATATAAATAATGTTTTTCAATTTATGTTTGGAGTCAGAGTATGGACAACAGATTAATAAATATAGTTCCGATAGGCTATACCCCAATACACCACATTTTAAAGCAGGGTTTTGAATGTGTGAATGTCTTACGAAAATGAAAATGCGTATTGCAACCTTCAAATGCACCAATATTGAATGAGCGTCAGTGCATAAACCGAGAGCAGTTGTCAGAACGGAGGACAAATTTAGAATGACGTATTCTTGACACGTTTTTAAGTTTGTCCCATATTTTTCCACCTCGAGATCGGTTGCCTGTTACTCCACACCCGTTATTTTTTCAGTTCCCATTAATTCTGTGTTCCCTGGAATGGACTTAATAGTGTGAACAAGTGGCTAACATCCATTTCTCGTAAAAACTTAATCTGTCAATACAACCTCCACCCTGTGGAGGCAAATCATACTTTTTTGTTCATTTATTTATGGCGAAGAAATGAATTAAAATTTTTATTGACAGTAGGTACTTCAAGCAAAAATAAAAATACATTAAGTGTATTGATTGAAAAAAATATTTCGCCGCCTCTGCGCGCCGAATTTTACAGGGTTGGTTAGGAAATTGGGGGTGGGCTTAAAGACGCATTCGAGGGTTGAAATATTTTAGGGGTGAAAGTGGTGTGAGATCTTCAATTAAGATTGGGTTTTATATCTCGAATCCAATTTTTATTATAAACAAATAATCAGCTTTATTCCGTTTTCTACTGAGCTGGTATATATTTCTTTGGATTGCAATATAAAAAGTTGTTTTAAATTGTATATAAAGAAAGACATATGTAGTAATAATATAAAATTAGGTACGACATGCACCTGAAATTGATAAATAAATTATTTTTGTTGATAGACAACAGATTTACAAACTTTTTACTACGAAACAACTACAGATCATTATTATAATATTGCTTAAGGGCGGACGTGCTCAGCGTGGGTCAAAATGGACCTTTTTTCTATTTTCAAAGCATGATCCTGGACATACTTTAAACGTTGTAGATAATCTATTTATATAATTTTAAAGCCTTATTATCCGTTATATTTATTTTAAACATTTGATGACTGCATAAAGTATTTTTATTACATAAAATAGTATTCTTTTAAACCTCTCGCTCTATTTTTTTAGAATATAGTCATATTTCAGTACATAAATGTGCAGTGGTGTTAAGATTTTTTACATTTATTATTTTTTAAATGCATTTATAAAACCATCAGTATAATTTATATTGACATTATTATATTGAAATATTTACGATAAAAAATTATATTGATATTCTCTGTGATCCCAAATTTGACAAGAATTAGGCATTATATTATTCAAAAAATGGGCAAGATTAACACATTTGAAGTTAATTCTAAAGATACTAATTATAAGCTATGTTTTTGACCATTCAAGTGTGACAAACATCTTACAAATAATGATTGCTTTATAATAATTATTGACCTAAGAATAAGGTAGTGTTTTTTTAAAATACGCCATTTTTTTGGCATTCCTCAGTGGTTAAGCTACAATATACGGCCATAGCCATAAATTGACAAACTATAATGTACCTAACCGATTTTTTTTTAATTTTTTTTTAAACGGTATATGTTCAAACACGCGCGTTAACATCATTTTACTACCTACTACAATTATAGTTTGTCAATTTATGGCTATGGCCGTATATTGTAGCTTAACCACTGGGGAATGCCAAAAATATGGCGTATTTTAAAAAAACATTACCTTATTCTTAGGTCAATAATTATTATAAAGCAATCATTATTTGTAGGATGTTTATCACACTTAAATGGTCAAAGACGTAGCTTATAATTAGTATCTTTAGAATTAACTTCAAATGTGTTAATCTTGCTTATTTTTTGAATAATATAATGCCTAATTCTTGTCAAATTTGGGATCACAGAGAATATCAATATAATTTTTTATCGTAAATATTTCACTATACTAATGTCGATATAAATTATACTGATGGTTTTATAAATGCATTTAAAAAATAATAAATGTAAAAAATCTTAACACCACTGCACATTTATGTACTGAAATATGACTATATTCTAAAACATTAGAGCGAGAGGTTTAAAATAATACTATTTTATGTAATAAAAATACTTTATGCAGTCATCAAATGTTTAAAATAAATATAACGGGTAATAAGGCTTTAAAATTATATAAATAGATTATCTACAACGTTTAAGGTATGTCCAGGATCATGCTTTGAAAATAGAACAAAAACTCCATTTTGACCTACGCTGAGCATGTGACCCCTTAACATCATGGATTATTCATAAAATTATTATAATCATAAAAAAAAAACTATTGAAGATTTTCTTATACTCGTAGCTATGTACTGTTACCAACATAATATTGCATCTTTAAACTTATTACTATTTTATTTTTATGTAAAATTTTAATAATTGCTTTTCTATATTTCAACATAATGTAATATTATTTTACCACTGGTTTCATTTATCTTGATACACATTTTGTTTATATCCAGACAATTTATTACCGCTGAAGAAAAACAAAGTTTCATTTTAGTTCCAGGACTTCGTGGTTTCTGTATTATTCAGGAAAATTTATGAAAAATGCACTGATGATTCGCTAATTCGCTGTAATCTCAAAAATTTAAATAAAAGTCCCACATATATAGTATTTTAATATGCATGAAGAATCAGAATATATGGAACATAGTTAAGTAGTCAATATTTTTTAATAAACTTGTATATTATTATAATTGTTCCGTGCGTGTAATAATACCTGTATTTTTATCTAGAGCGGTTTAGCAACATTACCAAGGTATCTACGATAGTTTTCACTACGTAGAAAATTATTCTTTTGATGTTTTTTTATTTGATTATCTCTTCATATTCTCTGGCCACAATACTGGGCATGGTGATCACTAAAATATTAGACGTTGGCAATAATCTTTGTCCATTTGGAGTAGACCTTCGCTGATCTTGTTTTTTCAGAAATTTTTAATGTAGTAGCATAGATGACGCGCACCATTTGAACTTCATCCTGTTTATACAAGCATTGATATCCCTCATCTTTAGGCTGTTTAAATCTCTTCTAAAAATACGACCAAATAATAAAAAATGCGTCTCTTATAAGTAACCAAAATACGTTCTTTAGTGCCAACCTCTTTTAGTATATATACATATATGCAGATGTACATAAAAATGTGGATAATTTTCTTAGAATACCACAAATCTCAAACATAGTCCAAATTTCTATACGAGAATGATTATAAATTTCAGCGTTTTAATGAGTGTTTTTTATGTTAGTACACTAAAACATAATATGTATTGCTGATATAACCCATTCGCTGCAGATCTTTTAATTAATATTAATTTACCACATTTAAATAACATGCTAATTATATATAATGGCCATCTGATGGGCAACGCACCAGTTGCGTTGGACATATTTTCTTTATATTTATAAAATAAATCGGAATACTCTTGTCTATAAGAGTAAGTGCATTTATGTAAATCAGATAGAGGGTGTTTTGGACCCCATTCTACCGATAAAGTGGCGTGACACAGTCGGCGGGCGCCACTGGGAAAGGTTGTGCAATGTTCACCCCGGTACATTTTTATGACCCCTTCAGTCGCTTTTACTTGGCCGTTGCTTCTCTCACCCCTTAATAATCGTCAGTACAATTGCTGAAAATAGGGTTGTCACACAGACATGTTGAAATGAAATTATTTTTATACGTTTTATATTATTTCAGTTACGTTGGTTATCATCTTGATTATTTTACTTATTATTTAATGAATATTAAGAGTTCTATTGTTTCAAAAGTGTTTTCTTACATTTTAATATTACCAGAAATGTAAGAAAATCAACGTGGTTAATGTTAATGTTGTTATGTAATCAATATCACAAAGAATTCAATGTTCCAATTTAAATATTGATCATTATAAACGTGTTATAAAATGAATGTGTCATCTAAAAATTATTAAACCGAATTAATTTTAAATGTAAAATGTTGGAATGTAACTTACAAATACATATACTGAGAAAACACGTAGCAATTGACATATTTAATTGGCATTGTAATATGTTAGATTGGAGTTAATACCTGATTAAAATGGGGGGGGGGGGGTAGAATAAATATTTTTTGAAAACAACAGCAATTATTTCAAGATAGAATATATAGATATTGCCTATTTTTATAAATCAATTCATGCCAAAAATGTTGTTAACAACTTTTAAAACTATACAGTTAAATTTATTACTCAGTTCTGCAAACTGTGATATAATAAAAAAAAATTTGTAGATGGTGACATAAGTTAATAAATTACATGATTTTAACAAACTAATTGATTTGTATTTAGTTAAAATTGTCTACTAACAACCCTTATTAATTACTAAGTTTAAAATAAAATGTATTTTTGAATGGAGAGGTAATTATTTATATTATAATTAAACTTACATTTGAAAAAAAAAACTACATCTTTGTACATAGGATTTTATTTATGTGTGTATGTATATGTTGTCAAGGAGTTAAATCAAAATGATGATGTTCAATACAAATTTTTATCTTGTTTATCCTTTTATAAGTATTTACGTTTTTTTGATACTTAAATTGATTTTACTACTGAACGTTCTTTCAAGCCAATTCTACATGTTCGATGTACAACCCTGATTCTATAAATACAGGGGTGCATTGCAATGCGTCGCAACCACCCCCAAGCTAACAGATCTACTCCCAAATGTCGATTGCATCAGATAATGTAGGTACTTGTACTTACTCTGCAAGGCTCATCAGCTTATTACCAGCGATCGAGAATTTTAATACAATTGTAAATAAATGTTTAAATCAATTTTGTTTAATTTTATTTATAAGTGAGCAGCATTTACGTTACTATCTATATATTATATAATTAAGTAATATGTTACTCCAATATGGGTCATGACTGCTTTCTAGATAATATGTGTCTGCTTTCTACTTAGATTTGGAACACCACAGAAACATAATGTTTGACAGATGCTTACCATGCGGTACTAGCATATTGCCGGTGCAAGAATATTTACAGGTGACACTGCCACCTGGTAATTAATAGATAATATTATGAATAAAATTGTGTATGGAAAAAATAGTATTGTCACCGTTGTGTTAACTATATTATTTTCAATAAAATTTAATAAATAAAGCACAATAATTAAATCAATACGCATATTACCTCTTTAAATAAATTTAATCACAAAATAATTCTTTAGTACAAATGAAAACTATAGAAAAAATAATTATATATAGGTTGTAGCTACTAGGTAATACAAACAAAATATTTATTTTAAATTTAAAAATCACTGCTTGAGATCGCTTGAATACCTACATAGCAATATTATGTAGAAAGTAAGGTACTGTTCGGTTATGAGGAATACAGCGGAAAACACATTTTTAAAATACCCGATATACTGGATTATTTGTTAGTTTGAGTTAGTTTAGGTTAAGTTAGGTTTGGTTAGGTTAACCTAAAAAATAATCCAGTATATCGGGCATTTTAAAAATGTGTTTTTCGCTGTATTCCTCATAACCGAACAGTACCGAAAAGAATACCTATTTATATTGTCAGTTTGATAATTTATAATATAATATTTCCTTTTTTTTCAGTTGAAAACATCTGAAACGAGCCCTTATCATCAGATAACCCGTAATAAGTATAAGGTTCCCGAAAATATTTACGTGGGGGAGTAGTTTTGAATAGATCCCTCCAATTGACTTGAACCCAAACCTTTTAAGTGTCGGAATTATAAATAATGCGTTGAATGTATACAACGTAACGGCATATATCCAATTTACTTTCCATCGTTATCATTATACTTACCATAAAATGTTTATTGTAAATATTTTTTTGCCATCATCATCAAGAACCATTATTTTACTTTCAACTTTGAACTGTCAACTTGAGCAGCGACATAATAGGGGAGTGAGAAGTTTCGGTAATTTTCATTCTAAAATGACCAAATTATGAGATAGTGAACCTTATTATGATAAAAAGTAATATTTTATCATTAAAAAATCGCCTGCTTCGCAAATATTTTTGGTATTTATTATCTTAAATAAAATCTGTTTATGTAATACTATATGTTATTATATTAATACTATCGAGTGAAGTTACTTGATGGAATTTGAATTTAAATTCTAATGGATTCAAACTCATTCAAGTCAGTGTGTGTTTACCTTTGGTGAGTGTACGCGGCGCCTGAAGATGCCGAAAGGCGAAACCCGGGTCACGGAAAACGACTTAAATGGAATAGTACAGAGCTTGAATCCATTAGAATTTATATGCTATTACTTTATCGATGGATTAGTCTTTAATCTGGTTAACTATGTAATGTTAAAATTTCACTGTTTTTCTTTCGAAATTAAATATAATATGAAGAGTTCTATAATTTAATTACTAATAAATAATAAAAATGGGTTTTTTTTTTAGTTTTTGGGGCTGTACTTTTTTGAAAATACTTTTATTCGTTATTAAATTCGTATTATATAATTCTGTTAATGGTAACCAGACACCATCGAACTAAGTACCTACTTATAGGTTGATAGTTTTATATCACGTAAGGGGAGCATTTTATGTTTCTGCCAAAAAATGAAAGTCCTTAGCTAAAAATCAAAAATATTTTCTGTAATACTAAAATAAATAATTTTATTTAATCTAAAACAGATGGCAGTGTAAGTCTTATAATAGTAATTCTTTCTCGATATTCAGTTGTTCTGCCAAAATGTAAATAATTAAGTGTCACTGCAATCTCTACTGTTGCTTATTTTTTGTAAACTTTAGTTATTTTATGGTCTATTTAGATGAAAATATTTTGTACAATTCGGTAATGAGGAATACAGCGGAAAACACATTTTGAAAATACCCGATATACTGGATTATTTGTTAGTTTCGATTAGTTTAGGTTAGGTTAGATTGGGCTAGGTTAGGTTAGGTTAGGTTAGGTTAAGTTTGGTTAGGCTAACCTAACAAATAATCCAGTATCAGCTATTTTCAAAATGTGTTTTCCGCTGTATTCCTCATAACCGAACTGTACCAAATATTTATATTAATAGGCAGGTACATGATTAAATAATTAATATCAAAACAATTTTTACTATTTTAAACTAATGAATTATTAATGTAAATAAATAATAGTCCGTTTATTATACAACTTCTTGCAGATTTCGTTAAACATTATTTTATAATGGCATATCTATATTATTATGTTTTACGAATAAACATGAATAATAAATTATGCGTGTTCTTTTTAATAAGCATATGGTGGTCAAAGATAATGAATAGTTTACATTATGATTATAGTATGTAAATACTTAGGTAGGTATAAATAATAATGTGAAGACTGCTTAGAAGAGGACCCATGAACAAAAATTTAAAAAAAGTATTATTTAATTAAGATAGCGCAAACGAAATGATAATGTGATGATTGAGTCTTGGTTTTTTTTTAGTTTTGACTTATCAGAGTCCCTATCTATACCAATAAAATAAAAATTAAATGATCACTTCGGACCCTCGGCGAAGAAAGGAGGGCAGTTTTGTAAGGGACAGGTAGATCGAATGGAACAATCGAAGATAAAAATATGAAACTCAGGTGTAGGTTGTATTAGTAATAAAAAATAAAAGAAAGACACGTCGCTTTTCAAATTTGTCATTTTTGGGCGGCAAAGACAGCGACGAAGGTATATGCCGGTTGACATCTAAAGGAAATAAAATGTTTTTTGTTTTTGTTTTTATTAATTTCATACTTACAATTATTTACAGTCACATACTTACTTAGAAACTTATTATCACTGGTATTTTTTTTTTTTTTGATTTTCGAGACCCAATTTGATGACGTTTATAATCATGCTACATTTTTACCTCTTTGTAGCATAAATTTAGGAGGTATCGCAGAGAATTGAGGCTTTCAAGATGATGACAAATGTTGACGTTCTCAATCGAATGGGAGCTCGGCCACATTATGACAGGACAAAACTACAGGATTCCCAAACTTGTCATCCAAAGAAAAATCAACGGTAAGCGTAGCAGAGAACGACGCCGCATCTTGCGGTTTAAGAACCTCCGTGATTGGTACGAGTGCAGCTCCATCAAACTTTTCCTGGTAGCAAATAATAAAACAAAGATCGCCCTAATGGTATGGTTGACTACCGTTACTAAATGCCATGGTAAGAAGAGGAAGCATATAATTTAAATTTTTCTATATTATATTATGTTCATACTAACCCGCAGTAATTCTTGGGTCTTCAAAATGCTTTAGGTCACCTCAGGTGATATTGTAAAATGCTTTTTATTGCAGGGTTGAGCTATTTGTTGGCAACATTAAAGTTAATGTGTTTGTTTTATAAATTATTTTGGTGTATGTTAGTGTTAGTTATTATATTAATAAGTACTTATATCACATATGTGTAGTTTATATATTTTTTATTAGTTCTGTTCTCAATTAACTTTGTTGTTATTTTTGACCTTTAATACCACAATGCATAAATTATTAATAAGGCCACGTTCCTCAGTTATGTGTGATGTTGTAACTTATAAACTAGGTAAGGTCTAACCGAGATATTCTGAATAAACCAAAGTCACCGAAGTGTGATTGAGATGTATGTGAGGTGACAATGTCATAGCTAAGATATGGGACATGTTCGGACCACCGATGACGGCGCATTCGCCCGCGCCGACTAGCTGATGCACTCTACGATTACGGATACCCAACGATACTCGGGCCTAAGCACAATGTACCACTTTTGGGTGACCATTCAATTTATTATGAAAAAATAGTTTTCAGATAATATTAACAATGTACCAAACTAAAGAATACATATTTACATTATAATATTAAATATTAATAAATATAAAAATGTAGAGTATACAATGTAACTCCGGATAGAATTTTTAAGTCAATTTAATGGATCAAAATATAGCAATTCCTACTGTAGATGATCAAAATAATTAAAAACCTACTAGCTATTTTTTGTCATTTTCCAAAAGTAAAGTAAAGAGGTATGTGACGAAATTTTATTTTGAATAATATGTATGCTTTGTTGTTTTGTATCTTTACATCTAAGTAGGTAAGTATCTATTTATATGTAAATTAAAAATAGTAAATAGCTATATTTATGTGTCATCAAGAAAACATTAAATTACATTTTTTCTCGACTATGTCCGATCCTAATAGGATCAAATGGGCCTCCATAGACTAGAGGTTTGTATTAACAGATTTCATTTTTTACGAGAAATGCATGTCAGCCACTTGCTCAACCTAATAGGTCTATACTCTGACTCACACACAAATTGAAAAAAAAATGTGCTTGCCAGACCCAGGATTTAAACCTGAGACCCACGGCGTGACAGTCCAACGCATAAGTCGCGCGGCCACCGTGTAATCTACATGCACAGTATAATATACTTTATTATTAATTTAATGAATACTATCGAATGATTGCACTAGATGAAAATTGGTTTTACATTGACATAAGTTTGGAAATATCAAAAATTGAAAGCAAAAATCACGAAAAAAAAATATGAACCTTTACATAGTACTTACATACCTACCTATGTATGTTCAAATATTTTTTCTTAAACCTGGGTAGATACTATAAAATTTTGTCGTATTGGATTTATTTTTTTGAACATTGATCATGAAAATTATTATTACAATATTTGAAATTGCATTATTATTAGTCGAATGTATTTTTTAATGTTGAAAATGACTAACAACTTACCGAAAAATGTTTTTATGATGATTAATACGTTCAATAAAACAATTAATAACGTACCCACTAAGTATAAACTGATTCACATAGTAACTTACTTAGTAAAATTATAAATAGGTACCTATAGATACTATTACATATATCCTAGAATTACATTAGTTTCATGTTAGTTGCAGGGATTTGGATAATATTATATACAAAATTTGTGAGAAATACGCATCAGGTTTGAACTATTTAGAGCGTTGTAAATTTTCTGAAAAATCGATCATGTCATTTGCGTAAAAATCCGCAATCGAAAGATCATTCTTTCAAAACCAATTCACCTTTTTCAGTATAATTATTTGAGACCTGAATTTTTTTAAACCACATAGCTTTAAATTCATTAACATTATTAGCCTGAAAATCTTAATGATAACATAGTTAAGATAGTACCAAAGTACAAGTATGGTAGATATTTTTTAATTCATAGTTAGGTACTGTTTTTTATACTAATCTTTCAAAAAGTACCTACATACGTATATAAATAATTATTTTTATATCAGTTTAATTAAAAAAACACAATTCAATGACTACTTAGTAAGTAAAGAATTATGCTTTGTATTAAATTGTTAAGATTTGTGTCTGGTCTGCATGTACTTAGGTAGGTAATAAATTCACTTTAAATAATATTTAAATTAATACATGCGTAGTAAATATAATATTTATTGTGTAAGTAGTATGTATATGTGCTATTCCTAATTCTTATAAGAAATATCGTTGAACATTTTTAATAATACGTAAGTACCTAAGTTAGCGTTTCTATGCTACAATTTTATTAAGTTTGGATATACTAAACAATAAAATACGGTCATATTAGCTTACAATTTTTAAATAGATGAATGTGCAACCCCCACCTTTTTATTGCTTGTGTTTTAATCTAGGAAAAGTTGCAGACGTTCGATGCGTTTATGAATAAAATATAAAACAATCGATTGTTTTTATATAGATTAGTTAAGCACCTGTTTAGTACGCTGTCAAATACACACATTTATTTAACGGGTGCTAAATTATTTTTATTGTCATTGAAATAATAATGAAAAAATATTGATTAGGTCTGTAACAATATTGACAATTAAAATGTTAAGTATAAATATAACTAGTATTGTTGTAAATTAATTAAATAAACTCTCAAATATATACATAGCAGTGATTTTTAAATTATATTGCAATTCAATAATAATTGGAATTTTGTGTATATAAAATAAGAATATAGGAAGTGGATAGAAATAAAACACATTGAAATAATAAAATAATATTTATTTTGGTGTTTAATTGATGTTTAATAATAAGTACTTACCTACCTACTTCATAAAGTTTTATATTGATAGATATAAAATTATCAGATAATAATTGATTCACAATATTAAACTGTTTTTTTTCTCTAATAAATTAACTTATGCTAACAATTAATACATTATTTAGTTATTAAAATTCATATAACATTGATAAAACTGGAAAAAAATATCTTCTTTATGTACTGTTGGTACTTTGGCACAAGAAAATATAAATACTATCTAAAACTATTTTCACTGATTAAAATACCTATAGTCTAATAGAAAATATCATAATTATTTTATGCCTAAGATAAATTATTCAAATATATCTTTATTACATTAATGATATACAAAATGAAACAGAATCAATGTTTTTTTTAAATAACATAATACCCACAGTATTTTGCCCCAGTGTGGAATATATACTTTTTATGGATTGGGGATGTTTTAAAAGACTCTTTTATTAGAATTTATTGTTTACCTTGCTATCAACAGGTTATTTTATTTTCACATAGTCAAGTATATAAATTAACAACATCTTAATAATTATTAACTTTACTCAAGCAGCGGTATTTGAACCCGTGATTCACCGATTTGAAACGCAATGCGGTATTATTTCGTTAGTGATTTAAACTAATTGATTTATTTTATATATCAGGAAAAATATTGAAATATACGTTTACTTAACCAGCATATTTATAATATATCATTAGTATGACTTAATTGGAGATAAAATAAATTTTCCACCATTTTGACATATCTCTAGCCGACGCAATGAGCACTTTGTATTCCTTAAAAACACCACATGAAAATAAAAACACTTTTTTATCGTTAAAACTAAAATTAAATATAATATTATCATTTCAGAAAGTCATTCACTGTTAAAACGCATGGATTAAATTATTAATTGTAGAATTTGTAACAAAATTAGCCTAAATTTACAGGTTTGTACCAAGAAAAGGATCCGCTCTATCCGCGTATTCTGTCCAAAACTGTTATCTCTCGGGTCGGGGGAAGGTGGAGCGAAGAGAACAGGGTGCGAGCGCCGCGGCGCCATGACGCAAGCGATGCCAGCCAATCGCATGCCGGCGTCTCGACGGAGGCTAGAGTGAAACGACCAAGGTTATATCACTGACACTGTCTTTCAAAAAGGGGTGCAAGGGGTGATGCGTTACTCCTACGCACTGTACTTTTCATGCGTGTGGTGGGATTGTTTTATTAGGGGTGCCTGGTGAAACGTCATTTGGATATATTATGAAGGAACAAAACGAAATAAATTTTTAACAATATACATATTATAAGTAGTAATAGTTATGTAATCTACGAATGATTATAATGATCATTTAATCTAAGCCTAAACAGACTAAAATTTAAATTATTACGTCATTTAATATAGGTACTATTAACTATTTTCATATTTATCCACCAAATATTATCAATATCACCAAAGAGCTATAAAGCTACTCGTATCTACGGCTGTTCTGTAGAAAATATTGGAACATTTACTTCGTGGTCTATGCATGGAGTATTTAACGTATCTACATCAAATTGTTTTCAAATTCAGATGTCATATATTATTATTATGTGCATTTTGCCTAACAGTTAATTCTCGTATTATATTTATTTGACAAACAAAAATAGTGATTTAAAAATGTTTATTAACCTAAATACATACAAAGAAGATTCATGAAGATATAGGCATTTGGTTTAAATCCTGGGTTTGGTAAATTGACATTTTGTGTTTATGTTTATACTTAGAGCATGGACTTGGACAATAGGTTGAGCAAGTGGCTAAGATCCATTTCTCGTAAACATTTAATTTAGAAACTTAGAAATTTAGATTGTAGCGGTATGTGAGTATACTTAACTGGCAATAGAAATGGTTAAAACGCTATGTCAAAATTGCAAACAATTTAAAAGAGCTAAAATAAAAAGTAAGCAACAAAAAATGCGTCTAGTAAGATGTATTGTCTGTAAGGTGTAAAGTATAATATTATATTTAATTTATATCTCTGAGATTTGGACTTCAGCGACTGTGGCATTCAAGACAGACTCTTCATGGTTTGTCTATAATTTTCTTTCTAGATAAATAATCTTTAATTTGCCACAGAGCCTGCAATGAGAATGACAACGTGGAAAAATAGTAGTATTTTGCTGTATTGACGCTCAAAAGGGTTAATGAAAAGCTTCCTTTACTAGATAGTTTTCACTGAAATAATATTGCCATACATGTTTCTGAATTTCATTGGAGAGGATGTGCTGAACTGTGGAAAGGCCTGCTGTCAAACAGCCAAATTATCCATGTCACAATCCTCGTCTCGACTAAAATTAAGAAGAGTATTTAATTATTATTAATCTATTTTATACACAGCGATAATCTTTTATATCAAGTAAAAGTATATATCCCTCTTATAGATAATATTAACACATTAATCAACATAATATGAAATTAGATATATCGGATTTATCATAAATAGAGATATCCCATGCAGTACAAGCCTGTCGAAAGAATATAATAGAACAACACGCAGTTACGCTTTTGGTACAAATTTAGAACACCTGGGCCCTTGAAACTTTTTGCCGAAACAGTATTGTACTGAAGAGTGATTCAAACAACTTGTCACCATAATAAGAGTTACTAATTGTCACAATAAAGTAATTAGCATTTTAACCAATCGATAAATTTAGTTTTTTGTTTACTACTAATAATTTAGTATATGTATGTATAAACGAGGTCATGCCAAGCAGGATACTTGGTATGGCAGCGCTCGGGTGGCAGGTTTTGTAACGAAATATATAAAAATATTAATTATGGTACTCAAAAAATTACATTATTAATTAAATCTTACATTATAATATACGTATGTAATTTTGCTGACATTTATCAATACACCCAATATATATTCAAAAATATATAGTATTATGAGTTTAGAATCTTGGATCTATAAAATAACTAACGCACTACAGTTGTACCTACTTACTTTATACAAGAAAAAATCAAAAAACATTCTCTTACAGTGTCAGTTCAAAAAAAATGTAATTCTGTAGCGTGGCAAAAGACAAAATGCACATCATAATCAGTCATAAAATTATAAAAATATTAATTTTTGTAATGAATTTAAAAATGAATTGAAAATAAAATGTTTACTTATTTAGTTATCATTTGATTTAATTTTTCTTTCAAATTAAATAAATAATGGCATAAGCGTGGCGACAAGGGACACAAGCAGTACCCACTGCTATAGGTATATACGAGGTATAACTACTTAGCTATTCGTATTTTTTATTCATTAATGTGAATTTATCTCATTTGTAATAACTTGACAATAATGACAAACCCTACCAGTATTATAATTATTGAAAAGGTCACGTCAGGGTATGTTATAATATAAAGTATATAAAATAACTTATTTTTGCAAAGTTAACATTACTAATAGGTACTTGACATAATTTATAAATTATTTATTATTCCTAAAATTAAGTTAAAAGTTCAATAATAAATTGTATCTCTAAATAATGATATTATTTAAGTGTAGAAAATTTTATTTATGCACAATATGAATATGTGAATTAAACAGTCAAAATATTCAATTTGTAGAACGCGAATTGTTTGAAAATAGCGTAGCGCCTCTACGGAACACTTGCAGACTCTACGAAAGCTCATTGATACAGTGAATAGTTGCTGTTATCCATTATAATTTTATATAATGTAGGAAGAGGCTTTTTGTGTACCGTTAAATACGAGTGTTTACAGCTTTTATAGATGATGCATTACTTGCGTATGTAGATAGTTGAGGGGACGTTTAAAATTGCATTCATAGCCTCACAGGGAAAATGTTACAACTTATTTTTTTCAATTACTGACTTTAAGTTACTGCAAGTATTTATCATTTTAAAACTACCACATAGCTGAAAAAATGTGCCGTACTATAGTTGAAAATAAAAATTAATGGGAATCTTAACGAGCTAAGCCTGAATAATCTGTACATGTTGTAGGCAAACTATGATGAAATTATGATGCATTGTCCTTTATCTTTCTAGGAATCAACTATTAATACCATAAGCGTCATAAAATTAAACCAAAAACCCCATCCTTATTTTAAACCTCCTTATTTTAATTTACATTATTTGTATAGTGTACTTTTGTACTACAGATAAACAGTACAGTTAATAATATTAGACCACCCGCACACGATAATTACTAGTAGGTGCGACAGTTTACAGCGACTCGTATGTAAGTAAGCATCGGTAGTTATAGCTACAGCTCAGGTTTTAATCACTAGCGAGGAGTCTAGGCATGGAGAATATACCTGGAAGCAAATTGCAAGGGTTAGTGATAGAAGTGACGCGATGCGGTAAGGTAATACGCTATGAGCAGTAGCGACGCCTTGCATGTTTGTGTATGTGTGTGTGTTATCACTGATGGCTTTGGCTGAGGTTGTGTCTGAATGTAGCGACAAACTAATTTGGATATGTAATTTTAAAGTAGTTTCAATGAATGTAATTTAAATTCGACTTTAATTTCTATTGTAATTATTAATATAAGAAATTTTAAAGTTACTATATATTTGTTGTGAACATTAATGGATAAATAACCAAAAAAATCAGTTACTTTGAGTTAACATTAACATCCGTAAAATATATCATTATATTATTAATCACGTGACCCTAGCGGCACAAATTTGAACCATCTACTCGAAAAACTTTACAACGGGCAACTGTACTCAACTGAGTGCTCCCAACCTGTCAATAGCAATAAAAAAATTTAGACTTTTTTTCTAATTTAACTTTTCGTTTAATTTATAAAGCGTAACATATAAAGTAATTTTTTTCTTTGCACAGTTTTATCAGTTTGTTTTCTTAGTACGATGGTATTTATATGGTTGATATAAATATCTAGCACTCACTAGTTGAAATTTTTGGGCTAGCCGTCACGCAAAATACGCTTACAACAGGCTACAATGGAGAAATTATTTGGGGTGGGGAGGGGAGTAGGGGGGTAATATTTATCAGACGTGAAAGCAATCAGCATCTTTTAAAATATGTTTCATAATATTTTTGGGTAGATACCTATTAATAAACTTTCAAGAATCGTTTTAAAACCAACGACGATATTATAACAACAGATTTTTATTTTTTATTTATAAATATACGAATGTTTCGTTTATCTACTATGTATGATTTCAGTGTTTAAAATAATCGGTGAACTTGTAGATATAGCGTGTACCTGCCTACAACTTATTAAGATAGTTATTTGAAACATTTGGCAGAAAATATCATCTAGTAAAAATAATTGTGTATATTATAAACAGCGCTCGAAATTTACGATTTTACGAACCGGAGCGTTCGATAGAATACCTATTATATACTAATAAATGTGTTCCATTTATTGTTGTATATTCGTACCTACCTAACTCAGACGTTTACGTCATGGAATAACAATTTTTAAACTTGAAGCATGCAAATGTTGTCAGCGCCGTAGACAAAAAATATATAGTATATATGAAATTAATTAATTTTGAATTATTTACAATTCGGAATGCAATTTTTAATTTTTCTACAGAATTGAGCGATAATTTAGACATTTCACGAACCGTAGCCATGCTCTGGTGCGCTCCGGATTGCTCCGGTCTATTTTGAGCACTATATAACATCACAAAGATCAGATACATAATAGCAAACATGTATATATTATATTCTATTTAATAATATTTATTAAAACACATTTCAAATGCATGTAGATGAGCTAAAATCAAGTTCATTCCGGTTAACTAATAAAATTGTATTGTATACCTACCCCAACACTTATATATCCAACGGAAAAATATATTAGGTACCCAGATACTAATTGTATACATTGTATACATACAGTATACATATATAGATCTACAAGATTATTGATAAAAGTAGATACCTACTGAAAAATACCTTAATACAATTCATTGACGACTTTGTTTCATCACGAATAACTTTGATGATGTGGATTAAATTGTTTCGTGTAGTTTTTTAATTATTAATAACCATGTCCTTATTTTTACGTACAAGGTGGTTATAAGTAATTCGCAAACATCCAGACTTTAAGATTAGGTATTTATCACTTAAATATTTTTGTCCTCACCGGGAATTTGACCCAAATCAGATGGAAGGCCAGCGCCTTACGCACTGCACCACGAGAGCCGTCTCTCGTTTAGTATTTTGAATATTTTTGATTTACAACTGATTACGAAAAACGAATTACACTTCTAGGTTTTTCGGTACAGTTCGGTTATGAGGAATTCAGCGGAAAACACATTTTGAAAATACCCGATATACTGGATTATTTGTTAGTTTAGGTTAGGTTGGGTTAGGTTAGGTAAGGTTGGGTTAGGTTAGGTTAGGTTAAGTTTACCTAACAAATAATTCAGTATATCGGCTATTTTCAAAATGTGTTTTCCGCTGTATTCCTCATAACCGAACTGTACCGGATTTTCTTTTTGTACATTCCGGATAATACAGATACATTAAAGAAAACAAAGATTTTTTAACAAAAACATAGTATTACTACAACTTAGTTTCTAGTCTATGGTCAATTGTCTGCGGGGTAAAATTTTTGAGAACCGTCGAATAGGTTTATAATATTTAAATTGACCACCAAATTTACACCATCTTAACTCTACTAAAGTACCTATTGGTACCTGTAACTGCATGCAAGTATATTTATATATAGTTAATTAAATATATTGCTAATGTCTCGTTTTCTATTGAAATAGCTATACTTACTGTGCCAAAACACCCCCTTGTGGCACCCCATCCTAACAACGGTTGTACATTTGAACCGTTGAGGTAAAAAGTTATCCTCAAATCGCTTACAGCCTGCAGCGGGGTGCAAACCCTGAACGAGTTTCTTATCATCGCTTTTATATAGAGTAGGCATATATACTTACTTATATATAAACGAGCAGACAATTTTCATTGAAGCAATACAAAAAATACGTATTGTGGTTAATGCATACGTATATACGTAGATGAGTTAATTTATACTTAGGGATGTTTTATTTTGACCACTATAAGATTCGAATATTTAAAAAAAAACTTACATCAGTGGTACATTTAATGACGTAGAGGCCCCACTGTACTAAATGATTTGAGCCTTCCTACAATAAAAACATGACAATTAAATTTTAATTTTCAAAATAAATTCATGCGTTCGAATGATTTATTATTTATATTTAGTATTAATTATGCAATATAAAAATTCGGTTTAATTGCATTTATTTTAATATTTTTTATAAATCATAATACATAATGCATACTTACATGTAAATTTAGTAGGTACCTATTTTAGTTAATAGCTTTAATCAATTTATATTACATAACATAATAATATAACGTAAATAGGTAAGTAAGTGAATTACAATAATATAAATATATAAGTACTTTCTTTGATAAAGCAGGATAGCAGGTTTGATAACGGCAGACAAAAATCCACCGAATAATCTATCAAAGATGTAGGTAGGTAGGTATATAGGTAATATTTAAAAATTAAGCCTTAATTTTCTATCTCTTAGCAACGAATGATCTGTCTACTCTCAATTGACGTCATTGATTTTAATAAGTTGAATGATGATTGAGCGTTTATTATGTGAAATATAAATCAATACCATATAAACAAAAAAAAAACAACAAAAAAAATGAAAATTACACATCTTTCTTCGATTTTTGTATAATTTAAGAATTTTATAACCGATTTGAACTATTTGGTAGGCCCTCTTTAAAATTAGATTTAAAAAACTATTGCGCCATTCAAAGAAAATTGATACTAAGTTTTATAAAAATAAATTGTTGTGTAACCTATATAGGTGAGGTAAGATATGGTGGACGTGTTGATGTTTATAAATACTTGGTAGTTGAATGATAGGGACATTCTTCTTTTAATAATCTTTCAATAAATTTATTGAAGTGATCTTAGATGTGTATGTGCCCCACTGATAATTCCACGTAATGTTTTATTAGTTTATTGCACTTTTTACACTTATACGTCAAATGATGATGGAAGTAAAATAGTCATCGCGTAACCCGACAAAAATTTACAGTTCTGTTAAATCTTTAATGTTAGTTAATACATTTTGTTTCCACTTTCAATACCGAATATATGGGAATTGACTGATTTTTAAAACCGGTATTTCGTTATCGAAAAATACTGAGATACCTGTTTTGCAATCCCTAAGTTTGAGTTACTTTTGATGACAGTATGTATCAACATATTACTTACTTATGTTATACTTATTCTTCCCGCTTGATACCAAACAACTTACTGACTATCTTAAAATTGCAACTATCCCATCGAATACTTTCAAACTTTAAGCCACCACAGTATTGTTTCTCACAGTACATATAGAGTAAAGCCTGCTCCCTGTAATTTATTATTTTCAAATTTGATAATGCGCTGAAACATTTTCTCTACTTTATCAATGGTTATAGGTACCTACCTACCTAATAAGTGATTTTTAGCAGATCTACTGTAGGTACCAATTTTGGATAGTTTGTTCTAAAATCAATTAAAATTAATAGGTTTATAATATTTTGAGGATTGGCGCCAAGCGAGAGAAAGTTATTTACTTCTCGATGTAATTAATATAGTCGACATTAGCAACTGTAACAATAACCATTTGCAATTTTCTTAATTCTTGCGCACAGTAAGAAATACTATCAGCGCATATTCGTGGTAAAATGGTTGTATTATTACTTAAGTATTTACTACTAAAATATAGTACAAAAAAGACGCACAATATTAGCTGAATCGTTTTCCAAAGAGTCAGCATCTAATAAGTAGGTAGGTGCTGATAACAACCTCATCTTTAAGTCGAGTCACATTTACGCAACGTTGGAGCTTTTGCAAAATTCATTCAACAAAGCTTACTAAATGTAACCTTTGTTATGACCGAATATTTCAAAGGGCAGCCGTGAAAAATCGCACCTGAAAGCTCAAAACTTTTCACGGCCGTAATCGATTCTGTTCACGCGGACAGAATTATTAAGTCGTCTCATGCCTGATTAAGTGGTCTTGCCTTATACAACCTTTTTGAGGGCTTGATTCGACTAACTTTGAGCTTTTCACACTTCATAGTGATATCGAAGATTGATATTTTCTGCGAACACTGTGTTAGCAGAATGTTAATGGAATTTGAATTACACATTAACTTAGTTAATACTGCAGTTGTTTATAATATATGCACTTATAAATAAACATTATTTTTGTTTTGAGAATACATATGAAACATACTATTTATGTTTAAAAAAAAAATGTTCAAATAAAAACATATGTATACTTGGGTAGTAGGCACAAAATATCTGTCTATATATTTATACGTTTATTGTCTACATATTACTGTGAATCAATTTAAATAATTTGTATTAATCTACTTATTATACCTAGTAAAATCTTAGATTAAAATGCCTAAAAAAACTTGTTAAGTTAATTGACTTTCAGATTTTTTTTTATTTAAAGTTCGTTATAATAAGTTTTCTAAGAAAAATGTTACTAGTGGCGAAAAGTGGAGGTAGGCTGTTAAGATCGGACATAACAACTGACAGTGTGTAGGTATTTACCATCGGTGAGCGCACAAGAAGATGCCGAAAGGCGAAACCCGGCTCGCAAATATGGACTCAAATGGAATAGTACAAAACCTAAATCCATTAGAATTTATTATGGTTTGGTTTAGGCAGGGTTTAACTGAAATTTAAAAACTAACCAGCATCATCTGAAAATTGTATTCTTAGTTCAATGAAAACAAATACGTATGATAGACAAAATTTAGTGTGTACTATTGACGAATTTTAACGGCCTACCTCTACCCCTCGAAACTGATATCATAAGTAATCGTATAAGTAAGTATGGGTGAATTTTAATTATAATTTTATTTAAGTACCTGTAAGTATATTGCACAATAATCATTTTAAAGTTGCATATTTTTACGTCTCTCAGCTAACTGCAAGAGACGTTTTCAAAGTATCTATATAATTATCAAACATGTTTAAAAAAACCCTTCTTAGAGATGGAGCTTAATACTTCAAGCAAAAAATGATTAATAATTCACTGATTAAGTTAGCTACAAGTAACTGCTATGAAATTTATTTGCCAAATTTTATGGTGTATAAAAAGACAGTGCGATAAAACGAGAACTTAGATAAGCAGACAATAAAACTACACTCCTGCATTATTATTTAGTTGATAGTTAAGATGTCTGAAACATAGTTTATAACTACACTCGAGTAAGTAATTACAAATGACATAAAAATGGTCACAATTGCGTCATATGTAAGAAAATCAGAATGTTAATAGAGCGATCTTAATATTTGTGAAGTTTACCAACTCACCTAAACATGTTTTGTGCGCTGGAAAAATAATTTCAAATATCGTAACAGAAATAACTCCTTTTATTTTTAGTCCAACTTATTTGCTATCTCTTATATTTTTATTTTTGATATTTACTTGTTTTCTTCTTTCTGCAATCTACGAAAAAGAAAAAGCTCCCGAAACGCATCATCCGCTGTAAACGCACCGTCGAAAGCTCCCTGCCCCCTTCCACTTTAAAAGTTACCCCACCAAAAACCTACCCCTTCTTCCACAGAACACGGCGACGCCCATTGACAGACCACGCCTTCACAGCGCCCCGTCCCTCGACGCGTTAGTAACCCCCCTTTGCATGGAAGCTAGACGGTTAGTTGTGCACACGGGTGACTTGAGATAGCTCGCCTCAGTTGCGATCGAGTATTAGCGCGTGGTACAGTGGATTTCGGCGGGACTCGAACCCGGGAGTGCGCTCAGCCAAGCGACGGCCGGCGAACTACCCCGACAAATCGACCGGGATAATTTTTTTTATGACACGCTTGGCGGGTTTTTAAATAATACGCGTCGCGGTGCCTATTTTCAACGGCGTCGATTTTGCGTTATTTCACCAAAACGACAAACACCCCAGCTATTCAATAATACAGCCACAAATTATTATTAAAAAAAAACTGCAGAATTTTTACATAAAATCTACAAACACTAAAACATCGAAGAAAAAAAAATACAAAAATCACAACTTACCTGTATAAAATAAAATTATATTAATCAGTAAGTAATAAAAAATACGCCAAAAAATAACACACTAAATAGTAAAATAACTTGTTATTATCAATATAATTAAATATATTATTTAATTATTAATTTGATTGTCAAATCGTAATCCGCGTATCGTTGAGGCCAAGATGTCGATATCTTATAATGATGTTTGACATTTTAAACGGGTATAGACAATAATTTAAATAATGTGAGTGTTGTTAAGTAATTAATAATTAATTTGGACATTGAATTATTAAAAGTGAAAGGACTCTGTTTGGAGAAACGTGCCAGCTAAAAGTTGTCTCTGTAAAAAAAGACATGTTGCAGCTTATCGATCGTGGTAAAGGTACAGAATGTTTTGTTTTATCTGTTTTAAGATACCTGTTATATAATGTGTGATACGTTTCACACATATTGTAATATCAATATATTGCAATGCACATAATAGAATGTGAATGAAGCATTATACTTATATGAAAAGCTAAAATAATATGCAAAATACTTTGGTATATTATATTAGGCGTTAAACGTCAAATAAGAACAATAAGTTCTTTAAATACCTATTAGTAGCTACAGTGTGTAAATAATTTAGATAATTGAATAGATACTTTACAATATTGAAATAATTTTAATGTGTTTATTTTATAGGTGTCACTAACTAGAAATATAGAAAAGGAGCTTTTAATATAAGTAAAGTTTAGATATGTGCTTATCTAACATATAGGTAATAATTATGGGTACCTACTTGACTTATTAGAAAATAAGTGAGTAGGCAGGTTATAATAGAAATGTCAGAATTATATTCTTCAATACTTAGTAAGTAACTGATAAGAATTTAATCCACTAATTTAGTACTTTTAGTTTCTTGATTATGATTGTGTTTTTGGCTTCCATTTTGTGGAATTTAAAATTACTTATATTTACTATTTTTTATCGAAAGTATGTAGGTACACAAAAAATAATAATGTTTTTATTTTAATTTTAAACCATCTTATACAATAAATAACAGTGTGATATTTATTTATATTTAAATACATTTAAGTAGTGAATTTTAATATTACTTATATAGCATAGAAACGTATCAGTCAGAAATTCCCAAAAACGTATTGGTATCATAATATAACTACATATATAATAAATATAAAATTAAAAAATCAGTGTTGTAACTCTAGTAACTATAATATAGTATATAAACCAACTCGTGAATTACCTGAGTCAAAGTATTTTTATTTATTAATTTAGGTAAAATCCGGATAATTGTAGTCAATAATTATTAATGAAACACTTCAACTATTACCTACACATCGTGATTATTATACCACCTAATCTGTTTATACTAGTTTTTAGGTTTAGGACATGTAGTATATTTGGTGGGTACCTACTTGATAAAATAATTAATGTGCCCCAAAGTAAAAACAGATAATATTACCTATATTTATTATACTAAGCCGCTACGTTTTATTATATAAATGGTAGATATATGTCATCAATTAGTTAATCAATAAAAATATTAAAATTTATTATTATTTATATAAGGCCGTATCCGTCAAACCAAATGCCTTTATCTAATTAAAAAAGGACTAAACTCTTAAGGGCTAAAATTAAAAGCGTGTCATTTATCGTGATCTTATTTTTCATTTTAAAACTTACAAAGGACTTCGGTTACTAGTAACAAAATAAAATATCTTATTTCAAAACACAGCCGTGCGTCTTTTCCTTTGTGAGATTACCGACTGATTTTTTTTTATTATTCTTTTCTTTAGTATAATAATTTTATTAAATTTGAATTTTTAAAAAGCACATGATTTATTTTAAAATAAAAGTATATAATATATATTTATTAACAACTTATCAACGGTTTTGTACATATCTTTATACGCAATATGTAAGATTTGTATCTTGGAATTAGAAGATATTATATACTGTAGTACTATCATCAAATATCAAGGGTAGCAAATAATAACTACCCCAAGTCTAACTTAATAATATTTATAAATAATACATCCCTTTCAATGAAAAGAATGAATTACTCTGACTATTAAATACGACATATCAAATTTGCTCCATGGCAGTTTTATATTGAGTACAATAATTAGGCAACAACAAAATTAGGTAATAATATTACAATGTTAGGCAAATTAGGAAATGGGTAAATGATTTTAAAGTTTTATTCATAAAAGTGTTCATATTTTTGTAAATATATTAATTAATAACAAGATAGAATAACATATTTTATGTAATTAAAAATATATAAAAACCCAATTCAAATAATTATTTAAAAATGACAATAATAACTTACAGACATTTGTATTTTTATATACCTACTTATATATTATAAAGTTTTTTTTACAAATATTGAATTAATCTTATTGCTATAAAATTATAAAAACACTTTCTTTAAAATATTTTGACAAAAATTAGTTATTTGAGGATGTTCATTTTTGGAGATTAATAGGTTATGAGTACCTACCTATTACTTATTTATGGTGGAAATACATTAAAATATTATTTTAAATAAAACGCAATTTTACAGTAGATACTAATTCCACTTTTATTAAATATTTACTGGACATGTTTCATCCGCCTCAAAGGGATATTGTCAACTAGTTGAGGCTAACGAAACGGCTCCAGTTAATATTTAATAAAAGTGGAATAATTAGTCTTATAACATTGCATTTTATTTAAGTTATTAATCTATTACAATATTATATTGGTAATACAGAAATAGTTCCTGTTACAAATACTTCCTTATCCAATATTTTTTTCTTAAGTTTTAAAAAGGTAGGTATACAATATAATTATCTACATATAATTTACGGTCAACTATCAATAATTCACTAAAGCAAGCAAAATATTTATGGTTATATTTGGATACAATACATTTTCAAAAAAAAAATTGTCATTATCTATAGGTAATACGCGCCAATCAAAAAAATAGTAAAGTACCTATCACATTATTTATACAAATAGTTCAATGATAGGTATTATCTAGTAAGAACTTTTATCACAAATTGATTCAATACCTATAAATGTTGTAAAAAAAAGTGTGTTTCAGATTTGCCGCTATTTTTTGCATACAAATAAAACGCATTATGTGATGACAATAAATAACAAATACCTTAATAAAAGATTTCAATAGGCAACTACTGTTGAAACGTATAAAGACACTCCAGAGTCAAAATGTCGTGAAGAATGAAATGAAATAATATATTAGCTGATGTACAAAAAAAAAAACAAATAAATAGCTAACAATAAACTGTTACACGTCTGTTATTTACCAAAAATGTGTCGGCACTTTGGAAAAATGATTCTTCTACAATGCAACACTGTTCGAATCATTCATTGATTCAATTCAATAAGAAATGACATTGCGGCAATTTGTTCCCGAACAAATCATCCACGATATATTTACTCTTAAAGGACCTAAAATGTATTGCCTTTACTGTTATTGTATTATTATTATATATGGGTACCTATTATATAACATTATAATATTATAGTAAGTAAAATTTAGCAGATTTAAGAGAATGCAAAGTAATTTCATAAATAAATACCGTATATTGAAAAACTTCAGAAACATTAGAAGAAATCCTAGAAAGAAGATTAGACCGATCGGGACTTGAACTCAAATTATCTTATGTGTAATCAGTATTAAATTTATAATTATAATTTTAGTTTCCCCAAGTGCAAGAACGTCGATAATAACCTTGGTCAAACGTCAGTTATAATTAAGTAAGTAATGTCTTAGTCGATCGCTATTGGCGAAATTTTAAGTAGTTCAGATAAAACGTAGTTAATAGTAGGTAATTAACTAGTTTGCAAGCATCATAAACAAACGCGCAAAGGCAAGAGCACTCATCTGGAAAGTAAAAGATGTGAGTCCGAGTCTCACTTGGTTCAATTTTTTTCAATTGTTCATGGTTATTTCTGAAGTTATTCAAAATTATGTTTTTTATTTACTTTTTATTATTATACCTAACATTCTTAAATTTTGTATGTAAGTGAATCAAAAAAAAAATATTTAATGATGATCGAAACGTTACAATTATTATTAGTATTCTACCACGTAAACTTCAATTCATTTTGTACTCAAATATATAGATATTGGATAATCTACATACGTACCTACCTAATAAAATTTTTACGTGAAGCACGGTTACTTTAAATTTATCATTATTTTAGTACAAATTTTAAAAAACTATTTATTAATTTTATATGTAAGTCAAAACTGATGAATTTAATATACTACATAGTGATGTTATATTAAATTTGGAACCACAGAATTGTCGTATCTGCATGTAGATAGGTACAAACGTTTATAATAAAGTAGGAGAATGCGAGGTGATAACCCATAAATCTTTTACGATTGAAATAGTATATTTATAGTATTATTGTGATATGTCAATTTTAAGCTAATGCGTTATATATTTATATGTAGATAGGTACATACGTTTATAAAATAGTAGAAGAACGCGAGGTGATAACCCAAAAATATTTTACAATTAAAATAGTTTGTTTATAGACTATATACTATATAGTATTATTGTGACATGTCAATTTTAAGCTTAGACGTTATATATTTATTGTTATATAAAAAAGTTAGCAGTGAATAATTATCAGAAATCAATGAACATAATATAGGTAGGTAACTTATGAGAAACCAAAAAATATAACCTAGAAATCTATTTTAATTTGTTTAAATGTATTTTAATTATCCTGATATAAATAAATAAAAATAGATAGGTATTTACTGAATTTAATGTATTAAGTTTGTCTGAAATTAACAATTTATTTTCTTTCAAATGTAAGTCGAAAATTAAACAATTTTCTGGTGCGAACTGTTTGAAGATCTTAATAAAAGTTGACTTAACAAAAATCATTGCTATTGCCGAAAGTCAAGGTAAATTTTACACAATGGACGTCACCCGGTGTCAAATAATAATATATATCTTGCTCTATTATGTGTGAAAAATGCGTATTATTATTTATCATATAATGACTATTCCCCGGTGACTTTTACTACATACTTCGGCATGTTAGACACGATTATTTTTACGATTTTTTTTGACTAGAACATTTCAAATTTGTAAGTAGACACTAACTTATCTTTCAATGGATAAATAAAAGGCAATCGATATTGATAACTTCATTAATTTTTTAACTAAAACTTTTAAGAGTTACTTACCAATACGACACTTTTGTATAGTAGTGTATTTTTTGGAGCATTCATTTATTATTTAGTTATTGAAATACTATACTTAACTAATTTGTTGTTATAATATAAATATGCATATAGATAAGAGCCCGGTTGACTAATTAATAATTATAACTACAATAAAATCGCAAGCTTAAGTTTTGCCGTCGGAAGAAAAATACGAACTGCTTTCAATCTTCAATTTTTAGCTTGTGTGTTCATTGAAAAAATGTTTAATCTTAGAATAATATAGTATTAATTTTTCATTCATTACTGAATGCTGTAGTAATCAAAACCTTTTTTATGTAATATTATGTAGGTATAGGTATATTATGTAATATATTATACCTGCGTGAATACAACTGAAAAAATATAATAATTGCAAAATTATTATTATCATCATCGTTAGTCTATATTAATACACAACTGGATTAAGTAGGCACTGAATTTCCAAGATGATTTTATTCACCTCAGTCTTGTGCGTTGCGTTGCGTTACTATGTATTTTTGAAAAACATAACTATTCCGTCGATTCTGCGGCCTGCCTTAGATACCACTGGATGAGTTTTGTATCCTCATTTTGTTTCAGGTAACTTTATTACGTTTAATGATTACTTATTCAACAAATTAGACTTTTAAATATATGTACATATTTGATTTTTTTTTAAATTTAATTAATGACATTTGCGACAAAGAAAACGCCGCTGGATCCAGGTTAATATTGATAAGTAGATAGTAAATATTAAGATGGTATTGGACATACAATTAATATCCCGACCATGTCCGATCCTATGGGCCTCTACATATTGGATTTTGTTTTTACGAGAAATGAATGTTAGCCACTTGCTCAACCTATTAGGTATTAACATAGCTACTTTAAATATATTTTCACTACACTCAACATTCATGGCATGTTGCTGTGTTAAAAGAATATAATACGTACTTATACATAATATATACTTAAGTATATAATATAATATATTTTTTTAATATAAAAAATATTAGATATAAAGACAAAATAAAATTGAGCTTTGCATTTCGTTTCAGAAAACTCTATTATGTTTATTTCCTTCTTGTCCAATTATTTAATTTTTTAATCCAACGCATCATGCCTAACATGCACCATGCTCTGCTACTCAATTTTTTTTTTATTTACAGAATCAAACATTTATTTTATTTTTTAATTTAATGAATGATTTATGAATAGGTAAATATATTTTATAAAACAAATAGTTAGATTACACTATAAAAACACAAAAATAATCAAGTACGATTTTAAAACTATGTATGTAAATTTATTATTAGTTTAGTTACAGTCAGTTAAAAAATTATCTATCCAATCACAGAAAACATTACATTCAATTTTATCAAACGATAAAATTTAACAGTGTCAATATTTTTCCGATACGTAATAATTCAGATTCAATAATGAAATGCATCGTCTGTCACACATAGTTGGTGGATAGACAATGTCGAACCGGTAGATACAGAGTACAGTGCTTCAAATGTGTACTGGAATGAGTGTATTGACGTCGAAACATAATGCTACGTTCCTCCCAGCTGTAATTTCAAATACATTTGATGTTCTCAGGGCTGTCATTCTATCAATATTTTTTTAGCATTGTATCTCAGAATATATTGCGAATAATAATAATATTATGATATAATGTACTTATTAAAAATTCAGTTAGGAACTTACCATTTAAAAATTCTTTGTCATTTTTTTTGAATAGTAACTTCTGAAATGATTTGAAAATAATTACAAGATAAAGAACTTTTATATACAATGTTTTTAAATTTTCTGTTGAATCATATGAACTTGACTTGACTAGCTTAAACGATCAAAAAAATTAGTACTTGATAGAAATACTGAATAATGAAATGTCATTTCATATTGATTTCCATAGTAACGCACGTATATATTGTTTAATAATTTAGTTTCTAGGACCCCCTAGCAACCAATAATGGTATCGAAATAACTTTTCATACAAAACAGAATTAACTGAAAATGAATTCAATTCTACTTAAAGATGGCTAAAAGTATTTAAAAAATGCATTGGCATCGTGTTCTGATATATTCTAAAAGTTTCAAATATCTATCTAGTCGGTAAGTTAGTTAAAAATCAATTGCAAGATTTGTACCGGACAAACAACCTCCGGACAAATAAGAATACGACCTAAGAAAAAGTTGTAATAATTATTTAAAAACATATGTTACTTAAGTACCTATTTATATTTTTTGATTTTGATTCAACTATACAACTTTATTAAATGTCTAACGTGTTTAAAATATTACAATACACATCTTATTTAAAACGTATTAATTTATTGAGGTATCGTTTACTGTGCAAAAAATTGTTAACAGTATTAGAACATAAATATGTTAAATTCTATAAGTGTTTATAATTACATTTTACAAATAACTAACCTATCCGCGTTTTTATGTCGCCAATAAAATAAATGTCTGTTCATCTAGTTATCTATATTATTTGAAATGATTATATTTTATTAAAATTATTAATTGACGTTTTATTCCTTTCCTAAGTTTTTTCAAAATTTTCAAAATTTCAAAATGTTAAATCGGATAAGATGTTTTAAACTTAAATCCATGCTTCCGCATAATATAAATCTTTATCACAGTATTACCTATAGGTAACGGTTAATTTTGCGAGAGTATTATTCCAAATACTGTGAAGTATTTGACCGATGTACTAGCGACTATCAATGGTATCAAAATACATGTCACAAAATTATATCTCACGGATTAGACCAATGAAGTTATATTTTTTTCACTGTGCTCTAAGAGATGCCTTTATAAGTAAAAATCTTACACAGTTTATTTGGACTAACTTGTGCTTTAGCGATATACAATCTGATTGCAAACTGTTCCATATCAAATTGTCGACACCTTAATTGGCCGATCAATGAATTAATTTGATTGTTTTAGAAAATATCAAACATGATCTATGAAAAATTAGCTAAAAGTTGGATTAGACGGTGTTTACAAGAATACTATATAATCAATTATTATCAAACGTGATAATACACTGCAAATTATCAGGTTAAGCTTAAGCAATTTTCGCCATAAAAATACTTACATTACCAATTAATTAATAATACATGCCAAAATTGAAGTTTTAGATTTAATATATTAGTGTTAACTATATTCAAATAATAGTTTCTAGAATTTAAATTATTTTTACGTCTGAATATATTTCAATTTTTTTATACTTATTTAGCTGTTATTAAATTATAAAACTAAAAAGTAAAAAAGTTTTCGCCCAAGTATTAGCCCTGAAAATATTTGGCATTATTATCGAGATCAAACCACTCACTTTCAAGCAAAAGAAATAAAGAAGTATTGCATTTGAAACTGAATGCATCATTAGTAAAGGGAAAACCTGCACAGTCGACAGTCTACCGCCGTACACACTTGTGAAAGCTCTCAGGATGAATATGAACTCCGGTATTGATTGGGTAAAATTATTTTTAGGACAGAGGAAGTTTGTACTTATTAATTATTTATATTATTTGCAACGATTAGTTTGTTTTTTATTTATAATATTTTTTAAATTTTATTTACTGCAATTGTATTTTATTAGACGTAAAAGATAACTGTTATCTCAAAAGCAATGGCTAAATTAAAAAAAATGTTTTAAGGTTTACAATGAAAAAAATATTTTTTATTCATAATATTATGTAGATGCCTTATTTAAATCAACATATTGATTCCATAAATAATCTAAGGAAGCCTTTATTCAGAACAAATTTAATGGAATTATTACATACCTAATCTATATAGGACGGTTTAGCAATTGAGTCTACAAAGTAAGTAAATTAATATTTTTGCTCCTAAAAGTGCAGGCTAGACTTTTTTACGAGAAGTGATTATCAACCATTTTTCAAACATTTTAGATCCACGTTTTCAAATCAAAAAACATATCAGTTTTGCAAAACGCGTAGGTACTAACTCTCACTCATGGCTGTAAAGACGGTACTCTTTTATACTTGTACTTTTATATTGCACTCAGCAGCAATTTCATTTGATGCATACAACGCAATCGATTTGTCAGAAAATTTAAAGGGGGGCTTTGAAACGGTTTAAACCAGTCATATAATTATTAAATTAAACCCTAAAAGTGTGCACTATTTTGTCGGATCACCCATGGCATACCTAAACAATTATGGTTTGGTTTAGGAAGGGTTTAATCTAATTTTAAAAAACTAACCAGCAGAATCTGTAAATTGTATTCTTAGTTCAATGAAAATAAATAAGTATGACTGACAAAGTTTTGTGTGTACTATTTATGTGAAATCTAAACAACCTACTTCCAACCCTCGCTATTGGTATTTAGCAAATGAAACATAAACTATCGATATTAAGAAATTAAATAAATACAAAAAGTATTAATCGATAGCTATTTAATAAAACAATAACATATTGTATTGGTCGATTAATAATATCATAGAATATTATTCAATTGAAAGGAAAATGAGCACTTTGTTATTTGCGAAACAATCACGTCGGAAAATGAATTTCCATGAAAATGCAGCGGATCAATAATAACAATACGAAGATGGAGGCAAAGAAGAAAAGCCGGAAACAATAATTTGATTAAAAAGCCTTTAATCAACCGCTGTGAAGTAGGCAGCGTTTGCAGATTAATTTCGCTACTATTAATATCAATCCGAAAAGGACGAGAATGTAGGTACGCAGAAATCAAATTAAAAACACTATCATAGGTTTTCCTTTTCGTACGAGTTAACACGTATAAAATACGTTAACAATAAATTATAGCGGTGTTGCTTGGGCATAACCTGATATCTGCTTTTTTCGTGATGAGTAAAAATTGGCTAACTATAGTATATGTGTTTCATTTGTAAATGCTCAAAACTCTACCGTAATATTATGATGATTATATGTAAGCAAACACAGCGGTCAAACCATGATCAAACACCTTATCATTTTATGTGAAACTATTTTCCCAATTAGTGGATTAATTAAAAATATAATTTTTGTCATATTCTTCTTCATTTATTTATTTACTTTAAAATGTATTTTCAAAATTCAAAAGTCAACAAAAAAATTTTGGCTTATTCTTGATAAACAAGAACTAGATCCAGGCAGTGGCGGACTTAGGCATGTGGACGCCCAAATGATTTTGAGGCCGCCTACGATAAAAAATAGAATAACACATCTAGTAAAAATATCAATATACTTATCTCTTTCCTAGAATCATATCCTATAAGTGGGCTAAAAAAAAATATTATTGAACTTGATAGTGATGAGTGTTCATGGCATGGACCCGTTTGATGTAGTAGGAATTTTGTTTTTAAAATGACGGTAGGTATAACTTGATATTTTTATGACTGGTTTGAACTGTTTCGAGGCTGCATTTTAAATCGTTTAACGAAATTATTACAACATTTACGTCAAAGAAAACGTCGCTGGATCTAGGTTAATATTTACTAATTAGTTGATGTGATTATTCATAGGGATGCTTCACACGATTACGATGACATCGTATAAAAATACTGAGATGGAATTTTTGGACATACTTACTAATAATATAACCACTTTAAAAATATATTTTTACTACACTACTGTCATTGGGTCTCGTGGCCTATTGCAGTGTTAAAAATATAATAATATTATATCTATGTTTAGTACTAATATATATTTTTTTAAATATTAAAAAAAACATTAGATATAATGTCAAAATGGTTCTTCAGTTTTATTAATGATCAACACTATTTCCGTACAAACGTCATACTTAAAAAAAAAAGTACGTCAACCTAAGCATTTCGATACTAATCGTAGGCACACAATTCACCCACAGTAAATTTATTGCTGAAATAATGTATGCAAGACGGTGTTTGTAATTTTTTTTATTATTTTTTGCAATAAATAATATTTAGGTACATAGATTAATGACGTAAAAAATTAAGTAGATTATCTCTCCACTACTATTTTATTTTCATTAATACAGTGTAATAAAAATACGACAGTGGTGGAATAGTGGGTTAATTCAAAAAGCATTTTTGAAGTTATACTTCTTTTAGCGCGTTTGGGATATCAGATCAGAGTGTATTTTTGGCGTGTGACATGTAACATATAATTTATTTTTTCACACGAAAAAAAACGCACTCGATTGGATTCGAACCACCGATTGTTAGGTTATCAGCCGAACGCACCATCTTTACGCCACGGTATGGGTACTGCAATCGTGACGATTATACATTTGTACAGTATACAGTATAATATTATACTTTAGAATTGTTCCGTTGCCTAGGCAGCGAATTTATTATTGTCGGCCATTTGCAATTCCTTACGTAAACAATCGATTAAACCTCAGTTAGTAATATAAGTTAAAGTGTATAGAAATAAACCAACGGCGTTCCAATAAGCGGTCCCTTTTCTTGCGTGTGTAATTTAACAAGATAATTAAGAGCTAGTCAAAAAATCTAGTTTATCACAAGTTTTATTTTTGTTTTGTTACGCCAAAGAAGTATAACTTCTAACGCGCGTACATAAGTACACATACCGATTTTTTTAGATAGTTTAGATATTTACAGTTAATTATCTACTGTAGTAATTAAACATGTCTATTAATATAAGTACATAACTAACTCTAAAAAAATTATTCATTCAATATTAAATTGGACACGTTAGCAGAATAATATGTCAAAAAATTGATGAAAATTTACAATAATCAATCTCATCAGGGCTCATTTTTAAACCAGATCTACACAATATGTGTTAAACACTTGCAGATGCATTAGCAGAATTAGGAACGATGCGGAAATTAGATAAATCAACATTTTTGTTATAATAATCTTTTTTTACTATGTTATAGTTAAAAATTTCAATATTGTATTCAAAACCACTATCACCTGCATTAATCCGTTTACAAAATAATTAAATTATATAGTATAAATAATATAAATGGACCGAAACAGCTTTCAACATAATTTGAACATTTAAATTTGAAATATTGTTAAATTTACCATGTACGAGTGAATGACATATTAGAATTTTTAATTACCAAATTAGTACCAACCTAAGTTGCTTTATGATCAATAGTGACGAGTTGTTGGTGAATATTTTAACTTGTCGGCAATCTACTTTGCAAATTCCGCCTCTATACAAAACAGCTACAAAGTACAGTGACGCCCAAAAGCGGCAGCGTTTCGATCATAGTACATCCAATTTGGTCCATTCTGTACTACCTGTCTATACAAAGGAAGGTTGAAATGCAGATTGGTCTTATAGACCAAAAATTAGTATATTATAACACATTGCACATCCTACCTACATATTACTTTTTATAATATAATACTTGTACATACGTCGAATTAGCTAACCTAAAAGATTATGACCAATATCTCAGAAATATTTCGTATAAATTAAATACTTTATTTGTACTTTATCTTTACGTAATATAATACATATTAGGCTGTTACAGTTTTTCTCCCAATAATATTTGAATGTTACATTAATCAAGTTAAATGTATATACGTACAAACCAGTTTATTACTCATGCAAGAAATCTATGACCAACTACCTCCTGATATTAAATGTGAATAAAAAAATGCGTATTTTTGATGATCGATATGTAATACTAACGTAGTTAAATTAAACATTTGTATTCTTTATTGTAAAGAAGCCGATAAATTATATTTTTTTCATATAAATATAATAATAATAACTGTGTTTATTGGTCAAATAAATACAAGTGCTATGTAAGTTCTATAAAAACTGTTAAAATCGGTACATATAAACAATATTGAATTTTTTGATGTTTTGTTTTATATAACTTATCACTGCAGTTTTCCTCTCTCTTTCCAATAAGCATAAACTATAATAACATAAAATAACTGTTTAATAAAATAAAGGTATATGATGGCTAATAAATACAATCAGACAATTAATGAAAAGGTTAACAAATACATTTTTTACCTTATTCGATCCTAAGAAGATCACATGGATTTCCATAATGTGGAGGTTGTTTTAGCTGATTTTTTTTACGTGAAATGGATGTTAGCCACTTTCTCTACGTTCAAACACACTGAAAAACAAAATTTACCAAAAAATGATCATGATCTTAATATTATTTAAAAAGCAAAATAGAATGTATGTCATGGTGTGTGTAATCAATAACAAATATATTAATGCTTGCAATATAAAATAGAATATTGCAGATTATCCAACAAATGCTGGAGATTTTAGAACAGGAGGCAAAAATTATAAATATTCAATTTGTAAAATAATAAATATAACATAGATATACAATAATTATCGTCGTAAGAATGTAAATTTATTAAAAGCAAGAATTTTACTACTATATGGGAATATTTTGCAAGAAGAAAAGAAAATCTTTTATTTTCTTCTGCTGAGTTGATGTATATTGTAAATTTTGTTAAACAGGTACTAGGTAAAAGCTCTAAATGTCTCGATTCGTTACTGTATCTACTATGATTTGTTAGAATCGAAAAATATTAAAAATAATACCTACCTAATTATCAAATTACGAAAACATTTCAAAAACCGATATGTTATATACATAGATATGATGTTAAGTAAACAAAATGAATTGTTATTGTATTAATAAAGTTATTACACATATGTTAATAGTACTGCTAAGTCTAAGTGTGCTCGGATGTTTGTTACCACACGATCTCGGCAAACCTTCATACTTATTTACTTAATTCCTCATATGCGTATGTGTAGTTACGAGTACATACGTCAGTATATAATATATCTATACAAAAGCTAGAAAGCCTTTTGGGGTCAAAGCTCGCGCTCCGGATCATCAAAGCTCAGCTGCTTTTTACAAGTGCGCGGGAAGGGGATGGTGGCATCGGCACGCTTGTCTACGCATGTCTACGAGACTGTATGAATCGTCTACACGAAGAAATACAGTATTATATTATATACTCAAAATTAGAGAAAATGAATGCGTATGATATAATACATACCTATTGTTGTTTTTAATAAGTAAAAGGTGGATTGGTGGCATGGATTGATCACTGGACCAATATTTAGAAAGGTATAGAAATTGATATAGTATACTCAATGCTTGCCCTAAATAGTATTGATATAATCTACAACTTAGGTAAAACCTATAAAAATAGAAAGGTTATATGAAAGAATTTTAGAACATCCCTGATTACTTCTGTATTTGAAATTATGTGCAATAAGGAAAGTTAGATCGCTAGATTAATGATTAGAGAATGCTTACATCAATCTCCTTCTACTCTCCTCGGTCCCAAACTTTATGAGTTCGTCTATCCGGGCGGACTAACGGGCTTTAGCGAGTCGCTATAGACGTTTAGTGCCCCTTGGGTACCACTCTATGACGACATTATTATTAGGTGTTATCGACTCGCCGAGTGACATTCCAGCCTATTGCCATTTAATTTGCTTAGCGACCTCTATCACATCATTGTCTGCTTCTTTATGTATTGGTTTATTTTGTGGTGTCCAACATGCACATTTCTATGCCACGTTGCGCTTCTCGTAATTTTTGGATTTCTTTTACATTAAGAGTCCACATTTCGATCGAAAACATTAGTTGAACACTAACACTTAAAACACAATTTGAGGTAAATTTTAAAGATACTGTTCAGTCGCCCAAATGCACAAAACATTATTATGTATGAAATACCGTGTCCGAAAACTTGTATGTATGCAGTTCGCAATGGAAATATATGGCTGTATATTAAAAACCGTCCAACCTTTTTGGGGTGTATAGTATTGACATAAAATTCATGTCTGAATAAAACACGGTTCTTGTCGGTTTATACATTACAGGAAGTCAGCAGCAAACACATTTTTAAAATAGTCGATAGAAATACTGGACTATTTCGGTGTTGTTTTGGCATAACCTGATAACTGTTTTTTTGGTGATTTTATATTAGGAGGTTAACTGGTTCATTATAGTATTACTTTAGATTTGGTAATATTATGATATCTGTATTTCATTAGAAAATTATCAAAACTCTACCGTAATATGATGATATTATGTAAACAAACACATCGGTTAGTTTGCTCAAAACATGATAAAAAATATATTTTAATCACTGATAATAAACATTATTTTTCCTAATTAGTGGAATAATAAAATTGAAAATATAATTTTTGTCATATTATGCTTCATTTAGATGTATCATTTTGCAGTTAACAGGTTATGCCCAAACATCACCAATTTGTTAGGTGAGGTTAGGTGAGGTTTGAATTAATGTTAATATTGAATCTAATAAACTTAGAGACCGTATAGTATACGGTCATTTCTTTCCGATAAGAAAGCTCACGGCAAACTGTGCCACAGTGAAATGTTTTACGTACCATGAAATACAGTATACCTACATTACATTAAAAAATGACAAATATATTTGAATAAATAACTGTTTGCATTATTCAGTTCCATGTAGATGCCACTTAACGTCAAGCAGTATTTTCTTTTAAAGATTCGCCGCTCACACGTGTCTATTCACCTGCACTCGCATTTACCTTGCTTGATTAATTAAAGGCGGCCACGTGAGTAAGCGTGAAATGGTCAGGAGGGAGAAGCTGGTATAGTGGCAAAGTCAAACCAATTATTATTAGTATTTTGCAGTGTTTTTTATAATACATACATACCGTAAACGGGTGCGTAACTTAGGTGAATTAATATGTGTGTGTGTATTTGATTTCCTTTGATATTATGCTTAGAGTATTCTTTGAAAATTTTGGATGTACCTATTTATAGTAGATGGCAATAATTATTATGATCACTGTTGATACTAATTCTTCTTTTATCAAGATGTTTAATGTTGATATATTGATGAAATATAAAAAAAACGTTTACTTACATGTAAATTGTATGCAAAACATTTTTTGACACAGTTTGCCGTAAGTTTTCTTATCGGAAAGAGATGACTGTATACCTTACGGTCTCCAATTTAATTAGATTCAATATGAACATTAATTCAATTTTCATAGCTGATTTTAGCAAAATTCATAAATTCAAGAATGAAAACTTAACCTAACCTAACAAATAATCCAGTATATCGGCTGTTTTCAAAATTTGTTTGCTGCTGGCTTCCTGTAAAGAGTAAACCGACAAGAACCGTGTTTTATTTAGACATGAATTTTATTTCAGTACTATATGGCGCAAAGAGATTGGACGATCTTTAATATACGGCCGTATATTTCCAATTTCACGGCGAACTGCATACATATAAGTTCCCGGACATATTTTTTTTTTCTACAATTTAATATTTAACAGCATTTTTGTGAGTCAAAACGTGTTCAACAACTTCAGCATATTTTTTTCATTGTATTGTATTTTCAATTAAACTAATGTTTGTACCCATTATTATAAGCCATTGAACCCCTAATTAAAATAAATATAAACAAAAGATTTCTTTCGTACGATTTTGAAAGTTATAGTTCAAAGTTTCTTAATCTTTTGGGTGGCGACCCAGATTAGAGTAATAAGTGTAGTCTTAGATTTGTGGCTCGAGATTAATTCAAGAGCTTAATATTATTTATATAAATATAAAAATTCAAGATTTTATATTTCCCTTCAAAAAAAATCTAAACTTTTTTAAAAATTATATGCAAACATGACGTGTAATGTATCGTCGAATATTTGTGATCAGAACATTTTTGTTTTTCTTAAAAATGTTTCGGAACCCAGTCAATATACCAACACACTAAAAAAAACCCAAAGATTAAGAATCCTTGTTATAGATCTATATATATACCAGTGGCGAATGGTGGATTTGGGTTGTTATGATCTACATAAATAGTGGACACTAAACTTTGTCAGACATACGTATTTATTTTTATTCAACTAAGACTACAAATTGCAGATAGTAATGGTTAGTTTTTAAGATACAATTAAGCCCAGAATTTTAGTTATTTTAGATATTTTATAGATAGACGAATATTTTTCATTATGGTTTTGGGCTGGTTTAGGCAGGGCTTAATGAATTTTATAAAACTAACCGACACCTTCTGTAATATATATTCTTAATTCAAAGAAAACAAATAATTATATAAAACAAATAGACTGAAAAGTGTGTACTATTTTTGTCGGATGGCCCACAGCAGACCTTAACTATTAAGGTTTGGTTTAGGCAGGGTTTAATTAATTTTTAAAAATTAACCAGTACCATCTGCAATTTATATTCTACAAACGTGCAATAATAACGTGTTTTATAAAATATCCACACAGTGCAAACTTAGTGTAAGAAAATTCACATGATGTTTTTGTAATGTGTGTTTTTTCTAAAGCAAAGTTCTATCCTTATCAAATGGCTTTGTAAAGGTCACTTCGACTCTTTACATACCTACCTTTATTCAATTATAAAATTATTTTAAAAACTAACCGACACCATCTGCAAATTGTATTCTTAGTTCAATGTAAACAAATAAATATGACAAAGTTTATTGTGCATAATTTATGTCGAGTCATAACAGCCTACCTCTACCCTTCGCTATTGATATATACGTCATATTGTGTGAAATTACTAAAATAATATTTACATATTTCTTGTATTTTTTTTATTATCGCGTTTCGTAAATATATGCTTTATATACGAGTAGGTACAACAATACGTTATAAAATTGTTAGCGTTTTAAATGTTTTGTAGATTTTTTTGAAAATAGATATTTAGTCACTATTTTTATATTACTTGGTATTTTTTTTAAATAATAATTTGTTTAGTTGAGTTGATATAGTATTATTATTATTAGATGATTTACGAATTTTCCAATTCTTTCCGAGCGCAGTTGACTGTATAAAACAGACCGGCCCCTGCTTACAGCCTTAGAAACTTTTTGAGTGTCACTTTGAAGAAAAATACTGACATTATATTTATTATGTATTATTATTTTGCAAACGTAAAAAAATCTTTTCATACTTCTTTGCGAACGAGTAAAAAGCCTGCCAAAGTATGAAAATGCTTTCGTCATAGTAAAAACTTGAGGGAAAAATCAAACGGCAAGTGAATTTTTTGTGAGAGGGTTATGTCCTTATAACCCTCCCTAGTTCTAAGGACCCATAGCCAGTGTCGTGCGGCCGGAAAAAATCGCAAAGTAAATTTGTACATGCCGTCTGCTTGTCGCCATACTGTATTGTGAAACTGTCAAAAAACACGCATAATTACAGTACATACTGAAGTATTAGGAATCTACTTATATTTATGTTTCGACGTCTACTTCGATATTAAAAATATTTTAAAGGGGTAATTTAATAAAACAATAAATAATTAAGGGTATATTATAAAATTGTTATTTTAAAGTTTAAAAGACAATCGTTAGCTTAAAATTATATGTTAGTATTTTTATTTACTGTATTTTTGTAGAATGACATGATAGTTAAATTAAATGTCAAACACTATTTAAATTATACAATTAGAGACCAATATGATAGTGTCGTAAGACAAAACCGGTATTAGAATGTATATACCTTCCCAATTGACCGGTCGGTAAACACCAGAGTCTCTATAGTGTTATGAATACAATACTTACCTGTTTAAAACTAATTAAAGGAATAAACCTCATAAATTCCATTACGGGTAGTATTTTTACAGTATTTTTGATATAACAATTTCTACTTCGAAAAAAGATTATTAAGAAAAATCTTGGTTAAATACTTTGGGCCGCGTGGGATTCTAACACACACATAGGAATCGTAGACCATAGGAAATTTTCCCAATCCAGACACTTTAAATTAATTGAATTACGTTAATTTATCGGTCGTCAGAGAAATTTTATTGTCGTGTATACGAAAAAGTGTATTCAAATCTTATTAGGTCCAAGAGTTATTCTAAAATTTATGTGTCTGAAGTTTTTCAACTTATGTTTTACAATAAAAATGGTTTGCTAACTAAACATTGTAGATAGTGCATTATACTAAATTTAGTGTTGAATACAAATTGTAATGCCTAATGAAATAATAAATTAAACTTTTTAAAGCTCTTTTTTAAAGCCAAACTGAAATATATTACGATTAAAGCATGTAAGAGAATGGAAAATAAGTAAGTACCTACCTATACGAATATAATCTATACACAATGATATGGGTGAAAATAGAATTATTGTCTAATATTAACCTTGGAATAATACAAATAAATGATAATTATGATTTTTAAGACCCTCTTCGTGGATTCAAAAATTATGCCACTGCGTCAAATGCTCGGAAAATATTTCAACCTTGTTGCCATTGAGTATTGCTTGAAAGGTGAGATTTCAATCGAAGGCTCGATTTATTTGTGTAATGCCTTGATTTTTCAATGCTCTTCCAGACTCACAGAAGAAATTCGCATGCCAAAGCGGCTGATCTGAATGACTCTTTTATATCTTTGAAAGTAAATGTTGGTACCTACTACTCCTACTAGTATTCGATACAACTTTTGATCTTTTATGTTCAAACTACCACTTAGGTCAGTGGCGGATTTAGGAACGTAAATTTCCATGGAACTATATAATTTTGAGGCTCCTTACAAAAAATATATATAATATATATGTTAACACGGGTGTTTGAACATGTACCTAACCGATTTTTTTGTAACGGTTTTAACAAACACGCACGTTAACATGATCTTACTCCCTACGTTAGTTATAGTTTGTCAATTTATGGCTATGACCGTATGTTGTAGCTCAACCACTGGGAAATGCTACAAAAAACTGCGTATTTCAAAAAAATACTACCTTATTCTTAGTTTGATAATTATTATAAAACAATCATTATTCGTCGGATGTTTATCACACTTGAATGGTCAAAAACATAGCTTATAATCAGTATCTTTATAATTATCTTCAAATTTGTTAATCTTGCCCATTTTTCGAATAATAAAATTCCTAATTCTTGTCAAATTTGGGATCACGGAGATTATCAATATAATTTTTTATCGTAAATATTTCACTATAATAATGTCAACATAAATTTTACTAACGGTTTTATAAATGCGTTTAAAAATTAATAAATGTAAAAAATCTTAACTCCACTGCACATGGATGTACTGAAATACGACTATATTCTAAAACATTAGATCAAGAGGTTTAAAAGAATACTATTTTATGTAATAAAAATACTTTATGCAGTCATCAGTTTAAAATAAATATAAAGGATAATAAGGCTTAAAAATAATATAAATCGATTATCTACAACGTTTAAGGAATGTCCAGGATCACACTTTGAAAATACCATAAAATCTCAATTTTGACTTACGCGGCGCACGTCCTCCCTTAACCCGCGTAAAAAGTTTCAAAAAATGGCTATATGTACATTGTGATTCGGTATTGACGATATGTAGAAAGCCATAAGTTCAGGTTGCTGGTTTATAATAAAAAAAAATCGATAACGACTCTCATCTTAATTTTTGATAAATTATCATGTTTATTTTTTATCATTTGTTTATTAAATATTCAATCATCGATCGCACTTACTCACATAAATCAATCAATTTAAAAATCGTGGGAGGTCCCGTATGTGTTAAGTCGTTAATCAATAATTCTAAAGTTTGCCAGATACAAAAAATAAGACATCAAGCAATAAATATTATCATATTTTTATAACTGTATCTCAATATAAATTAATGAAACTGCAATTTATTTCGTAATATTATTTGACTCAAAAAAAAAAGATCGCGTAAGGAGAAAAACCTTTTTTCATGCGATGTTAGGTCATCTTGTCTATGTTTTGACTAGTATGATTGACTAAGAATATTATCTATTCTTTATTTCTCATCATTTACTGAGGATCGTGATCTGGAGCGCGTCAAGCGGGGGTGTTAGGGTGCGAAACACCCGGGCGGCAAGATTCAGGGGGGCGACAAAATTCAGAGAAAAACATTTGTAATGATATTATAAAAAATGTATGTTATTCAATTATATACAATATACTTTATGATGAAAAAAGTCAACTGCGTTGCATTTTTATTATACTTAGGTATCAATATTATTTATGTGTATATTTTCTGTAATATATTTTTCTGACAATGAGATAATTGTTTCGACTTTTCTTTGACTTTTGTCATATTTCCACTAAAATATATATTTATATATATATTGTGGAGGGGGGTTAAAATGACAACATCGTGTCTCGCTCACTCTTGAAGAATGAAATTGGAGAGACAGTCAGGAATTTTACGTGTAAACGGTTATTGTCACGATAATTTAAAATCCACACTATTGTTGAGTGGCGAAGGATGGAGGTAGGATGTTAAGATCCGACATAAATAGTGCACATTAAACTTTGTCAGTCATACGTATTTTGTTTTTTTTTTGAACTAAGACTACAATTTACAAATGGAGTTGGTTAATTTTAACAAATCAATTAAACCCTGTCTGTACCATAATAATTTTGGTATGCTTTTGGCGATCCAAAAAAATTATACACACTTTTTCATTCATACTTATTTGTTTTCATTTGATTAAGAATACATATTACACATGTTATTATCCAGTTTTATTTAAATTCATTAAGCCCTGCTTAAACCATGCTATATTATATAAAAATATTATTCTATCTTAAAATATCCAAAATTATATATGATTTAATGTCATAATTATAGATATTTTATAGATAGATGAGTATTTTTTTGACTATTATCTATTATGGCTTGGTGTTTGCATGGTTTAATTGAATTGTAAATTATCAAAAAAGATCTCAAATTGCAAGCTTCGTATTTTTCCGTTAGGTGCCTCTTTAAAAACGGCTCAGTAAAGGCTTCACCTTAACAGCTTATCTCCACACTTCGCCACTGCAGTGTATTGCTTCCAGTAAATCCACGTATGTCTACAGGCGCTATTATAATATGTGGACTTGACCATCTCTGAAGGATTGTGTATCTGTTTTTAACACTACAAACAAATTTCAAAAACAAAAACAATCATCATTCCCGCTACTTGATTCAATCAATCTTGTGACCCGGTGTGAGTACGAATAAGTAAGTTCTCTCGATTACTCCGACTCAGTAACGAGCTGTCTATGACCCTTAGACCGCGCTGACCCCAGCCGTACAAAATGTTTTGTTTTTTTCCCGGCCCGAGTTTCAATCTGGCACCCGCGGTGTGGGGTAACTGATCGTGCGAGTTGGTCGTATCTCCATATTATTCTTATTATAGTTACGTACTTTTTTGATTAGAGATTGAAATGTCGTGATTGTGTAGGCTTGAATTTTGAATTATAGCTTAGGAAGCGTTTCCGGTGTAGCGTGTTTGTAACCATGTCATGTTTTAATTGAAATATTTCGTAATATAAACGACTAGGTAGCTTTACTGCGAAGAAGAGTGGGTATAATAACTAATATATCATCTGTAATATTTTAAATATAATTTCATTATCATAGTCTACATGTTGCTAAATTCAAATTCAATTCAATTTTTTTTTTTTTTACATACTTTTAAGACGTTCACAACACGACATTCAAAAATAATTAAATAGTATTTATTACACAGTGTAAAGAAGAAATAAATATACACTATCACAAAAACAGTATGAAAAGTAAAGTAAAAGGTATAAAAATTATAAAAATTATAAATTATAAAGCATGGAATCACACCGAATGAATTTAAGAATTTATAAAACAACTTCCACCTTTACTCATCCTCACGTAGGTGGAATAAATATATAAATATCCAAAGCGATTTGGTTGAACCAATGGCAGGTTAGTTTTGCTCCTTGGGAGAATAAATAACTGGTGCTCCCGATTTCTAAGACAGTTATCAGGGACACACAAATCAATAATTTAGCAAGAGTGGCAGAGTTCTCATTTATTTTACACCACGTTGAAGTCGAAAAAAACACGTGGCCAAATATTGATATCTTATAGTATTTAAACTACAGTATGTAAGCATAGCTAAGAGAAAGCCAGTTGGATAAAGCCACGGATAGTATCCATAAAACCTCAAATAAATGAGTCTTAACAATTACTGCTATTAGTGCTATTCAACGTAATTAAAATAAAAGTCTGTTTTATCTACTGACCATATTAAACAAAAGACAAATTATTACATACCTACGTAGTATAAAATAAGTAAATATGCAAGATATTAGGCCAGCTATATTCTATAGCTAATATACGCCAGCTAATAAACGAACCACTGGAAAAGCATTAAGAGCTGCGATTGTATTTTCATCTTTACGTCTTGTTCATGATACATAGTATCAATTGCTTTCCATAGACTTTTCACATATTTTATGTCAGATACCTATCGAAATACGTATATAATATTGTATTTTAAACTAAATCCTCTGTTATTTAGTTGTTATTAAAAGAAACTTTCTATTTTGATAGATAAATAAATATAAAGGAAAAATAAACATAATATGTACCTACATAATGTACATAATATACTTTTTTTAATATTATTAGATTTGTACACAATAGGCATATTTAGAATTATATAATTAAAGAAACGCCGTATATTAAAAAAATGTATCAATATAAACAGATTGTAAAGTTTAAAAATGACTATACAATTATTATTTTTACCCGCATATTTTGGTTAAATCTATTTACAATTTTTCTGGATAAGTTATTAAACTGTAGGTTTATCGTTATAATACTGCATACATAGGTTTAGTGAACAAATAACCATTGATTACAAACTGTTCCAAAGCTTTATCAAAACTGGTTCCAATTATCTATGTAAGTATATCTATGAACGATTAATGTGTTCTTCCTCAAATTTTATGTATTTTTATATTCCAAAACGGGCGGATAACACTGTTTATGTAGATATATTTTTGGTCCGAACTAGAATTTTTATACATATTTAGGAATACATCAGTAACATATATTATATTACGCTCAAACTGTCATATATCGGATTGTTGCCAATGTATTTTACCAAGTTGGTCACCTGCATCTAACCTCATCACAACAAAAGTAACCGATAACTGTTACATCTTTTTTGTATGCATAATTATTGGTTAATTATTATTATCATGGAAAAAATAGTTGTGTAAATGTTGCAAGTTCACGGTTATCCATTATCTTAAAAAATCGCAATGATTATTGATACTGTGGCGAATGTATTTGGGGTTCTCACGAGCTCGGTGGCATCATTCATCACAGCCAATCAGCGGCGGGCGAAGGGTTAATATCAAAAAGATGAGGCCGCGCTCAGCTCTGGCATTCGGGCCTTTGACAAAATCAAATAAACAATGGACGAAGAGGTACTCGGGAATTCGGCAGCGAACACAGTGGCGGGTTTAGCGAAGAGTAAAATCCGATACATTAATAATTAATTGAAACATTTGTGTGACTGAAAATTAAAAGGAAAGTTGAATAAATCGGCTTCCAAGGTAAAATTCAATTATAAATTTTATTATAAATAAAATTTTACTTAATTGTTTTTATCATTATCGTAAATGCTGTATTTTTCTCAAATAATTCATTATTAATACTGACAATACATTGATAAAACATCAAAATTAAATAAGTTGTAATAAAAATAATTACAAGATAAAAAGAACTTTTTATATACAACGTTTTACAATTTCCTGTTGAATTATTATGCTCAATATGCTCAAACTTGTACTTGATATGAAGTAAATAAAAACAAACAAACAAACAAATATAAAATACTGAAATGTCATTTTGACGTTTCATTTTGATTTCCATAGTAACGCTCGTATATATTAATAATTTAGTTGCTAGGACCTTAGCAACCAATAATAGTCTTTTACTTTTTACGGATTTTTCTGAAATAACTTTCCATACAAAACAGAATTAACTGAAAATGAATTCAATTCTGCTTAAAGATGGCTAAAAATATTAAAACAATGCATTGGCATCATGTTTTGATATATTCTAAAAGTTTCAAATCTCTAACTAGTCGGAAAGTTAGTTAAAAATCGATTGCAAGATTTGTACTGGACAAAAAAGAATACGAGCTAATAAAACGTTGTAATAATCACTCACATACACACAATTACATAGAGTGTAATCCACTCTTGGAAATAACTTTTCATACAAACTAACAAGTAACACGTTTGAATCCATTTTCACACATAAATTCATACGTAGTAATGTTAAAACTACTTGTTATTATTTGTTTTAGTTATATTTGACTTATACCTACTCATTTAATTCTTAGCCCTTCATTATTAGTGGTATCAGATATTTTTTACAAAAACGAATAAAAATTGACCTACTCCATTGGACGATACATAAATAGCAGAAGTAAATTTAAGCCGAATGGAAATGAAGTCATTAACTCATACAGCGCTGACAACACGGCTGCCGTGTCGGCATTAGATGGCCATTATATATAATTATCATGTTATTTAAATGTGCTAATTAAATTTTAATTAACTGGTTCACAGTGAAAGAGTTTTAATCAGCATTTTTTGTACAAATTTAATTTAAAAAAAATTAATAGAAAGGTAACATTTATTTGAATATAACAATATTAAATCATAAAATTATAGCAAACACCTACATTTTAATTACATATTCTGAAAGCTTCTGTTACGTCATATTTTTAAGGATCACCTAATAGACACCCAATTACCCCAAACATATCTATTGATTGAATTGAGTCAGACGTGAAATTATAATGCATGACCTATATAATGTGTTCTGATCAGGCGTAAAACCTTCAATATGTCATTTATTATGAGGTAGTTTATAGGTTTATATTTATGAGGTAGTGGTAGCATTATATATAGGTACTCTTTTTTACAGTATAATAATTGTATTGTATTGATGACCTGTTTACATTATCATATTATGTCCAAAGACGTCTATTATAACCAGAAAGTTACAGTCACTTTTTATTGTTAGTATTATTTTATTATGTATACCTTACTCGCACGTCACTGGCTACTCGTGACTTCCGATAACCGAATCATTACTGATTACATCTCTGGCTGATTAACTTCAGAAAGCTACCACCGAAGATTTCCTGCTGGATCAGTAAGCAAGAAAGGTGACCAGCGAGTGTAAGGTTGCTAGGTTAGCCATAATTAACTTCATAAATTCAGGTATATACAATCACCATTCCTGAACGTTAGAAGTGAAGCGGGTTATTTTAAAAATGCATTGCGAATTCAATTGATATGAAAATCGTGTTATATATACACTCGTAGTTCAGTGCGTAAGGCACTGGTTTTTAATTCGGGGACTCCGGGTTTGATTTCTGGTGGGTCTACAGTATATTTATGTAATTTTATGAAAGCCTATAAATGTTTGTTTAACTTGTAATGCTACCTACACTACAGTTTAACTACACTACTGTCATCAAGGTTCATGGCCTATGGTTTTGTTATTGCTGACTAGATAATTACTTTTTAATTACCAAATGCCAAAAAATAAAAATACCAAAGCATGCTAATTATATCAAATGGCCACCTAATCGTTACGCGCTATATGCGTCTTTAGCGTCTAATGTATTAAACACCACAACAGGCCGTGAAGCCCAATCACAGTAGCTAAACTCCCAAGCTTGAGGAATTTACATATTAGATTATGTAAGTATATTTTAACCTCACCGGAATCGAACCCGGAGCTTCTGGATGGAAAGCCAGCACCTTACACACTGCACCACGAAAGCCGCATATATACACCCAGTCATGCGTGTATCTAAATAAAATTTTCATCAACTAAAAAACAATTCTGTGGAATTTCATAATATTATGGGTGCTCTAATGTAAAACTATAATGTTTAGAAAGACTTTGAATATTTATAAATATTTTTGACTTCCCATGAACTTTTTACAAACATATATTAATATATAAGTAGTATAGTATAATACAATATCAATGACGTATTCATAGCCTTACCATCATAAGACATTTCCATATTGCTCCCGAACGTGTGGATGACTTGCAAAAACCACAAAGATACCGCTTCTTCTATATCTACCTTTTGTTGCTGTACACACAACATTTTTTTTCTTTTTATAATAATTTTTGTATTGTACCGCATCTGGGAGTTGTGAGAATTGACCGCGGTCATTATATTTAGACTACCGATTGTCGAATCGGATAAAAGGCATTGCTAACATTTCGATCGGGCCTTTGAAAAAATAGTACCTAATAATCTTTCGGGCAAATGAACGCCCCATTGAAAATTTCAACGAGACCCGCCACTGCGTAATTAAGACAGTATTTATGCTTATAATGAATGACTTATACTGTATTATTGCTCATATTTTTAAAATTAATATTAATTTTGCATATTGGTTTACATTATCAACAGCTATCGCCAAATAAATGTTACCTATTTGGATAAAATCTAATTCATTATTATATTTGCAGCACTCGATAATTTTACAAACATATTTATATAATTATAATAATTATCTAATTTGATGTGTATTTTATAAAATTAACTGTGTTAGTTTCTTTGTTATAATTATGGCTTATCTACGTCAGACGGGTGCGATAATTTTGGGAATTATATGAATCAGAATGGCGCTTCTATCCATTTCAAGCCCTATATATTTGTATAACCATAAATAAATTGTAACATACTTAATTCAATGAGAAGAAATCTAACAACAAATACAAGTTAAAAAAATAACATTTTAGTTTATGCAGACAACAGAAAAATAAGGAAAACGTTTTTTTCTGATAATAAAATTTACCGATTACATATTTTTTTTATTATTAGATCATAGTTGTGATATGTATGTTTATTTCACTTATATGGTTGACCCACCATGCCTGAACCCTTCATGAGCTCGGGTTTTCAGGCTAGAGTCCTGTCAGCCTCACCGCTTTGTAGACGGCCATTTATTACCCTTTCCTTGGTAAAACCTATATAAGTATAACTTAAGTAATAACTTACTTTATTCACATATACTTACAGGAAAGTATTGTAAAAAAATTGGTGTGTGTACTATGTACGCATGTTAGACGTTATACTTCTTTGGCGTAACAAAACAAAAACAAAACCTGTAATAAACTAGATTCTTTGACTAGCTCTTAATTATCTTGTTAAATTACACACTCAAGAAAAATGACCGCTTATTGGAACGCCGTTGGTTTATTTCTATGCACTTTAACTTATATTACTTACTGACGTTTAATCGTTTGTTTACGTAAGGAAGTGCAAATGGCCAACAATAATAAATTCGCTGCCTAGGCAACGGAACAATTCTAAACTATAATATTATAGTGTATAATTGTCACAATTGCAGTACCATACTGTGGCGTAAAGGTAGTGCGTTCGGCTGATAGCTGAACAATCGGTGGTTCGAATCCAATCGAGTGCGTTTTTTTTCGTGTGAAAAAATAAATCTGATCTGATTTCCCAAACGCGCCAAAAGAAGTATAACTTCAAAAATAATACAAGTATATGTATTAAGTCATAAATATTATCCTTTCACTAAATAAAAAAGGACGATATTACTTTTCCAAACATTTATTTTAACAAAATATTTTCCAGGTAAGATTAACAATAACATAATCACCTATTTATAAGATTCGTTTTGGGCAATCAATTTTTCTTGTTGCAAATACCACTTTTGATTAACCTTAATCGACATCAGGTGATATCATACTCTATAATAATGAAATCGATAATCTGAGTTTAATGGAATGTTCTGCGAAAAAGATTACATTTTAAACACCTACATAGGACATAGGTATACATCGATCACAAGACATTGTTTTGAAATATAGGATTAAAATAGATTATATTAGAATAATAGTCATAATATGTTATTACTCGACTAATGATTTTAACAATATTCTATATGTCTCAAAATTCTAAACAACTTCTAACTTTATCACTAATTTCATCGTATTTATATACATATCTAATTAAAACACAGTTAGCGGTGATTTTCTATGACGCAGATAACAATCTTTTCGTCAACATAATATTTAATAATTACAAGATAAAAAGAACTTTTTATATACCAAATTTTTAAATTCTCTGTTGATTCATATAAACTTGACAATTCTATGTATTAATAATTTAGGACCAATAAGGCAATTGTCAACAGATCATTTTTTTGCTATTTTGCAACAAACAAATATAGAATACTGAAATGTCATTTTGATTTCCATAGTAACGCACGTATATATTAATAATTTAGTTGCTAGGACCACCCCTTTAGCAACCGATAATAGTGGATTGGATTACGGATTTCTTCCGAAATAACTTTTCATACAAAACAGAATTAACTGAAAATGAATTCAATTCTACTTAAAGATGGCTAAAAGTATTAAAATAATGCATTGGCATCGTGTTCTGATATATTCTAAAAGTTTCAAATGTCTAGCTATTCGGGAAGTTAGTTAAAAATTGATTGCAAGATTTGTACTGGATAAACAACCACCGCACAAACAAGAATACGAGCTAAGAAAAACGTGGTAAAAAAGGTTTTGATATACCATTCATGCCATTATCAAATTATGCAAAAACAACATAACATGCGTATTTCTCCCAAATCGAGTCACCTGCAAATTATAAATATATTTAGTTACATGATGTGATTCTAGGAAAGAGATACATTGATGTTTTTACTATGCAGTTGGAATTTATGATTTTATTTACTTTTTGATCTTAAATGGCATCAAAATCAATCGCTGTCTCGGGACTCCAAGTCCCTAAACCTACCACTGACCACAGTTGTTTATTAAAATAGCATTTACGTCGTAGAACTCAGTGATAATGGCAAAGTTACTGTTAACATTAAAATATATACTTACTTAAGAATTAACAATAACTTTGTTTCCAAAGCACTACAATATTAATATAATAAGCACCGAATAGATTAATAAGCATTCCGATCAGCTATTCTCCAATACACTGGAGACTAGATTATGACAGGGTTATGAATGTGTGAGTTTCCTACAAAAATGAACCACACATTATAGAGTGCAATAGTGTGTGTTTCAACCTTCAAATACACCAATATTGAAAGAGCGTCAGCGCATAAACCAAAAACAGTTATCATAATAAAAGACAAGCGTATTCTCTACGCGTGTTTAAGTTTATCCTATATTCTTCCACATTCGAGATCGGTTGTCTGTTACTCTACATCTGTTATGTATTTCAGATTTCATTATTTCTGAGTTCCTTGATAAGTTATTTTACAATATTAACACATCAGGAATAATAATGTACCTACCTATCTAATTTTTTGAAAAATGTACTGTTTTTTGCCATAATCGAAAGATATGGGCAACTTATATAGCATAACTTTTACGAATAATTCTTTATAACCATTTAAATAACCCATTTCTTAATGTTTTTGAACAAATACGCACGTTTGTGTATTGAAAGATGGGCAGTCTACTAGTTTTTGTATATTTCCCTTTTTAATATTAAGGCTATACTTCAGTTGAGGCATGGTCTAAAAAGATCGTGGCTAGGTGATGCGCGGATTGTGCAAATAACGCGTGCCGAACGAAATATAATTTATCATAAAAATCCAACATGCGTCCATTTAATGTCATGTTTATTGTTATATTACTAATAATAATAGTATATTCATTAACATGTTTTCTTTTTTAAGTTTTTAGTCATCTTTAGACAAAACAAATCGACGTGAGCACAGTTCGACTGTCGGTCTCCGATCGGCGAGTCCAGACGACGAGTGAGAAATTTTGTCGCACCTACTGTTGAAAATTATTTGCCGTTTCACTGAAGCACGCTCTTAACGAATTGTACTACGAGTCATATAATGTATAAACGACAAAAATAAGACACAAATCGTTGCCCAATTCAAAACTTTCTGATCTCTTCAAAGCATATATTTCTAGAATAAATAAAAAAAATAACACAGATTTATTCGTTTCTTCAATATATGTACATAACTTTATAATTTGACGCTAAATGAATGATTTTCAATTTGTAGTAATATAACAATTTTGAAGAGAATATCTTCAACTTCATTGTTTCTTATGTGATGATCATGTTTAATTTATTTCAACTATATTGGTATCTATACAATTCTAAATTACACATCCTGTTTGAAGGTACAGGTTGTTTTGTTGTTACATATTACTTTTACAGTAAGTTGTTATTTCCAAAAGAGAAAACTGTTAGCATTTTCCGAAATGTTACATAGTTTATTAGTGTGTGTGGCGTGGACACACATATGTAGACACTTTCCCCGCAGGGTGTCGTGACAAAGGCCCGCCCTGCCCCGACTTGAACCACTCTTCAAAGTCGAGTTTAAGTTTAAACCACGTTTGAAACTAACTTATCGACCATGAGTTGGTAACCTGAGGGACAGGTGACTTTATCGGTAAATTTATATTGAAAATTAGTTTACTTATTTTAAAACTTTGGCGCTGTGTGAAATACAATTCGTGTATTGTTATTTTGTTTGTGAAACATGTAAATAAATTTTATTCAAATATCTACATTATAATTTCACTATACTATATTTTTAAATTTATAGATAAAGTGACAAGATCAGAATCAGCCCTAAAAGAGGCATTTTTTGTACTGGAAAGAGCTGAAAACCAAATAGAATTCCACGTGAATGGGTGCAAAACAAAATATATGCATACAGTACCGTCAAGTACCTATATTACTCATGACAAGGCAGACATAATTAGGCTGCAGCACTAAAAGGCGAATTTCGAAGGTAGTACTAGTTATCTTATAACTTCAAATACAATGTGGTAACTAAATAATTAAGATTTTAGATTGCATTTTTAGTTTTTATTAAAAAACGTATTTTTTCACTATAAAGCAATAATTATCATTTTATCCCAACAGTTTATCAGATTGCATTCAAAGTGTAAGCAATAACTGGCAATACGATCGAGATTCACCGAGACTAATAAAAAGTTTTACACTCGGAATGTATTTGTACAATTTTAATTAATGGTAAGTAAACTAATCGTATAATGTTTGTTTTACGAGAAATGGGTGTTAGTCACTATGGTCCATACTCTGGATCCACATATTGAAAAATATTTGTTACGTCAGATCAGCGATTCTAACCCGGGATCCACAACATTATAAGCGTGACGCGTAGCCACGCAGCCATCATGGGATATAATAAATAACATGTATGCTGCCAAAGAAAATACTTGTTAATTATGAATATTAATTACAATATGTGTGTTAATAAAACCATTTTTAGGACTATCATTATTTTAAATATTGTATTTGTGTATAATATGAGGTTCAGACATACTTAAATCGTAAAACTATACCAAAGTTTTAATCAGGAAGAGCCTATTAATACTGTTATTTTGAGATGTGTGTGTTTTGAAATAAAATATAGTTATATCATTAGTAAACTAATAAAAAGGTCACAATGGTTGGCAGTGGCTTTCTCGTCGACCGCCACCAAAACCGGTTACTTTGCGCAACAACTATGATGCCAAGAGTTGCGGCTAATGCCAGTCCGTAACTCGGCGGCGCTGCGATGCAATCAGAGGGCGGGAAACTTGTGCGAAAATCCCGGGAATATTTCCCGCCAAAGGGCGCCGGAAATAGTTTTCGTCGTTCGCGCCAACTCTGAGCGGTAACGAGCCGATCTTGACTTTAGCATTATTTCGTTTGCAAGAAGTTAGTGTTATATTGCTTAGTTGATCGGCCGTGTATGCGAAAATGAATATATTCAGGTAGGTAGTACAATTTGCAAAAGGCGTAGGTAAGTAATTTTACAGTGGAGCAATTTGAAATAAGACTTTCATTAGTTTTATCAGCTGATATAGCTACTATCATACCAAAAAAGTTGTTACTTTGTTACAAGATAAATCTTGCTGACACACTTTTAGGATACTAAAGATGACATTTTAAACCATATATAAAATATGTCCCCATTTTAGCTGAATTGTCTCTTATGATCTTTTGATATTGTAACCTCGACATGCGAACAGTATATTATATATCTTCATATACCAATAACTATTCATTATTTACTGCCTTCTGTATATATCTAGATAATAAATTCCTTACTTATAGGCATTCTTAAAGTAGCATGAAAATCATAAAATATGTTTTCATCATTGGTGGTAAAAGATTTTCGTAGTGCCGCAGGAGAAAAAAAAGAAGAAATAGTAAATTAACAAATCGTTAAACAATCTCGTTTTTGTTATTAGTGTATGTATTCCGAATACCTAATTATTAGTGACGCAGGATAAAATAATCAATATCGTGCATTATATAATAAATAATACATGTAGTATGGTGCCATGTAATAATACATAAACCTGAAAAAAAAAAGTTTTGTTAATCCTTGATTTTAGATTTTCTGTATTTTTTTTCGGGACGCGACCAAAATCCGTACCAGATTATAAAGGTCAGCGAGGCGATTTTATAGTAAATTCTCTCAACCTGGGTTAATGGCATTGACGTTACAAAATGACGATATTCATAGTTAAACGTAATCTAAAAATGCCATCAAAGATATCACTCTCTCTAAGTACATAACTATATAATATACCTATGTATGTACAATATTTATCTATGACGAAAAGTGAGGCAGAAGATTGTGTTGATCTTGTCGGTCGGTTTGAATCTTTGCTACAAGTCGTATGTACTTAGCGGGGGTCCGACCCCAAGACTTGGAAAGTAGTGACCTCTATTGTTGTTCTATTCAAATTTGACGTTCAAAGTTCGGGAAGTCCCAACAAGAAGACTTTCGTGGCTGAATTTCGGGTCGGAGGCTGTATCAACATTGAATAGAGGTTAACCGGATGTGACGTCAGAGCTTTAATATAATTATTAATGTATCCTTAGATTATACAGGGTTTGTAATATATTATAACCATAGAGTTAATATTATCTATAAGTACCTAACTATGTTCAAAATTTGGGATCCCATAGATATCTACATATTATCCAACGAAATAGTATATACATAGTTACTTTAACGTAGGAATGTACGTCCAAAAAGATTTTGGGCACTACCTAGTTTATTATATTTGTATTATAAGTATATCTATATTTATGGAAAGACTTACTAGTTAAATCAATTAATAATGAATTCCAATTATCCTCAACTTCTACTATATGAACGTCTCTCATCCCTCCTTACACTTTTCTCGGTCACTATGATGTACGTATATCCACCGAAATTTATCAGTTTATCGATCCTCCAAGCTTAGGGCGTCTTTATGCTCGTCTAGTCAGCAGTGGGTACCACTCAGGGATTATAGAATTAATGGGAACTAAAATACTTAACACCGTCTATAAATTGTAGTCTTATTTCAATGAAAACAAATACGTATGACTGACAAAGTTTAGTGTGCACTATTTATGGCTAATCTTAATAGCCTACCTCCACCCTTCGCCACTGATTCATACTATTCTGCTTACCTAGTTACACGAAAAATATACATATTCAAAATTAGCACTTTTGTTGATGTAAGATTATGAGATAAATTTTTAAACTAAGTATTTATTTGTATGTCAAATAATATTGGAATAAAAAAAAACACTTGACTTAAATCTTTTAAAGAAGTTATTTGCCCTGAAGGCAGGATTGTTGATCGTATTTCTGCGATGGAATCTATTGTGCGTTTCCCTTTTAAAATCAATTCTCAGGTTATTCAGGAAATGTCTTTTGTTTCGTTAAGTATTGAATGATTGTAATCCATTGTAATCCTAATCACTCGTCAATATAAATGACTTCAAGGAAATTCAATGTCTCAATAACCATTGAACTCAAGTGATTGTTTTAAAATTTGTTAAGAATTAGCTAATCTGTATGAGTTTAAGTACGTACCTAACTACGAACGATACAAATTCAATGTTGGGCGATTATTTAACATGTAGGTATGTTCGTGAAAGTATTTTTTTTAAATGAACCATAAACCATAATACCTATATTTATATTTTATTCTATCCGTAAATAGTGACAACGTGAGAAACTAGTGCAACCGTTAAAATACAGACTATAAAATTATTGAGTCTGTAATCGTTACTTATATCCGTATACACGTTAATTATTAGCGCTGCACTTTGGAGAATTAGGAAAAAATCATCTTCTAAACCAGGGGTAGTCAACCTTTTTATATCTACTGCCCACCTTTGTATCTCTATTAGTAAAATTTTCTAACCGCCTACCGGTTCTACAGTAATGTTGATTTATAAAGTAGGGAAGTAACTTTGCTTTTATACAGCAAGTTAAATCATATAATAATAATTACTTACCTAATACTTTATGTCAGACTTTCGCTAAGTTTGGCAGAATAAATTTTTATAAAATAACTTACTGTATTTAAATCTATCTTTTTATTTTTTCTTTGCATACATATAAGCATGAAGTCTGATGAAATTACATTTAATTAATTCAATTATTATTGAGATCTCTGAGGCTAATGCAGCGAAACTAAATACTGAATATCTGGCTCAATTTTTGTGAGGAACAAATGAAGGTCTCCTCTTTCGAAATTATTTATTTAGACAGTTTCTTTCTTTGGTCATTATATGATTAACAGTACCAAAGCCTGATTCTACAAGATATGAGGTAGGGAAAGGTGTCAATTAACTGAAATTTTTCACATATTATACTTAAAACCCCTACCGCCCACCATGAAAGCTGAATCGCCCACTAGTGGGCGGTAGGGACCAGGTTGACTACCTCTGTAATCTAAACAAATAATTATTAAATTAAATCTTAACCGTTTTGGCTAAAATATCCCTTATGTATTTTAAGCTTTAAGCATACTATTCAATATCTAGGTTGCTAACTGGGCGTACTCAAGTAACCTTTTTTACGTAAAAATTAGATGGTAATAGCATTAGAATATTAAGAATCTCCATCACAATTCAATTTCTAATCATAAAAAAATGTCCAAAATTACTACAACATTAGAGCTGTAATTACATTAATATTACTGGCCTTTTAAAGTGTATTTAGATAAATTAGTCTAGTTTTCAGGTACAGATGTATAACCTCATTGAAAAGGACACGTGACTATAAAAATAAATACCTACCCATGCTATTTTTTCTTAACTCGCTCGGTTAAATTATTTAAAACGCATTAAATAACATTTTTGCGCAAAAAAAAACAAATTTCCATACCGCGAAAATAAAAGCCCTCCATTCGCTGGCGGAATTTCAAATTAAATTCTGCGAATTCCGATTAAACCTTTAAAAGCTGTAATGGAGAAACAGGTAAAGGAGATTATATGGATTTGCATACAGATCGCGTTACTCGAAACTTTCGAGAGGCGTTTAAAGCTTCTCAGAAACGGATTATACGTTTGTAAAGATATGGAGTAAAAAAAAACATTGCGTGTGGTATATTACAATATAATACAATCAGCAGCTATTTGTTGAAAAAAGACACAAGATATTTTTAAAACATAAAATCAAACTATTTCAAATGAATTTTTCATTCAGTTTAATATAAAAAATAAATTGGAATATAGGTAAGAAATGTCTTTTCATTCGTGTTAGTTGATACTCTTTTAAAATATTTGAAATAAATAATAAAGCCGATACTTTAGGAAGTCCAAAAATAATTGTCAATACGTCAAATGACATATCCGGTGCATTGCTATTTCATGAAATTAGCGACTTCTATCATATCGTATACTTTTATCTACCTTCTTATCCATTGGTTTCTACGTTATCCGCAACATAATCTTTTCCATGACAGATTTACCACTCAATAAAAAAATATTAGATTACACACCACATGGAATCAAATAATGAACAGTGTTTATTAGTAGGTATATTACACAGCTGTTTCAAATTCATACATTTTATTTGCCTTTTCGGATCTATAATATGTAATAAATGACATTAATATGGACGAAGCATCTGGAAAAAAATGACACTCACTTTTTTGTCGGGTCTGCCGAATGGCATAATCTGTTCTAACGCAATTACAATAAAGGTGATAGTGCTATAAATTCCCAATGCTTTTTGTCGGGTCTGCCGCATAGTTTGGTTCGAACGGGTTCGCTCAAATGAACATTGCCATAGTAACACTCTTCTAACGCCATTAGCTTCAATTACATTGAGCTTCTTTACGAGCTGTTTATTGGCGAATTTAAAAGCGGGCGATTCAGCTACTGCGACTTGATGATTACACACAAAACTTTCCATTCGCTGAGAAGCCACAAGCCAATGACTGTTTTGACAGAACGTAGTTCGTTTTTTTACCGGGAGGTTGGTACTGCGCTCTACTGCGCAGCTGCCGGCGTGTAGCGCGTAAAGTTGACCGGCTTTCAACTTTTCTCGGTAGTGTTTACAACCTGCTTATTAGCTTATTCGATGATTACACTGAGCGACTTTACAGGCAGATTATAAATTTGCCAATAAATAGCTCGTAAAGAAGCTCAATGTAATTGAGGCTATTACAATAAAGGTGATATTGCTATTAATTCCCGATGCGTGATATCGCATAATGGATATTGCGTGACATCTACCTATACATGTGCCAATGTCGCTATGCGTGAATTTACTTGCTAGCTACTGTATTGAGTGCGTTGTTCATTAATAATATCATTGGATGTAATATATTAAACGAATAACTACAAACTGACATGCAAAATATTTTCATTCTCGGGTTAGTTTTTGTCCACAATTAGCAGTATCATATTATTAGGAGGTGAATTAGTACGTTTCCTTTCGCGATACTCTATCGATCGTTGTGTGGCAGATTTCATCATAATTTAATTTAGAAATTTAAAAAAATATTTCACATGACGTTATGTAGTTTATCGGTGTATGAGCGCGGAGACAGTGATATGAATGATAAATGTATGTCTCGTTGAAAATTATAGACAATGTTCGAGAATCGTGAGTTGTCGGAAATTTACGTCGTTTTTCGAAACCCGTCATCAAGATTCACTCTACTGCGCGTAAAAAGGTTTCATTTAAAAAAGTCATTTAATATATCTTTCAATCTATATTGTAAGAGATCTGATGATTAACCTTTGCTTAAGTGTGTGAGAATATTTTTTCAATGATGATCAATAATCAAAATTGTTCCACTTACTCACTTATCAATGAACAACGAAGGTAGAGCTTCTAGAGTCTAGACAGAATTATTTCTATAAAACACCTACATACAACTACAACATGAATCATACAGTTAACATATGTCAGATTAGATTAGTTTTATTTCTAACATTTTTTTTTCAAGCATATCTCATTTAAATTTCATTAGCATAACCGATTCCGGCGTGGCCATGTTGAATATATTTAATTCCTAATGTCAGTGCCAATAACATTTATAAAACCAGTTTTTTATATTTCATTTTCTTCTGATTGGTTACTGTTTTTTTATTATTATTTATGCAGAATTAAAACCCGCGTGTGAAGGGTGTCATCTGCCGTATAAAAAAACTACGAAAAATGGGCGTGGTCAATTTGGATATCTTTTATCCCTACCTTTATTTGTCCAGGTGTCTCCTGTATTAATTTTTTTACACCCTGTTTATGAAAGATTCAATGGGATTTTTTTTATATCATTTAAAATTGTCATTCGGCCGACATTAGTATATTGTTATTTAAATAAAAATGATTCTCCATTGTTTTTTTTCTTTAATGAAACACAGAAAAAATATGTATTCAATTTGACTAAGTGTGTAGTACATAATATAAGATTAGACCTACTGAATAGTTTTAATTTATATGATGTAAAATAAGTTATAATAATGAATGCAATATTTATACACCCAAAAGATAAAACCAGGGAACTTATGTTAATCTGTTAATATTATAAAATAACTTGTTACCAAGGAATTCAGAAATAATGGGAACTGTAATACCTAACGGATGTGGAGAAACTGGCAACCGATCTCGAGTGTGGAAGAATATGAGATAAACTTAATCATGTGTATAGAATACGCTGACAACTGCTCTCGTTTTATGCACTGACGCTCATTCAATATTGGTGTATTTGAAAGTTGCAACACACACTATTGCACGTCTTTAATGTGTGATTAATTTTTGTAGTACATTCACACATTCAAAACCCTGCGTCAAAATGTAGTGTATTGAGGAATAGCTTATCGTCATTATATGTATTAATCTATTCTGTGAATATGACGCTGTCTTGAACTTCAATCAAATAGATTTTTCGTAGGTATACAGTTATCAATAGTGTTCATACAAGCTCTGTTATAAACAGTCAAATTATTTTCAAAGAAATTATGTATGACGTGCACTGCTGCAAAAATACATATTATAATTTTATTGTGGCCTGGATAATAAACTAGGTAGGTGCATCTTAATTATTTTCAAAAAAAATCATAGAAACGCTTTGATTTATTGACTATGTATGAGAAAAAAACATGATAATTTTTGACGGTTTTCAAAGTACTTATAATATTTATTGAAATCTCGTAGTGCAAAAGTATTAAGTACGTATTGAAACTACCTACCTACATAAAGAGGCAAGATGAAAAATGGAATACATTTTTCTTTATACGAATAAATATTTGTATAACAAATTCAGTTGACAGATTTGTATAATTAGATACTTTTTTATGTTAAAAAAACATATAATTCTAAATACATACCAATATAATATTAAGATGTCTAATTAGATGTCATACTACTATAACTAGATAACTCTGATAGTCATTGTTGGGAAACAGATTTTTAAACTTATTTGATTAACATAAATCTAGGCTATAATTATTATTTTAAATAAAAATGGAAAATTGTGCTTATCTATTTGGAAACAATTAAATAATGTTTAATTGTATGAAACAATATTGTCGATATATTGTTACTTATTTAATGCATGTGTGGTGTTTAAGTTATCTAACAGTTCCCATTTCTTCTAAACTGACCTAATCTTCTGATCTGATATGACCTAACCTAACCTTACCTAACCTACTTTTATCATTTAGTGGAGAAGGAAATGTAGAATCATATTCTATAGCTATCTCAAACACAGTGAAAATCAAGTTAACTAGTTGTAGTATTAATGTGCTCCAAAATAACAATTTTCTTACCATACTATACTATAATTATTACACAGAGCATCTCTTGTGATAAAAAAATAATTACATCTGCAATGTAAATTCGTGTATTTTTAGAGTTTTGTGTGTTGTAACTGTTATCGATTAAATAATCCTTTTTAAATTTAGAATAAGTTAGTGCTTACCTAGAAAAATGACAAAATAGTATTATGACGTACCTACGTATTATATAACGTGAGATTAAGATGTGTCTGGAACAGTTTTTGCCCACAATACTACTTTGGAGTGGAAAATTTTTCACTTCATTAAAAATATATTTTGATAAAAATGTCTGTTTTCATTTGTAATGGTATTTTAAATATTATTTTACATTTTGTCAGCTGAATGAAGAATTATTCTAACTCACAATAATTTAAATATTTTAGAAGAGTGTTCTTTGAAACAACTTACTTAAATTATTTATTATTTGTATACTTCAGTGGCAAAGAGTGGAGATAGGCTGTTAAGATTCGATATAAATAGTGCACGCTAAATTTTGTCAGTCAAACGTAGGTAATTGTTTTCATTGAACTAAGACTACAATGTGTAGAAAGTATTTGTTAGATTCTTTTAATTTATTTTCTTTTGATTTATTTCAAGCCATAGTAGACAATAGTCAAAAATATTCGTTTTTCTATAAAATATCGAAAAATACTTGTAGTTTAATACTATATATTGATACATGGCGATAGAAGAATATTTTTTATTGGACTTAAATAATTTAAAAAAAACTACAAACCATCACCTAATGTAAAATGTATTCTTATTTCAACGAAAACAAATAAACATAACTGAAAAAATGTTCACTATTTTTGTCAAATTGCCCATAGCATACTTAAACTATTATGGTTTGGTTTAGGCAGGGTTTAATTGATTTTTAAAAACTAATTTGAATTATCTTCAAATCGTATCCTTACTCCAATGAAAACAAATAAGTAAGACTAACAGAGTTTAGGGTGAACTATCTATGTCGAATCTTAACAGTCTACCTCCACCCCTCGCCACTGATACTTGGATACATGTACAAGTGCATTATATTATATTAGGACTATTGATAAAAATAATGAAGCAAAAATTTGTCTATATTTATAAATAATAAATAACTTAAGTAAATAGGATGTTTAAAATATTTCAAATGTGATTCAGAATAATTCTGCATTCAGGTGAAAAATTATTTTGACAAAATTTTATATTACTGAACAGTTATAAAGTAAAGCACGGTTAAAATCATCGAAATCATATTATTTGTGTACTAATTATTCAAACGTAATTTCAAAAATGTACACGAAACAGCATTAACAAATTAAATCAGTAACAATACCATTACAGATGAAAACATTGACAATTCTATCAAAAATACTTGTTTTTTATGGCTGAATAATAATTATGTGCGAAAAATGTTCCTAAACCCATAATATTACTTACGATATTGTAAAGATAGATAACATCATAATTATATTTTGCTATTTCCGTAACATCTTTCTTATAAATATAACATACACAACAAAATAATACAATGTATGCTATAACCATCGTATTTACTACAAACATCCTGCCACCGAATTCTAACAGAGATAGCACTCGAGTAGATAAAATGCAGAGATAGGCCCATAACCGCATAAATCTGTTGCTGGCACAACCATTGGAATTCTATTTCCCCTAGTAAATGCGGACATAATAGTTTCTATTTGGTAGATACGAGATCGCGGGGCGTATTCCACACAAGGGGATGATACCCCACCCCAAATGCGATCGGGAAAGCATCCCCTAACATTTGTAACACCTGGCGGTGATGGTAGGTATACGATTTATACATCCAGTTGTAGTCATACTCACATAGCATTATAGAATATAACATGTACAGCTTATTTCATATATTTAGGTATTAAACTGTATATTATACCTATCGCTATATACCTACCATTATCTTAAGTTTTTTCATAGAGTATTTTTCTGTTACATAACAAAATTTATTTGGGTATGATAAAATTGATGTTTTTATAATGGGCCTAAAACGTTTACATTAACACTCACGATGGCCGCGTGGCTTAAGTGTCGGCCTATAGCGTCGTGGGTCCCAAGTTTAAATCCTGGGTCTAACAAATACTCATATTGTTTTTCAATTTGTGTATGAGTCAGATAATGGACATAATAGGTTGAGCAAGTGTCTGACATTCATTTCTCGTAAAAAGAAAATCTGTTAAGTAATACAAATCTCCTCTCCGTGGATTCGAATCTGGGACCCAGTTCGAATCCTGGGTCTGGCAAGTACACATATTGTTTTTTTTAATTTGTGTATGAGTCAGATTATGGACCTAATAGGTTGAGCAAGTAGCTGACATCCATTTCTTGTAAAAACAGAATCTGTTAATACAAATCTCCACTCCGTCCGTGGAGGCTCATATGCTCTTATTAAAATTCTAATGGATTCAAGCTCTGTACTATTTCATTTAAATCGTTTCTCGCAACCCGGGTTTTGCCTTTCGGCATCTTGACGCATGAAGATGCCGAAAGGCGAAACCCGGGTCGCGAGAAACGACTTAAATGGAATAGTACATAGCTTGAATCCATTAAAATTTAAATTCAAATTCCATCCAGTACCTTCGGTCGAAAGTATTAATATGATCTTATCAAGGTAGGACATGGTCGGAATGAAAAAACATAACTAACTAGGTACCAACAAAATGCAATTTTTGCAAATCGGAAATCAGATTTTGTAAAAGAGCCGGACGCGATGACATTTTTAAGTTTTATAGTATTCTAAATCTAAATCTAAAAGTACTTTTTGCTTTTGGTAAAGGAGGTCATCGAAATATGCCGGAACTATTACAATAATGATAAGAGTGGTGTGCTACTTCGTATACCTATATGGGATATGGCAGAATATTCTTCAGCGGTGAGTAATTTTGATCTTAGCTGATCTTAGCTTAGATCAACCGTGTACCTACTGAAGCTCAGTACACGTTTACTCTGAGCGTTTGTTTGCAAGGTGCCATGACTTTTTACCGTAAGGCGAAACCTTCAGAACGCCAAATACGCGGCTTATTTATACGTATAAATTATAGGAAAATGTCAAACAATGCCTACGCAATTAGTGTTTCAAGCTTTCGTTAAAAAGCGCCAACACCGATCGAATACTAAGCTAGCGTTAAAAATCAACGTAAATTCCAATTAAACGGGCATATAATTGAAATGCATTCTCAGTGCATTGGGGGTACTTTTAGGTGAAAAATCCGGGGCGCAGGAATTCTAGAGGTGCATTGTTGTGGAAACAGACAAAAGGCAGCGGTGTTTTAAAAAAACATGAACTAGCGGACGTAGGCGTCGCGACGCTTGGCTGGGTGGAAGGGGGAGCTACCGTCTGTGGTGTTGCCAATATAATACCACGATTTTATCCATAATTTGAATCAGTTTTATTTGTTAATTAACAATATTAAAAACCTTACGATGAATTAAAACAACAAATTAATTATTAAAAAACATAAATGCGTCCTTTTTTTATTAAACTTTTTATTAAATTTAAATGCCTGTAATAAGTAATTCTATAGAAAGTTAAAGAAAGTAATATTTGTACGTACTAGAAAATAAAATACATGCACGTACATATTTCTAAATCAAATTGTGACTATAACGATTTATTGTTTAGATTTAATTCCAAATGTTACAAAATTTTAAACGTTTACATTAAAAGTTTACAGATACAGACTGACAACGAATTGAAAACTCGTAAACGTTATTTTTAATATATAATTAGTAGCAAGTGTACATACATAATTAATTCTATCACTGTTTAATTTGGATTATATTAAAAAACTTAATGTTTCTTCATTGGAAATACATGTTATTAAAAAGGATATTATTTAAATGATTAATCTCTTATTAATAATTGATAAACAAAATTAGTATGGTATTAATAATTAATATTGCACTATCGGTGGTAGATAGATCTTAATCATTCAAGATTTTTTCACTTAAATGGTAAACTGTTATAAGTTTTAGAAATATTTAAAAATAAGTATTTGTAGACCCCGCTAGTTTGCAAATATACGAATCTATACGAATTCAAATACTAAATAATCAAACGCAATCAATAAGTAATGGCCTTAAATTCCATTGTTCCAGATTTCGAAACTGTTAAAAATATTTTGATGGAAAAGTCATTTTTTATAAAATGGAACAAACAGAGCTGCATTTTATTTAATTGCTTTGCATCGCCGCGTTCAGTAAATTTATTATTATTTTTTTTACATTTCATTTTAATAATTACGTTCGCAATGGGCGAACATTTGGGTACCATTCATAAATAACATTGGTCGGACATATTTTTTTTATTAATCAGTATAATATTCAGTATACATACATTGCTCTAATTAGTGATCATAATATTATGAATTCGTTTTGCTGAATATATTAGTCGATCAACCACCTCTATAATATGTTTTTAAAGTAAAAGTATATTACTTTATTTGGTCATAAATGTAAAATATGGGTTTCCAAATAAGTATTACTTTATAAAATGAAAATAAACTGTTTTAGAAGATTTTTTCTGTGTTTTTCATACAACTCTCCCTAAGTCCTTCTTTTGAAATAAACACACACCAAGAAAAAAAAATATGCATAATTGTTACGAGAGTACGAGACGCTAGATAGTACCAAAGTTATGGCTTTAAAGACAGGCACTTTGGGTAAAACAATAACCATTCTCCATCTACTAGGTATTGGATGCCAACCTATAATGACTAAAATTGTAACATTTCTGTTAGTTAGAAATTCAATTATGTTAATACTAATTAAATTATATGAAATATAATTTGGAAAAAATAGTAAGTACTTACATATTTTTCAGTGACGATAATGTAGTCACGATGGTTTTCATTTGAAATGCATACTCTAGAACCTTACTTTTGGGATTAATTCAATGCTCAAATATTTTAAGCGTCTGCAGGCCAGTGTTAATTATTTTTTCTTCTGAAGCCGGGTGACGAGGGCTTGAATCCCGTGACCAGCTAATTCACATGATTTTTTAAAAATATGTAATTGAACATTTTTTTTTCTCCTTTTGACCATGTGTATTAGTGTATTTGTATTAACAGATTGTTATTTGTACGAGAAATGGATTTCCGCCACTTGCTCAACCTATTAGGTCTATACCTACTTCGATTCTAAACACAAATTTTGTATTTATATCAAATTTTTGTATAAAATGTGTATTTTTCCAGACGCATGATTCTTACTTGAAAACCACTACATTATAATCCGACGTATAAGCCGCTCGCCCATCGTGGGAGTGACCGTGAATTAATCTAGAAGGTCCATAATTGCTAAAAATCATTTCCTTGGGAGTGGAACCCGATTAGCAGGCGAAGAAAAAGTGTAGGCACTCAATTTATTTAAAATATCAACATATTTGGGAATTGGGTACATGAGTTGCCTAGAGTCATAGCTCACATATTCCAAAAATCAAGTTTTGAGATAATCGCAAAAAACAACCGGAACAGTGTTTTTTTTGTAACTAAAAAAAATGTTTTAAACTCCCTTAAATATTTATGAGTGATGGAGTCGATTAACACTATTTTCTTAAAAACATATATAGTACTTCTAAAGCTGTAGACACACATCACACTATGAGAAATAGAAATAGAAAGGCCTTGATGACAGAACTCACATTATTCATTGAAAAATGTTTGTTATGACACCAACAGTCAACTTTGTCAACGATTTTGACTAGGCTTAAAGTGATTTTTGATAACTATTTTTCTTTATATAAATCACTTGGTATATTTAACTTAAAATTTTATTTAAAAAAATAAGTTGGTTTTATTATCAACAGAAATTATGTTATGAAAAATCAAAATTTTTCTTAATTGGTAGAATCAGAAAATTGGTTGATTGTTTAATTAAGTTTCCCTGTTAAACATTAAAAATTGAGCATACGCTACCTTAAATCAGCAGGTAGTTGACATAAATACCTCCAGATATACATAAATTATTTTGTAGGAAAAAAAATCAACTGCATTTTATTTGCGAACGCTTGATGCGAAAAATTCACACCTGAATCGGCAGCATTAAAAATCGAGCTTTATTATTTTTGTTTGGAAAAGCATTTGTTTTTTTTATCAGAGAGAAATTAAAAATTTGCCATCGACAAACAGCACTAACGAGTGCAGGCAAACTAACGCGAAAATTTGCTCTTGAATATTAATTTAATTTAAAAAAAACCGTTCATTTAATATTAGTTTATAATTTAATAATAGTTGTTAATTATTATTGATTTAAAATTTTCTTGGTATATAACGTTTTTTATACATTATTTCGTTTTCTCAATATCTTCCATGGAATATTCTGTTAAGAAGTATTCACTTCTGTTTTTTTTAATGTATGTTTGATCCACAGAAAAGATCTAATGGGTTTGGGTATTGTTTAATTAGCATTTATCTTCAAATATGCTAATATTAATAACAATCCTAGCTTAGTATAAAAAATGGTAATTAAAATGTCTAGGTAATGTTTCGGTAAGTGTGCGTTCTGGGTATTGACGGGTTTATAGGCTCCTTTACAAAAATATGCCAAAATTACATCTTCTTGGGTACAAATTTCTGCGCCTACGTTTAATCCATAATAACAATCAAAACTCAATCTTAATTAACATTGTTTGTAATCAAAAAATAAAATTAAAAGTATTCTACATTTATGTATTTTTAAATATTCTTCCCCAAATTTATTTAAAGCATTTGACATACGTTTATTCAAAAGTAACATTTAATTTTGAATCAAAATGGGAGTTGAACTTTATTATGAGGGGATACTTTTTTATAAACAGTGGCGTCTGACACTACTTTTATTATTCAGAATTTTAATTATTTTTTCATAATAAATGTCTTTAAACCAAATTTTATTAAACTGATATGTAAAATTCACTCAGCTTGTTTATTTATGAATACGTAAGCATAAAAAAATACCTATAACGCTTTTTATGATATCAATATTTCCGGCAATTTTTTCTTCAGCAGAAATTAAATACATAAAACCACGCAGAATTATGGCAATGTACATGTAGTGAAATTAAAATTAAATATATTATATTATATTATTATTAAAAAAAGGGCACACTGTTTGTGATTAAGCGATGATTATAAACAAATTAGTAATATTTTGTGTCGTTAAAGACATTTAAAAAAAATAACATATTAGGTATGTATTTATTTTTTCTTTATTTTTAAAAATAAAATGTATTCAATTTTGATATTTATAATTTTCTAGCATACATCAATTATTGCATTTACTTAATTTTCAATAAATAGATTTAAACAGTATATTTTTATATTAAAATAATTAAATTTCTAGTTATATAAAAATATAAATTAAAGATATTATTTAAATTGATGTTGAAAAAATATACTTAAGTAGAATAACATAAACTATAATATTTACTCGCATTGTAAAGTTAAACAAATATATTTTTGAGATTAATGTTGCACGGATCAAGTGTAGTTCGATGAACTAAATGCTTATAATTATAGACGTCAATAAAAAATGATAATAAAATAACAATAAAAAAAATCTTTGATAAAATTAAATGTCTAAAAGCAGGGAAACAATGTTTTTTTTTTATATAAAATGTCAACATTTTAGTACTAAAACATATACTTCTAAAAACTGATTAAAATAATATCTACGCCATTGATAAGGGGTTTAATAATTTGAAATGTCGTCATACACCCGCCCTCTATTTATTACTGTGCGTAATTGCAGTTCCCGATAACCTCAGAGTGGGTATAGTGTAATCTATAGGGGAGGAAATCATGAATAAAAGAATGCCGCTTTGAGAGGGTCAAAGCAATGGGATGCCACTGAACATGGTGTGTCGTAATTTGTAAAATTTAACAGAAAGACAAGAGGTGTAAAACAATATGAAAAGTGTACAAAATTATCATGACGATTATATTATTATGGTTGATTTTAACCATCGATTTTTAATACAGACAGAATTGTGAAAGTCGTATAATAATATATAACTTATAAAATAGTATAAAACACTCATTTTCACTCTTGTGATAAGTAGAAATTGCAATGTAGTTAAATAATATTTGAGATTTATAAACAAAATTTATGATTAAAATAATTACAAGATAAAAATAACTTTTTAAATACAACGTTTTTAAATTTTCTGTTGAATTATTATGCTCAATATGCTCAAACTTGTACTTGATATGAAGTAAATAAAAAACAAATAAATATAGAATACTTTAATGTCATTTTGATTTCCATAGTAACGCACGTATATATTAATAATTTAGTTGCTAGGACCACCCCCTTAGCAATCAATAATAGTCTTTAACTTTTTACGGATTTTTCTGAAATAACTTTTCATACAAAATAGAATTAACTGAAAATGAATTCAATTCTGCTTAAAGATTGGTAAAAGTATTAAAAGAATGCATTGGCATCGTGTTCTGATATATTCTAAAAGTTTAAAATGTCTAGCTAGTCGGGAAGTTAGTCAAAAATCTAAAAAAAAGATTTGTACTGGACAAAAAACCACCGGACAAACAAGAATACGAGCTAATAAAAACGTTGTAACTTTGTAAAATACTAATAGATGACGAATGTTATATATGAATAAGCTATACCTTTATTAAATGACTAAAATCACTATTTTTTTTAGTTATTTAATTAATATTTAAGTCCCTACTATTTCTACAAATAGTTTTACAAATTTCCCACACTTATAAAAAAAAAATACAGAAAAAGTTTGATTTCTTTTCTACCTTGTCTTTTCACTAAAGAATTATCAGTGAAATAATAATTAGAAGCTCGTCAATTAATCTCATTTATGGCTTCTTATTTATATTAATTACGTTTTTCTACAATAATCGTTAAATATACAAAATAAATATAATATTTGATTTACACTCGAAAATGTGTAACAATTTTATTAAATGTATAATTAATAAATGAACGTTATTCTAAATCAAGTAAAGAATTATATCACCCCAGAGCGGAGCATAATATTTACCAAAATTTCCCATTACACATTGATATTACATGACAACGTTACAATAAATATTATTTTCATTCCATTTAAAAAGAAAATTTTAAGAAATTGGCAAATTATTCTTTAGTTTGTACTGATCTGTTGCAACGTTATCATAGGCAAGTATTATATAAGTAATTGAAAACCTAAATAATAAAACGTAGTTATTCAAAAAAATTCTTTGCAAAATAAAATTCACAAAGTGTATCTATGTAGGTATAAAATTTAAGTTAATTAAAAATTCATTTGACTCCACAATTTGCTTTGTATTATTATTATTATACACACACATAGGTCATCAACACTATTTATATCAAAGTCTTAAAAATGCGGCTAGTGTCAATACAGATGCATAAACCTACACTCTCTTTAATCAGTGCATTATACTGACTTTCCGGCTACCGAATAAGTATCGTCCAGATACAGCGCGTTTTTTATCAATGCAACTAATTGCAAGAACTCCCTGACCGCTTCTCGTATGAATCAACTAATTAGTACTTTGGCCAATGTGGTTATAGTGCCTTGAGTGTAAATACAAAAAACGCGTCTACGAGATTTTATTAAAAATAATTTATTAATTATTTATTATTATTTTTAGAATGATCTTATTAACCTTTTAAATTGTATTTTTTTTTACTAAATATGATTATTTAGTCAATTAATTTCTAGTATTAATTATTGAATATAACCTGAATCAATATACTGTTGGATAAAGGTATCTTCAAGTCGATTCCATTCATTTCGGTCCTCTGCGTAACGCTGCTACTTACTTCTGCAAAAGTTGGTTATTTCGTCGATCGGATGGCATCTAGATATAAATTTCGGAGATTTTTACTTTTTGGGTAGACTAGATTTGTCGTAAAACGGAGATGAACATGCATAGAAAGTGTCATTTATAAAACAATAACTGTGCTATAAGTCCGTATGGAAATTAATACATTCATTTGAATTCCATTTCATATTGGATTTTTCGTTTTCGTAGTCTATATAAAAGCTTAAACAAATCTATATAAATATACCTATATATTTGTTGAGTTTTATGCATATGTTTTATTAAATTATAACTTACGAAATCTCTTTTATGATAAATAAATGAACGTGATAGGTAATTCAAATAATGTTTAATAAAAAACACTGTCATAATATATATTTGACTTTCAAAATTGGGGAAAAAATATTTACCTATTCTACTATAAAAATCGAATATAGGGGGTAAAAGCCAGATTTTTGGCCAAGCCCTGTATTAAAATCGCACAAAGAACAATTAACTTAATTGCTGTCTAATACAATTTGTTGCAGTTGTTATGAGATTCCCGACGTAATTAGATACTTTTTGTGTCTCTCAGATACTTGTATAGAGATATTAGGAATCACTACCCATTTATATTGACATTTACAACGACTGATTAACGAAACAATTGAACTAACTATTTTACGAGCTTAACTATTCACATTTATAATCACTACAATGAGTGAAAACTTTATAAAAGATACGTATAGATTTTAAATTATCCATTAATTTTATATCATAAAAAGAGTACTGATGTAGACTAAAGTACACGTGCTCTCATCCAGTGGTGAAAAGTTATATATGAAAATAATATAACGCTTGAATACTTATCATACCTATCCTATATAACATTGAACTGAAAATAAAGTAATAACCTGGAATATAATAAATAACAGTTTATTTAATATGTTCTGTTTCTTATATTATTATTGGCTCAAAGATTACATACAGATGGCGTATAACAGTAAAAAATCTTTGGGTGTCTTTGAGTGCCAAGTCTTAACAATCTGTAGACTAGACAAGAAAGAAAGCACATTTGCCGGAGTCTGATGGATGAAGATTCGAGCGTAGCCCCGTACAAATATGTTTTTCTAATATTATGTTAGTATTTTATTAATATTATTATATCCAGTAATAATTTATTTATAATTTTTGTTTTGTTTTATTTTTTCGATAGTTATATAAAGCCGATCGCCTTGTCCGTTACCCACGAGCGCACTACCATAGAAGTGTGAGAAAAATAGATGGGTGATACTTGCATACACCCGGCTGCGACTAGCCTCCGAGGACCGTGGTCTTCGGGTGCCTCTTGCGGCATGACTGTCGGTCACACCACTCCCCCGTCCGGTGGGTCGCTCTCGAGGCCATGGGCACATGGCTTCCCGAGCGCCTTTGCGGCCGCCCAATTAGGTGATATACCTTGACATACTAATCATTCTAGCAATTAATCATATTTTATTTTGGTTGAATTGGGAACCTATAGATTGAACACCTCTTTAGGATACTGAAAATCATATACCTAATTCATTCTGATTCATAGAAATACACCATAGACGAAATTGAAATGAATTGGAAATAGTAATAAAATTGTTGTAAGAAATAAATAATTAGCTTGGATTAGCCAAATTTAACTTGGATTACTTGCAACATGGAGTTTTTCTTGACATATTATACACTTTGTGGCAATTCTGTAATGCTTTTAGTGTTAAGTCAGTAGCTATATATTTAAAAATATGTATGCATTAGCAAGATAGAATAAAATTGTGTGTAAATAAAACGTTGAAATCCGAGGAGCTGTTACCCGCGTGATAAAATTTTGTTGGATACCTATTAACATATTTTACATTACGTCATTACAATACCATTTTTGATCCTAAGACAATCATAACATGGTCCTCCACAGAGTGAAGGTTATATATGAATAGGTTTTTTTGTTTATCATTTTTACGAGAAATTGAGCACTTTTTCAACGTATTAAGTCCATACTCAGGATCCAAACACACCTTGAAAAAACAACATGTAAAATTTCTAATTCCAAGATTCGAATCCGAGAATGATAACATTATAAGCCTACATGTTACCGCTTGGCCATAGTGGGCGAATTAATGTCATTCAAATATTATAATAGTACATTTGTATTCATTAATTTATTTTATATTGTTTACTTAATTTGTATTCTAATATACCTACAGTTATTTAATCATAAGCTATAGGTAATCAACAAACTTTGTTGGCGAATATTATAACACCATTTATTTTATTTAACGAACAATTCACAAGCTTTTGAGAAAGTAACATACCATATATTGAATATATTATATAACTTGAATACACCTAAGATATATTATACCCACTAGAAAAAATCATATTTCCTGTCGAGCATCGTATTTTTTTCAAATATTATTTTTTCTAGTGGGTATATATCTGAGGTGTTTTTAAGTTATGTATGTTGAATATTATAACGTTTGATAATTATTATCGTATAGGTACATTTAACTATAGTAATTAGCTATGTAGTATCTATGTCATTTTAACTTGTAGCACACCTACACCCTTTTCATCTTATACACATTAACAACATGTAGAGTTGGGAAAACCCGAAGGCGGATATAGCGGTTTTGGCACAAGAAAACTGCCAGTAGAGTGCGGTAGACGCTGAGTGGCTGCACAAACACTTTTCACATTTTCCACTTTCCACTAGCGTTGAATATATTTACGACAAATTTACTTCACTGGACACACACATAATAATAATATAAGTAGGTACTAAACAATATATTTAACATAATTGGTATTCGTATAGAAGTGTATTATGATAGATTAAAATAAAACTTCTCTTTTAGAATGTCGACAAATTTAATGATATTTTCATTAAACATAGTTTTAATTTGAATATTATTTGAGAACTTATAGTATCATTTGTTATTTTATATATTTTACAATTCTATTGTTACTATTCATTACAATTCTATTCTATTGTTAAGGGGATCTCTTTACCCACCAGAGGCACCTAGCAGAAAAATACGAAACTTGCAATTTGAGACATTTTTAAAAAAATGTACAATTTAAACTATATTAATTAATAAACATGTATCTGAAAACATAAAAAAGGATTTTTTTTATTTAAAGTCAAAGATAAACATTACAATTGTAAAAAAATATCATAAAATGTGAATTTGTCACAGGACTCTTATTATTACATATATTTTATGGTCGTATTGATCATTAAAATTTAGTTTATTAAGTTTTCTTAGCTCAACATAGGAGATTTTTGACTAATTCATAGTTTTAATATTTTACAATGTTTTCATTAGCTCGTATTCTTCTTTATCCGGTGGTTGTTTGTCCATTACAAATCTTTCAATCGATTTTAACTAACTTTCTGACTAACTAGACATTTTAAACTTTTAGAATATATCAGAACACTGTGCCAATGCATTCTTTTAATACTTTAAGCCATCTTTAAGCAGAATTGAATTCATTTCCAGTTAATTCTATTTTGTATGGAAAGTTATTTCAGAAAATTCCATAAAAAGTAAAAGACTATTATTGGTTGTTACGGGGGTGGTTCTAGCAACTAAATTTATTAATATATACGTGCGTTACTTTGGAAATCAAAATGAAATGTCAAAATGACATTTCAGTATTCTATATTTGTTTATCTGATTGTTTGTTTTTTATTTACTTCATATCAAGTACAAGTTTGAGCATATTAAGCATAATAATTCAACAGAAAATTTAAAAACCTTGTATATAAAAAGTTGTTTTTATCTTGTAATTATTTATATTTATCTTAAAAAACATCGATCTTTATAAAACTATAATTGTGTATAACTTGAAATCATTTTTATATATATCAAATAGAGCTTCAATATTGAGACCATACCGTATAATGCGTATTTATAAATTATAGAGTTCCGCTAAGTACTTATTGCACTATCGATCATCGATGTATTTTAGCGTTTTTTACATCACATAGTTTCCCATTCAACGGCTAGCTACATGTATTTATTCGGCTTTTCTGCAACTGTTTTAACAATATAATTGCTGTACAGCAATGTACTAAATATTAAACTCGACTATTTTTGAGGTTTTGCCTATATTATTATAACCGTTTCTAATTAATCTTATATCGATCATTCTCCATAAAAGCGACATCACTTCCAATATTCCAGCTTTAATCACTCATAATTTTATTATTATTATTATGTTGTTATATATGTTTGTGTATATATTTGATTAATCGTCATACTCCTACATTATTTTAGCACACTATTTCTATTGTAATGATACGATAATTTAGTGTATAAATTATTTGTATATAATATAATCACTAATAAGAAATCAATGTGATGTCTTTATTACGTGATAACTACAAACACAACATTACTGGTGCAAACTCTCATGACCACCACGTTGAACCAAACATCTAAGATTATGCATACATTCAACTCGTAGAGCGGCGTAGCACTTCCGCTCGCTTTGCTACGGAAAGTATCGTAGGCATCTCGCGTAGAGGGTAAGTGTTCCCAGTCCGGTCACGTCGTTAGTTTTAATGTGAGTGCAATGAGAGAGGCGCTACGAAGCTGCTACGGTGGATTAGATCCCGCTTATGCTAATCGGGACGCGAGAAACTTGACTATGGCGCTGTTTGGTACTGTTGCAGTATTTTTCTTAAGATTTGGTCTAACATATTATTAAAACAACAGAACTTAAATATTTTAATATTTTTCCTAAATTATCATCACCATAATAATACTAGACCGTGACATTATGAAATTTTGTATGTTTTTTAATTCTAAATTACTAAAAAAATACACAATCCATGAGATCATTTTATTATATTACGTCAGAACTACACTTACTGATAAAAAATAGCTATCATGTATGATAATATAATATTTAAAATAGATAAATCATCACTGAAAAGCATTTTAGTAATGATCGGGTCTACGATCCTGTGAGAATCTTAGCTCTCTCTTGAAGAGGTCTCTTAATATGTTTTTTACGAGAAAATTTTATTAGTTATCTCTTCCATGGACTAACTATGTGTTTGCGATCCTCAATTTTCAAAGCGGACTCTTTTGCCACTCATTTTCGGCAGGCATTTTTGTTATATTCATATAAATTATTCTGTTTTCTTTTTCTGTAATTTATTATAATATGTCAAAATCTTTGATGACTATAATACCTCACTCTAGACGCTGGTTAATGCTATATAATTTTCGTTAGTTTATAAAACTTTCCAGTTGAAGTTGCAATTAGTAGACATGACTGCTATTTTACCTTTACTCCCTCGATATTACTACTTATTTAATCATAATAATGTAGAAATTCATACAAAAACTTTTTTCTTTTGAGCTCAAAAGAATTAAAATATTTGAAAAAATGTCAAAAACCTAATTAATATAAACATGTTTGTACAATGCGTAAAAATACTTCCGCTTGCTGAATTATGTAGGTTTTAGGTGACCGTGCAATATACTTATTTTGAATGACAGTATAAAAAATATTAAATTAATAATTCATTCATATTTATTTTTTGTCGTGCATAAAATAAACACTTTCAAAATTAAGTACATATATTATATTAACTAAAACACTTCATAGTAAAATTTATTTTGAAAAATCAATTTATTTTATAATAACATTATCAATTGAATACCCTCTTATACTGCATACATCTTTGCTGCTTAGCCTTTTTAGTCTTGAACGCTCACGTGTTTCTTGATCCTCGCACCGTTAGAGGCGTAAGAACGTTTCTAACGGCATGTTGTAACGAGAACGCTACGCCGTAGGACTATAATAACGACTGCAAGTATTGTGTACTCTCTACGTAGCTACAATTCAGTTACTAGGAGAAACAGAACAGATCGTAATACATACCCATGTTAACAAGTTTGACAATAAATGTTTATAAGTTGTAGTTCTTCATTATTTTCCGTTGCGAATATAAATTCTAATTATAAGATTGCATCTACAAGTCATCGCATGAAATTGTAATAATAATTTAATTGCTCTGAATATTTAGATTACAAAAAACATGTTGTATTCTTACACTTAATCTAATCGTGCTATAAATAAGGAATACGTAAATCAATCATAAAATATAATATACTTCTGGTGTAGCAATTGATGCAACATTTAATTATATATTATCGAAGCTGAAGCTTTGTTGATCGTTATATAAATTTATCTTAACAAAATAAAAATAATTACATTTTCAATATAAAAATAAGTGTAATATATAAGGGCATATAATATTATATAAAAATTAAATTAACTCTGACTACTGTAAAAGTCAAACAAAAGAATAGCAAATTAAAATTAAAATAATATGAAAACTTTATCTGGTAAAAATTGGAAGGAACAATCAAACATTCATTGTATTTTATATATATATATATTTATTTAATGTACAATATTTATTCCTACATGATTTATTTGCATCGAAAATCTGTTATAGTAACCATAATTTTAATTTTAGTTATGTTTAGTCACATTCAGATTATGATAAAGTCAGCCAGTAAAGATAGTAATCATCATAAAACTGTATTCCTCAGAGTCGTTAAAAACCGAGACAATAATTAAAACGTATAATTATGTACCCATTTTATTTTTACAAATTATGGATTGTATATTGAAAATGCTATCGATTCGTTTATCATGTGAATTCAAAGCAATTATTCGGAAGTGTAAGGAAGCCATAAGTAAATTTGGATAACTTCGAACGCCATCTATAATCGTGTCATCAGTATTCATTGACAATGTTTATAACACATCATATGGCGTAGTTATTATTATGCAGGCTAGTATGCTGCAATTTTTATATATCTATACAATAAATTCGTATGTTACAATTTATTTTAAAACATTTAATCGTTATTTTGAAGCAATATTTATATTTGACAATTAGTGGACAATATAAGGATATTAGTACTATATCAAAATATATATTTTGAGAATAATTGTGACAGTTTAATGATATTTTACCTTTACAAGAAAACCTAAAGAATTGTAGGTACCTATAATATTTTTAAGTTTGATATTATAATATGCATTTGCATTAGCGGGTACAATAACCCCACAAAATTTTAGGATAACGGCAATATTATCGTGTATTCAGAAACACATGTATATGAACATACTTGCAAGTAGCTCAGTATATGAGTCCATACTTATTACTCGTACGCCCTCGTATATATACGAATATACACGAGCACGTCAGACTTTCGCTCTCCGACGCCACGAAGTGTACGAGTGTAGAATCGCTTATTTCAGTGGCAGTCAAACCTTAATGCGATAAGTACCTCTATAAATAATTTAATAAAATTCTTAGTTGAACGTGCGTCATATTTTTATAACATTCTTTCATTCTACTTGTAACATAAACCAAACTATATAGCTAACGTACTGTGATTATTTAATATTTTGCGATCTTGGAACGACGATTAGTCGACGAACATTTAAATACTTGCTATTTGCATTATTTCCATAGAAGAACTAGTATATAATATTATATAGTACAAAACTTAAATAAGTAAAACATTTTGCGCAAAAATAAAAAGTCATTAGAAAACAAAATCACATGACTAGTAATATAAAAGGTCACAGTAAAACCGAGAAGGCACCAATTCACACAATACCTTCCAATTTTAACTGTAGTATGGTTGAAATTTCTCCAGGAAAGGTATAAATATATGTCACATAACTCCACAATGTGTTCAGTGGTCTGAATCTCATCACACTCGCAAAGTGGTGACTCGTTCAAGCCTCATTTATGAATCATATAAGCATACCTTAATGCCCATATCAGATACACCCCATATTTCCGTGGAAGCCTACAACTAGGAAGCTCGTCTATCGGATTCACAATTAGACGGGAGTTCCTGATGCCTGATTCGCTATAGCCCTGTCTATATTCGGGTTGCATGGTTACGGGTCGCAATGCATGTATAGCTTGCGAATTTTCTGCCTCAAACCAGTCTCAAAATTGCTATTATTCATGATGAAAGTGATTTCGCAAAAAAATAATAGGAATTTATACTATAACTTTACGTCAAATAAGCCAAAAATACTATAATTTTGAAAGATTCAACGAAAAATGTTCCGAGTACTAGAGTTTATTTTTAAATCGGTATTAATTAAAGATGACAATATAGTGCTTTACGTAAAAAAATATTTGACGTATAAGTGTATACAGTTGACGCGGTTCGTAACACTCTTTCAATTTAAAGCACGCGCAAAACTATACTATGATAAAACCAGAATAAAATACTTGAAGTGAAGTGGAAGATGAATTAATGAAGCTTAAAAAAATGCTTGTTGGTATAATAATTATTAAAATATTTTATTGTGAAATATAGTTTAGAAACACCAACGTAGCTTACTGTTTGGTTTAAACTTGTGCTCCAGTTTGAAACGTACGACAAAACACAGTTTTGTACATCTCTACGAGGCGCTTTAGGCTACGCCGTAGCACCATTCTATTAACGTAAACTGTCATTAGGTTGGCACAGTAATGAATACTTCGTCTATGTTCTGCGACGGACTCTTGTATCGCAAAGATACAACCTACTTGTGCATAGTTTGAAGAGTGTTTTGTACTGGGACAGTGTTTACTGTAATTGAATCGTGATAATTCTCTCTTTGGGTTTGGATCTAGTTATTTTAAAAAATATACTTTAAAACAGTGTTTCAGTAGCAGACTTAGAAATATTTTTTTACAAGTATTTTGAATTTAGACATTAGCTTTAGATCATTGAAGTTAATAATGATAATATCATTTCTATAATAATTTTCAAGCTATAATGTAAATTAAAATATTGATATATTTAAAACTATTAGAAGCAAAGCCAACATACATAGTTCACATTTTTTCAGTTTTTCAGAAAACTTTACAAGTTAGTCATATTATGTTTGCTGAAATAGGTAAAATATCATTTTTAACAAGAACTACAAGGAATTATTGTTACATTGATTAGGTTTTTAACAATTTTCCCTTTTTAAATGGATATTAACATATTATTGTAAATTTAAAACTTCAGATTACTGACTTTACGTGTGTGGCTTTTGTAATAATGTTATATTTTTCCAAAATATGAATTAATTTTTCAAGAAAATAACGAAATATTATTATATACCCACCAAAAACCTGCTTACCGTTGTTTTGGATTTTTGAGATTTGCTTCTAATAACTTTAATATATATATTTTTTAAATATATAATGAAAGTAAAATTAAATATATGCAAAACAAATACTAAAAATTGGAAACAATTTCTAGTATTTTTATATTATTATACACACGTATTGTATTATATACAAAAACATAATATGTATTCAAATATATCGTCACTGTACAGGCCAATTTCCGTAACCCTCTCTTTTCACCAAAGTGACATTTTGGTTAGTATTAGGTTTAGTTAATGGACATATTGCATACTCTTATGCGAACTGGCCAAGTATCATATATCCCAAAAAAATATTTCATATCAAAATAATACAAAACTATTTTTAAGCCATTTGTAACTTGACAAAAAAATACTCCAGCCAAATGCTGTAACCCTCTTTAAACCTAAGCCACAGGGTACGTACAGAGTAAGCCATTCAATTTGTTATAAAATAATATATAAAATAATAAGTAAATCCAATGCCCACAGTTTTTTTCACTTCCTGAACAATTTCATTTTTGAGGGTTACAATACTTGGCCTGTACAGTGGCGATTACTAGCTTTGTAGACAGCATTGGTGATCATTAGAGAATTTGAGAAAGTAAATTATTTTTTAATTTGTATTTTAAACAATAAATGTATGTATATGTCGTTTATATTTTCTATATTGGATAAAAAAAGACTGCTGTGGCATGTATCTAAATATAATACAAAAAAAAAACACTCCAGATGTGTAAAAAAATACATCCGGTATGTTTTTTCCTGCCACTGACCGCATATCGCGGTTTCTCATTTGCAGTCGGTCCACAATGGTGCCCACTGGTTCCAGAAGACGAGCTGATGCACGGGATGGGCGGCGGAGGGCTCTTCGGATGCTCTGCAGCCGGCCACAGCGGCATCAACCAGCTGGGAGGCGTTTACGTCAACGGCCGACCGCTTCCCGACTCCACCAGGCAAAAGATAGTAGAGCTGGCACATTCCGGTGCTAGGCCCTGTGATATCTCGAGGATACTGCAGGTGTCTAACGGATGCGTCTCCAAGATCTTGGGAAGGTTGGTAAAAAATTTTGATACTATTTATATTTTGTGTTAACCCGTACTTTAAGATATCAAACGGCATATTATCAGTTTTTTTTTGACGCAGATAACGCAATCGATTCATAATAATATTTAAAAGGGGGCTTCGGAATAGACTATCTAGGTCCAAGGCTAAGATTATACGCTTTATAATTTTGCACTTTTTACTATACTGATATGCCTCTTTGTCTGATTACTTCGCATTAAATTAGATCAAATGATATTCACTTGTATTAATATATTATGTAATTATAAATAAATAAATTGAAAATGATATATTTTTAGAATATATTATATCATTTTCGTTCTAGAGCTAGACGGCAAAGTTATGAAACGTATACTCTACAAATAAAAATACATAAAATCATCGTTTACCACAAATATTAAGTTGTTGTAATATTCGATATTTCAAAATATTTCAAGCATGTATCTTTACCCATTCACTGCGTCTAACGAAACTGGTGCGTCGCATATCAAGTGGTCATTAGATATAATTAGCATGTTAGTTAAATGTGCTTATTAAATAATAATTAAAAGGTCCGCAGTGAATGAGTAAGATCTAATATTTATAATTGCTACTAAAAGTGATTTTGTATAATATAGACTGCGTAAATTTAAACTGATCATTTTATTACCATTGTCGGTATCTAAAGAGTAAACTGCGGTAGCCTAAGTACCCAATAACCACCGCCCGCTTGGGAACATTATTTCTCTGTCCCCCAAAGTTCGAAAGCTAAACGTCAATTCCCCATGGGGTTTCCTGACTTGTTCTTCTCGCCTGTTAATACCTCGTCAAAAAACAATCGCAGTTCAATCTCAGATTTCTCACTGTACTGCTCTGATTGTTTGAATGTTTTTTTATTTGTTTTAGGGGGGGTTGTCGTTTTTTTTTTATTATTTAAATGATTTAACCATTGTATAGATTTTTTTGACCGAATTTAATCGACTGGTCACACCTGTCGATTGCTTTTACTACTCTTAATAGCTTTAAGGTAAAATTGATAACAATAAAAAAGGAAGAGGTATATATTCGCACAATAAAATAGACTGTTTTTATAAAGTGCCGACAGCATTAAAAAAATATAAAATTCTCTTAGAAAATGGATGATTTTCACAAACGACCGATAACTGTCAAATTTGTCAATAATATTTTAACATTAAAAAATGATTGGATGTATCGTACAATAAAATTAATGTTGCCCATCTTTCCGCTTAAATTAATTAAAAAAATATTTTAACATGAGTATATTATTTAATATTATTCTACACAGTATAATATAATATATAAATAATCATGAACAAACCCATAAAAAAGAAATGTTCATAATGATATGAACATCATATTGATATTGGTTATAGTATTATTATATAGATAGAGTATAAATGGTATTTTGTATGTCTTCAAAATATATATTATCAATCCATATTCTCTTATATTCGATTTTATTGATATGATGATATTCAAACGATAATTTTCACAGTAATATCATACTTTATTAAATTTGACAGATCTGATATATAGCCGACCATAATGACATTAGCCACGAGTAAGGATTATTAATTTGGCTTTTGTTCTTTTTCTATGTGACTAGTTAAGTAGTCAAAACTAAGTTTACTATCTTTTAATGTGATACGTTACTTTAGTTTGGTATTATTTAGTTATTAGTAGATATATTATGTGAAAACTGTTTTCTGGAAGTTTGAATATATGAGTTGTTATATAGTTGATGTTATTTTAACATACTTTTAACGAAGAATTGTTATTAGCCATTCCCTCAACATATTAAGTCTGAATCAAAGACACATTTGAAAAACAATATGCATTTTTTGACCAGCTGCGGGATAAAAAACGCAACCTATGGCTTCATAGATGGCCTCTTTACAAGCTCGGCTATCGTAGTTATAGTAAGTAGGTACCTAGTAAAAAATGGAAAAAAAAACAAAATTACAAATAATAGTCATATCTCAAATCTATAAGCGATATTTAATTACAAGTAATAAAACATTTATTTGGCAATATGATAAAAACATTTCTACTACGAGCTCGGAAATCTGGAATAAAATCTTGGCCGGGAATCCTATCCTCAGCAGGGAATACCCTAATGACTTCACCCTTGTAAGACCTCCCGGCGAGCCTCCCTTGGCTCCATTATTCCTCTGGCTTTAATTGCCGTAGTATAAGTATTATAGTTTGACTCGCGGTTCGACTATTATAAAAAAGTCTTGAGAAAAAGTCAAATTAGTAATCGCAATTGTTCGTATATGGATGAATATTTATATTTTGATCAACGAAAATATTTTTATGATGGTATAACCAGATTGAAAACGCATATGCTGCTATATTAAAAAAATAATTGAAATAAATCATGAACATTGTTTAATTGTTAATTGAAACTATCGTAAAATTAAACCGATCATTTGGGGTCTATTCTATACTACTTATCGACCGCTAAAGTGATAAATACGACGGCTAACTAGGGTAAGTTTGTATCAAAGTATTAGCACTTATTGTAACAATTACAATTAGTTGGTTGTAATAATTACAACCTTAACAATTATGGTTGCAATAAGTATTATATTTTAATAGCACCTATCTTGCTGCTGTTAAAATAAAGCACTTATTGCAACAATTACAACAACTTATTGTAATTGTTACAATAAGTGCTAATACTTTGAATCAAACCTACCCTAAGTTTGATAATATTTATCACTTTATCAATATATATATCCATTTTTTGTTGTATAAATATGCTTTGAAATAGAAGTTTATTTCACATGTTATTCTAAATATTATACAATACTTCAAAAACAATAAATACCTTACACACGTTCGTATTCCATTCTAATAAAAACCATATCGAATCCTCAGATAACATGTCAATCAGCAACAAAAATTGCCTCCGACCTCATTACAAGTGTGGCGAAATCTTTCCAACTCCCCTCCTTATTCCGTTGACATTTGACGGGTTTATTCCCACAGACCCCTCAGGGTTGAGCAGCTTGACACCGCTATACAGCGAAAATGGGAACTGTATGGTCTTGTGACGATACAAAAGATTCTGAGTATATCGAACTCTATTGTGCTTGGTCCCATGCAAAGAAATTACTTCTAATAGCCGTTTTGCGATTTTATCGCCTTCGGTTTGCTACTAGGGGAAGCAAATAATCTCATTTACTATAGATTATTTCGTTTGATAATACGTAATTGTTATTTTATTTGATAGTTTGATCATTAAATGAACATTAAATATAATCGTAAACTGCTTTATACTAATAATAATTTCATCTCATATTCAGATCAATAGGTAGTAGAAGCCTTAGTTTTATATATACTTATAATACTTACATTTTCTACCAATAATACAATTATTTTATTATCCTTTTTACAAATAATTGTTTTAAGATCTCAAAGTATAATAAATAGACAAATGCATTAGTTTCTACAAAAAAACCTCAATTTTTAACAGATACCATCTTAAATCTAATAGCGGCTATCTTAAAATACAATTGAAGATACAAGTGGATGAAGGTGTTATGTTACATTTTATGACAATGTCTTTTTATTGCGTGGATGAAAGTGTTATGTACCCATCTTTCATATGGATGTATCAAACATATTAAAATGTTCATTGGTATGGCATTACGGCAAGGGATGAAGGGACTATATTACTTTATTTTTTTTAGTTTTAGTTTTATTTTGTTATTTTCTTTTAGTGGATAAAAGTGCCATTGTACACGTTTTTATAAATAAATTACACATTTGAAGATTTTAACAAACTATTTTTGACATGAATAAAATTGTGTGATTCTAAATTACAACTTGAATACATCACTAGTTAAATTATCCTCAACTGAAAAAAAATACATCAAAAAAACTTTGACCTCAATTTACTCAAAACTTTGATTTTGTAACATAACTCCTTCATCCACGTGTGTCTTCACTCAGCACTTATGAGTATTATATTGTTCAATACATAATCGTTTGATACATGTCGTATCGTATTCCTTGACCCAGACATTATAATTATATTTACATACAGAGATTGTACTGATATGTACTAGGAGAAGAAAATTGAAAAGTATAGGCTCTAAATAGTAAGTGGAAAAGATTAAGAGCCTTTTTATGGTGTGTCCACTTTTATTTTAAATTCATTGTTAAGCTCGCTAATAAGTCCAAATAAGTTCTCGACGATCTTATGACGTGGTAGGGGGGACTAAATGACAAATTAAATCAAAACTATACAAAATATTGTAGTGATATTGAATCTCTATAATATAATATATGTGTGATTCTATTTATTTAAATTATACAAGAGCCGGTTTGACTTGACTCATCACATGTAGTTTTATCAATCATTATTACATGTAATTTTCACACTAAACCCACCTATAAATGTTTACTATAAGTTTTCGTGTTATTCACAGGTACTACGAAACGGGTTCAATAAAACCTCGAGCGATAGGAGGCTCCAAGCCACGGGTCGCAACCACCCCTGTAGTGAATAAAATCGCCGACTACAAGCGGGAGTGCCCTAGTATCTTTGCCTGGGAGATCAGAGATCGTCTCCTCAGCGAGGCGGTCTGCAACAACGACAACATCCCAAGTGTAAGTGATTCTTGTTTTTAAATTATTATTCGCATTGTATTATATTTTTGTGATAATTATGTATGTCAGACTGATATCCGTGATAAAGGTAGTCGAATTTTTAAACTTTATACAATTTTGTATTGTCTTATTACACAAAATACTACGGTAAAATATGATAGTAAAGTTGACAATAAAATATATTGTATGGAGAGGCGCATGTTAGACATAACATCGAAGGATCACAAAATAAAGAATGAATAGATAAAGATGCAGATAACAGTGCACGACCTGTTGCTTATGAAATTACAATGAGCTAGATTTCTAGAATATCGCACACTAAGTAGATAGACTAATAATAATAAAGTTAATTTGTAATTTATCCAATTATGAACATAGCTTAAAATACTTAATAAAATATAATAGAACTTAATATATTATTTTACCCAAAAACCACTCAAAACTAGGTATGTCATTATTTTTATGCGCATACGTATATGAAGCCTTTTTGTTTATAACATATTCAATCATTATTATCAATATCGTATAATAAAAAGAGATATTTAATATAGGATAAAGATAACTGGGAAAATTTTGGTAAGAAAAACTTACATAAACTCAAAAGTAAATTTCGTTACCCATACTAATTGATAAAGCTCATGATATGAGTGTTTTAATTTTAATATGCGGTGAATACCAAGTAAGTAACTTATTTTATAAAAATATAATGTCTATTACTTGATATAGCCACACAGTACGCTATAAAATTGGTCAAATATAATACAGAAATACTTATAATAGTGCAGAGGTTATTGTTGAAATGACATCAATACAAAAATAAAGTACTCACCTTGAGTGGATTTCAATCTTATAGTACCCTGCCAATTTCTGATCCCCGCATTGTCAAATGGCAGTACTGAAATGACATTGTGAAGTGGATATAGCCAATATTTATTATTGCTAGCGCAAAAAATATTTTTATAAGCTTGTACATATGTTATTAGCAAGGTTGTCTTGATGTATATTCTATAATATTTGTCTATATACCACCGATTCTCAAACTTGATAAAATTATTTTATACTATTGATCACGACTATAAAAAACTGGAATATATACAAATATGTAGTTTTAACTGATTAACTATGTTATTATAAATTATTTTGGCAATATTTACAATAACAAAAGAGTATTAAATTTTGTGTATTGTTAATTCTTGGAAGGTCATCAAAATAAAATAATAACATATTTTTGTAGGTAAGTAGTTACTTAACTCTTTTACAACTAAAATTAGGATCGATTAATATGGTTACAATATCATCATTATGTCAGTCTCAGCTGGATGAAAGCCTCTCTATCCTGTCGTCATTCATTTTGGTCCTTAACCGTTTGTTGCCAGTGTTGCCACGTACTTTTGCTAAACTTGATTATCTCATCGATCCAGCAACTTCTTCGTCACTCTTCGAATCTCCTTGTATACCTCCCACTGGATGATGAGATTTCTCAAGCAATTATCTGTTAATAACTTAAATTAATAATTTAATCGTCTCCACTAATATCGTGATTTACGATTATTGCAGTCACTAATGATACTTTTTAAGACATTTCCACCACATCTTAGGGGGGTCGCCTCCTGTGGATCTATTCTTTACACAAGGCGGCTATCGACGGCTAAAGTGATAAATATTATCACTTTATCATATTTATGTATTTAAGTATTATAATTGTTACAATAAGTTAGCCGTCTAAACTGTCAAAACTATCTGCCTCGCTCTAAAAGTTAACACAGACAAGAGAGGAGCTGAACAGCACTTTTTTATAGTTTAGACTGTTTAGACGGTTAACTTATTGTAACAATTAACCATTTCAATACATAAATATGATAAACTTCCGTCGATAGCCGCCTTGTATATGGAATAGCTCCGCTGGTCATCTTATAAAGGCCAATGAAAATAGCATTAGTGTAATATCATCACATTTCACAGATACAGATGTATTTCATTATTCATTAAACACTTTTATTGTTCGTGGCTGCGAGTGTTGGATTTTTTAATACATCGATTCAAAACATGTACTGTCAAACTATTAAAAACAGAACAGTATAAGTACTTATTGATATTATGTATGTTATTATTTTATTTCTATATTGAACAATAAATAAAAATATTCAAAAAAATACTTTCTATATCTCTGAAAATAATGACTAAAATATTGAAAATATTTTAAAGTGTTATCATCGAAAATCTGAATTTAAATATTTCGACTATCGAAAAAGTCTTAAATGATTGGATACCGACAAAAGAGTGTCAATAGTGATATCATATCGTAAAAAAAGTATCAAAGTATAGGTCAAAAAGTATGGATTATTTTTTTGACACAAGTACCAATAAAAAAATTAAAACCACAAAAAATCATACCACTTACATCGTTGAAGATCAACCTAAAAATATACTGCATACATTGATATACTACTGGATGAATCATATGCTTCTTAAAAATGACGCCCGATTTTCAGCGACTCGGCCAGTGTTAAAACTTACTGTTTTAATATCAGCGGACTTAACTCGATATAAGCTCACTTAATATTTGTCTCAAAAACGACCTGGCAATAATTATGAGTAAGCCCGATCTAGCTTGCATCTTACTCTAACTAATAGTCAGCGCATGACGACTTGCTCTCTCCGCTCAGACATGAATTTTTGGTAGCTTGCAAGCTTTGTGTTGCAGATACCCTTAGGGTCACTATTCCAAGAACGCAAATTTAGTTTTACAGCCAAGGAAATACGGACGAAATTCGGGAATCCACGTAAACATGCTTAACGCATTATAGCTACAAGGAAATATTATAAGACGATATTCGTAATATCTTCTTTTTTCTTTTGTGGTACATTTTTAAAATGACACTTGTATGGGAACTCCTCATCTAGTAGTATATCAATGACTGCATAATACTTTACCAGTTGACTAATTCCAATATCAGAATAATTATATTCCTGAGGCAAAGTAATTTGAACAGTTTGAGAGCAATAATAATGATAATATTATATACCAAAGCTCATCACTTGAGTTTGGAGCACCCGCCATCCACGACAATAGAGCGTCACGGTGGAACAGAAATCCCGATTATTGCTTTTGACAATATTGCAAAAATATTTACCCAAGTCTTTGTCGCTACGTAAACAAGACACTCGAACGTAATAACTCTAAACAAATTGCTGGCCCGCGATTCACAATACAACTCATTTTATACCTACCTACTACTGCTGAACGACTATGCGAGCTTTACAATATTGTCAAGAAATGACAATGATGACCAACCTTTCAATATTAATTTTAAAATAATTAAAAGATAAAAATAACTTTTTATATACTTACAACGCTTTTAAATTTTCTGTTGAATCATATAAACTTGATTTGACTAGCTTAAACGATCAAAAAAAATTGTATTTGATAGAAATAATACCGAAATGTCATTTTGACACTCATATTGATTTCCATAGTAACGCACGTATATATTAATAATTTCCTAGCAACCAATAATAGTGGATTGGATTATGGATTTCTTCCGAAATAACTTTTCATACAAAACAGAATTAACTGAAAATGAATTGAATTGTACTTAAAGATGGCTAAAAGTATTAAAAAAATAATTGGTATTCTGTTCTGATATATTCTAAAAGTTTCAAATGTCTAGCTAGTCGGTAAGTTAGTTAAAAATCGATTGCAAGATTTGTACCGGACAAATAAGTATACGACCTAATAAAAACGTTGTAATAACATATCTATTCATTACGTACACCATTATGGACAATGGGTAGTATTATTCAGTTAATTATGTTCTTCATTATAACTTTAAAACTAAAATATTTGTCAGTTTCCAAAGCTATTAGAGGTATTGAGAGAATTGTAGCGATTTTCACTTGATCGAACCACTGATATAAGTGGAGGTAGGGAGGTCATGCATTGCATAGGGGAGGCATACTATAAAGGGTGGCGAATGAAGGAATGAATAGAAACATTATAGCTTTAAAAGCTCCTTGAAGTAAATTATACCTTTAATTTATTGTAAAATGGTAGGTACCCATCGACATCTTAGTTAAAAAAAAATAATCGAAGCTAAAAAATCCTGACAATATAACTATTATTGTATTATAATTCCTATTGTAATACATACTGTAATGGCGTTTATCGCACGGACAAAAAATCTGTTTGACAGAATGATACGTTTGCTCGAGGTGATCAAGATCGATAATTGCTTGTACATATTACCGATGGTGACGATAAACATGTTGAAAATTCATCTTTACTGACTTCATGCTATATATTATTAAGGGATCAAATCTATCCTTGCAATAATTTTATTAATAAACATGCCATTTATTTTAAGATTGCCAATAGTTTCATATCACTGGTTTATATTACAAGAATCGAGCTCGACTCGATAAGTATGGATGGCCAAATAATAGAATTTTTCTATTTATAATAGAAGCATAAAAGCAATAAGCGAGTCTGATGCTATCGGCAGGGATATTCATTTCAGAGACGTAACTCAGATCCGGCCAAATTAAAAAAAAAACTGATTAAATAAGTAGGCTCCTAATTTATATAAACATAGCTGCATATATCCAAATATAATATGTGATATATATTCAGGCTTCATCAAATTTAATATTGAGAGGCGACTTCATCCAATATAGGTACAAGATACTAATAACTTTGAACAAAATTGTATTAATTTCTTGTAATTTTATATATTAAGCAGATATTGTAGTTAAGTAAAATCGTTATAAGTATTCTACCACATACACTATATTATCATCATTGTTACGTACTGTAGGGTAGATTTACTGCGAGATGAAGGCCTTCACTCGCTCCTTTCATTTTTATCTAGTCATTTTCTGCTATGTACTTCTGCAGAAATGTGTGGGTTTGTTATCCAAAGGGGATTATGACAACAATGTGTTCGATAAGTGCCATTTGGATAACGATTTTTGCAAAACGGTTATCCACTCGCCGACCAAAAAGGACCGGTTTATTGCCCATTCACCAGCTTGGTGACCTCTATCACATCGAGTAGATATTTACATAATTATTATATTTTTTGAGATTTCTTCTTGGTGTGGTAGTAAAATAGTAGGAAGTTACAATATTATTCTTGAGTGTGGGAAAATATGGAATAAACCTAAAGACGTGTTAAAGAATATGTCATTTTCAATAGTTACGTTAGTATCATAGTACCTACGCATTAAATTAAACTTTGGTAAAAATTGGTAATATTTGAGGACATTTGAGAGGCTCTAGAATTTTTTGAGTTTTACGCTGTGACCATCATTAAATCATAAACGAAATCTGGCTTCAAAATCTTGGTCTATAGTGACTAGACTGCGGCAAGTTTAACGTAAAGCGTGGCCGTTTCGAGAACTACAATACTGACAAACCTTTCATAATATATCGCAGCGCCACGACGGCGGCCATGACACTCTTCATCTAATAATTTTCGTACTCTAGTTTTACATATAAGTCGTATTTGACTATTCTGTATCAGTTTGTATAAATATATAGGAATTAAGATCACAAGACTTAAGAATTTGTTATCAGAAAGATACTATTAGAAAAATATGTTTTTGAAAAATAGTCATGTTTAAGTTTTTAAGATAGTATGATAAATTAATAATGGTTAAATTGGATATTTACATTCGATAATATCATTGAAGGTTTGTTAATACGCGACCTTTGTAGTCCAGTGCGTAAGGCGCTGGCCTTATATTTTTATGATCACAATAATATATGTGTGATTTTCTGAAAGCCTGTGTGTCTATGATTGTTTTAATTATATTACTGATTAAACTTCTATCATTGAGCCCATGGTATGTTATAATGTTATAAAACATATAGATACATAATATAGGTAAGTATACATATATATTTTTTATTCTAAAAAAAACTTAGCACTAGTAGGTACTGACAACTGAATCTAGATACGAATTCAAATGCTGAGAATAACCGTTATTAAAAATAAATAAATATAACTGATATTAGGATTAATAAAGCAATGGAACTTAGTAACCCCTGTCATTGAATGTGAGCAAAAGCAAGTAAATTGGCAAAATTGAATGCGGGAGTTTTTGTTGGGATGCTATTGCAAAAGAGGATCGGACGGCAAGTATCGATTTCCTGTTAATACAAAAATAAATCACTTCTTCGATATTGAAAGGAAATTGTCTTCGTTTTATCATAAAAACATAATATCTTCACAAGACCGCGTACATGGGGCGGGATATTATAGGCAACAATTTAATAATATTAGGCGCATGACAAAAGAAACGTTTTCTTTCTGCATATACCTACCTGTAGTGTAGATCCCACACGTGATTTAAGTAAAATGTAATATAAATATATATTAAAAATGAAGTGTATATTTCTATAATATGCATCTGTGTCTTATGGCCCGAATACATTACCATCTTGTCACGTGCTTTTGCGTTGAGATAGAGATAATGAATCACGTGATGGTAAGTGTTAACCAATGTGTACTACCGACGTACACGTATGCGTGTGAAATATGAAATTTTAATGTAAGAGAAATCCAAGTGTAGCGCAATGTGACATGGAAAGATACGTGTTGGGCATATCGCGGAAAGATCACAAATGAAAGGTCGCTAAGCAGATGAAATGGCAATGTGCCGGACATGTGGTTCAGCGAGTGGACAACTACCGTCATGTAATGGTATCCAAGGGGCACTAAGCGTCCACATGAACGCCCTAAAATCCGCTGGATGGATGAACTCGTAAAATATCGGTGGGTGTACGTGGCAGCGAAGAACTAAAGACCACGAAGAGTGAAGGGAGCTTGGGGAGGCCTTCATCCAGCAGTGAATCGACCTCGGCTGTTGGTAATGATGATAATATATTTCTACACCCCAATTATAGATTGTTATATGTGCGTTTTTTAGTTTTTAGTTAAACGATTAGAATGAATACAGGCGATACTGTCATAAATGGCACCCTAGAATTTCGGGATGCAAATACCAATGTCCACATAATATTAATTTCGTGGTAACTAATGATATACATATTTACACAATTTAGGTACACAATATATTTGATGGAATCGATTTGTGTGACGATTTAAAAGGGATCTCGAATCATGTCAAATTAGTCATAACATTACTATATTATTTTAAAACAATAATTACTTAAAAAGTTGTGTATTTTATACAAATTGATTATAAAATATTACTCAAAGCATAACAAAATCCTTGCTACTAACATCAAAATGGCCAACAAAACCGCTCACACTGATATCTGTGTAATTACATACACAAATAATACACACCAATATCATTATATTGTATGTATATAATAATTATTTTAGTTAAAGGATGTGATTAATGGTTTTTATTTATTTTTTCTCGTGGGGGTTGCTTCAAATCAGTCAGATCGCCCGGCCTTTGCGTTCCTAAACTCACCAATACATTATCTACCTAACTATTAATAACCTCATATCGCGATGTATGTCTCTATTATGTATAAAGACTATTAAAAATGTACAGAGCAAACAATAAAAAATGTATTAGGTATGAGCTTCTCCGACATATTCCTCGTGGGAGCGTTGAATGAACCCCCGTGTTGACGTTGCGGACGAAAATTTGTTGACAATGTCGATACACGTGGTTGTGTTTGTTTACTTTTGCGTTCGAGGACTTTATTTGTTTGGACTCTGAGCAATTATATCGTTTGCTATATATTACTATAATCTAGTGTGTCTGCCGCACTTATGACCGATAGACCTGTATTAATTAATATTTTGTTGAACATAATTCCTAACTACTCACTTAACCTCACCTAACTTAACTACTCACAAATTTATTTCTTATATACTTTGTAAGACATCAATCGTTTTTATTATATACATACAACGACGTCCCTAGATGAAGGGCGTTCAAAACCAAAGGCGGCATGAGGCTAGGTTCATGGCCCAGGGCCCGGGCTTAAAGGGGGCCGGCATGGCGGATCTAACAGCCAAGTGAGATAAACACACATTACAAAAATTGCATTTATAGTAAAAAATGTTACCTGCGGCGCTATTTCACTTCAAACATGCCAACATTTCTATACATTGTGATATTTAACCACTCCATAATAATGTGAGTGTATTAAAAATACGAAAAATTGCATTAAAATACCCCAAACTTTAACTTTAACACTATTTGGTGGTAGCGAAGGGTAGAGGTAGGCTGTTAAGATCCGTCATAAAAAGTGCTTACTAAGCTTTGTTATTCATACCTACGTATTTGTTTTTATTGAACTAAGACTACAATTTACAAAGGTGTCGGTTAGTTTTTAAAAATCAATTAAGTCCTGCCTAAACCAAACCATATAGTTTTGGCATACCTACTTTGGGCGATACGACTAAATTGTGTACACTTTTTCATTCATAGATACTTATTTGTTTTCGTTGGATTAATTATACTTAATTACACATATTGTTGGTTATTTTTTTTAATTCATTAAGCCCTGCTTCAACCAAACTATAATAAATAAAAATATTATTCTATCTATGAAATATCCAGAGTTATGTATGATTTAATTCCACAATTTTAGATATTTTATAGACAGACGAGTATTTCTTGACTATTATCTATTATGGCTTGGCTCTCGCAGGGTTAAATTGAATTTCAAAAACTAACCAACACGATCTATAAATTGTAGTCTTATTTCAATGAAAACAAATACGTATGACAGATAAAGTTTAGTGTGGACTATTTATGGCGGATCTAGCCTACCTCCACCCTTCGCCACTGCAGTATTTGGATTACACAACTGTAGATCGTCACTGCCTTTAATTTTAGCGATATGTAGGGGGGCCCGCTGAAGATTCTAGCCTGGGGGGCTGCTTCAAGATGTGGGGGCCATGGCTAGGCTTCATAAAAGCGGCAAAGAATACCAGTCAATATTTTGGTTTTTACATTATGTGGTTTGAGTCACATGTCGTTATTCACATAAAAGAATAAACATAGGTAGCAGTTTCTTAATTATACAATTTTCTACAAATAATTATGTGTCTTTTTATGTGTTTTTAAGAGATCTGTTTGGATATGCATACAAGTACATTAAATGTTTTTTTGTTTACGTAAGTATATAAATAGGCATTGAATGTCAAAATATCACAAACAATAATTATTAACATTAAAATGTTGATTGGTTGACGTTTACTTTCCACTGAATACCTATTCGAAATATTCACAATTAGTATTTTATGAAAATACATCTAATTATTTACGTCATTATATTGTAATCCAATGTAATAAAACGAGTAAATTGTTTGTCTAAGGTAAAACAAACAAAAGATCTTTATGAAATTTTTTAACTGCCATGATTGTTCGGTATCCATTTTTAATTCCCTTGCAAAAATTCACCCACGAAGACTTTTCAGCTAAACAGGCGTATCAGACATAAAACAAAGACTGCATTTATCTCCCTTACACAGGATGATTTGAACTGGTCAGAAAGAGACAATAATTGAGTACTATCCATGTGAGTGTATCGCTTCAGTGGGCCGTCTTATATTTGGATCCGTCAATAAATAACCGGTTTTTGTTTGTCTCATTCTTTTCACAAATATAAACTTGATAAAGAAAGAGATGAGAATAATAGAATAAGATACGCGTATGTTGGTATGTGTTCTCTTCAGAATGCTTTTGGTAAGAAGTCGGCAGTATAAATTTTGGCGCTTTCTTTCGTTACAATTGTACCATGAAGATGTTCAAGATTTTTACAAACCTTGTTGTCCGGTGACACTGGAAACATTATTTTAATCATTGTTCTCTGGCATTTTCTTTTCTATTCCTTATTGAAGATTAATTTTCATTGATGTTTCTTTATTTTTTCATGACTTATTGACATGAAACAAAGAAAAGCAATACATATTAGAGAAAATAGGTCTTACGTACCGTCGTAACTTGTAAGTATTTATAGGTGAATGAAATCGATTGGACGATTAAATTATTAAATTAACGTAATCTTAAAATTCACTGAAGCAAACTCCAGTTTCCATTTGTGTACTGAACAAAATACTACCAAGCTGCGTAATCCTTTGTACACACATTAGTGCAGTGTTCCCAGATACCATCACGGCAAGGGATTCTAATCCCGGGATCCCGAACTATTTTCGATAGTATCTATGAATTCCGGGATTGGTAAACATAATCCCGAAACTTTCGGGATTGATTTTTTTATCAATTTTTATGGAAAATCAAATAAAAACGAAAATATAACAGAAAAAATACTTTTATTAACATATAACTACATTAGAAATAAACTGAGTTTGAATGAAGTTTGATTTATTAGCCATGTGTTGTTACATGAATTAATAAAAATGAGAAAGAAATTCGTTTTACGACAGTTTCATATTTGGCTGACTAATTAGATTTATGAAGCGGAACCATTAAATCTATGTATTTCTAAGATTGAACGTACACAATACTAACAATAAATGTCTTAAAAAGTATAAATTATACTATATTTATTTTTGACCGATTTTATCAACGGTATTTGTATATATAAAAATTTTATATTAACAATTGAAAAAATGCCAATCCCGGGATCGTCAAATTGTAATCCCGAAATCCCGGGATCAAGATTTTGGCTCGGGATTAGATTCCCTACCCACGGTTTACAGTATTAATAATATCATTATTTTATATTTCTTTTATTTTGTTAACTGTCAATTTATGGTGGAACTGCATTGTATTCTTTTATTTAATAAAACGCATTTTTTGTAGTAGATACTTATTCCACTTTTAATCGATAAATTAGAACCGGTTTCATCCGCCTCAGAGAGACATTTTCAACATTTCAATTTTATTAAATAAAAGAATAATTATTTTATATACTTACACGTTTTCTGTTGTCATATTTTGATATGCGTTTTTTGTGATATGCATTTCTAGTATTAAAAAAAGGAAGATTCTGACCAGTGACAACCCTAGGCAAAGTGCCACCCTTAACCAAACTTGGAATACCACCCCATTTTTTTTTTTGTTTTAAATTGTCTATAAATTCTTTAGGTGGCTATTTATTTATTTTATTATTTATTCTTGGCTATATTATACAAACATGTATACTCACCATAAATATTTAAATTGACATGCACAACATTACTACTTTAAGTAAGTACTTTTCTCAAACAATGATGGTTTTAGGTACGTGGAGGTCTCAGGCGATGACAGGTTTGAAGGCACTCTTGTCATAATTGTAAATTTTTCTATTATAATTTAAATTAAAATGTCGATAGTTTCTAAAAAAGCGATCGCATCGTCTACTTCATGAAAAACCACTAGATACTGCTGACAAAAGTTGTCATATTTATATCCGTTTCTTCTTTCGCCACCCCTTATTATGTGCCGCCCTACGCAACGCATGACTTGCCTACCCTCATGGAACGTCTCTGTGTCTGACAAAATAAACAAAATCTTATACCTATAGACATTTCTACCATTAGGTCACAGAAAGTTGTACAATTTTATAATGACTATCGTATCTATTCTATACACAAGACTTCTTTCGGCCGCTAATAATAGGGTAGGAAATTATCCAAGTATTAGCACTTATTGTAACAATTACAATAAGTTAATTGTTACAATAAGTGCTATGTTTTAACAGCACCTCTCTTGGCTGTGATAAATTTTAGAGTGAGACAGACAGTTTTGACAGTTCAGACGGCTAACTTATTGTAATTGTTACAATAAGTGTTAACATATTATAGATCCTACCTTATTTAGCTGCCGTAAAGGCCGAAAGCAGTCTTGTGTATAGAATAGATGCGTATGACCGGTTTCGTCATTTTAAATTGGCATTGTTAATTATTTATGAGTTTATTTTTAATTTTTATTTTAATATATTTTGGAAATAAGTGGCATTCGATATAAAAGTTAAAAACGCTCGTATAAAGCTTTACTTAAATAAGTCTCTATCTACTTTTATAAATCTTAAATAAGTTTTATAAAAAAAAAGTTTAAAATTTGCATCCAAAAATTACACAGCGTTCCTTCCTTGAAGTGAAGTATCTATTATTTTATTGTACATAATGAATATCTGCATAATATATGTAACATATACTGCATATATGCAGGCTCCCGATTGAAGTTTACGCAACGCATTGATCATCATCATCATTATTATTTGATGTTGCGGCATCATTACTACATTAAAGTTCCACCCGCCTCTTGACTGTAAAAAAAATGCCGCTACTCACCCATTCAATCGCGGAGAAAGGAACCCTCCACTTTTACTTTGACATTTCCCCATAGAAAAAAATGCACCCAATGAATGGCAGAGTCTATTTGCCGCCCTTCGTAGGCTTCTCGTTGAAGGATGAGCGGAGGATATGGATAGGAAAATGTCCAACGCAGACGTTTGTAACAGAATAATGTAGATCAGCTAAAAGAAAGAAAAAAACACGGTATGAAAATATATAAAATTATCTCATTAAATCATGGTACATCATTTTAGATATTATCTTATATAATATATTATTATATAAGAATAATTTTTATCTACTATAACTTGGTTTAGGCAGAGTTAAATTTAATATTTAAAAAATAGCCCAACACTATCTGCATTTTGTATTCTTACTTCAATAAGAAAAAAACAAATAAGTATGACTTACAAAGTGTGAATTATTTTTATCGAATCTCTACACTCTACAGCCTATCTCAACTATTATGGTTTCGCTTAGGTAGGGCTTAATTTAATTTTTAAAACTAACCAAACAGCACTCGAATTGGAAGATTATAAAAACTAGAGCGCTTGATCATATTCCATTTTTTTAAACATATTTATGTAATACCTATTTGTATATATTATACCTATATAAATATACCTGCCCAGGTGGTCAAATGGAGTAACTGTCTTTAAATTTATTGCGTGCAAGATTTGCGCATAATATTAATGGTGCCACAGATAAAAATCGAGGTTTACGTCATGTCATAAATATTTCTTTTTACTATGATTCCGACAAGCTTTGTATAAGTATACTTATAGGTAAAGTAAAATAATTTCATTATTTTTTGATTATTCACGAACCAGAATGCAAAATTTACTTTTCCTACGAGACGGAACTGCGCGCTGGTGTGTTCCGGTCCATTTCGAGCACTGTAACCAACACCATCTGCAATTTGTATTCTTAGTTCAATAAAACAAAAAAAAAACAAATACGTATGACAGAAAAAGTGTGCACTATATTTTGTATTCTTATACAATGAAAATGAAATAATTATAAATGGCAAAGTTTATTGTGCACTATTTTGTGTTCAATCTGTTTCACAGTCTACCTCACCCTTCGCATATGGATTAGATATAACTACGTGTTAATTGAAATCATTTTTCTATTTATTTAATTGAGCTTTGATATTGTCACAACGTCACAATAACCACATCCTCTGGAAATGTCCGAGAATGTGCTACGATAGGGAAGAGATACCCAAGTCGGTCCAACCAGCTGTTCGACCTATCGGGCCGTCCGACTTGGTTGCCACAAAGATCAATTATATATGATGATAAAAAATTATTACGGACGTGAAGATGTCTTCCCATAGTTTTGTTTGTCCGTATTGTTTAAGCGTTGTTTTTTGCCTTTCAATCCACTGGTACTTTTTATTAAATTACATAATTTATTAAGCTCATTCACAGGTGACCACAGTCTTGAGTACCTGCTCCTGAGACATTTTCATTCATAAACAACTGCTGTAATTTCATATTATTAAAACGTAGGGCCTCGTGATACGCTCGATTAAGACCGAGTACGGTATGGGGCCGGTTAGTTTGGAAGGTCCATGTTTGTGTTGTCACAATATTCATTCGTGGAAAAATAATAAAATAAAATAAAGTAAAATACCAACTTTAAAAATAATTCAGTAGTATTAGGGATACGTGAAATGTTAGTTTGAAGTCCCTGTTGATGTAGTAGCGGACCAGCTCGATCCATTGTACAAGACTTGTCGTTGACAGGGTGTACTTGAACCCTAAATTTATCGTCTTCATTATTAGCCGGAGGTATGTTGGTTCAATTGCAGGCTTTTGCTGACTTGCCCCTCAATATACAACAAAGTAGTGGCGTTACTAACAAAAAATACTTTTACGAGAATAAACAACTTTCTTAATCATTAAAAAAATACCAACACAGCTACAATTAATATTGATTTGGCTTTTAAGTTTTTAGAATAGAAGTTTTTTCAAAATTACTATTTTTACAACTTACTGTTTCTTTGGTGGATATTATTTTCTCTCTTTGTACTAATTATGTATAATAAAATTGTATTGTAGTTTAAATGCCTTGGAGTGCGTTTCAGTAATATTATTTTATTGTTGTTTTAATTTAATAAAACGCAATTTTTTTTGTACTTATTCCACTTTTAATCAATAAATTAGGACGGGTTTCGTCCGCCTTAGAGGGACATTTTCAACTGAATACATTTTTTTTAAACAATATTTATCAAACAAAATCCAAAGTGACAGAAATAATATAACAATAGATACATAAATTAATTATAATTTATCTATCCTAATTTATTGATTAAAAGTGGAATAAGTACTACAAAAAAAATGCGTTTTATTAAATTAAAACAACAATACAATGCAGTTCCACCATGAATTGACAGTTAACAAAATTAAAGAAATTCAGTAATATTAGGTGAATTAATAATTATTACATGTAAAAAAGTGAGCCAAATTTGGATTAAGGGGTCCAAAGTTACCCGATGATTTTTTAGACAGTGACGTCCGTAAGCAAAGTGCCGCCTTTCAAAAAACTAAGAATGCCGTCTTTTTTCATTTTGAGTTACAAATTGTCTGCAAATTCGCTATTTGCTTACTTAACTCGTAAATGATTTTTAAATTTACATACACACTATGTACTGAAAACAAAAGGTTTTCAAACAAAACCTACTCTAAACAGTAGTGGTTTTTGGTACGTGGAGATCTGCGGCATTGGCAGGTTTGGAGGCACCCTTGTAAAAATGTAGTCTTTGCGATAAACCCATTTTACAATATGTAATTATACAATACAACAAAAATTATGCTGTCATTATTTTTATGCTACGATTATTTTTTAAACTAAGATGTCGATCCTGCTTCATTTAAAATCACCACTGCTCTCAAAAGTTGTAATATTTGTATTCGTTCCTTCATTCGCCTCTCTTAATAATGTGCCCCACCTATGCAATGCACGATCAGCCTACCATCGCCGGAAGTCACTGCATCTAGCGATTATATTATAGTGTTATTAAAAAACAACTCAACAGGTTTATCTTTAATAAATTTGTTAAAATACTGATAAAATTCCAACAAAAGTACTGCGCCTTTCAAATGAAGATATAAGCTCATTACAATTTAAAAATACAGAATATATTTGAATTCATTGTTGTAAATGTACATAGGTACATATAAGCTAAACTTTTTTACAACTAGTTAAACCTAAATCTAATTTTAAATATTACAATCGATTTATGTGTCATTGGGTCTACATAATATTTATATGCGTATTATTTCACTTTGATTTAGAAAATATGATGTAAAGATACAACAATACCAGTCAATGTTAGATAAATCAGTCACCTACCACCTATATAATATGTTCCTTATAAAAATATGACGGCCTAATAGTTATTAATAATATATATTTATGTTAAAGAAAAATAGTGCTAAGTTAACTACTCATTTGAATGTAAATATGTCCAAAAACTATTAATTTTATCTTTTGAAATTCATACTAAATTATTTACTTAATTAAGTACCAATGGGTAGGTAGGTAGTAGGTACCTATGTACATTTATATAATATGGTTAGTTACACTGCATTGTAATAAACCTGTATACATGTCCCACGAATAGACGGACAATAGCATTGTTTGAAGGGTAAAGACGCACGCATTTGGACATTAAAGAAAATTAGACGTTTAATAATGGGTAGATACCCGTCTTTTAGGGGCGCTATCGATGTAGCAAACGTACATACATTTAGTAATATGTGTAAAATAATATATATAATATGCTCGTGTATATTATGTTTAATATTAATATCATGTTTAATATTAATATCATGTTTAAATGTCATATTCAATTAGATATGATCTGACCAAAATATGTGAGATAGGTATATGTAATATATAATAATGATCTTTCTAATATGGCAGCAATTCTTAAATATACATAATTTATTAAAACAATATATTTTCAATAAAATTACTTATTAGTACCTAAGTACACGAAAAAAAGCTGACATATTGAAACTACCTTCTTATTTATGGACAGTAATAAATCTGCATTTACAAATAATAAAGGCGATTTTTTTACTTACAAGAGGTACACTAACTAACCACAGAGATTGTTATTCTATAAGCTAAAAGCCAATAATAATCAATTAATATTGATAGTTTATCTGAAATTACTTTAAAATGCATTATTTGGTTGACTTATTACTTAAATATACAATAATTATTATGCATTGTATAACTATCAGAAAGATTTAAATGAACTATTTTTTGTAGATTTATAAATTTAAACCAAATCAGCCAAATAATTGATAATTATAATTATTGACATTATATTAACCATTAGTTAGATCCATTTATTTGAAATTTGTATATTATCATATTATTGCAATATTAAAAAAATGTTTAAGAAAAAGACATTAGAAAACAAAATCAAATTTAATCATAAAACAAACATCGCAAACAATATTATAGGACTAGTGATATAACAAGTACCTAACAGTGAGCCTCCGGTTTGGTCTATTGTATGAATGAAATTACTCAAGGGAAGGCATACATATTGCATGAATCCAAGATGTGTTCCATGGTCCAAACCTCATCGCACTTGTAAAATTGAGACTCTTTCAAGCCCCAGTTATGCACGGTTACATGTAAATTGTACGTAAAACAATTCACCGTAGCACAGTTCGCCATGAGCTTTCTTATCGGAAAGAGACAACCGTACCTATACTATAACTACGGTTTTCAATTTAATTAGAATCAATAAATGAACATTACCTAATTCAATTCCCATAGGTGATTTTGGCAAAATTCATGAATTTAAGAATGAAAACTTAACCTAACCTAACAAATAATCCAGTATATCGGCTATTTTCAAGATTTGTTTGCTGCTGGTGTCCTGTAAAGCGTAAACAGATAAGAACCGTGTTTTATTTCGACATGAACTTTATGTCAGTAGGTACTATACGACCCAAAGAAGTTGGACGGTCTTTCATATACGACCATATATTTCCCATCCAACATTTCACGGTAAAGTGTGATGCGCCTAACTGCATACGGGCAAGTTACCGGATTCGGTTATGTATTATATAAGCATGTCTGGAATGCCTACACCGAAATGATTTCTTTTGATTAATAGCACAACTGATTATATCTTCGTAAGTTGTTTATAACTTATCTGTGATTATTTGCAATTCCATCCCCAAATAATGAGGAGAAATTGTCCGGGGCAATTGCAACGGTTGTCGATCCCACTTCAATGCGCCATAAATTTGAAAGCATTTACCGATACAAACGGACAAAGAAAATAGCTGTTTCATTTATTGGTATTATTCCCTATACAAAACATGTTAAGGGGATGAATTTTCCACTCAATGACTGGGGTGAGTAAGTGTTTTCCTTGTTCGGGAATCGCTGGAGAAAAAACTGTAAAAAGTCATCCCATTAATAATTTATTATATATGAAAAGATTGCGTAATTACTTGATTTTGTATTAGGATGATAATCAAAAATTTAACAAAGTTTTTCATAAGTGTCAAATAAAATTATAAATAAACCAAAATAACGTAATTTCCGGCAAAAATTTAATTTTCATAAACAATACAAAAGAAGTTGCTATGTAATTGCATTTCAACACATTCACTGCTGACCAGTTAATTACTAGTTAATTACCACATTTAATTATCATGCTAATATTATATAATGGCCACGCGCCAGCCGCGTTGTCAGCGCTAAATGAGTTCGTGTTTCTAGTTTCTGTAACCTTCTTGTATTTCTGATTCTGTAACCTATTGCACTTTAAACACTTTTCTAATAGTTTTATTAGCTATTAAGATAAAATATCTTGGACAACTTTTAAGGCAGCATTTGGACCTTATATTTTTATATAAAAGCTGTATTTATTACTTATCCAGTAAATGATAAACGTCAATTAATAAATAGTAGCACATCACTTTATATAAAATTCGTATTGTTTTAGTACAAAAAAAAACGCTTTATTAGATTCTGGAGGCTGTAACTTTTAAAATATGTTATTATATTATATTATATAGAGGCCCATATTATGATCTTCTGCGGATCGAATATGATCTGAAAAAAATACCAAAAGTTACAGTTAGCGAAAACATCGATGAAGCTATATTTATGGATGGCACAAAAGCATCCTGACTTAATGACGACTTATATTGGTCACACTATTTGTACCACAGATTCTTAATAAAATATTATATTATAGAGAACTGAAAAAAAATTACCCATTGCATACTACATTTTTAAATTGACATTCATTGTTTCTTCTTAGATAAAAAATGGTATGTATGAGAAACTGAATCACACTTTAGCTACTTTGATACAATAACCATTGAAGATCCCATTTGGTAGAAGTTTTCTTCAACATCTTTGCTAGACCTGTTAAATTTATATTATAAAAATTATAATAATATACATCTTGGCTTAAAAAATCTAAGATAATGATTTTATTGATAAATAATTGTGTTAGAGAAAAGGTATTTAGGTTTAATATAAATAATTAAAAATAGGTTCAATTCTATAGTGCATCATCAGCACCCTAGTTAAACGTATCCAGTATAACCCCCAGTCTCTTGGATCGGTAAGTGTTTGCCTCTACAGAACACATGTTTACTTTTCTGCCAAATTGTTGTATGTCATTGATGTCGTTAATAAACGTATTTATGTCCTCGAATTTCGCTAATATGATTTAAGGGTTTTGTGCGCATAATATCTCCCGGCCATATGGTGGAGTATGATGGATTATAATATTTTGCTTGCGGGAAGTTCGCCGTTGAAGTGTTGTTATTGTGAGTGAAATTATTATTTGTGTCAAGCGACAAAAATGGGGTTGAAAAGTGCTTACAAAGCGAGTGATGGATATTGTAATTATGGTAAACAGCTTCGGGGATTATTGATTTTGACCGACTAACGTAAAAATAACTCACCTTTATACAAACATACATACATACTTTAGCCCAAACACCAAAAATCATTCCTATTTTTCACTTGTATGTGTAAATTTTCAATGAAATTTATTAACAAAAATATATTATCGACCGAGGGTAAGTTTTTGGTGGAATTCGATTTTTAATTATAATTGATTTAACTTTACTGTTTACTTTTAATAATTTTATGCGACCCGGGTTTCACCTTTTGGCAGCTATCAGCACTTTATACTGTCACCAATGGCAAACGCTCTCAAAATATAGTCAATTCTTGTTTATATACCAAATTAATATATTAAACGATAATGAAAATATTTTCTATTAATAAATAAAAGAGTAAGTAAAACACTTCAGACTGTATAATACTTATTATCAGATATTACTCCATCTCCTGGAAACGAGATTATGATGAATAGTTTTCTGGCGATCACTATTTAAAGAACTATAAAAAGTCATAAAAAACCAACGAAAAAAATATTATTCGTTGACAAATTGAATCAATATACAGACATAAAAAATGTATCAGCGAAGGGCACATTGTTTTATAGGTAGGTTACCTACCTATATTTATTTCGTATTTAAGGGGTATAATCGTGCCGGCTACTTGTTCGCACTACAGAGGCTTCTTTGATACGATACATTGCATTATTGCTGAACCACCTTTTATAGAAGAGAGAGCGCTACGTTTATACATAATAATAGTTAGGTACTAATTTAAATATTATAGAAGAAAAGTATATTTAAATTATATGCAACTATTTTTATTATAATGTTTATTTGTATAAATCGGTTTGTTATTTCTTAAGTTTTTTTAAATTTTATTTTGCTTTTGGGTATCTTTTATAATGCTTGCACAATACACATGGGAAAAGGCTGTTAACATCTTTAACAATCATTCTATTAATATTAATTCTAATTATATTGCTTCATTATTGATATATAAAGTGAACGAATGGTAGTTTTATCTCCTTTGATCCAGGAACAATATGGAATAAACATAGAAAAGTGTTAATGAAAACGCCATTTTTAATGTAAATTAAGTATGTCTGTAGCATTACAGTTTATCACGTAAACAAAATGTGCATTAAATATTACAAATATTTGAGGATAGGCACACAGTATTGTAAATCTTGCGTATTATGACGTATGGCCCGAACATTTAATCACAAACCAAAATTGCCTTCAAAGTCTTGGTATTATCCAATGGGAATGACCGAGAATGTGCTCTAAAAGGGAAGAGATCTTAAAGTTTGTCCAACTACCTATCGAGCCGACCAACGAAAGCAATTTTATTGCATTAAAAAAAATGAAACATCTTATTATGGACGTCTTCACATAATTTTGTAAGTCCGTACTGATTTAGCTTTGTCTTTTGTATACAATAAATTTATTATTTAAAACCATTTGTTTTTTGTAAGTTCACGGTGCTACTCTTCCTCATTAGAACTTTTTATTAGAAACTAAAGTCTAAATTAAAGTCTAAAAATACTTGAGTCTTAGGAATTTTCTGCTGAGACATTTCCGGTTACATGTAATTTGTACGTATGCAGTTCATCGTGGAACACTTATTCGTGCACCGCAGTAGTGAAACATGAGTTCGTATAACATTTTATCAAATGACGAGTTCTTCGTTGAACATTTCACCGTGGAATACATTTGTACGTATCTTACAAAATACGGCGATAGTTTGCAAATAGTACTGTTCCAATTAGATTAACCCTAACCTAACCTAGTAAAGACATCTCATAAAATTCCCTTGTTGTAGCATACGTACAAATATACTCCACGGTGAAATGTTTAACGAAGAACTCGTCATTTGATTAAATGTTACACGAACTCATGTTTCACGTGCTGCGGCGCACGAATAAGTGTCCTGCGGTGAACTGTTTATGTACAAATTTCCGGATACAGACATTTCCAGGCGTAAAACTGCTGATACTTCACATCAAACGTAAGGTCTCGTAATATTCAGGGCTCGAAATGGACCGGAGCGCACCGGAGCGCCGTTCCTGTTCGTGAAATCGGTAAAATTATCGCTAATTCGTGGAAAAAATAATTTGACCATCTGAGATAGATAGGCCATATAATAGAAAAACGAACACTTATTTTTATGAAATACACATAAAATTTGATAAATAAACTAAATTTCAGAAAACTGTCGAGCGCTCCGGTTCGTAAACTTTTGCATTTCGAGCGCTGGTAATATGCTCAATTGAAACCTAAATTGGTGCGGGGCGGGTTAGCTTGGAACCGCTGCATATTTTTGTTGTTCCTTGGGTTAAATAGTTATTTTTTTTGTACCTTAATATATTTATATTTTTGACATCTAATGACGGTTTATCACATATGCATAATTTTCGGAAAGGGTTCTCTGTAATTGTCAGCGTCTCGGGATTCTATGAACCTAAATCCACCACTGTTAGGAGGAATTCTGAAGATACCTCACATTGATTCAGTGGGCTTAACGGTCGTTATTTTACCTGTGGATATATTTCACATCTGGCAAAAAATGCCATAAGTAGATATCACTTAAAATAAAACAAACGCTTCTGAGATGTGCTGTCTGCCAGCGCAAATGTTAATCTTATCCAACTTAAAGATCTCACCTGTTCTTTCTTATATGTAGGTAGGTAAGTACCAGGAATATCAAATTACCAATAATATACCTACTGAAGGACGAAGGGATATTAACAGGTAACGCGGTGATGCTAAAGCCGTCGTTAGTAAAATTAATACGATAATAAATGTGTATTTATTATACTACAGTTATATAAATAATATATAATAAAATCATGAGTAGTGTTTATATATATTAATAATAAATTAGTATATATTATTATATTTTTTGTCATATCGGATATTCAGATTTTAAAAATTATCGTTTCTACACTTGCCGATGATAGAAGATTTTCAAAACAAATGAATGTAGTGCGTGTCGTTATTATTTTCGTGTATGGTGGGATAGTGGATGTTTATTTTCGAGTTTTGATTTATGACTTTATACCAGTCGGGATGACTTTTAGTGTGCGACTAGGCTAAAGTACTACTGCTGCTATTTACTAATCGGAATTATGAATGATGCAATTAAATAAATTAAGTGACTCACTAAAAATTTACCTTTAAAAGTGTTATTAATTAATTAATCAATCAATCAATACGTGTCTCAAATATTAAGAAGAAAATTAAATAGCATTTCAAAATTGTAGTTTACATCACACAAACAATTGAATAGAATAATTCGAAAATTGTTTCAGCTTATTATTTATATAATATCCTTTCATGAAAATAATACATATCGAGACTCATTAACATAATTTATGTTTAATATTATAAAACAGTCACAAAAACTTTTTAAAACATTCGATTCAGCGAACGTTTACCCTTTGGGAAAAATCTAAACGTCCACAATCTAAAAATACGTTTAATCATTAATAATATTAAAACTGGTATCAACTCAGCGTACAGAAGAGACCCGCTGTTTTTACCACGGGAGTATCCCATGGGGGTCCTTCCACTACCCCATGATGAACCTCTAGCGCGCTACTATGACTAGCTATAACTGCTGCGTTGCGTGGATATTCGCCGAATCAAAAATCAATCGACCATAAACTTGATTGAGCGGTGAGTGTCGTTGTGTTGGTATTTGCTCAAAACTACGTCATTTAATGGTGAATGACGTCAAAATTGTATCGTATTAGCGGTCATATTACGTAAAATTATCGTGTTGTTATACCAGTACGTATTTGTATCTATTTATAATGAGTGCGTTGTAATCTAAAATTTAAATATATTATTACCTAAGTACAAATATTACCTTTTAAGTTAAATTGAATATTGTCGGCTTACTATGCAAAACTTCTATGCCTGTTTTAGAAAAAAAATCAGGAGAGAGTTAAAATGTATTATTTATTACAATTCTTTAATAAATAAAAAAGTTTTAAATAATATTGTAGAAAAAACTTTTTTATTTATTTTATTTGTTTTAACTCTCCACTGATTATATTTCTAAAACAGACATAGGTAGAAGGTTTTCATAGTAAGGTGACGATATTGTAATTAACGGGTAATATCATACTACGTAGTGTTTTTGTTAGAAATATATATATATATATATATTATTATTATTTGCGAGACGTGGACCCTCAACACGAGAGATGTCCAAAGGCTAAGAGTCACACAGCGAGGCATGGAGAGGTGTATGTTGGGCATCACGCGAAAGGACTGTAAGAGAAACGAATGGGTTAGGAAGCAGACAGGAGTACGCGATGTAATAGACGTTGCCAAACAGCTGAAATGGAGATGGGCGGGGCACATTGCTCGCCGAAGGGACGGCCGCTGGACAAATGCCGTCATCCAGTGGTACCCAAGGGGCACGAAACGGCCACAGGGTCGCCCTAAAAGCCGCTGGATTGACGAACTGGTAAAGTTCGGCGGAAATACATGGCAGTGAACGACACAGGACCGAGAGAGTTGGAGAAAGCTTGGGGAGGCCTTCATCCAGCAGTGGATTGATCCCGGCTGATGATGATGATTATTATTTGACATCATTAAAATATAAATCATAATATAGTTGATAATATCAGACAAAGGATAGTGTACGCGATGGACGAGTGGTGGCGTATCCATTTATGTTTTCAATCTTGGGTTCTAACTCCGGGTCTGAAAAATTCACATGTTGTCTTTTAATATTTCTAGAGTCGAAGCATAGACCAAATAGGTGGATCGTAATAAATTAAGAAATAGGTATATTCGTGGGGCTGATTTCTAGCTGTAGAAGCAATGGGAAAAAATAATAAAATACTTTGGTTTCGAGTAGATAATTAAATTACAGATGAGTCCATAGAATCCTCTTGATGATGCCACACGAGAAGTTACCATTTAGAATATTATTTAGATCAGGGTAAGACTTTACATTTGGATCACGATAAATTGCATAGTGATCGGAGTAACTTGAATCAAGTAGGTATAGTATATGTATAAGTGGGGAGACTCCGATGATTTCATACCTCTTATCTGTGTGCAAGCTGACTGGCAAATTGCGGTAACATGCAATTGCTGCAGTTAGCCGCAAACTGCCGATAAATTATGCAGCAACTTGCAGTGCATATGAGATGAATCTTAAAAATATTTGTACATAATTAATATATAATATATTAGATTCATGACCTTTAATTTAAAATTAAAACAATGTTAATTGAAATGGTTAGATAGATACGAATTTTATTCTCCCTCTTAATATTTGGCCTAACAGTAATCGAATGGGGCATGTGTCGGTGTTAAGAAGCTTCCCCAAAATCATTGCGACCGCACTACCCCCGACCGTCCCTTGCGATTCGACGATGCGCCGAGACCCGAAACTCGATCTACCACAACTTCCCCTTTTCCGCAATAATTTCACAATGGGGTAAATATTTGCACTCTGGTCAAAAACTTAAGAAGGGAGGCGTGTAAATACACATTTTTTTTGATTATGTAGTTATTCTTACTGCTACTTATCCACCATTTTATGATATAAAAATTATTAGGTATAAATCCTGGATAATACAAAATCATTCAACTTAATTTAATCCAACTGATTATTAAATATACATCTACAGATGGATGAATACGAACACTTCTAAAAATGTATTATATAAAACACTTATGTATCATGTAATAACTATGTAAGTCCATTTGAATTTAAACTTTCAATGAATGTGTAATTTCAAAATAAGAATGAAGCAATCTAATCAGGCGTGCACATCATTTTTTTCTCGGGTCTGGACCGCCCTCATGAACGAAAAAAACACAAATGTTGTGGGTGAGAATAATATTACTTACAGCAGTAATACGTATTAGGTATATGAAATATTTACTTCTAATATGACTTGGGCGATGGTCGAGAGGTTACCACGTTGGTTTATTATATCGTCGATCCCGGTTTCGAGGTCCAGGTCTGACAAAATTCACATTTTTTTTTCAATGTATGTTTGGACTCAGAGTATGGGCCTAATAATTTGAACAAGTGGTTAACATCCATTTCTCGTAAAAACAAAAAATATTTTAATACAATCTCCACTATGTGTAGGGCCATAATATGATCTTCTTATGATCGGTAAAAAAATTCATGCAGAATATCTAAAGACGGTATAGCGTGGCGCAGATGATACGAAATACGATAGAAATTTTCTAACATTATTTTAATACTAATACGCCATGCCCACACGAATATGTACCACTTATTGGTGAGATAGATCACAAAAATTCATAGGTGAGCATCAAACAAATGATTATAACTGCAGGTTCAAACACACAATGAAAACGCTGAGCGTCTAGGCATGGGGTATGTTACAGGAGATATGCGGGTGGTACTAAATGGATGTTGTCAATACCATTTTTATGTGTGTGCAGTTGAATATGATCGAACTTATAACCTTACAGAAATTCAATTGATACGGTAGGTTTTTTTGTGCGAAGAATGGATACGATTTGAGTGCTTGTGTTTTATATTATAGTTGAATATTGAATAATGAACCTTTTATAGGCAGCATTGTTACGATTTTAGAACCATTTCATCTTAAAAGATGTCGCTATTGTTTTTAATCGTTCCTGATTCTAACATTTCCCGCCAATCCAAGCGTCATAATCGCGCGGTTCCGGAAGCAAACCGAACCGACCTCAAAGGCGGGAACGGATAATTTAAAATTTCCATTCCGTGGCCATTGACTCCAAACAATTGGTTCTCGAGTCAGCGAACGCCTAATCGGGTTTGCAGCGTTTGCCAATTCATGCGGAAGCGTTTTTGATTTTTTAATTTCGAACGCGGGCAAATACATTCGATATTTTAGTAGACAATTTCGTATTCAAAGTTACACCGTCTGACGTATCTGAATAAACTCACTTAGTTACGTTTTCAGTAAACTGTGAGAATATTCGTCAATGATTTTCCACGATATTGATGATTTTGTACCTACTTCAGTAAGATTATTCGAAGTTAATTAGGCATATTTGAAGGGTATACGGGCAAAACAAGAAATGTCACAAAAACAAAAGTTGTCGATATTAATTACCAATTCAATTTTTTAACACATTGGACATTCCTAGTTTTTACATTGGTAGAAAAAGAACTTCTTTTTTTGAATCTTTCGCAATACTTTTATTGCAGTCTTCATCCATATCGGACATTTTAATGCACAATAATTAAAAACTAAAAGTTCCCACTTTTGGACCTGTACCTAACCTAACCTAACGAGTATTATTTTTCAATATTAGATGCATGGTAGAATTCTTTCACGAATATCATCCGTAAGGGATCTTGGTATTATGTTTGACAGAAAACATTCATATCGTAGCCATTTTGAGAATGTTTAGATACCATTTATAACAAGGCGCTTCAAATGTTTATTTATTAATTTGAATTAAAATTAAATTAAATAATATTATCTGTGTGTGAAAGAAATAGTAAAATGAGTCTAAACTAAAATCATACATAAAACTGAAATTTCGACAACAATGTTTTTGAGAATAATTGCCCTGTTTCTAATGTAACATTAATGATTTGATTTGTCGCTTTTTTACGCATAATAGAGTGTCACTACTGAAAGGGCATTTTGACATTTATATTCAGATTATGGAAGACTTATTTCTCTATCCTTAACTAAAAACAGCCAAAGTTCGACATAGTATAACTAAATTTAACCATGTTCAATTAATTTTTAAATTTTGGAAATATACTTTGCTGCTACTTTTTGTATACAGAAATATACGAAACTATTTAAATACACATACATAATATATAAATCGGGACCTAATTTCTTTATAAAGTAAAAGAAATTCATTGTCATATCGAACTACGGTTGTAAGCAGGTATTATATTACTGGCAACAATCCATTTTATGAAATAATTAAAACAGGTATCACCATAAACATTAAATATTTTGAAGGTTCCATTCTTTATTTAAATGGTGATTAGATACATATATTAGTTTAGATGATTTAATTAAAAATAATTTAAACTGAGACTAAAACATAATTAAAACATTATATTATTTAATTAAAATAAGTTTCCTTAGAAATTTGTCTAGATTTATATTAGATCAATTGATATTTTTTCGAAAGACGTCTGTGAAAATTGTGTATCAGCGGTTCACAATCGGATCAATTGAAAAGATGATCATGTGACCCAACACCCCCTTGAAGCGATCGGCGCCCTCTTTTCGTCCGCGAACAAATTAAAATGTAAATCCCCCAATGTGGTTAGAATAAATAATTCTAATTTAACACAAAATAAAAGCTGGACAAAAATTTCACAGGGTGATCAGATTCGTTGATTCATTTAGAGAATTAGATATTAATTCTCGAAAAAAAAAGAAAATTAACAATTTAAAATAATGACAACTATGAACCTTTATGAAGTCTTCTCCAAGCTGGTCCCATTCTGACGTGACGTTCCTAGACAAAGTACCGCCCTTATTCAGACTTAATATACCGTTTTATTTTATTTTAGCCTTCAATGATTGTTTTCAAAATTGTTAGATATTATATATATTATGTACTTACTTACTTTATTATACATATTAAATTTTTAAACAGACAGATGTACCAAAGGTCTTGAAAAAATGTCATACTTATAATCTGTTAACTATAAGAGCATTTCTACAAAACCTACTCTCAAAGAGCGATGGTTTTAGTTATGTGGAGTACTGAGATCTTAAACAGTTTAAGGAGACCGTTGTGATTTTTTATAATTAATTATTACTTCCTAACGACACGACCCCATCGTCCGCTTCATAAAGCTGTAATGATCGAATTCGCTCCATCATTTGCCACCCTTTATAATTTGCAGCCCCTAATCAACGCATGACCTTCCTATCTCAAGGGACATTACTATATGCATTGCATTGCTATATACGTATGTAGATCGCATATATCCGGTCTTTCCAGTCATACACAAGACTATCACAGGCAACCTCTGTACCTCTTAGTTACGAGTATCATTGGATGACAAAAAATATCGATGTAACTTTTACTTTTTTGACCTGTATATACAACCGATTTTCATTTAAGGTATTTAATGACGAAAAATAAAATGGTTTTCATAAACGACCATGTCCATTGACAAATTTCATTGTTTCGTTACACATAAACATAATAATTATGGATTTGTTTGAAAAAATGTGCTACACGTATATTATATAAGGGTAATTTTGAAAATTTGCGTTCCTCCTTCGACGACCAAAGGTAATTAGCTCTTCGTTAATAGTTATACAATTCCTAAACATGAGGAAGAAAAAGGGTATTTATCATTCCGATAATGCACCTATATGTTTATTGTAAAAATACATACCTACCTATGTAAAATGACCTTTACCGATTATTTCCGGTTATTATTGGTTTACCAGTTATTACGTATTACGTACGTATTACGTATTACCGGCTATTACCGGTCTTTAATGGTTATTTTTATACATGCTTGTTAAGTAATGTCTCTAACCGATCTTAAAAAATGTCCACGTTAGTGTTGAGATCATGTATGAATAATGGTGTATCATGTTTATCAATGTTGTTTAAAAATGTTTTTCACCGTGAATACTAAATCTCTTCTTTAGGAACAACCTGTAGGCCGCAAATTCGAAAATCACGCCGCGTGGCCGCCACAAAAAATAAATAAACTAGATATTTTAATTTTCGTCGAAAATGATTTCGCGGCGATTCAAACCCGCTCATCCGTTCGACTGGTTCTTATTTTGAATTCCATTGTGGCGCGTCCACCACATGCCCCATTATCGCGACATAATGCGAGCGCGCGCTGTGTGGACGGGCATCAATTTGAAGTATTTATTTTTATGGTAAATAGCAGATAGTGAATAATTGGGCCTGTGAACGAATCCTTTACATTTGAAATGAAATAGTCATACAGCCGATTTAATAATTAGTTAACATTTTTTAATTGATTAAGTAGTGATACATAATATATACTTACACAAATTAATTTTATATTATTCCACAGCACTTTTCGTTGTAGAGAAAAAGTAATCAAGGCTTCTATTTAACATAAGTGATTAATTTATAATCTCCACATATATCATTGTGAGTGTATCTATTATAGTAATTATTTAGTTTTACTAAAAGGGCGTTTTAAAGTTTGGCTGGTAATAAATACTACATATAATATTTTAAATTGTCTTATTACTTTCCATTCGTGGTGAAAAGACATTGTATTAACCAATATAAAACAGAATATGTATTAGAAATACGGGTGCCGGACGAAATCACGGAGGCTGAAATCCCGAATGCTGAAATCCCGAATGGCCGAAATCCTGAAAAATAAAAAAATACAAACAGTAATAATTCTCAACAACAACTAACTCGAAACCAAAAAATTCTACTTTTTATAAAAAAAAATGCAATATATATATATATACCTATATTGACAATTATTAGATAATATCATAATTTCTATTTTTTCACAAAAAATTGTTTTTTGTCTAAAATAATATTATTAATTATTATCAAAATATAATAATATTTAAGTATAAATTTTTTTTATTTGCATTTTCTTTTATAAAAGTAGTATTTTTTGCTTTCGAGTTGGTAGTTGTTGAGAATTATTACTGTTTGTATTTTTTATTTTTCAAGATTTCGGCCTTCGGGATTCCGGTCATTCGGGATTTCAGCATTCGGGATATCGGCATTCGGGATTTCGGCTTTCAGGATTTAGGCTTTAGGGATTTCGGCCTTCGTGATTTCGTCCAGCACCCGTATTTCTGATACATATTCTGTTTTATATTGGTTAATACAATGTCTTTTCACCAAGAATGGACAGAAATAAGACAATTAAAATTATTATAGGTAGTATGTATTACCAGCCAAAGTTTAAAACGCCCTTTTAGTAAAACTGCATAATTAATATAATAGGTACACTCACAACGATGTATGTGGAGATTATTCCCTTCGGGATTCAGGTCATTCGGGATTTCGGCAATTCGGGATTTCGGCCATTCGGGATTTCAGCATTCGGGATTCCGGCCTTCAAGATTTCAACCCAAGCCCTTAGAAATGCATACTGAATGCTAATTTCATTTTTTATAACTGGCAAGAAAAATATCTTCAACATTATTATTGTAAATGTACTATTTTTATAATTAATTAATGATTAATCAAGTCGTCCAAGATGCAATAATGTCTTATAAAACCCTCAAATAATTTCATATTTTGCAAAATGATCCCTATTATTATTTTAAGGAACTATCATAAAAATATAAGTAATAGGATCTACGTAAAATTTAATTAATTGCTATTAATTCAATGCGTAATGCGAATGATAGTAACGTTATTTTATGTTATTATTTTCATATGCCTTCGATGTTTAGCGATGTATCAGATTTCGTTTGTTTTGCATCACCCCCAATTCAGTAAGTATATTCCAAGATTCTTTTTTTGAATGTGCAAGCGGTTTGGCCGTAGACAAAACGCAATTTCTGTGTGTGACACATCTCCAGCCAATCAGATATAACCGAATAAATTTAAAAAATATAATCGTTCAGGCAAAGGGGAAAAATGGCGGTATATTTTGTATATATGCAAGATAATACGATATTTCAGGGTGACGGTGATACCCAACTTTCGTGAATTAAAGAACTGCCAAGACTATCTAAAACTTTCTGACGGTATTTTGACGGTATTTTGACTAATTGTATTATTTATTGATCTTTGAATATAAGCACACGAATTAATGTTTAAAATAATAAATAAATGGAAAAAGCGCCAAGGACATTCAATCACAAACCAAATCTCAAAATATTAGTGGACAGGATTTTGAGAATTCAAATACTGTATACAAATCTGACGATAATATGAAATAATTTTTTAACTTTTTAACAACATACAACATGAATGTTTACAATACTATTTTGTGGAGTGTTTTATTACGTGGGGTTACTGTCAACAGTTGGTAAGTCTCAAAATCATGTTATGGAGTAATTGCAATTTTATGTTTGACTTTCCCTCTAAAATCAGGCATAATGCTAATTTCTTTGTGCTTTGTGTGCATGTTCTATAATATGTCATTTGATCTAGCATACATATTTATATTTATTATATATAAAATCCGTTGTTAACTCAAATACATAAATTATCAACTTAACAACGTTTGGCAGCACTCCCACGTAAACGTTTAACAATAGTGCTATAAACACATGCAAACATATTTGCAATAATCACCCTTATTAGGTACAATGTATGTATAGTTTTTTTTTCTGTCACATTGATCTGTATTCATCTGTTTACTAAAATAATGAAAATTGTTAGAGTAGAATTATATGTTTAAGACAAGGTCGTGTAATTTATAAACTACATTAATATGTTGCTAAAGATTTATGAGTTGGTATTTAATCGATTTTATATAATGAATTGCCCATCTAAACAACGTATCAGGAAAAACCAGATATTATTATTAAAATTTATAAAAAGAAATAAAGCATTTAGAATTTATATTAAAACATAAAGAAAGAAAATGGTCCTGTTTTCTTAATTCAAAAAAAATGGGGGAAAAAGATTGTCTATTATTTATTATGGCTGCGCGTGCGCGGGTTTTTATTTAATTTGGAACTGGCTGCTAACGGCCTCTTTATTTGCAAATGTGCGTTAAATCGTTTTAGTTTAACTTATGAAATGTGAGGTATAATGGATTTGAAGTTAAATTTATTTTAATGCTGTATAAATAAATTATTATGTCAATAGTAATAATGTGGGAACTGGAATCTGCGATACCTACTAACTTTATATTTTATCTTCGAAACAACATAAACCTAAGCATTGTTCGGTTTATCATTTAATATATTAATTAAAATACTCTTCAGGTACTTTATCATCTACTGAGCTCGATTAAATGCAGGGTGAATACTCCTTTCACTCTAATCGATCTTGAGTCCTTCACTATGTACTTTCATTCTCCTTGGTGTATTCGTCGAACGGACAGGTTTTAGAGCAGTGGTAGTCGTTTGGCGCCCCTCAGATGTAGGTAAATCATTCTACAGAGGCACCATGGATACGGCAAAAATGGCTTACAGTTGTAGTGTATTGTTTTCTAGCATTAAAATAAGCATTGTCGCAAATAATGCCGATATACCTGCGAATCAAGTGATATTTTTACTAACTTAGAGACCTCTGTCACGTTATCGACTACCCTTGTCAGCAATCTAACACAGTGTTTTTTCTACATTATGTAAGGGAGATATGTGGTTATTTTATTAATATTCTATGTTTCACATATGATATGCATACATGCTATGTGCTTAAAAACAATAATTTTTAAAATAAATTATGTATAAGTATACCGCTGTTTTCAGATAAAACACATTTTGTCTCAAAACATAAAACATTTTTTTCTAAATCACAACGTCAATTTATCGCTCAACCCTTGTCATGACTACTGTACATTTAACTTGAATTAGTTTTCCAATTGTATTTTATATTCTTTTAAAAAAACTCGTACATTTTTTATCAACCCTGTTTACCTACCCTATCTACGTCAACTATTTTTCGTTTTATCTGTATTTTAATTGTTTGCTCAGCTGCTATATTCTTAATAATAATTAAAATGAAAAGAATATACAAGAGATTTTAATAATATTTCTTTATTCATGCTTTTTAGTTTGTATTTTTTAGATAAAAATATATTTGAAAATACTGTTTTCATTTAAAATCTTTGTATTTGTTGGAAAGTTATAATATATGTACTTATACCCAATATGAGGTAGTAAAGGTATTTTTTTTAAATATTTAATAATATTCTTACTTGTGTTACTTACTAGAGGGGTCCATTTAACGAATTTATTTTTTTAACAGATAACGATTAAGGGATTATGTTAATTATTTTCTACAGTTTTTTCTTCGATTAAAGAAGAAAAATCATTCAATATACCTACCTACTAAAATTATTACAAACTGCGGTCAACAATGAATCAAGAGTGATTAAATAGATTGGCAAAATTGCACGTACTTTTCGAAATTTTCACTACATTATTTGCTCTTAAGTACCTACTTAAATAGAATACAAAAATATAAATTATTACAACAAAAAATCCCAAGATTGGAACTATTGTTCCAAAAAAATATTATATAAAATACTTTGTTGTTTGACTTATATGTACTAGCGTATAATTATAGTGAACTTTTAAATTTGATCCTAAAGTTTATACTTTTATATTATTAAAAGTTTCATAATAAATTCAATAGGAATGCCTACTGTCACATTTATCTAATTTTTACTATATCGACATAATCAGTTTATTCTATTAAATAAATAATACAATAGTAGATATTCTCAATCTGGTAACATTGCTACTGGCAATTTCTATCCATTGTCAAAGAAATAGCCATACAGTTTCCTTTCATCCCATAACAAATAACATATTTTCGTTATAATAAAAGTGAAATGTGGTCATCGGAGCGTGTTTTCTATTATTGGATTATTTTGAGAATGGATTTGGACGGTTCTTTCAAAGCTCGGGGCGCACTCGACTATTATTATTTAATTCAATTTATTTTTTGAATAATTTATTGAAAAAAAATGATTATATATAATTTAATACAATTTAATTTGTTTTATAAAACAGTATTTAGTGACTGTTGTGAGATGTTTCTTTATAATTATTTTATATTACCAACTATCTTGTTTGAAATACATAATTGTATTGTTAACTATTTAACCGTTGTTAGTGAAATATTAAGATTAATAAAAGTGCCTTCCAAAAACAGCAACCAGCATAGAATTATGTAGGTATAGTTGTAAATATGTCTAATGAATTTATAAAGATTTTTTATTACAGGTAGGTAAATACCACATAAATACGTTATTATAAGCAAATTTTGTTGTATTCCAGTATACTTATATTATTAAAGAAACTTTATATAATTTATTCAACTTCATCTTCATTTTTATGTCCTCCTGTTGACGATCTTAATTCCTATCAGATTTTTATATAGTGATTCCAGCATTTTATCGTTTACTTACCTTTAAAAATATTGTATGACCTGTATCTTTCATCATTTGAACGGACCAAACTTTAATATTTTACCTGACGATGAGTATTTTTAAATTATTGGCTTCACTTCTGGCTATGTGACTTCTTTCAGAACGGACAAGCACCCTTAAGCAGACTTCAAATGCCGTCCCTTTTCATTTTTAAGTTTTATTTTTTCAGCGAAATCGTTAAGTTGGTAGATACATACTTATTTTATTATTTATTTTCGGCTATCTTAATAAACAAAAAAATACACAATAAAACACTACATTGAACTCTCAAACACTCTCTCTAACTCTATGCTACTACTACTCTCAAACAGTGCCAGTTTTTGTTACGTAAATCACCTAATAAAATGTATTTTACAACATGTATTGCAATACAACAATAGTTATGTTGTCAGGATGTTTATGTTTTGATTATTTTGTAAACTAAGACGTTGATACTTTCTAATGAAGCAACTACTTCGTCTGCTTTCGTCGAAAGTTCTAATATTCGTATTCGTTCCTACATTTGCCGCTCATATGCAACGCATGACCTACCTATCTTCACGATACGTCACTGGATATGTGTCCTGTTTTGATAAGGATATTTAGCAGACGTATTTAACACATTTCAAAAGCATCAGTATTCCATATTTTCCGCTAAATGGTTTAAGTCTTGATGTTATAAAGAAATATGGAAGAGATTGAAGTCTTAACCAGGAGAAATCTAGTCTATTTATATAAAAGTGTCATATTTCGTTCAAGTCTATTCTTAATCTTTTGTAATGCCTACACTTTTATACAAACTCTGATGTTTGTAATTATCCGCTATCCAGTTTATAAAAAGCGTCTATATTGAGGTCTTACCTATTTTTAATTCAAATAGTTTTTAACAGCAGATCGAGAATGTGTTAAATTAACATAAATAATTACAAGATAAAAAGAACTTTTTTATATACAACGTTTTTAATTTTTTTGTTGAATCATGTAAACTTGACTTGGCTAGCTTAAACGATCAAAAAAAAAATTATTTGATAGAAATAATACTGAAATGTCATTTTAACACTCATATTTATTTCCATAGTAGCGCACGTATATATTAATAATTTAGTTGCTATGACTAGACCCCTAGCAACCAATAATAGTGGATTGGATTACGGATTTCTTCCGAAATAACTTTTCATACAAAACAGAATTCAATTCTACTTAAAGATGGCTAAAAGTATTAAAAATGCATTGGCATCGTGTTCTGATATATTTTACAAGTTTCAAATGTCTAGCTAGTCGGGAAGTTAGTTAAAAATCGATTGCAAGATTTGTACCGGACAAACAACTACCGGACAAATAAGAATACGATCTAATAAAAACGTTTTAAAATAGTACTTATTACTACATGAAATTATAACTTTCTATTTGTTTTTTAATGTTACTGCTTATAACTTTTATAACATTATTGTGGGTGCATTTAAGTGGATAGTGGAGTAATGAAAAAGCTTGAATGAAAATGATTAAGTAGGATTATCCAATGTCCATGTACTTGCATTCATATTATTAAATTATACGTATCACTAAAAATAAGTACTTATACAATTTTAATTCATTATTTGAATAATGACAATACATGAAGTAGTATTCTTTGTGTACTATTGGACTGTTTTTTTTTTAAATATAGCAAGATTCCGTATAAATGAATTCTGATTCATGATTTATATAAACTTAATAAAACACATGATAAGGCACCATAAAACATAAAAACGATTGACATTAAAGGAAAGTGGAATATGTGATGACTATAACTTCAATATGTTGATAATGTCCAAAATAATTTACAAGGCTGAGTTTTAATAGTAACAAGTAAATTACTATGTTCTATCCTAATTTTATTGTAGCATATAAGCTTCTACAGAATAGAATTTGCATTACAATATTTTCTACATGGAATATAATATGCAACTATCCTAATCCACTAAAGTATACGCTGGATCTTGACACACATTGAAAAAATAACATGTATTTTGACCAGCCACGGGTTTAACTTTATATAAAGAGTGAATATCTACGAACTAGGCCAACTTAGGTGCATTTAGAGTTGTAGAAAAATAAAGTATCTGGCAAAATGGATTCAAGTTAATCACATTAAGCTGAAACATTAACATTATATTCCATAAATACCCAGAGCAAGTTAGATGAAAGTATATATATTATTTTTAAGCAATATACATTATGATACATCAAATAATGAATAAAACAATCGGGTAATAACTCGTAGGACTCAATCAAGTCTTTATAAGTATTCATAAGCATGCTATAGTGCATCAGTACAACTATTTTAATATTTGTATTTGGAAGGGGTACGATATATTATTTGTTGTTTAGCTATTCATATTTCGAACATTAGTTATTTAATTTATCAAATATCAATCAATGTGATATCACTCATCTTCATGGGATCGAAGTTATTATCGCCTGTCATTATTCAAAACCGCTCGTCCGAACATAGCCACCTGGCGAAAAAATATTCTCCAAATAAAGGTCGAAGATTCATTCATTTTTTTCCTTCTCTATAATATCACAAAACTTCAGAATCGAGTGGCGAAATATTTAATATTCGGCAGATTCTTTGTCCGACCTTTTTAAAATCGCCGCCCAATATATACACGCGGGAGTATACCCGTCAACAATATTTTGATCTTTCTACTGTTGTGTATATTTGATTTTCTATTGTTGTCTGTGAAATTGATTTATTTGTTCAGCCTTCAACTACTATGCTATCTATAATACATGGCACTTTCATGAGAAAAAAAATAATTGTAGTATTAAAAAAAACTGTAAAAGTCTGTTTACTGGTAACCAAGCGGGAACAACGACAATTTTCATAGCCGATTTAGGCAAAATTCATGAATTCAAGAATGATAACCTAGCCTAACCTAACAAATAATCAAGTATATAGGCTATTTTCAAAATTTATTTACCGCTGGCTTCCACTAAATATAAAAGAACCAAAATAACGTATTATTGTATTTTGAATATGTATTATTATTATATTTATGAGTGTTTTGACTTAAAAATAATTACAAGATAAAAATAACTTTTTATATACCCACCACGTGTTGAATCATATAAACTTGAAAATTCTATGTATTAATAATTTAGGACAAAGAAGGCAATTGTCAACAAATCATTTTTTTTTCTATCTTGCAACAAACAAATATAGAATACTGAAATGTCATTTTGATTTCCATAGTAACGCACGTATATATTTATAATTTAGTTGCTATGACCACCCCCTTAGCAACCAATAATAGTGGATTGGATTACGGATTTCTTACGAAATAACTTTCCATACAAAACAGAATTAACTGAAAATGAATTCAATTCTGCTTAAAGATGGCTAAAAGTAATAAAAAAATGCATTGGCATCGTGTTCTGATATATTCTAAAAGTTTCAAATGTTTAGCTAGTCGGGAAGTTAGTTAAAAATCGATTGCAAGATTTGTACTGGATAAACAGCTACCGGACAAACAAGAATACGAGCTAAGAAAAAGGTGTAATAATTAATTCATACACAATATTATATGAATGAAAATATTAATTTACAATTCAAATTTTATAATATGCAAACTTTATGTTTCTAAATAATATAAAACAAAATAATTATATCGAACTCATGTCAGTGTTTCTTTTATTGTAATTAAATATATTTTATTCAAGGCGTAACAATTTATCATTTTTTAAATTTACGATCAAAGAAAAATTACAGAGATAATCAGATATCTACTTTTGTCGATAATTTAGTGGCTAGTCGGTTTGTAAGTAGAAGACGCATGTTTGAATCCCACCCAGTCCAAGATATTATGAACTTTATCATAATATGTATATTTCTAACGATATTTATATTTTAAACATAGTTTTATTCATTATTCTGTAATTCTTATTAAGAATTGAGCATAAAACTGTTTTAAAAACTTGATTTTTATTATGCAGATATTAATTTTAATAAATAATAGCATGTTACAACTGAACCAATTTGAATAAGTTTCTAGATAAAATAATAATTCTACATATGCCTGCATCGTTATTTCCTTTTCTATACTTATATGCATTATTCATTATACATTATTAATGAATCTTAAGTAAAAATGTGTGAATTGAATGGCGAATAACAATTTCTCCTAAAATTCTATTATAGATTGTATTATGCAACGTATTTTATTTATAATTAAAAAGGTATCAAAATCTCAACGATAACTAGAAAGGAAACACTTACAAACATTCATCATAAAACTGTGAAAAGCTCCCTCAATACAAGGGGCTACATTATCGAATAGCGGGCGAGTAGGTACTACCCCAAAAGCCTCCGAAACGCTTCGCAGTAACCATTGGCAACATAAGTACCAGATTATATTGAGGAGACACACACTGAGCATGCGCCATGGACAATTTCCACTGGAATGTGCTTATTACTGCCCGTAGAAATGCCTTGGTGTAGACGAGGGTGTTTTCCGAGTTACGGTTTTCGTGATTGTGAAGAAACATGTTTGATTGGGTGGCGTAGAAGGCCGTAGACTGTATTCGTAGACGTGCTACGAGGCGAGAAAATTATTGGTATTCATTCTCTCATACAAATTATTCTTAATAGGCACAATATCAATGTTTCATAATTTAATTCAGATGGATATAATATATTATTAAGGACGATAGAATTAATATAATACATTAATATTCTCGAATCTTCGAATCGTTTTTATATCGGAATATTTATGAATTCATTTTAAAATAATGAATAATTGAGAGCAATTAGATAATTGTTTATGTTGTTAATTAATATAGAAAAATTACAAGATAAAAAGAACTTTTTATATACCACGTTTTTAAATTTTCTGTTGAATAATGTAAATTTGACAATTCTTTGTATTAATAAAAACTTTTTATTGTACTTGATAGAAATACTGAATAAACATTATAGAATACAGAAATGTTATTTTGACATTTCATATTGATGTCCATAGTAACGCACGTATATATTAATAATTTCGTTGCTAGGACCCACTTAGCAACCAATAATAGTGAGTAGTAAATATTACTTTTAACGAATTTTTTCCGAAACATACAAAACAGAATTAACTGAAAATTAATTCGATTCTGCTTAAAAATGGCCAAAAGTATTAAAAGAATGCATAATTGTCGTCGTATTCTGATATAATCTAAAAGTTTCAAATGTCAAGCTAGTCGGGAAGTTAGTTAAAAATCTTGGACAAACAATAAAAAAATTGTAACGCACAATAAAATATCTGTACCGGACAAACAAGAATACGAGCTAATAAAAACGTGGTAATTAAGAGATACCTACTGCTTTTTTTACCCTTATACATTTTTATAAATACATATTTGTTATGAAATATTTTGTAGATATGTTAGCGTGTGCACATTTCGCATAAAGGGAAGATACCCAACATAAATTGAATGTAGGTATTGAAAACGTAGATATTAAAACATTAAAATTATCAATATCACTCAAACGGTCCCCATATGTCGAAAGAATGGAGGTAAGAATGGAGGTAAGAATGGAGGTAAGAATGGAGGTAAGAATGGAGGTAAGAATGGAGGTAATATTAAGGAAACTTTCATATTGAACAGTTTTCGGCCATTCGCTAAAATTCTTACTTGGGATCATAAACATTAAAAATACAACATGTGAATTGTGTAGCAGAGAGATTTAAATTTAAAACTTTACCACTATTCTACTGTATATTTCACTCGTATAAAATGTTTTTTTTTGTATGTAAAAACTTGGAGTAGTTAATCAACTCACTTATTTTAATCTTACATATAAAGAAATATTTGATCACAAATAATATCTATAAAAACTATTTGAAAAATAATAGATTGTACCATATTTTTTGGTTTTGTTTTATCCTTCTTCTGCCTTGAGTATATAGGTATCAGTGGAGAGATTCTTATTAGCCACTGCCTGAAAGGGGTGGAATATTGTATTTGAACCAGTCGTGCTTTTTTTGATTCCAAGATATTTTTAACTGAGGGATTATAAGCACTTTTGTAACATTAAGAGATATCTAAAAATAGCGACTAGTATTAATACAAAGTTTTCCAACTGCGCGCGCACGTAATAAATAAATGTTCATATTAAATTCTACAAATTTTGTTATATTATGTCAATAGTTATTTTGGTTACATTATACTCTACTTAAATAATATTTGTGATATTTGATAATATTAATATATTATTATTCATTATTTATGAGTAAGTCATTTTTTCGTTTAGTAAACATGACTACTAGAATAGAGATGCTCCGTAGCTAAGGGTGGAGGTAGGCTGTTAAGATCCGACATAAATAGTGCACTTTGTTAGTCATACGTATTGGTTTATATTGAACTAAGACTACAATTTAGAGATGGCGTTGGTTAGTTTTTAAGAGTGAAACGGCAAATAATTTTCAACTATAGGTGCGACGAAATTTTGGACTCGCTGGCAATCGGAGAGCGAAAGTCGAGCTGTGAAAACGTCAATTTGTTTCGTGATGGTGATGGGGGATTAATTCTTAAATCATGTAAAGATGACTAAAAAACGTTACCCATTTACTTGAAAAAGAAAACATGACAAAGAATACATTATTATTCTTACTAATAGAATAATAAACAGAAAATTAAATGGACGCATGTTGAATTTTTATGACAAATTGTGTTTTGTTCTGCATCCGTCGTTTGCACAATCTCTGCGTCGCGTAGTCGCGATCGTTTTAGACAGTGCCCCAGCTGAAGTATAGCCTTAAGAATCAATAAACCATTATTGTTTTGGTATAATTTGGGCGATGCGACAAAATTATGTACGAGTACTTACACTTTTTCATTCATACTTTTCGTTGGATTAAGAATACATATTATACATATTGTTCGTTCATTTTTTTTCAATCATTAAACCCTGCCTGACTACAATAAATTAAAACCAAACTACAATAAATAATAAGTATTATTCTATCCATAAAATATCAAAAGTTATGTATAATTTAACTGCAAAATTTTTGACTATTATTTATTATGGCTTAGTTTCACAGGGTTAAATTGAATTTTAAAAATTAACCAACACCGTCTGTAAATAGTAGTTTTGTTTCAATGATAACAAATACGTATGACTGTCAAACTTTAGTGTGCACTATTAATGGCTGATATTAACAGCCTATCTCCACCCTTCACCACTGTAGCTATAATAAAGTATAATTTATCTGTCGATATAATTATTGTCTCGCGGAAAGACTCTAGTATTCAACTATTGTTACTTGTAGAAAAAAAATAATGGACATTTCAATCATCCAATTATACAATCAATAATACAAAATTATATATGAGAACTGTTGTATCTAATTCACTTTTGTTTCCATATTGAATGTTAGCGTACTTCCAGCTACCTATATTATTTTACAATTTTCATGTTCACATTAATTATGTTTATACTCCGAAAGAAAATAATTTAGGTACAAAAGTTATTTTAAGCAAATGAGATACCTGCATATTATATATTAGTTAGTGAGTATTTATTGTTTTTTACAAAGTAACCAACATTTAAATTTGATGAACGTACCTATATTAATAATTATTATTACAACAAACACTCTCATCAAAGATCGTTTATCGTGTTAATGTTATTGGAGCATAAATACTAGCGCTATGAAAAAAAAATATCATTCGTATTCCGAATACAGTGATAATATTATTCGCAGTGTTTCCATGTTTAATTCTAGCGCGGGAAAAATAGTACTGTGCAAAATACAAAACAATTGTACCACCATTCTAAAGATAATCTTCCATTAGTGAAACATTAGGATTAAAACAGAAAGCCTATTAGTCGACTGCGCCGCTCTGTTTGTGAAAATGTTCAACAGAGCTAGATTGGAATTATTATTTTGTGATGGAATTATGTTGTTTATTTTGATTTAATATTATATGAATCCCGATTGCAAGGTTTATCAATAAGTTGAATGAAAATAAAGGATTTTATTTTGAAACTATAAGTTTTTGAAGTATATATTTTTTTTTGATTCGCTATCATCATCTTCTTCTTCAACCATATCCGCCCATTAGTTAGAGCATACACGGCGTCTCCAAAAATCGGTCCCGCTTACCCATTGTTCTAAATCGTACCAGTGTTCCGTGGCACTCAATTTGATCAGGTCAACAACTACCTTGGATATACAATGACAATTATTGACTGTGGTTACGAGATTGCTCGCAGAACCAAACTGGCGTGGAGTGCATTTGCATGTGTGTATGCATGTAAAAAATGAACTCTTATTGTAATAGAAATTCAAAAATTACGAGTAGGACAACTTGGCATGGAAAGGTGCATGTTGAGCATAACGCGTAAAGATCATAAAATAAACCAATGGATAAAGAACAAAACAAGAGTACGCGATGTGATAGAGGTTACTAATCAGATAAAATGGCAATGGGCTGGACATGTCGGAAAAACTACCGGAAAAATGCGCTCATACATTGGTACCCAAGGGGCACCATACGCTCACAGGGACGTCCTAAAACCCGCTGGATAAACGAACTCATAAAGTTTGGTGGACATACGTGGAAACAAAAAACTAGGGACCGAGAAGAGTGTAGAGAACAAGGAGAGGCCTACATTCAGCAGTGTATTGAACCCGGTTGTTAACGATTATTATTAATATTATAGATTATTTTTAATTGACTATTCCTTAAGCGCAGAAAATTCCAAATATGGTTGGATACAAACTAATTGTTTATATTTTTTGTTACAGGTATCTTCGATAAATCGCGTCCTAAGAAACCTGGCGTCGCAGAAGGAGCAGCAGGCGAGCTCCGGTTCGGAGAGCGTCTACGACAAGCTGCGCATGTTTAACGGGCAGGCGGGCGGCTGGGCCTGGTATGGCGGAGCGCCTCCGTCAGCGCACCTCGCCCTGCCGCCAGCGCCCCCGCCCGCCATCCCAGCGCCGCCGCCCCCCACCTCCCGGGAAGATTTGCACAAGAGAGGTGAGATTTTTGCAAACTTTTATCTTGAAAATACATCATTTTGGAAAACCTTCGAAACATACATACCAGAAAAACATCTAAATAACAATTTTAGGCCGAATTGGATTCGAAATTTCATCGTTCACTGTTTTCGGAAGTACTTTTGTCCGTTAAGCTATTAATTTGTCTATGAACTTGATGAATTATTGTCAACAACGGCACTATTAAGAGCTATTTTAATTACCGTTAAGGAAAGGTTTCAATCTTTGCAATTAAAATCGAGTTATAATTTTTCATAATAGTTATATAACACGATTTGTAGGATACGTCGGGAGTTATCCGAATTTTAGTTACAATGTCCATGCACCTGTAATTATTTATTTAGTATTATTATTCAATACTAAATATATACAAAAATGAAATGCTCATTATTGTAATTTTATTTTTTATTATTATTTAAATACTCAACAGTATATGTGTATTTATTACATAACATGCACGTTTATGAGGTTTTTCAGAATGATATATTTTTATCAGTGACAATAAAACAAATGATAAATTTTATGTATTCAAAATTGAATAAAAAATATTTTATAGACTTTTTGTCTGCTTGAAATTGAAGTTCAAAACCTCAAAATTCTATTATTTATAAGTCTCCATATATTTACGGTTCGTTTTTCAAAAATCTGTTTATAAGAAAGAAAATTATGTGTAAAATACATTGGAAGCATAACGACACATTTAAATGAAGTTAATGCTAGTACGATAATACAAACTCATTGAGCAACTGAAATTACCACATTTTCGTAGCTAAATGTCAAGTTTATATTGTAAAAATTATATATCTCATCATACAGCATTTTCATTGTTGATTTATGAAATAAAATGTACATATATACGTTTTATAAAAACAAAATACAAAAAATAGTAGATTTCAATAATTCAACCGACAACATTTTCAATCAAGAACTCCTAACAAACACCGTACGCGTTTCAAATCCGATAAACGAAGCCTCCTTGTAGAGTACTAAGGTAGCTACCTTAACCATTTTCATTCGCGTCACATTTCCAGCGCCGCAACACGTCAGGGTAGTTTTTCCACCCCTCGGAAAAGCGAGGCTCTCCGGCTGTGGTCCAGTCAACTGTTAAGAGATCACGCGCCGTAGCCTTTGGAGCAAATATAAGGAAAAACAGAATTTTCCAGCGCTGAGGACACCTACGGAATAAAATGTTGGGACGAGCTTGGATTTTGGAGAAACCGTTATCATATATAAGATTCATGCTATACTCATTGAGTGTAAAAGAAAATAGCTGAGAGTTTAATTCAGTATAAAAGCCTATATTATTATTTTTATTGATAAATAATTACTTAAACTCATTATAGATAATGAAGTAGTATACAGTATTTATTTGAATAGATCTTTTTGATGCGAGATATATTGTTTAAAATCTAATAATATAACTGTTTTGTTTATTTAAAAGAACACTTATTTTATTCTCTACAAGGTTATTATTTTAATTTCGTAAACTTTGATAATTTAGTATTTAAGTTTTTAATTTTGAGAGAAGTACACAGTGTTAACCCAATTGGCATAGCGGCTATCTTTGAAGCCTTGGGTATAAATATTATATCGTTTTTTAATGCGTTAGGTGAAAAATTAACTATTACCTCGTAAAAAAAAATAGGTTATAGTGAAAACGGTGGTATAGGTATATACACATAAGGTACTTAAATAATTGTAGTTGGTTTTATATACTTAAATTACTTCGTATAAGTGTGGCTATTCTTCGGTTTTTGTGGATAAATTAACTTTAAAATTTTCTAATGCAACTGATCGGTTATGCACTTATTTTAGATTATTAAAAACAATAGAATTAAATATAAAAAATAAACTGTTTGAGCATCATTCGAAATTGTATTTTTTGAACATATTAGTAGAAAAGATAAACGTATAACTTACGGTGCTGATATCGGCGACCTAATTTGAGAAAGAAAAACATATTATATTATTCATATTAAAACGCGTTGGTGGAAGTCACAGAAAACATGCGACGTATTTGAAAAAAACTTCACGGCCATAATGTTTGCGTACAATTTACCGGACACGACCTATTTACTGTTTTGCATACAAAAGTAGCACTATCGTCAAACTGGAACATGCCTTAGTATTTTTATATTAATATTATTACAGAATGCTCTATCTGGAGAGGATTGAATATCAGGTTATGTTAAATAAAAAATATGAATATTTAGGGATGATGATCACGTCAACTTTGCTGTATCACGTCGGGGTCACCACTCTGGGGCTGTTGAAATGTGGGGAGGGAATGTTGTGGTTGCTTAGATGTTGTAAGGAGAGATTTTTTTTACCGTTACAAAAACAAATAAATACAATGATAAAGATGACAGAGTGATGTTATAATCGCGGGTACGGATTTACTGATGAGATTGACTATATTATTCAATTGACTGCCGATATACCGAGATATTAATATACCCAAGAGGCTGGACTCGAGTAGAATGACGGTTGACTGTGTCGAGTGACCAGATTCGAGATGAGTAGTGCACCGAGTGATGGACTCGAGTGGAGTGAGGATTTTTGGATTGTCCTTCCTATTTCTAGAAATGATTACGAGATACATTGTCGTGATTAACAAATCACAATAAACCCTATTGATCTAGATTACGATTGAGGAAATACTGACGATTATTATCGTTCTATTTATTGTTTTGTTTTGACAACAAAACATACATATTAAAGTGTGTCACCCTTATTATAATGCTGAGTGGTGATTGATACAAATATATCGAATAGTTTAAACTTTAAATGGCACATTATTATTATCATTAACTTGACGTCTTGAAGCCTACCTATTTGTTATATTTGTCAGGATTGTTATTATAACCTACGCAATAGGCATTGTAGTACTTAATAAAAACGTACTTAGTAAAAAATGAAAAATCAAAGCATTTGGTAAAATGGTGTCTATACAGTCAGGTTTCAATCTGCCATGTTACAAAATATTATTGTATTGAACATACATAACTTGAAAACACCTCAGATATAAACCATCTAGAAAAAATCATATTCCAAAAAAATACGTACCTATTCTCAAATATGGTTTTTTCTAGTGGGTATATCTTAGGTGTTTTCAAGTTATGTATGTTCAATATATGGAATATTACATTCTCAAAATCTTGTGAATTATTCATTGAATAAAAGATATGGTTTATTAAAAATTGTTAGCAAGTACAAGTAGATGTTATAACTAAAATATTTACCGAGATCCGGACGTCGGTTAGTAACTGAGGTAATTAATATTCATTGATTCAATACATAAAAACCAATAGTCAATAATAGCGCAATATGATAAGAATTTATGTATGGCCTACTAGTTTAAATTGTCCTAATTATATAGGAGGCTCGTAGCATAGTTGGGTGAATGCATAGATTGGCGCGACGCTGGTTACGGACGCGTTATACGGGTTCAAATAACGTTGAGTTTCGTATTTTTTTCAAATATGATCTTTTTTAGTGGGTATATATATCTTAGGTGTTTTCGAGTTATGTATGTTCAATAATATGTGGAATATTACATTTTCAAAATCTTGTGAATTATTCATTGCATAAAAGAAATGGTTTATTAAATATTATTTTATCTCAAGTTATAAAATCAACTACGTATAGAAAAAAATATTCCGGAAAAGTAAAATTTCATTATCATTGGTTCCATACATTATCAACATTAAATAATATATTATGTATATAATTCTAGTGTAAAAAAATATCATCTGGATTCATTTGAATTTGTAAATACATGCGTTCAAAAACGCGCGGGCACTTCATTTTTTATCATCTTTTTTTCGTATTTTTATCCCCACACTTCTTCCACTTGTTATTCCTTACACAGACTTTCGGCATTTCTTTCCGCGCCGACACAAATCGCAGTCTTGCCGCTATATTGTTTTTATCTTCAACGAAAAAAACGTAATCCGTACTCAGACTATCAATGGGGAAAGAAAAAAATCTTATTGACTAGTAGGTATAATGCATACACCTTTTTGTATTGGATGTACTATTAAATTTACTGACATTATTTTTATTAGCAATAAATATGTAGATATTATTAAGCCTTAAAATGGAAAAATAAGTAACCAATGTTTTTATGTAAATTAAAATATAAATATTATATAATTGTGTACGTGTTTGTTGAACGGTTTCAGTTTATGATTTATTACTTATATAATAAACTTCTGTTGTTTGATATATTGTGTTAGTTATGCACAGTATAAATATATTATTAATAATATGATTAACCTGAAATCACCTTGTTACCATCAAATTGTACCAGGTACCTAAAATAATAAATAAGATGGTGCGTACAATTTTCCGAGCAGCCAATTATTTTAAGATAAGTTTAAATACCAGCATTGTCATCGTCAGCCGGGTCCATTCACTGCTGAATAAAGCCCCCTAGCTCTTTCCACTCTTCTCGCTTTTCTCCTCCCTAGTTTTACGTTGCCACTTACGTCCACCAACTTGATGTGATCATCGATGCAGTGAGTTTTAAAGCTTCCCTGTGGTCGTTTAGTACCAGTTGAGAGCCACTATATTATGACAACTTTTTATCCAGCGATTTTCCACTCACTGAGAAATATGTCCAGCCCATTGCTAGCTCTTCTATTTGATGACATCTATCACATCGCGTACTTTTAGTAGTTTATTTTGCGACCTTTCCACGTGATACCCAATATACACCTTGCCATGCCACGTTGCACTACTTTTAACTTTTGGATTTCTTTTACATTAAGAGTCCATATTTTACATACATACAAAAACACTTTACAAACACAATTTGAAAACTTCTCACGCATTATCTACAAACTATAAAAAATCAATTCGTAGAAAGAAAAAAATATAGAATGCTACATTCTCATATTTTGTGTCTTATTCGTTGAATAAAAGAATAAATAGTTTATTAATTATAATTTACATTTAACACAATGGAAGTTCACTTTTGAAGTTACTATTCAGGCGCCGAAACCCACTATAACCCAGTTTAATCCTGCGAGAAATCTCATATAACGTATCAATTGACAAAAATAAACTAACTTATATTGTATTAATAAGATTGTAAAATGATAATAAATAAAATAAACTTGATAAAATATGCTATAATCTACTCGACAAGGCTTCAAAATATTAAAAAAAACACATAAAAATCTCAGAGAAGAACTCCTTCGGCATGTATCCTCGTTGGTAATATTTATGTACGTGGATGTGTACTCTTTATAGCTACTCTGTCCGTCCAACGTTTCGGCAAGTAGACCACGATTCGTTACATTCAGCCGGCGAACGGCGAGAAACTCGTTGGCCGGTCGTTTGTATTCGATGCGCGGCGTCGGTGTACTCGACGGCGCCGAAAGTACGACGCGGCGCCCGTTCGATTTGCAAAGTGAGATAACGGAAAGCTTATCTCAAGGCTTTGTAGGTATTTTTAAATATACTTATAAGCATAGTTTTTTTCTTACGTAAACGGTACACTTTTGGCTTCTGTCGTCTATTATTCTACTGTGTTATATTTATATATCAACATCAGCGGATCGTGTACTGTTTTGACTTCTGTATGATAGTATTTTAATAGGTTTATCGATATATAAGAAAGTATTATTTAGTATTCAAAGTATTTGTTATTTTTACAAATGGACAATATAATTAAAAAAACATATTCTTGCTTTTTAAGAGTTTGACCGTTTACTTGGAAAATTACTTTCCATTCATTTATCAGTTGGAATTAGGGATCCCGAGCTATTTTCGATACCTATGAATCCCGGGATTGATAAAAATAATCCCGGGATTTCGGTATTGATTTTTTTTATCAATTTTTATGGAAAATAAAATAAAAACGGAAATATAACAGAAACATACTTTTAATGACAAATAACTACATTAGAAATAAAGTGAGTTTGAATGAAGTTTGATTTATACCCATGTGTATGTTGCCGATTCATTTTATTTTTTCACGTACATTATTAAAAATGGAAAGATTGGAAAAAAACAATGCTTCGCACTTTTAACAAAGTAATTCCACCATGATATCATACGTTTTACGGCAGTTTCATATTTGTCTGACTAATATCAGAAACAGCAATCTCCTATTAAATTCACATTATTATTTAAATTACAATATTAAACTTGTGTATTTCCAAGATTGAACGTATACAATATTAACAATAAATGTCTTAAATTGTATAAATTATACTAGATTTATTTTTGACCGATTTTATCAATGTTATTTGTAAATATAAAAAATTTATATTAACAATGGAAAAAATGCCAATCCCGGGACCAGGTCAAATTGTAATCCCGAAATCCCGGGATCAGAATTTTGGCTCGGGATTGGATTCCCTAGTTGGAATTCACCAAATATAAAAATTGTACGTGTTATGCTTCCATCGTAAATTTTATTAAGTATGAATACTTCTTATTTATTTAACAAAGCTTATCGTGTGAGCAAAATATATCTTGCAAAGTAATTTTATTAAAATAATTTTATAAGCAATGAGTTTCTTTTTATAAACAATTTTTTTTATTTTAGAATGAATAATGAAATCTGAGCATAATACGCATACATAATGTTAAGCTACACTAAAGACATGGTAGAGGATTCACGAGATTTAGGTCTGAATCGCTCTAAGTTCAAGATTTTTTCAATGATTTGTAATAGGTATATTTCTGAGGCTATTGCAAACTAAATATTTGATCATTTTACTATTCAGTAATTAAATTATTATGCTAAGTCTTTAATCTTTGATGGATTTCTAAGTAATCTAATACGAGTATATCTTTTTTTAAACAACAACAGTCAAAAAATATCTAATTATACGTATATAGCCATGATGCACCATTAAAAAGGACGACATTAATCAAACATCTCAGTAGTTATAAATTACAGATACTAGTAAAGTTCTTAAGTATCCCGTGTTAGAATAACTTAAATAAATATCAATTAAAATTGTCTTTTATCCACTAAGTTCATACTTATATTGCTGGTCAGGCTCAAATATAGGCTTAAATATATTAAACTTTGATGGTTATTTTGAGGTTAGACATATAAATTCACTTATATTGTAGACAAGAAATTTTTATACCTTATGAAAAATTGGCAGAGTTAGGCATAGCAACTAATCGATGTTATAAACATTAACATAAATATTAATTTTATTAAATGGTAATAAAATTAAAATGGTACATTAATTTTAAAAATTAACATAAACTTTCCGACGTAAAAATAGTTTTTTTTACATTAGACATTATGAGGTAGCCTTGAAAATAATAGCGAAGGTTCAATTCTTAGTAGTAGAATTCAAAAACAATTACTTATTATCTCGTCTTACAAAATTAACAACTAGAAAAAATACTTTTAAAAAATATGGTAAATTCTAAAATCTTGTTATAAAAAAATGTTTAATAATGTATTCTTTTTACAACTATTCTAATTTCAGATTTGTTAAAGAGAACATTCTCAAAATATTATATTACAGTGAAGAATATGTTCTATTAAATGTTAAAAAGATACCTTTTACTATAATCAACGTTTCTTTTAGTCAAATATTATTGATATGTTAATTGATTCATAATAAAGTCAAAATACTTGTTATTTTATATTACCTGACATGAATGAAAAGACTACGTGTATAAAGTCCCAAAGTTTAAGAGAAACTCAGTATTTGCTTGTCAATTTTCCGAAACCGAAGTCGAAAGAATCTCACCGTTTTGTAAAGGTAAAGACTTTTCCATCCCCCTGAAAGAATTAAATTTCCAACTTCATTTCACGTATGCATTACTTTTAGAGGTGCATGCCAACGACATGTGAATAGGGTAGTTTTATATGTACATTTTGCATTTTTTGTGTAGGTATATTTGCAAACTTTGATTGAAAGAACGATGGACAAAAGTACCAAACCTACAAATTTTTTTAAACCGATGATAATATAAAAAAAATCATATTTTACCCACAAAAAAGTATAAAAGGGGAGAATGGTTATTTAATATCACTCTTTTAAAAATGTTTTATAATGTTTAAAAAAACATTTTTAAACATTCTATAAATGTCTAGAATAAATTGTTCATAATGTACATTAATGGTCCAATAAGGTAGGTAGTAAAATTAAAGCATTTTAAAATGTTTTCCTATAAAAGTTTGTAGAGATTCCAAAGTGTAGGTTTTTTTTTATCTTATTTAATATAATTATTATAGGAAGGATTTATATTATATATTTTTTATTGGTTTTATTATATTCTTTTGCTTATATAATTGGCCAATATTCCATTGTTTAGATTGATCATAAATCAGTTTTCACTTCAAGCAATAAAATAATGTATAAATACGTTATTTTCGATCACAAACTCTAAATAAACCTGTCATTGGGTTGTGCCAGCCAAAATTGCACGGTGAATCCTTTATATCCCAAGATGCTCCGATATTGTGGGACGCAGAGTAAAAAGGGACGCCTGTCGCTATGGCAACGACGCTTCTGACACCCAGGTATACATAGGCGCCGCAGGGTTTACCAAACGTCTACGTCAGGGGTACCAAAATCATTAAATAAATATTACCATTGTTGAATACAATACCATCATAAAAAATACATAAAATCATAGATTAGAAAAGTTATGATCATTGTATCAATTTAAATAATTGTTTGATGAACAATACCTACGACAAAAACTTATTAAAACATTTTTATTCTTATTGTGCCATCCCCTAGTAGAGTTCGGCCACCATCAAGGCAATGTTGGCTTTGTCATCTAACAGCACAGTAGAGTTGCACTTGTACCAATCACGGAGGTTCTTAAAGCCACAAAATTCGGCGTCGTCCTCTGCCATGCTTTCCGTCGATCTTTCCTTGGATAACAAGTTGGGGAATGCTGTACCTTTTTCCTCTCATAATATGGCCGAGGTACTGTAGTTTTCTAGTTTTGTTACTTTGCAGAACTTCTCAGTCCTTTTCCATTTGATTGAGAACTTCAACATTTAAAACATAAGAACATTATTAATCCTACTTATTTTTGTTTCAATTTGGATATAAATCGAACCACAGTAAATAAATGTATTTATTTTAAATAAAAATTACACATTTGAAATGTATAATAAATAACTTTTTAAGATTAGTTAAAAATAGTCCAGAATAGTAATTTTAAAGTTCTGTTGTGATCGATAGAATATATACGAAGCCAAAGAAGAATGAATCGCTAAAATAGTTCTTTGGATTCAAATACCTAATATTATTAATTATTATTCTTTTTTTCACAGACCTTTAAATGTAATCAGATATTTTCGATTCCAGCTATGCTTCTACATTTTAGTAGGTCTGCCAAAAGTAAAATGGCCATCGAGTCTTACGTACATCATGATATACGGAATCATAGTTTCACATATCAATTCCACGTGTGGATTCCAATATTCATTTTTTTCTGACCTCAGTTTGGTTTTTTTGTGATTTATGTACTCTGACCTTTATCCACAGTAATTATTATATAATACACTATACATAATATATTCGTGATTTCATATTTTACTATCTATTCACATAATATATTAATTTTACTAAACAATCTATCAGAGGCATGTTAATAATATGGCAGTGGATTTATTTACAAACATAATATGATGTCAATTAAAAAAGTATATTCTTAGCCCTGTTTTAAATTTTACCAACTTGGTTTTTCTAAATGTCATGTTTTTAACCCGCTCATGTAGAATGGCCCTAATGGCTTTCAAAATATTAGTGACTTAATCATATTATACAGTGGCGAAGAGTTGAGGTAGGCTGGGAAATTCCGACATAAATAGTGCGCACTAAAATTTATCAGTCAAACGTATTTGTTTTCATTGAACCAAGGCTACAATGGGCAAATAGTGTTGGTCAGTTTTAAAAATTCAATTACACCTCGCCTAATCGAAACCATAGTACCTAGATAATAGTAAAAAATATTCGTGTATTAAAAATATTAAAATATCTAAAATTATACCATTAAAATACATAGTTTTAGATATTTTATAGAGAGAAGTATATTCTTATTGATTATTGATTGGTATAAGCAAGACTTAATGAATTTAAAAAAAAACTAACCAACACCATCTGTATTATGTATTCTTAATTCAACAAAAACAAATAAATGTGCACTATTTTTGTCGGATCGCCCATAGCATACAAAACTATTATGGTTTGATTTAGGCAGGGTTTAATTGAATTTTAAAAACTAATTAGCACCATCTGAAAATTGTATTATTAGGTCAATGAAAACAAATGAGTGTGACTGACAAAGCTTAGTGTGCACTATCTATATCGAATCTTAACAGCCTACATCCACCCCTCGACACTGTGACATATAACGTACATAACATAACTACCTGGGACGTTTTACTATAATGGCATTTAATAAAATACAATGATATATAATTTGTATACTGAGTGAAATTGATAACCCTGCCACTGCGTTACTCGTTCAGTTCTGAGCGAGACAGAATTGCTGGAAAACATAGGCGTCAGAGCGAGCGAGCTGTCCGATTGAAACGCAATTATTTTTCCCACTGGAAATGATAGAAAATGATCGGAAAATCTCTGATAATGTTTGCCTTGTCAATACAGCACGTATGTAGGTACATTATAGACGTTCTTTACAGATTCTCCTGTGATCATTATTTGACGTTTATCGGGCTATTATTATGTTGTTTATTTTGTCATTTTCCATTGTATCGCCAATAAAACACCTAATAATATACTTAAATGATATTATGTGATTCTCGAATTATATGTAGGTACAGCTATTTGCAAAGATATAAATTACTACTTGCAACTTTCAATATTAAACGATTCGCGATACATTGAAATTTTTGACTTTGTAAATCGGTAAATTAAAATTTCAAATTGCATATTAGACAGCGTATAATATATCTTTAATTCGGAAATACTTTAGAAACACACACATTAGAAAAAATGTTCGAACAATTTACCTAGGTACCGGGCGGTAATGCAGCCCTCATTCATCGGGTTCTGGAAAAGTATTTTGTGAATAATATTCAATAAAAAATGTCATATTTTAGAAAAGTTTAATGTATTAATTTTACTCTATATCCTAATTTAGGATTTAAAAGTAGATGTTTGGTATCTAATACATCAAGGGCACCAGACAAAAATGTACTATTTATATTCATCTTACTATTTGTACCTAATAGTTAGAGTATCTTACGTCCAAAATGACTTTCGATAAAACTTAACTTTAAAAAAATCCAGATGTTTAATTCTAATTGACTAATGGCTTTATCATTTTATAAATGATAGTATGCATATCAATTATTGTAGTTACAATAAAGTAAAATTGGCAAAATCCAATCTGAGATACTAACTCGGAACTAGATAGAGATTTAATTAGTCCAGTTTCTCGTGATTACGCATTCTTAAACCTATAGACAAAATCAATATTTTGAATAAAAAATGACAGCCACTCAGCTTATAATTGAATTCGACACTTATAAATTTTAATAAATTACAACTTATCCCACATAAAATTAGGTGGTGGTATTGTCCGCTTCAAGATGAAATCTAATGAGAATGTTAAATTGAAACGGACGAAAACGATCTTGATTATTATTTAAATATGTGACATAAATACCTACTAAATATTTTATTTATTTTTATTCAATTAAATGTTTTTCCACTGAGAATAATTGACAGTAAAAACAATTAAAGTGGTACTGTTCAGTTATACGGAATACAGCGGAAAACGCATTTTGAAAATGGCCGATAAACTGGATTATTTGTTAGTTTGGGTTAGTTTAGGTTCGGTTAGGTTGGGTTAGGTTGGGTTAGGTTGGGTTAGGTTGGGTTAGGTTGGGTTAGGTTAGGTTAGGTTAGGTTTGGTTAGGTTAGGTTTGGTTAGGTTAACCTAACAAATTATTCAGTTTATCGGCTATTTTCAAAATGCGTTTTCCGCTGTATTCCGTATAACTGAACAGTACCATTAAAGTGAATTGAACTCTGCCTGAAAACTATTCCATTGCCATTCCAACCAGCATTTATTGACTGCATTTATGTTATTTTGTAAAAATTTGTGTAAACCTTATAGAGTTATTGGTGTCCATGTCTAAAACAAAGGACTATTAATCATTGTTGGCAGTAGCTAAAACTCAATTATGTAATAACTTAAATGACGCGTGCATTTTAGTCGTTAGTGGGCTGGTGCTTTTCCACCAGTACTTGTGTTTCTAAACCGCAAACTGATTATATGAAGTGAGTATCAATCGACTAAGTTATTACTGCATGCACAAAAGAGGCGAGTGGCGTTTATACGCCATTGTTTGCGAGCTTTTTGTTCGAGCTTTCGACCGAAAGCTTCGCGAAGCGGAGAGCACGTTCCGTGTTTTATTGATTTAATTTTAATTTTTTGATAGCCTTTAAATGTTTTGATTGGTGAATATTTAACAGTTCAACTTGAGCGTGTATAACATACAAAGTGAGTTATTTCTACTCGTGTTACATCAAATATAAAATTGTTCTCGTAGTACGGTATATATTATGTAAGACACCTACTTTTTACTTGAAGAATTTGTGATAAATTCCCTGTGAGCTCACCATAGATAATATCTATTTAGTGGAATCAAAGGGTTAACAAAATTTGAAAATTACCGATATATTGGATTATTTGTAAGGTTAGGTTAGGTTATGTTAAAATTCTTAAATTCATGAATTCTTGCCAAAATTGGCTATGAAAATTGCCGTTGTTTCCGCCTGGCAAACATATCGATTAAGAAGTGAGTGATAATAATGAACTATTCAAAAGTGTGCATATGTATATTTCAGATGCATCATTATATTACAATTAAATAGATTTAATTTACGTTTTTATTAAAATTATTAATAGCGTAGGCAAACAAGTACATAGCTATGTAGCAATAATACCACACAGCATTAAATGAATAACACACGTTAATATGTATTGTCAAAACAAAACAAGAGAGTAATAATACTGGTCAGCATTTCCTCAATCATAACTAGATAAGTAGAATCTATTGATTGGTTAATACCGTCAATATTTCTTGTAATAAATGTACTGCATTTTTATAAATTTAATAAGAAGGAGAATGCATGAATCTTCACTCACTCATCGAGTCCGTCGCAAGATGTACTACTATCGTCACGAGTCCTTCACTCGACACAGTTAACGTCATTTCACTCGAATCAAGTCTCTCAGTACATTAACATAATCAATCTCTTGACAACATCGATCTCACCAGTAACTCGCGATTATAATCTCAAGTTATCATCTTTATTATTTTATTCAGTGTATTATTGAATTGATAAATAAACTCCTCTCGAAACATCCAAACAACCACTTTACCTTTATCTGCCTCCAAACATAACATGTTTTCAATTCAAAATATCTGTATAACCATTAAACAAAGTAGTTATTTATAATGCTAGAAATTAAATGAAAACTTATTTAAATATTAGCTATAGGAAACAGTAACTGCTTCATAATATAGTTAGTATACATGTAATAGAGTCTTATTCCGCAAAGCCTGATTTTCCATACGATGCGCAAATATCCAAATCGGTAAGTGATTGGATCCGAACGACCTCTCTTGAATTTTAAACAGCTTGCGTCCAAGGCTTTCAGTTGCCTTCAAATCTCAAATTGAATATGAAAACGAATTTTTCATAACGTTCGTTTGAAGGAATATTTTAGGTCAAATCTTATTGACTCTCCCCTCTTCCATAGAGATTTTTATTTAACATTGAAGATATTTAATATTTATCTTCATATCACTAAATCCGTTATTTGTTTATATAAATATTAGATATGCTTTTACTCAGATTCTGCATCTGTGTTGTTGGGCTCGTGATAATAATATACAGATATAATAACCAATAAATGAATATATGATATGAAAACATAAATATTATTGTGTATAATTCTAAGCTTGTAAAACTCACGTAAGCTTTCGTGTAATATCCATCGTCAACTATGGGATGATGTTATTTAAACAGTTAATATGGAAATCAGTTTTCCATATTTGCATAAATATTTTGTGACGAAGCCACACAGAATACAATAAGCCGATTAAGTGTTACAAAAATTTACATTCAGAAAAATGATTATCATTGAAACACGATCAAAAAATTTGAAATCTGTGTATATATCATGGTTTAGTTTTATTTTTTACATCTTGATGATGTTTTATTCTTGCTGTACGCGTAGAAATAAGTATATAATCAAATGCAATTATTAATTGTAACCATTTTATTACTATAAAATTTAATATGTACATGTTTACAATGAACGATTGGTAGGATATACGTTTCTTAATCTGTACCTGGAAATTCACATGCTATTTTTCAATGTGTGTTTGTATAAAAAAATATGAATTTATTAAATTGAGTGAATTGTGACAATTCTTGTAGATACAAAAATTTATTAAAAAAAATTCTTCGGGAGTTTGAAGATCTGTTTCTGAGTGTAAACCGATTCAATGATTATATTTACATAATGTAATAATTATAAGAACGATGCACTATTAAGTATATGTTGTAGATTCATTGGGCTTATTAATACAAATTTAATTAACTAACATTATAAGTTGTAAGTTATATAATATGTATATTCGATTATAAATAACCAATTAGTTATTATATAATACCTACTGGTCTAACATAGTTTCCTTGAAAGATGCAATCTAGTAAGAAAGATAGTACGTACTAAGTACATACTGCAGAATCCATATTCAATGCTAAATTATGTACGAATATGAATATAAGGTTTTTAATTTATTCTAAGTCAAAAATATTAACATCGTTTTCACTAACTAACAGTTATGTTACTAATTAGTCGAAAACAATATTATATTGCTAATATATTTTTTTAAAATATAGAATCAACACAATTCTATTATGATGTATTTTAAATATTCACCATTAAAAAATCATCGTAATATATGAGGTTGGTATGTTAGCTTATTTGCTTATCAGTATGGGCTTAGTATAATATAAGTTAGGAATTTTTCGTAAAATTTAAATTGAAAATAAATAAAAATTGAAAAATGGTTCGCATAAAATATGTATATATAGATATCGAGCGTAAACAGAGAGTTAGTATACATATGTTTCGTATTTAATAATTAAATAATTATAATAATATATAAATTAGTTTTGATTAATACCTCAATCCAGATTATTTGTCTGAAAAAAAATCGTTCGATTTGTGAATAATATAAGCTACTTATTCAGAAAGTATATAACAATAATAATTAAAAAATCAAAGAACTTATTGGACTTTTTATAATATATTATGTATTATGTACGACAGTCAATTCCCTTAATAAAAGTACGCATTTATATATTATATTATATAAAAGTGTGCGTATTGTGTTTTTGAAAACAATCGTTTTCACTGAAACTCACTTGAACGTTCAAGTGGCTATTGGTTACAAATCGCTCGCACTGGAAAGTCAAGTTGAATTGTTTACCAAATTCTAAAGCGCAGGGGGATGAAACATTTTAGATTTTTAACATTGGTAAACTTTTACGTCAATTTTGAGAAATGCAAAATATATTAAATTGATAGAGAAAATATAGATTGTCATTGTGATTACTAAATTATATATTTTTATTACTCTGTTTCTTCACTATAATATTTTTTATACTTTCTTAAATATTATTATTTAGAATTAAATAATGGGTCGCATTACTTATTTTCAACTATTTTTTAGAACTTCTTGAATAGTGAGTAAGTAATTAAAAATCTTTTTAGATTTAAATAGTTTATACAATACATCCATAATAAGCATTAAAATTGTTGAATATACAAAGTCGTTCATTTATATTTATCCTACCTTTGTAAAGGCATTTCAATTTTACCTTTTTCGTGCAGCTCTATAATGATCGAGTAGTTCATGGTTAATCCCATGGTTAAATTAAATCCACATGTTTTTTTTAGCCAAAACGTATTATATTTGAATCCATCATGTCCGCTCTTTTTTAATACATATAGTTTAACTTATTTGTGTTATAGATAGAAACAGCCAAAGTGATAATTATTTGTTGACGTGAATAGTAGGAACTTTGTAGGACTCGATAAATTGACATTCATTAAAATACTCAAATAATTTTAGATTATAAAAAATTTGTTACCATGTACGATCCCAAAAAGATTAAATGGGTCTCCACATGGTGGACGTTTTGTATCAACAAATTTTTACCACATATTATATCATATTTTTTATATTTATGACGATGGATTAATAATTCTATATTGCTTCTGTAAAGCTATAAATTAATGTTGAAATGTCAATTTGACAAGTTTCGCTTCTACTACTGAACTATTGTTTCTCTAAACTACAATAATTAGTTTGTTGTAGTATTAAAGGAACATAAACTTATAAATATATATTATATTAATAGTCTTCTTTTTAATTAAAAGTTATTTCAAATTGACTATTCTTTTTATTCGATAAAAGTAAGTAAAACAATAGCATAAATAAAAATTTCAGTTTATAATATTATTTTTACGCAGTACTTTAAATCAAACAGTTTAAAATTTACAGATGACTTTTACGTAAAGTTAAAGTGAAAAAATTCCCATAAATTTTAGAAAAGCTAATTTTCGAGTAATAATCTTCAGTCAATGTAGGTATTTTTGCCCTAACAATACAGAATAGCAATTTGGGTTTCACCAAGTAACCATCAGTTGACTATATCTTTTTGAGTTTAAGAGCCAAGGGCTGTTACACTAGTCACCCGTCAGTCAATTTAGTGAAATAATTGAAACAGTGAATGCCCGCTACAGCGCTTGAATGACACGCGCCCTCAAACACTTCACTTTGGAGCAATCTCTAATCGGAAAATGCATCCGCACTATAATGGTGCCTCTCCAGTAGTTGCACTCTCACGAGTGACTGGCATGTGTAACTTTTATAACAGTTTGAGTTTACATTCAATTATTAGTCACTAGCCGATTTGGTTTAATTATTATAGAAATTGTTTCAGACTTACTTAACCATCTGTTGGTGAATACCTAAATACTATATATATATGTTAATTGTTTTGATGACATAAATTATTAAATATTATATTACTAATAGATACAGGTTTCTTCTCATCTATGGGCCGATCCCAGATATACAAACAGTCCACTATTTCTAGACTCTTTGGAGTATAGTTCCTGTTGGTAGATGGTTCGCCCAATCGACAGTCATTAACTTGGTCTTATTTCTATTATCTCTAAATAAGTGTAATTTTACATAAATTCCCTAGTTATCAGGTTTCTGGTTTGACATATTTTTAATAATAGGCGGAAATTCATTACATGTTTCATTTAGAAATAAAATATTTGTTAATATAATATATAATATGTTTGTTACTGCTATTTGTTGACAATTTTATTTATTTTTTATTACTTTTTCACATGTTATTAAATAATAGGAATGTTGCCAATTACACAAATATTTAAATAACTTAATAACATCGTTTTATTTTAAAAGAGTGTCAGAGAATCAATTAACCATTATCTGGTCCATTCTTTCCTATTCAAAAAATACTTAAATAATTAGAGAAAAGAATAATTTTATATAATTAAATCATAATAATAGCACATGTTCTTATTGGCGGTTTATCGGCGATAGGATATTTTCAGACACGTAAAATTACGTTCCATCATATAACCATATATTTATGATATAAATACATACTTACAATAATTTTAATATTTACATTTTCTGAATTGAAAATAATAGACATTCAGACAATAATGTATAAAGCTATCATTAAAATATCAAGGAAAAACGATACGCATTTTTTTTAAATTCATCAAAACTGTCGATTCGATTTCAAACTCCATTGAATAAGTTAACGAATATATGAAAATATGAGTAAAATGTTAAATTTCATAAAAATTAAAGATACTATAATTGACATAATTTGAAAAAAATGTATGATCACGGATATCTGATGCATCAGCTTTATTCTCAATTTTAACATAATCCTTTTTCAGTACCTATTAATATTATATTTTATGTAGTCATTCAATTTTAATTTCTAAGACAAGAAAAACAAGATATTTTAATGACATATAAGTTGTTCCTGTAAAGTTTGCATATAACAAATAACAAATTTCCTTGCACATAATGTATCTACTGTACATCGAGGCCTCTACGCTCAGAGTTTACTGTCTACGGTGCTACAGCGGCGTAGCAGTCCCATTATGTTGTGTGGCGAGGGCGGACCGCAATGGGCGGACGGGGTGTCTTTGTGGCAATTAAGCCTGTTAAGACGTAGAGCCTCCATTGCATAACATGGGCTATAACTGATGATTTGTTGTTGTAAATCTAAACCATGTGTATCGCCCCAAAATGATTAGTACCTTCGTAACGTTCATTGTTATTAAAAAAAAATAAACCATATAAGTAAAGTTACATTAATTTCGTTAATAAGTTAATTAATTTTAGTCGTATTGAAAAATAACGTAGAAAACAATTTTTATTTTGTTCATCTCGTTAACAATCACATTGGTTTTAAAATATAATTGTTTTTTGAAAACATACTTTTATAAATCGATTATAATATTAATTGACTACACATATTACAATTAGTAACAAAATAAGATGTTTGCAACACTAAGTTAGAGTATATAAATTCAACGAACTGTTTATAACGGACGTTCGAAAATTATAAACTCACTTCACATACGTAAAATACATCAATTTCCGAAATAATTTAGTTAAAAACAGCTATTACCTTCGTAATTGATATTAGAGACACATAAATGAAACATGAACGAGGTATACTCGTATTTATACCACAAAATAATTCGGAAAAGTACGTAGCCTATTAAACCAACATTAGTCTGAATAATAATAATAATAATTAAAAAATATACATTTTGGTCTCTTATTTATAAGGTATCATTGTTTTAAATAATAAAACGAATATTAATATCATTATTAACCATACTTTTTATTCTTTTTTCATTCATTTCAACCATGTCCAAACTTAATAGGGTGATAATATTATGGTCCTCCACAGAGTGGATGTTTGTATTATGTCTGTAGTATACAAATTATGTTTTACGAGAAATGGATGTCAGCCACTTGCTCAACCTATTAGGTTCATACTCTGACTCATACACAAATTGAAAAAAAATGTATACTTGCCAGACCCAGGATTCAAACTTGGGACTACGATGCTATAGGCCGACGCTCAAGTCACGCGGCTATCATTTTACACAGAAAAAAAAACAATTATTGAGTGTTAAAAAATACAATTTACAAATTAAGGTAATAGGAGCCGAAAAATATATTAAAAGATACATATCGTCAATAAAATAAACATTTCCTGTTGACAGCAAAACTTTACACGTTGTAATTTATCATTGTAAACTTAGGAGAACTTTATTATATCTACATATATTATGTACATTTATAATCTACATATTTTAAAAATGACAGGATTGATTAGCTACCTATTAATAAGATATACTGTTTTATTTTTATTTGATTATAATATCCAATTAATGGTATAGTGACACTTGTCAAATTTATAGATTGGTCATCGTTCAACTTCTGAGGATAGTTTTATGGTCATAAAGGCCGTCTGGCGATCTATGGGCGGAGAAGATAAGTGATTTGTGATAAGATTCGATACAGATTAAGACGTCTCCATTGTTTACTCCGATCATTTTGATAGACGACAATAGAAAGTATTCTTCGGAGGGTTCTCTTGGAATAAACATGTTGATGGTTGCTGCTAAAAATCAAAATTACTATAATTTTATTTTTTGATATAAAATAAATGAAAATACATATCTTTATTACGTAATCTACAGAACAAAATAAAGGAATCATTACATTTAATTAAAAATTAGGAAACGTATTACAAACTTGTTTTAAACATTCTAATTATTTATTATAAAATTTTCGTCAAAAATTAAAGCATTCAATCAGGCAAAAAAAATATTATCCAAATGAAATAGTAATATTATGTAGTATACATAATTTTATGTCCAACGGTCGAGCAATTGGTCCAGCATCGGTCTTTAAAACTGTGGATGTGAGTTCAAATTTCGTCACTTTAGTCACATCTTGTTATACTTGGTCTTATATTGTCACATTGATTATATTAAAATTTCACGCTGTCGTAGCCAACAGATATAATGACCTTTGGTTTTGCCCCATTATCGACTACTTTGATATACTATGTAGGGGCGTGACTTCTAAAAAATACCCTTAGTTGGCGCAGCCCATTAACTGGACGTCGCAAGCGTTATGTAGACGGTTTAGGATTTTACTCTATGAACTCTGAATAAATACTATAACCAGAAGTGTTTCTATTTTCTAAATTAAAAACATACTATGACTATTGTTATTTGTAAGAACACTTTTAAAACTACAGCGTATTTAAAAAATGTCAAAAAATATAGGTAGGTAGGTATTTTTAAATATTACCTACTGACTTTCAATTGTTGGTAAAAACTAATTTTAATATATAAAATAAAACATAATATTATATAGTAGGTACCAACTCATTCACGCGATGTATAAAAATTAGAATCTCATTTTTCAAATGCAATATTATAATATTATGATTTATTCATTTCATGTTTAGTATAAGTATAGAAAAACCGGTTTTAAAATGATGTTATTTAGAATTTTGGTATAGATTTAATAAAACTTATAATGTTTTTAGTGTTTTATCCTTACGTTAGTGAAAAGAATTTAGTTCACGTATATATTATTCGAGATCGTTTTCCAAACACAGTCTCGCTTGGAAAACCCAAACATATATTATGCATATATACCCACACATGTATAACTACAACTACCGCTTCTTTCATTATCGCAATGTTTACGCCCTCACGGTTTTCATTTCCCGCCTTTTCCCTTTCCGTTAAAATACCGGTCGCAACTTCCGCCAAAACAGGATGTCGAATAACTAACGCTATCGACAGCCGCATTCGATTTTCAAAATGCAAGTTCCGATAACGGTATCGTCTACCTATTATCGATAAATGAACACGCTTTCCTTTAAAACTAAATCTAAAAATAATATTTATTCTATACTACTATTGTTTAATATTTCTATATAATCATCATTATTCGGCGTTCCTATCATAACTTAATTCTGAATACTATCATATTATTATAATTACCTAAGTAATAAAATAATTAAAAAAAATACAAAAAGCAGACTGCCGTTGACGAGTGGTAAAATATCCGTTATAAAACAGGTATTTTCAAAATATGTTTGGCTTACAACTATTTTCGTAATAAAAAACTAAATAATAATAAATTAAGTCATTAATACAATATTAATAATAATATATTAAAAGTCAATTACCATTATTGGTTTTGATCAAAGTGTAGTGTATCTGCAGAATAAAGGTTATGTCAAAAGACAGTTTACGAGGAATAGTTTTTAGACATTTCGCTGAAGCCATTGTCTCCTTGCTTTGGATCAAAGATGCATTGAGAAAATAACAATCTAATGTTAATGATAGCATGGCAAGTCGATACATTTATTGGTTCAAGACGTTCAGGCGTATAATGAAAAACGGTATCATCATATGAAAAGTTTCTGTTTCTAGTGTCGCTGAAAAACAATTGCCACACAAATATAATATAAACCAGTATGCAATCATAGAACTGAATGGGATATGCTCTCCCTGTCTTTTGACATATGTAGTCGTGAATTAATCAATGATAAATTTACACAATGAATAACTTAATTAATGTCATTATTAGAATGTATGAATGAAATCAAAAATTTCAATAGTTAAAATTAAAATGCCACGGATGTTTGTAAAATGTCACATTCTATTGACAAACGTTGATAGTAGATAACTCGTAGTGCTGTGCTAAATTCTATTGGTCACTACGCGAGAAAAATATCAAAATGAGATAGCATATTGTATAACCCACAAATATTCCATATTCCATGTTAATTTATATTATGAAATATTTTTCAATAAATGCAAATAGTTAATACATATTTATAAAATTAACATTAAAAGGCTTGATAATTTTAACGATTATTTATTTAACTAGCCGCAATGGGCGAGTGTGTACGTGTAAAGTCATGGGTGTTGGGTTCTGTTAAATTAACATTTTTTTTCAATGTCTGTTCGGACATAACATTAACATATTTCTCGTAAAAACTGATAAACAGTTTATTCAAGAGTTCATGAAAAAATGAAATATGTGGTCATATAAATCCAATCATAAAAGAAATATAAATTCGATAACAATTGGAAACAGAATTAAAAAAGAACACACTTAAAACCTTATAAAGTAGTGTAGCTTGTAATATTTTCAACTGTATATAGACGCGATAATATTAAATCTGTGTACGTACCCCTTTTCATATACGCCCAAAATATTTTCATCTATTTTGCCTAACGAAGTTGGGGTTGAGGGAAAATATTACATTATGTAATAGGGGGTGGAAAAGCGCGTGCGTCAAATCTACCCCTGCGAAGAGAACCTTCGGAATTAATTTTTCACTATCGCCTCTGTTTTCGTTGGGTATTATTTTTGGGTACTTGAAACCAAGCAACGGGACTGATATGGATTATTTGAAATATTAAACACTCCAGCAGTTTATTTTGTTTATTAACAATGCTAATAAAATAAAGATTAGTAGGTATATATTATATAGTAATACCATAAAATTAAATTATTTGGTAATTCAAATCATTATGAAGGTTTATAGATACATTAACTTTTAATAAACAACCCGTGTTCCGAAATTTTAAAAGATTTAAAAAACTAGCATATGGGTCTTAATTTGTTATACAAATTCAGATAAAGTCTTTTCCTATCGTACAAAAATCCTGATATATGGACATTGAGCTGACCAATATTATGCGAGAGAAATGTACTGTGTAAGATATGTGGCCCTATACTAGAATATGGTGAATAGCATAATATACGACATTACATAGAGTTTTATAATATCTTAAAAGAGAAATAATCATTTTCAAACACCTGGAAGATACTGCTCTAGAATAGGGGAAGGAAGACACGCCCTGAGTTATTAAGCCAAAAAATATTATGAATTAAATAGATATAAATAAAAACCTTTATTATTCAGTTTGAAATTAATACACCGAAGAAAATGTAATCTTCTAAAAAAACCCCAAACAATCTATAATAACCCAGTGAATAACGTCTACATATCCAATAATTAATTGAAAGCCTAATAAAAGTAACCTTAGCATTTCGCAGAACTTAAATTTGTATATTATTAATATATGTTCATATTATTGGACAAAAATCGCAAAAGCTTTTTTAATTCAAGTTTATTTTATTCAAATATATTTTAATAATTTTCGATCATGCCCAATCCTAATAAAGATTATATAGGCGTCCACTGAGTGGAGGTGTGTACTAACAGATTTTGTTTTTACGAGAAATCGATGTCAGCCAATACTTCTCAACCTATTAGGTCCATACTCTGGACTCGTACAGAATTTAAAAAACAATATGTACTTGCCAAACTCGAACCTGGGATCAACGACGTTATAGACGCAATCATCGTGGGTAGTTATACTAGAGCTACATAATTATTTTAATTAAAAGCTTAGATTATTTAGTTTAGATAAATTGTCTTAAATTTTAAAAGTAAAATTTAAAAAGTCTTAAAATTTGTTTGCTAGTAATAAAATGCTTAAAATGATAATTATGTCAGCGTGTGATATTGATATTATTTTATTTTCGTTATCTATTGAATAATAGAAAATTATCGCATCAACTGCATTTGTAACCATTTTATGTGCTCAAATCTTACAAAGCTATTTTTTTGACTTAGTTTAAATAAATTATTTTACACACAGAATTTAAAAAATCTTTAATTTATTTAAATTCTAATAACATTATTTACAATTTCATAGACAACTACATAGAACTTACTAAAAACTGATTAAAATTAACGTGTTATCAAACACTACTTAACTGATCCTAAAAAGCAGAAACGTGTTTACGAAAAACAACACGATGAATAAACCGCTTGCTGTAAATAGACGTACAGCATTTTCGTTTAACTCAAGGGTTCGGGGGAAATATTATATAATGTAATAGGTACCAGACCAAGGCATGCGCGTTTACACCCTTCGTATTCCACCCCTTACAAATACTCGCCATGCGTTTTCATGGGGGAGACTTTTATGCCAAGTTTCCCATCGGTATTTCTTTTCGTGTGGACCAAGCCTTCTAGCTGAATGGGACAGTGTCACTTATGCGCCGGGAAATAAACGCTGGGAGAGGGTTGTTTTACGTACAAGCCCGCTTGTTTTTACGTACAGGGGGTGGAAAATAGCCTGGTATGTTTCATATGAGGGAAGCAGTGTTGAATAGTACTGTACGACATACACCCTTATTTTATTGAAGCTTATTTGAGTAAAGGAATTCAATCATCATCAACGGTTGTATAATTTATAGTTAAACATATGTATATCAGTATAAAGATATGTGATTTTTATGAAATCGATTTATAAAACCAATCAAATCAATTCTTTATATAATTTGTAACGAATTAATTGAATTTTTCTGAAAAGTTCAATCGAAAATCTTTTTTTTATTTTCCTTTGAAATAACAATTCCAGCGTTTTATCTCAGCATTGTTTTAGAAAGATAACAAGATTTTTTGTGTTGAAATTGTGGAATTATTTGTCAGATGACCAGTGAAATGGGTGTGAAGACTTAGTATTAAAAATCTTTTGATATCTATTTATTTGATTGATTGTTATATGTTAATTTTTGGGTAGTGTGTTCCAACGCGGGAAAACTTTGTATGATTGTGTAATGGGCGTATTCTTCTTTATAGCGAGGCCTGCCACGGACTAATTTGTGCCGGGACTCTACAAAACTATACGAGCGTATTTTTTATGAAAATATGTATGTTGTTACTACTTTAAAAACCGATATGCTTCTTTCGATTGTTTATAGAATGGATTATTTATTATATTAAAAAATATTGGCCTTTTGCAAGAATTAGACATTCGTATATCGATATCAAATTTAATTTATTACATTAATTGGGTATAACTTATTTTTGTTGTTATGGTTATGTAATGTACATAGATAAAGATATCTTAACTTTTCAGAATATTTCTAAGACTCACAGTAATACATAACTCCAAAATATAAAGCAGCTGTCAAACGAATATTCTTATATCTAGACTAAGAAATTACAAATGAAACGTTTCCTAAGATATTATGAAAATATATATTATCACTCATTGAATTAACAGGTGCGATAACGACATTAAAATAATTGAAATCAAGATTTATTTACATTTTACATGTAAAACAATCCTAATTTTTTTTTCAATAGAAAATTAGCCTTACCTATACTGCAATAGTGCAATAAAGGTGTGTATTAAAAATCAGCGTTCATATAAAATTTTCTTATACTTTGTTTTTATCGCCTGATCATCATAAAGTATTAAAAATAATCCTACTTCAGAGCCTTGGTCTATGGCAACTAGCTGTCATATATCTATCTAATTAATCTAGTCTGTGACTCTCGCAAAGTGAAGATTGTAAAATTGAAATCGAGAAGAAGGTATACATTAAAATTAATAATAATCCTCTGCTCGTCTAAAATGAAATGAATTAGAATGTATTTTATATTGTAATACCTTTCTTACAATATATTGATAATATTATATTAATGTTCTTAAGGATAAAAAATATATAAACAAATATAATGTTAATACTTTCGACCGAAGGTACTTGATGGAATTTGAATTTAAATTCTAATGGATTCAAGCTCTGTACTATTCCATTTAAGTCGTTTTTTGCGACCCGGGTTTCGCCTTTCGGCATCTTCAGGCGTCGTGTGTTCGTTGTCAGTGTGTGTTTGCCTTTGGTGAGTGTACACGACGCCGAAAGGCGAAACCCGGGTCGCAAAAAATGACTTAAATGGAATAGTACAGAGCTTGAATCCATTAGAATTTAAATATAATGTTAGTAAAATATTGTATAATGTAAAATTTTAATTAACATATTTTTCACAAAGATACTTCCACAAACAAAATAATAATCATTCCAAATACACGAGACTTATGTAATAAATTTGGTTGAAACAAAACTGGGGTTTCATTATATAATTTTGTTTCACAAATAATAAACAAGATGTATTTATTACTGGAAGAACAATGGCTTTTCCTGTTTTGTGATGAAAATAAATCTAGCTCTCCGTTATTATTTTTCCCTTGTTCAAAATTAATGCTGCATTGTGTGGGATGTCAAAAAATTAACGAAATAATATATAGAGTAGCTATAAACAGTGCAGTGCTAAATAGTGAATAGTCACTAGATTTTTTCGCCTTCATCATCCTCGGGATATTCTGGTAATCAGTCAAATCAGTATTATCCCATTTCTCTACTCATTGCAAGTTTTTCTGTAAATTCTTTCACTTGGTCATTTTAGCTCATCCGTATTTACCCTCTGCTAATTTAACTTTGGCACACCGGCAAAAATAATTAATTTTCAAGATTTTTTGGACCACAGTGAATAGTAATATGAAAGTGTCTCGCCAATCGTTAGTGTGTGTAGTGTTGAGGTATTGGTTTTGTTTTCCACTCAGAATACCCTCAGCAGCTGTCACCTGTATCGCCTCTCGAATATTTCGAGTATTATATTTTCCTTGGCTCGTTATGTCAAGAATTTCACAGCATAATATGTCATAATTAGATGGCGACATAAAATAGAATATTTAATTTGTAGTAATAATTTTGTAATAATAATTACATAAAACCCAAGTGTATACTACTAATAATCCCAGTTTCGTTTTGTTAACACAATAAAAGAGAATACTTTTGTATTTGAACTTACGCATTTTTAAAATTCATATAATATATAGAAAATATGCAACCCTTCATATGAAATATATTTAGATAAATAAAATTGATTCGTTGAATTACTAATCGATGCAGTACCTGAAGGATAAATTGTCTATAGTAAATTACCCTGCTCATATAAATCTAGGTCTGTTTATAAAAAAATAATTCTTTCGAAAACAGATACTTAATATAGTTGTCATGTTTATATTAAATTGTTGCCACATACTTATAATATACCTAGGTAGGTACATGGTTTATTCTATGTGCTTGAAAGTTAATTCAACTCACATTGGAATAAAAACGCGTATTGCAAATTTGCATTCATGTATTTGACTATTCTGCTAACGTGTCCACTTTATTATTAAAATATTTTACACAAGAATGATTTCATTTCTGGTATACGTCAATATGTATTACATTTAAAACTTACTTATAGATATCATAAACTTTTCATTAATAATATTTATTTATATAATAACACACTTTTTCTCTATCATATAATATAACACGTCTACAAAGTGATCGTGTAGTGTACAGAATAGGCAAAAATTTTGATGGGAGTGTCCTTTTCCAAGGCTCCAGTTATAATTAATGGTCTTGAATAATATTTTTTTTCGACCATGTCCGATCCTAATATGATCATATGGGCCTTCACAGAGTAGAGGTTTTGTATTAATAGATATTCTTTTTAGGAGAAATGGATGTCAGCCACTTGCTCAACCTATTAGGTCCATACTCTGACTCAAGGACAAATTGAAAAACAATATGTTTATTTGCCAGACCCAGGATTCGAACCTGGGACCCACGACGCTATAGACCGACGCTTAAGCTACGTGCCCATCATGGGTGTATATATAACAACACAAGTATATCTAGCAATCGTATGAGGTCATCATTAGTTGAACTAATTGATTATAATATCTGATATTTCACCCAAAGTGTCACCGTTAAACGCCACTGTCCAGCAGCGCAGTAGGCACAGACCGGCACACAAAGTATCGCTCCCTTACTTGGCGGCGGTGGAAAATCGGGGAAAACCCGCGGACCCTTTTTTCTCGACAGTTACATCCATACGGCGAGGCGTCCTACAAATGTACCTCACGCTTCGATTGTTCCAATTTCGTTTTATCTCCTCTTTCTCTTTGTGCTATTTTTTCCCATTTTTTCTATTTCATTTTATTTCATTCTCCACGTCTCTTGCCTTTTTTCTTCTTTATTTCAACTCTTAACCCTCCCCTCGTTTTCTTTCCTTGCTTCCCCGCCGTCTCCTCTTCTTCTCTATGTCTTCCGTCGCTTGAAAAACTGAAGGGATGTGCAATCAATGGGATGCGACAATATCGTGACTCATATCTAAAATTCACACCGACGAGTATAAAAAGTGTTGCCAAACTCTCAAATTTCACTGAAGTACTAATTCAAATTTAAACAACAAAATTTTCCACATATTAAGGTTATTTATTCATGCGTAATACCTGAAAATTAACTTAACACTTTAATAAATCTACCTGTCTGACTACTAAAAGCCATTACTCAGTTTATTGAGATTTGGTAAAAATCTAAACAGTGAAAGATATTGTACTTGAATTTATTTATTTAAGAAAACACAACACTGTGGACATAAAAAATCAAAATTTTGGACGTTCGAAACATCAGATTTACATTATAACAAAATATTACCCTCATACGAGAGAAGAAGAAAAAATATGATTTCAAAAACAAAATATTCAATGTCTATGTCTTTGGGGAGCGCATTGACTAGTCTTCCAATGGCTAATGGTGCCTGATAAGACTTGACACGAAGAAACGGTTTCAACCAAGGATATGTCATGATTGCGACCACGTAGGTAATTGACAGGCGCATGTAAATAAATTCAAATTCTTTAGGACGACAGAATTGGAAACCATCCCTCACGATAACAAGAAAGAATATCTTAACAGCAGAAGTGATCTACTAGATTGAATGGAGTAAAAATTAAGCACGCCTTGTAGAAAGTCAGTTGAAAAATAATTATTTAACAAAATATTGAAAGGAAAATAGTTATATTATGTCTTAAAATAAAATCTATCTGTAGGACAACTTTACTATTCTTATTTTTCTGTCGCTACAGCCCAAAAAGCCTTTAGCTGCCTCAAGCAGACTCTTCCATTTTGTCCTGACTTCCGCTTTCTTCTCCAGTGGATCACTTACACTACTTACAGTGCTCGAAAGTCTCTTTGTAGTCTATCAATCCGCTGTTTTTTTTCTCGTCCACTACATAAACGTGAGGCACTTCATCAATATGTACCACGTCGCTAGACCATCGTCGGCATTGGGTTTTGACAATTCAAAGATATTAAGCTCATCAAAGAGTTTATATAGCTCGTGATTGTAAATTTGCTGTCAGATAAAATTCTTACCTACATATTGCGCTAAAATTTTTCACAAGATTATATGTTCAAACACCCATAGCTTCTGGAAATCACTAATAGTTAATATTAATTAGTAATGTAACTACTTTATATGTTTTCTAAAACAATAGTTGCTGTAGTGAGTGATAGAGAGCAACTCTTGTCTCTCTGAAAGTTACGTACTTAAGGTGAAGCCTTTACTCAGTCTTTCTAAAAGAGGCACCTAGCGGAAAAATACGAAACTTGCAATTCGAGACATTTTTTTGATAATTTACAATTTAAACTCTATGTATTAATTAATACTGTTGAAATTCTAAATCATTTATTTTTGTAGTTTTGATAATGATGTGACAACAAAAATAGCTGTCGAGTAATAAACGAACCAGTATTTTTTTAATTTAATTATTTTTAAAGATGGATGATTTAAAATGCATATATTAATAGTGAGCATTACATTATTATCTGTTGGCGTTTATGATTCTTATTTTAAATTTGTCACTATTATTATTATTGATCATTTTATTAACCTCTGATCTGAGACAAACTTACTCATAAAGCAACTAATATTTTATAACTAAACATTTAAAACAATGCGAAAAGTGCCTTAGATTGCCTTAAACAGTTTTCTGTCGCTGCTTTCTATAATGCCTTACTAACCCTTGTTTGGCAAAGGTTAGAAGATCGTCAGCGGGCGATATTATTTTTCGTTTGACATAACCAAAAAGGGCGGGACATTTACACGAAGACAAACAAGACGCAGCCAGCTACCGTCTCTATCTCTAAATTTTACTAAATTTTAATATCCTAAAATTAAATCTCACAGAAGTAATTTTAGTCTGTATTAATTAGTTATTTAATTAGACTTAAGAATATTTTCTATAAAATATTATTAATTACAAAGTTACGAACACACACTTCAATAAACGATTCCATATATTGTCACCAAAAGTCTAATATATTGTTAATATGGTTTAATAGTTAAAAAAAAAGAAGTCAAGATAGTTGTGTACGCCGTTTGGTAGTATAGAATTTAGAATGTAACAAAAATCTGTTTACTTATGGCAATAAAGATTTTGAAGATATACCAAAACTGCGCACAATCAAAAACACGTTTTTTACAATTAATTACAAATAGAGCGAATAAAATAACACATTATACAACGCAATAATAATAACTAAATCATATGAAACCCGCTGGCACAGCGGTGTAAAAAGTAAGTTTTTTTTTAATTATCCGAAATAACTGAAAAGAGTTAACGTCAAGTACTTTGCATTAGGGCTATACCTCAGTTGAGGCATGGTCTAAAAAGATCATGGCTAGGCGATGCGTGGATTGCGGGTCGCGGGTGCAAATGACGCATGCCAAACGAAATATAATTTGTCATATAAATCCAACATGCGTCCATTAATGTTCTGTTTATTGTTCTATTAGTAACAATAATAATATATTCATTGACATGTTTTCTTTTTAAAGTAAAGGGGTAACATTTTAGTTATTTTTACACGATTTAAGAATTAATACGCCCGTCGCCATCACGAAACAAATTGACGTATTTACACCTCGACGTTCGGTCTCCGAGTGCCAGCCAGTCCAAAATTTCGTCGCGCCTATAGTTGAAAATTATTTGCCGTTTCACTGAAGTATCGCCTTAATGTTTACTGCTTCTTATAATACAGTTATCAATCTCTAAGTTTTCATAGTAATTTTTATTGTTTATTAATTGTCTATCTTTATCTATCAGGTACTCTTTTCTACTGTATGATTGTGGCCAGAGTACAAAATTTAATTAATCATGAACTAATAAGTTATGGGTTTACTTATTATGGCAAGTGGCAACTAAATTTTTAATATCAGTGGTGAAGACTCCTTACTAGTAAACGTGATGTGTATAGATTATCATGACATTTACTAGAAAATTATCGTAACAGATCGAAAAATTTCACTTAAGTCGAAGGCTTTTCATTATCAACCTTCAAGTAAATAATAATTATATCATTTTAAAAAAAAATCTATATCGTAAAATCATATTTATTTTTAGATTCTGTCTCCTATTGTTATACATAAAATTTAAAAAAAAACTTACAAACATTATCCCCTTAATACTACGATATTATTCTAAGTTGGCGTTAGTGTGTAACTATGCATCAGTTGTAATATTTTATTATTATTGTATACCTATCCATTATAGCCCCCTGTGGCATAACTAGGTAAGGCAGTCCATAGCGGGCCTTGAAACTATCAACACGTATACTTACCATTCATGAAAATTTATCCTGCATTTTAACTCATACGTTCATAAATTTACATCCTATAATAAAAGATCTACACGTACTTCACTAGTGGTCTTCTAAAAGTAATCTCAAAATGGTGACCCCAACGTGATCTAAACACGCCCCCATAAACTTTCTATGTATTTTAAAAAGTTACTCTTCACCACTTTTAAGTAAAATGTGACGAATTTATGTACACTAAACATTACTCCTTATTTCAAATAATAATATGTTCTTCTCTAACTACGGGTTTAAATACATTGTAATAAAATTACACTGAATAAATTGCAATCCAATAAAACAAGATCGATATCGTATTTCATACAAACCCCTATTGTAAGAATATATTTTATGTTTGCCTGCAACAAGGGGTGTAAAAACTGTTTGATAATGCAGAATAAAATATTTGAATAAATCAAAAAAAATACAAATTATTATTACTTCATCAGTTGCTAGACGAAGGTCTTTTCAAACCAATTACATAACTCTGTCCTGTGCAGTATTTTTCCATGTTTTACTTTTTCGTTTTAATGCACTGGCGCTCTGCTTCATCTTCCCTAGAGGTTATCCTACAAAGAAAGTCTCTCCAGGTTATCTGATCCGCGTTGAAGAAAATGTCAAAAAAACTTCAGAATGCGTCTCAGACATGAGACTGGATTTTCAGTGTCGTCCAACTTGGTCGCCTCAAAATTTAATTTTATTGCATTTAGAAATTTTGCGGCGTCATACTCCCAATGTGAAGATCTCTTCACTTAGAATGTTCGGCAGTTTTGTACTAGCTTTAATTTGTTACTTACTACAATTTTTAATATTGCCTCTGCATGCTCATCTCTACCATGGGTATCTTAACTTAAAGTCATGTAAATTCAGTCAAAGTACATTTGAGTGCATGGCAACCTTAGTCTTGGGTAACTGCTCCTGAGCCATTTCCAGTCATAAAAAAATGATGCTTCACAGCCAAACGTAGGGTCCCGTGATATGCCCGATTAAGACCGGATGTGGTGCGGGGCGGGTGTGGTTTGGTGGGGCCATTAACTTTAACGTCCAATAAATATAAATCGTTCCGTGTGTCAGGGTATGGACCTAATAGGTTGAGCAAGTGGCTGACATCCATTTCTCGTAAAAAAACAAAATCTGTCAATATAAACCTCCATTCTGTGGAGGCCCATATGATCCTATCAGGATCGGACATGGTCGGAAAAAAAAATACAAACTGCCGTATTTGTTTTCAGTGTTCTCAATTTATTCAAAATATTTCAAGATACGTAAACCAATGCTTATACACCAGTGCAATATACTGTGTTAGGTTTGCAATCAATTGCATAGCATTGCATACAACTTGCATTTACTTGCATTATCAAATTAGCAATGGGGCTTTTGATTAGCTCCCCTCCGTCTGATCTCATTATATCCAACGCAGGATAATAAAATTTATTGTTGATATCATTACGTATTTATTTGCTATGTTGTAGAATGGAGGGATACTTGTACATAATTCATTTGTCTTATGATTTGTCAAATAGACATATTTACTGTTGCGGCGTTGGGGTTGGTTTCATTTTTTTCGGACAAGGGTTGGATGTACATGTCATATCTGTGACATGATATGTTTTTATTACAAATTTGTATGCAAAAAAAACATGAATTGTTTTCCGTTGTTTTATACGAAAAATAGTATCTATCTATCTAGTTTATTGAGACCGAAACTAAGAAAAAAGAACAAAATTTAAGAATAATTTAAAAATAATAATACCAAAATAGTTCAAAAATATATTTTTTTGTTCACAGATTTATTGCATTCTGAGACTGGATCCGATGGAAACAGTGAGCATGCATCATCGGGAGATGAAGACTCGCAGATGAGACTTAGGCTGAAGAGGAAACTGCAGAGAAACCGAACATCCTTCACCAACGAGCAGATCGATAGTTTAGAAAAAGGTAAGTGGAGAAACATCTACTTATTTTTATTATTTTTACTAAAATCATTCGACCATCTTATCATCATTTTAGCAATACTGATATTAATATATTTAAACATAACCTTGAAATCAACGTAATCACTTTGTCCGTTTTACAATACCAATTCATTGAACATTACAATTTGAAAATTATTTTCAATAAATAAGGCAGACTTTATAGTTGATTTCCTTCTTCTACACACATAATAATGTTATTCAATATGATTTAAACTTTATGCTTTTTCATGTGAATCGTTTCTTACCACTAGGGTTTTACCTGTTAAAATCTCTTCGGGCACTATTTACACTAACAAACGGTCAAATAGGTATTCTGTGCCAGTTGCACTTTTATCATTAGTGAGTATGCACAATACCTGAAGATTATAAAACGTATCTTAAATCAATTAGAATTCAAATTTAAATTTCATCAAGTACCTGCCCTCAGTTGATAGTATTTATTATTTGGACTATCAATGGATTATTTTAATAATATGTTGGTTACAAGGTTTAAGTGTTAATTATGCATAAACACACATAACATTATAATATTGGCATTTTAAAAGTGATTTTTTTACGTGAGTAAATAATTTTAAATGAGAAATTACCACATCAATATATTATGCCACTCATAGCGCCAAAGAAAACGATATATTGCATGATTTTAATGTAAGTTTGATCGAGAACAAGTTTCAAATGAATTGAATGAGTTGAATGAATACCTGTCAATAATTCCTCGTAAAACGTATGATTATAAAATTTCCACCTTACGAGTATGTAAGTAAACCTTAGCGTTTCTCTTTAAGGGATTAATTAATACCTACAAGACATTTTACTGTTTTTTAGTACTTACATTTTATATAAATGACAGACGTTTATAGGTTAGAGAAAAAACTCACTAGCTTTTTTACTCATTTCATTGCGTTATATAACTTTCTATAAAAGTGTGTCACAGAATTTTTCTGCAAAATTACATTTTGCCTAAGGCTTCGTAAAACCATTGTCAGCGGAAAGAGTTGACATCAAGCGGGAAACAGACAGATTGAAAAAGAATTAAAAATGAAATCAAAGAAGATTGTGGAATTATTATTAATGAGGTTTTGTTTTTCATTACTTTTGAATGTTAAAACATAAATTCACGTTTATTATGGAACATAAGAAATAAAACGATTTAATACAAGCTAAAGGCATTGTGATACGATAAAATAAATGTATTTTAATACATTTTTATTGAGATTAAAATATTTATTTATTTATTTAAGAATACCAAACATTGTGGACATAACAAATTTAAATTCAAGACGTACACAACATGAGATTTACATTATAACAAATATTACAATATAGAATATAATAATAATAATACCAGAAAAACAAATTAAATCGAAACTTACCTAAGTACAATTTAATACAGAAAAATAAAATTTTGAAAACAAAAAACATACAATTTTACACAGAAAAATAAAGTTTCAAAAACAAAATTCAAAGTACATCACTGAAAATGTCTATGTCTTTACTAATCTTGCACCCCTTGCTAATGGTGCCTGATAGGCTTGACACGAGGAAACGGTTCGATCCAGAATAAATCATGGCTGTGACATTGGCAGGCGCATGTAAATCCAAATTTATTAGGACACCAGGATTGGAAACCATCCCTCGCGAAAATATGTAAAACTGACAGATTTATTCCTAGAAATTGATCTTAAAATCAGTCGATACAAAAACTATTCTATAAAATGTGTAATGCTTAAAAATATATATAAATCAACTATAATTACTTTCAATATTTAATAGTATATAGAATTTAATGTTTCGATATAAAATCACCGAAATGGACGAGGAGTGGTAACATTTATCCTTATTAAGACCGTGGGGTGGAATCCCAGATCATGCCTAATCAATATGGGTTTGATCGAAAACAACGACCCAAAAATTGGGAAAATGTCTAACAACCATTTTTTGAAAAAAGTCTGTAAAGGAACCTCTATGAGTGATATCTAAGATCTACATCAAATTTTAGAGCCAAAACTGATAATATCATCAACCTGGGCCAATCCACTACCGGATGAAGATCTTTTTAAGCTCCTTTCACTCTTCTCTACATTTTTATTTGATGTCATGTAATTACATATATTGCTCTTGTTGAGATTTACCAATCGGTATTCAACAATATGTCTATTTGATTACCTTACTGATGTCTATTACTTCGCATACTCTTATTTTTCTCCTTGTACATTAGTTTATTTTGTGGCATTTTGGCATTATGCCCAATATGCACCTTTGTGTGTTATATTGCGCTAATCGTAGAATTAATGTGTAACTTATAAGTTGTATAAAACTGATCTATTTTGAACTGTTTAGATAGTTAGTTACTAAAATATGTCTCAGGTATGTTGGTTATATAATTTTGAAAGTTTTATGCCATACACATAAACGGAAATAAATATGTTTAAGTTTCTGTATCTCTTTCAAACATTTCACGAGAGAAAGAAGTCAAAACAGTTAACAATAAGAGTTCCCAGTTTTATTTTATTTCCCCTGCAAATCGAATAAGTTTTTAAAAATATCGATTTCAACTTTATGGCAATGGCAACACTAAACTAATCGACTGTAAAAATGGAGTATCATTGCTTACAATCATCAAGTTCTTTGCACATTTCGTCGTTGGAAATCATTTAAAATGGAACCATAATATTATTAAACATAGTTTTTTGTATTATTAATACTATCGACTGTCTACAATACTATACTGCTAAAAATACTTTATTGAATAAAAATGATGTTATTATAGTTTACTTAATAAAACATTATTATCACCATTCAAAGTGAAATCAATTTTATATGAAGCATATCTTTCCTGTACTCTTTTTTATAGTTTTTTTTTCTTTTGAAAATAGTGAATTCGTTGATCCGATAGGTTTTAAAGCAGATTTGTGGCTATTTAGTGCCTCTAGACTCTAGAGTACCATCACAATATGACGAAGTTTATCAAAAAGTTATCCATTCTCAGAGGGATATAATATGTCAAAACGAATGCAATATGCATTGCGTACTTATTTTAATTGTGTTACTTGTTCATAATATACACGCTTAGGGTGTAGTTTGTGTATTTAACCTACACTTTTTTATGCTTCACTTTACACTTATTAGTCTATTGGAATCTACCGATACGCTTCGTATGAATTCGTAGGATGGATGAAATGTAACAAAATGATAAATAATTAGATTGTTCATAGCATATATATATTATCAAAATCGTAAAAAAAATAAATTATCTACAATAATAAAAGATAAGCTACTTAATAAAATTATATAAGTAATTGAGATAAAATAACTGTAAAGTATTGTATTACAACTCAAGCCAAATAAAGGATGGATAATTCTTATACAGACGATTGGATGTATATTTATAGCTTCAATGACGAGTTATAGTCAAAGCAATTGTTTCAATGTCCTGTTTGTTGAATCGATTAAATCTCTGCGTACCAGTTTAAGATTAATTCTAGACTGATTCAAAATTGATGAGCTATATCATGCTATTATTAAATATTTTTTTTAGAAATACTTCAATAGGCATCCTACGGTATATATATTACTAATACATAATAATTTCTTGTTCACAATAAAAATATAGATTATAATACAAATAGATTTAAAAAATGTAAAAAAGTATATACATTCACTAACCAATAATTCCACTTCCAAGTATAATATAGTAATGGTATTGCAATGTAAATACGTACGTTAAGAAAAAAGTTTTGCGATCTTTCGTCAAATTTTCAAAAAGTCAGTAATTTTAATAATCGAGCACTCTTTCATTTAACACTACATCAATTATTTATAACACCCAATGGGAGTAGTGTGATAATAGTGAAACAATTGTGTAGTAAAGTATAATTATTATGCTTCATAACTTTGGACTCCGGCAATGAAAATGATGTAATATATTCTAATTTATTTATTTTATATAATATTTTATCTATTTATTTATTTATTACTATATTATATTATATTAATACAAGTGACAATCATTTGATTTAGTTTTATGCGAGGTAATCAGGCAAATAGGCGTATTAGTGTAGTAAAAACTGCAAAGTTATAAAACGTATACTCTAGTATCAGTGAAATAACTATAGATAGAAGTATCCAGGTTTTGAGAGAATCATATATATATATATGTATTTTTACCGCACCGGGAATCAAATCCGGAGCTTTTGGTTGAAATACAAGGTGGCATTGATAATATACTTAAACTCGATAATTGTATACTTACCATATTTATAAATAATTATATCCACTATAGTAAATTAATTGGTTTTTTAATTAGTTTTTTACTTTCCAATCATACATAGATGCTTAAAATTAAAATTATTAAATTTAAAGACATTATTATTTAACACTAACTGCTATCGGAATTACCTCGATTGTATAACAACATGTGAATATAATCTGGTAGCTCTAATCTCATATGCAGTGCTATGAATTGTCGTAGTAGCCGTTTTGCGCGTAATCGGGACTAATCTCCCAGACTGGGTCTACAATGGAGCTACGACGTAGACCAAGCGTAGCTAAAGAGCGCTGAAAATCTTACTGTTGTCTACGAACGAATCTGCTACGGAGAGTTTACGACTATTGTAGCTATTTGTAGACATTTTAACAAATTAGACACGGTCTGTGAATATCTGTAAATTTTGCCGCGAATGAGATGGCGTTTCGAGTAAATGATTAAAAATAAATTCAATATTGTGTAATACTGACGAAAGCTATTTATTTTTACTTATCATCATTTCAAAATTAAAACATATTAAGTACCAATAAATAGAAATCGTCAGCAATTTTCTACAACAATGAGATAAAAAAAAACAGAACTTTTCAGGTGAGGCAAAAAACAACTTTATTCTCTTAGTTTTTAATTCAGAAAAAAAAAATTCTATGAAATATCTATTTACTATAGTTACATATTTTTCTAGAAAAAAATATTATGTTTCTTCAATCTATCGGACTACACTAATTTCGACTGATCAGGCATATTGTCGAAGATACGAGAATGTGTTGCAATTTTACTGTGAATAATTCCACAATATTACTGCAGTAAACACGTATCTTGACTTGCGAGAAACAACTACTTCGGTAAAATAATCATTGGTCAGAGTTCAGTATTATGTGTACTTACAAACACGTATCTCAAGATACGAGTTTTTAATTTTCATAAAAGTCTTTTATTGTGATACGATTTTTTGTAATTGCTTAAATATATTATGTTATCAAGTATATTTTGAGAGACTTGTTAGCGGAATATGTGCGTATTCAAATTCTAAATTCATTGCATTATTTGATTACTCAAAACTGACAAAAATTGAGATACGTGTTTGTAGAAAATTATCGACGAAATTGCACTTAATGGGTTTTACCTCTGATATGGTGACATGTTTTTTTTTTATTAACAAAGGGTAGAGAAAAGCTGTCTTACATCATTTACATAATGAACACTGACATATGTATAGTATTAATTGATACATAGTTACTTAATTCACATAATTTTATAAAGACCCAAACCGGTTTCGACCAGTTTTTTAATTGTCTGGGTCAGAGTGCCTTAACTTCAATTTTGCCGAAAATTATTTAAATACAGTTTTTGTAACAAAATCTTCATATCTGTCAGTTCACACTGAGTCTATTCATATTATTTTCGGGAGAATATTTAGAGAGAATTTACAAATATGAAAGTTATGATACTTGTGGAGTTATATTTTTATTTAAAATAATATTTTTTTTGTACCTATCTTAAAAAAATAAATAAATCTTTCATGGACAACACAGCTAGAAGGAACTCTACTACTACCTACAAACGCTCATTAAAACTGTAAAGAATCGCGGCGAAATATTCAATCCAGACAATAATTTACAAAGTTATTTTTATAACTTAAAAGTATGTAGTTCTAGCTTTTTTAATTATTTCAAAACACTGAATATTTTCTAAATAGTCATGCAATTGGTTTAATGATTAAAATATTAAATATTAAGTACCACACATTAGTATTACAACATTATTATATTTTTTTATGATATACAAAGGTTTAATTTTAATTATTATAAATATATGTACAGTAATACATTAGTAAAGTATATTGGCGATATTTTTGAGTCGACTGTCTTTGAAAAAGTTGGAGTTTTGTGGAAAATAGTTTATGCAGGGGTATAGTCCAGGCACTAACCTTTTGATGGTCGAACTTCTGGATTTCTCGAGCATTCTAGCTCGTCCACGGGTCACTCACTCGGACACTTGATTTCATTATTGTTATGTTTATCACTCTCGCGATGAGTATTTTACTACGACTATTTTATAATTGAGTTACGAGCGGTGGTGTAAATGTTAGTTTTTTTGGCTATCGAATTTTAACTAAATAATTGGTGATATGGTGAGTGTTTGGTGGGAGTTTTGTAACAATATTGGCGCAAACATATATAATATTGTATAGATTTGATTTCTTTGAACATGCGAAATTGTCAGGTTTATTTCTAAGAGCATAATATTATGGGCTTAAGTCAAATGAAGATTAAATTAACAGAATTTTACAAGGAATGGTTGGTAGTCATATTTAATCGAAATATTGATTTTATCTCTGAATCAAACTTTCGTTGAAAAGAAAACGTAATTATTACCAAATAAGCTTAAAATAAAATAGTTCCTGATAAAATACAATCCTTTGTTTTGAATTTTCTTTATATTGTTTGCTACCAGGAACAGTTCGGTGGATCTTCTATCCTACTAATAACGGAGGTTCTAAATTCACGAAATACAGCGTCGTTATCTGCTACGCTTACCGTAGATCTTTTAATAAAATATTGAATTCGAAAATATTCTACTTCCATCCCTGGTTTTCAACTGGTAGAACTTCTCAGTTTTTCATTTTGTATCCATGTCAGTTCATGGAATTTTGAGGATACATCTATACAGCCATATCTCGGAGCCTCAACTCTCAGCGATATCTCTTCCTGGTTTAAGGTTCATATCTCTATACGATATAAAATAGTAGCAATATAACAGAAAAAACAGTATCGTGTGTAGGTTAACATTATGAGAAAAACGAGTCCTTGTTATCGCAATTCATATTATATTTTCTGGCTGACTGAGACTGATTCTATTTTGCATTGATTTGATTTATGTTTAATTTAGTACCCACTTGATACGTTACAGAAATACTTCTGTTCTTTTTAAATAAATAAAATACAATAAATGCATAAACGTAAACTTAGAACACGACAATCGTAGATTCACGTTGGAAAATTTGTCTCCCATGTACTTTAGTACCTTGTTGAATCAAACGTGAATGTCCCCCCGAGACGCAAACCACCTCTTGAGTCACACACACTACCATCTGTTGTCGGGATCGCGGAGCTTTTTGATGTTTAATTGCTTTTGTGTCCACGGGTTGAATTTGTCGCACCCTTCGTTCGTTTTTCTCCATCTTCCATTTTGTCTTGGGAAATTCTGCGATCACTGTAATGCAGAAGGGTGATTTTTTTGTTAGAATTAATTTTAAAAGGTAAAAATATATGTAGAAACTGAAATAAACTATTCTAATACAGAATGTAGATGTGTATAATACCTATAAACAGAATTATATCAATTATGGTAATTATATTAATAATTGTAAAAGATGTTTGAAAAACTACAATAAATTATATATTATTTTTGTATAAATAACTTTCCTGTAAACATGGATTTTTACAACAATCAATATACCTCTTAGCATAAGCGGATGAAATCGGTTATAACCGTTATGGATTAAGAAATATATTTTTTTTCTTCTGGCAACGATATCCAAGAATCTCTATCAAGTGTTATTCAAGTGTCTTGGGTTGCATACAACATTATGTATCTATTTTGTACGTATACGACAAACATTTGTTATGCCAGCAGGCTTTCGGGATATCATTTTGTTTAACGTGAGTGACTCGTGTATCCTGTGTACCTGAGATGTTTGTTTGAAATATAATATTAATTTAATTTAGATTTTTATATTATTTAATTCAGACAATATAAACGCATTTTATTAATTACAATATTTAAACTATTATATTATTTTAAGAGTGGGACTAATCAAATTCAATGCAGTGATAATAGCGATCTCTATTTTCCTCAATCTTTTTTATTCCCGTCTCCCTCTCAACCAATTCTTTCCTTAGTTGGCGTCTGTTCTTTTGTGTCCAGATATCTCTCGTTTCGTTTCATTATATCCAGCTTTTTTTCGCTTGTTGGGATTCGCAAACCGGCTAAAAGACGTGCGGATAATGGCTGTCATCGCGGAAATCTAACAGAAGCGCGATAAAATTTTCCCAACTATTGCAGAGGCTGAAGGCACCAAATTTCAAGACAAATGATTATCGATTGACATAATATTCTGATCCAAGTTGAAATACTGATATTCAGTGACCTCTCGTGGAGATTGTTATAATATGCACTGTTTATGAGAGGCTTATAAAGGAAGGAAATAAAATAAGATATCTATTGAGAGAATATATTGGATACGTGGGAAGGAGATTTTTTTGCCTGCGATATTGACAAAGTATGATTGCTCCAAACATGTATATTATAAACGTTTTTCTGTAGTTATAGAGATTTTTTTTCATTAGTTTCAAATGCAATAAATTTTTCAATTAAAATTTGAATTGTTCTCTGTAGAGGTGAGTTAGAAAGACGATAATAAACGATAAATAACATATTTTTTTATACTGGTAGTAAGTATACTTAGTCTTCAAAATCGACCAGTTTTCCCACCTCTAGTTCTCTGTCTGACGATGAGGATCACCCTTAGTCATAATATTACAATATATAGTGTTATAAAGTAATTATCGAGTGTATTTTTAATGTTGTCTTTAATGTCCGCAGAATTCGAGAGGACCCACTACCCGGACGTGTTTGCGCGGGAACGGCTGGCCGAGAAGATAGGATTACCCGAGGCACGTATCCAGGTAAACCCTTCTAAACACACGCACTCAGAGGAGGTGGTAACCGAACGGGGAATCACTAACCAATAACTATAACCCGCCACGCTACTGCGTTAACTGAGGTATGTGCCGGAGGAAAATATACACTTAGGAAAGATTTTGGCTCGAGACAATTATTATTGACACCAAAGACAATAAATATGTGATGGAATGACTTCCAAAATCAAAATTACTAATCATATCACTTTGATTTTAAAGTAAAGAGATGCTAACCACTATCTATTGACTTTGTAATATGGTGTAATATGGCGGTGCAACATTACAACAAAGTAATAAGGTATTATGTGTAAGTGATTAAAAACATAACAGCTGAAAATCTTTCTTTTGTATATTTTCAATACGTTACAATATTGTAATTGAAAGTAGAATTAATTAATTGACGAAATATTAACGATGATATTTGTCTTAACTATAGTAAATAATTACACTTCTTGCAAGATATTGTTGTGTTTCCTCATTCTAAAACAAATGAGTTTTTATTAATATTTTAATGAATAATTGGTTTACTTTCAAATACATATTATATTATAAGGTTAATAGCTGTACCATCAATTGGAAAATAACACCGCAATTACCAGGTAAGTTAATAGGAAATTTTAATTATTTTTAATAACTTTTAATATTTTTTTAATAATTGATAAGGTAAAACTTACATCTTTTTAATTATGAACCCAGATGGAACTTTGTTGCGCTGTAAAATTCATATGTTTTTAAACATTGAATATTGCTGGATTTACTCTCAATTTTATAGTATTTTCAATGTAGATAGAAACGGATTTTAAATACAAATAAATCTGCATTAAAAAGTGATTTAATGAAAAAATGACAGATGAAACCTTATTTACCCAAGGCGACTTAATGAATAAGTTGACCAACCAGCTTTATATCGTTATACAACCTTTTCATACCAACTACTGAAAACTAAATGACAAGTAGGTATGTAATTCAAATAATATTATATATATACAACATTTTTATAATAATTTAAATAATTATTATTATCATTAGGAAGGTTTCCTTTATCAATTATATAACCCTGTCTATATCCATAGTACGTGAATTGGAATTCGATATCCCGATTTAAATAATAGAAACATTAAAAAACAATTGTTGGTGTAAATATTGAGATACTAAATTCTCATGTCGATTGTACCGAAATTGATTTTTAAATGACTTCTTCTATTACCAGAACTAAACACATATATGTACAGCTAATGTATAAAACTTCGTCCAAAAATAACCATGAAGATTTTTCAAAATGATAAAAACTCTAAATTTATTTTCCAAAGAAAAACGTTATTTTAAAAACAGTTTTAAATTTACTTCTTTAAAACATGAAAAAGCCCTTTGCGAAAACATTTTCCTTTCCATTGCGAAAATAACTTTTGAACAAAAAAAAAATCTCCAAGCTAAGGTCAAAAGTTTGAAAATAACATCGTTAGATATTTTTTAGAAAAAACTTTTACAACTTTTGCTTAAGAATATTTTTCGCATTCTAATAGAAATAATTTAAGAGCGATTAAATAACATTCAAATCTCAGTAATTCCTTCTGATTCATACAAGACAATAACTTTGGGGACAGCCAAAAAAACATTGTTTATGATTTAAGGATTAGTAAGTTTATATCACTGTCAAAATAAGTATCTACAACTTTTTGTAACGGAAATACTACTAGTTATACACCGGGTTTTCGACGATTGCTTTTCTATTGGCGGAATTTAAAGTACCTTAGTGAAACTAGCAACAAAATCTAGAGTACTCATCAAGAAAGTGAAAGATGTGATTACGAGCCCCATTTGCTCCAACTTTTTGTGTATTTGGTATAGAATAAAATAAATAATTAGTTTGTGTGCAACAATACTATCATCAATTGACATTCTTATGAGCCGCCGAAATCTGGCATGAACGTTTTTAAATTATGTTGATTAAAAAAGCACTGTATATATAATATTATCAATTCGTTGTCATACGATTATATCTCTAATATCACTGTTAGTCTGTTGCACTAAGACGGGACATGATCAACAATGTTTACTGGCTAAAAAGCACTATAGAATAATTAGCATTATCTACTAACTACTTATTACCTTCATTCTATTTAACATCTTACTTAACAAAACTCCTATTGAAATAGGTGTCAAGGTGACTTTTTGAAGGATGAATTATTATATCGCTTCATTTTTTGGTAGCTACAGTCTGTCAGTGGAAACAAATTCATTGAAAACTATTCAAAATGACTGCATTAGGTACATTAAAATTTCCATAGCCAAGACGAAAAAAGCCACTCGCGATTTCAATATAGAGTACAAAAATACGGAAAATATTTTTACATCTCTGACAAAAGAGCGTCGTTTCGCGCGCATTTCGACGCTGGCGCCGTAAACCGTTCGAAAAACGAATAAAGGAATAGCATTGAAAAGCGCGGGCTAAGCGGGAACTGCGATGCAGTGTTGCCAGTCGGAGCGTGAAATATTCAGCAATATTTCGTATTCTGCTACAATTTCCCGCGCATTTTTCACAGAGCACCGCCTTTTTTGCGTCCCGCGCGCTTTTGTGGTCCTTTTTGCATTCGCGTTTTTTGAGTTTTTAAGTCGTAAAATATGTGTGTGCATATTTGACATGCTGTGAATAGGCATATCACATGTAACAGTTTTTAATATTAAAAATGTAGCTCGGGAAGAATTTGCATTATTAATATAAATTCAAAAAGAGTACTAGCCTCTATGTATTTTTGTTCCTTTAACAGGAAACTGCATTCCTTGTAGTATATGAGAGTACATACAATGTAAATTATTAACATTAGATAATTAAAAATTTAATTGAATTTAATTAAAAATATACTAATATACTTAAAGTCCTTCTAGTAATAGTCCAAACTGCTAAATATTTATTTATATTTAAAATGTTTAAGTTTATACGTTCTTATCAATTCTTCCGATGCTCGGGAATAATTGGTCTGGATTGAATTGCTATCATCGCTTGTACGACTACGTATTGTATTCTGTCAAAACTATCATGGCTCACGATTATGTGATATGTTTATTTATAGTTTCTTTTTAAATTTTTGAGAACATTAAAAAAGGTGTGATAATATCTAGGGGAGAAAAGTTTTTTTAAAGATTCAATAAAGTGTAATGAACTTAATTATATTCTAGAAGATTTGAACATGATAATCGATAGTTTTCAATTGATTCTGGTGACAGGCAAAACCCGAATGACCTAGGTATCTACACCTATTACTAATCCCACCATGTAAGGTAGCAGCTTGCAACCTGCTGTTTATATTTTTTCCAGCTAATATTTGGGAGTTAAAATATTCGCTACAATCTTACTTGTAATATTAACAGAAAATACAAAATAAAACTTAATATAAACAGTTTATTTATGTCGTTTAGCTCTGGGTTGTTTTCAAAAAGCACAATAGTATGGATTTCACTAGCTCATTTAACTACCAATAAGAAGTTTTTACGACACGTGTAGGGTCTGCATCTGAAAACCCTAACGGGCGTTCAATTTTAGAGTTAATGAGCACACTAGATAATAATTCTGAATTTTCAAACCATTTAATCGAAAGTATTCATAACTTTGTTAAATAAAGTAATATTAAAATCTTTCATCAGATATAAGTAAGGTTAAAAATTATTGGTTTAGGTATTCTAAAATAAAAATATTTACAGCTAAGTATAATACAGTTTAAAGGCGTAAATTCTTTTAAATAAACGTTTTTTCCGTTAAAAATTCACAATATTGCTCACCACTCAATTATAACAAACTCTTTTCCACATCACATACCTCATTTTCTACCCATAAGAAATAATATTGAGAATAATCATGTCTCAAACGTAAATTTCTGTAAATACTTAAAGTACGTATGAGTAAATATATCAATATGTATATGAATAAAATACATGTCGTAAATATTTTTTATATGTAGTAATTACCAATTATAATTGATATAGTCATTTTATAAATTATCACGATTTACTTGTAACGAATCTCTTGAAACAAAAAAAATATGGTATTTTTATACAGCTCCAGAAAAAAATAAGTTTATGTGGAAACGATTGTTTTTAAATTGGATTTAATATTAGGAAAATAGAGAGCGTAGGTACTGGACGAATTGTGCTTTTTCATGAAAGTATATTAGTTACTTCTACATCGTAGTAGTGTATCGTGGTGAATAGAATCAAACCAAGGAAGCGTAAATCGTTTTAATGTAATGAGAAACTAACAAAACAAAACTTAGCTCGCATGTAGCGTTGAAAAAGCTCCGAGGGGAAGATAAAAAAGCTCAGGAAAGCGCAGGCAGTGGATGGAAGCTCATCCCTGTAACGAAAATCACGGTCTGGTAAAGTTATTCATAAAATGTGAGAGTAGAAAAAAATGCAGAAAAAGTATGAGGAGCTTTCATAAATATTATATACTGTTAGAACATTTCGCAAAATATATATGTACTTCATAGTGCATCGTTACCTATTATTCATTATATATTTAAACATAACGTTTTACACAAAAATACATCACCTATATAAAACACTGTCGTGAGTGCAATATATGGTAATTTTATATGTATATTTTATGGTACCTACTTAATTTTAACATGTATCTCACTATTTGCGCTCCACGATAGATCACATCAAGGTTACCAATAAGGCACAATAGCTATCTTTTAATTCTATAATATAGCAAAACGAAATATTATTTTTATACATACATTAAAGACTAAATGCTCTTATTTTAAATCGCACAAACTCTTCTTTCAATTTAAAAACCTTGATTTTGATGAAATTCAATATTTCCGATTATGGAGTAAGTTGCAATAAAACTCTCTAAAATATATAAAGAAAAAATCGTTCTATATCAAATTATATGATTATAAAACCGTATATTTTTTTTGTTGTTTTCTTATATGCTACAATTTTCATCGTAGCACAGATAATGTTTACTGAAATTTAGTTTATATACACAAAACGCTAGTCTGCACATACCTCTATCTTGTAAATATACTTTACGTCCAAATAGGGTATTTAGGAAAATATTGTCATATAACAATAATTGTATATCGTTTTTGAGTTTAATTTTCTGAAACTATATAAAACTGGACATATATACAATATATGCGTAACAACTCACCAAATATCTCTTTATGTATATTAATCAATCAGATCTTTCATCCAAAAATAATTAAGTAAAACTCGGCGAATGATTCAGTAGCGTCCCAAAAATGGCACCCGCAGTCTCCTTAAAGGAAAAGTGTTTGTTATTTACGGTCATAATTAACATTCTATCATCTGATTACATTATACTCCTTCAGGCGTTGGAGGAGACAGAGAAATACGAAATTTTCTACCCAAACAGTGGTGTGCAGTGACAGATATACTTTCATATTCAGAATATAATGATTCTAAAATTATAAATACCCGGCATATTTATTGCATTACTTAATACATTCAACAGAATTATCAAATTTAAGGAAAATTTAATAAATTAATATAAATATTTTCAATTGTGTAAAACTTGATAATTTAATTCTATCAAATGTATTTTATAATATATTAATGACAGACATAAGTGCACGACAACCCGCAAACCATAAAAACCTTTTAAAGATTAATTAATAACGTCTCTGTTCTGGCAGAACACACTAACTGGAGAGTACTAGTTTTGAGTATTTTGACTTTGAAGTTGTTAAAAAGTTTGAAATAATGGTCTATCATGTGAGTTTATTAAGTAATCGTAAAAAGGATGACATTAAAATAAATAAGGACTGTTTATTTATTAAGAAGGTTTCCATACGGTAAAGTTTGAAATAAGGAACATTTTGGTACTAACTCAATATGTAATTTTTTCGAATTAGTGTCTTCTGCCAGAACAGTGACGAAATATAGTTTCCAAGATTAATATTGTGTTTTAAAAAAATCTCATTTTTTATGTATCTACATAATTTGAAAAAGGATAGTTTATCTATATAATATGTAGTCTTGATAATGGTGTTACAACTGAAATAGATAGTTAGTTCTATTAAAAGTAATAAAGTTGATAAACTCATTTTTTTTTTAATGAATAATTCACAAGATTTGAAAATGTAACATTCTCTATTGAATTACAGTAATTTAAACATGTCGGAAATATACATATTTGAAAAAATATAAGTCAAGCCTATCCATAGAATTTTGGGAAATTTTCTTTACGAATTAGCCAGTTAAGCTTTAACAAGTTTCGTGTGCGAGTCAAGTGGCATTTGATGCACGTTCGAATCCTATCTACCATCATTTTTTTCAAGACTATTTCTAATACTTATGTGTGATTTATGAAGTGTTTAAAATGTATGTATGTTTATTAAAGTTGAATTTAATAACATATTATTGTAATTATATAACTACAGTATTGTAGTGTATTTAGCTCAGTATTCGGAAAAGAAATATTAAACTTTTTTTTTTTTAAATAGGTTCGTCATATTAGACAGTTTTACTAACTACCCTATCATAAAAACAGTTGAAATTTTGTCATGAAATAACTCTTGCTAACGTACTTTTGAGAAGCCGAAAATAACATTCTAAGCGATCTAACTGTAGATAACTCATTTTGGCTTAGTGCAATCGATTTTTATTAAGCAAATATGAATTAACGACAACTGCTACCCGCCAATGCTGTGAAAATAGATTAAAATATATAAAGCCATTAGCGGATGTACCTTTCTCGTAAATTATTGTGGATTTTAACCTCCTTCATTAAGATAAAGGTAGATACAGTAGAACTTTCACATAGCAAATTTACCCTTTTGCGAGAAAATTTTGGTTACGTTGAAATACTAGAATTTGGTTTATTTATGAAGTATTTTTTTTCTATTTGTTCTTGACTTTGAATTTGACTCTTTAATGGCGTCCCAATAATAAAAAAATTGTAATTTTCTATGTGTATTACTGCCTAATTTTACAGTAGTATCATCCCTATACTTCATAAGTTATTGTAAAAAGAACAACTTATTTTGAAATGGGATATTTAGAAAGTATAAATAAGGAAGTCAAAAATTATTCCGTACTTATCTCATGATAATGTGCAGTTATTTGAATTATCTTTTGACCGCATTATGTACTGAAAATATATATTGAGGAAAGGCAATGATATATCAAAATATAATATTCTTAAAACAGCATAAATTAGATTACCCAGTAAAGTTGTAATTTTAATGTGACTATTTTATATAATTTAATTTAATGTTAATTTATCGTTAGTCAGTAAATAATAATAAAATAATAATATACTCTCCTTAGAATTAAAGTCAGTTAAAAGTTTCTGGATTTTTAGTAGAAAATATCTTAACCGTCGTACCTAACTGGGGTTTTAATTTTCAACATTTTTGTATTCATTATGTATTCTTTTAAATAAGGAAAAATAATATTTAAAATATTAATTTGCAGCTAAATCACTTTGTCAATAAGTAACATCAAACTACACAAGTGGTTGTATGTCAATAAACCTACAACTCTACTTAGTACGCGAAAGCTTGGTATCTCCTCTCACTAAGTGTATCATCATTCATCACACAATTAGTAGACACGCGTATTCATAAAACCATCGACACTGTGCATACATTTTCAGACAGAGTATCCCTCGCCCTGATAGCCAGGCACTTCGGCTCATAACTCATAACATTTTTTCAACTCCCCCACACAAAGTAAATGTTCAGAGAAAACAAGAAACCGGCCCCCAAACATTATATTTATAATGTTCCCTAAAGAATAATTTTTACTATTTCCAGTAGCTTGTATCAAGTTTATATAATATTGTTACGTGTTATATATAATTTGTTAGTATGTTTCCAAACTTTCGTGTCGCTGCATTATTCTTTTGATTAAGTTTAATGTTACAATAATATCACAGATACTATCTCTTTTAGCTAGTGTTTACATTGTTTACGTATTTTAAAACATATTGACTGCTGACTAGATAATTACTTTTTAATTACCACATTTAAATAACATGCTAATTATATAGAATGGACACCTTAATTGTTACTCGCTGGGCGCGTCTTTATCGTCCAATGTATATGTAAATTATAATTATATTTTAAATTCTCAATATTTTATATAATAACAATGGACGAACGATTTCAACCAGATACATACCTACAAATCGTACCGCATGAATATTTTACAATTGCATAATATTTCATTATATATTTACTATATAGGTATATTATTTCAATGCTTTATTAAATTATCTAGAAAATTTAACGGTGTCTGTCAGTAACGGTAAAGATCGATGGCAATTGATTTGACAGTTTCAATATTTTAAATCACATTTACTATAAACTTCATTATTGTATTTAAGTATGTGAATCGTATCTAATTTAACTATTTTATTATTTAGATATTAATATTACAAATAACAACAATATTTAATTTTAACACATAATGTGGGAAGGTATAATATAAACAAATATTTTTATTATTACTATGATTAATGCTTCAAATACACTCTATGACGATCGGTCATATATATGTCAAAAAACCCGTTTCTTATGTTGGCGTCCTGTGTCACAGGGTGTCACAGAGTGTAAATACGATGTCATAGCTGTCATACAATATGTATGTATAAATGTCGGAATGGCATAGATTTGATCATAGACACTAAAACGCTCTTAGCATATATGTGCCCGATCGTCATATAGTCTATTTGAACCTTAATGATTGTCGTTAGACCACTATGGTCATTTCTCTGGACGAAATATGTATTTTTAAATTTGAAAAACTTAAATGTATGACTCTCCGTGCACAACTGTGAAATATTTACAATTCTAAAATGTTCATCGTCTCAATTGACTGGACAAATGTAGCCTCCGTGCATTCGCAGCACCCATCCAAACCGCCCCGCTAATTTGGATAAGTAATGAATCTTTAGCATAGCTTTTACCCCGTCGTACTCATAAAGCAAGTAATAACCCTGGATGACTGCCGGGGGGTTAAAACCACCCGCTCGCTGCATACACTCTTCATATTTACAGTGGCAAATATAGACTAACGGGATGTAGGTACACAGAGCAGTTACTCGGTTATTCAGGGAGAATCAAAACAGTGGCGCAGTCAGGCGGGAAAGGGTTGAAAGGTTGTGTGATTTAAATTAATTCGTAAAAGCGTTTTGAAACATGAATTATCAGAGTGCTTATTTACTATTTTTCGTAGAGCTTTTCATTATAGTATGCTACGCGTATTTTCTATGTATAATAATAAAAAGTGGATTTCCATATTAAGCTTCCGGTTGTACCAACTTATATTTTTAAATTTTCTTAGTTAAGTTAAATATATTAACATATATAATTATATATTAAAAATCACAATTCATAAAACGCTGACATTTTGAGGGATACAAATTTGTACATAAAATATCATTTGTCTTCAAAAAGTGTTGATTATTTTACAACGTTTTTATTAGGTCGTATTCTTATTTGTCCGGTGGTTGTTTGTCCAGTACAAATCTTGCAATCGTTTTTAATTAACTTCCCGACTAGCTAGACATTTGAAACTTTTATAATATATCAGAACACGATGTCAATGCATTTTTTTAAATACTTTTAGCCATCTTTAAGTAGAATTAAATTCATTTTCAGTTAATTCTGTTTTGTATGAAAAGATATTTCGGAAGAAATCCGTAATCCAATCCACTATTATTATTTGCTAGGAAATTATTAATATATACGTGCGTTACTATGGAAATCAATATGAGTGTCAAAATGACATTTCAGTATTATTTCTATCAAATACAATTTCATTCATCAATTAAGCTAGTCAAGTCAAGTTTATATGATTCAACAGAAAATTTAAAAACGGTGTATATAAAAAGTTCTTTTTATTTTGTAATTATTTACTTTAATGGCACTGTTTTTTTCTCATTTATTTGTAATATCCATAGACGTGGTTAAATAAATATTATTTTAGTCTTTTGAATTTAGAATTTTAGTCTTTTACTTTTTTTACTATTTGTAAACTCTGAAACGACTAAAGCCTTTCATAATTTTATTTAGATTTAGTTAAAAGAAATAATGCGTTGTATTGACGGCATATTATGAAATAAAAACTTTTATACTTATACATAACTACAAATTTGTCGTAATTAACTATTAGAAAACAATAAAAAAACATACCTGGTTACTCAAAATAAAACATACAATAACTTAATTAGTTCCAAAACTAAGTTAATGACATAATTTCTACAGATTCCTTGTTTGAATCAAATGAACCCGTATGCTGATAATAATATTAATATGAACACATCTGCCAATGAAACGCGATTGAATATTTGCACCGGTAAGATTCTACTCACTGGGATTGCAATCAAACATGTTCCAATCAAACTTAAATCAACTTTACTTTAATGTTTATATTTATGTACATTCAATAATAGCTAAATAGATAAGTTTAGGGAATCCATGAAGAAAAAAAACATAATATCCGATAGTGATTATGTACTTAATACAAGACTCCGATGCAGATGTTCATAAATAGCACTGTTACGAGATCTTCATAATAATCTGAAATGATATAATATCAAGCAAAAGTATAGTGAATAACGTTGGAAACTATCAGACTCGATAGATAAATTACTATTACTGTAGTTCCAGTCAATGTTTAACAATTTTATCAAAATTGTCGGTAAATAATATGTAGCAGATAGTCTGACAATAGTATTAAAGGTTTCATCCAAAATAGCTATCGATTAAAAAAATAATTGACCTATTTTATCAAAATATCGGGAACGCACGTAAAATATTAATTAAAAAAATACCTCAACCAATAAAATACTCATCGTTCTTATTGTATAGTGGTTAGTTTCTGCATTACATGTTCCTGCGATCTGAAGTATTGTATAGTTTGTTAAAATAATCTTTATTTACAAAAGTCAAGAGGAAATATTAAAAGCCTGCTGTTGATTTTGATAATTATAGGTCAGTGATATCAATATATTATGTTATTACTAAATTATACAATTGAATCTCTCCGTCATCTTCGAGTATATATATTAGGATAAACAAAAAATATCTTTCGGTAAACAAACAAAAAACACTAGCCAAATAAAAAGCGAATAAATAGACAAACACGCTCAATATTTTTATGGCTATATAATACATGCCCCCCGTACCGCAATAAAAATGCGAGCGTTCATATTATTTTTATATAATATATGGCACGGGGAAAATTTATGCCCGAAAAAATGAACCGAAAAACACAGCCGGCTGAAAACTAAACAAAGAGGGTCGCCTCGCGTTCCAAGATGGCCGACGGAGCGCGGCTCAAATAATGGCGGGACGCGGAAGCGCGGGAACATTTTGTGGCTGTTCGAATGTTACGGTTCAAATTTATGGTCGCGTAAAACGCAATGTTTGTTTGTTTGTTACAAAACGGATTCAGAAATTGAATTTGTACAGTGGGCGTGTTCAGCGCGTTTAATACAAGCTTATTTTTTTATATACACGTATATCGCTTACACTTTGACATTATATTTTGATAAATGCTTTGTCCTACATAACGTATTATTCACTCAGCATATAATAAAAATGTTTTGTATGTACTGTATCATAAAAGCATGCTTTAATTTTTGTTACTGCTGTCAGATAAAAATAGAAATATAATTTATTTTAATAATGTCACTGTCAGATAGAGTAGTGGTCGGAAAATTATTAACTATGAATATTTCCACGACTAATCGCATATGATATGGGTTAAAATCAAAATCAATAAAAATCTATCATCAAAAAAGAAAATATCGAAAGACCAAATAAGAATATTATAAAATATACGTTCAAAGTGTCCGTAGGTATAGTATAATTTATAAAAGAAAGCTGACAAAAAGCTTTCTAAATTTAATGTATATTTTTTTGTAAGTCATTTCAGATTTTTGGTTTATTGATAGCACTTTCATACGTTGTATGAACACTGGGTGAACTATTAATCGATTTTACAATCATCGAATCATTCATGCACTATATATTATTACTTGAAAATTTATTGAAATATAATGTTTAAATTTTTTTTTTTTTTGCCTGTGAGAATCTTCGGATATGTAATAATAACAAAATTATTAAAATATGTATCTTAATTGACCAACGTAATTTGAGTTAAATTTAGACTTAATATATATATATAATATATTATAATATATTATATTAAATGTCTTAGAACAGTTATCAGTTATGGTGTATTGATAATTCTACATCCGCTTAAAAAAATGACTTTCAAAATTCCCCTTAAAAAACGTTTGGAAATCTCAAATGAAATAATTTTACTAGTATAAAAAAATAGCAATTTCCCTCAAACCATGCTTTACAATACACTAAAAAATGGTAGTGAGTAAGCCACAGGGCCTTATTTTACAATAATAATAATACCTATATCAAAGAATGAACGTGACTTTATTGTTTTGTAGAATAATCGATTTGGGTAATTCTGCAAAAAATGTAGGTGATCTTCCTTTTTACTATAGACATATTATAAAATCCTGTAAGTATTCAGTTACGCCTGTAAAACCTTGAAATTAACTTTGCAGAATGAATGAACCTTGGATATATTTGAAAGCTTTATTATTCGCTTCATCAGGAGCGGCAATATGTATTATTCGAGGAGAAGATACAATATTAAGTTGCACTGTTTAAATAATGATTGCATATACTTGGGGTACCAAACTAAAAAGTAGTCAATAGTGATGCTACGGCACAAAATGATGAGTTCCGATGGTAGTTGATGTATAATTTTGAATACAATGTGGTAACCCGTTCACAAACTTATTATCTTTTTTTTTTTCAATATAAAACAATCATCATTTTTTCCGACCATGTCCGATTCTAATAAGCTAATTTATTTGCCTCCACGAAGTGGAGGTTTGTATTAACATATTTTGTTTTATGAGAAATTGAAGTCAATCACTTGCTCAACCTATTAGGTCCATACTCTGACTCATACACAAATTGAAAAACAATATGTGTACTTGCCAGATCTACGATTCGAACCTGGGATCCACGACGCTATAGGTTGACGCTTAAGCCGCGCAGTAATCGTGGGTATAATCATTTTTTACATACAGTTTACTATTTATTGCATTCGAAGTATACATATCTCAAATCACTATGATCAAAATTTACAGTTTCGTGCCGCATTCTGAATATAGTAGGCCTTGGTTTAATATGGAAAAGAATAAATAGAGAGATTTATTAGAGGGAGCCAGGAGTTAGATATCTTTGCCATGGTGACTTAGAATACAGTTGCACTTTATGCCTGCAAGTGCCTTAAGCTTTTACTGACAGTATGATATACTATGCTTGCCGAAGAAAATTGAATAGAGTAATGAGCATTCGTCAAAACAACTAAAGTACAAGTTACAAGAGTATTCAACCCTTTTCCGTTTACCTTCCCAGAGCTTTCATAAATCTGTCAGGAGGGAAAATACGCGACAAGTATCAACAGAGGCAAGCCGCACTACCGATGTACCCACTTACAAAGTAAAAGGTACAAAATCCATTTAGCTACATGAAACATTAAATGCGTGGTTCTATTTGATAAACTTGAGCTTTGATTGCATTTAAAATATTTTAGAAATAATATGTTCACTTTATATTCATCAAATTTATTTAAACTGTAAATAAAATGGGTTTCGTTAATATTTATAACCATATCAAGTGTGCTTAGGTATCACGTTTATGGGAAATCAAATAAATTAATATGTTGGGAATTTATTAATCCAGTTATTCAGTGGTGCTTAAGAGATAACAAACTGTCTGAGAGGTTCATGATCAATAGGGATAAAATAAGCTTATAAAAGCTTTACTTCATTATTGTATTGAACAAGCTTACTATAAAAAAGTTAACTAAAAATTATACTCTAAAAATAAGTCAGTATTTTTGATAAAATCAGACATTAATATTATATAAACGACAACATTAAAAAAATATTAATTACGTACGTATTACGTCATTTTATTTTCGATTGTTTGTGCCTGGTCTTATAAATATTTCATTAAATTTTAATTTTAAATCACTATGTTTGTTCCTCTGAAAGGACATTGAAAAACGACATGTGAATTTTGCCAGACACGGAATTCGAATTCTGGATCCACGACATAGTAAGCGAATACGTCACCGCTCAGTTATTGTGGGCATATGTCATTCACTTGAAGTATTGCACGCTGAAAAGTGGTTATTTATATTATTAATTGTGAATTTTATATATTATAATAAATATTCCTTATAATATTGGGGACTTGTTTGCAAAGCAAGGAAAAGATTAACTATTATTGAAAGGTTTTAGACACATTTTGGTAACTTGAATGATTTGATGAATTTTATTTTAAAATATTATTTTTTAAATTATAGATACTTTCCACATAGTATAAAATCAGTTTGCATAAAATTCGCTTTTAATTATTTTTTATTTGATAGAAAAAAATATTTAGGATGTTAGAATATTTAGAATGAGATTTTTAGCGTCGTAAATACCGGTATTTCAAAACCGGTATTCCAGTATTTATCAATACCGAAATACTGGTTTTAAAAATCCAAAATACCGGAATTTTTGGTATTAAGAAAGCACACTCGTTTACGTTTTTGAAAATGAATTATAAGTTATGTGCTGCTAAAATGCAAATATATTGAGTCAATCCAACAGAGGTGAAAAACAATAATTACAAATTTCATCAAATATATTTATTGTAGAGTAATTTTCCGTAAAACATCCGTGACAAAAATGTTCAGTTATTCTATAATTAATTATTGATGACTGTACAAGCGTTGAATTTAAGAAGCTTTTCCTGCAGCCGAATTTATTTGCACTTGATGAACTTTTGAGGGCTTTAGTTAAAATTATTAATATATTAAAATTATTTGTAAAAAAATCACTACCTAGTTTTACAATAATGATCAATACATATTTTTAAATGTCAACATAATAAATGTAGGTATGTAGGTTTTTGCTATAAAATATTATTTCAAAAAGATTTTAATAACTATTTTTATTGATAAGCACCTACTTCTGTTTTTTTTAATGTTTAAGAAATACCGGTATTAATACCGGTTTTCAATAAGAAATACCGAAAAACCGGTATTGACATTTTCATTCAGTATTGCAATCCTTACTTAAAAAGGCATCAGCTAGAGCTATCGCGCGTCGAAGATACAACTATTTATTGATAGGATAGTTACTGAAAATTGATATAATATGACGAAATTATTACTTTCATTCAAAACAAATTACTTTTAATAAATTTTATTAACTTGTTGTAAAGTAGCAAATTATAATAAAAGATAATTTATGTTAGCAATCTCGTTATGCATATTACTGAATAATAATGAGACACATAATATTACAATATGAATTTGTATAGTAAATAATTTGATACATTAATAAAAATAAGTTCTATAACAAGACTTTTCATAATACGCCTACAAATGCATGAAACATTAAACGTACGTATGAAAGCGAACCACTCGCTTTGGCTGGGCCCGCGTAGTACCAACCTACATGTTACACCGATACAAGCCCTCTACGCCACGGCTACGGAGGGTGTGTAGCAAGTATAGCCTGCCTACTGTCGTAGCGCGTGTATGTGACGCTTACGCATTTTATTAAATATTGCAGGGGTGGGCGATTTATACCTCTATATTATATTTTAATAAATTATAACAATTATCAATTGTCTTAACTATAATAATACATTTGACAAAAGTATATTACTTAATCGTAATAAAGTAAAAAAAAATATTTTACACTCACAATGGCCAAGCTGATAGTCACAGATAGGATCCTGTTTCTGGGCAAAAAAAAGTATTCGTTTTTCAATACTTCATTACAAAGTTGATTCCTTTCTTTGACGGAATTTGGAATGCCTCGGTTAGCATAGTTATTAGAATCCATTTGCAGACGTCATAGATAGATCGAATCAAATTAAAGGAAGAAAAATAATCAGCTGGATAGTGAAAGATGTGAGCTCGAATCAAAAAAATATTATTTTTTCCGAGTATTTTTTTGCTATAGATAAAACATACATAATATATTAAATCTACATACTAATTCCTACGTGTCATCTACTTATAATAGCTAATTTAATTTATTTAAATTAATTTAATCAGATACAATATTATGGTGTGTGGAATTGTAGCGTTGGCATCTTTTACATAAACTCACTATAAAAACATTTAATGTAAAATAGAAAATACAATACAAAAGCATAATAAAAACACGCATAATATTTGTGTACAAAAATTTATCGAGTAATACAAAATAACTACAGCATCTATAGACCAGACGTCACTGATTATTATTATCAAAGGCTGTCATTATTATTATTTCATATGTCGGATTGTTCAAACGAAAGAATTCACAAAGCTTGCTTACAACTTAGTATACGTATTTTTAAATTATCAACTTTGACAAAATAAATCAGGTATGTGTTTATTTTATTTGTTGAACTATTCAAATATCGACGCCTTTGGTGTTTTTGTGTTTAGGTTGTCTGTGCGTCTCGACGCATGTTCCCGCGTTATTGATCTCGCATCGCATCAGATCGCGTACCATTTATGTGCCCATACATTTACATAGCTTCAGTCACAAAAATAGTTGCCAATAAGTACATAATATGACACATATAACTCACATTCTTTTTTAAACAATAATTAGACACACCAATTCATATTTTAAAAAAATATATATAAGTATAGGTATATAACAGAATAGTACGTACAACTGGCAGATTTCCACGAAGTAGATATAATTGTCACTTAATCAGAAAGTATGCAAATGACAAAAATATGCTTTTCGAAAAATCTCGAGCATCCGTATAACTTAAAGTAGGTACCATTAATATTAATACTATCGACCAAAGATACTTAATGGAATTTGAATTTAAATTCTAATGGATTTAAGTTTTGTACTATTCCATTTGAGTCGTTTTTTGCGACGTGGGTATCACCTTTCGGCATCTTCAGGCACTGTATACACTCACCAAAAGGCAATTAATCACTGACACCGAATACTATTAACTCTAAATTATATAACAAGTACCATTAGTTAGTACTTAGTAATTTTCAAACAAGATATAATAATAGTTAATGAAGCACTGTGAACTATAATAATTTGGGTAAGGTTAGGTTATGTTAGGTTAGGTTTAGTTTTAAACATTAGATTAAAATTAATTTTTAATTAATTATTCTCTTATTTGAGAAAAATATCCGTATCTCCATATTCGGTGACTAGAAGATAAACGATTACGACATAAAAAGTCATATTTCTGAAAATATGAGTTAAGTTTTTATTAATTTAAATATGTAAAAAACATATTTATTCATTTAAATTATTTTATAATAATTAAGCCTCGTTTCATATGAATGACTACACATAGGTAAGTCTATAAAAATCGTGGAAATGTGCGTAGGTAAAGATTTTTGGTAATTATTTACACTACGCTAATGAGATGTAGGTATATAATAACTTTGTGGATTAATTGAGTCTTTAATAATCAACATAAAAAATTTTCTTCATTATGAATTTTACCATAGTTATATCAGATAAAATATTATTACTATTTGCTTTGATAGAAACATTTGCAATATAAATTTACATATCAGGCTTTAAAATACTTGGTACGTCACGGCTAATTTTTCTCAGTTGAATATAAAAATCCTTCAAAAAGTTTGCGATGTATTTTTTTTTTATATTACACATTTATTAATATTATTATCTTATATAATAACACCATAGTTAATTTCTATTACCGTTTCCCAAATAGTGGACATTAACCGAAGATCTAAAACGTAGATTTATTTATTTAGAAAAGGAGTATTACGGCATTACAGCGATTGGCTAATGCGCCATAATACATAATAAATACAAAATTATAAAAATATCTTAATTACAAATAACAACTAATATAACAAGAAAGTAGAAAAGACAGCATGAATTTATATAAAATATTAAAGAAACTTGATAATACATTCAATTATAAATTTAACCTATTTAACACGTCCACAAACATTATATAGTTAACAAAAAATAAATCAACCTTTATGGTGCCATCAAATAAGTTAATCGCACGATACACAGCATCATGAAACATAACATCTGTCCTGAGACGAGGTATCTTGAAGACCGTAGAGTTACGAGAGATATTGGTGAGAACATGAAAATTAATATTTGCCAGTATATACGGATTGTAAATGAACCCGCGAAGAAGTAAAAAGAAATGCTTTAAAAGAGCAATCACTCTTCGGGTGGACAGGGATTGCATTAATAGCATACCCAGAAGAAAACGAGTCGGGAAATTCATTTTATTATCATTATCATATGGAAAGAACCCGTATAGATAACTAACAAATATCTCCCATAGATATAATATATAATCTATATTAGATATATATGAGATATAAATAAATAAGATATATATTCCGTAAATATATATTATAACCCGTAGATAATTAACAAATCTCAGCTTTGGGCAAATTATAACTGATATTAAATTTTAATAAGAGGTTGACGTTGATCGCGTTCTAAAATCAGTAACAAAGATAATTATTTTATTTAATATACTATGTTGATAGTCGTATTTATGTAGATTATTATTACTTCAGTATCTACTTATATTATACGTTTTCTGAAAAAAATTATATTACAAATACGTTTTACAACCTAGTGATATTAAGGTTAATATCTTTGTTCGGATGGCTAAAAAATAGATGTGCTCGTTCCACACGATTTATATCTCTCCATACAACATGATTATAATATAATATTGAGCAAGTCAAACATGGAAATCAGTTTATTTTACAGACCTTCATTTTTCACTGGGGGATATTTTCCATACGTTTGTGAACAAGGTGGAAACGTGAAGATGGATTGGTGAAATAGAGGAGCTTAAAACTATTTAATCTCGATCTATTTTAAAAGAATATAACTAATAATAAGAATCAATTATATATTTTAAATTCGTATATCTATCAAACTTGCTACCACACTGTATATAAGTACGAGTATACCCCTTAATAATTTAAAAAAAGCAGCCAAGAATATATGTATTACATACTATAGTTTATTGAATCAAAAAATAAGCTTTGTATTATATATATATATATATATATATATTTGTAACATGTCAATTTTAATTGTATCTTACAGTAATTTAGAATTCGAGTAATAATATTTAATTTTAATCAGTAGATATAGAAAAGCATTAGTTTAACAACAGTGACGAACAAGTATGTGAGATTGTTCGCTGAGTTTGTTTTAAATGAAAGTTTTGATTTCAATTAAAATTATTATATTAAAATGTACAGAATGGACATTTAAATATTTTATTTGCTCAGTTTAACTGGCAACATAGATTTATCTATTTTCACTTGCTTTGAGTGTACACACCCTTTGGCGATGTCACACGATTTTAGTAATCTGTGTTATTCCAATGACCTGAACTATGAGGATGATTACGGTAGGTTATGTTAGGTTATATTTTAAATGAATACATACAGAAAATTTGATGATTCAATAGAAGTGTTCTAGAAAAATTATTTTTTTCAGAATATATGAGTTTCATTAAAAAAAATAGATTTTGTAAATATTAACAGATAAATAAGTTAATTGTATGTACTAATGTATGATTCATTAGAATGTTCTAAATAGCATTTTAAATGTTGAGCTTATAACGTGAAAATATTTTCTCGTGAGTAAAAAATCTTAGGTAATAAATGGACTAGTCCAGAAAAATAAAAATAATAAAACATAAAAATTATACATGCATCATTAAAGATCTAAGATAAAGTTTTGTCAGAATTTTTGATAGCAAGAAATACACAAATACATATTGTAATAAGTGATAGTAATACAAAAGTTATTCACAATATCTTCTGAAGCGTAGATTGTCGCTATCGATATAATAATTTTAATCGTAAATCACAAAACTTTTGGAAAAAATGCTGCCCGGAAATGTACACTCAAAAAAGCCTGCAGAATAATCACTAAGATGTTTCTTTCCTATGTCCAGTGGCGTATCGTATGACAACGTTTAAAGTAGGTATTTATTTTTATGGTAAACAGTTTATTATAGTGAATATTAAAACTGTGAACGAACGAGTTCACTATACATGTGAAAAAAAAATCATTCAGCCGATTTCGAATACATACATTATGAAATATGCAACTCTCATGGTGCAATGCGTAAGGCGCTGGCCTTCCATCCGGGAGCTCTGGGTTCGATCCCGGCGAAGACATAATATATTTATGTGATTTTATCAAAGCCTGGGTGTTTGTGGTTTTCAGGCTTTCAGAACAACAAATTTAGAATTTATAAACAGTAAGTTATTTTCAAAATTATTACCAGTTGAGTTCAATCCATTGCTAGATAAAGGTCTCCTTTAGCTTTTTCCATTTTTATTGAGCACTAGTTCTTCGCCACGTACTTCCATCGTGATTAATTCATAGATTCACCTAATTTTACGATATCTTGTAAGTTGGTACCTACCCTTTGTCTAGACAGTGGTTATTAACTCATTGTCTAGTGGTTATTTACTGGCACATTACTATTTAATCAATTTTGAAATCTATATCAAATCTCATATGTTTATCTGACTATTTATTTTTTGGTTTTTTCTTCGTCATGATCTTTCCTAAATTTAATAGCCAATGGTTAGGATGATAGTTATTATAATAATAAAGAATTTACAAAAATACCTATTGTATATACTGATGTTGTCGAAACATCGTCTAGATTCTAGTCCCACCACTGCTACGCCATTGCGCTGTGATCGGTCGAATAATCCCGTAGAAAGTTGGCGCGGGATCCCCCCTTCCTGTTATGAAGGAAACGGAAGCACGTAGTCGCCCTCTGTCATCGACCGCGCGCCCGAAAAAGGCGGGAGACGGCCTCTTCCGTCGGCCATCATTGATAAAGCTACTGCGCGACGTCGCCATTTTTTCAGTCATATTTCATTTCGCGACCCCTGCTCCACTTTTATTGTTCGCATAAATGCGCCTTTGTTTAGGTCCGGTCGAGGACGATTTGTCCACTTATCAGGGGTAAAGAAACTATCCTCTGCAGATCGAAGGTTTACAAGATTGTGATGTTTCGTTACCTACACATTTCAAAAAAATGTACATTATCCGTACTATGTATTTCATTCATATTACAGCAATCAATAAAATTACTGGATATAATTGCCTAAGTAAGTAAATAATTATTACTTAAGTCAAATACAAACGTTATGTATTGAATTCTTGACTACGACAGACTTCATAATTAAATATATTTTAGTTTTTTTTTAAATAATAAAAATCACTTCAAAATATTTATATTATACTTTTAATCCAGTACTTTTGTAAGTGAATACTTTCTACTTAGGATACTTTTGATGGAATTTTAATTCTAATTGATTTAAGTTTTGTACTATTCCATGCAAATCTTTTTTTTTCAACCCGGGTTATGCCTTTTGGAATCAACCCACTCATCAATGGCAAATACACACTGATAAGTTAATTATCGTTTATACAATAAAAGAACGTGAATTAAACTAATTGCTTTTAATTCGCAACATAAATCATTATAAATAATCTGGACGTGTGTCATTTACTTTTGACTAAATTTATGAAACACTGTATATTATCAAATCGCTAAATAGCGCGTTCAAAAATTATTTTTGCCTTTTTGCGTTTGAATATTTAAAAAAAAAACTTCAGAATATTACGACTTTGAGTTCGTTCTTTTATCACGCTTTTTTACCTCTGCCGTCATAACAGAGGATAGGCCCATCATTTGTCAAAGCCGAGCTTTTTTGACGTACCTTAAACATTTCTGCCAACTGTCAGAATGCTGTTACAAAATGAACAAAAAAAAAGAAGAAAATATACAAAAAAAGCGTAACTTATTTTCCCGCCATGCCTAGTGACGTGCACGCTCTACTCGCATTACCATATTCATGTTACAAATCGCTTTTGTTTGGCGTGTTACATTTTTCAGTTTCACGGCCAGCAAGGGAGGAATTATTCTAAACACACGTGAGGAATTTTATACATTATGCAAAGCCGGATTATTCTATCGCAGACATTTTTTTTAAATAAAAATATATTGTTAAAACGTGATATATTTTCACAAACCATTCAAACGATTGTTGTAATTTTCTTTTAACACTGACAATCGTGGGTATTCTGCGAAAAAGCAATAAGTCAAAATTTTGCTGTTTTGACTTAATGGTGAGGTAATCTTATTAAGAGTATGCTCTATAGTCTACAAAAACACACACAGTCATATCTATAAAACTGGCAAAGATAATTTATGTTATAAGTCAAAAAGACATACATCAATTCAGAGAAAAGGCACTAAAGGGACTTAGTGCATTTGCTTCTTTCATTCTCAGGCTATATTCACAAAATTCTGCGTGCGAAACTGCACTAAGTCATACTCAAAGTAATATCGATGAAAGGAATTTGCCTTTTATATATATAAAACAAGTTAAGACCGTCCAAACTTTCAAACTCGATTATCTCAAAACTAGTATTTTTGACTTAATGCTTATTCGCAGAATACCCACGCAATGACCTGGAAATGAATCATGTGATATCAGTAGCAAAAAGTGCCTGTTAAGCGTAGGTATGTTATGGTAGGTAACTGAAAAAAAGGTTTTATGACAGCCATATATTCACGTGACGTCGGTTAGTAATTAAAGTAATAAATGCTTTGATTTAGAATACAAAAATCGATTGTCTACCGTAACTCCATTTAGAGAGCGCTTATGAGCAGATATTAATAAGGCAAATAGTTAAAATTTGTCTCATTTAAGCATGTCAGTCGTAGCATAGTGGTAATGTACAGAGCGCGAAATTAAATAGACGTAGGTTCGATCCTGCCGGGTGTCTTACTTTTTTCTAAAAAGATTTTTTCTGTTGGCTATATTTTCTCATGAGTGTTTTCAGAAGTATGTATACAGAACTTGAACACACTTCACCATGTTTCCAGAATTGATATTCGGACTAAAAAAAATTCTACTGTTTTTATAATTGAGCATCTTGACCAATAGACCATTTGACATCGAATACGGCATGCATAAGTTAATGTACGTATATATTTACAAAAATTACATCGCTGTTAACACGTTAGGCTAACATAACTACAGCCTCAAGGTGCGCGATAGTATGACACTGGTTTGAATATTGTGTGTTTGTATTTTTATAATGCGTATGTAATCGTATGTATGCATCGTATGCGAGAAATTTTCCAAAATCTCGCAGCCTTTCTTTGACTGTAATAGTGCTATAGCTGAATACGTTCGATTTGGCAAGACATCAATTTACAATTATTTATTAATTTTTAATACATACGTCTTCGGCAAATTATATATTTTTTTTAGAATATTAAAAATGAAGTTATTATATAAAATTAATATATTTTTATGAAGGTTTGCTTTAAATAATATACTAGTATAGAGTTTTCGCCACTGTATGATACCACTATAAAATTAAATTTATTAGACCCGAGTTTATATAGGCAGGTACAATAATTAGCGACAGCTGAAGACTTCATCCATGTGAAACACGTAAATAAAAATTAAACAGATATACAAGATATACAAGATAAAGAAAATAATATATACTCGATAGATTCGATTTTAATTTTTATAAAATATACACACGCGCCCCTTCAGAATATCCAGTCAATGCCTTTAGACTTCATGTACTTCAGGAACACAATCGATTGAGAGCTCGAATGCCCTTCCACCCTTTATTTCACACCTCAACTCACTATTCCACCACTGATATCTAACTGTTTTACATATTCGAGATAATAATTATTGAAAGTTTATGTCATCAATAAATTGCTCAATAAACCGTTATTCATGGAATAAGAGTTAGTATTTTATAACCTAAGATCCAGAGATGAAATGCATGTTTTACTGAATTACCTGCTAAATAAATTAATTATTATCTATTAATTGAAGCTTTATAGCGGCTGGGAGATTTAAGTAAGTATGGGAACTATTATTTATTAATTAAGTCGTATTTCATATATTTTCTCATAGAGTAAAAATGTAACTCACCCTTAGGAAATACCAATATTAATAAAACACATTTTTTTTATATCCCAGTGGAGACAAAAACCATAAATATATTTATAAAATAAGTAAAATTCAAACTATCGCTTCCAAATTCTATAATACACTTATAATTAATCAAAAGAAAATCTTTGTAAAATTTCTCTACACAGGTTTCAACGTAAAGTTAGCACGCGAACCTCTTGCAATACAACACAATAGTTGCTGTATACAACACAATAAAAAATACATAATAATAGTATAATATATTTTTACCAAACAATGTTTTGATTGGTTGTTGAGCTGACAACAGCTTCACTGTTATTGCTTGTCTTTTTTACGAGATTTAATTGTCGAGTTACCGTTTTATGATATTGCTAAGTTGTGTGCTCTGAATGTCGCTTTTATTTTAACTTGGTATTAATTGAAAACCAGCAAAATGGAATTTAAAATGCGAGGGAAGCGATTAGTAAATTCAATTCGAAAGTTATTATGAAAAAAATCTTTTTTTCTTTAGCATTTTGTCGCTTTGATTATGTTTGTATATATCGATAATTTTCAACTTTGCCGTTACGAAATTTTCGGCATGTAATTAAGATGTTTTAAAAATAATGCCCGGCACTATAGTACCCCCGATAGAATCACATACAAATTACTTTCATTGTAAATAGTTGTTAACAAATCATCTAACCGTCCATTTTCTTCCACGCAGGTATGGTTCAGTAACCGCCGCGCCAAGTGGAGACGCGAGGAAAAGCTCCGGACGCAGCGCCGCGGCGACCACTCCGGGCCGGGCGGTGGCGGAGGAGGGGGCGTCGTCAGTGGTGGCGGAGGGGGGAACGGAGCGAGCCCCCCGGCGCCCCCGCCCTCCGCTGCGGCCGCCGCGGCTAGACTTAACCTCAACGCGGGATTCAACTCCATGTACCCGTCCATACCGCAACCCATTGCGACGATGGCCGACTCTTACAGGTTTGTAGCTTCCACTGCAATATTATATTAACTACATGTCCAATACGTATATAACCGCCAATATACAGATATTTAGATTATGTACATTATCAGGTATTCCAATTAACTGCATATTAAGATAGTTTCCTTATTTTTCTTAACCTTTTTTAAAAATAATGGAGTTTCAAATCTTAAACAAAAATTGGTAAAGAACATTCAAAAGACGAAATCACATAAATCTTCACAGTGGAACCAGGAAGGCATCAATCTACGCAATAGCTTACTGTTTGGTTTTGTGTATGACTGAAACACTTCTGAAGAAAGTATACATATTTCAGGACTATTATGTACATAGTGCACAATACACTTTTTTAGTCATACGTATTTGTTTTTATTGAACTAAGACTACAATTTACAGATGGTATTGGTTTGTTTTTAAAAATCAAATAAACCCTGCCTAAGCCAAACCATGATAGTTTTTGCATATTTTTGGCGATACGACAAAATTATGCACACTTTTTCATTCAAACTTATTTGTTTTCGTTGGATTAAGAATACATATTACACATATTGTTGGTTCATTTTTTAAATTCATTATGCCCTGCCTAAATCAAACCATAATAGATAAAAAATATTATTATATCTATATAATAGAATAATAAGACAACAATAGATACATGTTAATTGACTTCAAAAAACTAACCAATACCATCTGTAAATTATAGTCTTATTTCAATGAAAACAATTACGTATGACTGACAAAGTTTTGTGGGTACTATTTATGGCGGATCTTAATAGCCTACCTCCACACTACTCCGTGGTCTGAATTTTGCTAGACCTGCAAAGCGAGGACTCAATCATCACTTATGTATTATATAAGTACACCTAGAATACCCACACTAGATTCGGTTCAGACACAATGATTTGGAAGAACGCTGATTAGTAGGTATTAAAAAGGCCAATAGCTAAAATTTGTCGCAATTAGTATGTCACTGCGTAGCATAGAGGTAAATGCGACGGACGGGGCGGGGCGTAAACCCAGGAGATGCAGGGTTCAATTCCGAGTCGGGGTGGCTTATTTTCTAAGAAAGTGTTTTTCAAAATTATGTATGTTCAATAATCAGAATGGTACATTCTTAAATCTTATGAATTATTCGTTGAATAAAAGAAATAGTTGATTGCAATATACTATATTTGTGATACAGCTTACAGCCATACCCTAACGTAATATTAAATAATAAAGATGTACACATCATATAAGTTAAAGACCATTCTAAGTAAGATGTAATTTAAACAATATAAGTACTTATTTAATTTAATCAATGATTTTGATTGAATAAGACAGAAATAATTTAGAGAAATCTTCGAAAATATATCTAAATTAAAATATCAATAATAAACAGAAAAATGTCTATGTTTTACAATAATAAAATGAAACAAAAGACTTAATAGCCGTATAATTAATAATGGATCGAATACAACCGATATTGAACAGTTCAATCACCTAATACAGATCGAAATAAAGTCAGCACACAATTTGATAGAATCGATCGTGGAGCCGTCGAGAATAACAACCTCTGAATGTTCCATCGCGCCCGAAAGGCCCGAGACTATGGCAAGATTAATTAAATAATTGACTAATGGCCCGGAAAACGGGAGGAAGTTGTTTTACTTACCTGAGAAAAAAGAAACGCGCGGAAGGAGGCGGACGACCGTAGACAATGGGGAATAACTTCCATAGAGATATTATAATGCGAAAGAGATGCTTCGCGCTATAGAGGTGATTTTATTATTGTTTGAGAATTTTTCAAGCGATGTTATATTTTATTTTTAATGTCTGATGCATTTTTTTTTACATTGCTAGTATAAGTTTGTTATTTTTTTCTTCACTTATTGCATTCAGTATTACAATACATCTTCATGCCCTACGACATTTGTATCCAAGTATATTTTTTTTAGAATTATTAATAACCATGTCCTTGCTTTTTCGCACAAGGTGGTTGTTAGTAATTTGGACAATCACAAATACCCAGGATTTGAGAAAAACATATAAGTATTGTGTCCTCACCGGGTTCGAAACCAGAACTCTCGGGTGGAAGGCCAGCGCCTTACGCACTGCACCACGAGAGTCGCCTTGTATCCAAGTATTAAATTTAACAAATCAAATAGTTTTAGCTAGAAAGACAATTCATGTAAAATCTTTATTCGAATATTAATATGATGTAGGTATGTGGCAATACTACAAAACAGATAAATAAAAAGAATTCAGATAGGCTATACCACAATACACTACATTTTGAAGCAGAGTTTTGAATGTGCGACGGTCCTCCAAATACACATTATAGACGTACAATAGTGTGAGTTGCAACCTTCAAATGTAATACACCAATATTGAATGAGCGTCAGTGCATTAACCGAGAGCAGTTGTCAGAATGAAGGATAAGCGTAGAATCACGTATTTTTGACAAGTATTTAAGTGTATCCCATATTCTTCCACACTCGAGATCGGTTGCCTGTTACTCTACATCCGTTATGTATTTCAGTTCCCATTAATTCAGTATTCCTTGGGTAATACTAAAAAAATACATACAATACATTAGGTGTTTAGCAGTGGTGATATTTAATAGACATTCGTTCAACCATAACAGAGTTAGCGTTGACGTTATAAACGGAGAAAGAAGAGGGGTCAATGAGAATATAACATTTAAATAATCCATATTAGGTATATCCTACTCGAAAACAAGATAAACGGATAAAATCTAATATGAGTTCGCCTTACTCGGCATACATGGCATTTTATATAGCCACTAATTTAAATCATTACCAACTAGCCATCATATTTAATACTACCCTCTTTTTATTAGTTGAGACTTATAATCAATCATTGACTAAACGAGATGTAAAACTGAATACCTTAAGTCTCCCTAAAATATTAAATTTCGCAATACAAATTTACTACAATTACACTTACGTATATACTATACACTATAATAGTCCTAATAATATTTAAAATTTTAATAATACATGCGAGGTGTAAATTGAAAATAAAGAGGCATATAACAATGTAAACCGTAAATTAACATTTCACCCTTATGCCATGTCCACACTGGCAACAAGTTGTTATCAACGTCATTAAATTTTACGATAATTATCATAATTATCGTAAAATCTAACGAGGTTGCCAGCAACTTGTTGCCAGTGTGGACACGGCATTATGCGCTTCCACAGATATTATGTTAGATTAACGGAATCTTTACGAATGTTTTTAGCCATTCACGTCATCCATTGTCTTTGCTTTTGATTAAATATCGAGAAAAAACCAATATGTAACCTTTCCCAAACGTGGTTTTCGAACCCATACTCACCAGATTCAGAGACAGCCGCTCTACTAACTACTCTGCCGTGGAAAAAACATATTATTATGTATCATGATGCACTACTTAAATACAATCCGATGATAAAATATTATTGATTTAAATATTCTTTTAAGTGGCGTCAATAAATAATTTCATATACATATCTGTGTTATTCGTTGTCTTTGGTAAATTTGTGAGCATTATTCGTATTCGCTTTTACGGCGTTCTATTCCCTTTTAACTGTTTTCGTCGGTTCTTTTTCGGAATTTATTTCATATTAAAAACGACGTTAATTTTACTTCCGCTCTTAAAAATATTTATTTCATATTGCTTTTGACAATTCGCTCGCTTTTATTTATGACTTCTGCGAGTTGCTAGAGTTAAAAACTTATGTACCTGTGTACAGGGGCTGCGATCGCGAACATAAATTTCAATTCCGGAAGTATTTCCTATCACGGGATCCCGGAATTATTTTAAAAATAGAATTGTACAGCTATTTTATTTCTTATATGGAAAATACAATATACACAAATTTGACGTTTGTGCTATGTTTTAATTATGATTACGTATGTAAATTGAAATTTAGTACTTGTAATATTGCCATTTTTTTCCAATCTTATAATTCCGAATCAGGGCTCGAAATGGACCGGAGCGCACCGGAGCGTCGTTCCTGTTCGTGAAATCGGTAAAATTATCGCTCCGTCTCGTGGAAAAAATAATTTGACCGTCTGAGCTAGATAGGCCATATAATAGAAAATCTAACACACTTATTTTTATGAAATACACATAAAATTTGATAACTATGTCTTCTAACTATGTCTTCTAACTATGATAACTGGCGGCTCTCGTGGTGCAGTTGATAAGGCGCTCGCCTTCTACCCGAGAGTTCCTGGGTTCGATTCCCGGTCATGACAAAAACATTTATGTGTTTTTCTCAAAGCCTGGGTGTTTGTGATTGTTCAAAATTACTAACAACCAACCACCTTGTACGAAAAAACAAGGACATGGTTATTAATAATTCTAAAAAAAAAATAAAAAAAAACTATGATAACTATGTATTGTTCTTCAGAAAACTGTCGAGCGCTCCGGTTCGTAAACTTTTCCATTTCAAGCGCTGTTCCGAATAAATCATGTTAATAATATCATCGTCAAATTTAATCAGTACGCATTTTATGCTAATATTGAAGCTATCATGTCAATTATTATGACCAACTAGAATATTATATACCTACTATATTATTAATCAAGGAAAGAATTACGGTTTCGAAACAAATATTTTTTTACATTATAATTTAAAAGAGGAATTACCAAAAACAAATAACGGAGTTACAGCTAGTTCAATTAAATAAAAATGATAATGATGAAGCCACATTAGGAGGTCCATTAAAAAAATGTGCCAAAGTATGTAAATACATTCCCAAAACAGGGAAGACAAGTACGTTAATTCTATCTTTCTCCTGCCCGATGAATGGCCCGGTCTGTCGTGTCACCTATAAGAAGAAATTAGATGCCGATATTGAAACTATGGTTAGCAAAACAACTGGTAAAAGATTTAATATTCTCATGGGCAAAAATCTATTTGTAGCTCTGCGATAAATGTGATATTCAGAAAGACATTATAAACATTGCGATACTTTCAAAACAGTAGAACAACGACTAGCAGATTTCTTTAAAAAAAATATCTAGAAACTGAACTGGACATACTCCTGGCGTTGGGCAGGACGAAAGGGCTCAGTAAAATTGTAAGATTCTTTAACAGAATTACTGGAAGGGCCTGATAAATGGATCCTCACTCAAGACGAGGCGATGCAGTCAAAGTTTCTATAAATTATATTAAAAAATAACGATTAGAAGAAGTGTGAAAAGGTAGTTATCAATCGGAAGATAAATCTATAAAAAGCTAAATATGTAATAATTTATTAAAAAAAAATACTACTTTCTTTAGTTTCAAAAAACACGTTATTCTATCATACTCAATCTCGAGATTTCGCAATCAACAATAGATAATTCATTGGAAAATATTTGACAGCTCTTTATTATTCCTATTTAAAAATCAACTGAATTATAATAACCATCTATTTTTGTGATGTCTTTGAAATGTTTATTATTTTAACAGTATATATTGGTCAATGGTAAACCAACGATAAAGCGTTTAATATGACAGCTATAAATTAAACAAAATTGATTATTTTATATAATGGGTTTATATCGAGAATTTTCGTATCGGAGAAACCTCACAATTCACGTAGTTTATTATTACAACGTTTTTATTAGCTCGTATTCTTGTTTGTCCGGTGGTTGTTTGTCCAGTACAAATCTTGCAATCGATTTTTAACTAACTTCCCGACTAGCTAGACATTTAAAACTTTTAGAATATATCAGAACACGATGCCAATGCATTCTTTTAATACTTTTAGCCATCTTTAAGCAGAATTGAATTCATTTTCAGTTAATTCTGTTTTGTATGGAAAATTATTTCAGAAAAATCCATAAAAAGTGATAGACTATTGGCTGCTAAGGTGATCCTAGCAACTAAATTATTAATGTATACGTGCGTTACTATGGAAATCAAAATGAAATGTTAAAATGACATTTCAGTATTCTGTATTTGTTTCTGTGTTTGTTTTTTATTTATTTCATATCAAGTACAAGTTTGAGCATATTGAGCATAATAATTCAACAGAAAATTTAAAAACGTAAGTAAATAAAAAGTTATTTTTATCTAGTAATTATTAATTTAAGTTCACATCTCACGGCTGAGTTTATCCCATATTTCCCCACAATCGAGAATTAAACCTGGTTACAACCCCACCCATAAGGCAACACAGTTGCTTTATTGTTTTATGTTCACTCGGTAATGATAACTTTGGAGGAATATTATTCTAAATGCTGTGACTGTTACGGATTTGATAGCGGCTACCAAATTAGTCATCCAGTGCACTCAAAATAAATTCCGCTAAAAATAGAACTGAAGATAATAAAAATCTATCGGTTTCGGCAATGCATACAATAACGCGGAGTATATTATGTAACTAATAAACAAAAAACTAAGCAGTGATACTAAGCATCGTGATTTTCTGTGTATTTTGCGACATAAATTTTCGGTTTCGTGTAAATAATTGAGAAGTTGCCGCCATATGAATGGAATGTACGTTTACACAATAGAAACTATCAACATCAACACTAATTAAATTCGAACACTAAAGGCCAAATGCAAAGTTATGACTTTAGGCCGCCGAAATTGGTGGCGTTTTGGAAGTGAGAAAAACAAGCGACATGACGTATTATTTGACGTTGATATATTATTATTCTTTATTAAAAGGTAAAACTTACCCCAAGTGAATAGACTATAGAGAAAGATATTACGTATGGTAGGTTTCAGACATCTCGACTGCCTAATCCTAACGGATGCTGTGTCTCTTCCTACGCAGTCTAATCAAAGTATTTTAAATCTCTCAACCCTATGTTTTTCATTCTAGTCTACTGAAGTGGAGTCTCTTGAATGGTTTGGTATTTTCCAACCTTGGGAGTTGGCCTGCTTTCACACATTGCGTTTTCCATAATAATAATGATTGATAAAAATTAATCAATTATTCTTTTATTTGTTTTGTTGCAGTTCTATGTCAGGAGGGCTTAGTTCCAGTTGCTTACAACAAAGAGAGAGTGGCTACCCTTACATGTTTCCCGAAGGACTCCATCCGCTCAGCGGCTATGGCCCGCGGTCCGGTTGCGGTCCGACCGCAGCGCATCAGCAACCCCTTAATCCGCACCCCTCTTACGGAGCGGGGGGCGCGTCATCTGGAGGCACGGGTGAGATTTTTCATAAAATGTTGTCTTTATTATATATAAAATGTTAAAGAAAAAGCAGATTGATGGTAACAATATGAAACATTTTTCCAGCGAAGTATCAATTACTTATGTTTAACGGCTAGAGCAAAAAAACATTGCACGCTATAAATAGATATACCTACCATCATAAATCGTCGGATGTTTGAATTTAGAACTAAACTCATCACAGTTTAAAAAGACGTATTAAATGCTATGTCAAATGTTAGGATGTTGCGCCCTCATCCAGTGGACAACTTAATCTGGTCGATCTCCTAGTAGTCTGTTTATCGTTATAAATTATTAATTTTAATTGGATAGTTTGAACACAATATATGAAAACGTTGTAAGCGCCTTCAAAACGTTTTTTCGTAGAAAATCGACATGTTTGGTTGTATATATTTCTTTGTATGTTTTATCGTAACCTCCGGCAGGGACATACCAAAAGCGGCTACCGCCCGGCTGCCAGGCCAAAATAAATACAATAAAAAAAATGTGGAAAAGAAAATTTAAATTTTTTTATTGTCCTATAAACAACTAATGTGACATATTATTTACATATTTAATAATCTCACGTATAATGTAGTATATATAGCGCTTTAAAGCGATATATATGTAACAAATAAAGCACGAAAGTATAATTTATAAAATAATATCATTTAAAAGTTTTTTCGGACTTTTGCCGCCCTCTGAATCCTGCCGCACGGGTGACACGCATTCACCCCCGCTTGGCGCGCCCTTGCCCTCTGATATATGTGAATAAATATAAGTAAACGTGGTGTCAAACAATTAACAAAAGTGAAATGAGCACGATCTTAACTATTTCATATTCTCAACATTATATAGTATTTTGAATTAAGGCTATGCCTCAGTTGAGGCATGGTCTAAAAAGATCGTGGCTAGGCGATGGGCTGATTGCGGGTCGCGGGTGCAAATGACGCATGCCGACCGAAATATAATTTGTCATATAAATCCAACATGCGTCCATTTAATGTTCTATTAGTAACAATAATAATATATTCATTGACATGTTTTCTTTTTAAAGTAAATGGGTAACGTTTTTAGTCATCTTTACATAATACCCCCGTCGCCATCACGAAACAAATTAACGTATTGGCACCTCGACGTTCGCTCTCAGACTGCCAGCGAGTCCAAAATTTCGTCGCGCCTATAGTTGAATCTATAGCTGATCGCCTATAGCTGATCGCCCACGGTGGCCGCGCGGCATAAGCGTTGGACTATAAAGCCGTGGGTCCCAGGTTCGAATCCTGGGTCTGGCAAGTACACATATTGTTTTTCAATTTGTGTGTGTCAGGGTATGGACCTAATAGGTTGAGCAAGTGGCTGACATCCATTTCTCGTAAAAAACAAAATCTGTCAATACAAACCTCCACTCTGTGGAGGCCCATACGATCCTATCAGGATCGGACATGGTCGGAAAAAAAAGTTGAAAATTATTTGTCGTTTCACTGAAGTATCGCCTCAACATTGTCTGACTACAAACGAGTTAATATTATTTTTTAAGGGTTCCAATTAAAAAAAACTTTTATTTTTCCATATTGCAAGCTTCAAATGGTAATATTGTTCGCCTCGCTTCCACCAAAATTAAATATGTACGTATGTAAATCCCCCATACTTTCCTCTTATACATATTCCATTAAAATTATGGAAATTATTCATTCTTTGCTACCGAGGAAATCCGAAATAATGTTCATAAAAAAACGTCCGCTGTCGGGAGTCGGGTATAATTCATACTCAGGGACGGAAAAAATAAATAAAATGTTAAAACAAAAGGCTGGCCACCTAATACGTGGAAACAGGGTGACACAGAAAATCACACAACCAAGACAGTGCGCTATTTTATTATTATTTTAAAATATACAACAATATATTTGCAACATTATTGGTGACGTTTTCTATTCTGGACGACCCAGCGCCGATGTTTTCTAGATGTTTTAGTCAAGCCAGTGGCGGGAATTGGGATTTGATTTGGAGGCCCGAGTCATCAACCGACTTTGAGGCCTACTCGATACAAAAATAAAATTAAAACCATAAATTACAATTACCAAAGTACCTAGTAAAAAGACAGTGTATATTTCCCCCATACAATTATAATTGAAGATGACACAATATAATAATATTAGTGGTTTATTTTTTGTGTTCAAGTAAGTTAGTATCTGTTTGAGTGATGCTGTTATTATAGGCCCCTATTATAATAGTTGCAGGAATTGTCTTATGCTTTGTGTAACATTTTATATTCATTTTGTGAAAGATACGCATCTTTTTACGATTTTGGCATAATTTAATATTTTTATGACTGTTTCGAGGGCCCTTTTAAATCTTCTGACGAATCGATTGCGTCATCTGCGTCAAAGAAAATCTCCGCAGATTCAATCCATCTGCCGTCCATGTGTCCATTTCCTTTTAGAAAATGCGTACGTACCTAGTCTGTCTTGCTGGTAACTCCTCCGGTATTCTATGCGAGTTGCTGATCCATCGCAGTATCTGCATTTGCATATGTCACGTAATCTTTTCCTCCTCGTTATATCTTGACCTCCAAATACCAAAACAGATCCGAAGATGCGTTAATACTGAGTGTATGAGACTTTAATAGAATAACCACAGAACAGATAATAAATAGAATACCGATTGGCTATATTCAATACGCCGCACATTGAAGCAGGGTTTTTGAATGTGTAAGTGTCCAACGAAAATGAAAAACGCATTATGCACGTGCAATAGTGTATGTAATACACCAACATTAAATGAGCGTAAATGCATAAACCGAGAGCAGTTTTCAGTATTAGACATACAACGTATTCTTGACACGTGTGTAAGTTTAACCCGGATTCTTCCATACTCGAGTCGGTTACCTGCTATCGCCTTACCCGTTGGGTATTTCAGTTCCCATTATTTCTGAGTTGCCTGAGAATAACCGTTTACGTTGTCATTGAGAGGACCTTGTTCTTCAGGAAGATTCAGAAATAGAGAGATTGGTCTATCTATATTCGATCGCAGTTTATGCATGCACACCTCGCTATGACTTTACGGGTTAATACAAAGGATTTGAGATACCTATACAAGAATTTGGACTACGGAAACGCATAAAGGATGGTGATGTCGGTAAACTCCACAAATAATATCAATTTCTCTTAATTATTGACATTCCTTCATTTTGTATGTTCATTGTGATTACTTACTCAAGTGCAGTTATAAACCGTTTTAAACAAATAATCCAGGGTTTTTTCAAGTAAATAATAATGTCGAAGCGTATTAATGGCTGCAGTGACGTCCCTACATAAAATGCCGCCCCTAGCCAGCGCCAAAATGCCTTCCTTTCATGAGTCCAATATCTAAGAAATGTTTTGTACGGATACATTACTAACAAAATATCAGACTAATTATTCGCAAATCTGCACGTGTCGTTTCTGGTCATCAAGGACGTCGAAGGGCAATGGAAGTAAACTAGATATCGCGAACCCGATAAAACCTGTGAGCTGATTTTTTTAATGGAAAGATATTTTCGTTATTCTTAAGTTTAGGTAGGTATATATATTCCAAATGATTCTCCTCGATTTGTCGCCCTTTGAGTAACTGCCGCCCCCAATCGACGCTCAATCTGCCTACCCCCACGGGACGTCACTGAATGGCTGCTTATCTACTTATAGTACAGGACTGTCTTTTCATACGCCTTCTATAAATTGGCAAATAAATGTCTTAGCAGTTGTGTGAAGTTCTCTGCAAATGAACCGCCAATGCCAAGTCACCTGTAGTCAACTTAATCAGTGGACCAGAGGTCCTTTTTTGTTTCAATTTTATACATTTAGGCTCCTATTTCTATAAAAGATGTTTTTAAAAAAATTGTTATCTACCTAGCCATATTTTATCTGGATGTTAATGATTAATCCTTTCAGTTAGAAACCAACCATAAATATGTTATTCATCGACATAAAACGCTGTTTTTTTTGACATCGATATTTCATTTACTTGTAATGAATATCAATTTAGTTTAGATTCCAGTGTAAATTAAACTAATATTATCAGTGTTTTTTACTGTGGTTTTCTTTTTACGCCATCCCGCATTTATTTATATGGCCACCCGTGCTCGGTACCCACGCAGCCAGCAAAATGAGATTGTTCCCGGTCAACGCGCCACACAACAGGAAGTTCTTTTTTCGTTTTTCAATTCCCGCCAGGCGGCAACCGGAAGCGGCATGGCGGCGAGGAATAGGTACAGCTGAAACTGACATTTCCCATTTGCCATGTAAAATGTTTTATATGTGTGCCACGTACACAATGCGGGAATATATTTTTCAAGCCTTCCTCGCGAGGCCCGTAACCGAATTTCAAAGATATAATATAAATCGAAGCCTTCTGCGGGTAGGCGCCTATTCAGTTCTAGAAAATATGGTTTTCTGGTGAGGGGAAAATATCAAAGCTAGATGTCCCGATATACGATCAATAATATTCTACGAAGACTATGTGTGTAGGTACCTACATATTATTATGCATGACTTTCAACGTAGGTACTTATTAGGAATTCTTACAACAATTTATTCACGAAGTCGATCATTCACAACTTATGCAAAAATTAAAATTCGCCAGAAATATACAATCTTTCGATAAACTATTAGTTTCTGGGTTGTTCCAAATTAGGTACCTATGTATACTATTCAATAACAAAGGCTACATTCTTAAATCATATGACTTACATATTAAAAAATAATTTCATTTAAAAATCATTCCCCGAACGTCCATTGAATCCCATTTTTAACAGGCTTGAATTTGACGAGAATAACGTAATAATTAATAAGTTTGAAATACAAGTCACTATCATACATAAACGATCTTTTAAGTAGGCATCTTAGTAGTTTCCATCTTAATAGTTTATATAAATCTTTTTAAGATTAGATAGACGTTATAGACGCCACTGAAAGGCGGGAAATGTGCGTGGCGCCAGAACGTGGGCGGCCGCCCGGAAAAGGATTTCAAACATTCGAATAATATCACTAATAATGGCCGCCTAGACCGCCATTATGATTTTTTCAGTATTTCAATGAAAAACAATCATAAATCCATTTTTTCTATTAAATTATTATCTTAGCTAGGTACTTCCTTATCGCCCACAATTGAAATATTATGTTTACTATCTGAATTGATAGAAGGTAAAAGCCTGATAATTATAATATTATTGTAAAAAAACATAAAAGAAAATTATATGGATATTTATTTAATTCAAAAGCAAAGTAGGTAGCTATGTGTTTCGGTATTGAATTATAGTTTACTTTAGATACCTACTAGCTTTATATAATTATATCCATATTGTGTTTTTTACTTTGTAGGATGTATACCTACTATATTGATTGATTTATTTTATCTTGGTTTTTAAGAATTTCCTTTCTTTTCCATCAGGTGTGATATCAGCCGGAGTCTCTGTTCCTGTGCAAATACCTTCCCAAGGACCTGACCTCGCGTCCAACTACTGGCCAAGACTCCAGTGATCTCAACTTTTCGGGTTTCCGCACAGGCTTCTGATGCCTCAGGAAAACCCGGCGGTCACTCCTGGAGACATTGCGCACAATTATTCAGTCACCGGCGACAATGTCCCTCACCCGTTAGCCATGAATATGACACAACAGCAGACAAGTAGCGCCGCCGACGGCATGTCGCAGAACGTCTGAAAAACAATAGAAGTGTCACGTGGCTCTAGTATACACAATGACGATGCGGGAAGTATTTGATTAAAAATAATTCAATGGCAGTGAATTAACCATTATTTACCCAGTGCAAATACACAACTAAGTCTAAAGTGGTAGAGATGTATTGTGAAAACATTTTAATATTTTAAAGAAAATAATAACAATAAAACGCTCGTCACAGTCAATCAAAATGTTCAAAGTGTTTCAATACCAGCTACCACAATGTAATTTTGTCTAAAACTTTTATAACTGTTTTAAAATAAATAAAATTAACAGTCAAGTGATTGAATTACTTACAAATTTTAATTCTCTATTCAATTATTAAGTTAATCTTTACATTCATTATTACTAGGTAATGAATCAAAGTCGGTTTTGTGTTGAAAACTATTATGAACAAAACAGTCGTTTTTCTCAATATTATAATTTTGTCATAAAAATATTTTTTATCCTGGTTGACAGGGTAAGAATAAAATTTTATTGCAGTATTTTTGAAAACAAAATAAAGTACATTCCAATGAGGGGTGAAATAGTGCCAAAAATAAATAATGTAAAAAAGTTCATATTTCATAAAAAAAATCGAAATAATAATATTATCGTAAGTGATGTAAATACATATTTAAAAGAATTTATAGTTGTGCATTAAAAAAAGACTAATAATTTTTACTATCCTTGTCAGACAATGTGAAGGATTAATTAATTATCATTTTTATGCATTTAATGAATTTCTTACAAAGTAAATCATGGTCACAAAAAATAATTCACAATTTCAAGTAGCTAAATAAAACTTTTTAAATTAACGTGCAAGTACTCACTTTCTGTTTGTGATATAACAATATTATGCTTATGAGGCAGGGATTCTATCTTCAGATGTAGCATTAAGGTGAAATCAATAAAATAATTATGCCCCAAATTATTTCATTTTTCCATTTATCTAGGTACCCACCTAATAGATATTTTTTATAAATTTTCTTACAAATTATTAATGAGCCATTAAACGCAATTATGTCAGAAGAATGTATTGACGAATCCTTAGTTTAAAAATATGCATTATCCAGAAGAGAGTAATACTCTGATTTATTATACTGATACTATGATAAAATTGTCAATGTAGGTACTGTTCAAATAATGCAATAAAGCCAAATTTTTTCAACTACATGGTTGCATAGATAGTATACTAAAATGGTTGCAAAAACCACTCTAACAAACAAACCTTTCGAACAACCAACATAAAAGGTTAATAAAATTGAAAACTCAATTAAAATACCTACCAACTCAAAACCAACTGAAGATTTTTGAATCTGTTTTGTAACCTAGGCTTACTATAAATTTACTGTGCTAATAATATAATATATTAAATGTGCATGCTTCATAACGTAACATGACATTATTATTATTCCTCCTATATTATTAACAAACAAAAAAGATCAATGCAATTTTGAATCACAATAAAATTACTAAGTATAAAATAAATTTGTACAAAATTGAATTAATTTCAAATGATTCTTTTCAATAAAATTATTATATTATTAATCTGTGCAAGTACAAAAATTGTTTGTAAGAAATTCTAAATTTGGAAAATTATTAATCTATGACGAAAAAAAAATTTAAGTTCTTTGTGACTTTTTATTTCACACATCCCAAGTTATATGAGGTGTCTATTTACAAATACTGATAAGTCTACAATTTATTATTGGTGGTAAACTAAGATGTTTACATGATTGGCTTTAAGGTTAGTTTATATTCATATTAGATATGGCCATTTTTATTTGCCAATAAATTGCAATAAACATTAGCCAAATAAAATTGGACATATTATGTATCATTTTAATGACATATTTATTTTTTACCACTTAAACAATATTTGAATATAATCTATTATCCAAGTTTCGTTCTGACAGGCATTCTCAATTATTATCACAATACCTACCAATTGAGAATGTCCATCAGGACGAAACTGGTCATGGATTTATATTCATATATTGTGGAATATTATAACTAATATTGTAAGTTTGATAAATGATATGTTATGTCTAATAACATATCATTTCATCAAGAATGAACAGTGAAAATAATAATTATCATTCTAATTACCTACGTACCTACCTAATCGGTTTCTGTAACACATTAAATTTCAAATATGTTTCGCAACCTGTTGATGAGCTTTGGAAATTATAAATTATTATATCATATTCTGTGAAATTACAAATAGAATATGTACCTAAATTATACATAATATATTTATGTTTTATTAGATTTTGTCCATATAATATATGGACTTAACGGTTTTTGGAAATAAACGCCTCATATTTATTAATCATCCTCACCTACTATTATTATGCATTTCTTGGTGTGTTCATGATCTTCATGCTTCTGACTTTTTGACTTTATTTGTAACACATATTAAGTACTTAACCGTTTATTAATGCATATTAATTTGTTAAAATATTTTTATCAAGATGTAAAACTGCACATTTGTAATTAATATTAACAAATCTTGGCTTTAATTTATTATGTCACAATACATTTAACACGAATTAAACTGTACATATTAATAAAATTCAATAAATCGGTAAATTTTTACTGAGACAGGTTACAAATTAATTACCTACATACTAAAGAGCCTGTTCATTTGTATATTAAATGACTTTATGTTATATTGTATCTTGTAAATGTCGTGGTTGGTGTACCTATACAATATTAAAAGTGACATTGATTCCGATAAATTATTATTGTTACTGTGATTATAATTTAAAATGACGATTAGTGGAAAGGTAATTATTATCATTTAACTAGGAAATGAATTGAATACTCACTGACTAACTCAAGAGTGATATTAAACAATCTAATACAATATATTATATTTATTTATTTAACATTTTAACTGACTTTTGTATAATGAAACTGGTGAATTATTTTCTATTAATTCTTAATACTAATAAGATAAAAACAACAAGATTATTCACGCGGTTTTATACTAACATTGAATACTATCTAGGAACCGTTAACACAGCTTTACGAATAAATAAGCTGTAACCCTTATTAAAAACCAACACAGAAATTGTAACCCAATTGATTACACTTTTATGACGTTCACTTGCGTTATCGCCATTAATTTTTCAAAATAATCATTGAGTGCAGATACATACTTCAATCGATAAATAATAGTAAAACAGTGCTGTATTGTTGCAAGTAAATAAACTGTTAGATTTGTCAAATTATGTTCATATAATATGAATTAAAGCTTTATCTGGAAAATTAATTATTAATAAGATTGTAACAACATTGTCAGTTTTTGCCAAATATTGTATCTGTTCCTACTATGACAGTATACTGCCATCTGGTAATGCACCTTGAAAGATTTTTGTAGCAGGTATTCGAAACAATAATATTTTTCTGTAAAATATTATGTACCAGATAAAAAAATGATTGAAGATTTTAAAATTTATCAGTATGAGTACATACTTATTAAATTAAAATAATTTTGTAAAATTTCCTATTATCTTGTGATGAAAACTGTTAATAAGAATGGAAAATTTGATTGAAAGAAATGTAAAAATGTGTTGACTAATAATTTATGTTTTTTTGAAGAAAAAATATTAATAATAATATTATGACGACTTGCTAATTAATTTTATGTGTAATATTATAACAATAAGACATAGTTTATAAGTTATTATTAATAAAGAAATATTATTGATGCAAAAAACATGTTTTTTATTTATCATTTTATTGATTAAATATAGGTAGGTACATAATCTATTAATTACAAAATTTTATAAAATACTGTCTTAATATAAAAAGGGCATGTGACTTCCTAAGTACTTAATAGTGTCTAAAATATATTTTTTTTCATACCTATTATATTATTACATAAATATATTATTTTCCTACAATTAATGAGCAATTTTTTAGAATTATAAAGAAAGCAAAAAAAAATGCATATAGTGTAGGGAAAACTTAAACTAACTGTGCAACATTAAACTCCCCGAAGAAAAATGATTTATAAAGTGCAACAAAAGAAATAGTTTCAATGTGCGTGAAAAAAATAGGGGTGGATTTTAACTGAATACCGCATTACAAACATAATGGATACGCAATTCAAAATAAAATCCCAAATTGAAAAGGGGATTAAGCTGTAATATTTATGAATGCAAAATTTGAAGAGGTTTAAATTCATTCAAAATTATAAGTATTAGGTACAATAATATTATATTAAAAATGCATTATAATAAAGTAGCGATAATACAAAAAATTGAATGTCAAAAATGGCTAAAGATAAATAATAAATTGCCGTGTAAATTATAATATTATATTATTCCAAAATATGTATATCGCCATCTACTACGTAAAATGTCAAAACTGAGTTTTTGACTAATTTGAGTTAATGCCTTTTATTAAATAATTTTAAAGTATACACGTTTTTATAAAATCAAAAGTAAAAAAATATATTTTTTGAGAAGATATTAACGGTTGTAATCGCATATAAATATCGGCATATAACATTGCAAAGTAATTATTGTAATTGCACCTTTAAAATGGCTCTACTGAAAAGTTACAATTTTGTAGTTCTGACATTATACATAGGAGTTGTCGATATATAAATAAATACAAATAGGGTCAATAAAGAATTCACAGGTTTTATGTAAGGACTTTGGCTTAATTCATATTATTATTATTATGAGTTTTAGAGTATTTTTCATTGTGATAATAATATGTAGTACCTACCGCAACAACCAAAATAATTTATTTCTAAAATTGCCAGTAATAATAAAAAAAACAATAACTGGAACCATAATTAAATTTTGATTAAACATAATGTATCAATAATTATATTTATAACATCAAGTAGACTAATACAGAATAATTATAATGTTTTTAAGGAATTAACAAGAGTGTAGTAAAGGTTTAATGTTTTTATAAAATAATCATGCTTTCAAGCGGATAAGAATTACATATTATATTGCGTTGATGCAGTTTCTATTCTTGAGCTAGAAGGCAAATTCAGCATCTTTCTGGCAATAGTGAGCTAAAAAATATATGAGAAAAATACCATGTGCAAAAATAGGTGAGGTAAATGCCATTGTGAAAAATACAATTTTCACACATGAATGGCATTACACATGTCGGATTTGAGGGGGGTAACTAAACTTTGGTACAGTGGGGGAATTAAGCTCTGGCATTCTATTAACAAAGGGGATTAAATAGGCACATATTTCTCCCCTCCCCACTTAGGCATTGAATAGCGTAACATTTTAACACAATAGACTCAATGGGTTATTTTAAATATTTTATGCTTTGGTGTCGATGTCAGATACTAAATGAATTATCACTATTGGCACATGTATAGGAACAAAATATGTAATAGAAAATTAATAAAAAGTGATACTAATTTGAACTAATCAACATAATGTCAAATAATAAAATATTCTTTAATGTATGTAACTAAAAACATTAATATAGAAAACTTAAAATAAAGGTGTTCAGTAATGCAATTGCAACTGGTAAATTACCTAAAATTCAATTCGAATCTGTAAATCTACGATACTTTTTACCACAGATAAAATTACCAAGTGGTAGTGCCACCTGTCATCATTATTGTCTATGAGCACAATGTGTTCAATGCACAGACAGACAGAGAGAGAGAGAGAGAGAGAGAGAGAGAGAGTGTGTGTGTGTGTCAGTGTGTATGTGCTGTGTTGTGTTGCGTTACATACAGAAAAATCAAGACAAATATAATGCAATGATTATGCCATGATAATTGATTTTAAAATTAAATAAATATTAAGTCAGAGGCATTATTCTATCCGCGTGACGAAAATAAAACAATGATTTTAAAACATATTACATATATATTTAAAAAAAAAAATCATTACTTATTAAAGTATTCATTTGAAATAATATGAGTGTTTTAAAATTTTGTGACAGGAAGGATTCAAAGAAGTATAAATGAAACTGAAATGGAGGGCTTCATTAAATTGATATCCCCTCGGAACTAATTCATTCCAAATATGTAAAAGTGTAATTTCAGTCTTTTTTTAGGGTGGATTTTGAGTGTTCTGTGTGTACAAAAATTATTTTGCCACACACATTGATTTCCATAATCATGTTTATGTTATAATGGTTGTCTGTCTTGTAAGAATACAATTAGACATAAATGCAAGACAATGAATTATTATGAAAACTAATTTAGTAGACGATGAAAACAATACTTGTTAATATTATAACACGATTATAGTTTATGTACGTACTTGTCAGTGGCGAAGAGTGGAGGTAGACTGTGGAGATGTGACATAGATAGTATATGCCAGTCATACATATATGTTTTTATTGAATTAAAAATACAAATTGCAGATGGGGTTAATTTTTAAAATTCAATTAAGCATTCAAAAATATTCTTCAATCTATAATTTATTTTTTATCTATTATGGTTTAGTTGAGGCAGGGTTTAATTGAATTTAAAAACAAACACCATCTGCAATTTGTATTGTTAGTTCAATGAAAACAAATAAGTATGTTGATGATGTATAATGACAAAGTTTAGTGTGCAGTATTTATGTCAGATCTCCACAGCCTACCTCCACCCTTTGCCATTGTTACTTGTACAACTTTCAATATGGCATCAAGAGTTTACATTTAATAAAAAAGTGCAAACGCTAGAATACTTTCTTATAATGATTAAAATAAACAAATAGACACTTATGTAAATAACAAACAGTAAAACAATCACTTATTTTTGTTGGTTTAGGGTTTGGATATGATTTTTGATAAACAGGAAAATTTAAGTTAGATGTAAGATTATATCTTAAAACAGTCGGTTATATCACAAATGTTATTAATAATTCAAAGAATATGCAATAACAATACATTTTATATAATTAATTATTCATTAGCCTTAATATATTATAATTTTTAAACAACAATTTTATTTGGCCATGATACTGTGGTCCACATTTTTTTAAGTAATCGATAGATGGTATTTTTATAGGTGTTATAATATATAAGAAGAAACGCTAATCCTGGGGCTAAGCAAATGAAGGGCTTGGAGCAAACTGAGGGGAGTGAAGATGCTTCTTGGATAGGACCAAAGCTTACAGTGGATTGCACTGATACTTTGAACATAAATTATTATAATATGATTAGTAAATGATTAATCTATGATTTAATTTGATATAGTTGTGATTTGATCTTTATAAAAAATCATAGTAATATTAACTTGTACTAAACTTGGAAGACATATTGTAAATCAGACAGTTGAACGAAGAATGAAGTCATTCGAAAATAAACCCAGGTTGCAAACATTGTATAGAACATTGCCAAACCCAGTTAGCAGTGGAGTGGCTACTTCAGTATGTTAAAAATAGATAAGGGACATATGAAAGAAGAACATTAAAATCCAAATATATCACTCTACGAGTAAGGCGGCGGAGCGGTATAAGGCCATGGGAGTCCACTGTCCTGTCTTTCGGGAGTAGAAAGCCGTGGCACAGCACCAAACATCCTCGGAGCCGGAACATCATCGCCCAAGAATGGAGATCGTTCATTGACCTGATCATGTTCCCACGCGGGAGCCGAAGGTCGTTGGCTGGTTGAGATTCTTGGAGGTGGTGGGAAAGGCGGTTTTCCTCTGCTCATCAGATACTGCGTGAGAAAGCCGACAATCGCCGCACCGGCCCATACTCCCGTCATCAAAGCGTCTGAAAGTAACGAAAATAAAAAAACATTTCAAACATACATACATATTATATCGTTTTTAATAAAACACTCATTGCGAAGTAATTTAACATAATGAAAATAACACGAAACCATGAATGGATTTTTCTATGTACAATTTGGTGCTTAGCAATAAGACACCGAAGTTTCACAATAAAAGGCATTTCTAAATCATTGTTCTCTTTCACCTTTAATGATGCCATCCTTATAATCTTAGTGTTCATATTATGCCATGTTTGTTATGTAAATTAGGCATATGAGATGTTTATTTACAAAAATAATTAAGTCTATATACGGTCAAATCTAAAAAAATAACACATAGGTATTCTATAAATGTAATTTCACACAAAATGCAATCAACTGTGACTATCAAAATATTATGTTAAAAAAGAACTTATTAACTTACAGAAGTGGTAAGATTTTAAACACCCTCAGAATTTATCAGATTGGAAAGAGCTGCCAAGGAAATCACTCAAGGTCAGTAGATATGTGCGAGTGAGGCTCCACCAAGTTCACTATTCACGATCAATTATTTCGAATTTGCAAACACTGACGAATTTATATATCGTGAATCACGCATTACATTATGACTTGGAATGGTAGGCCTTATCAAAAAATGATATGAACAAACTGGACATCGTTCAAAGGAAGATACTGAGAAGAGATTTGCAAGAAAGATTGCACGTGGCGAGAAAGGTACGACTACGGTACACGTTGTGCAATGATCCAAGCCGTGTCTCAAGAACGGAAGACACCCAATCACTAAAGAGACTCCCCTTCAACAGTACAAAACGTAAAAGGACGGTTGAGGGACCTATAGGTAGTAGGACTATGTAGCGAGTCACAGCGTCCATGAGGCTAAAGTGGTGGAGGGAGCTTGCAGCAGACGGTGGAGTGGAGACTTTCCTGGAAGCGGGTAAGACCCACATTGGTTTGTAAAGCGGATGACGATAGTGACTTACAGAATCCCATAAAATTAAAAGATACAAATAAAATGTCGATTTGTCCAATTTTATCTTTGGTTATATTTAGGGGTTAATCAGTTAATAATGGGTATATTGTTATAATTTGAAGACATAGAACGGTGGAAAAAAAAAATTAAATGCAATCATTTAAACTAGCAGCCCAAAAAGTCGTTAAATCGCAAATAATATTGAATTGTGAATGACAAGTCTCTGTTTTCTTCATACAACAGAACTTCACCGAATACTATACCCGGTTGCTAATCATGTCCTCAATCGATAGGTTCAAAAAAATTATATACTAAATGACAGCTTTTTAGCAATTATTAACATCATCCCTTTTTGGTCATAAAATTTCAACTAACCTCTCCATTGGTACGGCGGATCAATTATTGCGTCACTGAAGTTTTCAACTGTCGCCCTCCTAATAACGTTCACGACAATGTAACGCAGGTGGGATCCCATAAACAGGTCGAGTGGGACCAGTGCAGCAAAGGAGCCAATAAGGACACATGACATGATGTTGGCGTGATGAGACAGCGGCAGAATCAAAATGTTGACAATCATAATGACGCACAGGAATATCGACCAGAAGTTTAAGTCAGCCTGAAGAAGAGAGATGCCATCTAAAATTGGAAAAGAAACCAAATATTATAACATAGGTAAGAAGTTAAAATTAATTCAAGATTTATAAGTATCATAGAGGTATTTAAAGTGTGCGGACATCACTCCAGGACTTCGCAGGCTGTTCGAAAAAAAAAAAAAAATCACGATCAATTTCAATTCAATGGATTGATGCATGATCATGATAATAGATTCACATGCTTCGGTGGCTGTTTTCTTTAGGCGACGACATTTCAACTGCTCTTCTCTTATTGCAGACATCATGCATGGAGTTAAAATCGGATACAACTCCAATTCCAAACGGCTAATCACCAAAATTTAGTATTTCGAATGTGATCCTGAAGGAAAATAATTCTATAATGTTCTCAGATTTTTTTTAAGGCGCCGTGATAGATTCTTTACACACCAAGGGCACCATGAAATGGAAAAGTTTAAGAACCACTGCCCTAACACAATATTAACTGGGCCTTGTTTAGTGTGTTTAACAAAAAGTATTTTTAAATTGTGAATGCGCTTAACAAATGAACATAATATAGAATATTTTGATACAGAAACATACCTGGTATCCCGAAGTAAACAATCGAAGCCACGTGGAATCCTAGAGACAGTGTTGCCACCATGATGGCAACCAACGGTATACCGACATATCTCCAAAAGTGCAGCCAAATAATACCAAAAAGGACACCAGAGACAATGGATGTTGCGAAGACGGCTGCAAATAAATTTAAAAATCAGTCTTCTGTTTCATCATTATTATAAAATTGAATTCAACCAACATGCACTGAATATAGCCAAAATAAAAATAATGCGAACATATTTAAAATTCAGATACAGATTTGTTGTAGTTTTAGCTCAATCTCAGTATTTTGACTAACACAAAAGTGGAAGTTAGCTAGCTCTTCATACAAGTATTATCAGGGGGTGGGAAGAAGTAGGGGAAATTTAATTATATTAAAAATCAGCATAATTTTTTTAAAATTTGAATTTGACTTCGGAATATTAAACCTTAGGCATGGCCAACCAGTAACAGAACTTAACAATTTCAATTTATGTTTCAAAACTGTTCCTGCATTACTAAAACGTCATACAATATGCAATATATAAAAAAAAAAAACACAGCCCCTATTACCAAAAAGATGACAAAAATCGAATACAAAAGAATAGGAATACAATTAGCCACAATTCAAATATGGAAATAGTTATTTATGCAATACAGGTTGACTGACACTCGGTGACGGATAATAATTGAAAATATATCGTACATTTCAATTATGTTATTTTAAAATCACAATATTTTTCCGCCATATCCTCGGATGAACATAATATGGTTACCAGATTATGAGGTATCTTAAGTAATTTATGGAGAAATTAAGTAGCACCTATGGTTCATGGAACATTGGTATGACCAAATTAAGATTTCAGCTCAGACCTTAAGTAGGTAGTACATGCAAGTACGATATATTATGCATGTACTGTGACCACAATAATGCATCGGTTAGAAAATATGTGTACTGATCCATTATTATGGTAGGGAATTGATATCAAAGATTTTTAAATTTCATATTTTCATATTCATTATTTATTGTGTTATAAGTAAAAAAGTTTCACACAACTTGCATAGGTGCCGGCAGGCATTTTTTGATTATGGTATCTACATACTATCTATGGTTAGAAAAATCAAAGTAGTCATATCTCAATAAAACTGGTCCTTATCTGTTATACAAACTGTCTCAAACAATACGTTAACGTGTGTATGCTGCAATTGAATGAACCCAACAACGAATTGAAATTTTGCATTGTGGCATTTTGTCTTGTGGAAGGGAAACCTGGTGGTTTATTCTCTACATCGGCGGCTATCGACGGTAGTCTATCATATTTATGTATTGAGATATTATAATTGTTACAATAAGTTAGCTGTCTAAACTGTCTATCTCGCTCTAAAAGTTAACATAGCCAAGAGGGGCTGTTAAAACATAGCACTTTTTGACAGTTTATAGACCAGGGGTTCACAAACTTTTTCGTCGAAGGGACAATTTTGAAATTAAAAATATTTGGCGGGCTGCCCTTTCTTTTGTAAATATTTTCTGTTTTTAAAAAACCCAAGGCAAAAAATTTTAAATGTAATTTTTAATATTCGATATGAAGAATAAAAAATAATACAGATTTAACATAAATCTCGCAGGACACATAAAAAATTCGCGCGGGACACACTTTGTGAGCCCCTGGTTTAAACGGTTAACTCATTATAACAATCAATCTCTCAATACATAAATATGATAAACTACCGTTGATAGCCGCCTTGTGTATAGAATAGATCCACTGGAGGAGTTAGGATACACTACCTATTAGATTATTATCCAATAAAATATACTTTTGAGATATATATAGATGGTTATGAAATTAATTTCTTAATAAGAATACTTAATTCATGTGAGCTTTTTTTAAGGATTTGCTCGTAGAAGTCCATGTCGCAGACTGGTGTAATTTAAAAGGTAGGTTAAGTTGAACTTTTGGATCACACAAATTTCACCATAGTAGTATAATATTAAGCCAAACATTCAATCACAACAACATTGGAACGAAAAAACCACAGATAAGACATCAATATTAAAATCACACCATGCCATTGTCCGGTAAATCATTAGCATGGTTAATGGCATACTAAATAAAGAACCCGTTTAAATACCTGTTAACCCAAAGAAAACTATCAAAAATAAGAACAGCCCTAGCAAAAATGTTGCCAGAAATATTGACCACAAAGGAACCCTGTAAATTCTCCAGAGGGTCATCCAAAATAGAAGAAAAAATACTCCGGACACTATTACAATTCCAATCACAGCTGCAAATGACAGAAAAAAAACATTAAAAGATACAATATAACTTAAGTCTACTTTTGACCCAAGTAAGTAAATAGTTAATGGAACCAAGTGCGGTAAATTATTAATAATAAAACGATTCCAATACCTACGAATTGGGTAGGTACGTACTTATCATTTGTGCAATATGCGAATAAGAAAATGGTTTGACATATTTTCTATTACCTTGAAAGGAGATGGATGTTATTGATCCCGTCAATAGGTAAGTGATAGTTGATCCAAATAAAAATCCAAAAATGACCATCTGCGTCTTGAAGAAGTAGTGACCCAGCAGACAAATAAAGAGGCCCACAATTGAAATCACCGCAAAAAATGCCTTCAAATATACCGGATCTTAAAAAATAAATAATATTTAAATTAAAAAAATTATACAAGTGCTAATGTCAGTGGTACACAAACTGTGTGCTGTGGCGCTGCGCTGCAGACTGTTTCAAAAAAATAATAATTCAAGACAAACTTAATACAACGTGCTGATAAATTCCATTATTGGACCAGTTTGTAACTTCAAACGCTTTTTCTCACAATATTAGATGGTTTTGAACAGCACCTATTTTACTTTATCAACCAGTTTAAGTTGAAAATAATAGTAAGTAATATGTAGATATTATGGATTTGAGATCTGATAGAAATGAGGGTAGGTAACATTATATGAGCTATGGCTATGAGGTCATGTGTTGCTTGAGGTCGGCAAATTAAGGAATTAATGTGAATAATACGAAGTGAGTAGATTCCGTGTAAACGATAAATTTTGTGCCTATGGTGGTAATGATCTATGTAAGTATATAAAATAATTAAAAAAAAATATCTGCCTGTACATATAGATATAGAAGATAAAATAGAAAATAATGTGGTAGTAGGAAAAATATATAAAATTTTAGATTTAAAATATGGTGGAGCATTTTGTGTCTACTTAAGGACGAGGTGTGTCTAGTTTGATTCCAAGATATGAGTAACTGTGTGGAGAACAGCGAAGCGAGCTCACCCATTTAACTAGTTGGTAATTTTAGGGCGACGTGATGAAACTTTAGATACAAAAGGGTACCACAAGACAAGAAAGTTTGAAAAGCACTGACTTATGAAAAATAGGTTATGATCACAGAACAGATTAATAAGATAGACATGTGAAAGCCGGTCACCATGGACCAAGGTTTTGAAGCCGGATTCACTGTTCACGGTTGAAAATAGCATATTCTTTAACACGTGTATAAGTTTATGCCATATTCTTCCATACTCGAAATCTGTACCCTATTACACCGCACTCAGTAGGGTAAGTAAGTTCCGTTTGATTTTGTGTTCCCTGGTTATGATCAAAACTGGATAAATCCAGTAATGGTTTTACATTTATTTGCTTGATTATCTAATCTAAAACCAATATGTACTTATACAAAAAAAATGTTCATTTCTGTACAACTGAGTTCAATGGACATGGCCAGTTTTGATTATCAAGTGCAGTATGTTAATGATACAATAAAATTATCTGACAATTCAATACTTATGTTTTGCAGGGATACATTCATGTGATATTAAAAACATTTTACAAGATAAAAAATGAGTCATTGCTGGTGAATAGAATGGGAAGTTGATACAAGGAAAATATCAGTTGAAAATAATACTTTAAAATATTACTGACTAATAACTGACACAAAAGCAAGCTGAACAAAGAATTTATAAATAAAAAAAATTAAATGCGAGCACGCTTCAGCATCAGACTAAGAATCTTGCATAGTTTGTATTATAAGAATAGGAAAAAATAATTTAAAGGAAAAATTACCATAATAAATACTTAAATGATCTTACATTGAATTATTGTAGTTGTGCTCACAATAAAATTTTGTATTTTTATATGTTACCCTTAGTTATGATGAAGATTAGACAAAAAAAATAGCCTAATTGACAAGACAAGTTAGAATAACGTTACGTGGGGACGCCATGTTACGAGCATCGGATCGCTCAAAAATTTTAATATAATATGAATACGTGTATTAATTAAGGCTCTAAGTACCAAAAAGTAGTAATGCCTGTAGTTACAAAATACCGAGTCATTGCAGTAAAATTTCGTGAAGCAGACCCTTTGAAAAATGTGGTTTTACAGTGTGAAGCAATCACGGCAGCTTCTATAATTTTAGGTATTAAGAACTCGAAGTGTCAACACGCCATCGTCAGCCATTTTATATTGAATGAGATTGACCACTGTAGTGCTATTTACACCATTATATACAGGCCAACGGATTTACAACGTCGACAGGTTTAAATATTTTGCTGTATTTTTTTGACTTGCTCGAGGCACTTAGACCATAGTTGAAGTTATTAGCATTAGTATGTAGAACACTTTTCTATAAAAATGTCAGTTTTTTTGTTTTTGGTACTTAGCGCCTTAATTAATACACATATTCATATATTGTCACTACACTATCTGGGTTAGTATGTCAGTTTTTTTGTTTTTGGTACATAGCGCCTTAATTAATACACGTATTCATATATTGTCACTACACTATCTGGGTTAGTATAATATGAGAAATAAATGAAAAGGTGACAGTTTAAAGACAGATATAATATAATCCACATCAGAATCTAAAAAAAATATATGTACTTACATACTCTGTATAATTTCACACAATATCTAACATACACACATATTTCACACAATATGTAACATACCTACTATAATTTCCAACACTAAACATAATTATTATGAAAAAGATGTTATGTCCCAATTATTGAATTATGGATTTATCAGTTTTTGAAAATAGACTCGTAATATTATACAATATGTAAAAACTGAGGCCCTGACAGGTTTGGAGGCCCAACTGTGAACATTTTTCCTGTTCGATAAACCGTCATTGAGTATTACAATAAAAATATAGCAATAATAAGATTTAATATATTCATTATTAAGGTTATCAGGATTTTGAATGCTTCCATTATTTTTTAAACCAAGACGTCGGCACTTCGCAACGAATCGACTGCATCGTCTGCTTCGTGGAAAACAGCCACTGTTCGCAAAAGTTATAATATTTGTTTCATCGTTTGCCGCCCTTTGTAATGTGCTGCCTCTAAGCAACGCATGACCTGCATACCACCATGAGACATCACTGTGAGGTTAGTAAAAAGGTATCTGTCAAGTTATAAAAAAGTTACGTACGTTCACATAATTCCAAGCTTGGACATCCGTAAGTGTGTGATGGAACGTACGCAGAGCTGACGTTGTTATTAGTGGATATAACCGCATATATTGAGCCGGTTCCACGATACAGGCTAAATAGTCTTCGCATCTGAGCATAGCCATACACTCTCGGAACCTAAAAGATATATTCACGAATGAAGAAATACACCAATGAAAGAAAACCCAATACCTTTAAATATAATACACGCTCTTAAAATATTTTTAAATACAGCTGCTGAAAAAAGGACTGTTATACTTATGGGACTAGAAATAACTGTTTAAAATTTGACCTACGAATGAGTAAAAATTATGTGTTATCATAACTTGAGTCTCTCCTGAATATTGTCACATAACTGCACTGGTATACAAATGATATGGTAGTCACAGACTTCGATCAAACCGACACATCACCTGGAGTCAGCCTTATTAACAAAATAATACTTGTTATGTGCCATTGACACCTGAGGACAGTCTCAACTTGGCCTGCCTCATCTTCAATCTGACGGGGTGAAGTTTTAAAATTTCTTCAAATACCATCTACCAGATTTATACGGCAGAGATTATGGTATGATATAAAAATAAACTGAAAGATAGAATGCTACAGTCATTCTTTGGGTGCAGTGTGGTGACCATATGCTCAGCTTAGGGACCGAATAGAGTCGAAGAATTGGGAAGATGTTGTCATATCATAATTGTCATGTATTTTTAATAAATTTTAGCATTCTTCTTACTTATGTACTTTTAAATTATTTTACACCAAGGGCCATAGCCAAATTATTATTCATATCTTAAAATAATTTTCTATCACAAACTGTTTTAGACAGCCATTTTGATTGCAAATTCTATATTAATGTTAATTCAGGAGCTAAAAAGAAGAGAGGCCTAAATAAAATTGAGTGATTCTGCTGTTTTTAGACTTCTCGATTCGTACTACCATGTCACCAAAAATTATTTCAATCTGATAATTACAGGTGTCGCTGCTCAGTAAAAAAAAGTAAACTACATCCAAGGCGCAAACAAAAATGAACCATAAGTGCGAGTGAGCAAACATTCGGCACGCTTATATCTCCGCTCTATGCGTTAGATAGAGATAGAATTCCTTCGGCTGAATTTTGAAAATATGAAAACGTTGCCGGAAAAAATTGATTTGGTTGATTACATGCATTTAAAAACTGCGAGCACGTGTTGCTGAAATTTATTGTTTTTGTTTTAAATATAAAGTGAATGGTAATTATTTTTAGTTATTTTAATAGAACATATGGTTAACTATGATGTGTTTAAATTTGGTGGTCGTACTGAGAAGAAGCAACACGATGGTACAACGTTTCATAGGTAAGTTGATAGCTAGAAACGCTAGAAACGCGGCTTTATTTTGCTTAAAAATAGGCCCTCTCTATATATCATTACTCTGAGACTACATCTCATTTACTTACTTACTACCTACATTTTAAAAAAAATTGTAAGTATACAAATATTTAAATAAATTTTCAACGAAAACTGTAATTTAGCAATTACGCCGCTCTTCCATCCATCTCCTTAATTGAAACAATAAATTGTTCTCACCTTTCGGCCGTGTTGTAAGATATTTTCTACCGTAATCATTTTTTTGAGTCCAGCAAAGTAATCATCACTGGAGAAGTTTGTCTCCGTTAAGAATAGATGGTAAAAATCATGATGTATGTTTTTAGACGAGTTGTCGCATTGGGATTTAGAGTTTAGTCTGGCAGGAGCTGCTTCCAATGTAACCGTGTCAGGATTAAGACCCACATGTAGGTATGGAGCATCTAATACATTGAATTCCATGTTGCAACCGCCTGGTATTGGAGCTAACAAAATGGAGAGAATTTAGATATGTAATATTACATCATGGAAGAAAGGAGTAGGAAACTGATTAGTTAAAAATGTTATGTGATGATAGATCTTTCATTGTATACTATTTTGCTGTACAAATGACTCAGTGAGACGGAATGAACTTTTAACTATGCTTGAATAATATCAGAATACCAAGGATAACAAAATATGCGATTGGTATATCAATCATCAGACGTTACAACAAAGAACGGTGAAACCGTATAATGTGTTACTATTAAAATGATTATAGATTATGTGGAATAATACAATATATATATTCCAGAGTTTATTAATATATTTTTGAGGTTCGTAGGTTCGTAGGTTCTTTACGACTTTTAACATTGGCAAAGATTTTTAAAAAAATCTGTAGAGGATTCTTAATAGCATAATATATCTGGAGAAAACTAGTTTCCAAATAAGTGAATTTCATTCGATCAGTACCTAGGTCTTAAAGGTCACCAATTATTCAGTTGCTCAATATGCTTTGGAAGCAGTTTAAATATAGAACAAAGGTATATTTTTGAGGTTATGTGTCAATCATCACTGCATCTTTGCTTAGAATTAGATTTTGTAATTGGATATCAACATTGTATTATGAGGATTTAAAATGATGTATGTATTACCTTTTCCACTATACGCATGTATGGATATGTATACAATAACGCTGCTATTATCGTTAAAATTTGAAATGAAGAATGTCTTTGGCGTCGGAGGCTCATAAATTAGGCCTAAATTAGTTCCATTTACATGACTTTTGATATCCAATATTGGAATGTACGAAACGGTAATGTTGTATTGGAAGGAATGAGCCTGCATTATCAGAAAGGCAATTTTCGGTGAGATATTTTCAACATTCACAGTCAACCGCGACATGGAGTCTAGATTTTTTGTAGTATAATAGACTTCCGAATTAGTGGGCATCGGAGTTATTCCTTTCAATGAAACAGTCATCACTTCATCTGCAATATTCAATCACAATTAACATAACATTAAAACATATCAAATATGAGTCAAACAATAATAATGTCGAATTACTCACCGATCAGTTCGTCTCCATTGATAACATTGCACAAAATTGGCAAGATTATACAATAATAGAGCACGCGGATGTTGAACATCTTACATTTCATTCCAGTACCCATTTTGAACTTCACTTAAAACACAATAATAAAACACATACAATGAAATATTAACAATAAATGCACAGATTGACAGACATCAAGCCATATTTACGTTATACTACTAACAGCTGATAGTACGCAAAAACTACTGAACCATTTTCGGGTCATTTGCGTCATGTGTCAAACTTCATAGTAAATCGATTCCCGCGATTTAAGAAAGAAAAATGTTTGTTCACGCGATTTGTTATATGACATACGCAAATACGAAATACTATTTCTTTATTTATTAATATACAGTTATACTAAAGTGGAAAATGAACGTTTACAATATTAAAATAATGAAAACTGCGTAACAAAAAAGCTTTTTAAAATTCGTAGTAATCGCGAACAAGTGCTATCTTCAGACCAATGTAAAATATTGAATTGTTAGTTCCTTTGACGCCGGCAGAGCGCGCCACTATAGTAAGATGGCGGTAACGATCGATTGTAGTAGTGTAGTGGGAATGTCTTAGGTTTATGATGAATATTGTTATATTGTGCAGTGATAAAATTTAAATGGGCCATGGGAAAAGACCAAGAATTATTGGAAGCGGCTCGAAACGGGAATGTGCCGGTAGTGGAGAAAATACTTAATCAGCGAGCCAAAAGGAGTGGTCCTCTGGCCAGGTGGGTGTATCAATCTATTGAATCGTCCCAGACACTTGTTATTATTCATGTTTTCTATGATTTAGGAGCTGTTTTTACGTAAACGTGCTGCTACGTGATATCAGAAGTTAATTTTCTTCAATATCTACCTCCTGATATTTTCAAATATATAAGTCTTCAGCTCTAAACTTTTAAAAACAAATTTTCATTTATCATCTGACAATCGATTCTTATCAGGCCTTATCTTTGGTTTTAATAAAATATTCCTTGTCTAAACACAGTTATAGTATTTTACATCAACTATATATTCCGCCACACCTCTCAAAGTGTACACGATCATTTATTTATTTACAATCACAATTCATCAAAGTGGACAATATCACAACGCAAATATTTATTTTTAATAGGTCTACAGATTTATTGACGTTTTATGTGTTCATCAAACGTCAAAATCAGAGGGGTTGTAAACATTTTGAGCAGTGGGTTGTTGTTATTTATTTATTGTATGACACCAACGATTTGTTTGGTTATGTAGCTACGTGTACTAGGAGTAATTATAATTCACTTATTTGACGAAATCAATACTAACCAATTTATTTTATTTTGACAATTTATTATTAACCCATATTATTATTATGAAGTCGGTTTACTCGACATGTAAAGTTAGACAAGACGGCGTAGTTTTCACATGGGATGAAAGCAAAAGCACACCCGGACAATTTTGTCAAATTAATTAATTAATATGGACAATCTAGTATAAAAAAATAATCGTGAAAATACAGTGATAATAATATTATCGTTACTAGGTAGGTAGGTACCTAATATCATTTTATTGTTGCTTTTAAAAGAAACAATTATTTTTAAATGTACCTAGGTACTATTATTATTAATAGGTAGCTCAAATATGTTTTACTTTTTTATAAGTAGATATATTTTTAATTCATTTATTTAATGTTACATAAGTAAGTGTTATGTTTAAATTACGTGATTTTTATATTTTTAAAAAATGTAATGTTTCATTACATCGACTTTAATGTAGCACCTAGGTACATAACCTAGTTTCTTGTGAGCCACTACAAAAACGCTTTCCAAATTGACAACACAATTCGTTTCCTTTGTCATAGTATTTTTGGGGTCTTTTTAATTGCATTAATACCTAAGTACCTACTAAGAATCCAAATTGTAAATTGTATTATTTTTTATGTAAGTATTGAACGTTGCTAGATTCATATACCGATGTTTCAAGATGTTTGTTTGTAATCTAATTAAATATCACGTTACGATATAATTTAAAGTGTGTTACGTTTCCCTTGAAAGATGTTTTTCGATCCTAATTTGGGCGCGCTAACCCAATTCAGTTGCATAATGCGACCGTTGAGATGGGAATGCACTCGGATGCACTTGAACGAATCCGATGCACCAGCAGCCCGCTTACCTACTTCACTTGTTATTTTCCCACTCGCGAGTTACGCAGCACTTTCGTTAAAATGTATCGACCCTGGTGCTGCATCGGTCTTTGACCCTTCACCTGGATAAATATAGACCAAAATTATAGATTTATTCATAAATTAAATTTAAATAATTTGAGACTACTTTACCGACTAACTTCGTAAATATTAAGTAAGTACTTTCCTACCTAATTAAATAATAAAACATTTTTAGACCAATGTTGGTAAACTCAGAAATGAGTTCATTATACATAAATTACCTAAATTTTGTTGTAAATTCTATAAGATTGTTTTGTGTTAATATTATGTATCATATTTTCTATCAATAATTTATTGTAGCGTAACTTAACAATCACATACTTAATAATATTAAGTAAGTATGTATATTGTGGGTATTCAATAATAAGTAAGAAGCAAATTATGTTTTTTTTTACCTGTACGATCGTAAATATTAATCACAATTAACTGCTAAATAATTTATTGCTAGATAGTTATTTATGCCGTGAACAGTAATAGAAGTTCTACGTCTTAAGTTATTTGATATATAAATCTATCTATACCGCAAAAGCTTAATTTTCTATTGCATTAATGTTTGTATCTACCACTTGTATTTTTATGATTGATGACCAGTATTTTTCCTAGCTAACTTCTGATTTTGGGAAATGTTTCTAGTTATTCTATTAGGAGTTATAATAAATCATTCACTTGCAAAATCACTTTTTATGCATTATAATGTTTGACCACTTGACATTATAATAAATAACTTCTCCCTAACTTACATAAATTGCGACATTTTTTATCTTAATTATATAATTATATTTTATTAAGTAGGTAATATCTCAACAATATTGTGATTGTTGTAATATTGTATTTGATATATTATTCGTTATAAGTTATAATTTATAATATATCGGAGTTGACATTTTATACCTAACTACTAATAAGCAAAAAACCGCAGTGTTATGTGAGTTTGACCGCGAAATGGCATATTATTACAAGGTGTTCGATGTTTGCTTTTTATTTGAAATGTCATCATATTATTTACGTCTTAATACTTGTTACCTCCAATACTGTGTAGTTGTTTACTTATTTACTGCCACGCGATAAAATTATGTTTAAAAAATGATAATATTATAATACTTATCAACAATACACTAGTAGGTAACTCTCTGGGTATTATAAATAATAAATGTATTTTAATTCGCACCAACAATAATAAAATTAAGAGCTTTATTTACAGATATAATGTAGGACTATGTGGAATACTTGAAAAATCAACGCATTAGCGTCAACATTACTTTCTTTATATTTTTTCAATAATTATATATTTATATACCTATTATAAATTGTGTTGCTGACCCCTGTCTGATATATGGCTATACATACATACAACATAATATTATTTGTATGTGGGTACTTACGTAGGTAAAAGTTTCAATTTGACTACAAAAAATATTCCTGACAACATCGTGATTTAGAAAAATGGTCTCATTTCAGAAGTTTCTACCGACGAAAGAGTTAGAATAATATAACGAGAGGGGAGCTTATGAAACTAATGTATTTAAACACTCGATGGCATTTCTGCTACGTTTTTAGTGGTGTAGATTAAATTTGGTAGTCAGAGCAACATTAATATATTTTTATCAGTTGTCTATTCTGAATTGAAACATGGCGACTTGCTTATTGTCGCCATCTCTGTTTTCACTTTTTGATAGCATAGCAATTAATATACTTACGTGTTTGCCATATTTGTGATTTTTCATCTGAATATTCAATCTATATATTATCGTATCATATATTGAGACGGCATTTTTGGGGTTTTTGTTATCTCAGTAAGTAGTAGGTATTCAAAGTGTGCGCCGCTGTATGTTCGAGAAAAAAATCCAGGCAATATTAATCAAATGCACTGAAGCACGATCACAATTTCATAATATGCTTCATTGGTTATTGTCTTCAGTTGATGAGAAGACAATTTGTAAATTGTTATTATCGCTAAAAGTGACAAACATTTCTTATTTTTGACCTAAATTCGTCAGATCTCTCAAACATTTACAGATGTCATTAATTTTAAATTCCTTAAATTACTCAAAAAGACTATTCAGAGAAAACGAATAGGTATCCATCTACATTCAACAGAATCAATCTAAACTGCAGATATCCTTTCTGCAATAAACCTTAAAATTATTTCTTTAAAAACCAGCCTCGTCCAAGTTAGTAAATGACTAGGTAACTTTTAAACGACTAGGTTACACTAATAATAATACAATGCTGCCAATCAACAAGAAAAGATTCCCTACGCCTGTTCTAGTAAGTATGTCAATGAATCAAATTGATTTAATTAAAATGTCACTACTACTGTATACCTGTATATCATTGTAATATTATAGTATTATTTAGTTGATACGAATGTCGTATTATTGTATGGACGACGTGTTTGAAAAATAAAATTACTATAAAATTGTTGCCATGATCATTGCATAAATTCGTTATTCTTTTGTAATAATAATAATAATCAGATAATTACAGATACAAGTTAATCAAATCTACTTGCATTCTCATAAGGGTCAATTTCAAAACTGCGTAAATTAGTATAGGTACGTAATTATTATTTTGTACCTACTATAATTTAAAATAAGTTAGAGAAACTAACTAAATTTTCCGGAATATTTTGAAAGATAATAATTTTTATATGTACATATTATATTGTGTACCTACAACTGAACTCTACCGATGTGTAATACCTACATTATAATAAACATTGTATTTTTGCCAGAGGTCTATAACCTTTCCTAGAAAAGTGACCATTTTTCTGTTGGAATGGTAATGTATGGAATGTCGATACCGATCAAATGAGCAAAGAAACAATCCTATCTGATGCGTTGATATATTTTCGATGTATTTATTTAAACTTATTTTTAAATTTAACCGAGTGAAGCGGGCCCCCCTACCTATCGCTAAGTATAAAGGCAGTGTGACGCTCTACAGTAGCGTTTTTCAAATGGTGTACGCGGTCAAATTAATGTGTATATTTCTATTTATTTTATATTTTAATACACCCATTTGAATTATGGAGGTGTCGAGTATTGATACACAATTAAAAAGATTTTTTTTTACAATTAAAACAAATTTGTGATTTGTGTTTATCTCACATATCTGGTAGACTCGCCTCGTTAGGACCCCATGCTAGAGCCCTGTCAGCCTCCCCTTGTGGGGGCCATGCACTAATATACCGACCACCTACAAAGTATTGTGTGCAAAATGCACAAACAATGCACGTACACGTAGCTACCAATCTGAAAAAATCTTAAGGTTACGGAAAATAATTCAATACAACTAAGTGGTAATATAGCTATTTTTTTCAACAATACCTACATTAAATTAATACACATTATACACGATCCTATTGTAATGAAATTCTTCTCGCGCATTACACAGGATACACCATTGTTTGTTTTTTTTACAATATTAAAATGCAAATACTTACGTTATTATTATCTTTCTGGGAATAGCGATACAAACCTTCCGCATAAAACTTGTTCTATGCTTCGTTAGTTCTGTGAGTTATCATTAGCGTTGCTGAATACTTGTAGCTTGACCATTTTCCCTCTAATTTCCCCGTATCTGTTTGACAATGAGTATCACTTACTGTGACATAAATCATAAGTTGTCCTCGTTTATTCTGTGTCTAAATTCGTAAGAAACATACCATATTATTATAGGAACGTACTGCCTTAGCCTACTTTTGTGTCCAATCCATTCCTATTACGTACGCCATTGTTTTGTATTCTTACGCACAGGGCTAGACTTAGACTTTATAACTGGGATACATGTACCCTGGACCACCGACCACCGTCCCCGGTAATATTTTCAAAAGACAAAAAAGAAAACAGTAAACAGCCTGTATTGAATTTAGTTCGTCTTTAGTATAATCTTAATATTCTTATTGTTGGATTAAAACAGTCTTGTAACTATACAGTTCAATATATTTTTTATTAGATAGATACCTACTAATATTAAAAATGATTTAAGATTTTTTATAGAATTAATATAACGCACTCTTACCCAATTACACTATTATAATATCTGTATACCAGAGGTAAACTATTGTAACTCCAAAAATCGTGAAGTGGAGTTATTGTTATATTGTTACTTCATTACTTATCCTGCATACGTCGTAAACAGCTGTAACTCACATTACTCTTATTATAAAAGTTAAAAATTTAAAATGTCATTGTAACTCCATAACTATTAGAGGTAAACAACAGTAAGAAAACATACAATTCTTTTGATGAAACTTATAATCGAACTACAGCGGTAAACAAGCAAAAATGTTTTGATAAATAGATAAATTTTATCTTTTTCCATTCACAAACGCCACAAGTTGAAAGTTCCAAAAATCACAAATTCGTCTCTCCTGTGAAGTTGTCATTTTAGTTTACCTCTGGTATACAGATATATCACGTTTTGCAGTGACGTCCCCAGATAAAATTCCGCCCCTAGGCAGTGCCAAAATGCCGCCTCATTTTTTTATAAGTACATTATTTTTATCATCCTTTCATGAGATCCAATATCTAATAAATGTGTTGTATTGACCCGTGCAACAACTATAATAACAAGATCCCAAAAAAATGCCGGAGATTTAAAAGACGCAACTCGTGCAAAGGAGGCTTCAGCGGGAAAGCGAGATGTCACTCCCAAGGCCTCGACGTCTCAGAAATCTGAGGGGACACCGGTATCAGGAAATGAAATATCTCTTGGAAACTCCACTACCGGTGAAGAATGGTCAACGGTAGTGAAGAGGAAGAGGGCAGCCATTGCGATTCGTGGTAGCTTTGGTGGGGCGGTGAGGGGGGCGGAGGTGGTTAAAAATTACCACTTCTACCCCTTTTATCGAGACACCACAGTTGCAGACATGAACGACTATATTAAAAAAATTACTAATTGTACTGCTGATTTCACAATAGTTAAACTGAAGTCAAAGGGTGATTACGCTTCATTTAAGGTAGGGATCCCTACTAAGCTAAGCACGTTGGTTTTGAAGGCGGAAAATTGGCCCCGCCATTCATTTATTAAAGAATGGGTTGCCAGGATGGAAACACCACGGCTACCGAGTAGCTGACTTAATAATAACAATAAAAATAATAATTACCCTAAGCAATTTTTATTCTACTACCAGAATGTTCGGGGCTTGAAAACAAAATCTGTCGATTTTTTGAGCAGTGTTTTGGCTGATAACTATGACATCATAGGGTTAACTGAAACATGGCTCAATGATAGTGTTTTTAGCCGTGAATATTTTGGAAGTGAGTACTCAGTCTTTAGGAGGGATCGAGACTCCGGCGCAGGCCACAGGCAGGGTGGGGGTTGTCTTTTGGGGGTAAGAAGTATGGAAAGGTTACAGGCCGAACGTTTCCGTGCTTTAGAGACTCAAAATGAGGACCTTTGGGTGAAACTGACCTACGACGGAGACACTATTTACGTTTGCGTCATTTATTTTCCACCAGCAAGTGACTTGGAGGTGTATAAGTGTTTTATTGAGAGTATGCTATCTAATATCAACTTAATTGGAGATAGAAAGATTATTGTAATGGGAGATTTTAATCTAAACTCAGCGCGTAGTGGTAAAAGAGTCAGCGATGACCTTGAATTTCTGTGTTCTGTTTTTGGATTTTCTCAGCACAATGATGTCTCTAACTCTAGCAATGGACTTTTGGATAGGGTATTTAGCAATATCGACTTATCGCTTTCACGATGCATGTCTCCTCTTGTACGCGAAGATGTGTATCATCCAACTTTAGTTTTTCTGCTCAGGTTTCGGTCGACTCGTCCGCTTCAGACTCCAATTCCCTCTTACAAAACCAACCAATTCGGCGGGTGGAGGTTTGAAGGCGGAAACTTCAAGCTACTTTACTCATTGATGAGTGAAGTGGACTGGAGTGAGTTGCTCAAGATTTGTGATGTGAATGAGGCGGTACAATGTTTTTACAATATTGTCTATAATATTTTTGATCAATGTTTTTCGAGGAAGTCGCCATGTCGTGGTGGAAGGCGATACCCGAGGTGGTTTTCTCGGGAGATTATTGGGGACATTAAGGTCAAGCATAACTATCATACAGCATGGAAGGCTGGGCATGATCGGACTGACTATATCATGTTTAGCATCTATCGTTCGAAAGTGAGACAAGCTGTTCGACGGGCCTATCGAACATATATGGAAACGGTAGGAGATTCCATTCGCGAAAATCCTAAATTGTTTTGGAATTACATAAAATCGTTAAGAAGAGATGGTGGGTTTACCGATAGGATGAGTTGGAAGGGCGAAGAGGTGACCGGACATGGATTGGCAGAAGCATTTGCTGGTCATTTCAAGTCTGTCTACGCAAGTAGTATTCCAAATCTAGATGTTGCCTCAACGTCAGGAAAACCGTCATGTGGTGCCCAATCCGTCGATATTTTTTCAATTAATGAGGGCGATGTACTTCAGTTTATTAAAAAACTAAAGAATACTCGCTCTTTGGGACCTGATTATGTTCCTACATAAATTTTTAAAGGGTTGTATTGACTTCGTCAAAGGCCCGCTTTCATATATATTTAATCTCGCAATGGAGACAGGTATCTTCCCGGAAACGTGGAAGATGTCGAAGGTTACTCCAATCCATAAGAGTGGTACAGAGTCATCAGTGGAGAATTGCAGGCCGGTAGCTGTTCTCTCTGCACCAGCAAAAGTTCTTGAGATGATCATGCACAACATGATTTCTCCAAAAATTGAGTCATTTATAATAAATGAACAGCATGGATTTAGAGCAGGCCGATCAACGGAAACTAACCTGATGGTATTTACCGATTATGTGTCATCGGCACTGGATAGAGGCCACCAGGTTGACTGTTCTTACAATGACTTCTCGAAAGCATTTGACAAGGTCGATCATGACATCCTGATGGAAAAACTCCAACTTATTGGATTGTCGGATCGATTTTTGAAACTATTCGGGAGTTATTTTAGGAACCGTCAACAATGCGTATCGTACGGCCTTTATCAGTCACAGACCTTTTACACATTTTCTGGTGTCCCCCAGGGCTCAAACTTAGGGCCGTTGCTGTTCACGATTTTTATAAATGACATAGCATTGGTAATAAAAAATGCTATGCTTTTGTTGTTCGCTGATGACTTGAAACTCTTTTTGGAAGTTGTCACCTTGGACGATTGTCGTCAGCTCCAACTTGATATAGATAATGTATTAAATTGGGGCAGGCGTAACAAACTAGAATTCAATATTGATAAATGCAATCTTTTATCGTTTACCAGAGCCTCAAAAGTGTTGTTTTTCCAATACTCGATGCATGGCAGAGTTCTGTCACGAATATCATCTGTAAGGGATCTTGGCATTACGTTTGAGAGTAAACTGACATTTATTAGGCATATAGTTACCATTTGTAACAAAGCGCTTAAAATGTTGGGCTTCATCATGCGTACTTCCCGGGTCTTTTCAGATGTTACGGTATTAAAACTTTTATTTAATTCTTTAGTTCGAAGCAGACTTGAGAGTGGGTTTATTGTTTGGGCACCGCACCAGTTTAAGTATGGCCTTATGGTGGAGAGGGTACAGAAGAAATTCTTGAGACTCCTTTACTTGAGGTTGTATGGATACTATCCGTGGCTTTATCCAACTGACTTTCTCTTAGGCATGCTTACATACTGCAGTCTGCAATTTAGAAGAAATCTTTATTTAGCTACGTATTTTTTTCGACTTATACAAGGTATAAATGAGAACTCTGCCATTCTGGGCAGTGTTGACCTGTGTGTCCCTGATAACTATCTTAGAAATAGAGACCACCAGTTGTTTATTCTCCCAAGGTGCAGAACCAACCTGCCACTGGTAATGCCAATTGGGAGAGTGATAACTATGTTCAACGAAATTGCTTCGGGTGTTGATATATTCCACCTACGTGAGAATGAGTTTAGGTGGATGTTGTTTTATAAATTCTTAAAATAGGGTCTGCTTAACTCATCCGGTGTACTTCCTTGTACCTATCTAATTCATCTACTGATAGGTATATCTCTTTTTTATGTAATACTGTTATATTTATATATCTTTGTTTCTAAATGTCATGTTGTGAACGTCTTAAACTTATAATTTGTAATGTCCACAATATGTTAAAAAAAAAATGAATTGAATTAAATGAATGAATTGAATTGATACATTACTAACAAAATATCAGACTAATTATTCGCAAATCTGCACGTGTCGTTTCTGGTCACCAAGGACGTCGAAGGGCAATGGAAGTAAACTAGATATCGCGAACCCGATAAAACCAATGTGTTCAATTTTTTAATCGAAAGATATTTTCGTTATTACTGAGTTTAGGTAGCTATTTCTATATATTCCAAATGATTTTCCTCGATTTGCCGCCCTTTGAGTAACTGCCGCCCCCAAGCGATGCTCAATCTGCCTACCCCCACGGGACGTCACTGACGTTTTGGATTGTTAATATACGTTTTGAAAATAGAAAGCAGTAAAATCTTATATGGTGAAGTGATCTAGTGTCGTATCCAGGAAGGTCCTTTTCTTTTTATCTCATATTTGACAAAATACTTCGGGTTCTATTTATTGACAGGTGATGCACGTGTTTTCAAATAACAAGTTGGGGTAGTGCAACAAGAGAATAAATGCGATTTGATGGAGGCCTTTGGACTGTAGCCAATAAAGCACACTCATATTGTATTAATTCGGTCCTGCTTCTGCGGCGCGGTGATAGTTTTATTTTGGATTGTCTCCTATTTACTTAGGTAATTTACTTTGTCTGCAGCTGATGTTTCTGTTGGCTAGCAGGAAATATTATTTAAAATCACATACCTATCTTTATTTACCTAAAATAGACAGTCTAAAATCAATCCTACATTATCAAGTCTCTTTTTGGCCAGGCACTCAGTGGTCAACAGTGTTTGATGCATCATTCGATTGAGGCATTCATTATCTGGTAGCAGACGGTGTAACGATCTCATAATGGAAAGGAAACCGTACCCGTGTACTTATTGCATCCAGCAGTTAGCCTCCTTTAGATCCATCACTTATCTGTTTAAGCTATTAAGAGCACTGAATCATAGGAATAATCTTCTATCCAGAGTAAATTTAACCGCATGTATCGGCAACCATTGACACTCGAAATTTAAAAAAAAAACCGATGATGAGTTAGTGAATTGTTATATATTTTCAACAAAAAAAAACACAACATAGGCGACTTATTTTTTTGCTGGCTACAGTTCAATATTATATCAACCTATTCAGTCATCATTTTAGGTGTTCTTTCACATACACTGGAAGGTTGTAAACAGTCTGACTTTAAAAAAAGGTTGCAGTTATTGCTGGTTTGAGCTCAGCACTCCATCCCTATTTAGAGCAACGATGGCAGTGGCGAAGGGTAGAGGTAGGCTATGAAGATCCGACATAAATAGTGCACACCAAACTTTGTCAGTCATACATATTTGTTTTCATTGTACTAAGAATACATATTGGTTTAGGCAGGGTTTAAGAGGGTTTTTAAAACCATCTGTAATTTGTATTAGTTCAATGAAAACAAATTAGTATGACTGACAATGTGTGCATTGTTTTTAGTGGATCTCCATAGCTCTATGCATGGTTTAACCAAATTTTAAAAAAAAACTAACTAATACCGTCTACAATTTTCATTCTTAGTTCAATGAAAACAAATAAGTGTGACTGACATAGTGTGAACTATTTATGTTAGATCTCTACAGCTTTCGCCACTGAGCGATAGACAGAGATAAATTGGCCGAACTCAATGCACGAAAAGAAGAAGTCTCATAAGACGTCGTTGTAGTAAGCTAAGGTTGATATATCTAGTGTATTTTCCACCGAAACCCTGCGCACACATTAATTTGTCTTTGGATCCACCAGTATAAGTTGTCCGCTGAGTGAGGTCACCACATGCCAACATTTGACATTATCATTTCATTCTTTTTATACTGAGATGAGCTTAGTTCTAAATTCGAACACCCGACGATTTACGATGGTATACAACATTTTGACGCAGGGGTACCTACGAAAATGGACCACGTATTATAGACGTGCAATAGTTTGTGTAATACACCAATATTAAATGAGCGTCTACTATTTCTACACAGTACCGAGAGTCCATTGCTCCTTTTCTAGTATTGGGCAGTCGTTGATGACATGCCACATAGTTTGAGATGTGTAAGTAACCATCACATAGACAGCAGTCATTGTTGAGGGCAATTTAAATATTTTTTTTATATAATATGCTCTCAGTGCTCCGTGGCCTGTTAATATTTGTGGGAGTTCGTGTGATGTTTTTGTGTTCCTGGCAAGAGTGATGGCAGAGATTATTTTTGGAATAAATTTCGCGTTATTGATCCTGTGGAGGAGCTTGTGTATCTGTTATTCCATAGCTCTAGCTTGTCTTTTTTGCGTAATTTAGGGGGGGGGGTGTATAATTATTATCATTACTTATAGACAGTAACAATAGGTAATAACCGTCATTGAGTACATCTATGAAAATAGGTTGATTACGCTATATGATTCTGGGAAAGCAATATAGCACATAATACTAAAGTGTATTACTCTTTATCACTGCGTTCTATTTTTTTAATTGAACACTTTAATATTCCTTACCGCTGGATGCACGCAACATCGAGGAGTGTGGATTGGTTGCGTGTCTGGAATTGCGTACCCAACATAACGAAAGAAGCTTTTTTATATCACACCACGTGTATTTTTAATGTAATTAAAATGAATTAATTCTATGCGTATTATCCACTGTCGCTTATCATATAGAAAGGGTGTCATTGAAGAGCTAATCTGTGCCATAGATAATTGCGCGTAATAACTGACATCACTAGATTTATTATCAGTAGTTCTGAAATTCACAAAAATAACAGAAAAACGTGCAAAACGATAATGCCCGTATCTATTCTCACCATGTACCTACATACAGACTACATTGGTTGTTATTAGTTTATTACTAATGTTTGAAATATGCCACGCAATTTCATTATTCTCAAATAATGAATACCTAACGATAGTATCAATGTATATTATATAGAATATATTATTTTATTTTGTTATAACAATGGCGATGATTAATATCCGATATTAGACTTTTTTTATAATAAGTTTAGTATTATGTGTTTTTCATAAAATATCGTTTATCAAAGGTAATATCGCGACGTTACCTTTTATCAACGATTACCCGAAATAGCGTCTTGCAGTGTGGCCAAATGAAATATGTATAATTCATCAGATTGAAATAAAATTTATGAAAATCAACGACTTTACTTATTAAAAAATAGAATAGTGACCTTCAAAGCGTGCTATTGTTATAATCTCACGAGTATTATTTATCTTCTAAAAATCACACAAATGTGACCTTTATACCAATATATTTATAGTAGTATCAGTAGATCTACTGAAATTTCAGTAAACATGTGACACTGGATGTAAGTTGTTTTGACAGCTCATTACAGAATGGAAGACAGAAGAGAGACCAATAAAATTATTGAAAAAAATATATAATAAGTATAATAATCGCCAACCAGATTATAAAAATAGAAATATGATTGAAAACATAAACCCATTCCATTTTTTAAACCTACCTTTAATAAAATATGTTACCCAGTGTTATTATGACCTCTCGTGTTTTATAAAAGAAATGTTTTAAAACATTTCATGAAATATTTTTGTCAAATATCAAGTCTTAATGCCTGCCTAAAGTACATGATGAACATACATTTTGTCCGGTACGTACGTAGGGACTAAACTAGTCGCCTTTATGTAAATGTGAAGAAATCCATACTGCTGAGCATGTTCTTGAAATCAGGGTCCTGCGTGTCTTCCCTGGGAGTTTATGTCACCAAACAAGCTGATTAAAATGTGCTGGTATGGATTGAGATTCTACCGATGCCTCTTAAGTGTTTTTTTTATGTATTTTGTGACTGTGGTGTTGTTTAAATATCTCTATGCAGTCACCTACACTTTGCCGCAACACGAGTGAATGAATTGAGTGTGCTTTTATATTAATTTATCCTGTCCTCAATTTCAAAGATTAGATATAATAATTATGGGTATACCCCACAGAAAATTTCTATTTTTTTAATCATGACGTAACGATCGTCTAAGATTACAGTTGCAACCGTACAAATTGAGATTATCTTACTACATCCCATAATATTTTTTCAAGTAGGTACCTCAGAGAAACTCAGGGAGTGTTCTTTTTTCTGAACCAACATTGAATCAAATATCAATCACAAAATACCACGTAGTATAAAAGTGTGTCACACTGACCAATGCAACCGCGTGATGTGAATATCAAAGATAATATACACTCAATTTCCCTGAAAAACATAAATGTGGATAGGTTGGTATCTATGACTTTAATTTACATTTTAAATTATTGTCGTTCGATGGAATTTCAATTAATATTTATGTGATTAAATTGTTCGGAACATTCATTTTTGAATTTATCGCAATTAATCTTATCCTACTTTCGAATTTTTTGCATCCCACATATTGAAGAATGCGTATTTAGTTGGGGACACCAGCTCGTCTATACGATCTAATTATCGAAGTTTTAGTTCATATAATATTCGTGCCTATGTACTTCCATCTCTCCTTCTTGGTCGTTCCCTCATGGCTGAGGATCGTGACCACCAGAAATTTTGTCATCTTTTGAGCGACCAAGACTAGTGAGTGAAGGCTGCGGCCAGTCAGCTCCTTCACTCGGTCACTCCAGCGCGCTGACGCTCTTCTTCTTCTTCGCATTCCCTGGAGGCTACCCAAACCAACAGTCTCTCCAGGTTATCCGGTCCGCGCCAAACAATATGTCCAGAAAAGTTCAGAATGCGTCTCAAACATATTGTCGAGAGCTGTCCCTTTATCTGTAATCTCTGGATGATTTTCTGTTTCGTCATGTGCTCTGTCCAAGAAATACGAAGCATTCGACGCCAACACGACATTTCGATGATATCAATTGCCTTCCGCTCCCTTTCCCTTAGGGTTCCATTACTCGACACCGTACAAATATATGGTGAACACTGATGTTTGCACAAGCATCATTTTCCATACTTCTATATTGTATGCTGTCTTGCTTTAACTAAACGAGGTGCGTTGCTCTATCATTTTATTTGCATCAATATTCGTGTCAATACGCTTAGGTACCTAGTAAAACCAATATTCGTAATACACATTGTCTAGTACTTCGTCAAAGATCAACAAAACTTATCCTGAATGAGCAACGTGGTTTTAGAAATAGACACCCCTCGTACCACCAGCCACTCATCATCGCAGAATTCAACACTAGATTCAACCACCAATATGATAGTCCCAGAAAATTTACAGCAAATCTCGAAAAATCTATTATAACTAAAACTAAAATTGTACTTATTTATAGGAATTATTTATTTTTTATGTACCTATTATAATATAAGTGTAACTTTTGAATTTCATAACGTTATAATATGGAAATAAAATATGTTGATATTGAGACCATAACACTATTTATTAAATTGAAATACGATATACGAGATCTATTAATAAAAATTAAGTACATCAACAGATATTTAAATCAAGTAGTCACACACCATTTTTAAATCAATCTTTTCTCAAATATTTAATTTTCTTCTCCGAATGTCACACCTATGGGTTGGACCTTGTTTGCAGAAATACGTCAAATTGCGTTTGTCAAAACTAGTTTTCAGTGATGACGCATGATGAGTGAAAGTATGTCTGTACAGTAAAGTGTTTGCTTAAAAAATGTTAATGTGACATATTATTGACAGCTCCTCAACGACCCCATACAACTGCCCCCGTGGCAAGCAATGCCCTCACTTTGGAAAACCATGCTTTAGATCCGTGTTTTCCTACTAATTACAAAGTGTCAATTCAATGTTTTCATAATATTAACTAGGTAACGCAGTTTTGTTCAGTTTTGGTTATAATAACACTAACTTACTCGCACATTATGTAATGGAATAATTAAATTTAAAGTCTAATACGAAATTGTCGAACGCACGGTAAAAAAATATAAATGGCTTGTCGTCAATTCCTATTTCTAAAAACAATAATAAGCTTTTGTATTACTTTGCTAAAAAAAAGTTAACAGACTGTTTTTTATGGATTGTTACTGCCATAATGTTAGTTATGTTAGTGTCATAATAATTGTTCCACGTTTTATTACAGTAATACGAAAGTTCGTGCTCATAAAAAATTTGATGCGTTTACGATACACCCTCAAACTAGGTGGCTACTGGCCACTACATCAACGGGTGCTAAACAAAGCGTTAACCACCCTAGTAATTATAGTTAATGATTGCTATAGGTACTTAATTTATATATTTACATGAATGCACGTTTTACTTTGTAGTTGCTTCAATTAATAATGAGCTTGTTGTAGTATTCCATGATATGATTTGGGATTAGTGTGCCGGGTTTCGTCTTCCGACATCTTCTGGGTTGTTGGATATATTATACGTTATTAATAAATTAACATTGAATGATCGTAAATAATATATTATTCATAGGTAAATACAAATCAGTGTCGTCCCAAGGAATAGCGTGCTTGGGAAGAATTGCGAATACTTAATACAATTTTTGGCATTATATTTTCTATAAATTAGTTTTTTTTCTTCAGTAGATACGCATATCAGAAGTTGAAAGACGGTAATAATTGCATTTGTCCGTCCAATGTAGGAATACCTATAACAAAAAATTGAACACACTTTAATATTTTCGGAAAATTATCGAGCTTCCGGTTCGTAAAATTGTCCATTTCGAGCGCTGTCGACAGGCCACTAAGTTGTAATAAATATTTAAGTAACATGCTTTGTATCCCCGTTTCAATAATGTTAATTGTATTCATTTTAATAAATTTGTTTTTATTTCTAAAATAAAAATATCGTGAAGGTAAAAATACGGTGTACGTTTACTATCATGATGGTTACGCAGTTCGTTTGTGTGATCTAAAAATGTCACCTTTCACATGGGTCCTGTGGCGCAACGGATAACGCGTCTGACTACGGAGCAGAAGATTCCAGGTTCGAATCCTGGCAGGATCGAATTTTTTTATTTGCTTAAAAATATCATACTTACCTAATTTTGTTTGTAACCTAGTTTTCTAGTAATACGTCAATAATGAGATTAGAGCTCTGACGGACGTGTATTACAAATTGAGATCTCAAAAATTTAATTTTAGCAGCGAGCTATAATAGCTATATTATGTATATCTAGGTGGATCATTTTTTTTTTTTTTTGTATTTCTGCACTTGGCGATTTCAATTAATCGTTTTCTGCACTTAGTTAAATTAGCGACCGTATAAATACCTATATTCTTCGTAGATGGCTAATTTAATCTTTAGTATTATAATATTTCCAATAATTATTTGTAGGCATATTATTTTAAAATATGACATGTATCTACATACTTACCAGATAATTCAATCACTCTTCGACGTCTGTGATATTTAACATACCTACCTCCTACTTTATCTACACATGGCTCATGAATATATTAGTAAAAATCATTATTGCCAGGACAGCGTTATTATGCCTAGTCCAAACATGACCAATGTAGATATATCTGTAGACAAATTATCGGGGGTGGTTTAACTAGTTGGAGGATCAATTTGCAGTGCCTTTTGAAGCCCCCAATAAGTTTTTTTTGTGTTAGTTAAAATTTATTCAAAAGCCCAAAAATGACAAATGGCACGAATATCCATTCGCATGCCATACTTAATTATTTGTTTATTAAATGTACATATTTAAAACAAAATGTTATTTTGTAAAATTTTATTATTGACATCCATCTATCCATTGAAAAAAAATGTCGCACACGAAAAATCGTACCGTCACGACAGAATATAGGTATATTTTTTAAATTATTTTTGGGCCCCCCTTGTTGGCCAAGGCCTCTTATCCTGCGTGTACCTACTCAGACTAAATTACGTACCTAGGTACTTGTAAATTCGCGCCTGCAAATTATGCAACTGTCTGTAAACTTATTCTGCCGCAACACAAATGCTCGTGTAGAATTATTTGTTCAAAACTTTGCACGTCTAAGTCTGTAAACATTGCTATCAAATTATAAAAAATATAATTTGAACAGTCCATCATCGTACGTTTTTGTGCTTAAAATCGTACAACACGATTCAATCAAAATAACAGACCACAAGACAAGACCACATGTTGCTACTTTCCCTCTCAAATACAGCCAAATTTGTTTGTCAATACATTTGTATAATTTATTATGTTTGCCATCTGCGAAGATATACAAAACAAATGTATTTTATATAAAAACATTTAAATTGTGTTTATACAATGTGTGTTTTCGGATAGCTGTATCGTAGTCTGGACCAGTCATTTTTTTTACACACAAGTAGGTAGGTAGATACCTACACTTCATTAAAAAATCATAATATACTTACTTACATTGAACTAAAGAAAAACTTCGAAGAATGCATCGCTAATATTACTATACACATAATATAATATGTTGGTAATGTTATTTATATAGTTTACTCGTAATTTATTATGATTAAATTTTGTATGTTGTAATACAACACAATACTTAGGTATAATAATTATTATTAAGTATGTCATCTCTCGACGAACCATTAAACTAATTTATCAAAAACGAGTTCTTCATAGTTCCAAAATAATAAATGTAAATTTGTAAACCCGATTATATTATTTTGTAATATTGTTCTCAGTACCTAGTTGTCTCTAGGTACATATTACAAATAAAATGGTTCTAGTTAACTAATATAACAATATTTGCAAAGCAAACAAACAATGAAAGATGATAAGGCAGTGAATAAAATTGAGATAGGTATTAACTTATTCAAACAATTTAATGTTTTAGTTCATTAATCATCATTTGTTATCTAAACTAGTGTTTCTCAACATTTTTGCACCACTAAACAAAATATAAAATATTCGCAGTACACAAAAAATATTAGGTAAGTAGGTATATTATTTTTTAAATTAATTTTGGAAACGTTTGAAAATCGCACTTTGACAAGCATATACTATAATGGCCATTATTAATATAAGTATGATAATATAAAGATACTAATGCTTAGTTTCTGTTTATTTTCGATATAATAGACCGCCATTGAAATATTACTAATATAATTAATTCTTTAATCATTCTTTCCTTCAGTGATACCTATGTATGTAGTGAGTGAATTGTGACTGAACCGATGCCTGAAAGAGCTACTCGGCATTCCCGCTGAGGTTAAATATGACGGTTATAAATTCTTAATAGTGACCATCGACTGACATTTTATTGTAATGTAACAATTATTTCTCGTTGCATATTTCCCAATGGCTCGTGACACACCTGTTGGGAAGCTCTGATGTACCTATACATTTTAAACAGTGTCTCCCAAGGGTTTTTATTCAGTTACTATGTTCAATTTTTAGAATATGTACATCGATAAAAGCAATTATGTATATATTTTTAATTAGTCCCATTCGCTACAAAATTATGTCCTTTAAACTGCCAATGATTTTTTCGCCTACTTCCGTATACATAGACTCTTGGAATTTGGTACACAATAGCTGATGCGGTGACAATACATTATTGCATGATAACTGATAACCATACATAATAAGTAATGTAATATTTAAATACATGCCTATTTCATATTATATCATATTTAGTGATTCAACCACAGAACAGATTAATAAATATAATTCTGATAGACTATATCCCAATACACTACATTTCGACGCAGGGTTTTGAATGTGTGAGTGTCCTACGAAAGTGAACCATACATTGCAGACGTGCAATAGTGTCTGCTATACACCAATACTGAATGAGCGTCAGTGCATAAAACGAGAGCAGTTGTCAGAACGAATGCGAGCGCGTATTCTTGATACGTGTTTAAGTTTATCCCATTTCTTCCACACTCGAGATCAGTTGACTGTTTCCCCACATCCGTTAGGTATTTCAGTTCACATTCTTTCTTAGTTCCCTGGATTCAACGATGAAAGAATAACCCTCATCTAGACGATGACGTATTTACGAAGTGTTTATAATTGTTTTACATTTAATTACTACCTTAATGTCTTGATTTAACACATTATTCTGATGGTATAATCGCACGTATCGATTCATTGATCAAAAGTATTAGCCTAGAAAAAAAATATCGTTCTGATCTGAGCATGTTTTTTGAATACTTATTTCCATTAGTGATTTCACTGATTAGGTATACTAATAATTTATTAGATACATTATTAATTACACTGAGTACCTACTCATTGCTTTCCACACTGTCAATAGGCAAAAGTAATACCTAATAACTGAATGAATTGTTTTATCGTAACCGTTTGCTGAGTTTTGTGGAAATGGAGATGAAAACGTAGGTTGTCTAAATAAACTCGCTTACACTTAGAAAGTAACATGCTGTATTTCGATGTTCGACGTCAGTTTGTCTTCGGCAAGTAACATGCCATGCGAAAACGCATCCTGTACTCACTCCTACAATAACGAAGTTAAGTACCTAAGATATTATTATTATAGTGTCGTTATATTATTGTCATAATTGAATAATATGTGTTTTATTATCAAAGTGATAGTATTATGTACGGTAGCCGCGCGGCTTAAGCGTTGGACTATAACGCCGTGCGTCCCAGGTTCGAAACCTGGGCCTGGCAAGTTACACATATTGTTTTTCAATTTGTGTGTGAGTCAGGGTATGGACCTAATAGGTTGAGCAAGTGGCTAACATCCATTTCTCGTAAAAAACAAAATCTGTTAATACAAACCTCTACTCTGTGGAGGCCCATATTATGATCCTATTAGGATCGGACATGGTCGAAAAAAAAACACAAAATCATTTTCCGATCTATAATTTGATTTCTATGAGCTTTATCCCGTCAGTCACAAAATAGGTATAAGTCGACATGTACCATACTTCACGCATTAGTACCTATACTTTTATATGTAATTGTCTATGTTGTAGTACTTTACTGTAAATGTGTAAATAATGAAAAATATAATGAGATGAACTCAATGTTGCCTGTATTGCGAGAACATATTGCTATTCAAGGATAACTCCTGAATTCTGTAAGGAGCATAAATTCAATGACGGTTATATTATAGAGGTTTTACCCAACTCTACAACTGACACGTTATTGTCTATGCTCATGTTTAAAACCAGGGAACTCAGCTGTTCTGTGTTTAGAACATATACAATGCGAGTCGGAAATGACAGTTGTTTAGAGACCTTGAATATAATATGCAGATGTTGCAAGGGCGCTCAGCCCTTTTTCAAATTATCAAGTTAAAAGAGTTATGTTTAACCTTTACACTCAAAACATAGATTAATATAACTTCATGCTATCTGCCGTGTAATAACAGCTAATGTGTTTGTGCCATATAAATAATACAAATACTAACTCGTAGTGTCGTTCAACACTGCCCATACAATATCACATGTCACGTACAAAAGCAACCGTCTGAATATAAAATTATAACAGGGGTATACTCACCTTAGGTATAATTTTATGGTGACCGTTTGGCCGATCTAGAAATATTACTTTGAATCGTTTCATCGAGTTGTGAGCGACAAAGAAACATATTATTTTCTATCCAACTCGGGTGGTTGAATTGAAATATTGGCTCGAAGATTACCGAGAACGGACGAAAATATCCGAAGAAGACGGATAACGTCTGTATCCAGCTGCGCGTGTTAGCATAGCTAGCATGTTGACGATTGCATTAATAATATTTAATATTTGAACAACTAAAATTAATACGAAACACAAACATGCTTATAGTACATCAATCGGCAACTTATTACTTGCTCAAACACAATCTACGAAAGTCTGCGAGGTAAGGTAACACTACCTAGTGTAGCCACAAAACTGACCAAAAACTATTCTTTTGTCAAGTGTAAGTAATTGTTAAGACTGGCAACGTTAATATCTATATTATAAACCACACGTGTCGAGACGATCCAATTTGTATCTGAATCTTTGTGTGTAATTACATACGATGATCGGCGTGTTGGGATCGTTGGAATGCGGGAACAAATCGCAGTCCTCAGTTCCCAATGAATACGACAAAATATTCATCAGAATCACCTCCGCCTTGCGCTACTAAGAATTTTCCAGGGTTTTTGCAAGGCGGTTTCATAGGCCCTGGCCGAATTTAAATTAGCAATACCCGATGCGGGTAGAAGAACAGTTTTCAATAAGGCATATTCTCTCAGCCGGCACAATTTTCATTTGACTAGCATCAAGTAGAGTAGTTTGCGTGCCAAAGTCCTTAAGAAACCTCGATAGTAAATGCGAGGTATCCATGAAGGCATCTAGAAAAAAAAAAAAAAAAAAATCTTACGTAAAGCTACTACCGAGTGTTGCAACTAATATTTTGTGTTTTTAATTATAAGTTCGAAAACTTCATAAAAATAGTACTAATTGGTAATTAATATTACTGTTTATTTTAGTTTTCATCTGACTCTCATTCCGACGCCCCTCCCCACTCACTGATAATTTACAACTTCAATGGGTAATATCATGGGTGGGTACATAATGTTGTGCCTGATTTGATCTCGTTGTTTGAAGAGATAACTTGAATATGATTTAATGGCCCAATGTAAACGCAAGCCATTTGGTTCACCCATATTAAATTTAGATTACCGTTATCAGTATCTGCCGGTTCAATCTGTTAATTATCTCGCATCGGTCAGTGGCAGTCGTGGCCGAGCGGTTAAGGCGTCTGACTAGAAATCAGATTCCCTCTGGGAGCGTAGGTTCGAATCCTACCGACTGCGGATTTTTTTTATTTTGTCAGTCCGCACAAAACAATAAACTAATATGCTATAACTTGCTATCACTATCTCCTCAGTGCAATATTGTAGTTTGTTGTACATATTGTGACCCTCGTTCTTCGCGACCCCGGCGAGTGCGAATTTGATTCGCACGATTGATATTTTGTTTTTTTTTTATCCCACTTATTTTGACATGTGCCATGCCCCAAGAATCATCATAATGAGTAAAATCATGAGCTTACGAGATGCATGGAGTAAAATAATATGTAGGCACCTACCTAGATTTTTTGCATTGCGAAACAAAATTTGTGTATGTATATCTTGTTATTAATGTTGATTCGTTCACTTGAACTTGAAATTTGTATTGACGCTGTTGAAAATATATCCCCGTAATCAACAGTTACCTGTATTACCTATTTTTTAAATATAGAATTTGTTGTTATCTGCCGTCTGAAGTCGTATCTGGCTACCTCTTTATTTTATTTCCTCCTGCGGTGCTCGTTGCTAGATTTTTTTCTAATTCAGTAATCAGAACAGCCTTGGCCTAATTCAAATTTAGCAATACCCGATGCGGGTAGAAGAATAGTTTTCAATACGGCATATTTCTCAGCCAGCACAATTTTTATTTGACTAGAATCAAGTAGAGTACTTTTCGTGCCGAAGTCCTTGAAGAAACCTCGATAGTAAATGCAAGGTATCCATAAAGGCATCTAGAAAAAAAACAGCTTCTCTATAATCCTTTAAAATTACAGTATTTTGGTATATTTGGCGTAAAATTATAGTATTGTACTAAAATTGTAGTATCTACGATTGGGATCACTGTTGTGACCTGAATCTATTATTTGATGAATCACAGGTCGGATGTTACGGCAGCATCCCTGGGAATCGACAAATTAACCCTTACCGTCACCATATTGTTTTATCACGCTATATTTGTACTTAGGTATTTGATTATTTTCTTTTCTTCCAGTTTACGAAGAGGTCCTGGGGCAAATGTCCAAGACAGCAGCGGGTACACTCCTCTTCACCATGCAGCCCTCAATGGTCACAAGTAAGTCACTAATAATAGTTTTTCTTGTATATCATTTACAACTAGGGATTCCAATCCCGGGATCTCGGGATCCCGAGCTATTTTCGATACATATGAATCCCGGGATTGATAAACATAATCCCGAAACTTTCGGGATTGATTTTTTTTATCAATTTTTATGGAATATAAAATAAAAACGAAAATATAACAGAAAACATACTTTTAATAACAAATAACTACATTAGAAATAAACTGAGTTTGAATGAAGTTTCATTTATACCCACCCATGTTGCCGATTCATTTTATTTTTCACATAAATTAATAAAAATGAGAAAGATTGGAAAAAAACAATGCTTCACACTAAACAAAGTAATTCCACCATGATCTCATACGTTTTACGGCAGTTTCATATTTGGCTGACTAATTAAATTTATGGAGTGGAGATTATTTTAAATCTCGCTAACCCATTCATTCAGTCTTTACTATCAGAAACAGCAATCTCATATTAAATTCACATTATTATTTATATTACAATATTATTTACTCCATTAAACTTATGTATTTTCAAGATTGAACGTAGGTATACAATATTAACAATAAATGTCTTAAATAGTATAAATTATACTAGATTTATTTTTGACCGATTTTATCAATGTTATTTGTAAATATATTTTTTTTTATAATAACAATGGAAAAAATGCCAATCCCGGGATCAGAATTTTGGCTCAGGATTGGATTCCCTATTTACAACCTACCGCCATAGGAGTGTATAAAAAATCTAATTTCAAATTAGAAAATCATCTCTCCTGAATTTTATTATTGTTCTTGGATGATAAAACATACGATAAATCTATGAAACTGGTGTAGAATTGTAAATAACGTATTTTTCTAAACTATGATCTCTGGTTACATGTAAATTGTACGTATTCCATTTAACCGTAGCAGAGTTCGCCGTGAGCTTTATTATCGGAAAGAGATTACCGTAAACTATACGGTCATATTTATAGCACCGAGATGAAAAATTGCGCGTTGTTTTGTATTTCTAATTTAATTACATGCCTACCTATTTTCAACTGTCTTTCCTTGTATTTCGGTGGTTTTTTTTATTTTGTATTAAGTGTTTTAGCTACAAGTCGGTTTATAGTAAGCCAGGCGGGAACCGCGCCAATTTTCATAGCCGATTTTAACAAAATTAATGAATTCAAGAATGAAAACAATATAACCCGACCTAACAAATAATCCAGTATATCGGCTATTTTCAAAATTTCCTGTAAACCGACAGGAACCGTGTTTTATTAAGACATGAATTTTATATCTCAGCCTTAACAGTATCTATACAATTCTATACAACACTATACAACCCAAAGAGGTTGTATACTACTGAGATATACCATAGTACTTTAATGTACTATAGTACTTTAATATACGACCATATATTTCCGATACAACATTTCACGGTGAAGTGTGATACGGCGAACTGCATACGTACAATTTTCCGGACACGGTTATTTCTATATTTTGCTCTATTTTGAAGACATCAAGAGTTGATAAATGCTTTTATAAAAATTTCGACGACATCGCACGTGTAAATAGTGTTGGTTGATTCTAAGTACTTGAATTCTTCGTAGAATAAGCACCTTTTCTATGATAATTACCAAATAATGTTCTTCCTCCGTAGGGATATCGTACTCCTACTACTGGAACACGAGGCGTCGCCGAACGTTCCCGACGCCAAGGGATCGTCACCGCTGCACCTGGCATCCTGGGCGGGTCATGTTGACATCGTCAGGCTACTCCTCACACACGGACCTGCACTCACAAACGTCAATGTCCTGGTAAGAAGATTCTGACATTAATAATGACAGGAAACAAACATACTAGTTCGCTTATTCGTCGATTTCGCCATAAAACCCAGACTAATAATATTACTAAAATTTAGAATTTAGACTAAATACGTCATTGCTGTATGACAACTTTGGCAAATTGTCTTCTTTCTTTTCACCATTTTCGATTCTAATAAGATCATATTATGGGCCTCAGAATTAACAGATTTTTGTTTTTACGAGTAATGGATGTTGACCACTTGCTTTACCTATTATGTCCATACTCTTGACTGAAAACACAATTTGACACAGGATTTGAGCCTGGGAGTCCTGGGACCCATGACATGATAAGCCGACGCGTATGAGTATTGATTAGACATGTGACGTTCATTTTTTTTTATTATTATTTATTGCGAACCATGTCCTTGGTTTTATTCATATTAGTTCTTTAAAACCGATAGCCAGATAGTTCCAAAAAAGATAAAATGTTGTAAGTACCTACCTATATTTTCTAAATAGATTAGTAAATACCAGAATAAACTGGTTGACCTTTGTATATAAAACTGATCGTTCTTATCTCTTCCAAGCGCGACGCCAATCTCCTATGTGTATACAAATATTAGTTAGGATTACAGGACCAATAATCTGATAATATTTGAAGTTGTCAGTAGTTTCTCATGTTGTGATTAATTTCATTATTTACGGGTTACATAAATTCGTGGTTTCTGTGGCAATTGCCTTATAGGTGGTATTTTTTGTTCAAAGTAAATGATAAATAATTGGGTGGAATGAGACATAAATTCGTGGTTTCTGTGGCAATTGCATAGGTGTTATTTTTGTTCAAAGTAAATGATAAATAATTGGATAGTATTGATTCTTGGCAAATGCTTTATGTTGGAACTATACAGAATATTGGGCCTAAAGCGCGAAAATTTCGTCATTTTGCAGAATACTTTGAACGATCACCATCTCTGTCAATTCACTGAATAATGACACTGATGAAGAATGCCAACTATAATGTATTAGTAATTTGAATTATTATTAATTATTCATGCTAATTTCAATTAATTTTTTAAACAGTTTCTACGTGTGCGTACGTTAAAATTACTTGCGACATGACTTCCATAGATAATATTTTAAACAGAACCCAACCTGCAGACCATAGATAATAGAAAACATTATTATAGAAAATACATAGTGCCAACCGCTAAAACAAAAAAAACGTGATTTTGGCATTTGTAGGCATGTAAAAGATGATAAAAACGTTCATTGGGTCATGTAGGTATCGATGCAGTGCAGTTCAACGTGAGGTGACCTCATTATTCTTCTGTTGATTTCGGCAGATTTTGCATACTGACAATGTTAGTTTAAAGGTTCAAAATGTGCTACGGGGTGTGAGCATCAGTCTGATTTTAACATTTTAAACACAAATAAAAACAACATTACACACTTGTCTCCTGTAGCGGCAGCTTACTGTGACGTCACGTGATAGTCAGCGACATGCACCATAATATAATTCGCGCTTTAAGTGCTGTGATGTCGCAGATTTCGAACGATTCACCTACTGCATAAATCTAATTCAAATTTAGTATCTTCTTTGTCTATGTGGTCAGTGCTCAACGATGATTTGCACATCAATGTCTGGCAGCAGACAGTATAAAGATCTGCTAATGAAATCGAAACCATGAATATAATGGTTATGTCATCATCCATGCAACTTCGGGAACTAAATTCTGTGTTTGTCTATAAAATTAACGCAGCTGAGTCTCGCGGTCTTTGTTCCGGTGACATTTTTGAATAGTCGAATCTTTGCGGGGGACACCCGCTTAAAATTTTAATTAATACCGCAGTGAAACTTTTGCACGGCGCGCGTCACTGTCAGGAGCAGAGTGTTTTTAGTTTTGGCCGCGGCGCCGGGCGAAGGGTTAAAATTCATCCCTAATAATTAAGACTGCAAGCTGGGCGTGGAATATTTTTGCGGGCATAATCATAATCTGCATAATTAGTTTTCTTCGTCTTGTTTTATGGTTGAGGACATCTGTCGTATCTCAAAACTTTTGAGAAGCCAGAGTAATTATTTATCACGTTTTTAAAAGTGTTTATATTCAGCTTAAAGACCCTCCAGACAGTCCGATTTGGTTGTCAACATACCTATAACGTAAATTATTAGTACGTGTCCGGAAATTTGTACCTACATAGTGTTTATATTTGGGAAACCCAAATTGCCACACATCACTATCTACTATTCTACTGTATCCATTGATACATAGTTAATACTTGTATCAATGACTGTATGTATCATTCAATAGCAATCAATCATATTTGAAATTTCTCGCAGTCCTCATAGAGACGACTTTACAAGCGGAAATGTTCAGTTTGGACTCGCATGAGTGATATCGAGTGATACAACCCGATTGATTTCGTGTCCGGAAACTTGTACGTATGCAGTTCGATTTGGTTGTCAACATACCTATAACGTAAATTAGTACGTATCTGGAAATTTGTACGTATCCGGAAATTTGTACGTATGCAGTTGGTCGTATCATACTTCACCATGAAATGTTGTATCGGAAATAATATTTATGGTCGTATATTAAATACCGTCCAACCTTTTTCGGTCGTATAGCACTGAGATAAAATTCCTGTCTAAAAACAAGATTCTTGTCGGTTTACCGGAAGCCAGTGGCAAACCAATTTTGAAAATAGCTCTATAGGTGTACTGGATTATTAGGTAGGTTAGCTAAGGTTAAGTTTTCAATTTTGAAGGAACATTATTGTCTGCAATGCTCCATGAACAACGCGTAATTTTTTCATCTCAGTGCTATAGAGATGACCGTATAGTATATTATGATCATCTCTTTCCGATAAGAAAGCTCGTGGCGACTGTGCTACGGTGAAATGTAATACGTACAATTTACATGTAACCATATTAGTAGGCACATGGTTAACTAACTTTATGCGTTGATTCTTGCTTCCTGAACAGAACGCAGGTGTCCATGCTTAGATACTATTTTATTGAAAAATAATCAATAATAGATCGCACTAGCAATAGCTAGAATGAATAGGAAAATGTGGTCAAAATAATTGATAATTGAATAAAACAACATATATATATCTACCTACTGACCACACCTCAGGCCCGATACCAACCGACGAAGGTCCAATGAAATCGGACCACCCGGAGGGAATGTTACATGTTAATGTCCATCACAATAAACCACTAACTACATTGGTTTAATAGGGCTACGATTCAGGGACCACACCGTTTCTGGGTATCTGCTTGTTGTGTCAGTGACAAATACTACCTGTTGGACGAAGGTAATTACTGTGTAATGTTAATTTATTTATTTATCATGTAGAAAAGGCTTTCAGCTCATTATATTATTTGACATTTCATAAAACAATCGGTTACATGTAAATTACATGTAATCTTTAAATATATCTACCAACAGGGTAGGCACCTATGTTATTTTATCAACAACTTACTGTTGAGTAGCGGCTGACACTGGGAAACTCACCGTAATTATCAAATATTTCGTTTCGAATTAAGTTAGGTAATCCAGTCCTTTTAATTGAAACTAGTGTCATTGTTTAGAAACAAAAATCGTACAAATTACCATTTCGTCTTAAAGTGTTTTTCTGTCATTTGTGTATCGGCCTTATGGTTTCGGTTAATTTACATGTGTACAAGTAAGTATACAAATATTACCCCTTTGAGGCATAGGCTATATTGAATGCCACCGTTGCCTACAAGCGTTGATACGTAAAGTAATCAAATATAATATATATTATTGTGCTGGTGGGAATATTCTCTCCATTTTTTATCTTATCTTATAGAAAATAGAGTCTCTGAATTTCTTATCTTCATTGATGTATAAATAAAGTTTCTGCGCCATTGTTTTTTGTCTTGTGGCCATTTCTTTTACATATTTAAGTATTCTGGGTTTAAAAATTCTTATGTCCCAGCAAATCTTTGCCAATCTCTGCCAACGGCGTAGCAAGCTGTAGGTATATATTCCCGTGCGATTCGTAAAAAAGGCTATGTTTTAAATCTCACTCGGGCTGCGTCTGGCTTGGCCATCCGATAAAATATACATCAGCAAAGGGGGTGGGAGGGTTGGACATTTTTTTATTGGCTGGTCGCCGCACATTGGTTGCTAATTGTTTTTAAGATAATTTAAATTTTGTGTATATTTCTTAACATATTGGAATCTGTACACTGCTGGATGAAGGCCTCCCCCAGCTCCTTCCACACTTCTCGGATCTTAGATTTTCATTGCCACGTACTTCTTCGTAAATTCGTTTACTCAAAGGGTTCTATGGCGCTCCCGGCAGTAGTTTAGTGTTCCTCGGACTCCACAGTCACGGGGTTATTCACATGTTGAGCAACATTTCCGGCACATTGCTATTTCATCAGCTTGATGACCTCTATTATATTGCGTACTTTTGTCTATCTTTTATATAATCTACTGTTCCAGTGGACTGGGCGAAATATAAAAATTATAAAAATTAACCGGGTATATTTAGGTCAAATTATCACAATCATTCATTATATTAATCCATCGGTTTACAAGTCTTACCAGTGCGGTATTATGGTGGTGCCTCTAGCTAACATAGACGGCAATGGCGAATCGTGGAGGTAGGCCGGAGATTCGACATAAATAGTGCACACTAAACTTTATCAATCGTACTAATTTGTTTTCATTGAAGTAACAATACAAATTGCACATAATGCTGGTTAGTTTTTACAATTCAATTAAACCCTACCTAAACCAAACCATAATAGTGGAGGTAAGCTGTAGACTTGTAGAGTGTAGAGATCCGACAACAATAGTGTACATTATCTATCTATAGTGTATATTTGTAAAGATGGAAGAATATTTTTTTTATCTATTATGGTTATGTCTAGGCAGCGTTTAATCGAATTTTAAAAACCATCTGCAATTTGTATTTATAGTTCAATGAAAACAAATAAGTATGACTGACAAAATTTAGTGTGCATAATTCATGTCGCATCTCAACAGCCTACATCCACCCGTCGCCACTGATAGGCGGCGGCCGTACAAATATCACCAGACGATGATTGATATAGTTTGTAATGTTTCATCATTTTCTTCTCACTATGTGTCCACCATAGTCAGTGTGGACAGATGGAGAATGTTTTTGGCCGTCGAAAACTACAATCATACGGCAGCGTGGGGTGCTCCGCGGCGGCCGATTGCTTTTCGATTCGAATCTAAACAGATTGGAAAAAGGGGAAATTGGGGTTCGGCGGACGGACCCCGCCGGGTATTATTTTTGTCGCAGCGTCGTCTGTTTTTTCACCACTTTCCGTGCGGCCGTCGCATTTTCTCGGACCGTTTGCGGTTTTCTCAGATACTAATACAATCATTAGTTGCAACTAAATTGACATTTATATTATTGATTATTCATTTTGATAATTCTAGGAAACAATCAACTGCGTTTTTTAAATTCCATTTATGGGTACAACATTTTACTTAATTAAAATAAAACATATTAATTTGTGTACTAATTCCACTCCATTTAATAATTAATACTCAAGACCGGTTTTACCTTCTTCAAAGGGGCATTGTGAACTGGAACAGAATCAATAAATATTTACTCTAACAAAATTCAAAATGCTCAAATTATTTATTGAATATTTGAACAATAATTAAATAAGATTCCAAGGAATTGCCTGTGTATCAATAATTAATGTACCACAATAAAATATATCTAAGTGGAGGTTCACTAGTTTCTTTTTAGGACCAAAGCCCCCCTTTAGGGCATATACCTACTGCATCTTCGCTTTCCCCCACCATGTCAGTTAAAGTAATACATTGACAATTCAATTTCAATAAACAAATGCATTTAAAGTTATGTCTGTTGTTTTATATAAGCATACATAATATTATTATATAAAAACACATAAAATGACACGTAGGTACGTGCTGCTTTAAAAATATTTTAATGCGATTTTTGTTATTTTACATGCGTATGGCCTGATGGCTGACCGCGTCAATTATCGTATATAGATAGGTAGCTAAATGTTTTAATACGCCAACGTGCAGAGTATTATTTTTCTGTAGCCATCTAGGTTCGGTTCCAATGGAAAAATCAAATGGGGTTTGATTACTTACCTACTGGTACGTGCCTACCCACTTAGTTATAGCTAGGTATCTTATGGATGTTTTAACTTTAATTTTAATTTAAAAACTAATACTTAAAGTATTTGTATACCTTCTTATACATTTTTGTTTATCAAATATATAGATACTTACCAGGTGGGGATGATGTTATAAATATTTAAAAAAAAAATGGAATAACGAAATGGTAAATTAGTACCAAAAACTATATAATAAAAATCTTTAACGTGGTATCCCTTGAACGCTGTCATTTTTAAGGGCTTCCGTTTCCAGTTTGAGGTTCTCAGGATTCCAGGATTCGTTTTCGGTTTCAACTCCAGCTCTAGTCGTAACGCATGTTCCCATGTAATGCTAGTTACTACGGCGTGGAAAAAAACTCGTGTTTGCGGTTAGAAAGTTGTGATTGGCAGTGATAGCACTATTACACTAGGTTTCGTGGTATCCTAAAACTCAACAAATTTAGTTAACGTGCTGGTATATGTATTTTTATGGAGATTTTTCAATCGAAACAAAATAAGACATTGTATAGTTAAATACATTAATTTAAAATAAAAAGGACCCAGACACAATCTCCTAGCTCCCGAAACAATGGCGGGATGATTTTACACTATATTTATAGCACGTACAACAGAAATGGGGCGCTTACTGTTTTTCAAGCCATATATTAATATAATTAAAAGTGCGTACCACTACCTATTATTAGAAACTTTTTAACTGATTGACTAAAATATTCAATAATTAGTAATATGTTTTTTTCTTGCAGACCCGTGATAGTGAATCCGCGCTTCATTGTGCAGCGCAGTATGGCCACACTCGAGTGGTGACCATGCTGCTAAACCATGGCGCGGACCCCACTGTGCGAAGCATCAGAGATGAGACGGCCCTAGATTTAGCGTGCCAGTATGGCAGGTGAGAATTCGCTATTGATATTTTGACCTGTACGGTACAGCACACCTGATATTATAATAAACGAAAGTCCACCCATGTTGCAACAGGCAAGCTGTATGGGTCGGTTGCAATCTTGTTGTAGAATGCATGGTTCACTAGACTTTGCTTATACAGATCTTAACATAGATCTGGCCATATTTTTTTTAAATTTAAATCTAGTCAATGGAAAAACCCTACGTGGTCTGGTGACAGGATATGACTATTTTTGCACAAAATTAGACTAACATCATTACTTCGAAGGCAAAAATGACAATTAAAAAAGTATAAATTGTATATGAGTTTTCCGAACAATTGAGTGACCTAGAATCATAACATATATTTTGAAATTACTTATGTAACAATGATTTATGATATAATAACTTATGTTACAATAATGATTCTAAATGAATCAATATATATATATATATATATTTGAATTATCAGTAACCATGTCCTTGCTTTTTCGCACAAGGTAGTTGTTAGTAATTTTGAACAATCACAAACACCCAGACTTTAAGAAAAACACATAAATATTGTGTCCTGGCCGGCAATCGAACCCAGAACTCTCGGGTGGAAGGCAAGCTCCTTACGCACTGCACTACGAGAGCCGCCGAATCAATATGTATTAAAAAATAAAAATAGTTGGATGGTCATCTGAAATCTTTTAATCCACCTTTTCCAAAGATATTGACCATTGAAGACGATTGGGTGAATTCTGTTCCTTTATAACCCATCCGTATTTCTCACACTATCATGGCGGAGTTCGCATCTCGAGAAGTTGATTTTAGGAGCTGTCTATATATATATTATAAGAAAAATAATGGGAATTGACAATCTTATTAGTCACGAAGACTAAGCGAAGAAGAGACCGTACACGGTGTAAAAATATACGATAATATATGATTTCTTAATCTTGATTTTTCGTCGACTAAATAGATTCGTCGTGTAATAGCATCAAGAGATATCTAATATGAAATATTTTCAATTGTTGGCGATTTTTTTTTAGTAAAATAATATATATTGATTATATATCCAATATATATCCATGCTGGGATTGGATTGTTTTATTTTTCAAGGGAAATAATAAAGTTTTTAGTCATTTTTTGTTTAAAATTACTATCATGAGCGCGAAAATGCCTGCCACGCCATATTCACTTCGCACGTGTGATTTTCTGCGCGGAGTACCTAATTATTGTAAATAAATAGTCCTGATATATGCGATAATTAATTTATGTTTGGCTGATGAATGTCAAAGTAAACCGAAAAATAAAATATTTTAATAATTACATATTATTACGATATTAGGTATAAAAACCAGACGACAACCGCTTTTATTTCTTCGATATTTCGATACAATTTCTTGTGATTTTTTTTGCGTTTTGAAAAATTTTAATTGGGTAAATAAACAAATATATATATTTTAAAAATATTTTTTTGTATTCACATAAACATCTATTTTCTTAAAGAATATATTGGTCTATTCATAATAAGTGTTTAACTCATGGGAGTTCATTACTTTATCGTAATTACGAAAAATTGTGCTCTATTTTTTTTTCGATTTTCTGACTTTTAGAAAAGGTAAGAATTGAGTTATGGTTCTAGGCTACTCATTTATACTTGTACCTACTTTATTCATTAATACACATGTTTGGCTGTAGGTGTAGTGCTTCGATGTGGAATTCTCAAAACTGAAACAGATAATATTATCTATAAATATTTCTTCTACGATACACGTCATAGTAGGTTCCTACTTGCGTTTTCCTTTGAAGAAACTATATAGATACTAGGTAGCCAACAATATGATCTAGGTAATATTATGAAGTTAATTTGTTTATTTTTTCTTTTTAGGCTAGAAACAGTGGAACTTCTAGTAAGAACGCATCCTGAACTCTTAGAACCATATAAAACTCCGAGAGGGTACTTTACACACACTCCACTGCATAGGGCAAGCAAAAATGGACACAAGTGAGTAATTATCCTGCTTCATTTTTCCCCTTTGAGTTTTAGACACCCTTACTGCTTTGAACCTCTTTAAGAAAAACAGTGATGAGAACAAACCTGTGTAGTATTAAGTTTTAAATTATTATTCCTATTTCTACGGTTAGGATCGCAGACGCTTGTCGAATCTTAATACATTAGCTCAGAGTAACGTAAGTAGAAAAAAAATAGCATAGACATGCGATTCTTGTGATATACCTTTTGAACGTATGCAGCTGACCGTATAGCATTGAGATTAAATGCATATCTAAAAAATACGCAATAACAACCATAATACAAGGGAAATACATAAAAGGAATATGTTGGTAAGTATACTAAAAATGCAGTCATATCGTATTTATTTATATCAGATATGTACTGAATGATTCAAAAGTAGGTTAGCAAGTATCAAGTCGTACTAGTCAAATGTCCGATGATAATGAATTGAATGAGCGGCATTTTTAATCCCAATGCTATACGGCCATCTCTTTCCGTTACGACAGCTAACTGTGATACTGCGACATGTAATACGTATGATTTACACGTAACCGTTTTTATTTGTTGAATTTAATAAACATACAATTTGTTTCTTGCATTCTAGGGCAGTGGTGTCCGTACTATTGGGCGCCGGGTTCAGTCCAAACACGCGGACGCCTTCAGGAACCGCGCTGCACGAAGCAGCTTTGTGTGGGAAGGCGGGTGCGGCGCGGGCCCTTCTGGCTGGAGGGGCGGATCCGCGCGCCTGCGATCGGCAAGGGCTCACCGTGCACGACCTGCTGAAGCAGTTTCCAAATCATGTGACTCATGACATCCTCTCCATCATCAATGGTTGGTATTTTATTATTCTTCCATAGTTTCCACATAGTAAAATTATCTTTTCCATGTAAACATTGAATGTACACTAATATTAATACTCTTTCTACATTTAACTGTGATTTGGGTTACCCCAGCTCAACCCGTTATGTATATGCAGCCAAGATTTGTGCACGGTCGCCTATGAACGTGCCTGAATAAAAAGATTTTAGTGCCACACTTCGTTATCCTGAGACGATGCTGCACGGGACTGATGTAGTAACCTTGCACTCAGGTGCAGAAAGAGTTAAAAAGAAAAAAGAATTTTGACTTGTTCTGCCGTCATTTATCTTTAAATCTGCCGAAACAGAGGAGTCAGGAGTTGAAAGTGATGAATCTAAAAAGGGATCGAAATTATTCAGTCCATCCGACTACATTACCTAATAGTTCCCTCCAAACCAACCCGCCTCACACCACACTCGGTCTTAATCGAGCATATCACTAGGCCCTACGTTTGATCCGAATCATCGGCAGTTGTTTACGCCTAGGAATGTCAGCAGATGCCCAAGACTGAGGTCATCACACACTCAAGTGTGCTTGAGCATATCTTCCTTTTCGGACAGTAGCGAAGGGTGGAGGTAGGCTGTTAAGATCCTCCATAAATAGTGCACATTAAACTTTGTTAGTCATAAGTATTTGTTTTTATTGAACTAAGACTACAGTTTACGGGCGGTATTGGATAGTTCTTAAAAATCAATTAAACGCTGCCTAAAAAAACCATAATAGTTTTAGTATATTTTGGGTGATTGTGCACACTTTTTCATTCATATTTGTTTGTTTTCGTTGAATTAAGAATACATATTACACATATTGTTCATTTTTTTTTAAATTCATTAAGCCCTGCCTAATCCAAACAATAATAGAAAAAATATTATTCTAACTATAAAATATTAAAATGTATGTATGATTTAATTGCATAATTTTAGAAATTTTGTAGATAGACGAGTATTTTTTGACAATTATCTATTGTGGCTTGGTTTTCGCAGATTGAATTTTAAAAACTAACCAACACCATGAGTAAATTTTGTAGTCTTATTTCAATGAAAACAATTACGTATGACTGAAAAGTTTAGTATGCACTATTAATGGCGGATCTTAACAGCCTATCTCCACCCTTCGCCACTGCTTCGGAGCACATTCTCGATCATTCCCAGAGGATGTAGTTCGCATCCTGCAAAATATTGTCTAGTAACAGTGCTTTTTGTAAAGGAAGAATGAACTCTATTAATCAATCAACAGAAAAAAAGACAATATTCAAATATCCAGACGTTGTCCAGCCACTGGATTGATTTGGTGGACTTCAATACTTTAACTTCTCGGTTTGTTCTTGGTGGCTGAGAATTGTGACCACTCCTAAATGCAGTCGTCTCCTAAGCGACAAAGACTCTCCACCCCATACCGTCCTCTGCTTCTCTCACGTTAGACTGAATGCTGCCCCCATTACGTTCCATCGCGTGTTCGCTCTAGCACGCCTGTGCATTTCTGCTTCGCCTCCCCTAAAGACTACCCAAAACCGCTATTCTTTATAGATTGTCCCACTCACAACCAACAATATGTCCGAAGAATTTAATTTTAAAATATTTTCCTTTGACAGTTTCTCAAACGAGTATTTTCTAACTTTCTTCGCCTTCCATCCTCTTGAAACTCGTGGGTCACTTTTTCCCTGATCTCACGTGGCATAGTTTCAAATTCCGATATTCTGGAAAATTTCAATTTTTATGCACCCATCAATTACTTGCGTGGTTGCAGCCATGACCTATTTTGGGTGAAGGCTGTTTCCTCATATCAGGCTCACCAGGCACCAATAGTGAGGGCTGTGCGGCTGGTCAATGCACTCCCTAGAGATGTAGACATTTTTAGGGATGCATTATGTATTTTGTTTTTAGAATTCTATTTTATTGTTTAATATGTATTTTTTTTTGAATTACATATTGTTTTTTTTTTATATCTTTCACTATGAAATTATTTTTTCTTTATAATGTACTTTTTATTCTAAATATCATGTTGTGAACGTCTTGAATTAATAATTTGTTATGTGCTCAATGTGTCTTTATACTATAATAATAATAATAAATAAATAAATGTCGACATTATTTTACTGATACGTACAGACGGTAATTCCCTAAAGGATACTTCTAATTTTATTATTGACTATTTTACTATGATCTATGATATCTTCCTATACAGAGTACCGGATGTGCAATGGCTTCGATAGTGAGTCCGAAGAACACCTTCCACCGATTCCTGTCCAGGAAGGAGGTCCGGGGAGTCCGTACGACAACGTCAGGTCCATGCAGCCACCTCCTCAGCAAAGACAGTCTACCAGGGCGGTCTGGGAGAGAAGAGATACGGAATCGGATGGACGAAGGGTGTCGGGGACTTCGGCAATATCCATGTAAGAAGAAGGTCCATAGTGTCGAGGTTGCTAAGCAAAATGGTGATAATGAGTGATTTGTAGATTGATTATTCCGTGACAAATGTACAACTATATTTTCGTTTTTTTTTTAAATATGTCGAAACAAATAAAATTGTTTTAATTTCTCTTATAAAATTGTAAATTATCACTTACTTACGCCCTTTTATCTTAGCAATTTCGTTGAATTATTTTTATTGTATTTTCTTACTTTTGAATGAATATTGATAATAGAGGACTGATTAGAATCAAGAATATACCACTGCTGTCGAGTAGATCAATCCTCGTTTTTCTTCTTGCGTAGGTAGTCATTTGAAATCATATTATCAGAGAAAAATACCCAATACAATCTTAAAACGTGATGTAATATTTAAATACCTAATATCGAATACTCATAAAATCTGGGAGCCAGTCTATTCTATGTCCAAAAAGAACATTTTCGGAACTACGTAATTTAATTTTTTTCAAGCCTACAATGTTAATGTAGTATATTATGGCATGGCATATTGCTTTAAGTGTTTCGAGTTTCTGTTGTGAATACACTCACATGATGAATTGGCCTTGAAAATCTGATAATGCAGGTATAAATTTAATTCATTTTCTGCTGTAACATCGGACATGAGACGCGCTGGCTCTGAGATTGATATAGTATTCATTAGTCTTCCTCTTCTGGATTTTAAACTACAGTTTTTAATCTGCTTACCTGACACAACATAATAAGTATGTTTATAAGTTTTGTCAAGAAGTCGGCAATTAGCAAAGTCGCCCGAGCGAGTCTTCAACACCCCTCCCCTCCCCCAACGAGTTTCCCAAAGCCCTTTGACACTTGGCCGTTTAATGTTTCCGCCGGGAGATCAAACTGAGGACGTGCATACTTGTCTCCCGGTTGTCTGGTAGGTGCTTGGCCGTGCGGTGGGACAGTGTCTCAGCACCTAAGGGGTTAGGAATGCATTGCGTTAACACTTCCCTGTAGCTTGTGGCAAATGTACTTTTAAATAGTAAATAATATAATATATTGTAAATATGCATGAATTATTTAAGATTACGAAATTAATAAATGGATAAGTAGGTAAATGCTTAAATCGAGTGATTATTTTAAAATTCTGAATTTGATAATTGCATTTAAAAAAAATACTGCTACATACACAAATTTAATACTAGGTAGTATTTCTAGTTTTATATATATTATCTATGATATTATATTTGCAATACCGAGATTTCGGAGTTGGTATTCCCAACATCTTCTGAGGGCAATATTTGTTATAATATAAATCTCATGTTGTGTACGTCTTGAATTTAGATTTGTAATGTCCGCAATGTTTTGTTTTCTCAAATAAATAAACAATGCCTATAATAGGTACTCAAGAATAAAAAAATTCTCTCCGTAAAAATACTCATATAAATATTTACACGATTATCGTAATTTTCAGCGTGTTTTATATACACATTGTTTTTTTCCAATCCCGCAACACAGAAAAATTCACTCATTTTCACCTTCAATGATTCATTTTTAATAATATCAGTTTAATGTCTATAATATTATTGTTATAAAAACATATAATTACTAATCCAAAGAATATAATATAATATGTAATATATGTGCCCATATTATGTTCTTTTTAACACTACAATATGCCATAAAGCGCAATAGCAGTAATGTAGTGAAACATTAGTACGGTCTAAACATATAAATACCCGTGCTTTGTGAAAACCACATAAATATATTGTGACCTAATCGGGAATCGAACCCAGTGCCATCGGATAAAGGGTAAGAACCCAGTACTCTACGCACTGGAGGAAAGAAAGGCAATGATATTTTAAACAAAAAAAAAACAAAGTTATTATTCTATTGAAATAACTGACTTTATAAAAAATGTAATTTTCTCATAAATTCTAATATGTATATTAATTATATCACAATATTTTCGCATATAGAGACTTATTGAGTAGGTAGCTGGATTTCTTTATGATACATCGTACATATATCGATTTCAATAACATGTTATTTAAGATCATAAAAATCACACGAAAATAAATTCCTTGCATTTTAAATCCCGGAATTTCGGGATTACAAATGGAGCGGGGGATCCCGACATTTAATATTTTTTTATAATATCACGTCCTTCCCACAAAGTAACTTTAAAAATGCCACCAATAAAACGATTGCAGAAAAAAATTAATCATAAATAATAACTTATGTATGTGCTATCGGAAATTTATTTGATATCTGTTCAGTGTTGTTGTTAACTATGAAGTATTCATTGTAAATGTTGCTTATTTGATATTCTAGTCAAATTTTATATTTATATAGATATTGATAATTGAAGACCTTCAGGTAAATTATCTAAAATATTTTTTCTAAATGAATATTCATAATATCTACATATTATTTATTTTCCTTAAAAAGTATTCATTTTATTTAAAATATCCTATTAGTGAAAACATAAAAAGCCGCATACCTATGCATACTCTCCTATATACATTTCTGCATCGGCCCTCATTGGGTTGAAAACTTTTCATGAAAACACCTAACCCTTAAAACCTTTAACCCGCTGAGGCGCAAAGCAGAGTTAAATAAAGATCATCATTTTAATCGCGTGGCTTGAAAGTCTCGAGCCATGTTTTTGTGTTCCGCATGTGATTTTTCTCTCATTAAAGATGACACCTTATGCAAAACGATTCATGGACAAAGTGTGTCGTCTTTCTTTGATCTTGGTTTTTTAATTTGCATAGTATGAACATTTTTTTCCAGTTCCTTGGTTTTGGTTTTAGATGATTTCTTGATTTAAACATACCTAAATGTTGCTTGCTTACTTACTAGTAACAAATGACAAGGTAGGTGTCACTGGTAATGACGATTAATTTTATATTCTTAATTCAAACTTCTTCAAACAAGAATAAATTGCAATAAAATTAATCAATTGAAATTGCAACAACGTGTTTATATAGGTATTTATATAGGTATATATTTTTACGTATCAGTGTTTGCTTGGCGCCAGGACTAAAAATTAATAATGACTTTGGTAATAATTTGAATACATCGATTTCTCAAAATCATTTAAAGATTCATTTATTACATGGCCATGTCAAATTTAATTGATGATTTTATTAAATTTAAAAAGACATTTGCGTATCTCCACAAAAAAATTAAATTATAACGCATCTCATTAAAATTAATTGGTTTTAGTTTTTTTTATGACATACGTATGCTTCAAAATACGTTAATATGTTATTTAAATTATTATGCCTCCATTCTATTTATTGCTGGTAAAATGCCTGCAGCAACTTTATGCCTACCTACTTAATTATTGTACATTTATTATATACTTTTTTTAATAATTCCAATTGAGACATTGAATTCAAAAGTATTAAATTTCAAATGTTTTTTCTTTCATTATTTGCGACAAAATTACTGTGAATAAACATTAAACTAATTAACTTAACAACTATTTAAAATACATTCTTTAAACATATCGGGAAATAATTTATTAGGTTTCTACAAAAAAAAAAACATAGAATCCGATTTCTGGTTAGAATCCCATTAATTTTTAACCAAATATAATCATACTTCATGGTTTAACCTTTAACCTAATATGTCAACTTAACTATAATACATATTTTAATAGCTTCGGATTTCTAAATTATCACATGGGGAAGAATTACCTACCGCAATATTAAACATCTAATTAAAAAGTCAAAATTAGATATAATTTAGTTTTTTAATATCTTTTCCATTATATTAATTATTACTTCTTAATCTCTCACTGTAATTACAATCATTATAAAATGCATAGCAACCCAATAATGTATAGAATTAAGCCCTCCCCACTGTCCCCAGTTCCTTGGGTATACATGGAAACATTCCATTAAATCTCAAGTATTCGTTAGGTACTAATATTAATTGCTTGGTATTGATGTGGTTTGTCATTTTTCAATATCCCTTTAATATCAATATTTTCAGGGAATCGGATGCAGGTCCCAATTCTACTCTAACAATGGGATCGACTGCTCTGTCAGTTGTCAAACACCCACCCTCCTATTATATGTTTTCGCTTGCTTCCAGTTGCTTTGGTCTTAAGAAAAGGTCCACATCGGTGTCGGAAGTTAGTTCCTCATCCATAGGCTATTACAAAACCCAGCAATCAAAATACACAAAACAAAATAATAACCCGAGCCTGGACTCGAATTTATCAACATTGCGTATTGGCAAAAGTAAATTCTTTAGAAGAAGAAAAATTAAATCAAACGAAGAACTTGAGAATTGGTTAACTAATTCGCGAATGGCAAACAATAAACCAACTGAAAGTACTCAAATTGAATGTAAATCGAATATAATAGTATCTTCTTTGACTAATATACCAGAAGTGCCAGAAGCGGTGGAATATAATAGTGATGACTCCAACGCTTCATTTAAATCTGTTTCCAATTCAATTTATGCAGATTCCATGTTCGTCGGCGACCCAGTAAAGATATCTTCGGATTATGTTTCACAAGGTGAGCTAACTCGATTACCGTTTGAAGAAGATTTCAGTAATATGGATGATAAAAATCTGCCACCTTCACTTAGTGAAGCGTATAACAGAGATTCTGGTATATTTAAGTCGCTTAGCTTAAAATTTGACGAAATTCATAAGACTTACATTGATGACAGTAGTCCTTATAGAAAATACGTAACCATGGATTCTTATATGCAAGATGCAGATCACGCTGATCAAAAAATGACAAAAATCGATAAAAGCCAATCTTGTCTCGATAAGAATGTTGCAAAACATCATCTCAGATATTCCCATTCAAACAGAACTCTTAGAAATTGGAGTCAAGATCAGTTGGAATTCAAAAATAATCCTAACTATTCCGAAATGGGTTTTCGTTCAAGTAAGCATACTAATCCAAAAAATTCTCTATACTACGCGTTGTTGGATTTCGGCAATCACGATGCTTCGAAAGCTAAAACTAAAAAGCAGCTAGAAGCAGTCAATAACGATTACGAACCGTATGAATTCACCACTGCCAATAACAATGATGAAAATTACAAGACAGAAACTGAGAGTGATTTTGAGAAAATTGAACTTAGACATGAAGATTCTGCAACGCTTTTTAGACCGATTCAAATATGCCGCAAAAGCAGTACTGTTTTTGTTCCATTGGATGTTCTACCATCTGGTGTAAAGCCTGATACTATTAATAATGAACCTGTTATAAAGCCTAGAGAGTTAACAAAAAGCCACGAAAAAATTTCGCATAAAACAAATTCCTCTTCATCGGAAGAATCTTTAGAAAACCTTCTGGTTTCCAGAGAAAACCTTCAAATGCCTCGGAAACCTATAGCTCCTCTGCGCAAAGTCAAGCCAGTCAAACAGTGTTCTACTACTGATGGAAAATTAGTATCACAAAGAAGTTCTATTGAATCTGAAGATAATGGAGGGTTTACAAAATCTTGGAGAAGACGTTTTACAACAGATCCTCCAGATTATTTGAATGAAAATTTATCCCAGCAGCCGAAAGATAAGGCCAGCTCTAAAACATCATCAACAATCGCAGTTGGTGGGGTATCAGATAGATCAAGTATTCTTTCTAAGTTGAGTGCATCATATTTCGATCCCTCCACAGATTCAGCTACTTCCGATCTCAGTATGGAGAATTCTTATCTGCCAATGAGTGGATATTTAAAAGTATTGCCGAAAGCGAACGAAACTCATATAAAAAACATACCAAATCCTTCTCAGCGAAAGACTAATATAGCAACAGAAGAAGTGATTTATGGGAACATGGAATTTGTCGAACAAAGAAGTTTCTTAAAAAATCAATTAACACAACAAATTCTGCCGACAAGCTTATCATACCATGTGAGGGGAACAGAAAATTGCATTTACAAGGACCGAGAATGCCCAGACAATATGTATGCACTCAACACTCAGTCGATAAATAATTTAGACGTTCAACCATTTTTTAAAAGTCCGACGCGGACTTTTCTTATGCCACAATCCAAAAAATGCTACTGCAAACCGCCACCGAAGACAGTTCCTGAAAAAAGCGATACAAATGAACATATTTCAAAAGTAGATGAGATCAAGAGAATAAGTGACATTTCTGATAAATTTGTTTGTTATTGTGAAGATGTTTCCTGTGACTCCCATTATACGAAAGTACCCCCATTATCAAATTTGTTTGTTTCCTACAATGTGCTTACTCACTCTGTGTCTTTCCCAAATCTGTCTTCTTTTTCTAACGATTATGAAAACCGCTCTTTCTTATCTGATAATTGTTTTGCTTCTAAAAATGCTAACGCTTTTGATGATTCTCGCGAAGTCACTAATAATCTACCGAAGTTCACACATGACAAAAATAATTCAGCTTTCGCTGAAAACGAGTATTGTGACATGACTCCTAAAATCTCCAGCTCGTCTTCCCTGTCCTTCTATTCTGCTACTGATACTTTTGACGGTGATACAGATGTACCAATGACGCCAATCATCGACGAGAATTCATCTGCTATTTCATGGCCGAGTCGTAATTCTTCCGAAGTGTTTGTGAACGCTATAATAGACCTTAAAAAGTCTTTCGCGATTCAAAAATCTGATCCAGAGGTTGAGGTTGTGCAATGTCCATTAAATGTTCGTAGTTGTTCTGTGAGTGCGCTTGTAGCTGAGGGTGGCCGGTGGCCTTTGTGTGTTCGCAGCGGATCTGACGGTGGTCACTTTCCCTACTCCAAATCTTCGGCGATGATGATGATGGACGGTAGCTACCATTCCGAAGAGCTGTCGTCCAGTTACCAGAGCCGGCCGAGGGATCCTGACCAGTTGAGCATTTCTTCGACAACTTCCAGTACGGGAGGCCCGAGTCCGAGGGAGAGGCAGCGGAGTGGAACGAACGAGTCGTGCACCAGCGCTGGTGGAAGCTATATCACTATGGGCGCGTCTGGATACCACGCGCACAGCCCTGGATCTAATAGCAAAGTTTCGGTAAGTTCTGAAATACATCATCCGTAATATGCATTCGCCCCAAGAGGGGTCTTATATTATGATAAAATGATTCTTGAGAAATGGATATAGGAGGGGGGGGGGGGCGGTTAGTAGAAAATATGACGTAACACAACAGAATTCAAACTGAAATCGATCGTTTTCGTCGAAATTTTTTTGAATGATTGGAAGGTAGTTAGTTTTTGAGTTTTTTTAGCTTATTTTATATGTAGTTTTTTTTGACAAAGTGTGACGCTTGGTGAAAGGGGGGGGGTGGTAAAAATCGACGGCTCTCGTAGTCCAGTGCGTACGGCACTGCATTCTCATGCGAAGTCTCCGGGTCCGACACGGTAAAGTAACAATACATACATGAATATGATTTTCTCAAAGCATAATAATTGTTGGTCATTGCCATTCGCCTTAACTTAAAGTCATGTAAATTCACTTAAAGCACATTTGAGTGCATGGCGACCTTAGTCTTGGGTAACTGTTCGTGAGACATTCCCAGTCATATAAATAAAAATGATGCTTCACATCCAATCGTAGGGTTCCGTGATATGTCCGATTAAGACCGGGTGTGGTCCAGGGGCTTGTGGTTTGGTGGGGCCATTAACTTCAATGTTGGTTAATGGACCTCATGTCCTGTTGTAGTGTTAAATAAAAGTTAATAATACCAAAAATTGTGTGACGACCCTTTTAAACTATAATTACCACTTGCGCACGCACATTGTTAATCCCATACAAATAATAAGTAACGAGAACCCCCCTTTCAACGCGCATCAGGTGTTCATCTTCGCTTTAAAATAAGACAGCTGCTAAAATTTTCCTGCATACTATCATTCATAATTGTTGTGCTCATCTCAATGATAATATAAACTGTTGAATAATAATGTGACCAATCTTAGGCAAATATCTCGTCCACTTATATTGTCATAGCACATTATGACTATTGCAGGCAATTGGTACTTATCTGTAATCCACCATCCTGTCTTTGACACTATATCGTTGAAAGGACATTATTGTAATACGTCCTGCTAATGACGTATCCTTCCTAAGAATAACTATTCTTTAATTTTCATATACAACATTATTGTTTAGTTACAAGTAGACATTATAAAGAATATTGAGTTAACAGTCCAAATTTGACACGTCGGTGACACGCACAAAAGTCGTTGGGTTTCGAGACATTTTTCTCGCATATGAAACGTCAAATGAATACCTATTAAAAATATTATTCTCTTAAATGATAGAATCTAATATTTTAGATTTTTCGTTTAGTTATCAAATGTTTTTAAGAGCCGTGCCAAGGTTTGCCTCGAAATTTGATTATAGAAGCCGTACCCCAACTTTTTTTTATTAAATTCATTGTAGATAGTACTTACCTACTATTTAATAATTATTTATATATCAATTTTTATTTATTCATTTAAAAATTAAATCCGAATGTGTCCACTATATTATATTCTGCGTTTCTGAAATGATTGCGTAATTGTGCAGTCGGTGTAACTTATAGTAAACTTCTAAATAATTGCTAAAAACTTATGTTTACACTTACAGAAAATATTATAGTCAAAGTGATGATAAAATATACGTTTAGTGTAGTTTTAGTACACCAAAAATGATTATTTCAATAGTCACAACGGTTGCCTAAATTCTTGCATTTGCACATTTGCGTCGCGACTAATGAGACACCTTGTGTCTTAATTTTAGTTTTAAAAAAATGCGAATATTCAAGAAATAAGTAGTGGTAACTTTAATTTCTTCCGACGCTAAATTCCATTTCCAAAATATCGTTTTTAAAATTCCCTCTCTAATTCCAACAGGTTAAATTCCCATAATCGTAATGTATCCAATTGAAAGATGTCGAATTTCAAAAACTCATCGCTACTTTCCCGCGCTCATTGGCTTCCCGCCAAAACTACTTGTTGACCTCACATTATTTTTGATCACGCTAACTTCACTCATATGCACATGGCAGTAAGGTGTGTTTTCCTGTAACGTGGCCACGCTTATTCCAGGGTTATTGTGATAGAATTTAGATCTTATTGTATGTTTAAATTAGAGTTGTTTTGCTTTGGCGACGTCTGGATTAAATCATCTATTCCGCGGGCAGTGGTGTCCTCACGCATAATTTTAATATTTTGTATTATTTGGCATTGTATTATTTACGTACATTAGCTAAATTCAAAGTTTCTACTCCTTTCGTGAAGGAAAGAAATTTTGAAATTTAATCTCTAGTTTTCACTGACTTCTATTTTATTTACTAAATATATATATTTTTACGCGGTATGTATTACTAACAACTAAATTGGTACAAAGGCGTATAAATTTTCGCTAAATTCAAGATCGTATACATATTATCACAGAACTGTTCTTGGCGTATGTATTTTAAGCTGTAGTATGTACCTATATATGTATTTTGCTCACATTATAATAGTGGCATAACATCTGTCTTCAAAGTTGCAAGTTGAACGAATGGCTAACAACCATCGTAAAAGGCTTTGAAAATTACCTTCACCATGTGTGAACGCCTGTATTAAACTCAGTTTTGAAGAAAACGTGTCAATTTGCGTTATGCAGTGTTGGTTTGGGAGTGAGTAATATATTTGAAATTAAATGAGACATTCACTCTGTGGAAAATTATTTTACAAACACCATTTTTATTCGATTGCTTTTTTGGATGTAACACTATCGCACTAATCGCAATAATAGTGTTAAAGCGCCTTCCGCCCGAGAGTTCTGGGTTCGATTCCCAGCGAGGACACAATATTTATGTATTTTTCTCAAAGCCTGGGAGTTTGTGATTGTCCAAAATTACTAACAACCACCTTGTACGAAAAAGCAAGGACATGGTTATTAATAATTCTAAAAAAAAAAAGTGTTAAAGCGGACATGGCATGGCTATCGACAAAAAATATCTTATTACTACTGTAAATATGCATAAGTTCAATTTTAACCAAAAGCAGGTCGGAAAATATAGACTGCGGTGGCTGGACTGTATAGAAATAGATGCAGTAATTTTAGAGAATATAGATCAGTGGATGCGACAAAGATCCATAGTATTATATTAAGACAAGTCTATTATTATGATGTTAATTACTATGTTCGATCCCAATCGAAGCATATTGGCCTCCACATTATAGAGGTTGTTTTATCACTTTTACGAGGATGAGTTGTTAGGCGTTTGCCCAACTCATTGAGGTCGTGGATAGATTAAATTCATATCAAAAAATATACTTATACTCTTAGACTATAGATACATCTCTTTTTGACACTGCTTTGTATTTGTGCAAAGACCCCCGCTCAACCCTCTGGGCCGACGTGGGTGTGTTATACATATTATAAGTTTATTGTGTTTAAAAAAATGTTTTATTATTTTAAACCCCCTCGTTGTAACTTATGACATACGCCAGTGCGTTTAGTGAAGATCTGGAGTATAAGCGGCATTCGGGTCGCGTTGTGTTTTAGTGACTTAAAGTCAACAAAACTGTTTTTATGTGGTCTATGGTCAGTTTCTTCTGCGGGAGATCTAAACATGGAGATTCGATTGTAAGTAATATTATAAATTCACAAAATCAGTAGCTTAGCATTGTTTAACACGCGTAGACGCCATGTTTTTTTCCTTATTCGCGATTTTTATCGTTATAATTTCTGCGGCACGCTATTTTCATGCTCGGCCAGACGTCCCATGCTGAGAAAATTCATCCATCTGTCACTTAAATTCACTATTATTGTGTTCATAATATTATTTTCTTTGTGAATTATTATTTAATTCGACCGGTTAACGATAACATGTCATTATTAATTTACAAGTGTCTTCGCTTTGTGACAGATATTTTATACATAATATATTATGTTTTAATACTGAATATAAACAAATAAAGCATATACGTTAAAACTCAAATTTAGAGAGTCTAGTACTGATAATACGATTACCTTGATTAAAAATTAAAAGAACATTTTCGATAACAATATTAAAAGTGAAATAACACTTCAAATTCAATAACAGCTCAAAATTATACGTGGAGTGCTTAATCGTTAAAGCTAGATAGGTATATTTTTTTTTAATATAGGATTTCCAAATATGTACATAAATGTGTTATTAATTACCTAATATTAACTGTTTCTGCATTAGTGATTAATTCAATTATTAATACCTGCAAAATAAGTATTAGTTAACGTGCACTGTCACAAAATGTAAGTCACAATCTTGACAATCTGGAGGTATCTCGACAGCTTTTTTTTACTAGGATCGGTCGTTGGCAATTTTCATAACATATTACGTCCGTTCCGAGGACGAAATTCTTATATTGATTGAAATAAATCAGTTGTCAGTTTTGCGACCCAGTGTCCAATTTTCCTTACGGGGAAAAATACTTTTTTAATTTGCAAAACGAATTTGAATTCAGTTATATTATAAATGTATATATTTGTAATCTCTCTTCGGTGTGCCCCTTCAGTATCGACTTAAGTCTTTGTTACCCGGGATTTTACTCTGCAATTAGGTAGGTACATAATATATTTGGATTCAATCGTTTATCTCGATTAATTCAAGTGAAATTATTGACAGCGATCGCATACAAAACTGTCGTTGCATGCACGTCAGTCAATTATTGTTGGGTTATTGAATTGTACCACCTTTATTACCAGGCGGACAAAGGTTAATTTATATTATTTTTTCATATAATATGTATACAATTTTAAAAAAGTAAACACAAATGTCACTATATACCTACATTTATGACGTGTAAAATAAGCCTCGAGCTCAAGATGTATTTTTCTTTCATTTCTATTTCGGTGTTGACATTGACTGTAAGTTTCAACGTGTTGACGCGTATGATTATTTATCATACATGTTATTCTGATAGATGATATTTCTTATTGTCCACCACACATATAATATTATGTATATTATTGATAATTCAAAAATCCTCAAATACCTGTATCGTGTAACAAGATTTATAGGTGTTAGTATTACCTATTAATCCATCATTCGGCACGTTGTGGCTATCACAGAACGCCATAATAGACAAAAATGCAGCCACCGTATAGGTATACCAGTTGTGACATTTCGTGTAGTCCTTATTTATGTAGGTACGTGGGCAATGTTTTTCCAATTCGCATTCGTATCAGAACGTTTTAAATGCTCATATAGAAATATTTTTATACAGCTTATGAACGGTTTGTTTACAATATTCATTTGTTCACGCAAATGTGTATCTTGATTTGAACTAGATTTTACAACGATAAGTGTTCAAGTTATACGATATAATTTTATTATATCATAGATGTCTAAAATAAAATATATGTGGCGGTGACGTGTATATGTAGGCTGTTAAGATTCGACATAAATAGTGATCACTACACTTTGTCAGGCATAGTTATTTGTTTTCATTGAACTAAGTATTCAATTTGCAGATGGTGCTGGTTAGTTTTTAAAATAATAAGTTACCTTTACAAAGAAAGCCATTTGAAACCGGTATATTCTTACTCTTGATTCAAAACACACATTGGAAAAACAGCATGTGAATTTTCTTCCATCTGCAGAATTTGTCCGTGATTCGCATCTTTGGAAGCAGGCGTTCATTCATCACTCTACTGTTTGCACTATGTGTATATTTTATGAAACACGTTATTATTGTTCCCGCAATGTGACAGCGAATTTGAAATAATACGTAGGTACATAGTGGTTCGTAAAAAGTGTATCTCACACGTGTCCCATCGTCACGGCGTATTTTGGTCCCGTGTGATGCAGAAAATAAGCCAAGTTCAAAGTCGTCAACGAAATTTGTACGCCTGTCTCCTAAATGTGAACGCTGTGCGTCGGCAAAGCTTTTTCCTCAATGAAAAATATAAACGGACTGAAGCTTTTTATGTTTGAAACTAAAGCTGTGCGATTTTTAAAGCTCGGCGCTATCAAACCCACGGATCGGTCAAATATATAGCAGTCGATTTTTCTATCAATGCCACCGCCCGTCATCCCCGCATTGCAGTGTCTGCCAAACTGTGTGCCGCGAAAGAAGCAAAATATTAGGTACAATTTCAACAATTTTTTTTTTTTTTGCTGACAGACAATTGGGAACTGTGGCCTCGTAGAGTTTAGACGCTTCAGACGTAGACAAATTTTGTGAAAAGTGTACAAGATAGCAGAAAATCTCGCTATTTTTATCTATTTTCTTTTTTATTTATTTTGCATAACTTAATTATGAAATATACGAATGGGTCATCAATTTTTTTGCAAGATACGTCTGCACAAATTTGATATAAACAGTGGGAAAAAATCAGTAAATATCCTCGATTAGTACCTACTACAGATGTTAATTCTCTTTTGCCTTTTAGATCGTTTTGTTTTGACACAATTCTTTCTTCAAATCCATTGCATTTTTCTCACTAATAAAATTATTATCTATATAACCTACCTATGTATATATTTTTGGGGTATTTTTTTATGTGCCACGAAACAAATTCCTCTTTCCCAGTGCACCGTCAGGTAAAAAAGTTTGGCAGGGACCGCTATATGTACTGTCTTATCGTACCTACTGTGCACTTTAGTTTTGAGAGATCAACATAATACGGAAGATAAGAATTTCATCTATCAAAGATAGTTCAAAATAATTACAAGATAAAAAGAACTTTTTATATGGAACGTTTTTAAATTTTCTGTTGAATCATGTAAACTTGACTTGACTAGCTTTAACGATCAAAAAAAAATTGTACTTCATATAAATAATACTGAAATGTCATATTGATTTCCATAGTTACGCACGTATATATTAATGATTTAGTTGCTAGGACAATCCGCTTAGCAACCAATAATGGTGTCGAAATAACTTTTCATACAAAACAGAATTAACTGGAAATGAATTCAATTCTACTTAAAGAAGGCTAAAAGTATTAAAAAAAATGCGTTGGAATCGTGTTCTGATATATTCTAAAAGTTTCAAATGTCTAGTTAGTCGGGAAGTTAGGTAAAAATCGATTGCAAGATCTATACCAGACAAAAAACCACCGGACAAATAAGAATATGAGCTAAAAAAAACGTTGTAAAATAACAGTGGCTACAGCTTAATGGGAAGTGTAGACATACTTTCTTGAACGCTTCACTTAAACGATCAAAAAAAATTGTACTTAATAGTAATAATACTGAAATGCAGTGGCGAAGGGTGGAGGTAGGCTGTTAAGATTCACTATAAATAATGCACACTAAACTTTTTTAGTCATATGTATTTGTTTTTATTGAACTAAGACTACAATTTACAGATGGTGTTAGTTAGTTTTTAAAAATCAATTAAACCCGGTCTAAACGAAACCATAATAGTTTTGGTCTAATTTGGGCAATACGACAAAATTGTGCACACTTTTTTATTCATAGTTATTTGTTTTCATTGTATTACAAATACATATTACACATATTGTTGGTTAATTTTTTTAATTCATTAAGCCCTGCCTAAACCAAACTATAATAAATAAAAAATATTATTCTATTTATAAAATATTCAAAGTTATGTATGATTTAATTGCATAATTTTAGATATTTTATAGATAGACATGTATTTTTTGACTATTATCTATTATGGCTTGGTTTCTCAGGGTTTAATTGAATTTTAAAAACTAACCAACACTATCTGTAAATTGTAGTCTTATTTCAATGAAAACAAATATGTATGTGTGAAAAAGTTTAATGTGCACTGTTTATGGCGGATCTTAACAGCCTACCTCCACCCTTCGCCACTGCTGAAATGTCATATTGATTTCCATAGTAACGCACGTATACCTATTAATAATTTAGTTGCTAGGACCATCCGCTTAGCAACCAATAATGGTGTCGAAATAACTTTTCATACAAAACAGAATTAACTGGAAATGAATTCAAACAACGAATTCAAACAAATAAGAATACGAGCTAAGAGTATTAAAAAAGTGCGTTGAAATCATGTTCTGATATATTATATAGTTATAAAATAACAGTGGCAACAGCTTAATGGGAAGTGTAGACATACTTTCTTGAACGCTTCAGTATCGAAGCATATTTGCATCGCTGTTCCCACAGCCAGCATCTTCTGGCATATTATGATGCGAGACCCCGCGTGGATAATTTTTGTAGCTTCGTTTCAGGGTCGACCGCGGCGACTGAATCACTCATTTCACTATCATGCTCCTTTCCATTAAAATCTTGCTGCATGTAGATCGCCCTTGTAGCAGTGTCGCAAGGCAGGAAATCTTATATTTTTGTCATTTACTAATGTCCGTCACCTTTTTTCCTGCAGCCAACACCTCCGAAGAAACCCCCCAGGCGAAACCTGAGCGTCTCACCGACCCACCTGTTACCTGCCGGCGGCGTGGGCGGAGTCGCTTGCGGCGGCTGCGGAGGGTGCGGGGAAGCAGGCACTGGCCCCCACATCTCTTCCTACCTCATGAGGACAGCTCAGACGAGAAGCCAGGACGACCTTGATGACCCTCAGGTGATTAACTTATTGTTTATGAATCAAAGTACCTAACTACCAAACAATAATGTGGGACAGCCGTCAAATCCTTCAGCAGGCAATATCGAATAAGTACTATATTTTTGATCTTCAGTATAAATTTTGAATGAATTATCCCGACATTCAAATATACATGTTATGTAACATTATTCAGATTATTGATGTATACAATAAGTTTTCCAGTAAATTCCTTAATCTGGTCACTCCACCTCATTCGCTTTCACCCTCCCCACTTTATCTAGCACACTATCAGAGGCAATTAATGTTTCGGGGTTTCTTGGATCTCGGTAAACAGTGCAATACGACGTAAACACAGATAATAGTCACTCACTGACGCCCAAGTCTTGCAGTAAACATCAATGCATTGTCCACCTGATACCATCAGGAGTTGTTCCCAACACCCAATCAACAAGGATTTCTCAAACTATTTTATGCCCTACACGCTTCAGAAATAGTTGATTAATTAATGTTCGCACCCCTTAGGTACTAAACGAGGATCACATTTGAAAATAAATAAGTCAAATATTTATTTTTTGACTCACTGATTGAACCATTGTATAAAATCAAAATATCAATAATTGGACAATTAGAAAAAAATGTAAATCGTAAAATGTGTCCCAATTGTGATCATTCAACTCAATTACTTATTTGTCCCAATTGGTTGTAAATGGTGTGAAAATGTGTAACTCTCTTGTTAGGCTATGTAGATATATTCTTAGGTTCTGTCTTGATTGGCAAAAGATAACAGATGCACATAATTATGACGTCTAAAATTGACTGAGGACCAGAAATGATTATCGACTTTATGCACAAGTTCTGAACATAAATATGTACTCTTTCAAAGCATTGCTTTCAACTTTGTCCATAATTCATATTATGATCTCTTCATCATCTAACATTGATAGTCTATATTCCTACACTATGGAAAAGTTATCGCACACTCTGAAATGTCATCTCGAATCGAGGTTAGGAACCAATATTCTAAACTAAACGAAGGTTTCGTATTTAAACCACTGACGTAAATCAGCCAACGAATGCCACTGCTATACTTACTGGACTTTACAATCAATCTTCCTCCATATGATTAACTAAAGTAGTTTAAAGTAAAATAAATCCTATTCTTTGGTATTTCCTCATAATATATAAGACTCCTGGTTATTTTAAATCTATACTTCCGAGTCCTGTAGTGTTCTTTGATGGATTGGTTATTAGTTATGTTCCGAGTTAGAAATCGAATTCGGTATGTACATCCCGTATAACGGTCCAGTCACCAATGTGAATACCCAATATAAAACTTATTATCATATAAATAGATGCCATTAAAATATTGAATTTAAATCGACATCAGTAGGTACCTACACCACAGGTATTTTATTATACGAGCTCCGTATGTTTTAATAAAGCTTATCAAGTGCGGAAGTTCACGCTGTGAGAGCCCAGCTAAAACATAACTCTAATGATTTTTATTTCTCAATAAGTATTTAAAATATTAATCTGATGCCAAATATATTTTGAATTAAATACCGGATTATTATTTTACGACATTGGTAAGGAAGCAGATGAGAAAGTAAGTCTTCTGGGCAACTTTACTTGTTCCCGTTTCGTTATAATATTCTTTTCTAATCCGAGATGCCGTTTGCTCGGTCAAGCTACCCGACCACCGCAACTTGTCTTTCAACTACATTTCTTGGTTTCAAAAACTTTCCGAGCAGGTAGATCCATGTCCATTCGATGGACATGACCATGGCCCCTACAACCTGAAGCGGGCCCCCAGGCCAGGACGTTTTACGGGAACCCTACCTATCGCAAAGGTTAAGGGCAGTTTGATGCTCTATATTAGAGTTCACCATGGTTCTGCGAAGTATAACGGAGGGTATCTATTCCGTGTATTTTAGCGGTTTTTTATATATTTAAATAAACCATATTTTCTTTTATTCAAATGAATAATTCACAAGATTTTGATAATGTAACATTCCATATAATATTGAATATACATAACTTGAAAACACATCAGGTATATACCCACCCACTAGAAAAATATATATTTGAAAAAATACGAAACTCGGCGGGATTTGAACCCGTATAACCATTGGTGTCGCGCCAATCCGTGCATTAACCAATTATGCTACGAGCCTCCTATCTAATGACGACGATTTAAACTAGTAAGTTATACATGAAATGCTTCTTAAATGCACGGATTGGGGCGACATCAATGGTTATACGGGTTCAAATCCCGTCGAGTTTCGTATTTTTTCAAATATATTTTTTTCTAGTGGGTACCTATATAATATCTGAAGTGTTTTTAAGTTATGTATGTTCAAATCCGTTTCAATTATTAAGTTGATTCATATCAATCATATTTCAGCAAATTGCATCGCACAGCCACATATTTTAAAATGATAATATTGTAAAGTAAAATAGCGCCGCAGGAGACTTTTTTTTAAATATTAGAGCATTTTGTGTGATGTCAGTTTATCTCTCTTAACTGGTCGACCCTCCAAAGCTCGGACCCCACGCTAGAGCCATTTCAGCCTCCCCTTGTGGGGGCCATGGACATGACCATTTTCATCTTAGTCGGAAAACATTGATGCTTTGGGTTATTCAAATCCCTCATAGACTTACGTACGCTACGCTACATACTATATATTAATATCTTCATTATTGGTTTCAAATATCGCTCTTAGATTCTTTCTTACCGATATCATGAAACTGTCTTGAGATCTGTGACATGACCCAATGTTCTAATCCACATATTATGTCGACTGGTCTCAGATGTGTATTGTGTTTTTGGGTTTTCGTTTTCCGAGATGCCAATTTATACTTCAGATGTTTACACATTCAACTGGATTTTTTTGAGTGTCTGTATTCGTCTTCTGATTTCGGTTTCCGTATCATTGTCAGACCATGCCATGATGGTAAAGAAAGTAAGTGGGTAACTTAAATGGTTCCTACGAAGAACGCGACAAATCATTGAAATAGTTATTTATACATTTTTTCTTTTTAATTTTTTATAGAAGTACCTATCTTCTTTACTACTTTGGCTTCTGCTTTTTTCTTCCGTATACTATGTATCATATAATCTCTATATGACTTTCGTTGTGTCAATGTTGTACCCCTGCTTAAATCGCTTTTCTTCCCCTCGTACCCAGGTGACGAGCCAAAAGTACTCCTCCCTTCGCCACGGCCGCTCCGTCGAGCAATACGTCGAAGTGAAGGCTTCCCCTAGAACTAGACCTGTGCCCCAGCCGAGGCCATCCCTCGCACTCCTGGCAGCTGGACGAAGAGACCAACCAGTCGCGATATCCACAATGTACGAGAATGTTGTCATCAAGGAGCAGAACCCTAGAAGAAAATTAAGGAGAAATGACTTCAGGCCGAATAGTAAAGCCGAAAAGTCTTCTCTTGAGAGTCTGCTTGATGATGATTATGATGGAGATGACGGTGGAATTAGTGGAGGGTCAGGGGCAGTTACTCCGTTGTCACCGACTCACTACAATCAACCTCCGACCCCTGACCATCCTCCACCTTCGGCGAAGCAGGCTGAAATGAGCATCCATGAGAGGATCAGGCCGCTTAGTCAGGTTAGTAATTGAACGGTGAAGATAGATGATATTCAAATTCTTCGTTGAAATGTGATAGACGGTCTACGTCATTGCTTGATGCTCCTCGGAAATATTGTATGCAATAATTACACTTTGAGTAAAAATGACTTTGCAACACCAAGAAATACTATTACTGAATGTTGACCAATAGCATGCCAACTTGTTGGTCTTTTATAATGTTTTATTATTTCTAAAGCAGTCTACACATCAAAGAAACATAAAATTAGCAACATTCTTGAATGTTTCTTTAAAGAAGCACTAAGCAACATTTTGGCAACTGTCTGACAACATATTTTACACTAAATGTTCTCACGTGTTTCCAAAATCATTTTTGATTAGTTTCGTTAAGTATTTTGAGGTCGCTCAGTGATAGGAAAAGTTTTGTACATTTTTATTTTTGTATAATATTAATTTTAGTGATCTCTATTTCACATATTATCTATCTGTAAGAATCTGCATTGTATTAATAATTATACTAAAGCTAAACCATGTTTGTATTATAAATATTGCCTGTTAGTATTTACACATACCTTAGTATATTATTTGATTTTGTCGTGAAAGATAAGGAACCAACCATGCATCACCTTTTTTATGTTTATTTGCCTTATTTATTTACTGACTATAATACGTTATTATGCGTTTATCTGACATTATGCCATGCTGAATCTTTCTTTGCATTTTTTTATATTTGTGCTTCTTCAAATATTTGACCAGTGTTTTTTGATCTACAAAATCTTCTAATGTAGTTTATAAACATCCTATCATTTCATTTCGTCTGTTCGTCGTGTATTATTTTTATTTCGTAGACAGGGTTATTACTTGGTATTCGTTTACCAAAATACGTACATAGTCATTATTTTCCATTTTTTTTTTCGAAAGCATTTTTTTACACAACTGTATTCTAATAATAATAATATTTAAAATAAACAAATGTGAATTCGGTAAACATCTTTTATTGTATTTAAATTAGCCATCAATGAGGCGAAAATATACGTACCTAGATAATCAATATGTAATTGACTTCGCGTAGAACTGAATATTAGACTGAAAAAATTGTAACCATACCTCTTTCAAATTTCCAAAACTGTTAACCAATTTAACTATTTTATAACTCGTAACTAATCCATTAATTGAACCATCGTTTACGTTGTAGAACTCCATTATAATGATTTGAAAATAAAGTTATTGGTTAATTCTACAATTTTATATTCGACGTAAGTTCACCGCCCTTTACTCGTCACCAAAGATCGAGGCATACAGGATTCAAATCAAATAACACACCCATGGCCCCCACAAGGGGGGGGGCTGACAGGGCTCACCGACGGACGTGGCGGTGGCGGACCGACCAGCCAAGTGAGATAAACACACATCACAAAATTGCACTAATAGCAAAAAATGTCGCCTGCGCCGCTATTTCACTTCAATCATACTAACATTTCGAAATATGTACTTGTGCGATGCAATTTTCGATTATTGTTTGTACAATTCAAATAGGTGTATTAAAAATACAAAAAATCGCTATAAAATACCCTAAATTACACTATTTGTAGTACACAACTGTAGATCGTCACACTGACTTTAACCTTAGCGATAGGTGGGGGGGGCCGCCGAAGAGTGTAGCCTGGGGGCCCGCTTCAAGATGCGGGGGCCATGAACACACCCATTCGATTCTGACACAATATTCAGAATAATAATAATAATTAAAGTTCACTTAATAGATATTTAATTTTCGATATAAGTAATTGGATCATTATAACAAAGAGTTTATTGGATGAAACACTCGCCAACATCATGAAGCGTCAATTACATTGAGCTTTTTTACGAGCTGTTTGTTGGCGAAATTATAATCTGCCTGTAAAGTCGCCCAGTGTAGTCATCTAACAAGCTAACAAGCAGATTGTAAACACTCTACCGAGTAAAGTTGAAAGCCAGTCAACTTTACACGCTACACGCCGGCGTGTGGGCCTACTGCGTCTGCGCAGTAGAGTGCAGTAGCAACCTCCCGGTAAAAAGACGAACTACGTTCTGTCAAAATAGTCGCTGGCTTGTGGCTTCTCAGCGAATGGAAAGTTTTGTGTGTAATCATCAAATCGCAGTAGCTGAATCGCCCGCTTTTAAATTCGCCGATAAACAGCCCGTAAAGAAGCTCAATGTAATTGACGCTTAACTCGACAATTGTAGAATTAACGAAAACGTTGTTTTCAAGCGGTCATATTAATAATGATTATATTTGTTTCCAGCTTCATATTGAAAAAAATATATTGTTAAATATGTAAACACCTAGGTACCTATTGTGTTATGCCTACATTTCGCTGAATTAGCTACAGTGGTAAGTAGGTTTTTTCACCAATCATGCCATTTTAAGTATAATCATTAACTTTAATTTAGGGCCCCGTCGAAATTGAACAATTCGTGGAATTTTTGGGAACTAAGCCTAAATAATTCGTAGACTTTGTAGGAAAAATGTATATTGTGTCATTAGAAAATATGCAAATTAAACCAAATATGATATCAGTGATTACAGCACTTTTTCAAATTATTATCTATAATGGTAAGTCCTATTGTAAAATATATTAGGTTACCTTTCTATTGGCGTTTATAATTGACTTGTAATTTATCGATCTTTACTTACGATGCAATATAATATTATTATTATGTGATGATTTGAATGGTGAGAAAATGCAGGGCACACATATTTCTTACGAAATCTACAGATTTATTACGCTTAGTTCCCAAATTTATTAAAAATGTTCATTTTCGACCTTTATACGGCGCGTGGGCCCTGGTTCCCATTAGTTAACATAATCTGTTCTGTGGTTTCCATTATTTATGGTTTTTGCGTTATCTCTCCGTTGCAGATACGGTAACATCTTCTTAATAACTGGATGTTTATTACTTTAAAAACTATCGATGTTATCTGTTTAATATGCAATGAAAACCAGTCATAAAATATACGGAGCCGTAAAAGTAAGTGGCATTTAAAAATTGTACAGTTGAATCAAACGTTAAGCAATAAATCAATGCCTGCTTTCGTCTTAATCGATCCATCATTAAAATACCGTTGCATTGCGATACGTGCATTCAAAATATTTAATTTGAAAAAATATTAGCTCGATGTAAAAATTTGCTTTTAGTTGATTTTGCAGCACATAGGTTATATTATATTATCACAACCGCTTGTCGCACAGCCTTGCCATGTACCAACAGATCGGTGCACTTGTTAAAAGAATTAAACTGCAATATTGCTATATTCATAACAGTAATACATTTTGAGATATCGTCGTTATGTCAACTCACCTTTGTGTCAACCCACCTCGGTCCCCCCTACAGTCGACAATTTATTTTAGCAACCGTAAGAACATATTTCTGCAGACGTTATTGGTTCTATTATACTCACTATCGATCAGTGTTGCCATCGTTTTCTATGCTGATTATAGTACAAAGGCGTTAAAATTATAGTATTTCTGAAAAATATATAGTTCAGGAACATTTTTCGTCTTGAAGCCTTTAAAATTATAGTACGGTTGGCATCACTGCTATAGATAGCTATTGTCAGACAACGGTTACATGTAAATTATACTTAAAACATTTCACCGTGGCACAGTTCGCCGTGAGCTTTCTTATCGGAAGGAGATGACCGTATACTATATGGTCTCCAATTTTATTAGATTCAATATGAACATTAATTCAATTTTCATAGCTGATTTTGGATATATTCATGAATTTAAGAATGAAAACCTAACCTAACCTAACAAATAATCCAGTCTATCGGCTATTTTCAAAATTTGTTTGCCGCTGGCTTCCTGTAAAGTGTAAACCGACAAGAACAGTTTTTTTTTTATTAGACATAACTTTTATGTCAGTACTATACGACCCAAAGAGGTTGGACGGTCTTTAATATACGGCCATATATTTCCGATACAACGTTTCACCGTGAACACTTTCACTTCTAGTGACGACGTACTTGTTATGGCGGCAACGCGTGCTAAAGGCGTATTTTAATAATGCATCGGCTCTTCTTTTAGTTGCGACTCATTTTCTTCTTCGCAATAAACCAAAAGTTTACTAATAACAATAAATTCTAACATCACTCCCGATCGTTTTAGACATATTTTTATTATAAAAGCTTCAACTTACGTAAATTGACAGATCCGTATGCAACGGAACGTAAGATGAAATGATAAATTTAGGGGCGTTCATTTGGTGTGAGCACACACTCAAATATATGTAGGTACCTACTAGTGGCGAAGGGTAGACGTGGGCTCTAAAGATCCGCCTTAAATAGTGCACACTAAACTATCAGTCATACGTATTTGTTTTCATTGAAATAATACTACCATTTACAGATGGTGGTTTGTTTTTAAAAGCCAATTAAACCTTATGACACCAAGCCATAATATATAATAGTCAAAAAATACTCATCTATTAAATATCTAAAATTATGATATTAAATCAACCATAACTTTGGATATTTTATAGATAGAATAATATTTTTATCTGAATTTAAAAAAATTAACCAACAATATGTGTAATGAATGCATTCTTAATCCAACGAAAACAAATAAGTATGAATGAAAAAGTATGCACAATTTTGTCGTATCGCCCTAAGTATACCAAAACTATTATGAGTCGGTTTAGGCAGGGTTTAATTGATTTTTTAAAACTAACCAACACCATCTGTAAATTATAGTCGTAAGTCGTAACAAAGTTGAATGCACACTATCTATGGGGGATCTTGAACAGCCTACCTCCACCTTTCGCTACCGGTACCTACTTACAGTTGATTTTCATAGCTGATTACTGAAGTACTAATTTAGTTGACGTAACCATTAGAATACAAGAAAATATTCTGCAATATCGCCACCACAACATGATAATTAATATCCCACATCGTACAAAATAGCTTGCAATTTGCAATATGGTTTGAATCGGTCTTTGGAACGTCGCGTTTTTACTCAAAGTGACTTTGGATTAACATTAACATATCAAAGCAGAGCTGATTTTTGTCTAAATATCCATTTGATGCGGTAATGCCACTGGGACGTGGAGGCGTGGTTTTTAGTAGTGTCATGCAACCACGTGAATAACGTCTGTGCAAAGGATTTTAATTGTACGTGCTTGATTATGAAACATTAATTACTCGTAATATCGTCAGCTTTGTCTTGGATTGCTCGCGTGTCTTCCGTCAGTTGCTGTTAAACATAAATCAATAAAAAAAGATAATTATTATTAATCTAACCGGTTTTGAAAACGTGCATTTTTATATTTCATTGAATTCTATTGTAAAAACTAGTAGCTACTTGTGGTTATGTTATATTATATAACACATTTGGTTTGTAAACATTATATTACATGTGAATAGTGTTATTATTATGAATAATATTGCAGAAATTATAAATAACCTTTGTAATGTGCAGTAAAGTTATTTGTTTTATCTTTGAACTCAATTATTTTGAATAGATTCAGTGAGTGTTGAATCTAATATTAGTAAACATAATAATATATTATGTAATTGTACAGAACTATTAAGTACATACATAAATCTTACATTAATATTATATATAATTATATAACGACAAGAACTTAATAATTATAAAGTCTTAAAATTAAAACAGTACAGGATAATAAAAGTGTATACAGGTTTATTTTTTATTGAGTGTATTGGCGAAGTTTAACACAATTGTCATCTAGCAGAGGAATACTTTCATATTTTATTAGTAAGTAAATAAATGCTGCATATTATTATGAAGTGATATTTATTACATTTACTCATTATACACTTTTGATAAAATATAAATTAACAATGACACGTATAGAGACTATTAATAGTGTGTAATTTCCCTTGACGACAGTACCTAATATTCTATGAAGTGATCAGTATCACGTATGTGTAAGTAATTTAAAATATTAGGACAGTGACGTTCAACTCTTATTGAAATGCCACGCAAATCATCACAAAATTCCAAACATAAAAAAGTCATGAACACATAATATTCATTTAAATTTAAAATTTTGAAAAAAAACATCGGCTATTTTCAATGAAGTTTCGTTTTAACGATTTTATTCGTTTGAATATGATTTAGGTACTTACATCTGGGGCCTAATGCTAAAGTGCCTAATTGTTCAGTACTGGCGATCGTTTATTTCTCATCAACAATAATTATTAATATTATTAACTTTTTACAGTACACATCATGAAAACCTGGTTATAAAAAATATATATTATTAATAAGCTCAAGGGCATTGACATTTTTTTTGGAAAATGAGGAAATCTCAAAATTTGAATGATGAAAGTCTAAAATATGCCGTCACATTATTTTTACAAACACTTTCAATGTGCTCGTATTTCATTCATTTTACATCGGCTGACATAGGGAATTCTAGCATTGAAAGAAGGAACATTTTAAAGTACCTCATACTTAACTCAAAATGCCAAAATCTGACATAGGCACTTTGGCACTAAGCCCCAGACAGTGACGTCCCGTGGGGGTAGGCAGATTGAGCGTCGCTTGGGGACGGCAATTACTCGAAGGTCGGCAAATCGAGGAGAATGATTTGGAATACATAGAAATAGCTACCTAAACTTAGTAATAACGAAAACACCTTTCCATTAAAAAAATCAGCTCACTGGTCTTGTCGGGTTCACGATATCTAGTTTAATTCCGTTGCCCTTCGACATCCTTGGTGACTAGAAACGACACGTGCAGATTTGCGAATAATTACAGTCTGATATTTTGTTAGTAATGAACCTATCCATACAGCACATTTCTTAGATATTGGACTCATGAAAGGATGATAAAAATACTGTATAAAAAATGGGGCGGCATTTTATCTAGGGACGTCACTGGCCCCAGATATAAACATTATTGGTCATTGGCAATCTCAGATGACTTCGTGGTCTACGAATCGCCTGACCGCTTTGGCATTACTGCGTTGGGGTATTTTTTTATCGACATTTTATCAATTTTGGCAAGAAAAACAATTTAGGTAATATTGTTTTTCGTTATCAGTTCCCATCTAAATAACGCTAAGTAATGCCTTTAGCTACTCTATACGCACATTCTATTGGCCTACTTACATTTAATAAACATTCAAATTAAAAAAAAAAAAACAACCAAAAAATTGATAAAATTCATTCTTGAGAAATATTTCCCAATCATAAAACTTTGAAAGAAAACTCTTGACAAGTCAATACACCGATTTCTGTAATTTTCGAGAATCAAATATTCTTTAATAATTCTCTAATCTCGAGCATCTATAAAACGTCGAGAAATCACAAGCACAATTACAAGTATTATTAAAAATCGATGCAATACGTAACATAAATTAATACAATAATACCTACATACTGAGAGATAATCTTAAAATATTTTTACCGAATAATAATTACTTAACTTAATCTTTTGCGTTAATCATTGGCCCTAATATTTGTCAATTGAGTATTAATTTTATCCCACCTAAGCTCTAAGTAGTCCAAGTACTTATTTTAGAAAACAATATTATTCCTTACCCAAGATATCTTTCTTTAATATTATTAAGAATAAAACATATCTATTCAATGCACACATTTCTTCTTTCTTTTGCACTTAAGGTACAGGTATTTTGGTTTAGATATGAAATAGTGAATAGTTATACGATCTTGTTACCTATGTTTAATATTATATTTATCTATATAATGATGTAAATATTTTTTTAAATAGTAATAATAAGAAAACAAACCCATCCCGGTATTAATTCGTTTTAACTATATTATCAATTGAATATTGTCGACATGCTCTTACACACATGTTGTTTTTTTGTTTCTTTTGAAATTGCTAGTGATTAATAATGTATTATTTCCGTTTTTATTGTACGACTGCACACAGTTGTCACATTTTTAATAATAATATATTAACTTAATACGAAAACATTCCTCATAAAACATTGTTTTATCTTATTCTCTTTAGATATGTACATGTAATTCATGATTTTAATAAACATTGTAAGGGTCGCCCCACACGCGCACCGCAAATTGCAACATAAACGCAGCAGTTTGCGGTCCACGTGTGGGGCGAACCTAAAAAAACATATTTTGCTAGTTAAACTCTCAATTAAGTATGTAATTTAAACACATTCATTATGTGTAGTTACTATACATTCCGCGAATTCGTTTCACTACTATACATTGCTAATGCCAACACTGAATAATTTAATGTATTGATTTTATTTGTAATATATTTAATGATATCAGAATATTCAAAAGTGTGTTTCAATAATTTGAATATCTTAACAAATTTATTGAACATTATGAAGTTTTTTTTAAGCTTGCATGAATTGCTATTATGATTTATTTTGTAATTGTTTCTCAAGAAAATCTCTATGGAGTAGAAATTATATTTATGATTTTTATTCGGAAATCCACGTCTGTACCTGAGAGCCAGTGTCGCAAGCACTTTCGACAAAACATAATTTGATATTTGTCATGACTGCTTTGTGGTTTTAATAATTACCGATATCTGTAATCAATGGACTCAAAAAGCGAATTGTCCCTGTAAAATATGATAATGTAGGCACCTACAAAGTCAAAAACAAGACTTGAGACACACTGGTTCTGATGTTCAGATTTATATATTATGTATTGATAATTTTACATACCCATGCCTACCTTACAGTTAGGTATCTACCTAATTATCATTATGATTTTTCACAACTCTCCCATATTTTTTCTACAGAGAATTAAAAATAATGTTTATATTAAGAATTAAATTATTGAGACGTGATATTGTTTGTTGTATTTTCTAGAAATGCAATGTACTTAATTATATTTTTGTATATTTTTTTTCATATGTTATAATATATCTTATGATTGAGTTCATTAAGACACAAATAAATGTCTCCAGTCAGGATCGAAAACAGTATTGTGGTCTATGGTATATATATTTATTTTTCTTTGTATATAATATATATGGTGCATATTCCCTGCCTGATCTGAGACATTTATTCGTGTGCATTTTCGTTTTAAGTTGCATCGCATGAAGGTGTTATTACTTGAATTTCTTAATGATTTAATGACGCATTCTCCTTCACGCTTTTGATTTTGTAAATGTATTATTTTCAATAGTTATTATTTTTATGCACAAGTTACCAAAACTATTTTATAAACGAATGAAAGTGAAATAATTATTGTTTGAAATATATTTTTGTTTTTATTTTTTAACTCTTGTTTTTTCTTTCCTTTTTTTAATTTACCTGCCTATGTTTTGCATCCTTCCATTTTGTATATACATTAATATTAATTGATTGTTGTATATACCATTTACAAAGCTTGAATCTGAAAACCATCAAGTATTTATTATCAAAATGTGTGTTATCAAACCAAGAAACGTTCCAGTTTGGTAAGTACCTACAAGTAATCAGATCACTATCAACCTATTTTATATTTTTCTTGATGATGCTTGATTTGTTTGCATTTGTTTTTATGTTAACGTAAAACCGTTTATCAATAGTTCAAATACAAGACAGCAACTTAGCAACAGTAATTTTACACACTTTCTATATACATTTCTATTTCCAATTTGCATATTAGGTATAATATGTATTGACAAATCAAAAATTTACATCGATCGTATATGAATGGTAAATCCGAACTTACTTTTATGCAGGTAATATTTTTAAAGCTATGTTAATCAATTACGAAACATGCAATTACACAAAATTAATTTACACATTTTAATTAATCAATAGATATGTACATAAACTTTAAAAAAATCGATCGTCCAGTTCATTAGTCAGACATCTCCAATTAATTAGTTTTGAGATAATGGCAAAAGCAATATTCTAATGGTCACCAAAAAATAAAATATTATTGATTTATGCCCGAATTTTATATATTTTATCAACAGGTGTTTAAATATTACGTACTTTTAGAGACATTTAGTGAGGACATTTAGAAATATTCTTTTTATTGTGTATCATTGATAATATACATTTTCATACGTTCTCTCGAAGGTGTTTGAATAATTCATGTTTATAATTTCAAAACCTCTTTATTTACATCATTCTAATCGAGCTTCGGTAATATGACAATGCCAATATAGTCAATAGTTACAGACTTCATATAAATAATTACAAGATAAAAGGAACTTTTTATATACTTACATCGTTTTTAAATTTTCTGTTGAATCATATAAACTTGACTTGACTAGCTTAAACGATCAAAAAAAAATGTACTTGATAGAAATAATACTGAAATATCATATTGATTTCCATAGTAACGCACGTATATATTAATAATTTTGTTGCTAGGACCCTAGACCATTAGCAACCAATAATGGTGTCGAAATAACTTTTCATACAAAACAGAATTAACTGAAAATGAATTCAATTATACTTAAAGATGGCTAAAAGTATTTTTAAAAAATACATCGGCATTGTGTTCTGATATATTCTAAAAGTTTCAAATGTCTAGCTAGTCGGGAAGTTAATTAAAAATCGATTGCAAGATTTGTACCGGACAAATAAGAATATGACCTAAGAAAAAAGTTGTAATAAAAACGTTGTTAAATACATAATGGCTTAGAGGTAGTTAGGTCATGGCTACTACCTTGGTTCCTTGATTTTTTCTTGCACTTATAATAAGATTTGATTCTCCTCTGACGGAATCCGTAATGGACAAAACAAGTAAGTAATAATAATTTTGTATCTTATCTAACAATCTAGATTAATTGAAAATTTTATTAATAACAATGTTGGTACTCCAGAGCGTACCGTTTGAACCCTTTGATATTATTACAAACCTACAACATTTTATCGCAACTTCGTAAAGTTTTAAATTCAATTGATAGTGCTCACACGAATAGTCTGAATCACCTATGTTCGGCAATCTACGACTTTGACGGTGAACCAGAAGTGTGGGTATAATGGGCAAATTATAAACATAATATCATAATCGTACACAAAAATACATAAGTAAATAATTAAATTAATAAATATACACCGAATATAAACATATACAGCCGACAGTGGCGAAGACTCCATACTAGGCGATTATTTGAAGCCTACCTTCTTAAGGGGGGACATGCTCGTCGAAGGTCAAAATTGAGTTTTTATTGTATTTTCGAACCATGATCCTGGACACTCCTTAAACGTTGTAGATAATCTATTTATATAATTTTGAAGCCTTATTATCCTTTATAGTTATTTTAAACATTTGATGACTGCATAAAGTATTTTTGTTACATAAAATAGTATTCTTTTAAACCTCTCGCTCTAATGTTTTAGAATATAGTCATATTTCGGTACATAACTGTGCAGTGGTGTTAAGATTTTTTACGTTTATTAATTTTTAAACGCATTTATGAAACCATTAGTATAATTTATTACGAGATAATTTTTGTAAAATATTCACGATAAAAAATTATATTGATAATCTCTGTGATCCCAAAGTATTCAAACACGCGCTTTAATATCATTTTACTTCCTACTTCAATTAAAGTTTGTCAATTTATGGCTACGGCCGTATGTTGTAGCTTAACCACTGGGGAATAACAAAAGAAATGGCGTATTTCAAAAAAACACTACCTTATTCTTAGGTCAATAATTATTATAAAGCAATCATTATTCATAAGATGTTTATCACACTTGAATGGTCTAAAACATAGCTTATAATAAATATCTTTAGAATCATCTTCAAATGTGTTAATCTTGCCGATTTTTTGAATAATAAAATGCCTAATTCTTGTCAAATTTGGGATCACAGAGATTATCAATATAATTTTGTATCGTGAATATTTTACAAAAATTATCTCGTAATAAATTATACTAATGGTTTCATAAATTCGTTTAAAAATTAATAAACGTAAAAAATCTTAACACCACTGCACAGTTATGTACCGAAATATGACTATATTCTAAAACATTAGAGCCAGAGGTTTAAAAGAATACTATTTTATGTAACAAAAATACTTTATGCAGTCATCAAATGTTTAAAATAACTATAAAGGATAATAAGGCTTTAAAATTATATAAATAGATTATCTACAACGTTTAAGGAGTGTCCAGGATCATGGTTTGAAAATACAATAAAAACTCAATTTTGACCTACGACGAGCACGTGGGCCGTTAAGAAAAACATTTTTTAATTGCATATTGAATTATTGATTATATTTTCTATAAATTAATTTATTTTGCCAACGAGAGATGCCGTATGTGTACGAATGTATTACACAGATAATAACAAAATAATCTGCAAAGGTTTTAAAAAATATACCACAGCGCACCATCTGTCTTGACGTAAATAAAGGTCGGATTATGTTTCAAATAATTCTCATTTTTTTTCATATGGACTTTATGTCTCGTAGCCCCGCCCAGTCTATCGAATTGTATGAACTAAGGTAAGCTCCGATCGCAGAGCCTAAAACTAAATAATCAATAATTAGATAATTTAAAAAAAATAATTTCTATGGTGTTTAATCGAATATTAATAAATATACCTAGACTGTTTTTAAAAGAACTTTTACCTAATGATTTTTGATGTGTATAAATGTTTTGAAAAAATTTGTAATTTAAACTGATCGCTTAATTTTATGTCGTCAGTGAGTTTTTGAAGTTTCATTAAATTAGCGTGTCGTTGTCATTAGTGTGTACCTATTCATTAATAGTAATATCGTATTGTCTTCTTATTTCTCGTAAGTATACCTGACAAGTGTGTTCTTTTTATGAGATCTCCACAGCCTACCTCTCTCCAAAAGTCACCCTTCGCCACTGATAGCCGAGCGCTAACATGTCGGCTTGTAATGTCGTGGATCCATATTATGATCCTCTTAGGATAGGATATGGTAATATAATGTAATGTACGTACGTGATATTAATTAAAATAAAAGACATTATATTCTAGGTACCTACGTTATCCACTAAACATTAAATTCTCATAATAATATCGACATTAAAACGAAAAGTTTAAGTTTTATATTATTCTATTTGAGTCTTATCTTTGCGACCCGGGTTTCGTCTTCGGCACCTTCAGACACGTGTAGCGAAACCTAGGGAATAGTATAAAACTTAAATTCCAGGTAACTACTTTCAGCTGATAGTATTATTCATAAAATGAAAGAATTGCTGTCATAAACAATTAAATTTGTTTCCTATCATCACACAATGTATTAATATCAATAAGCACACAATTATTATCAGTTGCAATGAAATCAATCAACGTAAATAGTTACTTTTCAACTATAAATACTAGTTATATTAAATTTACTATCAAATACCGCGTTCCCACCACATTTGCTCACACAGGAAGCGGTGCTGGTCAGCTGGTATGATACTATACCCATGGAATCACCATATACCTACCATTTCATAAAAGAATATTATGTTATGGGAAATAGTCTGACCAGAGAATCAACTGTGGTGTGGATATTATGTGACCCAATTAGTCGTCAGAATTCCAGAGTAATTATTTCATCTCACAGTATGTGCGGTTGTAACCAATCATCGCGTTGATTAGACAATTTTTTTACTCATTCAATGTCAACACTTAATTATTCATGTGCTAAATTGCTTTAATTTGCCCGGTTAGCCATGTAAGTAACTTGTGCTTTGCACTGAAAACCCCTGGGCTCAAATCCCAGTTGAATCAGTGATTACTTGTGTCTCATCTATATATTATATTAAGGTTATGGCGATCCTCGGAATTCAGTGCGTAAGGCGCTCCGGGTTCGACTCGGTGAGGTCACAATAAATATTTATGAGATTTTCTCAATGGCTTAGTGTTTGTGATTCTTTCAGTTTTATTACTAACTACATTGTTGTTTCACTACACTACTGCCATTAGGTCTAATCTAGTGGTCTATTGTAGTGTTAAAAACAATATATATTATTTATATTCGTTTACTAATGAAATGCTGTGCTGCCAGTGAAATGTAATTTGTAACCAAGACGAAGGAATATTGTCCGAAACTGATTCACAAATGACGGAAAAGCATTTACGCTAAATGACATTTTTATCGTTAGCTTTTTGGCCTACATCCCTGTTCAGAGTGGCGGCAAACGAAAAGTTAGCCGAAATCATCGCCACCATTCAATGGCGGATATGCCACAGAAAGAAGAATTTCTTTCCCGAAATGGTAAATTGTACCGTTTGTAGATATTGTACTAAATGTACACGTAAAACTGTGCAATATTTTGGCTCTATTTTGTCATACGTAGATTCAAGTCTGAGTTATTTATGACAATCTCCCCTTTCTGCATTTTCAATGAAGCCTCTAAAAATGTTTTGAGTCTTACTTGTCTATTTTTTCTCTGCATTATAATATAGATATAGTGATAAATATACCTACATTATAAAACGTATTTTCGCGCTTTTGACGAACCTTACTATAAGTTCATGTTCATAATTTCCGCGAGAATACACCCTCCCTTTAAGTTCCGGATGTAGAGCGCGCGTCGAACCGAAAATGCGAGTTACGTTATCTTTTCACATCTTGTACGTAACGTCGAAACCTCTGTGGTGTGCACATAATAGTGGTGTGCCTTATGAGACAAGTTTGAGAAGTTGAGGTAATATGGTCATACCTTTACGACCTATGTACATCTTGTCGACATATTACAGATTCACTAAGATAACGTATTCGTATTAAAATCATCGCAAACTTTACAAGACAAAAAATATCTGTTTAACACTGAAGTGTGTAAGTAATCTGCCAAAAGTAAGTAATTATTAATTTAACATACATAATTTTGAAAACACTTATATATAAGCAATAGAAAAAACTTATTTGCAAAAAAATACAACACCCAGCATGAATCGAACTTACATCTATCGGGTTTCGCGCTCTCAATCGCGGGTAAAAAAAATATTGGGATTGATCCGATGACGTCGGTTACCTACTTTGATTTAAAAATACAAAAGTTGATCGCCAATAGTAACTCAATTTGAAAAGCGCTTCAAAGAGTATTAAGAGCTATTAGTTTAAAATTTGTCGCAATTAAGTATGATACCTATATCATAGTTGTATATGTGCATGGGCGTGAAACCCAAGAGATGCAGGTTCGATTCCTGCTGGGTGTCGTTTTTTTTTCAAAGAAGATTTTTCTATTGGTTATAATATATTTTCTCAGTAGTGTTTTCAAAATTATGTAAGTATGTTCAATAATTAGAATGTTAGGTACATTCTTAAATCTTGTGAATTATTCGTTGAATAAAAGAAATAATTGATGAGAAATAAAAGACCTAATTATTAATTGAATTGACATTTAGTTTTTTACATTTTGGCACACTTGTTAGAGAGTTTCTGACGAAATTATACTGACATATTATAAGTTACCAGTTGCTTGGTCTCCCCATTCGATAAGTTTCCATGCCCTCAAAATTATTTATCGTCATAAAGATAGTAAAAATACGTAATAAATATTTCATTGTAATGACGCCATACAGACACAATATTAGAAGGTATTTCTCATGAGAAATTACGAAGAAACAATAAATACATCAGATTGAACTTTTCAACTAGTTATTGTCTTTGGATTCCCAACGCATTTGCATGTGGGTATGTGATTGTATCGTGCGAATTGGATTATGTTGTAATAATATTACACGCAATTTAATTACATACATACCTGCTATTGATTTTATTTTTGAGCTGCGAAAGTAGAATTTGATCTTTTAGTATGAATTCTATGAAATTAAAACAGACAAAACAAGTGCCTGTATTTATAATTCCTAAAAATTGAAATAAACTTATTATTAACCATTGTGATAAAATAATAATAATTTGAATTGCCAATGCACTACAGATGTCAGTACAGTCGCGGAATATCGCCAGCTAGCGCTAGCTGGCTAGATAAAAATTGTAAATTATATTAAAACAAAACCCTTACAAGCCCGCCTATTTTAAAAACTATGTGAAGAAATGGGTAGCCGCCATACAACGCCTTAATTTGTATTTGCAAGGATCAAACGGGTCAGACATTTTTGCAGTTCACGATAAAATCCGAGCGTTCATGAAAAAGCTTATGTTGTGGAAAAGTTGTATTGAGAATGGTAAGTATGCTTGTTTTGAAACACTTGAAACTTTTATTATTGAAAACCAAGTGCAGCCTAAGATGAACGTACTGTCTGAAATTTCCAGTGATATAACTTTGACGACTATTTTGGGGAAGAGATGAAAAAGTTAGTATAGTTTCAATCGTAAACAGTTAACGAAATTCTGGCTCTCAGTTGCTGATAATTATCCTTGCCTGTTCGATGAAGCTATGAAAGTCCTCCTCCTCTTTACTACCTCATATCTATGTGAGGTCGGATTTTCGGCTATGGTTAACATTAAAACTAAATACCGAAATAAATTGGATATATCAAACTCACTGCGATTAAAAGTAACCAACGTTGAAGTTGATGCTAAAACTGTAACGAAGAAAAAAGGGAAACAAATAATACATCCTTCCCATTGAAATTACTTTGTAAAAAAACCTTTCAGGTGTAGGTATTCAAGTAATAATTTTTATTTATTTAAGTTGTGTTTCTTATTTCAACAGTCTTTCATTCATATTGGTAACACTAAATATTTTTTTCATTTCAATTAGAACAAATAAGACAGCATTAAATAGTTCCACGACTCGCCACTAGGGAATCTGAGCATTGCCAATATTTATGCCCTCTTTTCTCTAAGACAGCTAAGAGGTGGATCCCAAGATTGGAAATTTCGGTTAGATGGGTCGGAGCCCAGTCAACTTTGGGAACTACTGATCTAGATACACACGTAATTGCCTAATTTCTACTTTGGAACATATTATGTGTCTATTAACCACCGTATCGCTAGAAACTTTTCAGTATTGCCTTACGTCTTTGACAGTAAAAGCAACTCGATCTGGCATATCACGAGGTTCTACGTATGGTTGTGAAACTTCGCTTTCACTGCGGAATATCTCAGGAGCAGGATCAGACCTAAATCTTGGGTAGGTGGGAGGTCGCCACGAACTCGAGTGTCTTTTGACTGCTTGTTTTACGACTTTCTAATAAAAAGTATCCACGGAAGATGGGAATACGGTGAAATAACAAAAAAAAACAAATAATTCTAATTAATATAGTATACTTACAAAAAAAAAAGACAAAACAATACGGACATGCAAACTATATTGTGATGACATCTTCACGTTTTAAATGAAACTGGCCTTTGTGGTGACCAATATTGACTGCCCGATGGCTGGTCTGACTTGAGCATCTCTTCCCTTTCGGACCACATTCTCGGACATCCATGGAAGATGTGGTTTGCATCCATCACTGACAAATCCACTTATGGAAAATCATGAACAATATTTTTTAGATCAATATGGGCCTCCACAGAATGGAGGTATGTATTAACAGATTTTGTTTTTACGAGAAATGGATGTCAGCCACTTGCTCAACCTATTAGGTCCATACTCTGACTCATACACAAATTGAAAAACAATATGTGTACTTGCCAGGCCCAGGATTCGAACCTGGGACCCACGATGCTATAGGCCGACGCTTAAGCCGCGCGGCCATCAACAGGAACAATAATTATCTAAGCTTATCCCGTGAGATTAAGCAGGTCACGCAATGCTTAGGTACGCCAAATAAACGAATGAACGATAATAATATATGCGTGAAAAGGAGAATTTTTTCACATACAGCCAATGACATTAATATGGACGAAGCATCTGGAAAAAAATGACACTCACTTTTTTGTCGGGTCTACCGAATGGCATAATCTGTTCTAACGCCGTTACAATAAAGGTGATATTGCTATGAATTCCCGATGCTTTTTGTCGGGTCTGCCGAATGGTTCGGTTCGAAGGGGTTCGCTCAAATGAACATTGACACTAGAAACACTGTTCTAACGCCATTACAATAACGGTGATATTGCAAGAAATTCCCGATGCGTGATATCGCATAATGGAAATTGCGTGACGTCTACCTATACATGTGCGAATGTCGCTATGCGCGAATTTCCTTGATAGCAACTGTATTGAGTGCGTTGTCCGTTAATAACGTCATTGGTTACAGCCCTGACAATGTCTACTTACCCTTCACCCCCATCATAATATATTAGGTACCAATCTATGAAACTGTTGTACTTACATGTAGTGAGATTGAATACAGGTGTATTCGTATTATGAAGTATCTTATAGTCGTTGTCAAATATATTATTTTCTTCACATGACATGTCGTACGTCATCATATGAGCATCTGATATTAGTTTAATATTGCTACATATTACGACACAGTGTAACGGCAATGTATGCATCCATGATTTGCAATATTTGCCGTGCATTATTACGTAGCATACGAATTCTGATATGAGATATATTTGCAGTAACACAATCGTATGTGAAATGGTGTCATCCGCCCGGTTCGCACGAACCGGTTGTTAATCACGTACTAGAACCTATATTTAATTGCTTTGAGATGGTAGGTACGGAACAACAATGATGTACGTTATATTAATGAAGCACACAATAATATCGTCGGTGTTTTGTAAAAAGGGCGAATCAACCATTTTGGCGAAATCGAGATTTTAATGAAAATACAATATGTACCCCACTAGCTTTTTTGTGTATAAAGGCGAATTTTTATCTCCACAGGAAAGTACTTAAAAACGATAATCGACCAAAATTAAATTAATTAAAATTAAGAAATTACAAGCAAATGTGACATATTAGGCCTTTTAAAATATTATATAATAATACCTATTATAATAACAGTATTCTTTCTAAGCTTTATTATAAACTTGTTAGATATTTATAATCATCTACAGGTAAAAAACAAATAAATGTCAAAAGTTAAAAATCCTCCTCCTGTAAAGTAGCATTTTGGTTAATTCGCCCTTTTTACAAAACACCGACGATATGTACCTTAGAACAGTATCTATCTGCCATACTTTTTTACCTGGCAGCACACTAGGGAAGGTGAATTTCTTTCGTGGCACACCGCTGAAATTAAATACAGTGACATCCCGTGGGGTTAGGCAGATTGAGCGTCGCTTGGGGGCGGCAGTTACTCGGAGGACGGCAAATCAAGGAGAATCATTTGAAATATATAGAAATAGCTACCTAAACTTAGTAATAACGAAAATATCTTTCCAATAAGAAAATCAGCTCACTTGTTTTGTCGGGTTTGCGACATCTAGTTTACTTCCGTTGCCCTTCGACGTCCTTGGTGACCAGAAACGACACGTGCAGATTTGCGAATAATTAATGTCTGATATTTTGTTAGTAATGTCTCCATACAACACATTTCCTAGATATTGGAAAGGATGATAATAATTAATACTGTATAAAAAAATGGACCGGCATTTTGGCGCTGCCTAGGGGCGGCATTTTATCTAGGGACATCACTGATTAAATACTTAGGTATACTTTATTAATAAGAATAAAAAAATCAGGTAACAATAAAATAATATTGCTTTATCAATATATAATAAATAATAATATACATTCATAGATAGGTATATAAATGAATAATAATTTGTAGGTGAGGATTTAATTGATTTTGAGTAAAAAATACCGATTTCAAAATCGGCTCTAAATTAGATAAACAAATACGTAATTCCTCATGTACCATCTGTAATTGAACTTATCTGTAGTAGCTAATCGAGGATATCGACTCCAAACTGAAATCCGAAATGCTGAGCTCAGAAAATGACGCTTTGTGCACTGGATCATTTTTAAAGTAAATACAATTTTCATTCACTGTAAATGTCAGATGTGTACCTTCGTCTCAAGTGGAAGGATTTATGATACGTACAATTGATAATCAAGTGTTCAGAAAATGAGCAGAGAGCTTTTCTAGTGTCTTTTGCAATTATTGTCCACAGATCAAACATGTCACCGATGTATTTAAATCTATCTGTAATTAGCATGTCTCTCGAACACATGGGTGTAGGCTCAGATCTTGCATCTACAAAACCGACGAGTGTTAGATCCAGAGTAATGACCCAACCAATGGGTTGAATGAAAGGTTCACAACCATTCTGTATAAGAAACGTATGCTCATCTAAACTTCATATTGCGTAGGCGAATATGCTTCACTTGAGCGAAAATAAGATTATTTTACTTTTAAACAGGTTCTGCTAATTTTGAATAACACGAACATAATCTAATACATGACATTAATTATTAATCCCATAAATGTATTGCAATAGATTCACACTCATTATTTTAATCTAATCTAAATTATTATATTTTGATATGAATATAAAATGTACCTATACAACATAGTTTATCGCATTTCATAGTGTTGCATATTTACAATGCATGTCAATAAACATACCTTTCATAATATAGGTATCAAATATTTGTTTCCTTACAATTCAATATTGCACGTTCCTCCAATGCATGGAATGTACAGAGATTTATTATGAGCAAACGAATTGCGATAAAGTCACTACTTACCTATGTAAATAACTAATATCGTTATCATATATTATTATGAAAATGAATAAAGAAATACAAAAATATATGATTTTGTATAAAATTGTACCGATATTCAATTACAAAACTATTTATTTCGACATCTGATTAATTTTCTTACCGCTATAAGAAAAATAAAAGTACATGGAAGCACACAGAGTGAACTAGGTTGATAGAGCCTATCTTAAAATCATATAAAACACCGTCCACATAAATTCACCTCACGTAAGTGTATCAATATCAGAAGCAATTTGACTAAACATAGTTATTGCCCTCCTTATTAGCATTACTAATGGAAGGCTAGTTCACCTTTAGAGAAAAAACAATGGACGTCCCGATTTCTAAAAATAATTATCAGAGACACACATTTACGAACGATTTGTTCTGATACAAAATATCCATATACTTACGTTCTCGACGCAAGTTGAAAATATTGTTCATGTATCTAAAGATGGTATTGGTTTGGACTAGGCTTTAAGGTTTAAGAGATGTGTTGTTCTTAAACTATTCTTCCATTAGTATGGCAATGGCTATCTAAAAATATTGTACCTATAGACTAAGTGAATTAATATCGTATCAAGACTCCACGATATTATGGACCCTTACCAGGTGCATTCGTCATCTGCGTTTACATACGCAGGTGAGCTCGCATCTTCATGCAAATTGCATTTCCCAGAAATAACATTACCTGCGTCATATGCATATATAATATACGCGGTGGATTATAAGGTTATTTTATATATTGCTATTAAACTCAACGGTGCCTTCTTGCAATATTAACTCAATACGAGGAAAGGAAGAATTATTGTGTTATGGGGTTATTGTACCGTCAATATTGTGGGTAGATACACCATGATGTTGATTAAGAGTAAACTAATATAAAAATAATTACAAGATAAAAAGAACTTTTTATATACTTACCACGTTTTTAAATTTACTGTTGAATCATATAAACTTGACAATTCTATGTATTAATAAATACTTTTTTTGTACTTGACAGAAATACTGAATAAATAGAATACTGAAATGTCATTTTAACATATCATATTGACTTCTATAGTAATGCACGTATAATATACGTGCATTACTATGGATCAATCATATCAATATATTATATTAATAATTTAGTTGCTAGGACTGGACACACAATAAAAAATGTGTACTGGACAAACAAGAATACGAGCTAATAAAAACGTTATTATATTATAATAGAAACATTATTAATTTAATTTAATAAAACGTAAATTTTTTTATAGTACCTACTTTTTCCACTTTCAATAAAATAAATAAATCTGGACCGGTTTCCGCCTCAGATGGACATTTTCAACTGTTCAACATTCTGTTGAAAATATCGCTCTGTGGTGGACGAAACCGATTCAGATTTAGTTATTAAAATTGGAAAAAGTACACGTATAAAAAAATGTGTTTTATCAAATTAAATTAATAATACAATGCATTTTCACCATGAATTGACAGTTAACACAATAAAAAAATTGGAAACACCTCAGAAACATACACATTAGACAAAAATATATATGATGCGGGATGTGCTTCACCTAATTACGTCGAAATTCACTAATACTCATGCAACGGACACCGGCTTTTGTAGTTTGGATCAAGGTATGTAAATACTAATAACATGTACTACACACTTACTTAATTAATTGAATTGACGTTTACGTGGTAGAACTCTTTTATTATGGCTTTGAAACGAAGTTTTCTGTTGATTCTACTTATCTGCGTTATTTATTTCGACGAATGTTTCGAGCTATAAACCTATCTTCGAAACGGTCGACTAGGTATAGCTAAAATACTTAGGTATCTACCTTAATTACTAGCCTGCGTCCAGATCTCTTCATGTTTCACTCTTAACGTATGTACTTAGACTTGCTAATATTTTATAAAAATAAAAATAAATTTATTCCATTAACAATTCACAAGATTAAAGAATTTAACATTCTTTATTGACCACTCGTGATTTGGAAAATATGCATGTTCGACAAATAAAATTACATTCTTAAATCTTGTAAATTAGATATCCGGTCAATAAAAAACTAGTTAATTATTTAATCTATTTGGATAGAGTCTAAAATACTTTCTGTATCAAAATCATGAAAACAGTTTACTATAGTTAATTGATCGGATACCTTTAGAACTAAATTCAAAATTGTTTACCACAAATTTATCATGAGCTATACGTTTATATTTTCCCGACACTAACGATTAAATTAAAAAATATATGTAGGAACATATGAAGAAATCCATTTTTTTTCTTCATTAATATCAGGATTCCGAGTTTAGAAATATTAATCCCGATACGGTATTGTAAAATTTTCAGGATTGTAATTCTTATATTCATCTAACTTTACTTTACCTAATATTCGTTTGATAAATGGAAATAATTATTAGTCCGCAGTTAATATCACTGTGTTCCGAATATTGTTTTTGAGGAAGCGTGAACAAACAATGACATAATAACTTCCTTTTATTGTACGGCGAAAATATTGTTTTTAAATGTGTTTTGTATGCAAGATGCACGCCCGAATGCAAGTTCAGTATCTTCACTTGCATCTGCATAATCGTGCACATGACTTGATGGCTGATTGCACAAACGGAAACAATTCGTCAGCAGTGTATGTATAAACAATATAGAAATTACTTTAATCATTTTTTTTGATCACGAGGCTATTAGTTTCAAAGTCGGTTACCTCCATTTTCCACCATTTTTAAATAATCGCAAAACTTTCAAACATATTAGTAAACAATTAGAAAAAGGGAATAGCTAAATAAAATTACATGCGATGCCCGGGTGGCAACGTATGAACGAAAAATTAACATGTTATTTTTCGATGTGTCTTTGTTTGTGTCGAGGTTTAGCAAGTGGCTAACACCCGTTTCTCGTAACTGTTTCTAAATCTCTTTGTATGACCTTGACCAACATTGGATTGTAGTGTAAATCTCAATAAAACGAATTAAGAGTAATTAAAAAAACCCATGTCTTAACTTGGTCGAGAAGTATAAAAAAGAGCTGCTGAATATAACCGACTTTACAGTCCACCTCCGGCTTAATACTATGTTACCAACACTTTGAGTTGGTATTGATAATTTATGAAAATACAACTACGTAAAAGTGCCTAGAGAACAACAAAAATGGAGGTAACCGACATTGAAACCTATATCCTCCAATGCACCTGTCTAAACTTAAGAGTTTGGTCTACAACTAACGTGATTCTTGTAAACTTTTCGTATTACAATGCTTGTTGGCGATTCAGAAACTTTTTAGTGCGTTTGAAATGGTAGTCGTAGAAATAATACTATTCTTTACGTTGGTGCATTCAAAGATGACCGCTGTACATAACTATTTATAGAAGTCATCTTTGGTAAATAACTGGTTTGACGTTTCAGTATCGCCTTCTGTGCATACTAGAGGTGAGTTGGAAATACTGTCACCAGTTTGTGTACTCAAGTTTCGGATGAAACTACCCATACTAAGTATTTGTGGCCCAATAAACTTGTGATGATAATATCATCGCGAGTCGCTGTTCTGTGCACTCGCCAGATGGTAGACTTTCAACACGATTGACATTAAATGCGCACGAACGAAATAGAACTTGAATATAGGTATATTTTAATTTATTATAGGCCATCCACGGACTGAAGCCGTATGCGGTTTCGAACCGTGTGCAATACTAAGCTTATCTTTTCTGGTCATGGAAATAGATTTCCACAAAGTATATTATACCTAAGCATCTGATCGTATCCGTTTATATCATACACTTACACATTTAGTGAAAATATATTTTCGTGAACAAAAATCATAAGTTTAGTATGGCACACGGATCTGAACCGCATTCGGTTTCAGTCCATGGATGGCCTCTTAGTCTATTGCGTTCGAATGTATGAATAACAGGTCATACATTTTGTGTCGCAGCACAGTGGTGAGATGACGCACAGGCTTAGGCTTTTTATATACCGCTCAAAACATGTTTAAATTTAAAAAAAAATCACTGTTATTCATTTTAGTAACAATAATATTATAAACTAACAGAAAAACAACTCATAAATTTAAAATTTTATAATAAATGGGACTTTTCGACAAGCGGAGCTCAGCGTATTTTTAGCGATTATATTGAAGCCGATACACGGTCTGAGTTCCCTGAGCCGATACGTATTTTAAAATACTACTAATATGGAGATGGTTTTAGTTTCAGTTGAGTATGAAAGTTTTGTCGCGTACGTACGCCAAACGATCTATATAGTATTCCAAATACTAGTAGTAATTTGGAACAAGTTTATATACTAAGTATTTTTTTATACTGGTAGTAAGTATACTTAGTCTTCAAAATCGACCAGTTTTCCCATCTCTAGTGCATACGCGATTTTCGTCATTGCTCATATTATAAACAATGACTATAACGCTGATGTTCTTTTACACGCATTAGTTATAAATAGCTGTATGTGTTTAGCAATGGGAATGTTATATATTTTGTAGGTACATACCTATGTGATTGTTCGTAGGTTGATGCGGTCTGTCCAAAATATTTGAATTATAATCTGAATGTCTTAGTTTCGGTACAAGTCGACATTGTTTCATAATCGAAAAGGTCAGTGGTGTAGGTATAGGTACTAATTTTAATAAAAACAATACTCTTCGTTCATATCAAATTCACGTTTCAAGGTTAAGCAATATGTGCACTTTAATAGGTAATTGATGGAAGTGACTGAGTTAAATTTAAATTTTGTTGTAATGCTACATCACGGAAATTACAAATTTACACTGATTCGGTTAATATAGGTTAGGTTAGGTGATTTACCCATACTTTGAAGGAAGATAGAGATCAAAATAACATGCATTTCTTGGCCAAAGAAACGACCAAAGCACATAATAGTTCTTAAGAATATGAATATTATGAATAAGACGAGAATTAATCTTTGGCAATAGGGTATCCAACTTTCGTTGAGAAGAAAGCACATGAAGACGACGAAGACGAATTGTCAGAGAACTGAATCCCTGTTACGAAATTTCCTTATTCTACTTCTGCCGAATAAGTACCTATTCGTGTAGTGGTCCCTGTATAATATTAGCACCCGTCAGCTTGGCGCCTCTCGTTCACAACAAAATAATAATAGTGACAACGCATTGTTTTGCCTTTCGTTTTGCCGTGAGAAGAAGTGTTGCTTATTAGAGTTATTAATCGCCTTGCACGCAATTACCGCTGGCACAATGAGACTTCGACGCTGTTGACTGCGACGATTGATGACGCCATTAATTAACTACATAAAATATACTTAAAAAGAGTAATTAAGTATCTTAAACTAACCTAACTAAACCCATCTACAATTTGTATTAGTTCAATGAAAGCAAATTAGTAAGTATGACTGGCAAAGTGTGCATTATTGTTATCGGATCTCCACAGCCTACCTCTAGCGTTATGCGTTATTAGCGTCTATATATACAGGGTTTAGATAATTAAATTTAAAAAAAAAACTAACCAATACCGTGTGCAATTTTCATTCTTAGTTCAATGAAAACAAATTAGCGTGACTGGCGTAGTGTGCACTATTTATGTTGGATCTCTATGGCCTCGCCACTAGGGAATCCAAACCCGAACCAAAATTTTGATCCCGGGATTTCGGGATTACAATTTGATGATCCCGGGACTGGTCCCGAGATTGGCTTTCTAGGAGTCTTTTTCGATAGTTAATATTTTTTTATTTATACAAATAGCATTGATAAAATCGGTCAAAAATGTCTCGAATAATTTATACTATTTAAGACATTTAATGTTAATATTGTATACGTTCAAACTTGGTAAAACATGAGTTTAATGGAGTAAATAATATAGATAATAACGTGAAAGTAAAACAGTTATTTATTTAAGAAAAGATAATATTCATAAAATTCGGCGTAGAAGCAAGTGCCTGGCTGCACGTCCGTGGCACTTGCGGTTAAACGCCGTTCGCGTGCCAGAACGTCAGTCGCGTCTAGCTGGTTTTAAATGAATGAATTTATTATTTTTCTGATGTTCTTACGATTGCGTATGACAACAAAAAATGGTTATTTATTATCAGTGAGCATCTGGCGATTCCCCCTGTGACATGCGCAGGTACATACACTTCACTAACATAATTTTGTACACATACTAATTTATTGTGATTGATAAAAAATATCAATCCCGAACGTTTCGGGATTATGTTTACTAATCCCGGGATTCATAGGTATCGAAAATTGTCCGGGATCCCGGAATTGGATTCCCTACTCGCCACTGAGCGATGGAGAGGGATAAAATGGCCGAACTCGATGTCCGAGTGCATCGTTCAGCGCTAGGTTTAACATACTATTTGGCTTACCATGACAGGTTCCAGTCATCTCTATTAAGGTTTTCAAAATAAATGATAACTATATCTGTGTAAGTCTTAAGACATCTTTGATACAAAACATAATCATCCACTTACCAAACTACTAAACTATACCCCATTACCCCACTGGATGGAACATTCACTTCCACCTGAAATACATTTATTTCATTCCACGAGAAGAGAGATACACCCACTACTTATATTATTCTCATCCAAACACGAACCTAAACCGGCCATATTTCTTGCTTTCGTTGGCAGATTTTTTCGTCTTCGCTTGAAAATTATTGTGGAACCTTACCCGAGACTGATTTATATCATAATCGTGATTTTAAAGACATGAAAGATGTGTTACCAATATATAAACAAAAACAATAAGATATCTACGGATTCAATTGACTAACAGCGCTCGAAATGGAAAAGTTTACGAACCGGAGCGCTCGACAAATTTTCTGATATTTACATTGTCATTAAATCGTATGTGTGTTTTATAAAAATAAGTGTGTCAGATTTTCTATTCTATGGCCTATCTAGCTCAGACAGTCAACATATTTTTTCCACGATACGGAGCGATAATTTTCCAAATTTCACGAGCCGGAACGGCGCTCCGGTGCGTTCCGTTCCGTTTCGAGCCCTGATTGACTACGTTATATATTTTTTAAATTTACTATTTATTTATTATTTGATACATTATTTGAGTTTTCTATTATTCGGTTCTGATAAATAAAACAACTAGTTTTTTTTTAATTTGCTTAAAAAAGGTGGTTGATTCCTATTACAAATGATATTTTGTACGGTTATCTATCTTCACTGTAATATGTCATATCATCATATCTCTGGTTATTTGTATGATTTGTGATTGCTTGACAAGATATTCCACATCGTGTTAGAAGCTTTGACGATTATACCTACAGTCAGTTGCGCACCTTTTTCGTTTACCCTAACCTCCCCTTAAAATTTAAATATTTCTTAATGATTTGAGAACATCTCATGTATATACCTACGCACTAGAAAAAATCGTTTTGTAGAAAAAAATACGACACCCAACGGGTTTGAACCTCTATCTGCTGGATTCGCGCCTGTATGCTTTTCCAATTAAGCTACGGGCATACGACGAAAATTTAATATAATTTAATTTATTAAATAACATAATAATATGTACCACAGTACCATTGTAGCGATAGTTTAGGGCTGCGTTTCCCAATGAATCTAGTCATGGAACCCTTTTATTTACATTTAAACATGCCAGCAACTCAAGTCGCCGCATTTTAACGAGGTTTTGATATGTACCAACTGTAATGGTTAACTTTTAATAACATTAATTATATGGAGCGGTTCGTCGCCATAGTTTTAAGTGTGATTAAAATGGCTTTAGCTAGTCTTTCCTTTGTCTAAAGCATGTACGTATTATAAAAACCAGTACCTAACACTGTCGACTTGGTGGAATTTGATTTTAAATTCTAATATATTTAGTTTTATAGTATTCCATTTGGGTCATTTTTTGTGACCCAGGTTTCACCTTTCGGCATCTTCACACACTATGCACACTCACCAATGGTAAATACACACTGAAAAATCAATACATACAGTTAATTCTAACTTATATAATAAATTAATACAATAAAGTAGATAAAAAACTTTATTACCTACCTATTAAGTCAAGGATTAAGTATAACAATAAAAAATATAACATTAATTATGAATAAGTAGTTAAAGTGTTTGTGAAAAACCCTCCCTAATAGATAATTAGATACATAATCACTAATAATACATTCAATAGGCTATAAATCGTCAATATTGGGAAAACAACGGCACTGGGTCCATCCGGCACCCTCCATGGCACCGCACCATCCACCTAGCACCATTCATTAGAATTTAACACTTGAGGAACCTTTCATTTTATCCCGCGCAACCCTTTTTGAGAAACGCAGGCTTAAATAATGAAAATAATAAGCGACCTTCAAATCTGACGTTGTGTGATATCTATATTATACTATTAATTTTGCATTTCATCATAGTTAGATGTAGTGTCTGGTGTGTTTAGATATTCAGTATAAAAATTCGTCTGAAAACTCTTCACAGTATTTAAAAGCAGTAATCGATGTGCATCTACTTCCTCTTGAAGATATACGGATTTTCGGTACCAATAAACAATGTTATGATATCGACATTGATTGTCAGTCAAATAAAATTACCCACAACCCGTAGATTGGAGCGGAAATATTTTGGATACAAGGCTTACTTATACCCTGGGACATCTTATTATTTATAACCCGTACACGATGTACCTATATCAAAGCAGACGAATAAATTAAAATATAATCGAGAACACGAAGCGCAGTTAGATTTAATGTGATATTGCGAATCTTCGATCAGATTCAACTTGCCCGTTCGTGGAGTTACCGAAGGCAAATCAGAAATACAAAAACATTAAATGAAATCAAATATTGATGTTTTTATTGTTATAAATTGCTGTAGGTCCTTGATCTTTTACATCGATACTCTCGATTACTCTATATAGTATATTCTTATATTGATAATGAACATTAACATTTCTAGATCAATGTTTATGAATACCTACCAAACATAAACATAACTATTCAGTAGCGTACGTAGCGTACGGTGAAGGAGTACAAACCATCCCCTGGCGAATTGCTAGGCGTTATTTTTGTTATACACGTGAAGTATATTCATTGAGAAACAATACATGTTTTTGTTTCTGGTTATTTTCTAACAGAATTTCTCAATTTGTATTATTGACTTAACGTAGTCAGATATAGGAAGCTGATGATTTTCTATTTTTATAAAAATGGCAGAAAATATCACCCCATTCAAATGCACGCATTTACAATATTATGTAGGTAGGTAGGTACTACCTACTAAACTTAGACATCAAAATAATTAAATCAAACACTTATGGAATATTGTTGTTTTTATTTAATAAAACGCAATTTTTTATAGTACTTATTCCACTTTTAATTAATATATTAGGACCGGTTTCGTCCGCCTCAGTGGGACATTTTCAACTGAATACATTTTTTTAAAACAATATTTATCAAACAAAATTCAAAGCGATAGAAATAATATAACAATAGGTACATAAATAATTATCCGTCCAATAATACCTTCCCAATAACAGATTAATTTAAAACTATGGAATATGGAATAAACTTATGAAATAATGTTCAAATATTCTAATATGTACTAATGTACAATTTACAATTTAAACATCGATTTTAAAATATAAAATTCGTAAAATAGGAGATTGTGATATTTTTGGTAAAAGAATCAAATGAATTTCAATAGCAGATGAAACTTTGCTTGGCGCCTGTTTTTGTTTACACTGTGCCTGAAAATCCTGCACTCTCAATTACATACCATAACCTTAATAGGTATATTATTATAAATCATGCATACTACATATTCTTTAAATATTCGTATTTTTAGAATGTCGTTAAATCCCGTATTTCTATAGAAATGTTGTTATCTAATTTTACTATTACTATTTTTTTTCAACGAATAATTCACAAAATTTAAGAATGTTACATTCTAATTAATTCTTGAACATATTTTAGCATAATTTTGAAGACACTAAAGCTAGTAGCTCAATTTGGGAAGGGCTTCAGTATTAGAAGGCAAATAGTTAAAATTTGTCGTAATTAAGTATGACTCCTTTAGCATGGAGGACTATGTGCGTGGGCGCGATACCCGAGAGATGCAGGCTCGATTCCTGCGGGGTGTATTGGTTATAATTTAATATTTTCTCAGAAGTGTTTTTAAAATTATAAGTATGTTATAAAATTATTGTTAGTGTGTTGTCTTCCTGTTTATAGAGATATGAGAAGAACGAGTGGCAATAAGTAAATTTTATAACTTTTTAAATTAATGTTTTTTTAGAGTCAACTGCGAATAACTCATCGAGCCCGAGAGCTTACTACATTTTTTATACTAGACGCAGTCTATGTTAGAGGTGGGAAAGAAGTCGATTTTGAAAACTAAGTAATCTTACTTCCAGTATAAAAAATACTTAGTATCGAAACTTGTTCCAAAATACTTACTAGTATTTGGGATATTATAATATTATAGAGCGTTTGGCGTCATGCGAACTTGTCACTATTTCTGTCCTTCACTATTTATAGGTAACAACTTTACAACATCACATAGACTATGTGACTGCCCTATAGACTATAGAATGTGAGACATGAGATGTTTGTACAATCTGCATCAAATTATCACACTTGTAGGACGAGTTATTAACATTTTGCCAAATATCTTTTTTCGACAGGAATACAAGCGGATGTCACGTGACATGGAGACGGAAACGGATCCTCGGTTCCTCGGGAGATGCTCGTCACCATCGAGCAGCGCCAGCACAGACCACTGCGTCGAGGAGTACGTAGCGGAAGTACCCTTTGCTGGTGAGTAGATTTAATTGCCATAAAAGACTTTTCGTGTTTTACCCTGTAGCACTGATGATTCGACTGAAGCTCCAAGATTGTAATAAGTATATTATTATATTTTGTTGATATTGCTATGTTATTAATGTTATTATATCTCTCAGGCTAGTGGTTTTTAAACTGTTTCATTTTACGGCTTTCTCAATGTGTAATAATTATTTGACAGCGCCTAATTTGTTTTAAACTTTCCCGCCAAAAAGTCTTTCGTATATGTATGTGAATTTGCGATATGCACTCTTTTTTTTCGACCATGTCCGATCCTAATAGGATCATAATATGGGCCTCCACAGAGTAGAGATTTGTATTAACAAATTTTGTTTTTTTACGAGAAATGGATGTCAGCTACTTGCTCAACCTATTAAGTCCATACCCTGACAGACACAAATTGAAAAACAATATGTGTACTTGCCAGACCCAAGATTCGAAACTGTGACCCAAGGCGTCATAGTCCAACGCTTAAGCCGCGCGGCCACCGTGGGTGTATATGCACTCTTATTGAATGTCTAATCTATTTACGAAAGAGTGTCTATGAGATGCTGTTTCCATAGTAACTCAATATTCCTCTAAAGTCTCGATGACATTGAGCTACTTTACAAGCTAATTGTCGGCGAGTTTAAAAGCGGGCGAGTCAGCTAGTGTGATTGTGATGATGACACACAAAACTTTCCACTCGCTTAGAAGCCAACAAGCTAACGAGTTGAAACCTCCATTTTTGGTATTATTTTGACAGGACGTATTGAGTAGTTCGTTTTTTATCGGGAGGTCGCCACTATCGCTTTACTGCGCAGACGCAGTTCGGCCCACACGCCAGAGTTAGCCCGGCTTTCAACTTTTCTCGGTAGATTGTTTACAAGTTGCTTGTTATCTAGTTCGATGATGAAGCAGATCGTAAATTCGCCGACAAGTAGCTTGTGAAGTAGTTCAATGTAATCGATGCTTAAGGGGTAATATTTTCGGTTATTTATGTGAGTCCTACTTTCCACGGACACGATATTCTTAAAAATTAATTTGCCAGCTACTAGGAAAATTATTTGGATCACTCTTATTTAAATAATTATTGTAATACATTGTAATGACATTGATGTATGCTGATTTATTAATTTCCAATAACATTACATTTCATTTCAATGATCATTTTTTAAATTTCCAATACCGGAGTAAGTAATTTATATCGTTCCATTTTCAAATTCAGTTGCACTTTATATTTTGCGAATTTATTGCCATCGGATATAAAAAAAAGATCGTTCAAATTTTTTGCACAGTCAACATTGTCGAGTTGCAGCAGTATTTTGGTCTGAATATTGATACATAGTTTCGAGTGCTTGTTGATGCGTGATTTTGAAAAAGTTCACCGGATGTCCGGTTCAGTGGACAGCGCCAACGCCGTCTGGCGGGTAAAAATATAGCATTTTATTAAGTTCCAACCCAACTCTGTTCGAATTAATCGAAAAAACTAATTAATACACTGGCATATATTTACTAATATTGATTATGATATAATACTATATGAAAATAGGTAGTTTTAAATTTTAGGTTTTAAATATTATTCACACGTTTACCTATTACCATTTCAATAATATTTAAGCATCGAATATCGAACATCTAAACAATATACTGGCTCCATCTATGTTCAAACCTACCTATAATGCAAAACGTTACATTTATTCTATATAACTACAGAATTAATGCATATAAATACGGTTGAGTTTCTCAGTGGGTACATTTTTATTTCTGTAAGTGCATCCACATTGGCGTAGTTGTAGAGCGGCCATATCAGTCAATTTTTATCAATAAATCATCAAAGGCAGCTATATTTTAGGTATGATTGCATCACCTTGCCGGACGGTTTTTCTGATAGAGATGCTGTGCGACGGTTAAAATATGTCTGGTTATGGTTAAAACATCTCTGCCGTTTTCCAAAAGCTATGGGTGGTTTTCCGCAAAATACCTTTGACATTTTGACATGTGGTATTTGTGGCATTTAGGGGTCTTTGGTGACGCTAGTCGCTTGTAATCTCTTTCATCTAACTAAATTTTAGACACATAAAGGAGGTATCGCAATATTAAAATCACCAAACATTACTAAGATACTATACAGATTTTCCGTGCGTCAAACTTATCTTTCCTCTCCCAAATATCTAGAGGTACTGTCGATAGTAAGTATATTTTTTTTCCATTTGTTCATTTAAAATCAGTTTTCTTGAAATCATAATAAATAGGCACTTCGTATCGATTGGTATTTGATTAACAATATTGTGACGTCAAAAATCAAAAGTATTTCGTGACGAGTAAATGTTGGGAAACGCTGCTCTTATCTAATAAATAATGGTGGTGCGTTGTTACATTAGTAGATGATAATGATATGAAGAAACATTTTTGTTTTCATACAAAACCGGTTGATTAATGTTGACTGTGAAAATGAGTAGGGCCGGCGGCTATTTTAACAATACACATTAACTACCTACCGAAGTATTTAAAAGTCTAACTAAACATTAATATCTTTTCGATGCTAAGTTGTTTTAATTGTCTATTACCGTTAACTTTTACGGCAGTGATTTTAAATCTTGCAACACTTTTGTAATTTATGGCCCGTGTTGGACCCCATACTACGAACAATAAAATAATTATTGTTGGTTCTACAATATTCGTTTTATAATAAATGTAATATTAACATGATTTTTTTATAAAGAATTGTCGATTAGGTTTACCTGTAACTATAATTACGGACTTACAGTAACCATCGTATAGGAAAATCCTTTGGATTTATTTTATTTAAAAAAAACCCACATTAATCTTTATTTGAGCTTTATGTCATAAATTAAAGTATAATTATAGTAAATCAATCTTTGAGCTCACGTATACGGTCCACAGTGGCGATAACTCATATAAAATTATTTTAACCTATACCTAGATACATGGCCCCCACATCCTGAAGCGGGCCCCCAGGCTAGGATGTTTGGCGGCCCCCCCTACCTATCGCTAAGGGTAAAGGCAGTGGGACACGCTGCAGTAGCGTTTTCCAAGGTGTATTTTTAGCGATTTTTTGTATTTTTAATATGTACCTACATCCATTTGAATTATGGAGTTGTCGAGTATCGGCTAACAATTAAAAATTGCATCGCACAACCAAATATATTGAATTATTAATATCACTGAAGTATAATAGCCCGCAGGCGACTTTTTTTTTACTATAAGAGCACATTTGTGATCTGTGTTTATCTCACTTTTCTGGTCGACTCGTCACGCCGGGCCCCTCCTGATCCCGGGCCCCCAGGCTAGAGCCCTGTCAGCCCCCCCCCTTATGGGGGCCATGCCTAGGTACCTCAGAGCCTGAATGTGTCGTATGTACGTTTTGTAGAAATATTTATTGTATAAACGTATTGTGTACGTTTAAAGTACTGATATTTTTGAACGTTTGATAAGTATCGACAGTAGTTGTCATTTTATGTGTTTTTAGATTATCAACATTTCTGCTTGTACATAATATGAACAAATCTGAATAACTATATTCTTAAATAAGCCACCATAATTATATTTATGCTGGGATTTAAATCCAAGACATACATATCATTTGCATCAGTGATTGCAAGTTTATCAAAATGAATATTTTCTCCACTAGCAAAATGTGGTTAAAAGTGATTTAAAAATCATGCTTGCTACTAATGCAACATTAATTATTATTTGTGGTAGATAAATAATTGTCATACACTTCTCTAGTCTGCCCATACGACTTCATGGGGTTTTCCACTATGGTTTAGTATTTAATAATATTTTTTAATCAGAAGGTATCTACGTAATGTTGTTAATTGTTTATAAATCAAGACTGGTTTTGTAATTTTCAGCTAATAACAAAATAATAAAACACACTAGTTAGTCTATTTATTTTTTAAAAGGAAACTACCCAAGCTGGAAACTACTAGGTATCTAGGTAGGTAATTACTGTAAATGGGTTCTCGTCAAACGTATTTATTTTATCTTAAAGTAGATTTCAGATGGGGGGCTAAGAGAATTGCTGATTATTCCCACCTAGTATTCAAACAACAAAAAATGTGAATTACATTATTATAAAATATGAAATCTGTTGCAAGGGCGAAAGCGCGGTGAATCGGAGACTGACTAAAAATTATTCAGACATGCAGCTGACCGTCATAAAGCTCACCGTTTGAGATCAGGTGGCGTCTGTCGATTTGCTCTCAAAGTCTCAAACCTTCATTTGACAAAACCGCATGAAATAACAAATGTACTTACAGAAATTTAACCGGGCACGTTTAAGTGAAAATGTGACAATCATGGCACCCACAAGTAGGGGGCTGACTGGGCTCTAGCCTGCATAGCCAGGCATAGAGGATGGGGCGGCGTGGCGGATCGACCAGATAAATGAAAATATAAGCACACATCATAAATTTGCTATAATTTTTTTAAATGCGTGGTAGTGCGATTTAATTTAATATTGTGATAATATTATGATGATTAAGTATATTACTTAAATGATAATTATTAATGTGTAGAATTTGGGAAAGGTTATTGTGGAGCATCACACTGCCACCTTAGCGATAGGTAGGGGGAGCCGGTTTATGATGTTAGGGCCAAGATAAAATCATAATAGTAGGTAGGTACATCCGTTTACACACATTATCGATGCATCATGACGGTGTCACTATCTACGAGTATCTACTGTAAAACAAAATTCTCTTGATGTTCACTTAAGAATGTGTGCTGTCATCTCCTTCCATTTTAGAAAGTGAAAACACACTGTCACTTTTATTCTTTGTGGTTTTTCGTCTGGATTCAGGACTTGGAGGTGGACGAATAACACACTGGAATTGTGTTGGAAACTGCTAGATGTATTTACATTATTATCTAATGGTTACATTTTTATACAAATTCTTTTCAATTTAATTTTGGCGGATAGCGAGGTTAACACTGCTTACTGCGTTGCTGTCAAAAATGCTTCTCCCGTGCTAAAACAAACGGCCGGTTACGAGTGGTACAAATGCGGCGTTGCCGTTCGTATTTTTTTGTTACGGCATTCAGACAATGTTGCCGGTCAGATATTTAACATTATTTAATGCAATCAACCCTTACTATCTGTTGGTTTGATACCGACTCGGGCCTCTCCAGGTACACAGAGACATCCCCAAATGGGGACCATTCGGGGATGTAACAGTACATATATATCAATTTTAAGATTCGTCTATAATTTCTTTTATTTTGTTAACTGTCAATTCATGGTGGAACTGCATTGTATTGTTCTTTTTATTTAATGTCCCTCTGAGGCGGACGAAACCGGTCCTAATCTCTTGATTAAAAGTGGAATAAGTACTACATACAAATTGCGTTTTATTAAATAAAAACAACAATTCGTCTATAAAACTATAGTAACCATGTATACCTACGTAAAAGAAACAGGACTTCATAATAATATGTGCCAGAATGTTTTAAAATATTATTCAATTAATCATGTAGGTACCTACTCTTTCCATGTAATCAGTGTGAAATCCACTAGAAATGAACGTTAGTTACCCGCATTTATATTTGTTTTGAGAATCTCTTTTGTGGGTTTATGAGAGAACAACATTTTTAGAAGCGCAATATCTTATTATAGAAAAACAATGGCAAATTCATCAAAGAGTAATAACCTTATATAGATATACAAAAAATTATCTACTTACATAGGTACATTTATTTTACATGTGCGTTTCTTTGTTAATACAATATTACCTGCGTATTCTACACGTTCGGTTACAGCGCCTAAAGCATAATATAATAATATTGTATTAGAAAATATTATTAGTCGATAAACACTCCATTGAAAATGAACCTTCATTTTTAATCAAAATGATCGACGACATTTTGCAACATTAAGCCGGGGTTAATGTCTTGTTATCGAAATTCGATTTTTACTGTAGATATCTACGTGAGTATTCATTACCATCATCATTCGTCGGACTCGTGGGAAATGAGTAACTTAAATTTGAACTTCGCGACAATTACATTTAATGTCTCGTTCTTACTGATTAGCCAATTCGAGTCACGAATAACAAAATTTTTTTTTCATCGAAAACGTTCACTTAGAACGTTCTGACTTGCTCCTGAATTCACAGCGTTCACGAAAGACGTTGGCTGAATGATTTCAGTTAATCATTAAGCATGTGTATAAAACCCGTATTGACTTACGGTATGTATGTATGATACGCGTATGTCTCAATTCAGCCGTACATTAAATACGCATATCTAATTCGTAGTTCCACAGCCTGTAGTGTGCACAGGTCTCTTCTAATTGTCGCTCCCATTCTTTTATATCCTTTTGAAATACGGGATACAAAAAAATGGATTGCAGTTCCTGGCTTACGCGATTGAACCACTGCAATTTGAAGTAGACGGTTTCGCATAAAAACATGTCCTTTCATCGGACATAACTAATTTATATTAGTCGGGAATTTTTGATGTTTTGGATTGTGTTGAGTTCACCAAATTCTTCGTTGATTTCGTAGTTGTATGATGTACCTACTCCACATTTGTGTTTTGCTGTTTTTATGGTGGTTTTGATATTTTATGACCATGTCTCAGTCGAAACGATTTTATATTTGAGACCGTCCTAAATAAGAATGGAGTAGGTTCTAATCTGAAAGCTCACACCAACATCTGAGATTTTTTAGCCAAGACATTATTGATTTCCCAAAGCTTCATTTTTCAATAAACTTTCCTTAAATAATAATGTCCAAAAGTTAATACGTCGTCTCGTGGTGCTGCATCAAGTGCCCAAAGTATGATGGCTTTCTAATCTGAATTTATTTGATTATAACTTTGTTTTTTCATCATCGACATCTCTTCGAAATTCGTAACTTCCATTTCCAGACACTCCAGCTGAATGCAGATACGGAGTTACTTCTGAATACCCACACTTCGAAAGTTGATAACATTATTCTATACATGAATACCTAATTTTCATCATAAAGCTTTTTTGTACTTTTGAATGTTCCTATCAAAATTAGTGACCCTATAGTTAATAGCATGGCCCCCAGAAGGGGAGGGGCTGACAGGGCTCTAGCCTAGGGGCCCGGGGTGGCGGATCGATCAGATATGTGAGATAAACACACTTTACAAATTAATAATAGTAAGATCAAGAATTTTTAAAAAAACGCCTGCGGTGCTATTGTACGGTGGGAATATTAACATTTTAAAAATGAGGTTATAAGATGCAATTTTTGATTGTTTTGTGTTGATACTTGACAACTCCATAATTCAAGTACCTAGATGTATTAAAACTACAAACAATTACTAAAAATAACCTGAAGGCCTTTAATTTTACCTCTAACACAATTTTGACAACGTTTCTGTTGTGCGTCACAAATATGCCATTAAACTTAGCAATAGGTAGGGTGGCCCTCCAAAAATCCTGGCCTGGCCCGCTTTAGGATGTTGAGGCCATGGTTAATTGTGCATAGCTCATAGAAGACCATCATTGATAAACTCGAAACTACAATTTTTTAAATAAAGATAGGTACCTACTTAAGTACCAGAAAAATATGTCGGTCTCCAAAACAGCAGATTAAAATAAACATGATGGATATAGATATAGATGGATAAATAATGAAATTATTATTATTATTAAACTGGCGCTAGGGGCCGTTCAGGTCCATGGCCGACTGCACAACGTTTCTCCAGGCATCGCTGTCCAGCGCTCTCTCTTCCCAGTTGACTATCCCCAGCCTTTCCGCATCCCTTTGAATGTTGTCCGCCCATCTCCATCGAGGGCGGCCAAGAGGTCGAGTGCCAGCTAGTGTGCCTTTGTAAATACTTACCCATATTATTTTGATACTACCATTTGGCAAGACTTCCAAGAAGACTGCATTTGAATGCTCTTAATTGCATACAAACAATCGCTCGTCGAGATTTCGCCCATAAATTATTTGCCCTCGTAAACTGCACCTCACCAGTAATTATTGTAAAGGGCCTAACATAAATAATATGTAAAAGCGTATTATTAAAATCGACTGCCTTGATGCAGTTGTTTCTATAGTTCCATTTTAAATAGGTACTTACCATCAGGTGCAGTTTGTTATTATTTATATTTTAATTATGTAATCATATGTATTGCACATTATACGTACCTACCTAATATCTACCTAACTGTCGAGCGTTGTCTTTGAGCGCATGTTTAAAAATTTAACAATAGTTTCATGACATTCTACAGAATTTATTCTTTAGTTCAGTGTTTCAAAACCGCCGGTCCGCAAATAAGTGTCGTCCATATCAATGCCAAATATTTAATTCAAATCGTCATTCAAAAATAATTAAACACACATACAATTATTATTATTATTATTATCCAGCCAATAAATAAAACGAAACAGAGAAACCTTCGGTGTCCAATAGTTTGAATGCTAATGCAGTGCTTCGAAGACACGATGATCGATCACACTATTTTTTTTTAAATTATACCTATATTTAGTGTCTCAAAACTCCAAATTTTTTATTATTATTAATATACTTACTGATCGGTTTCTGATTTCAATTCACATTAGAAGTGTTAAGTTTTATTTTTTGTATTCCTGATCAGACTGTGTGTTTATATCTGTCATAATATAATGTTTAAAAACTAATGAACAAAATATTACTATAATAATATAATAGGTTTTATTTTTGGGTTAGCGGTCCGTGAAATATTTCTCCTAGTTTTATCAGGCCGCGTGTGTAAAAAGATTGGGGACAAAACATGAGATAATTTAGAAAACCCGTATTTTATCATTATATTGACCATGTGGGATTCGAACTTGCATCCTTCACTTACGCAGATAAAGTTGCGGAGCACACTCCATGAAAACGTGCGATGCGCGCACAACGCAGGAGGCTGAACGGTACTTGCTTTAAAAGCAAGTGCTTTCCACGGCCACTTGTAAGTGTGTTTTGTCGCTAATAGCTCTTAAAAATTAAAATAACATTCTTCATTCTTTAGAATTATCTATCTAATACCAATCTACAATTCTGAGAAATGCTAAATGACGAATAAGATTCTACTAATTAAACTCTAACATAGGTATTATGTACATATGTACTCAAATAATTTAAAAAAAAACTTGTGTAATTAGTAAACAATCAATTAAATTTGTTTTTGAGAAAAGTCAGAAACAGCTGTTTATTTATGACTTAATTCATAAAATACCTGGGTATTGGGTTCATAATAATATATCGTTTTATTGCATATAGGTATTCCGGGTTCAAATAATATGTTAATCGTGTTTCTGTGGAGAAGTGGTGCACAACCTATTTGAATGAAGGGCCAATTATTTATCCATTTTCTAATTTTTCACGGGACGCAGTGGGTAAAAGTGTTGATAATAATGATATATTATACTAAACGAGACATACATTTTATTATTTTTAATTTAATAATTATAGGTAGGTATATATGCTACTCCAATCACTCTGCACTCTGCATTACGTACATATATAGGTATATTTGCACGATATGACTTGGGAAATTATAATTTTGTCGTATTCAATGAACAATTTGGTGATGAAGTACTTGTTATTTTGAGCCGCATGAGGCCCACGGGCCGCGGTTTGTGCATTGCTGCTGTAGAGTGTATATATTCCTTCGTAGGTACATAAAATCATTATACAATGGTATTTCAGGTATGAATTAATCATAGGAATTTGCCCTAAGATTTGAAATTCAAATACTATCGAAGTGTCATTGATCTATTGCCTTGTTACGACGACAGAATAATAAACACGTATTTTATTATTATTTGTAATATTGGCATGCCTGCCTAATATTTAAATAATATTATTGCGTATTAAAAGTACACACATGCCACAGGTGTTTTAGTTATATAGTTTGATACGTATGTCACTTATTTTTATAAGTACGTAGGTACTAATTTATTTGTGTAGCTGCCTACACCACAAAACGATATTTTTATCCATAATAATCATAAACAACCAATGAAACAGACATACAAGTATTATTACTTGTCATATATGTATATATATTTAATATAGGTCAGGGATGGGGAACCAACTCCAAGGTCAAATTTTGATGAACAAATCCTTAAAAAACATATTTTTGATTTTTTTCGTCTACATAAAATAAACATAACATATTTAGAGATTGAAAAGTATCTAATAGTTTCACGATATTCAATATGTATGATTCAAAGTAAATATTTACTTTTTAATGAGGATCTTTTACGTTATTAAATGTCATTTATGCCTTCATATAATACTATAGTTATTATTCTATGACTCAATACCTACTTTGATTTAAAATACAAATGCCGACAGCCAATAGTAGCTCAATTTTGAAAACGCTTCAGAGAGTATTATAAGAGCCATTAGTTAAAATTTGTCGTAATTAAGTATGGTACCTTTAGCATAGTGGTCTATGTGCGTGGGCGCGAAACCCGAGAGATGGAGGTTCGATTCCTGCGGAGTGTCTTACTTTAAAAGATTTTTTCTATTGGTTAAGATAATATATTTTCTCCGAAGTGTTCTCGAAATTATGTAAGTAGATATGTTAAATGTCAATTATTTTGTAGCATTTATCTCAATCACATCTATTTTAGGCTCTTATGTAGGTCGTTATTACTGTATCTATCTCACAACTTCATCGATTTACACGTGAACGCGATTAAAAGAAATTCGAGCTTCTTTTTAAAATCCGGTAGTAGGTACCTATTGAAATAACAAATAAGAACAAATAGGCCAAACCTATGCTAAAACCTCGAACACGCGACTTGTGTTTGTTTATGTACAGAACCTTCGTCTCACATTGAAAACGGCCCGAACCAACAATATTTTCTTCTCGATAACCATGCTAAAGATTTGTGTAAACATTAAATTTGTTTATCGACTTTTGTGTTACACAAGACGATGTGCCTGTATACATACACAATAGTGTGCATTTTTACAATATTATTTACATATTCTTTAGCGGCATAATAGTTTGAGTTTGCAATACAAACGTATCATTGTGGTAAGGGCAAGAACCGACCGACTGACTTAGGGACGCGGATTTAGCCTCTGAGGGCCTCAACTATTGGATATTATGGCCACCAGAGAATGCTCCATCCGGAGTCAGTTTCAAGTAGGCACCTACTATACACAGAATAGATTAATAAAATAGAGACGCGAAAGTTCGTCGTCATAGTCCTCGAATTTGAAGTCAGTTTTGGTTTATGACTTAATGATGGTTATGCCATAAACGCAAGAAGTACAAAGCCCGCTGAGCGTCCTCAAATATTACTATTATTAAATGCGCGTTTTGTTTACGGGACAAACATGAATGCATTTTATTGTCACAGGCGTAGTTAAATATTGAGAATAACAATTTCTTTAACACGTATATAAGTTTATCTAACCTCCATAGAGCCACATTCAGAAGGTAACAAACTTACCTTATTTTTGTATTCCCTAGCTATGAATATGTTGATTTAAATTTTGTAATGTTGGTCTTCCTACCAACTTTTTCTCAACACAAATCGAGAATATTGTAGAAAAGTGTATGGTTGTCGATTCATGACTTAAATTTTTGAATGACAATTTGTATTATAATTAATTATGTTTTACTACTATTATAGTATTCATTCATTGATTTACAAACTTTTCTCGAGTAGATAGATAATGGTTGTCTTGTTAGTAAACGTTACAAGTTTAAACGCAGGCGACTCTAACAATTTATTTATAAACATAGCATTTTTTATTTATAAAAAACATGCAAGAGACAGTCATGTTGAATATATTGTTTCCAAAAGAGTTTTTTTTTTGCCACAGGAAATGCAAAATTTTCATGAATTCTCTGCGAATGTTTCCCTTTCTGAGCGAGCCACAATTATTGGTACTTAGGTACCTACATTATTTTTAAAACACACAAAATTATATGCATACAATTAAAATGCTGCTGCTGCAAAAAAAAATACCGCTACTCACTTCCGAATTACGAAACAGTACTAATGAAACGAATTGTTTGATAGGTGAATAAATATTTTGCCTAGTTATACTTCCATATAGTTACTTACAACGTTTATATATTATAAAATTGCTAAATGGATAACATTACACTATAAATTCTATTATAGGAGAACACAGTGATGTCCCTCTCTTCGCTGTCTTCATAAATCCGAAATGACATTTTATAGGGAGCAAAAACTAAGTTGAATTCTGGAATTATTATTATTTTATAAGGCTTTAACACATTTTTACTAATCATCCCTACCTGCTTTGCATTTAAGGTGATATTTTGAACTTTGTTAATATTCGCGATCAATAATTTTAAATCAAGATAGGTATTAATGATGGGCGAGCGGTTACCGAGTCGTCTTATGATGTGCACTATTTATTTCGAATCTTAACAGCCTACCTCCACCCCTCGCCACTGGCATCTAATTATATTGTAGTATGTAAAATCATCGTGAGACGAAGAGACGCTTTGCGTGGCTGGTACACGTATTCCGGATGCCGCCAAAGAGTGCGGCACTTCGTACCCTTATGGCACAGCCTCAAGGGTTCCGTCGCCGTGGCCGGCCCTCCCTCACCCTGCAGCGGTGCTACAAGAGCGACCTACGTGCTGCAGGTCTGACATGGCAAGAGGCGCTAGAGTTGGCGATGGACCGAGAGAAGTGGCGCCAACTTGTGCTTGCCCTATGCCCCAATGTTGGGACGTGACAGGGTGGAAGAAGAAGAAGATGTAAATTTAATACAAAATGTTACATGCTTAAATGTTGCGTATTATTTAATAAATAAAAAAGCATTATAACATCATTCAAGACTTATATATATTTTTGAGTTATTTAATTAATTAATCAACGTTCGTTAGGCGACATTATTATGAGATTTTTTCTTCTGATTTTAAATCCTACTTATCGAGCATATTATTATGTCGCATATTTTTAGCCTTGAAAATGTAATAACATTATGTACCTATTATTGATTTGATTAATGATGAAGACTAATTTTAATAGACAAGCAGTCAAGCAAAAAACTTTGTCTTCATTAATCATTCAATTATAAAATTAATTTCTTTTTAATTTCAAATTACACACACTTATCACTTATCACCACTTATTTTAAAAGAAAAAAAGCTAGGCAACAGAATATTTATGAGAAAACTAGATAACTTCAGTAGTTGTAATTTGTTATCAAATTTCGTTTTGGCATTTTCTAATAATATTATCTACTCTTTCAATTAACACAACCACTGCTGACTTTTTAATTACCACAGACACGTTTAAATAACACGTTTATTATATCTAATGGCCAACGACTCCAAATGCGCCTTTATATTTATATCAAATCGAACTTCAATATTGGGACCTTATCTAAAATAAAATTTGATATAAATAAAAAGGATTTCAAGTTATACAGATTTATATTTTTATAAAAATCAATGTTTTTTAAAATAAATATAAAAAAATATTAAAACGATGAATTAGTCATAAATCTAAACGACGAAAAATTTAAAAGTTAATAAACTAGATTTTAATAATAAATATGACCTTAAAATATAATGTAATAATAAGATGTGACTCTGCAACGAATTCACATTTTATTACATTTTTTTACAATTGTAAGTTTATCTTTAAATTTAAAAAAAAATTTAAAATCTTTTTAATGTTTTCAGATACCTACATATTTATTAATTAATACATTTGAAATTGTTAATTATCAAAAAAAAATCTCAAATTGCAAGCTTCGTATTTTTCCGCCAGGTTCTCTGCTGGCATGCTTCTCCCCCTTAAAAGAGGGTGTTAGTAGGTTGGGTACTTATTTTATTACATACATACTGTTGGATCTTTCCTAGATATTCTTTTTATTGAACAATTATAAGGAAAAATTGTAAGGTCATGTTGTCTATTATTATAGGGGTTGCGACCCCGAACATGATTTTCTATCCCAGGCTTATAAAATTAGTATAAATGTTATCGAATCTCAGGATAAAACAAAAATTCAACAAATTTTAGTATCGGGAATGATGTGAAATTATATTAACAAACACATTCCTTATAGATTACTTATAGCACTCCTTGGTTGGTGATTTTGTTATATTAATTTCTAATATTATTATTTATATTTATACGGTATTTATTAACCAACATCTTTCTTTAAAATAAATGAAATTATTTATAGGTGATGAAAATATTTATTTTTATATAAAATCGTGTAAAAAATTAAACTGCGATTCCACCCTGGGCCTCAAATACCGGATCGCAAACCCTTATTGTATACGTTCCATAAATATGTCTGATGTAACATTGTGCGGGAAACATATGAGATAAATAAAAACGAATAGCCCTTCCAAACGAGAAGCCAGATTTTTTAACAAAGATTAATGTTTATGAACTCTGGAATATATATATGTATTTTTTACATAAACATTTTTTGTGATATATCTCGCATCAAACGTTTTGTTGATTTTTAAGAGAGTATATTATGAAAAAAAGAAGCTACCGAATAAAAGTCACTATAACCTGTTTTGAAAAATAAAATGTGGTCGTATAATATAGGTTGTATAATAAAAAAACATATCTCGAAGAATATTATTGTTTCATAACAATAGTTTTTTTTTGGGTCACGGTTTTAAATCCAAATATGTAACGGATTGCATTGGTTTATTTATTTATATAATATCGTCACCTTAGTTCTAAGTTATATTATAATATATTATATTATAAGTTTGAGACGGTATTTAGTTTTATAGTCGATATAGGTATATTTTGGTTGTATCAAGACTAACTGAGATAATCTTGACAGGGTGATTCAACTGAAATAGCTATGTATTAATAAACAATGTTTGTGAAAGTTGTATATATTATTACGAATGGAGTTCAACCAAGTAAATTACATTTAATATTGCTATTTATTAGTTTTGATTTATTCAAGTTTGAAAATAGAATATATATGTTGTCCGAAATAATTCATAATTTAAAAAAATCTATGGAATACAATCGCATATAAATAAATAATTACAGATTCTTTTTAAAAATAAAAAATAATTTTATCTAATGATTATTGATGTGTATAAATGTTTAGGAAATAGTTATATCTTAATTTAAACTTATCCCTCAATCTTATGTCGTCAGTTTGATTGAAATTTGATTGAATTCGTCAAATTAGTGTGTCGCTGTCATCAGTACTAATATCGTATTATCTTATTTCCCGAAGTATACCTGACAAGTTAGTGTGTTCTTTTTCTCTGATCTACATAGTCTACCTCTTTCCAAAATTCACCCTTCGCCACTGGTGTATTGGACATGTCATTATAGGTATAAATACTTAGCTTATCTAATAGTCTTACCAGTGTTATAACTACAGTACCTTGTCTTTGGCAAAACTACAAATTTTCCGGACCAAACCGAGTGTTTAATTACTATTATAATGACCGGCTATTATAAGAAAATTCTTGAAATACAATTCAAATAGTATTTTTTACAGCAGTTATAAAAATACGTGCATTTCTCATTAGCATATCTTTTCCTACAGTACAATACACACAATGGTTGCCAACCACAATAATATAGTATTATTATTATGACTGAGATTTCCTGATTACTGAGAAGAAGAACGATTATTATGTTGTATTGTTAGAAATAGTGTAGGTATACATATATTATTATATACTTACATTATTTTTTATGACTAGTTTAATATACACCAATTTGTTTCGTAAGAAAACGTATACTTACTTAGTTTATTATAATATGACATATTTTACGCAGTAAAATAATTATTAATATAGTTATGGTCCCACCCAACACTTTTATAGGTATATCATAATATTGTGTTTTATAATAAATATAATCTTATACCACAACTGAAACAGTCGTCGACGGTCTTGTCTGTTTAGTGGAAACCAGCGGCAAACAAATTTTGAAAATAACCGATATAATATTATGTACTAGATTATTTGTTAGGTTAGGTCAGGGATGGGCATACATGAGGTCAACCTGAGCCATATTCTGGATTTTCATATATAAAGAGCCACACCATAATCATGCTCTCACGCAGTATAAAATACACAAAGTAAAGAAGGAAAAAGGACACGGTGGAAACCCAAAAATCTACCACGATAAAAAAACAACCGTGATCAACCGCGTCAAAACCGAGATTTTTCGATTTTAATTACATGCTTTCTAACCTCTAAATCGATGTTTTTTTATTTTGAAAAAAAAGATATAACGATAATATAATAAATTCCAATTCTCGTTTAGCGTTTTCCTAGTTAATAGATTTACGTACATTTTTATCGTAATTTTGATAATAAAACTTACGTCATTCAATGTCGCCACCCTGATTCAAATGTACCGAATTTGACACGTATTTTTGGAAAACCGTTCTCCATGATAACTTTTAATTTTTTATTTTATTTTTCTCATTACCTTTGAATATATATTTACCGATTATTAAACTTTTCTAGCTATTTTTCGATAACAACTTTACCTAGAGACATCACCTTAAATACACAAATTCTAATTTAATGACATTTCTACACTCGCTAGGAAAACTCGCGAAAATAGAAGTATAATGTGAAAGAAAATACCAATATTTTTATCAAGAGATATTGGAAGCCGCACTTAACCCAACGAAGACCCGCATTTGCCAACGTCTGGGTTGGGTGATCATTCTTGAATTTTGCCGAAATCGGCCATGAAATTTTCCGCTGTTCCCGTCTACCTTTTAATAACGTAAACAGACTTGTACCTCGTCGACTCATAAAAATATCAAAATTTTCACATAATTTATATTATCAACATGTTGTTCAATGGAATACTACAAAGTAGAAGTACATGGTAACTTAGTTAATGAAAATTTATCTCAATTTTTAAAAATAAACTGTACTTACATATTGTAAGTAAAATATATCAATATGTTATTATACTGTGTAAGTACTTAAAGAAACAGTATTATTTCGCACTTTTCAAAATGAAAGTTGTTATTTTTCTATAGTTTCATAATATTGTTTAAAAAAAAATACCAAAAGATTCGATATGATAAAAAAACAGTATGTTTAAATAGCTGTTGAAAATGTCTTTATTAACGGATAAAACCACTCCTGATCATTATTAAATTATGTGAATTAAATACCTTCTATATGTACCTATATCATCATACAAATTAATTGATAAAATATTATGTATATATTATTCCATTGGTTTACTAATGTATTTACAGAAATATAATATGATAAAGCTTTTCAAAAGCTTATTTTTTAATGACGATTAATCTACGAATATTTCTTACTGCTTCTTATTGCATAACTAAAGAACTGTGTGTTATATAATTTTTGGAGGCATAACCTTTTAATATTAATTTCCAGCGAAGTGAATTAATAATATCTTGCGTGTAGGTACTTATAACCTGTTTTGATCGTAATATATTTTAGTATTAATTATTGCCAACGAGATGGCCGGTAGGACAAAGTTACGTTTTGCTAGTAAAAACATTTACACGTTCAAAATGTAACTTAACACAACTGGGTATCTTGGATTTTTTTACCGTTTTTATAGATACATGGGGGTGTCGCGTGTTTTTGTCATAACGAGATGAGGACGTTGAGCCCTCTGATGCACTGTGATAAACAAAAACACTATTTATATTATTAATACTATCGACCGAAGGTACTTGATGAAGTTTGAATTTAAATTCTAATGGATTTAAGTTTTGTACTATTCCATTTGAGTCGTTTTTTGCGACCGTGTTTCGCCTTTCGGCATCTTCAGGCACTATGTACACTCTCCAAAATGCAAATATACACTGACAACGAATACAATTAACTCTAACTCATATAACAAATCAATACAATAAAGTAGTTAGAAACTTTATCACCTATACCTATTAAGTCAATAAAAAAATATAACAAACAAATAATTATGAATAGTTGAAGTATTAGTAAAAAACCACCTACCTTATCAATAATAATACACTCGATAAGCGTATATAAATTGTCAAAACCTAATAATAGCTCATTAGTAATAAAATTATAAACAATAAAAATACCACACTCAAGAGGTGTAAAATCGTCCATTCTGGGAACAATTGTAATGCATTGGTAATTAACGTAGTTAACTAATAGTAATGAGTAATGATAATGACTATATCTATGATATCAGTCTTTAAAAGTTTTTAGTTAAACAATTAATATTAAATAATATAGACTCAAATGGAATTTTACAAAACTTAAATCCATTATAATTTTAAAACACTATTATTATGTTTTAATCTGTCAATAGAAATTTTGTAAGTAATAATGATAGAGCGAAATAACGATAAACTGTAAAAAAAATCGTAATATTTACCTGATGCTATACCTATTTGTACAGTCCTCAATCTAATAATGTAGTAATAAAGAACGAACCTTATATATTATTGTTGTTAGGGTTTAATGAAATTATAATCTAGTGTGGCTATGTTTCACTACAAACATCGTAGATGCAGTTGCGAACAGTTGAAATAGCATATTACCGTTGAATAAAACGTAAACGGGTCCTCTCTTAACCCTTTCCTTTCCGCGAAAACAAGATATTTAATCTCATCAACGTGTGTTAGAATAGAAGTATAAATTTATTTCCCAAACGCACAATGACTTTTGAACTTTACTCCTTAACCGACTTTTTTTGATTTATGATTCGTTAACTTTAAAAATTGTATGTGCTGTTTTGTTAGGTATTCTCAAAACATTAAGTATTAACCGGCCACGTGGTAATTATTTATTTATTTATTTTATTAAATGAACGGAACCATATAAGTTAAAATCATCACTCTGGTGGATTTCTACTGTCTAGAAAAAGTTAACCAGAGGAAGAGGGAGATGTTTCACTACTAATATTATTAAATTATCGAAATTTATAAAAGGATAGATAAATAATTGTACGTATTTATCATCAGACAATAACATTATGAAACTCGGTACGTACTTACTATTGTTAAATTAAAATTGGTATGGAGATTTTAGATAGATTTCTTTCTTTGAAAATTAGACAACGACACTTACCTGCTTATTTTGAGATGGGTAGATATTCCTTTCTTTAAAAATTAGACAACGACACCTACCTACTTTTTACGTCACTAAAAATACGAACTTAATAAAATTTCGACTCTTTCAATCTCACAACCTATCACCATAACAGTAATTAACGTCAGTATAATAATATACCTAATACGTGGTGTAAATAAACGTTTTGATACTTTGCCAACAGCCAATAAATGCATTAACACGTCGACAAAATTATAATAATTATTAATTCCGCCCTTTTGGTGTCACTGGCATTCCAAAGAAATTATGAATGCATTATTATTATAATATCTGCGAGTTACATTGTCATTCTTCAATTTGATTCATTGGTCGTTTCCTTTACTTCATCACATCCTGACAATCAAGAAATTTCCTTCGCACACTCGTGTGGAATCAGAATGACTGAATGATGCGTCAGAGAATGCATTGTTTTATTTATCACTGTGCTAAATTCAGAAGTTTTCTATTATGATAAGATTGACATGATTTGATAAAACTATTTTAGCTTTAATGCATCAGACGATTCGTTAACCTAGTTAATGTGTGTCAAAAACAACACTTTAATAAGTACAAAGGAATGATAACAACTCGGTTAGGTAAATTACCACTCATGCTGCTAATAGGGTTTCCAACCATCCCGGTTTGACTGGGACTGTCCCGGAATGAAAGTACCTATTCAGGATCTCGGATAGATCATATCCGGGACACGAAATATCTCAGAATTTTAGATAATGCCATCGCCAATTATTACACTAAATAAAAAAAACACACACCTACGAAAGAAAGACTAAAGTTCTCGTATTTATTTTCCGCAATGAATATTGATAATTTATTCGTAGGTACCCCGAGAGATCTAAAAAAAGGGGAAAAAATACAAGGCTTCGAATCTGGTTCTGAAGAGAAAAACATTTCACATAAAACTATGATAAAACGTATGATGACAACACTGTCCTGGACTGATCTCAAAAATAGTTTTCAGCCTTAGTTACTAAATGATCATACGGACTTCTTAAACATTGTGAACACATCTTGAAACGGGCCCCCAGGCGACGTTGCTTGGAGGGCACCCCTACCTATCGCTAAGGTTAAGGGCGGTGTAATGTTCTACAGTTGTAGTATTCTCCAAATGGTATTCCGCGAAACCGTTACACTACCTACCGTGTATTTTGAGCGAATTTTTGGTATTTATTTTTAAATAAAACCACTTGAATTTTCGACAACCGGCATTATGTATATTATAAAGCACTGATCGTGACTCCCTTTTGTGATAGCCAAGTAACGTGCGACCCTTCGCCATATTCGATAAATAGCAATTTCTATTAGTCAAGAAACACACTAAAAATATTTTTATACTATTAAAGTAAATTTGTTGTGTGTGTTATCTCACTTAAGTAGTCGACCCGCCAGGCCAGCCCCCCAGGCCTTGCCAGCGCTCCCCTTGTGAGAGCCACAGTGTTGCCATCTTTTTCAATGCTGATTATAGGACAAAGGCATAAAAATTATAGTATTTCAGAAAAATATATAGTACAGGAACATTTTTCGTCTTGAATCCTGTAAAATTATAGTATTTTGGTATATTTCGCGTAAAAATATAGTATTTTACATTTTTCGCGGAATTAAAATTATATTATTGTACTATAATTATAGTACGGTTGGCATCACTGGAGAGCCATGATAGTATGTATATATATATTTCACCTGGGTAAGGTGAGTTTAGGTAACTATGTAGTTGCTTTGCAACTATTACAAAGGTAACTAATAGGTATTTAGAATAATAAACCATAAGTTCTACGTACCTGATAAATATCTTGTTACGTATTGTTGTTTTTATTTAATAAAACGCATTTTATTTTTTTAGTACTTATTCCACTTTAATAAAGTGGAATAAGTACTATAAAAAAATTGCGTTTTATTAAATAAAAACAACAATACAATGCAGTTCCACCATGAATTGACAGTTAACAAAATAAAAGAAATCTTGTTACGTTTCAAGTTACAATCATTTTGTAAAATGACATTCTTTATTAAGGCATCGCCTGATCATAAAAAATGCAATTTCCATCAATTAAAACAGCATATTATATTATTAATTCCTTAATTGACTTTAATCAATTCAAGTTCATTTCACTTACTAGGAACACATTCGAACATTTTTTTTATGGAAAAACGTTTAAGTATCAAAATTTGCAAACGTTTATTTTTCAAGGTAATGGATACTATTATCTGATATCTCATTACATTACATTGTTTATACTGAGTTTTGAAATTAATAGTAATTATTTATCTAAATAGGTTATAGATTCGATAATAATTATCAATAATTTTTAACATATTATGTATGTTTAAAAAACAATGCCTTGAAAAATGTATACTTAATTTAAAGAATTTGTAGTTGTTATACTAACCTACTTATCATATTGAAATAAAGATGTGCCAAAAAGTAACTATCTACTAATTCATGTAGGTAACCGTTCGGTTCCAATTTTCATTAGATAACAGCCGAGGTATTTCAGGATTTCTGCCAATTTACCTGCGGTTCTCAGGTACTTTAAATAATTGCCATGCAAAGGTCTTTGACTCGTATCTTCCATATCACCATTAAAATGGAATACATGAGGTATTTGTATTCACTGAGACATTCCATCACCATCATCCATAACTGGTGACGACAGTGTTTATTATTAATAATGTGTATAGCAGCGGCTGGCTGCCTGGCGCTGTTAAATGTATGTAAGAACGCCCGACTGATCACCACCGGAGTCAGACAGGGTTGCGCTCTCGACCCATTTCTCTACATCGGCCTCCTCGACTTCATATTATGAAAGTCAGTACTATCTGACCGAGGGATGGTTCTACACAGATCATGCTGTACAATCGACAACTCAATTGGGGGCTTCCACTAGAGAATCTACAACCTGCATCATAATTCGTCTCGCGTTAGTTTGCAAATTAACGTTTCTCCCTTGATTAGCGATGGGCAGAACATCGAAAGTGTTGACAGTTTTAAATACTTGAGAGTGCACAAGACAATATCTATATGGAACTTCGCAAGGAGAGCTTCCTATCCGAATGAATGAGAATGACTATAGAAAATGTCTATGATCCATGACTGTACTCGGTTTCAAAACCAATACTGTGGTAGATATTATTAAAAAAAAATATCAAATAGATAAAGAAGTAAACCACGCAGTTTCACAACAAATGCGAAGAATCGACATTGAACCTGGTACGGCCACATCTCAAGAGCATCTCAACGTGGCTTGTATTCAAACCAACTGGATTCTGAAGGCTGTTTAATACCATCCACAAGATCCAACATTATGACAGAGCCACAGTATTGTAGCATGTCCTGGGAAGATTCAAGAAGACTGGAGAGCGACCAGGATCCTTTAACCGAGGACCCGACATGGAAAAGAGACGTTAAAACATTGGCAGTTGTTATTATTATACCCCGCAAAAGAATCCGTCTAGACTTCAAATGAGGCGATTGCAGAAGAGGTGTTGCATTTTTTCAATACCTAAATATTATTAAAATTACCAAATTTACTTTATAATGTAACACACCTATCAGGGTGGAATAAAAATGCATCAGTGGCGTCTAGAGGTGCATACTCCTAATAATGTAGCTGGTAGCCCACCATGCCAAAGATCATTGCATGCAGAGGCCGTCAACTAATGAGTACCAATACAGTATAATATATACACTGTTTACTCTTACTGCTTAGGAAACTACAGAATACCTACTATTAATTACACATTATCAAGTATATATCGATACCCCAGTTCAATAGGGGAACAACTCATAATACCTTGTTCCAAGATAATGGCGTTTGAATTTTTTGCAGTAATTCTCATTTTAATTTTAAAGCCTTGATTTCGTTGAAAGTGTATAATTTTTTATATTCAATTTAGTGGAATTCATCAATGTACAATGAAACTATACATTTTAATAAGGAATTAACCAATAAATTTGATTATATAACGGAATTACTAATTAATCTCAGAAAGGGTTATTCGATTTTATGACACATTGAAGACATTTTTGACTATTTTTTTTGCTGAATTATAAAGAAAAGATTTTTCTACATCGAATGGAATTCTTAACTCAAAACCTTTAAATTATGAGTTGTTCCCCTATTGAACTGGTGGGGTATCGATATGATATAATAATAAAAAAAAAACAGTTTTGCGTTTATTAAATCTTTTTACTAAGTACTTATATTAAATACTTGCAAAATATCAGAACCGGGTTCGTTTTATGACATTCACAATTGGTAGGTATACAAATATAGGTAGTAAAGTTACAATAAAATTTAGATATTTAAGGATATTTTTATTAATTATATAATCTTTCTACTGAGAAATAAGAGAAATAAAATTAATAATGGGTTGTCTTTTATAAAAATCGAGCATGAATATTATAATATTCAATCCTTAAGGGGGGGAATAGGATCTGATAATTTTTGAGACGAGATTTTGGGGGGTTATAGAAAAAATGACATCACAAAACCATTATATTAGGTAGGTAGGTATAACTCATTTTTTGATCTGAAAATAAATTAATGTTCCGTGACAACAAAATATTGAAATCGATCGATTTTAATGTGTTCAAGAATGCGACATAATTTTGATTAGGGGTAAAATACTTTTGTGGTGAAGTGTGACGATGGAGGATCAAATTCAAATCGATTTTCAAAGCGACGTTATAAGTTAGACAGGTATAATTATAACATACATACTAAGAAATAGAGACAGCTTTGATAATTTTCATGGTTTGAAATCAGGGAACTTCTTATTATGATTTAATTAATTACATCAATCTTATCTTAGGCCGAGATCAGGGAACTGAAATACCTAACGGTGTGGAGTAACATGCAACCGATCTCGAGTGTGGAAGAATATGGGATAAACTTAAACACGTATCAAGAATACGCGTTCAAATTCGTTCTGACAACTGGGCCCTGATGTTAGAACTTGCGAATGCCAGCTGCCCGGTCGACATGACGTCATATGACATCATTGTGACGTACTACCGGAGTGATAATAGCGCTCGAGAATATAACGCTACTCCGACAGCGGCGCTATTCATTGTCACCATACACATATAGGTGTTTCATCGTAATAATATCTACGGTGGGCACTGCGCGCGGGTGGCATGCTTCGAGCGTGTATTGGCTGACATCACAATTACGTCATGTCGTCTGGTGCCACACGAGTCGATAGTTAGGAAATCGCGGTGCTGCTCTCGTTTTATACACTGACGCTCATTCAATATTGGCGTATAACACACTCTATCGCACGTCTATAATGTGTGGTTCATTTTCGTAGGACACTCACACATTCAAAGCCCTGCGTCACAATGACTGTAGTGTATTGAGATATAGCCTATCGGAATTATATTTATTAATCTCTTGTGTTTTAAATCTATATGAAAACTACATGTTGTTACTAATTATTTTTCATAAAAGATGCAAATACATATTATGTATATTTTGTTGAAATGTTTTTTCTTTACATCAATATTTTTATTACTTAATTTTTTATTTGCTGAGATTTCACGACTTCAAACAAATCCATTAAATGTTTTGTTTACTTTGCAGGCCGATAATAATAAATTTATACTCGCATAACATGTAGTAGGTACCTATCAACAATATACAGATTTTTCACCAAACAGAAGCCATTTAAATGCGTACTGTTTGTTGTTTTGATGAAGAAACATGAATAAATAAAAATTCAAGTTTCGAATAATGTAATAAAAGTAACACGAATAAATAAAAATTCAAATTTAGAATAAAAAACCAGTTGACGATGCGTGTTTTACGGAAGACACCGATGTCTGCCAGAGACCAGCCACATTATGACGGTGTTAGTTAATAATACATACACGTCTGTGTTTTAGTGTATTTTTGTAATACCTACCGATACAGGGAATTCGAAATGTTTATAATGTGTATATAAAAATTACACCAAATATTAAATTTATTAAAATTATTTATTATACCTAATAATATGTAGGTATAAACACAAATTACATTTGACATATTATTATGATAAGCATTGGTGGGGTTGAGCTAGAACGGATCTGCCAGCTATACCTGTACTACAGCTGTACCTAACTTAATAGAATTAAATTGTTAAATAAATGTATTTTTGTCGATAGCTATTGCTCGTTGGCCTTCATAAATTTTACCATGATAAATTTAAAATACACATTTTAAAACAGTTTGTTGTTATCCATTTTTTTAATTAGTTTATGTAATTACATACATATTATAATATTTATATGCCTTATTGTGATTTATATCATTGAACAATTACATCAGAATTTTATGCCATATAAACCTACCCAAGTATATCATCCTCATACATTTTTTATTGTTGAACTCCTTTGTCATTTCATACTTATTAAATGATAGATTTAAAAGTAGGTGCGTGTAATTAATATACTTATTAAAATCAAAATGTGAAAGAGCTAATCTATACAATTTACTTATTAGGTATATCTAAAACATTTGTTAGGTTAGCAAGAATAAAATATCCTAAAAATACGCAATGTTCAACAGCCTACATAACTTATAGTATGAGAATATATTATTATAAATTTAACAAACTGCATTAAAATATGTAAGAAATGTCTGAAATCCCCTGTATAACCGCGAGACTCCATACGCCTGAGCGAACTTCAGTACTATCTAGTCAGCTGTGTCTGGCGCACGACAGTTGACTTTGAGCGGGAAAATAATAACGTAAATTCGCGCGCACGAGTTTCAAATTTCGAGCGATTTAAAAAAAAATCGCGCCAAAACGAAATATCATTGTTTTGTGTGTGGTGAATTTGTGAATCGTAACATAAAGTGAAGTTCAGTTTGTGGTTCATTCAGGATTGTGTGAAAATTTAATTATTATGAATGGTATGTTAAACTGTTGATCGATATTGCCATGTTCTTTATTTAAATAATTATAACAGCTGATCGACAGTTTCGTGTTTACACATACATATATTATAAGAGATGCACTTTATTCAGAAGATGTATCTATCTATGTGTTTATAAAAAAAATGTAAACACTGGTTTATTTCACAACGCAGCCAATTAAAAAATAAAACCCTGCTTGCAAAAGTTTACAACAAACTTTAGGAAATATTTATATCCGATGCATGAAAATCGAGTCTGTGAATATAGCGAATTATGTTATTACAATCTATTATTCTATTATAGGTAATATATTATTATAAAAAAAATTTAACGACTAGTATGAAGATTGTTATTCATGACATTTATAGACGCGATATTAACGGAACCATTATTTTGCTACGATACATTATAGTGCGGGTAGGTGAGACAAACTGATATAAGTATGTATTTTTATGATTAACGAGCATTTGCCGATTTCCGAAATTTCCCGGGCAATCCTAATAGATAATAACGCACCAAAAATGACTTCAAATATATAACTCTAATTTGAACTAATTCACTGAAAACAATCATGTTCTTAGTAAGCACATATGTCAAATTTGATTTTAAATGATCTACCTTAGCATTCGTAATTCAAACGAAGGGATTGAACCAATAATACCCTCATAACCGACCTCACAAGATTTACAGTATTTATAACCCTCTTCCCCCTTTCGTCATCATTTTTATCGTCCTGTCAAATTCGTTGAAAATGATCAATTATAATGAGTTTGTATTTTGTTGTTTTTGTGACGTAGCATTTTCTGCAACCCAAACCCTCCATCACAAACTATCATTAATATATCAGACCCTCTCCCCATTAGTACAAGACATCACATTCTATAGACGACCTCTAAGTAACCACATATTATTTATAAAATATCCAGTATAGAGTGAAACTATTATTAATTCATGAATTAATCATAGATTATAATTATAACAATTATAAATAATATTGATGAATAATAAATGCAGTCAAAGGGGGTTCATTCAAATCAAGCTATTGCATAATTCAGAAGAATGTAGGAATTCTTGATATTTTTTTGTTATGCACAAGTGAACTAATAATTAGTCATTAGCATTTGTGGTTATTATGGAAAACATAATATTATTATGATTAATAAAATTTCCATGTACTGAGACATTTCTGCGGTAACATTGGTAATGACTCGTATTAAAATCACAATCATTATTTGCCAAATTTCTAAACAAACAATAAAATTTTAATAAAAAATAAATTTAAGCGTTCAAGAATTTTTGGTCACTCTATATCTATAGTTTTACCTTTGTTAAAAATATCAGGTGTTCAAATTGAAAACAGGTAGAAAATAATAATAACAATGAATATATTGTGACAAGTCCTGTTTCTTTGCATCGATGCATAGTCGTAAAAATCATTATGCGTTCGTAGGAAACTGCATCTTTTGGACATGAATTTTAAAAAGTGGAAACGTATCTGTCAGTGTGTACGTCAATAAGGGTGGTTTTCAATTTAAGGACACAGTGCACATGCTGGGCTTAATACAATGGTGGTTTGTTTCTATGCGGGGGGTTTACATTTAAGTTGTCACTCACGAGATTTTGAAAAGGAAACCTATTTTATGATAATGTCAAACATGTACTAAACAGAAACTTCTATTCAAGAAAAGTGAGTTATCATTGTAATCAGTCATTGTTAAAAAATAAATTAGTGAAATATGAAATGAAACCTAATCAATATAATATTAGGTTTGTATAGTTCAATTTAAATCGAGATAAGCAATGATATACTTACTTTAAAGTGTACAAAGTAGTTATCTAGTAATAAGTGGTGTGCGGTCCATGGATGCCGTAGAAAGCATCCTCAAAAATAATCTATAAATTACCATGTACCAACTATATTTAATTGTGCAATCGTATGGTAAATTTAAATATAAGTAGTCTTTCTGTCTGTATTATTTATATTAATTATATAAATATTATGTTAACACCACAGACGATACAACTTCATCGGCCGCCAATCGAAATGTAATTACATTGTTACAAAACCCCAAGTCGATAATATTGTAGCATACAGTAGACGGTATGTACTATGAATGTTTTTCTCAACAGAATCTCCACAAGCAAAAATCACCGCAAGCCACTTATAGTTAAGTAGTAAACTATATGTTTAGATGAATATAAAAGATGTAAAGTTTCCCAAAATGACTTAAAATTTCTATATCATTACTCGATTTAAGGTAGATAAAACCGGTCCGGATCGTTATTTAATTATGTGGAATAATGATTGCATACCTATCGCTATAAGTATATATATTATCGTAATTTATCTTAATTGATAATATGATGTTATTTCACCAAGAATTAACAGTAAACTGACTACTTTTTACATTTAGACGTTTAGCTCAAATTTCACAATCGAGATTTAATAATTAAATGAGTTAAAAACATATCTTACTAAAATCATTTTGAAAGCATTTAGCCTTTAAAAATATTTTGTTATATATAATTATTGGTTGTAATCAATCAGTCAACTTGGTGAATTTTAACTATACGTCGCTCAGTGAGTCTGAAATAAATTAGCAGGTCAAAATAAAATGTATTTGGTTTCGTTTAAAGAAAATAACAATAAGATCTGTGAAGCTTTTAAATTCTCGAATAAAGAGAATTTATTTTAAAGTCGTAAATACGTAGGTAGGTGCATGTTCGGTTATTCAAATTTACCAGCAACAGTTTAAAAAAAACTCTCGGTAATATTGTAAACGAATCATAATAGTAAGGAACTTAGAGAATTCTGTTTCCGGTAAAATTACCGGTAAATGCTGAGTTTAAGATTTGAAGAGGTGTCATAAAAAATATTATTTCTGAGAGATGGCTTCCTCGTGCACTTGAGACATACAAAGTAAGTATATTCTTACGATACTCACATTTTTGTAAAGACGGCACTCATGTTTACCTTCGTCTTTTATCAATGCAAAGCTAATATTACATGAAGAATCCCATCTAGGAATAACCGGTGGATGCTTGGAGATATTATTCGGTATGACGATCAAAACAGCTTAGAAAAATAAAACGGAATCCCCTGAGAGTTAAATCTTATCTTTCAACGTCGTACTGTGTCATGCAAGTCCTATTAAAATTTAAAATAATTTAAATATGTATAAGTATATGTTTCAAATCATAATAAACTAGATGGAAGCCAGTCGAAGGATGTAACTACGAAAAATATCTAATTTATTGTTAAGTATTATAACGCCATCATATACCTACAATAAAAGAAACAGTCATAAAGTCCCCCTATATCAGTGTTGCCAACTAAAATTTTCAAAATTCAGAAGATTTTTTGATTTTTTCTTCAAAATATCAGTAGATTGACAAAAATGTTTGAAATTCAACGATTGTGTTTGGTGAAAGCGTGCGTATTGACATAATCTCACAAGTGTCTTTTAAAAAAACATGTAAAAAGTGACTTTTATTCATCACAGATATTATAATAATTTCTTCTTTTCCTGATCAAAATTTCAGTAGATCTACTGAAATTTCAGTAGACATGGAAACACTGCCCTATATAGTTGGTAGCTAGCACCACTGGCGAAGGTTGGAGGTAAGCTGTGGAGATCTGACATAAATAGTGCACACTAAACTTCGTCTATCATACATATTTGTTTTCATTTAATTAATAATGACAACTTCAGATTGTATTAGTTAATTTTTAAAATTCAATTGAACCCTGCCTTATTCAAACCATATAAGTGGGGGTAGGCTGTGGAGATGTGCGGTAAAAATAGCGCACAATTTGTCAGTCATAATTATTTGTTTTCATTTAACTAAGATTACAAATTGCAGATGGTATTGGTTAGTTTTTTATATTATATATATATTTATAATAGAGAGAATATTAATTCTTTTCTTTTATTTATTATAGATTGGTTTAAGCATTGGTTTACCATCTACAATTTATATTCTTGGTTCAATGAAAACAAATTGTGTAACTGGCAACGATTAGTGTGCACTATTTATGTTGGATCTGCACAGCCTACTTCCACCCTTCGCCACTAGTAGCTACCTACAGAATCTCAGCGTCATTTTTTTACCACTTAGGTACAAGGAAAATAATTTGCGCATATAAAACTATTATTTACACAATAAATTATGAAGTCATCCAAATGATCAGAATGTCTTCTAAAATCTTACAATCAATCTAGCTTTCATTTCCTGCAAATTATTCCCCATTGGAAGCTAATGTGCAAAAGTACGCCTAATGCGTATGACAACAACGCTACTATCATTATTTGTTATATTCATCTGTCATCGAAGGAGCTGCGTGGAAGACATGTGCATATTTCAGGCTTATTTTTTAGGAAAATATTAAATTATACATAAGATTAAGTAGTATTATAATTCTAGCAAACTTTACTGTGACTATTTTGTCTAATTTAAAATTAGCTTAGCTATATATATATTATGTAGATACCTATATTATCTACTAACACTGAAGTGACAAAGTGATTTATTTTCGTCCATGACCTCTTTATATTATGAGAAATCAATAATAATGCTTTAGCTAACTTAGTAAGAAGAGATTTATTTTAAAATTATTTTTGATTCAATAATAACAATTAGGTACTAACCTCGTATAGATAATTTATTACAGTTTAGCTTTAGGTGGCTTTAAACAGAGATAAGAATGATAGTCTTCGTTCATGGAACAAAGTCGTATCATTTCTTTAGTTTTTTTTTCCTTATTTCCTTTTCTTCCTTCCTCTTTACACACTATAATAATCGAACAACGTTATAACAAGGTGTAATAATATACTAATTCACACGGTCTAATCGCCCCAACCCCCCCCCCCCCCCGCACCAACTCCACAATCAAACTTTGTTAGAGAAAAAATTTACTTCCTTGTCTAAATTACGCCAGATTAATAAACAATCGCTAAAATCGACGTCAATCGTGACGTCTCATTTTCTATAAACCCTTTTGTCTCTTTCGTCAAAATAATTTCATTATATATTAGTATTTATTAGATATCCTCCTACACTTAGGGCGTGTTATATTACATTCCCTTATTGGCAAAAAAATCTTGCGAATCTATAAGAATCAATTGGTCACATATTTCAAATTCAGAATATCGTGCGTGAGTACTTTTACAAAAAATGCATCCAAAATAGAAACCAAATTGAATTATAAAACATCTCGCAGACTATTTTTGTACTGCACGTGCGCCATAACCTGTTTCGTAAAAATTAATTTCTTATTCACAACACGATAAGAAATTATTCAATTATTAAAATATTCTCTCACACCGGTTCAAAACTAACAGTCAACTGCAAAGTTGCTTAACTGTGAAGTCGGAAGATTAATTATGTGGTGAAATGTTTTCGCTCAATCGTGTTTATCATTGCGTAAGACGGCTAGATAATAAATAATTGTGTATTCCGTCCAGATGTTTAATTATAATTTATAATAAAAGGCAAACTGAAATCTTCAACTTCTGAAACTAACACGCAAAATGATAGTACATATAAATAGACTATTTATATAATTAATGATTCATGTAAATGAATCATGAACTACTAGAGACAGATAGTACAGATGTATAATACAACAGTTACATGTAATTTGTACGAAAACACTCAGTCGAAACCATCAGGCCGATTCATAAATAATTATCAGCTTATTATCGACGAAGCAATGTTTTATACGATTTAGAAAATAAGTACCCAGCCTTAGATTATAGAAAAAATATACCCAGCACTTATTTGAGATGGAATATTTATTCGAAAACTGTTGAAAGATGTTAATTTGAAATACATAAATAATTTATTATACTAATCACGTGGTACTTACGAGTAGCGGTTACGATGGTTACCTACATGTAAATTTTACGTATTATATTTCTCTGGTCGCTGTCTTACCGGAAAGAGATGGTCGTTTAGCATTGAGATTTTAAAAATACGCGTTGTTCGTGGAGCATTGCAGACAGTACGTAATGTTCTAATATTATTAGATTCAAATTTGATAGTGATTGGTGTCAAATATTGTGTAAGTTTTTTTTATTTAGAAATGCATTTGATCTCAATACTATACGGTTATCTATTTCCGATACAACATCTCACGGTGAACTGCATACGTAGAAATTTCCTGACACGACGAGTAGCTACATACATGTTGCCATTACACTTGACTGCTTTCTGCCTTTTGTGAATCGGCGTGACGTCCTCGTGCAATTTTTCTTCGTACAAGTTCTTCCGTACAATTTTCCGGACAAGAAAATACAACCAACGAATTTTGGCGGTTTGTATTTTGTATTCTGTTTTTGATTCCTTTCATAGAAAATCTGTTAAGTACCGATTGTACTATATACCTGGTCACAATTAAATCAAATGAGCCTATATACCTGAATTTCATCTCAAAAGTATTTACTTATCCCATTTTATGTACTTACGTTTAAATAATTGTTTGAAAAACCGATAAGCACCTACATTTACGAGGGTACGTGTCTTTTCGGTGGCATTTTCGTATCTGGTTACACAACCAGTCACTTAATTAAATAAATTTGCATAGTTATCTCAGTCGAATTAATACGAAAACATTAATTTGGCGGGGCTTTAAACGAGGTGTTATCGTTTCGTTGGAGAATCAAATATTTCACTTAGATTCTGAGGTAACCGCCTCCGTTTATTTTCATGGATAATATACTTACTTAGCCAGAAGCTATTAGTTACTATTATCAGTTTTGTTCAGTATATGTACATTTTTTTATAATAAATAACTATTCATTTTAACAGTACTTCCAAATCACGTGGGCATGGTTCAATTTTGTGTTCTCAGTCGACATGCGAACAATGTCAGACAGTGTTAGTATTGCATTTATAGATCAAACGACATTTCGCCGAACTCAGGTAATAATTTAAACAAATTTGTATTGTGCTCCATTGTAGAATTCAGCGGTATTAAATTAACAGAGAGTCAACATGGATTAAGATTTTTGAAGGTTTTACCAGCAAATAGATATCAGTCGTTCAAAACATTGTTATCTCATCACTCATACATAAAAAAACTACAAAAAGTAAAGTAAAGTATTCTTTGAATGCATCTGCTTCGTCTGTGGAAATTAGTTTAATCTAATTGTAACACGACTATATATTAAACGTATTAGAAATGCCTACACATAATTAAGTAGGTACATATTATGTTCTTCTTTAGTGACATACGAGTCTGTGTTATCGAAAATTAGTTTACTACAATATCGATTTTAGAACGGAAAAATGACGTTATCCACACAAATTTTACAAGAGGCACAAAACGTTTTTGTTACGGTTTTCGGTCAAAGTTAAAATACAAAATAGACATAACCTTGAAGTGCATAATAATTAATAATTTGGTTTTTATATTCCTAATCTGATATTAATTATTGAGATATTTTAATAAAAGAACCAACAAAAATGATGGTTAAGGCTATACCTCAGCTGAGGCATGTTCTAAAAAGACCGTGACTAGGCGATGCGCGGAATGCGGGTCGCGGATGCAAATGACGGAAGCCGAACGAAATATAATTTGTCATAAAAGTTCAACATGCGTCCTTTGTATGTTATGTTTATTATTATATTCGTAATAATAATAGTTTATTCATTGACATGTTTTCTTTTTTAAGTACATACGTAAAGTTTTTTAGTCATCTTTACACGATTTAAGAATATTTTCATCCGAGGCCATGACAAAACGAATAAACGTGCAGACGCCTCGACTATCGCTCTCCGAATGACAACGCGGCCGTAATTACGTTCTACATACAGTTGAAAATTATTAGCCGTTTCACTTATGTACGCTCTTAAGTAGTTTCTCCCACATCAATTCCTACTTTTTTTTTAAATTGCCAGCTAAATTTAAATAATAAACCGGCGTTTGCAGCTTACATTCTTTAGATACGAGGGTGGGTCAATAAGTCCTTAGAAAAGCCGACAGGTGGCGCAACTAGTACTGTAAGCGGTTTGTTTTCATGCAGCGGCACTACCGATTCAGTATGCTGCGAAGTTTCAATCAGATTGGTCGGGTTGTTGTGTGTTTCTCGTACATTTAAAAAAAAAATTTGCTTGTGGAAAATGGAAAAATGGAAAATGGAGAAAATTGAGTTTAGAGCTGTTATTAAACATTTTAATATAAAAGGGTTAACAGCAAAGGAAATAAAAAATGAGTTGGATTTAGTTCACGGCATATCTGCTCCTTCACTTGCAACTATTTATAACTGGTTAAATGAATTTAAACGTGGTCGTACATCAACAAAGGATGAACCACGCTCAGGACGTCCTGTAGAGGTGACTACACCAGAAATGATCAATAAAATCCACGATATGGTGTTAAGTGACCGAAGATTAAAGTTGAGTGAGATAATTGAGGTTACAGGGATCTCAAAAGGTAGCGTCATTTCTATTTTACATAACAAATTGGGCATGAAAAAAATTTCTGCAAGATGGGTGCCGCGTTTGCTCACAGTCGACAATAAACGCAATAGGGTGGTGGCCTCTAAAGCCCAGTTGTCGCTCATGCAACGCAATCCGGATGAATTTTTTCGTCGCTTTGTGACTGTAGATGAAACATGGATACACCACTATACTGCCGAGACGAAAGAACAGTCAAAGCAGTGGATTGCGAAAGGCGAACCATGTCCAAAGAAGGCGAAAACCGTAAAATCAGCTGGTAAGGTTATGGCTACTGTATTTTGGGATGCACGTGGAATTATTTTCGTTGACTATTTGGAAAAAGGAAAAACAATAACAGGGGATTATTATGCATCTTTATTGGACCAGCTAAAAAACAAAATTGAAGAAAAACGGCCTCATTTAAACAGGAAAAAAATCCTCTTTCATCAGGACAATGCCCGTGTTCACACATGTTTACGATCAATGGCTAAAATTGAAGAATTGAAGTTCGAATTGGTCGACCACCCACCGTATTCGCCAGATTTAGCCCCCAGTGACTTTTTCCTTTTCCCAAACTTAAAAAAATGGCTAAGTGGACAACGTTTTTTTTCAAATGAAGAAGTCATCGATTGGACAAATGCTTATTTTGAGGACCTTCCGAAAACTTATTTTTCTGACGGTTTAAAAAAAATTGAGAAACGTCTAACCAAGTGTATTGAGCTCCAAGGAGATTATGTTGAGAAATAAAAAATAAATACAAAAATAAAAACTGTTTTAATGCTTTTTTCTAAGGAATTATTGACCCACCCTCGTACACTGTGTATTTAGTTAAGTACAACGTTATTATCCAATAAAACCTATTTTGAAAAAACTGGGGGTTACGTCCTTTTTCCTTTCTACAGTCGATATCTTATTTTATTATAATATCAAATTATCGCACTAGTTTATACATATGTACTTAATACCAATAATATAAACATGAACATAAAATGATTGCAAAATAATATTTTTTATGTGCCTCTTATCGGTTGCTTTGGATGACCTTCATAAAACGATATTGTGCGTATACTGTAATAGTGATACCATTGATGAAAATTCATTCACAGAATGAATTAAAAACAATTAATTACATACATTAATAAATATGTTGTTTATTTACTTGTGAAAGTATTAGCCCGGGCGTCTCGACTGAAACACCTCGAATTTGTCGATGTCATTCATTCACAAAATATAAACCGTGTAAGTAAACAACGGCTACGCGCATGCTTATAATATCGTGGGTCGCGTGTTAGAATCCTGGGTGTAGCAAAACTTTACATGTTGTTTTTCAATGTGCGCTTTGAAGGGCGGGCGTGAAGATCTCTTCACATAAATTTTGCTGCCTGTATGATTAGCTTCGTTCTTTAATTTAATAAACAAGTAGCTTCTTTTTCTTTTTAGTAATTTCCATGTGCTTTTTCTCTCCCTGGCACTTTGCATTAGAGTAAACTCAGTAAACTCAGTCAGAGCTCACTTTGAGCGTAGCAATCTAAGTCTTGGGCATCTTCTCCCAGGACACTCCCAGGCCAATTCTTAGATGCTTCACATCACCAATTGATGGGTCCCGTGATACTCTCGATTAAGACCGAGGGTGGTACGGGGCGGGTTTGGTGGAGGGACTTTAACTTCAATGACCCAGAGGATGAATCAAATATGTTGAGCAAAGTAACGTAACATCCATTTATCGTAAAAACAAAAAAGGCAGCAAAGATCCACATCGGATTGTACAGATAAATAAATTTTTATCCGAAAATTTGACATATTTTTATCTCTTGTTTATTATTTAATTACTTGGTTGGATACGCGTTCAAACCAAAAGCATAACAAATTTCACTGCAAATTAGGATCTTTCTCCACGGTTTTCGTACAAGGGCTATTTGTCGTTTGAGCCCAGCGTCGTTACGCTGATTGCCCTTTTGTTTATGAAGCATATCGAAAATTCGTTCGATTTTATTTTAGGATTTCTTCGTAAAAGCAACTTTTCCACCGCAAATTTTCTAAATTCTGGAGGTACCAAAACCTAAGTAGTACCTATAATTATTAATACTTTTTTATGTTATCCTATTTTATTTTACCACGTTTTTCTTAGCTCGTATTCTTGTTTGTCCGGTGGTTGTTTATCCAGTACAAATCTTGCAATCGATGTTTAACTAACTTCCCCACTAGCTAGACATTTGAAACTTTTAGAATATATCAGAACACGATGCCAATGCATTCTTTTAATACTTTTAGCAATCTTTAAGTAGAAATGAATTCATTTTCAGTTAATTCTGTTTTTTATGAAAAGTTATTTTGGAAGAAATCCGTAAAAAGTAAAATACTATTATTGGTTGCTAAGGGTGATCCTAGCAACAAAATTATTAATATATACGTGTGTTACTATGGAAATCAATATGAAATGTCAAAATGACATTTCAGTAAGTATTCTATAATATTTTTATTCAGTAGTCAGTACCTTTTTCTATCAAGTACAAAAAAAAGTATTTATTAATACATAAAATTGTCAAGTTTGTATGATTCAACGGAAAATTTAAAAATGTGGTATATAAAAACTTCTTTTTATCTTGTAATTATTTTCTATACTTTTACTATCTTGCTTTTAGGAATCTTTACTGGTTGCAACATTTTCATTTTAATCTATTTTATATTACATATTTATAATCAACGTGACTGTTGACTTAATAAAAAAAACCTACATGTTATTATATTCATATGAAAGAATAAGTAATTCCATGTACCTACTAGTATTATTAAATCATTGGGATATTGTATATAAAATAATAATATACCCATCATAAATGGTCCGATGTTCGAATTTAGAACTAAATTCACCACAGTATAAAAAGTATTGAATGATATATGATGATAATATGTCAAATGTTGTGACGCCTTCACTCAGTGGACAACTTATACTGGTGGATCTATAGTAACTGTCATTAATTAATAACCATATAGGTATCATTATAATGTTATTTAAAAATCCAATAAATCAATGTCAACACCTATAGATGTAACTATTTATCACAGTGTGGCATATATATAATATAGATATAGTCGAACTTGGTTATTACGAGGAAGATGGGACCGACTGAATTTTCTCGTTATATCAGAGAATAGGTATTTTTAAATGAGCGGTCACATAACACAAAAAGTCGCAATTCAAACAAAGATACACAATTAGAATTTATCTCCGAAACAAGCATGGCATTCATAAACAACAAAAGAAGTTGTTTATTGTAATGAACGCTGGTAGGTACCTACCTACCTACTGACAAACCTTGGATTTTTACATGGAATTTCAACTATAATATGCGTGGATACTTTTTCAATATTGTCGGCGAAAACACCAATTAGGTAGGTACTTAGACACGTAACTAGTGTCATAAACGTGATCCGATCCCGGCGGCATCCTGTCCGGTCGGATTTTATTGCTTAGGGTCGAAATGTTTTTAAACGATCGACACAGTTTTAAGAAAATTTTTGACGATATTTTAGCTCGGTATATCTTTATAAAAGTGAATAAATGTATGGAGAAAATCATAAACTAAAATGTCAACGAATGTTTCCTCATTACATCCGAAATCTCGCTATATCCGTGATCGTAATAAGCGAGTTCGACTCTATATATATATTTTTTGACAGCTTAAATTACCCTCACTAAAATGTTGTTTCGATCCTAAGCTAATTCTTAGATTTGCTCTACGTCTTGAGATTGCTTATCTTGAAGTATATTTCGACCGAGCCTAATAATTGTTTATTCTATTCAATAGCTTATCTTGCAACATTTTTTATTTATGTAGTTTTATAATAACTCTGATAATACGTTTTGTATTCCAATTTCTTTTATGAGAGATTTAAGAATATTGGTAGGTCCACGAACTTAGTGGGGCTGTCAACAGAGGCGCCTCTCTGACGATGATAGACTTTTGACGTATTTAACTTTAGCAAGTAACGCAGCGGGTAATACGCCCGGGACGTTTCTCAAATTAGAAACGACAAGACAATTTGGACCACTTTCTTAATCGATCAGTTAATTCTAATTCACCGTGTTTTAAAATGTCGAATAGTTGTGCCACATCGGTCTTGTCTTGGCTGACAGCCGAAACAGCCACGTGCACGCCAGTTAAAGTTAACCCAAATTTAAATGGATTAAATAATTTCATTAGCCGATCGAATGTTGGTTTTATAAAATGTTTTCACTGTGAAAGCTATTGTGCAAGTCTATTGGTTTAAATTTATGAATTGAACGGACAGGGAAATAGCACATAACTTTATGGTAAATAGGTACCCCTTTTCGCTTCAAGGTGGAGCATATCGATTTTCACAACATTATACATATTGTACATATAAGTACAATTCAAGCAATGTATTTTCGAAAGATGAGATGATTGGTGTTAAAGCTTTATTATTATGTCCTTAACACATTCCATTCAAATCTCACAAAAATGAAACTAAGTACATTTAATTATTATATTTTTATCTGTGAAAATTTGTATTTATTAGGCACCTATCTAGACAGATTATAACCAACCAATAAGTATAACCAACAGCTCATGTTACTTACTTCTTCGACGTAATATTTTATTCAAAACGCTTTCCGATAGGAAAGGAAGTGTCTTAACAGTTTAAAGGCGGACGTGCTCAGCGTGGGTCAAAATGGAGCTTTTATTCTATTTTCAAAGCATGATCCTGGACATTCCTTAAATGTTGTAGATAATCTATTTATATAATTTTGAAGCCTTATTATCCTTTATATTTATTTTACACATTTGATGACTGCATAAAGTATTTTTATTACATAAAATAATATTCTTTTAAACCTTTACTGATCCCTAGATCCAGTGGTAGTTTTAGGTTCGAAAAGGCCCAACGTTCTGACATTTTTGTTTACTTGATTGATTGTTTTATGCTTTGATAGTTTACGCTCAAATGAAGAAAAAACGCATGTTTTAAGATAAATATTAAGTATCACTTCCTGATAAAGCAACTACCTACCTCATTGGCTTAATGTAAAACTGCCAATGTGTTAAAATGACTATGCTGGTTGTATTCATCAGTTTTGATCCATGGCCCACCAATTAGAAGAGCATTGACGTAACTTCAATTTTACGATAGAATAGGGAATATTTCATTGAAGTATAAGCGTAAATACCTACTACACAGAAGCTCCGACAAAAATATTGCTTTATTCAGATAATACGTAACTACTTCAGACATCAAGGAATTAAAGTAAAAATGCAACATCTGGAATAGTTTTTATATTAAGAATACACACTAGTAAAAATCTATCATTTTTTAAAGTAATTAAGTACCTGTGTACCTATTTCTATAGCAGCCAATTAACTCAATTTGGCAAGATATCTATATTATTTGTATTCCTACTGCATCTTAGAGATGCATGTGCAATTTTATTTCGTTTAGTAGGTACTTAGTTACTGCATAAGATGCATCTCAAAGCAGCGATGTGGTAATGAATGCCCCTCGCAATACCGAAAATAGCTCTCCGTCTGTAATGTCGTGAAAAGAAAATTAGTCTTGTTATTTTAACAAATCTCGTTGACTTCCTGACCTTCGCGCGCTATCGATCGCATAGTTGGGGTGCTAACGGTGTGGCTGTAAATAAATAAGAATATCATTTTTCAGAAGTAACACTGATTGATTCATTTGTCAAAATGTCATAATAGCATACGAGACACTGCAAAAACAACATATTTGAAAAATAACTTACGTTAGCCTTGCAAAATGTTTCATAGGTACTATGTATATTCTCAAGATCAAATGAGTGAGGAATCCGTGGCACAAGCCTACGTTAAAAACTGGCTCTTAGCTATTTTTATGTGGCCCAAAGAATTTCGTTAATTATTATTATATAAGTAATGTTATATGCGAGTACTTTACATAATTTAGATAGGTATATTTTTTTTTCTTTCATAGTGGAATTATTATAACGGGTTTCAGTAATATTTATTATTCATTTGTATAGAAGACAGTAGTGGCGAAAGGTGGAAGTAGGCTGTTAAGATCCGCCATAAATAGTGCACACTTAACTTTGTCAGTCATACGTATTTGTTTTCATTGAAATAAGACTACAATAATTTACAGATGGTGTTAGGTAGATAGTTTTTAAAATGCAATTAAAACCTGCAAAAACCAAGCCATAATAGTAAAAAAATCTATCTATAAATTATCTAAAATGATGCAATTAAATCATACATAACTTTTTTTATCTATTATAGTTTGGTTTAGACAGGGCATAATGAATTTAAAAAAATGAACCAATAATATGTGTAGAAAACAAATAAGTATGAATGAAAAAGTATGCACAATTCTGTCGTATTGCCTAAAGCAGTGCTCCGTAACCTTTTCTCACCCACGGTACACCAAGGTCTTCTAAAAATTCCTCGGCATACCACACGTAAAACAATTTATACACCAAAACCATCCGGTCCATCCCCACGTACTCGTAAAATGGTGTTTTTCAGATGGTGTTCGAGGTGTGTCTGTCTTCTGTAAGTAGGCGTGCGGTTTCCCCACCGCTCCAGCATTCAGCACTGCATCCCCTCTCGTTCCCTCCCATTAAAAACTTGCAACAGTTGAACTCGATGGCACAATGCTTTCCGTCCGCAAACGACGTGACGTGAACGCCAGCTTATAGAATACAGACTCAACATTGTGTACCCTTTACAAAGTAAACTGACGTGAAATAAGCGATGTATGATTTTATTTTCGGCGGCGCTGATTCTTAATTAATATATAAACTTAAATGTAAAATAATTAACCATTCTATTAAAAAAGTTTTTTTAGCTACATAGTGCAGTGACAAAATGTGTTTGACATCAAAAACAAGTTTATTGAGGTATATCATATTCCTCTAGTGTTAAAAAAGGAATAAACAATTTGTGAGAACAGGAAGCCTGATCTCTTAACGACTATCTACCTAATTAAAAAAGGGATATCTTTTACCGCAAAATGGCGCCGGAGCAACAAAACCAAATGGGTAAGATTTTTTGTAATTATGCCCATTTACGTGATGTACCTACCTAAATAGGTAAATAATATTTAAGAAATTGTGAAGTTTTAAAGTGTATATGTATTCTAACAAAAACAGCTTCATGTGCTTAATTGGTATCAGAGAATACCTTTATTGTGTATTTTTAAGAACATATAATTACTTAGTTAAGGGCGGACGTCCTCAGCGTGGGTCAAAATGGAGCTTTTTTCTATTTTCAAAGCATGATCCTGGACATACCTTAAAGGTTGTAGATAATCTATTTATATAATTTTGAAGCCTTATTATCCGTTATATTTATTTTAAACATTTGATGACTGCATAAAGTATTTTTATTACATAAAATAGTATTCTTTTAAACCTCTCGCTCTAATGTTTTAGAATATAGTCATATTTCAGTACATAAATGTGCAGTGGTGTTAAAATTTTTTACATTTATTAATTTTTAAACGCATTTATAAAATCATCAGTATAATTTATATCGACATTATTATAGTGAAATATTTTCGATAAAAAATTATATTGATACTCTCTGTGATCCCAAATTTGACAAGAATTAGGCATTTTATTATTCAAAAAATGGGCAAGATTAACACATTTGAAGATAATTATAAAGATACTAATTATAAGCTATGTCTTTGACCATTCAAGTGTGATAAACATCCTACGAATAATGATTGCTTTATAATAATTATTGACCTAAGAGTAAGGTAGTGTTTTTTTGAAATACGCCATTTCTTTTGGCATTCCCCAGTGGTTAAGCTACAACATACGGCCGTAGCCATAAATTGACAAACTATTATTGAAGTAAGGAGTAAAATGATGTTAACGCGCGTGTTTGAACATGTACCTAACCGATTTTTTTTAAACGGTTTGACCTACGCTGAGCATGTCCCCCCTTAACAAAAATGCAAATAATTTCTCGATTAATTGCTATAAAATTTGATACATCCATAGGTACCTACTTACAATACAAGTATATTATTATAATATATGCGAAGTCGTTTCTTCTGAATCGTATCAATCAGGTTTATGTCTATTGTATATTTTAACTTTGACCGAAAACCATAAAAACGTTTTTATGCCTCCTGTAAAATTTGATTTGTGTGGCTTAAGTCCATTTTCATTTTAACATTCGATATATAAAGAAGGCAAGTGTAAATTGAATAACAATATTATAATATCTCATGACTTATGCACTTCCACCCCAGACATGACACCAGACTTAATATGAAATAAAATTACGATGCATTGAACGAATCCTTGTTGCTTTGGTATTATATTAAGGGGGTCAGTCAATTGGATAAATTGAATGGGATTTATAAGAATTACATTCCGATCATTCTGTGTCAATCATCGATCACCATTACTCATAAAATTCCAAACAACAATAACACCAAGTCAGTTTAATTCAATTTTTTTTTAACATACTCCCCATGTTGGTACCTAATAGCTTATAAAATTTATAAATGTGATACCTAGTGACTTGTCTACATTTTAAAATTTTAGCCAGTGCCTACATAATATGTAGACATAGTGTCGACTAAATTAATATTCAGTGGTCATTTATTGTGGTGCAACTACTTAAGATATGGGTTGAAAATTGAAACTGAGGGATCCCTATGATGACAACGACCTATTGGGTTTTCTCTGTCACAATTTCAATTTCAATTTTAATTTTTTTCAATTTCAATTTTAATTTATTTTACATATTGTGGACATTACAAATTATAAGTTTAAGACGTTCACAACATGACATTTAGAAACAAATAAATATTATTAAAAAAGTATTATGTAATATTGTAATTATGCAATATTAAGTTATTCTATAGTATAAATGTGTAAATACAAAAAATATGAAGTATATAGGTACAAGGAAGTACACCGGATGAGTTAAGCAGACCCTATTTTAAGAATTTATAAAATAACGTCCGCCTATACTCATTCTCACGTAGATGGAATATATCAACATCCGAAGCAATTTGGTTGAACAGAGTTATTGCTCTACCAATTGGCATCACCAATGGCAGGTTAGTTCTGCTCCTCGGGAGAACAAACAACTGATGCTCCCGATTTCTAAGATAGTTATCAGGGACACACATAAGTCAATATTACCAAGAATGGCAGAGTTCTCATTCACACCACGTATTAGTCGAAAAAAATACGTGGCCAAATATTGATATCTTCTAGCACTTAAACTACAGTATGTTAGCATACCTAAGAGAAAGTCAGTTGGATAAAGCCACGGATAGTATCCATATAACCTCAAATAAAGGAGTCTCAAAAATTTCTTTTGAACTCGCTCCACCATAAGGTCATATTTCAACTGATGCGGGGCCCAAACAATCGACCCACTCTCAAGCCGGCTTCTCACTAAGGAATTATAAAGAATTTTTAATACAGTAACATCCGAAAAGACCCGGGAAGTACGCAAGACGAAGCCCAACATTTGTAGCGCCTTTTTACAAATGATAGCTATATGACCACTAAATGACAGCTTACTGTCAAACGTAATGCCAAGATCCCTTACAGATGGTATTCGCGAAAGAACTCTGCCATTCATCGAATATTGGAAAAATAATACTCGCAGCATCTCACAATCGCAGCATCAGTCAGTAGAGGGTATGGCTAATATCTGCGTCGTGTATTTCAGACCAATGACCTACTGGTTAGTTGCTACGGTTCGAATGAGTTGGATTACGACAAACTATTACGAGATATTTATAATAATTTCAATCGATTTATTACGTGTCATAATTATAGTTCATAGACTATTTTTGGACTATTTGATTTTGAAATTGTTAGCAGATGGATAGGTAGGTACTGCCAATTATGCCTTTTGACATGACGTATTCGTATATACATTTAACACTACATATATGATTGTGATGACTCCCACGAAGGCCGCGTGGCTTAAGCGCCGGTCTATAGTGTCGAGGGTCCCAGGTTCGAATCCTTATAATCCTTATAATTACACAATACACATATTGTTTTTCAATGTGGACTTTCAAGTTATGAGTGTGGACCTAATAGGTTTAACAAGTGGATGACATCCATTTCTCGTAAAAATAAAAAAATCTTTTAATACAAACCTCCACTCTGTGGAGGCCCATATATGATCTTATTAGGATCGGACATGGTCAAAAAAAAATATGATTGTTTCACTTTCGTGACACTTTCGAGATATACCATCAACTAGCAACACAATTATGATACGTGATGAACAAAAAATGGCGACATAGCGGCCCTTTAAATAAATGAAACCAAATATATGATAAATCCAATGATATAATTTTATTTTAGTTTTAAAAGTTAGTACCTAACTATTTTACAAAATATTATTTACCCTGTATCAAATTAAACTTTCGTAAGTGTGGGGCGTATTAGACTACAGCTAACATGAAAAGTTTCCCTACCACTGACCTAGACGTTGCAGGTCCTGTTGTGCGGTCAACCCAATGACATTAATAGTAGAAAAAATTACGCGAAAACTGTAAAATACCATAATAATTGTATGTCAAATACATCAAAAATGCTATAATTTTGATGAATTCAATTTGAAAAATGTTTCTGTACTATAGCTTTTTCAGAAATACTATAATTTGTAAATTTTGTACTATGATCCGCATAGAAAAAGATGGCAAAACTGATGCAGGCTAAGATATCTGCATCTGTCATATTAGTATGTATATTATCGGTTATATTAATTTATTTATTCAAACATTATCGTCACTAATAATGCAAAGTTGTTCTTATTGTACCTAACTATAATTTTGTACCTTTTACATAATCATGAATACAGATTTTGATTGTGAACGAGTAGGTAAGTATACATTATTTTTAAGAATCCTAAAACTGTATTATTCAGTAGGCAATTATCGAACATTAACATTTTATGCTTCATTCATTTAACAAGATAATCCAAAAGGGTATTAAAGATGTTAGATGATTCTACAGTTTTCAAAAAGGTTATTTTAAAACAATGTTGTGACACTGAACAATTTAAACTCAAAAATAATTCTAGAGATTAACTACACATAATGATGGCCCTTTGAAGTATGTAAATTGTGGTTTTAGATAATCTTGCCCCTTCGAATTCTGAAGAAACATATTTTTAGTATTTAAGAAGCAATAATTCCAATCCAGTACTTAATAATTAGATTATATTATATAATATACATACACAGAGAGTTATAAATTAAAGTTATACTATATTTATATAATGAAGCCTCTTTAATAACATGTAGATATGCTGTATTGATATATGGACGTCCTCAGCAAGTGGCATCCATTGTATTCTATCCCTCACTACTAGGGAATCCAATCTCGGACAATTTTCGATACCTATGAATCCTGGGATTAGTAAACATAATCCCGAAACCTTCGGGATTGATTTTTTATCAATCACAATCAATATGTGGATACAAAATTATGTTAGTGAAGTGTATGTACCTTTACGTGTCACAGGGGGAATCTCCGGATGCTCACGAATAATAAATAACCATTTTTGTTGTCATACGCAATCGTAAGAACATCAGAAAAATAATAAATTCGTTCATTCAACCAGCTAGACGCCACTGACGTTCTGGCACGCGAACGGCGTCTAACCGCCAGTGCCACGGACGTGCAGGCAGGCACTTGTTTCTACGCCGAATTTTATAAATATTATCTTTTCTTAATTAAATAAAAAAAAAGTTTTACTTTCACATTATTATCTATACTTACCTATTACAATATTTTTTACTCTATTAAACCGATGTATTTCCAAGATTGAACGTACACAATATTAACATTAAATGTCTTAAATAATATAAATTATAATAGACATTTTTACCGATTTTATCATTGATATATGTGTATATTGTAATAAAATAATATTAACTATCGAAAAAATGCCAATCCCGGGATCGTCAAATCAAAATTTTGGCTTGGGATTGGATTCACTACTCACCACTGTATTCAGTTTCCAGGCGTTATCTACTATCCTGTTTGTTCGATGTAATGATTATAATATTAAATGACTTTGTTGAACACCTATAAGTCAGATATTACAATATTGCAAATAGACCGCCTCTTTCAAACAACTTTTTGCTCAATATAAACCGTGAAATGAAATTCAAATTCAAATTGAAAAGAAAAATAGATACGTATCTATCTATGTATTTATATTTTGATTTCTTTTCAATCTTGTCTGCCAGTAGATCAGCTACTGTACAATCATAGTGCATTGGACCATAAAATAAGAGTGACTTCATTATTCTTTCCGTTCATACAACGTGACTATACAGACAATTAATTACTTCTTATAATTGAGTCACATTTCCTGTTCCTCATTATTGCAGATGCGACGTTGTTGCTGTGACGAAAAAGTAATACGATATTACAATAGAGACGAAAATTAACACGTTTTCACACCGTTGTGTCACATTTCACTAGATTAGATAGACTGATAGACCAACAGACTGTTTATTTACGTAATAGGTAAGCAGTATATTAGAAAGTTTCCGTTATTAAGCATTATTAAAAATGCGTCATGCTGAAAAGCTTCAAAAACATAATATTTAGAAAAAAATCCAGAAAATATTTTGACTGAGTGGGATTTGAACTTGCTTACACATTTCACTATCCGGACGAGTGATCTTATTCGATAGTCTTGTGTATATTCAGTATTGAATATTAAATAATTTAATTAATAATGTGTCAATCGTAAAATAGTAGTACTGCCTTCCATTGGAAATTGGCGACCACGTATGTATTTATTCAATATGGCGAAGGGTCGCATGTTACTTGACTACCACGAAGGGTATCATGATCAGTGCTTCATAATATTATGCCGAGTTCTGACAATTCAATAATTCAAGTAGATTTATTTTAAAATACAAAAGAATCTCTCAAAATACATGGAATATCCTTAATTTTATCTGGCGATACCCCGGGGTTTCGTGGAATAGGTTTGGTAAATGCTACTGTAGAACATCATAGTGCCATTTATCTTAGCGATAGGAAATGGGCAATGGTCGTTATGGTACGCCTATACAGCCTCATCACAAAAGCCTCCATTCATTTTACTGTCCGTTCATTTAACTTCAACTCAGTAGACCAGTACTAACGTCTATGATATTGATATAACATCTGATAGCCCTCAATCGAGTGCTCAGACCTACGTTTCGATCGCAAAAGAAATGTTTAATTTATTTTTTTATAAGTATGTATACCCACTCTCACCAAGTCATTTTTTGTCTACTTCAAGTTCTCTTTGTATTGTGGTGAATTTTTATACCATAATACTATTTTCAGAAAAAATAAATTAAAATTAGTTGGGTATCTTGTCGCATAACTGTGGCTAAGATTTACACTATAAGGAAAACGGATATCGGTGGTTATTTTATTGATATATAATATTATAGTGAATTCCTGTAACTGAAACAAATTAAATATTATTTTTGGTCCTTTGTTAGGATCTTGACCACCCTGAAACACTGTCAAACGCTGAATTTAATTTTTTTTATTGTTGTATTTTGGACAGAGTTATAAACCTGATCGTAGTTTTTTTTTATTTTACCCAAATACTCTTGGCGTACTACGTATAATTAGACCGTCGGGTCCTAGTCGAACAATATTGCTAAAGAACTGCATACAACGTGGATGACGTAGATAGTAAAACATAGAATTTTATTTGTTCATTATCCACCCCTATGCGTAGATTGTTTATATAGAGTAGAGTAAATTACATTTTTATGTACTTTTTGTGCCCAAAAATACATCAAATTTATCTTTAAACAACCAGTACTCGTCATTAAACGGTTACAATAATAACATTACTATACCGACACCTTTTGCTGTTCTATAGGGTGTTCTCAAACTAAAAGTATCCATATAATTTTAAAACACTTCTGAAGAAATAAAAAAACCATTAGATAAAACCTTTTTGAAAAAGTAAGATACCCAGCAGGTGTGAACCTGTGGCCCCCGAGATTCTCACCCATGTGCTCTGATCACTAAGCTTAACATGTCTTATCTAATTCCGATGAAGCTAAATAGTGTTTTTACAATACTATTGTGAAGCACTTTTGAATTTTAAATCCAAGTATTAAATTGGGTACCTTAATTTCTAACCAGTGTCAGAATTACTCCAAATTGTTGTTATAACGTACTTGTACTTCTTTTTCACAATTTCTTAAAGTGTTCTCAAATTATATAAGTATTTTTAATACAAGAATGTTACATTGTTCAATCTTGTGAATTGTTAACCGTTGAATAAAAAAATAGTTTATTTAAAGTGTTTAACATACTCAAAAACGTTCCAGTAAATAGGTTCAAATCAGCCCACCACATACATTAATTAGGCGCCCCTCGTTCTCCAATGTATTGACTTGTCACACCAGGGGTTCTGGTGTAAATTTCCATGGACCTCTTTTTTTTGGTGCCATCTTCTACCGAACGTTGACGACCAAATTGCAGTACAACACCCTTAGATTAAACAACACCATCTTGGGCCAGTTGTATCAGATCCCGAACACGCCTGGGACCTAGAGTCACTTAGGGAAGTTGCGTAGCTAAGTGAACTGCTGGTGCCCTCTACCTTTTCTTGCAATACGGTTTGGAGTAAACCGTACTTCGCATTGCTAAAAATATGGCCGAAATACGTAGCTTTTAATGTAGCAATAACTTTTAATGGCTTATTGGCTCGTCTTAAAACCTTCACATTAGAAATGTGATCGGCCCGAGATATCTTCATGTTTCCCGATATAGCCACATCTCGATAAACAATATCTACCCTTTTTATCGGTATGTAGGTGTGTTGGCATATTGGTTAACATGATGCATATCACAAATACCCTGTAGATAGAACAAGTTAACTGTCTCAGTTATTTAAATAGGCTTACGTTTGAAACGGTCCGTGGTATTACGAATGTGTAAACTGCTTCAAAAAAATAGATAGGCCCCCCAACAAATCAACGCTAACGGACGGCATGTCACTGAATACCCATTATCCAACGTCGCATCTTAAAGATGCATTTTCGGTTGTCTTTTCTCACCATTTGGCCATACAATGCAGAACTTTCTGACAGTCTCGTCCCGTCTTCGTTTTCCCTCAGCAAAAAATCACCAAATGCAAAGAAAAATAAATAGGTACTTTGGGAACAGTTTTTTTGGGAATAAATGATTATTACGACTTGTATAAGTACGTCCTCGTTATGTGGACTAATTATGTCATCTGGACTTACCAGTGTTGGTTTCGTTTGAAAATCAGTCGATCCAGTGTTGTACCGTACCTACACTGGAGGTGAGTTGGCAATACTGTCACCGGTTTGTGTTCTCAAGTCTCGGATGAAACTACCCAATTTCAGTACGTGTGGCCCAATAAACTTGTTCCAAAAAACTTATGAAGATACCATCGCAAGTCACTCGCTGGTTGGTAGACTTTAATACTATTGACATTAAATGCGCTTTAAGGCTTATAAATTAAGGTTTGTTGTGACCGCTCAAAACATGTTTAAAATAAAAAAATGTGAATAAAAATATTATAACCTAACATAAAAACAACTCATAAATTTAAAATTGTTTAAAATTTTGTAATAAATAGGACATTTCGAAAAGCCGAGCTCAGTGTATTTTTAGTGATTATATTGAAGCCGATATTTCAAATACTAGTAAGTATTTTGGAACAAGTTTCGATACTAAGCATTTTTTATACTGGTAGTAAGTATACTTAGTCTTCAAAATCGACTAATTTTCCCACCTCTAGTGTACACCTCTAGATACTGTTTTTCTCCCATTCTGAAAAACTTATTTGGTTCTTAGTCACTTTTCTGAATAATGAAAGTCTCTTCGTTTTCGTGTTGAGGACCGTATATCTCCAACGATCCCTGCATTTCGCTGTCTCCATATCTAAAGTTATTCCAGAAACCCGTAGCGTCAAAGTAGGTCGGACCAGCAAATTGGCGACCCTTTATGTTTCGATTCACGACGAGCCTCTCCGAGTACTCATCTTCCATTCTGGCTATGTGGCCACCATAGATGTTCTGTGGCCACATAGCAAAAATCATAGTTGAACAACACGAAGTTTGATTAAAAACTAAATAATATTAACACAGTTATATATTATCAGTGTGTAGTTTCATCTTACTTATAAAGTTTCGGTATGATTCTCATTGTTTAATATTTGAGATTATTATTTTCCTTTGATTTCCTCAAGACTCGGTTACTGTATGGCAAGAAAGATCACAATTCTTTCAATATTATGTACACTACATTCATGTATATTATTTTATTTCATTTCTAATGTCTGTGGAAAGATATTATGATGCGGTAAGGTTCCGAAGAATCAACTAAGTATATATTTTATTATACTTACAATCTTACATTATCAAAATACAAATCAACTATTAATATTGTTTCCTTTGGAAAAGAAATAAATCCATTCCTAAAGATGTTCCAAGATTAATATAGGTAGATATAGGATTGGAAATTTATCAAATAAATTATGAATACGATTAATGTAACCACAAAATAGAATGTGACAAGTTTATCTTGTGGCTTGGTGGCGGCGCTCGTGATGTTATCGAATCGTAATAGTATTGCTAGGATTGGAAAACATTATTCCCCACATTCTTGGTACAAACAGAAAAATATAAGATAAAATGACTTATTGCATTTTTTCCCCATTAAGTTGGGATATTTTTAGTTATATTGCAACATTGAAATGTCAAAGGATTTATCTTGTCATCGCTAAGATTCTTTCGTCAACATTGTTTATGGTCGAATAAGCTCTTTTTGTCGTTTTTTTTCATCGCATTACGAATCTATCAGGTTCCAATACTTTTTACAATATTAACGCAGCGAAATGTCTCACAGTATACACAGATAAGAAACAAATACTTTCTAGGTGAGGGGAAGGAATAGGTAAACGCGGAAGAATATTTTAGTACACCAATCTGCCATAATATGTTAAGATAAACTTTTCACATTCTAGTAACAATTGCTTATAATATAGCCCCTGTAAACATGCATGGATTTACTTGCACCAATAGTGTGTAGCGATAGTAACTTGTCGATCCAATTGTCGTGTGAAAATTCAGAAGTTTCTGAACTTTTTTGATTCATGCACACAATCTTGCAATTTGCATGAGAATACGTGTTTGCGCGTGCATTATTTGTTATGGCCGTGATAATACGTACTGTCAACAGTAAATCCAAGCATGTGTAAACGGGGTATTATGCAAATATTATATTATACCTACATAAGGAAAAATATGCATTACGACCACGTATGACAGACTTGAAAATTGTTGTTTTGGTTTCCATGCTTAGATACGCTATCGTCTACTATTAGGACTTTTCTATTCGCAAATTTTCTTTTGCGATACTCTTTGTGTAATGAATTATGAAATTCAATAGTCAACACAAAACATTATTTCGTATAATGAAGTACCTATGTATAGTTTTTTCGGTCGTATGAGCTCGACATACATATTATATGAAAAGTTTCACTTTAAGACTTTAACATTTTGACAAGAAAAATGATGTAAAAACAAAAGTGTTTATTTATGAAAAATAAAGTGATTACCATCCTCAGTAATGAAACAAAGGAAATAAATATAATAAACGAAAATTGTATTTGTAGTGAAGAAGTAGAATGCAGTGAAATCATTGTTCATTCCTTCCGTTTACTTTCACTGTGTAATGAAATCGTCACCTCAATATTACAAATTTAATAATATGATGATACAACTGATTTGGTCATTGTTGGGGAAATGCAATTTAAAATTTAAGTACACGATTAACATAAATCTAGGCTTTAATTATTATTTTAAATAAAAATGGAAAATTGTGCTTGTCTAATTGGGAACAATTAAATAATGTTCAATTGTATAAAAAAATATTGTAGAAAATATATTATTTTATTTATTTAATGCATTTATGGTTTTAAAGTCATCTACACTAAATTAATACAGTTTCCATTAACTTCTGACTTACATGGTTTTATCATTTTGTAGAGAAGGAAACGTAGAATCATATTCAATGGATATCTCATAAACAGTGAAAATGAAGTTATCTAGTTGTAGTATTGAGGTCACGAAATATTATTGGTTTTGCTGAGATTTTAACTATTGTGTACCTACATATCCAAACAAATTGTATTCTACGATTAGTGCCTGCTTATTTTAAAATTCTCCGCCATTTCGTAATGGTGAGTTAGAACAATAATGCTAAGTTATTTTTAGGTCCTCTACTACAAAGGCTAAAGGATTAAAGGTTACGCTTTTCTGTCTCGGAGTTGCACCAAGCAATTCGTTCTCAGCGACAGTTCGGAAGAGTTATTGTTCGCCTTTATGTCACAAATCATTGCTTATTTCAGGCCGTGACAGCTTTCAGACATTGGTGATGTTCATTTGTTTTATGAGACTTTTCTTTTTTCACATAATCCTACGGTTTTAAATAACTGCATATTATAAATTATGAAAAATATAGTCACTGGATCTATAGAAGATAGGTTGAATAATTAAACTAGTAATACTCACGGGGTGTCCTGAGGGTCATTTGTGTCCCTCGGGAGAATGACCTCTGTAACGATCCCGAAACGTCGGAAAAAACGAGGAAGATCACGCGATGGCAACCCAAAAATGTATTACGATAATAATTAACTAAACTAAATGATTTTTTTAAATTAATACTGGTGGGTATATTATAATTATATAAAATGAATATAATCTACCTGCAATAATTCAATGGTCTTAGGCCCGTTTCAGACGGGACACCGGTGTCGCACTCGATATAATATAGGAGGCCTTTGTATTCGAATAAAGGGGCCTTTGTATTATGTTTATGAACGCCCCAGAGCTATTGAGTCAATGCATAATTTCGCGATATAAATTAGAACATAAAATTGGCTGCGGTAATAAAAACAAGTGTATCGGCGGCTTGAGAATGTAGCGGCCGATGGAAAAGTGTACCGGACACGCTTTGACTCATTAGCTCTGGGGCTTTCATAAACACAATACAAAGGCCCCTTTATTCGAATACAAAGGCATCCTTATTATAAACGAGCGCGACACCGGTGTCCCGTCTGAAACGGGCCTTAATTTTATCTGTTCATTCACTGTAACTTCATCAATCATTGATTAAATAGCAATTTTAATTTGACGTAATTCATCTCCGCTCACCTGTATTTTCCGATCGTTTCCCACCAATTAGTTATATTATGATAGTACCTATACCCCATTGTATTGCCTACTTATTGTTATTCAAGTTGGCAATTGTGCAGGCGGATGATAGCTGAATGGATGACTATTTTTATTTCGACTGACATTAAATAATTTACAAATTAACTAGCTTCTGCCCGCTTTGTGTAACATTACATTAGTCATAAATAATCGCTATCAGTGGCATTGAATGTGATGGCAAGAGCTATTAATTTGGGTCTTATAATGTAGATTTATACATCTTTTTGATTTGCACATTAAAACGTTATTTTATCATTATTTGTACTCACGATCTAACCGACAAAATTAAATTCGCTATAAAGTCCTTAACAAGCTAATTTAATGGCACCTACCGGATATATGTAGGTATTAAATAATCGCCAGACGAATTTAGTCACTTAATGGTCTTCTCATAGTCACTTGGGAGGTTCAAAACCCCTTAAAACAAAGAGCCAAGATTCTCCGTAAGAGTTTAAGGTCACCTTTTTGACGTTGTTACTTGTCAATTTGCATACAATATTTTTTAAAGAATCAATTACTTTAATAATAAAATTACCATAGATATTACTAACAGGAGCTTAGTAATTTCACTTTGCTATATTCTTCTTTTTCTTCTTTTGACCATGTCCGATCCTAATAGGATATATATTATTATGGACCTCCATTGAATGGAGGTTTTGTAATAACAGATTTTTGTTTTTATGAGAAATGGATGTTAGCCACTTGCTGAATATGTGTATTTGCCAAACCCCGGATTCGAACCTGCGACCCACGACATTATCAGCAGACTCGTAAGCCGCTCGGCCATCGTGGGTGTGTGATCCAACTAATTCTTCTTCTGTCTGGCGTTACAACCCTGCGTGGGTCTTGCCCTCCTCCAGCAACTGCCTCTATCCATGTCTGTTCAAAGCAGATTCCCTAAGTTTAAAACACCCAAGGTGTTTAAATCCAATTCGACTCAATCCCTACTATCTTGTACTAGGTCGATAAGGTCTTCGTTTATGTTCCGGTTTCCCGAATGTAAGTCTTTAATTTTTGTGTAAATGTCTCAGTTATCTAAGACGGCCCAATTTGATGGACTGCTAATCGTTATTTTATCTTCATTGCCACCTCAACTGTGTGTCATTGATGGATCCGAAGATACCACGCAGCACGCTCCGCACAAATGAGCCCAACACTGTTTCCATGCTTAGTCATGCAGCGGGGGTATCCGAACGACACATGACAACTGTTGTTATTAGTGTTTTTTACAAGATGCATTTCAAGTATCGGTTCAATGCCTTGGAACGTAGCACCAAAGCGACATTTGTTACCTAACATATAGGCTACTTAGGTAGGTACATACACGAAATTCTTGACCATTGATATTGACAGATCCATATTTTGTCTGTTACTATAATATTGCCTACGTCGGAGAAAATCTTCTTCGCAGTGATTACTTTCAATTATAAATAATCCTATAATTGGAAATTGTAAAAATTATGTTACGAATTTCAAAGATATGACAAACTAAATTTTTTATACAAACGAATAATTCACAATATTTAAGAATGTAACATTCTTTATTGGACATACATAGTTTCAAAACACCCCAGAGAAATATCTAATTGCTACGAAATTAACTAGTAGTTTTTACAATTCTAAATTGCGTTTATTTGTGACTGCCATTTTTTCTGTTATCATTTTACTGTTACTACTACACAATTATTTCACTACTATTTTTGAGTGTCATGGCCTGTTGTAGTGTTAAAAAGAATAAATAAAAACGTCTCTCTAAATTCAAGTTGGAAGCCATTATACAGCATACCAGAATCATTATAACTAGACGTAGATATTCGTGTTACCTATAATGTTAAAATGCAACAGGTAGACACCACCCATCATTGTACGGAACTCTACCGGAAGCCAACAGAATTTATTATGTAGCGTAACGGTTCATCCTATTATTAACATTGCATCCATGTTGATCGAAATTTTCGCCGACGAAAATAGTCTAAATCCATTGAAAAGCGACGGGAACATTAAATCCCACACAATTGGTCGTTGCACTGTTCTTTTTTTGGTGTTTATTACGTAGCGCTTCATTGTGAGTTAGAGCCACAGGAATCCACAACGTGGGGACGTCCCTTACTAATAATAATATATTAATATTTCACTTCTCCATCTTCTGTCATGTCCATACGATAAATGAGCCTAGACTGGTCCTTCTGGTCTTTCTGTACGTATTTTTTGACTACTATTACTATTTAATATTGCCCGATCATTATTCCAATCACAATTTACCACATATTTATTTTTGTCTCTTCTTTTTAGTGTGCCATCTTCTATCGAAGATTACAAACTAAATTACTATGTTCTTTCGATGACATTATAATAATTATTCTCCAACGCCCTTAATATTGAGTATATTCCTCAGGTCAAGAAAATTTCCACCGATCTAACATTGCATTAAAATTTGTAATTTTGTTTTCCTTGGTCATAATAGACCATATTTTTCATAACAAAAAAGCTATCTTAAGTAATATACTTACTGCTTTCCTATTAAATATAAATTCTCTTGGCTCGATTGATCATCTCATTATTGGTTTCTACTATCGTTTTATTTTATTCATGTTATTTGTGCTTTCACGTTTCCTAACACTTTTAACTACTTAAAGTCTTCCTTAGAATATCTTATAGGTATCTGGTATTGTTCACTTATGTCAAAAGACTAAAAATTTTTATCCATTATATCCATTATATTCTTAGCATATTTCCCTATTACAGCTGATACCATATCACTAATATATATTTTTTCGCCTAATTTTTCTTATATTATATTTCTTTTACAATATAATATGTAAGTACTCAATTACATAAACTAAACAGACTATTTGAGACCCATGATGTGTTCGACATGTTCCACCGTTCCAGCTTTTTCAATGTTCTGTCGAGTCCTTGAAAAAAATGTGATTTGGACGATTTAGAACCGTTAACTGGACACCTGGACAACTGAGCGATGGGACAACTGGACCATGGACAACCTGGGCGTCGCACAGTAAATGAATTGCGCCAAGAAATACACTTTCTGTTATGGTAGGTAGCGTGATTAGCTTTCGACGTTTCCTCGATATTTTTAATAATACTCAAAAGAATTATATTTCATATTGTAATGTATCGCAAAAGTAAAAGGCATCGTGGGAAACAATAATTATAATGTTATGCTTTAGTTTTTGCAAATACACCTACGTTAATTGAATTCGGTCAAACAATTAATCTTGGCGAAACATATTGCTCGTTTCATACCTGTATATTGCGGAGGTGAATAACATTATAAAAATAAGAAAAAATAAAAACTCATTAAGCCATTATTCATTATTGCTATATTATAATAATTGATCAGTTGTAAAAAATTCTAAACCCAAATTAAATTAAGATTAGTGCTTTTTCTCTTGCTAATGAACAAATAATAATTCGAATATTCATACGTATTTTGTTATTATTTTATGGTTTTATATTCTCATTCGTTAGATGATTGAGAGCAGAGAGTGATCTTCGTAAGTATCTTCGTTTAAGTGTAGAGGTCGTCCATAATTAACCTCTCGTGATTTTCGGTATTTTTGATACCCTCCCCATCGACAAAATCTTTTGCCTTCGGTCTACAATTTGAACTTATGCCACCCCCGCCCGACTCCTAAAATACGAATTCTCTAAAAGTAAAATTATCGATTACAGTAAGTACCTACGTATAATTTTTTGAAGGAATATTTTATTCTCAGAGAAAATGAGTTTATATTTTGATGATTTGTGACCTCACATTTTATACACCCCCTTAGAAGTATGACTGAGAATGTTTGCTATGCACTATTTATGTCGGATCTCCACAGCCTACCTCCACCCTTCGCCACTGCCCTATACCCTCCTTGAAAATCGTCACATTATATCAAACCTCCCCCCTCTGTGCGCCACATCATATATGGACGACCCATTAGTTCTTAATTTAATACGGCATTGTATGAGCTTGCTAGTACCTACTTCTAAACTCTCGTTTCCTTACTGTTTCCTCGTTTCCCTTTTTATTTATATATTTATCGGTAGGTACAACTAGAGTTGGGTTTCTGGAATTTCCCGACGGGAATTCTCGATAAATTTTCGAGATTTTCCATCCAGAATCTCGAGAATTGAAATTTTTATCATTTTGGTAAATCCCGGATCTCGAGAATCTTTTCTCGGGATTCGGGATTATCTTTATTATCAAAAAAAAAACGATTTTCTATATGAAAATATCGACAAAAAACACAAAACGTTCAAAGACTGATCGGGCCATTTAATACAAATAAGCGACAAAACAAAATGAGCGCAATTTTTGCAACATCGGGGAATTTTGTGTCTCAAAAGCGTAAGCGATTGTCAGACATAGCGATTGTCAGTCTTGTGTTTTTTGAAATCGTATTTTAAAAGTAATGTTTTGAATTATTTTTGTTTTCCTACTTCTATTTTGTTTGTCTTCTTACATAAATAAAAAAATCATTTTTTTTAGGAATTTGTCTTGTTTTTACACTGATTTTAGGATTTTTACATGTTTTTTTTTAATTTCCCGATATCTCGAGAATTCTTTTTTGGAAATCCCGAATTTCGAGAATGAGATTTTCTCGGGAAATACCAAACTCTAGGTACAACGTCACGAACATTTAGGAAGAGTATCAATAATAATTGTGCTCGTGTGTTTTGGGGAATACCTAAACAATCGGTAATCTTCTACATAGATAAGTTTCTTCAAACTTTTTTTTCATCTTAACACTTCGCTCAAACTTCAAAGCTAATGACTACCGAACATTCGCGTGTTTCCGAAAATATACGAGTACTGGAACTAAATGTATCTCTTGTACCTACGTGGTTTTAGACTGACAGATAATATTAATATTATCCGAAGAATTCTTTCCACTTTTGATAACTATACGCAAATTATTATGCTAAATTATATAATAATAAATTGTTATCATTTAAATTTGGTCCGCGGGTCGTATTTGGGCAGGCCTGTCAAACCGTGACGCCTATTGTGACGCGGACGCAGTATTTATAGCTGCACCGTGTGATAAAAAAAAACTTTGGGGGCGGATTCCAGTGTGTCGATGCACCGCGAGATCACAAATGTGCGATACTGCTAACACATTTTTCAACAATGAACTGTTTGGGAAACATTTCAGTTTTAATTAAGCGTTCAATGTTGACTTCGTGGCATGTTGTATTTTAAATATTATTATCCTTGCCATGCAACGAAAACTGGTTAACTATGTGTTTGGTAAATTGTTTAAATATCACTGAATATCTCGTGGAAGACCGTAAGAGGACGCTAAGATCTAAGAGCGGCATGCACAATCTAAGATTTCGATCCTAAGGATAAGTCGTCGAAAAGGATGACTTAACTATAGACTATACTGAGTATAGAGTTAAGGAATCCTTAACCAAAGACAACTTTTGTTATGAACACGCCTCTTTCCGTATGACCATTTTACCACTGACAGCTGCTGTCAAAATAAATTCGCGTGCTATAAAACAGTCCATACACTCAAATTCATTTAACAATTTATCTCAATATGGATATTGATAGTGTTAATTCGTTTGGCATGTACTTGCAGAATATTATTTTACTTGTATACACCAGCCCGCAGAAATAGAAGATGCCAGATGATAAAATGACACTTGACGCTAGTGTTACCCTGCTAAAAAAATATCTTGCGGTGCCTGTGGAATCACGTATAATGACTTATAACGGAAACATAAGAGTATTATAATTAAATATTAATATGTATTTATAGTTATTGCATTTATAAAATGCAGTTGTCATCGTTTAACAATTATAAAATAATTTACCTAAACTATAGGAAAGAGAATTTTTAAATATGGTATTATTTTCAATAGAAATGATCTTAACTAAGGACAATGTTTCTGCATAGTGTTTTCTGCTAAGGAAATTTTAGTTATGACAAATGTTTCTGCATTCCGCTCTATAGGGTCAAATAATACAAAATACAGATACTAACAAACATCGCATTTAATTACATGGTGATGGTGGTGAATAAGTATAATGGAATCTAATACCAAACGGGTGCTACTTTCCTTTACAAAATCAAGCATAGGCTACTATACTAGTCTAGTATCTTCTCCCATCGTACACAAATTATTCTGATGTGCACGATGTGTTGATCTGACCAATAATAACCTCCGGTTTGGAGTCTTGTGGTAGTATGCACGAGATTCCCAAATACTTTATAGGTTAAATACTGCTCATTTGTATGCATTTGTATGCAAATGTAATCTGTTGGTTAGCGACGTCACGATGTGACGTCATAATGTGTCATGGCGTCCATATAATGGAAAACTTATAAAATTTCATTCCCCGATCATTAATTTAAAATTTTGAAATTGTAAATGTGTCTGAAAGTGTGCGAATGGTACCATATAAATGAATAATTATTATGAACTTTAAATAATTTATCAGTAATTTTATCACATTTATTTTATAATTCTACTGTACGAAAGGATAAAGTATTCCCAGTAAACATTTCCATTTGATGGCAATACATACAGTTATATTATGACTAACTTCACTTCAATCACTTCTATTATGAGATGTCAAAACGGATAAGAATAAATGCATGAATGAAATGAATAAACAGCACGACTAGTTACTGTTTTTAAAGTTCGCAAATTTTTTACAGAGTCTACAAAATTAACGAGGGCCTCAAGCAAACGTTTTTTGTAATGAATGCATTATTAAATTGACATATAAAGCAGCCATTTTGAATGACGTGTGACGTCAGATTGCTTACGTCACAAACAGTTCTATACGCTATATGGTGTAAAATCGGTTAAATAGCTTATAAAAAATTTCTGAATCTCATACATACTGCCCTTGGTCTCTCACCAAGGCGATGAGCGTGCGCTCGATATACCTATTCTAGAGAAGAGCAAGAATGAAAATATAATATGAAGGATACTAGCCCATACTAGAAGGAGAAAAATTAATAGCGTAATACGTCATAATCTGAAACAACGTATCTTCACTTTATATATTTAAAATATGTACTTACCTAGGTATGTAGTTGTGAAATGTAATAATTTTGGAGTATTGTGTGTCAATACTCAATAACTCAAGTGGAATTATTAAAAAAAATACACGGAACACTATTTGGAAAACGCTGCTTTAGTAAAAAAAATCAAAATGCCCGTAACGTAGCGATACGTAGGAGCGTAGTATGGCTCGCTAAAGATTATGCCCCGGAGCCCCGCTTCAGAATGGTCACACCAATAAGATCAATATTATATTAATTTTATCTTATTAAAAGTTATTCACACTCAGAAATATATAATTATCGTAACGATCGTTAAAAAAACTAATATGCTTCATGTAGGGTGTGTAGTTTTAAATAATCACACTTTAATAATATGTAAGTACAAAAGTGTGTGGATCTGCAGCCTTCTAGGTACATCGTTTTAAGAATAGTATGACTTAGGTCCTCAGTTCTAATTCATTATCAGCTAAAAAGTTACTTGTATTAGTTTGATAGGATGTATATTATTCCTTTATTAACCCTTAAATACGTCATCATGGCAAAACCTTTTAATGTGTATGTAAATGTATTACTTTTCTAATCGACGAAATTTAATGTTTAATATTATTATAAATTAGAAGTAATATCTATGGTATTTTTCAGCACCAGGTCCACTGCAAATAACTGCAAGTTTTTAAGTGAAATTTCATTCACACAAAAAGTTAGAGAATAATATAGTTTGTTACTGTAATAATAATTAAGGGAATATTTTATGAATTGAAGCAGGTTCCACATTACCTTGTGCGTAAAATTGCATCGCCGTACCTATGTCGTCGCCCTTATATGAACTTCAATAACTAAACAAGGTCTTCCATACGTACTTTAGGATTGAGATGTATTTTACTGAATGTACAAAGATTAATGCTATCCTGTATTAGGTATATAGTAAAATGAAGCCGTACAAGAAGTGTTGACAGCTTATACCGATATAAGGATTTATCGCTAAGTCAAAAAGTGCCTAATCCCACGCATTTTTTTTGTTGAATTTAGTTTCGCAATGTAATTATTATACTTATCTAAGTATCGGCAGAGAGGCGTTTAAGTATAGTTGAATTATTGACAAACGTTACCTATCTAATGCAAAGATCAATATTCATATTGGGGTTAAAGGCCTCCTCAGTCGAATGCTTAAATAACATAATATTTTTTTTTCATTTTTCCACGAAAATAAAATTCTCATACTCATGTATGTAATAGTTATAATGTTTTCATTGTAATCCGTGGTTATTTGATAGTAATTGATCACGTTCGTTGTGTTTTAAACTCTATATTTACCAAACATTCATATGAATTTCTAGTGTAGACAAATTAATAAGAAAATTATTCATAATAATAATTGTCTATTACTGTAAAATAGTCCCTATGTAGTAAATTGTACCGTACCACTTAATATTATATGAACAAAATATTAATCGCGACTGAAAAGCTTACTTAAGTCACTCTACTTCTGATTCTTGATATTACTATGTCAGACATTTCTGTACCTATACAATAAATATGATTCATAAAAATAATTGGTACTGTTCGGTTAAAGCGGATACAGCGGAAAACGCATTTTGAAAATAGCCGATAAACTGGATTATTTGTTAGTTTGGGTTAGTTTGGGTTAGGTTAGGTTGGGTTAGGTTAGGTTTGGTTTGGTTAGGTTAACCTAACAAATAATCCAGTTTATCGGCTATTTTCAAAATGCGTTTTCCGCTGTATCCGCTTTAACCGAACAGTACCAAATAATTACTTAAATAATAAAATTATTGTATGTATTGTAGTTTTAAAACAAAGCTTTTCTACTTTAGCTGAGTTGTTTATAATATTAATACTATCGACCGAAGGTACTTGATGGAATTTGTTATACAAGTTAGAGTTAACTGTATTCGTTGTCAGTGTGTATTCGCCTTTTGGTGAGTGCACATAGTGCCGAAGATGCCGAAAGGCGAAACCCGGGTCGCAGAAAACGACTCAAACGGAATAGTACAAAACTTAAATCCATTATAATTTGAATTGTTTATGTTGACAGCTGTTTTGGGCTACGAACCCGTCGACTACATTTCAAAACCTTTATATACAATGTAGTTTTCCCATACAAACACCAGATCAATTAATTTATATTATCATAGTGTATACCTATATGACGTTTAAAAACGTAGAAAATACACACAATACGTTATATGACAGAATATAAGTAGGTATCGACGTTTAGAAAAGCTGTATTTTTATAACGCACCAATTATTATTCTCCTAATACAAGATATTAATTTAAATTAAGAATAACTTGATTCGATGTCGTACGTCTGTGGTTGATTGATTCATATTTGAATGAAGAAATTAGGCTGACCGGACTGTCTCAGGAATACCTACGTTTTATAGAAATTGCATCAGTGTTTTCGTAGTAATTTTATATTAGTCACAATATAAGGTCACATTCTCTAGTGCGTCGTCCAAACTGAACAAGATTGTTTGTACCTAGGTATATTAAAAAAAAACTTGCCAGATCAACTTCATAAGTTGTCCGGATTGAAAAATTGGCTCAGGCACGTGGTGTTAAATCTGTCATTTTTCTCATATCATGATGATCTTTAAAGTTTTTAATTAAAATTTAAAATCGATATTCTGGAGAGAAAAAAACAATTTGTAGCTCGGAAATGCTAATCTTCGCACAGGAAGAAAATCTAATAATTTCCACTATTTTTACTAGCCTTCTTGATAGTACCCCTTGAGAAGCTGCCTGAAGGTACGCGGTGATTGTGTAGAATGTAGATGAAGATATTGCGGAACTTGTGATATCTAGCCATTCGTTGGATCCAGCTGCACCATCGATGATATTATGCTTATAGTCTCAATGATATGGCCATCCGGCGACGGACTATACGTACATAACTGAAGAAGAAGGAGACCAGAAAAAGATCTTCATTAAGAATTTTATCCTGTACGGCACATTGTTGTCGACTACAGTTAGTAACACTGATAATAAATACCACGTAATATGGGCTCCTCTGACAATATCTAATTATATTCGAAATAGAAATAAAACATATTATATTACCTCTTTGTACTTATGATATAATAAATTTAATAATACTTAGTTTTTATTTTGAGCAGACGTTTTAAAATATTGTTAAATCGATCACGTATTACGGTATTACCAACAAAAACTGAATCCATTGAATCATGGCCCCCAAATCCTGAAGCGGGCCCCCAGGCCACAACGTTTGGAGCCCCCCCCAATCTATCGCTAAGGTTAAGGGCAGTGTAATATTCTACAATAGTGTTCCCCGAATGATATTCCGCGATATATTAACTCCAGGGTTCCGTATAAAATAAAGGGTATTCCGTGTATTTTTTAGCGATTTTTTATATTTTTAAATAAATCCACTTGAATTGTCGGCTCTCAGCATCATATTATCAAGGACTAATCGCGACCCCCTTTTGTGAAACTTGTGACTGTGACTTTTTTATTATTAGATGATATTTGTGGTGTGTACTCGACCCACCACTCGGCCCCTCCCTAAGCCCGGGCCCCCAGGTTGGAACCCTGTCAGCCCCCCCTTGTGGGGGCCATGCATTGAATAATAATAAACAACGTATATTGTAAATCATAATAATATATTGTAAAAACTATGTAATGTAATATAATAAGCAATAACAATAAATATTTCACGACGTATGGACTGTGATTCAGAAGTAAGACGTCAGTCTGTCTGTCACCCACGTGGGGACCATATTTCGAGTAACAAAACGTGGTCCATGAAAAAAAACATTATCTAATAAAATGCGTAGGGTGTTCCAGAATCTTTTCGTATCATCTATTATTAAGAATCATCCCACGTTTACGACATCGAATTGGGCTACTTACTAACAATCTTCGCATCTTTAAATTAAACAAACATACATCAGTTACACATTTGTATTGACAATTCTTCTTAATAGTTAATCTCCTATTTAGTGTAATAGCCATACGGTACATATTTTATTAAAACTATTTATATTCATTATAGGTTTCGGTTTTTACTAGCTAGTTTGTACCAGGGAACACACACATAATTGGAGGTGCTTTACCTTCTGGGGTTACAAATTTTGAGTGTGTAGAAAAATGGAATATACTGTGAACGTATGAAAAAATATATTATTTTCACTAGTTATGTCTGTATCCATAATGTGTAATAAAGTTTGTCACGAAAACGAAGCGCACATTAAATATTGCCAATATTTGAGGACGTTCTGGAGTCATTCGGGCTTCAAATTATTTTTAATCTGTTTTGTGGTTAATACAATATAATATTGGCTCCCTTAAAATTTCTAGTAGGTACTAAACGTAGTATGTAAAACGTAATAAATAACATTCTTGTCTTTTATTCGCAAAAACTACTGAGTGTTTCATTAAAATCTGTTGTTTTTAACATTTCAGGCTCCGTTGATTGTAAAGCAAGTGGACATAATCGATTTTATCCAACACATTAATTTTATTGTTCATTAAGAATAATTATTAGTACATAATAATGTGGAGAATGACATTTCACCTAGTCAAATTCTCTCGAAGCGATTCGAATCTTTAGAAAACTACTTTGAATTATTGGTTACCCATTTTATGTATGTATATGTTACGCCGAATGTGCGAAATTGAATATTACATGAAATGGGCAAAATTTTGCCAAAATCATGAAAAATGCAAGCCCGTTGCCTTATTCATGAATTAGACAAAATATCTGAAGAGTGCTTGAATTCGGCAGTAATTTTTCTGCCTAGTTCATGTATTGAACAAATTAGATAGTAGCGCTACGGTGGTATTTTTTGCAACTAAACTAAATGTATTAAATGCTCATGCATTGGTCAAAATGTACATATATTATCTATGGTCAAAATAGATGATCGCGCTCCGGTGGTGTTTTCTGCAACTAATCAAACTAAACAAATGTGTCAAATGTCGTCCTACAATGACGTTCATATCCATTTACTATGCGCAAAAAATCTAGAACTATAATATGATAACGGAAGAATTTTATTGAAAAGTATTTTCGCGATTTGATTCGTGCTTGGGTATCAAACGTGCAATGGTCGATTGAATGTTTGTGATAGTTTGTTGACACTTGATAGCTAACCTCAAAATGGACATTCAGTTGAATAATTTAATTCAGAATTACAAAACCTAACCTAACCTAATAATAATAATATTATATTATGTCCAATTATAACTAATAAAACCATCCGTATTAAATTTACTTTTTATTCTGTCATGTTGACAGTTCAAGAATTCCATACCCTGGCGAATTCATGTACTCAGCAGAAAATTTACCTAATTCATGAATAAGGCAACAGGCTTGACTATTACATGAATTAGCCAACATTTTGCCCATTTCATGTAATAGTTAATTTCGCACATTCGGTGTAACATATACACATTTGCACATAATACTGCTTCAAGATCGACATACCTACCTGACAAAATACGTAGGGGCCCTTGGCTCTATTGTAAATCTAGCCCTGGTCGTAATTCCGCCGAACGCAATCGATTCATTAGTCCAGTTAGATTTACGGTGGAATTCTTCCAGCGGTTATGTCATACGTTCCCCGAGTGACATGTTTTACCAATTGTCAATTAAGCAATTTGATGGTACCATTTTATCACATTGTGTACCCACTCTTCTCAAGTTCTTTGTGAAATAGTTTCTTTTGTGTACCTACTCTCCTTGCTATGAAATACACGCACTTACACTAGAACGTGACATGATAATTTAATTGAAAAACGATGTTAAACATTTAATGATCAGTTTCAACTCTAGAGTACTACAAACACACACAAACAAACATCTTATTCTACAAAATTACTGTTAAAAGTTAAAAATTCACCTATTTATCCAGTTTTCCTCAAAAAAGCTCTAAATTTAAACAGATTTATTTCTGATGACAGTGAAACAGTGACCCCCACAGAATTTAATTTGCCAGCGAGAGATGCCGTATGTGTAGGAATGTATTACACAGATAATTACAAAACAATCTGCAAAGGTTTTAAAAAATATACCACAGCGCGCCATCTATCTTGACGATAACTTATAAAGGTCGGATTATGTTTCAAATAATTCTCAATTTTTTTCATATGAACTTTACGTCACGTAGCCTCGCCCAGCCTATCGAATTATATGAACTAAGGTAAGCTCCGATCACAGAGCCTAAAACTAAATAATTAATAATTAGATAATTTAAAAATAAAAAATATATGGTGTTTAATCGAATATTAATAAATCGTCTCTGTTCTGGCAGAACACACTAACTGGAGAATACTAGTTTTGAGTAATTTGACTTTGAAGTTGTTAAAATGTTTGAAATGGTCTATCATGTGAGTTAATTAAGTAATCGTAAAAAGGATGACTTTAAAATAAAGGCTGTTTATTTATAAAGAAGGTTTCTAGACGGTAAAGTTTGAAATAAGGAACATTTTGGTATAACTAACTCAATATGTATTTTTTTCGAATTAGTGTTTTCTGCCAGAACAGTGACGAAATATAGATTGTTTTAAAAAATAAAAAGAACTTTTATCTTATGATTTTTGATGTGACGTAAAAATACGTACTTAATTTAAACTGATCGCTTAATTTTATGTCGTCAGTGAGTTTTTGAAGTTTCATTAAATTAGTGTGTCGTTGTCATTAGTGTGTACCCAGGGCTCGAAATGGAACGGAACGCACCGGAGCGCCGTTCCGGCTTGTGAAATTTGTAAAACTATCGCTCCGTCTCGTGGAAAAAATATGTTGACCGTCTGAGCTAGATAGGCCATAGAATAGAAAATCTGACACACTCATTTTTATAAAATACATATACGATTTGATGACTATGTAAATATCTTCAGAAAATTTGTCGAGCGCTCCGGTTCGTAAACTTTTCCATTTCGAGCGCTGTGTGTACCTATTCATTAGTGGTAATATCGTATTATCTTCTTATTTCTCGTAAGTATACATGACAAGTGTGTCCTTTTTATCAGATCTCCACAGCCTACCTCTTTCCAAAAGTCACCCTTCGCCACTACTACCTACTTTCCTACCGATATTGAATTGACGTGAAACTGTGAGTTAAGTAGTAGGCGGAGAAAATATGAAAGTACGTGATACTCGTATGTGCTAGATTTTATTAACCCTGTCTCCTCCCGCCGCCTTAAAAATATTATGGTTATTTCTTCAAACTGGACCCCCTTCAAAATATTTTTTCTGTGCGCGCCAGAATCTACTTAAACATTTTGTGAAAAATGTCAGTGTGTATCTTTTTACCTCTCACGAATCAAGATAGTCTTCTAACGACATAACTGTTTACATTCTGTGATTAGTCGAATTAAGTATAGGAGAATCATAAATGCGAGGACAATGGGAAATTATCATCTTTTGCTACTGACATTCAGTGACTTCTGCAAAAAAAAAAAAAAAAAACTAAAATTGGCGACGTAGCATGAGCACATGTTTTTACAACGAGACGTATCAATTCCATTAATTCTAAAATAATACTATAGAAGCGACAAAAAATAACCTAGTCACATTTTAGTTTCATGTATTCCAGATACTGTTCACATATTTTTACAACGTCAAATTTAATATTTTCATGGCATTATCCACTTACCACATGAAATATCTTGAGACGTAATTATAACATCATAACATAACATTTTTTTGTCTCGTTATGACAGTTGAAAAGTTTTGTATGAAACGCGATACAAACATTTGAAATGTAAACATGTACATACATTTAATAAATGCTGTCTTCATTATAGTATGTTTTACGAACTTCTTTTTTTATCAAAGTTCATCAAAATACTTAACATTTTTCAATCTCTTTTTTTTATTTTTACAACCAACTTTCTGTGAGAAAGCATTCCTCCATTTTTTTTAAATATCATTATTCGTGACAGCTTAGTATTTTTATAAGGAGCTTATAATGATCACCGTTACTATTTACGACTACATTAAAAGGGCATCGGTCTCTTTCAACCAAGGACTGATCCATAATATGGATAAGTCATATTATATGACTCTGGGGAGGGTTGAAGAGTTTAAAAAAAATGTGATGTCACAAAATAAACAAACTATATAGGTACCTAAGTATCTACCAGTGGCAAAGGGTGGAGGTAGACTGTTAAGATCCGACATAAATAGGGCACACCAAACTTCTCAGTCATATGTATTTGTTATAATTGAACTAAAACGTCAATTACATTGAGCTTCTTTACGAGCTGTTTGTTGGCGAATTTATAATCTGCCTGTAAAGTCGCCCAGTGTAATCATCGAACAAGCTAACATGTTTGATGATTACACTGAGCGACTTTACAGGCAGATTATAAATTCGTCAACAAACAGCTCGCAAAGAAGCTCAATGGAATTGAAGCTTAAGACTACAAATCGCAAATAGTGCTGGTTAGTTTTAAAATTCAATTAAAGCCTGCGTAAACCAAACCATAATAGTTTTGGTAGGCTATGGGTGATCCAGGGAACTCAGAAATAATGGGAACTGAAATACCCAACGGGTAAGGCGATAGCAAGTAACCGTCTCGAGTAAGGAAGAACCCGGGTTAAACTTACACACGTGTCAAGAATACGTTGTACGTCGAATACTAAAAACTGCTATCGGTTTATGCATTTACGCTCATTTAATGTTGGTGTATTACACACACTATTGCACACATTCAAAAACCCTGCTTCAACGTGCGGCGTATTGAATATAGCCTATCGGTATTCTATTTATTATCTGTTCTGTGGGGTGATTCGACAATGGATAAACCAAATATTCATAATAGATAAAAAAAATCTATTTATAAAATATCGAAAATTATGGATGATTTAAGGGTATAATTTTAGATATTTTATAGTTTTTTTAATATTATACATTATGACTTTGAATTGAATTAAAAAAAAAACTAACCAACACTGTCTTCACATTGTAGTCTAGTTCAGTGAAAACAAATATGTTTGACTAATAAAGTTTAGTGTACACTATTTATTTCGGATCTTAAGAGCCTACCACTACCTCCACCCTTCGCCAGTGGTATCTACACATGATCAAATTAGATGGGAGAGTTATATATTTTGTGATTAAATGTGAAGATGAGAGAGGGCTGTGGTATAAAATTACTGACAATCGTGTGACAATATAATTTATGGATAACCCCTAACATCCGTTTTCTTGCAGTATTTGTACAAAGATTGACTTTTAACAATTCAATATGTAGCTTGATATTTAGCTAAAATATATGCAAAAAGTAGTGGTAAAATCGCTAACTCCGATAATAGATTTAATGACAATTGGATATAATGGCGTAGGTATGTAGGTACCTGTGTAGCTATTATAGATGAATTATTAATACTAATTTTATATTTAATAAGGAAGTAAATGAACAGTTATACATTATTCAAATTTTCGTGTTATTATATTCAAAACATTAAGTTATTGTCAATCGATTTCATGGCCAAACACCTGTTGAGTGAGCTGCTCGGCGTAGATTCCAATCGCCGAAATACCTGACTAGTGGGATAGCGATGGCCAAACTTTGTTTTAATTACAAAATGGTCCCTTAAATTTACCAAAATAAATCTTAATTGTATCATGTTTCTCATGTTACGTAGGTGCACCCGAAAATTTGATCATAATTGATTGCATTATAAATTATAATAATATGTGTGTGCAGATGCATCCTCTTGTACTAATCATTTTAAGAAAATACGCTATTTGGCGGAAATCGTGCTAGATTTCTTGAAAAAGAAAAGAATTCCGTTAACATCGTTTGTTCGTGATGAAAAAGTTGATACTTTTTTCAGGTCTGCCAGAGAAAATCTACAGTAAAAAAACCTACAAAAAAAACACAGTGAAATCAAGTGTCAGTTTTTGTTAAGGGGATCAACAATACTACCACCAATTTTTAATGTACACGAAAACACAGCTCAGTCGCGACATGAAAAACGCTAGATTTGACACAAAGTGCCAGATGAAACTTTAGCTAGCAAGTGGAATGCTAGATCTGCCAAAAAAACTTTATTCCAAAAACGCTGTAAGTAGCTCCCGAAAAACAACATATATGTACGATTTCCTCCCCTAAACTCTACAATGAAAATGGATTTTCCATCTATTTTACAGACTTTTGGAAGGTTTTTTTTTACCAGTTCACATATTAGATTACGCTCTGAATCCAATTCAAACACACATTATAAAGAAGCATGTGAATTTGATCCAACTACCAAAAGTACTTACGTAACGTACTTAAGTAGTACGACAATTTGGGAATTTCATAAAAGTAAAATAATGACATAGTTAAATTCCACCATGTTGGTATCCTCGGTTGATAGTTTTTATTACATTTTATTAGATTTGGTATTTAGAAAACATGTGAGTAAACACAAAGGCATAATAATACACTGTATAATATGTACCAATCGTATAGCAAAATGTTGTTTATTAAAGTTAGAGACTTCTTTATCAGTCATTCGTCGGTTACACTGCAATATTTAAAAACATATTTATACTATATTATCTATCGTTATCCACTGGTTTCTATCCACATCTTCTTCATGTTTACCGATATGCAAATTTGTTTCCAAACAAGGTAAACAATCAGCGATTAAAATAATTTCAAGCTTAATTACATTCAGTGAATCTCATATAATGTGTGACATTAATATTAAAACGTCTTATAATAAAGGCATAGTAAATAGCCAGCTACCTGATATTAATAATTTGAAAATTATGAATTAACACGACAATACGGAATTTACAATATTGAATAGAAGATTATTAATAGTCATCGATCAAATCTATTGATTTTTATTGTTTTAAAATAGCAGTGGCACCTATGAATTAAACCAATTACTATTTTGTAACTAAATTTTTACCACTGTAGAGAATTAAAAGTTTTAAAAGAAAATTTCGTTTGACACAGAAATGAGTAGATACATATCAATGGTAGATACATATTATAATAGAGATTTTATAGTATATCACTGGGTGAAACGAATGTTCTATCTCTGGTTCATGTGAAAGCATCTAGGGAGGGAAAGCGACAATGATATTTGTGTTCACAAAGTGACTAGCTAGGCTGTGGGGACTATAATAAAAATAATGTAGTTTGATAAAAAAAAATACAACATCATGCATTTAAATGTTTTAATTACACCCTGCAACTTATATTGGATAATTTAGTGTATCTTCGTTTGCACATAATAGTATGACAAATCTAATAATTGGTCATAATTTTTGAGCATAATGTTTCAATATGAAATAAATATTGTATATTATAATATATTTATGTCGGTAGGTATTTAAAAAATTATCTAATTCAGTTTATCCAGCTCTTCTTGGTCTGAGACCTAGCGTATTTTATATTAATTTCATTATGTTATCGTTTATATTAAAATATTCGCTGATATGCCAATTCAATTTCGCTTATTCTAAACTGTTTTATTAATATATAAATTGCAAATTAATGTTAAATCAATATAAAATTTATTTTGCATATCATCGTAGCATTTAATGCCTCGCTTATGGTTTAAACATTACATACGCAATCAGTGACATTAAGCAGATTTTGCATTTAAAATTAATGTGCAATTTATACGTGCTGATAATAATTATTACATACTCACTATTTTTAGTAAATTAATTATGAAACAACCGGTATGTTTAAAAATTCATGCCACTGTTTACAAGTAATTTTTTATATTGCTGTTTCGTATCAAAAATAAATTGTATCTATAATAAGAAAAATATTCGGTATGTGGTACCTAGTAGGTACCTACTACCTACATAATAACCTTGAATTAATTATCCAGTCTTTTTGATATCATTGTTTTCATCCCGATTCGATCTACTGCTAGATGACAGCGTTCCCATAGCACATTGGACATCTCTCAGTCCTTCATCTAAGCTAAGCCTAAGGCATAAAGCCCACCAAAAAAGCGTTCGGTGCGCTCACTACTGATTAGGCCCCCTCCCACCCGCGCATTACCCTTCACCTATGTAATAAGGGGCTCAAGGAATAATTATTATTATCAGCGTCTCTCATAACAAAGCAATAATAATTTCTCGGGGCATGTAATTAATATCGGACACGCAATAACTAAACAAAGAGTTCACTGTTATTAAATAATGGCTTCTCGCCCGTCTTATCGACGACGCTTCGAGGAGCGTGATTTTGCTTGCCGTGTTCATTGAATGGACTACGTTGTATTTTCGTTAATTCGAATCGCTGAGAAGCCAAAAAATGATGACTCATGGGGCAGGCGGGCACAATGCGTCGTCAAATCCAGTGTGCGCTGGCGTATTTGATTACGTTGTATTTTCGATGATTTACACGCCACTTGTGAAATTTTGCGCGAGAGCCCCACTCGCTCCGTTAAGTGGGTTTTACGCCTAATGCCTCAGTGCAATGAGTAGAATTTAGTACACTTTGTGTGCATTTTTAAATTTATCAAGCGTTTTAGCCATTTCAATACATTTTGATTTTTCCAAAAAAAACTGTGCATTAACTAGTTAAATCATGTGTCCACTTAATGACTGCATTCTTCTGGCACTCCGAAAACTGTAATTACAGCACCTTTTTCATTTCATTCGGTGAAATATGACTCCTTTCTTAATTTATTATGTATTTAACTATTCAATAAACATCAGAATTTAGCAATCACGAAAGTTCCAAAAATATATACCTGGACACTTTCTTTGAAATTCAATTGAAAAGTGTCCGTAGGTATATTTTATTCGGATTACCGTTGTTATAATATGTGCGTTTAAATCAAGGGCATTAACGTTTATAATATTCTCCCTTTCCTAGTCTCTACCTCTCTATAAATAATAATTTTATTACATATCGAATTATTTTCAACCAATTCTCGTAAAAAAATACAGTCCACAGGCGCATAGTACAACTAATTAAAAAATATATCAAATGAAAATGTATCCTATTGTCTTTTAAATATAACATCGCATCTGCCACATAAAAAAATGTCTACTGACGTCACTCGATTTGGTTACGTTGCATTATACATTTTTTATGATGTGAAATTTGTTATTTATTTATATTTAAAGATCCGGCTCGAGATTTCGTATAAATTAGAGATTTTTTACGATAATTAAATTTAGTGTAATAATTAACTTAGTAGACATTTCAGTCTGAATTAGGTATATCTTTGGATTTGTATCGTGGGAACTGTAAAAGTATTTTGAGCAATGGTTTATTTCTTATTTGTCGTATGCCGCTACGTATTAAAAGTATTTTATTAATAAAAATGTCGATATCACAGTCTTTAAAACCTGATGAAGAGTCTTTAAGATGAGCCATAAATCTTATAGCCACTATCAATCACTGAAAAACAATAATAAGTATGGTTTACTCCAGCCCAGTCTAGATAGTATTATAATAATTGTCGTTTATCGTAGGATGGCTACGCAACCTGCATAATTGACTGACTACTGACTCAGTATAGGGAGATCACAGAAAATAAATAGAATTCCGATAGGCTATATACCAATCCAGTAAAGTTTGATGCATGGTTTTGAATGTGTGTGTCATACGAAAATGAACCACGCATTATAGACGTGCAATATGTGTGTAATACACCAATATTAAATATTCGACGTATGACGTATTCTTGACACGTGTTTAAATTTATCCCGTATTCTTCCTTACTCAAGATCGGTTGCCTGCTTCTCCTTACACGTTAGGTATTTCAGTTCCCATTATTTCTTGAGTTCCCTGTGGGAGATGCAATACAATGGTTGCAATTTGGTTGCCAATCTTTCATAGAAGACATCACTAAAAGAATAATTAATAATAGCCGTATATAAGTAGGTAATCGATTATGATGCAACAAATAAATAACTCTCATATTTTAATATATACATCGTATTCGCTAATTTTACAGATAAGTTTACATAGGAAAATTGGCCGAAATTGTCATACCGATTTACAAAAAGTAGAAAATCATTCAAACCAGTTCGACGCGGTAATTTGTACGAATACAATTTAAAAAAGATAATTATGTATTTGTTGAAAATTCTTTTTCTCAATAATAAAGATTTATCGGCAGTTCACGCAACACTGGACCAAAATACCATAAGTTCCGTATAAATACGCATTAATCATACTTTATACATACTGGAATAGGTACTTTAATGTCTGAATTACGAGTATCTTAAAATGCATAACGAAGTCATAAATGTGTCCGATTGCATAAGATTTCATTAGTAATGCGTATGTAGGCACATCTCTATAAATAAGATTTAATACTCTTTAATCTTTTACCTTTATACGGGAAAAAGGTTGAATCCAATTTTTAATACCTACCTACATTATGTATCTTTGAAAGGTTTAGAAAGAAAGAGTTTTTAAATGTAGTAACAGTAACTAAAATGACTCCCCTACTAGAATTAGACCGGAACTTATAACTAGAAGTTGGCTTAAATTTGTTGTTTTTAAACTGCATTTAGACCAAGCGAGCGAATGTTTGTTCTTCCCCCACTCCAGCGAAATTCTTATGCTCGCTCAACAAAAAGTTATTTCAATAACTTCGTCTTTCGTCTATTGATATATTCAATACCTTCATTCACGCAATGGAGCATTGCAATACTATATGAATTTTTTTCTGGCGTCTACTTACTCAATTTCTTTTCATGACTTGATACGCCTCTTTTCTGCAATAATGGTACCTTTTCTTCTATTTTGTTTTTATTTTATAGGTGTATGCGGCGTTTATATATACATAAATAAACATGACAAGTCTTAGTATTATGTATAACATATTATTTAACTTTGATACTAATTGTTTTATTTTTTCTATCTTTACAGGTGAGTACAACTTTTATCTGCATATATTCGGTGCGAGAATAAAGTAAGATGCATATTTTATATCTCTCTGCTAATCCATTTCCTCTCACTATTAATCAGCATTTCCCTAAAACCACAGTATATAATATACACAGAACAGCTTAATAAATAGAATTCAGATAGGCTATATATAACTACCCCAATACACTACACTTTGAAGCAGGGTTTTGAATGTGTGAGTGTCCTACGAAAATTAAACACACATTATAGACTTCAATAATGTGTGTTGCAACCTTGAAATACACCAATATTGAATGAGCGTCAGTGCATAAACCGAGAGTAGTAGTCAGAATGAAGAACAAGCTTAGAATAACGTATGACACGTGTTTAAGTTTATCCCATATTCTTCTACACTCCAGATCGGTTGCCTGTTATTCAACACCCGTTAGGTATTTCAGTCCCCGTTAATTCTGTGTGTAGTTTTTGTAGTGATATCTGTATGCGCATTACCGCTTTTAGTCTCAGATTGTATATAAAATTGTTTGTTAAAACTTACATATTATTATCATCCACTGAGGATTAGAGAATTTCTACGAAACCTGGTCTCAGATAGCGGTGGTTTTAGGTACTTCGCGGACTAGTTTTGAAGCCACCTTATGATATTTTTTTAAACTGATTTTTTTTTAAAGATGTCGGTATTTAGAAAACAGTACCTACTTTCAAAAGTTGTCACGATAGTATTCGTTCTTTTGTCAACAGCTTTTCATAATTTTCCCCCCAAGTAACACATGACCTGCCTTACCCCCTTGGTACGTCATTGTGTTTTGGTTTCAGTAATGTACAAATCCGACTAATTTAAATTTACGAAAATGTGAATGCAATGACACATTTGCCGAGTCAAACTGAGGCAGTTAGAATACAAATCCATTTAATCAACATTTTTTTTTTTGAGATAATAATCTGGTTCCATTTATTTTATTTACATATGTATAATAAGCCTTCTCTTAATTATTATAAACCCGCATTATTATTGCCTTTTAGATATCAAGACGTATATTAAAATTACTGTAAATCCGGTATACGTACGTCAGGTTCACTGACTTTAAGATGCATGGCATCCAAATAATATTTGCATTTCTGATTCATCTAGTTAATGCTTCCAAGGTTGAAAAACTGCAGATAGAATTGTTTGATCTGTCAAAGAAATAACTTTGCAAAAGGAATGGGACAACTGGGCGCCAGGACAATTGGGCGCCACACTGTCGAATGAAATAAATAGACGGTCGTTACGATTTTATAAAGAAAGTAGACGAGGAATTTTAATCAGTTTTTATCTACTAATTAAGTAGTAGGTAGTTTTAATTCATTTTGCTCTTAACATATTTTTTATTGCAGATTGAGAATTATCACGCCTGTGGTTTTATATCAAAATAAAAGAACTGTCTTCTCTTTGGAATTTAAACATATGCACAATTAATTCATTATTAACGTGTGCATATTTAAATCCTCACCATGTATTAAATAGTAATATAATAATTTAAATATTAATATTAAACAGATTATATTTATTTTCGAATTTCATTCGATTGCGTGGCGCTCAGTTGTCCCGGCGCCGAATCGTAATTGAATAGTCCTTGTGAAACGCTAAGAAAGATCAAATTGAAGTAATATAAAATATCGCTTGTATGTAATAAAGTGTTTCGAATTGAAGTTTTTTTAATTAGCTAACTTAATACGCTTTACATGAAAAGTTTCCATTCCCTGACTTAATCCATCGCTAAGATTTTTTTAAATCTTGTAATGCTTTTTTTAATGGCATTTTTAATCATTATTTAATTCAGTAAACTACGTTGTTTCGTTTCCATAAACAGTTCTCACATACCTACCTACTCAAATATAAAAATAAATATATTTCCTTATCTTAAAATGCACTTTGAGAGTTTTACTCTTCAACAACTGACATGGCATAGAAGTAATTTAGTATATCTAATCTGTAATTTCATGATAAAATTAAATTCCAAATGACCGACAGCAATTGAAAAAAATGCCAAGTTTTTAAACCAGCCTGTAACATACAGTAACACTATCTCTTACAAACATAGAAAGTGGTTACTTTGTGAGTAGGTAGGTACAAATTTTATGTCAGACCAATGTACTATGTAACTTTGTAAACTTTTTTCTCATATTCGACTAAATAAATTCGTTGTCTGAGATGACGTACGATAATAAAATACTTTGAGATTACATTATGAACAACATGCTCATTTGTATAAACATTAAAATGTTATCTTGACATAGGTACCATGCAAGAGATAGACAAGTTGGAGATGGGTGATAAGGGAGAAAAATATTCTATTTTCGTCTACATAATAATTGAAATGCAGTATGCATAATAATATGTAGTACACTTAGATAACGTTTATGAGATTCTTTGAAATATACTAACCTAATATTATATCTGTGAAGTTTGGTATCCATATAATCATTGTTACCCAACTAATTTTAGTTACATAACTCTTTTATAGTTCTGTTTTAAAACGGAAAAAGTGCTTAAGTCAGTTTGGTTGCAGCTGAGATAATCGGGTTTGAAATAAATCACAGTTTTAAAAATACTTTTTCTTAGAAGTTAATTGTATTTTTTTTATTTCTTTTACATTATTTATGTATAATTACGTTTTTGATATTATGTTAATTAATATATTCAATGTTTTTAATAATTAATTTTATTAAATGATTTTATCAATTTAAGCTATTTCTACAATATAAAATATCTATTTTGCTTACACGTGACAAAATAATAATATATTATGATACACAAAAAGAGAACACATCGGTGCAGCATATTACTTATTGGTTTATTAGATATCTCTCGGTAATCTTTCTAAAGGAATCGTATAAACAGATTAGCCATGTCAATTACGACAATAACTATGTGTTTATAGAATCAAACTATCCAATAACTGCTGGTAACATTCTGGTAGTTTGATTGATGACTTTGCAACTTGAAATTTTATATTTTGTCAACTTCACAAACTATTGTAAGTAGATACTTACAATATTAAATACCGTATTATAGTTTGTAGACAGATATAAACAGTAACCAATAGAATAACAAGTAACAAGTTACAAGGGTACTTACTATAGTATGATAGTTGATAACTTGATAAGATAAGACATAGGAGATAAGACAAAACTGACTTATCTTGTCTGTCAGATTATCATATTCAAAATAATATAATCCCACGGTATTTAAATAAACAGTAAAAGTCGCAAAAATAATAAAAAAAAATGTTCTTTTTCTTATCTCATAAAATATGACCCGTTATGGTTTTGAAAGAAATTCATGTATACAATATGACAGTGGCGAAGACTCCATACTAGGCGATTATTTAAAGCCTACCTTCTTAAGAAAAATAATTTTTATTTTCATGTTAACGTATTTATATAATCACAAATAATAATATATTCAATATGCCCAAAGACATCTATCGTATAATTGTCATAATTTTACGATCTTTTCCCATATTTTAATAAGCACCATCTATGGCATCTCTCGAAAGTATAAAAAAAATAGAACACACCGCGTTTCGCTTCACTTGTATAGGATTATTTTCGCGTAAATCGACGGGTTTTTCAATATGAAGTTTTTTTCTCATTATTTCAAAATGTCTGGCGTCCCGCATACAAATGTACAAGCTGTTTCGTTAACGCTTACGTCGCGAGAGCACATTTATTCAAAATAATTAAAAAATAATTTCTATGGGATTCAATCAGATAAATATGTATTGATTGTTGTTAAAAATATAAAATAATTTATCTCGTGATTTTTATTTATTTATTAGTTCACTCATTAGACAATTTAGATATCTGATATTGTATCTACCTAAGTCTGTGATTTAAATATAGAAGTATTTTAAAATGTCTAGTTTTACGGGTTAAATTTTAAATTGTTATGGAACATAATATATTATATACTTACAACAACGGATATTTTCATAGATGATAGGTAATATATTTTGAGCGTATGTTACGTTTATAAATGTTTAGGAAAATACAAGTAATTCAAACTAATTGCTTATTTTTATGAACTAATTATAACAAACCAATTAAGATTTTGAAATTTCTTCGTTTTAGCGTACCTATTCATTAGTAGTAATATTGGGTTATCTTCTTATTTCCCGCAAATATATCTGACAAGCATGGTTACTCCCACAGCCTACCTCTTTCAAAAAGTCACCCTTCGCCACTGCAATATGAACAGCGATGGTGTGCGGTGTCTTTTACCTGTGGTGATTCAAGAATATCCGATTCTCAAGAATTCTAGATTGATTAATTGATTTCTCTATAGAAAAAAAATCGTCTATATTTGAAATCGAGATCTTTGACTCTTTTAGATTAAGAAATTCCGATATTTTTTACCCATCTGCAAATTTAATAAATTCCGTCGAGAGCCTTTTTATGTGTTTTCGTCGAAAAATGTTCAAGTCTTCCAGGAAATGCGAGTTTAACAAGACTTTTTTTTCTTTTTCTTTGCAACGCTCATATTCTTTCTTTTACTTATCGACGATGTTTAGGAAAAAGGGCGTAACCCACGCAGATCAAATTTTACAGGAGAAGCAAAAAACGTTTTTTTAATGATTTTGGTTCAATATTAATAAAAAAATATGCACAGACTTTGGGTGCATGATGATTGATGATTTGATGTAATATCTTTTCGATCTACTAATAATTAAAGAAGTTATTACAGAAAAATCAATAACATTGAGGGTAAATGCTTTTTCTTTAAATTAAAACTTAATTAAAACTCAATTAAAACCTGAATTTAGATAATAAATCGGCATTTGTGGCTTACTTTCATTTTACAGAACGTGTATTTAGTTGTATACATTGTTAATATATACCTAATAAAAGCACTTTTAGAAAAATCGAGTGTTACGCCCTTTTTCCTACACACACTCGTTATGGTAAGAATTTCTCAATTTCTCGAGATTATCATTGATGTTTTCTCGATAAATGAGAATCTCAAAATTTCTGAAAAAAAATCTCGAAAAATAACTTTTCACACTATTTCTCGAGAATTCTCAACACAGCAACTCTCAATCACAAACTCTATCCATAATTATATAATATAAGTAACTATTATTGTTTATGTATCGTTAATTGGTAGGTATGCGATGAGTCTGGTAGATTTAATTAAGTAGTCGCGGACGTTAATAAGGTGTGACAAATAAATAGATAAACAACATCCACCATTTATTTTATTGTATTGTATCGAAATGAAAGCGCTCATTTTAAGACAACCGGAAGTATTTATACATAAAGTAATGAATGACATGGTTGATCACTTGATCAGACAGAATAACTTCCGGTCAGTGCAGGATGCCCCGGCGACAGGTGTTCCTTTCATACCTGTCCAACATCCGTTTTGCCGTCTGTCAACTGTGAAATAGCGAAATATCTATACCTACAATTATTTGTTACAGTTTTCATGTCACATTGAAAGCTATAAGTAACAATAATAATTAATAAAAAATAGTCTCGAACATTGGTACATAATATATTTTTTATATTTATTTTACTCTGTAGCGAAAGTACGAAACGATAATATTTATCATTCGTAGTAATATTTACCCACTAAATACTCTGCTGATAAATGTTTATATATCTACATTATATTTAATTATACGTCATATGTATTAATATTACTTAGGTACTTTGAGTCATGAATGATCTTACAGATTGTTTCCATAACCAGAACGGAAACACCGAATTGAATGGATACCTGTTATTCATCTCGTTTCAGACTCACCTGGATATTTTGTCACAATCAGTGGTGAGGAACTGTTGCTATGAGTACAAAAAATACGATAACATAACTACTATACCTATTATCTATAGACACTGCGTGCTATATTATTTCTCGATCTCAATAAATTATAAATATTGTTTGGCAATTATCTACTATGGGTTGTATTAGGCAGGGTTTATTTCAATTTTAAAAACTAACAAACATTATCCACATATTTTAGTCTTAATGAAAAAAATACGGTTGACTGAACAGCCTACCTCCACCCTTCGCCACTGATATGTATCATACTAAATTGACTTTTATTTTTTTAATTTCTATTTATTATTGCATTTTTATTGTTGACTCACATAATATACCTATATGTAAACTATTTATTTTTATAACTTATTGTTTTAATAAGAGAAAAATCACCTATTCGTATATCCGTTCGGTTTCCTTTTATATTTCGGGCTAAATTATTATGAACACATTTTTTTCTAGAGATAACATAGTTATAATTAAGGAATCCAACCAATCCCGAGCCAAAACTCTGATCCCGGGATTGACATTTTTTCCATAGTTAATATATTATTTTTTTATATTTACAAATAACATTGATAAAATCGGTCAAAAATAAATCTAGTATAATTTATACTATTTAAGACATTTTTATTGTTAATATTGTGTACGTTCAATCTTGAAAATACATAAGTTTAATGGAGTAAATAATATTGTAATATAAATAATAATGTGAATTTAACAAGAGATTGCTGTTTCTGATAGTAAAGACTTAATGAATGGGTTAGCGAGATTAAAAATAGAAAAGCAAATCGTAGTGTATGGCTGTTCCGCTTCATAAATTTAATTAGTCAGCCAAATACGAAACTGCCGTAAAACGTATAAGATCATGGTGGAATTACTTTCTTAAAAGTGCGAAGCATTGTTTTTTCCCCAAACTTTCTCATTTTTATTAATTACTTATATATTTTTTAATATCGGGTCTTTACACAAAAAAAAAAAAATTCGATTTATTTATATTTCCTTACTTCTTCATGTATTACATTAATAATTGATGGTTTATAATTATGATTATGACTGCTTCTCATATAAAACCAGAAATAAAAATATAATTCTTTCCAATTTAATAAATGTCAGACACCATGCATTGCGTTCACTAAATGGTTGGCGATCAGTGCCTTGTAGAACGAAACTGCAATTGCAAAGTGTACCGGATGGGCGTATCACTGTCCATATTAAACGCTTTGTTATTGTTTATTATTCTTCAGTTCTGTTGCTATGCGACGGGACAGCGCTTCCAATTTGATTCGATACGTCATTATTAAAGTTATCCGGTTGCTTCATAATTCGTCGAAAACTACGTTTGACGTGGTTATTCTGGTAGTGGCAAGATAATAATTAATTATAATAGAATAAATCAAAATTGAATCGTAAACAAAAATTAAAAATAATGCTGTGATCTGTGAATAACCTACCTTTAGTCAAGAGTTTATTTTAATTGATTTGAATGTATTTAAATCTGATATTATAAGGCAAGGCGCAGTTATAGTTTGAATTTATACCTAGTAGGTAGTCATCTAGCGACAAAGTACGATATATTATGCAGTTTAATACATTCTACTGATAATTTGCATTTTAAATGGTTATAATTAATAAGTATGTATCTAAAACATAAAAAAAGATAATCTTATACTTACCCCGTTTACACGTAGGTAGGTACATGGATTTACTGCTGACAGTAGATACGTATTATCGCGGCCATAACAAAAAATGCATGTGTTAACACGTATTATCATGTAAATTGCAAGGTTGGATGCATGGATTAAAAAATTCAGAAGCTTCTGAATTTTCACGCGACAATAATTTTACTATGCGATATCTGCGCCTGCGCAGTAGAACGATAGTGGCGAACCTGCTGGAAAAAAACGAACTACACTGCGTAGAGACTCATTTTGAGGTTAACCAATTTTCAGGACCTGTCAAATAGTACCATAAAATGACAAAATCGCGTCTCGCTTACTCTAGATCTAGAAGAATGAGATTGGCAAAACAGTCAGCACTTTAACGTGTATAGGCGCTATTTTTTACTAATAATGTACGCCTGTTGAAAATATGCATATTTTATTATTATTATTTTTATCATTACAATGTTTTTTATTAAGTCTTATCGAATGTCGTAGAAAGACTTAATATTATAGTTTTTCTATAATATTATGTTTTATTAAAAAACAACATCGATTTAAGTAGGTATCTAATAAAAAAAAAAAGATGTGCACCTTGAAATCCTTTTTATTTATATCAAATTTCCCCTTGGTGTGGTCACAATACCATTATTTACATTTATTGAGTAGGTACTTACATATTTTACTGGAAGAGAGCAACAAGTTTAACGTGAGGTTCCGTGGCGTAGCTGCCGCTCTGTCGCGGAGCCTCACGTTAAACATGTTGGTTTCTAGATGTCGCCAAAGATATGTCGTTTCATACAATCACATTAATTATGACAAATATTTCTATTAAATAACTTTAATTTATTTTCGCTTATCATCCGTCTATCAATGTATTACGACTATTATTGCGAAATGTTTACAAAAAATCTCTCAAGCCTTTCACTGAATAAAAACTACGCATGATAAATTAACGAGAAATTACTTTCCTACTACTGAAAATCTTCTTTTCTTGATAAAATGATTCATAACATTTTTCACCAGTCATTTTTATTTATTATTATTTATGTAATTGGCTACTTACCAAGTATTATTATTTATTATTTACATAATATTATTCTGTTAAAATATGTAGATACTTACCGAATTTTAGATGACTGATAACTGATATCACACTGATAAGATAATAGGCAGTTACATGGATTTTGCGCAAAATTATTAAGGGGGGACATGCTCAGCGTAGGTCAAAATGGAGCTTTTATTCTATTTTCAAAGCATGATCGTGGACATTCCTTAAACATTGTAGATAATCTATTTATATAATTTTGAAGCCTTATTATCCTTTATATTTATTTTAAACATTTGATGACTGCATAAAGTATTTTTATTACATAAAATAGTATTCTTTTAAACCTCTCGCTCTAATGTTTTAGAATATAGTCATATGAAATACATAAATGTGCAGTGGTGTTAAGATTTTTTACATTTATTAATTTTTAAACGCATTTATAAAACCATCAGTATAATTTATGTCGACATTATCGTAGTGAAATATTTACGATAAAAAATTATATTGATAATCTCTGTGATCCCAAATTTGACAAGAATTAGGCATTTTATTATTCAAAAAATGGGCAAGATTAACACATTTGAAGATAATTCTAAAGATACTAATAATTATTAGCTATGTTTTTGACCATTCAAGTGTGATAAACATCCTACGAATAATGATTGCTTTATAATAATTATTGACCTAAGAATAAGGTAGTGTTTTTTTAAATACACCATTTCTTTTGGCATTCCCCAGTGGTTAAGCTACAACATACGGCCGTAGCCATAAATTGACAAACTATAATTGAGTAGGGAGTAAAATGATGTTAACGCGCGTGTTTGAACATGTAACGTTTAAAAAAATCGGTTAGGTACTCATTATTTATAATAATATAACTTTTAGCATCAAATGTAACCTACATAACTGAAATGAAAATTATGTTGTATTATGTAATTGTGGTTGTATTTACAAGTAATTCAACTTTATAGTTTTCATTTCGAAGCTGCGTTTTGATTATAATAAAAGCATTTCCAAGTTTATTATTTTTAATGTTGGAAATTTATACGTAGGTAGGTGTAGGTATAATGATGCAGTAAAATGCATCAGTATAATATTATTATTATATTGTTTAAACGTGCAATGTCACCCGTAGTACAATGAGACAGTAGACACTTTACGATCATGTTTAATATTTTCTTGGATAACATTTTTTATCGTAGTTTTCTATAGTGTAGGTACCTAGTAACATGCTGCATTGATAAATCAATAATAATTCTATCGTATTGTAAGCTAATTATAGCCAATCAGGCCATTGTTGGGGTATACATGATGTATACACCAAAGGATTTTTATTGTATAGTTGAATTCGATTCATCTTATTATTTTGTTAGCACTGAGACTGCCATCTAGTGCATAATATCACAAGTATTGACTAGTATTAAAATTATAAATATTATTAAGCCATCCCGAATAACAAGCTCCCTGAAAATAGGTGGATACAAGGAGATCTTCTATGTAGGTACAAAATGATGTCACGGGCAATAGAGTAGTAAAACATTGCAATAAATATATATAAAACAGTAGACAACAACGTTAAAATTATGTAAAAAATAGTGGTTTTTATACACTCGATAAATAATTACCTATTATTATTATTATTCGGAGGCATATAAAACTGATGCAATGCATGCAGCACCCTCGGAGATATAACATAATGAATTGTAAAAGTTAAAGATGTGGTCAGATAGGTAAAAAATAAATAATAGACACACCTGGGAAGGAAGAATGAAACCAGGATTCCACAAAACGTGATGCAAAGAATACCTCCTCAATGTTGTTAGTAGTCCTTCCGGTTTACATACATACCTTCCAGAAAAAGGAAATATAGCCGAGACTTTCCAAACATCATAAGTCAATAGTAAGAAAATTATTTACAATTATTGATGATCACCTTATCGTGGACAAATATATATTTTAATTTTCTCGCAGTCCTTCAATGCAAAATTGAACCCACACGAATTCCTCGTATTTAAGTATTACTGGAATCACGGACTCATTGACATGTTTATCTACATACAAAATATTGAATTATGTTATCTGCAGTAGGTGTTCTCAAGTGAAATAGTATTACTTACAATTTTTTACTTATTTTAAATCAAAACCTTCACTTTATTATTATAACAGTGTGGTTGATTTGCACAGCTGACTTTTTTATATTTGGTATTGGTTTGATAGAAAACTGTCACTGTACAATAAAATTGAACAATCTACCATTCTATATTGTTGTCTTCTACTGGATAGGTAAAGAGTTGCTAGTCGGGATTTAATTTCGAGGATTTCCGTAATAAATGATAATAAGCATTTCTTACACAGTCCCTCCCAAGATCATTGCCATAATCAAAAGCCTGCACGAGAATAGCGAATGCTGTGTCAGAATCGGAGACGCTGTCACGGAATGGTTCGGGGTCACGACCGGAGTCAGACAGGGATGTGTCCTTGCACCGTTTCTCTTTATCATTCTCTTTGACTTCATACTACGGAAGTCAATACCACCCGACCGAGGCATACCTGTTAAACCCCACGGTGAAGCTATGCGACCTAGAATACGCCGATGATGCTGTCCTATTCGACAAATCAATCGAGGGCATTCAAGAGACAATCAACAGGTTGCATAATAACTCCTCTCGCGTTGGTTTGAAAATCGACGCGAAGAAAACCAACGTCTTGTGCAATAGCACCTGTCCTGATCCAGATTTCCCTCTGATTAGCGATGGACAAAACATCGAGAGCATCGACAGCTTCAAGTACTTTAGGAGCAACGAGGCGATAAGAGAACGCACCAAGCAGCCTCTCATCACGCTGAAAGTGAAGAAGCGACGTTGGACGTGGCTCGGCCACGTGCTGCGGATGCCAGAAGAGAACTTTAACATGGCTTGCCTGTTCTTCAAGCCGACCGGATTCCGGCGACCTGGAAGGCCGCTAAATACAATCTACAGAGTGTATACGGCGGAGCTACGGGATGCTGGTTTAACCTGGAACGAAGCAAGAAAACTGGCGAGCGACAGGGATTCTTGGAGCCGCCGTGTGATGTCTATATGCTCCAGCTAAGGGGCGGATATGGCTAAAGAAGACACAGTCGAGATCCCGACGACGGTATTCATCTTTACAATTTTTTTTTTTGATACCATGTCCGATCCTAATAAGATCATATGGGCCTCAACAGAGTGGTGGTTTGTGTTAACAGAATTTGTTTTTATGAGAAATGGATGTCAGCCACTTGCTCAACCTATTAGGTCCATACTCTGACTCATACACAAATTGAAAAACAATAAGTCTACTTGCCAGACCCAGGATTAGAACCTGGCATCCTCGACACTATAGGGCAGAGGTCGACGATTAAGCCGCGCGGCCATCGATATTACTTATATAACAAAACACATGAGTGTATATTATTATGATCGATGCTACATGGTTATAGGTACATACATTGATTTTAAAATATAGAAAGAAGCTAAAGAGTATGAAAAAGTTATATTTCGTTCTCGAAAGTATTTTTTTTTTAAATAATACGTTTTGCCACCACAGCTTATGCGCAGTGGTTGTCGTCCAACTGCCTTTCAATTAGCTGGAGAAAAAGGGCCTATGTTGCCTTCTTAAACGCTTCTTTTCGGGGTTAAACTAAGCGAAATATGAATTTGATAATAGGTATTCGGGTAGGAAGCGTTAATTTTGATAATCGGGATTTATGATTCGAATCGAGGTACTAATTAATAGGTATTGATTCCTAGACGACGTCAGGATTTCTCCAAATTTTATTTATAACGTTGGTAGGTACTTATACTTCCTAATAATTTAATAAACTATTTTGTTATTTAACGAATAATTCACAAGATTTTCAGAAACAATTTAACAGTCTTTATTTAACATACATAATTTGAAAGCACCTCAGATATATACCTACCAGAAAAAGACTCTGGGTTCCAATGGATGCAGGTTTAAGTCCCTCCCGGCGTCGTATTTTTTTTCAAAGATAATTTCTAGTGATTATAATATACTTACAGTGTTTTCAAATTAAATACTATCATGTTATCTTGTAAATTAATTTATTAAAAAATGGATAAATGAAAATCTTTCAAAAAAATTTAATAATGATGAAATCACTAAGTATTTGAAATGAACGTTATCCGGGAGCGCCTGAATTCAAAATAGCACACAAAATGCGTCAATCTGATGCTATTTAAAATTTACAATAGTACGTAGGCACATATTCTTCATACAATGCCCACTTCGGGCACATTATGTTCAATACATCTGACAGCCGTCATATAAAATCTACATATATTATATATATATATATATATATATATGTTTTTATTAGTACTTCCATACTTACTCGTTCGATTTAGTCCTATCAAGCAGTTGTCTTCTTATCAGTTGTCAGTAGTCACGTATTCTCAGTGTCTTTGATCAACAGTGATTTGCTACAGACAAATAATTCTGTAATACATTATTAATTATATTATTGAAACTGTGCCGTATTTAGTTGAAAATTTGGTGTTAATTTATTTGCTATTCTATTGAATATCAAAATGTGTTATTTATCTTATAATATCGTTGACTCTGTGATATTAATTGTGTTTTGACATACAGTAAAACTATAGTATTAAAATAACCCACATTAACCACATAATAAATACACCAGAATAAATTTTAATCAAATTAATAACGTGGAAAATTTATTCAGCCGATAATCAATTTCCTAATTATTCTCCAACGTCAATGAAAATATTCAAAAATAAGTAATTAATCTTATTATTTTGAACTCTTGTTACATATAATTATTGCAATCGAGAAACCGAATTATCCGTAAAAATATAATAATAATAAATCTGGACTACTAACATAAATAAAATATTCAAATTAAAACCATGATTTGATTTTATATTCAAATGATTTTATTAGAATATCCTTGCAAAATACCCACAAACTTGATTAATATCTACCATAATAATAAAAAAAAATATGTTTAACCTACTTATAAACTTGCAAATATCGAATCATCCACCCGTGCATTCATGATGATTATTACTTTGTCACCAAACTATGAAAGTTTACTATTCATCTCAGGCGCGCACACAGAGAAGTGGTTCGAGGGGTCCATTTTGAAAAGAAATCAACAATTTTTTTTATTCGTTTTAAGGTGGTGTGAGGGAACGAGGCTAATAAAATGAATCTGACTTCCACATTTACTCCACCTACTACTTATAGCTTCTCGTAGTTTCAACCGCGGAATACCGCACTTTTCAGATACATTCTCCATACCCAGACACTTTGAATTTAGTGATAAACACATGCAGGTATTACTAAGGTTATTCACCTACGAGTTATTACGAGCTGTTGTATACGCAAGTGTTTATCGAATGCGTGTGGCTTAACGGAATATTATTAAAATCGTTAGTGTCCGTTTGTATCGTACGCGCTATCGTATATTTTAAACATTCCGTATCAAATATTAAATCCATCAATTTGTGCGTGACATAGAATTCCAAGAGTGGTTCCCTCAACCAGTGCAAAGGCTTTTCGACCGCCAAATTATCCTGGTCACAATCCTCAATCATGAGGTTCTGACGAAGAATACGAAGATATAATATTCCATTCACCTAAATTATTTGTATTTTTCCGTTTCTGTGGAGGGGTACGGAATCGGAAACCCCCCTTGTGTGCGCGCCCGTTTCAACTTGACTAGAAGTTATTGATTAGATGATTAATTTTGCGATTTTCACCATTTTTGTGTCATACTTATATCGAATGTTGCTAAAATTATACTTAAACTCTGACTAGGTACATATTATTGTGAATCACAATACTGCATGCGTCAGACGTGTTATAGAACTCACTGCAGTTTCTTTTTTAAATTACACTATTCTACCATTTATGGATATAACATTGACCTAAAATTATCACGAAACACGAATTCCACAAAAGTTTGCTTCTATCTTTTACGCTGTGTGTTTTTTTTTAGTAAACGGTTAGTTGCAGTTTTATTATGTGGTTAAATTAATAGTGGGTTGTGGTTAAGAAGTATATTTTTATAAAACTAATCATTACCTTTATTATTTCCGGTAACCAGTGTAGTATGTCGTAAAAAGCGATGAAGCGCTCAGTGTGTTGAAAAAATAAATGAAAAATGTGCAGTGGGAAGGATTGTTTCAAATCCACAATAAAAATATTTATTTTTGTGGACAAAATAAGTGTCAGATTCTTTACGTATATGGGTAATTGTGAGTATTACTAAGATTATTATATATATATATTTTCGACCTTGTCCGATCATAATAGGATCATATGTGAGATATATCATATTGTGAGAAATGGATGTTATCCACTTGTTCAACCTATAAGGTTCATACTCTGACTTTACACAAATTGAAAAACAATATTTGTGTCCTTGCCAGAACCAGAATTCAAACCTGGGACCCTCGACGTTATATGCCAATGGTTAAGCTGCGCGGCCATCGTGTGGTGTGTGTATATATATATATATATATATATATATATATATATATATATATATATATATATATATATATATACTTATAATTATTATATACCACTTATAATTATTACAGTTGATTTATTGGATTTTCAGTGATTACTCCATTGATTTGCCTATAATTTTGATACATAACACGCAATTCTGGAGGCAGTATCTCAAAGAAATGTAGTTTTTAATTAACTCTACCACATTTATCACTATTCAATCTTATATACAACTGTTAAATTGTCATATTTCAACTCAATTATATTTTGTGGTTATTCAACACAATACAGTTATAATTCGATTTAAATTAAGTGTATGTTGTAAAATACTTACTACAGTTTAGTCGTGGCTCGAAATTTATTACTTGCTACATCTACACAACAATTGGAGACGTAAGTTATATCAGTGTGGTTTCTTGGCTTTTTAGTTTTCATTAGACAAAATTATATTTACGTCTACAAAATACTTTATTCATTATTATTTTATGGGTTGATTTGGTGAGACAAAATTTTTTGGATTACATTTTCTCAAAACTATACTTGTAATAAATATCATACCAAAGTTTTGTTCCAAAACGGCGCAACGAAATACAATAACAGTTAAAAATTTATATTATTGAATTTATTTGGAGATTGTGTAGTTTATATTTTGTAATATTATTATTCTAAACATATATTTCTGCGTTTCAAATAAATGTAAATCATTATGCTAGGTACTCTGTATATTTGACTGTTTTTCCCTAAAACTTTGCTAACCCTTGCAATGGTTCTATAGTAACATAATGGCTGTTCAAAGATCATTTAAATATTTATTAGAGGATTTATGATTAATATCAACCAATTAAAAGTTTCTGTTTACTATTATTTATATCATAACGTTTATGAGTTTGGTTATAGTAAAAATATTGTTTGAAATTTCATAATTATTTTACGGTTAAGTTGATAGTTAGTAGTTATGTATTTTGTGCGGTGGATGCAATTTCTTAAGAATAAAATAGTTACCTAAGTATAATTAATGTGAGATAGTTTTTAAGTAATTACTTCTAAATATAACGCCTATTTCAGACCTGAAACACCAACTGTATGTGAATACTGTTTCCCATCTAAAATAAAAATCCGAGATCATTAATATATATTTTATATCAGAACTCAATACAACTTTGTTTTAAGGCAGTGATTCCAAACGTGCGGCGTACGCCCCACCGGGGGGCAATTTGAATGTTTTGGGGGCAAAAAGGTCATCTTGAAAATCATTTAAAGACGAAGCATAACACAAGGATCGCACTAATTTTCTTCCGAGTTGTACATGTAACGTGATATACATATATACTTACGAAAATTAAATTAAAAATGGTTTCATTTTCAATCATTTTTTTCCAGAATTAGTTTGGTAACTATAAAATTTTGATAGAGGGGGCGGGGCATAGATGGTATATTTTTTACAATTGAGCATAATATAATCTAAAGGTTGGTATAAGAGAATTTTGAGTTTTTTTTTCTGAAATTGTTAAACTGAACTGCTTTTTCACTGACTTAAATCATGGTAGCTAATGAGTCTTGTTTGCTGGTTACTGAATAATTTTATTTTCATATTAAATATTCCTGAAGAATCGTATGTGTATTCCAATGCACTGTACGTGACTCGCAAGCCGCTGTTTTCCGACCGCTGGTCCCAATGGATAAGTCATGTTACCTACTTTTATTATCAGTACCAAGTTCATTAACAAATAAAATGAAACGGAAATTAAGTACACATGCACATGACAGCGTTATAATGTCAGTATTAGAGCATACTTACTAATTTATTCACTGAAAATGCATTCTTATCGTAGTTATTGCTCCAGAATTCTATATAAAATCATCTGTTAGTCATATTATGATTATATTTTTCTCGGATATCAGCATAAATGTTATATTGTGTACATATTATAATATTAGTACCTACAATCCCAATATTATACTATTTCTATCAACATGTGCTATCTGTCATATTATGACATCACAACCAAAAGGGCAAATACCCTAATGATTCCACAATCAGTACATATTATTAGAGTTGGGTATTTCTCGAGAAAATCTCAATCTCGAGATTCAGGATTTCCCGAAATCATGAAATTTTGAATTCTCGAGATTCGGGATTGGAGAAAAGAATTCTCGAGAATTCTTTAGATATCGGGAAATTAAAAAAAAAACTGTAAAAATCCTAAAATCAGTGTAAAAACAGACAAATTCCAAAAAATATGTTTTTTTTATTTATGTAAGAAGACAAACAAAATAGAAGAAACAAAAACATTACTTATTAAAATAGAATTTCAAAAAACACAGACTGTCAATCGCTGCATCTGACAATCGCGTACGCTTTTGAGACACAAAATTTCCTGATGTTGCAAAAATCGCTCTCATTTTGAGTCGATGTTGGCTTAATTGTGTTAAATGCCCCGATCAGTCTTTGAACGTTTTGTATTTTCTGTCCATTTTGAAAATCGTTTTTTTTTTAAATTAATATTTGATAATAAAGAAATCCCGAATCCCGAGGTAAGATTCTCGAGATCCGGGATTTCCTGAAATGTTAAAAATTTCAGTTCTCGAGAATTTCCCTCGGGAAATTCCCGAAACCCAACTCTACATATTATCCTACTTTTTGAATTTTATAACACGTAGGTATGTGACAATTTCATCATCGTTATCCTGGATCAGTCCACTACTAGATGAAGGCCTCTTCAACCGTATTCTACCAATTCAGTTTTATAAATACATTCCATCACCACGTTTTTCCGTATAAATTAATTATCTCGTCGAATCAGCGGCTTCTATGTCTACCTCACAGAACAGATTAATAAATAGAATACCGATAGGCGAACACACATTATAGACGTGCAATAGTGTGTTCCAACCTTCAAATATACCAATATTGAATGAGCGTCAGTGCATAAACCGAGAGCAGGAATCGTCAGAACGTAGAAAAATAAGTACAATCGTATTTTTGACACTTGTTTAAGTTTATCCCATTTTATTCCACACTCGATATCGGTTTCCTATTACCCCACACCCGTTAGGTATTTCAATTCTCATTATTTCTGAGTACCCTGGTCTACCTTTTGGTAGGTTTATACATTGAAGGTACACAGAAAAACAATCATGTTGGAATGATCTATCTGAAAAATTGCATTTTAATAGCCATTTATTAACTTTTCAATGTTCAACATGGCCTCTTCATAATGCATTTAAGTTACCCCCTTTAAAAATATTGTCTTTGGTATCCGTGATATGAAATTAATAATCGCCATTTGCTTATGTGACCTCATATTCCACATGTGTTATATGTGTTACATATGTCACATATGTTACATAAATAATGAACACTGCTAGTAAGTTGTAGATACTGCGAATGAAGTTACGTATTTTAACGCCCGGGCAGTAAAGAAATGCGCCCCTTACGCAATACGAAATGTACTTATATATTATGTACCTACATAAATTATATTATTTAATAGCGATTTATAATTACACTGTAGAGGAGGTCTTGTCGGTTTTCGATATGTTGATTCAAGACAATAAATAAAATCCTGTGTTTGTGAACCCTTTCTTTGATATTATATAACTCTACATAATTTAAGAAATATGCAATCTTTTTATTTTATGTATCTACATTCGATAAAGCTTCCGTTTTATGCTGTAATCTGGACTGCATTTGTGGCGTTTGTCAATTTATCTATCACATCCCTTGTTACGTTACTGGTATACTGGTGCATTATACCTAATGCACCACCGATGCATTATTTTGAAACAAAATGGCACCTACCTGACAAGATTATAGTGTCCATATTGCATTATTAGGAAATCAGTTTAAATCTATCTTTTTAACAGTACATCAGAACTGAACAATGGCTGACGTTTAATTTAATGCGTTGCACACTTCACAGAAATGGAACTATTGTTCGCGCACAATGGATTTGCAAATTATTGCATAGCACCGCTATTGTTATTGCTGGTTAGTTTTACAAAATGGATCTGCCTAAAGCTAAACAAAACAATGAAGCTGTTTCGCGATCATGATCAACTGCCTGCATTAATAACATCTCTAAATAAAAGCCTCCTCTAACCTGTTTTATAAATTTGCAATTAAAGTAGTGCTTTGAGTTTAAAGTTGTACTATTTTGTCATATGAAAGCTTAGGGCTACCGATTGTATGTAGGTAGTCTTTTTGAGCAAGCTTTTAGTAGCATCGAAGCCACACAATAATTTATGTAAATATTGTTAAATAATATTATACCTTGACTTTGCGGTGATCAACAGAACTACACATCGTCTCTCGCTGTATTTGTTTATTTATTTTTGAATTAAACAAAATATTTAAAACATAACAGTAAAATAGAGGGCACAGAATAATAATAAATTTTGCAGTCATAGGTATATAATTTATACCACAAAAATACAATAGTTTATCGATTAAATTTGAAATGAAGTAGAATAAAAAGTACAATAAAATAAAATATGAAAAGATGTTGACGCCCGAGTTGATTGCCTGAACGGAGGTATTGAATAAACAGAGAAGTTAGCTTTAAAAAATCAACGTGATAGGGTCACAATTTTTTGTCTAACTAGTAGGGACACGAAACTGGACCATACTCAACAGTTCGGAACAGTTTACAATTTAATTTACGGTTTTAAATGTAATGTACACATATTATAATATATACATCCCGACCCCGCTTTCGTCGTTTACACTTTTACGCTACAAAAAGGCGGCCATAGCACGTTAGGTATTTATATTTTGACTAATATGCATATATTAAACTAATCTGGCTCGACACTAAAATAATATGTTCATTCAAAGTGCTTATGTGACCATAAATAATAAATACTTACTTTACCAAATCACCCTGTAACCCTCCAACATTGAAGCATTAGGCAAGCACAAGGTAGTGTCATTTAATTCAGTTCATACACACGTCCCGCGACTCTTGTCATGTCAGATGTATAATATATATGTAGATATTGATCGCGAGAGCGCGTATATTGATCTTGTTGCATCGCTGCAGAATTCGAGAGGGCCGGCCACGATGACGAAGTCCACGTTACTGTGCTAGTATAGGGTATCCGAGGTGCATCTCCCAGTCTAATAAAGCGTATTTTTGTATTCGTCACCAAGTACTGACGTGTCTGCTCATGCTCTCATGAACGTTTGTGACGTGGTTATACCAATGTACCCAGATTCTTCGGAGGCTATATTTTACTTACAAATCTTTAGGCAATATTACAACTATTGAGAGCAGTAGCGGCTTTCAATGAGGCTGACGATACTGTCGCTTCATTAAAAAGTATCTACATCTTAGTTAAAAAAAAATCGTACCATAAAACTCGTGAGTGGAGAACTACAAGGTTTTAAGTGTTTATTTTTGACGAAAGAAAAGTAACAATGAGGCAGCTTATAATACTACTTCATTGTGAGATTTGTTTTGTCAAAAATAAACACTTAGAAGTTTGTAGTAAGACTGTAGACCTGAACAAGCAATCCTGACAATATTACCATTTTTATATTGTATTAGGTACCGATTGTGATACATATTGCAATTGCGGTTTATCGCACAGATGAATTTTTCACAAGGGTGCCTCCAAACCACAGCCAACGTCAGCGCTAATCTAAAGTAACTACTGTTTGAGAGTAGGTTTTGTGTAAATGCTCAAATTTTCGGTGTGTAATTCAATTTATAGATTTTTGATGTAGGTAGGTAATGACTTAACGAATCAGACATTTTTAAACTAAAAATGAAAGGAGGTGGTATTCTAAGTTTGCTTAAGGACGGCACTTTTCTTAGGGACGTCACTACTTATTAATGAACCATCCATTGCAATGAGATAGCACACTATCCCATTGTAATGGATGAACTGGCCACAGTTTTTATGTACACTTTGATTACAGCTGGAAATTAAGAATATAAACTAACGATCTTAGAATATAACTATGAAACATCTTATTTCCATTCACCACATGTATCTAAATAATGTTTCTGTTATTGTTAATGTCCATGCACTTTACATATTTTACGCATAACTGAAGTCAAGTTTATCGAATTCAATATAAATTACAGTCAAAGTTCATTTATTTATGTAATTACTGTAATTTACGAGATGTAGTTCGTAACCGGTTTTTTAAATGTGTGAGCATTAAGCGCCTATAACAATTTTAGCTTTTGTATCGATTGTAAATTACATCACACAATATGTAGTGTGGGTAAGATGGGAAAATTCATTTGAGATAAACTTTAGTGAATATGTAAATTTATTTTATTGGCTTGATACTGCATGTAAGTAACATATAACTACTCATAAACCATGTATATTTGACCACGATATGTTTAGTAAATAGTTTTGGTAATAAATAAAGTGGATTTTGTGTTATGCATATTTTTTTAGACAAGCGGAAGTATGTTTTTAAATATAAAATAGGTACAAATATTTCTATACTTATACGAGTACCGATTAGAGAAAACTTACATAATAAACAAAATTTTAATGTTAAGCGTAACCATTAAAAAATGTCATGATAATCAAATCAAATTAAAACGTTCACATGACATTTAAAAACAAAGAAAGAAGAAAAATTATTAAAACAGTATCGGTATAAAGAAATATAAAAAAAGAAGAAATAGATCAGTATTAAGTTAAACAGTCAAAAAGTTAAAAAGGTATAGATACAAAAATTACAAATTAGAAGTCCACCGAATGAGCTAAGAGATCCTATTTTAAGCATTTATAAAACGATGCCCACCACCCATCCTCACGTATGTGGAATATGTCAATATCCGAAGTGATTTGGTTGAACAGAGTTATTGCCCTCCCAATTGGCATTACCAATGACAGGTTAGTTCTTTATATTGGTAGAACAAACAACTGATAATATGAGATCCCTTAACAAAATCACCATAATATTATATATGCACATATTATATAGGTATATTATTATATATATTTAATTATTGTAAGTTTGTCTTTGTATTAAAAAAAAAATGTTTATTTTTCTTATTAACGATTTTAGATACGCATTTGATTGATTGATTAATTAAAACAGTTTATTATGTACCTGCATTTTCAATAAATTGCCACAAATTACAAACTTAGTATTTTTCCACTAGGTGCCTCTAGTGTGTTGAGCTTTCGTATTAAATATCTACTATGGGTCTGTAATCGTAACTGGTATTTATGATCATTTTATGATTATAGACGCACTAAGACGACCTTTTTATTGCACATGGAAGAGATTTATAAGAAAATATGACTCTTTATCGGAATTTACGAAATTGAAAGGAACTCTAGCATTTTTTAAGTTAAATGATTTCTCTTCATACCTCGTCTGTCATGTTTTAGTCGATGGGAGTTGGCAATCACAATGAGTTGAGTTTGTTATAATGTATAATTATAAAACACTGAAACAAATGATGCAATTGTTTTAGAATAATTATTTATTTATAATTATAATACATGCTACAAAGCAAAGTATGATTACAGCCAATAAATAAATCATACGTTATACAAATTGGCAACATTAAAATTCTGCACTTAACAGCTCAGTATTTATGCTATTTCGCATTTTTATATTTAGTGTTCTATTTTTGAACACAATTTTATTAAACCAATTAAAATCGTTACATCTAATATGGTGGGAACCGCATTAAGATTTTACTGCGCCCATTATTTTGTATGCACACTTTTCGCGTCCTTTAACAACCACACGCCATAGGTCAGGGGTTAGATTTATTGCTTTTGACTCATTACAGGGCGTTTAATTTAATGATAAATGTAAAAATCTATAAAGTAAATGATAAGGATTTACTTTCTGAATTTTCCTCCATAAATGTTCTGTACTCTATCAGTTTGAATAATAATTAATATTTTAATATAAGTTTACAACATGTAGTACATTTTTATTTTCTCCACACATACTTTGAATAATAATAATGTAAATCAATGTGGTTAGATTAGGTTGAATTAGTTAATATTTCAGGTGTTGTTTTGCAAGATAATATTATATAGTTGATCGTTTTTAATAATAGTTTGGAACTCACGACCATGGTGCTAGATTATTTTTGATTAATAAACAATTCAAAATATTTTTATCGGTACGTATAATATACTTATTATTGTAAATATTGTAGGTACCCATTTGACTAGAATCTGTGATATTTGAACCCTGTGCTTTAATTATACTTACAGAAGTATGTATAATTATGTGTTATGTATTTATCTTATTTTCGATTGCAAAAGAAATGGCATCTCTAGTTGCAAAAAGAAAGAAGGTATCAACTATCAAATCACTCAAATGAATACATATCTAATAGGTATACATAGAAATCAAGTACTCCAAGAAAAAAACTATTCGAATGAATAATTTTCATGCATTTAGTATGTACCTACATACGAGATCTATGTTAATAATAAACACAAAGATGTACTACTATTACTGGATAAGGAAATCATTAAACTGGGTAGTTATTTAAAGTTTAAATTAACTATTTATTCTTAATCAAAAATATTCATTCTATCGTAGGTACCTTGCCCAATTATTATTATTTTACCATTAGTTGTATATAAATAAAATAAAAAATATTTTTAAAATTAACGGAAAATCGGATAATCATGTCTGCACTTTCGATTGCAAACAACGACGCTGCTATGGTATTTTTTGTTGTCTAAACTGTCAACTATGCAACAAGTTTATAATTAAAATACATAATTTGAAAACATCTCATGCATATACCTACACTCTAGAAAAAACCACCTGACATCCTTAGTTAGTTTAATATAACGTCGACATATTTGCATTTAGCCCTTAATACACGTCTGGACGAAAGATAACATAACCAAATAAAAATGTCGTATACACATTGTCGTACAAATATGGCAGACGCATTTCGAACGAAAACATCGTAATTGTTTCATCGTCTTGCTTCGACGCAACATTCAACAATTTAATTCAATTTAAGTGTCATATATCAATGTTAAAAGACTAACATTTATAAGTTGCTCCTCCTCGCATTCAGGAGACAAAAGAATTATAGAGAAAACTGACAAATCGTTTCTAGTTACTGAGCACTCAATTACCTAATACCCTATCATTTGTGTGAAGAATTAAACTAGCCCTTCGTAATTTATATCGTTCATACAGATCGAATTTATTTGAAGTAACGGTTAAAATGGGATTTTACTGTAAGTACGTTTACGCATACGTTTCGTGGTTACATGTAAATTTTACTTATAAAATTTCGCCACACCGTGAGTTGACGCACCGTCAAGAGATGGTTGTATAGCACTGAGATAAAAAAAATGACGCGACGTTAGTGGAGCATTGCAGATAGTAATTTTTTTATTAGATTCAATTAGAACATTAAGAGCGTACTTCAGTGAAACGGCAAATAATTTTCAACAGTAGGTGCGACGAAATTTCGCACTCGTCGCCTGGACTCGCCAATTGGAGACCGACAGTCGAGGTGTGCGCACGTCGATTTGTTTTGTCATGGCGTCGGATGAATATATTCTTAAATCATGTAAAGATGACTAAAAAATTTTACGTATGTATTTGAAAAAGAAAACATGTCAATGAATATACTATTATTATTAGTAATATAACAATAAACATAGCATTAAAAGAACGCATGTTGAATTTTTATGAAAATTATATTTCGTTCGGCACGTGTCATTTGCACAACCAGCGCATCGCCTAGCCACGATCTTTCCTCAACTGAAGTATAGCCTTAATTTAATATGGATTGGTGTCAAATATTTGATTACAACGCTGTCATTATTATCAGATATTGGTATGACTTGATATTTACGTGCATGGCCCCCACAAGGTAGGGGCTCACAGGGCTCTAGCCTAGGGGCCCGGCGTGGCGGGTCAATCAGATATTTAAGATAAACACACATCACAAATTTGCACTAATAGTAGGTAAAATAGTCGCCTGCGCCGCTATTTCACGACAGAGAATTTTACATTTAAAAAATGAGGTCGTTAGATGCATTTTGATTGTTTTGTGGTGATACTAATGTCTTGACAACTACATAATTCAAGTAGATGTATTAAAATTACAAAAATCCCTAAAAATAAACCGAATGCCCTTACCTCTAACACAATTTTGAAAACGCTTCTGTTGTGCGTCACACGTGCCATTAAACTTAGCGATAGGTGGGGGGGCCGTTTTAGGATGTGGGGGCCATGCTTACGTGCATCTACATGCTAACCTACTTTTGATTCATTCAGAATTATATACTTACCCATTTTATTCTATCTTTACCTTCTATTCCGGTGGTTTCTGTTCCGTATGTTTACGTGTTTTATTTAGACATGAATTTGATCTCAATATTATATGCCATACGAATATCTGCATACGCACAAATTTACGGATACTATGCACTTAAGGATCGCTTTCGTTTATTCACTGTCTTGGCGAAATCGTGTATCATCCCAACATGATTAAAGCAAACTGATAGGTATATTATATTAGCCAAATACTTTATTTTTTCAATAACTATCTTAGACATTTTACTATTCTACGCGTATTTCAACTACTTGCCTTTAACATGTAGGGTAGTTGTACCAGTAGTCAGCCACTTAGCACATATCTGAAGTGCATACTGACGTAATATGTTTATAATTAACATTGGGTGTTTGTGTTTTTTTTGTAATAAGCGAAATTTAACGAAGTGTTGTTGACATTTTTTATTATGTCTATATCTCATGGAGTTTAGCATATAAATATTGTTTTTGTAAAGTAAACCCAATTTCCCAGTGGCCAGCCACCATGTTCCTAATTCTGGCCACCCCAGCACCAGAAGTCAGCCGCCTGATTCTAAATAGGATTTGAATTATTATACTCTTACGATAATGCTAGTAAAACAGGGCTATTTAATTTGGGTACTCAAATTTTATTAAAAAAGGTAAAAAATATTTACTTATTATATAAAATTGTACGTATAATACTATTGTTAGACGATAAAAAAACTTGCAAAACATACTGCAAACATAGAAAACTACGACTACTTAGGTACAAAAATCGCAGACAAAACTGTTCGTGTCTGCATCAGCACATGCCACATGACACCACACATCGCAGACCACGCATTTAATCCATTCTTCCCCTAATGTACCTTGTGAAAATTTTCGTTTGCAATATTCGCACTCAGCATCGTCAGAAGATAGAACAGAGTTTTCACTGTTTTCTTTACGTGCTTTCAGCTTTTACTTGGGTATCATCTCCGTAGTTGCAACACTTTTATTTTCTTTTAGAACATTTACAGAAAGTGCTCTTTTTTTAGTTTTTTCGGCTATATTTCCCGCTTTCTGACGAGCCTCTTTCCTCGTTCTTATTTCTTCAGCCTTTTTAATTTTTAAAGCTTCCTTGTTCGTTTCAAGCAACCTCCATGCACTCAAAGAAATCGCACTGGGCTTGGAAAGTTTCTGTTTGGAATTAGATGGGCTTGGAAGTGGGGAAAGGTGAAAGAGATGGCTAGAAAAAGGCGAAGGAACTGAGAGAAATTTGGTTGGTAAGAATATGTCTTCTAGCACAGTATTTTTTTTTTGATTCAGTCGTTTCAGATTCGTCATATTGCCGCAACAAACGCTTCTTTGGCTCCATATCTGTAAACTGAAAACAAATAATCAATTTATCAACTAGATCTCGTTATAAAGACAAGTAGCTGATTTTATTATAAAAGAAATCTACAATGATTAAATGAAGAACTTAAAAGGTGGCTGACCTAAGGATTTGAGAACTCCAGTTCTCGGCCGCCAGCATAATAGTACTTTTACAAGCGGCTGACTATAGGATCCTATGAGAAAAATAAATATTTTTTAATTGTATTGATTAGAGAACATCATTAGCTTGTCATTTCAATACCAAGCGATATTATATATTTTTTTATCAAATAATCCAGTTGTCGGCCGGGTGGCTGACTTTTGGAAAACTCGGAAAAAGTTGACCCTAAAGGCAGCCGCTTTAAAAAAGTAACTAATATTATTTAAATGCATTCTTTTTACACTAAAACATAATAAATATATCATGATGAAGTAGAAGGAAAACTTACCTTGAACAAATTATCACAGAATATTGAAGTATATCGTATTTTCGAGCACTGTGTCAACTCGTCCAAAACGTCAAAAACACGTACTCACTCTCCGAACTTCCAACTGCAACTAAATAAATATTAAAATTTATTTCTCATTCGAACCACTTCAATAATCGTTATTAGGTGACCGAGCATTGGATCAAATAAATTAAATAATTTAATGTTTACTTTACTTCGTATACAATGTTTTGTTTGGCATGGCTGACTACTGGAGCTGGCTGACCAAAGGAGCACCTACCCTATGTCACGTAACTTTTCCCAATACATATACGGCCAACAGTCAAAGCTGTTTTCGGTTTTGACCAAAAATGATCTTTGCCAAAAATATTGTAAAAGTTAACAGTAGTTTTAGGTATAGACATATTATGAATGGAAAAATATATCAGCTGTAATGGTATGACGTTCCAAAAATGATGTCCCGTGAAAGTGATTCCTAACCTTTTTTTGTTTTGTTCGGCGGAACCCTTGGGACATTTTTCGGACTACATACTTGGTTTAGAGATAGTAAAATTATATAATATACATGTCAAGCAGCAGATTTTAATGGGCATAACGAGGCATTGTGCCACTTAAAACGCCATCTATTGCTATTTTCTATGATAGTTATTTTGACATATAGGTACATTCTCCAAAACTATTGGTTAGGATTAGGCCAGTAAACACATTATAGATAGGAATAAATCATTTCTCTGATGCAACCTATAACGTTACCGCACAAATTTAAACGCTTTGACAGAAATAAAATGAACCGTCCATAGTAGGCGGTGACCATCATTACTAACAACTGGATTCCCGAATTTTTAAATTGAACTTTAAAATAGTCAATTATCTAAAAATAGGTCACGTAAGACCTTTTTTTAGCTCTATTACCAAATTTTTTTCAGTTTTATTTTTTACGAATTCCTGCGGAATCCCTGTTAGAAAGCACTGCCCTATGCATTGAATTAATGTAGGACATAAACAAAATATTTATTTGCATAATAGTAGGTACTGTAATAAAAGAGCATCTTGCAAAATCTTTGATAGATTGACCCTAATTTCTTAACTATTGAAAGATACACACATACTCTAAATTACTTCCACTTAATGCTACTCTGACTTGCCCTATTTTATTTTTAATATTATAACAACTGTAAAGTTCGTATCATGTTTATTTTTTAAGAAACTAACTTTTCAATGCATAATTCATCAATCTCAGTTAACTAAAATATGGTATTTGTTTTTTTTTGTCTTTGATATTATTATGTTTTGTACTATTATATTACATTTCAATCATTCACCCAATTATTAAAATTATTCATAGTATTAATTTTTCATAATCGATATTGTTCACTGGACACGCCTACATTTTTTTTCATCAATATTATAAATTTGCAGTGTAAATTAAATTCTTATGGAATGTCTAGGTACATAAAAACATGTTATTATAGAATCTGGAAGAAAATTACAGTATTTTGTAGAATTATTAATAACCATGTCCTTGCTTTTTCGTATAAGGTGGTTGTTAGTAATTTTGAACAATTACGAACACTCAGACTTTGAGAAAAACACATATATTGTGCCCTCACCGGGATCGAACCCAGAACTCTCGGGTGGAAGGCCAGCGCCTTACACACTCCACCACGAGAGCCGTTACAGTTAGATAAAATAATGAACGTTTTTATTGTCAATAAGGTATAATAAACATGTATGTCCACTACGTTCCAATTTTGAGAAATAATTAATTATAGAATTTTATCATTTAGTATAAGTTTTTATAAATTCGACAGTATTGAAACTAATCTACCAAACTTATAGGAAAAACCATAAATTTTATATAACTGTCTAATTTAGATAAATTTTCTTTTATTTTTAAGTGCATTTCGAACGTTGACACAAATAATATCATATTATCGTCACTATCATCTGAAGCCTAAGCATTTATTTTTATCTCATATTAAAAGTAGGTACATAATACGTTTAAATGGTAATTATTAGATAATAGACCCGGATGGTTTGACGGCGCCTTTACAAATTACGATTATTGTTGACTCTATACGGTGGATGCTTTCAATCGAAATCAATTTACTCTTCGAGATTTATTAGAGAGTCTATAAAAAATACTAGATTTAAAAAAATCTTAGAGTGTGAACTTGTTTACCATTTGTTTGAAAATATAATAATATAAATCCATTTAATATGCAAAAAATAAGACCACACGAAAATATTGTAACATCGAATAACAGTAGGTAATATAAAGACGCCTGTTATCGTATTGAAGGTAGACATAGAAATAAACTTATATCTTTCGAGAAATACAAATCAATTCAATTCATTGACTAAATTGTCATATTATTCCCTTTTGGCTATGTTTTCATTGAACTGAAGAACACATTGGAGACATTTCATAGAGCTTGTCTTTACTCTTAGGTATTTCTTTTAGTGTGAAAACATTAGTTTTTTTTCTATTCATCCTAAATTGAGCACCGATGCACAAACCGCGGCCCAAAATGGTCTTCGTTACGGCCTAAAATAATATGCACCTATTTCATCATCAAAGTTTTCATTGAATACGACAAAATTCTAATTTCCTGTATACCTACTAAGTTCTATCGTGTAAATACATATGTACGTAATGCAGAGTGGAGAGTGATTGTAGTAGCTATTATATATATGTAAATATTAAATAAAATGTGTTTCTCGGCTAGTGCAATGTGTATATCATTATTATTCAACATTTTTACCCATTGCGGCTCGTGAAAAGTTAGAAAATAGATAAATTGACCCTTCTTTCAGATAGGTTGTGCAGCACTGAGCTTGATGAACACGTATTTCAACCTTTTCTATAAATGTATTATTATCGTATAATAATTTCGCATTTGGCTGTCTCGTTTCTTGGTTAGCAACCATTGACTGTATTTGCCAATAAATTATCTACATATATAATATTAGTTAATTTAAAACAAACTTTAAACCACATAGATCGATAAATTAACATAACTCTTCCATGTGTAATAGTTTTATGAATCCGTAGATAAATAATTATGAACGCAATTTAACTATTATATTTTTTCTCCGTTTTGCAGGCCTCTTCAAAGGGTCCACGACGACCCTGGACGGCGTAGGCCTCAGACCGACCCCTGCAGAAAGACCCAAGTCATTACGGAAACTGAAGAGCGTCTACGATACAGGAGGGGGAGGTGGATGCACAGGATCTAAGATAGAGTACCATGAAGACCCTAGGCTGAATATAGCATATCAAAGCAAGGATTTGCAGGATAGAGACCAGAGTAGTAATTTAAACAATACTAGCCTGGATAAGAGCCTGTCGATTTTGAGTCCGTTTGATGAACAGGTGATATATCTTTAACATTTTCAATTATTTACATACACGTTAACAATACATTTGTAGCCTATTGTATACCATGGATTTAATTTAAAAAAAAAAAAATTAATTACGTTCAACATTATTCTGGTTTTGAAACAATTTTTGTTGATACTACGATACGGTGGTTTCACCTCAGTTGCTTTGCGAATTGCAGGATGCCGATCACACCCTCTGTGGGTGTCCCCATATTATGTCGGTTGAAAGGGAATAGTTTCTCACGTCGGTCCGACCCTCAGTTGGATCGGTCGGCCACTGTGACTTGGTATTTACGAGGGAAAATTTCTCAGCCACGGCGAGCGAGACGGTCTTTTATCATCAAAAATTTACCGTAATACATTATATCGAAGTAGTAATCATGCTCACTTTTGTGCACGCCAACCAAGATCTCCTGTGACACTTTCAGCACAATTTTTAAGAGCACCTAACGTTCGTTACGCCACGGTTTACGCCTGCATAACGGGTGTGGAGACGTGGCGGGTGGTGGAGGAAAAACCAAGTGATTCTACGATATTTTAATTATTTACGGTGATAGTCAAAACAGATATCAATATATTGACCAGTATAGGTACCCCCTCGGTCTATCATAACAGCCCGAAATTTGAAATATGTTATCAACTTTAGTTATAGTCTACCACTTCGAAGACGTATTTATGGCCCGAGACAGCTGTCAACGTAAATGACTCAGTTAAAGAATTAACTAAAATAACTTTGTTTAAAAACCATTATAATAGAGTTCTACTATATAAATTTCAGTACAAATAATATACCAAATATATTTTTTATTTTAATTAATATTTTTATTCAGTGGGTACAAAATGTGCATTACGGAATAGGTATAATAAGACAAAAGTGCGTGAATATCTCTCGAATCTAATTTATTTTGTATAATGTTCAACAGGAGGAATGGGCAAAGATCTCAGAAATAATGGCGTCATTCGGCTCCCGTCTGGTTCGCGAGAGCGTCTTCTCCGACGAACTGGAACGAGAGTTTCAAGCTCGGCTAGGCTTGGTGGGCACTGGAGCAAGTGCACTCGCCGGCTCGGGGGCCCAGATGGGAACCTTGGGGCGCTCCGCATCAAGTCCAGCTCCGAACACTCTTCCTGGCTGGCTCATAGCACATTCCCTACCGCCAAACCTGGAGACCAATTTCATCAACAATGGATACGACAATATGGACTTTATAGTGAGTATCATTTTATTACACGTCTATAATATTGCAAGTTCATTTTTTATATACAATATTGACGGATGCGAAGGTCATGGCATTCAGAGGATCGATCATAAAATATGCTTCTTATTTCATCTTCTTCTTTTGTGGGTTAAACCAGGACAGTTTCAAGCCAACTCGTCATTTTTACTCCGTCGTCCACTCTTCGTCCACAGTAGTTATCAACTCCAGTGTTTGTAAGCAGGATTATCCGGTTACGATGAGGCCACAAAGATCGTAGCTTTCCTGCACTTAATATGCCATAGAAATATATAGAATGAATATATCAATACCAACAACAATTTATATAAATGGTTAAACAAATTTATGACAGGGCGTAGAAATGCATGAATAATCATTTGTGTGTTATCAATCCATAACGACCTTTTTTCAAAAAGAGTATTTTTTTACTAAATTACCTTGAGCTACTAAGATTAAAAGAACCGTGACAAATAATGGATGTATAGTTTGCTTAATAACAGTTGAGTAGTCTACCAGGTATAAACATTATATGCCATATGCAAAATATCCAATCATATTAATTGCCTAGTTATTATCTATAACGATTCTCTGTTATTCTTCATTGACTGTACATTGTACAATCCAACGCGGAGCTTCCGCCTAGCGAATACTTTTTAGTGCGCGGCATAGCTCGGAAAATTCAATAATTCGTACACTTTATTTTTTTTATAAAATCATGAATCTAGGTAAAGGTCCCAACGGGGAATTCGAAGATATTGAGCTATAAGTTCACACGGGAGTCGCTAAGTTCGAAAATGGCGGGGATAATTTCAATTTTCTTACAATTACCAACTGATTTGACTGATTTTCAGTTTGGATATTTATTTTATAGTGTTGATTTTTTTTCGACCATGTCCGATCCTAATAGGATCATATGGGCCTCCACAGAGTAGAGGTTTGTATTAACAGATTTTGTTTTTTACGAGAAATGGATGTCAGCAACTTGCTCAACCTATTAGGTCCATACCCTGACTCACACACAAATTGAAAAACAATAATATGTGTACTTGCTAGACCCAGGATTCGAACCTGAGACCCACGGCGTGATAGTGCTACGCTTATATGTTGAATAATTTACGTTATCTCTACCTATATTTTGCAATTGAAAGCCAATCAAATACCAAGATTTAGGCCAAAATACATTTTCTTAATAATCACTGTCGGATTTGATTGATAATAATTATGGTTAAATTAACAAAATATTTTGTTTCAAAATCTTTCCAATTAGTGGCGCATTTAGTGACGTAGAGTAGAGGCCCAATTCAATTTTTTTTTTCAAATAAATCCATTCATTCGAACGATTTATTATTTGCATTTTGTTTATTTTTTTATTAATCCTTTTTAAATTTTTGTAGAATTTAATTATGTAATTTATGACTGGTTTGAGCTGTTTGCCGATTATACCTAATGTGGTTCTATAATATAAACGCCAATTTAATAAATAATATCTTAATAATCTTCTTCAAAGCTTTCCTCCACCTCTGAACATATTGATCCTTTTCCAATTATTCTTAAATTAGAGACAAATAATAACTCTTTGTAAATATTGACCTGTAGTTTGCAATACAATTTTGTCAACAAATCTGCGGCTCCTCCTGTGTTCGTTATTAATCGTTTAGTGCTAACATCGCGACTGTCGCGTTTGCATTAGTTGCCAATTAGATATAATTAACATGATATTTAAATGTGGTAACTAAATGTTACTCTTTCTTCTGTAAGTGATCTGTGATCTTTCACAACACATACACTATAATAATAACTAGCTTCTGTTCAGTGTTGTTATTTTAATTTTACATTTGGACACATTCATCTGATGCCATGTTTAAAAAACCCTTTTTATTGGATTCGATCACCCTTCATTATACAACCTATACTATAACGAAATACACAATAGTATCTACAGCAGGTAGAAAAGTATTATTTTGTAGTATATTTTGTGCACAAAACGTAAAACGTTTTGTTCTTATTCTTGTTGTCACGTTAGACGGTTTTTGACGTATGACTCATTTCGTTGCGTACAATCATCAATCATCATAAATAAAATTGTTTGTCAACTTGAAAATGTGCTCTTTTCTAAAATTTAAGTACGATTCGTTAAAAAAGGCTGTCAGTAAAACATCTAAAGCCTGTATTGTAAGTACGATTTTTCCATATTGTCCCACACCTAATAAAATGACAGCACATTTATTCCATAATATATTTATTATTAATACAAACATTTATGACAATTTAATATTAAATAATATTCCATACCACTTGCATTTTGATTTTATTTCTCATCACCAAATATACTGTTCAACAATTAATTTTCTGCTGCATTTTATATGAAATATATATTTTAAGGATAGGTACTAGACATTTGATTATTTTAATAAGAATAATTTCATCAATGACAGAAATATAACTTAGTATTATAATATACTTAAGTATATAATTCTATGTTATACTTGAAATTATCTGCAAAACACTGAACGTATTTCGCTGTTTGATAGCTTGAATAAAAGTTTTGGGTTTGATGAGTGCAAAAATAAAATTTATTACAAAATTTAAAATCCAAGGGCTACTATAATCTTATAAATATTTTATACGATATAATATGTAAGGCACTATAAGCTATCTAAATAAAAGAGATAAAGAACGATGTATCTATGTTTTGATTAGTTGCGATCTTATTTTCCGGAAATACAAATGTGCTTCCTACTGTTGACGTATATTAAATGAACTTTTTTGTAATACAATAATTTATAGTAGTAATTCTCCAAAGATTTTAGTCTGGTTGAATTGATGGCCTTAGACAAAATATTCTATACATTGGCGCATTAAAATATATATATACCAGTGGCGAAGGGTGGAGGTAGGCTGTGAAGATTCGACATAAATAGTGCTTACTAAACTTGGTCAGGAATACTGATTTGTTTTCATTGAACTAAAAACACAATTTGCAGACGGTGCTGGTTAGTTTTTAAAATTTAATTAAACCCTATGTCATAGGCGATCTGACAAAAAACTGCACACTTTTTTAGTCATATTTATTTGTTTTCGTTGAATTTTGAATATGTACGTATTACAGATAGTGTTGGTTAGTTTTTTTTAAATTCATTAAGCCCTACCTAAACCAAATCATAATCGTTAAAAAATATTCTTTTATCTATAAATTACCTAATATTATGTGTGGCTTAATGGCATAATTTTAAATATTTTATAAACGAATATTTTTTGACCATTATCTACTACAGCTTGGATTAGGCAGGGTTTATTTGAATACTAGTTCAAAGAAGTACACCGAGTTTTCTAAGGAGACCCTATTTTAAGAATTTATAAAATAGCATCCACCTAAACTCATCTTTACGCAAGTGGAATATACCAACACCTGAAATAATTTGGTTGAACATTGTTGTCGCCCTCCCAATTGGCATTACCAGTGGCAGGTTTGTACTGCACCTTGGGAGAATTATAAACAACTGATTCTCTCTATTTCTAAGATAGTTATCAGGGACACACAGGTCAACACTGCCCAGAATGGCAGAGTTCTCATTTATACCTCGTATAAGTCGAAAAAAATACGTAGTTAAATAAAATTATAAGTACGTAATGGTATATTATTGTCTCTAATTTATGCATTCATTCATCTAGGTATAAAATAATGGCTCACCATTTGTTTATAGAAAATTGAAGTATTTGAATTTCTTCGATGTCCCTGTTTTAAAATTATTTGTATTGAAACAAAAACAGATGATACTAATCACTTCATATTTTCTCATTTGTGCAGAACGGCGTATTAGAAGAAAGCGACCTTGCAGAGATGGCAATCGAAGAGGCCGAGTATACCAAAGTCATGGACGCTTCGAAGGCCCTCCCTCTGAAAATCGACGACGTCATGTCGGCAGCTCCCGCCAACGGACACACAGGAAATAGCAATAGCGAGGAAGCTGAAAAGGAAACGGATCCGGAAGCGGTCAACAAGTGGTTGACATCTATAGGTAATAAAAGTTTAATTCTTTCCTTTCATAGTTGGAATTGTAAGGAGGATTATTCGCAAGAATTCCGAAAAGTGATAGGTGTATTTTCAATTTGGTTCAACTCACCCCAAGATTTTTTCTACGGTTTTTCCAAAGGGTAAGGTATATTTCTATAATACGTATAGGTATAATAAGAAATATTTTTTTTTATTCTATTCAATACACGTAGGTATGTTATATAATGTTTGAGGCTTTCACGGTTGTTTTTTATCGTAGTATATTCTTGGGTTTTCACCGTGTCTCCTTCTTCCTTCTTTACTCGACGTTTCGGGCTCGTTGCAGAGGCCATTATCAAGAGATATGTTTTATGATGAAATGTGGTGTAGGTATGTGAATGTAAACGTTGCTCTAAGAATGTCAAAAGGAATCCGATTATCTAAGAGCAAACGTTGCTCAGAGTAATCTGTCAATCATTACGACCGGAGATACTGGCTCGAATATTAGATTTTGCTGATAGTGCCGGAAGCCATGACGTTTTTAATCGTAATCCATCATCCCTATTAATGTTTTCAGGGTTTCTGTGGATTTCAATGGCCTCCTTTACCAAACGTGCGAAATATCCTTTATTACGACCCAATATCTTGGTCTCGAAGTCAAGACTTGACTTGACTTCGAGACCAAGATATTGGGTCGTAATAAAGGATATTTCGCACGTTTGGTAAAGGAGGCCATTGAAATCCACAGAAACCCTGAAAACATTAATAGGGATGATGGATTACGATTAAAAACGTCATGGCTTCCGGCACTATCAGCAAAATCTAATATTCGAGCCAGTATCTCCGGTCGTAATGATTGACAGATTACTCTGAGCAACGTTTGCTCTTAGATAATCGGATTCCTTTTGACATTCTTAGAGCAACGTTTACATTCACATACCTACACCACATTTCATCATAAAACATATCTCTTGATAATGGCCTCTGCAACGAGCCCGAAACGTCGAGTAAAGAAGGAAGAAGGAGACACGGTGAAAACCCAAGAATATACTACGATACGTAGGTATGTCACATTGTGGAGTTAGGAAAAAAATATTCACAAGAAGGTTGATAGGTTAATCATTATATATATATTTTTTTTGTTAACTGTCAATTCATGGTGACACTGCATAGTATTGTTGTTTTAATTTAATAAAACGCATTTTTTTGTAGTACTTATTAGACTTTTAATCAATAGATTAGGACCGGTTTCGTCCGCCTTAGAGGGACATTTTCAACTGCAACTCTTCAACTGCAAGTTGAAAATGTCTCTCTGAGAGGGACCAAACCGGTCCTAATCTATTGATTAAAAGTGGAATAAGTACTACAAAAAAATTGCGTTTTATTAAATTAAAACAACAATTAATTATTATAGTTAAGAGAATTCAACCCTGAAAGGTATAGCTCAATAGCTCAAAAGCTCAAATAGTTGCTCAATTTAGAAAACGCTTCAGAGAGTATTGGAAGCCATTAGTTAACATTTGTCGCAATTAAGTATGACGCCTTTAGCGTAGTGGTCTATGTGCATGGGCGCGATACCCGAGAGATGCAGGTTCGATTGCTGCGCCTTACTTTTTTCAAAAAGATTTTTCTATTATTTGTTATAATATATTTTTTCAGAAGTGTTTTTTGAAAATTATGTATGTTCCTGATAGGTATGTTTAAATTCTACTCTATCCAAGATTTTTTCAATTGATTTATTTCTAAGGCTTAATTATGTAATTTCAATTAAAACGAATGCCACATTTTTAAATTTGGTACCTCTATATTATATTATTCAAGGGTTGAACGAATGTTTTATAATAATATAACGTTTTTCAGTTATAGGTACTTATAACATAACGCATTTGAAATTCTACAAGGATTTGACAGTTATAAAAAAAATATTTCGTTCAACTTAAAGTTGTTAAATAAAACCTTATTCCATAGAGATAGAGTTTTAATATACGAAGGTGATAAAACTAATACCTACAGCCTTACTATGTTTCTTACAAATGTTGATAAAAGACACTTACGTCAAACTAATATTTCCTTCTGCGAGTATTCACGGAAGAATATTCAACATCTTTGGTTCAACTAGTTTTATATGTCCAATATAATATCGTCACCTCAATACTACAACAAGATAATTTGATTTTTACTGTTTTTGAGATAGCTAACAATATAAATATTATACAACAAACTCCTAAGTAGGGATTCCAATACTGGGATCCCGAGCTATTTTCGATACCTATGAATCCGGGGATTGATAAACATGATCCTGAAACTTTCGGGATTGATTTTTTTTATCAATTTTTATGGAAAATAAAATAAAAACGAAAATATAACAGAAAAAATACTTTTAATAACAAATAACTAGGTACATGAAAAATAAACTGAGGATTGGATTCCCTAGTCCTAAGTCAGAAGTTAATGGGAACTGTATTAATTTTGTGTTTGAAAATATTATATAACTTTAAAACCATAAATGCATTAATTAAATAAAATGGTATATCTACAATATTTTTTCATACAATTGAACATAATTCAATTGTTCCCAATTAAACAAGCACAGTTTACCATTTTTATTTTAAATAACAATTATAGTCTAGATTTTTGTTAATCAAGTAAAATTTTAATTTCATTTTCCCAACAATGACCAAATCACAGTTATCTAGTTGTAGTATTGAGGTGACAATATATAACAATATTTAATAATTATTATGTCAATAGCAGTAATAATGTATACTTATACAATAATTATCACAGGCGTCTAACTCATACCATTTCTTCTGAATTATCAGGTCTCGAATGCTACCAAGACACATTCCGGCGGCACCTGTACGTGGACATGGAACGAGTCAGGAGGATCTGGGAAGTGGAACTGACTGCAGTTCTCGAAATTCAGAAAGTCGGACACAGAAGACGAATACTCGCGTCAGTGGCTGGGAGGCACAATGGACCAGTCGACGACATCAAGAATGATCTCAATAATTTGGTGAGTTATTTTATTTATTGGTTTAGTTTTACAATGTTAATTATCTACTTAACAACATCTTCAATTATTATTATATTTATTATTATTATTATATCAATTATTATTATTATTATTATTATTATTATTACTTATTATTATTATTTAAATTCGAATGAACTTTAGGTATATTTGGATTATTGGGGTTATCTCCAGAAATCAGAAAGTTAAAAGTTTATAAGATAACAGAAATCTTTCCTCATTGATCGGATACCTAAGTAAATATACTAAGAATTTTAGAAAGGGTCAAATCAACTTTGTAATACATTTTAAACGGATACCAATGATAAACCCATCATAAATACGTTATCCTCATAGATGAGTAGGTATGTTTATTTGCTAATTATATCAGTGACGAATAAACATAATGTGTAGGGGGCGTTACGGGCACATTCCAATTCTGTAATATTGATATAAGTAAGTAATGTATTGTTATCACATGATTGTCCGTGTACCTATCATCAGCATGTTCCCAACATCCTGAAGCGGACCCCCAGGCTAGGAAGGAGGAACCTTACCTTTTGCTTATGATAAATGCAGTCTGACGGTATACAGTAGCGTTTTCCAAATGGTGTACGCGTAGAATTAATGTGCATATTTAGTGTTTTTTGTATATTTTAATACATCCATTTGAATTATGGAGTAGTCGAGTATAGATACACAATTATTAAAAATTGTATCGTACAACCACATAATTTTAAATAATAATATCATTAAAAGAAAATAGCGCCGCGGTCGACTTTTTTTTTTACTGTGAAGCAAATTTGTGATGTGTGTTTATCTCACTTATCTGGTCGACTCGCGTCGGCGGGCTCTCCCTGAGCCCGGGTCCCCAGGCTAGGCCCTGTCAGCCCCCTCTTGTGGGGCGGGGCCATGATCATTATTTAGTATGACTATAAAGATAGCTACAAATGACTCTGTAATGCGAAATGACTTGTATATAATTTAATCATTAGCATCGACAACATTTTCCAAATTTACTTATACGTATTCTACGTCACAATACACTATAGAGCAAGGTCGTCTTTAGCGTTTTCCACTTTAAATAGGTGACCAGATTTTTCTATGTAATTTATATAGTAATCGATACAAGCAGGTACGCTTTTAGTAAACATATTATAAATAATCAATTTTGAAATACTTAAATTATATTGTTTGGTTTTATTGCACTGTATTTTTCACTGCATTGTAACATTTTCACACGTCGCGTTATTTACCACGACACTCTGAATAGCGTGCATCGTTATAATTGGCACTACCGTACCACTTAGCTTCTTTCCTCATTGAAATTAACACGACAAAAAATACAAAAAAACACAGTGTTAATAACTAGTTAACGCCACAACGCCTGTGCGAAGTTTCCTCACCTTTTGTCGCCCACTCTTCGTTCAATAGACTAGATCGTTAGTGCTTTACGGTGGCTGGAAAATGTAAAAAGTGCTTTTCCATTGGGGTGAAAAGTGGTATAAAATTGCAAATTGACACTCGAGTATAATAATATCGAGATCATTCAATGCTGGTTATTAGCTACACAATGACAAACACTATACCATCTTTTGTCAAAATATTACTAATTAATTAATTTAGAAATTGTAATATAAAACAAATTGTTTTCATCAGAATGTAGATAACGCGATCTTAATTTCATACTTTTTATTTATATGTCCTATGTTCCTACTATAATAATGTGATGTTTTGTCATCTCATAGGTTTTACTCCCAACTAATTATATCCTTTTTTTTAACAAAATACATGAGTAAAAGTCAAAAAGTTCGATAACTTTATTTCATAACAAACATTATGTAAATATAAAGTAGAAATGTGGTTACATGTAAATTGTACGTTTTACATTTTATCGTAGCATGTAAGCTTTCTTATCGGAAAGAAATGGCCGTATACCTTACGGTCATCTCTATACCACTGAAATGAAAAAAATACGTTAATATTGTTTTCATTTTCATAGCCGATTTTGGCAAAATTCACGAATTCAAGAATGAAAACCTAACCTAACCTAACATATAATCCAGTATATCGGCTATTTTCAAAATTTGTTTGCCGCTGGCTTCCTGAAAACCGACAAAAACCATATTTTATTTAAACATTTTTATCTCAGTACTAGATATATGACCCAAAGAGGTTGGACGGTCTTCAATATACGACCATATATTTCCTATACAATATTTCACAGTGAAGTGTGATACGGCAAACTGCATACGTACAAATTTCTGGACACGAAAATATGTATGTATTTGTATCTAAGTATACAGTTGTCCATTTTCAGAGGTTATTTTATAACCCAACAGGAACAAAACACTAAAAATTTTCGTCGAACATTGCACGTGCCGGGACTATTTACAATAAAAATTTACAAGAAATGAAAATATAATTATTATTAAATTCTACAGGGTTTTAAAATGTTTGTCTATAGTTATTTCGGTTGTAACACCATTATCAAGTCTCGATAATAGTGTTTCAACCGAAATAGTTATCGACAACCTTTTAAAAACCTGTAGAATTTAATATTAATTATATTTTCATTTCTTGTAAAATGGACTCTACCAAGTAAATGCTAACTCAATTAATAAATAAAAATTTACTCTGCAAGATGTCTGTCTAATCGTCTGTCAGATTTATCAACCATGAGACGCTAAGCTAAGTGGCATGACGTTGATTCTGCGGCAGACATTTTCACATGCCAGATAGCAATTTTAAATACAAAATTATGAATTAGAAACATTATTTTTGCCATTGGTCTACAAAATATCAAGATTAATAAAGCACATTATCGTGTATTTTTACAACACGTACGTTTACATCGCCGTCACTAACCTAAGTAACTTCGTAACTAATGTGATGCCTTAATACTCATCATTATTATCACGTGTAAAGTAGGTATACTGGTATACAATATTACCTAAAGCATAACAAAATTCCTACAACTAACACCATTGGGCCTATTCTATACATATAGTGGTTATCGACGGCTAAAGCGATACATATTATCACTTTATCATATGTATGTATTGAAATATTATAATTATTACAATAAATTAGCCGTATAAACTGTTAATACTGTATATTTCTCTAAAAGTTAACCCAACCAAGAGAGGGACTGTTAAAACATAGCAATTTTTGACAGTTTAGTTAGGCGGTTAATTTATTTTAACAATTAGCATCAATTACATAAATATGATAAACTACCGTCGATAGCCTCCTTGTGTATATAATAGACCCGCATAATACTAAAACTTAAACATATACGCACGTACTTGTATGTAATAAAATATACCATCAATATCATTGTGTGTAATCACTCATTATTGTCCTCTTCAATAATATTTATTTTTAGTTGCCTACAGGATATAATTCTACGAAAAAGTTACATTATTATTATACTACGTACGTTGGTAGTTGGGTTTTTTTTTATCGTGTGTGGCCTCGAAATCAGTCAGTGCCTCGCTTATCCACTTCCCTTGAGGGGGGACATGCTCAGCGTAGGTCAAAATGAAGCTTTTATTCTATTTTCAAAGCATGATCTTGGACATTCCTTAAACGTTGTAGATAATCTATTTATATAATTTTGAAGCCTTATTATCCTTCATATTTATTTTAAACATTTTATGACTGCATAAAGTATTTTTATTACATAAAATAGTATTCTTTTAAACCTCTTGCTCTAATGTTTTAGAATATAGTCATATGAAATACATAAATCTGCAGTGGTGTTAAGATTTTTTACGTTTATTAATTTTTAAACGCATTTATAAAACCATCAGTATAATTTATGTCGACATTATCGTAGTGAAATATTTACGATAAAAAATTATATTGATAATCTCTGTGATCCCAAATTTGACAAGAATTAGGCATTTTATTATTCAAAAAATGGGCAAGATTAACACATTAGAAGATAATTCTAAAGATACTAATTATTAGCTATGTCTTTGACCATTCAAGTTTCATAAACATCCTACGAATAATGATTGCTTTATAATAATTATTGACCTAAGAATAAGGTAGTGTTTTTTTTTTAAATACGCCATTTCTTTTGGCATTCCCCAGTGGTTAAGCTACAACATACGGCCGTAGCCATAAATTGACAAACTATACTTGAAGTAGAGAGTAAAATGATGTTAACGCGCGTGTTTGAACATGTACCGTTTAAAAAAAATCGGTTAGGTACCTTTAAATACTTTATGCAGTCATGAAATGTTTAAAATAAATATAAAAGATAATAAGGCTTCAAAATTATATAAATAGATTATCAACAACGTTTAAGGTATATCCAGGATCATGCTTTGAAAATAGAATAAAAGCTCCATTTTTACCCACGCTGAGCACGTCCGCTCTTAACGTAATGTATCATCACAAATATTATTTAAAAGTTCACTATATTACAATAATTTGCCAAAAAAAATAACACGAATCAGATCTAATGTCGAATACGTGTTTTTGTTTTATATATGAAAAGCACTGTGTTCCTGCGTACTGCGATCACTTGCTAATTCTTACTATGAAAACATGTTCAATCAACCAATTAAAAACAAATTTTCTATTAAATTCAATGTGTTTATTCGTTAATTTCACTAGTTTGACACTTGATGTTTTATTTATTTCACATACATCCAATTTTATGAATCTCGAGATTTATTATTTTTCCGAAAAACGATTATTTAGTCGACTTGCCATGCATATATAAACATTGGTGTTAATTGACAATGAATTACACCATGGTTTTCCAAACTATGGGTCGCGACCCACCAGTGGGTCGCGAGCAAATATTGAATGGGCCCTCGCCACTGTATACATGAATTCAAAAAATAGGAAGTGATAAATTTGATATTTCATTCTGCTATTTATAATACCTAAAAATTTAAATAAACTTAGTATGATTGTTTTGAAACACTTGAAACTTTTTTTTATTGAAAACCAAGTGCAGCCTAAGATGAACGTACTGTCTGAAATTTTCAGTCATTTATCACTGTTAATAAATAGCTTTGACGACTATTTTGGGGAAGAGATGAAAAAGTTTGATTCGTTGCGTTGGATTTGTAACCCATTTCAAGCCGACTTACCATCTAGCATGTCAACAAAAGCAAGTGAAGAACTCATTGATTTATCAGAAGATACGTCACTGTAAAATACTTTCAATCGTAAACAGTTAACGAAATTCTGGCTCTCAGTTGCTGATAATTATCCTTGCCTGTTCAATGAAGCTATGAAAGTCCTCCTCCTCTTTACTACCTCATATCTATGTGAGGTCGGATTTTCGGCTATGGTTAACATTAAAACTAAATACCGAAATAAATTGGATATATCAAACTCACTGCGATTAAAAGTAACTAAAGTTGAAGTTGATGCTAAAACTGTAATGAAGAAAAATAAGAAACAAATACATCCTTCCCATTGAAATAACTTTGTAAAAAAAACCTTGCAGGTTGTGTTTCTTATTTCAACAGTTTTTCATTCATATTCGTAACACTTATAAAAAATATTTTTTTATTTCAATTAGAACAAATAAGACAGCATTTAAGTAGTTTCATGACTCGCCACTAGGGAATCTGAGCATTACCAAAATTTATGCCCTCTTTTCTCTAAGACAGCTAAGAGGTGGGTCCCAAGATTGGAAATTTTTGTTAGATGGGTCGGAGCCCAGTCAACTTTGGGAACCACTGAATTACACCAAAGTCTGGAAACGAAACGTCAAGAAAATCGCCTCTGTATGTTTCGTATTATTTTTGATAAATTAAAAAATAGCATCCTAATAACCGAAAGAATAATATTATATTTGAAGACAAGCAAACATTCCGAAGTGTGCGATCAGAATGAAAAATATTTTCTTTATATCCATAAAGAGCGGTAGGTATAATTAGTAATCAAAACACATATCCTCCCACTTCAGATAACATTACTACATACGTCTTATCTCACACGACGATTTATTATTCTAGAGTGTGCATTTAGCTAGGCTAGACAAATAAAATAGCGAATGGAGAGTACGCTGTATGTTTTATATTTTTGATGAGTAGGATCTATTTCAATTTACCTGAACCCCAATTACCTGTATGTTAAATTAACAAATTGGAGTTTATTGAATATTTATTAAATTATAATTTGGTCAAACCTCACCAATATGTTAACTTTTGCAATAAATGCGTTGTTATTCAGGCATTCAAATCCATCCATTATTTCATAAAATGGGTTAGGTACAGATGTTGTACATAACGTAGCCAGTTCCCAGACCCAGTTCACCTCATAGTTCTTTGTTCACCACATGAGATTTTTTTTAAACCGTACATGAGGTCCGGAAAATCTTAAATTACGTTTTCTTCTTGTTGTGCTCCTTTTCGTCAAAATATATTGGGATAGGTAATATAGGTATACCTACTATTTTCATCGGTTAAATTCACTTAATTAAACTAAATAAAAAGGCATTAAGTATAATATTATCTCGTATTTTAAATACTATTATATAATAATATCTCAAACATAAATGTTTCTTCACGTAGTGACTTTTTGCCTAAATGCATGACATATTGGTGTGAATGTCAATTTTATGTTGTAAACTTTATTTGTGTATTAAATCTAAACTATAGATATTTTTTTGTTATCACTTTCCTTCTGGAAAATGTTTTTTTTTAAATTTTTAATAAGCTAATTTTTCGAAATTTAAATAAAGTTTCAGGTAAATGAACGAAGCAAATTTGCACAGAAATACGTGTTGTGACTTTGCTGAACTTCTGACTGCGAATTACCCCAGTATTTTCGCAAAACAGACAATATTCAGTTCATATTTCAATTGATAATATCGCAGCGACTTAATTTCTAAACGAATCAACACATAACTAAGCTATGTACATAATAAACGATTAAATTTTCTTACTGTTAACAGTATAAAAAAACAAACGATTACCTTTTATATGTCTTCAATATTTCGATTAAAACTTTCGATATTTCTATTTATATTCACTAAAGTAAATATTTACCTTTTAAAAGATTTATATTTTGTTTTATTCCTTTGACGCATTTCATTAATGATTATGTTCAACTCTGCAACGGCATACCTAACATCTCAATTGTCTTGAGTATAATATATATGAACGTACGTAGTTAATTAAAAATTATCTACAGACGTCATTCAGTTTGACTGCAGTAAGTATAGCCTTCAGTGCGCTTTTTGTTGTCATGTTTCGATTTCGCGCATGCCTTGTTGCTCGAGCTTAATTAGCGGCCGTGAATCACTTCCGGTGGATCTTTTTTTTATTCCACATCCGTCACGCCTTTTGATAACTTCAATGAAATACCATTGTAAGCGTACAAAAAGTGAATATGTGAACTTTTAAAAAATGTGTAGTGGACTTTAAGTACGAGGTGTTCTGAAATTTGTTTACGTTAAATATGAAATAATTGTTGAACGCTAATAAACAAATAAACATTGTATAGAAACTGTTTAGAAACATTTGTTTATATAACATAATTATACTACTGGCTTGTTGAGACAATAGGTATACCTAATATAAGGATATATATAGTCTTGGCCTTTCTAAGCCAATATAATATTACTTCAGCATATATGTATAAGAAAAATAGTATCATTCAAAGATACAATAAATTATAAACCAGGTTATAACATCAAGATAAGGTAAGTTATTTGTATCATAGGTATGTGGCATTTATATTCAATTCAATTCAGAATAAAATTAACATATCCTGCTAGCCATATTATGTTATTTTATGTGATATCGTAAAATTATCTATGTATACTGAAAAATAAACTGCCTCCTTCTTTTCATAAAAAATATTTTGGTTTTCCATACAACTAGAAGTTTATCAGTTTATCGTCGGCCCTGATAAATAAAATAAATTACGCTATATCTATCTGGAAGATAATTGTATTTAAACAACTGCGCGCAATAGAGAATCAAATGTCAGGCAACACTTTGTGTAGTAGTCAATCATTGTATAAAATAAAACATGCAACCATTAATCGTATAGCTTTTATAACTATAACTATTCAATATCATGGAAAGTGATAACTGATAACTATCGCGAAGTTACAACCCAGTCATACTGTAGGAGCTTTTACACTCAAATGCCCGAAAGTTCACATCTCTATTTGTTGCGAATGGGGATGTTTTGTAAACAGAGCTTTTGACGTGAATATTGTACACAGCTTTTCATTGGCTTTGTTTGCCTCTATATAAATAGCAAATGAAACATGCACTTGAAACTGTTTGGGATGCATTTTTTGCGGACAAAGCGAGAAGCTTTCATTTTATAGACGAGATTTTGATAGTATTTCTTTTTATATTTGCAATACAAAATGACAAGTAATGAATAGGAAATAGCTCTAGTTGTTATCTATATGAAAAATATTTGAGACTTCGAACGTAATATTACATAAACAAAAAGTATAGGTACATAATAATATTATGTAAGTTGGTATATAGATTTCTAAGTATAATGTATAGGTACACAATTATTACTGTCAGTTGAATAATTGGATAATTATTGGTGTTAATTAAAATTAATTTATAATAGTTTAACATTGCTATGTATTGTAACATAATCGTAAATGCCAGTGGCGTGCGGTGATTTTTTCTTACGGAGACGCTCCTGAATAAAAATTCTAATATGTACCTACTATTTTCTAAATATTATTATCTAATTTATTCATTTTCATCGGGTTCATAGCTAATTCAACGTTAGCGAACGAAGAGATATGCTGTGTGTGGTATTGCGGTATGATAGCTTTGAGATATTAAACAAAAATATTTACATAATATAAAATTGTTATACAATGAATACATGGGGATGATTCGCATTATCTAGGTATATACCGCATATATAATATAAATATAAATACACATTGCGAACGTTTTCTATGAAAAATGTAGAATAATATCTTCTATAAATTTTAAGTTTAAGTTAATAACCTATTTAAATATCTTTTTTCAACAGCAAAAAAATCTTCAAAATCTAAGCGCAGAAATCAACGACATACCTCAACCAGAACCTCATAAACCTCCTTCAATACTACCGTCATCACACCAAATACCTCAATTACCCATATCCCACCAAATTACATCACACCAAATAACGTCTTTACCACAATCTCAAATCCCATCAAATACCACTCCGGGGCTGATACCGCCACCAACACAGAGCTCAGGAGGAGAGACATTGAAGAGAAGCCACAAGAAGAATAGACCTCCACCACCACCAGGACCAACCAGAGGGGCTGACTTGGAGATCAGGGCACCGTGTGAACTCTTGGTTGGAGTACCGGGTGCTTTGAGAACGCAGTGGAGACACCAGCCATTTGTTCTAGTGACCAGCTCGGTTATGTATGTCGCCAATGTAAGTGATATATCTTTTTATTTGAATTGTTAGTATCATTTAATTTAGTGGTCTCTAATTCGTGTATATTATTATTTTGTTGTTTTGTTTTTTTCCCTTGCCTCTTTCAAAATAAGTTGCCGTATAAGTTCCTTCCTGCCATGCTGGATAACTATTATATTTTATTTTTTCTTTTATATTGTCTAACCTTTTTATTTTTCATTTTCTATTTTTTATATTCATATTTTTCCTCCACTCAAGTGATATGCAAGAACTTTGTTAACTGTTTGATTTAATAATAATTTCTGCGTCCTCCTGTTATTGGACCTCACTTATTAATTATTTATCTTGTATATTATGGTCCTGTTGGTCAGTGGTAAAGACACCATAATACTGGACGATTGTTTCAAGCCTACCTTACCTTACTCTTTACCCCTCACGTAGAAGATTAGATTTTAATCATCCAAAGACATTTCAAACCAACAGAGTCATCTATCTCTAAGTATTAGATACAACTAAATTGAATTTAGAATTCACCTACACATAGATAATATTGTATCAGAGTTTATAGAATCTTCTACTTATGCACGCAAACAAAGGCTTGGGATAATCCAAAGTATTTTGCATGTAGTTGGACACGATTTGTCCATGAAATTTTTGTTTTATGTGGGTAAATGTATTAATCGAATCATGCGTACCTAACCTAATCCTAACCCTAACGACTACGCCTTTGCGTATATTATAAAATTACATGACTGTTACGCGCAGTGGACTGTTTCCATTGGCTAAGAAGCTAAACTAGTGAGGCCCTAGCTAGAATGTTGGGCATCACCTTTTTTTTAGTAAAATATCAGATTTATTGCATGTTGTCTTTTTGACATATGAAATATATATTATAAAAAAGTAAAATAGAATATGTTATGTTCATTAAATTGTATCAGTAAAATTCTGAACGTAAAATAAAATTCAAATTCAACTACCCTAAATATTATTGTCCTAGAATGTTTTCTCAGTTACCTAGTCTATCTTCATTCAACACATTCATAGCTTACCGCTATTGGTTAATTTGAATAAATACTAAAAATATATCATCCCGAAACTTTTTATATTATACGTCGTAGATAAAAATGAAATATAATATTGATTTAGCTACAGTTTTGAATATCAATGGGCGGTTAGGTATAATGATTACTGAATAATCAGTGATTTATTTCTATTGTTCCTAGTACCTAATATTATCATCATTCATGTGTCAAAATTTTACCCAGTAATGGCATCATCGAATTAATCAAAAATAATATTATATATAACAGGAGAAACAATTTAAAATGTAATATGTTTTATTAATTAATTATATTACAAAATCCGTACCCATCTATTAATCTTGGTTTAAAAAGTTTGATTTTGTTTGAAATAAGAACGTGAGAAAATGATAAATTTGAGCGTAATACTTGTTTACGTAATTCGATACTAGCAACTTTAAATTTGTATGTCAATAATTTCAACTGTTTATTTTTATTTTAACGTTACCACAAGCTGGAAATTTATTTTTCATTGAAAATAATCATTAAAAGTTTAAAATAAATTAGGTTAATACATTTTTTACATTTAATTCAAAAAAATATTAAGATTAATATTATTATAATTAATTGTTCCATGTGTATATTGATTTTTTGCAGTATTTAGGATCAACTGTAGTAAAAGAACTCCGTGGTACGGAATCGACGCAAAAATCAATCCAAAAGTTGAAGAAGACAAACAACGAACCCCGAGCTCTTCCTGACATCATCCTATCCATCTCATATAGAGGAGTTAAATTCCTTAACACAATTACAAGGGTAAGAAAATTGAATATTTCCATTCTAAATTCTACACCTAATTTTATTGCTTACTATAATTTTTTATTAATCGATTTTTAATGTTCATATACCCGGTAAATTATACCTCAAAGTTTCGCTATTATCCATTTGATTGAAATCGCACATAATTTATATTATCTACTGAATATGTGGATATCCGTACTTTAAACTGTGGCATAGTTTTCCTTACAGTCGAATTATAGTTTTACAGTGCCAAAAAAAATTTCATTTTCACGACGAAATTGGGTGTATTTCTTTGTGTTGGCTGATGGTGAATAACAAAAGTGTGTTGTTCTTTATTTTTTAACAGTTCAGAGTTATCAGCTTGATAGAATACGTTTGTTCAAGTTGGTGAATAACAATGCGGTAGATTACTGTCTTTTTTTATATTTTGGATAGTTGGTCACAGCTTACCAGAAGTTGGACATGCTTGCTGGCTGCTATTTACGATGTAGTGTAGGACATAGGTACGGAGTAGGGAATCCGATTCCGAGCCAAAATTCTGATCCCGGGATTTCGGGATTACAATTTGGCAATCCCGGGATTGGCATTTTTTTCCATTGCTAATATAAAAAAAAATATATTTACAAATAGCTAACATTGATAAAATCGGTCAAAAATAAATGTAGTATAATTTATACTATTTAAGACATTTATTGTTAATATTGTATATCTACGTTCAATCTTGGAAATACATAAGTTTAATGGAGTCAATAATATTGTAATATAAATAATAATTTGAATTTAATATGAGATTGCTGTTTCTGATAGTAAAGACTTAATGAATGGGTTAGCGAGAATTAAAATAGTAAAGCAAATCATGGTGTACTTATGGCCTTTCCGCTTCATAAATCTAATTAGTCCGCCAAATATGAAACTGCCGTAAAACGTATGAGATCATGGTGGAATTACTTTGTTAATAGTGCTAAACATTGTTTTTTCCAATCTTTCTCATTTTTATAAATTTATGTAAAAAAAATAAAATGAATCGGCAACTTAGACATGGGTATAAATCAAACTTTATTCGAACTCAGTTTATTTCTAATGTAGTTATTTGTTATTAAAAGTATTTTTTCTATTATATTTTCGTTTTTATTTTATTTTCCATAAAAATTGATAAAAAAATCAATCCCGAAACTTTCGGGATATCGAAAATAGCTCGGGATCCCGGGATTGGAATCCCTAGTACGGAGGGTATTGTATGAATCCGATGAAAGTTAAAACTTAATGATGTGAAGAAGTAGAAACTACCATTACATCTTATGTGTTGAATGTACGCTACTTACCATACCTTTGATTATTAATAGGTACTATAATGTAAAAATATAATGAGACGTATTAAAATATTTTTTTATTAGTTCACTTATTTTATCCACTGCGACGTGATAATCACCAAATATTAATGATATATATTCATGTTCTTTGTTTTGTAGGATTTGGTCTGTGAACACGAGATTCGTAACATTCATTGCGCATGTCAAGATGCTGACGATTTGACTCACTTTGCCTACATCACAAAGGACAATGCCACGAAGAGTCACTATTGCCACGTGTTCTGCGTCGCTACTATGGTATGTACCTAATTATATAAATAATTTGATGGAATATTAATAATTGAGTCAAGGACATGAAGATGTTGAGCAGAACTTTCTTATGTATAGATCAGGGAGGGGCAAACTGCGGCCCGCCGGATATTTTTTTGCGGCCCGCCATCATTAATTGTACTTCTGATTACGAATAACTTTTTTATAATTAAAAAAAATATATTGACAATAGATTAAAATTTCTTTAGCAATAGTATGCGATCCATTTTCAATAGATATTGATAGTGTACCAACAGAGCTACAACTTGAGATTATTGATCTGCAGTGTGACACTGATTTAAGAGAATTGCATCGTCGTGAAGAAATCTCCAAATTTTACAATGCCCTTAATTCAGACAAATTCGACCAACTTAAAGATTATGCAAGAAAAATGTTCATTATTTTTGGATCAACCTATATATGTGAACAAACATTTTCGATCATGAACCTCAATAAAAATTCTTTACGATCAAATATCTCCGATGCCCATTTACAAGCAGTTTTGAGAATATCAACTACAAAATTAACACCTGAATTTAAAAAAAATGTACAACAGTTTCATTCTTTGCATTATTTTTTTGTAATATTTATTTTTCGTGATAATAAATAGTGTATATTTAAAAATGGTATTTCACTTGCGGCCCGCCGCTCATTTTGAATTCTTGAATTTGGCCCTCCATCCAAAAAGTTTGCCCCCCCTGGTATAGATCAAACCTAGCCTACATGTATGAACGTGTATGTACTACATAGGTATTATATACTTACATATCTATATATTGAGACAGTAACTTCAATATTTCTTACATTCATTCAAACTCTGAAAGATTGTAAGTCTTTTATACCTATTCTTCAATTATCTACCTACTAAATAAAAAAGGTCATTAAGTAGTCTTAAAAGTTTACTTTGAAGTTTACGGTTAATTTATGCCAATTTTACGGATTTAGTAGAATAGTAGTAACTATAATAGTCCCATTAACTAAAGTGTAACTATTACTATTATAAGCAACCACAATAATATTATTAAACAACCATATAATAATATTGATGTGTCCTTTTTACTTGGTTGTGTAATATTGTTAATTATTTATTTTATATAAAAGAGAATAACACTTGATATTCACCACATATAAAAATTGTTTTGATTGTGCGTGTTTCGCTCACATTGTGAGCCTTTTAAAGTCGAACTTTATCACGAATTATCTATCACCAAGTGATTGCTGAATCTTTTGAAAAATCATTTGGATCTGAGAGATTTCCAAGGTGACTTAACGGAAAAGGCATTTTTTCAATCGAGACAAAAAAAAACTAGATTATGTCTATTAATTTATATTTGTAATTTGTTGAGATACATATAAATTTTTATTTTATATCAATAGTGCTTACCTTGGTATTTATTTTAAATATCATAAAAAAAAAGATTTTTTCTCTAAGTCGTTTTAGGTTTTTTTTTCTAATATGCGGTCATTGAATCCCTTACAATAAATTGGTGTTATAAATTATCTGAATACGTGATAATATTAAAATATTAATTAAGGTTTCGTATATGTTTCTTCCAGGACCAAGCGACCGAAGTAATCCTCACCTTAGGCCAGGCGTTCGAAGTGGCATACCAGATGGCGCTTCGAGAACTAGCTCCCAAGCCCTCAGTCGATCAGAGCGCTCAAGCAAGATCTAACTCCTCAAACCAAATATCGCAACAGGCAAAGACTCCTACAAGAGAAAAAACGGCAGCTAATAACCAGAACACTCCTGCCAAAGACAGACCGAACGTGGTACACGGAAGATCACACTCTGTTACGGAGATTAAATTAAATGGACACAGATTAAAAGTCGCGCCAATTGCAGCGTCGCTTTCCAATGAAGATTTTCAATCAGCGTCGAGAAACGGCGACGCCCGGAAAAGTCCTACTTCCGGCGCCAAAGCTCCAATCGCCGTCGCCGAAGAACTGTGAGAACCTGTATTCGTTTAAGAGTATTTTCGCTTTTTACATTGGTATTTCAATGTTATGTGATTACCATAATATGAATGATGTGATCAAAGCTCGCGGAATCTTATTTTGTGTAAATGTCATCTTACTTACCATAGTGAATACTTGTCCTGTGAATTACGGAAGCCCTCGATTAGTCAGTCGTATCAATGTTAAAATCAATATTAAAATGTATCATCATTTTCAACATTTTCTCTTGATATTTTTACAACATAGGTGTGTATTTGTCATCGTTATTATGATCAATGATCTTCCACTACTGCCGGCTAAACTTTCTGGTCTTTCTAGATTTTCTTTACTTCAATTTTGTATAACAATTATTGAAGTTAAAGTAATCTATATAAAAATATTCATACAACTAGTTGATGTTCTTTATTACTATGATCTCTTGAAATGGCAGCTGTCAATATCACTGATGTTTCTTTCTTCTATGAATATAAATGAAAATATATTATGTAGGGAACTGGGTAGAAAGGGGGCGTAAATTATTACTGAAAAATATAGTTATAACAAAAATATATTTCAACATATATCAATATATGCATGTGTGCTGTATTATATATTTATAATATATAAGGCTTATCAATAAGTATATTTACATTTTGATTTTTAATGACAGTGGTGACATTAATATTGAAATTATTTTTGGTGAATTATTTTTAAATAATGTCACAGCAAAATGCTCAAATTTTAATTAGGACCCTCTTCTATCCAGTTCCTTAATTGTATATTTTACAATTCAGTAAAAAGAAATTTGTCAAATAATTATCGATAAACAGACTATTGGTAAAATCTAGTGCGATTTCGTTGGTTTCGCAAGAATATCGACGTAATACAATCAGCTGTACCTGAGAGCCGCAATATTTTAAGCCCGATAAAAGCGCAGTTAAAGGTTTTCAGGCGTTTAAAAGTGGTGGACTTACGGCTTTATGGTTTAGTAATTTTCTGTTTTGAATATACGCAGATGGTGAATTAGCTCTGAAAGATGTGACAGTGTGACACAATGACAAAATGTTTACTCAAAATCGGACTCACTGAGCAAATTAGAGAAATTTAATAACATCTGAAAACAACTAAAATTTTAAATCGATTTGTACGTAAGTTATTATGAATATATTATCTAATTCAAATTTTTATTGCGATATACTCGTCAGCCGTGTTTAATAGAAGATAATATTGCTTTCTGTATTTTTATCAATGTAAAAGTATACTCGATGGACATTGATAATTAATTCAAGGTTTTTAAATGCTTGCATTAAATCCACTAAATTAATAAACACGTTATACAAAACGATACATTTAATGAATGGAAATTAACGGGTAATTAAAATGTATATTATACATACAATCAATATAATTATCCTTAAATGAAAATTTATAACTAAATATAGACAATTATTAGTTAAAAAAAAGATGAGCTTGAGCAATCAGGTTTTTTTGTTATTATTTTATTTATTACATATCTATTTTTTTTTCAAAATACCTAATCATCTTACACATTTTTATACAATATATCGAGATTACTACCCCAAAAATACATTTTGGCAAAATTATATTTATATTGTTATATTGATTGGATTGTAATCTTTTGTGGTTCAAAGTGCGTCATCAACGATTTTATTATTATGTGACAAAATTACGGGTTTGGGTCGAAATCCCGAAGGCCTGAATCCCGAAGGCCGAAATCCCGAATGCTGAAATCCCAAATGGCCGAAATCCCGAAGCCTAAATCGCGAAATCCCGAAATCCCGAAGGCCGAAACCCCGAAAAATAAAAAAATACAAACAGCAATAATTGCGCAATCTTAACACTTATCTTGTAAAATTTGCACAATTCAAGATACGTGTTAAGATTGCGCAATTTTTTGCACGAGAGACAAGTTAGTTAAATGTACTGAAGTGATTCTAAAGGCATTATCTATAATATAAAGAAAAATAGTTGGCTATCAAAGTGACTTTAAACCAGGTGAAAATCGTTGACAAAGTTGACTGTTGATGGCATAACTCACGTGATAATAATGTGAGTTCTATCATCAAGGCCTTCCTATTCAATCAGGGCGCTCTATTTCCCATATTGTCATGTGTCTGCAGCCGTATGAGTATTATATATATTTAAAAAAAAAATAATGCAAATTGACTCACTCACTCATTAATATTCAATGGAGTTCAATACTTTTCTTCTAATTACAAAAAACAGTGCTCTGGTAATTTTGCAATTATCTCAAAATTCGATTTTTGGAATATGTGAGTTCTAGGCAACTCATATATAGAAACCTTCTCTCAATTATTATAATATATCGAATTGGCACTTACGACCTTTTGGTTTAGTAATCTCGATAGCGTGTGTAACATTGATATTTCATTATAACAAATTAATATAACTACTACGACTTCGTCACCCGAATTCTAACTTGTTGTAAGTGGGATTTAATCGAGTTTGATTAAGATTGAACTTAAAATAATATGTGGTACCTAGTGAGTATAGAGGAAAATAAAATTATGTATAGCAATGACATAATATAAACCAATTGCTAAAATATGCCTACTGACTGAAGCCCAAAATAACAAATAATATGTGTTTAATTCAATTATATAAAAAAACATCTTACAACAAGACAATTAATGTAGTTACGACTTATTGCCTAATACTTTTTTTTCAAAGCGTGATATCTATTATTGTAATGAAACTGAGCTGTAAAAATATTTTTTTGTTTCGTCATTATAATATGACAATGCACTTTAATGACATAAATAATTAATAATTAATTCAGAACTCCATATCACTGTATATAAATATAACTATTTTGTGTGCGGATTAAACAATTATTAAATATATAATTATTAATTTTATTATTCAATAATACCAATAATATATCCAGTATATATCCAACCTGACCTCTAAGAGTAGCTATAAATACCTAAGTGTGAAATATCAAAATTTGAACTCAAACCAATAATGTCAGCACAAATTTTTTCCTATATGTAATAATATTATTATTATCAGTGTACAATAAGAAGCTGTTTATTACATACTGTAAATTTAATAAATACATACTGTAGGAAATATTTAAAAAAAAAAAGTATATTACCTAAGCTACTGTAAAAGATATTTTTTGCATTTTTTATTATTGTTAATTAATACGGATTTAATCTCATACAATAAAAAAGTATTAAGTATATAAATATTATTGAATGTAATATTATTATGGAACATTGAGTGCGAACGCCTTAAAGGTGTCATGTTTTATCATATTTTGAAACAAACTATATGAATGTTTTGTTGAATTAAATCATTTTTGTTTTTTTTCTGTGTAATATGAAAAAAGTCCTATGCTTCGATTAATGCCATAAACAGTGTTTTTCAGACACCCTTATAGGTCACTATTCTATGCACAGAAATTAAGTTTTACAGCCCTTGTAATACGGGTGATATTCAGGAATCCATGATAACGGTCTTAACGCATTATACCTACAAGGAATATTATTAGATGATATTCGTAATATCTTCTTTTGTGGTACATTTTTAAAATTACACTTGTATGGTGACTATTCATCTAGTAGTATATCAATGGTTCTATGTGACAAACTGTAAAGTTTCATTCAGACAATACACTATTATTTTTTCAGTTACGATTTTTATTGTTAATATAAAGGGAATACAAGAATTAAAAATATAAATAGTTTTTCCACATAAACACATAGGTTATAATAGGTATGCATTTTTACTCATTATTCATTCTTAGTATTTTTATTATAATATTATTATTTATAGCGATCATTTTGTTTAAGAAGGTTCGTGATATAAGAAAACTAGTCTTTAATTGTTAATTTAATTAAATCAGTTAGTAAATTTTGCATCTTCTTACAATAATAAATTATTATTGATAAATGGAATAAAAGTGTATTATATTATCTTATTGATTTATTTCACAGGCTAATGCGCGATAATTGTAGTAAAAATAATATTTTTAAATTCTGTATATTTTATTTATTATTGCTTACTTTGTATATTTCGGCAAATTACAAAATAATCTAAACTATTGAAATCTCATGATATTTCAAATCTCTTAGGGTAAAGTAATAAAATATTTATTTAGGTAAAAGATTTGGCAATTTTATTGTATTCAGTGCCAAAAACATTACAAATTTACTTCAAAAATAAAATACGATTTGATCAAATTGATAATTAATATATATAACTATCAACTATTGGTTAATATATATATATGTTATTCGTAATAGAATATGCATGACTGATTGCTCATAAAATTAAGGATTTTAATGTCATTTATTTTATATTTTTCCATATTGTAAAATTTATAATAATTGATAGCAAAAGGCAACTAATATAAACTCAAATAAATTGAAAACTATTTGCATATTGTAAAATCGCATTTTATGTAATTCTTCCTAACGACATTAGTGATAGAGTTATTATATTATTATACTTATATTCAATTAATATAAGAGAAGATTAAATTAAAAAAGAAATATATGCGAAAAAGTATTTAATGTGATAAGAAATATAATATTAATAAAAGGCGTGTAATATAATATAATATGTATGCTTTTGAGTGCTATGTCGTGACATAGTTATAATATAACTTCATATCTTACGGTGGTTTTAGACTAGTGACAATGAATCCTTGAAAATTTTTAAAAAATACGTTCAACCATACATTATATAATTTTATTGTTCATTTTTATCTAAAAATAATAATTTTACTATTTTCTTACTCTTGTATTAAAGTTAAATGATTATCATTCTAATATACTTACTACATTATCTATCGTCAAAAGATCTCAAATTCACTCATTATAAGTAAATAATATCTGACTAGATATAAATGGGCTATGCATTATGAATGATATATTATTATGAAAAGTCAGAGTCCATAAGAAAGATATGACACATAATTATATTGATGTAACCTTACAAGCTTTGATGACATCTATGTCACTGTCTAAAATGTATTATTATACGTTAAATCTATATTCCTTTTCCATTTTGACTTATGGCAACATTGCATGGAATGTTGGTAGATTAATCCATGTATTAATAAATATACACTGCCATAGCTGATTATTTAACAAAAAAAACATAATGCTTGACTAGTAATTGTGAAATTGTATTAAATAAACTATATACTTACATAAATTCTAGTATATAAATCAATGGATAGCTTTTTATAGACAGAATATATTATATAATATTAAATTTTTAATGTCATTTATACAATTTTCAATTGCCTACTGAAAAATATAAACCACCAGTTTATCTAATTTATCTAAATTTTGATATTCAAATCCATGAATAGATAATAGCATTAGTATGTATAATTGAATTTACCGATTTTTCGGATCATTATAATATTTACAAAATGAAACGGATAATACCAAACATTATACATAATCAAAAATCCTCAACTGGATTAACACCAATTAACTATTATGTCGATTTAATATTTGATTTTCTTACATATTATGTGTATATAAACATCACATTTCAAAATAATAATTAGATATTTTCGTTTATAATAATTTATTGTGATTTGTGGGATATGCGGTCATATTTTCTAGACCATCCTGTAGGATACTCATACTATAGTTATACCGATATAAGTTGTCCGTTGAGTGGGGGTGATATATGCCAATTGGGATATTATTATCGTTCAGTATTTTATATATAATATGACAAACTGTAATGAGCGTAGCTCCAAATTCGAATATTAGACAATTTATATTGGTATATCTATAGTCAATAATAGTAATAGAATAACAATGATAATTAAAAATGGCATATTATACTACAAGGGGTGATAGAAATATTGACAACTTAAAATGCTTTTGGGGTGAGTTGCAGAGAATATATTTCAATCAGGTAAATATAAAAAAATTCCACCAACTAGATGTTTAACTCTAAATTTTGTTGATAGTTAATATAAAAAAAACAAACTTTGTCTTCTTTATACTCATAAGTATAACTTTATATACGTTTTTACTATGCAAATTGTAATGACTTAGGTTATAAATATTCACAGAACTTGTGTGCAAAATGTTTAATAAATTTATGAAACTGGCAAAATTAGAAATAATAATATGATATTGTGTACCGAGATTAGTAAAAAAACCACACTAACGAAATAATGTGGAGGAAATTTTATTAAATGAACAATGTATTTAATTAATTTCTCTTTTATATGGCATATCTTAAAATGTACCTAATTGTTTTACGGAAGTCGGAAAATGTATATTCGCTAAATTTCTTAGGATTGATGTTAAAAAATACATTAATATAAAATTACACAAAAATTTGTTATGTAGGAATGTATTAATTTTTGTGATATATCTGAATAACAAGTTATTAAATTTCATTATTACAATGTATAACCAAAATATAGTATGTATGTAGGTACATTGTATAGATGAATAAATTATCAAATCTCGAAGAAATCTAATCAAACAATGTAACGGAATGATTATACCTATTGTTATAAGTACTACCTATTTACTTAACTAGATTTGTGGGTGTATTTTTTTTCTTGATATTCAGATATATCTAAAATAAGTAATGAATTCTCAACGTGTCTGAAGTAATAATTATTGGCTGGAAATATGAAATGTTTTAAACATTAAAAAAGTAGGAAATTTATTCAAAATTTTTGGCTTAGTGTAGGTAAAAAGATAGTATGATATCCATTTAAATGGTGCAGTTATTAATTATTTGTACAAGGGCTCAAAGTCTTTTCGTTATCAATTAATTTTAAAATGCTTACAATTATTGTGTTTGATAGATTTGCGATGTTGCCGATTATTTTGGGTCAACCCTTACTCATACAAATAGGCCTAATAAATTATTTAATTGAATGTAGAGCCTATATACATTATTCAATATTGCTTCAGTGAATTTGTCTATATATGTAAAAGATAGAGTTTTTTTTAATTCAACAGAATTATTTAAGTAAGTACAGGTTTAAGAACCTATTTAATATCCGATATTTTTTTAAGTTTAAAAAAAAATCATGAATTGAAGATATTGTTTATATATTGCAATCGACTGTTTATAAAATTATAATTATACTACATAACAATCACAATATTATTAATTTTTTCCTAAAATCAATCATTAATAATATATATTGAAATATTCAGACTTGAAATATACCAAATGAAAAAAATAATTATTAAACAAAAAATAATAACTTAGCTGTATTTCGATGATTTAAAGGCAGCTTTTTAAGCACAGTGTCACAGGTTACAGTATTTTTCACATTTTATAATTTTTGATACAATAAAAAAAACATACTAAATGAGTTTAATATTTATTATAACATAAGCCAAAAAAAATGTTCGAATATACATTTAGTATAATTCTATACCATATCTATTTTATAAATCTTCATTTATGAATCAAATTAATGTGTATAATTTTACATGTTTATTTATTAAACTACTATAAATATGGATTAAGGGGTCGTCATTAAATGATGTCACACGGTTTTCCGTATTTTATCCCCTCCCCCCACGTCTACATTACATTATGTCACATCTTTGAACCCCCCTCTATTTGTAAAAAACAAAATCGTTGAAATCCCCCCCCCCCCCTAACCATGTCGTATATCAGACCGAACACTCGCTAGAGCGTGACATCATATATAAAGTGGTTGACCACTAATACTTTTAACGATTTTTTTATAATTATTTTTTCTCACGTGTACCACCAATTAGGATCTTGCATTTAGACTTCGGCTTCTATATCGAGACGTACACGTCACCGTGGCCGTTTCTAGAACTAAAACTGTTGCTATTGAAAAGCATGCAAAAAGCGCACGACGTAATACTCTCGTCGCATACAGCGCCATGGCGTAGATGTCAATATATATAAGCCGAACAATAGTATTAATTTCCATGAGAGTTCTACCATAATATTAATATTATTATGTCTTATGTTTATTACTTATAAATATTACCGAAAAAAACAATTTATTATTAAGTATCAGTTCCATTTGAATATTTATAAGAAAGGGTTACCCGATTATTTTTAAGTTTATTTATTAAACATATTATGTTGCTTTTTTCTATAAATATTATATTATTATTATTACGACTACTATAATGTTTCCAGAATAGGCGATACTTGATTATTACCACTTATGTTTTGTATATTATATTGGACTATACTGTAAATAAATATGTTATGAATAACTGAATATGATGTGTCTACATTATTACTGAAAAACTCATCTCATATTATAACCAGACCTGTTAGAACCCACATTTTTTAATAAAAGGTTTGGTTCCGAGGTTCGGTCCCAGACGCCCGGATGTGGGGTTTATTATCAGTTTTTTAACCTTTCCTTTACGATGCTAATAAATTCCGTCCGTTCGGAGGATGTCATCTTCGGCTAACGTAGGATATTGACAATATTACATATAGTAGGTAAACGGGAAATACCTATTTTGACTACATACATAATTTTAATAATGTTTCATCGTCATTATTTAATATTTGTTGTATTTATGAAATGATCGAGAAGGTATCAAAACTTAATTACAAAGTATTTCTGTACATTTTTACAGCCTACAAAAACGCCGGTCATACTACTAACTTGATCGTATCTCTTTCTAACAATTGAGTATCTCGCTCTGTGTTAGATGCATATATTTTTAGATCTATCTCTTATATTCGCAATAGAATGCGATATTCTGTTTGCAATATGTATTTATAATAAATTAATGACAGGTAAATGAAATCTGACAGATATCTACAAATTATATGCACCTATTTACAGGATAATGCAATCGATTTAGAATATAATAACATAGATGCTGTATTGATGATTCTAGGAATAGCTAACATATTAAGACGACGAAGTGCATATTTACTGAAATATTTGCAGTTTAATGACCTGGGTAACCTAAGGTGACATTACAGCAATGAGACTGTTAAAAAAATAGGATAGTTACCCACCAGTGGTGTGCGATGATTTTTGCTTGCAGGGACGCTGTTGAAAAATACTCATATACCTAATATTTTCAATAAATTATTTTCTTAGGGTTATATAACTAATTGAATCTTGGCGGGCTTCTGATATGGGAGTGTATGGTAAGTAAAGTATGTGTTTTAGCAGTCCATCAATACTCTAACTCCAAACACAAATTAAAAACAATATTCGCATTTGCCAGAACCAGGATTTGAACCCGGGACCCACGACATTATAAGAAGATGCGTAAGGCACTAAAGGTATCGTGATACCTAGTTAACTAGTTACAATAGTCCTGCAGCTCATACCGTTATTTACTGGGCGATCAGGCAAGATCTTTTAGATAAGACTTTTATGGATTGACTTAGTATTAGATTTTCACAAGAGGATTATCAAGAACGCAGTTGTTGAACTACTTTACGAAAGACTACGGACGGATTGTACTGAAATAATTAATCTTTGAAAAATCTTTATTTCTTAAAAAGTTTTGATGATCGCCTATGTGAAAAAAAAAACAACATGAGGATACTTTTACCTAGGTATTGAAATTCGAGACCATAACCCATCGATATAAAGCGCAACGTACTAACGTCTGCTCTATAATGAGCGTGATTTTTTGTCCTGAGCAGTATTATATTGTTAAACTTAGCCTACGTATTCTAAAAGTTTATAAAAGAGTCCGTAGGGATGAATATCCCTTACCCCACTCTTAATTAATTACATGGGGATGATTATCCAAATTGGTGACCCTTATCTTTACAGATAAAAATACTCTATAGTTCTGAGGGATGATCGTATGGTCAGAGCCGAAATAATGAAAAATGTTAGGACAAAAAAAGATTTAAATGGTTCTTAGCAGTTTCGAACAATTTTGAATTCTTCTATTCAAAAGTAGAAAGCGCGTCTATAAAATAAATGCTTATATTTAGAAATAATAATCACGTATTATTATGTTATAATTTATAAAGTCTTTCAACTAGTAATACGTATTTTTGAACTTATAATATCGATGGTACTAAGTATAAGGTCGATGGGGATGTTATGGTGAAAATAAATAATTTATGGGGCTAGAATTTGTCGTATGTTATATTCAGTATCCCAAAAATTTATCAGCAAGAGACACCTCGTGACAATGTCACAGTTATTTTTTGGTGGGGTAATATTAGTAAAAGATAAAGTCCTTTTTTCAAATTGTTCTCCTTATTATTATAACCTAGTTAAGTATATCGTTATATTTTATAATAATATACTTTTTTAGTATATAGCTATTTTTTATCAGCAAATGTCATTCGCATAAGCGATCCTTTAGCTTTTATAATATAGTCAATAGAATCTAAAGAATATCCGCCCCACCGCTTTCTGTGGGCGCAGCAGTGTTAGAACACATTGCATTTTACTTCAGTGGTCGTGACCAGTAACATCCCGTGGGGGTAGGCACATTGAGCGTCGCTTGGGGGCGGCAGTTACTCTAAGGGCGGAAAATCGAGGGGAATTATTTGGTATAATCATATAGAAATAGCTACCTAAACTTAGTAATTACGAAAATATCTTTCCATTAAAAAATTTAGCTCTACGGTTTGAAACAAAATGTATTAATTAATATAAAATGTTTAACAGGACTGTAATTTTTTTCGTGTTTGCGATGTCTAGTTTATTTCTGTTTCCCTTCGAAGTCTTCGGTGACGAGAAACGACACTGGGCACGGATGATATAAAATACTGTATAAAAAATGGGGCGGCATTTTGTCTAGGGACGTCACTGGTCGCGACCCTCAAAAAATTGACGCGCCGCCTCCCACGAGCTTTACGCCGAAACGTTTTTATCGACATAGAAAAAGCTCACTAATGGTCAAATTTTATTTGAATAGTCTATTGAGTTGGAAACTTTTTCTGTTGCCAACTCCATCCACACTGCGTAAATAAATCATAGAAGCAAATTTTGTATTATTTTTTCTGGAGCTAGTAAAACTTTATTAATAATTTTATGATGTTGCCAAAATTCTAACCATGCCACTAATTAATACTACCAATATAAAAATACCGACTTAATAAGAGCATCAGTATTAATTGCTTAAGTACATAATATAAAAAAATAAGAAGAAAACGCCTTATATATATTTTCATATGGATAACTTTAAATAGTCCAACCCTGTCAATCCTCTCTACCCTATGTCCACTTTTCACTGTGGGCAATGACAGTTAGGGGCAAGTTGGTACCGATTTCTATTGCGTACTTTAAGCTCAACAAATTGGCATTTGGGGTGGTTTTTGTCAACTCAATGGCCATGTAGTAATTATTAATGACTTCAATACATTGAATTGGAATTTTTTAAATATTATCTTGCAATACGCTATCACCAATTAATATGCTTATATTTATTTTTCCAAATTTAAATATCATGATATAATGAACTGCATATTCTTAACACCACAGCATAACACATTATGTTCAATGGCTTTAAGGGTCTTGGTTGCTTCTTAAAGAGGTTATTAGCAACGAGTATTTGGTCAATCAATTAGATTTATACTTATGATCAAAATACGCAATGAAAATTGTGAATTCCCTACACGCACCTTTCAAATGCGTAACCATCATCTTTGGATGATAATATTCCACTACTCCTCTACCGGGATGCTACATGAAAAATCTGTTGGGTGATATTAGGCCCATTCTTTGTATACAAAATAAATACACGTTTAAAAAATAATCTGACAGGTTTTCGGCTATAACTAGATTAATCTAATCTTGTACAACAGTAGGTACTAAATTCATGATTTGAAATCGTTTTAATATATTTGGTTGCTATAGCTATAGATATACCTACTATGAGATGAGATGGCGGCTTATTTTGATATTTGGTTATACCTAATGTAAGTACATATGATATACCGTTGTTTGCATTTTTTGTGATTTTCCAATAAATATTATATAAAAACTTTCAGCTTGGTATTGTTACCCGTTCAACAACTCCCCTTTTACGAAGAAATATGTACAGAATAAAAACAACATCATCAGGAAATGTCCTAAATTGTGTACAGAAAGAGCTGCTCAAGTCAAGCATTTAGATTTTAGAAAATTTGCAGCGTCATACTCTCAACGTGAAGATCTTTTTATTTAGACTATTCGGCAGATTTGTATTGGCTTTTTTAATGTAGACACCACAATACTGCCTATATGTGTTTTTCTCTCACATTGGTACTTTTAAACTTAACGTCATGTCAACTCAGTCAAAGTACACTTGGATGTATGGGCGTTCTTTGTTAACTGCTCCTGAAACATTCCCAGTCATATACAATACTTATGCTTTACACTAAACGTATGGTCTTAAGATCGGGTACTATGCGAGTGTATTGAAGTTTGGTGGGGATAATTGGCTTCAATGTATAAAATCTTGCTTTATGCTCGTAATAGGTACTACTGCAAGGCATTTTTATCTCATTGAATACCTGGAAAATAAATATCAGAGTATAGCAGTATAATAAATTAGATACACTGCTCACGAATCTGCAATACTATTAAATGAAAAGGCTATTAATTAAATTACAGGAAATTCAAATAACAACCCTTTCCAGCTTTTCTTTCATAGTATTATTTAGTCACCATCTTCTGGAGAAGGTTTTATTCAATGGGATTGTCTTTTCTACAGCATCCGGCGACACTTCCTCTCTTAGTGATGAATAACGCAATACGATAACTTGTGTATACCTATATGCGTACAACAGTCGAATCAATCGAAGAAAAAATAACTGTGAATAGATAAGATAACACAAAATTTATATTTTAGTCATAGCTATTATGCACAAGTCACAATCCCTGTCAAAGACTGATATGGTGAGGCTGAGGGTTGCGTCGGACCTTTTCTAGTCTGGGAAAAGCGCCATTCGTACATCGGAGGGGCGCCGCGCCCCCCAGACAAGTTATCCACACTTCAGTGGCCGCAGCCCCTACGTCCCTAGCCGTTATAAGGCGAATTGTATTATATTTTATATTATTCGACTTTGCATTATAAATACTCCCCCATCCAATGCCGAAGAGAGTGTGCAATTGATATTTTGAAAGGCGTTTTATTTTAGCAAATTTAAATTGTACCTATTTATTTTTTAATAATAATTTAATATTGAGAAAACTTAAAAAAATAATAAGTACTTAAAACAAATATATGTATATGCATATGGAAACGAGTCATGGACATTAAGCCCTTATTTAGGTATGGTCCCAATATTGAAGCTCGATTTGATATAAATAAAAGGATTTCAACTTAACACATTTATATTTTTATAAAAATCGATGATTTTTAAAAATAAATACAAAAATTATTAAAACTATGAATTAGTCAAAAATCTTTACAAGGAAAAATTAAAAACTTAATAAACTAAATTTTAATAGTAAATATGACTATAAAATATAATTTAATTTTTCGGTCCTGTGACAAATTCACATTTTATAACATTTTTTACAATTGTAAGTTTATCTTTGATACATACTTTTTCAGATACTTACATATTTATTAATTATATAATACAGTTGAAATTGTAAATTATCAAAAAAATGTCTCAAATTGAAAGTTTCGTATTTTTCCGCTAGGTGCCTCTGGTAGGTACTTCCTTCATAAAACTCCTACGGCTAAAATAGACTTACCAGAGAAATTATAAATTCGAGCTAGGTCCGGTTAGACATGATCCAGATATTATGTTATCTTAATTTATTTATTTTGACTATTTTCCACGTGTGACATTGGCTTGATTAGGCATCACTGATTTGATAACAACGACTGACGCCAGGACAACGATATCTGGGCATGTGGCCGCCGCGTAGTTAAATGAAATATACGAAGTAATGGACGTACGTTACGTTTTGAACCATCATAAAGACAATCAAGTTTAATATAATATATACATATATAAACCCATATAATAAAGCGACGTTTATGCTTGTTGTAAAGATTGTTAAGTAAATTTAGAAGTAAAAAAGAAGTTAAGGTGTTAGGCGCATTCAAATTTTGCATTAAACTGAAGAGATATTGTTTTAATTAAAGTATCCTATTTTTATATACGGAAATTTGTATAATTTTCCAAAAATAAGCCGGAAATGCGTACAGAATATATTCTACGTAGTTCTAAATTTAAAATAACATTATTTTGAAGTCGATGAACAAATTAAATGAAAATAATTACAAGATAAAAATAACTTTTTATATACAACGTTTTTAAATTCTCTGTTGAATTATTATGCTCAATATGCTCAAACTTGTACTTGATATGATGTAAATCAAAAACAAACAAACAAACAAATATAGAATACTGAAATGTCATTTTGACATTTCATTTTGATTTCCATAGTAACGCACGTATATATTAATAATTTAGTTGCTAGTACCACCTCCTTAGCTACCAATAATAGTCTTTTACTTTTTACGGATTTTTCTGAAATAACTTTCCATACACAACAGATTTAACTAAAAATGAATTCAATTCTGCTTAAAAATGGGTATGTATTGGTATCGTGTTCTGATATATTCTAAAAGTTTCAAATGTCTAGCTAGTCGGAAAATTAGTTAAAAATCGATTGCAAGATTTATACTGGACAAACAAACACCGGTCAAACAAGAATACGAGCTAATAAAAACGTTGTAAAATCGATCATTCGAATTACATACTGCGAGAATAGTTATAAATTATTTGTATTTGGTTGTTTATTTTCTTATAAAACTATAATCATATAACAATAATTATTGTGAGTGAATAGGTCAGTGTTTAAGAATAAAATGACATCTTGAATATTTTTACCAATTTGATAGTCATCAAGTCCGTCGTACTTATAACATCCATCAAGTGTCAAGCACTGGACGTAAATTGTTGTTTGATTACATACTTGAAATATAAACGCTTTATCGATACTGTTGTCAAGTGCAAAAGTACTTATGTATGTTGCAAGAGTGTAACAACATTTGTAACAACTGTCAGAAGGGTGAAAATAATTGTAAACATTTTTTGATAAATTTTAAAGTTAGAAATAATAATACGACAGCTTTGCATATTTTATGTACCTAATCGACAAGATGTGTAGTATAATGAAAACCAAACTCATTACCCGCGTTTACTTATTCTATTTTAATTATAAAATATGAATTAAAAAATATTTTTAATAGCTAAAAAACATTCAGTATTTTTTTTTTAATATTTGTAGCTGGACTTCCATCGGACTTTAGGACACCAATTATTAATGAAGCAATAATTAAGAAGTTGACGTTCCTAGTCGTAAGGTAAAGGTAGCATTGTTGATATAATATTGATTCAAAATTACAAAATATGGTAAGGGAATAAATGATTCCACCTGGGATGCATAGGTGTATATAATGGTAAGGAAATAAATGATAACACCTCAGCTGCATAGGTGTATATAAAACAGTTATAAGTATTGCACCGGTAGCTTAATTGTTAAAGTAAATTGACAGAAATTGGATGGATTTAGGTCCTACTTGGGAGAATGGGACAACTGGACGCCAGGATAATTGGACGCCGCACTGTCGTAGACACGTAACCAGAACATAGACGAGGAATTTTAATCAGTGTCTATCTACTACTTAGTAGTTTTAATTCATTTTACTCTTAACATAATGTTTTTTTATTGTGGATTGAGAATTACCATGCCTAAGGCTTTATACAAAATAAAAAACTCTTTTTCCGTTGGAACTTAAACATATGCACGATTAAATCATTATTTACGTGCGCATATTTAAATTCTCGCCAACTATTAAATCATAATAATAATTTAAATATAAATCAAATATTAAATATTTTTTTAAAGTACCTATAAGTACTTAATGTCTATTTAATTTCGAATTGCGTGGCGTCCAGTTGTCCCGGCGCCAAATCGTCCTAGACCCCACACTTGGTCCAAATATATACCAGATGTATAATATTTGATTGTAACATAAGGTATTCTAAATTATGTACATGAAGTACGTCTTGCAAGGAATTCTAAATTATTAAATCTTTGATATTCATAATAACAATAAAATCGGCTGCAAAATAATGTCACCGTTCCGAAATATGTGTATTAAAATGATTTGACGAAATACTATTAAAGGTGTATAAATTGGCATATAAGTAAAAAATATCTATGAGTAGTTTTCACATCATTGCAAACCATATAAGTATGTGTGAGAAAAGATTCGCACGTGTAATTGCTTTGTGTGACAAGTTATAAGCATATTCAATAACTGGTTTCTGGAAAAATGTCTGAAAACACGATTTACTCATTTTTGTCACCTTTACAATTGAATCCCTTAAATTCTTAGCTACTTAATTATATCTACGTTATATTATGTCGGCTGCTATAATGATATGTATAGTCCAAGTACGTTATAATAATAAATACGGTGAATTCATGACACCGGTAAGTAATTAAAGTAAATAAAAATTAACGCAATTTGTTAAGTACATACTTGGAGATGTAAAAACTACTAAATACTTTTGTAGCAATTAGATTGGATAAACGTTGCTTTATTGTTAAAGCACAATGGCTCGAATCCAGTGGACATGTGTTCGAGTCCCATCAGGTGTCGTATTTTTTCATAGATCTTTTCTAGAAGGTATATAAATCTTAGGCGTTTTCAAATTATATTGGTATGTTAATTATATATTGTACCTATTTTTGTTTGATTTTTACAAAAAATATTGATGTCAACTAATAGGTGTTATGCCTTTAAACTACTTCACTATCTACCTGGATAAAATTATGTTATAATAAAAATGAACTAAACTAACCAACGTTTTTTCTGTAATAAATTCATATTTAATCTCGATGTCATTGTAGCATCCACGATAATTCCGATTTTGGTTATTATATTTTCCTGTTGCCATACGGCACAGTGCACAGTGCATCTAAAGAGCACTTCAAAGAAGTTGAACGGGTGAAAATTGCTTTTTACACATGAATTCACTACGAAATTAAATCACAACCTAGGACAAACTAAATATTCGAATAAAAATATCGAAATTGTTATTTTGCTGTACTTTTTTTTTGTAATATAATCGGTCTTTTTACCACGTTTTAATTAGTTCGTATTCTTGTTTGTCCGGCACAGATTTTTTCTTGTGCAGTATTTCTTGTTTGTCCAAGATTTTCAACGAACTTCCCGACTAGCTAGACATATGAAACTTTTAGAATATATCAGAACACGACAACAATGCATTTTTTAATACTTTTGGCCACCTTTAAGCAGAATTGAATTCGTGTTCAGTTAATTCTGTTTTGTATGTTTTGGAAAAAAATCGTTAAAAGTAATATATTTTACTACTCACTATTATTGGTTGCTAAGTAGGTCCTAGCAACAAAATTATTAATATATACGTGCGTTACTATGGAAATCAATATGAAATGTCAAAATGACAATTCTGTATTCTATAATATTTATTCAGTATTTCTATCAAGTACAATAAATTTTTTTTATTAATACATATAATTGTCAAGTTTATAAGATTCAACAGAATTTTAAAAACGTGGTAAGTATATAAAAAGTTCTTTTTATCTTGTAATTATTCATTTGAAATTCTATAATTATTTAAGAAAATAGATTAGTTCATAATATTGAATAAGTAAAAAAAATATAAGTTGTTATTTAGATATCGACTGTGTTTAGGAAAAAGGGCGTAACCCTCACAGAACAAATTTTACAGGAGGGGCAAAAAACGTTTTTTGAATGATTTTGATTCAATTAAAAAAAAAATAGTAGGCACAGATATTGGATGCATGATGATTGATGATTTGGTGTAATATCTTTTCGATATAATAATGATTAAAGAAGTTATTACAGAAAAATCAATAAAATTGTGGGTAAATGCTTTTTTCCTTAAATTAAAACTTAATTAAAGCTCAATTAAAACCTGAATTTAGATAATTATTCGGCATTTGTGGCGTACTTCCTTTTTACAGAACTTGTATTTAGTTTTATACGTTGTTAATATCTAATAAATGCACTTTTCGAAAAATTGAGGGTTACGTTCTTTTTCCTAAACACAGTCGATATGGATACTCAACCCTAACTTACAATTATTTCCTATGCTATGGGAGGGGTTATTATAAATTTAGTTATTAAGTCACTTACCGATATCTTCGGTATCACTTACCGATTAATATTATGCAACTTGATGATTTTAACCCAATGCTTACGGGCCGCACAAAATTGTGTTTTTGCTAATTACTTTTCAAATGCAAATTAACACGTTAAATTAAAAATTAATTAAATGGGCCTATAAGCTTTGTGTTAAGAAAGAGCCACGGAACCATACCTATTACACATCGAAGTAGGCAAATTTTGTTTTATTAGTTAAGTGTGTCCGAACCATATTTGTGTTAAAAAGAAAATTCTGCTAGTATACAGTTGGAGCCTAATTGTATGAAATTTAAACAACAAATGACCTTTGGTCTAATTAATAATGATTAAATTAGCTTCAAGTGACTTGACATTGTAGTTTAATTTGAAGAGAACTTCACCCTTCTACCATGACATTCACGTTGACTAAAATTTTAGAATCAGCCATTTGGCTAAATACTTGTTTCTATGTAAAGTATTTGTCTAAATAAGCCTTGAATACTTAAATTCATAGGATTTAGATAAGGTATAAAATTATTGCTAACGTATTATGATACTTATAAACTTATAGTTTACTCGGATATCTACTTAGTTCCTTGTATCAGTGGCAAAGACTCCATACTAGGCGATTATTTAAAGACCACCTTCTTAATAAAAATATTTTTAATTGAATGTTGACCATACTCTTGATTAAATAAAAAATAATTTAATTAGCCAACGACATCTGTCGAAAGACATATTATGTAAAAAAAAATTGAGATGTATTATAAATAAATACAGATTACAGCACGTCAGTTAAAAGTGTAAAACAATATGACATGGCGCGACAACAGCTGTCTAACAAATTTATCTAGGTACTTAATAATTTTCCGGGAAAATTGATGTTTTTTTTCTGTATGGACTTTATGTCACGTGAGTTTGCATACAAAATGATAGGCTCTAAATCTTTGTTAATAATATATTGTAAAAATAATTAATAATTAGATGATTTAAAAAAAATATAGCATTCAATCACATATAAATAAATATACTTACTTTGAATCTTTTTAAAAATAAAAATATAATTTTGTTTAATGAATTTTGATGTGTAAGTATGAACGTTTAGGAAAATATATAATTTAAACTCATCGCTCAATTTTATATGAGTTGAGCAGTGCGTTATTGAAATGTCATCGAATTAGTGTGTACCTATTCATCAGTAGTAACATCGTATTATCTTCTTATTTTCCGTAAGTATACCTGACAAGTGTGTTATTTTTCCTTGATCTCCACAGCCTATATCGTTCCAAAAGTCACCATTTGCCACTGCCTTGTATATTTCGCTTTGTACCTCTTGTTGAGCAATGTTTTTTTTGTGTTTGTTTGTTTTATATTATGATGAACGCTGTGCTAATGTTATACAAATTAATGTTCACTTCATTTATGTTATACAGATATTATCGATTTTGACTATTTGTTACCTACAAGACGTATAAGTAATTAGTTTTATAGTAAATATTAATAATGCATGACAGCTATTTAAAAATACGTAGGTATGTGTAAATATATCGGTACATAGGTAGTCACAATATGTGATACGCGACGTCAGGCTGCTAATAGGAAATTTGCTTGTGAAATGAACTGAAAGTATCGTCGCCAGATGGTGTAATGGGAAATTGAAGTTCTGGGTGGGTATAAGCCTTAAACGAGCGCACTAGCGCCATCTTTCGTCAACTAAGCTATGTATTTACAGCGGTGGAAATTCGAAGTTGATGTACAAATTTTATTTATTTATTCTATATACCACCGCCGCATTATACTTAGGTACCTATATGCAGGTACAAAAAATATATAATTATAAAATATATATTTAGGTAGTAATATAAATACATAGGTATTTTAAAAATTCTAATTTCAGGGTACCTGCTAAGATTTGCAATCCCGTTATCTCAGGATCCCTTATCATGATTTCTGGGATCCTTAGATCTATAATTACATAAGTGATCAATTAACGTAATAACTGGTGTAATTACAGCCACGTAAACGCGTTTTCGGCAATTAAACAGTTGCTTTTGAAATTTCATTGATTTTGGTTGTTGTTGTCTCGAATGCTATCTATCCATCGTTAACCTTCTTCCAATAGGTACTGACAACCCATCTTTATGACAATTAAATAATCTGAACTGATCCAGCCCGCTATCGCGCGTAAACCCGATCGGCCATACATTATGGATTTTCGATGCATCTAGAACGCACAAAGTGTTTTCGTATTTCAGTATTTGCCTTCCAGCCGCGGGATCAAGTCACGTTTTTGATCGATACTCATCTCATGTACACGCGTTGTGGGTATACGGAGATAAATAATATGCAATACATCGAACAGTAGGTTCCCTGCTGAAGCAATAAGACGCGTTCTTAAGGTGACACATCAGTGAAACGGCAAATAATTTTCAACTGTAGGCGCGATGAAATTTTGGACTCGCTGCCATTCGGAGAGAGAACGTCGAACTGGAAACACGTCAATTTGTTTCGTGATGGCGACGGGCGTATTAATTCTTAAGATGTGTAAAGATGACTAAAAACGTTACCCATTTACTTTAAAAAGAAAACATATCAATGAATATATTATTATTGTTACTGATAAAACAATAAACAGAACATTAAATGGACACATGTTGGATTTATATGACAAATTATATTTCGTTTGACATACGTCATTTGCACCCGCGACCCGCAATCCGCGCATCGCCTAGCCACGATCTTTTTAGACCGTGCCTCAACTGAGGTATAGCCTTAACACTCAGTTGGTCACCTCAAAATATAAAATCAATTTATGAAGTAAAGAGTTCAAGTAGATGCCTATGGCTGAATGGTTGAACCGTAGAAGCAACATTTAAATCAAATGCTAAAAAGACATATTATAACTGAAAGTTTCTCGAATGGACATTTCGGCAGAAAGAGTTTAAAAAATTGAAAATTTTATGATATCCAAGGTTACTGGGAGATGGGTCTAGCGAATGCTAATAAAACAATCGTTACCCAAAATGTACATGCGCACATTAATGAGATTAAATTAAATTTAAATTGCAAGTTTATATTCAGATTAAACGAAAATAGTTTCTTGAGTAATAATGTATTACAATACTTAGAGTATATTAATAGTTGGAAAATTGTATTATATATTATAGAATGCTTCATATTATTCTAACCTAATCGACAGAGGCAGTATCGCAGTCTAAAATATTAATAATCAATTACCTACACAAATCACATAATAATATAATATTTTCCAATTATTGATAGCTTTCAATATTGAATAATACATTAAGGACGTTGTACGTATATTCGATTCTATATATATGTAATATAATATCAGTCTCTAAACAATATACGTACCTATATACAAAATTTAATGTAAATTACATCAACCGCTTCGTCATTGCATATAAAAAGTCAAGTGCCGAGAACCGATTATTTTTCTTTAAATCGAATTAATCTTCAGAACGAAAGTGCCAAAAACTGCATTGTCAGAGTGGTTTGTACAAAAAAAAACAAACATAACGGTGCTAAAGTGAAGGGTTGCCAATTCCATTTTCGGGCTCTCGGCACTTAAGTACTATCCAACTAAAATATTTGCTAACACGTTTATAATTCGATTTGTATGTAAATTTTCTTATTTCAGCGCCGGCACCGGATAGGCAGGCCCTGTATGGGTGTTAGCGCATTTAGGGGTGCATATAAACAGTGACGTCACAAGCCAATGTTAACCGGTTGATAAGTTTTCACAATATGAAGTAATAGTTCGATAATTTAACCAGTATAAATATATTTTTTTGTAAAATTTGTTATTAAACGATGTCTGCTATTGTTCAGTGGCAAAGAATGTCACTCGGAGAGATATGAACGATACAATATAAACAAAGGACGTGTATCATGGCCCCACATCCTGAAGCGGGCCCCCTACCTATCGCTAAGGTTAAAACCAGTGTGACGCTTTTTCCAAATGATGTTCGAGGTAAAATTAAGGGTAGGTATCCAGTGTATTTTTAGCGATTTTTTGTGTTTTTAATACCCACATTCACTTCAAGTTATCGAGTATCGACTCATAATACTTAAAATTGCATCGCACAACGACATATTTTTAAATGTAAATGTGTATTTCAAGTAAAATTGCGTTTTTTATTATTAAAGAAAATTTTAGATATGTGCTACGAGGGTGGGTCAATAATTCCTTAGAAAAAAGCATTAAAACAGTTTTTATTTTTGTATTTTTTTTTTATTTCTCAACATAATCTCCTTGGAGCTCAATACACTTGGTTAGACGTTTCTCAATTTTTTTTAAACCGTCAGAAAAATAAGTTTTCGGAAGGTCCTCAAAATAAGCATTTGTCCGATCGATGACTTCTTCATTTGAAAAAAAACGTTGTCCACTTAGCCATTTTTTTAAGTTTGGGAAAAGGAAAAAGTCACTGGGGGCTAAATCTGGCGAATACGGTGGGTGGTCGACCAATTCGAACTTCAATTCTTCAATTTTAGCCATTGATCGTAAACATGTCGTCGCTATAGGATTTGTTTCCCGAATATCCATTTTTGTCGAAATTGACATTTTAATGCAGTTCAATTTCTTTTATCGAACTCTACCGAAATCATTTATAAAAACAATATATTTTTATCTAGGAACAGAGATATTTTTTTAAAAAACCCGAATACGCCATGTTAAGTTACAATTACTCCGTGGTTTTCTCCCAAATGTCCAACTATTCGTACCTGAATATCCAAGTTAATTTCGGTCGAAATATATCTCTGGCTGAGTGTTTATTTCCCGAATATGACTTTAGCCAATCAAACCGCGCTCACGCCGTGCATCTCGCTCCCACATTCACGCTGTCTAGCTCTAAAACAATCACGCCCACTTTCATATTTTTCCGCCGTCTGGAGACTTCTTTCAAATTTCGTCTTATTGATATTGTTTTTAACGTTACTATTGTTTTAATAGTGAATTCATCAAATTTGAAGAGATCATTCATAGCTGATACATCACCAGTTCGCCCTGAACTTACAATAGAGTTGTGGAAGTGAGTATTTCAACCCAAATAACTGCATTTTGTTTTGATAAATGACACAAAATCCCAACGGTTATATGAATTCTACAGTATGACCCGGCAACTACTATGACGTAAAAAATAATTATTATTTCAAATTATTATTAATCAAACATTGTTTGTCTTTATTTTACTTTTAATCTAGGTATTTCTATGAAAATAAAGGCGATGCTATTATTTATTTTTGAATGCGCTCATAGTTAATTTAATTTAATATGTATGTTAGTAACTATTTATTTGGTGGATATTATATACTTAGGATATTGGTACCTACCTAATATTAGCAGCCAATGGTAATTAATTTATACATGCTATTCTTTTGTGTTGTTTTTCCTTACAATAGTAAATATATAATATTTATTTGGTGGTTTGTAATAAGTTTAATTGTCAATTATAGAAATATATATATATATATAATAATATACAGATATATATAAATAGATTTTTTTTTTTTTGGAAAAAGTATTAATATAAAATTGTTAGCAAGTACGAGTAAGTACCATCATAAAATATTGGAGAAATGACCGTGACGTCGGTTAGTAATTGAAGTAGTAGATACCTTATAATATATTTTCTCAGAAGTGATTTAAAAAAAATATGTAAGTATGTTCAATTATTAGAATGGTACATTCTTAAATCTTGTGAAATATTCGTTCAATAAAAAAATAGTTAATTACTTAAAAACTATTTTATTACTTAATCCGAAAAAAACCTAAAAAAGCGATTGCCGCGTGTTATTATTACATACGAACTTGGGTAATTACGATCATTAAGTATTTTAATAGTAGAGGTAATTATTAACAATTATCGTGTAAATAAATATAACATTTGAGGCGCGTACTTTTTGACCACTCAGTAATCTGTGGGCCGTGCAGCAATACGCTACGGTCTTAAATCCCGAACGTCCATGTTTTGTCCCGAATATCCATTATTCTGAGAGAGCGCTAAAAATTTCCCGAATATCCACAAATCCTATAGCGACGATGTGTGAACACGGGCATTGTCCTGATGAAAGAGGATTTTTTTCCTGTTTAAATGAGGCCGTTTTTCTTCAATTTTGTTTTTTAGCTGGTCCAATAAAAATGCATAATAATCCCCTGTTATTGTTTTTCCTTTTTCCAAATAGTCAACGAAAATAATTTCACGTGCATCCCAAAATACAGTAGCCATAACCTTACCAGCTTATTTTACGGTTTTTGCCTTCTTTGGACATGGTTTGCCTTCGCAATCCACTGCTTTGACTGTTCTTTCGTCTCGGGAGTATAGTGGTGTATCCATGTTTCATCTACAGTCACAAAGCGACGAAAAAATTCATCCGGATTGCGTTGCATGAGCGACAACAGGGCTTTAGAGGCCACCACCCTACTGCGTTTATTGTCGACTGTGAGCAAACGCGGCACCCATCTTGCAGAAATATTTTTCATGCCCAATTTGTCATGTAAAATAGAAATGACGCTACCTTTTGAGATCCCTGTAACCTCAATTATCTCACTCAACTTTAATCTTCGGTCACTTAACACCATATCGTGGATTTTATTGATCATTTCTGGTGTAGTCACCTCTACAGGACGTCCTGAGCGTGGTTCATCCTTTGTTGATGTACGACCACGTTTAAATTCATTTAACCAGTTATAAATAGTTGCAAGTGAAGGAGCAGATATGCCGTGAACTAAATCCAACTCATTTTTTATTTCCTTTGCTGTTAACCCTTTTATATTAAAATGTTTAATAACAGCTCTAAACTCAATTTTCTCCATTTTCCATTTTTCCATTTTCCACAAGCAATTTTTTTTTTAAATGTACGAGAAACACACAACAACCCGACCAATCTGATTGAAACTTCGCAGCATACTGAATCGGTAGTGCCGCTGCATGAAAACAAACCGCTTGCAGTACTAGTCGCGCCACCTGTCGGCTTTTCTAAGGACTTATTGACCCACCCTCGTATCTCACGTATTTTGGTCGAACTGCCACGCCGGGGCCCCAGGCTAGAGCCCTGCCAGTGTATACTTGGACCGTCATACTTAACAACCTCATGGGCTGATCACGTTAACGAAATCCTATAGGACAACTTCAACCCACGTGTTTGCCGTCCTGGTGAGGGGTGCTACTTCTCGACATTCATATCCAAGTAAGTGGATTGATAACTCTCTTTTTGAGAGTGATCAGCACAGTTATCAAGGGCGTCCATCTGGCGTCCAGCAGAGATCCGAGGACGTACCTTACAGGAAAACTGTAAGCAAACTCGTTTATAAGACCGAATTCGAGACATATCAGTGAAGCAGTGAAGTTGGACGGTGTGCTCCAAGGACCGGAAAATTTTCTTATTTTTTCAGACGAATTCTACAGGCGTCAGACGAAGATATTTCAATCCACCTACCGAATTAGCCAATTCCCTACCGGCTATTACAATTTCGACGTGAAACTCCACGGGCTTCGCTTGATAAATAATGATGTGCAAGATTGCACTTACGGACACGTCTATCAAGACACGTGCTAAACAAGTCCTCTGGAACTACGTGTATATTGTGTCCACAGAACAGTATAAATAAATAGAAATGTAAAAGCCATCGCAATGGACCAATGTTCTGAGAAGCAGGGTATAGAATGGCCTGACCACGATAAAACCCAAGTAAAAAAACCGCATCGACTGTTCCAAAGATTGAAAAAAACTAAAATGCATATTAGTAATTATTGAAAATAGCATATTATTTAACAGGTGTTTAAGTTTATCCCATATTTTTCCACATACGAGATATTTAGCCTATTATACCACACCTAGTAGGGTAAGCCAGTTGCCATTAATTTTGTGTTCCTTAGTTTTGTCGTATCTTCACACATTTACGTACCTATGTTTTCTCTCATCTAACCCCTTTTAATAATTCCTCTCTTTTTCTCGGTCTCTCCCGTACAGTTTCGTATAATATATTTTGTTTTCTTTATCTGCGTTGCAGACAGCAGACAGATAAATCAAAACAAATATAAAATACTGTAATTACTCGTACCTCCTACAAAGGATTATAATAAATGAATAATGAAATAAACTAAATTAAAATTACTGTTGTTTCTTATCAAAACCAGTAGGTAAGTGGACGTGTTAAATGTATAAATAAAAAGTGCAATAAATATCCGCATGCACCAGTTAACATCCGGAAAAACTCTAAAAAGTCGTTAACATTCCGAAGTCATCAATTTCGAGAGCAAATTTATCTTGCGTGTCTACACACATTTCTTTGAAGTATTTTTTTAATCTTCTCCATTTAATGCTATCAGATAGTCGCCGCGAAGAATAGGGAAACATACCCGTGATTGATGAAACTTCACTCACTTGTAGGGGAGATGGATGTCTTCAGCTTTGGTCGTCAAGTTTGGCCCTCGTTCGGAAAAAGGACAAGCACATTTTTTTCCATACTAGGTACTAAAATATATATTTTTTCAGCAACCAGATTACAAAATTTTAAACTTCCGTGCTCATTTCCGATTATTAAATCCTGGTCTTATTATATACATAGTATACCTACTCTAAATTCGATGATTCTGGTCACCAATGTTATGTGCCTACATATGTAGGTACCTAATATCCATACTTATATATTATTTTTACATTCTCATATCCAATAAAAAAAAACAATTTAAAAAAACCCGAATTAACATGAAAGCGTAAAAAATATTACTTTTTTTAGGAAACCCGAGTTTTTCATGCATAAATATAATATATAATGAAAAACACTAATGATTTTAATGAAATATTCAATCTAAAGTCTTCATTTAATGCACTCAGGTTACAAGCATTAAATTCGAAGATAATCAATAACTAGCACTACGATAATATCGTAATTTGCAATTCAGTGCCACGACCTGAATATAGTCGGCCTTGAACCTAACCATGAGAACGTATTGTTATATTATATTTTATGTTTAATAAATGTTTCAGATATAATATACGTTGGTACAATACATGATAATATAAGCCACAATAAAATTTATCAAGAAGATAAGTATGTAGGTATAATAATATGCTTTCTTAGCGATCGTGACCGGCAGCAATAGTCATAATTATTCTATGTTTGCAATGATTTTTAATAAATTATTAAAATATTCCTTAGTTTTCCGTTTCTGGCTTTTATATTCAACGTATTGAAAAGTAGATAGAGTTTGACTGTTGGGGCGCCACATACAAACGATGTTAAAAACAGGCGGTTCGGGGATTTGCTAACTCTAAATTCGATGCACGTAGTACCATCTGTCGGCTGGATTTAGAGATTTGACTTTTCTTGAGCTTTCAAAATCAGTTCGGTACTTCTTCCGTAAAATCCGTTCTGAAAAAATGTTAAAGTATCCATCACAGTATCACAGCTGAGTATACCGGCTAAAAAGCTTGTCGATTAATTCATTGACATATTAAGTGGAACATTTTATTCTAAGCTCTATTTTTTCAATTCTAATGGATTTAAGCTTTGCACTATTCTATTTGAGTCGTTTTTTTCTGACCCGGGATTTGCCTTTCAGCATCTTCAGGTACTATATGCACTTACCAAAAGGTTAATACACATTGACAATGAATACAGTTAATTCTAACGTATATAATAAATTAATACAATAAGGTAAGTAAAAACTTTCTCACATACCTATTAACGGCGCACATGCTCAGCGTACGTCAAAATGTAGCTTTTATGCTATTTTCAAAGCATGATCCTGGACATTCCCTAAACGTTGTAGATAATCTATTTACATAATTTTGAAGCCTTATTATCCTTTATATTTATTGTAAACATTTGATGACTGCATAAAGTATTTTTATTTCATGTTCATTCATGTTCAAATACGCGCATTACTATGATCTTACTCCCTACTTCATTTGTCGTTTGTCAATTTATGGCTACAGCCGTATGTTATAGCTTAGCCACTGGGAAATGCCAATAGAAATGGCGTATTTCAAAAAATTACTACCTTATTCTTAGGTCAATAATTATTATAAAGCAAACATTATTCATAGAATGTTTATCACAGTTGAATGGTCATAGACATAGCTTATAATCAGTATCTTTAAAAGTATCTTTAAATGTGTAAATCTTGCCCATTTTTTGAATAATAAAATGCCTAATTCTTGTCAAATTTGTTATTGTAAATATTTCACTATAATAATGTCGACATACTGAAATATGACAATATTCTAAAACATTAGAGCGAAAGGTTTAAAAGAATACTATTTTATGTAATAAAAATACTTTATGCAGTCATCAAATGTTTAAAATAAATATAAAGGATAATAAGGCTTTAAAATTATGTAAATAGATTATCTACAACGTTTAAGGAATGTCCAGGATCATGCTTTGAAAATAGTATATAAGCTCCATTTTGGCGTACGCTGAGCATGTCCCCCCTTAAGTCAAGGATCACAATAGAAAATATAACAAAAAAATTATGAATACCTAGTTGAAATGTTTGTAAAAAAAACTCTTAACTTATCACTAATAATACAATCAATATGCGTATAAATTGTCAAAACCCTAATAATAGATCATTAGATAATAATCGATAATAATACTTTATTCAATAGGTGCAAAATCGTCAATATTGGGAAAACAATGGCAACGTATGGGGTATTCAATGGAGTTAACTAATTAGATATAGGTATCGATTATGTCAGTCTTTAAAAAATTAAATCATAAAGTTTTACATTTTAATAAAATATTTTACATTAACAATAATTATGTTAGTTATAAATGTATCTTCATATAGAATACATATATGTATATATAAGTTGATATAATATATGTAATAATATGTTCTGATTCACAGTGGTCGCATTTCGAGTGTGAAATTGGTGAAATTATGCAAACTGCGCATAGGAAGCCGCAACACTGAAGCGACATAATAATAACGTATAATATATGCCAATGTATATACCTATATATATATGATAATATATGCGATGTAATTTCTCTATGAGGGACAATAGGTGCCAACCAAGGCAATCAAACAGTATGAATACCTACTATTTAAATTGCTTATACTGTCTACATCCTACAACACAATGTAAATTAATTTAAGTCAATGTATTATTGTATTATAATATACTCTTTAATGATATATATATACTCAACACAATATATTCGCTGATTCTTTGACCGGAGAAGCAATATAATATGTTATACCTAGTATGTACGTGCCAATGGTCATTCACGATATTCGTTATGCAGATGATACAAACGGTACCTAGTATAGGTAAATCATTCTACAGTGGCACCATAGGCGATTCGCGCGTGTATTGAATTGCTTGTGACAATGCCTGTTTCAATGCTAGCAAACAATACCACTACAACTGCAAGCCGCATTTGCCGTACCCATGGTGCCACTGTAAAACGATTTACCTATACCTACGGTAGGTACTGCGTTATTTCCTGACAGTGCCGCAGGATTTGCATAGAGGACAAAGGTTACTCTAGAATTTAATGTTTTAAGGCAGTGTTTACGTTTTACAACATGTTAGCACATTTTAATGACGTTGAATCTTTCATTTACGGTTGCAAGGCTAAACGACTCACTAATAAAATAAAAAAATATGAAAAAAGTACAAACCGCCTGCCCCTTAAAATCAGAATTAATGTGCACATTGAATTATTACTATAACTCAATATTACATACACAATTTTAATAAAGTATACACGTTAGCAGAACATGTTAAAGATATGAACGCGAATTTTCAATATGCACATCAGAATTTAATGTTCATCAAACATGCACAATTTTACTATGCGAGATACTATATATGACCATATTATAAGGGTATTCGTTAGTATAATAGGACAATAATAATGATGAGATGACATGAACGTTTTTTTGCAATATAGGAATAGTTCATTTTCCAATCACATTCATCAATTCGTAGGTACTCACTGTCTACAAAACAATTCATTTTTATGACCATACGTAGATGAAAAAGGATTGTCTGTGAAAGCCATTTAATTCTTCAGAATGCATAAAACCAAAAAAAAACAATGGCCGGTCTTTAGGCGGTATGATTGGGCACAATCAGGCATCGTGCCTTAAACTCTAGTGGGCCTGGCATCCAGGGTGGATCTGAGCGTTCAGAAAATAATCAAATAACAAGGAAAAAGTTAAAATTCAAGATTTAAAACGCTGGGCAGTACTATGATAAAAATATGGGGAAGGACAAAAGAACAGTATTCTCCAACTTATCGTACAAGAAAAGATCAACAGTAAGCATAGCAGAAGACGACGTCACACTGCGTGGCATAAGAACCTCAGTGATTGGTACGAATGCAGCTCCAGTGAACTGTCCTGTGTATCAAATGACAAAGCTAAGATCGTCCTGATGGTGGTCAACCTCAGATAGGGTATGGCACAATAAGAAGAATAAGCATCCGATAACGATAGATTTAATGTTATATACCAGACGCAAAGTTTGCAGCTAGATGACTATTTAAAACTGCTAGATTTGTGCATGATTGAATATTAATGACGGTAATTTTATTTATTTGAATAATATTATTTATTAGTAGTCACTACATAATTAAATATTTTTCTAAAATAACTTAGAAATGTACCTATGTAGGTAGCCAAGACCCAAGAGCCAATAGCATTCATAAACCTCCACTCATCAGTGAATTTTTCCAACCCCACTACCCTCGTCCTTCTTTTTTAACCATTATATCGTAACCCGCTTTCATTCGAGTCGCATCATCTTCATTTTCACAATTGATTCTCAAAGTAAGGTTCGTGGAATTTTCTATTTTTTTTAATAATTAATTTTTTATTTTTTTAAAATAAGATTTGACATATTCGTCAAGATACCTACACGGATGATGTAACTCATCATCGTCGGTTTTCTTCCACAGAAGAAGAGGCTCTTGAACTGCAATAAGAAAATATAAATATCTTTACAATATTAATAATAACCCTACATAAATATAAATAACCCTACGTTTGATGTGAAGCATCATTTTTATATGAATGGGTATGTCTCAGGAGCAGTTACCCAAGACTGAGATCGCCATGCACTCAAATGTGCAGTGACTGAATTTAAATTACGTGTAGTTAAGAGTATCCATGGGAGAGATGAGCAAGTAGAGGCATTATTAAAAATTGTAGTATCAAAAGCTAATACAAAACTGCCGAACATTCTAAGTGAAGAGAACTTCACGTTGATAGTATGACGTCGCAAATTTTTGAAATGCAACAAAATTGGCCTTTGTGGCGACCAGGTCATATGGTCCGATGGGCCCAACAGCTAGTTGCACAGACTTGAGCAGCTCTTCCTTTTCCGTACATGAAAAGTGGAAAATTACAGATGGCTAAGCATACAGTTACTTACCTAAAAATCATACAGTCAAAATGTAACTTTGTTGTAATTTTATTGTTCAGGGCGAGAAAGATTATTCAGTTATACCCTGAGTAATAATAATTGTGTAATTGAGTTTAAAAGTGTCTATAATAATAAGAAATTTGCTATTTTTCTTCTATTGGTTATGTAACTGTGATTGTATAAATAAGTCTAACTGGCATTAATACTGACCCCGTGTGAAAAACAATGTTTTATCAATAATTACCACTCGTCCCTTGTAATAAAATCTCAACACTTAATATCTGTGGACCGTTCAAAAGTCATTGATAAAGTATTAGGTATCACATGTGTTTCCATATTCACTGTGTACTTAGGTATAGCTAATCGAATAATGACGTATGTTTGAAACCATCTCTTGATACTCTTTTCATAAGAGTGCTGCATATTTTGGTTACATGTAAGTTGTACGTATACAGTTCATCGTGGGACACTTATTCGTGCGCTGCAGTAAGTGGAACATCAGTTCGTATAACATTTTATCAAATGATGAGTTCTTCGTTGAACATTTCACCATGTAATACATTCATGCGGTGAACTGTTTACGTAAAAATTTCCGGATACTGCATATTAATAATGGATAAATAAAAATATGTTTTTTACACACATCGTCATATTTAATTACATGTGACGACATCTATTCATTTTTAATACTACAAAATTAAATAAATGGTCGGAAAAATTTTGGGAAGCAACGTTTGAAAAGGTTAGTAATCACTGCAAAGATTCATCCCTCAAAACGGAAGGAATCCCGCTACGCTAAATTAAGCATTTGTAAATTACGCTGGAACATTTTTTTCTGTTTACATTCGAGAAGATATTTCAGGATTTTCAATTTTTATGCCATCTTTAAAAGTCTCGTTGCAGTAAGGTTTTTTATAATTTTATTTGATAAGATTTCCCGAGATTTTTTTAACATTCTGCATCCGATATGAATTAATATAAAGATAAAAGATACTATACTATAAACCCAATATAGTTAAGTATCAATACGGCTTGCTTTTTAATGCTATCGCGGGCGAATATTTTAACCAATCTATCAAAGTATATTAATTTTTATTTAGTTTTTAACTCTTTCACATTTAAACAAATAATGCCAAAATCCATACGTTTATTTCAGAATCTCAATAAAAGCTTAATTTTATAACGACATTAAATTGTATACCTACATTGTTTTTCATTAGTGCTTTCATGTCGTCATCATCATAATCAGCCTGAATCTATCCACTGATGTATGAAGGCCTCTCCAAGCTGATTCCACTTCTCTCGGTCATGTGCGTTTCATAGCCACGTATTTCTGCAGAACTTTATCATTTCATCGATCTAGCGGCCTCTAGGTCTACCTTGCGGGCGTTTTGTACCTCTTGGATACCACTGGATGACTAAATTTGTCCAACGATTGTCCCTTATTCGAACTATGTGTCCAGCCCATTTCAATTTGAGGTTTTTAGCAAATTATATTACATCACAAATCCTTGTCTGTTCCCTTATCCACTCATTCCTCTTTTTGTCCTTTCGCGTTATGCCCAGCATGCACCTTCATGCAAAATGGTAAAAATGTGTCATTCATACGTTTATCTCTAATATTATGTAGAATCACAGAACAGATTAATAAATAGAATTCCGATAGACTATACCTACACTACATTTTGACGCAGGGTTTTGAATGTATGAGCATCCTACGAAAATGAACCACACATTATAGAGTGCAATAGTGTGTGTTGCAACCTTAAAATAGACCATTATTGAATGAGCGTCAATGCATAAATGATTGCAGTTGTCAGAACGAAGGACAAGCATATTCTTAACAAGTGTTTTAGTTTATCCCATAATCTTCCACGCTCGAGATCGGTTGCCTGTTACTCCACATCCGTTAGGTATTTCAGTTCCCATTATTTCCGAGTTCCCTGTGTAGAATATATAACTGAAATTAATGCATGGATTGTAAATATTGAATTCATAATTCATAAACAGAATAATTGAAAACTGAACCTAATTAAAAAGTGTGAAAATGTGATTTCCAAAGTTTTAATACTAATGTAAGTACTGATATATGCGTGAAATTAATAAATTGATTGAAAATCTTGACGAAGAACTATTGAAATCGTAACTTGGAATCACTAAATTCAATAAAAAAAAAATATTACTACAATGTTATTTTTACTGTAATAATGTCATAAGCTGCAATACCTACATTAAACTATTCATGAATGAATTGTAAATCTTAACGAAAGTGTTGAATTCTAAGTTTTACAAAGACAATGACTAAAATACCTGTCATACGAATCAAATACGTAACATCCGTACCATTAACTTTAAGATAAGTAATAAATTATGAAATTTGTAATAAATCTTGATGTACAAATATAGAATGGGTACACTGTTTTTCAAATAGGATTATAGGAACATTTATAACTTGAAGACATCTCAGATAATATACCCACTAGAAAAAAAATATTTGCCTTCAAATATCTGACGGGATTTGAAGCCGTATATCCACTAGTATCGCGCCAATATGCTTTAACCAATTATGCTACAGACCTCCTACTTAATTACGATGATTTAAACCAGAGCGTTTTAGTGGAGCTCGGAGCAGGAGCACGGAGCAGTGGAGCAATAGGGTTTTAGCCGAGCAGGAGCGGAGCTGGATCACCGAAAATTTGTAGTGCTCCACTGCTCCGGATGTCTTTTTTATTATTAAATTTTCGCCCTAAAATCCAATGAAAATATTATATTTGACACTTTGCAACACTGGAATTATTTGAAATACAGCAACACTGCCGGAAGATGCAAATAATGAAAGACGATTTGCTGGCAGGGATTTTGTTTAATATAATTAATAATGAAAATGACGCTTTTAAAAACTCTTAATTTTTTTTTAACAATTGTATACATATAAAACCCTTTTCACCCGGAGCAGAGCAGACCCTGGAGCTAGTATTAGGTCCCGAAGCGGAGCTGGAGCGGAGCAATTAAAAAAATGGTCCGCTCCAACGCTCTGATTCAAACTAGTAATTCCTACATGGAATGCTTATCAAATTGCGTTATTAATGACTATCGATTTTTGTATTTTAAATCAAAGTATGTTTAATATATGGAATGTCACATTCTCAAATCTTGTAAATTATTCGTTGAATAAAAGAAATGGTTCATTAAGAATTACCTGATGTTAGTTGTGTTAAATAAACAGAAAACATACCAAACCAAATAACCAAACATTCCTGATATATATGCATCGTTAAAATGCTGAAAATCTTATATGGGAAAACACTATCTACGAGAAAGCGAACAGGCCTTTGCCGCGTCGTATACCTACATATATATACGTTACGAGTCTGAGAGACTCAAGATAACGGATAAATCCTTTAACGCCATTCTTTGGGAAAGCATAAAGCGTTATTAATTTGGCATTTGCACCCCTGCTCCGCAATCTGTAGCACCGAGCCACAAAACGTAAATATAAGCCTCGTTCTCGGAACCTAACTCCCTTTACTTACGTTCACTTTGACGTATATCCATTGCCGTACCTCCGTTTGCGTTTATTTTCACGTATATCTACGCCGTAGCAAGATGCATCTTACTGTGATATCACGTAATTAAGACAGTTATATTAAGTGTGCTTTTAATGAGACTACATCGTATTCCATGATCATGGTTTGTTGCATTCGTTAATTGCAGTTATATTTCCGTGTCTATACTAGTATACTGTTATAATGTCAGACCATAGAACAGATAATAAATAGAATACAGATAGGCTATATTCAATACGCCGCATATTGATGCAGGGTTTTTGAATGTGTGAGTGTCCTACGAAAATGAAGCACGCATTATGCACGTGCAATAGTGTGTGTAATATACCAACATTAAATGAGCGTAAATGCATACACCGACAGCAGTTTGCAGTATTTGACGTACAACGCATTCTTGACACGTGTGTCGGGTTAAACTTACTCGAGTCGGTTACTTGCTATCGCCTTACCCGTTAGATATTTCAGTTCCCATTATTTCTGAGTTCCCTGTGTCAGACAATTAGCATGCATTGCATTTACTTAAAATGTAAGAAGAGGTAGGTAACCTACTTTACTATACGCTATTCAATATTTTTTCCATTGTGATTTGGACAGTTGTATGTTGAATCAATGTTTTAGTAGTAAACACATTACTCCGCCAAGTTTTACATTTATTTTAATTGTCAGTAGCCTGGATTAATCTACTGAACAATAGATAAAGACCTTTCTATGTGAATTATATTTTTCTCAACGCCATTGCCACTTATCTACTTTCTCACAACTTTGCTGCCTCTTAGATTTTTACTCAACAATTAGATTTTTTACGAGCTATGTGTTCTGTCAACTTAAATGTAAAGTTTTTTGCATATTATAATATTATTATTACAATGCTATTAAATAATTAATGTTGTTGGCGGGATGATCTTAAGTTCCCTTACTCATTTTTTTTGATGTTATAATATTATGATCAACATTCACCATAGCATACCAAGCAATGTTGCCCCAAGTTTCTGTATCCCGGGCATCTAGTTAGATATTTTGGTTTTATGCACATCAAGACACAGTTAACTAATAACACCAAGAATGTTACTCTTATTTCTCATTTTGTCAAACTAGACAAACTGTCCTACGACCGTGCCAGTAGCAAGGTAAAAATCATCGCATTTTCAACCGATCTGTACTTTCGTATAATATATTGTATATTGTCGGTAAGAAATAAATGACTTATCATTATAAGTTGCTTAGCATAGTAATATTTTCGAAGATAAAAAAAATGTGTATATATTATGAAAAAAGAGAGCATCGATTATTTTTATACTAGATTCTTTTTCAAATTTATTTGTTTCATTTTGTGTCATTGTTAAAAATTGATAAGCCAATGATTGTATCGAAGCATAAAAATGTACTCCGATCATTTATCATTAGGTAAGACGTGATTTCGTCGCCAAATCGTGATGTGCACCTAACCGCGCCGGCCCTCCCACGGAAGGCTCTATCCGCCACCCCTCCGGAGCCCCGCGTGGAGGCTTTCGAGGAGGCTACAGCCAAGCGGCGGCGGTAGCTGCGACGCTGCGCCCCGTGAACTAAAGTTTTCCTCACGGTTAACTGAGCCACGAAATTCGGGTTTTCAGGCACCGGTTCGTTCGCTGGCAGACTGGTCTTCGCCGGTTAGATTTGTTCGGATGGATGGTGAATGTTCTCTCATGCAGCTGATCATGGCTCCCGCCTGGATATATAAGGAGATATTCCTCCGGACCGGTCAGTTATGCCCTGATGATGGGCAGTGATACTTCGTCTTACCGCTTGATTGATTGATTTCTGATTATCTATCACGTCACTTAACGGTGTTATGTATACACGTACGTTGCTCTTGTACGCCGTTTTATATAGTATTCGTAATAGTTTGAACGGTGGAATAAAAGAACTTTTTCAACTTCAGTTTATTATAAGAAAATGCAGTGCTTTTTTATACTTTCAATTTAAGACATATAACAATTAATAATAATTATATAATATAATATATAACATGCATATTAAAACAAATAAATACATTAGTGAAAAATATTTGGGGAGCATTTTATTTAAGTGTATCCGGACAGTAATAATTATCGAAATTAAATACATACCTATCTAAAAATATTACGCATACCAACCAAAGGATATTGTGGAAAAGATAAAGGGGTAGGTATTTTTATATTGTTTAGTAAAAGTCAAATTAAATTAATTTATGTATTATCATATACGTACATAATATGTATGTACTACAACCCAATGTAAAAGGTTTCGCATATGTAATTACCAATAGATAATTTAAAAAAACTTTTAGACTAAAATCCAGACCAATTTGAATTCGATACCACATTTATTTCACTTCCCGGACAGTAAGTTGCTCGATCTCTGTTCTTCTTGTAAATAATTACAAATGGCTATGCTATCTTTGTCATATAAATAATGTGTTGAACAAATACAGATAGTTTTGTGCATTGGATTAAAAGACGGTAACCTATATTCTATTCTTTCTTTTTGTATTGAGTGTCTACGATATCGAATCATTGCTGCAGTGTAGTAGTGAAAGAAATACACAGACATGCAACAATATCATACCTAGATATATTGTGATCCCACTGAGAACGAACCTGAAACCCCCGGCAAGAGAAGACTGTGACTTACACATTATACATGTGAATTGTTTTTATGGCAAATTTTAAAATTATGGAAGCTTTCACGATGTCTGAAAAACGGAAAAGAGCAGTTTTCAATATTAAATTTGAATGGATTTTTCAATGTAAACCACTAGGATTTTATTCACTAAAGCTTTTGAATTGTTTTCTCTAAAGACTTCAGTAAACTAAGAGAGAATTAATTGGATATTCGTTTAACAAAGTGAAGTGTCTTGAACAAAATTCATTCGATGTCACTGACAGACCCAGCTTGTGTGTAAAATAAATCTTGCGTGTTTGTTCCACCAGAATGCACCAGTGGTATCTGGCGTCGTCTTTTCTAAACTTTGATCAGGAAGAGGAGGGGATATCCAGGATTCCAACCAAAAATAGAAATTGATCAATTTTTACGTATTTAATTAATTTATATGGGAGTAGATTACGTGCATTCCTCTAGAACGGATAAAGGACATACCTACCTACCTATATATCTTTATTAAAATTTCATCCAAGTAATAGAGTTTTAAGTCGCCCTAATAAGGTGTTAGATTGTTTTTTGTGAGTCAAATGTGTGAAAAGAGCTTTGGGATCACAGAGATTATCAATATAATTTTTTATCATAAATATTTCACTATAATAATGTTAATATAAATTTTACTAATAGTTTTATAAATGCGTTTAAAAATTAATAAATCTAAAAATCTTAACACCACTGCACATTGATGTACTGAAATATGACTATATTCTAAAACATTAGATATAGAGGTTTAAAAGAATACAATTTTATGTAATAAAAATACTTTATGCAGTCATCAAATCTTTAAAACAAATATAAAGGACAATAAGGTTTCAAAACTACATAAATAGATTATCTATAACGTTTAAGGAATGTCCAGGATTATGCTTTGAAAGTACCATAAAATCTCCATTTTGACCTACGTTGGGCATGTGGGCCGTTAAGTAGTAATTTTTTTTAATGTTGTCTGTATATTCTGTATAACTCGAAAACTATGACAAAACTTACACATTGACTACATGATTGGTATTAATTTATTCGAGTTTCATTTGTGTATCTCAAAAGTTATCGGAAATAATGCACTTACAATAAGTAGCGATGGATTTGTGAAGTGTAGAAGTGCACGTCTGGATCCAAGTGTTTCTCAATTTTAAATTTGCGTATTTCACGTGAGCCACCGTCTGTTTTGACGATATTTACATATACATGTTTTTTTTTTTTTAATATTAATAACTGTGCCCTTGCTTTTTCGTAGAAGGTGATTGGGAGGGGTAGTTGCATTGATATGTGGCTAATTATGTTCCTCCATTTATATCTTTAATTTTCTTTATGGCCAGAATTTACACATGTTTGTGGAATTGATTTGTTTTACTTATTGAAAGGGACTCGAGACTATATCTACATTCTCTCGCCCTGAAATCGAAACAAGCCTAGGGAAGTTGTTACATTTTGAATGTAATACCTATTCATGTTCCCAAGGGTGATGGCCAACAGTGCTTAAAATGGAAAATTTTATAATTAATTAATTAATTATCCGAAAATATTAATATATTTAATTATTTATCAAATTTTATGTGAGTATATTTTATAAAAATAAGAAATTATTAGATTTTTTGTTATATGGCCTATCAAGTTCAGATGGTCAAATTAGTTTTTCCACGGGGCGGGGCAATATATTTGAGGATTTCGTGAACCGGAGCGGCACTCTGATATGTTTTGGTCCATTTCGAGCCCTGATATAAACCGACCTATTTCAGGTATCTGAAACAATGTCTGAGATCGAAGACTATGTTTATTAATTGTTTTCGTCACAAGCCAGGGAATGTCTTGTTAAAAACGTGCCGATTTCAAATAAAATCAAACCGGCTCTGCTTTGGTCAATCGATCTCAATTACAATATTAAATTGATTCACACGTATAGCTGATCTATTATTACGGTGGTAACATTATTCGTGACGCCATAGCAAAGAAATTTTTATCGAAGCCAACAATTAATTATGTGTTCCGTAAAAAAACATAAACTTTCATGAAGAAAGCATCAATAATTATGCAAGCTTTCCCTACCCGCGTTACCAGAGGAAAACCATTTTTGGCATTATACAAAAGCCATAAATCTGAGACGTCGTCTTCTGTCTAGCAAGGAGGTACGTACGCCAACCCCTTACTTTTATGTTCACCTATACCACTAACTTTGCCCCAAACAAGGATCGAGCAACAGAGGTAACAAATAATGGGGCGGTAAAGTAGATAAGTAAAAATGATAAACTGAAATAAAAACATAACATAACATTAACAATAACTGAGCAATCATTATTACAAAATAAAATGATTCCGATCAAAAAGAAATCTTTCTTCGAGATACATATTTTTGAAAACTCTTCTGAAAAATAAATAAATACTTAGGTATTTTATAACCAATAGATTTTTTTTTGAAAAAGGATTCCCAATTTGGGAAGCACTTCAGTGAGTCTTAAAAAGCCAATAGTTAAAATTTGTCGTGATTAAGTATGTCTTCTTTAGCATAGTTGACTATGTGCGTGAGCTTGATACCCGAGAGATGCAGGTTCGATTCCTGCGGGGTGTCACTTTGTGTTACTTTTTTCAAAAAGATTTTTTCTATTGGTTATAATATATTTTCTCAGAAGTGTTTTCAAAATTGTTACATTCTTAAATCTTGTGAATTATTCGTCGAATAAAAAAAACAGTTAACTATAAACCTTTATTCTATAAATCTACTTTATATCATCGTCATAGTTAAAAACCTTTTTTTGTTCACTGTATTACTAAATATACTTAGTATTGAATTTCGTTTCAGACAAAGCAACATTGTAGTAAATACCGATTGTCTACACAAGCATGATTAACATTACTAACAGTAAAAAATGTAATTTATTATTTTTTTCAAACGTTTAAAATCAGTTTGGCATTATTTAAACACATTATTTCAATAATTGCAATTCTGGTAATATCGTCCAAATGCTAGGGATATTACATTCATGGTGTGTAGGTACATATATTAAAAAACTCGGCGATTTGGGCCTCGCAGGGGGGCATCGCCCCCCTGGGCCCTTTAGATGATGGTTACTTAAACCATGACGGCTAAAATTATTAAACATGGAACATGTTTTGCCTACTGATTCTCTGAATGCTGGTTGTCCAATTTAGAAAGAAAATTTATTTGTCAAAGTAATTGAATCCAAAGTGTATTCAAACAATTTTACTTTCTGAAAATTATGTAATGACAATAATAAAACTAAATAAGTAATAATAACAGACGAACAATACATCGCACAGAATGTAGGCTGTAGTACTGATACTGAACGTAAAATGAAAATAATCGGCACACGTAAGTAATCGGGGCGGGGCGCGGACTGCGCGTCTATAGTTATTCTACGTATATTTTTCGTAACGCTTTTGCGTTGGAGATCATGAGTAAAACATGTTCCATGTTAAAACTATTGATGAACTAACCGTTGAATTATTTAAAGTTGATTTTATCATTAATTTATCATATTAGTTTTTTCGCTAAATGCATGGTGAGTCATCGAAATAATAAACACTTAATTTTATATTTTTTCATTTAACTCTACAAATTGTTGATTTGTAATAACGCAGTTTTCATATTATAATCATTGTCGGAATTATAAAAAAGCGACGTTGCAATGTTATTTAGGTATTTTTTTTATAAACCTGTCAACTAAGCCTATGGTTCATTGTTAGTTAGTTTTGAATGATTTCAATATCTTTGCATTTGGCCCTTACTTTGTCAGTCGTAACTACACCTGAAACCGTAAAGGCAGATGAGCAAAAAGAGCAAAAAACGGGATGCAGAAAACAGAAATGGCGAGATGATCAGTCTCCGACTTCTCTAGGCAGTGGCGTAGGCAGAAAAGGGGATTCCCATCTGATAAAGGGCGGGGTTAGGTGAGGGATGAGGCGGGGGCAGAACAGAGGCAACGGGAAATGGAAAGAATATCGAATTAATTTTTTCTGAATTGATTTCCTGTCTTGTGAAATTTCCGGGTCATAATTCTTTATAAATAAATGCCAATAAATTAAATTGATGCAAAATCATGATCCAATATCTTGAACATTATTACTGAATAAAATACCAATAACTTGAGATATCATTTACTTTATGTAATTTAATTGTACAGTAGTATAATAATTATTTTAAATATAATAATTCGATACCTCAGTTCCAAAGTATACACAGGTCAAAAAATTGCAGTTTGAGATTTTTAAGTATGAGAAAATGCTTGAAAATGAGAAAACCGATATTTACCAGTTCCAAAATGTTACAACTGATAATCTGTGATTATTTTAGAATGACAGTGGTTATTATTCTTTAGTTGTATAAGTACGTTAATCCAGTGGAAACCTTTGAAAACTCCTATTTTAATCTAATATAAGAAAAACATAAAATTATGTTTATAATACTTAATATTATACCTTACTATTTTAAATATATTTTTTATGTAATCCCAGAATTTCATTAAAATCTACAAAAATTAGTTATACCTACAGTATAAGATTAAACCGCCCAAAATCTTTTTTCCTAATTATCTCAGAACTATGCTTTTTGAGTTGATAGCTACACTTGAATTTTATAAATTCTGTTTTTTAGTCAGTATCTATCCTCGATTAGAGTATAGAAATTGACTAAGTAGAAGAATTTAATCGGGAAATAAAATATATACTTAACTTACTGAACTCATCAGCTACTTTCTATGATTTTTCAGATCCCAAACCAAAATTAATATTATTTTGTTTAGTTTAATACTATCATTAATATCATTATCATCATCATCAGCCTGAATCTATCCACTGCTGGATGAAGGCCTCTTCAAGCTGCTTCCACTTCTCTCGGTCATGTACATTGCGTTGCCACGTACTTCCACAGAACTTAATCATTTCATCGATCCAGCGGCCTCTAGGTCTACCTTGCGGACCTTTTGTACTTCTTTGATACCACTGGATGACTAGATTTGTCCAACGATTGTCTCTTCTTCGAGCTATGTGTCCATCTCATCTCCATTTAAGGCTTTTAATAAATTCTATTACATCGCAAACCCATTTCTGCTTCCTTATCCACTCATTCCTCTTTTTGTCGTCTCGCGTTATGCCCAGCATGCACCTCTTCATACCACGTTGTGCTACTCTAAGTTTCTGGATCTCTCTTTTACTTAGGGTCCATGTTTCACACGCATATGTGATCACGGGAAGCACACACTGGTTGAACACTTTGCGCTTTAGGCACAGTGGAAGGTCACTTTTGAAGACATTATTCAGGCGGCCAAAAGCACTCCAACCTAGCTTTACTCTGCGAACAATTTCATCAAATATGATAGATAGATGTAGCTTTTCACCTGTTCGAGCTGAGTGCCATTGACGAGGATCTCTTTTTGGCCCGCAAAGCAGTTGAACATGACTTTCGTCTTTGTTATATTTATTTTCACACCTACTTTGTTGCTTACTTCAGCGAGTTCCTGCATTCTGCTTTGGAGGTCTTTTAAAATTACTATGTCATCGGCAAAAAGCAGATGACTCAGGTATTCTCCATTTATGGGGACTCCTTTATCATTCCAGTCAAGTTGCCTGAATAAGTCTTCAAGGTTAGCTGTAAATAGTTTAGGTGAGATTGTATCATCTAGTCGGACTCCTTTGCTGATAGGAAGTCTGCGCGATGGATTATGGAGATTGACAGATGCTGTTGCGCTACTGTATATATTATTGAAAATATTTATATAGCGCCCAGGGATTCCTTGTTTTCTGAGTGCGTCGAGTATTGAACATTTCTTTATCGAATCGAACGCCTTCTCATAGTCTATAAAACCCATGCATAGTGGCAGTTTGTATTCCTAAGTACTAGTTACTAAGTACTTAACATAGGTATGTATCTATATAATTAACTCTGATATATAATATATACGCTTCTAAACCAGCTAGCTACAGCTGATTTTTTTATGAGCTTCGATTTTTTATAAATCCTCTTTTTTAAAATGATATTTACTAGATTTAGAATTTAAAAAATGTCTTCTTGATTTCGGTTTGAAATTAGGTAGGTATGTTTTAGTATTTTGTGTCTGCTTTGGTAATGATCATCTAATTGTATTAATGGTTCTCAAATTGAAAAGGATTTCAATGTCGACTTGCTACGCGTCGTCTCCCGCCATCTAGCGGTCTATTAGGAATGCTCGGCGAAGCGTACTGGACCAAGCAGAGGTATGCATCTTTTTGTATTATTGCAGCGAACCGCTCGCTGCCCCGACGTTATTTTACGGCTCTGGGACGTTCGTACCCGGAAAATCAATAATTATATAATTTCACTGTTAAATGCTGTTAAATTTTGAACTTGCGTATATGCATCGTGCTGGATTTATGCACCTTCTTTCGACCATGTCCGATTCTAATAGGATAATATATGCGCCTTCGCAGAGTGGAGGTTTGTATTGACAGATTTTGTTTTTTTTTTTTACGAGAAATGGATGTCAGCCACTTGCTCAACCTATTAGGTCCATACCCTGACACACACAAATTGAAAACAATATGTGTACTTGTCAGACCCAGGATTCGAACCTGGGACCCACGGCTTTATAGCCCAACGCTTAAGCCGCGCAGCCACCGTACCTACGTCTACTTAAATATTGGCAAGTTACGCTTGGCGAGTGAGTCTATGTCAGGATGGAGTCATCCGGCCACAAAAACAATATTAATTGATTTTTGTAACTTATTGTTAAGGGTCACAATGACCCTAGATAGCTTTCATATTCCCTATTTATAATACCAATACTATTTCGGGTTTTTATTCAAATAATCAAATTATTAGTTGCGCTCTAGATAAATTTATTGGTATTTTAGGATTACTTCTCTTGATATTTGGCAATTGATAAAATAAAACAAATTACTACTTAATCCACATAAATTAGACTGAACCTCCGCTTACTTTATCTAATTCTGGTATGACCACAGTATTGAAGCCCGATGATATATATAGAAAGGATTTCAAGTGACACACAATTTTGTTTTATTAAAATCGATGTTTTAAATAAAACATAAAAAAACTTACAGCTATAAATTCATTAAAAATATTTTCTGTACGCTAGAAAAATCGTAATAAAATAAGTTTTAATAATATATTATATCATCATCATCAGCCGGGGTCAATTTACTGCTCGATGAAAGCCTCCCCAAGCTTTTTCGAACTCTCTCAGTCCTGTGTCATTCGCTGCCACGTATTTCCGCCGAAGTTTACCAGTTCGTCAATCCAGCGGCTTTAAGGGCGACCCTGTGGCAGTTTCGTGCCCCTTGGGTACCACTGGATGACGGCATTTGTCCAGCGGCCGTCCTTTCGGCGAGCAATGTGCCCCGCCCATCTCCATTTCAGCTGTTTGGCAACGTCTATTACATCGCGTACTCCTGTCTGCTTCCTAACCCATTCGTTCCTCTAACGATCCTTTCGCGTGATGCCCAACATACACCTCTCCATGCCTCGCTGTGCGACTCTTAGCCTTTGGACATCTTTCGTGTTGAGGGTCCAAGCTCGTCTCGCAGCCATATGTGAGCACGGGTAGCACACATTGGTTGAACACCATACGCTTAAGACATAATGGTAGGTCACTCTTGAAGGTACTATTCAGACGTACAAAAGCGAGCAATTTCATCGTGCATGCTTCCGTCTATGGGCACCTGCTGTCCGAGATAGACGTAGCTACTGACTTGCTCGAGTTGGGTGCCATTAATACAGATAATCGCAGGGTCCGAAAAATAGTTCCTCATCACTTTTGTCTTAGAGACAATTATCTTTAGGCCAACCGTTTGACTGACATCCGCGAGTTCTTGCATTCTACCTTGGAGGTCTTTCGAGTTTTGTGAGAGTTTAAACCATAACATAATATATTATAATAAAATAACGGGATCCTTTAACGAATACAGATTCAAGTTTTATTTATCCCATTATCTTTGGGTTTAAATAAATTCTCCTTTTTAATGTTTTTGGATATGTACTGCAAAAATTGCAAGGTTTGTTTTTTCCGCTAGGTGCCTCGGGTAGGTGGAGTATTTGCCTTAATAATGAACAGGCCCATTTCCGTCCGCTTCGCGCATTAAATTGAGTAAATCACAACCTCGAACTTACATGTCGGTGCTTGATAGCTTGGATTAAAGATCTGGATCCCGAAATAAGTGCGAATATAAATAAAGGCCAATATAGTACCTACTCACGCCTGCTTCACTAATTAACGTAGATGACGCAATCGTTTCATCAGAGGATTTAAAAAGAGGCACAGAAACAGTTAAAACCAGTCATAAAATTAACTATATCAAAATCTGTTACTTTAAAGTGATCAGTTAGTGCAGCGATTTCCAAACTGGGAGGCGCGAAAAGTTTAACACAATTCACTTAAAACCAGAATCCATATTTTCTAACAGTGAAAGTGACGTGACAAATATTTATTTGAATATCTAGATGTTGAAGTTATTTAAAATTGAATAAAAAAATAATGTAGCCACAGGTTTGCAGTTTGCAAATGCATAGTTTATAAAACGGCCGCTAGTTATAAACTATACAAAAACAGTCCTATAAAAGGTTGCTTGCAAACCTGTCTGAAAATATGGAGACAAATTTTATAATACCTCACTTCTACACTATTGTGAAGCACGCTGGCTAACTCGTGAAGAAATTAAGTCTGAATAAAAGGGTCAAATCATAATGTTGAAATTTGACGCAAGTTTGTTTAGGAACGATAATTTTGTTGTATGTGGTTGAAATTAAACAAAATGAGTGAATAAATCAATGCAAGGACCACTAATGCATTCACTGATTTAAAAAGACAAAGTGAAGGCATTCATAATAATTTGGAGCTTTGGAAATCAAAATTTCAAAAAAATAAGTTTGCCATGTATCCACATTTAAATTATTTCTACTCCAGATATATATTGAAGCAAACAAAAATCTATTTACTGAGTTCTTGGTTAGTTTGATACTGCACTTTTAACATTATTTTATTAGCAGTAACAAGTCGCCTGCGGCGCTATTCTGTTTCGGGCCTATTAAATATTTTAAATATGTGGTTGAAAGACTGATCTCGAGGTCCGCTTCAGGATGTGGGGCTAATGATAGAATTCATTTGTCAATGAACGATGATAAATTTGGATTAACTACTATTGAAATTGATTGTGCTAATAAACAAGCACATTCATCGCATGAAAAACAAATAAATTTATAAATGAACAGATATATACTTAGTAAAACGTTGTTTATTTTTTTTTCATTTGTGTATATGTACATTGTTGACTATTTAAAAAGGTGTCTGTATTATTTATTGAAATAAAGGGGAGGGGGCGCCAAGATTAGTTATTTTAAAGAGAGGCGTAGTAACATAAAGTTTGTAAACCACTGAGTTAGTGCGTTGGTCGTCTATGTCACTAAACCTATCACTGACTTAGCATATAAAGTTAATGTAGAGGTAATATTTGAAGGAAAGGTATGGCATCTAATAATTAAGAGATATATTCTCCAAACATGTCACTAGTTCGAAATATAATTTGATTTATTAATAAATACTGTTCACAAATTGTTTGAAAAGTTTTCAGTGTCAGGAATATATTACAGTGATGTACCTATAGTTTAATAGTAAAACTCTTTATGCGACGAGGTTTACCTTGATTTATTTTCATGGAGTGGTTTAGCCAAGATCTGGCCGGGATTTATGAGTCCAATGGCTGCACTTTTTATCTGTACTCTGATTTAATACGGAATACGTTTATGCAATACGTTGATAAATGGCAAATTCGGTAGTTTATATGTCGCAATTTTCCAAAAAAAAAAAAAATACGAATATATTACAATTTTTCACCAACTTACTAATATATACATACTTAAATGCTGGAAACTAGATAACTGATTTTTATATTATTGAGAAATTCCTTTGAAACTTAAATGTTGTAATATTTCTCAAATGAATTCATCATTATATATTCTATTATCTAAAAATATGCATGTTTTTCAGTAGGTAGATAACAATTAGTAGGTATATAGATGCGTATGTTTGAAGATAAATAATTAATTGTCATTTTATCAGTACTGAGTAGTCGTTATTAAAACACTTTAAAATTTTAACTTTCGGTAAATACATTATATTATACAAGCTGTCTGCAAGACCTAGCGAGACAGACTGGTGAGAGCGAGCTGGCTCAGCTAGTATTATAAAATAATTGCAAGCTTCGTGATGTATCGTTAGATACCCATGGTAGAATTACTGAACCACTGCACTTCATCTTGGTAAAAATAATATTTGTATTTTAGTAAAAGTAATTTTTTTGAAACATAAATAAGTCGGTCTATTAGAAGTGGGACTCAAACCCGTATCCATTGGATTCCGATCAACGTGCTTTACCACGACGACATTTACCAATATTATATAGGACTCGACCGTTATCAAATTTAATTTCAATAATATTAACATGCGGCTAATTGCGCTTTGAAGGAAGTTGTTAGCAATCGATAAGTATTTTTAATTAACTATTCCATTTATTCAATGAATAATTCACAAAATTTAAGAATGTACCACTCTAATAATTGAACACATAATTTTGAAACACTTCTCATTAAATATATTATAATCAATAAAAAAAATCTTTTTTTTTTAAAGTAAGACACCCGGCAGGAATCGAACCTGCATCTCTTGGGTTTACGCCCAATGTGCATTGTCTACTATGATTCAAGGTGACATACTAATTACGACAAATTTTTACTATTGGCCATTAATACCTGCTCATCAACGCTCTTCCAAACCAAGCTACTATTGGCAATTGGGTTTTCTTTATTAAATCAAAGTAGGTGCCTACCCACTACTTTAATTACTAACCGACGTCACGGTTCTCTCCAATATTTTATTTTGTAATTTACTAGAACTTGCTTATAATTTTTAATTAATTATTTCTATTATTCGACGAATAATTCACAAGATTTAAGAATGCACCATTCTAATTATTGAACAAACATAATTTTAAAAACCACTTCTGAGAAAATATATTATTTAATAATGTATTTAATATAATAATGTCCCCTTGAAGAGGACGAAACCGGTACAGAATTTAATTAAAAAGTGGAATGAGTACCTACTATAAAATTGTGTTTCATTTAATTACAAATAATTAATCAAATAATACAATGCCCAATGAATAAATTGACAGTTAACACTGTAAAAGGAAAAAATAGGTCTTGTTAATTTTTGTAGATCTGCTGAATCGAATAAATTATGGTTAATAAAATATTTCAAAACCTTTTTTAATATTACTAATAATTCTAAAGATATTTGTGTGCACATACCACCAAAAATAACAGTTAAAAAATGATTTTTGTAAATGGAATTTTCCCTCGGCAACTACCCGCGTCGTCGTTTTCAATATCGAGAGGGTAGACGCCAAATGAGGGTTGGAAATATTTTTCACTTTATTAGCATTGTTAAATTGGTTTCTATGGAGAAAATCTGTGAAGCGATTTTTCACATGATTGAATTTTGAATAATACCTCGAAAAATTAATGGGCAGATAATAAATAGTAAACATTTTTTTGCTTAGAAGAATGATAAATATGTTATATATACGAATAAAATGTATCTGTCCGATATGGAGTAGTGGCAGAACGTTCATCAATGTATTACCAAGGTTCACAGCTTCTAATCCACATTGTTAATGAATGTTCGATCAACATAAAATGACTAAAAATCATTCTGTGGACAGCCCACATGCGCTGGTTTGAAATAAATAAAAATGCTAATTCACAATGTTTTAACGAAATATAAAAATTTACGACTGAACTAGGTTAAAACCAAATCGCGTCTTAGCATTTTGATGGTGCTGCTTTTCGGTACGAAGTCTCAGAGCAAACTTATACTGAGCTTCGCAAACAAATGTTTGCAGTGGATAGAATCTGCCGGATATTAGTTGGTATAACTTGAGTGACGAGGATATAAGAGAACAGACCAAGCATCCTCTTATCACACTGAGGGTGAAGAATTGACGTTGGATCTGGCTCGGCCACATGCTGCGGATGCTTCAAGATAATTTCACCGTATCTTGCCTGTTCTTCAAGCCAACGGAATTTCAACATCCTGGAAAGCCGCTAAATACTATTCACAGACTGATATATACGGCCGTGTGGTGTTCATATGCTCCAACCTCCAACTAATGTGCGGATATGAACAAAGAATAAGAAGATAATCCACAGCCTCAGAAAGGGATAGGTAATCAATCACTCGTTTAATAAGCTGTTGTATGTAGTAGTAAATAATTATATAGTGTATATTTTGGCAGATCTCGTTATAAAGTAACGAGGCCGCTTATTAAGTGACCAAATGTTGAGACGAGAGTCAGATTTGGTGGTTGCTTCGATGGATGGAGGAGCAAGTTTTTATTGCAGCATAAACAGTCGGTACAAGAGTTATGTTACTGCTCCAAGGTCCGAGACTCAGTGGCTGAGATGCTGTGCGGAGACTATGATCTGACTGACACGAAGATTACTGAACGATCAAGATTGATGCTGATACTACTGAACTGACCGAGCTTAAGGTTGTTGATATCAAGATTTAATCATCAACTATGACACTTGCTATATACATGGATATTCGGTAAACTGCAAGAGTCATTGTTGATATAGTTTGCAATTGAGAAATCTGATGGACTCTGCATTATTACAACTTCGAGCGTTTCGATGACCTAGCCCGAGGCAATCGAATAATATGATGATTATATTATAGTCTTCGTATCCGTATTTTGTCGTATATTTTTATCCAGGCAAAGTCTCGTAAACATGTTAACATCGTAGCAGTTTTATTCGCTTCTCAGCTACCCTCGATGGTACGGTGCCAATTTTTGCTATTTTTTGCGATGATTTTTGCTTACGTGGTATTGCCACTCTGTCAAATCCACTCCGACATACACTTCCGCTCTCATGATCACATGATCCAATTACTGACAACGCTCGCGTGATATAGTCCATTTTGCAATGTGATTCCTATTACAATTAAAAATATCTATCACAATAATAAAGTCGGTAGAAATCAAAAAGTTTGGACCATAACTTGAAGGCGTGTGAAGATTTGATTCGATATTTTTTGGTGATAGCTATAGAAAAAATATAAGTAGGGGCTTATATAAGTATATGAAAAATTACTTATTATGTACGCACTGATATTTTTTACTTCTTGTGATTGCTCATATAAATACCACATCGTATCATATAAACTGGTTTGACACTTTTTACACTAATGCAATGTATATTTTATAAAATCAGTCAAGCCATAGTGAATTAATCTAGTGTTGACGCTTTTGAATTGTTTATATACAATTTTCTATAATTTTACATAATTACTACACCAATAACAGTTACCAATTACACCCACGGTGGTCGCGCGGCTTAAGCGTTGGACTATAACGCCGCGGGTCCCAAGTTCGAATCCTGGGTCTGGCAAGTACACATATTGTTTTTCAATTTGTGTCTGTCAGGGTATGGACCTAATAGGTTGACCATGTGGCTGACATCCATTTCTCGTAAAAAACAAAATCTGTTAATACAAACCTCTACTCTGTGGAGGCCCATATGATCCTATTAGGATATATTCGGACATGGTCGAAAGAAAGAATTATTATTAACAAATTAAAGTTTTATTTCTTGCTGCAGATATTTGATAATTATGTAATTATTGATTGGATGAATCTTAAATTGGTTTGTACCTATTTTGTAATGCTTACAGTTATGTGAGGGATGCTGGCGGATTTAGCTAGAAATGAACCTGGTATGCGAAACAACTTGAAGCTAATTTATTCATTACCATTATTATTTATTTTAGCAATCATTTTTCAGCTTTTATTTTATATATTTTGTCATATGTATTATATATAGGTATGATATACATAAGTAAAGGTGGAAGAGTCAGTCCCCGATTTGATCAAAAGTGACTTACCATGTTTTATCAAAATGTAACATGTTTTTTTCTACACTCTGCATATTTTACACCGGCTATCGTTATACAATAATGTTATAATTTCACTGATCGTAGAATATGTCACCTTCCATTAGCAAAAAACATATTACACTAAAATAACATAAATATTCAATTTTATCTCATTAAAAGTTATTTACACTATAATACAATATGTTATTTATCATAAAAGAAATATTTTGTATTACAGTCAAATAAGAACACAAAAGTGCCTGTTGCTTTGTTTATGTTCTGTGTGGATTATCTGCTTTCTGCGTTATGCTTAAATGGTTAATACATTATTGCTGCTTTATTTAAATTGCCCGAATTTGACGAGTTTGCATCTTTTGGTGAAATGGTCTATAGGTGTGAATATGGGTGTAGCGTGTATGGCATTCGGTGCATATGCGACGTAGTCCAGCGAGGCCTCGACAAACATCATTATCTATGAAAACATATTAGGGAGGACGGAGAGACTCATAGGACCGTGAAAATCACAATCATGACTGGTCCGCAGTGGAGTCCTAGGGTTTATATGGTAATCTTCATTACCTTCTGGTCAGCTGAGGTTTTCTTGAGTCCTCATCTCCTGATCATGTTATGGAGCAATTGCAATTTAAAAGTTTGACTTGCCCTCTTAAGGGGGAGAGGCATGCCAACAAAGAAGTTATACACATTTATATTTTTATAAAAATCGATGTTTTTTAAAATAAATATAAAAAAATTATAAAACGATAAATTAGGCAACGAATTCACATTTTTTACAATTGTAAGTTTATCTTTAAATTAAAAAAAAATTGAATCTTTTTAATGTTTTCAGATACATATTTATTAATTAATACATTTGAAATTGTTAATTATCAAAAAAAAATCTCAAATTGCTAGCTTCGTATTTTTCCGCTAGGTTCTCAGCTGGCGTGCCTCTCCCCCTTAAAGCAGGCATAACGTTATTTTTTGTGCTTCATGTGTATGTTATATGACCTTGAATTTGATTTCTAGCATACATATTAATAATTATATGTAGACACATATTCTATTGTATACTCTAAATACCCAAATTATCGACTAATCAACTTTTAGCATCAACCATACGATAATAATCTTCTTAGGATCATACCTACATGGTCAAAAAATTTAACTTTATCTTTAAATTCATTTATTTTACGTACCTATATGGATGGATATGACACATTGAAAATTCAAAACGTTTACAACATGACACAGAAATATTTATATAAAAGACTGGGTAATTTATATGAGTAAAAATTACATTGAAGCTAATAAAACAACGTCCACCAAAACTCACTCTTACGTAAGCAGAATATATAAATTGTAGTTAACAATAAAACTGAATAAGAAGTAGATATATGAACTTTTATTTAATTCGATTTCATCACTCTCATCAGTCTTATACATAATTTATGTTAATACTAGTTGCAAGAATATTTATAGTTATTTTTTAGTTGTCCTCATATTTTTGTTATATAAATACAGCTAAAAAATATATATATCTACTGTAATAATACAATGAGTACGCCACTGGTCAGCGTGTAGTCGGTGAGAAATCGTAGAAGCTTTTGGAAGCATGATTGTCAGTTGCATATGTCAGTTAAATTACGATGCATAATATATGTGTTATCGAACATATATATTGAAAGTATACGTACTTATATATTTTAAAATTTAGTTGAGTTAATAAAGAAAAATGCCCACTATGGCCGAGAAGCTTAAGCGTCGGCTTAGATGTAATGTCGTGTGTCCCAGGTTCGGAAAATACACTTATTGTTTTTTAATTTGTGTTTGGATTCTGAGTATGGACCTATTAGGTTCAGCAAGTGGCTAACACCCATCTCTCATAACTTAAATTTTCTATATAATTCGTTTGCAATAATTTTTTAATAAAAAAATGGTATAAATAGGCGTCCAATTTTTATTGGGACATCTTATTTAATGAATATTTTTATCTTTGAAACATGGTGATGTTATAAAGAAATCTTTTAATATTATAGTATGTACCTACTGTATAATGTGCCACCCCTATGCAACGCATGACCTGCCCACTACTCCTATGAGACGTCACTTTTCACAAAGTATCCGAATCTAATCTAGTGGAGGCATCTTACGGTAGACAGAGGAAGGAAAAAAAGATGTTTCAGGACTATCAAAATCCACATTGCGTTAAGTATAGTCTAAGATCACATTAGTCAGTGACTAGAATATAAGGTGAACTCATCACGATTATTTAACTGGGTAGTTTATAATTCTTCCATTTCAATATTCAAATATATATATATATTTGTTATGACAGAGTTTTGGAAAGATCAACAACTTTGTAGTTACTAGTATTTTAAAATGCCTTTTACGTTTCGTTAGTCTATATCTATAATAATGGTCTAATATATTAATTATATACACATAAGGTAATATTATTATTTTAAAAGCGTTAAGTATCGCTTTTTACTATTTTATATAAAAAAATGGTATAGGAAAAATCATTTGCCAATGTCATGTGTTGTGTTTGACACCCATCATGTTAATTCTACCGGAAAAACAATTTTCACAACAGTGTTGCCAATGGATACAGCTTGTGATGACAGACGGCGATTACTCACAGATAATAATTAAGAGAAAATATGCGTGCGTCATTTCCGGTGATCTATGCTATGTTCGAAGGGGAATATATTATTGTGTATTATATATAGAATATCGATTATTGGATTCAGAAATAGACTAATATATTGTATCATATTACACATCCAGAGAATAATTTACTTTGTAAATAGTTAATTGTGAATAACTATTGTTAAAATAAGACTTTAAAATGTATTTACATACCTAATTTTAATACATTATTGTCATCATATAAAGAAAAACACGAAAATGCAAAACTTTACTTCATTCAATAACTCTCTTGACATATCCCTATCCAAATTACTACCTGAGCTTTTTAAGTGGACTGTAATTATTTTGTGGAAAGATGAGGAGGCCGGATCTAGGGGTGGGGGCGATGGAACAGGATGCCAGACACTGACCTTTGTGATGATGTATGATGGCTCCGTGGTCTGGTTTCAACTTTCACTCGAGTATCGGTATTGTTGTTTTGGGTCACCCGGTTCGTACACTCACGCACTTTGTGACACAGTTTTATGGATTATATGTGAGGGTGTATGAATGATGATGATAGATTCTGAATGAGTCTGTATCTATTGAGTCAATCACTTAAGCGACGGAAAGCTATTAGAAGCCCGCACGCGCCCGCTATCGAGATGCAACTGAGTGTTCTTTGTAACACCGGATCTCATGATCCGTAATTGCGTATTGATTGTCTGGTAACAATAACACTGGGGATTAGTAGGTGGGTGAGAAGACATAGAGTGAAATGGAAACATAAATGACCAACCAACTTCATTACATAATATTAGGTATAATGGACATTGAAAAATATTAATTCAAGTCGTTCACAATATGATAGCCTAATGATATTAAAAACGAAAAATTTTGATAAAACATTTTTAAAAACTAGTATATCAATCCACGTATGTGGAATACATCGATTTCAGAAGCAATTCCTAATGGGAATAACTAATGGAAGGCTTATTTTACACACTGGATTAGATGCTTCCTATTCCTGTCAGGAACGCTCAGGAAACACTAGCAAGAATGAAACAAAAATAATGTACACCACATATAATTTTCAAACTACAGTATGTAAACATAACCTCTCTCATAATCTTCTGTTTTGGTATTCTAAAGACTTCTAGTAGTCTTGGTAATGACATGACAACGGTAATAGCTATCGAGTAATAGACTGATTTATGAAATATAATATTAAATATTTAAAGATTTAATCTTTTATTGTGTTAGCTGTCAATTAATGGTGGAAATGCATTGTATTATTTATTTAATTTAATAAAATGAAAATTTTTATCGCACTTCTTGCATTTTTATTTAATATCTGGACCAGTTTCGTCCGCCTCAGAGGGATATTTTCAACTGACAACAGTTGGACTTCAACAGTTGAAAATGTCCCTCTGAGACGGACGAAACCGGTTCAGATATTAAATAAAAGTTGAAGAAGTGCGATAAAAATTGCGGTATATTAAATTAAATTAATATTGACTGATATTATTCTTTAATTTAAATTTAATTTGATGTATCTATAGTTTTTTAGTTTTATATATTATGATTCTCAAATTTCACGACTATTTTTCCTTATCTTATCTGAAAACAGTGTATTAATTCAATTTCATTATAGTATCCTTTGATCAACATTAAATAGTCAAATAATTTGCAATAATTTAAACATTATTCCAAAGACGATATGCATAATTGACTTATGAAAATGCTCTATTACGTGCTACGACCAGTACAAACGCATCATTCCGCGCCCCGCGTCCGGCCGGTCTATTCTATGCGCGGTTCTAGCGGTCAGCGCATTGCGTTAGTTAACGCTCGGCCGCGCTAATGTTCGCTTTGTGGGAAGGAATTGCATGCTATTCTAATTAGATGCATGCACTCTTTGCCCTATGGTACCCGCTGCGGGCGTAACAAGTGTTCCGAGGCTATTTTTAGCGCTACAATGCATCGAGAATATTGCCTAGAGTTTTTTCATATATGAACTACTTGACTATAGCAGTTTCCCTATTACAGCCTACGCAATAGTGTATTTTTACACGAGCTTTTTCCAGGAAAGGCCAAACGCGTAACCCTTTCATGATAATAATTATATAATTACTATTAGGTTATTAATGAATGTCCTTATTGAGCTGTCGAAAAGTTTTCTTTATTTTATTACGTCTAGTAGTTTTCTTCAATATTTTATATATCTACGATCGAAAATTAAAACACAATTTTTAATACACCATTTCTTTTATTCAACGAATAATTTACAAGATTTAAGAATGTAATATTTCATATATTGAACAAACATAATTTGTAAACACCTCAGATATATAATATATACCCAGTAGAAAAAATCATATTTGAAAAAAATACGACATTTGAATCCGTGTATCCGCATGTAACTGGTATCGCGCCAATATGCTTTAACCAATTAAGTTACGAGCCGCCTACCCTACCTAATTGCGATAATTTAAACTAGTAGGCCCTTACGCAATTTGATGAGTATTTCATATATCTGAGGTGTTTTCAAGTTCGGTATGCTTAAAATATAATTAACATAAGTCATTATTTAATAAGCTCGTAAAAATTGTATGTAGTCAAAATATCACAGCTATCACAAATTAGAAAAAAACAAATAGTTAACTTGCTGTTTAAATAAATTAAAGTATTTATCTACTTACAAAGTCTAGCCTCATTTTTTGTGTCTTGTAAAACTAAAATTTTGTCATATCAGAAGTTTTAACAGCTCAACGACTAGTTAAAACATTAATTTTCAAACATTTAAGGCGATACTTCAGTGAAACTGCAAATAATTTTCAACTATAGAGGCGACACAATTTTGGACTCGCTGCCACTCGGAGACCGAACGTTGAGGTGTCAATATGTCAATTTGTTTCGTGATGGCGACGGGGGTATTAATTCTTAATTCATGTAAAGTTGACTAAAAACGTTACCCATTTACTTTAAAAAGACAACATGTCAATGAATATATTATTACTGTTACTAATAGAACATTAAATGGACGCATGTTGGATTTATATGACAAATTATATTTCGTTCGGCATGCGTCATTTGCACCCGCGACCCGCAATCCGCGCATCGGCTAGCCACGATCTTTTTAGACCATGCCTCCCTCAACTGAGGTATAGCCTTAACTATCTCCGCCTCTTAGTTGGGCATATGGACATTACATGGCACCTCCAAGAATCCATGTCACTCGTCTTTATATACAGGCCACACGAGTATCATGTAAATCAACCGTATGCACTATATGGATGGTATTTGGGAGCTTTACACGACGAAAAGTTTTGGTTCACTTAAAAAACAGGCAAGCCAGGCTGAACTTCTTCTCAAGTATCAACAGTGTATGGTCGAGTTAGTTCAAAAATAACCTCATCACTCTCAGCGTGATGAGAGGCTGCTTGGTCGGCTCTCCTATCTCATTGTTACTCCTAAAGTGATCACACTGTATTGACCCAAAATATCTGATCTCATATACGGTATTAAGTATACGGTAGCTCTTACACCTCGTAAGGTGCCATGATTCGCCAGTAACACCGTCAAGCGTCGAATAGGTGGCATTTGGTTGAATGATGTCACAATAATTCTCATTCGGATAACGGACTCTCTTTGCAAAGTGATATCTCTCGTTCTATCTACTATCTCGGTGTTTAGCCTGTCGCTAATCAGGGGGAAATCTGGACCAGGATATAAAACGTTGGGTTTTTTTTGTGTTGATTTTATAACCACAAATATTGGGTCTAGGACGATTTGGCACCGCGAACTGGCCTCCGCCGATTGGCCTCCGGTAATTGGCCGCCGGTACAATCGGACGCCGGCCCAATTGGACGCCGACCCAATTCGACGCCGACCCAATTAGCCTCCGGGAGGATTGGACGCCGCACAGTTGAATTAAATGCGCAAAGGAATAGACGTACGTTACGATTTGTTGGAGTAAGTAAGCAAGTCAGTTTAATATGCTTCTATCTTCTCAGTAGTTGTAACTTATACATTTCGCGCTTGACACATTTTTAATATAGATTGAGAATAATTATTATGCTTTATGATGTTTATTAAAAGAAAATAAGTCTTCCCTCGCTAAAACTTAAAGATGTGCATAATCAATTAATTTATTGTCTATACACGGGTACTTATTTATATTTACAACAAATATTAAAAATAATGTTAGATGTTAGAATGAAAATTACATTATATTTCAGCGTTTTATCGACTTAGCTTAAACATGTATATTATTATGCATAAATGCGTATTTTAAGATAGTATGAAATTAAAAACAAAATATTAAGTAAGTTATCTGCTAAGTACCTATAAATGTTTCAGTACTTTGATTGATAAACTACTTAGGTACTGGGTGCTGGACGAAATCCCGAAGGCCGAAATCCCGAATGCTGAAATCCCGTTCGCGGGAAATAAAGTTCGCGGTGTCAAATCGTCCCATTCCCCAAATATTCGCGATCGTGGTGCAGTGCGTAAAACACTGGCTTTCAACCCGATAGTTCTGGATTCGATTCCCGGTGAGGACATAATATTTATGTGATATCCTCAAAGCCTGGGTGTTTGTGATTGTTCAAAATTACTAACAACCACCTTGTACGAAAAATCAAGGACATGGTTATTAATAAATCTAAAAAACAAAACCACAAAAAATCATTGCTACTTAAAATATCAATTAGTGGGATAGTGAGCATGCTGTATATTTTCACACAGTTTATCAAATATTGACTGATCTTAAAAAAACTAGAAACGTCAACTCTTAATTCCATACTAACAGTCATTATCAGTTACAGTTAGTTATAATATTGTTTTACGTAAAATATAAAATTAAACCTTTAACATTAGATATACATAGTTCCACTAGATACAGGTACATAATATATACATAATAATATGATGTGATGATTTCAAAGTAGGTACCGAAATTACAACCCAGAGCTCGGCCAATATGGACTCGCAGCAAACGTGATCATAATTCACCTGACTTATCACAATGCTGCCAGGTGTATTAATTAATTTACTCAAGTACAGAAACAGCGCTCGTGTTTACACCAGCTGCAGTTACATAGCCAGCGGAGTTATAAGCTAATTAAAACGGGTCTGTAATGAAATTATAACCTTTTTTGCGAGTATGGTAATACTGAATTTTAATTTAATGTTTGTTGTTTGTTGAACACAATTTAATTAAGTATGTTGAACTTTCATGGAAAGACAATTTAAATAACACAGGAATTAAAAAAAACAGAAAGCAAAAATTCTTCACACACTACTATATTTATCTCTGACACAAGTATGTAGGTACTAGGTAAGTAGGTCCAAAATTTGACATCTCAGATCAAGTATGATAATATTTATTATAAAAAGTAAAATATAATATTTTATGTTCAGTAAATTGATTCCACGTTGGCCGAGCGGCTTACGCGTCGGCTATAATGTCCTGGGTCCCAGATTCGAACCCTGGGTTTGGAAAATACATACATTGTTTTGTCAATTTGTAATTAGAGTCAGAGTATGGACCTAATAGGTTGAGAAAGTGGCTAACATCCATTTCTCGTAGAAACAAAAAAAACACCTGTTAATTCAAACCTAAACTCCGTAGAGGCCCATATCGTCTGCTTAACTTGCAAACTGCTTATTTAAATTTTAGCAAAGTGTTCAGGAGAACATTCAAACTAAATAAATTTGGTGTTAAGCAATATTTTATAATGAATTTCACATATGTTTTATAAATAATTATTTTATTGATTTGACATACAAGATTTAACAATAATTTTAGCCGTTACCTCAAAAAAGTTCTGGTTTGCATTACTCTCCTTCTCCTGCCAAGATGAAGTTTGGAGATAAAGCCGACGATATGATCTTATTAGGATCGGATATGGTCTTAGAAGAAGAAGAAGAAATTGTATCAGTAAAATGCTAAAAGATGAAACAAAATTTGAATTCGAATCCCGTAAACATGGCTGTCCTAGGACAATAATTATAATCCAACACCAGAAAATAATTTTATTCATACTGTAAAAACATTATGGATACACTGTGAAAATATAAATATAAAGCGTAGCAACCGTAGAATATAAATTTTACATATATATACTGAAAACATCCACAGCACAATTATGATTACAGCGGTATTATAAATCAAATAATAATTAAGTATTATGAAAGAATCGACACTGTATTAAAGTTTCATGTTATATCCACTCCGTTGACCCTATTCGAATAATGCGTAGACTATGGGAAATGAAGATGTATGGCGTAGCGGGCGTAGATAGTCTATCCGTAGAGGGGCCTCGCTGCATAGAGAGAAATTCCATTTGAAGGCAGTGCTGTGGAAGCATTTCCAAACCACCGCATTGCATTGGATTGCATGCCTATGCCTTTATGCTATCCACGAGCTTGGCTTAGTACTAGGAATATGCATGGATAGTAGCTCTGTTATAGCTATATTAAACATTTGGTTTACGAACTAATTTAAATATTTATTTATAATAAATGAGAAAACTAAATTAGGTACTGATATCAATGGTTTGTTCATAAATGAATCATGGACACGTAGAGTGGCATATACAATACATTTATTTTATGGAAAACAAAATTATATAAGTAGGTATATCTAACACCTGTTCATCTATTTTTTTCAACATATGGGCGATATGAAATATATTTTAACAAAATAAGGAAAAGTTAAAAGAAAGTAACTCTTCTACGTGTATATAATTAAAGTGACGTCACCCAATTTTCTGTATTATACCGCCTCCCCCTTCCTTAACTACATTGCCACACTTGAACACAAAACCTTTAAACTGTAAATTACGTCATATTTGTTAAGTTTCTATTAAATTAGTTTTCAATAAAAAATCAATAAAATAATATCGATTTCAGCAAGTACCTGTAATATTTTCAATTTTGTTGGTTTTGTGACAACAAATTTTTACGACATGCTTCCTCTCATCTCTTCTATCACACGTTATCACATTATATCAGACCCCCTGTCCATTTACATTGTAACATTATATATGAGGCGTCTAATTACAAAAGTCCACAATTCAATATTTTCGGAAACAACGTTTTTATGTTTCAAGCTTCAATTATTTGTTTTAACGTTAGATTATTTTTTCCGTTGTATTCTATGTCAAAATTGGAGCCAACTGACAATTTGTTTTAGCCGATAAACTCTTAAATGTAATAAATATAGGCAAAATAAAATTGGACGTAGCGCTATTTGTACCTCAATTTTTAATTTACTCCGCATAAGGCACATATTTCCGTGGCACTGTCACGAGTTTACCAGATGCTACAGCATGGAAGACGCCCTTTTCAATATTGAACGTTCCCTTATTGGTTGACTTAAACACGCGCGAAATTAACCAAGCTTTAAACAATATGAAACACGGACTTGGCGCTTTTTGTAATAAATCGAAACTTAAAATATTTTTTTTCGTAGGGTTATGTCGCGTTTTGGAATTTATAGATCAAAACATATTGTGTAAAATTATACAAAGAATACGTGCGTATGTTTTTCCCGATTTTGACCAAATGTAGACTTATCGCTTTTTGGAATTAAACGCCTCATATAGACGTCCTCTAGGCAGTGCACATGAACCTCCACACCATGTACGCTATATTATCAGATTTCTTGACTTATTACTGACTTGATTTATTGTGCTGTGAGCCATTCGCACAAACCATTTGGTTCTTGCTCTAGATCAAACACAGATGTCTTTTTATCTGACATTACATGGCTTCAAGATGTATTCAAGGCCTAATATTCATTTTAATTTAATTAAGCATTAAAGGAATGTGGTCTTATTTAGTTGTCTTGCAACATTATACTAAAGAAATATCAAAAACATTGAATTAATTATGTTATATAATTTGTGGAATATTGTTTAGTTTCTAATGATTACTGCACAAAATTGATTTAGTTTACTGCAAGATTGGTACCTAAAAACACACTGTGGATACTAGTCTTTGTAAAAGCTATAAAAATTGCTTTGTGACATTTCATTGACCAGCGCGGCTACGTGATATCCATCGTCCAATTTATCATGTTGGCGTCGTCCTATCAGCGATACCTAGTCGACGGCTCTGAACCATTCTAGATACCCATGGGTACACTTATTATTTACAAATTATATATGTTTAAACACTGTATAAGAATAAATCCCCTTGAAAGTTGTGCACCTCTGCTATATGATTTGACCGGCTACGACGGTCGGTAGAGTGGGGCAATGCATTTACTTGATAACTCGCTACGGCTCTATAATAGTCGTACGTGATACCTGCGGTAGCATATCTAACAAGGAGCCGTGATTTGCATACACGTTACCAATAATCGATAGAGCTTTGACCAAATTACTTAGCAATAAAAAGCACCATTCGAAACCAAATGTACAAAAGGAATATAACATAACATTATATTTTTATTGAAAATACATATTTTTGACAGACATAAATATGTATTACAGAAAAAATCGATCTACTGTGATTCGAGCATATACATTCCACGTTTCTTGCGAATAAATAATATGTACCCACCTACTTTCAACCAATTTAGCTATATTTTTGCGAAGCAGAGACGTTCTGTTGACCTTACCCATTTTAGAACATCTGTGACATTTTCGCCAATCTAGGAAACTGCCAGGATGAGTGCTAATAGTATAGAAACAATTATATTGTTTTTCGGGAAATTATCTAAGGCTTAAACTATTTCAGGAGTTTTTTAAGCTTAGTTAAAACCTTTTAGGGATTTTTTTATATAATTATTTATTATAAATCATTATGCCTTTTTAAGAATAATAATAATAATTTAATAAAACTAAGTATATTTTTTTCGGTTCACTTGGTGCAAAGATACTGTATTAGAAATAACAAAGAAACGACGAAACGGATCATTTAGTAAATTAAATTGTGGAAGTTACTATGGACTTATTATCCGATTTAATATGCTTTTTGTGTCCGCGTGTTATTGGAAGCATCACATAATATTTTATTCTATATTTTCATCATACTTACCTACCATTATTAATATTGTTGGTTGACCGTAATAATATATTATATTATATAATAATCTACCGTATTTAATTATATTTTTGTTATTTTTAATAATTTTTGTAATATTTTCGATTCAGGAAGTATGTATGGAAGCATTGACTGTTTTGAAATAGCGATAACTCGTTCAAAAATATTTTTTCTTTTCCGTGTTCCTCATCATCCCTGCATTCCGCCATCCGCATAGCGGAAGGTATTGAGATCCTTGTAGCACCTTTCTTAGATACCTACATAATAAATCGGGACCCTAGTCCAGAAGACGTGGGGTATCTGTATTTCAAAATCTATTGTTTTTTTAATTAGTTCGTATATTGTTGTTTGATTTCTATACATTAAAATGGATTCTGATTAAGATTTTTATTATTGTAGCCTTCTTATGTTATAGTTGAGTTTGCATGGCTTTCCAATATGAAAACGTTTGCTATTTTTTCCTAGTTTAATGGGGAAATAACTCAAAATAATATAATACGATAATAGCATTTGAAACTTTTGTGAAAATTTTCATTTTTGTTAGATTTATTAGTTTTGTTTGTTCTTATATAATTATTGTGCAAGTTTTATTGAAATTTTACAGTTGAATAAGCAATTATTAATTTACTTACATGAAGAATTAAAATAATGTTGAATCTCAGAAAAAGTTATTCGATTTTATAATATTACATATTACACGATATCTTTATTAACTAAAATCCTTGAATTTTTAACTTGATTCCAAATTGTTAGAGTATTAAAATCATATAGTTACCTGTAGATCACAATACCCACATATATACTATATAACTTCTAACAAACAATATTCATATTTCAACGCATTTTTGAAATACTTTGTGTTGTTTAATAAATTTGAAATTTGAAAAATGCTAATGAAAACGATAAGTAATGGTTCATCAAATACGATTTTTTTTGTGACAAAACTACTTTATTAATGATGTACCTACCTCACGAATACATACTAAATCAATATAATTTTGCTGATATTTGTGATAGTTCCAAAATCGTATGATAACCATGATAAAATGATAACCTGAATCTATTTGGCTCTGCATTTGTATTATTATTCTGAGTAATTCTATTCACTCAGGTCTATTGAAAACAAACACTCTACTAGTATACATTTGGTAGTAAAGTTAACAAGCTTTGATTTTTCTAAAGATTACAAAAAAAAAATTAAAAAAATTCGTATCGAATAGCGTATTTATAAAATACTATTATTAAGTTAAAATGGAGCGATTTTTTATTTTTTATCAACAAAACTGCAAGTACAGCAATTGATTTGCTAATTTCAACTTACACTTACAGCTAACACGACATATTTGGTTCAAGTCGCAGTGGTTGCATGATAAGCAATTTAAAAGCTTATGAGTGTTCCTTCTCTCATATTTACAATAAAATCAGCTGAAATAAAACTTACGTGTAATGCGTAATTACTAGGCTAAATTATATTCATAAACTAAATTCGAAATAAAATGCAAACATATAACCATTACACAAATAAAGGGGCTTAAATGATAGTTTAAAACTTTATAGGTGTGAAATTAGTATTAAAAATTTTCATGGTTTCTTCCAACGATGACGAAGAATACCTTTTTTCTCTATAGACGGAGTGTAAATGTGTAAAAATAACCCTTAAAAACTCTGGTCTATTTGTTTTCACTTAACATTATTGAAAAACCGAAACGCTCAGCAATATTTTGATAGGGAAACAAGGCAAGGTTTAATTTCTCAGATAAAAGGTTTCTTCGACATCTTTGGTTTTAGTATATATTTTGTAATAACTATTTTATGAAAATATATTTGTAATTTCGTCACAAAATAACTCTTGCTTGCGCGGTTTTGAGCACTGACGATGATATTCTAAGTAATGTCATCCGACAAATAAGTATTTATTGGCACAGCATACTTAAAAGCCTCGTATGAATACATTCAATTAATCAGTAAGCAGCGCATGTTTTAGAAATGTATGCAGGTCCATTATTCTTCCAGAAACCCTTTCCATTTAGCGCTACCGATTTTGGTCGAGCTTTTTCAAATCCTTTTTGATGCTCTCACTCTTGAATTTCGATCGCTGGATATTTAAAATTAAACTGCATACAATCTATCCAGTTTAAAATAGGTTACCTGTACCTAACATCCGCCACCCAAATCAACGATGCGAATAAGGGCGGCATAGGTTGACTAGGTGAGGTTGGAACGGCTCTAGTCTGCCAGGGTTCGGGCTCCGGTGGCTTGGGTAGATGGGGGCGAGTAGCTGTTCATTGCAGCATGCCTAACAAGTCAGATTCGCTTTACCCCGCGTTGCAACGTGCCCCGCACCACTGTATTCTGCCCACGAAATATATTTGCGTGGAGGTAATGCATATTATCGATAGCTTCGTAGCGGCGTAGCGCTACGTCTACGGCCTACGCCAAAAGCTTATTCATATAATATTATTTTGAAAATTTAATAATATCTACACGTAAAACTAAATATCTACGCTTATTTTTGATGTGGTAAATTTCAAACAGTATTTATTTTAATTGCATCCATCATCCATACATTGCTTAATAATTTGTAATGTATGTATCTACTATCAAATGCTTTAACTGTAATTGTTATTAAACCAGATTAAAAGATATTTTTTCTTTTAGAACGATTACTTGAGTGGAGGGGGTTTATAATAGACATCCCTAACTAATTTACATAAGAAGTCTAGCCGGGAATTTAGTTAAAAATCGATTGCAAGATTTGTACTGGACAAACAACCACCGGACAAACAAGAATACGAGTTAATAAAAACCTGGTAAAAATACAAAGATTATTGGCTTATTTGACTTTTCCTGTCAATTCCAATTTCGAATTCTCACAACAGATCAAGATAAAATTTGAATATTTTTCATTCGATTTTAATTCGATGTTCTTTTATTTGACTTAGCTGTCAGAATTATTTTCACTTTTCAATGTTGTAAGCCTAGATACAAATATTTTAATATTGAAGGATGTAATTATTATTGATATGTTACGTAAGCTATAATAATGTATATCGATCGGTGAAGCGACGTCATACGAACTCAGGTACTTCAGTTATTATTAAATAAAATAATTAAAGCATTACTATTTTAGCTATATGTATTATCTATGTTCCTATATTTAGATCATTATAGGCTTCGTATGTAAAAACAATGTCACAATTGAATAACATAACGAAGATTAAAGTAAATATAACCAATTTGATCCTAATTTAACTATGAGGATAAGGTATCCTTTGTACCTATCTACCTCCTAATTTAATTTAATATTATGTAAACAATGATTTTAACAGATATAGCAAACGATAATTTAAATATATGCAATTTGAGGTCTGGATGTTCTTTGACCAAAATGATCGACTCATTTAGTCATTATCGCACACATTCAACTATACTTACATTCAGTGACGACCTGTGAGGATAGACAGATCATGCGTTGTATTGGGGTGGCACATAATTAAGGGCGGCGAATGAATAGACGAATACAAATATTACAACTTATGATAATAGTGGCGATTTCCCATGAAGCATCATTAGAATGGATCTCAATATAAAAAATAATCTTTGCATAAAATATCCTGACAATATAACTATTATCGTTTTGTAATATTAATAGGTACTCACTGTGATATATATTTTAATGTCAGTTAATCACATACATAGTGTTTACATACTTGGGTGCCACGGTTGCCGATGATGGTGGTATTTCTAGTGAGCATGGAATCGGCATGGTCAAGGCTGTATTCTGTGAGGACCAAATGTTGTTTGTTTAACGCGTGCGTGCTACCTGTGCTCCTGTATGGCTGTGAGATATGGCATATTACTAAGCTTCAAGAGTCTTGGCTTTTAAGCTTTGAGAATCGATGTCTCCGCCGAATCTTAGTGGTACATTGGTACGACCGCGTTGCAAACACTCGAGTTCGTGAGCAGATACAGCAGCCTTCGGTGATTGAAGTTATCATGAAGAGACGCTTTATGTGGCTGGGACACGTATTCCGGATGCCGCCAAAGAGTGCGGCACTTCGTACCCTTGTGGCACAGCTTCAAGGGTTCCGTCGCCGTGGCCCTCCCTCACCCTGCAGCGGTGCTACAAGAGCGACCTACGTGCTGCAGGTCTGATATGGCGGGATGCGCAAGAGTTGGCGATGGACCGAGGGACGTGGCGCCAACTTGTGCTTGCCCTATGCCCCAATGTTGGGACGTGACAGGGTGGAAGAAGAAGAAGTGTTTACACAAGGGTACTTCCAAATCTGTCAGCGCCTCAAATCTTCACGTAAGTACCTAAAACCACCACTGCTTGACAGTAGTTTTCGTGGAAATTTAATTCTCAGTAGATACTACAGTGTGTATGTAGGTCAATTTAATGTTTTTTTTGTGTATTTATTTGCTTAATACATTTGCGCCCAGCGCGTAACGATTAAGGTTACCATTCCATATAATTAGCATGCTATTTAAATGTGGTAATTAAAAAGTAATTATCTAGTCAGCGGTCAATGTGTTAAGATGGCCAAACATAAATAATAAAATAGGTACCTAAGTAAGTCGCAGCTAATTCTGTTTAATGGTGGAACTTTGGCTAGGAACATCACTGGCTACATTCATATAAAGATAAGACAAAAAATTATATTGCGTAAATAAATCTTATTTTCAGCTGTCTGTAGAAGACCTTTCCCCCTCACATTTTAATTATTTTTACAAAACCCAGCCAATTAGATTTCAGCCTATCTAGACTAAGGTACCTATAAAAGTATATCATCATCATCAGCCGGGGTCAATCCACTGCTGGATGGAGGCCTCCTCAAGCTTTCTCCAACTCTCTCGGTCCTGTGTCGTTCGCTGCCACGTATTTCCACCGAACTTTACCAGTTCGTCAATCCAGCGGCTTTTAGGGCGACCCTGTCGCCGTTTCGTACCCCTTGGGTACCATTGGATGACGGCATTTGTCCAGCGGCCGTCCTTTCGGCAAGCAATGTGCCCCGCCCATCTCCATTTCAGCTGTTTGGCAACGTCTATTACATCGCGTACTCTTGTCTGCTTCCTAACCCATTCGTTTCAATTCAATATTTTATTCTAAAATCTACAATATTTATCGATATTATATCACCGTTTCAATAGCAATGCGGTACTAAATTCAGATGCCTAATAGGTACCTTATGTTTACACGATTTGAACTGGTAATGCAATAATGTGATTCCAGTCACTACCATGTGTAAATTTAATATCCTGACCACATTTGAGTTGTTATTAATGTATTGGAAATTCAGATTTATATGCTAATCGATAAGCATGCAAGCTCAACAGAACGTAGAATTCGTATCATTGCTTTCGTAGCATTTAGATATGTGTCCTAATATGTGACATAAATAATGCACACTAAACTTTGTCAGTCAAACGTATTTGTTATATTGAACTAAAACTACAATATGTAGATAGTGTTTGTTAGTTTATAAATTTAATCTATTATGGTTTGGTTTAAGCAGGGGTAATTTGAATTTAAAAAAACTCACACGACCTACGATGTTTACTCTTACTTCAATGAAAATATTTAAGTATGATAAAGTGTACACTATTTTTGTCGCATCTCGGACACAACCTACTGCCACTGTGGTGGTTTGGCTTGATTTTTAGGCAGGGTTTGATTTTTAAAAACTAGCCAGCACCATTTGCAATTTGTATTATTAGTTCAATGAAAACAAATAAGTAAGACTGAGAAACTTTGATCTGCACTATTTATGTCGGGAATGGGACGACTGGCCTCCGGACAATTGGACGCCGCACTGTCGTAGACACGTGTAGACGAAGTATTTTAATCAGTTTCTATCTACTACTTAGTAGTTTGAATTCATTTTACTCTTAACATAATGTATTCTTTATCGCGGATTGAGAATTACCATGCTTAAGGCTTTATATTAAATAAAAAACTCTTTTTTCGTTGGAACTTAAACATATGCATGATTAAATCATTGTTTACGTCTGCATATTTACATTCTTACCAACTATTAAATCATAATATAATCATTGAAGTATAAATAATAATATTGAATATTTTTTTTAAGTACCTATAAGTACTTAACGTCTATTTATTTTCGAATTCCGTGGCGTCCAGTTGTCCGGTGCCAAATCGCCATAGACCCTTTATGTCGGATCTTAGAGTATAATAATATGCTTGATGAAAATGATGTAATATATTCTAAAAATATATTTTTTACCTATATTATCTGTCTAATTATTTATTACTACCTACATAATATTAATACAAGTAAATATCATTTGATCTAATTTTATGCGAGGTAATCAGGCAAAAAGGCATATCAGTATAGTAAAGAGTGCAAAAAAGTGCAAAGTTATAAAACGTATACTCTAATAGCATACCTCCTCCACCGTTATGTTAGTGTAGAATTATAGGTAAAAAAGACGTAGCACATAAGTCTCAACATAGTGAAGGTTGTATTTAAAAATTATATGGATTAAACATCGCCAAACCCGTTGCATTGAATTAAATATAAATTTAAAAAAAAACTGTAGGTAGGTACGCATTTTTTGGATATATGTATATTCCAACCCATGACTTAACCGATGATATTAATTTAACTGTGTGTACCTATATTAATTTAACAATGGTGAAATAATAGGTAGGTACACATAATAACTAATAGGTACTAATAAATTATAATAAGTAAAATGTATTTAAATTCAACTTACGCGCTAGGTACCTAAAGTCTCAACGTGATCTTTTTAGACACAACGTTAGTAAAATTTTTCCTAAAATATTCCAAAGAACTGACAAAGCGTAGTGTAGCAAGAATGTTGTAGATAGGTACCTACACCATAACATGACACAAAGTAATATTTTACATAGGGTAGGTAATGTGTCATCTTCCCCCAGCCTGTCAGGTTTTCTTGCGAAGAATAAGGCAGCGTTTGCTACCCCTCGCGGGAACATAACAGCAACCCTTGCGTCATAAAACATGCAAATGAGACCGATTTACATATTACTCAGACGTTTCTTTCTGGAGTATATTTTATACAGTGGACGAGAAACGAGTTTTTAAATAATTTGGCATTATTTAAATAAATTAATCATTCGGATTCGCGCCCATCGTAGAGCATAAGTTAAGATGATCAAGTGAGTTCAAATTGGGTTGAAATCAGATGTTGTTTTTTTTATATGCATATAACTACCTACCTAAGTAGGTATCATAAAAACCGCATAGTGATGATGAAAAGTGATAGATTATCAATCAAAACTTAGAGTAGGTACCTAGGTAGTTGAACACTATGGAGGTTCATATGCTATTCTTTTATTATTAAAGCTGAATTATTGGCTGTTAAATTTTAATCGATACAAATATTCGATACCTATGCATCTACCTACAAAGTTTTCCAAGCAAAAAAATCATTGAAGTATTCAGGTAGTATAAACTATAGGTATATATAACTTAAGGTCAACTTAGCAAAACACAGTAGACGGTTGAGCGAGATTTCGTAGATAGGGTGGGTTTGATATAAGTACCTACACCAAAGAACAGCATTTACCTAATACGTATTTTTTTATTTTTATTATTTAAAATGGTATGTAGCTAATCTATGACAACATCTTCTTGGCTACGTGTTAAAACTGTGAACTAACATGCTCCTCCCATTTTTAACCGCAATTCCATTATAAACTAACAAGCTCCTCCCATTTAGTCGGCAACAGCGCCTTCCTTCAAGTAGCCAAGAAGATGTTGTCGTACAATAGTTACACACTGGATGTATAATCTTAAACACGGTTACTTAATTGATTGCATGGTTTAAATATGAATTTACGTTCTGGGCAGATAAGATCTTTCTTGCAGGTTGCAATCTTGCAACCCAGCGACAAACAACGCTCTATTAGTATAGGTAAATATATTTTAATTTTGTCCATACAATGCTGGAATTTTGAAATAATTAAAATAAAATAATAAAATTAAACTTGGTATGTTTAGGTCAAACAATTATTTAGTAAAATTGCATCAGAATTTCACAACGGTAACGATAGTTACCTGGGTATATACCTGAATCATAAATTTAATATTATACCTAATGTCAAAACATTCACAGCGTGTTATGAAACATATTATTACGTATGAGAAAAAATACAAAGTAAAATAAAGTTTCATTAAAAATCCTCCACAAAATTATTTGTAATTGAGCGCAAGCTGACGATGGCCCTATTTTAAAAATGTATAATGAAAAATCCATCTAAATATATCATTAGTATTAGTAATAAATGAAAAAACCAGGTAGGTACCTAGCTAGCTAATGAACAAGATTAGTGTCTAACTGTTTACCGATGTAGGTATATTGAATTTACAAAATAATAATAGGTTTAAATTTATAGATACTAAAAGAGCTTTCAAGATACTTTTAGGTTTTATTAACGCATAATTTGATACCAGTTTTTGACCAAGTCATAAAAAGGTGGGGCGACAGCTTTAAAATCTCATATTAGTTATCTCGTAAAGTTGAATGTAGCAGAACGTGCATTTATTTGTTCACACTAGGTTTTTTTAATGGGTCAATTGTTTATATTATTTTCAAAGATTATATTATGAGGTGGTAGATATTTACCACATCATGTATGTATATCAAAGGTGCACTATAATAGTAAAATTATTGCGAACTCCGTGAAGAAGAACGTGATGCATAAATTTTGTTGTAGGTATAAGGAAATTTTAATGATTTTTATACGTGTTGTTATATACCTATCACAAAGACGAATATTTATTTCATTGTAATGCTACTCATACTTTGTAATAGCTCGCAGCTATGAAAACTTAAACATACCATAAAAGTTTACGAGCCCTCAAAGCAGAGATTTTCTCGAAGTCATAAAAGTAACCATGTAGTAACAAGAAAAGCTCAAAATCACAGCCAGATACATCCGTCTCTTTTCACGAGGGTGGGCGGAGCTTAAAAGCTCGCTTCGATGCACATTGGCTGAGCAGACCACGCCCAGCCGAAGTCAGTCTACCAAAAGGCATCGCATGAATGTTATATACCTATCCACTTATCTTTATCATCGTTGTATATAATATGACTAAACTTGTGAGTGAATAGGTATAACCTAAAGATTAAACGCTAAGTTAATTTGTAAAAACATAACTGTTGTATCCAAATAGATAATATTAATTATTTCTTTGATTATTTAACTGATAAATTTAACAGTAAACCAGGTTTGTTTACGTAGAATTCACGCAATCCATTTAATTAAACTACAATACTTACACATTCTTCAAGAAGCTCATCAAACTCAAATGTACTTTTTGTATAATGGGCAGTAAATAGAAAGGCACCTACTAAACACAATACATTATTGATGACATAAATTTGTGTTTTGATTCCTTTAAAAATTACAGCTTTAAAGATCACATCGTGAAGGTAAGTTAAAGATCTTATTGATTCTCATCATGATAGGAGTCAAAATTTTCTCTAAATAACTGAGGGTTTTTGCTCTTTTAGTGCCAAAATTGATAATAATCATTAATAATCATTATTGGTTTTAGACAATTTAAAATCCCTTTTATTGTTACGTAATTACTCTTGACTACTTTCAGAATTCTTTAGTGGTGATAGGACGTAGCAACTTGTAGGTGAGCATCGGTAATAATTATAGGTACAGGCCAGTTGTTCATCGCTAGGGACGCTAGGCACAGAGTGCGGAAGTATTTCGATATGGAGAGTGTACTTAGAAGATAAGGATTAGATTCTTAGAATAAGGGTAGATACCTGCCTATATCAATCGATGCAGCATTTTTTTTACATTCCAACAGTCACAACTATTGGTACCTACCTAATAAGTCAAACGATAATAATTTATTACTTTTTAAAACCAATCCCTGTCATAAAATTGGACGCAATGACGCATTCGGATTACTATAGCTCAGTAGTGAAGGGTGGAGGTAGACTATTAAGATCCGCCATAAATAGTGCACACTAAACTTTATCAGCCATACGTATTTGTTTTCATTAAAATAAGACTGCAATTTACAGAAGGTGTTGGTTAGTTTTTTAAATTCAATTTAAACACTGCGAAATCAAGCCATAATAGATAATAGTCAAAAAATACTCGTCTATCTATAAAATATCTAAAATTATGCAATTAAATCACACATAACATTGGATATTTTATAGATAGAAGAATATTTTATATATATTATAGTTTGGTTTAGGCAGGGCCTAATGAATTAAAAAAAATGAATTAACAATAATATGTGTAGGTAATATTATTTATTCTTAATCCAACGAAAAAAAAATATGTACGTATGAACGAAAAAGTATGCACAATTTTGTCGTATCGCCCAACATGTACAAAAACCATTATTGTTTGGTTAGGCTGGGTTTAAGGGGGGACATGCTCGTCGTAGGTCAAAATTGAGTTTTTATTGTATTTTCAAACCATGGTCCTGGACACTCCTTAAACGTTGTAGATAATCTATTTATATAATTTTGAAGCCTTATTATCCTTTATATCTATTTTAAATATTTAATGACTGCATAAAGTATTTTTGTTACATAAAATAGTATTCTTTTAAACCTCTCGCTCTAATGTTTTAGAATATAGTCATATTTCGGTACATGAATGTGCAGTGGTGTTAAGATTTTTTACATTTATTAATTTTTAAACGCATTTATAAAACCATTAGTATAATTTATGACGAGATAATTTTAGTAAAATATTTACGATAAAAAATTATATTGATAATCTCTGTGATCCCAAATTTGACAAGAATTAGACATTTTATTATTCAAAAAATGGGCAAGATTAACACATTTGAAGATAATTCTAAAGATACTCATTATAAGCTATGTCTTTGACCATTTAAGTATGATAAACATCCTACGAATAATGATTGCTTTATAATAATTATTGACCTAAGAATAAGGTAGTGATTTTTTTAAATACGCCATTTCTTTTGGCATTCCCCAGTGGTTAAGCTACAACATACGGCCGTAGCCATAAATTGAAAAACTATAATTGAAGTAGGGAGTAAAATGATATTGACGCGCGTGTTTGAACATGTACCTAACCGATTTTTTTTTTTAAACGGCTAAAACGAATACCATTATGACAAATTATGTTTTGTTCGTCACGCGTCGTTTGCACAATCTGCGCGTCGTGTAGTCACAATCTTTTTATACCATGTCTCAGCTGAAGTATACTTACTTATACCTACATTAATACTTATAGGAAATATAATACGTATGATAGCTACGAACCGTGTTTGGATATAGGTAGGTACATAATAATATACAAATATACATAAGTACTATTAAATTAATTTAGGAAGGTATATAGCGTACTTATAACTAAATTCATGCGTGTGTTTCAAGCAATTGACGCTATTTTCCCTGATCACCAATCCGTAAAATCAAAGTATCCAATATCCCCGATCCGAAGTGATTCATATAACTCACTTGCATTCGATATCTGTTACAGACAAGAACACGTGCGCACGTGCGACGCTTCAGTGAGCATTTACTAACCAGATCCACCATTCTCAGCCAACTTCAATAGCGTGTGATGCCGAGAGGACAAGTCAGTGGGATTCTGCTATATTCATCAGGACCAGGGAAGAATTTAGGTTACATTATAATGTATTTAAGCTAACGTATTTTTGATTTTCGTTATTATCATACCCTCGTAAGTAGGGAATCCAATCCCGAGCCAAAATTCTGATCCCGGGATTTCAGGATTACAATTTGACAATCCCGGGATTGGCATTTTTTCCATTGTTTATATAAAATTTTTATATTAACAAATAACATTGATAAAATTGGTCAAAAATAAATCTAGTATAATTTATACTATTTAAGACATTTGTTGTTAATATTGTATACGTTCAATCTTGGAAATACACAAGTTTAACGGAGTAAATAATATTGTAATATAAATAATAATGTGAATGTAATAGGAGATTGCTGTTTCTGATAGTAAAGACTTGATGAATGGATTAGCGAGATTTAAAATAGTATAGCAAATAATCATGGCGTACTTATGGCCTTTCCGCTTCATAAATCTAATTAGTCAGACAAATCTGAAACTGCCGTAAAACGTATGATATCATGGTGGAATAACTTTGTTAATAGTTCGAAGCATTGTTTTTTCCAATCTTTCAATTTTTAATAATTTATGTGAAAAAATAACATGAATCGGCAACCTACACATGGGTATAAATCAAACTTCATTCAAACACAGTTTATTTCTAATGTAGTTATTTTTTATTAAAAGTATTTTGTCTGTTATATTTTTGCTTTTATTTTATTTTCCATAAAAATTGATAAAAAAAAATCAATCCCGAAATCCCGGGATTATGTTTATCAATCCCGGGATTCATAGGTATCGAAAATAGCTCGGGATCCCGGGATTGGAATCCCTACTCGTAAGTACTATATCTAAAATTTTATTTGTTTTTTAATGCTTTAATAAATCGGTTAAAAACCGTAAAATATATTGATCCACTTTGGGATCAATTTTTCATATACTCCTTGCCAGTACGTATAAATTAAAAACATTTCAATAGGTAGATAACGAGCAAATAAAATCAATTACAAGTCCAGAAAAGATACAAAGTATATAGTTTGTAAAATATTGTCACTACACAAATGCACGTGTACAAAATGTACATTCATTTATAACTCAACGTATGTTTAAACCTACAATAAATGTTATAAAATTAAAATATGGCCTGGACAGTCCACATCATAAAAATGGGCGCATTCAAAATTTAAAGACCGTGCGTTGTTACTTCTGATTAAACAATAAACACAGTGCATATTTGGACATGTACATAAACGTCATGTTTTCCGTCCATGGCGAAACGCAAAAAACATGGTCATCTGTATTAAAAAAATGCAAATGTATATTATTTAATAGTTTTATACAATGTTTATTTGTTTACAGACAGGTGTATCTTGCTCTGGATGAAGCATACGCGAAGAATGACTTAGATCTACGTAGAGTAGAGGCTGTTTTAACAGACTATTTACGAGGAATGATTGTTAACCATCCCATGAAACAATCGGGCCCTTGCACTAGATTAAACACACATTGATGCATTATTGATAGCCGTGTGATTTAACTTGGTGATTAAGCTTGAGCCAGCCGCTCTATTAATAAATCCATCGTATGTGCAAAGGGCCAAAACAAAAAAACAACAAAAAATACGACGCTATACACTTATGATAGTAAACTATTTTTGTAAACAGTTTCTCCTGATTCGCTCCTGTCAGATTGCTAAGTGCATCTAAAGAATCAAAATAAAGTAGGGGGTGTCAATACACCTGTGCACGTGCAACATTCATCTGACGATCAAAGTGAACACCGCTTTGAGAATGTTTTAATTCGCGGTGATTATATTTTATATGAGGGGGAGATGACTGCGTATCAAGGGTATGTTTATAAGATAATACCTACCCAGCGTCTCTCTTTGCGTAGAGGAAATACTTTTACATCGAATGGGAATGAGTGCACCAGATTATGAAGAAAGACAAATTCTATGTATACTTATACATATATGACAATTATTATTGCGGCCTTCGAGGTACCTACAGTGCGTAAAGCGCTGGGTTCCTATTGGCAATCGGCTATCTCCAAATTTTAATCTTAACGTACCTGCACTTACTAATAATTTAATTAACTATTTTTTATTCATGTAAGTACCTATGTGTTATAAACATGTTAGAAATATTTTGTTATACTTTGGGTAATATCGTATAGTATGTACTGAATTTGTGTGAAATACGAATCATTAATGTAATACAATTTAATAATTGTATAAGTAATGAACTTTAACTATTTCCAGTGCCCCTTTTAAATCTTCTGACGAATCAATCACGTAATCTGCGTCAAAAAATCGACGCTACGTTTTACATAATTATATAAACAATGTTCGTTAACATGGTAGGACCGTTTTGTTTATATTATATAGTTAGTATTTATTTTTCAACCCAATATACCTAAGGTGTAAGGTCTTCGAAGATGAGTTATGTGTCGACATGATGCTCCTGTTATTGGTTATTCAATATGGCATAATTAATGTGAGACGTGCCTAATGAAGCGGTCATACGTTGTGAACAAAAGTGGGTGGTCAAAAAGTGACTGCATTTTTAATCATAAAATTTACATACATTAACGATGCTACAAAAATTTACGTATGTAGCTTTAAATATTTGGTGGAATTTGATTGCAAAATAGAAGGGACTTAAAATATAAAATTCCACATTTTCTTTTAGTCGATAGCTATTTCGTTTGAAATTATTGTACGCATTGCAAATAGTATCAGGTTACAAAGAAAATCTGATAAAAAAATAAAAATATTATTGAATTTATAAACTGCTCTGATTAAAATATTGTCGTTATGCTATTAGAATCCGATGTTGGCAAAATGTATTTTTTATACTTTATGTTCATTTATGTTAGACCGCACAGTATAGTGTAGTGGAACTAAAAATTAAAAATATATTATTTATAGAACATGCGATGTCTCTTTTTAAAGGCCAAACTGCACTGGCAGATTCTTATGCCAATCGTATGCTGTGATCCCCTTCTCGATCGTCCCGAACGTAATAAGTATGTCATTTTGTATCGTTCCCTAAAATCGTGGTAAGCATAGAATAATTCCTATTTTACAACGTTTTTCTTAGCTCGTATTCTTATTTGTTCGGTACAAATCTTGCAATCGATTTTTAACTAACTTCCAGACTAGCTAGACATTTGAAACTTTTAGAAAATATCAGAACATGATGCCAATGCATTTTTTAAATACTTTTAGCCATCGTTAAGTAGAATTTAATTCATTTTCAGTTAATTCTGTTTTGTATGAAAAGTTATTTCGATACTATTATTAATTGCTGGGGGGGTCCTAGTAACAAAATTATTAATATATACGTGCGTTACTATGGAAATCAATATGAAATGACATTTCATTATTCAGTATTTCTATCAAGTACAATTTTTTTTGATCGTTTAAGCTACTCAAGTCAAGTTTATATGATTCAACAGAAAATTTGAAAACGTTGTAAGTATATAAAAAAATCTTTCTATCTTGTAATTATTTTGCTCATAACTCAATCGGTGATCGATGACGGTTAGATTTACGTTTACCGAGAACACACAGTAATCGATGACTAAACTTATTCTCACCGATAATCGATTGAGTCGTGAGGAAAAATAGAAATTGTTCTATTTTCTCCACGATTCCACGTGAATGATGAGTGTAATTTGGCCTTATTAAGGTCCTACTATTTACAATTTATCTACGTAGACAACACATTAGAGCTATTACAAACACTCACTACTGACGAGTCTTCCACAATTTATACGTTATTTAGATAAATCAAGTTATTCAGATACTTATAATAAAAAATCAACTCTACGTTCATTTTTGTACTTATAAAGCAGTGTTTGCCTCTAATGTAAGCTTTTAATTTTGTTACATTGAAGCAGTGACGTCCAGTAGGGGTAAGAAAGTCATGTGTTGTATAGGGGTGGCATATTACAAAAGGCGGCGAACAAAGGAATGCATATCTACAAATATTACAATTTTTAACAGCAGTGGCGGTTTCAATTCAGAAGACAATGTTGTTGCATCATTAGAAAGTATCGACATCTCAGTGTAAAAAATAATCGAAGCGAATTCTATTATTGTGTTGTAAAACACACAAATAATAATATCATATTTTAATGTCGGTGTACACAGTAAATTTTTTATAAGGGTGCCTCCAAACTTGTCAGCGCTACAAATTTCCATTTAACTAAAACCACCACTGTGTGTGAGTAAATTTCGTGGAAATGCTCTGATTCTCAGTAGGTGATATAGATATATCTCTTATTTTTATTTGTGTATTGTTCTGTTAAAAATAGCCAAAAATAATTTTAAAAAAAGTAGGTAGGTAGGTAATTAACAAAATTCAATTTGAAAGTAAAGATGTAAGGGGACGGTTATAATCTAAGGGGACGGTATTCTAAGTTTGCAGGGTTTGCACTTTGCCTAAGGACGCCCCTGACTATTTTAAGAATATTTTACATCGATAATATGTTAAATGAAGTAGCATTAATATTAAATTAATACAATATAATGGTTACAATATGAATTGAGACATTATAAACTACCCTATAAATATTATCTACAGATAGTAAGTTTATACATCAAACATGTCATTTCTTTTTGCGGCCGACTGTATTGTAAAGGTAGTTCACTCTTTATAAGTGTACAATTTGAGGTTCAAATAGTTATAATGAGTTATACGTTACCCAGATTTAAGGCAACCCCCTTAAAATTAAATAAGAATAATTAAACAATTGCCTTAGCTTGTTTAGGTATGTATGTAATTACCTATATTATAATTATAATAGCACATCGTTGTAAAAAAGTTTGCAAAATTTGGTGACAATGAATTCAGTGATGTGTCCATTTGCTCCGCATAGGATAGTTAGGATAGTGGATTATTATGAGTATTATTTTTTTATAACAAAAATAATTATTTGTAGGAAATATGGGAATGTGTTGTTTAATTGTTCGAAAGTTTCCTTCGATAATAATAGAGTTATTATTTTAATATCTCTTGAATTGTAAACCACGCAGTTGATTAATCCAACACACGGTGTTAAATTTTCAAGCCGCTGTTCATAAATGTACACACTGAGTGTACACATGTGATGAAGGGGGTACATATATGAACATATTTGGGGAGACGAGAGAGGATTTCACAGTGACTTGCCAATCCTCTCAGGCGTGAATAATGTGACACAGGCCGTGTTTGAATTCCGCACACTTGATACCATTCACTTACGAAACGTCTTAAATACTCTCTTAAAAAACAAGCAAAACTGTGTTTTAAATGATAATAAAATAAGACCAAAATCTTTAAGTCAAATTAATCCGAAATATAGAGTTATCTCAGTCATAAAAAGTTGTAATGCACGTCTTGGAATGTTTATAAATATATGCCTTAAAATGTTTTGCCTAAAATCCAATATGGAATGTCTTTGACATTAACGCCTTACAAGTAATTCAAGCAAGCCTGCATCTTATGTGTGTTATGAGTAAGGATCAAAATTGGTTCTGAAGGTCAGATATAAGGTGATGCAGGGATCTCATATGTTTTATATAAGTAGTGATGAACTCCTCTCTCACCAATTTGTACGAACCGGTTGATAAAATTCTCGATGTACCACATTTATCAAATTAACTTCATTGAAATGTAACTAAAATCTGTGTGTTTTTCTACAATTAAACTTAATAAACAAACGGCTAATCATGATAGAAGTACCTACGTACCAATGTAAGCGTAATCAATCTCAATTCGAGAGATTTGCTGACGACTTAAGGCAAGTATTCTCAAGTCAAGTCTAAATTTTTCTGTAAATTTGTTACTCACTTACTATATTTTATTATTTCTTCTAAATCATTTTGAAAGCTCTATATACAATGATAACCTTATAATCTATTTATGAAGCTTTAAGTTGTCTGTAGATATCAATTCTGGAAATTTTATATCAGAATTATGTATGAACAATCATACATTTACTGTATGAGGACGTTACTTTTTAATTTTTCATTAAAATATTTTATAGTTTTGGTATTTATTTAGTAGGCATCACTTATTAATGGGTCTACGTTTTTTTCTACTTTACCGCATCATCGCATATCTAATATATACATTTGTATTCATTATCAATATGATATTATCAAAGATAATAAATTAGTAGTCGAATCGCAGAAGCCGCTCTAGCGAAAAGGTTTTACTTCATACCTACTATGTCAATATAATATGCTCAAAAAAAAAATACTAGGCGGAAGTGCCATAACATAATATGCTATAGAAATATTACAAATTAATTATTGTAATGTCGTTCATAGACGTATTTTTCTGTAGGTATTGGATATGCTACTACTGCACTGTAAGCATCCATTCAAAATATTATGAGAGTATCCTATCATTTGCTTTCTTTCACGATCCGATTAAAATAAACGATTTCATTATTTTTGTATCAGATATTTTTTTTAAATTTCGAATTTGTGTTTAGTTGTTCTCTTTCACCATTGCCCATTTAGGCCATCCTCTCTTGCATAAACTAAAATCTGACGAACTGGTTAGTGATAGAACTCATAAACTGGCCAGTGACTGATGCTTCGCACACGACGCTACTGAAACCTAATAATCTCATAACCTCAAACTGTCAAACCCATTGTCTTTCCTACTTCATTCTAAGCTTTTCCCGTAATATTTCTCAACATATGCGACATATTTTAAATTAAAAATCGGTTCCTCCATCTTTAACTTTTGACGTCTTGACTAATTATTGTTATTGCTTGTTTAGTTCAGTTCAGTGCTACCAATTTTGGTAAGAAAATATGATTTTTCATCGAATCTACTAATATTGGTACCACTGTTTTATGGGTGACTGGAAACTGAGAGACTGGGAGACTAGCATGTCGCGTCTCTTCGGTTTTGGTCGCGGATTTATATACAAATAAAGATAAATATTATTATAGGGTAACATTTATATCTCTTCATCATATTTATTGATATTTGTCATTTAAAATAAAGGGGGTTTTTAAAATATCAATAAAATTGGAGCTGGATTGACGAACTGTTTCTGTAAGTGAGATATTGTTTATCGATCATATCGATAGTTTTGGTTTTAAAGCAATGTTATGAAGGTTTTGTACGGGGAAATTTATTATGATTACATATTGTTACCGCCTAAACCATGGCATCATCAGAGGATCCAAGGCCATGAGGCCTGAATCATCATTGGGCGGATTCATGCAAACATGAGCAGATCGACTGCGAGACAAATTTCTAGCCCGTAAGCTTAAATGTATGAAAATTTATAGTCATCCTTTTGCAACTTCAACAAATGAAATATTTTCTACGCTGTAATTTTACTGTAACTGTATTCCGACAAATAAACGCCCTGTTTTCGTCTGTAATTTTGCGTTGTCAATCAATAAGCATGTCCCCGAAAGAAGAAGCCAGCAGACTACATCATCAGGGGGGTCCAGCGCATCATCTAACACCCCCCCCCCCTTTCGGAGGTGACAATATGTAAACTTAATTTTACCGAGCCGGTTGTTAGTAGTTTGATGTAATACCACCGCACGGCTCTAAGTAAGTTTAAAGACGTTTGAGTTTCAAACTTGGTAGGGTGTCGGTGAGGTTATAAGGGTGTGTGACGTCATAGCTGGCGGGGAATGTTCACTTATTAACATCGCATGAGTCATATTGTTGTCACCGGGACAACAGCGCAACTTGCTTTGCTTGTGTGCGTATTAGGAGATCCTTTGTCGAGAGGTTTAGTATGAAATTGTTGAGGAAATGCCGAATACTGTGCTCGGGGAACTATATTCACGAAAGGATACCTACTTAATTATATCTTTTTTTTATTACAATAAACAATAGTTTTTCGAATATATTATCAATACTTACTTAATTACTATCCAGGGCTCGAAATGGAACGGAACGCATCGGAGCGCCGTTCCGGCTCTTGAAATTTGTAAAATTATCGCTCCGTCTCATGGAAAAAATATGTTGACCATCTGAGCTAGATAGGCCATAGAATAGAAAATCTGACACACTTATTTTTATAAAATACACATACGATTTGATGACTATGTAAATAACTTCAGAAAATTTGTCGAGCGCGCCGGTTCGTAAACTTTTCCATTTCGAGCGCTGTTACTATCTCATACAAAAGTTTTCATCTTCGTATTGTGTATTATCTATTCAGCGGCGATTTTATTTGACGCAAATAATGCAATCGATTCGTCAGAAGATTTTAAAGGGGGTCACAAAACAGTCCAAACCTGTCATACATGAAGATCACTTTACAAAGTTTAGTTATGTCCGTATTTTTAGCTTTATTTTGAAATACCTATTGTAAATTATGTGAATTAATTATAATCATTTATATATTGTGTTGATTATTCTCCGTGCTCCTCTCTTCCAAGGGCACTTTTTTATTAAATTTAGTCTCAGTATACTCAGTCAAAGTACACTTGAGTACGTGGCGACCTCAGTCTCGGCGTGGAGACATTTCCAGGCATAAAAAACTGCTGATGCTTCACATCTAAACGTTGGGCTTTATGATTCGCTTGATTTAAACCGAGTGTGGTGCGGGGCGAGTTGGTTTGGCGGGAACTATTGGGTAGTTGATAAATTATAGCAACATCTTAAAATGATGCGTTTTTATTATTAACTTCGTATAAAATATTACCCTTACTTCTATACGTTTTCACGTATTAAGTTGACAGATAAGATACACGCCAACCCAAATTATAAATATGAAAAATAAACTGAGACGAAAATAAAAGAATCGTTTATTTTAATTGGATCATTTAAGAAAACAAATGATCTGATACTAGTTTGACAAATGCAGAACTAAGCCACACCTGAGAATGTTGACATATGGCACTGTCACGTGGTATATATTTTTCTAGTACCTATTAAAATTGTTTTTTTTTTAATTTTTTAAATATTTTTTGAGTTATTGCTTATTCTATTAAAACCAAATGATTCACTATTCCTACCATATTCTTAGCGCGTGATGTTAAATTGTCGTATTTACCAAATGATACAACTGAGTGATGATATATTTCCAGACAAGTTCCCAAAAACGACAGGATATCCGTCGCAGTATCGTCAAGTGCAAGATGAACCTCCAGGATATTTGCTCTTCCTCCTTTAAGACGGAAACCACAGCGTATCTTCAAGTTTATATGAATCCTTAAGGCGTGATGAGATGTACAGAGTCGGACCAACAAGTTAAATTTATTATTTGCCGACGAAATGAAAACTTATTTATTTAAAATATACTTACTTAAATAGGTAATTGTGTCTTCTACTATATCACTAGGTTAATAATTACCGATAATAATACTTTTTATAACTTCTGTCAAAAATATTCTATTCTTTTTATTAGACTATACTCTTAAAATGTTCAAATATTAATTTAAAGTGCAATCGTTAAATGTTTACATATATTTTTTTAAATATATTATTAGTATGCAATTATTCTGATAATTAATAATATGTCATGACAACTTCAGATACTATTAAAAAATCGTCATACCAAATGACATAATTTGTAACTACGTATTATTTTAAGGATTCTTTAATAAGTTTATTTCTAATGTTTTTACTTACTATATAATATAATCGTTAAAGAATATTGCATCATTAATAAAAGGTAGGTATGTATTTTTATTGATTTAATAATTAACTAAAATCTCGAATAATATCTGTAACAGAGAACCAGTACGTCTCAAGTCTCATAAGAACTATTCGAACTTAAGAAAACGTATTTTTTTAGCCGCATGATGTTTTTGGATACTTATACTTTTTAATTTTAAGAGTTTAATGTTCTTTTAAATATGATATCAAAAACACAAAACGTGCAGTTAGGTGAAATACTTAAGAAAATGTATGAAAAATTGAATCTCAGAGGTACGGATACTATTTGATAACTTTCACGTTTATGTAATATGAAGCGTTCATTTTCAAAAACTGATTAGTCCACAACTAACTCTTTGTGATAAACGATGTTTTTATATGTCGAGCGAAAATAGTTGGTTTTGATGTTAGTTTCTTTTTTTCTATTGCATCATTATATTATTAGCAGGACATGTCTGTATTTATTTGTGTCATTTTAATTATTTAATCGGTTTCAGTTTTTAAATATTTTTTCGTATGCTTTTGTTATATTTTATAAGCTATTTTATATAAATATCATTATATTATACGGCATGGGATTATAAATATAATATGTGTACTATTTTTTGTTAGATTTAGACTATACTGTGGACTTATCAGTTTTTGAAAATGTACGCCTCATATATCGTCGACCGAGTACACCCCTGGCTCACTAATTACAAACTGGAAGTAAAACGCTCGTAACCAGATTATCTGTTCGCATGCGAAAGCTCTTTATTACGTTTCCTAAATTTGACAACTCTTTCGCTATCGTTAACAAAATTATAACAAAGACAAAAGGTCACCAGTTTGCTGTTCAAATAGAATGCTCCCTTGCCGTATCTTTTGTACTATGCATAATTAAATTAGCGAATTATTATTAATGCCACTCGGATAATATTAGGATTTTGATTGTTGTGGATTTTCATCTTTATGGATAATATAACCTTAAAATTATAACTGAACTTTTTTTATAACCAAATTATTTAAAAAAAAAAAAAAATGCATATTGTCACTTTGTATTCATTAAAACTCAATATGTTGTAATTATTTTATATATAGGTACGTTTTTAATAATGATAAGCGCATCTATTCTATACAGAAGGCTGCTATCGGTGGCTACCGAAGGTAGTTTATCATGTTTATGTATTATAATAAAATTGTTACAATAAGTTAGCCGTCTAAACTGTCAAAACTGTATTCGCCTAAAACTTAACACATCCAAGAAAGGTTCTGTTAAAACATAACACCATTTATTTGACTGGTCAGACGGTTAACTTATTGTAATAATTAACCACCTCAATACATAAATATGATAAACTAACCTCGATAGCCGCCGATAGCAGCCTTTTGTATAGAATAGATGCGCTGGACTAGTTATTTTTTTATGTATTTCCATCAATTTGATTGATTTGAAAGTGATTGTGAACGTAAATTTCGAATGACTAAGTAGTTTACCTTATTACTAAATAAGGTAAACCTAATTGCATGTTTAATAACATATTATAATAGTTATAATTTATGTACTTTATGAAAACAAGTAGACACCTATTCTTCTTCTCATTGTGCCATCCCCTATCGAAGGTCAGCCACCATCAAGACGATTTTACATTTGTTGTCTGCTACCCGGAACAGTTCAGTGGAGCTGCACTCGTACCAGTCACGAAGGTTCTTAAACCACGAAATGCGGCGCCGTTTTTTGCTACGCTTACCATCGATCTTTCCTATTATATTTAATAGAAAAAAATATAACAGACACCTATTATATTTCTATTAAAACAAGATAAATTGTATCTCAAGAGGAAGCATTGAACGTTGTTTTCTATGGTCCACAAGCTTGAATCCCACGGAGGGAGGTGTTATATCATTATATTATATCTGAAATAAAGAATATTTTCGAGCTAGTCTAATAATTCGTTGGGTTCACACACTGGATATTGGTTGAAAGAACCACACAAGAATTTGACACAGACTAACTATCTGATATGAGACTATAATGATACTCGTACTATGGAAAGACTCATGTCGATGAATATTATAATAATTACAGTATCTTCTTGCCCTGAAGAGAATTCTGAAAGTTTGTGAGTGTAAACTGTTTATTTATGAATTATCAAATTTAATCGAACCGAGGACAGTGTTTGTTACATTACGTGATATAACGGTCCAATCAGAATCACGGTGACATCTATGATCTTATACGTAAAAATTACTGTCTGCTTATAACTCCAACCGGATTCCGGCATCCTGGAAGGCCACTAAATACTATCTATCAGTGGCGAAAGGTGGAGGATATGCGGTTAAGATCCGACATAAATAGTGTACATTAAACTTTATCAGTCACACGTGTTTGTTTTAATTCAACTAAGACTACAATCTACAAATGGAGTTGGTTAATTGAAAAAAAACCCTGCCTAAACCGAACCATAATAGATTTAGTATACTTTGTGCGATGTAATTGTTGTGTAATATTGTTGGTCAGTTTTTTTTTAATTCATTAAGCCCAGCTAACCAAGCCATATATAAAAATATTACACTTATCTATAAAATATCCAAAATTATGTATCATTTAATGTCATATTTATATATATTTTAGATAGATGAGTATTTTTTTATTATTTTTATCTATTGTGGCTTGGTTTTGCAGGATTTAATTGAATTTAAAAAACTGACCAACACCATCTGTAAATTTTATTGTTGTCTACGTTCAATAAAAACAAATACGTATAACTGTCAAAGTTTAATTTATATCAGATCTTAACAGCATACCTCCACTATTCGCCACTGCTATCTATTGAGTGTATACGGCGGAGTTACGGGATGCTGGTATGACCTGAAATGATGCAAGAAGACTGTAGTGTGGTCTCCATACCTATGCTTCAACTAAGGGGCGGATCTGTCCGAAGAATGTGATTTATCATTAGGATGGTAGTTATTATATACAAGTAATTCGAAAATATTCACAGTAATCGTATATATTAGTAATTTATCTGCAATAAACGTTCTTGGTTCGACACGTTATTGTTCAAAAGTGTGCTCGAATTATTCTCGGTAATTGACATACTAGAATTATTCTAACAGTTTGTTTCTGAGATTATTCGTAGTAGTAAATATTGTATGTTGGTAAGTTATATAAAATTACTATTGAAATTAAAACATTTTCATTAATCCTCACAGTGAAACAATTAAATCAAACAATGCTCGTTAAATCAGCGACTGACAATGAGCAAAATAGACAAGACTGATATTGTAGGCAAGTATATTATTATTATGAAATGGGGAAGTCCTCGCGTAATAATGGAAACAGGAAGTCAAAGAAGTGGGCGCCCAGGACTGAGGGCGATCGCCGGATGCTGCGATGACAACACTGGGGGGAGACGGAATGCAGCATGGAAAATCTATACCTACTCTCATAAGTCGCATCCTGTTCAATTGTTACCCAATAATAGAGGGAGGGTATTTTATAACAAGAGATAATAATGTGGGAGTAGAATGTTACTTATTGATGATAATACCGTCGCATTGAGGATGGATTTAATTTATGAGAAACTTAATTTAGATATAATTTTTCGATAGTATACGTTTAATATTTTAATAATAAGAATAATATAATATTAATGAAAAATACTATGTAACTACGGCATAAACTTACTAAGCTAAACGGCGTGTAAACTGGCTTAAACTAGCTTTTAAACTCACAGAAACAACGCTCAAAAAATTGAAGCTCTTAGGATGTGGGTGTACAATATACATGATTAAAAATACAAATTGTACGTATAAAATTTCGATGTATCATAGTTCAGCGTGAGCTATCGTACCGAAAAGAGATGTCCGTATAGCATAAAGAAAAAAAATGAACCGTTGTTCGTGGAGAATTGCCAATTTTATTATTATATATTAAGAATATTAATATAATCAAATATCTGATAACAACGCTGTAATTATTATCAGATATTTGATCGGTAGGTACGAATTGATACTTACGAGCTTTCCTACTTTTGAATCATTCATTATTTTATAAAAATATATACCAACTCTAGAAAGGAAAAAGAGCGTAACCCTCAGTTTTAAAAAAATGGGTTTTATTGCATAATGACGTTATACACGACTAAATATACGTTGTGTCTAAAAGATGTAAGCTGCAAATGTCGTAATCTAAATTTGGAAAAACGACTTAACTGTCATTTTTATTAGTTTTTTTTTTAAATAAATTAATAATTAATATCAAATTAAGGATATAAAAAACCAATTTATTAATTATCATGGACTTCAAGGTTATGTCTAACTTTCACTGAAAATCATAACATAAAGTTTATGTGGATTACTGCCTTTTTCCTTTCCCCAGTCAATACGATTATGTTTGTATTCCTAATTTACTTACCTACCTATTTTCTTCTGTCACTAGTAAAGAACACACATTATTTTGTTACCGTTATATTGTATTTTATACCAAACATAGATTTTTTTTACTATATCAAGATCATATGGCCTACAGAGTGTATGTTGTATTGTCATTTTTTATTTTACATGAAATGAATAATAGTCACTTGCGAAAGCTATAAGGTATATACTCTGGTCCAAACACAAACCACAAACACAAAAATTACATGTGAATTCACCAGAGCTGGGATTCGAGCCCGGTACCTACAACATTACAAGCCGACGCGGAAACCACTCGGCCATCGTGGACACATCGTGGATTAATAAGTATATGAAGTACCTCATACTTTTACTTGATACTATTTTTGTAATTATTCAATTTATTACAATATGTACCTATAATGAAACGTTTCTACATTGAAATCAATAATTATTTTTCGGTCAATAAATTCTTAATGTATTCCGAAGAGATGATATTGCAACTATGTCTGCAATTAAAGATGAAATTCATTTTGAGTTGCAAGGGTGGTTTTCTGTTATGACAGGGGTTTGTCATTAACGCTTGTTAGTTGTGATCGGCCGCGTGTAAGAGCTTTCATATTATATAACGGATGATGGGGATGCAACTTGCAACCCTCTCTATGCATATAACTATGTTTAATTTAAAAAATCGTTGATTTTTTTTATCAAATCTTAAAATTAAGTAAGACATAAAAATTTAATTGGCAATTTATAAAAACATTAGCTTAAAAACCTACATTAGTTATTTAAGATATTTAAAAAAAAGGATCAACTACGATATTTTGTTGGAAAGTCGGTAAGCAGAGATTCGGAGATAACGGGAAAAACTAAAGTGGCGTCTTCGCTTATTATATGATGATCGCAAACCAATTAGTAGTTATATGCATTTGATCAAGGAGTTCGGTGCGATAATTGACTAAGTAAAATCACCAATACACTTGATCGAAAAGAAGCTCTGCAGAATGAGCTTCGATAAGCTTTCATCTAGTATTGGATTTATTCAGACTGATGGTGATATTGTGCTTAATCAAAATTAGATGTTTGAATAATATTATAGTTATACACATAATGAATATCACAAATTATTAATTTAAGACGTTCACAATATGCATTTAGAAACAAAGACATATTATTAAAACAGAATTATATAACAGAAGAAATAGATCAGTATTAAGTTATTACACCCACGGTGGCCGCACGGCTTAAGCGTTGGACTATCACGCCGTGGGTCTCAGGTTTGAATCAGCAAGTACACATATTGTTTTTCAATTTGTGTGTGAGTCAGGGTATGGACCTAATAGGTTGAGCAAGTGGCTGACATCCATTTCTCGTAAAAAACAAAAAATCTGATAATACAAACCTCTGCTCTGTGGAGGCCCATATGATCCTATTAGGATCGGACAGGGTCGAAATTTTTTTTTATTAAAGATTATAAAAGTGTAAATAATAAAATATAAATTAGATACAAGGAAGTACACTGACTGACCTAAGCGGACTATATTTTAATAATTTATAAAACAACGTCCACCTATTATATGAATATAATACTCATCTTCACATAGGTGGAATATATCAACATCCAAAGCGATTTGGTTGAACAGAGTTATTGCCCTCCAAATTGGCATCACTAATGGCAGGTTAGTTCTGCTCATTGGAAGAACAACAAACTGATGCTTCCGTTTTCTAAAATCAGGGACATTATCAGGTACACACATGTCAATACTACCAAGAATGGCAGAGTTCTCATTTACACCACGTATAAGAGTTTGAATGAAGTTTGATTTCCATCCATGTGTAAGTTGCCGATCATTTTATTTTTTCACATAAATTAATAAAAATGAGAGAGATTGGAAAAAACAATGCTTCACACTATTAACAAAGTAATTCCACCATGATCTAATACGTTTTACGGCAGTTTCATATTTGGCTGACTAATTAGATTTATGAAGCGGAAAGGCCATAAGTACACCATGATTTGCTTTACTATTTTAAATCTCGCTAACCTATTCATTAAGTCTTTACTATCAGAAACAGCAATCTCATATTAAATTCACGTTATTATTTATATTAAAATATTATTTACTCCATTAAACTTATGTATTTCCAAGATTGAACGTAGGTATACAATATTAACAATAAATGTCTTAAATAGTGTGAATTATATTAGATTTATTTTTGACCGTTATTTGTAAATATAAAATTTTTATATTAACAATGGAAAAAAATGCCAATCCCGGGACCATTCCCGAGATCCCGAGATTGTCAAATTGTAATCCCGAAATCCCGGGATCAGAATTTTGGCTCGGGATTGGATTCCCTAATTGTGATAATATTGTAATATCATGCATATATAAGATAGTTGTATTATTGGGTATAAGTATCGGTACTAGTAATGCAGTGGTATAAGTTGTCAGTAACGGAAAGTTGTCAGATAAGGCCAGGTCACAGATTATCTAAACAAGATACATTTACAATGGATCATAGAATAATTGTGAACATTTTGACGTTGTTCGTTTTAATAACAAACATAGCTTAATTGATAATTTATACAGCGCTCGAAATGGAAAATTTTACGAACCGGAGCGCTCGATAATTTTACGAAAATATTTACATACTTATCTAACTTTATGAGTAGGTATTTTATAAAAATAAGTGTGTTAGAATTTGGATATGGCCAATTTCGCTCAGACGGTCAAATTATTTTTCCACGAGACAGAGCGAAAATTTTGAGGATTTTATGAACCGGATCGGCGCTCCGGTGCGTTCCGGTCCATTTCGAGCCCTGCATAAATTATCAAAATATTATCATAAATGAATGATGTATGTTAAAAATGCATATAATTTTAATATGATCATTTTTCTTTAAAACAATTCAATAATAATTAATATAAGTACATAAAACATTCCAGCTGCATCAAACTAGGATAATATCGAGTATACAATTTAGCATGGGGCTAGTCTAAGAGATTCGTCAGGAGTTTATGAAATTAGTCCATACAAAATGCAGCATGCGTGGCATATAACAGGATTACAACCGACTTACTTTAATCCACTATTCACCATTAGGGAATGCATGGCGGAATCTATCCATAGGGTAACTGTTTAATCAAATGTTGCAATACTATGATAGTATTTTGGACACTTTAACGAATGAATGAATTGTTTATAATAAAAAATACCTACTGTACGTAAAATAATAAATATTATTTTTAAGTGCTAATACCCACTAAATTTACCGCCTTTCGGAATAGGGGTGTAACTGGCATTTAATGGTCTTATAACCAAGATTTGGCTGCAATTTAATTGAGATTAATAATGGCTTATCAGCTTATAATGTAGTGGGTCCCAGGTAAGAATCATAAGTCTGGCAAATAAATACACACACTTACCACACGAAAATAATGTTTAAATATATTATTGCTTGGGATAATATTGTTATTTTTAATATTATTTTATAATAAAATTTTAATTATTTTAAATATTTATTTTAATATAAAAAAGCTAACACTTTCATTAAATTGTAAAATAATAACATAAATGTTAACACCTACTTAATGAAATATTACGGTTCATTAAATAAAAAGTTTCATTTAAGGAAAATCTTATTAGGTGAGTTAGTATTCCATTTTACAAAATGATGGTTATAAACTAAATTATACAGTTGATTTATTGGGCGATAGCTATTTCGGTTGTCACACCATTAATGTATTTTAAAATGGTGTGACAACAAGATCTATCAACTGACAAAATAATGTGTAAGTAAAAAAAATGAAAAGAGCGATAAATAATTAGTATGAAAATATTTTTCTGATATAATAATGTAGCAAACAATTTTACGGTACTGTGATGGCAGATGGTTATAACTGCAGTTTTTTTCTTTTTAAGTTTTCTTTCATATGTTCCAAATCGCAACTTTATTGGTCACAAAGAAACGTTACAAGATACTCGTATCTGCATCTGACCAAGTGTGAAAAAAGTTGATATGGTAAAAAGATATATCCGGTGAAAATGCAAGATAAATAAAACTTCAACCTTTTTTTTTAAAGACATGATTTAAGGTTTGTGTTGGAATGGTAATTCCGCTTATTGTCATATAAAATACTTACTTCAAAATATCTTATGAACTAACTCTTGTCAGACTGGTTTCAAAACTTTGTTTTTGCTCTCCTGCAAAATTGTTATAACCACAGCTAATGAAATGTCGAAGCAATACTTTTTGGAATCTTATAATTTCCATATTATTATAAGATTGATACTGTTCAGAAAAATGATGTAGGTATGTGCTAAGAACTATGAGTAAACATAGAAAATTTAAATAAACAATAAAATAAAAATAATACATAAAATGAATATCTATCAAACAACAGTTTAATCAGTCTAGTTTTCAACCTTTATTAACAGTTATAATATAAATATCAAAACAATTTATTATCTTTGTACTTAGAATGCTACTACTACGTTTTGGCAATGTTTATTAATAAATTAATATCCCTAGCTGTGAAAAGTTTACGAAAAAAATAAATAAAAATACAATCTTGGAGGCGCCGGGTATCGATCCCGGTACCTCTCACATGCTAAGCGAGCGCTCTACCATCTGAGCTACGCCCCCAGTTGAACAGTTATAAATACAATTGGATAATATTTAATCGAGCAATCACCTTGCTCCGGTTTTTACCTTGGCAACTACCTAGATTTAGTTATTATGCCCTGCAGGTAACTTTAATCGATGGTAGTGACCGACCACTTTCTCTTGTCCAAGTCTACATATCAACAGTTTTATACACAATACAAAAGTTTGCTTTATGCTTAACAATCACTTGTTATGACATGTGTATACTTTTATCATTATATGTAAACAATGATAACCCACTAACCCAGGAGCTGACGGGTTGACACACTAGATTATTAAAAACCAACTATTAGATACTAACTAATTTTGATATTGAATAAAATTAATAACCACAATGAGATTACAAAATGATAGAATATTGTATTATAATTATTGTTATAAGTTTTACAGAGGCACTAGATGATCTGAAGATGCCGAGGGCGAAACCCGAGTCGCAAAAAATACTCAAATTTATTAGCACAAAACACAATGAAAATTTTACCTAAAATTCCACAAAAATGGCCTTATTCGATAGTATTATAAAATGTATATTTATCGCTTTATTTAACACCTGTAGTATAGAATATAATAAAATAGGCATATAAAAATACAATACTTTTTATTTTATAAGATAATTAATTTGTTTGATTAAGTTGCTGGGTCGAGAAGTGTACAGTGATAACGCAACGCACAGGATCAAGGAGAGGCATTCATCCAACAGTGGATTGATCTAGGATAATGATGATAATGACTATATAAGAATCTTTTGATATCGCAAATGTGCTCAATTTACTATGACTGATGATGTCTATGGATAAAATAAATAAGTTATGCCTATCATGTTGTAAGTCAATAATTAACTTGATTCTAAGTGGTTACTACAACTACTGTGTGATATATATATATATAAATTGTAGCTACAAAAATATAATAGCATTGATCAGAAACGGCTGATGGTAAATTCATTAAATAACTATTTTACTACTTCATTTAACAGACATATAGTATATTCCTGTTCACGTTTTACCTCGTCATAAAATATCCACTTACAAGAGAAAAGTTGTAACATTTTCAAGTCAAAAACTTATCAGACAGTTCGCACATTCTTGAATATAGTGAATCGATCCCACCGTCGCGTGGTCCACGACACAACCCCTCTTTCACCCCTTAGCCTTAGTGGTTCCAGCCGAACTTGCCTGCGTTATACTTGTGCGTATATTTCCCCGGATTTTTTCCCGCGTGGCTGATTTTTAATCCCGCGACCCATCTTTCCCGCCTCTTATCGCAATTTTTTCATCCCTTATTCTCTGGAGCTAAGTCTGATATTTGGGATAAAAATAAATAACACTTGGGACACTTTAAGCGATTGGACTTACGGAATTATAAATTATTCAGTGTAAGAGAGCAGCTTCACTATTTATCCAGAATACCTACCTACCTATATGTTAAAGTTTAAAATAACTTTAATACGCCGAATGCGCCCAATCCAAAGAAGAGACTAAAACGCTTGAATCTTGTTCCATTGCTCATTAATTCGATTCCAGAAGCTGGGATGTTTCATATTTACATATATTTTTTTTTAATTAAATTGCAACTTTCGCATGAAAAAAATGTATTCGGTAAAATCAGTATATTGTCTTCTCTCTCAAGATACAGAACTTATCTGCCATTAATGAAGCCAATTAGGTAGGTAATTTTTTGAATAATAAAATGCCTAATTCTTGTCAAATTTGGGATCACAGAGATTATCAATATAATTTTTTGTCGTAAATATTTCACTATAATAATGTCGACATAAATTATACTGATGGTTTTATAAATGCGTTTAAAAATTAATAAATGTAAAAAATCTTAACACCACTGCACATTTATGTACTGAAATATGACTATATTCTAAGGCATTAGAGCGAGAGGTTTAAAAGAATATTATTTTATGTAATAAAAATACTTTATGCAGTCATCAAATGTTTAAAATAAATATAAAGGATAATAAGGCTTCAAAATTATATAAATAGATTATCTACAACGTTTAAGGAATATCCAGGATCATGCTTTGAAAATACAATAAAAGCTCCATTTTGACCTACGCTGAGCATGTCCCCCCTTAATGAAATTGATTTTGAAATTATTTAATAGTTTCCACTTTCAATTTTCTTCTCGTTATATGATTGAAGAAACTGTCTCGTACAGTCATATATCGGGACACGGAAGTGAGGTATTATAATTCAGACATATTTAAAACATCACTGATGATATGTCAAAATGACATTTCAGTATTATTTCTATCAAGTACAATTTTTTTGATCGTTTAAGCTAGTCAAGTCAAGTTTATATGATTCAACAGAAAATTTAAAAACGTTGTATATAAAAAGTTATTTTTATCTTGTAATTATTTTTTAATATATATTTGATTAAAATATATTCTAAGATGAGTAGAGATTCATAGCCAATACACTCAGTATACATTTGCAATTTCAAAATACGTTCAATTATACTCGTACTATTCAATAGTATTAGGTACATATTTAGTAGGTCAGTTTAGTAAAAAGACGATAATAGAAAAATAATAGAAATACATGAAAATCTTGTGTTGCTTACATTATTTGTCTAAAATATATTTTATGTTGGTAACTATAATTTAAATTTTATAATTAATATAGTATTATATCAAAACATGAATAACGCGAAAATATTATACTCAATGGTATAACTCGAGTTGCAAATAACTCCCTCTGTTAATAAAAGTGTTAATTATTCCATTGTCATTCAAATAAAAAAATAAATGTCAGGGTCTCAATAATAAATATTTATATTTGAGAAAGAGATTAACACCCCCACACGTTTATGAAACACCCCTTACAATACAATACAGTACTGATTGTTTAATGTTTAGGGGAAATATATTGCATAATGAATTCTATATTTTGTTTGACATTGTATAATTAGGTTATATTTTTCAATAATAATATTATCGCGTAACTAAATAAAGATCACGAAATTTGTGCTTTAAAAGAAGATAATCAGTCAAAAATGTTGGGCTGTTTGCTGCCTGTTGCTAGGTGGCAGTTTGGATCATCATGAAGAGGCCTGGAAACTGGAAATGGTAAAATGGGAAAGGACAGAAGTCACTGGAGGGCTGTTGTGGATGATAATAATTCCCGTATTGATATATAACTTCGTGGAAAGTGCTATATGGTCACAAACAGTATGGGCACAACATAATATGCATGATGTAGTAGGTACTTTGTACAATGTACACTATTGCCATAATATAAGAACGAAACAGTATTCACTGCAAACAATTGAAGATTTTTTGTAAATTTTTCATAAACGGGGTAACGAAAGTTTGCAAGAAATACGGCCTAAACTTTAATACTAAAAAACAAACATAGTGTAAGAATGTAGGTACCCTATTATAGAACAGGAATCGATTGGTCAATTTCGGGATCGATGTTATCCTATCGCACAATTTACATAGAAATTGAGTCGTGAAATGTAAAAAAAACACGTATAGGTAGATTTTGTGTAAATATAATAATATGGCCTCATTGATATTTTGAAGGTAAAGCAGTAACCATTCATATCATTATTTCCTGACTCAGCTTGATTGAAAGTTATTTTAAAATTAATCTTGCGGAAGCCCGCGTGACCGCGTCGTATTAATTGATTCGCATTGCATCACTCACAGTCTCCCATAGACTTGAACAGATGGTTTGTTTCCTTTTACCGTCACGCAGTTTGCTCTTTAAACAGTAGTAAAATAGTTTGATGACAAGTGCAATGAGTACTCAAAAGACGACCAAAACTTATCATTTTCACGACGCATGGGAAATTGAGCATTTTTTGTGACAGTGAAAGTGTTTCATTTAATTTGTAATACGTCATTGTTTAATACGTTTGTTCAAGTTGAAGAATGATAAGAAGAAAGTGTAGTAGACCACTGCCAATTTTGATACTGACTAGTAAACCATAGTCTCATTTACGTTGGACATGCACGCTTATAAATATGACAGAACGTGCAAAAAAAAGGTGTGCTCTTGTTGAAATTAGATTCCATTACACAGGTACTTAAGTCTTGTACTGTGGATGATAACTAGGACTATATTATTATTGAACTTAAATGCGGTGCCTAGAAAGTTAGGGAGCTTTTCCACAATTGAGGAAAATACTAGACATGTAGCCACGATTAAAAATTGGAATCAGAAAATGATAAACGCTATCTCTTCAGTCCTATTATGCATACTATATATCAGAATGAGAAAATTGTATTGATTTACGTATAAATAAAAGTTTCCTGTTGCATAAACCAATGGTATCAGTTCTAAGTTGTTATTTTTTTGGAAGCTCTATATTAGATTATTCTAGCCTGTGTGGCAATTATGATATTTTTAAAACATAATCCCAACCAATATCATTAAAGTTTCAATAAAACCAAGCAGTAGGTAGTAAAATATATTCAATATTTCTACAAATATACTTAAATATAGTCGTTGTATATGATTGATAAGCGTTTTTATTCTATTGAGTATCAGATATCACTGTATACAGGCGTCAAACCGGAACTGGCGTATAATAGCACCCCCTCGGTCGGGGGGTGACAAAAATATAGCTCATTATAAATCATATTTCATTATGGGGTGAGAATTAATCCATGAGTATGTTTGTATGGCTTCAACCCTTATTATATCACTATCAACAACACGTGTTTTTTATGAGGAAAAATGAAATTGATAGCGGCACTTACTCAAATACACTACAGATAATACAAACTAAGTTTTATTTAACAATGGAAGTTTGCACTGTTTATTAAGACTATAACTAAATGGTAACCTAATAATATTTCGTCCAATTTTCAAAAGCTATTTACAACTGTATAATGAGTATTATATAAAGTTTATGTGTAGTTTGTCTGATATTTTCCCCCGATGCAACCACATGTAAACAATACTTATAAGCATTTGGAATGACATTTAAAAAAAACTGACCAATTCACCAAAAATTTCATTCAAGTCCACCGTTAACATCGATATGAAAACCGAAATTGGAATAGAAATATAATCATTCGGTGTTAATTTGGAATCTGTAAATATTTCAAATCTAAAGTACTATAATATTGGTAAGTACATAAAAATCGAGAAATACAAAATACTGCGGAAGCCAGTATAACATAATATACGCAGATCAGAATGTTGGGTTATGTTATCAGTAAACGGTATTCTGATATTCAAAAGAAAGATACTAGGCCATAGAATGTAAAGATTTTTAAGCGAAGCCGCCTGGACTGAGTGATTCGCACCGTGAGTGTAAAACCAAGGCATCTGCAAATTTTTCGATTTCGAGATTAAATGCAAAACAACTGCGAAATTCGTAAACTTGATAATGTAAAAGTGAAGTAACTGAAAGAACATGTAATATAATGTAGATATAAACTAAATATTATGTTTTTTTTTAGAAACTCTATTTGTCCTAACAAAACGAAGACTTCAAACCCTAATATATCCAAAATATGTCCTTTGCACTTCCCTTGGTTTTACACTACGGTGTGAATTATGTCAACTCATAATTTGAAACAGCCCAGAAAATATATTTATTATAAAAATCTTTGAAAGCGCCTATTGGACGCCAGGTGGTATTTGAGATTTCCAAACCATGAGTTACATCTTCTTTCAACACGCATCGTTTACGATGTATCCCATACAATATTATGTTATAACCTGTGTGATTCATATTACCTAATTCTCATCACATGAACAAAAAAATCGTGTTTCTTTATTTTATACAATTCCCGTAACTAGGTACCAAGTAAGTAATTATAAATAATAGAAACATTGCAAACTAAACACTGGACATAAATTATAACTAAGTACAATTTCAATATGAATTACACTATTATTTATCTAGGGGTTATGACATTTAAAATGTCATTGTATTAAAATCGCTTGCCACTTAATTTTCAGAAACAGCCCCTCCCTCAATTTCTTTTGTTGTGCGCACAAAAGATTTTTTTTATTACCGCTCTGAATTAAATGAATACAAAATAAGTGTAAACTTTATTTGGTTTTGATGAAGTCGTTCATTTTATGGCTTTGTTTATGTATTTAAAATTTACGTCTTCTCTACCGAAGGGTTTCTTTCAATTCATATGTATATTATTACTTATTACCATAGTTGAAAAAGACAATACTAAGTTCGGCAGCTAGAAGGTTGGAGTCAAATAATTATTAATTATTATAATCTTTCATAATAGTCATATATAATTCGTAATTCATTTAATAAAAAATTATAATGGATTTACGGTTTGTACTATTCCATTTAAGTCGTTTTTTGCGATCCGGGTTTTGCCTTTCGGCATATTGAGTCACTATATATGTACACTCACCAAAAGACAAATATACACTGACATCGAATACAATTAACTCTAACTCATATAACAAATCAATACAATAAATTAGGTATATGAATCGTCAAAACCTAATAATAGATCATTAGTAATTATAAACAAGAAAAATACTACACTCAAGAGGTGTAAAATCGTCCATTCTGGGAACAATGATAACGTATTGGGAATTAATGGAGTGTTAAATAATGAGATATAATATCTACGATATCAGTCTTTAAAAGTTATTAGTTAAAAGATGCCAAATGGCTAAAATCGGGTCGCAAAAAACTACTCAAATGAAATAGTACAAAACTTAAATCCATTGTAATTTAAATTTACATTCCATCAAGTACCTTCGGTCGATAGTATTAATATTAATAATATAATAAACAAATATTAACAAGCATACGTAGTTAAAACTATTTTTTCAGAGATCCAGATGCTACTACAAATCTACAAATCACGTTTTGTACTTATATTAATTTAATGGTGTTAATTGACATTGGAAAGACATAATAGTATTTATTAAAAAAAAAACACAATATAATTATAATAGTTACTTATTCCACATCATTTCATAACAATCAGGGTCGGTTTCAAACACATGGTCTGTAAGAATTTCTGTATGATTAGCAAATGTATTGGTAGCTTAATAGATAAATCTCAATTTCTCTAAACACAATGAATGCGTTCGTTACAAATATGTCTCTATGTTTTTTTTTAAATATGTATATTTCTGAGGTTGTTACAAATAATGTAGGTATGTTCAATAAAAAATGTTGCTTTCTTATATCGAATAAAAAATATGTAATTTTATATGATTATTAATACTATCAATTGACTACTGAGGGTACTTGTTTGAATTCGAATTTTAATTTTAATGGACTTAAGTTTTGTACTACGCCAACTCAAATGGAATATTACAAAACTATAATCCATTAAAATATGTTCTTTAATTTATAAACAGATTGTTCGGATAAAAAAAAGTGTATTTACACTGCAAGGTTCGCGGATCAAAAACCTACTGCTGTGGCCTCTGCTCTTCTGTAGGTATAGTAAATAAATATTGTTAAATAAAAAAAACATATCCAGTACTTAGTACTTTATAATGCCATTGTAAATCGACTCAATTACAGAATGGAACTAATTTATGAATGGATATCGTTAGTGCGACGGTCATATCATAACAGTGATGGGTATTTTTACCCCTATACCGTCATGTGCTAAAAGTCACACACAGAAGGAGTCCGTTGCGAATCTCTATTTTGTAAGCTTCTTCAACGATTAGTCACTGTAGGGTTATTGCATAAGAATGTGTCATTTGGAATTTATGAATTTTGTTTGAGGGTGTTGTACAGTAAATAAATATATTTTTGTCGATCATTTGAGGGATTATATGACTTACTCAGCAGTAATTACTTACTACTACAGTGGCAAAGACTCAGTTCTAAATAATTGGTATGAAATGTTTATCTCAACTAATATAAACTATTTCAATAGAATAATTCCATAATGATTGATTTATTCATATTCAAATGTATTTATTTTTACATACAGTGAAGATTACAAATGAGTGGTTCACAAGCATAGTGAACCAAGTCCATTCTGATTATGTTTGAGTAAGCTAAGTTCAAACATATTATTTTGGTATTTCTTATTCTGTAAGGGTATGATTTCCCTTACATAATAACTTAAATGTACTCAAAGTAACACTTCAGAATTGCAATCATACCCTTCCCTTACAGAATTATAAATACCCAAATATTATGTTTGAACCTCGCTTACACAAAAATAACCAGAATGGACTTGGCTCACTAGTCACTATGCTTGTGAACCACTCAAATTATATTATAAATAGTATTCAAACAGTGTAAAGAAAAAAGACATATGCAGTATCACAAAAACAGTATGAAAAGTAAATATGTACAAAAGTTATTAAAATTATAAAGCATGGAAGCACACCGAATGAGCTAAGTGGACCCTATTTAAAGAATTTATAAAACAACCCCACCTATAATGCTCACGTAGGTGTAATATATCAAAATCCGAAGCGATTTGGTTGAACAGAGTAATTGCCCTTCCAATTGGCATCACCAATGGCAGGTTTGTTTTGCACATTAAGAGAATAAAAAAACAGATGCTCCCGATTTCTAAGATAGTTAACAGGGACACACTACCAATAATGGCAGACTTCTCATTCTCACCATGTATAAGTCGATAAAAATACGTGGCCAATTAATATTGACTTCTTCTAGCATTTAAACTACAGTATGTAAGCAAACATATAGCATTACAGCATAAGCGTAAGCATGTATATAATTATATAGTGATGCGAGCAAGTTACGATACCTATTATAAGTATAATATATCTCTAATGGCAACAGGTCTGTTTTATATGATCATGCGGTGTCGCTGAGTTTCAAAACCCGCTATAACACTTTTTCATTATGTTGAGAAAATCAATAAAAACTTTTTGATCTAAAAAGGTTTTTGAATGTTTCAGTAGTGTTATAGCGGAATTTGATAGACACTTTCATAAATGACAGTTAATCGTAGCGGCTTTCGAAAGAGGCGATACAATTTTCATGTAGAGATTTCAATAACGAATCCAATGATATATATATCTTAATTATTTAAAAAAAAGTGTTATAGCGGGTTTTGAAATTTAGCAACACTGGGACATATTTATTGTTAATGAGAGTCTTTTGAATGGTAGCTAGCGGTCCAATGGTTTCAGCGAATGAATCATTTATTATAAAAGGTCAGTTAATATAACCTCAAATCTGTAGTGGTCCTTATTTTCTAGTTAGGAAAGAATATGGTAATTTATTTGTCTTATTAACCGCTTTTTGTGGATTGCAGCGCACAGTAACCGACAGACCGAATTAAATTACTATAATATTTTTATCATATTATGACTTAGTGTAGATCTCCAAAAGCAGTATATTTTAGTATCGAAGTTTCTCCACTGTTATAGGTTTTATCTCTAGTTATCGTGGGCCTTTTGCGTGTTTAGTAAGGTATGAGTAATTTTCATTCTGATTATACACTACAGATTTCTTCTTATTAAATAAATAAGTATTTAAAAAAAATGATTATTTAATTATAGTTATATATTATATAGTTATAGTTTTTGTATTATAATGATATTATTTATTCTTTAATTAGGTATATAAAAAAACTTGTGATTACTCTCGTAAATATATAAAATTTATTAATTTCTAATAAGAATTCATTATCAAAATTATTTTAGCTCAACATCTTTTAAAAATAAATTTAGAAACATATAAAGTAACAAGTAACAGAACGTAAAATATATAATACAGTGAGGGTTCACAATAATGATAGAAATTACATTGAAATCAAATGAATAATTGAGACATTTTACTTAGCCATATGTTAAATATTGTAAAATACAAAATTTTATATTTAGAATGACTTATTCCTCTTTAATAAGAACTGGCTTAAATATTTATTAGTTCTCAAAATAGTATAAAAAATAAACATGGTTGGGTCATTAAAACAAAATGTACCCTAATAGATAAAGATAAAAATGTATCATAGCGCCATTTAACGGCATAAAATGAACAATTTAAAATTACTGCATATAACAAAAGAGCGTCGTTTCTGAGACGTCTAAACTCCGACGCACGCCGACTCCATTAAAGCGACGCACGCTTCAAGCTCGTGATTTTTGCATTACGGTTTCCGGCAGGGCATCCCTTATGCCTCCGACCGGATATAGCCGCTTGGTAATTATCCCTCAGAGGGAAGCTTCGGCGCCATTTTTCTAAACGATGCGCTGGTTTGGTACAGGACTAGGTCAGCCATTGCATGACATGTGGCGGAGTGTATTCATTTTGACTATATTACCTGACCCAAAAATGAATTAAAAATTAAATATACGTGGTAAAGATGTGATTTTATACATAATAATAGAATCAACTACATGCTATATATCTACTTTATATACCTACATGTAATACTAGAATAGGTGGAATATTTAGTAAGTTTTTATTGAATAACGTGTATTACTTATTAAAATTAGGACAAGCTAAATAAATTTTCAGTTTATTCATTCCAAAAAATATAATTGTGATATAGCAGTGATAGACCAATAGTTCGCCACGATACAAATAATTGTAAGACAATAATTATATTAATATAATAAGACTGATACAAAGATGATGTCTAAGAAATATCTAAAATTATAATAATAGACAGCATCATGCAATATCACGCCTGTCTTGCAATGATAGGATATATGAAAGATCATAGAATTTGGAGTTTCGTTTAGGTTAACATTAATTGAAAAAGGTTTTGGGAACCGTATGCATGGACGTTGGCACGTGGCGAGGAGGCTACTATTATATACTATACGCAAATATGACAATCCTTTCGTCGTCTTACACGTGAGAGTCGGGCGACTCCGTAGGGCAGCGTCATGGAAGGTGGTGCTGTATATCCACAGCTCTACAATATATATATATACATGACGGGTGGAGATGGGGAATCTAAAATAAGACCATATCTGAAGGACGGAAGACAACCAACTATAATGAAAATACTTCTTTTCAATCGACCAGAAGGGAAACAAAAGTTGAAAGACATTGGGAGTTATGATAGCCGTTTTCTGGTGGTTAAAATACATATTGAGCTTCTTTGCCAACGACTATGATAATAGAATGATTGTAAATGAGCCCAAGAAGTAGAAAGATGATCTGTTAAATGTGTTAGTTTTCCAGTCTCTTCTCTCCCGTGGGCACTTTTTACGTGAAGTCAGTTGGTGACTCTAGGCATAACAAATTGCTGTTGCTTCACATAAAACGTAGAGTCGTGATAGCTTGATCGAGTGTGGTATGAAGCATGTTGGTTTGGTGAGTCTATGTTTGTGTTAGGTATTAATTATGTTGTGAAAATGTATGTTTTGTATAAGGTTCACAATTCACATAATGATAAAGAAAGCGAAACTTTTGATAGAACATAATATCTATTAGTTAGTATATACGTATGGTACGTTGTTATGTTCTGTCAATTATTTTCTATGGTATGGAAGTATGGATACTAAACCAAGAGATGTCACGGAGATTTGAAGCTTTCGAGATGTAGCTGTATATAGGCGCATCATCAAAATTCCTTGGACTGACCGGGTGAAAAATGTTAAAGTTCTCAATCTCAATTGGGATTCCCCATTGGGAAGGACCGAGGATTTATGCGTAGTATCAGAACCAGAAAACTATAGTACCTCGGCCACATTATGAGAGGACAAAAGTACAGCATTCCCCAACTTGTCAATGGTAAGCGTAGCATTTCGTGGCTTAAGAATCTTCGTGAGCAGTGCAGCTCCACTGAACTGTTCTCGGTAGCAGACGACAAATCCAAGATCGCATTGATGGTGGCTGACCTCCGCTAGGGGATGGCACAATAAGAAGAAATATACTTAGATTATAATATAATTCACTGATACAATAATAATTGGTAAATTGTTATAACATGAACGAATTCGGAATTGATTCACGAAATCTCGGGGCAAGCGTAACCGCTAATCTTACCCTGAGCACCGAAACCGACGCCGCCCGTCCCGCGACGCAGCGTCCCGGCGCCAATGAGCCGGCGCTAATGGCCGATTAAAACCCACTTTGGGTAATAAAGCGCCCCGTCCAGAAAAATAAAAAGCTCTGCCGTAAACGACGTATGGCGGTCTGCCGTAATTTATTAATGCGCTCAGTCGGCTTGACGGAAGAATGGACTCGCGTCGTTATAAGGCAGGCAAGCGTGTTGTCGACTGTGTACCGGGTCATAATGGTTCAGTTAACAAGAGATTAATATAACTGAAGGACGTCAAAGAAAAATGCGTGTTTATGGGTGAATGAATAATGGTTGCGATATATAAACGCACGCTTTTGCAACACATACTGAATTTCGATATTTTATGGATCTGTTTGGTTTTGTAAATTATGATTTCGTATAGAAGAACTTATGGTGGGCTTTGGCTTTCATATTATTTTTTATCTTTTCATAATGCATGCTGAGGCATGGTCTAAAAAGATCGTAACTATGCGACGCGCGGATTGTGCTAATGGGTAATGACGCGTGCCGAACGGAACATAATTTGTCATTAAAAGTCAACATGCGTCCATTTAGTGTTATGTTTATTGTTATATTAGTAATAATAATAATAATAATATATTCATTGACATGTTTGCTTTTTCGAGTACAAGCATAACGTTATTTAGTCATATTTACACAATATAATGTATTCTTACGACGCCATCACAAAAAAAAAAATCGACGTGCTCCCACTTCGAATGCCGCTCGGCGATTGGCGACGATGCGAAATTTTGTCCGAACTATTGTTGAAAATTATTTGCCGTTTCACTTATGTATGCTCTTAATAAGAGGTATATTATAATATAATATATACTTAGCGGCTGAATTACGACACATAATTATAAGTCTACAAGTGTTTAAAAATGTACCAAAATGATGAAATCTCAAAAAAACTTCTCCAAACTAATATTATTTTAGCACACATAAAAAGTAGTCATTTTATACTAAATATGTATTGGATCATTTCGCATAGGAACAGATTTACTTACACTCTAGCAAGTGAATGAAGAGGAAGAATTCGTTATTTTCTGTAAGCGAAATATATGAACAGAAACATGTTTTTTTTATTTATATAATATGTATATTATAATATATTATAATGGTGTTGCAGCACTCATCACACTGGGAGTGAAGGAGTAACGTTAAATCTAGCGTGGACATATTATGTACTAAGGATGCTTCAAAAGAATTTCAACCTGGCCTGCCTGTTCTTTAAGACACCAGCGCCCTAGAAGACCGCTAAAAACCATCCACACGGGTCTAGGACGATTTGGCACCGGACAACTGGACGCCACGGAATTCGAAAATAAATAGACGTTAGGTACTTATAGGTACTTTAAAAAAATATTTAATATTAATATTTATATTTAAATGATTATATTATGATTTAATAAATGGTGAGAATGTAAATATGCAGACGTTAATAATGATTTAATCGTGCATATGTTTAAATTCCAACGAAAAAAGAGTTTTTTTATTTTATATAAAGCCTTAGGCATGGTTATTCTCAATCCGCAATAGAGAATACATTATGTTAAGATTAAGATGAATTAAAACTACTAAGTAGTAGATAGAAACTGATTAAAATACCTCGTCTACGTTCTGTATACGTGTCTACGACAGTGCGGCGTCCAATTGTCCGGAGTCCAATCGTCCCATTCCCATCCACACAGTGTATGACCTGGGAATATGTGAGAAAAGTTTGATGAGCTTCAGGAATTCTTGGAGGTACCGTGTAATATTTATATACTCCTTTTACTATATCTTATACTATACTAGACATTTCCAGCCATTACAAATTCTAATGCTTCAAATTCAAACGGACGGTGCTGAGACACGCCCGATTAAAACAGGGTGTGGCTTAGAGTGGTTATGGATTGGTGGTACCATTATCTTCAATGTTCATAATACACTCCAACTGACGAGTGAATAAGGTGAAAAAAATGTTACAACCGAAATAATCATCGAATATATAATTGAATATGTGAAATTTGATTTTTTGATTATTACACTTTTATATAATGGAATTATTATCTATAGATAAAAGTTCGAACTATTAGTAAATTCTATAATACCTAACTATTAAAATACGATTTACTAAAAAAAACCCCTTGACACTAGAAGACAAATAGAGATCATTGATATAATATGTAATTATGTTTTTTCAGAATAGTGCCAGCAGACAGGATAATATTTACTGTTGGTTTTTCTCGATAATTTGAATTGGAATCACTATGAATATATATTGGAAATTCCATTAATATATTTACGAATCTACGAACGTTACTTACTAAAAAGCTTAGTCACAATAAATCAGTTAAATTACGCTGTATTTATATCTGAAATGAATAACACCTTTAAAGTTGTTTGTTAAGTTGACTCCGTCGACTGTTTCCTATTTGTAATTTTTGGAAAAACAAATTACAAGATCAAAATGGAAATGATAATAATGATACCACCGATATATTTCTTGAACCATTCTTAAGAATGATATCGCAAAGTTATATTTGAAGATTATTCCGCCTCCTTAGCAAGATATAAATTGTGAAAATTTACTCAGGCTTAAATTTATTAATTAGATAAAGATTTAGGCGGAAATGACAAAACCAATTAATCCCACATGATATGTTATGATAATATTATAAGCATTATACAGGAAGTGATACGTTCCTTGAACTCTGTGCCTTTACTTCAATAATAAGATCATAATATGTGAAATAAGTTAATATTTGGTGAATGTAAGCTGATAAGATTATGAATTTATTAATATACCTAGATACAAATTATAAATATAATCATATTTCGTTAGATATTTCAGTTCTCTCTTACCATAAGATGGAATTTATTAGTTTTTTTTTTGTTAACTGTCAATTCATGGTGGAACTGCATTATATTGTTGTTTTTATTTATAAAACCTCTGAGGCGGACGAAACCAGTCCTAATCTATTGATTAAAAGTGGAATAAGTACTACAAAAAAAAAAGTTGCGTTTTATTAAATAAAAACAACAATGGAATTTATTAGTTTTGAGTGAAACGAGACTTTCTACTATATCTGCTTTAAAGAGGTTGTAATATTATTCGATATTATAATCCACACTGCAGAAGTAAATTATAGTAAAACCTTTAACAAGTACCAAATAACATATTATTATTTTTTCTAAAAATAATGATAAGTGGGTTACTTTCTGGTTGAAGCTTTGATAATTTTTAAATGTTGAGTCTGGAGAAATATGGCATTGATCTAAAATTCTAAATACATGTTGAAGAATATGTTATTTTCAATAGTGAACTCTATGATATATTATGCATTAACGTTTGTCAGGTAATATTTGAGGAAACTTGGCGCACTTTGTGGGTCTTGCTTTTTATTGAATGATCGTTATAAAATAATAAAGCGAATCCGGCTTCAATGCCTTGGTTCATGGCAAATGGCTTTCACAATTTTCTGTTCTGCGAATAATAGATAGTTTTGAAATACCTCAGAAAAAAAGTGGACCAAATGTGATTTGAGCATTACATCTTTCACGGTCTGGATATAAGTACTTTTGTCCTTTGAGCTATCGGTCCTTCTGAGATCAACATCATTACCTCGATTTAATCACCATGGCGAAGTTTTATATAAATCCTAGCCCGTAGATATTATCATGAAGACCGATAGCTCAAAGGACAAGAGCACTCGCCCGGAAAGTTAAAATTTTGAGTTTCGAGTACTATTTGGCTTATCTTTTTTCTAGGTTTTTTATATTAAAAAAACTATTTCTTTTATTCAACGAATAAGATACAATATTTCGGAATGTAACATTCTATAATATACTGAATATACATATGTACATATATAGGTGTTACTCGTTGAATAAAGGAAATATATTAAATTATTAGCAAGTATAAGTACGTTATAAAAACTAAATAACGGAGTGAACCGCGACGTCGGTTAGTAATTAAGGAATTAATATTGATACCTACCTTAATTTAATATACTAAAACTGATAGCCAACATTATGACGTAATTCGATAAACATTTCACGTAGGTACCAACTACTAGTTAAATTGTCGTAATTCAATAAGATTCCGTAGCTTAATTGTAAACGCATACTGACGCGAATCCAGCGGAAACAGATTCAAATCCCGTCGGGTGTCGTTATTTTTCTACAAAATGATTTTTTCTAGTGTGTACTATGCATGAAATATTTTCAAAATATGTATATTATTATAAAAAAAAATATATATTTTAGATTGTTTGATCAATTCAAATAAATTCACATTCAGATACATAATAATGACAACAGGGTATATATTTTGCATGTAATAAAATAATATTACTATGACGATTGCTCTGTCAAATAGCTAACCGACATATTGCACGAAGGCAATGTTCTGTTTTCGCGACCACTGTCTCGAACGACACGATATAATTTATCAGGCATTTGATTATTCTTGCAAAATTACTGCTCCTCGTCGCCGAGTTATGCGAACCGTAAAATTGTTGTCGATCAACGCAATTATTATTATACCAAGATGACGTCACTTTCGCGGAAAATTTCTCCGTTTATTAGCTACCGGCACATGTCGCGTCTTTTGCCCTCATGTGTTACGCTACCTATCTAATGAGAGGAGTAATTAATATAATATAATTTTCAGCATATTATAATGACACCCTATATATAATATTATATCATATGTAAATCTAATTTCACTAGACGCTATGTATCGGGTATGAAGCTTTTTTCTAAAACAAATAATTTAATTTATTTTCAATATAAATATTGAAGTTAATGGCCCCATCAAACCACACCCGGTCTTAATCGGGCGTATCACGGAACCCCACGTTTGGATGTGAAGCATCATTTTTTTTATTGACTGGGAATGTCTCAGAAGCAGTTTCCCAAGACTGAGGTCGCCATGCACTCAAATGTGCTTTGACCGAATTTACATGACTAAGATAAATTTACATGATTAAGAATACCATGGGAGAGATGAGCGCGTAGAGGCAATATTAAAAAAATGTAGTAAATAAAAAAAAACGAATACAAAAATGGAACAAAATTGGTATTTGTGGCGACCAGGTCGGGCGGTCCGATGAGCCCAACAGCTGGTTGAACCGACTTTATTTTTTAATTTGATTCCAGGTGGCTTAAATATTGATGTGTTAGTAACAACTGGAGAAACCTGTCGCTGTAAATGGAAGGTATATATCGAGTGCGGAACTGCCATTTGTTGATAGATCTGATAGTAGAGGTTCCAAAAACCCAACCCATTCGATAATATATTATCATAGGTCCAGCGGGGATGTTATTTGACACAGATGATGTAATGAATTCATCAAAAGATTTAAAAGTGGACCTTGAAATAGTCAGTCATTAAATTATACGAAAATCTTAAATTATGCGTATCTCTCACAAATTATCTATACAATATTACCTTATGCTTCTGCATGTAGCTGCAGAATAATAAGCGATCGAATATCTATTGTTTATAAAAATATCAAATTACTTTGCAGTAATATATTCCCAGCGAATCCATTTCCAGTAAACAATTCAGCTAGACCAGCAAGTCGATTGGCGAAATTAGAGACGGTGTATTATTACATCATATCACAGCACATTATACCATTACGGTGTATGAGCTGAATAATTATTTTTCATAGTATTTTCTTACAACTGTAATAACAAATAATATTTCATTTCGCTACTCAATTTAAAACGCTGACACTATTTTTAGTTTAATATGATTATGTAACAGAATTTAATGTTAATGTACTACCTTTTATTGTATAAATAACGAAGAACAATTTATCTCAATGTCACTCGAATCAGAGTACTTAACTAGTAACTATCATGTATAATATACTATTGTACCTATACGCTGCTAATAAATCTCACCCTGCCACATCGTAGACTTCGTCATTATCATCATCCTCTACCTACATATCGAACACCACACTAGACTGACCCAACATGCATAATAAAACCACTACAACTAACATCAAATTGGTATATTCTACTTCTATACAAAAAATATACCACCAGTATTAAGTGTAATCTACAATAATAATAATTCTGGTTAAAGGATGCGATTTACGGTTTTTATTGTTATCGTTGAGGGCCTCAAAACCAGTTAGTTCTTTGGGTATCTAGGTCCCTAAACCCGCCACTGGATAGGTTTAAAAGCCACACTCGGAGAGGTAAATTCATGAAAATATATCGCAATACTGATTTTGCTTTGATTCCGTTTGGTTCCTATTGGCACTAAACGACATACGCATATAAGATGTGTGTTTAATATGTATACTTAGATATGAAATTCGTCCCCTTTATGCGAGTGTGGAGAAATCCAAATCACTAAGCAGGTTGATGAGACTTGCTATGTGTATGCCTTCCTTGAGGGATTGTCTGCCATAAACCAATATGTTGAAAACGTGCTGGCAACGCGACCCTCGGTCACAATGAGGACGAAGAAGAAAATAAAGTTAGTTTCATTTTACTTATTTCACAGTGAAATGTCTTTATGGTCTTAGGGTATATTTGGATTTTTGAGATGCTTTCCATATCTCTCACATTATTTACAATGCGACTAAATTTATTGCTTTTGTTTACGAATTTGATTTGTTTCTAAATTTTAATGTTTTAAAGCTTATTTTGCATTTTAAATTGTAAACTATTGAGATCTTAATCTTGACCCGAGACTTCATGATTCGCTAAAATATCCCGTTAATTTGTTTATACAGCATAGAGACATAGGCGTTAAAAATGAAATATTATGGGGAGTTGCGGCCCTCCTCAAAACCCCTTGGACTGATTTAATGACTTGGTTGATGCGTCAAACGAATGAGAAAAGAAGTATTGGGTAGCAATATAACCAGAAAGCTTTACCTCCTTTAGTATTTTTATAAGAGGATACAAAGTACAATAATCATTTTCATGGATTCATGTTCAAAAGAAAATTCAACAATATTGGTACGGAACAGAAGAAGACGCCACATTTCATAATTTAAAAACTTTCATGATTGATACGACTATAATATATGCGCCAAACTGTCCCTGGTAGCATGCAAATGATAGAATGAAGATTTTCCTTATCGTGTTCGACCTCCTGCAGAAATACACGGAAAGAAGATGAATTAAAAATAATATTTGTATTTCTTTAAATTTAAGTGTTCATAATATTTGTATAACAGTCTCATTGTGATTCTAAAAATCTGTGAATCCGAACAAAGAAAGGCAAAGATTGTGATTATTTTTATAACGAAGGAAAACGAAGGGGCGTTTTATTTCGAAAACGTCGCATTAGAATAATACAGTCATAACTTTTTCGTACCGCAATCGACGTCATTTTCCCTACAAAATGTACATGAGATTGCAATAAAAAAACGGATGCCCCAACCGCGTACATAAAAACGAATGTTTCCTTGAAAAAATATCAACATAATCTGTCGTGGTTTCAAACGACCTCGTTATGGTTTTATAGAAAACTGTGAGTATTACAATATAATATGAAAATATAATCATGTATCTATGTGACTAAATGTCTCATTTTATTACAACATTTTTCTTAGTTCGTATTCTTTTTTGTCCGGTGGTTCTTTGTCCGGTACAAATCTTGCAATCAATTTTTAACTAACTTCCGACTAGCTAGACATTTGAAGCTTTTAGAATATATCAGAACACGATGGCAATGCATTTTTTAATACTTTTAGCCATCTTTGAGTAGAATTGAATTCATATTCAGTTAATTCTGTTGTATAAAAAGTTATTTCGACGACATTATTGGTTGCTAGGGGTCTGGGGTACTAGCAACGAAATTATTAATATATACGTGCGTTACTATGGAAATCAATATGAATGTCAAAATGACATTTCAAAAGTACATTTTTTTTTTGATCGTTTAAGCTAGTCAAGTCAAGTTTATATGATTCAACAGAAAATTTAAAAACGTTGTATATAAAAAGTTCTTTTTACTTTGTAATTATTTCGTTATTTTCACTACATTACTGATACCAAAAGAAGTCTATCGCTAATCTTTGGAATTTTTTCCATGTTATAAGTTTTGACTAATTTATCATAAAAACTGACATTAAAAAGGGACAAACAATTCTTTTGACGCATCTAGATAAAGCTAAACCTAATATCAGTGACACCTCATGAGAGTAGACAGATCATGCATTGTATAGGGGTGGCAAATGAAGGATCGAATACATACAATTGAGAGCAATGCAAGTTTTACACGAAGCAAACGATACTGTCATTTCATTATAAAGATCGACATCTTAGTTAAAAAGTAGAAAAATTATTGTATTTTAATACACACTGTATTATATTATATTGTAATGGTGGTTTATCGCACATACACTAATTGTCAGCGCCACAGACTGCGTAGCTAAAACCATAATTATTTAGGTTTCTAATTCTCAGTATATTGTGATAAGGTATGTACATATTTTATAGATTTTTAGTGTATGTTTAAGATATGCTGAATATTAATAAAAAAATAAGTAAGCAGGTACCTCATGAATTTAAACATACAGATAATTCGAAACTAAAAATTAAAGGGATGGTATTCCACGTCTGCATAAGGGTGGTACTTTACCTAGAGACGCCACTGCCTAACATCATAATATTTATTTTTCCACTCCCAATATTTTCTGAATCGGTGAGAAATAATCATTTTGTATTTGGTTTCCTCGGCTATATTGGGGAAAATGGAATTGATGAGTAACCCTTTTTTATTACGTATGTATTTGGGTTCATTGCAGCTTCCTCTGTACCTTTTTTAAAATAATGAACTCATCAATGAGAACCGGTCATATGAGAATACCCATATGATTCGGCAAATACATAGATTTTTCAAACTAAAACACACGCACACAATGTCAAAACCTGAGGCTATGGGTATAAAAGCCTAACATTCTCGTGCTGGATTCGATCCGAAACAGTTGCTTTAACAAAACGCTAAACTACCAAACTAGTAGAAGTTTCTAGCCGAGTTTGAATCGCAGTTGAGCATTATTTTTTATATATGTTTTAGTGCTGTTTTTTTAATATGAAAACGTAAAGTAGGTACATATAATATTTGTTGTTAAAATAAAATACTGAACATGAATAAAATTCAATTTCAAGTCCTACGACTTTCTTTCAGTTACCTACCACAGTCTATTTACCTTCAACAGGCATCCTTCACCACTGATAGTACTAGTTACACTTATTTAAAATAATTGATAGTTATTATCATAAAAGAAATAAAAAAGTAGTCAGTAGATAAATTCCTGCTCAAATTTAACTAAAGACCTAAGTATAACTGTACTGTGTTTCTAGATGGAAATAAAATTTAGTAAAGTTCCAGTATTTTCCTTGTTATATTATTTGTTTGTATTTTAATACAGAGAGTTTTTGTGGAAGCCTTCCTCGGAAAGCCATACGTCATTGACCACTGGCATGATACAAGCGTAGAGGATTTATGTAATAATATATGGTAGTTGTTAGTGAGTACCTACACGCATTGAAAATCGTCCCTACCATAAACATTTTCCGCTCGGAAAAATCGAAAAAAAAATGAAAATAAAAAAGGGAAGTAAAGGGTAGCTCCCTCTACCCCTGTCACGCCGTTATGTATGCTATGGGGGTAGGTGATTGTGGAAAATGGAAAACGACCGGATATAACCTGTATGTTATTTTAAATATATATACAGTAACGGGCTTAGGGATGTAAAAGATCGAAGCACTAGCTGATTTTGAGGCTCCCTATGTAAATAATAAAATAAAATAAAAACCATACATTTATATAAAATTTTGTTTAATTGCATTTTAAGCGAGGAAAAAAATAATTGTTTATATGCATCGCATATTATATTCTTGCATATCTTAAAATAATTTTGGTGAATGGTTAACAAAGTAGAAGTTTTCGTGTTATGTTGAAGTTATTTTATTATGTTTTATGTATTTCGCAACATTTCACACTCCATTTTTGATATAATTTGGAAGAATTCGACATAATTTAATATTTTCACAACTGATGTAAACTGTTTCGAGGCTCCATTTGAAATCCTCTGACGAATCGAAGGCGTCATCTGCGTCAAAGAAAATCGCAGTTGTATACTGCCCTTCTAAGGAAGAAGGCAGTAACTGACTCTCGCACACTTTCGAGATAAATGACATAATGTGTTTTTTTTCATACTTTAGTACTGTGAATTGATAAAAAACGGTGAAAATTTTTATTAGTAGGATATTAAAATACAAATAAGGAAATAACAAACAAGCAGTAACTGCAATAAATAGGTGCAATTACTGGCTTTTTGCTAAGAAATTTGTATTATTTTAGCAGATGTCCATTTTTTCACTTAGGATTTTAACGGTATTTTAGTGATAATACTGATTTTAAATATAGGTTTCAAAATTATCTAACCAATGGCATTCATAACTCAATTTCACAAATTTTGCGAGCTAGTGCCTTCTTCCTTGGAAGGGCAGTATAGATATGTATATATTCTACAATATTTCATAATGATAAGGATAAACATAACTTAGTCAGTAGGTGTAATAGGATTTTACTGATACTCTATTTTGGGTTACTGAGATACGTTTTAATATCAAAAAATATTTATTTACGTTATTTCAGTTGAAATAATTTTCTCATGTCACTTAGGTTGAATATTCTCACGTTAGAATATTCTATAGATATGTAGTTTTGGATCTATGCTCATCTAGTTGGCTGCCTTTATCTTTAGTCTACACTCTGTATGGGACGCCATATGGGGAATCTTGCTGTACATCCTATATAATGTTATAATATGACTATATTATGCAGTTATCGTTGTATAATTCTATAATAGTCACTTACCATGTTTCATCTTTAACAAAGAATAGTCTGGTTTTTATTGCAACATTATAATAAAATGACATACACTTTGTACATCAAAAGTAAGATAAGGTTGGATGTTTGTTATTTTTTTGTTTTGAAAAAACGAGTTATGAATGTAGTAATTTTATTATTAACTTGTGTCTATATTTTGATAAAATAATCGAGTCACATATAGATATATAATAACCTAAAAATATAAAATATAGGATTGTGACTAAACAATAATATTCTGTTAGTGACAAGAAAGATAGATTAACACCGAGAAAAAATACTTAAATAAATTTAGCCATTGAGAAAAATATTCTGTTCAATTTCTAATATTATGTGACGTCCGACCTTTGTCGTCTGTAAACTGTAAAATTGATAATATAATATAATTTAACATAACTATCATATTATTATGAAAATCATTGTACTACATTCAACTGTATAGGTACTTAGGTACTTTTATTTATTCATAGTCACATACGTATGCCAATAGTATGACCAGATAACATGTCACTTACAATGTTTTGTTTTTGGTAAAAAAAAAATAGTGGATATTATTTAATGGACAAGTGGTAAAGTGTCCGTTTTTGAAGTCGTATATATCGGGCTTGAATGTCGCGTCTGTCAAATTCATACGTTGTATGTGCGTTTGGACCCAGATCATGTACTTAGTGAGTTGTGAAAATGGCTAACATCCGTTTTACCTAACACAAAATTCATTTATAAATCGCTTCATGTATAATAATTCAAACAAAAAAATGGATCACGTTATGAAGAAAGGACAGCTCTTTTTAGTATACATATGAATTAACTATGACTGTAGGTAGTACGAGTTATTTTAATTTTAAATTATAGAAATATATTTATGATACAGTCCTTTACTGTATGCAAAAGTAAAATAGATTTGAAAAATATCACCAATTCAATGCCACTATTCACAATGAAAATAATCGCCACAGGGATCCAGTCCTATGCAATAAATATAATATAATAATCGTAAGTAGTGCGAGTTGATTTGATTTTTATTTGATGCAATTACGTATAACGTGGGGAAAATAAAGTGAGTCGTAACCAAATTTTATAGAGGGTCTCTGGAGTATAAGAACGACGTGTACGCTTATGAAATTGAATATGATTTATTATGTCAATATATTGTACTAAATACGAATAGATACTATAATAACGTTGTTCTGTTTTATATGCTTAAGTATTTTTTTTTTGCCTAATTCTAAATTGTTAAATGATCAATTCATCAATCAAGTCATCTCCGTTATTGTATCCTATGTAATGTTCGGGATTGTCTTATTGATAACATAATTTCATAGATTGTGTATTATTTATTTTTATTTAATTTTGACACATAATTTTGTTAGAACAAATACTGCTTATATTTGCTCGATTGTCCATCAAGTGGTAATAATCTTTTATTATATTGTAAATAGTAGTGTAAATGGACCTCAGTTGAGGCATGGTCTAAAAAAATCGTGGCTAGGCGATGCGCGGATTGCGGTCGCGGGTGCAAATGACGCATGCCGAACGAAATATAATTTGTCATATAAATCCAACATGCGTCCATTTAATGCTCTATTTATTGTTCTATTAGTAACAATAATAATATATTCATTGACATGTTTTCTTTTTCAAAAAAATGGGTAACGTTTTTAGTCATCTTTACACGATTTAATAATTAATACCCCCGTCGCCATCACGAAACAAATTGACGTGTTCCTAGCTCGACGTTCTCTCTCCGAATGCCAGCGAGTCCAAAATTTCGTCGCGCCTATAGTTGAAGATTATTTGCCGTTTCACTGATGTATCGTCTTAAGCGTTGGACTATCACGCCGTGGGTCTCAGGTTCGAATCCTGGGTCTGGCAAGTACACATATTGTTTTTCAATTTGTGTATGAGTCTATGGACCTAATAGGTTGAGCAAATGGCTGACATCTATTTCTCGTAAAAAACAAAATCTGTTAATACAAACCTCTACTCTGTGATGATCCTATTAGGATCGGACATGGTCGGAAAAAAATAATTATATACGAATTATCAATCAAATGTATCGTGTTATTAAATATTGATTATATAAAATTATTTGTTTAGTGATATATTACAATGTGTTAAAGTTGGTTTTTATTGTTTTATATTTTTGTTATATGTAATAATTAAGAATGTTTGGTTTTAGTAATGCCTATATTTTTATACCAAGCGATTTCATGTTTCAATCTTGTTTCACGCATTAATAGTTATGGGGTGATTTTAAATCTTCTCCTACCTCACTTTTAATTAAAAATGTCACATGTACTCTTTAGCTCAGTAACACCTTAATAATTATAATAATACATATGTTTTATAGTTAATTTCGTTACTAATCTTGACCACGCGAGAAAAACAAGTTTCGTAAAAATATGTGTACATTATATGATTAAGACGAAGCTGCAAACACATTTCATAAAATATACGTAATAGTAATTAAACATTGTATTTGCTTACATTATTTAATTTGGATTCAATATAAAAAAAGTGTTGGAATGTTTAAATGAAGTTTAAAGAATAAATTAGTTTAAGTATAAAAAACAAGTCGTCAACTTAGTATTAAAACCTCGTAAATCTGTTTGATGAGAAGAATGTTGAGGGGAAGGAAAAAACGTAATAAAAACAATATTTTCAACACCTCTCTAACCGATGAATTTGCCAACACTGGTTTTGTAATACTAGGTTTTGATTCCACGTTTGAATCCACGAGACCTACGAGTTTTAAAAATTGTAGATGGTAGGACAGCATACTAGTTTAATGAACCGAGGTTTTGATATGAGTTAAAATAGTTTTTTGTTTAAATTTTATCGTTTTATTTTTTACAAATTATCGGACAAACGAGGTCTTAATACTAATGTGATAATAATTATGTTATGAATGTTTTTCAATGTAATACATTATTGACTTACATAATATAAAATATATCTACATATAATGGCGCAATCAGTTCAACGTTAATGGTATTTGTGGGCAAGAAAATTGAATCAGGACAACAGTGGTCTTATACTCCAATCTCAGAAATGAAATTATCGTCCCAGACCATTATTGTTTGTGGTGAATCCCACCCCATTGTAAAACTCAGAGGCTCTCAACATTACTACTATAAATATATATTATTTATTCTGTAATACAGTAAGTAGGGATTCCAATCCCGGGATCCCGAGCTATTTTCGATACCTATAAATCCCGGGATTGATAAACATAATCCCGAAACCTTCGGAATTGATTTTTTTATCAATTTTTATGGAAAATAAGATAAAAACGAAAATATAACAGAAAAAATACTTTTAATAACAAATAACTACATTAGAAATAAACTGAGTTTGAATGAAGTTTGATTTATAACCATGTGTAAGTTGCCGATTCATTTTATTTTTTCACATAAATTAATAAAAACGAGAAAGATTGGAAAAAAATGCTTCGCACTATTAACAAAGTAATTCCACCGTGATCTCATATGTTTTACGGCAGTTTCATATGTGGCTGACTAATTAGATTTATGAAGCGGAAATTCCTTAAGTACACCATGGTTTACTTTACTATTTTAAATCTCTCTAACCCATTCATTAAGTCTTTACTATCAGAAACAGCGATCTCATATTAAATTCATATTATTTTTTATATAAAAATATTATTTACTCCATTAAACTTATGTATTTCCAAGATTGAACGTATACAATATTAACAATAAATGTTTTAAATAGTATAAATTATACTGGATTTATTTTTGACCGATTTTATCAAAGTTATTTGTAAATATAAATTTTTTATATTAACAATGGAAAAAAATGCCAATCCCGGGATTGTCAAATTATCCCGAAATCCCGGGATCAGAATTTTGGCTTGGGATTGGATTCCCTAACAGTAAGTATGCAAATTGGATGCGTTATATTAAAGAATAACTTAGAGATTTAACAATACATTGACAGACTTGATATTATTTTTGTTATTCCTATTTTTCCTGTTGGTTTTGTAACATAACTTGTGGTTGGTAAAACAAAAGAGCCTAATAAAACCTAGGAGGGTATTGCGGCAATGGATTGATTGATGTCAGTTGGTTGGAGAGACATTGAACTCAATAGCAAGGTTAGCCTAAGGTAGATACTTATATATTATTTTATATACATATGATTTCTGTGACCATGTCCAATCCTAAGAAGATCATTTTATAGGTCTCCACAGAGTGGAAGTATGTATTAACAGATTTTTATTCCTACGAGAAATTGATGTTAGCCACTTGCTTAATCCATTAGTTACTGACTCCAAACACACATTGTAAAATAAAATGAGTATTTGCCAGACCTAAGATTCAAACCTGGGCTGGGACCCACGTTATTATAAGCCGACAGAAACAAAAAAAAAACACAAATCATATAGATAAATGGTATAATATAAATTGTTTTTCTTCTTCTTTGTTAGCATCTGATGATTGATTATCGTGACCCGGATGATTTGATTGTTAAACAGCCTTCTCAACAGGTCGGTATCTCCTCTCTGCATTCTATGATACGCAAGACCTGTGGCCACTTGAAGGTCAATGGCTCGTCTATTGGTACAACTATCTGGCCCATCCAATATTAGATTTAATATACCAATGCGGTATGTCTAAAAATCAAGACAGCGCAGATGATATAAATGGCCACTAACAATTCTAATAATTATGACTGTTAATTCATACGCATTCGATAGCCACGTGTCGATGTGCCACCTCGCAATAACACGTAGGTGAACATTCATAGTTATACCTGTAGGTCACGAGTTTATAGCACATCCACGTGGAAATCAATGGCATCTGATAGACTTTGTTCATCCCGCCTCATCCCACCGCTTTTTAAATCAATAAGTAAAAAAATATGGACATTTCATTAAATGGACCCCCATTAAACCATTTCTCTGTGTACGTACCCGGCATATACGATACTGAAGACAAAGTATAACTAAATCAAAATTATACAATTATAGAAGAAAGATAGAGATATAAACTAACTATAAAAAATAATAAAAAATGCGTTACCATCTTTTTTTAAACATTTTGGACATCGTTTGACGAGTCCTTGTCCCGATTCCCTCCAGGCGTTTTATCGATGCGTTTGAATTTGTTTGGTACTGCGAATCTGATTGCGCCAATATATTGCTTTCGAAAAAAAAATGTTAAATTATTTACCCACGAGCAGAAGTGATTAGCTTTTTTTATAGAAGGTATTGGTATTCCCGCAGTTGTCAGTTAAACATTCTACGGTTTTTTTTATTTAAAGGCACTATTAAATAGGTTATCAAGAATATCTACATTGAAAATAAGCGGTATACATGCGCGCAAACATGGAAAGTGTGAGTGTTTATTTTGAAATAGATTTTTTATTAATAAGAACACTGAATCATTGCATTGATATATTCATCATTAGCAGTATCTGTAATAACAACTATGATTTATGTATACGTAAATTACCAAAGTGAATTCTAAAGATTGGCTTGAATCTAATGGATCAAATGTTTTTGAAAAAAATCTGACTTTCCCGACGCCGCAGTACCCGGCGCCGCGGCGCGTATCGCTCATATTATTCGTAATCGAATTTGCGTAAAACCCATGCGGTGATTTGTTATAATTCGATAGCGAAGGCTTTGAGGCGTTTCCTTCTACCCCTACTTATATCTCCCATCCCTTCCAATCCGCCCCCTCCCCCACTCCTCCTCAAATCGCGGTTCGCATCACTTGATCTACAAATTGTTTTATAACCTGATTACGCCTCGCGGAAGGATGAGTATTGCCATTTTCGGATTTCGGAGAGGCTCTCAAAAGTTGATAATTAAGATATTTTAATAATTTCTAATATCGTCATATTTCCTGTTATTTTAACATGTATTTTAAATATGACTGTATTCGATATTGCGTGTATTTACATTTCATTTCTACAAATATTTAATAACGTAAGATTTTAGGGACTGTTGAATCTATGTTTATATTATGTACCTGGTATAAATGAATGTAATATTTTTATATACTAATAAATTCTTTTATCAATTAGATATTCTGTAGTATCAGATGTAATAATTCTCCGACATAAAAAATATTTCTGCCATTTTTGTTGACCATCTAAGCGCAAATAACTTCAAAATATAAAAGGAGCTGAGGGCGTACGCCGTTGGAGTGGTTGGACCATGGCCCCCACAAAAGGAGACTGACAGGGCTCTAGTCTGGGGGCCCGGACTTAGGGGGGCCCGGTGTGGCAAGTCGACCAGTTAAATGAGAAAAACATACACCACAAATTTACTTTAACAGTAAAAAAAGTCGCCTGCGACGCTATTTTCCTTAATAATTATTAATATTAAGAAGTGACTGTGCAATGTAATTGATATGATATGATGTTTGATATAATTAAATGATAATTCACGCGCAGAATTTTGTGTTTCCTGACCTAGACTTACAAAATGGCTTTTTATCCAATATGGCGAAGGCTTCCATGATACTTGGGTACCACAAAAGAAGGTCTCGATCAATGATTCATAATATTTTGAGTGCCAACAACTCAATAAATCAATTGGGTTTATTTAAAAATCGCTAAAAATACACGGAAAACCCTTAACCATGGGGTTCCGTGGAAACCACTTGGGGAACACTACTGTAGAAAATGAAACTTTCCTTAACTTTAGCGATAGATAGGGGGGTCTGCTATAGATCCTGGCCTAGGAGCCCGCTTCAGGATGTGGGGGCTATGGGTGAGACTATGTAAAGGAGTTCACTGGGAAACCATTAGATTTTTCCACAGGGCTTGCAAAGGTTACGAAAAGATGGACAAAGCTAATTCACGAAGAGCTCAATTTTGTCGCCAAAAATTTATGACAGTTGTTATATAAATAAACTTCAAATGACGCTATTTAATAAAGGACACGTTTACACATGCACTGCAATCTAGTGATGATAATTCTGTCTATAATATTATTTAGAATCGATAATTAATAATCATTACATTGACATAATATAAAAAAAACATTTGTTTATATTTTAGCTGACACTAGTAAACACACATTTGTTTAAAACAGTATTACAAATACCTTTATAACTTTACAGAACTTTTAAAATGTTCGACGCGGGAAAAGTGCAGACAAAAAACGTTTTAATTAACCCCCAACAATAAATAATAAACACTTAATAGACTCTAGCCTAGACTTAAATATTGGACTTAGTTGTTTTGTTGGCTATTTATTGCCAATTCTGTTGATATAAAATGTATTGTATCGTAATCAACATGAAGCACTACATAATCTGGTTTATGTTAAAGTCAGAGTATTTTTGTTTCTCTACTAAATTAATAAAAAATAATTCCTTTTCTAGTGTTACAATGTAGAATGTATGATTAGCTGATATTAAAGGTTTGAGCGACGTATGCAGGTCTTGGCTTGCAAATAATATCGAAACATGTTTACGCAAAATTTTCTAAATGCCGACGTAGCGATTCGTCAGATTGAAAATGAAAACGTAAAATGAAACTGATTTTATTGAAATGAATATCACATTTTCAGCAAAAACCAATTTCACTATGTGATATGAGTGGATATTAAAAAATCAATTGCCATATCATTTGCAATAAAATCATTGGATACGTGAATATTCGCAAGGATACGAGAGATCAAAAATTGAGCAGCAATCATTATATTTATAATGGATACAAAAACATTTAATTCAATGATATTCGTCTGTAAAAATATACATACCCACTTAAAAAAAAGTTCTACGCTGAAATAAAGCAATTAGGTTTAAGATAATAATATTTATTTAAAAAGGCTTTCATTGACAATTATAACAATCATATTGATAATAATTTCTTTCACGATTTTTTGATATCATATTAGACTTCACGTCACGTATTTGGTCCTATAGTATAGACCTGATAGGTTGTGCAAATGTATAATATCCATTTATCATAAAAAATTAAATCTATTAATACAACCCCTAGTCTGTGGAGGCTCATATGATCATTTTAAGATCAGACATGGTAATGTAATGTAATATTTTTAAACTATTCCGTTCCTTAAGTTTATAAAGCTGTAGATATATAGGTAGATCTAGCTATACTGTAGACCTTGTCCAGAAGTCTAGGCTTTAGGTCATGCAAGCAGAAGAGTTATTATTGGATATAAAAATAATATACATTCATGGAATACAGGTTATACAGATTCACAATATGGCCGCTCTCTATTTTCATGGTATTATAGGTACCTATATTTTTTTTAATATATATTATTAATAACCATGTCCTTGCCTTTTCGTACAAGCTGGTTGTTAGTAATTTTGAACAATCACAAATACCCAGGCTTTGAGAAAATCACATAAATATATTGTGTCCTTACCGGGATCGAACCCAGAGTTCCCGGATGGAAGGCCAGCGCCAGGGAACTCAGAAATGAGAGCCACCGGTACCTGCAAATTAAAGTGGATAATGGAATTATAATTGGAATCTAATGGAATAATTTGAATTAAATAAATGGATTGCAACAAAAAAACGAGAAATGGCAAAGCTAATGTAGATAGATGTGATTGCGTTAAATATTCAGACAGTGTCGCTACATTTCAAAATCAGCCAAGTCCTAAAGGTGGTATTTTTGACTTTTTTGTGAATTTCTGAAGAACTACTGCTTTCTAACATTTCTGCATTGTCAAAATGTAGAATTTAATAATTTTAAATATTCTATACTCGAAATAATATAAACTTTCAGCCTTGTGACTGTGTATTTGAGAAAACATAAAGCTATTTTTCTCCTATTCATTTATTATGGACTTAGCTGATTATGAAATCTAGCGACATAATTACTTCTCATAGAACTGTTTTAACACCGAACATATTTTAAATTCGCATAAGAAATTCTTTCTAGCGAAAAAAAATAAGAAAAAAATAACGTGAATAAAACCATGCCACTGTTGTGCGAAAGAAAGCACATATTATATTATACAAATTAACATAATGAATTTCTATTGAAGTTGCAAACGTTCGGTTTTGGTTTTTGAAAAATTGTTATCTTATTGTCGTTCTGAAGATTTTGTTCATAATATGAAATATCTTTTAACGGAAATATTTAAAATATTATTATAGAATTAATGAAAACTTTGGTTTTAAAGGATTTCTTGCAACCTTGAAACCTCAAAGTTTTTAAGAAACAATTTTAATGGTTTTAAATAAGTAAAAATCTGCCTTAAAATCTACATTAAATGAATAAATATTTCAAGAGTATCGTTGTTAGTATAGTTAAATGTAGATATAATATCGAGGGAAATGTATAGGAATAATTCAAACAATTAATAATAATTATCATATCATGACACAAATCAATAATGGCAATGGGTCCACCTAAATTTCACGCATCGTCAGGGTTGCATGAATCTCCAGACATGACGAATCTGTCTCTATAAAATCGGAAGCGGGTATTTGAGGGCAGGCAGTGACGGCGCGTGGCCATTGTGCAAGGATTAAGTTGTCACGTTCAGCCGTTTGGGACGCCCCTGCTAATAGATGTTTTAATTATTATCGCTTACAAAAACGACTTTCAGACTATGTTGGACATGTATGCGTGGCCTAGTAGATAAATTATACGGCAAAAGAGTGATATTGGATATTTTCTAAAAAATAAAAAACTAAAATAAAAAATCGATATTATTATAAAACTGCGACATATTTAAAAATTTCTTCAATGCAATCGACAAAACCTATTAAACATTTTTAATGATAAACACAACTACCTATTACACACTGTAAAATAAACGGTTTATGATAGTTTTTTATGTTGTGAGTTTATCTTTTGAATTTCAGTATATTATATTTTAATGACTTTAGATAGTGACGGACAACTATAATTTGAGAATTATAGATTTCAAATTTTAAATTAAGTAAAAATGGAACTTATAGCTCACAAGACACTCATGCCAAGGTTAAAGTTGTCGATCTGTTGTATTGATTATTTGAAATACATTAAAATATTAATTATTAGTTAATGTATTAAGTTGTATCTTCCGTATTCCGTAGTTAGATGCCAACAATAGCACTGTACTTCCCATTAATAATTGAATTTATATTTAATAATTAAAATTAAAATAATTGGTACTGTTCGGTTATCAGGAATACAGCGGAAAACACATTTTGAAAATAGCCGATAAACTGGATTATTTGTTAGGTTAACCTTACCAAACCTAACCTAACCTAAACTAACTTAACCTAACCCAACTTAAACTAACCCAAACTAACAAATAATCCAGTATATCGGGTATTTTAAACATGTGTTTTCCGCTGTATTCCTGATAACCGAACAGTACCAAATAATTTTACTAGGAGATCTAAGGCAGATGCCGTCAACGACCAATATAATATTTAATTAATCTATTTTCCCCACTTTTATGTAGAAGGTTTTAGTAGGAAATAATTTGGAATTGGAAACTATTTTTTAAATATTTATCATGGTCAGAAATTCATTGTACATTTATATTTAATGGCTCAAATGTTATAAAATGGTATAAGTATTCACACGTTTTACTAATGTCGAACTATTATAAAAATTACAGTATTTTGAATCACCCATAGCTTTACAGAATAAATGCACAATATTTTTGCATAGTACTTTGTCGATTATTTCTAGGCATGCTTCGCATCTACAGCATCAATACACCGCACGCCACTGGTATCTACATAGTATTTGAGTCACTTGTGAAATTATGATGACTTTATGACTTGCATTGTATCACAAAGTTTCGCATTGATCCCGACTACTTAGACGCAATGTACGAAGCGTGCCCTTTCCCTATACAGTCATTGTTGATATAAATATCATACAACAATGTATGTAATATTGTTATTAAAATAATAATTTGATGTGTCAATTGCAATGAAATATTGTAATGCGATAGCACGATGATATGTGATCGGACCGTTTATGATATTAGAATATTTTACAAACAGGCATAAATATTAAAATTTATTAACTTCGTAAGGTTACCAAATCAATAAAAAACGAAGATCTTATGTTTACCACGTCATGTATAGTATACCTCCATTGCCATATACATGAAGATTTTATAGCACAACGCGTACTTTTGACAAATTTAATGAAATCTCTTCTATAATAGGCGATCAGCTCATTATCAATGGAGAGGTTTTAAGACAAGACAAAATTTACAGCTTCTATTTATTTACTACAGAGATGGTGCATATTACGGCCATATTTTTCGCAATGAGAAGATGTATCATTAAATTTACTCAAATTCGTAAGGCAAGAAAACGTATAGTAACACTTATAGCAAGAACTAACTGTTGATATTTTTGGGCCACTTTTGATTGGGTTTGACATAAGATAGTTGCAATAAAAATAATTATTAAAATACATCAAACTTGCATGTTAATATCAGATGAACCATTTACCTAAAAAAGTGTTCTAAAAGCTTCTTTTGTAGAGATGCAGTTTAAACGTCCAAGCAAAACAAGGATTCTTGGTATATTAATTACTAACATACAAAAATTCTAAAAAGATATAGTGATTATGATAATCTTTAATATAACCTTGATTTAATGATTTTTATAAGAAAACTACATAAAGTTTTATAATACCTATGCAAAATCTTTCGTGCCTAACTTATAAAGCTACTTTAGGGGGGTATATTATCAGTATCGACAATAACTGTACATAATGTTCTACGTAATACATTAATTTATTTCAATTATTATTACATAACCTGATAATCTTAAAAAAACCTACATACGGTGGTTGTAGAAATTACTGAGGTGTTATCAGAAATTGTTTTAAAGTACCTTCGTGTATATCTGACATAATTTATCACCATTATCAATTAACTGTTGGATGAAGACCCACATAATATGTTGATTCCAGTACTATTGGCCGTATACCCTACGTTCGTGCATGACTGACTTGAACTAATAAGTAAAAACGAGACATTATAATATTATGTAATTGACGCAAAGATTTATTTTCAAATTTAAGTAACTAGTTACATTGCCACGTTCTTTTGCAGATCTTAATCATTTATCTAATGGCATCTACCTCTAGGCCTAACTTTCGTATGATTTGTACCTAAATGTTTACTGTCTATTTCAATATTTTTTTGGCAACCTCTATATTATATTACGCCATACAATTCTATGGAAATATTATATTTGATAACATTGACCATAGAGTACTTTTGCTCGCGTAAACATAAGTATATTGTAAAACTTACTGAAAAAAACACAAACACAAAAATATTTGATTATGTACTTTACTAAAATGTAAGTGAACATTCAACGATATGATACAGACTAATAGAATAAAATTTGAGACTAAAAATATGAAGGTAACATTCAGTTATTTGCCCAAGCTTGAAATTGTTACTTGTATATCTATTTTGTCGTCGCTAATTTGTGCCGGTTTGCCACCCTTAACCGCCAGTTAAAAAACCGGTCCATCAACCCTCACCAGCTTGTTGTCGCGAACAGTGTTGCATCGCCCGCCCACCCCGCGCACAATACAATAAAAATATATTATATTATTGGCCGCGTGCCGCCCGCTACGCAAAAAACGTTTAATATCCCGTGCACGCGCCGGGAGCGTGCGACAACGCGCGACCGGCTTTTTTACGCGAACGCGCCGCGTGCGGTCGCCGCTTTGCGCCGGATTCTGACGCTGGTCGTGCGATTTTTTTTTGCCATACGAGTATTTTTCTGGTCAAATGTTTTTTATTACGAATGACAGTTAGCACAATGTGATACTTTTGACAGCTTTATAATATGCTGATATTAACGACAGGGATTTTTTTAGTAGTGTCAAGTTTTGCGTGAGGGCTTGTTTCATCGGATATATATATAAAAAATACCACTGCATGAATCGTTTTATGTTGCATAGAAAATGTACTAAATTGTCTTAAGGTAGCATCTTTATTGAGTGTCAAATGCTTGTGTTTTACACACATGTTAAATTACGTCAAGTTATCAAATGAAAGATACACGGCGAAAACAGACTCATCAACAAAATGATAATTGTGCAGGAGAGTAAAATGAAGAATAAAAGAATTATTGGTTACAGAATGATTTTAATATTTAGTAAGAGAATTTATATATTGACTTCTCATTTATTTTGAAATAGAGTAATAAAACATATCCTACGTTTTTGTGCAGTTTCCTACATAATGAGTTGATTTTTGGCTTCACTACACTTGGTACTTACACTTTGGTAGTTTTAATGATACCATTCGTTGTGTCTCAAAAATGAAAAAAATGCGATGAGCCTGTTTTTGCCGTGTACCTATCCTTAAAATGTGCTTAACTTATGGCTTAGGCCCACATACATTAGAAGGTCACAAATTTTTTTTTACCCCAAAGCTCCGTAGACCTATTTAGTAGCTGTCAAAATCAAAATGTTCTTAATTTTTTGATATTTGTTGTTTGTTTTTTGAACATAAATTGTGATAACCATAAAAAAATTTAAAGCAAAACTGAGAAATAATATAGTTTTAAGTGAATTTTAGTCTTATTATTAATGAGTGAGGATAGATCCTGACAACTTACTGTCTTCAACAATAATTATAATATAGGTAACTTTTTTTTCTTTTATTTTGTTAACTGTCAATTCATGGTGGAACTGCATTGTATTGTTGTTTTTATTTAATAAAACGCAATTTTACTTTTAGTACTTATTCCACTTTTATTTAAGAGATTGGACCGGTTTCGTCCGCCTCAGAGGGACATTTTCAACTGAATACATTTTTTCTTATTTAAAAACACTATTTATCAAACGAAATTCAAGGAGATAGAAATAATAGCACTAAAAATAGTACTAAAAGAAAGAAGTACAGAAATAATAGTACTAAAAGTAAAATTGCGTTTTATTAAATAAAAACAACAATATAGGTAACTATTATATTGTTTAATATGGGTAGGTACAATAAATAATATGCTTATGTATTTAAATTAAACCAATGTTCAGATGGATCATTATTGATAGTCCATAATTTGAAACGCCTCTTAAGTCTAAACACACGTACGTAGTTGATTTAAAAAAAAAACTAAACTGGTAAATAATTAAATTTACTTTAAAATACTACATAAGCCTGAAATTAATATTTTTATAATTTAATTTACCTACGTATGTTCTTCTCTATTTCTATAAGGTCCCTTTTTTCGGGATAGATACTTTCATATTTGAATACTTTATTAACAAGCAATATAATATTGTTTTTGCTACAAGTATAGAGTGAGTTGGCCGTTGGAAAAGAAATAAAAAATAAAGTTGCCAGGAGTGTGCCGGTCTAACGACGTAACGGCTGGAAGGGAGAAACCGATTTTGCGGTGAATTACCGGTAATTGGGCCTAGCGCAGGGAAAATAACGGATTTTTAAAGCCCAAATTATTAGGCATAGAAGTATGGATAATTGGTTTTGCGGGTGGATTATTTGACAATGCGGTGATTACCGTTTTGAATAATTCAAAATGGCTGAGATATAACGAATAAGCACCTACATTTATTATTATTACATCCTGTATGAATACCATGAAAAATATATGTTTTAAAAAATAATAATTATTGTATTATTATATAACGAACAATCACGAACGTACTAAGGAACGTGGATGCATTGACTGATTTTGAGGCATTGACTTTAAGGTGTACGCTAAGGTTAATATTCTATACCTAATTTATAAGAATTACGCATATTTTTAAAATTTTCATACACATTAATAAATGGATTTAAGTCTTGTTCATTTGAATTGTTTTTTGCAACTTCAGGTACTATGCGTACTCACCAGTGGTAAATACCGAGGGACATGTCCAAGAGGAATGGAACCAGCTTACAGTGTCCTTCATCCAGTAGTGAATTGACCTAGGCTTAGCATTAGCTATTATTTCATAGTTTTAAATGGATCCTTATATTAAGAATGTGGAATTTGCTATGGTTAATAATTATAGTTAATAATGATTAGTAAATTTTAGACAGTTGATTTTTAAAAACTAAATTTTGTCGTAGTCAATGGGAAATTAAAATTAGATTTTATAAAACATTTTTTTTAAATAGGAATAGAGGTAATTTATTTAATAATATATTATTTTCGTATAGATATAACCACTAGTGACATCTATGGTAAAAACTAAACAAAAAATCAATAAAAGCAGTGTATGTCATTTTTAATTCGCAAGTAGGTACATATCGCATCGTGAGTGTAAAACTAAGGCATCTGCAAAAGACATATTTTGGATATATTAGGTCTTCGTTTTGTTATGAGAAATAGAGTTTCTAAAAAAACCATAATATTTGGTTTATATCTACATTATATTGCATGTTCTTTCAGTTACTTCACTTTTACATTATCAAGTTCACGACTTTTGCAGTTGTTTTGCATTTAATCTCGAAATTGAAAAATTTGCAGATGCCTTGGTGTTACACTCACGGTGCGAATATTTATTACAATTAAAATAAATCTTCGCTTAATATGATATAAATTAAGGTTTTTAACTCCCTACTGGTACAAGTACATAATATTATAATATTATATAAACATGATATGATAACGACAAACTTTTGGCCAAGGTTTCAATAATATCAAGCTGACTGATTTATTATCAGAAGTATAATATAGATAAATTTTGCACATAATCGGATAGGTAGGTAACCAAATTGGGAGGCATTTCAATCAAATGAAACAATGTCATACAAAGGCAATAATAATAATAATAACCAACTCTCCCTTTATATCAAACAGTGAAATTTCTCACCCTTTGCCGACTCTCTTTGTGGGTGCGTCGGATCTAACACGTGACCTCACGGGGGTCACACAAAGATGCAATTTGCCATTCACACCCACATAAAGTATGAGATGGTAAGATAAGTGGCAAATAAAAATAACCTGCTATTATCATTAAGATAATAATATTATGCTGTTTTGAATTTGGGAATACAGTCGACTAATTATTAATAGTAGGTGATGTATAATTAAAAATAACGCAACATGCAATTGAAGTGCAGAAATATAAAATCACATAATATTGAATTGTTATGTGTTTTACATAACAATGTACTCTGATGTTAAAGTTACTGTCCCAATTAACCGGTGGCCGAATTAAGCGAAATTGTCAAGGTGGGAGTGTTTTTTTCTTTTTTGTGACTGACGTTAACCTAATAATATTATAGTCCAAACATAAACTCTGCCATCACTTTTGCCAGGAACATAAAAATCTCACACGAAATCACACATATACTAACAGGCCACGGAGCGGTGCGACCTTATCTAAAAAGATTTAAATTGATGGATGATGACTGTTATCCGTGTGACGGCAACACATCTCAAACTGTGTGGCATATCATCAACGACTGCCCTATACTAGAAAGGAGCGATGGACTCTCAAGACTCGGTGTAGGTAGCATAATCATAAAATTGACTTCCAAAAGCCTCACGAAGTACTGAGCAATAGAACAACACAAGAACACTACACAAAATATTTAATCCTGGCTATAAAGACAATTAAAGATATAAATGGAGGAACCCAATTTGCCACACATCAATGCAACTAATCCACCCAACCATCTAGTACGAAAAAGCAAGGGCATGGTTATTAATATTAAAAAAATATATATTATGGTAGAATTCTATGGTATTACGATTGACTTCAGACCGATCCAAGTAAAATTTTTGCTTCCAATAAAAAAAGCTTCTATAAAATGAGTGTTTATTGAAGGCTTTTTATTAACTCCATATTTTTAATGATTATTGTCTCAATTAAATGTAGTTTTGATGATTTAAGAAAGATTTTTGAATACTTAATAGTTTTTTTTAATATTTTTAATGTGAAATTCTTTTTTTTTCTTTTTTTATATCAAATCGAGCTTAGGTATTAAGTCTTTTTATAATATCAAAGCTGGATTCGTGATTATATATTCTATAATATTAATAAACCAACTCAAGGAATATATTTTAATAAAATCAACACAATACAATAACTACAACATTAAAAAAAACTTAAGAATAATTATAAGAAAAAAACATTAAACGGAGGGAGATTTGTCTGGTGGCAATAATGGTGAAACTTGTGAGTTTCAATCTCAGTTGATTCAAAACTTTAGTTTTCTTCGATTTTTTGACACCCTACTTAACCTATGTTTCTAAAACTAGAAACACATTAATATCACGTCACGTGAGCTCACATGCAATATATAAACCTATAGTTTGTAGCTCCTTCCAAACCACTAATATAAAAATACGTGAGATCATAATATGACATAATTACACTATAAAAAGAACTTTATATATACGACGTTATTAAATTTTCTGTTGAATCATATAAACTTGACTTGATTAGCAAACGATCAAAAAAATTTCTACTTTATAGAAATAATACTGAAATGTCATTTTGACATGCCACATTGATTTCCATAGTAACGCACGTATATATATTATAATTTAGTTGCTAGGACCGCAGATCCCTAGCATCCAATAATGGTGTCGAAATAACTTTTCATACAAAACAAAATTAACTGAAAATGAATTCAATTCTACTTAAAATTGGCTAAAAGTATTAAAAAATGCATTGACATCGTGTTCTGATATATTCTAAAAGTTTCAAATGTCTAGCTAGTCGGGAAGTTAGTTAAAAATCGATTTCAAGATTTGTACCGGACAAAGAACCACCGGACAAATAAGAAGTTGTAAAATATGTAAATTTCTTTTATTTTGTTAACTGTCAATTCATGGTGGAACTGCATTGTATTGTTGTTTTTATTTAATAAAACGCATTTTTTTGTAGTACTTGCGAAGTACGTAGTACGGACGAAACCGGTCCTAATCTCTTGATTAAAAATGGAATAAGTACTACAAAAAATTGCGTTTTATTAAATAAAAACAACAATAAAATATGTAAACTTTTAGAAGAAGCAAAATACGGCCAGGTTGGTTGTGTTGTGTGATACACTTAATGTCGTTCTGATTCATATCGGCAGAATTTGCTGACGATATTAATTTTCAGCTGTGCTATGGATTGGATACCCATGATGGCCGCGCGGCTTAAGCGTTGGCCTATTGCGTCGTGGGTCTCGGGTTCAAATCCTGGATATGACAAGTATACATATTGTTTTTCAATTTGCGAGTCAGAGTATGGATCTAATAGGTTAAGCAAGTGGCTGACATCCATTTCTCGTAAAAACAAAATCTGTCAATACAAACCCCCACTCTGTGGAAGCCCATATGATCATATTAGGATCGGGCATGGTCGAAAGAAAAAAGGAAAATGGATTGGAAGCATCTGTCTGATAACATTTAAAATGCCAAATAAATCGACATTACAAACTATTTGCCCGTGGTGCGAGCTTACCGTTTCTGATAGCAAAAGTTCTTTAAAAATATGTATTTTCAATAAAAGGAATCGTCTTAAAAATAAAATTCTTAAATTTTGTAGATATAGTTAGTGTAAAATAATTAGTGTTAGTTAGATACTGTAGATACCTTTATATCTATTAATATGTATGTAAAGGTTCAAAGTTATATGGATGAACACAAGTACACTCTACATAATATTATACTTATTATAATCTCACACGTGTGCCACAAGGGTTAACAATGATTTCATGCGCTAATCCGCACACTTCAGTTCTTTAGTTTAGTGGGTTTAGTTGGCATTGTCTATTTATATTATGAAGTAATTTTGGGATGCGTTCATAATCTGGTAATCTTGCGTTATGGGGATTTGAATGTTATTAAAATATAATATGAAGTGATAAATTACATAGGGTCTGATGGTTGCCGAAGCGGTTATATATTACTTTAAAATAGGTTTATGATATACAAATAGATCTATGAACAATAAATAATGTGGTATATGTAGTGTATTATTTGAATATTAAATATTTCATTCTTATCGTGATTTATTAAAATAGCATTTTGCGAGAATTTTGATATTGATATTGTCTTTACGGATTACTGCAATTCTGACAGAGAGTTAAAATGCATATTATCATGTGATATTATAAATTATGACATCTAGGAAAATTTAACAAAATTGGAATTTTAAAAGTAATAAAAGTCGCTGCATGATCATGAAAAAAATTTAAATGAAATTTGATGCAAAAAACCGTTTTAAAAGCAGAAATCCAAATACATATACAATATAAAAGTTTTTTTTATTGTATCATTCAGTAGGTAGGTAGGGAAGATGTTTTTTTATAATGTATATATATATATATATATATTATATACTTATTTCACCATTTCATCATCGTCACTCGGGGTAAATCTACTGCTGGATGAAGGCCTCTATAGCTACCACCACTCTTCTCAGTCCCTAGTTCTTTGCTTCATAGAATTTTATGAATTCGTTTATCCAACAATTTTTAGGGCATCCACGTGGCCGTTTAATTTCATATGCTTAACTACCTGTATCTCGTCGAGTACTCTTGTCGGCTTCCTTACCCATTAATGTATTTTATGGTCTTTCCGCGTTGCGCTACTTGCTATTTTTAGATGTCTCTTCCATAAAGAGTCCATGTTTCACATGCACTTTTAAATATACATTTCAGGCACACAAATGCACTCTATGCCAGTTTGGTTCTGTCTATATATTAATATATATTAATACTACAACAGGCCGTGGGGTCCAATGAAAGAAGTGTAGTGAAATCAAATTATAGTAATAAAATTGAAATAATGACAAAAACGCTCAGGTTTTGAGAAAATCATATAAATGAATAGTGACCGCTCCGGGAATCTAACTCAGAAACCGTAACTGACAAGTGACTGTCTTACGCGTCGGACTACGAGGGCCATTAAACAATTAAGTAAATAAAATCAAGCTAAATAAAAGGATTTCAAATGACGCACACTTTGGGGTATTTTCTAGAAAAATCAATAAGCTACAAGTCGATAGGTACAGGTGGGAATTTTTATTGCCAATTTTAGCAAAATTCATGAATTCAAGAATGAAAACCTAACCTTACCTAACAAATAATCCAGCATATCGGTTATTTTTAAAAAATCTTTGCCGCTGGCTTCCCTTAAACTGACAAAAACCATCGATAATTATAAAATAAAATATAATAAAATACACGAATACCTACTAGGAATCATTCAAAAACCTCTTTATTACCTTAGAATTAACTTTAGTGCTAAATATAACTATTAAATTATAATATTATAATGATAAGAGGAGACACTAAAAATACAGATATGTAACTTTTTTTATTTTAACTAAAAGAAAATATTTTGTTACATAATACTAAATAATATATCTACAGTATTAATTAATTGTATTAAATTACATGCTTTGTATTATGTTGCTAGATACCCATAATATATTTGCAATACATTTTTCCTTAAAAATAATATCGGTACATTACACCATTTACTAAATAAAGTTTTTGTTTGTTATGCATTCATCTTGGAGTGGACTTCCTCAATATTTCCAACTTCAAAGAGACGCCGAAAGGTAAGGATATTCGTCTCAACAGGTAAAGTACCCAGCTACTCTAAGTAATTATATGTACATTTCAAATATATCTTTTGAAGGAAGCGACAATGTGTAATGTAATCGATATTTTTGTTTGCATCTTACGGCCAAACACTTTCGGCTATCTGCAATCAATGACTATTTTATTTTTGACCACTCCTTTTATCACTCACAGTTTGCCGCGTCACAAATAAATACAACCTACCAACCTACTTACTGAATTCAAAAATGTATCAACACACTACCTATTATCTACGTCTTTAAATCCAGGGAGCATTAATCTTACATCAACATGAAAATTTTAGTAGAGTAAAAATATAATACAGCATTCTACAAAATACTGTTACTTTATCTATAATTTAATCAAAGTATTTATAATTTGTAAACACGCATTTTATCTTCTTCTACTCTGAAACTAAAGCCTGGGGTGAACTTTGGTTACGTCAAGTAGATTCTCCAACTCTTCTCACACCATCGCTCTTCTTCTTCAGCCGAAGACTCTTATCCAGATCTCACATCTAAACTCATCCGACTGCAACACGTCTAATATTAATTCGATATGATTTTGTTGGTATTCCTGCTGGTGTTGCATGCAACAAATTTTACCCGACATGCAGCGCAGTGGTAATCCCAAAATTTCGTACTTTTTCATTAATTTTGAGTGGCTGTGTGACGTAACTGTCCCTGCATGGCCTCGTCTATGACCACGGAAGAAAATTGCAATGTTGCGCCCAGTTTTAATATATATCTATATCCCAGTCGAGACGATTTCAAACGTGCGACTAAGTTTAGGTTCCTTATTTTTGTAGGCAATCAAGCCACCAAAGTTGAAGTCTTATCGCATCCCGCTTTTCTTTTGGACTATTAAAATAACGTGAGGCGCTTTTCGGTTCTTCATCTATACGGTCTTACGTGTCCAGCCCACTGTGGGCTAAATCTAAAGACGTTCGGTTCAACAAAAAACTTTTAGAGTTCATTATTATTGTGACATCCTAAATTAATATTCTTGCAGATTGGCTAAAGATCTTTGACAAGATTCTACGCTTAAATACCTTAAGCATCTAAAAATCACTGGCATGTAATATCCACGTCTCTGAAAATACAATACTGGTCAATGATTAATATTCCTTCTTGTTGGTTTTATAATATTATAAATCCGTTATTTATCAATATCGTATTAGTTCTTCAATTGCGATTAGAGATTTAAAACTTCTGGTTTAGGTACTGAACATGCTTACTCTAATGGAGGTCCGGCGGAACAAAACGGTGCCAAAAGTGCATTGACAATGCAACAGATAAATGCATTCTATAGTGGCGAGTGAGAGCATAATTTGGGTGTATTATTTTGTTGTTATTGATGCATATTTAGGCGCATGCCTGCACTTGAAAGATTTGTAGTTTCTTGCAAATAAGTACAGAGATGAATTAATAAGGAACAAACACACCAATTACTTGATTCTATAGAAATTGCGTAAATTGATCACCTAAAATGAGGAAATGATTTATGTTTACTACTAGAAGTATGATAATATAAACAACGGTGTAAATTGTGGTGCCATTTACATTGCTAATTCAAAGGTATACTTCTGGATGAAGGTCTCTTCAAGCTAATCAATTCTTTTCAGTACGTGTATTGTGTGTTGTAGTTCTATTACAATTATTTCCTGGATATAAGTTCATCGGAAATTAAGCCCCCCCCCCACCAATAACAATAACTCCCCGTATAGCCCTTCCCAAGACAACAACTCTCCGTAAAAATTATGAAAATATTTCAAATAAAATGTCATAGACTCAACAGATAATTAATACAAAAATTATTTGAGAAATTTATATAGAGATTTTGTTTGTTAACTGATGTTAAAATCATTAAAGTATGTAATTACAAATAATAAACCAAACGTATTTAAATTCCTTAATTCATCCCTTGTATTGGTAAAATATCCAGTCAATTTTATTAAAATGCTTCCCAGATTATCTACCATCGACACAACAATACTTAACACAATATAAACACCAAATAAACACAGATATACCGACGCCTCCAAAAGCTCAAATAGACCGACGTCTTTGATTTACGCCGACGCTACCTGTGGACAGAATCGATCCCTGCTTTACCCATTCAGGCATTAATTGTCGTCCAAAGGTGTCATTGTGTACGAATCGTAATAGTGTGATCAATAAAAATAAATAAATATTGATAGACTACAATAATAATGTGAAATGAAAAGCGTAAACTCTCTACCGTAAAAATTGTATGTGTGAGATAGGCGTAGGTCTACATTGAACGCATGGGAAGTTTAAAATATTGACAGTTTTTTTTTAAATTTTTTAAAACAATACTAGCTGAAATTCTCGGCTTCTTGGATTTATAATTATCTTATTTTTTCAGTAATCACGAGGACTTCATAAAATATGCCAGGAGATTTTTATAAATTTAAGGGTTGGCTCTGGACTGTTCTACTGGAATAGCCTCACTAAGGTTTTTTTTATATTTTTCATAATGATATTGTGAATTACAACGGCAAAGGATGACTTTCGGAAAGAGGTAGGCTGTGGAGATCAGAAAAAAAGATCACATTTCTTACGTGGGAAATAAGAAGATAATACGATATTATAATTCTTACCAAAATAATCGTAAAAATACAATATTTGAAAACAGATGGCGCTGTCGCATATTTTTTATATTTGATACTAATTCTAAATTCAATCCTTGAAGATTTGGACGACTGATGGGTCTGTTTATTTTTTAACTTTATAACGTCCTTAGCCTATTTTTCTTAGAAAGTACGCTTCAAATACTTGCCTAGAATGTTGCTTTTGCCACTGATAGATTATATGGCATGGAAGTAGGTATAGCAGTTGAGGTAGAAAACATGAAATCACACATCAATCCGACAATATTATGTTCTAATACTGATCCTGCGCATCTATTTTATACAGAAGACTTATTTCGGCCTTTACGGCCGCTAACTAGAGTAGGAAAGTATCGAAATATTAACACTTATTGTAACAATTTTTTTTCCCGACCATGTCCGATCCTAATAGATCATATGGGCCTCCACAGAGTAGATAGAGGTTTGTATTAACAGATTTTGTTTTTTACGAGAAATGGATGTCAGCCACTTGCTCAACCTATTAGGACCATACCCCGATTCACACACAAATTGAAAAACAATACGTGTACTTGCCAGACCCAGGATTCGAACCTGAGACCCACGGCGTGATAGTCCAACGCTTAAGCCGCGCGGCCACCGTGGGTGTGTTTATAACAATTATAACTAACTTATTGTAATTGTTACAGTAAGTGCTAATACTTGGATACTTTCCTACCCGAGATAGCGGCCGAAAGCAGTCTTGTGTATAGAAAACTACGCTTTTGGCACACGTCACTAAAAGTTTGAATTACTGCTTTATTGAAGGTTTTCAGATCTGTAAATTTCTGTGAAGATAATCTACCCAATGGTAATCGGCATTATTTGGAGTAATTGCTACAAAGCGATCTAAGCGTCACATGACGGGAGGCGCGAGACGTAGCTGAGGAAAATAGTGTGACCTTGTGCTTGCCCTATGACCTAATACTGACCGAAATAAGTAAGTAAACGTGTAGAAATACCTACATATTACTATTTTGAATGTCTTCGGATATGTTTTGCTTCATGGCATATTGGCGACCTTTAGATTTAAACGTCTTTTGAAACTGTACAATGGAGTTGCACTTTTATGGTCCAGTAGACGCAAATAATTATTGTAGTCGCAAATCAAAGAATGGCGTCTCTCGCGTAAGTGTCGGGCATGGGATTTAAATCACGGTGGTATCTGGCGGCACCTAAGATGGCTTTGTATGAGATTATCCCATACCGAGCGGTCAGCTATAGTTTTGTATACAATAGGCGGTGTTTTGTATGAGATATTTTTTTTAAATCGCGTGTTGAGTTCCCACACTTCAAGAACTATTCTACTCTGTATAAGAAAATACTTACTAATTACGTACCTGTATTTTTTCTTACCATTTTATAACAAAATAATATTATTCCTCCATACTTACTATTGCTCCGCTCCGCTGTCCTAGGAGTTGTTAGGTAAAAAAAGTCTTCTACTTTGCCGCTGACCAAAAGCTTCGTAATCTTAATCATCAGGTAACCCTCGGATAGTATCATGACAATTAATCAAAAAACGTTGAAATAGTTATCTTCAATAATTATTATGAAAACATGTTGTTTGATTTAGTTTCATGTTGATGGTGTTGCAGCTCAAGTAAATCCTTGTTCTTCTACACTTTCTTCTAGCTATTGATCGGTTGTATGCTCTTTTTTATCATGTTTTTTTTATACATAACATAATCTTGAAATATATTATACCGTTAATCTAACCAATTATTTAATTTAACAAAGAGAAAACTAATCTTCAATAATTGGTCTGTGAAAAGTATATTTTGTTGAAAAAGAAATTTAAAATAATAATTATAATTTATATCAGCTAATGCTTTAGAATCAGTTGTAGATTTTGACTATAACCCACGATGGCCGCGCGGCTTACGCGTTGGCCTATTGCGTCGTGGGTCTAGCAAGTACACATATTATTTTTCAATTTGTGTATGAATCAGAGAATGGACCTAATAGGTTGAGCAAGTGGCTGACATCCATTTTTCGTAAAAACAAAAAATCTGTCTATACAAACCTCCACTCTGTGGAGCCCCATATGATCCTATAAGGATCGGATATGGTCGAAAGAAGGAAGAAAAGTAGATTTTGACTAACTTCCTAAGAGATATTTAGTTAATCCTTAATAATTGCATGGTGTTAACTTTCAGCAACAAATTGTATAATTCTTTATATATATTTTTTGTGAGAATGAAATTTTATTTTAAAACTTGCAGTTTTCTACAGTGGACAAAGTGTTCTGGAAAAATGGTTATAGTTTTTGTTCATAGGTGCCACCATTAAATTTTGTAATAATATTAAAGATTAAGGGGATGCTTCTACCTACCAGAGGCACCTAGCTGAAAAATACGATGCTTGCAATTTGAGACATTTTTTTGATACATTGTAATTTCAACTGTATAAACTAATAAATATGTATCTGAAAACATTAAACAGACAAATATTTTTTTATTTTAAGTCAAAGCTAAACTTACAATTATTGTAAAAAAATGTGAATTTGTTACATATTTACGTACACAGTTACGTTATTATTACATTACATTTTATGGTCATATTTATTATTAAAATGTAGTTTATTAAGTTTTCAATTTTTCTTCCTACAGATTTTTGACTAATTCATAGTTTAATATTTTTTACATTTATTTTAAAAAACATCGATTTTTATAAAAATGTAAATGTGTATTACTTGAAATCCTTTTTATTTATATCAAATTTAGCTTAAATATTGGGACCATACCTAAATAATAAGATTTTAAATGAGAAAGTGATTTTTAACCACTTGCTCAACTTACTAGGTCCATATTCTGGCTCCAAAAACAATATGTGTCTTTGTGAGACTTTGGATTGAGTCTGAAAATGATAATTTCGATAATCATACCTGATAATCCTCACCATGCGAGAACAACATGTACCATAAAAAATATCTACAAATTCGTTTTATCGTCAGAAAAAAATATCAGAATATTAATATCTCGTTGAAATTATAGCATTAGTAAATCCCAAGCTTTATGTTGTGCAAAGTAAGTAAGTAGGTATCTACATAAAGTCAGATAGAAGTTGTGTAATATCCACTGTAAAATTTCTGATGGTATGTACTTATACCTTGTGTATGAATCAACGTTTTCAATGGAATAAAATTGGAATTCAATCCTTTGTTATTTTAACAATAACTTACACAATAGGATGAAAAAAACCGCAATCTATTTTCAATTCTGGGTTCGTATTCCTGGATCGAGGAACGAGATCCGAGTAATATCGTCAAATCATCTCTTTTTATTTTCAATCTAATGCCCCATTCTATCTGAAAACTACACATTGAAGGATGTTCAAAACGTACTGTTGCACTTATAAGAAACTGATGTCGACATTTAGATATCCTTTATTAACTGGCAATACGTACCTAAATATATAGACGGCTTAATTAAATTAATATAAAATATATTTATTTTGACATAATCGTTCAGAATTTGACGTTTTTGGTAAATACAGACGATTGTTATGAAAGTTAATTAGTGAATAAATTATTTTTTTTATCCGATTTTGAAATAAATATTAGGATTTTCCAAATACTGAAAAAAATATATTTTCTTTGGCAAACACATTATTAAATATTGATAAATTAAAATACCAAAAGTGTAATGAACCAAGTAAAATTATTATAAAATCATGTTTTCTATAGACTAAACAATATAACATAGTGTGGCATATCATCAAAAACTGCAAAATATAAATTATAAATGGGGCGATGGGTTCTCGAATCTCTATGCAGACAACATTATCATGAAATACTAAACAATAAAATAACACAAGAACACTATACCTACAAACTGTGTACTAATTCTGGCCATTGATGAAATGAAAGAGATAAATGGAAGAACATAGCGTCATATAGAGCTGTAATCTAGGATTTTTTTAAATGTCCTAATCACAAATGCGAATATGTAAATAAATCTTTGTAATTATCTCTTTGAACCACCATGGGTGGGCATGCTTCGTAATAAATTAGGTATATAAATATAAATCAAGTATATCATTATAAATTATTATGCTACTCACATTGATACCATACATATTCTAATTATATACTTATTTTACTAGTAGATGTAATATTGCCATTGCAATCTCATTTGATATATTATACTCATTGTATATCAATATATTTTTAGCCAGTGTGCGGATACGCATATCGAGATGCATGAATGTATAGCCTTCCATTGTCCGCTACCCTTAATCTTGATTCATATATTTTTTGCAACCCTTGGTAAAAGGTTAAAGGCTTGGCAATATTTATTGGAGGCTGGAGGCTATAATCACCCCACAACACAATGCCTCCGTAAGAATTGCGAATTTTATTGTAAGGGTCTGAGTAAAGCACGTGTAACTGAATAGATAGCTTCAAAGATGACTACGTAATACCTTGATTTGTATAAAGTTTATATTAAAATCGAATCATATAAAACATACGTTATAAATTGAAGATAATTATTACGTTGTGTGATATAGATCACTGAATCCCCGCTGCTTTCAAAATGACAATTCTATAATTACATCTTATATCGAAGATTGACAAAAACCATATTATAAAATACTATTTTCTTATACTTCTTATGGAGTAGATATTGTAGTCTATTGACAGTTTAAAGACGTTACTTAAATATGTTAAAGTTAAGCTGAAAAAAAGTTTATTAAAATTAAAGTATTTTAAATAAAATAAAATAGTTGTTTCACAATACCGATTCATTTGTAGAAAATATCGAATTGAAATACAACCACTTTACCATAAATAAACCATCGACGATTGCAATATTTAGATGAATAATCATAAAAAAATGCTGGCAGTGGGTGTACCAGAGATACATACGCAGGTACGTTATAAAAACGTCAAATAAGCCGCCATATTTAAATGCGTCTACTCTAGATACGGACGTTTCCTATAGCTACTTATTTAATCACACAAAACGTTTTGGTGTCGCTATAAAATGTTGTAATATAAACGCGAGTAGGTACAGGGAAGAGTTAAGAAGGTCAATATGACTATCATTAGGAAATATATTTTAGCCTTTCCAGTTTCTAGATGTACCTTTGCAATAATATTTTTAAATGTGTGTATCTCATTATAATATTCTTTATATCTAATAATATATTCTTTATACATAAAAAGAAACTACAAAAATCAAACTAGTACATTCTGCAACATTATGGAATCTATTTCAAAGGATAATTACAAAGGATTGTAGGACAAATATATTCTTCCACTGTTGAGTCCTGTACGAGATGTTTGCATAGGCTTTTTCCAACTATGCTTTGGCCGCCGTGATGGCCGCGCAGCATCATTGGCTTCAAATTATATCATTGAATGCGCAGCTAGTTGCAAGGAGTGGACAGTCCATCACGTCATATTCCGCAGTTCCCTTAGCGCCACATTTGCAATTTGAAAAAACATCAAAGAATCCCCACTTCTTCATATTGTTTTAGTTCTAGTTACTCCAGTTTGTATCCGATTCTGCAAAATCTTGCGTCCCCAAAGGTATCGACTTCTATTAAAAGATAGGTATGTAATTAATTTTATTTTAAGAGTTGTCAAAAGTTATTTCGATAATTACATTTGTAAATAATAACGTGTACTTTGATTTATAATAGTTAATATACACATTGTTTATGTAATAAATAAACCACATAATATCAAGAGTAATTTTTAAAAGTTGTGAACTCCATTTTTTTACTGGCAATGCTAGATCACTCTCTTGAGAGTGCTTGACAATCGTATATAATTATCAGACTACATATGCCAAATTAAAAAGTATACATAATATAGGACTAATTTTTGATAACAGATAAAAACAGCCGGTTTGTTTTCAAAAAGCATTAAATTAAATTCAACCAATCAATGTATTGCAAAGCTATATGCCACATATTATGAAGATAATCAAAGAGATGGCGTGTTTGTTTTATTGCTAATAAGCACAAAAATTTTAGGAAAGAAGAATGAATACAGAATACCGAATACAGAACTATTCTAATTCACTTTTGAAATATTTTACCGAAGTGTTCTTTGAATCATCATATTATGTAAGTATATATTATTTATAAAAACACATGTATACATCACTATTTTTTTAATAGTCCTACTAAAATAATATAATGTACTTATATATTTATCTATAAACATAATAAATAATTGAAGTAGGTTGTTTCGAAGAACTCCCTTCTGATATATTTCAAATGTGAGTGCATTCAGCTGACGAATTTTTCTCATTTTGTGAAAAAGTGGATTTTAACAAATTTTAAAACTACCCTCTGATATATTCAATTATTATAATATAAGAACGGCAGAGGGCAGTGCAGAGTGGAAGTCTACTTCAGGTGACCAAGTCTATCCCGGATTGTAGCACCAGAAGAGAAGACGAATAAAAAGTATATGAGTATTGCATTTGGGCATGATTATGTCTAAGTCTGAAATAAACCTAAAGATCATTTGAAAATTATTTTATTCTTGTATTCACAATCTATTTTTGTTATAAACTCTAGTTTTAATTTCTCCTGCAAGTCTCTCAATCAAATACATGCGCTTTTTTTTTCAGGACAATCTCGAATAGAAGGCAGAATTTTTCGCACTATCCACGGGCTTAGGGTAGGTACCCACGTCGCACATTATGCCGTGGCAAAGCCGCTCGGATTTATAACAATGGGCGTAATGGCGTATTTATTGGAGCGAACATTTTAATCTCGCGATGATAGCGACGACTGGCGAACCGCAGCCTGTGACCGAACCCTTACAGAAGACGTCTACACAAGTTTTTAATAACTTACCTTAAAAATAAATTAATACTCTCCCACAACATCTTTTGCCATTATATTTATTCAGCTATTGACAATAAATTAATAAATAATTTTAATATGAATACACATATCGACTTTGGAATGGAAAAAGGGCATAATCCACACATACATCAAATTTTATTACAAAACGTTTTTGTTATGGTTTTCGGTCAAAGTAAAAATACAAGATAGACATAACCCTGAAGTGCATGATAATTAATATTTTGGTTTATATATATATATAATCTGATATTAATTATTGAGTTAATTAAAAAAAAACAACAAAACATATGGGTAAGTCGTTTTTCCCACGTCACTTTTTTAGATTAAAGATTTAGATAATAAATCGGCATTTTGTAGCTTACATCCTTTGGACACAACGTATATTTACAACGTTATTGTACAATAAAACCTATTTTGAAAAATACTGAGGGTTACGCTATTTTTCTTTCCTTAAGTCAATATATTGTAATCGAATGTTTTATTGTAGGTAATTCTCCATGTTTAATTTTAATCCCAGTATATCCGGCCTCCATAAAATGAACGCTGTATTAACGGTTTTTGCATTAGATTGCACATTGCATTTTTTAATCACCAGCGGGTTCCAATCCTTACGCTCTACGCGTAAGGTCAAAATTATAATTTGGTACCTATTCATTTGATTTAACATATCGATGTTCTAATGTCAATACCCCGTATCTGACCTATAGACGAAAATGACTTTTTGATGTACTAAAAACAACAAAAATACTGCCCATCGACTGCGAAATTCCCATATCTGTAGTTATTTTAACACAAATGATACAGCCATTTTAGTAATTTTCCGTATCTGAACATTGCAGAAATAAACCTGTAATCTTAGACTATGCCTGTAATAGCCCGTATTTTGCCGCTAAGCTGTCAAGAGTATTGCATGACGTGTGTTGAATTCAACTTCAAAATGTCACTTTCGAATTATTTAAAAGTTAAAAAAATAATTTAACACCTATAAAAAATTAGGATGTTTATCTTTATATATGATATACCTAATATGTCATATTTTATTGGTTATTATCATTATATTAGGTGTTATGTGCTTTGCTTCACCACTTTTTACTTTAGGTGTTATTGACATGCTATGTAGTTACAACATGTGTGAACTATTAATTAACAGTCAGATACGGGATATTAAATATTTAGTTTTTTTTGCTTCCTGCACAACTTGTAAAAAGTTACTTACGCGATATTGACATTAGGCCATCGATATCTCATTTGAAGTATCGACAGTAAAATAAGTTTCACATAATATTTCTCAAATAAGTCCGTTTTGATTGTTGAATCAAATGGCAAATTCTTTAATTTGATCAAGCGGAACCTATTCTAAAAATAGTAATAAAATGCAGATGATACTTCACTTATTTCAATGAATTCAACACAATACTATGATGCACAAAAGATCTGGTGTTAACCCAATTTATATAATCAGACACCATTATCTGTCAGGGTCAATAGACTTCATCTAGCTCCCTCCACCCTTCTCCGCTCCCAATTCTTCGCTGCCACGTAAATCCACCGAACTTTATGAGTTCGCATATCCAGCGGATTTTAGGGCGTCCCTGTGATCGTTAAGTGAACTTCGGATACCACTGTATGACGGCATCTGTCCAAAAGTTGTCCTCTCGCGAAGCAATATGTCTAGAGTATTGACATTTATCTACTAATTAATATTTATCACATCGTGTACTCTTCTTTGCTTCCTAATCCATTTTGTTTGTGCGTTTCCTACATTATGCACATTTCCGTGCCACATTGTGCTACTCATAGTTTACTATTAGTTGAAGTACACGGCTTAGCGCGAGGTCACTTGATCGATACATATTTTCTCTTATTTAACAAATCAATAATAACTACACTTTTCAATATTACTGATAACAATAACCATATTTAGGAATACAATATATCAGAATGAAAAAATAATTCTGACAGCAGTAAAAGTCAAACAAAAGAACACCAATTAATTTAAATTACATTATTTTTAATTCCGATAAAAATTCGAAATTGGAAGGAACACACAAACATATATTTTTTAAATATAATATGACACAAAAGAATAATACTTGAGTGATACCTACCTTCCTAAAATATATATTTTTTGAGAGTGCAGAACACTTCTGTAAAAAACTGTACGTCCATTGTATGTATTGTAGATGTATTATCATAGAGCCCTCTCATTTCCTTTCGCAATAATAACCGCAACGCGAGAGCTGAGACCACAGGTAGGTACATAATATACCTATACGCAGGTATATATGACACTAAAATGTATATAAAATGTTCACCTACTCTTGCAAGAATTGAAAATATCTTGAATTTAAAGATTTCCCATTGACGTAAGGAGAGTTAATGTTACAAATGGGCAAACCAAATGCTGTTTTTGCAGGTATTTTGTATGATTTTAAAATATATCATAATAGTGGTAGGTCAGTGTTGCCATCTTTTTCTATGTTGATTATAGTACAAAAGGGAAAAATTATAGTATTTCTGAAAAAAACTATCGTACAGGAACATTTTTCGTCTAGAATCCTTGGCATATTTCCATAAAATTATAGTATTTTACATATTTCGCGGATTCAAAATTATAGTATCATACTATAATTATAGTACGGTCAGCAACGAGGTTGTGATTCACGTAAGATTGATAGCAGCAGGCATTATAATAAATTATGAAAGTATATTTTATTGTCAGATTTTTTTTATATACTTCATTGTTGCTGTTTTATTCTGGAATGAATAAAAAGAAAAATGTTCTGCTGTAGTACGTCATTAAATTTCTTATAAAATGTAGTTATTAAGTTTTTAAAGGACACACTTCAATCGGTATGTCTGGCGAAACAAAGTCGTGGGTATAATATGACTATTCATTTTATTGTGATAATTATTTTATTCATTTCGCACTTTTGAGCAATATCGCACGAGTTGCTAATAGTTTTTTGCACAACCTTGCATACTGACGCTTGTACATACAGTTGATTTGCAAGTATACGAAAGATGTTGAATAAAACCTAAGTTTATTTAAATTAAGTCTAAAAATATAAAAGTGATACCAAAGCCTATGGCCACGGGCGCAGGTGCGCTTTCGAGCAATTTTGTCTACGTCCACGGACCTGTTTGTGGATTATCTTATTATTATATCATTATTTTCAACTGTGATGATGCGAATCTAAATGACATTTAAGAATGGGAATTACATTCCTAAATATGAAAAATGTATTGAAGTCATCTAATGTAATATTTTTGAATCCGACGTCCATGTATATTTTTATTAAAAAAACGTAATTGCATATTATCTGTTTCATTATATTCAACAATGTTTTTACATAATATTCAAAACTTTGTTAGATTAAATTAAGAGAATTATTACATGAGAAGAATGAGGAAGAATAATGAAAAATTAAATTAAATACCAAAATGTAACATTTAAAAAAATATATATAAGTATATATCTCTATGTATACAACATTTTGGAGATAGCGCGTTTAAATGAAACAGGTGAATTATTAAAAGGTTCAGCGGTGGAGAAATACAAATTGTAATTGAAACAAGAGCGCCGAATAAAAGAGTTTTGTGCATAATTAGAATCGCTACGACTGACATGGTACAAAGTTTGGTTTCGAGTAAATCTTGATGGAAAATGGAAACCCACCCTTTCGAGCAGGTTTGGCGAGTCGACAACACCATTGATAATTTAAAAAATACGATCGATAAGATATTATAGAACGTCGACTTTCCAAAGATGGTACCATAAAAGTTGCAGTGGTCGAAATAGAATTAGATAAATCATAACACAATGTAATTTTCATTAGAAAAAAATGTGCCTGCCATTCCATTTTTAACTATAAATGGTGAAAATAAGATTGGGAACCCCTGAATTCTATTGTATTGATATGCATACAAACTGCTTTCAAGACAAAGACTAGATAGTTACCTACAAAAATGTTATTTATTATGATAAACTGAAACTTGCTTCAGCGATTTACATAGGAAAATTACAGAAGGTTTGGATCTGACGTAAAACGGTTTTATTAACATTTTTAGTACACCGATAGACTATTTTATTTATTGATCTTGTTAGTTTAAAGATTTGGAATCTCATTCCAGATGTAACCGTATGTGATTTTCTATAAAAGTTTCTGAATGCATTTTCAGTTTGGCAAAATGCAAAATTTCCGGACGGTGTTCGGAATTTGAATGAAAATTAATGATCTAGTGGTCGTGATGTTGTAAGAAATTTCATGCGTTTAGTATGTAGTTTATTCATTTTCATTTAGTTTCATATCTTTATGCAAGAAAGTATTTTCAACATGTTAAGTTTACACCTACATAGTTATTAGAAGGATGATATTATGTACCACGATATCTGTAAGTATAGTTTCAAGATGTGGTGATAAGATGTAAGATGTGTCATACAATAAAACCATCGAATTTTTTAACTGGAGATGCATACAATGCCGATATCATGCCTTTATCCAGAATAAATAATAGTACCTACAAACCATAAGAATAAAAATGTATTTTCAATACACGGTTGAGAGGTTTTCTTCCAAATAAGGGTAGGTAAACCTTCCCTGAGCCTCCCCTAAGTCTCAAAACGTCTCACACCGGGCATCGGAATCTATAGGAAATCAAACCAGCGTAAATTAATAAAACAATAATACTCTTTCAATAGAGTACAGTAAAATCAAGCGAAAATGAGCTTGCATATTAGATAAGTATATCTAATCTTAAAAAGTAATTATTTATCAACATTATCATACAAAACAAGTATATTTATATACTTACAATAAATATTATAAATATGTAAAACGTTTGTTTCTTGGGTGGGTAATATACAAATGTTGTACTTGGAGCTTTCTGTCATGTATCTCACCAGTCTTCGTATATCTTTCCATGTCACAAGTCACAACAGGACGATAACTCCACAATATACACCATTTAGATGATATTTAGTGGCCTTCCATGAAACTGGAATCCGGTTGGCTTGAATAAAAGACAGACCAGGTAAATACTTTTTAGCGGCATCCAAAATACGTGGCCATGTCAGTTCCAACGTCGAATTTTTATTAGAGATGTGTTGAGATGTATCAAGATCTGCTCTCTTATCTATTTGTTTCTGACAAAGTACCCTAATAAGATACTTTCATCATACACATCTGTTCTAAAAGCTCAATACAAGTTGATGAAGCTTTCGTAATGTGGTATGTGTAACTACTGTAAAGCAGTACTTTTAGAATGCAAAAGTTAATCAGTTAACTCATAGAATTATTAATACTATAGATTTAGGTTACATGCATTGAATTGAGAGGAATTGTAAAATAGTATAACACTCTTTTCAATTTTAATTTAATTAATCAAACATAAGGTTATATTGTGGTAATAGTAAATGTTATTAAAAATAATGGCAACTAATTCATATGAGAACAAATTAATTCAGATCCAATAACTGTTCCTATGAGGGATTTTCAATGTATTATTCTTTTAGAACGAGAGCTTTACTCACTTATTTATTTGACTTATCTTGAAGTGATGATGATCATAAAGCCAAAAAACCCACGTAAGAATTATTTATGATATGTATATGTTATGGTAGGATTCCTCAATGACAAATGGTTTGGTTGAAGTTATAAATGGAAGGAATATTTTATTATGACGGAATAAGATGAGTTGATTTAATAGATATCAGAAAAACCGAGAATGTGGTGCATACTGATAACAGCTTCGAAATTTTAGGACAATTGGGTGACATAGTGGAGGACATTTAACCAATAGTAGTGAATAAAATCCAGACTGGGATGATGAAAAGATGTATAAACGAAAATTATCTATTTATAAAAATTAATTTCAAATATATATACAATGGTCCATTATTATCTGGTGTTGATAATTAATTTATATTTAACATCTTAATATGAAGGAGTGGAGTATCTTTATTGTATAGAATATCACTCTTCAACGTATTTATAATACATAGATAAGTACTCCACGTTGAAAATCTTACCGCATGTGGATATCCTTTTGTATAGAAGAAACCATGCTGACTTTGCTTTAAGATATTCTTTTATATGAAAGTTTTAATAAACTCTATATTTGTTACATTTATTTATCCCTTTCTTAATTTCAATCGTGAATTAAATAAAAAAAAACAGTTCTAAATTCACACTTCAGTAAACTAAAAATAGTAAATTTTAATGTATCTAGAGTTGTGTAGAATCCGTATTATATCAATACCAAATTGTTATTAGGTAATATCCACAATAATATAGGTGACCAAAATAATCTTTAAATAAATTGTATAATTCCACTTTTCAATAATTAATATAGAAAAACATGTTTTATTTTAGTTTATTAAAAAAATTCAGATTTGGACTTTAGACTGAAGCACATTTAAAAAAATGTTATTTCTGGAAAAACACACTACCTAGGTAGGTATTGAATACCATTTAGCATTTCCTCACAGAAGATTATATAAAATTGCGTAAGTATGAGCTTTTAAAATAAATGAATAAATATAACGTTTATACATATGATTTTATGTTAAGTTCAATCAATTATACTAATGTAAAAAAAAGTATAATTTGGATACTCCAAAATAAAGGCTACATGCCACAGTTTCTAGTTTCCTTGAAAATATTCCACATTTTATATTTCGCTGGTGTGCAGAGTTAGTAGGTTTTAATAGATTTTTGATAAACATTGTGCATGAATACTATTTATATAAATCTTTCCTAGTTTCTCGCTGCACTATTTTATGAATACATACTTACAAATGAAAGCATAATAATTGCAAGATAAAAAGAACTTTTCATATACCACTTGAACTTAAACTTGACTTGACTAGCTTAAACGATGAAAAAGTTTTGTACTTGATAGAAATAATACTGAAATGTCATTTTGACATGTCATATTGATTTCCATAGTAACGCACGTATATATTAATAATTTAATTGCTAGGACCCCAGACCTAGCAACCAATAATGGTGTCGAAATAACTTTTCATATAAAACAGAATTAACTGAAAATGAATTCAAGTCTACTTAAAGATGGCTAAAAGTATTAAAAAATGCATTCACATCGTGTTCTGATATATTCTAAAAGTTTCAAATGTCTAGCTAGTCGAGAAGTTAGTTCAACATCGATTGCTTGATTGATTTAAAAATTGATCGCAAGATTTGTACCGGACAAAGAACTACCGGACAAATAAAAATACGAGCTAAGAAAAACGTTGTAAAATAGTTTGAACGATATGTAGCAATTGCAATACAATATTTTTTCATGTTATTAAATTACTCAAGTTTAATTTATTACCACTAATTCTTCATCACAATACCCACATATATTATCATAGTTGTAATAAATTCTTTTATAATTGATATCATAATTTAAATTGAATTTCGTACCATGTATATTAATTCTCATCGGATAGTATTATTATCAAGCATCTAACCCCATTACTTCAGAATAATATATACAATTAAAAGATTTTCTTTTTATATTCTTTATATTATAATTAGCTGAAAAAACTTTGATAGCTTCATTTTGAATAAACAATTTCAACAAAGGACATTGTAACATTTTATATAATGTCCTTCAGAATATGTTAGGGTTATTTTTTTACAGAAGCCTTTGTCTGATATTAAGGATAGTTTTAAAACGGATGTTGCTGAAAAACAGTTGTTCTCAAAAAAATACTTCTTTGTATTATATCACTCGCAATAATTTAGCTACACATTTACATTTGTATGTAGGTATATTTAATTTTAAAATGAACTTAAAATTGTACAATAAACATAATAAAAAGTATTACGTACCTATCATATTTTTTAATTTGTACCTTTTCCTTTTTCTTTCTGAAATAAAGTAAGTTTTGTGGTTTTTATAATAAAAAGCTTTAGTTATTCAGAAACCTTTTTTTCTGGTGTGTGATTAAATTTTATTGTTTACTTACATGGATTATAAAACATAAAATAGAATAAGCTACATTTATTATTCTGAATAAGTACCTACACACAATTTAGGAATATATAATTTTTATTGAAAATACACATTGAAAAACCTTCTCAACCCAGAATTCACCTGTATACAACTTCAAATACTATGCATATTAATAAGTTTCAAAAGTATGTACAACTGACATAGACTTTAAAATTACTTAGGTATCTACTATTTATATGTCAAATTAATATAGTAACAGACCGGGATGACACATAACTTTTTACTATAAAATAATTATTTGGTACTAGTGTGCTTTACATTCTTTTAATGTATTAATTTAGTATGTATATATTGTTTATACAGTAATTATATATAACTATATCTTGTATATCCTGTGTTATTCATATTCTCTTGATGAGTATTCTAGTAGTAGTAAAGTGCTTAAAGAAGTCAAAAGGCAAAACCAGAGTTGAAAAAAAATAATTTAAATGTAAAACTACACAACTTTAATCAATTAGATCATAATATGTAATTTGAATTATAATGAAACATCACAAGCTGTTTTGAAATTATCTGTTTTCTATATACCGGGGCTTTTATTACTAAACTACAATAGCTGGTGTATATTGCTGACTAAGCACAAATATATTTTGAGAGCCCCTGATATAAAGCACAATATTTAAATTCGGAACGGAAGTACCGGAAACAGGAAACTGGCCCCCGTAGGCAGACGCAAATAAAATCCCAACCGAAAACTTTTAAAACCAAAATTAACATTTAAAGCTACTTACTTACTTACTTTCAAAATGCTAATTTGGTTGATGGAATTTGAAAAATTCTTATATCTAAATAATATTATTAATACTATCGACCGAAGGTACTTGATGGAATTTGAATTTAAATCCATTAGAATCTAAATATTATTGTTTAAAATATTGTTGAAATTAATTTTAATCACCCATGAAAAAACATGACGTGTCATCGGTAAATTATTATTTTCTCTAATTATTTATCTCTAGCATTTTTTGAATAGAAAGAAAAGACGTTCAGATAATAATAAATAAAAATATCATAATATATCAAAGAAAATCCAGAACATAAAATATTACAATATCTCCAAAATTACGAGTCAATTACAAACTCCATTGAATAATTTATCGAATATTTATTATTTGACTATAAACTTACTGTTAAACGTGATAAATAATTAAGGTATAATCCATGTGTCGACATTATAATAATTTGAATAGGTAATCTTCATACAGTACTCTCGGCTCTTAATGAATGTCTTCATCATTTCAATATAGTTCAGAGAAAGAATTTTCTAAGCTTATCTCAGTATACGAATCAATTATTCTATCATGATCACAATGTATGCATAAAGTTACAGAGTATCATTTACGGTTATTGATTTTAATATAATTTTCACCAAGCAATAATCCTGAGTAAATCGATTTACTTTGTTGCCATAACGGAATTTTCTTTAAAACTTTTCTTACCAGTTTGCTACTTTTACCGCATCGGGCAATATTTTACGCCCGTTTGACATTTGTTGCAAATTTGCGGAATGAAAATGCGACATCTATTTTGCATACAGGGGTGTAATTTGAGAGAATTATTCGTTCATTTTTGTGAACAAATGTTATAAAAATAAGACTGGTAGATAGTTGAACATATTCAGTCAGAGAATACATATTTTTCAACATAGTCAAAATATTATTGTGTACACTAATAGAATTGATATTAATACATTCCACACTTAATAATTAATATGATTGAAAATAAAATGCTTTGTAATATATATGGTTTTCAAATGATTGTTTGTAATTAAATATCTGAATTAAAGTAGTCATAATAGATAATTTTGTTTCATTAAAATTAATAGACGAGTTGCAGAGTTGTGAAAAAATTTCTTCTGTGAAGATGCGCCATTCCATTATTTCTGAGTTCCCTGATAAATACATTTTTCCTTCAGAGTCGGGCAAATTGTCATGTATTTTTAAATGTCTTCATTTCTTGGAAACAAATAATTTATATTATATGTTAGGTTTCTTTATAAGTTATTTTAAAATAACGTCAGTGTATGTACGTTTTTGTAAAGATTTATTAATAAAAATGATTACAAGATAATAAGAACTTTTATATACAACGTTTTTAAATTTTCTGTCGAATCATATAAACTTGACTTGAGTAGCTTAAACGATCAAAAAAAATTGTATTGATAGAAATACTGAATAATGAAATGTCATTCTATATTAATTTCCATAGTAACGCACGTATATATTATTTAATAGTTTAGTTGCTCGGACCCCCTAACAACCAATAATGGTGTCGAAATAACTTTTCATACAAAACAGAATTAACTAAAAATGAATTCAATTCTACTTAAAGATGGCTAAAAGTAATAAAAAAATGCATTGGTAGTGTGTTCTGATATATTCTAAAAGTTTCAAATGTCTAGTTAGTCGGGAAGTTAGTTAAAAATCGATTGCAAGATTTGTACCGAACAAACAACCACCGGGCAAATAAGAATACGACTTAAAGAAAAACGTTGTAATAATAAGCTAGAAAGTATTAAACTACACATTAATTTGCAGCAACTTCATATATAATATAGGTACCTAGTACCTACACTGATAATTATAAAATTCAAATATGAAAAAAATTCAATGATAATGAATATTTTTTTGAGTTTCATACTGAAATATAATATAGGTACATTATTCACGTAGACTGCTTTCACCCATTTAGGCTCTAGGGGCGGGTGACATTGTCAATTACTGAGATACACGTAGGTAAATTGACAATGTCTCTCTAAGCGGGCGAAACCAAATCTTATCGTTAGTCAATTGTATGGGTTATACACATATATAAGTAGCGACTATATACAGTCTTATATGTTTAATCTTCGATCACGAATTGATAGTGAAGGTAAATTATGCTGCGGACGTCTTAAAGTACTACGAATTAACCCACATTTTCATGTACATATCTATATCTCCGATTTTCGCTACCGTCATTTACACTATAAAATATAGCGTTGTGAAATAACAGACATGGCAGTCTAGCTGGACTGTAGTGCTTCTAATATAACAAGTTTAAAATAAATAAATAAATAAAAATATGTTTTCAAAAGATATACTTTATACAATGATTAACAATAAAATTAGAAAGTTAAAAGTTTATATGGTAAATTATATTTTGGTCATTGAACCGACAGAATGTGATAAATCAAAAGGATACATATACATTTTCAATCTAAATCAATAATAAATACATGATTAATACGTCATCGTCATAGATGTGGGCATTTCTGTTAATTGCATCAGTGTCTAAATTTACAATAGATATTAATTAATATATTTATAAATGACACCTGCACCTTAGAACGGTAAAAAGTTCTGACATTTTGAAAACTGAAATATAAAAAAAACTGTACAAATCGGTTATGGGTAACCGCGCTAATTGTAATAGCCGATTTCGGCAAAATTCATGAATTCATGAATGAAAACCTAACCTAACCTAAACTATCCCAACCTAACAAATAATCCAGAATATCGGCTATTTTCAAAATATGTTTGCCGCTGGCTTCCCCATAACCGACTTGTCCCAAAAAATCTGTTTAGAAAATGACCACGAGGAATAATTTAGGTCGATACAATTAAAAAACATTTGTTTAAGAAAGTTGTACTGAGACCCCATGTTTGGAGTGCTAGACCGTCGCCAATTGTGAATATAGCGTATTTTCACCGGATAGGTACTTTTGTATGGTATTTCAAGTCTACACAGGAAATAGGCAAAAAACACATTGATATTTTATAGAAAGGAATATTATATAAAAACATACTTATAATGAAAACATAATATATACATAATTCTAGAACAATTAAAATTAATAAAGTATACATCCTAAAACTTACCAACAATTTTATATTGATCAATAAATTATGTGATAGCATTTTCCCAATTCTTCCATGGTTAAAAATGACTTTTCAGCGTAACAGTAGATATAAAATTCGAATAATTTGTGGTGGTAGAATTAGATGCCTTCGCCGGGAAATAAGTGGAATATATAGCCGGAGATGCGAAAATTTCGAGACATAAAATAAAAGAATATTCATTTTTATTGGAGTTTCGAATATTTGTTGTAAGTAAATACCTACTTTATATTCGGTATCCGCGGTATCGAAGTTCAGACAATTGTTTTAATGGAAAGGAGAAAATATTATTATTTGATAATAAAACAGTTAATCCTAAAAGTGATATTTTTTATATAAAATTTTTGGACAGAATAATAATTATTCTGTCCAAAAATGGTATAAGCACATAATAGATTATAAATAGAATTCCGATAGATTATATAGCAATAGAGTAAAATTTGACGCAGGGTTTTGAATGTGTGAGTGTCCTACGAAAATGAACCACGCATTATAGACGTGCAATAGTATGTGTAATACACTAATATTAAATGAGTGTCAATGCATAAACCGAGAGCAGTTATCAGTATTCGTAGTATGACGTATTCTTGACACGTGTTTAAATTTATCCCGTATTCTTCCTTACTCGAGATCGGTTGCTTGCTTTTCCTTACCCGTAAGGTATTTCAGTTCCCATTATTTGTGAGTTCCCTGGGTGTAAATATGCAAACATTATTTTTACTATTACTGACATTTTGGCCATGACTATTTATAATATTAACTGAAAAAAACAACATCATTTGGATACCTCCCTACCGTAAAAGATCGGAATTCGAACTTAGACCCATTAGGTTCCGACTAATGTGCTTAACCAAATTAATACGCAAGTTGTAAAACATTAATCACACCAAAATTTACGAACGTCAATATCTAAGGTGTTATCTCAGATTATGTTAACATTGGTGACCATATTTTATGATTTCAAACCAAATTAAGATTTACCTCATTCGGTACAGATTTTTTCAAAGATGTTTTTATATAGAATATACGTAATTTGAAAATAATGCTTTACCCAATTAAGCTACGGGCGTTGGCTATTGTTATTTGTATTTTAAATAAATGTATCATTTACGGTTCCTAATTACTAATTATTTGGTAAAGCACAATGTTATGAATCCGTCAGCTGTCGTATTGTTTTCAAAAACGATTTTTTTTAGTAGGTAGGTGTTTTCACATTATTTATTAATTATATTCAACATATATAAAGTTACATTCTCAAATCTTGTGAATTATGCGTTAAATAAAAGAAATGGTAAGATATAATTTTATATAACAAATAATATATATTATGTATGTTTTTGCGATGTTACAAAGTATTATGTATGTTTAATGGCGAAGGTTATATTTTAAAGTATTAATATTAAAATGCGTAGGTACGTATTGTAAAAATAATTGACGCCATACAAATTAAAGTAGTAACGTATTAATTGATAGATTTATCTAAAATAGTTATACCTATATATTTTTCTATATATTAATTCAATAACCAATGATCAAGAGCATGACAAAATTGTGTAGAAGTTGATATTTGATTGGCATATGTACGTGGGTTTCTAAAATGAAACCGTTGAAAATTTGATTACCAAATCGAAGTTTACAATTATATTAAGATATCATTCATGAAAATATCTGAATGATTACGTGTTTTGACTTGCCCAATCATACGGTAAAGATTTGATTCGTAAAGAACGGAATCGAAATTCTGGGATTTTTAGTGAATCACGCTAGACATGGATATGTGAATATCACAGAATTAAAACATAAGTAAAAGTTCTTTATGCTTATCTGTTCAATAGTACATATTATGTGAAGTCTAGTTTTTTATAAATATAATTATTGTTATTTGATACTTTTATTGTAAAAAAAATAACTTTAACTATATCTCAAGTACAAATGTTGAATAAATTTGACCATTATCACATTTTTAGGTTTGGCCCAGTGCCAAAAAACATTTCGAGCAAGTGACCAAGATTTAGATTTGGCTTTTCATATATGTTTTCTCTGTCTCAGTCAACTGGGGGCGTAGCTCAGATGGTAGAGCGCTCGCTTAGCATGTGAGAGGTACCGGGATCGATACCCGGCGCCTCCAAAGTATATTTTTGGATTTATCACAATATGAAAAATGTTAAATGAAAAGCTCATTGTCACATCTGATGCAGGGTTAAAATTTACATAGATCACATACCCAGTAACCCATAATATTGTATTTAGTGTATCTTATTATGTAATTCCATTTTTGAAGAAGTTTAATAGATATTTGCACTATAACCACCGGGTTCATAGATTGGATAAAAAAAATGCACGGTTGTTTGACTGAGTTGAATGAATTTACTTTCGTTCTCAGGAAGACGAAATAAATTTGATATACTTATCTTATTTTGTTTGAAATGAGGCACACGCCCTATTAATTATATAACGAGAACTCAAAATTACTATAATACTATACAGTAGGTGATTCAAAAGAATGAAATCACTGAGAGAAAGTTGTGAAAGCTGAGAAATTCTGATGGTGTTGCAACGGGTAAAATTTTCAGTATATACGTAAGGATAAAAATGATGGCCACCATAGTTACCTCTTTTACTAGAAAACAAAACTCTTGTGTAGGTCCTGGAAATAAAGAAAAGCCATTTGTTTCACTTCAGTATATTGTTACGAAAGGAAAACGGTTTGTTTTTCATTATAAATCACTGACGCCGGTTTTCTTTTAATGAATTAATATAACGAAAATTATTCATATTATAATAGCTCTATAGGTACCTACTCGTAATCTTAAATGAGAAGGCATTGTTTTCTAAATATATCTGTTGCGAAAACAATTTTGTTATTTAATTAAATATAATCTGGAAAATTATTTTGCCCTCTCTTTGCTGTTGTTTTGTGTTAAATTTTATAAATCTAATTATCTGACGTGAAATAATAATATTATCATTTTGTTTATAAGTACTGCGCGAGAAAATTTATAGAATAATAATATTCTGCTTTAGCTTTCCACGAAACTTTACGTCTTATGCTTTCTAATAAAGACTTTATTAAGGGCATAGGGGTAAAAAACCTTTTGATACACATTTTTGAAAGTATATTAATTAAATTAGGAAGTATGAATCTATAACATTTAATAAATCTATAATTTATAGATGTAACAAAACTTAATCATATACTGTTTCGCTTGATAATAATTATAATATTATAAAATATAAATTCCAACCGAATATTGATATAATTTTTCTTATTTTAATATATTTCTTTCTCCTGTCATTCATTTTCAATAATTATAATGATTTTTTCATATTGATTTAAAAGACATAATATAATCATTAAAGTTCCGTTACGTATTCAAAAATAGATTCAATGTGATGTATCTAGAGTTCTCTATAAAGTTTATGAAGGGACCTCTGTAGGCACTCGGCCTCTAGAGGAGATGGGAGGATAACGCCAAGAAGGACGCAGAGAGGCTGAGTGTGATCAACTGAAGAGAGAGCGCTCATGATAGAGATCCCTGGATGACGATTGTGCAGTAAGCCATGAACCTGAATGGTCTGTAGCGCCAGCATAAGTAAGTAAGTAAGTATGTGAAGATGAAATAAAGTATCTTCATACTGTGTTGTAGGTATATTGAAACTCAACGGATAAATTGTATGTATTTGATAGGTCTTCATCAAATCAGAAAATATTAAGGGAAAGTCGTGTACCTTTGGACGTTTTATATTTTTCTTCGATCATGATTTCTCAACAACGGAATATGGTAGAAGAAAAATGTGTTGTATATTTTTGTTTTTCAACCAATTGTTCATTCATTCAAATTTTTATTTATTTAAAACATTACTCTACTTTTCAGTAACATACATTTCCCTGAAACTGTGGTTTTTCTCCATATGTACAATCTACGCATGTACATTTGGACAGGAGTAAATGTATCTTTGGACATTGATTGTACCTACCCCGGCCGGATCCAAAGTCTCAACCCCATCCCCTTGTATGCGTTATTACTATTCTAAATTAATTGTAGAAATGACTCGACTCTATTATCTGTTTGATAAAGTAATTTATATGAAATTATGCGACATACTTTTAAATGATATCTTTTGTTATGAATAATTATTATTAGTAAAACTTTGCCTGGTTTTATTTTTAACTATACAAATGTAGATACTAAATCTTATAGTGAAAGAAAGTGACATATTTGCAGCTGTTTTTATGTTGATTTATAAAAAAATATACGGTTCTTGTCTCTTTAGTGGAAGCCAGGGGCAAACAAATTTTGAATATAGACGATATATTGAAGTATTTGTCAGGTTAGATTAGGTTTTTTTTAATACATACAAATAACCATGCCCTTGCTTTTTCGTACAAGGTGGTTGGGAAGGTTGTATTGATGTCTAGTTAATTATGTTCCTCTGTTTATATCTTTAATTTTCTTCATGGCCAGAATTACATATTTTGTGTAGTGTTCGTGTGTTGTTTTATTGTGTAGTATTTTGTAAGGTTTTTGGAGGTCAATTTCATGGTTATTCTGTCTAGACAAAGTAAGGTTAGGTTAGGTTAAGTTATCATTCTTGAATTCATGAATTTTGCCAAAATCGGCTATGAAAATTGCTGTTGTTCCTGCGTGGCTTCCATTAAACAGACTTATACCAAATATACATGCTATAAAATGTATAAATTTATATAAAAATATTAATTTTAAATTATTGAACATTGTTGTTTATCTATGACTTTCCCGACGTAAAGTTATGTCAGGATAAACAAAGCGGGATAAATATTTATGCGAGCTGGAATAAAGTGCGACGGGTGGAACCGGCCGCCTTAAAGGATTAATTTAAACAGCTGGCGTAGTACATGGGAGGTACACAACGTGTTTCTCATCCTTAAACTTTCCCAGTCGCCATTTTGAAGAAAACTCTTTTTAATTATACGACCCACTACGAATACATTATAATTTGCGTATTATTACAAAATTAGTGGCAGCAACTGACTAAGACATAAATAGTCGTAGCAAATGAAAGCTTCCATTTATTAGTTGGTTAATATCATGATGATAAATGGTGACAACTGAGAATGATATTAAAATCGAGAACAAATTGTGTTATTCTACAACGTTTTTATTAAGTCATATTCTTATTTGTCTAGTGGTTGTTTATCCAGTAAAAATCTTGCAATCGATTTTTAACTAACTTTCCGACTAGCTAAACATTTGAAACTTTTATAATATATCAGAACACGATGCCAATGTATTTTTTAATACTTTTAGCAATCTTTAAGTAGAATTGAATTAATTTTCACTTAATTCTGTTTTTGTATGAAAAGTTATTTCGGAAGAAATCCGTAATCCAATCCACTATTATTGGTTGCTAGGGGTCTGGGGTCCTAGCAACTAAATTATTAATATATACGTGCGTTACTATGGAAATCAATATGAAATGTCAAAATGACATTTCAGTATTATTTCTATCAAGTAGAATTTTTTTTGATCGTTTAAGCTAGTCAAGTCAAGTTTATATGATTCAACAGAAAAATTAAAAACGTTGTAAGTATATAAAAAGTTCTTTTTATCTTATAATCATTTTTATTAATAAATCTTTACAAAAACGTACATACACTGACGTTATTTTAAAATAACTTATAAAGAAACGTAAAATATAATATAAATTATTTGTTTCCAAGAAATGAAGACATTTAAAAATACATGACAATTTGCCCGACTCTGAAGGAAAAATGTATTTATTCTATATTATGTGACATACCTGTAGGTATATTGTATAGGGGATACTGGGGTGAAATCGCGTTACTGGGTGCAATATTATGTGGTTTTAAACTCTCCTCTATAACAGGATGGGTCTAACGGGATGGGATAAACAATGTATATTTCATCATTTCGAATAAGACTGGATCAGATTTCAATTAGGTAAAATATTACTTACAAGTGAGTGAATAGAAAAAAATATACTTCCACAGTTTTTTCAAAAGCTGAAAAAACCTAGATAAGGAAAGGGGTGAAGAATGAAAAATATAGTACTTACCTATGCTTTTATTATAATCACAATTAATTGTTGGCATTGTAAACTGAGGTTCCAGTAGTTATTGGAAAAAAAGTGGTTATGCCATGGCCGATGTAACAATATTATCTAGTCTATCAACGTTTGTGAATTCAGTAAAAAAAAAATATAAAATATAGTAAGTACTTATATATGACAAAATGGGAAAAAATATACTAGTGATAAACTTCCAAAGTAGTACCTACACATTTTTATTAACCTTTTATCTGATTTTTCAATAAGATTTTGATTTACCTGTTTTTTGTATTTTTTTTTCAATTAATTCAATTAGATAAAAAAAAAATTGCTACGATGTTTTGCCCCGGTCTCCCCTACGCGTTTGTAAATATTTTAGTATTACCCATATTCATCATAATCATGTAACATTAGACCAGTTAGTAAACATATAATATATCTATATAATATTAGTTTATGTATTAGATAACATACTCCTTAATGAATAACATAAATAAAACTATATCCGTATTCAATCTTCCTGCTAGGTCGAAGTGTAAAATTTTTAAACATTTACACCTGATAGTGTACAAATATTTTTGCCTCCAAGCTCTCAGTATACTTGAATACAGGTGTAGAATCAATAATTACCTTGTGTCGCATACAATAAGCCTGTTTAAAAAGTGAAAGTCACCAATGCAGTGGACGCCTATGGACAGTTAAATTGGAGCAAGGCTGTTGATTGAGTTTTATTATTGTATTAAAGTTACCGTTCAACTGGGGGCGTAGCTCAGATGGTAGAGCGCTCGCTTAGCATGTGAGAGGTACCGGGATCGATACCCGGCGCCTCCAAGGTCATATTTTTGATATTTTTTTTTGCGAGCTTTTTACAGCTAGGCATTTAAACTTATTAAAAAAAATTGTCAAAATGTCGTTTACGACCTACGTTATGCATAATAGCGTTCTGAGTACAAGCATATTATTTATTTTAAATATAGAATCTGATCAAAATAAACTAGAGTAATTATTTATCTATGTTATTGACCTTGACTCGGCTAGAGTGACTCAAAATTGATATATTTTTTTTCCTATAAAATGTATATAAACATATTTTATTACCTACATAAAATAACAAAGTTTATTTGTGAGTACCTAAGTAAAATACCATGTTCAGTACAAAACGGATCATAATATCACTGTGGTTGGTAGAAATTTCATTTGTAATGTGTATGTAATTGAAGAATTAACTCAAAGCACATTTAAATATAGATCATTATTGCAAATCTGCGTAATGTATTTACAGCGCTTTTGTATTCTGCTAACCCATGTGAAGATATCCATACTGTATGCAGTAGACAAATGAACCCTTATTTGGCATAAAGGTGATTATGACACATTTTAATAAACTATATGTTTTATTCAACGAATAATTATTTATAAAGTGTAAGAATATAACATACTTTTATTGAATATACTTAATTTGAAAACACTTCAAAGAAATATACTTATAGCCTTAAAAAAATACGCATATATCATTTTCATTCGTACATTCTGAAATCTTGTGAATTATAATTATTGTAAAAATAATATAAGCATATACTTAAGTATATAATTATTAGCAAGTGCAAGTACGTTACGTAAGTACGTAAATTGGGAGAGATCCTGATACCGGTTAGTAGTTAAGTTAATTAATACTTTGATTTAAAATACAAAATGTCGACTGTCAAAACTAACGCTATTTGTGATGCACTTTAGAGAGGTGTAAATAGGTAAAAGTTAATTTCGTCGCAATTACATGAGACGCATGTAGTCTAGTTGGTAGATAATATTGATGCGAATCCAGTAGGCGCGAGTTTGTATCCCGCTGTGCATCGTATTGGTTATATATTTATCTGAAGTATTTTCAAATTATGTTTGACATATTTCCATAATAATTTAAATACAACAGAGTGTCATGACAATAAGTCTAAAAGATTTCCAGAATACTCGTCAAGCACGAATCACGCCCTCTATTACCTTGAAATCTAATTAATTTTAGCCTATGTAGACGATTTTCATATATCACAACAATATACTGCGTAATGTATATTATTTAAAACTATGTATGTTGATACTCCCTACTCATCTGTCTTGACAAATGAGAATATATATTTTTAACTTACATATATACCTAAGTATAATACCTCGTAGCATCTTGAGTTTCCCACCTGAAAGCAAGTAGGTATAACATTTTCCTGAAAACCAATTATATTGTACACTTTTCCGCCACAGTAGCCTCTCGACGTTTGCTCATTCCCAGTTTGAAGGACCCTCAGCAGATATGATGGAATAAAAGTATAAACAAACCCAAGTTGGCACACTCCACGCCCTGGAGGACGCTGAAGATGTCTGCTCGAGGCTTGAGGGAACCGGAAATAAAGAGGCATATCACAAAAATAAAGGGATGCTTTGTATCTGGATATATGCAGGTATATGTATGCGTAAGGCGAGATATATGAAAATACCTACTTCAGGGGCAAACGAATACATGCTAAAATAGAATTTTTCAAACTGTGACTATGTATTGTTAAAAATAAATAAATACCAAATATATATATACAAAAACTCAGATTTATACTTTTAACTGTTAAATGATTCATCCTAATATTTTTTTTATCAGATTAAAATAACAATAAAGATGTTTTTTTTTTAAATACGTACGTTAAATTTGCAAAAAATCAGCTGACATATCGTAATGTATTAATACATAATTGTAAAATGATTCCTTATTATTTCACACGTGAATACAACTTATTTGAGCAAGCCATGTCTCAAGAGTTAAGAAACTCAATCAGATCTTCTTCCAGCACCATGCTGATCCGAATACATAAAGGATTAAGCAAAAAAAAAACATTGCATTCTTGAGCAATGCCAATTCATAATTATATAATATATTCCATTTATAGGTACTTAACTAAGTACTTAAGTGTACCTACACACCAATGTAATGCATTAAAACACTTTTACCATCAGCAAACGTCTAATGAAAAAAACTTTGAAATATTTTTGAAATGATGTCGTAATTACACAATCAGAGCAAACCAAAAAAATGGCAGTTCGTATTTCTATATTATATTTGTTCATATGTTTGATTGAAAACCTTATGGTTAATAAAAAAAAAACATTACTAAAAAACTCTATGTTTGCACTTGAAAAAAAATCATTATAATTAATAATTTTCCGAGTACGAAAGTAACGATAAAAAGTACGACTAGATTTAGTATATTCTGACATTTGCGTTGGCCGCGTATTAAGAATCATTTCGCGACAACTGGACATCCTGAATTAGCTAGTGTAATAGGTATTCTTTTTTAGTTATATTGTCGTAACAAATAATGTATAATGGTAACTATAATATAAGACAACTATTCCACGACGAGTAGAGCTTTTAAGTATTTTCAGTTTCCTTTTGCTATTGACATTATAATTTGTTCACATTTCGGATTATCGACCTTCTCAATCTTTTTCTTTGGCATTATTTTATGGAGAGTGCAATATAAAGGTAAAGCCACACCACAACGCGTGAAGTGAAGCGAATCGCTGCTTTATTTTCTGTATGCCCGCCTGATTTATCTTAAATTCTTCGCACGCTTTTCAGCAAATTCATCGGAGCGCGCGACCAGCTGCGGCGCATTGCCTTGTGGCTGTTTCCTTTTGATAAAGGGGCATGCGATTCGGATCGTGGGTGCGCGCGTACCTTTATAATTCCACAAAAACACACCTAGAAATAGATACTTACTTATAATATGAATGATACGTTTGTAGGAAGAATTATATGTTGTGAAAAAACCGCTAAGGGAAGTTAATGTTTTCGAATAACCTCATGGTTATTCTTCCAAAAAATCGTACATATTTTCTTTGTAGTTAGGAAACTAACCCACCTTCACAAGATAAGTTAAATTTGTAGGAGTCATCACTGTGGGTGCCATGGAGGTGTTGTGGATGAAGACGTCGAGATTTGGTGGTTTCTCCTATGGAAGGAGGAGCGAGTTTTATTTGCAGCGTAAACGGTCGGTGCAAGAGTATGTTACAGTACTCTCCAACAAGAAGATTTAGGCAAAAGCCAGAAGGTGCTGTTGTCGACTAAATGGGAGGAGCTTGTTAGTTTATAATGGAATTGCGGTTAAAAATATGAATAGTTTGTTAGTTCACAGTTTTAACACGTAGCCAAGAAGATGTTGTTCGAGTATAGTTATGTTACAATATTTATGATACTGTTCCGAGGTCCGAATCTCGGTAGAATGAGATGTTGTGCGGAGCGATACAGAGACTGAAATATTTAGAGGCCGATAACTTATAGGTATTCGAGTGACGGACATGTCAATGAATTATGATCCGCTATTTATTGACGTACTCACAATCAAAATAATATCTTGAGAAGAATATTTAGGAAAGAATAATTATTATAATTGAGCTAATATATGGAATTTGCGTCATCGGATATAGCTGACTATGTGAAAAAAATGGATATCGCGGAAATAATAACTGCAGTAAGCTATTTACTGAGTTTGCAATAATTGAATAATACGTGAAATGGACATTATTAGAGAATTTCTAATTGTGGTAATGTATTTAATATCGTCCATCAATATGCTGACACAGATTGAGTTGTTTATCCCCATAAATTCATAGTACTTCATTGCATGCGTTGACGTCGACACTCCTCTGCGGATTTCCAGTGTACCTGTTGAGCTGGTGACCAGGTTCAAAAACTTAGGTGTCACAGTTGCTGATGATGTAAGTCTTTCTAGTAAATTTGAAATCCTCTTGGGTGTGGCGGGGATGCATTCAGCCAACTTGGAGTCGCAAGAGCTTTGAGAATCGATGTTTCCGCCGAAACTTAAGGGAATATTGGTACGACCGCGTCACAAACATTTTAGTTCGTGAGCAGACACAATGTAAGCCCCAGGTGGTTGAAGTAGTAATGAAGAGACGCTTCACGTGGCTGAGACAAGTATTCCGTAGCTACGGCGGACTCTTCCTCACCATGCAGTGGTGCTACACAAATGATATACGCGCTGCAGGTCTCACATGGCTGGAGGAGGTGCGAGACTTTGCGATGGGCCGAGGAAAGTGGCGTGACCTTGTGTCTGCCATATTAAGATACGTCTTCGTATAATTAGGGTAGATAGAGTTTCCAAAGTCTTCCGTCAAAATGATTTGCAGATGTGCCTTTAATTATAATTAATTCAGAAAATAATATAAAAATGTCGCAACTTTATATTATATTTAATTGCTCATCTATGACTATTTGCGATGTTATATATTAAAGTATCACTTTTATTCTCAAATCGTAATTGTTATATCGATTCAATATGGAACGATAATTTTTATTCTAATAAATTTAAATTCTATTTGAGTGGAATGATATAGATCAAATGGAATAGTACACAACTTGAATTCATTAGAATTTAAATTTTAAATTCCATCAAGTAACTTCGGTTGATAGTATTAATATGATAATTCTTATGTTATGTTTTCTTAAGTTTTGAAAAATATAGTGTAGGTATATAAATGTCAGACATAAATTTTACATATATATATTATTTAGAAACAGTCGAATAAAATCTGAAAAATGAATTGTTTAAGGAATAAATAATAAATATCAACTAATAAAAAATAATTAATTATTAATCAGCTATAAAGTAGATCGCTAGCGCCCCCAATGGGCATGGACTGGAGTCTTGGGTTCGAATGCCCAATTTACCAAATTCACATAAGTATATTTTTTTAATGTGTTTGAACCCAAATTTTAGACCTAATAAGTTTAGTAAGTAAGTTGCTTACAATCATTTATCGTAAAACAATTTCTTAAGAATCCACTTCGTGGGGCAGTCAAGATCGACACAGTATGTTGCAATGGCAATAAAATAAATTACAAATATATTTTTAAATTTCCCATCTCTGCAATGATACTGTGGTAAGTGGCAATTTGCAACATTTCAACAACGGAACGCTGCATAAAAATCAAACGCCCAAAAAAATGTCACGATAAAAAAACCGTTAAAATCAAATCGTCAAAAAACGGCAACACAAAAAGAGTTTTATTTTTACGGCGCACCCCATTCGCTTATTCCAGCGTTTGTAAAATTGTCACATACAAACAATTTGAAGGATATTATATTAAATAGGTGACAACAAATACCTAGTGGCTACGTGGATAGATTTACAAACTAAAAATAACTATTTTATAATTACCGCGACATTGAAGAAAATTAGGAACCACCGAGACATTATGAAACAATAATTGTGTATTGGCCACAAATCAATTGAAGTTCACTGGTGGACAAAAAATACAAAAAAATAAATAAAAAATAAACAAAAAAAAGTAAACAGAAAAAAAGTTTTAAAATATACTGGAATCAAACAATAATAATGTATGCTACCAATGCATTCTCCGTGGCCAATTTTCCATGAGCCACCTAATGAATTATTTGTGATTTAAAACCAAATTTATCCATATATACAGTGGTGATTTTCTTTGACGCAGTTGACGCAACCGATTCGTCTAAAGATTTAAAAGGGGTCTCGAAACAGCTCAAACCAGTCATTTTTATTATTAAATTATACCGAGATTTAAAAATATGTGTATTCCTTACAAATTGAATATAAAATATTACCCGAAGCATAAGAAAATCCTTCAAAAACTAACATCAAATGGGTTTATAGCATACACACGCAAACAGGTACCTACGTACTGTACCTACATAAAAAAACACCAAGTAATATTATTATTTGTCATCACTGTGATATTAAATACCTAATAGTTATTTTTCGTTAAGTACATGATCTGATTATAGGAAAAAGACGGGCACATTGATGTTTTTACTAGGTACGATGGTAATTAGGAATTTACGATTTTTATTTTAATTGTATCGTGGGAGCCGTCAAAACCAGTCAGTGACTTGCATATAATGCCATTAATAGTATATATATAGTTTTATTTTGTAATAGTTTGAGAGGCTGCTGGGAAAGTAAAGGGCAATATTGCAATTGGTTTGCAAAAGAGCGGCCCTTTTTATTTTCACGACTGAGTGATAATGTGCCCCCTAGCGGACTCTGTGGTCGGCTATTGCAAACACTACATAACTATATTATTATAAGTATGTAGTTCTTATATTGCATTGCTCATGAGATAAAATATATTTTATTATTTCCAAAGGTATTTTTTTTGCCTTTGATGTTTATATTATGGCAACACTATACTATACCTACAACTAATACTGATACGCAAAGTATATGTAATATTTTAATTTTTTATAAGGTTTATCTCTATGTGAAAATCATAAACCGATCCAAGCCAGTAAGTACTTATAATAAAATTTACAATCGCATAATTTAACTTTGAAGTATATTTACTTAAGTAACTTGATTACTGTTGCACTTGTATTAATTCAATCCTAGATATCTAAAATTCGTATACAGTGTATATATTGATTCCTGAAAGCAACAGTGAGATAAGTCTAAAATACTAGTTTGAGATAATTGAACTTTAATGTTTGTGTCATACAAATAAAATTTTGAGCTATATTATGTTTATTCTGTTTTTTTCTGCGGTTTATAATGAATGATAATGGTAGGAGCTTTTATATACCATTATTAACAGTGGGGTAACTCAGTTATCCCACTGTTTCTTTGAAGATACAGGACAGTTTTAATAAATGCAACTGTGGCATTGTCAACTTTTAAATGGGGTAGCACATTTTTTTTTTTTAAATATCGGTTATTCATTATGTAGGTATAGCTTTCAGCAATCGATCGGCATGTATTACTTACCTGAAAATCAACTTTTTTTTACTTCATCTCACTGTTGCTTTTGGGTAGCGATATATATATACCTACTTTTAATTATGTACATATGTTATTTTTGAAAGGAAAATACAATAAATAAGAACTTGGGTGGCGGGTGGAGAATAGTTTATAATTATATTATACAGACTGAGACAGACAGCGTACAATTAACAATATTTTTTTCTGTACATTATGATCAATGTTATTTTTGAGAATTAATCAAGTGACCCTCACCACTGATGAAGAATCGAGATCAAAATGCCCTCATTTGATATTCTTGGTACACAACTGAAACTTGAGCCTTGATTTTTCAGAATATGATACCAGATAAAATGTTTGTTACACACCTTATAGCTAATTTTGGACACTTTAAATAAAACATAATATCAATATTTCTCTGTTTTGCGGCAAACTTCTTATTATAAGACCACCAGAAGCAAGTTACAGCCCAGTACAGGAGTTACTGGATATTATTGATCCATTAAAACTTTCAGTATTAATTATACACGTACCTAGATGACTTTTTAAAAGTATTATAATAATTTTAGTCATCATAACCTAACCTAACCATCCATGACATTGAAAGCGATTAATGTAAATATTATATAAGAGTGTGTATTATATTTTATTATTCATTCATATCAATCTAATAAATGATATATTTCAATAATAATATTATAATAATATTTAGTATGTATTCATTGTCAAAGATATTTTGCTTATCTTTTCATACCAATATACCACTTTCCCTACTAAAAAAGGCGTCTAAGAAGCAAGATGATTTATAGCTTGATAGGCGTGGACAATCATCGACATGCAACGCACCCCTACGCGAGGGTCATTCAGCCCCAACCCTTATTTCCAAATTGCCGAAGGGTTGAAACCCCTGCCGTGGCTCGCGGCTGACGCGAACCCCAGTTAAACAGTCCTGCGGGCCACATTTGTTATTATCATTTGTTGTCTATTGCATGTCATATACATAATTAGATTTGAATAAATCGTACATGTACCAATGTATGCAGACGGATATTTAGTTATGTAATAACATGACATATAATCATGAATATGTATTAATTAGGACTGTTACATAGTCGCATGTAGTATGATAATAATGGAAGGTTTAGTGTTATGACTCGTAGTAATCAAGTCAATGTATTTCTATAGAATAATAACTACCTAGCTACCTAGCTACATACTACGATACTTATGTTAATAACTATTAATACATACCTACTATCTTTTGTATTGGATATTAAAATGTACATAATATCTAGCTTGTTAGAACTATGTAGGTACGTATCTACTTAATAATAATATAATAATGTATGGAAAGGAAAGGAAAGTATCATTAAAGTTGTCCGCGGTAAAATATGTGCAGGTCTGCATTAAACGGAGGTATTTAGGCGGATAGCCTCGGGTGGCCAAATTTAGGGGGTGGCAAATTATATAAAATATTTTATTATTTAAAAACATATCAAAATTAATTATTACATACACAGAAATGTTGTGATGGTATCTGTTATGTGGGTACGTATATAATATTGTACTCTCGAAAGACCACAATTACCACAACAAATCGAAGAATGGTCGCAATACATATAATGTATTAAAAAGTACACAATATATTCTTATTTATGAGCTAAATACTGTAATAATTAATTTAATATATATGAAAGGAAGTGCCTAAAATATGGAAACAATAGTTAAATATGCCAAAGTAATCATAATTCAGATATACATAAAGGAGAAAGGGCCGAATCAAATCGAATCGACGCAGTTAACTTTGAAGAACATAGTTGATGTTCTCACGCAAAATGGTCCAAAAATACATCTTATTTTGTCTCTTGTGCAAAGTAGAGAATTTATACTTGTCACCTTTTTCCTTTTGTACACAAATTAAAGGTATCAACAGCGTTATAATTGTTTGTACGGAAAATAACAGAACATATTAATATTGTGCACAGATTATATACGTGCAATAGTGTGTGTGTTGCAACCTTCAAATACACCAATTTTGAATAAACGTCAGTGCAAAAAATTAGAGCAGTTATCAGAACGAAGGACAAACGTATTCTTTACACGTGTTTAAGTTTATCCTATATTATTCCACACTCGCGATCGGTTGCCTGTTTCTCCACACCCGTTTGATATTTCAGTTCCCATTATTTTTGAGTTCCATGAGTCATAAAGTTATTGGGAAAGTTATCTACTAAATTTGTTCAATTCACGGCAGAAATGTTGCCTGGGGGCCCTGGGGTGCAATTAAGTTTTTTAATATAAATAGAATTTTATAAAATTGCATGTAGGGAACGGTGGTGGTCGAGCCTGAACATGTGAATTATAAAACTATACTAAATAAAATTCTGTGTTGTAGAAAATTAACCATTCAATCTTCAATGCATTATTTAAAAAAGATTTTTTTTTTGGCTTAATGGCTATTCGTTTCTGTTGTTAACTTATAAGGCGCATAATAATGAACCATACGAATCATACGATATCTATTGTATATTATATTCATTTTACTATATGAAACATTGTTATAACCCCGCAGCTTTGAGCCTAATTTTGTATTCTTATCAAGTATTAAGTAACGGTGGCCGCGCGGCTTAAGAGTTGGACTATAACGCCGTGGGTCCCAGGTTCCAATCCTGGGTCTGGCAAGTAAACATATTGTTTTTCAATTTGTGTGTGAGTCAGGGTATGGACCTAATAGGTTGAGCAAGTAGCTGACATCCATTTCTCGTAAAAACAAAATCTGTTAATACAAAACTCTACTCTGTGGAAGCCCATATGATCCTATTAGGATCGGACATGGTCGGAATGAAAATACATAATGTAACATAATGAACGTCTGAAATGCATTTGATAAAGATTTGCTTTATTGCACAATAATTGTTGTTATCAAATTAATCGACTAGAATGTAATGCAATGCATCTTTATCGTTCATTTTTTTTAAATTTCTTTCTAACGGATATTGTTGTATAGGTATCCAATTTTCTTATCAACGTCTGAGATTGTAATACGTAATAATTATTAATGAAGTAGGTATGTTTTATATAGAATCAAAATAGCTTATCAGTTCAGTTTTAATTCAAACATAAAGAAGAACGCATCGACTGCATTAAATCACTGTATCAAATCAGACTGTTAACAAGTTATTGTCTAAAACATAATCTATTATATTATAACCTTATTATTATTACCTTCTAATAAAGCCAGTTTAAATATAAAAATTGAAGTGAAGTTGATCCCGCCGTTCCATAAAACCATACTGATTGTATACACATAATAATAATGAATGCATTCGTACGCGTTAATTATCAGAAAATATATAGAGAATATTGACAATAAACCACATCACAATTTTTTCTGTAAGGGTTAGTTCTGTAGGTATTTTCAAATTGCTCCCGGTAGCTTAAAAGGTCTAACCGATCTCCCTTTTAAATCTCGTTAGTTGAAAGGTGTATTGAAATAATTACCCCCAAATCCATTTAACCGTATTTAGATAGATGTTTCAATTTGTATTTTTTACGTATCAATCTAAATAAAATAAACCATCATTATACGACAATACATTCTTCCTATTGTGCAATGCATTTTGTTGACACTACTGCCATCTGTTGTCGGAAATTTGTCTATTACGTACAGGGTGAATAGTAAAATTATTTAGTAGTCGTACATAGTACAATGGTTATTTTTATTATGAGGAATACTAATTTGTTGTTGTGTCCTTTTATACAAGCTTCTCGATTGAACGTACTCACTAATCAAATCACGGTATTAGGTAGCTACTTAGTTCAACTAATACTTATTAAGTAAGTATCTTAAACCTCTACTTAGAATTGTAAAAAGTGTGAATATAATACATTTAAAAATTGTAGGTGCCTACCCAATTATGGGTATGTCGCACGTCCCTATATTTAAATATAATTATCTTTGTTTAATTACATGTTAATAGAATTCTTTGCGACGCTTATTCAAATTAATATATACAGGAACGCATACCACAGGAATGAAAAAATACTAATTATTTAGACAAATAAAATATTACTTCTTATTCTGCTTCGTCAGGACCTCAAAACTGGGAATCGTTTTGGTTGCCCCCACTGTTCTCGGCATTCTACGACACGCAGGGCTTTTGTCAATAGAAGACTCGTGACTCTCATAAATTTATTGGTGCAACCATCCGATGCATCCAATGTTTGCTTTGATATTCTGACGCGGCATGTCTAAAATACAATATAGCATGGACGACATAAACGGACACTACGGACCTCAAAAATATAATCGTTAAGCCACGTGCATTCGACAACCACGTGCAGATGCGACAGGTCGTAATAACTTGTAGGTGATGACCTACAGGCCAGATCTTCATAGCTATACTCAAAGTGCGGAGTGTCTGGATAAGGAGAATGTACCTGAACAAATAGGAGATCCGCGATTGAAGCAACGAAAGAAGAGTAGTAGGCGGGGTAAATGTGAAAGTCAGTGGCACCTGCTAGATTTTATTAAGCTCGCCACCTCCCACCAACTTAAAAGATCGAATAGTAAAGTTGTAGCACCCATTTCTGAAGTCGTAATTCCACGTTTGAATCCCGCATATTGCAAATTTACCTGTTATTATTTTAAATGTGCGTTTGCTTCAGAGCAAGGATCTAAAGTTTTTGGATAATGACTAACAAAAATTTCTAGTAAAATATTTTTAAATATTAATTCATTATTAATAATAAAGCATAATGATTTACTAGATTTTACGAAACATAACTGCAATAAGAAAGAATTGAACTAAAATATATTTTTTAATAAACAATGTATTAGTAAAAGATTTGAAGTGAACTGAAATTACACATACCCTGTACATAATACATAAAGCAAGATAAATTGTAACAACTAAATACCTATTTAATTGAATTCTTTTGTTTGTTATGTATTTGTGCAAGCTAGGCCTAATGTAAACACAGCCATTATGTCGGGTGCACTATTTGATTTTGGCAAATCAAAATGATACAAGTGACAAAAGAAATCAATATAATGGGGATGTGTTATTGTCAAGATATTTTTTTTATTTCGCGGTAAAAAAAATGTCATGGCTTGGCATTAATATAAAATTTAAATATGTATATGAATCAAGTACTACATTCATCATTAACCCGGATACCTATAATACATAATTATCACATAATTATACTAAACTAGCATTTTAACTAAAATAACACTTAACTGATTTTATTTATTATATCTGGAAGCTCTAAATCAGTGAGTACCTGAAGCTTTTTTTGTAACTAGCTTTTAATCACGGCTCGGCATAAGCGTTGGACTATCATGCCGTGGGTCCCAGGTTCGAATCCTGGGTCTGGCAAGTACACATATTGTTTTTCAATATGTGTGTGAGTCAGGGTATGGACCTAATAAGTTGAGCAAGTGGCTGACATCCATTTCTCGTAAAAAAAATCTGTTAATACAAACCTCTACTCTGTGGAGGCCCATATGATCCTATTAGGATCGGACATGGTCGAAAAAAAAAAAGTTATATTACATTGCTATGTATTTCTCTTCCGAAGTATTTTCAGTCAATATCAATCAAAATAAAAGAAAACACTTCATGCTATTCTCATCAGCATGAGGTGAAAATCAGCGGGGATTTTCTTTATTTATTTTGTATTGGATTCATAAGGGTCCCAGGTCCCATACAATTTCACTTTAGATGGGTGCAAACTTCGTTGCATTATTACGTTTAATGCGAACTATTATTTCAAAGAATGCGGACACCCGAGGCTTGACGTCGATTATTTGTCGCTTTGCTTCAATCAATAGCCTGCGGCATTTCGACTTGCGAAAGAATGAATTCTTTGTCTACATTATTTGGTATTTTTCTGCGGAGTGAGTTCATTTTTGTACCTATTATGAATAAATATGCCCGTAGTATATTCGAATATTTTAAAGATAGGTGGGTTATTTGAATTGAATTTGAATGATTTCATTGCTTTGCTATATTCTTACTTATTATCACTATTGTGCGTATTTAGGACATTGGAGAATTCCAAATTCGAGAAAGACTTTCCTCGTTTTACATTCGCCGGACTCTTCCAATTTTTGGTAATATGTATAGACCGCAGTGAAATTGAAAATGTAAAAAACTCATGATATATGATCAGGTTGACGGTCGGGGAGGACGAGGAAGATCTCCCTCGAGTTTAGTGTCTACCAAATTTTAATTGACGGTACACTGGGGGAGGAAAATGTGTTTCGTGGCACACCAAATAAAAATCTCCTGAATAATTAAAAATACTTTAGAGTTTAGAGCTTGTCTAGATGACGCGTGTCTGCCACTTTACGGTGTGAGTGCATTTGAAAAGCTCAATGAGGTCACCTGTACCTCGACTGCACGCAAAAAGTGATTCGCGATGATTACATATGGACGGCTCAATTAGGTCACATGTGCTTGGAATGCGCGAGAGTCTTTACCCGTGAGTCGAATCACTCCATCTGGACAAGGCCTCACTGATACGAATTAGATAATTATACAATCGTTGTAAATGTAACAACAAAATAATATGTTTTTATCAACATAATAATTTGGTAGGTAATATAGATACCTAATATTTTTATTAGTGAGAAGGATGCAATTGATTTTGAGAAAGTGTTATTTCAAAACGCAGGTTTAAATTAGACATAAAAGTCGTATGTAAAGTAATAATAATGTTTATTTATTTTATTTTCATGATCGCTAAGAAACCTTCCGAATAGATACGATGATCCAAACAACAAGAGAGCTTTAATGGATGTAGTAGGTAATTGAGGAGAGGATATTGACTAATAACCGAAATTCACAATGTGAACAACTGTAGCTCAGAAAGTGAGACTTTGTGCACAGAATTTATTGTTTTTCAAGTATATTTAATTTTCTTCTTATCTTGCAAACGGCTCGATGCTCCTGTTAATAATTATTGATACTTTTGATTATATTTTCATACGAAACTGTCCTACTGGGTCCCTGCTTATTTCAGACACACTCAAATCATTTGATACAATACATAAATACTTCACAGTGTGAAATCTATTTAAAATGCGTATTTATATTAATATAATGGTGTTGGCTTAAATTACAGTCTTGGTTTCGATAATAGACGGTTGCTTTCTCACGCGGGCTGTTCCAACCACGCCTACATCGATAGAAGGTTTATTGTCACGCATTAATTTCAAAAGCTCCCATAATGTTAAAAGCACACTGTTTGTAATGTTTATTTATATTATTAGCGAAATATTCGTTTAATAATAAATACTTGTTAATGAATAGGCGGCACCCTGCCGACAGCTTGTCGATTTTAAATATTCAATTATTTTGCTTATTAACCTTTTGTACGTGGTACGCCCCAAGATAATGTTATAGGTTTCTTTTGATTTTTGTACTATTGACGACTGTGAGAATAAGTTTTTATTGTATGTAGACCATTGAGTAATTTAAATAATTTGAAATGTCAATGTTCGTATGATATTGTAATGTACGTTGAGAAACAAGATTTTCAATTGTTTACTTAAGTATTGTTATGTTGGTGAATTTTTAATTTCTTATAATATTGTTTAATATACATAAAGTAAGTATTTTGAATATAAAAATCTACTTATTGTCAATAACAATGGATCGATAATGAAAGCGATTAATAATACATTTTTTTTGTATTGTGTAAGTAGGTACAATCAATTTTAAAACTCTTATTTTATGTACACGTAGAAGGTTTGCGTTCGGATATTAAATTTGTATTAAATTGTGTATTAAACTTTCTGTTGAACCATATAAACTTGACTTGACTAGCTTAAACGATCAAAAAAATTTGTACTTGACTTGTCATATTGATTTCCATAGTGACGCACGTATATATTATTAATTTAGTTGCTAGGACCCCAGACCCCTAGCAACCAATAATGTTGTTGAAATAACTATTCATACAAAACAGAATTAACTAAAAATGATTTCAATTCTACTTAAAGATGGCTAACAGTATTAAAAAAATGCATTGGCATCGTATTCTGATATACATATTCTAAAAGTTTCAAATGTCTAGCTAGTCGGGAAGTTAGTTAAAAATCGATTGCTAGATTGGTACCGGACAAAGAACCACCGGACAAATAAAAATACGGTAAAAATAAGAAAAACGTTGTAAAATACAAATTATTTAAGACAATGACTATTAGGTACCTACTTGTTCTTCCTCTTTATCAGGATCTCATAACTGAAGATTGGCTGTCGAATACTGTTCTTAACGACACGGAAGGCATGTGACCACTGGAAGACCCGTGTTACTCATGAATAATTATTAGTGAAACCACCTGGAGCATTCAATGTTTGCTAGTATTCTAATACCGCATGTCTAATATGCAAAACACTGCGGGTGACACAAATGGACACAAACGATACCAATAATTAGATATATTCGTTAGGTCACGCAATTTAGATAACCACTTGTAGATGCGAGAGCTCGCAATTACTCGCAGGTGATCACCTTTTTATGTCTGCAGGTCAGGTGTTTATCGCTAGACTAGAAGTGCGGGGTGTCTAGGTATTGGGAATGTACCCGGCAAATTTGTGAGGGTCCGTGGGGTAGATGCAAAAGTCAACGACGCCTGCTAGTTTTTGTTAATTCCGCCGCCATCAAAAACGATCATAAATTATTATGGATTCAATATGGAAATGGATCCCCCCCATACCATTTTCTGTGTTCACGAATGTCTGCATGAAATAGGCGGGTCAAAAATAAAATTTGTGTTGGAAGTATATTTAAATATTTAAATGAATTATTCTTCAAGTTGATAATATTTCTTCTTTTTATGGAAAATTATAAAAGCAATATTTATGAGTAATATAGTATTTAAGAAAAGTATTAAAAATAGAACCAGTTGCAGTAGTTATTTCGACTCGTGATACATGAATTAAAATGTGAAAAAGTGTAATAATATCAATAGTGGGCTAAATAAAGATCTTTTTTAAAATCATAAATATGCGATATACCTTCAACAAAAATTATTGTCCAATTAAGCTGCATCTAGGGTTATGTCCTGATGCATAGACAGCATGGAGACTAGTAAAATCACTTATTTATTTATTTTGTTTATTGATTGATTAAACATTTTTCACAATATACCTAACCAGCATGTCGACCCATTTTTCCGTGGATTTAGAGACCAATTATTATTATTGTTTGTGTTATTAATTATCTTGACTGTTTTTATTCGTCAGTAAGATATAATTGAATGAAATAACGAGACAATAATAATTATTACATAATAAGTTTGGTGAATATTAATTTTATTTCGAGAAACTTTTCCACATCTACAGTATACCAAGATTTACGAGATTCATTATCAACTAGTATAAACAGAATAATAATAATCATTATGATGTTGTTGCTTTGAATAATAATTAAACACCCATTAATTCGTAACACATTTGAAAAAAGAATTTAGGTTAGCAACTAAATAAATTGACATTTTAAAGTTCAGTATCAGTTTTTTTATAATAATTACCAAGATATTATGGATTTGCTTATTTTTTAGGTTGGTTTTAAAATGGCATCATGTATCCAGTCATGCATTCGCACTAAACAATATCATTTGCATTTATTATTCACTATAAAAAATAAGAGGAATTAATTATATGACGTCAAAATACGTTTGCTAAAAGGGCAACATTGATATTATGAGAAAGAGGTTGTTAACAATAGGTTCTAAGTATATAATATTTATTATGGAATAACTACATGAGTTAACTGAAACTTTATAATGCAAATAGATAGTTAACGAAGTTGATTGACTTGGTACGAGTACGTATTATTAAAAAAGATAATTTTAATTCAATAAAAACACATATATTTTGTAAGTATAGGAAACAATAGATAATTTGTTAGCGTGCGATTTTAGGGCACAATTCAATCAAACTGATTAATCTAGATTAGGCCCCACTATAGAAAAATAGAAAAAAATATTTTTAACACAATTTAACAAACCCGAAAAATCACGAATGAAATGAAAAACGCATACTTATATATATTTTTTTACATAATATTTATTTTTTAATATTTCCAGATTAACAAATATATATTTGTCATCCTTTTATAATAATTGAAATAACGTTTTCTGAGAAAACTGACACAATAAAGCAATGAGCCTTTATACGTCGAATTATCTTTTGCTTATTTAACTAACTTTACCACTTTTAAACAGTTTAGTGGGCCTTGGCTTGGGTATTATATTAATTAACTCGTCACCGCAATACTACAACTAGATAACTTGATTTTCACTGTTTTTGAGTTAGCTATTGTATAGTATTTTACATTTCTTTCTCTACAATTTGATAAAACTAGGTAAGTCAGAAGTTAATGGGAACTGTATTAATTTTGTGTTAATATTTTGTGGAAATATTAGATAACTTTAAAACCATAAATGCATTAAATGAATAAAATAATATAATATCTAATATTTTGTCATATAGTCAATTGAACATTGTTTAATTGTTCTCAATTAGATGCGCATTATTTACCATTTTAATTTTAAATAATAATTTTAGCCTAGATTTTAACTTAAGAGCATACTTCAGTGAAACCGCAAATAATTGTCAGCAATAGGTGGGACGTAATTTTGCATGCGTTGCCAGTCGGAGAGCGATAGTCGACCTGTGAGCACGTCAATTTCTTTTGTGAAGGCGTCGGAGGAATTAATTCTTTAATCGTGTAAAGATGACTAAAAAACGTTAGGTATGTATTTACTCGAAAAACAAAACATGTCAATGAATATATTATTATTATTACTTAAATAACAATAAACATAACATTACATGGACGCATGTTGAATTTTTATGACAAATTATGTTTTGTTCATGCGCGTCGCGTAGTCACGATCGTTTTAGACCATGCCTCAGCTGAAGTTATAGCCTTAATGAAGTAGAGCTTAAATTTCATTTTCCCAATAATTACCGAATCAGAGTTATTGAAGAATGTTTAGCGGATTTAATATACTTGGTAATAACTAGTTATATGATCATTTACAAATGAAATCATTTATTATCTTATCACACAAGTATACTTATTAATTTAATAATAACCATTTGCCGTATAATATTATAGTTTGCGTGTGCCATTTAGGTATATATATTAGCTCTGACTCAAATGGTGTGAAACTCTAAAACACTATCATTAAAAATCAAAGCCCTTAGTGTGGGGCGGGTTGGGGTGTGTTACTTTGCCATAAATAAGGGTAGGAATAACAGCCATTCATTATTATTACCATTGTAAAGTGAAATGAAAAATGTTAGCGAGGTCCTTTCACAATCATAATTCGTTGTGACATCATAATTATATTTTATTTGTTATGTAAGTTATGTTACAAATGGGCGGTCGTGTAGCAAATAAGGCAGCCATGCAGAAGTAATAGAATGGCTTTGAGAGAACATTCATACATTTTGAGGTTATGATTTTACGAAAAAAAAGTTCAGAATAATTCGGCGAAAATTTACGACATTTTTAATGGCATTGTTTGAAACTGTTGGAGATTTAAAATAAAATATTAAGCATCATTTTTATTCAGGTGGTAAAATTAGCAATAGCTTATAATATGCATCTCAAATTCAAATTCAACTTTATGTATTTACATAAGGTAATATTACCTACGAATTATAAAAAAAGTAAAGAGTAGGTACCTATTATTAAAACACAATAAATATACGAAACGGAGACAATAAAAATACATAAATAAATGAAGTTTGATAAAAAAAATATTAAAATTTTGTACAAAGAAGCAGGTATACGACGTAACCTAAAACATCGCCCTCACGCAAGTGGAATATTTCGATTTCCCAAGAAATTTACTTATGTAGAAGGTACTTATCATCTGAATTAACTGAATAGTAATATTGTCTAACATAGAAAATTTGTTTTAAAAAATAAGGATATAAGGAGGTATAAACAACATTCAATAAATGAAAAAATATATGTCTTCTGACTGAGGTTGCATGGATGCTTGACCGGAAAACTTTTAGGTACTTGTGAAAAACAAAATTGTTGTTAAGAAAATAATAGATATGGTTCAATATACAGAGATGGGTGGTAAAAGTAACATTATATTGTGATAATTACTATATTGTATCCATATATTAAAATGAATCGTGGGACTTTAAAATTATTTTATTTTAGGTAGGTAACTTATTTATATATCGGATGTATTTTATTATGAAGTAGGTTCAAACCACCATTAAAACAGTCATACAATTGATTACAATTATTTATATATTTTATTATACCTATACGAATAAAGATTTAGATTATTTAGAATCCTGATAGACATAAAAATTGTACTTCATATGATACTAGCACTGCCATCTCTTGTTAACTAACAAACGCTTACGGATTTTTTTTATAATATATTTATATAAAAAAATAAAAACGTTATTGATTCACAAAGAGAAAAATTGAACAAAGACATAAAGGGATTGCAGAAAAAAATAATTATTATTTTTTTCTTTATTTCTTTATTTTTTGTGGTGTTTATGAAGTTTTGTCTAAAACGTTTAAATACCACTAGATACATTTTCTATGGAAACGAGTGTATTACTGCCATCTGTTAGCAGTCTTGTATCGGTAAATGTTTGGGAATTTAATAATATAATATAATTTAATTTAATATCTATATTTAAATAAGTATCTATCGACATACGACATTCCTATATCGATAGAAATATGTTATTTCTCAAAAAAAAAAAATGTAAGGAACCCTTGGGTAGGACCCCATTGGTGTAAAATTATAATAATTATGTAGATAGCCAATTCAAATATGGGCAATATCGACAGCTTGACTGTATCCACCCCCTTCATTTTGTGAAGGCATTTCCCTCATATGAAATGTTGATAGTCCAGTGGCAGTGGTCAGAAAAATTTTGCAAGCAGGGTCTTAGTCGATGTAGCGAATTAATATAATATTAATAATTATCATTATAATAATATTAATTATTATCATCACTAAACTTATTTAATTGAAAAAAAAATGAGAGGGATTCGAACATAGGACTTAGGTACTAATATTTATTGTTTGACGGCCGAGTGCTTCAACCCATAAGCTACCGACATATTATGTTCTTCTTGCAGATAACTCCTAATACATAAGTATTACGTTATAAATTTCAATTAAGAATGCTACATTCTCAAATCTTCTATTATAATCTTGAATTAAAAATTATTCAATTTTATTATCAAGAACTTCACAACTAAAATGTTGAATAATCTTAAAACCATCCATGAATCAAATTAGTGATTTTATTAGCTCGATTTAAAATGCAAAGGTTTAAAATAATATTACTATCATGAAATTTGAAAAGAAATCCTTAGAGACGTGGGTATTTGAAATCATTTCTGCAAGTAAGGCCGTGGGTCGGTAGACTGATGGCTAAAGCACTTATCAGGCAAGCGATAGATGTGTTGTGGAATCCCGCTTGCTCCAAGATATTTTATACGAATTACATATAGGCTTTTCCAAACTATGTATTAGGAATAAAATTCGGTATTTTTGGTGTTATATAGGTACATTTGAATTCTATTTTAGTATGTTTGAATGGGCAACATATCATGGAAAGTGTGCCGAAAATTATAAAAAATAAATACCTATTTCCAAACAAGTGAGTATCTTCTGTTATAGAATTATTTAATGCTCGGCGCTCATTGCGTCGTCTGGTGGTTGATTATATACGAATTTATTTATATTTCCCGAGCGGCCATACCGCGCCGACTGTCTTCTACATTTTGCTACGGCGGAAGGATCGACAGGCGGGTAGAACGCTACGTTCGGTAGGTAGTTCATATTTATGGATAGCATATTACATAATTAGATAAACACTTTTTGACCATTATACTTCCTCTTGTTTTCCTCGAGTTTTCAGTGGCTACAAGTTCTCACTATGTACACAACCCCCGATGGCAAGAAAAGACCTGGATGGCCGAAATTGAGAAGACTGGACTGCACTACGGGAAATAAAATGCTCGGTCAAAGCAACTGTGGAGTGTTTTCCATGGCCCCTATAAGGGGGGGGCTGACAGGTCCCTAGCCTGGGGGCCTGGTCTCAGGAAGGGCATGGCGAGGCGAATCACCAGATAAGTTAGCTAAACACACATCACAACTTTGCTTTATTAGTAAAAACGTCGCCTGCGGCGCTATTTTCCTGCAGTAATATTATTATTTAAAATTATGTGGTTGTACGATAAAATTTTTAATTGTGTATCCAATACTCGACAACTCCATAATTCAAATGGATGTATTAAACTATACAAAAAAAACACTAAATATACACATTAATTTTACCGCGTACACCGTTTGGAAAACGCTACTGTAGATCATCACACTCACGTTATCCTTAGCGATAGGTTGGGGGCCCGCCAAAGATTCTAGCCTGGGGGCCCGCTTCAGGATGTGGGGGCCATGGTGTCTGCTCTAGATCGTTCACGATGGAGGAAGTTTTTAAATGAGGCCATGACCCGCGTGTCAGATAAATGATAATGAGTTTTCACTCAAGGTGTTAACATAGTCAACACCATTTTTCTCAATTTACTGGATCTAGTTGAAATTGCATTATAGTGGGCATGCCTTGCAAGTGACCACATTGTATTGTCTCTGTTCTGGCAGAACACACTAACTGGAGAATACTAGTTTTTAGTAATTTGACTTTGAAGTTGTTAAAAGGTTTGAAATGGTCTATCATGTGAGTTTATTAAGTAATCGTAAAAAGGATGACTTTATAATAAAGACTGTTTATTTATTAAGAAGGTTTCCCGACGGTAAAGTTTGAAATAAGGAACATTATGGTATAATTAACTCAATGTCATTTTTTCGAATTAGTGTCTTCTGCCAGAACAGCGACGGTATGATAATTTGTTTATACCATTTTGCATCCTTCAAATCATTTTAATTTGAATATTTTTTTTATTAAACGAATAAGACACTTAACATTCTATAAACACAGGATATACATAATTTGTAAACATCTAATGCATATACACACTAGAAAAAAATCGTTTTGTAGAAAAAAAATAATAAAACATACTGGCGCGAATCCAACAGATACAGGTTCAAGCCCGTCGGGTGTCGTATTTTTTTATACAAAACGATTTTTATATTGTGTATATGCATGATATGTTTTCAAATTATGTATAGGTATTCATTTTAATTTAATTACATAATCATTGTACAGATCGTTTCAGATACCGTCATCTTAGACTAAATGCTTCGTATGAGAGTAGATTATTTGCTGATTCAAATATAGGTAGGTACCTAATACATAATATATTAATATTATAATTTGATCTTAATCCTTCACACAAGTGCCATCACTGTTTTGGCGTGATTTGTATTATTTCATAGGACGGAACAGTGCTGGAGAATGATTTATCGTTCGGGAGCAAATGACACGTGAAATCGCGGCGAACGGGAAACATGAGTTATGATCGATTCTGCGTAATGTGATTCCACGGGGGATATGGTACCCACTTGCCTCCATACCTACCCCTAAATGGATAGGTATTTAGAGGCCTTCACTATTTGTATTTGCTTTCCATTGGACATTTCGGTAAATACCTACTGATGTCTGACATAGTGAATGGCGATTATTATCGATTTTATGTACTTAAGTATATTCCTAAAATAATTCTAACATCTTAGCTACTTATAGGCATTGTCTTTTAGACACAATGCGAGTCCTGTGGTAATCGGTGTTATACTGTCCGGTGTCCACCCTTCAAAATTCGAATTTAATAAAACATAGTAGTTTATAATAATGGTATCTAGGTACCAATTTAATATTATTTCCTGAAAACTTCTAAAATATTAAATGTGTCTCATAAGAGTTCTTGTATTCTAGATTTGTAGGCAGTAACGTCCCATGAGGGTAGGCAGATTGAGCGTCGCTTGGGTGCGGCAGTTACCCGAGTGGCGACAAACCGAGGAGAATCATTATTTATATATATATAAATAGCTACCTAAACTTAGTAATAACGGTAATATATTTTCATTAAAAAATTCAGCTCACTGGTTGGAAAAAAAATGTATTAATTATTACTATAAAAGTTTTAAAAGGACTTTATTTTTTTGGTCGGGTTCGTGATGTCTTTTTTACTTCCGTTGTCCTTGGATGTCACATCTTTAGTGAACAGCAATGACACGTGTAGAGTTGCAAATAATATTTGAATTGTAGGTAGGTACCTGGTACATACTTCCATTAATTTTAAATTTATCCAAATATGTTTGTTAATTACTCATTTTGGAAGTTGTCAGGCGTATTTTTAAATGTACCTATCTGAAATCGTAGATTCGCAAAATTGTCTATTGAAGCTGAAATGGCGTTTAAATTAGATTTAGTGGTATTGTTAGTAATGTATCCATACAACACATTTCTTAGATATTGGAGTCAGGAAAGGATGATAAAAAGTACCTACTGAGAGTATAAAAAAATGTGGCGGCATTTTGTCTAGGGACACCACTGTTTGTAGGTATATATTCCTATGTGAATTGGACGGCAAAGGCGAGAAAAAGCCAGAGGCTAGACGTTTTTGCCATGACTGGACGGTGCTGAAGGCAGATTGTAAGAAAATCTTGGACGGCCAAACCGAAACGAACCAGTGACAATATGATCTCCTCAACAATCTTTGCAACATTTTGATGCCAATAATTGAAATTAGCGGTAAAAATGAAGTTTATTTGAAATTATTGTAATATTTATTGTATTTAAAAGATATATTCACTAATTTTAATATTTTGCTGTGAACTAACTAACTAACGATTTTCGATACAATACCAATATTTATTAATTTTAAAACTTTAAAATGTTCTTATTATACCCTTCCATAAATTAAAAAAATCTTGCTAGCATAATTATAACATTACGATAATATAATATAATATACGTAATATAATGTATAATTATAATATATTATTATAGTAATTCACACTTTTCGTTTTTTCACAACTTCACAAGCGGTATAAAAAAATCGTTGTCGAAGGCGACACCTGGATGGCGAATAACTTACTACATAATTATTGGTGGGTGTCAATTTTCTTTTTTATAATCAATTTGTATCCAACAGCCAGTACGTCGAAAGTATTAAATAAAATTAAAATTATGTTTCATACCTACATAATTCTCAGTAATGAGAACGTCATGGACGATATATTATTATTAATTCCCATTTTGGTACACATACTGCCATCTTTTTGTATTTGACTCTACTTGTATTACGTTAGTTTAGTGGAGAAACATAATTCTTGACTAGTGAACAATGTGTCTGAGAAAAACCTTTTGCGTACTTTGGCTAGATGTCAGTAAATAATATAAATTAAAAAAATAGAATAAGAGTATTTGAAAAATATTTTTTTCTTTGTTGTAAAACATACTTTGATAAAACGATGGATGTATCCCATCAAGGGAATAATAATAATTACTTTAAATACGTACAGAAAAATACGTCGAGAGATCAGTAAGAGCCCTGCATAGAGTCATAAAATACCTATTGAATTATAATTTTTACAAGAAGTTGAAGGAAAAGTTTGTGATTTCTCTAGAATTCTCGAGAAATGTTTTTTAAGATGATCCAGGGAAAGCGTAAATTTAATGTTATGATAGTTTTAGGAATTCTCTAGATTCTCCACAATTTTTCTAAATCTCATTCAAAATTGGGGTTCTCGACGTTTCATAAAAAATATACTCGAGGAACGATTTTTTAAATTTTATCTAGAATTCCCGATTACAACCACCGTTGGAGGTAACGCTGGTACCTACTTAGTTAACGTACCTATTTTTTTTAGTAACAAACAATAATTGAGATGAACCTTAAACAATATTATTATGTCATCATTATCATCAGTCGGGGTTTATCCACTGCTGGATAAAGGCCTCCCCTAGCTTCTTCTACTCTTCTCTGTCCCTAGTTCCTCGCTGTCACGTATATTCATCGACATTTTTGAGTTCGTCTATCCATCGGGGCTTAGGCTGTCCCTGTGACAGTTTTGTGCCATTTGGGTACTACTATAATATAGTTTAGGCATTTGTCCCGCAGTTGTCCACTCGCCGAGCGATATGTCCAGCTCATTCCTTTTAATCTGCTTGGCAATCTCCATGAGTCTATAACATCGCATACCTAACTCTTGTTTTCCTTCTTATCGCTTTCTCCCTACGCTTTTCATATTATGACTTGTCTAGATACCAGTATCTATAATTAATCGATATTTTAATATATGAATATCATCATCATCGTCAGCCGGGGTCGATCCACTGCTGGATGAAGGCCTCCCTTAGCTCCCTCCACCTCTCTCGGTACCTAGTTATTCACTGCCTCATACATCCACTGAACTTTACGAGTTCGTCGATCCTACTGGTTTTGGGGCGTCTGCGTGTTTAGTGCCCCTCGGGTACCAATTGCCCAGCATTTGTCCACTCGTCGAACGACATGTCCAGCCCGTTGCCATTTCATCTGCTTAGCGACTTCTATTACGTCGCGTATGTACTCGTACTCTTGTCTGTTTCCTTATCCACTGGTATATTTCGTGATCTTTACGCGATATGTCCAATATGCACCTTTCCATGCCACGTTGCACTACTCGTTATTTTTGTATTTTTCTTACATGAGTCCATGTTTCACACGCATACATTAGCAATGATAGAATACAATATGCCTGAACACTTTATGCTCATGACACAATGGGAGGTCTCTTTTGGAGATACCATTTAGGCCATTTAGGGTTTTAGGCAACCAAATGCACTCCATGCAAGTTTGATTCCTATGTATTGATTTTAAAACAGTTTAAGATGTACCTAAATTATGTTGAATTGAATATATATTCTATTCATATTCTATTTATATTCTGTTGCTAGATGGCCTTAATAGAATAAAATTACCGTAGCACTGCACATTCCCTTAATACAACCAATAAACCTACAATACTATCAACATAACTATAACGTCATAATACGCTATCGGTCATTTATGTTTTTATATGAATACTAACTAGCATTGGATACCAATAGGTCTCATGAGCACCTTTGAGAAAGACTGCACTATTCGAACGAAAGTTCCTGTTTAAATTTATTATTCAATATGAAAATATTCCTACTGGAATCTAAGGCTGGTGACACAATACAAATGGACATCTGTTTGAGAAATATTGAAGCTGTTCACTTGAATTATTGCTTTTATCGACCTGCTAACAGCCAGGGAAGTGCGCATAAAAAATAATTAAAATAAAATATAACTAGATAACTATATTTTATATTATTAAAATGTTTCAATTTGTCGAACATCTTGATTGACAAAAGAAAATAATCAAACTTAGGCAGTGATGAATGTGTGATGAATCACTGATGATATTGATATAGGTACATACACGAAAGCCGTGCTATTATATTCAGCGGCGTGTACGGCGCTCATCACAGTATATTATGTTCATACAAAAATTGGTTACGATTTTAGACCCAATAATTTAATAGTAATTAAAGCCCTCGCTAGTTTCTCTAGTTGTAATTTCATTATTAACGGGTGTAATAATAAATTAATTAGGTACTGCTATTCGTGGTTGTTGAATTTTACCAGTCAAGTTAAAAATGATCATCAATGAAAATCACCGTGTATTTATTACGTCCACGATGGCCGCGCGGCTTCAACGTCGGCCCATAGCGTCGTGGGTCCCAGGTTCAAATCCGAGGTCTGGCAAGTAGGTACACATATTGTTTTTCAATTTGTGTATGAGTCAGAGTATGGACCTACTAGGTTGAGCAAGTGGCTGGCATCCATTTCTCGTAAAAACAAACTAATTTGTTAATACAAACCTCCAATCTGTGGAAGGCCCATAATTATGATCTTATTAGGATTGGACATGCTCGGAAATTTATTAACGTGTCATCGCTACTGCTGATTAATGATAATTGAGAAATTAATAATTAAAGGTACCTACCTAATTATTGTAAATTTTAGGATTATTTCGTCTTTGTTTTTTTTTATTCATTATTCATAAATCTATTTTTGAAATAATTTATCCAAAACTTCATGTAACTATATTATTTCTATTAGTGTTTTACAACCAAGGCTTCAATAAACTGGCTGTGTCGATGAATTTGAATTCAATCCTTACTTGCTCTACAGCATTGAATTGTTAAGATTAGGATCTTGGAACTGTTACCTTGAGGAAACCTGGATTTTCCTTGATTATAGAGACAAAGGATTACAGTAAATGTTTTTAACAAAAATCTACGGTTTCTTGTCATTGTAAAATCCAATTATTGGGGATGCGATATTATTAACTTGATCTATTATGAAATTCTTAGTAATTCAAAAAGGAGTTTCGATGTAAAATTAATATAACATAAAATTACAGGCATTTATCGTTGGTATACAGTTCTGTCTACACCACTGATAGTCGAGACGAGTTCGAGATCAGAGAAAGGTTTTTTAATAGCATTATTGACTCACTGTAATAATAATTCCTGGCCAGTGACCGCATTCATAAAACACCTGTTTGAAAACGTCAGACAGTACACACTTAGGTACAGGTGTAAATAATAATAAAATTGTTTATTATAATTTAGGTAAATTGAGGCATTTGTAAAATTATCTCAAGATCACTAATGTTAATAATTAAATATTATTATTAATAACTAGAAAAATACACCATAAATTCTTGATACCTTCAGTAAATTTATCACAAATGAACTTTAATTTCACTTAATATTTTTTACTAATTATAATATAATCGATATGATAGTAATGTACCTACTGGAAGCATCTGTCAAACTATTGTAAGAGTATTCTATCATTTTTTTGTTTTCTTTCACAACACGATTGAAATAAACGATTTCTTTATTAGCGTGTCAGCCTATTTTTTGTCAAATTTAGAATTTGTGTTTACGTGAATATTCTCGTTCATTGTACAAATTTTAAATTGTCTTCCCCTGTCTCGTTCAGTCTTACGCATGAACCTATGTTTTTCTCATGTGTTACAGACAGACAGATAAATAAATCAAGACAAATATATAATGTGAAAAATGTCACTACGACTGGGGTGGCTCCTAGTTGCTTTAATCGATTCTTTTTTCGCTGAGATCACCAGTTGGACACGCACACATTGAGGGTCTGGATGTCCTTTAATAATATTATAATTGAATGCATTTAAATTAATCGTGTTGCGATCAATGCTTACAGTTATTAATTATTGTGAAGTATGTTATATCTGGATTACAGCCAGTGACGTCCCTAGAAAAAAGGCCGCCCCTGGGCAGTGCCATAATGCCACACCATTTTTTTAATACAACGGAAGTCAACTAGACATCGCAAACCCGTCAAAAAATTACAGTCCTGGTAAACCTTTTATGTTAATTAATACATTTTGTTTCCAACATGTGACCTGAATTTTTCAAAGCAAAGATATGTTCGTTATTAAGTAGGTATCCAGTTTAAGTAGCTATACCAAATGATTCTCCTCGATTTGCTGCCCTTAGAGTAACTGCCGCCCCCCAAGTGACGCTCAATCTGCCTACCCCCACGAGACGTCACTCATTACAGCTAATTTAATCAATAATTTCAGTAGTATTTTTAAGTTTTTCTATCGCAAATTTAGGCTCCATCTATGTATGTAGAAGTTATTTTCTTCAACTCCTTTGGCTTGGATAGATCTGGTTAGAAGCAAAATGCTGGAGTATGCATTGTTGAAAGAGAAATAATAACCTTTCTATATTATTCTTTATTCTCGTCCTGCTTCTGGGAGTCCCAAGCCAATTATGCAATTGTCCAGTCGAGAATTATTGCCATTCTGTTGGGACAAGGGAAATTATCAACATCAAAACCGGTTATAATCAATATAATATGAACGAGTATAGACGGACTATGATATCAGTTATTAACTACCACATACTGACTGAGAAGCGATCGTATTTACGTTATCTAACTAAATTTATTGTAGGTACTAAAGGTGCAAAGCGAACATTTCCATTTAAATTTATCTGGTAAACTATTATCTGCTTAAATATTTAATTAAGCAGGTATTATAGTATTATGATCATAGGTCATCAAAGCGTGTGCCGCGAAATATTGTAATATTTTCAATGAAAAAAAAAACCTTAAAAAACAAGTCGTCTTCGGATTCGAATGGGAAAAAATATTTTAAAAATCTAAAAAGAAAAGGCTTAAAAAAACTTCTTGTTGTCATATGGGTTGGGACCCCGTGATCTAGTAGGTAGGTGGGTACGCAATGTTAATCAATTAACTAACAAATTAAATCAAGATAATGCACGTGTAAACACGTATTATCGTGCAAGTTGCAAGATTGCATGCATGGTTCAAAAAAACTCGGCGGCTTCTGAATTTTCACGCGATAGTTGGAGCTTGCATGACGTATGCGCATGCGGAGTAGGACGACAGTGATGAGTCTGCTGAAAAAATAAGAACTATACCGCGCAGCTCATTTTGACGTTTACCAATTTTCACAACCTATAAGATAGCACCTTGATGACAATAACGCGTCTCGCTTACGCACGGAGAATGTGATTGGCGTGACAGTCAGCATTATTACGTGTAAACAGTTATTATCGATTACACACTATCGGTGCCAGTAAATACATGCACATGTACCATGTAAGCGGACAAAAAAAAACCTCTACAGCTGAACTGCCACACAAAGATTTGATGATAATCAGCTAAAGAAAATAGATAGTGGTGGCAATGGGTTTTTCGGGATAGACAGAGTATCTGAAAGAAGTCGCTACTTGTCAAAGGTCGTGGAGTCAGCAGTGAATATTATAAGGTAGTCATCAACCATATAATAATACATAATATAATCTTCCCTCCGGGTATAGAATAAAAAAGCAATTTAATTTATTATGTTATATCTATTGAGTGACCTAACGGATATATTATTGAAGATGTGTGGTATTCGTGATTCGTCTCACCGCACAAGGACGGAGGTAGAATAACAATGAAGTATCAGATGACAACGGAGTGCGAGATGGTGACAGTTCAGTTCAAGGGACTCTCATCGGTCGTGTGCCACCTACCTTAAGATCGGTCAGGGACTACCTTTATTTTATACTATTTCCACATAATAATACCTAACTTCAATATGTATTGTTATCACACCAAGATTCGATGTAAACAAAAAAGATTTCAAATTATATAATATATTTCTGTTTTCTTTATAAAATACATTAAAACAGTGAATTAGGTATTCAAAAATCTCTTTAGACCAACAGAGATAATACATTTGAGAGAACATAATATTTAATTAATATTATGATATTTTAGTCGTAATGATAAACATAATAAAATAATAATATCATAAAATATCAAGAAGGGATAAGTATATTTCATAACAATTTTTTAAAATTATTTATCTTTTCACTTTTTAAGGGATTTTTTAAAATTTAAAAAGTGCCGATTTTTCTAGAATATATAAATGAATACCTACTTACAGTTGAAATCCTTTTTATTTGTATTTATAGGTATCGTATCTAAGCTCTGTTCGATACAAATAGTTATAGGTACCTACACATTCTTTATAACCTATAATATTTTAAGAACATTTTTATGTGTTATGTGAATATTTATAAAATACGATGTATCTACTAATAAATATCTATTTTCCCATTTTTTTTTAAATTGTAAGTTTATTTAAAAAAATGTATTTTAATGTTTTTGATTGGTTTTGATTATTTAAAATTTAAGTACTTAATCAGTAAAATGAAATAAATTTCAGTTTTCTTTTTCTAAAACCGTTACTCACCTCTTTAGCGGTTAGGTAGGTACAGGTAAAGATTCTTCTTCTTCCGCCCTATCACGTACCAACATTGGGGCATAAGGCAAGCACAAGTTAGCGCCACTTCCCTCGGTCCATCGCCAACTCTTGCGCCTCCCGCCATGTCAGACCTGCAGCACGTATGTTGCTCTTGTAGTACCGTTGCAGGGTGAGGGAAGGCCGGCCACGGCGATAGAACCCTTGAGACGGTGCCACAACGGTACGAATTGTCGCATTTTTTGGCGGCATCCGGAAGACGTGTCCCAGCCACGTAAAGCGTCTCATCGCAATAACTTCAATCACCGAAGACTGTTGTGTCTGCTCACGAACTCGGGTGTATAATAACCAAACGAACGACATTTGGTCCTCACAGAATCTTGACCTCCATGCAACTCCAAGTTGGTTGAGCGCAAAGCCCGCCACACCCATGCGGATTCCAGACTCACTAGAAATACCACCATCATCGGCACAGGTAAATATTAGGTACTATATTATTAGTAAATAAAAAATACTACAACTTTATGTTGACATTCGAGTCTCAAACCAAACGTTTCCAACAGAAAAATAAAGCCGCCGTCGGACTCGGTGCTAGACTTTTCTTTCTATATAAATATAATTGTCATTTTAAGTGGATACAGGTTCGAATCCCACGTCTGGCAAACTAACACGTCGAATTTGAGTATAAATCCAGAGCATGGAGCGGTTGGAAGGATAGGTACCGATGATATCCCGTAAAACAATCTCTTCAGGAGGTGGCTGACTTCAACACCAGATTGTAGAGTCAATTAAAAAAAAAATAACTTTACTGTTCATTCATGTATCTTTTTTTGTTCGTCTTCTGATACAAGCAGCTTCTTGTGTAGATACTACCTTTTTAATAAGTAACTATCGGAGTATGAAACATACCATTATACGCAAATCTTGTTTAAAAGCTAGTTCTATTATCTTTGTATTAAATAATTATTAAATATATGAATAAAAGCCTCCTTAATAAGTATCTACATACCCAACAGAGACATAATGAGTAATAATAGGTGGCCAGAGTACTCATTGACATTGGTTCTTTCCTCTAACCGTAAATTCACAGTAGCAACTGCCGCGGGAAGGCTTTTTGCAATGATGACGAGGTTAGATGTATTCAGACATATCTCAGGTGATTGATTGAGATGGTAGGATGACTTACGAAGTATGAAATTGTACATTATTCATGTAGTTTAGCTTACAAGGAAGTAAGGTTGAATTTATTGTCTGCAGTAATCGAATCCCTTACCTATTGTAAAATGAATATAAATAAATAAATTATTATTTAATTTTGAATTAGCTACATTTTTTGTAAAATATAACAAATATTTCACATGCTTATGCTACTAATTAATTAGATTCATTTGTATGATTCAACTGTAAGTAAAAAACTAACACTACGGGTATTTATATTAATTTACAAATTTAAAGCAAAAGCTAAAATTTTGCACTTACATCAATCTCTTATGGTAGAAATGAGAAATGAAATAATAGAGTTACATAATGATTAAAAAAAGAAAATGTGATGTATTAAATAGCAATATAAATTAATGAATTCATTATAATGTTCAGGTGAATTAGTAATATAACATTTGTACGGTTATTGAAAAATCATCGAATCATGCACATTAGGTACTATGCATTCGTGCCGAAATGCATTTTTGGTGCAAAAAATAATGTACTATTATATCTTACACCTATTCATATATTTAATGTCAGCATATTGAGAATATCAAATACCTCTTTTTAAAAAATAAAATGGTGTAATGACTTATATTATTCATGCATTTTAAAGAAATAAGGGAAAGCTTTCTTGTAAATTACTCGCAAGTTTACAACATCATAATATAAATACACCTTTCTAAGCATACATGATTCAATAATTGTCTATGGTTTATTATTGAATTACTATTGTACATAGAAATTTAATTATGAATTATTTTCTGCAGCTCTTTCCCGTCCATAGCTGTATGGAAGCGTCTCCATTCCACTTGGTTCCTTTCCATTCTTTGCCGTCCCCACTTACTTCTGATAACATTGTTTTTTTTTATAGTGTCGATTAATTTGCCATCCTCTATCCAAGTTTGGCGACCAAATTACAGTACACCTGATTGCTAATCCCGGGTCAGTCGTTAAGGCAAACAAATTACTGTACATCTCATAATCCCGGGTCTATTGTCTAGACATCGAGCCACTTACAGGGGTTGCATTGCCAAGAAAATTTATTTCTATTACCCTCTACCTTTCTCTGTATTATGGGTAGGAGTGAACCATACTTATCATTGAAAATATGACCGAAGTATGCGGCGTTTAACTTTGACTTGAAGGTAATGGTCCCACCAAACCACACCCGGTCTTAATCAAGCGTATCACGGGAACCTACGTTTGATGTTAAGCACCATTATTTTTTTTTATACCTGCGAATATAACATCAGAAGAAGTTACCCAAAACTAAGGTCACCATGCACTCCAATGTGATTTAACTGAATTTACATTACTTTAAGTTTAGAGTGCCTATGGGAGAAAGGAGCACATATAAACAAAATTAAAAAGTGTAGTAAATAATAAAGGCTAATGTAAAACTGTCGAACCATTTAAGTAAAAAGATCTTCACGTTGACAGTACGATGCCTCAAATTCTCTAAATATCATTAAATCGGCCTATGTGGCGATCAGGTCGAACGGTCCGATGGGCCCTACAACTGGTTGATCCGCTGCGCTTGTTAGTAGCCATAAGTTATCTGGGCATATAGGCTTGTCCTCATACATTGGTAAAATGTAATCGGTCCAATATATATTTAATTAGTCACGTCCAGGCTTAATGCATGGTGTAAATTAGTTTGCTTAGATTTTTAAACGTGTGAGTGTGGAAAGAAATCGTATTTTTTTAGTATTTGAATGAATCATAGTAGGTATTAACAAAAACTGGCATTTCATATTTTTTTTGTAAGGGAAATACACTGGTTACCCAGGCCTGTAGTTTTCTCAGGAAAGCCCTGCCTACGCACGTTGAAAATACACAATTAAGTATGTACATACATTATTAATATATGTAGAGAAATAATTTATGGTTGATTAATAGCAACTTCTTGTACGCACATGTAAATATTTGCCACAATTAAGTGCGTGGCGCCATTGCGCATCCCCTCCCGCGCAAAGGGGCGCATCAGGTCGATCATTGTCTCGCAGCGCTCCGGCGCGAGCACCTTGTAGTAGCTATTATTTTAATTGGACAATACACCTAATTAGCATATTCAATCTGTTTTTTTATTTATGGCGGTCCCCTGTTGAGTTGGGCCAATGAAATATCTGTTTTTTTCAAGATTGGTCTGTGTGGGTCAAAGAACTTTTGATAAAAAATAAATACAGTCGTCAAACAAATTGATGTTTGCTCTTGTTCTGATATCATTCTCACAACAGTACAAACATAATAGATAGGTAGATATATTGATTTTTAATCTACTTAAGTCTGCTTACACCATTTAGCTATTGAAATAATATCTTCTTCTTCCAGTTCATTTCTGATAACTTAAGACTGAAAGTCATCTTATTTTACGCATTCAATATTGTAAACGATGGCGATTCTCGTAGTCCAATACTTAAGATATTCGTTTTTTATGATGGTGGTTTTGAGTTTGATTACTAGTAAGGTTATTGTATATCTTTAAAATTTTCTCAACAAGACTGGGTGTTTATGTGATTATTTCATTACTATAATATTTGATTCTTTCATGGTTGTTTTTTTTTCGTTATAGATTCTTGGGCTTCCACCACATGTCCTTTTTGTACGTTTCGGGCTCGTTGCAGAGGCCTTTATCAAGAAATATGTATTATGATGAAGTGTGTGAAAACGTCGCTCTAAGAATGCCAAAAATAATCCGATTAGCTCAGAGTAATGTATCAATTGTTACAACCAGATATACCGGATCGAATATTGGATATTGCCGACAGTGCCGGACGTCATGACGTTTTTAACCGTAATCCATCATCCCTATTAATATTTTCAGGGTTTTTATGGATTTCGATGCTGACCTCCTTTACCAATCGTGAGAAACGTTTGCTCTTAGTAAATCGGATTCCTTTTGGCATTCTTAGAGCGACGTTTGCATTCATACATATACACTACACTTCATCATAATACATCCTAATTTTAAACGAACTTCTAACATTTAATAATACATTAATTTGGAAATCAGAAAGCACCAACCACAAGTCACGAACGACAGACTAGGCCCTATGATAGGTAAAAAAAAAAAAACAAGCTCACCCTAGAAGCAAACTTCTTCTCTATACTGCGATCACCCGTCCCATCAAAACATATGCTGTCCCCATCTGGGGCTATACTAATACACTATACAAAACAAACCTCTTAGAACAATCACAGATGCCCCATGGTTTGTGTGCAATGCCATTCTTCATAGCGACTTGAACATAGAAACCATTTACGACAATGTTTTGAAACTTTCTAAAAAATTCTACTTTTCCATGACAGCAGACTTCCCAAACCATTCGATCAAAGATCTAAACAATTACGATCCAGCCAGCCTCACCAAATTTTCGAGACTACGAGCAATACTTCTCTTAAAGCTTCTTAGTCTATATTTTTTCCCTACAGTAGGACAGAGCATTTGGTTCCGAAGGAGAAACTACTGTGTTATTTATACCTATTTTTCCCAGTTGTTTTTCTTTTTCATTTTTTTCCTTCAGACCCACGACGAAAAGCCATGCGCTATTCGTTAATAGTTATACAAACGCGAGTACTACAGATGACGAGGATAAAAGGCCGTTTGGTCTTGGTGCCTCATATTATACCTATATAATTGAATTGATTGAATCATAATACATCTCTCTTTCATTATTACTACACTAATGTAATAACGGTATTGTGACTTTTTGTATTGTTAGAATAAAGAAAGAAACAAAAAGATAGATATAAGCGGATACTGTACCTATGTATGTGAAAAATAAAAGACCCTTGTAAATAGACTTTTGAGTGTTTCAAAGTCTGACATACAAATTTAACTCTTTCGTAAATCAACAAATCTAGATAAATTTTGTTAAAATATAACTTGCATTTCCATCATTATTGAAAAACTTCTTTCATGTATTTAGATTTAGATCATTGTTCTCATGTTCTGCTAACGCGTAAACAGCAGCTGTCACCCAAATATTTTTTATCTAAAAATACATTTGCATAGTAAATTTGTAAACTTGTCTACTAGAGTAGTATATTAATGGACAATGTACATATTTCAGTATATCAGGTAAAGTAGTATGTAGGTAGGTACATTACGTATTTATATTGTCTTTCTGCCATGCACCAGGTTGATCCAAATGCCATGGCGTGAGTGACTATTTTGACTATGTCATAGTTTTGATTTTGTTTCTTATAATCTAATATATAAAAATTAATATTTGTGTGTTTGTTTGTTCGTATTTAATGCGCAGCCATACCGTTCATCCGATTGCGATAAAACTTTGTAAACTTATTGCTTGCACTTGCGGGAAGAGTATAGGCTATACTAATATATAAAAATGAATGTCTGTCTGTCTGTCCCGTATGCGTTCCTATACCATTCATCCGATTGCAATGAAATTTTGGTAAGTGGTTGTATGCATACCCATAAAGGTTTCTGAATTAGAAAAATCATCATCTTCTTCTTCTTCTTCATTATATTTTCTTTTATTCGTATGGTTCCTATACCATTCATCCGATTGCAATGAAATTTTGGCAAGTGGTTGTATGCACACCCATGAAGGTTTCTAAATTAGAAAAATCATCATTTTCTTCTTCTTCTTCATTCTATCTTCTTTTATTCGTATGGTCCCTATACCATTCATCCGATTGCGATGAAACCTTCATCAGTTGTTGTGGTAACACCCGCAATGGTTTTTGAATTAGTACAACCATCTTCTTCTTCTTCTTCTTCTTCTATTCTATATTCTTCTATTCGTATGCGTTCCTATTCCATTCATCCGATTGCAATAAAATTTTCGTCAGTAATTGTGCCAACACCCGCAAAGGTTTCTGAATTAGTACAACTCTCTTCTTCTTCTTCTTCATTCTATCTTCTTTTATTTGTATGGTCCCTATACCATTCATCCGATTGCAATGAAACCTTCATCAGTTGTTGTGGTAACACCCGCAATGGTTTTTGAATTAGTACAACCATCTTCTTCTTCTTCTTCTTCTATTCTATATTCTTCTATTCGTATGCGTTCCTATTCCATTCGTCCGATTGCAATAAAATTTTCGTTAGTAATTGTGCCTACACCCGCGAAGGTTTCTGAATTAGTACAACCATCTTCTTCTTCTTCTTCTTCATTCTATCTTCTTTTATTCGTATGGTCCCTATACCATTTATCCGATTGCGATGAAACCTTCGTCAGTTGTTGTGGTAACACCCGCAATGGTTTTTGAATTAGTACAACTATCTTCTTCTTCTTCTTCTATTCTATATTCTTCTATTCGTATGCGTTTCTATTCCATTCATCCGATTGCAACAAATTTTTCGTCAGTAATTGTGCCAACACCCGCGAAGGTTTCTGAATTGGTACAACCATCTTCTTCTTCTATTCTATCTTCTATTCGTATGCGTTTCTATACCATTCATCCGATTACAATGAAATTTTGATCAACTGTTGTGCTCACGCCGCAAAGGTATCTGAATTGTTACAACTATTTTCTTTTTTCTTCTATTCTATCTTCTTCTATTTGTATGCGTTCTTATACCATTCATCCGATTGCGATGAAATTTTGACCAGTTGTTGTGAGCACGCCCGCGAAGAGTTCTGAATTAGTACAACCATCTTCTTCTTCTATTCGTATGCGTTCCTATACCATTCATCCGATTGCAATGAAACTTTGGTGAGTTGTTGTGCCCTTGCCCGTAAAGGTTTCTGAATTACTACAATCATCTTTTTCTTCTTCTATTTGTATGCGTTCTTATGCCATTCATCCGATTGTGATGAAATTTTGACCAGTTGTTGTGCGCAAGCCCGCGAAGGTTTTTGAATTAGTACAACCATCTTCTTCTATTCGTATGCGTTCCTATACCATTAATCTGATTGCAATGAAACTTTGGTGAGTTGTCATGCGCATGCCCACGAAGGTTTCTGAATTAGAAAATCATCTTCTTCTACTATTCGTATGCGTTCCTATACCATTCATCCGATTGCGATGAAACTTTTGTCAGTTGTGTGCGGTTTCTAAATTATTATTATATAACATACAAAGTTTGTTGTTTGTTTGTTCCATCCAATTTTGATTTTTTTTTTACTACATATTTATAACATTAATAACGTTTTCATATTTTGGATTCGATTTTAATTTAGTGTTCTTATGTTTGACCTTTACTCCTATTATAATTATTTTCATATTGCCATATTGTATTACACAGATATTTTAATATTTAAGAAATAATTACCTCTTATTATTTTTCAAATATCTAAGATAAATATAACCACGAAGCGACCCCGTGCGAAGCCGGGTACTTTAGCTAGTATATTTTATAATTAAATCAGTAAAATAAATATTAGAAACAAATTTGATCTTTTAATAAATCAATGAAACTGTACGTTTATAAAAGATAGCATTTACTTGACGTATTTTTACGATTAAAATTTTGGTTTAAGTTAATGCTATTTTACAAGACGTTTTGTTTAGTTAATATTATACTAAACAAAACATCTTGTAAATTTCTGTGTCTGACATTATTTCGATTTTTTTTCCTATTATTAAACTGATTTATTCAGTGAGCTACGATGCTTTTATATTTTATTACCACACTAAATTGATGTACGAGGCAGTTAAAGCATTATAATAGGCTTAAATCGATTGTTACTTAACAGATTAAGAAAAGCGAGCTATACTTTAACGAAAAAGAGTGAAAACACACTGTATTATTATTTAGTTAATATAATACCTCACTTAAAAAATATACAATGATATTAAAAATCAAATATTAAATTTAATTTAAGAAAAAACTGATAAAGTTTGGCCGTTACTTATGATTGAAATTTATTTATTATTACTCATGTTTCGAGATTCTCCCTAAAATTAAAAAAATCGTTTCCTTATACTTTCACAGCCCGAAGTTATATATGCATTATTTTGACTACTGGTAATATATTAAAAACGACTATAATAGTTTTCAATTATTATTTTTATAACTAAGTAAAAACCGTTATCGTAACTTAGGTACTACAATATTATATTTAAATTATAATTCATTGTTTTTAAACTATTATTAAATAACAATGAGAAAAGCAAGTATGGGAGATTTTTTTCTTTATTAAATGTAATAGGTATCTACCTATTTTTTTATTGGTATTTCTAACATTCTACATCTTCGCGATACTCACTGTTGAATGTAGAAATTACAACACCGACTGAAAATACCAATACTGGTATTCGTAAAATAATTGAAAAAAAACACAAGTATCTACCAATAAATATAATATAATATATTGTAAAAACTCTTTGAAATATTAATATTTTATAGCATGTTTTATTGCTGGTCACCAAGGACGGTGCAGGGCCATGGAAGTAAACCAAACATCGTGTAACCCGACAAAAAAATACAGTCCTGTTAAGCCTTTTATGTTATTTAATAAATTTTGTTTCCACTTTCAATAGGTAACTACTGAATATTTCGGTATTGTCTGATGTTTATAATCGGTATCTCGGTATCGGACAATACTGGGATACCGTTATTGCAATCCCTAGTTGATTATGAGTCCTTTAATTCTTAAAATTAATGATGACAACTTTTTAATGTAAGGACACATTACATTTCTAATCAATCACAATTAATGATTAATATTATTATTATAAATGAAAAGTGGCACCTGTGAATAAAAACTGTAACTATTTTGTCAGCAAACTTTCTCCACTGTAGAAAATTGCAAGTTTTAAGGTAAAATTTCATTCACACATAAATATATAAATTATAATAGAACAGATTGTTTCTGAACCGTGCAATTATTAATCTCTGCATTCCACCATCCACGTAACTGATTGGTCCGTTCCGTTATTTTAAATAGTTTTTTACTATATCCAGTCTTTGAAGTCATGGTCTCCCAGAGTGTCATCATCTATTTTGCTTTGTTGATATTAGACACTCTCAGATATTTAACAAAATGAAAATTCTGTTACTCGGATGGATTTCGGTACCTACTGTAAGCAGTGACTTCCCTCGGAAAAATTAGGTGGGCTGAGAATGCCACCCCGTTTATTTTTAATCTCAAATTGTATGTAAAATTATACCCACCTACCTACTTATTTTATTTGGGATAAACAGACACATTTCCACGAAATATACTCTCAAACAGCGGTATTTTAAGTATGTGAAGGTATTAGGCTCTGAAAGGTTTGGTGGTCTTCCACTCATCCCGATCCCTAGTTCTTGGCTGAAATATATATCCACCAAACGTTATGAGTTTGTCGATACATCGGATTTTATGTGCGTCATTGTGACAGTGTAGTGCCCTTTGGGTATCATTGTATGGCGACATGTTCAGCCCGTTACCATTTCAACTGCTTAGCGACCTCTTCTATCTTTTCGTTATCCGTTGGTTTATTTTGCGGTCTTTTAACGTTATATTCAACAATTTCCATACAATGTTGCGCAACTCCTTTAGATTTCTCTTACAATACGGCTGTGGCGAAGGGTGGAGGTAGGCTGTTAAGATCCGACATAAATAGTGCACACAATTTTTTTTCAGTCATACGTCATTGTTTTTATTGACCTAAGACTACAAATTACAGATGGTGTTGGTTAGATTTAAAAAATCAATTAAACTCTGCCTAAACTAAACCACAATACTTTTGGTATGATATGAGCGATCGGATAAAATTGTGCACACTTTTTCATTCATACTTATTTGTTTTCACCGGATTAAGAATACATATTACACATATTATTTGTTAATTTTTTTTAAATTCATTAAGCCCTGCCTAAACCAAACTACAATAGATAAAACATATTAGTAGTATCTATAAAATAATTTAAATTATGAATGATTTAATGGCATAAATTTAGATATTTTATAGATAGATGAATATTTTTTTGCTATTATCTATTATGGCTAGGTTTTTACAGGGCTTAATTAAATTTCAAAAACTAATCAACACCATCAGCTGTAAATTGTAGTCTTGGTTCAATGAAAACAAATACGTATGACTGACAGAGTTTAGTGTGCACTATTTATGTCGGATCTTAACAGCTTACTTCCACCCTTCACCACTGCATTACGGGTACATGCTTCACATGCATACGTGAGCACTGGTAGCACACATTGGTTGCACACTGTACGCTAAAAAACAATGTGAGGTCACTTTTGAAAATATTATTTAGGCACCCAAATGCGCGCTCTGTGGGAGTCTGAGATGAGATGTGAATTTTATAATATAAAACCACTTAGGTTCGCATGGGTGACAATACGATTATTAAATGATTATAAAATTATGTAGTTAATGAATAATATAAAATACTTTATATTATATTCCAGCGGCGTGAGATTAGCATTGGTTATCCATTCGTAAGCTTAGATGCTTTCTTCTAGATAAATTTAGCTATTTATAAAAAAAGGCAACTATGAACAATGTTCCGTGTGTAATTTACATATATGAATAGAGGAAAAAACGTAGAGGTCATTAGATCCGTCAATCAAAAATAATTTTAATGCTTCGATTCAGTTTGAACTCGAACTACCGTGAGAACGTTGTACTTGATAGGTATCGAAGTATGCCTCTGGCTCATATACCTACTATATCACTATTTTATAAATACTGCAATGATATTAAATAATGAACTCTTCAATATTTTATTAATTAATTAAAAAATGTAAAGCAACTTACAGATATTTAATTTTGTGGGATAAATCACACCGTTACTATTAGCATGGTTGTCGGCATCAGTAAGATGCAGAGAGTTAGTTTCTATCTTTTTGTTACCGTGTATATTTAAAATTTATCATACGGTGAACATAACAAATTATACATTGAAGACGTTCACAACATGATATTTAAAAGCAAAGAAATAGTATTAAAACAGTGTAAAGAAGAAATAAATATAGTATGCAGTATTACAAAAACAGTAGAAAAGTAAATAAATAAGAAAATTATATAAAATATAAAGCACGAAGGCACACCTAATCAGCTAAGTGGACCCTATTTTAAGAATTTATAAAACAACGCTCACCTTTAATACTCATCTTCACGTAGGTGGAATATATCAACATCCGAAGCGATTTGGTTGAGTTATTGGCATCACCAATGGCAAGTTAGTTCTGCATCTTGGTAGAATATACAACTGAACCTCCCGATTTCTAAGATACTCGTAGCTATCAAATCAGTTCTTCGACGCAGGTTATTTTAGGGTGGCTATGTAACTGTTTAGGGTCGCATAGTTTGTTAATTTTTCTACCTTATTCTTTGGGATATTGTGTGATCTTTCCTCGTTATACCCAACATGAACACATCTATGGAATATTCCACATGCTATTTTATACCGGGCATGGGCCCCACCAGGGCTGGCTGATAGAGCTCTATCCTGGCCGGCCAACTAAATTTAGTGTCACTGTTATGAAAAGAAGACAAAAGCGACATTATAATATAATATTGACTTTTTTTGTACATCCAATTATTTATTTTACTAGGCACGTTGCATCATCCTGTTACATCATCATTGTTATGTTCAAAATGAACATAACTAACTTTCATACCGCCGGCAACCCCGAAGATTATTTATGGTCACGTCGATGGAGCGTACGCGATTTGACAGATGTCGCTGATGGAATTTCCGGCCGCAACGGACGTCACGAGGTGTGGAACAAGCAACTTGGCTTTTTGATTCTGACTGTCGTCTAGTATAGTCGTGCTCCGCTTGAGTTTTACCCAACATTTATAATGGACGTCATTTAACGGAGCACGATTGCAGCCGCAGTGCTTGAAGCCTCTGTTCGTTCCAGTTTGGTATTTTAAAACTATTATTTGATTCACTACTCTTCCAATGTTTCTTTTCAAACTTAGCTGCTTGCATTTATTTTAGTATTTCCAAATTTCAATATCGAGCCGCTTAATAACCTTTTATTGTATTTCTAAACTCTTGCTTTGACGATAATATAGTTTCTGTCAAGTATATAAATTGCTCTTTTATTTATTGATCCCACTTTATTCCACACTGTTACATAATTATTATCTTTCACGGTCTCAAGATCGTGTGGCGTCCAGGTCTTTATTATGTACATTTTTAACCATGGATTGCACGTGCCTTCAGCCGTGTAATCCCTTCTTGTTTTCTAATTAATTTTTACAGTTGTCAGTTGCGAGGTTGCGGAAGTAATTATTTTTCAGCTTGAGAACGATCAGGTAGTCCATGGCCCTTCCTTTTGTCTCATGTTTCATGCTCTATCTTGCTATTTAACTCTACTTTATTCTAATACTATTTAGAAAAACACTTTTATTTTGTGATTGTGACGACAAAGATTGCAATCACAAAATAATAATATATCATCATTTACATAATTAATCCTTAATCCTGTATAACAGCGTTTTCAAATTAAATTTGGTCACGGAATAAAAATTATAAGGATTTTATATTAACAACATTATAATTATGGTATATAATTCATCAATTATTCTTCTAAAATCGTTTTCTGGACAGAAAATCTTTCAAAATACACTGCAAAATGAAAAAAAAATATCATGAATCAAAAATGATCAAAAGTAACATTTTTACATACTAGTAATTAATTCCATGAATAGTAAAAAAGTCGCCTGCGATGCTATTTTATTTCGGAAATATTTATTTAGATTTAAGTGCATGTAACTACGCGATATGCATTGTGTATGCTTCGATTTTTGATTAGTATTGTCCCTATGGTTCCACTGAATACGCTGGTGTAGAGTACCACACTGCCCTTGGCAACTGGTAAGGGGATTGCCAAAGTTCTTGACCTGGGGGGCCATGGCAGTGTGTAAGGGCCATGATATTGGTCCTATATAATAAAACTAATTTAGGTGCCATGTTTGATTTTTTAAAAAGTTGAAACTACATATTTAAAGTTTAGTTTGAATTTCAGTAGGTATCTAGTTGTAAGTGAGATAAAGGAATGCCAAGGTGACAGATAAATAAGGAGAGAAAGACAGAGAATAGAGACAATCATACTCTGGATAGGTACATGGAAATCAAAAGATGTTCAAAACACATAGAGTTTTTCTATACCTATATAAGTAACATTGGAAAAACATTATTATGGCTTATATTAAATTAATTATTACATATTACTAATTGCACATTAAATTGTAATAAGATTCACAATTATGTTCTTAAATTTTTTGACAATGTCGCGATGGGTTAAAAACGTCTTACATCAATGTTACAAGTTTAAAATAAGTATTCTACAAAAAAAACCATTATAATTTAGGTACACAATTAAGCATAAAATTTCAATGAAAAATACGTATTTATGTAGAAAACAGTACTAATAATAATGCAAGACGTAATTAGCATCATTTATTTACAAAAAATGCATTTAATGTTTCCAACATAGAGAAAAATATTACTTTTATAGTTACCAATTCACTCTTATTCTTGGATGTTACCTCATGACTGAGAATCGTGACCACATTGAAATTCAGTGATCTTCTGAGCGACCAAGACTGTCCATACCTCATGGTCTTCTGGTTCCCTTCAAGACAGAGTGACGACTGCACCCAGTTTCTATGCACTTCGCCTTTTCAGATGCTACCCAAAACAAACAATTTCTCTAGGTTTTCCGATGCAGTCCAAATAATATGTGTTGATGCTGACAAACTGCATGATGTTTGCACAAACATCATTTTTACAACGTTTTTATTAGGTCGTATTCTTATTTGTCGGTGGTTGTTTATCCAGTAAATATCTTGCAATCGATTTTTACCTAACTTCCCGACTAGCTAGACATTTGAAACTTTTAAAATATATCAGAACACGATGTCAATGCATTATTTTAATAGTTTTAGCCATCTTTAAGTGGAAATGAATTCATTTTTAGTTAATTCTGTTTTCTATGAAAAGTTATTTCGATACCATTATTGATTGTTAGGGGGTCCTAGCAACTAAATTATTAAATAATATATACGTGCGTTTCAAAATGACATTTCAGTATTATTTCTATCAAGTACATTTTATGCTAGTCAAGTCAAGTTTATATGATTCATCAGAAAATTTAAAAACGTTGTATATAAAAGGTTCTTTTTATCTTGTATTATTCATGATAATTAAAATGCTTCGATCCTTCCATATTAAGCTTAAAAATCCGAATTAAATTTTGTTATAAAAATTATTATATATGTATGTAGTGGTAGTTACTTTAAAATTAGTTAGGTTACATTGAAAAATCATTTCTTCTACTACATAAAATAATGTGACGTAAATTGAGCAAGGATCTCGTCATGGTATTATCATTCGCATTTACGCCTTGGTTCGTGATCATGAGAAAATGATGCTCACGTACTAAATGCAAAGCAAGGCGTCATAATAGTTACAACATTTCTCAATAATCACAATAATATTATTATAATAATGTCAATTGTCGTACTTTACCTTCATACGTAAGTGACCCTCGTTCGTATCATCACTAGTGCTATTATGGATAAAATGAGAAATGTCTTGTTATGTTAATAATAATACTAGATAACTACATAGTAAGAAGTAAGGGATGTATACAACAGCTACCTATTATACAATGCATTGATCTTAAAACAAGTTTTTTTGAATTTATTATAATTATTAATTTGTATTCATTACATATATTAATCGATATTAAGGTTTAAATTATAATATTTATTAATAATCAATTATTGATGTAAGTTCTAGTACTACTACGACCCGGATTTTGCATACCATTGATAATAGAAAAAAAAACGTAAAAACCTTATTACTAAGTAGAGAAGCAAATATAAAAGCCGATGTTGTAAATTTTAAGTGGAAATACCGTACCCAGTAGATATTAATATTACCCATTATTGATATATTTATCAAGCCTATTGTAATTAGGGATTCCAATCCCGAGCTATTTTCGATACCTATGAATCCCGGGATTGGTAAACATAATCCCGAAGATTTCGGGATTGGTTTTTTATCAATTTTTATGTAAAATAAAATAAAAACGAAACTATAAGAGAAAAAATACTTTTAATAACAAATAGCTACATTAGAAATAAACTGAGTTTGAATGAAGTTTGATTTATACCCATATGTAAGTTGCCGATGCATTTTATTTTTTCACATTAATTAATAAAAATGAGAAAGATTGGAAAAAAATAATGCTTCGCACTTTTAACAAAGTAATTCCACCATGATCTCATACGTTTTACGGCAATTTCATATTTGGCTGACTAATTAGATTTATGAAGCGGAAAGGCCATACACCACGATTAGCTTTACTATTTTAAATCTCGCTAACCCATTAATTATGGCTTTACTATCAGAAATAGTAATATCATATCAAATTTACATTATTATTTATAATAAAATATTATTTACTCCATTAAACTTATGTGTTTTCAAGATTGAACGTACACAATATTAACAATAAAAATGTCTTAAATAGTATAAATTATACTAGATTTATTTTTGACCGATTTTATCAATGTTATTTGTAAATAAAAACTATGGAAAAAATTCTAATCCCGGGACCAGTCCCGGGATTGTCAAATTGTAATCCCGAAATCCCGGGATCAGAATTTTGGCTCGGGATTGGATTCCTTAATTGTAATGCTATTTCTTATAAATAATGGACCAAAGCAAAGTGTTGGACACTTAAAGGACTAGGTAATGAGAATTGTCACTGAAGTAGATGTCGAAAGTGAGAAAACTGGGTCTCAAAAATAAACTCAAATGAAATAGTACAAAAACTAATCAATTATAATTTAAATTTAAATCGACAGTATTAATTTATATTTGAGAGAATGTAATTATAACATGAATGACTTTAAAATTAATACTGAATCTTTTGTGTTTTGCAATGACATATAATATCAGCACACATGATGATATTGTGTACTATATAATTATTGTAAAAACCTAACAAAATAAAAGAGATTTTTAGCTTCTCAGAGCTTAAGTAAGTAAATATTTTGTAAATAGAAAAATATACAATCTTTTTCCAGGTCTTATTTGATTTATCTAAAAAACTACTCTATAAAATCAGTTTGACGTAAGTGGTTTCATATTCAAATCTATAATATATAGATATATATATATATAAATCATATTTTCAGAGTTTGTATGAAAATGATGTGTCGTAGTGGTCCTATTTATGTAATAATTTTTGTATGTTTAGATTTCCTCTTATTTCTAAACAGGTTTCTTCAATATCTCTTTGTTGTATACATTTTTTAAATATAATATTATGAGGCATTTTATTAGACCGATAAGTTTCTTTTAAATGCTGATATATTCAATGTTTACATTAATTACCATAAAAAAATTTACTTATAAAACTAGGAATATTATTCTTATTTGAAAGTAGCTAATAACGAAAGAAGAAACTATCATTAAAGCCAACTATTTACGCTTAATACACAAAATTGTCGGTTACCAGAAATTATCAATTGCGGACTTATCGGTTTTTCAAATTAAACACATTGTTTTACCAATCATGTTCCCCAACATACAATTATCTGTATATTGTATAACAGATAGGTATACATACATAAATAAAATTAACATTGATACACGTAGCGTAACATTGGCCAATTAATAAAGTTAAGTATCCCGTACAAAATAATTTTGATTAGACCACCCCAAACAGTTGTATGGCAACATCCAAGACGTTATAATGTTATTGTTTTTTAATGAACGCGATTTTTTCAGTTGGTTTTAATTTTAATGCTTGTATAGGCAATGATTAAATCTGAAGAAGCCGTATTTTGAATAATCATTCGGTACTTACGAATTGTTTATTATCTATATCAGTGATGGGAAATCCGCAGTTTAATGGCTTTTTATATGCCGGTAAGTGCGCCCTTTTGAATGAATCTAAATTTTGCAGAACAAATCCTTTAATTTCTTAATAAACACTTTTTGTTCGTCTTAAAATAAACATTATTATTTTAAAAATCAAAGAAAAAACTACATTCAATAGAATAATCCTCCTAGACTTACGGCTATAAATTAAATATATGTAAGTCGTAAGGACTATTTTAACACATGCGAATGAGTTATATTGAAATTCTAGAATGTGCGTTAATTTCTTCGCTACCCAACTCACTATCAACAATTAATTTTTTTCCTAAAAATACTTGTCACTATATTTGAATCAAAGACATTATTTTTTTCCATTATCTGTTTATATTATTAGGTTACCACTGAGAATTATAATTATTTAAGAGTATCCAGAACGATTAAATATCCAGGAAAAAATTTGGTGGGTAATTTGAAATCCAAGAGTACCGCTTTTTTAAGTATCGAATTAAGTACCAACATCTCTCAAAAGATCGTGATGACCTTCGAACTCGTCAGCAGACTGATGAGTAAAAATGTGGAGTTTTTCGCACTGAAGAGTTTATTCAGGTCCAAACTACTATAAAAAAGACAAATTTCAGGGATACATAAAACCGATTGCTGTGTATGGATGTGAAACCTAAAGTCTAACGAAAAAACCAGAGAAGACTGTCCAAGTATTTGAAACCGAAATTCTCCGAAAAATACTTGGACCAATCATACTATGCATGCTGAGCTCTATTTATACATATTTAAAGCCCGATAATAAACATTTTAAGGGTGTGAAGACTCAGATGGGTCTTATCTCATACTCTCTTTTACTATATGACTATTAAGTTTATGAAGGACCCGCTGTAGGCACTCGGTCCCTGGGCCGCCTCCGCAGGAGATGGGCGGATAATGTCACGAAGGACGCAGAGAGGCTGAGTAGCCAGCTAAGTAAATATATGTTCATTACGCTAAAATAAATAATACGTCAATAAATCGCAAAAAAAGGTAATAAATCATACGTTATTGGTTCTAAACCCGATTATATTTTTAAAAGTTTGTTAGTTTATAGTAGTTACACTTTAACAAAATAATGTTCCTTCTTGAATGTGGTTTTGTTAGGTTAGATAATTTCGTGTCCAGAAATTTGTACGTATGCAGTTTGCCATATCACACTTCACCGTAAAGTATTGATTATTTGTTAGGTTGGGTTAGATTAAGTTATGTTAGGTTAGGTTTTCATTCTTAAATTCATGAATTTTGCCAAAACAGCTATGAAAATTGGCGCGGTTCTCGCCTAGTTTCCTGTAAACCGACTTGTACCTAGAACACTTACAAAATACGTAATAAATACTACCGAAATACAAGAGAATGAGAGTAGAAAATAAGTATGTAATTAAATTAGAAATACATACAGAACAAGGCGTATTTTTTATCTCTGTGCTATAGAGATGACCGTATAGTCATCTTGATAAGAAAGCTGACGGCTAACTGTGCTACAGTAAAATTAATGTAATACGTACAATTTACATGTAGAAAGATAACTTAATAATGACGTAATCAATTAAAATAAAGGTTTTTCATCCATGATCTGTACCTACCCAATAGTCTAGACTAGACCGACATGCTATTCTCTTACTGACGTATTGAGTTAAAAGTTGTTTCTTATCAGTTAAAATCTGCATAGCAAAATAGATGAAAGATCGATAAACCTTTTAATAATATTATATTTTGTTTTTAGAATTCGTGTTAGTAAGTCGTGGTAAAAAAAACACACACAATATCTATTGTGCCATTGTGAAACTAATCAATAAAATTTGTTAATGCTACTTCAATGTATATTTCAATTGTAAAAAAATGTAAGTGGCAAGGAATTTTATTTTACTGCCGCCCACCAAGGAGCTTACTACTACCACCAAGGAGCTTAAGGTAAATTTTATAAGTATAAAATATTTTACCGTGGCAAAGTTCGCCGTGAGCTTTCTTATCGGAAAGAGATGACCGTATACTATACGGTCTACAATTTTATTAGATTCAATACGAATAATATTAATTCAACTTTCATAGCTGATCTTGGAAAAATTCAAGAATTAAAACCTAACCTAACCTAACAAATAATCCAGTATATCGACTATTTTTAAATTTTGTTTGTCTTCCTGTAAAGTGTAAGCCGACAAGAACCGTGCTTTATTTAGACATGAATTTTATGTCAGTACTATCGGGGGGGTGCACGTATGTACTGTTCGTACCCCCGATGTTATTAATATCTTGTTTAGAAGGTTGCGTTGAGTGTGCGTGATATGTTAAATTCGTGCAGTGAAAAATAATGCGCGGTGTTGGTATTTTCTTGGTTTTATATTGTAGAAATAAAGTTTGGATAAACGTGGCACTAATACAGGACTATCACATTAGTTTTTATGTTGAGTTTGAAGGTTTACATTATGTTTTGATTTTAGGTTGAACGTTACGCGAAGTTACGCGCGTAATTTGATTACACCGTTGAAGGGCCGAAATGCAACTGATTTATTGACTGTCATTTCCTGTTCGTATTATTGTCTATGCCAGGGGTTCCCAACCTTTTTGTACTCTAGAGCACATTCTAAAATATCGGTAGGGTGGCGGGCACCATCTATTTTTAATCGACAAACTCTTTCCATAACTTCTCATTTTCCCATAATTTACTTTCTTATATTCATAATTTATTATAAATAATAAACAAAAATGTTTCAAAATATTAAATCTATTATTCAAATTGCATACACACAGAGAAATGTATTTACAAAACGTAAACAAAAAACACATATACAAAGAAAACATTTTATAAAAAAATAGAATATCAATATGTCAATGTGATCTTTGGCATTGCATATCATTGGCCAGTGCCTCATAATTAGGAGAGTATGACGATAATCCTGTTAGCAAACAATCATAAAGATGCTCATCGGTGAGTCGAGATCTATATCTTGATTTAATTAAGTTCATGTTTGAAAACAATGATTCGCATAAATATGTCGAACCGAAAAATGATTCAATTTTATATGCCGCTTTTTTCAAAAATGGGAACTTTCCTCTGTCCACTGTATTCCAAAAGTCCTCTGATATTAAGAATTTAAGCAAAATATCATTCTTAAGCTCCAAAATTTCTAACTCTAGTTCTTATGTCTTATCTTGAACAAAATCTGCAATACATGCGGCCATTTCCATTACATTTATTTGGCAAGTAAAAAGATTGATACAGAAGGAAACAATTGGCTCGATATCTGTAAACTGCAAAAATCTCTTATAAAAAATCTCCTAATTCGTGTTTCGTCAGACGAAGATGTCTCCTAGCTAACTGTCGCAACCCGAACGGGGCAGCAATCGCAATCACAATGACAACAACGCGGTTCCAGGCGGGGAATGCTATTTGCACATCACTCCTTGTACACGCCGAAAACCCGAACTGAGCCGATGATCGCCGAAGCAATCGGGACGGTACGAGCACGTGACTACTGTCACGTGCTTCGGCGTTCATCGGCTCAATTCGGGGCGTTCGTTCACTTTGGGTTTTCTGCGTGTGTCAGGCTAGCGTGAAAATTCTGTCTCTGTCGAATAGTGGCTGGCACATACGAATCGTTCCGCGGGCGCCATGGTGCCCGCGGGCACGGGGTTGGGAACCCCTGGTCTATGCTATATAAATGAGCATAGACAATAATGCGTCCATTGTAGGGTTGAGTTGAGATACGACCCAAAGAGGTTGGACGGTCTTTAATATACGGCCAAATATTTCCGATACAACATTTCACGGTGGAGTATGATACGGCGAACTGCATACGTACAAGTTTCCGAACACGGGAGTTTACACGTGTAGGTTAGCACATTGTACAGGACTATTTCACGACTGTACTCAGTTAAAATTAACTTTACTCTACTAATTAATTAGGCGAGGAGGCCGACGTTGGTGATTTTCACCTCGTCCCCCCCATCGGCTAGCTGGCGAAGGAGTAGCATTATTGAGGCGCAGAATTAGACTCATGTCGCTCAATGCGGCCATTGAGACCTGGCAGTGAAAGTGGGACGAATCGACCAAGGGCTGGCACACATATACGTTTTTTCCAGACATACAGTGGCGAATGGAGATAACCAAATACCTGACTCCAGACCATTACACCAGTCAATTTATGACTGGTCATGGTGGATTCGCTGGCAAGCTCTTCGAGCTTGGACTTGCAAGCCGTCCGACATGTATATGCGGAGGGGAAATACAGGATGCCAACCACATCCTATGGGAGTATCTGAGTATGTGCTCCGAACGGGAGGAAATGCTCAGGTCGGTCCAACCAGCTGTTGGACCCATCGGCCCGTCCGACCTGGTTGCTACTAAGGCCAATTATCTTGCTTTCAAAAAATTTGCGGCGTCTTACTACGGGCGTGAAGATCTCTTCACATAAATTTTGCTGCCTGTATGATTAGCTTCGTTCTTTAATTTAATAAACAAGTAGCTTCATTTTCTTTTTAGTAATTTCCATGTGCTTTTTCTCTCCCTGGCACTTTGCATTAGAGTAAACTCAGTAAACTCAGTCAGAGCTCACTTTGAGCGTAGCAATCTAAGTCTTGGGCATCTTCTCCCAGGACACTCCCAGGCCAATTCTTAGATGCTTCACATCACCAATTGACGGGTCCCGTGATACTCTCGATTAAGACCGAGGGTGGTACGGGACGGGTTTGGTGGAGGGACTTTAACTGTCAAAGTTAAAATTAACTGCCGTTTATTCGACGTTTACATTCTGATGGTGCTGCTTTACAGTAGCGAACCATGGCACCATATGAAGGCTCGGAGAAACCGTATACTGAGGTTCAAGAACAGAACATGTTTGCGAAGGATACTGGGTGTACTGTATGATGATTTAAGAAGTGACGGGGAGATAAGAGAACGAACCTAGCAGCCTCCCATCACGTTAAAAGTGAAGAGGTGACGTTGGATCTCGTTCGGCTACGTGCTGCGGATGTCAGAAGAGAACTTCAGCCTGGATTGTCTGTTCTTCAAACTAATCGGATAGTCCAAGAAGGTCACTTAATAGTATCTATATAGTGTATTCGGTGGAGCTACGAGATTTTATACTATCTATACAGAAATACGACTTTGCTAGAGAACTATTGCCAATTTCAAGAATTGACAATTAATTCTAAACTCAATGTCCAACCTACTATTTTTATTTCAAAAAAGATGAACTCTTCCACTAATGCCATTTATAGCCAGGCCACGATACCAAAATGCGATTTCCGTTGGTAGTGTTAGTTATTGCTTAACTTCGAATGCAATGCGGTAACATGTTTGCAATCAATCAGGGTTTCCGATGGATCTTTCGTGCATATTAATAATTAACATATTACTTTGTTGACTTTGTTTACTTATTTACTAACTTCATCATGCCATGGCCTGGTATTGAGGTCGCGCCACTTCTCTCAGCCCATCGCAAAATCTCGCACCTCCGCCATGCGTGACCTGCAGCTCGTAGATCGCTTTTGTAGCACCGCTGAAGGGTGATGGAGGGCCGGCCACGACGACGGATTTGATGAGGCTGTGCCACGAGGATACGGAGTGTCGCATTCTCTGGGTGTATCCGAAGCACATGTCACGGACACGTGAAGCATCTCTTCGTGATTACTTCAATCACCGAAGGCTACCTTGTCTGCTCACGAACTCTAGTGTCTATAACATGGTCGTATTTATTCTAGCTAAATTTCTATCAAAGTCAATCGTCGACATATTAACATTAAATTTGACTCATGTGCAGTATTGTTATGCAATCAAACCATTATCGAATATTGTCCATTCAGGAAGTCCTTATTCTACCGACACTTTGACTGCCTTTTATTCTTCATCGAATTCATCACTTGGTATTTACAAATTATTAGAAAGTGTCGCAAATAATATCTCAACCTCTACACAGTTTTTTTACACTGCATTTTGTAAGTTTTATCACGTGGTTTAAGACCTCACGATTTATGACGTTATATTTCCAAGAAATTATTAATATTGTATGTTATGCCCATATTTCAAAAGCTTCAAGATTTTTTTTAAATTTCCTACTTTTTCAACCACTTTTTTCAATTGAACACCTTTTAAGCCTTTAGGTACTAGATACCCACTTAGATTGCATACTATACTATCCCTATTTACAACTAAGTACCTACATACTGAAGTAAATATAAAATTGCTCATTCATACTACCCTCGTCCTTTGGTAATGGGAGGTCATTTTTGATTATCAAGTTTAGACGTCATAACGTATCATATCTCACCTTTGATGCATGAAACTATCAGTAAACGAACTCAATGTCATTAGTCATTACAATAATGGGTGTATTCGATAGATGCATGGATTAACCATACGATTTAGTTTTAGTTATATTAATTTTTATTTAACCCTTAAATGCACGATTATCTACTTTTCAATAAAACAATATAATCTCATAAATACAACGGATAGATGTGATTACGGGAAAAATAATTGAAAAAATATTTAAAAGTATTTTCTTCTTTCATTCAAAAACACTGTAAACTATAAAAAATCTGTATTCAACCTTACAGAATCCAGTAAAAATTTTTTCCCGATCAAAATCTAATATTTTTGTGGTTAAAACTGAATTTGAATGTAACCGTTAAAAAATAAGTGCCAAAATCCGGCTCATACATAAATTATTATGTGTGAGCTGGATTTTGGCACTTATTATAATATAACGTCATATCCGGCTCACATTATTTGATTAGGTACAAATTAATTATATTCAATAACCACAACTTGCAATGACATCTATCGGCAAAATTTAAATAATTATAAAATGTATGGTAAAATCGATTTCTGTTTTACTCAAAAAACTCACAACTAAAGTTTGTACTACATGTAATACAGTATGCATTTAAGGGTAAGAAAACCGTTCTTCGATTATACAATGAAAAATTTAAATTTTATTATGTAATAATTAAAACGACATAAAAATAAATGATGAATATTAAAGACTACATAAATTTTCTGTGCTCATCCAGAGATGCCTTATTGAATTATGGAAAGAAGTAATAGTGTTTTTCACTCGGTCAATGAAAAACCGTCCTGTTTCATAGTATTATGTGATTCTTCGGACAATACATTTGTCAAGGTCCAGAAAGTCTATAAATGTCAATAAATTGATTTGATTAGTGTGCCAGGTAAAAGAGGTTTTGTTGAATGCAAATAAAGTAGTAGTACATTGGAAACCTCATAGAATTTACTACAAGGGTTGAAAAGGATAAGAAGGTTAAAAAAATAATCCGTAATTTTGCAATATCTATCTGATATCTAGTAAGATAAATCATAACGGTGATGACTATGAAGAGAACACACTAAATTGTCGTTATGTCATTTATAAATATTTATAAATACCTATATAACTATTATTTTTTAGTCTAAAGTATGGAGAACCTACCCAAACGTGTGACCATTGATGCTGGACAAGTGATTATGATCTTGTCATTTAGCATTATTTTATAATAAGAATCGAAAGTTCACGTAAATCCATATGATACGTGCTTACGTCACATACGTGTCATTAATAGTGGTTCTGTCAAAAATAGCTGAGTTCTGATTTATAAATTTTTTAAAATCATTTTATGTATACTTTGTTTCAATTTCTCTGCTTTCTTTAAACCAAAAATATTGGTATTTTGGAATTTTAAGACCGATATTTTGGTATCAATAATTGTAGTTTTCATACACTAATTTTATAATTCCTGGTATGCATTGCATATCACAGCGCAAAATAGCATAGCACATACACCCTCTCTGTCTACGCATTAAACATATTGCATACATCGAAAATAATGTCAACAGGTGGTACTACCATCTAGTAATTTTATATTGTTGTGACATAATAATCAAACTGTCTTATCACGGTTCATTTCAAACGTTTAAAAAATAAATTTAAAAAAAGTCGCGACTTTTACATTATTGTGATATCAACTGATTTTTAATACCTATAGAAACTAAAAAGATGCACTAAGAAACATAAAACATATGCAACGCAAAACAAAACAAACTAATACATAAATCAATATGTAGCAGTAGATATAAAATATTATAAGAAATCGACAATGAAACAGCAATAAGTAACACACTTTTCCAATAGAGTTAATTAGGTAGGTATTTTATTAAATTAAAGCATATATTTTTTAAATTCAAAGCTCATCTTTCTAAAATCTATCTAATTTTAATCAATTTTCTGTATAATCGAAAGTGCATCCAACACTTTTCGTTGTGACAAAACGAAATGCATTAAATTGGTGATTCAATGCACTTGCCCACTTACAGAGTATTGCATATATATATATCATTTTGATTGAATGGATCCACGTACGGAGTGAAATTGAATTAAAGGGAAGTCATAAACAAGACTAATCTAAAATAAAATGCTTGTAAATGATTATAATATTATTACAGTCTATGGAAGCGGCCCTCAGCAATATAATGTTATGACTTGTAAAATGTTAGAAATATTTTCGTTCAAATTGTAGTGCAATAATTATTATAAGTCTGAATACTTAAAATTCTAATATGATCGGAATGTATTATGTACAGATAGTGTTAGATCATTATTGTTCTGTCAGTGTTACTTACGAGTATTTAAGTAACGATCTGTTTTAACAGTTCTAAGATGCGCCATGATAATATCGATGATGATATTGTGAAATTATTACATGTGTACTTGGAACATCGCTTTTGAATAGTTTTAAAGAGTTTTCGTAAAGTTCTGAAAATATTCAGCGTTTACTTGATAGTAATTAACTACATAATATAAACATTGTTTTTACGTCACGCGCTTCTCTCACATTGTCAGAATTATTAAGCATCAGTACCTACTGGTATTTATATTTGAGTTTTAGTAAGTCCACCGGCGAAGAGTGGAGGTAGACTGTTAAGATCCGATATAAAAAGTGCACACTAAATTTTGTCATTCAAATGTATTCGTTTTCATTGTATTAATACAACAATGTATAGATAGTATTTTTGTTAGTTTTTAAAATTCTCTTAAAAACTCGTAATTAAACTTAATTCAAGCCATAGTAGATAATAGTCAAAAAAAAAATTATCGTTTATCTATAAAATATCTAAAACTATAGTATTAAACCACACATAATTTTATATATTTTATAGATAGAAGAATATTTTTATCTATTATGATTTGGTATCGTTAAGAAAACTAACTAACACAGTCTCTAATAAATATTTTTAATTCAACAAAAACAAATACGAATCATTGAAAAAGTGTGCACTATTTTTATCGGATCGCCCATATCATGCCAAAACTATTATGGTTTGATTTAGGCAGGGTTTAATTGAATTTTAAAAATTAGCAGCATCATCTTCAGATTGTATTCTTAGTTCGATGAAAACCAATAAGTATGACTGATTCGGTAAATTATTACGAAATGTGATAATATAATATCCTTTACCTAAATTGATAAAAAATGCCGATAGTATCCTGATTGGCGGAGTTTGAGGTAACTCAGCTAAAATTTATTTAAGTAAGAATCAAAGTTTAGAAGGATTGACAAGTATGTTAAAGGCGAGAGCACACACCCGGAAAGTGAAAGATGTGAATTCGAGTCTAACTGTGTCCAACTTTTCAGGATTTTTTTCTAATAACTATATAATATAATTGTATTTATCAGGATTTAAGCGTATTTGTTTATTGAAAGCTAACGTAGGTAGATAACAATAAATACGTAATAAAAATACAAATACATTGGTCACGGACACACGTCCATCTGAATTCGGTTAATGTTTATGAGGTGGGGGGGAGGCGGCTCTCGTGGTGCAGTTGGTAAGGCGCTCGCCTTCCACCCGAGAGTTCCTGGGTTCGATTCCCGGTCATGACAAAAAAACATTTATGTGTTTTTATCAAAGCCTGGGTGTTTGTGATTGTTCAAAATTACTAACAACCACCTTGTACGAAAAAGCAAGGACATGGTTACTAATAATTCTAAAAAAAAAAAAAAATGTTTATGAGGTGTTGTATTATGTAGAAATATTCAATAAAGAATGGTATATTCTTTTATTAGTATTAGTTTTTGACTGATGAATAGATAGTAATTGTTTTGGAGAATTTATAAGATTTTTAGAACCTACATATTGAAAATGCAACATTTCTGAATTGACCAGATGACGTATAAAAAAGCTTTTAAGTAGTTGGAAAGAACAAACACTCAATAAAGGGTGATTCGTGCGCCCCGTGACAGACACATTAGCGCATCACGTCTTTTTCAAACGAACTGTATCCATAATATAACCACATATCTAGAGATTGTATATCATACGGCAACAAATCATGAGAACTAAATATGAATCTTTACACAAACATTTATTAAATATTGTATTGTGATGGATTGGTTATTATGATTCTTCAAACGAAAGCTCTGTTATAAAAAAAAATCATCTGACCTTAACGAAGAATCATCACGTCCTAGATATAATTTTTAAGTATTTTTTTTCTGCGAGTCATTATTGGAATATTTAAATAGTTTTTATGACGGTATCAATTTTATTAGTACGTTGTGTCACGTGATTTAATAATAATAATAATAATAACACGGTTACATAAATTATTTATTATAAATTAAAATATCTTAATATTTCTTTTTCAATTTTCTTCTTCTTCTTTGGCCATATTCGCCCCTTAACTGGACCATATGGACACCACGCGGCGCCTCCAAAAATCCCTGTCGCTCGCCAGTCTTCTTGTTTCGTTCTAGGTCAAACCAGCATCCTGTAGCTCCGTCGTATACACTATGTAGATTGTATTTAGAGGAATTCCAAGACGCCAGAATCCAGTCGGCTTGAAGAACAGGCAGGCCAGGTTGAAGTTCTCTTCTGGCATCCGCAGCACATGGCCGAGCCAGGTTCAACGTCGTCTCTTCACTTTCAGCGTAATGAGAGGCTGCTTGGTGCGTTCTCTCATCTCCTCGTTGCTCCTAAAGTCATACCACACCAAGCATACCCAGTATTCGTCACAAACATCTGTTTTCGAAGCTCACTACACGGTTGCTCTGAGCCTTTTTAAGGTGCCATGATTCGCTACCGTAAAGCAGCACCGTCAGAATGCAAGCGTCAAATAGGCGGCATTTGGTTTTGACCGAGTACAATCGTGAGTCCCAGACATTTCGCATCGAGTTGAATGATGCTCCAGCCATTCCCATTCGGATAGCGAGCTCTTTCTGCAAAATGCCATCTCCCGTGATGTGTACCCTCAGATACTTGAAGCTGTCGACGCTCTCGATGTTAAGAAAATAATTCTAGCAAGTTTCCAAATCGCTGTGTTTGGCTTAATATGTAATATAATTGATATCGGCTATCTATAATGGTAAAGCTTTTTTACACCGGTAGCGTCCATTTAACGCTAAAATTTTATAAAAAATATCATAGTTTGGTAGCTTATGTATATTATTGAATGATCTATAAACGCATAATAAGTACCCATTTTTGGCATGATTTTTGCGGGGTTTAATTGAATTTTAAAAACACCTTATTCTGTAAATTGTAGTATTAGTTCAATAAAATTAAATACGTATGACTAATACAGTTTAATGTGCGCTATTGATGTCGGATCTTAACAGTCTACCTCCACCCTTCACCAATAGTGGGCATATATACCTAGCTATTATGAAAAAACTTTTTTTGAAAAAAATACGTCGCCCGACGGGACTTGAATCTTTAAACACTGATTTGACTGAGACTGACACAGTGACTGAAACACGGATTCGCGCCAATGTACGTTACCAATACAAACATAGACCCTCCAAACCATCCCGCCCCGCACGTCACTCGGTCTTTATCGAGCGTATCACGAGGCCCTACGCTTGATGTGAAACATCAGCAGTATGTTGCTTACGACTGGGAATGTCTCAGGAGCAGATACTTTGTATGAATATAATGAAAGACGAAATTTAACAAAAAGTGCCATGGAAATGAAAGGCACGGGGAATAAACAAATAAATTTAATGATATATAAGATACAAAAAATAAAGATAAAACAATACGGACAAACAAACTATGTGAAGTGATCTTCACGTCCGCAATTTTTTAATAATTGGCCTTTTCCATCCAGGTCGGACGGCCCGATGCGCGCAACAGCTGGCTTAACTGATTTAAGCATCTCTTCCCTAATTCATATTATGTAGTAATTATGTATATTCAAGCACATTCCCAGAGGATGTGGTTTGAATCTTGTAGTTATCCACCACATGGACATATTGGCCGGGTAACAAGTCTAAGCTCGTGGAGCTTTACAGCGAATCCACCTTGGCCTGTCAAAAACTGACTGGTGTCTGATAGTTATCAAATAAATGACGGGAAACCTAATTAATAACCTTACATGAAATGATTATCAAATTTCGTTTATTTTTGTGTTTTAAATCAAGGTATTAATTTAGTGCCCTAATTACTAATCGAAGCCCGGATCACTCCAAATTTATGTTATAACGTACTTATCAATAGCTAACATTAACGCAATTTGTATTGGTATATATAATAGCTACTGCTAGATGATGCCTCTACAAGCTTTATTTACTCTTTTAGGTTCTTTGCTCTTCGCTATCTTTAATTATTATTATATCTACTTAATATAATACTTACTCCTTCTTTGCTACACTTTGTGTACAAGATTATTGTACGGAGCAATAAGATGCATATCATAGACCCTAAACGTCATAAATAATAGAACTACGCGCCATCAATTATCAATTAACTCATCTTGGAACGCGGCTGTGATAAATAATTCCCGAGAGCCCGGTGGATGGTGGATGGTTTTTAACAAACGCTCTACAGGCGCCGTAAAACGGTGTCTTCAGCAATACAAATGTAATGTAAAGAGTGATTTATTTACATAGTGGCTAACTTAACACAATATATTATACCAAACAGTTATAATAATCTTCATAGTATTTTACTAGCAAAGAGTTTGGACTATATGAAGAGAGAGGTGATATTGTATTTTTACAAATACATAAACAGTAAAAGTATTTATCTTCACCAATAAAAAATATACATTGTTATTCTAAGTTATTATCATCATCAGCCTGAATCTATTTTCTGCTGGATGAAGGCCTCTTCAAGCTGATTTCACTACTCTCGGTCCAGTGCGTTGCCACGTACTTCCGCAGAATTTAATCATTTCATCGATCCAGCGGTTTATAGGTCTATCTTGCGGATGTTTTGTACCTCTTGGTTACCGCTGGATGACTAGATTTATCCAACGATTGTATTTTCTTCGAGCTATATTTTCAGCCCATTTCCATTTGAGGTTATGTCCAAAACCTTCAAATGAAATAAAAACTTCTATTCTGTATAAGTTGGATAATATATAAGGATTTTTAAACTAGATGAAAAGACCATAATTATACATGTACCTACTGTATGCATACTTACGTGCTTCATGGGTTTCCAGCGCGTGTAACTTCCTTCTTTTCTCGACGTTTCGGGCTCTTTACAGAGGCCATTATCAAGAGACATGTATTATGATGAAGTGTAATGTAGGTATATAAATGCAAACATTGCTCTAAGTATGCTAAATGGAATCCGACTAGCAATCCGATAGCAAACGTTGCTTTGATTAATGTGTCAATCTAGCAGAGATACCGGATCTAATATTGGATTTTGCTGGCAGTGCCGGAAGCCATGACGTTTTTAACCGTAACCCATCATCCCTGTTAATATTTTCAGGGTGTCTATATATTTCGATGGCTGATGCCCGAAAAAGTATATAGGCCCAACTTCTCGAATGGTAGAGAAGCGTGTGAGTGAACACGAGAGGGCATACCGACTAAAATACTACACGATGTCAGCAATATTGCCGAGTTCTTGATGGATACAGGACACACATTTCACGGAATAAGGGATATTTCTCACGAAGGAAGAAATAAACGTGGTGGGAAGCTAAAAATCTATTACGATTAAAAATAACCGTAAAAGTCTTAAACATTAAAAAATGGATATGTTTATATTATGAAAGTTGTGATTATGGTGCTTTTATAAAAAACGGTAGGTTGGATTGACAAAATATTAAGGTTTGGCGGAATCACTTGGCAGCGAAGAACAGGAAACATAGAATAGTCGAACGATATTCAAGATGCCTTCATCTAACAGTGGATTAAGGCGAATTCTTTGCCTCAATTTACGATCAAATGTGACTTCAACGCCATCTAAAGGCATCTACAGGCATCTACCATGAATTTCTAAAAATGTGTTACTAAAAACTTTCGTCGATCGCAACCAGATGGCAATAAAATATAAAATAAAATATTGTGTGTCGCCACATATTAAAAATCATAAGCTTTTTAAAAATGCATTTAAATTTATTATATATTTACTTACCTATGTAAAAATATTTACAATTAATATTACCCCCATAAAATATTTACAATTCTAACATGTCTATTTGATTTGATTTAAAGTGTTTATGATTTTTACATTTTGTTTACCGTAGTTTTTTTTACAGTGGCAATACAAGGTATCCTGTCCAGTCAATGAACCAGATTTTTTTACGTTGTCAATACGAATTAATATAAATATTTTTCTACAGTAAAATTCATTTATAATAGTAATGTTTATGAGATTGAGTTTAATCTTGTACAATTGACAATTACATCGAATTTCTACTAGAGGTGGAATAAAAGAATGATATGAAATGAATAGCAAAACAAATGCCATTCGAATTATTATTAAACAAAATAAGGAATATACAGTTGTACTTGGTTATTACTAGGAAGGTTGGACCGGCTGAATTTGCTCGTTATAAGCGGTACTCGTTATATCAGAGAATAGGTATTTTTATTGTCGGCGAAAACAACAATTAGACACTTAACTAGTGTCATAAACGTAATCTGTCCCCGGCGGCATCCTGTCCGATCGGATTTTATTGCTTAGGGTCGAAATGTCTTTAAACGATCAACACATTACCAGTATTTTAGCTCGGTATATCCGATAAGTATCTCGTTATAACAGTGAATAAAAATGTATGGAGAAAATCATATACAAAATGTCAACGACTGTTTCCTCATTACATCCGAGATCTCGCTATGTCCGAGAATGTAATAACCGAGTTCGACTGTAGTTATAATTATGACAATGTCGATATTATATAGACATCCCAATTCATTTCGTTTCAACCATGTCCGATCCTAATGTACTATATATGCTACCAGGTCACACTGCAGATGAATATTACCTACTCTATAAACTTAGGGAAGGTAAAGAAAACAACTTGTCATAGGAATGGTCAATTTTAATAGAACATTACACAATAAAAACAATACAAAAACATTATAAATAGGATAATTAAATATATTTACACTTAAAATTAGTTAAAATTATGAAATAAAACCCTAAATATCTACTTTAAAATTGCTTTGAGCTGCATCCTATACTGTGTGATACAGCTCAAAGCAAAATTTTGTGCACACGTATATATTGCATTTTATGCAAATATAACTGGTGCGGGACTTGCATCCAGGGTATCTGCACACGGATGCTGAATGGTGGCCAACGCTGTCCAAACGTACCTCAGCGATCGGTTGGGGGAAAACCGTTCTCCTGCGAGCTGGTGGCTCTGTGTCTACCTGCGATGTCGACATGTTTCTTGGCCGACCTCGTGCTGGCAGTGTTAAAATGTTGGCTACCCGATCTTCATACCGAATCATAGCTTTCGCTAATCTGATTCAGTACGACAACAGTCCCATAATATCCTTTCGGGGTACATTTTCTAGTTTACAATTCCGCATATACATTAGCCAACAGTTTACTACCGCCAAGTCCACAAAGTGGTTAAAAACCCTCACAGGCCATTTGCATGTCTTCATCGCAGTCCTGTAATAAGCAATTATCCGATCGCAAAGATCAATGCCACCCATCGACATATTGTAGTGCTTTACAATGGCCGGCTGAGTGGCACTGATCTTCCTCTTTACTTCCTTCGATCATCGCATGCAAGTACCAACAGGAGTACTGCCGACAGCAGTGTAAAATAATAACACGGATTTATTATCTTTCCACTTGACTACACAGACTTTGTCATCCTACCGAACCTTCTCATCCCAATCTCCCCTCTGCATTGCCTTATCGTTTTTTTAATTTCTTAATCACATCGCCGATTCTATTACTTCTGACAGTTCCAGTTAAGAATATTTTGTCTTGAAGTAACGAATCGGCGAGATTCAAACTAGTGAAAAACGATCAGTATAGACAATGCAGGAGGATTGGGGAGAGTCCGGCAGAGTAACTTGACCACACTTGCGCCCAGACCGAACTGCTTCATATCTCCATCTGATACCGTTCCCTTCCCTACATATATGTGAAAATCTATCACTAATCCATCTCTGGCCGCGAGAACAAAATTTTTAAGGCCTACAGGATTTGGCTTGTTAAGTACAAATTGCCTGTGTCTACAGCGGCCAGTGAACGGCATCATTTGCTCGTCGATGGAGTTATGAGCAGGTCTGGGCAAAGTATGGCATTTTTTTAGAACCTCACTTAAAAAGGGACTAATCTTCCAAAGTTTATCAGTGTTATCTGCAAAATGAAAGTGATTCCGCAGTTCGAAGTACCCGTCTCTGGGCATTGCTTGATTAATGATTGGAATGCTTAGATCATAAACACCAGTACATTCGAGTCTGCGGAAACCTTAATGTACCTGACGGTGAATACGAATTTCGAATTCGTATTCACCGACCACAAGTCCCTTTTTTGTGCTGAATATAAATTTGTCTGCTCAGCTATTTTTTCGAAGAGAGCGAGGTTGAAGTATTCGAAAAAGGAGCTGAGTACATTGTCAGCAACATGCCCTCTCGCCAACAAATCTTCCTCCAATTCCGGACCAGCATTCGGCATACTGAAACAATAGGAAAAAAATATTATTACATAATCCATATTTCCTCATTAATTCAAGTATTTAGCAGTAAAAATACAAATAATGATGGGCAATAATATGTTTTGATTGAAGTTTACTATTCAAACCATCAACTCCTCATTCGAGACAATCGCTACATCATGTGTACAAGATGTAATGAATTCTTGTTTTTATGCCAAAGCATGTAATGAAAATGAATCTAATGTATGACTGGATGGTATATAAAACCAATAAATATATTATTAAGAAAATTGTAAACCTACCATTTTGTGAGCCAGGGAAGAACCCTGGATTGTGATGTCGAAGGTTGTAAATGTCGAATGTAAATGTCGTCGCTGTTGTCGGACTCGTAACCGTCGCCGACTTCGCAGTCACTGTCGTCCAATATTTCGTCGAGTTCATCAGTATTAAAAGATTTATCTATATGTAAACAAAAAAACATAACCTCATTATATTCATATACTCGTGTTAAACTTATCACTGTAGATAACGTTTTCAATTTACGATTATGTTGTATTAAAAACACGGACACGTGTTTGAAAGCACATAAAATATTTGATTATAATCAATATGGTTACATTGTACAGCATTGTGAATAATTATAATGATTATGAGATACATTTTCGAGACAAGTTTCAGTAATTTTGAATGAAATTAAAATTTTATTTTATTAAATTCGGTTCTACAATCATATTATGCGAATGAAAGAAATTCACTATCTATTAGATAATTTACAAAACGTACAAGATAGGCTCGATGACATTTGTCATAAACATAACCTCAAACTGACGTAAAGTATTTATAATTTTACGAAAACGATGAGTATACGCCTAAAATAATATATATTGATGATAAATGCATGATGGTGATTGAAAATACAGTATATGTAACTCTTTTAAATAATTTTTGAATGTTTGTTTGACAATCAAAACTGCATGACATAGTTTGTCATTTTGATGTACGATAATAATATTATTTATTATACACTGAAAAGTTTACTTACTTGACAAAAATGTTACTGATGAGAAGTATCTTATCTATGCTGATGAGTCGATTCCTTCCTGTTTTCAAACAATATAATAATGGCAAAAAAATAAAGAAGAATTGTTATAAACCCGATATTCGATGTCTGTTATCTATGTATTCGATCGAGAGCACGAATGCTACCATATGTTAAAATGCGAGATTTGTTTATTTTGTTGATTATTTTTATCATAAATAATGATAAAAAACAGTTGTAATTTAAGCAAATACTAATTGCAAATAATTCGCAGTTTCAAATTTTGAATATAGGCAGGTTCCTACGTATATTAAGTAAATATTGTAATTTTAATTATAAAGTTATTTTTATTCATATGGCAATTTCGCGTCGAAGTTTTACCACAAACTGATCCTAGCCAAAATGAAGCAGAAAAATGTTATTTTGTCTTGTCTATGTATGAGTTTCATTTTCAATGTCAGGTTGTTGCATGTGTGTGTATTTTGTATATGTGTATTGTTTCGAAATAGTTCCACGGTGGCAGCACCGGACAGCTAAACATCGGTTGAATTTGGGCAATTATTATGGTTTCGATTTCTATCGATTCGTTAATATACAAAAATACAAGATTAAATTCAAATTACTGCCGTAAAAATTAATAAATAATATTTTTAATAGAAACGCTAAACGTTTTTCGCGATAAATTGCGTCTAAGCCGAGGTTTTTCGATTTTAATTGCGTGCTTTCTAACCTCTAAATCGATGTTTTTTAAATTTGAAAAACAAGATATAAGGATATAATAAATTCCAATTTTCGTTTAGCGTTTCCCTGGGTAATAGATTTACGTACATTTTTATCGTAATTTTGATAATAAATCTTATGTCATTCATTCTTACCACCCGATAGAAATGTACCGAATTTGACACGTATTTTTGATATATAGAACTCCATGATACTTCTTAATTTTTTATTTTATTTTTCTCATTACTTTTGAATATATATTTACCGATTAATAAACTTTTCTAGCTATTTTTCGATAACAACTTTACCTAGAGACATCACCTTAAGTCAATCTGATGATGGTGATGACTATTATTTAAAAAAATATTAATTAATCTAAGCAAATGATGAATTAATTTCCTGGCAATAATTATACCACTTACAGTGATAGCAGCAAATTATTAATTAATTTAGCGGAGATTACAATTACGTGGTTACAAATTTCACTTGCATTCATGTAGCAAAAAATTAGTATATCGCCTGTTTAAAAATCATTTTTCTCGGTATTATCATTATAGAGATCGTTAGCTGGCCATCATCATAGTAAGCGACGTGCAAAAAATTGCATTAGATGGATTAAAAAACATTTTTATACAGTAAGTAGATTCTTAATATGTTGAAATATGTTTAATGAGTAAGAAATATTTTAAATCACTCTGGTGTGATTACAATTTTATTATTGGGATCCAAAATGATGTCAGATTATGGATCACTAAAATGTATTACATTTTAGGTACTTATCTAAGGAAAAAAGTACTATATAGTTCTGTGAAGGGGATTATTTATCGAACCTTCGTAAATTGAAATAACCTCAGAAACATACACATTAGTATGAAATGAACTGACTACTTGAATTACACATTGAATTAATTGCCCGCAATAAGCCCGGTCTAAATCAGTTGTACCACGGAGCCCTACGTTTGATGTAAAACTTTACGATTGATAAATGTCTGAAGAGCAGTAAGTTGTTACCCAAGTCGTCATGCCTTCGAATGTGCTTTAACTCAATTTACATGACTTTAAGTTTTAAGTGTACTCTTGGGAGAGATGAGAAAATATAGGACAAAATTTTAATTGTAATATTTAACGAAAACTATTACAAAACTGTCGAAACTATCAACATTTACGTTATGTGGTATGTCTGTATGTATCGGCCTATCGCACCCTGTTCACCTGACTGATGAATCTATTAGTGAAAGTTTCAGATCAATAGTATAGTGTCATTAACAAAAAAATAGTTTTTTTTTGAGAACACCAAATAGAGATCCTATTAAAAAATGTCATGTCTTTTTACATTTATATCTGGAAACCGTCCAAAATGAATAGAATAGATAGTAAATCAGCGAATCTCCAGCGTTTATGTTACAATTTGTTTAGACACTTTCACGCTGACGGTAGTAAATACAAGTTACATAATCAGCAATTAAAATGTATATATGCGATTTAATCTATCTTGCTTTTCATATGTCATATTATAAAGCAGAGATTTGCAAACTGTTGTGTAATTAATCCACGGAATATACAATTATTATTGACATGCGTCGTTCAAAATAAAACAATAAAAATATTAGCTGACTGTCATAATATATTATACTGTTGAGTTTTGTGGAGACGATATCAAATTAATAAAATATAAGTAGTATGTAGGTAAGTACCTACTATTCTACAACCAAAATATCATGGTTGTGATTTTATAGTGCTGTATGTAGTTTAAATATTTATGAACGCGTAAGAGCGGAGGGGGGGGGGGATTTTTAGCTCCACAGATCGACGTTAAGACATTCGCAGTCTACATATTATTGTAATGGTATCTGGTATCTAAGACAATAAATACATCTTTTGACCACCCATTGCCATATACATTATTTAAAATATAATCACTGCTTACCTTTTAATTACCACATGTCATTTAAATAACACGTTTTAATTATATCTAATGGCCAACGACTCCAAACGCGCCAGTCGCGGTGTTAGTACCAAATGAGTTTTAACAAACGTTCAAAAATGGAAAAATATTTTTTTAGGTAGATAGGTACCAACATGCTCTCGATAACAACATATTTTATATATATATTTATAGTACTTACATTTTTAGTTAAAATAGTGACTATAACAATATTTGAAGTGGCATATTATACTATAGTATAAAAATGAGCTAAATAACGCAAAATATGTCAGTATGTAAGTAAATAGTTGAATTCTATAAAAGTAAATATAATTTTATATTAATAAGTTTATAATTTATATTAATTCAATCACTTTCATTATCACCCACGTTTGACATCTTTTATAACACGTACATAGATACTCTTGTCTGATTCTTTATCTATTGGTTGCTTATGTGGTCTTTGTGCGTTGTGCCCACCGTGCACCTTTTTATACCACGTTTCGCCATGCTCTTCATATTACGTCATACGCATCAAAAATCAACGCATTGTTATAATAATTCACTCTCAAATTCATACTAAGTTTGTTCAACACCTGCAGATATTACAGTTAGCACACTGACTTCATAATATTTGTAATTTGGCTAATTTCCATAGAATTTATTTCCGATGTGCTATTGTCCGATATGCATTTGTCCCATGTGTTATTGTCGGATGTGCCATTGTCTAATGTGCATTTGACCAATGTGCTATTGTCCGGTGTGTCATTGTCCGGTGTGCCATTGTCCAATGCGTATTTGCTTGACCTCCATAATCTGGTACTCATTTTATTATGTATGCACTTTTAGTATGCATAAATCATATTTAACTTGCTGATATTAGAGTAAGTACGTCCACTATTTTAAAAATATTATTATTTTGTCATTGCGTTTATATTCAGAGTACTTATGTTCAGTACGATATTTTCCATCAAAAAATTGTTCGACCACTACTTTTAGTATACATTAAGGTGAATACAATATTATAAGTTTAAACGTCACAAAATATTTCATGTGAGAACTGATACGATGCGGACCACATTTTCATCACCCCTGATTATAAACAATTTGCTAACTGATTATCGCCAAAGGCCTTCCTGTCTTGCAAACGGACAAGTTGTTTTGAATTAAATGTTTATAAGTTACTCTTAAATGGCTTAATCTAATATTAATCTTGTTACTTCACATGTGTTTGAATTTTTTCGGAATCATAAAAAAAATAACGGGAATTTTTAGAACCGGTAAAAGATGTTTATATTCGAAAACGTGTCAAACTGTCAACTGTCGCAGTTAAACACACTTGTAAATATATTACATAAATTTAAAATTTACGTCATGATTATAGTAAATAATAATATCTAAATATTTTTAATCATTGTTACACCTGAAACGTAATGTTTAAATTTCGAACAAAACATATTCATACCAACGAATCCTGGTTACAAAACATTTAAACATTTGTTTGGTAGTTATATATTATTTTATTTAACTATTTTTTTATTCAACGAACAATTCACAAGATTTAAGAATGTAACATTCTAATTATTGAATATACATAGTTTAAGCCATCAGTTAATTTTTTTTGTAATTAAGTATGACTCATTTAGCATTGTGTTCAACGTGCGTGGGCGCGATGCCCGAGAGATGTAGGTTCGATTCCTGCGGGGTATCTTACTTTTTTCAAAAAGATTATTTCTATTGGTTATAATATATTTTTATATTTAATATAATGTTTTCAAAATTATGTATGTTTATATTATTTTGTTGCTATGTTACATTAGAAGCCTCAGCTTAATTATGTTAGTACCTACTTAGTGTGACCTAAGGAAAAAAGAGTAAAAATATATCGTTATAGTATGATATAAATAATTTCTTTCATAAATATACATACCTACTTATAAGGAAAAAAACTACTTGAAACCATATTCGGAATAATGTTTTTTAGCAATTAAGGAACCGGTGTAATATGTAGTAATCACCTGAATTGTTACCCCAATTTCCATTAATATTGGTGACCATCTTTTGTTATTTTTATTTTATTTTATTTTTACTTTTGGGGCATGTCTCTGACGTGTTTCAAATTACGTACCTACTTACGCAGTGTGATGCTACTTTAATTAATTTCGATCGCCCATTGTTAGGCCAATATGCACGCGTAGATATCTATTCTTTCCAATAGATAACTATCAAATATCTCTTTCAGTTTGATATTTACGCACATATTAATTCAATCATGTTCAAACACGAATACTCACTTGTTATGTTATACATCACAGGCAATATTCCGCTGCCATTCCGGGAATTTAACTATCACATATATACATATGTGTCCATTAACTAATGCTGCATTCTTAGAACGTGTATAATAATATTATTCATTGAATTAAAATAGATTAATTAAGAAAATATTGATTGAGAGTTTCTTTTCAAAGTATTATTGAATAAATAAAAAGGTTACGAATTATAATTTCGAATATACGCGCGTTACTATGGAAATCAATATGAAATGACATTTCATTATTCAGTATTTCTATCAGTACAATTTTTTTTTTGATCGTTTAAGCTAGTCAAGTCAAGTTTATACGATTCAACAGAAAATTTAAAAACGTTGTATATAAAAAGTTCTTTTTATCTTGTAATTATTATATTTTGCGTCTTTTTTATTATTTTAAATGATGGCATGGTCATTTTATTTTGCTGTTCACTTTTTCAACACCCACGATGGCTGCACGGCTTAAGCATCGACCTATAGCATCGTGCATCCCAGGTTCTAATCCTGGATGTGGCAAGTACACATATTGTTTTTCAATTTGTGTATGAGTCAGAGTATAATACGTTGAGCAAGTGGCTGACATCCATTTCTCGTAAAAACAAAATTTGTTAATACAAACCTCCACTCCGTGGAGGCCCATATTATGATCTTATTATGATTGGACATGGCGGGAAGAAGAAAAAAAGTTCACTTTTTATTATCATTTACTAATATTTTTTCAAAAACTTTTGCAATGTGATTGGTGGTTTTTGTGATTATATTAAAATGGCGAAATATAGAGGTTATGGTCTTTGAAACTAATGGCCTCATACTATGTTACGATTATTGCTGAAAATACTAATTTTGATAAAACTGAATCTTGTTTTATTCTAGTACGTGACTCGCCGAAATAATGAAAATCTGTTTAATAATACACATATATTATAAGGAAATAGTATTTTAAAATATTTGATTTAAATCTTTTAAAAAAAAGATTGAAAATATGTATTTATATAATATTGAGGCGTAATGAATGTAGAATGTAGTTAGTTCCCGCGGTGTGGTGTGGCATTTTGCACTTGACTTTTACACTCGCTTGTAAATAACAATAAAAGGAAAATAAAATTTACATTAAATGAAAACCCGCCTTTATAATATGATCTCATATTATAAAGGCAGGCAGGGCTGGCAAGACATTCATGTTATGTTACATCTTAAATATGTTGGTGAATTTTATCTAAGTATTCTAATTATTAAATCAATACGATGTATATTTTATTTCAAATTTAATAATGTACCTATGGTTTTATTTTATACTTCAAATGTATTATATTATAATGTTGCCACGCAATGTGATTACTGATTAGTCCATATTATGCTCCGCCTGTGGTAAAATATGTAAAAAGCGTGATATATTTGAAAAAAAATGTATTTAAATAATATCTGTTATATTAATTGATACGCGCAAAATCTAAAATTGTAATTAGTATTTTTTTAACCCGATTAAATAATAATTTAAACCTAATAATATTAAAAAAAATCATTATCACTGACTGAGCTTTTGAATAAAGGATCAGTAAAATAAATAAATAATTAAAATAGCTTGTCCAACTGTCAAAGTCAAAGAAAAATTTTAATTAAGTTAGTTATCTACAGAATAAGTAATAAGTTACTTTTCACCATCATAATCATAATCAACCGGGGTCGATTCACTGCTAGATAAAGGCCTCACGTAGTTCCTTTTACTTTATTCTGTCCCTAGTTATTCGCTGTCACTTATATCTACCAAATTTTATGAGTTCGTCTATTAAGCAAGTTCTAGGGCAACATCATACTCGTTTAGTGTCCCTTGAGTTCCACTGCTTGACAGAATTTGTCCAACCCATTGCAATCTGTTTATACATAATTTGAAAACATCTCATGCATATACACATTAGAAAAAATCATTTTGTAGAAAAAATACGATACCCGACGGGAATTGAACCTGTATCTGTTGGATTCACCACAGCGTGCTTTTCCAGTTAAGCTATGGGTAACCTTCTTAATTACGACGATGTTAACTAAAAGTTATTAAATACAATGTTTCAAGCGGTTCAATTCCCGACAGGTGTCTTATTTAAAAAAAAAATATTTAGTGGGTATATGCATGAGATGTTTTCAAAGCATCTATGTTCAATATAATATAGAATGTTACATTCTCATGTCTTGTGAAATATTCCTTGAATAAAAGAAATAGTTTATTATATCGTTATAATAATATTATGTTCGAAGAATGACTGAAAAAAAATCTCATAATGAAGTGCGCCAATATACCTACTACCTACATACCAATGTACCAATAGTCCACGTAGATGTATGAGCATATTATATTGAGCTAATGAGAAATAATAGTTTTTCACTATTTTATATACTTATTAGTTACTTAATAGTTTTTAATATTATAAAAAGAAGTAAACGATGGGCATTGGTAACCCTATTATTGTGTATAATGCAACCATTATGGCGGTAATGAAAGTAGCTTTCCGCATCTTGGTATTGTGTAAAATATGGAAAGACTACATTCAAACAGTACAATTATTATTTTATTGTAGTACTATTAAAAGGATATACTAAAAGTGTACTTGTGTAGGGAAACGTGTTTTATTATTGTTAAATGAGAGAAAATGAAACAATTTATGTGACATAAACTGAATTTAATTTTAATAATAATTCAAAATATAAGATGACTATTTGTATAAGACTATAGAAAACCTATCCAACTATTATTTAATGACAACATCTTTCTTTAAAAATATGTTAGATGGATCTAGGACGACTTGGCGCCGGGACAACTGGACGCCACGCAATTCGAAAATAAATAGACGTTAGGTACTAATACCTTTTTGAACTCACGTGTGTATTGTGAAGTTCTTCTTTCGGATATTTTTGATGTTTGGAGAGTGAGAGATATTGCATAACGGGCACAAATTGATAACACAAAGGTTAATTTATAATTCCGCGCAGAATTATGTTTTATTGTATTTAGGCATGGACACGCATTGGTCTTATTACATTGGTTTCATTTAAAGGGATCTTAGATTAGGCACGATACTGACGTTATTTTAGGGGTTAATCTCACGGTAGATATTCGCTTTTATTAAGGTAGGCTAGCTTTCGTTCGATTAATTTTTAACACGGGAACACTACGGAGACTTGTCACATGTCACTTATGGGCGGATTAACTTTTGGTATATTACCTGATCACACTGCACTGTTCATTTGATGGTTAATTAATTTAAGGGTGGTTATAATGAATTATTATTAATACGACAGCTATAAGTGACGCGCTGATTTTTATGATAAAAAAAACTTATACATACTTTAAAAAAAATATTTAATATTATTATTTATACTTAAATTATTATATTATGATTTAATAGTTGGTGAGAATTTAAATATACATACGTAAATAATGATTTAATCGTATATATGTTTAAATTACAACGAAAAAGATTTTTTTTATTTATATATAAAGCCTTAGGCATGGTAATTCTCAATCCGCAATAAAAAAAACATTATGGTCAGAGAAAAATCAATTAAAACTACTAAGTAGTAGATAGAAACTGATTAAAATTCATCGTCTACGTTCTGTTTACGTGTCTACGACAAAGTGGCGTCCAATTGTCCTGGCATCCAGTTGTCCAATTCTCATGTTAGACATGGAGATAATGTGCGCGTAGATATCTGATATTAGGTCTCAAGGCTTATCAATAATAATTTGTCTTCGTCACGGCTATTCTCCGCAAAAATATCCATACAAATTCTACGTCAAGTTCTTCTTTTATCTTAGCCTCTACTTATCAATCTTTAAGACATTATGTATTTACACAATTGCTGAAAATATTGTATTGTTTTTTAAAATAAAGCATTTTTGAAATAAAATTAATAAAACTCAAATAGAGAACTATACTCATAAATGAAAGACAGATTGTCACATTATACGCATATTGAGGTTTAAAAAATATGGTTAATCACTAGGTACCAGTGGCGAAGGGTGGAGATAGGCTGTTAAGATCCGATATAAAAAGTGCACATTAAACTTTGTCAGTCATTCGTATTTGTTTTTATTGAACTAAGACTACAGTTTACAGATGGTGTTGGTTAGTTTTTTAAAATCAATTAAACCTTACGTAAACTAAACAATAATAGTTTTGGTATGTTATGGGCAATCAACTTTTCATTCATACTTATTTGTTTTCGTTGAATAAAGAATACATGTTACACACGATGTTAGTTAGATTTTCAAATTCATTAAGCCCTGCCTAAACCAAACCATAGTAGATAAAAAATATTATTCTATCTATAAAATATCGAAAATATTGAAAATTATTAATTTATTATTATTAAATTATTATCATTTATAGATAGACGATTATTTTTTGACCATTATCTATTATGGCTTGGTTTTCGAAATGTTTTATTGAATTTTTAAAAAACTAACAAACACCATTTGTAAATTGTTCAATGAAAACAAATACGTATGACGGACAAAGTTTATTGTGGACTATTTATGTCGTTTCTTAACAGCCTACCTCCACCCTTCGCCACCGCAGATAGGTACTGTATTTTGTCGTGGACCTATTCGAAAAATGGCCAAGTGAGAGAGATGTCAGTAACTACTAACTACTATCGAAACAAGATAAAATCATAACTAACTGATACAAAATAGAGAGATATATGGTAGTTCATAAAATCTATTCATTATGCAATACTTTACTGTCGTTTTTTTTGACAAATATGAAAAAAATAACGCCTTTTTATTATGTACATTTATATCTTAGTCATTTTTTTTAATAAGATTCATGTTCCTTTATTCCCCAACCTCCTCTTATAATATATAACTTGTACGAAACCGAATGTTGCCAGATATGGAACAATAAATATTTTCACTTCAGATAAGCCGCCAACATATTTCGTATAATTCCAATGTATCGTAAAAATGTTTCAATTCGGAATTTCAAATCGCATGCGTAATAAAAAAAATGAATGTCTTGGCATGTAATACAACCGAGTTTACATATTGCCGCCTTTGATACAATATGACACAGGTTTACATTTTCAACTTACTTTGTATGACAGTGAAAACCTGACAGAATAAAATACAGGAATTTCGTTTTATTAAGCTGTAGCGAGCTTCGGATATAAATGTTAATATTATATGAAGTATTTAAGATAATATGATTCTACTTTATAATCAACATAAAAGAAATACAGTCTTAGTTTAAAAATAAATAAAAACAGAAAAGCGTCATATAAGTACTATACATAATATACATTACCATTTTCCTATAATGGAGAATTAAAAGTAAATTACCGTTTTCGCTTTTAAACCGAACATATTATGGATCTCCACAGATTGGTGGTTGTATTAACATTTTTTTACAAGAAATAGTTGTTAGATACAAATCGTTGGAGCGGACCCTTTTTTGAGTTGCTCCACTCCAGCTCCGCTCCGAGACCTAATACTTGCTCCGGCTCTGCTCCAGAGTCTGCTCCGCTCCGGGTAAAAAGTTTTAATAAGTACTATATAAAATACAAAACGTTAAAAAAATAGGTAAGTAGTTTTAAAATAATCGTAATTTTAATTATTAATTATACTAAACAAAGTTACCGACAGCAAATCGTCTCTCATTATTTGCCTCTTCCATAAAAAAAAGTGAGATTATTTATCACTAGGCAGTGATGCCATATTTTAAAAAAGTCCAGTGTTGCAAAGTGTCAAAATATACTATTTTCATTGGATTTTTGGACGAAAATTTAATAATAAAAATAAACATCCGGAGCATTGGAGTACTAAAAATTTTCAGTGCCCCGGCTCCGCTCCTGCTCCGGGTAAAATCCCATTGCTCCAGTGCTCCGTGTTCCAGAGACACAGCAATGATTAAATTATTTAATATGTACACGAACTTTGTATATTTGTGTAGTTTTCACGTTTTTAGCACTGTGTGTAAGTTAAAAAACATTTTTATAATCATAGAGAAATTGAAATTTACAAAAATGGCAATAATGATGATAGTGGATCTAGATGTAATATCATTAATAAAGAGATTTGTAGCTGTCATTTTATTTCGATATAAATATACCTATAATTATGTATGTATGTCGTTTTAACTGTATTTATTAATCAGTACCTACCTACATAATTACCTGCTCGGTGTAGTGATTATCATGACATAAATAATGTGGAGGTGAGCATATTATAATAGTTTATAGAATCTTCTTCGTCTCGTGCTATAGCCTATTGGATGTTGGTCATTAGACCATCAGAACAGTAACGTTGTACTAATCACGTAGGTTTTTAAGCCACGAAATGTGGCGTCATCCTGCGCTACATTAACCGTATATTGAATTAATTTTTCCATTCGATATTCTTATAACTATAAGACATAATTTGTAGTATTGGATTACAGAAAACATCATCTTTAGAAAAACACTATCAATATTGAAATTTTGTACAAGACATCGCGTCATTCAAATAATGAATACTCATTCAATTATTTTTACGAATAATTCATAATATTTAAAAAATTAACATTCTTTTATTTAACATACATCATTTGAGAACACTTCAGAAAAAATATGCAAACATTAGATTTTCAATACGATGCCCAGCGGAATTCGAACCCGCACCCCTGTGATTTGCGGCTATGTATTCTATCAACTATGCTATGTGCGTTGTATCTAATTGCGACAAAATTAACACGTAGTTTTGACAATACTCTCTGAAGCGATTTTTAATTTGCAGTAATTTTTGGCAATAGACTTTTGTATTTTAAATTAAAGTAATAATTACCTTAATTACTGGTCGGTATCAGGATCTCTCCAAATTTCAGTTATAGCGTACTTGGACTTATAATAATTTAATAAACTATCTTTTTGTTCAACGAATAATTCACAAGATTTAAAAATCTTTTCTTTGAGGTGTTTTTAAGTTATGTATAAGTAATTATATATTAGCAATTTTCAGTATTTATAAGAATAATTGTCAAGTATAATAATAATTGTTGCCGATTTTACAGAATCATTGGTATTGGGAAGTATAGAGGGGAGGGTGGTTAACAGAGACAAAAAGTGATTTATTCCAGACGCGGCCTGGCTTCCTTGCCGGCCCTCTTTACAATTCAATAGACCGATTGTTCATTCTGCTTTCAACCCTTCGATAGTGCTCTGGCGTTGCACGAGAGCTATTTTCCGATTGGCTACGGGAGTAGTCGATTCGCAGAAATTACTTAGATATTTTCTATTGTACCTAATACATTTTTGTCGCTCAGTATTATTTACGCCACTCCACTAAGTGAACTCAAAATGCCCAAAAACAAATGATTATTTATCCGTTTTAACAGATTTTTTTACTAAGAAATTATACCAAATGGTAAATCTATTTTCCAAAAACAATATGTCCTCAATGTTTATGCCAGGCGTAGTTAGTACTTTTAACGATAGTTTTTTTTCCATCGTATTGCATTTTGAAATTAGAGCAATATGTTAATTTGTATATGTTCTATTATAATACAATATAATATAAAACTAAATAAATAATAATATAATAGTTGTCAATGTTGGTTTGAAGAATCGCTTTCTGTAAGTTGTAATAAATATGTTTTTTGTATGCTTTTGACTTGTTTTGTATGTTTTAAATCATGGCATATTCATATTGTATACAATATTTATTATTCTTAGAATAAATACTTACGTATTTTTAAATGATATTAACTTAAACATGTGTGGACTTATCACTGTTTGAAAGTGAACGTATTACATATGTATTTATAAGCTGCCAACGTTTGCCTCGTAGTTTCTAAAATTGAATAATTTTATAAAAAGACATAACATGTATAATACATTGTAGTAAATAATACAATATGTCTTCGGCCATGTCTGCACTTAAGTGGAGAATATGGACACCACACGGCGCCTCCAAGAATCCCTGTAGCTCACCAGTCTTCTCGTGTCATACCAGCATCCTGTATCTCCGCCATTTATATGATTATTTTAACTATTATTTTAACGAAGATCCAAAAAAAATAGTAGATACACACTATGACGGTAATATGTATATTATATTATATTATATTATTTTATTTCATAGAAAGATTTTTCTGAAAAAAATGGACAAACTTTTTTTTGATTTGATACATAAAAGTCTATTTTACTGACTGTTTTGCTGTCGGTAAGGAAATCATATTACAATTAAGAAATTGATTCTAATTATTCTGATATAATATGTTAATTTTAAAATATTGCAGTGTTTTATACAACGTTCAAAATAGGGTCAATCGGATGATTACGCCTCCTTCGACTTCATCACTTAGGCTAGTGAAGCAGATGATAAAAAAACCAAACAGTTCTTGATACTATTAATTCGGTACGTTCATCTAGAGTGATTTATTTCTAGACCTAACACTATGTAATAAGTTTTTCCATGTTGTTAGTAGCTAACAAACAAAACAGTATAGCGGAGATAATCCGATGAAAAACTGTCCCGGAGTGAATAAATATATATAAATAAATATTGTAAATGTTGATTTTTATTTTTACTTCCACCCCTGGTCCTTCAATTGTATTTATTCAACTCTTCTTTATGTAGTAAGAAAGCTAAAGCAGACAATAAGATGAATTATTCCTCTTGTTACGATGACTGCCACTGCACAGGGGTGTAGCAAAAGATCTTATCGTCTGCCACGCAGTGGAAATAGTTGGAAAACTTTTCTCAGTTCCATTCAATACAATATAATAGATACTTGTAAGCCTACTGATTGGATGGACAATCAAACTTGAAAACATTTGATAAGGTTATTAGAGATTCCAAGGTTGGGGATCAGGTTTAAATAACAAAAACGCATTGTATTGCCACTGCAATCAACCAGTAAAATTAGGTGAAAATCATTGTGCTATTATTTGTAGGTATAGTGATCCCAGTTTCCATTTTAATAATTTTTCTATTGTCAATGCAATAATAACTAGTATTGGAAATAAGCTAAACGTATTGGCATTGACATATTTAGGAAACTATGTGATATATATTTTTTTTCAAGTTAATTCGGTTATTTGAAAATATTAAAATAATTCAAATATTTCAATAAACTATTTACATCGGCATCGGCCCATATCTTTGTGGGTCCCAAGTTTGAATTCTGGGTCTGGCAAATACACATATTGTTTTTCAATTTATGTATGAGTCGGCTAGGAGCAAGTGGCTAACATCCATTTCTCGTAAAAATAAGATATGTTAATACAAAATCTCCTCTATGTAGATGCCCATATATGATCTTATTAGGATCGGACAGGGTACAAAAAAAATATTTAATGAATAAATCACAAGATTTGAGAATGTAACATTCGATATATTGAACATACATACCTAATCGGGTGTCGTTTTTTTTTTTTACTAAAATGGATCTTTTTCTAGTGCGTATATGCATGAGATGTTTTAGAATTATGTATGTTTAATTAAACTAATATTACATATGGCTTGTAAAATATGAAACTCTAGAGTTTAGAAAAGACGTGGTGATGAAATATTAGAAAAAAACTTATTTTAAATATAATCGTGCGTATAAAATATTTTTAATCGATAAATAAAGTCTTAAAGATGTATGTAATAAATAATAAATTATAGAAAAATATATAACATGATATATTTTCAAATAATAACATATTGCACTATCTTGTTGGAAATTCTTTCTGCTTCTGAAAGTTATGAAAGTACAATTCTCTTCCACGTAAATAATATTTCAATTTAAAATTCATTCGTGCTAAAGCTGTTTGGTTAACAAAAACACATTTTTTTATTTAATGCATGATTCATGCATTAGTCTTTTGTGAGGAAACGAATATTAGAATGAAAAATCAAACAAATAATACTGCAATATTTTTATTATCTTTTAGTCTATGGTAAACCACTCCATCTTACCATAAAGCGACTATAAAAGAAGAGAATACGTGTCGAGAATTCGAAATCAATACAAATTCTATTTACTTGCAGTGCCGTACCAACAACAAATTTACAAAAGCAATTTTGTACCTTAGAGCTGAAAGTCGGATGTCACATTTTGATCATATTTGAGTTAAGTATACAGATTTAAATGTGTATTCACGTTCTCTTAATGCTGAAAATTTGGGAGTTCAATGTCATATGGTATTCAAAATACTTACTTCTAAAACAAAGGTACGAGATTATACTTTAGAGCTGAAAGAGTGGATGTCCAATTTAAGTCATTTTATCATTAAGCTATAGCAAAAAAAAAATTGCAAAAGTGCGGAAGTTCAACACACGGTGTGAGAATTTTAACTAGATTAGATAACCTATGTTGAAACTTCTCTCCTGCAAAATATTCAATAATATGTGACTTCCAGACTTTCAGCTCTTAGGTACAGTAATTTTCATAAAATGTTTGTTAAAAAATGTATTTAGATTAAAATAATAGTCAACGTATTCAACGATAAAATAGAAAATTAAATTATAATAACACCCCAAATCAATACCACGTCATAGTAACGAAGAATACTTATTGGTCGGAGGTTACTGATGAATATCTAACAAAAACAAAATATACTTAATGCTAATTTTAAGTAATTTAAGATTTTTTTTGATAGCTTTTAACGTGTGGGAAATTTAGTAAATATATTATATGAGGATTTTTTAATTAGTTTTTTTTATGTTTAAAGCATGTACATTAAAATTAAAACCGGAAACAACATCGGTTTATAAAAAGTAAATTTTCCTTTTTATTTCGAAAAATATTTGTACTAAACATAATAATAATATCAACGTTCACTTTATCACGTCATATTAGCCAAGACACCTTCATATAAAAATATTAGCAGAAAATTTCACTGATTACAGAATATGCCATTTTATCTGGAGAAAATGAATAAGTCAATATTAGCGTAATACCTATGCATTAAATAGCCACGATCATTTCATTAGTTTTTTTCAATATAAATTGTTGTTGAGACTGTAAATACTTTTGCAATTTAATTTATAATAACAAATCGAAATAATAGTTAAATATGCAATATGATCAAAGTAGAATTTTCTTTATTCAGTGGCATGATTCTTATAAAGACCAAAATCAACACTCTATTTCGTCAGTTTTTGACTTTATGGCGTTTAGGCAAGACTATTATTTCTGTTTGTTTGTTTTTTAATATTATTTAATTCTTACTGACATCAGGAATTTTATATAACTTTGTATGTTCTGAACAAAATATGGAAGAGGACGTTGACGGTTTTAAATATATTTTGCTATGGACATTTTTGCAAAAAACTGATAACCCCCGAAAAAACATTTTTTTTACATAAGTATTATATTTTATCTCATTAACAGTGATAGTGATACAATATTATAATATATCATGATAATAAATTTACCATTACATGGTAAATTTGTATATTATGATAGTATTGTTTAGCTCTTTACATAATCATACTTGACTCTCAGAGATTACATAAAAAGTGAATAGATCTCAGAAATTTGAATAGTTAAGTATGTGGTAAAATAGGGAAGAAAACGAAGTAAATTCTAAAACGCATCCATGGAATAGATAGACAAAACCGCTGGTCATTGCCTTTCCAAATAAATCTTACTAAAGATAAAGATATATATGGGTATCCGTAAAGATCTGAAGGACATGAATAAAAACAGACCTTATTGTGTCACCTGGTTTTATGTGGATAGGCAACTTTCTGTAAAACTAAGGAATCTCGTAATCTATCATGAAAATTATATCTCGCTAGAAAATAAAATATTTACAATTTTCATTTGAAACTATCACAGATTTTATATTTAAACCAAAGTCAGTTTCTTTATATTATGTATATAGGAGACCGGTAAATTTATTATTTTATATTTAGAAACATCTCATACGCAGTTCACGAGTTTTTCCACACACGCCACTGGCCATCGATAATAGTTTGACAATAAACACAATGGCCTGGGAAGTGATGGTACTTTACACAGAAGAATAACTGAATTGTAAAGTAAAATGCGGACCTCCAATGGGATGAGAACAAATCTTCAATTCCTTATCCAGATAACTATGGCGTCAATAACTAAATTTTCTTGCATTCTAAATGCGAGGTGTGAGAATATTGGCGCTGAAAAACTAATCTAAAAGATTTAAAGAGCCATTTTCCCCCTCAATAACAAAAACTAGTATTTAATTGGAAAAATAGTCCTGATTAGGGATACTATCTTGGCCTTCCTCTTCATTCTTACTGCAATCTGGATATTCATTCAAGCCATCAAACACCAACAAAGATTCAATAGTTTTACTCTATGTACTTTAGAATTAATTATTCGTACTGCCTGTGCTTTTATGTGGCTGTGTAACATGGCATATTAGTATGATTTAAAAGTATCGGCTTTTGAGCTTTGAGAATCGATGTCTCCACCAAAATATTATGGGTACATTCGTACAGCCGCGTTACAAACACTAGAGTTCGTGAGCGGACATGGTAGCTCTCGATGATTGAAGACAATAGTAAAGTTAATAACTCGTAGAAATTATATAATAAATTTTGATTATTATCTGTCGATATTTATAATAACATCACAATCATTGAGTATAGGTATTTTATTTTAGGCTCAATATTAAATCGGTATCAGAAATTTATCATATCGATTGACCGACCACCCTTGTTGGTAAAAATTCACTACAAGTTCGACCTAAGAGAAACAACCCAAAGCACAATAAAGTACATGTGTTATCTGTGCGCATTCACTTTGTACATACATAAACAAAAAAAACAATTGACTTGTTTATAACAACCAACAGGCAACACTGAATAAAATTATCTCCCTGCAAATAATGACCTGTTTTTCCACAATACTTTGCTTCTATTCGTATTTGAGAAGGATGCTATATGTATTAATATTGGATTTAACTAGGTTAAAAATAATTTTACAATAAGTACTATATAATAATTTACAACTTTTTATTAAATAATATTTATGAGAAATAATTCTGTACCTCAGAGACGGACTATTTTATGTCCCGTTTATTTAATTTAGTGTGATACGAGTGAGTTTGAAAAGGATAATTGAGTACATTTGGTACTGAGTACCCAAGACAGCGAATTAATATAGAAATTGTGTTAAGTACTCTTGCGCATCTATTCTATACACAAGACTGCTATCGGTGGCTATCGAGGGTAATTTATCATAATATGTTTGCATTGAGAAATTATAATTGTTACAATAAGTTAGCCGTCTAAACAGTCAATACTGTCTATCTCGCTCTAGAAGTTAGCACCGTCAAGAGAGGTGTCGTTAAAACATAGCACTTAGTGTAACAATTGTAACTAACTTAAAATTAAAAATTAAAATTAAAAATTAAAATACATCAATACAAAAATAATATGAAAACTACCCTCGACAGCCGCCAATAGCGATTGATAGCAGTCTTGTGTATAGAATAGATGCATTGAGGTATCCAACTAGAGGGGGTATTTTATATATTTGTGGAAACCTAGCACCTACATCAATAGTTTTATAGTTATTATTTTATTGTTGTACTGTACTGTGGTACATATTTCGTTTATTTTTACACCTTTTCTCACTTATTTTGTTTTACTGTTTCTCTATTTTTTTAAATTCTCTATACAATTTTCAATGTAATATAACATGTAGGTAACTGTTTGTTCGCAATTAATATTAAAAAAAACAAAATGATTAAAAAAATAGCATACAACGGGGGTCCGATTTTTGTTAGGACATCTTATTTAATAAATATTATCATTTTATTAAAATGTAGTTTGATAAGTTCTTTACGAAGTGAAATTTTTTTTTCAACTTTTATAATTTTTACATTTAAAAAAATATAGATTTTGCTAGAATACATAAATATGTGTTAATGTTAATATAAGTACACTATTTATAACAGTTTTGTAAATCAATCAATGTTTGTGAATTTGTCCACATTATTTTTCATTATGTTGGCAGAATACATAGTAACTGAATTGGCAAATACCTACGTTAAATGTGACATGAGAACAAATTTACTGAAATCGTTAGTTTTTACCGCAAGACAGTTCTGTTACAAAAAGGTGTTACTTTATGACAATAACGAAGTAAACCGGAATTGGCCATTTTAAGTGACACTTATTGTACATCTTGAAAGATTTTTATGTCAAAGTTAATGGTGACGACTAGGTAACCATTTTATTACGGTGTAGGTATTAAATAATTAAAAATATCTATTAACTTAAATATAAATAGAGAGAGATGATGTAAGTCAAATAAGTAAATTTTACGATTAACAAATCAAACAATGAATGTTTTTCAAAAAAGTTAAATACACTTTTTACCCAATTAGATCAGTTTAATATCATTTACTGTATTATATATAATTCAGTGGTACAGGATGAAGGTAGGCTGTTGAGATTTGATATAAATATAATACACTACACTTTGTCAGTTATACTATTATAAGTTTTCATTGAACTAAGAATAGAAGTATTAGTGAAGGTAGATTATAGAGATTCGATAAAAACAATACTTACATAAATTTTCAATCCTTATTATTTATTATCATTTAACTGAGAATACAAATTAATTTTTAAAATTTTGAAAACACTTCTGAAAAAATGTACCTATTACCAATAGAAAAAAATCTTTTTTTTTTTTTTTTTAAACTAAGACAACCCGCAGGAATTAGGTATCGCGCCCGCCGCGCATAAACTGTTATGCTAAAGCTGTCATACTAATTACGACACATTTTAACTGTTGGCTCTTATAATACTCTCTGAAGCGCTTCCCAAATTGAGCTACGATTGGCAATCGACTTTTGTATTTTAAATCAAAGTAGTTATTACTTTAATTACTAGCCGACGTCACGTTTATTAAATTATTAGCAAGTTCAAGTAAGTTACAACACAAAAATATCTTGGAGTAATCTGTGTTATTTAATTAATTTAATTATGCACAGCATCTCCACAGCCTACCTTCACCCTTCGCCAATAAATATCTACTGTATATTAAAACATTACATCTGATTCATACCTACATACATCGATAGTAATTTATAGTCAGTTCCAATAGCTTTAAACGTTTGTAGTTGACGGTTATTTGTTGCAAACATTGTGCCACCCTATAATGGAATAGCAAAAAAGGTTTTTGGACTATGATCTCAGCGATTTTATGGAAAATATTGTAAAAACTATAATAATAATATTGTAACTAGTATATGTCATAGGTATATACTTTGCGATTTCTCACCAAATGTCATTAAAAACAATAATAATTGCTCCGTTTCAAGGAATATTGTAACTACCTGTTTCATCATTAAATTGGCCAGTCACTGTAAACCCGTTGCATAGTGGAAAAAATAATGTAGAATTTATTCAAAAGCTCGCTTTTGAAATGCATTCCCCGTCGAGCTGTTTGGCTGACGTGTCGACAGATAGCGTCCACCTGCCCACGTGTGCAATAATTCTCTTATTGAAGAAGGAGTTTGCAATATATTTTATTAAATACCAACAATTAACTGAAATTTATTACTAAGTATGGCTAGGAATGATTTGATGTCACATAACTATGTTCAGGTACATGTGATTTGTATGAATACACGACATCGATCGAAACAATCAGTCATTCCAGTCATCAGTCGTATTTAACCTGCATGGAATTTTCAAAAATCAGCTGTAAACCAAAGTTGCAATTTTTTTCTTTAAGTAAAAGTATCAGTTATTCGAGAGACTTAAGATATTTATTTCAACACAACGATGTCACACTTACATTAAAGTAGGTAACAAAACAATGTAGTTCCATATTATATACTTAAACACTTACACGTACCTACCTATTTAAATACGTATGGCACTTCTAACAAAAGTGCTACAATTTGTAGGATGGAAATAGGACTGATTGATAAATAAATGCATTCGACTAAAATGTTTTTGTGCCATTCGATTACACATAAAATATTAGCGATTTATGCAAAATTAAGTAAGACACTAACTGTATTTTTTTGTTTGCATGTTATTTATAAAAAAAATAAATACGTATTATAAATAATTTATATATTATAGTATAAAAATTAACTAATATATGTTTGTTTTTCTTTTTATATTTAGCATCAACTGAAATTTACATATTAATATGAAATAATTACAAGATAAAAAGAACTTTTTATATACAACGTTTTTAAATTTTCTGTTGAATCATATAAACTTGACTTGACTAGCTTAAACGATCAAAAAAATTTGTACTTACTTGATAGAAATACTGGATAAACATAGAATACTGAAATGTCATTTTGACATTTCATATTGATTTCTATAGTAACGCACGTATATATTAATAATTTAGTTGATAGAACCCCAGACCCCTAGCAACCAATAATAGTGTTTTACTTTTTACAGATTTCTTCCGAAACAACTTTTCATACAAAACACAATTAACTGAAAATGAATTCAATTCTACTTAAAGATGGTTAAAAGTATTAAAAGAATGCATTGGCATCGTGTTCTGATATATTCTAAAAGTTTCAAATGTCTAGCTAGTCGGGAAGTTAGTTAAAAATCGATTGCAAGATTTGTACTGGATAAACAACCACCGGACAAACAAGAATACGACCCAATAAAAACGCTGTAAAAAAAACGTTGTAAACTACAAAGTTTATTTGTTAAAATTACCTTTCAAGCCAATTCGAATTTTGAATTTTTACGTCAGGTCAAGATAAAGTTTGCATATTTTGGATTCGATTTTTGTTTGATGTTCTTTTGTTTTACTTAGCTGTCAGAATTATTTTGATTTTGACATTTTGTTTTGCTAAGTGAGTTAAAAAATATATATATCGATCAATGAAGCGATATCGTGATTCATTCATGATCGTGATCATTTTAAGTCAGTTTGAAGTCATGATAACAAAATAAATATACAATAAACTAATAAATAATTGTAAGGTTGTAGTCCTCTGCCTGTTTAGCGTACAGGTTTTAGCTGAGTGACCGCGTGACTGTTGTTTATAACATGCAAAGCCTTCAATCCGGAATCGGCATTCCCAGAAAAGCACAAGCGAGCTTTTAAGCTCCATTGATGGAAGTTCCAATACGTGTTATGTAAGGTCAAGCGAAATTTTAAGAGCAAACGATCAAATTAAGTTTCTGTATAATGCTAAACGATAAGAAACGTTAAACATAAAAGAGCGTTGTTCATATTGTTTAAATAAAAAAGTCGATATAATATTATTGACATTCTGAATTTGACGATGTATCTACCTACATATTAAGATAAGAATGGTTCAATAAAGACATATACGATGGTTCTCCATCTCCATTGAGATTAAAGATTATTTGATTTTCGTCACACCAGTTATATTTTCTATCAGTTCGGTACTAAAAAAATGATACAGATGTTTATGACGTATATTGAATGACAGTGGTGAAAGGTGGAGTTAGGCTGTTAATATCGGATATAAAAAGTGCACACTTAAATTTGACAGTATGTATTTTCATTGAATTAAAAAGGCTATAGTAGATAGTCTTTGTAATTTTTTAAAATTCAAATAAACCTGCCTAATCCAAGCCACATTAGATAGGTAAATAGTAAACAAATATTCGTTTATCTATAAAATATTTTTTATTGATTATAGTTTGGTTTAGGTAGGGCTTAATGAATTTAAAAAAAACTAGCCAACACCATCGGTAATAATTATTCTTACTCGGCTCTCGTGGTGCAGTGCGTATGGTGCTGGCCTGGCTCTGGGTTCGCATCCAGGTGAGGAAACAATATATTTTTTTCTTAGTTCAATGAAAATAAATAAGTATGCCTGACAAGTTTAGTATGCACTACCTCCACTCTTCGTCACTGTTAAATGATGACTAGAATAATCTCGATATGTCAATGAAATAAAATGTTGTGTAGATCAAACGGTATTACAAGAAAAAATACACAACACAGATTTGAATTAAGAAGTCCGGATGAGTATACTTACTAGTTATAGGTAATACATAGGAATGTTAAGTTTTTGTCAGTTATCTTTTATGGTTTAAAAGTATGGTCGTATAGCATTCAGATCGAAAAATTATACGTTGTTTGTGGAGCATTGTAGACAGTAAAGTTCCAATTTTATTAAAATTAATAAAAACATAAATCTGATAATGATTGGTATTAAATATCTAATTTTATATTGACGCTGTAATTATTATCAGATATTTATTTTGATCACCACCTTTTTACTAACCTACTTGAATCATTCTGAATTTTATGTAAATATATGTAGTAAGCAACGATTCTGGTAGAACCAAGCATTGTCAGCATAAGTCCGCGACATAGGAGTCTATCTCAAAAATATTATTCAATTATTGTAACATATTATACATTTTCACAGGCCATCAGTGGTATTAATTATCGCTTACTCGATGAGAAACGCTGACGGTGAAAATAATATTGTTTATTTTCATGCATTTTCTTAACATACAAATTTCACGCGCACTACTTACAAATAATCTCTTTACCCCAATTCGTACATTTTCATAATATTTAATATGTATATCTCACGCAGTTAGCTGATACTCAATAAAGTTAGTTGACCGAAATTCATATAATATTCAGTGTCAGCATTATTCAATCAAAAGCTTCTAGTCTATCACGATTGAATGGAGTTGTCACTCTATATCACAATGCCTCGGACTGAATATCTTACTTGTATTTATCTTGTAATATTGTATTGTGTACATCTGTCACTCATTTACCTATGTAAACTCTACTTGTCAATCCAGAAATAAATCTCGCCATTTTACTACAAACTACCAGTCTTCACTTCATCACATTATAATATCCTCCACTCATATATTCATCCCCTAAATATATACGATATAATTGTGTTTCTAATTATCTTAGCCGCCTATTTTATTTTGTCGCCTTATATTTCGATGCTTTTGTGTTTATTTAGAAATGAATTTGATACATAGTAAATCATGGTGATTTTTATCCTGTGTTTTATAACTAATTTTAGATATTTGTATCGCATAATATATGACAATATAGGGTTTGGGTCGAAATCCCGAAGGCCGAAATCCCGAATGCTGAAATCCCGAATGGCCGAAATCCCGAAAGCCTTAATCCTGAATGGCCGAAATCCCAAAAGCCTAAATCCCGAAAGCCGAAATCCCAAAAGCCGAAACCCCGAACGCTGAAATCCCGAATGGCCGAAATCCCAAATGGCCGGAATCCCGAAGGCCGAAATCCCAAAAATAAAGAAATACAAACATCAATAATTGCGCAATCTTGAATTGCGCGATTTTTGCAAGAGAGACAAAACACATTTTTTGTGGAAATATCAAAAAATAAAAATATTATTCTTTGCAAGAGAGACAAAATCCATTTTTGTGGAAAATGGGTTTCGCAGATTGCGCAATCTTTTTCAGAAGAGACAATTTTGTAGAACAAATGGATTTTGTCTCTCTTGCAAAAATTGATGTTTGTGTTTTTTATTTTTTCATATTTCCACAAAAAAATGGGTTTGTCTCTCTTGTAAAAATTGCGCAATTCAAGATTGCGCAATTATTGATGATTGTATTTTTCGGAATTTCGGCCTTCGGGATTCTGGCTGTTTGGGATTTCAGCCATTCGGGATTTCAGCATTAAATTTGGGATTTCGGCTTTCGGGATTTCAACTTTCGGGATTTAGGCTTTCGGGATTTCGGCCATTCGGGATTTCAGCATTCGGGATTTCGGCCTTTGGGATTTCCTCCGGCACCCGACAATATAATGAATCACTAACTTTTGTAATGTTCTTCATGATAATCTAACATTCTAACAGATAATACCGCCGAGATGTGGGCTGAATATTTAATGCGCAATTATTCATACACAAATGGTTGTCATTTATGCACATAACTCATTACCATTAAGCACCCATGAAATTAACTAATATTTATGGCGTATAAGCTTAAGCGATCTAATGCGGATACTAGAAAGATTTTATTTTTGTATCACAATAAATCGTATATTGCATGCATGTCATAAGCGTTACTCGTGTTCGGTTATGCGATGCGTTTTGAACTTTGCGAAAGCCTTATTACAGGGAGACATGTACAATAAATTATCATATTCTTTAACATTTGTAAAATCATAGATTAATTGAACAATGTCCGTGGATCATATTATTAATAGTCCTCCAAACAGTAGAGGTTATATTAACAGAATTTTGTTTTTACGGGTAATGGATATTATATACGTGATCAAACTATTAAGTTTAAAATCTGAAAAACAACATTTAAATTTGTTTGACGCATAAGCCTGTCAGCTATCATCGGCACTATCGGCACACCCAGGTGTAAAGGCTACATCATAAATGAAAAAATCATGAATAATAAACTTATAACAAAAAGCTAATAATAGAACTTCTGTATTTTCTATTATGCAGAACTGTTATTATGGCCTTGCTCGATTGGTAAGCATTTTTGTTGTACTTTGTAAATTATTTTTTTTCTCTCATATTGAGACCATTCATGCCAATGACATTATTAATGGACAACGCACTCAATACATACAATAGCAAGTAAATTCGCGCATAGCGACATTCGCACATGTATAGGAAGACGTCACGCAATTTCCATTATGCAATATCACGCATCGGGGATTTATAGCAATATGACCTTTATTGTAATGGCGTTAGAACAGTGTTTCTAGTGTCAATGTCCATTTGAGCGAATCCTTTCGAACCAAGCCATTCGGCAGACCCGACAAAAAGTATCGGGAATTTATAGCAATATCACCTTTATTGTAATGGCGTTAGAACAGATTATGCCATTCGGCAGAACCGACCAAAAAGTGAGTGTCATTTTTTTTCCAGATATAAAATAACACAATACAGTTTCGAGAAATGTTGGATGACATAATACACAGGGGTCGAAAAGTTATTGCATTGGCAACGTTTAGACATAATACCCTTTTAGGATTTTCTGAATTCAGAAGCGAGTTGCATCTAGCGTCATCACATTCATACACAAAACTACTTTAATATCAAACTTAAACTGATTATTAATATTCTCCATATATAGATATGGCAAAAAATTAATTAAAAAATGCAGAATCACGGATGTCAGTATTCTATGTATGTTCTTGGATTATTGCATAACAAATTTTTAAATATAATGAATTAATGTAACATAATATGTCTAGTAGAAAAAATGTATTATTGATTTGTTTTGAATATTCAAAAATAAATAAAATAAAATACAATAATAAAATAAAAATATTTATTTGGCGGAGACTGCCGTATGTGATACTGGCTTGATAAATGCATTTGGGTGCGTTGCAAATGCGAGTTGCACCCACGTGACCCCAACAATGCAACTCGCAACCTGCCACAATCACCTCAAAATGCATTGCCTTAAAGGGCACGCAAAATATTATTGCTTAATAATTATATTATAATATAATGTGCTTTAGAATTGATAGTGAGTAGTGAGCGACCATTGGACACTGAAACCACGGTTTGTGGGTTTAATTCCTGTAGCTATCTAATTCATGTGGTTCACTTTGGTGTGAAATAGGTAATTCACCATTTGAAAAAAAAATATGGAAAAGCCTATCTAAATAGAATTCAGATACCAATTAAGTTTTATATAGCAGGTAATTTTGAAGATTTTTAAAAGCAAAATTTTAAGAGATTGTGACACCGTCTAGTATTCAAAATAAGCACTTATTTTTAAAATCATGATTCAAAATAACAGAAGATGGTAGTCAGTATTAACGGAATTTTAAATAAAATTTCAGTTATGAATTGTTTATAAATTTCGGCGTCATTAATGAGTATTGCATCGGAGCTTAATTGGTATAGTACCTATAGCAGCTAATATATAAAAGTTTCTTAATAGTTAAAAAAATAAGGTTATAATTTATATAAATACAATAATTATTAAATACCTACGTCAGAAATAGTTAAATAAATATTTGATTGCTTATGTAAAGTCTTATAAGTCGGATGGTTGTCTTGTTGCTCAGTGAAATACTGTCGGTATTTTATAACGTTGTGGAATTTCCTATTTAAGTTCCATTTTTGAATTCAATCGAGTATATTATTTCAGTCATATTACTACGTGTATTTATTGGGTCTTTCACGTTTTAGACTCGGAGTTGTCCAACGCTTATTTTCATACGGATCTTACAGTGGTATAGTGTATATTATAGTTCTTGTAGCGTAGATTTAGTAGCTAGCTAGGGCAACATCTATGACAAAAGGTAGTAATTAAAATTATAAGATTATTTCTGTATTTTTATATTAACTCTAAAAAAAACTTGTGCCAACCCTAACTGTGGGAAGGTCACATGAAAGGGTCGAAACATCACCGCGTCTATGTGAAATATCCATTATAGCTGGACGTGATATCTGCAGCAAGGTGTGCGAAACGCTTTGCCGGTTTGCCGAGTTAAGTGAAGATGTTATTTGAGATGTGAGCTCTTGGTCGTTTTCAACACTTTACTGGATACGCAAGGGTGGGTCTAAGGTTATTTTACGAGGGGATGCAAAATAATTTAATTACAATTAGCTAGTTATATACATACCTACCAACTTAAAAAATATATATCAATTCTTTCAGTAAAGTATCATACGTATATATTTTTTTGGGTCTTTAGTTTCAAAGTTGGTAACCTGCAATTATACTTTTTTTGGTTCTAAATCTAGTACCTAACCTAAACCTTCTAATATCAAACGCAGGTTTGTTTGTTAGTTAAATATAATTAAACTAGTCGTTAAATGCAAAGTCGTTTATATTAATTAACCGCCATTTTTTATATTACACAACTAAATTTAACCAAGATTTTTTATTAATTTTAATGAAGTTAAGGACATTATTATTTCGCTTTTTTCTTTTCTTTATACCTAGTTTACTAATATGTTTGCAAAAAGAAAATATTCCATTCGCAGTCCGAATGTATCCGACGGGTTTTTTTTTTGATTATTTAAAAATGGCAGAATATGTAGGTTACCGACTTTGAAACTATAGCCTCAATTGCTGTTTTAAAGTAATCAACAGTTAACTAACTATTCGATAAATACTTAGATAACATTGATTTTATTTTTCTTCCCATTGAAATCTTATGGCAGAACACGTTTAAAGATTTGAGAAATAAAGGTAAGTATAAGTACCTACCTACATAATATTATTATTAATTAATTTTACAGCTTCCATTGGTTCTTGACCGGTCATATGCATAGTATACTGGATACGTGAAGCCCTGTATGGATTACATAAAGCGGGATTTAAATCCTTGGCCAACTCAGCTGGAATTAGATCGCCTAAGATAAAGAAAGTTTTTGGAAAAGACAAAACCAGTATCTATTGTAAAAATTATGATTGGGTTTAAATGTATATCTTTAGCTTTGTGGGTTTGCATACTTAATTATTAATTAAACTGAGTCAGAGCAGTATCTTTCTTGCGAATAATTCCTAATATTCAAGCATTCGATGCATTTTAATACATCGTGAAGACATGGCTATCATCTTTATAATTTATGATAATGTATATTATATTATATTATGACTACTACAATATATCCACTGAACGACAAATAGTATCGATGATTTTGAGAAGCATTTTGAAGACAGTTGAATATTTAATATTATGTACTGTAAATTTTTGATTTTAGAATGAAGACTTAAATTATTTTTGATTTGTCAATAAATAATATAAAACTCTTTTATTTAATTGCAATAATAACTTAAGCCCCTCCCCTGTGTTTTAAATACATCCAGGCCAGGTATACATTTCAGATGAATTATTGTGATTTCTTAGATGGCGTACCACCATTTTGATGGATTGGTGTGAATCTTGCAATTTGAATTTGCAAAGCGCATGCCCGGACTTTTGACTTTTGAAATTACATAATATTTATATCCACATACGAGAACTCAAGCACGACGTGGAATTATATACATTTGAGTATCACTATGAAAATTGCTTTATGCATGTTTCAGATAGTTTTTCCTAAAAAATCATACGTCCATTACGTAATACGTTCTCAGCTAGATACTACACAATAATATACAATACTGTTTATATAGTTTAATTTTACGAGTCAGTGATAAAAATTTTGAGAGATTTTTATGTAAACAAATTTTTGACATTCAGTAATAATACGAGTACCATAGTTTATTTAAAATCTAAGCCATAGACTGTTAATCATTAAAAATAATATATAATCATCATTTTATTTATTTACTAATTATTTATTAATGTAATTATTTATCGCGTTTTTTTTATAAAAAAATAAGTATTTTTTGTGTCTACTTAATGAAAAAAATATTTGAATTTGGTCTTATACTATGTATAGGCCAGATAGGTACATATATTTTACATTAAAAAAAGTATTAGATAAAACACGTCTTGCATGGATAATATTATGGTATTTAAAAAAAAGAGTATATTGGCAGTACAGTATTGTCCAATGCGCCGTAATACAAAATTAAATACAAACAAGATATATATATATATTAAATAAATGTATACAATAAGATAGGTATAGTGCATTTTTATGAAAAAAACGGGCTTTACGACTAAATACACGTTGTCTCCAAAAGACGTAGATAAATGCAAAATTGGCAAACTATTATCTAAATTTTGTATTTTTTTTAAAGATGAAAAAAGTGAGATAAAAACAATTAACCGCCATTTTTATTGGTTTTTCTTTAATAAACTCATTAATTAATATTAGACTGGGTAATAAAACACCAAATTATTAATCATCATGCATTTAAAGTTTACGTCTAGTTTATAATTTGAATTTCACTGAAAATCATAACAAAAACGTTTTTTGTGCCTCTTGTAAAATTTGATTTGTGTGGGATAAGTCTTTTTGCCTTTTAACAGTAAATATATTTATATGTATAAATTATTTTATATTACTTAATAATCTTAATATTGGAAATATACTACTTATCTGGTGCTATCAATCATCCAGTTATATAAGCATATTCAGCAGGATACATTGATCTTGTTGCTTTCTTGGAAACTTCGTCCACCAAATGAGGTTAGGTCAGAGGTCGAATAATTCTTTAGTTCGAAGTTAACTTGAGAGTGTGTATATTATTTAGGCACCGTATTAGTGGTATCCAAGAGGTACAAAACATCCGCAAGGTCCTAGACGGCCGCTGGAACGATGAAATGATAAAGTTCTGCGGAAGTACGTGGCAGCGCAATACACAAGACCAAGAGAAGTGGAAGCAGCTTGAAGAGGCCTTCATTCAGCTGTGGATAGATTTAAGCTGATGATGATAATGGTTAGTTGAAGCACGGTTTTATGGTGGAGAAGATTCAGAAGAAATTCTCGAGAGTCCTTGAGGTTGTATGAATACTATTCATGGCATTGTCCAATTGAATTAGTATGCCCTCTCTTAGGTATACTGACATACTGTAGCCTCAAAGTTAGATGAGATCTATGTTTAACTACGTACTTTCTCCGACTTATACTTGGTATGTATTCGATCTCTGCTATTATTGGTGGTGTTGACCTGTTTGTCCCTGATGACTATCTTAGAAATTGGGAACATCAACTATTTGTTCTCAGAAGATACAACGCTAACATGCCATTGGTAATTCCAATTGGGTAGACAATAACTGTGATATATTCCACCTACGTGAAAATGAGTTGAGGTGGAAGTGGTTCACTGAGCTCATTCTGCATATTTACATGTAGGTACTTTATAATATTTGTATGAACTCTCTTACAACTTTGGTTTAATTACTTTATTTTTTTTAAATACCGTTGTAATACTATTTTTTTGTTTTTCATGTCATGTTGTGAATGCCTTGAATTTTTAATTTGTAAAGTTGACTATATGTAAATGAATACATTTGAATTTATTGTCTACTTAAGTTTTCTTGCATCTTAGAATGTGGCTTAGTATTAGCGACCTTATAATGTTTGTTATATTGTTACTCAAGGAGTAGGTACAGTATTGCTACGAATAAGGCATGTTTGATTTGAAGTCAAGTATACAACGAAAAAATGTATAAAACATAAAGATTAAAAAGTTCAGTTAAATCAAGCACGATTGATATTATTATTTGATAAAATAGTAAGAAATCTCGATCAATTTAATGAGACATATTATAATAAGTGAAGGCAGATCAAAAAGTCAATTGCTAAATAGAGCTATAAATGCGGAACTGAATTAAAAAGCTGTCGCTTGGATAGATACAAGTGAACAGAGTTATTGGAGAGATCCAAAATCCATTCTGAATTGTCACGCGTTTGATGATAATGCAATCATTAATCATGATTCGATTTGGTCGGTTACCATAAAAGGAAATCGTTGTCCGAATTGCAAACGGACGCAAAACACATTCGGAGCTTATTACCGTAAGCACTTTGGCAGCAGGCTAAGTGAACAGGTTGCTGAAAAAAGCCCACAAATCAAAGCTCACAACACTTGCCTTGTCGAAGGGAATATTTATGTGCGCCGAAGTAACTCTTTGCGTTATTAATGCTTCGAGTTTTCGATTAATAACAAAAGCTCCGGCGAAGGCTGTTTTGCGGGTGAAATTTATATTGTGCGACGCTCGGTGATTGTGCCGATTTGGGTGTACGAGATACAGCCTTACAGCTTGAATAATTAAACTGACAATTTGGTGATAAATTAAAATAAATAGTCAAGAGTAAGCGGTAATAATATATATATATATTATAAATATTTAAAAAAAATCACTGAGTCATAATATTTTTTATTTATATTCAAAACGGAATTTCATTGACAATACATAACTTGAAAAAGTCACAGAAGTATCACAAAAATCTTAGACCTACTGGGATAAGAACATATGTCGGGAGATTAATATCTCTTACCACTAAGATACCAATTCAGGCACTGATATTGGATTTTATATCACTCAACAATCTGAGGAATTTTCAAATACCATCAATTTTTATTTTAATCAAAGTGTTTTGATTCATATATCTGTACACAGTAGGTACCAGTATATCGTATATACGATTTTAAATGTAAACAATGAGTAATCTATAGAATTTTATCGTTTCTTTTAAAGCTAATTCACTTTGGATTCAATTAATTCATAACACGAATGAAGTCATAAACTTTTTGACTTACGAAACACTGACTCTCAGGTAATTAAATGATACATTACATTTAAAGTCTTATGTAAAAAGTGTATCTTAAATAAAAAAAATATATTACCTACCTTTCATAATATATTCATCTTGATATGACACATAATATTATGTAAATGAAGAGAGCAAGACGATGTATGAAATGGGGCTTAGTTAAAAAAAATACTGACATAAAAATAAACGAATCGTTTATTTGAACTGGTAAATAATAGGATAAAGTGCATAAGTATATTATTTTAATCAAAATATTTTTTGTTGCAGAACTAAGTCACATCCAAAAATGTTTACAGGTAGGACTACCACCTAGCAATTTCTTCTAGTAGATTATATTTTATTAGAATAATCGTATAACTGTGACAAAATGATTCTATTTAAGTACTTAGCGAGAAATATTTAATTAGGTTTGTTTTTTTTTAAGTTTTTTATGGTTTGAATCACGAATAAATTAAATAAAAAGAATTGATAGAATGTTGTGGATACAATAATAATAATTTGATGCGTGCTTTGAAAAATTGCAATGCTTACTCAACCTTCCGCTAGAGTGCGTGTGTGGCTAGCATATAAATCAGCATAGACGAGAACCATGGAACAAATAAATCGATTACTTAGTAGGTAACACAAGACTGCGTACAGATTCTTAATTGATGTATCAGAAATTTAATTAAATACTCATTAGAAACCTGACATAGTATGCAGAGTAAGCTAAGTAAAATAGATGGATATCAACAAAAGTATATTATAATCTCTTCGCTGCATTTTCAAGGAACATAAATCAATGCTGGTAGTGTAATCGGAATAGTTTGATTAATTGTTATTTTAGTGTGGCCATTTCTAGTTCATCAGAATCTGACATGACATTGATAGCCGATTTGTAATAGTAATGATAATAAAGATTTTTTTCTCATTTCCTTCGACAAGTCAATTATTGAAAGTTAAGTTTGTTTTGATTAGTTTTTTGCCGTTTGAAACAGTTAAACAGGAAAAGCTTCTCGTTTCATCGTCTTCAGAAGCTAAAAAAAACTCTTAAGCAAAAATAACGATGCACATTTGATTGCTTGTCACCACCTATTTTAGCAAAAATTAATCACGTTATTATAATTTTTAACCAGTATTAAAGTAACTCTAAAAATATTAAAATACCTCTTATAAAATGGATTCCATTACTAAATCGAATCCATAACAAATTATTTAATATATATATATATATATATATGAAGGGATGATGAGTGTTTGAAGATAAAGTTGTAGTTGCATGGAAGTTTCGAGGAGAGAGTTTATTTACCGATACAAGAATAAATAAATATAATGATAAAGATGACAAAGTAATGTTATAATCGCGGGTATGGAATAGGGATGTGTCTTATTGAGAGATTAATAGGAACGCGAGAATGAACTCGAGTAGAATGACGGTTGACTGTGTCGAGTGACCGAACTTGAGATGGGTAGCGACGAGTTACGACACTATTGATGTAGGTTATGTTTGGTGAAATGCTGACAATCTCTTGCTCCATTCTGATTTGTTTTGACAACAATGTATGAATATCGAAATGTGTCACCCTTGTAATGGTATAATTACTACATATTATTATATATATCCAATTACAGCTTATTTATAAAATCAGTTTACTATTAATTGGTATTTGCCACAATATATTATAAAAAGTGTTTTTATCTAGAGTGAGTACCGGAATTTTGGTTTGAGTTTATATAATTGTATAAATATGTCCTTTTTACTTAAGCTAGCGCAGACGATTCAGCTCCATGACTGAATACACAACCGTCCTCCAGGTATCTCTTTCTCGGGTTATAGATCACACTCAACCTATCTTCGTCTCTCTCTACGTTATCCGCCTATCTCTTTCAGGGGGCGGGTGCCTACTGAAAGAGAGCTCTAGATCCATCGCGTCTAAAATCTTAACTCCTGAGTCTTTGTACCCTCGAGTCATTGACTATATTGGGCTTAAATTGTTTGAAGAGTTTATCATTTGTCCGGATGCGCCACCTTTTTGTTTTCTTTAACCGGTCCAAATATTATTGCATGGTGGGGTTGGAAAAAAAGCTACGTAATGTGAAAAAAAGATCGTTTATAAAATTCAACTATATAATAAATTGAGTAAAGGAGGTGGAAATATTTAATGGAAAAATCTTGATGAGTTGGGAGCAATAGTGGTTTTAATTGATTTGTTATTGGTGTTAATATGTTTATTTTTTCTTTTTTATAAGACGAATAAAGCAGACGTAAAAATGAAAAGATTCAGAGGAATAACCAAACATGTTTACAGCAATATTGTAATAAGATGAACAGTATAAATAAATAATCTAACAAGTATTTTATGCCATGTCCAGTTACAAACGGATTTCAGGTTGTAGACATTTTTATTTTTTTGGCATATACTATAAAATTATAAAATATATATTTAAACTATGAATCGTTCAAAATTATTGTAACTATTACGGCATTTCAGTAAACTTATTAAACTATATTCAGATGATAGACGTAACCATTTATTTGTATTGTCGTTTTTTTATTTCTTTCGCTATTCATAGCGAATAATTTCAATTATTTTTTGCTTTGTTTTTTCTTTCTTTCTTTCTAAGTTAATTTACTTGTACCTTTTATTCTAAATGTCATGTTGTGAACGTCTTGAATTAATAATATTATATTATGTGCTTAATGTGTCTTTTTTAAATAAATAAATAAAATTATATGTAATAAAAAAATAGTAGTCGTTTTAATATAATTCACATTTTATAATTATTGTGTGTTTATTTTTTACTTTAAATATTTCAGATAGGTACGTATTTTAACCCACTATGACCGAGCGGCTTAAGCGTCGGCCTATAATGTCGTGAGGTCTGAGGTTCGAACCCTGGGTCTGGCAAATAGGTACGCACATTATTTTTGAGCCCGAGTATGGACCTGATTAGATTGAACAAATGGCTAACATACATTTCTAGTAAAAAAAAATCTGTTAATACAAACCTCCACTCTGCAGACCCATAATTTGATCTTTTTAGGAATGGATATGGTAAAAAAAATACATATTTATTCGTCATTTTAAATTGTAAATTATTATTTATTTTAAAATTACAAACTTCAGTTTACCTTAATCATTAGACTTAACGACATTGAGAGTTGAGACGGATTTAATACAGTTGAATTCCGTATGTCACCACCTTTACAACAGTGCATTTGTAAGTATACTTATTGAAAATTAATTCAAGTATTGAGATAAAATCCAATGATGTAAATATGAAGATACGAGGGTGGGTCAATAAGTCCTTAGAAAAGCCGACAGGTGGCGCGACTAGTACTGTAAGCGGTTTGTTTTCATGCAGCGGCACTACCGATTCAGTATGCTGCGAAGTTTCAATCAGATTGGTCGGGTTGTTGTGTGTTTCTCGTACATTTAAAAAAAAAATTTGCTTGTGGAAAATGGAAAAATGGAAAATGGAGAAAATTGAGTTAGAGCTGGTATTAAACATTTTAATATAAAAGGGTTAACAGCAAAGGAAATAAAAAATGAGTTGGATTTAGTTCACGGCATATCTGCTCCTTAAATTGCAACTATTTATAACTGGTTAAATGAATTTAAACGTGGTCGTACATCAACAAAGGATGAACCACGCTCAAGACGTCCTGTAGAGGTGACTACACCAGAAATGATCAATAAAATCCACGATATGGTGTTAAGTGACCGAAGATTAAAGTTGAGTGAGATAATTGAGGTTACAGGGATCTCAAAAGGTAGCGTCATTTCTATTTTACATGACAAATTGGGCATGAAAAAAATTTCTGCAAGATGGGTGCCGCGTTTGCTCACAGTCGACAATAAACGCAATAGGGTGGTGGCCTCTAAAGCCCTGTTGTCGCTCATGCAACGCAATCCGGATGAATTTTTTCGTCGCTTTGTGACTGTAGATGAAACATGGATACACCACTATACTCCCGAGATGAAAGAACAGTCAAAGCAGTGGATTGCGAAAGGCGAACCATGTCCAAAGAAGGCGAAAACCGTAAAATCAGCTGGTAAGGTTATGGCTACTGTATTTTGGGATGCACGTGGAATTATTTTCGTTGACTATTTGGAAAAAGGAAAAACAATAACAAGGGATTATTATGCATCTTTATTGGACCAGCTAAAAAACAAAATTGAAGAAAAACGGCCTCATTTAAACAGGAAAAAAATCCTCTTTCATCAGGACAATGCCCGTGTTCACACATGTTTACGATCAATGGCTAAAATTGAAGAATTGAAGTTCGAATTGGTCGACCACCCACCGTATTCGCCAGATTTAGCCCTCAGTGACTTTTTCCTTTTCCCAAACTTAAAAAAATGGCTAAGTGGACAACGTTTTTTTTCAAATGAAGAAGTCATCGATCGGACAAATGCTTATTTTGAGGAAGTTCCGAAAACTTATTTTTCTGACGGTTTAAAAAAAATTGAGAAACGTCTAACCAAGTGTATTGAGCTCCAAGGAGATTATGTTGAGAAATAAAAAAAAATACAAAAATAAAAAATGTTTTAATGCTTTTTTCTAAGGAATTATTGACCCACCCTCGTACCTACTCATTGTTTACAAAATACAATATTATAATAATAAAAATTATTGACTACTAATAATATATTTAACACAATAACATTTGATTTATTAACTGCAACAAGTGAATGGCAATCCGGTCGAGTGACATTTGCCACTTGTACCTGCATTGGCATTATTATTTTATAATATGAAATAGATTATGATCGTTTTCATAAGATGCTCAATAATAACATTCCATAAGATATTCGATATAGATATAGGCACATAACTAACAATAGGGTTAAACTAAGGGATACGGTGATACACGTATTTACTTAAGTAGGCGCGTACAGAATTAGAAAAGGGGGTTTGGGTTCGAACCCCCCTCGCAGGAACGAGAAAATTACTTAGACGAATGGAAAAAAATACTTTTTCTTCGACAGGACTTATTGACCAGATCTTGTGTAAAAGCCTTCTCAAAGGGTTGGCCTTTCTCCTGTCGGCATCTTACGACACGCAGGGTCTACATCAGTTGAAGATTTGTACAACTCATGAACTGGTGCAATAATATAAGCCATTACACATTTCATCAGCTGAATGCAGAACTTAACTATTCTAATTCACATTTCTTTCTTTTTTTCAGAAGAGTTTTTTGAAACAGCTTACTTCAGTTATTTATTATTTATATAGACAAGTGTTTGCACCATTTTTTCATCAATAATCCTACTAAAATATTATGCGTACATTTAGTTGTTTCAAAAAAATATCTACTTAAACACTGACGGCTAAAATTATTAAACATGGAACATGCTTCGCCTACTGATTCTCTGAATCCTGGTTGTCCGAATTCGAAAGAAAATAAAATAAATTGCGGGGCGCGGGTTTACACGTCATTCCCGAATCGCCATTTGCGGCCGACTAGAGTCTCTCACGGGCGCGCTACATTTGTGACTTTATTTTTCGTTACACCTGTGTGATTTTTCGTAACGAATCCGCTCGGGAGGTCATGTATCCATTCAAAAACTCTCTCCTTTATATACAGAACTTAGGTTTAAGTACATACAATATGTTTTATAAGATAAACGTATTATGGAGTTGGGATACAGATATTGCGCTAAAGAGAAAAAAACAATAATGACATAATCTACAAATTAACGCAGTTTGTAAATTGATTTACAATAAATATTGCAATGTATGCAGAGTTTAATGTTATATAACTTTCATCTGTATTTATCTGTTTATTACGAAAGAATATTTTTTTATGAAATTGATTCTGGTAAACTAAAACTTTGGAATTATTTTATTGTTCGTACACTTCGTTAATTATAAAATACGTCAATTAAATTTATCTCATTTGGAATAAGTGATATTGACAGCAGTATTATAACATAATAAATATTATCACTTATTTGAGTAATTAATATTTTAACAAAATGAAAACTGCAAAAGAGAAAAAGAAAAGTTCTTCTCTAACATTGAATGGGTTTAAAACCACGTGAAAAAACGGCATAGAACGTATTTCATACAATAGTATAAACTATATTTAAATTTTTAATTCAATGAATATGTTTATTAACTTATCCCTTTATTACATAATCAATACATAGTACTTACTTACGTACAATTCCACGCTGAGATGTTGGGTGCAATGCATCAATACGAGTCAGTTGAATAAAGGATTGTCGATTCCGTGACCAAAGCTGTTAGCGAAAGCTACTCATATAAAAGCAATGCCATTGACATGTATACTCCCAACACCCCGAGCATTATAAGGAATATCCTATAGCCTATGAACACGGAAGCTTTGGGTATGAAATTTAATTAAAATAATAATATTCTCTTCGGCGAGGTATAGTTTTTCGCTTAACGATTAACTGAACCTCTAAATTAGCTATGCACATAATATTAATGGTTTTTTTTAAATTTTATAATACAACACGTTTTAAGAATAGATAAATAATAGACTCTCATGTTTAAAATAAAAATAATTTGACGGTAAATTAATTGTTGTTCTAAAAATTAAATTGATTGAAAAAAATATTGCAGATTTCTTTTTACTATTATGGGCTGCATCTGTCAAAAATCGCAAACATTTCTATACAAATTTTAATTCACTCTCAAATGTATAGGTACATACTTTTTTTAAGAAAATATAAATAATCTATCCTGATGTTTAAAGTAAAGTATATTTTGTGCGTTCTCATCATTGTTATAAAATTAAATTAGAATTTTATACATACCTATTGTAAAATGCAGATTCATTCAAAGAAAACTTATCATACTATTATTTATCGTCCGCATCCTACAAAAACGCAAAAGTTTTAATATATTTTTTAATTCACTCGAACGCTAATACTCTCTAATAAAATTCTAATTTGTTATGAACCGATGATAGTATTTTATAAATTAAATATATACATTACATGAATATTTCGAATACGAAATATTATAGTCAACTTATACCGAAACTAAAATATTCATATTGTATTTAAAAGTTAGCTAAAAAATAAGTGTCATGACAGACCACATCAATTAATATACATAGATATGCAGGAAAATACACAGAGTTACTAAAATTAAATTTAGAATATTGCGGTGGCCGATATCAAAAATCATGTGCGCCATACATATATAATGAAATATTAAATCAGCTACCAAAAATGATGGCAATATTTCAATACGCTGATGTATAGATTGCTATATTTTTGACTATACATTAATCCACACCAGCAACGTTACAAAATTGTCACAAATCATTGTTGTAATAGGTACTAAATGTTCATAAGACACTTTCTTGTTACAGAACAACATAAATCTAATCACCTTAAAAGTTTAAATAATAAATTGTGAATTAAAGCAGGCATAATCTTAAATGTTTGTTGAAAAATAATTAAAATAAATTAATATTTTTTAAATCAAAAATTTTGGCACCTACTCTGTGGAATCTCATTTAATAATATTGAAATAATTAGGATTTAATTATAAGTAACTGTTTTTTATTTGAAAAATAATATTATTTATTGTGATTGATATATGATTTCCGATTTTTGTACCTAATAATAATAATATAATGATGTAGGTACATAATATATGTATTTTTTAACATGCTTACATTACACTATAATAATATTAACTGGGCTTTTCATTTCGGTGCAGTTTTTTTTATCTCACTTTCAAGTCGTCAGATAAATAATTTTCCAATATACCGAATGTTTAATCTTCTTCTTCACTAAGGGGTAGATATGGGAAACGATCAAAGAATTAATTAGGGATTGCAATACTGGTATTTAAAAAAACGATACCGAAATACCGGTTTTAAAAATCAGACAATACCGATATATTCGATATTGAAAGTAGATTTCAAAAATGTATTAATTAATATAAAAGGTTTAACACGACTGTAATTTTTTGTCGGGTTATGCGTGTTTGATTTATTTTCATTGTCCTTTGACCTTGGTGACCAGTGAGAACACGTGCAGATTTGCGAAGTACATAAATACATTATATTTAGGTACCTATTTCTCTAATTTTTAATTTAAACACCCTCAGCCTAGCAGCTAATATTTATATTATAATACAATAGAAATAATAATTCTACTATAATGGACTTGCCTGTGCCTACTTGTTTGATATTTATTTACTCAATAGTAGATTATAGAATAATATATAAATATATATATATTTTTAACAAAAAAGTAAGCAATATTGTGTTTGGTTATACTCTTAGAGCGGAATGCAGAAACATTTGTCATAACTAAAATTTCCTTAGCAGAAAACACCTATGCAGAAACATTGTACTTAGTTAAGATCATTTCTATTGAAAATAATACCATATTTAAAAATTTTCTTTCCTATAGTTTAGGTAAATTATTTTATAATTGTTAAACGATGTCAAAAATATGACAACTGCATTTTATAAATGCAATAACTATAAATACATATTAATATTTATTATAATACTCTTATGTTTCAGTTATAAGTCATTATACGTGAATCCACAGGTACCGCAAGATATTTTTTTAACATGGTAACACTAGCGTCAAGTGTCATTCTATCACCTGGTATCTTGTATTTCTGCGGGCTGGCGTACAAAAGTAAAATAATATTCTGCAAGTACATGCTAAACGAATTAACACTATCAATATCTATATTGAGATACATTGTTAAATGAATTTGAGTGTATGGACTGTTTTATAGACATGCGAATTTATTTTGACAGCAGCCTGCTGTCAGTGGTAAATGGTAATATAGAAGGGGGCGTGTTCATAACAAAAGTAGTCTATGGTTAAGGATTCCTTAACTCTATACTCAGGATTGTCTATAGTTAAGTCATGCTTTTTGGCGACTTATCCTTAGGATCAAAATCTTAGATTGTGCATGCCGCTCAGGGAACTCAGAACTTCTTTTATGTGATGCCGCTCTTACGGGATAAAAGTAAAGAAGTTGCTCTAAGTGTAAAAATGTAAGAAAAAAATAGGTGGAATAAAATGAAAAGTGGAGCACATACACATCCAAGTTCATAAAATAAATTTATTGAAAGATCATTCAAAGAAGAAAGTGCCAATAGTTCAACCCCATCTCTTTACCCCAATTACCATCTCTTACATATCTTTCCTTTACTTATTTTAAAAGTTACATATTATAATATGTACTTATTAAGATATTTTTGCTATAAAATATTAATATTTTAAAAAGATTTTTATATCTATATTATTGGTTAGTTTTTTTTATATTTTTCACGAATACCGGTAGGTATTAATACTGGTAATCAATTGGAAATACCGAAATACCGGTATTGGTATGAACATTCGGTATTGTAATCCCTAATTAAAATAGGCTAAGCACATATTTTTATAATTTCTTACTCATACACCTACCATTTTTTTTATTGTTGAGTAAATATTATATTATTATGATCAATGAATTGAGTTGTGCTCATTATTGTAAGTGACAGGTATTATTGATTGATTTTAATGCAAGTTTTTTTACAGCATGCAATATACATAAGTAGGTGGTTATTTTTTATTGATTTCAGAAATACGTACATCATGCACTGACTAAATGCAATAAGAAATGAAAAAAATTAATGACTACTACGTGAAATAATTAGCATGCATTATTTTTATACACTTCATGATAATTATTTTTATTCATAACCCAGTATAACCCAAACTTTTGGACCAAAAGATCCAAATATGAGTGGCACAACGGTTAAAAAAATCGAGAACCATACCTACATATATTTTTATAAATATATTATACATATTATAATTGTTTATTTATTAAGCGAAGAAAATTTCCTGAATAAAACTAACGTAAATATATGTTTTTTATTATTGAAATATCAAATGGAGAAAAAATTAATTTATCGACTCTTGCAATGTGCGGATTTAAAACAACAACAATCATACCTTTTAGCATCAACCATCATGGAGGAAAAATTATTTTCACGACAATGTCAATATATATAATATAATAAGTGTACAAATCAATGATAAAAATAAAAATTGTGAATTTTTGCAAAAGTTTTTGTAAAAATTGTGAATTGGGAATTTGGCAAAGAGTCGCACGCCAATACACAAAGAGCCGCATATGGCTCGCGAGCCGCGGTTTGCCGACCCCTGCCATAAGGGATGTACGGTGGAACAATGTGAATTCACCTATCTTGTTCACTTAACTATTTAATTGATCCATTGGTTTCCAGGTCTACTTTTTGGATATTTTCTACCTATTCGTTACCACTGAATGACTAATTTGCTTAATGATTTTCCTTTCTCCAAACTATGTTTTCAAATCATTTGGTTGGACTTGATGAGGCACACAGTATAAGAATATACAAATAGCAATATTAAAAGTTAATTTTTATATGAAAGGAATTTGTAAAGTTAAGCAAATTATAATAATTCATGCTGATTATTATAAACGTAAATTAAAGTATGAATGGTTTTTCACTATGATTTTACAACTTTATTATAATACCATTGCATCTTACTTCCTTTTGAAGTTGTTTATATATTTTTATTACCCATCCATAACACGACTATAAGTCGTTACTCTGTATTGTTTCTTAAGGTGTATAGTTTGTATAAAACCCTGAATCGAAATTCCTTTCTCAGAATTGTGGATTTTATTATCTTTCATTATCCAATATGGACTCCGTGAAAAGATGACCTTCGAATATTATACACTCTTCAATAATTTGATTATACTGGAAACAATGTGAAAGAGCATTGTTGATATTTTTATTTACTATATACCTGTAATGTTTACTACATAATCGGTTAATAGTATTATAGATTATACATGGATATTATAAGAAAATAATTTTGTTTTACCTGTGGAAATGATAATACAGATTTAGTAAGTATCTATCTACCTTATCACCTGTATTTGAGTTACTATATCACTTGGTATAACAGTATTTTATCGCACAAAAGACGAGGATGTGGATCACACAATCTGAAGATAAGACGTATTCAACACTCCCGTTACTACAATGTCACCTTAGGTCAGTGACGTCCCTAGACAAAATGCCGCGCCATATTTATCATCCTTGAATGACTCAAATATCAATAAATGTGTTGTATGTTGTATGGATACATCACTAAGAAAATATAATTACTGCTAAATCTAATTTTATTTAAATACTATCTCTGCATAGAAAATATTGGAAGTCCACGGTTTCAGATGCATTTAAGAATACACCTGATAACTTCCAAAACTTCCTCTTTGATCTAGATCTTTGGATATATTTAAAATTAGGTAAGTATGTACCTACCTATAATTCGCAAATTTGCAATTGTCATTGCTGGTCGTCAAGAACGCTACGTCCAAGGACAACGGAAGTAAACTAGACATCGCAAATATACAGTCCTGCTAAACCTTTTATGTTGATTAATACATTTTGTTTCCAACCAGTGAGTTGATTTTTTGAATGGAAAGATATTTCCGTTATTACTAAGTTTTGGTAGCTATTTCTACGCATGCTTAATGAATCTCCTCAATTTGCCGCCCTTCAAATAACTGCCGCCCCCAAGCGACGCTCAATCTGCCTACCCCCACGTGACGTCACTGCTTAAAGTTACTCATTCCATTAAATTGGAAATATTTTAGTTAATATGCCGAAGAAAGAGAAACATAAAAAATAGTATGCCTGGAAGTATGCATGTTTAACTGATGTACCCTGTTAAAGGCGATTGATGTATTCAGTTTAACGATTAAGCATTATACCAACCTTAACATTGTTTATTTGTTTTTTTTTTTTATTTATTTTGTATTTCAACATGTCTTGCCTGTTCCTCAAGCCGACCTGAAAAGCCGCCAAATACTATCTATAGAGTGTATACAGTGGATCTGCGGGATGATGGTTTGACCTGGAACGAAGAAAGAAGACTGGCGAGCGTCATGGATCCTTGGAGGTGCCGCGTGGTATCCATATGCACCAACTAAGGGGCGGATATGGCCGAAGAAGGCATTCGATATTTCTCAGGTAGTGACATTTCTCATTAGTTAATTTTATTAAATTCTCCTATTTCCATTATTTGCGAGTAATGATAACGTCCACGGTGGCCGCGCGGCTTAAGCGTTGGACTATCACGCCGTGGGTCTCTGGTTCGAATCCTGGGTCTGGAAAAGTACACATATATTGTTTTTCAATTTGTGCGTGAGTCAAGGTATGGCAAGTGGCTGACATCCATTTCTCGTAAAAAACAAAATATGTTAATACACACCTCTACTCTGTGGAGGCCCTATTAGGATCGGACATGGTCGAAAGAAAGAATGATAATGTAGTGCGATTACTAAATATGAGTATCTGACGTATTTACTACGAGTTTTTACGAACACTTCAAATATTCAAAATTTGGTTTTTATACTTAATACTTTACTTATTATGCAATAAGGAGTTTACTTTATTTTATGTTATCAATTTACTGTATTAACCAACAATTAACTGTATTTTATATTAGTGTGTATTTATCATTGACTGGTATGCATAATATTACTAGAAGATACCGAAAGATGAAACCCGGGTTGCAACAAATGACTCAAATGGAAAAAAAGTAGGTATCATCTAAGAATATTATTTAATAGTAATTGTTTAAATAATAACTTTTAAAGACTGATATCATAGATAGGTATATGTTATTAGTTAGCACTCCATTAATTCCCAATACATTACCATCGTTACCAGAAAGGATGATTTTACACCTCTTCAGTGTAGTATTTTTATTGTTTATTTAATAACTAGTGATCAATTATTAGGTTTTGATGGTTTATATAATATGTTTATAGAGTGATAAGGTAGAGGTTTTTTTACAAACACTTCAAATATTCATAATTTGTTTGGTATATATTTTTTTATTGACTTAACAGGTAAGTTAGAGTTAATTGTATTCGTTGTCAGTGTATATTTGCCTTTTAGTGAGTGTACATAGTACCCGAAGATGCAGAAAGGCAAAACCCGGATGACAAAAATGACTCAAATAGAATAGTACAAAACTTAAATTCATTAGAATTTAAATTGAAATTCCATCAAGTACCTACCCTCGGAATAGTATAAAACTTATTATTATTATAAGTATTAGAATAGTCTGATGGCGATCCCCGTGTAATGTTTCACGTAACGAGTACATGTAATTGCCATTAAAATCAGATTTGGATATTAAAGAAATTGCAGTGTCTATCAGTAACTTATTTGACAAACTATATCTTGAAAATGAGATATTAGTTGTGATAGCTTACATTTTGAGGAAGAATCATTTTGGATGTTCATACTTAGACAAAATAAATCCCAAATTCGTATAGTAGATCATACCCTACATGAAGTTGGATATGCTTATTTTTTTTTATTTTACTCATTGGTTGATACGATTTGATGGATTTATTAAAGATGTGTTATAAGTTATAATAGATATGGCGTGTGTTTAACTTGGAAATAATTGACTCCTTATGTGTATTATAAAACAAACAAATGAATCATTTCTCCACTTTAATTCATTAAATTTTATTGATTACATTTGTATTGTATTTATTTTTAAGTCAATGCCCACCACTAATAAGCGTAAAGATTCGGTCACACGCATAACTCGCGAATCGAATCTGACTCCTCCGAGTCAATAATTGAACTAACAGGTGCCGTGGAATGATTCATGTCTGCGATTTCGTAATAATTTATGGTTCGCTAGCAAAGAGGTTATTGTACTAAGTTTCCGTGTCCAGTCCCGATACCCCAGGACTTTGGATCCCCGCAGAGATGTAATGGCTTGTTCTGGATATCACCTGTTGGACTCTTACGATCGTGATATTATTGATACTCATTAAATTCGTTAGGCTTGCGGGTGCATTGTAAAGGAAATTTATATTTATGAATAACTGTTTTCATTGATAATTTTAATTTAAAATTATCAAATAAAATCATGCGATTTATTACATTGTACTCGTAGTATATTTATTATGTAATACAAGGTCAGCAATCTTTTTAAGTGCCTCAAAAATTGATGTTTTTTTTATTTAAATTATTAATAACCATGTCCCTGCTTTTTCGTACAAGCTGGATGTTGAGTAAATCCCATCCAATAATATATGAAATAGTAGAGTTCCCAGGTACTCTACAATACTAAATATGTCATAGATAGACATAAACAAAATACGCTGCGGACATTATTATCCAGTTACGTAATTTTGATCCCCCAACTTTGCATGACTGAGAATGTTATTGCGACCTGTGTTTTGCGTAGAGTTTAAAGAGTGCGGGATATGTAGCTATTATAATATAATATACGGCTTTTCATTAATATTTAATCGTTTTTTTTGGTGAATCCATTATCTCTCAGGATATATAGCAGGAATTCATGCATTCTAATTGAAGCCAAAATAAATCCTGGATCATAGAATGGTATCGGTTGCCATTAATGGCTACCGCAATATCGGTCTCGGAAGCGATACGGGTTGATAATAACCACTGGATCAAAGTCATAGACCAAGGTCTTGGATCTCTTGATTATTTTCACTCGTCCAGATTCGTCAATTTTTCTTATTCACGAACTCTTTCAACACGATTCACTAATCGTGATAGGTATAATCGGGATGATAAAATTAAATTATTTGAGTACCTACATTATTGAACTGTATGTCGTATGGTAAATACAGATGAATTCACCTATCAAAAATGATGGTACCTAAAACTTTTCAAACATAACCGGAATAGATTTTCGAAGATACCGTTCTCCCTTTAAAAACCAACATACATTGTCATATATAATTAATTAAAATAAATAATACTATGTAGTAGGTACTAGTTCTACTTATATGTAATATTAATTGCTCACATGAAGTTGTATGTATTATCCACTGACCACATTGTGTAGAGATGAAAATAATGTTTTATTGCGTTTGTACACGTCCATGGATTTCTTTGCACCAATAGTGTATATTTTAAACTATCGCGATAATAACAATTTATACGCAATCATTGTACTATAGTACTATTTGACAGATTGTGAAAATCTGTTAACCTCAAAATGAGTCTCTGCGCGTTTTAGAGGGCTCGCACATCGGAACTCGTCTCGCCTAAAAACGTGTCGAATACGTCATCGTTATAATGAAACAAAATAACACGCGTTGCCAAATGGAGCTTCGCAGATTGATCGAATAGCTGGCCATATACGTACAGTTTTTGTAACAGGTTGAACATGGCACAGACAATAACTGTTCAATAACTGTACGTTAGTGGGCACACCACATATCAGTTTAACTACCCCATTTAAATCTGTCGAACTGTCAACAGACGTGCCCATATACGTACAGTTATTATCTGTGGCAAAGCGAGTGTCAAAAACTATGGAGGTTAGGTTCGCGGAGATAATACACAGGGGTATTGCTTAAATTAGTTTTAGGTAGGGTATACTTGAACGATATTGATACACTAATAATTTTAATTTGAATTTATTATGGTTATAATTGTTTTTATTAGAAACAAATTGACATAAAATACACACCTATGACGTTGGTAAAATAAATCATGATTCCGCTAGTGGATTGTGTATTTTATCGATTCGCGAAACAATATTATACACATTCGTGTAAATATAAAATATAATCTTTTCTTTTGAATAAATTATTCCCTTTAATGGACAGTATTACAAATAGATAAATTTGGTCATATTTTTAGAAAACGGTAATATTTATAAAGGTATTGATTTTATATACAATAAATTTAAACATGCCAAAAAATTATATTTACATCAATCATCAGTATAATAATTAATTACTATGATATTATTAAAATATATACTTAAATTTTATTTAGATTTACCGACATTGTCATTGACAATAAGGTATATTTATTTATGTTTTGAACGTCTTCAATTAATAATTTGTAATATTCACTACATACAATAAATAAAATTTGAGTACTGAGTTATTAGTCTATATTTTCATAATAACTTAATATTTATAATGCTCTCTAAAATTTTAACATTTATATTATATTGTATAAAATAATATGTTTACATAAATAACTATAACTTTGTTTTACTCTCGTAAAAATAAATAACATATAATATTTGCGATCTCCGCGTACATAATATTATTACATTTTTAATAATAAATGAATTTGTATTTTATAACAATCAATACCAGCCGCAGTTGTATCGCGCGGTATATTCTACTTTACGTTACCAACATCTAACGTTACCCGAGAACTTTCGGTGAGTTGAAATTCCAACAGTTTTACAAAAACACGGGAGTGGGGGTCGCTGGCAGTTTGAACCTGGCACACATCTGGCAGGTCAAAAACTGTCCGTCTATGGGCGCAGTAGATTATCTACCAAAGATAACTGTATGGCCGCCATAACGTATTAACTGGCATGTTCAACTTGTTACGAAAACTGTACGTATATGGCCAGCTAAAGCAACTGTTTCGTCTGAAAAAAAAATCTGGCTGTTGCATTTGACATGTTGTATCCTTCTCGGGCGCCGAGTCGAAGGGTCGAAGTCACAAAGAAACACCTACGAATTGGTCATTCCTATACCGGCTCGCCGATCACCACATTGAAATATCAATACGTTTCAAAGGCTATGCGCAACTGTCGCTAGATAGATGTGCGAGGTTGTATCATGCAATATTAGCCAGCCGGTCTCGGAAGTTTTGATTTATGACTGTCAAGCACACGAGGCGAGTTGTGATGTGCAAGCCTACGTACCGGCTGATTCGCCACTATCGTTCTACTGCACAAGCGCAAATATCGCACAGTCAAATTGTCGCGTGAAAATTCGGAAGCTTCTGATTTTTTTTGATTCATGCATGCAATTTTGCAATTTGCACGATAATACGTACTGTCAGCAGTAAATCTATGCACGTATAAACGGAGTATTAGGTACCTACAGTAATACTGTCAAAAATAGCATACTGTCATTGCGTCGTTATTAAAACCTACGATGTAACAAAATTAATAAAAATGAAGGTAAACATTATTTTTGTTGTCTTTAAAAAGTCTCATAGGAAGGATAATTTTATTTATTCAAATACCATGTATTGGGAAGCTCGTTATTATCAAATAAGATCGTATTACCTTCAATGCACGTATTGAAAGTATTACAGTCCAATTAGAATAAGACATATTACGTCGGAGTTCTCTGGAATTAATTATGATATTGAGGATTCTATAGGTTTTTCTAAGCTATACTAATTATAATACAAACTATTAATATTGAGGTAATGTATATTTAATTAATTATACAATTAACATATTATGTAATAATAATTCTTTTTAACATTACAACAGGCATGAAACCCAATACTAGTAGTGCAGTGGTATACGATCAAGAAAACACTTGGGCTTTGAAAAAACCACATAAATATATTATTGTGACCTCACCAGGAATTAAAACCAGAGCCCTCGAGTAAGACCTCATCATCTTAAGGGGGGACATGCTCGGCGTAGGTCAAAATGGAGCTTTTGTTCTATTTTTGAAGCATGATCCTGGACATACCTTAAACGTTGTAGATAATCTATTTATATAATTTTGAAGCCTTTTTATCCTTTATATTTATTTTAAACATTTGATGACTCCATAAAGTATTTTTATTACATAAAATAGTAATCTTTTAAACCTCTCGCTCTAATGTTTTAGAATATAGTCATATTTCAGTACATAAATGTGCAGTGGTGTTAAGATTTTTTACATTTATTAATTTTTAAACGCATTTATAAAACCATCAGTATAATTTATATCGACATTATTATAGTGAAATATTTACGATAAAAAAATATATTGATAATCTCTGTGATCCCAAATTTGACAAGAATTGGGCATTTTATTATTCAAAAAATGGGCAAGATTAACACATTTGAAGATAATTCTAAAGATATTAATTATAAGCTATGTTTTTAAAAATTCAAGTGTGATAAACATCCTATGAATAATGATTGCTTTATAATAATTATTGACCTAAGAATAAGGTAGTGTTTTTTTGAAATACGCCATTTCTTTTGGCATTTCCCAGTGATTAAGCTACAACATACGGCCGTAGCCATAAATTGACAAACTATAATTGAAGTAGGGGGTAAAATGGTGTTAACGCGCGTGTTTGAACATCTTAATACCACTGCACATTTATGTACTGAAATATGACTATATTCTAAAACATTAGAGCGAGAGGTTTAAAAGAATACTATTCTATGTAATAAAAATACTTTATGCGGTCATCAAATGTTTAAAGTAAGTATAACGGATAATAAGGCTTCAAAATTATATAAATAGATTATTTACAACGTTTAAGGTATGTCCAGGATCATGCTCTGAAAATAGAAAAAAAGCTCCATTTTGACCCACGCTGAGCACGTCCGCCCTTAAGCACTGGACCACGAGAGTTTGTATAATATTATATTGTTAATAGTAAACCTTACAAAAAAAAATAATTCTTTCAAAAAAGATTAATTTTAGAATAATATGCTAAATTATAATGTGGATGATTAGTTATGCAATATAATTTGTTAACAATATTCAAAATAAATGTATCAAGATTAAAAAACGATGTAAAAAAAGCTTAAATGCCTGATGATAATGATTTTATAAATAATATAAGTGCAACAAAAGTAAACCTCTTTTACTTTCTAATGCATGCAACCTTTTTATAATCCAACGTTTTTTTCGCTATTAATTTTGACCAAGTACCCATCTGAATAATTAATCTTTAGAAAATACTAAACAATTTATAGCCGTAATTATAAAAAGCTTTGCCTTCCGAACTTAGTGGTCATCTGCTAATAGCTCGTCGTCAGCAACAAAAACTATTTAAAGATTTTGAATAATTGCAACACCCAGTAACATGGATAAAATTTAGTTTTTACTTTAACCCCTTTTTAACAGGTTCAGAAATATACTATTATTTTGAAAATAGTAACTACTGAATTAATATAATTAGTTTGGTATGCATGAGGAAATTGAACGCCATGCAAAGTTGGCGTTGAGTGTAATCGTATGTGAATTTAGTTATTTTAGCAATATAAAAAAATGTGCAGTTCTACAACGTGAGATAGAGAGGTGTATGCTGGGCATAACGCGCAAAGGCAGAAAATTATCGTATGTATAAAATAGCAAACAAAAGTATGCGACGTAATTAGGTTTCGGGCCAGACATATTATGGCTCTCAAACAACATGGCCACTGGACAATCACGATACTTTAGGAATACCCGATAAATATACGATAAATGATAGGCTATTTCAAGCTACGCTAAGTTGACAGAGTATTAAAGTTTTGGCAGAATTACCTACGTGTTAGTAAAAAAATAAGAAACAGTGAAAAATGAAGCGACGCTGAGGAAGCTTCAAGAGCCTACATAAGAGGGGGGTATTCGAGTCCGGACCCCTCCACAAGAAAGAAAAAATACAAATTATGTAGTTGAATGGAATATCACTCCTTGTTCTTCTTCGTCAGTACTTCATGGGTGAGGATCATGTTTCGGATTATTTATCTGTCGAATATCCTTCTAAATGGATTGGTCTCCCTCCTTTTGGTATTCTACGATACACAAGGCAGTGTCAGCAGAACTTATGAATTGGTGTGACCATCTGAGACATCTGATGGTTGCTTTAATATCCTGGGGGAGCATACAAGACACCGTGGGCAACATAAACAGACACTAACCATACTAATAATTGTGACTGTTCAAAGTAGGTAGTGTCATGGTGTGGAGAATGTACGTCATGGCCCCCACATTCTGAAGCGGGCCTCTAAGCTAGAGTCTTTGGTGGGCCCCCTTACCTATCGCTAAGGATAAAGACAGTATGACGCTCTACAGTAGCGTTTTCCAAATGATGTATGCGTTAATATTAATATGAAGGTAGGTATATTTAGTGTTTTTTTTGTATACTTGTTTTAATACATCCATTTGAATAATGCAGTTGCCGAATATCGATACACAATTAAAAAAATAATTGCACAATCTCATAATTTCAAATAATAACATTATTGAAAGAAAATAGCGCCGCAGGCGACTTTTTTACCATTAAAGCAAATTTGTGATTTACTATGTGACTACTTATAATAAATAGTTCACAGAAAAAAAACAATTTTGCAGTTTTTACGGGTTAAACAGTATATCCGTAATTCTCATTCCAGAGGCGGTTCGACGTGAAACAATTTGATTTTTATTAAAAACTGTACAGTCAATGGGCTTAATTGTTAATTAATAAATAGTGATTCACACAAGCACGGGCGGTCAGTGGCCAACCTCCGACCTCAAATATAATTAAACCAACGACTATGGATACAAGTTACCTTGGATGGATATCGATTATACAGCGCTAGGAACTCGTATGTTTGACTGGGCCGAGTAAAAGGAATTGGAAATAAAATACAATAGGTAAGTAAAAACATACATAGCCAATGAAAAAAATTCTCTATCGATACATTTTTTTTACGTTAAGGCATCTCAAAGTTTTATAAACTTTAAGGGCGCAAATAATGATCAAAAAACTATTTTGAATGTTTGAATACTCAATGGGGAAAAATGTCTTGTATTAAATTAATGATTAAATGAATGATACGCTTTAAAATGTAGGCTTTGGTGTTAAAACAAAACGTTAGCGCAATAATAATTGTCAACGTTTCCTCAATCATAACTAGATCAGTAGTATTTGTTTTTTTTTGGTAATAACGACAATATCTATTGTTATATAATATATAGTGCATTAATATAAATGAAGATAATCTATGAATTCTCACTCAACTCATCGAGTCCGTCATAAAACGTACTACTATTGGCACGAGTCGTTTACTCGGTATAGTACATTGTTATTCCACTCAAATTAAGTTTCTCAGTTAATGATAAGAGTTAATCCTTTGATCATATTGATCACACCAGTACATCATTATCGGTGATTATAATCTCACGTCATTATCTTTATTAAAGTATTAATTCATTTTTCTACCAACGTGAAACGACGATCTACATTAAAAGCTTATTATTATATAGAACATAATAATATTGTCCTAATATTTGTGAGAAGCACAGTATCAGTTTTAATATACTCGAGGAAAGTACATACAAGAAGAATAATTAATAGTGGTCCGATGTTTGAGTACATATACTTCAAATTTGTATTTTAATTCATTGAATGGTTGAATCATATTTTTTATAGATTAAGAATGTTTATTGTGAAACAAATTTATACATACTACTTTTATTATCGTCACTATAAAATTACTTGGATCTTGGTCATCTGCAGCACCTTATCTTCTTTGTATATCATGGTTTAGCTAGTCATGTGCCATCTTCGTTGGGGATGGATCCGAAAGCCCTTTTTTAATATTTTCCTTTTAAAGATGTTATCTTTTTTAGAAGTCGGCAAGTCGTAGGCATGATTATTTTTTTATGTAACTCTATATATTAAAGTAGCTGTTGTTTGGTAGGTAGCGTCACTTTTCTGTTAATTTCTTCTGATGTCGTTTTCAGGAATTATGCATGAACTAAAATATAGATTCTAAAATAGATAATTGTATTAAGGCATATCTATCATGAAAATTATATAATTGTATATTTTTAATTTAAAAAGATATATTCTCAAATCTTATGGTGGATTAAAAATAAATCTAAACCTTGAACCGAATAATGTTTCAAATATAATACACCATATAATGCTTGTATTTGAAGGTTTTTTATTATATATATTTTCAGAGATCTAATTATCACTTATTATCAATTATCACACCCACGATGGCCGCGTGGCTTAAATGCCGGCCTATAGAGTCGAGGGACCCAGGTTCCATGTTGCCATATAGTTAGAGTTGGGGTTTGGGAATTTCCCGACGGGAATTCTCGAGAAAGATAACTTTTTGAATAATTATGAAATACTAAGCCACAAATTATCGGTATTACAACAATTATTGTAGTAGTTCTACATTCAACGTGTGTCGTTAAAAATCTGTGGCATGTCGGATACTGTCATAGTAAGATCGTGATTCACACCCACGGTGGCCGCACGGCTTAAGCGTTGGACTATCATGCCATGGGTCCTAGGTTCGAATCCTGGGTCTGGCAAGTACACATATTGTTTTTCAATTTGTGTATGAGTCAGAGTATGGACCTAATAGGTTGAGCAAATGGCTGACATCCATTTCTCGTAAAAATAAAATCTGTTAATACAAACCTCTACTTTGTGGAGGCCCATATGATCCTATTAGGATCGTACATGGTCGAAAGAAGAAAAAGAAGAATTATCACTTATGCTGTTATATAATTTCATTCAATGGGTGGACAGGTTTTTTTTAGTTACTCACCCAAGTCACTGTCTTGCGTAAAACGGATAATAATATACAGTACACAAAAGAGCTTAGAGAAAATATTATCCGCGGCCTCGGAAATATTACCATAAAAAACTTAATTGCAAGCATCATAGGTGCACTCTATGGGTATCGGTTTAAATTTAAAATAATCGCTTACGTTAAGCGGTAGTTATTTGAAAATGGAATTCCCAGTCAACGAACTGATGCGCATGTGTGAACAGATGAGAAAAATCATACAATTAATACTATATAACCTTCCAATATAAAAAAAAAACTGCTGAGTGCAGTTCGAGTGAGTATCTGAGGTAGTGGATTAGTATTAAAATTAAAATAAGAAATGCGGCTGCTGTATTGGTTACACTAGATGCTACAAGATGGGTAGGGAATGTGTTCTATCTGTTGGGTGATACTTAGCGTGTCAATTAATTATAACATTGGAAGAAATAAAATGTGTGAGAAAAAATATTGTAATTTACTTATTTTTTTATTGCTTGATCATATTTATAATTGTATGTACTTACACATCAGTGGCGTACGGTGATGTTTGTTAGTATTGGATAAAATCCATCATTATATTCCTACTACGTAGGTATCTATTATCGGCACTCTTTAAATTTGTGGGCTCTATTTGTAATTATAACTTTATTCAGTTAATTATTAGTAAGTAAGTCATAGGATGTCCGATGGAGTAGAACGATATTTATTGTGTACTGATATGTATGCAATAATATTATCCAATTTGTGTCCTACATACAACTGGTAATATAAAACCGTTAAAAGAATTTTGTTTAATTAAATATACCATGCCATTGCACAATAAATGTGTAATATTATTATCTATTTCAGAGCATGCTCTAAATTCACAGCATCTATGGACCACACGCCACCGGTAAATATGTTTTTTTTTATGAATAAGAAAGTAATATATATTTGATTTCGATAAAGTATTTTTAGATTTCTCATTTTTCATCCATCTATTTTTGTTCAGTTCAGTTCATTCTACTGACTCATCGTTCACTTTATCTTGTAACATATTAATATCATAACTCAATTAATAATATTATAAAGTATACTGGTTAGTATCACAATTTTTTGAGTACTTAATAAAATAGATGGCAGAGAACTGTGTGTGGTTTCCCTATCAATATTTTTAAAGTTCTAGTTTGACGTAAATACCATACATTATCCTACACAATAATCTTCTAAACTCTTCAAGTTTCATATTAAGTTTGTATAAGAAATAGTGAATAACGGGTCTGTTTTTGAAAAATGATTAGATTGAAAAAAATCCTAAGTTTATTGCTCACATATTGTTATCAATCGCAGCATTTTAAAGCTTTTTAGCTGTGAAAAGCAATCCGTTGTTTTGTTTCGAAAAACAATTAATTTATCTCAAAGGCCATAAAACAATATAATTAAAGGTATTTATTGCTACGGAAACTCTATTGACGTATTACTATTTTGAATGTTATGAAATGAAAAACAATTATTATTATTGGCCGTATAAAGTTATGAAACCTATTATTATGAAGATGCTACTTGGGATAAAATAATTTAAAAAATAATGAAAACATTCTTTAATTTTCTTTCTAATATTGTCTTTTCTTTCAAATACGTTGAAAGGAGTTTATAATCTCGTTTGTATTCGATATTTGAAATAAGAATTTCAGAAAATTAGTACTATCGACATACTAAGTTAATTGAATATGAATTAAAATTGATCGAATTGAGCTTTTTAAAATTCCATACAGATCAGTATTACAATGACTAAGATTTAATTTTTTTGCATTTTCAGGTAAGATGCATAAGTAGCTATAATATGGAATAGTACAAAATTGTCATCAATACTTAGAAAAACCATTTAATGTAAGTTGTGTAAAAAAAACTATAGTTAAAAAATAATAATACTTTATTTAGATTGAGGGAACTTGATGAAATTTCAATTTTAATTCTAATCAGTTTAAGTTTTTTGCTATTCCAGTTGAGTATTTTTTGCGATCCGGGTTTCGTCTTTCGGCATCTTCAGGCACTATGCGCATTTACCAATGGCAAATACGCACTGACTGCAATAGAAAATCACACCGTCAGTCAACTATAATCAATTAGAATTTGATTATATGATATGAATCGATAAATTATCGAAGATAAATACAATAAACTCCTTCTTAATTAAGCTATTCACCGACATAACCGCTAGACGCTTAGTGTTTTCTCTTCTATATCCCGGGTAGACGTACCTTACCGGCTGGTTCCTACACTTCCTACTGCGAAAGGGTCTGGAGGCATGCGGCAGGTCAAATGCAACGTCTGGTGGCTTGTATCGGCAACCAACTGTAATAGGTATTAATAATTTTCACAACATATAGAATTAATAAAAGATTATGGTTATATATTTGTATTTTTTCCACTATGTACAATTGTACATCATCATAATCAGCCGGGGTCAATCCACTGCTAGATGAAGGCCTCCCCAAGCTTTTCCAACTCTCTCGGTCCTGTGTTGTTCGCTGCCACGTATTTCCGCCGAACTTTACCAGTTTCTCACTCCAGCGGATTTAAGGGCGACCCTGTGGTCGTTTTGTGCCCCTTGGGTACCACTGGATGACGGCATTTGTCCAGCGGCCATCAATTCGGCGAGCAATGTGCCCCGCTTATCTCCATTTCATCTGTTTGGCAACGTCTTTTATATCGCGTACTCCTGTCTGCTTCCTAACCCATTCCATACAATTGTACAACATACCATTAATTGTTTCGAAGAAGTTTTTTTGTAAATAAACCACCTAGTTTTTGTTTTAATAAACTTCTGTAATTGTTTTTTCAAATTATAATGTGTATTTTGAAAATGTTTGAAGAAGAGAGTTTGCATGAGCCATGGATAGATCGAGTGAAAAACTAACAATCAATTCCAGAAAAATGTTCGTAAATGTACCTAAATATTGTGTGGTCAACATGATCAAAGTAAAGTGGATATTATCAAAAAGTTAATGTCAAAATAACTAATAAAATAAAGTGGGTATATCATAATAATAATATATACCTAGATAATATGCGAGTACGTGGTCATCTGACAATGCAATAATTTAATTTGCCTTGAGACAAAATAATGTAAAGCACACGTGCATATAAATTCCCTAAGCTAGGCATATTGCAGTGTCTTATTTATTTACAAATCTAAATATTTCAAAACAATGTCCTGCGCATGTCCTAGTACTGTATTTGAAGTAAACCTAACCCTTGTAGTAACACATAGTATTATAATATTGTGTATAATAATATATTTAATTGATTTTATAGATATAATACTAACTTTATATTGAAAGTAAGAACGGTCGCACATATTATAAAATCGTCTTAACTGGGATATGATCGTAAACCAAAAATAGGTGCAATGTTGCAACTATCTTCCATGCACACATGCCAAACCATGCCGGAGTAGTAACGTCATGCGGCTAGCCGAAAAGAATAAAATAACAGCTTTTGCACATGTGTATAATGCGGTATTTTGCTATTGTACCTGCGCCTCATGTCGAGTAAAATTTAATACACGCGACAACCACATACTATTTTCTTTCTACCAAAAATAGCACACCGACACTATTGTGTAAAAAAAATATCACATTGATAAATTCAACGTGTTGCAGTCGAAACAAGATTCCGACCAATGTGGGTTACCAATTTAGCTACCTGCGCCTGAAATTAATGATTAAATTACAACGAAATTAACTAGTAATCATGCAACTGGCTTTTATGGTTTAAATCAAGATACCAGATACATAGAGGTATTTGACATACCTTGATTTTTCCCACCATGTCCAATCCTAATAGTGTCATATGGGCCTCCACAGAGTGGTGGTTTGTATTAACAGATTTTGTTTTTACTAGAAATGGATATCAACCACTTGCTCAACCTGTTAGGTTACTCTAACACAAATTGAAAAATGATATGTGTACTTGCCAGACCCAGAATTCGAGCCCGGGACCCACGAAGCGATAGGCCGACGCTTAAGGCGATGTCTTTACCTACCAGAGGCACCTTGCGGAAAAATACGAAGCTTGCAATTTGAGACATTTTTTTAATAGTTTACAATTTCAACTGTGTTAATTTATAAATATGTAACTGAAAGCATTAAAAAGAAAAATATTTTTTATTTGTAGTCAAAGATAAACTTACAATTATTGTAAAAAAATGTTATATAATGTGAATTTGTCAAAAATGTCTTATAACATTTTATATTTTATGGTCATACTTATTATTAAATTTTAGTTTATTAAGTTTCTATGTTGTACCTACTTAAGAGATTTTTGAGTAATTCATAGTTTTAATATTTTTTTATATTCACTTTAAAAAAACATCAATTTTTGTAAAAATATAAATGTGTATAACTTGAAATCCTTTAAGTAATCGTGCATTTTTTTATTAAACTGTTATAAGATTTTTTTGATAAAAACGTACCTACGCCTTCTACTATAATGCCACTGAAAAAAAATCAGATTACTTCTGATTACTATATAAAACATTAATAGAAGTATGTATTAGGCGTTTGAAGTGTTATAAAATTGTAAATTGTGATCGCATTGTAAATTCTCACAATCGCAAGATCTTTGGATGAAACGCGAGTGAAACAACATAAACATTGTTGTGCAACAATGTTGTCAGAGGTCGCAGCATTACAAAAGGTAGGTACTTCCCCGAAGTACCGACTGAAAGTGCAATAAACGTAGAAGATTTATTTGTACAAAACTATTGTATGCTTCAATTAATTCTCATGTAGAGAGTACAAGAGTATTTCAATAATTAATCTAACATGTATTTAAATACCGACATGTCAATTTATCAAAAATGCCATTAATAATTTTGTTGTAATGGTTATTAAATACTTATATATTATAACAGTGACGATGGGTGGAGGTAAGCTGTTATGATCTGCCGTAAATAGTGTACACTAAACTTGTGAGTCAGGCGTATTTGTTTTTATTGAAATTAGACTACAATTTACAGATGGTGTTGGTTAGTTTTTAAAATTCAATTAGACACTGCGAAAAGCAAGCCATAATTAATTATATATATTAATAAATAAATAGAATAATATTATAGTTTGATTTTTTAGGCAGGGCTAACGAATTTAAAAAAAATGATCCAACGATATGTGTAGATGTATTCTTAATCCAACGAAAACAAATAAGTATGAATGAAATAGTGTGCACAATTTTCTTGTATCACCCAAAATATACCAAAACAATTATGGTTTGGCTTAGGAAGGGTTTAATTGATTTTAAAAACTAATTAATACCATCTGTAAATTGTAGTCTTAGTTCAATAAAAACAAATACGTGTGACTAACAAAGTTTAATGTGCACTATTTATGGCAGATCTTAACAGCCTACCTTCACCCTTCGCTACTGTATTATAGCCAAATAAAAGTAAGACTGTAAGTATTGTAGTGCGTTTCTTGTAATTTTTTCAACCATTAAGGGAAAGGGAGTCCGTCAGGGATGTGTTTTAGAGATTGGGTGTACCATCTACGCATAGCAAGTATGTACAATCCGAGATCTTGAAACAGTTGAAAGGGTTTGTATTTATATGGCTTCAACCATCGGTGGAAAAAGAGGATGTGAAGCAAACATAAGAAAGCACTAATGTCCAATTTAAGCATTCATATAATAATATGTTATCAAAATATTAATCGTCAACAGCTTAATTATACCAGTTGAATAAATACGGGCCTATAAAAATTTTTCGAATACAATTATTCTTGGTCACAGTTAATTTTATCCCCCCCCGACTATGTCCAATCCTAATAAGACCTCCATGGACCTCCACAGAGTGGATGTTTGTTAAGCAAATTTTGTTTTTCCGAGAAATGGATGGCAGCCATTTGCTCGCCCTATTAGGTCCATACTCTGAGTCATACACAAATTGAAAAACAATAAGTATGCCAGACCCAGGATTCGGACCTGGGACCCACGACGCTATAGGCCGACGCTTAAGCCGCGCAGCCATCGAGAGTGAATAAAATTATCACACATATCTTCTCTTCTTCGCATATATTGAAAACATAATAATTATATTCTTGAATGTCAGTGTTTTGAAAAAAAATATCGGTCAAACAAAAATATGGGCGAAGAATTTTCCGGACACGATTGAGTACACGTGTAATAATTATTATTGAATGATTATTTATTAAAAATCGTTCATTCTACTTGGGTGCGCAAAAACCAATTCAACTAAATGAAGTTTTCAACAAAACCACAAAGCGTATTTAGAAACAATAAATAATTTTATTAGCGCGGCAACAATGCTGTCAAACAAGTATAAAGGAAATAAATTGGCCCTCTGTAAAATGCAATTAAATTGCAATAACTGGTGTTGCCAGTAACACAAAAAATTAAAAGATTTTTATTATCTTGTTATTTAACTTTCAGATTCAGCCTTATTGGACATAAAAAAATCGTCTCGAATGTGATATGGTCATAAATCAAAACAGTCGTCAAATTTGCAATTCTTTTCAGCGCACACGGGCGGGACCATACTAGGACAGTGACTTCATGCAGCTAGCTGAAACGAATGACTGACCAAGAAAAATAGATTCTGCGTATGCGCCAACATAAAACATTTTGCTATTTTTCCTGTGGATAATGTCGAATGAAATTTGTTACATGCGACAATCAAATGTTTTTTTCTACCAAAAATGTCTCACCGATGCTTTGTGTTTTGTGGATGACAACTCGACAAATTTGACGTGTTACTATTGAAACCAGTTTGTATATACAACAGGACTTAGGCCTACAATATAAACACTGTTATTATTATTATTAATACAAATAATTAAACGATTTAACTCAGCAATTCAATTTAGATCACTAAATATTATTGAAATTTGTCACACATATTTTTATTTTTATATCACCCTCATAGTTTATGTATAACTTGTATAAAAAAAATTGTCTACATTTACAAATAACAAGAGGGCATTGACAACGGGAATGGAACAACTGGGCGCCTGGAAAATTGGTCGCCGCACTGTCCCATAACTGTCACAATGAAATAAATAGACGCTCGTTACGATTTTATACAGAAAGTAGACGAGGAATATTAATCAGTTTCTATTTACTACTTAGTAGTTTTAATTCATTTTGCTCTTAACAAAATGTTTTTTTATTTTAGATTGAGAATTATCATACCTATGGCTTTATATAAAAATAAAAGAACTTTCTTCTCCTTGTAACTGAAATAGGTATATGCACAAATAAATCATTATATACGTGTGCGTATTTAAATTTTCACAATGTATTAATTAATAAATTATAATAATTTAAATATACATATTATATTTTTTAAAAGTTCTTATAATTCACGAACGTCTATTTATTTGCGAATTTCATTCAATGGCGTGGCACCCAGTTGTCCCGGCGTCGAATCGTCCTCGACCCTTGTAAACGATTTTTGAACATTTTTGCGGAACGGTAATTTATACGAATTTAAAAACACGTGTCATTTATTTGAGATACGAAGTTTATTTATTAAAAATAACAGTGATTAGATTGAAGTATACAATTTGACAATAATTTCTGTCAAATAATAATTATTGATAGTAATGAACTACGTACCTACTAACAAGAATGTACTTACCTAATTTTAAATTATTCAAAGTTCATCCGGTACCTAGTTGAGTACGTAAAAGACGTTTTATTTGATTTTCAATAATTGCATTAGTGTTCACAACAATTTTATTATTATAAAAAAATATTCGTTACGAATCTAAATTCACTTAGAAAATCACTGTCATGTCTGACTGAAATTGATTGATTATTGTTAAAGAATATTGATTTATAAAATCTAGTCGAATATGTAGACAACTGCGTTAAATTAGGCCACTGTTTAAATTAAATATAAATTATTAATGTAGTACTTCTGGCAACTCTATGTTTAATACTGAGCGCTCTGACTTGGCTAATTTCAACGATTTACCATCAAAGATAGAACTGTAGTGTTATTTATGGTATAACAACTAAATGGCCGCTATTCAAGACTCCAGTAGATTTAAAATGTTTTTGTTGAACTTTATTGTCTTCATTGCAGGAATGGCTATATTATTAAACTAATTTATAGTTTTTTTAGAATAAATAAAATATTGTAAATGCAAAAATATTTTAATTTTAGCATACTTAATAATTGTTATGCAACTGGTTCACATGGAACACTCACAAATAAAATAATATGCACTTTTGTGTTAGGAGTGATTATTTAAAATACATAGAGCAGTAGAGCATGATAGTTTTTTTTAAATGGTACCTAAATGCCATATATATATACATATATATAAGTATGTGATAGTGGCGAAGAGTTGAGGTAGGCTGCTAAGATCTGACATAAATAGTGCAGAAAATTGTTGGTCAAACATATTGTTTTCATAAAACTACACTGTGTATAAATATAGTGTTTGTTCCATAGTAGATAATAGACAAAAATAGTTATTTGTCTATAAAATACTTAAAGTTATGCCATTAAACCATACATAATTTCAAATAATTTATAGATAGAAAAATATTTTTTATCAATTTGGTTTCGTTAGGCAGAGCGTAATGAATTTTAAAAAACTAACCAACACCATCTGTATTTGTAATTTAACGAAAACAAAATAAGTATGACTAAAAAAGTGTGCACTATTTTTATCGCATCGCTCATATCGTACCTAAACTATTATGGTTTGGTTTAGGTAGGATTTAATTGATTTTTTTAAAACTAACCAGCACCATCTGAAAATTGTATTATTAGTTCAATAAAAACAAGTAAGAATGATTGACAATGTTTAGTGTGCACTATGTGCATCCTTCGCCATCGGTATATATTATATAATATAAGTGTGAATAAATTTTAAGGAGACAAATGGAATATCAATATTATTTTAGTGTAGAATAACTATTTTTGGCAAACCGATTATCCTGCAATCGGTGCCATTACTTTGTGTATTTGGAGAATATTGTTGCCTGTGTGAATTATGCAGGAAATAGAAAAAAACATGTTAGAGCCCTATGCAGAATCCAAGATTAGGATAAGTTGCCAAAAAGCATGACTTAACTATATAGACTATACTGAGTATAGAGTTAAGGAATCCTTAACCATAGACTACTTTTGTTATGAACACGCCCCCTTCTGTATTACCATTTACCACTGACAGCTGCTGTCAAAATAAATTCGCATGTCTATAAAACAGTCCATACACTCAAATTCATTTAACAATGTATCTTAATACGGATATTGACAGTGTTTATTCGTTTAGCATGTACTTGCAGAATATTATTTTACTTTTATACGCCAGCCCGTAGAAATACAAGATGCCAGATGATAGAATGACACTTGACGCTAGTGTTACCATGTTAAAAAAATATCTTGCGCTGCCTGTGGAATCACGTATAATGACTTATAACGGAAACATAAGAGTATTATAATTAAATATTAATGTGTATTTATAGCTATTGCATTTATAAAGTGCAGTTGTCATATTTTTGTCATCGTTTAACAATTATAAAATAATTTACCTAAACTATAGGAAAGAGAATTTTTAAATATGGTATTATTTATACAATTATTAATATAACATGATCTTAACTAAGGACAATGTTTCTGCATAGTGTTTTCTGCTAAGGAAATTTTAGTTATGACAAATGTTTCTGCATTCCGCTCTTTGATTATGTATAACAAGATCATTCATATTTGCCCAAATTGTAAACTGGCGGCTTTCTACATAACTATAGTCAATTATTAATACTTGATAAATTAAATCTTATGACCCAACCTCAATGGAAATATGGGTAACGGTAAACTGATATGAGTATTATACTTTCCCAGATGAAACAATTTATCTATCTATTTATATGTATACCTTGTATATGAGTGCTACGTGTCATCAATGTCCTTTAAAATTCCGGGAGATTTTACATCCCGGTTGATACTCTACAATAATGAAATTATAAACAAGTAAATAATTATTATTATTTTGCATGCCAACCGTAAGTATACGTATCATATAAATTATATAGATATCTATTTAGCCTCAAGACCCTGGAATGGTAATTCTAGGTCTCTAACACAGATTCCTATTAATACTATAAAACTCTCATCATTAATTAAAATTAAATTTCAGTCGATTATATTAATTGTAGTATATAATTTACTACCTTGTTATATTATTGCATTTATGATGGATGGGTCACGTGTAAGAATTTAGGTAGCTGAGTATTTTTTTTATTCTCTAATAAATGTCTACTCATATCTGTTTGGATCTAGAAAATAAGAACAAAATAATCAAAGAATGGGTTGTTAATTTATTATTATCTCTCTGAAAATATTTCTTAAATTATGAAGGTTTATATCTAGATTGACAACGACTAAAATATTTGAGTAAGTAGGTATGCCATATAGTTAGAGTTGGGGTTTGGGAATTTCCCGACGGGAATTCTCGAGAAAGATAACTTTTTGAATAATTATGAAATACTAAGCCACAAATTATCGGTATTACAACAATTATTGTAGTAGTTCTACATTCAACGTGTGTCGTTAAAAATCTGTGGCATGTCGGATACTGTCATAGTAAGATCGTGATTCACACCCACGGTGGCCGCACGGCTTAAGCGTTGGACTATCATGCCATGGGTCCTAGGTTCGAATCCTGGGTCTGGCAAGTACACATATTGTTTTTCAATTTGTGTCTGTCAGGGTATGGACCTAATAGGTTGAGCAAGTGGCTGACATCCATTTCTCGTAAAAAACAAAATCTGTTAATACAAACCTCTACTCTGTGGAGGCCCATATGATCCTATTAGGATCGGACATGGTCGAAAAAAAATATCGTGAGGCATAGAAAAGGTAATAGAAAACGTAGTGTAAATGAGGTATTTAATTATGGAGGGTCAGTAAGAACGCTTATGGTAGGCTGAGCATATCAATCGATATTTATCTCATTGATTGGGAAAAATGAAATGAAATCAATCTATTTCGTTAGTCTGTGTATAGGTATGTCTACTTTTTATTTCGACTACCACTATTTTATATTTAATAAAAAAAAATACATATAATTCGTAATTATTAAATCTTACTTCCCATTTGATCTACTGCACCGTGAACCAACAAAACCTTTCACAATTGTCTCAACAAAGACAATAAGCACTGCGCTTAATCTCAAATGTGCCTATAATAAAAATCTTCAGGTAGTTTTGCACTAGATATAGGATGGCTACGCACATCTGGATTCAAATTTACCCGGCTGTCCAAAGATGTTATGAAACGTATCCTATATATAGTACAACTCGGAAGTCACGGTTCAATATAGGATCGTTGGACCTGTTTAGAAAGGACACTGAACGACCTAGCCGATTCAGTGAACATTAAACTTTTAAATAAATATATCGTACAAGTATAATTATTTTACAAATATTTTTTCAAATATTGATGTTGTCAATTACATTATTATTCTTGACAATAATTATTGTATATTTCAGATAACCTATTATTTACAGAATATATGAACACCTAAAAATATGAGACATAATAATATGTAAAAAAAAATTGAATGAATATAATATAGGTAATTAATGAACATCGGATCTGATCATTCAACTTATTTATTTAAGCAGCGCAAACTATAGAACAATACACAGTGCGTAACATTTAATTTTTTTTTGAGTTTGAGTTATAATTCTATTTTTAAATTTTCTGTGTATATTGTTTTAAAATGTAATGCAAATAATATTATATTTAGCAAATTAATACTCTCGACCGAGGATGCTTGATGAAATTTTATGTAAATTCTAATTGATATAATTTTGTACTATTCCATTTGAGTCATTTTTGCGACCCGGATTTCACCTTTCGGCATCATCATGCATTGTGCGCACTCGCCAATGTCGAATAGACACTGACAACGATTACAGTTAATTCTTGTTTATATAGTAATTTAATACAATAAAAGAACGTAAAACCCATTAGAATATCATATTTGCTAATTAAAAGCCTAATTTTTAAAGACATACCAGAATCATTTAAATCAAAGGTAGTCAACCTGGTCTCTACCGCCCACTAGTGGGCGTTTCAACTTTAATGGTGGCAGTGATTTTAAAAACATTTTCATTATGTTTTCATAAAATTCCCCGTGACAATTTAAATTTCAGAATATATACTATTTGTATCGCCCTCGCATAATTAAGTTGTTTTATAAAGATTTATTCTACCAAACTTAGCTAAAGTCTGACATAAAGTATTTGGTAAGTAATTATTATTATATGCTTTAACTTGTTGTAACTCTATTGCTGTACTTTTATAAAGTAAAGTTACTTTCCTACTATATAAATCACCATTACTGTGGAACCGGTGGGCGGTTAGAAAATTTTACTACTAACATAGATACAGAAGTGGGAGGTAGGTATAAAAAGGTTGACTAACCCTGATTTAAATACTTATTACTTTATTAGACTTTAGATACATATTACTTTATACTTAGCATTATGGACAACCCCCGGCTCGCTACTTCTTTTGGTCCGGGCCCTTATCCATTTTAGCGAAATAAATCGTATCATTTAAGGTTGAACCCATCGCCGAATCGAACAATCATTATTGTCATTTTGGCAGTAAATATACCTACGTGTGAACAGTTTTTTTCCAGGATGAATAGACCAACCTTCACACTAACTGTCTTAATCATTTATATACTATATAATATGTCGTTAATTATATATTGTAAATTAAATTAATGAACGAAATAAGAAGTGGAAAATTGTATTATGTAGTTCATTTAATAATAATTTATTTTATTTAATAATTTGGTCCAGTTTTACACTCGGAGACAGAATAATAATTTGGCTCCATAACTACTAAAAGTTGCCCATACCTGATTTATTTAATAAGCACTGAAATAAAATACTTCTTTTGCATTACAATATAGTGCGTAATTATAAATTATGAATTAAAATCATAGCAAAACAATTTTTGATGTTTCAAAATTTTACAATTCAGTTTTTACTACAAAATAAGTTACGTATTTAACAAGCCTGGTGCGCATCATTTTCTTCATCATATTAATATACAAGAACATTTTTGTAATATAATGTAAGAAATGTTACGTTTTAGCTGAATTGGCTTTGGAAAATTAAAATTATTTTATTTTTATAATGAATTAATTGGAAAATTATTAATTTAATAAAGTTGAACAATTTCACATCGCCACGTTGACGCCCCGGACAATAATAAAATAACAAGCTCAGTGCGACTGTCATTTATTTCACAGATACGGTCAACTGTGAATAATATGGATACACATCCGACCTGCTCTAACTACACTAACATAAGTAACTCGTATATATATACGAAGGTGTGATATGAGATACACTCGACCCTAAGATTTCGAGACAACGAATTAAATATTTTATAACATCGCGATGAAAATATAGGCAGTCAATTAAAACTGAATGTAAACGCCGGCAATAGCCATGTATAGTCATACCACTTTCTGTATTTAATATTGTGATTAAAACTATCAAGCTGTATGTATTACTTGATAGGTTTAATTAATGTAATACTTCTTTCTCTGGCATCATACATATAATATAGAAAAGAATATCAAAATTTCTTCTATTTTTGTTAAAAATATACACACACGATGAGCAAACGTATTTTGCATCTTTATGACATTCTTCAATTACTAGCGGAGCCAGCTGAACATTTTTCAGTAATCGCCCCACTGAATGAAATGGAAATGTAGGGGAAATAAATATCTGATCGGAACAATATCCTTGTGAAATTAAATAGAATTTAATAGTTATATTTGTTTGTCCGGTTTCATATAGTCTTAGATATACTTAGTAAACTCATATAACAATAGACGTCTTAATTGATTAATTTGATTGAGATAGCTTTTCCAAATGGGAAATTTTAAACTTGAAAAATAAACTATTACGACAAATAAACGAATCGTTTATAATTGGGTAGTGAAAGAAAACAATAAGTGCATATAAGTACATAGTAAATCAGATATTTTTTAGTAATTAGTAGAGAAATATCGCTTTTTTCGGCAATTTTTTGTACACCACTGTGTTTTAGGATGTAAATGATTTTCTAGAATAATATTTGAGATTTCTGATAATCAAATATAATATTATATAAAGTATGTAACGACATTAATATTTTATGACAGATGCTCAAAAAGATATCATGGTGGTGAATAGAATACGCATTTTTGAAAATTATGTAACTCTGAAAATGTAAATTTCATTAAGAATATGCTAGATTTAAATTATAAAAGGTGCAAAAATTTAAGTGATAATATACAAATGCTTGATATATTAACTACGGAATCTTTAGAACAATGTCTTAAGATTTTAAAATTATGAGCAACTAAACACTGAAGCACGTTGCATTAAATTTGAATTTTGTCCCCGGTTATTATATTATTTTTTGTTTCTGATGCATTTAAAATTAAGTATAGTCACCATTCTGATATTATATCTATTATAATTATATTATATTCTGATTTTATAAATTTTAAATTACGCTAGAATTTGTCACAACAAAAGAATAAATAGACATCGTCCGACCCCGAACTGCTGGCTAATAGTTGAAATTATAGCTTTTCCAATAATTGTTATTATTACGTAAGCTAGATAGAATTTGAAGCTATCCTCCTAACCAACCTTCTGTAATTAAATGTGTTGTATTATCTTAAAATAAATAAATTTTATATTTAAAAATAATTTTTATAAATGTTTTGTATAATTTATCACCAAATACGTCCTGACAACCCCAACACTTAGTTTTTGCCGTTCATTCTAAAGTGACCTCTAAATAAAAAGGTTTCAGTGTGTATTTTTGATAAAATATTCTTATTTAACCGTAAATATATTTTATAGTGGAAGCTAAAATAATTTTTTAAATATAACTTTTTGGTACCGCGATATTAAATACACGTTAATTACTTACACTGATAAAAGTCGATTAATGTTTTGTTTGCCAAATAGATCTATAAAAACTATAGAAATATTTGTAGGTATGTAAATGATTTTTTTAAATTTAATAATATAATTAAAGATTATAAAATCAATCCTTTTATATCTTATTTATTCTATTTTACAGTATTTTAAACAGAAACTATGCGCAATTATTGTACAGAGGCCATACGAGAACATGTTGCATGCGAAATAATGCAACGGAGAACAATACCCGCCATAGTTGCATTAACAAGTACCTACATCCCAACAATAACTGTAATTTTACATGATAGACGTTATCAAGATACGCGTTGTTCGTAGAATACTGTACCTAATGCAATGTCATCTGTATTTACGATTCTACTGAGATTGCAACCATATGTTACAATATTTGCCTGACAATCAAGTTAGTTTGTTATTGACAAGTCGTTTGCAGAAGTCAATGGATTCAGATTGAAGGTATTGTAAATTCTATGTATTTATTATAAAAAAAATAAAAAAAATATCAAAATAATTTTCGGCAATATAACTCCTGATCAGTCATGACATTCTTCATCCTATACAATCCAGTGTCAATGATTTACACTTTATTTGGCTGAATATCATCCGATTCATTATGCTACAGTCAAGCTATCTCAGTTTTGGATATCCATGTCTCCTTTTGTTCTCAAAAGATCCGTAAGTACATAGCCCACCTTGCTGGTATCTCCTTCTGAATTCTATATAAGAACATGGCTGATGCAACGCAATCTTTAGATTTTCATAAGCTAAGTTTCACTCCCATAAAGTGAGTTTCACTCTGTCTCAAATTTCGAATACCATTTTCTTTAAATGCACCAAATATTGTTTTAGGGTCTTCCCCTCTCAAAGATATCCTTTAATATTTTTTGCAGAGTTTTTAGCGATACCAATAATAGTAGGCAGAGGAGAATTCTATAGAAATCAAATATCAGTAGGTTACTTTAAATAAAAAAAAAATGTAATACTAAAATATGAATAACTTAGTATTTATTTTTAACAACAGAAAATATAGAAAGCTGAAATAAATACTTTTACTGACGAACTATTGTTTAAAAGTTTTGAAATGAGCTTTTGTAATTCACTTATACGTCAATAATATGGAACAAGTTTTCATGACGATTGAGCATCGCTAATACGAAACAAAAGGCTTGGAACTAAAATAATACATTAGTACTCTCCCAAAAAACGCTGGACCAAAGAGGTATACAACTTTAGATTTATTTAAATTTTGTTTATTAAATATGTAGCACAGATTGTAAAAAAGTTATAATACATATGAAGCAGTTGAGAAATTTCAATTACCATAAATACATAAGCTTATATAAACACATTTTTTAAGTTTCAGACAATTCAAGACTTCATCTAAGACAGATTTTGAAGTGTATCTGACATACTGTAGTTCGTCGTGGATCTGAGAAAGAGTGGCGGTGCTGTGTAGCCTCAAAGAAAGACAAATAAAAACAAGAGTATCGGCCAGCGGAAGCGACTAAATGAATGAGCTTATGAGCCTTCATTGTGGCATGATAGAAGAGAAGCAGAGGACCATTAGGGGTAGAAAGTCTTGATCGAGCAGAATAAAGTTGCATTATAGGGTGTACATGCTACTTAGCCATGAAAGAGTGTACTTGTATCAGTTTAACAAGCATACTAGTCTCGTAAAACATGCATTAGGTATCTATTATTTAAAAAAAAACACACCACTTTTTGTCTACGAGATAGTTAATCACTCAAATTAAAATCATAGTAGGCAATACGTCTTCTTGATTGTTTTAAAATGGTAAATTATTAATTTGAAGTAGCCGAGTATTTAATGACAAAAGCATTAAATAAGAAAGTGAAAGACTTCCTTAACGACGTATGATTACACTTAATTTCTCAATTACCCAATCAAACACCTTTAAAACTTTATGTCAGTCCAGTTATGTATGAACATTTACTAGAAAATGCCTTCAGGGGCCGTACACATATCTACACCGTGTAATAATATATGGTTTGGATTGTTAATAAATAAGTAATATACGGCATTGACAGGTCATTCAAGCACCTATGTCCCTTAGCATAATATTCGACCTACATATAGATATGGTGTAGCTTATATATGTAGAAATTGAAGTGCAATTCAATGAAATAGATTGATAAACTATAGTATCATAAAGTTTCATTTGTTAAAAATAAATAAATAATTGTCAAGCGAGCTTTTACTTAGTCTTAAGATAAGATTTGGCTTATTCCATGAGTTTCTTAAGAACCCTGTCAATCTCCAATCTTCTCCAGTTTCCAGATATTTCTTCATGCAGTTAATCTATATCCTACTTACACGGCCTGTCTTTTAGGTCTATTTTTCTGGTATACTTACTGTGTTATGGCATTCTTTTTATATGGTTGCAAATGGGAGTCTTAAATTTATTTCAATGACCAACAAATTAAAAATTTGTTGTGCAACTAGATTCCAGGTGTTAACTCACCTTTATTCTATAATATTAATACTATCGACCGAAGGTAATTGATGGAATTTGAATTTAAATTCTTGAGTAACTCAAATGGAATAGTACAAAACTTGAATCCATTAGAATTTATTCCATAAGCCTAATTTTCTAATACGAATTCAACAATTTTACGTAATATTTTATGTTAAGTTATTACGTAGGTACCTACTCGTATAAATTTAAAGTATATAAATCCATACAATAAAACAAAATTTGAATTAAAAATAACTCGTAAAATGTCATTAAATCATAAAAGATCTTACTATTTAATAATAAATATAGCATACTATTATAATACTATTTGTTATTGAGGTACTGAGTTGTAAATTCAACATCATTGGTTTTAATATTCTATAAATGGGGTAGTGGGTTTCAATGATCCATTATTAATATTCCATGAAAATATGTAGATAATTATGTATGACTTTTGTGTTTTTAGACAATTATTCTAACCAAAACATTCAAATTCCATATCGCCTAAAAATAATAATACGAGTAGCATGTTATATTATATAATATACCATCTCATTGAAATATAATCGAATGTCAAATAAAGCAGTTACATATTTTAATTGCATAAGTATATAAGTTTACAATATATGTGACTATGTAAAAACGGCTTTTAAATAATTTTTAATTATGCCACTTATACTGGTAATAATAATTAATATATTAATCAAAAATTTACATATCTACTACCAACACGTTGAGTAAACCATCAAAAAATCATCAAAAGTTGTCAGGTGTGTCATTTGAAAGTCAATAATAAACTGTGTATTTATTAGCTAATACAGTTACACTGACTGATTGGTTTCTTATTTCAAAATATCAAAGTAAACTATTCATCATTCACTTATTTTAAATTATATTTTCCTAAGTAACATTCTTGTTTCGATATTTTAGCTTAGAAGCCTGTATTGTATTATACTAACATGAATCTGAGATTCTTATCTCAAAACGCCTTATCTGATTTTAATAATTCTAATATTTGGTACTGCCCTAGTGGCACTGGTATGCAGTGGTGGAGATGTTAAAGAAACTGACTTTTGAAATAAATGTTAATAACATATAATAATTAACCAAAATTTTGAAAATATATTAAATCTTTATTTATCATAAATAACATATGTGGATACATACAATATAAATATATTATTTAGTATTATGGTAAGTAGAAAAGCAGGGTTTTGATTTGATGGTATCATTGCGCCGTATTTATTCATATAATTCGTATAAGGTTGGTGCTGCACTGACCCTAGTAGCTACAGATACCATTCGATGGTCTGGGATTTCTTTATTAGAAGGTACGGATCTGATGACCATGGAGGTTACACCAAGATAGCACCATATGCCATACATCCCTGGAGAGTGTGGATTTACTGAAGGAGCATTCGAAGATCATATATTCCTAATAAAATAGAATATAATAATATGTTAATAAACTATTTGTTTTATGTAACGAAATATTATTCATCAGATATTTAAATTTTGAAGATATTGTGATATTGGTTAGTAAAGAATATAATTACTTTAAGCTACAAAAACTATGACATACCAAAATGAACGCATTTAAGATGTAGGTACATACTACTTGTTAATTTTGTTGTAAATAAATAAAATGCACCAGTGTCAAATAGTAAAACACACTGGCAAGAATCCAGTGGGTGCGGGTTTAAGTCCCGCTGAGCGTCGAATTTTTTTCCATTTTTTTTCTAGTAGGTATGTAATATATATCTGAGGTATATTCAAATTATGTATAATTTTATATTATATTGCGTAACAAGATCTTATAAATAAAAATTACATTTTAATATTGCAGTGCAATATAGCGTGATGAACGATATTAATATTTTTGTGAGGCAGCCAGACATTCTTTTATAAAAAAAACGAGATGTCCAGGGGGCACAAGGCGAGTTTTAAACTACTACCGTGGTTAAACCACTCTGTAAAACGCCGTATTGTTGCCAACTTGATGGAAAACAATCAATTTACATAATTACAAAAAAACATTTAATATATAGCCATATCTCAAAGTTGGTAGCAATAAGAAGCACTGTAACTTGAAATATAAAGCAATTTTTGGCCTGATCTCGACATATTGTAATATGCATAAATAATAAATCAATAGACAATTATTAAATGATTTATTGAATTATTGCTGCAACTTTTCATATACTGTAATTATTTTTTATACGAATAAATTAATATTTTTACGTATAATGAAAATATTCCCTAATCTGACAATTAATAGCTAACAACTGACTGTCAAGTTTTTGCTTTTTGTATTAGCCCTTTTGTTATGTTTTATATATATACGTCTTCTCGTGGCAATATATCTATAAGTTCGCCAAAGTTGCATAAAAATTGGGAGAACAAAATAGCGAACTATAATATGCAGGCTGAGGCAATCTAAATTTAGGAAAAAACACACATGTATACAAAATTTAATAAAATACCTAATACAGCAACTGTTATGGGTATCATTTTTCTTACAATATGGTCCTTACTATGTCAGGGATAAACACATAAAGGAAGCATCAAATTTGATTGATACCCCTTTTTAATTAAATGACATACTTATTATAAATTGTATAATGTAAATTAAGTGAAATAGTGTTTTTTTCTTCTTCCATATCCACCCTTAGTCGGAGCATATGGAAACCACGCGGCGCCTCCAAGAATCCCTGTCCCTCGCCAGTCTTCTTGGTTCGTTCCAGGTCAAACCAGCGTACCGTAGCTCCGCCGTATACACTCTATAGATAGTATTTAGCGGCTTTTCAGGACGCAGGAATCCGGTCGGATTGAAGAACAGGTTGAGGTGCGTCCAAATAATTAGTAGGTTAGTCGATTGGCTAAACAATATTTTCGTTAAAAAAGCTTTCTTAACGGCCCACGTGCTCGTCGTAGGTCAAAATTGAGTTTTTATTGTATTTTTAAACCATGATCCTGGACACTCCTTAAACGTTGTAGACAATATATTTATATAATTTTGAAGCCTTATTATCCTTTATAGTTATTTTAAACATTTGATGACTGCATAAAGTATTTTTGTTAGATAAAATAGTATTCTTTTAAACCTCTCGCTCTAATGTTTTAGAATATAGTCATATTTCGCTACATAAATGTGCAGTGGTGTTAAGATTTTTTACATTTATTAATTTTTAAACGCATTTATAAAACCATTAGTATAATTTATTACGAGATAATTTTTGTAAAATATTCACGATACAAAATTATATTGATAATCTCTGTGATCCCAAAGTTGACAAGAATTAGGCATTTTATTATTCAAAAAATCGGCAAGATTAACACATTTGAAGATGATTCTAAAGATACTTATTATAAGCTATGATTTTGACCATTCAAGTGTGATAAACATCTTATGAATAATGATTACTTTATAATAATTATTGACCTAAGAATAAGATAGTATTTTTTTGAAATACGCCATTTCTTTTGTCATTCCATAGTGGTTAAGCTACAACATACGGCCGTAGCCATAAATTGACAAACTATAATTAAAGTAGGAAGTAAAATGATATTGACGCGCGTGTTTGAACAGGATCATGGTTTGAAAATACAATAAAAACTCAATTTTGACCTTCGACGAGCATGTCCCCCCTTGAAACTTTGTCAAAAGTAAAAGTCAATTCTATGTTTGTTCATAAGCAAAGCACAGATGAGCCTCCATAGAGTTGAGTTTATACTAATAGACGCCGTGGGTCCCAGGTTCGAATCCTAGGTCTGGCAAATACACATATTGTTTTTCAATTTGTGTGTGTCAGAGTATGAACCTAATAGGTTGAGCAAGTGGCTGACATCCATTTCTCGTAAAAAACAAAATCTGTCAATACAAACCTCTACTCTGTGGAGGCCCATATGATCCTATTAGGATCGGACATGGTTGAAAGAAATAAAGAAGAATAGTATTTTATAAGGAGTGATTGTTAACCCTGTATCATATCCTCTTGGTCCTTAGGGTGGATAAAAAGATACATACACTGAAGATAACATTTTACATTTTTTTGCTCAACTGAACCCACAATCTGCGGTACCTATAATACTAATATAAATATAAAATTAAACATGTCTATGAAACGATTCTTTGGCAAATTAAAATAAACTGATTTAAGTTATATATTATATGCATATTAATAAAAATAAATTCGATAATAAATTGTCGATTAAACTGAATATTTCATAAACTATAGATTTAGACATATTTAGGAACTTATGTATCTGAATTTACTTTCATTTGAAACTAAACAAACAACAAACTTAATTCTAACTGTTTAACGCGTTCAATTGAGTTATGACGTAATGAATTATTAGTTAGTACTAGCTATCTATTTGCTGGTTCTAAATACGAATTTAGCTATATTTTGAAACTCAACACTCAAGAAAAGAAGATGAATTAGGACGAATTTGAATCAAAAGCTGATTTTTTATATACTTAGAATTTATTGACTCTTTTTATCAAAATCTGATATTAGGAACAGTGGAAATATATTATATAATTAATTTCAATTTTGATTAAAATAAATGGCGCTTAGAAAGGGTTTGATTCTAATTATCGGTTTACATAATATTTAGCTAGTAATTAATATAATTTATAACAGCTGGCGAAGATCACACAGGTGCCAAAGCAATTTTAGTGGTCACTGTGTTCTCTGCAATCATCTCAAACCATAGCCGATTCACATCAATTAAACTGAGGTGCATGTACCTACCTAACGGATAGAAGTAATTTAAATAAAGTCACTTAATCGGTGAGAGTCACTTAGAAAATTTGCGATAATTTTCCTCATTCACATTCCTCTAGTGTCCCACAGTTATCTCTTGAGTCAGCTGACGAAGAGATGAGTGATACCTCAGATAATTATTAGTATCAATACAAATTTTCACCCATATCCAGACAATTGGCTATCGAACAGCTTCATCGGGTTATTAACAAAGTTATTACCAATTCACCATGATATTAAATAAAAACCCCATGATATTAAATAAAAAATAATTGAGGTATTTTATGGAAAAAGAGCGTTAACGTGATAAGGATGTTTTTCAATAAATCTGTTAAAATTAAATTTGTGTACATATCAGCTAAAAATCATTAATTAATCTTGACATCAGATTTCATTGAATAACATGACAATTAATCGTTTTTTTTTTTATATGAAAACGAAAATTTCAGGATTATGCTACTTTCCCGGAGAGGAGCTCAGTTGTGTATTGGTCACCACTACGAATTTGAATGTCTCATTGATGATTGACAAAGTAAGTTTATTAAAATTTGTTTGTTCCTTCCAAATTTTGAATTTTTATTACAGATCAAGATAACGTTTCCATATTATTTTAAATTCGATTTCGTTTGTTTAAATTTTACTGTTCTCAGAATAATTTTGATTTTGTAGATATAGAATGTGTGAGATTCAAAGTTATTTATATTTGCACTTTTATATAATATAGGTACAATTTATTATTTTCAATAAACCATTTATTTTATTCAACGAATAATTCACAAGATTTGAAAATGTAACATTCTACATATTGAAAAAACATAACCGATTGTCAAAAATAAAATTTAATAAGCATTTCATGTAGAACCTATAAGTTTAAATTATGGTAATTAAGTAGGAGGCCCGTAGTTTAATTGGTTAAAGCATATTGGCGCGATATTAGTGGATATAGGGATTAAAATCACGTGGGGAGTCTTAATATTTTCAAATGTGATTTTTTCTAGTAGATATTTGACGTGTTTTCAAGTTAGGTATGTTCAATTACTTTCATATTGAAAAGTGTATTTCAAATAAGATTAATGTAAATTGATCAACAAAGTGACCTTGTGTACAGCCGGGTACTTTTTGAATGGTATTACTTATTTAATTGATTTACACTACTGGTGTAATAAATTATTAGTCAATACGGTATGTTTATTCTTTTGTAACTTTGTGGTTATTATAAATTTTATTCAATATCACTGTACATATTGGTAATAGTTTTTTTTTTAATTTAATCCTGTCGCACTCTTGGGTTAATCGTCCCAGTATGCGAATATTTTCTATCTTCCTATTTTACCCTTTACGTTTCCTATTATCAAAAGTCTCTCCAAGTTAACATCCCTTACTTCGAGTCAAGGAATTGCAATTTCAGTATGCTAAAAATCGGTACCCTAGTATTTATCGATACCGAAATATAAGCTCTGAACTTTGGTTAAAAAAAACTCGCGATTTCGGTTTTGAACGAAATAAAACACTTCCATTCGGTTTCGGTTTCTGGACAAAATTTTCTTTCTTTTTGTGAGAAAAGTTGACGGATGATTGAGTTTTAACAAATACCAATATTCAATATGAAACACTGAAATAAAAATATTGATGTTTTTATTCGATATTACAGTTCCTATTTGAACTACGAGTATATTGGCAAAGAATTGATTTTCAGATATAATATAATATTATGTATGATCAACATTCTGTCATTATCATTTGGTCTTCAGGATAGATTACTACAAATGATTTTATTTTTGTACACATTTGAGTTGTTTTTGACAGTTAAGGTTTCACATTCAAATTTTATATGATCGATACAGTGAAAAGAGTAATTAATTATAACCTATGCCAGCTATATTTACCGTATGTGAATGAACATAGATCACCAAAAACGATTCAAATGGAGTACTACAAAACCTTAATCAAATAGAATTTAAATTATAATCTCTTCAAGTACTTCCAGTTGATTGTATTAATTTAATTAGTATTTATTCATTTAAAAATATTATTATGTTTAACTGCTAACTATAAGTTAAGTACCATCCAGTTAAAAATGAATACTTACTGGAAAACTAAATTTGAGATTTTTAGCTTAACGGTTCTAGGATTTTCGGGTTTATAATATAAGTAGACTCAAGTGGTAAACAATTGGCTCTGAAAGATATAAATTAGTTAAATAGGAAATCTGAACTGATCGTTTGTAAAAATCCGACTTAAAATACACTGGATATGAGATTCAGATATAGTATTTTACATTAGAGGAAAAGTTTCCATGAAATACAATATTTTTCTAAGATCTTGCTTCATCTTCTCTAAGTACAGCTTTTGCGCGCCGAGTCTTCGTAATGAACGGTTCGGTGGAGAAAATTACCCATCTTCAGATCGCTATTATGGTTTTCTAAGCATGCATTACAATGCGTTACACCGTGCGATAACAGCTTTGGCGTAACACGGGCAGGAAGGACGATGTCGAATGCGAAATTTTCTGTTGATATTATAAAACAGTAATAAGTAACGGCCACCCAAGTATCAAGGTAGTATTAAACAGGTTAATGATGTATTGACTTTGAATTAAAATTAATTTATTATTGTGAGCGCTTATTACAAATGACAAATTCAAAACGTTCACAATATAAAGCAAAATAACAAATAAAAAAATCAGTGTGTGTACTTGTGTACGCGCGTTAGAAGTTATACTTCTTTGGCTTAACAAAACAAAAACAAAACATGTGATAACCTAGATTCTTCGACTAGCTCTTAATTATCTTGTTAAATTACACACTCAAGAAAAAGGACCGCTTATTGGAACGCCGTTGGTTTATTTCTATACACTTTAAATTATTACTAAATTATGTAATTATTTATCGTTGTTTTTATTTTTAAAGTAACAACTGCCGCTATGACGTTTAATAGTTTGTTTACGTAAGGAATTTCAAATGGCCGACAATAATAAATTCGCTGCCTAGGCAACGGAACAATTCTAAACTGTAATATTATACTGTATAATCGTCACGATTGGAGTATCCTACTGTGGCGTAATGGTAGTGCGTTCGGCTGATAACCGAACAATCGGTGGTTCGAATCCAACCGAGTGCGTTTATTTTTGTGTGAAAAAATAAATTATGTGTTACATGTCACACGCCAAAAATACATTCTGATCTGATTTTCCAAACGCGCCTAAAGACGTATAACTTCAAAAACATTCAGGTATAGGCATAATATTATATATACGTACGTATAAAGCGTGCTAAACAATATACAAAACGATATTCAACTACATAGACTGATCTAAATTAAAAAATAATAAAACAACCACCGCTAAAATTTACTTTCACGCATGTACTAATATAAATCAATTTGGTTGAAAAAAGATATTGCCTTACACCGTGATCTAACAAAAGTGAAGGTACTAATCTTTGTCATTAAGTTTTTCAGTACATAGTTATTGAAATATGATTATTTTACCCCCATAATATTATCAAAATATAATATGGTAAAATCATGCATGTTTTAAATAAACGTTACACCATGTCCATTTTTAAATAACCTTAATTCTGAATTTATAAAAAATGTGAATATAAAAAATAATAATACTAAAATTACAATAGACAATATTTAATAGTTATTACTCTTCATCTATAATTATTTTTAATTAACCATTTTTTTTATTCAACGAGTAATCCATAAGATTTAAGAATGTAACATTCTAATTATTGAATATACATAATTTTGAAAACACTTTTGATAGAATATATTATTATAACCAATAGAAAAAAACTTTTTTGAAAAAAGTCTGGAATCGAACTTGCATCTCTCGGATATCGCGCCCATGCACATTAACTACAATGCTAAAGGAGTCATACTTAATTACGAAATTTTTTAACTCATGACTAAGTGTTTTTAAAATTATGTATGTTCATCTATAATGATGAAGTATTTACATTTGGCCAATCATGGGTTTACATTTCAAATGTGTAATAATATTATTGATTTAACTAAATTTTATAATGTCTTAATTTAGTAATTATATATTATTAACTTATACGTTATTACTTAATATAAGTCTTATTTTAGTTGTCGGTAACTTTGTTATTATTTTATTAATTCAATTAGCACTTTTTCTGCAAGGATGGAAACTAGAAGCATAATAAATATTATATTAATTAATACAATTACAGGAGAATTTCTACTCCATCGTGCGTACTTAATTTAAAAAATATACTTGGAAATATAACATTTATAAATTAGTTTATCTTTCCTCACCCATTTTCAAATAATACCATGTTAGAATATGTTTATTGTTATAAGGTATATTAATTTAAACGAGTCATAATGTAATGGTGTGTTGTTTAGTGATGAGCTTATACAACATCACAAACCCTTGTTGGTGAGTTTTTCAATAAAGCTTAATAAAATAGAGTAAAAAAGTCCATTTCCTGCGCAGCAGCATAGCGCAGCCTTGCGCTTCCCGTCCTGAACATTGTATGTAATTTTATCGGATGCGCGAGATAAAATAATAAACACAATTTCCTGTCTATTCCTAGCGTGTGTTTTCTATAATCTTGCCAACATGCCAGGCATCCTTTAAAATCCTATTCGGTCTTTATTATTGCTTCTATGTCATCATCATTGCTTCTACAATTAGATGCAACTCTAAGCCGCTTCCAGGATAATCTTTCTATGCTTGTATTCACCAGTCTTAAAGACTCACTATTCAAACAGTGAAGCCGTTTCAGATTCAGTATTTCAGTTTCACTGAATTGTATTCTGGAATTCACTGAATGCTATTCATATTTTCCTGGTACCTAATAATAAGTCTCTAATTTTTCTTCTTCTTCTAATAAAATCATCATTTATGGCACTACAACCCTTGGTGGGTCTTACCCTCCTTCAAAAACTTTCTCCATCTTGGACGATCCAGCGCTGATACTCTCCAGTTGCTTTAACCGAGCATTCCTTAACCTCCTGTGGCGCAGTTCAGTCATCTAAATTTCGGGCATCGGGTTCTCTTGCCCTCGTGAGTTGCGTACATAGCCCGCCTAGGGATATATAATATAGGATATATAATATATGTATCAGTACATAGATATATACAATAATCTTGATGAGGCATCAAATTAATGAAAATTAAATATATATTTTTGTATAAGCGAAATTATTCTTAACATAAAAAATATCAGGCAAAGAATGAAGTGCATAATATCATAAGAAAAATATCAGATAATAATAAAATAAATATTTTTATTCTATGATTAATTATAAATCTCAAATTTAATATTATGAATACCTACATAATTTTGATAAATTTAAATCAGCATAGTCCTTATGAACTCGCGCTGGCATCATTTATTGATAAATTAAATGCCTATATCTAGTCAAACAGTCTTTCGTCATTTTTGTAAAAAGTCTGTTTTCATTCTGAACATTCATGGCATTCATGATTTGATAAGGCACTGTACATTGTGTTATACAAAAATTAACAGTTAACATCATAATTAAAATGTTGTATTTAATTACCTATATATTTTTATTTACCATTTGTTATACACGACACATGTCATAGCAAATTGTATTATTTACACGTAAAATATATTTCGTATTGTAGTGCGAATCTTGGACTAATATTTCTGTCATTGTTCACAATAAAACAGTGCTCGAAACATTTCTCGGTGACGTAAAACATTTTGCGTTTCTTGTTACATTCTTGTACAAGAATCACACATTGAAAATACTTCTCTTTTGCTTTCAAAGTCTTCATTGTAAAGCTTTATCTGCATTACTCATATAATATAATTATTATTTTATAAAATTATATGATATCTTAAAAAGTGAGTCTTTAAATACTATATCACTTTCGAAAAATACTTAAAGCTTTATCACAATCTGTTATAATAAATAGCTTTGTGAAAGTTTAACTAGAAAGATGCTATCGTCCAAAACTTAGAAACCCATCGATTAGAATTATTAAGTCAACATAAATATTTATTTATTATATTCAATCAAATCTAGTACGGGCATTACATATGTTATGTGCTTATCTGGTAATATATAAGTTATAAGGAAGCTGTTGCATAGAATCATAGACAGACGCTTTGCCGATTCCACTGTGACTTGTTTCGTGACTAGTTTTGTGATTTTTTACTCATTATTAGTCTTATCTTCACCACCTGATTATATAGGTATTTACTAATTAAATAGAGTAACATAAAAAAAATGATTAATTCAATTTGAAAATAAATATGTATTTGTTTTATAAAATATATCGATCATTTAAGTATATTATAATATTTATATAAAAATATTTAATACGTGTAAAATCATTAGTAATCTTTTTTACCATAGGTGGATCTACACGATAGATATAAATTTTATTATGACGAACTACCACCAGAGAAACACTGAATCTTTATATAATATTATATTTTTTGTTAATGATCACCATATTATACTATGTCAAAATATCAAAATATTTTTATTACATACCGTTGCTAGATTTTTTTTTAAATCAATTTTTCTTGATAATCAATGGTAAATATAAAATTACATCCACAATTAAATTGTATGAAAGCTACAGCAAAAATTACAAAATATGCAAAAAAAGTATCTAACATAATTTTAAAGACCTCATAAATATACATATTATTATAATATTTATAGCGAATGGAATTCTTAAAAAATATTAACACGTACCTACGTGGAAACTAAAATTAAGAGAAATTCTCACTTCATCTACGAAACAATGTTAGTATTGTTAATAAATTTTAAAATAATTACAAAAGATAGTAAGTTGCCAATAATTTTACAAAATTTAATTTAACACCTCGGACGCATAGCTGTAGTTAATTCAGGGAAAAATAGTATTCTACCGGTCATTTTTCATTTATAAACTACAGCACTGCCCTGCCAATTAAAAATACATTGTTTTTGATTTTAGTGAAATTCTTGTAGGAGATTTAAACTGAATTTTCTCTTATGCTATGTAAAATCATTGGATTGTTTTGACATAATCTCTAAATAGACACTACATAATATATGCCATATTATGTAATTCCAATACTATAAGAGAAAAGGTTGTTTAAATCTCCTAAAACAAATTCACTCCAAAAACACTGTCTTTTTACATAGCAGCTTAGTACACTCCCCTTTCGTAACAGTGTTTTAAACATATTTTTGATTAATTATGATGTGATCCAAATTATGTATTCAAATATAGATGCTGCAATAAAAATATGATATATTGTTTTTTAATTAAAACAGTTAAATTTGTTTTTGTGAAATAACTATAATGCTGTTATATTAATTTTAATTTAATGTTTTTAAGTGACTTTGATAAAATTATATTGCTTGGGTCTCCTTTCATGTTAACAAGCCTTTATGTTATCGATAGCTTCTGTCAATTTAACACAGTGTCCGAGAAGCCAAGCGATATTCCATACATTTGTTAAAGTCGCAGGTGATTCTAAGCTCGCCTTTCGCCGGACTTATACTACTTTATTGGGAAGGAAATGCATGTACAAGGTGCAATTGAAAAGGATACTTGTAACCTGTTAACTCCAGTAAAAGATATTAGCTTTGCGGGTAATTTTATGGTCACACGATTAAATCACATGTGTAATTAAATTAAAGGAAAAGCGGTGTAGATGTTGTAAGGATAGTCAGTTGATTAATTGTATAAAATAAAAGAATAAAAGTATTACTTTTGCAGAAATAAACTGATTTACTAGTAGGAATTTATTAATATTTGTTTCCACAATCGAAGCTAAGAAGAAAAAAGTGATTTACATTTAATCTACAAACAATGTGCCTACAAATAATTTGTATCTTTCTCTAGCAGGCGCGCACAGAAAAATCGGGATAAAAGGGGGATCAATTTTCAAAAAAATATTTTTTCATTGCTTTTTGTGGGCTGCATTTAGAAAATCAGGCGCTACTGACTTCCACATGTATGTTTGTTTTAACCTCGATCCCATGTGTCCAATAATGATATTAAGCACGTTTAGTAAATTCGTGTGTCTATTATCATTTTTCCGTTTACCGAAACAATGTATTCTTGATATTCTGCAGCAGCTGCATCTTTAATTGGTTCCAATTTAATGATACTATTGATATTTTGATAACTGAGCAGATTTACTGTCTACAGTGGTGGGTTTAGATACGTGAAGGCCCGATACACTGACTGACTTTGATGCCCTCCACGATAAAAAATAAAGTAATAATAAAATAAAATCTTTCTACCAATGTAGGTACACGATAAAACTATTTATTTATCTAATAAACTATTTTTTTATTCAACGAATAAGACACAAGATTTAAGAATGTAACATGCTGTATATATACATAATTTAGAAACATCTCATGCATATATTTCACACTAGAAAAAATACGTACACACGGCAGGATTTTTTCTAGTGTGTATTATGCATGTGATGTTTTCAAATTATGTATATCTATTTATCTTGTTCCCAAAATGAATTATTATTAGAAGTTTATTTTCTGTATCTGTTAAAATGGATATGTTACTGTTAGTTGCAGGGGATTTTGTCATGCTTTGGATAATATTGTGAAATTATGTTATAATCTAATAATTCGATGACTGGTTTGAACTGTTTCGAGGCCCCCTCAAAATATTATGGCGAATCGATTGCGTCAAAAGAAATAACCGCTGACCCAGGTATTTAAATTCCATGACCTGTCCTTTACGTTTATCTTCGATCATAACTTTGCATTATTTTAACTACTTGAATCATGATTAGTAAATTTGTTACGAAATAATCACATTAGCACTTTGATTACTGAGTGAGTAGGTACATGGACAGTATCCCACGCAAACTTGACGGCATTATCTATGAAAATATAATACGGAGCCTATCGTTAGAGATACAAGCAAAACGATGGTGATTATAATATAGTTAAGCGGCTGCGGTAATTATATGGTGGGCATTTTAATCTCGCGCCACGCCTGTACGTTTGTAATTAATTTTTAACGCGGTGCAAATCGTCCGCCGTGCGTGCCAAATAACTGAGTCCGTTATATTTTTTTAAACTTAAATATTAACGATATGCGCAAAAAGTGTACATAATTATTATATTATTTGGGGTGTTGTCAGTGAGTAGAATAGTACTACCTTTTGCTATTTTTCTGACATGACTAAAATTGCTTTTTTTACAAACCAAATGGTTTTTGACTTTAGATCTGATTTAAGAATGCCCTTAGGAATGGGAATTCCGAATGTTGTAAAATTATTTTAAGTTAACCGTTTGTTCCTATAAAAATATTGTAGAATTTTACGTTATAGCTGGAGCCAAAATGTATAAAAACCAAGCAAAAAAGAATTCCTAGTCTACTAATTAGGTTAGTTACAGGTCAACCTCGTAATTTTTAACAGGCATAAAACGCGAGTGACTTTTGAAAGTTCTGCAAACCCGAATGAAAGTTGAAAAGTCTAGTAGGTATCTACATTTTTTTATATATTTTTATGTACTAAAAAGAAAATTATTCATTACGGAAAAACAAAGGTTGGAATTACGTATGTATATAGTATGAAGAAATTATTTCTACTGTAAAGACATCATTCATTGAGAATAATTACTGTAGTAATATTTTAAAAAATAATTCAAAGAACATACTTTTTAAATTAAAATAAAAAGTACTTTGTCTTAAATCATGTACGGAAATTATATACATAAATTAAAAATAGCCGTCTTATTTATGATGTTTATAGATTTTTTTATAATGTAATAAATTCTAAATGTTTGCAAAGAGGTGTTTGATAGCAATTGAATTGTTGTATTCATTGAACCAGGTTTCGTTTGACGGTATCGTTGGCATACAAATTATGGTTAAAAGTAAAATGTATATGTGTAAAAATGGCGAATATTTTGAATAATAAAAACATCAGTTTATCTCTGCCACAAATTTTCATAGAACATTTCAAATTTAAAAAAAAAACTAAAAATAAAGCGTTGTTTATTGCATAGCAACTGAGAAATATGTCAAACTGATATTTGCTTCAGTTATATTATTAAGAAAACCAAAGAAGGTTCTCAGTAGCTTATAAATGTAATATCATTAGTTCCTATTTTTGAAAATAATGTGTTATTGAATGTGAGTAACGTACCTACCTACGTTACAACAATATTAATGTTTAGTGAAATATCTTGGAAGAACAGTAACAGACCATTTAAAAGAAGAGTATTATTGTGAGGCATGATTCTTTTGTACGTCTACAAGAATACATTAATTTTTAACAGATACTGTTCATAAAACACAAAAACCTGTTGTAACAAATTTATAGTGTATGAGACCATCTTATCACTAATGCATTGCACCAGAGTTATGCTTGAAAAATGTTCAACACGAATGAAAAACACTGTGTAATTCTTGGTAAACACTTGTTCCCAACAAAGTCCAATAACTCTTTCCGGAGCCAAGGATGGCGCTGTTTTCAGTTGGACCCAACGCCACTCCGCGTCAATACTTTACGATCAAACACTTTTAAGCCAACGCGTCAAGATTCGCCGATCAAAAGTACTAACGACCATACAAAACCACAAGCAATTAAACGCCTTAAGCGCATCATTACAAAGTAAACTTTTCATTGAATATCCAACTTTACTATCACAAAGCTTTTTGTTTTACAATTAACAAACATCTTAAAAAGCTCAAGTATTATTGGTATTCTCAAGCGAATTTAGAAGCGTTTGTTTGAAGCTATAAGGTTTATATTTGTGTGCATCGTTTTTTTATTGGGGTAGTTTTGTTGGTTCAGTTTGTTCACAGTGTAAATGACCAATTATCTTGAAAGCAAGGTATCATAATTTCATAGCGCTGAGACGATTTATAAGAGCCACACGTAAGATATAAGGCCGAGGCCACACTGTTGTTTGAGAAAATTGGTTTTGACAAAATCGCATGTATTTTGCTCGTACAGACACGCGATTGTTTCTGGTAGTTAGAAATGATTACAGGAAAGACAAATTTGCTAATTCCGCCAACCTGGATAATAATACTTCACAATACAATGCTTTAAAATGTATACCTACTCAATCAAATTATATCATCCACATTATAGATACATATTATTATTTTTACATAAAATTTGGTTAGTTTATGAATAAAATCGCAAATGCTAAAAATAACTAAAATATACTAAAAAAATGAATGTTATAGTTTAAAAACTAGGAAAATTATTTATTATTAGGTATGTGAAAATAAATGTAATTTGTAAGTTTTTTGTCGTATATTTAGTGAGTGAGTGAGAGAAAATGTACTGATTTATCATTATATTAATGAGAAATACAAATAATAGACTGCACTAGAGAAGACGCCTTGAAGAAGCCAGGGTTGTTATAATATCAGACGTTTATATTAAGTAAAAAAAATAGTTATTTACAGATAGGTACACAATTTAATTATTTGAACTCATTCGTTTAATCAATTATTAAGCTTTTGAAACATTAATTATACTAAGTATTAGATAGTTCATCTAATAGAATTTAATATTACAGTTTTGTTTCATATTGATTACAAGGATACTTGAAGCGCCTAGTTTCAAAAGCCCCTAAAAGGGTTTTTGAAAATTATTGAGTTAGATATGTATTTAGATGGATATTTTTGTAACCTATATGATGGCCAAAGATTGAACTTTAAAAACGCCAAAAACCGTCAATACGTATGATCAAAATTTTGAGTAAATTTTAAAACCCGCTAAAATGGTTGGGTGTGCTTTTTAAATACCCCTAAAATGGAAAGCCAAAATACTCTTTAGAATGTAACAAATTAAAAAATATATACATAAAGTTCACAGATTTAATAGATATGATTTTTTCTAATTTTTCTCAAAACTACCTAAAATCATTTTTCTCATTTTTCTCAGATCTACCTAAAATCGTTTCATTGTCTTTTGAAACTAGACGCTTCACTTTATGATTCAAACTATTCCAATGGAAAATATAAGTACTGTATTTATCGCAAATTTAATTAAACCACATGGATATATTAATTAATCTCTCTTTATTTTAAAATTAATCTACATACTGCAGAGTTGACATAGTGAGAGACTTGGGACGTGGCGCTAGAGCAAAAGAAACGGGACAACATCAAATTTGCTTTATGAATCGTTACTAAAACGTGATAACGTTAATACGTATATACATCCTACGTTATTTAAATTTTACTGTACACTTTCTGTCTATTTTTCTTAGAAGGTAGGCTTTAAATTATCGCTTAGTATGGAGCCTTCGCCACTGGTATTGTACGTTTTTTTAATCAACGTATAGTTACTATTTTTTTATTACCATGGTTTTATAATTATTGAAATACCTTTTAAATCAGGTAACTGTTTCTCTTTAGGTATTTAAGGGTTATAATATTTACATAAACAAACAAGGAATACAATTGAATTTAATTTCGGTCATTATAACAGCACGATTGAAAATCAATTCCAAATAGACACAAGTAATTTGTATCCATATCCAATTGAAATGCATAAAACATGAAAATGTCTGGTGTGTGTTGCCATCGTTCAAAAATTTATTCTTTCAATGCGACACGTTCGACATTTTCCCAAGATCGTTTGTGTACAATGCTTTTACCCTTTTAGAACCCACAATCTACTATAATATTATGTTATATTAAAAATGATCTTATGAATATTGATGCAATGCAAAAACGTGCGATCTTCTTCCAGTTCAACAAATTAAAATAACTATGTTTGTTGTTTACTATACCTATACGAAATATAGCCTCTCTATTTTAAGGTCAATATTTTTTTATTTCTTGGCGTAGTTTACTAAATATAATGTATAACATGTTTTATTAAAAAAATAATTCTATTATTATTAATAATTCTTTGTTTAAATCGGGTGATAAATATTGAAGTCCTCAACCGGATGGGAAAGAACCTAGAATTTATGCTTATCATCAAAATCAAATAACGATAGTACATACCAATACCTCACAGGACATAAGTACAGCATTCCCTAACTTTAGCGACTCTCTCGTAGTCAAGTGCGGAAGGCACTATCATTTTGTCTGGGGGCTCCGGGTTCGATCTCAGTGAGGTCACAATATATTTATATGATTTTTTCAATGCTTGTATATTTGTGATTGTTTATTTTTTATATTACTTTCTAAACTACTGTCATTGAGCCTCATGGACTGTTGCAAGCATTATTAATTTTTTTTTTTATTTATTAAGGAAACAAACAGTTACATATTGATTAAAAAAAATTAAAATATAATTATAAAAAGTTATTGCAACTAGCAAAGTTTCCATAAAATATGTATGTATATTGTCCAGGAATTATCAATGTTTAATAATATAGTATAGTACTATGCAGCATTTATGGTTTAATAACTTCCATGATTGGTACAAGTACAGCCTTCCAAACGGTTATGAGTAAGACATTATAAAGGAACGATCGATGGCTGATCTTCCTTAAGGGGTGGCATCATAAGAAAAAAAAACGATAATTCACCATTTGCTGACACCATTCTTATAATAAAATTACTATTACAGCGCTTTTCGGTTTGCGCGAGCTACCGTTTTCCCGTCTATACACACAAGCTTCCCGATACAAACTGGTTTGCGCAGGTAAGCTTATATGGTAAAGCATGAGTGTCTAGCCGGCGCTTTAGATGATAACAATTGTTTTATAAATAACTATTATATTATTAGGTCCATACCCTGACTCACACACAAATTGAAAAACAATATGTGTACTTGCCAGACCCACGATTCGAACCTGGGACCCATGGCGTTATAGTCCAACGCTTAAGCCACCATGGGTTGTATTATATTAATAATACTGATATTTATAATAGGTTGAGCAAGTGGCTGACATCAATTTCTCGTAAAAAACAAAAATCTGTTAATACAAACCTTTACTCTGTGGAGGCCCATATGATCCTATTTAGGGAATCCAATCCCGAGCCAAAATTCTGATCCCGGGATTTCGGGATTACAATTTGACAATCCCGGGATTGGCATTTTTTTCCATTGTTAATATAAAAATTTTATATTTACAAATAACATTGATAAAATCGGTCAAAAATAAATCTAGTATAATTTATACTATTGAAGACATTTATTGTTAATATTGTATACGTTAAATCTTAGAAATACACAAGTTTAATGGAGTAAATAATATTGTAATATAAATAATAATGTGAATTTAATATGAGATTGTTGTTTCTGATAGTAAAGACATAATGAATGGATTAGCGAGATTTAACATAGTAAAGCAAATAATCATGGCGTACGTATGGCCTTTCCGTATCATAAATCTAATTAGTCAGCCAAATATGAAACTGCCGTAAAACGTATGATATCATGGTAAAATTACTTTGTTAAAAGTGCGAAGCATTGTTTTTTCCAATCTTTCTCATTTTTAATAATTCATGTGAAAAAATAAAATGAATCGGCAACCTACATATGGGTATAAATCAAACTTCATTCAAACTCAGTTTATTTTTAATGTAGTTATTTTATTTTCCACAAAAATTGATTAAAAAATCAATCCCAAAATCCCGGGATTATGTTTATCAATCCCGGAATTCATAGGTATCGAAAATAGCTCGGGATCCCGGGATCCCGGGATTCGGGATCCCGGGATTGGAATCTCTAATCCTATTAGGATCGGACATAGTTGGATGGATGGATTATATTATTCGTTACGTAGGTATAAATATAATTTTATATTAAATTGCATATCTCGTATTCATAATTCTGTCACTGAATGCATCAATTACACAATATTACATATTATTATTACTAAAATCCACATCAATATTTGAAATTGAAACCAATATTGCCTGGAAATGGTTAAAGTTATTGATCATGCAGGGGTCAGACACTCGGACAAACGTGTTGCAGAGAGAGTCGGACCCCCCGGAATGGACCTCATAAATAATAAGATCGCCCTTAACAGTGCGCTCCTGACCTTATGCCGCGGAGATTAAATAATAAAAAAATAATAATCTCCACCAGTCCGCCATTGTTTATTGGCATGGCCATATTTTAAATTGAATATTTATTGTGTTTCTAATTTTGTGATTGTGGTTTAAATTTGTTTAATTTGTATCACGGCTAGAACCCTTAGGTATTGTAATACAGTAAGAATTAGTATCGTTATGAAAGTTACTGTGTATATAGATTGTGAAGTAGTTATATCATAATATTTTTAATAAATTACATCAATTGTCGAAAAAGTTTATACCACAATTTCTTCATGTTATAGTAGGTAACTAAACATAATTTTAAAATACCTACTTCAGTAAATACAGGAATCTAATTTTAGTTTGGTCGTAATATTGAAGCTTGATTTGCTATTATTATAATAATTTGATGGTATGTATACATAATATTTAAAAATTGAAAACACTTCAAATTTTCGGAAATCGAGGAATCAAACCTACGCCCCTGTGGAATGACCACCGTGCTATATTATGTATCTTATCTAATTGCGACAAATTTACTAAACATTTTTGACTATAATAATAGTATGTACTCTCTGAAGTGCTTTCTGAATTGCGTTACTAATTGGCAATCGGCTTTTGTACTTCAAAATGTTAAATTGCCTTAATAATTACTAACCGGCATCAGGAGCACAACATTTATTTTTATTTTAACGTACTTCACTTGCTAATAGTTTTTTGTACACATGTTTTTTTATATAAAAATCATTGTTTTTTAAAAGAAATATAAAATCCATAAAAACTATGAATCATTCAAAAATATTTTCGCTGTATTAGAGAAAACTTAATAAACTAAAGTTTAATCATAAACATGTTTAATTGTAATTAAGATTTATTGTTATTATGCTATAACATATTAGTGTAATTAAAAGTTGGGATCCTTTGACAGATTTTCATTATATAACGATTTATTTCAATAATTATTGTGAGTTTATCTTCAAATTTAAATATAAATATTTTTCTTTTTAATGTTTTATATTTAAGTAGTATACGAGTATAATATTGCTTTTATTGTGTTAACTGTCAATTCATGGTAGAACTGCATTGTATTATTAAATTAATCAATAATATTATTATATTGATTAATTTGAATACTTTAAAATGCAAACTATCAATAATTTGACTCAAATTGCGAGTATCGTATTCCGCTGGGTGCCTTTATAAGCAGCCCATTTATCTTAAGTATATTATAATAATATGTACAACGTGTATATAAAAAAGCTATATTAAGTGACTTATGAATAAAATTATAAAATTTCGTAATAAAAACACTGTTGTATTTTAATAATAGAAAACAAATAAGCAACATTCACCTAACGGTAGTCATAGACTAATGCAAACAAAAGGAGTTCGTATCGCTTCTTCCACTTAGCATCCGCTGTTTAGTGGAAATCCCACACAGTGTTGTTTAATAATCGTCTCATCATCGACAAAAGACTACTTTCCTTGCATACGTCACCTCAAGACGATGTCCGTGCAAATGTTTGGACATCAAGTTATGCCCAATGCGCACGCGCTGTCTATTTTAAGACAGATCCGGACAAAAAAGCTCTGATTGAAATGGTGTTTATGATAAAACTATTGTAATATGTATTTTTTCTAATATCAATCATATTTAAAAATATATTCTGAGCAGGCGCGTACACACAATTTTTTTTTGAGGGGAGTCCATTTTGAAAAAGATAGATAGATATCTATAATAATTTATTTTTGCTTTTATAAGGCGGCGGGAAGGGGCGGGATTAACAAAATATACCAACGCATCTATTATATACACAAGACTGTTTTCAGCTGCTATGAAAACTATCTAGGGTAGGTTTGTATCGAAGTATTAGCACATATTCTAACAATTATAATAAGTTAGCCGTCTACACTCTAGACAGTCAAAACTGTCTATCTCGCTCTAAAATTTAGCATAGCCAAGAGAGGTGCTGTTAAAATATGTTTAACCATTACAATTTGTTAGTTGTAATGAATACAATAAGTGCTAATACTTCGATACAAACCTACTTTAGATAGCTGTCGTAGTGGCCGAAAGCAGTCTTGTGTATAGAATAGACGCACAGGTATCACTGAATTCCGCATTTATCCTCCTATTACTTATAGCTTCTCGTCGCTTCAATCGCGGACCCACGTATTTTTTCTGGTACATTCCCCATACCCATTAAGTCTGCCCGAAACCCTCCTCACTTATAGGCGTGCCTGATTCCATGAGATAATAATATACTTATAATATGGACAGCTTAGCAAATATAGATAGCAAAAAATAGCGTTTTTTTTTTAATTTACTACTCAAATAAAAAAGTTTTTACAGAAAGATCACATTATAATAATATATTATTTAACATTATAATTTTTAAGCCTGAAATGCATACGGAACTCCAATTTCTAAAGCATTATTTAGAAGTAAAATGATGACATGATAGACGAACAAATCAAATGAAAGTAGTGTTGCTGTCAATTTTATTTCGTATTGAAAAATAGGTATTAATAATCGCGCATAATATATAATGTGACCGCCCCCGTCATAATATATTGTTACCGCATAAGTGTATTAAATTGTAGGTAGATACCTACATACCTATCTCGATAGATATTAGTAAATAGACGAAAATAATTTGAGCTTTTTATAATATTATGTATATAATTTTTTTAAATTCCTTAGTACCTCTCTGCAATAAAAGTAGTTTTCAGCATCTGTTAGTATTTGAACCATATACGGTCTGCACTTAAAGAGAAAGATGACACGGTAGGTGAGACTCACAACAATACACATTTAAATCACAATAAACCTAACAATATACATAATTCGGAAGCACTTCTGAAACATACCTATTATATAAAAAAAAAAAATATCGTATCGGGAGGGAATCAAACTCAAATTCATTGCATTCCGGTCAATGAGAATAACAAATTTAACTATCTGCATCCTAACTAATTACGACGAAAAATTAACTAATAGTCATGAAACTGAAGCGTGTCATCAAATTTTGTGGTTTGAATTCGCATTATAAGGCACTAATAATAGTTGGATTCCTAGCCGATGTCAGGAAGATTTTAGTTTCAATATACATGTACTTGATAATAATTTAATATAAAATTTTTACTAAAACAAGATTAATTCATAAAATTAAAGAATTCATTATTTTTATTGAATATTTTATTTTTCCATTTTTTTTTCTACTTGGTATATGTTTATGTCCACGTCCATAATTCGCTTATAATGTTGTGGGTCTCAGGTTCAAATCCTGGGTCGAGAAAAAAATACATATTTTGTTTTCCAATTTGTGATTGGAGTCAGAGTATGGACCTAATAGGTTGAGTAAATGGTTAATATTCGTTTATCGTAAAAACAAAATCTGTTAATACAAACCTTTACTCTATGGAGATCCTATTAAGATCGGACATGGTCAAAAGAAAATAAATTTTCTAAGATATTCTTATAATGTTCACTTAAAGTGTTTTTGCTGTGGATTTTTTTTAACAATATATTCAATTGTTAGTATTGGCTCTTGTTTCCTCAACTATGTTTGACTTTCTAACGTTAAGTGGACAGACTTGTGGCTCTGTTTAAACGAACAATTCTCATGTTTTCAAAATTAGGCACTGTTTTTAAGTAGTACCGTTCACAAAAAAACAAACATTATCATTGATGCAATATTTTGTTAATTTAAATTTTAAATAATGTGAAATTTTTAGTATTCTTTTTATAGTATTTTTTGTGAATATTAGATTTTTTGCCAAAAAAGTAAATTCGTAGGGTTACAGCCGAAAGTTAGTATGTTTCGAAATCATGTTATGGAGTAATTATTGCAATTTGAAAGTTTGACATGCCCTCTAAAATCAGACGTAATCCTAATTTATATGTGGTTATTTTCTAGCATACACATTTATATAATAATGTATACACATAATTCGCTGTTAACTCTAAATACCTAAATTATCGGCTTAACAACTCTTGGCGGCAGCTCCGCAATATGTGAGCAGTGATATGAGTAACAATTTAATTTTTTTTAATAATAAATGGATATTATTGTATATCGACACAGGTGCAATTAGCAACGAAACGATACACATAAATGATGACGCATTAATGATATTATGTTACACATTAATTAACTAAATTATTATTATTTTCTATATTCTCTTCTTCTTTCTTGTGAAGGTAATATTTGTTATAATGCAAATCTTATTGAACTATAAAGGATATAATAATATATTCTTCTCACTATAGAAAATGTATTGTACCTACAGTTTTTTTTTGGGTTGAATAATATAAGGATTTTTTGATACGTTTATATCACTACAAGATTTGTATTGCTATGAAATATCATTTGAAAAGGCGGCATTTAATCGTATATTTGAAATGTTTCGGCAAATTTAATACACAAATCACAGATAGGTCTATCGGGCAGAAGAGTAGTCTAGTATTACCTATTATTCAAGAAAAACTATAAATGTAATAAATTAATTCTATCTTTTAATATAATATAATATATCAACCAGTTAAGGGAGAATAAAAATCAAATTCAAATATCTATTGCATGTATCTAAGAACGTATAGATAGGTAAAATGTTTAAAAGTGTTGTCCCACCTTTATCAACAAAAAAAATGCAGCTTATCCTTTACCTAATTATTATTACAGCTAATGCCGTATGTCATTAACAATGTTTTTCACGATTAAATATTCATAAACGTACAAAAATGTTTGAACATTTTTTTTTTAATTAAAGAGTATTTACCTGATTACAATAAATATTTAAACGAATAAAAATGCATCATCCCAAATGTATTCTATTACGTTTTTGTTGTTAACATTACATTTACGTGAATAAATAAGTATATAGTTGGCATTGTGAAATGAAATATAGGTGCTCGTATTATCTATAATATTTACTTTTAAATATTACCAAACACATAATAGTGTTTTTAAATGTAGATTAAAATAATTAAGTAATGTAATTATTATACAATTAACTACTAATTTTATTCAACGAATAATTTACAAGATTTGAGAATGTAACATTCTATATTGTGTTGAACATACTTTTTTTGAAAACATATCATGCATATTATACCCACTAGAAAAAATCTTTTTTTAACGCAATTTGTTGAACATTTCATGAAATAACTGGTACTTAATTGGAAAAGCACACTTGCGCAAATCCAGTGGTTACAGGTTCATATCCTGTCGGGTGTCGTATTTTTTTTATTTTTTTCAAAAAAAGGATTTTTCTAGTGATATGTGATGTTTTCAAATTATGTATATTTAATTATAATTCCATCACTTCTGGCAAATTATCTAATTAAGTGTCAGTAATTTATGTCATTATACTATAAATTTTAATTTTACTCTGTTTTTCTGTTGCTAATTTTGTATCAACAATTCATGTTTATTTATGATTTGGTCAACTCCTATTCGAATTATCAATGGCTTTTTTTGCATATTATTATTTGCCGTATATCAAAAGACCTGACTTTCAGTATATAGATGGCCAAGAGTGATTTTATTTGACATATTATATAACGCGATGGATTCACCAAAAAACTTTAAAGGGGGTTTTTAAACATTTTAAACGAATCATACAATTACTAAATTATACGAAAATCTTCAAAGGATGCATATTTCCTACAAATTGTGTAGATGATATTACCCAAATCATAACAAAATCCTTTCAACTTACATCAAACTGGCCCATCACATTATCACTTAGATATATACCTGCTGGTACACCAAAAGTAAATGATTAATGTTGTCATGTATCACTATCATCCTCAATAGTAATAAATTTATTTTGATTAAAGGATGTTATTTCATGTAATAATTGATCTTAAAATCAGTCAATAACTTGGCCCTTCATATCCCCAAACGTGCTAATGGGGTTACAATATTAATACCGTAGTAATCGAAATAATTCAAAAAACTTGTTATAAGATGATCTGAATTTTACACAAAAATTCTTATTTCAATTTAAAAACATTGATATATAAAAAAGAATGTGATTATTTTCAAATATAGTCTTATAAAATTTAGCTACGCTCGATGAAATTGTATAGTTTAATAAGGAATCAAGGCAGACATATTTTTTGTGTAGAATTTAATTAATGATTAATCACAGGGAGGGTTTTTAAATATTAATTTAATGACGTCTTATGCAAATATTAATATTGTATCATCCTTTCTACATCGAATGGCATTAAAAATCTTGAAATTTCTTATTTATAATATTAGTGATCCATTTATCCAAATGTGGAGTCTCTGTATAATTAATGACTATGATATATTTACAATGTATTTATCATTATTTTATATTTATAATTAACGTTGACTTCACTTATTTGAGATCATAATCGCACATCATACCGATTCAATGAGCAAAAATTTCTCTCGTCAATCAAACTTTCAACTTTTTTAGATTCTATATTATCACGAATTTATATTTGAAAAATCATTTTTAATTCATTTTTAAATAAAATTATTAAGCTAGGTAATTGAAATAAAAAAGTATTGACATAAATCTGACAATACTGAGTCATAACGGCACGTTATGTACAATAACTGTAATGAACTTACGTACAAATAATATGTCTTGTTTACCATAAACATGTTTTGATTTTCTGGCAATTTTTAAAGTATTGATTGCAATTATTAATATTATAATAATTTACATCCATTAGCAATTTATCAGATATAATACACTGCAGGACCGCAAATAATCATAATATATGTGATACAATTTTAGGTAAAGGATTTGTTTTTTTAATATATGGGAATTAGCATGATGTTCATTAAAATAACGCTAAGGTTTAGTAATTACACTATAAATTATATGTTTATTTATAATATAGTATTAAATATAAATGGCCACTTTAGCTCCATTGAGAGATATATTTTTTCACGAAAGAAGTATAGTAAGTAGTCATGAATAATAAATGTACACTTTATTTCTGTGATAATCATTGTTGAATTTATTATGTCTACGTTAGTATTCCTATGGAGATTATTTAAATTGGTACCCATGATATTTGTATAGAAATATGGAAAGAAACAATCATTTTTTGTATAAAAAGGAGTACCCTTTCATTTACTAGAATAATAAAAACAGCGACCTGACAATATTACTTATTGTTTTTTTCCCTTTATTTTGTTAACTGTCAATTCATGATGGAACTGCATTATATTGTTGTTTAATTTAATAAAACGCATTTTTTGTAGTACTTATTCCACTTTTAATCAATAAATTAGGACCGGTTTCGTCCGCCTCAGAGAGACATTTTCAACTTAAAAACAAAATTATAGAGTTGAAAATGTCCCTCTGAGGCGGACGAAACCGGTCCTAATTTATTGATTAAAACTGTAATAAGGACCTTTTACAAAAAAATTGCGTTATATTAAATTAAAAAACAATTACTAATATTGTAATGAAATAAATATATCCAGAGTAATAAAAATAGTTTATTAAATTATGAGAAAGTGTGAGTACGTTATAAGAAAAAGAGATTTTGACATCGGTTAATAATTAAAGTAAATTATTAATATTTCGATTTAAAATACATATTAAGTAGATTGTCAAAAAAAATAAATAACGCAATGCAGTGAAAAATATAAAAACCGCTACAATTAGATATGACACACTTAGCTTAGCGGTCAGGCATATGGGTGTGAATCCCAGGGGGTGCTGGTACGAATTCCGCTGGGTGTCATATGTTTTTGTTACTTAATGATTTTTTTAGTGGTTATATATTTCTTGAAAAACAATGATTATTTCATGGATATCAATGCGTCACCATAATATTAGGTTTTAAAAAGATACGCGTAGGTATATGAGTTAAACAATATATTACGTACTTACAGGCTAGGTTTTACATTTAAATATTGAAAAGAAAAATCTTTTAGACAAATAACCATGCCTGACTTTTTTGAAATGATCTTATAAGCATGTCATATTTCGAAACAAAACGTTAATAAACATGACTAACGGTGTACTGCTTAGCATAATATTATAGCAGCTGAAAAAATAAACACAATAATTGAAATATTGAATCAATAAACCACTTGGATGTATATAAAATTGCATTTGAAAAATTATTATCCACTGTATTTTCTAGATTCCAGACCAGTAGTTCAGTATTAACTAGTAAAAATGTTCTTAAGGATTTTCTTGGTTCTTGCCTTCATTTGCGCCGTACAGGTTTGTATATTTTTTTAATATACTGACTAGCTACCTAGTACTGCTTCTTATGGGAGGAAATATTGTGTGGTATTGGATTTTTAATTTGATATTTAATTTAAAATCACATAAACGTATAATATTATATCACTACAAATAACTAATTCGTAAATAAATAATTAATACTTAGCTTGACCACCACATGCCTGTTAGAAGTTTGAATGATAATAAATACTACATTCATTTGTTTTGTAAATCTTTTGTCATCAAATATATTATATTATTTTTGAAAATATCCCCTACGATTTTAATATATTTACTCATTCCAATTGAACAGTATCGGTTAACATCAAAGAGTAGAGTCTCCGTCACGTAACCTTGCTTTTTAGAATAGATGTTTCTGAATGAAAACGTGAATAAACCAATCGAGTGCTTGGAATTTACTAATACAATTATACGACGTACGTGTGTAAGCCAATCGAGTGCCCGGCTTTTACTAATACATTTACACGGTTGCGTATACACACAAATCCTTGTTATTGTGTACAATGGCAAGGTTACGTGGAGGATAGTTTACAAAAGTACTAACTTAAATAGAGCGAGAGATAAAACATGTTTATAGTACAGCCCTTGATAGCTATTCCAAAACGTATGACCTACATACATAATTTTGAAAAACCTGAGAAAATATATTATAACCAATAGAAAAAATCTTTTTTAAAAAAGTAAGATACCCAGCACGAATCAAACCTTCATCTTCTAGGTTTACGACCCAATCCGCGCATTTTCCACTATGCTACGAGGTGACATACTAATGACGACAAACTTTAACTATTGGCCTTTTAATATGTCATTAGTATGTCACCTTGTAGTAAAGTGGATAATGCTTAGGAGATGCAGGCTCAATTTCTGCCGGATTCAAAAAGATTTTTTCTATTGGTTATAATATATTTTCTCAGGTTTTTCAAAATTATGTTTGTTAAATAATTAGAATGGTACATTCTTAAATCTTGTGAATTATTCATTGAATAAAAGAAAAAGTAAAATATATTATTCTCTATATTAGGTAATCGTTCGTGGTCAGACTAAAATCTTTTTGTAGGTTTTTAGCACCAATGCTAGATTTTTTTATCTCAGTGCGTCCCCGATAAATATATTTATGAGCACGAGTGTAAAGCTTGGTTAAACTGAATCTGCAATGCGAAATGACTATGATAATAAATGATAATTTAATCATCAGCCTTAGTAACGTTTTTACTGATTCACTTTCAACAGAGGTTTCTGTATGATGGATTCACAATAGCGTGGAGTATTCAGACCTAACCTACTTGAATCCTATCTATCTTATATAATATAATTTCTACTATTGAATTTATAGATGCAACTATTTTTTGTGTCAATTTTATAATTCAATATCATGCCTATAATATGTTGTAATATTTGTGGTCGAAATGAAATACTTTACTGTAATAGATTACTTAATTTTATTTTGAATTATTATATTAATTAATATTGTCACTATACAGGTTTTACATATTCCGGAAAATTTTGATTATTCGGTGTAACTTTGCCTTAAATTTAATTTAATTTAATTACATTTTAATAAGATAAACTATATGACGGATGAAAGTAAACGTAACGTGCGGTGATTTTTTGGGTAGGGCATGTTGCTTATTACGAGTGGCTTCATCTATCAAAACAATCAGTTTATGTTTATATAGAACTAAAATATATAGAACTGGCTATCTATATATCTGGAGTATTATGTGGATAGTCATAAGAAAAGTACAGAAATTAACAACAGCAATATGACGGATTTTAAACATGTCCCGTCAGTTCACCTGTATTGACAACGCAAGCAACTTCAACGCAACTTGCAGCATTATTTAGTTACTATTTAGGTACTAATAATTAAAACTTTTATTGTGTGGAAGAATATACGCAAATAATAAAAACACAGAACTATTTTGAAAATTATTCTTTTGAAAAAGTGACTCATTTCTTTCATAACAAATAAAAATCATAATAATTACAAGATAAAAAGAACTTTTTATATACAACGTTTTTAAATTTTCTGTTCAATTATTATAAACAAACAAACAAACAAATATAGAATACTGAAATGTCATTTTGATTTCCATAGTAACGCACGTATATATTAATAATTTAGTCGCTAGGACCACCCACTTAGCAACCAATAATAGTGGATTAGATTACGGATTTCTTCCGAAATAACTTTTCATATAAAACAGAATAAACTAAAAATGAATTCAATTCTACTTAAAGATGGTTAAAAGTATTAAAAGAATGCATTGTAATCGTGTTCTGATATGTTATAAAATTTTCAAATGTCTTGCTAGTCGAGAAGATAGTTAAAAATCGATCGCAAGATTTGTACTGGATAAACAAACACCGGACAAATAAGAATACGAGCTAATAAAAACGTTGTAAAAAGTGAAAAGATAACTCATTTATTTTTAAAACAAATGAAAATGCAGTAAACTACATTACCGTTCCAGCTTTTATTTATTATTTTCGCCAATTGATGTCATTACAAGCCATCATGTTTCTTGTACATATACGCTTGTATCGAATATTTCAAATACAAACCTTGAAATAATAATTTAGCGATGCTCCGTATTGACAACATCTTTGAATCGCACGCCACTATTTAGTTTAGTATATTATAATAAAAATAATAAAATCATTTTATTTTTATGGCAATCATCATGTGTTTTTAATTTTTTGAAAAATCCACAATATTCGTATAAGCTATACGACGTATTAGTAAGTTTATACTATATCTGGATAATATTATTGATTTAGGTGTTCATATATTTGATTATTTAAATAATAAGAAAATTGTTAATTATTGGCATATACATTCTTAGTATACAAGTAGATAGACTTATTCAGTTAACAAATATTTGTAAACGTGTTAGAATAATAAGACGAATAAAGGCCGTTGTTGTTAAAATATATTTTTTTAGATTTTTTGAGACCCTTTCCGCACATTAGATCGCGACTTATAATTGACGCTATATATAATTGACAATAATAAATAAGAACATTATAATAATATAAAATCAAACTTAAATTTCTATACTTACATACACTTAATAAATCTTTTTCTTGTGAGCAAAAGACTTGTAGTAAAACAATAGAAATAAACCACAGTGGTGCGACCCCAACTAATAATGATGACATTGAATGAAATCATTTTTCTTAATTTATTTCACCATTAGATTTACAATCTCACGTTCATCTTGATTGTCTTCTTAGGATATTTTATACCAGAAGTAATGATTAGGTATTTGTCATTTGCTAGATATATTAAGGACTTGCTCTGGATTTGAGCATATATTGAAATAAATTATAGCGCCTGTTGACGTTCATGGATTTATTTGCACCAATGGTGTGTATTTTAAACCATCCTGATAATAAATGTTTACACGTAAAATTTCTGACTGTCTCTCCAATCTCATTCTTCACGCGTAAACGAGACGTTATGTTGTCATCGTATGTGCTATTTGACAGATTCAGACAGGTTCGAACATGTTCGTAGATAATCGATTGACTTCAAAATATTCAGTGAGGCGTAGTTCGTATTTCTTCCGGCAGGTTTGCCACTATAGTTATACAGTGCATGCACATCGCCATGCAAGTACCAAATTATTGCGTGAAAATTCAGAAACTTCTGAAATTTATTGATACATGGATGCAATCTTGCAACTTGCACGGCATATAATATGGCCGTGATAATACGTTGTCAGTAGTACATCCATGCATGTGTAAACAGGGTACCTATAAAACATACATTTGAAGTGAAAATCGTACTTTTGGTCTAGGTCACTGGGAATAATGATTAAAATACGATAAAAACTTTTTGTTGACAGGCCGCTGGAATTTTTGATTCGCTCACTGGATTAACAGCTGGTCTTCAAGCAGCGGGCGCAGGAATAATGAATACAACCACGGGAATGTTAACAGGCCTCACTGGAGCCATGCCAAAACTTCCTGGCACTCCTTAACTCTCTGATTGATCATGGAGTCTAACAAATTCATAAATTTCAGGTAAAATTTACTGAAACCTATTGAAACCCTATTTGATCCACTGATTTATTTTATTAATACTTTCATTATTTTAGTGGAACCTTTTTGGAACATTTGTAAGAAATATTAAAGCCTATGTATTTTCCAGAAACTACTGATTTTAATTCACTGTCAATTAGTTTAACAATTTAAATATACCTAATGATATTCGTTTAACGCGTGTTGATTTAATTCTTATATTATGGAAGAAAGTAGCGAAGGGTGGAGGTATTCTGTTAAGATCCGCCAAAAACAGTGCATATCAAACTTTTTCAGTCATACGTATTTGTTTTTATTGACGACTTGCAAATCATAAATATGAATGAAAATCCATCCCGAAGGAAAAACTATAACTTTATTAAACTAACAATTTTATTAAATTCCAACACCATGTCATTATGACGAAAAGCTATCTGCAAGACCTAGCGAGACAGACTGGCGAGAGCCAGCTGGCTCAGCTAGTGTAGTATTAATATTTTAGCGTTATTTCAATGTTAACCTACTATATAAGCGTCTATCTACTTGATTTAATTATTTTAATTTAAATTTTTAAATTAAATAATTATTTTTCACTTATATTAAAATAATCGGATATAAAAGACAAACAATTTATTGTGACTGATAATATAAATATTTTTTTTTCAGATGCTGTAATCCCCCAGTCTGGCAAAACAATATTTTAAGATAATATCTATAAACTTCAAAATGACTTAATTACACAAGGTTGATTAAGCAAGCATACTGTAATGCAATAAAACTATTTATTATTTGTAACATCTGTGCCAATAATCTTTAATAAAATATTTAAAACGTAACATGTTAATTTCATTGTTCTTTTATTTTAAAAAAGTATAAACTATTTTGGTGTAAGTTTTTTTTATTACTTCTTCATTTAACTGATTACTCGTACCTAGTATTATGATTCCATGATAAGAAAAATATACAACCTTATTAATCTTATAGCGCTTGTACACGTGCATGGATTTATATGCAGCAATAGTGTATATTTTAAACTATCGCAATAATAACTGTTTACACGTAAAAGTACTGACTGTCTCGGCGATCTCATTCTTAAGAGTACCTAAGTGAAACGCGATGATGTCATTTTATAGTAGAGTATACGTTTTCTTTGTTGGCACTTTTTTGCACTTTTTACTACACTGATATGCTTCTTTGCCTGATTACCTTGCAAAAAATTGGATTAAATAATATTCACTTGTATTAAGGCGATACTTCAGTAAAACGGCAAATAATTTTCAACTATAGGCGCGACGAAATTTTGGACTGGCACTTGGAGACCGAACGTCGAGGTGTGAATACGTCAATTCGTTTCGTGATGGCAACGGGGGTATTAATTCTTAAATCGTGTAAAGATGACTAAAAACGTTACCCATTTACTTTAAAAAGAAAACATGTCAATAAATATATTATTATTGTTACTAATAGAACATGAAATGGACGCATGTTAGATTTATATGAAAAATTATATTTCGTTCGGCATGCGTCATTTGCGCCCGCGACAGCCACGATATTTTAAGACCACGCCTCAACTGAAGTATAGCCTTAATATAATATGTAATAATGAATAAATAAATACATAATATATGTAAAAAAGTATTTTTTTAAATATATTACTTCATTTTCATCCTAGAGCTTGAGTGCAAATTTATGAAGCGTATACTCTACTATTTGACAGGTCGTGAAAATCAGTTAACATCAAAATGTGTCTGCGAGGTGTAATTCGTTTTTTTACCGCCAGGTTTGCCGCTATTGTTCCATATCGCAGGCGCAGATATAGAACAAATCCCAACTGTCGCGTGAAAATTCAGAAGCTTCCGAACTTTTTTGATTTATGCATGCAGTCTTGCAACCTGCATGATAATACATATGTACATGTACATTGTCTTGTTATGGCCACGATAGTACGTACTCTCAGCAGTAAATCCATGCACATATAAACAGGGTATTAACCCAAATTCAATAAACAATAAATTTTTTATAATAATATTACTATAACATATAAATTAGAAAAAAAATACAATGGCTAGTGTAATCAAACTGCGCATGTACCATTTTTCTTTATTTTTCTTTATAGAGAATCGTAACTCCACCTACAAAAAATATTGTACCAATGAGGGTTGTCTGAGAGGAAATAGCTTTTATTTCGGCGAAACAAATGGGATATTCTCTCGTTATTCTTTCACCGGAAAATGAAAAACCGGCTAGGGTGTTGACTAAGGGAAATTGCAAAATTTTCCGATGATTTAACGGTTTCAAAGCGCAACGCTATTAAGTGGGATTTATCAATGATTGTATTAAGAGATTTAAAATATTTTAAAACAATTTAAACCGGTGTACTTAGACAATTCTATAATATAAGATTAATATTACATTTTAATGTACATAATAATACAAAAGGTATATACCTACTATTCAATTATTTTTTAAATACAAGTATGTATTTATATGTAAGTTCGTTACGTTCATAATAATGTGCCTGATTTATGATAAAGTGGTGTATTTAATATAAAAGGACGGCTACGTAGTGTGAGAGAATAAAAACGTACGTATTTTTTGTTTTCTACGCCAACGCACTAACGTATGGGCCATAATATAAAATGCGCAATATATATAATAATTTTTCGCACTTCGCAAAATTAATTTATATCAAACCGTTAAACCAAAGTTCTTTAAAATCCCAGAGAGTATTTTAAATGAGTACAGTATTTATGTATTATAATCGCCGATGTCATTCAATAAATACATTATGGAAAGAAGAAGATAAATATACAATGAACACACATTTAGACTAATTATTTATAGCACCGAAGTACATAATTATTAAATAATACTTATATATAATATAAGTAGAATATCTTTTTGTAAAATAATGGCTTTATTATTTTGGTAGTTTTATGTCTATTGCGGTCAAATATAGTAAGCAGGGAACGATTATTAAATTCAGAGAATTTTTGTGAACTGCATGAATGAAAGGTTTGATATCGACTGAGACCGTTAATTATATTTTATGTCGATAGATGTTACTATATCATTACGTAATAGACCGATACAGTGGCCATCCACCAAAATTCAATTTAATGCAACACTTTTAGTAGATTATAATATAGTATAGAGGGAATGGGACAACTTGCCGCCAGGACAATTGGGCGCCACACTATCGAATGAAATAAATATACGTTCATCATGATTTTATACAGAAAGTAGACGAGAACTTTTAATCATTTTCTATCTACTACTTAGTCGTTTTAATTCATTTTGGTATAAACATATTGTTTTTTATTGCGGATTGAGAATTATTATGGCTGAGACATTATATTTAATATAAAAGAACTTTCTTCTCGTTGAAACTTAAATATATACACAATTAAATCATTATTTACGTGTGCATATTTAGATTCTCACTAAGTATTAAATAATAATATTATAAGTTAGTATATTTAACATACTTAAACAATAATATTAAATATATATTTTAAAGTAGATATAATTTACTAACGTCTATTTATTGCATGGCGCTTAGTTGTCCCGGTGCCGAATCGTCCTAGACTCATAAATAGTAGGTTAGAGACGTATAATGTGATTTATTTTTCGACAGTATTCCCTTAAGCAAAAGTCACCGCGCGCCTCTTATTCATAGTATCTATTGCAGTAGATATTTTTATACAGTGTGTGGCCGCGCGGCTTAAGCATCCGCCTATAATAGCGTCGTAGGTCCCAGGTTCGAATCCTGAGTCTGGCAAGTACCTACGCCAATGATATTATTAATGGACGACTCACTCAATACAGTAGTTAGCAAATAAATTCACGCATAGCGACATTCGCACATGTATAGGTAGACGTCACGCAATTTCCATTATGCGACATCACGCATCGGGAATTTATAGCAATATCACCTTTATTGTAATGGCGTTAGAACAGATTATGCCATTCGGCAGACCCGACAAAAAAGTGAGTGTCATTTTTCTTTCCAGATGCGTCGTCCATATTAATGTCATTGACCTACGCATATTGTTTTTCAATTTGTGTATAAGTCATGGTATGGATCTAATAGGTTGAGTAAGTGGCTGACATTCATTTATCGTAAAAACAAAATCTGTTAATACAAACCTCTACTCTGTGGAGGCCCATATTATGATCTTATTAGGATCGGACTATAAATTTAATTATTTTATTATAAATTATTTTGATTATAAATTTTCTGATATAAACTGTTATTTTAATAATTGTGATGTCAATTTGATGCATTCATTATTGAACTACAATTATTGTTCAATATTAATGTGTGTATAGTCATGATAGGTACAAACTGTTATTGACTATATTTGTCTTCAGCGTGTAGTAAAATTCATTCGCGACCTGTCAATCTTCATAACTATTATTGGATGTCTTCAAACGTGTCTATTAAAGTCCTCAGGCATAGGAAATTGACACATTACCGCCCCCACAATCTAGTTTATTATTTGGTTTATTTTCTCGTTACTGTCTGGCGAGAGGGTTTGTTAGCGAAGCTTTTGGTTTCCGGCACAAGGGTGCTGGAATAGACGCACGTCATATTTGAGTATTATATAGAAATCTATTTCGATCTCCATAATATATATGTATAACATATACTGTTGCAATTATATTTGTCAATCATGAACATTATACTGAATTTTTTTTAAAAACCTACAGTAGTATTTATGAATTATGTTTATCACTTGGTATTGTTTGTCCAAATCAAATATCTCTTATTTATCGACCTTGTATTATCTTTAAAATATCAAATAAACACTTAAATTGATAATGAAACAATGTTTTATCTACTTAGAGTAAATTTTCGACTTGATTTGTTTTTATACTGTACTTCACACAGAAAATAAATCTCCGGTGCTATTATACGATAGCTCAATTCCACAGAATTATGAATCATCATATTTTGTTCTGTTGCATCTTTCAAAATTTTACAAACTTACTTATTTCAGCTTCACAGTTACGATTGCTTCATAATAAGAACTTACTGTACTTTCTTCTTTTATTGCCTGATTTTATTTTTATTTTTCATTCACTCATTAATAAACTGTTATATTATTTTTGTTTATTAATAACTGTTTTTAATTCTTATATTTACCGTATCCACCTGTAATTGGAAAGATTACTTATTTAATTATTTAATATCTCATATATATTATATACTTATGTAATTTGGCCACTGAATAAACCTTAATTAAACAATGCTTCAGTTGAAAAACAATCGTCGATTTACTAAAAAAAGTTTATTTCGGAGATTTGTCTACAAAATATTGTCTACAAACACTTCAAAAATGCTTACCTGATAACACAATAAGAATACAAAAACAGTATTTATTTGTCATATTTTATCAATTATTTTGGTAAAATCAAAGATGTACAAGAAACTCTTTTTATGCAAATTGACTATTCTGTTGTATTCCAATTTATCGCAACTACAATATTTTAAAATCATCATTGACAACACACTTTTCTAGCTATTCATCGTTTGCATAACATAGAATATTTTTTTCCCTTCACTTTCGTACTATGTGTAGGCTGTATAGAAAAGAGTTTTCATTGGGGAAAATACTTCGAAATAGTTTCTTATATGTCCAGTATTAGTAACCTATTGTTATATTTAAAATAAACATCACCTACAATATTAATTAATTCGACTGGTCACACCGACTTGTCTTTGGACGAACTATCTTCGCGAGTCGTGTGGACAAATTTGGCGCTGTTGGAATTTCCGGAGACAATGTGAGGTCGCGTAGTGTGACAGTAGAAACAGGGCTTTTTGATTTCGTCTGTCCCTCAGAACAGTCGTGCTCCACTTGGGTCTACCCAATATTAATCATGGACGTCACCTAACGGAGCACGATGCAGCTGTCGTGTCAAGAGTCTCTGATCGTTCCAATTTGGGTATTTTAAAAACTATTCATTTGATTCACCATTCTTGCTTTATTTCTTTTCAAACTTAGCCGCTTGTATTTAAAGTAAGTATTTCAAATTTCAGTATCGAGCTGCTTAATATCAGCTATTTAATGTATTTTAAATTCTTGTCTTTGCGATAATATAGTTTCTGTGAAGTATAACTCGCTCTTTTATTTTATATGTTTCCATATTCCACACTGTTAAATATTTATTATCTTTCACGGTCGTAAGATCGTGTGGCGCCCAGAAATTTATTATGTACATCCTAAACCCTGGATTGCACGAGCTTTCAGTCGTGTAATCCCTTTTTTTAATTCAAATAACAGTTAACAGTTGCGAGATTTCTGAAGGAATAGCGGAGTTCGGCTTGGAAAAGTTCAGGTAACTTTACGGCTCTTGCTCATGCTTATTTTATTTTATCTTATTAGAGATGCTTTTTATTTTGTAATTGTGACGTCAAAAATCACAATTACAAAATTTTATATAACACTATGTCATAATCATCATTGTATTTTACCTTTATTACAGCAAAATATTAATATTACCTCAGCCAATAAAGTGTACCTACGAGTGTAGTAGTATAGATCAGTGATCTCAACCTTTTTACATCTGCTGATCACTAAAAATGGGAAAAAAAATTGCAAACCGTTAACACAGAAATGAAAAATAGTATTTATATAGTAAAGTATAATCATCGCGGTTGATTTTGTCACGTAAAACCATTAATCTATTTTAAAAACAAAAAATATAATGCACAATCACTTGCGGGTCCATGGGTTTTGAAGATTTTATTAGAATTTTTAGCATTGGCATGAGGACACCAAAAGATCGCCGACTACCAAAAAATGTCTTCGGACCACCGATTGAGAAACACTGGTCTATAAAATATAGAATTAGATAATTTTTGTCTTTATTCGAAATATTTTAACAGTTAAAAATATCTTCTTGTAGCGAATAAATTGGCTAATCCGAATTAAATATCTTGCCTTATGGATATTTAATTCATCGGATTATCGTCATCATGGTTGTCACCCGGAACATTATAAGAATTATCTATATTTGATTTGTACCTTTGTAAAAAATAAACACTTGCTTTTACAATATTATTATTGGAATTAACAATTCTGTAGTTTTAAGAAAAATAGATTGCAAAATATTTATTTTATAGAAAATGCATTTATATCTTCCTTCCCACTGTGTTAATGATATGATTAGTGCTTATTAGCAGGAGTGCTATATAAACGTCAAAAGTTATGTGAAATATATATATACTTGCACAATTAGAAACTCTATATAAGCAATTGTTTTTGTGTTGTAAAAAAAATCTAAATATTACATTAATTCCATCCCTTGTATACCCTTTTCATGATAAATCAGTGCCTACAAGTACGAATTACGTTTGACGGTAAACTGACGTTTAGTGGTCATATAGATACCATTTGTAAAAAGGCGCTAAAGATGTTGGGCTTTGTCTTGCGTACTTCCCGGGTCTTTTCGGATGTTACGGTACTAAAAATTCTTTATAACTCCTTAGTTAGAAGCAGACTTGAGAGTGGGTCTATCGTATGGGCCCCGCATCAGTTGAAGTACGGCCTTATGATGGAGAGAATCCAAAAGAAATTTTTAAGACTCCTTTACTTTCGGTTGTATGGATATTATCCGTGGCTCTATCCGGCTGATTTTCTCTTAGGGATGCTTACATACTGTAGCTTAAAATTTAGAAGGGATCTTTATTTAGCTACATATTTTTTCATACTTATACGCGGCGTAAATGTGAACTCTGCCATTCTTGGTGGTGTTGGCTTGTGTGTCTCTGATACAAATCGAGGGCATTCGTCGTTTGTTCTTCCACGGTGCAGAACTAACCTGCCATTAGTAATGCCAATTGGGAGGGCAGTAACCATGTTTAATGAAATCGCTTCGGATATTGATATATTCCACTTACGTGAGGGTGAATTTAGGTGGACGTTGTTTTATAAGTTTTTAAGATAGGGTCTATCAAAGTTCACTCTGTGTGCTTCCATCTACTTTTATTTTGTTACTTATTTTATTTATTTTTTTATTTTATTACTTATTCTCTGTATTTTTATTTTAAAAATTATTAACACTTATTTTATGTCATGTCGTGAATGCTTTGAATTTATAATTTGTTTTGTTCATTATATGGAAAATAAATAAATTTGATTTGATTTGATATATAGTAGGTATATAATTTTACCAGTAATAGATACATACATGCTATGCAAAATTTTGTTTATTATTTCTCCACAGACAGCCTTTAATTGTTTATTTCCGATATGCAAACCATCGCTACACGCAAACTGCTTTGTCGTGAAGCTTTTTTAAGCAAAAAAGTTTACTGTGCGCATAAACGAGCTTTTTGGACGGAAGCTCAAGTTAGTATAGGAACAATAAAACTACAACTCCCTTGGCTCGGTCATTAAGAGCAGTTAACCCTGCGCAAGCATCTCTTTAACCCCTCGTTTGCGGTCAATATCGGAACAACAGATTATACGGTAGCACCGACCTAGATTTTAACACTTTGCCTGCAAATTTATGTTTTATAAAATGATCACTTATATTATATAGTTTTACATACTTATAATATTAAGTTATCTCTGATTAGCGTTTGGTCGATGGATGCAAGGGTGACTAAGAGACAAATTCTATTAATGGGGGGTGGGAGTCAGAAGCCAAGGGGTGACGAGAAGTCAAGACCGTGGTGGTGAGCAGACGTTCCTAGTTGGGCTGTCGAAGGTAACCTGAAGGGTTGAATTCAATTAGTGTTATATAAATTAATACCTTAGGTCCTTAGGATGATATACGTATTTAACAATACAACAAAACAAAATATACGATGTAATATCTGATTATTATAAACATCATTAAACTTAATTACAGTCGGGATATGACCGTATAATCTCCCTCGACAGGTGCAAAAAACTCTTGAGGGTTGTTTACATTTTTGATGAAAATACATTTTAACGACAGTCTAGCTAAAAGGAATAGCTATAATAGGGTTTGCTCATCATATGCTTGATTACCTCTTGGTATTCTTGTGATTTTTCAGGTGAGCTGTGAGAATGGCGCAAAATTCAAATTTATAAAATTAACTGAGAAAGTTTAGATCAATTTAAATCTTTGTCACAAAAATTCACCGGTTTACGAGCATTCTGCGTTTAATATATTGATATCTATATTATGAGTAAATTTTTATTGACCACTGACTAAATAATTACTTTTTAATTACCATATTTAAATAGCATGGTAATCAAAAATCCACTTTAATTGTTACGCGCTGGGCGCGTCTTTAACGTCCAATGTATAAATAAATAATAAAATATTGTTTTTATCAAATAAAAGAAACACAGCACCGAATATCATTCGTCTAAACAACCTTTGATAGTTCTGTGTGTCTTTGATAATCTGTATGTAGATACTATAATTATACCGTTCTATCGAAAAATGTAACATAAGAGAAAAGAAAACTTTTCAAATATTAATATTAGTATGTAATTAAAATGGTGCTTTTTCTGTTGAAAGATACGAATGAAAAATTAGAATACATTGTTGTGGTCAACAAGTTTTAAATGCTTAATTAAGGTATGAACATTGCAAAGGATTTTTATCGCAAAGCAGTGATACGCATTGCAGATTCGCCTTTAATTGTTGGGCACGGTTTTCATTGGTGATTTTATTTTTAATTCGAGGTTTTTTATCATTTGTAACAAACTATTTTCACTGCATTCCAAATGATATCAAATCACATTAATTTGATCCATATAATAATATGTTTTGCCTCATTACTGAGGATGGCGATCATTGAAATTAAAGGATTTTAATACTATCTTTCAATGGTGAAGAGTGACTTTTGAAACGAAGTAGACTGTGTAGACTGTTTTGTCCGGTCACCAATGGAAAATAGAAAATTTTGACATGTTTCAAAATGCTTATTAGACTGATTCTATAAATAATCTTGAACAAGATATGGCATAAAAATACACTTGAGTAGTTGTAGGTTAATAATTTAAGTAATTTATTTAGGTATCTATATGTTATATTATGTAATAATTACTTAACAATAATTTCAATTTAAAATGTTTATTTTTAAATAACACAATGAAACTATGTCAACAAGGTAGACAAGACTACCATCATAACAAAGTGTTATATTTTAAAAATGTAAATATACAAGTATTTTTTATTTTAAAAACCTTCGGACGACATCAAGCAATCGGTGAGCGCTCAGCGAAATCAACACGAAGATCATTATCAGTAAATGATTAATTAACTGCCCACTGTCTTTTAATATCGAAAAGCCATCGAAAACCATTAAAATAGTATTATGTACCCCTCAGTACATGAAAAAATAATATAAATATTAAAAATATATATTTTTATAATTTATTTATTCTAGACCAATTTTTATTATATTAAACATCATTTAAGTAGGTAAGTATATAAATAAAATAAAAAAAATAAGAAATAAATTTTATTAATAGTTAGATACATAACGTTCACTACTTTGAACTCAAGTACTTACTTTGTTTTAATACTAAAAAAAATATTATTATGAGATTCGATGGTTGCAACTTTTCGCGCTGGTGGCAAATATACATTTTTTCTCTCGTTTACATGAAGAACGTGGACACAATAAAATAGGCATGGCTGACAGCTAATCATAGTTCGTTCACATAGTAAGCTTTATTAGGTATAATTTTTTTTTTCTTCCGACCATGTCCGATCCTAATAAGATCATATGGGCCTCCACAGAGTAGAGGTTTGTATTAACAGATTTGTGTTTTTTTACGAGAAATGAATGTCAGCCACTTGCTCAACCCATTAGGTCCATACCCTGACTCACACACAAATTGAAAATCAATATGTGTACTTGCCAGACCCAGAATTCGAACCTGGGACCCACGGCGTGATAGTCCAACGATTAAGCCGCGCGGTCACCGTGGGTGTTAAAAATAATAATAACGGTATAAATAGCAACATTTAAACTTAATTTATATAATACAATTATTTAAATTAGTATCAAAAATGGGGTTGGAGAATCGTTATAATAATATAATGTGAGACAGGGTCAAATTGTACATTTCGAAATTACAATAATTATTACGGGGTGTCATTTTTTAAAGGAAAAATTATGATTGACGTGAAATTAAGATTTTTCTTCTTTGTCGTACCCTCATGGCTGAGGATCGTGATCACTTTTGAATTTTGTCATCCTTTGAGTGACCAAGACTTTCCATCCCTCTCGATCTTCCGCTTCACTCATGGTCTCAGCGTACAACGCTCTTCCTCTGCTTTGACTTCCCTGGAGGCCACCCAAAACCACCAGACTCTCCAGGTTGTCCGGTCCGCGCTGGAAAATATATCCAAAAAACTGCAGAATGCGTCTCAGATATATTGTGAAGAGCCGTTTTTTTTCCAACAGTCTCTGGTTCTGTCCAAGAAATACGAAGCGTTCGACACCAATGCCACATGACGAAGTCATCAATTGCCTTCTGCTCCCTTGCCTTCAGCGTCCATGTCTCGACACCGTATATAAATATGAAGAATACTAATGTTTACACAAGCATCAATTTTGTGGCAATTAAAATTCCCAATTAGGCAATTGGGATTAAAATTATATTATTTTCTGTGTTTTTTATGTGAATAATAATTATCTATCAATGTCGTTCATGGCTACTTTATTCGTAAGATGTTTTTTAAATCACTCTAATTACAAAACTTTCAATATATTGTAATTAAAAATTTAAAGCCGCCAATAAAAAGATTGTCGCGCCAAAATATCAAAGGAGGTATGCAAAAAAGGTATACGGCATTCGGGTGCAAAGTTTCAAAAGGATAAATTATTATGTCTAAAGTAAATTTAAAGAATTTATTAATTAATTAAATAACAACGTATCGTTTACAGTGTTTACACAGACTAAGCGGTCAACTAATTACCAGTGTAATTATTTGTAAAACAAGTCAAAGGGTAAAATAATTTGTCGTCGGTCATAATGAATAATTAAGGCAGGGTAAGCTGAAAGACGTAAGAAAAATATCAAATGTACACGGCGACGAAGTTTATAATAATTTATAGTTTATAAAATATTAAGAAAATTAATGAATTATTCTTTTTAAAAAAGTCGTTTGTTTCATTATAATTGATTTCTATACTTGTCCCTATACTGTAATAGTGAAGCTCCGTCTCCATATCGGCGGGATTTGCCCCTGGTCTCCTTTGGTTGTGAATATAGTTAACTGCTTTGACTCACTATTATAATAGTCAATTTTTGACGTGTTAATAATTTATACGTATGCAATTGGTCGTATCACAATTCATTGTGAGTTACGGTATCGGAAACCGATGGACGTATAGAATTGAGTTCAAATTCACGTCTCAATAAACAGTTAAAAATATGTAATAAAAACCACCGGAATACAAGGAAAATATTGAAGAAAACATTATGTAGGTAAATAATTAGAAATAAAATGATTAATGAAGTAAATTAGCATGTCAGGTGCTCTTAAGAATAAAGTGATATAGGGACATTAAATTTTATAAGTACAATTTACATGTAACAAATTATTGACTAGATTATTGTATATACGCTGGCAAGGTCTATGAGCTTGAACCAGTCTAGATATCAACAAGGCAAAGAATTTCAGGATACCACATCTTCTGAGAATATCTTAAAATGCGTGCGAAAAGCAAAGAGCATTTGGACCTATCGGGTAGTCAGATTTGGTGATAACGAGAAGATTTCTTCATTTAGTTTATTCGGGAGTTTTTGCTAACCGTTTATTTTATGTTTAACCATTTATTTACTCATATCTTTCACGACCATTCGTAACTTTAAAATTCAGTGAACTCAGTCGAAGCACATTTAAGTGCGTAGCAACCACAGTTTTCGATAACTGGTCCTGAAATATTCTCATACTTAAAATCACTGAAACTTTACATCTAAACGTTGAGCTTCGATACATTTGACTAAGACCAGCGCATCTATTTTATATACAGGGCTGGGTAGGAGGGTAGTTTAACATATTATTTATGTATTGAGGTATTATAATTGTTACGATAAGTTGTCCGTCTAAACTGTTAAAACTGTCTATCTCGTTTTAAAAATTAACACATCCAAGAGAGGTGTTGTTTAAACATAGTACTTATTGTAACAATTATAATACCCCAATACATAAAAAATATGATAAACTACCCTTGATCGCATTCAATAGCAGCCTAATTTATAGAATAGATGCGCAGGAGAGGTATTATTAAATAGATTGCACCCCCAGACACTTACGTTAGTCAAAATCAGCCATTTTCCAGGAGAGCCGAAACAAACTTTTTGAACCATGTTTATGGTACTTGATTTAAGGTCTAATAGCTTTACAATGTTTTACAAATTACTAATAATGCTATGAAAAATTGAATTACTTATTATACTAAAAACTGGTATGTATTTAAATTTCATTTGTTATAAATTTTTGTAATATTATCTAATTAAAACAAGGTTGGCAAAAAAAATACTACATGACAAAAATACCGTTTTGTGGCGTTCGTTCCTTTTTCATCCATACAAATTATCAAAGTTACGAAACATCAGTTATATTTTACATTAATCAAAAGCGGGTACAAAAAGGGCGTACGCATTTGTGCGGAGTGCGTAGATTGATGTGTAAATTTATACATTCTCACATACATAACAGCCGACGACGATCAATTTGCGAAAAATAAAATAAAACCGAAAAGACCGGTGACGTAAAATAATTCGAGAGCAAGAAATTTAAATGCCTCCATTTATCCGCTGTATAGAGGGGGGTAGGCAATTTGAATAATTGGCTATTACAATGATTCTCAACTATACACAATTTTTTTTTATTTTATCAATAAATTTAATAAATATAAACGTATCGTCACCTCAATACTACAGCTAGATAACTTGATTTTCACTGTTTTTGAGTTAGCTATTGAATATTATTATTTCTACATTTCCATCTTTACAATAATATAATAAAACTAGATAAGTCATAATATAATGGGAACTGTATTAATTTTGTGTTTAAAAAAAATATTAGATAACTTTAAAACCATAAATTTAATGCATTAAATAAACAAAATAATGTACTTATCTATAATATTTTTTCATTCAATTGAACATTATTTGATTGTTCCAAATTAGACAAGTATTTACAATTTTCCATTTTTATTTTAAATAATAATTTTGGCCTAGATATATTATGATAATCTAAATTTCTCCTCTATTTAAAGTAAAGTTTAAATTTAATTTTCTTAACAATGACCAAACCAGAGTCACCTAGTTGTAGCATTGAGGTGACGATGTCAAATAGTCTGAATTACATTGATGCGGATTAATAAGAAATATTTGACAGGCGTTTTATTACTATTGTAGAAGTCTGAATTAGTAACTATAAAACAGATAATATTTTCCATGTTGGCAACTACAATCAAAATTGTGGCCTACGGTCGACGTTTTGCGTCCCTTCTTTACACCTTTTCTGGTGTCCCCCAGGGTTCGAATTTAGGGCCGTTACTGTTCACGATTTTTTATAAATGACATAGCATTGGTAATAAAAAATGCTATGTTTTTGTTGTTCGCTGATGACTTGAAACTCTTTTTCTAAGTTGTCACCTTGGACGATTGTCGTCAGCTCCAACTTGATATAGATAATATATTAAATTAGGGCAGGCGTAACAAACTAAAATTCAATTTTGATAAATGCAATCTTTTATCGTTTACCAGAACCTGAAAAGTGTTTTTTTCTAATACTCGATGCATGCAGAGTTTTGTCACGAATATCATCTGTAAGGGATCTTCGCATTACGTTTGAGAGTAAACTGACATTTAGTAGCCATATAGTTACCGTTTGTAACAAGGCGCATAAAATGTTGGGCTTCGTCATGCGTACTTCCCGGGTCTTTTGAGATGTTACGGTATTAAAACTTTTATTTAATTCTTTAGTTCGAAGCAGACTTGAGAGTGGGTCTATTGTTTGGGCACCGCTTCTTCTTTAAGCACTACAGTGCATGGTTGCAGCATCAGTCCCGTGCGTCTCCGTCTCGGGACGGAATGAACACTTAAAATCACTTCTTTCAGACACGTTTAAAGCGTCATAGAAAGCGGCCGTGCATATCCACGGTTGTGCATTTATGACGGGTGGTGGTAGGCACTTTAAATTGGTTGGGCACCGCATCAGTTGAATTATGGCTTTATGGTGGAGAGGGTACAGAAGAAGATCTTGAGACTCCTTTACTTGAGGTTGTATGGATACTATCCGTGGCTTTATCCAACTGACTTTCTTTTAGGCATGCTAACATACTGCAGTCTGTAATTTAGAAGAAATATTTATGTAGCTACGTATTTTTTTCGACTTATAAGAGGTATAAATGAGAACTCTGCCATTCTGGGCAGTGTTGACCTGTGTGTCCCTGATAACTATCTTAGAAATAGAGACCATTAGTTGTTTATTCTCCCAAGGTGCAGAACTATGTTCAACGAAATTGCTTCGGGTGTTGATATATTCCACCTACGCGAGAATGAGTTAAGGTGGACGTTGTTTTATAAATTCTTAAAATAGGGTCTGCTTAACTCATCCGGTGTACTTTCTTGTACCTATCTAATTTATCTACTGATCTATCTCTTTTTTATGTAATACTGTTTTATATATCTATGTTTCTAAATGTCATGTTGTGAACGTCTTAAACTTATAATTTGTAATGTCTACAATATGTTAAAAAAATAAATAAATTGAAATTGAAAAATTGAATTTGAATTCAATAAAAATAGATCACTGTATAAAAAAATACTTATACATCGTAATACTACCCGAATGCGTAGTTGTCTTTCGGTGTGGCTTTGGCTAATTAACAAATAGATCTCAAAGTTGGTACGTGTGTGGAGTATTATAATTCAAATCAATTTGCAATGCAATATGACGTATAGTAATTCAATGATTATCATTAGTTAATGTTCATTCTGTTTTAATTTAATAAATATATTAAGGTTTCATCTTAATAGTTTATATTTAAAAGATTTCAGGTACTTTAATTTATGTTGTATTTTAATTACGGACAATTTTAAAATTAGTAAGTAATCAAGACATTTATAACTTATCCTCACACGTGTATATAATATATTAACAGAAATACTTTAACAGGAATTAGTGGTTAGCCATTTGTTCAATGTATAACTAGGGTGTTGGAAACTGGAGAAAGAAAAAGCAATACGATAAATTTAATATATATATTTAAGTTTTAATTGTGAATTCCAACCACTAATCCGGACAAAACGACACGTGTATTTGGTGTAATGATTGTAAAATTAAATATATTTTACAGTTTGCGCACAAAAAAATTGCAAATAAATGAGATATGAATAGAATAATTTGACACCCACGGTGGTCGCGCGGCTTAAGCGTTGAACTATCACGCCGTGAGTTTCAGGTTTGAATCCTGGGTCTGGCAAGTTGGTACACATATTGTTTTTCAATTTGTGTGTGAGTATGGAGGGTATGGACCTAATAGGTTGAGCAAGTGGCTGACATCCATCTCTCGTAAAAAACAAAATCTGTTTATACAAACCTCTACTCTGTGGAGGCCCATAATATGATCCTATTAGGATCGGACATAGTCGAAAAAAATATATAGTAATAGCGGTCAGTGGCACTTGGACATGAATCCCAAGTGTCGCAGTTTCGAACCCTACTGGATGTCGTATTTTTTTCAAATTTTTTTTTTCTGTTGGTTATAATATATTTCTCAGAAGTGTTATGCTCAAATTATGTATTTTCAGTAAAAGAACGGTACATTCTTTAATCTTGTAAATTATTCGTTGAATAAAAAAATAGTTTATCTTCACTGTTTAATTTTTATCTTCGTCTATTTTTTACATATTATGCTATTGTATTATTATAATAGTTTTTTTTGCTATGACTATAAGTAGTTGGTATTTAGATAAAAAATCATTGATAGAAATTGTTTTATTCTTGTTTCTTACTATAGTATATTATTTGTCTGAAATTGTAACCATCTCTCTTTGGGCTATTTTCAATAAATTTTATTAGAATATGTTTTACGAATAATTGAGAAACACATTGTCATTCTATACCCCATGTTCACTGCAAATCTGCTTTGCGTATAAGAACTCATATGCGTGCTCATACGTTGTATAATTATTTGCATGTCAGTGTAAGTTTGTTATATATGAGGGTGTGTGTGTGTGTGTGTTGAGTTTAAATTGTTTTCATTAAAATCAGGCGGGAAATTTTTTATTAATGCGCGACCATTTGTAGCTGGGAGACGCGCTAAACTTTTTGCCGAATGTGTTTATGTCGCCAATTTGAGGACACAAATAATACGCGAAGGTTTTCGGAAAGCTTTATTAAATAATATACTACATAATATCTGGCAATTGCTATATTTCTTGAATTAAAAGAAGACAACTGTTTTCAATATAATTATACCAGTTTCATAGTTTTTTATCTATTGATAACTAAAAATATTTGAATTTATAACCAATGTAACAAAAATATGTCGTATACTAGGATTTAGTTCCTACCTATAATGTGTGCTGTGGTAATGGCACACTAAATAAATGAGACACGATTTTATGCATAACATTGTCGTTTATATTGAAAGAGGATGGTACGAATCCATGTGACACCGTCATTTTGAAGATGGATAAATACTCCATAGCACGGTTACTATCAGCCTGATATACCAAGTACCTACGTCTTATATTATAACTCTGGAATATTTTTGGATATTTAAACTCCGCTAAATCAGTACCTAACACGAATGTACTTCTAAATTGGAATACATACAAACTAAACTGTACAACTTTTAATAAACTATTTCTTTAATTCAACGAATACGACACAAGATTTGAGAATGTAACTCTCTATATATTGAACATACATAATTTGAAAACATCTCCTGCAAACACACACTAGCAAAAATCATTTTGTAGAAAAAAAATACGACACCCAACGGGACTTGAATCTGCATCTACTGGATTCGCGCCAATATGCTTTCCCAATTAAGCTACGGGTATCTTACTAAATTACGACGATTTAAACTAGTAGTTGTTATATGAAATGCTTATCGAATTGCATTATAATCTTGGCTACGGTTTTAGTATATTAAGTTAAGGTAGGTATTAATTATTAATTCCTAAATTACTAACCGACGTCGCGAATCTCTCCAATATTTAGTTTTTATGACGTACTTACTTAGACTTGCTAATAATTTAATAAACTATTTCTTTTATTCAACGAATAAGACACAAGATTTGAGAATATATTATCATTATATATATTGAACATACATAATCTGAAAACATCTCATGTATATACACACTAGAAAAAAGTACTTACAACTTTTATCAATATTGGTTGAGCAGTTATAACCGGTCAAACGGAAAACGGAATATGTGCCACTTTTCTTAATGTGACTCAATTAAATTTGGTAGGTATTTTTAGTGCCTAAATAAGTTTCACTTTAAATGCATAGTAATATATTATTTAAGCAACTCGTATGCTACATTTTTAAGCATTTTAAGTTCAAATAGTATATCCATAGATAGAGAAAAATATTGTCATTCCCTGAATTCAAATATATATTTTGTTTTTACATACATAAAGGTTTTTCTTTTATAAACAAAGGCGCAGTTAGAATATTTTTTAATAAATACATTCCATATCACAGGTATATACATAACGCAAATAAGAGAAATTTCACGGCTTGTGATAAAAAATGTCACCCGTCCCCTTAATCGTGACTTCCACGGAAGACCTCGTCCTTTGCAAAGCGGTTTCGTTTTTCTTTGCCAAATAATTATTGTCATACACACATAAGATGAGCCATAACGTGAATGAAAAATGTATTTTTATGAATGGCTGATTTATAATCTCCTTAAAAAGGAAACACTGCTTATGACTATCAAATCAAAGGAAATCACAAAAATATAATAATTACTTATATTAATTAAAGATATTTCAGTTTTTATACCACTATCAAATCACAATTATTAGAAATGTACATTATAATTTAATTTTTAGTAGGCCAAATAAATTAAAAAAATATACCATAAAAATACATAGCTCATACGTTATAAATTACTATATAAACTGACAAATCGCATACACTATAGCGGTGACAGATGATATCAATATCCTTAGGAGGTACTAAGCCAAAGCTATCGGATTAATATTTTTTTTCTTATGTTTCAGCCTTATATTATTTTCACTTAGTAGGTATTATAGTGGTTAGTATAATATTTTTTTAATTATACGAAAACAGTTTTATAATCGCAAAGTATAAATTATATTTACTAAACTTTTTTGTATATTCAGCTGGTAGGTACTATTAATTAATACCGTTTTTGTTTTTAACTTTTTAAAAATTTATCTCTATATACTCGTATATAAAAATCTCGTGTCACGATGTTTGTGGTCGCACTCCTCCGAAGTGGCTCGACCGATTTTTATGATTTTTTTTATATATATTTTTTAGGTATGAGAATAGGTCAACAAGTATATTTCATACCGCTAGGTGATTAGGGTATCTCTATCCAGAAAAAAATTTCTTTTATTTTTTAGACATTTTTTTTGTATTTTTTTTATTATTTGGAATCAAAAAATACCTATTACTTCAAATTTTCACCCTCCTACCCCCACCCCACCATTTTTTAATCGCGATTTTATTATTTTTGTATGAACGAATTTAACCGTCGTTCGTATTTCAAACAGAACGAAATTAATTATGTTGTTGAATGAATGATGGCGCTACGTCCGAGAAGAATTCAAGAGAAGCGTCGCGTCATTTTGACATTTCATTTGGCATATCACAACGCAGTGCGTGCAAAATTTTGTACGATTTATTTTAAATTATCTATTTTTGTGTGCGTGTATTACAGTGCACAATGCCAGCAAGACGCAAGGGGGCCATTTGGGCCGTCGAACGAATAAAGCAACAAACATGCGAAATAGTAGAGCAGAAAAAACAGACGAACAAATCCAACAAGATAACAAAAACGTGCGTGTGAGCATGTCGCAATTGCGTGCATCTCAATCACAAGAGGCACGAGCTGAACGAAATCAACAACGACAATTGGAACGGAGCCAAGCGCGCCGGTTCGTAGTTAATACACGCGGAGCGAATAACTGACAACGCCAACAAGTACATCGAGCATTTACATCTGCTTCATTCCTTCGTCTCGCATTCTCGCATTCGAGCCAGATATTGAACATTCCGCTTATCCGAAAGTGCTGATTGGTGCTATGGACAAAGAATGTCCCCATTGTCATGCGCTCAAATTCAAACATAGTCAGCCGGGATGTGTTACGCATCAGGAAAAGTGCAACTACCAGAAATTGAGATACCACCAGAACCATTGAACGGCTTGCTTATCGGCACGGTTCCATATTCAAACCTGTTTCTGAAGTCCATTCGCACATTCAATTCATGCTTCCAAATGACTTCGTTCGGAGCAACAGAAATGTTTCACAAAAGTGTGGCAATGGTCAACAATTCCATTCTACGTTCAAAATCGAAGGCCAAATATACCGCAATGTAGGCTCATTGCTGCCAATGCTAAACGAACCTCATAATTTTTTACAAATTTACTTCATGGGCGGTGAGGACATCAATCGTGTGGATGCACGGTGCGGCTACAATAACCTCAATTCGCCTAATGCCAAGCGCATCGTCGGCGAACTTGACGCCCTATTAAATGAGCACATGAAATTCTTCAAAGCACACATGCACGAATTGCAAAGTGACAATCACGCTATTGTCATCAATCCTGATAAAAACACCAGCTGGAGAGCACGTGCGTAAATTCAATGTGCCTGTTGTTAACGACATTGCTGGAATCATGGTTGGCGACCGCACATCGACGCGAGAAATCGTGATTCGAAGAATAAACAATAATCTGGAGTTCATCGCTGATACACACCGTTCATACGACGCCCTCCAATATCCGCTAATTTTCTGGAAGGGACAAGACAATTATTGCAAAAATATTAAACAACGAGATCCTGTCACAGGTAATTCATTCATTATGAACATCATTACTTATTTTGAATTGAATGAATGATTGGTGTTTTTTTGTTTTTATCGGCGGTCATCGTCTACAGCGCTCCATTCCTCTTTCTGTCATAGATCCCATCCCCACACACTTACGATACATTCGTTATTTTTTATTTAACAACCAAAATATTCACTAGAAATAATTTATATGACAGAGCAACGTTTGCCGGGTCAGCTAGTTATTTTATAAAATTTACTTTATAGGAAATTAAAAAAAAACTTTGGTACTGTTCGGTTATCAGGAATACAGCGGAAACACACATTTTGAAAATACCCGATAAACTGGATTATTTGTTAGGTTAACCTAACCGAGCCTAACCTAACCTAACATAACATAACCTAACCTAACCTAACCCAACCTAACCTAACCTAACATAAACTAACCCAAACTAACAAATAATCCAGTATATCGGGTATTTTCAAAATGTGTTTTCCGCTGTATTCCTGATAACCGAACAGTACCAAAACTTTTGTTTTATAACATTTGTTTTGTATTTAGCTAGTAGGTACGCCCACGATGGCCGAGCGGCTACGCGTAAGTCCTGGGTTTAAATTTCGGGTCTGAAAAAAATTCACATTGTTTTTCTCAATTTTTGTTTGGACCCAGAGTATGTACCAAATGGATCGAGCAAGACATGGCTAATATCCATTTCTCGTAAAACAAAAACCTGTTAAGAAACCTCTTCGTGAGGCGGCTTAGATCAACATATGATTGTAGAGCCTATATAAAAAAATGAACTTAGTTAATAATATACTAATAATTAATTTAAAAAAATGTGTAGGTTTATTAAGTATATTAAAGATTATGTAACATTTCATTTGAATAAAGAAAAGTCCATTTCCGTGATTGCTATATTCGAGTTCAACTTTAAGGATTTAAATTTCGATAAAAAAATATAAGTAAATAAAGTAGTAGGTATTTTCTCACTTTTGAATGGTTGTATTTATGTTAATATTATTTATATTTTTACTTTAACTGTTCATGATACAAATATCGACAACTGAAAGAGATTCCTAAAAGTTTACCAAAAATTCGTCGATCGCTCTATTTTCGGCAACAATTTAAAAAAGAATAAGTATCTTTGTCTTAGTTGACTATGAATGTCCGATCTTAATAAGATCATATTATGGGCCTCCTTATAGTGAAGGTTTGTATTAACAGATTTCTGTTTTTACGAGAAATGGATGTTAGCCACTTGCTCAACCTATTATGTCCATACCTACTCAATCGACAAATTGAAAAACAATATGTGTATTTGCCAGACCCAGGATTCAAACCTAGGACCCAAGACGTTATATGCCGATGCGTAAGCCGCGCGGCCATCGTGGGAAGTGTCTTTGTATTTCTCTTTCATTGCTAAAGACACGCCTGGCGTGTGGCCATTAGATACTAAATACTTTCACTGCTGACCAGTTAATTACTACATTTAATTATCATGCTAATTGCTACACGCCAGGCGTGTCTTCAGCAGTGACCGAGTGGTGATTAACTGGTCAGCAGTGAATGTATTAACAAAATTCTCTCAGAAAATTGCTCGGCTGAAATGAAAATAGGCAGAATATACGTATTACAAACATGTGCCAAATATATTAAAATATATATTAGAGAGTGAAGAACATATTGTATAAAATAAATTCATCGAGGAACCAACTGGAAGACAACGAATCCAGTAATCAAATTTGGATGGAGGACTGTCAATAGTTTTCAGAGAAAGACAAACAGCGTACAGTTAATAATATTTTTCAATAAATTATCAACGTTAATTTTCGGTAATCAAAATAAAGCAACTCTCCCCAATAAAGGGCGAGGTTCAACGGGATTTATTTTCTATTTCCGGCGCACAGTATTGCGCGAGCCTTGATTTCTCAGAAAATGGGACCAGGTAAAAAATTGTTACATAATATTATCTTGTTGCAATTTTTTTTGCCTTTTATAATACTAAAATATTTGTCTGTATTGCAGTGAACTGTATGTTAAAAGACCGTTAGATGCCAGTGTCGGCCTAGTCGAAATTAGTAGGTTTGTCTGTATAACTTGTCTAAATTATGTATCATTAAAATGTTACCAAATATAAAGCATTATTATAAGAATAAAATGTGATAATATAAATTTTAAAAAATTAGCTCTTAACTACGTTGTATCTTGGAAAAAAAATCAAAAAAAATAACTGAATTATAACCACTAGCATGTTGATCATACAGAGTGCTATGCAAGTATAATGAATCAAATCAGAAAATACATATCAAATTCTAAAAATACAATTTCATCCACTTCATTTAGAACGTTTCTAAAATAAGCAAGAAGTCTGAAAAATAATGAAAAAATAGAAAGCCTGTTTGATAATGCTTACGTTTGAAAAGCAATTTCCATTTTAAGTTCGCAGAACTCACTCTGATTTTTTTGTAAAACATTACAATTTAGTTAGTAATATAAAACAAAATTACACCGTTAAAAGAAATCATTTTATCGTGTTTGTGATAATAAATAATGTGTTTTTAGCAAGGAAATAATCCTTTGCAAAGCGTATGTATCTCTACGCCCCTTTTCAAGGTATAATATTATGTTTTCTTCTAAAAGACAGAAAAAAATGTTAGTAATTTTTATGATGCGGATAATTATTATATACCTAAGAAAAATATATTGTTATTGAGTTTTATGTCAACACTAAAAAAATATCGCAATAAAAAAAATATACATTTTTGTTATTTAATTTTATTTATTATGTAATTTATGTATATAATACCCTCGTTTTACAGTAATATGTAAACATAAAAAAATAGCGACCACATTACCTATTTGGATCTATATAGTTGTTTAAGGTACTCAGCTGAATGGCATTCATCCGTTCTGTCAACCGACCGATGACCGTTCCCTGCCATTATCCTCAAAGTAGAGGATCCAACAGTGTTCATACAGTGCGATACAGTCGTATTGTTTATAATAGTATAATCAGTGTCACCATATTATTAGTTGTTATGGGTAGTTTGACACAGGTTCAACCCAGGACAAACCAGTCAATTATCCAGAGACTGCAGATAAAGGAGCGGCTCTCGACAATATGTCTGAGACGCATTCTGCAGTTTTTGGTCATAATGTCCGGTACGGACCGGACAACCTGGAGAGAACGGTGGTTTTTGGTAACCTCCGGGGAAGGCGAAGGAGAGGAAAATCGTCGGGTTGGTGCGCTGGGGCGACCAAATGAAGGAGCTGACTGGGGGCACCGTTCATTCTGCCTTGAGGTAAGCGGAAGATCGAGAGGGGTGGAAAGTATTGGTTGCCCAAAGGATAGCAAAAATGGCGTGGTCACGATCCTCAGCCATTAGGGTACGGTCAAGAAGAGAGAGATGGGTAGATCAAGAAAAAATAAATTGTCATCCATTATATTTCTAAATGTAATATATAACTTAAATTAACATTATTATTTAATTCTTCTCCGATGGCGCTACAGTTCAAGTCGAGCCCTGGTCTCCTCCACCGCCGTCCTCCAACCGGAACGGTCCTTCGTACGTCTTTTCCAGTTCCTGATTTTTAGCAGCTGCTTGGCATCTTTTGTAATGTTATCACCCCATTGTGTGCGTGGCTTTCCTACTGGACTTTTCCCCCCTGGGTTTCCTTCGAGGATCTTCTTCGGTATCCGTATCTCAAGCATACGCTGGACATAGCCTATCCAGTTTAGCTTCTGGAGTTTTATGAAGGTAAAGAGTTTTGAATCTTGGTATAAGCTTTATTATTTAATAATCCTACCTATTTATTTCGTAGAGAAAAATTAAGGTAAATATCTATACTAAAATGTTATGATTGTATTGTTAATGATAATCATATTCTATATTACTGTTGGACAGACAAAAAGCCAGATATATTATCCGTGAAACAACAATTTTACTAAAGCTTCTTTAAATGTTGGTTAAATATTTTAAATAGAAAAGTTAATAAATGGACCAAAGAGTCAAGGGAAAGCTGTGTAAAATTTTCTTCTGTTATAAAATGCGAAAAAACGTTTATGTTTTAAAAAAACATTAAAAAAGAAATTACTAGCTGTTTTTGCGGGTAAAGGAAAATGCGAGATGGGAAATTTTTCGTCTCTACTTTCTTGTTTTCTAAATTTCGACTTTCGGAGTATAACTATTTGCTTAGGACTCCTACACGTAAATACATAGCAAATAAACAAGAGATGGAAAAATCATGAGATGGTTAATAATAATATATTATTGTATTTTATTCGATAACGTAATTGTTTTATATTTTTTTCTGGCATACAGATTATGATGGATCTTAGTCATTATCTGATCTATTTTTCTGTCACTTTCTTCAGTTGTCGATTCTAATCACTCGCAACGTCTGTCTGTATACTATTAATCCATTGAAGTTTTTGTTTTATAAGGATCCCCTTAGAATTTAGCTTCTGGTCAACTAAACGTGAGACTTCGTCAGTATTTATTTTTCCAAAGTGTCACGTCACAAGTCGGTCCCAGAGCATTTAGATTTGATTAATTTGATGACGCCAAGCTTATCAAAGAGCATAATGAACCAATAAAAACTACAAGCCTTATAACGTGCCATTTGAAAAATACTATAATGTAATTATCTTAATAACTACTTATAATATTATGTGACATATATCTCAGCATTCAAAATGATTATCTTATACAATCCAAAAAAATATAATAATAATAATTAATATACACACATTATTACTTACTTCAATGGGTTGTTTTATTAGACGATAGCGACTAAATAAGCGACTTGTCTAGGCTTAAGTATAAAACACAAAGAAAGAAACGGGATCATCCGTCTTAATTAACCCTTTACCTTATCTCAGGATCACTCAAGAATAACACCTACTACTAGGAAACCGTATTTTTGAAAATAATTACTTTATTGTGAGCGGGATATTGAGTATTGTTCCCGGAAATCAATGATGACTAAACTTACCATGTCCTCAATCATTATAAATGATTTAATTTAAACCCTTTTCGGTTTAAGAAATAATAACAAAAATATCATTTTAAATTTAACAATGACAAAGCGCAGGTAATGAGATTTTCATTTGCTATCTTTTACAATAATAATCTAAACCATTATATTAGAAAATTAATTTGATTAATTAGGTATATTAATTATATATTTTATTTTTCATTCTGGTATTGCAGAAATGTTTATAGTGGGTCTTGAAAGAGCCTCCGCTTTGCGAGTGTGGTGTGATCCAGACCACGGAGAATAATGTGGAGTCCAACAACATGTATATCTAGGTTTGCGTTACCTGGCCATTCAATATAATTAACATGCTATTTAAATGTGGTAATTAAAAATTAATTAACATCTCAGCAGTGATTGTGTTGCCTTGCCGATTCCATTGAGTTTTGATGAGAATGGAAATTTGTTATTTTATTAAATATGCAAGGTATTCATTGAAGTACCAATTTTAAATTATTTCCATTTTTATAATAAATTTAGGTAACGATCCTATCAACATTCAAGGTTCCATATAATCGGTTTATTAATACCATATTGTAATTAACACGATCATCAATTATATTATAATAGAAGCAAATACAAATTAATTCCCACCCTTGAAAAAATAATGTGTGATTTAAATAAATTAATGCGAATACATAAAATCGAAATTATACATTCGATATTAAATATCGCTACACCCACATAACAATGTGTCAAGCTTTAGATTTAGTGGTACGCGATTTTGCCATTAGTGTAACATTCATACAATGAGCTTAAAGCTCGATTGTTCTGGCTCAAAATACTAAGAAAGCATATTCATTGTGAATTTTTAATCAGTTTCATCGGAATATCTGTCTATATAATATTATTTAGATTTTTAAAAATGTGGTTTCGTGTGTGTAATCCGTTAAATATTTCGTTTAAATAAAAAAAAATCTCAATTTTTTTTGTTTTCTTTTTGGAGAAAAAATCAGAATGCTAAATATTTCGTATTATTATGGTCTTTAAAAATGAAGCGTTACTTTTCTCATTAGAAAAAACGTATTAATAATTATTATTGGTAATGAAATCAATAGCAGTAGTTTTTAAACTTTTATTAAATTAATTCAATTAAATGACATACTTAACTAATTTCTAAGTAAGTTAATGAAACTTAACTTACCATTTCACATAATGCTTGCGGAATAAAAATCATTAATCGAACCATTAGCGAGAGGGACATGTTACATAATAATATGTAAGAATATTAAAGTTTTCACAATGTACATGAATGTCTGCTATGATTTTCCTAACGACCATTTTAATACTTTGCAAACAGTTCACCATTATATTTTAAGGAAGTATCGTCGACAATATGTACGTATAATTGAATTAGGAACATATTACATTGAAACTTTCATTATTCATTTGTTTCAAAATCTTATAACGTCATGTTGTCAATATTGTCAATTAATTATGTCTTATTGAGTAAAATTTATTTATATTTTCAAAATTAGAACATCCGGTGTGCCGGAAATGACTATATACTATATATAACGTATCCTATGTATTTTGAGAAAATTTATCATTTTTATTACAACGTTTTTCTTAGGTCGTATTCTTATTTGTCCGGTACAAATCTTGCAATCGATTTTTAACTAACTTCTCGGCTAGCTAGATATTTAAAACTTTTACAATATATCAGAACACGATGCCAATGCATTTTTAATACTTTTAACCAACTTTAAGTAGAATTGAATCCATTTCTAGTTAATTGTGTTTTGTATGAAAAGTTATGAAAAACTAGGGCACCAAATGGGGGGATTGTAGAATGGACAACCAATAATCTTCTAATCAGCTGATGTGGATGAATTTGCCGATTTTTATTTAAAAAAGGCAGTAACTATTGTTGATTAATAAGTATATGCTTTAGGTAATATTTTTATAGATTTGATTCGCTGATATTGAGAGTGATATAATATTAATTTTATATTATATGAAATATTCCAGCAAATAAATATTTATATTTTAATAATAATATATTCATTTATCTGTGAAATAAGATATAATATTTAATAATTTCAAATCATATAATACAGACAATGTAATCAAATAACATTAGAACTCGTGACGAATTATTTTACCTCTATCAATTTTCATTGAATAGTAATAATCACACAGTAGTGTTACAAATTGATTTAGCGGGACACAACAGCGTTCTCACATATAACTGTCACATACGTGATTTAACTAAACCCATTGTTTGTGACGTAGGTAAAATAATTTAGTTACATTGTGAACAAACAACAGATGGCATAAGTGCAAAGGTACTGGAACAAAAGGTGTCTACAACCTTCAGATCGTCGACACGTACTTGCTGAAAGATATTAATTAAATTCACAAATCAATTTTACATACACATAATCTATCAATGTAGGTATTGTTTGATTTAAGTGTTGTAAAGTATCAATCATTTTAACTATTATTCATCATTTTTTCAGCTATATACATATATAAGTCATCATCATCATCAATCGATGTCAATTCATTCCTGTATGAAGGCCTCCTCTAGCTCCCTTCACTCTTTTCGGTTCTTATTTTTTTGCGTTGTTTTTCTGAAAGTCATCTATCCAGCAGGCTTTATTAGTAGTAGTCCCTGTGGTCGTTTAGTGCTTCTTGGGTACCACTGTCATGGCCCCCAAATAGGGGGGTCTGACAGGGTTCTAGCCTGGGGCCCGGGCTCAGGAGGGGCCCAGCGTGGCGAATCGACCAGATAAGTGAGGTAAACACACCTCACAAATTTGCTTTAATAGCAAAAGAAGTCTAAAAAGGCGCTATTTACCTTCGATAGTGTTATTATTTAATAATATGTGATTGTACAATACAATTTGTAATTGTGTATCGATACTCGACACCTCCATAATTCAAATGGATGTATTAAAATATACAAAAAGTCACTACATTAATTTACATTAATTTGACTGCGTACACCGTTTGGAAAACGCTACTGTAGAGCATCACACTACCTTTATCCTTTAGCCATAGGTAGGGGGGGGGGGGCGCAAAAGATCCTAGCCTGGGGGCCCGTTTCGGGATTTGGGGCCCATGACCACTGTATAACGGCATTTATCCAGTAATTCTCCACTCACATGTCCAGTCTGATACCATTGCATATGCTTAGTGAACGCTATGACAACGAGTACTCTTTTGTGGTTCCATATCCGTTGGTTTTATGCGGTCTTTCCGCGTTATGCCTGACATGCATCTCTGCACGTTATGTTACATGTAATTTTTCACCTGCATACGTCATTGATGGTTGCTTACATAGGTGAACACTACGCCTAAAACACAATGGGGTCATTTTTCGATACTATTCATACGCCCAAATGCATCTCAAGCTAGTTTAATTCTGCGAGCAACCTCGTCATATATACCACCTTTGATAATTGCCATTTTTATTGTCCAAGATAGGCGTAGTTGTTGATTGCCATTCATGAGGATCGCTTTGGGTTCAGCAATTGGAAGATACCTAACTCACAAACTCGTATGAATTATTTAATACTAACAATAAAAACAATAATTTTTGTTTCAAACTATACCAATAATTACTGGATACTTTTAGTAAGAAAACGATAAAAATTGTTACTTTTAAATGTTTTTGAGTTTTGCATACATGTTTGGTATTTTCTATTCTATTATAGTTTATATTAATCAACTCGAAATAAAGGGTTATATTTTTTTGAGAAACGTTGAATGAAAAATAGTTCCTAATTCCCATTTGATATACAGTATTATGTAAAAGGTAATATTGTCCGATATAAGGAACAATTTTTGTATTTATCTGAAGTTTAATATTTTTCAGAAGCAACTCACTACTTCGAAAAATCCTTAAACTATATAGCCGTAAATTTATTAACATCAAGCAGCTGACACGTCTTAAATTGAGTATCACTCTCTTTCTGGACTTCTCTTATAGAAATAAATATATTTCTATTATTTTGAAATTTTGAATTGGATAAATATAATTGTAAGGATGGACCAAATTGGGAAAGACGATTTCAGGAGGTCATGGTACGATGATTATATGTGTATTTTATTACAACGTTTTTATTATGTCCGGTAGTTGTTTGTCCAGTACAAATCTTGCAATCGATTTTTAACTAACTTCCCGACTAGCTAGACATTTGAAACTTTTAGAATGTATCAGAACACGATGCCAATGCATTCTTTTAATACTTTGAATTCATTTTCAGTTAATTCTATTTTGTATGGAAAGTTATTTCAGAAAAATCCGTAAAAAGTAAAAGACTATTATTGGTTGCTAAGGGGGTGGTCGTAGCAACTAAATTATTAATATATACGTACGTTACTATGGAAATTAAAATGAAATGTCAAAATGACATTTCAGTTTTCTATATTTGTTTGTTTTTTTTATTTATTTAATATCAAGTACAAGTTTGAGCATATTGAGCAAAATAATTTAACAAAAAATTTAAAAACGTTGTGTGTAAAAAGTTCTTTTTATCTTGTAATTATTTTTTAATAACAATGCAACAAACGCTAGACTTAACTATAATTTATTTTACACAAATGAAACGTTTATCTGTGTAGTTTGAATATCTAAAACAATATTTTTTGATTAAAAATTAGCTACGCGCAGCTGATGATTTTAATGAATAACAATATTACTATTAGGAATTATTAATTATATATTACAACATGTTGATACATCGGTCGAAGTATCTGTCTTTTTCTCCATATGCAAACCAATTAACGATGAGCCGAGCTAAACAAATAGGTAACCAGCTGTTCTTCAGTAGGATCTCAGCAAATTACAAAACAAATTGAAAAATAACTCTTGTATGGTATTATAGAAATATAATAAGGCGATAGAAGTAAGCTTTATGGTAACGAAGTATGGAGAATAATTAATAAAAATAATAATTTAAAGCTCATACTGTTTGTATTTTATTATTTTATACTCTACCAACCGGCTTTGCACGACCAACAAAACAATAATAATTACATTCTTCAATATTAAAATATCTGAAGGTACATAGTCATACAACATGTAAAAATGGAAATAATTCTGACAGATAAATCCTAAAAAAAGAACATAAAATAAAATCGAATAAAAAATATTCAAACTTTATTTTGATCTATCGTGAAAATTCAAAATTAGAATTGGTAGGAAAGTTATTTGAACAAACAAACTTTATATGTGTATAAAAAAGAAGCCTAGCAAACATAATGTTAGTAAAGTTTGTCTTTTATATGTGTATATAGAACGAAGCTTCGCAAATTCAGAACTTTACCTTTACAATACCAAATTTAAAAAAACCTCGGTCAATTCACTACTGGATTATGATTTCTCCTAGCTCCTTTCACTCTTCTTGGTCCAAATTTTTTCGCTTCCACGTATCTGTAGAAGTTGGTAAGTTCGTCGATGGAGCTAGATTTAGGACAGCCATGTATTAGTTTATTGCCGGGTGGTATTTTTGTCAACTGTCATTTGGTGGGTGGGATCAGAAGGATAGACGGGAGAACTCCGGGCACTGACCTTGAATTGATGGTGAGTAAGAAATTCCGCACTAGTTTCCAAGTTTTTAACGCACATATTACCGCGGTTATGTCACAAATAAACTTGTGGCTTATAGAACATGGTCGCTAAAGGCGCGCGGTTGCCCTGTAGTTTGTGGTTTTTTATGAAATTAATTTTTTATGTTATATCTGTAGTGGTAAAATTGGCACAAATTTAGGAGGTGGCTGAGAGATGTAGTTGGACGTAGTTAACTATTATTCAGTGAGGATTTAAATACAATTTCTGCAAACAATACTCATTGCCCTTCACTATTCACTACTAATCATTTTGCAACACGCTCAGATCAGACCGATTTAAAGTACTATTTAATAATATTTTTTATATTTTAACGCAGGCCCAGGCATTTGGGTGAAGGGCCACATTAGGAATATAAAATGAATGGCGGGCCTCTAGTAAAATACTATTTTTAGACATACATTATTTATTATAATGAAAAAGAAATTTCAACTTATAAAAAAACTTTGCTGGTTGCAATAACTTTTTATTATTATATTTAAAATTTTTGTAATCAATATGTAACTGTTTGTTTCCTTAATAAATAAATAAATAAAAAAATGAGAAGAATGAAATCTTACATTTTTCAACATTTTTTTAATTTCAGGTGTTAATTGTATAGTTAAGATTGTTAAAACTGTTTGTAAATAAATGTTCATCGGTGATGCTTGATTGTAAAGAGTTTTTAATGATATTCATAATTGAAAATGTTTGTTGACATAAGTATGTAGTTTGATCAAAAATTAATCAACATTTTTCGAACAGAATCTTTAAGTTAAGTATTCGAATTTTTCCGAATTAAGAGTGTTGTAAAATTGGGAGATTTCTTCTCGACGATGCAATTAATGTATCTACCTCAAACTTTATTTTTTAAAAGGGGCTGTAGAAGAAAGTAAACTTTTTTCAGAAATACTATTAAAGCTCTCGGGCCCCACAGAAATACTTGGTGGGCCGTAGTTTTCCCAGAACTATGTTAAGGGATATATTTTGATATTTATGTATACGAAAACAAATACGATTATATACACATTTAATAAACAATTTTGTCGTAAGTAGGTTGAGTGCATTGACTGGTAATCAAATCCCGTGATAGGAAATATATAATTCTCCAAATATAAATGGTAATGCACTAACACTGAATTAAATACCTAATGTCTCACACAATCGATTTAAAATATTAGGTATTATATTAATACAACTCAAAGTTACCTATCTAAAATTTTATTCAGCTGGCTAACGTATCCGTTTTTTTTGGATCATATCCGACCGCATACGTTACGATGTATTGCAGCCCATTTATTTTGCAATACGAATTGCACGACAAAACTGTAGCGAATTCATCTCTATCCAAATAGCTTTTCACTCACATTCGGTCGCCCGCTGTTTTTCTCATCGTTATATTATCATACGAGAATCTTACACATTGTTGGATAATTATAATTGAGAAACTAAACAAGCAAGACTGATAGGAAACAACAAAAGAATAATCAACATGCTCCATTAATATTTAAATTATTTATTACGTGATAATACGTACATGTTTGCATATCGTGAGCATGTAATTGATTATTAGACGAGCTCATCTATTGCAGACAGTCATATTGATTTTATTTTGATATCAAATTAAAAATATTAAATGCTAATTATTCACCTTAACTTTTTGCACTGCTATGTGCATACTCATCATCATCATCATCACCTTCTTTTGTTATCTTGAATTGTTCAATTTCAATTTATTTATTTTTTCACATATTGTGGACATTACAAATTATAAACTTAAGACGTTCACAACATGACATTTAGAAACAAAGAAATATAAAACAGTATTACATAAAAAAGAAATAGATCAGTATAGAGATATATACCTATAGTATGTTATTAAACAGTAGAATTGTGTAAATGCAAAAAATATTAATTAGATAAGTACAAAAAAGTACACCGGATGAGTTAAACAGACCTTATTTTAAGAATTTACAAAACAACGTCCACCTATACTCATTCTCAGGTAGGTGGAATATATCAATACCCGAAGCAATTTCGTTGAACATAGTTATTGCCCTCCCAATTGGCATTACCAGTGGCGGGTTGGCTCTGCACCTTATGAGAATAAACAACTGATGGTCTCTATTTCTATGATAGTTATCAGGGACACACAGGTCAACACTGACCAGAATGGCAGAGTTCTCATTTATACCTCGTATAAGTCGAAAAAAATACGTAGCTAAATAAAGATTTCTTCTTTATTGCAGATTGCAGTATGTAAGCATGCCTAAGAGAAAGTCAGTTGGATAAAGCCACGGATAGTATCCATAAAACCTCAAGTAAAGGAGTCTCAAGAATTTATTCTGTAACCTCTCCACCATAAGGCTTGTTATATAAACAATAGGTAACTGTCAGTATGTATTTTCCATTGGTGAGTGCGAATTGTGTCAGAAGATAACACAAGGCGAAGCCTGGGTCGCAAAAATGACGCAAATAGAATAGTACAAAACTAAAATCAATTAGAATTTAAATTAAAATTCCATCATGTACCCTCAGTCGATAGCATTTTTTTTTTAATTATTATAGACTTACGCGTCGATGTTGTTGTCCCAGGTTCGCATCTTGAGTCTAGCAAATACGCATATTAAGGGGATTCTTTTGCCAACAGAGAACCTAGCAGAAAAATATGAAGCTTGCAATTTGAGATTTTTTTTAGATAATTTACAATTTCAACTGTACCTATTAATTAATAAATATGTATCTGAAAACATTAAAAAGATTTTTTTTTATGTCAGAGATAAACAAATAATTGTAAAAAATGTGAATTTGTTACATTATTTATGTCATAAGTTACGTTATTATTATATTATTTTTATGGTCATATTTATTATTTGAATTTAGTTTATTAAGTTTTCTATTTTTTCTCGTGTAGATTTTTGACTAATTCATCATTTTAATATTTTTTATATTTATTTTAAAAAACATCGATTTTCATAAAACTACAAATGTGTATAGCTTGAAATCCTTTTTATTTATATCAAATCGAGCTTAAATATTGAAGATTAGAATCATACATGGTCAAAAAAATAAATATATATGTAACTTTATTGTTATAGGATCGATAATAAAATTATAAATTTTCAATAAAAAATACCATCACCAAATTTGTGATATACCAGTGTTTATTAAAAAAATGTATTAATACAAATGTAAATGTGTAGTTGTATAAAATGGGCGGGAAGAGTAGTTAGAAAAATACATATCATTATTTTCTACTACAAACCACAACGTCCCAGGCAATTAATAAGCCCAATCCAATCACAATACTAACAGAACATGACTGTGATGTACTAATATCGATAAAAGGAGTTATTGAACCAAAGTGACCTATTTGACCCTACGGATAAGTAAAAGGAAAACGTGAACGCACGTAGTAGGCTCATAGAGTGCGCCACATGTGTACGGTAGGGATGGGACGTTCTATTAATAGCCAATAACTATTACATATTACAACCCACGATGGCCGCGCGGCTTAAGCGTTGGCCTATAGCAATTTTTCGTAAGAACAAAATCTGTTAATACAAACCTCCACTCTGTGGAGGCCCATATATGATCCTATTAGGATCGGACATGGTAAATAAATGAATGAATTACATAGGTACTGTCATTTCCCTCCATTTTCAAAAGTGGAAAGATGCTGTCACTTTTATTTTTGTATGGTTTTTCGTCTGGATTCAGGACTTGGAGGTGGACAAATAACACACCGGAATTGTGGTGGAAACGGCGAGGTTTATTTACGTTAATATCTACTAATGGTTACATTTTTTTATACTTTATTTTATGCGTAGCGCGAGTCAACAATGTTTACTGTCTGGCTGTCTGCCGCGTATTGTCCGCCATCTTTTTATTTCGCTTTCAACAGAAAGCGCTGTCGAAAAACGGCGACAATGGCGACGTTGCAGATATTTTTAAACGGCCGCAATTTACAGCATTGCCGGCTTTATTATTATTTATTTTCGTGATCAACTCTTACTATTTGTCGGTTTGCTACCAATTTGGGCTTCCCCAGATTAACAGAAATATCTCCAAATGGGGACCATTTGGGAATGTAACAGTACCTAATAATATAAAATACTATTTTTTATAGTTGATGAACAGGAGAAGCAGGTGTGGCTGACGGTTTATCTATTAAAAAGACAAGTAAATATATATTTATAGCATAAAGAATCGTGAAATCGTATTGGTGTATTTTTAATATGCAATGTTGCGCAGGTAAATTTTTTACAATTGATTTTCACAAACAGTACGTGGGCGTCAGTCTTTTATCCGGAAGCTCCAAGTATGCTTCCCGGTATCACAACATGATTTTATCGAAGTCTGGGTATTAAGTGTGTAATTATATCACTTTTATTACTAACTACACTACTGTCATTGGGTCCCATGGATTGTTGTAGTATTAAAAATAATAAATATATAAGTATATTTAATAATATACAACTGATTTTCGGAAATACTCCAGTGGGAGCTCATCCGGAAGCTCCAAATGTGATTCTTAGTATCACAATATGATGTTCTCGAAGTCTGGGTATTAAGTTTGTGATTGTTTCACTCTTATTACTAACGACACTATTGTCATTAGGCTTCATGGATTGTTGTAGTGTTAAAAATAATGTATATGTAAGTATATTTAATAAAATATAGCACATAAATCTGTCTGGGCTTATGCAGTAACCCGGTTGTAATCACTGATCTATAATATTTATAATATACGAATCAAGAAGAGATGAATTAAAATTTAAATAAGACAATAATACTGAGTATGTACAATGAGACTGTTACATTGACCCATCTCTAATGTGAAATAATAATATGTAAGTATTTATGGATTGATTGTTATAAAAAGTGACCTCCATATTTTCGAGTATTAATGCGATGTACGCTGATGAGAATAGAGATGGCTCATTATTATTCACAAGACAGCTTCTCCAAAAGACGTGCAAAAGAAGATCTTCTTGTACTTTACCTAAGTGCCTAAGTAGGCGGTCGTAAAGTTGAACAACTTACAGGTAATATTTTAATATTATTTGTGTTTTTCTTATCAGATGGAAAGTATTTGTGTGAGAAAATGAATTGCATTGAAGTATGAAAAATGAAATAAACACTATTTTGGTATTATTGTAAGAATAATAATACAATATTTTTGTAGCGATTTTCAGAAAAAAAAATACATTGCTTACTGGTAGCCCTTTTAGCAGTGATGCTGATAGTGGATTACGGATCTAGAAGGGGGAGAGGTTTATACGGGATACCAGACACTGATTTTTATGTTGAGAGGGCTGGCGCGGGCTGGGGCCTGGTTCACTGTTCACGCACTGATAAACGGATGGCACACCTTGGATGGATGATATATTATGAGGTTGATGAATGATGATGATAACTTCTGGATGGATGATATAAACACGACGTTCACTCAAACCGTAACTGACTTAGTGGAAGGAAGGTCAAACGGATATGTGTTGAATGAATCACTCTGTAGTTAACACGGCCTCGTTCGTATCGTATCAGATATAGCTCGATAGCTTTAGCAAGCTTACGCGCTCGGCTGTCTTGGAGTTACTAAAATTGTTCTTCGCAATTACGGTCGATTCATGACCCGTAACTGTTGAACGCCCTGGTCTGGCGACAATAATAAATATTGGATTTGGAAGTAGGTGGGAAGAAAGGAATGCATGTGAATATTAGCCCAACCACTAACTTTTAATCAAAAACTTTACTATAAATAAAACGTAACTCGTACCATGCTTCTGTTTTATATACCTAATTAGATATTACATTATTTTTTTCTCTTTTAAACCCTTTCAAAATTGTTATAAGGGATAAAGTTTTCTGGTCAGAATTATAAATTATATTCTGGCTTATAAAATAATGTGGCATTTATTGAGATTCAATCTTCAGGTTGTAGTCATCTTTTGGATCAAAACTATTTCCTTTATTATATCAATAACTATGACTTTGAATAACTAGTCGCTCGCAATATTCACCTGGCCGCTAGACGACTAAACAACTGCGACTCAAGTTACAGTTGTAGTAGTAGTTATAGTATAGCTTGTCAGGCACCAAATATCAAGGGCTGCGAGAACAAAATATTTCTTATTCTTCAGTGATGTGCTTTGTATTTTCATAATTTTTTTTTATTGTTTATTTTTTTTCTTTGTTTTTTACCTGTTCTTTTTAAATTTATTTAATGTTTTCTATATTGTATTTTGACGTATGTATTCACCATTGTTATTTTGCGAGGTTGTTGAGCCTCTTGGTTTTATAGGTGTAATTATATACTTAATACTTTACAAAACGTACATTTTTTACTCGGCAAATTTATCGTCCAATGTTATAGGTTATTATTTGACGTTTTTAGGTGTGATATTGTCACTTGGCAATCTTAATATACAATGACCAGTTAGTATATATGACGTGTGAGCTTGAATGTTGATTTGTGTGACTTCATAAGTTTTTTGGCTATATAAAAATAAGTACTTATAAACATTTTTATGGTGAAACAGGTAGTTACATTTATGTATCTTTTGTTTCAGAGAGATCCTATATCCATAATAATTACAGTTTGTAAATAGTTAGTTTAGCCTTGCTACCAATTTATTCATAATATATAAATAATAACAAGATAAAAATAACTTTTTATATACAAAGTTTTTAAATTTTCTGTTGAATTATTATGCTCAATATGCTCAAACTTGTACTTGATATGAAGTAAATAAAAAACAAGCAACTATAGAATAATGAAATGTCATTTTGACATTTCATTTTGATTTCCATAGTAACGCACGTATATATTAATAATTTAGTTGCTAGGACCACCCCCTTAGCAACCAATAATAGTCTTTTACTTTTTACAGATTTTTCTTAAATAACTTTCCATACAAAACAGAATTAACTGAACGTGAATTCAATTCTGCTTAAATATGGCTAAAAGAATGCATTGGCATCGTGTTCTGATATATTCTATAAGTTTCAAATGTCTAGCTAGTCAGGAAGTCAGTTAAAAATTGATCGCAAGATTTGTCAGACAAACAACCACCGGACAAACAAGAATACGAGCTAATAAAAACGTTGTAATAAGTACCTACTCATTAATAAATAATTATCTACGATTTTTTTTAAATTATATGAAAATTACCATCAAATTAAAAATAAATAAACATAATAAAAAATGATGATTCTTATTTCAAAGATGTAATAACAAAACTTTCAAACAAAAAAAAATAGTTTAAAAGCTTGAAAGCTTTAAAAAAAAAAACAAAATTTGTTTAAATGCTCATTTTTCTTGGGCACTGTGTTAAATTATTGTAATGTGGCTCTAACTATATGTGAGTAGTACCTACCTAAGTAATGTTGTGTTTTACAATTTAAGTTTTTTACGCGTATTTATTTGTTCCCAGCGAAGTTAAAACACGATTTTCGTCGGCACAGAAGAATTGCCACAGAGCTTTTGTGTACAAAAAAATAACCAACTATTATACGATAGAAACCTATACGTTTGTGTTTGCTTTTTTATAATATTATGCATATAATAATATTATATTATGTGAAGTGTGCATGTGTTAAATTAGCAGTCGTTCATATATGACGTCACACTCTAAGAAGGGGAAGATTGTCTGTCAGTACCTTATACCGAAATCTATAATTTATAACAAATTTGTTGTTCAATGAATGGAAGAAAAATGCCGTAATTTCGACGAGGATATTTAGGTTTTTGTAACGAAGTACTTAGGGAGAGGGGGTCAAATACAGAATACAGTATGACATCATTTATGAATGATTCCCGGTGTATAATAATATATCCAAATATTAAATGAAATGGATCAGTGTTGTAAGCTAGTTGGTGAATGTTTTTATAAAATATGAAGATGACAATATAAGAAAATCACAGAAAAATGCCATTTGTCTATATTTTATACATTAATGGGATTAGATATAAGAATATTCTACATATCAGATTTCTAACTATTATATTAATAAACTTAGTTGGGTAATATTACATTTATATATTATGATATTGGGATGATAAAACAAAAATAAGAAGCTTTGCCAGGTGTACGTTTAGGATTACGTGAAAGATAAAAGAGATCAATGAATATAACATTAGAAGAAAATAAAAGTAAATGACCAGTTGCGTTAAATATTATAATATATTCTGAGAGTTCTGCAGTTTTTTGACCAGATAACCAGAAGGGTTAACAACCATTTGGAGAGGCTCATCTTCCGTAATCGACGAGGAAGAGGAAGGTCAGATACACGATGACGAATGACAATTAGTTGACACAATTGCAATTACTGTTGCGATATTTTTTATTAATATAATATATTACCAATATTTCAAGATATAATATTTATTAAGATATTACACAAGGTATATAATTATTAGGGAGCGTAATGATTTTTTTAAATTATAAATTAGTTTGCGTTTAAAAATATTATTTGATTTTTAGCAGATTTAAAAATCTATTGAAATAAAAATTATTCACAATTTTATTATATTGATAAAAAATAATATTCAGTAATATATTTATGAATTGAATCTTAAGAGTATCTTTATTTTCTATATACTTTGTGTACAAGTAAAACCTTCAATCAGGCTTTATTTTAAAAGCTCGGATGATGCAAATGTCATTACAATGTTGAACAATTGCATCGTTTAGTGAAGTGGAAATCACTGACTACAAAAGTTTGCACTGTACTAAGCATTAATGTAACGTTTTTCTAAAAAGAAGAGTGATTGTAAAAAAATGTACCTATCAATTTTATGAGTTTTTGCAATTAAAAAAATCAGTTGTATGGAAACATTATTATACCTGTTTACTAAATATTATTTATTATTGGTCTTTATACATTGGGAAATAAGTAAAAGAAAATAATTTTCAATCAAATTATAATGCTAATTATGATTGATTAATTAAAAGTTCTGAAATACAACACTAACTATTTTTTTTGTTGTTGAATGACTACCGATTAATTTACAGCTGAAATACTTAAAATGTTGCCTTTTTCATTTACAGAAAAATGAAAACAGTATAATTTTGACATAAATAATCAGTATATTACAATAATTGTATTTGGAATCAAACTGAATCACATTATCCCATGCATGTATCACATTACCTACATCAATAACACTACTAACAATAATGATTAAAACAGAAATTTAACAACTTAAAATCCTCACTGTGTTAATTTTAGGGTTCAAAATTGACCGGTATGTGAAATCCCCGAGATAGTCGATCAGCCTCATGAAAAGAAATATGTATTGCGTTCGGGTTTGTAAATTATTTAAAAAAATCAGTTCCATTATAATTATATATTATAATGTTTTTTTTATTTTATAAAATTTTTAGGTAACTTGTCGCAATCGTGGGGAAAATTTATGTCACTTGTAGTAAACCCCAATTTCACATACAGCGTTTATATTTGCATGCTCTAATCTTGCATTTTATAAGTTTAAGCACTGTTCTATTTTTTACTAGCTTGTATGACTTTAGAAGTAACGACATGATAGTGATGCGTACCATGCAGCCTCTCGTCACATTGAAGGTGAAGATACGACATTAGACCTGGCTCACTTATTTACTCTAGCAAAAAATTGTCATTTAGTAGTTGATACATTGCATGGAATTTTCTGGACGTCCCATTGGCAGCTATCGCAACATAATAGTTTTATTGCCAAATCTAGAGCATTTTTCAGAAAATATTTTGCTTAAAAATATTGCATCTGGCATGTTGCATTAAAACTAGCAAAAGACTAGTTTTGTTTGCAAAAATACATGTAAATTTGTATTGCTTTTTTGTTTTCATTTAAGGTAAGTGTAACCTACTCTAAAAATGGTTGAAAAAAATAAGATTAAAAATGGATAACAGAAAAAAATCATAAGCCGAGCTTAAAAAGCTCTCGACCAGAATTATAGAAAATAAGAATAAGACGATGCCGGACACAAATCGTCCATGCCGGACTGTTCGAGGTATTTAGAGCTCAATATTTCAACCAGTCTAACGTGGAGAATTATACGTGCGGTTAATCTAAAAATAATTTCACCCAACTTACGATTAACCTTACGATTAAAATATAATGCTTATTAAATTGAAAAATCAGTTGTTATTATTGATTAAATTATTTAAGGTATTAAAAAAACTATTGATATAACTCAACTTTTTGGTAGCTGATATGCTCAAATTTGTGGTTCACGTGATATTTTAGTTTTATAGTATATTTATATTATGTTCCGCATAATAAACGTGCCGTCGTAGTCTAGTAATGCGTTCGGATTCGAATCGACCCAGTTAGGTCACACCATAAATTCTTTGTAATTTTCTCAAGTTAATTGATATTCTTATGATCTGTTGTAGTCTTATTAAAAATCATTATATATATTTGGTAATTACTGTGATATTGATTGTTGCTTTTAACACAATTCGGTCACAGAACTCACCGTTTGCAGTCTGTGTCATATGAGATAAGGTTGTCGCGGCGTCCTTTCCAGAGACCAGATAATTATTTCATCGAATTTATAGTTATGACCCGTTCCCGGTGACATTAACAATAACATCGGTGAAAGCAAGCCTCTGGCTTAGCGGTCGTAAAATTAAATCACACAGTTTAACGGCTCACAGGGGTTTTTTTCTGTTTTTATATGAATATTGTCCCTTTGACGCCGTTGGTAGTTGTTTCATAAAATACTAATAGATGCTGCAGATTGCGTAGTACTTAAGTTTTATGAAGTTTAAGATATTAGAAAATATGTATATTTGACTACATAGTTTTTCAACCTAGAAGTGGTATTCATGCGAATTATGTTATTTTTGCTAGTAGTCATCTATGTCGCCTTGATAACTATCTTAGAAAACTTACCAATAATTTTACTGATTAATTAGAAATATATTTAGATTATTATATTATAGATTAATTAGATTAATTAGAAAATAGTTGTGATCGTCCAAATTCTGTCATGAAAGCCGTATCCACATTCGCAACAAGTTGCTTTGCTAGCAATTAAATTTCGATAAAAATAATATTTGGTCAAACATATTTTGGTAATGATTATCGTAAGATTTAATGAGGCTGCCAGCAACTTGTTTCCAGTGTGGATATGACATAATGATGTAAGTATCAACATATTTTGTTTTATTAACATGTATTTCCTTATATTCCTGCTTAATATTAATTTTGTATTATGTTATGTTGCGAACGAAAGCATATAAGGGTGTTTTCAATTATTTTTTTTTTTAACATATTGTGGACATTACAAATTATAAGTTTAAGACATTCACAACATGACATGAAACATTATTATAAAGAAGAAGAAAAAAAAGAAAAGTAATAAAAGGGATAAAAATGAAAATTTGAAAGGAGAACATATTAATTATAAACATACAAAAGCAAATGCAGTGAAAATATGTTGTTTAATAATATTGTATTCAGACGGTTGTAGTTGGATGTTGAATGTGATATTATTATATGGATAATAAGGACGCGTGAGTAGGTATGTATACCATTTTGTACATAGCACATTTACACTGGTGATATTACACGGAAGGATAACATGAAGGTATATTAATCTATGTTTTAGATGTAAAAGTTTATAATGATCTTTTAACTTGGTATTTTGGAACCTCTATATTGGAAGCGCTCTTTGAAAACTGTCTCGTTATTGTCAATGCTCTACAAATGAACATAGACAATAATAATAATATGTCAGTTATAGAGTTGGGTAAAACCACAACAAACATCGATCGTATGGAACTACCCCGTATTAATAATTGTGAATTTACTGGACAAGTTTACTGGTTGTAGGCTTCCACGAAAATATGGTAAAATATGTCGGAACTAAATCCAGTGTGCCCATTACGGATGTGTTTCCGGATGTGAAAGAGTTCCAACTTTGAAGGTGTGGTGTGATTGAAACCACGGAACACATCGTGGGGTACTGTTCTGTATAATATGTTTTCCCAGATGGTGAGCTTCAGCCATACCGAAAGCTGCTGTATAGTTTGGTAGTTTTCCGGCTTGGTTTTAACTTGTTTTATAATTTTATTTTTGTGATGTATTTACATATTATATTTTTACGGTTTTACTATCGCCATCTGATTATATTACCAATATTAGTTTTTTCGGGGTAGTAAGGGTAGGTTTTTTCCCACTATCTCTATTATTTTAACTTTTTTCTTGAATAGTACATAGTAATATAGATTATTCTTTAAAACAATTAATTTTGCAACAATATTTGATTCAATATTATTTATTTTAATATAGACAGTAAAGTCTTTGATATATTATTATGAACTACAGATTATGTCTACTAAAATAATGTTTCACTCAAAAAATGTCTCAGGTCTATACGAGTTAAGATCTTCATTGTTGTCACTCCTTTATTTAAATATCGGAGTCCTTCTGATAGGAATACCTCCCAATCACTTGCCGACGACATGCTTTTTCGACAAAGGCATCCTGACTTCATAAAATATACTCTTTATTGTCATTTTCGTATCGGAATTTTTCTTTTACTACCAGCATAATAATATAGGCAGTTTCGTCGCTGCTGGTTTGGTATTGGGTTGAATTTTAGATCATGCAATGAGAGTAAAAAAAATATTATTGATGATTGGCAATATTTTATTTTACGTAAATAATTTGAAAATACTAAAGTTAAAAATATTGGAATTGAACGGCAAGATGGAATAAATTGAGCAAAACAGAAAATTCTTATTGACGTTGCAAATTTTAGTTTATACTTTTATAAAATAGAATAGAATATAACCTATTTTCTTTTCATTATTTTGAAGATTGGTTGCGCTTTTTGCAATGGACTGTAATTTAAGAATGCTGGTGGATTACGGATCATGGGGAGGGGGGCTAACAGGATACCAGATACTGACCTTTTGTGTTGAGAGGGCTGGTGCGCGCTGGAGCAGGTTCTGTGATCACGCTCTCATGCACTGGAAAACGGACGGTTCGGAATGTCACTCTCACTGTTTTACTTTTGGTATGGGATGAATGATGATGACAAGTTCAGGATATATGATAAACACGATATTCGCTCAAACCATATCAGAGTGCAATGAAGATATGACGAACATATGAGTCACTCTGTGGTTAACGCGGCCTTGTTCGTATCGTATCAGATAGAGCGCAATAGCTTTAACAAGTCTAGGCGCGTCGCCTGTCTTGAAGTTACAAAATGTTATTCGCAATCACGGTCGACTCATAACGCGTAACTCTTGGTCGCCCTCGTCTTGCAACAATAACAAATAAGGATTCGAGGTAGGCGAGAAGAAAGTAGGAATGCGATGATAATTGGCCTAATAAAAGATTTTTGATTGCAAAGTGCCACATAGTTTTCTAATAGTTATTATACCAGAAAACGAATATGGGGAAAAATATGTTATTCTAAATACTGTATTAGAAAGATAGAAATTGTATTATGAAGATAGTGATTTTGAATTTTTTTTATTATCATAATATCAAGCACACATAAAATAGAACAGGTGAATAATAATAGCAAATAACGATGATGAAAATTATTAGACTTAATAGGCTTTTCCCTTTTACCTTCTGTAATATTGTCAATATCGTACGGTAACCTAAGGTAACATCACCAGAACGGATGTAATTTATTTGTATCCTAAGGAAAAGGTTAATAATAATTATTAAGGTTGTGGTTATGATATCGTCTAATTTCATCATCTCGAATAGGTAGGCGTTCCCCGAAATTTTACAAATTGTATCAAGCGTTCAGCAAAAAAGGTTAGACATCACTGGTTGTATTGATTGTGTTTTGTTGGACATCTTTGTAGATAGCAATATTAGGAAAACAGTGATTTTGAAGAACTTTTTATATTGAAAACCGATATTGTTATCAAAATACCAAGCACACATAAAATGGAACAGGTGAACAATAATAGCAAATCATTATGAAAAAGCTCACCGATCGCAGAAATCACGCACCTGTAGCGAAGGGCTCGCGCTGGCTAGATTAATGACCAATACCGTAGATAGATGGCGGCTAGATCTCTTTCCCTCCCATATAAAGATTACAATGGCGGTCATTCCAGGGACTCGAACCAGCTTTGCCATTGTACAGATGGAATTTACCTGGCTTCCTATTCTGCGCTCTTGATCCGTCAGGTGACTTTAAAGCACTTGTTATATTATTATGAGTGGCTTTCTTATCTGTCATTTTTCAAATATCTCCTTTCATTGATGGATTCCTGGTAATAAAACACGAAGTCACTGTCATGAGTAGGGATGCCAATTCCGGGATCTCGAGCTATTTTCGATATCTATGAATCCCGGGATTGATAAACATAATCCCGAAACTTTCGGGATTAATTTTTTTATCAATTTTTATGGAAAATAAAATAAAAACGAAAATATAACAGAAAACATACTTAATTTGAAAATTAAAAGTTTGATTTATACGCATGTGTAAGTTGCCGATTCATTTTATTTTTTCACATAAATTAATAAAAATGAAAAAGATTGGAAAAAACAATGCTTCGCATTATTAACAAAGTAATTCCACCATGATCTCATACGTTTTACGGCAGTTTCATATTTGGCTGACTACCTAATTAGATTTATGAAGCGGATATGAAGTAAAGCAAATAATGGTGTACTATTTTAAATCTTTCTAACCCATTCATTAAGTCTTTACTATCAGAAACAGCAATCTCATATTAAGTTCACATTATTATTTATATTACACTATTATTTATTCCATTAAACTTATGTATTTCCATGATTGAACGTATAGAATATTAACAATAAATGTCTTAAATAGTATAAAATTATACTCGATTTATGTTTGACCAATTTTATCAATGTTATTTGTAAATATAAAAAAATTATATTAACAATAGAAAAAAATGCTAATCCCGGGATTGTCAAATTGTAATCCCGAAATCCCGAGATCAGAATTTTGGCTCGGGATTGGATTCCCTAGTCATGAGCTTTATTGGAATATTTTTAATGTATTGGGACTGTAAGGCTTTATTTGAAAATATGTAATTGTTTTATAGCCTTGATCGATTCAATAGACATTTTTTACTTCGTATTATAATAATGGCCATAATAACAATTATTATAATAACATCAAGAAATATCTATTGTTAATTGTACAGCATCAATGAATAAATTATGAAAACTATTTCGGGCAAGGCCTGAACAAAAACGATGTATAAGTGCGAGTGAGAAAGTATTCGACACCCTTATAATCTCTGCGACACGCGCTAGAAAAAGATAAAAGGTTTACAGATGTACGAGATGATTTGCTGTGGTGTCGCCGCCAAATCTTAGTTTGTTGCTTAACTATGCGTCGATAACCTGCGAGCTAAAATTCATATTTTTTTGTGTTAAACATTGGTAAATATTTTTAGATAATTAAGTAGAAAAGATGGTTCTGTGTGTTGTATTAAAATGTGGTAGCCATGCTGATAAGCAAGGAGATGGTATTACGTTTTATAGGTAAGTTGATACATGTTTATGACAATTTATTTGTATATTATTATATCAGTGACCTAGTGTTTCTTTAAAATAACTTAAATTATGGATATCTTTACCTAATGGTTGCATTGTGACCGCTTAAAAATACTATATAACGAAATATATAATGAAAATTATATTTTAATTCTGAGCGTCTAGTGCGAACACTTTGGGCGACCACTAGCGAAATGGTCTATGGTCTCAAACATTTGTGTATGAATGCGTTCGCTCCCCCACAAACCAACCGCACGGCACGCAGCAATGCAATGGGTGGCGTCTAGATGTATATATAGTCTAAGATTTCGGGCTTATATTAGTGTAATAAAAGTAGGACTAAACATTTTCGCGCTATACCAGTGATGTTTGCTGAAGCCTTGGTACAATTCGTAAAAATTCGGGGAACGTCTATCTATTTGAAAGGATGAAATATAAAATATACTACTTAATTGTAAATCAGACGATAACACAACCTTATTCACCTTCTCTTTACTATGCAAATAAATTACGTCCGTTTCGGTGATGTTACCTTGGGTTACCGTTAGACATTTACAATATTACAGAAGGTGAAAGAAAAAGCCTATTCAGGCAACATTATGTTATTATTTTTAAAATTGAAAGCATTATCCGACTTCATTTAACACTATCATAAATGCACAAAGCGTTGCATTCTATTACGAATAGTATAGATATATCTAAAAGTTAATACGACAAAGAAAGAAATACTTAATTGTGTGAAAGAGATATGGAAGTAAGGGGTGAGATCAAGTCAGTATTATGACTATCTTATAGTCTGTAAGACTTGTGATAATTATATATATATAAAACAAATGGCGAACAATGATGATGATGAAACCTTATTAGACTTAATATAAGTATTACAGAATAAGAAATACTCAAATATTATGCTTGGACCTAGCTTACTCAAAATAACCATAATGGACTTGGTTCACTATGCTTATGAAGCACTCAATCTAATCAAAGGTTAATTAACTATTTATTTTATTCAACAAATAATTCACATGATTTAAGAACGTACCATTCTAATTATTGAACACACATAATTTTGAAAAAATTAATCAATGATTTTTTATTCTGGATTATACAAGTTTCAATACAGGATTTTCAAGACAAGAAAACAAGAAAATTTAAAAAAAATATTTAACTGTTAAAATATTATAATGCCATTTCAATTCAGAAATAGACATTAAAATAAAATATGTAGAGCTATAACAAACTATTATATATTATATGATAATTATAACAATCTATTCTGGAACCGGATTTCAGAATGTTGATATTAGCTATCTTTTGAAATCCTGAATAATTATAATGTGCAATTGCATTGCCGTTAAGCTGAAAGAGTACCGAATTTAGGATATTTGCTGCCCTATTTTCAATTAGGTAGTGCTAATAAAAATCATTTTAAATATTAAATTTATACACATAATATAATTATAACATAACCAGCCATTAGATATTATAACACAATATAAATTAGTATATTCCTAAGAGAAGAATAAAATTGACATCCATAGTGTGGAGGTAATATTAATAGACCCTTACGATGAGGTTGTTGCAAATAACTCCACCAATTGAGTACTTAGACTCTGGATCAAGCCATTTTTCAGAGATTTAATCTTCTCACTGCTAGTAAATTTTTAGTAGGTGGACACATGTAAGCCATCTATTTTTGAAATAAAATAAATTCGTTAAAAATTATGAAATAGGAACAGAACGATAAATATTTGTAAAAACGTACCAAACCATCATGTTTCTCGAGTTTATCGTCAATATGTTCACACTAAAATGATAAGGATTGTTTATAAAATATACAAAAATAGTTTATTCAGAAGTTATGACGTTTACAAGAACGCACGATTTAACTCGTCCATGGCCTGATGCGACATACATGCTTTGATACGTTAACGCAGCTCTGGCAGTAATCAGATCCACGGTCTCATAGAAAACCGCTCTAGCAACTAGGTCACCATGGGTAAATGGCATGATAACATTATAATAATTGCTAAAAATCTATACTTTATAGAATATGCAATAGGTATTCTTCCATGGCGCTGCAGTACTAACAGATTATTTTCAACTATATTTCAATATTATAACAATAATATTAATCCCGATCTTATCCTTTATATTATATAGGATAATATGCCTTTAGTTAAATTCACATATACCAAATCAATGGCATTTGATCCTTTTAGAATCGAACATGGTGACATGAATTTTTCTTATTAATTATAAAATCTACATGCAGCATCAAGTTCTTTCATTACTAAGGGTCCTCTTAGTATTATTAAACAAAAAAATATTAGAATTAAATTAGCATTACCAACGTAATTCCTAAGTTCATTCCTGGTGTGAAACTGTAAATTCTGATGAAGCAGTTTGCCTCTATAAAGAATAATTTAACGAGGATCTCGCTGATAAAGCCTTCGATCGGATTCAGGAAATAGCGATAAAATACTAATGGTAATCATCTGAATGCATTCAAGATAATATATTTTCTTGCTTTGCGACATTTAAAAGGCTTCTAAACATTATTATGTTTTCTTATTGAATGCAAAAATGCACTTCATAATATTATACACAAAAAAATATACATATGCTTATATGTAAGTTAATGGTGAAAGGTGAAGGTAGGCTGTTAAGAATCGACATAAATAGTGCACACTAAACTTTGTCGTAATTATTTGGTTTCATTGAACCAAGACTACAATGTTTAGGGTTTTGGTTAGTTTTTAAAATTCAATTAAACCCTGCCTAATCCAAACCTAATGTAAAAAGTATTTGTTTATCTATATATCTATAAGTATCTTAATAATTAAACCATATATTATATTAGATATTTTACATATTATAGAAGAATTTTTTTTTGAATATTAGGCTTGGATTAGGCAGGGCTTTATTTAATTTTAAAAACTAACCAAAATCCTACACATTCCAATAAAATTAAATAAGTATAACTGACAAAGTTTAGTGTGCACTATTTATGTCGAATCTTAACATCCTACCTCCACTCCTCGCCACTAATATAAGTATACATTTACATACATATTATAATATGTACATATTATGTGGCGTACATAATTATTAAATATTAATGTTAAACGACGTTTTTGTATTTCAAGTGGGAATGATTAGTAGTCGTGGAACGTCAATAGTCAATAAACTCTTACACAAATGCTACCTGCACAAATGACGTATCTATTTCCAATCACAATGGTATTTTGTTTTCCCCTGCGGCACTGACGACCTTTACCTTTCCTAATCTTTATTTGATAGACATATTGTGATAAAATTGTGTACATAATATAATATATAAATAGAAGAAGTGTTTATGGTATATATACCTACCAGTAGCGAAGGGTGGAAGTAAGCTGTTAAGATAAGTCATAAATGGTGCACACTAAGCTTTGGGAGTGATACTTTTTTTTTCATTGAAATAAGACTCCATCGACAGACGGTGTTGGTTAGTTTTTAAAATTCAATTAAACCCTAAAAAACCAAGCCATAATAAATAATAGTCAAAAAATACTCATATACTTATCTATAAAATATCTAAAATTATGCAATTAAATAAGACATAACTTTAGATATTTTAAAGATACAACTATATTGTTATCTATTATAGTTTGATTTAGACAAGGTTTAATGAAATTTAAATAAAAATTAACCAACAATTACTAATATAATATGTGTAATAAATGTATTCTTAATCCAATGAAAACAAATAAATATGAACGAAAAAGTGTGCACAATTTTGTCGTATCGCCCAAACTATACCATAAGTAATATGGTGTGGTTTGGGAGGGTTTAATTGGTTTTTAAAAACTCACCCATGCCAACTATAAATCAAATTGTAGTCTTAGTTCAATAAAAACAAATACGTATAACAAGGTCTAACAAAGTGTAATGTGCACTATTTATAGCGGATCTTAACAGCCTGCCTCCACCCTTCGTTACTCATACATACTAACTGGTTTTTATTTCATTGTTTAGTGAGTAGTAAGCAGAAAAAATCTTATAATTAAACAAAAATTAAAGATGAATAGTTTTCTTTGAGAATCAACCATTTCCCTAGACGTTCCTTCACATCTCGTATTGTTCTCTTTCTCCATGTCAACGGATGAGTCGTTTCTCTAACAACGCCATACAAGGCAGCCGGTCACTTGCCTTAACGCGAACTCTTTGTAAAGATAATATAATTCGTCAGCCGAACGAGACTATCTGATTGATAGTTAACTGTTTTCTCTCACAAGTATTACAATATTATTAAGGTATATAGATTGAAGAAGTTGATGTTATCTAAAATGTCTCTATTTACATTTTGTTGACTTTACAAGTAGGTAGAAAATTATTCGTAAATGTACCTACTACTTAGTTATATTGAAGGGTGGAGGTAGGCCGTTAAGATCCGCCATAAATAGTACATATTAAATTTTATCAGTCATACGTATTTGTTTTTATTCAACTAAGACTACAATTTAGAGATAGTGTTTGTTAGTTTTAAAAATCAATTAAACCCTGCCTAACCAAACTATAATAGTTTTGGTATACTTTAGGCGATACGACAAAATTGTGCACACTTTTTCATTCATACTTATTTGTTTTTGTTGGATTAAGGATACATATTAATACACATATTGTTGGTTCATTTTTTGTAAATTCATTAGGCCCTATCTAAACCTAACTGTGATATATAAAAATATTATTCTATGAATAAAATATCAAAAGTTACGTCTGATTTAATTGCATAATTTTAAATAATTTATAGAGAATAGTATTTGTTAACTATTATTTATTATGGCTTGGTTTCGCAGGGCTTAATTGAATTTGAAAAACTAATCAACACCGTCTGTAAATTGTAGTCTTATTTCATTGAAAACAAATACGTATGACTGACAAAGTTTAGTGTGCACTATTTATGTCGGATTTTAACAGCCAACTATCACCCTTAGCCACTGCTACTTAGCTGTATCAGTAATTAACATATGGATGCTCTGTCACAGGTTCGTCCACATAATGAAGTTGGATCGAGACCACAATAGATGTCTTCCGTTATTCTCTGATAAAGATAATCAAAATAATTTTCCGAGTCGGTTTCTTCTGGGTATGCTATCGTGCCGATACTGCCGATACATATGTACGAGTATACAATGCAGAGTGATTGGAGTATGTATCTAGTAGCTGATATTATGAATAAAAATAATAAAATATATCTTTCTTCTAGTATAATAATATTAATAATATATCATTTCTTTTCAACACTTTTTCCACTGCGGCCTGTGAAAAAATAAAAAAAATGGATTTACTGGCCTTTCTTTCAAATAGGTTGTGCACCACTATTTTGAAGAATTTCTTTTTACTGTTGTGTGGGTTCATTTATAATTTGGATGTGATAAAAATGGTATAATATTTGTGGAGGTGGTAAATACGATAAACTTATAATTGTCATTATTATTTTACTATAATATTACGTATAGATTTATTTTCTTTTCTTATTTATGATTTTATAATGGTTGCTATCAGTAATTAAGTATTTTTAGTAATGTAATGATCATTTATAATTTTTCATTTTTTTGCCATACTTTATACTTGTTTTATAAATATAATAATTTTATCAAATGCAAAGCTTTAAATGAAATCATTTAAAAGATCCATTTTGTGAAAATTGTAACTTAATATTTTTTTTAATGTTTGTTTAATTATCAAAGTGGTGGTCATATTATATTAATTAATTGCTGTACTAGTAAATATTTCTATAATAATATTAAACCATTATTTAAAAACTTACTTCGTTTATTATTTTGATTTCGTATTTTGAAATTAGATAACCGATACATAAATTATTGCAATATGTCAGGTTAATATAGCTGATATATAATATAGAAGTCTTGTCAGATTCAACTATCAGACAAGCTATGTCTAGCACAGTAACATAACATTAAATTTGCATCAAAGAATTCTACGAGCTTTAGATCTCAAATCACACTTGATTCAATTTTTTTCTGGGATTTTTTTCTAATATATTATAATATGTCTCCGTTTGTATAATATTACAAAAGAGCTTTATTTTTGTATTTTAGTAAAATTAACTACAATTTAATTACGATCATTTAAATTTATCACAAACGGAATAAATAAATCAGCGTGATTCAAATACCTATTATGGAAACAATCTCCTCCATAAAGTATATTAAAAAAGTGCATTGCATTTTTCTATTGCAGCAAGAAATAAATACTATTCAAAAGATGCGCTCTTCCATCAATCTAGGATGCAGTAAAAACAGCAACATCTCCGATTGTGAGCTCAATAAGGCAGAGTCTTTGTTTCTAAAGAGAAAACCGGATGCACGAGGCTTCACAGTTATATTGTCTTCTATCTTTACTGATGTGACTTTGCTGATACTAAACAATAATATTGCTTCGGTTTAAAATATTAAAATTTTGCTACAATTGAGGCTTATTGAGCTGTATATTTTATACATTGATATTATATTTATATAACATAAGTACATAATTTTGAAAACACATCTGAGAAAATATAACATAACCAAAAGAAAAAAATCTTTTTTTTACACCCAACAGAAATCGAATCTGTATCTCTCGGGTTTCGCACCCATGCACATAGACCGCTATCCTATAGGTATCATACGTAATAGTGACAAATTTTTACTAATGGCTCTTAATACTCTCTGAAGCGCTTACCAAATTGAGTTACCGAGTTATTGAGTATTTTTTATATTATTTTTTCTCAGAAGTGTTTTCAAAATTATGTATGTTCAATAATTAGAATGTTACATTCTTAAATATTGTGAATTATTGGTTGAATAAAAAAAAAGTTTTCATTTATATAAGATTAATGATTATAAAAACAAAACAAAAGTAAAAAAAAATACATGTTGACTTCAACCACGTGGTATTATAATTTATATTTGCAGATTACATTCTGTCAAAAAGATTTGATGTTTGGCTGAGCTATAAACATCTCAGGCTTAACCGGTAATTGAGAATTTTGAATTGACTATCATAAAGCGGATATTGCCAAGCAAACTTTTTTTTAATTGATCAAGTAAATAGACTTCGTGTACAATTTATAAATTGAATTTAGCATTCGGTATTCACCATAATAGTTATAATGTACTGAACATTGACTTATACCCATTGTTATTGATACCAAGTGATAAACTGATTTTATCAATTACTATGAATGAACCACTAATTAAATGCTGTATGTCTTGAAAAAGCATATTTTATAATATTCGGCACATGTTAATATTATTTAAAAGGTTGCATTAAGTTCAGATAAAATTTGATAAAACAAACTTAACACTAAGTACGGTAGATAAATATCGACATTTTTTTCAGTGTAAAATGTATAATTTCGTTTAATACTGACATTTCGAGCACTAACAAACATTATTATTAATAGTTTTTACATTATAGTGTCAATATGTGTTTTATATCACACGATTTAATAATGCATTTTGATTTTAGACAGATACAAAATCGGACCAATTAATTTTGGCGCGAAACTTTGTGGTCAGACTTAATATAGTACCAGATAATTATCGGTTATGGTCTGTAATAAGACACAGGGATTGTAAGATATTATATAATTGTAAGATGGAATACTACGACAAAAAATGACAATGTTATCAGTAGATTAGCTTTTAATGTATTGAAGTAATTCGCAAAGAAAACTGGAGTGATTAGTGACATTACATGGAATTCACAACTGTGTAAATACCCAAACTAACTCAAAACGTTTCGCAAAATCGGATTTCAAATAGTAATACACCATCATGGTCACTGTTTTTGGTCTTATTATCTCTCGTAGCACTTGTTAGTTGCTATGGCAACAGTCGCGTGGACATATTATTATCATGTCGCATGAATGCAACATCTGTAATGTAAAATGTGTGTGCGTTGCATCTTGTTTTAATTTAAGATGACAATCAGTTTTCAAAATCTGGGAAAGTATTTTTATTGCTTTATTATTAGAGATTCGTGGTGCTTATAGTTTCACTTGAAAGGTAAATACCTAATTATTATTATCATTAGATTTTCTTGTAGCATTGCATACTCCTATACACGAGTGAAACTGTAATTGTAATGTTAAGACACTTATTGTCATAACAAACAGATTATAATCTATCATCGAATAATCTACAAGATGATCATCTCACTTTTTTCAAATGTGATTTTTTCTAGTAGGTATAATCTGAGGTGTTTTCAAGATATGTATGTTTAGTATATGGAAATGGTTTATTAAAAATAATGCAAAGTTTTCGGCAATTATAGTATGACCGACATAAGAGAGCACATTTTTTAGGGTACATTTTTTATTATTAATAACCATGTCCTTGCTTTTTCGTACAAGGTGGTTGTTAGTAATTTTGAACAATCACAAACACCCAAGCTTTGAGAAAATCACATAAATATATTGTGTCCTAACCGAGAATTGAACTCCAGAGCTACCGGGTGGAAGGCAATTGCCTTACGCACTGCACCACAAAAATCGCTTCCAGGTAAAATTATTTAATGTATTCTATTTAAATACAAGATTTAATCTCCTATTTTCATATTTTTATTGTCCAGATTTGTGTACTTTTTGTAAGCGTTTTTATTTTGGTGGTACTGTAGAACCCAATATAATTTTCCATGTTAACATAATTATAAGAAAGTCATTGTTTCCCTGAGGTCTATAACATTTTGTCACCTCACAAGTATTAATACTACGTAATTCCAATCTCAACAAGACACCAGAAAAACGGGTTTAGTCCACTCATAATAAGAATATTGTTCGAGCGGCTCCAGAGATTATCTCTAGTGCTGGGAACGGATTCTTCTGATTTTATCGGAGCCCGCTGATAGCGATACGAGTTTTACAGATATTTGAAGGTTTATTTATTGGGAGTTTAAAACTACGCATATCTTCGTAGAAAGTAGTAAACAAATGATCTCTTAGACATACTCTATAGCCGACAAATGCTTGTGACTTGTATGAATACTGACGGGTTTTAACTTTTAATACAACACTGCACTGATAAATAAATGACACACAAATATTTGATAGTAGGTATGTACGCAAAATACTCAGAGTAATAATATAAAGAGAGCGCAAATCGTGGTTAGTTAGAGTCAGTGCGGTTGTCTTAATGCACCATCATGTTTTCTTCCCTAATTAGAAATCAAAATTTCCTTTTGGCGTAGAGTTGATACGAGCATATCGAGGGTATACTGAAAGAAAGCATTAACTCATTAAAATGAGTTCTGAGATAATCGCAATTTTTTTTTTCAAAGCGTTCTCCCACGTAGATTTTTTTATGATTTAAAAACATTTTTTCTACATGAAGACTAACCTTTATGACATGTTACAAATCCTGTATTTAGTATATGCAGAACGCATTAGGTCATTATCATGCTTTCTATCAGAATAAAAAAAATTACAATATGATTTAATGATGAATAATTTATAATGATTCTATTTTCTCACCATTATATCCTATGCCTTTGTGCGTTTTACCAGGACGTAGAGCGTAAAATTGTATACATTTTGGCATTTAAAACAGAAAAACAGCAAACACTGAAATAATGCGTTCTGTCAGTATACCCTCGATATACTGACCTACCCTCAGAGTAATAATATAAAGAGAGTGGGTATTGTTCGAAAAAATAAAGCGTGTTTTTTGCGTATGACGCACAGTAGAATCTCAATTTTATTATTATTAACTTATCTATGTAACGTTATACCATCATGTTGCTTCTCAGTACGACTACCAAAATTAAACACAATATAGTTAACCATATTTTCTATTAAATTAACTAAAAAAATACTACTAACTTTATATTTAATACAAAAACAAAAAAATTCACCAACACGTGCTCGCAGTTTTTAAAATGAATGTTGTCATTCAAATCAATACTACACGTGTTACACGTGTACAAAAAATATTTAATTCAGCAGTAAAAATTCTATAATTTTGCTGAATAATGTGCTAAAATACTGAAAAATACGTCACAGTAAGCAGTGATTTTCTTAGTCGCAGATGACGGGATTGATTCGTCAGAAGGTGTAAAAGGCATCCTCGAAAATTTAAAATTGGTTATAAATTTTTTTAAATTGCATATATACCATAATCTTTTTAAATAGCATTTACTACAAATTGAATACCTATACAAAATTACCCCAAACATAATGAAATCCCTCTAACTAACGTTAAATGGGACCGATAACATAACCACCCAATCATTGCACCTACACAAATAAATAATAAGCTAATATTATCATCTGTCATCTCTGTCATATTCAATAATAACAATTATTAGTGATAAATTTAAGTTATTGAGAATTATATTATGATCGATAGAACTGGGAATTGACGCATCTCTATGCAAACTGGACGATCAGAAATAGTGCGATAATCTGCAAGAAGCAGGTTTAAATAAAACACTTGTTCAGTAGAAAATTATTACCCATTATACTCTCTGTACCTGCTTTTAATATTAAATTGGTATTTTAAATAATATACGGTAGTCAGCAGTGGCGAATGGTGGAGGTAGGCTATTTAGATCAGATCTAAATAGTGTACACTAAACTTTGTTAGCCAAACGTATTTGTTTTTATTGGCTACAATGTGTAGATACCAAATGTTTGTTCATTTTTTAAAAAATAAATAAACCCAGCCCTAACTAAGTCATAATAGCTTAGGTATACTATGGGCAATCCGACAGAAGTTAATAATGCATAGTTTTTCAATCATAATTATTTGTTGTCCTTCAATTAAGAATATATATTACAGATGTTGTTGATTAGTTTTTTCAAAATTCATTGAGCCCTGCCCACCAAACCATAATCGATAAAAAATATTTTTCTATCAATAAAATATCTGAAATTGTATGTGGTTTGATGGTATAATTTTAGATATATTATAGATAGAAAAATATTTTTTATCGATTATGGTATGGTGGGCAGGGCCCAAAATCAAATACAAAAGCATCGTTAAATTTGATATAAACAATAAAAAAAAGAAAAACAATCATGTAATGCAATGTTATATTTTTTTCATTTTTTACTACTACTTTAAACATATAACGAGTCTCAATTTCAGTAGTGAAATAGTAGTGTTGTCTAGCCAGCGCTCGAAACGGAAAAGTTAACGAACCGGAGCGCCTGATAATTTTCTGAAGATATTAAGATACTCGTAGTTATCAAATTATATATAAATTAATTAAAGTATTGTATAAAAATTAGTATTATGGTATATTATGATAGCTCAGATGGTCAAATTATTTTTCGACGAGACGGAGCGATAATTTTACCCATTTCATGAACCGGAACGGCGCTCCGGTGCGCTCCGGTCCATTTCGAGCCCTGTGTCTAGCAGTGAAACATTTACGGAAACGCCAAGGTTTGAGAAAATGACAAACATGTATTGTGATCTTGAAAATAACTAATATCGCATTGCACTCCGCCAATATATAGAGACGATCATAACAATTATCAAGATACTTTTTTACTGATATCATTTTTTATCACAGTAATTTTGTATCTAATATTATACGACTATCTGATATATATTTTTGTCAGTATACTATAAATCTGTACCAACCAGGAAGAAGTAGGTAAGTCTGTTTTCTAGATTAAGTAAGTCATAATTTCTAAATTAAATGATTTATTAATTATTAATTAATAATTAAAAACAGCTGAATTATAAAACTGTATTGTTAAAGTTTGTTTGTATAATTAAATAAAGAGATCATTGTGCAATATTCAATTTTAGATAACAAAGCTTAAATCGTTCCCCTGAAAAGTTGCTTATCATGACGTAGTTACTTACTTATTCATGGTTGGTACAGAAATTATCCTATCTAATATAAATTTATTTATTGACTGTAAGAAATAAGACAATAAATAAGAGAAAGGTTTATTTAATTTATAAATTAATCACAACTAAATAGTTAATAATAATAATATTGTATAAATAAATGAATAAAATGGCCAGTTTCCCATACTAGGCGTTCAAACTACATTGTACTCGTAACATTGTTGATAGGTACATTCTGGTTGTATTACAATGTTGATTATTTCCATCATATACCTAATAGTATGTGGACATTATTAAGTATGTGTGCTACTGCTTGAGTACATCGGGCGAGGGAACATAACGAATAAATGTTTTGTTAGTATTTTTAATGACGAGAAAGCTGATTTTATATGGGAGAGATGAAATAAAAGATTCGACAGAAACAATTAATGCATATACTTAATTACATTTATTATCTGTGTTGTTAATATAATATAATTTATTAACCTATAATACCACTTAACTGATATAGATACGACCTAGCTTTAAGAATGTTTGTTGATAGATATTATGGATTTAGGATTGTATAATGTAAGCCGCTTATAATATAGATTAAAAATACGTACGATTACAATATTTTTTAATTTAAAATATGTACGAATGATATTTGAAAAAAGTTTACGAATAGTCTGAAAAAAAATTGCAATACGTCATAGCGACATAAAATGTACTGTGACAAGTCAAAACTACGTAAAATTTTAATATCTTGGATGATCACTATCATGCGTTGGCTCAAATATGAACGATCCACTTGACTAAAAGTGCAAAGTTCTGAATTGCCTAGGTTTTAGTTTTGTAAGATCAATAGATAAATTAAATACTTGTCTTCTTTAACCCTGTCACGTCCCAGAATTGGGGTATATGACAAGCATAAGTTCTCATCGTGCCTTCCGCCATGTCAGACTAGCAGCGCGTATATCGCTTTTGTAGCACCGCTGCAGGGTGAGAGAGGACCGGCCACAGCGACGGAACCGTTGGGGCTGTGCCACAAGGGACGAAGTGTCACACTCCCTGGAGGCATATTAAACTCATATATCAGCCACGTGAAGCGTCTGTTTGTGATTGCCTCAATCACTGAGGGTTGCCGTGTTTGCTCACGAATTCGAGTACTATACATCATTGTCATATTGTAATAGGTATTGAATTTCAGGGAGTAAGGTTAAGACAAGATCCCACGGGCACACCACATGTCATTATGTCAGCAATGTTTAGTGGCCAATCTTTTAGTGAAAATTTGCTTGCTTGTTCTTCTGATATTTTCACAGGAGTCGATTGAGCCAGCTTCAAAGTCGTTTCCATACCATAAACATATTCGGAACTTAATACTTTGGACGCGGAAGACGCACACGGCGAGTAACGACCAGGCAGCCGATCGATGTAATTAACGTGCATTTTAAAGGGGGCAATTATAATCTCATTATCTATTCAGCAGCGAATGCGTTAATATACCGATAATTATGATGTATGTCTCGATTATATGAATTTGAGCTTAGTTCTATTTTTGTATTATCAAAGTAAACTGTATATTATAAATTAATAAACCCACAATTATAGACTGAAGCTACCTAATTGAATTTAAAAAAATAATGAGTGTCTTGTATTATTTTATAAGAATTGCCATTAGCGCCGGATTATGCCCATTAAAACGGATTCCTATGAAATAATAGGAAATAGTGAATCACCGATAAGAATTTAAGCTGCAGGTTAGATTTTTTGTGATTGTGACAGTTTTTTTGGTCGAGGATATAGGATATATTATTTATATTATTATTGGATAGATCAGTAAAGTTTATATGATCTTCATCTAACAATTATTCAGTTTTAACCTTAACAAGATATTTATTTATATATTTGATTAATATTGAGTAAAATCATTTTGTTCTCTTGCACTTTTCAAAATAAATTACTCCAATTCTAAAAACTTACAATACATAATAACTGGATACCAATTGGTTAATGGTATTTTTAGTTTTCTATTCTATTGCATGTCCTTTTTTATTTTTCAATTTCTGTGACTTGTGTTCTTATAAGTACCAAGTATTGTTTTTGCACAAATTAAAAACTTTTCTTCCTCTGTATTTAACAGTTTTTACTCTTTAATTACGTGAATTTTTCTGTATCAGAATGCTATTGGGATCATCGATTATTAATTTTCATTATATAATTTATTGATAAATATTTCTGTGATTGGGCATGTTTATGATTGACTTTATTTAGTATCGTATACTGTACAAAAGTCACTGATTGTCGACCGCTGTTTCATACACAATATATACATATTAGTCACTCAAATATTACGCAATACATTTATATCCATCGACAAAGGATACAACACTCCTTCGAATGATTGACAATCGTATGTTTTTTGTCAAGTTTCCACCTTATAAACGAGTGCGTGTGTTTTGAAACGCATCGGAATTCTATTGAACGCAATAAAATCAATGGTTGCGAAACTGTTCGTTTGAAAAGTAGATAGTCGGAGGAAACGCTATGTGAGGAGAGGGCAGGGAGTGCCGCACGAGACCATAATATACTTTTATGGAGGCCCGTTTTTATTGTTAATTAACACAATTTGCGCCTACGAGGAAAAAATTGCGGCAAAGCTGGTTTTATTTTAAATAACAAGCAAAAGCGAATCGAGTAATCATTGTGAAAAAACTATCATTACTGTTTTAGTGCAGATCATACTTAGTTAGAGTCAGTCCGGTTATCGTGTTTTCTTCCCTAATATAAATCAAAAATTTCCTCTTGGCATATCAAATTAATATGATCATTTATTGACCTACCCTTATTCGATGAAATATAATCAAACGTTAGGTCTAAACTCTAAGTGGTTTCCAAACTTTATGTTTCTACGACTCCATTTAAAAAAAAATCTAATTTTGGCGCCTCCCCCACTTTATTTCATTAAATAATACAGACACCTTTTTAAATAACCGAAAATGTACTACATAATACAACAAAGAAAAAAAACTTAATTAATTATTAAAATAAACAAGATTTTACTTAGTACTTTGATTATATTCATTTTTAAATTAATTTGTTTTTCATGCGATTGATGTGCTTGTTTCTTAGTACAAAGTGCTCTTTTTCTACTAAACGGGGTCGATATTTAGATTTCATTGCAGCTAATGCAGAAAATCCCGTTTCGCATAAAAATATGATGTTACGAATGGTATAGCAGTACATACTTTATTTACAACTTGTTTTTTTTGACTTGATTATTTATTATTTTTATGTAACTCAAAATGTAACTAGGGGTTTTATTTCAATGAATTATCGCATGATAATTCTATCATTTTTTTTCCTTTTCAATAGTAGTCAATCCACATTCATCATCGTTCATTGACAAATAATGGATTCTATCATTGGCCCCACATCCTGAAGCAGGCCCCCAGGCTAAAATTTTTGGCGGGCCCACCTATCTATTGCTGCGGCTAAGGGCACTGTGGTACCTACTCTAAAGTAGTGTTTCCTAAATTATACACGGGAGTTATCATTTAAGTACCTATAGCAATCATCATATAGGTATCACATCAAATTGCAATGCACAACTACATATTTAAAATATTTAATAGTCTTGAAACAAAGTAGCGCCGCAGGCGACTTTTTTAAACTATTAGATTAAATTTGTGATGTCTGTTATGCCCGGGCCCCAGGTTATTTATAAACTATGCACTTGAAAACTGCAAATCTGTAGCTACATTTGTGTTAAACTTTTTGCGCCTCCCTTTGCAACACTCCGCGCCTCCCAGTTTGAAAATCGCTGCTCTAAACGATACAAATTTCAACGGGTAGAAAAAAAAATTATATTACTATAAATATTTTTCAACCGTATGATATCATCTATATAGGGTAGGAATACTCAAGTAGAGTTATATCGTAAATATAAGAATCAATAGCTATGAGTAATACTTGTATAATAGTATAGATAATAACTTGAGCGTAGCAAGAGAAAATTATGAACAGATTTGTTTAAAATAGATTAAACATTCATATAAACCATGTCTGCGTACACATATATTTGGTATATCGGTATGCAGGTGCAAGATTTGTATTTTATTAAATTATTAGCAAGTCTAAGTAAATTAGTAAAACTGAATAATGGTGACGTCGGCGTCGGTTAGCAATGAAGGAATTAATTGATACCTACATTAATTTAATATACAAAAACCGTTAACCAACATTATAAAGCAATTCGATAAGCATTTTATGTAACAACTACTCGTAATTAAGTAAGGTCCCCGTAGCTTAATTGGCAAAGCGCACTGGCGCGAATCAAGCGGTTATAGAATCATTTCCCGGCGGGTGTCATATTTTTTTTTCTATAAATATTTTTTGTAGTGGGTATATGCATGAAATGTTTTTAAATTATGTATGTTCAATACACAGAGTGTTGTCCTAATAAAATCATATGGATCTCCAATGAATGGAGGTTTGAATTAACAGATTGTTTAATGGCCCCACGATGGCCGAGTGGCTAATTTTTCGGCTTATATTGTCGTGGTTCCCAAGTTTGAATCCTGAGTCTGGCAAATACACATATTGTTTTTCAATGTATGTTTGGAGTCAGGGTAATGGACCTAATAGGGTTGAGCAGGTGGCTAAGATCTATTTATCGTACAAAAATATATAAAACTCCACTTTGATAATATACAAATTGTATTATTTTGCGCTTTTTTAAAAGTAATTTATGCAAATTTCAACACAAGATCTTTTGTATGTTACTTATCTAAATATAATTGTATTATTCCTATTTTAATTTTATTATCTATCAAATAGTTCAATATTTTAATTATTAAGTCCTAATGGGTAGTGTCTCTTTTAATAGTGTGCAAATCAGTGCAGTGCTAAATGCAGTAGCGGCGCATAAACGAGATCAAACGCCCAATAAGTCGTTGTTTCAAAAGATGCATTGATCTCACAAAGTGCACAATGTAGCGCCGTAATTGGTGGCGATCTGTGTAAACCATTGGTGCAACTGGGCACAGTGGCGTCACACCTACCTTTCAAACAAATTTATATTGTGATTTAATAAAAATTGAGCGGATGTTTACTTGAAAATATTGCATTTATGCCAAAATACTAGTGTACGTTGTTATGTATTTTTAAATGTTAAATAAAAAAGAGGCTTAGAAAAAGTGAAACAATAGTAACAACAATATTTAAACAATTTTATAGTAAATGTGTTTATAATAAAATAACTGGAGATTTGAGGTAAAAGAGAAATATAGGGATGAAAGCGACCATAATTATTATCTCAGTTTCACAAAAAATATTTTTAAAATAAAGAAGGTTGACTATTTGATACAGTGAATTAAAGAAAACAATAATTACTGCCTACTAAATTAATAATACATAATCTAGGACTAAAATGTTTTGAACTCTTATAATAAATATGCACCTTACTAAGACACGGAAGGAATATTAGGTTTACTAATAATTAGAATCATAACAGAACGAGCAAAAACAAAATATGTTTGTTAAATACATCGAAGAAAGACTTTTTGAATAGAGATTCTACACTGGTACCTTTATTTTTTTATCCAAACTCTCTGGTTTTGTTATTGTTCTAATTATTTGAATACAAAATTGGTACTTACGCCAAATTGGAAATTGCTTTAGTAATTGTTATAGGAAAACCACGCAAAGCTACATTTGGAGAAAGGTTCAACATCTTAAGTAGCAAAATTACTCTTTTACAATCATGATAACCAGAAGCATAACACATGGTATTGGTCCTAGCTTCTTATACACATGTTTCCATCTAACGTGGTGGTTTAGCAGCTCAATTTGACACAAATATAGACCCTTCCAAATCCTATACCACCTTCGTATCCAGCCCGGCATATCACAAGGTCCTATATTTGAATGTTGTTTCAATTCAGTTGTTTATGACTGAGAATCTCTTAGGAAAGGTTTCTCCAGTCCAAGATTGAAAAGGACTCAAATGTGTGATTTTATTTGACTCTAAAAGTGTCTTATGTTGTAGGTACACCGAATTAATACTAACATTCAAATTTGGCAATCATAGTGGCTTGGGCATGGGAAAAAATCATTTGCGTGGGGTGATTTTTACTTGTTGGGATGCTGTAAAAAAACCTATACCAGCTATTCACTTTAACCACATTATCATAGAGTTTTCTAATATAATTAAATCATGATGGGCGGTCGAAAAAATAATGTGGTGTGTGGATATTGCGGAGTAATAGTTATACAATAGTAAAATTGTACCTTGAACATGCGCAGTTGCAATTTATTTTAGTGCGCACGAATTACACAAGGCAAATTTGATTATTGTAACGATATTTATTCCCTATTATACTAACAGTGAGCCCTGGTAGGCTTCTAATTATAAATTATCGAACTTCACGTAAATGTAGTATGTTTGTACATACATTGTATCTACAATTGCACAAAACTATTACATGATTCCGTTGTTGATTATTTTTAATGATCGGATTCTAAATTAAGTGCTAATTCAATAAATAGATAATTAAAAAAATATGTTATCAAAATGTTATATGTTATATGCGCCAACGGTAATTGTATTTCTAAAATACACATTAAGAATATGAAACATAACATTCGCATTTAACATGATTATGCTACTTATTTTAATATTATTTTTTAAGTTATCTAAATTTCCATGCACGCCAGTGTCGGCGATAAAAAAAATCCAGACACCTTTGTACGGCGTACAATTTAAATTGAACTTATTTTGTAAAACAGCGGCGATTATTGGCAACTGTGGGTAAGTTAGGTTAGGTAATGTGTCAACCGCACTTTTGCCGCATGTCTGCGCTAACTTGGCATCGCATTGCATTCATCACCGTAAAACTGCAATTATTGCCGATTATGGCTATTATGGCATAACCACGTAGCTTATATTATCCAGTAATATTATAAACAAACAACAAATTCCTGACGATCTTCAAAGATACTCATCCTAAGAAATGTTTTCAATACTTTCTTTCTTTTATAAAATATTAAATTAACAATCTTCATTTTTTACGTGACATTTACATATTTAATTTTTTTTTTCTTTCGAACATGTCCGATCCTAATAGGATCATATGGGCCTCCACAGAGTGCAGGTTTGTATTGACAGGATTACTAATTATTACAAAATACAAGATACTTAATACAAAACTATATCTTAACACAATGCTTACGGGCCCTTTTAATTAATTTTGTAATTAACGTGTTAATTTGCATTTGAAAAGTAATTAGCAAAAACACAATTTTGTGCGGCCCGTAAGCTATGGGTTGTAACTATATTGTTATGTAATGATGTTTAAAAATATTTTTATTTATAATTAGGTAAAAATCAGTCATAACATGATATTAGGTAGGTATATCATAATTTTTTTATTGAACCATTACGTTGTTACCTTTGTTGAGAATATATTTCTATTAATTTAAAACGCTGTGCTGTGGCCAATAATAAAATATTTTTTAATATTATTTATATTAACTATCACGAATGTTTACTTACTACATATTATCAGTTAGCATCATGATCGAGATGTTCTGACTTCCCACAATAACTTACTATCTTTCTTTCTACTTAATATCTTTATCTATGTAGAGTGAAGTTTTTCCTCTTTAGGTAGGTAAGTAGGTACTATCATTATACTATTTGTTTATATTTTATTTATTTTTTCATATTTTGAAGGTATTTGTTACAAAAAAAAGTTTACTACGATGTATATTTATAGTATAGTTACTTATTTTATTTCTGACAAAATTAAAAAATACTCATTATATAATATTATGTGTATTTTTATGTGACTCAATTTTAGACATGAAACAGAAATTATTTTCAATATCTTTAATTTGAATTAGGCATAAAATCTTATAGAAAACGTCATATTATTCATAGATATATCTTTTTCAGAGATAGGTATATGTTTCCTATCTGACACCATACTTAACTTGATACCTTTCTGTTAATCTGAAAATTAATCTTAATTATCTAAATCTAAAATTAATTGTAATGCCGCTTATTTTTTTTAAATACCCACTCAAAATACTAGTATTACAATGTAAACATCTGTCAAACTATTATGAGAGTATCTTATCATTTGTTTTCTTATATATTGGAGTAAACGATTCTTTTATTTGTGGATCGGTTAATTTAAAAAAATTAGAATTTACGTTTGCGTGTATGTTTCCTCTCACCTTTCCTCATATACTTAATACATTTTATCCCTGTCTCGCTTACTCCAACACATTTACATAATATGTTGTTTTCTAATGTTTTTCAAATAGACAGATAAATAAATCAAGACAAAGATATAATATCATTTAGAAAGATCTCAATAACGTATTTGGTTTAGAGCACTCACATGGAATATAAAAGACATATCGTCCCACTCAGTCAAGAATGTATTAGATTTTTTAGGCTTATTTTCAATATTATGTACATATAATAGTAGACTACTGGATATAGCAGTATTTACTGCATACCATAATATCTAAACAAACAAACAAATTTCACGTAGTGGTCGCCAAAGGGGGTCCAGTGAGCAAATAATGGGGAACAAGCAAGGTGCAAAGTTATTTGCTACCTGAATGGCCTACACGACGGGGCTTAATTGGATCTCGACCGGGGAGTAATGGCCTTATGCTAATAGGCCGTGATATATGTTGAATTAAACGCAAAGTAATATGGAGAAATAATTATAGATTAAGCCTGTTAATGCGACAATTATTAATTGTGGTGGGGTGACAGTATTGGAAATAAATAATGAATGAGGTTTTTGAACAAGGCATTATGTTTACAGCACAGAGAGTTCTTGTTCTTCCTAAAGATGGTGTACGAGAGAGAATATAAGTGTAGTTTAATCGAGGGTTTCTCAAAAAATATTCCATATTTTCGCGGAACTTTTATTACATACTAGCTGAAGTACCTGGCTTCGCACAGGGTCGTTTCGTGGTTATATTTATCTAAGATATTAAAAAATAAAAAGGGGTAATTATTTTTTTTATATTAAAATATCTGTGTAATACAATATGGAAATATGAAAATAATTCTAATAGGAGTATAGGTCAAACAAAAGACACAAAATTAAAATCGAATCCAAAATATGCAAACGTTATTAATGTTATTAATATGTAGTAAAAAAAATCAAAATTGGATGGAACAAACAAACAACAAACTTTGCATTTTATATAATACTAATATAGAAACCTTCGCAGGTGTGCCCACAACAACTGACAAAAGCTTCATCGCAGTCGGATGAATGGTGTAGCAACGCCTACGAATAGAAGAAGAAGATGATTTTCTAATTCAGAAATCTTTGTGAGCATGCGCACGACAACTTACCAAAGTTTCATTGCAATCGGAAGAATGGTATAGGAACGCATACAAATAGAAGAATAAAAAGATGGTTGTACTAATTCAGAAACCCTTTCCGGTGTTACCACAACAACTGACGAAGGTTTCATCGCAATCGGAAGAATGGTATAGGAACCATACAAATAAAAGAAGATATAATGAGGAAGAAGAAGAAAAAGATAATTTTTATAATTCAGAAACCTTTGCGGGTATGCGTACAACAACTGACGAAAGTTTTGTGGCAATCGGATGAATGGTATAGAAACCATACGAATAAAAGAAAATAGAATGAAGAAGAAGAAAAAGATGTTGATTTTTCTAATTCAGAAACCTTAGCAGGTGGGCATACAACCACTTACCAAAATTTCATCGCAATCGGATGAATGGTATAGGAACGCATACGGGACAGACAGGCAGACAGACAGACAGACAGACAGACAAACAGACATTCATTTTTATATATAAGATATAGCCTATACTCTTCACGAAAGTGCAAGCAAAAAGTTAACGAAGTTTTATCGCAATCGGATGAACGGTATGGCAGCGCATAAAATACGAACAAATAAACAAACAAACAAACAAATATTGATTTTCATATATTAGAAGATTATTTTGGATGGTTATCCAGAGGGACAACACTATTGAGACTTTATGAACTTCGTAGTAAGTTATCGGTCTTGTTGAAGGCACAAAATAATTCAGGACAAAATTTAATTAAACTCTTATCAAATTCTTTATGGTTGATACCTAAATCTTGCGTAACTGGCAAGTGAAATGAAATTAACTTATTATATTACAAGGAAAGAGTATTATTATTGTGCCATCCCCTAGCGGAGGTCGGCCACCATCAAGGCGATCTTATCTTTGTCGTCTGCTACTACCCGGAACAGTTCGGTGGAGCTGCACTCGTACCAATCACGGAGGTTCTTAAGCCACGAAATGCGGCGCCGTCCTCTGCTACGCTTCCCATTGATCTTTCCTTGAATGACAAGTTGAGGAATGCTGTATTTTTGTCCTCTCATAATGTGGCCGAGGTATTGTAGTTTCCTGGTTTTGATACTACGTAGAACTTCTCGGTCCTTCCCCATTCAATTGAGAACTTCAACATTTGTCACTCGGTCAGTCCAAGGAATTTTGAGGATGCGAAAGAGTATTGGAATTTTGCAATTCAAGCTCCAACATCATTGAAGTAATTAAAGCATCATTCACTTCTATTTTTACCACGTTTCTTAGCTCAAATTCTTGTTTGTCCGGTGGTTGTTTATCCAGTACAAATCTTGCGATCGATTTTTAACTAACTTTCCGACGAGCTAGACATTTGAAACTTTTAGAATATATCAGAACATGATGCCAATGTATTCTTTTAATACTTTTAGCCATCTTTAAGTAGAATTGAATTCATTTTCAGTTAATTCTGTTTTGTATGAAAAGTTATTTCGACACCATTATTGGTTGCTAAGCGGATGGTCCTAGCAACTAAATTATTAATATATACGTGCATTACTATGGAAATCAAAATAACATTTCAGTATTATTTCTATCAAGTACAAATTTATTTGATCGTTTAAGCTAGCAAGTCAAGTTTATATGATTCAACAGAAAATTTAAAAACGTTGTATATAAATAGTTATTTTTATCTTGTAATTTATTATTATGTGTTAAGTATATAATTAGGTACTAAAATTTTTTTTATCATAATATTTGCTAGTTATAATATCTATCTATTTTCAAAACATGCATTCGTTGAATAATCCGTGTGTGTTTCCCAAATATGACCGTCAACTCAATACGACTCTAATTAGTTAGCTAAACGCAACCCACCATGCCCATTGAGCAGTGGCGAAGACTCCATAAGTTTTATTTATTTAAAGCTTATCTTCTTACAAAAAAATATTTTTAATTGCGTATTGGCGTACCGACCTATATTTAATTATAGAAGAAGAATCACTTTATCGAATAAAATTATTTTATTATTTAATTTGCTAACGACATCTGTCGTATATGTAGGAAAGTAGGAATATATTAACCCAATGCTTTTTTTTTTCTTTTTTTCTTAGATGCCTTTATGGATACCTCGCATTTACTATCGAGTTTCTTAAGGACTTTGGCACGCAAATTAGTCTACTTGATGCTAGTCAAATGAAAATTGTGCCGGCTGAGAGAATATGCCTTATTGAAAACTGTTCTTCTACCCGCATCGGGTATTGCTAATTTGAATTCGGCCAGGGCCTATGAAACCGCCTTGCAAAAACCCTGCAAAATTCTTAGTAGCCCAAGGCGGAGGTGATTCTGATGAATATTTTGTCGTATTCATTGGGAACTGAGGACTGCGATTTGTAGTCGAGTTTTTTCCCGTGGTAAAAGAAATATCGCATATACTTACCTATCTTATATGATTGCAGTCACTGGATCTGAAAAGCATGAATCATCTTTACATGTCACCATTTATTATTTTTATTCTTTTTATTACATCAATACAGAAATTAAAAAGTGCATCTCTTCCGGCCTCGTTTGCCATGGTCCCCGGAAGGTCTCGAATGTCCGCATCTGCCATCTGTAATAAAAAGTTCAGGTTGTGCCGCTCCTTGCTAAAGATTTGACAATCTAGGAGTAAATGTAGGACGTCCTGGTCGCTTCCGTCGTCGCATGGACACTTTCCATCAGATGTTATTTTAAACCGGTGCAGGTATGCCCGCATGACTCCGTGACCTGTAAGAATCTGAGTCATCTCAAAACACAGCCCCTTATGCACCCTGACGTATCGTGCTGCTAAAATTGAAGGTAAAAACTTTCGGGTCAACTCCCCTGTCGATGAGTTAATGTATCGTGAGTTCCATTCGTTTTTCACCATATCTGAAATTGTAATTTTCAGGTAGCTCAGAGGAAATTTGTCATAAGCTATCGCGGTCTTGGGTTCAGAGGCACCATGCCGAGCCAATTTGTCAGCTCTTTCATTTCCTTCTATCCCGGTGTGTCCCCTTATCCACTTGAAGTGCACCTCGGGGTGGCGCCGTCTCAGTATTGCGGACTCGCTGTGAATAGAAAAGACAATCGGATTAGTAGACAAGGGATCTCCAATTGCTTGGATTGAGCTTTTGGAGTCCGAATAAATACAAATACTATGGTTTTCGGTGAGCTTTCGTTGGATTGGATCTGAGCCTGCCCACTCCAGAGCGCATTGGATGGCATAGAGTTCGGCCTGCATTACCGCACAATAGCTGGCAAGGTGGTACTTACGAGCCGCTATCTCACCGCCATTAATGTATGCCACAAACCCTGCACCAGTACCGCCATCAATTTTGCTCCCATCCGTGAAAATCGGCATGTTATTGCATTCGTCGCTTTCCAACGTTGCAGGATAAGAAACCACTTCAGAAAATAGTCTAGCCGGGTGTGGCAGCCTTACGGGCCGCACAAAATTGTATTTTTGCTAATTACTTTTCAAATGCAAATTATCACGTTAATTACAAAATTAATTAAAAGGGCCCGTAAGCATTGTGAAACGAAGGCCGATTAACGAATCTACCATGGCTAAAATAGATATATATTGTTCGCTTAAAACATCCGGAATAGCTCAATACAAAACAGCGGTAAAACATGAGGATCCCATCCCCGTAGGTTTATAATACCTACAAACAGTAGGTCATGGACTTCCACGTGGTCTTTTGGTTATAAATCTTCCAGTGTTCAGCATTTAGGATTAAGAAAAATAATCAATTAATTACAAATTATTAGAGGGCGCCATCTTGCATGACTCCTCTCCTGGCATATTACTATATAAGGAACAAATCAGGTCAAGAAAAATAATAAAATCATTTGAGGATGGTCCAAAATGGACACTAAGCATATTTATTGGTACTAGTAAAAACAACGGAAATACACGCGGCCACCGCCGTAATTACATTATAAAAGTTACAAAATTAAGTTCGAAACCAATGCCAAAATCCCTAACCACACTACCAGAGTTACCGGGGGAAGGTTAATACAAATTTAAGAGTCAGAAATCTAGTCCTTTAAACATAATTCGATACAATAAATACCGTAGAGTCATGTCGCCATCTTGCTGGCTGGCTCGCCGAGCAGCCCGCCCGATAAACGTCCTTCCTTGCTCGTGTCTCACTCTCGACTATTTTCACAGTAATCCGTACGCCTTTTAATCACGCGTAGGCAAGCGGCCAACTTAAAAAATCTCCGCGCAGTCCTGCCAATTTAACGACGTCCCAAAAATCCTCATCGAATGTTGCTAGTGTTTAAAACGTATATTATACACAAGCCTGTGAATAATAACGTTACAATTGTGTTATATAAATAAATAAAGATAATAAGGAGTCTGTTAAAGCCACAACGCGACATCTGTCTTTAACAAAGTTCTCTAATTATTTCCCGTGAATTATGATATTTTTCTGTATGGACGTTATGTCACGTGACTTCAAGATGTCTGGGGCAGTTTATAGAAAATGATAGACGCTAATTCGTAAGTTAAGCCTAAATGTTTTAAAAAAATTTGGCATTCAATCACATAATATAAATAAATTTAATTTGATTTTAAAAATAAAAAATAATGTATATAGATAATAATTGTTGATGTTTATGAAAATAAATAATTTAAACTCATCGCTCAATTTTACATCAACAGTGGACTATTGAAATTTCAACTTATTTCCCGTAAGTATAATTACCTGAAAAGTGTGTTTTTTAACTTATTTTTTGATTTCCACAGTATACCTCGTTCTAAAAGTCACCCTTCGCCACTGCCATTGAGATGCAAAGATTTTTCAATATCCAAGTAAAGCATACAAAAAAGAGTAAAAAAAACATCTAGCTACAGATTAATTCTGTATAGCAGAAGCCACTAGTCTAATTTAGTTTTAAAGTTCGTATATGAAATCACATAATTTCAGAATACAAATTTATAATATTATTGCATACCTACTAGTGAATAAAATATTATTATAGAGGTATGTTAGTAAAACAAGTATCTTGCTCAGTTTAGAGAAGTCGTGTCTGCTTCTTACAGTTTTATCCATTTAGAGTGAAACAAGCGAGCATAATTGCAAAAACGCGTTAATTGCCCATTGTTTAGAGCCACTTGCAATTATATAAACGTTAGCTGGGGGTGGTTTGCAGATAACTGTCTGAAATATAATAACAATTAAAATAATACATAAAAAAATAGTCCCAGTAAGGCTCTCTATAGTTAGGCCGCGGTGCGATTTTCGATTGTAGTATATTTGAATATAACACAGTAAAGTTAACTGTTCATATTTTTTTTAAGTTTATATATAATTATGAGTAGGTACGCAAGAATCAGCGAGTCAATCAACTATCGCACAATCGCCGCATCTACGATCTGCATATTTATAGGTATGACATAAATCAATAAAGGTCGATTACCTTAGGCTTTGCAATCAAAACGTCTCGAAGTTGCAATGATGCGGCGATCAGCAGATCTTCTAATTGCAAACTAAATCAACAATGAGTCTCGCAATTTACCGAATATTCATGTATAAAAATAACGAGTCATAGTTGATGGGTTACATAAGTCAGATCTCAGTCGCAATCTATCAGTACCATACCGCATAGTACTCACTTCCACCGAGCCTTGGATCAGCGCACTCTCTCACTACGTCTCACCCTGAAGCATTTTCTCACCGTGCCTGGGATTCAAGGATTCCTTCCACCAAATATCGTACTGCTAACATCTCTCCTGCGTTATTTATTCTTGTACCACCTGTAGGTATACTGTTTATGCAGCAATAAACCCTCGTTTTTCCATTAAACCGAGCAACCTCCAATTATTCTCTTTTTCCTCCCAATACCTGTCATCCCCAAAGTCGTTCTCGTCCCTTTACAATGAGACTGCCAAAGTGGTGATCCTGACATGACTACCAAATATTAAATAGTTAATATTTCATATTAAAAATGATAACAAGTTAATGATGCCATAGAAAATCTTAATTATTGCAAACATTGCATGCAAAGTAGAAGAAATAATTGGCAGTACGATCGAAACTCACAAGTTTGTGCCACGGCCAGATTATAGATGACCTTATTCACAGTTATAAGAAAGTACTCATGGCTTTGGTAATTCATTGTTCTGCTCCTCTCACATGTATAATAACAATGGTGTCCCACAAGGGTAGGCAGATCATGCGTTACTTAGAGGCAGTAATAGTGCTAGTGCAGGGGAGCCTAACCTTGCAACATAATAAATGAAATATGTAATTAAATTTAATTTCTTGATAATTTTTCGATAATCTATCTAAATAAAGCAATGACAAATTTACAATTAGAAAAGAACATAGTATATTATATATAAAATAATGTATGTTTGTCTTTTTGTGTCATAATTTTTTTTATCTCGGAAATATAGGATAGTTGTTATATTCTCTTAAATGTGTTTAAAATATTTTTAGCATATTCATACCTATCAATGTAGGTACGTTATATTATTTTTTTAATGACTTAAAATGAAATTCTTTTTATTTATTTTGAATCGAGCTTTAATGTTGGGACTATTTGAATAATATAAAGGAAAAATGTCATTTAACAATATTTTGAGCTTAAGAGCTACAATTAAAAAAAATCATATCTCACGCAGCTTTGTTTTGATTGATAGAAGTTTCATAAAATTGCCATTTATGTGTCGGTTGGGTCAGCAGAAAAAAGTGTCATGGAAGTTTAAAAATAAGTAAATAGGCCTTCTCTGATCTTTTTCGGAAAAACAAGACGATAGATCTTATTTTAATTCAATATTACTTCACCATGTTCGATCCTGAGAGGATCATACGCCTTCACAGAGTAGAGGTTTGTAATGACAGGTTTTTGTTTTTACGTGAAATGGATGTTAGCCACTTGCTCAACCTATTAAGTCCATACTCTGACTCCAAACACATTATAATATGAAAATACAATAATGTGTGTATTTGCCTGAGCCAAGATTTGAACCTGGGACCCACGACATTATAAACCGATGCTTAAACCGCTCAGGCATCGTTGACGTTCACATTTAATTTAATATATTTAATTGAATATTTGCTTCGTGGTGAGCATTACAAATCTTTACGTCTGTTTGTTTGTACTTTAATTTAGCTTTGAAGTCGTATTTTTTATCAAAATTTTTAGCTTAATAATTTTAGTTAATCACCTACATCAAATTATTTAAGTTTAATTTAATCGGTGCAGGTAAACTGGAAGAAAACATTTATTAATATAATAAATTGTAAAAATTATTTTTATTACCGGTGTAAGCTTCGTAAAATTATGAACCACCTTGCCATTTTGTAGCAGCCGATATTAATGGGTTTTTTAAGAAAACGCTGTCTTATAAAGTCGTTTATACAATATCATATAAATGTAGTAGAAAAGCGAAACGATTAATATTAAATATTATTAAATATCAATGCAAGTGAACCAGTCTTGGCGCGTCCGGAAAAAATGTCGCGTTTTCATCATTGTGAAAGATTTAATACGTGACTAGCCTCGGAACGTCGTTCAAGTGATTTTATCAAACAAAAAACTGTTGCCATTTCACTTCATAGTATAAATATTTTATATTGAACACATTTGAATTAATATTAACTGATTGAGTTGTGATATGAATCAATACGATTTGATGCATTAAAATAATGATCTAGTTATGACATATGTACCTACAATATTTTTTTTATGATGGAGTATGTGGAATAGTGGCGAACGTTGAAATTAGGCCCGTTTCAGACGGGACACCGGTGTCGCGCTCGATATAATATAGGAGGCCTTTGTATTCGAATAAATGGGCCTTTGTATTATGTTAATAAACGCCCCAGAGCTAATGAGTCAACGCGTGTTCGGTAAACTTTTCCGTCGGCCGCTACATTCTCAAGCCGCCGATACACTAGTTTTTATTACTGCAGCCAGTTGTATGTTCTAATTTATGATGCGAAATTATGCGTTGACTCATTAGCTCTGGGGCATTCATAAACATAATACAAAGGGTCCTTTATTCGAATACAAAGGCCTCCTATATTATATCGAGCGCGACACCGGTGTCCCGTCTGAAACCGGCCTTAGGCTATGAAAATCTGACATACATACTGACAATTAAACTTCGTCAATGAGAATTACTTGTTTCCATTGAATTGATTATACAAATTGTCGATGTGTCGACCCTACTCAAAATAAACCATAATAATATATAACATAAAAAATATTTTTACAATCTTTAAATCTATCTATCCAATATCTTTAATTATGGCATCAAAACGTACATATATAATGGTTTATTGTAATTTTAATCACTACCTATCTGAAATTTGTATTCTTAACTCAATGACAACAATAAAATTAATAAGTTAGTATGACTGACAAAGTCAGCATAATTTTTTTCGGATGTCCACATGACAGTATACCTCTACTATTATGGTCTGGTTAAAAGGCGGGGTTTAATTGATTTTTAATATTAAACCAATACCATCTGCAATTTGAATGTTTAGTTCATGAAAACAAATAAGTATGACTGTCAGTGTTCACTATTTATACTGGATATTTACAGTCTACTTTCACCCTTCATAATTGGATAGCCCATAAGTTTATGCAATTATAATAATTTTCGTGTAATAAAAATATTTATAAGTCTGCATATTAAAATAATTGGTTTATTAGATATATTTCAATGGTAAAGTAGCTTTAGGTACGTGGAAAAATATTATATTAGTCTTAATGTATTAGCCAGAGCTATACCACGCTTTTTGTTGCAGATGAGGGTAGCAGCTTTTGCAAGAACTAAGCATAGTATGAGATTAAATTAGTACCCACCTGGTATGAACAGATGGGGTGGCAGTAACAGAACAAAATAATGTTAAATGTATTTGCAAAGCATTGGAAAACTGCCTAAGCAATAAAAACAAACTGCTACACTGCTACGACTACCTTACAAAAACTCGAGTTAGTGAGCTGATGCAGCTGTCGTTATGAAAAGGCTTTTCATGTAGTTTAAATATGTCTTCCAAATGAAGCCAGAGAGTGCGACAATCTGCACTCTTGTGATGTCTTCATTGTGACTGACCCTCCCTCACCTTGCAGAGGTGCCACAAAAGCGATCTACGCGCTGTAGATCTTTCATGGTAGGAGGCGTACATGGCAATGAACTGGACGCTTAACCTGAGTGGAACTGTAGTAGTAATGTAATTTTGGAGAGTGAAGTGGTGTGGATAAGGAATAGTCGTAGTTGTTTGGAGGTTTTGAAGAGAGAATTTGTGAATGACCGAGAGACTGGACTTTTGTAGAATGACGGTTAACTGTGTCGCGTGACCGGACTCGATGTGAGTGCTTCGAGTGATGGTTTTTGGAATGGTATTGCTATTTATAAAAATATAGTTCACCCATTACAATTCAGTGCAGACGATTGCTTTTGCTCCATTGTTTTGTTTTGACAACAAAACATACATATTGTGTCACCCTTGTATTGCTAAGTGGTATGATTACTATATAACTATTGGTAGCATAATGATTGGTTATCTTTAATGAAGTAATACTTTTATTACTCTAACAATATAATTTAGTAAAATTATTACAAAAGTTAATATATTTTATGAGCACAGAAAATCAATAAATAATTCTAGCATCATCGGTAAAGAATTTATTTTACCATTAACATTCAGTGAAATATTTCACGCGTGCTTTATGCAAGTGCATTATTTATAAAATGCATCAATTAATGATAATGCAGATTTGTAACAGAGATAGAAATGTTATGCTATACTTGAATACTGCAAAGTAGAGCTTCATTATTAGTAAGTACTAGGTAGTTTACTAGAAACATAAGTATATTATTTTATTAAAGATAAAAGAAATAGTAAAATAGTGTATTTTTAATATAGTGATTAACACTGTTTGTTCACAGATTGATACAAATAAATATTTAAGCATATCAAAAATTTAAAGACGAAAATACATATTTTTAAAAAGATCAGAGCACAGCGCATCCTCAAGTATTCTCAAAAAATGTATTGATTCTGTTTCACTAAATCAAAAATTTCTATATTCTGAAACATCACTTATATGAAGTACATAATACTCACAAAATAGTAATATTTATTGGAACATGTGATTCTTTGGCTTTGTCGTTTCTCGAGATTCGAGAATATTCTCTATGAGAACCAAATCCCATTTTTTTTAATATAGGTATATAATATACTTATGTAATTAACTATTTTTTCAAAAATGTAACAGTCTAATTATTGAACATACATAATTTTTAAAACACTAGTTAAGCTAGAAAAGCCATTAATTAAAATTTGTCGCAATTAAGTATGACGCCTTTAGCATAGTGGTCTATGTGCATGGGCGCGATATCCAAGATATGCAGGTTCGATTCCTGTGGGGTCTTACTTTTTTTCAAAAATATTTTTTTCTATTGGTTATAATATATTTTCTCAGAAGTGTTTTCAAAATTATGTATGTTCAATTTATAATAAAGTATATTATTATTCTTGAACACTACAACAAGCCATCAGGCCCAATCACAGTAGTATAGTAAAACAATAGTGTAGGTAGTAATAGAAATGAAATACTTAGTCATAAGCACCAAGGCTTTCAGAATATCACGTAAATATAATATGACCTCACTGAAAATCAAATCCAGACCGCCCGAGTGAAAGGCGAGCACTTTACGCACTGGACTACGGAAGCATGTGTGTTATTTGTACTCCTGTTTGTATGAGTGTAAGACGTAGCATCAAGTCAAAGCTAAAGGATTTCGACTTTTAATTGTTGAGAATCGATGTATTTACATTAACTTAGGGGTACAATGGTACTGCCACGTCGTAAACATACGAGTTTATGAGCAGACGTCACTACTTGTTGGCGGATATCATCGCGCAACTACGCGTGGTTGGGCAGCATTGTTGAAAGATGGCTCCCATTATTATTATTACTGTGTATAGCAGGGGTAACTTCATAAAACTCCAGAGACTAAACTGGGCAGGCCATGTCCAGCGCATGCCTGAGTCACGGATACCGAAGAAGATCCTCGAAGGAAACCCAGGGGGAAAAGGCCAGTGGGAAAGCCATGCACACGTGGGGGTGACAACATTACAAAAGATGCCAACCAGCTGCTAAAAATCATGAACTGGAAAAGACGTGCGGAGGACCGTTCCGGCTGGAGGAGGCCAGGGCTCGACTTGAGCTGTAGCGCCATCGAAGAAGAAGAAGCAGGGGTTACTTAACTGATTTGGTTTACGGCGTCTTTGGTTCATCAATATTTTCCATGGCGACTAAAGTTGCAACATACCTAACAGTTGCAAAAACAAAATGATAACAAAGCATCGCTCATTATTTTAGATTATTTTTTGAACGATACTTGCCTTTTGTCACAGTATAATATGTATGCATATGTAAGGATCTGATTTCATTTTTGGGTAAGTTACTGGTGGTAAATAACTACAATTATTTATATTTAAACGGTTCGGTGAAAATATTCAGTAGTGCTTTTGTAAGCCAGTCGCGACTGACTTTGGGAACCACAGATTTAGGGTACAAATGCATTGTTATACGTAAATACCGTGATTGTAAGCTACGTACACTCTTATACTTTTTTCCGACCATGTCCGATCCTAATAGGATCATATGGGCCTCCACAGAGTGAAGGTTTGTATTAACAGATTTCGTTTTTTACTAGAAATGGATGTAAGACACTTGCTCAACCTATTAGGTCCATACTCTAGCTCATATACAAATTGAAAAACAATATGTGTACTTGCTAGACCCAGGATTCGAACCTGAGACCCACGACGTCAAAGGCCAACGCTTAAGCCGCGTGGCCATCTTGGGAGTAGAAGGTGTATACTTACTTAGATGTAAAGTAAAAAGTGTACAATTATTGATAAAAAATGACGTATGATTCTTATTAGAACGTCTTAGTTAAGGCTGACTGAACGTCAACATCTTTGCATTTGGCCATATCTATTATGTTTTAATTAAGTAATATATATTTTTAATTTATTTGCTAAAATTTAATTCTAACTTTAACTCTATTAATATTCGTAATTCATTCACTCGTATGGAGTCAGGTTGAAGGACTCAGGGCCTTAAATGGACCGGAGCACACCGTAGAGCCGTTCCGGTTCGTGAAATTGGTAAAATTATCGCTCCGTCTCGTGGAAAAAATACTAAAAGACATCAAAAAATCTAACATAAGTACTTATTTTTATAAATACACATAACATTTGATAACTATGTAATATCTTCGGAAAATTGTCGTGCACACCGTTTCGTAAACTTTTCCATTTCGAGCGCTGTTGTAGGTGACAACATAAAGATATCCAAACCAAACATCACATTATCAAGATAATTGCGTTATAGGGACACATCAGAGATTCGTAATATATTATATTTAGTGTTCATCTATATAGAGTAATATGCTTTATTAATTTTACATCTTTTCATAGGTTATTTTATTTATAATGAAAACAATAAAATATATTACTATATCGCTCACTTTATTTAGACCGATAATAATGTTTAAACTTCACGCTTTATGTTTATTGATTGGTATAGTGGTCATGGATTCTGTGGATGCATTTTAAAATGCATTTAAAAGTGACGTGAAATAAATATGCATCGTTAATATCCTTCCGTTGAATTCGCTTGAATAGTTAATTGATTTTGTTTCATTTCCAATAAGAACAATATAGCATCAGATGGACTGATAAACATTTCACTATACGTTAACGTGATAATATATTGATTAAATTTTATGACAACTCGATATATAAACTTTTATAATAAAGGTGTCTACTTACGTATTTTATATTAAAATAATTAACATCTATCAAAATTAATAGGTCGCTAAATTGCAATAAATTTCCCTAACCTGACCAATCATTTTATACTGCCATAGCGTTTTACATTGATTCACTGATGAAGGTTATTTATTATGGTGTTTATTGTACTCTACATACCATGGGTAAAGAATTTTATTATTTACCAAAAATGCATCACTATATAATAGTCATTAAAAGGGAAATTCTACCAAATCAGTGGCGTAGCCAGAGATATTGACCGCAAGAAATACAAATTTAAGCAAAATATGTTGCTTCTGAATGATACAGAAAGAAGGTGTAATAATTCTCGGCTGTGGAGAAATATGTGATAAACCCATAAGCAATATGTTAATTTCAACAGTTACGTCTGTACTAACGTTTTTTATGTAAACAAAACGCGTATTTAAAATTTGTAATATTTGAGGAAACGTTTTATATATGTTGTATATGACCTCAATTACCTGGCTGGTCGCAGCCATGATTTTTTCTGAATCGGAACTATTTCCTCGTGTCATGCCTATCAGGGACTATTAGCGAGGGGTGCAAAACTAGTCAATGCGCTCCCCAAATATGTAGACATTTTTAATGACGTGCTATGTATTTTGTATTTGAAATTTTATTTTTATGTATAAAATTGTAGAGGTGAATTTAATAATTAAGACGGTCAATAACACCAACATAATATTTGTTATCTGATAGAATTTGCTTTATATGGCTACCCATTGGCCGATATAAATAGTCAGTATTATCAGTTATTTTAATTAAATTTTATTGTATCTTGTAATCTTTTAGTTTAAACTATTATTTTTGAGCACAAAAACTACACAAAACCGTCTTAAAAATTTGTACTGAGGGTAATATTTGTTATAATGTAAATCTCTTTAAATCCTTTTTAGGTGTGCATGTTCTGTACCCCTGAGGTGAGGGGTAGTAATATCTGTATTTTGCATCTGATAACAAAAAAAAATCATTGATATAAATTTTAAGAGATTTCTTATTTTAGATAATAAATAAAAAAAATAATTTAATAGTATATAACATTATTATAATCATACTATTATTAAACTTCTTCGGTTGATAATTTGGTATTTTTATAAATATTTTTTATAGCTTTTTAAAATATTTTTTTTCAGAAATTATAGTAATAAGAAAGAAATAATACATCATTATTGACTTGCACACATTTTTAGAAAACGGTCGTGTCTGTTTCTAGAGCCTTCAATTACACAGATAAAAAATATTACATTACATAAAAAGCAAGGGAATGATTTTTTTAAAAATAGCTGTACTAGTTTGCTATATCACGTTTTTTGTATTTTTAATACATTATCATCATATCACTAGTATTGTGAATATTATCCACTGATTACTATGGAATATGGATTTTTTAAACTCTAATTCATAAAAGACAAGCTATTATAACACATTTTAATATTTTGATTTTTTAAATACTACATTTTAACATTTTTTAATAAATTATAATATAATATACAATAATACGATTTGAATAACGTGCATTATAAAGATACTAATTATTGATTACCTTTTTTTAAAATAGGGCGTAAATTGAAAATGTAATTTTAAAAGTGTACAAAAAAATATGTGTTCTTGACATACTTACTATATTTATTTATTTATAAAAAAGACACATTTAGCACGTAACAAATTATTAATTCAAGACGTTCACAACAAGACATTTAGAATAAAAAGTATAGGCAAATAAACTCAGTAGAGAAAAAAACATACCAAAAAATAATTTTATAGCAAAAGAAATAAAATCAGAAACAACAATAATTCAAGAAAAATACAAATTAAACAATAAAATAAAATAGAATTTTAAAAACATCGCTAAAATGTCTACATATCTAGGGAGTGCATTGACCAGCCGCACAGCTCTCGCTATTGGTGCCTGGTGAGCCTCACATAAGAAGACAGCTTTCACCCAAAACAGGTCATGGCTAATAATATGTATGGTAAAAAATATATGTCATTTAAGCCTCAATTACATTGAGCTTCTTTACGAGCTGTTTGTTGGCGAATTTATAATCTGCCTGTAAAGTCGCCCAGTGTAATCATCGAACATGTTAGCTTGTTCGATGACTACACTGGGCGACTTTACAGGCAGATTATAAATTCGCCAACATACAGCTCATAAAGAAGCTCAATGTAATTGAGGCTTTACTGATTATGTGGATCCTGGAATGAGACAACGGGAGGATCATATATGTGTTGCCAATATTTAAAAAAATATAATATATGAGAAAGCTGTATAATCATTGATCGTGAGACAAGAGTAGAAAATTTACCTTGGATATTCAGATAAATACTAGAGAAACTGTACCTATACTAACAAAATTTAAATAAGAAAATAAAACAATTATAAAACTCCACGTATTTTGTGGACATAACTGGTCTTTCCTGACGTCATAGTCATATTTTAATATAAATCTACATATTGTACGTACTTTGGCATATTGTAACCTTTTGACCAACACACACGTTCGATACAATACTGAAACAAGTATTGATACTTACACTTTATTTCAGTGTTAGACACAATATCTCTATGAAAGAATGATTGAGTGAATAGTAAGTAATACAGTAAATAGAGTGAATAAGGAAACATAATAATTTGTGAAATTTTATACACATCAGCTAACTAACTGAAAAGAAAATATAATATGTATGTATAGATAGCTCACATATTGTGTATCGATACATAAAATAGTTTTATCAAATCAGTGCTGTACCATCTGCGATGCGATGTTTTTCTTGTAATTAACAATTCCGTGTAACCCAGATCTGATTATTGTTAACTGTCTTCGTATAAGATTTATTCCGCCTTTGTATAAAAACTTGAATATTGTGTTATGTGATCGTTACAACAAAGTTAAATTTATCCGCTACCATATGGTAAAGATGCCATTCTCAAACTGCGATTTGAAGAAAGTTGCTAAAATATATATTTAACAATAGGAAAACTCATGATTTGAAAAGAGCATAACTGCTAAGCCAAGTAATTAACAATTTACATTACAGAAAAATAATAAAAAAGATTATTTTTTATTCACAATATTAAAACATGTAACAATTATTAAAAAAATCTTTTAATATTAAATTATTATTAACTAGCTGAAGTACCCGGCTTCGCACAGGGTCGCTTCGTGGTTATATTTATCTTAATCTGTGTATACAATATGGCAATATGAAAATAATTTTAATAGGAGTAAAGGTCAAACAAAAGACCACTAAATTAAAATCGAATCCAAAATATTCCAACGTTATTAATGTTATTAATATGTAGTAAAAAAAAATCAAAATTGCATGGATCAAACAAACAATAAACGTTGTATTTTATATAATACTAATTTAGAAACCTTCGCAGGTGTGCGCACAACAACTGACAGAAGTTTCATCGTAATCGGATGAATGTTATAGAAACGCATACGAATAGAAGAAGAAGATGATTTTCTAATTCAGAAATCTTCGTGGGCATGCGCACCACAACTCACCAAATTTTCATTGCGAATAGAAGAAAATAAAATAGAAGAAGAAGGAGATGGTTATTCTAATTCAGAAACCTTTGCGGGTTTTGGCACAATTATTGACGAAAGTTTTATTGAAATCGGATGAATGGAATAGAAACGCATACGAATAGAAGACTATAAATTAAAAGAAGAAGATGGTTGTACTAATTCAGAAACCTTTGCGGGTATTACCACAACAACTGACGAAGGTTTCATCGCAATCGGATGATTAGTGTAGGAACCATACGAATAATAGAAGATATAATGAAGAAGAAGAAGAAGATGGTTGTACTTATTCAAAAACCTTTGCAAGTGTTACCACAACAACTGACGAAGGATTCATCGCAATCGAATGAATGGTATAGGAACCATACGAATAATGTATAAAGTATAAAGAATATTGTATAAAGTATACAAACCATAAGATATAATGAAGAAGAAGAAGAAGATGGTTGTACTAATTTAGAAACCTTTGCAGGTGTTGGCACAACCACTAACGAAAGTTTCATCGCAATCGGATGAATGGTATAGGGACCGTACAAATAAAAGAAGATAGAATGATGAAAAAGAAGAAAAAGATAGTTGTACTTATTTAGAAACCTTTGCGGGTGTTACCACAACAATTGACGAAGGTTTCATCGCAATCGGATGAATGGTATAGGAACCATACGAATAAAAGAAGATATGATGAAGAAGAAGTAGAAGAAGATGGTTTTCCTAATTTAGAAACCTTTGCTGGTGTGGGTGTGTGTGAAGAAGAAGAAGAAGATGGTTGTACTAATTCAGAAACCTTTGCAGGTGTTGGCACAACCACTAACGAAAGTTTCATCGCAATCAGATGGATGGTATAGGGACCATAAAAATAAAAGAAGATATAATGATAAAGAAGAAGAAGAAGAAGAAGATGGTTGTACTAATTCAGAAACCTTCACAGGTATTGGCACAACCACTAACGAAAGTTTCATCGCAATCGGATGAATGGTATAGGGACCGTACAAATAAAAGAAGATAGAATGATGAATAAGAAGAAGAAGATAATTGTACTTATTCAGAAACCTTTGCGGGTGTTACCACAACAACTGACGAAGGTTTCATTGCAATCGGATGAATGGTACAGGAACCATACGAATAAAAGAAGATATAATGAAGAAGAAGTAGAAGAAGATGGTTTTCCTAATTTAGAAACCTTTGCGGGTGTGTGTACAATAACTGACGAAAGTTTCGTTGCAATCGGATGAATGGTATAGGAACCATACCAATAAAATAAAATAGAATGATGAAGGAGAAGAAGATGATGATTTTTTTAATTCAGAAACCTTTACAGGTGTGCATACAACTACTTACCAAAATTTCATTGCAATCGGATGAATGGTATAGGAACACATAGGGGACAGACAGACAAACAGGCATACAGACAGACATTCATTTTTGTATATAAGATAATATAGCCTATACTCTTCACGGAAGTGCAAGCAATAAGTTAACAAAGTTTTATCGCAATCGGATGAACGGTATGGCAGTGCATTTAATACGAACAAACAAACAAACACACAAACAAACAAATAATAATTTTTATATATTAGTTTAACAAGATAAATTAAGTAAAAAAACTTAGAATATGAAAGCCCACGAAGTAGTCTAATAATAATTATGTTACTTAAGTAACTATCTTGATTCAAAATGACAAAGTATGTTCGCCAGTTATAATGATATTTGAAAACACCTCGGACGCATATTTATTGGCTAATTTTGTCGTAATCATAATAATCAGGCCGTGACACCAAACTTTTGATGGTAGCACTAGTTATTTTTTATATTTTGTTGAATAGGTATTTAAAGGAATGGTAATTATTGTAATGCTATATGTAACCAAAAATCTTAATTTATTAACAGTTTATCGCATTGTATTCGAAGATAAACAATAACTAGCACTATCATCATAATTCACCAATACTGAGGCCTGAATAAATATGGTTTTAGATTTAGGGCATGGTGCAGGTGGTTGAAATGGTACAGCATATTCGCTGGAATCCGATGAATGTGAGTTTAAGTCCCATGCTAGCTTTGCTAATAGTAAAAGACAACTTGGACGGAGTGACTGAGATGATGAAATTTGAAGATGCTTGATCAAAAAAAAAAAATAGCACTGGATCGTCCTGGATGGAAAAAAATGGATGAGACAAGGGATTGTAATACCGAATTAAAATATCAATACCGGTTTTTTGGTATTTATTATTGGATACCGGTATTAATACCGGTATTCGTTAAAACATAAAAAACAGTAAATATAGCTATTAAAATCTCTTTAAAACATTATTTTACAGCAAAAACATATCTACCTGCATTTATTATGTTGATATTAAAAAAGATGTAGGTATTGATAATATTATTGTAGAACTGGTGATTTTCACATATAATTCCAATATATTGATCATTTTAACTAAAGCCCTCTAAAAGGTTAATTCATTAAGTGCAAATAAGTGCGGGTGCAGGAAAAGCTCCTTCAACACAGTCATATCATTATTTGTTGTATAGTATAATTGAAAATTTGTCACTGATGTTTTCTATTTCGAAATAAAATTATGTTAATTTATCCGGATAATTTTATAAATAGGTATATTTGATGGATTCTGTTTTGTTGCTATTTCACCTCTGTTGGATTGAGTCAATATATTTTCATTTTAGCAGCACATAACTTATATACTCATTTTAATAGGCAATACAGTACAAAGTAATGAAAAATAACATTAAATTCATTTTCAAAACGTAAACGAGTGAGGTTTCTTTATACCGAAAATTCCAGTATTTTGGATTTTTAAAACCGGTATTTCGGTAACACCTGTATTGCAATCCCTAGATGAGTCCGAGACCCATCAAATGTTATAGAACTAAGAATGACGATGGAAATAACCTATAGCAGTTACTTTTAAATCCTTTATTGAAGTAGTTCGCTTCAGATATTAGTAAGTGAAGTTACTTCGTTTATTTTCTTTAGTAAATCATTAGCTATTTGAAATAGACACGAGTTAGACTAACATTCCTATGCGTAATCCGCATTAATATCCAGTATAGCGACTAACGAACGATTATGAAATATATTTAGCTAGATACGTGTAGTTATATCATATATACAAATATACTAATTACCACTGCATATAAGAAACTATGTATTAATTATATTTAAATACATAATTATTTGAAGCTAATGATTTTCTAATTGATTTAAAAAAAGTGGTGAGAAATATTTATTCCAGTGGATAATATTTTTTAAGTAAGTACTTATATAATAAGTTTTCAATTAAACACAGTAATATCGATTACCTAGCTAAATATGTATTGCATATTTATTAATAATTTGGTTTCGCAGATAAATTCAAATATTTTAGTATTTTTGAATATGGTGGCTGAGATCAGTTGTCACTTGAATGATAAAACAGATGAGTGCCATTCAACTGAGTACTTGCGACAGTAGAAGGCATGGAAACTCAAAGAGGTAGTGTTATCGTTGTTTTTGGTACTACCGATTGAGGTATCCGAGGGACTAGGGGAGATATTTTATAAACTAGAAGAATCCTAGGATATAAATAGTATTATAAATATGTTATAATATTTATTTATATCATTTATTTTGGCACCTTTTCTTACTGTTATTTTGTTAACATATGTATTAATTCACTGTGTAATTTTTGATTTTTAAATAATACTAGCTGAAGTACCCGGCTTCGCACAGGGTCGCTTCGTGGTTATATTTATCTTAGATATTTAAAAAATAATAAGAGGTAATTTTTTTTTAATATTAACATATCTGTGTTATACAATATGGCAATATGAAAATAATTCTAATAGGAGTATAGGTCAAACAAAAGACCACTAAATTAAAATCGAATCCAAAGTATGCAAACCAAGGCCTGAACAAAAACGATGTATGAGTGCGGGTGAGAAAGTATTTGGCACCCTTATAATCTCTGCGACACGCGCTAGAGTAAGATAAAAGGTCTACATATGTTTTCGTTAGTTTCCAAAAGTATCCCCAACAAATCGTGGAGAATCGCTTCACGTAGCATCGTAGCTCGTGTTGCTAAATTGCTATTTTTTGTGTTAGACATAAAGTCAATGGTAAATACTTTTTGTTAATTAAGTAGGAAAGATGGTTCTGTGTGTTGTATTAAAATATGGTAGCCGTACTGATAAGCAAGAATATGGTATTACGTTTCATAGGTAAGTTGATACATGTTCATGATAATTTATTTGTATATTATTATATATATTATCAGTGACCTAGTGTTTCTTTAAAATAACTTAAATTATGGATATATTTACCTAATGGTTGCATTTTGACCGCTTAAAAATACTATATAACGTAAAAAAATAGAAAATTATATTTTAATTCTGAGCGTCTAGTGCGAGCACTTTGGGCGAGCACTACCGAAATGGTCTATGGTCTCGAACATTTGTAGACGAGTGCGTTCGCTCGCTCACAAACCAAACGCATGGCACGCAGCTTCATTTAGCAATGCAACGGGTGGTGTCTAGATGTATATATAGTCTATGATGCAAACGTTATTAATATGTACCTAGTAAAAAAATCAAAATTGCATGGAACAAACAAACAATAAACGTTGTATTTTATATAATACTAATTTAGAAACCTTCGCAGGTGTACGCACAACAACTCACAAAAGTTTCATCGCAATCGGTTGAATGTTATAGGAACGCATACGAATAGAAGAAGTAGATGATTTTCTAATTCAGAAATCTTCGTGGGCATGCGCACGACAACTCACCAAAGTTTCATTGCGAATAGAAGAAGAAGGAGATGGTTATTCTAATTCAGAACCTTTGCAGGTTTTGGCACAATTATTGACGAAAGTTTTATTGCAATCGGATGAATGGAAGAATATAAAATAAAAGAAGAAGATGGTTGTATTAATTCAGAAACCTTTGCGGGTGTTACCACAACAACTGACGAAGGTTTCATCGCAATCAGATGATTAGTGTAGGAACCATACGAATAAAAGAAGATAGAATGAAGAAGAAGAAGAAGAAGAAGGAGATGATTGTACTTATTCAGAAACCTTTGCGGGTGTTACCACAACAACTGACGAAGGTTTCATCGCAATCGGATGATTAGTGTAGGAACCATACGAATAAAAGAAGATATAATGAAGAAGAAGAAGAAGATGGTTATACTAATTCAGAAACCTTTGCATGTGTTGGCACAACCACTAACGAAAGTTTCATCGCAATCGAAAGAATGGTATAGGGAACATACAAATAAAAGAAGATAGAATGATGAAGAAGAAGAAGAAGAAGGAGATGGTTGTACTTATTCAGAAACCTTTGCGGGTGTTACCACAACAACTGACGAAGGTTTCATCGCAATCGGATGAATGGTATAGGAACCATACGAATAATGTATAAAGTATAAAGAATAATGTATACAGTATAGTAACCATAAGATATAATGAAAAAGAAGAAGAAGATGGTTGTACTTATTCAGAAACCTTTGCGGATGTTACCACAACAACTGACGAAGGTTTCATTGCAATCGGATGAATGGTATAGGAACCATAAGATATAATGAAGAAGAAGAAGAAGATGGTTGTACTAATTCAGAAACCTTTGCAGGTGTTGGCACAACCACTAACGAAAGTTTCATCGCAATCGGATGAATGGTATAGGGACCATACAAATAAAAGAAGATAGAATGATGAAGAAGAAGAAGATAGTTGTACTTATTGAAAAACCTTTGCGGGCGTTACCACAACAACTGACGAAGGTTTCATCGCAATCGGATGAATGGTACAGGAACCATACGAATAAAAGAAGATATAATGAAGAAGGAGTAGAAGAAGATGGTTTTTCTAATTTAGAAACCTTTGCGGGTGTGTGTACAATAACTGACGAAAGTTTCGTTGCAATCGGATGAATGGTATAGGAACCATACGAATAAAAGAAAATAGAATGATGATGAAGAAGAAGATGATAATTTTTCTAATTTAGAAACCTTTGCGGGTGTACATACAACCACTTACCAAAATTTCATCGTAATCCGATGAATGGTATAGGAACGCATACGGGACAGACAGAAAGACAGACAGACAAACAGGCATACAGACAGACAGACATTCATTTTTATATATAAGATATAGCCTATACTCTTCACGAAAGTGCAAGCAATAAGTTAACAAAGTTTTACCGCAATCGGATGAACGGTATGGCAGTGCATTCAATACGAACAAACAAACAAAGAAACACACAAACAAATAATATTTTTTATATATTAGATATAAGAGTCCAATTCATTCAAAAATACTGTGCGATCAACAATCAAGGATACATTGTGACATTCACGTTTCAAGTTATATTTATCATAATATCACTTTTTTTGTCAATACGATGTAACGTGACCTGATCCGTGCCATGGATGAATTAACTCGCCAAAGCACGTATGTCGCATCAAGCCATGGACGAATATATTCGCGGGTTCTTGTAAACATCATAACTTCTGAATAAACATGCTGTGTATATTTTCTAAACAATATTTATCATTTTAGTGTGAAAATATTCACGATAAACTTGATAAACATGTTGTGTTGCTAAGTTTTTACAAATATTAATCATTCCGTTCCTATTTCATATTTTTTAAAGGATTTATTTTATTTCGAAAATAGCTGGCCTACAAGAGTCCACCTAGTAAAAATTGGCTGGCAGTGATAAGGTTAAATGCATCGGTGCAATTTTAATTTAACGGGTTTAAATTTTTTATTGGTAGTCTTCTTGATCTGTGTTCTGATAATTAAGAAAAAAGGCATTATTAAAGGATAGTCTCATGAATACATATTTAAACTACGTGATTGGTTGATTTATGGAAGTTATATGGATACGCCAAAGTTACGTAGATACAATTTGTTATATCTGTCAAAATACAGAGGCAGCATATCAGATTTAACTATCTGACTGATTACATCGTATAAACTTTAACTAGATAGGTACATCTCGGTTAATTTAGCCGTATTACCGTTTTAAATCAAATTCACACAAAAAATATAGACAGCACTAGATCACCACAAAAAAGTGTGAGAAACACTTACAAGATATCCACTTCAGAAATAATAATTGATTAAAAAACCTCTAGTCAGTTTTTATTATGGTATTGGTGGGCATAAACAATTTACTAATCATCCTAACAACGCCTAACTAGTAGTAATACGTAATACTTTCGACCAAATTCGTTTGTGAAATTATAGATGATGCAAAAATAAAATGGTATTTTATTTTCAAAACAGTACTTATTTCATTTTACTTAAGAGCGTCAACAACACATGGATCCCATTAAGGGTTTGTAATGTATAATTAGTCAAAATTGCAATATAAAAATAGAGTCGTTTACAACAAATTTTACACTTTTGGCGTTGTTACTTGTTATTTTATTTGGAGAAATTTCACAGCATGGTCGCCGAATTCGGATTATCGATTTTGGGGGTTGTTTAGACTAATAATGCAAAATGAAATAAAGGGTTAAAACTTAAGACACCGACCGACACCTCGGTGGTTAATGAAAAACAATGAGTAGGTAAGTAAAACTGTGTGCACGCTGGAGGAAGCGAAACGAGAGAAGGAGATTAATGCATTTTAAAATGCCGCCGTCAATTCTCGTATGATTGATGCCTGGTTCGAATCTGTTATCTTTACCTCAACGAATGTTCGTCACCATCGCTGTAATTAAAATCAATAATTAAAAGATAAAAAGAACTTTTTATAATAGATGGTTTTTAAATTTTCTGTTCAATTATTATGCTCAATATGCTCAAACTTGTACTTTATATGAAGTAAATAAAAAACAAACAAACACAAAAATATAGAATACTGAAATGTCATTTTGATTTCCATAGTAACGCACGTATATATTAATAATTTAATTGCTATTACCACCCGCTTAGCAACTAATAATAGTGAATTGGATTACGGATTTCTTCCGAAATAACTTTTCATACAAAACAGAATTAACTGAAAATGAATTCAAATCTACTTAAAGATGGCTAAAAGTATCAAAAGAATGTATTGGCATCGTGTTCTGATATATTCTAAAAGTTTCAAATGTCTAGCTAGTCGGGAAGTTAGTTAAAAATCGATTACAAGATTTGTACTGGATAAATAACCACCGGACAAATAAGAATACGAGCTAAGAAAAACGTGGTAAGGTAGAACAGTTTAATGACAACTTACTCAGTACAAATCAAAAACTATTAAGATCAGTAATAGTCCGGTTGTGAGAACAGTCATAATTATTGTTATTAAATTATATCGTCAACTTACTATTAAAACCTTGTAAGTCTGTATAGAAGAATTTTGAGGGAAGGAAAAAACAATAATTTAAGCACCTCTCTAACCGATTAATCTGCTAACACTGGTTGTGAAATACGAGGTTTTAATTCCATATTTGAAACCACGACACTTGCAAGTTTTTAAAATTTGTCGATAGATAGACAGCATACTAGTCTAGAGAACTGAGGTTTTGATATGATTTAAAATCTTTTTTTCTTTAAATTTTGTCGAACAAAATTCATTTTTTCATAATATTGGACTTACGAGGTCTTAATAGTAAGGTGGCGCTATGGAATAATTTATATTCTATGTTTACTTTCATTTATGCAATAATTAACAAACTATTAAAGTGACTAATAAAATAAATATGATTATCAAGCATAGATGTAGTAAATATACAGATGTAGTGTTTTTTCTAATTCCAAGAATCGACAATGCCGGACCCATTGTGCTCCCACCACTTTAATTTGTTTTTATTGCAAGACCCGTCATACGATCATACCAATGACATGTTACAATTTACCATGTATTCAATCAATCTATGCTCCTGACTTGGTAGCAAGTTTGCAGTATTTTATTGGGAAAAATGATTTAAAATATGCACCTTTCACCATTTTACTAATAAAAATAAAAAGTCTAGCAAAGCAGGCTCCGATGAATTTGGAGAAATTCACACATACAACATTTAAATGTTATAATGTTTTCTAAAAAAAACACACACAATTAGTGCCATACTGTCGTGTATCACAAGGTTGTAGGTATTTTAATCTATCGTTTCTACCAGAAATATCGAATAGTGTGAAAAGCATTGTATAAAATCATATTGAGTTGATGTCAATCTTGTGTATGGTTTTAACTTTGCAATATGATCTTCTTTATGTTTTGTATTATCTACATTAATTTACGCGCACCGGATTTGATGTCAACGTTCTATTGGCTCAACTATAACGTACTTAACCTTACATTTAAGTCCAAGTTCGAATCGCAATGGAGCATCACTTTTATCTAGAATATTTATATCTAATATATTTTACTGCATATTGTCTATTTTAAGTGAAATGTATATTATTATAGAAAAGTAAATTAATATATTATATATAATGTAGTAAAATACTGCAGATGAAATAAAATTCAAATTGCAGTCCCATAAATATGGCTGCTTTAGCACTGTTTTTTTGAGTTGCCTACAACAGCCCACCTACCTTTAGCATGCACTCTTTGCCACTGATATTGATAGTGTGTGTGTGTGTGGTGGCTCTCATGGTGCAGTGCGTAAGGCGATAGCTTTTAATCCGAGAGCTCCGGGTTTGATCTCAGTGAGGACATAATATATTTATGTAATTTTCTCAAAAACGGGGTGCTTGTGATTATTCAAAATTACTTGTACAAAAAAGCAAGGCCAAGATTAATAAAAGTAAATATTTATCGCACTCCCAGACCTACACTGACGTAAGTCAAAATTTTACTGTTTTGAGTTATGAATGCAGTTTTCAATTACATTTATTTTTCTCTATTAGGAGAACACTAGCGTATCTCTAAAAAAAATATTTAACGAGATATACCCCTAACTCTAGTGTTATTTTAAATAAATTGCCACTAGACAGATATATTTTTTTTCAATTCTACAAAACAAAATGGATATTGTAAAGCCATAAGTCATTAAAGCAAGTACCATAAACATGGTTCAAAAAGTTTATGTCGGCTCTCCTGAAAAATGGCTGAAAAACTTACTTTTGACTTACGTCAGTGTAGGTCTGGGGGTGCGTTATATTGATAGTGTTTCTTTATAAATGATGGATCCATAGTTGGCGACGAAATGTCGGTAATTTTCTTTACGTCGTCGGCCGTATCGCGAAAGAAAGAGGGCGTAAAGATACGCCGGAAGAAAAACAACAGCAAGAAGAAAAAGTTTTTGTTCTGCGAGTTGAAATGAAATGAGACTGAAGAGATGCTCCGGGAAGTTGAGTTATTAAAAGGGGAATGCGAAATTACTGTTTGCCGTTTTGCCATTGTGGGAATGAAAATTGCATTCACGCGTTAAAACTGTTGAAGTAACGATTCAAAATATTATGATCCCATATTATATGAGAAGATAATGAGATAATAATAACAATACGTTCGTAAAATATAATGCCATGCAAAATACAAGAGCATGATTTAAAGTAAAATACACGTTAATTCTTATATAATTTGAGGTTCCATGTTTGTCCAGATATATATTATTATTAATCGAGTTTATTATAAAAGAGTATTTTTCTACAAAAGTTTCTACATCCATTACGACCTTGCACAGTGCACATTGGCGTGAAATTCAATATTTTTAGCAAGGCCTGAACAAAAACGACGCATAAGTGCGAGTGAGGAAGTAATCGGCACCCTTACAATCTCAGCGACACGCGCTAGAGTAAGATAAAAGGTTTACAGATGTGTGAGATGATTTGCTATGGTGTCGCCGTCAAATCTTAGTTTGTTGCATAGCTAAGCATGCGAGCGCGTGTTGTTAAAATTGATATTTTTGTGTTAAACATGTCAGTGGACAAAGTCAGTGGTAAATATTTTTAGTTAATTAAGTAGGAAAGATGGTTCTGTGCATTGTATTAAAATGTGGTAACCGTACTGATAAGCAAGAAGATGGTATTACGTTTCATAGGTAAGTTGATACATGTTCGTGATAATTTATTTATATATTATTATATATTTCAATATCAGTGACCTAGTGTTTCTTTAAAATAACTTAAATTATGGATATCTTTACACTTAATGGTTGCATTTTGACCGCTTAAAAATACTATATGACGTAAAAAAATATAAAATTATTTTTTGATTCTGAGCGTCTAGTGTGAGCACTAGCGAAATGGTCTATGGTCTTAAACATTTGTGTACGAATGCGTTTGCTCGCCCACAAACCAAACGCATGGCACACAGCTTCATTTAGCAATAAAATGGGTGGCGTCTAGTCTAAGTCTAAATCCAAATCTATAGTCTAATATTTTTAGTATACATGATAGTTTAAAAATAATAAATAGTATTAACATCGCCAAAAGGTGTCATTGTAAAAAATAATATTAAAAATTCTTTTGCAGCCGCAATATGTTAAGGACAGCGCAGATATGTCACATAATGATTCAACTCTTTTCTAATTGGATAAAGTTATTGTTTAGTTTAGGCAGGGTATAATTGATTTTTAAAAACTAACCAACACCATCTGTAAATAATTATTGTAGTCTTGGCTTAAAAAAAAGAAATACGTATGACTAACAAAGCTTAATGTACACTATTTATGGTGGATCTTAATAGCCTAACTATACCCTTCGCGACTAATACATACATTATATTAACTTAGCTGGTTTTCAATGTAGGTTTCCATAAAAAAATGACAATTTTTCTTGAGGTGACATTATTAATCATTGTTAAAAGATCGTGTCAAATAATTAATTTATTAACGTAATCTGATAACAATATATATTTAGGTATATTAAAAAATAGTATTTTACACTTTAAATCTTACCTATAATTTTTTTATTTAAAAAAATATAACATGCATAATAATATGCCGAGTAATATAGGTACAATATCATTTAAAGTATATGCTATAAATAATATTATATGTTTTATTCAACTGATAGATGAAAAAAAACAAAGCACGAATTTATTTGGTTGCCAGTCACCATTTAACAACGCCAGAAGCATTATTTTCGTAAAACATACTACAGTTTAAATCAAACATTATACAGTGGCTTATACACCAAAGGATTTTTAGTAAGACCAATAAATTTAAATATATAATATATATGTATAAACATAATATGGTTTGCCACATAATAAATTGGAAACTATATTTTCGTATCTTTATTACAATTGGAGCACTCGGAGGAAGGCAAAGACTTCAAAAGTTGACGTAGGTACTTCAAACAAACTGCTAAAAAATCACTCAAAACATAATATTATATAGACCTTGAAATTTTTATAGCTCAACCAAACATCAAAGCATTTTTGTGTATCGAAATGTTTAGGAGAGATTGACGTAACCACAAGTATAAATTATAATACCACATGATTGATGTACTATTATATACCCACCCATTACGATATATTATGTATGTTTTGTTTGTACAATCATTAATATTACCTATATACATGTAATAACAGTATATAAAAGTATAGATAAATAAGCCGTAGGTGACGTTCGTAGCTTAAATAATAATACTTGTATATATTTGTATAATATTAACAAAAAAGGTGCAAGATGTGGCGTAGGACCGAGGAAAATTTTGCAACCTTCTATTTTCCCTATGCTCCGGTGACGGATGGTGACACGATGAAGTAATAATATAAGATAATGTTGTTCTTAATTTATATTACTTATTCTTTTTCTTTTTACATATCTTTTAAGATTTTTTCCCCCGACCATGTCCGATCCCAATAGGATCATATGGACCTGCACAGAGTGTAGGTTTGTATTAACAGATTTTGCTTTTCGAGAAATGGATGTCTGCCACTTGCTCAACCTATTAGGTCCATACTCATACACAAATTAAAAAAAAACAATATGTGTACTTGCCAAGCTCAGGATTCGTACTTGGGACCCACGAGGCTATAGACCGACGCTTAAGCCGCGCGGCCATCTTTTAAGATTAATAACATATAAATTGCATCAATCGATTTCTAACTATTTGATTACCTAGTTAATCTAACGCATATAAATGTGACATGTCAAAATGCTATAACATTTAAAAAGTTAAATCTATTTCGGTTAACTACGTTGAAAAATAAAGTCAGAGCTTGAGAAAAATCATCCGGTTTATAGGCGTCTATTAAAAGCTTTTGATAATAACAATAACACTTATCTAGGGTATAATTTATAATCGAGACATTTCAGATAAAAGCTACCGCACTCTATTGTGGGATAAAGATATCATTTTTTATCCGCAGTTAACATATTTGATATCATTATGGTTTTTAGCTTCGGGTGAAATATGCTTCAACTTAAGTAAGATGTTTGATTTAACCCTAATTTAACCATAGTCTATAAATTAATCTAAAATTTCAGTTAACATATATTAATATAATTCTTATAAAACATAGTTATTTTGAATATAGTGCAAATCAACCCTTATTTTATATGATTTTAAATATATTATATCATATAATTTGATTACTGTTGTAACATATTTTCCCGACAATTTATCTGCCATAATGCAATTTAAACCAATATAGTTCTAAGGAATTACAATCAATGTGATAATATAAAAAGGGTAATATAGGGTAGCATTTATATTATAGAGTTATGCATTATAATATTATATGCTATAGGTTAAACAGGTATCATTTTTAAACTATCAGGATTGCTTATCAGCTTTGATATAATATCTACAGGATACGTTATTCCAACAAGAAAATGATACTTCTAGAAAAAGTTATAAACAAGTCCTGATAAAAATCTGGGAGAATCACATATATTAGAATATAGATAGAGTTGAGTTTTAAGCACAGAACAGATAATAAATAGAATACCGATAGGCAATATTTAATACGCCGCATGGTGAAGCAGGCTTTTGAATGTGAAAATGAAACACGCATTATGCACGTGCAATAGTGTGTGTAATACACCAATATTAAATGAGCGTAAATGCATAAACCGAGAGCAGTTTTTAGTATTCGACGTAAAACGTATTATTAACACGTGTGTAAGTTTAACCCGGATTCTTCCTTACTCGAGTCGGTTACCTGCTATCGCCTTACCCGTTGTGTATTTCAGTTGCCATTATTTCTGAGTTCCCTGGTTTTAAGTATACACAACAATATGTGTTTATAAAATGAACATTTGGCGTTCGTATACAGACGCGGTGAACAGTGAAAAAATTATGATATGTTTGGAAAATGAGCCTTATTGCAATGCAGGTAGAGCTAATTTTAATTCACTTAAAGAATGCAATTTATATGAGAAAATTTTGGCAGACTAAAATTTAGTAAAACGCTGCCACTGAGAGCTTACAATAAGACGTCACATTTTGTTGCTTAAAAAATCCAAGTGCAGTACCACCAAACTGGAGATAGTAGACGATCCAACAAAGATTGCTCTGATGATAGATAATTTTCAATACTTAAGTCATGGTACAAGAAGGAGAAGAATGGTTGTCACAAAATAAGTGCTTTATTGTTTACTTGCTATTTAATTCGACAAAATAATTATTAAGGGGGGACATGCTCGTCGAAGGTCAAAATTGAGTTTTTATTGTATTTTCAAACCATGATCCTGGACACTCCTTAAACGTTGTAGATAATCTATTTATATAATTTTGAAGCCTTATTATTCTTTATAGTTATTTTAAACATTTGATGACTGCATTAAGTATTTTTGTTACATAAAATAGTATTCTTTTAAACCTCTCGCTCTAATGTTTTAGAATATAGTCATATTTCGGTACATAACTGTGCAGTGGTGTTAAGATTTTTTACATTTATTAATTTTTAAACGCATTTATAAAACTATTAGTATAATTTATTACGAGATAATTTTTGTAAAATATTCACGATAAAAATTATATTGATAATCGCTGTGATCCCAAATTTGACAAGAATTAGGCATTTTATTATTCAAAAAATCGGCAAGATCAACACATTTGAAGATGATTCTAAAGATATTTATTATAAGCTATGTTTTTGACCATTCAAGTGTGATAAACATCTTATGAATAATGATTGTTTTATAATAATTATTGACCTAAGAATAAGGTAGTGTTTTTTTTAAATACGCCATTTCTTTTGTCATTTCCTAGTGGTTAAGCTACAACATATGGCCGTAGCCATAAATTGACAAACTATAATTAAAGTAAGGAGTAAAATTATGTTAACGCGCGTGTTTAAACATGTACCTAACCAAATTTTTTTTATTTTTTTTTAAACGGTACATGTTCAAACACGCGCGTCAATATCATTTTACTCCATACTTCCATTATAGTTTGTCAATTTATGACTACGGCCGTTTGTTGTAGCTTAACCACTGGGGAATGACAATAGAAATGGCGTATTTCAAAAAAACACTACCTTATTCTCAGGTCAATAATTATTATAAAGCAATCATTATTCATAAGATGTTTATCACACTTGAATGGTCAAAATATAGCTTATAATAAATATCTTTAGAATCATCTTCAAATGTGTTAATCTTGCCGATTTTTTGAATTTTAAAATGCCTAATTCTTGTCAAATTTGGGAACACAGCGATTATCAATATAATTTTTTATCGTGAATATTTTACAAAAATTATCTCGTAATAAATTATTCTAATGGTTTCATAAATGCGTTTAAAAATTAATAAATGTAAAAAATTTTAACACCACTGCACAGTTATGTACCGAAATATGACTATATTCTAAAACATTAGAGCGAGAGGTTTAAAAGAATACTATTTTATGTAACAAAAATACTTAATGCAGTCATCAAATGTTTAAAATAACTATAAAAGATAATAAGGCTTCAAAATTATATACATAGATTATCTACAACGTTTAAGGAGTGTCCAGGATCATGGTTTGAAAATACAATAAAAACTCAATTTTGACCTACGACGAGCACGTGGGCCATTCTGTCCTAGTCTATGATGACTTCATATAAGATTTTAATGATTTTGGTAATTTCAGTGTTAGGACGGTGACTTATTCGTGATATAAGTATCCGATAAGAGGCTCACGATCGATTCGGTCGTTGAACGTGTTGGGATTTTAAATAATAATTCACTATTCGTTTACAAACAATTTAATAAAAATATATTTTTATTTAATTTCATAATAGTATCAAAGTGGTAGGCATTTAATACACATCAAAGAAATAAAAGGATTAATTTGAAGAATATCAATCATGATAGGTCCTATTTAATTGTACCATAAGGTGAATTTATTTTTTCCATAGTAGATGTCACGACTTAGCTGCGACATATTCTTACTGAGATGTCTTCATCTAGGGATTGCAATACCTAATGAAAATGTCTATACCGGTGGTTCGGTATTTCTTAAAGAATACCGGTATTAATACCGGTATTTCTTAAATATTAAAAAACAGAAGTAGATGCTTATCAATAAAAATATAGCTATTAAAATCTTTTAAAAATATTATTTTATAGCGAAAACATACATACATACATACATTTATTATGTTGACATTTAATAATATGTATTGATCATAATTATAGAACTAGTGATTTTTTACAAATAATTTGAATATATTGATAATTTTAACTAAAGCCCTCAAAAGAATATCATCTGCAAATAAGTCACGGCTGCAGGAAAGGCTTCTTAAATTCAATGCTTGTATAAGTTATTAATAATAATTATAGAATAATTGAACATTTTTGTGTCGGATGTTTTCTATTTCTAAATATTATTATGATAATTCATCGCGACAATAATTACTTATATAAATATATTTGATTAAATTTGTTTTATTATTTTTTCACCTCTTTTGGATTCTCTCAATATATTTGCATTTTAGCAACACATAACTTATAATTCATTTTCAAAAACGTAAACGAGTGTGCTTTCTTTATACCAAAAATTCCGGTATTTTGGATTTTTAAAACCGGTATTTCAGTATTGATAAATACTGAAATACCGGTTTTGAAATACCGGTATTGCAATCCCTATCTTCAACGTAACTATGTACTTACCGTAAAACGGGGCGAATAGAAATGTCGTGATGGATGGGAACAGTTCCCAGGAAAAAGATTCAGAGTGCTACAATTGCTAAAATGATTTCTATGCTAAAGAAATTTCCATTCCGATATGTAGGTATGTTATTTGACAAATAACTTATTTTTCTGTCTTCTCTAAGCTCTCTAATGCTGACTTATGGAAAGGAAACGTGAGTGTTTATTATTTATCATAAATGTGGAAAAGTTTGTTGCGATCCGCATGTTTTAAATGTTTGATAAAACTTTGTCTAACGTTTTTAGGCCAAGAATGAACTCTACGGTCATAAATAATTACTAATTTTTGATCCAGCTAATCTACTGATTGAAGAAATATTAAAATTTCTATTTTATAAATAAATGTTTTTATATTTAAACATATTATTTTATTGAAATTTGCAGTTTTTCTTTCTCGTTCCTATTGACCCCTTTTCGCTGATAAACAGGAACAGATCATAATTTTAGGAAAATATTGATAGCGAGTAAATAATGAGCATTACCTATCATTAACCAAACCATACAGGTGTATTTCAAACACAACTTTTGTCGAGTAAATTTAGCTTTGCAGTCATCCAGCATAGGGTTTAAATGAAACATGAAAACGTTTCTATTCAACACGCTTTAGAGCCTGTCCACATGGCGCGATTCCCATTGCGATTTACGCTCGAGAACCAAAAATGGCTTCCGTCCAGATACGGCGTAGTTTGCGAGTTTGAAACAGGGTGAAATAATTCATTTTTGAATCGGCATAAAAAAACAAACGCGAGTGTAGAAAAAAGCTCGATGATGTTCATCGGTTTCTATGAGATTTTGTATTTCGCGATTACTTCCAATACCTATTTTCCGCACTTTACAACCTAGGTGAAGTAATTAATTTGGGAGTAAAAAGTCTCGCGTTCGAGCGCCAAGCGGTCGTATTTCATTTTGTAATGGCTGTAAACGCCGCGATTGTCCAGAATCTGGCGTTTACAGGCGACTGTTGCGCGATAGTCGTCACGCGCGAGTGCTTGCGGACAGCTGAATTGGGTCACGTCATGTACCTGTAGAACGCGCGATTGTCACTCGCGCGTAAAAACGCGCCATGTAGATAGACTCTTACCGCACTAAAAAATAGCTCTTCATGTTATATTAATTTGATAACAATAATATTATGATTAACAATATTTTTTGGTCTTTTTCAATCGTCTTTATATATTACAATTATTGGACAACCAAAATCAATTAAATATATTATACTACTTGGTATATCTACTTGGAAATCTTATAACCTTTTTTAAAATAAAGGTTTTTTCAATACAATCTACAAATTTTGATTTATAACCAGTTACCTATCCAATCGTTTATATTTAAAAAGCTATGCAGATATATCGAAATATAGTGTAGGTAATTGCATTTTGAAGTTTGACATGCCCTCTAAAATCAGATATAGTATAATGCTAATTTATTTGTGCTTTATATGCACGTTATATAATAATATATCAGATGACCATATTTTTTTTCTAGCTTACCTATTTATAAATAGACACATAATCCGTTATATTAAAATTATTGACTTTTGGCAGCAACCCCACAATATGCTGTAACTCAAAATAGCTGTTAAAATTAACAATTCTAATTCTGTGGAAAAAATCTTATTGTTAAAACTTTTATAACGGAGTTCTAACACGTCAAAAAAATATCCAAAACAGAAAAAGTTCTGGCTATAATAATATGTGATGGGCTGGAATGCCCTTGTGTTGGTTAGTTGGAATAGCCTAAATACAAAATATCTTTGATATTCTTGAATGAAGGTGACCACTAGAGGAGACCAGGACCATCTCCATGCTGTTACGAAATTTAATGATGATGAATATGCCGATGATGACATAAACATGCTCTTAATCTTAAAAATAAATGAATGACTATTTTATTAATATAATTGTAGTTTACCACAAAGCGTTTGGGTGCCGCATGCTATTCAAATAATTGGAAATCATTATTTAATTAATTAATTTAAAAACGGCGCATGCATAATATAAAAAAATTAAATATATAAAATACAACAGTAAAATAAACTTACACAGAATAATAATACAATGAGGTAAAATATAAAAAAAGTACAATTTGTCGATAAATTTGAAAGAAAAAAAAAGAAAACCAATACTAAAATAAATGCAGCATGTCAAATTTTCAAAATAAGTTGAAAAGGTACACAACAAAAAAAAATCATTTAATTTAGTGCTTGTGTGCCTAAATAGAGGTATTGAACATGTCAAAAGAAAAGATTTTCTGAAGAGTATGAATCCTTGGTGTTAAAAATGAACAGAAAAAATTGGCTTTACAGTGACATAGCCATAATATGCTTTATTCTCCAGTGACTTATCTTCTGTGATTTTATCTTATGACTCTACTAAAAAAAGGTAAAAGTTTTGTTTTACCCCTATATTTCGAAATACAAACGTTATTAATAACCCATAAAAACATTTTACGTAATATATTCTGATTCTGATACATTTGATTGGCTACCCGAAAATACTAAAATGCTGGACCATCTGGATTAATTTGTCAATAGACACTTTAATAAAATTTTAAATGGTTTCATTCTGAACCACTGCTTTATTTACGTAGAATTACTATCTACTGTATGACGTATTATTATGGATACATATTGTAGGTCAGTGACGCAATCTAAGTTGCCGATATTGGCCTCTTAAAGACAGGCGCGTATCTTATGCACTAACGCGCCTAAGTATCGTTCTGCATCACGCTCTAAGTGAAAACCAGAGCTTTGGAGCGGACACTTTTTTGAGTTGCTCCGCTCCGGAACCTAATATTTGCTCCGGCTCCGCTCCGAGTAAAACGTTTTAATAAGTATAATATGCATACACATGTTAAAAAAATAAGTAGTTTTAAAATAATCGTCATTTTCATTATTAATTCTATTAAACAAAATTACCAACAGCAAATCATCTGTCATTATTTGCCTCTTCTATCAAAAAAGTGAGGTTATTTATCACTCGGCAGTGTTGCCATATTTCAAATAATTCCAGTGTTGCAAAGTGTCAAAATATACTATTTTCATTGGATTTTAGGACGAAAATATAATAATAAAAACACATCTGGAGCAGTGGAGCACTACAAATTTTAGGTGCTCCGAGTAAAATCCCATTGGTCCAGTGCTCCGTGCTCCTACTCCGAGCTCCGCTCCAACGCTCTGGTGTAAACTACACAGTTGAAAAACAACTAAATTCATGATAGATAAAACAAAATGATCGTTAAATTTTTAATTTACTGTCGACTAAATGTCTTTATTTTGTGAATCTGCATAATATTCTGTTTAAAGCAGCAAGATGAGAAGAGTAAATATTTACAAATGTGAGAACATGCTTTAGACAAAAAATCATATCGTTTTTCTTTCCATTTACCGTTTCAAAAAAGATAATTACTATTACAATAGAGGTAAGAAGTTAGAATGTTTAAGCAGTCATAACCTCGTTGCCCGAAGCTAGGTACACCAAACGGAAGGTGATTTTAATTAAAAACCATTTGGGCGGCTTGGACCATTCCCGCCCATCTACCACCAATTATTATTATTGTTCTCGAAACATGGATGTTCTGACAATTCGACTTTAATTTAAAAACAAACAGCACTGGTTTTATTCAGCGTTCCCAACTAAAGGTTTGTCTATCATTTTTAAATAGATATGCATGAAAAATACCTTTAGCCATAACTTAAGAGCATACTTAAGTGAAACGGCAAATAATTTTCAACTATAGGTGCGATGAAATTTTGGACTCGCTGGCAATCGGAGAACGAAAGTCGAGCTGTGAACAAGTCAATTTGTTTTGTGACGGTGTCGAGGGAATTAATTCTTTAGTCGTGTAAAGATGACTAAAAACGTTACCCATTTACTTTAAAAAGAATACATGTCAATGAATATATTATTATTATTATTATTACTAATAGAACAATAAACATAAGATCAAATGGACGCATGTTGAATTTTTATGACAAATTATGTTTTTTTCTGCACGCGTCGTTTGCACAATCTTCGCGTCGCGTAGTCACGATCGTTTTAGACCGTGACCCAGCTGAAGTATAGCCTTAATGCTAACTGATTTTTTTTAGTATAAGCTAGTTCGACAATCCAGTTGATTTTAGGGCGTCCTTGTGGGCGTTTAGTGCCCCTTGGATACCACAGTATAATGGTATTTCGCCAAGCGACATGTCCAGCAAATTGCCATTCCATCTGCTTAGCGACATATCATATAGCGTACTTTTACCTGCTTCCTTATCAATTGGTTGCACTATGGCCGCAAGATGTAAGCGACATCATGTAACAGACATGGGTAAATGCGGCTCTTCGTTGGGTTAAGTGCGGCTCCCAATATGTCTTGATAAAAATATAAGTATTTTCTTGCCCTACTATACTTTTATTTTCACGAGTTTTCCTTTTTAAATGTTATACGTAGTGTTAAAATACGCGTATATGAATGCAGCATAAGTCAAAAACCATAATTAAATTTTGGAAACTTGTGCCAGAAAATTAAAATATCATAATTCGCTGACCAGTTAATTACTAATTAATTAGCACATTTAATTATCATGCTAATAGTATCTAATGGATACGCGCCTAGTGCGTCTTTAGCGCTGAAAGTCTTTTAAAGAAAGCTGTTTCATGTATATTTTCCATTTTCGGTACAATATAATAATAATAATTGTAAATAGTTATACTCCTCTATGAAGTTTGTAAAATCAAAACATCGTTCACAGCTAACGAATGAGCATTATTTGACAGATTTGCTGCGAATGGCTGTAAAGAATTTTACACCAAATTTTTATAGATTTAGGTAAAAATGATAAATAAACTTTTTATTATATTTTATTTTTAATAAATAAAATTTGAACTAGGTACTTAATTATTTTGCGTGGGCTTGCTCATTTTTTATTTTCTTGTATATGTATTTTTTATACTTTATATACCAATTAAGATTTGTGTAGAAATGTAATTAAATTTGAATTGGTGAGAAAATACGATGGCGGCTTGGGAAAAGCAGTTACTCTTTCATTACGTATGTTTTGGCTTACCCTAATTTCTTTTCTCTGGCCACAATAATCGAAAGACAAACCAGTATTCGTTTATTCCTTTGTTTACAGAATTCAAAATTTATTTATTTTTTACATGAATTGAATACAGTATTATATAATATATAAAAAACGAAATAGATCAGCATTAAACTACTTAATACTACGTGAGAACGTGACTAGTGGCTCTTTATATACATGAAAATCCAAAATGTGGCTTTCTTAGACCTCATGTATACCTATCTTTGTTATATAATATTATTTATGTAGTAAAGAATCTACAAAAGAGGTGTTTAAAATTATAATATCAAGTTTTTCAAATTTTTCAGTTGTTTTGACGGTGAGATGGTGTTAACGTTGAATCACCCCATCCCATGTTAAAAATACTTGCCTACTTATAATAGTAATAATAAAATAGCTTTTTTCATAATTATGTATTTCTAGAAGGATTCATATAAAATAATATACATCGTCGATATTTTTTGTTTAGCGTAAATGACAATTTTTTCATGTGTTTCGAGTGATTACATCACAAGATTTTCCTTATCGTTACACTTTACAAATTTTTACCACCTTACTAAATTACGTTACATCTTTGATCCTCCTCCCGTCCACTTTCATTAGAAAATGATTTCATTAAAAATTACCTAGGTAATTGTACCGCAGAGCACGAGTTTTTATATTTTTTTTACGAAAACAGTTTATTCCATGTAGACAATTATAATAAATACCCTTTTCTGTTGGCGCATCGGCTTTTCGATCCAATAATCGTTAATTGAAAATTTGAAATCTTCATAGATTTTGGTACACCATTATCACAAACTAAGATTATGAGGTAATATTAGGTTAGGGTAGGTTAGATTGAGTTAGTGTCATCTCCCTCCATTTACGAAAGTGAAAAGATGCTATAACTTTTATTTTTTAAGGTTTTTCGTCCGGATTCAGGAATCGGAGGTAGACAAATAACACACCGGAATTGTGGTCAGAAACGACGAGATTTATTTACGTTAATAATATCTACTAATAGTTACATTTTTATAATTTTATTTATACGTAGCGCGAGTAAATAATGTTTAATATTTGGCTGTCTGTAGCGTTCTGTCGCGCCAAAAAAAAAACGGCCAATGCGGCGTTGCCAATATTAAATTTTGGCGCCAAACGTGTTCAACGTTGTCGATTTATTATTATTTATTTTCGTGATCAACCCTTACTATTTGTCGGCTTGATACCGATTCGGGCTTTTCCAGATCTATAGAGACATCCCCAAATGGGGACCATTTGGGAGTGTAACATTATGTTAAGTTTGGTTTGGTCTAAAAAGAAAGTTGTAAAATCTCATGTCCACCTCTGCGGCACATTTACCATTACCTATTTAGTTATACTTAATATTATTTTAATAAAAAATGAGTCTTTATTTTATTGTGACGTCACGTTATCCACAAGCTTTCCCCCAACCCCATCATCGCAAATCATCACACATCGCATTTCTCACATACAGTTTGTATGACTTCTGCGACAAACTGTTTGAATTTCAAGAGCTATTCCGTAAAAATCGTCCGGTCAAGCGAACAGCGTGCCCGCCTACAAAGAAAACAATCGGCCATCAATCAATTCGGCTTACAGGTGTGACTTTTAAAACAGAACACTACTTCTGCGCGTCAAAGTTTGGTGGGCGTGAAACAATTACTACATCACGGCGTCTATTAGACGGTTTTTAAATTTAGTTAGAGGCGAAAACAATTAGTAGGTAAACTTGGTCATTCATGGAGATTTTGAGTGATTTTGGGCATACAGGTTAAGGTCAATTTGGAAAATGATGATTAGTTTAGCCGTATGATTTATTATTCACAGTTTTTATTATGTGCCATTTGTTCATATTTACACTATAAAGGTATGCATCAACTATTTTTCAAATAAACCATTTTTTTTATTCATGAATAATTCAGAATTCAAAATATCACAATAATTGAGAATGTAACATTCCATATTAAATTGAACATACATTACTTGAAAACACCTCAGATATATACCTGTAGGGTTCGATTTGGTGGATGAGGATGATAATGAAAAAGTCGAAGATGTATGCAGGAGCGAGTTTTATTTGCAGCGTAACGTTCGGTACAATAGTATGTTACAATACTTATGATACGGGTCCAAAGTTCGCATCTCGGTACAATGAGATGTTGTACAGTCCGGAATCTTATATTCGAGTGAAATTTTCGATGAAATATTATTAGGTATTTATACAGTCAAAATAATATTCTTTTCATTATTATAACTTAGTAAATGATTATATTGATCGAGTCAGCGACTAAAATGGCATTTGCGTCAATGGATATCTGAGTAGCTGGGAATTTATTATTGCAGTCATATAATTCGATACTATGGGAATAGATAAATCTGTTAACATAGGTAATGAGTTGTTTACGGTCATATACCCACTAGAAAAAATCATATTTGAAAAAAATATGATGCTCGATCGACGATGCTCGGAATTTGAACCCGTATAACCACTGGTATTGCGCCATGTGCGACATCATGTAACAGACATGGGTAAATGCGGCTCTTTGTTGGGTTAAATGTGGCTCCCAAGATCTCTTGATAAAAATATAGGTATTTTCTTGCCGTATTATACTTTTATTTTCGCGATTTTTCCTTTTTAAAAATGTTGTTAGTAGTGTTAAAATGCGCGTATATGAATACCATAATTACATTTTGGAAACTTGTGCCAGAAAATTAAAATATCTAAATTTTCTGAACAGTTAATTACTAATTATTTATCATATTTAATTATCATGCTAAAAGTATCTATTGGCCATCTAATGGACACGCGCCTAGTGCGTCTTTAGCGCTGAAAGTCTTTTAAAGAAAGCTGTTTCCTGTATATTTTTCATTTTCAATAGCATAGCTCATCGCTATTCAAGCGCATAGGCTTTTCGATCCAATAATCGTTAATTGAAAATTTGAAATTTTCATACATTTTTAATTAACCAATTAACCAATTATGTTACGAGCAGACGCCGAATTGCAGAATCAAATAGACGTTATAACTAAAAGATTTGGTGAGAGCCGGGCGTCGGTTAGTAATTAAGGTATTCCTTGATTTAATACACAAAAACCGATAGTTAATAATAACGCAATTTGATAAGCCTTTCATGTAGGACCTGCTAGTTTAAATTGTCGCAATTAGATAGGAGGCCCGTAGCATACATTGTTAATGCACAGTGGCGCGATACCAGTGGTTATACGGGTTCAAATCCCGTCGAGCATCGTATTTTTGATTTGATGATTTGATTTTTTTCAAGTGGGTAGATATATAAGTATATCTGAGGTGTTTTCAAGTTATCTATGTTCAATATATTATGGAATGTTACATTCTCAAAATATTGGGAATTATTCATTGACTACTACTAGTTAGTTAGCCACATTATATCAGTGTAAGAATCTGGGGTCAATAAAACATTTATTCATTGAGATCTTAAACACCTGTGCAATAATGCGAACTATTTTTTTGAAATATAAAATCTTATTTCAATTAACTTTTCATATAATCTCAATATTATACACAAAAATATCACTGGCAGCGAAATTATGGTGAATTTTGATTAGATACGATAGAAACACAATAGTTTATATTGAACCGCTGATAGATGATTCACCTAAATGTTTTTATTAGCTCGTATTCTTGTTTGTACGGTGGTTGTTTGTTCAGTACAAATCTTGCAATCGATTTTTAACTAACTTTCCGACTAGCTTGACATTTGAAGCTTTTAGAATATATCAGAACAAGATGCCAATGCATTCTTTTAATACTTTTAGCCATCTTTAAGGAGAATTGAATTCAGTTTCAGTTAATTCTGTTTTGTATGGAAATTTATTTCAGAAAAATCCGTAAAAAGTAAAAGACTAATATTGGTTGCTAAGGGAGTGGTCCTAGCAACTAAATTTCTAATATATACGTGCGTTACTTAACTATGGAAATCAAATTGAAATGTCAAAATTTCAGTATTCTATATTTTGTTTGTTTTTTATTTATTTCATATCAAGTACAAGTTTGAGCATATTGAGCATAATAATTCAACAGAAAATTTAAAAACGTTGTATATAAAAAGTTATTTTTATATACAAACATATAGTACATAATTACCTAGGTATCTTCAGATGTAAAGTCTTTATATTAAAAGAGTAAGAATATCTAATAAACATATACAGGAGGACCTCGACTTTCGCACATAATTGGTTCCTGAAAAGGTGTGCGAATGTTGAATGTTCGAAAGTAGAGGGAAATTAAAAAAATTAAATTATGCGTATTTTGAAATATTTATTTATCAAGTAAATATAAGATGTTTAAAAGACATGTTTAAGTGGGGTTTGCGGGTGTTTCCCTTAAAAAGTTATCAAGAGTTGACTCTTTGCCACTCTTCTTTTTCTTATTTTAAATAAAATATTTTAAATGGTAAATCATTAACTTTACAATATTGCTTAACTGCTGGCACGAAATGTAAAGTGAACCAATCTTTTAATATTAACGCAGTAAACCCAGGCTTTTTATTTGATTACTGTAAGCAATTCTTTATCCTTCCCTTTCAATGCTCTGGGATTTTCTGGTTGATAAATTAACAGTGGCATCAATTTTAAATCACCAGCCAAGTTTCCACCAAGAAGCACTGTCAATCGGTTTTTAGAAGGTTTATGCCCCGGGGCAACTGATTCTTCCTTAGATAAGAATGTACGACTAGGCATTTTTTTCCAAAATAAACCTGTGTCATCTACATTAAATATTTGGCTAGAGGAATATTCTCCATCTTCAATAATTTTGGATAATGAGGAAATAAATTATTTTGCAGCATCTTTATCCGCATCAGCCGATTTTCCAGTAAATTTAATATAAACCAACTGTTACTTGCTTGAAAAATCGTGTTAGAATCTTCTTTTTCTAGCCTTCCAATCTTTGTACAAACTAAGAGCCTTCGCTTGAATAAATGAAATATTCAGAGGGACATCTTTTTGATGTTGGTCGTCGATCAATGATGACAAATATTTTTCCATTTCATCCATAACTATGCCGTGTCCTTTAGAAACAACCTTTAAAGATAATATATTTCCACAATTTTGAACGTATTCCTTAATTTTATTTTTATTTTTCAAAATTGAACATATCGTAGTAGACCTGTTTGTATCATACGAACGTCCGATTGAAGCAAAAGATTCACCGCAATCCGTCATGTGAAGTTTATAAGTCCTTGATTTCTTTTTGTTTGTATCAACACTGCAGTTTTTCCGTTTCTCACTCATGTTTATAAATTTTTAGGGTGAAATATTTCAAATGAAGAAAATTAGCAAAACGCACAACATGACACGCCCGCACGCGCTTCTGCGCAAGCCACCTATTCTAGCTAACTCACAAGCAAAGTGACGGGTGCAAGCAGGATGCAAGTGACGCAAGAAATGCACTTGCTTGTGAGCGAGCGAGAAGGGGATATCTTAACCCCACGGCCAGCGCGACGTTTTAAAAAAACGAATTTTTTTGAAATGTGCGAAATAGCGAATTGTGCGAAAGTCGAACGTTCGTAAATATATTAAATATATTCTGCATTTGGTTAATGGTAATTATACATGATAAATATTTAAATGTTTTAAACAAGTTACACCCATTTTTCGTGCTGGCTCTAAATTCAATTTTTTTCAGCATGCACTCAGTCAACAGCTGCTTTTAATTTCACGTTTTGATCATTGTATTATTACAAACAATAAAAATATATTATAATAATTAGAAATAATCGCATAATTCAGGTTGATTTTTTTATCAAGTACATTGAAATCGTTAGGTATGTTTATTATTTGTGTTTTTCTACAAGCGTTTCAACACAAACACGCCTACCTGATTATTTCTTATTTTATAAAATACAGGTTAGGAGTACAACAATTATTATTATTATTGCTGTAAGAGTGTACATAATTTGTTGCGTCACACGATTGACAAGTTGTCCACTCAGCCTATCAACTTTTGTAATCTCGAGACATTTTATTGAATGTGAGTGTTTTGTATGCCAACATTTTATAATGATCTAATAAAAAAAACGATTGGAAAATTGAAGACATTCTCGTAAAAGTTTGCCTCAGATAGTAGACACAATTTTTAAAACATATGTATAGAGAGAAAGACAGATTACAGATAAAAGGTAATATGCTAACTCGATGGTCTGATTGATAGCCACAGGTTTATTCGTTGAAGATTTTTGGGAGATAAGACATTGCCGGCCGAATATAAATTTAATCCAATACGCATGTAGATTGGGTGCCTTTGCTGTAAGGGAAAAAGAAAAATCATTAATAACTTTTCTGTTGGTACTGTTTTAAATTGACTTAAAAAGACGCAAAAGATAACTCTAAGATCATTTTAGTTGGTATAAATAACAATATATCCTTCATACTCAGATAAATTAACAAAGATATTATTATGTATGTGGCGTTAAACAACGCGATAATCAGCGAGTTATACACATGTCGCATACCACCTCGCAATATACAGTCAGCATATTCTGCAAGTGTGACATACTTCGATGAGGGTCGATATCCCCAGGTCTGGTCAGCAAAACGTCGCGAAGTTGCAGTCATGTGACGGTTAGCATATTACCCAATTGTGAACTAACTAACTAGCGAGTCATAGTTGATGTGTTACCTCAGTTAGATCTCAGTATCACACCGCACAGTTATCACTTCCACCGACCCTCAGACCAGCGCACATATTTGCCGCGTCTTTTCCTGAAGTATTCTCTTAAAGCGCCTGGGACGATTCTGGGACTCAAGCCTTTCTTCTACTGAGCCTCGGATCGCTAACATCTTTCCTGCGTTATTTATTCTTGTATCACTTGTATACCATGCACGCAGCAATAAATTATCGTTCCTCCATCAATCCAAGCAACATACCACCAGTCTCTTCACCACTCAGTATCATCACACCCAAAGTTATATACTATGCATAATTATCACTTTATCGTTGACACCATGTATGTAATTAGTACTTAACATACTTTAAAAAAAATAATGACGACCGCGGGTGCTTGATGAAATTTGATTATAATTCTAAAGACGTTTTGTACTATTTCATTCGCGCAGTCGTTTTTTGCCACCCAGGTTTCACCTTTTGGCATCTTCTTAATGCACACTGACAACGAATGCAGTTAATTTACGCTTACATAATGTGCATATTGCCCGAAGATGCCGAAAAGTGAAACCCTAGTTGCAAAAACAACCCAAATGGAATAGTACAAAACTTAAATTCAAATTCCATCAAGTACCCTCGGTCTATAGTATTAATATAATAACAATTATATTCTACATTATTAAAATAACTGTATCTTGGTACACAATTAATAATTAATTGTCAAAATGAAAATACTTCTGACTGCAGTATAAAAAAAATCATACCAAACTAGAATGTATTAAAAATTCAATATTGAAAAGAACAAACAAATATATGTACTTACTTTATTTATATTATTATAATTGTAGATTCCAAAATTGAATTATAGAGCCGAATCATTTTTCTTAGTTTGCAAAGGCTTGGAATAACCACAAAAAAATCAAAAGTCTACTCCATTAGCAAGAGATTGCCAAATTGATGAAATGCGGATGAGCTAGATATTATTCCTCTCTGTGAATAGATTACCAATGAATAAATGTAGTCATACAAACTAAGAGATATTAAACAGCCAACAGCATTTATCTAAGCAGAGTATGGAGTTGGCAACAGAAAAATTTAAACAACATGTTAAAATAAATTGTGATTATTTTTTATTAGGTTCCTCATTTTTTGTCTGTGTGTACACAACCTAACATATTATTATTATATTATGAATGTACTATTTGGGCTCCAGAAAGCGCTGCATGCCAGTTTGTTCCTGCAAGAAATTGCAAGATATTATTTTTTTGTCGAGTTGGGTTTAAGTACATTTTCTGAAGATAGCTGCCAGAAAAATGAATCAGAATTGAATCATGCTAATACAATTTTATGGAGCACTCAGCTTTCTTTGGCCGCTGCTAATCAAGTTTACTTGTCATTAAACAATGTAACTAAAATATTTTAATATGAATGAAACTTTCCCTATGCCAGTGTCTATGCTATTTACACAATACTAATAAAAAACGTCTTATGATTTCCGACTCTGAATGCCGCCTTGTACTAATTAGATAATTCACAACTCGATAATAAAAAAACTACTCACTAATTGGTAATGTATTAATTAAGAAATGTTGACAAATTTTCAAATATGCTTATGATTATTTTCAAAGTTTTATTTGGTTAATATTACAATATAAGCATTGTCGTCTTTGATCCCTTAAACACAAATCAGTGCAAGTTCGATATTAAGTGTACCTACTTGTTATCTGAAGTTGTTTATCCTTTAAATTATATACATTTTAAACAATACATAACTATAATTATCTTAAGGAAAAGCAACTATGTACCTACTTAAAATATGTTTAAATAAATATTTCTATTAAATATAGCATAATAGTATAAACATAGGGGTGGTTCTTATTATCTATAGCGTAAGGCAATATAAGATTCTGGGTTCAGTGAGGTCAGAATATGGGTGCCGGATGAAATCATGAAGGCTGAAATCCCGAATGCTGAAATCCCGAATAGCCGAAATCCCGAATGGCCGGAATCCCAAAAAAAATACAAACATTAATGATTGCGCAATCTTAACACTTATCTTGAATTGCGCAAATTTTACAAGAGAGACAAAATACCATTTTTTTTGTAGAACAAATGGGTTTTTGTCTCTCTTGTAAAATTTGCGCAATTCAATCGTTCGGGATTTCGGTATTCGGGATTTCGGCTTTCGGAATTTAGGCTTTCGGGGTTTCGGCCATTCGGGATTTCAGCATTCGGGATTTCGGCCTTCGGGATTTCGACCCAAACCCCAGAATATATTTATGTAATATTCTCAAAGTCTGTGTGATTGTGATCGTTTTAGCTATACTACTGTTACACTACACTGCTATTAATATTATGTCACGTGGCCTGTTTTAGTGTTAAACAGAATATTATAATAGATTAATTTGATATACTTAATACTTTTAATGTGTCAGAGGTACGAGTATAAACATGTTCAAGTCGTGAATTTATTATTATGCTAGTAACCTTTCCAAGATGTCTATAAAATCTAGTACAGATAGATAATATAAATCCTCTACAGACCCTACATCTGCCCGTAAACAAATGAATAATATATTTATATGTTTAAACATTTTAAATATTTATATTATACAGATTACCATGTTTTTGAATATAAATGTGCAGATACACTCACAAAGAAGTAAGTGTGGACATTTTTGAGAAGAAAATTTTACTCTTATGTCTGCAGTAGCGATGCGTGGTATAGCGCGAAAAAATAGGGTGTAGGTAAAGGAATCATTTTCCCTCATTATTGAAGCATATTTCGGCGAAGATTTTTAACAATTCGTCTACCGTTTGGATACTTTTTCGGAATACACAATATTTAAAAAAAGCCACATTTGATTTTTACCATATCGAGAAACGAAAACTTTAGAACTTTACTTCTCTAGTAAATAATTATTATCACCATGGCTTGAGGTCGATTCATTGATTTTTACAGTCTTAATGATTTTTCTTACCAACACGTAAATAATCACAAAACAAATATACCTAATTAATAAGATAGAAATGTAAAAGCCATCGCAGTGGACCATTTATGATGGTCAGGCTATAAAACTTAAGTTAAATAAAGTGCACCGACTGTCCTCAAGTTGTCATATAAATTAACATCATGCATTCGCACTTCGGTGCAAGGTTGCATCACCAGTCCCGTGCGGCTCTGCTCGGGAAAAAATGAGGGCTTAAATTCTTTGATCTGGCACACGTAAGGGTTATGTTAGGCAGCCGCGTACGACGTGGCTGCATATACATAACGGGTGCGGGGGTCGGAGTTTTACACACCATGTCCTCAAATATTGAATGCACGTTTCGTATATTATGATAAATTATAATATTATTATGTAACTATTGAAAATATCAAATTCTATCACAAGTGTTTGAATATCATACCACACCCAGTTGCGTAAGCTTGTTCCCAGTAATTTTGTGTTCCCTGTAAATAACATTATAATATTATTATTATTATTATGTAACTCAATGAATGTGAGTCTGTACTTGTATTAATTATTTATGGTGTTGCAGGTAGCCATCTAAAATCGCTACCTTCCAACGACTTGCCTCCTGCGACTTTCTCCACTCGGCCGAGTGACAAGTGGCTAATGAAGTGTCTCGACTCCCACTCGGCGATGGACGGAAACCCACTCCGCTCGAAGGCAGACGAGTGATTGACTTGCCACACCATTACCTCGACTCGTCCTACTAGCTGCCTATCATGATTCTCAACATAGAAGAATAATAAAAAAACTTGTTCCAATTGCATTAAGTATTGTATTAATATAGTTGATTTTTTTTTATAAATGGGGTAAAACAATGTATTTTCACATTTGGAAAAAGTGTTGGTACCTACCTTAACTGTTACAGTTGTGACCGGAAATTTGTACGTTTGTGCTTCACCGTGAGCTGTCGTATCAGAAATAGATGTTCGTAAATCACTGCGATCAAAAAATGACTGCTTGTTATACCACGTAATATTCCATTTTTATTAGATTCAATAAGATTTAATCTGATAATAACGCTGTTACTATTATCAGATATTTGATAATTTTCTACAAACACGTATCTCAATTTTTGTTAGTTTTGAGTTGTTTGATGTAATGAATTCAGAGTTTGAATACGCACATTTTCCACTAACACGTATCTCAAAACATACTTTAGAACAAATAGATTTAAGCAATTACAAAAACTCGTATCACATTAAAAGACTTTTCTAAATATTATAAATTCGTATCTTGAGTTACGTGTTTGTAAGTGTACATAATACTGAACTCCAACAGATGATTATACGGAAGCTCTTTCTCGTAAGTCAAGATACGTGTTTACTTCGGTAATATTCACAGTAAAGTTGTAACGCATTCTCGTATCTACGACGATATGACTGATCGGTCGAAAGTATAGTGCGATACAGTGAAAAAACATAACAGTTTTTTTTTTATGAAAATATGTGTAACTTTACCAAATGGATATTTCATAGAAGAAAATTTATTTCTAAATTAAAAACTGTTAGAATAAAGTTGTTTTTTGCCTCTCCCGAAAAGTTGTGTTTTTTGATATACGTGTTTGTAGAAAATTAACGACGATAGGTACAACTTGATGCTAAAGTGCTTTCGCTTTTTATACTTTTTTGTTGTTTAATTTGAAACATTGGATTAACACTGGAACTTGTAGTAATAATTGATATTACTTATTTAAACAATTGTTTTATCTGGTTGGTAGGGGGAAGGATGGGGGACGATTACGACTACAATCAGATGACAGCGTCAAAGCGTATTTACTCATAGAAAATTGATGCCATTAGTAATGTGATTATTACCAATCATTTATTGGTGTAAATATATATATATAAACATAATATGGCGATAGTAAAAAATAAATAAATCAAAATCACAGAACTTGTCATATAACAGATCTCAGAGGAACCGTCAAGACATACGATACATGGAATGGCAACACCTGATTGGTATAAATCGACAAAAAAAAATTTGGCTGGCCAACGTTCACACCCAAAACTCATAATAATTATTTTGTAATGCATTGTTTTATTGAATTAGATGTTCCCTCTGTTAAATAAAAAGTTTTGGATTAAATACCCTTTGAGTATCATCGTTCCAATTGATCTATTTGCGCATAAAATTGCAATCACAATATCCGCCAATAAAAGATAATAAGGTAAGTGATTACTATCTTATTTTATAATACATATTATTTTCATTGTAGCATTGTGTTTACGCAGATTTTATTCTAAGATATTGTATGCTTATAAAAAGGAAACTTATCGGTAGGAACCTGTTCGGGTAGGTAGTGTGTTATTAAATTTAATAAAATATTTTCTAATTTGATGTTACCCGCTTAGCCCTCGAGCATTTTGTTCATATTGTTACATAATAAAATAACAAAGCTGTGTGTTTATGGGAAAAATAATTCCAATACAGTTGCGCTGTGTTCAATATAAAATTAATAACAATTATCACGATCAATCGTGATTAAATAATATTTTATGGATCAATTATTGTAGCGTTACGTAATAAAGTAGTAAAAAATACTTAGTTACTGATCTCCGCGAAGGTTCAACTGACAGTTGTACATTTTCCAGTTGTTTAATTCAGAGCGTTGGAGTGGTGATCCGAGCAAGAGCACGGAGCCGTGGAGCAACGGGGTCTTACCCGGAGCACCAAAAATTTGTAGTGCTTCACTGCTCCAGATGATTTTTATTATTATTAAATTTTCGGTACTGTTCGGTTATCAGGAATACAGCGGAAAACAAATTTTGAAAATACCCGATATACTGGATTATTTGTTAATTTGGGTTAGTTTATTTTAGGTTAGGTTGGGTTAGGTTAGGTTAGGTTAATCTAACAAATAATCTAGTTTATCGGCTATTTTCAAAATGTGTTTTCCGCTGTATTCCTAATAACCGAACAGTACCAAATTTTCGTCCTAAAATCCAATGAAAATATTATATTTGACACTTTGAAACACTGGAATTATTTAAAATATGGCGATGCAAATAATGAAAGACGATTTACTGTCGGTAATTTTGTTTAATAGAATTAATAATGAAAATGACGATTTAAAATTTTTATTTTTTATTTTTCATTATTTTGTATAATACATAATATAATACCCTTTTACCCGGAGCGGAGCAACTCAAAAAGGGTCCTCTCCAACCCTCTGGTTTAATTGCTATTGGTGAGTGTGCATAGTGCCTGAAGATCCCAAAAGACGAAAGCTGGGTACCAAAAATAATTCAAATAGCTACAAAGTCTAAACCAATCAGAATTTAACCTTCCCTCTGCGATACTAATAAATTCTATCCGTTCCGATGATGTACCCTTGGGTTACTGTACGAGTTTGACAATATTACAGTAGTAGATAGAAAAGAAATGCCTATTTTGGCAACATAAATAAATCTAATTAAGTATCATCATCATTATTTACTATTTTTTTAATGTATAAAATGTTCAAAAATGCATTAAACCTGCTAGTATTTCTTTTGAATCGTACAGCCAGGAAACATAGTATTAATGTTGCAATGTGCATTTATAATTTTATTTATGTCATTTAAATAAACCCTGATGGATATCTATCATTTATATGAATTTACTGTATCATGTTATCAATTGTGAAAATATTATCATTTTAATTAGATTTAATTTTGATGATTATAGAAATAGCCGAAATATGAAGATGATGAAGTCCATATTGACTGAAATATTTGCAGTTTAATTGGCTGAGTAAACTAATGTGACAAAACAATAACGGGAGCGTTAAATTAAAATTTCATCAAGAACCCTCAGTTTTTTAAATATAGTTATATTTACTGAAATAATATTATCGAACCCGGGGAATAATAGTGGCACAACTCGAAAAACTTGTTTTTGCAGGAGAGCTATTTGAATATTTTATTTTGGTGTGTTAAATCAGTTTTTTTTAAATTTACTTTACAATAGCGTGAAGTTGGCACACTTGAGTCATCTCATTTTGAATGTTATCCGCAATAACAATGGCACAATTATCATTGTGCCACAATTTTCTGCTTGAATTCAAGTAAAATGTTTTAATATGATAATGACAAAAATGCTTTTAAGGCCACAATTATATTTTTAAGAATTATGCCGCTATTTGTGCGGATAGAAATGATATCTTGGAAAATTTCTGCATACTTAACTGAAAAATGACAAATTTAGACTTGTGCCACTATTATTCCCCGGGTGCGTTATGTTCGTTAAAGTAATTATGTCAGAAAAACAGCAAAAAAAGTAATAGCGTAACAATATTAAATCATTAAAAATCCAATTTGTGAAATATTTTACACTGCCTATACACCAAATGTTTCAAATATAACCGTATTGTCTTCGAGGTGTATGAAATAACATTGTTGATAATAATATGATTGTATGAAATGCGTACCTATTACAATATACTGTGTATGGGAACAAAGCTTGGATTAGGCATAATTTACACGTCAGAGTAAGTTATTAATGATGTAGCTGACCGATGAAGATGTTACTATTGACAAACGGTGTTAAAAGAGATGGATTGGGTATAATAATCATACCACTGGGCAATAAATAAAAATATTTTAATAAATTATATTTTTCTTCTTTTTCTTTCGACCATGTCCGATCCTAATAGGATCAGATGGGCCTCCACAGAGTAGAGGTTTGTATTGACAGATTTTTTTTACGAGAAATCGACGTCAGCCACTTGCTCAACCTATAAGTTCCATACTCCGACACACACAAATTGAAAAACAATATGCCGTCACTGGCAGAAGACACTAATTTGAAAAAATGACATATTGAGTTAGTTATACCAAAATGTTCCTTATTTCAAACTTTACCGTCTGGAAACCTTCTTAATAAATAAACAATCTTTATTTTAAAGTCATCCTTTTTACGATTACTTAATAAACTCACATGATAGACCATTTCAAACATTTTAACACCTTCAAAGTCAAATTACTCAAAACTAGTATTCTCCAGTTAGTGTGTTCTGCCAGAACAGAGACGGTGTGTACTTGCCAGAACTAGGATTCGAACCTGGGACCCACGGCGTTATAGTCCAACGCTTAAACTGAGCGGCCACCGTGGGTGTCATCGTGGGTGTCATCGTGGGTGGGTAAATTAGATAGGTAATACACAAAATTCGAAAACAATTAATATATATATTAGTAAAAATCGTTTAAAAGAACGACGCCCAGGATTTGCGCTAATGTGCTTTACGAATTGAACTTTGTACATCTTATCTAATTACGACGAAATTAACTAGTATTAGTAGATACTTTTTGGCGATCGGCTTTTGTGACTTAAATTAGGGTACTTATATATTTTACAACGTTTTTCTTAGCTCGTATTCTTATTTGTCTTGTACAAAACTTCCCGACTAGCTAGACATTTAAACTTTTAGAATATATCAGAACACGATGCCAATACATTTTTTAAATACTTTAAGCCATCTTTAAGTAGAATTGAATTCATTTTCAGTTAATTCTGTTTTGTATGAAAAGTTATTTCGACACCATTATCGGTTCCTAGCAACTAATTTATTAATATGTACGTGCGTTACTATGGAAATCAACATGACATGTCAAGTACAATTTTTTTTGATCGTTTAAGCTAGTCAAGTCAAGTTTATATGGTTCAACAGAATTTAAAAACGTTGTCTTATATAAAAAGTTCTTTTTATCTTGTAATTATTTTAATTTTAATTGACTATAAATAAATGAAGTCCTTCTTAATAACTTGCAATAGTCGGATAATACAATGGTCATAACAGATAGTCGGTAAGATATATTGTAAAATGGTCGTTCATAGGGTAATAGAGGCTTGCAACAAACAGGGCTTACACCGAAATACTAAAAATATTATATTAAAATACATGAATATAAGCCTCATGCAAACTATTAGTGGCTTCAGTATAGTTTGGTTACATTCTGGATGATAAGCTGGGACTATATCATTGAACTGAAATGCCTTGTCGTGAAGGTAACAAATGGAATCATGACCTAGGCGTGGAACTGGAAAGTGTAATGTACTGTATTTATTTTCTTAGTCCTACCATATGGAGTGGAACTATCCACAGCAGAGTGTACAAACGCATACTCAGTATCAGATTGAAGGACAAAACTATAAATGCCAATGATGAAAAGGTTAGCATACTTTTGCCATAAATCAGTTTCTGAATATTCTTATTTACGAAAAAATCGTCAGTAAGCGATGCCTTAGAAGAAGATGAACGTCCTGGATCAAGAGTATCCGAGACTAGTTAGAGCTTAGCACATCATTTTTATTTAGAGCAGTGACATATAGTGAAAAAATAACCGAAACCATCGCTAATATTCGATGACGAATATGGCACAGAAAACAGATAATATTATATTATCATACCTGTTCTATTTAAGAATATCAAACAAAAGGAGTTGTTGAAATTTTATTTTCGCGCCTTGATTTGGGCCTGTAACAGTTTGAAAATAATAATGATCATAATTATTTTGTATCACAATGGAGAAGTAAAAAAAAACAAATTGTGAATATACAGCTAGACGAGATTATTCTCAATTATTTCCCTTCATAGTCAGTGGCAATGCTGCTACAGTAAATCAAATTCGTTTCACACTTAAGTTTATTCATATTAATTAACAGATTAATATGTTTGTATTTTCTCATTAGTGGTATAAATAATTAAATTATGTAATTAAATATATAATCTAAAATAAACGGTATTTTAAATTAATTAAAATATTGTACTGCCCGCCTTCTATATTATATTATTGACATCAACATCATCTGTTTGCGATTTTAGTATTATTTAAATAGTTGTTGCAATAACAACGGTTTTAGTTCCAGAAACGACCGCGATGACGCGTATGTCTTGATATAGAAGCCGAACTCTATGTTCTTCATTTTCGTGTCCTTTATTGTTGAGTGTCTCCTTTTTAAATGTCCTAGTTATATTTTTTAGCGATACCTGCATTCTGTCATTCTCCACAAAGCTTGAGATATCGAGAAAACCATAACATTGTTCGTATGGGCGATATCCCTCTACTTATCCATTATTTTTCCATTGACTATGAGCCTTTCCAAATTATTGTTTTAATATTTCGCTATGTGGTTAAAAACTTACTGGAGAGGTCATTTGAGATGTAGTTTAGAAAGACGATCTTTCAGATTTGTTCTTTCATAGTACAGATATTCGTCAGCTATGACGATAAGAGAATCCTTAGTATGCGCCAGTGGCGAAGACATAATTTACATTTTTTTGGTTTGGTTAAGCACAGTTTAATTGAATTTTAAAAACTAACCAACACTATTTAAAAATTGTAGTCTTAATGCAAAGAAACCAAATAATAATTATGCATGCCTGACAAAGCTTTGTGTGCACTATTTATGTCAGACCCTAGCAGCCTACTTCCACCCTTTGCCACCGGCGTGTGCCTCCAACACTATATCTCAAATGCAATAATCTGACGTATTAAACAAATAATTAAGGTAATTATTTTAAGATAGTGAAGACCAGAATCTTGACTAGACATAATACTTCCGTCTATTTGGCACCATATTTCGCTTTAATCTGTCTTTATTCTCTCTTTCGTGACTTCCGATAGGTAGGTATTAGTATTATAAAAACAAACTAGTCCACCATCTTTATTAATTATTTAGCAACTAATTGCTGTGATCTATTGTAACTAACTATACTATACTAATATTAACGTTATCCTATATGACATAAAATGCTGTATTTATTAAAATGAAACAATGATAATAATAATAAATTTTCCCTCGTATATTTATATTTATATTTGATGCAACTTACACTTCAGATTTCAATAAATACATAAATTTGATTCGAATAACTTATAGAACTGTAAAAATACGTTAAATTGTAATAATCCCTTAACTTCAACTCAACACACCAAATTATTGACCTAGTCGTATGAATATATCGCTCGGCAAAGAAATAAGCCAGGGTTGGCAAACCTTTTTATGTACGCGTGTCAAAATTTCTCAAATATTATTTTTCGACGATCTTACATGCCGAGCAGTTTTTCATGGAGGAAAAATGGTTTTTAAAAATACTATATTCTTGATATTACTCATAGAACATAGCACACATATTAGATAAATATAGCACTATCACTTTTTTCAATTACGCCATGCATTTCGATACACCAATTTTGAAACTGTCTGCCAGAATTACTTCTACAAGCTCCACCAATTTTTTGTTTCTTATTTGGTACAACCCTGTTTATGAGTAAAAATGATTTTTTTTGTCTCTGTATTACTGAAGTTGATTCTTTACGCACAAATTGACACCAAAATTGCTCCGATTAAATCGGGCATTCTCTTACTACAGTGGTCTCAAGCATTGTAAATCTATCAAAATCAGAAGTTCGTGGCACGGTTTCTTCCGCCGCCTGATGAGGTTAGTGTGATACTATTATATGTGACGCATACAGTCTAAGGATCGACCTATCCAATTATATATTTATATTACACATACCTAACGCGTATTCTTCAACAGTATTTACCTGCTCTTTTATACAATCCAATCTGTCATTGATTGTTATTATATGTATTTTTTTTCTTTTCAAAATAAAAAAATTCGAGTGCCATGTAAAATTATCTCGCGTGCCATAGGTTCACCACCACTGAAATAAAGAATGTTGATAAAGTATATAAATTTGTGTAAATCCTGAGTGGTTTTTTTTAATGAGAATTTACTGCATTGTATCTTAATACTAAAAAGACTGAGATGAGTATGATAAATAGATCCGATGAATTTAGAGCACTTCAGAAGGGTTATGATGGAACTCCAATAGGCGCTTGGCTTCTGGGCTACCTCATGCTAAGTTATAATATGGCTAAGGGCTAATAAATTGTATGCAATTGGAATGGTATTGCTAGAATAATTTTGAATTTACTGGGTAAAACCTGCTTTAACGCAATGGCGTCTGAGTTGTCATGTGTTTTAGCCTTAACATCAAGATTGATACAGAGAAGCTGAGTATGACCAATTGGATAGAGACAACTTGGAATACAAGCAACTGGAAGATATGTAGTCATCCATGGACTTCGCTAAACTGCAACTCCAACTTTGTTAAGTAAGAATGATATTTATATGTTATCCTTATCTTGTAGAAACCTTCTTAAAATGCTATTATTACCACAGTTTTATAATACGAATAACAATATTAGGTAGAGGGGTATATATTACAAATTTATGTATTCAAACTCTACAAGAATCATAATATAAACAGCATCCAATTTAATATTTATTCGTCAAATACCTACAATTAATATCAACTATGCTCCAACGGATTATATTTATGTCAATTAAATGCAATACTAAACAAACATTAAATTTATTTAATGGTAGGTTTTATGGATTAGAAATTTTAAACTAGGGAAAATCTAAAGCACTTAAATTATATGAATTTAATATTGTATTGCTACCGTAAAGCTTGGAGTTAAGAGAATATCGTAACTTATTTCTTTTTGCAACCTATTCTAACACTATAAGAAGCATTTAAAATTTTGAAATAATTTAAGGATTTCCCTAAATTTACCAAAGATTCTAAATGGAAAAGATTTTTTACTCAATCCTTATTACGAATTTATCAGAAATCAAATCATTGTGTGCATGATTGTATTGGTATTGGCAGCCTCGAAAGTAAAATGGAGGCTTGCGTTCTGGATTGAAGAATATTGTATTGTTTACATAACCTACGTACTTATGCATTTCTCGATGTTTTACATGATTATTCATTTATAATAGTCAATGTAATGATTTGAGATACCTAACACAAGCTTTAGTCGACCGTTCCGAAAATGGGTTTATAGCCCAAAATAGTTGCCAACATAAATAACTCAGGTATCGTTGGATTAAAAAATAGTCTTGTAATAAAACCATCATATAAATTATAAATAGTCATAAAAATAACTAAGTAAGTAGTAATAAATTGAAACTGTTCAACAAACGTAGGTACTTATTTAAAAAAATGTTTTTTTGGTAAATTATCAGTAAATAACACTTATTTATTTGCATATTTTTCAAATCTGTCAATAGATGATAATATTAAGGTATAATATAAATTTTCTAGTAGCCATAACACGCCTTCTTAAATTAAATTTGATGTTTGTATTTTGCAACAATGGTTACACAAAAAAATAACAATGGTTAGTTTATAATATATTTCGTTAAGTAGGTACACAATGGCCAAGCGGGTAGCGTGTAGGGATTTTAATGTCGTAGGTCCCAAGTTCGAATCCCAGGTCTGGAAAAAATATGTTTTTAGTGTGTTTCAGAACCCAGAGTATGGTCCTAATATGCTGAGCAAGTGTCTAACATCGGTTTCTCGCAAAAAACCAAAACGGTTAAATTCAAAATATTACTAAACCATTTCTTTTATTCAACAAATATTTCACAAAATTTGAGAATGTAACATTCTAAATATTAAACATACAAACACCTCAGATATATACCTACTAAAAAAATCACATTTAAAAAAAATATGACACTGGACGGGATTTGAACCCGTATATCCACTGGTATCACGTCAATATGCTTTCACCAATTAAACAACATTTCATGTAAGACCTACTAGTTTAAATTATCATTATTAAGTAGGAGGCCCATAGCTTAATTGGTTAAAGCATATTGGCACGATACCAGTAGATACACGGGTTCAAATACCGTCGGGCGTCGTATTTTTTCAAATGTGATTTTTTTTAGTAGGTATACTTATATCTGAGGAGTTTTCAAGTTATGTAGGTATGTTCAAAATATTACATTAATCTGATCAGTAAAATACTTTAGTTATAAGTATACGTCATGAGTAATAATTTTATTTTTATTATGAGATATTATATAAAGAAAGTATACTGTCATGTATTTATAATAAACAAAATTAGATCGTTAAAAATACAGTATATAGGCATAATCCCTAAAGTGTTAAAATTCACTTACCAACATAATTGAAAGAAAAACATTATAATAATTTCAGTATCAAACTGCAGAAATCTTTTACGGAAACGCCCTTTTACGAAGAAATATCAAAGCCATAATCTAGATTGCCACCGTTGGATTTGAACACCCACTCTCCACGCTGAGCAGTTTGACGCGTCAACCGCCAAGCTGCCATAACTGACGATTTGATTATATCCTAGGGATTATTTTTTCCTCGGCAACACTCGTGCCAAGTTGTGAGATAGTCATCTTAATGCCAGTGTTGCACAAGACGTTATTTTTGCTATAATCATAATTTTCTATGGTGATAAATTTGATATGATCGTATATTACGGAAGTAGTGTTTACATTTAGAATGAAATCATCACCATTCATGCAGCATTGGCACCACTGGTGGCTTATCCCATAAATAAAGCAGTTCAAATTGGGTCTATTCCGGCTCTTCGCCCAAAATAACTTATATAAATAGGTGTTGTGTTTTGAATGCTTTTAATATTATTTTCTATGTAAATATAAGGGTACTAATGACTTATTGAAACGATAACATAGACGTAGATTACTCCAATCATACCCGCTTCGCCTTATAACCTTGGAGGAGCATTGTGAATTCACCACTTACCTATATAGTATGCTGGTTAATATGAAGAATCCCTGGCAGGCCTTGGTGGATGACAACAGTGTACCACGCTGCATACTTAAAAGAATAAATCTAATAGTATAGGCAGTGATCCCAAAAAATGAGGTCATATGAGTGGTTCACAAGCATAGTGAACCAAGTCCATTCTGGATTTTTTTGAGTAAGCTAGGTTCAAACATAATATTTGAATATTTATAATTGTGTAAGGGTATGATTACAATTCAAAAATGTTATTTTGAGGACATTTAAGTTATTATCTAATGGAAATCATACCTTTACAGAATAAGAAATACTCAAATATTATGTTTGAACCTAGCTTACTCAAAAATAACCAGAATGGACTTGGTTCACTATGCTTGTGAAACACTCATATGTTATTAGAAGTGCCCTTATTTTATACTCTATCTATTACCAGTTATACAGCCGACTTTATGGTAGGCCGTCTCGGTCATGTGGACATGGGTTCTGTCATGGTGATCAAATTTTAAACTTGCACCCCGAGTTTAGTGATCAGCTTGGATTATTGAATACTAGTCACTAATGTCCCTCATGCGGACTGTGGACATCCATGGGACCGTCCATTAAGGGCACTGGATTCTGTTTTATCAAATTCAAAAGGCATGTATTGATGATTTCTCCCTAGCTACAATAGATAGTTTCGCCGACAGCACTTTCAGTATTTTCCCTGCTACTGACTTCAACTAGTAGCAGCGTATCGTCGGCGTATGGCGTATACGTTGATTGAGCAGTTGGTAGTTAAATCCAAGGACAGAACCCTGGGGGTAGCCCATGCTGGTGTGACTCTCTACCACAGTTTAACTTATGACAGCAATCATCTTGATCTTTCCCGCTCAGTTTTTTGTATTACTGCATTCGTCCAGTGGTTGTCTACTCACTAAGTGATGTGTCCGGCGTATTGGGACTTATTGTTTTTGTTAGACATAAAAATAAACATAAAAATTGCCAATTTCATTTTTTGTAATTATTTTTATTTTGTACTTCTCTTTTAGGGTCACGGAGTTTTTATTTAATCCAATTATCCAAACTATTGCCAATCCGTGCAATGGTGCTCACAGAATTTTATGTAGGTATCGTCTATACACGAAATAGTTTTGACAAAATGTAAAAGAATCCTGCGCTGGCCTTTCATCCGGGAGCTCTGGGTTCTATTCCCGACGAGAACACAATATAATATATTATTATGTGATTTTTACAAATTTTGGGTGTTTGTGATTGTTTTATTTCTATGATTAAATATACCACTATTAAACTCCACTACTGTCATTGGGCCTTTAGTTGTAGTGTGAAAAAGAATATGTTATTTTATGTAAGTATATAAGTAATATATTATATTTTTTAATTATTAAACGTTTTAATTATACTTACTTTAATTATTTTAAAATCTGTTTCATTTAATCAATATATGCGGCAAAAAATCCAGTTGAAGAATTGTGGGGTAATTGGCATTATTATCAGATATTTAACAACGATCAATATATTGTTTACCTATTTGTGTATGAGTCAAGAGTATGGACCTAATAGGTTGAGGAAGTGGCTGACATCCATTTCTCGTAAAAAACAAAATCTCTTAATACAAACCTCTACTCTGTGTAGGCCCATATGATTCTATTAGGATCGGACATGGTTGAAAAAAAAAACACCGATCAATATGAATTTGATGTTCTTATTGAATCTAATAAAATTGGAATATTACTGTCTGCAACGATTCATGAACAATGTCTAATGTTCTACGACGATCGCTTTCCGGTAATACAGCTCACAGTGAACATACATAATATTCATGTTGTAGGATATTAAAATATAATTTTATAATGTATCAAGATAAATATTTTTGATTTATCCCGTAAATTCGAATTAACACAACATAGCAGTTCACGGTCGTTATAAATTATTATCTCTCGTAAGAAATAAAAATGTTTTGATCTATTTATGACTGCCCGGAGAAGCTGCTCCCTCGATCATTGATCAGCTGTGTCCAGTAGCAACAGAATTAACAATCTTCGTACCGATCAACGTATAGATTTTGAAGCTTTCGATAACATGTTTTCAACTGTGATGCAGTGCTACTGAGTTGATATCTGATTGTAATTTGTAATAATAGTATGGTTGGTACGGCAAGCGCGCTACCTCTTGTATGGAAGACCAACGTTTAAGTCACATAATGTATCAGAAGTGGTTGGCAACTAGGTAACAAAATTAACAGAAATCAAATAAAATACTTTGTTTGGATCCTGGTTTCTGGGGAAAAGGTTATACTACAACCCAATGTGGGTCTTGGCTACCTCCAAGGCACGTCTCCACGTCCCACTGTATACGCTACAGATTGAATTATAATTCTGTACTTTTAGTGACATCTATTTTTTCAGAAGTAAGGTCGATTCGTGCATGACTACTGATATTTTTTTTAAATTACAAATTTTAATAAAAAAACAAAGGAAATAATTGTAGGTACTAGTCGGTTATCCTGGATACAGCGGCAAACACATTTTGAAAATAGCCGATATACTTATTTAAAATTTAACTGAAAAAAAACCCAAAAATGACTTATGAATGCAGTTTGATAGAAAAACAATATATTTTAATGCTATATGGCATTAACGGCTACTTAGAAGCAGTGGCCTCTTACACAATTGTATCCAGATGGTTATTTTGTATTTAAATTTTTAATTTAGAGATATATGGCATTATATTACATGAGTCCCTTTTGTCGTTGGTACAATATTTATTGTGCTAGACCGCCATATTTGCAGATAATTTGCATTCTGATCGAGTAAGTACATACGCACATATTTTTTTTTAATTGTCCGATATTGAAATAAATTATATTTCGTATCCTGCTAATGATTAAGTTATTTTTATTGTTCTTTTTTATTTCTCTAGGTTTTATATTATTATTTTTATTGTTTTTTTTATTTCTATAATAATAAAACAATTTTTATATAAAATTGCATATGAAAAAGGTGAATTTGTTTTTTTTTCTATTAAAAATACGAAGCCGCATCTGCAAGTTTGTTGGAAGTTAGTGCGTTAATTTTCAAACTATATAGCCGCAACTGCAAAAATCCACAATATAATTTAAAAAAATATATTAATATTATATATATATTTATCTACAGTCGGATAAAGCACACAAAATTATGCTAACATGGTATAATTTTCAGCAGTCTACTGCAATTAATTAAATTGTAGTTAATTATTTAACATTCAAACTCAAATTACTCAAGATCATGTTATTTGCAGTTACGATCCTATAGATCTCAGTATGCGATATCATCTATTTTTATATTCATATTCAGTCATAAGTGAAGTAAGCCTCCACCAGCATGTTAAAACAGTTATTAATAATATGAAACTATATTACTTTCTTCTATTTTGTATAGATATCCTAAATATTATTGTAAACGAATATAGTATAATTATTTTCCAAATACCTACATATTTTTGAATAAAAATTTTCATCGATGGTGTATAACACCTGACAACAATTTACTTGCTAAGATAATAACAGGTGTTTCCCTTAGTACGTAGGTACCTACCGTACGAAGTAGCGTCGCTGTATGGTTTCCTGTGTGCCCAGAATCCGAAAGAAAAGGGGCAATTTTGTAACAAAAGCGTAGTGATTGGCTCACCCGTGTGGGCCGATGGCCATGTACGATAAATCAACTATAGTGTATTCTTAAAGTTAATAGCTGTTCAATAAATAATAAGATCATAATTATTACGACATAATTGTTTAAACATATTGCTTCCTCTATCGTAGATGAGAAATATTTACTTAGAAAATTAATACTATCGAGCGAGGGTATACTTGATGGAATTTAAATTTAAATTCTAATTGATTTGAGTTTTATATTATTCCATTTGAGTAATTTTTTTGCGGCACTGGTTTCATCTTTCAGCATCACTAGAGAGGTACCGATACAATCACAATCCATGCCAGCGTAATTTAACCAGCTTAGTGTATGGAAGAAAAACTTATATGAAATACAAGTCAAAACGTCATACTTAGCGGCTTAGATTTATTTATATGAAATCACAAAAAAGAGGTTTATAATCAAAACTTATGAACATCGTACAATAAATTATATACACATTGGATATTCCGTAGCAAATGTAGTTTAGTAACTAACTTTCTTGGTAAAATTCCATTTTACATAATAATATTACATATAAGAAATTAATTATATTCAATTCTATAGGTTCGTTAATTAGTAGATAGCTATTTCGGTTGTCACAATTATTATCAAGACTATAAAAATAAACAATTTTCTATTGAATAAGTCACAGTAAAGGTCCTTTTAGACGTTCCGTTCAATCGAGGTTTCTGTTTTGGTCCGTTCAGTTTTGTATTTAGACGATCAGTTTAGTTAACCTTTCGGTCTCTTGGGAAACGGCGATGTATATTTACGTATTTGTTATCCACTAAAATGAATATTGTTTTTATAACAACTTTATAAACATATTGTTTGGTAATATTATAATACAGTAACTAAATTTGAAGAAATAATAGGTAATATTTCAATCGAAATTAGAAAAGTGGTATGAAAAATATGGCAACATAGTAATTAACATTGCGATTTAACTAGCAACTCTAAAAACAGATATGATAACTGATGAAAAATCTACCTTGTCTCGTCTCCGTTTCGGTTTCAGTCGGCCGCTTCAGTTTTACATTTACACGTCAGTTTTACTGATAGCTCAACTGAAATGGAGACTGATTAGACAGCAAAACTGATCATTTAAAAGCACCACAGATGAGATTCTCCCTTTTCCTCACTGCTGGTTTACACCTGCAATGGTTTACACCTGCAATGGTTTACACCTGCAATGATTTGATAATTTTGATATACTAGACTTTTCCACGGTCATCGTTTGTTAAACCAACACCTCTAATGACACACAGAAAGGCTTCTTGTTTTACATAGTATCACAGTATTATTTTTTATTAAATTATATTAAGTATACCTGTATTTTATTCTATAGAACTTTCATTATTACTCTATGTGTTATCTATCTAAATTAGTAGGTAATTTTAATCCAAAAACAGTAAACCTAAATACTTTTTGGTTAAACTGTACAATTTATTTATCGTTTCATAAGATATGAGGAGCATGTGAATTAATAAGGAATTTCTGAATTCTATGTAATAAATAATTTTGATACGCATTCAATGATAATGAAATAGTTTCACGGTGCCTACAGATATTTAATAAAATTATAAATCCTAGAGTAGTTGGCATTATATTGAAAGTTTGATAAATTAAAAGATAAACAAACATATTAAATAAATCATTATAAAATTGTGGTATAAAATTCAAGTAAAAATACAAAGAAATTGTCATAGTATTATAAGATTTATTGAAATTTAATGTACATAATATCTTTTAAGTAACCATAAAATATCTTGATTATTTAGAACACCTAATTGTACTGAAATAGGTATTTTTTTCAAGAAACAAACTACTAAGTATCAAAATCCACAATATATTCTTCTTACTCGTATGTCTTTTTTGCCTGCTTTCATACCAATGTAAATGATATTGCATTAATAATTAGAGGTTATTAAACACACCAAAAATAGGTTACCATATTAATTTTATGAATATATTATATTATTTTAAAACTTGTAGTAAATAATGAGATATAAATGGAATATTATATTAATTTATAACAACTAAGCTTATGTTATATAAAATATTTTAAGCCTAATTTAAAAAGCACGAAAGGGAGATATATACTATATAGGTAACAAATCAGATCATTCTCAAGAAATTAATTGAAATATGAAATTAATTAGAAATTTTAGGAATTGGACGATTCAGCTTCGGGACAACCGCAAAAATGAATAACGGCATGTTACAGCTAGTATACAGCAGATTTACCTAGCCAATAGTAGCTTAATAATATGCAGTAGTTAATATACGTAATTATTATTATAATAATACAATAATACCTGCTTGTCTAAATAACAACTGTACAAATAGATCAATGCTTCGACCCCTAGTCTGGACAAAACTCTGTGCTGTGTTTGTTCTAGTTCAAGGAACCAATGCGTTGGGTGAATGACTGACCATCATTCCTCATATAAAAGTCAGGAAATATAATATTCACACAAGTTTTCTTAGATCAACCATAGAATATTTTTTTTTATCTAGTCGTGAACTGGGAAGTCGAATAGTCCATGTGCCATTTCATATTTGGAAAAGATACCATTAAGGTTTGCCTGCCTTTTTTGGATGCTATTATATCGCTCCTGCCAGGTCTGCAACGTGCTACAATCATATAAAAAAAATGTAAAATATTTTTACTTTAAAAAATTTTATAATTATATTTTTTAAAATAATCTAGTAAATAGGTCGTTCTTAAGAGCTTCTGCCTAAAAATGATGATCACCATGATGTCAGCCAACCTCTTTTGAAAAAGAAGAATGACGTTACCGCATAACAGGATAATATCTATAATATATTCATGTAAGTAAATTGAACAAATTAAGACTAGAAATTAAATGTCTAGAAATGATTATAAACGATTTGATATTTTTGACCGTAATATGCATAGGTAGGTACACAGGGGGCGTGAGTTGGATATATGATTTATTGGTAGTAGCATCTGAATTTTGCAACCAGAACACCTCTTCTTAATCGATTATATAAAATTAGTGGGTTAAACTAAATAAAAAAAAACAACCAGTCGATTGTGATAAATTGACTTAGGATGCTATTTAATATTGATATTGTACATTTAGTCAGTATGGTAATTAATAATAACAAGGAAATTCATACAAATTGCACTGTGGCCTTATTTTGGAATCAATCAATATTAAAAAAAGGTTGGCTTGAATTAATTCAATATTATGTACTCACGGAAAAGTTAATCAATTAATTTACATAATAATGCTAAATACCTTTATTAATAAGTTTTAAGTCTCACGTTACAAGACAAATTACATCATCTACATAAAATGGCAATCACAACTTTAAACGAGTTGACAATGACTGACATCGAAATATTTTTTTACTGATTTAATTTCAATTTATTTCAATTTCAATTTCAATTTATTTATTTTTTAACATATTGTGGACATTACAAATTATAAGTTTAAGACGTTCACAATATGACATTTAGAAACAAAGATACTCGTATATAAAACAGTATTACATCAAAAAAGAGATAGATCAGTAGATAAATTAGATAGGTACAAGGAAGTACACCGGATGAGTTAAGCAGATCCTATTTTAAGAATTTATGAAACAACGTCCACCTAAACTCATTCTCACGTAAGTGGAATATATCAACACCCGAAGCAATTTTGTTGAAGATAGTTATCACCCTTCCAATTGGCATTACCAGTGGCAGGTTGGTTCTGCACTTTGGGAGAATAAACAACTGATGGTCTCTATTTCTAAGATAATTATCAGGGACACACAGGTCAACACTGCCCAGAATGGCAGAGTTCTCATTTATACCTCGTATAAGTCGAAAAAAATACGTAGCTAAATAAAGATTTATTCTAAATTGCAGACTGCAGTATGTAAGCATGCCTAAGAGAAAGTCAGTTGGATAAAGCCACGGATAGTATCCATACAACCTCAGGTAAAGGAGTCTCAAGAATTTCTTCTGTACCCTCTCCACCATAAGGCCATACTTCAACTGGTGCGGTGCCCAAACAATAGACCCACTCTCAAGTCTGCTTCAAATTAAAGAATTAAATAAAAGTTTTAATACCATATCATCTGAAAAGACCCGGGAAGTACGCATGATGAAGCCCAACATTTTAAGCGCCTTGTTACAAATGGTAACTATATGGCTAATAAATGTCAGTTTACTCTCAAACGTAATGCCAAGATCCCTTAAAGATAATATTCGTGAAAGAACTCTGCCATGCATCGAGTATTGGAAAAACAACACTTTTGAGGCTATAGTAAATGATAAATGATTGCATTTATTAATATTGAATTCTAGTTTGTTAAGTAATGCACTTATTCACAAAATACTGATCGCGCAACAAAGACGCGTGTGTGTGTCAGAGAGATACAGGTTATGCGTTACAGATAGATAAATCAACACAAATATATAATGTGATATTAGTGGGGCTGCATTATGAATATTATGCAAAGCCTACCTCCTATTTAGGAAAAAATATTTCCAGGTAAAACCATAATAAATGACTAGACAAATATTACATACAACGTAAGCCGTGGAACCCGTGGAAATTATTTATTTTCTATTTTGAATACTTGAATAGGTACAAACTGGGTCACCCATATATTCAATACACTTGAAATTATGCTTACTTTATTAAACTTACAATAATTAGCACTTAGTGTTGGGTAATTATTTTGTTCTAATTTTTTTTTCATCACATAAGTCTTTAGTATAATTAATAACCGTAGTTAAGATAAATTTAACTCTTATAACTATTGGTCATTTAGTAAACTCTCTTATTAACTTAACCTGGCATTACAGACCATTCAGTAACATGATCGTCTGCATAACCATATTCGACTAATCTCTTTCCCGACCTCTCTCCCTCTAGTCAGTTACACTCAGCCTCTCGGCATTCCACTTAGTGTTGCAGTTCAGGGGCTGAGTACCTATTGAGGTTTATTCACAAATCTTATAGATTTCTCTACAGTCTAGATTCTATCACATCTAACAACGTGCTATTATGTGTCATGCATAATGAAATAGCTGACAGAACGAGAAGGGATTTATATATGATTTTTAATTGGTTCAGTTAATAATAATTTTATGAAATTAAAGATTGGTAATTGCAAGGTAAAATGGCGCGAAATTCACTGATTATCACGATCAAGCTAACCGAGATCAAATTCATTGCGATCATTAATCTGACGGCAGTATAGTTCTTCTGAAGGAGCTAGCTGGCCACTGCATTATCTCTCTGAGGTAGCCACGTGGGTGAGACTCATTTTCAGATCAAACTTTAGATAGGAGACGTTCAAGTTTGAAAACTACTAAATGTTGCTATTTTTTATAGCCATTAAAATTTTGCGTAAATTTTCTTCATCGTGTCTCGCCAGCAATCGTTATATGGTATCACTTAAGAAGTTAATAAAGGCAACTGGAAATATATTGTATCCCTATGCTTTCAATTAAACCGTACTTGTAGGGTTAATAATCGCAGAATATATAATACAAGAAAAAAAGTTGATGTCGTTATAGGATTGGTTTGTCGAAATCGACCTTTTAATGCAGAATGTTTTTTTGTATCTAAATGGACCACAACCATTCTTTTCTTTAAATTATTTTGTAATGGTAATGAATACATCATTCGTATCCTGTAAAAATAACAATTTTAAAATCTCCATGTATTTAAATATAGGATTATGAAATTTGTTTTTCGTCTCCTGAACATTAATTGGTCTATTCGACAAACCAATCCTACAGTGACGATTAGTGTCCGTATTTTACTCAATTTTATTCCGGTCTTCAGTGTTAATTATAGTGTTAACACAGTGTTATTTTGATATAGTAAGTGTATTACATGACGTTTGATGATATTAAATTTACAATTACTTAATAATAGTTAATTTAGTCTATTAAAAAAAAACAATAATGAATCAACACACAGTGCATACACACACATCACCATACTCGATACTAAAAGGGTCATAATATAAGCCTCCACAGAGTGGAAGTTGCATTAAAAGATTTTTATTTTCACGAAAAATGGATGTGAGCCATTTGCTCAACCTATTAGCTCCATACTTTGGGTCCAAGAACAATATGTACATTTGTTAAAGCAAGTATTTGGGCCCGGGACCCACGACGTTATAAGCCGACGCATTAGCCGGTCTGCCATTGTGGGCGTTAATAGCCAACTGTATTTTTTTTTACTAAGTGACATAAAATAATTGAACCTCTTAAATGTGATGCACTGGTATGCGCTGAGAGACTGGTATAGTGTCTAAATAAAAGTTTAATAAGATTTGATACGTTATAACGATATGTTTAAAACTCAAAACAGGTTTAAATACAAATAACTTAAATATTTTAGAATAATTAACAAAATCTTTGCTTCTAAGCCACTATATAGTTAAATACAAAGACGTTAATTAATGTTTGTTTCATAGAAAAATGACACTAGATGATCATTTCATTCCGACCATGTCCGATCCTAATAAGATCATATGGGCCTCCACATAGTACAGGTTTTGTATTAACAGATTTTGTTTTACGAGAAATGGATGTCATCCACTTGCTCAAGTTACTATTAGGTTCAAACTCTGACTAATACACAAATTGAAAAACAATATGTGTACTTGCCAGGCCCAGGAATCGAACCTGGGACCCACGGCGTTATAGGCCGACGCTTAAACCGCGCGGACTGGAATTTGTTTCAGTTATATTTTTAGTAACCCACATAAGATTCCATCCCCATATTAAGCAAGATCTTTGGTAAAATCATTTTTTTATAATTAAACTATTTTATTATCCAGTAAATGGGAAATACTCATGATTTAAGAGGACGTTCTACAGAAATGGCCTTGAGAATTGAAAATATGATTTTTTAACATGTGGTCCATAATATCTTGTCTACTAGTTAATATAAAAAGGTCGTGTCAAAGTTGTTTGTGTTAATAAATTTGCTCTGTGACTGATCCGACTCATATTTCACATTTATTTCATCAGGGCTGTCGAAGACATAAATCATAATATATATTTATAATTTTAAATTTTTATTTATAATATATGTTATTTAAGTTTTGTGCATCTAATGCCGGGTCCACACTGGCAACAAGTTAATTTGCTGGCAACCTCGTTAGATTTTACGATAATTATTGTAAAATTTCTTAAGCAATTATGGTAAGTATCGTAAAATTTAATGAGGTTGCCAGCAACTTGTTGCCAGTGTGGAAATGGCTTAATATCCACTGTGGTTCACGTAGTGGCATGGACCTGGGGTTAGCTAATTCAGGAAGTCAACACCCATGATAGAATTTTTTCCAGTTTTGGTTGCATTATATTCCAAAACTCTTCTGTAAAAATCGTTTCCGAGTTTATAAATGGAAATTTCTCGGTGTACATAGTAAACAAACCTACGAATAAAAAAAGACAAAAAGGAACATACTGATTCATCGCAGTAAAATCTGGTAATCAAATTCGCCATTTTGAAAAGCGACGATTTTGCGTAAACAAATATCACGTGGTCTGTACGTGTGCGGCAAACTTCGAATGTGTTTGTAATTTTGTGCAAAGTGCGAATGTAATGTTTTCAAATAATTGATATGGATTAATTATACCATCGTATTATTTTCTCGAAATCATAAACATACTATAATAGTATTTGAGTATCAACCTATGTTCAATTTGAATTGGGTTATAATAATAATATACCCGTATATATATCAATAGTATGTTTGCTACAAAATCCACCCAAGTTATCAGTACGTACTTGCACAGGTTTGATTAAAAACCATGATGAAATTATCATTTAAAAATATGAATGCTTAATATTATTTTGACAGCCCTGTTTTCTGATCGGCTTCATGTCGCAGGTGTTCATAAAATAATAATAATTCTCCGCGCGGCAGAAATTATCAGTAATAATAATAATATTTCTTGAAATAAAATCTCCGATGATTAGTGATTTTTGCGAAAAGATCGATTTAAATTGACGTAGTTACGACGCCGAGGTCCTTTTTATACTAAATTATATTTGAACGGCGGGCTCTTCAGCGGGCCCTTAAGGATGTGACATTTTTTCTTGAAAATGCATTATTTGAAACAACTTAAAACATACAAAACTTATTAGAAAAAATATCTGTGGATACCGGGTGGATATCGTGGCGGGTGGAGGTCGATTCAAAATCATAAAAGATGGTCGCCGATATTAACGAAAATTGATGACATCTCTTGCATAGAGTTATTGGTTAATCTTATAGTGAGTATGAATGGTGAAGGTGGCTGAATTGGTAAATCACATTGACGGATGTTTGATTAATGCATTTTCGAGTCCCACCCGGCACAAACATGTTTCCAAAATATTTTTTTCTAATATCTATCATGCTTCTTAGCTATTCCGAGTTATTTATATTTAGACTGTATTATTCTCAGAGTAATAATATAAAGAGACTGGCTATTTTTCGGAAAAATGAGGCTGTGTTTCTTCCATATAACTCACAGTAGAACCAAAATTTTATTATTATTAACTTAACTATGAAACGTTATACCATCATGTTGCCTCTTAGTACGGCTAACAAATTTAAACCTTAGTTAACCATATTTTATACTTAATTAACTAAAAATAATTACTATTAACTTTATATTTAACACAAAAACAATAAATATACAATGCATGTAAAATCATTCAAATCAATATTTACTGGCGACGTTTACAAAAAATATTTAATTCAGCTATATAAATCCTATCTTATAATAATTATAATATAAGCGTGCCGAATGCTTATGGCTTATTTTTGTTCAGGCCTTGGTATTATTGCTATCTGAATGAAAAATTTAATATATAATATATAAAATTGCGATCAAACTTGAACTACCACTTGATTGTACCCCGTTTGAGTCCCTGTTTCGCCAGCGGCGATTAAGTTCTTCAAGTCAAAATGGCGCTTTGCTTTATAATAATACTATGTTTTATTTATAACATACCCTAACTACTTCGGGAGATAAGAAAGTCTCCCGGGAATTATTTATTGGTAATATTTTTATGATGTATTGTTATCAAATTGCTCCGCGATGCTGAGATAATATTGTTACAGGTTGTAATAAGAAATCGTTTTTTTTTATTTCTCATTATTATCGCCGTTGTTAAATAACTCGGTGTACGTGAGATGAAATCGGCCGATTCGGAAGGCCGCGTGGGTTGTTATCGAAAATAACGAATTTGATTTGATTTATGGTCCGTTGAATTATTTGAAACAATGACTTTGTGGCTATACAGATGTGTTATAAAAACAGACTTAAAAGTCAGAAGATAAATAAAATAAATATAATTATGATTACTTTACTAGCATTGACGTATTTACTTGACAGAGTCAGTGAATAATAAAATGACACCATGCCGACTATATAGGTATTTTGCATGCTTAAATTCTTTTATATTTTTTTTATAGTTTCATAATAAACAAATGAGAGTGATGGAACATATTTCTACTTCAATTGCAATAAGAAATATTAGCATCTGTACACGTGCATGAATTTACTGGCACCAATATGCTGTAAATTAAGCTATTGTGATAATAACTCTTTACACGCAAAAGTGCTCACAGGCTCGCAAATCACATTTCTCATACTTAAACGAGAACACGTTGCTTTCATTGTATCGTCTCTGTTCTGGCAGAACACACTAACTGGAAAATACTAGTTTTGAGTAATTTGACTTTAAAGTTGTTAAAATGTTTGAAATGGTCAACATCATGTGAGTTTATTAAGTAATCGTAAAAAAGATTACTTGAAAATAAAGACTGTTTATTTATTAAAAAGGTTTCCAGACGGTTAAGTTTGAAATAAGGAACATTTTGGTATAGCTAACTCAATATGTCATTTTTTCGAATAAGTGTCTTCTGCCAGAATAGTGACGGTATGGTGCTATTTGATAGATTGTGAAAATTAGTAAACGTCAAAATGCTCTGCGCAGTGTAATTCGTATTTTTTTCCGGAAAGTTCGCCACTATCGTTCTACTGTACATGCGCATACGTCATGAATATTCAGAAGCCGCTATTTTTTTAATATATGTATGCAATCTTGCAACTTGCACGATAATACGCGTTTCCGCGTATCGTTATGGTCGCGACAATACTTATTGCTGTCTGTAAATCCATGCACATGTTAACGGCTATAATAATGTACAAACTTCGTTCATTAAAATTTGTGTACGTCACTATTAATCGTTATATTCTGCTTACTGTCAATAGCGACAATGTATGGATATTGTAAAATATATAATATCTTATTCACTTACAAATTAACTCTACCTTTATTGCAATGAGGAAGATTTTTTACTGATTTTTGTAAGATATTCTAACCTTTTCTGAAAAGTGCTCATTTTAGTCTTTATATTTATGTAGTATGTAGTGCTGTATCGTGTGTACAATACTAGTCCTAATTGGTACTAGATGTATATAAATTTAGAGACTGCAAATAAGCATAGGACTCCAAATAGGTAATGCTGTTTTATGTACTTTTAAGGTATCCAGGGGACTGATAGAGGTATTTTATTTACTTGGAGAAATCTAGTAGGTATATGGATATTTTTTTAATTATTATGTTATCGATTTATATGTAGGGTACCTACTTATATCGTTTAATTTTACACATTTTCTCACTTATTTTGTTTTACCCCTTTATTATTATTGCTGTTTCTATGTACCTAATATAATTTATTAATTCTCTATATATTTCTCAATGTAATATAATATATAATTATAACTGTTACATTACTAAAAAATATTTATTTATCTATCATTAATAATTTATTTTTCTACCAATTACGTAATTACTTAATTATTTATTTAATTGGGCATTAAATAATTTTTTTAAATCATGGCAGGCAAAGAATGTTCCAGTGCCTATCGTTAGTACCAAAGACTCTAATAAAAAATAGTAGTGATAATGTTCATTGAGTAATCTACCAAGAATATGTATTATTATATTATGAATTAGCATTCAAATATGTGTAGATCATGTTGAAGCAATAAACTAATAGACATAAATATTGGTATAACCTTTGTATAGTTCTGATAATTAAACAAGAAATTTAATTACTCATATTTCGAATAATTTAATAAATTTATTCTGGTTAAATATGCATGTTTTTCCATATAACACAGTTATGAATGCCTGAAATAAAAAAGAGCTAAGTGCCAAAAAGGTGATATTGTGATTCTTCCTTTTTGTATCAGTGACTTTTGAGAGTCGTAAGTTCTTTTTTTAATTTCCTTTACTTGGTCAGACTATTATGACTATTGGCGAACTCTTTTTTGAGCGTCGTTCCTTTTGACAGTCTTAGCAGTATTTTCACCTAATAATTTCCTTCTAAATATGTGGTTAAAAAAGGGAAAGTACTCTTTGGATATATTATTTAGAGAGCTGATTTTTCATGATTATATTATATTCATTTAAAATGAATATACCCCATAATTTATTTGAAATTTAAATTTATATGAAACAATTAACCATACTTACAACAGATATCAAGAATTGTTCTCAGTTTTATAAATAAATTTGGCACTAAGTGCTTTATTTATTTGAAACATTCAATAAGTATGTATTATAATATGGAACAAAGCCATAATTTTACGTTCGTTTTGAATATAAACCGGAGATAATAAAATCAGATCTATTCTAAGTGGGCAATACCGAAGTGGCATTATTAAAATAGAATTTTCTCATGCGATATTATGCCATAGAGTTTTCATTGCTGATATAACATTGTGCAGAGAAATCGCACGGCAATAAATGTCAGATTAGCACATCGGATCTATATACCCAGCCAATATCGTGAATAAAGTGGATTCCTGACCAGGCTTTTTACTAATAAAAGTATTCTGACATTACTTTGAGGAACACCATTAAAAATTATAATTATTAATATAAAATAAAGTGGATTGAAAGTCTTTACGAATAGCAATTATGTTTATATTGAAGAAAACCTTTGTCTATATCAGTGATTCTAAATGTTTTCTTTATGTGAATAATGTCTTCCCTAACTGTTTTTAATATCAAATTATATTTCAAGTCTTAACTTTACTTACGTAATACACTTATATTATTTCTGGGTGTAATAAAATTCATTTTCTTAAATCTTGCATATACCTACATTCTTAAACATTTACAGTTTGTTAGCGCCGCAGGTGAAAAAAAAATCATATGCAATTTATTCTGAGAAGTTTTATTATTCGCACGTTTTCTTTAATTTTTTGCTTTTTAACAATACACAACCTGTCTACCTGCATGGCATATACCTATTGTATATAACAAATACTCGTAAAAGAAATCAAACAGTATTTATGTCATTTGTATTATACACTAGGTATCCTAGCAGGCCAGTTCAATAAAACTATCGTAATAATAACCGTGAGTCCCAAATTCGAATCCTGGGTCTGGCAAGTACACATATCGTTTTTAAATTTGTGTGTGAGTCAGGGTATGGACCTAATAGGTTGAGCAAGTGGCTGACATCCATCTCTCGTAAGAAACAAAATCTGTTAATACAAAACCTCTACTCTGTGGAGGCCCATATGATCCTATTATGATCGGACATGGTCGAAAAAAAAATAATACTAAATTATGTCAATACATTGTTGTTTTAATTTAATAAAACGCATTTTTTTTGTAGTACTTGTTCCACTTTTAATCAATAAATTAGGACCGGTTTCGTCCGCCTCAGAGGGAAATTTTCAACTGAATACATTTTTTTTTATAAAACAATATTTATCAAACAAAATCCAAAGCGACAGAAATAATATAACAATAGGTACATAAATTATCCGTCCAATAATACCTTCCCAATAACAAATTAATTTAAAATTAATGAGGTTGGACATTAATATTTCATACTACATCAGGGGCACTAAACAAATTATTGACAGTTAACAAAACACCATGAATTGACAGTTAACAAAATAAAAGAAATGTCAATACATCAATAATATGATGTTTCTTACTGACAACTGACTTCCTCAAGTTTAATTACTTCATTCCTTACAGTTATAAATGTCGAATCACACTGTATCTACCTCGATAGAATCTAACCATGATACGAAATCGAACCAGGTAAATATTTAAAAATTGATACTAGTATTTATTTTTTTGGAAATATGTTACAATAGGTACCTACACAAGTTTTTAAGTTGTAATTTTTTCTGAAAATTTTCGCGAATTATCGCTGAACTTATGACATGGCTAATGGGTTCGACAGAATCCCGGTTGGGAATATTATTTGGTCTATATAGATGGAGCCTAAACGTATGAAATTAAAGCAACGATAGGATTCCCTGATCGAATAATTTTCATACAAACTGAGTGAAGAGTTTAAGAAGTTTGGAAAGTTGTTTTATTTAAAAATAGTATTTAACTAAAACTGCAACCGTCTTACGGCCAATGTGCTGCGCAAAGATCTAAAATGAAAAATTCGGGGTATATTTGAGAGCATTATATACACATATAGTCTAGTCTCCTCAAGCTTTCATCTTCAGTTAATTTGCTAATTCAGAATTCTGGGTAACGTCATTCAATCACTACAGTTTGATCTATCACTCAACACTCTGGTAAGACTGTTTTGCTTCAGACACTTTTCAGACTGGTCCACCCTAATTAATTCATTCAACATGATCAGGCCATATTAGTTGGAAAAAATTGATGGTTTGAATTTTGTTACTGATGATTCAACTTTCTGATACATATACCTACCAGCCTCAACACTGTTTTGTATATCTGGATTTTTGTATTTCACACTTTGGATTTTATATAAACACAATTACTGCTGACCTTTTAATTACCACATTAATTAACATTTAATTAATTAACAGATTACAAAGTAATTCATACTGGTTCTTTATAAGTATTTGTCATCCAATTTATATTTCCATGGGATTGTTAGTGTTGACAATTAATAGAACCTGTGTAAGAAAAATAGTATGTTTTATAGAATGCTTCATTTATAATGGTTACATTAAAATTACTTTTATAATTTTATAATATGTAAAAATCTTTAAAATTGTTTTAAGTGTTATACCCACTCACCATAGTGCAGCATGTAGCTTTCAAGAATTCGTAAGCTTCTTTTAATTTTGTTAAAGTTCATACTCATTCAGCGGTGTCAGATATTGGAAATAGATTCTCGTAAGAAGGTATCTCACTGAAAGCTCCGTGTGAAACAATTCGCATTAAGTCATTTAATCGGCTTGGCGTCTTATCAGGTTATCTGCAACACGAATGCATTTCATCATATCGGGTCTTTTGCGGCGGACTCTCTTCTTGTAGTATGATTGCATGAATGATGCATCCGAGAAAACTCTGGAGAGCAGAGTAGGAGAGTGGAATTATAATAAAATAAATTTAAATATTTAATATAATTTATATATAATTTGAATTTTTTTTTTAAATACAGATTCAGCAATATGTCTAATGGAATAAAAATGTTTTTGTGACTATATATTTGGATGTTGAGTTTGTGTAAGTAGAATGGAGCTTGGGACACCGGGCACTAAAATTTTAGCTAGTTTGGTTAGCAGAAGAAGTCTTTCTGGACTCTTGAAGCACTCCTGGATTTTGGGTTACTTACTTACACTTTCGGGGTTATGTCACTCGTACGTAGAGCACAGGAGCGCGTGTTCACCCTGTATTTTTGGTGCTTACTGATATTGTTGTTGTTTTTTTGGTCACGTAAAAGCTGGGCATAATAATGCGCCCGGAAGGTATATAAAATCGTAAGGTGTGGTAAAAATAGGGACATAATCGGTGCAAACCCACAATTTTTTTCAAAATGACAAATATAGACTATATGGATTATGGGTAAATTTTGATAATTAAAAATTAATTTCGTATACATTAGGTCGTTTAGGTTTTTATTTTACATGTGATTTTAAAGGTATTTGCAACAGAAAAAATAGATCTGTTACAATATACTAAATAGATTTGTAAGAATATATCGTCTCTGTTCTAGCATACTAGAATACTAGTTTTGAGTAATTTGACTTTGAAGTTGTTAAAATGTTTGAAATGATCTATCATGTGAGTTTATTAAGTAATCGTAAAAAGGGTGACTTTAAAATAAAGACTGTTTATTTATTAAGAAGGTTTCCAGACGGTAAAGTTTGAAATAAGGAACATTTTGGTATAATTAACTCAATATGTCATTTTTTCGAATTAGTGTCTTCTGCCAGAACAGTGACGATATACTACCTATCTATGATTAAGACTGAAACTTCTAATTTGTCCACTGTAGATTCGTAAAAAATATAGTTCCATTCATTAAAAAAATATAATGAATAAATAATAAGCCAAAGACAACACCATGCATTTAAAGGTTTTAGGATTGTAATATTCATAATTATTGAAAACAATGAACGTGTAACACCCTCAGAAATATACATATTAGAAAACATCAATAAACAATAAGTAATCTCAACAAAATTTTAGTTTTAGAATTTTTAGTAAGTCGTTAGATACTCTATAATTATTAGAATTAAGTAGGTGACTTGCTATTTCTAACTTTTTACATATTTCTAGATATTTCATTTATTTTTACCCACACTGAGATGAATGAGAATCGCCTAGTTGTCCTAACGTCTAGATGGTCAGCCACATTCTCAAACTGGAAGAAAAATGGTAATATTTGATGTATATTTCGAATCACAATATTATACATACATAATAAAATATATTATAATGTAATATAGCATCATCAATTTTTCATCAAATTAATATTATGATAACCACTCGGTATACATTTTTTCTCGTCGTATTTTTAAAAATATCGCATTACCAGCATCATAAATATTTTTTTGTATTTTATAACAAAAACCAATAAATTGATTTATTTAATTGTTCCACGAGCCTGCATTGAGCCGTGATTGGCTGTTAGCTGATGCACCGGAAATGCACTTCTCTTGTGAGGGACAATGCGATAATGCCCTTTATAATGGACCGACAGCCGCTTGTTCTTGTTGCAGCTTTTCTCTCTTCTCGTCATGATAAAACCTGATGTATTCAAATCAAAAACAATACAATAAAATGCATTCACCACACGCTGGATTGAATACCAAATGAAGAAGCGCTTTGTAAATGAATCCTTTTATAATGTTATTATTTTATATTCTATAAATTCCTTCGCTCAGGTACGTATATTTCTATGTGTAATATTGTTTCATTGGCAAAATTAGATGTACAGCAGATTTTCATAAATATCTAATCCATTATTATTCAATTTATTTAATTATTATTATTTTATATCATATAAAAATTAATTATTCTACATTTTTGAAATGGTGGTGGTGGTAATCCGGTATTTTTGTCATAGATATTTCATTTATTTTTTATTAAAGTAATAATAAACATGACGATGTTATTCAAATAAACGCAGTTTAGAAATTAATCCTTTTTACAATGCAGGTGGGGATCACTTTCAAGTATTTTTTTATTTGTATTTCTCTGTTTATTGAAAAAAGGATAAGACATATTATATGAAATTATTCTAGTAGACTAGAGTCTAGATTTTAGGGAAGACTTAAATATTGTAGTAATTTTATTTTTCAGATACTTCGTCCATATATTATCAATAATCTCTAGTAGGTACGTAAACAGATTGCACATTAAGTTTGTTGCCAAAAGTTGATGGTCCTAATTTGTAGACTTTAAAATCAAAATATACTTAAGTAAATTCGCAATCATGTCATCATTAACCGGGATCAATCCAATGCTGGATGATAACCTCCCTTAGCTCTCTTTACTCTTCTTGGTCCCTAGTTCTTTGCTGCCAGGTACATTTACTGAACTTTATGGGTTCTTTTATCCAGCGGGTTTCAGGGCGTCCTGGTGATCATTTAGTGCCATTGGGTACGACTGTATTACAGCATTTATCCAACTACTATCAATTTATACATTATATTCTTTTTAACACTAAAATATGCCATGAAATCCAATCCTAGTAGTGTATTTATTAAAAGAAGATAAACACAGACAAACACACAGTCTTTGAGAAAATCACAAACATATATTGTGACTTTACCAAGAATCAAACTCGGGGTCTTCAGATGAAAGGCCAGCGCCTTACGCACTGGCCAAGTGACATATGCAGCTCATTTTCATTTCATATTTCTAAGGCTATACCTCAGTTGAGGCATGGTCTAAAAAGATCGTGTCTAGGCGATGCGCGGATTGCGGGTCGCGGGTACAAATGACGCATGCCAAACGAAATATAATTTGTCATATAAATCCAACATGCGTCCACTTAATGTTCTGTTTATTGTTCTATTAGTAACAATAATAATATATTCATTGACATGTTTTCTTTTTCAAGTAAATGGGTAACGTTTTTAGTCATCTTTACATGATTTAAAAATTAATACCCCCGTCGCCATCACGAAACAAATTGACGTGTTCCCAGCTCGACGTTCTCTCTCCGAATGCCAGCGAGTGCAAAATTTCGTCGCGCCTACAGTTGAAAATTATTTGCCGTTTCACTGATGTATCGTCTTAACGACTTCTATCACATCGCATACCCTCGTATGTTTCCTAATTCATTGGTTTATTCTGTAGTCTTTCCGCGTTATGCCCAATTTGCACATTTCCATGCCACTCTTACATTAATAGTCCATATTTCACACGCGTATGTGAGCAATGGTAAATTTTAATACTATTGTTTTTACATACACTTTCCATTTACGACATAATGGGAGGTGACTTTTTAAATAATATTCAGGCGCTATAGTATGAGAATATATTCTGTTAATATGACGGTTTAAATATTGAGGTTTATATGTAGATGTAAGTTCTAACACACCTAGATTAATTAATTAATCTGTAGTAAATATAAATGTTATTATATTAAAAGCCATTATATTGGAGTAAAAACTATGAAGTCAATCTTTACACTACGTAGCCCACACTTTCACATAAGCTTAATAATATGTAAATCACTTTAATACAATACCGTAACGTACTTTAATAAACCAGGCGTATTATAATTTAATACCAAAATGCTTCAAGCCTTCTGCATATTTGGACATTGTAACCTGTTATAAAATAAGCACGTACATACCAGACATTGTCGTATTCGGAAAATTATAAAGAGAAAAATCGAATATCGGTTTTAACATCGTTTTATTATAGGATCGAGCAAACAATATTGGAAAGATAAAATATTATAATAATATCCCAATGACGGCATGTGGAGAACCGGTAAGTAAATTGTTTTTGTCTTCAGGCTTGCAGGAAGCCTTTTGTTTGATTTTGAGCCGTAGAATATATTATAAAATAAATGTAGTTTCTATCATAAACATGTGACTTTTTCTTTATTTCATTTTTACTAAACAGGATTGCAAAAAATCGTGGAAACCAGCTATTACGTTAGGCACCATTTTGTACATAATTACGTTATTAGTATGAAAAATACAAATTTTAAATTGCCATCTGTTAACACTAGCGCAAGCTAATACTTTTTTGAAAGATCGATAATTTACGATTTGAGAATATAACATTCTGATTCTATAATATTATATTGAACATAAATTATTTATTAATTTATTAAATTATTAGCAAGTGCAAGTGCGTTATAAAACAAACTAAATACTTGGAGTGATCCGTGACGTCGGTTACTAATTAGTGTTTGATTGATACCTACTTTGATTCGATATAAAAAGAACCGATAGCCAACATTATGAACGCAAAGCATATCATATAAGAACTACTAGTTAAAATCATCGTAATTAAGTAGGATGCCCGTAGCTTAATTGAAAAAGCACACTGGCGCAAATCCAGCGGTTACAGATTCAAGTAACGTCGGGTGTCTTAAATGGATTTATTTCTAGTGGGTATAATTATTATGCATGAGATGTTTTGAAATTATGTATGATCGATAATTTATTGGTTTGCGTCTATAATAATAATTTTCTTTCATATAATTTGTATATTATGTATTATGGCGCATTGACCAATCGCTGTAATGCCATAATACTCTTTTCTAAATACATAAATAATATATATACTTAGATAAAAGAAATATTTTTGGTCACATGATGCATGGAATGGCGTAATCGTTAAATTGCAAGCTTGCTAGTAGAAAGATATATCGAGCAATCCTGCCTGGTCCCTTTGACTTAAATTTTGTTTGGTGAGTAAATCATCGCGTTTTTTATCACAGGTAAGCGGTATTCACTCTCCCGAATATATTAATTGTTTAGCGTGCGTAAAAAGTCGTGATGCAATTATTAGGCGCCCATCATCAGTTGTATTTATACGCCAATTTCGTCCAGAATAACACCCGCTGTTTTTACAATATTATTATAGTACATTTTACGAATTAACATCATCGTTTGTGGCACTATAATCCTTGGTGGGTTTTGGCCTCCTTCAAAAACTTCCTCCATCCTGAACGATCCAGCGCTGACACTCTACAGTTGCTTTGGTCGAGCATTTCATTTTCGCCCTTATAAAATATGTAGAGTTCCTCTGTATACTTTGACCAATGCCACTTTTTTGTAAGGCTCCATATATTCTTCTCAAAGATATCCATATTTCTCTCATTCTGTTTGCTGAGTCTATAGTATTCTACATTAATACTGAGAGTTTTATATAAGGTTGTTTTGGTTTTTCTTGAGAGTGCCTTGTTCTTTAAAAACCTTTGAAAACCAAATTAGCATCACTGTGTTGTTGAGGGTAGTCTGTGATTTATTTCGACGCTTGTGTTATTAGTGTTTGTGACAAGGCACTTTAAATAAACAAATGAACCCAGTTTCATAAGCATCACCGCCAATGATAAGGTTACATATTTCACGAATAGTGGGTAAAAAAAACTATAGTATTTCTGAAAAAAACTATACTGGACGACAAATCTTAATGAATTATTTAAAATGTATTGCTTTTTGCATATAGGTATGGTGTAAAACTAAAGGGTACAGTTCGGTTATGAGAAATACAGCGGAAAATACATTTTGAAAATATCCGATATACTTAATTATTTGTTAGTTTGGGTTAGGTTATGTTAGGTTTGGTTTGGTTAGGTTAACCTAACAAATAATCTAGTATATCAGCTATTTTCAAAATGTGTTTGCTGCTGTATTACTCATAACCGAATTGTACCAATTAAAGTAAACCTATTCTATTTAACATTATTTACGTGGAACATAAATTATTAGAGTACTTATAGAATACAATACTATAATTTATAATACGTTCGGTTACATTGATAAAGCTTAACAAAGCTTTAATGTGGAATCAAATTGAAAAGTGTACCTACTTATGATGAAACAAAATGCTTATTATAATAAAAGTCAATGCACACGTCTCTAATATAAAAAAACTAGTCTGATTTGATTATACACACTTCATTGCCCGGTAGTGTGGCGCTACCTTACCAGTAGTAAGTACGTTTCAGAAGATGAAGATTAATGTAAAGAGATAAACTCTGGTGGGATGCCTTCCTCAGCAGAACTTGGTACACCATTCCAAGCCATTCTCCCCCAGGGCTTCATAAAACGATGGAAATAATTTCCTGTCATGGTACGCGAGCGTTCGGCCGGTAAACACTGCCTTTATTATAATTTGACCGGCATTTTGATACATTAATACACGATGTTTTTTTATTGGATCATATATTATATTATAGTGTATTGTTTGTAATGAACACGAATCTTACTACACATTGGTGCCATTAGAAAGTGGACGTTGCATGGATAAAGAATCGAGGAATTTAATGAATTGTCTTTTATTTTAATAAAGTACTTCGGTTACGAATAATGCCTATTGAAGGAAATACTTCATATATGGGTAAAAAAATACATTTGGCCAGTCATACTTAATACGATAATAATAGTAATATCATATCGTCGCCCCAAGAGCAAAAGGGCACTTGTGCAAAAATTGAGTTTTGAGAAAAACGCATTTTAAGTGTTTTTGGAGTGAAAAAAATCGTGGAGAGGTTATTAATTAATATTTTGAAATGAAATTTGGAACACATGGACCTAATTACTCAAGATTGAAAATTTTTTTTTTTTTTTTATAATTCGTCAATTTTTGAATTTTAAGAGGTTTTAAGTCATATGTTACCTTATTCCTATATGCATTTATGAATAGCTTTATCTTCATCTTTTGATTTGCGAGCATCCACTTTACGCTTATTGTGATCTTCCAAAATATTTATTTGGGTCTCTTTGTCCATTGTCAACATGTTTGTAAATTTTTCACAAATTTCACAAGTGCCCCTTTTCTGCAACGAAATTATTTTTCTTGTACAAAAGCCCTTACTCGCTTTTAAATAATTACACTTGTTACCTTTTTCCTATATTATTTTTGTAAACATTGCACATAGTTCCTAAAATCGTTTACAAATACACAAGTAACCTTAATTTTCTTTGCTCAATTGTGAATTCACAGGTTTTGCTTTACAAATGCCGTTTTGCCCATAATGTAGAGAAAAAAATTACGAAGAAAACTGCATTCATAACTCAAAACCGTCAAAATAGCACATGTACCCTTTTGCTTTTAGGGCGACGATATTAGCCTCTAAGTTCTGTCAGCTTGGCCTAATAAAATCTCCGACTTGCTTATGTAGCGAATTGCAGGATGCCAATCACATTCTCTGGGAGTGTCCCAATATGTCAGTTGAAAGGGAAGAGCTTCTCAAGTCGGTCCAACCCTCAGTTAGACCAGTTGGCCATTGCGACTTGGTATCTACGAGGGAAAGTTTCTCAGCTTTTAAAAAGTTTGCGGCATCTTACGGTGAGCGAGAAGGTCCTTTTTCATCGAGAATTGACCGTAGGTAATACATTATATCGAAGTAGGGATCACGCACATTCTAGTGCACGCCAACGAAGGTCTTGGAAAATTGCTCCTGGGACACTTTCGGCACAAATTTGAAGACCGCCTATTGTTCGTTACGCCACGGTATACGCCTGCATAACGGGTGTGGAGACGTAGCGGGTGGTGTCGGGAAAAGCAAGTAATATCATATTACGAAGAACACGACACGCCCTATTTGTCTCAATATAGCAAGATCTGTAATAATTATATTAGTTTTAGTTAAGTTACTGTTTGGCTACTTATATTTTGCTAAGGAATTGCGTATATATTTTTAATTCTAACACAATATGAAACCACCAGATCCCGTATATTTAAATTGGTGAAAAATAATCGAAATAGGTACCCAATATATAGTTTGCATTACAATTTTATTACATACATCGTTACCTGAAAGCAACTCAGTGAGATAATGTTTAAAATCGATTTTGAGATACGTAAGCGAATCGATTGCTGAAAACTATACTTACATAATGAATTACTGAGATTTTTTAAAATTATTGTAATACCCCGTTTAAAAGAAAATTACTAATGTTGCATTATTTAAAAAAAAAATGTCGTGTAACTTCAAAAGTAACTGATGTTAACTGAAATATCCTACTGTTAATATTGTTATACACAACATTTTACTATTACCGTTTATTATAAACTACAGATAAAAATTAAATAAACATCTTATTAAAGTTAACGAATTGATTTGTGTATGGAAGTATCGGAGAATTTTATTTCGATTGCCACAAAAATGATACTTGTGCAAATATTAGTGTTCTCGATATTTTTATAAGGAGCCCAGTCGTGGACCCTAAAGGTAAGGGAATGGAAGACAATTGATGCCTTTGAGATGTGGTGTTTGCGCCGAATGCTTTGTATTTCTTGGATGGAGCACAGGACGAACCAGTCAATCATCCAGTGACTGCAGATAAAGGAACGGTTTTCGACAATATGTCTAAGACGAATTCTGCAGTTTTTTGGACATATTGTCAGGCGCGGACCAGACAACCTGGAGAGACTGGTGATTTGTGTGGCCTCCAGGAAAGGCAAAGCAGAGGAAGAGCGTCTTGCGCGCTGGAGCGATCAAGTGAAAGAGCTGACTAGGGGCACCATCCATTTTACCTTGAAAAAGTCTTGGTCGCTTAAAGGATGACGAAATTCAAATGTGGTCACGATCCTCAGTCATGAGTGTACGACCAAGAAGAAGAGTATGTTTACTTACCACACTGTTGCTTTCTAGTAACGAGTTATGGTAATGTACATTGTATTTACCTTTTGGTGAGTGCACGTCATAGTGCCTGAAGATGCTGAAAGGCGAAACCCGGGTCGCAAAAAACGACCCAAATAAAATAGTACAGAACTTAAATCCATTAGAATTTAAATTCAAATTCCATCAAGTACCCTCGGTCGATAGTATTAATAATTATAATTACAGTTATCAATGAAATTTATAAGTCCGCAATCACTATGGAAGATCCTATTATTTTATATTCACAGTAACTTACAGGAAAAGAAAGTGAACGAGGAATATTCATCATACTTTACGTAATTATCTCAAATAAATCACAATATGACTCAATAAACAATAAATAATGTAATGTTCAAGATATCATTCTCAGTGTAGGTACCTATCTAAATTATTTGTAGCCGGCGATATCAAATACAAAATTTATTTATATTGCAGTAGACATTTAATAAATTTAATACAAAGTCAACTGAAGAATTTTATATTATTTCATACCCGTTTAGCATTTACAATATTGATTTATTAATCTCATTCTATTAACGACCATCACACATTCCTATGCATAGGTAACCATGGTCAATAAAATCAGGGAAGGATTAAGTATTTCATGTTTTTTTTTTTTTTATATTTTACGAAAGCATCGATGAATGCCTCTAAGTAGATATGAAATGTTCATGTATTAATTTATTAAGACGTTACTTCAGTGAAACGGCAAATAATTTTCAACTATAGGTGCGACGAAATTTTGGACTCGCTGGCAATCGGAGAGCGAACGTCGAGCTGTGAACACGTCAATTTGTTTCGTGATGGCGACGGGGGTAATTAATTCTTAAATCGTGTAAAGATGACTAAAAACGTTACCCATTTACTTGAAAAAGAAAACATATCAATGAATATATTATTATTGTTACTAATAGAACAATAAACAGAACATTAACTGGACGCATGTTGGATTTATGTGACAAATTATATTTCGTTCGGCACGCGTCATTTGCACAATCCGCGCATCGCCTAGTCATGATCTTTTTAGACCATGCCTCAACTGAGGTATAGCTTTAATAATCCATTGGAAGTACATAATAAATTGAGAAGGAATTAAGTTTTTATTATAGTGCGATAACCGATATAGCTATAAACCAAACTGTATAAATTAATATATTACCTTACTAACATCATTATTTGGCCAATGAAATAGCTTTAACAAAAACCAGTCTAATTTATATATATTTTTTTTTTGTTATGAACATATTATTAGCCCATTTCTAAATTTGTTTTGAGATAATCGAATTGAATTGAAATTGAATCCAAATATATATATATATATATATGTATATATATAGTTAATAAAGTATTTTTTATTAAACGAATAATTTACAGTATTTATGAGAATGTAAAATAAAATTCTCTATTGAACAAACATAATTTGAAAACAGTTCGAAAACATAGAAGAACAAAATACAACACCGGACAAGACACGAACCTGTACCAATCGGATTTCGATTAATGTCCTTTACCAATTCAGCCACCTGCGTCCTAATTAATTATGGTTAAATTAACTAGTGGTTAACTGAAGTACTTTACAGATTTCGCTAATATTAGCGACTGGGTTTTGTGGCTGAAATCAAGGTACCAATAGGTAGGTACTCACCTTGATTACTTGCCAGCGTCAGGGATCCTTCAAAATTTTAGTCTTAACTTACTTGCACTTGCTAATACTTTAATTAACTATTTTTTATTATTCAACGAATAATTATTCACAAGTTTTCAGTTATAACTGAATAAATATACCGAAAAATAACTATATTTTGTATTGTGGTAATAGTAAAAAAGCTGATTGATCGACCGACGATTTTATTTGGAAAACATCCCTCGTGAACAACAATCGATACCTCTAAGTATCCATATTTTTAACCGTTACTTTGATTTATTTTATTGTGTTAACAGTCATTTCATGGTTGACATGCATTGTATTATTAATTTAATTTAATAAAACGCAAATTTTATCATACTTCTGTACCGGTTTCGTCCATATGAGGGGGACGAAACCAGTCCAGATTTTAATTAATAAAAGTGGAATAAGAAGGATAAAATTTTCGTTTTATTGACTTAACGTTAGGTACCTACTATGATATATTGGCATCAATACTTTTGTTTCAATACCAATACCGGTATTGATACTTTCTTTCGATATAATACCGATTCCAGGTATTAATACTTTTTCTTTCATGACAGGTATACTCACATATTTCCCCTGATAAAACTAAATTGACTTGTACAATATTTGTCTCAATACACGCCTGAATGTAAAAGTTACCCACAATATTATTATGAGTTTGCTCTGTATTCTAGCCAGACTACCAGGATAGCAGTACAATAAGAAGATTGCATCTCCGAACCAATTTGAATTTATAGATCCACTCACATCGATTAACAAGACGGCCGGGGACATTGCGGCAGTGCGTTTATATGTAAAACGGTAGCGCTTAGTCGCTTCTGCGGCCTGGAGTAATACGCACTTCTGACTTATGCTAGCCTGATACTTATTAGGTAAAGTTTTGTCCACAAGGATATTTCAAAAAAGTGTTTTAATAATTCATTTTTATTACATATTAATTAATGGTTTTTAGCGATTTGGATTTTATCTACCAGCATCCTCAGGCACTGTGTAAATAATATTATACTTTATAAACCTACTAAATATACATACCATGATATATCGAAAAAAAAATCAAACATACCTACCTACAGGAACTACGCAGGTTGGAGTTGTGAATGTTGACAATTATAAATAAATACACTTTAATATTTTAATAAACTATTTCTTATATTCAACGAATAATTCACAAGATTTAGAGAATATGACATTCCATATATTGAACTGACATAGTCAAATATAATAACGTAATTTGATAAAAATTCCATGTATGTCCTACTAGTTTAGGTAGGAGGCCTGTAGCTTAACTGGTTAAAGCATATTGGCGCGATACCAGTAGATATACGTGTTCAAATCGCGGCAAGCGTCGTATTTTTTTCAAATATGATTTTTTCTTGTATGTATATATCTGAGGTATTTTCAAGTTATGTATGTTCAACATTTTATTATGTTTATTTAAAACTTAAGACCCTCAAATGCCTGGGTAATTTTATACTTATGTCGAAAGACAGTTTACAACTATTCATAATATTATGTTAATATTTTGTCTACATAAAAGTAGTTACCTAAAGTTAATCTGTGTCAGTTGTATATTATTTACTATAATATAATGTTAAAATTTAGTTCCAGTCACTCAAAATGGTGCATAGGAAATAAGAACAAAACAATCGTCAATTATATTTTAAATTTAAATTGTATTGAGTCGATTGCTTTATTTTTTAAAAAAGTAATTAAAGAGATATTATTTTATCACAATAGGTAAGTAATTGTTATAATATATTCAATGCCTGAGGATGTCATACATAATTATTATGATGTTGGTTTTGATAAATCGAATAAAAGTTAGTATACATAAAACACGTTGAGGATATCCTTCTTTCATAGAAATAGGCGACTTAATATTATAATAATATGAAAGCGAACCTGCTTCTATTGCAGATCATTTTGCATGTAAGTAAGACTATGGTGTCTGATCGGAGCGTACCGGTCGGTAACCTGAAACATTTTTTTTATATATCAATTTTAAACATTTCAGTTATCACACAGTGGCACAGTTTAAATGCTAGAAGAAATTGAAAATATGTCAGTTTTTTAAAATGGTTTTTAAGTTTTATTTTATTTTATTATACCCAATACCTACGTAATATTTAAGAAAAAAAAACATATTATATTTTTGGCGTGTGAACAGGGCATAATGTTGGCTAATATACAACTGCTATAGATAGAACTTGATACAAGTCGTTGTTGCTAAGTGTGATTGTAATTCTTATTTAGCTATTATTTTGTGCCCCCGGTGCAATTGTAAGATTATTTATTTGAAAGATTTTATACATAAAGGATCAGTAACAATATTTCCATACAACTTATTCAGGTATAAAGTAAAACTATATTGTCGTATTAATATTCCACGTATCTATGGATAATGGTTGTACTCCTATTATTGTTTGTAATATCACTATTAAAAAAGTAAAGCCTTTTTGATGGGTTTTAATTATTGATATGTCTACCTACCTACAGAATACACCATTTCTTAATATATATGTAATCAGAGATGAGTATTTTTTACAAAAAAAGTTATAGACGTCTGAAAAAAATCTGTAACAATCACCCTTATTTCAATTTTCAGTATAAAAAGAACATAACATGACATAACAGCTTTAATTGGAGGAAAAGGAGAATGAGGTTTTAATGTAAAAACCGTGGAGCATTTTGAGCTTTTTATTTAACCTTGATTTTTTTTAAACGAATATAAAATGATTTTTTTATTATATTATTATATGTTTAGAATTCCAATAATTTAATTTAATAAATTTAATAAGTATATCAATGAGAATGATTGTTGAGTCATCAACCTGTCTTATCTGTCTGCTACATCATTTAGTCTGGACACCGCAGCAAAAAGCCTTCGTGAAACTACCGCTAATAACAATGTGGCTTATTCAGGATGAGGCCTTTATCAACACTTGCCATAATAATAAAAATGTGATCAATTGAAGTATAAATTATTAAATAGTAAATTGACGTTAAATTTAAATATACTATTGTAGTTTCTACATTTTGTAAATGAAATACATGTGACAATAATAACACCATAATAATAACACCATTTTATAATAATATGCAAGTATCCATGGAATATAATCGAATGGTTGAATTATGGTTATACTTATTTACTATTACATTATCTCATTTTGGAAAACATAACAATTTTTACATTTATTTACATAAACATAAAATATTTATATGTAAAAAAGAGTATAATGGTCCTGATAAATAAACGATTACTTTAATTAAGTAGATAATTTATGTATAATTTATCTAAGTATATTATATAGTATTATTTTATTGATATTAAATTCAATTCGCATGCGTCATAATATGTTGCCCGATAGCTCAATTGAGAGAGCACTCATCCAGATAGTTTTAAAAATGTAATTTTCGAGTCTCACTTGATCGCTTTTGTTTCTAGAATTTTACTAATATTTGTGTATCCTGAGGTTTTTAAAATAAATTATGTATTTTCAATACTGGCCATCTACAAATAATTCATCGACAGGTGATAACTACGATATTGTCAGATAATATTGTTTGACAGCTTTGAATATCTGGGGATGCATATCACGGGAGATAACACTTTACAAAGACAGCTTGATAAACAACTCGAGCAACATTCAACTCGATGCGGAATGTGTAATACTGACGACAGTACTCGGTTCAAACCAAATGTCGCTTATTCTATGCTTGCATTTCTGATACTGTTGCTTTACGGTAGTAAACTATAGCATTTTACGAAGGCTTATAGGAAAAGTATACTGAGCTTCGAGAATATGTGTTTGCGGCGGACACTGAGTATGGTAACAAAGAGATAAGCGAGTAAACCATGAAACCTCTCATCACACTGATAGTGAATATATGACATTGAACATGTGCTGCGGATGACCCAAAAGAATTTAAACGTAGCTTGCTTTTTTTTCAAACTGATCGGGTGGGACTTGGACTGATGCAAGAAGACTGGAAAGCAACAGGAATTCTTGAAGGCGTGGTGTAGTGTCCATATGTTTCAATTAAGAAGCGGATATAGTGAAAGAAGAAGAATAAAATACTGAAATGATTAGTGAATTAAGCTCTCTTAATAATTATTCATATTATTTCATTTAAATAATCAAAAAGCTTACCACATATTTATTAGACCATCACATCGGACTGGTAGTGAGCTTTTTTCCACGTAGACAACTTACTGATAATAAAGCTTTCTATCAGAGGCCATTAGGCGATCATCTTTTGTGAGCCATCAGATATGTTTGTTCCCACATTACGGACCTTGCAAAGGACTAAAGTAAGACGTCAGCCATGTCATTCGAGTACTGTTGTGCTTTTAAGGATACACCCACTGCAAATGGATTTATGTGGAGCGAATTAATTGCAAAGCTTAACACTTAATTTTATCTCAATACTTCCAGAAGTCTTTAGAATTCAAGTTTTTAATGTAACGATATCAATTATTTGAAAAACAAATAATTTATTTATTAAAAAGCATGTCATTATTTTTACGATTAATGAAAAATATATAAATAGTGAAAAATAGTTTTAATTTAATAATAATAATGTAATACATTCCTGTGATTATGGAATGCAATACCAAATAAAAATATCAATACAGTCATTTCGGTATTTCCGATTGAATACCCGTATTATTACCGGTATTCGTAAAATAATTTGAAAAACAGAAGTATCTACCAATAAATATAATATAATTATGTAAAAATCGTTTAAAAATATTAATATTTTACAGCATATTGTGCCATTGCTGGTCACCAAAGCGATGAAGGACTACGGAAGTAAACCAAACATTGAGTAATACGACAAAAATAATTACATTCCTGTCTTTATGTTAATGAATACTACATTTTATTTCCACTATCAATACCGAATAATATCGGTTTTGTCTGATTTTTAAAACCAGTATTTTGGTATGGAAAAATACTGGGATACCGGTATTGCAATCCCTGCCTGTGATTAATATTTCTTTTATTCCAGAATAATTGACTTAAATAAGAGTTATTTAAACTTTAAAAAAATAATATTAACCTACTTACTTTAAATCGATAAAAAATAATTCTAAGTAATCGTAAACACACTTTAAGGCTTTATGTCTCACAAAAAAAATCGTTACTTAGAAAATCACGGTAAAATGGGCGAGATCTAAATTAAAGGTTTGTGTATTTTATTTTGGAAGGTACTGTGCGCCATCTAAGAGGAGGTCGGTTATTTCCCATCATTGTTTGGAAAAGATGAAAAAAATTACAGAAAATCAATAAAATTAAAGTTTATTGTTTCAATCAATTTGAAGTGTATTTTTAAAATTATTGTCACTAAATCTTATGTATTGGGCACAAGTATACTATAGCATTATTTTTAAATACAAATAATTTTAAGCGCCTCAGAAACATACACATTATACTCGTAACGTGAATGCAAAAACAATTTAAACAAAATAATTAAGTACTTCCGACACCAAATCACATCATCCATATTATAATATAAAGTGAGTGTTGTTATCAAAATTACAAAAATGACGACATTTAGTTACATTTTGACGGTATTTAAAATACTTAAAATACTCTAAAAAACTAAGTTTGTAAAATTATTCGCAAGAAAATATGGTATTGGAAACCCACTCAGTCAAAGATTTTTTAATTTTTTTAAAAGTATCTATATATTATTTTCTAAGGCTTTTCAATACACAATACCCAATAAACATAATCAATAAATATTGTAGTGTTTATTGTATATGTTCGTTTTTACCAGAGATTTGTTTCAAATTATTTACTAGTAAGCCTTTATACTCATGTGTATGTATAATTATTATTGTTAAATTGATGAATATGAAGTAAGCGAGTGCGTAGATTGTTAAAATAATATAATATATGAAGTAAGCTGGTTCGCAGTTTTAGTGACCCTCAGTATGTAAATACAAAATTGATTTATTAATCTTGATGAATTCCGTCGATAAGGAAAAGATACGTTTTAATATCAATTTCCAGTGGATAATTTTGCTAAACGTTTCAAGTGAATTTACCCGTTTCACGCGACACTTTCCTAATCAAGTTTAGCAGTCTCTTAAAAGCCACTAGATTACGCGGTTCCAATTGCGTCCGCCATTAGTCAATGCCACTTCGGAGGAGTGTACACCCACTCGATAATTCTGCAACCTGCTACCAGTCTACGCGAAATACGCATCGATAAATAATCCTTAATCAGTATTCACTTTTGCATATAGCAAGCCACTTATCTGAGAGGTTATATGAGGGATAAATCGCTCCACGGCCGGCACGCAGTACCATCTACAAACAACGACATGAAAAGTAACTATGCATTAACAAAGAGACGAAAAGGTATCTCATTGATTGCTTTATTTAAAATAGTGGCTTGATAAATGGATTGGTAGACTAAAATAAAGAAGTCTTTCAACGTATTCTTCGATTTCAAAACAATTTAAGACCAAACCCAGTTTTAAACAGGCTATCACGGAATTCTACGTTTGAGTGTGAATCATCATTTTTTACAACTTTTTTATTAGCTCGTATTCTTATTTGTCTAGTGGTTGTTTATCCAGTACAAATCTTGCAATCGATTTTTAACTAACTCCCCGACTAGTTAGACATTTGAAACATTTAGAATATATCAGAACACGATGCCAATGCATTCTTTTAATATTTTTAGCCATCTTTAAGTAGAATTGAATTCATTTCAATTAATTCTGTTTTGTATGAAAAGTTATTTCGGAAAAAATCCGTAATCCAATCCACTATTATTGGTTGCTAAGTGGGTGGTCCTAGCAACTAAATTATTAATATATACGTGCGTTACTATGGGAATCGAAATGACATTTTCAGTATTCCATATTTGGTTTGTTTTTTATTTACTTCATATCTAGTACAAGTTTGAGCATAATAATTCAACAGACAATTTAAAAACGTTGTATATAAAAAGTTCTTTTTATCTTGTAATTATTATATTTGGGAACGTCTCAGTGGGTCTATTCTATACTTATCGACCGCTAAAGTGATACGTTTTATCAAAATTAGTGTAGGTTTGTATGTATTAGCACTTATTGTAACAATTACAATAAGTTGGTTTTAATTGTTGCAATAAGCAATATATTTTAACAGCAGCAAAAGAGGTGCTGTTAAAATATAGCATTTATTGCAACAATTTCAATCAATCAATTGTAATTGTTACAATAAGTGCTAATACTTTGATACTAACCTACCCTTAGTTTGGTAATATTTACCACTTTATCACTTTAGTATAGAATTGACTCACAGGAGCAGTTACCTAAGTCTAGGGTCGTCATACACTCAAATTTGCTTTGACTGAATTGTCTTTAAGTTAAGAGTAACCTTGAGAGAGGGCGTGCACGTACAGGAAAAAATAAATATTATTGTAAGAAAAAAAATCTAATACAAAACTGCTGAACAATCGAAGTGAAATGAACTTTACGATGGCAGTAGTATGACGTCGCAAATTTTCTAAATACAACACAATTGGCCTTTGTAGCGACTAAGTCGGACGGTCCGATGGGTCCAATAGCTAGTTTAGCAGCTGTTTCTTTTCTGTACACAATTTAGGACATTTCCACAGGTTTGTATCCTATATTTCTCCACCACATAGCTTGTTTAACGGGTAACCACCAAGTAAGACCAAGGTCATAGAGACTGCCGGCAAAAACACCATGTCCAGTCAAGAATTGATTGATTTAAGATCCAACTTTCATATTTTTAGGGTATATCTCTATAGGTATCACCCTGTGAAATCCTTGCTCTGTGTACTCTTTGACAAACAACATTAAAATTTTTGGACCCGGTATTTACATCTGAGACCCACCACTACCAAGGACACATTATCAGATATCCATATAATTTTAAATAATTTCTTTTAATTAATGTCCAACATTACATAATACTATGTTAATTTATATAAGACTCTTTACATATAAGACTCAGAAAACCTCCAAAGCAAAATGCAGGAACTCGCTGAAGTAAGCAACAAAGTAGGTTTAAAAATAAATGTAACAAAGACAAAAGTCATGTTCAACTGCTTTGCGGACCAAAAAGAGATCCTCATCAATAGCACTCAGCTCGAACAGGTAAAAAGCTACATCTATCTGGGACAACAAGGGTCTATAGATGGATGTATATTTGATGAAATTGTTCGCAGAGTAAAGCTAGGCTCGAGTGCTTTTGGCCGCCTGAATAATGTCTTCAAAAGTGACTTTCCACTTGCTTAAAGCGCAAAGTGTTCAACCAGTGTGTGCTTCCCGTGATCACATATGCGTGTGAAACATGGACCCTAAGTAAAAGAGAGATCCAGACTCTTAGAGTAGTACAACGTGGTATGGAGAGGTGCATGCTGGGCATAACGCGAAAAGATAAAAAGAGGAATGATTGGATTAGGAAGAAGACAAGGGTTTGGGATGTAATAGAGTTTATTAAAAGCCTTAAATGGAGATGGGATGGACACATAGCTCGAAGAAAAGACAATCGTTGGATAAATCTAGTCATCCAGTGGTATCCAAGAAGTACAAAACGTCCGCAAGATAGACCTAGAGGCCACTGGATCGATGAAATGATTAAGTTCTGTGAAAGTACGTGGTAACGCAATGCATAGGACCAAGAGAAGTGGAAGCAGCTTGAAGAGGGCTTCATCCAGCAGTGGATAGATTCAGGCTGATGATGATGTAAATTTATTTTATAGCTGGTAATGATTCTATTTCATAACAAGAACATAGTATCAATACATAATTTTCCTATAAAGTCATCTTTTACGACTTTCATAATATTGTACAACATTATTTTTACTTTGTTCTATATTCAACATGAACTGATATTACATCGTTATAAAACTGCTTTCATAGAAAATAATTATAAAGATCCTACTAAAGAGTTTTAACCAGTCAGTTTACTTACAAGATGCATATTATTATCATAACATACCTGTGTATTTAAAATAGAAACGCTACAAAATAATTTTCATATTTAATGACTTCTTTTTAAGTAGTTAAACCTCTTAGCAGTAAATGTCTCCGTTGCAACAAAGTGTTAACTGATGAGTTTAATTAAGTGCATTGACTAGGTAACCAAGTGTTTTTATCCAGGTAAAAAAATTGTTCTTGTTGTAAAATCACGTGAAAATCTACTAAACAATAAATCAATAATTTAATATTACTTACATATTAAACATTTTTTACGAACCAACTATTTTTTTTTTACTAACAAAGCTTATATTTATGTATACTGTAGAAGTGTACATAGGATACCAATATGTTTAATAGTATTTATAATTGTTATTATTAATAAAAACAGTAACCCTATATAATTAGTTAACGATCGCTCATGTCTTTACCTACGTGAATTATTGTAATAAAAAGTATACAGAAGTACACAAAGAAGAGATGGACTGATTCATAATAATATTACTTACATTCATTTTTAAAAAATATTGACACATTTTGTTGCAAATCCGATGTTAGAAGTTTGTTTTGAGATATTAGTAATCAAGACAAATACTACGAAATCTACTAAAATCGTACTAACAACGATGTAAGCTATAGGCGTCCAGTGCGTAAAACACTGTACTCTCAGCCGGGGGCTCCAGTTCGATTCCCGGTGAGGTCACAATATTATATTTATGTGGTTTTTTAAAGCCTTGTAAAAATTTGATTGTTTTGCTTCTACTACTGCACTATTGTTTTAATACAGTACCTACTGATAATAGCCTGTTATTTTTTTTAGAATAATATTAATAACCATGTTCTTACTTTTTAGTACAAGGTGGTTGTTAGTAATTTTGAACAAATACAAACACCCAGGCTTTGATAAAAACACATAAATATTGTGTGTCCTGACCGGGATCGAACCCAGGAACTTTCGGGTGAAAGGCAAGCGCCGTACGCACTGCACCACGAGAGCCGCCTATAGCCTGTTATTATATGACGTATGCATTTTTTTTTACTATATTATTCTATCCCTATAAAATGATATGAGAAGCCACAGAGTGAAGGTTTGTATTAAAAGATTTTTGTTTTTACGACAAATGGATATTAATTACCCATCCATACTCTGACTCAAACACAAATTTAAAACAATATGTGTATTTGCCAGACCCAGGTTTCAAACCTGTGACCCACGGCCATCGTGGGCGTTACATATAGGTACATATTTTTTATAATAAAAAAATATTGGTAATATAATTAAAAAATAAAATGTTTGTGATTTTCGCGGTTTTTTGACATCGTAATGGACTGCCACCTCGTGTTCTTCCTCTTTGTGTGTTCGATGTTTTATCTTCGACTCTTATTTTTATCAATCTATGTATCACTCAAACCAAAACAATATTTAGCATAAAGCATACAATACTTCTTAAGGATTTAGTAGATATAAAAAATATATGACTATTCACTTCTGCTTTCATTTCTTTGAGACCATTTTAAATATAGAACATGTTGAAAATGATGAATCTTTACGTTGGCAGACATTTAGATAAACTTCTGAAAACTTGACAGAAAAATTAAAATTTGAAAAAAATATATACTCACCTCTAAATCATCATTGTTTGTTGTATTTATTACAATATTGACTTCATTTGCTTAAAAAAATCTTCTTCTAATTCATTATGAGCATGTAAGTTTGGCTGCTGTAAATTATTATAAAGCATAACATAACGGCTTAAACAAAGTTTAATATATTTGGGATAAATACAAATTAATAAGGACATTTCCATGTCCATGGCAGCCCACAAACAATCGATCAAAGACCATTAAAATTACAATCTATCTATAGCAACTGATTTTTAATGATCACGAGCAATATTTCTCCCAAAGTCTTCAGGTTGACTTTTTTTATAAAAAATAGCAAAAAACATTGTATAGGCTGTATACCTCTCTTTCTCAATCTGCATTGATATTTTTTTTTCATATTACTGTGTTGATTTCGTCAGTTCGAATGAGTAACTATTGTTTAATACCAATTTTTCCTTTTTAATTTCCCTCATATTTTCCCTTTAGACCAATGATACTCAACCTTTTTTTTCTTCGGGCAAAATACATAATATATTTGTAAAGTAACGCGGGCCGAATCACTACTGGTGTGACGAAAAAAATCATGAAACTCCCCCTTTTTACAAAACATTTTTGAGATTTTAAAAATTATGCGTGTTCTTTAAATTAATCGTATGCAATAGCAACACTCTTATACCAGATCTGATGTGGACCATAATGACAATCCTCTTCAGGTGTCACTATCTGTGCGTCAAAGTCGAAACGAATCTCATGATATACGAAATTACTGATAATAAATGTGTTTTGGGCCGCACATAAAAGCTTAAAGGGCCGCAGGTTGAGTATCGCTGCTTTAGACCCACGATCAAGACCCATAATCTATTCGACAGCAAAATGCTGTTTGGTCTTGTTGCCTTAAACTATACTTAAATATAATAAAATAAAATAGATATTTCGATAATAAAAGGAAAAATATAATATGATAGTTTATTTTAGCTATAAATTATTATTATTTTTATTGTTGTGTAAGCTATATAATATAATTTATATAATTATTGTAGAAACAGTTAAAATAAAATTGCAATCAAGAAATAATAGTATGTTGCCACAAGATGAAACATTAAAAGGAGTAAGATAATTAAATTAACAATAATAATTATTTTTATTCGTTAATGCACTTATTATAATATGGAGTCGCCTGATGCAGAGTGCATCTCGCATGATCGGAACCGGTTCCTCTTCAAATCCCGCTCAGGGTATAATATTATCTGAAAGCGATACGTGTTCATTAGCCCGGGTCTTTGTTTCTTGTGCACTTGCTTTTTTATTTTCTTTATCTCGACTCTGTTGTTGGATGCGTTTTACTCACTTCAGTCATGCGAACTTAAGAAAGATACAACAATACATTATAATACAGTTTGTAACAATAGAAATACAATTAAATAAAGTCTTTCACATTCACGTTGATGTAAATGTCAATTATTAAATTATATACGTGTATGTTTTGGACCAAATGATTAATAGGTCATTGTTCACCATGCCAGGGCGCGTTTTGCCAAACCCTACTGATCAGAAAGCGAAGCAGAAGTAATTTTCGCGGTTACAACGATGTAGCTTTTGGCAACCACATTTAAATATAACCCATACAGACTAAGTTCAAACCCTACCTATAGGAAATCAGTAGATCGCGGTAGCCTTTGACGCGAACGTTGCCACGCGCTCATATTCCTTTTATAGAATTTAATGCCAGATCCTAATCATGCACAATGGAGCAAAATGAATTACTGATATTTCTGTGAACGTTGGCATGCACTCATACCGCTATATCAATTTATTGTATCGGTGATAAGTAGGGAATCCAATCCCGAGCCAAAATTCTAATCCCGCGATTTCGGTATTACAATTTGACAATCCCGGGATTGGAATTTTTTTCCATTGTTAAAATAAAATTTTATATTTACAAATAACATTGATAAAATCGGTCAAAATTAAATCTAGTATAATTTATACTATTTGAGACATTTATTGTTAATATTGTATACGTTCAATCTTGGAAATACATAAGTTTAATGGAGTACATAATATTGTAATATAAATAATAATATTAATTTAATATGAGATTGCTGTTTCTGATAGTAAAGACTTTATGAATGGGTTAGCGAGATTTAAAATAGCAAAGCAAATCATGTGGTACGTATGGCCTTTCCGCTTCATAAATCTAATTAGTCAGCCAAATATGAAACTGCCGTAAAACGTATGAGATCATGGTGGAATTACTTTGTTAATACTGCGAAGCATTGTTTTTTCCAATCTTTCCCATTTTTATTAATTGAATACGTGTATTAATTAAGGCGCTAAGTACCAAAATCATAAAAAACTGTCATTTTTATAGAAAAATGTTCTACATACCAACGCCAATAACTTCAACTATAGTCTAAGTGCCTCAAGCAAGTCAAAAAATTACAGCGAAATAATTAAACCTGTCGACGTTGTAAGTCCGTTGGCGTATTTTATTTATAATGGTGTAAGTAGCACAGCAGTGGTCAATGGCATTCAATATAAAATAGCTGACGATGGTGTGTTGACACTTGCGAGTTTTTAATACCTAAAATTATAGAATCTGCCGTGATTGATTCACACTGTAAAACGACATTTTTCAAAAGGTCTGCTTCATGAAATTTTACTGCAATGATTCGGTATTTAGTAACAACAGGCAATACTACTTTTCGGTACTTAGAGCCTTATTTAATACACGTATTCAATTTATGTGAAAAAATAAAATGAAACGGCAACTTACGCATGGGTATAAATCACACTTCATTCGAACTCCGTTTATTTCTAATGTAGTTATTTGTAATTAAAAGTATTTTTTTAGTTATATTTTTTATAAAAATTGATAAAAAAATCAATCCTGAAAGTTTCGGGATTATGTTTATCAATCCCGGGATTCATAGGTATTGGAAATAGCTCAGGATCCCGGGATTGGAGTCCCTAGTGATAAGTTATTATTACTTTTTTGACATTCCTAGTTGTAACTACCCTGTACCAAAAATTCAATCAACCTTAAATAGTGACATATATCTTCATTTTTACAAAATAACTACGGTTATCTTATAATTATTATGTGTGTATACATAAATATGACAATAAATTATGAGAATTTAATCCTTCGATGAGACCTGTTTTGATGTACCTATTTAAAATTAAATGTAACCAAAACATTGACGTCATATTTTATTGTAAAATAATTAATATTCATATTGTTCTAGCTTCTGAAGGCTCTTCATGTTTTTGAGGTTGTTCGATTGGTCATATAAAATATAAAAATAAAAATATGTTGGTTTTGAACCCAACTTAGTAAAATAATAGAAAGGCGTACGCTGCAAAGGCTATTTCGATGTACTGATTTCCAACAAGTAGGATTTGTAGGTATATTGTTTATGGGAGATATTGAAATGCGGTCGCCATAAGCTACATCGGTTAGGCGCAATAATTGAATTTAATAAAACGCAACCCGGGTAGAGAGATGGGTATTTTACCACGTTTATCTAGCTCGTTTTCTTGTTTGTCCGGTACAGATTTTTTCTTGTACAGTACAAATTTTTTTCTTGTTTGTCCAAGATTTTTAACTAACTTCCCGATTAGCTAGACATTTGAAACTTTCAGAATATATCAGAACACGACGACAATGCATTCTTTTAATACTTTTGGCCATCTTTAAGCGGAATTGAATTCATTTTCAGTTAATTCTGTTTTGTATGAAAAGTTATTTCGACAGCATTATTGGTTGCTAGGGGTCTGGGGTCCTAGCAACTAAATTATTAATATATACCAGTGGCGAAGGGTGAAGGTAGGCTGTTAAGAACCGCCATTAATAATGCATACTAAACCTTGTCAGTCATACGTATTTGTTTTCATTAAAATACGACTACAATTTACAGGTGGTGTTGATTACTTTTTAAAATTGAATTAAACCCTGCAAAATCAGTGTGTTTCGGAAAAAATTCGTTAAGAGTAATATTTACTACTCACTATTATTGGTTGCTAAGTGGGTCCTACCAACTAAATTATAAATATATAAGTGCGTTACTATGGAAATCAATATGAAATGTCAAAATGACATTTCAGTATTCTATAATATTAATTCAGTACCTATTTCTATCAAGTACAAAAAAAGGATTTATTAATACTTTGAATTGTCAAGTTTATATGTTCAACAGAAAATTTAAAAACGTGGTATATAAAAAGTTCTTTTTTTTGTAATTTTTATTTTTTTTTATTTTGACCGGACAGTAGAACGTATTTTAATTTACACCTTAATTGCAATTATAATCTTAAAATATATAAATCGTAACGAAAATATATAATTATTTCCAGTTTTAAGAAGTACCTAAGGATAACTATTAGAAAAGAGAGAATTTTTCAAATAACAATATGTGCTTCTAGTGAATCATTTAAGATCAATTAAATTTATTTGAATAATATGTTAATTGGCAACATGATGTGGGATACGTATATATTAGGTATAACGCAGAAAATTAACGATATTACTAATGCAAAAGGAGGCAGACAAAAGGACATTATGTAATAGAGGTTACAATGCAGATAAAATTGCAACGAGTTGGATATATCGCTCGTAAAGTTGACATATGCAATCATATATTTTTATACTCAACCACCCCAAGTGCTCTAAAACTGGCTGAATAACAAACTCACTAAATTTGGCAGATTTGCGTGGCAGCGAAGAATATTAGAGACCAAGAAACGTGTAAGTAGCTTGATGCGGCCTTAATCTAGCTGATCCCGGCTGATAGTAATGGTGACATTCTATACCGAGACACGAGAGAGTGAGTTATTCACCAAATTATGGGTTTGTAGTCCTGAGTTTTAGATTTGTGTATTATAACAAACATATCGCACGATGAATGAATAATGGCATAGTAGTAACTTATCTGTACCCTAATTATTTGTAAAATTACTATAAAATTATATATGTATTGATATCAATAGCCACTTTTCAGTTGTATGAATAACTATACTTACCTAAAGATTATCTTGAGTTTCAATATTTTGATGCTATTTAAAAATTGATTTGAAAATGAAAAAGTATTCATAAAAATATCTACGCTACTAAGGTATTGTATCTTTCCCAAAAAAATGAAGCCAAAATAACCTCTTCTCATTGTTATAATATGTTCTTCTTGGAATACCTACTCAGATTTCATCTGCCAAAATGAATATTAACGGAGAATTATTTTTGACTGCTCCATTTTTTAATCAATCTATATCTAAAAAATAATAACATAGAAACAAAATTTGTAATCTTTACTATTAATGTTAATTGTTTTAGGACGGAATCTCGTTTATTTATTTGTTTTTTAAATAAGTGGAAAATATATTATGAGAATAAGAAAATGATCGTCTTAAAAAATCCGCCGGTCAGTTGTATGACATAAAATTAACAGATAAATCCACTGGCTTAGTAAACATTCAAATTCAAATGTATTCATGTAATTCTAAAACACATCAGAAATATACCTATTACAAAAAAATCTTTAAAAAAATAATATGTAGGTACTTATTTATTGTACATATTATTATATACTCTTTTTAATACTAAAATAGGCCACGAGACCCAATGACAGCAGTAATAGAAGTGAAACAATCAAAAACACCTGACATTGGCCGCAATCAGATGAATGCAGATTCGAGTTCTTTCCGGCCACATATTGGCGCCATGGCGGCCCTCGTGGTCAAGTGCGGGGGCTCCGGGTTCGACCCAGTGAGGTCACATATATTTAAGTGATTGTTTCACGTCTATTGCTAAATACACCACTGTCATTGAGCCTCTTGGCCTGTTGTACTGTTTATACAGAATATATAATTATGTATATATAAATATATTTATAATTTTATGATTTATCAGTGATGGAAGATTACCTTCGCAGACTAAACAAGTGATCCTCACAAAAATTTCTTATATAATTATATATACCTCAATAGTCAATACTACAACTAGATAACTTAATTTTCACTGAATTAGCTATTAAATATTATTTTTCATTTCCTTCTCTACAATATGATAAAACTAGGAAAGTCTAAAGTTAATGGAAACTGTATTAATTTTGTGTTTGAAAATATTAGATAACTTAGAAACCATAAATGGATTAAATAAATAAAATAATATATCTATAATATTTTTTCATACAATTGAACACTATCTAATTATTCCAAATTAGACGGGCACAATTTTCAATTTTTATTTTAAATAATAATCTTAGCTTAGGCCTAAGTCAATAAGTAAAGTTTAAAATTCATTTTCCCAGAAATGACCAAATCAAAAATATCTAATTTTAGTATTTGGGTGATGATATATAAGGGACATAATATTCATATAAATAAAAGTAGAGTTCTTTTTTACATCAGGCGTAAGTCGAAAATAATATTTAAATATAAACTCGACGAAAGTAACTAAGATTTAGATTGGAGCGTTAATGCAGAAAAAACCATCTGATCTCTACAATATTATACAAAGTTGGTATCGGTTTATTGAAGTAGGTACGTAATAATTTTATGATGCCACGTGACATCATTTTACTTATAAAATTGTAATTATGGCATCAGACGTGGTCTTTTTTACACTAGGACTACAGGATAAAGCTCTTAACTGCTAGCAGCTACCTGTTCGCGTAATTCCTCCAGGTAAATGAGAAATGTCACTGCTTTCCAAGTGATTGGCCGCCGGTCGAGTCTTGTATGCGCCTCCGGCTTCATTTTATAATACACATTTACCATACGTTTTGTCTTGTTTTGCTTTGTTTTGCGGTAAACATATAATATTTTGCTGTTAATGTCCCTTGCGTGTAAGATAAAGTTGTTGAACTATTTGTCTATATTGTATCCAAAGAATCTCTAGAACTGTGATCGGAAATATAATTATGATACTTCGGTAGTGGCAATTGAAGCCGGAAAGTTTGTCTATAAAAAATAGTGTATCTTATACACACATAACAGAGGTGATTTTTTTTATTTTCTTCTTCATTTTACGAGTTAATTGCACATATTTTGCAATTTTAATTCAAAATAAAATACTTAGCGATACAAAATTACAATGTATACGTCAACTATTTAATTTTTAACTAGGTATCGAAAAGTCATCTTGTCCAGTTTCGACCAAAAATGAACTGAATAAGCAATTTTATTTCTTATTCAAAGGGGTACACACATATTCTATAAACAATTCCAAAACTAGTCTATTGCAGTTAGTATAACAGTTGAATAACATCGTCCAATTTCAAAATGCATCCTGTCCGTCTAGTAGCCATTTTCAAATATCATCTTTTCCATTGTTACAGAGTGAGTATTTTTAAGCTTTCGCTCAATACGGGAAAGTATATGATGTTCTGCAAAACTTTCAAGTGTTTGTTTGGAAAAACTCTGAAGTTATAATAATTATGAAAAACACCTGCCCAATGGTCCAAAAAAAAATGGTTATTTTTGGAAATGGACGACTCAATATTATACTCTCAAACAATTTTATATTGCGATCTGTTTAATTATACTAATACAACCCAACCATTTTTAAAATCGAGAGTGTATTGGTTTGCGTCTAAAATAATAGTTTTCTTTAATTTCTATGTATTGATTCCGCTGGCTGCCTATGATTTTTATTTTGATAGTAAATTAATAAATCATAACGGTTGTTTGTCACATACTAACGATATTGACTTTGCTATGAATTTTCGTACACCATGCGTAATAAAATCAATTAAACAAACGATAATAGAATTCTTACCTAAGCATTGTTGCCGATTACACGTCATACAGAAAAAAAAACACTGGTTTCTACATAATATTATGTACGACTATTATATAATCTCAATGAAAAAGGACATAAATAAACATAATATGATTTTTTTAAGTATATAAAAAATATCTCCGTTCCAAAAATATGCCAGTGATTGAACACAGCAGCATCAAGCAAAGTGTTCAACAGGTATTTAAATGTACATTTACATTGCTATATAGCAGTTATTCAAAACGATTGGCACGTTATACACCATGAAATAATTATAATAAATTATAAAACAGACATGGGGTAATATGTATTTTCTCAAGCGAGCTTTTATCTCTTTCACTGTATCAATACTTGTGGTAACTTCCAATAATAATTGTTCGTATGTATGAAAATTTAAAATTTGGTAATACATACTTGCATCAAATAGCAGCCTTATATTATTTAATTGAAATTAGTGCTTAAATACTCTTGTTGTCCTATATGTACAATATCTTTTAGTCTCTCTTTTATACATAACGATAAATTAATTGGGTAATATAGCTAGCCCTTTTTTGTTTCAAAATATTGATGCATGGCATTATATTTATTATTTTTTAGATGCCTTTTCCATTTATTTCTTTGTATACCGTTTATCTGACCCTTCGTGGAGAAGTTAGATTCATTACTGTAAAGCAACTCCATCAGAAAGCAAGCTTTTGGATATAATAAATTAAAACTGAGAGTCCCAGACGAAATGCATTGTATACATTATAATTCAATCATTTTCAATCGGAAAACGAACTGTGATATCTACCCCAAGTATCTTATACTATAATAAACCTCAACATGTTTGTATTCTGTTCATCAATAACCAAAGAGAAATCTGACTTCAGCCGTGATCTAAAACCATTATTTTCTTTTATGGTGTTAACTGTGAATTCCACGTAGAAATGCATTGTCTTAATAATTATATAAAACACAAAATTAAATAAACCGCTATCTTTACGATTATTATTATGTTAATGTTTTAATTAATTTGTGTAAAATGTTTTGGATAACCTCCGATAGGGCATGCGTGATGCAGATAATAATTGCATTGTAGACAGTGGCGTGCGTGCCCCGGCGATTACACGAAATCGACCATTCTGCGGACGGTAGCCCCTTTTTTGCGTTCAATACTCTGTAATGTAAGTGATTACCTATAAATTTATGCAAAAAAACGTGCAACAACTCGAAGCGCTCGTAAATTGATAGTATATTGATTTTTTTACACTTAAAATGTGTTCGAAAGGACCTTTAAGTGGTAAAATACAAAGTAGGAAATGGATATACCGACATAACTTACTATAATATATTCATTCATATTCAATCAGTATGAAGAAGGATCTTAAATGAGTAGGTATCTACCTTGATGAAACTTAGTTGATATTTCAAATAGATAATTATGTTATCTATAATTTATGCTGTTACAGTTAAAAATGTTTTGTTAAAAGTAAGAGTTATGTAGTTCGTAATTTAACATATTATTTATTTTACCGAAAAAGTTTTTCCAATAATGGTTTTTTTAGTCTCAGCTAAGGTTTATTAAGCAGTACGTTTTTTATACACTGTTATTCATTTATACAAGAATATTGATTGCATTATATTTTGAAAATACACAATACATAATATTACTTTTAGCTTCAAACCATCTAGTATTACAATTTATATTTGAACGCTTTGATTTTTGGCTGAGCTATAAACGTCTCAAGAAGTGGTAATTGATAATTTTTACTTCCTAATTTTTTAAGGAACCTTTTTCTTTGACCATCATAAAGTGGATATTTTTTTTAGAATTATTAATAACCATGTCCTTGCTTTTTCGTACAAGGTAGTTCTTAGTAATTTTGAACAATCACAAACACCCAGGCTTTGAGAAAAATACATAAATGTTTTTGTGATGACCGGGAATCGAACCCAGAACTCTCGGGTGGAAGAATTTGGATCATATTAAATTTTATATAACAAACTAGAGATTCTGCAAGATTATAGTGATACCAGACATTATTATTAATATGGTTGAGATATATAATGCAAGTAGGAGGAAAATTTTAACCACAAACAATATATTATGAAAATCAAGAAAAAATAAGGCCCTCGAGATATGGCCTTATTGTATGCATATACTAAAAATTGTTTGATTTGTCTGGGTGACTAATGCCGCGTAAACTTTATGTTGAATGTTGAAAAAAATAATGATCGAATCAAGTAATGACAAGTGATTTTTTTTTATTTAACGTCATTTCATCCGACTACTTTAAAGTTTTTTTCTGCCAGACTTAATTAAGAAACTAAAACAAAAATATTCGAACGACACATGGGATCCAACTTATTGAAATAAAAAGTTTCCGCGAGCCCGATATATTTTCTTTTGAATGATGAATTCACATTTAAATGTAAAAGTAGAAAGGGTCTCATTATTATTATATTCAACTTACAAATTAAATAACTTTGTTTAAATATATTTCCTAGTTATTAATTTGACTGTCAACTTTACTGTCATAATGAAAACAAAAGACTGCAAAGTTTTAAGTAGTTACGATGTAATAAATTGAAAGAGAAAGATGATACGCATCCTGGTACAGATGGTAATTAAAGTGAAAACCTCCAAGAGGGGATGACATAAAAAGTACTAAAAAATGGATAAGTAACGGAAAAAAATTGACAATAGTACTAATGGCAGAGTGTTTATAATATTACTATTTCTCATTCGCCGTATATTTTAAAAGATATTTAGTATTCATATTAATCGTATATTATTGCATCAAGATATTATCACGTGACATAATATCAACCAACGATATCCCCAGCAGTAGTAATTTAATAGTGAAGTCTAACTACAAAACTCAGTTGTTATAATTTACATGATAATTACGTTGTTTTCACTTAGGCTTATCTAGACCACAAAAGAACTTTGCCTTGTAAATCACCTCTCCGGTCTTCAAGGTATATCTCATTTCTTTCACGGCTAAAGGAAACAAGATGAATAATTTCCGTGTGAATTTCCCACTTAGATGAGATTAACCGTGCAAAATGAATCTAGTTATCCCTAGTGTAAATGTATTATTGCGGTTGTTGGCGGTTGTTTTTGCTTTACTAACGACTCGCTAACCGCACTTAACTGGCTGTGAAAACCACAAACTGCCGAATGGGATCACAACGCAAACTGCTCGTCTCGTAAATTATACTTTTGAAGTATTCGCAAAGTGTAAACAAATCAGAAAGTTCCAGTGTTATTGTTTTCAGTTCGCAGCTTTTTTGAAATCTTAAAATCGGACATAGCAACTTATATTAGAGGGTGGAAATTTTATTTTAGACTATATAAATATTGACTCACACAGTGTAGAGGCGTCCTTCATTTGGTATTAGTTTTTTTCATTTTAACAACCCCCTAAAAGATCTTGACTAAATTATTGTGACACAACTTCGAATTAAAATAAATGCACCGGCGCCGTAGTTCTGTTTGGTGAATGGGACGATTCGGCGTAAAATATTTTCGTTACGATTTGATACAGTAAGTAGACAAGGAAGATTAAAAAGTGTTTATTTACTTAGTAGTTGTAGCACATTTTGCGTTTACGGCGCTCACTTGTCCAGGCGTCCAATCTTCCTGGCGCCCAGTCTGCAATGCCCTCTTGATGGCACCGAATTGTCCTAGACACATCTGTTTAATAGTAAATATTTCTTTATTTTATTTTATTCAATTAATGTCTACACTAATAAGTATTCGTAAACATAATGTACTTTCATCAAATTTAATTAACCAATAATAATTCTGTAGGTAGCGTTAAGTTTTATATCTGAAGGTAAAATAAAATATCGACTTCCTCATCAGCCGAGGTCGATTCACTACCACTCATTACATCCACCCTTCTCGGTACCTAGTAGTTTGCTGCCCTATGTCTGTCAAACATGATTACTTTATGGACCTGCGCAACTATTTTATACACAAGACTGCTATCTAGGGTAGATTTTTATGAAAGTATTAGCACTTCTTGTAACAATTACAGTAATTGTCACAATAAGTGCTATGTTTTCAAAGCACCTCTTTTGGCTGTGGTAAATTTTAGAACGAGATAGGCAGTTTTGACTGTTTAGATGGCTAACATATTGTAATTGTTACAATAAGTGTTAATACTTCGATACAAACCTACCCTAGATAGATGCTGTAGCGTAGTATTGTGTATAATTATAATAGATGCGCTGGAAGACTAAGGGAAACCTTGTTATTATTTAGTGCGTTTTGGGTTTTATAATACGACTGCATTTGTTTAGCCATTATTAATTATCTGATCGACTCATTACCAGATAATTAATCACTTAGAATATATCTAATTACAACACACATACTCTTGTATTGTACGTACGTTTTGAGACATTAAGGTGAAATGGGGGTTTTCTTATGAGCAAGTCTTTAAATGTGGCAAAATGCAAATTAAAAAGAAATATTTTCATGCATGGCCAATTAAATCTTGATTTCTACAAGATTCTACATTTTGATGAAAATTATGTTACCTCTGCTAACTACTGTTAAGACATCTTGTAGGCGATCATTAAAATACACAATATGATGAAGAAAAACATTTTGAAAAAAAAAGACAGGTGCAAAACAAATCACGTCAAAACAACTATGCATCCGAGGCGTTCATATATATTTTATATTTATAGACGGCGTCATTAAAATTTCCAATTATAGTTTGGTTTATTTATGTAGAGTATATATTTTAAAATGTTAGTTTGAAAATAAAATAGTTTGATAACAATATAAGTGCAAGAAAGTTAAAATATATATTTTATAATATATGAAAATTCTTTACTGTAAAATAGTATGAAAACCTTGATCTGTTATATTATGTATTACGGTATAAACAAAAGATTCATTTCGACCACATAGTAAATCACGAAATGCATTTACACAACTAGAAATACATACATTAGAGATATTTTATAGATGAAATGACCAAATTGGACCGATAATTATAATATTACAATATTTTTCTTCTTCTTGGTGTCAGCCTTATTATCTTCAATCGTTACTGGATGTAGATCTCTTCCTTTGATATGCTGCTCCATTCCATATCATTATAATTTGTCCCGCCAAGTTTTTTCCTGATAAGCTTTTTATACCATTGGTCATTATATTTTTAAAATATTTGATAACCTATATGTCATGGCTGCGATGAATGGTGTAAAAGAGTCGGTTGAAGTATACTATACAAATGAAAATGTGGAAAATCTCTTGTTCCGCAAATTGCCGTCTGTTAAGACATATTATTATGTACCCATGATATTATTTTAATGGTTGGTTATACATTAATATGTTCATAGAAATACATGGAAACGTCATGTAGATACATTTTGCTTTTGACATTTCATATAGGTAGGTACTGAAATAGTAGGTAAACTTCTTTCAAATACTACTATATTATTGTATTAAAATCATAGTTACATATTCATTTGCTCATTTAACACACTATGACATACCTACGAATAGTATTTACTTACCTTACGATATAGGAACTAATTAAAAAAAGTTATACGTGAAACGTCATCTAAGCGACCCTTAAATCACTACCTACAAGATGAAAAACTATATTAATTTAATACACCCATCTACAATCTTCTTAGTTTCTAGTCTTTCATTGCCATGTGCGTTAAAGACTAGTCTCATTAGATAGATATGTGCATATTCGTATCATCATCATCAACCAGGGCCGATCTACTGCTGGATAAAGGCCTAGTTCTCTCCACTCATCTCAATCCTCGTTCTTTGCTGCCTCGTACATCTACCAAACTTTATGAGTTCGTCTATCCAGCGGGTTTTATGGGATCCCTCATGGCGTTTAGTGCCCCTTGGGTACCACTGTATGACGGCATTTGTCCATCGGTTGTCTACTCGCCGAGCGACATGTCTGGTCCATTGCCATTTCATCTGCTTTGCGGCTTTTATCGCATCCTGCTTCCTTATCCATTGGTTTATTTTGTGATCTGTAGGCGTTACGTCCAAAATGCACCTTCATGCCACGTTGCGCTACTCGTAATTTTTGAATTTCTTTTTCATTAAGAGTCCATGTTTTACATGAATACGTGAGCGTTGGTAGCACACATTGTTTGACCACTAAAGACACATGCGTTATAAAAGCATGCTGCTACATCTAATAGCATACGTATTATGTTCAACAAGTTAAATAATTAATTAATAAGTTTAAGATACTATAATATAATATACAAGATCTTCTAAATGTCATAAGAAAGCCAAATCTGGCGATGTATAAGTGAACGATGATGAACGTACTTTCATAAAAAAATCTACGTTACATTACGCAAGTGAGTTACGTGGTATATAGACATAAGATAATGTTAAATCAGTAAATTTGTATAATTTAATACCTACTATTATAGGTGGATTGGCACCTATTTCCGTTGTGAAAAATATAACAATTTAAATTAATAATCATCGCTCACATTTTGGAAACTTTCTATTAGCGATATTATTATATTTTATTTAATACTTGTAGTGATAATTATACTTGGTGGTGCATTGAACAAAACTAGTTGGCTTCTCATGCAGCGCGACTTTGCTAATCGCATTTTAATGCATGGAGTTCTATCCTTCTGAAACAAAATAAAGACGTATTCAAGGATGAAATCGTAGTCCTTTTCTGGTTCCAAAACGATTAAAAAAATATGTATGTATTGGATCCATTATAAAACGCATGATAAAAATATTGTTTTCGATTTGAATTCGGAATGTGTTCAATGCCGCTTAGCCAGTTACGGGAATGGAGCAACTGGACGCCAGGACAATTGGACGCCGCACTGTCGTAGACACGTAAACAAAACGTAGACGATGAATTTAAATCAGTTTCTATCTATTACTTAGTAGTTTTAAATTATCTTACTCTTAACATAATGCTTTTTTTTATTCCGGATTGAGAATAACAATGCCTAAGGCTTTATATAAAAATAAAAAAACTATTTTTTCGTTGGAAATTAAACATAATATGCGCGATTAAATTATTATTTACGTGTGCATGTTTAAATTTTCACCAACTATAAAATCATATTATAATAATTTAAATATAAATAATAATATTAAATATTTTTTTTAAAGTACGTTTAAGTACCTAACGTTTATTGATTTTCGAATTGCGTGGCGTTCAGTTGCCCCGGCACCAAATCGTCCTAGACCCCCAGTTACTGCTCAACTTTTTAATACAATGCAAAAACCTATTAAAAACATGGGAACAATTAATTAACGTATTACCATCTTTTCAGTGCAAATGTTTACTATGGTGAGAACTAAGTATGCGTAGTATCTAACTATCACTATGATTGATATTCATAGTTTCATGCCACGGCACTTGGTGATGCCAATTGGGAGGGCAATAACTCTATTCAACCAAATCGCTGTGGATGTTGATATATTACACCTACGCGAGAATGAGTATAATTTATATGTGGACGTTGTTTTATAAATTTTTAAAATAGGGTCTGCTTAGGTCATTTGGTGTACTTCCTTGTATCTAATTTAATTTTTTTTTGTATTTACACTTTTCTACTGTTTATTGATATATTTTTTTTTACATAATACTTACTGTTTCAATAAAATTCCTTAGTTTCTAAATGTCATGTTGTGAACGTCTTAAATTAATAATTTGTAATTTGTATATGTAAAAAAAAAACATTTTTTTTTAATATAGTGGGTCTTATAATCGATGGCATTTTACAATTTCTGTCAAAATTGATATTCTGATATCTGAAAAAGTTTTGAAATCTTATCGTAATTATTATTATACACGAAAGTATTAAATTAATAATTATATACAGCTTTTTATTACCATTGTGACTTGCACCTTCAAAAAAAAGCTTAAGGTGAATAAAAAAATATATTATTGGTATTAAAAATTAGGAAGCGTCTTATAATTATTGATGGATTACGGTATAATATTATAGATTTTTTTTATATAATATAAGTCAGATATATTTTATTTCTACGAAACTATTAGGAGATACGAAATCAAATTTTCTAAGTGGATTGTTGTTTTTATATTAAATTGTAAAATAATCTACTTATGGAAGAATAATATATTAAAACAGATTTCTTCTATATAAGGTAGGTGTAGATCAGGGAACTCAGATATAATGAGAACTGAAATACCTAACGGGTGTGGAGTAATAGTCAACCGATCTCGAGTGTGGAAGAATATGGTATAAACTTAAACACGTGTTAAGAATGTGCTTGTACTTTGTTCTGACAACTGCTGTCAGTTTATGCACTGACGCTCATTCAATATCGGTGTATTTGAAGATTGCAACACACACTACTGCACTTCTATAATGCGTGGTCCATTTTTGTAGGACACTCACACATTCAAAACCCTGCGTAAAAATGTGGTGTATTGTGGTATAGCCTATGGGAATTCTATTTATTAGTCTGTTGTGTGGTGTAAATATACTAATTCGTGACATTCAGTATGCGGGTATACAGTGCGCTTAACGTCAGCGGACAGCAGAGCCAGTCCAAAAACAAAAACAAAAATCTTTCCTAACTTCCTTGTTTAACCACTACGGTGCATGGTTGCAGCATCAGTCCCATGCGGCTCTGTCTCGGGACGGAATGAGCACTTAAAATCACTTCTTTCAGACACGTTTAATTTTGACACGTGCATATCCACGGCTGTGCATATATGACGGGTGGTGGTGGGAACTTTAACGTAGTCTCCCTATCGTTAACATTTATATTGAAGTTGTATATCATTATTTAACATATTGGTATAATATTTTTATATTTTGGGTCACCTTCAATTATACTAACAGTGAATAAAAGTATTTGATGAATGAAAAAAATCCCAAATATCCATCCATAAAACAAATAAAAATTCAGTTATCTGTGGTAAGGTATCTTGTTTATCCCTGCAGTTAGTTGGTGTGGATAATCTTTTCGCTTTATAGACTTCGTTTGATTAATATATACCTTTCAAGTTTACTAGTTTGCGATTAATGGCATAATGTGTCAGTATTTTTTTTAGCTTTTTGTAGCTATTAAAATAATGTATTTGAATGTCGAAGGAATACGAAGAAAGTATGTACTAAATAAATTACAGACCGTGACAAAATGACAATTTGCCAAGGCGTCGTGACTTATTTTAAAACCGGAACTATCCCGGTAATATGTAAAAAAAATCTTACCTTTGTAATGTTCACTATTTCATTCAACTAATTATTCGAAATATTTAAGAAATTAACATTCTTTCTATTGAACATACATAAATTTGAAAACACTTATGAGAAAATATATTATAACCAATAGAAAAAATCTTTTTTTTTAAATATGATACCCAGCAGGAATCAAACCTGATTAGTAATTAAAGTGATAAATAGCTACTTTGGTTTAAAATACAGATGCTGATTGCCAATTGTAACTCAATTTAGAAAGCGCTTCAGAGAGTGTTATCATTAGTTAAAATTTGTCGCAATTAGATAGGATGCCTATAGCATTGTAGTTGATGTGCGTAGGCGTGAATTTCTGCTGGGTGTCGTATTTTTTAAAATAGATTTTTTTCTATTGGTTATAATTTTTCAGAAGTGTTTTCAAAATTATGTATGTAAAATAAATACAATATTTGAATTTTAATTGTAAAGTCCTGCTGTAAGTACAATTAATTACATACTAGTATCGTGTTCATCAAATTTGAAGAATGAATTCGAATATTATTGTACAATGTAGGTATAAAAAAAATAAACAAACACTTGTTTACTACCGATTGATAAAAAAAATGGCAATGCAAACTTAAGAAAGACTAAAAAGTAATACTACCTTGGGTTGGCTCATGTATGTATAGGTACTTCCTTTTCCTTGCACACTCATTATGCAGACGTAACGAACGTTAGACGCCCTTTAAAGTTGTGCCGAGAGTGTCCTTAGAGCAACTTCCCAAGACCTTGGTTGGTGTGCACGAAAGTGTGCGTGATTCCTATTCTAATATAATATATCACGGTAAAGTGCCGCAAAGCCAACCGGTCCAAATGAGGGTCGAACCGATTAAGAAGCCCTTCCCTTTTAACGGCCATATGGAGACACTCCCAGAGGATGTGATTGGAATACTGTAATTGACTACATAAGTCGACAATTCATACTGAAGAAAGACTAAAACTATACGGTTTTACTCGTATGATAACTAATAAATGCACCCACGATGGCCGCGTGGCTTAAGCGTTGGCCTATTGCATCGTGAGTTCCAGGTTCGAATCCTGGGTCTGGCAAGAACACATACTGTTTTTTTTCAATGTGTGTACGAGTCAGAGTATTGACCTAATAGGTTGAGCAAATGGCTGACATCCATTTATCGTAAAAACAAAATATGTCAATACAAACCTCCATTCTGTGGAGGCCCATATGATTCTATTAGGATCGGACATGGTAGAATGAAAAAGAATAAAAATGACAATTTAAAAAGTATTACTCCCTTAGTTTGGCTCATATAATATGTATACCTAGTCATAAGAATATTTTCCTCTGAGGCTTTCATTCTACGCATAAAGTATATTAATACAATGTAATTATGTAAGTATTCAAAACTGAGTATAAATATTTCATTATGACGGCGATGCTTAGTGTAATGACATTAAATTATTTTTTCCTTTTTATTAAATAATCAAAATATTTATTATACATTTTCACCAGTGTCGTAAATCTCACTTAATTATTGTTCACGTTTTTATTCATTCGGTAGTCGTGGGGCCGTTAAACTCGGTGAATAATAATTTTATAGTAATTTTATAATTACTTCAACCATATTATATGCTGTGACATAAATCAAACGGCCCCGTTTAACGATCGCTCTTATCTTGAACAATTTTAACTCAAACATTTTATATGAAATAAAACATATAAAAGAAAAAAGCCTCTTAAGATAGGCTCTCATAACGATATTTTTTATACATAAGTAAATACTATACTTGAATTATTAATACTAGGGTTAACAAAAGCTCGGAATTAATATTTCTGTTGGTGTTCTAAATTTATGAGAATAAAAATGTGAGAATTCTGGTTTTAGTTTTATATGATTTTCGACAATTTAAGAGGTGTATTTTTTTAAAAATAAAGGTTGATAATAACCAGGGATGTTGGTAATTGTGCCATAGATGCCGTCATGAGTTTTTATGAATTGTTTTTCAAAAACAGTTTATTCCATGTAGACAATTATAATAAATACCTTTTTCTATCGGCGCATAGGCTTTTCGATACAATAATTGTTAATTGAAAATTTAAATTCTCATACATCTTGATACACCATTATCACAAACTAAGATTATATTAGGTAATATTAGGTTGGGGTAGGTTAGATTAGGTTATGTTAGGGTAGGTTAGGGTGGTGAGGTGAGGTTAGGTTTGGTTTGGTTTGGTCTAAAAAGGAAGTTGTAAAATCTCATGACGGCATCTGCGGCACATTTACCGGGATGTTTATTGTTGTTTAGTGTTACAGGTCTACATCCGTTATTAGTTTATCAGATAGGTTGCCAATATATAAAATTTTGTGTTCGGATAGATATGAATAATACACAGTCGTTGGAATTTTGTATCGTTTATAATTATAGCGCAAATTACCTGTTTGGTTATACATGGTAAATAACATAGTGTTGAATTACATTATATCACTAGGGTTTACATGAAACTTTTAACTTGATATTTTAGTAAAAGACTGGAGCGTCCTTGTAACCTCTACATAGGAAAGCGGTTACTAGAAAACTGTCAGATTGATGTTTCCGCTTCACTACTGTCTATGCCCCAAAAATGAGCATAGACAACAATGTGGCCGTTTTTAGAATTTGGTAAAACCTCTACATAACATTCATTAATGTTCAAAAATACTTTTTCTCGAAGGATGCAGGATTGAATACTGTCCGGTGCCTTATGTTTAAAGATTTCATGATTTTTTCTATCTTGCATGTTTTTGGAATATTTCAAAATTAGGCATGTAATTGAAAATTTAAAGGAAAACAAAAGAAACTCTAGTTAATAAATAAAATAATAATATTAAAATATCGAAACACCATTAATCACCGAGCTTTTAGTAAAAGATTCAGTAAAATGTAAAGAATCGCAAAGTATTATTGTATATTTTATCATATATTAATATTATTTACGTATTTTCCTTGTTATTTAATTTATAAATTCATCGTTGGTATGTTATTAATTGAAACATGTTCGTTTATTTTTTTATTTTGCAAAAATGTTTGTGTAATTACGCACGATGGCCGCGCGGCTAAAGCGTCGGCCTATGGCATCGTGGGTCTCAAGTTCGAATCCTTGGTCTGGCACATACACATATTTTTTTCGATTTATGTTTTCAATTTGTGTATGAGTCAGAGTATGGATCTAATAGGTTGAGCAAGTGGCTGACAACCATTTCTCGTAAAAACTAAATATGTTAATACAAACCTTCATTCTGTGGATGCCCTTATAATCTTATTAGGGTCGAACATGGTTGAAATTAGTAATAATAAGTAGTAATAATTGAAGCAAGCCTGGCATAATTCTTCGTTCGTTTGATTAAAAGATGCATGGTACATTTTATTCATTTTATAAACTTAACTAAAATAACGATGAAGATTATACACAATAAAAGTTCTTAAATTTGTTCATTTTCATTGGTATCGTATTATAAATGATTCTGTAACTTGTAAAATATGAATTATTTTATTTTAAATCTTTGCATAAACTAAATCATCAATCAACAAAATTGTTTGAATGTAAAATGTCTTGTTTGTTTTTTTACCAATAGTAATTTCATTCATAATAATATTAGGTATAGTACCTATGTTATTTCTAGGCGTAAATTTCATTCCTTTTTTGTCTAATCCCGGTATTGACAAATTATTAATACCGCAATTTCCGACATCAAAATTTCAGACCAGGATTGCAATCCCTATTATTTTCATATTGTAGACAGGCACTGAAATAAAGCTAATTTTAATATAAAACACATAAATTTAAGCATTTATTTTTTTCGTCATCTATTGTAAAACAATAATATTATTAATGTAGTAAATTCCCGATGGCATACCAATTTAATAAAACAAGAATTTACTTTTGTTTAATTTTGTATTTTTAATACAAAATCAAAACCGGTTTCCCTTGTAGTAAAAGTTAAATATTTTTTTATGATTTTATGAATTATATTATTTGAATTATTTTAATTAGTAATTTTAAAAACGACCTTTGCTAGTAAAACTCACGCCTCCCTTCAAATTGTATTAATTTGCCGGTGTTATTCGATTAATTGCTTTAATAACTTTGCTGACACAGTGGAGAAGATTATTATGATTGAAATGAAAATAGAATCAATTACAAGAATACCAATGGGTAGTGTAGTAGAAGTTGGCTACCAGCAGTTAAAAGGCTTTAAATCCGTCCACATACAACAATTTTTGAGATATTAATAATATTGTCTACGTGGATAATTAAAATAAAGTGTAAAGATGATTGGTTACATGTAGAGTTGGGTATTTCTCGAGAAAATCTCAATCTCGAGATTCTAGATTTCCCGAAATGATGAAATTTTGAATTTTCGAGATTCGGGATTTCCAGAAAAGAATTCTCGAGAATTCTCGAGATATCGGGAAATTTAAAAAAAAAACCTGTAAAAAATCCTAAAATCAGTGTAAAAAAAGACAAATTCCAAAAAAATATGTTTTTTTTTATTTATGTAAGAAGACAAATAAATAGAAGTAGGAAAACAAAAATAATTCAAAACATTACTTATTAAAATGGAATTCAAAAAACACAGACTGTGAATCGCTGCGTCTGACAATCACGTACGTTTTTGAGACCCAAAATTCCCTTTCGTTGAAAAATTGCGCTTATTTTGAGTCGAAGTTGGCCTAATTGTGTTAAATGCCCCGATCAGTCTGTAACCGTTTTATGTTTTCTGTCTACTTTTTCATATAGAAAAATCGTTTTTCAATTAATATTTGATAGTAAAGAAATCCCAATTCCCCGATCTCGAGATCCGGGATTTCCAGAAATGTTAAAAATTTCAATTCTCGAGATTCGGGATTGAAAATCTCGAAAATTTCTCAAGAATTTCCGTCGGCAAATTCCCGAAACCCAACTCTAGTTACATGTAAGTTGTACGTATTATACTTCACGGAAAGTACAGTGAACATTACAAATTATAAATGTAAGACGTTCACAACATGACATTTAAAAGCAAAAAAATAGTATTAAAACAGTGTAAAGAAGAAAATAATATATTATGCAGTATCACAAAAATAGTATAAAAAAGTAAATAGGTACAAAAATTATAAAGCATGAAAGCACACCTAATGAGATAAGTGGACTCGATCCTATTTTAAGAATTTATAAAACTACGCCCACATATTATCTTCATCCTCACGTAGGTGGAATATATCACGAGAGAACGACCTAAAAGACATTATAATATTTAACACTTTTACATAAAAAAATACCTGCACAATTAATGTATTTAAAAAAATACACTAGTCACATAGGTACTCAAGCAATGGTTTATTGATGCATCAATTTATTATACTGGTGTCAGCGATGATCTCACTCCTTTTGTTGTGCATTGTCACCTTTTGTATTGACTTCCTCACACTGTCATTCCGTTCAGCATATAAAATAATACTTAAGGGGGGACATGCTCGTCGAAGGTCAAAATTGAGTTTTTATTGTATTTTCAAACCATGATCCTGGACACTCCTTAAACATTGTAGATAATCTATTTACATAATTTTGAAGCCTTATTATCCTTTATAGTTATTTTACACATTTGATGACTGCATGAAGTATTTTTGTTACATAAAATAGTATTCTTTTAAACCTCTCGCTCTAATGTTTTAGAATATAGTCATGTTTCGGTACAGAACTGTGCAGTGGTGTTAAGATTTTTTACGTTTATTAATTTTTAAACGCATTTATAAAACCATTAGTATAATTTATTACGAGATAATTTTTGTAAAATATTCACGATAAAAAAATATTTTGATAATCTCTGTGATCCCAAATTTGACAAGAATTAGGCATTTTATTATTCAAAAAATCGGCAAGATTAACACATTTGAAGATGATTCTAAAGATACTTATTATAAGCTATGTCTTTGACCATTCAAGTGTGATAAAAATTTTATGAATAATGATTGCTTTATAATAATTATTGACCTAAGAATAAGGTAGTGTTTTTTTGAAATACGCCATTTCTTTTGTCATCCCCTAGTAGTTAAGCTACAACATACGGCCGTAGCCATAAAATGACAAACTATAATTAAAGTAGGGAGTAAAATTATGTTAACGCGCGTGTTTGAACATGTACCTAACCGATTTTTTTAAATTTTTTTTTTAAACGGTACATGTTCAAACACGCGCGTTAATATCATTTTACTCCCTACTTCAATTATAGTTTGTTAATTTATGGCTACGGCCGTATGTTGTAGCTTAACCACTGGGGAATGACAAAAGAAATGGCGTATTTCAAAAAAACACTACCTTATTCTTAGGTCAATAATTATTATAAAGCAATCATTATTCATAAGCTGTTTATCACACTTGAATGGTCAAAGACATAGCTTATAATAAGTATCTTTAGAATCGTCTTCAAATGTGTTAATCTTGCCGATTTTTTGAATAATAAAATGCCTAATTCTTGTCAAATTTGGGATCACAGAGATTATCAATATAATTTTTTATCGTGAATATTTTACAAAAATTATCTCGTAATAAATTATGCTAATGGTTTTATAAATGCGTTTAAAAATTAATAAATGTAAAAAATCTTAACACCACTGCACAGTTATGTACCGAAATATGACTATATTCTAAAACATTAGAGCGAGAGGTTTAAAAGAATACTATTTTATGTAAAAAAAATACTTTATACAGTCATCAAATGTTTAAAATAACTATAAAGGATAATAAGGCTTCAAAATTATATAAATAGATTATCTACAACGTTTAAGGAGTGTCCAGGATCATGGTTTGAAAATACAATAAAAACTCAATTTTGACCTTCGACGAGCATGTCCCCCCTTGTGGAGTTTTAGTAGTAAATAATATATGAATAAAATAATATGAGATTCCGATATATAAAAATCACCAAATAATAAAGCAATCTCTTTCTTATTAGGTAACTACGTTTACAAACTAGTTTTAAATTTTACATTTAATTTTACGTAGGTAGATAATTAAAAGATGCTTTGATTGTTTTTTTATTGATATTTTTTTTATTGATTTCAGCTTTACCGGAAACATAAATGTTCATTTGAAATTATTAGAGAAAATTGCTTAATGTGCCAGAGCTATTCATTTAATTATCGTGTACGAAATTCCTATAATGATCTTTTTTCGATATTATAATAATATCAACTATATTTTTTTCATATTTACTTTGAAAGTAATAAGTAGTACTGTGTGAGATTATTTATTATATAACTTTCATAAAAATGAAAGTAATTAGGTACTACAAAACGATATAAAAAAAATGTTCGACCGTAAATCACACTACGTATATTCTAGTATTGTGATGCAAGATGAAACATCATTATCAACCTAAATCAATCTACTGCTGGATAAATATCTTCCTAAGCTCCCTCCATTTTTCACGGTTCTTGGTTATTTGCTGCCACGAGCATTCACCGAATTTTATGACTTTGTCTATTCAGTGGGTTTTAAGGCATCCCTGCGAACGTTTAGCGCCCCTTGGGTACTTTTTTGTATTACTGCATTATTTGTCCAGCGACTGTACACTAGCCTAGCAAAATGTTTAGCCTATTGCTATTTTATCTGCTTAGCGATCTCTGTCACATCGCGTACTCTTGTCTGCTTACTTATCCATTGGTTTCTTTTGTGATCTTCCATGCGACGTTGCTCTACTCGTATTTTTTTATTTTTCTTACATTGTGAGTCCATGTTAACTCGCTTACGTGAGCATTAGTAGCACATTCGTTGATCATTTTACGCTTAAAGCACAATGAGAGGTCACTTTTGAATATAGTACTATTTGGGTGCCCAAATGCACTACATGCAAGTCTAGTTCTGCGAGATAACTCTTCAAATATACCACATATAATTGACATTAATAAATATTGTTATCCAAGATGGACGCTCGATTTGAGAGCCATTGATGAGGATCGCTTTTAGTTCAGCAAAGCAATTTTATCATTATTGTTGTCTTCAAGACATTCAGACAATACGAATCAAGCTAAATAAGTCGCAATAATTTGCTAACTGAGAGTTGAACGGACAGAATATTGCTTTTTGACAATACAATTCCGGTACAAATCTAGCAATCGATTTTTAACTAACTTCCCGACTAGCTAGACATTTAAAATATTAAGAATATATCAGAACACGATGCCAATGCATTTTTTAATACTTTTAGCTATCTTAAGTAGAATTGAATTCATTTTCAGTTAATTCTGTTTTGTATGAAAAGTAATTTCGACACCATTATCGGTTGCTAGGGATCTGGCATCCTAGCAACTAAATTATTAATATATACATGCGTTACTATGGAAATCAAAATGACATGTCAAGTACATTTTTGTTTTGATCGTTTAAGCTAGTCAAGTCAAGTTTATATGGTTCAACAGAATTTAAAAACGTTGTGTATAAAAAGTCCTTTTTATCTTGTAATTATTTTAATTATTAAAATCTTATTACCTATGATTTTCTATTTAATCTATTTTATATATACTTAAAATCGTGTCTTGTATAATAATTAAATGTTGCATTTATAAATGGTCGCCCACTTTAAGCATAATATGGCAAAATAAATTGAAGATTGGCAGAATTGAATCATACAGTTAAAAAAATATGTGCTTGGATCCAGGGCTTAGTTCTAAGTAAATAACTAACTATTATTATCGTAAAACATACATGAAGTACTAAATGTCTTCGTAAAACAATTAATAGCTTATGACGGATTTAAAAATTAAAAATAAAAAAGGATTTAAAAATAGACGACTACAAAACTATTTAAATAAAAACAATTAATTATTATTATTTTTTGAGAAATAAATACGTTTTTAGATAGACCACGTAATTGTCTCCCTTTTATTCCCTCTCATTCAATCGTCCCAATCACCTCTCTGACTTCTCACATTCTAATAAACAATACCGTGGAAATTAGCGCGGGTAATTTGGTTCAGTTGTTCACTTGATCCCCTGTTCGTGGGGGCCAGGACTCCCTCTATATAGCACTGCGCTGCGTAACCAAGTAACATGACACTAGATTGCCCCTCTTTGTTACAGTTTGTTTGATGTTGACAACTTACACATAGCAATTGAGAAATATTGTATATTATTTAATTGTAAACTATGACCATATCTCTTGATTTTGAAAATTCAAAAAATTCAAAAACATACATATTTATACCAACAATATACCAATTAGGTATGCTTACATGTAGATTAAAGTATAAAAGGGATTTTTAATTAGCTGAATATTTTTTCCGACTTATATACGGCGTAAATTGATACTCTGCCATTCTTTGTAGTATTGGCTTGTGTTCTCTGATAATTATCTTTAATAATTACAAGATAAAAATAACTTTTTATATACCACGTTTCTAAATTTTCTGTTCAATTATGACACTCAATATGCTCAAACTTGTACTTGATATGAAGTAAATAAAAAACAAACAAACAAACAAATATGGAATACTGAAATGTCATTTTGATTTCCATAGTAACGCACGTATATAGGTATTAATAATTTTGTTGCTAGGATCACTCACTTATTAACCAATAATAGTGGATTGGATTACGGATTTTTTCCAAAATAACTTTTCATACAAAACAGAATTAACTGAAAATGAATTCAATTCTACTTAAAGATGGCTAAAAGTATTAAAAAATGCATTAGCATCATGTTCTGATATATTCTAAAGGTTTCAAATGTCTAGCTAGTCGGGAAGTTAGTAAAAAATCGATTGCAAGATTTATACCGGACAAACAACCACCGGACAAATAAGAATACGACCAAAGAAAAACGTTGTAAAATAGGGAGCATCCCTAGTTTGTTCTCCCAAGATGCAGAACTAACCTCTCATTAGTAATGCCAATTTGTGAGGTAAATAATTATATTTAATTAAATCGCTTCGGATATTGATATATTCCGATTAAGTGAGTGTGAATTTGAGTGGATGTTGTTTTATAAGGTATATCAACCTAGTTCACTCTGTGTGCTTCCATGTACTTTTATTTTTTATTATTGTATTATTACTTCACTTGTATGTTTTGAATTTATAATTTGTCATATTTATTATATTATGTAAAATAAATTAATTTTAAATTTGAATGAATTGTTTAATTTTTTATCGATTGAAACAAATAGATAAATTCAATGAAAATAAATAAAAGCATAATATTTTGTACGTAATATTTTGAAATCACAGACACAATTTTTTTTATTATTACCTTGTAGGTATAGAATAAAAACAATAGATTAAAATATATATTTTGTCATATACTTAAGTGTAAAATATTAGTTAGTAGTGACAGTACTGAATTCGATATGAAATAAGGCTCTAATGGTGTAAGTTTTAGTATCATTCATTAAATCAATATGTAATAATATGAAATCATGACTAGCATACATTATTAATATTATGTTTATCTATGGTAAATATCGGCTTATTAGTTTGACACGGGGTCCATTCATTTGAATCAATTCAAATTAGCAATAATTACACATGCTACTTACTTTGTAAGTAAGTAAGTTTTAAGTGTACAATATAATACGTGTTACTGTGACCAGTGACAGAGAAAACATTTATGGAATCTAAAACTGAAATAGAAAAAAATCTTTTATTGTTTTTGTCCACCATTAGTTTTTTTTTACCATATCCGATCCTAATGTTATCATAATATGGGCCTTCACAGAGTTGAGGTTTGTATTAACAGATTTTGTTTTTACGAGAAATGGATGTTAGCTACATGCTCAACGTATTAGGTCCATATACTCTGACTCAAACACAAATTGAAAAACAATATGTGTATTTTCTAGACAAAGGATTCGAACCTGGGATCCACGGCGTTATAGGCCAACTCGGTCTTCGTGGGCGTTAGGTTATTTAGTAATACATAATTAATTGGTAAATTCGTAAGTTATTTCGGCATATTGTGATAAAACTCATAGAACCAAGTCATAAAATGGTCATTATAATAATTGATTAGTTCTTATCTTTTCTAAATTACTAATAATATACTGATTAGTCTTGTTCTTATTGGACATTATCCAAATGATCTTTTCTCTATATGCTACCCAGAACAGTTATATCACGGAAGTTTTTAAGCCTCAAAATACGGTGTCGTCCTCTATGTACTACATTAACCAATGATCTTTCCATGGAAAACAAGTAGGAGTATACTGTACTTTTGTCATTCTATTGTGTGTCCACGGTACTGTAGTTTTCTTGTATTGATAATATGTAGAACTTCTCGGTTTTTTTATTTATTTATTTGAGAACGTTAACATATGTCTACCGGTCAGTCCAAGAAATTTTATGAGTGCATCTAAACGAATGCTTCAACTATCTGTGATATCTGAAGATATGGACTTTCCAAGCCATCGAAAAGAATTGAGAGAATATAACAATAAACCATACTAAATCTCATATTTAGGTTAAGGTCTCGGTCATGGCCCCCACATCCTAAAGCGGGCCCCAAGGCCGCAATGTTTGGCGAGCCCCCCAACCTATCCCTAATATTAAAGCCAGAGTAATGTTCTTAACAGAAACTCCAGGGTTCCGTGTATTTTTCGAGATTTTTGGCAATTTTGAATAAATCTATTGTTCGCACTCTCTGTATCATATTAAGAAGCACTGATCGCGACACCCTTTTGTGATAGCTAACATATATATAACAGATAGATAAGTAACATCGCCATATCGGATAAATAGTAATTTTCAATAGTCAAGGAACACACCAAAAATAATTTAAAAAAGTGAACTTGTGAATTAACGCCGCAGGCGACTATTTTACTATTAGAGCGAATTTGTGATGGGTGTTAATCTCACTTAAGTGGTCGACCCACTACGCCGGGTCCCTAGGCTAGAGCCCTGTCAGCCTCCCTTTGTGGGGGCCATGGTCTAAGTTGCAAAAGAGGCGTTCCATATTGAGAAATATATCGCAATCCTTGTTTTTATTTTCTGCGACTAGCAATTGAGTTTCATATAAAATAAAATGTTTTATATACCTACATACTTAATAAATTTTCATAAACTTTTCCCCTAACTTACCATCCCTTGAGACACCAATGCCAATAGTTAGTATGTACTTACATATCTTGTTGTCCGAGTAAAACTAGAAATAAGCGAGCGGTAATACAATTGTAGCTACTAATTTACCAGTTCTTTGTCGGTGCCTTTTACAGAACTGAGAGATAGGCGGCTGTATGAAAACTTCCCCGCTTGAAGACGGACCTTGGTCAATACGTAAAATGTTACCAATAACAGAGGAGGTTAATCAAGTTCCGTACAGATTCAGAGGTCTACGCAATATTAGGTTGTTATCTGTAGTTAAACCATTTACTCTAATAGGATTATTAAAATAAATTCAATATATGCATACCATACAACTCTAGAAGACGTTATTCATATCCGAGGACTTAGAAGATACTTCCTGGGACGCTATTATTATTTCGTTAAATTTTACAGTATACGCTTAAAAGTTCTTAAAACTTTCTTTCTTAGTTGTTGGGGTTACATGTAAATTGTACGTAAAACATTTAACCGTGGCGCAGTTTGCCGTGACCTTTCTCATCGGAAAGAGATGCCTGTATACTATACGGTCTCCAATTTTATTAGATTCAATATTAACATTATATCAATTTTCATAGCTGATTTTGGCATAATTCATAAATAATTCAAGAATGAAAACCTAACCTAACAATAATAATCCAGTATATCGTCTATTTTCAAAATTTATTTGCTGCTGACTTCCTGTAAAGTGTAAATCGACAAGAACCGTGTTTTATTTAGACATGCATTTTATGTTAGTACTATACGACCCAAAGAGGTTGGACGGTCTTTAATATACGGCCATATATTTCTGATACAACATTTCACGGTGAAATGTGATACGGCGAATTGCATACGTACAAGTTTCCGGACACGAGTTGTTGGATATTTAGTCAAATTACCGTGCATTTTTATTTAAAATTTTTTAACACTTACTTTGTGTCATATTGTGAACGCTTTGAACTTATAATTTATCAAAACGGTCATTTTATTATGTAAAATAAATAAATTTGAAATAAATTGTAAAAAAAACATAATGTTATGCGATAATATTTAAGTATAAACCAAAGTGTTGAAGAAAATCAAGTTTTTATTAAGATAATAGCCTAAACATATAAAAATAGCTGCAAGTTATTTTGCATAGGTGACTCATTTGTAGCAAGGGCTGCACTGAGATAAAATGTGATACATTAGGGTTACGATTCGAGAAGATTTTTTTTCTATACTTACAATAATTTACTATCATCATTAGACAGTCTCGTAAAGTCACAAATAATAATAAAAATAAAAAATACAACAAACCATCATGAGACCACCATGTTTATTTTATTTACAAAGGTATTCTGATATATAAAATATATTAACTTAAATAGTGTATAATATATTAACATACAAATAGTATTGTACAAAACTTTTATCAAGAACTTCGGCAATTAGAATGTTATATATTTACTAATCATTGTTACCAATAAAATAAACAGAATGTTTGGATAAATTTATTTTTTGTAGTCTAACTATTTTGTTATATATTAAATATTTGGAGGCTTTCATACTCCTGTTTCAGGGTAAAACGCTAGGTGTGTCCAATAGCGGCTGTCGTAAGCCCAGCCACTTGTAGTCGATAGAGCTTTCAATTCGAGCTTTTTTAGCCATTCTGATAATCGATAATGGCCGACTTGTTCTCGATAAGGTAGCCATGCCTTTAATCGGTCGTCCCGGCTCTTAAATGGTGACATTTTTCATGGATCACGTCATTTCCTTGTAAAGTTGAGACACCTGTCCAAGTTGCGGCTAATTAATTTTGATGAACAATTTAATGAGGGATTATAGGTACATTGTTGTAAATGTTATTTATAATTGCTACATCGTAAAAACATGTATCATTTTATGAGTATAACAAGCTGTAGAAGGAGATTAGAAGGGGATCTAAGTACGATACAGCGTCAACGTGGTATTGTTCGAATCCCGATAGCTTATTAAAATTAAATTTGTATATTTTTAATTAGTATTTAGTAGGTGTATTTCGATTCATAGTCTAAAAAATTATACAATTAATCACCCACATTTTAAAAATCTTTAATACAAAAAAGAACGATAATGTGCTTTTACTCGTAGAAAACATAACATGTTTCTATAATCATTACCCTACTTCACCCTGTTATGGTCCAGCATCACAGCATAGAGAAAGCACAGGGTTGCGCCACTTTACAAGTAACATAGTCACATCTTGCACCTCCCACCATGTAAGTCCCTGCATTGCATATTATTATATCGCTTTGGTGGAACCGGTACTGGGTGAGGGGGGTTCTGAAAAGTGCTACAAGTGTACGGAGTAACATCCAAAACAATTTTTTAAGCCACCTAAAGCGTCTTTTCATAATTACGGTCTCTAACGCGGTCGTACCAGTGTATTCATAATATTCAATGGAAACAAAAGCTCAACATTCAAAACCTTTGGACCGTGGTATTACAATTACTAACGCAATACGATTCCACTCTCTTACTCTTCAATTGGCACTACGTACAATAATTCAGGTCCATGGCCAGCTGTACAACCACCATCCAGGTACTCTATCCTAAGTTCTCTCTTTCTTCAGTTGGTCCCACTCTCTTTCGTCTCTGCATCCCTTCTATGACCCAGAGACCAGGTACTAACACGGGTTTCTTAATAAACTTTTTGGAGAGCTCTAAATCCATCGCATGTAATTACAAAATTGTCCTATCTTAATCTTCAATATATATTAATTACTTTATAATAAATATTATATTTGTCTTGAATTGTCTGTAACTCATGAGAGAAGACATATGTAAATGTGTAGGAGAGAGCAAGGCAGGAAGAAGACGTTTAAATATGGTAAGGTGAAATAAAATATATACGTAAACGCAAATTCTAAATTTTAAATAATTGGGTTGAGAAACAAAACAAATGATAGGATACTCTCATAGATACTTACAGTGCAACAATATATAGGTACTAGCATATCGAGTCATATATATAACGTGTTAAGTATACCATTTTACAATTAATTTGTGACAGATTGATGGAAAGATAAGGTACTCGTACCTACTGTACGAAAAGATTTTCTTGGCTACGTGTTAAAACTGTGAACTAACATGCTCCGCCCATTTTCAACCGCAACTCCATTATAAGCTCCTCCCATTTAGTAAACAACAGCGCCTGGAAACGTAGCCAAGAAGATGTTTTCGTACACTAGTAATAATTATTTATATTTCTGAAATAAACTACATCCAGGAATGTTAACAAGTGACACTGTCCGCTGGTTTATAATAATACGATAATAATGATTTAAGGGGGAGAGGCACGCCAGCAGAGAACCTAGCGAAAAAATACGAAGCTTGCAATTTGAGTTTTTTTTTTTGATAATTTACAATTTCAACTGTATTAGTTAATTAATATGTATCTGAAAACATTAAAAAGATTTTTTTTTTTATTTAAAGATAAACTTACAATTGTAATAAAATGTAATAAAATTTGAATTGGTTGCAGGGTCTCATCTTATTATTACATTATATTTTATAGTCATATTTATTATTAAAATTTAGTTTATTAAGTTTTAAATTTTTCGTCGTTTAGATTTTTGAGTAATTCATTGTTTTAATATTTTTTATATTTATTTTAAAAAACATCGATTTTTGTAAAAATATGAATGTGTATAACTTGAAATCCTTTTTATTTATATCAAATCGAGCTTCAATATTGCGAACATGCCTAAAATAAAATTTGATATAAATGAAAAGAATTTCAAGTTATTATAATTATATATATTTGAAAAATCGATGTTTTTTTAAAATAAATATAAAAAATATTAAAACGTTGAATTAGTCAAAAATCGAAACGACGAAAAATTGAAAAATTAATAAACTAAATTTTAATAATAAATATGACCATAAAATATAATATTATAATAAGATGTGACCCTGCAACGAATTCACATTTTATTACATTTTTTACAATTATTGTAAGTTTATCTTAAAATTAAAAAAAAAATTAAATCTTTTTATTGTTTTCAGATACATATTTATTAATAAATACAGTTGAAATTGTAAATTACGAGTATCAAAAAAAATCCCAAATTACAAGCTTCCTATTTTTCCGCTAAGTTCTCTGCTGGCATGCCTCTCCCCCTTAAGTACCTATGATTATGTAGATGCATTATTAAAATAAATAACTCTAAAAATATAATACACATTTAATATCTAAGTAAAAATAGAAAAATCAAGATTTAAGTTTAATCGCATAACTATTTTTTCATGAAGACTCCTATTGTTTTAATTATTATTGAATAAATATGAGATTATCTACTTACTGTAATTGAAGATTATTTAGGCGCGGTTTTATTTTAAGTCTATAAATGCATAGCAACTAATGTTTTCACGTTTTATCTACATATAAAATAATATACACGTACAACGTGGAATACAATTAAAATGTTTATTTAATTTATCATTTGGCCGATTAAATTAAATAAGCCCCTACTCGCACAATACACAGAGGCGTATCAGAAAGTTGACATAACTCCTCCTAAACACTTTCTCGTTAGACGTTCCGCTCGGAATGATAATGGACCCAACAAGCGGAGCCAAATTGTTTCCCGAGGCGAAATAAGTTACCAAAAGTGCACAATCACCCAAATTAAATATATTTCATAGCGGAGCGTAACAAGGAAAAGTCAACGTCGGGTCCCTTCCGCCGTGCCCTACGGCAAGAAGAACTGCAATTCAACTAAAATGTTCATTATATTATTACAACCGACTGGGACTAACCCTCTTTATTAAATATTCTTGTCACGTCACTGGATTTATTGTGTTTCCATTTTTGACACCCTTATTATTTTTGCAAAGCTTAAACTGATAAAACTTTTGCATTGTGCGCTCCATTGATAGAAATTCCATCATAGTTATCTTCTTATTCAAAATATGGGTAAATTTCCATTTTCAACCCGATGGCCCTCTATTGTATTGTGAAGGTTATTTTAATGAAATTCTAACGAGAAGTATTTGTGAACTATTCAGAAAATTTGATCTTAAATCTGGTTTTGAAATACAAACTTTAAAATGCGTGGTTATATTATTATGTAGTATTTTGTGTAAACTATTATTAGAATGTCATATTATAAGGTCATTAATGATGGTTTAACGGCTATTTCTTGTATTTTATGGTGACTGCGTATAAATACATTCATTGTTGTTACTATTAATTTGTTATGAACAGTATTGTAAATGGCAAAGTGTAATATTCGTTTAACATTACAACATGACCCAATGATATTAATATAGTAGCAATGAAACAGTCATATAGTTTTAGCAGCAAAATAATTACAGGAGTATGTTAGGAATAGAAGAAGATAGAATAGAAGAAAACGCAACATTATTTACACTATTTAAAACATTGAGAGAAACAGTGACAAACATAACGTTAAAATAAACTGTCATATTCTTTATTTAGATATTATTATCCAACACTGCCTAACTAAATTGTCTATAATAGTAGAGTTAACAATAATTTAACTACTCTAAACATATTCTCAAACCATCTTAAATTGTCGTATTTAGGTTCTCTCTTTAATTTAAAAATCGAATATCTATGAAAATAAGGAAAATTATATACATAATCATATCAATGTTTAGTTATGTTGAATAATATTATATGCTAGGTAAAATATCACAATGTAATAAATTAATTAAGGAATATTTACAATTAAAAAATAACATTAATTATTTTTTTTATAATAGTTTTTGATTATTCTGCAAGATAAAAATGTTGAAAATGCAATTTAAACTTACATATATACATATATATATATATATATATATATGAATACTAGGAGCACAGATTGTTATGGCAGTAAATTAAAACATGCGCATCTCTATCCGAATTGATAGCTGGTGACGTTTACAAGTTGATTGCTCTGCTATCGGGGCGGAGTTGCTTGGGACCTCCATACGAGTTCTCGTCTCCTGATACTTTTTGATTGGAGTTTTTTTTTTAAATCTATGTTATCAGATGAGTTTACTACATGTTAATGGAATCATTAATCATCCGAAAGGAAAGTGAAACTTGTTATGTATAATATTTTAAAAATGTATGTTGCTGCATGAATTAATACCTCTAAAACCCGATAATACAGGTACATAATATTGTAATTAAATGTGAAATCTTATAAAATTAAGAAACGAAAACAATTAAACGTTAAAATTAAATAAGCTACTTTTTTATTCAGCGAATAATTATTTATAAGTTTCAAGAATGTGGATTATTTGTAGAATAAAATAACTACTCTGTTGAATTATTAGCAAGTGCAAATACGCTAAGATTAAAATTTAGAGAAATCCTGATGTCGGCTAGGAATCAAGGTAGGCACCCATTGTTAGTACATACTTTGATTCAAACCACAAAAGACGTTAGCCAATATTACCAAAAATTAAAAAGCGTTTCTATTGCATGCGTTAATTTCGTAGTGTAGTTAGATAAATTGGTAAAGAACATTGGCAGGGAACCGATGGATGCTGGATCAAGTCCTGTTTGATACCATATTTTATTTTAAGATTTTTTCTAATAAATTTGTTTCTAAATTCTAGTATTTTCAAATTATGTGTTTTAAATTTAAAATTTGGAACAATGCGTGGAGGATTAAGTTTTTAATTTTCAATAATAAACAATATTTAATAATAATTTATTATTTAGTTCACGTTCGACATAACAACTGTGACATAATGACCATGGAAGTTACTCCCTTTTTTGAGTCACTTATATTTTTTTATCCAAAAAAATATTTTCTATATCCCTATAAGACAGCCGTTACCGTAACGTATGTAAATTTTCAATAAATTATATTTAAAAAAAAATCGTATGTCAAATACAGAAAATTTTACCCTGTATTTCAGAAGCAAGTTAAGTTACTACTTTTTGGTGGAATATTATTTTTATGTACCGGCCGAAAGTCAATCATACTTTTTTCTCCACATAAGGTATTGTGTATCACCTACCTATGTGATTCATATTTTTTAACTCTATTGTGCAAACTGTTACTGCAAAAAGCATCATAGTCTAGCTAGAATTAAAAAATAAAAATAGGAAAGGTAAAGTGATGGTTGCCAAGCAAATGGGAATAGGTTTTAGGTTGAACTGTCGCTTGAAATGCATGAAATATATTGTATGCAATCAATCGCGGAAAAAAATATTTGAAGCTTAATGTAGATAAATTACCTAGGTACTTTTCGGTCATTCTGTACAAATTCCACAGCGGCACAGACTCCAACCGTACAATTATATCGTAAAAAAGTATAATTAAAAACATTTCCAGACAAGTTCTACCAATAATAGGAAGTCATATTACCTGTCAGATGCTCAAAATTTATTATCCACTATATTCTCTTTATTGTAAAAACGTTTGCAGCGACGGCGGGAAAAAATAAAAAAAAATCTGGTCGCGCGGAATTCCGCTGTTCGTTTTACGACATTCTTATATTCAAAAACTTTTTTTGAAAGATCGTTTTTTTCCTTCGCATATATATAATATGTTATATTGTAATAAACACAAAACAAACCGGAAAAAATCAACTTTCTACAAATCTGTGGGAATATCGTTACCGTGGCTATTATGAGTAAAGTGGTCGTTAACACCACTATACCGTTGATGCAATCGAGACGATTTTTATGAATAAGATCGTGTTTCTTCTAATCGATTTATTTATTCATTATTAAGTACCTATTGGTCGTATCTGACGATCACAGTCAATCGTTTTAAACAATAGTGACTTTTAATTACATGAGAAAAGAAAAAAAAAACAGTCTTTGGAAGAACCAACATAATTAAATGCAGACTAAAATATTATCGGAGTTGTAATTGTGTATCTACATTAAAATGCCAGCATACTTGGACTGATTGTTACTGTGTAGAAATCCAAACATACGGTTGTATTAAAGTGGTCATACGGAACAGTGACACTTTCAGAGCATTTGATTGAGTCAAAAATTCTGTACACCTGAGATCCTTCATTAAGGGTGTAATCGAAATTAACACAATCACTGCTGACCTGTTAATTAATATTTAAATAGCATGTTAATTATATCTAATGGCCAGTCGCGGTGTCAGTACTAAATGAGTTATTAAGAGACGAATAATTATTATGCAAGATAAAAAATATGTCACTTCAGTCTAATGAAGACAATTGAAATGAGTCTTACACTAATAATAATAGTTATCATTTGTATGAGACAGAAATCTTGTGAATGGCTAAGCACATTGAAGAAGTACTGGGCTTGTTTGAGTGGAGCGTGCTGTGTGATATCGTCGGACAATCAATGATATGTAGTTTAGGTGGAGACAGATAATATATAATAACACGATGTACGTTTTGTATTACATATAAGTACTATTAAATTGTGCCCACTAAAATGAATGGACCATATATCCATAACCGATGACTGATGAGTTACAAGGAATTGATATTCGGGAAGCCGGAAAGAAAACAAAAACCAAGTCGATTTTGTACAAAGTACAGGGTTTCAATTAGAATATATTCCAGAATGTATTGTAAGTATTTGATAAGCTTGAGAATTCAAAACCAAACGGAATCGACTTTGTACGGATCTGTATGGAAGTATAATATACTAGAAAACTCACTCACTCAGGATTATAGCACCAGAAAGAAAAATAATTGGACGAACATAATCTAAAGCATCAAAAAAAATGCTTAAAAAGTCGGGTAGGTCATGTCAAATGAATGTATTTTAACACTGATTTATATTAGCCCAAAAAATATTTGATTCGAAGCCGACTGATCGATTAAGAGTTATGAAGATTGCAGCACACATGATAACCGGATGAAAGATAAAATACAAATAATTGAGAGAAACATCACGAGGTTGAGCCTGCCATGTGCTATTTCTCTTGAAGATAGGAGCTTGATAGGGCGTAGTGAGTAAGTAGCGAGTCGGGAATATATCATTTAACACTGCTAGAACAGCCATATTCCAGTTCGTAAGTCACTGATTTACATCTGGGAGATCTGGATATATTTATATGATTTTTTCAAAACCTGGGTGTGACTGTTTCATTTCTTCAACTAAATTAATTTTTCACTATACTACTGCCATTGCTCCTGTCGTGTTTAGTGTTAAAAATAATATATAATATGTATATATGTTGAACGATGCTTGTGCAATGTACGCTCTCCGTAGCATCACCAATTTAAATTACTTCTTTTACTGTCTTTGTACTTCACGGATAAATCCCGACTCGCTACTCATATATCAAACCATTGCTATAAACGTGTTTAGACTCAAAGTTAAATATCTTCTATATTCATATTAAAAAAATAATAATGTAGTAATTATTGAAATAAATAGATTCTAGAACCACATTATTTTTTTTGCTTTTTAATCAAAACCTTTGTTGAGTATCTTCTCTAACGTACGAGTACCTTTCTATCTTTGCATATGAACTGAACTTTTTTTTAATATTTCAATAAATTAATTAAAAAAAAATAATGACGTTTACACTATATATGTGTTACGACGGACATGGAGAAAAAGAAGACATTACTTTATGATTCTTTAATCTACATCGTAATGGTATATTATCCTATAATAAAATAGCACTCTTCTTCAATCCTTCTATTCAAACAAACAAACAAACTGGTTTTGACAAAGACTGAACTCAGAAGTAATACATTTATTTATTTCTTAATATTATTTAATTATTACTAATATAACTATTGTAATTTTTCTCTTATAAATGTCTGTAATAATATTATAATCTAATATATGGATACTTTATTTATGTATGTATTAAATAATTTTAATTGAATTTAATTTAATGTAAATAAATAAATAAATATCAATCTGTGCTTTTAGTAAAAAGAATTTACGTTATTAAATATTGCGTCTGTTTGGTTTTGAATAATAAAAAAAATAATAACATTATTTGTCTTGATCTATCTGTATGTAACGCAGCGTAATACAGCACAGCACATGCACACTGACACATACACAGTCTATCTCTGTCTGCAAAACGTATATGCATAGTTAACAATAAACTGTCTCTCTATATCGCACGTATTTATTTGGGACTTTGTTGCACGATCGAATAATAGAATATACGTTGCATCCAGTGGCGACCGGTGAGTTATTTTACTGGGAGTTCACTTTTTTCACCTTTTGACTGCCGTAAAAAGGCATTTGCCTTCATCAAAACTTCACCAAAAAATCAAAAAAAAAACTATTGGTTTTTTTAATTTAGTACATTTAAAAGAAATAATAAATAACTCACTATTTATTATTTGTTGTACCTCTAAAAACAGTTTTTCTTGAAAAAAAATGGATTTTAAACTTTAACACAAACTATTTTGTTTTGACCGAATTATTAGTAGTACCGAAATATCTCGTATCTGGCAGTGACCGGGATTTATTGTTCATTTGTATGAGAAATCCATTCTTCTGTTTTTCATCGACACAAATTTTTCAATTACGCATTTGTTGAAGTCAGGAATCTCTTGTATCATTTTTTTTTCGATACTGAGCATACATAATGCGTTCAATCTTGATTGCGCGATGGTGTTTCTACTAAAACACTTGATCCGTTTGAGTGTGAAAAAACATCTTTCGCTTTCCACTGATGTCATCGGAATAGTAAAAATTAAATTTAATAGTAAAACCGTTTCCGTAAATGTGTCAATGAGATTTTTTCGATTAAAATGTTTTATAATGCTGAGGCGCCATCAGCATTATAAAAATTATCCAAGCTGTAAATAACAGACAATTCATTTTTGAGTTTATTTTTATCTTAAAAGTCAGACGTATTACAGAGCTAGTTTGAAGAGATATCATAATTGATAAACATTGTGAATTTAGTTATCAAACTGAAAAAAAACTTGAAGTTTATTTTTAAATTGTACTTCGCCTAAATTTGAGAAATGTTGTCAACATGTGCAGAAATTTAAATGCGTACTGTGAAAAGAATTTATTTTTATAATAATATTGAATAAAAATTTTCATACAATAATTGTACGTGTGATACGGGATGTATTGTTTTAAAACCGATGAATCTGCGTTCGAGCCGAGAGCGACTTGAACTGTCGCTCCCGAGCACGTAGAAAAAATATTTACGTATTGCTGTTCCACGCGCCAGACGACGCTCTTTCTCATTACAAAGAAATCGAAATTAGATTACTGGGCGCTTTGGTCGAGCGATGGCGAATATCGCTCACATCAACATATAATATTATTATTTAAAATAGCCGGTTAAAAACACATATTAGAATTTGTTTTTGTATATGAATTAATGACTACGGTAATAGATCAGAACACTTTTAATTAATCAAATATAAATTAAATACTCATTTAAAAAAAGTCTTTTCGCATAAATTGAGTGGGTGGGTGTACACCGCTCCAACGCTCTCAAGGGAGAATCGCCACTGGTTGCATCTCTATTTCACATGCTGCACTCAATTGCTCAGTTACGTATATGCATTTCGCTCATACGCTTCTTTATCCGTTAATTTGTATTAAAATTTTTTTTTTTTGTATAAATAAAAGAAAAAATATTTTAAAACATTACCAACGAAGCTCACGTAAAATACACCGGCTTTATTGTATACATATTTATATATCTATAAATAATATATCTATATTTATGAATATGAATATGAATATTGTTACCCTATATTGCTTTACATACGTTAAACAAATAGTAATATTATTAGCTAATAAACGCATTGACAATAATGTTGACAGGTGGCACTATCATCTAGTAATTAATATTATGGTCTATTTTTTTTATTATAGTCAAAACGTTATAACTAAATATTTGTATTACTCCTAATCCCAGCTATTAATCGTAATAGAAATAGCATTACCTCGATTTAAATTATGTGACATATTGGTATCCATAATAGTGATATTTTATTTGTGAGAATTTAAAATACCCATTATATACAAAAGAACCTTTATATCGACAGCTTAAAGAATACAGCTATCGCTCTTTTAATTGAAAAAATATATATTTCTGACGTTTTCATAAACCTCTGTTACTTACAGATATGGAATATATTATTATCTCGGTGGGCACATCATAATAACATATATATATAATATTCGCTCACTGCATCTATTTCATTTCGCTTTGATAAAATTGAACTGTGCATATATTTCACGCCTGACAGAAATACCTGTCATGCAGCTTCCTTTATAATCTTAAATAAGTATTACATTGCCTTGATGGAGAATAAATCTAAATGCATATTCATCAGGTTAACTTTATGATCAAGGGATACATGCTACACACATATTTTAACAGGTATGTACGTATCCATTCATTATAATATGCATGTATTTTTCATTCCAATGGTAAGTTTATTTACCCTTTATAATATATTATTTAACTTAATAAAATATGGTTAATTTTATGAAAACATATTTAATTCGATTTGCACCAAATGTATAAAAGATTTAGGAATTTTAGATTCTTATTATTCTTCTTCTTATCGTGCCATCCCCTAACTGAGATCAGCCACCATCAGGGCTTACGTAGTCTTATCATTTGCAACCCGGAACTGCACTCATCCCGATCACAGACGTTATTAAGCCAAGAAATGCATTGTCGTACTCTGCTACGCTTACCGATGATCTTTACTTAGATGAAAAGTTGGGGAATGTTGTACTTTATTCTCTCAAAATGTGGCCTAGGTACTATTATTTCTTGGTTTTGATGCTACACAGAACTTCTCGGTCTTTTCCCATTCGATTGAAAACTAGAAATTCAATTATAAAACTGTGTAATTACCTTAAAACGTAGTTATTTCTCACACATTGAAATACTACTTATAAAATAAAACCCAAACTCTAAGAAAATACTGTCAACTAACATCCATTTATAACATAACCACTCTTATACTCTTATACTCTTGTACTCTTATACCAAAAATAAACCACTAATATTGTTTTATGTATCATTATTGTCATCTTTAATAATAATTATTTTTAGTTACATGATGTGATTTTTAGAAAGAGATATGACTTTTTTTCTCACAGCTCCACTGAACTGTTCCGGATAGCAGAAGATAAGGCATTTATATCGCCTTGGTAGTGGCCGACCTTCGCTATCTGCCATGATAGCGAGAAGGAATGACTAGTTTTAAGGTCCCATTTTCAATCTTCCTTCAAACCGATTGCGTCATTTGCGTCAAAGACAATTGGCGCTGGTTATTGTAATGATGCTTGTGCAAACATTAGTGTTCTCGATATTTCTATACGGAGTTGAGTCGTGGACCCTAAAGGCAAGAGAACGGAAGGCAATTGATGCCTTTGAGATGTGGTGTTGGCGCCGAATGCTTTGCATTTCTTGGACGGAGCACAGGACAAACCAGTCAATCATCCAAAGACTGAAGATAAAGAAACGGCTCTCGACGATATGGCTAAGAAGAATTCTGCAGTTTTTTCTACATATTGTCAGGCGTGGATTGGACAACCTGGAGAGACTGGTAATTTTGGGTAGCCTCCAGGGAAAGCAAAGCAGAGGAAGAGCATCTGCACGATAGAGCGATCAAGTGAAAGAGCTGACTGGGGGCACCAAGCGGAAGATCGAGAAGGATGGAAAGTCTTGGTCGCTCAAAAGATGGCGAAATTTAAATGTGGTCACGATCCTCTGCCATGAGTGCACGACCAAGAAGAGAAGATATTGTAATTTTAATATCCATGTATTGTGACTAGGTACTACAGTATTCGTTTTTTTCGAATGCTCCCAATTTGACCACAATAAAAACATTTCCAAATCAACATTAGTTGTCGAAACTCTTTGACATTATGTGTGTTTATGTTTGATGTCCCGCTATCAGGCGCGCAGATTCTATTGCAGATATTCCAAGTGGAGTAGTAATAATAATGCTATAGTGTCCCTTGTGACCTTAGACCGGTTTTGTTATGCGGTCCCACTTGTGGCAGGAGGTGGACTGCTGTAGCCGTGGCGGGTGCATCAGTTAGTGCCGCAGAGTCAAGTGCATAAAAAATGCATCCACGGCTTGATTACTCCGCACGCAACTTACGCCTTAACCCGTTGATACCATGAAGCTTTCGATATATTTTTTACGCAATATATTATATTATTTTAATATTGTCACTCATACCGTATCCACACTTTCACTGAGAATACCTTTGCGAGGCAGATCGAGCGCAAAAGGCATCAGACGGTATGAACCTCTTCATATACCAAATAGTATCAGAAAAGTCTCGACAGATAGATAGTTCTTCGAAAATTCTTGGTGAGCGTGTCAATATGGGCATAAGGTTTACAAGATATTCCATCACAGGATAGGCGTGCTATTTACTTAATGCTTTCGTCTATCACGCGGTTAAAATATTTGATAATATTTATCTATTATACTAAATATATTTATTTATTGAAGGTTTATATTAAACAGATAATATATATGAATTATATTTACAATAAGGTATTTTAAAATTAAATTATACTTATTTTTCAAGTATTTATCTTCTTTGTTTTAAGTACTTTATTATACCTATTAATGTTTTCAATTTTTCGTCGTAAAAAAACTAATCATTTGTTTAATTAAAAACTTGTTATAGTTGACTGTTACAATAGTTAACCAGTGGTTATAGTCCAAAACAGCTGTCAACGTGATGACTCATTCTAAAAAGAAAAATAATTTTGTTTAAAAAATCATTAAGCATGTCTATTTGTTGATTACATGTTTATTTTATTGTGTATAATGATTGCATACATTTTATCTAACAGCTACTTTTGTATTGTATTATTGAATTTATTAACTCACTAGTATGGCAGAAGAGTATAAGTGACATTATAGTGATCTTCAAATAAAAGTGCAATCATAGTGATGAATACAAAATCACATTGTCAATAACACCGTAGTACGCAGGCATCAATCAGTTAAAGCTCAATCCATTTCAGCACGTTTACATCGTCTTTTACCATAAGAAAAGCGTACAGGCTGGAGGTCGCAACTATATGCATACATTGGGTTTATCTGCAGTGTATGCCAACGATGCAGTGATGATACCTGATAAGTTTATTACGTCATTAAATTTATATATTCCATCCGATGATGACATTAATAAAACTCTATTTAAATTAGGCACCGAAAGTGTTAAGTGCTGCATTCAAACTATGAGCTTTTTTAACAACACCCATGCAAATTTACACATACTCAAAACCTGATTTCAAAATCGAGATAATGACTGGACAAACTTTTAAAATACGACCAAAGTAAATATATTATAACGCGTACATATCAGAGTGATCTTGGTGTGCCGATATTTTTTTACTCAACTTATTTAAATAATACTTTGTAGCAAAGTATACCATCTCATTTTCATATAGAGCTTTCATAATAATATTACTATATCATTTTTTTATGTCTGCCACAAAAAGCTCTGCTTACGAAGTTCTTGCTGTTAACATAAAATATTGTACAACTTATTTTACTTTCTTGGTCTGCTTGTCGAGATAGTAGCCAATTTTTATACTTAGGTACCATAGTTGCTGACAATTAAAGTCTTTCCAGTAAAGTTGAGCTTAGGCATGGCGGGGTATGCATTCAGCCAACTTAGAGTCGCGTGAAGGTCTATCACAGTCTTCAGATGCGGTAGGCATGTCTATGTAGTATGTTTTTCACACGCGTCCGACGCGATGCTGTGTGTGCAAACGGCCTCTACAAACAGTATTAAAAATTAATTTCACAAATGGTAATTAGATGGCTCTAATTAATAGTATTATCTGCGTGTAGCTTTATACGATCTACAAATTAGTCATACGGAAAGATTAAAAATTCATATTAATAAATTCAATAAACTTGTAATAACTAAGTTTCCAATTTCTTGGTTTCTACGATATAAATTTAAAATACTGCGGAATTTGTGTTCATAATGTTACTATTAATATTAATGTATATAATTGTATTTTCATTCACAATCTGCATCCATATATATAAAAATACAAATTAAAAAACCTGAATGGTGGAGACTGAATGTAATAGTTTGTTTAGTAGGTACCCGTTATATTTATTTTTGAAAATCCATAAAATACTTACATAAATATATTTTAATAATATATCACACTCTTTCCATATAGGTACGCAATGCTATTGTTAGCTATAAAAAACATGTGCTTGGATTTGCCAAATTCTTAATTAATATACCATTGGTGTTAATATAAATATTTTTTGCCATTCCCAACTGCACTTGGATATTGGCGCGCTGAGTTTTATATCCCGTTTACACGTGAATGGATTTACTGTTGACAGTAGGTATTATCGCGGCCATAGGTAACAAGAAAATATATAAGTAAATATGCATTATCTTGCAGTTGGCAAGATTGCATCCATGAATCAAAACATTTTGGAAACTTTTGAATTTTCATGCGACAGTAGGGATTTTTTCGATTTGCGCCTGCACAGTAGAACGTTAGTGGCGAACCTGCTGGCAAAAATACGAACTACGAACGAATTTACAGGTTGACCGATTTTTACTACCTGTCAATTGTATGAAATAGTATCATAAAATGACAACATCGTGTCTTGCTCACTCTTAAAGAATGAATTTGAGAGACAGTCAGCACTTTTACGTGTAAACAGTTATTGTCATGATAGTTTAAGATACGCACTATTGCTGCCAGTAAATCCATGCACATGTATAAATGCGCTACTATTAACAAAAAAAAAACAAAAATCGTATACTATGCAAATATACGTAGGTACCTACGTATTCTACGTTAAAATAAATAAATACTATTTTTATATTTGTAAGTTGATCTAAATGAAGTAAATAAAATAAGCTCTATGTATATTATTATAAACTATGTAAAACCTGCCGCGACGCAAACCACTTTGAGCTTTTAATTGCAAAGTTCCCATCACCGTCACTCTAATACATGTGCGCGCGTATTCTCGACACATACACGTATACAAGACAGGACATGTGATCGGAAAATTATTTCCCAGCTAGTTTATTCGGATCCTTAATCATTGTCGCACAATCTGGAATTATTTATCGCCTCGTGGAAGATAAGACAAATGAACAGGATTGGCTCGTTAACAAAACGACGTATGCGAGCGTGTAATAAAGACTATATCTACATGCCCACTTTCTAACAGTTCCTTTTGTATATATATACAAGACAATAAGTATTTAAATTCAAATTTCAATAATACTAAAATATCAATAGACACTAATTACTTTTACTTTATAGGGATAACACAATATCATGGGATAAAAATGCATTTGGCAAACACAAAGACTGCTTGTCCTCATACGAGGGTTCTCCAAGAATTAAAGACTTTTATTATTTAAAAAATCAGGAAAATTTTATTTTTATAAATAAAACATACAAAATTTTAGGTAGGTACATATCCCCACTATTTTTCGACGTAGTCCCCATTACGATCAATGCACTTGGTGAGCAGTGGCACTAGGTTCTTGATTACCTTGTAGAACTCTGGCGCCGCCGTCCTCAAAATTTCTCTCATCTCTTCCTCCAAGTCCTTGTCGGACGTTTTCCGACCAAATGTTACTTCAGGTAAAGAAAAAGATAGAAAAAACTTGACGCTAGGTCGGAGCTATAAGCAGGATGACGGAGAACATCCCATTTGTATCTGTCCAAAATATACACCCACGGTGGCCGCGCGGCATAAGCGTTGGACTATCACGCCGTGGGTCTCAGGTTCGAATCCTGGGTCTGGCAAGTACACATATTGTTTTTCAATTTGTGTGTGAGTCAGGGTATGGACCTAATAGGTTGAGCAAGTGGCTGACATCCATTTCTCGTAAAAAACAAAATCTGTTAATACAAACCTCTACTCTGTGGAGGCCCATATGATCCTATTAGGATCGGACATGGTCGGAAAAAAAAAAAAAAGCTACAAAAAGACCTAATCGCTTTTCACGCAATTTTGTTTGTGAGGTTCTATCAGCATTTTGGGCACCCAACGGTCTAAGTTTCCCCTCAAAATTGATTTTATAGTAGACGTATTGATGTCTGGGATCAAAATTACGAGCTCATGGACTGTCAGACCTCCATCTTCTCCCCTCCTCATCATATTCTACCACTCGAAAACTCAGTACACCACTTCCTGAGATTCCACTGGTTCATCAAATTACCACTGGAATGAAATTGGATGTGAGACGACGATTGATTTCAACAGTATAGACTCCCTCCTGGTTGAGAAACCGAATGATTGAACGCACCTCGTAGGTGGCGGGATTTGACAGCGGAGCGTTCATCTCAAACGAGCGAAAAGGTCATACTAAAGCAGCTACCGAGCCGGCTCATCACTCGTTCTGGAGAGAGAAGTCTACGCTACTCGCCAGTGCTACCATTTTTTGAGAAATAACATTCACGTCGCCAAAAATGAATAAAGGTCTTTAATTCTTGAACTACCCTCATACATAGATCACCGGAGGAACTATCTACGAGGCGGGCTATATATGCAGAGAAGGATTTAACTAGTCATTATATTATTTTCAGCATCAATTACCTCACCATTGTAATAAAAAAAAAAAAACTTAACGCCCACGATGATTGAGCGACTTATAATATTGTGGATACGGGGTTTGAATTCCGGCACATATTTGGACATTACTTTTTTTTAACATTGACACATTATCCAAATTCACATATTGTTTTTCATCTTATAATAAGTAGAGCAAGTAGTGAACACCCAATTCTCATAAAAACATTAAAAAAAAATGTTAACACTTGACTGCAAGATGGTAACCCTTTAATGTACATATTATAATGTATTATCTATTCGATCAGAGTATAATTAATATATGATTAATAACTTTGCACTCCGGTTCTAGGATGAAAATGATGTAATAGTATATTCTAAAAAAAAAATTACATATAATTATTATCTATTTATTTATCTATTACTACATTATTATAATACAAGTGAAAATTATTTGATCTAATTTTATGCGGGATAATCAGGCAAAAAGGCGTATATCAGTGTAGTTAAAGGTGAAAAAAGTGCAAAGTTATAAAACGTTTACTCTACTTTTAATATGTAATAATATTATAAATTAACAGTGGCATCTGTGAATAAAAACTATAACTATGTTATTAGCAAACTTTGTTCACTGCAGAGAACTGCAAGTTTTTATATAAATTTTATTCACACAAAAAATATAAAGATTAATACAGTTTGTTGCTGAATGGCAACACCATGCAATTAAAGGCTAAGGCAACCTCTAGGTACTCTGTAAAGACCTATATTAATATGTGAAACAAAATCTTATCTTGATACTACACACAAGTAACGAAGGACGTGACAGACTGCATATTTCATTAATAAAAAATAAATCATCTAATAATTTATTAAGTATGTATGTATTATCTTCTTATAATTCTTATTCATCAACCATACAACCGAGTACAACCATACTTGAATTGGCCTTCTCCAGTATTAGTTTCCATCCAGGCCTATCTAAAACCGATTCTCTCCAGTTTTGGACATCCATGGTCTCTAAATTCAATACAACTCGACAGGAACCACCACCCGCCACGTCTCCACACCCGTTATGCAGGCGTATACCGTGGCGTAACGAACGATAGGCGTGTTCAAATTTGTGCCGAAAGTGTCCCAGGAGCAACTTCCCAAGACCTTGGTTGGCGTGCACTAGAGTGTGCGTGATCCCTACTTTCATATAATGTATTACGGTCAATTCTCGATGAGAAAAGACCTTCTCGCTCGCCGTATAATGCCGCAAACTTTTTAAAAGCTGAGAAATTTTCCCTCGTAGATACCAAGTTGCAATGGCCGACCGGTCCAACTGAGGGTCGGACCGATTTGAAAAGCTCTTCCCTTTCAACCGACACTCCCAGAGGATGTGATCGGCATCCTGCAATTCGCCACATAAGCAAGTCGGAGATTCTATTAGGCCAAGCTAACAGAGCTTGGAGGCAAAACCACCGTGTCCGGCTATGAACTCTATTTTGAGTATGTCTAATATGATATTACCTATATACCTACACAAAATAATTATTTTTCATAAAATAGTTGTAGTGAGGGTAAATATTTTATTTTACTTTAAATCATCACTAGCAGACGTAGGCGTCGTAACCTGTCATTGTATCAAATATAATAAATAAATAAAAACAAAACAAAACGAGAAAAACTGGGAAAATTTAATTTTACTCAGTAAAGCTAATTTACACTTTTTCCCATACGTAATATTTATACGTCATAAACATAGTAGCAGTTGCTAGTACTAAGTAGTGGATGCAAATATATATTAGATATATCTTATAGGGTAGGAGAAACCTTTAAATATGCATGAGCTACAATAAATTTGCAATGAATACGAATTAGCAAAAGAAATAAATAAATCTTCAACATATTGCAGCGAGATAGAAGGCGTCGATATAAAGCATATTATTGACGTGGGAGAGTTTCATATTATTTTTTCTATTTGCTGCTTGTGACGTGTTTAAGATTAGCTATCTCATCAATATATTAATGCAACGCAAAATGCACGCCACTGTATCAAAAGGCTTTCATTGGTTACGTTCATACTAATGTGGGTACCTTGTTATAAAAAAATATAACTTTATTAATTGTTTAACTATTCACCAATCACAGTTCCCTATTTTTGTTTATAGTATCATTTTTGTTTCTCATTGGTAATATTATTATATAATATTGCAGTTGTTTTATGAATTAAAATGTCACCTGTTGATGGGAAAACATTATTACTTTAAATAAACAATGAAACATTTAGTTTTTATTCCACATGTTGAGTCACTAGTGTGGTGTTTGATGTGTAAGTTGAGGATGATGATAATGACGAAGTCTACGATGTAGCAGGGTGAGATTTATTAGCAGCGTATCGGTACAATGGTATATTATACATGATAGTTACGAGCTAAGTACTCGGATTTGAGTGACATTGAGATAAATTATTCTTCGTTATTTATATAATAAAAGGTAGTACATTAACATTAAATTCTGTTACATAATCATATTAAACTAAATAATAGAATCAGCGTTTTAAAGCGAAATGAAATATTATTTGTTATTACAGTTGTACGAAAATATGATACTATAAAATGATTATTCAGCTAATACACCGTAATGGTATAATGTGCTGTGATATGATGTAATAATACACCGTCTCTAATTTCGCCAATCGACTTGCTGGTCTAGCTGAGTTGTTTACTGGAAATGGATTCGCTGGGAATATATTATTGCAAAGTAATTTGATATTTTTATAAATAATAGATATATGCTATTATTCTGCAGCTACACACATATTTAATACTGTAATACCGTACGAAAAACATGTAATTTCGTCAGAAAATAATACTTGCTGTTCTTTTCAATTTTTCTACATACGCGAGTAACTCATTTTTGCCAAATGTTCTTTTACCTTCCCTTTACGATGCTAATAAATTTCGTCCGTTCCGGTGATGCCATCTTGGGTTACCGTGCGATATTGATAATATAAAAGTGGATAAAAGACAAATTCCTATTTTGGAAACTAAAATAAGTCTAATAAGTTTTTACCAGTTACGGCTTAATTATAATCATACGAGTATTTCTATACATTTTTATAGCCTATGAGTTATAATGTTATCTTGATCTCACCGGCTACTTTCAAAATTATATTTTTCTCAGATTTGATGATGCCCCTCTTTGTCGCATCTACTTTTAGATCTATCTGTTCGGTTTGCAATGTGCATTCATAATTTAAACTATTATAAACTACATAATATATGCTGTAGTTAAAGAACCCGCGGTTATCTTATTCTTTTTTCAAAACTGTTCTTTTTATGGCGGTTTAATTAAGGCAGTAGACACACCTTTTCAGCGGGCAGATAATTCTTTGGTCGCGGTAAACGTGTTAAGAGCAGGCCCTTTGGAGATTCTTCAGATAAAATCGGACGATCGGTAATATCTCAACCATCGAATCTTCTGACAGCCGCGGTGAATGGGATTTATTTATTTATTTTATTATGAATTCTTATGTTTGTAAAATATTTTAGATTTAATAACTAAATTTTAACAAAATCATTATAATTTCACATTACTCAGTAAATACACATTTATTGGATTTAAATAATTTTAAACTAATACATTATTATAGTTAATATGTTTTTTTTTTTTTTTTATGAAACACAATAGGCTGTGAGGCCCAATAATAGTGGTAAAACTCCCAAGCTTGAGAAATTTACATATAAGATTATGTAAATATATTTTGACCTCATCGGAAATCGAACCGAGAACTCCGGGATGGAAAGCCAGCGCCTTACGCACTGCGCTACGAGAGCCGCCTAACGTAATACAAAGTATATCAGTAGGTTAGGCACTATATTTTTATATAGATTTTTCAATAAGTACCTTATCCCAAGGCTCGCTTTCATCCGGGGACCCCAAGTTTGAGCTCGGTGAGATGACAATAAATTTATGTGATTTTCTGAAAGCCTGGGTGTTTAGTTACAGTTTTTGGGCCTTATAGTTTATTGTAGTGTTAAAAGTAATGTTTATACACATAATATTATATAATATACATATCATCATCATCGACCGGGGTCGATCGACTGATGGATGAAAGCTCCCCCCTAGCTCCCTCCACTCTTCTCGATCCCTAGTTACCACAGTCCCTAGTTTGCCTCATACATCCACCGAACTTCATGAATTCGTCTATCATGCGTGTTTTACGGCATCTCTGTGGGCGTTTAGTAATATAAAAAAATAATTAATATAAAAAGTATGAATTAGTCAAAAATCTCTCAATTACAGCATAGAAAACTTAATAAGCTAAATTTTAATAATAAATATGACCTTAAAATATGTAATAATAAGATAGGGCCCTTTGACAAATTCACATTTTATAACGTTTTTTTACAATTATTGTAATTAAAATAAAAAAATATTTTTCTTTGTTATATTTTCAGATACATATTTATTAATTAACACAGTTGAAATTGTAAATTATCAAAAACATTTCTCCAATTGCAAGCTTTTGAAGGTGCGAGTAATTACTTAATTAGCTTATTTTATCTTTTTTGAACCAAGTGTTTTTCAATAAGTATCACAGCCTCTCTTCATTCATCTACGCAAGTCAACACAATGCAAGTTTGCGTGCACAAATTTATTTATGCATCTGTATGCATTTAGCTGCACGCATGCTGTGTAGCCGTGTCATGTATATTGTGATCAGAAACTGATGTCACTATAAATAAAGTGACAGATACTATTCTATGTTTTATTTTTATGAATACAATCAACCGTCATTGAATATTCGCTACCTGATACATATTTTCGTCGCTATAGATTGGTTTGTCGAATATCCGTTTTTGTTGAAATCGATCTTTTAATGCAGAATGATTTTTGTATCTCAAAGGACCAGAACCATCCGTTTCTTGAAATCGCTTTGTAATGAATACAGCATAATATGCTGTAAAATCAACAATTTAAATTCCTCCATGTATTTAAATATAGGATAATGAATTTTGTTTTTCGTCTCCTGAACATTTGACATTTGGTCTATTCGACAAACCAATCCTACAGCGACGTTTTTATTGATATTGTCCTGTACCTAACTCTTCAAAGTAAAATGAGATAACTGAAATAAACCACTTTTAATATTGGTATCTATAAACAAAATCCTTCCAAAATAATTAATCTATTATAAACCACAGAAAAAAAAAACAAAATAAACGTGTAGTTAACTATTTCATTTGTATGACTTTTATCTCAAAACTAGTATTTTTTAATTATTCCACTGTTGCTTTCAGAAGTAGCAAATCCGGATAATAATAAAGTTGATTAGTGAAGTAGGTAAGTACTAAAATAATGACCTTTTTTACGCATGGGCATACGAGCACACACACAAAGGAGAATGGTTCTAGAATCAGGACCGCCCCCAGGAATGAAAGAAATACAAAGTGAAAATACGTGAAAGGAGTAGTAATTACTCACGCCGGTGATGTTATACTGTAATATTATTTCCTTTAAAAATTAATTTGTGGTATATGGGAAATCGCCGAACGAACAAATATTGACACAATCGTCTCTAACAATGAAATCATGATAACCATTTTCAGTATTTATTATTATAATCAAAACACGTTTTATAATTTATCGAATGTAATAGTGATACAGAGTTTCTTAGGCAGGTTGTATACAAGTCCTTTGATAAGTGAGGTATGTACGTATGAAACAAGTGCAATGAATGCTTTCTGATTGAGATGACGCCCACTTCCTTTGCTACTGACGCCTAGCTTTTCTTATTTTAACTGGAGTGACTAGACAAGAAGCTTTGCAGATTTCTTTAATCTTTAGAAGGATATCAATTTATTATAAACTTAAGAATCAATGAAAATTTTAATGATAATTATTATAGTATTAAGTTTAACTAGTTGTTTGATTTAATATTGTTTTAATTGCTTTACTTGAATACCTAGTTAAGTCTAGAAAACATCAATAATTAAAGCTTATTAAAAACACATTCCTAATTTAACACTCTACTGCAGTGCTCCGCAACTGGTGTGCCGCGGAGCATGGCTTCCAAAAAAATACAAATAATTTTGTATATTATACAATAATTACATAATAGCCAAATTTGCGTACATGGCTGGTGATATATTTGAGCACCTGCATAAACTTAATGAAACAATCCAAGATCAGAATGAAAATATATTGACGTGCTCTGATAAATTAGAAGGAGTTAAGACAAGGATCTCTACAAATGTACCATAGGATCTACCAGACCACCATTGAAAACAAGCAATTAATTTTGGATCCGTCTCAAAAACATTTAACTTTGCTGCAAAAGAAATTTCACCACTCCTTTCATATAATCAATACTACTGGAATCGAAACCTGGAAAATTCTATAGAAGCACTTTCCCTATAAATTTGAGAGGAATTTATTGAATTGAGAAACGACGAGAAGCTAAAACTGAACTTCGCCAATGTTCCATTGGCTATTTTCTGGATTTCGATTAATAGAGAATATCCTCGGACATATCTAGGTGAGCAAAGTTTGTCAACTCAAGTAATAATTAAAAATAATAAGCAGTCTTGTTTGAAGGGTCTTGACCAAGCTCAAAAAGATTGCTCTTTCAAATATCAAGTCAAAATATATAAAACTTTTATGTTCATTGGAATAAGCTCAGGTATCACATTAATTAGGTAGTGATTATATTGATAATACAAATATATGGAAATATGTACATTCAATTCTTCGTCATGTGTTAAGTTGTTTGTATATATATATATTTTAGAATTATTAATAACCATGTCCTTGCTTTTTTGTACAAGGTGATTGTTAGTAATTTTGAACAATTACAAACACCCAGGCTTTGATAAAAACACATAAATGTTTTTGACATGACCGGGAATCGAACCCAGAACTCTCGGGTGGAAGGCCAGCGCCTTATCCACTGCACCACGAGAGCCGCCTAGTTGTTTGTATATTGAATTATAATAAAAAAAATTAAAAAAAATAGTGTAATTTTTGGTGCATGGCTCCCACAAGGGAGGGCGGCTGACAAGGTTCTAGCGTGGGGGCCCGGCGTGGCAGGTTAACCAGATAAATGAGATAAACAAAAATTACAAATTTTCTCTAATAGTAAAAAAAGTTGCCTACGGCACTGTTTTATTACGGTATTAATATTTCAAAACATGCGATTGTGGAATACAATTTATTATTATTGTATCAATAATCGAAAAATATAATTATTCTTAACCCGACAACTAACCATAATTCAAGTGAATGTATTAATAAATACAAAAAAAACGCTAAACATACAATCAATACTATTTATTGATACCAAAGATCCTAGGCTGGGGTCTGGGGATGTGGGATTCATGTTTTGGTGTATTTAATTGTTTTACGTGTGGTCTGCCGCGAAATTATGGGAAGGCATTTGGTGTGCCGTGGGTGAGAAAAGGTTACGGAGCACTGCTCTAGTGCAGCCATCCATAACCAGGATGAAAATGTGGTTTACATAATAAAATTTAACTATGCGTTGGGAAACCTAATTGAACAGGAAACTACTGGTAGATTATCAAAGTAGAAAGATAACAATTTTGCAGGTAACATTAAAGAATACCAGATAAGATACCAAAGATTCTAACAAAGTTTGTAGAATATACGTTTTTTTAACTTTTTACTATACTGATACGTCACTTTGCCTGATTTCCCCGACCATGTCGGATCCTAATAGGATCATAATATGGGCCTCCACAGAGTGGAGGTTTATATTAAAAGATTTTCCTTTTACGAAAAATAGATGTTAGCCACTTGCTTAACCTATTAGGTCCTTACTCTGACTCATACACAAATTGAAAAACAATATGTGTACTTTTTAGACCGACCGGATTCCAACCTGGGACCCACGATGCTATAGGCCGACGCTTAAGCCGCACGGCCATCGTGGTTACCTTACATATATTGGATAAAAAATATATTTACTTGCATTCATGTAATAATTATGTAGTAATAAATAAATAGGTAATACAATATGTAAAAAAAAAATTTAGAATAAATTACATCCCTTTCATCCTAGCGCCGGAGTGCAAAGTTACGAAGCATTGAGCAGAAGTGATGTATATTCTAGAAGCTCCAAAAGATGTGAATTCCTTCACGAAGAAGGTACAAAACGAATAGACTTGACAAGAAGAAGAATAAAACCTAATGAATGAGGTCAACTATTACCTTGACATGTAACGTGGAGAAAGAAGAAACCTATGAAACGAAAAAAAAAATACGAGTGTGTTATTTCGTCATGTCTCCTGTGTTTATTCTTTTCTTTTGGTGCCGATTTTCTATGTTTGATAATATTATGTATAAATTCTCTTGTCTTATCGGATGGTCTTAAAACCTCCTCATTGGTGATGTGATTAGCCCAGGACATTATATTCATGGTACGCCGATACAGACATATCTTGAAATACGTTTCTGTAACGTCTGGGCTTTGAGTCCGTAGACCAGTAGGGTTACGATGTAATCATAGCATTTATAATTTTATTACTTACACATATTTTGAAATGAATACTCTATTACTTTAATGAATATGTTGGGAGTTTTTTTCAGGGACACCTTTTGACATCACATTAAAATAGCGTTTTTGGTTTTTTACGATCTAGAATAAGCTCAAAATGGTGCTATACATTCATTAAATGTATTAAATTTACTAATTAAAAATAAAATTAGTATGTTCAGTGTATATGAGTACTTTTAAATAAATATGTATATACAAACTGCACTGTCTTTCACCTTTAATTAATATACTAGAACATTATTTTCCGCCTAAGTTGTTTAGGATATATAAATCTTTACAAACGTGTTACTTGCTCTTGCTACATACTACATGAGAAAATACATAATATAATTTAAATGATTTGTTCTAGTTTCCTTTCCTCAATCAAAATATTATTATTTAAACTTTATTACATAGTTTTAATTTTGACTTTTTTAACATATTTTTTTTCGTTAGCTCTTCAATTCAATGACGCGTATCTTAACCATCTACCGACATTAATGACATATTTTTTTACAGATTTTTTGGTAAAACATGTTTGTTAGGTTATGTTATTAAAATTAGTATATAAAAAATATGTACCCTCATCTTACATTACTAATTATTTTCAAATATGTATTATATAACATTATACATCTTAATAATTTTTAATGTATATTTTCAATGAATATAATCAGCACGCATTTATTTTTCTTTAATGAATCAGCGTTTATATAAAAATATTTGAATATTTTAAGAAAAACCCTTAAGGATGTTTCAAGTGGTATAAAAATATAAATTCTGTATGCGAAAGGTAATTTATATAATGTAAAATTTACTTAAAAATATTATTATATTATTTTAAAATATCATAAATTTATTAAGCGTAGCAGAAAACAGCCAGTCGACCAAATGAGTAATAGTGAACAGTAAACATGACGTACCTTACGTGCGTTTCTACGTTCTGCATAAATCACACAGGCCTCATTCAATAAAGAATATTCTACAAATTCAGAAAGAATAAAAAATGATAACAATAGTCACACTACACTAAAATAATTAATTAATTAATAATAAATCAATAATTCAATAACACATAAAAACAAAAATCCATAAATAGGTATATTATCATTAAATTTATCTCCTTAAAAGTAATTCACATTTTTATTGACATAATAATATTATGCATAATATTATATACGAAATGAGAATCAATTTATTTATTACAACGTTTTTATTAGCTCGTATTCTTGTTTTTCCGGTGGTTGTTTGTCCTTGCAATCGATTTTTAACTAGCTTCCCGACTAGCTAGACATTTGAAACTTTTAGAATATATCAGAACACGATACCAATGCATTCTTTTAATACTTTTAGCCATCTTTAAGCAGAATTGAATTCATTTTCAGTTAATTCTGTTTTGTATGGAAAGTTAATTCAGTAAAACCCGTAAAAAGTAAAAGACTATTATTGGTTGCTAATTTGGTGTTCCCAGCAACTAAATTAATAATATATACGTGCGTTACTATGGAAATCAAAAAGACATTTATATACATTTACATACTATATTTTTTTGTTTGTTTTTTATTTACTTCATATCAAGTACAAGTTTGAGCATATTAAGCATAATATATAACAGAAAATTTAAAAACGACGTATATAAAAAGTTCTTTTTATCTTGTAATTATTTTATTTTATGTATGGTTAGATCACAATCACACCTATTAATATAATTCAAGCACTTACATGGTGTCAGTATATAGACGACAAAATCTAAGAATTCGCATAAAAATAAAGCCAGGCATTCCAAAACAAAATTACTTGTTCAAGAAATGATTATTATTAGAGAAGTACCAGTAGTTTGGTGGTTGCCAAAAAGACCTCCATAAAACGCATACAGGGCGCAGGTTTCAACAACATCCTTACTAAATATACATCATTTTGAAAATTTCTGAGAGAATATATAAAATTATAACCAATAGAAATGTATGTTCAATAATCAGAATGGTACATTCTTAAATCTTGTGAATTATTCGTTGAATAAAAGAAATAGTTAATTTTAAATTATTAGCAAGTTCAAGTAAGTTACATCATAAACAATATTGGAGAAATCCACGACGTCGGTTAGTAAATGAAGTAATAGGTATCTACTTTGATTAATAAAAACAAAACCCGATTGCCAAAGTAGCTTGATTTCGAAGAACGCTAATAAGTGGGTATTTAAAAGGCCAATAATTAAAATGTGTCACAATTAGTATGTCACTGCGTAGCATATTGGTAAATGCGACGGACGGGGCGTAAACCCGGGAGATGCAGGGTTCGTTTACTGGCCAGGGTGGCTTACTTTTTTCAAAAAAGATTTTTTCTATTGGTTATAATATATTCTCTCAGAAAGTGTTTTTCAAAATTATGTATGTTCAATAATCAGAATGGTACATTCTTAAATCTTGTGAATTATTCATTGAATAAAAGAAATAGTTAACATGCTTACTAGTTTTAATTTATCCGCACTCACACAAAGAAGCGGGATTTAATATTTAATTAGATAATATTATGGTATACACACTCACATGCATTTATGCTGTTTACGCCTACGATTTAGTTAGGGAAGTATTCAATAAATAAAAAAAAATATTTTAATTTAAAAGTCTTTGTTTAAAATGTGGTCGGTATTTTCTTGACGTATTTATAGTCACTTAAACTATAGTAATATATGATAATATAAAGCAAGATATATCTGTATATTTTGATAAAATGCGTGGTTTCTCATGATTACAGATGATTTACAATGACACAAAACTGTTATGTGAATACATCAATACATTCTATTAAATCATCTTTATGACTGATCGCTACTCATAATATGGTGAAATATGACAAACGTATCCCTAATAGGACAATCTTCTGTCATATAACTGTCATAGAAACGTTGGGTATGTGTACTAATAATCGAATTTATTGACCGTAAGAGATTTGTACTAGTAAATCGACTGCCGCTCAGTAGATTTATGTTTATTGTAGTAACACTATTCCCATGATTTTATAATAATTGCATTTATTCTTAAACACAGTTACAAAAAGTAAGAAAATATTAAATTTTAATTAAAAATTACTGACATACTGATATATCCCAAGTTCTGGGCTAGCTCAGGATATGTGTCGAACTCAGGATTTATAAAAAAATAGATTAAATAAAAAATCTTAAATATTTTCAATGGTTTTCTTTTTACAATTATATTCTAATAATAAACACATTAGTTTTATTTTTGGCGCGCGAGTTCGCAAACTTCCACGTCCTTTTGTGATTACGTGTTTTTGTCAACTGCCGCTTCAAATATTTAAAAATTATCGCGTGACAATTTAGCAAGTAGGTACAGTTACTAGAAAAGAACTTTCACGCTAACTCTCTTCCACGCTTACATCACTTACATCCATCTCTTTTAAACTTATAAAACAAAATCTTATATAGATTTGCAAACTATTCATATTACTAAATTAATTACAATTTTAATACTATGAATCCTTAATATAATACTTAAAGCTATTAGTTTGAAATTTTATATCTAGGTACATATTGTAATTAGTATTTATTATAAATCTAACATATTCTTTTTTTATCCAGATAGCCAAGTGATACGTCATAAGTCTTCCATATTCTGTTAAGTGACTATGTGACCAAGCTGCACGTTTAGGCCTACATAACTTTATTCCGGCTCCCCATTGAAGACGGGAAGTCCAGGAGTATGTCAATAGTTAAAAACATATCACACCGAACTATAAGTAATGGAATTGTTTGATATAAAATCCTTGTTATTTCATGTCTGTTTCGCACTCAGATCATAAAGCATATATTATAAAGCGCCTCCAAAAATTTTACTGTCGCTGACCACTCTTCGTGCATCATACAAAACCATGCCAGTCCCGTAACTCCACCGTAGATACACTGTGAGTGGTATTTAGCGGCCTCACATAACATCTGCTAAGTATGATGAAAAGGCAGTGGAGATTTTTTTAACGCTGATATAAAATTAAAACGAGGCAAATCGTCACTTCAGTAATATGCAGTATAAGAAAAGTTTGTAACGATTTTAACAAAATCTTACAGGGATTATTTTTAATACATATTATTATGCTCAAGTTATTGGATCCAATAAGCGTTCTATACAAAGACAATTAGTATTAATTGAATAAACATATCGTCGTAAGAACTCGACAGACAGCCAGAGATGTAGCCAGTGATTAAGTATATAATAAAAAGTTTTCTTTTTTTTTATTGTACCATATCCGATCTTAATAAGATCATTTGGGTTGGAGTTCCTGTATGTATGAGCTGGGTTGCAGAGTGGTGGTTTTTTGTATAGTAAGTTTTGTAGTGTAATTATTAGTAAAATAAGTAAAACAATCACAAATACCCAGGCTTAGAGAAAATTATGTAAATATATTGTAACCTCACTGAGAATCGAAACCGGAGCCCCTGGATGAAAAGCCAGCACCTTGCGCGTTGGACTACGATAGGTGATATATTATTCAAGTAGCGTTTGATAGAGTTGCCACTTCATAACTCTCCACTCCAGCTCTAGGATGAAAATGATGTAATTATATTCAAAAAATATTTTTTACATATATTATCTATTTATTTATTAATTATCTACTATATATTATATTAATACAAATAGTGAATATTATTTAATCTAATTTTATGCGAGGTAATCAGAAAAATAAGCGTATCAGTGTAGTAAAAAGTGCAAAGTTATAAGGCGTATAAATACTGTAACTAGCTCCACTACCTATCGGTCTGAACTGACAAAAAGAATTATAATTTAACAGCACTTCTCTTGGCTGTGTTAACTTTTAGGGCGAGATAGACAGACCGCTGATAGCAGCCTTGTGTGTTGAATAGATGCGTTTATGCAATGATGTAACTATACATTGATAATATATTAATGTGGGAATTTAGCTATTTCTTAAATATACACAATAAATCTCAACTTAGTCTATTCAACTGTAAAACTTATTTATTGAAATAAAAACATTACTTTCAATAATATATTTAACAATATAACATAATATTACTGTGGTAGTTTGGTCAGTTATTACTAACTAATCAATTGATGTCTTATCTTATATATAAAAATCAATATTTGTTTGTTTGTTTTTTCGTTTGTTCGTATTTTATGCGCTGCCATACCGTTCATCCGATTGCGATAAAACTTTGTCAACTTATTGATTGCACTTGCGCGAAGGTTATAGGTTATTTTATATATATATATAAATGAATGTATGTCTGTCTGTCCCGTATGCGTTTCTATACTATTCATCCGATTGCGATGAAACTTTTGTCAGTTGTTGTGCGCACACCTGCGAAGGTTTCTAAATCGATATTATACAAAATACAAAATACAAAGTTCGCTGTTTGTTTGTTCCATTCAATTTTGAATTTTTTTACTACATATTAATACTATTAATAACGTTTGCATATTTTGGATTTGATTTTAATTTAGTGTTCTTTTGTTTGACCTTTACTCCTATTAGAATTACTTTCATATTGCCATATTGTATTACACAGATATTTTAATATTAAAAAGATAATTACTTATTATTATTTTTTAAATATCTAAGACAAATGTATCCACGAAGCGACCCTGTGCGAAGCCGGCTACTTCAGCTTGTATTGAATAATATCTTATAACAAAATCCCAATTTCATATAATTGACTGCAATCGTAAATGATAATACTATATACCTAAATGTAGTATAAAAAAATATTTATTTGATATTAATATGTAATTCTTTCGATTGTTTACGAAACTGAATGTAAAGTGTACTATCGTATACAATCTACAATAATAGTACATACGTCCCTCCAGTGTTGAGTTATATGGATATGAGATACTGATTCTGAATTATGATGTCCATAACACAAATAGGCTGGCCTCTTCAGTCATATAACTGTCTCACGTTGCCGGACTAATAAACAAATTTATTGCTCAACACCAAATATGGAGAATGTAGTTTATTTCTTTTTGCTGTAAAAGTTTTCATTCTGGTTTTGCGAGTCAAAAGCGCTGGTTGTATTAATCATCGTAAAATGTAGGGTGCCCATTGGAAACTTTAAAAGCTTCCTGAAAGCTTTGGCAATTAAAACATTACCGTTATTAGCGATTGATGTAAAATTAATCAATCGTCATCAGCCAGGGTTGATCCACTGCTATATGAAGGCCTCCACTATACTTAGTCACTAGTTTTTTGCTGCCACGTACATCAAACTTTATGATTGTGATTGTTTACTGCCCTTGTGTATCATGTCTAGCCTATTGCCATTTAATCTGCTTAGCGACCTCTATCATATCGCGTACTCTTGTCTGCTTCCTTATCCATTGGATTTAACTAATGAAATGTAATAATTACAAGATAAAAAGAACTTTTTATATACAACGTTTTTAAATTTTCTGTTGAATCATAAGCTTAAACAATTAAAAACTTGTACTTGATAGAAATAATACTGAAATGTCATTTTGACACTCATATTGATTTCCATAGTAACGCACGTATATATTAATAATTTAGTTGTTAGGACCTAGCAACCAATTATAGTGGATTGGATTTCTTCCGAAATAACTTTTCATACAAAACAGAATTTACTGAAAATGAATTCAATTCTACTTAAAGATGGCTAAAAGTATTAAAAGAATGCATTGGCATCGTGTTATGATATATTCTAAAAGTTTCAAATGTCTATCTAGTCGGGAAGTTAGTAAAAAATCGATTGCAAGATTTGTACCGAACAAACAATCACCGGACAAATAAGATTACGACCTAATAAAAACGTTGTAAAAATGCCTTGAATTATTCTAAAGAGAAAAAAAAGTTGAACCTGATTAAAATAAACGCCTAATACTAACAGAAGATTATAAAATGTGTAATAATATAAAAGATTTTACTAATTCACATTTAGGTATTTTAGATGATAAATATTTGGTTTCTAAAAACATTAAATATAAAAAAATCATATCATTTTATGGTTATTTTAATTATTCAATTGCAGTTTAACAAGTTTTCTAAAGATATTTTGGAATTAAAAACATCATATTTTATATAGGATTATAAAAATGTTAACAACTTGAAATCCATTTTATTTATATCGAATTGAGGTTCGGCACTGTGTAATTTATCAGGCAACTGTATTAAATTGCAACTTTTGTATTTTGTCGACAGATTCATTCGCTAATTCAAAAGTAGCATTGTTATTTGCCATACATTATGAAATATGTTTTTTGAAATGATGATTAGTCTTTTTTATTAAAAAACAGAATCAATTTTAGTGTTTCTAAAGTTCAACAACCAATGAACATTTTAATTTTCAGTAGGTATCCGTCTTTCTTTTATTATCACATTTTAACGGAATATTTTACGACCCATAAAAAAGAAGAAAAATTAAAATTTACATATAACGCGCAATCATAAATCATTGTCCGTGGCTACTAAAAATACCAACATCAATAATCAATAAAATATTTATTGCCATACTAGAAAAATGCGCTACTCAATTACGTGTATGTTAATGGCCACCCCAACGCTAGTATACACTCTGGGATGCATTAATTTCCAATATGCAAAGTGAATTCAGGATCTGGTCACAGCGGGTCTTCTTCTTCTTTGCCTCTTCTTGAAGTCATGCAAATAATAATCTCGTCGTAGTAACGAGAATACAGCGGTTACCTAGTTAAGTTCACTCTTGAATCTGTGCCTAGTTGGCAGGCGATGTGAAACTGTGGGGTTGGTAATTATTTTTTATTTTTCTTAAATATTACATTTGAGTTATTGATTTTTATTGAGCGAGTTCCATGTATGAATAATAAATACTGTGGAGAGGAGAATAGTGTTTATTGAAGATTAAGAAATAATTATTATAGTATAAATATCATAAGATTCAAGCACTCTATCAGATATAAAATGTATAAGCGTCAAAGTTTAAATGACTATATGGTAGGTAGTGTCATTTCCCTCCATTTTTGAAAGTGAAAACATGCTGTCACTTTGCTTCGTTGTATGGATTTTTCGTCTGGATTCGGGACTTGGAGGTGAACAAACAACACACCGGAATTATGTTGGAAACGGCAAGGTATATTTACGTTAATATATTCTAAAGGTTACATTTTTATACAAATTCTTTTCAATTCATGGTTTTGTCGGATAGCGAGGTTAACACTGCTTACTGCGTTGCTGTCAAAAATGCTTCTCCCGCTAAAACAAACGGTCGCTTACGAGCAGTACAAATGCGGCGTTGCCATTCGTATTTTTTTAACGGCATTCAGACAATGTTGCCGGTCAAATATTTAACATTATTTAATTATTTTGCAATCAACCTTTACTATTTGTTGATTTGATATCAATTTGGGCCTCTCCAGATTCACAGAGACATCCCCAAATGGGGGCCATTTGGGGATGTAACAGTAGATAATATCAACACGTTGTTAAGAAAAGCCTGAAAGACAATTTGATTTTATTATAGAGCAGTATATAGCTAATAATGTTATCACAGATATGGCAGCCCTCGTAGTCCAGTGCGTATGGCGTTGCCTTTTCATCTGAAGGGCCCGAGTTTGATTCTCTATGAGATCACAGTATATTTTATTAAAACCAGGATATTTGTAATTGTTTCTCTTCTATTACTAGTTTCACTACAATACTATCATTGAGCTTTGTGACCTGTTGTAGTACTAAAAAGAATATAAATAATGTTTCTGTCTTAAAATTTTGTCATAATTTTAGGACAGAGCTCTTTGTGAAATTGAATATTGAGTCGTTATTTTTTAATTCAACCAGCATTTTCTTTTCATTGACGAGTAATAATATCTAGAATTATACGGTATAGTAAAAGTGGAATCCTCTAGCCTATATAAAAGTGATACATTTCTATTCCTTGAAATAGCACAATTATTGTTATATTAACATCCTAATTATAAAAGCGAAAAAATGCGTGGTTTAATTGTCATCATTTCTGGATTTTTAACCCTTGTCATTATTTGATGCAGCTGTAGTGAATAAATTGTTAAAGCTTTCTGATTGAAATATAATACAGTATATTATTTTAAATAAATTATTGTTTATAAAACTGAATTATATTTTGAATGTTATCAATCGATTTATTAAATTAAAAAAATATAGTAAACCCAAAATTAATCTGAAATAAATCACAAGATTATAATATTACAAGCTAACTAAATTTCATTTATAGATCGAAGATTATAAAATAACTTCACAGTATTCAATAAAACAGTCAAGCCACATTTTTACGGCTGGTTAAAATTTCAATATCATAAATCTTATGTGATAAGTAATAATATTTAAAATATGCAGGAAATATTAATTATAATGTTATTACGCAGGTACAGCTAAACAGACAATAAAATAATTTAAAAAAAAACAGGTTCATAAAAGGGAAGTATTATTTTAAAGCACCGGAAAAATAAAATAAAATACACTAATGAACCTTAATGACATAATATCAAACACATCTTTAAAGTTACAAAAAAATAATACTTAAAAAAACTCAAATGATTATTATTTTTAAGAAAACCAGTCGCCTAATAATAAGTACCTAAACGATATTAATACATAATTTAGTAGTATGATCTCAATTTTTATTTATGAATCTTAGGGCTACATTAGTACTACCGCGTTACAAACAGTAAGTTCGTGAGCGAACACGGCAACTCTCAGTAATTGAAGTAATCACAAAGAGATGCTTCACGTGACTGGGACGTATTGTGTTCTAGATGCCGCCAGAGCGTTCGACAAGTCGTCCCCTTGTGACACAGCCTCCAACAGAGTTCCGTCACTGTGGCCGGCTCTCACTCATCCTGCAACGGTGTTACAAAAGCGATCTACGCGCTGCAGATCTGGCATCGCAAGACTTAGCAATGGACGGAGGGAAGGGCGCAAACTTGTGCTTGCTGGATGTGCTTGTGCGGGATGAAAGAAGAAGAATAACTCACTGATACAGATTTTTCACAATATTTTATTCCAGTTAGGTACTTGTGTTATGTAGAATTAAGAATACTTATTATTAAGAATAATATAACGTCGCTAATATCCATTATGTGTAATAAATACTAATTCACATTATATTCCTGTTATTGATATTAATTACATATTACTTATTCCCTAAGTAACTATTTTTTGGACACATATTCGTTGGAAACATAATATAACATTATGATCAACTCAACTCTCATGATGCAGCATGTAAGGCGCTGGCCTTCCATTCGATAGCTCTGGGCTCGATTCCCGGTGAAGATACAATATACGTAAGTGATTTTTTCAAAACCTGTGTGTTTGTGATTGTTCAAAATTACCAACAACCACCTTGTTCGGAAAAGCAAGGACATGGTTATTAATAATATTACAAAAAATATATATTATGATAAACAAAATTGAAAGATTAAAATAAGGATGGCACCTAATTCAAAGGTTTAATCAAATACTATTTTAATTTAAAATTATTCCTTTGAGGCTGTAGCCTTAGAGACAAACATTAATGTGAAAAAACATTATTCGCATGCAAATATTTTGTTCAAAACAATATATATCACATTTGAGATTGAGATGAGAGTTTGGTCCGAGACTGTTCTAAATAAATTATGTTTGATAATTCAACAGTTATGTAATATTATTAAAATATTTTACCTGAAATAATAAAAAAAAATGTAATTAAAACAATAATATATAAGTGATGGGATTAGTAGGTTAATATTATTATTTTTACGTATAGTACTTAAAAAAATACTAGATAGGAATGCAAAATGTCTAATAATTATCACAGTTTGACGTTTGCACGACTAGTCAAGTAGCATACCGCAAAGATGTCAGAAGCCGCGGAAGCTGAATGTGGGAAAAAGTGGACTCAAAGATTCTCATCTGTGGCGCTTGAGATACGAAATGTCGCCCGAGCGGGATACGAACCCTAGCTACTCAAATTAAACCGCCCTGCAAATGGTATCCAACTATCGAACGTCTTGCTCTACGGCATTGCTTTATTACCTACTTAGTAAAATTTACTGAAAACATTACCTATAAGTACATACATAACGGTTTCATTATTTTATGTATGTTGATAATATTATTATGTTAGTCTTATGCATAGTTAAAAGCTTGGAAATGCGATAAATAACATGGCAACGTTGTTTTTGGAAAACTAAAAAGCTTCCATTTTTAAAAATTATTCCATAAATTAAAAAAAAATTGACTTACAATAATAGAAGTATAAAAACTACGCAACGTGTACATTTATACAATATTATTTGAATAAATGTATACAATGTCACTAGCATTTTGGATAATAATACTTGAATTTCAAGTATTGCTACGCTACGCCAGTTTAAGTACGCGTACAACAAAATAATGTTAAGCTAGTGTGCATAGTTAATGCTTTTAATGCTGATTTACATTTTTAATGCTGATTCGTATTTGTGTAGATAATCTGCACTATAGTTTTATCAGAAACGAGTAAACAACATAGCAAACTATCTTCACTTAAATCTTGTTTACAATTAATACGTATTCATTTGTCACCGATAAATATATACAATACCTAGTACCTACCTTAAAAGATGATGGTTACAAATTCTCAACATTCATAGCCGTCATATTTGACCACAGTTTTTATATTTTATTGTAATAATTTTATTTGTGATGGTTCATCCAAATATTATAACTTAATTGATTTGTAGTTTTAGACTGGTTACAATATAAAATAAATATGTTCTTAAGGGGGGACATGCTCGTCGAAGGTCAAAATTGAGTTTTTATTGTATTTTCAAACCATGATCCTGGACACTCCTTAAACGTTGGAGATAATCTATTTATATAATTTTGAAGCCTTATTATCTTTTATAGTTATTTAAACATTTGATGACTGCATAAAGTATTTGTGTTACATAAAATAGTATTCTTTTAAACCTCTCGCTCTAATGTTTTAGAATAAAGTCATATTTCGGTACATAACTGTGAGTGGTGTTAAGATTTTTTACATTTATTAATTTTTAAACGCATTTATAAAACCATTAGTATAATTTATTACGAGATAATTTTTGTAAAATATTCACGATAAAAAATTATATTGATAATCTCTGTGATCCCAAATTTGACAAGAATTAGGCATTTTATTATTCAAAAAATCGGCAAGTTTAACACATTTGAAGATGATTCTAAAGATACTTATTATAAGCTATGTCTTTGACCATTCAAGTGTGATAAACATCTTATGAATAATGATTGCTTTATAATAATTATTGACCTAAGAATAAGGTAGTGTTTTTTTGAAATACGCCATTTCTTTTGTCATTCGCTAGTGGTTAAGCTACAACATAGGGCCGTAGCCATAAATTGACAAACTATAATTAAAGTAGGGAGTATATATATGAGGAGACATAACGCCTGCACTAGACCGGTCATTTACTTACAAAAATATGCCGGAGGAGCTACCATAATCTTAAATTAGAGTAACTTACTAAAATAATCCACCACAAGGCTTGAAGAGAATAAGACAAGCTGATCTAAAATTCTGTAGTATATTTTCCAGAATGAGCATAATCTTTAGCCACGAGTATAACAAACACTTTTTTTTCAATATATAGTTATGACTTATGAATAATACTATATGGCAATATAGAAATTATTTTATAAGTACATTGATTATGAAACATGTCATTTAGAATAAAATAGCCCCAGGTGAGCGTTTCAATTAGCGACATATTACAAATATACACGCATGAGAAAATATGTGTCATTAATAGCAGCGTTTTATTTAATTTATTTGTTATTTTCAATACTTTGTTTAGCAAAGTATACATCGTAGTTGTTTTTATTAATATGCATTAAACAGGTTAAATCTTTCCCGCAGTGAAACACTTAACAATATCCGGTCACATTCTCGCTAGTTTTACTTCATTTAAAAGATTTCATTGCACTTTATGATGAGTGTTTCTCGGATAATTTCAAACCTTTCAAACTCCAAAATATGAACAATAATAATATTATACTCATATACATATCCATATACAAAAGATCTTTTAACATTCAAACTTAAATTTTAAAAACAGTATTGACGTTTTCTTTTCGTGCCATATCTGTTATTGGATGTCGGCATTTAATTTGGCTATTTTCTTCCTTTCCATCGCTGCTAGGATTGAGAGCTGGGCTCAAACCAGTCTCTAAGGTTCTTGAGCCATCACGTTCTTCTTCTTCCAGAGTTTCACTTAGCAAAGATATTCCCTACAATGATAAGATATGGCCAAGGTGGGCTAATCTTCTTGTTTTTATTTCTCTTATTATTTCTTTAGTATTTTTCATCCTCGACGTCATTACCCCGACATTTGAAGCTTTGTCTTTCCAGCTAATGCAGAGCATACGTCGTATGTACATCACTTTTTAAAAACTTCAAGTTTTCTGAGCATTGTTTGTTCGCCTCGAGTCCGTATAATAGGACCGAACAGACAACAAACCATTCTCATTATGAATCCCAGGTTTAAGTCGTAAATACATAGTATCTTACTGTATTGATATATTTGATCTTAATTAAATTGTAATGCATACAGTTTAAATTGTTTCATTAAAATAATAACTGCATCTTTGTAAAGCATGAAAAAGATATTCCACATTTTCTCACATAGAGAGCAGTAAGTATCGGGCAGCTAAAATTAAATCACTGCTGACCTGTTAATTAATTTTAATTACCACATTTAAATAACATGTTATTTATATCTAATGGCCAGGTAACGCAAACGTGCCAGTCGCGGTGTCAGCGGTAAATGAGTTAAACTATTATGCATAATTTGCGTTAGATACGTATTTTTCTAATCCGGTTGACTTAAAATTTGTTTAATATACCTACATACAATTAATGATATTGTGTAGGTACCCATTTAGTCAAAAAAATCATCATCATATTATATTTTGTTCATCTACTTATCTTCTAATATATAAAAATTAATATTTGTGTATTTGTTTGTTCGTATTTAATGCGCAGCCATACCGTTCATCCGATTGCGATAAAACTTTGTCAACTTATTGCTTGCACTTGCGCGAAGAGTATAGGCTATACTAATATATAAAAAATGAATGTCTGTCTGTCTGTATGTCTGTCTGTCTGTCCCGTATGCGTTCCTATACCATTCATCCGATTGCGATGAAACCTTCGTGAGTTGTTGTGTTAACACCCGCAAAGGTTTCTGAAATAGTACAACCATCTTCTTCTTCTTCTTAATTCTATCTTCTTTTATTCGTATGGTCCTTATACCATTCATCCGATTGCAATGAAACCTTTGTCAGTTGTTGTGGTAACACTCGCAAAGGTTTTTGAATTAGTACAACCATTTTCTTCTTCTATTCTATATTCTTCTATTCGTATGCGTTCCTATTCCATTCATCCGATTGTAATAAAATTTTCGTCAGTAATTGTGCCAACACCCGCAAAGGTTTCTGAATTAGTTCAATCATCTTCTTCTTCTATTCTATCTTCTTCTATTCTATCTTCTTCTATTTCTATGCGTTCCTATACCATTCATCCGATTGCAATGAAATTTTGATCAAGTGTTGTGCTCACGCCGCAAAGGTTTCTGAATTGACACAACTATTTTCTTTTTCTTCTATTCTATCTTCTTCTATTTGTATGCGTTCTTATACCATTCATCCGATTGCGATGAAATTTTGACCAGTCGTTGTAAGCACGCCCGCAAAGGGTTCTGAATTAGTACAACCATCTTCTTCTCCTTCTATTCGTATGCGTTCCTATACCATTAATCCGATTGCAATGAAAATTTGATCAAGTGTTGTGTTCACGCCCGTAAAGGATTTTGAATTGATACAACCATTTTTTCTTCTTTTTCTTATATTCTATCTTCTTCTATTCGTATGCGTTCTTATACCATTCATCCGATTGCGATGAAACTTTTGTCAGTTGTTGTGCGCACACCTGCGAAGGCTTCTAAATTAGTATTATATTAAATACAAAGTTTGTTGTTTGTTTGTTCCTTCCAATTTTGTTTCGTTTACTACATATTAATAACATTAATAACGTTGGCATATTTTGGATTCGATTTTAATTTAGCGTCTTTTGTTTGACCTTTACTCCTATTAGAATTATTTTCATATTGCCATATTGTATTACACAGATATTTTAATATTAAAAAATAATTACCTCTTATTATTTTTTAAATGTCTAAGATAAATATAACTACGAAGCGACCCTGTGCGAAGCCGGGTACTTCAGATAGTACCCTATATTATAAGCCCATTGAAATATTATTTTGTTATTCCAAAATTTGTTATTTTTGCCACTACTAAATAGACCATAATACAGAATATACCTATTCATAAAAATATTTTCTTATTTTTTGAACCCATCACTCCAATGTTGCAAAATTTTATATAAATATTAATTTAGATGATATATTTTCTGGTAAAATTTTGTTATGTATAATAAATCGTTAATACGATTATATTATACATATTTAAATTTAAATGAATGAATGAATTAATTTAAATAATAACAGTATTAAAATTATTAAGTATATTAAAATTGTCGAACAAACTAAAATAGTATAGTAAACGACTGTAGTTTTATCATCTGTTAGATTTGTACATGAACTGTAAATTATTATCATATTTTATTAATATAATATTGTAGGTAAGTTTAAAGTAGATATTCCATGCAATGAATATAATAATTTCCCTCAATAAAATATGTAACAAACATTATGTACAATATCGTTCAAATTATTTTGAGGAATAGTTTTTTTTATTATGTTGCTTCTGACATAATATAATCTCGTACGATATTTTTTTCTCACAGAATCGATAGTGAATGTGGTTTATCACAATAGCATTTTGGTTTGTGGCTATTTTTCGTTATTAATTTATTTCGATTTTACTGGCACCTGTATGGCTGCTCTTTACCGGATGATCATAAAACAACTTACGTGCCTTGCTTAGAGAAAAACGTTTTTTTATTTCACTTAAGTTATTTAATTTTATGCGCTATTCGTAACCAAATATTACAAAATACATGAATGTTAAATTAGATTAACAAAAATATATAATTTATGAACTATGTAATTACTAAACATACCTACCTAGTATTTTTTTATCCAAATGTTATAAATATACAAAGACTGAGGGATTGACTACTTACTACATAGAAAACAGAAAAATATGAAATTAACCATTCTATTATTAATCAGTAATAAGATTGATTAATTCTAAATCGTTATATTAGAAGTTATTAGGAAAGTGCGCGTGATATAGTAAATTTATATTTGGAGTGAATCTGGATGGCGTGTAAAGAAAAAAGATTTTACTAGTATATAGAAAAAGCGAAAAATGCAAAAATCCCGCTGGATAGGATCGAAAAATCAACCTTTTGATTGACTGCTTTACCAATGTACTATACATAAAAATATCTTCTTAAAAATTATAGTATTTTTTGACAATAAAAGTCAAAAATAATTCCATTCACTACCTTATAACAGCTATAAAACCTTTCGTTAACAGCTGGATACTCTACTTATTCAGTTGTTGAAACCATGGAGACAGAGATAAACGACATCTTTAAAAGTTCTTTCAATTTATTGACATATTCAAGTGATTTGATTGAAATATTTTTTTTGTTATTTTTCCTGTCAAGACCACACAACCTCTGAAAATAGGCAAAAATATTTTTGTAAGTTTGAGAGGCAATACGATAATAATGATAATATTTAGGCATTATAAATAATGTTGTAGTTCATGATATATTATGAATCTTTCTTAAAAAAATAAGATGTTTGTTCATTTGGTTGGGAAAAATACAATAAGTTTAAAAATTAGAAAAATCGATTTGTCATTTTAATTGTGATTCTATTTGTTCATGAGATGAGCTTATAGAAATATATAAGACTATTTGTTTTAATTTTTCAAAAAGCTTATTTGAAATAAAATTAGTATAATACAAGTAAATTTCTGAATAATTTTTATCAACATATGATACACACATATCTCAACATTATACGAATGGTAATTTAAACATGAAATATTAAATGATAATGAAAATTACCTTAACAATTATGTAGTACCTATTCAATATTTATAATGATTTAAAATCAGCCATTTCTTAATAACCCTGTATTCTAGCCAAGAAAGACACGGTTTTGCAATAAATTTTATAAATAATACAGACCGACGAAATTAATCACTCACATCAACTCAATAAATTAACAGTGGATACAATTTAATTTATTTACATTTTAACTCGAAATACACGCACACCGTAACGTCGCATGATACTCTCTGCAAAAGATGACTGATATTTTTTTTTATTATTATAACACAATAAAAGAGGTACGTGCAATGTACTGTAGGTACTCATATAATATAGGTATACAAATAATAACTTACTGTTTTAAATGTTTTTTTAAATTATTTAGTAATATCTGAATACAGAATGCTTTCATTTTATTTCTATACATTTGTTGTTAAAACAAGGTATCACTGATTTACTATAACTTCAATCGATTATGCATAGATGCTGAAGAAACCTTTCTCTTATCCGATGAAGTTTGCTATAATTTTGATAGTCGTTCATCTTGAAAAATAATATTCTAGTGGTACTCTTTTTGAATCACTTTCATAAAAAATATATTTTTAGAGAGTTTATCTCTATAAAAAAATGTTTTAAGAAACAAATTTGATTATAATTATTTACATACAAATATTATTTATCAATGATTCTATTATTTTATAATGCGTGATTAAAAAATGTTAAATTCAATTTAGTAAGGACATGCCTACATTGATGTAGCTTTTTATATGCAAGCTAGATTTCTTCAGCAAGCAGTATTCTATGACGATGTTACAATCATTTTTTTGTAGAACAGTTGGTTAAAAGATACCATCTTGTTGTTCTTCTTTCAATGGCGTTAAAGCTTAGATCGAGCCTCCTCTTTCCCCATTTTTCAGCCATATGGAAGATCTTTCCAGTTAAAAAATACAACGAAATCATTCAAATAGTTTCTCAGAAACTTAAAAATATCACTTGTTTGGTTTAGTAAACATGACAATATTATTCCAAAGATGAGATAATTTTTGAACAAACCTAGTCTTTCAGTCATACCAAAAAGGAGAGGTTCACATATTATAATTTGCTAAATCAAAAAAAATAGGTAAGTATGTACCAAAACAATGCACACGTAATCAAAATAAATGAAATCATCTTGAAAAAACTTCATGCAGGTTGATGATAACATGATAATAATATATTGGCATAGTCAGCCATCATCAAGAATTTTCCTGTTTTAATTTCAACTATATAAAATTTTTAAGTATAATTATTGTTCAATACAAGTTAATTTCTGACTCAAGTAGTGAGGTATCTACGCAAAAAGTATGTATCTGGTTAAAAATCATTCCAACATTTTTAAATATTCACACGGTCACCTTTCTGTTGGCCATCTATAATATTTACCTATACAGACATACAGGAGAGTGATTTACATTTAACTATGAAGTTAAAAAGAAATCTGCTTTATCTAAAAAAAGACTTTTCACTGATTGGTCATCTATCGTTACTAAAAATATATTAAATTTACTGCCTAATTGGAGTAATATTACCTAGATTTTTAGATTTTACATCGAAAAATTTTCATTAATTAATAATATAACACAGTTTTCATGACGAATGTTATGCTTTTGTTAAAGTTAATATATTTTAATTACATATTTAAATAAAATATTACTATGCAAGATAGTTTAATACTAAAGCAACATTTTTTTAGATTGATTTGATTATTACAGTAATGTGTCCTTAATTTTTTATAGTCCGTATTATTATAAAACGGTTTTTGTATTTATTATAATTAGATATAAATGTTATAATAACTTATTACCTTTTTGAAAAAAATATATAACACAATAATTATGACACCAAGTTGTATTCAAAACTTATGTATTGCTTTATAGTAGTATAATTTAATTAACTATTTTTTTATCCAACGAAAAATTCATAAGATTTAAGAATGTAATATTCTAAGTAATAGACATACATAATTTTGAAAACAATTCTGAAAAAATCTTTTTGAAAAAAGTAAGACACCCCGCAGGAATCGAACCTGCATCTCTCGAATATTGCGCCCACCGCGCATATACCACTATGCTAAAACTTACGTACCAATTACGACACCTTTTAACTATTGGCTCTTATAATACTCTCTGACGCGCTTCCCAAATTGAGCTACGATTGGCTATCGACTTTTGTATTTTTAATTCAAAGTAGGTATTACTTTAATTACTAGCCGACGTTACGGATTACTCCAAGATATTTTTGTGTTGTAACTTGAACTTGCTAATAATTTAATAATTGACTATTTACTTTTTTCAAAAAGATTTTTTCTATTGATTGTAATACATTTTTTCAGATGTTTGTTATTTTATTTAAATTAATGGTTTTATAATTCCAATTCCAATTTGTTTTACTTTAAAACTATATTTTTTAAAGTTTCAAAAATTATATTTACAATTTTATTATTAATAATTTAGATAGAGATACAATTTTCCCAGAAGAGAGGGTGGGCACTGAATAAAATTGTCTTAGTAAACAGAGCAACGGGATACATTAATTTGGAAAACTGTGCTAGAGAAAAATCGCACAGATATTAAAATACAATACTTAATACTGTATATCTCATGTTATTCAATACCAATATTAAAATAGTATAATCCACCGTCTTATAAATTTGTATTAATTCATACTGGACACCAATTTATCTCAGTTATGCTATAACATAACCAAATGCCATTGCAATTATATTATTTCTGACGGGGTGGGCTTAATTTATGATTTATTGCCATACATACCGCCACTGTGTGCTACGTAGGGGTTGAAAACAGTCATAGAGGGGTTGAAGGACTTCTATCAGAAGGATTAACCCTACGATTACTTGAGGGTTAAACGCCCCGTATTGCATGTTATTACACCCCTATCTGTTTTGTTTGTTAAAATGTACATATAATAGTATATGTACGTATGAAGAGATGTATTATTAGTATCATGAATGTTTTAAATTCAAGGTACTAATATATCAATTTGTTCAAACAGATTACTTAAATAGGCAGTGCTTTTACTCATCGTTTTGTTTTATAAAATTATCGAAAAAAAATCCGTCAATAATATTGTATAGGTGAAACAAGTTTTTTTTATGTCGTTCTGAAGATAGATTCATATCCCGAAACAGATGTCAGCATAAACTCTTTAAATATCATATATTTAATAAAAAACTTCGTTTTAAAACTATTATAATGGAATTATACATGGACCGTTTTCATAATATTTCGTAGATTTACTTTAACAATAAACGTAACTATATAACAAATAATATAATATTTAGTTTACATTGTTTTACATATTCCTGTAAAGGTTTATGTTATTATATCGTATAATTATGTAAGTAATCTAATTTGTAAAGTAAATATGAATTACACACTGACTGGTGATCACAAGAAGTTTCAGTATGTTAGTACACTTTGAATTTCAAAAAACTAAGGCGACATTTAAAATGGTGGATACGGATTCGAGTCTCGCACTTAGCAAATATCATATTCTTTAATATTTTTGATATAAAGCATCGACTCAGTGGGTGCCTACATTTTTATTATTTATTCTAAAAATCTGAGAATATAATCTCCATTCTATTGAGTTCCAGAAATTTTACTCTGAAGCCTTCATTGTACTTGTAGATTTATTACATCAATAGGTATTTTAAATTAAAAACCGATTATACTGAGTCAATATAAAATAGTAATAGAGATTTTCTTTCTACATTTTTTATATACTTGGTTTAATTAATATTGTTAAAATATAACAATTTGCAATCTTTTAATGTAAAAACATAATATATTATATTTAAAGTGTTCGTAGTACAAAAATAAAAGCTATAATAAATACTAAAATCATAATCAAATCAGGTTTATATTATAGTATTGTTTTTAGCAAAACTGCATGATAAAGCATGTAATATAACATTATCTAAAACAAGGGGAAACGACACTTAAGAGGGGGGCAATAAATCATAAATACCGTTTTATTAATTGATCATCCTCACAGAAGGGGTTGAAATACTAGAAACAACAACTGTTCAGCGTCAGAGGTATTGAAATATCAAAAAAAATAATTAATTAATATATACCATATAATTTTGTATTTAAATATAAAAATGCATATATTTAGATGACTAGTATTTCATTAATTACAACGTTTTTATTAGGTCGTATTCTTATTTGTCCGGTGGTTGTTTGTCTGGTACAAATCTTGCAATCGATTTTTAACTAACTTTCCGACTAGCTAGACATTTGAAACTTTTAGAATATATCATAACACGATGCCAATGTATTTTTGCTATTTTTAAGTAGAATTAAATTCATTTTCAGTTATTTTGTTTTGTATGAAAAGTTATTTCGGAAGAAATCCGTAATCCAATCCACTATTATTGTTTGCTTAGTGGGTCCTAGCAACTAAATTATTAATATATGCGTGCGTTACTATGGAAATCAACATGAGTGTCAAAAAGACATTTCAGTATTTTTTCTATCAAATACATTTTTTTGATCGTTTAAGCTAGTCAAGTCAAGTTTATATGATTCAACAGAAAATTTAAAAACGTTGTATATAAAAAATTCTTTTTATCTTATAATTATTTTATTATTAAGCCACGGAATTTATGGACACAATTATTATTTTTTTCATAACAAACATGAATACGATAAAATATGCTTCTTTCGAAAAATAGAAACACTTTTTATATAGGTATCCGATCCTCAGAAGCTATTTTAGAATCCATTTCAAAAATATCGAGGGTCTAACATTGACAAGTATTATCACACATTGAAAAAAAAATACAATGAGGTAGTTAAAATTTAAATAATATAAAACTATCAAATGAAATAATGAAAACGTAATATATTACAATCGATATGTTTTTTGTAAAATAATGATTTTTGAATAAATTTAATCGTAATATATATTATAATGTACATATTTTTTTCATTAAACATATGATTGTCCAGAGTTTTTGGTTTAATAATATTAAAAATGTTTCTTTTTACATCAATATCGGTTTTGTATTAAGATACTTACTTTCTACTGTTGATAAAAAACAGTTTTGGTTAATATAGTACAATATATTATGTTTATGACATCAAATAGATTAATACTATCTGCCTAAAATAATTCATTAGCTTCACCATATATCTAGATTCTAGATAACATGAAGATATTTAAATATTATTAAAATAATTGAAATACTATTTTACAACTCAAATAAACGACCAATGCGAGAGATAATAACAATAAAAAACATTATAACTACGGTTATTTAATATTTTAGTTTAATTTAAAAGTTAATATGTCATAATATATTATATATGTTTGAATTATATAATTAGACGCTACCGGATACCAAGAATAAGAATATGCAATGTGATAGAGGTCGTTAAGCTAATGAAATATCAATATACCGAGCATGTCATGCGGTGAGTAGAATGACGCTGGACAAATTTAGTGGTACCCAAGAGGTATCAATTAACCATTAAACTATCCTAAGTCTCACATAATTGATGAACTTATATTGGAAGTTAAGAACTAGAAGAGACTGAAAAGAGTGAAATGAGCTACGGAAGGCTTTCAAAATTATATCGTAGTATGGGCAGACAACAACAGTCAAGAGAAATGCAGAGAGGCTGAATGTAATTGACTGCGAAAAGATAGAGATTCCGGGGAACGCTTGTGTTGTTAGTTATCTGAATCATATTATGTATTGCCAGCAAAAGGAAATAATAATAAAATACAATAAAATAAAATATTTGATACTACAAAATTCTCTATGAAAATTATTGAGCTTTCCTACCCCACACAATAACAGTGCGCTCATTGAAATCAAAGGATCATGCTACTTTATTAAAATTATATTAAACAACGTATGGGTTTCCACTCCGGGGCACTCAGGCTAACTTCATTATTGTGTCGTTTGGGAATTAAGCTCAATTTAACATGGCCTCTTTGTCAAAGTCAAAATGCTTTAATTGTGAATGCTTGATTTATTAGTCAGAGCTTTGATAGCTTTGTGTCTCTAAGTAATATAACATTGCCTAATTGATAAATAAAGTCTAATAATAAATTTGACAACGGTTGCGTTTACCTTATTCTTTTCAAACATATAAATTCATAAAATATTTTAAATTCTTAAATGATAAAAGAACACAATATATCTACTTAAGTAGAATTATTGTTTAAATTCACGAATTCTTCAATCTCTTTATTCTTAGCATTCTATCGATATATTCGTTTTGTTACTTAAAAATATTATTAAATTGCCACCCATTGTAGTAATAAGTAGTAACCTAAAACATATTTTCTAATAAGTGCAAAAGAATTATGGATGTAGCATTAATGTACAATATGTAAACATGTATTATCCTGCTGTTGCAAGATTGCATGCATGAATCAAAAAAGTACAGAAACTTCTGAATTTTCATGCAACAGTTAGATTTTTTTCAACCCGCGCCTGCAAAGGAGAGCGATAGTAGCGAACCTTCCGATAAAAAAATGAGCTACACCGCAAAGACACTCATTTTGTGGTTAACCATTTTTTACGACCTGTCAAATAGTACCATAAAATGACAACATACAACATCATGTCTCGCTTACTCTTAAAGAACGAGATTGGAGAGACCACTTTTACGTGTAAACAGATATTGTCAAATTAGTTCAAAATGTGTGTATTGATACTTATTCCAAAAATACACCCCTTTAAAATACACACTATTGCTTCCAGTAAATCCATGTATGTGTGCAGGCGCTATAAGGTACCTACTTATTGAAAACACATTGCTTGGAAAAGCGATTTGAACAAAGTACATCTACCGCTTATCAGGAAAGCGCTTACACCACTAAGCTACCGATCTAATTGTTTTTTTAATTAATAATTTTTGATACCTACGTAACTAATGGTGTTATTCAAATTCTTTTTTCATTGCTACGATACATTTTTTTTAATTATTTAACAAAACAACAGTATTTTAATATAACTAAATTATGACTAATATAATGATCACGAATACAACCATCGCGGGGTAAAATATTACTCCTATAAATTAGATTGACAATTTTTGAATATATATTTGATTCATATACCTACTTATATTATATAGAATCAGGATTGCTAAAAATTTAAATTTTGACGTCTCCATATTAATATTTTAACATAATTTAACACAATTTTTTGATTTATAAAAAATGGTCTACAAAATATAAGTATAGTATCCCTTTGAAATAATACCAATAAACCATCCCTTCAATAAAACAACTGAGCTTTCTCATTCATAAACGCCTTACAAAGCTTTCACTTCTCGTACTACTTACGTGGTCATTTCCGAAGATTTATTTCCCAAAGTCCAGACTTCCGGCCCATTATACGGCCTGCCGCTGTTATTTATCCGCTTGACTTGTTTGCAAAGGACAGAGGCACTACAAATACGAAGAGCTTTATGTTTTCCTCCATTTTCCGGCCACACAAAAGACCACGCTTTTGCGGACCAAACAATCTTCTGCAGCTATGCACATACATAAAAATAGTGCTTAGATTTACATCGGCATAGTGGTGATATGTTATCGCCATTATCAATTCTAAAATATAAAAACATCCCCTTGATATTTCTATAGAAAACTTTTTGTGTTTATATACAAATACTTACCACATAAAATAAATAGCCTTAAGGTGAATGCTTCGCCTATCAGAAGGGCCTAGTGAAGAAATACAAGCTTGAGATTTTATGCAATTTATTGATAATTTACATTTTAAGTGTTTTAATCAATCGCTATAATATAACAATATGTTGTAGTGGGTATCTGAAAATATTAAAAAAGAAAAAATCAATTATAATTTAAAATAAACGTTATAAAAATATATGGATTCGTTTAATGATCCCATCTCATTTGTATAATAATATTTCAAGCTTAAGTTTAAAATTAACTTTTAGTTTATTACGTTTGTTAATGTAGCAAAAATATTTTTGAGAAAAGTTTTATTATATTTTAATATTTATATATTTTTATAGACAAATAAAATAGTCTAGAACTTGAAATCGTTATTATTTATATCAACTCGAGCTTCAATATTTTGACCATATATATAAATAAATAGGAATTCAAATTATACACATTTTTTTATAAACGATGAATTTAAAAAAAAACAGTAATACTACGAATTTATCAAAAATCTTTTATTTATTAGATAAAACTTAATAAACATGACCATTGGGTCTATTCTATACTTATCGACCGCTAAAGTGATAAACTGATAGATATTATCAAATTTAGGGTAGGTTTATATCAAAGTATTAGCACTTATTGGAACAATTAATAAGTTCTAATGGATTCAAGCTCTGTACTATTCCATTTAAGTCGTTTTTTGCGACCCGGGTTTTGCCTTTCGGTATCTTCAGGCGTCGTGTACACTCACCAAAGGCAAACACACACTGACAACGAACACCCTTAACTCTACCTTATATAGTAAAACAATACAATAAAGTAGGTAAAAACTCCATTACCTACCTATTTAGTCAGAAATTACAACAAAAAATACAATAAACAAATTATGAATAGCTGAAGTGTCAGTAAAAAACCCAATTAGTAAAAACCCTATCTTATTAATAACAATACACTGGACAGCATATTATTATAATAAATCGTCAAACCTAATAATAGGTCAAAATTCTTTATAACAATAAAAAATACTACACTCAAGAGGTGTAAATCGTCAATTCTAAGAAAAATAATTAATCGAGTTAACTAATGAGATGTCTATAATAATACTACTTACAAGGTACCTACTTTTATAACATTATTTTTTAACAAAAACAAAATTATACATATAAACTCGCTTAATATAATATAATATATAACTCACCTAATATAATATATATATATATATATATATATTATACAATTATGCATACCTAAATCCTCATCCCTAGACTCTCATACAAATATATATAATCTCATACAAACATATATAAATTGTGTGTCAATACAATTGACCATAATATAGTCTCATATGTAAAACATCATATTATAGGATATAACAAAGGGCTACTAGGAAAGCTGAGTTGATCGTTCAATATAGGTAAGCTCTGCAACTGTGCTCTATTTATTTCTAGGTATGCCTAATTGTATAATATATATATATATATATATATATATATATATATATATATTATATTATATTAAGCGAGTTTATATGTATAATTTTGTTTTTGTTAAAAAATAATGTTATAAAAGTAGGTACCTTGTAAGTAGTATTATTATAGACATCTCATTAGTTAACTCGATTAATTATTTTTCTTAGAATTGACGATTTACACCTCTTGAGTGTAGTATTTTTTATTGTTATAAAGAATTTTGACCTATTATTAGGTTTGACGATTTATTATAATAATATGCTGTCCAGTGTATTGTTATTAATAAGATAGGGTTTTTACTAATTGGGTTTTTTACTGACACTTCAGCTATTCATTATTTGTTTATTATATTTTTTGTTGTAATTTCTGACTAAATAGGTAGGTAATGGAGTTTTTACCTACTTTATTGTATTGTTTTACTATATAAGGTAGAGTTAAGGGTGTTCGTTGTCAGTGTGTGTTTGCCTTTGGTGAGTGTATACGACGCCTGAAGATACCGAAAGGCGAAACCCGGGTCGCAAAAAACGACTTAAGTGGAATAGTACAGAGCTTGAATCCATTAGAATTTAAATTCAAATTCCATCAAGTACCTTCGGTCGAAAGTATTAATTAATAAGTTGGTTATATTGTTGCAATAAGTGCTATATTTTAACAACAGCAAGAGAGGCGTTGTTAAAATGTAACGCTTATTGCAACAATCACAACCAACGTATTGTAATTGTTACAATAAGTGCTAATACTTTGATACAAACCTACCCTAAGTTTGATAATATTTATCACTTTATCACTTTAGCGGTCGATAAGTACAGAATAGACCCACATATCGCACCGTGAATGTAAAACCAACGTATGTGCAAATTACATAGTTTGGAGATATAAGGGTTTGAAGTTTTCATTTGGTCAGGATAAATAGAGTTTCTAAAATAAAACCATAATATTTGGTGTATGTATACATTATGATATGTTCTTTTATTAATTTTATTTTTTTTCATATAAATCCATCAAAATTACAAGTTTTAGCAGTTGCTATGGTTTTACACTTACATGATGCATAGAAAATGTTGATATGTCGCAGTTACCTGAATTGCAGTACGATTTTTATTGGGAACTTTGGTAATACCATTATAATATAATATATTATATTATTATTAAATAAATCAAGAATGATATTTACCTATAATATTTTGATATTTTAAGCTTACTAACTATAATTTATTAAAATAGATGCATACAATTAAAAACCAAAATAAAAATAGCAAATTACAATAATTGTAATGTTTTTATAATTAATTTTATCGACGTCAATTATTATCTGAATCTGTATTTAAATGTGTAGATGAAAGTTTTTTTATAAAAATTGTGGTTTATTTCTGGTATCACTTTTGATGAACATAGGGAAATCAAGTCATTTAATTTTGCTTCGGAGATCCGAGGTGGTTTTATAAATGCTTTGTGTAGTTGAGGTTGTTCTGATTGACGTCCGCCCTGACGTTTTCTAATATTTATTACATCAAACACTTCTTTTTCATACTTATTTTTATAGAACAGGCAATAAGGATTGTTTTTCATCACTTCAATAACGCGAATGTCTACCTAACTAACCTTTTCACTATTTTCGTTGAGTTGAAAATTATTGCCCATTTCATTTGCTAACTTGTGAAAATCAAAAATCTCGTCAGTGCCAATTTCCAGTGAATCACTGGAATCCACTGTATTGGTATATAAATTGGACCTGACTTCAAGACTATTTTTTTTGTTTCTCTATGCAAGAGTGTATAGAGTCACCCTCGTTCTGGGTGTGTCCTACGACCAAAAAGTTGTGTGTGATTTTTGGGATATTAAAATTCTGGACGGCGTATAAATACATTGCTGTAATAAATTTATTTTTAATCTCTCCGGCACAATTATCCGAATAAAAAATGAATTCCTTCCCAATTGATTGGTCTTCCAAAAATAAACACAAGAACCAATTTCATTAGCCCCTTTGTTTGTAGTCCCTTCATGCTAAACAAAACAGTAACCATTTTTATTATTAATGTGTGTAAGATGGTAAAATTATAGGTTGAAAGTTTTCTTTTATAATATAGCACTGATATCTGGGCATTTGGTGTTGATAATACTGCCTGCAGATTATAGCAACATACTATTTTATTGTTGGCTACTGCCTCTTCAACGTCTTTCGCTTTCTGTGTTCTCGATAATTGTTTATTTTTTTTGATAAATGTCATATTTAACTTGAATTATATTTTTCTCTTCTGCTGCAATTTTTATATTTTTCACAAAAGTCACCTAGGTCCTTGTTTGGTTGAAAAAAGCCTATATTATAATGGGTATTGTTCCTCTTGCAAACCAGCAGCATCCTTATCTATATCCAACATGGGTTCTTCAGCATCAGGAAATGTACTTGTCACATTTTTGAAAATCTGTAACATTGCAAAAACAAAAATATCAGAGATCTGATTGATATACTGTTGAGTTAATTGAAAGAGTGTATTATTGTAGGTGCATAAAATAAATACATACATAAGATAAGTCGATAATAATAAGTTTCATAACAATAATAATATTAAGGTTAGTTTTGTATATCATTTTAGTATAATATGTATCACAATGTCTTACCTTTTTAGAAGTTTTTCAGCTTTTAAAGCTAACTCCACATCATTCCACTCCTTAAACTCATATTTGATAAAAACAAAATACACTGCACTACATTACTTGAATCAAAGGAAACAATAATGATTGTAGAATACATCTGGATGCGTTATCAAAGTCTTAACACTGAATCATTTCAATAATTGCCGGATAATCGTGCCGAATCATGTGCAGATACTATGGTTTTACATTAACAATGGAAGTAAATCTTTGTATTGTAAAACCCAAATATCTGTCTTTTTTAATGAAAATTTTTAAGTTTGCAGTAACTTCACTTTTACATTATCAAGTTTATGACTTTTGCAGTTGTTTTGCATTTAAATCTCGAAATTGAAAAATTTGCACTTGCTATGGTTTTACACTCACGGTGCGATATATACCTATTAGTATATAATAAGTGGACGGGATCGTTCAACGAATTCACATTTTAAAATGTTTCTTTTAGATAATATTTGTAAGTAATAAAATAAAAAATATCGGCCATTACTATTTAATTAAAATTAAATTATAAATCAATTGTATCAAATTGCAAGAATCGCATTTTTCTGATATGTGATTCTGGTAGGCGAAGCATTCACCCTAACAAAAGATGTTAAAGAAAGTCTAAATACAATATAATATGATAATAGTGAAACAAAAACGGATCTATGTTGTACCTACTAATATTCACGCACACTGTAAAAGTTTAATAGGCACTAATTTAGTGAAAAAATCGTACTTACGATGGACTGAAACCAGCTTCAGAAGTTTTGGTAGGGAAATTACAATGGACTCCATCTGGTCCAGAAAAACAGTTTCATTGTCATTAAAATGGTTTGAGGATTTGTTTTTTTTTAGTTCTTCAATACTGATTACTAAACATATTATTATTAGACAATGCTTCCTCCAAAGGTAGTGGAAGGCATTGATAGGTAAGTGAGAGTTAGTAATAAAAAGATGTCAATAATATAAGCCCAAGATAGAAAACATGATAGCACAAGACTAGGCTAATGATTGTCATTAATTATTAGTTTAAATACTAAATTATATTGCATAAAAAACTATGTTTTATATTAATAAATACTGCACAAAATATTTAATTTGATATAATAGTAAAGAAATTGAAAAATACTTTTTTATGTTCTCAGAATCGACAAAATATTTCTGAAAACGACATGTCATATTGTAAGTAATTTCATGAAAAGAAAATATCGTACAATAAATAATATTGATAATATAATGCGCTATTCTTGGTGAAAAGATAAACTTGGAGGTGAATTTTGTGTTCTCATATAAGTCTTTGAAGCGGAAAATTTCTCACACAACTCAGTCTCTTGTTGGAAAAGTTTTATTACTGTTATTGGAAGCAGAGAAGTGCATTGAATGAGTCGTTGCAAAAACTATTTTTTTTATAATTTATACACGAAATAAAATTATCTGAAAATACAGTAGTAATTATTATGAAGTTGTATTTTCCGTTAATTTATCTCATTTTGAGGAAGCTAATATTCGCGTTAGATTTTTCAGTGTGAAAAATGAAATAATGGGTAATAAATTCCCATCTAGTAATAGACTCAACGATTGAGTTCCCAGGAGCTCAACCTTTCCAAAAATACATCGTAGACCTAAATCACATGAGATACGGTCATACAAAATGTGCAATTAATAATTATAACATGGATGAAATCCCTCTAGCTAGACACATAGCTCGAAGAAGAGGCAATCGTTGGACAAATCTAGTCATCCAATGGTATCCAAGAAGTACAAAACGTCCGCAAGGTAGACCTAGAGGCCGCTGGATCGATGAAATGATAAAGTTCTGCGGAAGTACGTGGCAACGCAATGCACAGGACCGAGAGAAGTGGAAGCAGCTTGAAGAGGCCTTCATCCAGCAGTAGATAGATTCAGGCTGATGATGATGATGAAATCCCTCCATCTTTACTTCTTAGGATGCTATTGAGATCTGTCTAGTCTTGTATACTCGTCCTAGAAAACTCTTACTCTTCTGTCATAAGCCAAGTTGACGAATATTGCGCTAATATTGATTAAAGGATTTCAAGTTAAACACATTTCTGTTTTTTTTTTAAATAATTATATAAAATACATTAAAAATATGATGTCTTTAAAAGTATTATTACTGCATAATAAAACATTAAAAATACTTCATTTTATTAAAAGCTTCATGTTTAATAATAAATTGGAAACCCTTAACGAATTTAAACTTTATGAGAAAAAATAGGTCGAAGATAAATTTACATTAAAAACAGTTATAAATTGACATTGACAAAAGAATATTTTACACATTTATTTATTATATACTATAAAATATATACATAAAAACTTACAGCTGTCAGTACTTACTAAACATAATTATTAATAAACAGTTAGATAGCGTTAAATATTAAACATAATATATAACAGTATTGATTTTCTTCATAATATTTGAACGCCACTGTTTCCAAAACAACACAGCTGTAATAATCGACGTGTATTTTCATTTTCATACTATGACCAACGTGAAATTTCACTTCTTATAAACGTATATTACATTATGTTTATAATGCATACAATGTGCAATTAAACGAAAAATATATTTTAAAAAATAAAATAAAAATATTCTTAATTGGAGACAGTAGAATAAAATGTGTGGGACTTATTGAACGCCATCTAAATAACAAAAAAAATATTATAAATATATTACGTACACCTTTTTAACATTAATTAAACTTTGCACATCTTTTACGTACAATACCTAACAAGTTGTAATATAGTTTTGGTTAACTAAATATTTTGTGTGCGATATCGATATCAATATCATTTTTATCATTCTAAAATATTTTTTTTTCCAATTTTATAAAAATAATACATGTAAATCCTCACCATTTTTTCTAATATTCAGAGTACACAAATATAATGTATTGTGACAGGTAATTAAGCTTATTATGCTTTATGAGAAATGGTAGGAAACTGGGCATATTCATGATTTGAGAGGTAGGTATTTGACAATGGGTACTTGATTTTTAAATAAACACATTGGTTTTGATAATAATTTACATAAAAACCCGTTTATATTGAAATTATAATACTGGATATCGAATTGATTTAAAACTGGTAAGTTACATTTTTCAATTAACTGCTTGTTAAGATAAGCAAATGGCAATAAACATTTTTTCCTCTACATGCCTGGAATCGAAGTGATTTCGCAAGGAGAAAGTGCATCTTATCGAAAACGCGTCAATTTTAAATAAAATAAAACTGGGCCTGCTTTGGTCAATCACTTAAAACTCATATCTTCCAAGAAGTGTTCCAACGATTTATCAATAATATTGTTTGTACTATCAATATAAATTTAAATATCTTACCTGATAGCAAATACAAAATAAATCAACGATGGTTTTCATTACATTACAATCAATATAATAAATATAACTTAAAGAATAAAATAAAATCTTGATTTATTACAATGGACGCACTATACATAGAAACATAAGCGTCTAAAATAACCCCTCCTCCTTTACAGGCGTCTCGACGCCCGTCGCAGAGAAAAGCGTCGCAGGAACAAGTAGAAGAAAGAACTCGAAACGATTTCCGGCGACAACCTTTTATTTCCTCAGCCATTCATTTCGATTCGCTCATTCATTCACTCCCATAATAGCTATTCACTGATGGGGTACAAAGAAATTTCTTACACATAATATTGGGCTTTCCCAGACAGAATGACATGCGTGAGACATTAAGATTTACTCTGTAGTTTCTTCACCTTTACAATTTTAATTATAGTACAATAATAACTTGGTGTATAAAAGTTTATTTTTTCTTTTTTTAAATCGTCATTCATGACTGACTCTACAATCTAATAATATTGCAACCCTCAAAATGTGATTTTTTAATACATTTTTAACAATTTTACAGTGTTAAATAATCGCTCAACCAAATTATGTCTATGTTCTAAACTAAATTTTAAAAAGTGAAAAAACAATAATTACCTGATTTTTAGTATCAAAAGCTGATGTAGGTTTTCATAGATTTTTTGTCGGTTTATTATTAGTCAATGTATAATAATAAGTTGCCATACAGGATTTTTATATCATCATTACCAAGTCGGTACCGATATATTATAGGCATTATTAAAATCACCTAATGTTACAGGAAAGCTTTTATTTTCATATTAGTGATATTTCTTATTATAAATAGATAAAGGACCCTAAGCTTCTTCTTTGCCCATATCCGCCCCTTAGCTGGAGCATATGGACACCACGCGGCGCCTCCAAGAATCCCTGTCGCTCGCCAGTCTTTTTGCTTCGTTCCAGGTCAAACCAGCATCCCGTAGCTCCGCCGTATACACTCTGTAGATTGTATTTAGCGGCCTTTCAGGACGCCGGAATCCGGTCGGCTTGAAGAACAGGCAAGCCATGTTAAAGTTCTCTTCTGGCATCCGCAGCACGTGGCCGAGCCAGGTCCAACGTCGCCTCTTCACTTTCAGTGTGATGAGAGGCTGCTTGGTACGTTCTCTTATCTCCTCGTTGCTTCTAAAGTCATACCACCGCACACCCAGTATTCGTCGCAAACATCTGTTTTCGAAGCTCAGTATACGGTTGCTCTGAGCCTTCGTAAGGTGCCATGATTCGCTACCGTAAAGCAGCACCGTCAGAATGCAAGCGTCGAATAGGCGGCATTTGGTTTTGACCGAGTACAATCGTGAGTCCCAGACATTTCGCATCGAGTTGAATGTTGCTCCTGCCATTCCCATTCGGATAGCGAGCTCTTTCTGCAAAATGCCATCTCCCGTGATGTGTACCCCCAGATACTTGAAGCTGTCGACGCTCAGCTTACTATCTACCTAATATTAATTTAAATAAGCTAGATTATGTGTTAGTTCGATTTTTGAATAAATAATAAATAATAATTACTAGATAGAAAGAACTTTTTATATACAACGTTTTTAAATTCTGTTGAACCATATAAACTTGACTTGACTAGCTTAAACGATCAAAAAAAATTACCTGATATGTCATATTGATTTCCATAGTAACGCACGTATATATTAATAATTTAGTTGCTAGGACCCCAGAGTCCTAGCAACCAATAATGGTGTCGAAATAACTTTTCATCCAAAACAGAATTAACTGAAAATGAATTCAATTCTACTTAAAGATGACTAAAAGTATTTAAAAAATGCATTAGCATCGTGTTCTGATATATTCTAAAAGTTTCAAATGTCTAGCTAGTCGGGAAGTTAGTTAAAAATCGATTGCAAGATTTGTACCTGACAAAGAACCACCGGACAAATAAGAATACGAGCTAAGAAAAACGATGTAAAAAGTAACGCAATCCGATAAACACTGGCGGTGCCCTTGGTAGCAAAAATTAAAGACAAGTTACAGCTATGATATAATTACTTACACTAAACACTAAACACAAATCAAATATAATATGATATATATTTTAATGTTTAGTTGTAAACCAATTTTGTCTCTAGTATTTTACTGATTATCTATACAAAAATTAAAGATCACTAGTATTAAACATATTAGTATACCATTAAACCATGGTCGACATAATAAAATATTATACGCATGTGTCAAATGACTAGTGCTAAAATACTTTTAATTCAAGTAGTAATGTGCAAATACTGTAGACATATCTTATATCCACGGTACGTGTATTTGTTAAATTAATCTTCTGAAATGGTAACCATTATATTTAACCAATCATACATGTATACAATGTTTAGTATTTTAATTTGATATGATGTCCAACTACTAAGTTTAAGAATTGTACATGGATACATAATTGATTAATAAATTCAGAACTGTTTTATAGTTGTTTTATTATATGCACTTGTACACTGTACTACATTTTGAGGATGAATATATCTAGATAATGTTAATTTAATTATATATGTGAATTCAGTATTTAATAGTTTTACGTAATTTTCTGACAGTATAAAATGCGTGGGTGACTATTTAATTGAGAGATTAATTGTCAACTGCTTGATTAAAAGGTTTGATATCGACTAATCATTACATATAATACAATGTAATGTAAATGATAAGTTCGAGTGACGAGTACTTAATTATCGTCTGAAATGTTTTATTTTATGTTTATAGCTGTTATTATACGTTACTCTTTTGTAGCCATTTACTTACTAACATAAATAGCATTCTATAAAGTTGTTTATATCATGCTAATGTTGCACATGAATACGTTTCCATTAAATTATGTAATGTTAACCTTTCTGAGAATATAAATTATTGAAAATACCACTTCGTCCTTTCCGTTATACTATGTCGGCAGAACAGAGAATGTCACTAACTTTACCTTATAAATTTCTTAGCGAAATATATGTTCAGCAGACGTAATGATATAGAGTAATATAATATTATGTTTCTATAAAGTTTTGCATTATGTATGCAGGTTTCATGCGAGCTTAAAATAAAATTGCAGAAATGAAAAACCTACCAAATACACTTATTTATCACTTACAAAATAAATCTGTGTAAAATATTTGAAAAAAGCTTTGTCTGTACAGATTGTATAATATTATCTATTGTGTATCTTATCTATATTGTATATCTTATCGAATGTTATATTAATTTTATAATATAAAATGTTACGGTAACCATAATCTAACGTTGTATGTAATCTAAAGCGTATGTTCATGTAAATAGTTTTATTTATTAAAGTTTATGAAAATTATGAGAATCATAAAATTAATAGATAATTATTATTGTAACGCATATAAAAGAATATTAGTTTAAAGCAAAGATGACTAAGAGAATGTTGCAGGGCTTTGAACCGTTATTTTTTTTTCGTTTCAGTTTTCGTTCAAGTAAAAATATTATATGGGTTCAGTTCTGATTTTAATGATAAAAAATGGTTTTCCCGGTTTTCGGTTTAGCTCCGAGTGATTAATTTTTAATTTTTTTTTGTATATTAAAAAAAATATTTTATACCATAATTTAGAACATTTTATGGTACTTGCATGATTGCCCAGCGCCATTCTCCGAAACCAATGGTTATGCGTCATCGCAGAGTTGTAACAATATATTTTTTTAATAACATATTATAAATTATGAGATTTAATATCGAGATGTGCCACGATAACTGAACGGTAACTGTAGCAAGTAGGGAGTAATATTGACAAGTCATGTTAACGCGCGTATTTGAACATGTACCGAACCGAAAAAACCCGATTTTTTTCCGATTCGGTTCCTGTTTTCGTTCCGACAAAAAAAAACAGTTTTTCAAGCTTTCGTTTTTAGGTTCAGTCCCGGTTTGAAGCCCTGGAATATTGCCTACATATAATAAAGAGTCTAGATAAACTAAAATGAAGAACACATTACTATCAGAGGAGATTTTTGAAGATTAAACTGATTTAGGTTTCTAGTCGTATACTTACTTTGTGTTATTAATTATTAATTATTATATAGATCATGGAAAATGAATTATTTATACTATACACATTTTTTTTTACAGTAATATAGAGTTTTTTTAACTATTTAAAATACCCCAACTTAATAACCTACCCTACTACTAACCCCAAATATTTTATCGATACTCATTTTTCATTTGCTATGTCAACGTGGAATAATTCACAATACGAGAATCAATAAATCTTTCACACCGAGTTTCTCTGTGACACTTTTCTCGCTCCTTATTACCACAATTTACGCATCTAGGTAGTTTACGAAAATAGTACTTAACGATATTTTTTTTACTCTTTTACGTAGGTACATTATAGGTTTTAAAATTAATTTATACCTATCAAATATTTTAATGTGGTCATTTCGTTGTTATATTGCCTCAAATTTCATAGTTGTTGATTGTTATAAAGTGCCAAAAGTAAAAAATAATAATAATAGAGATAAAGAATAGGTACCACTAAGTTTGAAACCGTTTTAACATACATTTTATTAATATCACACAGTTAGCTCTATATTACCAATATTTTAAACATTATAAAATAGTAGTATCTAAATATCAGAAATTTTTAAAAATACTTACCAAAAGGTGCATTTGATATAAATTCAAATTAAAAATAATTTTTAGAGAAATCAATGTTATCTACATCAAAATAAAATAAAAGATTTTAAAAAACCGTCGAAAATACTTATTGTACAATATTTATTATAGTAGTTGAAAATAATCGTTATAACGTGATACAATGAGTGCTCATTGTGTAGTATTTATGAGGCTTTTTTAAAACTATGTTTAAGTGATATTTAATTTTTAATCTCAGTTTTAGATACCTGCTTATTAATTTACTTACGTATTGATTCATAGGGAATCATAGGGAAAGATAGATATTAGTAAGGAAAAAGCGCGATATTTAGTGAAAATTCTCAGTCCGGCTACCAAATTTAAACACAATTGTTATGTAAAATCATCAGTAGCCTGATGTTGAGTACCTTCATTACACGGAAGTACATTGGAATATGTATATGTCAGAGAGCAATTGAAGACACATATCCACATTCCAATGTACTTTCATGTGGCGGAGGTACTCAGCATTTACCCACTAACCAAATATTTTTTTCAAAATTGATTTTTTTTTAACCAGTCTCTCAAAAAGTTACCGGCCACTCATAAATGTAGATAGTGTTTGTTACTTTTTAAAATGAAATTTAACCCTAAATCTGAGTCATATTAGATAATAGTAAAAAAATATTTATTTATTTTTTAAATAACTAAAATTATGCCATTAAACCATACACAATTTTAGATATTATTTCATAAATAGAAGAATATTTTTTATCGTCATTTTTTTGGTATACTATTCACTTATTACCTTCGGTGATCGGACGAGAACCTTAGACCGCTTGGTTAGCGTGCTCGTTGCGATTATGTGAAAAATTGTAATAAAATAGTAATGGTAACATTTTTGTATTACATTCAATTTTATTATCACTGCAAGCGGTAAAATGTATACATGTTACAATAAATTCTCGATTCTCAAAATCTCAAAAGAATTAAAATGTATTTTAAAAAGCGTGTACCTACCTAAAATATTGACCAATGGACGTTCTTATTTAATACACCTACTGCTGATATATAATATTTCAGGTATGTACTTACAGTAAAACCTATCACTTGAAAGAAATACAATCGTATAAGTGCTCCGTACATATTGATTTTCTTTTTTTCAATTATTTTTCTTTTCCTTTGACAGTTTGGAACAAACAACAAACGTTGAAGTGCATTTTATCATTAATCACTATACCACAACACAACTTTTCTTTGAAAACACAAAAATTGTTTCAATGTACACAAAGAAAAATAGTAGATTTTGTAATACGTATGTATTAAAGAAATAAATTGAATGAGTATACGCAGTAATAATAATATGTGTTATATTTCACTTCGACCAAACGACCTTTTTTGTTTTTAAAATAATTATTATATATTTGTCTTTGTCAATTTTTATGTGTTTACTCTTTGAATGAAGTTTAAATTAATAATGTTACTGCAGTAATAATATGACATTACTGGAAAATATAGAGTTATGGTATTTTTTAAATTAATTTATTAAGGAAAACAAACATTTACATTGATTACAAATATGTATAAAAATAAGTTTGAGAAAGGATATTGCAACCAGCAAAGTTACATACTATATAAATTATAATTTAGTTAAGCCTAACAAGATAGAAAGTAAGAAGATCATTATATATGAAGAAATTGCATAAAAAAATGAATGAGGAAAAGTAAGATTTTTCTAATATATTAAAGAATTATTGAAATTAATACATAATATGAGTAATCTGAAGGGAAAAAAAATATAAGTGAAATTGTTGAAAACAACATTTTAATTCGATTGACAATTTCATTAATTCATTTAAGTATATAAAAATAGAATTAAATTACGTTATCTATCGTATTATAAAATAATTATCTTGGATAAAATATTACAATATTACTTAAAGAGATTATTTATCTATATTCTATATAATATGTACTTCAATCTGACCCGTGTTTCTACTAAAGTTAATCCGAAGTATTAATACGTATGATGTGGAAAGCTTCTATCATACGTGAAAATCAATGAAAGCTCGCATGTATGTATTCGAGCTTTACATAATATGTGACGGATGACATCCTTTAAAATTGAAAAATCTTAATAATAGTATTATTAAATTAGGTAGCGATTATTAATTTGTAGAACATTAAAAAAAATGAGACGAGTAATGCATTGAATATTTAAAAAAAAATTACTAACTATTTATTTCTTAAATAATTTTTAAAATTTTAAATTTTCATTGAAAGATGTAAGTATTTATCTACATACATAAATCATATTATATTCACTGCGTTTTATACCATAAGAGATATTTTCTTCAACTTGTATCAATGCCAATAAATTGAGGAACAGAAAGACGCCATCACGTTATGATTTTCATATTCAAGTGTTTTTTTAAATATCATCAGTTAGCGATGCACTGTTGTACGCATGTCTCTTGAGACACATTGCGATATTTTATAAATTGGTTTAAGTTTTTTCTATCTATTCAGAATTTTACTTTGTAGTATATAGCTATATTTTTGGACTCAATCGTCAAATTATATAGATCAACTCAAAATTAATAAATCGCTCATAAAGTATGATTTAAGATTACATAAAAACGTATTCAATCTAACTTCAGCAAACAATAGCCAATTAACTCTATAGTTTGGGATTTTAACTATAATAAAAACAGATTAGATAGTTGTCGGTAATATCGATCTGTTGGCATTGATATGTAAGAATCTCATGAGTGCAACATACTATGGAAGATTATTATTATTTAAAAAAAATTGAGTTCAATTATTATTGCACAAGATTTGTTATCTTTACTTTATAAATATAATGTTTAAATATGTAAACGACAAATCTTACTAAAATGATTATTTTTTATAAAATATTGAAATCTGTATAACAATAGTGTACACACATTATATAAATTTAAATATTTTCTTTGGTCAGAAAATTTTTTACATTAGATGTATTTTATTCTTCTTCAACTTTTGTCGTTTTATCATTGGTGCTGGGTGAGCTGAATGAGGGAACAGGCCATCATGTGTTCCGAAGATAACTCTACGTCACACTTGCAGTTGAGAGAATCCCTACCAACGGGGCATGGTAAAAGTTTACATTGTAGTCTTTTGACGAATCTAACCATTACTGATAATAGGATATGCTAAAAACAAATAATAACAAGATAAAAAGAACCTTTTATATACCTACAATGTTTTTACATTTTCTGTTGAATTATTATGCTCAATATGCCCAAACTTGCACTTGGTATGAAGTAAATACAAAAACAAACAAATATAGAATACTGAAATGTCATTTTGACATTTCATTTTGATTTCCATAGTAACGCACGTATATATTAATAATTTAGTTGCTAGGACCACCCCCTTAGCAACCAATAATAATCTTTTAATTTCTGGATTCAAGCTCTGTACTATTTCATTTAATTCGTTTTTTGAGACCCGGGTTTCACCTTTCGGCATCTTCAGGCGTCGTGCACCCTCACCAAAGGTAAACACACACTGACAACGAACACTCTTAACTCTACCGTATGTAGTGAATCAATACAATAAAGTAGGTAAAAACTCCATTACTTACTTACCTATCTAGTCAGAGGTCACAAAAAATACAATAAATAAATTATGAATAGTTAAAGTGTCTGACACTTCCTTGAATCCATTAGAATTTAAATACAAATTCCACCAAGTAGGTACCTTCGGTCGATAGTATTAATATAATAGTCTTTTACATTTTACGGATTTTTCTGAAATAACTTTCCATACAAAACAGAATTAACTGAAAATAAATTCAATTCTGCTTAAAGATGGCTAGAAAAATGCATTGGCATCGTGTTCTGATATATTCTAAAAGTTTCAAATGTCTAGCTAGTCGGAAAGTTGGTTAAAAATCGATTGCAAGATTTGTACTGGGCAAACAACCACCGGATAAACAAGAATACGAGCTAATAAAACGTTGTAAAATAATGCTCAGTATCTATTAACGTTGAAGTGATTCAGCAAAAACTGCGAAAAGAGCTCTACATACTTGAAAAGAAGATTTTTCAGTAAAAACTATGAATCCATTTTGAATCTCAAACTTTCAGAAAACCTCTAAAACTGAACGAAAATAGTTTTGATTGAAAGCTTAGGAATAAATAAGCTAGTTAGGAGGCCACAAACCAGTTGACAGGAAGAGGATAGCCAAGACTGCAAGGCCTAATTACACCAACAAACTCGCAGACCCAACCAGATTCAACGATCATCATGAGCAATCGTCGATTTTAAATAGTAATTATTCGGAACGATTCACCTTTGGTTATTACACTCATTTGCGAGTGTTAACAATTATAAATAAACCAAATATCTATTGGTTAACTTTGTGGCAATACTTAACAGTTTTCCCTCATCATATGTTACTTTAAATGCCATGGAAACTATTAGAGATGACATTTAAACAAGTAATGAGTAATTTAAGTAATAATAATATATTCATTGACATGTTTTGTTTTTCGAGTAAATACGTAACATTTTTTTGTCATCTTTACACGATTTAAGAATTAATTCCTCCGACGCTATCAAAAAACAAATTGACGTGCTCACAGGTCCACTATCGCTCTCCGATTGGCAACGCGTGCGAAATTACGTCCCACCTATTGCTCAAAATTATTTGCCGTTTCACCGAAGTATGCTCTTAATAAAGCCGAGCCTGGTTTTATTATTTAAACGTTATTTTGTATTGTTTTGTCACACACAAGACAGGACACGCCACTCGTGATAATGACCTGCTAATCTGCTAATGTTAGTTGAGCTTTATCAGTGTAAATGACTAGAGAATATTCTCAGACTAAAATGGTGGAAAAACCAATGTTCGAGATTAATTATAACGCAATCGAAAGAAATAGAATCAGTATTTATATGGTGATAATATTACATGATCTACTGACCAAGTAAGAATAATAAAAAAAATGTGGAATTACATATTTATAAAATGTTTTATTTAACTACCGCATTGGAAAATGACTAAAAAGTAAATTATTAGTACGCTTCGCACCATAATATATATCCATAAAATATAAAATGGGAAAACACGTAGATGACATAGAAATTATAATCTTAAAAAGTTGTGTTCAATAACGATAAATAGTTTTGATATGAGGCAAGTAAATTATTAATTCCTCCAAAAAATCTGTTAATATAGTGGTCACGATTCATTAGGGATATTGGGTTTTTGTTCTATTGGAAAACAAGCGTGGGCCAAAATGAGAGTTTGAATGGCTAATATGGGGGATTTCAACAGGATTGCATTAGGAATAAGTATTTTAGTATTTGGTTAATTAATGCTACTTTTTTATTTAGGTCAGTTCTAACAGGATCAATCACAGAGGATAGATATTAATATAATATAGAAAAAAATTAATATGTGATGGTCCAAATAACAGGCGGACACAAAAAGCATATTACATCAAATTAAATTAGATCAAATATTATGTACAGTTATAATGAATATAATCGGAGAGTTATTAAAAATCGTTAAAGAAAAATAGAGAGAGAAAAAATATAGAAAAACATAAGAAAGTATAATATACATAGATAATACAATCAATACAAGAAATTAAAAATACAATTAAAAAAAAGATACAATAAAAATAAATCATCCAGATACAATTTGTATAGATACAGAAATAAAAATGTTCAACTTAAAAAATATGTTGTTTTGAATAGGAAGTATCACCAACTAAAATATTAATAAAAAAATAATCAACGATATTCTTGATTTGAGAATGTAACATTATTTATATAAAACATACATAATTTAAAAACACTTTATATAAATATATATCATACTAAAAAAATCATTGAAAAACTACGACGCCCGACGGGATTTAATTAAAATTAAAAATATTAAGATGTAAAAACTATGCGTTAATTTCATCGTAATTAGAAAGATACTCGCGATTTAATTGTTAAAGCACATCATCAGCGAATCTATTGGATACTTCAAGGTTATTATTCATAGGTTCAACGTGGATAAAAGGTGTTTCTAAATTATATATATTTAACAAATTAGGTAGGTAGTTATGTTTATTCCTGGAGCACTTCAATTATTCACAAACTTCATGTAGTATTTAAGTGTTTTAATACCTATAATATTTTGATGGTGACATTTGGTTTTAATCGAGACATTCCGCATCGAATTGAATATTGCCACAGCCTTTCCGAATATACCGATATTTAAAAAAAAATCCATTTCTTTCGATATTGTGTACCACCAGATATTCAAAGCTGTTGGTACTTGAGATGTTCTGCTCGTCGCTAACCAGATAGAAATTTCGATCGGGATACCTAGGTACTATTGTACATAATTATTTTTTTCTTTGTATTGATGCTTAAACCAACGAACAAACGAAATATAACGTCTCTTATTTTTTATGGTGTATGAAAATATGTTATCTTTACAATTCATTTAATTTATTTAAATAACTCATCCTACACTATTTAAAAAAAGTGCCAAAATATATGCATTCTATTCTGTTTACCTCTACAATTTTTTTTTTAGTCAATAGCTATGTTGTCTGTAGAATCGTTGTTAAAACTGTAACAACCAAAACAGCTTTCTACTAAAAGACGACAGCTGTAAAATGTATTATTATTAAAATTATATTACTTTAATAATAATTGGAAGATATTTGTGTTTTTTTCTCGAAACATTCCATGATACTGTCTATATTCTTAAGTCTAGTTAAGATTATACATGTTTTTAAATTATCCTTGACGATTTGTAGTATTATTCTTTTATAATAATTAATATAAAATATATAAATATTTGTATATTTTTAGTTCAGCACTGTTTTTGAGTAACAGACTCGAACCAAACTCGTAAAGGAATCTTTACAAAAGTCTCCCTTTATTCTAAAAGCCGGGCGTTTTGTGTATTTCGCCTTTTCAAAGGGACTTTCGGCCATCGGCATCGATTCTTATCATCTGTTTAATTATTTTAAGAGAAAAGTTGTATGCCCAATGCTTTATTTGCAAATTCGTATTGAGAAATTTCAGTAATTTCAAATAAAGGTTTTCATTTTATTGGAAAGCAAAGTGATGAGAAATTTTCATTAGAAAAAGAACACACAAATCGAAATAATATAGAAAATATTATACTAAATTATATAAATAATATGGATTATAACACTAAAATCAACAAACCAATCACCAAACAAAAATTATTCCATCTTATTGTATGTATATAAAATTAATAAATCATAAATACCTATGACAATATTTATATGTAAAGCAATTGGTTAGGTATTGAAAAGTCTTCAGTTATATAAATTTAGGAACATTATGTAATAATGGGCATACCATTGATTATATAAAGATACTTCCTATCTTAAGGCTATACCTCAGTTGAGGCATGGTCTAAAAAGATCGTGGCTATGCGATGCGCGGATTGCGGGTCGCTGGTGCAAATGACGCATGCCGTACGAAATATAATTTGTCATATAAATCCAACATGCGTCCATTTAATGTTCTGTTTATAAGCGTCATAGAAAGCGGCCGTGCATATCCACGGCTGTGCATATATAACGGGTGGTGGTGGGCACTTTAACGTGTTCTATTAGTAACAATAATAATAATATATTCATTGACATGTTTTCTTTTTCAAGTAAATGGGTAACGTTTTTAGTCATCTTTACACGATTTAAGAATGTATACCCCCGTTGCCATCACGAAACAAATTGACGTGTTCCCAGCTCGACGTTCTCTCTCCGAATGCCAGCGAGTCCAAAATTTCTTCGCGCCTATAGTTGAAAATTATTTGCCGTTTCACTGATGTATCGTCTTAATGATGAAATAATAAAAGGTCCAACATTATTTTAATTTTGAAAAATAATATCTCTACAAAAAATTTCTTTGATTTCTATATTTACTAACGTATCATCATCATTTATGGCACATAGAGGGTTTTGACCTCCTTCAAAAATTTCCTCCATCCTGGACGATCTAGCACCGATACTATCCAGTTTTACATATAACCAACACGTTATAAATACGTACTTATCAAATTAAAAATAAACTCCAAAGATTTCAGATATTTTGGATATGTAGTAATCATACCACTCAGCATTAAGTGAATAACACACTTTTCACAATGTAGGTTTTTTTGTTAAAACAAAACATTATAGCAATAATAATTCTGACCGTTTTCTCAAACATAACAATACCAGTAGTGTTTGTTTTTTTGATTGATAATTACGACAATATCTATGGTAATGTACTGCATTAATATAAATAAATCTATGAATCTACACTCAACTCATAAAGTCCGTCACAAGAGGTTCTGCTATTTCACGAGTTCTTCACTCGAAATTAGAACATCCATTATTCCACTAAAATTAAGTCTCTCAGTGCATTTTTATAATTAATCTCTTATCATATCGATCTCATCAGTACATCATTACTTCGCGCTTTTAATCTCGCGTCATCATCCTTATAATAAATGGTATTTAATGCATTATTGTATTAACCAAAAAACTCATCTCAACAACCAGACTACAACAACCTTCTATTATACCACCACCTCATCATACTGCTAAGAACCTAGAACAAGCCATGAGGCCCAATGACAGTAGTGTAGTTAGTGATAAAAGTGAAATAATTTTAAACACCCAGACTCTAAGAAAACTGCATAAGTATATTGTAACCTCACCGGGATACCAATCAGGAGCCACTATCTAAAATTTCAGCGCTTTTTGCACTAGACTACGAGGGCTGTCTTATTAATCATTAATAGATTGAATATTCCAATATGTAGGTATATTACATAATATTTTATTTAAATGAAAGGAAAACGAAATTTAATTGAACTAAAATATGAAATATCATAAGTTTAACTTGTAATAATAACTGCGGAAGACTTTTGCTCCCGCAAAAGCTCGCAAAAGAAAACTCAGATATCTGAGCTTTTGAAAGCTCAATGTCAATTATTTTAAAATGTATCACTTACTGGAGAGGCCAGCGAGGCGAAAGACGAGACCTCTCAATGGAACCTTTTGCAAGTTGTCTTTTAGGGAAAAGTAGGTAGTGGAGGATTTTCTAGTCAGAGATATTCGTTATTTTTTCCATCTGCATAATTCTATTCCATTCGGTAATAAAATATACATATTTAATTATTATTAAAGTTTCTTTATTTTATTACATATTATTATATACTTATATTGAAATTCTGCATATTATGTAAGTAAACAATGATATGTTTCCATGTTCAATCCTATTCAAGCATAATGTAGACTTCCACATTACACACCATAAATTATTTAATTTGAATAAAAGACTCATGACCGTGTGGTAAATTCATTTTTTTATTAAATTTAACCACCCCTAAACAAACTCCCGCTAAGCCCTCTGTCACCAGATTTTAAAATTCGCTATTTTATTCATACGGAATAAAGGTAGTCTCAGAATCTCTATTATTAGTATTTCTTTCTAAATTTTCAAGCAACTAATGACCTGCCTACCCACATGTTATGTTATATACTTTTTATGTATATTTATGAATTTTTGATTAATGTGGCATCGATAATTTCTTTTTAGAACTACTTAATATACACTCTTTTCTTTTGCATATATAATTTTACAATTGTTTTTTATTATATGTATCAATGCTTCTTTTGAAGCAAGTCGCAAATGTCTCATAAATAATAATAAACGAAATGACTATCCTCCCGCGGCAGTCGGTGGAGTAATGAGATCCCGGTTACAGAATATAGCATAATGGGGTGCAGTAAATAAAGTTTGCGTGACGTCACATTGCCCTACGAGAGTGTAGCCACACCATTAGCGCTGAAAGCTGAGCCATCTACGAGAGCCGCCTGAAACTACGAACTTATCAAATATAACCATAAGCTACTTTCTGTTTGAGCCAGTTGTGCTTAACCATACTCAAAATTTACATAAAATATCACAACAATTAAGGGAGTTGAATAAAATTACGTTACCAAATTTATTCTTTCTAAATATTGGTATAGATATCTATATTCTATACCACATAGCATGTTAAAATGTATTTTTTTAATAAACCATTTCTTTTATTTAACGAACAATTCACAAGATTTTGAGAATGTAACATTCCATATATTGAATATACATAACTTGAAAATACCTCAGATAATAATATAACCACTAGAAAAAATCATATTTGAAAAAAATACGATTTTCGACGGGATTGTAACCCGTATAAACACTGGTAACGCGCCACTGTGCATTAACCAATTTTACTAGGAGCTTCCTATCTAATTGCAACAATTTAAACTGGTAGGTCCTACATGAAATGTTTATTAAATTGTGTTATTATTGAATATCGGTTTCTTTGTTAAAATCAAGGAATATTAATTAGTCAATTAATTAATTATAGATAGTCAATAATAACGGCAAATCAGGCAAAATCAGACAAAAATGGATATCTGGTACTTGCAACTTTCATAAACCCTCTAGAATTAGAGTGATTTAATATTTTTCGAACTTACGACAAACTGTAACTTAATTCATATTTTTTTATAGAAAAATCACCTCTCTGGAAGTACTATCTGTACTTAAAATTTTTACACATTAACTGCAAACTAGATGTGAATGAGCAGTGTAGCGGCGTGACTTTGAAAAAGACCCATAGATATCGCTGCCCATTGACTGGACGCCGCAAGCGCTATGTAGACGGATTAGGATTGTTATCTCTCACACTCTTACAGCCAGTCAGCTTATTCTGATTAGCTCTGACCCTTTTGATCATACAGATCCTCAATTTTGAAACTAAGTACCTTACATTATCGAGATTCATTTCTAGTGATAAGTGTGGTTTTTCGTTGTCAAATGTGATACCTACTTGAACTGAACTAATTCTTTGGCAAGTTCATCTTGTTATTTTGTCAAGCGAGTCATCTTATCTTGTTAATCTGGTTTCGTGTACCGTTTGAAGTATTCTCTGTTATTGTTGATTAATCTCTGTGAAGTCTGAATAAATACTGGTTGGGCCATTTATGTTCCCATTCCACTCCTTATCTCCTCACCCACCTCCTAATCCCCAGTGTTATTGTTACCAGACAATCAATAAGCAATTGCGGTGATGAGAGACGGTATTACAAAGAACATTCAGTTGCATCTCGACAACGGGCGTGTGCTGGCTTCTAATAGATTTCCATCGCTTAAGTGATTGACTCAATAGATACAGACTCATTTAAAATAGATCATCATCATTCATGTACCCTCACATATAATCCATAAAATTGTGTAATAATGTGCGTGAGTGTACGAACCGTGTGACCCAAAACAACAATAGCGGGCGAGTGACAGTTGAAACCAGACCTCGGAACCATCAAAAATTATCACAAAGGTCAGTGTCTGGCATTCTGTTCCATCGTCCCCACCACTAGATCCGACCTCCTCATCTTCCCACAAAATAATTACAGCCCACTTTAAAAGCTCAACCAAATACTAAAACTGGAAGTGTTTCTAATTTATAAATAAAAAACATACTATTGCAGGCCGTTTACGAGGGTGCATTAATATTTAAAATATTCTGTCTATGTATTAAGCCAATAGTTTTTCTTCGCTCTCAGAAAGACAAGCAATAATAGGCAGCGCTGTGGGTGATTTCAAAAAGCTGAAATCCCATCCAATCTCATATTCCATATCGTCACTGCGACGACACGCATTTCTCTCTCCCTCTATCTATACTCTGTTCCACTTAGACTTTGTCACTGATCTGTCTATACAAACTTTTTGTAGTTTCTGTATGAGGTTCTGACTTTTGGGGTAGACATGGATAATCAAAGACATGGGGTAAACTTACTACTCATGGTTTTTTTATTATTAAATTAAGGTTATTGAGTTTAATTTGTACTTATCTTTTAGGTTAAAAATAACTAAATGTTTCAAAATTTAAAGAATTGCAACATGTAATTATTATTAGTAGTGATTATTCTCATTGAAATTGCAATCTCCACTAACTGAAATCACCCTAGATGATCATACGACGCTCCCTCCAGTGCTCTATTCAAATTCATTTTTTTTTTAATTTACATAATTAAAGTGAACATTACAAATAATTAATTTAAGACGTTCATAAGATGACACTTAGAAATAAAGAAATGTTATTAAAAAGTATTATATAAAAGTTTGTAAACGGTAGAAAAGTGTAAACACAAAAAAATATTATAAATAAGATACAAGGAAGTACACCAAATTAAATGAGCTAAGCAGACCCTATTTTAATAATTCATAAAACAATGCTTACCTATACTCAACCTCACGCAGGTGGAATAATATGTCAATATTCGAAGTGATTTGATTGAAAAGAATTATTGCCATTACAATTAGCATTACCAATGACAGGTTAGTTCTGCACTTTGGGAGAACTGAAAGACGATCGATAGAGAACATCATGTAGGGTCCTTTGCCAGATAACTCTGGTGAGTTGGGGCCCTTTTTTTTTACTTTTCACCTTACTGTCCATACGAGAAGAATAAAATTATTCTTATATTTTTTTATTATTGTACAGAGTTGTTATTATTATTACGCTATTAGCGGATAGTGTCGAAGGGTGGAGGTAGGCTGTTAAGATCTGACATAAATAGTGCTCACCAAACTTTTTCAGTTATACGTATTTGTTTTCATGGAACTAAAAAGACAAATTGTAGATAGTGGTTTAGGTTATGTTTCATTTAGACAGGATTTATTAATGAAAAACACCATTTTTTGTTATTTATATTATATTCTTAATTCAATGAAAACAAATAATTATTACTGAAAAGTGGTGCACTATTTTTGTTGGATCGCCCATAGCATACCTTAATTATTATTATGGTTTGGTTTAGTCATGCTTTTATTGTTTTAAAAAACTAACCAATTATATATGCATTTTTCATTCGTTTTTTTATTCGTATTTCGATTGAGTCGCGCGTGCCGCTCAACGCTTCGCGCGACTTCGCCCACGTAAAACGCCTCGTTAGTGTGGACAATTTATGTCAGATTTTAACAGCCTTTTTCCACGTATCTTTACAGCTATTTGGAGAGGTATTCATTTTTATTATTTACATACAAGTAACTGATCAATAAACCAGCTTCTATTTACTATTTATTTTCTAATATAGTGCAGCATTATTTTGGCACATAGACTGTTGTAAATCTTGTGGCAGTCCTGGAAACGTAATATAATATTATTAAAACAGTAATATTATTTTAGCTCAATATCTTTTATAACTGCATTTTAATTATTGATTAACATAAAATACTCAATTTTGTTTGTATTATAATACTGAAAATTTCATTGTGGACATTTTAATAGTAATGTTGAATATTAAAAATCATACAGAACTAGCCTTGTTGCCCATTTTTGTAATGTAACGGCTGAAGAGCTTTATTAAAAATATGCAAGCTCCGAATAAAAGTTAACGACACACATCACAGCTGCGCGTGTATGTGTTTCTAACAAGCCCTTTGAAAAAAGTCCTGGCAGAAAAATAACGAGTCCTGCTTTCGTTTAGAAAAATGCCGCCACTGTCCTTTGACGGAAAATTACGGAAAAAAACTCTAATTATTGTGAAAATTTTTAATATTACTGGACTTTAAATGGAAAATATTGCAATTTTTTTTGCGACAGTTTTTTTTATCATAGATTATAAAATATAAAATAAGACGTGCATTCATATAAAAATGAATTATAATTCATTATTATTAATTGTGCCTACCTACTTTTCGTTTTTACCTACGTCTCATTAGGTACATAAGATACCTAAACAGTAATGGCTACAGCTAGGGCTTCGAGGACATGCCTGACGTCCCTCTTTGTCCAATGAGTGAGGTATTGGATCCTCACCCGGGGGTTCCGTGTTTGATTACCAGTGAGGTTATAATAATTTTAAGTATGTGATTTTTCCAAAGTCTGGACGTTTCTGTATTTGTGTATCTGCTACTACAACATTATTAGTACACTACTGTAACTGCGCCTCATCGCCTGTTGCTATGTTAAAAAATATGTTAAGTGCCTTAATGACTTTCATTATTAATTGGACATAGTTATGCAGAAAGTTGCCAGTCCACAAAAAATAAAAAAAATGAGATATATATAGATCAGATGCGAGAAGGTTTTCTCTACGTTCTGCTGAAAATAGCCAAGCCGCAAAAAAACATTCTTGAAATAAAATATTATTTACAATTTTACATTTTACAAACATTTTTTATATCATGTTGTTGCTAAAGTGCCATTATCTCAGCTCGACATTCTGAATAACTACGTTCAATTGTCGTGGGGTTAGATTAGTCTTGAAATCATGTTTTGGAGTACCAAATTACAATTTGAAATTTGATTTGCTTTTAAAATCAGGCATAATGCTAATTTTTTTGTGTTTTATGTCCACGTTCCTTGGATGACCTTGATTTTTTTTAGCATACGTACATATTTATATATAGAAACATAATCCATTGTAAACTCTTAATACCTAAATTATTGACTTACCAACTTTTGGCAGCAAGCCCCACGATATAAATACTGTATTGTTAATATTAACTCTAATACAAGCAAACATAATGTACATATTACCAATATTACCATATCATTTAATTGTGTATAAAAATATACATTATTGTATTTCACAGCGCAGTTCACATTAAAATAAATCATTATGTATGTAATAAAACGTCATGTTTTATTCATATATACGACTGACTACATTAGATTGCATTACAATGCGATTGGACGATAGTCAGGGAAACAATGGATCATTTATTTATACGTGCCGTGTTAAGCAAAATAAATTATTCTCTTCCGGAAAGAGGTGTTAACATATTTCTATTTAGCATATAAAAAAAATCAACCAATGGAAAACATGTAATTTTTGATTAACTCTTGAAATACGAATGTATTTTAAGCACGAGTTATTTTATTACATTCAGTTCAGTGATGCCAACCGTACTATAATTATAGTACAATACTATAATTTTAATTATGCGAAAAATGTAAAATAATTTAATTTTACGGCAAATATACCAAAATACTATAATTTTAAAGGATTCAAGACGAAAAATTTTCCTGTACTATATATTTTTTAGAAATACTATAATTTTTACCCCTTCGTACTATACTGCCCTCATAAGGAAAAAGGCAGTTTTTCGACAAAAATCACAAATTGAGTTAGTGTACAGATAATGCCCTACATGAAATTCTGAACCATTTGACATAAAGTCAAAAGTGGTATAAAATTTATTTCAGTTTAATAATCGACATATTGTTTTTCATTTTTTTTTCACAAAAACGGTAGTTATTCTAAACTAAAAGACATTATAACGAGTTTCATAAGCAAAAACACAGCATCGATTGAAAACGTACTAGTTTTTGCTTATACCATATATCAAATGATTCATCCACATTATTTAAAAATTTATTAATAAAAGTTGAAAAAACGTTAATGTCTCGTTATCTCAAAATGTTACTTTGGCAAAAAAACTGCCTTTTTGCTTATGGGGGCAGTATAATCAGCATAGAAAAAGATGGCAACACTGATTCAGTTACAACCAGGGATGTCAATAAAGTATCAATACTATTTTTTTTAGATTCGATACGTAGTTTGAGTGATGAGCTGTTGTATCAGAAACCAATGACCGTAGCCATATAGCATTAAGATCAAATTCTTGTATAAATACAACATTTAAAAATACTTACATAATAAAAACCACCAGAATACAACGAGAAGACTGAAAAAAATAGATAGGTAAGTATATTAGAATTACAATAATACCATAAGTATATATTTATACAGCCACGATGGCCGCGTGGCATAAGCATTGGCCTAAAACGTCATGGGTCCCGGGTACGAATCCTGGGTCTGGCAAATATACATATTATTTTTCAATTTGTGTATGAGTCAGAGTATGGATCTAATAGGTTGAGCAAGTGGCTGACATCTATTTCTCGTAAAAACAAAACATGTTAATACAAACGTCTACTCTGTGGAGGCCCATATTATGATCTTATTAAGATCGGATATGGTCAGAAAAAAATATATAAGTATATTTGTATTAAATTCGTGGAGGTATTTGTTAGTATCAAGTCTCGTACCTTAATGTTCTTATTGAATCTAAATAAAATTGGAGCATTACTATCAGAGATCTGCAATGTATTAACGGGTATTTTTTATCTCAATGCTATTCGGCCATCTCTATCCGATACGATAGCATAAGGTGAACTGTTATATTGTGAAATGCAATACTTACAATTTAAATATAACAGAGGAAAATACCTAACGTGGCTTACGAACCTCTTTAATTCATTCACTGCTAACTAGATAATGATTTTTTAATTACCACCTTTAAAATGCACGTTAATTTCATCGATCGGCCGCCTGGTCATTACGCGCCAGGTGCGTCTTCAGCGTCCAAAGTATTAATTGTTATGAGGGCGGATCTACTGAATTATTACATAATATAGCAAATAAAAGTACTCACGATTGTGTAGGTAGGTACTTATTATTTTATTAAAATTGTTTGCAGTGACAGTGTTAAGGTAATTTCACATAGGTAGGCAGCAAGCGCCAGACCGGGCAGTAAATGATTCCGTATGCACGCACCGTCACGCGGTCGTGATCGGGTGATCCCACAACAAGTCATTGTTTCAGCTAATGGGGGAATTCATTAAAGCGAACTGACCAATCCGATCGTGTAGCGGGCATTGTAATTAATTTATTTAGCATGCGTTCCTGAAAAAAATATAAAAGGGCCTCTATCTCACGTTGAATTCTTTAGGGAAACATTGCATTTAATTTTTTTTTATTGGAAATAGATAATTTGGAATAAATATAATATGTGTCGCTACATTTCAAAATCAGATCATTCGCAATAATTGCTCGAATATCTGTAACTTTTGGGAATCGATGACAATACTGATTTTATAAAATAAGTATTAGGTTAGGTTATACAAACTTTCACATTCTGTCATCATCTGAAGGATTTTAGGTATGTTTAGAGAACACTATTCGATTAGTTTTCTTCGAAAATGATGTATCATAAATTGTGAGAATAGTAGAAATTGAAACGAGATTGTTTCAAATTAATTTCAAACTCAAAATTTATATTTAATTTAAATGCAGTGAACTTTATAGTGTCGCTACATTTAAGTCCACCTTTAGGTATTTTTGACTTGTTTGTGAATTGCTGAAGAACTACTGCTTGCTAACATTTCTGCATTATCAAAATGTGGTATTTATTAATTTTAAATATTCTATACTCGAAATAATATAAACTTTCACCTTTGTGACTGTCTATCTGAGAAAACAAAAAGCTGTTTTTCTCCTATTCATCTATTATGGACTTGGCTGATTTTGAAATCTAGCGACACATATTAGAAAAATATATGGGGTTCGAACTCACATCTTTCACTGTCCGGTTGAGTGCTCTGTCGATAAAGCTATCGGTATTTTAAGTGTGTTTGATAACATATTTCTCAAGTTGGAAAAATTATGCGGCTCTCGTGGCGCAGTACGTAAGACGCTGGGTTTTCATTCGGGAGCTCCGGGTTTGATTTCGGTGAGGTCACTATATATTTATGTGATTTCCTCAAAGAATGAGTGATTCCAATTATTGTTACCTACTATATACTTCTCACTCACTACTAAACTTTGGGAAAAAATTGGGAAATAATTAACGTATTTATTGGTTTAACTGTAGTAAATTATTAATTGTACTTCATTTTAAATAATTAGGTATTTTAGTTGAAAGCTGTGATAATTTTTCTTGATTATTATTATTTTTATACCATGTTTTATGTAAAAATATTTTCTAAAAAAAATATTTTATTGTTGAAAACGTGATAATAAATTTATTTATTTTGTAGTATATTCAAGATTTATGGATTTATAGTCGATGTGAATATAATTTATTGTATTCATAAAGCGTTTTATAATGATTGTCGAATTATAAAAAAATAATTTAAGATAACTTAAGAAATTGAGCTCAGCCTGATGTAAATTGATTAATAAACTAAGATTTCTAAGAAAATTTGGAAGAAAAATTATATAAGTAATTGAAAACTCTATCATTTTCCGGGATTTTCTTACCCATGGAGGGAGCAAAAGGACTTTTGCTACCGAGTACCCACGGCATCGGAATTTATAAACACTTTGTTATCATAGCATCCAATAATGGATTTTATGTTTTCCGACGACGGAAAAAAAATCAATAGGTACAATGAAAGGCCCAATTGAAAAGATTGAAAACATGATGAAACCTGCATTTTTGGTGAATAAATAAAAGATAATAGTATATACCATGTAATTAAAATTATGAGAGAAAATTTAATAATAATTTAAATTTAGATTATTTTAAACGATTTAAAAAATGAAATATGTCATTGAAAATTATTTGAATTGAAGGATGTTAAGAACATTCAAATTGAGAGTTGACATATTTTGAAACTAACTGTTGAAATGTCACGTAAGAATGTACTAACGAAAATTAATTCACGTGAAAAATGACATCATTTCTAGTTATTTCAATTAGGTAGTTAGATTAGATTGGACATATTTTGTTTCAAGCTAGTACCTAGGTATTATGAACGTTTGAAAGTGACTTGATTTTTAAAATAATTTTCAAACTAATTTATTTTTTGCCTGCTTTTAGAGTTTTAAAAGTAAGACTGTAATTAATTAACATCTCTATCAATTTTAATTTTATCACATAGGTTAAAAATCTAAAGAAGTTTTAAAAAAATAAAAAAAACAATGTTACATTAATCTAGTCATAAAACCTGATAATGCAGTATTGTGTAATTAATTTTGTATTTTCAATTTTAAAGAAAATATAATCGCACCGTGAGTGTAAAACCAAGACATCTGCAAAAGACATATTTTGGAGATATTAGGGTTTGAAGTCTTCGTTTTGTCAGGACAAATGGAAATTCTAAAAATAAAACCATAATATTTGGTTTACATCTACATTATATTGCATGTTCTTTCAGTTACTTTACTTTTACATTATGAAGTTTACGACTTTTGCAGTTGTTTCGCATTTAATCTCAAAATTGAAAAATTTGCAAATGTATTGGTTTTACACCCACGGTGCGAATATCAATGAAAACCTTTACCAAAAATTATATAAGTATTATATTCTTATGATCATTGAGACGTAGGCTTTGTAAGGAGATTGTGCTACGTGTAAAAGTAAAGTGAATGGAATGCAAGTATGGCCACTCGTTGCCTTTGTCACGTTTTTAGGTTGCCTGTTATATTCAGTTATAACTACAATAAAAGTATATACCTTGTTCATTACTGTGATTTTTCATTAACAACTATACATTTACTATACATAGTAGGTGTGTAGGTATATATTGCAGGTCAATATAATATACGCGTTCGGAATATTCTTCGCTGATAATTCAGCGACCACAATTATTATTCTTCGCAGTATATATTTTTAAAATCAAGTGCTCTTGTCCAATTGTTTTAAAATTTTCAATCTGGTGAATAAAATATAATTTATATAGTTATTTATACAAATAAATAATGATTTATTAGTGATAAAAATGATATCATTAATTAACAAAGAAAGTATAAATACTTAAGCATTCTTACTATTACTTACCTTATAACGATACTGAATCGGAGCATATAGCAAACGTAAAATTGTACCATTTTCCTGGATCTTTCATCAAAAAAATCTTTTGCCAAGTGTGATTACTGACCAGTGATACCTACAACGCATGGATAGCTTTTATATTATAATCGTTGCAAGATACGTAAGGTCGGTAGGAGAACTAATTACAATATATTGTTATATTTATTTTAATTAATTATTATTGAGTATCATCAGTGATTCCCAGAAGTTAAAGGTAATTCGTGGCTAAATTGTAGTGACTTGATGGCATATGGAAAGAAATTTGAGGAATCTGCATTTGTAAATCAAACCATACTTTAGAACCAGAAAAGAATTGGAGATCTGAGAATGAAAACTGGACAAAGACTAAAATAATAATAGTGAATTTTACAGGAGAGGCTATAAACTGATTTTAATATGTGTGGTTCTATCATTTAAAAAGTAAATGTAACATGATAGTTAAAGTGGTTTTGAATAGTGTTTTTTTTAATATGAAATTACCTAACCGATTTGACTCTCGCTTTGCAAAAAACCATTTTTAGACTTTTTGGTTTTTGTCCAGTTTTCATTCTCAGGTCTTCAATTAGTATTTTGTACATAACTGTATAAGCATAATATACCCCACAACCTTGACCACGTATCTAGAAAAGGGGAAATGGAGTAAGTCCATACTACCATCCCCAGGTTTGGTGCCTTGGTTTTAAGAGTCTCCTTTGAAGAGAAATGAGCGTAAGCTGATACTGAGGTTAAGAACAGGACACACAATTGGTAAAATATTTGATGTCCTCGTGGAAAGAAGCGATTCGCAGCTCTACGATGAATGTGATGTTTTGGAGGACATTGTGCATATAGCAGTATAATGCCCTAAATATGAACGATACACAGTATAGCTGCAAAACGTGGATATCTTTGAGAAAGCCGATGAATTAAAAGATTATTTTGCCGAGCTTTGGCGGTGGGTAAAATGAAAGAGCTCGGTAGAATTGTAAAGTTCTTTAACAGAATTTAACAGAAACAGTTCTTTAACAGAAAGGATCTGATCGGCGTATCCTCTTCCAAATGAGAAGAAGCGAATTGCAGTCAAAACCTCGGTAAAATCATAATAATTAAAAAAAAAAATAGTCTTTTGTATGTATTTAAAACTTCGTTTTTTATGTGAAACTTACTTACATACAGTGATCACATAATCCCGCTGATGTATGATGCAAAAAAATATCACAAACAATCAACAATTTCTTAAATACTGTCAAAAATTCCTGACTAAATACATGAGCCGTAAATTTTTGAGCTTCTTTAGTTTATCTATGGTAAAATCAGCCGCACAACGATCAAAAGAGTATCGTAAAAGAATTGCTTTAATGCAACAATTTTCAAGTAAAATAAAAAAAATATAGTTACAAATTTACCTGATCAATTACATATTAGTAGAGTAATATGACCGACAATAATAAAATTAACCACATACTATAATATACAACAACACAGGTAGCAGAATAAAGCATTAGTACTAAGATACGATTCACGTTCACAAATCAAAATATTGTTGAATACTTACCATTAACATGTCGGTGGCAGAAATCGAACCTGCATCGCGTGACGTGCCAAGCTCCTTAGCGCATCCACACGGCCACTGTGTACACGTTCTTCTGAGGCCGACTTGACTTATGATCTGAAATACTATGTTTGATAAATAATTACTATGGTACAGTGTTGTGAGAGGTACTAAGCGAGACTATATTATTTGATACGTGAGCGATGGTCCAGATCTGAATTCAGATGGTCCTGTAACTATGATGTTTCATCATCATCACAATCGGATCCACAACTCAGTTTACATATTGGCCAGCAACAGGATATGTATTGAACATATTATTATATAATTAAACATACTAATACACTGAGATATATCAATAATAGAAAAAAGTTAAATACGACACCCAGCGGGATCGAACCTGCGTCTCTCGGGATTCGCGCCCACGCGCATTGACCACAATGCTATAGGCATATTATCTAATTGCGACGAATTTTAACTAATGGTTTTTACATAACTCTCTGAAACGCTTTCTAAATTGAGTTAAAATTGGCGATCGGCTTTTGAATTTAAAATCAACATAGTTATTTATTATCCTAATTACTAACCGACCTAACTATGAAAAAAATTGATAAACTATGGTACCTATAATAAAGGTACCTACTAGTTTACGTGGAATTGGTAAAATATGTTGATAAAATAATTATTTTGTATAAGACACGGTGTATGTTTGCAAAATCCGTAGTCTTTGTAAGATAATATACTTAATTGTATTATGTAAAAACAAAATATATATATTAATTTTTATTAAATTTTGATTGTTTTTTCGTCACGAAAATAAATATTTAATGATCACCAGTTCTAGGTGACGACTATAATACGGAGAGGCATGTCGCGTAGCTTTAAGATCTCTGTAGCATTGTGGCATATCCACATAGATTTTATCGCCCTTCTAGACACCTTACAGTACCGATCAACAACACCGATCTACGCGCTGCATGGCGGGCGTGGAAATGGATCAAGAGAATCGGCGCGACCTTGTACTTGCCCCGTGATCTGATAAAGGAGCGTGATAGATAGTAGTAATATTACTAGTATGTTACATAATACTATATACATGCAATAAAGCACATTTTTTTTGTAGCTCAAAGTCGATTTTAATTATAAGTAGGTATCTATATATTATCATAGTTTTAGAACAAATTCAATTTTTCAAGTTATTTTTAACATACATAATATGAAATTTCTATAGCAAACAAGTCGAAAGTCGATTCATGGGATTGCTGCAAAAAGTCGATAATTTAGGTATTTAGAGTTAACAACGGATTATGTGTATATATATATAAATGTATACTAGAAAAACAATCATGGTCATCCGATATATAGAACATGCAAATAAGAAATCTGCATTATGTCTGATTTTCGAGGTCATGTCAAACTCCAAATTCCAATTACTCCATAACATCATTTTGAGACTTACCAACTTTTGGCAGTAACCCATGATATACACCAAGCCTCTAAAAAAATAATTGTGTTTTCCTGGTAGTGTTCTTTTGTATATACGGTGGCTCTCATGTTCGGATATATTTTTATTTTTTCAGCCGAATTTTCAATAGAAGAACATGAATAATATAAAATGAAATGCTAGATATACGATCATCTAAGAAAATCGTAGGCACTTTTCTTAAATTCTTGTAAAACTCTTGAAGTGATTTTTTTTATCTTTTACATTTAAAAAAACTGCATATAGGTACAACTCATAAAATGATAAGACCACGTAATAAAAGATAAATTTTAGAATTCTAAATCATATTTTGATGTATTAATTTACAATAGAAGTTAAGCTACTTTTACCATCCATATTATAAAATATATTGTGTCATAAATGTTTTTACGGCACCTGTCTATTATGGAATGACATACCATAAATAATTTATTATTACGTTTTGGAATACAAAGGTAAAATTTACATAATACAGTAATATTTCCAGACATAAAGATGTCATAGAAACTATCTACAGAGTTATAAATATGCAATAAGCAGTAAACAAAATGGTTCGTTAGGTCGATGGTTCATATCGGAATACAGATAATAATTATTAATTTTATTCATATTCAAACTATGCAAAATATATACCTATATTTTTTCAACCGCTCGCCCTATGATAAAAATACGTAGATACCACAGTATACCTACCTACAACATATTGTATTTAGCGTAATGGCTTTCAAGGATTTATATTAAAACATTACTAAAACGTAAATAAGTAATTACGATGGACTGTAGGAAGGGAGATTTTGGATGCTAGGTGAGGGCGGTTACACAACGATTCATTCCAGGCACTAACCTTTGATGTTGAGATGGCTAGAGCGCTGAAACTGGTTCCATGTTCACGCACTCACATAACTAGTACGATTACTCTCATAGTTACACTGTACTTGTGGTGGATGGGTGGGTAATGAGTTTACGATTCTTTATGAATTACGGTGATTGATGTGGCGTTGGTCGAATCAAGTGCATTAAAAAACCATATTATATAAACTTTTATCAATAATGGAAAACTAGAATTTAGAAAAAAAATCAATACTCCCTTAATTTCCTGTCTCTCAGAGAAACATTACCTGTATACCTACCTACTGCCACTGGACGTGACTAATTTCTATATTATTTTAATGTCATAATTTCTTTTATTTGATTTTGTTTGACTTATTTGATGGCGCTGTTTTAATTTTTCTGTCGAAAAGATTGCATCGTTTGAACTATTCTCAAATCATGAAATTTCAACAGAATACCTTTTTTATTTTGTAGGGTAGGTACATAATCAATGAAGTATAAGTAAGTAAAAACAAGGAACAAAACAATAAATATTTATAATATAGTAATTATTTTTAAAACTTAACTCTTAAAAATATAAGGTAATGAAGTTCTTAATGATTTCGAAGATTTTGCGTCTTTGAATTGCAAATCTTCTTGATGTCAGGCACAATATTAGAACGTTGAATTGTTAATCTGGTTTAGCATCTTGCCTGTTCCTAGACTTTGATTTCGTTGCAGCATAATAAGAAAATTCTGCTTCGCATAAAAATATGCCATAGTAAATGGAAGTGGAATAATAATAGCTTGTTTTGACATACTGGAGAACTCTTCTGATAAATTCGTGGAACATAGTTTGGGAAACCTAGATAATCATCTTGGTGATGAATGCTGAACCCTGAAACTACAAAATATCATTGAAATCTCTCAATCAAAAATACAATAGAACTCATGTGTAACTTTGTGGAACTTTCGTTAATACTTCGAACACCTATACGTCGAAACCCCATATTAATGGTATCAAAAATCAGTGTTAAATATAATAAATAGTATAGTTACCAAGAATAAGTACAACGAAAGCTTGAATAAACGTAATTAAATATGGATAATTACTCAATTCAGCTGTAAATACTGTTGGCAATAGTATTATTTTGATTTAAATTACATAGTTGGTTGCCTTTGCTTGGTAGAATTTGAAAATCCTTAATTTAGTGTAGTTATTAGCAATAATTAGCGGTTAGTCATTATAACAATATAAATTAACTGGTCCTATAGCCTTATGGATGAAATCACTCATTCCGATAATGAACGGTGTGAGTTTGAATCTCATTAAGTTCAGCCTTTTATATTATTTTTTTGTAATATAAAGTTTCTGAGGGTTTTTTTTTGAATATTCATAATTATTGCAATACTTAGTAATTTTATTACTAACTGTCTATTCACTTTGAAATTCTATCATAACAAAATCTAACAGCGTTTTTGTCCTTTTTCAATGTTTTAATAACATGAAAATTGGTTTCGTTAGGGTGAGAGAAGCGAAAACTGCAATTTAATACATTGTACTGATAATTTTCACTTAAATAATCAATCAATATCTAAAACATTAAAAATGTATTTTTATATTAACAATTTAAAAAATCGATATTTGTTAATAATTTTGAATGAAAATATTTTTTGTACATTAACTTAGTTTAATTGCGCTCTCTCTCGATATTAATAGATTTTTTTTGGTTTAATGTCTTACTACTATAATATTATTATCTAAGGGGTAGTTTTTTTTAGTTTTCGCAAGAGGGCGGGCATGTCCATTCCATAATATCAATTGCTTAGGAACTAAAACACTTATCCCAGTCTATATTAAGGTATTTTTTAGGATTTTTCATATGTAATTCTCATTATTAAAGTAGATTAATTTTAAGTCAAATTTTATCAAGACAGACAACCGATGTATTAGTTTAAAAATGCTTTCGTCGGTCAAGATTTTAATTAAATGGAAACGATAACACTCTCGATAATTTATTCATCAAATCCGTGCAGCAGACGGTCGAACTAAAACGTGTATGTAAGGCTGTTTAGTAAATTAAATATTATGCGATGGGTTTGTATGGATTTATTGCTCGGAATAATAGAGTCGAAGTCCGCGCTAGTGATTTATTTTGCGGGCGTGCCTCTCGCAATAGACGTGTGCTTTGTAGAGTTTATGCTAATGAAAAATTACGCAGATTTTAATGAGCAAATATTGCGAATTCATTTTTGGCAACTAAACTAAAATACTTATCTACGTTTCCAACTAAAACTTTCGTAGCTAATTTTTTTGAATTTGACGATACTTAAGTACCACTTTAAATACTTAAGGTAGGTAATTAAAAATAATGTCACTATTCAATTATGTTTTAAATATGTATGCATATTATATACTTTAATATGAATAGCTTTTTTCAAGGATATGTTTAATTAACTATTTTTTTTATTTAACGAATAATCACAAGATTTAAGAATATAACATTCTAATTATTATTGAACAGACATAATTTTGAAAACACTTCTGAGAAAATAATATATTATAACTAATAGAAAAAATCTTTTTTGAAAAAAGTAAGACACCCCCGCAAGAATCGAACCTGCATCTCTAGGGTACCACGCCCACGCACATAGTTTACTATGCTAGAGGTGTCATCCTTAATTACGACAAATTTTAACTAACGTTTTTTAATATTTACTTAAGAGCTTTCCAAATTGAGCTACTACCAACTGGCGATCGGCTTTTGTATTTTAAATCAAAGTAGATATTATAAAATTATACGTTGAATAAGAAATAGTGAATTAAAGATTGTAATATTCTTATTATAGGATATTTGAAATATTTATTTTTCAAAATCATTTAATTTCAATATTACAATCCAGCTTCTTAAATCTTCTACATATTCAGAACTGAATATTAAAAGTATGTATCATTTAATAATTAATTATTTACAACGACAATTAAAAGTAAAATCCATTACACCAAACGCCAATATACTCGTATATTAATGTTACCTCGATTAAACGGCACCCCGACATGTCCGGGCGGTTTCGGGTTTTGTCGGGACCCCCGATTAAACTACGAAGCCTGTTTCCTTTCATTAGCGGAATTTGTAACACCTTTGATAACGTAGTTATTGGAAATAATCTGGATGAATCATAGAAAGGATGATTATGATTATGATGATGAAGGAAATAGTCAAGGATATGCGTTCGAATCCTAGTCGGTTCAACTTTTTATCTTATCTTTTTTTTCAAAAATATGTATTTTAAAATATAATGCCATAATCCTCTTATGTAGTATTGAGATCAAATTCATGTATGAATAAAACACTGGGAAACAAATAAAAGACAGAAAAATAGGTTGGTAAGTAGATTAGAAATACAATCATTATAGGATACCTATAGTTCGTAAGTATAAAGTCATACCTATCAAACATTTGATAATGAACATTGTTATTGTTGATCCTCCAGTATAAGTTGTCTGCTGAATGAGGGCACCACGTGCTAAAATTTGACATACAATTTAATATTTAGAGCTTAGTTCTAAATTCGAACACCTGGCGATTTATGATGGTATATTTATAATAGATATTTGATACCAAGCTATATCAAATTAATGTTCTTATAAAATAAAATATAATAAAATTGGAACATTACTGTCTGCAATCTTCTTCTTCTTCTTCTTCCACGGCGCTACATCCCGGGGTGGGATTTGGCCTCCTCCACAACCGCTCTCCACTCACTCCGGTCTCTTGCCACACTTCTCCAGTTACCGGGTCTTCCTAGATGAAGCCAGTCCACTTCTACGGCGTCAGCCCATTTCCTTCTTGGACGGCCTCTGGGTCTCTTCCGTTAGGGTAGCCATTTCGTCATGATCCTTGGCGCTCTAACTTCAGGCATTCTCTCCACATGTCCCGCCTATCGTAGTCTTTGGGACTTACAGTATCTTATGATTGTTTGCTGTTCAATCAGCTCTTCCAACTCGTGGTTAATTTTTACTGTCTGCAATGCTCCACAAAAACGTTACATTTTATGATCTCAAGGCTATATGCCCATCTCTTTGCTGCAGGACTCCAGATCGATATAATGATGCTTAACTTTATTTGAGGAGAAGAAACTGATTGCTAATAAATGCTCTGCACTCTAAATTGAGATAGATTTTGCTATGTCTGAAGCTATGCTATTTAATTTTGCAGTATGTTTTAGAAATCGATTTCTTTTTGTGCGAGGTAACACGATTTTTGCCGTTATTAATGGAAATCGATAATTTGTTCCTTCACCGCGCGTATAATTATAATATTTTAAAATGATTACGAACGGTCTTACTTAATAACTGTTTTTGAACTGAATATCGGCCGATTGTCTGATGGCGAAGCACGTGCATTATGCAATGGATTATTATTTAATAATTTCAACGCTAGAAAAAAATCCATTTAAATAGTAAAAAATAATATTAATACATCAAGTCTAAAAATATACACCTAATATGATTATATGACTCAAATCCACTCATAGGGTAATCAATTAGTAGATACTACTATAGATTTTTAAAACGTCATAGCAGAATTTTTTTTTCCTGATTCCCTCAAAAATTTACATTTTTGTTCAGTGTTATTTGTAAAATTATCACGGAAAGATATACAGTTGTACAGCGTATAAAAATAGTTAAAAATTATTACAACAATAATGCATTAGGTTAAATTTATGGTCAAAATAATCAAACTACAGAGCTTATAGCCGATTCATAATTTATTTGGAATTTCGAGTAAAATGGTAATTTTTGTTGATGTTAAGAATCCAGCCCATTAAAAACGTAAACGCACTGCAGAAAATTTTACAATGTAGTTGGAAGTCCAGAACAATCAACTGTACGTCGTTCTCTTGAACTTGGGCTTTCTTAAGGCAAGCACTAAATGGAATATTCTTCATAAAGATTTGCATTTGAAGACGTATAAAATACAGTTAATACAGGAACTTAAGCCGAATGACCATTAGGAGCGTCAAAATGTTGCTGATTGGGCTGTAGAATAACTTTAAATAATAGACATGTTATTATTTCATGAAAAAGTCATCTTCAGAAATGAAGCTTTTTTTTAGTTAAATAGCTTCGTAAATAAGCATGATTGTCGCATTTGGAGTAATTAAAACCCACAACATATCTTCCCGTCTGCACACACACTAATTTGGTGAGGACCATTTTCTTTATGAAAACGAAAATGGTAACGAAATTACCGTCAATGGAGAACGCCACAGAAATATGATTGCTGAATTTTTCTGGCATGAATTATATAGATGCTTTTGACCTCGACAATATATGGTTTCAACAAGATGGTGCAACATGCCATACAGTTTGTGACACAATCAACTTATTGAGAGAAAAATTCAGTATATATTATATTTCTTAATTGATAACCCTTTATATATTATATATAATATTTATTAATATATTAAATAATATAATATACGTAGGTTCCTAAACGATTCGGCGTGAGAATAGTTTAAAAACATACGATCGCGAGGACTTTTTGGATGTTTGATAGATTGTTAGATCTGTTATAATAGTTAATTTTAAAATAAAGAACAATACGATACATATAAAAGGAAGGCTAATTGGTATCGAGGAGTCGATGTCAAAATAACAAATATTTAGTATGTATAAGTAATATTTATTATCATAAAATACAAGCTCTTTCGCATTCCCTGATGGTAATCCATTCTTCCCGTTCAAATCTTGTCGACTTCCATACTATCTTTAATCGTGGCCATACGTTTTAGCTCGCCACAAATCTGCCAGTGGCTGGCATTCCGAGAAATAACTGAGTTATAACCTCTCTTAGTTGGGAGGCTTTTAAAAATCCCTAGAACAAACGTCTTGAGGCTTCGCGTGTTAACAGGCAGGTGCGCGTTAGTTTCTGCGCAGGCAATAATTCAGTTATGCACATGTTGTTAAGTGTACATACTGTAAAGCCTCATTTACGATCGTATTATTTTCATAAAAATACCAAATATTAAAAAAAACGTCATCATCCTCAGCTAGCTTTTGGTAAACTACGTAAAAACAATGCCTAAATATAATTTTATTTCCTTCTATAGATTATCAGTTTAATATTAACATAATATCATCTGGACAGTATTAATAATCCCCTATTTAAACTCCGTACTCCTGAACAATACCTCCCTGTGTAACAAAAAACCAGACAGTAACTATCCGTATAAAAATAATAGTTAAATTAAATATAATTTCTTTGATACAACCACATTTAATATGGAAACAAATTAAAAATCATGATCATTCACAAGTTAGAAAGAAGAGAAAATATAAAAAAAATAAATCTCTAACAATAAATGTAACCTAGTATTAATATTTAAAATGGTACAAGTCGGTTATCCTAGATACAGTATCCTAAACATATTTTGAAAATAGCCGATATACTGGATTATTTGTAAGGATAACCTAATCTAACCTAACCTAACTTAACCTAACCTAAGCTAACACAAACTAACAAATAATCCAGTATATTGGATATTTTCAAAATGTGTTTGCCGCTGTATCCAGGATGAACGTATAGAACCTTTAAAATTAATCTTTAACCTAATACACAAATTTATAAATAAATAGAAAAAATAATTCATTCAAATATCTATTGTAAAATATTTTTTTTTGTATCCATCAAGGAAAATTATAAGTAACTATAAATTTATGTGTCGTCTGCGTATGTTACATTAGAGGACTTTTTACCCCTAAGCTGGCTTTCACATCTAAACTCGCCTCATCTGCATCACAGCCATAAATCAAACCTTCTATAAATGTCGATCCGAAGTTGCATTTATAAAGACCGCGTACATCCTCTCGAAAAATGTATTATATATTTGAATGCGGCGACCGGACAGCCGGTGTAGGAATGACCAATTCGTAGGTGTCCGTATGCGTTCTGACGTCTTTGACTCGCAGCCCGAGATGCATGTAATTTGTTGATAGCAGCACAAGATGTTTTTTTCAAACTAATAAATCGCATTCGACCAATCTGCGAAGCTCCATTTGCCAACATGTGTTCTGTGAATAGCGATGACGTCACATCGACGTATTCGATACGTTGCAGACGAGAAGAGTTTTGATGTGCGAGCCGGCTAACAGCGACGCCGCGCCGTTTTCCCAATTCTCCAGTGATCTTTTCATATTGCGTTCTCCATACAGATATCATAATGGATATTATATTAAAATATCTATATGCTAGAGTATTTAAATACAATGTATTATTGTAGAGATAGAGTAGATAGAGAAGTATTTATTACCCAAAAATTAAGTCTTAAAATAATTTTTGATTTCCTAAAATATTATAATACGCATGAATATGCCTTTAAAATCTTGTAACGTATGTACTACTGCCTAGAAGCCATAGCGGAGGCTGTGTTACTTTACTTTTACACATTTAAGGATACCACTTCCAGTTGAAAATGAGAGTATTTTATGATTTATTTAATCCACAAATATTTTGGCGGTCTTATTCTCAATGAACCAAAATAATATTCTATCACCGAATACAAATCTCTACTAAAATAATGAATGTAAGATTTTTATATTTGGCGAATACTAATAAAACTTCAAAGATTGTATTATCAAACTTCAAAACAATTAAAATAACTACTAATAATAAAGAGCTTAACTTGTATTCATATTAAATAAAAGAATTTATACCTACACACATGATTAAAGGTGAGTTTAAGGGGCACCGTTTTATAAATTCTTATAAAAATACAAACATCTCATTCGGTACAGTTTCTTGTATTTACATATAAATATCATATTTACTCAGCTGTTTTTTAGAGTATTTTAAATTATTTTCAGTGGTTAGAGGTTTTTGTTATTATTTCACTGTTTTCATTTTATTACAGTATATAGTATTTATGTAGTTTATATCGTCTTGTCAACGTTTTAACGTAACTATGTATTTTATTGTTCTCTTTTTGACAATAAATACAATGAAAAATTTTATTTAACGATATTATGTATATAGGTACATAATGTACGTCAAGTTAGACATATCATATAATATAGTATACAATGATAATATTAGAGACTAGATCTTTTATAAGAATGTTTAATGTATGGAAAGACTACAGTATACTAAATATAATACATAAAATGTTCTTATTACGACTTGGCGCCATGTGAAAAAATACTATTTAAACGAACTTTTTATAATTAACTACTGTTTTTTTGTAAAAATCCAGCGTGTCGTAAAAATATTTTATTTATGTGAGAATTGCATCTCATAAATTATTGTTGTTGATTCAAAGTCGTACCCGGACGCAGGGCCATGCACGGACAAATTGACAAGCTTATTTTAAAAAACAATGACTTAACTACCTAACGTGATATTGAAGAGAATTCGTAAACACTCGTATAATACATGAATTCTATGTATTGGCTATTAATTGAATTAAGTAAAATAATAACATTTAATAATACGGATTGGAGGGGTATCCTTTAGAATTTTTTACAACTTAGGTTATGTGCCAATACAATGTGGCAATTAAGTAGAATTATTTTTGTCTATTCCTGAATTATGTCATATTTATATACTAATAATAGTAGGCAATGAATTGTTTAAAAAAATCCGGATTTTCAATATTACTTTGTTTTTAATCTACGCTCAATTGCCCAAGGCGATCAATTTTCCGGGAACCATCTAAACTAAAGTGTAGGTATATTATCAGTGTTTAGGTTTAGACGATATTATTTAATTATGTTATTATTAATACTTTACAAGTTAGATATTCATACTAACTAAAAAACAAATATCTTTTTTGTTCATTTTAAAACAGGACATAAGGCCTATTAAAATATAAGCCTATATCAGGGATGGCGAATCTATGGCACACGTGCCACTAGTGGCACGCGAGATGATTTTGCATGGCACGCGATTAAAATAAATTACAATTTTATATAATATAGTAATTAAAAAAGTTTTACAAATAAATATATAAGTACCTACCTACTATTTAAGGAATATTAAAAAATAATGACATAACCATGCGTATTTTCTTCGGTTTTTCATATTACGTTTACCAATCGATGCGCAAACGGAAACGACGAATTTGATGCATAATTAACAAATCGCATTGTATAAAAATAGTAGACAAATCCGTTTCAAGAATAATCATTACGTTTGATGTAAATATACAATTGCATAGGTTGGTCCATAGGATCGGGCGATTAAAAATAAAAATATTCAATCAACAAACCTTGTGACATTAATAATTATTGGCAGTCATTTAAATATGATAACTGCTTGTTAGAAAACCGTTCAGTGATGGAGAATATAGGTAATATGAAAGAAGAGTGGTTCAAAATGCTTTAAGAATTTTAAAACAAGTAACAAAATATTCAAGAAAGATATACCTTCGGCTAGAAATACGATGAAAAATAGAATATCCAGAACTCAATTGTAATTTTAAAGCTATTTTAATGGGATTCTTAAAAAGTATTTTTTTAGAAAGCTTAAAAAAATATTTTCACCTTGAAAAACTGCTTGGCATGTCAGACAGTCAAAAAATATTATTTCGGAAATTTTGGCACGCGTACGTAAATAGGTTTGCCAACCCAGGCATATATAATATTACGGTAGGGTAGTGAAACAGTGGATGTGGTAGTAGCAGTGAAATTACCACAGAACTACACAGATGTATTTGCCCGAAATTGAACTTTCAAATAAAGAGAAGCATTGATCAAAATGCATCTGTATTCACTGCGGAATGCATTGCTTTAAACGATGCATTGGACCTAGCTCTAGATTACACTAACAAAACATTCCTTATTTTTACAGACTGCCTTAGCGCCTTGCAATGCTTACAATTTCCAAAATTTGACGTAAAAACTAACTTTTATATCTTTGAAATAAAAAGAAAATACAATAAATTTATACAGTTAACCTTAAATAACAGTACAATCACATTCTACTGGATTCCTTCACATATTGGAATTCAGGAAAATGAGAATGCAGACAGTTTAGCCAAAATGGCAACGAAAGAATTGACTATAGATAAGCTCCGTATACCATATACAGACTTTGTTTATTCTTTCAAAAATATAGCTAAAACCAAAACAGAAATATTTGTAAAAGAACAAGGCCAAACAAAAGGTAAAAAGTATTTTACCGAATATTACAGTGGTAAAGCAAAACCTTGGTATGCCAATAAAGGGCTTGATAGAGAAATCATTGTTACCGTGAATCGCTCCAGAGCGGATCACTACAGTCTTGCATCATCCCTTTATCGCATAGGGATAGTTAACAGTCCAAAATGTCTATGTGGAAATGCCAATGAAGACCTCAATCACGTTATTTGGCAATGTCCACTCTATGACATACAAAGAAAAGAGCTAGTTCCAAGGTTGATAAAGAAGGGGTATCAGTTGCCTCTGGATATCGAGTTGTTTTTGACCGAGCCCAATATTGAGGTCTTTTTTATTATAAAATTGTTCCTTACCAAATGTTCTATTGATGTTTAAATATTATTATTGTTATTATTTATCTTACTGTAATATATTGAAAAAATCTGTTATAAACATGTATATAATGTAACAGCTGAATAAGCCTCCATTGAGGCTTCATGGCTTTTAATAAAAAAAAAAAAAAAAAGAACTACACAGGGTTTGAGAAAATAAGATATGCATTGCCTTATTCATTCTATTAGTCTCTTCTACATACCCAGCTAATATTCAGACAATAATTTTTAATAACCATATTTAATAATTATATTATCTAGTTTTTTTAACATACTAAGGTACTCGATTTTAAGAAGATCATATATTGTGTTCGTCCACAGAATGGAGGTTGTATTAACAGATTTTTGTTTTTACGAGAAATGTATGTTAACCATTTGCTTAATAAATTAGACCCATACTCTTGGTTCAAACACACAATAAAAAACAACATCTGAGTTTGCCAGATCTGAGATTCGAATCTGTGATCTATTATAATATAAAACATGTAATTTTCCGGCTATCATAAACGTAAATAAAATTTATTAATTTGGGACCACTTGAGAAATATACGAGTAAGTATGTAGGGAAATTATAATATGCACATAATGGAAGACATAATGATTGTGGGTAGGTAAATAAAAAAAACAATCAGTGCACCTTCCTATTATTAAAATAATAAAGTTTTTTAAGACATTTACAATGAAGACGAATAATAATATGCTAATATAACGGAAAATTTGTTTTAGTGGGTTGAAATTTTATAAAAATCAAATACGTCCATAAAGTATAAAATATAATACATTTAAAAAACATGGCCAATATTGTCACATTAAAAATGAAAACAAAGCAATAATAAGAAAAAAGCTAAAGGTCGTCTATTAAAAATGTAAACCTTATTACTTTTTTTATTTTCTTCATTTGACACCTGACGTAAAAGCGATACACGTGTGGATTTTTTGTGGTTTTATTTTTTGCTTTCTTATACAAAGTACATACTACATAATATTCATTTAGATTATCTATTAAATAGTAGATATCGCTTGAAAATCTTAATATAGTCATGGCGATTTTCTTTGAAGTGCACAAGGTGCTTGACTTGTTAGAAAGTTCAAAAATATAAACGGATATATTATGTTTATTATATTCTAAGGTTTTTTGATGTAAAGGCTGAATTTAACAATAGGCCACAGAATCTGTTATTAATACAAACACTCGCACTGTGAGCGTAAAACCAAGGCATCTGCAATAAACATATTTTGGATATATTATGGTTTGAAGTCTTCATTTTGTTAGGAGAAATAGAGTTTCTAAAAAAAAACATAATATTTGGTTTCTATCTACATTATATTGCATGTTCTTTCAGTTACTTCACTTTTACATTATCAAGTTCACGACTTTTGCAGTTGTTTTGCATTTAATCTAGAAATTGAAAAATTTGCAGATGCCTTGATTTTACACTCACGGTGCGAGTCATAATATTGGTGAAACAGAGGTAACATATTATTGCAAATTAATTAATATTTTTTTATTATTACATATTTTATTATTAAGTGCATAGTTTTTTATTAGTAAAAAGTTTTTTTAAGTTAAGTATATAACGTGTTTTAAACTGCCTCTAAAAGTCGTTTACCGTTGACTTATATATTTCCGGTGGAGTAGTGGCAGAGCGCCTTCCATGCGGCCTAAAGATATGGGTGCAGGTTCAAATCTCGCTTCTGGAAAAAAATCACATGTTTTTCTGTCACGTTCTGTAAGCGCTAAGGTGAGCCAAGTAGAATTTTTTTTAAATATCAAAGTGAACGTTCCTCATGAAATTATGTAAAATATTTGGATAATAGTATTATTTCCATATGTATGCACATTATTATAAACTAAAAATTTTATAAATTATCCTCAGTTATATTTTATAATATATTATTTGGTTTAGTTTAGTTAAATAAAATGAGAGGTTATTAACATTGGTTTTAACCACCCGAAAAATCTCTCGATTCTATGATAGTATAGCTAGTGACACAAAAGGTGTGACAAAAGACTACGGATGTGTTTATGGTCAAACGATAAAGACTAAAACGCTATAAAATTAGACGTTTTACCATATCAAATGTCAACCAGAATCTCGTGTTGCTTTTTTAGGCAATTACTAGCTGGTCCGATATATTTATATGAAATGGAGTCAAAAATTTTTATTGTATTCATCTGGTGAGAGGCCGTATCATAAATTTACATGTCGTCACAATAGATTCTTATATTACTCGGCGGTGAGTTGAAGGTATGCTTTTGTGTTAAGCGGTCGTATACCATCAGTTTGCATTTTCAATCTCCGTTATAAATAAGTACTAATAATTTGCCTTTTACTTACTTTTTAATATTACCTGACGGTCATAACCACTAGAAATGGAAATATATTTCAAGCATCATAAACTGATCAGGCTAGTATAAATTTAGCTCTCGATGTAAGTTCTTTTACTAAACTTGGCTGCTCCACCCCGTTAAGACCCTTATTTTTCTACAGCTTTCACGAGGTTAAATGTAAATTGTACATATTATTACATTTCACCGTAGTACAGTTCACCGTGAGCTTTTTTGTCGGAAAGAGATGACCGTATACCATACGTATATACTATATATAATAGCATTGCAGACAATTATTTTATTCCAATTTTATTAAATCCTAAACTAACCTAACCTAACTTAACCTAACCTAAACTAACCAATCCTAACAAATGGTCCAGTATATCAACTATTCATAAAGAGTATCCAAGTTTATAATATTTCCCGAAAAGAATATCCAAACGACTGTGCAATGCATCTTAGGGTCAAATTTAATGAAAAGAGGTTGACATTATGTAAAACTATTAACTAATTATAAGTCCTATACATAATTATTGTCTGTTTAGTAAATAATTAATAACGCAATAATAACGTGTTATTGGAGATTTATATTTGATTTTGTTTGAGTAAACATGAGTACAAGCTGTGCTATTTAGCATAGAAACAAAGGTTTAGATGAAAGATCTCATGAGGCACTTCTGATGCAATACATGCTATGTATGCACCCAAAAATCATCTAAATAACGCACAAACTTTTAATTTAAATAAGTAGATTTCTTTATTTTGAGTGTCTGTATGACCGATTGGTTCATTCTATTATATACGCCGTCAGCACCACATTTCAAAGACATCGATTATCTAGTGTTTTCTTGCCTCCAGATTCTCCGACTAAACACTATAGAAATATTATATAGACAACACTATATATTGTTAAGATAAGCATTGAAGCATACCTACAAATTAACATTTTATTGAAATTAAAATTTTCCATGCAATGTTAATATTCTCCTCATTCTAATTGCTCCTTCTCTGGACGGAATGAGCACTTAAAATCACTTCTTTCAGACACGTCTAAAGCAATATAGAAAGCGGCCGTGCATATATGACGGGTAGTGGTGGGAACTTTAAGAAAAAAGAACAACTAATATGACATTTATTTGTATTTTTTCTTTTTTGGGAGGGTGACATAAATTTTTGTTTATATAATACATTATTATATATACACAATACATGACTAGAATATAATACTAAAAGTAGATGCATGAATGTGGGTATCAAGTAGTTGTAATTTCCATATAATTTCGTATTGAGTGTTATAAATATTCAAACAATGGTTCGGGACATCTGACTACAAGTAGGGAGTATCTGTTATGGTAATCTCAGCTGATATGCATTTGTTGTTATCCGATATGTTGGGAATCGTTATGAAGCAGAAGAAAAAATACCACCGCACATTGCTCGTTTAATTCTCGTTGATTTTGCCGTTTTTTTTCTTTTCGATTCAGGTTATAATTCTTTTGTCAGTGGTGTTATTGTACACCGCGTAAATTTTTAACCCTCTGTGCGATGTTTATAACCGGACAGAGCCCACCATTATTAATGCATAGTGTTATAGCCCCGCACTTTTAAGCCTACTTTGTATTCTTTCAAGTATTAATAAGCGGCATAATGAATGTCTGGAAATGCGTTTCGTAATATATGCTTTATCACCCATTACTTCAAGCCTTCTTTCGTATAGTATGTTTTATATCTAACTTTCTTATAAACATAAACGTTTTCATAAATGCTATGCTTAACAAATAAAGTTTTTTTTTGTAAGAATTATACTAGTTTTTTTTTAATTCGTATCAATGCAACCCTAAAGAAGTAAGCATCGACAGTATTTAATCACTGTATCAAATAAAACTGTTAACAAGTTATTGTAGAATACATAATCTAGAATATACCTACTGTCCAACAAGAACTTCTTGGCTACGTGTTAAACTGTGAACTAACAAGCTCCTCCCATTTTTAACCGCACTTCCATTATAAACTAACAAGCTCCTCTCATTTAGCTGATGACAGCACCTTCTGGCGTATGCCTAAATCTTCTTGTTGGACAGTATATCACATTCTATAAAGCTAGTTTACAACACTTATATAAATAAATGTTTATATGAAGTTGATCCCGCCATTCCACATCAAAATGAATATTATATAGAATATTTTTTGTACAAATTAGTATAGGATATTCAGAAAAAAATCTTTGTAGCATGTTATTTTTAAACATATAAGTGAAAATGACTCTAGCTTTCTCCTGTTTTATTTATGCGAGAGATGCCTCTAGACTTCTTCTTACTATGCCTTAGCTACTATTGTAATGGCCGCGTCATTGACTTCAAACATATTATCATCGACGGTGCAGCTGGTTGGAACAAGAGGAAGAAAAGGTATTTTATGTTTGACTCAGAATTGCATTGCTGTCGACACTGTAGGTAAGTAAATTGACATAATAAATAAATAACACTAGTATAGGTAATAGTTAATATTAGAATCGGTTATTTATTTACATTACTTCAACCAATTGCATTATGTGGTGTAATTTTTAAATTCCTAATTAATAATAACTTTATAAAACTGTTTGGGCCTGAAAGTGTCAAACTCATTATGGAGGCGCCGATTGAAGACAAAACTTGTTTTGTTCCTTAATGTATCCGAGAATTGTTCATACAAAATAAAGCCTTCTTTCTCCGGCGCTTAAGCCTTTTTACCGCAACAATCGTTTTATGATGATTACAAAAAAGTTTTCTTTTATACTTGTGCTCTGTGACCAAGAATATTATTTATGACATATTTATGAAAAAATATAATAAAGGTTATTGGAGGTTGTGATTGGAATTTTAATTATTTTTTATTGTTACTCGTAATAAGTAATAAAAAATAGTTTTAAATTTAACACATCATTACCATATTTTTTAATTTTATGACTTTTTGAATTGCAACACTTCCAGATTTTTTACTACGGTTGAGTTAGTAAATAGGGTTACTGCCAAAAGTTGGTAAATCTCAAAATTATGATTTGGAGTAATTATTGCAATTTAAAAGTTTGATATACATTCTAAAATCAGACATAATGCTAATTTCTTTATACTTTTTTTTCGACCGTGTCCGATCGTAATAACATCATATGGACCTCCACAGACTGGAGGTTTGTATTAAGAGATCTTGTTTTTACGAAAAATGGATGTCAGCCACTTGCTCAACCTATTAGGTCCATACTCTGACTCATGCACAAATTGAAAACCAATATGTGCACTTGCCAGACCCAGAATTCTAACCTGGGACCCATGACTCTACAGGCCGGCGCTCAAGTCGCGCGGCCATCGTGGGTACATGTAGGTATGTACATAATATCATACTAGATATGGGATGACCTTGGATTTTTTTTCTAGCTCACAATATTTATAATATAATATAGACAAATAATCCGTTAACTCTAAATACCTAAATTATCGACATATAAACTTTTGACAGCAACCTAACGATTATAGTATATATAATTATAATAATATATAGATACTTTATTATTATCTGTATTGGCAGTTTGAATGCATAAATTAATTGTTCACAAAAAAATGTAGCTTGTGTAAAGTATTACTTATTTACGTAGACAGGCACTATTATCTTCCATTGTATACGATTATTCATTGAAATATTGATGGTATATTTTTTTTATAAAGAAACTGTTTTAGTGTAATAGTCCAGCCACAATAAATATAAGCCTCATCTGAATGTTTGATTTTGAAGCATTCTGTTATTGAGTGTGAAATCACTTATCAAACTAAGGTATTTTAACTTTTATCCATTTCCATTCGTGATTTCCTTTGAAGAAATATTTTCCCAATTTTACATACATCAAAAGAAACCAATCGACTTAAAGAGAAAGACCAGAGTATACGGTATAGTATTGGTTACTAAGCTGGTGAAATGGCAATGGACTGGATATATCGCTGAACTAATTTGGTAATACAATGGATCTCGATGGTTACTAAAGATCACAGGGTCGCCATTAAAACCGCTAGAATCACGTTCAGCGCTTTTGTTCATTTTATTTTTATACATACGGAACATGTATTGCATTAATAAACTAAAGGGAGGCATAGTCCAGTGCGTAAGGCACTGGCGTCACATCCGGGAGCTTCGGATTCGATTTCATGATTTCGAAATCATGGATGTTTATGTGATTGTTTCACTTATACTACTGCAACACTGTATTACTTCATAATTTTCATTAGGGCATATGGTTTGTTAGAGTGTTAAAAAGAATAATAAATTATTCTATTTTTTAATAAAATAAAATGAATACATCTGGTGACAGTTTAGGTACAAAAGCTGCTGTTTGAGATATTTTAGTAGTAATTTACATTTTATAGTAAGTATTTTAAATGATGAATGCGTAATAATATAAAATATCAAAAATAAATATTAATAAAAATTCATTAAAATTATGATTTATTAATCTTTCTACAACATTTAAGACGAATCCTCTACTTACAAGAGGCACCTAGCAGAAAAATACGAAGTTTGCAATCTATCTGAGACATTTTTGTGATCATTTACAATTTAAACTGTATTAATTAATGAATATGTATCTGAAAACATGAAAAATAAAAGAAAATATTTTAAGTCAACGATAAACTTACAATTTAAAAAAATATTATAGGTAAAATGTAAATTTGTTAAAGGATCCCATTTTAATATTACATATTATTTTATTATCCAATTTATTATTAAAATTTATTTTAATAAGTTTTATAAAATGTCATGAAGAGATATTATTTGACTAAGTCAAAACTTTTTTATTATTTTATTTTTTAATACATCGATTTTTATGAAAATATAAATGGGTATAATCTGAAATCCTTTTTAAAATTATTAAACTACATTTTAATTATAAAAAATAACAATTTATGTAGTAAGTAATAACTTCTTTTAAATTTTAAAATAATAAGTATATTATAATATATAAGTAATATTATTATGTATAATTATAATATTTTAAATACGTATTGATTGTTCGAAATATTTTAAAATATAGGCAAAATGTAGTAATTTGCAGATTTAAAATTTTAATTTACAATAAACACAAAGTTATAAAAAAGTTTATTTATCGTATTATGAATTACCAAATGCAGAAATCAATGGAAAGATTCAAAGACAATGTTCATTATAATAATATTAGACAATATACCTAACTAGTAAATATTAAAAATATATACATTGAAATTTGTTATCTATTTGGTTTTATATTAAGTAAGTGCGTAAAACTATGAAATGTTATTTATTGAATAATTAATTGATACTCAGCCTAAGAAGGTGCCCATAAAACCCATTACAATAAAGATTTGCTACGTCTTCTATTACAACAAAAATATATCAGCTTATCTCTGTTTATTTCTATAAAAATCGCAGCCAATTCATAAAAATTAATGAATATTCAAGTAAAATAAATAAAATTTTATCACGTATAAATCTTTTACACTTCTAAAATATTATTCAAATCTCTAATCGTCACCATAAATAACAGCAATATCTTCTCTTTGTGCCGAATTTGATAGGCGTGGGAAATTTATACTATCTCTGAATATTCTAATCTCTCAGGAAATATTATAATTAAGTACCTTTTAATCTCTGCATTTAAATGAATTTGAAGAAGACATAGGTATGTAATTTTACATATTATTATAATAAATACTATTGCTAATAAAATATACATCCAATTTTATTACTCGTGTACGCATAGACAGTTTTATGATTAATCTTCTTCTTATTGTGCCATCCCCTAGCAGAGATTGGACACCGTCAAGGCGATCTTTTTGCACAGTTAACTGCAGCAGTAATCGTACCAATCATGGAGGTTCTTAAGCCACGAAATGCGGCAATATCCTTTGCTACGCTTACCATTGATCTTTCCTTGAATGACTTATACTCTCATAATGTAGCCGATGTACAGTAGTTTCCTAGTTTTTATACTACGCAGAACTTTTCAGTCCTTTCCTATCGATTGAGAACTTCAAAACTTGTCATCCGGTCAGTCCAAGAAATTTTGAGGATGCGTCTATACAGCCACATCTCGAAAGTTTCAACTCTCCGTGACATCTCTTGGTTTAGCGTCCATACTTTCATACAATAGAAAAGAATTGAGGGAACATAACAACGTACCATACGTAGTCTCCGACATGGCCCCCACATAGGGCGGAAGGGAAGGCTTAGGAAGGGCCCGGCGTGGCGGGTCGACCAGATATGTGATATAAACACACATCACAAATCCTCTATAATAGTAAAAAAGTCGCCTGCGGCGCTATTGTTTTTCATTATTTTAAATTATGTCGTACGATTTTATTTTTAATTGTGTATCGATACACGACAACTCCATAATTCAAATGGATATAACAACATATACAAAAAAACACTAAATACACATTAATTTTATCGCGTACACCATTTTTTGATACACCTACTGTAGAGCGTCACACTACCTTTATATTTAACGATAGGTAAGTAGGCCCGCCAAAGATCCTAGCCTGGGGGCCCGCTTCAGGATATGGGGGCCATAGTCTCAGACCTAGGTTAAAGTCTCGATTGCTAAGGATGCGTCTCATTTTCAGAAAGGCATTCCTTGCAATTTCAATTTTAGTTTCTATTTCCTGAGACTAGTCCCATTTTTCATTGACCCATGTACCTAAATATTTATAATGGGCCACTTCAATTGGTTTGCTGTTAATGACAAAACTTGTGTCGGTGTTTAGTATTGCTGTTTTTGATACTAGTAATAGTATTGTTATCTTGAAGTTCATTTTTAATGATTATATTATTATCTTTCCTTTCAATTGTGATCTTTCTGCAATAAATACGGGCTTTTGCAAAGTACTTATTGCGCTTAGAATCTCCGGGTGACGTTTCTCATGTATCCGGGATTTTGATTTTTAATTTAACTTAGAATGTAAACAATTCCCATCTCTTCCAACTGTTTCTTTAGAGTATGTGTAACTATGCCGGAGACAAAAATCACCATTGGTTAAAGTTTATTAATGGTGGTCAAACTAGGATTAATTGGTTAGAAAAAATCCTAAATTTGTGATAATCTGTTTTCGGTTTTCTTATTTTTTGCCATTTATTGATTTTATTGAGATTTATGATGGGATCTTTTAATATACAATGAATCAAAATCATATACATTTTTTTTAATGTTATATTATCTCAAATCAGCAAAAATACTAACAGAATTTTAACGCCAGCCATTTTTCCCAATTCACTTCCTTTTTTATTTAAATTGCCAGCTAAATTGAGATAATAAATCGGCGTTTGTACCTTAAATCCTTTGGACACAACCCGTATTATTAGTCGTGTATAGTGCTATTATCCAATAAAACTAAATTTGAAAAAACCGAGGGTTACGTACTTTTTCCTTTCTACAGTCGATATTGTGTGTGCCATGAAGCAAAGTTTTGAAATGAAAAACTATAATATCACTGTAATAACCTGTGCTAACTTATAATTGTAAAACGTGGTACGTGACCCAAACAGAAAAGAATATATTAGCAGTCTTTGAAAAAAAAAAATAATAATTTCAGATAAGAAAAATATTTTTTTATTTATTAATTTAATTGACTGTTTACGTGGTAGAACACTATTAAAATGGTATTCAAATTAAGTTTATGGATACTTCTACGAGAGTGTTTTATGTTGACAGGACGTGTTTCGGGCTATGAACCAAACTTCAGATCGACATTAACAAATTTCTTATACTTAAAACAAAATTATTGTAGATAACAAGACATGACAGAAAGATATCGTGCATTGCGTAGAGCCTGCCGTTTCGGAGCCTATGGATTCTGGACACACTATATTTTATGCTATAGATTTTTTAAATTAAATTCTATGTTTATTAATAATAATAGCATGTGTAATAAATAACTAAATAAAAGTTAAGAAAAATTAATATCGATTATTTAAAATTTGGAACGTTCGCCACATTTTAGTGGTGACGTCATAGCGTCGTCTTCCGGGCGTCGCGACGCGTTATCTATCAGTGCCGTCCGGCATTAATTAAAGACGTCTCAGACGGCTCGGTTTTCGCCCTGAGACCTTACCATTGTGGCCAGCTGGCATCCTGTAACGCCGTTTGCTGGAAATTTCAGGGATCACGAAGCATTTTAATCATTGCTTTTTGGCATTTTACATAAAACTTTTAGCATACTTCATTCTTTAATTTTTTTAAATGTTCGACAATTTTTTTTGCCTACTTTCTTTTTAAACTGCTAACAACCTTTTAGTAAAGTATGTACCTAATCAGTTCACATAAACCAATCGAAATTTTAGTTAGTGTATTTAAAATTTTCCTCAATAAATTCAGAATCGCATTATCATAAACGACTGAACCTTCATAATAATATTTAGTCTATTATACACTCTAAAGAAAATATTATTATAATAATATCGGGGATTATTATAACACTATAATGTAGATTAAGTACCTACTACAAATTCTGTTTTTTAATGGTATGTTTTAAAGATTATTATTATAGTTTATTTGAAAACCACTTAACATAGTAAAATAACTGTTTATTATCAATATGTTTTGTATGATATTAGTAATTTAGAAAAAAATACAAGTGATATTTACCTACTATTACTTTTACCTTGCAAAATGGCAGTAAACCTAGAATTTTTTATTCAACATCACAATTAATATCTTGTTGCAAAATTACTGATAAAAGGGCGGTTCTCGAAATATACAATTTTACGAACCAGAGCGCTCGATAATTTTCCGAATATATTAACATTGTTATCTAATTTTATGTACATTTTATAAAAACAAGCGTGTTGGAATTTTTGTTATATGGCCTACCTAGTTCAGACGGTTAAATCATTTTTTCCACGAGACGGAGCGATAATTTTGCCTATTGATGAACCGGAACGGCGCTCCGGTGCGCTCTGGTCCATTTCCCTGATATGATTAAAAAATCACACACAAAATACAATGCTGAACACAATCACTGCTGACATGTTAATTAATTTTTAATTACCACATTTAAATATCATGTTAATGAGAATCGTCAGGTAACGCAAACGCGCCAGTCGCGGTGTCAGCACTAAACGAGTTAGTGCTTTTCTTTTTTTTTTGCACTCATTTAGTGCTAACACCGCGACTGGCGCGTTTGAAGTAGTTTGCCATTAGATATAATTAACGTGGTAATTAAAAGGTACTTAAAAGGTCAGCAGTGATTGTGGCGATGATTAAAATTCGTTGCTCTATTACGTTTTAATAAAATTATATCATTTGTTTTTGTTGGAAATAATTAAATTGTTTTATAATTAATCACTGTTATCGTGGAAATATTATTCATAGATATGATTTATTTCTAAAAAATGTGTTTCTATAATTTTTATTTGTATTTCGTGATAATCTAGCGTTTTTTTTACAATTATCTTATTGTCTTACTCCATTTGGTATATTTTAGTCAACAACAGTTGGCAACATTGATTTTGGGGTTTTATAAATAATAAACTAAAATTATGTAAAATAATAACAAATTTGAAATATATACCACCAGTTGTTAACCCATGACCAACGCTGTACGTAGGCGTCTCGACGAAAGACGCTTCGATGAATTTCTCTTTCACTGGGCCGAGCTACTGGGCCGAGTGGTCTGACCGGACTCCACTACTGCCTTTGAGCTTTCAGATGACACACGCATACCCTCACAACTCTCAAACGTTCACCTGTGTAGGTGTGTGTGGGTGAGCGCGATAGAAAGCTTGGAAATTGGGACGTATTATGTGATACGTGGTGATTTATTGACCAGTTTTTATGTCTTATTAATTGGCGATAAAATTTCAAAATACAATGCAACGGCCTCTTGTTTATGGTCTTTTTGATTCATTTGTGAGAAATTGATAGGTCGTAAAAAACCTTTAATGGACAGAAACATTATATTGTATTACTAACATTATAATGACATCACACTCATCACGCGGCGACGTTCACAGTTAGAAAAATATTAAAAAAAAAACCTAATAAAATTCTATTTTTACAGAATTTCTCATCGATTTAGTCACTTGAAAATATCAGTAAAATGCAAGGATATCAAACTATTTATTCGCTTGCCAATGAATAATACAAAACATGACTCATTTGTATTATATGACATTTTCGTTCGTCAAACGAAATTTAGAAGTGAGATGGAATAGGGAACAGGCAGGGTTGGTTGGTTTGACTCACAAATGAATAACTCAGAATTTGGTGCGTGAATGAAATGAACCCTGGTTTTATTATCTCCTTCCAAATAAATATTGATTTAATTATTACAGATACGTTTACAGATTATAATTTAGCTGAGTGAAATCACGAGCATGCGTTCTGATGAATTGCAAATTTGATCGGGCGAAGCGAAACGATAACTTTACGGTTCAACCTTTGATAACTGAAAGACCATGTTGCTTTCTTCTACTGAGTGTTTTATATTGATTCGATACAATAGAAAATGCTGCTATCAACTAGGATATTTTGATAATCATGCTTATGAGGTTTATTGTGCAATGCATGATTCGTTTCGTAAATTATAAACATTTGATTTTAATTTGAACAATTATGCAGTTTAATAATTGAGCAAGATTGATTTTCATACAAACAACTTTTGTGCATATCATGGTAAACTTACTTAGCATTATTTCTTAATTTGCGATATTATTGATTAATTAAATTGTTATATTATTTTGCTAAATTAGCTTTTTGTTGACATTTGATTAACTCACATAAATCGCTTGTTTTTAAATTTTAGCAATATTATATTGCAAGATACATTGTAGTTATAAATTAATGGTTTCCTGCCAAGTCATGCTGGATGGTGGGGTATTCACCCTACAGAAATATCAAAGTATGCGTAGAAATAATAAGACGGTAGTCGTTTGTATATGTATACTCATCTTATCGCAATAAGATATAACTAACTATGTATGTACATATTTATATAGAGCCTCATAAAACACAGATACTAGAAAAAACAAGATCGCCACATAGTTTCATTGTCTGGGCAACGGCTCTCACAATTGAGTTATCGGTTTAACCATGATTCATGTGAATTAAATCTAATATCTGCGTCATCAGAGGTGTTTAAAAACTTCGATTAAGTGAAGCCTGCTTATAATTGAGTCGCAGTGATGTGGTTACTAATACGACCCGAATAATTTATAAAATGACCCCAGACGATAGCCAAATTTGATTAATGTATTTTTATGCTTATGAATATAATTGAAATATAAATGAATGAATATGAATGAAATATTTTCTTGTATTTATTCGTTTTTATTTATAATTTAAAAATCACACTAAACAACTCTATCTTTGCACTCAAAAAATAAATTAATAGTTCTCTCAACATGAAAGTGAGTATAAAAACTAGTGTAGTTTAAATTTAATATACTAAAAACAATTATTTGAAACATTGTCATGTTATTTTATAACATAACACACTAAGCCAAGGAAGTCTTTAAGAGGGCAACACTACGCAAAAGTACGACCGGATCACGCCTGCGCACGGGATAGTTTGTACGTAGTTCGTGACACTATTTCCGGCGCTATACGAGATAGCGGGCTTTTTACACGAAGGTGAAGCAGGAGTCGGGCTCTCAGTCTTGATCGTTCGAAGGAAGCAGACGTCTTGGCCAGTTCCGAGCCTCGGACCCGGGGGCACAGGGCTTTCGATTTCCTGACGTTTTGGAGTCGAGGACGATGGACATCTGAAGGACGTCCCCCCCACGCCAGGAGATCGGAGGAACTCCACGGTCCCCACACGTTTGAAGACGCACTCCTCGATTCCGTCCTGGAAGGAATCGAGGGCAGCGAAGAGGCTGGAGAGCCTTTTGTGTAATTGGTATTTATTGTTCTTTTATGTTACGGTCCACCGACCGAATTAGCTTTTGGGTTTTTGTTCTAATTTGTTTAAATATTATATCGCATTAGGTGCTCGTGTTTCACTTGAGTAATTATACATCTTTATACACTGTAGCCCGCAAGTTATCTCATATATTAATTATACACTTGTTGAAATTTCTGTACTTGCCTTTCATTTAATTATCCTTATCACTATTGTCTCTATGCATCAACATAGAGTGGCGCTCAAACCGAGATATTTATATTTATTCCATATTCATTATGCCTTTTCATTAATCTAGGAACATCACACGAATGAGCGAAGTAGCCGGACAGGTAACTGAGGTCCTAGAGATAAAAGTCAATCTACCCACGACCCTGCATCCTTTCCCCGAGTCTCATGCTCATCCCCAACCTATCCCGTTCCATATCCCATAACCACTCCTCTTTTCCCTACGTGACAATCCGATCAGTTGTCACCATTCCCACCTATTCCCTACATCCCCATCCCATCCTTCCTAAATCCCCCTGTCAAAATCGGTATATGAAAACATGATAGTAATTGCCTAAATTATTACATATTTGTGCTGTTTTACGTTGGCTGCGGTTGGTCGCTTAACAGTTTTAAACAAGTCAAAAATGCTCACCAATGTGTTTTATTATTCAAAGGTGTTGTCAGTACTTTTTAAATTTAGTCACATATTCCTAAATTGACTATGTATTGAAATTCAATCTTTTTATATCTTGAACAAGTAGGCTTCAGTACCGACCGTCTATTTTTTTTACATTGTAGGAAAAGAATTACCGTTTGCGTCGTCCAATGGAGGAGTGACTGATTTGTGAATAAATGTATATAATTTATTAAATTTATCTCCTTATTTAAATATTATTACGTGAACATACACTTTTTCCTCGAAAGTGTTATCTTATGGTGATTGAAGATGACAGTAAGTCCATCTGGATCTTTGCTTACATAGGAAGTACATATTATTTTGATTGTTATATTGCAGGTATAACTAAAATCGTCTTTAGCATATTATTATGTGCAAAAGTTGCTGTTATTGCAATATATTATTATTTTTGATAATGTAGGTATATAAAATGATATACATATTATATAACTGGAAAATTGTCAGGCATATTATTAGATCACCTAATTAAAATTTTCATTTACCTAGGTAATCTAGATTTTTTTTAAACCTTGGTGATTCAAATATACATCAATCGCTTGTCGAGCTTTAACCAATAATTAAAAAGCTATCGACTTAGTATACTGCGAATAATTCTTAATGAAAACACAGTTATGGAAAAAAATGACCGATGAATTACCGATTGTTATTGAAAATATAAGTTTGATTTGACATAAATTTCGTTTATAAATGGAGAACATTTTCATTGATTCACATCTTTCAAAAAAAAAAAGAAGGATTTTTTTATTATGTATTTTATTTCGAATAAAAATACCAATTAGGCGCCTAAATTTACTATGACTTGTATTTGATACTACAAAATGTTGAACTCAACATACCCACATATTTTTTAATAAAAGCTTTATTATGTTTTACTAAAAAAAAATATTATAGTTTTCGGTATTATACTTGCTCATATTTAGATTGTGGAAATTTAAAAGCTTCCCGAGTACATTTCCAATACTTATAGTGGTAAACGTTTGCCTCCCATTAGACAGACTGTACAGCAAATGTCCACTTCCAGATTGAAGGACAATACCGGAGACAATGGCGCAATCAATAGGGTAATGAGAGGACACTATATCTAATTATTGGCGCGGTCAACCGACCCCTTGCCACCCCCATACTGTAGACGGCGGAAAACACCTACAGAGGTAGCCTTTGTGGGGACAGCGTCGTAGACAAACACTCAACGGGAGTAGACAAACAGTTTGACATATTTTGGGAGTCTATGAGGGAAATTAACTTTAAATTTATGCATATTTGTTAAAAATATATTTTACTTTGCCTAATGGCTTTAAAGAAAATTTGAGTATTTTGCATAAGTCAAATATCTATAAATCTAATATCTAAGAGTGGAACCGATTTAATTGTATGTAATACCCATTTTTTACCACGTTTTTCTTAGCTCGTATTCTTGTTTGTCTGGTGGTTGTTTATCCAGTACAAATCTTGCAATCGATTTTTAACTAACTTCTCGATTAACTAGACATTTGAAACTTTAAGAATATATCAGAACACGATGCCAATGCATTCTTTTAATACTTTTAGCCATCTTTAAGTAGAATTGAATTCATTTTCAGTTAATTCTGTTTTGTGTGAAAAATTATTTCGGAAGAAATCCGTAATCCAATCCACTATTATTGGTTGCTAAGGGAGTGGTTCTAGCAACTAAATTATAAATATATACGTGCGTTATTGTGGAAATCAAAATGACATTTCAGTATTCTATATTATTATTGTTTGTTGCAAAATAGCAAAAAAATGATTTGTTGACATTTGCCTTATTTGTCCTAAATTATTAATACATATAATTGTCAAGTTAATATGATTCAACAGAAAATTTAAAAACGTGGTATAAAAAAAGTTCTTTTTATCTTGTAATTATTATTTTTATTAATTAGACATTCCAACCCGTATTATAAACGTTAAGTGGTCAATAAATAATTATTGTTTTATAATAAATTATGATGTTTTCTTTTGCAATATCACAGTGATTAATTAATAGTTTTTTTTAATTAGTCTGTGGTACCTACGGGTAATTAGCTAGGTATTAGACAGTATAATTAAGTGATTTTCAGGTTATGGGGAATATTTTTATATTCTCTGAGGAGGAAAAGAAATATTTTCTATTTTCAAAAACTTCATCATGATAATTTATTTATAAAATGATCACTTGGTATTATATTCACGACATATGTTTTCGCATGCTGACTTTTATCGATTATAATCCATGAAAGAAAGACTCTGCAAAATATGTCTACAATGAGCTCTTATTTTTTTGGCGATATATATAGAAAACTAAACAATAATTTGGAAAGCTTATCATCAATGATGATACCCACATTATGATGGTTTGATAAACAGAACGACGTTACGGTTGAGTTTTATGAAGATAGCGGATCCTCAACAAAATACTTTGCTAGTAAAGTAATCAATCATTGAAATATATTTCTCCTTAGATCCATAATTTACATTATACCACTGACAAGTATCTATATTTTTTCTGATATACATCGAGGAAGTCTTCTATGATTTATAGCAATTTAAAGAAATTATTAATAAATTCTTTTTTCTGTTCTATTATTTAAAAATATATTTGATAAAATATTCTGTCATGGACTTCAGATAATATTATTATGGAAGTCTTCAGATGGAAAACGGGGAACATTGTGTGCAGTGTTCTCGATTTACCCTGACATAAGGACGCTTTCCGCATGGACGGGTTATGGGCCATTGTGTATAGTTGCTACTAATAAAGGGAACATTATTATTATTATTACTGTAATCGATTATTCTATAACGAAAGTTAACATATATTCAAACAAAGTATATACATATATATATATATATATATATATATATATTATTAGTGACGTAGTAATATTAATTGAGAATAAAAATTATTTTAGTAAAACAAAAAAAATATATTAAAAACTATTCATGCATTTACCTTTATATATTATCTTTTTCTAATCTTTCCATATCCTAACGGAGACTGGCTACCATCAGGGCGATCTTTGTTTCATCATCTACTATTCGGTTTGGTGGAGCTGTACTCGTATAAACCAAGGAGGTTTTTAAGCCATGAAATGCGGCGTCATCCTCTGCTACGTTTATCGTTGATTTTTTATTGAATGAAAAATTGCTCAATGCTATACTTTTGTCCTTTCATAATGTTATCAAGGTACTGTACTTGTTTGGTTTCGATAATACACAGAATGTTTTGGTACTTTCCCATTCGATTGTGTCACCTAGTCAATTTAGAAAATTTTGAGAATGCGTCTAAACTGCTACACCTTGAAAACCTTAACTATTCGTGACTAATCATGGTTTAGCATCCATACCATAGGTAAAGATTGAGAGAACATAACGGCAAACTATATGCAGTCTCAGACCTAGGTTAAGGTCTCAATTGCTAAGAGTGCCTCATTTTGAGACAGGCAATCCATGCGATATCAATTCAAGTTTTCATTACCAGAGATAACGTAATTATTATAAAGTATGATTGGATGTATAATGATAGTGACACTTTGCAACATTACTGTATAAAAATTTGGAACAGAATATTATTGATTTCATCATTTATTATTTCCATTTTATCGTTACTACCCTTCCAAAAATTAGTTATAACTTTGTATCGAAATAACTCTTTCTGACTTATTTTTGAGATGATGAAGATATCGTTTTAAAATAATATAACCCCATAAAAGGCAAAATTTTACCATAACGTCCTTAATATTATCTTTTTTGCATAGTATGTACCTACAACTTTTTTTTGCTTTTTTGGCTTATTTTGGTCTTAAAATAAGTTTTTACTATCATTGAATTTTTACTATAGGCGTGACGAAATTTTGGACTCGCTGGCAATCGGAGAGCGAACGTCGAGGTGTGAATACGTCAATTTGTTTCGTGATGGCGTCGGGGGTATTAATTCTTAAATCGTGTAAAGATGACAAAAAACGTTACCCATTTACTTGAAAAAGAAAACATGTCATTGAATATATTATTATTGTTACTAATAGAACAATAAACAGAACATTAAATGGACGCATGTTGGATTTCTATGACAAATTATATTTCGTTCGGCACGCTTCGTTTGCACAATCTTCGTGTCGCGTAGTCACGATCGTTTTAGACCATGCCCCAGCTGAGGTAACGCAAAAATATATAAATTTGGCAGAAAAAGGGTTTTGTGAAAATATATATTTCTATACAAGTACGTTAAATATTAATTACATCAGATTGATTTAAGGTTCATACCTTCTATGAGTATCCCATAATATGAAACGTGAAAGATTAAGGTACATATTATTAGTATATATATATATATATAAAATATCGCGCAGCAGAAAGCTTTTGAGTTAAAAAAAATACTATCTAGTGCCAGATATTTTCTAACCTTTTTATAAGGAATTAAAGTATACTGAATGAAACAAAGGTGATAGTAGATTTATTAATATTCATATTTTTTACATAATTTTTAATAATAGTAAGCTACATTTTAAAAACAATAAATTGTTTATGCATTAGGTACTGTATCTGTTGCTATCTAATATTAATAAACTATGTTTAATGACTTTTGTTACCAGCTGTATTATATTAAGGGAGTCTACATTGACACCTCGTATTATTATCTCGAAACTACTCTATCCTACGATAATGGTATTGGAAATTAACATCACCCATCTCTATCGTTGACTGGCCATCAGACGTGTCCTTGAAATAAAGGGTGTACTACTCAATATGGTATGATCTATAATTAAATTTCATTTCATTTATTATTTTCATGATCGTTTCTTAAGCTCTTTTGTTGAATATATCTTTCATTTAAATAACCTTATACTTTAAGAACTCTTTTAACGACAAATAATTTATTATTATTTATTCATTTTACAACTTTTTGTAGGTATATAAATAAAATTTTAATTTTTTTTTGTTAACACTGTCAATTTATGGTGAAAATGCATTGTATTAATAATTAAAATATAAAACGTAATATTTGGTACTAATTCCACTTATTATTTTTTAAATTATTATTCTGGACCGCTTTCGTTGGCTTCGGATGGACTTTGTCAACTGTTGTGACAAAGTAACGTATTGACAATGTCCCTTTATAGAAATATTCGTATGAAAACTAAACTGTATAAATTAAAACTAAACTGTATAAATTATTGTAAATGATAATTTATGAAGCTTTCATCAAAATGGTTTGAGCATATTCTTTGTGGAAAATCTATGAATCATACATAATTTGAAAATACTTCAGATTTATTATACATAATAATCTTTCTGAAAAAACATATTACGCCCAACGGGACATGAATCTGTAACCACTGGATATTAGCGGTAATCCAGGCTTGTAGGCTCAAGTCCCGTCGAGCGTTGTATTTTTTTCAAAAAACAAATCTATTATGTATATTTTATCTGACATGTTTTCAAATTATGTATGTTCAATATAAAAAAATAATTACATTCTCTAATCTTGTGAATTATTCAGTAAATAAAAAAATATTTATTTAATCTATGAAACATTAATGTTTATTTCTTTGAATAACTAATAAGTTATTTATGTTTGGCAATTTAATTTAGTTTATTATAATATAATGTATAACCTGTTTATATTGTATTTTTCATAATTTATTTCGTCATTATAACGATAAATTTTTATTGCACCGGAAGTGCGACTGAATTTTCCATCACACGAAAACTTTCGACTACACGACAATGGTAATTATTGATAAAATTGACCGGATACTGTCAATTAATTGCATAGTGGTAGTAGATGGGCCACCTCGACCACCACCGTAGAACCTCCTCCCTCGCTTGTATGGAATATCGTACTTCTACGGGGAAGCTCAGATGGAGCTTTCGCGTAGACGATGCAAATGTGTCACTCTGTTCTTCATTAAAAGCTCCGATCGACGCGACGCAAGGCGGACAGTAAAATTGACATAATCGGCAAAGTTAGTGAACTTTTTAATCAGTTAAAAGTGAAACTGCCAGTTTTATCAACCCGCATAATAATATTTATCAATCCTATATTATAATAATATTACCACATATTCCATTAATTAAAAGAGTTACATAGTGATTTTTTTTTTAAATAATAATAATATTTAGAGATTGTAGTAGTATTGGATTGTAATATATATTATTTATTTTTATTAAATAATCAACTGTTCCAATTATTGTATTTTTATGAAATAATTATCTTTGTAGTTATAAAAATAAATTAATTAAATAAGTATTTTTTTAATACTAGTGAATTATTTTTTTACTGAAAAAAATATTAATCCATAACTTATTTAAATACAATAATATATATTATATTATTCAACTATTTACGAAGATTTGAAAGTTTCTTGGGTCACCTTCATTCTCAGGTATATTTTTTTTATCTTAATCTGTTATTATGGAAATAGTATTTTAAATATTGATCATTATTAAAAGTAGTTTATAAGTATTTAACTAAGACTTTTATGAGCCATTCTTTAAAAGAAAACAGTTACCCAGCTATTTGGTATTCTCATTATAAATTATTACTGTATGAAATTTACTGTCATAGCATTTTGACATATCATTTATTAATGAAACGGGTTTATTAATTCGTAAACTTACCGTTATAAGTTTATAAGTTAATATTTTAAAACTTACACAGTTAATAGAATAGCTTAAATTTACGTTGACATTATCGCGGTTTTTCACAGATCACGTCTATGATTTATATATATTTTATTGAACATGCACAATTTATAACATGTATATATAAGGTATGTTAGGTAATAGGTATGGTTGAAACATATGTCTGGTTTAATGTTTATTTTTTTCGCAAGCTTTTACGAATTCTCGCGGGAGACTATAACTGCTCTGACCCGGTTGAGAATCAATGCCACAGAGTGACGTATGTGCTCGTATCGTACCTTTACGTGTGGTCAAAAAATTCTGTCTGATTATACGAACTTCACGTGGCTGATATTTTTAAGTGTACCCATGCCAACGCAAAACAATGACCACTCGGGTACCCGGGCAACATTGTTCACATAAATTTGGACCGGCGATATCGCGTTCATAAATTTGTACCGCAGCTTTGGTTTTCATCTGTCATAGCCGGTGGGCCTGCATCTCATCTGGCCGGCGAGCTCAAATCTCGAGTGTCGAGAGCGACGGCCCCCAAGACTTATTGCTTCAAGATAATCATCTCACCTCCTCGTGTCGTCTGAGATCCTGATAGTTTGCGAGCCCTCTGGAACTCTGTAATAAGCTGCGAAAAGTTTAGGGTAACGCATAATTATTATGGTTACATATAATTTGTACAAAAACAGTTTCCGCTTCCGGAAAAAACTTTCTCGAAATCATCGTCCCGATTTTCAAATCGCAGAATAGCATTCAGTTCAAATACAATATTCAATGATCAAACTCCTTGGTAAAGCGATAATTCAGATGAATTAAAAAAATATCATTTATTTGTGACATGCTAGTTATTATTTTAAATCAGTGATATTCCATACCGTATTACAAATTTCATTTTGAATACGTGTTGCTAACTTTTATAATTTATTATTTTTGATACACTATTTTTTATTCAACGATCAATTCACAAGGTTTAAGAGCGTTACATTATTTTCTTGAACACATAATTTGAAAATACATCTGAGAAATATATAACCGGTAGAAAAAATCTTTTTAAAGCAAGTGCAAGTACGTTATAACAAAAAAAATGCAGTGATCCTGACACCGGTTAGTAATTAAGGCAATTTAATACTTTGATTTATACTACAAAATCTGATTGCCAAATAGTAACGCAATTTATAAAGCGCTTAAGAGAGTATTGTAAAAACATTAGTTATCTATTTCGCAATTAGATAATAAATGATACCTATACCATCGTGGTCAGTGGACATGGGCGCGTTTTCCGAAAGGCGCTGGGTCAAATCGTCTTATTTTATTTTTGAAAAAGATTTTTTCTAGTGGCTATATTATATTTCTCAGAAGTGTTTTCAAATTATATAGTTATTATTTTTAATTGTTTTAAATATAATATGAAGCGTTAAAAAAATAAATTTATAATGTTACAATTTAATAAAAATACTACAACCTCATTCTATTATGGTGAATCAAAATTGATATAACTAGAAAAATAATAACGCTCATTCATTGATTGCATTAATGTATGATAGATTGATTAAAACAGAAACCATAATAATTTGTGTGCATTGATGGTTACTCTGAGCTTGATATACATTTTTCAATACTTCAGTCTTTTTATAAGGACGGTATTTAAAAAAAACTGTATTATTTAGTAATAAAACCTCATGCCTAATTTTAGAAAAGACTTTTGATTTAAAAAATCATCGCTTTATGTCATCTAATCCAAATTTATATCCATATTTTGCAAATTCTTAGAAATTTAATAAAAAATAAATATTATTAAATATTGAAACCGCCGTTAACAGGTATTAATAGGTAGATATCTACTTTTTGTGGTCACAATACATCTTCATAATATCATATTGCCTAAAAGTTTTTAATTTCTGTAATATACTGGATCTACACAGAAAAAATCCGCACACAAAAATTTCGCACTCAAACATCTTATATTAATGTAAAAAAGGTTTATCATTGGATTCTTGTGTTTTAAGGGGGTTTAATAATATTAATTAAATAGTAATTGTATACAATTATTAGGGATGAAAGATAATATTAATGATTTAAGTATTTAGATATGTAAATTATGTAGATATAATTAAAACCCCAGACGTGCATCAAACGGAGGTCTACGCACCCGTACGCTACCACAACACAAAATGAACCGAATCATACAGATACAATATTCCGAGATAATTTAACTTATATGCTTGTTTCACGGATAGTAAAAAGTCACCTGCGGCGCAATTTTCATGAATATCATTAAAGATTATTTTATAGATTTAGGCTTCCGTGCTCCACCAATACATTATTTCAGATGTAAAAATTGCATATATTTTGTGATTATTAAATTGATGACAATAAATTAATTTATCAATTTCTTATTTGACTTTTATCATACGAGTATTTCCACTAAACAAATAATTTTTAGTAAGGGAAGGGGTAATTTTGTACGTGCATCCGGGCAGTAAACACCCTTGGCGCGTCCCTGTAAAGCTCTGTAAACTATTTTGTGTAATATGATTGATGAGTGATAAACAGAATCAGTATTCTAATATATATTTTATTTTGTTTCCTGTGGAATTGAAAATAATAAAGAGTCCTTGTATATTGGTAAAATAAAGGTTTAAAGTATTTACAAATAAATTTAAAGTTATACAATACCTTTGTACCAAAAATGAATATTGAAATTATGATTATGAATGAAATTATGTTTAATATGTAGATACTTACTATTAATTGCGATAATAATATAAACTATTTGATGAATATTATCACAGGTAAAAAATCAATTAAGAATACTCAATACAGAAAAGGGAAAAACTTACGATAAGTACATTACAAAGGTATTTTATAAAATAGGTTATCATGTATTACCTACTACCAAGTAATCGCAGAAACCCTTGAAAAAATACAAAGGTATTGTTATAAAAAAAATAACGCAACATATTATCATACTAAACAGAATACGCACCATACAATCAAACCGTTTAAGGCCACGCGGTGAATTCAATTCGATATATTTTTTTGGTTTATCTTTTTTTATTTTGCTCAGCATACATCTTTAACAAGTGTAGTACTTCTTAGTTTACATACAAAACGGAGCGAGGCAGCTGATTGACGAAACAATGGGTAGTGGTTTCCCGCGCAAAAGAGACGATGAATCATGGAAGGTCTGCTGAGGCCTATTGTCCTCGAGAAGATGACCAAACAATGCACTGCGGAGATAAATGTAAAAAACGCTTCATCCGCGTAGCTGCCATTATTCACTTAAATACTATATATTATTAATTTTATCCATGATTTAGATATCGTTTATATTTACTGAGAGCAATGTGCTTCAATATAATATATTATACAAATCAGTACCTAGGTTTATGCGTCATATAGTCAGTTTATGTGTGCATAATTAAATAGTTTTGTGAACAAAAATCGAATACATATACATAATATTAACATTTATCCATGCAAAAACGAAAAACTAGCAGTATTAAAAAGATACCTTATATCGAACGTACATAATTTGAAAATGCCTCAGTAATACAATCTATTAACACAACAAAATCTCTGAAAAATAAGGACGCGCAGCGGGACATAAATCCGCATATATTGGATTCTGGTCAATGTAATTTTACTATTTTTTCCACCTGCGTCTCACTCAGTGACAAGGATGTCCTTAAGCAGACTTAAAACGCCGTCCTTTTCATTTTATCATATTTTTATTAGCTCGTATTCTTGTTTGTCCAAGATTCTTAACTATCTTCCCGACTAGCTAGACATTTGAAACTTTTAGAATATATCAGAACTCGAGGGGAATGCATTTTTTTAATACTTTTGGCCATCTTTAAGCAGAATTGAATTCATTTTCAGATTTTCAGATAATTCTGTTTTGTATGTTTTGGAAAAAATCGTTAAAAGTAATATTTACTACTCACTATTATTGGTTGCTAAGTGGGTCCTAGCAACTAAATTATTAATATATTATACGTGCGTTACTATGGAAATCAATATGAAATGTCAAAATAACATTTCAGTATTCTATATTTATTAATACATAGAATTGTCAAGTTTATATGATTCAACAGAAAATTAAAAACGTGGTATATAAAAAGTTCTTTTTATCTTGTAATTATTTAATTTCAATTTTTATGAATTGACCATCTAATGAGAATTTTGACGAAGCCTACTCTCAAAAAGTGGTGGGTTTGTATGTGGAGGTGTGTGACACTGGCAGATTTGAAGGCGCCCTATATATATTTCACCTATATGATAAACTGCCATTACAATAAAAGAATAGTTATCTATTTTGTCAGGGTTTTTTTTATGAACAACTGCCCGTGCTCTTAAAAGTTGTAATATTTGTATTCGTTCCTTCATTCGTCACCCTTTATAATGTGCCGCTACTATGCAACGCATGACCTGCTTACCCCCACGGGTTCACTGGTTCCATCGAATAATTAACAAGCAGTATAATATACAAATGCTACACTTGTCGTTATATTGACAGTCGGCTTTTGTGGTTTGAGTCAAGGTATCAATAATTATTACTGAGTCGACGTCAAGATCCCTCCAAATATTAGTATAACTAACTTTCACTTAAAAAAATGCTTCATCAATTAATTTACAAGATTTGAGAATGTAGTATTTTTCGTGAATACACACCTAATAAAAAAATCTTTAAATTAAATACGACTCCGGGCAGGACACGTAATATACCATTTAATTCAAGCAACGTAGTGTTACAATACCTGCGTGTATGTAACTAATTAAGTAACATTGTCGGAATGCAAGGGACACAGTATCCGCAGTAGGTACATGATTGTATTGTCTCATCTTTTTTGTTTTAGTTTTAGCTGTTATAACTGTAACAAAAAAAAGTAAAATACAAAGACTACCCGAAATTATGCACATTATGTTTATATGTTATTTAATGTGTTGTTTATAATCTTGTGAGAGATATTTATAAATTAATTATTTGATTAACCGTCATATAAATACAGTGTAACTATATTATATTTATTTTTAAATATTTTTCTAAAGCTGAAGTTACACGGTTTTCATTTTAGAGAAACGAAACGCGTTAACGCGCGGTTTTTACCTTTATCCTTCTTCCGCTGTCGTGGCGTTCTTGGCGATTATCTCTGATGAAAAAACGAGCCTGTTAATACATTACAGACATACATTGTAAAAACAAATACCTACTACAGCATAAATATTGTCGAACGTATAGATATGTGCACTTTGCTTTTATAATATCTACTCAAACACTTATTGTATTAACACCTTTATTAGTAAAAAAAAAACACACACACACACAGTCATTGACAATGTAGAAAATATTCAGAAGATTAAGAATAAGTAGAGAAAGAACAGATTCTTCTGGCATTGTGGCCACAATGAAATCGTTTTGGAAAGGCGTTTGTGCCATTTCAAACCACTATGTAACGATAACAACACCTAAATAAGTTACCTAGGTATTATACTGAATAATCTAATCTGTCTAAAATAATCTGACATCATTCTACCGTACATTTTTGTTTAATATTGTTTATATTCTTAGCTTTCATTTTTTCGATCCATCGATTATATTAATTTTTGTATTATTTTAAATATACATATTCTGAATTAATTTATTTTATTTCACATATCCAAACATTATTACGTATTTACTTAATCACTGTTTTGCCAAATGTACCCACATCTAATTATAAATGAATATTTGAAATTTTCCTAAATAATCGTGCAAAGCTTATATTATGAGCTATATAAATTCATAATAATATTATTTATAGCCTTCGTATGAGTTTTTAAAATTACGATTAATAAGGTTTGTTACTGAATTTCAAAGTAAGATAATGTGTGTTTTCTGTCTATCTTGTATGCATTCCTATACCATTCATCCGATTGCGATGAAACTTTGGTGAGTTGTTGTGTGCACACCCGTGAAGGTTTCTGAATTAGAAAAACCATCTTCATTTTACCTTCTTTTTTCTTCTTTTATCCGTATGCGTTCCTATACCATTCATCCAATTGCCATTAAACTTTCATCAGTTGTTGTACGCACACCCGTAAAGGTTTCTGGTTTAGTATAACCATCTTCTTCTTCGTCTTCTTCATTCTATCTTCTTTTATTCATTTTATGCATTCTTATACCATTCATCTGATTGTAATGAAACTTTAGTGAGTTATTGTGCGCACGCCTATCTAAAAGCACTTCACTAAACAGAATTAAAACACAAACATTTTATTTCTTTGAGTGGCATTGCAACGCATGCCGGGTACTCGCTAATTACTATATAAATAAGTTAATGACGTTTAGCTTCCCACTTCACACTTATTTTTTATATGGCAATTTTTAGATCTATTATAGGTACTGCTCATAACTAAGGTCGGAGAAGGTTTTTTACGGCTTTCAAAAATTTCTTAAAGCACTCAAGTTGTTATTATAAGTTTAAAAAATATAGCAATTATTAATAAACAGAAATACGTTTTACAAAATGACACTTTCTGACATTAGAGATCAAATTATGACATAAACGTAAATAGTATCCAAACAACAGTAGATGGAACCATGATGGAACGTTCTATTGTTTTTTTAATATAATTTAAAATGATTGGATCCAAGTTACACTAAAAGCGGCCTTCATTTGTTCTTTTTTTCAAATCTTGTATAAAATGAGTGGATATCATAACACTGCGTACATTGAATATTTTGCAATCTTATTTTTGCAAATTTTCATATTAATAAATAGATACACATTTGCATCAAATAATACCTCTAATATGTTTAATAATATATAATATTATGATTCATTAATCATTTTAATATATAAATTGATTATATAAATATTTCTGTACTTTAAATTATTGAACTTCTTGCAGTATGTATGTGTGTGCTTGTAGGATTGTTATATTTTGATTTATTTTCTCAAGATATTACTGCTTAACTATTCTCTGCCATAATTACAGTATCGCATATATTATTACGATTCAATATTAAAACTCAATGAGTAATGCCCATCTTACATTATTGCCAGGGGACTCGGAAATAATGGGAACTGAAATACACAACGGGTAAGGCGATAGCAGGTAACCGACTCGAGTAAGGAAGAATCCGGGTTAAATTTACACACGTGTCTAGATTACGTTTAACGTCAAATACTGAAAACTGCTCTCGGTTTATGCATTTACGCTCATTTAATGTTGGTGTATTACACACACTATTGCACGTGCATAATGCGTGCTTCATTTTCGTAGGACACTCACACATTCAAAAGCCTGCTGCATCATGTGGCGTAATGAATATAGCCTATCGGTATTCTATTTATTATCTGTCCTGTGGTTATTGCATCTTTGAGTCTAACAGTATTATACGAAAAGTAAAACGCTAGTCACTAAAATCGACTTTTATTAAATTGTAAAAAAAGCTGTCAATTAGAATTTAAATTCAATTCCCATCGTGTATAACCATTATTCTATAGTATTCATAAAATGTATATAAAATATCCGGAAATTATGTGTTGATTTCAAACCATTTTGATATAAAAAATAATCACCTTCAACTTTGTCACCCATTACCGGTCAAAATGTTAAACGTTTACTAAACCCGTCGAAGCGATAAAAAGGCCGTACAAAGCATTTTAACTGAGAGAGAAACACTTGGATTTAAATACCATCTTTTGTCGTATCGTATGTATACTGGATCGGACAGAACGCCGACAAAAGCTAGTAGATGAAATTTTGTAATAAACAGCATACAAAATTGGACCGTTATCGATAAAGTCAAATATTTTATTCGGCTCTTAAAATCTGTATGGTTAACCGATTGTAGTTACAAGTAACGGATGTCAGTTAACAGTGCAATCGGATGCAAATGGGTTAAGTAATAAAACTTACCCGTATATATGCATAATAATAATATTATATTACCTATCTCTACTCTTTTTTCTTTTAGCATCTACGTCTCTTAGTATGAATACCACACAGCGTCTCTAAGGCCTTGTCCAGATGGCGTGATTTGACTCGTGCGTAAAAACTTGTGCGCATTCCAGGTACATGTGACCTCATTGAGCCGTCCGCAAGTCCTTGCGATTTGTCATGTCTCGTGCATGGTTTAGGTACAGGTGACTTTATTGATCCGTCCACATACACTCGCGGCGTATCGCGGCGAGACACGCGTCATCTGGACAAGCTCTAAGAATCCCTATCCCTTACCAGTCTTCTCGTATATTTCCATCTCATGCCCACATCCCGTAGCTCCATCGTATTTAGTAGTCTGTCAGTCGGTCGTCTCTCCACTCTCTGTGTGATATACTAATTGGTCCGCTCACTTATCTTCTCATTATTTGTAAAGTCTTACTACCACTTGCTTTTCTCTCCACGATTTCGCACCCGTTATGCGTTTACCGTGGTCTAACAAACATTAGGCGCCATCAAAGCAGTGTTGAAAGTTTCCCAGGAGAAAATTCCCAAGACCTTGGATGGCGTGCAACAGTGTACGTGATTCATATTTTGATATACCTACCTACTATATTACAGTCAATCCTCGGTGAAAAAAGAGCTTATCGCTCGCCGCAAACCCTTAAAAGCTGAGAAATTTTCCATCATGGATACCAACTGCAATGGCCAACTAGTCCAACTGAGGGTCGAACCAACATGAGAAACTCTATGCTTTTAACCACCATATTATGTACCTACACCCAGTATCCACCGCAAACATTTATTTGCAAAGCTCAGTATACAGTTGCTCAGAGCTTTTGCATCGTGTCATGACTCGGCACCGTAAAAAAAAAACCACTATCAGATTGAAAAAAAATAGAATATATGGCATTTGGTTTCAACCGAGTACAGTCCTAGACATTTCGTATCGAGTTGAACGCTGCTTCAGCCATTTTCATTCGGACAGCGAGATCTTTTTGCTAAGTACCATCTCACGGGAGATGATTATTTGTAATTAAAATATACATATTATATTCTACTATCAGCATCATCATCCTGATATAAGATTACAAAGTCAGTTTTTAAAACATTGCAAAGCTAAAAAAAATACTTTAAAAAGAAGAAGAATCATTTATTAATATGTATGTAAAAGAAATTATTCTTTTCGTAATTTATGGCAAGCAATGGGAACACGAAACAACACTTAAATAATTGAGGTTATGATTTTTAAATAATTAATCCAAGTTTAGTGAATAACTGAGAAGAAAAAATACATACCTGGCGGAATCCCTTCTTGACTTGGAAACTTGAAAAAATATTTATAAAGCTTAAAGATTAAATGCAAGGCTAAAATAACAGATATTAAACTAAATCATACCATAAAATAAATATGCAGTTATAAGCATATAATATGCAATTTTAATTTAAACAAATATGCATATACGTAGAATCATATTATTTACCCGCTATCATTACAAGAAAACAATAAAAATGTAATAAAAATATTCCCGAGAAAGTAAAACGCCGACCAGTACAAAGGAGTGAACATCTCATTTGCATATAAATGCACCAAATGGTTTGATAACACAGTCGCTCTCTCTCTCATCTTCACAAAAAGAAGCCAGGTAAAACGGGACAGCAATAATGATTATTTGCTTTGCGATTTTTATTATTTAATGACAAATTTTATTTAAAAAACGGTGCAAAAAATAATGTTTTATAAGTTTCGAAGTTGATTTATTTTAGTATCTACATATTGTAATTTTTATCTGACCAATAAACTTTTATACTCTATAATTAAAACAATTTTAATATCAATCTTTATTAGTTAATTTTTCAATATTATTACTATAGTTATATATTTGGATTATAGAATCTGGAGCGACGAAATTGGCAAATAAATATCATAAGAAATTGTGAAGCTCTCTGCAAATGAGCCTAAAATGAGAAGTTACTTGTAGCTAACTTAAGCAGTTACATTAAGGGTCGTATGCATGAGATTCCCAAATACTTTATAGGCTAAATACTGCTCATTTGTATGCATGAGTGCAAATGTAATCCGTTGGTTAGCGACGTCACAATGTGACGTCATAATGTGTCATGGCATCCATATAATGGCAAACTTATAAAATTTCATTCCCCGACCATTAATTTAAAATTTTGAAATAATTCTTAATGTGTTTGAAACTGTGCGAACGGTACCATATAAATTTAATAATTATAAATGAATAATTGTGATGACCTTTAAATAATTTATCAGTTATTTTATCACATTTATTTTATAACTTTACTGTACGAAAGGATAGAGTATTCCCAGTTAACATTTCGATTTGGTGGCAATACATACAGTTATATTATGACTAATTTCACTTCAATCACTTCTATTATGAGATGTCAAAACGGAATAAGAATAAATGAATAAATGAAATGAATGAACAGCACGACTAGGAACTGTTTTTAAAGTTCTCAAATGTTTTACAGAGTCTACAAAATGAACGACGGCCACAAGCAAACGTTTGTTGCAATGAATGCATTATTAAAATGACATTTGACAGTGACATATAAAGCAGCCATTTTGAATGACGTGTGACGTCAGATTGCTTACGTCACAAACAGTGCTATACGCTATATGGTGGAAAATCGGTTAAATAGCTTATAAAGAATTTCGGAATCTCATACAAACGGCCCTAAGCCTACATCTCTATAAATTATAGAATAGGTTTTTTCAATGCCATTGGTATATATTTTTGTATGGCATATTAATGCGACATTCATCATGTATACATACACACTACATAAGACTTTGCGGAAATCGTCACTATATTCATTCCAACAAATTCATGTGTTGTGCTTACACATCGAGAAACATCATCATGACTGACGAAGCCCGTTTTTATTTTAGTAGACATGTCAATAAGCAAAACAGGTAATATTGGAACACTAAAAATCAAAGACGAATGTATGGCACACAGTTACATCGAACCAAACTTACTGTATGTATAATGTGTTGAGTGACTGTCATTGGTCTATATTTTCATTTACAACCAAGCGTTATCACGGAAACTGTGTAAATCGTGAATGCAGTAAAGATATTATTAAACTTACATAATTTGAAAAAGCTGCAAATATTATTATGTACCCAATAGATTTTTTTTAAAATACAATGCCCGATGGGATTTGAACTTGTTACCACTAGATTTGCGTACCACTAGTTGCTTTACCAATTATGTGATGGGCATCCTACTTAATTACGACGAATTTAACTAGTAGTTACTACATGAAATGATTATCAAATTACGTTAATGTTGGTTATTGGTTTTTATGTTTTTAAATCAAGGTATCAATTTCGTGACCCAAATGACTAACGGACGCTCAGGTCGCTCCAAATTTTAGATGTAACGTATCTGCACTGGCTATTTCAAAATATTTAGTAATTTCGACGTTATTTGGAAATAACTAAATATTTATAATTAAATATTTCTTTTATTCAACGAATAATTCACAAGATTCAAGAATGTACCATTCTGATTATTGAACATACATAATTTTGAAAAACACTTTCTGAGAAAATATATTATAACCAATAGAAAAAATCTTTTTGAAAAAAGTAAGCCACCCCGGCCGGGAATCGAACACTGCATCTCCTGGGTTTACGGCCCCGTCCGTCGCATTTACCTCTATGCTACGCAGTGACATATTAATTGCGACAAATTTTAACTATTGGCATTTTTAATACCTACTTATCAGCGTTCTTCTAAATTAAGCTACTTTGGCAATCGGTTTTTGTTTTATTAAATCAAAGTAGTTACCTTTTACTTGATTTCTCCAATATGTTTTATATATATTTTCTCAGAAAGTGTTTTTCAAAATTATGTATGTTAACTAAATATTTTTTGAAGTACCGTTTAGTTAAATATTTAATTAAATAGGTACTACTGTAATGATATTATATTATTTGAACGTAGGTATTTGCCTCATTTCGCTATTATACAAATATTCCAATTTACATAATATAATCCATTTGATTTAAACGCAGTGAAGTTTCCATTCTTTATAAGAGAAAATTCTTGCGGCGGTCACTTTAAAGAGATGTTTCAAACTGTCAGTCAACAAGTGACGGTATTCGTTTGCCGCGATGCGATCGTAAAGGGTTTTAGTGATTTTGAAAGAGACCGTGCAATCACTCATACTAATCTGTCCTTGCTTTGGTCAACCTTTTCACGTTGATGCATTTAATTGATTCAAAATTCCTTTCAGTAAACACGTGATTAACGCGAAACTAAAATACTCCATTATACTATTATTAAATTATAGCAATCTTATACATTTAATCATTTCACATAATTTATTAACTTACACAATGCCTGAAGATGTCAAAAGATGAAATTTGTGTAGCAAATTATTTGACCATGTCCGATCCTAATAAGATCATAATAATATGAGCCTCCAAAGGGTAGAGGTTTTTATTAATAGATTTTGTTTTTACGAGAAATGGATATTAGCCACTTGCTTATTAAGTATTATACTCAAATACAAATTAAAAACAATATGTGTATTTGACAGATCCAACATGAGGAAGCTGGGAATGACAGCATAGGCCGACGCTTAAACCGTTCGGCCATCATGGGCCAGTTTTAACTAGGTACTGAATACTGATACTTCGATGCATCATACTGCAGTTTGTGAAAATAGAGCAAGCACAAGATCATCCGTCCATTATTTGAGGCCTGTACCGCATCAGGATGAAGTTTGCTACGAAATTCGTGCGGCCGTCTTACATGAAAGGATTATTCCAACAAAGTATTTTTTCATCTTCTTTCGATGGCGCTTCTGGTCTATTTGGGGGATGACCCTTCTACCACTTTTATTCAGCCAGCGTAATAATCTAAAATCTTTCTCATACCGTCAACGTATTAACACACTTGTTTCGTTTTTTATATCGTCCTCCCAGAACAACTGTAGACTTAGGTTACATGTCAATTGTACATAAAACATTTCACCGTGGCACAGTTTGCCGTGAGTTTTCATATCGGAAATTAATAGATGACCGTATACTATACGGTCTCCAATTTTATTAGACTCAATATGAACATTAATTCAATTTTCATAGCTGATTTTGGCAAAATTCGTGAATTCAAGAATGAAAACATTACCTCTCCTAACCTAACAAATAATCCAATATATCGGCTATTTTCAAAATTTGTTTACTACTGGCTTCCTGTAAAGTGTAAACTGACAAGAACCGTGTTTTATTTAGACATGAATTTTTTGTCAGTACTATATACCCAAAGAGGTTGGACGGTCTTTAATATACGGCCATATATTTCCAATACAACATTTCACGGTGAAATATGGTACGGTGAACTGCATACGTACAAGTTTCTGGATACGGTAGACTTAAGGTTTTTTTGTAATCGGATATCTGACATACCTACGTCGGAAATAGCACTCTTAATACAGCATAATTTATGCGAATAACTGATTGAACGAATCTAAAATTGTAAAAAGTTACTTGTGGGTTTTGTCACAGATGTGTATTATTATAATAACCATGTGCAATGTATTACAAATGAATCTGCGATGTAAACAATCTTGCAGTGTTAATGTAATCATTAATCTTTTTTACCTTTTTTATCTTCACTTTCATAACATTTATGTAGAATTCGTCTATAAATAAACAAGGTCTTCTTCCATCGTCTTTGATTTTACTCAAGTTCAACAAATCACCGAGCTTAAAGCTGCATAAATTCCACCACACACTAAAGCTCTTCGTAGGTATCGAGATAAGTTGTCAATTTGGCTTGACGGTAAACGAAGTTCGATTTTACGCCCTTGCAGCGGCACTCGCTGTTTGTTCGCCATTTGTAGCTCTGACGTCCGCCGGCCATTGTTCGCTTTGCGGAGAAGCTGAAATGCGAGGAGACAGGAAGATGAAACTGATCGTTCTGTTGGTGACGACGCCCTCTGGAGCAGGGACAGTCGAAAATAGAATACAAATTATGAAACAAAAACTACGAATTAAAATTATTCACAATTCAAAAATATATAAATCAGGCAAACTCATTCGATAACTAAAAACTCTTAATTAGCTTTATATTATTATTACCTTTAATGGTGATGCTAAATGAAATTCGCATTACCAATCTAACCTACATAGTTACTTAATATATGATATTGATATTAAACTAATTTTAGACTGTAAGTAAAAGTTATCTCTTAACTGCATAATATTATAATTATACTGGGTAGATATGGAAAATTAAGAACATTTCAAAGTTATTCTATACATCTATAAACATCAAACTTAATGATGGTTTTGGAAAATGTTTTTTTTTAAATTCAATTTCAGGACAGTTGAAGATTATTTATAGTGATATCACGTAAAAGACAGTACAAATAATAATATTATATAATTACAAGATAAAAAGAACTTTTTATATACAACGATTTTAAATTTTCTGTTGAATCATATAAACTTGACTTGACTAGCTTAAACGATCAAAAAAAAATTACTTGATAGAAATAATACTGAAATGTCATTTTGACATGTCATATTGATTTCCACAGTAACGCACGTATATATAAATAATTTTGTTGCTAGGACCCTAGACCCCTAGCAACAAATAATGGTGTCGAAATAACTTTTCATGCAAAACAGAATTAGCTGAAAATGAATTCAATTCTACCTAAAAATGGCTAAAAGTATTAAAAGAATACATTGTCGTCGTGGTCTGATATACTCTAAAAGTTTCAATTGTCTAGCTAATCGGGAAGTTAGTTAAAATCGATTTCAAGATTTGTACCGGACAAAGAACCACCGGACAAATAAGAATACGAGCAAAGAAAAACGTTGTTATAAAAAATAATTTAATTTCTCGAATAATGTTTTGCTCACCTACATTTTGGGAATATTAGCGACCAGGAGGATTGTTTTTTTTAATACATTCATTCATAATTACAAAATAATGTAGTCGCCAATTTTAATAGAATTTGAGATATAACATCTTGAATGCATATTGGTGAGAATATATTTTGTACGAGGTTAATGTATATCCTGCTTGATAAAGTACACTATCAATACTGCGAATGGTACGTATTCAAGTCCCTTTCTGTATTTTTTTCTTAATATTTCTAAGGTATTCCAAATTACAGAAAGTCCACCCACGTCTTAACCTTCTAAATACATCTTCAGCATACAAAATTAACCAGATCTTTAATAATGTCATATTACTTACAATAAATACATTAGCTAAATATTTTAATTTACGAGTAAATGGTCATTTTCTCATACTACTTCACTGGAAAAAGTAAAAAAAGTACCCTGCTAAACTACTGCAATTGAAAAGAAAAGACGGACGCTTATTGGTCTAATTGGAGACGTGTGACGTGACCAGCACCAACTCACTGGCGGCTCGTGCGATTGGGCCACAAGACTTTTTGACAGGTCATGTTGCCAGTCTGTCTTTTTTGCAAAATGTCGGAAATCGTAACCATCGATCTTTTCTTTTATCGATCATTTGGCCTTTTCAAATCTTCTGACGAATAGTTTTCCAATTGTGTTAGGTTATAAGATTTTTTTGCGAAACGTTGTAATATAACACTACAATACAAAAAAAACATTGAAATTTTTTCGATGAACGCATTTAATGACTAATGAGAATATATATATTTTAAATACATTATAGATAATATTAGGTAGATATATAGGTACACATATTTTTATTATAAATGTTATATACAACCAGGTTTCTAATCTTTTGTAAATTTATTTGAATTCTCATTGTTTCCAATACATATAACTAGAATATAATATATGCACTTAATAATTGTACTAGTAATTTATTAGTTTTCCTAATTTAATAATATGTATATTATGAGTATTTAATCGTCGACCTGAAAAGGTGTTTTTTTTTTAAATCTTATTCACAATTAAAATAAGCATAATTTATTCGGTCATTATCTAGAGATTTATTCAAAGTTTAAACTCTTATGCAGCAAATACTTCACAGGATTTGAGAATAATAAACATACATAATTAGAAAATACCTCACAATCATAGAATATTACAATAAAATAATAAAAAATATGACGCAAGACAAGTTTTGAGCCTGTATTCACGGGATAATGGTCAATATGCTTAACCAATTTAGTCACATGCGTCTTACCTAATTACGATGAAATTAATTAAGCGATGACCAAATTTCGAATGTTTTGTTGTCTCACTCTGTTTTTTCTTATTTCACCATTTAACTTTTTACGAATGTTTTTTTTTTTCTCTCAATTAACTTATTTTTTGATGCCCAAGTATATTTTGTCGCTAGATTTTAAAATCAGCCAAGTCCATAATATATGAATAGGAGAAAAACAGCTTTTTGTTTTCTCAAATACACAGTCACAAGAGTGAAAGTTTATATTATTTCGAGTATAGAATATTTAAAAGTAATAAATTCCACATTTTGATAATGCATAAATGTTAAAAAGCAGTAGTTCTTCAGCAATTCACAAAAAAAGTCTAAAATACCTAAAGGTGGACTTGGCTGATTTTGAAATGTAGCGACACCTAGAATATTTTTGGTTAATTTTAATATTTCATGGTTGCGTTTAGGAATTTTAACATAAGTGTCGCAATCACAACGACATAATAGTAAAAATGTAATAAGACAGTATAGCCAGAATAGGGCGGTGTGGAATTTTCATGAAAATAACATAAATCGTGTTAAAACCTACGTACAAACACAATTGCCGACTAGTTACAAGTGGATAGGCATTTTCTCTTCTACCCAAGAGCTTAACCGCGTCAATTAGGGATGCAACACAAAGTGTCTGAGTATCACAATGGTGAAATCATTCAATCACGTTCAGTTGGAAGATTCAAAGCTGCACACAAATTCATAATAACCAAGTTCACTATTATAAGTTTAATATGCAGCTTGTATTAAATTAATATACTAACTAACTATCTACTTAATAATAATATAGATTAATTTTAAATAAAAAGTTATAATTATTCACAACTTCAGTGACATCATATATTATATAAATTTGGATAACTTCGAATGTCATTTATAATCATGTTAGTAACAGTGCTCGAAATGGACTGGAATACACATTAACGCAGCTCCGGTTCGTGAAATCCTCGAGACTAACGTTCCGTCTCGTAGAAAAATAAAAAATGGCGCTCCGGTTCAGAAATTATTATGACAATCATTACATTAATTTACATTTTTAATAAAGTTTAATAATTAAATTGACAATACTTGAACTATATAATATTCGTGGATGTATTAAATAGGTTAATTTTTTAATTATCTTTATCATTTTACTTTAATATTTACAACATAGGTACTTAATTTTCTACTTAATTGTAATATTGGTTGTTATTTGTAATTAAAGCAATTTTTTATTTTGTATTTATTATGTATTATGGAGCATTGGCCATTCTCTGTAATGACACAATACTCTTTTATTCTAAATAAATTATACGAGTATTATACACACATATTTCTACGAACAATAATAAGATTTTGTGTTGTTTTGTTACAAAGTTTGTGTACGATCTTAAAATTATGTCATAATTAAATTCTCATTAATGTGAGTTTTGTTCTATTCCATAGGATTTAGTATTCCGGGATTCGTCTTTCGACATCTTCAATGTCTGCGGACATTTTTTTTTTTTTTTTTAATTATTAATAACCATGTCCTTGCTTTTTCGTACAAGGTGGTTGTTAGTAATTTTGAACAATCACAAACACCCAGGCTTTGAGACAAACACATAAATATTGTGTGTCCTGACCGGGAATCGAGCCCAAGTACTCACGGGTGGAAGGCAAGCGCCTTACGCACTGCACCACGACAGCCGCCTGTCTGTGGACATTGAATGACATTACTAATTTAACTAAATTAACAGTCGCAAGTAATTTATTATTTATATGTACTAAGCAGTCACGTACCGCGGGGGAAGAAAAGCCACGTAAGAAAAAATAATTATACCATTTTTGACTGCATATTTTATAAAAATAAGTTTTTTTCACCCGCGGCGCTGAAAAATATTCCTGTTCTAATCGTTAGTTGTAGTAGTGCATATCAGATATCTAATGACTGTTATTAGATTTGTCCGTCTAAGGTAGGTATATTACACTTTAATATTTTCGGAAAATTATCGAGTGCTCCGGTTCACAAACTTTTAAATTTCGAACGCTGGTTAGTTGAACAGACCTTAATTTAATTACAAAGCCGGTTGACTTTTATCGGTAGAATTTGAAAAACGACAGATTTCGTAGTTATTAGAATTAATTCGCATCGTGCTCACTCGGAAAGTAAAAGATGTGAATTCGAATCCCGGTCGGTTCAACTGTTATGTATGTTTCTGAGATTTTTTAAATTATGCATTTTCTTAGTTGAAATCTTATATTCTTAAATCTTGTGAATATTCACTACTAAATAGAAAAAAAGTAATTTTTAATTATAAGTACAATACTTATTGAGGCACGTAGGTACACATTAGGGCAACACTGACCATCATTCAATTTTTAATGCACATTTTATAAAAGGTATATCTACATAATAAATTTATTATATTTCTTCGTAAAACAAAAAATATGTCTAAATGAAGTATATCAAACATTTTTTACGTATTTCGTCATTTATTTCGATCGATTTCATTTTGATATCTATCTTGAAAAATGTAAATTGGCTGTCTACAAAAATTTTACACCTAAAAATTAAACAGACATGATATATCATTTCTTCTCATTCATTTGAGCTTCATTCTCAATCTTTTGAATGTCATCATTGCATTATAAAAAAAATGAGAAAGTGTTAATCCGATAAAAATATTTTATTATAACTCTTAATAATGCCGTGTTGTCAATAGGTATTCAAATAAAGTTTTACAGTGTTATTAATAAATAAGCAATATTCACTTAAAACTAGTATTAACTAGGGCTTACAATAATGGGATCAAAAATGATGCAACATCGGGATTTTTATAAATATCTAAATGAAGGATATCATTTGATTGAAATAGCACAATTTATTATTAAGTTGTTCTAAAATAGTTTTTTTTTTATTTTGTTAAATTTAACCCTTTACTGCATGATTTTTTTTTTTGAAAATTTTTATTTTTTCTCGGTGTCAAAATGTCTTGTGAATGAAGGAAAAATAATAAAAAAATATTTTTAGAAAATTTCATTAAATTTTGTATGTTACTGCGTGGTGTCGCAGATTTACGACATTTGGAAATCTTACATTTTAGTATGTCAAAATACAAAACCAAATGATAACAATTATAAAAAACTAATGTACACGTCACCTTATTTGATGTGTAGATATTTTTATTCAACCAATTTCAATCTTCTGTATATTTTTTTTTATTTATTTACAAATGCGGATTTTTGCGTACATGCGAATTCGTCAACTGTCAAAGCAGAAATGCAGAGACTATAATGCAGAAATGCTTTATTTCTTGAAATGTCGAAACAACATCGGCAAAGTAGGATGTTTATGGTAAAACAGTTTTCTAGGCATCGAAAAAGGATATTATTTGATAATTTACACAGATGGCATTGGCTATATCGAAATAGTTTGAAATGTCGCAAATTTGCGACACTATGCAGTAAAGGGTTTTAACATATTAATATTACAGTAGTTATTACTTTTCATACAAATATAACGGATTTTAGCATGAAGATAGTTTTGAGATTGTCTGAAAAAACTATTTACGTATAGTAACGTAGGTAGGTACTGATTTTATCGGGGTTGCGGAATCAGCCTATTTCTCTTTTCTCGAACCCTAAAATACATTTATCTTTGGAGCGATCAATACGCTCCACCCTTCAAGAGTCCTCTGTTTTTCTCAGGGCAGTATTTGCTCCAGCTCGCTGATGCTGTTTTATCTGGTCGACGTCAGTTGACATGTTCAAACTACAGAATGCATCTCAGACAAATATTCAAGAGTCAGTTATTTATATACTGATGTAATCCAGCCAGTCATTAATAGGTTTTACCCCTTTGTCGCATTAAGGCTCTCCTGACAACATGCTTCTTCAATTTTAAGACCCCTGATTAATGAAGGTTTTAGCCGGCTTTCAAATCAAAACTCGTCTTGCTTACAACGTTTTGAATACGTCGATGTGACGTCATCGTTATTTATAAAACATACTTTGCCAAAATGGAGTTTCGTAGATTTGTCGAATGCGACTTTTTAGTTTGAAAAAAAATATCTATTGTTGCAATTGACTAGTTGCATGCTTCTCGGGCTGCAAGTCGAAAAGGCCAGGACTCATAAAAACACCTACGAATTGGTCATTTATATACCTGCTCGCCGATCGGCGCATCCAAATATCTATGGGTTTCGAAGGATACATGCAACTGACGCTAGGTAGATGTGCGCGGTCTTCATATGCAACACCAGATCGACGTTCTTCGAAGGTTTGATTTATGGCTGTGTGGCAGACAAGGCGAGTTTAGATGTGGGAGCTGGATTAGGTCAATGAGAAAATTAACAGAGAGTTAGTTTTAAAAAATCTATGGAGACACCATATTTTGAGTATTGGGTCATCCCTAAATTTAATGTGTGCTAAATTCAAAGTCTCTTGCTATACAGGAAATATGGTACGCAACATCGTTACATACTTTACTACACAAAAACCTGACAGTAAAATGTCGCAGGTATCAGCTGTTCTTTTTAAATTATATAGTTTTGATAAGTAAATAGTGTGTGAATTTGTATATAATCTATTTATATTGTTTTAATTAAAATTTCACGTTTTTACAAATGCGGAGATTCCGCTGTCAAGAATATTAATTACAAAATCCCGGAATGAAAAATTATATCCGGGATTGTAATCCCTTGTATTGACATCAATGATAATAAGTTTCAAATAATTCCCAGACAACTGATATTACGTAACAATAATGTAAAAGATATTAAAATTATTAATAGCATCACAAACAACTAATGCACTTTCTTTTATCATAAATTTAAAAAAAAATCAGTAGTAGTCAAACGAGAAAATAATAAATATGACAGTAATGGTCAAAAGCGTGTGAAACGATTGCCAAAATATCAAACACAGACATGAATATAGGCAGCGCGCTATGCGTTGGCCGTATTTTATTGGATGGTTTAAACTTTTTCTTTCTCTATATTTTTTGCATTACTGAATAAGGTCAACTGAGGTTTAATAAGAACAAACACTTATTACCCACACTACAACAATTGATTTAAGTTTTGTATTATTATATTTCAATTTGTTTTTGACACGGTTTAACGTTAATAATGCTTGTTTATAATAACCCGAAACCCTTATCACTAAGCATAAAAACTTGTGTTGGAAATTTGAAGTAGTATATTAGATACATACTATTTATATAATATATGCAGCAAGCCTATTAAAATGTCATTACTCATAAACAATGACACTTTTATACAGACCTATTTATTTCCACGTCGGTATTAAAAGATCAATTTGAAGCCCAGTAAAACCGTGGATTGTTTGTGAGTAGAATTCGTTCTGGATACGTGTTTTTATCCAAAGTACTCGCATATCAATTTTTCATCCCTCGCACTGCTAAATCCTCACTCGGGTGGTGATTTTATATAAAATTTTTCTCGTATTTCAAAATTTTAGCTCCATACATACTCTATTTTCAAACAGATTAAAAAACCACATGTGATTTTTTTAAATCCTGGGATTCGGACTTGTGCTCCATTACATTGTATTCCAATACGTTGTCCGGCAAAATTAGTAAACTTTGTTATAGATTAATTTTTTCCCAGCGACATCAGGGCAGGTAAGCCAAGCATTGCTTGAGGGCGGAGAATTGTATAAGGCAAAAAATTAAAGAAGGCATAATAATATAATGCTCGAGACTTTCACGGTTGTTTTTAATCGTAATAGATTCTTGTGTTTCCACGGCGTGTACTTCGTCTTTCTTTCCTCGACGTTTCGGGCTCGTTGCAGAGGCCATTATGTAGAGGGGTATAATTAATGCAAACGTCGCTCAAATAATACCACAAGGAATCCGATTATCTAAGAGCAAACGTTGCTCAGAGTAATGTGTCATTCGTTACAACCAGAGATACCGGATCGAATCGTTTTTAGCCGTAACCCAACATCTATATTAATATTTTCTGGGTTTCTATGGATTTCGATGGCCTCCTTTACCAATCGTGAGAAATATCCTTTATTCCGACTCAGTATCTTGGTTTCGAAGAACATACTTAAACATTGATACAATAAAAGCTTGGGGCGTCGCCGATCTTTCTAATAACTAGACTTTCATTTTATTGCGCATATGTAGGTAATATGGAGTAGTGAAAATGGGTAAATATTCCACCCGTATAATTATTCCTTAGGTATATATGTACTTAATAACTTAATATTAAAAAAATCGTCATCACAATTCTGTTAACCTATAACAGACGAGTCCATCAATTTAAAATTTTGTATATTGTATCATAAATATGGCAGCGTCTCGGATTGGCCAATTATACCCTCGTTGGCAGGCCAAAGTGATTCCGGCTATGTAATTAATGAAGCAATTGTGATTATTTAAAACGTACGCGCACAAAAATGGCAGATTATCTTACGCGACTGGTCACTGTGCGGAGATTTAATACTGACTGAGTACCGTAACATCAAACCAGGGACGTAGATACGATAATAATATTACTTATTATATTATATAATATATAGTAAAGGTTCCTAAACTAAAAGGTCGTAAGAGGTATTTAGTTAGAGAATAGATTCTTTATATAAACATATTCAACAAAAAAAAAACCTCATTAATTCTCTCATGTAAAGTTGAAAGTAGTTGTCATACATTCTTTTTACCTACTACTAAACTTGGCAATCACGAATTTCACTATTATTGGGTATAATATTGTAAAGCTATTAATCATTAGCGCAACTGAGTATGATTATTATATCTGAGTATATATAATTATGATATATATAGGGTTTTCTATTAAATATCGATCGAAAAAGCACATGTAGATAAATATTACATTATATTACTTATATATGACGTAAAATGTATATATATTATAACGTTGGCTCACAGTGGTTTATAATTTATCATATTACCATAAGAAGTGTAAATGTTTCACTGGTTTTATTAATTGCATTATTTTGTTTAACATAAAATTAAAATTTATGTTTTTAGTAATAATATTGGAATTGCCACTTGCTTGATATAGAGATACCTACGTAATTGAATAAATAACTCTGATAACACATTTAAGGTTCTAATGGATTCAAGCTCTGTACTATTCCATTTAAGTCGTTTTTTGCGACCCGGGTTTCGTCTTTCGGCATCTTCATGCGCCGTGTACACTCACCAAAGGTAAACATACACTGACACACGTCAAACACAGATCAGTGTGTGTTTACCTTTGGTGAGTGTACACGGCGCCTGAAGATGCCGAAAGGCGAAACCCGGGTCGCAAAAAATGACTGAAATGGAATAGTACAGAGCTTGAATTCATTAGAATTTAAATTCAAATTCCATCAAGTACCTTCAGTCGATAGTATTAATACATTTAAGGTTGTTATCACTGATAACAGTTTTCATTATAGCGTATAATCTACTATTATAAATACTCATACATATCATTTAAAAAACGTATTAGTATTTAAAATAATTAAATAATTCTGAGAAAACACTTTATAAAGTAACTTATTTTTTATTATCGATTTCATTGGATGCAGCACCTAAGTACAATAATTTTGTGCGGCCCGTAAGCATTGGGTTAACACCTTATTTTATATATACTATATTTTATTTTTGACTTAGTCATAAGCTTCTTTAATAATATATTCAATTTAAATGCCTATCCGATTATTAAATATACTGATAAAATAGTTAAAAAAAATACTTACACTGTAAATAAATCGTGTATCCGTTTACAAGTATTTTGCATTTTAATTGTTTTATTGTTATTATTATTATTATTAATAATAATCAATTCTTCAGTAAGTAGGTGATTGTTTTGTTTGTATGTAATATTTTAAAATACAACCCCCTACACTACCATGCAATAATAATAATATATATTATATATACGCCACTGAACTAGATATTACAACAAGACTAGACAAGACGTATTAAAAAAAGCAAATTCATCTTTCTATTTATCAAAAAGGCTTGATTGTTTCAACATTAATTTATACGACGTAACTGCTTAATAATTAATATTATTAGGTAGAATAAAAAAAGAAGTTTATTAAGAATACAATTGAATGTATCAATAACTGTAGATAATATTTATGTTTCTTTATAATAATATTATATTACATTAGGATGTGTTATAGAAAATATGCTGTCTTTTATTTAAGGTAAGTCTCACAAATTATAATGTATTTCCCTATTCAGGACACGGGTCGAATCAGATCACGAATGCTTTAGTTAGACAATGCGCCACTTCGGAGGTTATATAGCCAAGATACTCATATGATGCGCTCTATCATTCTTTAAACTAGGGTGTCCCAAACTTTTTCTGCAATTGAACACTTCACAAACCCGAAAATTTTAACGGAACACTTTCATTTGTAGGTTATTTATTAGCACAACTAACTATTCTGTCTTTTTCCGCCTACTTTGGCAACTGTCGTTAAACTAACAAGAATTGTCAGCCGGTCAGTTAAAAACAATATACCCCATCTTTCATCAAAAAATGGTCCTCCGCCTGTACAACCCAAAGCGGGCCCCCAGGCTAGATATTTTTGGGCTAAGGTTAAAGGCAATGTGATGATCTACAATAAAAAGTAAATATCTATAATAAAAAATTGTAAGTTTAGTAAAACCACATATTATTAAATGCTAGCATGCTTGAAGTGAAACAGCGCCGCAGGTGACTTTTTTTACTATTAGTGCATGTTTGTAATGTGTGTTTATCTCACTTGGCTGGTCAATCTCTCACACCGGGGCCCCCGTAAGCCCAGGCCCCCAGGCTAGAGGCCTGTCAGCCCCCCCCCCCCCTTGTGGGAGCCATGACCTATCTCTAGTATCTAAGTATCTATACTTGACGTCATAAATATTAGTGGAGATTGATCATCACTCGCCTTTCAATATGAAGTAGATTCATTAATTATTTTAGTTTTACTTATTTTACTTCTTCTACTTAGTAGAAAATCTTTAAATGTGTTGCAGTGTATAAAACCTTTCCAAATGGTCGCGGAACATAGTTTGGTAAACCCTGCTTTAAACCATGAACTAGTGGAGTAAATCATAATTATCATGGCAAAGATTTTGTGCTTGATTGTAGAAATTATAAATTCTCTTAGCTTTTTGGCTCATCTTTAAATCGCCTTATCCATACTGTGATCATCTCAAAAATTCTCATAACATGCCGATATGTAAATAGTTAAGTTTAAATATAATTATTTATATTAACAATGAGCTCACAACCTTGAGAGTTCTTTATTATATTTATATGTATATTTCTAGGTAGGTGTATTATAATTTTTGTGGCAAACACTTAGTTTCTATCCACATTTCATTGGCGTCATGTATAGGTAAATAATAATTATCACGCAATTGCAAAACTAACTGCTTCATAAGTCACATACTTAATTGGCAATAATTGACCAATACAATTTATCAAAAACAACATCAATTAAAAAACCTGATTCTTTGTTCTTGTACGCGAAAAAAAAGCTTTTGAAATGTATTGAGGTCAGTTTTACAAAGATATAAACCACTTGTATGCCTGTTTGAGATACCTATCACACAGAATGATGTTTATTTTTTTATTATGTCGATATTGGCGTGGGTAGTTGTTATATATAGATATTTAAATAGTCATGCTGTGGACAGTATTATTTGTACAGTAATAAATGGCGGGACAATGAAATGATGTTGGGCAATAATATAATATTGTTCGAAAACTAGATCACCGTTGAACAATTAATTTCATTTATCACACGGTTAAAATACATTAAGGGGGGACATGCTCGTCGAAGGTCAAAATTGAGTTTTTATTGTATATTCAAACCATGATCCTGGACACTCCTTAAACTTTGTAGATGATCTATTTATATACTTTTGAAGCCTTATTATCCTTTATAGTTTTTTTAAACATTTGATGACTGCATGAAGTATTTTTGTTACATAAAATAGTATTCTTTTAAACCTCTCGCTCTAATGTTTTAGAATATAGACATATTTCGGTACATAACTGTGCAGTGGTGTTAAGATTTTTTACATTTATTAATTTTTAAACGCATTTATAAAACCATTAGCATAATTTATTACGAGATAATTTTTGTAAAATATTCACGATAAAAAATTATATTGATAATCTCTGTGATCCCAAATTTGACAAGAATTAGGCATTTTATTATTCAAAAAATCGGCAAGATTAACACATTTCAAGATGATTCTAAAGATATTTATTATAAGCTATGTTTTTGACCATTCAAGTGTGATAAAAATCTTATGAATAATGATTGCTTTATAATAATTATTGACCTAAGAATAAGGTAGTGTTTTTTTGAAATACGCCATTTCTTTTGTCATTCCCCAGTGGTTAAGCTACAACATACGGCCGTAGCCATAAATTGACAAACTATAATTGAAGTAAAGAGTAAAATGATATTGACGCGCGTGTTTGAACATGTACCGTTTAAAAAAAAATAAAAAAAAATTCGGTTAAGTACATGTTCAAACACGCGCGTTAACATAATTTTACTCCCTACTTTAATTATAGTTTTTCATTTTATGGCTACGGCCGTATGTTGTAGCTTAACCACTAGGGAATGACAAAAGAAATGGCGTATTTCAAAAAAACACTACCTTATTCTTAGGTCAATAATTATTATAAAGCAATCATTATTCATAAGATTTTTATCACACTTGAATGGTCAAAAACATAGCTTATAATAAATATCTTTAGAATCATCTTCAAATGTGTGAATCTTGCCGATTTTTTGAATAATAAAATGCCTAATTCTTGTCAAATTTGGGATCACAGAGATTATCAAAATAATTTTTTATCGTGAATATTTTACAAAAATTATCTCGTAATAAATTATACTTATGGTTTTATAAATGCGTTTAAAAATTAATAAATGTAAAAAATCTTAACACCACTGCACAGTTCTGTACCGAAATATGACTATATTCTAAAACATTAGAGCGAGAGGTTTAAAAGAATACTATTTTATGTAACAAAAATACTTCATGCAGTCATCAAATGTTTAAAATAACTATAAAGAATAATAAGGCTTCACAATTATATAAATAGATTATCTACAGCGTTTAAGGAGTGTCCAGGATCATGGTTTGAAAATACAATAAAAACTTAATTTTGACCTTCGACGAGCATGTCCCCCCTTAATATTATTGGCAAATAACAGCGATATTATTATACATTATGTTTTTTAATAAGTACATATTCTTTATTATCGATATCCTTACTGTAGCATCATGACTTCATTAGAAACCTTTCCTCGTTATATCTTTAGCTTCGGTGTTTTAGAGGGACGAGAACCCTTTTGGGGTGACAGCTGTTGATGATGAAAATACCGGATAAAAATTGCTCTGACGTATTTCGGAGACAGCATATTTTACCCAATGAAGAAATACAATGATACAAAATATAGGTGCGAAGTTATCAGCGCCATACACTATGCGTAGTTGGAGATGTTATGATCGAGTGTGTCGCTCGGGGAGATTGGCTCAGTCCGATGCACGACGATCGAGGGTACTTCTACGATTAAACTGCTCTGATATTGATACTGAAACTGATACTTCATAAATTATGACTCACTGTTATTTATATTAATAAATATTTTAAGCAAGCCATTATGGATGTACCACACGCGGTGTTTTAACCAGGCTTTGTTGTTGACCCTCATCGAATTATGTCACACTTGCATAATGTGCTGACCGTAGATGAAACGATTGTGCGATACTTGTGTGACTTAATGATTAACGCGTCTTTGCAATCACGCTGACATGGCCTAGGGTTGTTGACCGCCACATATATATCTAGATATATCTCCATGAATTTTGCAGTTTTCAGAGAACTTCTCGCCTTTCCTTCGATGCTTCCGCTGATAATAACTATACTATTCTTCATATTTCAGAGATTGTGGTCAAAGTTTTTCCAAAATTATTTTTTTAAAAGCCTGTTCTTTATCTGTATTTTTTCTAGTATGAACTAATACATTAAATTTATCGTGTTTGATATCCACGAAGCTTTTTTAATATTTTTTTCAAGCTTGTGATTACTATTCCTTAGAAATTCTTATTCTAAAACTATCTGTGCATTTTTGCTGTCTCCAGCCTTTGATATAGGCACACATAGTTCATTTAAAATATATCAGAATAACAAAATTAATAATAATAAGTGTATATTGTATAGGTTATATTATAATGTAGAATAATAAATTGTAGAGCATGATATGTATAATATCACGTATTCGAAGTATCAAAAACATGCTTAATAAAAATTCTAGTTGTCTTGATGACTATTAATACATCAGAAGGGTGTGAAAACTCTCTTTAGGCGATTAATTGTAGCAAGCACCTGGCTTAGCCAAGTTCAATCTAACATCTTCACTTTTCATGTGATGAGAGGTTTCAAGAACCACTTTCTTATCAACTATTTCCAGACGAATACGTATAATAGATATCACCTGCAAACCTCTATTGTACACCTGCGTACCGTTGAAATGTTTTTAAATTAAATATGTTATTATAATGTACCTATATATAGACAAACTATAAAATACTTTGTTGGAAGAAAATAAGACGAAGTATGATAAAAGAAAATAGAGTGATATAATAGGGGCATAGATAAAGTAGTTGATTATATTATAGAATTCAAGAGAAAACGAAAGTTCGAAATAGTAATCGAGAAGAATATCAAAATATTTCCAGATTGAAATAAATTATATTTACGTACAGGTTGAAACAGATTTTAATATTATTATGTCATAAGTATAAATTTAAATTTATAATGCAAACAGTAGTAATCAATTACTATTACGTTGTCACGGTATTTTAAATAGGATGTGACGGGTAATTTCGAATCTGAATCGGTAATAAATTTTACATTTGGGGTTACGAAATAGCATTATGATGACCCAATGATAATTTTTAACAGACTTTTACTAATATAATAATATAGATGTATATAATATTATAATAGGTATACATATAACTACATAATTTAACATTGTTCGAATCAATACAAAGTAGACCATTTATAATTTGGCAGGGTAAATAAATTATTTTAACAAGTATTTTATAAATATAATATGTTAGAATAATTCATAATATTTTTTATAAATTGTAATATTTGTAAGTATGTAAGTATTTCAAAGAAATATTTATTTTTCCAGTATATTTTATAATAACAACGCATGCTTCTAATATTTTATATATCTAAGGTGTTTTATAAAAATACGTAAGAATAAATATTTTTGTGAGGTTAAATTATTTATAATACTTATTTTAAAAACATACATATTATTAACACAATGCTTACGGGCCCTTTTAATTAATTTTGTAATTAACATGTTAATTTTCATTTGAAAAGTAATTAGCAAAAACATAATTTTGTGAGGCCCGTAAACATTGGGTTATTAGGTTTGGCGATATGACTCCCTGACAAGAAATATTACCCGTTACTTAGGAATTATCATTTCTTGCTAAGTTAATGTAGGTAAATATTATAATATTGTTTTATAAAACTTTTTACTTAGACGTAGACAGGGGCATGTGAAGCGGGGTGTTAGGGGTGCAAAACACCCGAGCAGCAGGATTCAGGGGGCGGCGGAAGAGTCTTAAAAAACATATGATAATGAATATTAAAAATATATATCATGTTATTCCACTACATGAAAAAAATTCTGCATGTACTCTGCAATAAAATAAAATAATTGTTTCAACATTTTTGCTGTCATATTTTCACAAAATAATAAATACTTTATTTGGGACGAGGGTGGCGGCGGCAATTTTTAGTTGACACCCAGGCGACAGCCACCCCTGGCGCTGTGATACTGTCATAGTATCTATATCAGTGGCAAAACTATATCTTGGATGAAGGAAAATGACAACCAAAAAGAATAACAATACCTGCACACTGTTACAATTATTATTGGGTTCAAATTTTCTTAGTCTCTATTATTATAGTAACTCCAAGTAACGCGGGGTAATTTTAAATTTTTTTTATTTCAGAATAAACTCAATATGTTCTATCTTTTTAAAACTATACACCTTTACATACACTCAACACTTTTATGTCTCCAAAACGCTGCGTTAATCATATATTATGTTCATATAAATATAAGTTATGACTACAGACCCAATAATTTCATGGGGTGTTTCTCACGTTGTAATTTCATTACGTCTTATGGATGGAATAATACATCTTGGTATTGCGTTAAATGTAGAACATTATCGTAAATCAGAGCGTTGGAGCGGAGCTCGGAGCAGTGGAGCAATAGGGTTTTACCCAAAGCAGGAGCGGAGCCGGGGCACCGAAAATTTGTAGTGCTCTACTAACTGCTCCGGATGTTTTGTTTTATTATCAAATTTTCGTCCTAAAATCCAATGAAAATATGATACTTTGCAACACTGGAATTATTTGAAATACGGCACTACTGCCGAGAGATAAATAACCTCACTTTTTGACAGAAAGATGAGGCAGATAGACAATTTTGCTGTCGGCAATTTTGTTTAATAGAATTAATAATGAAAATAACGAATAAACCTTATTTCAAAACTACTTATTTTTTTTAATTTTTGAACATTTGTATATATAGGTAATATAATATATATTAAAACTTTTTACCCAAAGCGGAGCAGACCCCGGAGCGTAGCCAGAACTGAGCAACTCAAAAATGGTCTGCTCTAACCATCGGATTTAAATTATATTTATGTGTCAAGTCAAACATAAAATAATCTTTGTCTCTGTAGAACTTATAAATAATCTGTACGACTATTTTCTCGAATATTTTAGTAAAATGGTAGGTAACCAACCAAAAAAAAATATTCTAGTACGGACCCATAAAGTCAAATAAAGAGACAGATGTCACCATAATATCCACGCACTATTCTAAATTATGATAAGCAAATAACAGCAAAGGCTTCTTTCGGAGGCTGTATTATGGCTGAGAGTGCTTCCGTTGCGCGGGCCGGCATGTTGTGATTCGCCTCAGGTGGGACACGGACAGGTACGTCTGAGATCGCTACACCTGTAGCTTGACCACTGCTTGGCTACCTGTGGAGACTGAGACCGCTTTTCATGGAGGAACAACTAACTGGGGGAGAGCTCTCTTGTATCGGACTTGTTTTAAAATTATATCAAATTAATGGTATCCAACTTTTGACGTATGTATTTATTTTAATTGGGCGGGCATGAAAACGACAATGACACTTTTTAAAAGGTTAGAACTTAGTATTACATTTTTTTTATTACGATGGGGAACGCAACACTTTATAATAGTAAACAAAAAGACTGTTAAATATATGCACAAAAATAAATAAAATAGCTGCTATTTACAACAACACAAACAAAGACCCCTCCAAACCAACTTGCCCTACACCACATACGGTCTAAATCGAGCGAATCACGACATTCTATGGTTGGATGTAAAATATCAGCTGTTTTTACGCCTGATAATATCTAAGGTGCAGATACAAATTAAATCAAGTCAAAATTTATTTATTTTACATACGAGGGTGGGTCAATAATTCCTTAGAAAAAAGCATTAAAACAGTTTTTATTTATGTATTTTTTTTTATTTCTCAACATAATCTCCTTGGAGCTCAATACACTTGGTTAGACGTTTCTCATTTTTTTTAAACCGTCAGAAAAATAAGTTTTCGGAAGGTCCTCAAAATAAGCATTTGTCCGATCGATGACTTCTTCATTTGAAAAAAAACGTTGTCCACTTAGCCATTTTTTTAAGTTTGGGAAAAGGAAAAAGTCACTGGGGGCTAAATCTGGCGAATACGGTGGGTGGTCGACCAATTCGAACTTCAATTCTTCAATTTTAGCCATTGATCGTAAACATGTGTGAACACGGGCATTGTCCTGATGAAAGAAGATTTTTTTCCTGTTTAAATGAGGCCGTTTTTCTTCAATTTTGTATTTTAGCTGGTCCAATAAAGATGCATAATAATCCCCTGTTATTGTTTTTCCTTTTTCCAAATAGTCAACGAAAATAATTTCACGTGCATCCCAAAATACAATAGCCATAACCTTACCAGCTGATTTTACGGTTTTTGCCTTCTTTGGACATGGTTTGCCTTCGCAATCCACTGCTTTGACTGTTCTTTCGTCTCGGGAGTATAGTGGTGTATCCATGTTTCATCTACAGTCACAAAGCGACGAAAAAATTCATCCGGATTGCGTTGCATGAGCGACAACAGGGCTTTAGAGGCCACCACCCTATTGCGTTTATTGTCGACTGTGAGCAAACGCGGCACCCATCTTGCAGAAATATTTTTCATGCCCAATTTGTCATGTAAAATAGAAATGACGCTACCTTTTGAGATCCCTGTAACCTCAATTATCTCACTCAACTTTAATCTTCGGTCACTTAACACCATATCGTGGATTTTATTGATCATTTCTGGTGTAGTCACCTCTACAGGACGTCCTGAGCGTGGTTCATCCTTTGTTGATGTACGACCACGTTTAAATTCATTTAACCAGTTATAAATAGTTGCAAGTGAAGGAGCAGATATGCCGTGAACTAAATCCAACTCATTTTTTATTTCCTTTGCTGTTAACCCTTTTATATTAAAATGTTTAATAACAGCTCTAAACTCAATTTTCCATTTTTCCATTTTCCACAAGCAAATTTTTTTTTAAATGTACGAGAAACACACAACAACCCGACCAATCTGATTGAAACTTCGCAGCATACTGAATCGGTAGTGCCGCTGCATGAAAACAAACCGCTTACAGTACTAGTCGCGCCATCTGTCGGCTTTTCTAAGGACTTATTGACCCACCCTCGTATTATACCGAATTTTTTGAATTATTAATTGTAGGCATTCACAATGACATTTAATAACAAAGACATAAATAGATACAAGGAAATATGTACACATATTGAAATAAATAGACCCTATCTTAAGAATTTATAAAACAATCCCCACCTAATACTCATCCTCACGTGTGTGGAATATGTCAATATCCAAAGCAATTTGGTTGAAAAGAGTAGTTATTGCCCTTCCAAATGCAACTACCAATGTCAGTTTAGTTTTGAAAATTGTGAATACACACATACCCAAGTTACTCTCCTAATAAGTAAGCTTTGACTGTGTTTACCGATTGACACAATTTAGTAAAAAGTGCCATGGGAAAGAAAAACACAGAGAATTAACATATTAAATTAATTTAATGGTATGAATAATACAAAAACAAAGTAAAAATAATACGGACATACAAGACCTATAATAATACAAAATTACTTTATAAATTGTATACCATAAGCAAAAGCGATGCAATAGCCTACATCGACGTATAGTTGACATATCAACTGTAACAATAATCATATTAGCCTTCCATAATTTCCGTGGACGAAAAAAAATTTGCATCTAGGTACAAACCATTTTTTACTATAATAACAATTCAATAAACAAAACGATATTTAATCTTTCAATATAAAATAAATAACATGAGAGCAAAATAGCATTAATTATTTGTTTTCTTATTTTCACAATAATTTTTTCGTTAACCAAATTTAATATTGTGTCATATTTATGGAATGTCTCCCCTACCTGGCTACCTTGTATTACCGTCAGAGAAAGAACCCGGGGCATTGAAGTGAAATTTGGTTGTATGTAAATATATATCGCTACCAAAATGGTAGTGGGCGACCACGTTATCTCAGCAAGAATGTACTTATTATCTACTTAATGGTGTACATACTTGGAAATATTGAATAGTTCACTATGCATTATTTCATCTCGTTATGGTAATTTATTGCCGAAAAAAATAATCATGCATTAAACACTGAAGCCCCAATTCACAGCAATAAAATTAATGGCTAAAACAACTGTGAATGAATAATTTTTCATAGAGATTCTATTTTTTTTTATTTGTTGATAGTATTATAGTCATATTTTTATAGCATGTCACTTGGAAAAGTGAATTACGATGAGAGCATCTATAAATAATAAAATTTTATTGGTACTTTCAAGTATCATAGTTTTACGTTCATACGTCATGTTATATCGAATAGTCCGTATAAGTAAAACGATATTTATTTCCGTGTTCGCGAAGTGACAAACTATGTTGGGGGCATTAAAACAATAAAATTGTTTTGTAATACGTATCTATATACTATTTCTGTAATAAGATGGCAACACGACGTGATATGTCCATTTTTTTGGCAAATTGAGTTATATGCCTTCAGACTCGTCTTCGTGAGATCTACAAGATATCAAAATGTGTATATATCTAGGTCTTAAGGGTTGGGAAAAATAATTTGTGTCAATATTTTTGATATACCCGTTATTTGAATTTCTTTCGAAATTTGAAATTGCTCTCCTGAACAATTTAAAAAAAAAAGTACATACCGTGTTTTATCATATTACTATATATTTATAAGCACTTGTTTCACTCTATTATGTTTCAGCACCGGAACGTAGGGTTAATATGTCACATCTGTATCGCGTAGATCATTCTTGTAGAACCGTTTCCGGGCGAGGAAGTATTAGCCACGATAACGGAATCAGTACGACAATGATGCGGAATGTCAATAATTATTTTTACCAAAATTTTCCGTAATAATAATATGTTTATTTGGTTATTAGAGTGTTTTTTTAGAATTTATTACACGTCATTATGTTTCTAAAAATCTTATTCTCATATTATTAATTTTTTAATTAGAACAATTTCTTTACCATTTATTAGCTTACACGAAAGCGTATTGTAAAGAATTACTTATGTTCTTAAACGTTCGGATTATCTAGATTCTAGAGTACAATAATAAATTTAGCCTTAGGATCGGAAGTGGAGCTTTATAGCCTAAGTTCTATGAGTGATTGTAAATCAATTATCTGTATATATTTATTACATTTATTATTCATTATAAAACGTGGTAATAAATTCTTGCCAATCAATCACCGGCGGCTCGTGACAAATAATAATTTATTAGCTACATTGATTTATTTTAAGCAAAATTTTCTCAATGCATATGAAATTTCTTATTTGTGCATTTTAATGATTGCAGTAAAATCTGGTTTTAATCTGCATTTAATTGGGTGTTTATATCGCAATCATCCACACGTACAAGCGAGACAGAGTTATTTGATAGTGGAAAAGGAAAGGGATGCATTAATCAGTTAAGGTGATATTATTCCAGTGGTGTAGAATTATATTATCAAAACCACCCATTGGTTATTTAAAAACTATATGTTTTTTTTATAAAAATGTCGGTAATAATACTATTAACCTAATGCAAAGTATTCTAATTCAACCTAGCTAAAACATTACTCTCGTGGCTGTCCACGGATCCGTGTGACCCAATAATCAAATTAATATAATTTATTTATTTTATGATTCACAGGCCGTCAGCAGTTTTGTATAACGTTGACTTGGTGAGAAAGGCAAAAAACGTTGTTTATTACATATTTATATTTTTTTGCATACTAAATTCACACTGTCATATTCTTGGAAGTAACCACTTTTTCACCTCAGTAACATTGTATTAAAATGTTTTTGTCGCCAAAAACGTAGGATACTTTTGCTTTTATTTTAACCATGTTGGGCTAAATAAAAAGGCTGGAACGATCGAACAAATTTCTCATTTGTAATACTCACTCCAAATAGCTTACTCGATTTTTTCACTTCGTAAACAACTCACTCCACATTTTATCTTGCTAGAAAACTTAGTGTCTCGGACAATAATATGTACCTCTCTATTATATTGTACTATTGTATCACTGTAATTCTGCCAAATTCACAAATAAATCTTCATCGTCATCAGACTTTAGTTCTTCACATCTCCATTGCTCATTCACCTTCAACTACATCCCCAAAGTTGTGACCTTCATCAACATTACCAAACTCAAAAAATAAGCATCGTATCTCAAATAAATTAAACATATTTTCATAATTCGTACAATATTACTACTCGGTAAAATTCTAGTTGAAGTACGATAAAATTATTTATGTACAATTGGTAAAATCTTTACGGTCATAACGTATTCGTACAATTTAGCGGACTCGACCTAAGCGCATTTCCATCTCATTCTTTTTTACACTATTTTTTTTTAAATGACTCCTCAAAAACGCCTGCAAAGAAATTTCACTTAAAAATGAGTCCCAAAACATTGCAATATTTATTTATTATATGCCACGAGGGATAGAACGATCACATGATAGGCGTATAGACAGGATGTAGGCAATATTCGATTCGTCATAAAAATTACACAATTTATTTATTACTATTAATCAAACCATGCAGAATTTTCTCTTAGTAATTTAACAATGTTGCATTCATTCACGCGATAAATTACGCACCTACAGAACGAGAAGTACTCGGTTCAAAACCGGTATGAAATAAACGATCAACATATGTTTATAAATCCAGTTTTACCTTAATCTACCTGATTTTCTTGCAAGATCAAAAATGCTTGACTTTATTAAGTATAGTACCTAAGTATTATGCGCATTTACATCGAAATGATCTTAAACAAGAGCTTCATGCATTAATTAACACTGCTAGCTGTCAATCGTGATCCAAATATTCTGAATACATGTCCAAATTGGAAACAAAAAGTCATACCTTAAATTTAAATAATATATATATTTTTTTATTGAATACTGAGTAACTGACGTTTAGTATTCTTCGTTGAAATGTAATGTAATAAATATACTAACTTCTAGAAGTTTCCTTAAAAATCCTAAATATCTTAGACTAAGTGATAATATATGAAACCACATGCATCGCATCCTCGGCGGGTCATTTACAAATTAAGCTACCATTCTATCGTAGGAGACCTACACTTATTTCAAAGTATATAATATATAATATGTACCTATTACGTTTTACTTAACGTCTTTATCCAGTTGGGCTTCATAGTTTACGTCTTTAAATTAAGTACTAACCTTGCAGATATTTATTAGCATATGACTATTCTATTAAGACGGTACTTCAGTGAAACAGCAAATAATTTTCAACTAAGTATAGGAGCGAAGAAATTTTGGACTCGCTGACAATCGGATAGCGAACGTCGAGCTGTGAACACGTCAATTTGTTTCGTGATGGTGACGGGGGTATTAATTCTTAAATCGTGTAAAGATGACTAAAAAACGTTACCCATTTACTTGAAAAATAAAACATGTCAATGAGTATATTATTATTGTTACTAATAAAACATTAAATGGACGCATATTGGATTTATATGACAAATTATATTTCGATCGGCACGCGTCATTTGCACAATCCGCGCATTGCCTAGCCACGATCTTTTTAGCCATGCCTCAACTGAGGTATAGCCTTAATAACAAATGCAAATACACTGGTAATGTTATTTAAATCATCGTAAAAATATACTTATTTTATTTTTAATTTAAAATAATTGCAAACATTAAATATATTTGCAAATACCTACATTTAATCTTTGACTTGCCACAGAAGATCGTTATAAGAAAGTACATATCGCTCATGATGGCCGAGTAGTAACGTGTCCGCTTATTAAGTCGGTGGGTATCGGAATTGATTCCGGATCTAGCAGAATTGTTTAGTGTTTAAGTGTTTGGACCCATAGCATGGACATTATTTATATGTTGAGCAAGTGGTTAACGTTCATCTTCCGTAATCTTTTACGAAACCTCCTATTAAGGCGATCAAGATACACACCGGATTTTAGAGCCAATGAAAAAAAACTAGACTAAACCTTCAATTTGGGGTATAACTATAAAGATAATTCAGAGGGGAAGAAAAAGATGAATCTCATAACTAACTTGATTACAATATATAGTCATGATTACTTTAAATTAATAAAAATTATTTTTGATGTCCATCATTAACTTAATAACGATAACTTTTAACAGTTAACCTTATCACTGCCAGGCAATTTTTACTAGGTGGATACTTGTAGACTAGCAATTTTAGAAATAAAATAAATCCTTTAAAAATATGAAATAGGAACGGAATGAAAAATATTTGTGAAAACTTAGCAACACAATATGTTTATCAAGTTTATCGTGAATATTTTCACACTAAAATGATAAATATTGTTTATAAAATATACACAAAATGGTTATTCAGAAATTATGACGTTTACAAGAACCCGCGAATATATTCGTCCGTGGCCTGGCGCGACATACATGCTTAAGCGAGTTAATTCGTCCGTGGCACGGATCAGGTTAAAATCTATAAGAAGCAATATTTTTTTTTGAAAATATATCACTTGAAAAAGCTTTAGAAACACACCTATTTCAATAATCACGTTTTTTTTTAATCGACTAGGATTTGAATAAAATGGAAGATAATATTATATTTAATTGTGTGGAATTCTGAATTCTATCAAAATCATAGAACTAAACTAAATTTTGATTGCCTGGTTGAATATTAAATAATCAAAGCTTGGGTAAATGGGAGATAAAACTAAATTACAACACTAATTATGAATTCATAACTTTAAAATAAACTCAATTTAAAAAAAAAATATACACACAACATTGAATAACATTCAAAACAGACCCACCCGTTAAAAAAATGTAAAAAAAATTAGTACTCTTATTCTCTATACTACCGAATCGTATATGAGTTATACCAATTATTAATCTTAACAACTACATAATCTATCTGAGTTGCTTCAGATTTTTTCAATGGAAGGCCAGTATTTTGTTTTTAATTAATAATGGTTATGATATTTTACTTATATGCAAAAGGACGTTGTTCGGTATTAACAAAATTTATTAATGACGGCAATAGTAAATAATATTATACACATGTTTGGAGAATGTTAGATTATTATTAATGAAAATACAGTAGCTATATTTCTTGGGTTGTTACGTGATATATTGAGTATATTCTGTAGGTATTGAATATTTTTTAGTTCAGTTTATATCTCGCTCGTAATAGAACCAAATATATTGTTATAACTAGTGAGTGTCTCAAAGCCAAAATATCGTGATTTTTTGATCCAATAATACTCTTCGTGATTGACATAATCGCCATCGTATGAAATTCAAACGTATGTCCCTATATCAAACGACCGGACCGTAACAAGTTTACGATATGTAAATTGCTCGTTTTTATAATATGAATTCAGATTTAATCAGTATCTTTAAGTGACATTCCTCAAATTGTATTAGGTACGGTTCTTTTCATTTGCTAATAGAATGATAGCTGTGACATGCTTAGTGAGATTGAAATGTTAGTTTTTTTTTCTATCTGTGAAAATCTGTGGAAATAAATAATCTCGCGTTAAATTAGAATTTATCAAAAATGCTAAGTCAAGTTTTTTTTTTATAAATTTCAATTAAGTACATATCACATTATATATTCAACATACTGATATAAAAATCAATACTAAAATTATAATAGGTACCTTATTAAATTGGTTAAAGCCTACCTATTTCATTATCGTGATAGTCCAATGCTTAAGCCGCGCTGCCACCTGGTCTAAAGAAAAGAATTTCATTATCTTGAAAATTGTACTTAAAGAATGAAAATTTCTGTATTGGACTCTTGTGGAAAACGATTGTTGCAATTTTTTCGCCTGCAGTGCTGGCGAATCATCTTTTATATTATGTGAGACATTGTATTATATTTTTGCAGCATAATTTGTGAGAAAATAACTAAAAATAAAAACCACAAAATTCAAACAACCTACGTATCTTGTAAAAAAATTAGATTTTATATCTTCTGATGAATCGATTGCGTCATTTACATCGCTACCTAATTCTCAGTCAATATCTCAATGACGATGCATTTGAAGGACTGGAGATGGCTTGGTGAGCTTTGGCATTCTAAATGTAATACAGATGTTTTTTAAAAGAAGGTAAATCGCAGATTAGGGCTCGCAGAGGGTGCAAATGACAGGCTGAAATAAACTGTAAAAAATATCGGTGTGTGTACTTATGTCCGCGCGTTAGAAGTTATACTTATTTAGCGTAACAAAACAAAACTTGTGATAACCTAGATTTTTCGACTAGCTGTTAATTATCTTGTTAAATTACACACTCAAGAAAAAGAACCGCTTATTAGAACGCCGTTGGTTTATTTCTATACATTTTAACTTATATTACTAAATTATATAATTATTTATGGTTGTTTTTGTTTTTAAAGTAACAACGGCCACTATGACGTTTAATAGTTTGTTTACGTAAGGAATTTCAAATGGCCGACAATAGTAAATTCGCTGCCTAGGCAACGGAACAATTCTAAAATATAATATTATACTGTATAATCGTCACGATTGGAGTATCATACTGTGACGTAATGGTACTGCGTTCGGCTGATAACCGAACAATCGGTGGTTCGAATCCAATCGAGTGCGTTTATTTTTGTGTGAAAAAATAAATTATGTGTTACATGTCACACGCCAAAAATACACTCCGATCTGATTTTCCAAACGCGCCTAAAGAAGTATAACTTCAAAAAGTGAAACTGACTCTATGAGTACTTTTACTCAAAATTTGAAAAAGCTCATTGTCAGCAGAAACATTGAGATCAACGTTGAAAAGGGAGGTCATATATACAATGTTATACGAACAACTATTCAAATGGCGGAATGTAGGTATCGCTGGAGAGAAATAACTAGGATTTTTGAAAGGAATCACGATCATCAACAGTTAGAGACACAAAAACTAAGAAATCAGTGTTATGGATAATGGGACACCTGTAGGTGACACAAAAATAATGAGAACTGGATTACCTTGCCGGGTATGATAACACCTTTGAAACAGAGTTCGATTTATTATTTTAGGTCATAAAACTAAGATACACAAAGTGTTCTAACTATCATTAAACATTAAATATGCGTTATAGTTACATGACACACTTTAATACATATTATGAGACAGATGTCTCTATTAAAAATAAAATATTCTTTAACACGAATTCAGGTGTAACCCATATTTTTCCTGTATCTGTATCCTGTTATACCACAGTCGACAGGTTAAGCCAATTCTTATCAATTTTATGTTCCCTATTATGTTAATTGGTATCAATTAATCATGTCTATAGTGTAATGCAAATGATTAATAATGTATAAAACATATATTTTTTAATAATAATTAATACTGGTTAGTATAAAAAATAATCGGTTTATAATCGAAAACGAGTTGAATATTTTAACAATAATAGTATTAAAAAAACTGACAGCTCATTTTATATTTCAACTACAGTAAGTTGGCTTGGATCTCTGATAAAAATCATGTTCAATAAACAATGATATTATCTCATAATCTAGTTTATCTGGAATGACTTGTACAATAATATTTTAATAGATTCAATTAGTCATGTACAACATTAGTATGATTAAAATTAATATAATATAATAATATACGTATAATATAAACCAATTGAACATACTAGACTTAAAACGCAATGTTACACATTGCAATGGAGGACATTATATTAAAATCTTAACAGTTAAAATTTCGTCAATATCTGGTTATATCTAAATTACAAATATTCGTAAGGTAAGGTTAGGTTCGCCATAAAATTTCGTAGTTGCTGCGTGTTAACCTAACATAAATAATTATAATATTGCAACTAACCAGATGTCACCGCTACTTTTTCTTAGGATGTTTATCATCATTGTAAAACTAGACTGATTGAAATTTCTATTAAAGCCCATTATTATTATTATAAATTTGTTAATAATAATAATATTAATATTGAAAAGCCATAATAATTATTTAAGTCTATTTACTAGAAGCCAGGCGGAAACAGCTGCAATTTTTATATGCAATTTCGGAAAAAAATATGAATTCAATAATGATAAGCAAACCTAACCTAACAAAATTTGTTAGTATTATGTATAATTATTTAATAATCCAATATATCGGATAATTTCAAAATTTGTTTGTGGCTGGCTTCTACTGAACAGACAAGAACCATTAATAATTTGCACCATTATTACTTCAGTGTATTAAGTCAAAAATTATCATTCTGTAGTTAATAATGCAGTCTTATTCAGATTTTTTTGCTTTAATGTAGGAACTCAAACAAAATATCAAATGCATTGTAATTGAGTTACTTCACTAAAGTATTTTGAAAATATTTTAAGTTGACTGCTTTACTATATTATTAAGATATAGGTACAATGGTAACGCATTAATGTGGAGTATATTTTTGGTGCTATGGTAATGCATCAATGTGATATATATTTTGGTGCATTAGTGTATTATTTTGACTTGATATACTAAAGTATTAAGCTCATATGAAGCTCTTAAACTTACCGCAATATTACAAATATAAATGATTTATAACTTCAAATGTTGATATATCTCAAAACTATAATGTTGGAGTTAATACACTAAAGTACTCATGGTGCGAATTATAATACGTTGTATGTACATATTGATATGTAATCCACATAATTATATAACAAACAAGAGCGGTTGAAAACTTTGTCTAACCAACGAAATGAGTCTTCCATTCATATTAAATTATAATATGTACCTATTTTTTTAAAATATATCTAAGTTAATTGTTGTCATATTAAAAAATGAATTGCATTAGCCAGATCTCCCATTCAACATGATTCGTTTTAAATATATTTTATTATTTATTGTGATGTATAATTTAATGTTAAGAATATTTTAAGCCAAAATTATTAAATTTATTCCCACTACCCACCATGCCTTCATACTCGTTTTGTGGGCATACACCGCAGCGCAACGAACGTTAGGCGCCATTCAAAGTTATGCTTATAATATCTGAGAAGCAATCTCCTAAAACCTTGTTTGGCGTGCACTAGAATAAACATGATATTCATTCTAATTCAATCTTTTTAATGACCTACTTTAGTATTTATTCTACTTTTTTATATTATTCTGGACCAGTTAGTATATCTGTTTAATTGTATATTCTTTACTAGTTGACATTAATATTACAAAAAGTAAAATTAGTTTTAAATAATGTGTATTATTTAATTGTTAATACCAATTTATCGCACCGTGAGTGTAAAACCAAGGCATCTGCAAATTTTTCAATTTCGAGATTAAATGTAAAACAACTGCAAAAGTCGTGAACTTGAACTAAAAGTGAAGTAACTGAAAGAACATGCAATATAATGTAGATATAAACCAAATATTATGGTTTTTTTAGAAACTCTATTTCTCCTAACAAAACGAAGACTTCAAACCCTAACATATCCAGCGTTCGAAATGGGCATTTTTACGAACCGGAGCGCTCGATAACATTCCGACAATATTTAAATATTTATTTATAAGATTACTTATATAAAAAGTGTGTATGTACTTAGCAGATTTTTTGTTATATACCTGCTAAGATTAGACGGTTTGCTGGAACAGTTTTGTGGCGTGCAAGATTTGGGCATAATGTTGTCGGCAAGGTATATTAAAATTGAGTTAAGTTTTCAGTTTCGTATAAACTTAAAAAATTATATTTAAATATGTAAATGATTAATTCACGAATCCTAATGCAATTTTTCATTTTTCCACGAGACGGAGCGATAATCTCGAGTAATTCACGAACAGGAGCTGCGCTCCGGTGTGTTCCGGTCCATTTCGAGCGCTGAACATATCCAAAATATGTCTTTTGCAGATACCTTGGTTTTACACTCACGCTGCGAATAGTCAAGCCAAGATTACAGAAGACCAATTCAGTCGCCGTAGAAATTACCAGACGCAATGACCGATCCGTCCGACTGATTATTAGACATGTATGAGAAGCTTTTCCTTATCAATCGACATTATTAAGAAATTTAAGTAAATAGGAAAAAGGTGCGATGAGCGGTGGATGAGTGAAGAACCGAGGATGATGTAGATTGCGTGTATATTTACGAGCTTGGCAGAAACAGAAGCACTGTGATATAGTGATACAATAGTAAAAGATAATAACGAGGTAAGAAAGTGATAGTTCTTAATGTGGAGTGAGTTTACAAATTGAGAAGATCGAGTGAGATATCGGTATGCGACATTTGTTCGATCGTTCTAGCCTTTTTAATTAACCCGACACGGTTAAAAATAAAAGCACAAATTTAATATCCCAGGCCTTTGATGAGAAAAAGATTTAAATATAATGTTACTGAGGTGAAAAGTGCTTACATGCAAGAAGTAATTTGACTGTGTGATGTTGTTTGCAAAAGTATAATATAATATGTTTTGTTAGGAGATGAGATAGGGAACCAGAGAGTGGGTTGGTTTGACTCCAATAATAAGAAGGTTGATGCGTGCATTAAACGAACCCTGGTTTTATTATCTCCTTCCAAATAAATATCAATTAAATTATTACAGATAAGTTTACAGATTATAATTTAGATGGGTGAAATCACGAGTATGCGTTCTGATGGATTACGAGTGCAATCGGGCGAAGCAAAATGATAACCTTATGGTTCAATCTTTGTTAACTGAATGACTATGTTGCTTTCTTCTACTGAGTGTTTTATACTGATTCGATACAATATAAAATGATGCTATCGACTACTTTAATATTTTTGATAATCATGCTTATGAGGTTTATTGTGCAATGCATGATTTGTTTCGTAAATTATAAACAATTGATTTTAATTTGAACAATTATGCAGTTTTAATAATTGAGCAAGATTGATTTTCATACTAACAACTTGTGTGCATATCATGGTAAACTCACATAGCATTATTTATTAATTTGCGATATTATTGATCAATTGAATTATTATATTATTTTGCTAAATTAGCTTTCTGTTGAAATTTGATTGACTCACATAAATCGCTTGTTTTGCAATTTTAACAATATTATGTTGCAAGGTACATTGTAGTTATAAATTAATGGTTTCCTGCCAAGTCATGCTGGATGGTAGGGTATTCACCCTACATATGTAATGAACAACTTATTATTTGCCTTTCTCACCGAGACAGCGTCATTTATAGAAATCTGCTGACGGCCTGTGAATCATAAGATAAACGACAATTAAATAAATTATATTAATTTGAGAATTAGGTCACATGGATCCGTTGACAGCCACAGCAATACCAATATTATTAAATGATGTTAGTTACTGTAGTAATAACCATTTTCAAAATAATAATATCTAGTTTCCAAAATGTTTTGTTACATTGCAGTGTTATCGTCTTCCATCAAATATGAATACGATATAATCTTATTGTAATACTAGTTTGGCTACAAAAACAGTTTCTATCGATCTTGCCCGAGCACCTGTTTTATTATGTCACTGGTTACGTTACGGCGATACTGAATTTTACACTAAAATAATTTATTTGCTTATAAAATTACTCAAATAGAGTAATAGTAGAAAAGAAGATAGCGATATTTTAACAGGTGCTTTAATGGCATTTACAAGTAAGTACGTTAAATCCTTATATTATCAAAAAAAAACATCACAATCTGCATTATTATTTATATATGACAAAGGTACAGATACCTGAACATTATGGGTACCATATAAGTAGTTTTATTTTTATTAAGGTATAGCTGGCGCGCACATAACGGAGGGAGAGCTTTTGACTACGTACTCGTACCTACCTAACATAACATAACTTTTTTTTCAGTTCTACATCTTAGCGTATTTTCTTTTTTTCCTGAAAACCCATGAAATTCAATATATTATTATTATTAGCGAAAGTGAGAGTGTATATAAAAAATAAAAATTATATATCTACATGTTGTATAATATCCGACTATAATTTCAAGTACATATTCTTTTTAATGAATTAAATATGCATTTAGATACCTACAATATAATCTATTTAACACTACAATAGGTCATGAGGTCTAATGACAGTAGTGTAATGAAACAATACTGTAGATAATAATACACGTGAAAACAATAACAAACTCACAGGATTTGAGAAAATCACATACTTAAATATAATATTGTGGCTAGAAATCCCCGGATGAAAAGGTCGGCGACTCATACACTGGACTACGAGTGTCGCTAAATTCATGGCTGCAAAGGATTTTGTTCAACAATTTGTTGAGCTGTTTTTTTGGTGATTTGTTGCCTGTTCAATTCAGTTTCCTAATTTTAAAACATTTTGAAACAAACGTAAGTAATAAAAACTAAATAATGGAGTAATCTGCAACGTCGGTTAGTAATTTAGGAATAAGATATTCAAGAATAAGATATTAAGAATTCGATATGCATTTCATGTAACAACTACCAGTTAAAATTGTCGAAATTAATTAAGATTCCCGTTGTTTAATTGGAAAAAAATACTGGCGCGAATCTAACAGATACAGGTTCAAGTCCCGTTGGGTATCGTATTTTTTTCTACAAAATGATTTTTTCTAGTGTGTATGTAGTTATAATATGCATGAGATGTTTTGAAATTATTGATATTCAATATAATTATAATGTTGCATTCTGAAATCCTGTGTCTTATTCGTTGAACAAAAAAATAGTTTATTAATATTATTTATAATCATTAATTGAATATAAATAAACGTGTACGAAAGAGTTTTATAAAAAAAACAGCAATTAAATGGTTCAAAAATTCATTATTACAATTTTATGTCACTTATCCGCTATTGAAAATCTCTGACCTGTTAAATACAAGCTACCGTTATACCTGCGGCGATTCTACTGGATTTTTAACGCGAAACCTTATTGTGCAATGATGAAATATTAGGACTAGTAGAGTGGATTATGTATGTGTGGTGTAGTGGCGATCGCTATATTACACAACCCACGGCACCGGCAGTGAAGGCATTGTAATAATAAACAGGGTGGTATTTAGGACAATAAAAAAAATCGCAATAATTATTACAATTTTCAATTAACTATAATAATACTGATGCATCCTCAAAATACGTTCGACTTACCAGGTGACTAAAATATTGACGTTCTCACACGAATAGGAAATAACCGAGAAGTTTTGCGTAGTATCAAAACTATAACACTACTACAGTACCTCGACTACTTATGAAACGACGAAAGTACAAAATTTCCCCAAATTAAAAAATCGCGGTAAATTTAGCGAAGGGGGCGCCGCATTTCGTGGCTTAATAACATCCGTAATTGATGTGAGTGTAGCTCCACCGAACTGTTCCGGATAGAATGTGATCGCCCGGTTGGTGGCAACCTCCGTTAGAGGATAATGTTAAGGAAAATATACTGAAATTAATTGTACATATTTTTCTGTGGATCGCTACTTGTTTCGACTTTTACTCCTAATAAAAACATGAAAAATAATCTTTTTTGTTGCTGCCGTTAAATATATCGTAGGTACTTATAATTGATTTTTAAATAATTTAATTTAAATCTAAATAGATGTAACCGATTCTGATTGTAATTAAATTATTTGAATAATTAAAATATATCTTTCATTTTAAATATGAATTGAAATATGATTTGCCACTGTGAATTGACAGTTAACATAATTGAGATACTATAAAAAAAGTAATACTAACATGATAGAATTTGAATTTAAATTCTAATTGATACCTTATTTTATTGTATAAAATTACTATATAAACAATAATTAACTATATCCGTTGTCCGTGTGTGATTGCCACCGGAGACAAATAATACTATTAACTTGGCAAGTTGTAATCATATTGTGGGAATACCGGCCACCTACATATTCTGTAGTATCAAACGTGTGAAATACCAGGAGGGGTGGGCAACCAAAGTGGATAACGTTACCCAAGACCCAGGTTAAAATTCGTGGACACAGAGAGAAAATGAATCAACTCCAGAGCAGTTAGAGAGAGACAAAAGGTTTTTAAAAATTTGCATTATATTATTTTGTTTTTTTCTCAATTTTTTTCGCTCAATTTTGATCAATCCAGATCTAGAACTATCAAAAATAATAATATTATAATATGAATTAGTATTTATGATTGTACACGCTACAATTTATAATAACCTCGTTATAAATAAATCTTGCCGTTCTCTATACAACCCATAGTAAAGTTGTTGTTCTTTTTTTATGCCATCAATCCTTACAACATCTCATCATCAATATTCACATATTACCAAATCACTAATAGCTACGTCAGGGTTGATTTTTGCCTCCGAGAATCAATACGTACAATTTTTCGTACACGACCCGACCCAACACTAAACCAAAAAGTAAAAATAAATTAAGTATATTTAAAAATAAGAAGATGTATTTTTGTATTGCAGTTCTTGCACATTCACAATACATATCCAAGTACGCTCCTGGTATGTAATATTGTCTATCTCGCGAGACAGAAGAGAGCGGTAAAACTAAGAACGTAACAATCGTCCCCAATTAAAATTTATTGTTAACCGAACTCGGAGATCCGATAGCTGATAAAAGCTGCTCACAGACCAACGGAAGGCCGCAATGCTAACCGTGGGCTGAAATATGTTTACTTCACTATTATTGAAATGATTTGTTATACTTACAATATTATAATTAATTGGTAGTATTACTTTATTGTTGATACACATCTAGATTAGAAACTGCAGTCTCTTAATATGTTGGCCATTGGCTGAATTAAGTTGTTAATACATTGAATGTGTTATAATACATTGTTATCACTTTGGTAGTGAGTTTGACGATGGCAATATCTTTGTTGAAAGTTAGTCGCAAAAAAACAATCAATTATCAGTAGTATATAGTGGGGTTACTGCCAAAAGTTTTTAACTCTAAAAAACCTGTTATGGAGTTATGGCCAATTTAAAGTTTGATATCTTCTATAAAACCAGTCTAAGCCTAAACTTAATTGACTTACCTTAATAAATTAAAGTGCATTCCATTATTCAGTAAGTTTGTATATTAAATAGCCCACATTATCTTAAAATTACACGCAAAAGGTTATTATTAAGAAATGATCATACTTACTAATTTTTCACTGACAACATTTTACACATTTTGATAGCCTTATGTACATTTCTATTGTAATCGAGAAAGAATATCTCTAAAATAATATTTCAGAAAAGTGATATCAACCATTATTTCACAACTTTTGGCATAATGTTATATTTTGACACAAAGTTTCATGTAAAATACCGTGTAAAATACCGTTAATGGACTTAAAAAAAATTTCTTGTACGGATATTTCTTAAAGGTTCAACCAATATTGAACCTCAATATATTAGTAAGTACCGACTTACAATCTTTTCCCTGACCACATATTGAATAATCGGAAGTTACAAACCTTCATCAATAATTTATAATATTAAAAGGAAAAATATCTTTTAGAGCATTTTAGGCATGGATATTTATTTACCCGAATACACATAATTGATTTTTAACTCAAAATTCCTACAATGTCAACTTATCAACTTTTGGCGGCAACACCACGATATTAATCAATACAAAACACATACCTACTTTGGGAATATTGTTGTCAACGTAGATAAACTTATTTATTCAATTAAATATTTAAAGTTCTTAATAAATAAGACTTAACACTTTACCGTTTACATGGCGACTGTTATTTAAATTATTTATTTCGATTATATTTTGTTTAGTTTTAAAGCGGGGTGAGAATATTATACCAGATCGAAAGATGATAATCAAGTGTTGGTAAAAGTACACAGGTATTATATTATTTATGATACGAATGACATTCTGTCTACAACGTTTTTATTGTGATAATAATATTTTTATGTGATATTGTGATAATAATCACTAACACCCAAGCTTTGAGAAAATTACATAAATATATTGTGCCTACGGATATCGAACCCGGAGCTCCTGGATGGAAAGCCAGAACCTTACGCATCATACCAGGAGAGCCGCCTCATTTTTATGGTTTTATATCTAACTAATATCTATTTTAACACCTATAACAATGTCAAATTGTATCATTGCGAATTTTCGCCATTAACTAATTAACGTAAATGAGTCATTGAGTGATTCTAAAATAATGTAAAACTAATTTTAAATTGTGATTTTACTTTTTTCACCCTCTCTCGTAGGAGTTAAGTCTCCGTTTATATTGTTAAAGGTCTTTGCTTACAATTTATCATAAAAAATTAACACTGTTTGAAGGATATCTGGGATAGTTATAGATATTATAATAACATTATAAGGACCAGGCGTACATACAGAAAAATGGTTTGTAGGGTTACATAATTCGTCATTTTTTAATGATTATTAAGGCATCAAGAATGGAGTGAAGACAGTCTTGCAGGTACCGCTGATATCCACATTTTCTTTGCCTACTACTACTCGTTGCTTCAACCACAGAATAACGCACATTTAGGCCTTGTCCACATTGACCCACGTTGCCATGGCACGTTTTGATTCGCGCGCATTTTAGGTACATGTGACATCATTGAGCCGTCCACGTATACTCGCCCCGTAACGACTGTCGCACGTGGTTGAGGTACAGGTGACCTCATTGAAGTGTGCACATGCGCTCGCGAGACATGCGCCATGCGAACAAAGCCTTACGGGTACATTGCATCATGGCCCCCACATCCTGAAGTAAGCCCCCAGGCTAGGATCTTTGGCGGGCCCCCCTATCTATTGCTAAGAATAAAGTCTGTGTGACGCTTTACAGTAGTGTTTTCTAAATGGAATATTCAGTATAATTAAGGTGTATTTTTAAAACATCCATTTGAATTGTGGAGTTGCCGAGTATCGACCCACAATAAAAAATTGTAATAACCGTATATTTTAATAACACTATTTAAGTAAAATAGTGCCGTAGGCGACTTTTTTCACTTTTAAAGCAAACTTGCGATGTGTGTTTATCTCACATATCTGGTCGACTCGCCACGCCGGGCCCCCAGGCTAGAGCCCTGTCAGCCCCCCCCCCCCTTATGGGGGCCATGCATTTCATATACACAAACACTCCGCCTAAGCACCTGTTCTGCATGTATTACTAAGAGGTACTAGCTTAGCTATACTTAGCTCTAAGGGTGTTCACTTACGAGTTATTGCGAGCCGTCGCATCCTCAAGTATTTTTCTGATATGCGTGACTCAATGGTAATAATAATTATTTGGATCATTCAAAAGGTTGTTCGACAGCCAAATCATCCATTAATATAGACTAATAAATGTAATATACATACTTAATAGATTATTATAATATACGTCCTACATCCTACTGTATATTACTACTGCAGTAAGACATATTTTATCGGGCATTATTGACTCAAATTTTACTTATTCAATTAAATATTTAAATCAAATACTCCATAAACAATGCGTATAAAAATATATAAATGGCTTTATCGTTGACATTGTGCCGCATATATATTTTTGAATAATAGTTCTCGTTGAAATATACTGACATTTTGTTAAAAATTACATAGCCGCAACTTTGATGATTTTTTTAAACTTTATTAAAAAAAAAACTCTTATTTATTTTGACAATCAAGTTTAAGAGGCTTACAAATTTATGTACCTGTTGTTAAGTATGGAAGTGGTACAAAACATCGTGTAAATATGGGAAATACTATTTTTAGATTAGTTTTTTTTAACAGTTTTTGATACTTACTATTAAACAATATGTGTGAATAATACATAATGGAATTTGTTTTATTTCAACACTATCTATAATATTAAAACAGAGAAAAAAGTGTACATAATATATTACATTCTTTTTAACACTATAGCAGGCCTAGAGGCACAATAACAGTAGTGTATTTAGTAATAGAAGTCAAAAAATTACAAACACCCAGGCTTTGAAAAAATCACATGTATATATATATTGTGCCTTCACCTGGAATCGAACCCGAAGCTCACAGATGAAAGGTCAGCGCCTAACGCACGGCACAACGAGAGTCGTCTATGTATCAGTGGCATGCGATCCATTGTTGCTGTGGATGCAGAGCATGCCCAGAAATACTCAGTAATAATGAGTGCGATAATATTAAGTATGTATTTATAGTGGAGTTGCACTGTAATGATATTTTTAAAGCTAACTGTGTAGTTTTAACCGCATTTAATGTATAATTATTATACATTCTGATTATACTTATTATGGTGTGTAATTTTGATTCTTCTTCTTATTGTGCCATCCCCTAGCGGAAGTCGGCCACCATCAAGGCGATCTTATCTTTACACTACCCGGAACAGTTCAGTGGAGCTGCACTCGTACCAATCACGGAGGTTCTTAAGCCACAAAATGCGGCTTTTCTCTGCTACACTTCCCATTGATCTTTTCTTGAATGACAAGTTGGGGAATGCTGTATTTTTGTCCTCTCATAATGTGGCCGAGGTACCGTAGTTTCTTGGTTTTGATACTACGTAGAACTTCTCGGTCCTTCCCCATTCGATTGAGAACTTCAACATTTGTCACCCGGTCAGTCCAAGGAATTTTCAGGATGTGTTTATACAGCCAAATCTCGAAAGCTTAAAGTCTCCGTGACTTCTCTTGGTTTAGCGTCCATACTTCCATACCATAGAAAAGAATTGAGGGAACATAACAACGTACCATACGCAGTCTCAGACCTAGGTTAAGATCTCGATTGCTAAGGAGGCGTCTCATTTTGAGAAAGGCGCTCCTTGCGATCTCAATTCTAGTTTTTATTTCCTGAGACTGGTCCCATTTATCATTGACCCATAAATATTTATAATGGGTCACACGTTTGATTGGTTCGCTGTTAATGACAAAATTTGTGTTGGTGACCTATATTAACCTATCATAGTGTGGCCAAGGTATTGTATTTTTTTTTTGGTTATGATACTAATCAGAATGTTAGTAATTGTCCCCATCTATGCAAGGAATTTCAAAAGCTAAAAGTATCAATAAATAAACATGCAGACCATACACCCTCATCATAAAATTGAAGTTGTAGGTGTAACGTTGGATCTGCCTTGACCACTTTTACGGATGCCTCAAGAGGGTCCCGAGTTACCTTACGTTTTCTCCATATCTTATTAAAAATAAATTGATAAAATATAATTATTTAATTTAATATTTCATATCAATTACCAGTTAATAGTATATTATTTGTTAACGAAAAATGGACCTGTATGGACGTCAGAATAATATGTATACTAAAACATTTTTTTTTTTTAAATAAACAACGTTTTTTGTGTGTTTTATCTTTTTTATCAATTTTTGTAAGAGTAATGAAAGAAAAAATTGTCATTTTACCTAATTGATACAAATAGGCTTGATAAAAGCCTAAATTGCCTTCAAATTCAAAAATGTAAAATATATTTCATGAGAGAAATCTAGGAAAGTCTTTCTCATGACGATTAAACAGATTTCAGAATCACGTCCAATGGAAAGAATATTGAGGTGACACAAAAAATGTAACCTTTACTAAACTTTATGAATGGTATCAGATATAAAGTTTTACCTACGTGTACTTATACATTACTTCATGACTCGCATACCTACGAACCGTAGTAATCAGAACCTAGCATTTAAATATGGGGAATTGGTGATATTCTGGTGACATGCAAACTCTGGTGACGAGAGAACCATAGATCACGCGAGTGTTTGTCGACAAAACATTATCAACATATTGGAAGTTAGCAACAGGGTTATAATAAAGGCTTTATGAGTATTTTTTTGCACAGTCAAATAATAAAATAAACTTTTAATTTTAAATAAAAAAGCTTTAAAATATGTAACGTGCCATTGTGTAATTAAAGCGATAAACTTTAGATCGTATTCAATTATTATGATAATTTTTAAATGTATAAAATATGTGAGTGAAAATCTTATGGTTGGTCATAACTTTCCAAAGGTCATATAGCGTGTTAAGATTACAATAAAATCGGTAAGAGAATCCATATTAATTTATCTACAGAATTTATTAACTATTTTTATAAGTATTATTAATGCTTGTATACACGGAATGGATCCGCATAATTTAGCTGTTATAAAATAATAAATTCAAAATCAACGACCTAACTGTTTCGGAAGGTTGCCTATTTTTTTTTTTTTGAATCTTTTTAATTCTGTTCAATTTTTTCAAAATAAATTACGTCAAGACGGACAGGTAAATGTATTCATTTTAGATAGTGGCGTATAAAAAAGTAAATATTCTTAGTGTGGGCGGATTTCGAAGTGCTAATTTTTACACTTTTGTTTATAATTTGATACCTACTGCTGTTAACGCTATTCATACATTATGTCAGAATGAATTAATTACGTGTGTTTTATTGTTCATTTTTTAGTATTTTACATAATTACGTAGGTACCTATCTATCTTTAATACAACCCAAATCATATAACAGAGATTAAAACTCATTTCATTCAAATTCAATTCTTATGATTATTGTTGAATGATGAATTAAAACAAATGTTTAATAAACATATTATGTTATAATATATGCATGTACATTGTACATAAACTAGAACGATGTAATTTTTTTTAAATTTAGCTCTCTCTTTTATAATAAATATATTTAAATTAAATATATAACTAAACTAGGTATGTATAGTAAAGATAAGTTTTAAGAATTCATAAAAAAAAATCAAATACAAATTTGTTGATATTGATTTCTAATAACTGTCAATGTTTTTTTTCAGTCGTTGTTTTGGGTGATAAAAAAATTATAAAACTAATAAATTCATTTAAATTCGGAATATTAGGGCTGTTATGTTGTATTTGATTCAAAATATTTAAAGAAAATATTTATTCAACAAAATGTTCATTCCACTAGATGATCACCTAATATTTTAATTGAAGAGAATTAAGTTTCGTCAACATTAGTTATTATAAATAGTAATAATTATAATTTAATTATTACTTTAATATCTTTCGTGACTTTATAAAAACAAATACATAATTAAGTACTTGATCTAATAACAGCTGTCAAAATTAATTGGCTTATTTAGCTTAAGGTTGTCTTACTGTAGATATGACAATGTATTTTTTGTATTTTATAATCAATGACATTAATATGGACGAAGCATCTAGAAAATAAAATGACACTCACTTTGTGTCGGGTCTGCCGGATGGCGAAATTCATATTTTAATATTGGTATCCTACGCTCAAATGAACATTCTGCTTGCAAGCGGTCTGGCGACACCGCTGGGTCTGCCCATACAAAATTTCTGACTGTCAGGTTTCGACTCCACCGTTATTATTGTGTTACAAAATGCCAATGTGCCTAGTTAAAAATTGTAAAAAAAATCTACTAAACACTCCAAGAAATATGGGATATCACTTTTCATGTGTTAGTATTATTTATTATTTATAAAATGCCATTTTAAGATAATGTTTATTCAATGCAATTGAATGACAGAACCCATTGGACAGTCGCCTGTGATGAGCTGGGCTCACTTGCGTCTAATCTCCGAGAAGTCGTAAGAAACCGAGAATCTGTTTCTAACGCAATGAGTCATGACACTAATACGCCATTACAATAAAGGTTATATTACTATAAATTCTCGAAGCTTGTATCGCATAATGGAAATGGATACGTCATATGGTCACGTGACATCTACCTATACATCTGTGAATGACTTTCATGCACAATTTCTCGTGCGCGCCGGTATGAAGTGAGTGGTCCATTTAATATGTCATTGTTTATAATATAAATTATGTTTTTATTGTTCAATTAACATGAATGCAATTCGTCACCTAAATGCAGAACTCACATTTGAAATATTTCATAAGGGAGTTCTTTGAAACAACTTATTTAAATTATTTATTATTTATATAGATAAATGTATACGTTATATTTTAGTTGGCATATTGATGTATAAATGTGTCTTTATTAATAATAAATAACTTGATATACTTTGAACTTTGAATAGGATGCTTCAAAGAACACATCTGTAAAATATTTCAAATGTGAGTTAGAATAGTTCTGCATTCAGCTGACGGTTATTGTATTTACCAAGAGCTTAGATAAATATTCAGTTTTAAAAATAAAAATATGCCTAAAATGATCTCACGTAAAATGTCATTTTTACAAATCCCATAAATTAGACATCGGTACTAATTATTATTATAATCTCAAACTACTGTCCGGTGAAATTAAATTTAATATTTACGACTTCTTTAAAGAATGAAATATGTACGTATTTTTTTCGTTTGCTGTCTGTCCACTGTAAATAAACGGAATATAAAAAAAACAACATGTTAAACGAAAAATGAAATGAAGAGAAAAGCCCATTGCCTCCTCGAAAAGTGATTGACCTTGATCATCACGGAACAGCTTCCCAAAGGCCGTATGCTTAGGATACTGCGCTGATATGTTATTTATTAGAAACCTTTATAACTAACAATTTAAATAATTGCTTACCATTTTACGAGAAAGATTAAATATAAAACACATAAACTTATTTTTTGGAATCTATTTCATATTTGACACTACTGTAAATGGTAATTCAACTAACTTTGTTGGCTTATTAACCATTTGTGGCTGTAGAAAGTAAAGATTTAAAAAGTCCAAGAGGTCAAGTTGAGTAAATTTATTTTAAATTTAGTGTCTTCCAGACACTTGTCAAGGAACAGTTTTTATATATATATGCCTATAAAATTTGGCTAATACCGATTTCCCATAAAAATGTATATTTGATAAGCTAAGTATTTACGTACATTAAGAAACATCTTCGTAACGCGGTTAAGAATGACATCGTATTGTAGAGCGAATGATAAAAAATCATCTTATATAACGTTTTGATTTTCACTAAAAACTCATTTTAGTATTTATTACAAATATCAAAAAAATAAAATACATTGTGATCAGTTTAGCAAAAAAAATTGTTTATCTGTATATTTAATTACTTTAAGAAAACGAAAACTTTGAAATAACATTTTTCAATTTGTATTGTTAATTTATTTCATAAATGATAGGTTCTTATTAGTGGAAAAATATATGAATATTTTTTTTTCGTCTATCGCTGTTAAAATATATCCCATTATCAATCATTTCCTAGTATTGATCATAGCGAGTTTTAGCAATCTATTTGATCATTTATAATATTTAATTTTGACGCAAGCTTCTAATGACCAGTACACGAATCGGGACACCCGACATCTTCAAAAGGGAATCGAAAACATTTATAAAGATTTTAAATAATTTATATTATTAATTTAAAATAATACAATATTTTTTTAAATCTGATCTACTGACAAATAATTAATTAAGATAATTGATTTGAATAAACCACGTATTTTTTAAAGAATTTAATTTGTACGAAAACACTTATACGAAAGAAAATTGGCATAAAAAAGCACTCCGAATTACTGGAGGCTGAAAATCAAATCGAAATTAATTTATATAATATTATCATGTCTCTGCCGATGTGATAATTTGTAATTTTAATAAATGTATGATACTTACCTATACATGGTTAAATGATTTTATTCCTTGATGTTCATTTTCATGATTTTAAATAAAGACTACGTAATTATTATAAAATATTTGTTTCGACTTCGAATTTAATTTAAACAAAACACACGTAAATATTTTCAAACAAAAAATGTATTACTTACATTAATAAAGACATAATCGATAAAAAAATTAGGTATATTGCAAAATTAATGCTTTTCTGCATTTTATAAAAATAAGCATAACTTTCATTGTGCATTATAATTATTTACCTTTATTCAAATATTATTTTAATATACTCCCAATACTCCCAAAAACCATTAGATACTCTTGGGTATTTATCAGTAAATATTTGTCTAATAATACTGGTTTAAATTATACTCTACAATCCATTTCATATTATATTATTCATTCACTTTTCTTAATCTGTTGGTTTGTAACTTGATTTGTTACTAATTTATCCTTTACTTATTGGGTAGTTAATGAGGTTTTTAAATACTTTGGTTATATTAATTTAATATTATATTATAAGTGATAATATTTGACTGTATTCGTTGTCAATGTGCATTTTTGGTGAGTGCGCATAGTGCCTGAAAATGCCGAAAAACGAAACCCGGGTACCAAAAAACAACTCAAATGGAATAGTGCAAAATTTAAATCCATTAGAATTTAAATTCAAATTCATTTAAGTACCATCGGTCGATGGTATGAATATATTTTTAGTATTTTTCTCATTCATAGATAACTAAAATCAATTAAAATACGTTTAAAGCATTAATCTGGCATTAAATTCTTTAACCTTTCTCCTTAATGTTTTTATAATGATTATAATAAATTAATATTTTATTTAAATCATAGGGAAAATGTTTCCGATGACTGAGTTCCTCCAAAGTTGTGGGAAAATATTCCAAATACCATTTGCTACCTGCGTCGCCAGTTTATCTAAGTTTTATGCATATAAATTAAGGCTCGCTGTCCATTATTTTATTTATTTATTCTCTCATTATAACAAACAAATGCCGACGGGTGGGATATAAGTTTTTTTATTCTTAATCTCATCGATTTTGTCATGTGTGACTCACGGAACTATTTGTTCAATCCCCCGGATTAGATTTCTATATTATTTATTACATATATCTACTAGAGATAAAACTTTGAGGGATAATATTTTTTACAACATAATTATTATCATTAGTCTGGATAATTCCACCGCTGGATGAAGGTTACTCCAAATCTATCCCATTCCTCAATAATATCACGTCGATCCAACCATCTCTATATTTACGTGTCCGGCAAATCGTATGTATGCAGTTCGTCTTCACCGTGGAATGTTGTATCGAAAATATAATAATATGGCCGTATATTAAAGGCCGTCCAACCTCTTTGTGTTGTATAGCACTGACATAAAAAGCCAGCGGCGAACAAATTTAAAAAATAGCCGATATACTGGATTATTTGTCAGGTTAGGTTTTCATTCTTGAATTCATTTTGCCAAAATCAGCTATGAAAATTGAATTAAAGTTCATATTGAATCTAATAAAATTGGAGACAGCCTTTTTCCGATAAGAAAGCTCACAGCAAACTGTGCCACGGTGAAATGTTTCACGTAAAATTTACATGTAATCTTATATTTAACATTCCTACGTTTTCTATCCTTTATTTATATACATATGACAAAACTTCATCTTTCTATTGTCTCTTCTTTGAATAATGTGTCCTATTTATAGCTGTTGCGCTCATCGGGCTGTCCGACCTGGTCACCACAAACGCCAATTTTATAGCTTTAAAAAAAATGCGGCGTCTTATTGAGGACATAAAGATCTCTTCACATAATTTGCGTAGGTATGCCCACATTATTTAGTTTTGTTCTTGTATCATAATATGTATAATTAAATTAATTTTTATATTAGTTCACCGGGTCTTTCTCTCCTATAGGACAGTTTTTACTAACTTAAGTCAACTCAGTCAAAGCTCACTTGAGAGCGTGGCGACCTCAGTTTTGAATATTTGCTCCTGAGATATTATCAGGCATAAAAAACTGCTGATGAGGACAAGTGCAGGGACTTAATGGATTTGGCATATGACTAATAATCATTCTCACAAAAACAATTCTATTGTAGTATGAGCTGTTATCTACTGATTTATTATTTAGAAAAGAAAATAATGTATTTAATTCACTTATATTCAGTGGTATATTACTAAATTAAATAGTACAGGGTCGCTGTTTCTTTTAAATTACATTTTTAAATATTTATATGGTTAGAGGTACTGAAAAACAACAATCATATGTTGCGTAATTCACATTCCACGTAACTTGTGGTCACTCTTTCTCTGCTTCGCATGTCTCTGTATCAAATCCCCATGTCAAAACCCTCCTTACAATGAACAACCCAGCCTACAATTGTGTGCTTATGGCCTAAGTAAAACAGAGAATACCATATGTCCACTATTTGGGATTGAACTCAGTAATCGCTTCTTCACCATTTTACACCCTGCTTACTGAGTATGTTTTACAAACATAAAAATAGTTAAGACATCTTTTTCTATATTCATATGATTCAATAATATCACATAATAAAATGATTGTAGAACATAATATTAATTAGAACTATTTGAAGAAGGGGCCTGGAAAAAGTCTCAGGTCGTGACCCGTTGCGCTCTGGCCTGACTACAGTAGGTACTATTTATATTTTTACCATAAGTAAATTACTGACCCAGTTGTAGGTACCGATACTATTCTATGTATATAACATTTATGTAGGTACCTACATATATTTATTGTACTTGGCTATTATAATTATATTATAATTATACAAATACAATTATATAGACACTGTGACGTATTAAATTGTCATCGTGTCATACATGCACAGAGGTATTATTTTTATTTAGTAGTGTGGTATTGTTCTATCAGCCAATTTATGTCTAACGGAATTCAAATAATAAAATACAATAAATTACAAATAATGCATACATGCATGAAGTCTGCTGAAGTGAATATAATATATGAAGTGAGCGTACAGGGTGTTTATACCATAAGATATTAAAAAAAATATATTACAAAGGTATTATATTATTCAAACCATTAGGTATTTATAATTGTATTTTTATTTATTCATATTAGTTTTGTATGTTTTTAAATTATTGCTTTCATTGCGTACGCTAAATAACAACCAATTTTTAAATAATATATTATCTCGCTACTTCTGTGTAGTGTGAGTGTAGAATGTAGAGGGGTGAAGTTTATTTTATTAATTTATGGATAAATTATATTAATATTGTTATTCAGCAACGACTTGAAGTAAATGTGGACATACCGAACAAATGCTCCAGTTTTTTTCAATGTGTTACTTAGGGGCTAGGGCCATACCGTATTCCGTGAAAATATTATATTCTATATTCATATAATATATTCTTTTTAACACTACAATATACCAGGAGGCCCAATGACAGTAGTGTAGGTTAACAGTAGAGTATTTAGTATTATAAGTGAACCAATCACAAACACCCAGGCTTCGAGGAAATCACACAAATATATTGTGTCCTCACCAGCAATCGAACCCGGAACTCTCGGATGAAAGGAAAGCGCCTTCCCACGAGAGTGGAAAATGTATATTTACACACCGATCTTGTGATGCTAAGTGTTTTAGTAGCTGGAATAATGGTAATAAACTTATATATCAAGATGGCCGCTATATAATTCAAGATGGCTGCCTGAGGAGATGGTTACTACCAAAAGTTGAAAGCCTATATATAGCATGTCCCACACCACATAAAATTCACTCTTATAGGAAGCAGTCCCGGGAAGATAGTACTTATTATTTTAATAACATAATATTACTATCTTAAAATTTTATTTTTATTTATTTTATTATTTATGTTGTAGATAACAACCAATCTATGTATCTCCAACGAAACTACGAATTGACTTAATCATCTTAAAATTCTATTATCATTCACTACAAGTAGATATGCTCTTTGACTTTTAAACATCCTTTGGTAGGTTAACTATTTTTCTGTGGATATTTTTAATAACGTTGATACACATTTTATTTGCATAATATCTACTTACTTGTTTTGAAGATTTTTCATAAATTATTGCAAACCGAAACTATTTTTTTGCTAAATTATTTGATTGCAAAAATAATTAGACATCTGACAATAATATTAAAAATACAAAAATGTGATTTGTGATCTTTGGTTTTGGACTTAAAATCAATGGCGTCGCAAAGTTGATCACATTTACCAACTAATAGATATGCAGATAGGTATATTATGATGTGTAAAATAAAAGGCGTCTTATAAAGGACCCTGTTTTGTAAACAGATGAATACATTCATATGATAAATAAAACAAGCAATAATATTGTACAATATTTAAAAAAAAATCCTTTTTTATCGGAATCACCCTGTAGATTTTATAATAAATTGGTGAAGACACGTGAGAATGGAGCATGCGCTGTCAATGCCTGTCAATCGATGATGGATGACGCCCCTTCCCGGAACAGAACCGTTTGTTTCTAGCGTCGAGTTACTTTCCTATTTTATTTATACGCGGATCTTACTATTTGAATACAATCAAATACTATTAAAATAATATATCTACCGCTACGTACATATACCCTTAAAACATACAGTTATATTTTATAAGTCTATGATAGGTATCCTATATCATCATTACAATTTAAAATATATATTAACACATCTCTTGGTCATAATATTATTAAATCGAAAACAAACATTAAGTAGTACAGGATACTACATTATTATATACAATGGCATTGAAATAGAACTGAATAACTTGTAAAATTTCATCGCAAAATACTTTTTTTAGAATTATTAATAACCATGTCCTTGCTTTTTTGTACAAGGTGGTTCTTAGTAATTTTGAACAATCTTAATCAAATACAAATTAGTATTTTTAATCTTCGGTTACAACTGGAGGGGTCGGCGGACTAAGTATTGTTAACCCATCGGAGACAATCGTCGCCAATTTGGCGCCGCTGTTACAGGATGCAGGACATGGTGAAAATCCAAATAATTTTAATGATACCTATTTATTTTTTTTAAAGCTGAAATTACTTAATATGATATGTAGTTATCATTTTATGATGTTAGTTATATTGAGTCCGATATATTTTTAAAGAATTATTTGATTCATACAATCTATTTTACAACGTTTTATTAGGTCGTATTCTTGTTTGTCCGGTGGTTGTTTATCCAGTACAAATTTTGCAATCGATTTTTAACTAACTTCCCGACTAGCTAGAGATTTGAAACTTTTAGAATATATCAGAACACGATGCTATTGCCAATTTTAATACTTTTAGCCATCTTTAAGTAGAATTGAATTCATTTTCAGTAATTATGTTATGTATGAAAAGTTATTTCGGAAAAAATCCGTAAAAATTAAAACACTATTATTGGTTGCTAGGGATGGGGTCCTAGCAACTTAATTATAAATATGTACGTGCGTTACTATGGAAATCAATTTGAAATGTCAAAATGACATTTTAGAATTCTATATTTATTCAGTATTTCCATCAAGTACAATTTTTTTGATCGTTTAAGCTAGTCAAGTCACGTGTATATGTTTCAACAGAAAATTTAAAAATGTTGTACATAGAAAGCTTTTTTTATCTTGTAATTGTTTATTTAAATTTGTCAAAATAGTGTATTAGTTTGATAGGTAGGTATGAGGTGTTTGAGACAGTAAAAAACATATAATGGCCCTACATCTTTTAAATATTTTGAAAAGTATCATAGATTTAGCTCCAGTTTTAGTAAGTATATCTTTCTTTTATCATTTACTTTTATCGTAGACTTTTTATCTATATCATTTTGTATAAAAAAGGCTAAAAAAACACAAAAAAATATATTTAACATGACGTTTTCTTGATTCCACTGATAGATAAAGTTAACTTAAAATATAAATAAATAACAGAAGAATTCAATACCTATAAATAATTAAAAGATTTATTTGAATTAAATGAATATTATATGACTTATATAAATTTTAGTAATGAGTGTTCCCTTTTAAACGTGATCCTGAAAAAATCACCCTGTCTCCAATGGGTATTCAAGTAGGTAGAAAAATGAGGAGACCAGGAGTCGATTTGGGTTGGAAAAAGAATATTTTATTTTAAAATCGATAGCGATTTCGGTTGTCAAAATATTTAAAAGATGTAGGGCCATTATATGTTTTTGACTGTCTCAAACACCTCATACCTACCTACCAAACTAATACACTATTTTGACAAATTTAAATAAACAATTACAAGATAAAAAAAGCTTTCTATGTACAACATTTTTAAATTTTATGTTGAAACATATACACGTGACTTGACTAGCTTAAACGATCAAAAAAATTGTACTTGATGGAAATACTGAATAAATATAGAATTCTAAAATGTCATTTTGACATTTCAAATTGATTTCCATAGTAACGCACGTACATATTAATAATTAAGTTGCTAGGACCCCATCCCTAGCAACCAATAATAGTGTTTTAATTTTTACGGATTTCTTCCGAAATAACTTTTCATACAAAACAGAATTAACTGAAAATGAATTTAATTCTACTTAAAGATGGCTAAAAGTATTTAAAAAATGCATTGGCATCGTGTTCTGATATATTCTAAAAGTTTCAAATATCTAGCTAGTCGGGAAGTTAATTAAAAATCGATTGCAAGATTTGTACCGGACAAACAACCACCGACCTAAGAATACGACCTAATAAAAACGTTGTAAAATACTTAGATATCTATCAGGATACGTTGTTTCCCTTTTCCTCACATAAAATCACAGTTATTTTCAGTTGTTACAATTAATAATTATTTGACAATTTTCTTTTACACATACAACAGCGATAATAATATGTATTGTTTATATTACATTAGTTCATATGAAAATTATATATAAATTATCAAATCATGAAAATATTTTAAATAATAAAAGGACTGCGTTATACCTACCTACGTAAAATATTTGTATAGATAAGCTTAGCTTCCTACTAATATATTATGTACATACTTACCTATACTTGTTAATTTTTTTACAGTTGTGCCTATAATTTTTTTCAACAGTTCTCAACATAATTAGACTTAATAAGGCAATACAACCTGATGTTGCGGATTCACTGCGTCAATTTTTCTATTGTGCTACTCCGTCGGCAAATCATCAAAGATTGATGCATCGGAAGGGTGTCATTAATCATCATCCGGAATGAAGGTTCTCAAAGATTATTTTATTCACATAAAATTAAATTAAAAGGTTTTCTATATTATCGGAAATCCATTAAATTCTCAATTTTGCTTTTAAAGTATTTCTGCTTGCTCTCACATGAGATGGTTTCCAATCCTAATATTCTGATAAAATGTAAAATTTATATGCATTTTCAGTGAGGGTGTGTTTTTTTGTATTTGATATGAATGAAAATAATTTTATGTATTGTTTTACTTTTATAACTAATATCTGAAGAGTATACTTATAAGTTTACACCTAGTTTAACAATACCAAGGACCAATAAAATCCGCTTCAAATTGGTCACTGTCACTGATACAAAATTAACAATATTTTGGCTATTTATATTAACAGATTTTAATGATAATTTTTTTTATTATGTATTTAGCATGAAAAATAAAATTAGAGTTTAATAGGTTATTACAACTACAATTAAAGAAAGAATCTATACAGATAATTTTATTCATAGCCCTATTTCTACATGTCATACTGTTACAAGGCTTATTAACACATATGAAAAGAAAATATAATTGAATAATAGTATATTTGAGTTTGATTCAATATACTACGAGGGTGGGTCAATAATTCCTTAGAAAAAAGCATTAAAACAGTTTTTATTTTTGTATTTTTTTTTTATTTCTCAACATAATCTCCTTGGAGCTCAATACACTTGGTTAGACGTTTCTCAATTTTTTTTAAACCGTCAGAAAAATAAGTTTTCGGAAGGTCCTCAAAATAAGCATTTGTCCGATCGATGACTTCTTCATTTGAAAAAAAACGTTGTCCACTTAGCCATTTTTTTAAGTTTGGGAAAAGGAAAAAGTCACTGGGGGCTAAATCTGGCGAATACGGTGGGTGGTCGACCAATTCCAATTTCAATTCTTCAATTTTAGCCATTGATCGTAAACATGTGTGAACACGGGCATTGTCCTGATGAAAGAGGATTTTTTTCCTGTTTAAATGAGGCCGTTTTTCTTCAATTTTGTTTTTTAGCTGGTCCAATAAAGATGCATAATAATCCCCTGTTATTGTTTTTCCTTTTTCCAAATAGTCAACGAAAATAATTCCACGTGCATCCCAAAATACAGTAGCGATAACCTTACCAGCTGATTTTACGGTTTTCGCCTTCTTTGGACATGGTTCGCCTTTCGCAATCCACTGCTTTGACTGTTCTTTCGTCTCGGGAGTATAGTGGTGTATCCATGTTTCATCTACAGTCACAAAGCGACGAAAAAATTCATCCGGATTGCGTTGCATGAGCGACAACAGGGCTTTAGAGGCCACCACCCTATTGCGTTTATTGTCGACTGTGAGCAAACGCGGCACCCATCTTGCAGAAAAATTTTTATGCCTAATTTGTCATGTAAAATAGAAATGACGCTACCTTTTGAGATCCCTGTAACCTCAATTATCTCACTCAACTTTAATCTTCGGTCACTTAACACCATATCGTGGATTTTATTGATCATTTCTGGTGTAGTCACCTCTACAGGACGTCCTGAGCGTGGTTCATCCTTTGTTGATGTACGACCACGTTTAAATTCATTTAACCAGTTATAAATAGTTGCAAGTGAAGGAGCAGATATGCCGTGAACTAAATCCAACTCATTTTTTATTTCCTTTGCTGTTAACCCTTTTATATTAAAATGTTTAATAACAGCTCTAAACTCAATTTTCTCCATTTTCCATTTTTCCATTTTCCACAAGCAATTTTTTTTTTTAAATGTACGAGAAACACACAATAACCCGACCAATCTGATTGAAACTTCGCAGCATACTGAATCGGTAGTGCCGCTGCATGAAAACAAACCGCTTACAGTACTAGTCGCGCCACCTGTCGGCTTTTCTAAGGACTTATTGACCCACCCTCGTATCATCTAAAATTAAATGTCGATTTTAACCACCTTCCGATAAGATCAACGCTCTAGTTCTAAAATTTGGATACAAACGCATGGTAAAAATTAAATTATTAAAATTTATCAGAAACGGGATTTGAACCGACGACCCACGTCATTGGAAATGGAATTTCTATCACGCGTTTACTTTCAGCTCGTTCTATTGATAATGTATTATCAGACCAACAACGTCTTACTACTTACACTTAAGACCAAGAGGCTCTTTCACATAAGTTTCTGTTGCTCTCAACCTCTGCCTGCAAAATAGTTTGGAGTAAATCATATTTCTCATTACTGAAAATGTAGCGGCAGAATGCTGTTTTTCTTATATTAAAAATTCTCTTTGCTTATTTACTCAAATTCAAATAATTTTTTTGATTTTTTTTTACGTATACTTAGTGAACATTACAAATTAATAATTTAAGACGTTCACAAGATGACATTTAGAAATAAAAATATATTATTAAAACAGTACATATTATATAAGAGTTATTAAACAGTAGAATAGTGTAATTAATACAAAAAAATATATATAAATTAGATACAAGGCAGTACATCAAATAAGCAATGCAGACCCTATTTTAAGAATTTATGAAACAATTCCCATCTATCTTATCCTCACGCAGGTGGAATATGTCAATATCCGAAGTGATTTGGTTGAACATAGTTATTGCCCTCCCAATTGGCATTACCAATGGCAGGTTAATTCTGCACCTTGGTAGAACAAACAACTAATGCTCCCAATTTCTAAGATAATTATCAGGGGCACACAGGTCAATACTACCAAGAATGGCAGAGTTCTCATTTTCACCGCGTATAAGTCTAAGTATAGTCAAATATAAATATCGTCTAGTGTTTAAGCTACTAAGCATAGTATGGTCAAACCTCCTCTTAATAAATATTATCCTTTTGTCGATACACTGAAATCTCGAAAATTGTAATTAGGTACTCATCACAGACTCCAGGTAAATTCTCTATGTACTTTAGCAACAATTTTTAATACATACCTACAATTCTTCTTGAATGAATAATGTCTCGAAATGCAAAAATATGTACCTAGATACATACACGTCTTATAAGTACATACTATAGTATAATAGAAACACCTTGTACGAAAAAACATCGAATATGGTTCACAATAAACAAAAACTCTTAATAATCTGGTCTGTCCGTTCAATTACAATCCAAGCTTTGTCTCCATCTACCAATAGGGTTTTAATAATATAGCATAAATTAGCCCTCAATTGGTTACCCAAACTCGAACACAAAATAAACATTTTTTTAATTAAATAATAAATAGTACTTTTTGCAGTGTCAATTTTGATTTTATACCAGTTTGTGAAGTCTATTCAAAACATTGAATTTAAGTTGCATTTACCTTTTAAACTTTACTTATTCCAAATAGCAGTGGCGAGTATAAGAGTATAAGCAGTGGCGAGTATAATAAGACTCCATACTAAGCGATTATTTGAAGCCTACCTTCTTAAGAAAAATATTTTTTAATTGCACATTGACTTATTTATATAATCACTGGATTATATTCTGTAAATTAATCTATTTTGCCAACGAGAGATGCCGTATGTGTAGGAATGTATTACACAGATAATAATAAACTATTTGCAAAGGTTTTAAAAAATATACTTACCACAGCGCGCCATCTGTCTTGACGTAAATAAAGGTCGGATTATGTTTCAAATAATTCTCAATTTTTTTCATATGGACTTTACGTCATAGAGCCCCCCCCCCCCGCCCAGTCTATCGATTTGTATGAACTAAGGTAAGCTCCGATCGCAGAGCCTAGAATCGAAAAAAAAACAATTTCTATGGTGGTTAATCGAAAATTAATAAATATAGACTGTTTTTTAAAATAAAAAGAACTTTTATCGGTACTGTTCGGTTAAAGCGGATACAGCGGAAAACGCATTTTGAAAATAGCCAATAAACTGGGTTTTTGTTAGTTTGGGTTAGGTTAGGTTAGGTTATATTAGGTTAGGTTAGGTTAGGTTAGGTTAGGTTTGGTTAGGTTAACCTAACAAATAATCCAGTTTATCGGCTATTTTCAAAATGCGTTTTCCGCTGTATCCGCTTTAACCGAACAGTACCCTTTTATCTAATGATTTTTGATGTGTACCTATAAATGTTTTGAAAAAATAAGTAATTTAAACTAATCGTTTAATTTTTTTCGTCAGTGAGTTTTTGAAGTTTCATTAAATTAGTGTGTCGTTGTCATTAGTGTGTACATATTCATTAGTAGTAATATCGTATTATCTTCTTATATCTCGTAAGTATACCCGGCAAGTGTGTTCTTTTTATCAAATCTCCACAACCTACCTCTTTCCAAAAGTCACTCTTCGCCACAGTCACAAAGTATTTTTTTTTTTTGAATTATTAATAACCATAACCTTGCTTTTTCTAGGTGGTTGTTAGTAATTTTGAACAATGACAAACACCCAGGCTTTGATAAAAACACATAAATGTTTTTGTCATGACCAGGAATCGAACCCAGAACTCTCGGTTGCAAGGCCAGCACCTTACCCACTCCACCACGAGAGCCGCCTAGTCACACAGTATTATATCAAAAAGTTCTTAATTTACGTTTGTTCATTTATACAAAGTTTGACAACCAATTCCGCCACTTTACAATCTAGCATATAGCTACATTTCCTCAATGCGTAACTATAGTATAGATATTGGTTTAAACTTAAAGCTCTTTTACACATTGTAAGTGACTAGGTACCAGCATATTTTATAATAGCATAACACTATTTGGATGTAATTAAGATGTAAATTATTCTATTTCGGAGAATCTCTTTATTCTCTAATACGACAAGGCGTTTTATTGAACAAAAATTTACCACTTGATAAATGATTTCATTGCTACAGCAAAAAGTGGCCATTGTTTTGTGACCCATAGCTTTTTTACAGTTTTGAAGACAGTTAAAAGCTGACCACGCACATTGCAATATTTTATTATCGTGGGTTACTGCCAAAAGTTAGTAAGTATGTCTAGAAATCATGGTATGGAGTAATTGCAATTTTAAGATTTACATGCCCTCTAAAATCGGGTCTAGGACGATTTGGCGCCGCTCCAACTGGACGCCACGCAATTCGAAATTAAATAGACGTTAGGTACTTATAGGTACTACTTTAAAAAAAATATGTTTAATAATATTATTTATATTTAAATTATTATATAATGATTTAATAGTTGGTTAGAATTTAAATATACACACGTAAATAATGATTTAATCGTGCACATGTTTAAGTTCCAACGAAAAAAGACTTTTTTATTTTATATAAAGCCTTTGGCATGGTAATTCTCAATCTACAATAAAAAAAACATTGTGTTAAGAGTAAAATGAATTAAAACTACTAAGTAGTAGATAGAAACTGATTAAAATTCCTCATCTTTGTTCTGTATACGTGTCTACGACAGTGCGGCGTCCAATTGTCCTGGCGTCCAATTGTCCTATTCCCCTAAAATCAGGCATAATGCTAATTCTTTGTACTTTATGTGCATGTGCTATATATCGGATGACCTTGATGTTTTTTCTAGTATAATATATTATATTTATATTTTTTTTCGACCTTGTCCGATTCTTATAAGATCATAATATGGGCATCCAGAGAGTGGAGGTTTGTATTAACAGATTTTGTTTTTATGAGAAATGGATGTCTGTCAACCACTTACTCAACCTATTAGGTCCTTACTCTGACTCATACACAAATTGAAAAACAATATGTATAGGTACTAACCAGATCTAGTATTCAAACTTGGGACCCACGACGATATAAATTGCGGATATAGATGAGCTTCATTGCGAAGTATATTTTATATTTATACCATGTTTGTTCCTCCGAGTGAAGGTTGTATTGATAGAATTTCGTTTTTACAAGAAATGGATGTTACCCACTTCTATTACTTAAGATATTAGGTTCATAATCTGGGTTCAAGTACCTACACATTGAAAATTTTGCCAGACCCGGGACTCCCGACTTTATAAGCTTGGCGCGTAACCGCTCGGCAATCGTGAGATGAATAAAAATATAGTCTGAGGCTTTAGCGCTCAGGTTAAAGATAGTGCCATCCCGTTTTTGACTTAACACAAGAAAATCAATACTTTTGTTAATATCAGTTAGGTACCATAGATGTAATACTTAGTTCCATGATAAAACAGAACAGTGACAAAACCGATCATGAGAAAACAGAACATGACAAAACAGAAAATGACAAAACAGAACAGTGACAAAACAGAACAACGATAAATAAAACTATGACGTTTCAGGAAAAATATAAATTTAATATCGAAATTGTCCTATCTCTATTATGTTGACAGATTTTTAATAGCATTTTTTCAATACGCCATAATAAATCAAATTATATACCAAATTTCTGCATTCCTAATCGCTAGAAAGCCTCAAATAAACGAGAATAAACTCGGTGTTGCCGGCAAGCTTTAGATATCTAAATAGACCTAAATAGATTCCAAAAAAGTAAATGTTTCATTTTTCCCCTGGCTGTTCTGTTTTGTCACTGTTCTGTTCTGTTTTGTCATTTTCTGTTTTGTCCGGTTACCGTACTACTTATATGTACTTATTGTTTTCGCTCTTAACTACCCAGGCATCTATTCTTCCGTAGGTATATATTAAAATCGTATAGGTATATTTCAGAAGGATATCTCGAGAGATAAAATTTTGCATTTCCAGTAAGTAAAATTTGGGGCCTAAGAGAGGCTAAGAAGAACGCACGGTCCTAAGAATTTCAGAGACTGCTTTGAGCCTCAGCCTTCTATCCTTGCTTGGAGCAATGACAGACAGGGAAAATATGGCCAATATCTATCTACGATTTTATTTGATGTAAATTAATCAATTGATTCTTCAGTTTATTTAATTAAAACAATGCATATCTGGCATACATTTACTCAATCAATCACACTAAAATCTTTAATAAAAGATGCAATTTTTTTACAAATCAATTATAAAATATTACCAAAACATAACAGATATTTACTTGTTATGTAAGGATTTACTGCGTCCAACGCAACTGATGCGTTACTCATCAGGTGGCCGTTATATATAATTAGCATGTTATTTAAATGTGTTAATTAAATATTATTGAAAAGGTCCGCAGCGAATGGGTTTTTAGATCCGATATAAATAATGCATAGGTACTATACTTTGTCAGTTATAGATATTTGTTTTCGTTACTAAGAGTGTTTTTTTTAAATTTAACTAAACTTTACCTAAATCAAACTATAACAGTTTTCGTATGCTATGGGTATTCCGACAAAAAATCCATATTTATTTGTTTTCATTGAATAATAATATACATTACAGATGGTGTTGGTTAGTTTTTTAAATTCATTAAATACTACCTAACCTAAACCAAACCATAATAGACGCAATTAATATTCTTCTATCTATAAAATATCCTAAATTATATATGATTCAATGGCATATTATTCTTAGATATTTTATAGATGGATAGTTTTTTACTATCATCTATGATGGGTTGGTTAACGCAGAGTTTAATTGAATTTTGAAAATTAACCGTCACTATCTGCGATTTGTAGTATTAGTTCAATGAAAACAAATCCGTATGACTGACAAAGTATTATAGTATGCACTATTTATGTCAGATCTTAATAGCCTACCCCCACCTTTACTTATACTTATACTGTTACTTATACTGTTACTTATAGGTACAACTTATCCACAAAATATAAATCACACATTTTGTTAAGTATGTGTCTTTGTGTGATATTTTTTACTAGATGTGTTTATGATTTTTATTTATCTTTTTATCACTGGAGGCGTTAAAATCATTCAATGCGTCGAGTACCTAAGCTCCTAAATCTGCGACTGGCAATATCATCGCAAGTATGATACCCAGTGACGTCCCTAGACAAAATGTCCCTCCTAGGCAGCGCCGAAATGCTGCCCTATTTTTATACAGTATGTTTTATCATCATTTCATGACTCTAATATCTAAGGAATGTGTTGTATGGTTACATTACTAACAAAATATAAGTATACCTACTACTAAAACTTAAAAAAAATAATTTATAAATATTTTTCCCCAAAAGTGGGGATTATTTTGACGTTGTTAACACAGTGGTTCCTCACATGTCATTTTTACAATTTATTAGTTTGCTCTGACTTGAATTTGGGGCGATCTGTGTCGCTTTTAATCTTCACAAAACTTAGCAACATTTTTGTAAAGATATTTTTAGCCTGAGATCGCAAAGGTTTAGGCATTATTAAATCGATAACCAATATAATGACGGCGCGACGCTTCCAGAAAGACTAAAGTCGTGAACCTGTAGCGATAGGTGTGATGCTTTGTAAGAGAGGGGGGGGGGGTGCATCATTAGTTTTGACGGTCAACAAAATTCCCATGTGCACTAGTTAATAAGTCAGACTGTAATTATTATCAAATCTGCACGTGTCGTTTTTGGTCACCAAGGACGTTGAAGGGCAACGAAATTAAACTAGACATCGCAAATTCGACAGCAAATTATAGTTTTGTTAAACCTTTAATGTTAATCAATACGTCATTTTGTTTCCAATGAGTGAGTATTTTTTTTAATGGAAGGATATTTTCGTTATTACTAAGTTTATGTAGCTATTTCTATATCATCGACAGCCTGAATCTATCCGCTGCTAGATGAAAGCTTCTTCAAGCTGCTTCCACTTATCTTAGTCCTGTGCGTTGCGTTGCCACGTACTTCCACAGAACTTTATCATTTTATTGATTCAGCGACCTCTAGGTCTACCTCTTGGATACATATTAGGTAATGTATATACAAAACGATTCTCCTCGATTTCCCGCCCTTAAAGTATTTGCCACCCCCAAGCGACGCTCAATCTGCATACCCCCACGTAACATCATTGCCGGTATCCATTAACGAGTATGACACAGAAATAAGAGGAATCTTCAAACTCGACTTATATAAAGCATTGCTCATAATATGGCAAGCTATAATTAGGGCGAATAAAAAACGATGCAATGTAAAATATTATCTCATAATTTAAAATTGTATGTCTTCTAACAATAACGGACTCGTTGCGCTGCTAATGACGTAAACTACCGGTGATTTTTATTCTTTATTGTAGAGTTTATTCGGAGTCAGCCAAAATCATCTTTTGACCGCAGCCTTATAATATTATCTGTATGCAAATGTTTATTGTGCAAACTGATGTGCTGCACACATGCACAGAAATCATTTGTGCCGTCCATGTGTGTGTGTGGGATTAATCGCACCGCGAGAATGGATGCTGCGTTTATGTGTGTAGGTACACCGGTAATATAATAAAGTCTTGGTTTCACTTCAAATTGTATGGTTCATAATACAATCATTTTTTACATATGAATTGTAACCAATTCTATCTAATACCCATCGAAATATATGGTAATATTTTTAATATAACGAATCTTGAAAATGACAAACCAGATAACATAAAATATATATTTGTGTAACTGACGTACTTTTAATCGTCTATTTTTATCCATTCTAATTAATCATTTATGACTGTTACATTATAAAATATGGATTAATGAAAATAGTCAAATGATAACTATGTCTTTATTATTAACTTGTATTGAACACACGTCAACATAAATATTAAGGCGATACATCAGTGAAACGGCAAATAATTTTCAACTATGGGAGCGACGAAATTTTGGACTCGCTCACTACTTGCTGGCATTCTGAGAGAGAACGTCGAGCTGGGCACACGTCAATTTGTTCCATGATGGCGACGGGCGTATTAATTCTTTAATCGTGTAAAGATTACTAAAAACGTTACCCATTAACTTTAAAAAGAAAACATGTCAATGAATATATTATTATTGTTACTAATAGAACAATAAACATAACATTAAATGGATGCATGTTGGATTTATATGACAAATTATATTTCGTTTGGCGTGCGTCATTTGCACCCGCGCCCACAATCCGCGCATCGCCTAGCCACGATCTTTTTAGACCGTGCCTCAACTGAGGTATAGCCTTAAAACAAAATAAAAAAATTAAGATTGTGAGCAATAATCCTGACAAAGGTTCGTATTCCACTTTTGCATAGATTTTATATCAATGTTTACTTTGTCTACAGAGTAGCAACACTCATGAGGGCCTAGTTAGTATAACACTCGTCCATGAGTTTAATCCCGTCACTAGCAAAATGTGCATGTATTTTTCAATAATTTCAATTGCGTAAATACCAGGAATCAATAGGTTGGTAAATGGTTAAAAAATAACATATTGTAAATATCTACATAAAGTAATTATTCATTATTTATACTGCTCAGTTTATATTTGTACACATACGTTACGGATACTGATATACCTAACTTAACATTTAAAAACTATCATGATTTTGGTCTGCACTAGTAATATACTTAGGCCATATCATAATAATTTGTACAATTAAGTTTAATACACTAATTGGCATAATATATAATCGTGTTTTATTTATAAAACTAAAAATAATAGTGTTATTAAAAATGTATATCGTGGAGTTGCTGCCAAAAGTTGGAAAGTCGATAATTTATGTATTTAGAGTTAACAATGGATTATGTGTATATAATAAGTGTATTATAAATGTAGAAAAAAGGTTATCCGATATAATAATAGAACATGCACATGAAACACAAAGAAATTAGTATTATGCCTAATTTTAGAGGGTATCTTTCTTTTTGGTCGTACACTCATGGCTGAGGATCATGACCACATTTGAATTTCGTCATCCTTTGAGCGACCAAAACTTTCCATCATTCTCGATTTTCAATGTCAAACTCTTGATGTCAAACATCAAATTGCAATTACTTCATAACATGATTTCGTAACTTTGATATTTACGATATATACCTTATAAATAATGATCTCATATAAAAAAAAAATTAAATACTTATCTTGTCTTTCGATATACGGATATACCTACAAATTTTACGGAAAATTAAAGATTTATTATTAATAACAATTTAACAATGGTCAATACAAGATAAATAAGATTGGGTATCAGAAATGTATTATACTAAAGTACTGAAATGACAAGAAATATTATAACAGAAATAAAATAATCAGGTTTGTGTAAGCCACGCTTTACAGTTTAAAGATCCCCCACCATTAAAATACTTCCCGCAGAGCGGTGAGAACAAATGAACCTGTCGCGGCACACGCACACTCTCTTACACACACGGCATAGTGGACTTTCACACACTAATAAATAAATAATCAGTGATGGTTCACTGACTTTTTTATACAGTGATATTAAAATTATTTATCAATTTTTTGCAATATCTTTTAGTAAGTTATTACACGCATATTTACAACATATTTTTCCTAAATAAATATGTTCAAATAGATATTGATTTTAACAATTCTATCTTTAGTACTGTTAACCAAAAATTATCGGGAAAAATCGGGAAAACGCATGCAAATATTAAATTAATCCGAATATATTATGTAAAGTGTCATGTTATTTTAATGAAAAAAATATTGCTTACCATCTAATGAGGTGATTTTTGGTGACAGTATCTACAATAAGATTTATTTAAATATTGGTAAAAACGTGGTTACTCGATTATGCTTACAATTTTGTACCTACTGATTACAATATCTGGAAACATACCTAGTTGCATGGTATTTGTTTGATATATAAACTATTTTACAATGTAAGTGTTAACAAATTTAAATCGTTTCACTAGAAAAAATCTTTGACAGTTTTTCAATCCTTTTAATGTATTTATTAACTTTTAAGTCTATATTATAATGGTTATTGAAGTCACCTAGACTCTAGAGATTAACACACATTTTTATATCAAAATTAAATTGCAACTACATATAAATATAGTCGTTCCTATATGCAATCACTCGGTAATGATTGTTAAATATAAATAATTTTAAAAACATTAAATTTATGGACATTACGTGTTATTTAGGCGCTATTAATTGTTTATGACTTTTATAAAAGAACTATCACACGTGTTAATCGAGTGAATTAAGGCACCTGAATAGTACAAGTGTTCTACCATAATATACTTACATCTAAAAAAATAGATCTTCGATATAAGAAGATAATCAAACACTATTAACGTAGCTTTGAAATGTGCATGTTGGGCACAGCATGGAATGGTTACAGAATGAAGCAATGGACAAAGAATGTCATAGATTTTACTAAACTGGTGTAATGGCAAAACCCACTGGGTAAATGCAGACATACGGTGGTACCCATAGACATCATGAAAGATCGATCACAAGGTGAAACTACGTGGTAACAAAAATATAACGTGCGGGTGCAGTAAAAGGGGATAAGGGAAGGCTTAATTAAGCAGTTATGGTTATGACGATATATGACAATGATAATGCAGACGTTAAAAGGTAGTCGATTTCTGCAAAGACGTTTCTCACACATCCACATGCGCGTCAAAGAATTGAAACGCGCGTGTGTTAAAGGTACTCATACAATCGCATTAAGAGTTTGGTCCAGCTCGCTGTACCTAAATGTAATTCATAGAGCCTGGAGAGAGAAAAAGGCGCGCAATTATTGCCGCCACGGGCAGTTAGTAGGCGCACTGCGCGTGCGTTTTGAGCCGGTCAACGGAAGCTCGCTGAAAATAAAAATGGCCGTTCCCGCCAACAAACCCTGTGAATAGAGTAGATCTATCCAAGTAATGTAGAATGCAAAGACTTATAATTACTCACATATACAATAAGGTATTATATTAGTGCAATAATGATGAATAATTATAGATAAAATATATGGTTTATTGGCTATTTGAGCAGAATCCAATGTCTATGACTTATGTTACTGAAACCGATTAAAAATAGAGTAACTAGAATGAAATTAAGGACTACGGGCAGAACTTACTATATATTATTATTATTAATAACATTTTTAATTACTATTAATCATTGAAAGAATGCGAATAAGACGTTAACATTTAAAAAAACTGACATCTTATTACGATTAAATTAATGTATTAACTATTCGTATTTTCTTCAAATTGTATTACTTCATTAGTATGTTTTTTTTAAATATTGAAAATCTTGAATACAGCGTTAGATCTATTATTATTTTTAATTGAAATTCATAACTCAGCTATCATTTTTATATAAGGAAAATGTTAAATGGTTGTCCTTATTTAAATTAATTTACAAGTCAATGCGTGTAAAATATAATTTTTAATTGAAAATTATGTCAGTATACTATATTCTTTTTATAATATATGCAGCCGAGTAATATTATAATACATGTTTTTAAATCTTCTTTTCTGCAACCCTTTGTAATCTCACAGAGCCTAATGACTTGAGTAAACAGTGAACAACTATTCATCGTAAAATAATCTCCATTTTACATTATGCTCCGCCTCGAAGTGACAAATGGTAATTTACCGCAAAAAGCTAGAAAATTGCTGGTTGGGGGAAAATTCGCAATATTATTTTCTTCAATAACATGGAAATTTAAAGTTTGTATATCGTTTTTTTATTGATGTATTATTATAATAACGAACTTGATTCGGGTATACCTACGGAAAATTTGGGTATACCGCTGTGGACAATTAATTGTACACAAGAGTGAAACGCTAAGTTATAAATTTTAACTGCAAAGTTTTTTATTATATTATTCAGGATTAAATAATAATAATAATTTACTTATATTTAAATATTTAAAATTTCAAAAATCTTTTAAATTTGTATTATGTTTAGTGAAAAAAGTATGCAATACAATATAATTGTCGTTTTTTTAAATAGTGTAGTAGTGATTGCTACTAACTAGTTAATTCTTTTATTGAATGAGTTTAACGGTGAATAAGCTAATATTTTGTTAATCAATAGTAACTAGCGCATAAGATAAATAAAAACACAACCGCATCTATTCTATACATAATGATGATATCGGCGGCTATCGGGGGTAGTTTATCATTTTTATGTATTGAGGCGATAATATTTACTTACACGTCATATAGTTATTGAATACACGTTGATTATCATTCTTTGTATTATTATTACAATAAGTTAACCTTCTGAACTGTTAAAAAGTGCTATGTTTTAGCAGCATCTCTTTTGCCTGTGTTAACTTTTAGAGCAAGTTTTTCAAGACAGTTTTGATAGTTTAGACGGCTAACTTATTGTAACAATTTATAATACCTCAATACATATATACAATAAACTACTTTCGATAGCAGCATTGTGTATTGAATAGATTCGTAGGTAAATTAAAAAAATATTAAAATATATTTATCATTGCACAGAATAAAAAAAAATTGGGCTAATTTATGTAAGGTTTACTGCATTACGAAATTAAATGAACTTCATACAACAAAATTATGCAAAAAAGTTGTTCTTTTAAATAAATTCGATGTCTGTCTTCAATGGATCCAATTTGAAGAATAAAATAATACGGGTTTCTTTAAGTGTTATTTTTATCATGAATGTATTATAATATTATAAATTTAAAATGTCTTTATTATAATTACTAAGTTACTATATAATATTACATACTAATCTAATTCTGTGTGATACAATGCTGCAAGTCAAATAGATAAAATTTAACTGCATCATTTAAATACTGCAAAAAATGAAGATTTCTCTCAGATTTATTATACTCCGCGTACGTTTATTTCTCTGTCTAAAACCACTGCAGAGCATTTAAAACAATGGCACTTAGAAATAATAAGAAGAAAAAATGTTGTTGCCGCTCACTCAATTGAATAATCTGATCTCTTTTCATCTCTCTCTGATCAGCGGTCGGCTTTTCTCGTCCGTCCACTGTAACAGGTGATAAACACTTGTCCGGCCCTCCGGTAGGCACTCGCCTGCCCCGTCTCGCTCGCACCCGCGCGAATCCCGGCACCGGCGCCAGACAGAGACAGCGGCAGGCCTTGCAAGGTGATTTCAGTTTAACAACTGAGGCCGGGCAGTGAAGACGGCGCGGGTCAAACGGACTCCGAACGAACGTAAATGCGCCGCGGATTTCGAAAACAAATCGTCGGAATAAACAATCAATTATCAACACGTACCCCAGTGTGGATCACTACCCGCCAAAACAGTGAAAAACAATATCAATTTAATTTAACATCTGTTTATTGTCATCAAATAAATTAGTGCCAATTTTTTAATCAGGACTACATTTTATTTACCATGTGTCAAAACAGCGTGCCATTTTATTTTTTATTTTAATCAAACAAATACATCAAGTGAATTAAAAAGTATTTTAATAAATACATAATATCTTGGTAACAAATCGTTGTACTTAAAGAGTTATACTCTTTATGATGATATAATAGTACATTTAAGTACATAACAATAAAACCTACATAATTAAATTATTAACTAATCATAATAATAAACAAATACTTTCATTAATAATTTATTATTGTATAAAATACAAATATACATTTTATAAAATATGCAGCTATTTTTATAAGCAATATGAATTTTCATTAAATGAACAAGTGACAGTTATATAAAATAATATTGTCTAACAATAAATTAATATATATTTCATTTTGAATGATTCGTTATATTGGAAAAAAAACCTTAATAAACACAGACATTTTTATGGACTGTCAAAATATTATTTTGTACCCAAGTGAACATTGAAACAATGATTTAAGGTTTCGCGGGTGCCGTGCGTTGATGTCTCTTTTCCCGAAAACTTTAAGTTGTATAATACAGACTCGCCAGTGACGAAATTAGTTGAAATAATACAGTAACAATGAGCATACGACGAGTGATAATAATTATCATTAATGTGTGTTTAATAACTATAAATGTGTAAGTAAATATTGATACCTAAATTATTTAGTTAAGCTTAATTTAGGTATACGAAAACGTTATAGGTAAGTACGCCAAAATTTTGTGTAGGTATTCAGTGATTAGATTTATGAAGTTAATCTATAGTTATGATGTTTAAATAAATTTAAACTGAAGTAACCTATTTATTTTTATTTATGTGTGACCAGCAATTAATGAAACGGTTCGTTTGTGCCTCCAGCGCATCTATTCTATACACAAGACTGATATAGGGCGCTATCAACAGCTATCGAGGGTAGTTTTAATTTTTTGTATCGAAGTACATATTGTAGACATTACAAATTATCAGTTTAAGACGTATTAGCACTTATTGTAACAATTACGTAAAATAAGTAAGTTGTAATTATTTTTACAATAACTGCTATGTTTTCACAGCACCTCCCATGGCTGTGATAAATTTTAGAGCAAAATATACAGTTTTGACTGTTTAGACGGCTAATCATTGAAATTGTTACAGTAAGTACTAATACTTCGATACAAACAATGAAAAATTATCCTCGATAGCTATCGATAGTGGCCTATAGCAGTCTTGTGTATAGAATAGATGCGCAAGTGTCACTTTAGTGAGATGCCCATAAAATTACTATGTATTCTACGTAGGTAACTATATATATTTTTTAAATTGCTACCTAATCTATTTCATTGTAGCTCTACTGAAATAATATGAACACAAACTGATTGATATAAGAATCATAGTCTCTATGATACCATAATATAATAGATTATATTACTGACACCCTTTTCTCATAGATGCCTCATATAAAATTATTGATTTAATTTTCGTTTCAAATATAACAATTCGAATGGTTATCTAGATTGTAAAATAACTAAACTTATTCATCGTACCTAACAACGCATTAGTAGTTGTAATACCTGACTAATATGACAAAATAGTGAACACAGAAAAAATATTCCGTTTTTTTGGTACTCAATAGGAAACACCTATTTGTCTTGTTATTTAACCTGGTTAAAATCATTCTTTTTAATAATATAGATATTATTATGGGCAGTACTTTGGTATAACAGTACCTTCTGTTAATTGTCTTCCAATATTTAATGTATTACATTATGTTGTTATGTTACCTACCTTGGGATATTTTAATTAAAGATTTGCAAAAGGAATTAATGTAGTGTAACATTTAGTTTGTAATTAAAATAATATAATACCTATATATATCATTCACTACAATACAACCTTTATGCTTTGCTACCAAATAGAAAATCTCACACTAAACCATACGTAGGTGCCTACCTACCGTATATTAACAAATACTTTGATTAAGACTAGTACATAGAGATCATTAATATTAACATAAAATAATATGATTAAAAGCAAAAATATCTTAAATTATACAAATGAATTTACTTAGAGAATAAGTGGATAGCCATAAATATTTTGTTGATAAAATACAGTCTATATGACGTGTAAAAATCTAAACACGCGTTTACAGAACATAAAAAATTGAAAGTAGGTTTATCGACTTCCAAAATATTCTTTCCGTGTGAGCTTCCGAGAAAGCTCATGACGTCAGTCGCTATTCCCACAGGGTGGCGACCTCAACGCGCGGAGCACTCTCAGGACAGAAACCCGAGTGGCCGTCAAACGGACGATTGATGAATGAACGTTTGATAGCATCAATGAAAAGGGACTGTCCTTACTTAAATAAAAGCGCGCTCAGTGTGATATACCGTTGCAAAACATCTTGAACTTTCAGACTTAAATCAAAATTCGTCTTAGGTTAATTTTAGGCCTAAAGCAACGCAGCACTTATTAATAATCTTTTGCATTATTAATACTTTTAACATAGCTAAATACATATTGATAACAATAATAAAATTTAAGAGACATTCTCATAGTATTTTAAAGCTTGAAAACGTGAAATTTTATGTAGGTATTCATATAACATAATAAATAGTTTAACAAATAATATTATGACATCACAAATTACCTATAAGATTTTTCGTTAAACGTTTTGGTTTTGATATTAATAAGTTAGGTTTTCATTAGTACCTACAAAGTGTACGATGTAAACCTACCATTTTTCATTCACATACATACTTACTTACGTTTGTTGTAATAAAGTTAATCAAAACAATGACATATTTATTTCAGTTAATCTCTCTCTTCCTCGTTGTACCCCTTATAACTGAGGATCGTGACCACTCCAGATTGTGTGAATCTCTGGACCAACATACTCCACCTTTTTTATTCTTTAGAAGCCTTGAGGTAGATTCAATTGTTTTTCCGGTTAATTCATTCACTTGGTCACTTCACGTCATCGGTGTTCAGCATCTTATTATTTTATTAGATACATTATTCAACATAATTAATCCCCTTTTCTTTTGGTTATCATAAAATATGATATGCATTTTAATTTTAAAAATATCTTCCAAAGACTTGTTTTTCACTTATTAATATAAGTGCATATAACTAGTGTATATATTTAATATAATATGACTATAATCCACGTTTATAACTATTTTTTTTAAATTCCACTGTCAAAAGTTCTTGAACAAAGTCACACGTGAAAAACGTCAGATATGAAATAGACTAGAGTTACTAATTACATTACATATTATATCTTGGAGCGATCATAGAAATCTACAATTTTACGAATAAGTATTTAAATTTAAGGTTTTAAATCGATTGAAATATAATATACAGCAATTAAATTCTCATGTGCGTTCTCCTAAAAGCTTGTATGCAAGCGTAAAAGCATACAATTAAGGAGAAACACCGGCAATAGGTAAATATTTTAAACATAGTTTCGTTATTGATAACTTTATATGAATTTAGGTACATGTATAAAGGATGCTAAATAAAAATAAATAATAGTTCATTATTGAGTCAATGAACCGTTTAAACCTAGACATAATTAAATAAATATTATTTTATTACAAAAAACTAAGTTAATTTAATTACATATGCGATTCTTTTTATTAACATAATATTGTAGTTGTTATTCTAAGATAAACGATTTCTGAATTGAAAGTATCCCGTTTCTTTTGTAAATGATTGCCTTAAGTACCATTTACCATTAAATGTACAGGTTCATTCAATCAATCCACCTGTTCGGGTTGCGATTCGCGACGCAGCGTCATTGATTGACGACGATCGGAAGGGGTACGTTCCGGCGGGCGTTACAGCGCTTTTTTAAGGCTTTCACGGGACATACGTCACTTTTAGCGCGCCTTGTGACAGCGATTTTGGCGCATCAATTGACGTATGGAATGTTCTCCTTAGTTTTTCAAGCGAGGCGCTTGACTTCGTTACGTCGGCCGACAACCTGTTCCCCCGAATTCCCGGGTGCGTTGAGCTTTTTGGAGGTTGTTGTTTTTTTAGGCTCTACAGGTGGACACGCACGGTATTCTTTGGACCAACACATATACCTACAAATATGCGCCCGTTTTTTTATATTAATACTTGATAGACTTGTTTCGACACTAAAAGCAATTACAATTATAACTGGTCGGTGATATTGCAAAGTATTTTAATCTTACAATAAGTACTTTTTTAATATAGAGTTAAACCATCATTATAAATAATCATCGGATTTTTTTAAATTTACCTATTATGTCATTATTCTGTTTATTAATAATTATTTAGACGTAGTTTTAATAAATATTTTAATAGTATAAGAAAGTCATATTTACTATCGGTTATTAAAAAGTGAGTAATAGTAATTCTTATCAGGCATTTTTATTAATTTCCACTTTAAATAAATACAAAACATTACTTTTTATTGTTTATTTTGACTATATTACAAGATTCATAAATTTGTATATTTTTATTGGAAATACTCGTTATTATTTATATTGTAATTGATATATTATATCAGGTATGTCGAACCTGTCGATCGCGGGGTAGATTTTGGTCAATCATATCTTATAGTTATTAATTGAATTGAATCGTCCAAATGTAAAACACTTAAGTTGTAATATAATTTTCATTCATATTTTTAGAGGAAGTGTTTAATTAACCACTCTTGTTTTCATTTCCTTAACCAATTTACGTAAGTCATTTATTAACCATGATGTAGTTTATTTGACATCGTCGTACCTATCACTCACGGCCTGCCGCAGGAATGTAAGAAAGAGAAGATGTGAATCCTCACGCTTTAAACTAAGGCGTATTTTACGCAGTAGGCTTTTCGCTAGTTTGGGGTAATATTTGGACGATGAGATCAGTGAGTGCGTAAAAACCTGTAATTTTCACGACGAATAGGAAATTAAATATGTATATCTTCGTGATGGTGAAATAAATGTGTTGTTAATTTTGTAACGCCTTATTATATTCAGCCAAATATAATACGTTTGTATAAGTAGAATAATAACAATGGGGGGGCGTGGTAAAATATAGCCAGTTTTGATACTGGATAGCACCTACTTGAAGATGAAGGTGCATTTGATATATAAATCAAAGCCATTATTTTATAACAAAATTTCAACAAAAAACTCCAATGATGGTGTTATAGAAGTCTAAGCTTTTCTTTTAAGAGTTAACACCGTAAATTAAACAAAATTACAATGAAAGTTTTACACGATATAACTTTAGAATGATTCTAATAAACAGTACATATTGTTTTCATAAATAAAATAAAACATTGTACGACCAGGTTTATTTATGAAAAAAGTTTAATTGCACGCGACACCTTAATGTAAGGCCCTTTTTTACATTATGAATGATGTCATTACGCTAAATTAAACTAATTTACTTCCAATGACTCTGATGCCCTTTCTACTAAATTCTTTGATAAAACTCTTTATAAGAAAGCTAGTAATGAATGTTATTTATAAATTTATATGTCTTCAAAATGTATCTTAAGGGGGGACATGCTCGTCAAAGGTCAAAATTGAGTTTTTATTGTATTTTCAAACCATGATCCTGGACACTCCTTAAACGTTGTAGATAACCCATTTATATAATTTTGAAGCCTTATTATCTTTTATAGTTATTTTAAACATTTGATGACTGCATGAAGTATTTTTGTTACATAAAATAGTATTCTTTTAAACCTCTCGCTCTAATGTTTTAGAATATGGTCATATTTCGGTACAGAACTGTGCAGTGGTGTTAAGATTTTTTACATTTATTAATTTTTAAACACATTTATAAAACCATTAGTATAATTTATTACGAGATAATTTTTGTAAAATATTCACGATAAAAAATTATTTTGATAATCTCTGTGATCCCAAATTTGACAAGAATTAGGCATTTTATTATTCAAAAAATCGGCAAGATTAACACATTTGAAGATGATTCTAAAGATACTTATTATAAGCTATGTCTTTGACCATTCAAGTGTGATAAAAATCTTATGAATAATGATTGCTTTATAATAATTATTGACCTAAGAATAAGGTAGTGTTTTTTTGAAATACGCCATTTCTTTTGTCATTCCCTAGTAGTTAAGCTACAACATACGGCCGTAGCCATAAAATGACAAACTTTAATTAAAGTAGGGAGTAAAATTATGTTAACGCGCGTGTTTGAACATGTACCTAACCAATTTTTTTTTTATTTTTTTTTAAACGGTACATGTTCAAACACGCGCGTCAATATCATTTTACTCCCTACTTCAATTATAGTTTGTCAATTTATGGCTACGGCCGTATGTTGTAGCTTAACCACTGGGGAATGACAAAAGAAATGGCGTATTTCAAAAAAACACTACCTTATTCTTAGGTCAATAATTATTATAAAGCAATCATTATTCATAAGATGTTTATCACACTTGAATGGTCAAAGACATAGCTTATAATAAATATCTTTAGAATCATCTTGAAATGTGTTAATCTTGCCGATTTTTTGAATAATAAAATGCCTAATTCTTGTCAAATTTGGGATCACAGAGATTATCAATATATTTTTTTATCGTGAATATTTTACAAAAATTATCTCGTAATAAATTATGCTAATGGTTTTATAAATGCGTTTAAAAATTAATAAATGTAAAAAATCTTAACACCACTGCACAGTTCTGTACCGAAATATGACCATATTCTAAAACATTAGAGCGAGAGGTTTAAAAGAATACTATTTTATGTAACAAAAATACTTCATGCAGTCATCAAATGTTTAAAATAACTATAAAGGATAATAAGGCTTCAAAAATATATAAATAGATTATCTACAACGTTTAAGGAGTGTCCAGGATCATGGTTTGAAAATACAATAAAAACTCAATTTTGACCTTCGACGAGCACGTCCCCCCTTAATAATTCACTTATTATATTAAATGAATTTTATCAATTTGGTACATGGGTCTTATTAATTATATCTCGTCTTAATTCGTGTAGTTACGATATTAAATTAAATATGGCAAAGTTTCGTCATTTTTATTGGTGCGTATTTTTCTGACTTTGAAAATTTTATAATTAATTAAAACAAAATGTGTTTTTCAATCCATATGGATCAATGTCCAATGAGACAAAATATTTTTAATAAAAAATACAAGACACATTATTTAACATTTTTTTAATTTTCACAAAATATAATGTTAAATTTTTCGTTGGAGATTTATTGTAACACAATAGGCAAACAGTCACTGTATAAATAATACAGTGTGAGAAAATATTTAAACAGCTCATACGGGTGTCTTCTGAAAAGCTGTTTAATTTTGGATGAACAATAGATAGCCTTGCGCTGAAGTCTGCAAATGCGGAAGAAAATTGTATGATATCACGTTATATTAAAAAAAAAACTACTTTCACATAATTGACACCTGTGATAACAGTGAAGTTTGAAAACAAATTAATTTTGGCAATGCTAACAATTAATGTCTTCTAATATATTTGTTTTTATGTGAAAACAAAGCGTAGATAATATATTAAATCTTATAATATCAGATAATAAAAAAATACAATACATAATGTAACGTACCTACTTAATTTAAAACGCAATATTATAACACCGAAAACAAATAATATGATATGTACCTATTATGTTGTTAATACAAGTTAATATTTTTGTACGTAGTAAAATCTTTGGTATTCAATTTGGGATAAAGAGTAGTATTTCTTTGCAATACTCGATGGTGATTCTTATTGTATAAGTATGACATACACAAATCTCGATATAATGGTTATTCATAAATTTAAGATTCAAGGTTTATCTGGACAATGTTTATGCATTTATTAATCATAGAATTAAATGATTGGACCATATAAACTCTATTGTTTGCAAATTAAAATTGATCCCCACAAAAACAGCGTAAATTTTTCTACTAAATATCCTGCAATGCAGAATGATTTGTATCTATTTTAATCATACGTATAAGTAAGCTATTTTCAGCTAAACTTTCATATATTTAACCTCTCTCTATATGTATAGAAATTGTTTTTCTCTACATTTTTGTATGAGCTACATTTTTATGTTATATTGAATACCTACGGAAGTATTATATTCTGCTGGCATATAAATAACGGTCACTCACTCTACATTTTAACTATTAACTTACTGTTTATTAGATATTGTGAATGAGTGATTAAAATTTAGTTTAATATAATTATTATACCAATTATTAATATAAGATATTCTATACAATTATAATTGCTCACATTATTACGCTTAAAAATTTTGGAAAACATAGGAATGTCATACGTATTGTCGATTTCTTTACTTCGAATTATTTACATTTGTGAGATCTTTCGATTATCACATTATTCAAAAGGAATTTGCATCTTCAAACATATTGGATGTTAAAATGGATTGTTCTAGACAACTCTATACTTTTAAAATCTCATTTATATCGATATGTCAAAAAATCATTGCGTACATTATAAAACGTCATATTTTCTATTATTCAAAAAAAAATATGTGCCTATACCACAATTAATTGTGCACCATTTTTGTCAATCTTAAAAATGTGATATATCCCTAGTTACTTACTCTGCACATAATATTAATATTATGTAATCTTATAATACTGTAATTTTGAATATCTGTCATAGCTGTCAAAGAGTGATATTTAATTTATAATTCCTCATTATTATTGATTTCATCACATCAATACGATTCGATTGGAAGTAGACACTGTTGACATTATTTACTTTATTCCTCATAGTAAGTCATATGAGATGAATTCGTAATTATGTGTTATATATACTTATAATTAATTAAATGATCTAATTAATTGCTGATTTCAATGTATTGTCGTTTACATTCAAATACTATTTTTTATTAGAATAAATCTTAAACGTGCTTTCTGGTGGATTTGACAATATAACTATTATTAAAGGTTAGAATAACGTTTTTATCGAACACTGCAATTTTACACATTTTTAAATGATTTTCATATTTTTAAATAATTAATACGCTTTTGAAAATATTTAGAAGATTTTTCGTATTTTCTATAACAATCAATATATATCAAGTGAATTGAAAATCTATGATTTCTTACATATGACTTTCAAAAAAATTCAAACCACAGTAATAAGAATTTTCATATAATGATATAGGTACTGATTAAAATCGTGCTTTCAATATACGTCCATTATTATTCTTTAATTATTGGTTTATTTTTTAATCAGTTTCTGCCATTGTTTTTAAATAACAACATATGGATTATTTAAAAAAGAAATTGAACAGTAAACTGTATTTATTAATTGTAGCTTTCAAACTTATTATCAATAATTAGCAGTAATATCATCTATAATAGGTATGATAAATTGTAATTTATTTATTTTGTAAATCTATGCACCGCTTTTATAAGAGTATAGGTATATTTGCAGGTTTTTTTTGCTAGTTTAGTGTAATTATTAAAATAAATTAGTCTTTTTTCTATATTGTATTTTTTTGTGTATTAAAAAAACTATTGTCATTTACCTAATTATAAATTTTAATTCGTCCTATTGAACATACATGATAATATTAAGTGCCTAAGTGACCAGATCTCCGTCGGCTTAAATACTGCGCGATGTTAAAGTAATGAAATTATAATAAATAAATAAATAAGCATGGTGCTGATTTGACTGTAGATAATTATTAAGTATTGTAATAAGGCTTTTTATTTTCCAGGAAAACCCATGGCGATGCTGAAATCTAGTAATAAAAAACTTTCAACGTTTTATAAATAAGTGCATTACATTCAGTGTATGTAAGTTTAATACAATGTTTAATTGGTGAAAATATTAATAAATGACACAAGTGATTACAAGTGAATACTAATGAATTTTTGCTGTCAAGTGATTTGTGTAGCCGTGATTAATGGTGAAAGAAAATTTCGGTAAGTTTTTTTTTATTGATTGTTTTTGATTTATTTTACAATACTTTAATTAATCATTTTAATATTAATTTGGAAAGGTATCCAAAAATGTACTCATTATAATGTATCTACGTATATTTATATAGTATGTATGGACTATAGACAAACAGTTGTGAAACATATCATCAATAACGATGACACACAGTGCAACAAATTATATGATTTCTTTTACTGTTATTTTTGTTCTAAATATTATAGTGGATATTTGATATGATAGCATCATGGCAAAATGATAATGTTTTAATTTAGCAACCAAAATAAGGATTAATATTTTATCAAAAACCACCAAGTAATACGAATGCACTAAAACAAAATTAAATGTACTGTATTTATTTATAAACGTCGTATATACCGTTTTTCCATAGTAATCAATATATTAAATGATGCCGCTCCTACCTTAACATGCATTAAAGATGCATTTAAACTCAGTCCCAATTTAAAACTTAGCAAATCGGTAAATATAACGGAATTAAATATTCAAACTAGATTACTAACAAATAAATTTTGATACATTCAAACATTTTACAATTCGTCACTCTACGCATTTTAAGGTATACTTCTAGTCCAATTTATTAAAGTACCTATGCGCTCTTTAGGTATAACATAAAAATTAATATTACATAATATTATTATGTGATAAAAAGGTTGTATTAAAATTACAGATATCAACAGGTATTTATAATCTGAATTCCAGAAGTAAAACATCATTTCTGACATATTTCTTTAATAATTATTATTATTTAATAGGTAATAATGTTGTTACTTTCTTGTATTAAATTACTATATAAACTAGAATTAACTGTACATATTCGTTGTCAGTATGTATTTGCCATTGGTGAGTGTGCTTAGTGCCTAAAGACGAAACTTGAATTGCATAAAAAATACTCAAATGGAATAGTACAAAACTTAAACCAATTCGATTTTTTTTTTTCATAAAACATTCTGATTTTATCAAATAAAGTACACAACATTACTTAATTAATATGGTCGTTTTCTTGCATATTGATTTCAAAGGCTAAACGTTGTATTTAAAATGGTTACTTATCTTCGCACACACATAAACTTCTTCCAACAACTGATTGGATGACTTTTACAATACTTTCTATGTATATTATTTATATTAATTATTAGAACCTGTTAATATTAAATAAATATATATACAAAAAACTTACTTAGATACTGAAAGTACAATGCGAGTTATAGTATTATACTAATTTATTATATTATCTGAAAACAATAACACTGTGAAACTAGCACAAAAATAATTCGTAGTTTTCGAAAGTAAAAACACACCCATCACTTAGTGGTACGTTAAGTGATTTAAACTGAGTTGAATTGATTACGGATTACACCAAACGTAATAAATTTTACGGTTCCTGCCATGATGCTTGACCATTCGTCAAAATAAAAGCCCAACCAATTAAAGTGGGCATAGAAAAAAAGACTTGAAAATGGACCGCCAGTACTCTAAACGGAGCAAGAAAATAAATCACAACACTCGTTAAGCTAATCAAAGACTACAGAAACTGAACTTCCGATTGATTTAATCGAATTTCAGATGAATGTAACATAAGCACTATCGGCCATACATGATGTAAACAGTGTCGGATTTATTACCTCTTTTCGTATATTGTTCAGTATTACACCCAAGGCGATTTTATATAACAGCAAAAGAGAAAAATCTATTAATTATTAGGTTTATAAATAATATTGTCAATAAAATGTGTAAGCTTAATAGATACCTAGAGCTATATAAGATTTAAAGCTGTGTTATTTGATATGAAATGAAAAATAGTTATTGCTTATATTACTCGTATATTAATATGTAGCAGCTACAATAAACAATATTTCATATAATATTACTTATAAATGATTTTATATCACATTATTACAAAATCATTCCTTCATATATTTTTTTTGTAATGTAGTATTGTATTCAAATAAAATAATATTTTTATTTCCAATTATGACAGCAAGAATAGATTTATTTTATATTGTGGGGTTGGCCCAAAAAATTGTAAGACAATTGTCAGTTTAGGTATTTTGAGTTAATGATCAATTATATCAAAATTGGACCTGATTCGACCACGGGGAGGTACTTTTTCAAGTAGATCATTATTGATTTATTTATAAAACTGTGTAACAGCTGATTTTTCAATATGTCGTCAGGGAAAAGTTTGTAAGTAGATACTACTTAATACATTCGGCTTCAATTGTTCAAATTTTAACAAACATCTGTACAGAAACAGGTTTGTAAGACCAATTACGGTATTCATATATGAAATTCAGTGTAAAAATATAGCATTTTGATTTAAAAAATGTTATTCCAAAAATTAGTAACTATACTTACAGAGTATTTCTATATACTTAATAAATACTATTTTTCAATGTATTTAGCCATCTTTGGAAGACATAAATTATTATTTCCATTATTATCAGTAAAGTACCGGTAGGTATATGAAAGCGTAATTGCGCGGTTGTTATGGTGATTCGATTCGTGTTTCAATATGCGTTTGATCCAAAGCAATGACCCGGTAGGTAACAATTGAAATTAATATATTACAAAATATTTAATATAAAAAATATATATTACAAGCTATCCAAAATTACGTGTCAATTGCAAAGTCCAATAGAAGTTTATAAAAAAAAATCTTTATTTAATTTATTTAAAAATAAAATCAAGATATAAGATAGCACTTACAAATAAAAAAAATGCTATAACCACGGACATATTAATAAGATATACATTAGACATATGAATTTTAAAACGATGAGGTTTAGAAAAATAATATTTTTTTCCAAAATAGTAGATAGGTATTAACATATTTTAGTTGAACACTCAATTTCGATTTCTAGATTGAAAATAGAAACGCTGTCATAATGACATATACATAATTTCTATACAGTCTACAGATTATTCAAGCTTCAAAATACCCCAAATTCTATATTTTTTTTCCTTAACGCAATTTTTATGCCCTCAAAAATTTTTTGTTGTACGAATATTTCATTATTTTGAATGTATTGAAATGCATCATTATTAGATAAATATATTATTTTATTTAATCATAACTTCAGTCTGCCAATGTATTAGTAGTATGTGTAATACAATTATATATTTATCTTTATTTTTTATCATATACCATACGTTTTTTTTTTATAATATATTTCTATGTTGATTATTTATTATTAGTATTATTTACAATCCGCCACTGTGTTACGCGTTATAATGAATCTCCGCTAATGTAGTGCCCTATCTCTTGACAAGTGGAAAATTGATGATGCGACAAGTAAGCACTGAGCTTTGTTTTATTTGCCGGCCGTTGTTACAACAACATTATATCCGGAGTGCGTCCTGTTTTGAGCCGAACAAGAATATTAATATCTTTTATTAATAGTATTGAAGTTTCCGTAACGTATCATTAAAAGTATTGTAATTATTCTTAAATACCTGATACTTTAGAGTAAGCATACGTATATCAGACTATCCAATACTATAGGTGGGTATAGATAGATAATATTATTTTGAAATGTTTCTTAAAGTACTAATCCTTTGTTTGAAACAGAAGTATTAAATAAATCACCTTTCTGAAGTACCAATTAATAATAAATATATCTATTTTCTACAATAAAAGTTTCATTGTACTGTTGTACAATCAATAGTATACTAAAATAATATTTGAATTGTTATTCAAATATTATAATTTACCTAACTAATTCTAAGAAATTAATAAAAAGTAAATGTCTATTATACATTTCTTAACTGCAATAAAAAGCTCTTCTTGGAAATAAATTTCAAGTATATACGTACGTACCGTTAGAGATATTTTAATATTGAAAATACATATTATTGAATGAGTTTTTGTTTCAGTGGAATGAAAAGGAAATATTGACACTAATTGTCGCGAAGACTCGATATTAAGCGAGTATTTAACGTTTAATTAGACCAGCGTTTTCCAAATTTACTTATTCGTGGAACCTCCTAGATAATTTATAGTGTAGCACATAAATAAAATGCGATGCAGGATTGTTGGAAAATATTATTATTTTCTCTACAGCTAAGATTCAAAATTACGTAGACAGCGAACATATTAATTTTATCTCGCATATTAAAAATATAATTTATTATCTATATTTACATTTATAGTATAAAGTATATGCTCCATCAAATTTTGCGAATATGTCGTCAAGAACTCCATAATATATAAAACACTGCTCTAGGGTAACGCGGTGACTAGCACAAAAATAGATTGATTGTTCCATCTGTAAGTAGGTTATGAAATTACGACGAGAAAAATTAACGACACCTTTAAATAATATTAAACTATTTGATCTGTAATCGTAACTAATATTTCTATAAACATAATATTATTATGATAGGCGCTGCACTATGTTAATAATGTAAAATTTCTATTTCTACAAAAAATATATTTAAAATTAACTAAAGATATTCATTATTAATTAATCTTGCGTTCACGTATTTGAATTGTATTATAATAGGTTTTAAAATAAATTTTTAGATTATTATATAGTTATTTACGTTGATAGCTATTTCTACCTTTAAAACCCCACCTTTGAACGATTCTTTACTATGTCTATCGTTAGTTCACATTTGTTATAATAAACATTTACTAACTTCGTCGGCGTGTCAGTATCCACAATTATATTCTACATAATTTCATTTATAATTAAATTCTATCAATATTAATGTGTTAGTGGAAGGCTTACTTTTACTATATCGAATAAGAATTTATACACACCAAACAGTGAAAAAAAACTGCATATAAAACTAAAAAAAAATTAGTCGTGCTAAAGATATTGGTTATTTTCAATTCTTTAATTAACTTTCGCTATGTAATCAAAAAGCAATGGAGTAAAATCTATCTTCTCGCAACAATGGTAAATATGAAAACAGTTGATCTTTTCTTATGATTGCGTTATTAATAATTAATAATGATCTATCCTAGTTAGACATACTCTACAGGTTTTTTGATTGTAGAAACATTGTTTTTTAGTTTATAATAAACTTAACTATTTTTTTTATTCAACGAATTATTCACAAGATTTAAGAATGTACCATTCTGATTATTGAACATACATAATTTTGAAGAACACTTTCTGATTTTGATTTAGAATAAAGCTGATGAGTAGGTATTAAAAAGGCCAATAGTTAAAATTTGTCGCAATTAGTACGTCGCCTTGTAGCATAGAGGTAAATGCAACGGACGGGGTGTAAACCCAGGAGATGCAGTGTTTGATTCCTTGCCGGGGTGGCTTACTTTTTTCAAAACGATTTTTTCTTTTGGTTATAATATATTTTCTCAGAAAAGATTTTTAAAAATTGTGTATATAAACGTTTGTAGATAATATAAATACTTTCAATTTGTTATGTATATTAAATATAAAAAAACAACAAATTTGACTGGGACTTGATTTTGGTCAAATTCAAATGATTCCGATCAATTTATTATTTAAGCTACATACGCCTGAATTTTCCAATCATCCAACCATCGTAAATAATTTTAATCAAAGATTTAACAATTAATTTCGTAATAAACACTTTGATTGAAAACTCAGTAATCAATGATAGATGTAAATTTTAATATGTATCTAAGCAAAATTTGAGCTCCGGTTATTGGTAAGATTAGATTTATTTATAACCTTAAAATTAATGATACAAGCCTTGGTTTGTTTAAATCATCTTTTTAATACTGTATTTTTAGTTTCCTTTTACTCTCTGTCGGTCCGCGATAGTATACCTAAGTAATGAATCTGTGTTGAATAACACAGTGTATCGAATCAAATACAAGGCATCATTGTTGTTTGGTGACTGTGACAATACAAAGTAGTGAAAGGGGCACTGATTGAATTGCACTGCACTGGCAATTGTTTGCAGGATGCATGCAATTTATTTAATGTGTCAAGAGAATGACGCCACTGTACTAACTACACCTACTCAATTACATGCAAATAATATTAAACATAAATATAACTAGACTTTAGCGACCGCAGTTGAGTAGATAGTAATATGCATCTGAAACTCTTGTCAATATTATGCTGCGCTTTGAATATAAACTTTTCTTTAAATATTTTTTTTCTATCTAAACAATAAAATAAGGCATGTCTATAGATTCATAATAATTATTTTTGTATACAGCTTTCAAGCTGCATTTCTGTGTATATATTACGTTATCTAGTAAGTATGTAATTCCCTAACGTCTGAAAAAACCTAGTTTTGCAATACATGTTTTTAGGGAGGTATAAATCGTATATTCCTAGCCATCTTTCAATTTTATTCATAGTTGATTATAACATTTATTTTTTTGGAATCTTTTAACTTTTTGTATTATATACTGATTTTAGTAAAGTAACAATTTAAAGTTATAAATATTACTTATTATGGCAAACGGGTATGGAAAAAGAAACCAGAGAAGCCAGAGATTAACACTTTGGAGGAGGCCTTCACCCGAAGAGGAGTTCTTACAAACCAAACAAACTAATTACATATCATTGTTTAATTTATAAACACTATTTAATAGTATTATATACAAAAATAAAAAATCTTAATATATATAATATGTATTATACAAAAATATAAAAAATAATAATTATTAATATTATATAAACTAGAAAATAAGTAGATAATACAACCAAAGATAGATATATATATACATAATAGATATATTCATAGGTTATATATATATTCATTTACTTTTTTTTGTAAGAAATAAAAAGGCTTTTTTATTTTTATTTTATTTTATTATGGCAAATTAGATAGAAGTAAAGTATATTGTTACAATTAATAGTCACGCTAGATTAGGTATAAACAAAAAGAATTTCAAGTTTAACATATTTTTTATTTATATAACAAATTATGTTTTATTAATTTAATAAAATTACTTTAAAACTATGAGACAGATTGTTGTCAATTTAAAAAATACGTGTAGGTATTAATATTTTTTAGAAATTTAATTACATGTTTCGTAATTCTATCACCAAGATGTCCTTAATAGCACTATTCTTTATAGTATAATTTTCAGTAAATATATAAATATATTTACACCTAAAATTTATTGAGGCTATTAATCATAATATTATGAAGCAGTATAATATGAGTCAGCTATGTGTTATATTTTTACCGAAAAATATTGTTATTGACAGTACAATTACGTTGATTTTCATATGAACATATCCCATTAAAATATCGTTTTCGTTAATTTTATAAAATGAAATAGGCACACTCGTTACTTTATATAATATTATAAAACGATGCATATTATATTATAATATAGATGGGCGAAAACTTTTGATTACCTTTTATAAAACACTCATCGCAGTTTAAAGAATGTTTGTACGGAAGTCATGAGAGATCTTGCTTGCCTTTCAAATTCCATTTGAAATACAATAACAATAATAATATGCATGTATCACTTTATGCTAATATCACGCAATATCAATCACTGAAGCAGGTATAAATATTTTATATTAATTAAGAATCAATAGTGCTTTTATCTAAATTAATATAACGACGTAGCTAAATACAATATAATAAGTAGGTTAATAGAAAACATAATTATTAACTTTACCGATGCAGGTTACTGAGTTTTTTTACTACAAACAATAACTATTTTGTACATAATTGAAAATTATACTAAAATAAAGAATAATATGCTTATCTTAAAAACGAATTAACATTTATTTTATATTGAATTATATTTTACAATATCATTATTGTAATAATAAGTATATGATACCATATGTAGTCGACATCAAAATAAATAAATTTAAATTAAATATATATATTATATCCTTTTTAACACTACAACAGGCCGAGAGGCCTAATAACAGTAGTGTATTCGGTATTAAGTGAAACCATCACATATATTGTGTCCTCACCGGGTCGGACCTGGAGCTCCCGGATGAAAGGCAAGTTACTGCACCACGAGAGCCACCAAAAGCTCGTACCACTTCCTTTGGACTATCATTTTCGTAGCACTGCTGTTAGGGTTAGGGAAGTGCGGTCACGGCTATGGAATCTCGCGTCACAGGGATACGGAGTGTCGCACTATCTGACGGCACATGCACCAGCCACTTAAACCATGTCTTCGTCAATTTACACGCGCACACCTACCGAAATGTGTCCTCACATATGTTTTCATCCCCCGCACAGTCTTCACACAAAAATATTGTAAAAGAAAGTTTCTTTTGCCAGATTTTACTTTTTTTTCGAATACATGAAACCATCATAATATGCAAAACTAATTCTTTGACTCATTTATCGAAAGGCGGAAGGCAAAAATTTATAAATACCTTAAAATTTAAGTTTCAATGAAAAATGTGTGTGTGTTTGTGGGTGGAGTGTAAATTTACCGCCCCGTATGACATCAACCCTATTTACGCCGCTGCTCAGATGTGTTGGTGATTCAGACACACAATAGAAAAATTAGAGGGAACGTTGATCTTCGTGACCTCTTCAATCACCTAAAATTCTGCGCAGACATTAATTCTCAAAGCTTAGTTTTCAGGGTCCTTTATGCTAGATAAAATTTGTCTCAAAGCCATACAGGGACATAATATGTAGCATGCACGCCTTACACAAACGACATTATTTGGTCCTCACAGATTATATTAATTCTAATAGTACGTATCTAAATATTGTTTGTACATACTTACGTATTAAGTAAACCGAATTTGTTACCTTACATAATAATCCAATTATAAAGTAGTATGATATTATTTGAGTTGGTATTTCACTGTTGAACTGGTATGAACTCTCCTGTTTAAAACATTCTACACATATTATGTCTTATTATTTTTTACACACGTGTGTATTTAATTTTTTTATATTGTATACCTAAATGTATATACATTAAAATAATTTATTATCCTTACCGGCGCCTAAAGTGTACAGTGAACTAACTTGCCTACTATAAAGCCAGTTAAAAAATATGCTTCCATATAAAGAAACTGCAATACTAACGTATCATTAGATAAAGGTAATAAAATTTTATTTCATTTAAAACTAATATTGCAACTACAATAAATAAATTGTTAACTGTCTATTCTGATCCATTCTCACGGTGATAACATAAATATGTGAAAAATTTTACTGTTTTTTTTAAGTTAATAGATATTTTTATTGCAAGTTATTATTAATGAAATGAAAGTTACAATCACACGGAGCTTTAGTGCAATTATTGTTGTACAAAAAAGTGGTTTTGTAATACATGCATTTAGAAAACTTTCAGGTATATTTGATTTAAAATAGAGACATTTATATAAAAAAAATATAAGTAATAAAAATAGGTAATAATAAATTTGTATTTTTTTACACGTTTACACGTTTTTAAGATAATAGCTATCCGGTGCAGCTATGGGACTAAAATGCGCTATTTGATAGTAAAAAATTAAACAGCACAACAATATTGAAAGCACCGTTAACTAAATATACGTATAATAAAGTAAAAAATTACAGCAACAGGTTAATAATTTATATTACAAATTATTTATCATCAAGAATTTTGTAGTAATAATGTTTCATTCATTTCAAAATTTACACCCACGATGGCCGCGCGGTTTAAGCGTCGGCCTATAGCGTCGAGAGTCCCAGGCTTGAATCCAGGGTCTGACAAGTACACGTCTTATTGTTTTTCAATTTGTGTATGAATGAGTCAGAGTATAAACCTAATAGGTTAGGCAAGTGGCTGACATCCGTTTCTCGTAATAAAAAAAAACTAGTAATATAAATCTCCATTCTGTGGAGGGTCATATGATCCTGATAGAATCGGACATAGTTGGAAAAAAATCAAAATTAGAATATCTGTTATAAAAAATACCATTCACAATTCTAATATAATATAAGGATATTAAGTATATAATACTGAAGTGTTATTATAACTTATATTTAAAAAAAAATCTATGTCAAATTATTATTTGTGTTCGCACGTAGCCGAGTTGATAAAACGACTGTCTATGAAGCTGTGAGTCGCATGGTTGATCCCGCGACTGGGAAAATGAATAACATGCATGGTGTATTTTTTTGTGTTTAATCATGGTTTTTGTATGTCATAATACTTAAATTGTACAAAAGAAGTTTAATAAACATTGTGAAAAGGTAACTTTGCTCTTAACAAAATATAGGTATAATAGTGGATAGGTGTGGCAGAAATTTGTAATGACAGTATTATTTTAGATGAAAAACGACCATTTTTTTATAATAAATATAAAACAGTAAGTAAGCAGTTAAAATGGTCAGGGTTATCCCACTCATTAAGCCAGTCTATGAACCTAATGAATGGAAGGAATGGCTAATAGCGATCTTATGCTCCATTTGGATTATTGTAATTTACTTTTTTATTATTGGCGACTGACTACAACTAAAACATTAAGTAAAAAAAAACATTTTTAATTCAATAAAATAATATACTTACAAGATTTCTCAAGAGTGACACAACACCGCCTACCAAAGCTCCACTATTGAACACCTCGGACGCATCGTTATTTGTTAATTTTGCTGTGATTAGGAATTGTACCTACAGGTGGCTAATTTCGTAAAGCACATTTGCCAGAATCCTGTGTATGTGAATTTGAGCCCAGTACCAATATTTTTCAAGATTTTTTAACAGGTATTTTTCTGAGACGATCCATTTCAAAAAACCATTGCCAAAAAAACTATTAATTTAAATAGGATTCTTTTAATTGCTATCTTTTATTATACTATGGTACCAAATGTATTGTTCAGTATTAAAAATGTTAATTTATTTTATTGAATTTATTATATACGTACCCAGGTACTACCAGTTTAACAGTATGTGCATTTCTTAATAAACACGTTTAAAAAATAATAAATTATTGCTCTGATTTTTTATATTGTTTAATTACGAACGTTTATTACTTCACAAATATGTAATATTGTAATCTATTTATTTAATTTAAATCAGTAGTAACAATTTGTAATGTACATAATATTATTATTATTATTATGTTTTCTTATATTGAAAAAATAACAGAACATTCATTATAAAAGTTAGCAAATTAACTGTACCTAACTAATGATGCAAATTCTATATCCAACCATGCTCAAGTAAGCCAGTTTATATAAATTAAAAAATAATAATTCTTTAACATTTATAATAATAATTTTACGTGTGGCAACACACCTATCATAATCTAAAGAATCAAAATCAGTACCGTCTATAATCTGTTGCGTTACACGTTCAGCCATTCTCTTCATTACACCAAATAAATCCAACAACAGAATAATACTATAATAGGATTATTAAATTCGTATTATTTGATGAACGTACAGAATTTTCTTCTATTATATTGTACGAATTTCATTTCCCGTCTGGCATTGGGCAATGATAATAAAATCATTCCGTGAGACGAATCGGATCGCATTGATTGAGCGTGATTTGACCAGATGGCGTCTGTGTTTGTTTTTGCCGAAATACGTCTCTTTTTTCTATGCGTTTTGTTTATTCAAGTGAACAATAATTTTCTCTCTTGTGATTGAGTTTTTTTATTTGGCTATTATTATGATTTGCCTGTTTGTTTTTGAGTTCAAATAATGTTAAAAATTTTGAAGGTGTATCAATATTTTCCGTTCATAAGCATCGATCACTGCCAAAAATAGAACACTTATAATAATTCAAGCTGTTCTTTGTCTTCTATTGGTCGCTGATTAAATAATACTAAATATATTAATATATTTAATTCTTCAGCTTAAATTTACAATTATTTTCGAACTAGCAATTAATAATTTAATAAACCGTGTCCGGAAATTTGCACACTTCATCGTGAAATGTTGTATCGGAAATAATATATGGTCGTATATAATATAGAGTCGTATTAGTCTTCTTCCACACTGTCACGACCCAACATTGGGACATAGGGCAAGCACAAGTTCGCGCCACTTTCCTCAGTCCATCACCAACTCTGGCGCCTCCCGCCATGTCAAACCTGCAGCACGTAGGTCGCTTTAGTAGTAGGTCGTATTACTACGGAGATAAAATTCATGCCTAAATAAACACGGTTCTTGTCGGTTTACAGTAAGCCACGGTAAAAAAAATTGAAAATAGCCGATATACCTACGAGATTATTTGTTAAGTTAGGTTAGGTTTTCATTCCTTAATTTTATTTACTGAAATCTGAGATTATACGGTCATCTATTCTCTTTCCGATAAAAAAATCTCACGGCGAAATGTGCTACAGTAAAATGTAATACGTACAATTTACATGTAACCTTAATAAATATGTAAACACAATTAAACTTTTACTCATATTATTACAATATAATTTTTTATTCCAGTACTACACAGAAAGTCCATACAAATATGTATGTAAAAAATAATAATAATATTTAAAGTATTGCTAATTATTAGAAATTAAATTCTGGCAACTATAATTATTTAAGAACTTGCTCATAAAATTACAGAAACGTATTGCTTATAGTTGGTACCTAATCCCATTTTTTGTTATCACAACATGGTGCAAACTAACTTTTTCATATTATTATACTAACATTTTTTTTCTAGTATGTACAGATCATATAAATACAGTCAGTGATATTATGTATAGTATTATTATGAATAATGAATAGAAAATCTCTTTAATGACCTTATTTTATACAATAATTAATAATTGCATAAAACTTAATCAAAAGAAATCGAGGCCCCTTTGTCATTATTTATTAAAGATTAGCACACAATATGGATTATAATTAATATAAAAATATAATAGAATAAAGTGCAATGAAATTAAAAATACTCATTATCTATTGATAGTACAATGGGCAATTGATAATAAATTCACATATGGTAACTCTTGCACGATCAATTAAAAATGTAAATGACATGCTTGTTACAAATGAGAGGAAAATCATGACTGTTCATTGAATCAAGGATATCCAGCAATCAACCGTATTATTTTTAACTGTAAGATACAAAAGCATGTGATACATACAGTGATTAATTTTGTCTTCATCGACAACAACCTTTGTATTTTTAGTTGGGGCAAATCACTACAGCAATATTTTAATTTAAACCAAAATTCCACTATATAAGCAATACATATTTGAAAAATATTTTTCCAATGGTTGTCGGTAAACGTTGATACAAGTCAAAAGATGGCGAATAATTTCATACTTTAAGTATGAATATTAAATTTGTCAAACACATCAATCGTGGAACACTTATTTAATAATTGCATACTTCAGTGAAACGATTTAAACGAAAAAATAATTTTCAACTATAGGTGCGATGAAATTTCGGACTCGCTGCCAATAGGAGAGCGATAGTCGAGCTGTGAACACGTCAATTTGCTTTGTGATGGCGTCGGAGGAATTAATTCTTAAATCGTGTATGACTAAAATCAACAAGTATTATGACTAAAAAATGTTACCCATTTATTTGAAAGAGAAAACATGTCAATGAATATATTATTATTATTACTAATAGAACAATAAACATAACATTAAATGGACGGATGTTAAATTTTTATGACAAATTATGTTTTTTTCTGCACGCGTCGTTTGCACAATCTTCGAGTCGCGTAGTCACGATCGTTTAAGACCGTGCCCCAGCTGAAGTATAGCCTTAATAACTTTTACACTTCTAGAGTTATGAATATGGATTTACAATTATTAAAATTACATTAGTTATGTGATTCCACTTTGAAAATAATAAATTTATTCATTATTATTCGAATATAAAATACATTTGATCCTTAATAATACAAAAACAAGTGAAAGTAAGTAAATTATCTTGTTCTATCCTAATTTAAATATTTATTTGTACTATTAACACAAATTTTATGATAAATTGTTGTAATTCATTTATCCAACCCACTGGGTCCTTGCTCTGGATCAAAATATACATTGACTTGGTCCAGAGTAATTGTCTAGTGAGTTTGGTCTGATTTAGCGGTGCCAGTATAACAAGATGATTTCCATTTTTGGCTTATTATTATTGAACGTTTGGAAGCTTAGTGAAGATTTGTGCTATATTCTGTGGCAATACAAAGTGCGTAGAAAAATATTTGTTTCTTTGTATATAATATTATTTGCAGATTTACTGATGAAAATACTTACACAATGAATGTGTGTTAATTATTTATGTGTAAAAACTAAATTATTATTATTACGTAATTACAATGTTATTATTGAACTATATATAGAGGATTTCATCAATAATATTTTAATGGAATACAATTTAAATATAGTTATTGAGCTGTTAAGCCTGCGATATGACAAAATTAAAATTGCATTGGTGAGATAAAAATTTCTTTATAAGTACAAAAATGAAGGCCAATTTATTTTTGTAGACGGAACAATTTTATCTGTTTAAATGACAGGTACCTACTGAGGGTTTTATCATCATTAAGATACTTGTAACATCTACGATGTAATGACTTCTCAAAATGACAGAATTACGGTATCATTAAAATAAAACAATGTAAATTAGAGGTTTCTCTAAAACAAAATATTAAAAAATATATTTAAATTTTGATGATATGATATTATAATAGAATATTAAGGGTTTTCCTATACCATGCGTTATAATATCAATAAACCGTAAATACAAATAAAAAAACATTTTTAAAAAATTGTCACATTGGAGATTTTAACAGGTTATTATTATAATATGTATTAATTACTAAACACTATAATATAAAGCAATAAAACTAGGACAATTTATATCAATATTTTTTTTTAAGTTTCGATAGGCACTCTATATTATTAAAGTCGCTAAGTTAGTGTCAATAATAATATGACGGCGCCATATTGCCTTTAGTTAATTTCAATTGACAATAACATCAAATCATTCAAAACACCTAACTATATCACATAACATACGCTATTTTAAACATTTGTTGGTTAAGGGATATTTTAATATGAAGTATTTTTTCATCATACTTTTTCGAAAACACTCTGTTGTTCTACAATATTCATTATAATAATAAAATAAATGTTACAGAAATACAATGTCAGCGTATTTATATAATTTCATTTTATTATTGCCTGTCATGCCTTCTAGGGATTCCAATTGTAAACAAAATAAATGAAAAATTGATACATTAATTTATTGTACGCATAATGTTAATATTAATATAAATCAAACTTATTCTAAGTACGTGGTTTATTATAATAATATATTATTCATTATTTATACAGAAAGTCAGTATTTCTTAGGAGATATAACAACTGTGAGAACAATAAAATTGAACGCCGCGGACAATTGCACGCGCCAACACAAATTTGGTACTCACTGAAATATTGTAGAACTTTAATTACCGTTGCTAATTATTTTCGAAACAATAATAATTAATTGTGTAATAACATTGTTTCACCTCAATATAACGTTTTGCAATAATAAGTTAAGTATTTGTTTTAGAATTTGATTAGGTTGCTAGGAAAACAATAAATTAGAGTTTTTGGTTTTTTAATTTTTCAATATAAATGTCATTTCATTTTAATTGCATTGTTTGCTTTGTATTTTGATATCGTTTAATTTCGTTTTATTATTGATTTTGCTTTAAATTTGGCTGTTAAATTAGACAAGCCAAAAAAAAGAAATAATATATTTTTTTTCTATGAGTTTAAAACTAGTTTAAAATAGCAGAAACTGTCTGTATCATAATCAATGCTTTTAATATTGGTATTTTTATGGATTCCATGATGTCACGAAAGCCTTTCAGATGAAAAGAGTTTTCTTCAGCTGAAAAAGACAAAATGAAAATGCTAGTGTAACTAAAACGACACACAATAATCGAATAATTTCTAACCTTTTAGAGCTAGAAAAGTCAGAAAATCTTGACAGAAATTTGAAAAACTATAAGCAACTTTGCTAGTAACAATTTGTTACAGCAATGCTCTAACAAATTCTAATTTTCTAAGTTTTTATTTCATCTGCGATCAATTCATCTTGTTGTGAATTTAAGGTTATCTAAAACACTATAGATAGTAAGACAACTTTAAGCAATTACCCACTATAAATTATTATAGTTTTATTAAATGTGTAATATTTAGTTAATAAGGATGACATATCGACTGCCTAATCTGCGAACCAGCCAACTGTATTTTTGACTAAACATAAAATTTTGATGGCATTTTGTTATAAAGCATGTTTTCTATGCTCACACAAAATTTCAATATCCTAAACCTATAAATAAATTCTTTATCGTTCTTCAAAAAAAAAACAGCCAGTTGCAGGTGTCAAATTTCCAATCTCGTAAATGGAACAACTCCGCTCTTTATATAAATTTTCTTTATATATAAAAGGAAGGTAAAATAGTGTATTAAAATACATTGGACGCTAAAGACGCGCCTAGCGCGTAACGATTAAGTGGCCATTCGATATAATTAGCACGCTATTTAAATGTGGTGTTTAATAAGTAATTATCTAGTCAGCAGTCAATGTGTTTTAATCAAAGTGCAGTTTTAGTGTGTTTATTGAATTATTAAATTCCGCTCGACAGTTAAATAAATATTTTTTGTCTCCTTCCTAAACAATTTGCTCAAATAAAGTTAACCAATTTGGAGATTAAGCAGTCGATATCGATTTTTCAATAGTTTTTTTTTATATATATAAACTTAATTAAATGTATGCATAACAAATGGGAGTTGAATTTATATCAATCGCAAACGGGATGGATAGCTTTACACATTATATTTCCTAAATAATATTTTCTAATAAAAATGCATTTGAAAAGTTACTTCAAAAGTGTTGAGGTTGTTTCAAAGTATGTATGTTAAATAAAAAATACTGCAGTATTAAATCATCTGTATTATTCATTAAATAAAAACATAGCTAAATAAAAATTAATAAATATTCTTATGCAATAGAATTAGAAGAGTAATAGTTAATCACTTCGCACTACTAATAAGAGTAAAACTTTTACATCTGTTCAAAAATAAATTATGTATTTGTAGATTAGAAATCTGTATTTGATTAGGTACGTAATTTTTAAACCTCAGAAGATGGTTTTTGAATGTTGAAAAATTCGACATAGCTCAAAAATGAACTCACTTCCGTGATTAATTATTTCGTGACCGATCAATACTTTTGAAATTTTGTTAAGCAATTTGTAAGAAGGCACTGATCGTTTGTCATGCAAGTAAAATAGACTTTGCTTTCTTTCAAACGTGTGATTTTAACCCAGGGGCGTACGAGCAAATATTAAATAATTGCATATTATTTTTTTTTGTTTAAAATCTATATTAATAGCCAGAAAAAGTTTTTTTAATTATTTTTGATAATTTCCCTATGCTCTTCTCTCCTCGGCACTTTACATTAGAAAGTAACTTTAAACTCAGTCAGAGCTCACTTTGAGCGTAGAAACCTTAGTCCTGGGTATCTTCTCCTAGGGCATTCCCAGCCTAAAACTTAACTAGATGCTTCACACCGCCAATGTAGGGCCACGTGATACGCTTGGTTTGGAGGGATTACCTTCAATATCTCTGATTTAATAGCTGCGCATTAATTGTATTGGTTACCTACGAAATTGAGTTATTTAACACCTAAGTTTAATTTACGATTATTAATATTGTACTTTCTGTTCCCATAACTAATCCTTTATTACTGCTTTACAATAAAAGTAAATTATCATATTTTTTTTCCACTAGGCATACGGAAACTTTTAGGTTGTTGTATTCTTCCCTTAAAGCAAATGATCGAATACGAGATATGAATAAAACTCTACACATAAGTGGGTAATCTTCTGAGTATAGCTGTAAGAAAGTAGAGTTCTTGAGTGTCGAAGTGTCGAGTGAGAAATATGGGATAAACTTAAACACGTATTAAAGAAGAAGTTATTTTCGGTATTAACATATGTGTTAGTAATATGAATGAAAGTTTATAAATTAAGTCATAATATGAACTGTTGAAAAAATTATGTCATTAATCAAAACTGGCATCAAAGTTTTAGTCTATGGCGACTAGATTTTGCAATTCTGTCTCTATTCTGTTACCAATACTTACACTTAATTATCTCTGGTTACTATCATTTTGTAACTTGAATACGTGTATTAATTAAGGCGCTAAGTACCAAAATAATAAAAACTGACATTTTTATAGAAAAATATTCTACATACCAACGCCAATAACTTCAACTATAGTCTAAGTGCCTCAAGCAAGTCAAAAAACACAGCAAAATAATTAAATCTGTCGACGTTGTAAGTCCGTTGGCGTGTTTTATTTATAATGGTGTAAGTAGCACTGCAGTGGTCAACGGCATTCAATATAAAATAGCTGAAGATGGTGTGTTGACACTTGCGAGTTCTTAATACCTAAAATTATAGAAGCTGCCGTGATTGCTTCACACTGTAAAACTACATTTTTTAAAAGGTCTGCTTATTGAAATTTTACTGCAATGACTCGGTATTTTGTAACTACATGCAATACTACTTTTTGGTACTTAGAGCCTTATTTAATACACGTATTCACTTTTTTATTAACTATGGGAAAATAGTAAACATAATAGTATTTCATTATAATTCTAAGCAAGAATATTATAAACCTACAATCAAGACTGGTGTATATATTGTATTATTTAGGTAAATACAGGTTATAAAAATCTATCATGATTTTTAAGGAGAGTTTTACGCTTACCTTTATTTAGTAGATGATAGATAAAATAAATTATACATTTCACATAGCTAATATGATTTTAATCCAGGCATATATATCACAAACATGATGCGCTACCTATCTCTATTCTAGAGGTAGATACTACGGAATAGCATAGTATTTTAAAACTAAATTAAAACACAATATTTTATATATTTTCACTGTGGACATATTTTATACCTCAATCTATTTGAAAATAACTGGGTGAGATCCTAAAATATCATATAAATTATATGATTAATATAATATATATTTATATTTAAGAATGAGTACGTCACTGCAATTGTAAAAACTATTCTGAACATACCAAAATCTGTCAATTCTTTTAGTACACACCGATGACGTCACTAGGACATCAATCATATCAGTCGTGATGTCGTGAATTATTGTTGTCTAAAAACCAGTTTATCATCTTTTTGGCACAAAAACTGGTGACAGGTGAATATTGATACCTTTACTCTGTATTGAAGTTAAATTTATAACTTTTCCATGTGACTCACTGGTATATTTTTTTTGAGAATTTAAGAAAAACTATAAAACGGAAATCGCGAGCTTCTTTTTATTATTGTTTTTGTTTTGATAAACTTAAATTATTCATGTATCTATCTACAGATATAGGATAGAAGTAAAATATCATATATATGAGAAAGATAATTTGTTATAAATAGATTATTATTTAGGCGGCTCTCGTGGTGCAGCGGGTAAGGCGCTGGCCTTCCACCCGAGAGTTCTGGGTTCGATTCCCGGTCATGACAAAAACATTTATGTGTTTTTCTCAAAGCCTGGGTGCTTGTGATTGTTCAAAAATTACTAACAACCACCTTGTACGAACAAGCAAGGACATGGTTATTAATAATTCTAAAAAAATAAAATAGATTATTATTTAAAACTGTGACTAAAACGTAATAGTTTGTTTTAATCCTGCTTGTAAGATACGCGTTTTTATAAATACTTTGACCAACCTAATACCTGTCTAAAGGCCTGTTCGGACCAGTCGAGTAATTTACTTGGGTAGCGAGTAATTTAGTAACTTAACGTGTACCAACAGACAAATTTAGCCGAGTAATTTAGTAAAATCATTTAGTCGAGTCAATCCATTTTGTTCTAATTTTTCGGACGATTACTGACCCCCACCACCTCTCACTAAATACTAAACAAGCCACGAGACAAGTCTGAATACGTTATTTTTAGTTAAATTCATTAGTTGTCGTAGAATTTCTTCCTCGTTATTAACTTAATTATTTTTTGAACATACATAGTTTGAAAACACTTTGAATGAGGTTCATAACACAAGTTCGTATCCCTGATTTTTTTTCTATTGGTTATATATTTCTCAGAAGTGTTTTTTAATTGTGTATGTTCATAAAAAGAATTTTACTTTCTTAAATCTTGCGAATTATTCGTTGAATAAAAAAAATAGTGCTCTGTTCATTTTGACACATCACTCACTAATGTACCTGTGTTCGGACACTTTTCAGTTACTAAATTTAGTAGTAACCAAATCACTCGCCACTTGATTAAACTACTCTACTCATCCTAACTGAGTATGATAAACAGATATTACATACCAATAAATGCGTACGACAATGATCTAGGGGTAGGCTGAAAATAAATTTTAAATAATACCCTGTAGGGCGGAGTTAGACATATTTCCATACGCTATTTTGAACGCAAATTGTTTGTAGACCTCAAATCAACGTAACCTAACTTAACGCAAGCCTAACCTAACCTAACCGACAAAGTCACAATTTATAAAAAAAAAACATAATTTTAATAAAATTGCAATTGAAGATTTTTTTAAAACTTAAATGCTGTCTTTAACAGCAAAACATGTGATAGTTTGTCCGGTCGTTGTATCCAGCTAAACCATCAAAAAATAATGTATAATGACGTGGCCGTTACTTTGGCCAATACGTGGTTGGAAAGAGTGTAAGCACATCTCTTGTATAGATATGACAGAAGAATAATTAAGTATTAAATAAATACAGAATTTTCTGTATATTTATTTTGTAGAACAAAGAAAACAAAAACACAACTACGTTTACAGTGCGCAGTACAAATTTAATATTAAAATATTTCGGTTCATTTAAAAAAATTCTGATCATTTTTCAACGACTGCGCATAAAATTAAATCAAAATATTGCCTAAACTTTTAAAACAACCATTAAAAACGACTTTTAATATGTATATGCATATTCATAGCATCACTTTTTTAATAAACACAACGCAGATTAGGATATATTTATTTTTTTAATATTTATAATACAGACATCATAATGATAAATTTAATAAGATGACACAATATCTACTTAATTTATTATAATAATATATTATATTTGACTATGGACTGTTGAAAATTTGAAATGAAACTATTATTTTATACATAATATATGCAATTTTCAATATATAAGGTTCAATGGATTCTAAAGAAAGCTATGCCCTAGTTTCAAGATATGCGAATATTGGAGCTTTCTGAAGCTTAAAATGTAATATGGAGCTCTCATCTTTGAAATATATTATACTTACCAACTATTCAATGCTGTAGTGTAATGCTATCATATTAATATGTAGATTATTATTAAACTACTATGAATACAATTTGTTGGGTGTATCAAATATTAACATACAAATTTTTACTATTCGTAAATAAAACTAAAGAAAATAAAACAGATATGAATCTCTATTATATCATTCATTAATTATTATTAACACTTATTATTCATATATTATTCATATATATATTCATATATATCATACATTAATTATTAACACATGGTAAAAAATACACTTTGACTATTGAATATAGATTTTTATTTATAAGAATTCAGTAGAGTATAATATAGTATTACATTTTAAAATTTAAAAAAATGTTACATATGTACTTATGTATTTTTTTCAATGTGAATTTAATCCAGAGTGTAGTTCATTATTTTGGGTGGATAACGGATAATCATTTCTTAAAATTTCTGTTAAAATAACCTCAATCCTGTGTAGGCTAATATGTTTCACTTAGTGGTATTATGATTATAGATAATATCAAAAAAATACCTACAACTAAGGATTAATAATTGTAAGTAAAAAATAAGTTTGCATTAATTCCTATTTTCATGAATTTAGAAAAAAATATCGTTACCTACATAAAATATGTACTTTAAATTAATAAAAAAAACTATTAACTATATTTATATTAAAGTAAATACAACAAAATTATTCTGAGAAGTTCTCTAAAATACTTCAACAAATATTTACTCTGAGAACAATTCGCAAACCGTCTTTATACTTCTACGATAAATAATGACATATAGGTATATATTTTAAAATATAATTAATGAATACCAAACAAGTGAACGATATTATAATAGGTTGAAAATATAATTATAATATAATAATTATATTATATCACTACATTACCCAAGATTGGACCCACTGATTACTGTTTATTGAAAACCAGCCACAGCTACTTCTTTGTCTTTCAGTCTTCACTGATATTTTCACTATTTTAATTAAATCATAAAAATTAAGGCATCCCTGTGACCGATTATGTATGTATAATATTTGTATGTACTCATCTATACAGAATCGCCACCAGAGTTCCAATTGCTGTATGCCAATTTCCTGTATGTGAAAAAATGCATCATCCAAATAGAAATAATCTACTAAGAAACTAAAAACAAAGAAATATTATAAGTCCATAGATAAGTAATATTCGTATTTTACCATTTATTTACGTCGCACACTTTCGTAATTCAAATTTTATTTATATTTAGACTGAGTATAATATATATTTATATATCATAATATCAAGTATCGTTTTATCAAATCGAACACGTCAAAATAATAATTACACATCTGTATGATATAATGGGTTAAATATAAGGGTTTTAAATTATGGTGAATGTATTGAGATTACGTTCGCATTTACTTTTGAATGCATATTTCTAAATAATAACATATCTGGTATTAGTACTTATAAATCACTCGTGAAGTCATTTAAATCAAGGGCAAATGGAAAAAAATATAACGATTCGCATTTATATTCCACTATATAATATAAAAATGCAGCGCCTCTGTATATATACTAATATACTATTATGAAAAAATAATTTACTTACTCTGATCAATAATACAAAAATGAATATTTATTAGGTACTTCCCAATTTATTGAATTAAAGGTGATTTAGGTACGTATTTATAGAACTATGTCTACATGGCATGTATATTTATTTTATTTTTCTATAATTATAATAATGCATAATAATATAATCCTTCTTTAAGAAAATAAACGACGTTGAACGTCACAAAAACTAGTTTGTTCATTTCACTCATTCAAAGTCGATATGTGATTTATTACATTCAGATCTGAATTCAGTCAATGTAAAATAGTAATAGCTAACAACTAATCTTAACAATATTTACATGCTGTTTATATTTAAAAATGCTACTTTTGATACTGTTAAAATGAAAAATTAAATGCCCGATTTTTGCTTATTTTATTTTTAGATACTCGAATCAAATAAAGAATCAAAATAGGTACTGCAATATTTATTTCCCTGTCAATATAATCGTTATATTTAATTTCCATTTTATAATATAAATGTCATCCGATTAAATATAATTTTTTTCTTAATAACATCACAAAATAAAAAAAAATACTGGTAGGTAGATAATATTAAGTATGTATTTTAAAAATTAATAAAAATATGAAATTTTCTACGACAATCAGACCTGCAGTGCGTATATCGTTGTTGTAGAAATTCTCCAAGATGCGCGAGGTCCGGACCCACACATTTTGTAATATATTAACCTACAGTAATAGGAAAGAAAACTACCTGTGTTGAGAAGAATAATCGTCATCAATTGGTCGACATAAACTGACGTGTTCATCCGAAAATGATGTAAAACTAAATACCAATAAATCATTATATATTATAAGACCACAGTGTGAAATATATCTATATTATAAAATTGTCGATCCTCAACTAGCTAACATCCAAAAATACTTCCATGTATTTTTAATAAAATATGTGTCAGATTAATTTTTTAAACAACTACACACCGAATAAATTGACGCATTGTTATAATAATATAACATTATGCAATGATAGCCAATTACTAAATTAAAATGTGTGTAAGTTTTTTTGCCGCTACCAAACTAATGCGCAATTTGAATAATAGTAATAATCAATGAAGAAGATTTATTGAAACATATTTTTTCGTGTCTTTAAAACGCTTTCAAAAAAAAAATTAACGCCGGTGAAAGTAAGCAAGGTACGTGCAATAATGTATAAAATTAGCGAGAAAAAAATCAAGATGTGTACGTACTCACCTTAAATGACTTGAAAGAGAATGATTTCATGGCATTTTGATTGAAGACTTAATGCATTTGTGACTTTATATTATTATTTATGTGTTCACAGCCTGTCATATAATACAATATAGCGAGAGGTTCTATCTTCACCTAATATCACCTTTGATAAGTAAGCTATTTTTTGTACGATGCAATAACGTTTGTGTTGCAAGACCTAATAATTTTACTTACTCAATGCTAATTTTGGTACTATATTACTTTGTGATACTCACGCCTCAGACAGGCGCAATGTCTTGTCACGCTACACCCATCGGTTCAGCGCCACGTTTTATGCAGCTTTTCACCCCTGCAATGTATTTAGTAGAACGCGATTCAAGTATTACTGTATAGAGTAAAAAATGGATCGTTTTATAATAAAATCATAATTTAATAATCAGTAATTTGTAAAACCTTGATACTTTATAAACATTACATTAAAATTGTTTTTTTTAATGTTGTTTGTTGAACCTGAATACCTTTTCAAATACGAATTAGGTACTTCTTGATATTTTACTGTTTAATATGAAATCAATATTACCATTAATTAGTCTATCCACTGATGGATGAAGGCCTCTCCAAGCTGATTCGACTTTTCTCGGTCCTATGAGTTGCGTTGCTACGTACGTCCGCAAAAATTTACCATTTCATCGATCCAGCGGCCTCTAGGTCTACCCTGAAGGCGTTTTGTACCTCTTGGGTACTACTGGATGACTATATTTGTCCATCAATTTTCCCTTCTTTGAGCTATGTGTCAGCCCGTTTCCAATCGAGATTTTTAGTGAACTCTATTACATCGCAAACCCATTAATATGTAATTAAAATAATGATTAATTTCAGAAAGATCATCAAGATCAAGACATTCAAGATTTTTTGATTAATATACTGAATACATTATAAATGAGAAGTCTGTATACATTAACTCAAAACCTTAAGTTTTCAGATACTTTCATATAATATAACGAGGGCAAAGATATATATTTAAAAATATATATATATTATACAATATCGATAATATTGTCCAATCTCGTATGAAAGAAAATTACGGACAAAATGAATACAAAAACCTGTCATAATTTTTTTTAAATGTTAGCCATAAAGAACCATAGATAGTGCATTGCGAACAGTTTTGAAATTCTTGAATTAAGCGACGTACCTAATTATAGTAGTTATTTGGATGCGACTAAATGATATGGACTCTGTAAGTGCTAGAATGTTTCTACTATATTGACATTCAGTTCTATTGTGACATAAAAAACCACAAAAATTAAATTTAATAATAGTATAATATTTAAAAAATCAAATATAGTATTTTCAATGACAATTATAGACATGCTATATTCTTAAATTTCGAATAGAACATTCATTCTTTATTCAAAAAATATTTTTTTAAAAATAAAATTATTAACATCTAACTGTATTTGCAGATACAAAAACAATATATACAAACGCTAGCATATACCGTGTAATTTCAATTTGAACAATATGTTAAAAGTACCACAGACAACAATAAATTATGACAAAGCGCAACTGTGCAAGAAGAAAATAATAAAGATCTTAATAGTTTCGTTATTATGTACATTCAAATTTTGAATCGATACACACTGCCTACAAAGCATTAGTTTCATCACCAATCGAAAATATCTGTTTATATTTAAATTAAAAATATCATGTGAATTGATAATTTAATATTTGTGGAATACGTAGATAATATGTATTACTAAAACCCATAAGTATAATAATATGATCATTGTAGCGTGTTTTGATATTTTTAATTATTACTTGACCAGACTGATAATTTCACAAGCCCCTGGTTCAAATTGAGGGTTCAGCAAAATTTACATGTTGTTTTTTAATGTGTTTGTACCAAGAGTATTAGTTAAACGATTGGCTAACATGCATGTCTTGTAATAAAATCCATTGATACAACGCCCATATTATGATCTTCTTATCCATCGAACATGGATAAATATATATTACTAGCTGACCTGGCAAACGTTGTTCTGCCATATAAATTATTTCTAGTGAATATTTTGGTTGTTAAATAAAAAATAACGAATGTATCGTAAGTGTATGGGGATGAGATCTATGACAGAAAGAGGAATGGAGCATTGTAGACGATGACCGCCGATAAAAACAAAAAAACACCGACCAATAATTTTCTCAATTCAAAATGAGTAATGATATTCATAATGAATGAAAAACCTGTGATAGGATCTCGTTGTTTAATGTTTATGCAATAACCGTTTTGTCCCTTGCAGAAAATTAGCGAATATTGGAGAGCGTCGTATGAACGGTGTGTGTCAGCGATGAACTCCAGATTATTGTTTCTTCTTCGAATCACGATTTCTCGCGTCGATGTGCGGTCGCCAACCATGATTCCAGCAATGTCGTCAACAACAGGCGCATTGAATCGACGCACGTGCTCTCCAGCTGGTGATTTATCAGGATTGATGACAATAGCGTGATTGTCGCTTTGCAATTCGTACATGTGTGCTTTGAAGAATTTCAATAATTCATTGTGCTCATTCAATAGGGCGTCCAGTTTGCCGATGATGCGCCTGGCATTAGGCGAATTGAGGTTATTGTAGCCGCAACGTGCATCCACACGATTGATGTCCTCACCGCCCATGAAGTAGATTTGTAAAAAACTATGTGGTTCGTTTGGCATTGGCAGCAATGAGCTTACTTTGTGGTATACTTGGCCTTTGATTTTGAACGTAGAATGGAATTGTTGACCATTTGCCGCAGTATTGTGAACTATTTCTGTTGCTCCGAACGAAGTCATTTGTAAGTATGAATTGAATGTGCGAATGGACATCAGGAACAGGTTTGAATCTGGAACCGTGCCGATGAGCAAGCCGTTCAATGGTTCTGGTGGTATCTCAATTTCTGGTAGTTGCACTTTTTTTGAAGGAACGAAGCGGATGTAAATGCTCGATGTACTTGTTGGTGTTGTCGGTCATTTGCTCTGCGTGTGTTAACTACGAACCGGCGAACTTGGCTCCGTTCTAATTGTCGTTGTTGATTTCGTTCAGCTCGTGCCTCTTGTGATTGAGATGCACGCAATTGCGACATGCTCACACGCACGTTTTTGTTATCTTGTTGGATTTGTTCATCTGTTCTTTCTGCTCTACTATTTTGCATGTTTGTTGCTTTATTCTTTCGACGGCCCAAATGCCCCCCTTGCGTCTTGCTGGCATTGTACACTGTAATACACGCACACAAAAATAGATAAATTAAAATAAATCGTACAAAATTTTACACGTTCTGCGTTGTGATATGCCGAATGAAATGTCAAAATGGCGTGACGCTTCTCTTGAATTCTTCTCGGACGTAGCGCCATCTGTCATTCAACAACATAAATAATTTCGTTCTGTTTGAAATACGAACGACGGTTAAATTTGTTCATACAAAAATAATAAAATCGCGATTAAAAAATGGGAGAGTGGGGGTAGGAGAGTAAAAATTTGGGGTTATAGGTATTTTTTGATGAAAAATAATAAAAAAAATACAAAAAGAAATTTTCAAAAAAATAAAAGAAATTTTTTTCTGAATAGAGATACCCTAATCACCTAGCGGTATGAAATATACTTGTTGACCTATTCTCATACCTAACAAATATAATAAATCAAAAATCAAAATAAAATAAATCATAAAAATCGGTCTAGCCATTTCGGAGGAGTGCGACCACAAACATCGTGACACGAGATTTTTATATATATAGAGATATACATTACTTATAGAAAAAAATATCTGTAGTATAACTTGACATCCTTTTTATTTATATAACATCGAGTAAAAAACGGTGGTTGATAGTTTAATGTGTTAGTTGCGAACAGGGATCTAATCTCTTGATAATAGCTTCTATATTGAGCCCAAAATATTGAGAAAAGAAAGTGTAAAATCTAAACACAAAATAAAATAAAGGGATCATTGCACAGCACATATACAGTTTCCTTTCAGATATTTTCAATAATTTATTGCTTACATTTTTTGATACTTTCCAGCTCTTCCATAAAATATACACTATAATTTATAATATTATTGTATTAAATATATGAATATTTATTATAGTTTTCTCGGTATTTCAAATATTCTGTAAATAAAATTAGTAATTTGGTAAGAAACCAAAAAACTGATGTATTTTATTACATTCTGTATGATGCAAAAATATGTTCTATTTATTTCGTATAAATTACATAAAAGAACCTGATGGCTGAAGTGAAGGTTTGTGCAAAAAGTGAAAGTATCAGATACTTTAAAATATGGATTTCATTAATAGAACCCAAATATTGTTAAATAGAAAATGTTAGGATGTTCAATGTTAAATAAACTTTTTTCGATTGTACAATTACACTACTATATTAAATTTAATGATAATCGTTCTGTACGCCTAAATTTAATACTCACGTGTATTAATAAAAATAAATATATATAGTACAACACAAAAAAATAAATCTTGACAATGTGATTTTGATCCAATCTGTAGTAAGCAATGTATTTTTTTACAATCACTCGCAGAAGTAACGACTAACGCTCGTTAATGAGAGGCTTTCTTTTGGTCGTTAGTTGGAGGTTGGGTTGCAACAATGCCATTGTGCATAATATAACGGCACATTATTATTACTGCTATTATCAGTCTGTGGACGGTAGCTCGTACTTACTCCATACGTACATACTACTTGACTACTGGTCAGGTGAAATAAGCATTCAACAGAAATAAGTATTGATCGATAACTGTCATACTCTTTTCCAATATAGGTAGACGATTTGCCACGTCAAAGTGTTTTTTTTTAAAATTTCATAACTATCGATCTATCTACTTACCAATAATTAATTGTTTTTCCCAAACGGCTTTACAGTTTGCATATAGTTGTCTTAAGGACATAATATTATTTCTACATCTACTACTGTCCAATAGTTAGAATTTAATATGTTCATGAAATTTTAAATACTAAATAAAGCCTTCGGTCGGTGCTGTTTCACCCCCAAATGGTCCCTATTTGGGGATATCTCGTTGGATCTAAAGAGGCCTAAACCATTAACAAGCCGACGCATAGTAAAGGTTGATTACGAAGAAAAAAATATGTGGCAACGTTGTCTAAATGCCGTTAAAAAATATATTAATGGCAATGCCGTATTCTGTACTCACTAACAGCTAACAATTTTCCCATACAAGAGACGCTCTTAGACATCCAAATTGTAAACACTTGCATTTCGACCTCCGCAAAAATTATAACAAATTGTATAAAAATGTAGCACCAAATAAAAATCGCCGTTTTCGACCATTCCGGTGTAATTTTATTCACTTCCAAGTCCCAAATGACAGACGATGTCAAACACCAGCATACTGAGTGAGAAGATGAAGCATCTTCTCGCTCCAGACTTGATGAGAGATGGCAGTGCCATAGATAAAATGAAATCTGACCAAAAATGCGTTTATCAAAACGTATCGTGTTTTTCCTAACGTCTCCATTTGTTTAGATGTCGAAAGAAGAGAAAATATTATTTCAATTTAAATACGTAACAATAATACTACACAAGGCGTAACTAAGTGCTCGGCCGTAGTGATTTGGCGGGCACGGCGCGGCGGCGTCTTGCGAAACTCAAACACATAACCGTGTGTATTATGCCCCAAAAAAGACACTGTCTACGAACATTATGCGCACGGTTATACGTTTGAGTTTTGCAAGACACCGCCGCGCCGTCCCCGCGCGACCACTACGTTCTTGCACTAAGTCACAAAAATATAAAGCCAAATAAAGCTCTTTTACACTATAATTTATGTAAATCCAAAGAAAAGGTTATTTTCAATAAAACTACAGATAAGTATGTACTCAGTCTCAATGACAAACCGAAAAAATATTTTGAATTTTCTCCACCATGAGTCTGTTACTTTAAAGGTTTTAATGATACAAGGTCCAAACAATCGACCAATTTTCAAGTATGGAATTTGACAATTTATATCTATTAAAATATATAGACAATGTAATAACCATTTATTATATAGCAATTATGTAATATTAGAAATTAGAATATTAACTAATTAAAACATGATATACAATATACTAAAAACATTTATATTACGATTATACAATAAAGACAAAGTTGTCGCTGACTTACTTAAATTTAAATTCGTTCATTGTCATACTATTATTATAATACTACTTCAAACTGGAAGTTTGACCAACGTTTAAGTTTTAAAATATTTATATATTTTTTTAATATTTACAAAAACCTATAAATATAATTTTAAAAAAGATAGCTCACCACATTTAATCTCCACTACATAAAATTTTACATTCACCTGAGAAGTTTAACAATAGATTTAAACAAACAGTTTCTTACAAAACTTTGCAAGCGATGACTTTGTAAAAAAAAAGCTTTATGACGCTAATAATAGTAGTAATAGTATGGATACATAATAATTTTCAATTAAATTTTATATATCTCTTGCGTCGTTAATATTAAACAATAAAATGTTAAAGTGCTGTTAGATAGTTTCATGCTTTCCTTATTATCAATGAAAATAATATAAACATCAAAATTACAACAACCTACTAATAAACTAGTCACGGGCATTATGTATTTATAAAAATAACACACAAACTCAGAGTAACAATATGAAGAGAGTTGGTATTGTTCATCAAAATGAAACCATGTTTCTTGTGTATAACGTACAGTAGAACCTCAATTTTATTATTATTAACTTAACTATGAAACGTTATACCATCATGATGCTTCGTAGTACAGTCCAGTACGGCTACCAATTTTAAACACAACATATTTTCTACTAAATTAACTAAAACTAATTACTACTTACTTTATATTTAACACATAAACAATAAATTTCAGCAATACGTGCTCGCAGTTTTTAAATGACTGTAGTCATTCAAATCAATATTTACCGGTGACGTGTACACAAAATATTTTATTAATCCGTATAAATTCTATCTTACTATTATAACGCATATTGCAAAGATATAAGCGTGCAAAATGCTTTCTCACTTGCGTTTATGGTTCATTTTTGTTCAGGCCTTGCACATAATATTAATTATTTGTACCTAATATGAACTACTGCGTGGTGGTTCTTGGGAGTCCTTCATTTTATAGTTATAAGAGGTATGTTCCAGAAGTAATTATAATATAATTATAACATATTATGTTGTTTTTGTTCATAAGGAACGCAGAGAGGGCGTACAATTGTTTAAGTCAGAATATATTACAATTCTGTTTTGTACGTTTTATGATATTTTTTATGTTTTCGATAAAGAATTGGGTAGGTGAAATAGGGTAGGTTTGGTGTTAGTACTTATTTAATATTATTTGTTTTCCTTCGCCTTAAATATAATATTCTGTTAATTTAACAATACAGCATAGAATATAATATATCAAATGAAGTTATTGTTTAAATATGTTTTCGGGCTATTAAAAATTATTTTTATTAAGAAGGCAGGCTTTAAATAATCGTCTAATATGAAGCCTTCGCCAATGCTATTACATGTATGACTTATCATACCTTTTATATAAATTTATCTCCGTACCGAGCAGAAAAAATATTCAGGCAATAGGAATTATCTATCAAATTGTTAGAGCAAATAATAATAACTCCTTACAAAAACATATCCTTAAAAAAACATTGCGGTCAAAAATCAACTGAGACCAAAACGTATTACGCAATTGTTGACAACATATTATTTTATTTTGCAATCATTTTTAAGTCCTCATTTACATAATTATGTTTGTGTTGCCATTGTAGGCGTACCTATTGAAGTTATTATCATTTTGACTCTCACCTGAATACAATATTTGATTATTATTATTTATAATCATTATTTTGTATGTGCCTAATCAAATGCGCACACTAAATATATCATATTTGTCAATCAGTTTCTGTTTAAGTACTTACTGGCCATAGGCACACTTGAGATGACATGTGAATACATTTTTTTCATTATCGTTTCGTAAACGCTTTAGTGGTTTGACTTATTATTATTAATCTGTGTTCTTCCACCTACATAGTAGAGTAAATCATTTAAATCTATGTTAATACTTTTCAATTATCGATGAAAGATAAAAATATTTTAAGCTCTTCAATATTGCATAGGGGTATTTATTTAATTATATCTTTTTCAATACTTAATACGTAAAATCATAATATAATAATGTGATGTCAAATCATCATTATACTTGATAAATATATATATATATTTTGCTTACAGTGTAGGCAACAAAATTATTACTTATATGACGTTATAGTCTTATATTTAAATAGTCGTGAATGCTGGGCGATATTATGTATTTAAATTCAATATAGTTCCCTAATAATATAGAAAATAAAACATTTGATGTTAATGAAACACTAAAAAAACGAATGGTCACTATATTATACAAGCCTCAAATAATACCTATATACATATATCACAAAACCACATATTATGATCTTTGGTTTTTCTTATTTGCCGTATGACTGTTTCGTTGTGAAATACAATAAATTTCATATTATTTCAGATACCTAAATACGATTACACTAATATTTTCTGAAAATCGAGGTATATTTATTGATTTATTTTATGAGAGTTTTGTCTTTAACATTTGTTATTATAAATAGCTGTAATATTGTGTAAATCTGGTATTCTTTTCTTTTCTTTCTTTGTATTATCAGATTTTTGTTTTTACGAGAAATGGATATTAGCCACTTACTCAACCTATTAGGTCAATACGCTGACTTCAAACACAAATTGAAAAACAATAGTGTATTTTCCAGATGCATGATTTGATCCTAGGACTCACGACATTATAAGCCGACGCATAAGCCGCTCGGCCATCGTGGGTGTATATTTTGTATAGGTCAATACGCTGACTTCAAACACAAATTGAAAAACAATAGTGTATTTTCCAGATGCATGATTTGATCCTAGGACTCACGACATTATAAGCCGACGCATAAGCCGCTCGGCCATCGTGGGTGTATATTTTGTATACACTGACAATATCCCATTGAAGCTTTCAAAACTGATTCCGATTACTATTAAACTGTGTATAAATAGTACCTACATATGGTGATTTATTTTATTTAATGAATTTAATTAAAATAATATATGCACAAAACTAAATATTTTTTATTAGTTAAGTATTGTGTATTTAGTGTAGACAAAAATTTAATATTCTAAAAACAGTTCATTTTTCTTTTGTTTTTTTAGATTTGTTCTGATAAGAAAATTCATTGAAAATATATTTTATCATAGATCCGTACTATAAATTACGTAATAAGTCACTTAAAGTTGATCAATTTCTTTATACTCATTAAATAAGACAACCAAGTATGTTCCTACAATTATTTATCATTAGGCAACTTAGTGCAATTATAATGTTTTGAGCTATTGTATTTTCTTGTATGGAAAGAAACATCGATTTATATTGTTGTCTGTTGATTTTTTTACTTTAATTCTTAGGTCTAACTAACAGATGTCATTAATAATTTATTTTTTTAAAGATATGTCGCTTAATCTAATAATGTATATGTTGACCAATTAATAATCCATAGTGATAAAGAAATATTTAATAAAAAAAAATGATTGATTATCGTAAGATATAATTCAAACGTACTATTATCATAAAGTAAAATGCGTGTGTTATAATATAATAGAAAGTATTTTCACATATGAAACGTATAAATATTTTTTTTTATATTATTATAATGACATGAGTTCTACTTAGGTATGAAAAAACACTTGCTACCATTTATAGCAAACTCTTCAATAATTGAACAGTGAATGGTCAATTGTGACCAATGATTACGATGGCTGGAGTTACAAAATTATATAACGGATAAAAAAGCCGCTCATTCAACAAAAGGCTCAGCTCAATGCAGTGACAGCAGCTGTTGCGATAGAAAACTCCAGGGATGTAATTATATATAATAATGGTTAATTGTGTGATGGCAAATTTCATGGCAATAATAATAATTGTTATAATAGTTTTTTTTGGCAATCTTCTATAATAGCAACATATATGGTCAGTAGATTTACACTGCCATACGTATGGAGTGAAACAACATAAAAAAGTTGAGTTTCATTCAAGTTATTTAATTATAAATAATTAAGTAGGTACGTATATTTCAATCTGAATCAATGTAATAGATTTTTACCATTCTGCTTCCCAACTTTAATGAACATATTATAATATATTAGGCAGGTAAATATTTCTTATATCTATGCAATAAAGATGGAAATAAAATACAGTATTTTGAAATTTCTGTGTAATTAAAAATTTAATTAAAATAACATGTTAACAACAATTTTAGTAATATTATTCTATTAACTTGTCAAGTATGCATCATATTATTTAGTATATAAATGAGGAGAAAAACTCTTAACATCTTAGTGCGTTATTTTAGGTTTAAATCCTATAAAAATAAACATTAAAAATACTTCACAACAGATATGGTCTAATTAATACCTGTTCCACCTTGTAAAGCTGCGGAAATATTGATTTATTATAATAATTATATTAGAGGTAACGAATCGCGATTTAAGTATTCTTTATAAATAGTTAATGCAAGTATTGTTTATCAAGCACTTTCCATCAAAATGATTAATTATCTTTTGGAAGCTAATTAAGTAAATAAATTAACTCAATATTATGAATTATATCTATGATTTTCTAATAAATATTGAATAATAAACTTTATTAGTTATTATAATTATACGAAATAGTCAGTTAATTTTTTTAGTTTTTATTTACAACGTTTTTAAATTTTCTGTTGAATCATATAAACTTGACTTGACTAGCTTAAACGAGCAAAAACGCACATAATCATTACAGGTTTGTAAATAATATTATATCTGCACTGTTAATTAAAAATAAATAAACCTGGGTGGTTATATTAGTAAAATTACAAGATAAAAAGAACTTTTTATATACAACGTTTTGAAATTTTCTGTTGAATCATATAAACTTGACTTGACTAGCTTAAACGATCAAAAAAATTTGTACTTGATAGAAATAATACTGAAATGTCATTTTGACATGTAATATTGATTTCTATAGTAACGCACGTACAGGGCTCGAAATGGAACGGAACGCACCGGAGCGCCGTTCCGGCTCGTGAAATTTGAAAAATTATCGCTCCGTCTCGTGGAAAAAATATGTTGACCGTCTGAGCTAAATAGGCCATAGAATAGAAAATCTGACACACTTATTTTCATAAAATACACATACGATTTGATGACTATGTAAATATCTTCAGAAAATTTGTCGAGCGCTCCGGTTCGTAATCTTTTCCATTTCGAGCGCTGCGCACGTATATATTAATAATTTAGTTGCTATGACCCCAGACTCCTAACAACCAATAATGGTGTCGAAATAACTTTTCATAAAACAGAATTAACTGAAAATGAATTCAATTCTACTTAAAGATAGCTAAAAGTATTAAAAAATGCATTGGCATCGTGTTCAGATATATTTTAAAAGTTTCAAATGTCTAGCCAGTCGGGAAGTTAGTTAAAAATCAATTGCAAGATTTGTACCGGACAAATAAGAATACGAGCTAAGAAAAACGTTGTAATAACGCGTCTTTATACTATATACCTAACTAACATACCAATATGTTTTTGCATAATATATATTTATTTTATTGACCCTATTATGCTTAAATATCAAAGTGATGGAAACCAAACTATGGTGTCATTTCCCTAATCCAAGTATCATTTATTTATAAGACCTCCAATAATATATAGATCATTCATGCAGTATCGTTAAAAGAGGAGGTAAAGTATCCTAGTCATGTGACCACATCCATCTGTAATAACTTATGTGTATACTTATCGTGCCTAACACGGTTGTACCAGTGTACACCATAGATTTGACGGAAATGTCGATTATAAAAACTGAAAAACTTGGTCAGATGTTACGTCTTAGTATACATTGTGAGAATCTGCTGATTTAAGGAATTGAAACACGTGAGGGTGAATTTAGGTGGACGCTGTTTTATAAGTTTGTAGGATAAGGTTAATCAATCTAGTTACTTTTATTATTGTTTATTATCTTATTTCATTTCTTATTCTATTACTTATTGTATTATTAACTCACATTGCCCTGTATTTTATTTAAAGGATTTTTAACATTTATAAGTGCATAATTAATTGATTTAGTTGAGTAATTCAATGTAAAATTTTGTGTTTTCTACACATTTACCTGAAACAAGTTTTTAAATGTATATCTTAAAAGTTTTCATACAAACCAATTATCCATCAAAAAATATTATGTATTTAGTAATATACACCTGAAAATTTGTTCTACTGTGAATTTTATTCTCATTTTTCTTGAAATTCATTTATTTTAATATGAGGTATTTTTGATCAAATATTTTAAAGTTATTATTAAACTTACTTATTATTTTTTCAACTAACCCTCAATTGGCATGAAGCAGGTGGGATCATTTTATTGATACATTAAACTTATTAATAACTAGTAAACAAATTAAGAGTTATTTTTATATATTAATAAAACGATTAATTTCAATTAATTAAGATAAAAAGCCGTTAATAAATTCAAAATATGCCACGATCGCCATCCATTACAATCGATGACCCTGCGAAAATAAATAACTCACTCCGGTCGGTCGTTCGCATTTCGTACAGCCTCGGGCGCTTTCGGTAGGGGAGGGGCGGGGAAGAATGTCATGTCTTGTATCAGATCAGATCAGGTGGAAACGTTAAAAGGCTACTGACTGCATACCTTTTAGAATCCAATGCCTACACTATTTACATAGTTACTTTGACTAGTATCAACACATAAATAATATATACTTCCATAAAACCTCATTTGCTTATGTACTCAATGATTTAAATAGAGAATGTAAATTATTTTTTTAAAACAATAATATTATTACGTGTCGATAATATATTAAGTAAGTATATAAAATATTCAGTCAGGAGGTTTATACAAATTATCTAGCTATTTCTGTAATAGTAATGATTTAGCTAATATGCATATCGCATCCGATTTGCGAACACGTAAAACGTCACGTTATTAAATGGGAAAATAAATTTAAAAAAAAAATTCGGATCCAGGACAATTAGACGCCACCAACTGGACGCCAGGATATCTGGTCGTTGGAAATTTGGGCGCTGCACAAGTGAAAGGTTTATGTACGTTACTTCTTGAACCATCAAAATGGACAAACAATATTATTCGATCTCTACTTTCAATACAATAATAAGCTTTACGGTTTTTAAACAACATTTGTGTCGAATGGCTTAATCTGCTAATGTGATCTCCAATCCGTAGAGTACGGTTTTCATGGTTTTTTAATCATTCCTCCCCCCCCCCTACCTCTCTTTTTAAAGCTATTTTTAGCGTCTCCAGTAATACTCTATATACATATTATGTCTAGAAATGTAAAAAAGTATGCAAAAGAACTTTGTTTGTAAGTTTTGATTAAGCTACAATGCAACAATAATTATTGTATTTAAAAAAAATCCATCGTATTTAATATAAATGAAAATAAACGATGACGTTTCACCAAGGTAATGCGCGAATATAAAAACCTTTTATAATAATAGAATATTCTTGTTAAAAAAATGCAAATCTGACACAAGGACAATAAAATGTTGTGTAACTGAATATTTCACTTTTTAATTATTATCTGCCTGCTATTTTAACAGCCTATTATTCTTTTTAATTAGTCAATTTATCACATTACTTAAAAGGAGGTGTCAGTTTTAGATTCAATTAATTAAAATAACTCAAATCTTTACTTCCAAGGTATTTTTATTTATTTTTTTAAATGTCAATGATGTCTAAGAATAATTATTTCTGTGTGATCTGTATTATTATAGTAGTTTTATTCTAAAAATGATTGTATGGAAAATTCTGTAAAACTTATTGGTTAATAACAATTATGCAATTGTCTATATTGATGAAAGCTTATAAACGATATGCACACTATTATTTATACGTCATATTAAATTATAGTAATCTTAAGTCAGTTTTAAGATTTGGTAATGATAAACACAATTAGCTAAGATATAAACCATCCTACGACCCCATAGTATTAAAAATTACGACATTTTGACAAAGCTAGTTAACAAGTACTGCCTATTATATTAAAAATTTTGGTACAGTTATGAGGAATACAGCGGCAAACACATTTTGAAAATAGCTGATATACTGGATTATTTGTTAGGTTAACCTAACCAAACCTAACCTAACCAAACCTAACCTAACCCAACCTAACCTAACCTAAACTAACCCAAACTAACAAATAATCCAGTATATCGGGTATTTTAAAAATGTGTTTTCCCCTGTATTCCTCATAACCGAACTGTACCATATGGGTTTATGTTGGAGAGTTTATTTACACTTATAATTAAAATAACGGAATCGGGGTATTTAAATATTATGTGTATTTGTTTTTTTCATACGAGGTATAAGGCATATAATAGACATCGATTGAAGTAATCAAACCTAGGTAAAAGTTTGCTTAATAATGAGTTTCGCTATTTTACGGGTACTTTGTTACTATTACCCATCATGTAACACTGTTTTATTCGTTTATACTTGATGTTATTATGAAAACTAGTCTGGGAGGTACGCGCACTTTGGGGTGAAAATAGTAAAGGCGGAGAGTTAGTTGGTATCAGGGGTTGTTTCCCAACTGGCCACTTTTTAATCTCTCGGGCATGCGGAAACCAAACAACAGTATTTTTTACACTATTTCTATTTTCTCTGTTTCGTTGCGCATCTCGGTCTGGCATTCAACGATTGTCTCATTTAAAGATACCCATATTATTTATTATGTACGAGTTCTTTTCTTTCTAACTTGATTTCAGGATTATTTATGGGGGATTTATTCATTTATTGTGATATTTGGTAACACTATATAATACAAAACTATAAATAAAAACGGTGCCAAATTAATTCTACATACCTGAATGATTATTTTTAATTAAAATATAAATGGTGTTTTAGTTGTCGTATCTCAGTTTTTTTTGTGGCTTAATCCTTTTTAAAAATAATTTCATTTAAGTGTAATACATACTATTATATTGTGTTGTACGAATGTGCAATATGTTATTTTCAGTTGATCTGTTGAAGATTGAATCCAAATAATAAACATGATATCGGTATATACGGCAAAATGAAAGTTAATACGGGATGTTTTCTGAATAAATTAAATCAATAAGTGTCATAAAGTAAAATTTGAACGATGTATTATTTTGATAAAAGCCACCTAAGTACCAGTCTGTATTAACTATCTTTCTTACTTATAGAATTAATAAAGTACCAAAAAAAAGCTTGCATTGCGTATGAAATTATTACACAGTTGAAAATTATTATCATACGAGTATTTTCATTTTCAATTATCTATGACAATTACACTCGTTTGAAATAATTGCTATCTGAAATCATTATCAGTTACACCTACATTAAAATTAAGTGCTACACATTAACGTATCGTTAATCTGGCGCCAGGTTTTTGATTGACTACCATATTACGCGAAATAGCCTCAGGGTAGATACGTGATAGCTTTAAATGGGCTAATTATCTAGGAAGACCACGTAAAAGTTAACGATTTTACGTCTCAGATACTTAATTCGAAGAGAATTATTTTTAGCATAAAATGAAAATCTGCATTCTGTCTGTGTTTCTATAAAATTAATGAAGGTAGTCATTTAATACGTGTGATTTCTAGTGGAAACATTATTATTAAAATATACACAATATTCCTAATAAAAGTTTACTAGCTAAGATTAAAATTTTAATAACATGTATATTTTTTACTTGTTGTAACTCGAATTAAGTTTTATCTTATTAGTATAATAAGAGACATCTGAATGACAAGATTGACATCAATATTATTATTTTTCTTGCAATATGCACTGAAAAAAGTGAGTCGTTATCGGATAGAAAACATATTTTAATGAAAATACTTAGGTATATAGTATTACTGTAGTAGTGTAGTGCTGGGTCGCAGTTATATAAATATAGTAGGTAATTCTCTCCTTCAATATCTACCGTTTATATTTGATATATTCCACATACGGGAGGATGAGTTTAGGTGGACGTTGTTTTATAAATTCTTAAAACTCAACTTAGATCATTCAGCGTACTTTCATGTAGGTATCTACTTTATATTTATTGTATTTACTTTTATTGTACTCTTTTTAAACTACTTCTATTTATGTCTTTTTTTGTGTCGTACTGTAAATGTCTTGAATTTGTTATTTGGAAATATGTAGATAACATTTTTTTAAATTTAAATCACACGTTTTAATATTACCGAAAATTTTATAACAGCAATGAGAAAGATTTTCAATAGATAGAAAAATTCAAACGACGAGATGCTGAAGAGCTGCTCAATACATTTTCTCATAATCACTTAGGAATCGAACTGACTAAATAATCGTCTTGCATTTTACATTTACACATAATTTCCAAGTTATAAACTAACCGACACACTTTTCTCTATTATGTCACTGAAAACTATAAAGAACAGAGACATAATATTGATGAGAACTGTCCGAAAAACTGCTGGAGCGAAAATAATTTTCATTTTTTTTAGAATTTCAATTTGTTACTACGAACGGTTGTAAGTAGTTTTTTTAATCAGTTTAAATAATATATTTATCATCATCATCAGCTTGAATCTATCCACTGCTTGATAAAAGCCTCTTCAAGCTGCTTCCACTTCTCTCGGTCCTGTGCATTGCGTTGCCACGTACTTCCACAAAACTTTATCATTTCATTCATCCAGCGGCCTCTAGGTCTACCTTGTGGACGTTTTGTACATCTTGGATACCACTGGATGACCTGATTTGTCCAAAGATTGTCTCTTCTTTGAGCTATGTATACAGCCCATCTCCATTTAAGGCTTTTAGTAAACTGGGCGAAAAAACATAAATGCTGGGCATAACGCGAAAGGACAAAAAGAGGAATGGATGGATAAGGAAGCAGACAAGGGTTGGTGATGTAATAGAGTTTATTAGAATATTTTCCGACCATGTCCGATCCTAATAGGATCATATGGGCCTCCACAAAGTGGATGTTTGTATTAACAGATTTCGTTTTTACGAGAAATGGATGTCAGCCACTTGCTCAACCTATTAGGTCCATACCCTGACTCACACACAAATTGAAAAACAATCTGTGTACTTGCCAGACCCAGGATTCGAACCTGGGACCCACGACGTGATAGTCCAACGCTTAAGCCGCATGGCCACCGTATATATTTATATATATATATTTATAATCCAGCCATTCCATTTTATAAAATGTCCACATTAATATTTCCATGCATTCCTTTACTCAAACGTAATTTTTTTTAATTCACACTAACGATTAGTTTTAACTATTTCGACACTAACTATTGCTTTAGGCTTTTGATTTTTTTATACATACTTGCATAGACATTGTATCGGTTTATACTACACTACTTACCAAGTATTTATATTATGGGTATGACATAATCTTAAAAAAACTCGTCAATTATTTATTGTTATTTCGTAATGAAAGTGAAAATGTAACAATTTGTAAGATTGGTCATTTTTTAATGTTGATTGACACTTCGTATAATTAGTATAGACTGTATTCTGATACTTGAAGAATGTGGTAGACTATTTTAAATAAAAAATGTATAAACTTACAATATGTAATATCAGCTATTTTTTTTTTGCTAAATAACAATATCATTTACATGATAACAAAAGAATATGGCGCCAAGGGATACACTATTGTGGGTGACAGGATAAAACAGAACAAGACAAAACAGGATAGCTAGGGGAAAAATTAAACATTATTTTTTGTGGAATCTATTTATTAATTAAATTTTAAACGAAATACATATACTTATATATAAATATTTAATTTTAAAAAATAAATAAATTTTAAATGAAATCATCATGGTTTAATAATATATACTTTCATTTTTTTACAATACCGTTATTTTGAAAATAATGCATTTTTTATATATACAGTAGGTATATAAAATTGTATAATGTAATCACTGCATGTTGGCCATTCGGCGTAAATATCTCAATTTATGATTTATATAATATAATATAATGATTTTGATAATCATGAACAACTGTTACCACTCGATTACTAAGGGTCTCTTTTTTTTTTAAACTTCAAGGCGACCTGCATGCGCACTAACTAATAATAATCGATGGCAAGCTATATCTCGCCTTAATCCATCTAATACGTTCCAAATGCTTGGGTGATTATAATGAAACAATGAGTTTAAGGCATTCCATATTCAACAGAAACCCTGATAAGGATTAAATTATCCATCCCTTTTTAATCCTGACATCCTAATGTTGCTAATAGATAGATTACAATACATATTCAAATAGCTAAAATTCCGTTTTTTATCTCTGTAGAATTATTAAACTGATTATTTCGTTGTACCTAGTCACCCAATTATTTTGAACATATTATATTGATTAAGATGAGATATCCTAAGCTTGCCGGCAACACCGAGTTAAGTTTATTTGAGGCTTTCTAGCCTTTCTAGCCATAGCATTGTCGTCGATGTGCGTAAACATGTTCTCGTCACGTGTAATATGTTTTCAAAATTATGTATATTTAATAAAAAGAATGTTACATTCTTAAGTCTTGTGAATTATTCGTTGAATAAAAAAATGGTTCATTAAATATTGTTTTATTTTGTACACATTGGTAATAAACATAACATTATTAATTTATATTATATTTAATATTAAGAAAGTATATTTAAGTATACATATCCTATATCACTGATTACCGTAATATTTTTTAATAAAAATATGTCATTATTTAGCGCTGTGAAATAAATAATATATGAGTAGACAATATGATATATTAAATTGCAATTTAATTATTAAAGAAGATTTGTAAAATACTTTCGAATAAAATTTAATGATAGGTAGGTAGGTACCTTTATAACATATAGGGTATTTTGAATATTAGACGCAACTAATTAAAAGACAAAGTTCAAATTGTGTTGTAAAATAATTTTATTTTTCCTGTCCAATTAATTAATTACCAATTTAATAGTTATTGTTTACACTAATAAAATGAATGACAGAACAATTTACAAATTTACAGCCATATTTAAAACTAAAAACAGTTTAAAATATTCTAATTCATTGATAATAATATACGACCTCTGCATTATAATTACATTTAATAATATATATTTACATTCTAAAATAAACAAGCCAACTAAATTGTTTCATTAACAACAAAAACTTACTGCTAGTCAAACAAAGCTGTTTAATTGTAATAACTTATAACGCTATTGTTTTAAAGAAACGACCATTTCGAAGTGGTTTTTATATAAAATATACAACTTAAAATTATAATTTTATAATAAAACTATGTAAATTTCTTGATAATAATTCTTATAGCACATTTATAAGCAAATTACTCAATTGATTAAAATCGCCGTAATACTTACTTATAGTGTGAATTGTTAATAAGTAATAAATCATTATGAAAATAATCGATTCAGAAGAGGATATAAAAATCATATAAGAATTTCTTTTTCTTTATTTCGTAGCTACATAGTAATAAAATTGTTTATTGTTAATTTATTGTTTAAATATTGAAAAACTATCACGCGATGCTGTTTCATCTTATAATGGTCAATATATAAAATGACAACGTATGTTGGGTTCCTTATTTTAGCAAAAGTCCTCCTAATATTGAACCGATTTTTTTAAAACATTGGAAGATGTTTTCTATTGATAGCATTCATATCAAATTATTTTTTTTATTTTGATTAGCTGGGTACCTACCTATAAGAGTTCTCATTATTTCAAGTAGCTGCATAATTATTGGAGACAAAATATTATAAACTAAAAGCATAAATTATTTTTAGGTACCTACTGTTTAACGAGCGCCGTTCCGGTTCATGACATCCCCAAAATTATCGCTCCGTCTCGTGAAAAAAATAACTTGACCATTTGAGGCTAGGCCATATAACAAAAAATCTAACACATTTATTTTTATAAAATTAGATAACTGAATATGTTCGGAAAATTATTGAAAGCTCCGGTTTGTAAAATTTTCCATTTCGAGCGCTGACGTAATCGCTTCGATAAAGGGAAACTTGAAAATTCGAAATATTTCAAAACAGTAATTAATAAAATTTAATTAATAAATTATGCCAAAATTGTATTACAAATTGAGTGTGAAAATGTTGCCCATAGTAATATAAAATAGTTGCAATAGGCATAACACCAAAACGGGACTTTAACCTAACCACTCACGAAATATTTTATTTAAGGTATATTCAAGAATCTTATTTAACAAATAAAATGTTAATGCTCATATTATACATACTTAAGTTAGTTTAATATTTTCAATTTGTAAAAACTAGTTTTTTTAACGAAAAATAAATGCAAGAAGATATAAATTTTATCAAAATAAAAATTATTTGGAATTTACGGTGCTTATTTTATTCTTTATCGTGAGGGGGGCACGCACAAAATTAGTTAATGCACCAGGCCTATTCTCCTTTAGCCCGTTGATTAAATTACTATTATTTTACAAATTTTTGGGTTATTTATTATAAGTAATATTGTGTATTTTAAATAACTGAAAACCCGGTTTAGAGAAAATCAAGAAGCAATACCAATAATTTTAAAATTAACATAATTTTATTCCTTTTGATAAAATAGTATGTATTAAGTTTCATTCATTATTAAGTCATTATAAAATCGTACATTCTAGCTTATGGAAGGTATTTAAAACATAATAGACATTTTTATACGCATCATTTGTTAGACCTAGCTATGAAAAAAGTAACCAACTCAAATGACAACCAAATTTACATAAAATATTTATAATGTACCATTAAACTTTACTATATTACATTATTTTAACATGCATAACAATACATTTTTATATAATTTTATTAATTTGATATTATATACCTAATGAATAATTATTTTGTAAATGGTTACTATTACTTTTATTCTTCTTTTGGTCATCTTTTTGCGTCTTTCCAGGTTTTTACAGCATACCAAAGCGTGTGCATACATCTTATAGATACTCCTTTCAAGTTTTCAAATTTTGGTTGACTTTAAGATTGAGAGTAGTCAGGTTACAACTCTTTTGAGTTAATCTTTGCACATAGTAGAGCCAGATAAAATAATGCAAATTCATTTGCTTATTGTAAACATTTTTTTTAAATAATTTTATATTTAAATATAAAAAGACACCGGGTGTTATTATTTATATTAATTGTAATACCATTCGTCATCCATTACTGTTAATAAAATTTTGGGTTAGTAACTTTTTGCGTAAATAAGTTGAGAGTTGAACCATGCACTAAAATATTTGAGCGAATCATCGTTTATTCAATATTCTATTGAATTCAATCTTACTACTTTTTTATCATCCGCAGCCGGATACCTTTTATTTTTTCACATTGTTACTGCGCGCGCTGCTTTTTGAACCAGCGCTTATTATCTTTCCCATTGTCTGACAAACAATTACACCCGTTTTTAATACAAAGAAAAGTGCGCGAGTATCATGAGATTGTCAGCAGTAGGGTTGTAAATAATAATTTAAAGCTGCATTAGTCATTCAGATTTTTGAATTTGACACTCCGTTAAATGTTTTTGTGTTGGAAATTATCACCAAACAATATTCATCAAATTTATACACATTTTACGGCGCTAAAATTTTATTTTGCCTTAAAAAATTAATCTGATTTTAATTATACATTAAATAATCATGCTACGTGTCATTTAAAGTAATAAAGTTTAAAAAAATGTGTTAAATCATAAAAAAAACATCTAGATATGTAATAATATAATATAAAAAAAAATTATGCAAAAACTAGCAATGGGTCCTGACCCCATCAAAATGTTTCTGCCATATTTTATATAATATGCTACTAATATCAAAATAGAATTGTTCACATTCTTTCTTATATATAATTCTTTTTTAACACTTCAACAGACCATGAGGCTCAATGTCAGTAGTATAGTGAAACAGTAATGTATTTAGTAATAGAAGTGAAAAAATCACTTAAATATATTGTGACCACACCGGGAATCAAACTCGGAGATCCGGATGGAAGACCAGCGCCTTACGCACTGGACTATGAGAAAATACACTGATTATCAAACATCATTATGTATCGTGAAATAAAGTTACATTTAATTATTAACATCACAGCGATACGCGCAATGGACGTGTGTTAGGTTTTAGGTTCGTTTACCGGGTCTGTAAGTTATTTTACAATGGATGCAGACCACGTATTTAATAGGTTGAGCAAGTGGCTAAGATCCATTTAATTTAAATTAAAAACCTCTCGTGAGACAGTCAAGATACACGTTGGTTTCTAGAGACAGTGAAAACAAAATAAATGTCATACATATCTAGTGACTAATTAGTTAAATTATATTATTTTATTTGAATCATATTTTGGCTTAGAACTACGTCTTTGTACCCAGTAACGTGGGTTTCCAACCGCTCGATAATTATACCAAAAAATAGTTAAAATAGAATCATTTATTTATAACTTAAAATGAGTTTCCTGGCGGAAAATATCAGGTTTACACTGGCCAAACCTTCTAAGTTGCCGCGACGGGTAAGAAAATTCTCTACTTGATAATTACGTTCCGGCAGCCATTTTATGAGTATAATTCGGTGAGATCTCAACTGGTTTGAACTTTTACGTTATACATACCTACTTTATAAAGTATTCTAATTTTTCTCAAAAACACCCTCTCAAAAGCTCTCCGACTAGTAAACCACTGGATGTTATTTTAGTATTAATTATTTTACTATGAATACAAGGGCTTTATCGTGTCAACCCTGTTTAACAATGATGTTATTATCAAAGTATAATAACAACATTATCAGGAAGGTAATATTGTATTTTTGTTGGTCATTGACTCGATCAATCTCCAAACTTTAAATTGAGAGCGAGGACTTTTTAAATTGAAATACTGCCGTCAAACGACAATACAGATTAATCTATCTACTATCTGATGATGGCTCAATCAAATTGTTTATTTTTTACGCACAAAGGTTGTTACGCGGCCAACGGGTTAATTATTCGGCTTGTTTGGGTTTCGCGCCCCAGTGTTGAAATGGTTAACTCATTGAAAATGAACACATTTTGCCGAATCATGCTTATATGTAGAATAAATTGTTATTTGTCTAGTTTTTTTCAGATATTTCCATTGTCTGTTATAAGGGTTAACTGTACATACTTTTCAATTATTTACTAAGCTAAACAGTGGCTATTTATACATCAGAGAAGTACCTCAACGTTATTGATTACTATATTATAATAAAATAAATTTATAAATTTGATAATAATAGTGATAACACTAATGGTAAGAGTGATTTATTTTCAAGGTTTAAGGTGCATAAGCAATGTTAAAAATATATAAAGCCATGTTCACAGTGAAAAAGGTTGAACAACGCAACAAATATACTACGTTATAATTATTAACATATTTAATTCGACTAGAGTCATAAGTCACATTTTGCAATTTTGTCACTTTTGTATTAAATATACCAAGTCAATTTAAAGGCATTAATCTATATAAAGAAAACAGTTTTGTATCAAAAGTCACATTAAACCTAGGGGCGGTAGGTTATATGAAAGTATGGTGAAGCAGGCTAGTATGGCGAAAAACTATGGTGGGGCGGGCTGGTAGTCAATTTGTGGCAAAATTTGAACGTTAACATTATATTATATGGATATGTTATAATGACCAAAGTAAATCCTCTGTGATGGCCTGAATTATTTTTATCGCGTTGCTATTTATCGTAAGTTGTCAGCTATTGTTGGCCTGCTTCATTCAGCTGTATGAGAAAGCCGATTCCTTGCCCCTCTTTTAATTTAATACATCTATGCTTTAAACCATTTGAAAATCACATTTTTAATAAATACTGTGAGTTCCGTCACCAAGGACCTATCTAACCAATCAGGGAGTTCTATTTTTCATAGTGTGCTTCAAAAACATACATACAAATTAATAATTACTCTTTTCTTCATTTATTTCTCCACTCTTTGAATAGGTGCAATATAAATATAGGTATGTACAAACGTTATTTTATAATTATTAAAGGATATTTTAACAGAATTCTAGTGACTATTATTATTATGTAGCTATAAAAAAATATGACAGAATTCATTCGAAATCCAAATGTTCCAATGGTAGTAGAAATCTGCAGAATAACAATAATGCTTATTAAAAGCTTGCAACGGTTACTGGTGATATAATAATTCATAATAAGTTCCGCCGTGAGAGGTCTGCGCAATTTGACAACTGGATAAAGTTCTTTGTTAAAAGAGTTCAATGTTAATGTTTTATGACGCACGTACAAATTTATTGGACAGAGAAAATATTACTAGCATATTTTATATTTTATGCAAGAATGACTAATTTACAGTATAAAATATTTTTTTTTTATTATAGTTTCTATTATCTGTGTACGAAACAGAGAGGGATATTTGTCTTTAAAACTCCTTTTTTTTGCTTACAGACTTTCACTATAATAATATAACATAATGTTTTGGTTCTATACGTTTATCCTGGATACTGCGGCAAACATACTTTGAAAATAGGATTATTTTTCAGTTTGGGTTAGTTTAGTTTAGGTTAGGTTAGGTTATTCTAACAAATAATCCAGTATATCAACTATTTTTAAAATGTGTTCGCCGCTATATTCAGGATAACCGACTTGTACCAATGTTTTTACCTCACAATAATAATAATTATAGGTACTGTTAGTAAATTTCATATAAGAGTAACTACAAAATTACGGATTTTGTCCAAGACGTTTGTTTCAATTCGATATTCAATCAACAGATGGCTACAATCGATATAATTTTAAATTTGGTAACATTTAAAAAAAAAAATGACAGTAGTCACTTGAAAGTTCTAAATTCAAACTCTACATGAATCGTAAATGTTATTCGTCTTTTGCTATCGAATACTAGATAGTACAATCTAGAAATCATACATTTTGACTTATATTATAATATGTAAATGGTATACTTTTGGACTTTCTTATCCCATAAATAGACAACCCATAATATGTTCTTACCTCTATATTTTCACACCACGCCACCGCCCGTGTGAGTGTGCGCTTCTTTCACACATTTCGTCTTTTATTATTCGTAAGGTGCAATTAATTCTTTGATTTTTAACCGCATCTCTAGCTGGGCGATAAAATTGAACGATTCTCAAACATATAGTTGGAATTAGATATAACTAGATATAAAACATGGAAGACCATAAATAATACCTTTTACATAGAATTATTATATTTAGATTTTTGGTATTTCCAGACAGTATATTATAATATAGTATGTATAATTATGATTATATATAGCTATGTGTGTAATTGTAGTATTTCTAAAATCTAGCAGTGTCAGTCGATTGTATTTTACAACGTTTTTCTTAGCTCGTATTCTTATTTGTCCAGTACAAATTTTGCAATCGTTTTTTAACTAACTTTCCGACTAGCTAGACATTTGAAACTTTGAAAATATATCAGAACACGATGCCAATGCATTCTTTTAATACTTTTAGCCATCTTTAAGTAGAATTTAATTCATTTTCAGTTAATTCTGTTTTAGGGGTCTGGGGTCCTAGCAACTAAATTATTAATATATACGTGCGTTACTATAGAAATCAATATGACATGTCAAAATGATATTTCAGTATTATTTCTATCAAGTACAAATGTTTTTGATCGTTTATGCTAGTCAAGTCAAGTTTATATAATTCAACAGAAAATTTAAAAACGTTGTTTATAAAAAGCTCTTTTTCATCTACTCATAAATCAACTGCTTTATAATGAGATACTTAAATATATAATGGAAAATGTTTAACTTACTGTACAATTTTTATATATATGGTAATTAAAATTAAAATCTTCACTAAATAATTAAATATGTATATTCCAGAATGACAAAATCTATGTGTGTGTTTTTTATTCATTTAAGTATTAACTGCAAATTTTTTTAGTTATAAAGAAAAGATAAAATATAATAAAAACTTGTTATTTTCCTGTAAATATTGGAGATTTTATCAATTTAAATCGCATTAAATAAAGAATTTTATTGATTATTTTTTAAACAACATTTATTTTATATTGACTATTAAAACAATATTTTTAAGCTAATAAAACATCATTTTATTATTTATTTAGTTAAAAAGTTTTAATTAAAGCTGTTTTAATATACTATTTTATTTATTTTTTAAATAACAATTTTATTTGCAATTGCAATACCTACCAATAATAAATACAATTTAATCGTCGGTTACAGCTCAAAAAGTTAATATTGACTATAATACGTATTGCATAGTACCTAGTATATATAATCGTATTATTATTTGGCAGAGTTTTATCCTTATATCTATCCAAAAGGTTCCAAAGTTAATATAAGACTTCTCAAAAGTAACGCACTAGTGAAAATTTACCATTAATAGGTAAAAAGTAGTCAGATAGCAATGCCAGTACTAACTTACTAGACGTGGATTTCCATCTCGATTCTCGATATCTCAAAATGGTTATTTAAAAAAATAATATACTTGAAACAACAGAGAATAAGGCATGGGTCAGAAGTGTGTTTCTAGAAATCTAACAGTCTAGTATAAAATAATCATATGACCAACGAACAGTTATTTATAGTTAGGAAAATATTATTTAATTAAAATTAAAAACTACATATTTTTGATAAAATTCTTGCATAAACGCTAACTGAACGGTAAATTTATCAAATAATAATTTTTAATCTTCTGCAGCTTTGTAGCAAAAACAAGTTGGAAAGTGCTGGCGTAAGCGGTAAGCGATGTCAATATAAATCACTGTCTCTAAATTGCCGCATTTAATTATAATTGATCAGCCAATGAAACTGCTGCTAATAACAGACCATGCCAAGCTAGGTGTTGTTTACGTAGATACATTCATTTATTACATCTAAAGAGTAGTGTTTTCATAAGCTATTATAAAATTTAAAACGGTTCTTTCAGGATGTGCAGGAATGTGAAAATGCCATAATTATTAAGCAACAGATAACTAAATTGTTTCCTTAAACTTATAGTATATTAAAGCCAGCGGGGTAGTAGATAGGAAGAACATTTTTAAAGGATTATAAAAATGCCTTATAAATAAATACTTATATTGTACTATCTAATGATGAGGAAAGCTTTTATTCTGGTATTTATTATCGTATACCTATGTCCAATTTGAAACTATCTGAAACATACTTATTAATTACTTTTTGTTGACAAAAATACATAGTGGTTCTATTATAAATACAAATAATATATAAAATCTCAACAAAAAACTCATTATTCTTCCAGAATTCATGGTATTAGAAAATTGAAAAAATATTATAGGTACTTTCGTATAAAAAAATGTTCTCAACGAAAGTGATATATTAATTGTAAAATCTGTTACTTACAAAATATTTTTTACATTTTTTGCTAGGATAAATTCACGTTATATTAAGTACTTGTCAAAGAGTAAAAAAAAATATTTCGGTAGAGATTGAACATTATTATTTCTCTATTGATGCAAGTTTCAGTTTGAAGAGAGTGCCAGAAACTTTGTAGATATTAGTACTTCCCCATTTCAGAATTTAAATGTAAATTATTTATTCCAGCGCATCTATTCTATTCACAAGGCTGCTATCGGCGGTTATCGAGGGTATTTTATAATATTTATGTAGTAAGGTATTATAATGGTTACAATAAGTTAGCCGTCTACATTGTCAAAACTTTCTATCTCACTCTAAGCCGGCTCGCACATCACAACTCGCCTTGTGTGCCTGACGGCCATAAATCAAAACTTCCCAGACCACCGCCGAATGTTGCATGCTACAACCTCGCACATCTGCCTAGCGGCAAACGTCAAACGCGAAAAAGGAGAAGTCTCTCGTCTGCCATTTTGATTGTATTAATTGTATGAACAAACGTCAAACGCGGTGACAAGCGATGAGCGAGCAATGATAGTGTAGACAGAGACAGAGACAGAAATGGCCGATTGTGCGGCTGTGCGCAAGCGCGGAGTTGACATTTTTCGAAATCGACATGCAAGCTGTAGTAAATGTAATTCGTCGCATGCAGGAGCGTCGCAGTTGCATCGGCCAATCTGCGAAGCTCCATTTGATAACGTTTGTTTCTTGGTTTACGATGACGTCACATCGACGAATTCGTCGTAAGACGCATGCGGCGAGTTCTGATGTGCGAGCCCTCTAAAAGTTAACACAGCCAAGAGATATGCTGTTAAAACATAGCACTTTTTGACAGTTCAGACGGTTATCTTATTGTAACAATTAACCGCCTCAATACATAAATATGTCAAATAAATCAATTGTTTAGGCTCAATAATTATACGTCATACTTTTTAGAGGTATGTATTTCCTAATATTTCCTTTTGTTTTTAGAAAAAAAAACTTTTTTACTATTTAAAGTTGCAAGCTTCGATACCTAAATCTCTACATCGAATGACGGTACCTATAACAGGCGTTTTCGAAGAATAATAATTAATATAAAAATCATTATTTTCAAAAATCTACCCACTTACGTCGTAGGTCAAAATTGAGTTTTTATTGTATTTTCAAACCATGATCCTGGACACTCCTTAAACGTTATAGATAATCCATTTATATAATTTTGAAGCCTTATTATCCTTTATAGTTATTTTAAACATTTGATGACTGCATAAAGTATTTTTGTTACATAAAATAGTATTCTTTTAAACCTCTCGCTCTAATGTTTTAGAATATAGTCATATTTCGGTACATAACTGTGCAGTGGTGTTAAGATTTTTTACGTTTATTAATTTTTAAACGCATTTATGAAACCATTAGTATAATTTATTAGGAGATAATTTTTGTAAAATATTCACGATAAAAAATTATATTGATAATCTCTGTGATCCCAAATTTGACAAGAATTAGGCATTTTAATATTCAAAAAATCGGTAAGATTAACACATTTGAAGATGATTCTAAAGATACTTATTATAAGCTATGTTTTTGACCATTCAAGTGTGATAAACATTTTATGAATAATGATTGCTTTATAATAATTATTGACCTAAGAATAAGGTAGTGTTTTTTTGAAATACGCCATTTCTTTTGTCCCCCCTTAATAGACCTATGTGTGAATTTTAGCAAGACGTGTTATTAATAAATACCAATTACGATAATATTGCAAGGAACCCTTATATAACTCTTATAATTAGGTTGCATAATAAATTTGCAGAGAGATAGAAGAAACTCTACGATTTTTTTGTATAATCAAGTTTATAAAGTAACCGTTATTTTGTATGTAAGTACAGCGTGATTATTCTGACAGAAAAAAAAACATGCAAAATTTACAGTTTCACTTTTGGTTACATACATACACTTAAATAATGACATCTCTTACAGTTTCCAGTGTACCTGTACGTATGGAGCGGTTTTCGAGACTTGTTTAACGGATTGTCGCAATTATTCATTGTAATCTGCCCAGTAACGAGTATTAATGACTTTCCCCGGGGTACACATTGTCCCCTTTCTGAGCTGGGTGATAAGTATATAACAAATAGGTGAAATATTGTATTGTAACATACTATTTGACTATATATGTAAATAGTACTTACCTCTACTTATATGCAGTGGTGGCTCCACGACTTTTTTTGTGGCGGAGTTTAGCCATTGATTATTAAATATGCATCCCTACTCTCATATTATACATTATGTTATCATCATCATCAGGCGGGGTCAATCCACTGCTGGATGAAGGCCTCCTCAAGCTTCTTCCAACTCTCTTGATCCTGTGTCGTTCGCTGCCACGTATTTCCGCCAAACTTTACCAGTTCGTAAATCCAGCAGCTTTTAGGGTGACCCTGTGGCCGTTTTGTGTCCCTTGGGTACCACTGGATGACGGCATTTGTCCAGCGGCCGTCCTTTCGGCGAGCAATGTGCCCCGCCTATCTCCATTTCAGCTGTTTGGCAACGTATATTACATCGCGTACTCCTGTCTGCTTCCTAACCCATTCGTTTCTCTTACGGTCCTTTCGCGTGATGCCCAACATACACCTCTCCATGCCTCGCTGTGCGACTCTTAGCCTTTGGACATCTCTCGTGTTGAGGGTCCACGTCTCGCAGCCATACGTGAGCACGCGTAGCACACATTGGTCGAACACCCTACGCTTAAGACACAATGGTAGGTCACTTTTGAAGATACTACATTATGTACCAAGCTACATATAATAATATGATTTTATTAATGAGGAAATGAGTATTTTTTCAGAATAAATCATATGATTAACTGAGTCATTACTTAATCACATATAAAAACCATGCTTAATGACATTACTTAACTCATTTAGTGCTAACACCCCGTCTGACGCGTTTGGAGTCGTTGACCATTAGATATAATTAACGTGTTATTTAAATGTGGTAATTAAAAAGTTAGCAGTGATTAATAGTAATATTTATTATATCCTTACTATTATCAGTTTTGAACAACGACATACAGCGAGCGTTTTTACTTACCTAGGAGTAATTTGCGCTCCCCAGTACGCATATACTAACGCTAATGCTTTTACATACTTTGGAGAATGAGATTTGTACCGCGGCGACGGGATAAGACTAAATGACCCCACCCTGGTCAGCGAAAAATAGACGCCATAGCTTTCTTAATTTTAATTAATTATTTTACTACCGCGTAATCATCATTATGTTTTTACATAATTTACAATTATTGCTCTATTTATTTGAATGATAATAATAAATATCTCTATAAAATTGCGACGGATTTAGATGAATAAAATGAATAATAATCATGTAATTAAGTAGGTATATTATGACGTTGATAAAAATATCGGACGTGTATTTTTGACATCATAATCATTACGAAGCCTTAAGGTAGAGCCGCTCCTGCTAATATGCTAGCCCTATCAAAGATACGATAAATAGTACCTTATCATAAATACTACGCGATATAATAATTTAAATACGGCAAATCCTTAATTACAATGTTTTTCAGCATTTCACAATAATATAAATATTCACTAAAAGGACAGTAACCATTGAAAATTCGAATAGATAGGTGAATAATTTATTTTGCAGCAGTATATTGTTTGTATTGAGAAAAATTCTAATTAATGGATTGACATAAATGACAATATATTATAATGACATAATATTATAATATGATTATTAGTCTGATTTTAATATAAAATATTATGATAGGTATTAATAATAAGTTGTGTCAAAATTTGATCGATTTTTATTTATTTAAGAAAACAAAACATTTTGGATACCTATAACAAATCAAAATTCAGGATGTTTACAACATAAGATTTACAATATAACTTAATATTACCTTCACAAGAGAGAAAAAGAAAAATATAAAAAAACGTAAACACATAATTTAATAAAGATATAATTTAAGCAGGTTAAAAGTAAAAGGGATACTCACTATTCCCACCATATTGCGATATACAGTCCTACAAACTTATCTGAAGAACGGTAAAAAATGTAACTACGAACTACCATATGGATGCCATATTAAAAACGTCATTTGAATGACAAATTTTGTCCAGTTGCGAGGCTTGATTGGGTAGTTTTCGACTGTGGCTCCCCCATCAATTCTTCAGATATATGTATGATAGTGTGCGTAGTAATTAGATAGTTTTGAAGAGGGTATTGGTATATTATAAGATTTATAATATTATATTACTAGAATATACTGACACTAAGATTGTTGTTTAAATTAAAAATATCAACGTTATTTGGTTTAATCTAAATATTACAGATAACGGCTGTTTTACATTTCAAAAATGGAGAGTAAGCCTTTTGTTTTTGAAAACAATTTAACCACAGTAATTTTTATACGTGATTTCATGGATTCCAATACTTTAGAATATATATAATAAAACAATTTCACCTAATATTATAGTTTATTAATTTATATTTTAATTAAGGTATCTTTTATACAATAATTTAATTAAAATTATCACGACATCTACAACTACTTTCTTTAATTAAATTCTTTCTATCTTGTCAGTGTACATATTGATATAAAAAAACAGCAATTATCAATAATAAATTACAACAGTGGTTAGCATTAATCTTTATCATATGTATATTTTTGTTTTCGTTCGTGTTAATATAATACGGGTATGTACTGTAATATTTTAGTAAGTGTGTATTGATTCGTTAAAATAATAATAATAAAAAAAACTCTATCTAGAGCTGATTTGCATTTTCGATATAAGGTGACTGTTTTATTTATGCGTTCAATTATATTGTTTGAATTTTATTTGCGTAATATTAAATTACTTACATCACTAATAATGATGGTTCTCAACATATAAATCTGTATATAAAAATGTTGACAAAAAACCTTTTTCTATGGGGGTAGAGTTTTTACATTATTATTTCAATTTTATTTACGGAAATATTATTTAATATGTCGACTTATAAAGTCTTGGTCGTCGGTTCGAATTCGAGGTCTAGAAAATTCACATGCTATTTTTCAGTGTATAAAGTGGCTAATATTCATTTCTCGTAAAACAAAAAAAAATCATATAACATTAAGATCGAACATGGTGATGTAACATTCCATTTTCCAATTTCGCTTCGTCAGTTTAAACTCAAGAACTACCGTAGCAATAAATTGCGCATCGAATACACCGTATGTCCACTTTAAATCCAGAGGTTCGAATCCTGGGTCTAGTAAAATACACATATTATTTTCCAATGTGTGTTTGGAGTCAGAGTATGGATCTAGTAGGTTGCGCAAGAGGCTAACATCTACTTCTTTTAAAAACAAAAATCTGTTAATTAAAACCTCCACTCTGTAGAGACATATATGATTTTATTAAGATCATATTGTTGCCACTAATTTAGTGGAATTTAATCTACTTTTGGTGATTTTTTTTGTTTATGATTTTATCAATCTAAAAATTTCACCAACAAACCCGGTAGTAATTTAGTAGAGTTTCATCTCAATATCTCAAAAGACTCCGTAGTGAGATAAATTGTCTCCAAAATAATATACTATAATAAAGTGGTGAACATCTCAAAGATCTGTAATTCTTTCTTTTGGTCTAAACCTTTGGTATTAGAATATATTGCATTTTACGTGTAGGTATTTAAATATTTTTTTAATCATAATTATTTGTATTTGGATCTAAACCATAGGCCTATGGAGTAACTGAGTTGAATAAATGACCTAACAACAAAGGCTCGGTGAAAATACCAACTCACTTTTTGAGCCTCAATGGAAACTTACTCTTATTAACTACCTGTTCTATATTCCAATTGATTACATACCTGCATTAATTTACGTTTCAAATTTCTGTATTTTTTTTATTTTTCATCGTATTTTTAACCGAATTATCCGTTACATAGTTGCATCAGTTAGTATAGAAACAATATATCTCCTTAACATATCAATAATTGGTTGTGCTTCAACGATTGCGTTCAACCAACTTGGAGTCGCACGGAGGTCAAGTCTGTATTCTGTGAGGACCAAATGTTGTTTGTTTAACGCGTGCGTGCTACCTGTGTTCCTGTATGGCCGTGAGACATGGCATCGTACTAAGCTTCAAGAGTCTCGGCTTTTGAGCTTTGAGAATCGATGTCTCCGCCGAATCTTAGGGGTACATTGGTACGACCGCATTACAATCCCCCGAGTTTGTAAGCAGACACAACAGCCTTCGGTGATTGAAGTTATCACGAAGAGACGCTTTACGTGGCTGGGACACGTATTCCGGATGCCGCCAAAGAGTGCGGCACTTCGTACCCTTGTGGCACAGTCCGTCGCCGTAGCAGATCCTCCCTCACCTTGCAGCGGTGCTACAAACGCAAACTACGTGCTGCAAGTCTGGCATGGCTGGAGGCGCAGGAGTTGGCGATGGACCGAGGGAAGTGGCGCCAACTTGTGCTTGCCCTATGCCCCAATGTTGGGACGTGGCAGGGTGAAAGAAGAAGAAGAAGAATTTTACATTAGAGTTTTAATGTAGAAACCGCTTCTAATTTAATTGTAGTATTATTATTACACCGATTCAATTCATACATAGTTTGAATAAAATATTGTTGAAAATATTTAGTTACGTTTTGAGACGCACTGGAAAAGCCGTTTTATTCTGGATAATTATACTGGTGGCGAATTTAAAGATTTTAACACATTAACTAGGACACTTTTTGTTTTTTTTTTAGATTTTCATAGTGTTATATGTATATTAAACATGTAATTATAACTGTTGATACACAGTGGTTTTTAATTATGCATTCCAAAAAAACTCAATGACGCATATTTCAGATAGTGATTGAGAAAATAGAATTATTTAAATATTCCATTTGTTATGGTTGATTTTTTTTTTGGGATATTGTGATGAAATCATTAAAAATATTTCTAACATGACGTTACGTTGAAATAAAAAGAGAAAACGTTATAAATAGGTACAATCAAATTGGTCTTCAATAATCTATACATCTCATTTGCCGCATTAATGAGGATGGTTATCACAAACACTATAAAATTATCATAAGTTCAGTAAATTTTAAGGGAACCACAGTATTGTCGTTAGTGAAGTTGTAACAACTGCGCCCATAGATACTATCATTAAGCCATTAATGAGGTTCTTTTTTATACCTAAATATAATACTGATACTACCATTTATCAGTCTAGATTTAGATAGTATTATTTTTAGTCCTCAAAGCTCCAAGTGGCCTTCTGTGGGTATATTCTATACTTATCGAACACTAAATTGATAAATAGTATCAAACTTAAGGTAGGTTTGTATCAAAATATTAGCACTTATTGTAACAATTACACGAAGCTGGTTTTTATTGGCGCAATAAGTGCGATATTTTAACAGCAGCAAGATAGGTGATGTTAAAATATAGCACTTATTGCAACAATAAAAACCAACTTCGTGTAATTGTTACAATAAGTGCTAATATTTTGATACAAACCTACCCTAAGTTTGATAATATTTATCACTTTAGCGGTCGATAAGCATAGAATAGACCCACTGGAGTTACTCATTTGCCCGTAGTCGTTGATTCTCTCGTAGGCAGGGTTTTTAATCAATAAAAACCCATAATTATTAATCCAAATATTTTCAAGGGATTCAGCTTTAAATTTACATTTAAAAATGATAAACTAGTATGAAGAAAAAATACTCGATCAAGTTTACTTATCAATAAAAAACATGTCGTCTAGAAATTCGTTTTTGAATTAATAATACATTTAGATTTAGTACATTATACTGAAATGTGGATTATTATAAATACTGTAGGTTATTTTATTTAAGAAGGTAAAAACTTATATTAAATAATTACAAGATAAAAAGAACTTTTTATGTACAACGTTTTTAAATTTTCTGTTGAATCATATAAACTTGACTTGACTAGCTTAAACGATCAAAAATAATTGTACTTGATAGAAATAATACTGAAATATCATTTTAATATTTCATATTGATTTCCATAGTAATGCACGTTTATATTAATAATTTAGTTGCTAGGACCCCAGACCCCTCAACCAATAATAGTGGATTGGATTATGGATTTCTTCCGAAATAACTTTTCATACAAAACGGAATTAACTGAAAATGAATTTAATTCTACTTAAAGATGGCTAAAAGTATTAAAAAAATGCATTACCATCGTGTTTTGATATATTCTAAAAGTTTTAAATGTCTAGCTAGTCTGGAAGTTAGTTAAAAATAGATTGCAAGATTTGTACTGGATAAACAACCACCGGACAAATAAGAATAAAACCTAATAAAAACATTGTAATAATAAAATATACCTACTTATATACTATTAGGTATGTTATTGCTAACATTTTGACATTACGCTACTTTTTCGTAATTATCAGTAATATAGTGTTTTTTTGTAAATATTCCGTGTCTGATTTAAAGTCATCATAAAATAGAGGTTTTGTCAGTTTTGAATGATTTCTTTAATTTCTCTCAAATAATGCTCTTATGACATATCAAGCATTTAATACACAATTGATTAAATTAGAGATCGACTCATGTTTAGCAAAATTGACTTCATATCTAATGAAAGTATTGTATATTATCACGGGGTTGCTACCAAAATTTGGTATACTTATCGATAATTTATATATTCAGAGTTGACAATGGATTTTGTGTAGGTATATAATAAAATTATATAAATATGTATGTCACCTATATAGAACATGCATATAAAGAAATTAGCATTATGCCTTAATTTAGAGGGCAAGTCAAACATTTAAATTGTGATTAATTAATTAATTATAATGTTTTTACTAATATTTTCAGGTCAAATAACATGGTATCAGAATTTTACAAATAAGCGCATCATACGTCTTATCAAAGACCTGCTTAATTTTTCCACATATTATAATGGAATGATATGCTTAGTAAATTTTTATATACCTAGCTACTAAAATAATTAGTGTACTGTCTTACATATAATATAATCAATTAATCTTAGTAAAAGTCATAATCTATAAACGAATATCAATCGTGGTATAAACGTATTTATTAAATATTATATTTTTAATAATAATTATAGTAATCACATGTAGTTAATATTACGAACGTGAGCTTATCTCTGTGAAGCAAGTGCATTGAAAAAGTAGCAGTGGTTTTAGTAATAAAAAAAAAACATAAAATCTACAACGCCAATCTATTTGCATAATTATTTTTATATTACCTCATCGCAAGAAAAAAATATTTATTGATATTATTTGTGAATCTTTCTCTATTAAGAAAGTAGTCGAATCAGTCAGCGGGAATTTTTTAGTGAATTATTTTGAACACGTTTCTACTACACTTAAAATTTTTGACCCTGCACGTATGGAGGGGTCAAATCGAACATTGATCGTCATATTTTTTAACAGAACGGTTTCGCGTTGCTCCGACGCATCGTTTGATTGGCCCAGAAATAAAATACTGTTTTAACTTTTTCCCATTATTATCTTAACGCTTCCCAACATGTTTAGTTAGGCCATCCATAGATTTAAACCGTATGCGTTTTTGTGCTGTATGCCATACTAAACTTATGATATATGTTCATGAGAATATATTATATCCATGAATAGAAATCATAAAGTTATAGTCAATTTTTTATAGCATGTCACTTAACGAAATTAGTGATATATTTCTCGTTCACCATGAGAGAATATATAAATAATAAAATATTAGAGGATATTATGATATTCATGTTCATGAAGTGAAAATCTATGTTGTGACTACAATAATAGTAGGTACGGCATACGATTCAATACCACATGTGATTTCAGTATATGAATATTTTCTTAAAATATATATTTAAAATAGACATTATTGACCTAAATGAAAATAATCGAAAATAAAAAAAACACTTTTTGAATAAATTGAAACAAAGTTTTTGTTGAAAAAAAATTTCCTAACATTTAAACATATTTAATTTATTTAATTTATTTACTCTCTTAGGACCAGATGCATAGTGTGATTATATGCCTCGACGAATCCAAAACCGGGCAATTAGAATCCTGAGCAGCCACACATTTGGCCACACAATCGTGAAACGCAAATGGCAGCTGTATATAATATTATAATCAAATTATTCTACACATAATTCAAGAAAATATAAAAGTTAAATTCAATAATTCATTTTTGTAGATATTAGAAAATATTGACGAAGGATGGAGATACGCTGTTAAGATACGGCATAAATAGTGCACACTAAACTTTGTCAGTCTAATTTCGGTTTAATTGAACTAATACCACAAATTGCAGATATTGTTGGTTAGTTTTATAAGCCCTACATAGACCAAGTCATAATAATATATAATAGTCAAAAAATATTTTTTATCTATTATGGTTTAGTTTAGGAAGGGGTAATATGGATTAAAGAAAATAAGCCAACACCATCTGCAATCATTTGTACTCATTAAAAACAATTAAGTATGACTGACAAAATATACGCTATTTTTGTCGGACAGCCTACCTCCACATGATGGTTTGGATTAGGCACTATTTAATTGTATTTTACAACGTTTTTATTAACTCGTATTCTTATTTGTCCGGTGGTTATTTGTCCAGTACAAATCTTGCAATTGATTTTAACTATCTTCTCGACTAGCTAGACATTTGAAACTTTTAGAATATATCAGAACAAGATGCCAATGCTTTTAATACTTTTAGCCATCTTTAAGCAGAATTGAATTCATTTTCAGTTAATTCTGTTTTGTATGGAAAGTTATTTCAGAAAAATCCGTAAAAAGTAAAAGACTATTATTGGTTGCTAGGGGTCTGGGATCCTAGCAACTAAATTATTAATATATACGTGCGTTACTATGGAAATCAAAATGAAATGTCAAAATTACATTTCAGTATTCTATATTTGTTTGTTTTTATTTACTTTATATCAAGTACAAGTGTGAGCATATTGAGCATAATAATTCAACAGAAAATTTAAAAACATTGTATATAAAAAGTTATTTTCATCTTGTAATTATTAAAAACTAAACAGCACCCTCTGCAAATTTTATTTTTAGTTCAATTAAAACAATTCCATATGACTGACAAAGTGTAGTATGCATTATTTATGTAGGATCTACATAGCTTACTCCCACCAAATCTCAAATATTACCGCACACCTATTAAATAAGTTTATAGATTATTTGGTTAGAATAACAAACTAATGCTGAAGAAAATATTGTTTTACATCACAATGACATCGTGTTGCATATGTTAAGAAACGCTGAAATAACGGACAAAAAAACCAGTCGCTAAATTTAACATAGCAATATCTTATGTTTTTATATAGTACCCAAGTACTTTCACATACATTTGTTGAACTCCTAGTCACTGGCTCTGTTGTGTGTGAACCACGATTAAATGCTTTCCTAATATTATTATTTCACCGGGCTCGTCGATTCTATCTTGGAATAATTAGCGTAATTTGGTTTTTTTCTTAAACCTAATCGTCTTCATGATCGCAGTAAAGCATTTTTTTTGCTATTATAATGTAGGCAATAATTATTCTAATTGAGCCACAACTTACCACGTTTTTGAAAAATATTTATTATACTATCCATAGTTATCATTAATATGCAATCTATAGTTATAATATTACCGAAACATTAAATTTAATACTTACATATTAGTAAAACCGATTAAGTTCTTGCGTAGCAATTTTGAAAGACTTTGACAGACGGAAATAACGGTTTATATAATAATCCATATTTTACCTACTTGAATTTATTCATTCATTATCATCAGCCAGTGATAATTTGCTGCTTGATAAAGACCTCCGCTAACGCATTTTACTAGTATCTGTCTCTAGTTAGCGCTGCCACGTATATGCATCGAACTTTATGAGTCCGTCTAACCAGCGGGTTTTAGAGTGTTTCTGTGGTCGATCGTGTTTAGAAATCTATATGTATGCAGTTGGCCTTAATACAGTTTATCGTGAGCTGTTGTCTCAAAAATAGATGACCGTATAGTATTGAGATCATATTCATCTGTAATTTTTTTTTTTAAACCAACGGAAGCCAAGGTAAAGGTATAAGAAAATAAGTTGGTCAGTAAATTAGGAGTACAATCATATCGTATATTTTAAATAAAAATCTAGTAGGTCTTATTTATCAAATATGTTCTTATTATTGAATCTAATAAATTTGAAATATTACTGTCCGCATTGCTCCATGAATCTGGACTTTTTTTTTAATTCTCAATATTATACAGCTATCCCTTTCTGGTAACGGAGTTGACTTAAAATTTACTTATTGTAACCGTGATCGTGTAGTGTTCCTTTGATAATATTGTTTGATGGCACCTCTCGAGAGGTTGTTCACTCACAGAGCGACATGCCCAGCCCAATGCCATTTCATCTACCTGGCAAGAGTCTATCACATCGTGCATTCTAGTTTGTATCCTTTTGTGTTATATTTGAATTAATTGCATTAAATTTATATGAATTCTATTCAAATAATAAAAAAATCCAACATATTATAATCCATCACGCCATTATATTTTCAGTTTCTAGGCAATTGAATTGTCTCAATCTTGAACTGAATAATAAATAAAACTATCATATTCTATAGCCTCTTCTTCTCATTAATATGTTTTTGTAGACTGAAGAAAGGATAGTAATATGATGGCACCGGATTAGGAGACTAGGTATGGTGAATGTGCCATGGACCGGCTTTAGACAAATAAAAGGTCTCACCAGCACCTTCATTTCAATCCCATGTTAGATCTGCACCACGTATATCGTTATGAAGTAACACAGTCGGGTGAAACAAGAACCGTATCTGAAGTACATATCCCAGTCACACGAAGATATACATTAACATTATTATTATTTTTCTTTAGATACTACTTCTTAGTGGGAAAAAATTAGACTTATTAATATACATATAAGAAAAATCATCGACTAATCTTCATCTGAAAAAACTTATATATCGCTTGCTTATTCAAGTGTCATTCTTACGAATAATTTTAAATACTCATTAACCTAGCTGCAAAATGTTGTTATTTTCAATTTCTGTTAACATGTTATGGTTATCATAGTATAGTATAAAAAGTATGTTTCTGATGATTATCCACGTTACGTATTTCCAATAAAATGAGTATGTACCTGTTCATTCCTAATTCAAAATATTTAAATTTAAAAAAATGTATTTATTACTTAGTTCAAAATTTGAATCTCGTTTTACAGATGAATCTGAAAATCGTAGAAAGTATTTATAGTGTATCTACTTACTGAAATACACTCGTTGATTTCGTATTAAGATAATATTCATATTTTGTTTCCGTGTATAAAGTATTATGAATTATGGCTTCATTTCTTCCGCAATTGAACAGGTCAAACCCGTTAATCAATAAATTGTGATCATCCGAACACATTGTTTTGTTTCGGCGATGTGTTTCTATAATCAATGATCAGAGCGAATTACCAGAACCACCTTTGTAATGATCGGTTCGAATCCGTGCTGGCCCACTCCCAAAAATGTACGAACGAACCCTTTTGTAATATTCACAGGCTGTATAAAAATATCATTATGATGTTATTGTTGCTTGTGTTATGGAATGTAATTTAAAACATTTTACTATTTTCTTCATAAACTAAGGTCGATCCACTGCTAGATGATGTCTCCTATAGCTTCTTCTACTTCTCTTGGTCTTTAGTTTTTCGCTGTCACGTAAATCCACTGAATTTCATGAGTTCGTCCATCTAGCGGGTTTTAGGGTATCCCTAGGGACGTTCAGTACTTCTTAGGTACCATTATATGTCCAGCGGTTGTCCACCCAACTGTCATTAATTAATTTGATTAGTGATCTCTAATAACGTCGCGCACTCTTGTCTACTGCATAGTTTAGAAATAATTCATAATAGAATTGGCAAGTTTGAAGGGATAGCTCGCAAACAAATATAGCATTGTTTTATATCAAAATTTTTTTTTTACCAAACAGTCCTCGTATGATCATAATCGATAGGAGATATGTGCATAAAATATTCTCAAGTACCGCATTTTTTGATATTGTAATAATAATTAGAACCATTGATAATTCTAGTTGGTATGTTCCGTCATGTAGATTCTGAATAATACAAACATATCATTGACAATATTATCAAAAGTTATAATAACTGAGGTTTTATACTGTTTTATAGGAATCTATTTTTACTAATTATCGTTTTATTTTTCGTCTAGCTCTTGATTAGTTAATTTATATACCGTAACATTAATATTTATAATAACAGTAACGAACGGCAATGATTGTCTGTTGTATACATAATATAAGTAGATAACTAGATACACATAGAGGATTAGGGTGCAAAACTGATTCCTATGGAAAAGCGTAAAACTTAATAATTAAATTCAACTTATTAATAAAATAACGAGTATTGTTAGTTAACGTAGTTGATGTCATTAATTGACTAAGCATTAAGTATGAATAGTTAGCTTATATTATAAAACAATTTATTAGTTATATCTCTATAACTACCCAAGCTCACATAATACCACTATAATCAATTAACTAGATAATATCTAGAATTTACTGATAATGACCGGATAAATTATAATACTAAATTTATAGATTTTTTTATCAACCACTGAAAATTAACTGTTTAATGTCGGGTTTTACTTTACTCAATTAAAAGATTAACGAAACAATAACATAGTAAATTTATTTATATATTTGATTAATGTATTATTCTACATAATTCAACACCCTGTAGCTGATACTTTGCGCCTAAAGTACACCAAATATCTGAGCGTACGTGAAATCTTTTATATTTTGACCAAATTAGATAGAACGATTATTAACTGTTGTCCGTAATTGCGGTTTACTGATGCAAAGTAATAGGCCTATTCTTGCCACTATCATTTTACTGTAGGGCATGTCAAAAGAAATGTAGATATTTTATTAAATATTTTACCAAAATCGTATATATAGTTTTCTCTCGTTTTATTGTATTTTTTACTAATATGACTATATGACATGTTATACCTTTAAAATATATGAAAATATTGACAATGGCTATTGTCAGATATATGTTACCAATCAATATCAAATAAATGTTCTTATTGAATGTAATAAAATTGGAAACTGTGCTGCAATGCCTCACGAATAATGTGAAGTTTTTCATCTCAATGCTATACGGCCATCTCTTTTCGGTAAGACCAACTCACGGTGAAATGTAATGCGTAAAATTTATATGTTACCAAATTAAATTTAAAAGTTTTAATAATGATTTAATATTTCCATTATCTTACTAAAACAATGTATATTATGCACATTAATATTAATATAATTTATATTATATTATCACAATTTCAAATACACAATAACATAACTATTGATAAATTACGTAGTTTAATATTATATATGTCGAACGTTTTATCTTTAATTATAACATCGGTAAAACTAATTAAAAAGTTTAAACAAACAAAATCGAGAATAAAACAAATTATTAATTTTTAACGGCGCGTTTTTTTCTATCAACAGTTTTATTCGACTGTCGATAAAGGTTACTGACCCCATAAATCAAAATAAAAAAAAAATCTTATTTTAATAATTTGCTCTGCCCATTAATTTCATAGTTCTTATAGTTAAGCTTTTTTGCACAATTAAAACAATTTGATTTGCTTATATCTTATACTTACTACCTATTGCAATTATCTGCAGTTTAAATTCAGACACTTTTTATTATATTGTTAATACCTACTTATTTGTTGTAGACTACGTAATTCGTTCGTTTTCTTATACATATTATTATTATTCCTTCGCTATATTAAAATTAAATTTAAATTATAACAATAATTTATTTATATATAAGAAAGACAATTTTCTCCTTACTGTGAAAGCTTCACTTTACCAAAAGCAGCTAACGAAAAATATGAAGCTTATAAGTTTTTTTAAAATCAAAACGATAAAGAATCACATCTCATTGTTACAAATATTTTTATGGTTACGTTTATTATTAAAATTGAATTTATTAAGTTTTATAGAATGCAGCGAAGATTTTTTTGAATAATTAATAGATTTAATGTATTTTAAAACACATCGATTTTTATATTTAAAAAAAATGTGTATAACTTAATATTCGTTTTATTTATAGCAGAACTGATTTCGGTTTGGTCACAATAATTTAAGCTCAATTTTATATTATATAATATAACATGTAAAATTTAAATCTTTGTCTTTTTCAATTTGGTAGTCAGAGCATTAACATCACTTCTGCATACAAGTAACGAAATTATTTATTAAGACGGTACTTCAGTGAAACTACAAATAATTTTCAACTATAGGAGCGACGAAATTTCGGACTCGCTGGCAATCGAAGAGCGAACGTCGAGCTGTGAACACGTCAATTTGTTTCGTGTTGGCGACGGGGGTATTAATTCTTAAATCGTGTAAAGATGACTAAAAAACGTTACCCATTTACTTGAAAAAGAAAACATGTCAATAAATATATTATTATTGTTACTAATAGAACAATAAACAAAACATTAAATGGACGCATGTTGGATTTATATGACAAATTATATTTCGTTCGGCACGCGTCATTTGCACAATCCGCGCATCGCCTAGCCACGATATTTTTAGACCATGCCTCAACTGAGGTATAGCCTTAATAGATGAATACTAATAAATAAAATTCATAGGTGTTAATAATATTTTTTGATATTAATTATTATGCATGCTGATATTGTTGATTGTAGACTTAAGAAAATAATTTTGGATTACCAGTTTCATTTCTTAGAATTGAGAAACACAAAATCACAAATTTTGTTACATATTATAATATGTACGTAGGTACGCATATCGTTTGATTGAGCCGCTGTAAACTCTCAATTAGGTATTTCAACGAATAATGGAATGTTAAAATAATTTATTAATAAATATTATATAAAATATTTTTATTCAGTGATATTTGATTTTATGATATAGGTATCTACCAAAAGTGTTGCATTTTGTACGATTTATGCTAGCTTACTAATTAACTATATATTATGTTTATGAAAATCATTTGCTCATGTATGATTTCATTATATTAATCTAATTATTACTGTTTTAAGCTAGTTTGGTCGTTTTGTGATATTTTATGCATGTGTTTAAAAAGAAGAAATACTTATCATAAACAAAATAAAATACAGCGTTGAACCTTGTATCTACATACTGACAGTTAATTATTTCGAAACCTAAAGATTTTCATAGAATATTTTTTAAAAAGAGAGAATCAAAATGGTTTAAACTCTTCAAAAACTTAGTTATCTACTCTTTGCTGCTAAATAAAAATTACAACCTAGAACGTTTTTTAAAGTTCTGTTCAAAAATAACTGTTTGGGCCACAGTTATAACATACGAGTTTGGTCTTTATTCGTAGAGCATCCTTATTTATTCTGATATACCTAGTCATTTTTATTTATTCAACGAATATTTTTAATTTAGAAATATTGCCGAAAATGCTAGTGCGTTAAAACTAAAATCAAGATAGAACCTGACGCCATCTAGGACTTAACCTGTAGATTTTGTATAATTAACTTACATGGTCGGAATTTATTGCAACACATCAAATGCAAGCTTTTGTATGGTAAAGCTTACCGCCTAAAATGTACAAATTTTGGGTTAAGTCCCATTCGATTCATACGTGTGGTAGGATTATTTCTGGGCTTACTATAAATAATGAACAAATAATTCGGTACACATTACTCTTCTTCTGTCATACACATGCAACAGATGCGCCGAGACTCTTCCAATCCTCGGTCACCGTAATGGCCATGGTTTTAAACATAATATAGTACAAATCAAGTTTCCTCGGTGCTGCACTCGCAGTTTCAATTACTATCAAAGTATCCCCACGTTTTCATATTACTTAGTTCTACTTACGCTGGTGTGTATTCTATTCATCGTACTCCAAACTATCATGTGTGCACCCCGCCCTAGTGGTAGTTTCTCAATTTAGTACATGAGATTTAGTTTATTTAATGTCCAAAAACAACACTTTTGGGAAAACAATATTTAATACTTTTCAGATACTTAGTTAATGGTGTAATGATATTTTTTTTACTAACTATGACCTATTTTACGGATAACTTCCCATTTCCCACACGGATTAACATTCATCCCCGCAGTTTGGCATCGCATATAGAAGCGTACATACATTGTGTTCGTCCATCTATTAGTATTCAATAAACGGAGCTTCCCATGACGGCATCATGCTATTTGACTAACGAGCGACTCGCACACGTATTCGTGTAAGCGAACCCGCTGCGAGAGCACATATGTTTGACCCCTGTATCTTGAAATAATTGATTAATTTTGAACAGAGGTTAAGCAAAGAACAATATTTCCATGTGTTATAATGGAGTTTACAGAAATCACACACAAAGTATGTACAGCTTTACGAAGTACAAACAAGGTTTAAAAGATACTAGTTATACAGGATTGTTCAGTTTGTCCAACATCATGCATCGGTTTTATTTGGGACGCATCTTATTACTGGTAAGATCGGTCAACATATCGCTGTGCAGGAGGCGTCACGTGCAGACTCTTACCATGCCCCCTCAGGAATGAGCAATTTGGATAATAGGTACAACTAGTCTCCAAGATAATATGAAAAAGTGTCCATACTGCAATTGTGATGCTGAAAAAATCACTGTCTCCTTACTGCGTAAAGCCGTTAATTACTGTCCGCATAAGCAAAAAGACAGCTATTTGCTAAAGTCACATTATGTGGATGAATCTTTTGATTTATGGTATATTAGGCAAAAATCAGTATATTTTTAATCGATGCTGTGTTTTTGTTTATGAATCTCATTATTCTGTCTTATTGTTTAGAAAAACAAGTTTATGAAAAACAGTATGTCGATTTTTATACTGAGATAAATTTTAAACTGCTTTTGATTTTATATCAAATGGTTCAGAATTTCACTTAGTGCAATATCTGTACACTATCTCAATTTGTGATTTTTGTCGAAAAGCTGCCTTTTTCTTTGGGGTCAGTGTAGAGTCTATGATTTATAACTTTACACTTTTTATGCATTGATATGCTTCTTTGACTGATTACCTCGCATAAAATCAGTTAAAATTATACACACTTGTATTAATATAATAAGTAGTAATAAGAAAATAAATAGATAATAATTATATGAAAATATTTTTAGAATATATTACAACATTTTCATCCTAGAGCCTGAGTGCAAAGTTATGAAATGGCAACTCTAGGTACCATTGACAATATATTATTGAAACTTAATGACACAGTCGTGACAAACGGATACGATAGAATAAGAAAATACCTTGATAAAGAAAATATTTTAAGTGGAAAGCGTGCAAAAAACTATCCTCAATTCTTATAATATGATTCAAACGATCAACATTGCAAAATATTCAAATTATTCATCTTACCAATAATTGAGGTGATATTAATCAAATCGAATCAACCAACAATTATTATTGTGTTTTTTTTCAGAAATATGGATATCGCCACATTGTTATCTTCCTTGAAGTCAAAACCAATCTTGATTTATCGCATGAAATATTTTCATAGATTTTATTATTAGGTTCGGTTTCCATTGTTATTATAAAATACAATTAATAAATTGGAAAAATTATTAAATTTATATTAATGTAAATCAGTTTTTAATATTCAGCAAGTACCTACACCTTTTATGGCTATATTTATATGTTTTATATTATTTTAATTTATTTATTCCAGAATAATTTTATCTAACCTAATCTTAATAACCTAGTTTATAGATATTACGTTAATTAATATGAAAAAATTTTTGACGCTTTCGTATTTGGTAAATATGAATTTATCTTCAAAATACAATTTTCATTAGTTAAGATGATTAAGTGGCATATTAATTAAAGATTGTTTATGTATTTATGTTTTATTATACAATCACTGAACAAATATTGCCATCCAGTGGTAGGTATTTAAAAGGAAAAATATGAATTTATATTTAGATACCGCTAAATCGATGAAATAGTTAAATTTTGTGTAATAAGCTTGGAGACATTTTTTTAGAAGTAGATTGATCCAGGCTGATGATTTTTAATACACAAATAAGTTAAAAACATCTATTAATTGTCTAAACTAAAATGTAGGTACCTACCTCGGTTTACTACCTATAGGTTTATTTTATATTTTATTCACATTTTACGTATAAAGACACGCACATCAATTTTATTATAAACACGTATTCTTCGTGCTATTTTTTATTCGGCCCTGTATATAAAACTTTAATTAATTAATATTTTTATAATACAAATCAGAGTGTTGTTATTTACGACCAAAACGGTCGCCAGGCCGACCAAAACTTATTAATCAAGCTTCAATTATTATTTTCCTATTACGTACCTTTATTACTTTTGATCCAAGAGCATAGAGCTACTAACACGAGCTTAAAGCTCAATGTGTTGATAGTTCAAACCGAAATTGTGATACATGATGACTTTTAAATCAATTTACTAGATATCTACTGATTTTCAAGAATTGTATTTATAAATTAGTTATCTGTAATCGAAAATCGTGGTTCTATCTATAACTACTATAATATATTAAATATCTTGTCAGAAGTTCATAACCATTATTTTCACTTAACATTAAAAAAAATAAAGTGATAGGTATGTTTAACTTAACAATAGGTAAATTATTATACCAAATGTAATAACCATGAGGGGTAGTGTTTATATTTGAGGCAGGATATTACATTTTTTTTATTTACAGCAACAAAAACAGCCGTGTTTATTGACCTTATTAATAAATGGATACAGATGACATAGTTTTTTTTTCCGACCATGTCCGATCCTGATAGGATCATATGGGCCTCCACAGAGTGGAGGTTTGTATTGACGGATTTTGTTTTTTACGAGAAATGGATGTCAGCCACTTGCTCAACCATCATATCATGGCAATAAATTGGTCATAAAACTGTAGGTATTATATTATTGATGTCTTACTTTTTATTTTAAATCAATAAAATGAGTCTGAACTAAACGAAAATTGAAAGGACGCAATACAGTCACTCTTTTATATACACTAAATAGTGGCGGCCATCGTAGTCCAATGCGTAAAGTACTGGACTCTCATCCGGAGGCTTTGAGTTTGATTTCCAGTTAGGTCACAATACATTTATGTGATTTTCTGAAACCGTAACTGTGTATGCAATTGTCTCACTTCTACTATTACAATATTGTATTACTATACTCCTGTCACTTGACACTAGTATAGTGTGTTATGTTAAAAATAAATTGAAGCAAGGGGCAGAAGGAGGATTTTTACCTGTTGGGGGATATCTGCTGTATCATTATTATCGGAAACCAACCTGATGGTATTCACTGATTATGTGTCGTCAGTACTAGATAGAGGCAGCCAGGTTGACTGTTCTTACAATGATTTCTCGAAGGCATTTGACAGAGTCGATCACGATATTCTAATGGAAAAACTCCAACTTATTGGATTGTCGGATCGATTTCTAAAGCTATTCGGGAGTTATTTTAGGAACCGTCAACAATACGTTTCGTACGGCCTTTATCAGTCACAGACCTTTTACACATTTTCTGGTGTCCCCCAGGGCTCAAACTTAGGGCCATTGCTGTTCACGATTTTTATAAATGACATAGCATTGGTAATTAAAAGTGCTATGTTTTTGTTGTTTGCTGACGACTTGAAACTCTTCATGGAAGTTGTCACCTTGGACGATTGTCGTCAACTTCAACTTGATATAGATAATATATTAGATTGGGGCAGGCGTAACAAACTGGACTTCAATATTGATAAATGCAATGTTTTATCGTTTACTAAAGCCTCACGAGTATTGTTTTTCCAGTACTCGATGCATGGCAGAGTTCTCTCGCGAATAGCATCTGTAAGAGATCTTGGAATTACATTTGACGGTAAACTGACGTTTAGTGGTCATATAGATACCATTTGTAAAAAGGCGCTAAAGATGTTGGGCTTTGTCTTGCGTACTTCCCGGGTCTTTTCGGATGTTACGGTATTAAAAATTCTCTATAACTCCTTAGTTAGAAGCAGACTTGAGAGTGGGTCTATCGTTTGGGCCCCACATCAGTTGAAGTACGGCCTTATGGTGGAGAGAGTCCAAAAGAAATTTTTACGACTCCTTTACTTTCGGTTGTATGGATATTATCCGTGGCTCTATCCGACTGATTTTCTCTTAGGGATGCTTACATACTGTAGCTTAAAATTTAGAAGGGATCTTTATTTAGCTACATATTTTTTCAGACTTATACGCGGCGTAAATGTGAACTCTGCCATTCTTGGTGGTATTGGCTTGTGTGTCTCTGATAATTACCTTAGGAATCGAGGGCATGCGTTGTTTGTTCTCCCACGGTGCAGAACTAACCTGCCATTAGTAATGCCAATTGGGAGGGCAGTAACCATGCTTAATGAAATCGCTTCGGATATTGATATATTCCACTTACGTGAGGGTGAATTTAGGTGGACGTTGTTTTATAAGTTTTTAAGATAGGGTTTATCAAAGTTCACTCTGTGTGCTTCCATCTACTTTTATTTTGTTACTTATTTAATTTATTTTCTTATTTTATTACTTTTTCTCTGTATTTTTATTTTTTTTTTATTATTAACACTTATTTTATGTCATGTCGTGAACGCTTTGAATTTATAATTTGTTATGTTCATTATATGTAAAATAAATAAATTTGATTTAAATTTGATTTGATTATTAATATTAAAAAACTGAAGTGTATAAGAAACATATTAATTAAGAGCAGTTTTCATACTACGACTTAACTGTGTATCCAAGAAAAGGAAAGACAACAAAAATTGTGAAGTGTTTTTTTTTTTTAAATTAGATATTTTTACTTGTTAAATTAATAAATATTCTTATAAAAATAGAAGAATATCATAAGTTTGAAAAAACATAAATTTTATAATCAGAACAATATAATAAATAATGTTTAAAACTATTATGTGTCATTTACAAACTTACAATCACGCAATATTTAACATAAAAATAAATTTAACTTCTTTATGCGCGTACTTTGGTCTTTTCAATTCTCAACCTTATAACGTTACTATGCATATCATTTTTATTTATACTACATTACATAACCTATCGTTTTACCTCTCAACTTATTATATTCTTTTAACGATATTCGATCCTAAGATCCAAAGTATGGGTGTCCATGGAGTGGAGGTTATATTTACACTTACAGTAACCATTCAGTTACCGTGGGCATAAAATACTCTAAGTTTTGTCTGAAGTGGATTTCATTCAATAGTCATTATTCAACTTTTTGTATTCTTTCTATAATGGAAACACTAAAAGGCGTTGCCTCACAAACAAGCTAAACGCTAAGTTATTAGAACAATAATTGGTGTAATTTTGCATGAAAATAGTTTCAGTGTGTTGAGTTATTGTAATTAAAATATAAACAATATTGTAGGCGTCATAATTTACTCTCACAACATCAATTTTAAGTGCCATAATAATTAGTTAGATATACAACAGAGTTAATTTATAATTTATGCAACCAATCTTTTTGACCTTAATTTAAAATGGATATCTACTTATGCAGTCAACGTTTTCTCCCATAATTGGATTTGAATTAAGTAATAAAACTTTATGCACTAAGCATAAGTCAGTATGCAACTTTACAAACTTTCTTTTTATGTTTTAAGAGAAATATACGAGAGTAATCATTATCAGACACTACAGTAGGTATTATTCTAATATTTTTTGTCATCCCAGTTATTACTTAGTGCTTGAGTTAATCTAGTTTGATGATTAAATAATGAATTAAGATATAATAAGAAACAAATCGTATATTAGCAGAGTAATATTCCGAATACGACTTAAACCGATTGATAAAATTAGGAAAAGCCTACTTAACTGAAGATTCATAAAAATTTATACATTATTATGATAGTTAATTCCTGAACTGATCGATTCTGAAAAGTTATGTTACACTTATATCATATTGTAAATGGGGTGATGATTTGTACTTTCAATTAATATTTTTCCGATCCTAATAGGATCATATGGGCATCCACAGAGTAGACGTTTGTATTGACAGATTTTTGTTTTTTACGAGAAATGGATGTCAGCCACTTACTCAACATATTAGGTCCATACCCTGACACACCCAAATTGAAAAACAATATGTGCACTTGCTAGACCCAGGATTCGAACCTGGGACCCACGGATTTATAGTCCAACGCTTAAGCCGCGCGGCCACCGTGGGTGTGGGCATATTATAGAGGGCGACAAGTGAAGAAATTAATGCGATCATTACGATTTCTGAAAACAGCGACGGATAATGTCATATTGTGAACGTCCCTAATTAATGATTTGTTATATGTGTCTCTTTAAAATAAATTAATATTAATATTTTTCACTTAATAAATTATTAATTGTTAAGAAATGAAGGCATACAAATTAGTTATTGTCTCAAATAAGTCTTTAAAAAACTTTAGAAAAAAATATAATTAAAATGTATTCAATCGGTATTTCTCAGATTTAGTGTTAATCATCAATACGTCTTCATATTTAATTTATTATCGATGTAAAGTATCTGTCGGATTGTAGTTTTTTTTTACTTTCTATAATGGCTTGTTTAGGCTCATTTGAATATATAAATGACTGGTAGTTTCCATGTTCTGTTGATTGTAACATTTTTAATAAAATCGTTGTTAGAACGATATTTATGTTTTTTCATACTGTATAATAATAATATTTCTGTAGGATTCAATGTGTTTAGCATAAATAAATTAGCGGCTTGTTGTCAACCTTAACCAATATGGTGAAAATATTGATAACATTTGAATGCTATATTAATTAGAAACAGGTATTTATAAACATACTATGAGTGACTACCGTTAATGATCTTCTATTTATAATATGTGTTTACTTAAAATAAATTTGCATCACACATTTTTTTAAATTGTGAGAGAACCTTGTAAAATATAAAACGTCCTAAACAATGTAATTTTGATTACATTGTATTTACTCCTAAGATTTTCTTTAACAAATGGATTTGATTGTGATATTTATTTAAAATTAAATCATTATAAGACACATACATATTTATTTTAAATAATACGCATTACGTTGTTTTTTTAATTTAATTTTTTATTATATTTTTCAAATAAAATGTCGATAATACTAAAAAATAACTTAAATATATTTATTAGAGAATAACACTCATAAAACGATTCGTATTAAAAAATAAATTAAAACTATTTACTTATCAATTTTATTAATAGTGTACCTATGAAAAATTTTAAGCGGAATAGAATAAAAATAATAAAATCTATAGGTATACTATCATAAACAAATTTGTCTTTCTCTAGATAAAGATATTAATTGTTTTAATTGAAAAATAATAAAGTTACAACAAAAAATCATAATATTATGTATATTTCTTAAAATCCATCCATGTACCACGGCCAAGGAAACACTTGCGTAAGTGATTCATATATTATTGGTAATACAACTATGTCTGCTTGACAAAGGAATAAGGCATTAAGTCTCAAATCGCTTCTTTACACCCAAAAACAGAATTATTTTTAGACCATTTTGTATGGGAACTCCAATGTTTCTGTATCTAATTCAGTAATTCAGAGGTGTTGATTTGACTTATTCTTTTTCTCATTTGTGCATATGTGTATTAATTACGATTCATTTGCCATCTTTAACTCATTTTTCGATTTTTAAGACTTATCATCCTCTTCCTTTTGCCCATAGATATCTAACTAAGCATGTTTTCAGCTTCCAGTATCTGCAAAAGATATGGAAAAGAAAATGCTGTACGTATGTTTATTATACACAAGTTTTATAAAGTTGTTAATTTAGTGTCCATAGTAAGTATAATATCGTCGCCTCAATACTACAACTTACTGTTTTTGAGATAGCTATTGAATATAATTCTACATTTTCTTCTCTAGAAAATGATAAAACTCGGTAGGTAAGTCAGAAGTTAATGGGAACTATATTAATTTTGTATTTGAAAATATTAGATAATTTTAAAACCATAAATGCATTAAATAAATAAAATAATATATCTACAATATTTTCTCATGCAATTGAACATTATTTTAATTATTATCAATTATTAGACAAGCACAATTTTCCATTTAAATAATAATATAGCCTACTGGTTCAAATAGACTATATGACGATCGGGCACATATATGCTAAGAGCGTTTTAGTGTCTATGATCAAATCTATGCCATTCTGACATTTATACATACATATTGTATGACAGCTATGACTTCATATTTACACTCTGTGACACCCTGTGATACAGGACGCCAACATAAGAAACTGGTTTTTCGACATATATATGACCGATCGTCATAGAGTGTATTTGAAGCATAAGTTTATGTTAATCAACTAATGTTTAAATTTTATTTTCCCAAAAATTACCAAATCAGAGTTATCTAGTTGTAGTATATTGAGGTGACGATATATTTTTACAGTTGGTATTATCAATGAGTTATTTAATTTTAAATAATAATAATATATCCTATTACATATTATCAAGTAGGTATTATAATCATAATTCAGATGCGTTTCTGGCAATATTTATATAATAGTGGTAGTAAAATATTATTTTTTTATTTTTGATTTTCAAATATTTTAAATCTTAGATGCATCAATAATGATATTCTGTACTGAAATATTTAATTTCTCATCAAATAATGTTTAGTATAAAAATAATAAATAGCTTCACATGATTGATATAAAAATAAATTACGTTTAGATACCTACTGATTGATAAAGTATGTAATCGTAATTTATTAATGACAAAAATAGTGTAAAGAATGGAACTTATTCGACCAATACTATTATGCGCACATTGTATGTGTGTTTGTGTTTTTTTATAAAGCGCATATTTTTTCACGGATTGTATTTTTACATCTTGTTAAGAAAGCAATAAGCAAAATAAAAATACTTGTTTTAACCTCTCACCCTTCACAATTATGAGTAAAATGCTTAGCTATTCCTCCGTTAAAACCATAATTGTGAAATTCACAATAATAATTCTAAGGCGCCGTTCATTGTTTATTATAGAAAAGCATTTGATTATAAAATTATTCGCTGGCACATGTGAAGTCAATTTACCAGGTGTATTAAACTACGCGTAGATGCACAATCAAACAATGCATACGTTTCATCATATAATTTGTGATTATTGCTGCATCTAAAGTCAAGCCGTAGAACTTCCAATCAATTTTTCTCCAGCCATTCCTTTCTTTGAGAGCAGAAGCTTCATATTTCTTAACTTTCTTCTCACAGCATATTATATAAGGCTTACTAACCAGCACTTCCTTGGATCAGATACAAGGACTATTTTGTCACGTGTCTTTTGTATATGCTGAACATAGCCGATCGGCAGTTCAAACTCAGCAGTATAGTAATGATATAAAGATAAAGCTTAGACTCACGACAATTGTTATCATTTATGACTATATTTATACCTTATTTAGTAAAGCATTTTATATACTTTAATATTTAGTATTTACCGAGAAAACAGTAATTTATGGATGGTAATTAAATCCACTCTAAAACTGACTGATTTTTTTGGTTTTATTATAATGAAAACTATTATAATAAAACGTTTTCACATAATATAGTATTTATTATACATTCCTATAAATATTGCACATCAATTAAATATTCGAATACGCAAAAATGAAGGATGTAGAATAAAAAATATCAGTTTATATTTTCAAAAATTATTGTAGTTGTTTTCAGGTTGTTTAATTTTTCTCAAATTTTAAAGCAAAAGGATATACATATATATAAAATTTGAATAAGGCGCAATGAAATTATTGAATACAGCTGGCGAGAGAGACGTGCTAGTGCTTTTATGATTCGAGGTCAGAGTTGATAAAACCGGTCAAATTGTCTATACATTTGAGAACAATAAACCTAACCGTCAATGTATTTTCCACCTGTAATAATTTTAATAAACATTTACACAAGTAATAAATAACTTGATTGCTATTGTCGACTTCAAAAGCTACTTCGGTAAAAAATATTTGTGTTCGAAAGCATGTGTTACTTACTACTTTCTATTCCATTGTTTTAAGAAATATAACCTCATTATAATTGTCCTAATACTTAACTAATGTCATTTTAGACTTCTTGCAGAGGCTATTTTTAAGAAATAGTACTATATTGAAGTGTACTATTAATTTAAGAATGCAAACACCATTATGAAGTTTAAGACACAAGAACGGAAATTAGAATTTTCTAAGTCGTGATGCTTGTAAACGTATCTTATCGTCTCTATTAATACAGTCAGGATTCCAACATATTTTAATGGCCTTCTTTACTATCCACAAAAATTAATCCTTATTTTAGCCTAATTATTAGTAGTTTGGTTTCGCAGTCAAAAAGTGTATAGAACGATATTTGAGTTTACTCACACGGTTTTTATCGTACGCGAGATTTGGCCAATATATTTTTTAGAACACCCACTACATCTCATCTAATACACGCTTGTATTTTACTCCTTGCAATAAATCCAAAAATTCGAAGAAGTGGGAGAAAAAATACACAATAATAACCCTAAAACAAATTAAGATATCAAACAACCACGAATGGCTCAACCAATACCTTTAAATAACTTTAAAGCTTAAATAATTTTACCAGTAAGAGATTAAAGTTGTTTTGTCAAATAATACTAGTCATTTAATAGTTGTATCCAATAATAAATATATTTAAGTAGAACTAATTTAATTAAAATATATATATATATATATAATACCTTAATACACGATGTATACTAAAAGAAGAATAATGGTGTATTCGGCAAAGCCTTGAGCTCTACAACCTCTTCTAATTACAATGTATCTTCGCATTCGTTAAATTTGGCAGACTCCAATGGCCGAACCATATAGTAATAATGGACAATGCTTAACCACCGAGGGGAATCCTGGATACGAGACCGAACGGTCGGAGATCGATTCGCAGTCCCAGACTGTGATGGTTGAACAGTGTCAACATAGATGCTAGAGTAACCGGCATAGAGGGCTGGAAGTCACTGGCCCAAAATAGGGGGAGATGAAGGAGGCTAAAACCCGCCCTCGGTTATTCGACCACTGATGATGGTGATACGCATTGTGCCTTTCCATGTCTACTATCAGTTTCGACATGATATTTATTAGACTTTGGTTAAATACAATAGAGGTGGAATTAATTTTTAATATACCCCCAATATTATTTTTTGGGTGAGATTATAAAAACTGATTGCACCAATAAAGTATTAATTACAAACAATAATGGCCATAGTACACGGCCGAATGTTTAATAAGCAATATTAAACCGGAATACTAACACCTGTAGAATCAAAAAACATTGTAACATAAGCTCATAGAATTACATCTAGTTTTTAAAACTATTAGTTACTTTGAAATATTGTGTAAATTCGTAATTCACCACACTACAGTATAATTATTTATATATTAGAGTTTTCCTTCTTATCTATGTATTATTTATCTTTAGTTTTAATTATAAACTTACGAAATAATGCACAAAATAATAAATATAAGAATGCAACATATTTTATTGAAATTTGGAACAGCGTCAAAAACATGTCAAATGTTTTTTACCAAGTCTTGAACACAACACAACCATCACAATTATAGATTAAGCTACTGATACAATTACAAAGTAGGCGTTTTTTTATTATTATTTAAACTATGCATTTGAGATAACATTGCATATAAAACTACATGGGAAAATAATATTATATAGATACACAAAACAATAAAAGAGTAATACAAACTATTGTTTATAAAACTTTTGATATTCATAAGGAACCTACTATGAAAAATATCTCTGGATACCTTAGGAGTACCTTAAACTCAAAACTACTAAAATAGTGACTGCATTACCTCTTTGGATTTCGATGCTTATAAGCTTATTGATGTTGTATCTGATGTTTCTTGGTGACAAGAATACATCTATTATATTGTTTAGCAGAAGATTGTTTCTTGCGCGTGTGCATGACAAAGGATTATCGGTAACATTAAGAAAACACTCGACTTGTCGTTTCGTAGTACGTATATTTTATCACACGGTCGGATAGTATTAATTACGAATATAATATGTACATTTTATATTATAATGCTTTATAATACTTTCACGCGTAACATTTTTGATAGACAGGTGCGTCCAAACGTCATTCCACTGACCGAAGAGAGTGATTAGTGCCTTGTCATTTTGGGTATCCGTTTCTCTGTTGTTTATATGCCAGCATGGGCAAAGACAACCGTATAACAATTATTTTTGCTGGTAAAACCTCTACAAGTTGTCTTAGATACTCAGTTGGACGATAATCACCTGTTTTATCAGTCAAGCGACGACCAATCGCAGTAAAATTTATATTTAATCCACATAATTTATGAATATATCATTTAATTCAACATAATAAATTTATTTTTTCTTTTTCTTTTCTTTGATTATTATCAATCATCAAATATCCATAATTATTGAAGAGAATTTGTGGCATCAAAATTATTTTTTAATACTACATACGAATTTAAAATTTTGAATTTAATTAAGCTTTTTAAAATTAAAGTTGGTACATGGATTACACAGGTTAATCGATAATAGTGAATAATTATAGCATATTGAAATCTATTTTAAATAAAAAAGTGATACTTATAGACTAAAAGTATTAACCAACAAACGTTAGTACCTATGTCAAATGTAATAAATTTATTTCTTATTATTTATTGAACGTCACAAGTTAATAAAAATGTATTATATACTTACATATAAATATAATTTGGACTTATTCTCATGTTATATAATTGTATGAAATGTGTCAATACCAAAAGCACCATGATCATAATTACTAGTCTTCATCAATAGTAATGCTCTCGATTTACTTATTATGACGTATTGCTTTCTTTAAAATATTACTACAATATTAATAATCCATGCTAAAATTGACTTAAAATATTATAGAGAATTCAAAAAAATATTTCTGGTCAGCAAGAGTTAAAATATTCAACATGAATTCACCACGCGCATACAATAGTTTAGAAATTCGTGCACACATCGAACAAAATAATAGCCAATTCTTACGAAAGATTGCGAGGAAATTTTATAAGTATAATAATGAAAAGGTGTTGGCTCTTTTTTAGGGTAATTTTGTTTATGAATAACCATTAGAATTGTAGTTCACAGAGGTCTGTTATTATCCTACCGCTTTTGATATTGTACTAAATTCAAGAGTCACGACTTTATACATCCAAGCCGATATCAAAACTTACTCAGTTACACCGAAGTGGAATATAATTGCCTAAGATTTTTACTAATGCATAAGATAACAATTTATTTTGTTGTGCGTTTTTTTTATATATTCTTAAATTCGGTATCATCAGCCGTTGTAATTTATTTGAAAGTAATAGTTGCTTCGCTAAACTACAGTTTTATTACCTAATTTAGATAATAATTATTTACTTGCTAGAATTATATTTTAAAGAATATTAATTTAATTTAATTCTATATATTGTTCTCAAATTAAATCATCTCTCTCCCTCACTTAAGGATCAAGCACAATAACTCAGATTTTGTTTTTACGAGAAATGGATGTTAGCCACTTGCTCAACTTATTAGGTCCATACTCTGATTCATACACAAATTTAAAAATAATATGTGTACTTGCCAGACCCAGGATTCGAACCGGGGACCCACGACGTTATAGGCCGACGCTTAGGCTGTTACAAAAAATTACAGGTGATTTATTATTGTTTCCAAGAATCCTTGAATTTACATATATTAGGGCATTATAATTTTAAATAATATAATTAAACTCCTTCACTAGAAATTAACCATGATTTTTGTTGATGGTTTACATTAATAACCATCAAAAATCAATACTACAACTCACTCTATGTATTATATTAATTTATATATTTGCTTCAAGTCCCTTTCTATTATTGTATCGTCCGACTTGTTTCTTATGTTATGTTGAAAACGAATAATTTTTGTCTATTATCTATCTTCCATATTTGATTTTTGCTTATCGTTACATATATTATCATTTTGCAATACTTAAAACTTTGTATTGAGTACAATAAATTTCATCAATATATACCTAAAATTCATGCCTTTTAAACTTAAACTAAAAATATATATCTCCGTCGCGTCAGTCCATGGTGACAGAGATAATCACGAAGAGGCGCTTCACGTTATCTAAACATGATATATTTCAGATGCCGCCAGAGGGAGCAAAACTCTGCACTTTGTGCCGGTACTAGAAGATCGATCTACGTACTGCACGATGTAACAGATACAAGACAAAGTGATTAAATGGCGTGATTTTATGTTTATTTTATTTTTCCATGCTATAACGTAATAAATAGCCTAAAGTTTACCAAAAATTATTATAATTATCATTATAAAAATATGTTTATGCTTATTGAAAAGAATGGAAGTAATGTAGCAGGAAATATAAAATTCTTCGATTGGTTGAAAACGGTGAAATATTTAATTTGGTACTAACCTATTAATGTGTATATTATAGCTTAATGATATTATAGAAAACTATCTGCCATTTTTACAAAGTACCTGCAATTTATCAATTTTAAAGAAAAAGATTCTATTAGATAAGTTTCATACCGTTTACTGTTATTTTTTTATTTCTACAGCACTATTTTACATTCAAACTTAAACCAAGACGTCTTTCTTATAATGTTTTATAATATTATCTTCAGGTTATTTTTTCTTACTTTATTGGTCCATATAAGAAATTAAAATGTATAAGAGTTGAAAAAATAAAATAAGTACAAAATGAAATTTTAATTATCATTACGTAATTTAATTTTATCAGTTAGTTGGTAGAGTTGAAATTCTTCCACGTACAAAGAAGCATTTTCCTTATCTAAATGGATAAAGTAAGTACGTTTACTGTGAAACACTTTCAATTTAACGATATTTAATGTTATTTATTAAAAACACTGTGCATTTACTTTGTTTTAAATTATGCAATATTGCGTGGTGCGGTATCTTTTACAGGTGCATTATCGGTTATTTAGCGGGAGCAATTTAAGCGAACCTTAAGATATTAAAAGCTCTTTATTACCTGAAGCTTGTAGTGTCATTTGAACTCAAATTATCCAGATTTGAGCTTCCTATCATAAAAGCAAAGTACTCGAGGTGACCAACCCAATATATTATTTCAAAACCATAATATAATATTAGCGTTAAATATCTATATAATTATTACAAAATATTATGTAAACCTACTCAATTAAAATATTTATTATTATTAGGTAGGTACTAATTGAATTGTATTGCTAATTATATCAGTTGCCAACTTTGGTTGAGTGGTAACTTATCAGCTTATAATGTCGTGGGTTTGAATCCCAAATCTAGAAAACTCACATTTTTCTACGTATGTTTGGTTACAGAGTATGGACCTAATAAGTTAAGCAAATGACTATCATCCATTTATCATATAAAACAAAAAACATGTTAATACAACCTCCACTACGTGGAGGCTCATATTTTGATTATATTAAGATCAAAAATATGGTATGTACATATCTATGTTTATCGGTTGGGTGATACAAGACATTTCTGTAGGCCCATATTATGCTTCGCTTGGGAACAAATGTGTTATTTTTTTCTTTTTTTACCATGTCGGTTCGAAAACAAATTTTTGAAACATAACATTCTTTCAAAATCATTTAAATAGAGTCCTTCCACATAAGTGGCAGTTCATTTAATACTTCTATATTGCTAAGTTTCAGATGTATTCAATAAAGGTTTATAAATGATCAAATGCTACTATTAATAAAATTAAGAGCTAAATAAATACTTAACTAACGATCGCTAGAGAATTTCATCACATTCAAATAATACTCATTCAAAATTTAATTAAATTCATTAATTATTAATTATTATAAACACCTGGTTTACGGGTGCAATTAAAAAAAAATAATGATAAAATATCTAAGCATTTTTTTCAATTGGTTATACTTTATTTAAGATTCTAATATTATAAAAATATTCTATAATTATATTTTGCTTAAATGCCTGACAATAAATTACATGAATTTAAATAATGGTCACCCCCGTATCCTTTTTCCAAGATTTGTCCCGTGTATTTGAAAATTGTTTCTCGGGAATGACCAATTTAGATAGTGGCCAGTCAATTAATATCGTTTTATATGGTGACATCGCTCGCTAAGATAAGAAGAATGAAGAGCGGTGCAACAGTTTAAATAATTTGGGGAAACACTTAACCGATAGTGTGCCATTGAAATACAAAATAATGAATTTTTATGTTTCTTATTCTTGAAAAAAAAATAATGTTTAAAATATTTTTATTGAAAAACATACATATTAAATCGGGTATGATTTGAACATTCATATTATCTTACTTTCCGGTGAGTACCAATTAAGCTATTGATTTTCGTAACCTTTTTGGCATTTCGAAATCATTCCTAATGATTGCGCTACTTTAAATATTAATAATATTCTAACGATTATTATCAAACTAGTTTTTTTTTTAGTAAAATATTTAAACATTTCTATAAATAGATACTAAGGTACGTCCAAATCAGAGAAAATTCAAAAACCACGACTTACAGATAAACACATCATGTATGGCACTACAACCCTTGACGGGTATTGGCCTCCTTAATAAACTTCCTCCATCCTGGACGATCCAGCGCAGACACTCTCCAGTAGCTTTGACTGATCATTCTTAAATCTTCTGTGGTGCAGTCCAGCCATCTTAGATTCGGCCGTCCAGGTCTTCTTTTACCCTCGGGGGTTTTTGTACATAGCCTGCCTTACTGGTATCTTCTCCGGCATTCTATTCACGAGGCCGATCCAGCGTAGTATCTGAAAGTGTGTAGAGCTCCTTATAATACTTTGACCTCCGAATGCCATCTTTTTGCCTAAGTCCAAAGATTGTTCTCATAACATATAAACACAAAGCGGACTATAATTTAGCCAGGGTAGTGTATAGAAATTTACAATAGTAATGCTAGTTATTGATTATTTTCGAATGCAATATGGTAACTTGTTCGCAGTAAATGAATATTTTCGATTGAATACTTCGTTCAAATTAAGATATGTATTACCATTCGTCATTCATTTCCTATAAAGAATTTACCATTCTAAGAACGCCCACGGTGGTCGCGCGGCTTAAGCGTTGGACTATCACGCCGTGGGACCCAGGTTCAAATTCTGGATCTGGCAAGTACACATATTGTTTTTCAATTTGTGTATGGACCTAATAGGTTGAGCAAGTGACTGACACCCATTTTTCGTAAAAAACAAAATGTTAATACAAACTTCTACCCTGTGATCTGGCCCATATGATCCTATTAGGATCGGACATGGTCGAAAAAAAAAGAATAGTCAACAACTAGTACTATTATCTAAATTTGCACCTTCTTTTCCCGGCCTGAATATAAGCTGCCTTGGGATACACAGGCCGATATTCTGACTACTACTTCACTATGCCTTAACCTGCGGATCATGCAAAGAAATAAATTAACGTATTTAGGACAGGTACGTATATTATCATTATTAAAATCAGATGTGTAGGCGGCTCACGTGGTGCAGCGCGTAAGGCGCTGGCCTTATATCTGGGAGCTCTGGGTTCGATCCCTGGTGAGGACACAAAATATTTATGTGATTTTCTAAAAACCTGGGTGTCTGTGATTGTTTAAAATTACTAACAACCACCCTGTACGAAAAATCAAGGAAATGAATTAAAAAAACAGATATCTATTATATTCAAATATATACCTATTAATCTACTGTGTTCAACATTCGTAAATTTTAATATAAATTTTCAGTCAAGTGCCCTCAGATGACAGTTTTATATTTATTAATAGCATTATACTACTTAATCTCATACAAAACTTAGCTACTTCTTAAATTAATAATCTGTACATAAGATCAATCATTTAATCGAAACGAATAATTCAGTTTTTCAAAGTGACATTGAAAATGTTGATATTACCCTAAATAGAATCGAAATACGTCATATTGATATTATTTCTTATAAATCTCGTAATATCTGAAGAAAGCTCAGTTCCGTTCTTGAAATCATGACGACAAATCACCCGCAGTCAATTAATAGCCTCATGTTGTCATAAATAAAACCAGGACTGCATCGTAGTGTTAAGATAACTCAAGATAACTAAACATTACCAATCTAGTGTAACCCATTTTTTCTATATAGTGTGGTGATTTTATAAATTTATACAAAATATTAAACATACATTATATAACCACTAAACACAAAAACTTTTTGAAAAAAAAGACACCCAGCAGGTTTCAAACCTGCTTTTCTCGGCGATCGCTCCCATGTACACTAACTACTATGGTATTTTATTAATGTGTTCTTTATTCTTACTACATACTCGATAAATTGCAGGTTTTCAATGTTTAAAAATGTTGTATTTTAATGTTATATTTCTATTTCAAATACTTACATTATGTTACATTATAATATGTATATTATTTACTTAAAATAATTTCTTTGTACTATGAACAACCCTATCTGGTCAAGCAAGACAAGTGTATATGGAGATTCATGTGCGCTCATCTTTCCTTAATCGTGTGTACCTGTGAAGATGTGCCGGTAATAAAATACAGAGGTAGATGCGAACGCGGTACTATCGATGACCACTGTCGACATGTTATCAGGTCCATCTACGTGGATGCTACCTTGAATCATTAAAATATTTAAAATTTTATTTAATTTCCACTCAAAACTCTATAATATACACACAAATTACTAATGTATCATTTTGAACAAGCATAATAATATATGAAACTTGAGCCTATAACCATTGCTCTCCGAGTTCTGTACCATCCCTTGCCTCTCGTAATCCAATGCGTAAGGCACTGACTGGCCTTTCAATCAAGGGCTTTGCAGTCAATTTCCTGTGAGGTCAGAATATATAATAACTATGTTATTGTTCGAATATTATTGGGTGTCGTATTTTTTTCAAAAAGTGTTTTCTAGCTATTATACACCCATGATGGCTGCGCGCCTTAAGCGTCGGAATATAGCATCGTGGGTCCCAGGTTCGAATCCTGGGTCTAGCAAGTATACATAATTATTGTTGTGTATGAGTCAGAGTATGGACCTAATAGGTTGAGAAACTGGCTGACATCCATTTCTCGTAAAAACAAAATCTGTTAATACAAAACCTCCACTCTGTGGAGGCCTATTATAATGATCTTATTAGGATCGGACATGGTTTTTAATATATATATATTTTATATAGAATAACGTTTTATTACGTTACGTTAATATTATTCAGTGTGTGCTTCCCATAATCACATATGCGTATAAACTTGGACCCTAAGTAAAAGAGAGATTCAGAAACTTAGAGTAGCACAGCATGATTATGGAGAGGTGCATACTGGGCATATCGCGAAAGGACAAAAATCGGGACGATTGAATAAGAAAACAGACAAGAGTTTGCGATCTTATAAAGTTCGCTAAAAACCTCAAATAGAAATTGGCTGAACACATAGCTCGAATCTAGTGGTACCAGAATAGTGGTACCTCGAATCTGAGTTACAAAATGTCTGCAAGGTAGACCTAGAGGCCGCCGGATCGAGAGAAGTGGATTGATTCAGACTGATGATGATGGTAAATATATCATATTTCTCAAAAATTTTGTAACTTTTATATAGGTTTATCATTCTTCTGCAATCTCTTTATTCATCCCACAGTGACATAAATAAATTGACATGCATAAAATTATTTTCAACTTATTTATAATTTGCCACTCTACATAAAACTTGAGTGTTGTAACTTTATAGATGCATCATGTCCGAACATCTTATCGAACAAAAGCGAACGCCTTTTTTATCAAATAAAAAGTGACATGTCCTATTAAACGCGAATCCAAATATAGAAAGGAGGTGGTTTTTGCCAAGTGTCTATCGAGCTCTTCTCTTAGTTTATCGCCCTACTGTTGACTCCTTATCCGATCAATAGTGACGTAAGAAATGATCGCGATTAACTCAGTAGGTACATACCTGCTGCCAGTATGAACTTTCTGGCCATATCAGTCTCTGGGTAACCCGTTAGATTGGTTGCGCGGGTTCTCCGTTTAAAGGTTTGACGACTTTTATTGAGAGAATAATAGGAATTGTTTAGACTTAGGAATGCAGGAGAGGTGTTTTGTGGTTGGAATTTAGAAGATATTTTTGTATAGTCATTTTGTTGGATATAAATTTATTTATTGATTATAAAACAATGGGAAAATTCGAAATAATTTATACGACTCTGATAAAGTTAGTTACATGCCAACTTAATTAGAAAACATATATAATTTAGAAAAACACTTTCTGATAGAGTATATTATAACCAATAGAAAAAATCTTTTTTGAAAAAAGTAAGCCAACCCGGCCGGGAATCGAACCCTGTATCTCCACTACATTTCTATTGGTTATAATATACTCTCTCAGAAAGTGTTTTCTAAATTATGTATGTTCAATAATCAGAATGATATATTCTTAAATCTTGTGAATTATTCGTTGAATAAAAGAAATAGGTAATTATAAATTATTAGCAAGTGCAAGTAGTTATATCTAAAAAAGATTGGAGAAATTCCACGACGTCGGTTAGTAATCGAAGTAATAGTAAATAGTTACCTACTTTGATTTAAGAAACAAAAATCGATTGCCAAAGTAGCTTGATTTGGAAGAGCGCTGATGAGTAGGTATTAAAATTGACCAATAGTTAAAATTTGTCGCTATTAGTATGTCACGCCGTAGCATATTGGTTAAATGCGACGGAATGGGGCGTAAACCCGTGGAGATGCAGGGTTCGATTCCTTACTTTTTTCAAAAAAGATTTTTTCTATTGGTTATAATATACTCTCTCAGAAAGTGTTTTTCTAAATTATATATGTTCAATAATCAGAATGATATATTCTTAAATCCAGTGAATTATTCGTTGAATAAAAGAAATAGTTAATTATTAATTAGAAAATATTGACTAAGAAATAAAATCATACGCAACTGAAGCAAAACCACAAATTAACGTTAGGCAATAATTATATTTTAATTAACTATTTTTTTTTATTCAACGAATAATTCACAAGATTTTAAGAAAGTACAATTCTAATTATTTAATATACATAATTTTGAAAACACTCATGAAAAAATATAGAGAATCTAAAACCCGATCGCCTACCGTAACTTAATTTGGAGAGCGCTTATGAGCAGGTATTAAACATGGCAGTCGTAGCATAGTAATAATGCACAGGGCACGATACCCAAGAGACGCAGGTTCGATTCCTGCCGGGTGTCTTACTTTTTTCGAAAAAGATTTTTTCTATTGTCTATATTTTCTAATAAGTGTTTTCAAAATTACGTATGTTTAATAATTATATTGTTTAAAATAATTATTTTCATCAATAGAATATCTATTAATTCTAATTATTTCTTTATCGAGTATAAACACAGATTTTTTGCTAGTATTGTTGAAAATTTACAATAAACCATTATTATTAATATGATTAAAACAAATGCTAATATACTTATTGAATATGAGCCGATAAATCAAGACTCATGAGTATTTATGACTATTACCAAGATCCATCGGTCATATGTTTTGCAATGAAAATTATGATTTACTCTACCACGTAATACAGGAGAAGGTAGATAGCAGCAGAAGCGTAGATAAAAAGAGATTTTCTTAGCGAACGTGGCTTAATTTTCAATGTGTTGAGGACTTTATACAACTAAGGGCTCAAACACACGACTCTGCAGTTAGCGTGCGTCGACGTAGGTCTTTCTTGATTCCACATGCATCCTATTAGAATCTCCGATTATTATATTTTTTATCCCATTGGATATTCTAACCGGATACATTTGGAATGATATACGACGTCCGTCGACTTACTGCAACCGCAGTGCTGTATTCCTTTACATAGAATAGGGGAGGTATTTTTCAAGTTTTTCGCCAAACTTTGAAAAAAAATAATTGAGTAAGTATATGTCGTCTCTGTTCTGGCAGAACACACTAACTGGAGAATACTAGTTTTCAGTAATTTGACTTTGAAGTTGTTAAAATCTTTGAAATGGTCTATCATGTGAGTTTATTAAATAATCTTAAAAAGGATGACTTTAAAATAAAGACTGTTTATTTATTAAGAAGGTTTCCAGACGGTAAAGTTTGAAATAAGGAACATTTTGGTATAACTAACTCAATGTAATTTTTTCGAATTAGTGTCTTCTGCCAGAAGAGTGACGATGTGTTTATTTTTGTTTTATACCTACATTATGCACCACGCCCACGTTTCGTCACACTTCATAACATATTAAATGATAATCAATTTACAGAACTTTATTTTAACGGCTCTGTTTTTCGACAGTACATAATATTATAATTACATTCATTGTATGTTTATTAAAAATTACCTACATACAGAATTACATGGGGAAATAATCCAATCAACAACCCAATCCATGTCAGCATATAGATCTGCGAGATTAAATAGCTGACATAGCTGACTGCAATTATAATTTCCTTAATATCCGTTTATCCACATAGTCAGCCAATATAAAGTCATCACAAACTCGATATGAAATAGCTGATTCAATTATAATAGTTATTTCGTACATATTCTTATCAAGATATTATTTTTATTATAAGTAGGTACATCGATCACAATTGATTGGGAATGCCACTCTTACATAACTTCCCGGTAAAACACATCTCACCGCATTGTCATTGTAATTATTGTATTGTACCGATTGTATCCTTGTTATTATTTAACAGTAAATAAATTCTCTCTCCTACATCATCACGAACAACTTCCACAAATGTCCCCCTGCATATAAAATATTTCCTCCAGTTCTTTGGATACCTCAAGATTACCCAAAACAGCAACTGCATTATCTCTTTGGTTTTCTATGCTTTTACAGTTGAACGGCATTCACCTGTTGTATTTAATTTAGTCAAGCAACGACTGAGTCTTATTTTATGGCTTTGACAGAGTCAACTAAAAGATCCGCTGAACAGATTCAATTATTGCGATATATTAAATGATTTTTTTTAAGTAATGATTCTTACTTACACGATGTATGATTTCTTGCTAATAATTAATTATACCTAGGAAATGCATATATGAATAATATTAATTTTGGTGTCGTTGATTTCAATGTAATTATTCAACTATGTCACTCGATTGGTTTTTAATATGTTGTTAAAATTATGTCAATTTGACCGTATGGAAATAAACTTAAGTAGGCACATATTTACGACTTTAAAATATCTTCATTCTAACAATTACAGTAGTTTTAAATAAATCTACATCTATTAAGCATCTAATTATTTTAATGAATTAAACTAGTATTTGTATTTGGGTATACTATACATATGCATACTCTATATAAGCCGAAAGAATATCGTTACAAATGTCGGCAATGCTACGTCCCAAAACAATAGTCCCAAAGTCAAAACTAGGAAGCTAGCATACTTTGGAAATACTATTTGGCATCGCGACAATTTTATTGTGAGCTTTCCATCTTAGAATTTAATGGAATTTTTTTGGTAAACACATTGGGCTTAGCAGTCCAACCCAATATAGAATAAATAGCAACGGGTATATAGAAAAGATCAAATCCAGACGTCTGGTAGTTTATATGGCAAAGAAAAGAAGATATATATTTTTAAATATATTAAATTCTATTAATAATAAAAAAAATAGTATATAGTTGAAGGCACTCCCCGAACAACGATATACAGCACATATTTCGTATATTAAGTTAAGAATACTAGAACAATGATAAGTAGATCCTTGTGAACGTTTTAATGTTTCGAAAAGATTTATCCTTTACTCCTAGATGATGATTTAAAGTTTTAAAACTGCTTTATCCAAGAACAACGATAAGCATAACAAAGATGGCGTATTTTAGTGGTACAAGCTTGTCATCTAGTGACAAAAATTAATTAAAATACGCAGAAAAAGAAGATTAACATCAAAAATTGGAGTGATATCAAAAGGATAAAACTGAAAAATGTCGGGAAACTTTCCTTTAAAAATATTTGATTAAACGTTTTTCTTCGTTCCTCAAATTTATTGAAATGTGCTTCTTATCGTTTTCGGGGGATGCCTTCAATTGTATCGTTGCTCATCACTGAGAATCGTTACTCCATTCAAAAAAGTCCTTTGAGCGATCTATGCATTCGGTTATTAATATAGCTGAAGGTTTCAAACATATCACTTAATACGAAAATTAATAAAAAGGTGATAAATATGATATTTTCTATTCCGACAGTTAATTATCCCGGGACATGATTGTGATTTTTTACCGGTTGTCAATATGTACGTGTATGTAATAAATATTAATGGGGTAAAAAATAGTGTTCTAATTATTATAAATATAAATAGTAATTAATTGTTGTCATTGAAGAGATAATAACATTATTAGCATATACGTTTTACTATTTGTTATAGTATGGTTGATTATATTATGCAATTAAGATACACCTACTTGATTTTTGTTAGGATACTATTTAATATAATATACAAGTTTTCATCGTATTTCTAAATCAATTATTAATAAATTGAAACTGGATTTTAACGATTAATACATTGTATACGCTGGTAATATAATAGTAAAAAGCTTAATTTAATAGCAATACCGTTGCTTATAAAATAAATAGCAGAATGCGTATAAAATAATTGAAATCTGGTCAATTATTCTATCTAATTAGTGACAAAAGACAGTAGAAATAAATAAATATAAAAAAAGAAACCTGTTAACTGACAATCGTTTCCTGTTACCTATTCTGAACGGGATATTGCGTGATGTTAAACGCATAAAAGAAATCATTTCATTATTGCATTATTAGTTTTTTTAATTGATACCTGTTTCTGCTAAAGGTATAAGAACCATTAATGACATGTGAGATCTTTAACCTTTCTATCAATAATAATATAATTAATATCCATTTCCTTATAGAAATAGAAAGAATAGAAAAAGACTGCTTTGAATATTTATTTGCATTCTTTAAAAAGTATTCTTAGTTTTTTGTTAAACATATTTAGAAAAAGTATTTTTAATATACACTAAAATAAAAAAGAACACATTATAAATTAACAGTTATTTTTAAACACTTTCAATAATAAAATGGTTTTTTTATTAACGGTAATTTAGTAAATTTCACTTACTCCGGAGTCCGGGTAAACTATCACTAGCTTTTTTAAATACCTTAGTATCTATTATTGTAATGAGAACACACTCTTAATGTTCATTATTAATGTTATTCACAAATCACTATCAATTTATCCGCAAAATTCACAAAATTCATAATTATGTTTTTTATTCAAGTCAATGCACATTATTATTCATTATCTTTGGTATATAATTTGTACTCAATATAATCATCTATCTAAAATCGTACTTGATACTGTCTAAAGCAGCAATTACATTGAGCTTATTTACGAGCTGTTTATTGGCGAATTTAAAAGCGGGCAATTCAGCTACTGCGATTTGATGATTACACACAAAACTTTCCATTCGCTGAGAAGCCACAAGCCAGCGACTATTTTGACGGAACGTAGTTCGTTTTTTTACCGGGAGGTTGGTACTGCGCAGATCCAGTAGGCCCACACGCCGGCGTGTAGCGTGTTAAGTTGACCGGCTTTCAACTTTACTCGGTAGAGTGTTTACAACCTGCTTATTAGCTTATTCGATGACATGGGGATGATACACTGGGCGACTTTACAGGCAGATTGTAAATTCGCCAATAAACAGCTCGTAAGGAAGCTCAATGTAATTGAGGCTTTAGTATCTATTATTGTAATGACAACACACTCTCCATGTTCATAATTAATGTTATTCACAAATCACTATCGATTTATCTGCGAAATCCACAAATTTCATAAATCATTAATCGAAACGTAATTATTATTATTTGACAGCTGTCACTTTAGTTTCAGTTTTTTCGCCAAGGGCGCTACCTATTTAACGTTATGTTCTTTTATTTCGAAAATCGAATGACTAATGAAAAATTTCACTAATTCAATAATATCACATTTTACCCATATAATAGAAACAATAGACCGATATGAATACAAACGTATTTTTTACATCACCGTTACAGCTGGCTTTCATCAACTGCAAAAGATAAGTGTTATCTTTTCTCATCTACTCCTTTTGATCCCAGGCCGTTGACATATATATTCTACATGTCAGAAAATTATATAATAGTAGTAACTGCCATGAATACATAATTTCCACTGTTATAACACCAGTTTGAACGGCAAATTTTATATGATATCTTCCGATACGAAATAATAATACTTAAGGGGGGACATGCTCGTCGAAGGTCAAAATTGAGTTTTTATTGTATTTTCAAACCATGATCCTGGACACTACTTAAACGTTGTAGATGATCTATTTATATAATTTTAAAGCCTTATTATCCTTTATAGTTATTTTAAACATTTGATGACTGCATGAAGTATTTTTGTTACATAAAATAGTATTCTTTTAAACCTCTCGCTCTAATGTTTTAGAATATAGTCATATTTCGGTACATAACTGTGCAGTGGTGTTAAGATTTTTTACATTTATTAATTTTTAAACGCATTTATAAAACCATTAGCATAATTTATTACGAGATAATTTTTGTAAAATATTCACGATAAAAAATTATATTGATAATCTCTGTGATCCCAAATTTGACAAGAATTAGGCATTTTATTATTCAAAAAATCGGCAAGATCAACACATTTGAAGATGATTCTAAAGATATTTATTATAAGCTATGTCTTTGACCATTCAAGTGTGATAAACATCTTATGAATTATGATTGCTTTATAATAATTATTGACCTAAGAATAAGGTAGTGTTTTTTTGAAATACGCCATTTCTTTTGTCATTCCCCAGTGGTTAAGCTACAACATACGGCCGTAGCCATAAATTGACAAACTATAATTGAAGTAGGAAGTAAAATGATATTAACGCGCGTGTTTGAACATGTACCGTTTAAAAAAAAATAAAAAAGAATTCGGTTAGGTACATGTTCAAACACGCGCGTTAACATAATTTTACTCCCTACTTTAATTATAGTTTGTCATTTTATGGCTACGGCCGTATATTGTAGCTTAACCACTAGGGAATGACAAAAGAAATGGCGTATTTCAAAAAAACACTACCTTATTCTTAGGTCAATAATTATTATAAAGCGATCATTATTCATAAGATGTTTATCACACTTGAATGGTCAAAGACATAGCTTATAATAAGTATCTTTAGAATTATCTTCAAATGTGTTAATCTTGCCGATTTTTTGAATAATAAAATGCCTAATTCTTGTCAAATTTGGGATCACAGAGATTATCAAAATAATTTTTTATCGTGAATATTTTACAAAAATTATCTCGTAATAAATTATACTAATGGTTTTATAAATGCGTTTAAAAATTAATAAATGTAAAAAATCTTAACACCACTGCACAGTTATGTACCGAAATATGACTATATTCTGAAACATTAGAGCGAGAGGTTTAAAAGAATACTATTTTATGTAACAAAAATACTTCATGCAGTCATCAAATGTTTAAAATAACTATAAAGGATAATAAGGCTTCAAAATTATATAAATAGATTATCTACAACGTTTAAGGAGTGTCCAGGATCATGGTTTGAAAATACAATAAAAACTCAATTTTGACCTTCGACGAGCATGTCCCCCCTTAATAATTGATAGGAATTTTATCGTAACAAAAAGTTCAGTATCATTAAAGTTTCAATCGGTCGTTTATGTTAATATTAAACACATACTATTATGTTTATTTCGATAATTTTACGCCTATTGAATAAAATAATACGCATACAAGCTTTCATTTTTTGCGTCAACGTAATCATTCAAACATAGCTAATGCATGAAATGAAATGACTGTTGTGCAAACAGTGTAAGTTCTAATGTTTCACACAACGTCGATACAAATAAACTTCTTCCAAATATATTAGGTATTTTTTATGCTGTAAGTGATACCGCAAAGCGAATTGATAATTTGATACAACTCTTATACTGAACTGTGTTTCTTAAACGACAGTGTAGTTAAAGAATAACTTCTATATTACGCTAACACAATCTCTATTTAATCATTGACTTTTAGTTTTTTGAAGTTATACTTCTTTTGGCGAGTTTGGAAAATTAGATCAGAGTGTATTTTTGACGTGTGACATGTAACATATAATTAATTTTTTCACACGAAAAAAAACGCACTCGATTGGATTCGAACCACAGATTGTTCGGTTATCAGCCGAACGCACTACCTTTACGCCACATTATGATACTGAAATCGTGACGATTATATAGTATAATATTATAGTTTAGAATTGTTCCGTTGCTTAGGCAGCGAATTTATTATTTACGGCCATTTGCAATTCCTTACCTAAACAAACGATTAAATTTCAGTTAATAATATAAGTTAAAGTGTATAGAAATAAACCAACGGCATTCCAATAAGCGGTCCTTTTTCTTGAGTGTGTAATTTAATTTTAAGATAATTAAGAGTTAGTAAAAGAATCTAGTTTATCACAAGTTTTGTTACGCCAAAGAAGTATAACTTCTAACGCGCGTACATAAATACACACACCGATTTTTTTCTATCATAAAATACGTTTATTGGAAGAACCTAGCTCAAAAATTGTAATAGGGAAGTGTCACACAGAAGTGTTACGTTTTTATCAACACCAAATTTGCACGCTAAAAATACATCTTTATATTATTATCATAGAACCCAACAAAATTCATTCACATTTTAGTTAAGCCTACTTTAAAAAAGTGTCAATTTCGTGATATATTAAACAAATATTTTTTTTAAATGGGTAGCAGAATATAAAGTATAGACAGCCATAATGATATCGAATATTTACTAAGGTGAATTATTATAACCCGAAATCGTTTTCATTTATATCAAATCCATCTTTAATATGGTGACCGTACTGAAATTAGATTTTATATAATATAATAAGGATTCCATTATACACAAATTTTTATTTATCAGTAAAAATAGATATTTTTATAAATATACACAAAACACATTTAGTACAATAATTATTTAGTCAAAAATATTTGCAATACCTATATTACAAAAAGCTTAAATTGTTATTATTAAGTTTTTTTTAATTTCAGTGTTGTATATAAAAAGTTATTTTTATCTTGTAATTATTTTTGAATTCAGAACATAGATTTAATAGGTAGAGCGAATGGTTAACGGTTAACCAATATTCTCATAGAACAAATCAATTAAAAACCGTATCTGTATGTGGTTTAATGTTAATGTTTATTACTACAATTTTAATCATTTGCCAGTAATACAAATATTTTATCAAATATTATCAAATTCATAGCATTTTCATATATTATTCCATTTTATAAATCTTATATATAAGGCGTTGAATTCTAATACAGAATGAATCTTTAATAATGAATAAAAATTACTTTATATAATAAAGTTTAATTATGAGAAAACAGAAAAGTTTCAGAATCTACCTGTTAAGGTCAGTGTACTTTTTGATATCGTATTAATTTAATAATAATACACTGACGCATGTATACCTATATGGAAAGAGAAAATATGTGGCGATCTTCGCTTCACTGGACGTGAAGCTGCGACCACAGGTTTCATTGTCATATTGTGAAATTTGTTCCTAACTACCTAACCGTCCACGGACGCCCTTTGCGATCAACATTTTATTTTATGGACAGAGTTGTTTTTTGGATTAACAATGAACGTGAATTCATTTGTGATTTGCCATGTCGCTACTTCAAATTAATATTTTAATTATTTTTTTTTAGTTTTTATTTCTCCGATACTGCCATGTCGAAATGTGTATAATTATTTATTTAGTATACTTCTTATAATAAATAATTTCGAAATTGTAAATAAAAGATTAATCTCCAAAATGTTGGAATTCGGTAAATTTGAACCAATAGGTTAATAGGTTGAGACTGGCATCAGTATCACATACGGTTGATCTCTTTGTAAGTTACGATAACTCATTATGATGCATTAATGCTCGCATACAAAAGGATAGTACAATAGATACATTAGAAGAATAGGTCAAAGTCATATATGAAAACCTAGAATAATTATGTTCGCTAGATTTCAAAATCAGCCAAGTCCACCTTTAGGTGTTTTTGACTTTTTGTGAATTCCTGAAGAACTACTGATTTCTAACATTTCTGCATTATCAAAATGTGGAATTTATTAATTTAAAATTTTCTACACTCGAAATAATATAAACTTTCACCCGTGTGACTGTGTATTTGAGAAAACAAAAAGCTGTTTTTCTCCCATTCATCTATTATGGACTTGGCTGATTTTGAAATTTAATAACACAATTACCTTTATTATTATATCATATTATAAAGCGGGTATGTCCTACTTTAAACAGGCTGTGATTAATTCACTATCTACGACAATTTGTCATTGTTATTTGCCAACTAAACAAATATATCTTCACCTCAATACTACAACTTAATAACTCTGATTTTGGACATTGTTGGGAATATGAAATTTAAACTTTCTTTGATAAACATAAATCTAAGCTATAATTATTATAATAACAATGGAAAATTGTGTCGCCACATTTCAAAATCAACCAAGTCCACCTTTAGGTATTTTTTAATTGTTTGTGAATTGCTGAAAAACTACTGCTTTCTAACACTTCTGCATTATCAAAATGTGGAATTTATTAATTTTAAATATTCTATACTCGAAATAATATAAACGTTCACTCTTGTGACTGTGTATTTGGGAAAACAAAAAGCTGTTTTTCTTCCTTCTTTCTTCCTATTCATCTATTATGGACTTGGCTGATTTTGAAATGTAGCGACACAATTCTGCTTGTCTAATTGGAAACAATTAACAATTGTATGACAAAATATTGTAGATTAGATTTATTATTTTATTTATTTAATGCATTTATGGTTTTAAAGTTATATAACATTTTCAAAAACGTTCCCATTAACATTTGGCTTACCTAGTTATATCATTCTGTATAAAAGTAAAGGTAGAAGCATATTCAATAGCTATCTCAAAAACAGTTAAAACTAAGTTAGGTATCTAGTTGTAGTATTAAGGTGACGATATTTTATTTGGCTTAGCTTAATAAATGCTAAAAATAATAATAAAAAAAATGGTAGTTGCTTCCGCAAAACATAAAAAGTTCGTTATAAATCAATATATTTTTTTAAACATATCCATCGTTAGTATAACGTCTTTATACGCATTGATTCGTTAACCATCTTTTGTACACCGTCAGGCATGTATTGATCTATCGGTTACGGTAACCTGAAGGTGTTCATCTGTCATGTTGAAATTTTGCTTACTTTTCATGAAAATGCAGTTTCACACAAATACGATGAATTAACCAAAACCTGAGTGTAGAGTTTCTTTTAATTATGCCGAAGTTATGTTACCATAAAAATTAAGGAAGATTATTAAGGTTGCATTCTCTAGACATTGCGTGGATTTTTTTATATTGTAATATTAATAATAATATGCCTAAAATAAAAACCAGTTGCGAGAATATTGATTGATTTGTGCAGGTATTTAATGAATCAACGTAATGTATTAATACTTATTTTTAATTTATATTTAATATTATTTTAATATGAGAAAAGATGACAACACTCTAATCCGGCCTCAAATTACAAGGCCCGTTTACATTTATTTCCATGTGAGATTAAGCGATTTGGGACATTCGTATGAATTCGACACTAAATAAAGTTGACAAGTGGTCAAACCTGTGCCCGCCTCATATGTCCACAGTGATGGTATAGTTTTCGTCATGAACATTGAGAAAACCCTTTAATTAATTTAAATTTGAAATTGCACTTTCGATAACTTACTTTACGAATCCAAAATGAGCTAAATATAAAAAAAGATGATTCTCTGTTTTATGATATTCTGTAGTCTGTATATACAGTTTGAACCAGGCTTGAGAGTGGATAGGTATATTGTTTGGGCACCACATCAGTTGAAGTATGGCCTTATGATGGAGAGGGTTTAAAAAAAATCTTGACACTCCTTTACTTGAGGTTGTGTGAATACTATCCGTGGCTTTATCCAACTGAATTTCTCTTAGGTATGCTTACATACTGCAGTCTGCAATTTAGAAGAGATGTTTATTTAGCTATGTATTTTTTCAACTTATACGAGGTTTAAAAGAGAACTCTGTAATTCTGGGTAGTGTTGACCTATGTGTTCCTGATGACTATCTTATAAATAGAGAGCATCAGCCCAATGTGTTGAACCAACCTACCACTGGTATGCCAATTTGGAAATTGGTTGATCGATAACTATGCTCAACCAAATTGCTTCGGGTGTTGATATATTCCACTTGCGTGAGAGCGAGTTTAGCTGGACGCTATTTAATAAATTCTTAAAATAGGGTCTTCTTAGCAAACTCGGTGTACTTCTTTGAACTTATATTGGTGTATAATTGTATTTTCACTGCGTTTGTATGTTTATATTATGTTCTCTTTTTCTAGTTATGCAATTGTGTCAATTATCATACAGAGCACGATCACTATTTATATAAATAATCAAGAAAATTGTCTAAAATAATATGTTGCTTTTATAATATAGAAACTGTGAAGCCTTTTAATTGACAACTATAATTAAAACTAATGAATCTAAATTTATTTTTAAAGTAGCTAGTTATCACTCTTCGCCCAGGAAATATACTGTGTCCAATATTTAAAAAAAATGATTTTATACCAGATAATAGGAGATCGTTGGTACGTGCAGCAATGCATATTGTTTTAATTGTTATTTTATTATTTTCTTCCTTTAACCCTCCACCATGCATTTTAAGATTTTGTCAAATTAAAAATAAAAATAAAATATTTAAGTGTAGGTACAAATAAAAAATGTTGAAGAAAACTTTGTTCCATCAGATGGATCCTTATGTGGTTTCTTTGTCGAAATTTCTCAAGCAAGTTTCAGCAAGTGCCATGTTTTAAACAACAAAAAATTAATGCCTAAATAAATCTTCAGGATATGTATGAAAACTAGTAGACTGAGGGTCACACTTTTTAAATTTTGGTCCTTATTTGTTTGTTTAACCATTCGCTCAAAGTCATATTAAAAAAAATGTGAATTTTTACCAGACCCAGTATTAGAACCCAGGACCCACCATATTCTAGGCCGACACGTTAGCCGCTCAACCATCGTGAGCCTTCTCCTTTGATTCACTTTAATATGTTTAGTTTCCATCAATATAAAAACTCAACATTTTCTTAAGGCAACAGTAGTGTTACCATTGTAATAATATATCGATAACAAGTTTGAACCAATGTGTTATTATAATCTTTGATCAAAGCAGAGCTAGTTTGGTATTTGTTTGAAATTGGCGCCATTTTATCAAAATGCACTTGCTCAACCTATCACCTCCATACCTTTAGTTAGACAAACACATTAATATTGAAAATATCATGTAAATTATCTATACCCGGTACACGAACCCAAGACCTGTGAAACGGACACTCATCTATCACCAATGCTAGTGAATATGGTTATTTACTAAAATTTAAATTACAAATGTAATATATAATAATAGGTGGTTCTCGTGGTACAGTACGTAAGGCGCTGGCCTTCCACCCGAGAGTTCTGGGTTCGACCCGGTGAAGACACAATATGTATGTGATTTTCTCAGAGCCTGGGTGTTTGTGATTGTTCAAAATTACTAACAACCACCTTATACGAAAAAGCAAGGATATGGTTATTAATAATTCTAAAATATGTATATATATAATAATAATATGCGTGCGCTATATCATAAACCTTTACCATAATGTCAAATAAAATAGAATTATAAGTCAAAAGATTAATGCATAATCTATTATAACATATCACATAAAAGAAAGCAGGTTGATAGATATTCAAATTTTCTAAACGAATAATATTCGGTTTTATTTTTAAGAAACATGTTTTAATGTGGTTTTCACGAACAGATCAATTAAAATAACTATGTTAATGTGTAGTTTCTTTCGGCTTTGAGTAGATTTATTATATCTTCACAATCTAATCTATGAGGAATGTCTTATTGCGGACGTATGAATGTTGAAAAAATAATGGTTTACAAAAGCAGCCATTTTTAATTTTCGTTTGATTTCATAAATGATATTATTCCTGTTTTTAAATCTTCTTCTCTTCTTAGGTCATTTATTCCCCTTAGCTGTTGCATATGGATACCACACGATGCTTCCAAGAATTTCTACCGCTCGGTAGTCTTCTTGCGTCATTCTAGGTTATACTACCGTCCCGTAGCTCTGACGTATACACTCTATAGATAATATTTAGCTGCCTTCTAGGACAACAGAATCCAGTTGGTTTGAAGAACATACAAGCCAGATTGAATTATATCTCTCCTGGCGTCCGCACCACGTGTTCAAGCCAGGTTCGACATCACCTTTTTACTATAAGTCTCAAGAAAATCATTACATCATATTTATCAATTTGATACCATGATCTTAATATGTAACTATATACGTGCATGGATTTACTTGCAGCAATAGTGTGTATTTTAAACTATCGTGACAATAACTGTTTAAACGTAAAAGTGCTGACTGTCTCTCCAATCTCATTCTTCAAGAGTAAGCGAGACGTGATGTTGTCATGTTACGGTACTATTTGACAGGTCGTAAAAATCGGCTGCGGTGCAGTTAACTTTTTTGCCGACTCGTTCGCCACTATTGTTCTACTGCGCAGGCGCAGATCGAAAAAAATCCCAACTGTCGCATGATGAATCAGAAGCTTCCAAACTTCTTTGATTAATGCATGCAATCTTGCAAATTGCCTGACAATACGTGTTTACACGTGCATTTTCTTGTTATGACCGCGATTATACGTACTGTCAGCAGTAAATCTATGCACGTGTAAACGGGGTATTACAATAATATAATTATTTTTCATCGAAAATGTTCGTTTAAGGAAGCCTAAGCGCGAGATACTGATCATTACCAGATTATATTTTTCAAGAGTCAGAACTTCACAAGCGGACATGTAAACGGTTGCTCATTGCAAGAGTGGATACAAATATAATTAATTGATGAGACTTATTTAATGATTTATTAACAGACATTTACAATTTCTAATAATTATAACCATTTGGCCATTCGCGTTCGACAACTACTTGTGGATACGACAGGTTACAATAACTTGTAGGTGAGCGTCCGTAATTAAAGATACCGGTCAGGTGTTTATCGCTAGACTGAAAATGTGGAGTGTCTGCGTATGAACTATATACCCGGTAAATGCGTAAGTAAATTGTATCTGATAGATTTCGTTAACCCCACCGCCCTAAAAAAATAATATTAAATAGTTAGGGATAATTTTCTTACTGCATTCTCGTCCATTTTTCTGTATGCGCGTCTGCTCTCTGATACAGATATTTAGTCATTACTAACGATAACAGTTTAGCGACAATAAAAATGCGAATATTAATCGCTTGTTTTACCGTAATTTCTCAGTATAATATTGAATCAAGCATTTGTCAGCTGGTTGTGGGTAGGTATACTCGATTAAACTTTACATGTACATTTACATAATGGACAATATTTAAAACTTGCTCTAAAACAACAACACAAGTAAGATATGCGAACGTTAATTTGACAACAGTTGCTTTTTTTCTCACGATTTCCTAATGAGATTCCGTTTTTAACTGCATTTTTGACGCTTTTATAGCGGATTGTTGAAATCTCGGTCGTGGGCAGCTAAAAACAGAGAATATTTCAATTTGTAACCGGTTTTAGTCAGGGAGATAATTCAGTGAAAGACATTATTGTAAAATTGATGATCACGTAACAGTCTCAAAGTTATCGCATGTAAATAAAATCGTCAATGACTACGAATTTAATTAACAATACAAAAATTATTGAACTCATTCAATTTAAATTGACATTTAAAAATGCTCAAATTCAATGCAATAAACAAACCAAAACCTCACCAAAATATTGTTATTCTATTGCTGTACCTATACCAAATTTTCAAACCCAAAAGTGTTTAATATTATTTTTTTAAATAACATAGGTATACACCTCATATGTATACCATCTAGAAAAACACCCGCATTAACCAATTGAACCACGTGAGCGCTACCCAATTACGAGGAAATAACTAGTAGTATATATACATACATCTGAAACTCTTAACGTATTGTGTTCATTTTGCTAATCGGCTTTTGAGGTTTGAATCAAGATACCAGTAATAATAAGTACTCACCTTAATAGCTTGCTGAAGTCAAGATTTCTCCAATTAATATTATTTGGATTGCTGATAATTTAATGGGTAAAACATATTAGCCCAAATCCAGTAGAAGGATTTAGTCCCACCAGGCGTCGTATTTTTTCTAGTAAGTATATATGAGATGTTTTAAAATTATTTAAGTTCAATGACAAGAATTTTACATTCTCATTTCGTGTGAATTGTTCGTTGAATAAATAAGAAAGTGTTATTACTCTAACTTCCTTACCAAAAAAATATTGTAACTCCGTCGCAGAATGTGGGGAGAAATGGAAGCCGCTTGGAAAAAGCTTTCATCCAGCGGTGAATTGATTAATACTGCTGAAGATTATTGTATTTTTTTTTAATTTTATGCATATTACATTCCACATAAATTTGTGTAAAACCATTTAGAACTGCAAGTTATCACAAAAATGGCGGCAGCCATTGCTTGTGTCAGAAAATCAGAATACCAACTGAGCGATGTTAATATTTGTGGAGATTATCGACTTAAAATACTGTATGTGTTTAGTAAATAAATTTAAATATAATACATACCAGAAATAACATAAGGCTCCTTCTATAGTCCGACATTTTTTTGAGAATACCTAATTTTATATAACGTTTTTAAATTGTTAGGAATATAATGTTATTGATATAATGAAATAATTAGTTATTATAATTATTATCATTGACAGTTAAAAATATTTGAATTCTGAATTAATTATATTTAAGTCTTTCATAGTTCATAATATTATTAAATCGTGAAAAAATAGAGATTTTTTTTCTGAAATTACCATGACGCTATTTTTTCGTTCTTCAAAAATATAATTATTAATTTATATTCATAAAACAATAAAAGTATTTGTCTTTCAGGGAAAAAAGTCATTAAATTGTCTTGTAAATATATTTTTAATTTATTGATGCAATATTTAACAACATAACTGTATTTAATAATATAAATATTTAAATAAAATTATTTATTAATACCAAACCGAATATTTGAATGAACAGCTTCATTACATTTTAAAAGAATCACACAATCTAGGAGCATTTCAATGATTGTTAACATCTCACAATAGTCGATTATATAAATCAAACGGAAAATATTTTACAGAAATATCAAAATATTTAATGAAATTTCGTTGTTAAAATTCTAAATGGGTATTTTACTTGTCAAAAAAGTTCGTAAATAACATTGGCTATACGAAATTTTAATGAATATGCTCGCAGTAAATCAATAGAGACCGAATTTAAATTCAATCAATGATTATTCAGTATCTCATTCAGGTCCCAACAAAAGCATTTTTTAAATTTTCAAATATTTAAGAAAGTCTTTAAACATGCCATTAAATAAATCGCAAACTGGTAAATTATGGAAAATGTGTATAGATAACGTAAGATATTTTTATTCCAAACCATTGAACTATGCGGCACTTATTCAAAGCAGTTTTTAATTTTCACTACATTTAGAAAAATTGCGTTTATTTCTTATACTTGCAGTCTTAAATTTTTTACTGAATTTAAGATACTAAATGAATTAACGCCCACGATAGCCGAGCAGTACAGATAGAGGTTTATAATGTTGTGGGTCCTATTTATGAATCCTGGATCTGATGAATAGGTACACATTTATTGTTTTTCAATTTTTGTATGGACCTTATATCTTGAGCTAGACGTGGCTAACGTCTATTTCATTTGTGGAGGCCCATATGATTTAATTATTAGAACAGGACATGGTCAAAAGAAGAAGAAATGGATTAAATAGTAAGTAAATGGACCAACATCATCTTCGGCGAATAATCAGTGAAACGTGTGTGTTTTTGTGTGCATTATATAATAGATTTATGTGAGTTTATTGTATATAATGTTAATTTGGATTTTTGGTTACCTTCTATCGATGCCTGCAATAGACTGATTTAATGAGGGTTACTACAGGGTAACCATGAGATGTCACGGAGACTTAAAGCTTTTGAGATGTGGCTATATAGACGCACCTCAAAATTCCTTGGACTGACCGGGTGACAAATGTTGAAGTTCTCAATCGAATGAAGAAGAACCGAGAAGTTCTACGTAGTATCAAAACCAGGAAACTACAGTACCTCGGCCACATTATGAGAGGATAAAAATAGAACATTCCCCAACCTGTTATTCAAGGAAAAATCAATGGTAAGCATAGCAAAGAACGGCGCCGCATTTCGTGGCTTAAGAACCTCCGTGATTGGTACGAGTGCAGATCCACTGAACTGTTCCGGGTAGCAGACGACAAAGCTAAGATCGCCTTGATGGTGGCCGTCCTCCGCTAGGGGATTGCACAATAAGAAGAAGACTACAGGGTTATGTAAATAAAATCATTAAGAGTGAGCAGTCGACCAAAGACACGTCGAAAAATCAAAATGTATTTTTTTCCAGGTCCGCCATCAAAACCACATCCGACGGCGTTAAATATGTATATTCTATCAACTAAGATACCTACCATTGTCATTGTGTTGAGTAGTTAGCTATTAATGAAGTCTTTAATAATTTCAATATCACACATAAATTATTACAATATGTTTTATATTTGGCAAACGACATGTCTTTTCTTTAATATATCGATTGACACTTTCTATGACAGTCAATTTTATAATGACTAATATATACAAAAGCATTTGTTGAAACTTGTACCATGTACGCCTATCCTAGAAGAATCATTGTCATCCACCAAGCTGATGAAAATGCCGTGACATATTTTGAGGCTTTATCGGTGCATCTGTAGTGCTTATGTGATTTTGCGTTACTGTGACTGTGCTTTTAATAATGCATATCTCGATACCACCATCAAAATCTTGTTGCCATACGAGATAATGAATGAACGACTGAAGATACCAATAATGACAAAAATTTGGTCACAAAAACTATCAATACGTACGAACTATAGTCACACCAATAATATAATTATTTTTACGTAGATACATTTACTAAGATAATGATATTTACCCATTGATTGATTCTTAAATAAATAACTGAAATATTGTAATTAATTCATAACCTTAAATCTTATTTACGATATTTACTATCGAATTTATAGTGCAATATTTGAAAATAGAATTCATTAAGGCTGACATAATATGTCTCAAAAACAAAAACAAAAAAACCTCAAATAATGGGGACAATTAATTTAGCTAAGCATTAAAATAGATCGGTCATTAATATATTAATTATTAAGAAGTTAACATATATTATAATATAAGTATTATAAATACAGAGTATGTAACATATATTCGAGAAATCGGCTACACTCACTACGTTAGAGATCGGAATAATTGATTACATACAGCTTTTTAGGCGTTAATTATTAGGTATTATCTGAACCTTAATTTAGACCATAATAAGGTTTATAATATGTATGTTACATTTTTTGATAGTTGTTAACTATCTAACTGTTAATAGCAAATTAATCAAGTATAATATGCACATAGATCTGAATCTGTCTAATGTGACCACATTACCAAATCAGTTGTCAGATTTTACCGAAGTATAATTAACATAACGAGTGAAGTATTTTTATTTCTTACATATTAAATACTTGATATTGAAAATTAATCCATTTCAATAAAGGGCCGACTTGTCCCTCTATCTCAAATGTCATTGGCAGTAAAACTAAATAGAAGAGGCAGTCTATATTTGAAGTAACATAAAGAGAGTTAGTTAATCGAAATATACTGTTTGGTGTTAAATAATAAATCAAAAAAATATTTACTCCTAAATTAATGTTTTAAAAATAAGACTCTAATGTTTTCAGTACCTATGTATTTAAATAAACAATCATCCTGGCCTACGGGTAAATCTTTTGTGTAAGCTATTTTCTAACACTATTATTATAATTAAATTCATAACTCTGAATCAAAATACAAATAATTAGAGGATTGTAACTAAAATTAGTAACTGTCTAGAATACGATATTTTTTAAACTGAATTCTATCAAGGATCATTAGATAAATAATCTCACCTGTATTTTTATGATTTACTTGCACTATTAATAATATGTCGTAAAGAAAGACTTATTTGGAAGATTACGTAAATTATGGCATTTTAAAATATTTTACTTTTCAGCTGTAATTTATTAACCATGAGTTATATTAAAATATATCTAAAACATAATATAAAAAAAACAAACGTCCTTTTAAATAATTATGATTATCGAACAAAAAATGTCTTTAATAATAATTAAAAGTAAAATTACATTTGGTGGACACTGCCGTTATTTAGACATATCATAACATAACAGTGACATCCCTTGGCAAAGTGCCGCCCTTAAGCAGAATTAGTAAGCTGTCCTTTCTTATTTTACCTTCAAAATGTCTGCAAATTTATTAAGTACTTACCTATCTAGTTATTTCATTATTTATTTTCGACTAGTTTAAACAGACAAATACGTAAAAAATCTTTAAATTGACATACACAGCATCTACGAGTACTATAAACCTAGGCACTCTCAAACAGTGGTAGTTTAATGTGACACTGACAGATTTAGAGGCACCCTTCTTTCAATGTTATGTGTGCGATAAATCGCCATTACAATATGTAAGTATTACAATACAACAGTGATGCACGAACCGCGGCCCAAAATGGCATTTGTTACGGCCCAAAATAACAAGCACTTCATCATAAATACTTTATATATATATCATTAAATTTAAAACAATATAATTTATGTCTAGTCTAGTATATCATTATTACTTTTACCCACTCTCACTGTGGCCCGTGAAAAATTAAAAATTAGACAAATTGGCACTTTTTTTTCAAATATTTTGTGCACCACTGCAATACAATAATACTTATTTTGTCAGAATTTTTTATGCTTTGATGATTTTTTAAACTAAGATACCAGTATGTACTTTATAATGAAGCGACAGCATCGTTTGCTTTATGGAAAACCGTCACTGCTCTCAAAATTTGCAAGTTTTATTATTTTGTATTCGTTCCTTCATTCGCCGCTATTTATAATGTGCCGCATCTATGCAACGTATGACCTACATAACCCCACAAGAATTCACTAATTACTAATATAAAATAGATATGCTCTGTTCTATATAAATGTAGCTGAGAAAATTTAATATTGATAATATTTTATTAATACTGTATGTACACGAACTATATTAAATTACGTATCCGGAAATTTGTACGTAAACAGTTCACCGCATGACACTTATTCGTACGCCGCAGTACGTGAAACATGAGTTCGTATAACATTTTATCAAATAACGAGTTCTTCGTTGAACATTTCACGGTGGAATACATTTCACCGTGGAATACATACTGCGGCGCACGAATAAGTGTCTTACGATGAACTGCATACGTACAACTTACATGTAACCATTAAATTATATTTCACATTATCGATGAAGTGTTCAAACTTAAAAAAAACTACAATAAATTATGATTACAATCATATAAAACTCTCTTACATTTTGACACAATGCTATCTTGTTTCTTGGTTGTCTATTTTGAATCCAAAGTAATGAACGGCCAGAGTCACAATATGTAGTAGAAAATACTCAGTTGTCGGAGATTAAAAAATAATAATATATTGATAACATTACACACTTATACTTTACTTTAATATTTCATGAGAATGGCCGCTGCAATGATCCTAAAATAAAATACAATTATAGATAGCGTGAAAGTCTCACTCTCAAGTTATAATATAATTATATAATTCCAATCATCGTTCACTTTCATTGAATTAAATCACAATGCTCATTTGCGTGTTTACTTAGAAACAGGTTATATAATTTAAAAATGTATTGATGGCCCACGTGAAAACGTTTCGTATATAAATGTCTCAAATTTAACCGTTGCATCCATCAGGGCATTAACATGAAATCTTAAATTAATGAATCAAAAATGAATTGAGCCACATTTTAATTCAACCGAAAAATAATGAAAGTTGTTATAACATCTTCAATTTTACCTATCAGAAAAATCCTAGAAAAATATTTGATGAAATGGAATCTAAACCCACATCCAATGCAATCAACGATGTTTTCTTTTCATGGAAAATTTGATCGCAAAACTCTACAACCATGATTTTGAAACATTGTTATGTTTACGCTATGTAATTAGAAAACACCTATTCATATTTTTATAAATTCCTTTTTCCGAAACTAGTTTATTATACATAATTTAGTATTGTTGTTTCTAAATTTTAATGGTGATTATTAGTTTTTTATAATGTTGCAGTGAGTGGGTAAGAATCTGTCTAATGGATTATTGGCAAGCAATAATAATTTTCCGCGATAAATTATCCAGCCATATCAAATACCATGGAATCGAATTTAGTATGGTTAATGTCATGTTTTATAGCCGTCAATCTAACCTAATCTCTTGGTCTTCCTCTTTCTGAACCTCATCTTCCCACTCCACCGCTCAAAATGTACCGGAGCGCATCGAAACGCAGCTCCAATTCGCGAAATCTCCGAAATTATAGTTCCGTCTCGAGGAAAAATAAATATTTCGTCCCGGTTTGTGAATTACCCAAAACTAATTAAATTCATTACATTAGATATCCATATTTAAAATTGAATACGAAACTATATTATGACGTGTCGTAAACCCCGTTTTTACATGCGGTGCTGACAATTTTTATATGCCTCAAGTTTAAAGACTGTTAGTCCATAATATGACCTTCTAAGCTAAGAAGGTGTATAACGAATAAAATCTAAACCACTTATTTGTATATAATATACATAAACTTAGATGAAAAAATGTCCTCTCTAACAAGAAGATTTGGGCAAAAGCCGGAAGGCGCTGTTGTCGACTAAGTGGGAGGAGCTTGTTAGTTTATAATGAAATTGCGGTTAAAATGGGAGGGGTTTGTAGTTCGCAGTTTTAACACGTAGTCAAGAAGATGTTGTTCGAGTAAACTTGTAGCGTCAATTTTTTTCGCGGTGTTAATATGAAACTCTAAACCGTTTAATTTATAAAATGAATTATAATATATTTTCATCACTGTGGGTAAAGTTCTTTTGTAATTATAATGAATCGAAAAACACACTGAGGATATTTAAAAAAAAAAAAAAAGTATAATTAATGCTCAAGTCAAAACGTTCAACAAAAGGCAAATACACGTTTTTATATATAATATATATAGTACATAATATTATTGTTTTGAAATTAATGCATTTTTTGTAACACAATATCACAAGCTAATTTTTAATTGTATTTTAATCACAAATCAGTGTAATATTTTAATGTAACCTGCTGGTTTATGTTAATTAAATGATTATTCAAAAACACTTATTCTAAAAAGACATTAAATGTTGTCACTGATTATCTGAGGTCATCTCGCTGTTTGATAACGCTATCCTAGTGTTTATAATACTTAATTAAAAGCTAAAATAAACACAATTTTCTATTAATGAGCGGGATAACCCTGACCATTTTAACTGCTTACTTACTGTTTTATATTTATTATAAAAAAATGGTCGTTTTTCATCTAAAATAATACTGTCATTACAAATTTCTGCCACACCTATCCACTATTATACATATTTTTTGTTTAGAGCAAAGTTACCTTTTTACAATGTTTATTAAACTACTTTTGTACAATTTAAGTGTTGTGACATACAAAAACCATGATTAAGCGTTGTCGCAGAAATCAATTTTATTAATAACACAGATTGTATTTGTTTAATGGGGCTACAGCCAAAATCAAGCTTTGGTTTCCTGTTTTCTTTATCTCATCGGCACTCAGCAGTAGGTATATGATTGGCATCCAGTCTTGGTAATCCGGAACCTCCCGAAATAATCCATCAGTCGTATACTGTAAATTGCTGTAAAACGTGACAGCTTTTAGTTGACTTCTGCAAGCTTTCCCATTCAACAACTTTCGGTTACATTACATGTAGGCCAAGCCAAACCTTTAAATAAAAGTTGAAAAACCAAAGTTATATTGTAAAGATTATAATCAGTTTAAAACACTTAAAAAACATAGGTACCTATTATTTATTAAAAATCCTAGAACAAAGTGTAGACCAAGTGATACTCAAACCTAACATCTTTTCACTTTTTGGACATGACTACCAACTGTTGTCTTTTTCTAAGATTTCTTTTAACATGCATATCTTAATAAATATTGCAAAATTATCTAAATTCTAGACTATTCTCTGTAATGTCAACCATATCTTTGGCCGTCGCGTTTCGAGTTATGTAGAAATACTTTAATTCTACGATTGTCTATCAATCCCTGATCATTTTTAAATATTTAAAACTCCAACGGGATTAAAGTTAAACAACCCAAAATTAACAGTGCATCAGATATAAATTTTGCATGCGTTATTCATTAGGAAATCTTCCACAAGTCAGCTGATACGAAATAAAAAAAAACGTTATATTTATTTTTAAGCACATCCAGATGTTTCTTAGATAATTATAGTAAATAGGTATTTATCTCAAATGTCATTGGCATCAATCCATTATTTTGTTGAAGCGCAGAAATTAAAAACCCGATCTTACGGTCACTCTTTCTTACACCTGTTTCTCATTATGACGAAAGCGGTCTTGTTCACAGGTATGATAATTTAATCCGACAGCGCTACACCTATTCTCTATATCCATACTAAATATATTATATACGTTGTTCCGTAGTTGCATCACTGTTGTCAAATAATGACACGACATTTGATTGGTTTATAAACTCGTTGCCCAGATAAAACTGCATTATTTAATAAATAATGCATAAAATTATTCACTTTTTGGGTGGATGAAACACAATTTACGTTTTAGATGAATCAGAGATTAAGGATTTTTTGACAGTTAAAATGTGGTCATTCGATATTATAACTGTAATCAATTATTACGTAATAACAGCCTTATACACGATGAAAAATTCTTTATTGGTAAACCTAATATGCGATGTATCAAGATTGCGGTTGATGAATTTTGACAGATTTGATTTTTTTTTTAAATATGCATTCGTTTGACATAGCTGTTGTCAAAAATATGTACTAATATTTTAAGTACATAGATACCTTATAATAGTAATGCATATTAATTATCTTCATTTGGTATAAGATCGCTTAAGTACTTGTTAAACCAGTTGGATTAATAAATTATGTTACATACTTTTTGACAAGTATATTCAATATATTAAAATACCTAGGTATTCAATTATAATATAAAGTTACATCATTTTATAACTGTTCTGACATAATTTAACTGTAATTTAGTTTAGTTTCGATTAACTGTATTATGATTATAGTACTTATGTACTTATAATACTATTCTCAAACAACAGGATCCACCTTTTAACACCTTCTGAAATGTATATTTAAATGTCAACACCATTTCTTTTTTTTTTTTAAATATATACCTACAGTTAGATCTTTGATAGGCACTGTATAATACAGTATGTAAAAAGTGTACGTATGCAGTTAGCCGTATCACAGTTAACCGTGAACTATAGTATCGAAAACTGATGGCCTTATAGCATTGGGATCAAATTCATGTCTTACGTAGGTAATTTAAATTTATTTTTATTTTCACATACAGTGAAAATTACAAATTATAGATTTAAGACGTTCACAATATGATATTTAAAAGTAAAGAAATAGTATTAAAACAGTGTAAAGAAGGAACAAATATATGCAGTATCACAAAAACAGTATAAAAAGTAAATACCTACTTTGGGTACATAAATTATAAAAAATATATAACATGGAAGCACACCGAATGTGCTAAGTGGACCCTATTTTAAGAATATATAAAACAACGCCCACCTACACTTATCCTTCGTAGGTGGAATTTACCAACATCCGAAACGATTTGGTTGAACAGAGTTATTGCCCTCTCAATTGACATCACCAATGGCAGGTTAAAAACCACCATAATATAAAAGAAAATAGGTAGGTAGGTAAATTAGAAATACAATTATATCGTGTATATTTATAAAAAAAATCTTATAGGTGTTCGTAAGAATCAAGCATTCATTACCTATCAAATTAATGCTATTATTGAATCTAATAAAATTGTAACATTACTGTCTGCAATGCTCTATGAATAACGAATATTTTTTTTATTTCAATGCTATATGGCAATATTTTTCGGATTTTGTGAATTATAAGTATAATGAATGTTTAACCGAAAAATAAAGCGTAACACAGAGATGAATGGAGAAGTTTGTTTGTCAAAAAAGAATATAAAAAAATAATATTTGAAGCAATATTGACTTTGATATTTTTTGTTTAATATATATTATATATATATATATACACTATACATTTTATCAAATAATTATATAAAAAATAATTATTTATATAATATATATACACTATACATTTTATCAAATAATGATTATTGCGTGTCTTTGAATTTGTTGTAATTATCAATATATGTTTCGGAAGAAATGCATGGAAACTTTATGGTACTGGTATCAAAATGTTCCTTGATCATTTTGTAAAAAAAATATTGTCACCGGAATCGTATCGAATTAAAAGTAATAGTAAGTATTTCGAAGTACCGGTCTACACTTTTTACATCCCTAATCATAACATATCAAAGTTTTTATATTAATTTGTGGTAAGTTGACTAAAAGATGGATCCTACGCACACATTCCTAAATTATTTTAAAAATGAAGTCGTGTGTAACGCAATACCCATATTATAAAATAATTAAATTGTATGTAAATGGAATACCTACTTCTTCTACCTTTTCTTCGTCAGGACCTCATGGACTTTCTTTCCCTCCTCCTCTCCCACTCCTTTCGCATTCTACGATACGCAAGGCATGTGTAAATTGCATTGTGAAAAAGTTTTTACACACACGAATGTTTGTTTAATATTCTGATTTGGCATGTCTAAAAAATAAGACAACGCGGACGATACATATAGACACTAATAATCATACAATATAGTAACTGTTAGGCCACACACAATCGATAATCACTTGTGAATGCGACATGCCGCAATAACTTGTAAGTGAGCATCTGTAGTTATAGCTGTAGGCCAAGTGCCCATTGCTGGACTCAAAGTTTGAAGTGTGTGAGTATGTATGGGGACTTGTTTTCCCTCCACCACTCGTTATTGCAGGCGTATACCATGGCGTAACGAACGTTAGGCGCTCTTCAAATTTGTGTCCCAGGAGCAACTTCCCAAGACCTTGGTTAGCGTGCACTAGAGTGTGCGTGATCCCTTATTCGATATAATATATTACGGTCAATTCTCGATGAGAAAAGACCTTCTCGCTCGCCGTAAAATGCCGCAAACTCTTTAAAAGCTAAGAAATTTTCCCTCGTAGATACCAAGTCGCAATGGCCGACCGGGACGTATGGACGTACGATATGTATGGGGACTGTTTCCGGAAAAGTGCGGGGTCCGTGGTTGAAGCGATAAGAAATTATACGTAGTTCCAAAGTAAATGCTGAAGTCAGTGCTACTTGCTAGATTTTATTAACCTATAAATTATTATGAATATTTTTGCGAATTGGATCCCTCCCATATCATTATTTATGCACGCCTGTATATATTATAATATGTGATTATTATCATATTTCAATTGAAAACTGTTCATGCACAATTCCCTCTAAATTCGCAATTTTATTACTGCCTATACGAAAACTTTCATACTTTTTAATAATAAAAAATATGTAAATTACTACGTAAATCAAAAGAACTTGATCTCAAGCTTCAATATTCAAACGTAGTGTTTATTTTGAGAAGCACCATCGTAGACTAGTTTTTTTTTTTAAATCGATATAAGCCGTTTGAATAAAATTAAAATACATTATCAATTTTTACTATAGGCGGAAGATACAAGGCAGCTCATATCTTAAATAAGTAACTGGATTTCGGGAAAAAAAATCTTTAGTAGAATGACAAAACAAAAAGTATTTTTACAAATTATTATACATACCTAATAAAGTTTTATCGTATTTATATATTTACATATATACCTACAAATAAGTGTCTTATTTAAGGGAGGACATGCTCAGCGTGAATGAATGGAGTTATGTGTAAATCTTGCCCATTTTTTGAATAATAAAATCCCTAATTCTTGTCAAATTTCGGGTCACAGAGATTATCAATATAATTTTTTATTGTAAATATTTCACTATAATAATGTCGACATAAATTATACTAATGGTTTTATAGATGCGTTTAAAAATTAATAAATCTAAAAAATCTTAACACCACTGCACATGTATGTACTGAAATATGACTATATTCTAAAACATTAGAGCGAGAGGTTTAAAAGAATACTATTTTATGTAATAAAAATACTTCATGCAGTCATCAAATGTCTAGGATAAATATAAAGCTTTAAAATTATGTAAATAGATTATGCACAACGATTAAGGAATGTCCAGGATCATGCTTTGAAAATATCATAAAAGCTCCATTTTGACATACGCTTAGCATGTGGGCCGTTAAACAACGTTGGTCAACGTATCTAAAATACTGCAGTTCAGTATTATATAGAATCCTCACTACACTATACAAAATGACAATAAGTTGAAACGAGTGACAAAACGCTTTCTGAATTATTTGTATTTCAGCAATTAACTTACCCGATTAATCTTTCTACATGGAACATTTTAAAATCCAATTTTTAGAAACACAGCGTACTATTTCTGACCTTATTTTTATCTTAAAATTAATTAATAATCATTCAGATTGCCCAAAATTATAACTGTCTAACATATTTAGTGTAGAAAGAGTCAAAATTCGTCCTCACATCTTTTCATTGCTATTTTCCAATGGTTCGACTCAATGATTGAGTTATACAATTACTGTTTTTTTTTCTTGCCTCTTTCAATTTTTTTTTTGTTAAAATTAAGTTGGTCTAAAATTCACGACTAATTGTGTCTGAACAACTGCTTTTTAGTATATTTTACAACGTTTTTATTAGCTCGTATTCTTGTTTGTCCGGTGGTTGTTTGTCCAGTACAAATCTTGCAATCTATTTTTAACTAACTTCCCGACTAAACATTTGAAACTTTTAGAATATACCAGAACACGATGTCAATGCATTATTTTAGCCATATTTAAGCAGAATTGAATTCACTTTCAGTTAATTCTGTTTTGTATGGAAAGTAATTTCAGAAAAATCCGTAAAAAGTAAAAGACTATTATTGGTTACTAAGGGAGTGGTCCTAGCAATTAAATTATTAAAATATACGTGCGTTAGTATGTAAATTAAAATGACATTTCAGTATTCTATATTTGTTTGTTTGTTTGTTTTTTATTTACTTCATATCAAGTACAAGTTTAATCATATTGAGGATAATAATTCAACAGATGATTTAAAAACGTTGAATATAAAAAGTTCTTTTTATCTTGTAATTATTTCTTTTCTTATATTGCCTATCTCTTCTACATATTATAATATACTCATACTCTTTTATATTTATCTGTATTTTTCTTATTTTTCTTATGATTACTACGGTTATTCTTTTTAACAATTTAAAATAACTCTCTAATATATTCTTTATAACTGTATTTTACATTAATAAGTATGTACACCTTTGCATAAATATGTCAAAAAATATTTTAAGTCACGTGTTTTTCTTTATGAAAATATTTCCACCCCTCCAATCAATTATAACTTAAAAATTCTTTCTTATTCTTCATCCCACAGTTTTGGCAATATTCTATATATTTATTTATTTACTTATATTTTTGTAATTTTTTTGTTCCTCTAACATAACCAAACATGTGTTTTAAAATATTATGTTATGAATACTAAGACGTGATATATATATATATATATATATATATATATATATATAGGTATATTATAATATTATTATGTTATACGTACATTATCAGAATTACCACAATGCCGAATCTCTCGACATCTGTATCTACATATATATTCAAAAACTTTCGAATTTAAAAAATCATAATAGGTGCCTGCCTATAACGACATTTCAAAAGAATTTAATATATTATTAAAACAAAAAAATGTACAGTTAAAAATATTGCGGTGATATATATTTTTTTTTAATTATTTTTTGTGACACAATCTATCTATTACTAGTTTTTTTATGCGTACAAGTCTTAGTATGTTATGTGTCAATCGAGTCGTATGAAAAGATCTTTTAATATAATTAATACAATTGATTGGCAAAAGAGGTGGATTTTTTTCGGCCTTGTACAGAAAAAACACGCCTGAAGTATGTAGGTAGGCTACATGTTTTCATTGTGTTTTTATAAAAATAACATTCAATGCTCTATTTTTGTTTATCAAAAATGATCTCATTTGTTGGCTTAATAATTAATTCATTAATTATATTTATAGATAAGCAGTTGAAGTTGTAAGTAGGTAAGTATTATACAAAACACACCAACATATACAATTAATCAATAATACAATAATTGAGTGTTCGTACATACTAATGGCCAAATGCACAGAAGTCGACGGTCAGTTAGCCTTAAATAAGATGTTCTAAAATTAATACAATAATTTAATAAATGCGTTATCATTATCTTATAATTCCACTAAGTTATCGATGTTGGCAACGTATGGTTAATTATACCTTAAAGCTATATAAACATAGTATGCATTCAAGCCCAATTGTGTTCATTTTAAGTAAAGCTAGTCCCTAAATAATTTGTTAGCATGTTGAAAATCTTTAATTGATTATTTTTTTCTACAAAATCACTTAAGTACAATATACGAAAATGAAAATAAACCAAATGCATGTGTTTTTAAAAACTGTAGGAAGTATTTATTTGATATCAACTCACCCTATGACTCAATCATCAACTGAAGTTAAAATTTAATAAACTATGTGGTTTAAAACTTTGAATACAAAAATTTAAATGATATAAATATGTCTATAGTCATATTATAAAAATAAATAACTTACATAAATAGTAGTCAGCGTTTTATTGAACAGAGAAAAATGAAAGTAACAATTAATTCAACATACATAATAAAGTCATTAAATGTCCATTCCAAAGTCAAAAAGTTAAAAATTCTAAAATAACAATATGCCTGAAGGGTGTATTCTTTTTTCGATCGGACAACAATATATACTTATCATTTTTATGGAAACTTCTAATTTGTTATCGTATTATGTACCTACGTGACAAATCAATAATTCAAGATGTCAATTTTATTGCATGACGTTAAAATTAACGGGAAAAAAGTTTAATCTATACGCGCATAATGTAAACAATATTCCTTAATCCCAGAAACTTTATTGAACAGACATATTTTTAAAAAGGGTAAATCTGAATTCACTATTATATTATATATATATATTATCTAAAGACATTTTTTGGATTAAGCTATTTCTTTCCAATTGAAATTACTAATGACAAGTAAGTAACATATATACATGTATCTACTTTGATAGGATAAGTAATTGATTCTCCTCATTCATCATAATTATATAACCTACATAAAAAAATATATGTATTTTGAATTCATATGTTATATTTCATATTTCTATCCTTTCCCTACATCATATCATTAAACCATAGATTGGCTATAATTGTTTATGATATTTCATAGGATTGAATCTAATTTCAGTATTTCATTAAAGATAATATTTTACGTAGCAATTTGTTGTTTTTTGGACAATTTTAATAAAGTTATTAATAATTTACCATGAAAACACATTTACATAACGAATGTTATATTTAGAGAATTAATTTAAGTTTGAATGGAATATTACAATATAATATGGAGTAAATTAACTTTATTAATAATTATTATTTTATTAGATATTAATTCCTTAATACCTAATAATAATTTAAATCATGCTCTTTTTACCTATTTAGTATTTATCAGTTGAATCTCTTTAAATGTGTAATAAATCTTAAAAAACTCTGCCAACCTTTAAAAAAAGATTGGCCACTATCTGATATTCACTTAAAAATTTCAAATTAAATATTTTTAATTGAACTCCACCCTGTAGATATTGTATTGAGAGAATTCATATTAGCACTGCTTCTGTCGGCAAGCTCCTGTTGACAATGATAAAGCCTATTGCGATATAATGCAGTGACGTTCATAAAAATATAATATTATGTTTTAACGAGTTATTAAATACTTAAATGGGAGAAAGTAATTATATAAATTATTTTTTTTTAGATTATTACATAAATAAAAAAAACAAATAACAATAAAATCTGTCATAAAAGGAATACAATTTTATTTTTAAACTCTATAATTAATTCAGATTTGAAAGTTTCATAAACATGAATCGAATTAGAGCGCAGTCTTTCTAGATAAGGACATATCGTAAAAACTATGACCCAAACTAAGTTGTTGCATTTCTTTTCGATGATGTTATTGAAGCGATAACTTATTCTACCAAATCGTCTTGGATATAATTAAATTAAAATCTACAATTTCTATGGAGATACTTTTTTAAGATATCGGTTCAACTCACTCCGAAAACCCTTCATAAAATTTTAACTTTTTTGTAATTTATTCTTATCATTATATATAACTTACCTTATAAGTAATGCCTTATTTTTTTGGTTTCTAAATTTTAACCTCTACTCTGTGGAGGCCCATAATATGATCCTATTAGGATCGGATATGGTCGGAATGAATGATGAATGAAAATTAAAGATTAAAATCACGATGCAGAAACATACTTAGGAGTTCGAGTCGGATACCGACTAAACGTCTTAAAGACGACAATTTCGGCGACCTAAGTTCACTAAGAAAAACAATTGTATTCTTAAAAGAACGCCTAAGTAGAAAAGAGAAAGTACATGTAACGTGTTTCTTAATATTATTCCAGTTAGATTAGCTGCTTAACGTCGACAACTCTGCATTGCGCTCTTAAGCTTGGTTTTTAGGAAATATAATTATGTTATTATGATGCCTAAGCTTAGCTAATCAACGTTAATAAATAATCACGTCTTATAAATATTATACCATCCCTTCATATCCTTTGCGCTATTATTGATGATGGTAATCATTGAAGTTACAAAAGTTGCCAACAATCTCCTACCATCTAGGACAATCCTGCACTGATATTGTTGCTTCGGTCGCTTTCTTGATAATGTTGCTCCATCTGGTAGGCGCGTGCTCTCGCAATAGCTTGAAACATTCATAAATTAATATATTAATTGGCTTCCTTCTGAAATTTAAAATAAAGCCATATTTTATTTTAATCATATAATACCTTTATCCATAGTTCACTTTTTTAAATTATAAATACCGTTATTAAGAAGATTACTTATTATTCAAGTTTACATCCTTAATGAAAAATCGTTATTGTATACTATTGGCAATCTTGCATTTAAATAAATAAATTGAAATTTAAATGACAAAATAAATATATATATTATTAAAAAAAGAGTATGTGTTTCTCTGCCACTGCTTTGAGATCTTTTAAAAATCCCCGCTCAATTGTTCTGCTATTGTCCTTCTCGAATAATGCAACAGCAGTAAGTTTGCGAAAAAACGCGGGTCTGAAACAATGACATACTTACTTTAAAGAAACACTCCGTTTTGTATTGTCGACTGATGATGCAGATAATAACCCCTTTAGATGCGCTCGGGAATAGGAAACTTAATGAGAAAACTTACACTCGCTTTGTTTCATCTAAACTTTAGATGAAACAGATTCTAAAGCTGGTACAAAATAATTACCATTGGCGTAATTATAATTTCTGCCCAAAAACGAGGTCTGACTAAACGTCCGTAGTATTTTCATATATCGACATTGTTGATGATTTAGTCATTCGTTCAATACTCACTTTGAATAGCCTGAATTTTCTCTGAACTAAATTTGATACAATTTATAATTCATTCCGTCACTGGATTCAAAACAATTATTTATGCTAAAGAGTGGATTTATATCTCCTGAATGAATGAAAATAAACCACAGCTTTAAAAAAAAACTCTCGGGTTAATCATGAAGGTACTTCATATTAATGGATTTCATTATATTATTATATTCCTGTTTTTAAGGCACTTTAGTGAGAAAAAAAAGTTTCTTTGTCTAATTTATTTCTAGCATTCTACAAGTAGGTGTATTTTATTACAACGTTTTTCTTAGCTCGTATTCTTATTTGTCCGGTATAAATCTTGCAATCGATTTTTAACTAATTTCCCGACTAGCTAGACATTTGAAACTTTAAGAATATATCAAAACACGATGTCAATGCATTTTTTAATACTTTTAGCCATCTTTAAGTAGAATTGAATTCATTTTCAGTTAATTCTGTTTTGTATGAAAAGTTATTTCGACACCATTATTGGTTGCTAGGAGATCCTAGCAACTAAATTATTAATATATACGTTCATTACTATGGAAATCAATATGAAATGAGATTTCATTATTCAGTATTTCTATCAAGTATATTTTATCTTGTAATTATTTATATTAATATCAAATATTTTTTGATTGTTCTATATGTTATTAAATATCATCAATGAGAGGATATATCCTAAGTAGTTTGCGTCCATTTTTTTGATCAGCAGAATCATGAAATCTCACTTAACAATATCCGTCTATCTACTTACTATAATATTTAACCGTGCATGGTTTGTCCATTTTGTATACTTTTACCAATCATAATATGATACGTTCAATCTTAGTGAGGGTCCTTTTATATTTCATAATATAATAAGTTTTCGATTTCGTATCTTTCTTTAACTAGTTCTAGCTAGACTAACTGCCATAACAAAGAGTATATTCAAATAGACAATAAAAAAATTCATTTCACATAAATATATTTAAAAAAATATATATACATACTAAATACCTCTTTGCGTTCTTGCAAGAATATGTAGGTAAAAGTTTGTGAGAAAAAATGCGATATGATGAGAGTTTATAGTACATATGTCGTTCGCGGCTGCATTGTGTGACGAACGGGAATGAAAATTGCCTCTGAAATATGCAACACTCATTTTGTGGACATTCCACTATTCTACCGTGGATGTACGTATTCTGAAAAACGATTCGTTATAACATGACCGAGAAATTTTGAAAAAAATATAATTGACTTGGAAAATATATTTTTCATAAAATAGTTTTTTTGTTCAAAATACGTTTTCCACACACTGTGCACACTAAACTTGTATGCAAGATTGAATATTACACAAAAATCTAACAATGAGTGTACTTGAATCTCACTCATTTAAATATTTTTTACACAATTTTTCATAGCGAGAGCAATAAATTAATACCTCAGATTACAGAATAATATTAATATAGTAATAATTTATTGTTATAAGTTTTTCATATTATAATATAATACTGAAACTGTACAGATTTTATTTATTTCTTAGTGGTGCCCATGGTCCGATCAGGGACGGCACCAATTGGAGGAGGAGATATAATGCTGAGCCCTACGGGCTATACGAAAATTGCAGCGCAGTTCAATCAATTAAGATTAGGAGACTGCGATGGCTAGGTCATGTGCACCGTATGCATGACAATGAACCGGCAAAGATAGTGATGTCCAGCAATCCAATAGGGCGTAGAAGAAGAGGCAGGTCAAAGATTCGCTGGTTGGATGGAGCTGCCAGTGACTGCCGTATTCTGGGGGTACCGAATTGGAAAGCGGCCACACTGGATAGGGACAGGTGGAGGGAGCTGTTGGAGGAAGCCAGGACCCACACCGGGTTGTCGCGCCTCTGATGATGATGATGCCTATGGGCACGTGATGAATTTGATGAGATATTTGAAATGTTCGTTTGGCAGTTGAGCAAGATAAAAATGTTGCACAAAAGGTGCAATAGTGTATGTTACAACCATCAAATACACCAATATTGAATGAGCGTCAGTGCATAAACCGAGAGCAGTTGTCAGAACGAAGGACAAGTGTATTTTTACACGTGTTTAAGTTTATCCCATATTCTTCTACACTCGAGATCGGTTGCCTGTAACTCCACACCCGTTAGATATTTCAGTTCATATTATTTCTGAGTTTATTGATATACCTATATATATATATATATCAATAAAATATAAATGAGTACATAATACTTATTCCGCTTTTCAAACAAATATTAATTGAATGTTATTAAAAGTACATCAATATAAATAATTTCTTACAATCAGCTTGGAATAAAAAAAAAAAAAATACATGAGGATATAACTTCCAAAAGGTAGAAAAACCATGTAATATAACGATGAAAATTTTCTCTGCAACAAGACGTTGATCCTAACAGCCTCCTTTGTATAAAAAAACCTACCTGACTGTGACGTCATCCATCAGTCCACAACTACACTCTCATACCACATACATTGTTTTATCCCAGCTTCTAGTAGACTTCGTGTCATTGAATGATTCTGGTCGAAATTTAAAAAAATAAAATAGGTGCTCATATTTAAAAATTAAAAATATTTTTTTTAATGAAGTGGTTGTAAAAATTTATTTATTGATTTATATTCGTCAAAGATGGAAATTAATATAAGTAATAGAGTGGCTGAAATGCTGTGATGTCTCATTTAAATTGGCATATAGAACATCTTTTTTTCAATTTAAGAAGAAATTAGATTAATATTTGTCGCTACAGATTACAGTGCAATATTAAATTAATATCATAGCTTCTCATTGATATTGTTATAAAAAATACAGCTTCAACATTTCATGATATAAATACTGCTATTTGCATAAATTCTTTTAATATAATAGCGGTTAATAATTTCTAAAACATCCACACGTACCTAATGAATTTTCATAAAATAACTTCATAAAATGGTAGAAAAGGCAATTTTATTAAAAATGTTTTAAGACTGTCAACACACAATGAAGCTCATGTTAGCCCTTAAAAACAATTTAGAGTAAAAATAACACTGATATTGTATTGTGATAAATAAGTAATATATTATGTTCATTTTGTTTTATTCAATCAATAATTTGATAAGCACTACACAAAGATTTTTTCTAATGGGAGAGATAGGATCTGAGGTGTTTTGAAAGTATGTGTATTTTAACAAAATACCTAATTTAATTAGTTATTTTATTTTTATCTCGAGTGAATTTTCCACTTTTTTTAAATATCACTCCAATACTGGTTTATATTTACGATATTTTAACAAAAAAAAGTTTTATGACCAATTTAAGATGTAAATACCTCTGTAGTCCAAAGCGTAAAGCACTTCCATCTTATTTGGGCGTTTCAGACTAGATTTTCAATGAGATCACAGTACATGTATATGGTGTTATTAAAACGTAGTGCAGAATTTCTCTCTTCCACTTGGGTGTTCTATTACATTTGTTTCTCACTATACCAAAATTGGCCTCTTAAAATGTCCTGCATATTTTAGGGACTTACAGGCCTAAGTATTAGTTCTACATCACGCTCTGGGTGTTTCTGTGATTATTTCATTCATACTACTATATTTATCTTTCCCTACTAATACACTACTGTTATTGGGTCCCATATGCCGCTAGAGCGCTTAAAAAGGGAGAAAAAACATGAAAATAATCTCTGCTTGGCATTTATTTTAAAAACATCGAAAACAAAAATATTAATAAATAAAAAAATATGTGCTTGTAAAATAAATAATTAATGATAATTTATCTGTAAGTACTTACATATTCGTTCTTTGACCATGCCCGATACTCATAAGATCATATGGGTGCCACAGAGTGGATGTTTGTATTAACAGATTTTCGTTTTTACGAGAAATGAATGTTAGCCACTTATTCAACCTATTAGGTCCATAGACTCCAAATACAAATTGAAAAATAATATGTATATTTTGCTAGACCCAGGATTTGAACCTGAACCCATGACATTATAAACCGACGCGTAAGCCGCTCGTACATCGTGGGCGTCATGTTTGACAGTAGATTAATAATATGTGTAAATACGTTCAAACTTACCGGAAAGATTTGATAAAATGATCTACAATGGCTGGTAAAGCAATACAATGAGAGGAGACAACGGCATTCGAAGGAATAGAAAAGAAAGAATTCATATTGTTTACTCAGCAATTGAAAGAGTGAGTACCAACAAATAGACGGGAGTGTAAATTCTTACCTCATACAGCCACGGCTATTGTTTAAACAAGGTGAAGATGATTTGCTGAAGTATATATACGTTGTACGATTCTTAAGTTATTTAAAATATTGATACTTCGTTTTCGTAATTTTAAATAATATCATTCTATTGTATAGATACATTAACAAGTAATTTAGTACTTATGCGTTTTTAAGTATAGACCTTCTTGTATATTATTTTTAGACACACATATATTATACTAATTGATTTGAATTTTAGTTGTTATGTATATTAAATATGATTTTTCTTCACCACTTTACAGTCTTTCGGATGTATGCAATGATATTATTAATGGTTGAGATTATCACGGTTATTTTTTTTATCATTTATGGGTTTTTATTGTGTGTTACTGCTTCTTATTTCCTCTCCGTTTTGGGCTCTTTGCTGAGAAGCCATTCTCAAGAGATGAACCTAAATAAACTCTAATAAACGTCAAAACCATTATTAAGCAATACATTACGAACAAAATAAATAACATAATAATATTATGTTATGTTTTTATATTACCTATATTATAATATAATCCAAAAAAATTAAATGTATCAGTTCAACAGATAACCCTCTAGCTATAACTTTTGAAACATTATAATATATTTTAATTAAATTAGAATAGTATCTTCAAGAGTGACCTTCTATTGTGTCTTAAGCGTAGGGTGTTCGACCAATGTGTGCTACCCGTGCTCACGTATGGCTGCAAGACGTGGACCCTCAACACGAGAGATGTCCAAAGGCTAAGAGTCACACAGCGAGGCATGGAGAGGTGTATGTTGGGCATCACGCGAAAGGACCGTAAAAGAAACGAATAGGTTAGGAAGCAGACAGGAGTACGCGATGTAATAGACGTTGCCAAACAGCTGAAATGGAGATGGGCGGGGCACATTGCTCGCCAAAAGGACGGCCGCTGGACAAATGCCGTCATCCAGTGGTACCCAAGGCACGAAACGGCCACAGGGTCACCCTAAAAGCCACTGTATTGACGAACTGGTAAAGTTCGGCGGAAACAGGTGGCACCGAACGACACAGGACCGAGAGAGTTGGAAGAAGCTTGGGGAGGCCTTCATCCAGCAGTGGATTGACCCCGGCTGATAATGATGATGATATACTTAGGTCATAAAATATATTTCAAGTAATGTATTTTTGTTTGGTTGGTTATATTATTAACCATACCATTAGTGAATGAATCAAATAGCGAAAAGTAAATATAAACACAATGCTTACGGGCCCTTTTAATTAATTTTGTAATTAACGTGTTAATTTGCATTTGAAAAGTAATTAGCAAAAACACAATTTTGTGCGGCCCGTAAGCATTGGGTAAAATGTAATTATTACATGATTTATTATTCACCAAATTTGAAAATGATACTTATGCCGATGTGATATTGGAACCAAACTGGCATGGAGTGCATTTAAACGCGTATTTGCAAAATGACCTCACATTGTGTCTTAATCGTAATTAATATTCAACCAATGTGTGCTACCACTGTGCTGTAAAATATAGATTCTGAATGTAAATGAAATCCACAAATGTTGAGTGGTTAAACATGGCATGGTAAGATCTACGTTAGATATAGTGTAGTAACACCAAAAACAATGGATGAGGAAGCAAACAAAAGTAGGCGATGTGATAGATGTTGCTATGCAGATGAATAACAATGGGCTGGACATGAACAACCGACCACTAGGACGATCTAAATCCCGCTAAATAGACGACCTCATAAAGTTCGATAGATGCACGTGACAACAAAGAAATAGTGACCGTGAAGAGTGGAGGGAGGTAAGGGAAGCCTTCACGCAGCGGTGGACTGACCCGGCCAATTATTATGATGTCAATTTAATTTAATTTATAAATAATGCATAATCTCTTGAATATTTATTAAAAAAAATACTTTGTTTTTAATACTCAAAATAGATTAGAAAATTTATATTTGTATAAATATTATTTAGTTGAATGATTTACAAATCCAACAATAGTAATGTTAATCCAATAACAATACTTTCTATTACCTATATTATGTAGTGCAAAATATTAAAGTCAAATCCGCGAACTCACCACTGAATAATGCAACAGTGTTGTTGTGTGAACATTTGAAATTTATGATCGCGCCTATTAATCTTTCATCCATGATAAACACTCCTAGCCTACTCTTGTATTGTATTGTATTCTTGAGTACTTGCAAACAATTGCTTTTGTATTTTAGATTCCTTCTATGGAAGTTAACATACTGGAAAAACAGCTGGTTGAGGCAGGCCGGACAGATAATAGAAACGGATTTGTCCACTATACTTCAAAACTAAATACTCCAACCTGAATTGATTTCAGAATAAATAATATTTTTCTACAATACAACAGTTTTCCTCGAGTTATAGTATAATTGAACTTTCAATAGGAACCTTATATGTTTACATTATTAAAATAAAAACAAAACATAATAATATATTACAGTAGCGAAGGGTAAATGTAGTCTGTTAAGATCCGACATAGGTAGTGCGCACTAAATTTTGTCAGCCAAACGTATTTATTTTCAATTTAACGAAGACTATAAATTTCAGATAGTGTTGGTTAGTTTTTTAAAATTAATTAAGCCCTGCCTGAACGAAATCATAATATTTTTTGTATGCAATGGGCGATTCGAGAAAAGTAGTGCACACTTATCGTATTTATTTGTTTTTCTTGACAGTAAAGTTGGTCATGGTTAGTTTTCATTGATCCCATGCCTAAACCAAATCGTAATAGATACAAATTATTTTTCTATCTATAAAATATCCTAAATTATATATCTATGTTTTAATGGCACACTTTAAGATATTTTATAGATAGACGAAAAAAAAAGACTATTTTCTATTATAGCTTGGTTTACGCAGGGATTATTAATTGAATTTTTAAAACTAACCATCTCTGCAGTTTGTAGTTTTAGTTCAATGAAAACAAATACGTTAGACTGAAAAAGTTTAGTATACACTATTTTTACAGCTTACCTCTACCCTTCGCCACTGATATAATAAATTATAACCAAACATCAGAGCTATTAGCACAACAGTTTTCAACAACCAAATTGTTTTTTTTTACTTTTTATTACTAATTAAACATTATATAGAACTTAATTTATAGTTTATATTATCATTAATGGAATAGAATTCTACCAGGTAAAAATGCTAACTCACTTAATAGTATTTCGCTTACATGAAGTTGAGTGTAATGCTCTCGGTATAATAAAAATTGTAAAACATTGTCCGTTTAACCCACTTGGTAAATACAAGTATATACTATGTTTATTTTATATTACATATTTATAACAAGTACCTACGTATTTTGTTATTAAAAATATCCATAATTAACTTCATATGAATATACATATATGTATACGATTAATATTATCATGAACGTGATTTTATGGTATTGTGCATCTTTCCAGCCGGGCTACTTATAAGCAGTAATGTTGATACTTATTAAAATATTATATCCAAACAGATCACTTAAATTTGCATTAATTATAATACATATTTTTTAATATTTGCATAATTATAGCAATTAGCAAGTATATGATATTTATAAATAGATGTGTTAGATTGGAACAATGTGTGCTTTTTTACTTGAATTTGCAAAGAAATCTCATTATACATTTTAAGAATCTCTGGAAATAATCCATTGTTCTCGTAACACAAAAGACATCACATCGTTTTCAAATTCTCATTTGTCCTTAGATGAGGAAAATATTTTATTATCTCATTGGTTTACAAGCGTACCTACAAATTGTTAATGGTCGTCTCCGGAAAATTTTAATTATTATCCACCAACAATATAATTATTATGTCAGAACTTTGCTATGTGTGATATTACTATATTGATTAAATTTTAAAATAGTTTTATAATGCAATTTGACATGTTCCTAAAAATGTAACTTGGTAGCATACATTTACGATTAATACCATTCATTGAATTTGGCAAATCGAAATCAATATAAAATCCACAATCCATATCCGGGCGATGATTGTTTACCTTCCTGTCCGTCGATTTCCGGTTTTTCACCCTTCATTTATGTTTTGACCCATTATTAAATTTTGTTTTCCCCTATTCTGTCAATTTTAAAACAGGGGTTATCAGGAACCCTCGTGTTTGAAAGCATCCAGACAGCGTGGGGTTAATTTTTCATCCAATTTCATTGCACCCGTTTGATTTGCCTGTAAAAGAAGGGTTAATAAATTTTAAATGAGTGTGAATATGGATGGCTTTTATTGATTTTTTTATACGTAGTACTCAACCAAAATTTTGCAAAAATTTAAAAAATATTAACGATTACAGACATCAACATCACTGTGTAACATTTTATTAAATTTACATTATTAATTAAATTTTTCTTCACAAACTGCATTAACACATTTTTTGGTACAGTTCAGTTATGAGGAATACAGCGGCAAACACATTTTGAAAAATAGCCGATATACTGAATTATTTGTTAGGTTAATCTAACCTAACCTAACCTAACCTAAACTAACCCAAACTAACAAATAATCCAGTATATCGGATATTTTCAAAATGTGTTTTCCGCTGTGTATTCCTCATAACCGAACTGTACCCATTTTTTAAAAAAATAATATTGGTTTATAAAATATTTTTTGAATAAAAATATAATCAAATGATTTCGGTATTATATTAAATCATAGTCATAGTTGCATTTTTTAGTAAGAAAATACTGATTTTTTTTTAAATAATATAATCGTATAAAAATAGAAGAAAATAATATGTTTTTATGTAATCTTCTTTTCACAAAAATATTATGCATAATAAAAGTTTTAAATTAATGCATTTTAAATAAAAGTTTCTAATCCGCTCCTAGACAGATAATTAGATAATAGTTCCATTAACAGTACGATAAAGAAGTGTAATGAAAAAATGCTCACAAAAAATAAAAGAAAAACTGAAAATGATTGGTTATTCGGCAGATTTTTTTTCTACTTTTTACACAAACCAAATGTATGAAAAGTGCTCTACTTTTTTAGTTTTTATTATATAGTTACCTTTAATTTTTTTTAATTATTAGCTTGCTATCCACATAGGATAGTATCCTATGTGGATCTGAGCCGCCTCGCGAAGAACTGTTTGTTTATTATTTTTTTTACGAAAAATGGATGTTAGTCAATTGCTCAATCCGTCAGGTCCGTAGGTACTCTGGGTTCAAACACACATTGAAAATTAACATGTACCTACATTTTTTACAGACCCGGGGTTCAAACCCGGAACTACGACATTATAGCCTGACGCGTAGCCGCTCGGCCATCATGGGCTATAATACAACTATAAAAATATAACAATTACAAATCATTACAAAAACATTATTGTTAATATTAGTTTTATTGACGCTTGATAGTATGTATGTATAACACCCACGGTGGCCGCGCGGCTTAAGCGTTGGACTATAATACCATGGGTCCCAGGTTCGAATTCTGGGTCTGGCAAGTAGGTACACATATTGTTTTTCAATTTTTGTCTGTCAGGGTATGGACCTTATAGGTTGAGCAAGTGGCTAACATCCATTTCTCGTAAAAATTAGGATCGGACATGGTCTAAAGACGAAAGATAACACTTTCTTAATTACTAAAAATATCCAAAATGGATACTAAAATGAAAAATTATAAACAAATATAAATTACATACAGTCAAAAATGAAATTCAGAAAAAAAAAATATACAAAAAAGCGAAAAAAAAACAGTAGGTAGTTATTAAAATACGTTAAATTTGATTTTTTTTTATTACGAATTAATCAAAAATGGTTGTTTGCAGTTGAACAAATTTAATAGGTACTACGATAGGTCAAATAAATATATAATTTTATAAAAATATGTTCATAAAGCTAAAGCTAAAGTAATTCCATGTATTTATCCAATCTATTAAATATGTCATATGTATATTGAAGTTTTACATATTATTGTAATAGAAACAATAAATATTTTCTTTATAAAAATAAATGTTAACTACAGACTGATATATTATATTGGTCTATTTTATCGATTTACTGTACCAGAATCATATTCCCTAGACTTCGGAAGTCAATCAGGAAACAGATAGGAATCAATCTGAAGTGACAATCGTATGAGAGAACTAAAAATAAAAAAAAAACACATGAAACTAAATGTAACTTGAAATCATTTTCAGCTACGTACTGTAAATGTATAATATCCTTTTAAATACATTTTAAGATTTTTCTAATACAATATGTATAAATTTATAATTAAAATCCAACATTCTTTATCCTTGTGTATATTCAGTAGATTTTGAATAAAAAATAATAATCGAATGCGTATTACTTGCTTATAGTTATAATCAGTAATGACCTGTGCGGGTAGGCGGGTCATGTGTTGCATACGGGTGGCACGTTATATAGGGAGGTGAATTAATGCACGACTCCAAATATATTAGAACTTTTTAGAGCAGTGGCGCTTTAATATGACGCAAACAATACAGTTGCTTCATTATAAAGTAGTTTCTTATCGACATCTTAGTTTAAAAATAATCGAAGCATAAAAAATTCTGACAGCATAACTATTATTCGATTCTAATAAATGTTGTAATGGCAGTTTATCACACAGTCAACATTAATTTCACAGGAGTGCCTCCAACCCTGTCAGCCCCATAGATCTCATCGCACCACTAATGTTTGAAAGTAAGTTTCGTGAAATTACTCTAATTCTCAGTAGATGGCGTATATATAAATTTAGTTTTTTTTTGTATTTTTTGTCTATTTAAGATAGGTAGTCCAAAAATAAATTTAAAAAAAAATACATGTCAGCGCCGCAGATCACTACATATTTATAACCATTACTGTTTGAAAATATGGTTTTATGGTGGTGTTCTAATTCTCAGTATAATTATGATGTATACATATTATACCTACTCAAAAAGATTTTTGGTATATTTGTCTGTTTAAGATATAAGAAAATGAATAATAATATAGTTACGTAGGTACCTAACAAATTCGCAGACAATTTGAAACTAAAAATGAAAGTGGACGGTATTTCTAAGGGCGGCACTTGGCCTAGAGACGTCACTGGTTATAATATTATTTATTGAAATTATACATAGCATTATTTGATTGTTATATTATTATATTATGTTATAATATTATAATATTATGAAAAGAATTTTATAATAAAAAGTCTCCAAAAATACTAGTCATAAAATGTATGTATATCAGTGAATATTTATTATATATATTAACATTATTATTATTTGAAAAACCTGTTAGCTTTGCCGAAGGTTTATTACAATTCCTTTACCTACATAATAAGTATTGGTTATTTATTTAAGTATTTTTTTTTTACAATAGATTACTATTACGAATGTATTTTTTGATATCTTCACTAACGTATATGTAAAAATACGATAACTCGACAAATACTGTAAGTTAGTTATCTAGATTGAAGGTAAATAATGATAATGTTTTTTTTTTACAATTGAACCGATAATAAATATTATGCATATTGTACAAGAGAAATGATTAGATACACCAAACCAATGGCTCTCCACACCAGCAACCCAGTTTCATAATATTACGTAATCAATTGAGTAGGTATAATGTGGATAACCTACTGATTAGTCTAGGTATAAATAATTAATATATCCACAAAAAGACAAATAATGTTGACATCCATCGTATGTAGCCTGGTGCCTTTATATCATGCCCCCCACAAGGGTAGGGTTGTCTGGACCTGGGGGCTCAGCGTGGCGGTTCGACCAGCTAAGTGAGATGAACACACATCACAAATTTACTCTAATACTAAAGAAATCGCCTCCGGCGCTATACTTCAGAACTAATAAATAATTTTAAATATGTGATTGTGCGTTGCAATTTGGTATGATTATGATGATTGATATACTTAAATGATAATTGCTATGTATAATTTAGGAAACGCTATATTACTAGCCTTAACCTCAGCGACGGGTAAGTGGACTTGCTAAAGGGTGTGGGGGCCCGCTTCAGGATGTGGTGGCCATGCCTTATATTATATAGACTTAGACTGAAAATATGAAGTTTAAAAAATATTACTAAGACCAATTATTTGCAATTCTTTTCTCATTTATTATTAGTTAGAAACAAATTTCACACTGTTAACGTCTGAGTTTACCTTAAATCGACAAAAATATGGCGACTATAAAATAAAATCCAGGGCAGCCGTCAGTTTCTAATGCACAAACATACAGAATATTATTTTTTTATATTGCTACCAATTTAACTACGCTAAAAACTACACTACTAGGTATATAAAATATTTGATATAAACAGATTTACCAGAATTTAATATAAGTCATCCGCTCAAACTATGCATTAGGTCCTGGATTATAAAAAAACTAGGTTAAAACGAATATTTTTTTTACCTATCTACTAACTTCTGTTCTAAGGTATTTACTACTAACAAATTTAATGTATGTATCTGAATTTAGTGTATGTATTTGAAAACTTTATTAGTAAAAAATAAATATCATTGAAGAGACTCATGAATATTATTTTGCCGTAATAACCTTTTAACTTTTAGAAACATTGATCCACAATGGAATATTATAACAAATAAAATGAATGAATAAGTACATAATTTGCTCATAACAGAAGTTTGCAATATATGTAATTTTAAATATTTTTGGATATTTTTAGTCAACAAAGATACGCCTTAAATCAACAACTTATAGATAATAATTTTGATTAGGTATTAACAAATGAATTTTTCAAGGGAATTTAACCATCTATGGTAAAAAAAACTTATAGGTACAACTCGGTGAAGGTTTTTTAAGCTTAACAACTACTCTTTAACTTTTTCTTAGACCATCGTGTCTGTTTTGTTCATATTTTCTAATTATTTAGCGTGCCATATTTTCTTGACAGTTCTGTATCGAGAACGGTGATATATTTAATACTTGTTTCGTCAATCATTTTCACGTGAGCATTCCAGATTTTGTATTCTCATCTGATATTTCACACTTTTTCGATTTAATTAATTTTTATTTTACTATTGCAATGATTTTCAATATTCTCAATCTCAACTTCAATAAGTTTTAAATTACTTAAAGTTATAAACTAATTAAATTAGTATCTTTTATTACAAGTTTTAATCCTTGAACATATTGTCCGTTTTACTTTTTTAATAGATCATGCCATATTGAATTTTTGTAGGTAGGTATTGTAATATAAAAATCTATGCAGCATTATTTTAACTGAATTATTACAGAATAAAATCTGCAATTTTAAATAGTGCCATTGTACTATTACACAATTCATAATATACATTAGTTAAAATAGTTACTTAAATTTAATATATTAAAAATATTTACGTTTATTTTAACGATATGATATACCTTTTATTTGATATCATACATTTTTTTATGTTAAATAATCACTATATTTAAGTTAACTTGAACCACTCCCAATATTTTATTCAGGAATTTTTCGCAGTATTCTATTGTATTTTCAACCTCAATATTGGTGTTGACAACCATTTTACTCATGTGTTTTACATATTACACCAATTTATTTATGGAACTTCCATTTCATGGCCAAAAATTATTTCTACATAACATTACGGCATACCTAGCAGTTATTGTGCTCTTAAAATTCGAATTGATTTAAGTTTTATACTATTCTATATTCAGGCATTATGCGAACTCACCAATGGTAAAAGCACACTGCCCGGGTCACAAAAAAATACTCAAATGCTTATAGTACAAAAATAAAATCAATTTGAATTCAAAATCCATCTGAGTATCCTCAGTCGATTGTATTAATTTTCTGATATTACGTTATTCATTTGTTACGTGGCCAAATTTCTTATAACAATATGACGTTATGATATTATACTTTCTATATATAAAATATCTACAATATGTACTATTTTCATAGCATAAAAATGATTCAATTGCCCTTTATCACCATTTTTTATATTATTATTATTTAATAATATGTGAAACCCAAATTTAAAATTTAAATTAATTCAATTTTGACAGAAGGTTTTATTTCTTAAAACTCAATCATAATAATAATTTAATCGAAAACATTATTGAAATATCTATATATCATGGTATAATTAAATTAATATCACATTTTAGTTTATGTTTTTGTAAGATATTGAAAATGTTACATAATATGCCCTTCCACAGATAAACTATCTTTTACGTACATTATAAAACTACTTACTACTACTATAATACCAGTATATTAATAATACCATTGTACATTAAATTTCTGAATCACATATTTATTATAAAGGTTCAAAATAACTAGCAAAATACCTACCAGAACAGCCGGTATTTTTCGGTTGTTCTTACAGATATGTATATCTTAATAAATATTTCATATTTAAAATTTATAAATACATATTAATATTATTCTTTGGTTGACGATATCTGTAAAAAATAGCAGTGTATTATATTATTGACATTATTTTTTCATTAATAGATTTTATAATCAGATTGACAAATGTTCAACAAAATGTTTAACAGCTATCGTTTGATTTCAATGCTATCAGAAAGCCCACGTTTTTTTAACTAGTGCATTTGAACTCAAAAAGTGTTCGCTATAATAGACTTTTTGTTTTTGTTTTGTCATAATGGCATCTAAACTCAGTGGTTTTTCTTTTTTCAGATCTGAAATTTCTACTGGGGATGCGTACAATATTGGATTAAATCGTGACCAAACAGCCTACGTGATGCATAAAAAGGTAACAAAATTAAATATTTTTTATTTTCAATAACCCAAAATGTATTAACCTAACTATTGTCAGACCTCTACAGTTGACTAGATTTATCCACGATTATCTCTTCTTTGAGCTATGTGAAATAAATAGTAGAATAATAACATTAATAGATTGCCTCCTGATTGATCTAATTTGAAGCACCTCAGTTAAAACCTAGTTTGCTTGAATCATAGACACATCGATCGCAAAAGCACTCATCTGGAAAATGAAAGACGTGAGTTTGATTCCCACTCGATCCAATTTTTTTTTTAAATTTTTAGTTTCTAAGGTTTTCCAAAATTATGTTATTTGTACAATAAAAAATCTCAAATTATTTTCAAGACCTAGGTATATTCAATATTTAATAAAAAATATAGTATTATTCACAAGGACAAATCAATTATAAATACCTGGTTAGCGCCAAGATGTCTGTTACAATTAAGTTAGTAATGTCATTTATTTTATCTTAATTGGCAACACAATCACAAAACAATTACGTAATTTATTTATGTATTTGTTTTTAAAAAATAGTATTCGAATAATTTTATTCCAAAAAAGTACTTAAAACAATTGTCTTTTAAGAAGTTGTGGTTTATTTTTTGTCACTATTAAAGTTAATAGTTACTAAGGCATGTTATGTGTGAATTTCACACAAATATGCATGGGTGTGTCAATATTCTAAAATGGCGGGGGCCACATTTTAGCTCTATTTTATTCAAAGATCTCGCGGTATCCACATATATTATCGCAATACAGGAAGAGAATAATAAATATTGCGATAAATTTCGTATCGTACATGTAATACCGTAGCTATTTTTCAGTTACTCACACCCCCCGCCTTCAATTCAAGTACCCCCCTGTGTCAATAATGCCCCTGGCGGAAGAAAGGGTGAAAATATTTTGGGACATTGGTACTCTGCTATATGGAAACCAAGAAAAAAATTTTTACTGGGCTTTAAAAAGAAAAACTTACTATAAAATTGAATTGAAGCTAGTTTCATTAATCTTAAAGTTTTTTTACATAATAACAATAGATATAAATTCACTTATTTTTTTTATTAATTCCACATTTTAGCTGAAGTTTCATCAAGACGTGCTAATTATTATAAATTCTTCTATTATCACTATTGTATAAAATAACTAAGTATATAAATGTATTCATAAAAAGGCTTTAATATTCCGCTCCAAGAAGGCACCTTATAGGTAATATTTATCAAAAATTAAAGAATTGACCACTGGAAACAATCACAATATGATTAAAAAAACTATCAGATAAACACTGTTATTTATGCAAGATGCTTTTTAAAAATAATAGTAGAATTAATATTTATGAATTATTATAATGTAGTTAGACACTTAATGGACCACGTGCCGTTCAAAGGTCGAAAATGAAGTGTTTTTTTGAGTATTTGGGAGCTGAGTCTGAACTATTAATAATTTTTATGTGAAGAAAGATATTGCATCATAATGACATAAATATTATATTCACAGAGTTTACGAATTGTTCCAACTCAGCTCCTATAATATATAGAAAAAAAAATTCGACTTTTATATGGTACGTGGGCCCTTAATTACATTGACTTATTGTTTATATTATTATAAGCAATTTTTAGCTATATGTAGTTTGTTATTTGTTTTTTTTTTTTTGCTTTTTCAACTCTTTTAAGGGTTTCTTTATTGCACGCTTTTATATATGTGTGTATAAGATTACGTATTCCTGTTAGATACACTCATTGAAAACAAATCACCCAGAATGCTTGGTACTTCACAGAAAAGCGTTCCTTGGCCATTATTACCAGTATAAAAGTTTAACACTGACACGTGAACAGAATCTACATTCGTATTTTTGGCATATAAAATAAGTAAGCCGGAAATTCAAAAACACCTCCTTATTCGATATAGCTTCCTACTAGTTGTTTGATCATCTTCGCGATTTACGGCTCTTTGGGAGTTTACCATTTGTAACTTGACCGAATGAATGGTATAGAATATTTCGTTTTTCTTAGCGTTCCGTAATGATTAAGCGATTAAGAATTTTATACACAATAATATTTCATAGCATATTCAGTATGTATTTAAAATACGTTTGTATTTTTCGGTAAAATTGTTGAATTAAGTCTATTAATAAGGATAATAAAATGGATTATTAAATTAAAATAATCAATCTTAATTACACTATAAAACATCACAAAGAAAACGAATAACAATCAGTCTAAAATTTTTCAATGTGTTTTATATTTTAGTAGAGTGTGTTTCTGTTTTTTTTTGTCTTTGGTATATACATAAATTCAATAAAGAATGGTACATTCTTAAATGGTGTACATATTCAGACTTAAATTACAAAAATATTTACAAGTAACAGTAAGAGAATGCCACAATAAAAAATTATATCATTTTTTACGTCAATTACAAACCAATGTTATAAACAACAAAAATCTATAAGGCAGACACTTTGATCACTAGCGATTGCCAGAGCACTCATGCGGTATTTGAATCGAAGTTGATTTCTATAATAGCTTTTGTAATTTACTTATTTATTTTAATTACGAAAATGAACATTTTAATGGGAAGGGACATTTATAATAATTATTCTGTAACTTAAAGTTACTGTGTTTCAAATCTGATGTCGTATCAAAATTGTGATTTACTTTAAAGTCAATTCACATTTCGAGTCCAATCATAACTGAAATCAAAAGAGTATGAAAAATCTTAAACATGAACGTAAGTGTTCAATTTTAGACATAAGAGTTACTAGCGCTCAGGTACAGATATACAATTGTTATAAGAATTAACATAAACTGAAAGTATCATTATTAATAAGTTTTTACAATAAAAAGTGGGTAATCGTAAACACTAGACTGGAGTTTATATTATAATATATAACGTAGACATGTATAAAAAAATTTTCACACATTAATACTTTGGACGCTGAAGACGCACCTGGCGCGTAATAGCCAGGCGGCCGATCGATATAATTAGCGTGCATTTTAAAGATGGTAATTAAAAAATCATTATCTAGTCAGCAGCGAACTAGCGAGATAAGTATATAGTTGCAATAATTAAGTCAAATTGTATCTGACTTATAATAAATATGTTCGCTAATTTTACCTTTAAAATTAAATAAATACAAGTGTAAAAGTATACAGGTAAAAAATCCAGTACTTATTCCACACGTTTCGATCAAGTTACGAAAAGGAAACACACAGCATGTGGTGCGGTCAATGAAAATACCGGACGTCCGTTTACGACGCCATTACGTGGCCAATAATTCGCTGGTCATGTGTAATCATAAAAGTAAAAATATTTGAAACTCATCAAACCGATGCGAGCGCCATTTTTTCTTTTTATTTTTATGCCCGCACTTAACTTTTGGCCTGGCCTGTAGCTATCCCCTTGTAAAGAAGTCACCGAAGGAGTGGCCAATATTTCATGAATACGAATAATTATTGCCAAAATTATTATTTAATTAGTATAAACTTAGTATTTCGACTGTGGATTATTTTTGATGACTCGGACATTTATTTTAATTGTTTTAATATCTTTCAGCATATAATCAAAATTATATACATTTAACACTTACATTATATTATTATTAATACAGTATTTACTTCAAAGAATTCATTTTTATAGTAGGAAAACGCAAATCTAATTCTTCAAGTTAGTTTTTTATACAAACTGAAATATAGGTCGTAGAAAAACGTAACTGTAGTTTTTAATATAATCATTTTTGTACCTACTGTTAATACATATTTACTCATTATCATTATGTACCTTTTTTGTTAGGTAGTATCAGGACACTGTGTAAGGAAACTGTTAAGTATAATATGATAGTATTGTTTGTACATTGATTCAAACCAAAAAATCCAGTCGTCAATTTTAGCGACATTTTTAAAAAACCTTAATTGCATGACTATTAGTCCATTACGTCGTAATTAGATAGGGCTCAGGTAGCACAATTATCAAAGCACATTGTCGGTATCCGATGATGTATGCTTGAGTTAAATTTGATGCCATATTTGATCAAGGTGTTTCCAAATGATGTATTATTTATTACATGTTCAATAAATTATCAATTAAAATGAATTATATAAAAAATGTTCTATGCTAAGTGATTTAAAATAAAATTATTACACATTATTATTATTAAATTAGTTTATAATTTCTTATAAAACAGCGTCTCAATATTAAAACAATACATATGGTAGATAAAAAGTAATTGGTTTTTTTTATTTTAAAGCAGTTGCCATTGGTTCTCCATCTCTGGTTTGAGAGCGCAAACAAGCGATAATCGAACGGGCAACGTCTATAAAGAAGAAAAAATTCACGAAAGCACTTTGTGTTATTAGAATCTTAGGCATATAAGGCTTGTACTGTTTTTCGAACACTCTTTGGAACTGAAAATAAATAAATTTACTCCTTTATGGTTGTTTTTGACGTTTTTTCTCTACTTCGGAGAACGTTTTATACTTCAAGTAGATACGCAAAATTTTCCCACCCCATATAAACAATGTATATTATAATACATAACAATATGATATACAGATTTCCTTTCAAAAAATATTATTAATGTATAATAGATACATACAGAATAATATGCAACCCTTAGATAATAGATGTTCTATTAATACTAAAATTAAATTGTTTTAATTGTTACGTATAATAAAATTAAATGGTCTTTAATCGAATTACGTTGAACTCTATTAAAGCTGCTCTACTAGAACTTATCTCGAGATAGGTACACAGTGTTACTAAATTTTCTTAGTTCTCCCTCTCAGTTAATTCCAAGGTATTGAAATAATGATAGTATTTTATGGTTGATTAACTACAATCTTGATTTTTTATGTTTTTAGTTGAGACACATGTTTTTTTTTATTTTTATACATAACTAGACACAAATAAAATTTTAAATTAGAAAGCTGGCCATTTTTTATACAATTATTAATTCGAATAAGATCATTTTTTTACCATATGTACCCTAAAATATTATGATAATAAAATAATTGCTTTTTTTATATATGCCACCCGCGCGTTTACACGCACTACAATTCCGTGCGCGCAAGGCCGGCCATATAGAATGAGCGTGTATAAACTCTGTACTTTTCACTCATTACACTAGCCTTAGTTAATTATTTTAAATAATTTTATATATTATACATGCACTGCGATCTATTGGTCTTTATGATTATACAAAAAGATAATATTTGTAGAGTTTTATTTTTTCATTGATATTCGCGGGGTGCTGGGTACTGCCATGTTAATATCTCCAGTCATTTATTAGGCCAACACAGTAAGACAATTCCTTACTGTGTATACATTACAATAGTGGGTTATTTATTCAGGTAGTGCAGTTTTCATTGTATAACATATTGATATCTGGATTATAACTATGAGTTTTTAAGGCGGTCAAAACTATCCGTTTAATAATTATTTTAATAATAAATATGCAAAGACAGTAAACACGTGGTGATAACAAAAATAATTTCATAATTTTCAATACAACAAAGCTTGGTGGGTCTTGGCGTTCTCCAAAATTTTCTCCAATCTTTGAGGATTCATCACAGGTCCTTTACGACTGCTTTTCTCAAACGTACGTCATGCGCAGTTCGTTTATTGCTAACTATTCCGTCATTCTTGATTTGTTTCCCTCTGTAAAATAAAATGTAAATCTCTTCATTGTAACTCGATTTCCAAATACAATTTTCTTAAATAACTTCTCCTTGCAAAGGTATACATTAGTTTTCAACTGTGTTTGCTGTGTGTTCAGCAGTCATAAATATACATAATATCACTTAATAAGATATTATTTATTGGAGAAGAAAATTGATGATGATGTCAGAGTATAAAGAAATAACGCTGTGCCTCACCAATACTCAAGGGATAAACTATATGGCATTGCGCCCTCCCTTAACACCTTAAGATAAAGTCGAAATATTTGTATTCGGGCGATCGGACGTGTGTTGAATTATTCCCGCGAAGGCTTAAAAGAATCTTAGCCACTATCTCATCTTTCAATCGCTCCAAATGGCTTCGAAAACATTTGGGTGTGCCACCACATTTACAGGAAGACCATGATTCGGCACCTAATCAACCTACATAATTTTGGATAATATGTAAATTGTACGTTTTTTATTTCGCCATAGTATTGTTCACATTGTACCGGAAAGATGTGGACGAATAGCATTGGGACAGTAATGTTCCAATTTTATTAGATTTAAGAAGAACATTAATTTGATATTTATTGGTGTCAAATATCTTATAATAGCACTGTCATTAATACGATTTGATGCTTTCAAGTACTTCCAGTAGTCACATATTATGAAGGGCTTTTTGATAGAATTTTTGTCAAATTTATAGATTTTTCAGGAAAGAGAAAAAACTATTTCATGAGCATATTGTTTCATCCAGCTTTATTGCCGTTATTATTATTATTATTGTTTCGTTTTATTATTTTTAGTTTTTCGACAGAATCCCAGAATTCATTGGCAAGTGGGATTTTATCAGCAAGTTGTTGTTGACAAGTGGTGTTTTGTCGAAATCAATATTTTTTCATGGCCTTATATTCCGGACATGTGATATTTTATCAAAAATTTGTGAATGTAGAAATATGCTTCCCAACGCCACCTGCATTGTTAGTTAATTCTACTCAATTTTGACAAATGGGATTCTGTCAAAATGCCCTTCATAATATGCGTGTGAAATATGGACCCGAAGTAAAAGAGAAATCCAGAAACTTAGAATTGCACAGCGTGGTATAGAGAACGCGGATAACGCGAAATGATTGGATAATAAAACAGACAAGGGTTTGCGATGCAATAGAGTTCGCTAGACATCTAAAATGGAAATGGCCTGGGCACATATCTCGAAGAAAAGACAATCGCTGGACAAATCTAGTCATCCAGTGGTACCGAAGAAGTACAAAACGTCCGCAAGGTAGACCTAGCGCTGGATCGATGAAACGGTTAAGCTCTGCGGAAATACGTAGCAACGCAACGCACAGGACTGAGAAAAAGTGGTATTAGCTTGGAGAGGCCTTCATCCAGTAGTGGAAGGATTCACAGGCTGATGATGATAATGATAACTTGAAAGTACCCATCTGAATTTTATATAAATTATACTATTTTAATTGTTTTTCTAATTTACTTACCTATCAATTTTCTACTGTCTTTCCCTTGTATTCCAGTGGTTTATATTACGTACCTATTTTATTAGTGTTATATTATTAGACACGAATTTGATATCCATACTATACAGCTATCTATTTTTAATACAATATCTCCATGAGAACTACATACCTACATACAAATTTTAGGAGATGCATAAATTCAAACATTATCATAAAAACAGTCATGCACATATTACTTGAATCTAATTTCATATAGGTAATTTTTAAAACTCATAATGTAGAAAAATCACCGTAAAATATTTTGGACTCAGCATAAATGCCACAATTACAAGGTTTTGGTATTATACCAATCTTACCCAATCGTCGAGTCTCGTGTATATTTTCTTATTCTTGAATCGAAGTATTATTATGTGAAATTATTTAATAAGAGAGAACACAACTTTATTAAATTCATTCAAACCATCTTTTCATGCGCCTAGCATTAATATCGTCAAGTCACATTGTAGTTATGTGTTATGCTTCAATTACACTGAGCTTCTTTACGAGCTGTTTGTTGGCGAATTTATAATCTGCCTGTAAAGTCGCCCAGTGTAATCATCGAATAAGCTAACATTTCGATGATTACACAGGGCGACTTTACAGGCAGATTATAAATTCGCCAACAAACAGCTCGTAAAGAAGCTCAATGTAATTGAAGCTTTACGCATACAATAAAAGTCGGAATCAACATGTTATTATTTATTGTATGGAGGTTGGCGAATCACTAATGGTTGTATGCCCAGAAAAGATAGATAAATCAAAAAAAACTATATGTTTTAATTATTCATTAAACACCCTTTTTCAACTGTCTAAATGGATAAAACTAAATTGATTTGATTTCATAATTAATAATTCAACGCAACGCCATTTTTTTTAAATACATTTGACTCTCTTACATAAACCTTGCTGATAAATGAGTAGGTCAAAAACAAAAGGGTTTCTAATTTCAATACAATATATTGAGATATGTACATAAAAATAATGACACAGTTTTTAGGGGTTATCAATATAGTGTACTAAACTATTTTAAAAAGTTATTTGGTTTAATTTTAACATGTCAAAGAGTGACTGTTGTGCATTTAAAAATGGAGCTTTTTGCTTATAATCTTCCTCAAATTAAATACATCATTATTTTATTACAGTATATCTATTTGAGTTGCTTCCAACACTAGTAAACACCAACACGTCATCTAGACAGCTCAATATTGTGTTTCAAGATTCATTGTGTACGTTACTTGTCACATTTATAATTTACATGCAAATAATAAAATGTCAAAATTTATTTAGGTGCATAAGAATCTTAAAATTTTCAAAGGTTATTCAACTTAACCACAATGACACCAAAAATCACTTGGTTATTTAAAAATATAATTTTAGTTTATTATCCCATAGTGAATACATTACTCTGGTATCTAATTTCATACAAAAATATTCAGGTTTTTTTGAAAATATTAATTATTATGCTTCATTGTTTTAAACAATAAATGAAACAAACATGTAAATGGTTTTTTTTTCAAATATGAACATGTTCAATCAACGCCTCCTTTACTGTAGTATTTAAAAAAATTATGACATCACCGCGTTACGGTTTTTAAATGTAGATCTTACCAATGAATATATAATTATATTTTCATAACGCGGTATCAAACATGTACTAATTTACAGGCTCGGTGACAGTAAATGCGAAGGAAGGGTTTTAGTTCCCGAAACGACCGTGATGACGTATAAAGCTCGATATTATGAAAGTCGTACTGTACAATACTTCATTTCATTGCATATGTATGCTGTATGGTCACCATATATTTTACCCGTAAAACAAGATGGGTATATCATACCCCAGACGAATCGTCTATCTCGCATTTGTAGGAAAAGCTTTTACCGTAGACTGCCTTTTTATTCGAAAGTGGAAATCGTAAAAAAATTAAATCCAATTAAGCTCTAGGTACCTATTCAATACTGGGTGTCTAGATATTTTTAGATTTTCCCATTAAGTTGGCATAATATGTATAATGAGACTAACTATTAATGCCATCCACAAAATAGTATAAGCCAGCGCAATGCGTTTCTCGCCGTGTGAGTAAAAATTTTAAAATTTTGATATTTTATTTAAAATATGTTTTTTAAATTAAAATCAAGCACATTATTTCAAGGAATTCGATGAATGATGAATAATCAATCTTCGTAAAAAATACTCGTACGTTAAAATACTTCCTTATTTATTAAAATCACCAGTTAGATATGTGTATATAATTTAAAATTCTAATCAAATGCATTTGGAATCAAGTAAGGCCTGCGTCGATGCACTCGAACTGCAGTAACGCGTGTCCTAACATTAAAGTGGCGTTATAGACTATTTCGTTTCATGACCGATTGCACAGCAGTCTGTATCTCTGTAGCTTTCTGTATCTTTCTTGACATTATCCGCCCATCTCTTTCGGGGGCGGGTGTTTACTGGGGTTATTTCATAAACTTTATGGAGAGTTTTAGATCTATCGCAACGTGTCAGGTCCATCTGAATCTTCGAGCCATTAAAGCTTTAAGAACACTGGTCCTATTAAATACGCCCACAATATCAAATAACACAACTAACAAAATATGATTACCAGATTACTAATCTACCCTGTAGTAGGACCATGAAGGTTTTATGCAAATATACCCAATTGGGCAATTTTTCTACGATATTTTTTTAATAAACCATTGGCATTGAGCGTTACGCATGTAGATCTGTTAAAACGAAAGAAGTTTGTAGGTTTAACGTAAGTAAAAATCGAATCCATTAATTCCTTACAAATAATATTCGTTAGATATAAAGAGCCTAATACAAGGAATGTCATGAAGCTATGAGAATGGATATTTTAATCGAATATCGGCCGGTTAACGAATAGGGAAAAAATGTATACACACAAGGTACGTGCAAAAAGATGCGCATATAACTATTAGTGATAGGTGACAGCTGTATTTCGCGACGTGTAATTATTATTTGTATAACAAAAATAACTAAACATCCTCGCTTATAATATAATATAGATTAAATACGTAAATACGAATGACTCACAATATTAAATACACCTCATTAAACGTTAACACATATCACATTATACAAAATTGTTGCCATGTCAATAAGATATATTACATTAATAACAGTTAGGTGGTATACTGTATCCCCAATCAGTCAATAATATTGATTCAGTTATCCAGTGATAAAACAACGATTAAATAATCGATTTAAAGTTAAACTGGAACTATTAATATATAATTATTCATAATTAACTATTTCTTTTATTCAACGAATAATTCACAAGATTTAAGAATACCATTCCACCGTGTAACAGAATGGTACATTCTTAAATCTTGTGAATTATTCGTTGAATAAAAGAAATAGTTAATTACAAATTAATAGCAAGTTCAAGTAAGTTTCATCATAAAAAATATTGGAGAAATCCACGACGTCGGTTAGTAATTGAAGTAATAGGTATCTACTTTGATTTAATAAACAAAAATCGATTGCCAAAGTAGCTTGATTTGGAAGAGCGCTGATGAGTGAGCATTAAAAGTGGCCAATAGTTAAAGTTTGTCGCAATTAGTATGTCACTGCGTAGTATAGAGGTAATGCGCGGATGGGGCGTAAACCCGGGAGATGCAGGGTTCGATTCCCTGCCGGATGGCTTACTTTTTTCAAAAACGATTTTTTTTGTTGGTTATAATAATATATTTTCTGTGTTTTTCAAAATTATATATGTTATATAATTATTCAATTAATATTATGCCGTTTGCACACTTTTACCATTCTTAACAATTTAAAAATATTTTAATACACATTTGATCACAATAATGATGACAGAACGTGATGTGACATCACTAATACGAGTTTATCTACTTTACAGTCGTTGCTTTATGTGTCGATACGTTATGTTATATTGACGTTATAAATATCGATTTAAGGTGACTTAAAATCCTATGCATCCAGTGCGAAGAGCATTTTAGTAAAATAACAAAGTGTATTTTTTTCAGCCAACCAACAATAAATAAATAACAATCGTAAATAAATATCTATAGAAGTCGCTAAGTGACTAAATCATTATTTAGTTGCAGTTAGTTATTTGCAATGAGTATGCAAATTGCATGCGGACATTCAAAGCATAATAAGTATTACAACAGTCTTACCTTCCTCATTAGGCAATGCATACACTAGCCTGATTTTTGAGAGGCGTGTTCTGTTACTTTGTTATTTGTGTTTATATAAAAATATTCAATACAATATAATCTGTGGCTGTCAACTGATCCGTGTGACCCAGTTATGAAATTATTATCATTTATTTATTTTATAATTTACAGGCCGTCAGCAGTTTTGTATAACGCTGATTTGGTGAGAAAGGTGAAAAATAAGTTATTCACTACATAATAAATAAATGTTCTTTTGCATACAAAATTCACACAGTCAAATTACTTCTTGCAAATAAGCACCTTTTCACCTAATTAAAATTATGTTAAAATGTTTTTCTCACACAAAAGTATTGGATATTAACCGTGTTGGGTTAAATAAAAAGACTAGAACGATCGAACAAAATAATGTCTCACTCGATCTTGTCACTTCGTAAACACACTTCATATTGTATCTTTCTAGGGAACTTAGTGCCTCGGAAAATAAAACCTACCTCTCTATTTTATTGTACTATTGTAACATTGTATCATGGCATCTGTCAAAACTATGTAGTCAAGTCACAAAATCCGCTCTGGTAATTTTTTCTACTCAATTTTTGCTTTATACCTACTTATAATGTATAATAATTTTATTTTCCCATCATGTTTACTGATATTAAACCGTGATGATTATACTCCAATTTGAATTGAATTTAATGTTCATAGCGTATTTGCGACACAATGGCTCATCATATTATATTTATTTGATTTTATATTTTATATCTTTTAATGAGAAATTGATAGTAGGCAATTATCAACCCATTGAATCCTACAGTTTGTGGCAGTGAATCGCAAACACATTAAAATAAAACATATTTTTTTCATCGCGGAATCAAACCTACGATTTCAGAGACGGGCTCCTTACAAATTGGTACTCCATAAAAATAACATGCCATGTTTGTTTTATCAACCAAATTCCACACGATATCAACATTTTCCATTACGCGAGAGTGAGTTGAAATCACGTTTTGAAAATGTATAACTTAGTCGACGGCTTAGTTATCTAATAATTATTTAAATTTAAAAAAATAATGACGTTATACTCAACTCAAAAAATGAATAACTTATCATAACAAATAATTATATATAATTCGGTAGCTTATAATAAATAATTACAAGATAAAAAGAACTTCTTATGTACAACGCTTTTAGATTTTCTGTTGAATCATATAAACTTGACTTGACTAGCTTAAACGATCAAAAAAAATTATACTTGATACAAATAATACTGAAATGTCATTTTGACATTCATATTGATTTCCATACTAACGCATGTATATATTAATAATTTAGTTGCTAGGACTCCAGACTCCTAGCAACCAATAATAGTGGATTGGATTACGGATTTCTTCCGAAATAACTTCATACAAAACAGAATTAACTGAAAATGAATTCAATTCTACTTAAAGATGGCAAAAAGTAATAAAAAATGCATTGGCACCGTGTTCTGATATATTCTGAAAGTTTCAAATGTCTAGCTAGTCGGGAAGTTAGTTAAAAATTGATTGCAAGATTTGTACCGGACAAATAAGAATACGAGCTAAGAAAAACGTTGTAAAATAGTGCTGTATCTTTATCAGTGTATGCGCTTTATTTTATTTGTCACCTGTTAGTTAATTAAATGATTACTTCGACAATTATTGATACTTAATCTGTCTTTAGAATTCTATTTCAGCAGACTTTTTCAAAGATCCGTCTATGTATAGCGCGAAGTTTTCTTGAAATTCAAATGCGTAAACATAATGGTGGACAAATAAGAAAAAATCCCGTTCCATAATAATCGCCATTGTCCACTTGTATACATTGAAATATTTAGCAGGGGCGTAGTTACGAAAACAACAATAAATAATGTTTCTAATTAATTTAGTCTGCGAAATAACACGATCACGAATTTTGAATTAAACAATTAAAACAATATTGACTACTTACATGGCAGGAGTTTATCTTGATTGAAGAAAATTCAATGCCATAAAGTTATTATTAATTAAAACAAGCATGCCTAATAGTAATAAATTAAATATATAACTATATTAAAAAGATTATTTATTAATCACGCGCAAGCAGAAAAAAAAGTAACATGATACACAATCAAATAAAAAATCTAATCGACATATTATGTAGGTAGGTATATTAAATTTATGAATTATAATATTATTATAAATACATTCATATTAAATTTTGTAATTTAATACTATCACTGTGTATTGTATAAAAATTAACACTCTTGTTTAATAATCAGATGTCATAATAAAAAAATCAAAAATATGTTTATTTATGAAGTGCATGAAGTTAGAATCCTGTCTGTTAGAACGGTTTATATCAGTTATAGCCAACTGGTTACATATTATACAGACTTAATTTTATTTAATTATAACTAGAGAATTATTAACTATATAATGTTTGTGGACGTGTTAAATAGGTTAAATTTATAATTGTAAATATTATCATGTTTCTTTAATATTTACATAAACACATGCTGTCCTTTCTACTTTCTTTTTATTTGTAATTCAGATATTTTTATATTTTGTATTTATTATATATTATGGCGCATTGGCCAATCGCTGTAATGCCGTAATACTCATTCTCTAATTAATTAATTAAATAAATAAATAAAATCAATTAAACTTGTATTTATATTAAAACACTTTGTGAGGATTCTAAAACTATTGTGTGTACTTACTATAAATTTGTATTCCATATAAAAGTTCCTACGATATACGTTGGTACTTAGACATATTATATTATATCAATGGTGAGGGATGGAGGTAGGCTGTTAAGATTTAATATAAATAGTGCATACTAAACTTTGTTAGTTAGGTATACTTATTTGTTTTCATTAATGATTGAGTCTGAACTGATTGAGTGAATATTATGCCGGGTCCATACTGGCAACATGTCCTCGGCAACCTCGTTAAATTTTACGATAATTATCATACTTAACGTAAAATTTAACGAGGTTGCCGGTGACATGTTGCCAGTGTGGACCCGGCATAATATTAGTTTAAATGCTTGCTGTTGCGGCAGTGTGAAATTTGCTGGAAATACTGAATCTGAAATAAGACATTACTTGCAACCAACTGTATCATTTTGATTATTAAGCTTGTTTATCTTCACTTCTATGTATTTACTCATAGGTTCTGTCTATAGAGAAAATCTTTGATTTAGACAAGGAACATTAGACGTGAATTATTGTTTATTATTAAAAGTAAAAACTTAAAAAAATATAATCATAATTATTTTATTTTAAATTTTTAGCCTCCACCACTATTCACTATTATTTTAATCACATATTTACCCGAACAATTGTTCGACGCTGGACCTGTGTGTTGGTACCAAAGAATGGTACTCAGTCGGTACCAATACCGGTACCAGCTTTCCGTACATAGAAGCAACATTAAACCAGCTCCTGAGCGACCGGTTTCTTCTCTTCTGTCTCTAGCCTCAACCGACCACCGTCAATCTAGTCGACCTAAGCTTTCAAACTAAACGATAATAATTATTATTTGATATGTACATTACATATTCTTTTAATAACACCTACTATTATATTCTTTAACAAACGTAGTATTATCGCTAAACGTGCCGTATAATAAAGATATACTAGAAAATATTTCAAAAAAATACACTTTTATATTATAACTATGCAATTAATACTGAAAATGTTATATTATCATGGTAATACACGTGTCCGGAAACTTGTACGTATGCAGTTCGCGTTGTATCGGAAATATATGGCCGTATGTTAAAGACCGTCCAAACTATTTGAGTCGTATAAAATAGTACTGACATACAATTATTCATGTATGAATAAAACACGGTTCTTATCGGTTTACACTTTACAGGTAGCCAGCAGAAAATAAATTTTGAAAATAGCCGATATACTGTATTATTGTATTAGGTTATGTTTTTATTCTTGAATTTTGCTAAAATCAGCGATGAAAATTGAATTAATGTTCATATTGAATCTAATAAGACCATATAGTATACAGTCATCATTTTCCTATAAGAAAGCTCACAGCGAACTGTGCTACGGTGAAATTTGTTACGTACAATTCACATGTACCCAGTAATACTATTTTGTAGCTGTCAGTTATTCAATAACAATGCATTTGATAGATTGGAGACAGGTACGTAGACAAGGAAAGGGGTGTTCAGGTCCAGATCCTCCCCCAAGAACGGAAAAATTACAAACTATTATGGTAAATGGAATAGTATTTATTCTTTTTCTTTGTCATGAATAAGGATCATGACCCAGATAATTAAGCTGTAAACGGGTTGGCCCCACTCATCATGGCATTCTACGACACGTTGTCACCAGAAGACCAGAAGCAATCATAAATTGGTGCAATGATGCGGCATGTCTGAAAAAGAAGACAGCCCGAATGGCTCAAATTAACACTAACAATCCTAAGAATTATGACCCCTGGGACATATTGTAATAACTCGTAGGTGAACATACTTTCGTGTTACACCTGCAATCTAGAAGTTTATCATATTCTCAAAGTGAGGAGTGTCTGGGTATATGGAATGTATGTGTGGCATTTCGCAGTTGAAGCGACGGGAAGCTTTACGTTGTAGGTGGATTAAATGTAGAAATCAGTGTCACCTGCTGGATTTTATTAATCCTGCCCCCTTCCACCGCATTAAAAATCAATTTAAATAAATATTATGTATATTATTACAAAATGAGCCCCCCAAAACCTTTTTTGTGTGCACGCCTGGTTGAAGATAGTTGACTAAAGCTTACGAAAATGTGATTAGTAGCCGGAATCTACTTGCCGGAAAAACTAAACCAGACAGTAATTCCCTCGAACCAGGTTTGTGTCAACGCCTTGGTAGATCGACGGCATATGTATATTTTATTTTAGTGTTTTACGACAGTAATTGTATTTATCTCGATCCGTTTCCATGGTTACGTCAAAATAATAATACTTACATTTGTTTACAACTAGTTCCACTCTTTGAGAACCATTCCCAACAATAACATTCTCTATTAAACTTTTTCCCGACTCGCGTGTTACTTCAAAATAAAAATACTAAGCGAACAGTCCAGCCGAACACCTGACTCTCACCATATCTGTCTCTCTCACTACATAATGATAAGAGTAAGATATATACACAATCAACCTGTTGTTTTAAGAGCGTTCGGACAAAACGCTCGTTCATCCGCGATAATACTACTTTGTTGAAATATCACAATAGGTTTGATTTCGACTTGTTGAAAGTCTCGAGATGATTTATTGGCTATTCGAATTTTGAATTTCGAACGCGGAGTGATTTTAAATGATTCTCAAAATGAATAGAACAATACAAATAATAAAAAATAACGCACCTATCTAAAAAACACATCGCCATTTAGAATGTCTTGTTTAGAAGATATTACCATAGTATATTTTGCGGCAGGTGTTAGATTTCTATTATTTAATAAATTACTCATTATGGTTTGCAATCTCGGAATCTTGAATCACAGGATCCTAGTCGATTTGCTGAATCCGTTCATCTGGAATAGAAAATGCTGAAATCCTGGAATTTAAATTAAGTAATGTGATTCTTCTGAATTAACTTATTTTGTGAACGAAAAAAATCCCTACAAATCTAATTTCTCAATTTATTATAAAAAAAACACTAACATTGACATTTAACTTTTTATATGTAGATTGTTTGTTTATTTACAGAAATTTTGTATAATATCTGTAGGTACTTATCTATTTTTGCATATTATTTAAATCTAATAGGTACCTACGTCATTTATTTATTTTTTATTTCAAATATAGATATCGTCAAATATAATATCGATCATTTTATAAAGATTCTTTAGTAGCACAACATTTACACAAGGACGATTGTTCATGGGCTGACAGATTCACTAGAATATAAGATATATACAAAAAATAATATATATATAATATAATATCATCACTACGAAAATGTCATGTGCTTACAAATCCCGAAATTGGTTTCGTAAATACCAATCCCGGGATTATAATAAGTCCAAGATTTCAATCCTTATTGCTGAACCAATGTGACAAAGGTCATATTACTTAAAATACTTTTCATTCATTATAAAATAGAAGTTTTTTTATGATTTTACTGATACTTTGACTGCGACTCTCTATCATACCGCCGCTTCTCATCTAGAAGAGGATCTGCCGATCAGGTCCTCACTCCAATTCTGTTAAATAACTTTACAACTCTGCCAAGCTCTTCAGTCCTACCCACCACCAGGGCACCTTTCAATTCGTCGACATTAGATATCCGCAATTCGCAGCTGTGTCGTTCATATTTACGGCATTGTACTGTTATTTGTACAATGTCCTCCAAAACATCACATTCATCGCAGAGCTGTGATTCGCTTCTTCCCAAGATGACATCAAATCTTTTACCCAGTGTGTGTCCTGTTCTTAGCCTCAGTATGAGCTTAAACTCATTTCTCTTCAAAGGAGACTCTACAAACCAGGGCACCGAACGTGGGGATGGTAGAATGGGCTCTGTGGGGAAAATTTATCCACGTTCTTTGGCACATTTTATATAATATGGCCTTTATCGAATATAAGTTAGTAGTAGCAATATGGAATCCATTGAATATATTATTTATAGTCGTGTTTTGAAAGAACATTGTTAGATCCATGGGTAGGCCCTATAAGTTTAGACAGTAGTTAAAAATTAATAGTGTAAAAAATGTAGGTAATATACCTTCACATTCTGATGTCAATATTATCCATCATCGAGTGATAATTGTAATTAGACCCATCGCCTATTACGACAGCCAGTCGATGTAACTCGACGTAACGGCCAGTAGTTGACCATAACCTCACAGTGTAGATCGTGTAATATCTGGGTATCAATAAAGAAGAAACGGGGTAAAGCAGGAGCTATGCAGTGGAAGTAATAAGACGATGTAAGGTACCTAAAACGGGAACAACGTGCCTTGAAAACGTCTGGTAATTAACCCACCGACCGGCCATTGCGTCGATTTGCAGCGATTGCTAATGGGCGTGATATTGACTTGAATGACGTGATATTTTTCTTTTAAATGATGTTTTATAATTATTATTTTTTTAATGTCAGTGATTTATTATGTATGTAAAACTTTCAGCAATCGTTGGCATACTTATCTCAAAATTGATATTTTTTACTTTATCTGACTGTTACTTTCAGGTAGCAAATTATGCAGGTATTTAAACATAAAACACCACAAATTTCACGGCTTGGCTAATTGATTGACTTTTTTTGCTCATATTTTTAATATTAATATTAAAATTTTTGAGAATGAATCGACAACGGCACAATGTACTTATATTTTATTTACCAAAATAATATTACCTACCTACAAGTCAAATGTTCTATAACTATATGCTGATACTTGACGATGTTAAGGGCGGACGTGCTCAGTGTGGGTCAAAATGGAGCTTTTTTCTATTTTCAGAGCATGATCCTGGACATACCTTAAACGTTGTAGATAATCTATTTATACAATTTTGAAGCCTTATTATCCTTTATATTTATTTTAAACATGTGGTGACTGCATAAAGAATTTTTATTACATAAAATAGTATTCTTTTAAACCTCTCGCTCTAATGTTTTAGAATATAGTCATATTTCTGTACATAAATGTGCAGCGGTGTTAAGATTTTTTACATTTATTAATTTTTAAACGCATTTATAAAACCATCAGTATAATTTATATCGACATTATTATAGTGAAATATTTACGATAAAAAATTATATTGATAATCTCTGTGATCCCAAATTTGACAAGAATTAGGCATTTTAGTATTCAAAATAAGTGAGTATTTGATTCACAATAATTGATAACTAATTCCTGAGTTATGATGAGTATAAAAACTTTGACAAACAATGACACTATTTGATAAAACGTATAATAAATGTAGTGTATTTATAATAAATACAAATTATCAAAATCAATATTCCTTGAAATATTACTTTGTTTTCTTTTTTTTTGATGATATAGTGCTAAATATAGGTGCCTCGTCTCAACGGCTTTAAACAACTTCCTCCATTCCTCCCTACGTTCGGGTCTTTTTTTCCAGTTGATGACTATGTTCTTTCTGATTGACATTGAGCTACTGAAGTAGTGGTCGCCGGAAGACCTCTTTTTCTTCTGATCCACTAAACGTCGATTTTCTTCATCTGTATTTCATTTATGGGACGTTGCTGGCATTTTGTTTTCATTATAAATTTCAAAATATTACTTTAATAATAATAGAAATATAATTGATAGAGGTATGTACTTATATGTGTCGATATCCTTAGTATATACCATAGAGGTATTAAATAAGAAGAGGGGCAAGGAATCGGCTTTCTCATACAACTGAATGAAGCAGGCCAACAATAGCGACAACTTCACAAAAAATGCAAGGCATCATGGAGGATTTACTTTGGTCATTATAACGTACCCATATAATAATTATAATGTTAACATGGAAACTTTGGCGCAAATTGATTACCAGCCTGCTTCACCATACTTTCATATAACCTGCCGCCCCTAGGTATATACCTACAAAAATAAGTCGAAAATTCTTATTCATTCATTATTATATAACGAGTAATGACGTTTGATACGTGTTCATAAATTTTCAATTCATGTAACATAATATAATTTAGCAATGCCCAAAACTCTATAGTTAAATAAAAAATCCAAATTATAAAGTAGGTGTTGATTTATTTGAATAGGGTTGTTTGTTTATTTAACACATTTAAGACTAATCATTGACTCAACACCGTGAAATTTTGTGTTGTTTGAGATGTTTCCCAAATAAATTTAATAATCATAATTTAATTTGGATTGTTGATCAGATACTTTATGGTCAGCGTGTATATTATATATTTTTAAGCATGTACTTAATAACGAACAAAAAATCTTCCAACACACAAAGCGGATATGAAAACACGTCACCATTCCACTTGTATGACTTATTCGCCGTTAATCTCACAATGCGATGATATATGTGGATATATGTAAGAGTAGATTATATATTGTGTTGGCATATAAGTAAATTACGTATATATATGTGTGATGGCATCCGAATTTATCTATCGCGTTAACAGAGCCACCGCGGGCTGCCTCTGAAGAGGCCATCAGGTGACCGAAAGCGCCCTGGGCGTAATATAATGAAGACACAATAGGACATAGAAGTCGCACCTTTGGTGAATGTGTGCGCTGCGACTTATGGCTATTTCAATTATTTGACCCGTTTTATATCACAATGCTTTTAATTAACTATTGTCTATACCTACTGTAAAAAATCTGATTTTTGTCATTTTATCATGCCATAAATTAATAACAAAATATTGATAAATAAATTTATAAAAAAAATGTCTGTATGTACTTCAACCATATTTTTTCCAAACGTTATAAATAGATTTTGTACATAAATATCATAATAATATGTTATAGTCAGTTTTCCTTTTAGATCTATTTACAAATCCCCAAAAACCATAAAGACGTAAGTATTTTTTTTAAATTGCGTTATTCCTAAAGTGTTCTTATTAAACATAAAAAAAATAATGGCTCTAAGGAAGGTACATTAATTAACTATGAAAATATGTATAATCATGAGTGTACCTAACACTTTTAATTTACAGCTGACAAAATAAGACATATTGCATTGAATTCTTTTACTTATATTATAATGTTATTAGATGGGTTTTTTCATATGCATGCTATATCAATTAATTTATTACTATAGAAAAAATAATTATCTGGTTAACTTAATTGAACGATATTATGATATGTAGAGGCTTTATAATTCTTTTTGTTTATCAAGTACCTAATTGATTTTGCAATTTCTGAATAATATTTATTTCAAAATTGAATTAGGTAGTCATTAGTAATTATTTTCTTACGAAAATACATAATAAGACATTTACAATGTGTGATGAACCGTCACTGAGTGTTAAAAGTGCAGTCTTGAGTAAGTTAAATTTTGTAGAATGTTCTTTTTAGCCTCCCAAAAGTGTGTGATCAAGGGTTATTCCGTGACCAAAATATAATTGGTTTTATTAGGGTACATAGTAAAAAATATATCACGGAATATATATTGTTCTTATTTCTTCTGTAATTTGTGTCTTTTAGCTTAGCATTGAATATTTATTTTTCAAACGCATGAGTTTTCTTAATGACAGCTATAAAATGAGATTCGTAGAAACTGTTATGATAATGTTGTGTTTTTGATCAATAAATAAATTATAAAAAAGCAGTTATTATTTAATTATGCCTAACGTTGTTGATCCATGCAATAGATGAATAGAAATTCCCACGCATGTTAGACTGTGTTCAGCAGGTGTAAGTTTTTTATTCGTATTAAAATACAAAAGCGCGCTTTTCTTCGACCGGTTCTCCTCTAGATCGATGAAGGCACCGATACTCCTCAATGATAATTTGTTTTTAAAGTTATAATAACTATTTAGTGGAATCGCATACAAAGCGGTTGCTAGGACGAATGATTAATCAATTTTATCGCTGCGATAATATTACCATCCATGCCGTTAAATTTATCAGACGAATCATATGCATTATTAAACTTAACGGTAACCCGCACAGATTTCTTGGATACAACAGTTAATATTAATTTAATAATATTTAATAGTTATCCTGTTATCACTTTTATTTGATACCCTCTAGTTCTACATATGTGGAAACAAGCCAAACCTTTTCTTGGATTGATCATTGTTTTAATTGTACCTATACAAAAAATATCTGGGGTCATATGAATATGTAATTGAATATTTTTCAGTGCTCGAAATAGAAAATTTTATGAAAATATTAACATACCTATTTATTTAATTGTATATGTATTTTATGAAAACAAGTGAGTTCGTTTTTTTGTTATATTACCATTGGTCTATCTAGCTCAAAAATTGTTCTGTAGCTGTCAGTATATTATTGATCAAATATCTATTTTTAATGTATCAAATTATTCGACTGCAATAATAAATTCCCAAGGGACTCATATACCGGTGTAAACAACTGTTTACCTGTGTCAGCAGATTGATTGGTGATATTAAATACAGTATCGCAATGTAAAATTAGTCTAATATCCATTCCCATAGTATTATATTATATTATGACTGTAATAATAAATAAAATTCACAGCTACTCGTATTTAAACCGCTGACTTGTTCAATATAATTATGTACTAGAATATAATGTTTATGTATTACTTTCGACTGTATAAATTACGAATAATGATTTATCAAAATGTCACTCGAATATACGTTTCCAGTCTGTTACCATCGCAGTCTCTAAATCGCTTCGCCCAACATCTAATTGTACCGAGATGCGGACCTCGGATCCGTACCTATCATAAGTTTAGTATTGTAACATAACTGCTGTAACATACTATTGTAACAACCGTTACGCCTAATAAAATTCGCTCCTGCATACATCTTCGACCTCTCCATCATCAGAAAGACAACACAACAGTGGTGACCTCTGCCGCGGTCTTCTACCGGCAATGTCAGCAAGGTACAGTTCCAAGAGACGGGATGATTTTGGAGATCTCATGAACCGAAACGGCGCTCCGGTACGCTCCAGTCTATTTCAAGCCCTGATATAGCTTAATTCTATTAGACTAAATAAAACAAATATTTTACCATTATTTTAGAATTTTTTTTTAGTTATTTTCCATTAAACTAGATTACCAAATTGTATGAATTTACACAGCTGCAGATTAAACTCAAATATTGTAAAGAGATAACGCCCTGCATTTCCTTGCACACTCAAATACAAATTAGAATCTTTTTTTATAATATTGGATAAGTATTGTGCATAAAAATTTAACTTCATATTTTACTCAGTGTATACTTATTTACATTCCTATCAAGTAATATTATTTTGTAACACGATGGTTTTTTTAACATTTGACAGATCTGGTGATTTATTTTGTATATATTGCTTCATCCTAGTATAGTTATTTTAAATATATTTCCATATTTACATGTGATGTTCCTTTTCTTTCATCCATTGTTAGCTGTGACCTAAGCCTAACATTTTTTGATTCAGCATTCTCATTGATATATTTAAAAGTACACTAAAACATAATCGGTACATATCTATTGAGAGTGACCCAAAATATTGATATTGGATAGGAAAAGAATCACATTCGGTGATAGTTAGAATATAAAAAAATGTTTTCTATTGTTTTCTTGTATGAAAATTCTCTATAACAGCTTGAATATTTGAATGTTTTATTACAACTATCTTAGTATTCACGTAACGTCCAATGTCTGTGTGCGAGGTTTCTTATAATGCGATTTTTTTCTCTAGACACAAACACAACTCGTATACTCCATCAAATATGACAGTTTGTTAATAAATTGAAAAGCTGCGTATTCATTTCTTTAAATCATCGTTTAATAGACGATTAATGCACAATAATAATAAATGACAGCCCCGAATTAATGATTTATATTACGCAGCACGGCAACCCACGTTACGTTACGCCATAATGGTTTATTGGTTTAAGAACTGATTATAATGATAATAGTTAATATTTTTTGTACAAAGCTTATCCGAATACTAAAAAAATGTTTTTTAGTTATTTTTTATAGACTTTTGTTGATGTAGGTATTATTTTCACTTAATACACTTCCGTAAAGTTTCTTTGATGATGTTAAGAAGGAGGTCTTGTACCTACCAGATACACCTAGCGGAAAAATACGAAGCTTGCAATTTGAGACATGTTTTTGATAATTTACAATTTCAACTGTATTAATTAATAAATATGTATCTGTAAACATTAAAAAGAAAAATATTTTTTTTAAGTCAAAGATAAACTTACAATATTGTAAAAAAATCAGAATTTGTTAGATATTTATCTCCCCAGTTACGTTATTATGACATTATATTTTATGGTCATATTATTATTAAAATTTAGTTTATTAAAGATGCAGATTTTTGATTTACTCATAGTTTTAATATTTTTTATATTTATTTTAAAAAACATCGATTTTTATGAAAAAATAAATGTGTATAACGTGAAATTCTGTTTATTTATATGAAATCTTATTTAGGTACAGTCCCAATATTTAAGCTTCATTTTATATATATATGCTAGTAGTGCTTAAAAGAAATTCTTATCAAATTGCGGTAATGTTGACTGTCAGTTTTTGTGTATCATTTTTATAAAATATATTATTAAGTATCACTTCAAAAATGTGTGATTAAAAATTCAAAAAAATGCTCACAAAGTTTTAAATTATTGTTAATTTGTGTGTCCATATTAGGTGATAGAATGACTAAATATATAATTGCCATGTAGGTATATTTATGTACCTACCTATATTATAATAAAGTTTATTATCATAGTTTCATCAAAAAGCTGTACTATAATTAAACCCAATTCAGAATTAGCAACTATTTGTGTTTAAAAAAAAATACTTTCATATATTTTTTATATCATTGAAGGTACTTGAAATAATTTAAATTAATTTAAAATCTGATCAGTATAATTTTTCTACTATTCCATTTGAATCGTTTAAACAACATAGGTTTCACCTTTTTCATGTTTAGGCAGTATACACACCCACCTACGATAAGTGTCAATTGTATATTATTATTATTATCTGCAATATGAAAAAGTGTGATTTTGTGACTGAAAATACCAAAAGGTAAAATTAAATATTATAATATAAATCAAATAATAGGTAATAACTAAAATAATTCGTCACCCCAATTAATACTGCAACTAGATAACTCTGATTTGGTCATTGTTGGGAAAATGAAACTTAAACTTTACTTGATTAACTAGTTTTATCATTTTGTAGAGAAGGAAATGTAGAACCATAATATTCAATATCTATCTCAAAAACAGTTAAAAATTAAGTTATCCAGTTGTAGTATTGAGGTGACGAATTAAAATTGGAGTTAACTGTTTAATTTCATAATGTTTACGGTGCGTACTTACACTGGTTTATTTTGCAAATATATTATTTTTCTTGTTATAAAAACAGAGGAAAAACCCGTATGATAATTTTTTGGGTAATATTTCTGTTTTTCTATAGCCGATTAATCATTTTAACTACGTCATAAATTCTTGTGGAGACATACTGTCTGATGTGTTTTTGTGTTTAAAAAAATCTTAAAGATATTCCTATATCGTCCACCGGTTTTTATCAATAACAATGTTATTGGTCGCATAATCTTCGTAAAATATTCGTGAAATTACAATATTAGAATAGAATAAATGCATATTATTAACTATCAATAATCGCAGGGGGTAATTTTATTTGACGCTGAAATGATATTCAAATGAGAATGTTAAAATTTTTTAACTTATTTACTATTTTTTATGATACTTTAAAATGTCTAATTGGTTTGCACCTAGGCATATAGCCATTACAAAATTTTACTGTCGGCTGTATAATATTTATGTATTTATACTCAAACAACACTTGTTAGCAAAATAAAAATCATAAAACGATCAGGCGCACAATTAAAATTCCTAAATTAACGCTAAAGCCTTAGAAAACCTGCCTTTATAATTATTAGGAATTTTATCTGGTTTTGTTGCGTGTACTCAAGTTTTAAAACATGCTATATAACACGACAGAAGCTCAAAATATTATGTTATTTTAAATTGTCATTTTAAGATGTTAGCTATAATTTTATTCACTCCTGTTTATACAATAACGACAGTGTTTTGATTCATGTTTTTCAAAATTATTTTATGATGTAAATTTGTTATTAAATTCAAACAAGTTAATATATCAGTAACTCAAAATTCAAATTTTATTTATTTTTACACATATAGTGAATATTACAAATTATTGATTCAAGACGTTCACAACATGACATATAGAAACAAAGAAATATTATTTAAACAGTACTTATTATATAAAAGTTATTAAACAGTAGACAAGTTTACATACAAATATATCTATATAAATTAGATACAAGGAAGTACACCGAACGACCTAAGTACACCCTATTTTAAGAATTTATAAAACAATGCCCACATAATACTCATCCTCACGCACGGTGTGGAATATGTCGGTGAAATAATATGTCAATATCCAATGCAGTGCATCTATTATATGTACAAAACTGCTTTCGGCCGCTACGGCAGCTATCTATGGTAGGTTTTTATCGAAATATTAGCACTTATTGTAATAAAGCCGTCTAAAGAGCCAAAAGCTGCAGTAGCGGCCGAAAACAGTCGTGTGTTTCAAATAGATGCGCTGAAAATAATTTTAGTGTGTTTCAAGTATGTATATAAGGGTAGATCCGGCAGGGCTCGAAATGGACTAGAACGCATCGGAACGCTACTCCGGTTCGTAAAATCTTCGAGACTACCGGTCCAGTTAGGAAATTATTATGAAAATTATTGTTACATTTTTAATGAAGCTTAATTAGATACTTGATAATGTCGTACACACTTATTTTTACAAACAATATAAAATTTTGTATTGTTTTACAAAGTTTTTATGCTATTTTAATATAACATCAATTATAATTAATGAGAATTTTGTATTCGTACATTTTTTAGGATTTGGGGTTAGTCTTCCATCCAATAGGACATTTTCAATGTCTGTAGATATTGTATGATATTACTAATTTAACTACCTAATTAATGAATGTAGTGAAATAGGGCTAAATGAGGTTCCCTTCTGGCATCCACAGCACGTGGCCGAGCCAGGTCCAACGTTGCCTCTTCACTCTCAGTGTGATGAGAGGCTGCTTGGTGCGTTCTCTTATCTCCTCGTTCCTCCTAAAGTCATATCACCGCATACCCAGTATCCGTCGCAAACATCTGTTTTTGAAGCTCAGTATACGGTTGCTCTGTGCCTTCGTAAGGTGCCATTATTATGATAAGGTATATAATAAAAATAACTGGCTCATTTTAATATTTTCGGAAAATTAATTAATTATTAAACACTCCGGTTTATAAGCTTTTCTATTGCGAGCGCTGGGTATGTGTAAATACCTGGGGCTGCATATGACGCAGATGATGTAATAAATTTGTCATAAGATTTAAAATAAGGCCACAAAATAGATCAAACCAGTCATACAATATTATGAAATACCAAAACCTCTAAAACTCTACGTATTTCTCACAAATTGGATATTGAATATAACACAAAATATAACAAATAATTTATACTGAGTTTCAGTCAAATATTTTAGAATAATATGTGAATTTGAATAATTGTTAATATTATTTAAATAATAATAAAATACAGTGAAATGTAAAGTTGATATTAATATATTATTATTATGAATGGCTAGTTTTCAATCGAGTCAGTTTAGTAGTTCACCGTCTAGCGATGATAATAATAGAAAGCGTCCATAAATAGAGGTTTATACTTTTTTATAGATCCAGTTTTACAAATGTCTGCTTATTAGTTCAAGAAATAAAATAGTTTGTCAATACATAATGGATGTAAGTCGCTGAGCTGCTCCTAACACACGAAATCAATAAGAGCCACGGGCGGTAATTGAATCATGCGTTATATAAAAAAAAATCACATCGCGAGTTGGCCATATTAAAATCAAATATTACAAAAATTTTACATTGGGAAATAATTTTACCAGAAATATGAAAGAAAAACTTTAACAAAAGTGAATTTGAAAAGGCTAAATGATTTAATTTTAATGTGATACCTATTATGATTACAATAAATTATCTATCTTTCAACATTTACCTTCATATTAACTTACCCAATTATTTTACATTTTAAAATACAATCTTTAGAAACATGACGTACTATTTCTGACCTTATTGATATCTTTAAATTAATTAATAATCATTGAGATAGTCCACAATTACTGTCTAACATTAAGTTTAATATACCCAGAGTAAATATTCGTCCTCACATTTTTTCACTTCTATACATTCACAAATATAAAACCAATCTAGGTTACTATTGTCCAGTGGCTCGACTCTGCAGAACCATGAATATTCAAATTGATTGAGTGAATCTGTTTTCTTGCGTCTTTCAAATTAAGTTGTTCCAAAATTTACGACTAATTTTATGTGACAGACTGCTTTTTTGATTGTTTTTTCTCCCTACTCTATATATTATATACTTTTTTGTATATTTTCTGTTATTTTACTATTTTTCTTATAATTACTACTTATGTGTTTTTATTTTTTAACCATTTTCAATAACTCTCCAATATATTCTTTATAACTTTACTGTAAGTATTCAATATTTTATCTAATTTAATTTGATTTATTTGTAATTTGTGTTCGCCTATTATTGGGACCATCACAAGTGATAAGCAAGGTTACATGTAAACCGTACGCATTACATTTCGACGTATTACATTTTAATGTGATCTGTCTTACCGGAAAGAGATGGCCGTATAGCATTGAAATAAAAATAACGCGTTTTTTGTGTAGCATTGCAGACAGTTATGTTTCAATTTTATTAATTATATATTAACATAAATTTGTATAGTATCAAATATCTGATAATAACACAGTCATTATTTTATATAAATCATACGATATGATTGCAATTTTAATTTGCTTAATAACTTCTGTCTTTTTATTGTATTTTGGCGGTATTTATTACATATTTTAAGTGTTTTATTTAGACATGAATTTTATCTCAATAATATACGGCCATCTATTTTCAATACAATAGCTCACGATTATCTGTGATATGGAAAAATGCATACGTACACATTTCCGGATACTCGTAAGCAAGACTTTCAGAGAAAACACATGGTTTGTAACAAATAGGTTTCTGGGTTCTAGGGTCTGGCAAGTACACATATTGTTTTTCAATTTGTGTGTGAGTCAGGGTATGGACCTAATAGTTTGAGCAAGTGGCTGACATCCATTTCTCGTAAAAAACAAAATCTGTTATTACAAACCTCTACTCTGTGGAGGCCCATAATATGATCCTATTAGGATCGGACATAGTCGGGGGGGAAAAAAAGGTTTTAAGTCCCCCTGTTTCTTCAAAATTCAAAAATCTATGAAAGTATAAAATGATTTTTTATTCAGTGTATTTTAAAATATTGAGAAAAAGTTTTTAATGATTTCGAACCAGTAAGCTTCAAGATTTTTCAGGTGTTTTCAAAGTATATACTAATATTATGTAAAGTAAATTAATTGATACTGATCATTATTAAATTAAATTGATTAGATAACCACGTCCAATTATATTTACCTTAAAAATATAGGTATGTGTACTCACTGGACTTTATCATCAAATTGTCAATACGGCATTGTGAAGACTTAGTGAATAAATATTCAATAACGACTATTAACTCACCACTTTGTCCAGCAATTTGACAATGAGTGAGCATTTTTTTCTCCCAACAAAACATACGAGTCAAAGGTCTCTATCGCCGGTCAAATGAAGCTGTACATTTTTTTTCACCTGACATCATACTTAGGTGCTGAATAAAAAGATGTGTTTCTTGATAAAACTGAACGTCGTTTATAACTGACATTGACTAGATAGAGAAATCAGCTGTTTCTTTTTTATATGCACCTACCTATTGTATAATAGTTGTAGGTTTTTATTTGTTAGGACTATTATTTATCATTGCTTATAAAAGAATATATTTAAAATATCTTATCTAGGCAATGAGAGGTAATTTATATAACATGTGTATCCAATCTGAACTTTAAATATATTTATACTTATAAAATATTATTAACTATAACTTGTAGACCAGTCAGAATGGAGAATAAATAATAATATCTTCTTATAACTAAAATTTAATTTAATTAATTTGTTAATTTAATAATTGACATGGCGTTTAAATTACTTGATGCCATTGTTGGTAGAAAAAAATATAAATAGTATATTATTAACCATTAATAATACAACATATTCATCATCAGCCGAGATTAGTCCACTGCTGGATGAAGGCCTCTCCAAGCTTCTTCCAACTCTCTCGGTCCTGTGTCTTTCCGCCTTACCAGTTCGTCAATCCAGCGACTTTTAGGGCGACCCTGTGGCCATTTCGTGCCCCTTGGGTACCACTGGATGACGGCATTTGTCCAGCGGCCGTCCTTTCGGCGAGCTTTTGCTTTTGCCCTATAGAACTGGAAGACCTGAGTTCGAATCACTTCAGCTACGTTGAGTTTACATATTATTATTTTTAAATCAATATAATATCCATACGATGAATGTGTGTAATGTTTTATTATTCGCCTCCCTTTTATAATTTTTTAAGAGTTTGGCGATTGTTTTCAACTGACCTTTAAATGGAATATTTCACGTTTCATTTTTTTAAAATACATTTTTTCAAATTGATATTTCATTTCATTATTTAACCTTACCCAAATAATTGGAACTAATACTATATATTATTATAATACAACTATTTCTAAGAAAATAAGTTTAACAGTTTAACACCATAAAAGATATTAAATATAGATGAAATCGGTAAATATAAAAAAAAATCTTACTAATCTATTACTTAAAAATACATACTAAATTTCGTTAAAAATTTCAATTAAATATTCAATTATAGGGAATAATTAATCACACAACTTTCACTGATTTCTTGCCTAATTCGAATCGGCGGCAATCGTTCAAACTCGGCGTACTAAAAAATAGAAAAACCAATTAAAACAATATTATTATTATCTTTGTTATTTTATCAAAATCAAGAAAAGTGTTCATTTCACCACCTACTTTAAAAAGGTTCACTTCATGTTTACATACGCACACTTACCCTATTACACACAAAACATTTTTTTGTATAGGCATTGGCATATTGTTATACATGTAATTATATTATGTATAACGGTTGAATAATCGTCTCCTTGGTAACCCAAATTATTTGAACATTTAAAACTATTGCTGTATAAAAAACACATGTGTAATAAATATATAACCTATATAAATTATTATATAAATACATATATATATAACACCTATATAAATTATTTAAAAATATATTATGATTACAACAAGAATGATTAAGTTGTTATCTATCTCTCCGATGACGTATAAAAAATATGAGCTTTTCCACGCGAGCTTTTCGTGGCGTCGATAGGAAAGTTTTGAACATCCTGACCATATTATCTGGCCAAAAGCCTTTATGTAGGTAGTATGTCAAACAGACTGTCGACCATTGCTTCGTTGTGTGTGACTCCGGGTTAGATATTACAAAATAAAACATAACTCGAACCTTTGATCTTGCAATGTGTACTTTGCCTTTGGTTTAGACGTAGGTACTCCAACCTATTGCAGGGGTTATCATTACTTGCCTGGTGTTACTAATGATTTTTAAATGTTTTTTTAACTTCATAGTTTTTTCACTTCTCTTGAAGATATATTATTTAAATTGATAAATAATATTAGAAATGAAGATATAAATAATAATAAATTCTACAGGTTTTTAAAAAGGTTTATCAATAGCTATTTTGGTTGTAACACCTTTGTTTGCCTTTGCTTAAATACTATACGTATAGATAGAGATGGAATACATTTTCTTATTCGTTCAAACAACATTATGACTTTGTATACTTATTATTAATTGTAATATTATTAATACTTTGAAAACCCTAAGTGGGTTTTTAATGGATATCAAAATTTACAAATTTATCGAAAGTACAGTGTTCGAGTGCTTTGGTTACCAAAGTCATAATATTGTTTGAACGAATAAGAAAATGTATTCTGCCTCTATCTATACGTATAGTATTTAAGCAAAGGCAAACAGCCTATCTGAATAGTCTTGATAATGGTGTTACAACCGAAATAGCTATCGACAAACCTTTTTAAAAACCTGTGGAATTTAATATTAATTATATTTTCATTTTTAGTAAAATGGAATTCTACCAAGTAAATGCTAACGCAATTAATGATCAATAATTATATTTCATTTTTAATCTAAATAAGAACTGTGTGTGAAAAGAAAATGCAGATAAGTTACAAAAATAGTTGAATATGCACAAATTATCTACTGAATATAATATGCATAAAGGAGAAAATAGAAAATTAACCCTAAAAATTTCATACAAAATTATCCTATATCTATAAACATTTTTATATATATATAATTATATACCTACATATTTATGTACTCAAAATAGTTGCCCAATCACAACCTTAATTAGGTATTATGTTAAAAAAAAAAGCAAAAGCTATCTATAATATTTTTTCGCACACAGCATTAAGTTATGCATATTAGAATAATATTATTATATTATTCAAACAATTAACCTCCGCGAACAGTATGATGCGCAAGTAAATTCACAAGCTTATTAAAAATATATTATGTACTAATTATTACGGTATTGAATCCAAATAATAATGACATTGACATAAAATATCAATAATAACTGTAAACTGGTCATTATTTCTAACATAGGACCTAAGTTACTAAAGTTACCGTCATTTTTTTAATATTTATTAATTATTTCTGACTAATACAGCGACCATAAATTAACGGAAGAAACTTCAAAAACCCTAAAATTAAAATATAAGACAATGAATTTTGTTTTTGTGAATTGATATTATACACAAGATATTAAAAATATTTTTTTTTGACATGTCCGATCCTAATAAGGTCATATTATGGGTCACAAAAGATATTTGTTTTTCGAAAAATGGATGTTAGCCACTTGCTTAACCTATACCTATATAATTACATAATAATATGACTCCAAACATAAATTGAAGAAGGAATATGTGTATTTTGCCAGACCCAGGATTTGAAACCGAGACTCATGATGTTATCCGCTCGATATTAGTCACTCGGCTATTTTACGAGCAAAAATATTAGTATCTAAGTATATTAATAATTTCTGCCAGAGTATTTTTTTTTTTTTTTTTTATTTATTAAGGAAAACAAACAGTTACATATTGATTACAGAAATTTATAATATAATAATAAAAAGTTAATGCAACCAGCAAAGTTTCCATATATACATTATAATATAGTTAAGCCTAACAAGATAGAGAGTAAAATAACATAAATATAAAGAAATTACATAAAAAGATTACATGAGAAAAATGAGAAAAATGAGGTAGAATAATGAATAATTAAATAATATACAAAAGATAAAAAAGAAAAATTAAAAATAAAAAATTAACATAAAAAATAAAAGAATTAATATATATGTATAAGTAAATACATTATATATCTATTTATAATATATTTTAAAATAGAGCATTCTTCAAAACTACATAAAATAATCAAAAATGTAGTTAAAAGGCACTTTATCAATAATACATAATATAGAATAAATAATGTTAAAGGTATTTATTACAACATTTGACTTCTCTGACTAAAGTCATATCCAATAAGGCTGCACACGATATGAAGTCATTTTATATGCTTCCTGTATAAAAGATATTCGTTTTCTGATAATGAAAGTAGTGTGATGCGATGCAGTATGAGACTTCGGATTAATTGGATTTTTCATAAAAGCATTTATTACTTTGTGCAGACCTAGCAGAGACTTTACCTATTACATATATACATATTATTTACTTTGTGTTTATCATCAAATCAATATTGATTCTAGTAGTTTTATTATTTTATATAATGGAGTACTGGCGAGAACGTTCGCCTCAAAATCTGTAGGTTAAAGGACGGCTTGCCATTTTTTTCTTGAATTAATCATACATCAATAATAAACGTCGTCAAGAAATGGTCAAAATTTAAACCGAATCGGTAAAAATATATAGTTATAATATTTGATTGCGAAATCGTGAAAATTTTTATCAAATAATTGGTTTCTCTCAATAAATACTGATAAATTAATACAGTGTACAAAAATAAGCATTTTATAATTTTGTAGGTGAAAGGGACTTAACAATAACTGTTTCGCACGATTCAGTTTTTTTTTTAAATTTTCCAACCAGGCAATTCAAATCAAAATCACATTCATTTGTTTTAAAAAACAATCATCGTTTGAATATATAAATCGTATTTCACATATAATTCTAACGATCGTGTAGATATACATATACCGTTTATTTACCAGAAAACTGTTTATCAATGGGGACATTAATTTACGTCTTCAATAAAATGGTTCAATCACTTTGCCCATTGGCGTAGGCACATATTCTTATTTCCTTTACAGAACCAACACAATTTTATTATGTACGCACAGAAAGAATCAAATTAACCCCTGTAAGTGATGAATATAAGAATAATATATTATATTGCACAATTATAAGAATAATGCTGTTGATTTATTAGTACTAGGTATTCTTAATTAAATATATCTTTCAGTAAACACCTAATTTACGCATTTCATATATTATGTTGACAATATCCGATCCTAAAAAATAACATTAACACACATTTATGTATACGAAAAATGCATGTAAGCCACTTGTTTGCTCATCACCACTCTGGACCTATGTCAAGTTTTCTGTCAAAATTAAACATATTAGATAGTATTGTTTTCTTAAATAGACATAGATATTATAAAAAAGTAAAATATATATAAGTATGTACACGTGTAAGCTATTTATATAATAAACAATAGTCAATAATAGTTTCTTAGTTTATTCATCATCATTTATGGCACTACAATCCTTGGCAGTTCTTGACTTCCTTCCTCCATCTTGGGCGATCCAGTCCCATTTTTTTTTACCCATCTTAATTTCGGCCGTCCACATTCTTAGTTTATTATAATATAATAACATAATAGCATATTTCATGATTATAAAAATATTCACTCTAGATTTCTGCTTAAATAAATCGCATTATTACATGTATTATTGCCTTCAATCCGCAATCAAAAAATTTACAGACCACTGCTACAAGCCAATTATTTCAATGACATTAATAATTTTTCGCAAATAATGTTTATATACAAATTTACGGTACAACACTGTCAATAACGTACATTTACTTTTACAACCACCACAACATTTTAAGAGTACTGTGGGGTGGTTGTGTATATTTATTTTTTATACGTTCACAAAATCCGTCAAAATAATTCACGGATATATTTTTTTATCAAAGAGATATTGTGTATAGATACCTAGATGGAATTAGAGAAATGGTCAACGTTTACCCTGTTCCCTCTTTTTATTTCGGCTACGCGTATTCCGGTTTAACCATCTCATGCGTTAATGGGGTGACTCGTATAGTTATAAATTTATTGATCTTTAAAATTCAATTTAATAATCGATAAATTTGTTTGTTATTTATTTTTAATGTATAGCAAATATCCATATATGTTTCATACATTATTTACAAAACACAAAAGAATAAACAAGAAGAGAGACCGGTTCGGATTCACCATTGAGATAAAGTAGCTATAGCCCAGTCTCCCTGGATTGATAGGACTTTGGAACCAGAAAAATATACGACAAATTTTGACAAAAATACGAAGGTACTTTCATTAAAATATAACATCATTGAAATCAATTGCAGTAAAAAATACACTACCGGAACAATACGTATAGTTCACAAATATATAATATAGCGCCCTTAATATTATATACATAACAAAATACGTATAAACTGTCTACAAATCAAATCTCCGAGGAGATCTCTTATAACTTAAAATGAATAATTTAAACTAACATTACTAACAATTTGTATCAATGGAACAGTTCTGTCACTAGACTTCGTTGTACTTAATACCATTAAACCAGTATAAGTTGGACATTTAGGGCTCCTTATATGTATTAGCCCCTCAAGTATAATTCCGGCCCTGTATTAAGTCACTCTTTTTTACTTATCATAGTGCGTAGTATATAAATTAAAATAAAACAATGTTTAGTAATTTTTACACATTATTTATTAATCATTAGGACCAGTTCGTTCGTTTAAATAGAATAATATTTGTTAATTGATTAAAAAATTATACAATCCCTCCAGTCAGTGGCGGATATTTTCTGGATGTGAAGTCGGCTCACTGAATAATTTTGAGCCCCCCCACATATTAAAAAATAAAACACAAACCATAAATCTCATGATTTAACTGAATGCTATTTATTAATGAAGCTGATAGTGATGACATATTAATATCAGTGGTTTATTTTTTTCATAACAATTGTAACTTATTTACATATTATATTCTATATTAGTTGCCGGGAATTCGTTATGCTTTGAGTAACATTTCATAGGTAGGTACACAATTTGTGAGAAATATCCATCCTCTTAAGATTTTCTTAAAACCTAATAATTATTATATTGTAACTGGTTTGAACTCTTTCAAAATCTTCTAACGAAATAATAGAGTTATCCGTGTCAAATAAAATTGCTTTTTTTAATTGACTTTTCCATGTAAATTTATAAATATATCATTTTAAATTCTATTTTATATATATTATAATATATGTGCCCATCTTCTTTACAAAAAGAATAAATATAAAACAATAAAACAAAATATTGATGAAAAACTAAAAAATATAGTAAACATGTATTTTTCTGGGGGAGAATGGGCTATGCAGAGTTGAATGGACTGTTTTTGTCAATTAGCTCATACTCTGTTTATTCACATTTATTTTATTTTAAATTTCATACTTGGACATTCACCGTACCGTGATTGTTGAGAGCCTCAAAAGAATTCAATTATTTCGAGTAGACATCAAAACGTTTTTAACTCACCCAAAAGAGTGAGCTTTCATTATCGTTCATTAGTGAATTATTTTGAGGTTATTTAATTATTTATAAAGTCTATTTTTATCAACATTGTCAATACTGTTTTACCAATTAAATATTTACATCGATTTTTACTTTGAATGGTTATTATTATTACCAAAATAGTATTGGAGAAGAGAACTATTATTAAATAACATAGAAAAGCGTTTTTGTTTTTTTTTATAAATAATTATTTTTAGTACCTAATTTAATTATATAGATTTTCGTGGAAGCTTATAACCTATTTTCATTTTAATAAAATTATCCATATAAACATAGACGCAAGCTTTTGTTAAAGTTTATTAGTAAGCGGATGTCAGTACAGATGTCTCTGTCTTGTCAGTAGATTCATCCCAGTAATTTTGATTTTTCTGTATATGATTGGGGTTTATTTAATTTGTTACATTGTATAATATAATATTATGCTTATTGTTTATAAAGCAATTTAATATTTTGTACCTACATTTGCTTGGAACAAAAAGTATTTAGTAATAAACGAAGATTTTAGCTTGAAATGTATTATTTTAAAGAAATCTTTAATATTTATATCATAATAATATTGATTTTTCTAAAAGCTTAGTATAATGATATTCATCGGATTCTATGTAAATAAAATAATTATTTATATAAAAGCATTTTTTTTTAATAAAAAATACGTGAAAACTATTCAAGAATAACTCCTGTTGAGTTTAATATCTATTAAACTTTATTTCAATAATGACAATAAACATAACATAATAAGTAATTATACATGAAAGTATCTTATGAATTTTAATTTTAAAACAGTTTTTTGAACTTAAAATAATTTATCTTGATTTTTTTTTCAAATTCGATGACAATTGAGTTATTTATAGTAATAATTAATTGTTTTGGTCTCTTTAGAGCAAAATTAAGATATACATTTGGTAGAGTTCTAGCATTTAATGCGAATTCAATTATTTAATTAATAATAAAATTATCCCTGAATTTTAAAGAAATTGTAACAGCATTACACTCACTTCTAAAATTATTTTTTATCACTTTCTTACCTTAATGCATACAAATACCTGCGTAACCGGACAGGTGGATGCTTATCTAGGTAGCTTCTTAAACTGATCTTGTAAAATGGATCATTACTATGACATAAAATAATAATTTTGACGTATGATACGACTGATCGTCGCACCTCCTTTATAATGTAAAAAAAAATAAGTGAAAAAATGGATTTTGTATTTTAATAATTCTTTAAGCAAGATAGTATGTGAGTTAACCCGGTACTGAAAAAGCTTAACGGGTTCATTTGGATAAAAGCTATAGAACAACTTGACCAATATTAATTCATTAAACCATCAGAGCGACTACATTATTGGTACAGATTTAACAGAGTTTCATTTCGACAACTTAAAAGTTCCAAAGTTATAAGATATTTATTTTTTCAAAAATAACGTACTAGGTAAAATATTATGATCAAATAGCAGCAATAAAGTGAAAAGTACTGTAGGAGAAAAAGAGCTTATATATAGATCCAACTGTTGTATATCTCATTGATTTGAAAAAAAATCGAATCAAATCGCTTTAAGTCGAGTTCCTTCGATTTTAGAATGTGAACAAGTATTGTATGATACAAAGTTCACTTTCAATCAGCATATTGTTAACATCAGTACTAGATCTAGCAAAATGCTTGGTTTTTTTATGAGGGTTTCAAAATCATTCGAAAACGTCCGAGTGCTACGTACATTATACGTATCATTTGTGTTGAGTATTCTTGAATATGCCAGCATTATTTGGAGTCCTAATAGGTTCATGCATACAATTAAGCTGGATCGAGTCCACAATAGATTTCTTAGATTTCTCTACTTAAGAACATACGGGTTCTTTCCTTATGATAATGACAATAAAATTAATTTCCCGACTCGTTTTCTTCTGTGTATGCTATCAATGCAATCCCTGTCTACCCGAAGAGTGATTGTTCTTTTAAAGCATTTCTTTTTACTTCTTCGTGGGTTCATTTACAATCCGCATATACTGGCAAATATTAATTTTCATGTTCCCACCAATATCACTCGCAGCTCCACGGTCTTCAAGATACCTCGTCGCAGGACAGATGTTATATTTCATGATGCTGTGTATCGCGCAATTAGCTTATTTGATGGCACCATAAAGGTTGATTTGTTTTTTATTAATTATATAATGTTTGTAGACGTTTTAAATAGGATAAATTTATAATTGTATATATTATCATATTTCTTTAATATTTACACATGCTGTCTTTTCCACTTTCTTGGCATATTAGTTGTTATTTGTAATTAAGATATTTTTATATATTTGTATGTATTATGTATTATGGCGCGTTGGCCAAAAGCTGTAATGCCGTAATACTCTTCTTTATAAATAAATAAATAAATAAACAAAATTTGTTACTTACACTGTCGGAAACCACCATATTTCGGAATTTTGAGATAATCGTAAAATTGATCAAGCAAAGTAATTTAGGACTGCAAATAAATAAATAACTCTTATTTTAACCTCCTGTTTAATTTAATTTAATTTAACTAACAATCAAAACAGTATTTTGATATTTTCTAACTAATGAAAAAGCAGTTTCAAGATCAGAATACAATAAAAAGTTAAAATGGAGATTACATTGAAACGATCAGTCGCAAATGGAAGCTGAAAAAGAATATCATTTAAAACAAAACGGAATACATTATTTATATCGCATTTTTGCTTAACTCAACAAAAAAATTGTTTTTTTTTTTTAATTTGTGAATAATACAAAAAAACTTAAAGTATTCAAAATGTTATAAATATCCAAGAATTAAAATATATTTGTAAAACAATGTATCAGTCGCCGCCCTATCTTATAAATAGGATATTTTTACCCATACAAAAAAAAATACTAAAGCATAAGAATATAAATATTTTAAACCCAAATACACTTTGACCGCCCCGTCCCGGCTAGGAGAACAGCGGTATGCATTATGTATCACCAATAACCCCAAAAACAAGAAAGAAAACTCAAATAAAATTTTACGATAGCCAATATTCTTGTAATACACTCAAAAAACGTCGGGAAAACATTGCCGCAAAGGTCCTCCGCCAGGCGGCGCGGATAAAAACCTCATTTTCCAAATGCGCCGGCCAATCACAATGGCCGCGTTTCGGTTCCCTGGGCGTATAATAAAAATCATATTATCCTTCATAAATTTGAAATTTACAGTCGGACCGGGTCAATTCCCGCGACAAGACATTCCCCTGGACAGTAGAAATTATGATGGGGTTGTGCATTAAATTCCCAATGGTGTATTTTCAATAAAGCTTGCTTAGAGCTTTTTTAGACAGGGAGTCATACAGTCTCGTATTGCATTTCATACATATTTATTTTTTTTTTCATTGTTGTTTTGTACTTGTCCAAAAATTAAAATAAAGTAGGCTTATTCTATTTATTCTACGCATGTCTCCATTTTATATACATATCTACTTTTAAAGCTAATACATAATACTTACACCCGAAATAAAATACCTACAAGAAAAAACCTTTTTAAAAATAATATACGACGTCCGACGGGATATGAACTTGTAACCACTGGATTCGCGCCAATGTACTTTAACCAATGGAGCTACGGGTATCTTACTTAATTACGACGTATTTCGTAATAAATTAATTCTTTTATTGATCAAACAATTCACAAGATATGAGAATGTAACACTCTGTAATATTATTAAACACACATAATTTGACAACATCTCATGCATATCCCCACTAGATGGGATTTGAATCTGTAATCGTTGAATTCACGCCGGTAAGGTTTTTAAATTAATCTATGGGCATCCCACTGAATTACATCGATTTTAACTAGTAACCCTTACTTAAAATGCTTATCGAATTGCGTTACAATGTTGGCTATCGGTTTTTGTATAATTAATCAAGATAGGTAAAATTTTTGTTTTATAATGTTATATATTTAGTACATCCCTTTGAGGCGGACAAAACCGGTCCAAATTTATTAAATAAAAAACTGGAATTAGCACAACAAAAATTGCGTTTTTTTAAATAAATCAATAATGCGTACTTAGACTTGCTAATAATTTAAAAAAACTATTTTTTCATTCATCGAATAATTCACAACATTATTTGAGAATGTAACATTATTTATAGATATATTGAAAACACTTTATGCATATCAACACTATAAAAAATCTTTTTTTGAAAAAAAATACGACACCCGACGGGATATGAACCTGTAACCGCTAGATTTGCACCAGTGTATTTTTCCAATCAAACTACGGGCATCCTAATAAATTAAGTTCTTACACGAAATCCTTATCAAATTGCGTTAATAAATGTTGACCAAATTAAAAAAAAATCTAGTAGGTACATATATCGTAATAATTATTTTCAAAATATATATAGGTATTATTATTCAATATAATATAGAATGTTGCAATCTCAGATCTAATGAATTATTCGTTGAATAAAAGAAAATGGTTTAATACATGTACTTGTGTATGTTATAATTATTATATTAATCAATTGAATTATTTTATATTCAAAACTGTGTAATACAAACATTATGCATGTAGAAGTTGTCATTGAAAATACATATTATTAGAATAATCCTAGAAAAAATATTTCCGTTTAATTACTTATTACTTATTAGTCCTATAATAATTTTCTATGCTAAGAAACACATAATTTATCATCAATTTACCATGATATATCATCATGTCGTATTATAAACATTGAAAATTCTACCAGTGTAGAATAACATTGAATGTCCGTCGAATGAACTACCTACATGTAAATTAATAATTCTAGATTTATATCACAGTACTTAGCAAAGAAAAAGGATTTGACTCTCAGTTTTCTCAAAATTAGTTTTAATGGATAATAATGATTTTCATATGATTTTCTTTAATAACCACATAAATTAATATCAGATTGGGAAAAGAAAACATCAAATTATAAATCATCATGTACTTCAACTTTATGTATATTTTGTATTCTGTCTTTGACCGAAAATCATAACAAAAACATTTTTGTGTCCACTGTTACATTTAATTTATGTGGGTTAAGTCCTCGTGCCTTTTAAAAATCTCTATGTTCATTAACTCATGTAAAACATTTTAACATCCAAAGTCTTCATTAGAACGCCAATGGAGGCAGTTTTTTACTCTTGCTCAAGGAAATATTTGATTTTTTTTAAAAGTATTTGTTATGAATTTTCGTAGAGTTTTCTATTCGCATAAACTATTTTCTTTAGCTTCTTTACCGATGCTTAATAATACGCCTCGCACATAAGATACGACTATGGGCTTTTTCATAATATGGTACAGTTACATTTTGTTACAATATAATATAAAAAGCTCTAAGTATTTGGTAATAATTATTATATTACTTTCGCGTTTCTTTTGTTTTACTAATTTGACACTGTTTTAACAGTCTCGTCGGTGTAATGTCACATTAGGTTACCCAGACCATTCATTTGATATAAGACTTTCTTTTAAATTGTTTTATAAGTAACTTAAATCTATTGAAATGTGAATAAATTTGATACACAATTGTAACATTTCGTATTAAATTTATACTGTCATTTTATCTTATTCAAAAAATATACATTGTTTTTATTAATATATATAAGTATATATATATTATAATCATACTATGCATCTTGGCCACCTCCACTAAACGTTTATACTACCCCCTATCTGCTGCAAGCGTCTTCGACTTCTTTAGTCTTAGGGTTGCTGTGTGTCTTTCTACAAATCTCAACTACTTTGAACTCTTGACACTTTTAATATTTCGTAGTGTATATAAATAGTATAGGACCAATTTATAATGTTCAACCTTTGAGATATAACCTACCCTATGGAGTTGCCTCACTTCCATATATGCGATGATTTTACATGTGATTACCATAGATTTTATAACGAATGATTCCTTACTAAGTTTCGGTTTTAATATAATATTTTCAGTTTTCAAAATTTAAATTTATATTAATGCACAGTTTATTTACAAACAAGTTTTTTTCATAATTCAATTCGAAGGTAAGTAGGTTAGTACTGAATAAATACCTATACACACACCCACGGTGGCCACGCGGTTTAAGCATTGGACTATCACGCCGTGGATCTTACATATTGTTTTTCAATTTGCGTGTGAGTCAGGGTATGGACCTAATAGGTTGAGCAAGTGGCTGACATGTATTTCTCGTAAAAAACAAAATCTGTTAATACAAACCTCCACTCTGTGGAGGCCCATATGAACCTATTAGGATCGGACATGGTCGAAAGAAAAAAAAAGAAATACCTTTAAACAAATAATTCATACCACTATAATATACTTTAAAATACAAAATAATGTTGCATTATTAAATCTTGTATTATTCATTAAATTAATAAAAAAAAAATGAATTCTACTTTGATGTTTCAGTATACTATTCTAAAGTAACTAGAAGATAATATAGACGCACCCCGTATGCCCGAACACCCGATCGAATAGCATCGCGCATGTTCGGCGAGTCGCCCAATAAATTGCCCTCTACAATATGTGAATCGGTTTTTTATTGCCCCGCCGAGAATCAACTCCCGTGCGGTGGTCGCGTTGCCCTGCCTCACTCCCACCCTGTGGTCGAGCGAACTGTCCGAACACCTTGGGCACATGGTTCAATTTCCTATTGAGATCCTTTGTGGGAGCTTTGAAAAGCTTTAGCGAACGAATTGGATGGATTAGATGTTCGGTCGAAATGCTTGACGATAGCTTTAAAAATACGTTTGTATGGTTAAAGAAGAATTTTAGTGTTTCTTCGGAAAGACAGGCAAAGTTTTCCAATTTTCTTTTTTAGGATTTTTATAAGATAAATATTATGTATTTTCTGATCTACATTAATAAATAATAACTCATTATACCTACCGTTTTCTAAAATAAAATAACCTTTTGGCCAATATTTAAAAAAATCTACTTAACCTTCACTTTACGATGCTAATAAATTCCGTTCGTTCCAATGTTGTCACTTTGGGTTACCATATGAGATTGACAATATTACAGTACCTAATTAAAAGGGAAATGCCTATTTTGACAACATAAATAAGTTTAAGGTGGTTTCATCATCATTATTTGCTATTTGTTTTTCTATAAAATGATCAAAAAGGCATCAAAACTTAATTATATCATTCGAGTATTTCTATATATGCATACAGCCTACAAGTCATAATACTATAATTATTACAATTGAGTAGGTATGTCTCTCTTTGTCGCAAATTATAATTTTAGATCTATCTCTTTTGTTCGTAATGGAAAACATCGATCTGTTGGCAGTGTGTATTTATAATAATTTATGAAAAGTAAAATGAAAGCTGACGGATATCTATAGATTATAATGTGTATGTACTAGATGATGTTATCGATTTTGAAAATAATAACATTTAAGTATGATATAATATTGACGATTTTAGGAATAGCCGAAATATGAAGATGAAGAAGTGCATATTAACTATTTCTTTTATTCAACGAATAATTCACAAGATTTAAGAATGCACCATTCCAATTATTGAACATAATTAATTTTGAAAAACAAAATTATGTTATAATGTAATATTATGTTAAAATATAGTTTTTAATAAATATTGGAGAGATCCGTGACGTCGGTTAGTAATTAAAGTAGTAAGTATCTACTTTGATTTAATAAACAAAAGCCGATTGCCAAAAGTAGCTTGATTTGGAAGTGCGCTGATGGGCAGTTATTAAGGGCCAATAGTTAAAATTTGTCGTAATCACTATGTCACCTTGTAGCATAGTAGACAATGCGCACTGGGCGCAAACCCAAGAGATGCAAGTTCGATTCCTGCCGGGTGTTACTTTTTTCAAAAAGATTTTTGCTAATGGTTATAATATATTTTCTCAGAAATGTTTTTCAAAATATATTCAGTTTATTATACTGGGTAACCTAAGGTGAAATTACAGTAACGGAAGTGTTAAATTAATAACATACATATGTCTTATACCTCCTCGTATGCCTTGCAAAAATCCATACAAAACGGACTAACGCAGTATAAAGGTTGCAGAATGGCCTATGAGTCCAATAAACAAAAACTTATGTGCATAACAGTTTATATTTTACATGGGACTATTACAGACAGCGGAAGGTGTAAAATACCTACCTATAAAGGTAGTCTAAAAATTAGCGTCAGTAAATGTTCATCGATACAAAATGCATTTTATACATCTATTATGTAAAATGGTTCAAAATACTTAGAATATTAGTGCTACATTTTTCATTTACCATCATGTTTTTTTTTATTTTAAATATAAGATAAGTACATCATTTTTAAAATAGATAAAATCATTAAAATACTTATTAAAAAACGTTTTATTTAAAGAATAATTAATTATTATAAAACTTTTAATTTTCTCAATGATATATCTGTATAATTTCGTAATATTTTTAAACTTGTTTATACACGTGTCAAGTGAAGGTATTTTTTCATGAAAATACTTAAATATCTAAGTACAAATAAAAATTCTCTACATTTAGTTCCTGTTCCAAGTGTATTTTTATTTGAACTGTTTCAGAAGCTTTGAGCTTTGAGTAAAGTTCAGTGCAAAAGTATAAATTGTTTCTTTTTCTAGAGAATAAATAACATTCTTCTATATTGAACGGAGAAACGTCAGGGAAAAGCAACATTTTATATATATTTTTTTTTCATTTTGTTTTACAACCTTCAGGCAACTTTCCATTGGAGCGTAGCATTACAAATAACATTTTTTTCCATGAAAATTTAATCACACCCTTACAAAACCACGAAAAATCTCAACCACACATATTAACAATATATTTCAATAATCAATTCTATATTAAATGCGTAGACACTAATGAAAATTCATGTTTCGTGTGAACATGTGTATTTAGTATTCCAAAGGAAACATAATGTTACAATGAACCCCTGAGAACTTATAACACCCATTAGGAAAAGCCTTGAATAAATTGTTTCCGAATGATATATATGCAATAAGGAAATTATTAAATCTTATGAATTATTCGATGAACAAAAATAGTTTAATTTTAAATTATAGCTCTTACTATTTGTCAATATGTCGTTGGGCTCCCATGTCATTATTATTTATTTTTAAAACCGTTTTTCTCTGAAATAATATTTTATTCTTAATTTTAAATTTGTTACTTATAAATATAGTATACCTACTATATACATATATTATGTTTTAATAAAAAACCAATATATTTTATATCAATAGTCAAAAAATCATAGTATATTAATAAAAGAAGGTATGACTTATTTATAAATATACGAACATTTAATATAACTTTAATAATAAATAATTTTAGTATGTAGGTTTTATAATATTTTGAATGCACTTTTTCACTTATAAAAACTCTTGAAAATATAATATATTTTGCTGTTGTCAAAATATAATGTGATATGTAGAAATTTAATTAAATAAAAATTCTTTAATTTACAGAGAAATACTACTTAATTTGTTTATATAGCTTCTTTCAATAAGTTTTCATATTATGATATAATATAATACAAGAATTTTTATTTCTACGTATATACTTATATTATATAAATTCTATTTATAAACAAAACACATAAAGAAAACCACAAAAATATACCAACTGCAAATTCGATAGTCCACTTTCCTATCTTATCATATATTTAAAGCATTCGTATTCAAATACATTCGGGCTTTGCTGAATTTTCGGGAAAATCTTTATTTCAAAGCACAGCCAACCGTTTTTCTGGGAAAGCCAATAGAATTTGAAACACTAGTCGTCTTTTTCTACATTTTCATTGCATCCTTTTTGGACACTATGTTTAACTGGTGTACAATCATAAATACAGAGGGAATGGGCTTAATATTTTATTATTTATTACAGATAATAACCATGACATTTAAAGTAAATAACATAACTAATTTACATTTTAATCGATTATCTTTATCATAATAAATGCAAATAAATACTATAAAGTTTTCTTTATTTTAGTAAAATAATCTATTTAAAAATAAAAACCAATATATATGTATTACTTCGTTCACATCATTTAATAACGATCATAACTGATTTCTTACACAGCAATACATTTTAATTTTAATATGAATTAATGTATCTTAAATTTACATAATATATTCAGTTAAGAATTTTCCAATGAAACTGATGAAACCGGCTCTCATCATTATTATATTATGTGTATAATTATTTCATAAAGTATTTTATTTTAATTAATATAAGGTTTGATTATATCATAATAAGATGTAAGGTCAATTACAAAAAATATATATTTAAGATATTTTTTCTGTTACAAAAATATATGAAAAAAAAATTTTTTTGAATATTAGGACCAATTAAATGAGATACTATCAGTGGATATTTTTTTATTAATAAATAAAAGATTCAACAACGCTGTAAAGAAAAAAATAGTTTAAAAATCGTAATATTAAAATATAAGATGAGAAACATCATTTTTCGTCTCTTATCTTGATAGGAAAATTTTGCATGAACACATTTATTTGATATACGTTAATACAGTGTTAATAAATATATCAAATATCCTACGTAAGTAAAGTCATTGTATACATATTTTAGTAAACCACAATCTGTATCTTACAATGATAACATGAAAGGGTGGGCACTTTGTATCTTTCAAACAACCGATAGGTCCAGACACAGAGGAAAAAGTAAAAAGCGAATCTCACTGAATAATATATGACCATCGATCAAGGGTGACCCCCTTTATCTCTTGTTTTCTAGCCCTTTACGTTGTATGTTTACATTTGTAATGTTTGACGTACTATTATCAATAGATATTGTCACTGTATATATTTTTTCTTAATCACACACTCGGTTGTCTTTTTATCAATCATTTTTAATGTTAATATTTTAAATAAATATCGTCATAATTAACAAAAAAAATTTACTATGATAATGAATTTATTCTTTTCAGTCAAATTAATAGTGCTTTAAGTGATAACTCCTGTATAAAATTGTATATAAAGCTTATGAAAGAGTATACGCTTCATAACTTTACACCCCGGCTCTAGGATGAAAATAATTTAATATATTCTAAAAGTATATTTGTAACATATATTAATATCTATTATTTATGTATTTATCACTACATATTAATACAAGTGAATATCATTTAATCTAATTTTATCCGAGGTAATCAGGCAAAGAGGCGTTTTATTAGTATAGTAAAAAGTGTATTTTTAAAACGTATACTCTAGTTGTGACTGCATTATAATTTTATGCGAGCGAAAGGAAGAGGGCGATACCTACATCTTGCACAAATGAAGAAAAGAATAATTAGTCGAATAATCACCTCTGAATTACTTAATTCCATTACAGAAACATTAGAGTTCCCATGTAAAATGGTCCAAAAAATCAATCATCTTTCAATTAGCTTTCCCTAAAAATAGCAATTAGCTTTTTATTTTTACACACACTTCTTTTTGTGATATCTAAATAGTTGCTATAAATGACATCACACTATTTTCGGTTGACCCCCACCTTCTACAATCATCACTCTTTATCACAAAATCTATATCGATTTCAGTATTATAATGTTCCCACGTTCAAAAGTACATTATTTTCAGAATAAATTAGTTTATATTTTGTTGGTTTTGTGACGTCACAATTTTTCACTTCACATCACTGTTGCCCAAAAATCTATATTTATACGTAGTTCTTATAATATATACACTATAGTAAAATCCACTGAACGATCTTAGTATTTCTAATATGGGTACCTACATATATATAATATGTAATATTTATTTTCTGGGATTACATATTATAATACGTAATATACAAAAAAACAGTTAAATATAATTTTTATAGAGTGGAGATTGTTATTAAATTATTTTGGTTATTATGTAAACTTCTGACCGATGTCACTGGCTTTAACTCTTACTTCAGCTACTACTTCCAAAGTAGACCCTTACAGTCATTCGATGACATTTACCATCCCAGATACTCCATGCTTTGGATTCTAGTGTTAAGCACATCTATCATTAGGAATAGATATAATATGAGGCACCAAAGCTAAGCGGCCCTTTATCCTCGTCATCTATAGTACTGGCGTTTGTATACCTATTAAGGAAGAGCTCATGGCCCTTTGTCGTGGGTCTGAGGAATAATATGAAAATATGGGTTAAACAGTGGTATATCCTTCGAATTGACGGAGTCAGCATTGCAAAATATTTTAATTTTTATATCTATACAGAACTAAAGTGCCTATCTTTTATCTCCTACTGTAGGAAAAAAAATATAATAATATATATATTTGGACTAAGGAGGCTCTACGACCAATATTGCCCGTGGTCTTGAAAATTCGGTGGGGATGGCCGGATCGTAATAATTATTGTTATGGTCCTTTATCGACTGCTTTGGGAAGTCTGCTGTCATGGGGAGCTGTAAGTAGAGCTTTTAGAAAATTTCAAGACGTGGTCTTAGTGTTTTAGACTGGGTAGTGGGTAGATAGTTTATATGTTCAAGTCTCTATGAAGAGTGGTATTGAGAACGAACCACGGGGCATCTTAATCATTCTAAGATATTTGTTTGTATAGTCTGAAGCGTTTTAAAATGTTTTTTTAGGATAAGCATAGCCCAAGACGGTTACATGTAAATTGTGCGTAAAACATTTCACCGTGGCACAGTTTCCGTGGGCTTTCTTATCGGAAAGAGATGACCGTATACTAAACGGTCTCCAATTTTATTAGATTCAATATAAACAAAAATTCAATTTTCATAGCTTTCACTGCTTTGGCAAAATACATGAATTCAAGAATGAAAACCTAACCTTACCTAATTTAACAAATAATTCAGTATTCAGCTATTTTCAAAATTTGTTTTCTGCTGGCTTAATGTAAAGTGAAAACCGACAAGAACCGTGTTTTATTTAGACATGAATTTTATGTCAGTACTATACGACCCAAAGAGGTTGAACGGTCTTTAATATACGGCCATATATTTCCTATACAACATTTCATGGTGAAGTGTGATACGGCGAACTGCATACGTACAAGTTTCCGGATACGGCCCCAGACGGGGGCAGCATTTGTATAATGGGGTTAAACACTTGGCCTGCAAGTGCAGATATAACCACTAGTCACCTATACAGCCTAAGATATCTAATTGTCACAACCGTTAGTGTCCGTTTGTATTGTCCACGCCATGTTGGCCAATTTTTAAACATGCAACATTAAAACGTGTCTATCAACGCAGAAAATAATTATTCATTCGCCGAAATAATTTCTAATTTATTTTTCGATTCTGTGTACTTGTATGTACCTTTGGTTTAAAACTGAACAGGTGATGCTGTAAACTATATATCGATAATTCAATTATTTATCAACATACAGGTATCTATTATTAAATTGTACTTAGCTTTCAGGGCATTAATATTTCACTGTAGCAATTCACCATCAGTATTACCATACTAAAGACAATAAAATGGCGTTCATTAAAGGGTATATTGCACTTGTGAGTAATGATCTTATTCAAATAGCAGTAGCGTAGCGCCAGAGGCATCAGCATGCTGCCAGCCGACTAGCAGGTTACAGGTTTGAGACGAGGCAATCACGACTCGCCTTTGAAACAGTGGCGCCCTTTTACTGTAATGAATGTTTATTTAATATAAATTACAGTCGTTAGTTGTTATACTATACAACGAGATACTATAACTATGTTCGCTTCGAAGAATATTTGATTGAATTATCTATGTATCCACAGTTACCCAATGAGATGATAAATAAGTTCATAGTATTAATTCTGAAGTATGAGAAGAGTCTAATAATTAATCTTGTGTGGAGAACGGTTTATATTTTATAGTAAGTTCAAGACAGCTGATAGTGTCCAGTTTACAATATGGCCCGTTTCAGACGGGACACCAGTGTCGCGCTCGATATAATATAGGAGGTCTTTGTATTCGAGTAAAGGGGCCTTTGTATTATATTTATGAACGCCCAGAGCTAATGAGTCAACGCATAATTTTGCGTTATAAATTAGAACATAAAACTGGCTCCGGTAATAAAAGCAAATGTATCGGCGGCTTGAGAATGCAGCGGCCGACAGAAAAGTGTACCGGACACGCATTGACTTATTAGCTCTGGGGAGTTCATAAACATAATACAGAGGCTCCTTTATTCGAATATAAAGGCCTCCTATATTATATCGAGCGTGACACCAGTGTCCCGTCTGAAACGGGCCTATGTTATCTGAATTAAAAGTGATATGACTCCCTGATTTCCTATTCTAGACGCACTACGTTACCCGAGCCTTGATTTATCGGAATATTGTTATAAATACATCTTATTGGCAATGCCAATTAGGAAAACAGTGACTGTCTTCAATTAAATTACTTTGGATATTGATATATTGGTTGCGTTTTTCATAGTGGACTGTAATTTTTTGGTGGAATGATTGTGATGTAGATGCTGGAGGGGGGGTTACACGTAGGATTCCAGGAACTGTCTTTTTATGATGTTTTGTGGTCTGGCTGAAGTTGGTCTCTGGGGCATGCCCTCGCGTCCTGCTAGGCACTCACAAGGTACACTTTTGATGAATGATATGATACATAAGGAGACACCCTGTATCTGTAACACGGACACGGGTGATTTGGTTAACGATGGTTGCACTGTACACACTCGTGATATGCACTTAACTTTTTGAATCAGTCTATATGCTTGCAATTACTCGTTAAATGACAGTAAAGCTATAACAAGCCTACACGCATCCGTTGTCTTATGGTAACTGAATATTATTTAATCACGATTAACTAATGACCCATGATTGCTGGTCGCCTGGTCTTGCGACACTAACTAGGGATTTGAGGTATTAGGAAATATAGAGATGAAAGCGACCATAATTATTGGCCCAACCATACATTGTTTTAAGTTATGGTCTGCTTAGTTCACCCGGTGTACTTTCATCTACCCTATTTTTATATTTTTTACTAATATTACGGCGTATTTTCACTTAAATATTTTTAGCATTGGTTTTGTATGTCATGCTGTGAACGTTTTAAATTTTTAATTTATTGTGTTCATTATACATGTAAATTAAATAAATTTGAAATTGAAATAAGTGATATCAAACACTATTGAAATAAAACGTAATATTAATATTTATCCTCGAAGATAGGTTTAAATATGTTTTCATTTTATCTATTGCCAAATTTATCCGATACGTTATAGTGTACATTATTTGACTTTAAACGGATAGCCATAAAACCCAATATGACATTATCCATTTATGCCTAAAATTTTCAAGGCATGTTGTCACGTGTTGTTTTTCTGTCAATCAACGATCTGCATATACAGGTGCGCGGCGAATCCACGATGCTCCTCAAAGGCCAGGAGGTGGATGTCGATGACTTTCATCTAACGTCGCCTCCCCGCCTTGTAATAAAATCACAAAAAAAAAAAAAATCAAATGTATCCAGCATCCACAAGTGAGTTTTAGGGCACCCACTTTAGGAAACCATGAATTTTAAAAGGTGTGATAATGATTTTGAATTTTTATTTTTTTTAACTGACATTTGCTTAGGATCGACAACAAAAAATGAGCTAAACATACACAACCAAAACTAGAGCTAATAGAGATATAATAATTATGTATTACTAAAAAATATATATTTAGGTCCTAGGTATTTTATTATGTATATATTCGAATATATTTCAATGAAAATAAAATCAATTAAGTTTAATTCCTACGCTTATGTTTCTTTACAAACAATGCACTGAATGCGGATAATTGAAATGGTCGCCTGCCTGCTGGAGGAACATTTGCATCAGTATATTTTTGCGCTTGTTATCTATATGCACATGCCAGTTGCTAATGAATGGATTATACAATTAACTCTTTACAATACAGCGCTTAAAACAAGACAAGATACCATTGGGATAGTGCACATATCTCCACGCTTTTGCATACGACAATAGGTCTTAATGTAACGATTAACAATGCATACATCGGTATACCTTTCTAAAGTAGTCTTATTTGGAATGTTGTTCAGATTTATTCATTGAAAATGCTGGTCATTTGGAGCGATATTAGTAGAAGCTGTTCATTGTTAGCGTTTTATAGTCCGTTCGTTGTAAAATGAAAATTTATTGTGTAGTTTTGTTGATCAAGATGATAATATTCATATTGTTAATTTTATTATTATATGGTTACTTTTATAGAGTAGATGGCACTGGCTTTTCATTGAGGGTATCTAGGTTCAATTCCCGAGGAGGTCACAATACATACCTATAGGTACCATAAATAGTTTTCTATTACACTACTGTTATTGGACCATATGACATATTATAGTGTTTCAATAACTCTACAAAAATTAAACAATTGGTCCATTTTGACAAGATATTTAGCCGATTATATGCCTTCAGCGAGTATTCTCGATCTATTAGGCCGTGATCGACAGGACGCCCATACAAATGTTGCGAGGTATCTCGTCCGACTTTAAACTCAAATTACTAGCTACTGTCGATTGATTTGCATAATTTAAAAATTTAAACACGCGGTGACAAATCATGAAAATAAGAGCAATACAAAAATGTTCTTCATTTTTAAAAAATCTTGTCCTCCATTTGCTCTAAAATCCAAATTGGATCTTGAGTGCCTCACAAAGAGGTTTTTGATAGATTATTTTGCAAAAAAATAGATGTTAGACCCTTGATTAGATATATGATAGATAGATGCTCTGGGTCCAAACACACATTGAAAAACGATATGTAAAATTACAAAACTTTCAATAATTAGAACTCGAGACCCACGTCGTTACCATTTCTCCATCACGGACGGCAAAATCATATGTATACAAGGCCTGAACAAAAAGGATGCATAAGTGCAAGTGAGAAAGTATTCGGCACCCTTATAATCTCTGCGACACGCGCTAGAGTAAGATAAAAGGTTTACAGATGTGTGAGATGATTTGCTGTGGTGTCGCCGCCAAATCTTAGTTTGTTGCTTAACTATACGTCGATAACATGCTAGCGCATGTTGCTTAAATTGATATTTTTTGTGTTAAACATAAAGTCAGTGGTAAATATTTTTAGTTAATTAAGTAGGAATGATGGTTCTGTGTGTTGTATTAAAATGTGGTAGCCGTACTGATAGGCAAGAAGATGGTATTACGTTTCATAGGTAAGTTGATACATGTTCGTGATAATTTATTTGTATATTATTATATATTTTAATATCAGTGACCCAGTGTTTCTTTAAAATAACTTAAATTATGGATATCTTTACCTAATGGTTGCATTTTGATCGCTTAAAATACTATTTAACGTAAAAAAATATAAAATTATGTTTTAATTCTGAGCGTCTAGTGCGAGCACTAGCGAAATGGTCTATGGTCTCAAACATTTGTGTACGAATGCGTTCGCTCGCCCACAAACCAAACGCACGGCACGCAGCTTCATTTAGCAATGCAATATCTATAGTCTAAGTATGTATACATTTTAATATTCTTCATTATTGAATAAAACTAATGTAATACTAATCGAAAATGTGAACAAAATCATACCTTATAATATTTTGAGAATCTCCAGTATCCCTCAATGATCATTATTACCTTGCTTCAATATAAATACGATAACCATCTGTTAATGGGATTCGATAGTATCATCAGTAACCGTATATATTTAGAAATATTCACAGGATCAATAGTTGGGTCTATAGCTTAGTCATCAGAGCAATCACCTCGCAAGCAAAAAACGTGTGTTCGGATTGCAATCAGTGTCAAAAAGTTTCCGCTACTCTTTATTTCGTTAAGATATAATAAAATTATTAATTTCAAAGTCGCATAGTGTATTTTTGTCAACCAAAATCCATTAATATACTATATTATGATTATATAATTTTTAATATAATATAATACACACATCTCTCTCATGTATGGATACCGCATCTTGTAGCGATTACATTGTGAAACATAAGTATTTTGTATTAAATAATAGTAAGTGAAGGTCCTCGTTTTGTGCTTAATTAAGTAGACCATGTTTATCTATACCTACTATATACTAAAGACTTTGAAGTTCTCACGTTCTAAATATTGCTACAACAAGCATTGCGTTTTGTTATTGTATTACATTGTGTATTTAGTATACAACAAACGATTTCTATTATCTGATTTTGATTGTGATCATTTAAAACAGCTTTTTTTTAAATATACAGCAAGAAATTAAAAGTACTTTTCTTCCAATTAAAATTGAACGAATGGTTTGTATATTTATACTTTTAAAAGTATTTTATTGTTCAGTACTTTTAGCAGCCTGAATATATACTGTCTTAAATAGTGACTTGCCCTTGTACCTGAAACACAAAATGGCAAAATGTTCAATTACCTACCTTATGTTTACTCACCGTTATTCATACAAGGAAAGGGGGGGGGGGGGGGAGAAACGATACAAATTGTTTCAATAAATTGAATATTAAAGAGGATCGTAACCGGAATGATTTTGCTATCGAACAGCCTTTTCAACGGGTTGACCCAACTTCTCTCGGCATTATACGACACGCAAGGCATATGGACATTGGTAGACGATAGACCCGTGTTACTCATGAATTTCTGCATGTATTTGGGGCATCCAATTGCTTTAATATTCTGATGACTAAAAGAAAAAACATCACGGACACTATCGATCCTAATAATTATTACCCTAAGGCCACCTGTGGATATTATACCTCGCAATGACTCATACGTGTGTATCCTTAGTTATACCTGCAGGCCAACTATTTATTGCTAGACTCAAAATGTGGTTTTTCTGGGTATGGGGAATGTTCCTTCAAAAATACGGGTGTTCGCAGTTGAAACGACGAGAAACTATAGGGTAAATGTGGAAGTCAGTGCCACCAACTAGATTCTATTATCTTTGCCCCCTCCATAATCAATAAAAATCAATAATAAATTATTATGGATAGTTTTTCGAAACGGACCCTTCCCAAACCATTTTCCTGTTTGCGCGCCTGCTCATCCTAATCATATATAATATGCATACGAAACAGAATCCATCGCTAAAAAGAGGTCCGGAAATTTTAAGTACCTAGTGCTTTATAGTATTAAAAGATGTATGCTGGGCATAACCTCCAAAAATCATAAAAGACTTTTTAATTGTTTAATCGAATGTAAACGCTCTAAAAACATAATGTATATTTGACAAAAATTGGACTCGGACTCGGAGATCGAAATAACCACCTCGATTCGATTAATAAGTAATACAATTATCATTATAATTTTACTACCCAAGACAAAATGGCGACAATGTCGAGCAAGTACGTACATTATGTTCTCAAAAAGAAAAAAGTTATTTTCCTACACTATCTCATCTAGAAAATTACGTAGCGCTTAGTAATATTAATAAAAGTTGACCCTAAAGGGGGTTATCTACTTACTGTTTAGTTAGTTAGTTTGCCGTTCCAGACACAGCAGCGCTGTACTGCTGAAGAAAATCCTTTCAGGAGTTTTATGACAAAAAAGGAAGTTTTATCATAAAACTGGCTGACGGTGGACAGCGAAGATACTGTAGGGCGGAAAAAATGTGTTTATATATTTATTTTATTTTTACCGATTACTACTAAATTCTCTGACTCTACTAAGACTACTAAATTAATAGTAGTGAAACACTAACACTTGAGAACATCACATATTTGTATTGTGACTTCGCCAAGAATCGAACATGTTACCTCCGATCTGAGAAGCCAGTACCTTTTTAATTTGACTATGTTATGATCAAGTAATAACTTCTTCTTCTTATTGTGCCATCCCCTAGCGGAGGTCGGCCACCATCAAGGCGATCTTATCTTTGTCGTCTGCTACCTGGAACAGTTCGGTGGAGCTGCACTCGTACCAATCACGGAGGTTCTTAAGCCACGAAATGCGGCGCCGTCCTCTGCTATGCTTCCCATTGATCTTCCCTTGAATGACAAGTTGGGGAATGCTGTATTTTTGTCCTCTCCTAATGTGGCCGAGGTATTGTAGTTTCCTGGTGTTCATACTACGTAGAACTTCTCGGTTCATTCGATTGAGAACTTCAACATTTCTCACCCGGTCAGTCCAAGGAATTTTGAGGATGCGTCTATACAGCCACATCTCGAAAGCTTCAAGTCTCCGTGACATCTCTTGGTTTAGCGTCCAAACTTCCATACCATAGAAAAGAATTGAGAGCACATAACATCGTACCATACGCAGTCTCAGACCTAGGTTAAGATCTCGATTGCTAAGGAGGCGTCTCATTTTGAGAAAGGCGCTCCTTGTAATCTCAATTATAGTTTTTATTTCCTGAGACTGGTCCCATTTCTCATTTACCCATGTACCTAAATATTTATAAAGGGTCACACGTTCGATTGGTTCGCTGTTAATGAAAGTAATAACTACTGTTATTTTATATTAGTCATTGTAGTTATTTCGAGTTTGAAAGATTACCAGTTTGTAAAACGAGCAATAACACAAGAAACCTTGTTCCAAATTTTCTGGATAACATGGAATCCTTTTTACTAATAATTCTCATTCCCTTTAAATAATTAATATTATACTCTCCCTTTAAAATACAACTCATTTCCTTCTCCTTTTTTATTCGTCATTATTAAGTAGGATGCCCGTAGCTTAATTGGTTATAAATATTAGTGCAAATCCAATGAATTCAGATCCCGTCGGGCGTTGTATTTTTTCTAGTAGGTATCTGAGGCGTTTTCAAATTATGTATATTCAATAATAGAATGTCCATTCTCAAATCTTGTGAATTATTTATTGAATAAAAGAAAATATGGTAAGTATATGAAATAAGATTAATTTATAAGTATGTAGGTATACACATAAAAAAGAATACTAATTAAATAATTATTGAGGTTATCCAAACTACATATCGAAACTTAGTCATAGCGTACATGTTCAGTGATATATTATATTATAATATACTCGTGCACAATTATAATTAATGTTAAAGCATCATCATCAATCGGGGTCGATATACTGCTGAATGAAAATATCAACGGGATTTTTCACTCCTTTCTTTTTTGGCAAATTAAAGTACTTAGATGTCCATCAATTTAGCAGGTTGTAGGTCAACCCTGTGGTCGTTCAGTGCCCTTTGTGTACCACTATATTGTTATCATAATATGACTATATTAATTCACCGGTTTTCTACTCATCGTGCAACATATTATCAATGCCACTTCATTATTTTTACGATCTACGTACAAAAAAAAATATATATAAAACTCTGATACAATTGTATATAATATGGCAACATAGCGGCAGAAAGTTTTATGGGAGTTTAATAATTATATCGTGCAGTATTTTTTTGGGTTACCTTGTTCAAAAAGTCTTCTATGTCAGTTACGGCATTATGATCGGGTCTACGACAAAGTATTACAAGAACTGTGGATATAAAAGTTATATACTTACCGAACTTTTCTCTGTACTTTCATATAATACCCATACAAAATAAACGAAACATGACAGCATAGAAAGTACCAAAAATATTTTAGGAACTAGAAATTTGTTGATAGAAAAAACGTTTTTTACTCACAATTCACAGTGTAGGTATTGATATAGGCAAGGAGGTGATAATTGGTTTTTAATAATAGTAGGTACGTCTTTAATATTGTCAAATTCGTATATCTTTACGGCACCGTGAAACGAAAAGAGTTTAAAATCCTTCTTAAAGAGTATATACTATGTAGCACAAATCATAATAATATAACATCATATAGATACTTCCGTATTGTACTTAAATTTATAAGAAAACCACTTAACCTACTTCGGTGTTTGGTGGCTATTACAACAAAACAAAATCAAGCAATCAAGGCTAAGATAATACTTCTTCATAATATAACAGAATATAGTACATACAGAGGTACTATTGCAAGCTTATGTATCACAATTTTAGGTGGCCCAATAGCTAAATTCTTTCATCCAAAGGTTCGATTCCCAGTGAGGTCACAATATATTTATATGATTTTTTCAAACCGAGGGTATTTGAGATTGTTTCGTTTCTATTACTAGTTATACAAGTTTCACTACATTACTGGCGAGTGGCCTCATCTTCTATTGTAGTGTTAAAAAGAAGGTTGCTGCCAAAAGTTATTAAGTCAATAATTTAGGTATTTAAAGTTAAAAACGGATTTTGTGTCTATATATAAATATATACCTATGCTAAAAAAAAATAAAGGCATCCCATATATAGAACAAGCACACAAAGTAGAAAAAAATGCAATATGTCTGATTTTAGAAATTTCAATTACTCCATAACATGATTTCGAGACTTACTAGTCTTTGGCAGTAGCCCCATATATATATATATATATATATATATATATATATATATGTATGATTATAACATGTCACTAGTTACTTTATATTATGATACTTTAAATTATGTGACAAACCCTATTTCGGTAGTTTATGATTTGAATGAAAGCCTTGGGTCCAAACAAAAAAAACAAACGAGCTAGTTGGTTGATGTAGCCCTAGATAAGGCCTATTGTCCATATATAGAAGTCATTTATAATAATATAAATAAAATGCATTGTATTGTATAATAATATCATCATGAATTGACAAATATTATTTAAATTATCAATTTTCAATCACCCTGTACGACAAAGCATCAAAAGAGCATTACTCTTTATTCGAGCACTAATCTGTACCGTTGATAAGGAGACGCTAAGCTTTCACACACCTTGTAGTTATCTACTGTAATATCTTGGATGCGCTTCCACAACCACATACTTAACTGCTTTCTATCTATATACTCGTATCATAATGTGTGTTTGTGGATAAAGAAATATCATCCCTAGTCAGTGGAAACCTTTGACTATGTATAATACTAACGAATGAATTTAAATTCTAAATTATTTTAGAGTTATTATACATACTAGTGATACTACAGTAATTGTTTTATACCATATCACTTATCCAAACAAATTTTATATCTCTCGTTCAGAATGAGAGCTTTTATAAATAATAAAATATTATAGGTGCTTTCAAATAATATAGTATCCTATTTTTACGTGGAATAATCCGTCGAGAGAAAGCGACAACAATAATAGTGTTTGTGAAGTGACAAGCTATATTTGGGGTACTAAAGTGACTTTACACCCCCTGGCCAATCATCGAGAGAATATTAAATTTGTTCTCTGATCCCCGCAAAAGAGTCGTTTTCCACCCTTACTATACGCGCAAAATGACGACGCTTACTAATGTTTTAATTTAAGTAAGTAATTTAAGTTCCATTATCTTGAAAAGTTAGCCATGATATCGATATTTTTTTACATTTTTATTATGTAGAAAAAGATCATGAGGCATTTATATTAGTGTAAGATAATTAACAAAAAAATAATATAACGTATTGTCACCGCGATATTCGAGTATCGTACGCGTCGGATTATAATGTAGTGGGTTTTAAATTAAAATCCCGTGTCTGGCAAATTCACACATATTGTTTTTAACTGTAATTGGGATACATTCTGGATGCTGAGGAAGGGCAGTTTATATGGGAGGAAATCCAAGTACTAACCTTGATGTTGATCGACTGGAGTGATGGAGCTGGTCCCAGGTTTCACGCACTCACGCACTAGTAAACCAACAGTTGTTTGACACTCTCACGGTTACATATGTTTTTGTATGAATGCTGATAACAAGTTCAGGATGGATGAGAGACGCCGCGTTCGGTCAATCCATAGCAGATTTAGCGCAACAAAGGTCGAATAGATACGTGATAAATGAGTCATCTGGTGGTATTAACGCGGCTTTGGTCGTATCGTATCAGATCATAGCGCGATGGAGGTTGAAAGGGTACTGAATCATTTATCTATTAACGTGTTGGATATTAAAGTGACTGGTTAACAACAAAAATGATTGTAATATGTAGAAAAAAATATTGGATAGGGTTAGGAATCGGATTTGGATTATAATTGGCCCTAACAGTATGTTTAAAATAAAAGTATGGACCTAATAGGTTGAGCAAGTGGTTTACATTAAATTTATTTTCTGTAAAAATAAAACAATCTGTTAATACAAACCTCTACCACGTGGAGGGCGATATAATCATTTTAGGATCGGGCATGGTCAAAAACAAAATTATCACCGCACAAAAACCTGCATAATATGGAATTTAAAGTCTGTCTTAATCAAAATAAAAAACGTAAAAGCTTTATAGCTTTTAGCTAATCTTTTTATCATCATTGAGATATAGGTAATATAAATATACGCCGTAGTGCTTAAATATACCGACAGATAAATTCCCAGTCTCTACACCCGATTCATATTATGAAGTCCCAGGAAAAAATCCATAAATAATTATAAGTAAATTATTATTAAATACCTGAATAATGGAGTTCATTAAAGTTCTATTATAAAAGTTATTACTCTCATTTTAAAATAACTCAGATTTATTCTGGAAAAATATCGCTGGATAAATAAAAAACTCGTCTAGTGCAAGTGCTTCTAAATTAGTAGTTTAAAAAAATTAACTATATATTTTATCTCAATAATCTGACGAGGCATTTGAAATAATTCCGATATCTCCTTAAATTCATTACTTTAAACTCCTCTGTTTCAGCAGATTTCAGTACACGGGTAGATACAGAAGATATTTTTCATACACCTAAAGATAAATGACGACAGAGCAAGTCAAGATTATTTTATTATTTTCTAAACTCTATATTATAGCCCTAAAGTGTACGGTTGCTACATTAGTCCCGTGCAGGTTCGTTTCGGGACAAGGAAGTGTGGAATTAAATCTTTTAATTCTAACACGTTTATAGCGCCATGGAAAGTGGCAGTTCACAAATTTTGTTTCATGTCTAAATAAAACACGGTTCTTGTCGGTTTTACACTTTACAAGAAGCCAGCGGTGAACCAATTTTGAAAATAGCCGATATGCTGGATTATTTTTCGAGTTAGGTTAGGTTAGGTGTTCATTCTTGAATTCATGAATTTTGCCAAAATCGGCTATGAAAATTGGCGCGGTTCCCGCCTAACTTCTTATAAACCGATTTGTACCTAAAACACTTACAAAATACGTAATAAAAACTACCAAAATACAAGAAAAAGACAGTAGAAAATAGGTAAGTAATTAAATTAGGAATACAGAACATCGCATAATTTTGTCATCTCGGTACTACAAAAAAGCTCACGGCAAACTGTGCTAAGGTGAAATATAATACGTATAATTTACATGTAACCCACAAATTGAGGCTGCATAAACATGGCGGGTGGAGATGGGATAACTCAAATAATATTGTCGACACTTTTCTTTCATTAAAAAATATACCTATATTAAGCTTGAAAAAAAAACACTTATGTTCTAGCTAGATTGTAAATTTAAGCAAAATTATTAATACAACTGTAAATTATTTGTGAAAAACTATAATAATAAAAGTTTTGCATCGCTATCTCATAAAAATATACCTACGTATTGCAACATAGTATGCGTGAACCCTTATAACTCTTAGGCTATATTTTGTTCTGCTAATATGTCACGTATTAATGATACCGTATAAGACAAAAATCGAGCTTTTCTTATGCATTATTATAAAAGTTCTTTCATATATATACGTCCAGATAGTTTTATATATATTATGTTTTGATATTGGTGCGTTCGTTGGTTAAGGTGTAAAATATTTATTTATTTGATATTACTATTAAAAAAATCGGTGTATGTACGCACGTTAGAAGTTATACTTCTTTGGCGTAACAAAACAAAAACAAAACTTGTGATAAACTAGATTCCTTGACTAGCTCTTAATTATCTTGTTAAATTACACACACAAGAAAAAGAACCACTTATTGGAACGCCGTTGTTTTATTTATATACACTTTAACTTATATTACTAACTGACGTTTAATTGTTTGTTTACGTTAGGAATTGCAAATGGTCGACAATAATAAATTCGCTGCCTAGGCAACGGAACAATTCTAAACTATAATATTATACTGTGATTTCAGTATTACACTGTGGTATAAAGGTAGTGCGTTCAGCTGATAACCGAACAGTCGGTGGTTCGAATCCAATCGAGTGCGTTTTTTTTTCGTGTGAAAAAATTAATTATGTGTTACATGTCACACGCCAAAAATACACTTTGATCTGATTTCCCAAACGCGCCAAAAGAAGTTTAACTTCAAAAATATATATTTTTGTAACAATAAAATAGTAGGTACGTGAGAATGGTAGTAAAATCAATTATGTTCAATGAATTTCTTTTTAACGAATAGGGTGCGGTTAAAAAATTAATAAAATAATTTAGACAGGGAGAAAAATATTTTGTGATGAATTGCAGCAATAGAGGGAGGAGGATCAAAAATAGTTCAAATCATTTGACGTAGTTTATACACGACCTATAATAAAAATCAGAATTGACTGTGTTAAAATTACACACGTCATCGTCTGAATTATTAAATTATGAGGATTTAGTGCGAACCTCTAAGTAGTTATCTAATCTAATCTTTTTATGTATATGTGTAAAATCTTTCGCTTGAAATATTCATATGGTCATTTTTAATAGATATGACGTATTAAGATCCAGATCATGGACCCGTTAGGTTAAGTTAACGACTATCATTCGTTTCGCGTAAAAAACATATTTAGAACCTCTTCTAGAAACGACAAGATCTTCACCAGATTGTAAAATAAATAAAAAATAAATATTTAAATGATTGTGGATTGGCGCTTTTAGCAGTGAAGGTGCTGGTGGATTGCGAATCTAAGGGAGGGGTTACACAGGATGCCAGACACTAACCTGACTAACCTTTATGTTGAGAGGGCTGGCGCGCGCTGGTACACGGACTGTTCGGAATGTCATTCTCACGGTTTCACTTGGTTTTGGGATGAATGATGATGGCAAGATAAATAAAAATCATGCGAAAGAATCCTATATATATTTTTTTTAATTACTTATCTTATTAATAATTATTTTTAACAAACATGCAGTCATAGATAATAATATTATGGGAAAATGTTTTAGGCGTAGCTCTAGCAGTTTATCGTTTTGTAAGGACCGGAACAGATATGCTGAAGTCACGTGATATAAATTTCATACTAAAAAACGTCCGCATTCACCAGCAAATAATCCATACAATACAATGTTGAAGAGAAAAGACGCGGTGTGGCATATTTTCTTAAACTTTCAAGAGTTGGTACTTATTATAAATACATTCCTACATAATTATACGATAGATGTCGTTGGAAAATTAAATTTATTATTTGTATATAATATAATTAATTCGTATGAAGGTAGGCTTTAAATCATCGTTTAGTATAGAGTCTTCGCCACTGATAGAGACGGAGCTTAAACATATTAAAGTCAAGCAAAAAAACAAATCTCTAGTATACCTAGTAATTATAATACAAACTAAGCCTATTGCCGAATTTGGAAGGTTAGGTAATAATAGTTTTAAAACGTATATATTACGTCAAATCTTTCTTTAGCGATGCTAATGGAAAAACGGCAGAAGACTTTATCTAGAATAAAAAATAATAATTTTATACTAAACTTGATTCCTAGATGGCGTAAGCATCTCTCCAAATTTTAATTTTATCGTACATTAATTTGTTAACAATTATTCAATTAATAATACTACGTATTTTTCTGAAGAGTTCGACTACTAATTATTATATTTCCCTGTATCTATGAATCTAAAATGTCACTAAATACAAATTCGATTAACATTTAAAACAGTAAGTTCCCAATCATAAAAATACTTTCTATAATCAATTAATACGAGGAAGCAATCAATCGATTGATAACAGAACGATATCTTGTTATATATATCGAATACTACTATGAAAGCTATTCCGATTTTATTTAATTTTATACTTTGAAACCGCATAGACTTATTTGCATGCAAATTATTGACAATTTTTTAACCAACAGAGGTAATAGCTGTTATAAATTCTCTAGAATATGTGCACGCACGCTGTCGAGGATGTGACAGTTAGTGATAAAAATCGATTTATAATTAATACCCATAGCGTGAGAAAGGTAATAGCCTTATCCAGATGTTGATATTTTAATCAGATTCTGCTGTTTTAATGCCATTTGAACTGTTCGTAAGTGTCTTCATAGGTCTAGAGATGTTATCTGACTTTTTCACACTATTTTTATTCGCCGCCAAAGTGTATTATCTCCAATTTAATGAAACGGACAACTAATTATAGGCCTTATTTGCATTATATTATTGCAGATATATATTCTAAACTTTTATTTGACTGCTGAAAACTAGGTTTAGAATATGAATGACTAATTATTGAAACTATACTTTGATTTAATTGTATTTTTTATCTATTTTCAGGTAATCATCAGAACTCGATATCGTAATTCATAGAATTAAGTGACTCCAATGACTACCGTAAGAAGTTTTTTTTTTACTTACTAATTATAATATAAGTAAGATACTTTATGACAAATAACAAAAATATACACACTTAATTTAAAAAATATTTATTGATTTTAATCTTTTCACCTGTTTATGCTATCATCCTTTTGATTATCTGTGCATCCGTGGAAATCATGTAATTAATCTATATTAATCCCATGAGAACTTTTCATACTGCCGTATTATTTATGTCATATTATGACAATCTGAAATCGATAAATTTTATATACTTACGTTTACTATATTTTTTGCAGTTGGTAAATTGTATAATTTACGATTCACAAGTTTTCCTATTTTTTCTTGCATTTATTAAAAATCTTATAAATATTTATTATCTAGGTCCACACACATAATATATTCTACAGTTACCCTAAGTAGCGGAATCTAAAAAACATAGTATGCAATTTTTTTGACAATATTCGTCTGTTCACGTATATCAGTGTCATATTCTGGTGAAGGCATAATAATATCTGTACATAAGAGATAAAAGTGCGGAAGTCGGTATGCAGATTTAAATGTACATTGTTCTTTTAACGCTGAAAATTTAGGAGTCATATGTCACATGATTTTCAAAATACTAATTACTTCTCAAACGACGGTAGTCCAATTATTATACTTTAAAATTGAAAGAGTGGATGTCCAATTTAAGTAATTTTTACATTAAGCTATTACAAAAAGATTAATTGCAAAAGTGCTGAAGTCCAACATACGGAGTTTTAGTCCGAATGCGAGTGAGTATTTAACTAGATTAGATTAACTATGTTAAAACTGTTCTCCTTAAAATATTGAATATGTGACTTCAAGACTTTTATCTTTAAGGTACAATTTTACTGTCATGAATCGTTATATTGTAATAATTTAATAATAATTAATACATCCTTCATAATTCTTTTAGCCTTTTTTGTATTCCAAAAAATAATTTTAATTTATAATAATTTTAATAATAATATGAAAAGTTTTTTGTGCAAAATAAAATACAAAAACGTCAAAACGGGTAAATTATATTTAAAATTTATTGTATTTAAACGAATAAAGCGCAGTACGGAAACAGTGACCTCACATCCGAATTCCAGAATAGCGTTTTTACCTCCCATATGATATTATTGAAATAATCTCATAATTAAATTATCCCACGGTTTACAAGATTTGATGTAATATTATGAGCGGGTATTATAATATGTATCGCAATCTGTGTCCACACGCATAACTTGGATCGATCGCATCCGACAATTTAATCGCCGTTGTACGATTGGTCGACTAGTTCACCAGGAGCTACAGGTCGAACTAGTTACATGCTAGTTATTTCTAAGTTATCACTTATCACCTGTCTATGCTATCAACCTTTTGATTATCTATGTATCCGTGAAAATCATGTAAAACTATATTAATCCCATGAGAACTTTTCATGCTGCCATATTATTTATGTTATATTATGACAACCTGAAATCGATAAATTTTACATACGTTTACTGCTACTTTCTTGAGATAGGTTTTGAAGTTGGTAAATTATTGTATAATTTACAATTACACAGTCAGTTACCTGCAATATTTTTTCTTGTATTTTATTAAAAATTAAGTAGATATTTATTGTTCTGTATAAGGACTTACGTTATTTAAGCGCTATTTTTTTAGTGAACAGGATAAGACTGTACGTTGACTAGGGACATCCTACGTTCGTAAAGAAAAAGTTGGTTTGTCGATAATTTAGGCATTTAGAGTAAACGATCGATTATTTGTGTATATATATAAAATTCGAGGTCACCTGACATATAGTAGGTACATACACATGAAACACAAAGAAATCACCATTATGCCCGATGTTAGAGGACATTTCAAACTTTTAAATTGCAATTTCTCCATAACATGATTTCGAGAATTACCAACTTTTGTATATTATAGGTTTTTTTTTTTAATTCACAGACGATGGTTTATACGTTTCAATATAATATGACAGATAGAGTTTTGTTGCTCCCCATGAATTCTCAGATTTCATTTTTTAATACTTGGAAGTAGGTAGGTATGTTGAATTACAGAAAAATATCATTTCATTAAATATATACTTAGTTCACTTTATTTATTATATTACAAATAACTTACACCTATAATAAGTCAATAATCAGTTATGTATATAATATGCAGTTTTTCGTGTCAATTACGATCAAATAGGTACTTATGTAGTTAAATATTGTTTAAATAAACATCCAAAGTGGTCTTCAAATACGTTCCTATGAGTAGAGCCACATACTGGCTCAATCAGTTGCATATATTGTGACTATTAAATCTAGCTTTTTCTGATAATAAAATTGTTTTCACATCGAAAAATTTATCAGATAACCTAATATTGTTTTTAACCAATAAAAAAATGTGGCTCTTATTGTCATATTAATATTTATGACTTTTGGTCTTTATGTAATACTTGCAAAATTGTATATTATATTGAGATTACGCACCTTTACCTACATAGGTACTGTTTTGTTGAATTTCTCGTTTTGGTTAATCAAATTATCTATTGAAATATTAATAATATTCGATTCGTTAATTTAAAAAATAGATTTATAATTTCCTCGTTATTAATAAAAAAACTCTTTTAATAAAAACATTGGTTTTTTATTTATTCAAAATAACTAAAGAGTCATTCTATCTTGGTATATTTATTTTTGATTAAGTTTAATATAATATTTGTCAAAACAATCATTCTATTTTCAGTCATTGTTATTTCATTATTTGTAGAGTTTTGTTTTGTGAATATGTTCAATAAATTAGAGTTTAATATGTTGATAGTCGATTGTGCAATTAGCACTATGAATAAACTAATACATTCCTACTAATATTAAAGTCACCGACGTATTATGTATACCTATAAATAATCACTATTTTTTTTTAAATATAATAGGCATGTGTTATATTCAAGATCATGTTTAATTATTTTAACCCTTAAACGAAAGTGAAACCGTATCTCCGTATATCAAAGCAAATCTAGCGTAAAATATTTGCATACTTAAGTTGAAGATGCGTTTCAAAAATGCATACTTAAAATTAACTCGTATATTAAAAAAATGCAAATTAAATAAATAAGTATATTTATGTGTCTTAATTTTACTGTCTATTTTCTGTATACCTATAATTATATACTATTTATTAACTACTTAACATATTACATTTTTTGCGTGGACATTTTTATATAATATATTTAACTTATATTGCTTTTTGTAGTACGTATGGTTCAAAAACACAGAAAATCATAGATTTTTTTATATATTACGAAAGATTATTCGAAATTATATTTTATTTTCAATTCAATATCACTCATCAAATAACCAGTGGCAAATCCTTGGTAATAAACGATAGTTTAACGCTCATCTTGACTTACAAAGAAATATTGTAATTAAACAAGGAAAATTACCGCCACAAATTAATCGAATTAATTTATTTGACAGTATTTAAATATTACATAATATATCCATTACCCACCATAAGCAAACTGTCAACACATGTTATATAATTTCATATTATGACACGTCGTTTATATAAATTATTCGACTACACTATTATATTAAAAATTATAATTCCAATGTTACAACGAACCCCTATATTTATTAAGTTTATGAGCTTCAAAATATAATAGTTTTAAATAACTTTTTAATATAAATAATATAATGATATTATTATTTTCAACAATTACTTAAAATTAGTAAATAACCATAATTACAATCCAAATATGTACCTACTGTTCTTTCATTCATAAACCTCCCATTATCAGGCAGTATTAGCCACTGGCTCTCAAATTACTTTTATATTTTGTTAGACGCATTACAATATAATACAATTATAATAAAAACGAGTGTTATGAATGCATCTGCTATAATGGGTAAATAATCTTATGGGGTGAGATTTTTTAATACCACAAAAAAGAGTGCTTTATGATTTTTATTTACGGACCAATCCATAACAGTTATTCAACGGAAGCTTCGGTTTTTTGCTTAGAACAGGCGGATGAGCGTCAAATTTATTGTAGTCATTTGAATAAAGGGTTGTGTTTCCAAGTGAGTACTATTCCAGCTATTTTCGAATAACACATGGTCATTCAAGTGATACTGGAAAATCCTACAACCAACGCATTTAATAATTATCCTCTCGTTTTTTTGAAAACGTTTTGAAAACTTCAAAAACAAAATTATTAGAAAAAATCCCAGCAAAAGGTTAGACTCAGTGCGGTACATTTTTTACTTTTTTACAACCATCGATCTATAATAATTCATGCGAATTCTTTCTTTGAGGATTGTGAAGAGATAGGTGAATAATTGATTGAGGCATCAGCGGTGTAGATAGATGTAAATGTTTATTGTCTTGATGCAAAGTACAGAGAGTTACAATAGTCGGACTAAAACGGTGCAGAGTAATCATGGTGAGCTTGTGCTCATACCGAGCCGCGATCCGTAGCGACGACTACCGATCTACTATTAACGATAATACCGAGAGTGACGGTGGTCGAGTAAGAAGTGAGGTGACTGGATTGAGTGACGATTTATTAGTGACTGTTGACTTTGTCAAGTGACCGGACTCGAGATGAGTGAAGAGTCATGGCTCACCCTTACATATTTATACAAAATAAGTCCATACATTATAAGAGTCATTGTCGCAACTAAATCGTAATAAACACTGTTGATCTAGGTTATGATTATTTTATGTTATTCGGTTACGAGGAAATGCTGACCAAGTGCTTCCGCAACTCCGATTTGTTTTGAAAAAAAAACTTGAATATCGAAATGTGTCATATTTTTAATTGCCTACTATATTTTTACTACATTTACTATTTGCCTACTATATTTTTACTACATTTTTATAACATTTTATCTGATGAATGTTAAACTTAAATGACAATACTAGATACTTAAACTGATTGCAACCAATGATCCAATAAGTTAGACAAGTGGCTTAATAACCATCCCTTTAAATAAGTTTTATGACTTACATTGTGTAAGAGCTGACATGAAATCGCTTGGGAATAAAAGTGATAATTTACTTAACTTTTTTTACATTAGAACAGATGAGGTACAGTTCGGTTATGAGGAATACAGCGGCAAACACATTTTGAAAATAGCCGATAATATACTGGATTATTTGTTAGGTTAACCTAAGCAAACCTAACCTTACCTAACTTAACCTAACCTAACCCAACCTAACCTAACCTAACCCAAACTAACAAATAATCCAGTATATCAGGTATTTTCCGGACAATATAATAATATGAACTTCCCTTATACGCTTATAAAATATATTCATACAAAATTAAGAGAAAAAATATATTCAGTTTTAATTAGCTATTTTTCTACTAGAAATATGAAAATATCCCAAATACACAAATAATTGATTAAAATATACATTGTACCTACCAATATTATTTGAAAAAAATAAGAATATAGACTGTATTTCCTAACACGTAGCCTATATTGTCTTATTCTTCCTTGACGCGTAGACCAACCCTTACAACAATTTATTGAAACACGTCCATATGTGAATTGCCCTTCTAAGCTTTCCTTAAAAAGGGTTCCTCTGTATTTTTTATGAGTTCGTTGTGTGTTTTTCACAGCGGAGACGCTTCTTAAACTGTGCAACACTCTGGATGACATAATTACTATTAGTTCGTACATATATAATACATATTTTATTACCCTGAACGATCTTATACTTCTAATATTATTAAATCAAAGCTAATACATTGATCATTCATTGATAAGTCTTCATATGTAATGTTAGACTAGTAATAGTTAACTTTATAAATTCTTAGTCCATATAAAAATTTTGTTTTAAAAAAAATATTCTCAGAACTCAAACAGACTTCAAACCAGAACGTGAGCACGCATTTTGTTTTCGGCGCTGCCAATAAATATAAGAAAAAAAAAATGAACTTATTAGTAGTATAACCACACATACAATTGTTCGAATTGAAAATCGAAGAGTCTTCCAAATTCAAAATGCATATAAAACTTTTCTGAGAATGGTTTCTGCAACGAGCCCGAAACGTTGAGAAAAGAAAGAGGAAGACCACGCGTTGAAAACCCAAAAATTTAATACGATATGCTACGATTAGTTATACGTATTCATTTAATTATTTAAAAGAATGTCACATTTTTTGATCTTGCGAATTATTTATCGCATAATAAATAGTTTATTACATAATTATTATTAGCAAGTGCAAGTACGTTATAACTAAAATTTGGAGTAAACCTGATACCGGTTAGTAATGAAATTAATAAGTATTGTACATTGATTTCAAATACAAAAACCGATTGCCAAAAAGTAACGCAATTTAGAAAGCGCTTCAGAGAGTATTGTAAAAACCGCTAATTAAATACGTCGCAATCATATGAACATGCATAGCTTAGTTGTCAGATCATATGAGCGTGATTCCTGCTGGGTGTCGCATTTTTTTCAAAAAGATTTTTTCTAGTGGCAATATAATATATTAAAAAAAAAAAAACGTTTTCAAATTATGTTAGTATTAATTTGTAAATAGCCATTCACTTTGACATTGAAATTCAGCATATTGACATATTTTAAGAAAGCTTTTAAAATTAAATTGAGAAGCTCTCAGTAAGAAGGTTATTCAAAATTAAGTTGCCATTAAGCAATTTGTAGAAGCTGTAACACCGTTACCTATAATATGCTCAAGGAAGATCTAAGATTGCATTCGGGATTCATTCACGCGAGTTCATTTCGCTGTAAATTACTCCAAAAGTCAAACAAAGGTGTGCCCCTAACTTTTTACTGATCTATTTTTGAGAAATGCAACCCTTCCGTGGGGTATTTGTGCAGATGTCGAGTTTTGTTGCAAGCATCTGTATTCTACATTATTTTTAGATTGAAATGTCATGTATCGAAGACCTCCAAAAAGATAAGCTTGTCCCATTTTAATTGAAAAAACCGATACTACATAATATGTAAAAGAACATTCACTTCAGTGAAATGGCAAATAATTTTCAATTATAGGTGCGACGAAATTTTGAACGGCTGCAAATCGGAGAGCGAAAGTCGAGCTGTGAACACGTGAATTTGTTTTGTGATGGCGTCGGGGGAATTAATTCCTAAATCGTGTAAAGATGACTAAAAAATGTTACCCATTTACTTGAAAAAGAAAACATGTAAATGAATATATTATTAATATTAGTAATAGAACAATAAACATAACAATAAATAGACGCATGTTGAATTTTTATCACAAATTATGTTTTGTTCTGCACGCGTCGTTTACACAATCTTCGCGTCGCGTAGTCACGATCGTTTTAAGCCGTGCCCCAGCTGAAGAATAGCCTTAATTAATTGATCCATGGTTAATTCATATTATGACATATTATAAAATTTAAAAAAAATCACTTTGTATTTACCAAATATGACGTCTCTAGGCAAAGTGCGCCCCCCCCCCTTACCCCTTTAAGGAGACTCAGAATGTCATCCCCTTTTATTTTTAGTTGCAAATCATCTGCCAATTCGTAATATAACTTCTTAACTATTTTATTATTTATTTTCTGGTGTCTTATACACCAAATATCTTTGAATTGACGTACACGTCATCTACTGAAAATTAGAGCAGTACCACGAAACTATCTCTCAAGCAGTGATGGTTTTAGATAGATAGAGGTCTGTGAAGCTGACTGGCAGGTATCTTTATAAAAATGTTTTCTGTACGATAAACCGACTTTGATTATTTTTTAAACAAATGTGTCGATTCTTTTTAAGGCTATACTTCAGTTGAGGCATGGTCTAAAAAGATCATTGCTAGACGATGCGCGGATTGTGTAAATGTGCCGAACGAAATATAATTTGTCATAAAAATCCAACATGCGTCCATTTAATGTTATGTTTATTTTTATATTACTAATAATAATAGTATATTCATTGTAATGTTTTCTTTTTTAATTACATACGTAAAGTTTTTTAGTCGTCTTTACACGATTTAAGAATATTTTCATCCGACGCCATAACAAAACAAATCGACCTGCGGACACCTCGACTGTCGGTCTCCGATTGGCGACGAGTGAGAAATTTCGTCACACCTACTGTTGAAAAGTATTTGCCGTTTCACTGAAGTACGCTCTTAATGAAGCAACCACATCGCCTGCTTCACAGAAGACCGCTACTAACTGCTCTCAATAGTTGTAATATTTGAATTCTTTCCTTCATTCGCCACCCTGTATAACGTGCCGCCCTTATGAAATTCATAACGTGCCTATCCACACCGGACGTCATTGTACACGAATACACTGTATTGTATACATATCACACATTAATATTAAGTATTATTATGTATTCATTATAATTTATTACTGTACCTATTATTAATACTGTTGTATCACAAACGTGATAATGTCAACAACGTTGCAAAGCACATGTTTACGTATTTCGTTTTAAGACAGTACTTCAGTGAAACGGCAAATAATTTTCAACTATAGGTGCGACGAAACATTGTACTCGCTGGCAATCGAAAAGCGAACGTCGAGCTGGGAACACGTCAATTTGTTTCGTGATGGCGACGGGGGTATTTATTCTTAAATCGTGTAAACATAACTAAAAAACGTTTCCCATTTACTTGAAAAAGGAAACATGTCAATGAATATATTATTATTGTTACTAATAGAACAATAAACAGAACATTAAATGGACACATAATATGTAGTACCTAAGTACATAGTTTTATAATCATCAGGACCGGTTTCGTCCGTCCCAATGGAATCAATGATAATATGTATTTGGTGGATCGTTTTAGAAAATTTACTATTTAACTTCTTGTAATTATTTAGTTTCAGTGAAAAATAAGTTTTTACTTTTCATAAATTGAAAAAAGTGCACAGATGTATTATTTGTATAAAATATACGTTGTCTTAGCACAATCTATAATTACATATATTCTTCTTGGTCATTCTCTCGTAACTGAAATCGTCACCACTTTTAAATTTTGTCATCTTATGAGTAACCAAGACTTTGCACCCTTCTCGATCATCTTCTCTCAGGGCTGAGTGAAAGCTTCCCCCAATGAGCTCCTTAACTTGGTCGCTCTAGTGCGCCGATGCTCTTCCTCTGCTTCGCCTTCCTTGGAGATCACCCAAACCACCAATTTTCCGGTCCGCGCCGGACAATATGTCCAAAAACTGCACAATGCATCTCAGACATATTGTCGAGAGCCGTTTCTTTATCTCAAAACACCGTATAATGATATGAAGAAAACTAATGTTTACAGAAACTTCATTTGTATGACAATTAAATTCCCCGATCATTCTATATAGTGGTAACACATGTAATTGCATTTTTTTGCAATCTGTGTGCTTTTTTATCTCTGCTTCACATCCGGCTTTTCCACTAATGGTCGATCTCAGATATACAAACTCGTTCACTGTTTCTAGGCAGTTTTTCTGCACTATTTCTGTTTTCCGTTCTCTATCTCGAGTGTACTTGCTGCTGGTAGAAGGTATCATGTATTTTATTTAAATATACGAGGGTGGGTCAATAATTCCTTAGAAAAAAGCATTAAAACAGTTTTTATTTTTGTATTTTTTTTTTATTTCTCAACATAATCTACTTGGAGCTCAATACACTTGGTTAGACGTTTCTCAATTATTTTAAACCATCAGAAAAATAAATTTTCGGAAGGTCCTCAAAATAAGCATTTGTCCGATCGATGACTTCTTCATTTGAAAAAAAACGTTGTCCACTTAGCCATTTTTTTAAGTTTGGGAAAAGGAAAAAGTCACTGGGGGCTAAATCTGGCGAATACGGTGGGTGGTCGACCAATTCGAACTTCAATTCTTCAATTTTAGCCATTGATCGTAAACATGTGTGAACACGGGCATTGTCCTGATGAAAGAGGATTTTTTTCCTGTTTAAATGAGGCCATTTTTCTTCAATTTCGTTTTTTAGCTGGTCCAATAAAGATGCATAATAATCCCCTGTTATTGTTTTTCCTTTTTCCAAATAGTCAACGAAAATAATTTCACGTGCATCCCAAAATACAGTAGCCATAACCTTACCAGCTGATTTTACGGTTTTCGCCTTCTTTGGATATGGTTTGTCTTCGCAATCCATTGCTTTGACTGTTCTTTCGTCTCGGGAGTATAGTGGTGTATCCGTGTTTCATCTACAGTCACAAAGCGACGAAAAAATTTATCCGGATTGCGTTGCATGAGCGACAACAGGGCTTTAGAGGCCACCACCCTATTGCGTTTATTGTCGACTGTGAGCAAACGCGGCACCCATCTTGCAGAAATATTTTTCATGCCCAATTTGTCATGTAAAATAGAAATGACGCTACCTTTTGAGATCCCTGTAACCTCAATTATCTCACTCAAATTTAATCTTCGGTCACTTAACACCATATCGTGGATTTTATTGATCATTTCTGGTGTAGTCACCTCTACAGGACGTCCTGAGCGTGGTTCATCCTTTGTTGATGTACGACCACGTTTAAATTCATTTAACCAGTTATAAATAGTTGCAAGTGAAGGAGCAGATATGCCGTGAACTAAATCCAACTCATTTTTTATTTCCTTTGCTGTTAACCCTTTTATATTAAAATGTTTAATAACAGCTCTAAACTCAATTTTCTCCATTTTCTATTTTTCCATTTTCCACAAGCAAATTTTTTTTTTAAATGTATGAAAAACACACAACAACCCGACCAATCTGATTGAAACTTCGCAGCATACTGAATCGGTAGTGCCGCTGCATGAAAACAAACCGCTTACAGTACTAGTCGCGCCACTTGTCGGCTTTTCTAAGGACTTATTGACCCACCCTCGTATAATAATACATACATGCTATATATATATATATATATTTAAACAAAGAAATTAACAGTAGCCATTTAAATAACATGTTTTTTCTTAATATTGTATACCTACTCTTACACAGACAAATAATAAACACCTGCACTATAAAGCCTTGTCAACTAAATAATACAATATCATTACTGCGATTTTTATTTGCAATTTCCTCTGAGATACTTATCTGTACGCAGAGTACCGCATATCAAGCATATTATCCCCACCACACACACTGACCACAAAAGAGCAGTGGCGTGCTATAAAGTACCCGTTTTAGTATAACACGTTTACAATACGGCGACTTAGGTAAGCTTTGATGATATTATTATAGTTATCAGAAGTATTGTATTTTTTTTTTCAGAAATAATATTTTCTACATGTTAGCTACAGCTACAAAACAAAACAAATCACTGAAAGCGAACTTGATGATACTAAGCTCATATACGATTTTATAGAAACGAATGGGTTATCTTTTTATCTTCGAGCTATGTGTTAATTGCAATAAAATTTGATTACCAGAAATATAAATATAAATTAATCTTTAGTATGACGTCAAATACTACTATTTTAGATAATTAAAATTGTGGTTCAAAATCGAGTTAAGTTGGTTATATGAGTTAATTTCGTGTTCAGAAACTTGTACGTATGCAGTTCGCCGTATCACAATTCACCATGAAATATTGTATCGGAAATATATGGCAGTTTACTAAAGACCATCCAACCTCTTTGAGTCGTATAATAGTACTGACATAAAATTCATGTCGTTCAAATTAAAACACGGTTTTTGTCAGTTTACACTTTACAGTAAGCCAGCAGCAAACGAATTTTAAAAATAGCTGATATTCTAGATTATTTGTTAGGTTAAGTTAGGTTTTCAGTCTTGAATTCATGAATTTTGCCGAAATCAGCAATGGAAATTTAATTAATGTTCATGTTGTATCTTATAAAATTGGAGATCGTATAGTATACGGTAATCTCTTTCCGATAATAAAGCTCACGGCGAACTGTGCCACGGTGAAATGTTTTACAATTTACATGATCGAACTTATATAAAATATAGAGTAATGTAAATCGTATCCCCTCATTTATACCACGAATAGTTGAAACAACTCTCTTTCCAAAAATAATCCCTTTTGATCGGCGAGCGCAGTTCCAAAATAGACCTGTCATAACTGGCAAACACACACTATCGCATTTCGAACAAGGAGTGTATAGTAAATCAAAAATAATTATTTTGAAACAACTGTGCATGTTTTTATTTTATGCATTCGAATGGGCCATTTTATGCATGGGCGACTCGTAACCTAAAGCTTTCATATTATAGGTACAATCAATTGTTGTTTCAATAAAATATGTAGGTAGGTACTATCATACTTATTGTGACTCACTGTTATCCAACGACAAAAATATTAGTATAGTATTATTCATCTTTACATCCCTGTACTCCACGATGGAGTAGTAGGACTACTGAACCCGTGGGTTGTATGTTCAAAATCAATAATATTGACAAAAAAATCCTGCATGATCTTGACATCATATTTAATATAAATAAAATATATCAAGCTACGTTACATTCCATATGTGATACGACAAAAGTAAAACTATTTGTTTTGCTCTCCATTCACTAATACCTACGTAGACTATTAGGACCACCCGTACCAACTTACATAATATGAATTAAATGAAAGCTCTCAAAAAATATATATTTAAGAGCTTTCATTCTATTGGTATCAATATTAGATATAAAATTATTACTTATAATTGGGATGTATACTGCCACTAAATTTATAAATAAATATAATAACAATTTTATATTGCAATCTGTTAATAATAATACAGATTTATAATTATACAAAATGATAATTAAGTTATTGATTTGCGTCTACATTAGTAGATTCATTCTATACCGAAATTGTACAATCGGTAGCGTGCGCGCATCGTAATGAAAAGTTTTAATTTTATTTAATTTGTTGAATCAACGATCACGGTCTTTTGTCACGGTTCATCGCGATTGATTTTCTCGGGAAATTTCATGTAAATACCGCTCTTAAAAGTTTCATTTCAAAAACCTACAGTTTTTTTCTGCTTGCGAGGAAAGTGTTTTCTCTCTTATGCTCTTTCTGTTCACAGTATTGCATGTTCCGAATTTTTTCTTAATTATTCATCGTTAGTGGGATTATAGAAAACTTTCCACACTATTATATTTCTTATTCCTTTGGTCTGGTTACTTCTGTATAATTACAGTGATCTGCAAAGTGATCATCTTAGTTATAATAATATAACTTATGTAATTGCAATAAGATATTGTGTCCAAAAATTATTACGTTAATAACTCATACATTAGATATTTGTACTGTGTAAGCAGACCCTAAGTTAAAATATCTCCACGGGGCACCCCTGTGTGTTATCCATGACAACGCAGTAGAAGTCATCGTCTAGTATTATTATGTCTTTTGACGGTTTTAGTGAGCGCCGATTTGTGGTATTATAAGTTGGGATTTATATTTCTTTAAAGCCCACTGTTTCGACTGAGCACTTTAATTTTATGAGATAGCTTTAAAAATACCAAATGCTTTAACGTTTACTACCACTGTTTTATTAATAACCGCATTTCTACCACTATGATAAACCCACTATTAACATATCATATTATTATCACACATAACCTCTTTTGCAGTTTTTATACTGTTTAGTTTATTTATTCTTTGGCATTGTAATAATACACGAGCTGATTGTTTGACCTCTTTTACTATTGTTCTTCAACCACTTTTCTTTTGTGTCTTTATTTTAGTTATAGTATTTTTCAATTGCACAATAATTTGCACACAGTTCTAATGGTAATAAGATTTCCACTCAATCATAAGAAATGTTATTCTATTACATTAAATACATATTTATTGCTTATTTTTGGGTCATTTATCCTCATTTCTGAGGGTTATTATCACAGACTTCACGAAATTATTATAAAATCACCCTTTTAATTGTTTGTGTCACCCACTTTCACCACGACATGGTAGAGATACCATAGATATGCCAATAAGATAGGTTACGCAAGCAATCAAAACATGTCGATGACCCAGTATTAAACAGTAACAACTCAAAAACCTTAGTTTTTAGATAATCATGTTTTAATATTTTGATTATTTTAGAATGCACAAGATTTGACAAGTTTCAAAAGGATACATGTCAGAATTTATCTATTCTAAATTGAAACGTATGGTCAATCGCGAGTTTTAAATGGAAACAATTCGAAATGGGTCTATACAAAACTGGTTTTGTTGGAAAGTTTGTAAAATTTCATATGGATTTTTTGGCTGTCAATATATCTAAATTATTTTTTTCCAATTGTTTCTGTATAAAACCGTCAAGAGCTCATTTTTACGAGTATTTTGATACCAATATCGCGAAATGTCGAATTATCGACTTGTTACCGTTCAATACTGGGACATCGATATTATCGCAAATTAGGGTAGGTATAGCATAATATAACTGATTGTAGTAGAGCCGATAAGTTGGTGAGGCCAAGGTTCATCCTGACCGTTGCACCACGAATGAAAATGTTTTGTTTACAATAACAGTGAGTAGATAAAATTACCATTTATATAAAAAGGTTGCCCATCATTTCCTTTTTATATATAAGTGCGTAAAAACTGCCGTTGTCAACCAACCCATCGCGACGATTTTATTAATAAATAAATGCCACATTATCATTTGTCTCCTCGGACGTTTTAATATTTTTAATTTACACTATGTTTTTTCATCTCAGAAGCAGCAAATCGTCATAATTTTACATTATGAATGAGCGGATAAACTGTTTATGACAAAAAGTAATATTACGAAAATATACGAACGTTAAAAAAAATTCTAAAGCGATTTTCAATTGACATGATTTTTATGTTGGCGAATTTTTTACGTACCTATTTAATATTTAATAATGTAATGTAATATTTAATAATGTAATGCGATGTAATGCATTTATAGATCACACACCGTTTTTGATAATCTGAAATATTCCTCGTCATGTATTTATTTTTTTAAATACATATGTTTACAATTGTGATTTATTCAAAACCCTATCAAAATAACATAAACGTAATATTCTTTTGAACGATGATTTTAATTTGATTTTGCAGATTTTTCTTACAATTAATGTTATGAAATATTATGTTTTTTCAAAAAATCTTAATATCACGCAAAAATATAAATAATAACGTCATAATGAAAATTGAAAATACTTAAAATTATTGTATAAGGAAAAGGTGTGAAAAAAATACAAAATGATAGTAAAAAGAAGAAAGTACAGTAACGTTGTCCTATGAATTTATAAAACAACGTCCACTTCAGCTCCTCTTACGTTACTGGATTGCATCGATATCAGAAGCAATTTGATTAAAGCTATTGCCTTTCCAATTGACGTCACAAATCGATGGTTTTTTATCTTGGGAAAACAACAATAATAATAAAATTATAATTGTCTCTGATATCTAGTTATCAGATACATACAACACAAACATAGACCCCTCCAAACTTACCCGCCCCGCACCACACCCGGTCTCAATCGAGCGTATCACGATGCCCTACGTTTGGATGAGAAGCATCAATGGTGTTTTGTACGCCTGGGAATGTTTCAGGAGCAGATGCCCAAGACTGAGATCGCCACATTCTCAAGTGAGGTTTGACTGTGTTTACTAAAAGACGTAATTTATTAAAAAGTACCATGGGAGAAAAAGTCACGGAGACTTAAATAAATGTACATAATTATATATAAAATACAAAAAACAAAGCTAAAACTATACGGACAAAGAAACTATGTGAAAAGATCTTCACGTCCACAATAAGACGCCGTATTTTTTTTTAAATACTTACAATATAATTAGCCTTTATGGTTGCTGGTAGCTGGTTGGACCGACTTAAGCATGTCTTTCTTCTCTGAGGATATTCTCGAACATTTCCAAAAGATATGGTTTGCATCCTGTATTTCTCCGCCACATAGACATGTTTAACGGGTAGCAAGACCATGCTCATAGAGCCTGACACTGAAGTCATCAGCTCTTCCAGCCAAGAATTAACTGGTGTACCTGAAATAATGGTAAATACCTAGAGCTTTCGTTCAAACTGCTTAATGCTGAAATTATACGCTGCGTTAAATGTAAAGATGACGGGCCGAACAAAACTCTTCCGAGCTCTTCTACATTTCATTTAATAATTTATTATCAATGATTTACATACATAATATTAAACGTCATTGATTTTAAATTGATTCCAAAAGGTAACGTCATATTGTACTTTATACGTAATCATAATCATAATAATTATTATTATAATATCAAATCAGTAAATGGATAGGAAAACTTTCATTATGGTAAACTATGCCTTGGTACAATCTGTTATAATGTAATAATTTTACTTTTCTTCTATATCCACCTTCCCAACGACCTTGATTAATATTCATGTATTCGGTAGTGTTTAAATATTCAAAATATAATAAATTATAACTAACAGTTCATTTTTAATATTCCGAGAATCCGAAGCAATCTAACAATTTCTTTTTAAACACTTGCACAATATAAATAAAATATTTAAAATACCTAATCAATCTGTATTATCGTCATCAGCTTATACAAAAATTTAAATAATATTATTTTTAATAAATTAGTTTTTTTGAATGTGAACACGTGCGTAAAATATTAAGTGTCAAAAAATCCTATTCTTTGAATGGCTTAATATTTAATTTCTCATCAATTTGCGCTTAAATATATTTTTTATAATGGACTAATCTTCGTTAATTATCGATGTATTGTTAAGAAATATCCAATGTTTTGATATTACGACATAAAATTATTATTATCAAATATTTTTAACGAAATAGGTATCTACATAAATCGATTTTGCATATTATGTGCATTGATTCTTAACAATACCCAAAATTGGACAAATAAAACACTCAGTACCAAAGAGTAAAAATTACGTAAATATATATTTAAATAAATAAACAATTTAAATTATTTTTAAAAAAATATAATATGACCGACGATTTCAGTTACCCCATCTCCACATGTCATATTTTATAGATATTACTATGCCGCGAGTATTTGTTTTTTGCAAGCAATCATATGATTCAGAATATCGTCGTCAGTAATTATAAATATAAATAACAACTAAACTTACACTTTCGGCTTCTTTCCTTGATGAGCTTTCTTACATTGATGTTCTGCAATGACTCCGTAACGTTGAAGCAGTGACGTCCTAAGTAAAGTGCCGCCTTTGCTTTGAATGCACACCCACCAATTGTACTATATTGAACTGACAATTAATTGCAACAAAAATCTAGAAAAAATAATTTAGGTACTCTTCTGCAACATCTTCTTGGCTACGCTTCTAGGCGCTGTTGTCGAGTAAATGGGTGGAGCTTGTTAGTTTATAATGGAAAAATGGGAGGAGCATGACAGTTCACAGTTTTAACATGTAGCCATGAAGATGTTGCTGATTAGTAGTAAATCTATCAAAGATTAGAGTATTTCTACGAAACTGTCTCTCAAATAGCGATGGTTTTAGGTACGTGAAATTTTGAGGCTACTGAGAATTCTTTAAATTAAGATTTCGGTACATTTTAACGAAGCGTCCCCATCGTACGCTAGATGGAAAACCGCCATTGCTTTCAAAAGTTATAATGATAGTAAGTATTAATTCCTTAATTTGACGCCCCCAATCAATGCATGGCCTGCCTAGACAAGACGTCACTACGTCAAGGATAAAAAGAGAAAAAACACACTGTGACTACCCAAAAACCTAATTCTTCTTCTTCTTCTTATTCTTTCACCCTGTCACGACCCAGTATTGGGGTATAGGGCAAGCATAAGTTCGCGCCATTTCCCTCGATGCATCGCCAACTCTTGCACCTCCCGCCATCCTAGACATGCAGCGTGTAGATCGCTTTTGTAGCACCGCTGCAGGGTGAGGGAAGGCCAGCCACGACGACGGAACGCTTGAAGCTGTGCCACAAGGGTACGATTTGTCGCACTCTTTGGCGGCATCCGTAACACATGTCCCAGTTTTTTTTTTCTGGTGTAGAAAAACCTTATATATTCAAATCATAAAATTCTCATATTATCTTACAATTTGTGTTTAGAGTAAGAGTATTAACCGAATAGGTTGAGGAAGTAACTAACACCCATTTCTCGTAAAAACAAAAATCTATTAATACAAACTTTCACTCTGTAGAGGCCCACATTATGATCTTATTAGGATCAGACATGGTCGAAAAAAAATTTAAACAAGAAATTATTTCATTTTATAATAAAATCCAGCTGAAAAAAATGTGATTAATTGATATAAAATTGAAATCGATTAAATATAAACCTTATGTGTAAAATTATTCAATAATGTATGCATAAATTAGGCATATCATTTTTAAGTTATTTACCTACATCAATAATATACCTAATCCACTACGATAGCCTGATAGTTACTGTTAATTATATTCGATAGTTAACCGACAAAGAGTAATGAGTACATTTCGATCTTGAGGCTCGCCGTTTGATGCTCAGTGGTAACGGTGATTACCTTTGATGGCGAGTAATCCGGGTTGATCCCCGGCCGGGTGTAACGAGTAACGACCCATTCAGTTAAGCCCTTGTCACGGCATCCTTGCCCCTTTATAACGCAACGGCGTTATAACGAAAGGCTACTTAGCGGCTAACGATTATGACTGTCTGTGATCATGTGCTAGTTTGTTGAAGATGGACCGGGTGATTTTGGTGATATCGTAATTCCGTGTTGAATGGGTGATGTGTTTAATGTGTACTAAAAGGATTTCGTATAGACACTCTAACACGTTGTATTATACTTCGAATCATTATGTGGTAGGTATGTAATAAACATGTACCTAATATTCTTTTCAAATTAAGGTTTATAGTTCCTACTTTCTCATATTTCAAAAGCACTTCACAACTTTAAAAATATAATATTTTCGTAATACTGGTACAAAAGAATTAACGAAGAAGACCCTGCAAGCGCGTAAACAGAAAAATTGTATTAGAGGGGTAGGTACATTTAGAAAAAATCCATAATAGTTTATTATTACATTTTTAAGACTTCTGCGCATCTATTCTATTTACAAGACTGCTTTCGACCGCTACGGCAGCTATCTAGGATAGTTTTGTATCGCAATATTAGCACTTATTGCTACAGTTACAATAGGTTAGTCGTCTAAACAGTCAAGTGTATATCGCTCTAAAATTTACCACAGCGAAAAGGGGTGCTGTTAAAACATAGCAACCATTGTAACAATTACATCTAACTTATTATAATTGTTACAATAAGTGCTAATACTTCGATGCTTTCCTACCCTATATAGCTGTTGTTAGCGGCCAAAAGCAGTCTTGTGTATAGAATAGATGCGCTGGAGTGGGCTGTAGGTAATAACATCATTCCCCATACCCTGACACTCCGCACTTTAGATCTTCTAGTGGTGGAGTTTTTGATGATTTTAGACTGGCCTGCAACTACAATTATTATGGCAACCTACGAGTTATGGCGACATGTCGCATCCACAAGTATTTAATATATACGCGTAGCCTTACGGTTTTAATTATTAGGATCAGTAGTGTCCGTTTGTGTCATCCGCGCTGTCTTGTCTTTTAGACACGCCATGTCAGAATATTAATGGGAACAATAAATGTTCCAGATGGTTAAAACAATTTGTTAGTACTACGGGACTTCCGACACGAAAGAAGCCGACTTCCATTCTATTAAAATATTAAAGTGGATTTTTCTAGGAGAGTCATGACCCGACCCCCTCCCTTTACGACTCTGATATTTTTTAAAGGATTATTTTAAAAACTAAGAAACTATGAATTCATTATAATGTACGACTAAAGCTCTACCGAAATGTTCTGAGTAGAACAAGCAAAAATCACCTTGATATAAATCAACCTATGATATGAAATATAACGTGAAGAAGATGAACATATTATTATATTAAGTCAGCTGTAGAAACGCACTATTATATTGAAGGTTTAAATTTGAATCCCACATCGAAATCAAATACACGCGGTCTAGTTCAATGAGTATTTTCATCTAATACATGATACTAATGGAATCATAGAATGGCAAACAACTGTTTCATAAAAAATTATGTTGTCTTGTCAAGTACTTGCGTGTTACTTCATGTTTTTTTATATTCTGTAGAAATTTTCCATCAAATCATTTAATACATTAATTAAACAAATCTCCCAAAGTAAAATTTTGTATCAAAATAGTTTGACAATCGTGTGTGTATCAAAAGGGATAAGGTGAAAAAACTGATACTATGACATCACATATTGTAGGATTGCTTTATGTAGCTTATTTGAAAGCTCGATGTAGCTTTCCTCGAAGCTTCGTGTGATTATTGTCCCCACAGAATAATCATACCAGAATATTGCTTCGTAACTTTTCTTTGTATTAATGCAGGATTATCGACTTATTACTACGTGCTAATATCATTAAATAGTACCGTTATCCATTGCAAATTGCATAAACATAATATTATTAACCTTTGTTTTTTTTTTTAAATAAACGATAATTTTCAAAAGCTTCAGTTATCAAGATATATTTAGAAGTATAATTATATGTAAGTAGGAATTTTTACTTAATACTTTAATATTATGGACATATACAAGATACAATAATATTATTTATATGTGTAAGTATATTATAACAATCTCAATATTAATTTTTCATTCTATGCTTAACTATTTATATGTAGAAATTTACTTATTTTGAATGGCTTAACCTAGCACTTGCCTGTTCTTTAAGCCAACGGGATTACGACATCCTAGAAAGCTGCTAAATACTAGCTATATTATAAATGGCAGAGCTACGGGATGCTGCTATGACCTGCCACACACGTAGTTTTCACATGCTCCAACCCAGCAGCTAAGGGACGGACATGGCTGAAGAAGAAGAAGCAGAATGGTCATTTCATTTTCAAAACGAATTTTAAAAATTTTCCTTCAATTTTGTGTTGGATTCATTTACAATTTCATCTCTATAAAAAAACTTCTTCGAGAAACCCTATTGCAAGATGGGTGAAACGTTTTATGACTTTGTCTATCATGCGGTTAAGCTACTTGGTAGTACCAATATATAATTATGTTACATGTTATTTGGTTTTGTGATATTGTATTAGATAGATTACGTTTATAATTATTTGTTCTCCGTAATTGATTTTACCTGTTACTTAAGCATTATTCTGTAATTTGAAATGATGTAATAATGTTTTATATCTTTTGTCATCAGCAACTCATTTTTTTTTGTTTAGTGCATGTTTTTTGCCTAACCGTTAATAAATTATTTCATTTTTATTATGTCTACTGAAATGCGTTGACCAATCAGTATTAGGTATATCGTAATATTATTTTATGAATAAATTAAATGAATATTATTAATATCAAATCGAAAACTAATCTTTGGAGATTGCTTATATGGAATTTATCTTATAAATAGTTTTATTTTCCCTAGAAACAATCTCTAAACTAATACATATTTTAAGCCCACTCCATTTTCCTAAGCAAGGGTTCTACGAAAACACAAATCCATCAAAATCAATCATTCCTTCCGCATTGCCACCGCAAATTACCCCTTACACTATCAACTACTACCGCTACTTTTAGCAAATCAGCCACCAGAGTGACTTAGTAAAGCTTTTTTTCGTGGGCGCAATATTACGAAGGTTGGAGTATTCAATCATAATGGTGACAAAAAGCACAAAAGACCAACGCGGCCTAATATCTACACTAATCCGTATTGTAGCGACATCTATTGCTGGGTTTATGAGGCATTACAACACCCAACCCCCTAAACTCTCTTTCTAGCGCTGTTATTATTATTGTAACAGAAGTGGGATTTATGAAATCACAGGGTTTGCCAACTATATTACTTACCAACTACTGTGTCAAAAATAATATTCCACCCCATCCCTTTAACTACTTATAATCAATTATAGTTGGTTGGGCCAAATTATGGTCGCAGTCATCCTTAGTCCTCACCTACTCAAAGACCATTATTTATTATTGTCACAAGACCAGACGATGAGCAATTACGGGGCATAAGACAACCATGATTGCGAATAAGGCAGTCAGCTCAAGAGACCGAACGGGTGCACGTTGCCGCGCCGCGTTAAGGCTATACCTCAGTTGAGGCATGGTCTAAAAATATCGTGGGTAGGCGATGCGCGGATTGCGGGTCGCGGGTGCAAATGACGCATGCCGACCGAAATATAATTTGTCATATAAATCCAACATGCGTCCATTTAATGTTCTGTTTATTGTTCTATTAAAGCGTCATAGAAAGCGGCCGTGCATATCCACGGTTGTGCATATATGACGGGTGGTGGTGGGCACTTTAACGTATGTTCTATTAGTAACAATAATAATATATTCATTGACATGTTTTCTTTTCCAAGTAAACGGGTAACGTTTTTAATCATCTTTACACGATTTAAGAATTAACACCCCCGTCGCCATCACGAAACAAATTGACGTATTCGCACCTCGACGTTCGTTCTCCGAATGACAGCGAGTCCAAAATTTCATCGCGCCTATATTTGAAAAGTATTTGCCGTTTGACTGGTGTATCGTCTTAACTACCGAGTGATTCAAAACGTATTTGTTCGACTTTCGTTGCACTAAGTCTGTTACGGTTTGACTGAACGTCGCGTCTATATCATCCATCCTGAACTTATCATCATCATTTATCATCCATCTAAATTGCACTGTCCGTGTACCAATACATGGGTGCGTGAACACCTAACCGGCGCGCGCCAGCCCCCTCAACATAAAGGTCAGTGTCTAGCATCATGTGTAAACGCCCCCTCCCCACTAGATCTGTAATCCACCAATCATCACTAGGTATCACCTTCAAATTATGGTCCACTGCTAAAAGCGCCACCAGTAGTGATATTATAATTACATCTTGATCAAGACTTTTTATCAAGACTATCATCCAAGATGGGTTAAATACCAACTGTCGCGATGACGTCTTGTAAGATACTAATTGATTCACTCCACTCTTCATGATGTCATTTTCATGATATTATTGGTATAATGGCCGCAAAGGTTATTAATTAAATTGGACGCAAGGCCGTCTATAGTCAAATTGCGATCTCTAATGGTAGTGTTATTGCATAACTTCAAATGCAATGCGGTTACAGGTTTGCAGTAAATGAAGATTTTTGATTGCATATTTCGTTCATATTAATTAACATATTACCATTTTTACATACAGTTTACCATATTGCATTCCAATTATAAGCAATCACCACCTACCACTATAAAAATTCTCAGATTTGTGTTGCGATATGAATAGAGTTGGCCTTGATTAGATGTAAGAATTTGGCTCAAACAATATTCAACGTTAATCAATAATTCATAACTAATAAATGTAACTTATTTAAAGATTAATATATTCCCGAATATTCACTTATATATTATATTATGTAAGCTCCATATATCTCTGTGGAGATCCATATAATATGCTCTGATTATTAATTAGCATGGTAATTTTATTTTTATTGTGCACTGTTGCCATCGTTAGAACCAATTTATTTTTGTAATTATGACCTAATCAGAGCCAGTTTTACTTTGTTTTAAAATTAGTGCTTTTCAGCAGGCTGTGCAAAAGCGCATTCGAACAGCAATCAACGATACGCTTTCACACTTTTCCTACCTAATAGGAAGGCAGTTGTCCTTCGACCATATTAGCAAACATATGATTGAAAAGTGTCATTTTTCTAGGTTTGTTTTCAATTATTTAACCTTTTATATGCCTCAATATATAACTATGGCAGTATCTGAGAGGCCGGAGATTTTTAACAACACACGTTTAATGTAAACCGAAGCTCTTACTAAAATTTGCTGTAATAGGTACTGATAATTTGTGGTTCATTACTGCATAATTATTCAAACAGTCACTGTATGTATATTTTTTTAGATTATGCAAATCAATCGACAGTGGCTAGTAATTATAGTATAGTAATAATGAACGAGATAACGAAATAGCGAAAATTGTATTTGCTGTCTGTTGATCACGGCCTCATAGAGCGATAATACTCGCTGAAGACATAGAACCACTTAAAATAAATTTCATTATCGTGTATGTACAACTACTATATGAATGTATTTTCTAAAATGTATAAATGAGTATCAAAATAGATCTATTTTGTTGAATACAACCGTAAATTAAAGTACATACATATTATCAATTACCACCTACTCCACTTTCTCGAAACTAAATCATGACGAGTTTTCTGTCATTAATAAATCCCAGTGTGACAAATTAAAAAAAAAAACAATAATGTAAGTAATATTTTCCTTGTTAACTATCCCTGAAGCTCTTTCTGTACGCTTCCAATATTTGTAAAGAGAGGCGCGACATTTTCTCCGTCGATACATTATATTTCCCATTATTTCGTAGAGAAAGGTGTCGGCTGGGAGACGACTGATGAGGACCGCGCAGCAAGGGGTGAGGGTTGGTTCAATGGATTTCCACCTTATTGTGTCAACGTAAGCTGCAGATATTAAATAGTACGTAACGGGGAACAGGGTAGTGCTTTCATTTTACGAACACACTGTGCTCTCCACGTTCTACTTATAGGGCTTTGCACTATTATTATATCTGAATTCAGTATATAAAATGAACACCCAGTGATATTTATTTAATATTACATGAAAAATCATATTCTTCTGTTATAACGAATTTAGATCGGCTTACTAATGACATCTTAAGTTTAGATTATGAATACATTTGACTTTTGTATTAAGTTCAATTTGATTTTTCAGTGATATTCATAAGGAAAACATTCGTAATTACTCAGTTATTATTGAATACAAACCAATACATTGTCATACTTGTCTTTAAATTTACAAAGCGATAAAAGGATCAGAATATTAGGGATACACATTGGCATTCAAAAGATTGAGAATCTGTGGTAGTAGATGTCAGGCTTTAAAGATTGAGAATGTTACGGCGGTGGATCCTGGTTAAGAGCTTCTGTGGATCCTATGAATGTTTTGTCATTTGATTCATCTATACGGGCTTATACTTATACAGGCGCTAAATTTTTGCGGAGCCTAGATATCCTGTCGCCCAGTTGTCCTGACACTCGCTTGTCTAGTTGCCCAGTCCCAATCAGGAAGATTGTTATAAATCTATTTTAATGGCTATACGGTATTGCTATCACATTTCATTTAACAACCTATATACCAATGTATGACATATGATAACATAAATTGTATACACTTTGTTGAAAATTACTCCACCTAGAAATTACAATAATAAGGGTTTGCAACTTATTTCGTTTAATTTGATTTTTTTCACATATTCTACTTTTGTGTTCGTATAAAATATACCTAGTTAACAGGGTAGAAAGTCCATAGATCAAAATATATGTAATTAGTGAAATTTTATAAAAAAATTGTGGGAACAAACTATTCACAGACTATTTTTCCCTTTCCGTTAACACGACTAAATTAGTTACAAATATTTATGATAAATACATATGGGTTCATTACTATTACAATATCTAAGTCCCATTTTAGTGAAACTCTATACTTACATATTGAATTAATTTAATGAAATGATAATTATTTTTGAAGCTTTTACCTATATTCAGTATGCATATACCTAGTAATATATTTACTAACAAGAGCAGAGAGCTTCAATACAACGGTAGCTTTCAAGTAACGCCACACCACCGCGCGACGTAGCTATATTATAGAACCTAAAACAGGTTTCAAGCCTGCCTCCCCTTTCATTGACAGCAACAGGAAATTATTTTCTTTCTAAGGAAAAATCTTATTATCCATTTTCTTATTTTTCCTGTGTGTCTATACCTGCCGATGCCACTTTGTTTTACCGACGTCTATTATACCTATTTTCCTACTTACTTACTAAAGAAAATGTGTTGGTAAAACGTACTTGTGATATGCCCAGTTTGAAATAATATCATTTCAATAATAATTTTATTCCAATAGCAATCCACATGCGCCACGTAGGTCAAAATGGAGATGTATGGTATTTTCAGAGCATAAGCCTGGTCATTCCTTAAACGTTGTTAAACTTAAATCTATCCATATAATTTTGAAGCCTTATTCGAAGTCCTGGTAAATAAATCTTAGAACATATTATTATATGAATTTTAAATGCGAAATGACTTCAATTGTTAACTTTAATTACTCTTTTCTCCTTCACTTTTACATATTATTTAGATCTCTTATTAATAGAATATAATAATATGTACATAATATATAGAACGTATTCTTCAATATGTTTGTTTTAAATGGAGGTGAATTATAATTTTATAAATATCGGTGTTATCTCAACTACTATATATTTCGTCTCATTTTCTGACGGCCATATGGAGCTATTATTATTGTAGGCTACATCCAGGAAAATAGTTTGATCATAAAACTATTTCTGTTTGATGTTGTTGATGAATGATACATAATATTATGCAAGTTAAAAGAATCATCATCAGTATATTGTTTATATATAATTTATTAAAAAGCACATTTTAAATTTAATAAATAATAAACTATGGTACACGAAGTACCATAGAGAAAACTATAAGTAATACGAGTAGTATAATTTCAGTATTTATATTCTGTGTTAATTTCATTAACAATGAAATGAATGACTAGATTAGAATATACAGATAATTAGCATTTTATTATAATAATTGTTAATACTGAGGCTAAGAACAGGGCACACCATAGGCAAAAGATTTGATGTCCTCATGGGAAGAAGCGAACCGCAGCTCTGCGATGAATGTCATGTTTTAGAGGACATTGTACATATAGCACTACAATTTCCTAAATATGAACTTCGTACAGCTACAAATTGCGGATATCTATGAGAATGTCGACGAATTGAAGGGTGTCCTGGCGGTGGGTAAGACGGAAGAGCTAGGCAAAATTGTAAAGTTATTTAACAGAATAGGAGTGAGGACCTGATCGACGGATCCCCTTCTAGAAGAGAAGAGGCGATATGACAGCGAGTCGCAGTCAAAGCCTCGGTAAAATCACAAAAAAAAATTATAATAATTAATAATAATATTTTCCACTGTTTTTTTTTTCAAACATATCCGTAGAACCCTTATTCTTAAGCAAATCGCTCCCCTTGACATAATTTTTCTCAACTTCTTACAGCCATGTCGTGAATCTGACATTAAAAGTAAATAAAAAATACTCGTTCAACATCAAAAATACACCAACGTTTTGTAAAAAGTGATTCATGATAGATGAATAATTATTATTAAAAATATTTTTTTGTTTATTCTACAATTATTATATGAAATATACATATTGCATAGTCAAGAAAAGATTTATTAATTACTCATGGTCGAACAAAAAAATTTATCTACAGATCAAAAGACAATTAAACAATATATAGGTATCATCATCAGCCAGGGTTAATCCACTGCTGGATGAAGGCCTTCCCAAGTTTCTTCAAACTCTCTCGCTCCTGTGTCGTTCGCGGCCACGTATTTCCGCCGAACTTTACCAGTTTGTCAATCCAGCGACGACCCTGTGGCCGTTTTGTGCCCCTTGGGTACCACTAGATGACGGCATTTGTCCAGCGGCCGTCTTTTCGGTGAGTAATGTGCCCCGCCCATCTCTATTTCAGCTGTTTGGCAACGTCTATTACATCGCGTACTTCTGTCTGCTTCCTAACCCATTCGTTTCTCTTACGGTCCTTTCGCGTGATGCCCAACATACACCTCTCCATGCCTCGCTGTGTGACTCTTAGCCTTTGGACATCTCTCGTATTGAGGGTACACGTCTCGCAGACATACGTGAGCACGAGTAGCAAATAACTTTTTGAAAGAAAATGAAAAAGAAACGACATTCAGCGAACCCGCACTCCCTAAGAATCGCCCCCATGTTCTTGACCACTATGCTATATGTGTCCTATCTAATTATGACGAAATTAACTTGCGATTCTTACAATTATCACTGAAGCGCTTTTTAAATTGCGTTATTGTTTTGGCAATCGGCTTTTGTATTTTAAGTAAAAGTATTAATAATTTACCTTAATTACTAACCGGTTTCAGGATCGTGAACGCATCTCAGTATTTTTTTTTTATACTGACATCTAAATACTAAACGAATATATGAACAGATGCGATTATAAACATTATCATAATACCTACCAGTATTTAAAATTGCGTGATCTCGTAAGATTTAGAATGTTGTATAAAATATCGCATCTTCATCATTCAGTATCTATTTTTTTGACAACAGTTAGTTTATAAATAATAAAGGAAAAATATACCATTATTTGTTCAAAATGAAAAAAATCTTAGAAAACCAAACGTCAAAAAATAAATCACAATACTAGTCATATAACAAGTAACCGTTACGGTGCATACCGATAAGGCAATGCATCAGTCCACGCAATGTATGGCTAAAACTCGTATAATATAGTGATAACTGATAAGCATTCAATCAATCCGCGGAGTCGTTATGTGATTTTGCCATACGCCGGATTAGAATGTGATATGATTAGAATACTTAGCTACAGAGGTGGCTGCTTTACGTATACTCTACCAAGACCCTTTATAAAAACTACACAAGATAATAAATAATATATGAAATTTTTTTTTTTAATACACTTATGTCACAATGTTATTAAACACTCGATTGATATTTACAGAACTATAATTAATTCACAGCTCACCTTTTATGGATTGGTCTCTTCTTTCACCTTTATGAGGAAGTCTGACAAAGTAAACGTGAGACCATAAAGTAACAATCTCGATAATAGATGAGAATAAGAAACGTGAAAGAAAAAGTTTATAATATCGAAAAACTCCATCTCTCCGGCAAAGTAATTGCTTTTTTTGTCCTTTGATCTGCTTTGATGACATATGAGAAAAATGAGTCTCGATAAATTGCTTTATTTTTTTGCGTCATAAAAAATGCTTTTTTTTTAGATGAATAAAATTCGAATTCATAGTTATTGTTTTTAATTTTTTTTTAAATTGCTTTAAAATTTGATAAGTTACGTATGTAGGTAGATACGTGCTGTTTATTTTAAAAGAATAATTTATATGTGAACTTTAGTTATCAAAGGAAAGTATATAGGATATACTTACAGGAGGTAAATTAATTTAACACTCAGAATATTTATATTAGACGAAATAATATTGATGGTTTAGTCTGTGTAGTAGATCCTTACACTTATTAGATTTTCAAAATAAACAAAATGGTTTTAAAAATAATTTAATAACAATTATAAAAACGAAAACAAAAATTTTAATCTCAATAAATTGATAGGTGTAATTACGATTTTTTGAATATGTACAAAGAGCTAGATAAATTTTTGTTGAACGCATTTCATGTCACTGCGGAACTAGCAAATAAATCTCAAATCAAAAGCTTACGATAAATGAACTTACAGTATGAAACAATTTCGTTACACATTCATCCCATAAAAGAAGAAGCTTAAAACTTAAAAATCCGAGTGGATTTATACACATAATATATTTATATCGCTTGTCACTTATCAACTGCTCCGATCAGTAAGCTAATAACTAAATAATTACAAGATAAAAAGAACTTTTTATATACAACGTTTTTAAATTTTCTGTTGAATCATATAAACTTGACTTGACTAGCTTAAACGATCAAAAAAATAGTATTTGATAGAAATAATACTAAAATATCATTATGACACTCATATTGATTTCCATAGTAACGCACGTATATATTAATAATTTAGTTGTTAGGACCCTAGCAACCAATAATAGTGGATTGGATTATAGATTTCTTCCGAAATAACTTTTTATAGAATTAACTGAAAATGAATTTAAAAATTAAATTTAATAAAAGCTAAATTAAAAAAAAAATACATTGGCATCGTGTTCTGATAATATTCTTACAGTTTCAAATGTCTAACTAGTCAAGAAGTTAGTTAAAAATTGATTGCAAGATTTGTACCGGACAAATAAGAATATTACCTAATAAAAACATTGTAAAATTGTGGCACCGAACCGAATTTTCACATGGTAATTTTTCAATCTCGAAATTTTAAGATTACAAAAAACTAGTAAAATTTTGCCCAAATCTCACTGTCACTTACATAATAGTATGGATGTATACTAAGTACTAAGTCGTACTCACAAAACAACTCACAAATTCATTAATAAAACTTCATTGGTTGATGGTAATATTGTAAATTAAATACAATTTTCATTGGTAAACTGGTGTTATTTTTCAGACGAGAAACATTTTTTTTTTATTTATTAGAATCAATATAAATTCTACATATTATAATACACTTTAAAATGAGATTGTATTACATGATGATAATAAATTAAAATCGTATAAACAATATATTTTTTCATTATTTACCTATAGAAATTATTAACTGCGAAAATTTTACTTTAATAATAACAAGTAACAAAATTATTTTTATTTATTCTCAATTAAATTTTTATATGCATAAGATAATGATGTTTTCACAAGGCTTACACAAAATCATATTATATTAATAATCTTTCTTTTTTCTTTTGACCATATATTATGATTATAATAGCATCACATGGGCCTCCACAGAGTGGACGTTTGTATTAACAGATTTTGGTTTCTACGAGAAATGGGTATAAGCTACTTGCTCAACCTATTCGGTTCATACTCTTACTCCAAACACAAATTTTAAAAACATATATCATTATGTATTTATTTGCCAGACCCAGGATTTGAACCTGAGATCCATGACAAAAGACGCTAATCTGTAATCATATGATACGTCATTATTTGAGATTTTAATAATATTTTTTAGGAACTATCAATTTTCTTTAAATTGCGAGACTTAGCATTTGTTTGATTGTAAGTCATAAAAATGTTTAATATGTGATAAATACCGAGTACTAAATAAATCTTATAAATACTTATTTAACTATATCAGTAGAGAAACATATTTTATGTTTTTTATATATCATTATACCTATGTGAAAACTTCCAAACTCTATTACTGACCCAACAGTAATCGTCTTGTGGATATTTTATTCTTAATCCCCAATTAAAGGGCTGTTTTAAAATTTCGTCAACATAATACTAGATTAGTACCATTATTGTCAATTCTACATATTTATTAGATATACTACTTGTATAGTTAACATATTCCTGATAGTAGTAAAATCAGTATTATCGTTAATTACAAAAGCTTTGCATACCAGATGGCAGTAAGTAAAGCGTGGGCCAGAGCTTTTGTTAGCGACGTGGGCGAAGCACAGATTTGAGAAAGCGCTAAATGTCGCCGGAAAAATGCCGCTTAATTAAGTCGACTGGTTCTGTCAGGTGACACGTCAACGCCATCTGTTTGTTACGGAATCGATGACAATTAATTTCAACGACAGTGGGAATTTTCAGTTGTTTTATGTTCGAACAACCAGATCAAAAGGATTGTTGTGTCAGGCTTACAAATTTCTGGGGCACCGTGTATGTTATTGTCGAAATATTATTTTTCGACTGGTGACGAAAGATAAATTTAAAGCCGCATTTTTTGTCACGTATTGTTTGAATTTTGAAATTTAAGATTACAACAGCAAATTTCGAAAAAAAAAATCTTGACCAGTTAACTGATTTAATCACTCTGAACTATCTATATGAATAATAAGTTGAAAAATTAAATTTTAATTGATAGGCTAGTTATAGAAATAAAATAATAATATTAGAAACCTATACCTTACCTTTTATCGGATAATTTTAGCGGTGGGTACACCGGAGTAGATACAGCGATTGAATTCCAAGTATTCCAATGAGATTCCAAAGCCCACCATGAACGATGCAGGTATCTTATCATTTTTTCATATTACTAGTTGATAGCCATTCGCCCAGCACAACGTGTCATTTTTCTGAATTAAATATACACATAAAAACAAAAATGTTATTGCCTCCGAAAAACCTTTAGGCGTTGTTCAAGTCTGAGACTTACAAGGCCAACATTAAAGTCACCACTTCACCACGGCCATAAGATATTAGATAACTAAAAACTACATGAAAAATACCATTGAATTTAAAAATTCATTCATTGTTTCCTAAAACGCTTTAGAGACGTACATATATAAAGATATACTATTTTTAAGTACCTAAATACTTACTTCTTTTTTTTTCAATGTATCTTATAGTTTAACGTAGTAATAAAATAGATATAATGTGGGCCACGATGGCCGCGCGGCTTAAGCGTTGGCCTATAACATCGTCAGTCCCAGATTCAAAACGTGGGTCTGACAAGTACACATATTGTTTTACAATTTGTGTATGAGTCAGAGTATGGACCTAATAGATTGAACAAGTGCCTGACATCCATTTCTTGTAAAAACAAAATCTGTTAATACAAATCTCTACTCAGTGGAGACCCATATAATGATCTTATTAGGATCGGACATGGTCGAAAAAAAAATATAATTAATATAATATTACCTGCAAAAAGTATATTAACATTGTGCAATTCAATCCATACCATATTTGAGCAGTGTAGTATATATTAGTAATATGATGAGCTTTTTAACTGACAGTATATTTTTGGTTAATTAATTGATTCCATGAACTATAACACAAATGTGTGAAGTATTAATAATTGTATATACATATTATTATTCTCTTGACATACACTTTGGTGATATTTATAGATGTTCCATAAATATAACAATTTAAAATAAAATAACCATAAATTACAAGTTTACTGTTTTATTTAATTCGAAAAATTAAAATGTTTTCATTGGTCAAATGCTCTTAGTTCATAACACAATATATAATCATACTCAAAGTCATCCCAGTTGAGACTTTTCCTTAGCGTTCTTTTGATGTTAATTTAGTGTTATTTCGAACAATGCGCGTTATTTTTTTAAGAAAGCAATTATAAATAAATTTACAGCAGCCATTGTCGTATATTTTTCATTATCTCTTTTGATCGCGGGCGCACACTTAATAAACCGTACGGATTAAGGGAAATATTCTCGAAACCAGAAAACTAAGCTCCACTAGGATGACCAAGAGTCATCAATGAATTCAAATTACTTAATAATATTTTATTTAGTTTAAACACACTTTCGTTTGATTTTTCTTTTCCATGTATCAAATGTTTGTAGCATGCAGGATACCATGGTGGATAACTAACTACACGTTGTCTATGGCTATCCTAAATAAATTTCCTGGGTTACACGATCAGTACGATAACTGTCTACGAAAATTATCGTTTGTATGATTTTATTATTCCTACTTCTTATCACTTGACTTATTTTTTCGACACAAGTCGGTTTACATGAAGCCAGGTGGGAACCACGCTAATTTTCATAGACGATTTTGGCAAAATTCGTGAATTCAAGAATGAAAACATAATCTAACCTAACCTAATCTTACAATTTTTTCAGTACATCGGCTATTTTCAAAATTTGTTTGCCGCTGGCTTTCTGTAAACGAACAAGAACCACATAATATTATACATATTTTTTTCTGTGCTTTTATCTCATTTTCTAGTATTTCTGTTCTAAAAAAATCCTGATAATTGGTCCATTGGTCTAAAATGTTGGGCAGGACAATAATAATAGTTTTATAATAAAATTAATATTAAAATATAAGTAAGTATAGAATAGTAAGACAAATATTGTTAAAATTCGTTGAAAAAACTATTATAGTTACAACTATTTTGAGAAATATAAAAGTATATTTTCAATATAATATTATTTAAGACTTGTTGTGTACTTAGTGGAGTGTAAGACTTAGTAGAAAAATAAAATACGTAATAATGTATTTTCATTGAAAAAATGTAGTTTATTTTTTAAATCTTGTATATTATGTATAATTGAGACATGAATAAAAAATAATTGAATTGCATATACGTAAAATAATCTGGCAAGCTTATATTACTTTGATTATGGCATTTTAAATAAAAGTATTAATCAAATAATAATAAAGTAGTCACAACCCATTTTACGATATCAAATTTCGTAATATGACTTTGGTAAAAAACCTTTTAGGATTCAAAATAATGTAGGAAATCACTAACTCAATAGTAATATTATTATTTATCAAAGGTGGGTTAATACCGATATAGTTTTTTAACATAAAAATGAAAAATATTCCCAAATTGTAATTCGAGAGAAAATGTGTATAACATAATATGGATGTCAAAAATCACTACTTTATTGGTCACCCTAAACGATAGCAAGAAGCGTAAGCATTGTTTTTTACGATTGTAGTAAATCTGCTACACAAAATAACGAAGATACTAAACTGCCAAAACATCTTTGATAATTTACAAAGGCCGTCAAAATTGAATATACGCAGCTCTTTTGTTTTATAAACTCTCGTGGGGACGAACAAATGGTCGATCGTAAAATAAGTATTTTGATAACTTTTCAAACCAGCGTACAAACAAAATTCAAAAAAATATAATCATGATTTTAAAATAGGAACACAGAAATATGTGGTATGTAGTGCAATTATTATTGCTAATTTTTGTCAATTAAAATAAGTAGGCAGCACGGTTTAACCTGGCTGCATATTTAGCCTAAATTAGTAATTAACGATTTTATCTTATTAAAATACTTTATTGGATTCAATTATTTGACAATTTTATAATCAGGTATTTAACATACTTAATTTATCAGTATGGCATCTGAAGCAATAGTTATCTTTACATTCACTATATAGGTTGAATACTGAATAGAGAATTATTGTACTTGCGATCTTCCCATGGACAGGGGTCAAAGGAAGAATATATAGGTCCCGTAACAGCAGATGTTCCACAAAAAATATTTAACTAACCTAAACTATCGACCTCATTATACGAACATAACAATTCATATTATTACACCCTCCACAACAATATGGGAAGATAGCTAGTTCTTATAATTACATAATAAATGTAGTATAATCAGTACTTAATACTCGTACAAAAGGCATTCTTTATTTATTTATATAGAAATATCCTTTGTTATAATATTTAACAATATAACATAATAATGTGGATATCTGATCAGTCACAAATTTACTTATTGATTCATGTATTATATCTAATAATATTTTATAACAACTTATGTCTTATGTTAGATTGCTAAACATGACTGTTCATCATCATCAATATCATGTTCTGACATGGTTGAAAATGTTTGAACTACAACACCGAATGTTTTTCCATTATACTCGTACGTTTACTTTTAAACTTCCTTATGTTTTAATATCAAATATTCTCAAGATTATCTACAATACGAACTTTATTCTATGTACCTGACATAAAAAAATCTAGCAGAAATATTTTACATCAATTGGAATCAAAAATATGTAGAAATTAATTGCAATTTTTAAATAATATAAAGCTAGTAATTTTATGACATAGACGCAACGGCATCACTACAACCCAATGTGGAACTTGATCGACTACATGAAAGTTATCCACTTCCCTATGCCTGCTGCAAATCTTCTCATTTTACACAATCCAAACACCTCAGTCCAGGTCTCACAACACTATTTTTTCTTCCGATTATTGAAGAGCCTCTTGAAGGGTTGGAGATCTGTCATCTTTTAGACATTGCCTACTAAACAGGATCACTCCTCTTTTCCATATAAAATGACAAATAAAAAAAATATAAATATAATATAATTAAATAAAGTTTTATATTATATATAATTCTTTACATTTTATATGATTTTATACTAATGCGCAGATGAAAAATTTGTGCAAATCCACTGATGATAAACAAGCAAGTGAAAATGTGGTAACTCTTACAGCTACAGGTCAGATCTCCATCGCTATACTCAAAATGTGACTGGGTATAGGGAATATACCTGGGACGTGCGCGGGGGGTCCACCGTTGAAGCGACAAGAAACCATAAGTAGTAGGCTGGATAGGCGGTGGCACCTGCTAGATTTTATTAGTCCTAATATAATGGTATAATAATATTATGGATATTTAAACCTCTATATAAATGAACCCCTCCCTCTCCCATAATATGTTTCTGCGTAGAGCGGGAAGAGCGCAATGCGTTGTCTCTGTAATATAAAAACGTGGAAAATGAAGTGCATGTAACGATTACAGGTACAGGTATACGGACTAACATTGAGTTTCTAACACGTGAACGGTGCCTTATAATATGGTATCAAAAGTATGCAAATAATGAATTGTATAATTTGTTTGCGGGAAGATATTAACAAGGCTTAAAAATATCACAGTGAAACCAAATATGGATTATTTTTTAAATATTTTATTTAATTTTTCACAGTAAAATACCTACTCAAAATTCTTCTTAATGCTATTTATGAAAAAAGCGTTGGTTTTTAATTTCGTGAATAAAGTTTGCATCCGCAGTTAACCGGTTGAACAAAGTTTTCTCTAGAGATCAAGAAAATAAATAAATTTGTGAAAAAGGCCGTGAAAGTGCCAACGCCTCAGTTAAATAAACATAAAAGAATCTAGATAATATTTCCAATTTAGGGTTGGCAAAATGTAAATGATTTATTTTAAGCTGGTGAATAATTTAAAATCATAAATAATGTAATATTGTTTTTCATTCTGACCATCGCTTTTGATGCAAATATATTCCAGGTTTAAAAAAATAGTCCTTCTTGTAAAGGTCTAAGATTATAACAATTAAAATTTTATAATCAATCAACTATGTAATTACATGTATGTTAATTAGTTAATTAAATACAAAACTAATTTTAATAAATTAGGGTTACTGGTTTATTCTATGGTCTCTATATTTCTCGCTCTCTCTCTTATACATACTTGATAAATTAAAACATACCAATATTAATTAATTGAACTTGTCGGACACTACTAACTAATACCTACCTACTACTATATTTGTTTTAAATAATTGTTTTATCTTCATTAAAATTATATAACATTGTTCTCGTTATAATATATTTAACACATATGTACACATAATTATAATATGTATGTGTCATTTTTTTTTTGAATTATTAATAACTATGTCTTTGCTTTTTCGTACAAGGTGGTTGTTAGTAATTTTGAACAATCACAAACACCCAGGCTTTGAGAAAAACACACAAACATTGTGCCCTGACCGGGAATCGAACCCAGAACTCTCGGATGGAAGGCAAGCGCCTTACACACTGCAGCGCGAGAGCCACCGTATGTGTCATATTTACTGCAAAACTATGTTGGAGACATACATATTTTGGACAGCCGGTTCTTTAACTGTACCTACATAATATTTCTTTTTGTAATCGTAACAAAATAAAATATTTTAAATCATAACCACATTTTTCCATATTAGTGTTTCCATATATGTTTCAATGATTTTTTGCAGATATTACTGTTTTGTTCTCTTGCCTCTTTTAAGTTCAGTTGCTCTAAATATTTACTACCTACGCATTATTATTGTACGACTATATATTTATTCGTATTTTTTATATTACTAGTAATCTTTTTATTTACAATGTTTTAACTTTTTTTAAATATTTTAATTTTCATTTTCTTATAATATATGTTTTTTGTTATAACAAATTTTTAATAGTTCTATTCGCCGTATTTACTGTTTGATTTCGTTATGATTTTTGTGGCCGCCTGGTATTGGGACCATTACTATTTTTTTATAAGTATTATATTATCTTATAATGTTCATATTCTATTCTTTTGTGATTGATACTATTAACATAAATAACTGCCTATACTAAATAATATATTTGCAGTACATATCTGTCTTTCCGTTTGCTCAGTTATTACAAAAAAAAAACTGTATCAATATTCATTAAACTTCCACAATATGTAGAGTTCGTACATTGTTGGAACCAACTTAGTATGTATATATTTATTAGATTTTTACCTCGATTTTTCGATATCTTAGAAGAAATTTCTTGAAAATAATGTAGGTACTTGAAAAAGGCTTATTTAGAGTAATTGAGTAATTTTATTACTACAATATTGTATACATGTTCTTTCATTATTTTATACAAACGATGTCATCGACAATGATTAGTAGCTATATTATAATAATATCTACTAATTCATTTAAAAATTAAATCATAGTAAATCATTCAGAGTGGTAACGTCAATTTAATACTCCAAAGTATTACACACATCAACGTTTTCAAGCGTCATTTAAATTAAAATAATATTATTTATTCAGAATCATTAGGTTAATTGTGTCAACCCTGTAAAATTTGGCAGTGAGCATTTATTTTCAGAAGCCGTATAATTAATTTCGATCTTTATTGTCCGCCCGCTGTTGTTCTTAGCACTTTGTTCCCAAGTTGATTGTTACCAAATTGCCAAATAAACTGCGTCACGGGACATTCCAAACGCAACCGTCCATACCGATCGCGATCGGGGAAGACTTTGGAATGGGAACCGCTGAGAGATATTCCCGTAGGAAAAATGTATTTGTTATGTGCGTCAGTATTGTGTCAACGGGAACCGTGGCGTTTTTATTCAAAACTGACTTTGAAGCACATTTTCTTTTTTTTTTTTTGTGCAACTGAAATATTATAATTAAAACAGTATTATATATTTTTCATTTTCCCTCACAGCAGTGACAAAATTCTTATAATTAGAAAGAAAATATTGCTTAATAATAGTATATTTACAAACTTTAGACCAGAGGATCTCAACCATGGCCCCTTCGAGTGGGGGTCAGACAGGGTTCGAACCAGGGGGCACGGACATAAGGGGGCACCGTGGCGGTTCGACCAGCTAAGTGAGATAAACACAGCACATATTTTCTTTCTTCTTTTGCCATATCCGCCCCTCAACTGGAGCATATGGACACCACGCGGCGCCTCCAAGAATCCAGGTCAAACCAGCATCCCGTAGCTCTACCGTATACACTCTGTAGATTGTATTTAGCGGCATTACAGGACGCCGGAATCCGGTCGGCTTGAAGAACAGGTAAGCCAGGTTGAAGTTCTCTTCTGGCATTTCGTCGCTATAGGATTTGTTTCCCGAATATCCATTTTTGTCGAAATCGACATTTTAATGCAGTTCAATTTCTTTTATCGAACTCTACCGAAATCATTTATAAAACAAATATATTTTTATCTAGGAACAGAGATATTTTTTTAAAAAACCCGAATACGCCATGTTAAGTTACAATTACTCCGTGGTGTTCTCCCGAATGTCCAACTATTCGTACCTGAATATCCAAGTTAATTTCGGTCGAAATATATCTCTGGCTGAGTGTTTATTTCCCGAATATGACTTTAGCCAATCAAACCGCGCTCACGCCGTGCATCTCGCTTCCACATTCACGCTGTCTAGCTCTAAAACAATCACGCCCACTTTCATATTTTTTGGCCGTCCGGAGACTTCTTTCAAATTTCGTCTTATTGATATTGTTTTTAACATTACTATTGTTTTAATAGTGAATTCATCAAATTTGAAGAGATCATTCATAGCTGATACATCTCTAGTTCGCCCTGAACTTACAGTAGAGTTGTGGAAGTGAGTATTTTAACCTAAATAACTGCATTTTGTTTTGATAAATGACACAAAATCCCAACGGTTATATGAATTCTACAGTATGACCCGGCAACTACTATGACGTAAAAAATAATTATTATTTCAAATTATTTTTAATCAAACATTGTTTGTCTTTATTTTACTTTTAATCTAGGTATTTCTATGAAAATAAAGGCGATGCTATTATTTATTTTTGAATGCGCTGATAGTTAATTTAATTTAATATGTATGTTAGTAACTATTTATTTGGTGGATATTATATACTAAGGATATTGATACCTACCTAATATTAGCAGCTAATGGTAATTAATTTATACATGCTATTATTTTGTGTTGTTATTCATTACAATGGTAAATATATAATATTTATTTGGTGGTTTGTAATAAGTTTAATTGTCAATTATAGAAATATATAGATATAATAATATACGGATATATATAAATAGGTTTTTTTTTTTTTTTGGAAAAAGTATTAATATAAAATTGTTAGCAAGTACGAGTAAGTACCATCATAAAATATTGGAGAAATGACCGTGACGTCGGTTAGTAATTGAAGTAGTAGATACCTTATAATATATTTTCTCAGAAGTGATTTAAAAAATTATGTAAGTATATTCAATTATTAAAATGGTACATTCTTAAATCTTGTGAATTATTCGTTCAATAAAAAAATAGTTAATTACTTAAAAACTATTTAATTACTTAATCCGAAAAAAAAATCGAAAAAGCGATTGCCGCATGTTATTATTACATACAAACTTGGGTAATTACGATCATTAAGTATTTAAATAGTATAGGTAATTATTAACAATTATCGTGTAAATAAATATAACATTTGAGGCGCGTACTTTTTGACCACTCAGTAATCTGTGGGCCGTGCAGCAATACGCTACGGTCTTAAATCCCGAACGTCCATGTTTTGTCCCGAATATCCATTATTCTGAGAGAGCGCTAAAAATTTCCCGAATATCCACAGTGAGTACTTGTAAATAAAACGCATTTTCTGTGCATTTAATGATTTATACCAGTTTATTATTCTTGGAATCTATTCTTAGATAATGTTGCAATCATACAGTGTAGAAAGAATGATTGATACATCTACTGATATTAAAATATACGACAATGAAATTTGTTTTTCGTCTCCTGTAAAATTGACATTTGGTCTATTCGGGAAACAAATCCTATAGCGACGATTTGCAGCACGTGGCCGAGCCATGTCCAACGTCGCCTCTTCACTTTCAGCGTAATGAGAGGCTGGTTGGTGCGTTCTCTTATCTCCTCGTTGCTCCTAAAGTCATACCACCGCACACCCAGTATTTGTCGCAAACATCTGTTTTCGAAGCTCAGTATACGGTTGCTCTGAGCCTTAAGGTAGCCATGATTCGCTACCCTAAAGCAGCACCGTCAGAATGCAAGCATCGAATAGGCGGCACTTGATTTTGACCGAGCACAATCGTGAGTCCCAGACATTCCGCATCGAGTTGAATTTTGCTCCAGCCATTCCCATTCGGATAGCGAGCTCTTTCTGCAAAATGCCATCTCCCGTGATGTGTACCCCCAAGTACTTGAAGCTGTCGATGCTCATATTTTCTCTGATAGTAAAAAACGATATGAAACTAAATTGAAAAGTTTATAGGCTATGCTAGTTGTTACAAATAGTTAGAACGGACTAAATATAAGACCGATAAGACAAAATTAAAAAATATATATACATACACTTTTATGTACCTACATAATAATATGTTCATAATATTATTACTATCGACTGAAAGTACGAATGGATTAAGTTTTTTACCATTTCATTTGAGTCATGTTTTGCGAAAGCGAGCTCTTTCTGCAAAATGCCATCTCCCGTGATGTGTACCCCCAAGTACTTGAAGCTGTCGATGCTCATATTTTCTTTGATAGTAAAAAACGATATGAAACTAAATTGAAAAGTTTATAGGCTATGCTAGTTGTTACAAATAGTTAGAACGGACTAAATATAAGACCGATAAGACAAAATTAAAAAATATATATACATACACTTTTATGTACCTACATAATAATATGTTCATAATATTAATACTATCGACTGAAAGTACGAATGGATTTAAGTTTTTTACCATTTCATTTGAGTCATGTTTTGCGAATCGGGTTTCGCCTTGTTTCGGTTTCTTGTGAGCCTTGACTTGAAAGGTAGGTAATGAAGTTTTTACTAACTTTATTATATTGATAAGTTATATAAGTTAGAGTTAAGTTAGTTAGTTTCAGTGTCCATAATCTGAACGAATACATATTAACGATGGATTGTCATCCATATTGTATTATCTAGCGGGTTTCAATGTTAAATTCAGATACTTAGAACGATTTTAATATGAACAAGTTTTCGTTACATACCGAGAGGGAACTCAGAAATAATAAGGACTGAAATACCTAATGGATGTGATCTCGAGTGTGGAAGAATATGGGATACACGTGTTAAGAATACGCTTGTCCTACGTTCTGACAACTACTCTTGGTTTATTTACTGACACTCATTCAATATTGTTGTATTTGAAGGTTGCAAAATACACTATTTCACGTCTATAATGTGTGGCTAATTTTCGTAGGACACTCACACATTCAAAACCATACGGTAAAATGTAGTGTCGGAATTATATTAATTTATTAATCTGTTCTGTGCATACCGACTATTAGTATGTACTGGCTATGGTGGGTAGGTACTTATCGTAGTAATATGTAAAAAGTGAAGCCCGATTACCTTTTTACACGAATTATCACACCTGCACCAAATCACTCATTTTATTGACAGTTACTCTTTGGTAAGTTTTAAAGAAAATTACATGTAAAATAGTTTTCCATTTTTTTCACAACCTACGTCAATGCATGAGTAACATTCGTAAAGAAATATTGTATTTTATTTTTGTACGAGAATAAATTGAGACATTTGAAAATAGGATTAAAATGCTCTTTGTTTTGCGTAGGCAAGAATATAATATTTCGCAAATAAAATAGAGATAATCGTATATTCAATTTAATTCTTCGCAGATTGTAAATTAAATAAATCAGGCACATTATCTTTGAAACCACATGGTTATAATAAAGAATTCGTAGGTATAATAGTAGAAAAGCAAAAATATTAACTATATACTTACTATATAATACAATAATAGGTACATTATCAAGACGTAGTATTGCGTTTGGAGAGTACTTGACCAGGTTCAACAAAAAATTAATAGATGTCCCTCCAATCACAGAGTGTCGCTTTGTTAGAGTAATTTAGAACTTTTTTTCGACAGTTGATAATGGATAGCTCAATGCAATACATAACTAATTTCTCGCTTATAAAAACTATAACGTAGATTTGTTTTATAATGAAAACTATGCCATCTACGTTGTTGGAGGTAAAGTGAATGTTCAATCACAATCTTCATTCTCCTCATGGAGCTATCTTCATGTTTACTGTAAAAATAAATACATTAAATGCTTCAACTAATATAGTACATTAATATGATATTTTTGAGACAATACTTTTACTGCCATCTGATTCTCATCGAACAGGCTGTCCGAAGAATTGTATAATTTGGTATAGCCACAAATAATGCCCTATCTCTGAAGTATCAACGCATTGAATCTCATCATGATGTTCTTAGCAGTCGTCATGTTATAATATATAGGTAAGTATTATTCGATACCAAATACACACAAGATTTATAAATAAATATTAAATTATTTTTATTGAAAGTAATTTTAAAAAACTTAGAAAACACAAAACACTAGAAAAAATCTAAAAATAAAATAAATCTTAATTTTTTAGCCGAGAGCACATTTAGAAGGTAAAAACAATATGCAGTTCGAATCTTGCTTGTTCGGTCTTTTTTCTAAGATTTCTGAGGTTTTACAAAAATTATAGATTAAATTTATAATATTGTGTTCAGAGTTTTCTTTTTATTTGGCTCACGTATAGGATTCTACAAGATATAAAAAATAGAAAATAGCACGATTTAAAAAAAACATATCTTTTTATTTTTCTGTGCCGATTTTGCCATTGTTGCTAGAAATTTTAAATAATTATCCATTGGGGAAGGCTACACTAAACTTTGTCAGCCATATATATTTGTTTTCTAAGGCACTCATTTGCAAATAGTGTTGGTTAGTTTTCTAAATTTAATTAAAACCTGCCTAAACCAAACCATAATAGTTTAGGTATGCTATGGGCAATCCGACAAAAATAGTTCACACTTTTTCAGTCATACTTATTTGTTTTCGTTGAATTAAGAATACATAATAATATGTAATATTTTTACAGTTGGTGTTAGTTAGTTTTTTTAAATTCATTAAGCCCTGCCCAAACTAAACCATATTGGATAAAAAATATTATTCTATCTATAAAAAATCTCTAACTATGTATCATTTAATGGCATAATTATAGATATTTTCTATATAAACTACTATTTTTGACTATTTTCTGTTATGCATTTTTATACTCATGGTTTAATTATTTTTTTTAAAGTAACTAACACTGTCTGCACATTGCAGTCTTCTTTCAATGAAAACAAATACATATGACTGTTTACTGACTACTTATGTCAAATCTTAATAGCCTACCTCTACCCTTCGCCAGTACGGTGGGTGGCCATAAACCCACGTACTTCAACAGTATTAAACTCTTGTTTTAAAGCACTTACGGATTTTGGTTTCTCTCTGTTTCCATGAGTATTCTGTATTCCACTAGAATGTTTAGTTTACAATATTATGTAAATAAAATCTTTGTAAGTATCTATTTCCAACAATCACTTGGTACTTCTTGATAATAAAAATATTTATTACGGTCAATTATTATAAATACATTTAATAGATTCGTACAAATTATTGGGTACGGTATGACGTTAATTTGCATACAACTTTTTTTGATAAACTGCTTAATCTTAACGGAAGCATTCCTGTTTACAAAACGTTGGCACTAAAACTACAAAACAAACTTAACAAAAGAGCCTGATGTATGATCATTGCGTAAAAAACTCGCTTTCCAATTCGTTACGATAGGAAATTAAAATGTTGGATTTCAGAATCACTTAGGTTTTTTTATTGTATTTTCAGTGAGATAAAATATAGAGTGTATTTAAGTGAGTCGTTAAAAACAACAATAAATCGTATATCACGAGAGATTAAATAAATTATCACGCATGACAATTAAAATGAAAACATAATGGCGAGCTAAAATAACAAAACATTCCTTCCGATTCTCAACATCTTCATTATCTCTAGATTGTCTACATACAAGATTTCAAATTAAGTAAAATTGTAAAATATTTTAATGAAATTTAAGAAGGCACAGTTCAACCATGATTTAACGGGTCATATAAAGTATCATATAATTATGGTAATAAAATACTTTAAAGCTTTTGAAATAAACTTTGTGTTTGTGACAGCCCTAATGAGTGCTAACTGATCCATCATTATTATTTTTACAGATAACTCATTTCCTGTCGGTATGATTATTATCTGTAAACGTTAAACGGGAAAAACAAATGCGGTGAAATTATATCGCAAAATAGAGAGGAGCCTTTCTATAATAGATAATTATTAGAGTATTTTTTTTTACAAATTACTATGTATTTGTTGCATAATATTATATAGTTATTTAAAAAAAACTCAAAAATAACAATGAACACAACTATCCTTTTATAAATTGTTAATAATTATAAATAGTTCATAGTTCATAGTAATATGGTGATAATATGTATGTTTTTAATTTCCATTGGCCTTCTTACTCCAACACTTAAGGTAAAGCTTCTAATTCACAGGCTCGTAGATATGATATTCCCGGTCAAAGTTTGACCTTTTCTATAAGTACTTGAATGTTTCACCTGTCGCCACAAATGTCAATTATATTGCATTTTTTAAAAATGCCAAGTCTTATTGCGCACGTGAAGATCACTTCACCTAGTTTTTGTATATCCGTATTATTTAGGTTCGTTTTTGTAATATATTTATAATTGAATTCATTTTCTTTTATGTTTGTGTGACTTTCTCTCCTATGGCATTTTTTATTAACTTAAGTAAAGCTTACTTGAGAACGTGGCGACCTCAGTTTGGGTATCTACTCCTGAGACATTACCAGGCATACAAAACAGTTGCTACTTCACACCCAAATGTAGGGCCTCGTGATATGCTCGATTATGACTAAGTGTGGTGTGGGGCAGGTTTGTTTGGAGGGGTCTTTGTTTATATTGTTAATACTACACTAATATTTTACTACTACTATTATAATACTACTGTTTTTTGGACCTCATGACTTTAATAAAAATATGTTAAATTCAATACTACTTTCATACACATTTAATTTAATATTAAGCGTTTCAAACTAAATTTGTATACAAATGATAAAAAAAATCCCTTTAGTTATCATAACTCTATATCTGCAACGAAATTAATGAAAACATTAGAGAAAGCTTTTGTAACTTTTTAACACTTAAATAAATAGAACAAGAAAATTAATTGACATTTTGAAATATAACAAGACACCTCAAAATAAACGTCCGTTTCATTCTTATTGTCTAAATATTTTAATGGCCTCTTAATCACGTATAAATAAGAATAATGGCCACAGTTAGATTGGTAATAAAAATAATTGCTAATTTTTAGGTATTTGGTTCATTTATTTTTAATTTGTTCGACATCATGTAAAAATTTTATTTCTTCAGCTGCGCATAATTTATAGGTGTGACCATTTTTTTAAATTTATTAGCTAGGTACCTACTTACCTCTTTCTATCAAAATAAAGTTCTTACGAAAGCGTTGAAAGTACCCATGACAAAGTTATTTTTCAAATTAAGTACTATTTATTACTTAATTATTATTTTAAACACTGTAAATAATTATGTTTATGTATTTCTTACCTACGTGATCAGCAATTATTATAATTTCATCACTCATCAGTCACTATGATTAATTAGAACACAATTGAGTGTTTGATAAATACATTAATAATTAATTGCATTCAATTTTTTAACACTTTTATTTTATACTTGGAGGCTAAATAAAATATTCAATTACCAAATTATATTAAAAAATATAACAGTTAGAAATTCACCTTTCAAAGTTTGGTATTCAAAGTATGGTTACCTACCTACAGAAAGATTTTTTTTTCTTTTTTTTTTTTATGCGTAACATTAACAATCATAACTTCGCATCATTGATATAATTAGGATAGCAATATATCAAAAATTAAAAGTGTTACTAGGCGTAACTGATACAAGGCAAAAATGACAAATTGTCTAGAAGCGTTGTCACACAGTGAAAAATAAAATTTCCTCAGAATAAAAAAGACAATGAAAACTGATGTAGATGTTTCTGAAACTTTTTTTCCGAGAATTTTCTTTGACATGTTAGAATAATATATGGGTGATGTATTTTTGGTATCTGTCATCTATTTTTTAACAATATTTTATTAAAAATACATAATTTGGAAATATTTTTTCCATGAAGATAATAAGTATTTAACATATTAAAAAGCTTAAACGCATACAGAAAATTAAATAATTAACATTATATTATTATCATATTTAAGCTCTAAAAATTGAAAGCACTCTCTAGTACCTAAAATAAAATAATATGTTATTTCAACGACGTTGACTTTCGGTGATATTATTGGATGTTTTAGTCAATTAATCACAAACCATCATCAAAAACATATAACAGTCATTATTTAGACCTGTTGGATACATGTATTTTTTAAATGTGTGCTATCTAGAAAGACTCATAACTTCATGAAAAGTAATATTTATAAAACATAAAATTGTATCATAATTTATTTTTCTGCAGTTTTTTTTATAAATCATGTAAGTATAATAGCCTGTTAAGTATTGATCTGGCATTAACATGACATTATGACTTCAGTAGCGGTATTAGCTCTTAATTACATGGCGTTGTCTTCAGCAACAAACTGTATTATTCTTTATATTTTTTGTGTGAATGAAATTTTATTTAAAAACTTGTTGACTAAACGTTCTGACAAAATAGTTATAGTTTTTTATTAACAGGTGCCACTGTTAATTAATAATAATAGTACACATTAAATTTGATCGATTATAAAAGTTGTATATAATTGTGTCGCTAGATTTCAAAATCAGCCAAGTCCACCTTTAGGTATTTTTGACTTTTTTGTGAATTTCTGAAGAACTACTGCTTTTTAACATTTCTGCATTATCGAAATGTCAAACTTATTAATTTTAAATATTCTATAGGTACTCGAAATAATATAAACTTTCACCTTTGTGACTATGTATATAAGAAAACAAAAAGCTGTTTTTCTCCTATTCATCCATTATGGACTCGGCTGGTTTTGAAATCTAGCGACACATCTATTAAAGGGTTGCCTTCATGCATTTAAGTGTTAAAGAGACTCAGCGTTCACTTGGTGGTGATAAAACTCACTTTGTGAACAAATTACGTAGGTGCCTATCATAAAAGATCCTTATAACTAATTAATATCAAAACAATAAAATATATTTTATAACTTCCATTATGTGGTGACTTGTCTTGAGTTCTTGATATTTACAACAGTTTCATTTGTACGATTTTAGTCATCTTTGCACTATTCTGATGATGGGTTTGTAACTCAAAAAATCTACCAATAATAGAGACTGAAAAGTAGAACTATCTCACAAAAACTTCGTTTTAATAATATATTTATAATTTTTCTCATTCAAATCCTTTTCACGCGAACGGCACACCCATTTATGCCCTCATTATTTGGCCATTTGATATAATTAGCATGTTATTTAAATGCAGTAATTAAATAGTCATTTAATGCACCCCGGTCAGGTTTCAGTTTTGAGATAATCGATATATTTATACAATTAAAAGGGATAAATAAAATAAGATTGATAAAGATTATTGACTTAGCATATATCAGTAAAGTTTGGTGACACTGGTAAGAGCAGAAGAATGAGTCTATGAAAACAATATCACCTGTTAGTTTCTTTGTCAGAACTAATTCAGTGAGACGTTCCTTCCTAATTGTCGTCACATTGCGGAGATATCTATTTGTCATGTTCAAAGTGTTTCCTTTAATTAAAATCTGAAACGTCAGCCGCAGTGGACGAGGCGAAGCGAGCTATAATGAATTGTGGCGTCTTTTGGTAAATATCGGTACATGGTCATCGGTCATGATTTATTATTAGAGTTTGAAAAATAAAATTTTATATGAACCATTTTCGATCATTGGAGAATCATAAAAATCTTCACTGAAGGTAAATAATTGTATTTAGTACCAAAATTTAAAAAAAAATGGATATTAGTCTGTTAACCACTTGCTTAAACTATTAAAACCATACTCACATTGCAAATAACAACATGTGAATTTATAATACCTAGGATTTCAATCCGTGAACTACGACATTATTAACCAATATGTTACCGCTTGGCTGTCGGGGGGTCACTACATTAGTAAACACTAACAGTTTTTAACGAGAATTTATAAATTTTGTAAATTATCACTAATCACTTTTATCTTAATTTTTTTTATTTTCAATGTGTGTTAGATATAGTAAGGGGTAGAATGGGAGATTTTATAAAAGGATATAATATACGAATAGCTAAAAATCATCCCTCTTATTCCATAGACTCTACTCTGCGGAGGCTAATACGCAAAAATTAGAAGAGAAAGTGGTAATTAGCATTATTTACTACAACACCCTTTTCCACAATCGTATTAATTATTCAAGGTAAAAGTTTTTTTCGGTACAAGTCTGTTTACTGGAAACCATGCGGGAACGGCGGTGGTTTTTATTGCCATTTTCAAAATTTATGATTTCAAAAATGATAACCGAACCTAACCTAACAAATAATCCAGTAAGTATATCGGATATTTTCAAAATTTGTATGCCGTTGGCTTCCACTAATTCCACCATTTTTTATTTTGGTATTTTTTGAAATTATAAAAAAAATCGTATAATATATCTATATTAATATATTTATAATGCTATTATGATTGTACAAAAAATACGTTAAAATTGGATCATCGAATTTAAATTTAATTAAAATTTTAAAAAAAATCTAGAGTCGCGAGATTTTGTGTTATTTTTATTCATTTGAAATTTGTAAGTTGTAAAGTAATATAAGCTTGTCAAAGCTGTGACAATGCAGTGACGTAACTAGAATGATTTACATAAAACTAGACGCATGAATGTTGTTCGTCAATTTATCTAATAGTATTATAATCTGAAACAACAAAAAAAACAGATGTCGTAGAAAAAACGCGGTAAATCAGTCGAAAATTTTAAACCGGTTTAAAAAATATCAAATGGAATGTAAAAAATTAAATGGTGAGTGAACATAATAAATAATATTAATATAATAGAAAAAAAAAATTTTCATTAATTTCTGGCATGCTAAAATAAATAACTTGATTAACAGTAAATAAACAAGCAACGCATTATTATTGACTGTATCATTTAAAAAAAAAATCTGTATCGGTTCTTATACATGTATGGAAGAGATTGTATACTATTCCGTTGTTATTAAAACTACCTAGTTCCTTTATTAAATATACATATTTATATTATTTACACATAGTCATGCAATTTCTTGTAAGCTTCCTTATTGTAACAGCATTGCAGGGTGAGATAGAGTAGACTGTGGAGGAGTAGGAGTAGGGGTCCCTGATACGCGAATCCCCTCTTGGTCATCTCAGTAATTAATATTTTTTAAACTTTATATCCTGAATAAAAAAAAAATTCAATTCATTTTTGAAATCCTATACATTATTTAAATGCGTATATTTTAATAAATATAAATATACGGGATGAGTGCTGACTTCAAAAATCTTGAACCAGGACTTTTTTCTTCTACCAGGGTCTCACTTACCGGAGATCAAACCTTCAATTTTAATATGTAGATGTTGACATCTCTTGTAGGTAATACCGCATGATGTGGCCAAAGTATGCCAACTTTCTTCATTATATTTCTCTGATCATTTTTTTGGTCTTTTTCACCTTGAACATCACCTCAACATTTATGACTTTGTCTTTTCAGCTGATACTGAGCAAGCGTCTGTACCAGTAGCGGCTTTAGAGACGTAGAGGCCCGACGCAATAACTTATTTTAAGACATAAAGACACATAATAAATCTAGTGGTTTACTTATTTTGTTATAGTTTGGGCAATATCTCATACTATTTTGTTATAATTAAGTGATTTTATAAGTATCTGGTTTAAACTGTTCCGAGGCACCCTTTTAAATCTTCTGATGAATCCATTGCGTTTTCTGTATCAAAGAAAATCGCCCCTGGTCTATACACCCATATTTCAAAAGCTTCAAATTTTCTGAGCGTCGTTTTTGTGACTGTCCAAGCCTCCAATCCAAATAATAGGACTAAAAAACATCTTACCATTCTCATTCTGAGTAGAGGCTACATAGTATTATCCTAAGTTGTGTAAAAGCACATCTATCTTTCACGACATGGTATGATCCTAGTTATCATCTAAAGTGTAACTTAAGTATATAATAGAACGTACTCTCTCCAAAGGCAATCCATTAACTTCGTAGGTTCTATCATTTATATAGGGGACTTGTTTAAACCGATCATATACTTAGGATTTATATTTAGGTTTATAATTATAAATTATAATAATTATAGGTATGCAGATCTCTTTTACCCTATTAATGAGTATTCGCAAACCTTCCCAACTGTCTTCAATGAGCACTATAATATCGTCCGCATACCGCAAGTTATTGGAAAGAATTCCATTTACTTTGACCTCTTCTCTATATTATTATAAATATTTATTGTTATAATTTTGAGATTTAAAATTCATGCAGTTCTACAGCTATTTCGGTCATATATTCAATTTATCATAATATTACATCACTTCAAATCTGTTTGATCTGGGAAACACAATAGAGAAAACCAAAGTCTTCGGTTTTGTTTGATGATTCTACTTCAATAAGTTTTTCTTAGTATATACCTAACTGAGTGTTGAAATACAAAAATATTTTTCCTCAAAAAAGCGACCGATCTATTGTTGTATTAATTTTTCTTTTGTGTTCTATTTCCACGGCTATTTTGGCAAAACTCCATTCATTGTCTGTTTCCTTTGTCAAGAAAAATGTAATTTTGACGCAAACATATTGTTTGATGATGTACCAATGTCATAATACAAGATTTTTAATTTTTATTGTCTGTCCGGAATGATATACGAGACAGCTTTTTATTTTAAGCTCTGGGACAATACTTTTTTTTAGGAAGAAACTGACAAGAAAATTAATATTCTTTTGTTTTTGAAATAGAACAAAAGCGTTGAAAGCTAATAAAAATCTAAGTTAAAATCATGAAAGAGTTTATGTTGTCATAAACACCAGTGGCGAAGGGTGGAGGTAGGCTGTTAAGATCCACCATAAATATTGCACACTAAACTTTGTCAGTCATACATACTTGTTTTCATTGAAATAATACTACATTTTACAGATGGTGTTGGTAGTTTTTAAAATTCAATTAAGCCCTGCGAAAACCAAGCCATAATAGATAATAGTCAAAAAATACTCATATATCTATAAAATATCTAAAATTATGCAATTAAATGATACATAAATTTGGATATTTTAAAGATAGAATAATTTTTGTTTATCTATTATAGTTTGGTTTAGCCATAGCTTGATGAATTGAAAAAATGAACTAACAATATGTGCAATACGTATTCTTAATCTAACGAAAACAAATAAGTAAGAATGAAAAAATGTGCACAATTTTGTCATATCGCCTAAAATATACCAATACTATTATGGTTTGGTTGAGACAGGGCTTAATTGATTTTTAAAACTCAACCAACGCCATCTGTAAATTGTAGTCTTATTTCAATAAAAACATATACATTTCACTGAAAAAGATTAATGTGCACTATTTATGGCGGATCTTAACAGCCTACCTCCACCCTTCGCCACTGATAAACACTGACAGTTGTATTATTATTTACGTATATTTAACCATTTCAACACGTCAAAATATGTGTTTTAGTTAAATAAATTTTCTTCTAGTTGTGATAGATTTCTTATTTCAACGTGAAATCTATTAACAATAACGCAATTGTTTCTCATTTATTGTAGTGACTGGGCAACTTTGATACCAAAATGCAGTAAGCAACAGAATAATATAATAGCAAAATAACCATAATTCAAGAACGATTGTCTGCTGAGCGAAAAATAAAATTAGTCGTAGTACCTAATTATCAGTAGGTAAGTAGGTATTAATTGTAATTATATTAATTCAATACTGCATACTATTTAATCATCTACAGATTTTATTAAATAATTACTATCGACATGACGTAACATTACTATTCTCCTTCTAGTACCTATCTAGTTAATTGATACTTTTAAATTATCAAACATATTATTAAATAATTATAATACTAATAATATTATTCAAGATTTAGGAATGTAGCATTTTTTGTTGATATATAATTTTGAAAAACTTTACAAACATATGTATTAAAATCTTTAGCCCAGTGGTATCGGATTCAAATACACATATTTCACTTGTTAGACAAAGTACTATTTATTAATTGTGATCCAAGTATTCCTCTTGCGAATAATTGAAGTTTCATCATGAAATTGCAACTACATTTGTTTTTTAAATCAATGTACACACATATTATATAGTGTATGGTGCCAATCAAAAATATCCCAGGGCTTTGATTAATAAATTATAATATTTTAGATCCTCCCCCAATCTTAAAATTTATTTTATGATTTTTAGAACGAAGTCAGTCAGAATTTAGCCATGTCGTCAGTGCATCAGCATAAGATTGGTGTGAATGATCAAATTAGATAAAGCGCTTGAAGGAACAAAAATCCATAATTTTTCCTATAATCTCTTCGACATTGGACTGTTTAATCGCTTTTTTTGTATTTTCGCGCCCAGTATATTAGGTATTCGTATATGTATGAATTAATTGATTCGTTTCTTAAGATAAAACTAACAACGACACATTTTTCTATTGTATGTAAAATAATAGCACCCCAACCCGCTCCGATCCACTGTAGCACCACTGTGCATTTTTATATCAAGTAGATTTATCAGGAATCAGGATTGCTCATTTGTATAACCTCGTTGTATGTTTCTGAGGGTTTCCAACTACATTAAACAGAAAATTAAATAAAAAATAAGCTATTTTGAATATTTTTTTCTAATATAAACACGATAAAACTTTGAAGTCGAACACCAAATAAATATGATATTCATATTAAAATGTAATTGACAAGGTCAAACAATTATTGTCTTCAAAAGGTTAATAACGAAACTGAGAAGTTTATGTATTTTCAAATATATTAAATTTAATAATACATCTGCTAAATAAAAACATTATTTACATGAACTTATTAAATATTTTGTTTGTATAAGTATGATTAAAAACTACCTTTTTTATGAAGTTTTCAATGTTTCATCCATCTGAATAGTAAATAATGTTTAAATAGATTATTGTATAATATTTTCACATGTTAATCATATCACAGCTTAAAGATATTATAATAAAACGAAAAATTTCTCATAAATAATGGTCTTTTCGGAAACAAATCACGGCTAATCCCATTTACAAAATGCCATCAGACGAATATTTTTAATATTACAATATTTAATATTGTGTCAAAAACAAAATAAACAGAACAATAAACAACAGACAAAGATAGCCTTTTGGGCTACTTTAGTTACGTTTTAATTTAGTACCTAACAAGCAATATTAAAACTTAAAATACCACCGTAGTAATAATAATGAATAAGACTGATCTAAACCTTTTAATATCTTTTCCATTGTTCATTAAACTTTCTTACAATGCTTTTTAGGTCATATTAATTATAAATAATTGTTTATATCTTCTTTATTTATAAAATATTTTTTATTTGTAGACATGAGCAAGTATAATAATATATTTTAAAAAATCTATCATATATTTCTTATGTCTAAACCACTACAGTATATTATTTTTGTAATATCATATTATTTGTAAGTAGCTACCTAATAATATATAAGTATAAAGGTTTACATAAAGGGATATTTTAGTGAAAACGTATTATTTATGGTGTTCGACTGCTATAAATATTATAAGTCATATTAGTGGAGAATATATTATATTATGAAAACTCAATAAAATTATTATTACATTTTACTTTTTTTTAATGTTAAAATTTGACACTAAAGTAGGTACGTCTTTTATGACACGTATATAATATATTTCCCGACCATATCCGATCCTAATAAGATCATATGGGCCTCCACAGAGAGGTGGTTTGTATAACACATTGACTGCTGACTAGATAATTATTTTTAATTACCATATTTAAATAGATAATATAATATTTAAATTATATCGAATGACCACCTTAATCGTTACGCACTGGGCGCGTCATTAACGTCCAATGTATTAACAGATTTTATTTTTACGAGAAATGGATGTCAGCCACTTGCTCAACCTAATTAGGTCCATACTCTGACTCATGCACAAATTGAAAAACAATATATATACTTGCCAGATCCATGTTTCGAACCTGGGACCCACGAAGCTATAGTTCTACGCTTAAGCACCTGATACCAATATGGATCTTTGCTATCTCACGAAGAGCTTTCTTAACAGAGTTTTGTTTTACGAGATATGAACGTTAGCCATACTATAGTTTTTTAAATACTCACGTATTAAAAACATTCAAGTTTTGATAGAACGTTTCCAAAGTAATCTACTATTGCCGTACTTTACATAAATATGACAGATATTAAAGGGCGTGGGATGCTTTTGAATAGGTGTAAAACGTTCCGGATATTTTTAATGCAGTCATTTTTATGCGTAAGTTATGTTTCTTTACAACTCGTCATTTCTACTGTTCAATTTCTTTTAAACAGCATAAGTGAGCTCACAAGGAATTTATCAATGACGATATTACATCAAAATCTGATATTTAGAAAAAATACTCATTTAAATATATTTATTTTAACACTTCATGGAAATTGAAAATTATTTCATTCTAGGTAATTCAATACCTAGATGATTCACAATATGACGTTTATTTTTTTGTAATTATAATGAAAATTCTTTTGAGTTGACTAGATTAAATTGGTTTTTTTTTAAGGAAATCCAAAGAAACATCCATAATATTTTGGATATAATATCTACTATTTGGGTATAAATTGTATCAACTAAAGATGTATTTATTAAATTAGTACGTAGGTACACAGGTGTAGTTATTTTTTCACTTTCATTTTCAACATAAAAAATATGGTATTTTTATGTTTGATTAAACTAATATGGTGGACAATTATAATTCCACTATACTGCTCACTAAAAAGATGTATTTTTATACTGAAAATACTTTTTAATGCTTATACCTACTGTTATTTGGACACGTACCATTGTCGCTAAACCTAAAGGGTCCCGTCGCCATGGCCGATTTCCATCACCCTGCAGCGGTGCTATAAAAGTGATCTACGCGCTGTATGTCTCACGTGGAGGAAGGCGTGAAATGTGCAGCGCGTAGATCACGTGTGCTTGCTCTATGCCCCGACACTGGGGCGTGGCAGGGTGAAGTTAGTAAGTATAGAAGTACCAAAGTAATTTGGAAACCGTCAATTTTATTATGTACGCAAATTTTAATATAAATTAAACGACCATGTTTTAAGCCATCTGGAAGCATTTAAAATGTGGTTAAATAGAAGAGTATGTACTACGTAGGTACCCTTTGTATAAATATTGTCACATATATAACAATTATAAAAAAACAAGTGTGAAAGAATAATAAATTGGTATATTTAGCGAATTGATGCAAAGTGGCTTATCTCACCATCTTAAAATAATCAATTACAAGAAAATAAACGTATAGGTATATCCTAGAATACAAACAGTTTTTCTGAAGAACATCCAGGATTGGGATAATAGTTAAGAAACTGTGCCCTATTAGCTAAGGATAGAAACGCATTTGACAAAGTAATCAATAACTTTGGATAGACATGGACAGATATTGTACATAGATGAAAAAAATAAATATGAAACTAAAGATATTATAATTCTTTACGCATTACTTTCCAAACTGAATAAAGTTTTTTGAAACTGGCAATCTCAAACCGTTAAGATAAAGAAAGAAACGTAACGATATCCTTTGACACGTGCCAGAGACATTATTCATACACAAAACACCAAGCCTCGGGTTCTTAATAACTGGATATATTATTATTTTTACACTGAAATCATTCGTGACTCTTTGAAACAACTAACGTTTTGTGCGATCGTATTTTCTTTCAAGACGCGTGCGCCGAATGCATAATGTTGTAATTCTTCGATAAATCTAATACATCTCCATCGAACTGCTTTTGTAATCTTTAAAATCGAGCTGAATCTAACGAATATCAAGACTATACTAAAATTTACATATTGTGAATTGCTGACGAACTACTGTTTTCTAAAATTTCTGCATTATCGAAATGTGGAACTTATTAATTTAAAATATTCTATAATCGAAATAATACAAACTTTCACCCTCGTTGTGGCTATGTACTTGAAAAATCAAAAAATCTGTTTTTCTCCTATTCATCCATTATGGACTTGGCTGATTTTGAAATCTAGTGACATTATAATACATAATTGGCTCTTCAGTCTTATTTGGATCTGGGCTGCGTTACGTATCGCTTTCTTAACAGATTTTTGTTTATTACGATAAATGAATGATAGTCACTTGTTCAACCTATTAGATCCATACCTACTCTGGGTCCAAACACACATTGAAAAAACAACATGTACACATTTTTTTTCTGACCAATGATTTAAACCTGGGACCCGCAGTATTATAAGTCTGATATTCACCTACGAGTTTTTGCGAGATATCGCATTGAATACGTGTGGCTTAACAGTCATAATTATTGGGATCGTTAGCGTTCGTTTGTGTCGTCCACGCTATCCTTTAGACATGTCACATCAGAATATTAATCCAAACATGAAATTTTCTAGATATTTGCATCGATTTATGAGTGCCACGGGTCATCACGATCCTCAGTCGTGAGGTTCTGATGAAGAATAAGAAGAAGTATTATTCCATTTATCTAACTTATTTGCAGTTATTTTTTTCGTTTCCGGGAGGGGGTCCTGAGCCGAAATCCCCTCCCCCTATTGTGCGCGACTGTGTGTCTATCTTTTAAACATATTTTCTAGTTTTGGTATATTGCTTTACCATGAGCGCATCGAAAAAATCAAACCTCATTGATTTGATACCTAAAACAGTACATTATTGTACCTGTACCTTTTTTATAAACAAAATTGAATTTGTTTAGTATTATTTTAATGTAACGATATTATCCAATTGAGATCATCGATTAAGGTAAAATATCATTATGTCCAGATCTTTTCATGAAACATTTTACTAAGGTATTAGTAAATTATATTATTGTTTCTTTCAGATTTAATAATGCATATTATTTGTAAATATCACCGCAAGCTTTTCATAATAACCACACAGCTCCGCGTACGGATGATGCATTTGTCTCTTCCATATTTCTATGTCACTTTTAATATGAGACGTTTTGTTAATCACCACAAACTGCTTGCAACTAAACTTGGGGTAGATTAAACTTCGTACGCATATCAGAGCTTAAAGCTATGATGTATCGGCGTACCTTTAAAAGCTCACCGACTTAATTATACTTTCACTTTTTGTGAAGATGCAAAGCTCTAAGAAAACTTGAAAGCATTCTTGAGGAATATTTATTAAGTGAATCATGTATTGTAAATTTAATGTAATAATACTTTAATATTTTGCTTATTCGGTAATTATTTTTTATCATGAAATTGGATAGATAACTTACAATAATTTACGTTTATTATTGAATTATATTAGTACCTCTATTAGGATATTTCTAATCGGGAGAACACGCGAGAATATGATTTGGGTATGCTGTGTACCGTACGATGACCGGATGCCACACCCTATAAAGTTCAAAAAGTCAATTGTTAGCCCACCTAAAACTTACCGTACCTCATATTTACTACCTAGTTTCAGTTTTCCAGGCACATTCCCAATACTCAAACACTCTGAAATTAAAACTATTGGTGGTATGTTCACCAACGACTAGCTGCGATCCATAAGAGATTATCGAGTGAGCGTGCCTTAACGGATATAGTACTTTCAACTGTTAGTGTCCATATGTATCATCCATGTCGTATTATCCAGTCACTTATTTAAGCAGCATTGTAAGTTGCAAGGCAAACGTCATTTTTTTTACTAGCTTGTGATTTTTTATGTTCCTAGGGGGTCCAGATCCGAGAACCTTTACTACACTAAATATGTATTTAACTAAAAGTTTTATTAATATTCAAACGAATAGACATTAAAAGCACATAATCAAGCAATAAGTATATTAAAAAGAATAGGTATTCAATAATTAGGAAGGTATTTATATACTTTAATTTTAAATGAGACAATTAGTAGCGGATTTTTTTAAAAGGAAGATATTTCTGTCAACTGAAATGAGCAATTATTTTTCTAAAAACACTACACCCACAATCTACACCATGAGTTGTTAAACTTTTTCTATATATCAATGGCAATATAGTACCAATAATTTAAGAAAAATATCATTATGGTATTTAAAAAATATATTATTATGTACAAGTTATGTATTCAATCTATCTTTATTTTTTGTGTAAATCTATTACATTCTTAAATATGTTGAGTAAATACATGAGATTGTACCTACATAGATTTTGATGTTAGATATATTGTTCTAATTATTAATGTAAAATGTGATACGATAAACTGTTTGACTGGTGGTCCCATTCTTTTATCGGACTGTCAGTTGTATCACGAAAAATAATGATAAAAATATAACCTAGAAAAAATATTTTTCATTTTATCTAAAACTATATTAAAAGATTTTTTTTTATAATTCTATCAATAATGTATGCCATCTTTATTAGTTGAATTTGGTTGGATCTTATTCAGTACAAAATTCTGTCTAGCCTATTTAAACTTCAGCAATGATTTTGATAATTAAGTTATGTATTTTCAATTAAAAATACTACATTCTGAAAACTTTTGTAGATTCAATATTGAGTAAAAATTATTGAATTAAAATTATGAAGATTATGGTTTTATAATTATATTATATTGATTATTTAATTATTTTAAACCGTTATAAAAACACTGACAGCTACTATATAGAAGTAGCAAAAATAGGAGACGGAAACACGCAGCATCCTTTCGTATAAATACAAAACACAAAAACCACTCATGAGCCCGTCCTCCCGCAAAATCAACCCCTACCACTGGAAAGAAAAGAAGCCTTGCTGTTTTGTTTTATATCCCTCGCAACAACGCAGTCTTGGAGAGCCATTCTTTGAGATTCTGCTACCCTGCTACGGATACTTGCGAGGATTTCTACTGCCGCCCTCCCCTTCTACCTGACTGCTGGGTACATTCTTTTATTATAAGGCTTCTCAAAAGTATTACATATAATAAACTGTAGGATATATTGATTGATATATCATTATTGTACAACTTCACGTTATGAATGCTATTAATTGAAAGCCGCAAAATATATATTTTAGTTAATACTATATTTATAAGAATTATAAGTAAACGATTTTTCATATTATTTTCAAAATACTCTTAAATATTTCTTATATGCTTTACTTACAGTACAAGACAAAATCTTCTTTTTTCTTTACTGTGTAGTAATTATCTCAAATGATACTAGTATTCTCATTGTTACTCTAAAAAAATTTTAACAGGGCCACACTAAAATTGTAATGACATCGCACAGATACCATCCTCGTAGATAGGCCCAATGATTATTCGCAATAATAGGTTGAATACTTGTATTTTTTAGGAATCGCTGACAATTATAAAATACATATTAGGTTAGGTTACGTTACGTTAGATTACGTTAGGTTAAGTTAAGTACATACAAACATTCGCATTCCGTGATAATCTAAATGATTCAAGGTATCTTTAGAGAACACTACTCGATTAGTCTTAATAAATTAATAATGGATCATAAATTCGAGGGCTTAGTGTCAAACAACACTATCTACAAAAGTGCAACTTTACAGGAGAGCCAAACATCGTTATTTTAGATTCTTGTAACTTAACAAGGGAAATGTTTATTTAAAACCTAATGTTAATATTTTATAATTTATTGTGTATTGTACATTTATCTTGCTTATGATGATGTTAAAATTTATAGTGATAGTTTTAAAAAAATATGAAAACAAGGGTAACTTATGTAATTAGCGTTAAACTTTACTGACGATTTAATAAGAAATTAGAAAAGATTGACATAACGTTGTTTGACTATCATGTAGCCGTAAATGTAAAATAACATTATCTAAAAAAAAAAAAAAAACACTTTTTTGTAGATAACGTTGTCTGACTTTAAGCACTCGAATTGTGAGAATAGTAAAAATTTAAACAAGATTGTTACAAATTAATTTCAGATTCAAATTTAGATTTAGATTTAATTTAAATGAAGTGAAAAAATAATGTGTTGCCCCGGGGACTTCGGGCTTAGGTCACAATAATATATTTTTGTGATTTTGTGTGTTCGTGATAATTTTACTTTTACTACTGACTACTAACTGTCACTACTTCTTTATTTCACCACTATCGTGGAGTTTCATAGCCTATTGTAGTGTTAAAAGGAATATATATAAATATATATAATAGTGTGTATAATTAACAACATTAATTTTTACTAATTCTGAATTTTGAATAATTCATTGAAAATTTAAACAAAATCATAGAAACGTAGGAACATAAAAATATATCGAGTAATCATATTTTTAGAATTCTAAATTAAGTAAACTTCATTTAAGTATAATGTATACAATCAATTTGGTACAAAATCAATATACACCAACACTAATTAGTGATTAATGAGGTACAGGTAGGATAGAATTTTATATTATATATATGTGTACCGTACAAAATATATATCGACATATTTAGAAACGCTGTTGGGCCTTGTTGAACTGTTGTTCTCTGGAGGGCAGAAGCGCAGAAAATGAGAAAAGTTCATTTTGTGAAATTAATGAGGGAAAATTTTACACGAGGCGTTCTTCCACTTGACTTTAGCATTCTTCTGCTCGTCGCATTGTGATTGCGAACAACATGACTGACTCGAAACAAACTTTCTGAAAATTATTTCAATATATTCCGAAACGTAGAAATACGTGATTGACATAATGACATGGGAACATGGAAAACATACATTTTATGAAAGATTTAACTATCACCATATATCAGGATAGCGTTTATATATATATATAATATACACTTTCACTTAAGTAATTCTAATGGATTTATGTTTTGTACTATTACATTTGAGTCATTTTTTGCGACATACTTGCCTTTCGGCATCTTCAGACACCCCGTGCACTCACCACAGGGTATTATTTTAGAAATAAATAATTATTTTAGATATCATTTTATAAACTGTGGTGCGTTACTCGTAGATCAGAGATTTTAGATTTCTAAATAACTAGTTTTTAACACTACAACATATCATGACGCCCAATGATAGTAGTGTAGTAAAATAGTAATATATTAGTAGAAGTAAAACCATGGCCCCTACATCCTGAAGCGGGCCCCCAGGCCAGTATCTATGGCGGGCCCCCCAAAATATCGCTAAGGTTAAGGGCAGTGTGATTTTTTACAGTAATGTTCTCCAAGTGGTTTCTACGGAAACCCAGGGTTAAGAGTATTCCGTGTATATTTAGCGATTTTAAATAAATCCAGTTGATTTATTGAGTTGTTAGCACTCAGTATAATATTATGAAGCACTGACCGCGACCTTCTTTTGTGGTACCCAAGTAATATGGAACCTTTCGGCATATTGGATAAAACGCCATTTTGTAAGTATGGAAACACGCATAAAATAATTATAAAATAAAATTATACGCATGAATTATTTTTTAATTAAGTATATCAATCATCAAACCACACCAAATTGCATCGCACAGTAACATATTTTGAATTGGTGATAATCATTAGGGAAAATAGAGCCACAGGCGACTTTTTTTTTTACTACTAGAGCAAATTTGTGGTGAATATTTTTCTCATTTAACTATTCGACTTGCCACGCCGGGCCCCCTCTAAGCCCGGGCCCCCAGGCTAAAGCCCTGCCAGCCCCTCCCATGTGTGGGCCATGAGTAAAACAATTAAATACCTAGGTTTTGAAGAAACCACATTAGTATTTATTATGACCCTACCGGAAATCGAACCCAGGTGAAATGCTGGATTTTTGTTTTTACGAGAAATGGATAACTTGATCAACCTTTTAGGTCCATACTCTGATTCCAAACACACATTGAAAAACAATATGTGTATTTGCTAGACCTAGGACTTCAACCTGGCACCCACGACATTATACTGATACTATTTTTTGTTATTGTTGCAGGTAACACATCTGAATACTTGTTTCATTATAAAAATGCTGTGATACCACTGCCGATGTACGTAAGTAGATTTGAAAAACTATTTTACTTATTAAACTATCTTGTAAATTATTCGTTAGATAAATATGATCAAATAGTTTAGTATCATAATATATGTTTGTAGGTACTTTTTTTAAACATATTATTTATACAATAAAAAATATCTACTCGTACTGACAAACACAATGTACGAATGATATTAAAAATCCATAAAAATGTTTGATATAATAATCAAATAAACCATATCCTTCAAAGGACTTAAAAAAACGATACTCTCAAAAGACAAAAAATTACTCACCCCCACACAATTTTGATAGCACAGAGAGGCTACTCCAATTGAATGAGAAAAATCCATCGTATCAAGTTCTATAAATTTCTAATTAGGGGTGATTTTTTACAACCCATTCTACAATGGTTTTTTCAAGTAATATGACTTTGACACGTGACTCTACGGTTTAAAAGAGGCATTGAAGACTTACCCCGCATAACTAGGGGAGAAATAATGCTTTCTCGGTGGGGTGGGTTTTTTTGTATGCCGATTGAATTGTTAAGAATTGTATTTTTTTATCTGATACTTCATAGCTGAGCTGCATTAATGTAAATTATATTTTTTATTCAGTAGGTATGTAGTTACTTTAAGAATAATTATTTTAATTGAGTGTAGAAAGTGGGAAAGTAATATTGTATACTTATGACTAGGAATTGAGTTTATAATATTTTGTATCGATATATTGAGTTATTTTGATAGTCTATGATTTGGATAAATAGTAAATAAGTACCAAATAGTTCAGCAATACTCGATAACGATTTAAGAACATAATCTGTTTACTATATTGGTAACTATAATTATAAACATCGTTGTTTTGGTATTTTTTATAAGTAAAAAGAAAATTGATATTTGTTGTTTTCATCTTGCATTAATCATTAACTATTTTTCCTTTTATGCTTTCACAAAATTTCAATCTTCTTACTAAACCTATAAATAAATACGTTATCGTCCTTCATACAAAACAGCCAACAGCAGGTGCCAAATTTCCAATATCGTAAATGGAACAACTCCGCTCTTTATATAATTTTTATGTTTATAAGTATAAAAGGGAAGCTAAAATAATATTATATTAATTAATAGAGCAGCTTATTTGTAAAAAAAAATTCCAAGTGTATTTTTGGAATTGTTAAATTCCGCTCGATAATTATTAAATTAGTTTTTTCTCCTTCCTGAACAATTTTCCCAAATGGAGTTAGCCGGTTTGCAGATTAGACAGTCGATATGCAATTTTACGTGATTTTTATATTTTATATTCATTTTCATCACATCACTACTACAACATTACTGTGAGTACATATCATCATGCCTCAGCTAGCCACGATGTACCTACCTACTCATAGTTACCAATATAAGATAATTCAACTTTTACGTCAGTAGTACATTTAATCTATATATTAATATTATAATGTTTGATGGATTTTAAATCAAAATTATTATAATGTTATTCTACAATTTCAATGCTATCTCAATTATAATAATTTTTTTTTAATCCTGTATGAACTCAATATAGTTTATGCAAAAATACGTTTTTAATATAGATCTTAACATAATAATAAACAATAGATATGGATAAAATATCCATTTGTAATGATATTGTTTAGATAAAGCTTAATTGAATTGATCGTCTGTAAGAAAAAATAAGTATTTCGGTCGTTATCACCTAATTAGCATCATTGCAAATAATTAGAAAACCGTTCTGAACCAATTTCATCAGTATTACATTTACAGAATCATTCTTGGTATCTCTTGCAATTTAAAACACATCCATTTCAGCTGGCCCCTTTGCCCTGACAGGCCGCTATCTGTTAACATTGAGATCATCCCTTATCTTTTCACCCCCACACCGGAAACCGCCGGGTCATTTTTAACCTTTGCCATTTTTGGACGGCTTAGAAGGGAGGAAGAAGTGTCGCTGTAAGGAAAAAGTATAATTTTAAATGTCATCGCGTTTGCTTTGGGATAGATTATGAAATCGTTTTGCAATTGAACGATAAGGAAACATGCCTATTACCAAATACTGAAAACATAAATATAATAATATAGAAATCAGTTCAAAATAATTGGGAGTTATTAAATGCAAACAAAAAATTTAATACGATCAATAAGTTACATTTCTACGATAAAAGTAGTTAGCTAACAATTACCAGTCTTGACATAAATCCATCTACAATTCTACAACAACAGGGGTCGAGACCTTAGTGCAGGCAGGTATGTTTAAAATGCCCGCCACTAACTTTATTTATTAATATAATCTTTTCTTATCAACAAACCATCGTATAATTTCATCGTATGGCAATTTAAAAAAAAATGTTGTCCACAAATGATAATCTAAACTGTAACTTTTAATAACAATGACACAAGCCTAAAAGAGGTGTAACCTAAAATTTGATTTCACGATAAAAATAAATGATTATTTTTTTATGTTTGTCTCTGTATATAAATTTTATTTAAGTTTTTGTATTATTTATTTAAGAATACAAAACATTGTGGACATAACAAATCTAAATTCAAAACGTACACAACATGAGATTGACAATATAAGTCAAACATTACCCGCACAAGAGAGAAGAAAATATAGTAAAAATATATAATAACAATAATAATTATAATAATAATAACAAAAAAAAATCAAACATACTTAAGTACAATTTTATACAGAAAAATACAGTTTCAAAAACAAAATGCAAAGTACATGTATTAGGGTATCAGAAGATTTACATAGTATTTAAATTATCTTTACGCACTTCACGCTAGTGAGTGGCCATGGATTTCAATTGAAGTAAGTATTTACAATCTGAAAAATTCCTTCATTCGGCGAACATGTTTTTTTCTTTAATTTTAACTTTATTGACAATGGAACACCAAATTAATAGGAACTACCCTAACCTGTCGGTTGTGGTAGCAATTTTAAAACAGAATTTTAATTCCAAAACTAATGTACTCAAAGCGTGCCAATTGCTCTCAAACATTGAATTCGCGTTATGTTAACGTGGAAAAATTTTAATGTATATTATTATGAGACAGATATAACTATTGAAATTAGGCGGATCTCGTGGTGCAGTGCATAAGGCGCTGACCTTCCACCCAAGAGTTTTCTGGGTTCGATTCCAGTTGAGGATACAATATTTATGTGTTTTTCTCAAAGCCTGGGTGTTTGTGATTGTACAAAGTTACTAACAACCACCTTGTACGAAAAAGCAAGGACATGGTTATTAATAATTCAAAAAAAAACTATTGTTTAATACGTGTTTAAGTTTATCTCATATTTTTCCACACTTGAGATATGTAGGTCCCCTGTTTTACCATAGCAAGTAAAATAAACTAGTTCCTATTAATTTCGTGTTCCCTAAATGTATTCTATTCGTAAAATAAAAATATTGCATCATTCGTAAAAAATATATTTCTTTAAATCTTTTTACCTCCTTGTATCAGGCTGCCAGAGGGTGTACGGGGTGTTTTTCCATTGACAATGTCTCCAGTCCCCACACAATCCCGAAGTGTAGTAGAGATGTCACCGTAAATAGGAAAGTCAACGCGCTTGTGTGGCTGGATGATTAATGACTGAAAGCATTAGGCTTTGTGCCTGCGATAGGACGCTTGGCGCTCAACACCCACTCCATAGTGCCACTCTTTTATATGTGATGTATAATCGAAGGCTAGGTACCTATTAAACCATACGCAGATATACACTTATACACAGACGTAATACATTGGCATGGTTTAATGTATACCTTACCTCTATATTCTATTTTTTTTATATTCTTATTCATATCATAATATGATAATAAAAGCTTACTTAATGACAATATTATTCTTCGACCATGCCCGAGCCTAATACGATCAAATGGGCCTCCACAGAGTGGAGGTTTGTATTAATAGATTTTGTTTTACGAGAAATGGATGTCAGCCTATTAAGTCCATACTCTGACTCATACACAAATTGAAAAACAATATGTGTATTTGTCAGACCCAATTAATTACCGTATCAATATTTAATTTAATCAAGTGTATACTATTAACTTTGTATAATATTAACTTATTATTTTAACGTAAATTTTTTTTTTTAATTAACAATATCAAACAGATGTATTTTATATTAACTACATCGCAGTGACAAAGGGTGGAGATATGCCGTTAAGATTAGACATAAATAGTGCATACTAAACTCTTTCAGTCATACTTATTTGTTTTCATTAAACTAAGAATACAATATGCAAATGCTGCTGGTTAGTTTTTAAAATTCAATTAAACCCTGACTAAATTAAACCATACCTAATAGTTTAGGTGTACTATGAGCGATCCGATAAAAATAGTGCACACTTTTTCTGTCATACTTATTTGTTTTCGTTGAATTAAGAGTAGGTACATATTATTACAGATGGTTTTAGTCAGATTTTTTAAATTCTCTAAGCACTGCCTAAACCAAACCATAATCGATAAAAAATATTCTTATAAGTACTTATGTATAAAATATTTAAAAGCATGATTTAATGGCATAATTTTAGATATTTTATATAACATAAACGAATATTTTTTACTATTATCTACTATGGCTTGGATTGGACAGGGTTTAATTGAATTAATATTAATTGTTGATATTAAAAAAAAATGAACAGACACTATTACATTATACACATTCTAGTTTTAGTGCAATGAAAACAAATACGTTTGACTGACAATGTTTAGTATCCACTATTAATGTTGCATCTTAACAGCCTACCCCTATCCTTCACCACTGTTACACACTATAAAAAAATCTGAATAATAAATACCTTTTCCACGTTATTTTGTAACACAGATTTTAACTTTAACACAGCATCTGAATAATTTAAATTTACTTAACTGAAATTTTATAGTTAACATGACAAATTACAATTATTGTAAAGCGTTTATAGCGTGATATAATAATAATAAAAAAGTATTAACAATATTAAATTTAAATAAAATACAGTGTGAAAAGAATATTAGACGGCCTCCGTGGTATTATATTTTTAATAGTCAAGTATTTTTTTGCGAACAATGTTCAACAGAAATAAATTATTATCCGCAATCCTACCGGAAATAGTCATGCACCGGCGGAAAATGCATCAATCCTGCCTATATTTTTAACTAATTAGTAGTATTTTATTTGACGGCCAGTGTTTTCAGAGGTTTTGTTCCAATACGAATGCACTTATTTGCCTGTGAAGTAAGTTTCAAAAATAGCCATCAAAGTTTATCAATAAATTTACCTTAGTATTATAACTGAATTAATATTGTACGATGATTTTAATAATATGTATAAAAATATGAACCTACATAATGTACTTAGGTACTTACTCGTAGGTACAACAAAACTACCTCAATATAAGAGAAAGACAAAAGAAAATAGATAAATTGGTTATAAATACAATAATATCATATAATATATTTACATAGTTTCATTAATAAATTATTAAAAAATAATAAAAGTCTTATATATAAGTACAGAACGAATAAATACTGAATAGTTAAAAATATTTAACTACGTACTATATGTTAGTACTATGTAAGTTAGTATAATTCATCATCATCATCATCATCAGCCTAAATCTATCCACTGCTGGACGAAGGCCTCTTTAAGCTGCTTCCACTTCTCTCGGTCCTTTGCATTGCGTTGCCACGTACTTCCGCAGAACTTTATCATTTCATCGATCCAGCGGCCTCTAGGTCTACCTTGCGGACGTTTTGTACTTCTTGGATACCACTGGATGACTAAATTTGTCCAACGATTGTCTCTTCTTCGAGCTATGTGTCCAGCCCATCTCCATTTAAGGCTTTTAATAAACTCTATTACATCGCAAACCCTTGTCTGCTTCCTTATCCACTCATTCCTCTTTTTGTCCTTTCGCGTTATGCCCAGCATGCACCTCTCCATACCACGTTGTGCTACTCTAAGTTTCTGGATCTTACTTTTACTTAGGGTCCATGTTTCACACGCATTTGTGATCACGGGAAGCACTACTATAATAATCAGATATAAAATACGAATCAATGTCCAATTGTATTACTCATTCTAATTGGAACATTACTGTTTACAAATTATTAAAAAGTGTCGCATTTCAAGTAAATGGCAGTTGAAGAAAAGGTTAACACACATCAAAACTACTGGACAAAAAACGTGTCATCTGGTCTCAGTGGTATTCTGCCATATATATTATTTGAATAAATTCTACGGTCATATTACACAAATTTATAATATAATTTACCGGACATAATTAGTTGATCAAATTATGTTGTGGTACCCTAGAGCGGCCTCCTTTTCTGGAATTTTGCCACCTTACTCTTGGCAGATAATTAATTAGAAGTTGAAGTTGAAGAAGGTGAACTTATGGACAAATTAATTAATACTTATTATATTATTTTTAACTAAATTTAATCTAACTCCTGGTTATAAGACTGCCAGAATCGGTCCCGACCTATTTCCTCAACGGTGATGAATTTAGTGAATGTCAGTAGCTATCAACTTAAGTATATCATACTATTTGAATCATAAAAACTTTATATCATCATCAGCTACAGTCGAAGCAGACGTGCTCTCTCAGTTCTGAACATTGGTGCGAAGAAGACCTCTCTTGAAAACCGCTCTTCCGAGCCTCAGACCGGGGCACATGGCTCTCAGTTCCTGACGTTTGGAGACAATTATTATGGCCAACCGAAGGACTTCCCTCTCAGGCCAGGAGATTGAAGGAAGCCCATGGTCCCGAAACATTTGAAGACGCACTCCTTGATTCCGCCCTGGAAGGAATCGAGGGCGGCGAAGAGCTGAGAGCATATTTGTAGGATGGTATTTATTGTTATTTCATTACGTTACGGTCCACCGAATTAGCCTTTAATTAATTAATACATATTATATAATTTTTAACTAAATGTAATCTAACTCCTGGTTATAAGACTGCCAGAATCGGTCCCGACCTATTTCCTCAACGGGGATGAATTTAGTGAATAGCAGTAGCTATCTACCTAAGTATATCATATTATTTGAATCATAAAAACTTTTTATCATCATCAGCTACAGTCGATTCACTGCTGGATGAAAGCCTCTGCTATTATCATGGGCTATTCGTATGTGTATTAGTATTATCTGATATAATGCATGTTTCAATGCAAACATTACTAACACAACTACGAATTGCTTTTGCCGTACACATTGTGCTACTGTGGAATGATTTACCTACACGTAGTACGATATATATGACGCCCTTTGATTAGTATTGTATACACTAATCATTCTACAGTGGCACTAGGGATACGGCAAAATCGAATCGCAGTTGTATTGTTATAATTCAAACAGCCATTGTAGCAAACACTATTAATGCACCTGTTTATCACTCACGGTGAAACTGTAGAATGATTCCAGTATAATAATAAACATTTAATATTTTACTTAATTAAAAGTGTTTCAAATCAGGCGCCCTTTTTATTTGATTTCCTACCAGTCTCATTCGGGCAGAGACCAGCTACCGGCCAACGCAACATAATACTGCTCACTTCACATTTTCCCGCCCATTATTATTACTGCGCCGCGAAATTTTTTCCATTTTTAAAAATCACAAGTGCGCGCGGTTTTTTTATTTTCAAAAATCGCACAAGTGTTCCGGGAGTGTGGTCAATTTCGAATTGGAGGGCTGAGTTTCAGAGATGTGGGGGGGAGGGAAATTTCACAAGGTTTTTGTTTTGCAATATTATTATTTTTTTTAGATTTTGCCGTACGTATGCATTAGGATAAAGCGCTACTTGGTGATTTTTAAAATTCAAATCGATATAAATTCATAATAATTATTGTGTATACCAACCACGTCGCCAAACATAAATATCAATAAAATATAATATTTACAACTAATTTGTTTTAAACACACATGATTTTAATGTAATTTATGTAAAACATAGCAGTGATCCTAGCACCGGTAATTCAATACTTTGATTTAAAATACAAAAGCCGATTGCCAATAAGTAACGAAATTTAGAAAGCGCGTCAGAAAGTATTATAGAAACATTAGTTAACTTCGTCTCAATTAGATAATACACGTATAGCTTAGTGGCCATGGGCACATGGGCGCAAACATGGCCCCCCACATAAAGCGGGTCCTCCTACCTATCACTATGGTTAAGGGCATTATGACATATTGGATAAATAGCCATTTTTATTAGTCAAGAAACACAATACGAATAATTATTATAAAATAAAATTCTACATGTGAATTATCATACCACACCAAATTGCATTATACAGACATAGAATATTATAAGAATGTTAAAATTCTTTAAGTAAAATAGCGCCGCAGGCAACTTTTTTTACTAATAGAGCAAATTTATGGTGTGTCTCACTTAATACTTTGGACGCTGAAGACGCACATGCGCGTAATGACAAGGCGGCCGATCGATGTAATTAACGTGCATTATAAAGGTGCTAATTAAAATCTCATTATATAGTCAGCAGCGAATGAGTTAACTGGTCGACCCACAACGCCGGTCCACCCCTAAGCCTGGGCCCCCAGGCTAGAGCGCAATCAGCCTCATCTCCATGTGGGGGTCATGGGCGCGAATCCTGCTGGGTGTCGTATTTTTTTCAAAAATATTTTTTCTAGTGGTTATATATTATTTCTCAGAAATATTTTTACTTTATGTATGGTTAATAAAACAATGTTACATTCTTAAATCTTGTAAATTATTCATAGAATAAAAAAATATTTTATTTTATATTATTTATTATTATTTAATATATATATATATATTTTGTAATTTGTCGTAGTATAAATACTTACCTATGCAATTTAATAAAAGATGACAAATACAAAACCTTGTCTAACTAGGTACTTAAACTAATCTATATGGAGTATGGTCATTATTTAAGTACATAATTATATACTTATATTATATTAAGCAAAATACATTTGAATGTTATTTTACAAACATCCTAAAATTATTAACATACCACGTATTTTTTACCGCTAAAATGTGATACCTAGTACATTATTCAAACTTTCAAAATGACTTTACTACATATGTGCCAACAGCTGGTGAAATATTGCAATACCTACTTGCAATTCAATTACCTAGTACCTATGCAATCCTACAATGTATTCGCGATTCCCAAGGCCGTCTACAGTCAAGCTACGCCACTAAATTTCGAGTTTCGATTGTAGTGCTAATTAACGCTTAACTACGGGTGCAATGCGGTAGCCTATTCGCAGACAATGAAATGAGATTAACAAATAACAATATTCAATTCCTGATAAAATAAATCAAAATTTTAAAATTGGCAGCACATTTGACCGTCCAAAGCGATGTTGCTATGTTAATTATTGTTAGGCTAAACTGTCAACTATCTATAATTGTTTAATTACATGACCATGAGAATATTGGTATTTCGTAATAACATTTTAATAGAAAAAAACTGATATTACGATGTAGTGTATTGAAACTCAAATAAACATATTCTGATAATCTATTTTCCGTTCAGTTCTATTCTAGTCATCAAATAGAACGTCATATTTAATACCAAAGACGCAAACCACATACCACTGGATAATGTCACGTATTTTTATTTGTAACAGGTGTTTATAAAAGCGCCACATTAAAATAGGAAACTAAAATAATACTCGAATATGTATTCGATCAAAACTCGTAAATGACATCTAGTGACATCTTTGGTAGGGTGACAATGATTGGTCCACTATAATAAAATATACATAATGATTTATTTGTTGACAATTTAAATAGAAAATATGTATTAGAAACTAAATAGTTAGGTTTATTTTGAAAACATATTCGTATATTTCTATGTACATATTATATTTTATTCGATTTTTTAGGTTTTAAAAGGTTTGTCGAATATCTAGTAATATTGATTAAACAATAGCGATAGTCATACATTTCTTACATCTATTATGTCGCAATAATATAAAGTATATTATTTTTAACTGAGGCGGACGAAGTCGGTCCAAAAATTATTTATTAAGAGTGGAATAAGTATTAAAAAAATGCGTTTTATTAAATTAAACAATAATACAATGCAGTTCCACCATGAATTGACAGTTAACACAATAAAAGAAATGTAGATATTCCTCCATCAGCGTGTTTAATACATATATATTAATAAGTATTATACTACTTCAGGGACAGAGACAGAAAACTACATTTTTGAAAATATTAATTGTAAAAAATAGAATTATAAAAGTATAACTAAAAAACGGTAGGAAAATCATGACATAAGAAACCGTATTACAATTTTAGAAACCATGTCATTTTTACATTCATATGGACTATTTTACGACTTATAACCACCCTTAATTAGACAACGATTGATGTAGCTATAGGCTTTTTTCATGCAGTGTGTACTAATTAATACATTATAACATTTTTTTTCTTCGTTCTATGATAGAATATTGAATGTTTGTACAAGAATTAATTGAGCTCTTCTACAAGAATTGTATTTTCAAAAAAAAAACAAGTAATACTTAGGTAATTTGTAGTAGGTGGTAATATAATATACTATATGGAGCATGCGTAAAACTCCACAAACGGTCGTGTAAATTTCCCATTAACAAAGGTATCTGGCAAGGTGATACCATTTCACCTAAACTATTCACCGCTACTCTTGAGGACTTATTTAGGAAACTTGATTGGGAGGAAAAAGGTGTTCCAATTAATGGGGAGCACCTCAGTCACCTGCGCTTTGCAGTTGATATTGTTATACTCTCACAAGACCAGAAAGACCTCCAAGGCGTTTCCCGTGAGCTACGGAAACTCGGTGATGCTATGGCTTCAGGTAGAAAAGTCAGCGGGAAGAAGAAATGAAATATCATATTAAGGGCGCGATACCCAAAAGACGCAGGTTCAATTCCTGCCGGGTGTCTTACTTTTTTCGAAAAAGATTTTTCCTATTGGCTATATTATTTTCTCATGAGTGTTTTCAGAATTATGTATGTTCAATAAGAAGGTTTATAGTTTTTAGTTTTATTTATTTGTAGATAGGTTGGTGGTAATTTATATTCTGTGTAGTTCAAAGTTTATGAGGTATTTTTTATACAAATACAAACTTGGTTAGTTTAAATTATAAAAAAATCATTGTGTTACTTTGTTACAATATCTAAAAATATTCATGAAAATAATATGGTCACACCACTCGATATAATTTACGATTAGTCTCATCGGGGATTTCCCCTCTCTCTTTTTTTCTTCTATTTCGAATTATTATCTGAAGAAGATCCCGATATAAAAAGTCGTAAATAATAATTATTACGCGGGTCGGTTGGATCACACTACCAACTAGTGTCAGATATCAAAAGAGGGCGTTGGCAATTAAAACGAGAGAAAGGAACATGTCGTGAAGTTTTTCGTGATAAAGTGTGGTTCTAGGAATTTAGGTTATTCTCGAAGTAATATTGATAATTTATTTATTTAGAATGACATATTATAGTCTAGTGTATCATTATAGTACTTTGTCAACATTGATATACCATTCACAACCGAAAAGTGAGCATTTTCAAGGATAGGTAAAATAGAGAGGCGTGTGCTCCATAGATGCTGTGGATGCGGAGCATGCCTTAATAGTTAGCATGAAGTCTCCACAATATCAATAAATAAATTCAAAAGCAAACTAAATTTCCGGTACTGTTCCCAATGAGAGGGCTCTGGTGTGGATCTTGTCATTTGGTTGTGTGTTTTTCATGCTTTGCAATCAGTTTCTCATAATTTTATTTTAGGTATAGTGGTTCAATTTACACATAATATAAACATAGAAATAGGCACTTTTATATGAGGTGTTATTATATTTTAAAACTACATTTGTGCCTTGCATAGCATTGGTGAGAGGTGGGGGTAGGCTGTTAAGATTCGACATAAATAATACATACTAAACTTTGTCAGTCATACAATATAATATGTGTTTTCATTGAACTAAGAATACAATTTTTCAGATGGTGCTGGTAAGTTTTTAAAATTCAATTAAACTCTGCCTAACCAAACCATAATAGTTTATATATTAATATGTTATGGGCGATCTGACAAAAATAGTGCTCACTTTTTCAATCATACTTATTTGTTTTCGTTGAATTAAGAATACATAATATAACAGATGGTATTGATTGATTCAAATATTATGTATGATTTAATGGCATAATTTTAGATATTTTATAGATAAATGAATATTTTTTATCGATAATGGTTTGGTTTAGGTAGAGCTTATTGAATAAAAAAAACTTACCAACACATCTATAATATCATGTATTCTTAGTTCAATTAAAACAAATATGTTTGACTGATAAACTTTAGTATACACTATTTATGTCGGATCTTAATAGCCTACCTCCACCCTTCGTCAATTCGCCATATAGTATATAGGTAGATACATATATTTTTTTAATGATCATAATATTCCTACTATCTGTTATGTGAATATTTTTCAGCAGATAAATGGAATATTTATGTTTTTTTCATAAGTTAATCTGTTATTTTAGTGTAGGTACTTACACTGTGTAACTATTCTCTTCAAATGAAAGGTTTTCTTCACAGATTTCAAAAAAAAAATTAATGACTATTAATGACGAATAATTAATGACATGACTAACTACTTTCTGCATAACTGAATACAATGTTGTCATTTACTTTCAAGACTTCACCACTGATCCACATCTAATAATATACAGATTTCAATTACACTATTATATGTTATACTATACAATATTATATTAATTATTTATAGATCTTAACTCAAGACATTTAAAAAAATATTTATAAAACTGTTTTCATAAAATAAAATAAATATAAACTAGCTTTCTGAAAGAACATAAAAATTAAATCAGAATATTTTATTTTTTCCTCCTTTCAATTACATTTGTAATTTGACTTGATTATTCTTTCATCTATTGAATAAAATAAAAGAACACGAAACGGCTTCATTATTTCCATCACTACGGACAGAGTAATTTTTCTTTTCAAAAAATGGGAACAGAGTTTTGATTATTCTTAATTATAGGTATTCCCCTGGGGCTTTTCAGGAAAAATCCGATTGAATTATTCTTTCTTTGTAATATAATACACAATAATTACAATTAGTTAAATATTTTTCTTTTGAACATTTCACTGCTACGACTGATTAAAAAAACTTGTATAATATTCAAAAATGTATCAAACACAAATAATATAAGTATTTTTTACAGTACCCACATAAATCATTTCAGTGTAGGTAGTATTCATCCTAACAATACAAAGTATGCCTACTTGATATACCTATATCTGTAGAAGATAATCACGTGTCTAAAAATGTTTCTATCTCACATCTGTCAAGAGCTTAAAGCTCCTTAAAAGCTTTCGTATAAATCCTCGCCCCATGTAGGTTGAAATTAAAGCTATTGTCAGGCTATATCAATTACGATTTCAATTTAAATTCACTACCCCTCGATTTAAAATATAGATATTTATCGCGTTTTGTCCTCTTGTTTTTCATAAGAATATAACTGAATTTAATTATACAGATATTTATACCACAATGAGTATAAATTTTATCAAAAAAATCTTAACCTATTTCCTGATAATTTCAATTTGTGTATTTTAATTGACAATATGAGAGAATTATTATTTCATGTCATTGTTAAAAGTAGAAACCGTGTCAGATCTACTTACTTATTAAAAAAAATAACAAACTATTTCTATATCTACATATTTATACTATACCTACATACCCATCATCTAAATATATTTGCTTATATTATTTATATTTATTATTCCAATGGAACGTCATGCATTGCAAACCCAATAATACCAACGTAGCTCTATCTTGTAGACTGACTGTAGGATTAAAGTTGTCTCTACTTTTAAATATATGTAATTAAAACTGTTCCTACAGTTTGTAATGTGTTCAGGTTTGAATAACTAAACTACCATATTTGACCAATGCTAATTCTCTTACCGATTGAAGTATCCTTTTAAGAAATGACTCCTGTTGGTAACTTAATCGGTTAACAGCACTCACCCGAAAAGAGAAAGATGTGTATCCGAATTGCACTAGATTCGAGATTTTATATTTTAAAGGCAAATATTACTACAATCCTAAATCTTGTGTAGATTCAATATTGTATAAAAATACAATTTAATTCAAAATATAATATAATATAACATTGCTACTTATATTTCTTAAACGTACGTTATTGTGCTATTATAATTAATAGATATGAATAAATCTTCATAAGTATAATATTTATACTATCTATCTTCGTAATTCGCTTAGTTTCAGTGTTAATTTTAGACGCATCCCGTAAGTTGTGACATCTGTAAGAATATCTTATAATATAATATGGAGCAAATATAAATTCAAAAATAGAACTCAAAAGAAAAAAGCCGTCAAATCATTGCTAACTTCCCTCCAAAACAATAACCAGATGTCCGGTGTGAGGAGCGTCGACAAACTTCACATTCTTAAATTCATTCTCTTTTCAAAATTCAAAAGTGTTCTGCTCGACTCTCGCGCCGCGTACTTCCGGTGGACATTTGCCAGATTTTCTCCATTTAATTTACACGGTGCCCATAAAATTAGTTTCAGTCGATTTAATCTTGCATTATTATTAATTATTATTTTAGATTGTGTTATTGTTTCAAAAATAGTTTTATAAACACTACAGATTAAATTTTACAACGTATTCTAAAAACAGTAATATAATTTTAAAATAAATCCTTTCAATTGTTTTAAACTGATATAATTATGACAATAAATATTTACAATGTTCTATACATAAAATACATATAAATATGCACAATATGTAGTAGATGAAATGGCAATGGGCTGGACATGTCGCTTGGAGAGTGAACAACCTCTGGGCAAACTCTGTCATACAGTGGTACCTAAGGGGCACTAAACGTCCGCAGAGCTGCCTTAAAACCCGCTGCATAAACAAACTCATTAAGTTCGGTAGAGGTATGTGGCAGCGAAGAACTAGAAGATTTGAGGGAGGCCTTCATCCAGCAGTGGATTCACTTCAATTAATTATGATTATGAAATACAAAATATTTATGTAATTGTCTATATCATTCGCTTAGAGGAGATATAAAAATGTGATTTACTCTGGTGAAGTAAGGGTATTTGGAATCTCCGAAAAAAAAAATTTGTAAAATACGTATTTATTTAAAAACAGTATTTTCCATATATTATTATCCGTTTCGTATTAATACTACTCGTATTATAATAATTGGTAACCCTATAGGCACTTCTTATATCTTCGTTTTAACATAATATCTCTTTGGCGTATTTTGATCTACACTACATAATGCATCTCGTTCACTCCCATCTATTCTTTGATGATAGAGACTTAGTTATTTTTACTATGTTGATTTTTGTTGCCATTCTAGTTTGAAATTTCAAACCAGAAATATTTACTAAAGATGTCCATAAAAGAAAATCTTACAAACTAATTAACCATATCTACCACTTACTACATTTATAATGTATGATTGACAGTCTGCAAATAATTTATTGACTTGGGCATGAAAATTTCCGATATACACCAGTCGTGGAGACAGTTAACAGTTACTTATAGAACTATGCATGTATATGCCCATTTAATTATTGGAAGATAATATATTATATCATGTGTAAAAATAAATGGTAAAAATGAATATAAATATATTTTTCCATGAGTGAATCCTTATAAATCATCTCCATCTGTTTGTGGTCTACGATTTAATGAAGACCTTCCCTAGCCCATTTTATACCTCTCGTTAGTTGACTACTAGCGAGAAACCTACCATAGTCTAGTTAGGCAGCGGCCGATTCGTGTTGTGGTTATGGGGTCAGGTAGTCCGCCTTATAACGCGATGCAGAACTATTTTTTTAAGAGGACAATTTCGATGATCTAAGTCTAGTGATAAAAATAATATAATATATTATTCTTACTAGAACGCCCAAGTGGGAGAAAAAGAGAACATGTGTTTCTTAATAGTACTTTTATTAGAACGGCGGCTTAACGTCGACGACTCTGCATTACGCACTTAGATGCTACTGTACGACTGCATTATTTGTCCAAGTGTCACCGAGCGACACGACACGACACGACACTACAGTTATGATATCTGATTGGATTATCATTAGTTTATATTGTAGTCTTTTTGCGTTATACCCAATATTCACCTTTTCATACTACAGTTCGCTACTCTTAAAATTAAAATAATTGTTAGGCTAAATACGTTAGCGCCTATGAAGGCCGAGCGCCTACGCATCAGGCTAATAATTCCATGGGTCCCGAGTTTGAATCCCAGGTCTGGGAAATTCACATTTTTAAATGTGTATTTAACGTCAGCTATTTTTCGTAAAAATAAAAAGAAATCTTTTAATACAACACCTCTACGTGGAAGCCCATATTTTAATTTTCGTAGAAAAAATAATAACCGGTAATCAACAATATGACTTAATCTTAACAATATAAGTTTCGATAAAATAATAACATTATCAATTTAAGATTTTTCATGTTGAATTATGTTTTTGGGATTTTTGTTATGAATGATAAGAATAAGAGAAATGATAATTAATGTTAGTATAAAATCTTTAAAGTTGTCTTAAGACTGTCTGCCTCTGAGGTATAAAAAATAAGGAATATATTCCTGTACAATAAAATAATATGGAATCTAGATACATAATAAATATAATAAAGTGCAATGCAAGCAAGGATTCAGAATACAATATTTTCGTTCATAAACTCTTGCACCTTATTGGCGGCTTTTCCATAGTAAACTATACTAAGTACTTCTAAATATGACCGCGAGAGCTTTTGTGAATGAATATTATTTCTCGATTCAAGTACAGAATTTATTAATAAAATCACGAAGAGGTTCCTTTGACGGACATGTGCTCACGCTCTCGTGGCATAAAATATCGACGTAAGTATTAGTTTAATATAATATCCAAATTGGCTACTGATAAACACAGAATGAAATCAATGCTCATAAATGAGTGAATTCAAGGCGACTTCAAGCCGGGGATGTAGGATATCGTAATGTTCTCTTATAATATTATTTCTTTCCTTTCTATAAAAATGATAGCAAATGTCCAATATTGTTTCTAGAACTTTTTAATATTGTACAATATTTATTTCCGATAGGTTTGCGTCCGCTTTTGGAAAAAAAAGTCTACCTTCCACGCTTGTGTGATTCGCAATGACTAACACAGGTCAATAAAAAAAAAACACACACAGGTCAATTACATAATAATTATCTACTCTAATATTGTTTATATAATAACCTTATGTAATATGTTTTTTGTGAATCCTATAATCTATCTGATGAAAATAATGTAAATTAGAACTAGAAATAAAATGTAGACAGTCCAAACAGACCAAGAAACACAGTATTATTGTGAGTTGAAATACCTAACGGGTTTGGAGTAACAGGTAACCGATCTCGAGTGTGGAAGAATATGGGATAAACTTAAACACATGTCAATAATATGTTATTCTAAGCTTGTTCTTCATTCTGACAACTTTTCTTGGTTTATGCACTGACGCTCGTTCAATATTGGTATATTTAAAGGTTGCAACATACACTATAGCACGTCTATAATATGTGTTTCATTTTCGTAGTACACTCGCACATTCAAAACCCTGCTTCAAAATGTAGTGTATTGGGATATAGCCTATCTGAATTATATTTATTAATCTCTTCTCTAAAACAGACCATAAGAATAACTGAATTTGAACCAAACCACCGCCAACCAGATTATCTGTCACTTTTCTTTGAGAATAAATTGCATTTAAGAATATATTATTATAGTTGCGATTAAAATGGTTTCTTATATAGTTTGTGTTAAAATCTGTCTATATAACACTATGTATTACACTTTATACTAATGTATTTGTAATGACTTGTATGAGCACGTACCCATTATTTATTCTGTGTAAGGGAAAACATACCTATATCTCGGACGTTATAAACTTATGGAAATATTTATTAAAACCGATAATGACATTAGTCGTGTATTTTTTAATGTACACAAATAAATTTTTTGATACTACATAATATTATAATAATATGTCAATACCTTTCTGCCATCAGTATGCAAACAGACTACTTTTTAGTATGTCAACTGCATAATTTATGCACGCAGCTATTTCGGCCTGGCAAAAGTGCATCAGAAGTTTCGCGTGAATGAAAGCATTGCACATAAAAGCAATTGTCAAACATCACATTATTACAATGCACTCTTTGATATGACATCCTCAAAGAAATATGTTTACTATATTAATTCAGTCTACATCGCAAATGTGGTCGGGGTTTTTTTTCGAATGCATCGATAAGAATAGTTCTTAATTATTTATTACAAAGCATACGTAATATTTATAAAAATACAATTCGTCACCTCAATAGATAACACTGATTTGGTCATTGTTGGGAAAATGAAATTTAAGCTTTTCTTGATTAATATAAATCTAGGCGATAATTATTATTTAAAATAAAAATTGAAAAGTGTGCTTGTCTAATTGGGAACAATTAAATAATGTTCAATTGTATTAAAAAATATTGTAAATATATTATTTTATTTATTTAATGCATTTATGGTTTTAAAGTTATCTATATTTTCAAACACAAAATTAATACAGTTCCCATTAACTTCTGACTTACCTAGCTTAATCATTTTGTATAGAAGGAAAATGTAGAATCATATCCAATAGCTATCTCAAAAACCGTGTCCGGAAACTTGTAGGTACGTATGCAGTTCGCCGTATCTTACTTTACCGTGAAATGTATCGGAAATATATGATGGCAGACCGTCCAACCTCTTTGGGTCGTATAATATTGTCATAAAATTCATGTCTAAATAAAACACAGTTCTTGTCGGTTTACACTTTCCAGGAATCCAGCAGCAAACAAATTTTGAAAATAGCCAATATACTGGATTATTTGTTAGGTTAGGTTTTTATTCTTGAATTCATTAATTTTGCTAAAAACAGCTGTGAAAATTGAATTAATGTTCATATTGAATCTAATAAAATTGGAGACCGTATAATATACGGTCACCTCTTTCCAACAAGAAAGCTCACGACGAATTATGCCACGGTGAAATGTTTTACGTACAATTTACATGTAACCCTCAAAAACAGTGAAAATCAAGTTATCTAGTTGTAGTATTGAGGTGACGAATTGATACATCTATTAATAATGCAATTAACAAACATTTGATTATATCTCAAATTAGATTTGCTTGGTCGACATATTATTATTTTGTGCGTTTGATTTTTTAATATTGCCAAGTATAGGTATAATAAAAAAAATATCATTTTATAATTCGTTTAATTAATTAAATACATATTTAATTGAAGTGCTGAAGATTAAGCAACTTTAAGTTAAATTTAATAAAAAAAATTAGGAGCAGTTTTCACATATCACATCATATTATGTAGGTACATATAATTTATACGAGAAACAGGATTCAAACATGACGGCATGAAAATATATAACCATTTTATTCCCAATATTGGAGTTCCCATGGATGTGGTCGTAAAATGTCATAAATATTCTCATAGCAACTCACTGTATAATATTATAATTTGAGTATTTTAACATTACTTTTCCTCCTTCAAACACTAAAAACATTAAGCCGGATCTCACATCTAAACTCGCCATGTCTGCCGCACAGCCATAAATCAAACGTTATAACTAAAATATTTGGCGAGAGCCGGGCGTCGGTTAGTAATTAATGTAATTAATATTCCTTGATTTAATACACAAAAACCAATAGTTAATAATAATACAATTTGATAAGCATTTCATATATGACCTACTCGTTTTAATTCACGCAATTAGATAGGAGGCTCGTAGCATAATTGGTAAATGCACAGTTGGCGCGATACCAGTGGTTATATGGGTGCAAATCTCGTCGAGCATCGTATTTTTTATTACAACGTTTTTCTTAGCTCGTATTCTTATTTGTCCGGTGGTTCTTTATCCGGTACAAATCTTGCAATCGATTTTTAAGTAACTTTCCGACTAACTAGACATTTGAAACTTTTAGAATATATCAGAACACGATTCCAATGCATTTTTTTAATACTTTTAGCCATCTTTAAGTAGAATTGAATTCATTTTCAGTTAATTCTGTTTTGTATGAAAAGTTATTTCGACACCATTATTGGTTACAAGGGGTCTGGGGTCCTAGAAACTAAATTAATAATATATACGTGCGTTACTATAGAAATCAATATGACAATACAGTATTATTTCTATCAAGTACTACAATTTTTTTTGATCGCTAGTCAAGTCAAGTTTATATGATTCAACAGAAAATTTAAAAACGTTGTAAGTATATACAAAGTTCTTTTTATCTTGTAATTATTTTAATTATGATTTTTACTAGTGGGTATAATATATCTGAGGTGTTTTCAACCTTATTATTATTAAATATCGCAATACATTAGAATTTTATAATATGGTTGTCATTATAAACTAAAATATTCACTGTAACAAATAATGTGTAAATTATTTAGATATAAAATGATTAAAGTAATAACGTTTAATACTATTAATATTCAATATATTATTATATATATAAAAAAATAACATCGTATATTTTTATACGCGTGCTCTGACTTGATTGAAATTAGCCGAGTTTTTATTAGCGAATAGTTCCTTTCATCAATGGAACAATTATTCACGTAACACAAACAAATCTAAAATTCTAAAACTCTTTGTATCTAATGTTATCTATTAATTTTTCACGGAAGTGTCTGAGAAATGAAATTAACAATGCTTTAACTTTGACTGCTCCACATCAGTCAATCAATCAAGCGGGTTTATTAAAGAATTTTCAAACAATGTGAATAATAAACAGAAAACGTTTACACAAACAATGCTTTTCACACAATGGGGATGGATTGACGTTTGTTTGTTTATGTTTGATGGAAATAAACTCATCAAAATAGTTCTTGATACACTAACAAATTGCGTATATAGAACTGAAACATCAAATATTTATATATGTTACGCCGAATGTGCGAAATTGATTATTACATGAAATGGGCAAAATGTTGCCTAAATCATGAAAAATGCAAGCCCGTTGCCTTATTCATGAATAAAACCAAATATGTGCCAAGTGCGTAAATTCGGCAGTAATTTTTCTGCCTAGTTCATGCATTGGACAAATTAGATAGTAGCGCTACGGTGGTATTTTTTGCAACTAAACTAAATGTGTCAAATGCTCATGCATTGGTCAAAATTTACGTATATTATAATATAAATGGTCAAAATAGACGGTCACGCTCCGGTGGTATTTTTTGCAACTAATCAAACTAACCAAATGTGTCAAATGTCATTGATTATAGGAATATAAAAATATACCAATCAATAGCTACAATGGCGTTCATATCCATTTACTATGCGCAAAAAAATCTAGAACTATAATATGATAACGAAAGAATTTTATTAAAAGGTATTTTCGCGATTTGATTCGTGCTTGGGTATCAATCGTTTGTGATAGTTTGTTGATACTTGTTAGCTAACCTCAAAATGGCATTCAGTTGAATTCAGAATTAAAAACCTAACCTAATCTAACCTAACCTAATAATAATAATATTATATTATGTCCAATTATAACTAATAAAACCATCCGTATTAAATTTACTTTTTCTACTGTCATGTTGACAGTTTAAGAATTCCATACCCTGGCGAATTCACGTACTCGGCAGATAATTTACCTAATTCATGAATAAGGCAACGGGCTTGACTATTACATGAATTAGCAAAAATTTTGCCCATTTCATGTAATAGTCAATTTCGCACATTCGGCGTAACATATACATCTCTATTTAGAGCTGTATTCAATGGTTAGTCAAGGCTCCAATAATGAACATTCTGATTTACTCTCCGTAGATCTTCTCCATCACTGTGTTATGTTTTCGGCAACGGATATCCTTACCATCGGGCCCCGATTCTTCACATGGTCCAGTGGAAAGTGTATGTCAGTAATAAGACTCGATGGATTCAGAGATGTTTATTCGTCAATTCTCAATTAACAATTACACGGTGTATAAATAAAAAGGAAAGAACTCTGGAGAGTTCGATCCGCAGTGAAATTTTGAAAAAAAACTCGGCGAGCAGAGCTGAATTAAGTTTGAACAAGTTGAATGGTCCGAGTTGAATGATATCAGAATCATTTACAATAGTATTAATATGAAATAGTAAGTAAGTATTATTTTTTTTTTTTTTTTTTTTTTTGTGATTTTACCGAGGCTTTGACTGCGACTCGCTGTCATATCGCCTCTTCTCTTCTAGAAGGGGATCCTTCGATCAGGTCCTCACTCCTATTCTGTTAAATGGCTTTATAATTATTTTGTCTAGCTCTTCCGTCTTTCTTTCTTTCTTCTTTAGACGCCAGTGTTTTATGCACCAGAATCGCTCTCCTCCGTATCCATCCCTTCTGTATTTTCGATACATCGTGTAATCATTGAATTTCAGATAGTCTAATTCAGACATCAGCCAAGTCTCTGAGATTAATGCTATTGAAATTTTTTGTCTTATTAAGTAGAGTTCTATATCATCCTTTTTTTGCTTCATACTTCTGGCATTCCATTGTAAAATCCTAATTTGTTTTTTATTATCCATTTTGCTCCAGAACCTCCCCTAGAATTTCCTTTAAGTGTCCTTCTTTGAATTGTTTGCATACCCAGTCCACTGCTTTAATTATTAGTTGTTTAATGATCTGCTGCCAGTCTCCCCCTTTCAGCAAGACTTTCATAATTTCTCCCATCGCGTTAACCTCTGTCTTCCCCTTTGAATTTTTCTTATTTTTTGTAGGTTTTACGCTACTACCTGTAGATATAATTGTTGAGCCTGAAGCTTCTACCACCGCTTCTTCTTTCTTTTTGTTTTCCTTAGTTTTTTGAATTGTTTCGCTTTCATCTCTTCCTACGATTTTTTTTTGTTTTAATATGTCAGCATAGCTATTATTTAACATATTTTTTTTTGCTTCCTTGAAAGGTATGTTCATTTTTTTCATTGCTTCTTTGCAATTCTTTTCCTCTTGCCACTTTGGGCATTTTTGGCTGTTTGCCGCGTGGTTACCTTTGCAATTGATGCACGTAATTTCCTCATTTTTTTCGCAGGTTTTGTGGTTTTCACCACACTTAGGGCACGTTTCTACTGTACGTCCGCAATTGTTCGCGATATGCCCATATCGCCAGCATTTGTAGCATTGCATAACCCTGAATACATACGGTTCTACAGCAAAAGAGACTCCATATATGTAAATTGTTCTCGGCAATATTTTCTCCCCAAATTTAATACTGACTGACGAGGTCTTTGTCAGCTCTCCTGTATCACCTTTTCTTGTCAACCTCTTAAGGTTGATTACTTTTGCATCACTTTTGATTTCCATTTGCAGTTCTTGGAGGTCCATATCAATATCGACTTTTCTTATTACTCCATAAGAGTAGGAGTCATTCTCTTTGGTCACAAAACCGAGATCTTTGAGTTCTCCAGCTTGCTTCACTTTATCTGCTTCTTTTTCGTCTTCTACTTGGATGTACGTCTTTAAATTTTTATTGTAAATTTTCTGTACTTTTACTCCTGCCTTATGCAGCATCTGCGCTATTTTCAATTTTAATGGAATTTTACTTCCCGTCGCTATCATGACGATGTTTTGGTTTCCCTTTGGAGTGACCCCAGAGTCTCTTCTGGGTTTTTTTCCAGAGGTCACCGTCTGCCATTCTTCTTCTTTTTCTCCAACCACTTCCTCTTCATCATCGTTTCTTTTCTTCTTCGTTTTTTTGGTTTCATTCACTTCCATCGTGGTGTTTTCCATTTTATTGCTTTTGCCGTTCACGCGGTCTTGGAATTCGCGCAGTGTGAACAAAAAACAGTGTGGACAACCCCTCGCTTCACAGCGTTTGACGCACTCCCCGCACAAAGTGCACTATCCGTGCAACAATAAATATTTTTCACTTTTTCTCAAGCACTGGCACTGATTGTCAAAACCACATGGGACCACACATGTTGAGTTTATTGTCAAATTCATTTACAAACAATATTATTTTTGTTGTATCCCGTATTTATAACCATTCGCGAGTAACCAGGCGAATAGCGTCCCGAATACGCAAGCGAAGTTGTACAACCTCACTCCACCGCTGTTGGCTTCCGACTGAAGTAAGTATTATTAGTGACGTTTAGTTCGTGTACAAGGGTTTATATGTGTATATAATATATATAGGGTTTATATGTACAGATAGCGTGGATAAATTGGGGTTGATCATCATATAATCTTCAGTAGGTACATTGCAATAGTTGAAATCACCGATCGAATATTCTTAAAAATAGTACATAATTAGTAACTTAGGGTATCGATGAATCAAAAAAAAGACAATTTATTGTCATTGGGGAGATGTGCAACCTTCAATATACAAATATTAAATGAGCATCAGTGCATAAACTGAGAGCAGTTGTCAGTATTCGACGTATGACGCATTCTTGACACGACACATTACTCAAGATCGGTCGCCTGCTTCTCCACGCCCGTTCGGTATTTCACTTCCCATTATTTCTGAGTTCTCTGTTCTCCTTCAATTACGTCCAAACACCGAAAAGTGGGTCTCATAACACTTCTCTGGCCAGAAAGTTTGGTTTCAAGAAGATTTTTGGATAATCAGTCCAGATCCATTCAGCTGATCTTTACGGGCCCACCACTGCTGTACGGCTTTAATGATCTAGACAAAATTGGGTTACTCATATTGTGATTTTATTTCATAGGTGTGACGTATGGTCTGATTGGGTTCCGTGATATGCCCAATTAAAACAAAGTGTTGTTTTGTGGAGCGATTAACTCCAATGGTTAACGTTAACTTGTGGTTTTATTATATTTTATCAGGGGGGGGCAGTCTGTGGTGCCCATTTATATAGGTATATTGTAATATCCCTTAAACCAATAAATAGATTTTTGTACGCAATTTAGTCAAGCATTTCTCAATACAGCAAAATGTGTAGGTATGTTGATGTCTATATTTTTATGGCTACGACTATACATAAATAAGTAGGATTGTGTTTACTCTTTTGCGGAGGTCAATTAAATATTTATCAACCGTAACAAAGCTGAAAACGGTTTCATTGTCTGCCCGCAAACAAAGAGTGTAAATATTTGACCATTTCCGTCGACGCCTATTTTAACAACCGACGCCTTTCCCAAACGCGGCGTCAAAAAAAGACGTGGCAAATATAAGGCGATTTTCATAGCGTGAGCAACGTAAAATATATATTAAAACAAATAAAGTTACTTGTTAAATAATATGCAACATATTGAATATTAATGACATTATTTACTATACAGAATAGGTAACATAACAATTTAACTTTATGTATGTGTTATATTATTATGTAGAATGATCAGAATATATTAGGTATATATTTATAATTCATGATTTTTAGCTTAACATGAATCCAATTATAATGTATATAATACTGGTACATACTAATAATAATTTCTAATGATTACAGTCCTTTATTTGAGCGGGTCTTCTAAATTTATTATGATAAAACGGTCTTTGTCCATTATCCAAAAAACCTTTTTACCGTAGTAAAAAACTGAAATACCCCCCCATAATGTCAAACTAAACAAACTTTAGATTAGTAAATAAAAAAAAAATCAATAATATCCACTACATCAATAAAATATTAATATGTTCACCGTTCGTAGTCATGACTTTGGGAAATATATTAATATTATGTTTTTCGTTTAAGTTACATAGTAATTTTCTTATTTGAATATAATCGAAGCATGGCTTTAATTTTACAGTACTTATTCTCCCATTATGAATACCATTAATTACCGTGTTGAACATATGAATTCATGTACGCAGAAGATATCTGACAATTAAATCGCAATACAAATCGGACCACGAAAGGAAGCCAATCTGTTTTCTCATACAAGAACTATTAAATATTCTTTTCACCCGTGTCTACATTTAGAGTCAAAATTTTCATATTTTATTCAAAAATCTCTCAACTGTTTTATGCCCTTTCGCCCTTTACCCTTTATATTGATTCCAGCATGGGATGAAACAATTTATATATTTTCTTATAAATCCATTACCCTTGTCCCCACTCTCATGCAATATTCAAATTAGGGAATCCAATCCCGTAACAAAATTCTGATCCCGGGATTTTGGGATTACAATTTGACAATCCCGGGATCTCGGCACTGGTCCCGTGATTGTCATTTTTTCCATTGCTAATATAAAAATTTTATATTCATAAATAACATTGATAAAATCGGTCAAAAATAAATCTAGTATAATTTATACTATTTAAGACATTTATTGTTAATATTGTACGTTAGTTAATTAATACGTTCAATCTTGGAAATACATAGGTTTAATGGAGTAAATAAAATTGTATTATAAATATAATGTGAATTTAAAATGAGATTCCTGTTTCTGATAGTAAAGATTTAATGAATGGGTTAGCGAGAATTAAAATGGTAAAGCAAATCATGGTGTACTTATGGCCTTTCCGCTTCATAAATCTAATTAGTCAACAGCCAAATATGAAACTGCCGTAAAACGTATGAGATCGTGGTGGAATTACTTTGTTAATAGTGCGAAGCATTGTTTTTTCCAATATTTCTCATTTTTATTAATTTATGTGAAAAAATAAAATGAATCGGTTACTTACACATGGGTATAAATTAAACTTCATTCAAAATCAGTTTATTTCTAATGTATTTGATATTAAAAGTATTTTTTCTGTTATATTTTCGTTTTTATTTTATTTTCCATAAAAATTGATAAAAAAATCAATCCCGAAGGTTTCGGGATTTTGTTTATCAATCCCGAAATTCATAGGTATCAAAAATAGCGCAGGATCCCGGGATTGGAATCCCTAAATCAAATAAATCACACGAATATTTGTTATGTAAATATTTAATTATATAATAATCCAAAAAAGCTGTCACCGTAAATAGTTCCAAAGTTGTTGAATTAAAAAAATTGTGTTTTAACTCATTCGACGCGGATGACACGGCTGCCGTGTCCCCGTTAAGCGGCCGATCGATCCAATTAACATGTTATTTAAATACGGTAATTAAAAAGTAATTAAAAGTTACGCAGCGATTGTGTTAAACAAAGTTTAATACTTATTATTGAGATGCAATATAAGCGTCTTACTTGCGTAGCGGTCAGTCATATGAAACCATTTTCCACAGTGTGTGAAAATGGACATTTGTTATTATTACACAGTTCGTTCTGTTAATTGCTTATTTACGCTACATACTTCTTTTATATTACTTATATAACAAGAGTTTCGAAAGTAGAAGGAAGGAAATTGGAATAGTGACTGCCACTTGATGTATCGGTTTTCTTGTCTGTACAATTCAGTCTATGTTTGGAAAAAACAGAATTAGATTCGTTTGTTTTCATTATATTATATAACATGTTAAGACATATTATATATTCAGTGATGTTATTTTTCTCTCAATATACCTGATTTAATTGACTCCACAATCCGATGCGGAATCAAGGCCGCTTCAGGTTTTGTAACACATTATTTTTTACGAGAAATGGGTATCAAACACTAACTTACTCAACCTTTTAACTCCATGATTTGGGTTCATAAATACAATTACAAGTGAATTTGTGAGACCAGATTCAAACTCGGGACTTGATGGCTTCATAAACCGGCACGTTATCGCTCAGCGATTGAGACAAAATCTCTACTTAAGAACAAGTCCCAATATAGTCCCACACCCTGATGATGGCCAACCCCGATAAGGGATGTCGTAATAATACATTTATTAGTCTAGGTATAGCTAGGACCAATTTTCAAATCATTCATAAATAAGAGTATGAGAAAGGGTACACAACTGCGATCATATTTATAAGAAAAGTTATCATAATTAAAAAAAAAAAAACTTCTTTTAAAAGGTTCTATGCAACGGATCATACCAAGACGATAGTAGGCATTATTATTTCAGTGCGTATAAAATGGAAATTTTCTTCATAATTTTGTACATTCATGATTTTCTATTTTTTATTGATTGTGTATTTTGCCTAAGGTTACAGTAAATTACAGTACCCTATCCCTATTAAAATAACCATTAAATCTCTTTGATAACACACTTATTTCTTATTCGAACGCCACTTTGTTGATTTTTTAACACTTTCATTTCGATTTATCTACTCTATCTGGTATATTATTCTTATAGAAATTTGACACTTTTCGAGATAGGTATATCATTTTCAAAATCGTGTTTCATATCCGATATCATAATATACCTACTTCTTTATACCTTTCCGTTAATCTGCCAGAAATTAATTGTATTGTAGTTAAATACTTTCAAAGTACTCAATATTATATTAAAGTACTGAAAACATTTCTCAAACTATTATGAGAGTAACATTTCGGCTGCTCAATCTGCCATCCAACCAACTGCACTTTTGACCAAAAATGATTTTGACGGTATTTTGTTATAAATGATGTTTTCTATGATCACTCAAAAATTCAAACACCTAAACCTATGAATTAATGAGTTATCGTTCTTCAAAACAAAACAGAAAACTGCAAGTGCCAAATTTCTAGTATCGTAAATGGAACAACTCCGTTCTTTATATGTTTTTCTTTATAGATAAAATGGTACGCTAGTTAAATTATTATGTTTTGCCCTCTTCCTGAACAATTTTCCCAAATGAAGTTAGCCGGTTTGCTGATTAAGCATTCAATTTGTTTTCTTTCACGATCCGATTAACATAAACGATCTCTTTATTGCTCTATTTTTTAAATTTATAATTTGCGTTTACGTGTACGGTTAATACGTTTTCTCCATGTCTCGTTCTCTTGTTTACATTTTCATATGTGTTACTCTCATATGTTACAGATAATTCAAGACAAATATAAATAAGGTAATTATATAAGTAAATAGATACTAAATATGCTATAGCTAAATAAAATAATATTAAATTTATGATAAATATTATGAATTTATGTAAAATTTAATCGCTAAAACCGGTTTAACTCTGACCGTAGGCCAGTTCCACAAATCACGGGAACAATTAAACCGTGAACCGGACTTCTTAATATTAATTGGTTTGGCACAATCGCCGCTTGAAATGTTGCCAAGTCTTTTGCAGAACAAAATAATACACCAAATAATGATAATAATAATATGAATGAGCCGAGAGAAGTCAACTAAACTTGCAACACTCGTTCTATTGTAGTTGGTTACATTGAGTGATTTATTTGTGTCAATGTTTAAAGTAACGGTAGCTCGGTCAGGATAATTACTTCATCAGCATTCAGCAGAAACTGACTAACTGCCATTGTAAGATTTAATGACCAAGCATACCTATAATATATTATGTATGCAGGTAGGGCTATTGTAATTTATTCTCAATAAGTGGCGCTTGAGACGTTATTAAAAAAGTACTGAGTTATTGTTAATATTTAGATGAAAGAGACACTTTATTTTGTAGTGAAACTATTTTAACCATTGGTGTAATTACTGTAATTGTATTCAATTGAAATCGAAATGTGACGACAATAAATAAAATTGAACTCGAGAGCTTTTCCATAGTGAGAACATCACGTATGTCAGTAAGTCAAAGGAATGGCTAGCGTCTAGCTATACGTTACAGTTCGAATGAGTTGAACGCGTTATTTTAACATAATAAAACCAGTATTTACTAGACGCATCCTCAAAATTACTTGCACTGACCAGGTGATAAATGTTAATGTTCTCAAACGAATGGGAAATGACGGAGAAGTTCTGCGTAGTAGCAAAACCAAAGAACTATATATAGTATATATTACATATAACGGGAAAATTAAAGTAAGGGTACAGCATTCCTCAACGTATTATCCAGGGAAAGATCAATGGTAAACGTAAAAAAGGACAAAGCTGCATTCCATAGCTTAAAAACTGTTCCTACTATTGTGTCCCTACGACCACAGTTAGAGGGAAAGCACGATAAAAAAGATGATTTTCTAAATACTAAACACTTTACTATGTATATTTTGTTGCCAAAACAAAACAATAGAGCGATAATAATGGTCAGAATTTCCTCAATCATAACTAGGATATGGTCTGTTTTGGTTTGTTAATTTCGACAATATCTCTTGTAATATATTATTTACTGCATTTGTATAAATTGGAAGGACAATTCATGAATCACTCACTCACCCAGTCCATCACGAGACTCACTTCTATTGTCACGAGTCCTTCACTCGACATATTCAACCACCATTCCCTTCTAATCAAGTCTTAGTTCATTAATATAATCTATCTTTTGATCGCATAGATCTCATCAGTACATCATTACCCGCGATTATAATCGCACGCTATTATATGTATTGTATTCTTGTATCGATTAAAAACTCTTCTCTAAACGTTTACACAACAACAACCTTCTATCTCATTTACATCATCTACCAAAAAATATAATAATTTTTCAATAAACGTTTTAAATACTTTTTCTGTATGTTTTCGAATACGTTCCGTACTATGTTCCACAATACCGTCAAAATCAACATCGATACTATTTCCTTTACATATAACTAGAATACCTGTCATTTACAATAGACACATCACCACAACACTGTGGCAAGTGCTACTAACAACCACTCAACCAAAATCAGTTCTTGTCAAACTTACAGAATTACTGCATTGTAACATCTCAATTATTTACTTAATTTTTAAAATATTATTATTAATAACCATATCCTTGCTTTTTCGTACAAGGTAGCTGTTAGTCATTTTGAACAATCACAAAACCACGGGTTTTCAGAAAATTACTCAAATATATTGTGTCCTCACCAGGCATCGAAACCAGAGCTCCCGGATGGAAGGCCAGCGCCAATTTACTTAATATATTATAATGATTGTGCTGTCATTAAAAAACAATTATTTATAAATTTAATAAACTGATTATACCTATCTTAAAACCGTTCTCTTAAGCCTCAATTACATTGAGCTTCTTTACGGGCTGCTTATTGGCGAATTTACAATCTGCCTGTAAAGTCGCCCAGTGTAATCATCGAAATGTTAGCTGGTTCGATGATTACACTGGGCGACTTTACAGGCAGATTATAAATTCGCCAACAAACAGCTCGTAAAGAAGCTCAATGTAATTGACGCATAAGATACTATATTTTATACTAAATTTTATTGATTAAAATGAGTACACTAAATTTACAGCGTTACCTCAGTTGTAAGTAAGTAAGATTTATCTTCAAATGTGTGTCATTTTTGAATAATAAAATGCCTAATTCTTTTCAAAATTGGGATCACAGAGATTATCAATATATTTTTTTATTGTGAATATTTCACTATAATAATGTCGACATAAATTATACTGATGGTTTTATAAATGCGTTTAAAAATTAATAAATGTAAAAAATCTTAACACCACTGCACATTTATGCACTGAAATATGACTATATTCTAAAACATTAGAGCGAGAGGTTTAAAAGAATAGTATTTTATATAATAAAAATACATTTTGCAGTCATCAAATGTTTAAAATAAATATAAAGGATAATAAGGCTTCAAAATCATATAAATTGATTATCTACAACGTTTAAGGTATGTCCAGGATCATGCTTTGAAAATAGATTAAAAGCTCCATTTTGACCCACGCTGAGCACGTCCGCCCTTAAATCGCATAATTAATTACGTCAGAATTGAATTCCGTAAAGTAAAAGTGATTGTTCTTTGTGGTTCAGTGCGTACGATACTAAGATCTCACCCATAGTCTCCGGGTTTGATACCCACTGATTTCACAATACTATCGTTTTCTTAAAACCTGTGTGTTTATGAAATCATTTCACTTCTACTATTTACCGCACTATTGTTTCACTGCACTACTGTATATTATAATGTTAAAAATAATAAATATTATGTATATTACATACAAATATTTTTTTTTTAAATAAAATATTTCAATTCCAACCAATGGAATCGAAACTACTTACACACATATGTGATAATTGATTGTCAAATGGCAATGCTAATAATTACCAGTCTTTTATAATAAATAAGAAATGGGGTAATTGAAAAGTTACCCCTTCAGTATTTTTTTTATGAAAAAAAAATAAGTAAGTAAGTAACAATGAATTGAAAATATCAAAAATCATATTCTTTTGTTCAAAATTAATCAAAATGGGCTTTTCTGCAGGTGATGCTTGCACGAATATATTCGGGCATGGGCTTTTTTAGGTAACCGTCCCCCAAATATATTGTGACATGGTTTTTACATGGTTAATACAGGAATTAAATATATATAATTGAGTATAAATACATAAATACTTATACATACTAAGTATTGTACAATTTAATAGTCGCCGCTTTATGAGGAAATCAACGTTAGTAGGTACATTGTTTCATTAATTGGTTTTTAGTAAACGACGTATTTTTACCCAAAAAAAATATGAACTTGTCTAGTTTGTGAACCTGTGAACTTGCCTCCAAATTTCACATATGATTGTGGATGCAACAAGTGGTTAGAGTACAAAGGGGAGCGTCAAACAAGTAGCAGAAGTGAGAACAATCACTTCATGGGACTTCTCTGATAGGGTCATAATCAGAATGTATCATATTATTTTTAATTCTATAAATAAATTATTATATAAATAATAAATTAAAACGTATTTTAATCAGAACTATTTATTCCATAATGCAATTAAATTACCTACACTTAAATGCATTATCTTTTAAGAATGGTTTCTGCAACGAACCCAAAAAGTTGAGGAAATAAGGAGGTGGCAACCCAAAAATCTATTAGCCCAGTCGCACATTAAAAATCTTCGCGATTGAGAATATAGTCAAAAATTAAAAATGAGCACAGCATTGCAATTTTTTCCATGTCGGGACAATGACATCTTGCGACTACAAAGTGCAAAATTATTTATGTATTATACCTTCGCCGCAATATGTCAGGTGAAATTTGTTGCCTGCGACACCAGCTGTTTTTTTTTCAAACTAAAATGTTGTAATCAGGCGGTATACGGCGGTACGTTTAGTTGCATATGTTTTGTGAATGCCAATAAAATGACATCGATAAATTCGACGTGTTTCAGTCGAGACAAGTATGTCTGTGAGATCTGGCTTATGATAAAAAAAACTGCAGTAAAAATCTCAAACATTATAATATAACGTACTTACTTCTAATTGTTGTTGTTTCCTGGGTACAGTGATATTTTTTTTTTCATTTACAGTTTTCTTTTACCAACCATACAATATACTACAATAGTAATAAAATGTTGTTCAACATATTAACGAGAAAATAATATAGTATATAGGTAAAATAAAATATTTATAACACAGTAAACTGATCTTGCGCAACCCTGCATACAATGGCAATTGCTCCCTTGTCACAACAAAAGGGGTGCGCGGTATAACGCAAACATTTGTCTGATGAGGCTTGTGCAAACTCACCAGCCCCACGTAATTTTACCACACTACAAACCTACTATTGTAGATAATAAACACAGGCCAAACAGTTTGGACTATATCCGTAATATGAAGTTATGTACATATTACAATATTTTGATAACTATTGTAGGTAGAACGATTTTAGTATTGTTAAATTGATATCTCTACAAAAATATGATTCTTGTCTGCTTAGTGGAAGCCAGCGGAAAACATTTTTTTTAAAATAACCGATATAGTGGATTATTTGTTAGGTTAGGTTAGGTTATCATTCTTGAAATCATTAATTTTGTCGAAATCGGCTATAAAATTGCCGCTGTTCCCGTCTGGCTTCCAGTAAACAGATTTAAACCAAAAATATTATTCTTTGCATTGACACTATTGTTTTTAAAAAGAAATAGTTTCCTCCTTTTATATTTACTACTGTAATAGGTAAATCAGTATACAGTGGTACTATAGGCGATTCTTGTGTGTGTGCTAGCAAATATTACTTTTTTGTATGTTTTAACGTACCCATGGTGCCAATGTATACTGATTTACCGATACCTACAACAAATCGATGTAATTTTTTGTAAAAATAATAAGTTGTTATGTATTCTTGGTATAAATAACATTTTAGGCTTGTATCACTAATGCAAGATATTTTTTATGTCAGTATGCGACCAGGGAAAACAAACCCAAGCCCGGTCGCGCATTGAAATCGTCTCCCCTGAAATATGGTAATAAATCAAATTTGAAAAAGCAGTGACGTCATGCGGCTAGTTGAAACGAATAAAAATCAACTTCTGCATACACACCGATACGAAATTTTGCTATTATATCTACGCCCCATGTCGAGTGATTTTTTTTTACACGTGAACAGATTGTTTTTCTATAAAAAAAAAATGTCCCACCGATGCTATGTGCGGTGGTACATTAAGTTACATGTGTTTTATGAATGACAGCAAAGTCATATCAATAAATTCAACGTGTTGTAGTCTAGATGAATTACTATATGACCGGGCTAAGAGAATCTAGCTACAAAATGAACCTACAATGTAGAATGTCTTGCAACTTGCATAATCGTTCAGGCTGTTAAATACTATTGAATAAAGTAGGTATAATTATTCATTCATCAAAGAATCGTCTCACAAACCTTTTATATATTTTTTATAAAAAGGTTTTGACAAATCACGTTACTTAGAGGCAAACAAAAACTAAACTATTTCTGATTCAGAAACCATTTTCAACATCTCATTTTTGATACAACACTCTGGAATAAATCACTTTCAGAGTGCATTAAAAAAACAACAGAGCCGGACAAAGGGAAGGCAACTGAAGTGTGTGAGAATGTTAAAAGATATCTATGTGTATGTGTGTATGCAAAATTCGCAGACAAAATGAATTAACGTCTGGATGGATGCGTTCGCATTAACTGGACAATGGATGGAGCCATTGTATCAGGAATGCAGAGATTCTTCAATATTCTCATCAAAATAAGTGTTGTATTAATATATTTCCTAAAAAAGTTTTTAGATAATTAGTCATCTCAGGTTTATATCTCAAAACAGCTGTCAATACATATAAATATCTGTAAAATAGCAAAAAGTTTATATTTAAAACGATTAATACTTACTTATAATTAGATATTGTAAATATATGTTATACATTTACCTACTTTGTACACTGTATTGTGATGCATAAGTAAAACACTGATTAAATTAAATACTGAAAACTCATGAATTAATAACTTAATTCGACTAAAAACGTGTGTATACATTACAAATTAAACAATAAAATAATTTAAGTTCAAGTAAGTTACAACAAAAAATATCTTGGAGTAATCTGTGACGTCGGTTAGCAATCAAAGTAATACCTACTTTGATTTAAAGTACAAAAGCCAATAACTAAATGTTGGTTAATTTTGAAAATCGCTTCAGAGAGACCCATTAGTTTAAATTTGTCGCAAATAAGTACGGCGCCTTTAGCATTGTGGTCAATGTAGACGGGCGCGAAACCCAAGAGATGCAGGTTCAATTCCTGCGGGGTGTCTTATTTTTTTCAAAAAGATTTTTACTATTGGTAATACATATTCTCAGAAATGTTTTCAAAATTCGGTACCTATGTTCAATAAATTAATTAACCATTTCTTTTATTCAACGAACAGGATTCACAAGATTCGAGAACGTATCATTCCATATTATATTGTACATAGATAACCTGAAAACACCTTCATTCTCGAAATTTGATTTTTCTAGGGGATATATAATATCTGAGGTGTTTTCAAGTTATGTTTGTTCAATAAATTAATGAGTTGCATAACTCTTCTATGAAACAACTAAGCTAATATCACTATATCTGTATGAACATAAAAATATGTTTTCTTTAATTTGGTTATTTGCAGAGTTTCACTAGTAATAAGCTGATCGTCATAAGAATTTAAATAACATTTACATAATATATTAAATGAATATTTTCTCTTTGTTTGAAAAAAGCTCACCTTTAAAAGTTTATGAATCTCTGCTACTGCAAAACCAATGATTTAAAGAACAGCCATCACCCCGAGTAATTAGGCTGAACTTTCCCGACACTCGTTTACAATAGATTTATGTAGAGTGAACAATTCGCGACACGCTGATTGGTTCGGAATTCCTGCCTTGCAATTTCATTGACGAATTTATCTTACCTTCTAAAAGTTTACACCGAACTTAAAGCTCACGATGAGATAATAAGAGTACATTTTAAACTACAAGACAAAGACATGGTTTCGATAGAAGCATTATTTTTAATGGATTAAAAGAAATTGTAGTGAACCTATTTTCTTTTTTTGATACTGTCTTCTATTGAAGGTTGGCAAACGAATTGCAGAAAATATCTCTTTATCCTGGGCCAATCGTATGAGCTGGAGTAAATCATATTTTTCATTGCGGAAAATATAACCGAACTATGCAGTTTGTCTGCGTTTGATAGTAACTATAAGTGATCATGGTTTATTCTCTCATACTAAATCCTTCATATTGATTATATGGATTAAAGAATCTTCATAGTACCTATGTTGATATATCCATTTTCATAATACAACTAAACTAGGATCAGGTATTTAAATTTAAAGAATCGGATTTTAATACAAACAGAAATAAGTAGCAAGCTCATAATTATGTTTTCCAAAATGTTGTTAATGTTTATAATTATTTAACTATTATTTTTATTACACATTATAATATTATCATATATGTTAATTATATAATTAAATTAAAATAAATACCTATATAATATATTTAAAGAGGACAGTTTGAACAGATTTATAATTAAACGAAAATATAATTGAACACGATTTCTCAAAATGGTTACTTAAAAATGCATCATTTGAAGACATTAGTTATTCGATATATATATTTGTTCGAAAATTTGTTGTTTCACGTGTATTATAAATTTACAAATTTTTTCACATAGTTTTACGTCATATAATATAAAAACAATATAAATTTTATTTTTTCTGTAACAAAGTGTATAAAAATTGTAACAAAGTTGTAAAATTAAATTGGAAAGAATGAAAATAAAATAATTATGAAATACATGTAAGTAGTAATAATTATTATTGATGGCACGATTGCCTAACGACTCACGCGTCGGCTCATAATATCGTCAGTCCCAGGTTCGAATGGTGGTTATGGCAAATACACGTCATATTGTTAGAGTATAGACCGAATAGGTTAATCAAGTGGCTAACATCCATTTCTCGTAAAGTATATGTTAATACAAACCTCCACTCTGCAGAAACCCATATTATGATCTTTTTAGGTTTAGACATGGCTAAAAAGTAATTATTATAAGTATACAACTAAATTGAGTACATAGGGCACACAATACTTATAAATAATTGTAGTTTATTGTTTTAGAACTGTAATGAATGTTTTAAACATGTCGATTTTGGCAAAAATTCATGAATTCAATAATGAAAACCTAACCTAAACTAACCCAACCTAACAAATAATCCAGTATAGGTATAGGCTATTTTCAACATGCGTTTGCCGCTGGCTTCCCCAAAACCGACTTGTACCAGCAATAATTATTCTGACCTTTTAGAATGTAAGTATTATTATCAAATAAAGAGGCATTTAAGTTTCCTTAAATGTATGAAATCAGTTTTGATACTTACTAATCGTAATCTGTAAAAGTATATGTTTTTAATATTCTAATTAATATTTTAGGTCTGGATGTTCATAAATTGTATGTGTAATAAATAATATTAATATTACTATTACATTTAATACTGTATATTCGCGTCTGATTCTTGTATAAATCCAATATTGCATTACCCATTATTATTTCGTTATGACTGCTGTGGTAAGTAGCTTTCACCGCACCAGCCAATCCATTTGCATTCCAAATTTGACATGTTTCAAACAAACCAATCAACAATCACCCATTCTTCACTTGTGATGCATTTTCTTGCAGTATACTTCGTTCGCATGAACTGTCGTCAAATTCTTTATGAATATTTTAACCTACATAATTAATTACATGAAAAAACTTTGTTTTATTTTTATACTATAACATGTTTTATAATAACTACATCACACTATCAACAAGGTTCGTTAATTTGGAAGAGTAACATGAAAGAGCATGAGAAGGACCTATCGTCACGGTTACATGTAAACTGTACGTAAAACATTTCACCGTGGCACAGTTCGTCGTGAGCTTTCTTAACGGAAAGAGATCAACCCATACCATGCGGTCTCCAATTTTATTAGATTCAATATGAACATTAATTCAATTTTCATAGCTGATTTTGGCATAATTCATGAATTCAAAAATGAAAACGCTAGATTTATCTAACCTAACCTAATAAATAGTTCAGTATATCGGCTATTTTCATAATTTGTTTGCTGCGGGCTTCCTGTAATGTGTAAACCGACAAGAACTGTGTTTTATTTAGACATGAATTTTATGTCAGTACTATACGACCCAAAGAAGTTCGACGGTCTTTAATTTACGACCGTATATTTCCGATACAACATTTCATGTGATACGGCGAACTGCATACGTACAAGTTTCCGGACACGAACGTGACAAGCCGATACGACAGAAACTATTTAAACGCTGTTAGCAATACACGACTTTTCTTTTTGCGCACAGCGACAAAATAAAAATGCAACAACGCCTGAATCAGGTGACCAGATGGCTAATAATTTTATTATTATCCGTAAAAAAATAAACGTCCAGCAATGATTCGTTGAGTCGCATTCCTGCTATGGCGATTTTTTTCTAACGTAAAACAAATAATTAAAAAACGGTTTTTATTCCATAGCTACTGCGAGAATAGATAAAATTTTATTGTATCATCATTTATTGACATGAAACGATGGAATTCAAGGAATTCATAATGATGACTCCTATATAAAAACAACAAAAAAATATACATACCAGAAAATATTTTTTTGCATGAAATTCTTATCAAATTGCGTTATGTTTGTCAATCAATTGATTGGTGTCAAAAAATTCTATAACAAGTTTTTACTTCAATATAATCTATTTTCCAAGCCCAATGATATTCTGAAGGGTCTAAGTTCCTAACTCTACCATTTTTGTCACACAAATACATTTAAATATAGGCTGAGTCTATGTGCCTTTAAATACCCCTCTACATAGAACGTTTTAATATTGTCCATGTTTAATCATTTTATTCTTTTTTTATTTATCTTATTTTTAGAATTATGTAAACTTATCGTTTTATACTGATTTCTTCTGTAATTTTGTAAAAATAAAAATGTAAGTTTTCATATATGTATGGTTTATCCTTTTTTTGTTATATCTCAATTTCACATTTTTGGAATTTAGACCCTATTACTTTCAACCTTTCAATTGGTGTATGTGTTTTTAATCAAGGTATCAGTTAAGTGCCGGACCACTTCAAATTTTAGTTATAACGTATCTGCACTTGCTAATATTTTAATAATGTTACATTCACAAATCGTGTGAATTATTCGTTGATTAAAAGAAATTGTTTATTAAATTTATATTTATCACTTACTGATAAAAAAACTTGACTACGCAAAAATGATTGCAATCATTTTACTTTATTATAATATTTTCCTATTTGGAACAGATGCAACATATTTTTTTATCTCAAAACAACATGGGACTATCGATTAATGAGACATTTATTTAAATCTTATATTCTAACTGCCATCGAAAATGAATAGATATCACTGATTAATATATACTTAATATAGATAGTATATAGAAAAAAATGTATTTTAATGTACCTAGTAGCAATATACCTACTCATCGCATGGTGAGATCATGTCTATACCCAACACTAATAATAAAAAATTACCTGGTTTTATTGACATAAACACATCAAAAGTGTGACGACTTCACACAGAATAATATTATTTTTAGCAAAAAATAAAAATAACCATGTCGTATTTTCAAAAAGGCAAATTAATTTATGCGAACGAACTATACGCTTGGTAGATATCTTGATAGGTGGTCTTTTTATGCAATTCCCTCTTTTCTTATCCCAAATAATTTCCATTTATCCTTTTTTCTTACATCTGAAGATTCTTTGTTTTCTCTCCAATATGTTTTTTTAGTGTCTGTCCAACAATCGGACATGTTTGCTTAACCCGCGAAAACCCAATGTTACTTTCAATTTTCAAATCATTTTTTGTTCTAAATAAGAATACATAATTGATTTTACTTATTATTCTAGCCAGCTTACATCCCAAGGCAACAACTTACTTCCTCTGAGACTATTCCATGTTTCGATACATTTTATCATCCCTTATGTATAGCTATTATAATATTATTATTTCAAGCCAAACAGAACAATAATAATTAGTAGTAATATTGATTAAAACAACGACTGAACTTTTTGAACACCCACTGATAATAAATTATTTATTAAAGTAGCAATATAATATTCGTTATTAAAAGCCCCTCCCCACATAATAATTAATAGTGTCCGCAATGGCCGAGCGGTAACGTATCGGCTTATAAAGTCATTCGAATCCCGGTTCTGGAAAATTTGTGTATTGATTGTTCAATATTTATTTGATAATATTTTTTTGTATAAAAAGGCACGTATTCTATTATTGTGAATTGTATTTCTTAAAAAAAAATACTTACAATAATAATAATTCCGTAAAACCTGATCTAAGCTCTGATTTTATTTATATTTTTACTGTTATTTTTTACTTATTAATGTTATTATAATCAACACACTTCATATTTTCAATGCAATTAATATTAAGCATAAAATATCATTAATGTGTCATAGATTTTGTAATACGATAGCTAGATAATGGAAATGTAGTCCAATCAAATTAAAATATAATAAAATTGAAATAATTTTTTTTTTGTTATTCAATGAATTAAATGACTGTTAAAAGATGAATGAAATCGGTTTTCTTATGAAGTGAAAACTTAATACTTACAGTTTTACGGCAATTTAAAATACATCTTTATTTATTCATTTGGAATAGGAAGGGTTTTCCCGAAAAAACTCAGCATATACATTTCACAGATCTTTTGTCGTTTCATTAGCGCTGCGGACCATCACAAAAGATTAATTACACATTTTTTTACACAATAACTTACACGCAAATTGACTTTACAGAAAGTGTATTCATTGTGTTATTCATATTTATTTATTTGCAATGGAAAACAAAAAAAACCCATTTGTATAGTCGCTTGAAAACAAATAATATTAAATATGGCGTTGTATTTTGTGATTACATGTACATTGTCTGTTAGTTTTTGTGACCTGACTTTTTATACTTAACTTTTTCTCTTGGTGCCGTCTAAACCTTAACCAAAGGGTGGCGATAAAATTTCAGTAGGTACATCTTCATATCCTGGACCAATCGTAATAGATCACAAATTCCATGAAAAGTAAGCCACGTATGGAGCTTGTGTATTAGTCAAGAGAATCTGTTTCTGCTAACGCATATTTTAAAACCCTACAAATGAATAAATAATAATTTTAATAACATAAAATATTACCAAATTAAGCATATTATTTTCTGGTGTTCGCTACAAAATAAATTAGTTAGTATAAGAAAAAATAAGGTTATTAACCATTGGTAATACGATCGATCTAGGAAAACCACAATGATGCGTCGATACAGTCACATCGCGAAAGCTACAGTCTATTGATATTCATTCGTTCTATGTCCATAGTTTGATTTCGTAGATCAATACAGATATAACTTAATATTAAATCGTCCTCCATCAGGTAGATGCTTAACGTTATTTTTTGATTACGGAAGAGCTTTTAATTTTTTTCAAAAGTCCTAATTACCATTTTAATTATGATCTTGATCTCGAAGGCTGGGTAGACAAGTAGACGGCAATGGAAATATTTTACATGGCTTACAAGCCAATTTTTATTCTTTTAAGTGTAAAAATAAATGGTAGGATTACACGAAAAATGTTAATATAGGATTAACATAGTTTTTTTTATAGAATCATTATATTCATAGCCTCATAAACACCACACATGTCCTTGCCAAATGGCCACATATTAAACTTTTTTAATTGTATTCAACTGCTGCATATATATAGCTTTAATGAGGCATATTCTTATAGACGGGTATAGGTGAATTATTCTGCAGTGACACCATGCTTTCTGGCATTGAAAGAGACATTGTAGCAAATGATACCAATACATTTGCAAATCACCTATTAAATAATTTAAATATACGCTGAAAAGAGAAATTAATATCATTTTATCAAAAAAAATAAACAAACATTAATTATATATAATTATAATACAAGGGTGGGTCAATAATTCCTTAGAAAAAAGCATTAAAACAGGTTTTATTTTTGTATTTTTTTTTTATTTCTCAACATAATTTCCTTGGAGCTCAATACACTTGGTTAGACGTTTCTCAATTTTTTTTAAACCGTCAGAAAAATAAGTTTTCGGAAAGTCCTCAAAATAAGCATTTGTCCGATCGATGACTTCTTCATTTGAAAAAAAACGTTGTCCACTTAGCCATTTTTTTAAGTTTGGGAAAAGGAAAAAGTCACTGGGGGCTAAATCTGGCGAATACGGTGGGTGGTCGACCAATTCGAACTTCAATTCTTCAATTTTAGCCATTGATTGTAAACATGTGTGAACACGGGCATTGTCCTGATGAAAGAGGATTTTTTTCCTGTTTAAATGAGGCCGTTTTTCTTCAATTTTGTTTTTTAGCTGGTCCAATAAAGATGCATAATAATCCCCTGTTATTGTTTTTCCTTTTTCCAAATAGTCAACGAAAATAATTCCACGTGCATCCCAAAATACAGTAGCCATAACCTTACCAGCTGATTTTACGGTTTTCGCCTTCTTTGGACATGGTTTGCCTTCGCAATCCACTGCTTTGACTGTTCTTTCGTCTCGGGAGTATAGTGGTGTATCCATGTTTCATCTACAGTCACAAAGCGACGAAAAAATTCATCCGGATTGCGTTGCATGAGCGACAACAGGGCTTTAGAGGCCACCACCCTACTGCGTTTATTGTCGACTGTGAGCAAACGCTGCACCCATCTTGCAGAAATATTTTTCATGCCCAATTTGTCATGTAAAATAGAAATGACGCTACCTTTTGAGATCCCTGTAACCTCAATTATCTCACTCAACTTTAATCTTCGGTCACTTAACACCATATCGTGGATTTTATTGATCATTTCTGGTGTAGTCACCTCTACAGGACGTCCTGAGCGTGGTTCATCCTTTGTTGATGTACGACCACGTTTAAATTCATTTAACCAGTTATAAATAGTTGCAAGTGAAGGAGCAGATATGCCGTGAACTAAATCCAACTCATTTTTTATTTCCTTTGCTGTTAACCCTTTTATATTAAAATGTTTAATAACAACTCTAAACTCAATTTTCTCCATTTTTCCATTTTCCACAAGCAAATTTTTTTTTTAAATGTACGAGAAACACACAACAACCCGACCAATCTGATTGAAACTTCGCAGCATACTGAATCGGTAGTGCCGCTGCATGAAAACAAACCGCTTGCAGTACTAGTCGCGCCACCTGTCGGCTTTTCTAAGGACTTATTGACCCACCCTCGTATATCATGTGCATACGCCACAAGCTCTCTCCATTGCTTCAGTATCAGGATCTCAGTATATTCATTTTAAGCCTAGGTTTCTCATGTCCAGATTTTTTACGTATACAGTTTGCCATATTACCGTGAGATGTTCTATCAGAAATAAAGGTATTAGGGCCATATAGTATTGAGATCAAATTCATGTCTGATTAAAATACGTAATAAAACCACCGGAATCCAGGGGAAAGACAGAACGAAATAGGTAGATAAATGATTTGTAAATACAATCATATCGTATAATATAGGATATAAAATGTTGGTAGGTGCTTATAAGTAAGTATCAAGTCGTACCTATCAATATAAAATTATCGCTCTTATTAAATCTAATAAAATCCACGAACAACGCGTATTCTTTTATCTCACTACTATATAGTCATTTAACATATATTATTTTGAAAAAAACACTTTCTGATATAGTATATAATAACCAATAGAAAAAATCTTTTTTGAAAAAAGTAAGTCACCCCGACGGGGAATCGAACCCTGTATCTCCCGAGTATACGCCTCATCCTCATATAGTCATTTCTTTCGGGTAATATAGCTCATGGTAAGCAATGCTACGGCAGAAAGTAATACGTATCTTGTATCTTCCTCGCAACGTACCATCTTCGTTTGAAAAGGTTCCAAAAACCATGCTTAATATTTTCTTTTCAAAAATATCCAGCTTTTTTTAATTTATTTAACAATGTCTATAGATGTGAATTTTGCAGAGCTTTATTTTTATCTGTAAGAGGAGTCTTTATGTGCCTCTGTGAACATGATTTTTTTCCAGTATAATCATTCTTTTACTAACGTCTTAGCTTATGTCGTGTTGAAGATTGGATAATACATGTATCGTAATATAATATATGATATATTATGTGTAATATATGTGAGTATAATGTAGGTATTATGCGTAAGTCCTGTAAACAAGATGTAAGCATGATAAAATTAGCATACGAAGCTTATTTCTCACACACACTCCCTATGAAGTTCACGACAGCTAACCTGTCTTTCAAAACAATCCGCAACACACAATTATTTGTCTTAATGCAAAGATGGACGTTCACATTGTTGTTTTGAACCAGTGACGTAGTACAAGATAATACTTATTAATAATTTTAATGGAGTGCGCTGTCAATTAATTGTTGGAGGACACATGTAGATATTGTATTAATTCAAATATAGAATATTATAAATAATATCTGCCTAGCAATTAATCCAGATATTTTAATTTAAAATTTTATAAAAGTTGCCATATGTATGAATTAATTTAAATAGTACGCACTATGTACTGAAAAGATTTTCATCGTCGGTCTGATTCTGTCAAAGAATTTTCAAAATATTTCACAATAAAATTAATTTAATACTTGCTTTACATTTTTCCCACAGGCATATATAATATTATAGTTTATACTAATAATAATCTAGTACCAGCGCATTTATTATATACCGCAGCTACGGCAGCTCTCTAGGGTAGGTTTGTATCGAAGTATTAACACTTATTGTAACAAATACAATAAGTTAGCCGTCTAAATAGTCAAAACTTTCTATCTCGCTCTAAATTTTACCACAGCCAAAAGAGGTCCTGTTAAAACATAGCACTTTATTGTAACATTTACAACTAACTTATTAACAAACCTACGTTAGATAGCTACCGTAGCGGCTAAAAGTAGTCTTGTGTGTAGAATAGATGCGCTGGACTTTAAATTAATAAGCCATATTTACTCTCTACGTGATTTTTGGAAAACATTTAAGATTTGTTAATTTAATTATCACTACACCGTATTAAAATTAAAATTTTACGAAACATGACAAAAAAAACTGATCCAGTCCATGCAGGATTTTTAGTATGAAAGACGATGAATTGTATACTAACTGGAGTAACTAAAATCAAAAATAATATGAAGAAGTCTCCTTGTAATAATAATCCTTAACACTGCAAATATGGCGCCGACTAAATTAGAGAACATGACGTGATGGTCTGTACGCTTGTTGCAACCAGCTACAGCATCGATGATAATATTATGTTAGAAGATAACAACACAGCCATCACAGTGAGTAAAACATCATTGGGAAGAGTCATAGCAACATGAATCTACACATAATATAAAAGTAATAGATTAAAAATACTACACGAAAAATATCTTATTAAATTATTGTATAAATTATAAAATCTTTCTCCACGTCCCTGTATTGATCAAGTACTCGACCGGAGGTTCTTGACAGTTAAGCATGCCACTAGATAGACTTGTCGACAAGTCATTTTAAAACTTACTGACTCTCGAGAGGAAAAGCTATTACATTCTTTACTAAGACTGATTGCGAGCCATATTTGTACAATGCACACACGGTTAACATGCATACTCACATGAGACGAGCTCTAATTTAATCATTGAAAACAGAAAATTGCAGTTAACAATAATATAACTCTGTTTTATTAAAGAAATAACTCATATATTTATATTATTTACTGTAGGTATAATATATACCCATTACATTTAGATATATTCATATTAAATAAACAGAAGGTATGTAGCTCAGTACAAAATTCTAAGAACTCTTTACCGCTCGTTTGCCTGATTGGAGGTATTAAACATGTCGATGGACAAGCTAATCGAGATTAAGTTTTTAGAATTATAAAGATTGAATTGTGATAATTATCTTGAAATTATGATTGATTGATATTAAAGAAAATCTTTTTGTATAAAGATAGAGCCTAAATATATTCCAATGTGACAAAAAAAATACTTCTTAAATCTCCAATTGGGTATAATTAATTGTCTTCTTTGCTACCCACCTAAGTTCAAATGAAACTTGACTCAGCGTTTTTTTATATAAAAATGAAAGAAGGCTCCATCTGTAAGAATATTTAACATTTATGGTACTAAATAATATTATTTACTATGTATCGCATCAAAGTAAAGTAAGATTATCCATTTTTTTGTTTAAATACATATTTATGTAAATAGTAATTTGCACATAATAAAGAATAACTATAATAAGTAGGAACGGATATTGGTCTGAAAATTATTCTAACATGCAAATCCTCTCAGACTTACGTATTTAGATATTATATAAATACTTAGTGTATATTACTATAAGTATAAGAAACTGTGGCAACCTAACCAAGTTATTAAATTCATTTGTAAAAAATCCAGTTACACTTCGTCAGCTGAATGCAGAACTTACTATTCACTTATGAAATGTTTTGCAGAAGAGTTTTTTGAAACAGCCTTTTTCAGTTATTTATTATTTATATAGACAAGTGTATGCACGATTTTTTTCATCAATAATCGTACTAAAATATGATGCGTACATTTATCCATAAAGATAAATAATTTCAGTAAGTTGTTTCAAAAAATTCTCTCCTCAAATTTTTATTTCGGAGTTTTAAATATTATAAAAATGCTATTTACATTGGCTAAAGTTCCACCAATTAATGCAAGTAATTTACCGACATAACTATTTCTCTCGCAATAATGAATTCATATCATTGTATTTTATTGAATCATACATAATTTTGAAAACATTTTATTATAACTAATAGAAAAAATCGGTACTGTTCGGTTATCAGGAATACAGCGGAAAACACATTTTGAAAATACCCGATATACTGGATTATTTGTTAGTTTGGGTTAGTTTAGGTTAGGTTAGGTTGGGTTAGATTAGGTTAGGTTAGGTTTGGTTAGGTTAACCTTACAAATAATCCAGTTTATCGGCTATTTTCAAAATGTGTTTTCCGCTGTATTCCTCACGAACAGTACCAAAAAATCGTTTTTGAAAAAAGTAAGACACCCAGCAGGAATCGAACCTGCATCTATCGGGTTTCATCCCCAGATAGACCACTATGCAATAAGCGCCATACTTAATTGCGACAAATTTTAACTAATGGCTCTTAATACACTCCTAAGCGCTCTCCAAATCGATCTCCTCTCGATCCAAATTGAGTTACAATAAATTGGCGATCGGCTTTTGTACTTTAAATCAAAGAAAGTGTTTCTTTAATTACTAACCGACGTCCGGATCATTCCAAGATTTTTTGGTGTAACTTACTTGAACTCGTTAATAATTTTTAATTAAGTAAGTAACTATTTAATTAACTAATCTTTTCAAAATCATGTTTGTTCAATAATTAGAATGTTACATTCTTAAATCTGGTGAATTATTCGTTGAATAAAAAAAATAGTTAATTGTATTTTATTATTGTCAATATTTTTTGGAATAAATAATTATTTTTTTCTTGTCAACTCAATCCTAAATCTTTGCATATTACCTATGTACTTGCCTAATTCTTGATAAGTTAATACTTTTAAAAAGATAAGGTGATTAATAGCATATTACGAAATCAGCAACTCTTTTTATGTACCTATTAATTACATTCCTATACAGCTCTCGATCAGACTCGCAGCTTAGTGCGTCATTCTTGAATGGACGATTCCATTCTGTTTCATCTCGTCGCGAGAAGAATGAAGAAGAAAAACTAAGAATGTAAAATGAAGAATGGCAGGATGCCGCGAAGAGAACAAGAACAAAACTTGGCATATTAAAACAGAGTGACACAAAACAAGCAGCACAATAACCGACCATATTCTCTTTTAAATGCGAACCATTAACAAAAACATAATAAAGGGGACTCGGATTGACCTACATTCTTTTTGGGATGCTGGTACCTAACTGACAAAGTTAAGATTGAAGGAAAACTGCTTTAAGTGAATTTATTCTTATGATAGCAAAAAAGGTACGATACCATTTCCTCTCCGCGACAAAGCATACAGACCATGAAAGTCTCTTAACAGACTTCATTCGGTTAAGCTTTAAACCATTGTTTCAACTGATTACTATCTATATTTTGGATATTATAATATACGCATAATATATTGACTATTATAGATATAACATTATGAACATTCTGGCAATATGTTCCATTTACAAAATAGGTAACTAACTTTAATGGAGAGCCTAAAAACTGCAAGTGTTTATTTTATATCAAGCTGGAAGTTAGTTTTTGATCAGTTGAATTGAATGTAATTAATTTTAGATAACATTTCTTTTGCAATCATCATTTTAAGTAGATATTTAAAATACACATACGAAAAAAAAATGTGGATTATTTATATGTAAGTATGTAATTAAAATTTGTGGGTGTTTCAAATTTCAACTGTATTTATTTACATAAGTTTAGTATAAGTAGTGAAATTTACAAATTGCCAATTCAAGATGTTCACAACATGATATTAGAAACAAAGAAACTGTATTAAAAGAAATGGTAACAGTATAAAAAAACGTATAGAGTATTTTTTCAGTATTGCAATACTTTTTTCAGAAAATTTATTACAGTACATACACTTGACCAAAAGTGGGTAAACATTAGGTATAATATTTCTGAAAAAAAAACACTATAGTAGGTACTGCCTACTTTTTATATTGAATCCGTCATAATCATAATAGATACTTTTGGCATATATGGTTTAAAAAATAAATATAGTACTATTTAACATTTGTCGTTGAACCAAACTTAGTAGTAGGTACAATACTATAATAAAAATATATTTGGTTTCCATATCCCTTAAGTTGTATAATAATTATAAGTATCAAAATTTAAATGAGACAAAATGAGCATTTGCGAGAAAAATCAATAAATAACAAAAATTACGAACAAATATACAAATAAAAATAAGATAATATAAATAATTCATTCATGGCACCATAAGGGTCTTTATAAAATTTTATATGGTGACGTCTGCAATAAAAAGTAAAGAAATGTCCATTTTATATTATAACACGTTCTGTTACTGAATACTTCATAAATCCAATTCAAATTAAAGTTGCAGTGATCTTCCTTTGAGCTTTCAATATTCATAATGGAAGATTTGATAAGTATAGCTCTAAAGGTAAGACTAGAGCTACGTTTAACCATATTATCATACATTCTTTCCTTACACTACAACAGGCCATGGGGTGTATTTTTGTAGTAATATAACAAAAACAATCACAAATACCCAGGCTTTGATAAAATCACGTATATATAATTTTAATCATTACCGAAGTAAAATATTTAGACAAATTGATAAATATAACATTTTAATAACACTGATGACAACCAATCAAACGTTTCCATATTTTTTAGTGAAATATAGTAGTACCTACCTACTTAATATGTACTCCGAAGTTCCGTCGTCGTCTACTGCCGATTATTTCTTCACTAGAAGCAGCGGCAATTTTCTATGATGCAAATGACGCAACCGATCTGTCATAACATTTAAAATGGGGTCTCTAAACAGTTTAACCCAGTTTTATGCAACTATTACCTAATTAATATCAAAATCTTAAAGGGTAGCCAAATAATATTATCCCTGCTACTCTAATATCAAACATACCACTAAAACAGATACCTGTACAAAACAACGCTGATATTATTATGTACCTATCACTGTTATCTTCAATAATAATTATTTTTTAGTTAGATGACCTTATTATAGGAACAAAATACTTACAAATATTTTTACTAGGTACGTTGATAGTTGGAATTTATGGTTTTTATTTTATTTTTTATCGTAGGGGAGCTCAAAGTCAGTGCCTCAAGTCTCCTAATCTGCAACTGAATAAAATATAACAACGTATTTTACTGTGATAAAAATTAAAATATGAGAAAGCCTATGTCTATGTATATTATATTATATTTAAACCTGTCATTACGGTTACTTGGTTAATTTTTTTTCACAATGATTCATAGTCACAGTGTCACAAACTGAGCTAAATTCGAGCGAACTGATAGGATTTTTATATGAGGACCGGAAGTTTTTATTATTCCGCGATGCTTGTTAAATAATGTAATGTCGTTATGTTGTCATGGAAGTCGTATCAAAATAAAATAAAAACTTTTTTTTATAAAATAAATCGCATCTTTACGCGACCGCGAATAGGAAAGACGTTTATGTGTTTTGTTGTGGAAAGCAATCAAAGAGTGTCGAGAATAATTTTATTTAAAAGATTCTAATATGATCCTAGAAACTTAATTTTTTCATCGTTACATACTTGACATAATTATAAACATTTGTATGTATTCAAATTCAAATTTATTTATTTTACATATTATAATAAACATGAAAAATTACAAATTCAAAGCGATCACAACATTATATAAAAAAAAAAATTTTTTACATACAAAGTAATTTAATATGAGTAAACAACTATACGGAAGCACACCGAGTGAACCATTTCATAAAAACTTATAAAATAATATCCATCCAAACTCATTCCCACGTAAGTGGAATATATCAATATCTGAAGCGATTTAACTAACACAGTTATTACCCTCCCGATTGGCATTATCAATTGCAGGTTAGTTCTGCACCTTGTAAGATACCGATTTCTATGACAGTTATCAAGGACACACAAGTCAATACTTCCAAGAATGGTAGAGTTTCCACTTACACCGCGTATAAGTCAAACTAAGTTGAAACTGCAGTATTTTACTAATAGTAAGCAGCAGAATAAAAGGGGTCCCTGCACATACAAATATCATAATTTAGTAATCAAACCCAACTTGTCATTCAAGGAAAGATCAATGGGAAGCGTAGCAGAGGACAGCGCCGCATTTCGTGGCTTAAGAACCTCCGTGATTGGTACGAGTGCAGCTCCACCGAACTGTTCCGGGTAGCAGACGACAAATATAAGATCGCCTTGATGGTGGTCGACCTCCGCTAGGGTATGGCACAATAAGAAGAAGTAATCAAACGAATTTATAATATTATGAATATGGTTAAAATCCTTTCAGCGCTGAAGGCACAGCGTTTGTGTCTTCATTAGTTGGCCATTAGACGTAATTAGCATGTTATTTAAATGAGATAGTAATTAAATTCTCCACGGTGAAGAAGTTAAAATGACTTTAATCTACTTGTATTTCAATAATGGTCCATATTGAATTTCCACATTCATGCTGTTACTACACTGCTCTATATGTAATTTAATATTGCGATGACTGATTTTGTATATTAGTATCAGTCCTGTAAAATATGTCAATAACATTAAAGCTTTTATACAACATGAAATCACCTTTTTTATTCCTAAATAAAAATACATTATTAATTATCTTTATTCCGTGATATTTATAAATTTCTATTTATTACAATAATTAAATCAGTGAATGTTTTTTTTCTTTAATGTTATCGTTCCTTAAAAACTAATATAAAAACATACGTTCATACAATTCGTCACCTCAATTAATAGTACAACTAGATAACTTTGATCTGATCATTATTGGGAAAAGACAATTTAAACTTTATTTGATTAACATAAACCTAGCCTATAAATATTATTATTTAAAATAAAAATTGAAAATTATATTTGTCTAATTGGGAACAAAATATTGTAGATATATTATTTTATTTATTTAATGCATTTATAGTTTCAAAGTTACCTAAAATTTTAAAACACAAAATTAATACAGTTCCCATTAACTTCTGACTTACCTAGTTTTATCATTTTGTAGAGAAGGAAATAATGTAGAATCATATTATTCAATACTTATTCAAAAAACAGTGAAAATCAAGTTATCTAGTTGTACCTAGTATTGAGGGGACGAATTACTTTACAATAAAATTAATTACTGAAAATTTAATTCAAACACATTTTTTTTTTAATTTTATCAAATTTTTATAAAAGCTTATAAACAAGTTAATTAAAATTTAAAGAATCGTGTAATATCAATTATGAGTCTTCTTACTTTTAAGACGGTCTTAATATGTTTAATTTTAATTGGTTGTGACATAAACGCATGAATGGATGCTGTCCAACCTTTATGTTATTTGAATCATTCATGAATCACGCGAGTTTCTCAAATACAACTTGTGAGGATTTCTACAATTTACCACCCACCCTACTTATTTCTATTCTTATACTTAAAAAAAACTTTGGAACTAGCTACGTCTTATAATCTTGGTAAATTTTACTGTGTGTTAAATATTATATCTTAATGTGGACTAGCTACTTTAAAATCAATTAACGTTACATTTTCTATAGCTAGACTATCACTACCAAATAACTAAGAAACTAAATACAATTTATTTTGGGTCAAACCTTCCTTTAATTATGGATAATACCTGACATCCAATTCTCGTAAAAACAAAATCTGTTAATACAAACCTCCACTCTGTGGAGGCCTATAATATGGGCATAATATTATGATCATACTTTGATCTTATTGGGATCGGACATTGTCGGAAAAAAAACAAATAATTTAATAATGTTTAATACTTTTCCATTTGTATTAAATTATGTACCCACCATCTTATGATTTATTTGGAAAGGATGTCAAAGTTAGCAGCTATGTAAGTGTGTAGCTAAGTGCATTAATTTTTTTTTTAAATCATACTATTAAATAGTTATACCTATAAATACGAGTAGGTCCCTATATAATATGAGTGATGTATAAAGGCACCCTTCTTGCTTCAACTAATACTAAAAAAAAATTTCCTATAATATTATAATGTGTTATATAGACTAATAAAATACCTAATACCTTGAATTGGGATTCAAAGACACATCTTTTGGTTGCCCAGCGCATGATTTCAGTATGTACAAAGAAAAATGGTATGGGAGACGTCCATTTCGTAAATGTTTTCAAATTAATTTATTTTTAATTTTTAATTCGACAGGAGTGGGTGGGGTTATCAAAATCTCATAGGGGCCACTGACTTCCACATTTACCCCAGCTACTACTTATAGCTTCTCGTCGCTTAAACTATGGACCTCCGTACTTTGAGCCAAGCAAATCCTGGCATGCAGCTATAATTTTACTATGGATGGTCGTAAAATGTCAAGAGAATGGAGTTAATTCGTCAATTTAACTCTAAGACTGTTCAACAGCTAAATCATCCAAATCACGACACTCAGTCATGAAGTACCTACTAACAAAGGAAGAGGAAGGAGTAATATTCCATTCACCGTAATAATTTGTATTTTTTTTGTTCTTAAAGTGGGTCTAGATTCGAAACCCACTGCCCTGAAGATACTTACCATCACGCATGAACTGAATATTCTATAATTAAGAATATTCTTCTAAACATTTAAAAATATTTTGTGTCACGAATAAAAAAAATTACGTATTTATATTATATCTGACATAAATATATATATATATATTGTATTTTACTCATAGCTGACAAAATTAGATGAATGAATCTGAACCCAACAGTTGAATTCCAAAGGATAAAATATAACATAATGGCCAGCGTCACATTCGCGGGACCGGATGTTCTAACCACACTCTAACAAAAAGCAAAATAAACCCAGTGGACACTCCGATTCTTGAGTGGGATACTTCTTTTTGTTTTGGTTGCATCTCTGCAAATATATCCTATTCATGAGGAGGAACGCGTACGTCTAATTTTATATTATGGACACTTGAAATAGAAAATTTGCAATTCTCGATGTTTTATGTTTGATCCGTACTCTATGTTAGCATTGGAATATACTCGTACTAGTAAAGTATCAACGATATTTAATTTAATTTAGGCGTTTTATCACATTAACGATTTAATAAAATCGCCAATCAATAATGTGTGCATAGTTTATAACAAAAAAAATATTCAAACTAAATTTATAAAAAAAACAATGAACATTTTTCGCAAATTTGTGGTAGGCACTTACTTAATAAAATTATCATTATAATTCGTAGGTACATACCGGTAACGTGCGGTGACATTTAAGATCGGACATGCTTTTCATCGAAAGTGGTTTTATCTATCAAAACAGTTATTTACCAGCTACCTTTTAAGACATTCTATTTTTTAACTGGGCATCTACTTATATACTAAGTTGTAGTAGGGCTGTTGAGATCTGACATAAATAGTGCATACTTACTTAACTTTGACACCGGTGTCCCGTCTGAAACGGGCCTAAGTCTACCATTCGACACTGATAGTAATGTGTACGATTGATAGATATGTTTGTATGTGTAGATATTTTTCATGACTGAAACAAATTATAGGTAGGTATTGGATTTCGGTATGTTTTTATAGTGCGTTTGTGAGACTATTTTAAGAATGTCATTAAACTTTTCAATACTCTAGGTTGTTGGCTATTCAATAATTATTAGTTCATAGTTTGTTGCCATATATTATGTTATATTATGTAAACCATCGATTAAAAAACATCAAATAATTTTAAAGCCAGTAAAATTCGCACCAAAAAACTGTTCACACACATGAGTTAGCAACACTGTAAATCAGGTCGACTCACCTATTGAATATCAGAAAAAGGAAGCTTTTATTAGCTTAATCCAAAAAACTATGTTAATTTTCTAATAATAATAATCTGGGCAGCGTTTTGATTGAACTTCAATATAAAATTATCAACAAAGAATTACCTTTATAGATTGTTAGTTTAATTTGATTCAAACTACTATACTAAAATACCTAGGTACGATTCTTTCTTGTACTAGTATAATAATACCTGAATCCAACGACGTTTTATTATGACAACTATAAAATTAATTTTAATTACAAATGCTCAACACTTTCATTCAAGTACGAGTTAACATCCGGTAGATACTGTGTTTACTGTCTACACTCTCAAATAGAAAACTTAATGATTATAATATACATACATATTTAAACAAATTTCCATTTTGTACATATATATATATATTTATTATAATATATCACATGGAATTCATCTGGATTGTTTCAAATTGTTCAATATCTTAGCTTGATAATGCAAGTAGACAAATTAAATACCTAGGTAATTAAATAAATTAACTTAATTAATAGGTTACATAATTTGAAATCTTTTTGAGTTACTTACATTGATTGAGTTTTGCTATGATCACAATGTCAGCATCTATATAAGCCGTCTGACATTTTACGGGTTGACTTAAATGACTAATACTCCAGTGTATTTTTTATAATATAAGTTTAATGTAAAGCTCTGTTTGACCGCGACAAAAAATGAGCTTCCTGTTGCACGTCCAAATGTGGCACAACTTTCCATCACTGTCTTCGATAATGTCCAGTGAAAATGCGGAATAGCGATCGCCAACTCGGCTTTGTGTGTGTTATAAATTAATTCTGGCATCCGTATTATAAGTCAGGAGTCGAGCGAAATGCCTATGGACTTGTAGCGGAAACGGCCCGGTGTGAATGGACTGACTCGAGTTGTCATCTTGCGTAATATTTCAACAAAATATTTAGAGTAATTCCGAGCACTGAAATATGAACTGAGCTTATTATTTGATACAAACGTTTAAATCTTGACTGTGATCTTATTTTTCTATTTAAACGATATTTTTGGCGTGTCCGGAGTTTTGTAATTTGTAAGTAGAATGTAGTTGGTCGTATCACAGTTCACCGTAATACACAACCGTATTACGTATTAAAAATAGATGACCGTATAATCTTGAGATCAAATCCATGCCTTAATAATAACAAAAACTTCTAAATACAAGGGAAAAGCAGTAGAATATAGGTGTGTAAATAAATTATAAATACCTACAAAATATCGTATGATTTACAAGATTTTTGAGGTTTAAGAGAAGTCAGCGTCAAACGAATTTTGAAAATAGCCAATATACAGCATTATTTTTTAGGTTAGGTTAGGTTAGGTTTTCAATCTTGAATTCATGAATTTTGCAAAAATTGTATATGACTTGTAGGTACCATTTATAATTTATATGATCAAAGTTATCAAATCGTACCTATCAAATTATAAAAATAATAATAAGAAGAAGTGTGCGATATTGACACTTAATTTGGTAACAGGTCTATTTGATATTTTTTTTTTTAAATAAGAAAATTACGTTTCTTCACTAGCATTCTTATATTGGTTATAATATACTTGAGATACTATAGCTCCATCCATTCAAGATTTCTACAACAATGATTTATTGTTGTGAGTCCATTATTCGTAGCGGGCCATTCTTTGAAAATGCTATTTTAGTTTTTTTTTGTATTTTAAAAACTTGGCCAGAGATCAAGTATTATTTTTTAATACGACAGAGAATCTTTCACAATGAAATGCGCTTTTCACCCCTCTCGTGCGTAGAAAATTTAAATAATACATATGCATCGTTTACTATTGAACACTTAGTAAAAAATTCAGTGCTTACTTTTACTTACTTATATTAAGTACTTAGGTAAATTAATTAGTTTTATTGATTTTATTTTACTAGATATGTATGCAACTACCTCCCTATGCAGTTTTATTGTTCAAAATATGGTTTATTATAATTCTCAAGCTATATTTTAGTATAGTATAGTGAAAATGACGTGTATATACTTATTGTAAACTACACTTAAAGTAAATTTAGTAATTCAATAGGTAAGTACATTTTTTTATTAAACCATGCCTTTGCTTTTTCGTACAAGGTAGTTGATAGTAATTTGAATAATCACAAACACCCAGGCTTTGATAAAATCACATAAATATATCTGTACCCGAGAAGCATACGGATGCAAGTCCAAAATTTGGAGAAATGAGTTAATGATGACAACTTATAGTTAATGACCATGTTTATCAGTGGCAGAGAGATGCAAGTCCTATCTTAAAGAATAAAGGATTTTCAATGATGTATACGGATGCAACAACCATAACTCATTAGAAGCAGAAGGGTGTACATGGACTTGCATCCTTATGAATCAGTAAAATCAGTTGCATTCCGACTCAAGTCCAATGTACATCCGTCTGCTTCTATGGTAACTGTCTATGCTTTTGACTTACGCATCATTATTGATCATTATATTCTTGTTTCTTCTCAAAGAGGAAACGCAATAGGTACAAAGCATGTCCCGGGGTGAGTACATTTTTCATTTATAAATTTTGGAAAAAAAAACGATGTTGCCATATGTACTTAGATCTTTATACTGTTTTATCCGTAGCACGTACAATTTTCAATCCGTACAATACTAAAAATATTCTTATTTATGTACAGAATATTCTGACTGAAATTGAATTGCCTTCAACGTCGAAGAAATCCCCGGATCAAAATTCAGCAAGGCTTACATTAGTTGATCCAATATACGACTCTGACTCTGACAAAGATCCTGAATAGACCATCAATAGCTCTACCAAGTCGGACAATAAACACTTTATTATTCCCCCGGTTCATTTAGAAGAAATCCCCACCCCCATTCGCTTAGAAGAGACTGACAATCTAATTTTGGAAGAATCATCAGCTCAAAAGAAATCAGTTGGGAGAAAACGTGTGATTAATCAGGCTAAATAGAATAGACAGCGGGCAAAAACCAAACACCTTACAGGAGTTCAATACAAGTCTGCTGTTAGCAGTAAGTGGATACCGGCCAAAGCATTGAAAAGTAGATGCAATCAGCGTTGTCAGAGAGACTGTAATTTGATAACAAACCAATAAAGAATTAATGTACACGAGAGGTTTTGGAAAACGGAAAGTTGGGATTTACGTCGTCAACTTATTGTGTCATTGATAGATATTGAAATCATTGAACGATTACGGCCAAGGAATAATTTAAAGCCGATTATCAGAAAATACACAAGATGTTATTTTTTGGTTGTAGGGATGAATCAAAATAAGATAAGAGTATGCAAGACAATGTTTCTCAACACTTTTAATCTCAGTGACAAATTAGTCACCCTCGCAATAAATAAAAAGCTTCAGTGCACGGGCTCGGTTCTGCCTCCAGATGGTAGGGGTCGGCATCCCCCAGCAAATAAGCTGGATGATAATATTATCAAATCTTTAGTCAGTCATATTATATCATTTCCCAAAAATATCTGGGCACTCATTTGAATGTAAGCGTGATTTGAATTTAACCAACTGTACACAGAAATGCATCTTGAAAATCATGCAAAATAATGGCTCTACTGCAAAAATTTTAATGAAAAATTCAACTTGAGTTTTCATCCACCAAGTAACGATACCTGTGATGTCTGTGACCAATTTGTCATAAATTAAAAAATGCAAACGAGACGGACAAACCAAAGCTCGAGGAAGAAAAAAATTAACATATCAACGAAGCAAAATTACTATACGATTTGAAAAAGTTTCGAGCAAAGACTACATCTTCTGAAGTCATATTAATGGTTGATATGCAGAAATGTCTTCCCTGTCCGTTTTTTACAAATGCCTAATCATTTTATTTAAAAAAAATTGTGGGTTTTGAACAAAACTATTCTTGACAGCACAAATGAAAAGGCATATTGCTGTATCTGGAATGAGACAGTTGGTGCCAGGGAGGCAAATTAAGTGGCGTCTTGTATCCTTAAATGGATATATGATGCCATGGGAGATGATGTGGAAGAAATAACTATCTGGTCTGATAACTGAATATGGCATCACTTTATACTGGTTCCCAATCACATTTTGTCGTACGAAAAAAGAATGTTAATGGTGAGGATTTCCTATTATACACAGTGGTCTAGCTGCGAGCTGACGCTAATATGCCGGGAGTATTATTATACAAAAACACTTTTCAGCAAAATTGTTTCAAACAACTTGCCGTAAGAAGAAAAAAGAGAGGTGTTTTGACTACTCCAAGTGTAATATGTGAAGTGAATAACACCGCTTAGTTTGCAGATCTGCAAAAAATGTTGCAGTGGATCCCAGAACCACTGCACTTTTTTTTACAAAAACTTAGCTCACAAAAATAATATGCCGGAGTATCCTCAATCGGGTGATGAAGACATTGAAAGTTAAATATTTGTTTATGAATTTTTTGATTTCTTAATGTTAATAAAAAAACTTTATAATTGCATCGGAGTTCTTAATAACCTATAATGAAAGCTTTCTAACTTTTCATTAACATAACAGTATTATACACACATGGATCCTGTAGATCAGTGCTCCGCAACCGTTGTAACGCGGCACACTAATGTGCCGCGAGACGTTGTGGCTGTGCCCCGGCACATTTTTCCGGTAGAAGAAAAAATCAAATGTTGTCTATAATATAAAATACTTTGTGCAAACGCAGACGCAGATAAGCAGAATTTTTTTTTTTTTTTGTAGAATATGTAATCGAAAAAATATTTATTTTTAAGCACCTTTATTTTCTACCTCTAAATGTATTCATCTTTTTGGTATCTGGATCGGCACCCAAGAATTCTTCGCACCAAATAATCGTAAAATGTTTAAACAACTGCTACTAACAGTCATGTACTGCCAGTCAATTCAGTCAAATTTTCAATTTCATTTTCAAGCATAAGGACTCAAGTCCACTGAAGTCAATACCTATATTTTTAAATATTTTTTTTCTATGTCTTCTACATATAAAAAATCAAAAAAAAAACACAATTCTTATTCAAAATTAATTGATATTCATAACTTATTTTTTTTATCAATCTGTATAAATATTTCTAAAAGTTATAAGAGCTTAACATAAAAAAAAATAGTTTTTTGGCTCTCCTGAACATTTCATGTTTTGGACTTGCATCCGTATGCTTCTCGGGTACAGATATTGTGTCCTCACCGGGTCGAACTCGGAGCTTCCGAGCTACCGAGAGCCACATCAATAAGTATATTATTAGATCTTACATGATTTATTTTATAAAAACGCAAATCATATGCATCACTAATTGGTACCATCAATTCGGTACCTACTGCCATACAAGTATTTTCTTTTTTTATTTATATGTTTAAATAAAAATAACTGATTATTACTACTATCGACTGAGGGTACTAAATAGATTTTTGATTAAAACTCTAAAGTTTTAAGTACAGTATTGTACCTGAAGATTCCACAAGGTGATTTGCCAATAAAACAATAGTGTTAGAATAACCGATTACATACTGAGTTTTTACAGATTTACAATATACCTAGTTTTTGAATATATCGTCACTGTTCTGGCAGAAGACAATAATTCGAAAAAATGACATATTGAGTTAGTTATACTAAAATGTTCCTTATTTCAAACTTTACCATCTGGAAACCTTAATAAATAAACAGTCTATATTTTAAAGTCAACCTTTTGGCGATTACTTAATAAACTCACATGATAGACCATTTCAAACATTTTAACAACTTCAAAGTCAAATTCTTCAAAACTAGTATTCTCCAGTTAGTGTGTTCTGCCAGAAGAGAGACGATATACAAGATTTAAGAATGTAAGATTACTTTTGTTGAAAATACGTTATATCGAAAAACGTTTAAAACAATGCTATTAATTTATTATTTTTGACCGAGTGGGATTTGAATAGATTATCATATATTCATACTTTATATTATTACAATACTACCATAATAAAATTATGGTTAGTTTATGTGGAAACTTACAAATCTAGAAACTTATCGTCATTGTAACTGCAATAACCTCACAGGACCATTTTTTATTGTTATTAATAAGTTGGTTTTCAACCCATTTTATTAGATATGACAAAACACACTATTAAAACACTATTAACACCTATTAAAAAATTAAAATCGAATCGTAGTTTCTTGTTCTCAGTACCACATAACAACCTTGCATACTATTTAATGTAAAAACAGTGTATGGACCGTGATATAGAGAAATAATATGAACCCATGTAGGTATAGATACACCATTATAAAACGTCAGGTGTTCGAATTTGGAACTAAGCTCAACACGGCATATTATAAAGTATTGAATGATATTATGTCAAATGGTAGCAAGTGGTACACTCACTCAGCGGACAATTTATACTGGTGGATGTATATTAGATATGTGAAATTTTGTGAATGCAAGCCCGCATAGTAATTAGATTTTTTATGTCTCCTTTTTAATAAAAAGTATGATTTCCAGTTTAACAATTACAACAAAATTATTCTTCTAAAATAATATGATATGTATTTATTTCGAAAAAGAGTATTATGTCATTACAGCCAATGCGCCATAATACATAATAAATACAAAATTATAAAAATGACTCAATTACAAATAACAGCCAATATAACAAGAAAGTAGAAAAGAAAGTATGTGCTTATGTAGATATTAAAGTAAAATGATAAATACAATTATAAATTTAACCTATTTAACACGTCCATAAACATGATATACCTAGTTAATAAAAAATAAATCAACCTTAATGGTATTTAATAGCCATTAATCCTGAAAAAATACACATAATAAGTTGTACCAAGTTATTTCTATATTACTTTTTTTTAGATTAATATGTAATTTTGTTATTTTGTGCACGAACACTGAAAGTGTTGCGATAATAATGAATGCCTCTCACTTGAAGAATTCCTCTTAACAATACGTTTACGAAACGATCTGGAAATACCCGTGAAAAATCATTAACCGCATACCATAGGAATATCTCAATTAGTAACATTGTACTGGGGAAACCGAAGGGAAGCAATCTAGTATGTGGACATCTATGAATGTTTTTAATGAACTGAAGAGATTTTTTATAAATTCCTCTGCAAGAATCGTTAAATTTTAATGCTTAGCTGAGATCTGGTAATACATACATATAATTGGTTTGAATTTAAATGCGGTAAATATTAGAGGGAAATAATGCCTTGAATTAAATAATATCTGATATTAAATTTTATCTTGATGTTACGTAGCCAATATTATGATACACCCAATGCAATATTTATTTCCTTAAGAAAACAAAACATTGTGGAGATAAAAAATCTAAATTCAAGACGTTAACAACATGAGATTTGCATTATAACCAATATTATCTTCACAAGAGAGAAGAAAAGAATATAATGTATATATAATAATAAAAAAAAACATCATAACAATTTTATAGAGAAAAATAAAATTTCGAATACAAAATACATAGTACGTTACTGAAAATGTCTACGTCTTTGGGGAGCGCATTGACTAGTCTTGGACCCCTCGCTAATGGTGCCTGATAGGCTTGACACGAGGAAACGGTTCCGATACAAGATTAAACTATGGCTTCGACCACGTAGGTAATGAATTGACAGGCGCATGTAAATTAAAATTCTTTAGGACACCATGATTGGAAACCATCAATTGCTATAACAGGTAAAAATATTTCAAGAGCAGACGTAACCTACGAGATTCACGAGAGTGAAAAGTAAGCATGCCTTGTAGAAAGGCAGTCGGAAAATAATCATTTTACGAATTATCGAAACGAAACTCCACTTCAAATAATATCCAGCGGCGCGTTTCTTTGACGCAGATGATACAATCGATTCGTCAGAAAAAAATAAAAGGGTGCCTCGAAACGGTTCAAACCAGTCACATAACTATTCGATTATACTAAAATGTTATAAAGGTGCGTTATATAAATTGCGTATATAATAATGCAACTGACGTCAAAGAAACCTTAAACATGAGCACTCAAATAGATACATACCTAATAATATAATTATGTAATTGTGCACAAAAACTAAACCAATATAATTATTATATCGTGTCACTCTGTCACCAAGGAAGAGATACATTGCTATGTTTAGTAGGTACATTGGCAGTTAGAATTATTTACGTATGGTTTTAATTTTATCATGGGGGGGGTCTCAAAATAAATCAGTGCCTCGGACCCCGAAGCTCTATAAGCCCGCCACTGATAATATCAATTAATAATCAAAGGATTTTTCCCAAAAAAATAAGGCATCGTCTTAAGTACCTAGTACCTGATAGCAAAATGTATATTAAAATTCTACGCCATATGCAGCAGAGTTCATTTTTCTATATTTTTATTATTGTACACTATTTATATAAAATAAACACGAATAAGATAAATGAACACTTTCATTACCATTGAATACATAATACTAATACAAGTACATTGTTTAACAATTACATAAAAATGATATTAAGTAATTATTATTTGTCATTAATTATATATTTTTTTTCTATTACAGGTGAGTGAGACTGGAAAATTCACATTTTTGCAGAAAATGGTAAAATATTTTAATATAGATACTTAACCCCTCTTTGTGATGCTTTTAATTTATAGATGTTTTGAATAATGATAATAATTCGAAAAGGTAAGTTTATTGAAACTTACCTATTCTTAAAATTAATAAGTAATAATATTAATAATAATAATAACAAGTAATAATATTCTAATAAGTAATAAAGTATTCTTAAAGTTCCTAAGTTAAAAACTCTATACGAATGCGTATAGAGTTTTTAACTTAAGAACTTTTGATCTTTATATAGGGTCAAGCATATTCCATGCCATTATAATGGTTAAAATTTTAAAATAGATACGTACCATCCACAGAGCTTGGATAACAAAAGGAAGACTTTTTGTAATAATTATAACACTTGATGGCGTTTCCTCAAAGTTTTTAATATGTTAGAATCGGTACATAGATAAAAAATTAATATTTTGTATGTCGACACATAGGAAAAAGCTTTTGTTTGCACTCGCCAAATTTGATATTTCATTCTCACCATAAATAACGATGTTTCGATGTATTTCCATCTATGTACAATAACACAATTAATATGGTCTATTCTATCACGTCATACAGTTACAGTTTCATATGTATTTTAATGTGATTTTTTTGGTTCCCGTCAACAAATAAACATTTTTCACGGATGGATTGAATTTAAAATTTTATATAAATACAGGTGATAGGTTAATTGCGAATATACGTTGTGGAAACAGTCGCGATAAGAAAAATTTCGCGATTAACGGAAGATTTAAAAAACAGAACAATTTAAAATATAAAAACATTTTATTAATATTGTACCCAAAATTATTAACAAAAAATGCATTAAATAATTACAAATTAAAAAGAACTTTTTATATACAACGTTTTTAAATTTTCTGTTGAATTATTATGCTCAATATGCTCAAACTTGTACTTGATATGAAGTAAATAAAAAACAAACAAATATAGAATACTAAAATGTCATTTTGATTTCCATACTAACGCATGTATATATTAATAATTTAGTTGTTAGAACCACCTCCTTAGCAACCAATAATAGTCTTTTACTTTTTACGGATTTTTCTGAAATAACTTTCCATACAAAACACAATTAACTGAAAATTAATTCAATTCTGCTTAAAGATGACTAAAAGTGTTAAAAGAATGCATTGGCATCGTGTTCTGATATATTCTAAAAGTTTCAAATGTCTAGCTAGTCGGGAAGTTAGTTAAAAATCGATTGCAAGATTTTTACTGGGCAAAAAACCACCGGATAAATAAGAATATGAGCTAATAAAAACGTTGTAATAAAAGTAAATTACATTTAGTCTGTTACGCATTGCAAAAAAAATCTACATATCTTGCGCTTTTGGTCTGTTTTCAGTTATTACGTATTTTTTTCGATAATTATCACATGCGTAATTCCAATCATTATAACTATTCCTGGCACGTGGCACATGTCAAAAAGGGTGCGGGACAATTTTTTTTTTCTAAATAAAAATCGATCATGATACAACGAATTAACACTGGGGTCGCGATGAACGAGGATTACCTCTACTTTAAATTTTGAGTGACGCAAATATTGTTTTCAAAAGAGTTAAATTTACTATAAATCAAACCGCCATGCAAAATTAATGGTAGATAATTTAAATAGTAATCCATGAGTACATTGTTTAATTTCATTTTCATATAAGTATTCAGTTTCTTTAATAACTTTGAAGTAAATCGATCTTTGTATGTCAGTATGAATATATTTTATAGATTGACTATTCTTCAGTTATTAAATAATAATGCATTGTGTATAAAATATTTCATAACAGACTGCAATGTATTGGATATAAATATAATATAATATACTTCATAATTAATTCTTACAAAAAAAAAAAATTTTTTTTTTCACTACTGCAAACAGACTTAACCTTCGTACGTCTGATTTTTTCTATCCATCCCTCCATCTCCAACAGTGATACAATGCATACCCTTACGGTTGGCAAAACGAGGTACTTCGGCAGCGACGCTCTTTTCTTCGTCGGTTTTTAACACTCCCGTTGCCACGATGGTCTCGGAGTTTAGAAATGACCTTAAATCATAGATACCCCACTTATTATTATGTATATAAACGTCTACTTTTAGCTATTTGTAGATAAAATATTTAGGCATAAAAAGAAAAATATGTCGGTAGTTGAATTGAATGTCTTATATGTAAAATTAATCATTTTTCGAAAGTCTAATCAATATTTTGATAAGACAGTGACAGGGCTATCTAGAAAGATATATGTTAGAGAAACGCGCATAATAGTAATGTAAACATGAGACACTATTTTAAAATGTCATTTGTTAGTCAGAGATAGAAATTTATGTCTTTGTTCAACATAATTCTGTGAAGGATGCATTCAGCCGTAGCCTCTTACAATATATCGAACCTTGAATTATAAATGTTTCAAATGCATCTGACGATAAACGCCAAATCAACCCTTAATGTAATGTTATAAGTGTTCATTTTAGCAAGTCAACTTCGCTTTATATGCCGTTTATTTCAAAATACTGACCGGAAAGGCTCAGTTTTATTGCGCCCGTAATAAAAATAAATTTACCCGGATTTTGAATACAAACCCTTATTGCCAGGTATGTAAGAATTACATCGGTTTGTGGGCCATGTGTATTTGAAAACTTCGAGCGACCTAAAAAAACATACTATTATTTGGGTGCACAGCAGGCAGTCGAACGGTTAGATTTGTGCGTACTCCCATCATCTACACGTCGATTATCAAATTGACAAATATTTTTGAAAATATTTAATCATGCCGAGAAGATATTTAACAGAGGAAGAAATCAGGGTGGCTGCAGAGGAGTTTTGTGATGACTCTGATATTGAGTTTGAAGTGAACGACAATAATATTTCGGATAATGAAAATTTAATAGAAGTTTATAATATATAAGTATTAAATTGCGGTACCTATCATATTATCCATATGTATAAAAGTAGATTTTTCTGGGGATACAATATTACATTAAATATATGTTTATGTATTTTATTATTGACTATAAAACCTCTTGTTATGAAATTATCTAAAAGTAGGTGTGATATATCTATAGTCTAAGAGATATAGACTTAATACGTGCATATAGGTTCAAGTAACGTAGTGATTTAATTTTTTTAATGTGTATTATTTCAACATAATAAACATAATATTAAAATATATTTAGTGGAAACTATACGATCGGAGTATTTTTGTTGTTTAATTATTCTTATGTAAGTATATTTTTAATGTGTTTTAAAATCCGATTTTTAATAAAACCTAATAACATGATACAATAAGATCACAATTTTTAAAATTATGTATACAGGGAATCGATATTGCAAAATTATAACTATTATTTTATGTGGTAAACGTGATAACGCAAGTCCATGCAGATGTTATGCTACCTAAAAACATCCCTCGTTCGCTTCGGATGAATTAGCCACCCCCACTCTCCGTGAAATGACAGCGTGTGTTGGTTGTTCCATTTAAAACAGATCGAGACATGCCGTGGTTTGGTTATGACGTACATTTATCGATGTTCGATTATTATACACGATTATAAGATAATTGCATGTGATATACACAGAATAACATGTTAAACGATGACTAAATAGTATTTAAAAACATACTTTACCTTTTGAAGCAATCAATTAGCTTTTAAAATGCCTTAAAATGCCAAATTTCCATCGGGACACTGAGTGGACGGCATGGGATCGGGCGTAATTTCTTCTAAATTCTTAAATCATTGATACTATTAATTTAACGAATAAAAAATAAAATTATTACATAAATTCCTCAGCGCACTGCTCTGTAAGTTTTTCAGTGAGGACACCGGGGTGGTGAGGCACCACAGCCATTCCACCCGACTGTCATTCGCATCACAAAGTGTAACAAACGGCCTTTGCCACCCCTCCTCCCCCATTATATCTCTTCTCGTTTGAACATTTGTAATACACAACATAGGAAAAAATGAAAAATCCAGAATATAAAAAGATTTTTATTCAAAAACATGAGAATTTTGATTACATTTAAATTTACCAACGTCATAAGCAAAGCAAAAGTTTAATTATGGTCATAAAATAAAATAAAAAAAATATATTTTTGTACACATAAGCACAGGTGGAATATTTCAAGCAGAATATTTTAATCATAGCATGCATTTATAGTCAAAGTGGCTTAATTAATTTAAATATTATACTAATTACCTAATTATTATAATTCACATAACACATTTTCCAGAAATTTGCGGACAGTTTATTCTTAATGAATCGTCACGATCGTTATACGAATAAACAAAAAAACATCTGTTGAAAATATTATTATAAAATATTTAATGTACTAGCCTCTGCTCTGTTCTCTATGGGATCCAAAGGGCGCACAGCAAAAACAGGCTCATCGCATTTTTTTATTTTTGAGATTTAAATGCCACAGAGGAAGTACTCAAGAATGGTATCATTAAAATTACTATAATCAAAGGGAGAAGAAAGTGCAGTCAAGGCAAAAGTCAACTCATTGTATATAAAACTGCACAAAAACCCAGGATATATTTTTATTATTTTTTTTACTTCTAATATATTTCAAAATAAATGAGAAATCATTTACTTAACATTAAACCTATTTTCCAGCTAATAACGATTTCGTTCTTTTGTTAGCTCTTTTGCACAATTGTCATTTTGTTGATGAGACTGTTTTTGCCGTACAGGTACCATTCATATAGCGCATCCGGAAATTTGTTTGTATGCAATTCGCCGTAACATATTTCACTGTGAAATATTGTATCGGAAATATATGCTCGTATATTAAAGACTGTCCATCCTCTATGAGTCGTATAGTACTGTGACAAAATTCATGTATAAATAAAACACGGTACTTGTCGGTTTACAGGAAGCCAGCGGCAAACAAAATTTTAAAATAGCCGATGTACTGGATTATTTGTTAGGTTAGGTTAAGATAGGTTAGGTTAGGTTTTGAAAATTGGCGCGATTCCCGCCTGGCTTCCTGTAAACTGACGTGTACCTAAAAGACTTACAAATTAGGTAATAAAAACTACAAAAAAAACAAGGGTAACATAGTAGAAAATAGGTATGTAATTAAATTATAAGCTACAGAATAACGGGTAATTTTTTCATCTCTGTGCTATAGAGGTGACCGAATATTATATGGTCATCTCTTTCCGATAAGAAAGTTCACGGCGAGCTGTGCTACGGTGAAATGTACCTAACACTTAAAATTTACATGTATGTAACCTTCATATAGTTCCTATTTGGTAGTAAAAAATAAAGTTAGTACCTATTCGTTAGCGTGTGTTGGTAATATTACAAAAAGAGGAATATCATTACTAACATTATAGTGGTATATGACTATTAATTAATAGCTAGTTATACAAAAATATTAAATTGACCTTGGCCATTCCACAGGCAAAATTGTTAAAACAGTATAAAAAAATGACGAAAATTAATCATAAATTGCATCATTAGCGAGGGAAATATTCTGCATATTACATTTATAAGTATTATAAAAAAAATCAAAAATTTCACAATGGTTACAAACATTCAAGTGGGCAGTGACTGTTTAAATAAAATATTTTCATAATAATATATTTTTTATGCTTTCCAAACAGATCCCATTATTTTAAAGAAATACTGTCTAATATTAAATTCGCGCATATAATTTCATTAGGAATTTATTAATGAGACAGCGTTCACAAATCTATCACCGAACCAATGAATTCAATGATGTATAGAGTATGATGTATTTAAAAATGAAATTTAGTGACACAAAAAATTACCTATTATGATGTTATTATATATGCACTCAAATCTAGTGTCATCAATGATATTATATACTCCACTTATATCAATAAATATTATGTATTATTATCTAATTATACAATATTCAGATGATTATTGAAGATAATAATCCTACTGTGGTAATAACTTTGCAATTAAGGAGAGTGTTTGCATTGCGTTGTATTAAGGAAACTGTATTAAACTCTCCCTATGTACAACACAAGCGATGTAATTCAAGAAAGACGTATTATGAATATAAGTTTTAACATAACGATTAATTCAAAAATATTATTTAGGAGACACATATATAAATACAACATATACCTAGTATCCCTTGATAAAATATCAAATATGTATTGTTAACAACACAATAATATATCGTTAGGGCATGTAGGTATTTGAGAGACTTAACCAAAACAGTTTGTTTTGTTTTTAATTTTAAAATTCGCTAGGTTTTGAGACAAGCAAAGTCCGACAAAATGACCAATCGCAGAGTGGTGATCTACCCGAGAAAGTATTTTTTTGACAATCGACAGTAAACAACGCGCCTTTAATTATTATCTGCCCTAAACTAATCGAGAATGTAATTAAAGCTATTTTTTAAACAAAGGGAAAATTCAACAATTTTACTATGTAAGAACAAATAGGTACCTTTGTCGGGAAATCGACCTTGTAGAATCGTTTATTATCATCCCCCACTCTTCTTCTTCTTAGATGGCGCTACAGCTCAAGTCGAGCCCTGGCCTCCTCCACCGCTGTCCTCCAGCCGGAACGGTCCTCCGCACGTCTTTTCCAGTTCCTGATTTTTAGTATCTGGTTGGCATCTTTTGTAACATTATCACCCCATCGTGTGCGTGGCTTTCCCACTGGCCTTTTCCCTCCTGGGTTTCCTTCGAGGATCTTCTTCGGTATCCGTGACTCAGGCATGCGCTGGACATGGCCTGCCCAGTTTAGCCTCTGGAGTTTTATGAAGTTGGAGAGTTTTGAATCTTGGTATAAGCGGTATAGTTCCGTGTTGTACCTAATTCTCCACTCCCCACCATCATTCATGGGTCCGTATATCCGCCTAAGGATCTTTCTCTCAAAGCAATCCACCATTTCAGCTGCTTTCACATTTAGCGTCCATGACTCGCACGCGTATGCAACCGTATGCAACGACTGTGCGTATGACGGTTTTATAGAGCCGCGTCTTAGTTTTTCTGTGGACATTTCTGGATTTGAATATGGGCAGCAATGAGAAGTACGATTTATTTGCAGCGGTTATTCGGGCTTTTATTTCTTCTAGTTCCTCGTTCTCTTTTGTAATATTGGAACCCAGGTATGTGAACCGGTTGACAACCTCAAATTGATGGTTTCCAAAACTGGAACTTTGGCCCAGCCTACTCTGATTTTGTCGGCTTTGTACCATGAGATCTCCCCCACTCTACCTTCGATAATATGATAATATCATGACTCCGTGCTTCTTGCCGTTCATTTAATATGTAACCAGACGTGAAGTGGATAGAATGTGTATGTACCTACATAATGTCAAAATACTATTGATAGTATTCATAAATACGTTTATGAAAAATAAGTATTTCCGCAGCCTTTGTTTATTGATAATTAGTACGTTGTCCCAATTTAAAATACAAGCCACATTTGTCTTTTAATATAATATTACTTTTTTGTCTTTGTATTAAAATATGTACATCTTATGTTTGTGATATTCTACCCTTTTCTTCGAATATGTCCATGTAAATACATTAGCAATACACAAGAAATGCTTAATAATAAAAATGTACTTATACACTAAACATTGTAATATCCATATATCCAGGAGGGCACACAGAAAATGGTTTGAGGGGGTCCAAAATATCCTTAATATTTTTTATTGATTTTTAAAGCGGCTGTTCACCTGCGAGTTGTTGCAAGCTATCGCACGCACAAACCGTTATCATACAGTTTGCAGTCATAATTATTAGGATCATGAGTGTCCGTTTGTGTGGTCCGCGGAATCTTTTCTTCAAGACATGTCGCATCAAAATATTAAAACCATCATTGGATGCCCTGGATCGTCATGCTAATTAATGAGCTACATGTTTTCCAGTGGTCACAGACTTTGCGTATCGTATAATGCTGAGCAGAGTGATTCCAAGCCGTGAAAAATGCTGTATGATAGCGAAATCATTCGGGAGAGGATCCTCAGTTATGAAGTCTTGACGTATACGTGAACTACTATGCGTGCCCTCTTGTGTGCTCGTCTACCATAATTATGTCTTGTTTCGTTTTAGATATGGTAGTAATATCAACGTCTTGCTATCGTTAATCAGAGTACATTCATAGTGATAGTGTGCAGCGGAAGACAAGTTTGTGCACCACAAAGCGTCTTTTCACTGGAAATATAGTACGTAGCTACCCTGTTTCTGTTTGCACAAGTAATAATGCCTGCACAAACAGACGCTGGTGACAGGGGAGCAAAACACAACCTGTATTATGTCATTATCAAAACATTAAAATAATACCAATTCGTCTGATATTCGGTAAGTACCTACTTATACACTTAGGATCGTACTAATCGGGGTGGTTAAGGGTTGCATATTTCCTGGGTGGCAGGATTCATTGAACGGGATAATATGCGAAAAATATATTTATTAATATTGTTAAAACTATATTCGAATTGAATTTAATAAACTGAATTTACTTACTCTACGTCGACAAATGGAAGAATAAATATAACGTATAACATTTAAAAGTACATAATATATTCCTATTTAGGAAAGTAAACCCTCTAATCTACGAAAAAAACATCTTAGTTATCAAAGTTATATAAAACATACAGAAAACAATTCTGTCAAATACCTAATAAAATTAACCGAACAGATGTATAAAGCGTGTCTACAAAATTGTAATTCTTCATAATTGGCGCCAAAATATGGAGTCATAGCAAGTACCTAACACAAAATTAATGGGATCTAGCTTACACTACCTGGTGTGGTATAACACGCAACGGATCTCTAGTGTGGAGTAATATGGGATAAACTAAAACACGCATTATTTTTAATGGGTATTTCTGAATCATAATTTGCATTAAGATTTTTCACGTAAACTAAACGAGCATTCAATATTTGAGGACAGCGCGCTTTGTGTTCTTTGGATTGGGTCATAAAATAATAAAAATGGACTTGATTTTAACATTTCTATTTTATGAGTGAGTCATACTTTATTATAAAATTTAAAAATATAAAACACAGTTATAAAAAATGCAAAAATATCTGTTGGACCTAATTTGAATATTTTCTCTTATGATACTTTTGTTTGGAATAGGGATTATGTATTTATGTATATTTATAATTAAAATATTATTACCAATTTAAACTTATTCAATGGCAGTATTAATTATTTTGAGTTTCTATGCTTGACTAATCTGGTAACCGCAATTAAATCCAGAAAACAAGCCGTTATATTTCTCCGAAAATATTCTAAAAAAATCTAAAATGAATCTTATAAGTAGGTACAATACCTACGTGATGTAGTATATATAGCATCTTTCTTTACAGAGCAAATTAATACGTCATAAGTTTTTCATTTACATGTTGATAACATCTGCTGCCCATTTTCCTCCAAACAAACTTCCTTATTTGCCACCATTGCTCACGAGACAAGAGAGAGAATTTCCATTCTCTGTCTCTCTCGAATCTTAAGACAAATGATACAATTTCCACAATATTCCGTCTCTGTCTGTTTCTAAGACTTTACCGCCTTGACAAACTTGACTGAAACTGTCGATTCTCAAGGGTATTATCTAAGATTGAAATTATTCATAATGCAGTCGATGTAGTTATTTGAATGTAAGACTGTATGAGTTTACCTAATATTAGTAATAGGTATTATAATTATTTCGGCATAGGTACGTCTTAAAACCAACTAATTATTATTTAATATTTATTTATTTAGAAAAGAGTATTGTGGCATTACAGTGATTGGCCATTGCGCCATAATACATAATAAATACAAATTATAAAAATGACTTAATGTAAATTACAAACAATAACTAATATAACAAGAAAGTAGAAAAGAAAGTGTGTGCTTATGTAGATATTAAAGTATAATGATAAATACAATTATAAATTTAACCTATTTAACACGCCAACAAACGTGAGATAGTAGTAGAACGTGGGTTAGTAGATTTTAATAAAAAAATAAATCAACCTTTATGGTGCCATCAAATAAATTAATCGCACGATACACAGCATCATGAAACATTACATCTATCCTGCGACGGGGTATCATGAAGATCGTAGAGCTACGAGTGATATTGGTGATAACATGAAAATTAATATTTGCCAGTATTTTTACTTCTTCACCCACGAAGAAGTAAAAATAAATGCTTTAAAAGAGCAATCACTCTTCGGGTGGATAGCGATTGCATTAATAGTTTACCTAGAAGAAAACGAGTCGGAAAATTAATTTTATTATCATTATCATAAGAACAGAATCCATATATCCTTAAGTAGAAAAATCTGATAAATCCACTGTGGACTCGATGGAACTTAATTGTGTGGACGGACCTTTTAGGACTCCAAATAATGCTGGCATATTCAAGAATACTCAACACAAATGATTACTTAATTTCATAAAATTCATTACAAATTAATAATAACATTAGATTAGTATGTTTTTATAAGTCACCCAAAAAATCAATTGGTACATTTTTGTTACAAAAGTAAAATCAATGTTTTAATTTAATTATTTGTATGTCAAGACTAAATATACCAACACGACATTTAATATTGTAGATGGAATACATAATTTATGATTTTTTCATTAAAAAATCGTTCATCGACTATGCATATTAATTATTGTAAAACATTTATATCGATGATTCGTCAGTCGATAGGTTATTCACTCGCCCAGTGAATGATGTGAAATCGAATGTCATTCGATTAAAGGTTTTTCTATCACATACGTATGTGTTGAGACTTCTTAGACTTGGGAAGTTAAATTTTACTTGATCATAAACTAAATAGAAAATAGGTAATATGATATAGCTTCACATCAGGGCTCGAAATGGAACGGAACGCACCGGAGCGCCGTTCCGTCTCGTGAAATTTGTAAAATTATCGCTCCGTCTCGTGGAAAAAATATGTTGACCGTCTGAGCTAGATAGGCCATAGAATAGAAAATCTGAGAAACTTATTTTTATAAAATACACATACGATTTGATGACTATGTAAATATCTTTTTTATTTGTTGAGCGCTCCGGTTCGTAAACTTTTCCAATTCGAGCGCTGCTTCACATACAATATAGTATATTTATCTGACGAAGGCGCATCCGCGATCCAAAATACTAATTTTATTTCTTGTCTGTCATATTTATTTGTTTTCGTTGAATTAACAATACAATCTTCAGATGGTGCTGGTAAGTTTTGAAAACTCAATTATTAAGCCCTGCCTGATTTAGGCACCATAATAATTTAGGTATACTATGGGCGATCTGACAAAAATAGTGCACACTTTTTTTGTCAAACTTATTTGTTTTCGTTAAATTAATAATACGTATTACAGGTGTTGTTAGTTATTTTTTTCAAATTGAATAAGCACTGCCTAACCAAACCATTATCGATAAAAAATATTCTTTCATGTATTTTTAATGGCATAATTTTAGATATTTTATAGATAAACTAATATTTTTTACTATTATCAACTTACTATGACTCGGATTAGGTAGGGTTTAAATGAATTTTAAAAACTTACACACAATACAACACTTAGTTTAATGAAAACAAATACGTTTGACTGACAAAGTTTAGTGTGCACTATTTATGTCGAATCTTAACAGCCTACCTCCTTCGGCACCGATATACATTAGGTACTATTACAAAATCCCTTTTGTGGATTGCTGACTCATTTTATCATTACTATACTATGACTCAGTGGCGTCCTTAGGCAAAGTGACACCTTTAAGCAGACTTACAATGCCGTCCTGTTTCATTTTTAGTCACATGTCGGTACTTTCTAACGAAACGATCGCATCGTCCGCTCAACCAAAAACCGCCACTGCTTTCAATAATTGTTATGATAAAATTAATTTCATAATTTCCCGCCCTTAAGCAACACATAGCATGCCTACCCCCACGGAGCATCACTGATATAACTAATTTTTGGCAACATATAGTTGGAATATTTTCCCGTATTTTTAATATGAGTGTTAATAACGTTTACACCATGAGGGACAAAAATCATCTCGCATATATGTTATATTATAAAATATTTTATGGCAATATTTGAAACCGGTGTATTAAAACAATATTAATTACTTCTATTAAATATTTGCTCATATACACAACAATATTATATTTTATCTTAAATCACGCACCCAAATAAAATTACCAACCTACCCACTTACCAGTTTTTTTATTTAGATTATTTTTAAATAGAATCAGTTTATTGTTTTGGTATGAAAATAGATTTCCATGACGTCTTTCGTCAGATTTAAAATAATTTTCTGGATGAAAAATATACGTTTAGACAATATTTTTAGAACGGATGCAAAATCCTTTGAAATTTATTGAGGAAAATCGAGCAGTTTATTAAAATAACTACCGTTTAATTATGTTGGTTTTATTTTCAGTATTAATTTATCAAAAAATTAGTGTACCTTCTGACGTCATTAAAATGTATTTATACATATGTTAGTGTAGGTACGTTAGTAGAGATTTGTACGATTAGAATTAAATTACTTAGATTTAAATATGATATTCTATTTCCTAAAATTATTAAAAACACATATTCTTTACTTTAATATACCTACTATTATTTCAAATCATTGAAATCATCGTATTGAAATCAAAAAATGAATTAGGTACCTTTAGAAGTTTTTAAAACCTGAAAAATTCCAGACAATCTGAATTCAATGTGCTGATGTACGGCCTCGATAATTAATAATTATGATTCCAGTATCTACATACAATAGTAAAATTTACACAAGCATACTGCTTTTCTCTTATTACAAGAATTTTGCATAAGTCAAAATCGTATATTATGAGTTAACCTCCCCATATATTATGAACTCTGTCTGCGAACTGATCTATCAGTATTACCATTTTCCAAGGCAGCTGAGAAAACAATATAAAAGGGCTGTCTAGGAACAGCAGGTACATTATAAAAAAAAACATTCACGATGACAATATGGCAGTAGCGAAGGGTGGTGGTAGGCTGTTAAGATCCGCCATAAATAGTGCAAATTAAACTTTTTTAGTCATACATATTTGTTTTTATTGAACTAAGACTACAATTCACAGATGGTGTTGGTTAATTATTAAAAATCAATTAAACCCTGCCTAATCGAAACCATAATAATTTGGGTATATTTTGAGCGATACGTCAAAATTGAGCACACTTTTTCAATCATACTTATTTGTTTTCGTTGGATTATGAATACATATTATATTATTGTTGGTTTAAAATTCATTAAGCCCTACCTAACTAAACCACAATAGATAAAAAAATATTATTCTATCTATAAAATATTCAAAGTGATGTATGATTTAATTGCATAATTTTAGATATTTTATAGATAGACAATTTTTGGCTATGGTTGAGTTTTGAATACCAGTGTTAAAAGGCTGAGTGAATTCTAATTCTATTCATAACGCCTTATCTCTGAAAAGCTAAGTTTTCAGTTGTACCTAACAATAATAAAAACAATGCTCAATTTTCCATGAAATTTATGAAGTGGTTTTTTCTTCAAAAAGCACAGAAATAATAATAACTCGAAAGGTCAATCACAGCATAAAAAAAATCTTGCTATATAACTATTGCACGATTTTAAGGTCTATAGATGATGTCAACGCAAAGCATCCCTAAAAATAATCGACAAAGTACTAAGTTATAAAAAGCATCGTCATTTTTCTTAACTGTACTTTTTCCAAAAATATTTTTAGAATAGCGCAATGCCACACGTCATCGATACCACATTTAAACAGCATCCCTATAAGCAAAATGTCACTGCACGCCATTAGTTTATCATATAATATGTAAGACTTTCTTGATTAAAGAGGGGCTTCCAAGCATGTCAGTAGCTTGGGCATCCATGCACTCAAAACCACCTCTGAATAAATACCGGATATTACTTAAAACTCAAAGTATACTAGTAAATAAGGGTAGTTGTGTCTAGTTTGATTCCAATATTTCATAAACTGTGTTTGACAATTATTAATAATCTCGTATACTTAAATCAAATCAATCTTGATATAAGAAGGGTGCCGAATAATGATATACCCATTGGATATACCCATGAGAAAATAATTCTCTGTTATCCATAACAATTAGACAATTTGTATAATATTCTATATAAATATCTCACTTAAAATAGACAAAGCCAGCCAATACGAGAACCATTCGACTTACCTTCATGTGCCTATCAACCTACCAATTTAAATCGCCGCCATCTTCTAAACCATCCTTTGTCAATATTTACCCGAAATTCTCACAATAAACAACAACATTATCGTTTCGGAATCTAGAGAAATCTCTCCCCCTTCGATTCACCTTAAATATCAACCCTGATTAATCTTATAGTTAGATGTAAATAAAACACATCAAAGCGGCGTTCAGGAGCACTCCAAAGGGGTTGTTACGACCCCCGTTGTAGATGGAGCTCATCTAACAGGTATAATGTCATTATCGGGGTTAAATTTACCCCTGTAGTCTTCCCATGCAATTTGTTAACCCTTAACAGACTGAGCTACCAAGTTTTAATCTGCCTAAGTAGTTTGTATCAATTATAGTAGGTACTTACATTTATTACGTATCTACATCATACATACTTAGGTAATAATATTATGTACGTGCTATAATGAATTTTATTTACTATTATATTGCAACTGTTTTGTATTGGACGAATGATGTTTTTTAAAATCAATAGATAATTAATAATATTCCTTTGTTATTGAATAAATTTGATCGTGTTTACCTACCGGTAACATCTTTAACCCCTGTCGATATAATTATAGATAAAGGCTTCCTCAAGCTACATCTATCTCTAACGGTCTTATTTTTTAAAAATTCCACTCGTATTTCCATTTAAGTTAGTCAAATGCAATGTCAATGTAACTAATTACTTAAGCAGTAAAAAGTGTTTATTTTAATATTTTAGATAACAGTCTGATAACCAAAAGAGCTATCGAACAAAATACTAAAATAGTGCTAAAATACTAAAAACTAAGATAGTGCATTACTATAATACTATTGTTGTTACATATATAGAGATAGGGAACCCGCCCTCCTCCCAAATTTTACTAAAAAAAAATAATTGTGGAAATATTATATTATAACAAAAATTATGACATTGTTTCCACTTAAATCCTGCCACCCGGGTGTTCCGCACCCCTAAAACGCCCGCTTGGCACGCCCTTGAATAGAGATATTAACAGTTAATTATTTGCTTTGATTCAATAATAAGCTAATGTCAGGTTACGCGGATAAACCTAAGATTTTAAGGCTTACTTTGTTTGTATAAAATATCTTAATTTTCATTTAAGTATAGTTTAGTTAAATTCAAATTCAAAGAATGGTTATACATACAATGAACGATTGTAATAAAGTAATATCATTTTAACTGGGAGAAAAAGGGTCGACAATTTTAACCTAAATATTCATTTTAATTTTTAATTCTAATGAAATACAAATAACTTAGTATTTTATGCATTTAAATATTTTACCAATAATATTGTTTTACTCTACATGAAATTATAGCCAAGCTACGAAATATAGAATTAGCAATTCGTATTTGCAAGATCTCAAACAAATAACTTTAAGGTCATCGTAACACAATTACAACCTTTGACATCAAAATTAAGGCTTTGCTTAATCGCCTCAGAAGGTTGTACGATGCCACATATCCGGTTCAAATTACGCACTACCAGTTTCTAGTTTTATCGCAAAGCTTTTACTATGTATGGAGTAAGTTGAATGAACTTCACGCGGAGCTTTCAATACGAGCTTTCTTAGAAATGATTATTATCATTTAGAATTCATTTGAAATAGGCTTGTTCATTTAGTAAACACTGATTTAATTTACTAGTGCGCATTTTTATTGAATATAAAAATACCTAAGTATGAACGATTATATAATTAAATAATATTTGATAATGAATTACAGTACTTAATATCATAAAATTTTCCATAAGACAACAGCAACATTCTTAAAAAAAAAAAATCATTTGAACCAATTTGAACTTAAACCATCGAAAACATCATAAACCTCAAACCATTATCATCATTTAAGCTATCAATGCACATAGTAATCACAATTTCATTTATTATCTCTTCCAATTATTGTAGGACAACTACATGCATTAATTTCAATAATTGTGTTTTAATAAAACTATTATTTATAGTTTAATAAATGTAAAAGATTTTAACATTCTTTAATTACAACTTATATATTGATACGACATTACACGATCTTTGCTACTTTTAAACCCCCTCCCCTATTCTTACACTTTTTAAAAAAAAGTCTTAACCCACTTTCTTAATTAGGCAGGTAGGTACGTCTCATTTTTAACACCATACTACTCGTTAAAAATAATTTTGTTGAAAATTATTTCTTATTGGTTTTAGTATTTCTCACCCTAACCATAATATCATAAGTCACCATATTATATTAGGTATTCTAGACCCTTTTAAGGAATAATGTCATAATATAGATTATAGATGATTGTTATATTGATTAATAATCCAACGTTTTACACTTTAAAAATAGCATTAGCTAACCACGTAAATATCATGTTTGTACGATGAACCTTTATAATGTTACAAATCTTAAATATAACCACATAGTAAATCGTGAATCCATCTAGTGAAAACGTCTATCTTAATAAATAATTAAATCGAACTTGCGAACACTCGAGTATTTTCGTTCGCTTAAAATTCAAAACAACTTAAGCGGATCTTAGGCATTTTGTTAGCGAAGCGCATCCATTATTTACAAAAGCTACACTTAAAACATCGGAAACCATCTTTGCTAGATGCTTTCCAGCTACCCTCGATATAATGGCAGCTTTTACACTCTCCAACAAAGTTTGATTCAAGTTTACAAAGAGATTTTCACGATTATCTCGTGTCTTTTGACTAAATTCACTTCAATGGTATGGATATAAAAACCGAAATCTAATGATGATTTTTATTTTATTATATATTATAGGTACTTTTACTAATGTATCACGTATATTAGTTGAGCTTTTGTGAACTTTAATTTAGGATGATTGTGGATTACGGATCTGGGGAGTGGGAGGTTTAAACTAGAGTTGATTCCGATACTAACATTGGTGTTGTTCGGTCATGCACTCACGCACTAGTATGCAAATGGTTCTGTATATCACACGCACAGTACATTGGGGTTAATGATGACACTCGAAAGTATACTCGTTTGATGAGTCTCCCTGAATGCGTTCATGGTTGTTAAATCACAAGAGCCGGTATCAGAGATTACCAGATATTCAGAATTAGACATAGATCAGATTATTTGTATTGAACGATGGTCACCCTGTATCAAGTAGACCCAGTCGTGGTCTACGAATAATTGCATTTTCTCAAATTTCGGTCAACTGACCCATAGTTGTTAGGCGCCTGGATGACAACAATAAATAAGGATAGTAGGTATGAGATAATTGTGCGGGTTTAAGGATGGGATTGGGATCATAATCGGCCCAAACATATATTTCCTATACTTCTCTTTCTAAAGTGCATATGTCGTTTATAAAATAATAAAGCATATGCTTAAGATTACATTAAGTTAAAAATTTCGAATTACAAATAATTCAATGGAAAAAAAAACTAATTTACATTTATTATTAATCGTTTCCAAGAGATCTAGTGTTTACTTCGTCCTAATAATTAACATTATTTAATTAATGAATAATTATTCATGATAACTAATAAAATAAGTTTATCATTCGATATTCACCACACATAAAAATTGTTTTACGACTTCTTGCTCACTTGGTAAACTTTATCAAAAGTAGCAACTTTTTATGAAACGAACAATGCAGTCGCTTCGTCATAAAATAATATGCACCTAGAAAAATCTTAAACATACGCGTATTTTTCACAATCTGAGCGTAAAAATTCTGGAAACATTATTGTTGATGTCGATACACAAAGGTACCTTCAGACTCGTCAGTCCCTCAGACTTCTACTTATCTGAAACTATCACTATTTTTATCAAATTTTATGTCCTACCGAAGTTTACTTTTGAGTTTAATTTTGTAATAATCCATTATTGTCAATACAGTGTGCTGTGGTTATAATATCACCTAAACATTGAGATATGAGGATAAAAATAATTACACAGTTTTAAGGGAGTTTTAGATACCTATATGATAAGGTATATTTTAATATAGTGATGAATTTAGCACGTTGCTTCATTTAAATAATATGAAACTACGTTTGTCTTAAATTGTATATTGCAGTGAGTGGCTGAAGTGCATTTTAAAAATTAAACGGAGACATTTTGCTTCTAATATAATCATATATTTAATGCAGAATATAGATAATTTAAATTCTTACATCGTAATTAAGGACAGACTGATTTTATTTAATGAAAAACTTTGAATTATGGAGAGCTATTAAAGTTTAAAATTGTCCTAATCAATATGTATTTCTATTTGTCAGTGATAGCTTTAATAATTTACATTAAATAAGTTCATACTTAATAATATATATATTACTGCAAACGAAATACCTATAATTAAAATGGTATCTATATCAATGAATCAGAACAATGTAAACTCACCTAAATGAGAGGGGTTGTTAAAACATGCGGTTATGCGGCAAGGAAGCTTTCTGTGACGAGCTTTCGCCTCAAAACTACGACTTTGTACCAATTTACTAACTTCTTACATAAACTGAACGTATTACGACATGCCTTTTCAGCTGTTACGTTACTATGCTAATAATAATATACCCTACCGGTATATAAATAATATATCATTAAAGGTAGGTACTTAAATGCGAGTAAATCATTATCAAGGCTGTTTTAGTTCAATGCCCATTTTCTTGACAACAAACTCAAATGTTTATGTAGGTATATCGTATATTGCTAAATTGACAATAAAAATTTCAGGTGGATAAGTATGTGTCATCAACGATGAATGTCAAAAATCTCGTATTTAGTCACTGATAAATGTCGAAGATAAGATTAATATTTTTACAATGTCTTTTTTGATTATGTGTTGAGAACATAAAACTTCGATGACTCATCTCCTTTGCTGTATCGTTGTAAAAAAAGCCTGTGAAATACCTGTGAATATCGGATACTAGGACATTAACATCGAAAACTGAATTAATTAAATTGACAATTGAAATACTTTAAATTTTAAGGAATGTAGATTATAAATGACTTTTCTATTTTTTTAACACTATAAATTCCTGGTAGAAAGACATGGTCAGCATTATAGACCAACGAACGCTTCGTTTTGAATCTATTTCATTGTATGTACCATTGCCATAAGTTTTTATTTAGGTACTCTGACATAAGTGTCGTCTTTACGATATCTTTAATTCGATTTCATATTACTCGTAGATAAGCGCTCAAAATGGACCGGAACCCACCGAAACGTATCCTTAAAACTAGTGCTACCTCTTGTGGAAAAATTGCGCTCCATTCCAGGAATTATTATGAAAACCTATTTACATTTTTTGATAAAATTTTATATATAAGAAACTTGTGATGTCGTATACACCTATTTATACAAACAACAATAACTTTTTGTGTTGTTTTGTTACAAAGTTTTGGGCGATATTATTATAATGTAAATTCAAATTTATGATTTATTTTATTCTATACCATTCCATATGATTAGTTATGGTATTAATGAATCAAATAAAATTGAAACATTCAACAATTTTCGGTGAACTGTCATTCGGCGAAATGTAATATGTATAATTATATATATATATTTGAATAAGACGAGCTCAGCATCTCGAACAAGCATTGATCATAAGAGATGCGCTTAGCTATTTCGATACGGCCTCACTACTAGAGCTTTATTTACTTTGCAAAGTTGCGCGGGCAAAAGCCCTGCTTTTTTTGTTGTGCTTTTTGGAGTTCGGTACCGCGGCACCTGTTACTTTGCATATCCGGTTGACTTGCTACTCGCTACTATATACTTGCAATCATATGTCATTTGGCGATGCATTTCGAGAGATTGCCAAGTTAATTTTACATTATTTCATTACTGCGTTATGTAAAGAAAACTAATAATTAAAATTTATTCGGATATGTTAAAGTTTCGCTGACTATAGTTCAATTACTAATGTGTATTAAATTCCACATTTTTTCTATGTATCCAAGGCTGGTAAATTTATGTAGGTAGAGACAGGGAGAGGTAAGACAGATTCTTCTGGCATTGTGGCCACGACGAAATCACTTTGGAACGGTGTTAGTGTCATTTTATAGTAACGATACAACACCTAAATGAGTCGCCTGTACTGCCAGAATAATCTGAAACCATTCTACCTTAATATTTGGCATAGAATAGTCACGACTGCGTCAAGGGTGGTTGCCACCTTGCCACCTGGAATTGTGCTTGAACGATGAATGAGTTAGTGTTTATGGATTATGAAAGATTTTTTATGATTTCTTTATTTTCATAAAATTTAATACTTACACCTATTAAGTACCAATAACAAATTATAATATATTATTTAATTGTATTATATACTTTACTTTCAATGAGAAAAATATCCCTTTCGAATTGTATAGTTTCATGACTCAGGCCATTTCCTAACGTACTTTGCTATGCAAAGAAAAACATTTTTACAAAAACATCAATTTTGTATAGTAATTAAGATCGTGGCCTATTCTATTGAGACTTTGAGAAGATACGTTTTTTTCTATAACTGCGATGCGTTACTCGAAGAAAGGTTATCTAAAACTCCTAAACCGGTTTAGTTAATTATTTTAAAATATATTTATCTTTATTTTATAGATTTGAATAGGTAGTATATTTATCTTTATTTTCAGTTAAAAATTTAATGTTATGTATTAGATATGTTTATATTAATGATATTAAAAAATGTTTTTCCGGACATTTTTCCACCGCCCGGGTGCATCGCAACTCTGCATATTAGCAATTGATATAGAATTGCCAATATAAATTCGTTAAAAACAATACATTACTTAAACTTAAGTAGGTATTGTTTGTTATCACAAACAGGTATCACAAAGTCTGTAGTAATGTAATGTTTGAGGCTTTCACGATTGTTTTTTATCGTAGTAGATTTTTAGGTTTCCACCGTGTGTCCTAATGTTTTAGTCGTTATGTTACACGATGTCAGCAATTGCCGAGCACTCGATGGATACTGGACACAAATTTGATTTTGAAACCAAGATATTTGGTCGGAATAAAGGATATTTCGCACGATTGGTAAAGGAGGCAATTGAAATCCATAGAAACCCTGAAAATATTAATAGGGATGATGGATTACGGTTAAAAACGCCATGGCTTCCGGCACTATCAGCAAAACCCAATATTCGAGCCGGTATCTCTGGTCATAACGATTGACACATTACTCTAAGCAAAGTTTGCTCTTAGCTAATCGGATTCCTTTTGACATTCTTAGAGCAACGTTCACATTCATATACCTACACTACATTTTCATCATTACGCGAAACTAAACTTTGTACCATATCAGTCGTAGCGGTTCTAACTATGCACAAAACTCTTTTATTCGGCGCTCTCATTTAAATTATAATATGTATTTCTCCACCGCTGATCCTTTTAATAATTCAACTGTTTCATTTAAATACGCTATCTCCAAAATTTGTATAAATAGATATATATATTTATATTTTTTTATGTTACTTTTTTGTATATAATTTAATTATTCATTATTCTTCCTGATTTTTCTCATGTAATTTCTTTATATTTATGTTATTCTTACTCTCTATCTTGTTAGGCTTAACTATATTTTAATGTATACATGGAAACTTTGCTGGTTGCAATAACTTTTCATTATTATATTTTAAATTTTTGTAATCAATGTTTGTTTCTTTAATAAATAAAATTTAAAAAAAAAAACATATCATCTCTTGATAATGGCCTCTTGCCCGAAAGAAGGAAGAAGGACACACGGTGGAAACCCAAAAATCTACTACAATATCTGTAGTAATAGTTTTTCTACAATAAACACTATGCTGTATGCCTTATACGTAATATCAAAATCACATGTATTATACCCAGTAGTCTAAATCTCATTAAATAATTAGGGTGACGATGTGCACTCACTAAGTAGAGTAAGTACATAAAAAGTTAAGCAAATACGCGAAATAATGTGAAAATACCCTGTTTACCCAGATAATGAATGAGATTGAAAATAGCTTGGTCGTTCATTGCTTTTGGAGCTTTTTATCTTAAAAGCATACTTAGTGAGTAAATGATATTTTTTAAAACATCCAAGGAGTTTTGAACAGGAAATTAAATATATGAGTAACATTTGGGCGTTGAAATACATTCTTATACCTAACTAACTTAATTTCTAAGTTGTGTTTTTCATTGATTACGTTAATCATTATAAATATCAATTTATAATTATCATTTTTCATAATGACGTGATTGTTTCACTTATATTAGGTACTAAATACTCTACTATTTTAACTTATACTTTTAAAGTACTTTAGTAGTTTGACTTAACTGAGAAAAGTTACAATTACCATATAGGTACGTAGGTATACACACTTTCATATCCAGATGTTTTACGTACCTGTTTATTGTACACTATTTAACCATCAAATGCATTTACATTACTATGCAAGCTATTAAATTATATATCAGTAGGTTTATACCTGTATTCATACAACTTATTTTAGATTTGCGCAATATTGCCTAGCACAGTATTTGACTAATGACAATTTATTATAGTAACTAAACTAAACAAATAGCGATTAATAATAAAACCTAGTGCTATTTAGTATGCGCAATTAATACCGTTTACCGGTTTTGCATAAAGACAAACCTGAAACCAGTGCTGAAAATGCAGTTTGGATTGCAATGCAAATTGATTAATTTACTAATAAATATCATATTTAAATTGTATGCATTCACGCACCTGTTAAGAGCATTAAATTCAAAAATACCTATATAAACATAAGCTAAATCAGTAAATACACACCTCTTGGTTAGATAATTGGATACCTAGATACAAATTATTAATGTACTAAGTACAAAAGTACATGAAATATGTTTATTGGATTAAAATTAAATATTTTTTTATGTTCCTTGATCTATTAAAGGCAAATTAGGTATAATTTTATACCTATTCTGAAACAATATAACAACTTCTATTAATCGTATGACACTGTTCGTCAATAATTCTAACTGAAATATTTATAATACTACACATCAGTAGATCTATTCCAACTACATAACACCCAATTATATTATTGTGTTATATTTCCGAGTTTTGAGATAACACCAATGTGTTACGGATGTATTCTGTCTGCAAAATGGTTATCTACAAGATAGTTAATACCCGTGTTTTGCCCAAATGTCGAACTCACTGTACTTCGGACGAGGCAAGGCCGTCTATAGTCAGGACGCAGCAATAAGCAGCAAATTCCGATTCTAGCCAGTTCTATGCCTTCAGTGAATATTCTCTATAATCTATATAAAGACTGTGATCGACAGGCCGCACATACAATTTTCTCGAGTTATCTCATCTGACTTTAGACTCCAATTACTAGCCACTGTTGAGCGATTTGAAAAATTTAAAAATCGACAACACACAGTGACATCTGTTTGAATAATTATGGAATACTAAGCCACAAATTATCGAAATTACAGCAATTTTAGTAAGAGCTTCGCTCTACATTCAACGTGACGTGTCACTAAAAATCTACGGCCTGTCAGATACTGCTATGGTAATATCGTGAGGCATACAAAAGGCTAGTTATCGCTTAACTTCGAATACAATACGGTTACATGTAGGCAGTGATTACATATTTCGTTCATATTAATAATTTTACGTATTACCATTTCATGTAATATGAAACAATGTCTTTATTTTCAAACAGATTACCAATTTGCATTCAAAACAAGTGTAACCAATAACTAGCACTATGATCTAAATTCACAGCTTCGTGCTGTGGCCCGAATATAGTGGGCCTAGAGGCGAAATCGTGATTGCTCAGTGCGATGGCGTGAGTTCCATTTTATACATATATACGGCGCGTGCACGATGTAGGTACATTAGGTATAATGAAGATTTATATAGTGTCAGACACAAATTATGATGATATCCATAATTATATAAAAAACACTCTAATAATAAAAAATATATTAATATAACATAGGTACAAGTAATCTCACTAATTATTGACCGCATCGTTAGAAGTATTAAACATGTCAATAGACGAACTTTATAAAAGAGAACGAATCATTGATATTTAAAAAAAGGACTGAATTCTTTTATTTGTAAAAATCAACGTGAATCGCTCGCAATTTTTTATATTATGTCTGTGGGTACACAAACTGGATCATACCAAAAAGTTCAGGCCGATCAATAATTGATTGTACAAATAACTATAAAAAATGTATACCAACAAATCTTATTTCTTGAACTTTGGTTACAGGGTGCTATTAAAGTTTGTGTGGTGAATGGTAGGTACCTACCTATTACCAGTTAACGTTAAACTTAATTTCTAATTAAAGTGGGTGTTGAGTCCACAAAGCAATATTTTAAAGTTATGCAGCGATATTCAAGAATTATAAACACTTGTAATAGCAAATAGTTAGCTTGGCGTTTCATTTCCTCGCTTTCACGTTAGAAATATGAGTTTCATTGGGCGGAATGTTAACACTAACAGCAGATAAATATCGCACATTAATGCGAAGATGGACGATATTATCTGCTTTAAATCTTAACGCTGTGTTCCGGATTAAAATGTCATTCGATTGCATTTACCATATTGGTTTATTAGTAATGTAAAAAGTAATTAATCATTATGGTCATATAACACATTTTAATACTGAAATCAACCCTATACAACAAGGCGCGCACATAAGAGGAGAGGGGTTTCGGATCCGGACCGTCCCCCAAGAATGGAAAAAAATACAAATTATTTAGGTGAATGGAATATTACTTCTTCTGCTTCTTCGTCAGGACCTCGTGACAGAATCGTGACCCGGATGATTCACTACGAAACACACACAAATCCTGTGACCACTAAAATACGATTGCGTAAAATACGATACGTGCAATCATACAATGTTCTGATACGGCATGTCTAAAAGATAAGACAGAACTAACGATACAAACGGACACTAACGATCCTAATAATTATCACCGTTAAGCCATGCGCACTCAATTACCACTTGTAGATGAGAAAGCTCGCAATATCACGTGAACACTCTTAGTTAAGTTATCCTGCAGACCAAATGTTAGTAACCGCGTGGGAACTTTTGTGTAATTTCAAACACACTACTCCCTTGAAAAGAAATCACGATCAATAGTTTTTTTTCCGTTTTCTATAAATTAACCTAAAGTCTAATGGTTACAGGATTTAGGCACCAAGGTGCTAAGTGAGGTTTTAAGTGTTGACTAATTACAAGTTATGATACCTACCAAATTGTCATAATGTACCTATTTTGTAGACTGTAATTGACTATATTATAAAACCGTAGCTATGCTTTGAGTAAGTCAGTAAGGTATGATTTAATATAGCTTGACAAAATAAGCACGAAAGTTGGACATTAAACGTGAAATAAATCATCCGGAATTGTATCAAAATCTTAATGTCCACACATCCGGTTTGCGATTTGAATTAAACTGTGGAGATTTTCCGAATATTATTATTATGAATGACATAATCGTTCAGTTCCTCTGGCTGATTTTTGACTCTGATATATTTGAATATTTCCCTAGCTTATTTTCGTTAGTTGTAGATAACCATAATTCAGCCTGATTTTCATTAATTACTTACCAACTTATTCACTTAGTACCTATCTAGGTACCTATTTTGTATTTTTTTTTGTAAACATTATTAAATTCTTAGTAATTGTCTGCACTCCACTGGCATCACTGATAACATGATAACCTAATCGTAGACTTTTCTTAATTTACTAGCTTATAGGTAACTAGTCAATTAGACAAATAAGTTATACCTATCTACATATCAATCGTTTTATCATTTTATCCATTTCTGAATAATGCTTCAACGCCTATAACCACAAATTAAATAAGTACATGATAAAAACCCTGCAACTAAAATATAAGTTTTTCAATGATCATTGTTTGATAAATTTTCCGTGAACCAAACTAACAGTACCTAAGCGAAACGTAACTAGGTTACCATAAGCCTACCTACCCTTCAAATCTAATTTAGGTTACTTAGGTAGTTATTATTTCATTGTTGATTTGTGATACTAGTGTACTCTCCGAATGACACTAGTGTACTCTCTGACAACAAGACCTCGTTGATAACAGGAAGTCGCTGTAGTAGCATATAGAAGACTTCTCAGTGACGTACCTGTCACGACGGCATCGCGTGTTTTAATAATATATCGGCTCTCTTTTTAGATGCAACTTCTTTTTTTCTTTGCAATTAACCAAAAGTTTACTAATAATAATTCTAACATCGCTCCTGATCGTTTGAGACAAATTTTTGTTATAAAAATCATCAAATTACGTCAATTGATAGATTCGTACACCACAGAAGCTTAAAATGAAATGATAAATTTGGGGGCGTTCCTCATTTGAAAACGGAAGTGCGACTAACTGCACAAATGGGACTTGTTAGTTCACAGTTTTAACACATGGACAAGAAGTTCTTGTTCGACAATAATTATAGTAGTGAAATATCATCTTTGAGAAAACCACATAAATATTATATTGTAACCTCACAGAAAATCGACTCTGGGGCCCTCGAATGAAAAGCCAGTGCCGAGTGCATTAGATACCAGAGTCAACATTAATTTGAGCAATCAATGTGTCAGTAAGTAGGTACCAGATGGGTAAAGTTTATGTGCATGTCTTACAAAACATGAACTTCCAAAGGTGTCTTAAAAAGATGCTTAGGTAGGTAGGTAGGTACATATTGTAATTTTTAACATATACCTACGTAATGGTTTTACGAAAATGTTAACATACTTATCTAATTGTATGTGTATTTTATAAAAAAAAAATAAGTGTGTTAGATTTTTTATTATAAGTACCTCCTATCTAGCTCAGACGGTCAAATTATTTTTCCACGGGACGAAGCAAAAATTTTGAGGATTTTATGAACCAGAACGGCGCTCCAGTGCGTTTCGGTCCATTTCGAGCCCTGTAATGAGTGGACGCCAATAGTTTTTGAATACGTTTGTGAATCCATCTGTATGTGCAATTCTATTACTTATCGTCGCTATATGATTGGTTTGTCGAATATCCATTTTTGTCGAAATCAACCTTTTAATGCAGAATGATTTTTTGTATCTAAATGGACCATATATCATATGCTGTAAAAACAACAATTTAAATACTTCCATGTATTGAAATATAGGATAATGAAATTTGTTTTTCGTCTCCTGAATATTTGACAGTTGGTCTATTCGACAAACCAAACCTACAGCGACGTTATGTTAATCAGACATTTAATAAATATTACCACTGAATTTAATGTAGATATCTGATATTATAGGTAACCCATATCAGTAGGTATGGTTTCAATCGCAATGTTACCTTTTTCTCGTACGATAAATCCACGGAGACAGAATTCATATTTTCAAAATAAACATTGCGTTAAAAATGCACGCTGGGTTTAGTGAATGGACGCGTGCAGAAATAGCCTCCCTGACCCCTGCCCCCCACAACCCGTACGCTAGCTCGCTTTCCTTGCCGAGTAGCTTTATTGGGACAGTCATTAAAAACATTTTAGATACCTACCTTCCCACAAACAGTTATTCAGAATTGAAAATGAATGAAAAGTGTCTATCAATGATTTGTTATCTAATTAATGCCACTGTTTAGGTGAGTACATTATTATGGTATATACATACCTACCTACCTGGTAGGTAAACAGTGCACATTAAACTTTGTTAATCATACGTATTTGTTTTTATTGAACCTAGACTACAATTTATTTACAGATGGTACCTATTGTTAAGTTTTGAAAAATCAATTACACTCAACCTAAACCAATACATACCTATCGACTAGTTTTGGTATATTTTAGGCTATACGACTAAATTTTGTAAACTTTTTCATTCATGCCTTTGTTTTCGTTGGATTAAGAATACATATCTATTAGACATATTGTTGGTTCATTTTTTTAATTCATTAAACCCTGCCTAACCAAACTATAAGAGACACAAAATATTATTCTATCTATTAGAATATCCAAAGCATGGCCCCCACATCCTGAAGCGGGCCCCCAGGCTAGTATCTTTTGGGGCTCTTACCTATCGCTAAGGATAAAGGCTGTGTGATGCTCTACAGTAGCGTTTTCCAAATGGTGTACGCGGTAAAATTAATGTGTGAGTATATTTAGTGGTTTTATTTTGTATATTTTAATACATCCATTTGAATTACCTATGGAGTTGTCGAGTATTGTTATACAATTAAAAATTGTATCGTACAACCAAATAATTTAAAATAATAACATTATTGAAGGATAATAGCACCGCAGGCGACTTTTTTTACTAGTGAAGCAAATTTGTGATATGTGTTTACTTCAATTATCTGGTCGACTCGCCTCGCCGGGCCCTTCCTGAGCCCGGCCCCCCAGGCTAGGGTCCTGTCAGCCCGCCCTTTGTGGGAGCCATGATCCAAAGTTATGTATGATTGACATAATTTTAGATAGTTTACCTATAGATAGATGAGTATTTTTTGACTATTATCATATTATTTATGTATTGAGATAGTACCTATACCTAATTGTTACAATAAGTTAACAGTCAAAACTGTCTATCTCACTCTAAAAGTTAACACAGCCTAGAGAGGTACTGTTAAAACACAGCACTTTTTGTTAGTTTGGACGGTTAATGTATTGTAACCGCCGATATCAGCATTTTGTACAGAATGGATGCACTGGATGGCATAAAGTGAAATAATTACAAGATAAAAAGAACTTTTTATATACCTACAACGTTTTTAAATTTTCTGTTCAATTGTTAGCTCAATGTACCTACTCAACCTTGTACTTGATATGAAGTAAATAAAAAACAAACAAACAAACAAATATAGAATACTGAAATGTCATTTTGATTTCCATAGTAACGCACGTATATATTAATAATTTAATTGCTAGGACCACCCACTTAGCAACCAATAATAGTGGATTGGATTATGGATTTCTTCCGAAATGACTTTTCATACAAAACAGAATTAACTGAAAATGAATTCAATTCTACTTAAAGATAAAGCTAAAAATAGTATTAAAAAAATGCATTGGCATCGTGTTCTGATATAGGTATTCTAATAGTTTCAAATGTCTAGCTAGTCGGGACTCGGGAAGTCAGTTAAAAATCGATTGCAAGATTTGTACTAGATAAACAACCACTGGAGAAGTAATAATACGAGCTAATAAAAACGTTGTAAAATAGGTATGTTTGTATTTACCGGTAATTACCAAAATACTATTTTGTGTATGGTATTTTAAATATCTTGTAAGAATACAAAAAAATACCAATAATCTTTTTCAAGCATTTGAATACAGTTGGGTATTTATACCTACTACGTTATATTTATCAAAGTGTGAGTAGATATATTACAATGCTACTAAGACTAAAGATTTTCTTTGAAAAACCTCGGAAAATTCAATGCGTCGAATCTACGCGGAGTCGACAATAGGCTATTGTTACTTGGGCAGGACTACAAGCAGCCAATAGGAGATGCGGACCATAACAATGCCTATTGTGTGGGAACCCCCTCTTCCCCCGCAGTTTGCTCTTTACACCGAGACCAAAGGCTGTATAATAGAATGACTTAGGTACAGCAATGGAATGACGCGCGCATTCCTATACATTGTATTTTCAAATTCATCTCAATTTTTAATCATATTATTACATATGTAGGTATGCAGTGGTAGATAGGAAATGATAGTTATAATGAAAATTCTCAATATAACATTTTTATTTAAAACAAACTTTTAATAAGAATCTCTAGCTAGACAATGATGGTTATGGCACCCACAGGGGGGGGGCTGACAGGGCTCTAGCCTAGGGGCCAGGGCTCAAGGGGGCCCCGGCATAGCGGGTCGACCAGATAAATTAAATAAATACACATCTCTGTATCTTGCTCTTATCTATAGTAAAAAGTCGACTGCGGCACTATTTTATTTGAGGGTTATTACGATTTTAAAATAGAAGATTGTGCGATGGTATTTTTGATTGTTGCCTGTTAATAATAGACAACTCCATAAATCGATGTGTTAAAAAATCGCTAAAAATACACTGAATTTTATTTGTCCTCGAACCTCACTATAGATGAGTGTAGACCGTCAGACTTCCTTTAAACGGGTCGCCAAAATTTTTATCCTGGGCGCCCGCTTCAGGATGTGGGGGCCATGATGATGGTCAAGTGTATTTAAAAAAAAATACTATACTTAGATGGGTACCTACTGAAGATGGAACGAAACTAAAAAATTGGGTTATTGTCTATTTTGTGGAAGCCATCGGCAAACAAATTCTGAAAATAACCGATATACTGGATTACTTGTTAGGTAAGGTGAAGTTATTCTTGAATTCATGAAACTTGCCGAAAACGGCTATGAAAATTGCCAATGTTCTCCCGTATGGCTTTCAGTAAAAAGACTTGTACCTACCTACCAAAAATTTGATATAGCTTTCATTAGTAGGATCGAAATACCAATATTTTTATGATACCTAGCTAAGTGAAATATCCTATCGGAATATGATCATAATATTTAAAATAGCATTTTATAACATTAACTACTGTATGCAAAATATCGACCAACTGCACTCTAATAACTTAGATATAATTTTATTATTTCATAATGTAGGTTTGTATTCCGATTAGGATCTATAAAAAAAGCTTTTTCAGATTATTCTTATTAGATTTAAGAAGGTCTTACAATATTCTACTAGATCCTATTGGAATTTTTTAGGCATACCTACAATGTTAGGCAACCCTTTATTTAATAAGAAATTCTCCCATTATTCTCTTTACTCTATAAATTACTAGACCAGACTAATTTTATAGGTAGGTTCATATCGCACTGACTTATGATTGTCAGTTAGTGACTTATGAAAACAGTTCAACCGGTGAATATTTTATAGTGACGTCCCGTGAGGGTAGGCAGGTCATTCGTTACATAGGGTCGGCACATTATAAAAGGTGGCGAATGAAGGAACGACCTTTTGAGAACAGTGGTGGTATTTCATTAGTCAGACGATCTAGCCGTTTCATTAGAATGCATTGTTATCTTAGGGGTCAGATACACAGAACTACGGTTGTAGCGCGTCGACGCAGGTCCTTAGCTGATTCCAAATGCATCCGATTAAAATCTGCACTTTTATAAAAAAAAACATTTTAGATTTAAATATGATTAATTGGAAATCAGGTAAGAGCTGCGTCGACGCGCTTCAACTACATGCAGTGCTGTGTGTCTGAGCCCTTAGTTTATAGGTACCTACCTAGTGGTTTTAAGCTGAAAGATTTGGACGCACCTTTACAATATATATTACAGACTACAGTATAGGATTTTTAAGCTTTAATCGATTTTTATTGAAATTATCAAATTGAGAAAAATATTCTCTGATGAATGAATTTAAGAATTACCTATTTCTAAATAATTGATTAACTATCAAAAATTAAGACTTAGGTGTGTCAATTATTTTTGCTTTAAAATGCATTAAATTATAGATTATGGATTATGCCGCTCCTAGCCGGCACAATGATTGAAATTATCGCGCATCAGTGCTTTGAACCCGCCGCTGGGTGCATATCACAACGTGAGATCGAGTGCTGAACTTCAACTTACTAAATAATATACATAATGTAGGTGTATATTATAATCCTAAAAAAAATCCTGAATTTTAAATTTAGAAAATATATTAAAATACGCTATATATTGTTATTTGTGGTAGAATGTAAATCTATTTTCTCAGTTAATTAAATGATTTTCAGCACGATTAAATTTTGTGTAAACAATTAAGATTTTGAACCTACCTATTTTCGTAACTTTCACAATAATTGTCAGATTGTAAAATATACCGTAGCATCATTCATATCAGGGTAGTTTTCAATCAATAATTAGGTAGTTAGGTATAGGTACTTATTTTAAAAACGTACCAACATTTTTTTACAGTTTCTTAATTAAAACAGTCAACGTTTTTGGGCATATACCTAAGTAGGTACTTATCGACATAATGGAAAATCACATTAACACACAGAGATTTTTTTGTACAAAAAAGTCATATTTTTTTCCATTTTCGGCGGAATACAAATAAGTACCCAAATGCATGGGCATTTATAAGTAGATATTATAAAATTTTATATATTCGTATAAAAGTCGATAAATTATCTGTGAAATATTATATAAACAATTTTCATTTGTTCGGGAATAATAATGTATCTTAGTCTAGTCTAGAGTCTAGACTAGGCATTGGCAGTGAAATAATAGGAAAAATAAATATAAAACTAACACTTTTCAGAAAATTATTGATAAGTCAAAAACTTTTTCACTTTGACCATACTAATGATTTTTTGTGTATTTGACGTGATGTAAATATTCTGAACCCATTAAAAAATAATTGAGATTTCCATCTCCATACTAGTTGGTAATGTTGGTATGTCAATACTTCGCACACATAGGTACAATCTGAAAAGTTTGCCGTGTAAGTCCAATCTTAATATAGAAAACTAATACTTACCTAGATACTTTTTAATGCTGACAAAATGAAAAAAATAAGTAACATGCAGTTACTTACTATAGTGACTCTATTCTGCGAGATTTGTCTTATCGTATCGATTGCTCGCCGTAATATCGCCCTAGAAAACGTCAGTGCCATTATTAAAGAAGCTTCGCTTTTCGATTCTCAGGAGACAGTGTGCCATAAACCTGTCTATAGGCGTCCACCGCGCACCACGTGGGCGCAGGTGGGCGTGTCTTTCCGCCAGAGCGAGACGCCAGCACACCTACATGTGAAAACTTCAGTGGAAAAATAAAGATAGAAACATGCGTCTCGAAAGCGCTTGAAGAAAATCCCGGGAATGTGCGAAGGGGATGGCGCGCAGTATTGTTCGAAGGCTTTTGTATAGAACGCGAGTGAGACAGTATTTGTTTCGTATTGTTTGGTAAGAATTTTCATCAAAGCGAAATGGGTGTGAGGGGTTTTTATTGTAGTGATTTAGTGTAGTGGAAAATTGAATTTTCTAATATTTACTTATATTTTAACAACGTATATAGATACCGAAATACGTGTAGTAGAATATTTAACGACCCATTATTTAGGAAATAATAATTTTATTAACAATGTTGAAACCGCAATTGAATTCGATTTGAACAACAGTAGGAACCAAATATTCTGTTAAAACAACGGTAAGACACAGGTAAAGATAGCTTACCTATAGGTAACTATAAATATGTATGTACCTATGTAACCCGATCACTTTCATATATTTTCAAAGAATATCTGACTCTAAATCAAAATGTTTTTTGAGTTGTCAATAACATTGAACACATCCAGATATTAAGCATCTCAATAGTCTAAATAAAACAAAGGGTCTGAAAGCCCAATATTTTTTTGAATAAAATTATTAGGCAAAATTCCCTTAATAATTTCTAACTAACTTGGTAAAGTGAATCTTTAATAAATTAAGCCACGTTGTATCTAATAGATACCTACATAAATAAGCACTCTGTCATATTTAGTCAAATTATGAAAATAATAAAATATTTGATCAAAATAAGTTAGGATATTTCTTATATTTTTTTCTGAGCCTTCGTCCTTTTTGTCATTAATTATTAATATAATGATAGTATATAAGTCATGGACCCCACATCTTGAAGCGGGCCCCCAGGCCAGGATCTTGGCCGCCCCCCCCCCCTACGTATCGCTATGGTTAAAGACAGTCTGACGCTCTACAGTGTTGATTATCAAATGGTGTTCGAGGTCAAATAAAATTCAGTGTAATTTAGCAATTTTTTAACGCATCGAATTATTTAGTTGTCGAGTATTACTCATCACGTCACAATAGCCATATATTGTGAAATAGCAACAACTCCGAAGTAAAATAGCGCCGCAGGCGATTTTTTTAATTATTAGAGCAAATTTAAGATGTGTGTTTATCAAATTTATCTGGTCGACCGGTTACGCCGGGCCCCCCCTGAGCCCGGGCCCCTAGGCTAAAGCCCTGTCAGCCCCACCTTTGTGGGGGCCATGATGTAAATACCTACATACCTAATATGTATGTATCTCATGTTTACTTTTATATAATTTATCATTGTACCTACACAGTTAAATTTCTTGGTTTACATTGAGAAATACCTAACCGAAAAAAGTATCGATATCATCCACCAAAATATGACTTGCAGGGTATGGGAAGAGTATACAAAAGCTGATGTAGAGTTCCACAGTATCTTTTATACAGAGGGTCGGGATGAAGAAGAGAGACGTGGTTGAATTAAAATGTCAAACTCGTCTCATGAAAAATATCAGTTTTTCACCTATCGTAAATTAATCAAACCTAATACACTAATATATATTTTAGTACCAAGGAAATCAAACGAAAAATTGGCCACCTCACGTGTTCATCCGGCCGGATGGGAATGCACCTTAGTAACATAAATATATAAGTACACTACTTATAAATAAGTTGGTAGGTAAATAGATACTTTGATACACTTATTAGTATTTTTTTTTAATTAAAAATCTTTTGCAATCAATAATTAATTTTTCAACACACGATACGCTACAGTGGGTAACTAGTGCCTACATTAAATTTATAATTTAGTAATTACTTAGATATCATCTTCCAAATAATCTATATTCTAAATTCCAAGTTTAAATATTAAGCGGCCTTTTTGTAGTAGGTATTTTTTTTAAATAATAATTGTCATGTAGGAAAACTCATGTAATTTTCTTTTAACGCTGACCTACCCCTTTAAGGCGATCGCGGCGACTTTCCCGATCACCCACTCAATCGCCTCTCGCCGTCCATTGGTTCAAAATAATCGCAATAAAATAATAATAATAAACACGAATAATGCCTCATTGTTTCAAACCATACACGAGAGCAAGACAGAACATCATTTTTTATTATACCCATCCGGTTTGATTTCGCGTGTGCGTGAAGGAGAAAGAGTACCGCGTGTCGGGTTCGCGTTCAGGTTTTTGTAGTATGGGGCGTTCAATTGATGTAGCCAGTAGTACAAAACGCGACTCTGTTGCGGAAGGTCTGTTCGTAGCGTTCGCGGTAACGGACGGAAAAAGAAAATCCAATTTTCCTACGCTCTGTACGCCCTTGCAAATATTACTGCGAATTGACAACCCTTGCAATTATTTCTGTTCCAAATTTAAAAACATCAATCTCAAGCAGTCATCTATTGTTCTTAATTCAAACAACGTGTTTCATTCAAACTGTTTTTATAATAATTGTCATCTTATTGTTTTGATATTTTTCCCTTTTAATTCAACCATACCCAAGATTTACGATCTCAATATTGTTCTAATATCTTAAACAATATAGTTAAATCTACATACAATTTGATTCCACCAAATATTAATAATTAAGAAACATTTTAGTGACATATCTATTAAAAATAATATTCCCTCAATATTATTATTATATGTGTTGTTTTTTTTATACATGACATTTTAAATGAACCTTTTTAACATTTATACTTATGTAGGTATATAAACCCTTGGATAATTTAATATCAGTTGTGTGAAATAACTTAAAACGTGTGTTGACATTCTGAAGACAGTGCAAAGACTTTTAATTGACTTGTGAAATTGAACTTTCTGTGTGTCTAATATAATTATAAAAAGATTTTTGAATTATTGTGTGTAGTTTCTTGGTGTATTTGACGTTTGGGGGATTCAAGAAATTGGACTTGCCGATAGACAGATAAAGCAGCCGACATCAACGAAACAACACCTAATTAAAAATGCCAAAGGTAAACAATATGTATTTTAAAATATATCTAAGTACTTACTTACATATTAATATAATATATACCATGTACCTACTTTCTTAGTAGGTATTAATTTATTCTAAGTAAAAATATTTAGAGATATTTATACTAGAAGCCTATTTAAAGATAATTCATGTATAAAATATATCATTGCCAATGGTCTATCTCATCTTAAATTTCAGGTAGCAAATATTTAAACCAATGATTGTAGAAAGACTAAAACTGCACACATTTAAAGTGACTGAAATGAGTTAAAAAAAATAATGTCCTCGTTCGCCAAAATGGCAAGACTACCTACTTATGTCAATCTAATCATAATCCAATAAGTACATAATATTTATTTAAATTTAGAACACGCTTGCAGAAGAGTTCTATATTTAAATTTAACTCTTCTTTTTGACGAAGCCATCTCCAAGCATCTGCACCCATTACTTAGGTATTTAGTTATAAGTAAATAATATAAACAATATCTACCTAAGAAATATTATGTACCTACTTAGGTAGGTAGGTACCGTACTGATTGTGCAATAGGTAGGTATCTATGGAATTCATGTATATACAGTATCTATCCCAACTTCTAATCTGACATAAAATTCTAAAAAATCATCTGTTTATTTAAAAAAACGCGAAATATGCCATGCTTGATTGTTCCGTTCAATACTCATAGTGTAGTTCATTAATCAGAGGAGTAGGAGAAAACTTTACTATGATAATAAATAATTTGAAATAACAAAATCGTGCTATGAATAAAAAGCTTACGCGCCAAACTACCCGAAAAATGATTTTCCTAAAACAGAGAATAACATCTTTAAATCAAATGTGGAGATTTGAAAGAAAACAGGTTCTATTACGAGATAGAACTTATTAGGTAGAAATAAGTAGCTAATTATAATAGTACCTATCTATACAAAAAGGTCACTTGGTTTATGAAGCATGAAACAGTCCAAAATATTCATGTCCCTTAAATTCTAAGAGAAATGTAACAATTATATTATGAAGGAGATTTCATTAAGTAATATAATAAAACTGTTACTAAAATTGGTACCTACCAATTTAAATAATTTTGCAGAGATTTCAATGTACTTGGGTACCTAATAGGAAGTGCCTTGTAGGTACCTTCCACACTAGCCGCTGTTAATATGCTTTTACTAGTGGCGAGGTAAGTACGCGGATGCCTGAGTTTTCGCGACCCTAATCCAAAATCTTCTTTGAGTGTTAAAAATTTTGAATTGAATATTTTTAATTTTCTAACGAAGCAACCGTCTCATTTTCCTCATGAAAAACCGCCACTGGATTTGATATAGGTAACTGGACTATTTGGTTAAATCGGTATTTAAATACCTACAAGCGTATTTATAGTAGGTATATACCTACCTTGAAATAATAATTATAAATCAAAAGTTAGCAGATACACCTTCATAGTAGGTGATCATACCTGTATAACTGGTGACAACGATATACCTACCGACCAGAGAACTCAGAAATAATGGGAACTGAAATACATAACGGGTAAGGCGATAGCAGGTTTCGTTTTTTGCGCACCACAGTGCCGATGTAGAACGAAACACCTATAACCGACTCAAGTAAGGAAGAATCCGGGTTAAACTTACACACGTGTCAAGAATACGTTTTACGTCGAATACTGATAACTGCTCTCGGTTTATGCATTTACGCTCATTTAATGTTGGTGTATTACACACACTATTGCACGTGCATAATGCGTGTTTCGTATTCGTAGGACACTCACACATTCAAAATCCTGCATCAAGATGCGGCGTATTGAATATAGCCTATCGGTATTCTATTTAGTATCTGTTCTGTGCTACCGACCATAATATCGGTCAGAGAACAGTGATAATCACTTGACAGATCACGTTATCCAACGGTATTCGAGAAAAATACTTAAAGGTGACCAAGAGCACGCTGGATCGAAAAGATAACCAAATTTAGCGTAAGTACCTATATGGCAACGCAAGAATGAGACAGCAATGAAAGCCCTACATCCAGCAGTGGATCGAAAGTGCCTTAAATGACCTATGTCATCAATCATATGCCAAACGACAAATTTAATATCATTATTGTGATTACATAGTTGCATAACAGATCTACTAAGTACCTATAAACATATTATACATAAGCGTTTGACAGAAAATATGACGTAGTTATAGCAACGCCGAGCGCGATAAAACGATGCAATAGGCTTCATGTAAATGCAGTCGGAAATAATTATGGTAACATTAATTAAATTTATTTAGAATAAATCGCAATCTGCGCAATTTCAAGGTTTCAATGTTTCACTTTACTGCCCCCACAAGCAAAAAGTAGCGTTTCGACAAAAATTAAAAATTGAGTTAGTGTATTAATAATGCTCTACATGAAATTCTGAACCATTTGAGAAAAGCAGTAAATAATCTATACAAGAAGACAGTATAAAAAGATTCATAAGCAAAAACACAGCATCGATTGAAAAAATATACCTACTGGTTTTTGCTTATACCATACCTAAATCAAAAGATTCGTCCACATTATTGAAAAAAATCTTAAGAAAAGTTGAAAAAACGTGAATGTCTCATTATCTCAAAATGTGAGCGGCAAAAAGCTGTATTTTTGCTTATAGGGACAGCATGGCCCCCACATCTTTGGCGGGCCTCCCTACCTATCGCTAAAGATAAAGGCAGTGTGATGCTCTACAGTAGGTGTACCAAATGATGTACGCGATAAAATTAATGTGTATATTTAGTGTTTTTTGTATATCTTAATACATCCGTTTGAATTATTGAGTTGTCGAGTATCGATATAATATAATTAAAAAATTAAATCGTACAACCATATAATTTTAAATGATATTAATATTGAAGAACAATAGCGCCGCATGCAACTTTTTTTTACTATTAGAGAGAATTTGTGATGTGTGTTTATATCACTTATCTGGTCGACTCGCCACGCCGGACCCTTCCTGAACCCGGGCCACCAGGCTAAAACCCTGCCAGCCCCCCTTTGTGGGGGCCATGGGGGGCAGTATAGATACCTTCCTTAAATATAATTTAATTAAATAAACATACGTAGTGTTTATATACTGAAATAATACTTAATTGTTTAGCATAGAGTTTAAGCTTATTCCTAAAATCGACAATGGTGAACTTCTTTTTCAAAAGGGACGAACCGTCTTTCGACCATGCCAATGGCATGGTAAAAAGTTAATGTGGTTTTCAATTTGTTCTATGTTCTTAACGGTTACTGTGAAAATATTAATATTTTTATATGTACCTACCTAATAGCTGTTGATTTTTTAAATTGTATCTTAATATTTTCTCATTGCCTATTCCCATGCTAATTTTATATATGTATTAAAAGTTTCGTATCATTTATAGTTGCATTTTTTTGCAACCAAACTAGTTTTCTTGATAATTATCCAATACTTGATATCAATCTTTTGGTAGGAGTCAAACAGGTTTTGACCAATATTAGAGTACAAATCCAATATTAACATCTTCCTGAATAAAATTTGGACTGATAGTATTTATTTAAAGTTTTTAATTTACTATAATATTATATTATTAAACTAATTTGTAATTAAATTACCATTTTATTTATTTAATTGATGCCACCTGTCTTTTTATAAATTGTATAAATGTTACATTATTATTATTTAAAATATGTACTCATATAATTTTGGAAAACATTTAGTTTGTGGCATATTTCCCCGACAAAATGGGGAAAGATGGCAATAAGTTTTTATATTGTTCCATTGATTTTTTTTATACTATTACTACTAAATATTAGATATAATTTTGAATATAAACATGTTCCAGCGTTGCCAATTTAGCGTTTTTGTTGCCAGATCTAGCATCTAGGTGTCTAGCTTGTAAAAAACGCATCTGGCTTGTGGCGTTTTTGCTAGCGTTTTTTGATGCCTCCAACAGCTTTAAATGTGTTGAAAAAACGCTAGCTATTTAGTTTATTTATTTTCATGCACATCAAATTTCTGACTGATCAGATACTTAATGCAGGTAAATCGGTACCTATTTTAGTGAGAAATAAAACACGAGGAAACAATTTCATGCATTATATAATGATTTCGTATATTATTCCAAGTCTCCGCGTATATAAAATTATAATTCAATATTATTATTCATCTAAATAAAGGGTATGTTCATTAATTATCTATGTCTGTCCCACAAAAAAGAAGCTCTTGTCTTCAAATCGAAAATTGAACGCTGTTGACACGATATAGGTATTTGTCGTCAATTTTGAAATTATTTTTCTGTTAAATTGTATGGTTTTTACACGTATCGATTTTTTTCGATTCTTGCACTTTTTTCGATACATGAAAGCAAAGGTATTGATTTTGTTCTTGGCAGAATAAGTAAATTTACCTGACATTTTATTTTCACAATATCTAGCATTTTTTCCTGCTGCAAAATAGCTTGGTTTCATATCCCATCTGGCATGTTTTTGTCAACGATAGTTGGCAACACTATTAGTTCATAATCTTTAATCCGTCAAAGTAAAAATTAGGCATCTCCCCCCCCCCCCCCCCCCGACTTACCTTATGTAGGTACCTAAGTGTATTAAAAAAATCTAATAAAAAGATTAAATCCAGCCCACATAATATTCTTTCAGTGATCAAGTGAGTGCTCTTGTTCCATAACTCATGTGAACTAATTAAAAAAAGCTACTCTATCGGAGATGTTTAAAATTTACCACTGAAAAGGCAATCAAGTTACCAAGTAGGTAGATTACCTACCTACTACCATGACACGCGTTATATTATAGTTTCATCATTTTAAATCAAACCGTCCAAAAACTTAAATAGATTTGCTTATCAGAGAATATGCACCTATGTGTAATTCAGAAGCATAGCCACAACGGTGGGGCATTAAACTCAACTTAGGTATTATATATGTATGGAAAAACATATAGGCACTACGACGTTATTGTGTTGAATTCTTTTTAGCCTTTTTTAGCACGAGTCATCAAAATCAATTTTCACTAGATCCATCCAAGTTGCCATCATTTCTTCGACCACATAACACCAATAACACCCAAATTTATATTTAAAAAAAAATGCAATAGCATACCTACTGCGAAAATGAAAAACTCTTCACGTTCTCGTTCACCAGTTATGAAGCTACTAAATTAAATAATTTGCAATAATAATAAGCTTTTTATTATTTTTTATTTTACCTCTCTGTGCTTCTCTCTCATATTATGGTCACTGGTCACTCCTAAGTTCTAAACTAAAGTCTAGTAAATTCATTCTTGGGTAACTGCTCCGGAGTCATTCTTTAACTTTAAACAATTATTGAACATGCATCATATCAAAACGTAATGCGTCGTAATACACCCAATTAATTAAGTATGGTATAGGGCGGCTTTGGTTGTTGTTAATGTGTATTATGTATGTATCAAATTTGCACTATATGTGTATTCAAAATTACTATTAATCTACCGTGATGTTTGTTTGAGGTTTTCAAAGAACTTTGAGGCGGTAAGCTTCAGGTTTTGATGTTGGCTCTTTTTGTACTTGTAAAAAATCCCACTAATATTAATTGAAACTACGTTCACTTAATCTTATCAGAGTAAAAGGAATAAAAATACGTTAATTATTATGCCTTGGATTCTTGGTAATTTTTGATGTTACATTTACAAAATTATTGTTAGAGTAGGTTTTGAATATTTCGATTTTGGCTAGATATTTCCAATCTTTGTACATATCTATGTATCAAACACAGTATTATTTGCCGGTAGAATCTTCATTCTTTAAGAATATTTTACAACCAAATTAAGTGTAATTCAACACTTTAACCATTGTTATATTGAAATATAATAAAAGACCGACCGTATTGTTCCCAGGTGTACAGGAAGCCGGAGAGGTATTTCTTATTGTGGACTGAATAAATTCCTACCTGCCCTTCATTGTTGATCCCCGCGATGAAAATGTTTTATAGAGTAATCAAAAACACGTGTTAAGCTTTGTAAACCGCGAAATTGGTGACTGTGACAGGCCGATTTATTAGCAACAGCTACGAAGAAAATGTAAAAGCTCATGCTAAAACACGGAAACTTTTTTATAAAAGCTTAATCAGTGATAAAACAATAATATATCTTATTAATAATAATTATTACATCAGTTATAAAATCAGTATACGTACCTACAGGTGTATTTTAACGATCGATTTCTTCAATATGTTATTAAAACTTACGTTATCATAAAAAAGCTACTTCAAAATAAGTAGGTAGGGGAAGGGAGGGAGACTTGATCCCCGTTTTATATTTGTTGTTATAACTTTTCTCCTACTGTGATTGTAGTAATTCTTTATAACCTATTAGTTGCCAAATTTATCTAGGTATTCGTTTATAATTCACAAAATGTGGATAACTGATTAAAAAAAATATATTTAACAAAATGTCAGGTAAGGGAAAAGTGATCAAGTCACCCCCAATGTGGGTGACTTGATCACTACATATGGGAGATTTGATTAGGGGGGATCCCACATATGTATGATAGTCATAATCATAAATAATACCTCTAGTTATTAAAAGAAAATATTTTATTGACCTTAAACTCTACATAATAATTTATGCTTTTAATAATTAAATCAATGCACATCATTCAACACTAAAATTGCAAAGAGACTTGCGGAAAAATGAATTCGCTTGCTCATAGACTTAAAAATTGATTTAGATAGATTCTTTGCAATCTGATATCTCGCTACATCACCTATGTCTTCGACTGCAGGCCATTTAAATGTCTTGTGGTCACGTTTTCTGGCAAATTTCACTTTAAATCTCTTTGCTGTCTGTTGTTGAATCTGCCCGTAACGATGTAGCTTCTTTTTGTGTGAAATAAAGTTGACAATTAATTTTATCCAATCATCTACCGTAAGCTCAAAGTCATCATCGACGTCTGATTCGCAGTCTGTTAAAAATTCGGCTTCGAGGACTTAGGTTGTAAAGAGAATCAGGCGATGGAAGAACGGGAACATCATTTTCCGATGAACTCGAAGAATTTTGAATTTGTTTCAAATTTTTATTAGTTTTTAAACTTATTTTTGCTTTTCTGATTTCCATTCTATATTCTTTGTCCCCTTTATGTTCCCTGGCAATATATTCTGCCTCAATAGCCTATAGAAACTAACTATGGGAGATGTGATCCCTAGGGATCTAGTGTCCCATAGTAAACGTGATCAAGTGTCCCCAATACTAGTCAAATCAAAATTATTGAATTAAAACGGTAACTACAAACGAAATTAAAACAACTACTAACAGCAAATAAATCTTGAATATATACATATAGACTGAATAAATACAACAATCACTCACCGTTATGTAAAAAGCAGATATTGAAGTCCAAAGATTTAGAAAAAACTTGTCTAAACTGTCAAAAAGAGTTCGGTCGGACGTGTTCTTTACTCCATTGATTTCGAAAGCTCTGAATATACTCTGACGTCTACGGTATATGGCGGGCAGCCAGTGTTACCAATATTGAAAGATTTTTTTAACACAATAACGAGTTCTTGGTGGGTGAACAAGTCTCCCAGGGGATCATGTCTCCCTCCCTTCCCCTAAGTACCTACCGAATGATTTTCAAAAATTTACGTATATATAGTGCAATTATATTGCTTCTCCCCATCACCGTTAATAATAAATTCACTGCTAGATAAAGTCTTCTCTGAGCTGATTTCGTTCCCCTCGATCCACTGCATTGCATTGCCTTGCCAAATACATACTTCATCAGAACTTAATTACTTAGTCAATCCTGCGACGTATGAATTTTCCTTGCAGACATTTCCCACCTATTGGGTACCCCTGTATGAATAAATAAGGCTATTCTTCGAGTAATACAAATATGTAGGTATATTTAAGGTTTTTGGCAAAGCCTTATCGTATTATTCCGTCTTTTTGTCGTTACGCGTTATTCCCTATCGTGTCCGGAATTGTACTTATGCATTTGGCCGTACCACAGTTCACCATGAGCTGTTTATCGATAACCGATGGCCGTATAACATTGAGATCAAATTCATGCCTTAATAAAATACTTACAAAATACGTAATAAAAACCACCAGAATATAAACGAAAGACAGAATTAAATAGATATGTAAATAAATTATTTAATACAACCACACTGTATGTAATATTTAGATAAATTAATGATAATGACAGTGTTATTATCAGACATTTTTTATACCAAATAAAGATTCTAATTAAATTTAATAAAATTTGTATATTTTACATGTAACCATTCCCAATACACATGTCTCCATACCATAACTACTGTGCTAGATTTCTGAACCTCTCTTTTATTTAGGGTCCATGTTAGAGGCCATCCATGGACTGAAACCGTATGCGGTTTAGAACCGTATGCCACACTAAACTTTTGATTTATGTTTATGGAAATATATTTCCATAAAGTATAATATTATAATAATCTGATCGTATCCGTTTATACTATATACTTACACTTAAAAACTTCATAACAATATATATGAACATAAATCATAAATTTTGTATGGCACACGGTTTTAAACCGCATACGGGTTCAGTCCATGGATGGCCCCTTATTTATCTAAAATATAGGTACACAACGTTTCGGTTATGATTTTTTTTAATTGTAAAGTGATTGCCTACTGTCTAGCTAACTACACATGTGTATATATAGCTCAATAGCTCATAATATAATAATATACATTTGCAAATTTATAACTAACGTATATAATATGTCTAACAGTAATAATTTTACAAGCAAGTACTCGTACCTAGTTACCAAGGTGATAATAATAAAATATTTCATCATTCATTTAATTCGGCAACAATGAGATGATCTTTTAAATTGTTATTTGGATCCATGGGAAACTTACAAGGAGATACAATTGCAGGGTTGGCACTATAACTACCTACATATAATAAACAATACGTTAGTTTCTTTATAATAATAGTAATGTAGGAGTCTTTGATAACTACCTAAGATTTTATTTAGCTTAGTGCTTTTTTAATTAACTAAGTTAGGTATGCACAAATCTACATCGTGGAGTTGCTACCAAAAGATGGTAAGTCGATAATTTAGGTATTTAGAGTTAACAACGGATTATGTGTATACATATAAATATGTAGGTATGCTAAGAAAACAATATCAACCGACATATAGGTAGAACATGCACGTAAAGCACAAGGAAATTAGCATTATGCCTGATTTTATAGGGCATGTCAAACTTCAATTTGCAATTTATTTACTCCATAACATGATTTTGAGACTTACCAACTTTTGGCGGTAAACTCACGAACTTTTAAATTTACTTAGGTATATTATGTGACCTATCATTTCAGACATTACAGTGTATTCGATTCTTATCAAAATATTATTTAATTCCAATGAGCGTTGTTATTATTGAAGTATTTATATTTTGTCCGATATATTATAACTACCTACCTTTATTCGATGTCATGTTAACTTTTTTGATAAAACGATCGTTTTTGTTAAAATACAAAGCAGTTTGTAGGTTAGAAGCCACGTATTATTAAATGCATGCTGTTTTTAATGTGTATTTGACCCAGTGTAATAAGCTAAATTGTTGTTTTCTAATTTTATTATTAGATACGTATATTTTACACATTGGTTTTTAATACCTATAATTAAATACCTATGTATTTGGGTCCAATACATGGATCCGATAGGTAACCGAATCGAATAACTAACCAGTCAACTCTCGCAGAAAAGTTTAAATATTTTGTGGTGATTAGGTAAACTTTTTTACCTTTTGTTATGCTTGCTAACCCTGAAATCGTATCAAATTGTCGTTTGCAGGAATACAAAGGACGATGCATACTTGGCAATGGGAGGATCACAAAACAGTGTCCCGATGATCATTGCTCAATCAAGTCATTGTCATTCTGGCGCTAACAGGATGTCCATTGTCACTAAGTCGATTGTCACTTCACATTGTTATCCCTATACAATAGTCTGTACGTCTTATCTATATACCTATAAAGCTGCTCCAATAACGGATTTTTGGATCACTATAAGTAGGTATCTAGATAGTTTCCGTATTATTATGTTCTGTCAAAAGGGTAACGATTCATATTTTGCCAAAATTATAAAACAGTTTTAAATTGATATTTATGTTAGAGTTTGTCTTTCAGCTAGAAAGCTTTCAAAATTAATGATTCGTAATTCAAATTATGAAAAATTATTTCGATATTTGAAGTTCGAATATTGAAATTCAAAATTCTAGATTCGAGATTATGAAGACCCATCATAATTAAAATCACACAATAAAAATGTTCAATCAAACTTTATTTATTATAGGTAGCATTTCTCTACAAAATCATTATGAGCAGAAGGGTTCTGGAATATGATATTATTTTATCAAATGGGTAAGTATATAGGTACGAAGAAATACTGAGCTTTTTTTCATTATCAGTAAAATGTTAGCTTTTAGATTTAATATATTATCTTCATCTGGGTCTCATTTCGCTATTATCTTCATGGAAAAATACCTTATTCTATGGTGTCCATTTGTAGCTTGCAGACGCCTAGTAGCCTGGAAAATCATTGAAAGATACATCCGAATAGGTTTTATTTAAATTTAGATTATTCATGCAAACAGTAAAAATTCTAGGAAACGTCAAATGATGGCAAGAAACTCCACTCGAAATAGCCGGAAAATATTGTAATGTACATTTCTTTATTACCTACCCAACACATTCCATTAAGTGTTAATTTGTTTAATTTAGTAATATTGTAACATTACAGTTTTCGATCAATATACAAGTAGGTACCTCATCAATTTATATTAATTGATTTGTCAAGAGTTAAAAAGTGTCATATAATTATTAAATTAAACCAAAATCTTAAATGTTATTTTAACATGATCATTCAACGTCATTCAACGCACCACTGGTTGTTAATGCTTTATATGAATAAGACTTTTATATATACCTTCAATCAACTGTCTTCATTTGCAAACATGTCTTCATATAATATAACAATAATGCTTTCTTGGTTGAGCACATGGTATTGACGCCATTGTCCACCACACTGTCAACAGTGGACGGGTCATTTTAATTGTAAACCATTACAATACTTACATAAAGGTGGAATCACAATAAATCCGGTATTACAGGTAACCTTTAAAGGGGTGGTATTAAAGCTGACAAGATAGAGTTAAGTGCGCTATGTCCCGAAGCTTTTATGAATTATAATATATAGATATGTGTATTTAATTTGATACTATCTTGATATTCAGCGGTGATTTTCTTTGACGCAGATAATGCAATAGATTCGTCAAATAATATAAAAGGAGGCCTCGAAACAATTGATTATATAAAATGATCATTTGATGATTATACAAAAGTCTTAAAAAGATACGTATTTCTCACAAATTGGATACCTTTCCTATAAATTGGAAAACCGACATCAAATCGTCTCTCATTATGTGCCTCTTATGTCAAAAAAGTGAGGTCATTTATCACTCGGCAGTATTGCCATATTTCAAATAATTCCAGTGCTGCAAGGTGTCAAAATATACTATTTTCATCGGATTTTAGGACGAAAATTTAATAATAAAAAAAACATCCGGAGCAGTGGAGCACCACAAATTTTCGGTGCTCCGGCTCCGCTCCTGCTCCGGGTAAAATCCCGTTGCTCCAGACCTCCGAGCTCCGTTCTAACGCTCTGGTAATTACTATTATATCTAGTCACCTTCCAAAATATTGTGTCAATCAAAATGAGCTAATAATGTGGATAAACACCTATATATGACGACATTGAGTAGAATTGATATTATTGATTCGATATCACTGATTGTATATATGGAAATTTAACACGTTCATATTCTATACTTACATATTTAGTGTAAAATATAGTTAAACCACCTAAACCTACACAAAGACACCGTATATCAGAGCATATTTATATTTTCATTGTGCAAACGTTCCAGACACCTGAACCCTTTGTTCGGTGGAACATCTGAAACCTGCCCTTGCGCGGATGAAGGGTGCGAGCTTTTTGTGCAATCGACTGACTGCCCCATTGACAATAACATGGAATTGGAATAAGCAAGTAGTTGACCCTTTCGATGCCAATACCCAGACCCCATTAATTAATAATTTTACCATAATTTATTTATTTTAAAATATTTTTGTATTCAATACAAAAAGAAAATAATTTTAGGGTTAAACTATCATTTCAATTTACGTTTCAAAACCTTCACATATTTTAATAGACATTATGACGAGAAAATAATTTATTGATTATTGATATAATATCTACATTGAGAACAAACGAAATATTAAAATTTCCACATAGTTATAATGAACATACGATGATAGGTACCTAATTAAAATAATAAACTAGCTATAGGTATATACTATATACCTACATATCTACCTTACTTAGAATGTTAAAGTCACATGTTTCAATATGCATAGGATAAGATCACAGACACTAGAGCAGCGGTGGCGAACCCATGGCACGTGTGCCACACATCGCACGTGCGGTAATTTTGCTGGCACGCGAAAGAATCTTAGATTTTCTTTATAAAAAAAATTTTGAAGTTTTTACGAGACAATCTTGGTCACACTTGCAATATCGCATTTGAGTCGACCGAATGGTTGTCATTGTAATATTTCTAATAAAACGAGTATCTGATGTAAATCACTTGTCATCAGTTTTCTCACCAGCATAATATTTTTGGGTGGTTATACCTTCTACTAGTAAATTTAGAATTATTGTATTTGTTGTGGTCTTTCCTCGGTTTTTTATAATAAATATGATGTGTGTTTAACTGGTCAAACGTTTCAAATGTTTGTATAAGAACAAATATCGCGTTTACAATTGTTTTTTATTATTTTATTTTTACTTATCACTTTGTGGAGACGGCAGGGTGGAATTAAAAAGTAAATCATCATCATCGTCAGCCGGGGTCGATCCACTGCTGGATGAAGGCCTCACCTAATTGTATCCACTCTTCTCGGTCACTAACTATTTCCTACGTACGTAATATATTATTAGATACTGTAACTTTATAATAATCAAATAATATTAATAATAGGCACATACTGTGGTTTCTAATTTATATATATATATATATATATATATATAATAATAATAATAATATTTGCCATTTTATGAATTACGAATATTTTGCCATGTATGTATTAAAAGGTTCGCCACCGCTGCACTAGAGTATTATAAAAGACTAAAGTACATTCGATCATGTTTTACTTATTTTCATATTCTATAAAACCTAATCATTTATTCCAATGTTAAACAAATGACAATATTTGACAATATTTTGCATATTCATAGGTATTGTAAAAAAAATACCAGACGCTCAAAAACAAATAATTATAAAACATATTTAATTAGTGCAGAAGTCCTTCAATCACGGTCAATCAGTGTATTTTACTCTACTTACTGGTAGTCAAACGATGTTTAATATAAATATACTAATATTATTATAATATCATTAGAAAGACAGAAAAAATAGTTGCTATTTGGGTAGTTATTACGTATTTAAACAGATAAATAAATATATAGTTTTTATTACTAATAATACTTACCATCTGTAAATTTAATAATATGTTTATATTAAAAAAAATCGATTACGTACCTATCAAAATTTCTATCGAATATAATAAATTTACTTACATGAATGTATATTAATTGAATAATTACTATTCGCTATCGACTTACAATAAAAAGCTTTCGATGTGTCAAAAGTTCGCCAGATGAGCTTTTTACCGTCTAACGACTCTAACGTAATCACAATGCTTACAAGTATCTCCCGTTCGCAAGTAATACAATGGTAATAAAATAAAAAAATCCCCATACAAAAGACCTGAAAAGACTTGTGCGATTGTGAACGAAAGAATGGACACACAGCACCGAGGGAATCTTTCAACTCATTTTTTATAAGCCTGGATTCAAAACCTAGTAGTTTCAGATTTTTTTTTTTGTGTTTTTATGTAGTAGGTAGATTTCTTTATTTATTTTTATTTCTGCAATTAACCACTTAGAGACTTCTCATTAATATCAGATACCACCCACCTTATCCCTTCATTTTTAGTTTGATTGTATTGCTTCAAAGTAAGTAGGTATTACTATATTAAGTACCTTGTGAATATATCATTAAAATTATTAGATGTTATGTTAATATGAATGAATGCATTAATTATTTGATAGTGCCTATTCTATAAATATCTACATGTTATATATATAGTATTCTAGTGATTATTATTAGGTATATAGGTATATCTATTTATTGTTCATTAAATACTAGTCATCGAAACTTAAAAGAAATCCAATTTAGTAATGCATCATGTTCATCATCGAATAACTTGAAGAGACTGGTGGTGTTGGGTAGCCTCCAAAGAAGGCGAAGCAGAGGAACTGTGAAGGAGCTTACTCAGGAGCTCAAGACAGCCTTCACTTTGTCCTGAGAGAAGCAGAAGACCATGAGGGTGAAGAGTCTATCACTATACTTTATTCCTTTCATCTACTCTACATCAACACACAGACACAATGAACATATTATTATGTATTATTATATTATGATTTAATTGATATTTTTAAGGAGAAAACACTTAATTCTATTTTTATTTCCTTAACCAGATAACGTGCAACTCGTTTTAAAATTACGAGGAAACTCGCAAGGCTTAGTCGTACCACTTAATTTTTATCGTTTTAAACTAAGGCGTAGTTCCCTTTCACCATCGCGCAGTAGGCTCTTTACACAGTAGGATAATAGTTTGACGATGAGTATTATACGTATTACACCCACGATGGCCGCATGGCTTAAGCGTCGGCCTTTAATGTCGTGGGTCCCAGGTTCGAATCCTGAGTACACATATTGTTTTTCAATTTGATGAGAGTATGGACCTAATAAGTTGAGCAAGTGGCTGACATCCATTTCTCGTACAAACAAAATCTGTTAATACAAACCTCCATTCCGTGGAGGCCCATATGATCATATTATTAGGATCGGACATGGTCGGAATAATTCATGTCCAAAAGAGGACCAAAACATCATTTTCACGATTAATGATTACGAAAGAGGAATTTTTAATGCCTCGGTGTCTTAAGTAAAATGTAGTACGTTTGCTCAACTTCATGAAATATGTGGTAGTTTTAATATTGATTAGTTATAGTAGATCTACTTGAAATTGGACATCTCTTATATTGTGAGAGCTGTCATTGTCTATATATTTAAAAAGGCAACACAGGTAATATAATATTATCTATTAAGTAAAATCAAACACAGCTTTAACTCTATCACGTCAGCATTCTTCTTGTCCTTCTAGACAATTATGTACTGACTAATATTTGTTGCGTATTAGGTACATTGTATGCGTTTAATACTTATACATAATAATTGAAATATTTCTTGTTGTTGACCTCTGAAATATTTGGCTTACAGATTTCTTTGTATACTTTATCGTAAGAGCTCCTGAATAGTAAGTACTCAGCTAAGTATTGAAGGTTTTCCGGCACACACATTTACCTTTGTGCGATGAGGTTAAAAATTGCCCGCGTGCTTGGTCCAATGGCGTTTAACAATGAATACCATATTAGTGAAATAAATTTATTGTAACAGAAATAAATATGGGAATATTATTAGAAGTCTAACCACTTAAAACGATGTTATAGTCACACATCAAAGTGGTTTCTTGACACCGATAAAACAACTGTATATTTTAGAAAATATAAAAGTAAGATTATGTGAATAGGTAAACCTATGAATTAGCGATTTTGCCACCACATACATCATGAAGAATTTTCGCAATAGTGCAGTCCCTCCAGGAACGAATAAAATAGAATATTACAAATTCTTCGCCATGACCTAATGGCTGAGGATCATATTATTTGTTTTCAAAAAATATTTTATAGGTATGGACACTATCAAACGACGTTAAAGTTTTATATCCAAATAGGGTACGTATTATTTGCGTATTGAATCGATAGGATTATGATATAAGGATAGATAAAATAAATCAATATTAAGACACATTTTAAATATACAGTATTGATAAACATATCGCAAATACACCATCTCGTATATGAGTACTTGTGTTAAACTCATGTTTTTTTTAATTTAATTTTCAAGTTAAAGTCAACACTGATGAAACGATCATCTATGATGATGGCGCATTTACCACGTGTTTTTTATCGTTAATTTTTTGGAAGAACGTAGTATGGAGTACTATCTCATGTTTAAAAAATTACAAATTATTATGTGATGTATTCTTGAACCTGTTGGCATAATAACACAAGTGTTCTGAATTTATAAAATCTGGATATACGGAAAACATGTGAAAAGCAGAAAAGGTCTTTGATAATTAGTTAAAAAAACAAGTATAAATATGTATGTAGGTACCTATAGATAAGGAGTCCAAAAAAATTCTTTACTAAAAAGACAGCACAATTGTTATATAATAGAATCAAAAATATAAATATCCATTACTTATAATTCGGACATTTCTACTTTTGATTCTAAATTATGGTTTCTTTTTGTTCCGATTACATTAAACGTGTCTTCGACTGGAAATTTTATGATAACCGACTAGAAGCTTTGTTATTTATACAAATAATATCTTCAAACAATCAAATGATTTTGTAAATAAAGACATTGAAGTGAAGGGGAATCGGAAAAGCTTTTGTATGCAACAGACGCTTCAACGTTACATCCTTTGTGGTGATGATCATGATGAGAATTGAATAAGAGACAGATAAGTAGAGCTTGCGATGTCTCGACTTTTTTCATTACTCGAGAATCAATAATTTTATTCAAAATCAATTTATGCTCAACGTAATATACCTACAATAGTTAATTCTATTTTACTTTCATTATTTTAATAGCTTAAAATTTAGTGATTACTTACGACAAAAATGTATTCTATATATACATAAATGTCACCGTGTTCAGAAATTTGTACGTATACAGTTCGCTGTATCACACTCCATCGTGAAATGTTGTATCGGAAATATATGGTCGTATATTAAAGACCTTCCAATCTATTTGGGTCGTCTAGTACTGAGATAAAAAATCATGTTTAAATAAAACACAGTTCTTGTCGGTTTACAGGAAGCCAGTGGCATACAAATTTTAAAAATAGCCGATATACTGGATTATTTATTAGGTAAGGTTAGGTTTTCATTTTTGAATTCATGAATTTTGCCAAAATCGGCTATGAAAATTGAATTAATGTTCATATTGAATCTAATAAAATTGGAGACCGTATAGTATACAGGCATCTCTTTTCGATAGAAAGCTCACAGCAAACTGTGCTACGGTGAAATGTTTTACGTACAATTTACATGTAACCAAATGTCACAGAGTTAAATATATAATTTATTATAAACCAAAAATATTTTCAAATATTACGATTCCTTGTATACCTACTACCCTCCACGTAACCTTGCAATTTGTAATATTTTTTTATGAAATCAGCCAATCAGGCGCCTGGCATTTACTTATACACTAATACGCAGTGCGTATTACACACAAATCTTGTCACTGTGTACAATAATTGCAAAGTTACGTGGAGGATACTCTACCTACTGTGGATAATAATTATGTTAGGATTGAATGTATCGAGTTCGTTCAGTTAATTCACGTAATAATAATACTTTTGAAGGTTTATTGACCGCATTTTGATGCGAATTAAACGTTATTTATTGTAAAAGATCACAGGTTATCAAAATCAAACACAAGTGATATTCTTTTATTAGTTACCGAGCGATTATTGCACTCAAATGCAATCGAACTCATGGAAATCGTTCACTTTTCAAATCATAACATATCATATTGTAATCAATAAGAGATCATAACATATTGTATATTATGTTGCTTATCACTTTAAAAAAGAGAGCGAAAACTACACAAGATACAGCGTCGATTTTTTTTACCCAGATGATGCAATCGATTCGTCGGAAGACATAAAAGGGGGCTTCGAAACGGTTATAATCTACACCATGATAGTATGCGTAAAATATCGATTATTTTACGTTAGGTTCGGGTTCCAACCTCAGATTCCTAATGCCCTCCTAGACAAAGTTAACATCGATAAGCAAAAAAACCAATACATTAATAATTAATAATTATCACAGTTAATAAAAATCCCATACAGTGGGATGGGATAAGTAGGTACGCAGATCAACAAAGAATGGAAAATAAAAAATAATTGAAAAGGGGCGGATAATAGAAGAAGAAAAATACACTACAAATAGGTATCCAGTTATTATGGTAAGTATGTAGCTTTTAAGCAAATCATTTTTAAAGAGGCAAGAGAACAAAATAGATATTTGGGATTGTGACCCAGACCCATTTGTTCTGTGTAAAATGCGTCGATGACATTGAGCAACTTTACAAGCTACAAGCCAGCGAATTTACAATCTGCTTGTAAACTCACCCAGTGTCATCATCGAATTAGCTAACAGTCAGATTGTAAACAATCTACCGAGAAAAGTTGAAAGCGGGGCTACTTTACACGCTACACGGTGGTGTGTGGGCCGACCTGCGTCTGCGCAGTAGAGCAATAGTGGCTATGGGCCGATCTGCGTCTGCGCAGTAGAGCGATAGTGGTGACTTCCCGGTAAAAAAAAACAAATTACTCAATACGTCCTGTCAAAATAGTACCAAAAATTACGGTTTCAACTCGCTAGCTTGTTGGCTTCTGAGCGAGTGGAAAGTTTTGTGTGTCATCATCACAATCGCACTAGCTGACTCGCCCGCTTCTAAACTCGCCGACTAGCAGCTTGTCATCGACGCATTAACAGTTTACGCGTCGGTGTATAATGTCGTGGGTCCCAGGTTAATGGGTATGGCAAATACACATATCGTTTTTCAATTTGTGTTTGGAGTCAGAGCAGAGCATGGACCTAACAGATTGAGCAAGTGGCTAATATCCTGTTATGTTAATACAATCCTCCACTCTGTGAAGGCCCATTAAAATATTATAATCATATTAGGATCGGACATGGCAAAATAAGAAAGAAAGATTTTTAATACTTATAATAATAATATGACCAACGCTCCGTGTAGGTACATGAACCTTGTCATTACATCATTATCTTACCCATACACAAGTTTAATAATAATTACCTCCTTATTATTATTTAAGTAAAATTATTGCCGTTAATAATTCCTACAGGTACATAAATTTAAAATTATATTATTTTATACGATTTTCATTTCGTATGTACCGAATACATTCTTATTTCAAATTACATTCTATATAGAATGTATATTGATTCTAATAAATCAAAACATCATTCGTCATCTGGAAAATAACATTATTTTTCCAATGAAAATTGATTATAGAATTTACATTATTTTTCTCGTTGTTTCATTATTTATTACTTTACAATAATTAAATAAGTGAACGTGGTATTATTAATGCATTATTCATATAAATAAATGAAGATTTACAGATAACCTTTCTGTTTGTTTTTTGTTATAATATCAGTGATTTGTGTCTTTATAATATTTATAATAATCAAGCTGATGACTGCAATTCATTGTTTGTGACTTTGCACTCGAATGTTTATAAAAATTGGGAACGTGAACACATAAAACTGTGATGGTTATATCTATTTTCTTGTCATCAAATTAAACAACCGTTGCATCCTACAAACTCATGTACAGATTGCAATATTATTTACTTATCTTACATCTTTTATTGTTATGCCATTATGGCACGTCCTATCGTCAAGGTATTCATATATTCAGCAATGACGAAGAGTGTGTTTGGAAGTCAGTAGGCTATGGGGATCCGAAAAATAGTGCATAAGTACTTGTCATTCATATTTACGCGACTTACGAAGATAATAATAATAATAATATGATATCACAATTATTATTGATTAAATGCACTAAATATCAACGTAAAATAACATTATAAAATTAAGAAAATTAAAGATGATAACCTAATCTAACCTAACCTAACAAATAATCCAGTATATCGGATTTTTTCAAAATTCGTTTGCCGATGGCTTCCACTGAATAGACAAGAATCGTTTTTTTTAATAATTAAGCCTTGAATATAATAACTGTGAAAAACCTTCAACTCTAGTACAAAGTGTAACAATAATTTTCAAGTAGATTTTAAGATATTCTCTATAAAAATATGATAAATTTACGTATGGATGGATTATTTAATCAGGGAACTCAGAAATAATTGGAACTGAAATACATAACGGGTAAGGCGATAGCAGGTAACCGACTCGAGTAAGGAAGAATCCGTGTTAAACTTACACACGTGTCAAGAATACGTTTTACGTCGAATACTGAAAACTGCTGCATCTACGCTCATTTAATGTTGGTGTATTACACACACTATTGCACGTGCATAATGCGTGCTTCATTTTCGTAGGAGACTCACACATTCAAAAGCCTGCTTCAACATGCGGCGTATTGAATATAGCCTATCGGTATTCTATTTATTATCTGTTCTGTGATTATTACTATCTTTCAACGCATGAGAATTGGTGGTAAATATTGGCACAATTGTTAAAACGGATAAATAAACTAATCAATATGTCTTATTTCTTTCAGGTAAGCTGATCATCATTCAACATAATGATCGCTCTGACTAGTTGTAAGTTTTAATATATTATTTTATTTAAATTTTAAGAACAATTAATTTTAGTATAGTACCTACATATTATATCACATTTACAGATCAAATCATTATATAACAACGACACTTTATTGTCATCTCATCACTTATATTTCGGCTCTGTAATCCAATAAAAAATTAAAATACGATATTATTGTTATGTTCCACCGGATACAATCGACGATAGGTATACAACACAAAATCTAAATGTGTGATGAAAGATTTCTACTATATGAACATACACCGGCGCAATCGCGCCTGAAATCAAGGAAAAGCTTCCTTAGGTCATTTAAGGAGATTTTAAATCCGCGTGCGTTAAAAAGAATGACGATGGAGCTAGAAATGCGACTACGCAGCCTTCCCAATGGTGGCATCTGGGGGCACGAAGGACTTCGCAGTTTAGAGGACAATGAATCGAGTACGAACTTGAGTAACTATGACCAAGGATAATATCGACTATTTGGATGGCATTTTATTATAAAGCACGTTGTCTATGCTCATAATAAACTCCCAAACATATAAACAAATGCGTTATCGTTCTTCACACAAACAGCCAAATACAGGTGCCAAATTTCCAATATCGTAAATGGAACAACTCCGCTCTTTATATAATTTTTCTTTATATATAAAAGGGAAGCTAAAATAGTGTATTAATTCCCAGTGCAGCTTATTTAAAAAAAAAATCCAAGTGTATTTTTGGAATTGTTAAAATCCGCTCTGTAGTTAAATTATTAAGTTTTTTCTATTTCCTGAACAATTTTCCCAAATGCAGTTGGCTGGTGTGCAGATTAAGTAGTCGATATGTAGAACTGGAGATACTCCGATGATCCTTCAAACTGCAAATGCGAGCTGCACAATTGATGAAATGTTTGAAGAAAATTACGCGGCTGACCATGGCATGGTTGGGAAGAGTCTATGCTCATCTCTCACATAATATGACAGAAGAAGATCACCCATTAATTTTATTTTTATCCTAATGTTTTCTAAAAAAAATACTTATTTAGTCAAAGCTCTTGCATCACCTTATAAGAATTATACTATAATATCTACAATAGTAACATTGTAAGGAAATCATATCAAGTATATTGAGTGATATCTCTGTCATCAGTCCATTTTTTTATAACAATAACTATCAAAAACCCTCTTGAGAAAAGTGTTTATTTAGACGCGCTGTCAATTAAAGTAAGCCGACATTTTTTTCTTAATAACCATTAGTCTAAATTTATTACATACGATTTATAATTAAGTATACACACGTAAAGTAGAAAAAATAATACAAAGTATTAGTTTTTATTATTTGTACCGAAGCGATATTGCATAAGTAGTTATAGCTTTTTTTCATTTTGTAAGCACTTATTTCATACAATGTTCTTCTGTATTCATCAAGCTCTCTATTAACCGTTCGATTTATTTCTGCGTTAACTTATTTAATTGACAACTTAGCCCCTTCAGTCCTTCGGTATATTGTAAGTATCTAATCAAGACTCTACTGAAGTGTTAATTGACACGCTGCATCGTTACACGTGGATATAATAAATGTCATTTCTAAAATAAAATAACGCAACACTCTTACAATGTATAGATGTCTCTTCAAAACTATTCATTTCGTTTAACATTTTTTGTAGAATACTTCAAAAACGTACTTTCACAGAACAGATAAATAAGTATACATGTAAAAGCCATCTTCATGGATCAAGGTTTTGAATCAGGGTACTTTATCAGTTTCGACTGTCCTCAATATTGAATGCACGTTACATTTACGTGACAAACTTCAACTAGGTACCATTGAAAATAATATATTTTCTTTAATTTTATCCCATATGTTTCCACACTATTCATCCGTAGCCTGTTAAACCACACTCAGTAGGATAAGCCAGTTCCCATTCATGTTGTATGACATATTTTTACTAATCATGGGTTGTCCATATATGACATAACGACAAAATGGGGAGGGGATCTGATATAATATAATGAGTAATTTCACAAACAATGTAATGATTTATAATTTCTAAAACCCCCTAAAATTAAACGAAAAAAATGTATGATAACCTAACTATTCACAGGAATGAATAACGATTATAGTAATATAAAAATAGTCGTTTACAGTTCGACTTTATTGTTCAAGGATGTATTGCAAATAAGGTTTAATCAGGTAATCGAAAGATGCATATTGCTTTAGCTTGAAAATAAAATACGATAAAAAATGATACTAAAACGTTAAAATAAACTTGTTGCTAGTGCACAATAACGTATGTAATTTCTAAATAATATTGAATTAGACTTATCAGTTATTCAGTTGTTGTTATTAGATGCCTGACTATGAATAATTAATAATTATGTTGCTTTTATACTCGTGACCAATGTTAAGTTTAATAGGTAAAAATACTCTTTGTAATATCTCTGACAAATAACATAGGGCGCCCAGTGGTTAATTTTATACCAAGACAGTACTCATAAAATTTAACAATTACGTAAAGACATCTGGCATTTTTACACCTGTTTAAAATAACCACGTCATCACTTGTGGCGACCTGTGGTGAATGATAAACCACGTTACATTATAGGACATATCCATACAAATATAGCATAATCTGTCACAAATTAACACTGATTAATATAAATACTAATTTTTATGACCATGATTAGGTATGCAGATACCATTTTGTATATTTTGTACATGTCACAGGTAAAGGTGACAGGTGTTTTTGAAAAATTACCATTTTTATATCAATACCTACTAAATTAGCTTACGGAAACTTTATTTATTTTTTTTAATTTAATGAAGAACTATTAATACTTAGCCCGTGAAATATCAATATATTGGGTCAGTGGCGAGTGTAAGATTCGACATAAATAGTGCACACTAAACTTTGTCCGTTGTACTAATTTGTTTTCATTGAACTAAGAATACAATTTGGGGATGGTGGTGGATTGTTTTTAAAATTCAAACAGACTTTGCCTAAACCAATCCAAAATAGTTTAGGCATGCTATGGGCCATCCGACAAAATTAGTACATAATTTTTCAGTCATACATATTAATTTGTTTTCATTTAATTAAGATTAATAAGTGTGCACTATTTATATCGAATTTTAATAGACTACCTCCACCCATAGCCACTGTTCTGTTTGATACCAATACTTGCGAGTATCGACACTTTTTCTTTTGATATGACGTCCGTAATCATAACTGAGGGTCGTGGCTCAGATGATTAGGATCACCGACCAGTCTTGGCAGCATAGTAGTAAGTACGTTTATGTCCCAAAATTTTATTGAACTATACTTTCATCTGTACCAATAAAACTATCGATACATTATCAAGTATTTCCTCTCGCAATCTAGTAGATAGTCGTATTTTCATTCGATTTTCTCATAAAATGATCTGATGACACCTAAAATGTCGCCTGCGTCGCAATTTGGTACAAAGTTTATTAACATATAATAAAAATACGCAGGGTCGCAACAATTCATCTGTAAACAGCCAGCCGTACAAGCCAGCTTTTTATATCAAGATTCAAAGTGTGGAGTGTCTGGGTATGATGAATGTATGCGGAAGTCAAAAGCATCTTTAGATTTTGTTAAGTCATCTCATCCTGCGGTGGTAAAAAATCAATACTTAATACATTTTTATATTATGATTTTTTTTCAAAATTGACCCCTCTTTACCATTTTTCTATGTGCGCGCCCGAATTTTTGTACATACATTCCAAAATTCAAATTTATATCATTATAAATCACTATGATCTCACTTAATTCTCTTTCTCTAGGACACTAAGCACACATTGTTGGAATGATGGGGATCCATTTGTTGTTTTTTTTTTCATTTAAAGATGTCTTGATCGTGTCGATTGTCAACAGCAGATCGCAGTAGCAGGGTGTTTACAAATACCTGCTCCGAATGTTGTTTTAATGCCGAACTATAAATTTTGTACTGGATGCTTTAAAACATTGAGTTTTTTGTTTTATTTCGTTCTTATTCTGCCCATCTAGTAGGCAACGGTTTCTTGTCAATTTAATATATTACGATAGAGCAGGTGTGCGAGATCATTTTATTTTAATGTTCAAATCACTAAGATTATATTAATTATTGTACCTAATACGTAAACAACACTAAATAGTAAACGAATTACAAAAATATTAAACTGAATAATTTACTTATTGTTTATGTTACGGATACTGATGTCAAATATATAATTTTTTAAAGTTTACGTATTTATACATAGAATAAAACAAAACGCAAAGCAATATGTATTCCATAATACAATAATATAATAATAATAAGGATCGGCTTCATCTATTTCATTAGAATAGTCTCAAGTTATATACTATTAATATAACTACAACAAATCAAATCATTTAAACAAATGGGAATATATCACCATTCAATAATATACCTCAATATTAAAAGTCTCCAACTACTAAAAATATAAATTTATGTTCACTTGAAAAAGTTTTAAATGAAGTGTCATTTCACTGATTGCATATAATTGTGCAGACATGCAATATTTCAGTTTCAAAATCAAGTATCTAATTTAAAACAGTCTCAGAAATATATATTTATATTATTTTTTAGACCGAATTGGTTTTGAATCCACACATATTGCACACCAGGCAAGAACTTTACCAATTACTAAGTAGCCAACCCAAGTACCTACCTATTACCCATGTCAATATTTCTTAATAAAAATGCATCTTATTCCGTCAATAAAAACAACCATAATTTGTAATTTTAATAACATTACTAGTTTTGAATCGTAAGTGACGACATACTGTATGCGTTTGAACCCGAGTCGGTCTCTTAAGATATTATATTCAATTCATTACGTATCTATAGTCTAAGTATTCAAGATTGTTTTTCATGCTGTTTCAAGTTATGTAAAAATAATTTATTTATTATTTATTAGTTTCAGAACAACATGGCTTGAACATAATAATTAGAAAATAACTCTGACAGCTTTAACTTGACATTATATTCTATGGATTGAGAGATTTGTGGTGATATAATAATATAAAATATCAATAACCAGGATCTACTCCCAAATGTAATCAATCCCTGACATTAGATCAGTATGGGACGAAAAACTAGGAAGGAGTCGTAACCAATTTTGTTTGGTATTCAAACAAACACATGGCTAATAGGGAATACAGAACATTGTACCTATCAGCAGATTCATTGGAGCTATTATTCTCAACACTGTTATCGACACAATAAAACCAATTTCATTAGCGAATAATAATTTAAACTATTAATTACATTTACAATCATTTTCTTTCAGAGCATTAAAAACTTTCAATGCTAGTTTATTGTAATGTTATAAAATTAGCAAGATTTTTTTATGTATAAACTATTTCTAGCTTAGGGTGGAATTATATTTTTAATAAATAAATGTATGTTGTCATCAAGCGCTCGATGATGACAAGCGCCCTATACCTTGTTATTAGAAATCTTACAACAACAAAATTAAGTCTACCTTCAGTAATATAAACGTACTTATTAAGCAGTTTTCTATATTCACTGTAAACTTTCAATTTTTTCACATCGGAAGCTTTACAACTTTAATGACGATTTTCTACAACATTAGTTTCGATTCGATAGCTATTTTCATTTTTACATTAGTAGACACTATGATCTTATAACTCTGCATGTAATTTACTATAGTTGGATATAATAATTGATCGAATTTGGAGATATCCAAGTAGGTAGGTAATGAAAATTTGGTACAAGTCGGTTTATGGGAATCCAGGCGGGAACTTAACTTTAAAATATAAATTTTGGCAAAATTCATGAATTCAAGAATGAAAACCTAACCTAACCTAACCCAACCCAACTTAACCTAACTGAACCTAAAAATAATCCAGTGTATCAGATATTTCAAAATTTGTTAAATGGTGATATGTAACGCTAGATTCAAAATCACCCAAGTCCACCTTTAGGTATTTTTGACTTTTTTGTGGATTGTTTAAGAACTGCTGCTTTCTAACATTTCTGCATTATCGAAATGTCTAACTTATTAATTTTAAATATTCTATAATCAAAATAATATAAAGTTTCACCCTTGTTACTATGTACTTGAGAAAACAAAAAGCTGTTTTTCTCCTATTCATCCATTATGGACTTGGCTGATTTTTAAATCTAGCAAAACATATTTCCTTAAATAAACTGACAAGAACCATTATGTTCAATATATTTTAATTGGACTCTCAATTTTGTCCATTTTATTAAACTTTATAATTTATTAATACATATTATAAACATGGACCCTAAGTAAAAGAGAGATCCAGAAACTTAGAATAGCACAACGTGGTATGGAGAGGTGCATGCTGGGCATAACGCGAAAGGACAAAAAAGGGAATGAGTGGATAAGGAAGCAGACAAGGGTTTGCGATGTAATAGAGTTTATTAAAAGCCTTAAGTGGAGATGGGCTAGACACATAGCTCGAAGAAGAGACAATTGTTGGACAAATCTAGTCATGCAGTGGTATCCAAGAAGACCAAGAAGTACAAAACGTCCGCAAGGTAGACCTAGAGGCCGCTGGATGAATGAAATGATAAAGTTCTGCGGAAGTACGTGGCAACGCAATGCACAGGACCGAGAGAAGTGGAAGCACCTTTAAGAGGCCTTCATCCAGTAGTGGATAGATTCAAGCTGATAATAATGATGATGAATACATATTATGGTGATTGCACATACGTACCGTAAGTTGTTGCGTTTATATGGCGACTTACGATGCGTGTGTGAACGTGAACCAAGTCTTAAAAATTGTAAGATGATACGATGATTTTGTTGACAAGATTCAAATCAAAAACTTCTCTCAGATTTTGTGGAATAATTAAAATAAAACTCTTAACGTTATTCGCTGTCAAAAAACAATTTATTATCCAAGAGTCAAAATGCATTGAATATTATTATAAAAAATGAGATTAAAACGTTATTTGAGAAGAACTGTTGCCAGGAAGATATACGATGTTTTAAAAACAAAGGAGTCCGTAGGATTTGTGAAGTAGTCTAATGGGTAACAGATCACGTTCTCGGTAATAATGCTGTCTTTTATTATTTACGGGTTCGATCGTAACAAACGCTACGTAGCGTGAGTTATTTGGGGAACATGGGATGAGAAAATAGATTCTCACAAAAATTGGGAAGTCTGCTATGATACCTCTCCGTTATGATGACAATAATGACGTCGGTGCATTTAAATAAATCATTTTTATTATGTACCTATTATCGTTGACTTATTACTGAGACTTGGACACAGCAGCTGAATTATAAACGCGTCCTCGTAAACGGCCCTGATCATAGACATAGACTATTATAGTCTACATACTGTAGTTTAAGTGCTAGAAGATATCAATATTTGGCCACGTATTTTTTTCGACTTATACGTGGTGTGAATGAGAACTCTGCCATTCTTGGTAGTATTGACTTGTGTGTCCCTGATAACTATCTTAGAAATCGGGAGCATCAGTTGTTTGTTTTTCCCGAGGAGCGGAACTAACCTGCCATTGGTGATGCCAATTGGGAGGGCAATAACTCTGTTCAACCAAATCGCTTCGGATATTGATATATTCCATCTACGTGAGGATGAGTATAGGTGGACGTTATTTTATAAATTCTTAAAATAGGGTCTGCTTAACTCATCTGGTATACTTCCTTGTACCTATATATTTTTTTGTATTTGAGTGATGTGAGTTTTTCTAATTTTTCTCAAAACTACCTAAACTCGTTTTAGGGGGTTTTGAAACTAAGCGCTTCGAATGTTCATATTTGAAAAATGAATTCATTATAATTTATATCAATATTACAATAAGTGTCTATCCCAATTGCAAATTCGCGTTCATATCTTTGACCCACAGAACAGATTAATAAATAGAATTCCGATAGGCTTATACCTATTCCAATACACTACATTTTTCGCAGGGTTATGAATTTGTGAGTGTCCCACAAAAATTAACCACGCATTATGGACGTGCAATAGTGTGTGTTGTAATCTTCAATACACCAATATTAAATGAGTGTCAGTGCATAAACCGAGAGCAATATTCGACGTATGTTTAAGTTTATCCCGTATTCTTCCACACTTGATATCGGTTGCCTGCTTCTCCACACGAGTTAGGTATTTCAGTTCCCATTATTTCTGAGTTCCCTGCTTTGACCTTTACTGTAAAAGTATAAAATAACCTACGTATTTAAATATAATGGTTGTATCTATAATATGTTGTATGTAAGTATATGTGAATAGCTATAAGGTGTTATATATTATACCCTCAGGCTGGAGTATCGGCAGAGTATTATGAAACCATGGCTTGAATCCCGCATATAAACAATCATTAATTATACCTATTCACAAATATATAAAACAAAACAATATGTTGGTTTTTTTAGATTATCCGATGTAAGTATTTAAAGACAAGAATGCTTAAAGTCAACATTTGATTTCCACTGAGTGGGTATACCTACAAATTGTATACATGCTACAAAAAAATAATAAGGCTGCATTTCCTTTCGTGGTCATAAAGGGTAGTAGGTATCTTTGTAAGTAATTGTATGAAAATTACTTTGGTATACAAGTCTATTCTGCCCTTCCAAGGAAGAAGGCAGTAACTCGCAAAATTTGTGAAATTGAGTTATGAATGCCATCCGTTAGGTAATTTTGAAAGCTATTTATCCTGTTCGCTTTAATATCAGTATTATCACTAAAATACCGTTAAAATCCTTAGTGAAAAAATAGACATCTTCTAAAAATACATTTTTTTTAGCAAAAAGGCAGTAATTGCACCTATTTATTGCAGTTACTGCTTGTGTATTATTACTTTGTTTGTATTTTAACATCCTATTAATAAAAATTACCACCGTTTTTTTTATTAATTCACAGTACTAAAGTTTGAGAAAAAACACATTATGTCATTTATCTCGAAAGTGTGTGAAAGTGAGTTACTGCCTTCTTCCTTAGAAGGGCAGTATTAGTATCAACATGAAAAATAATTGTTTTTAACATTAGTTTAATATTTAAATAAAAAGCTTTTCTGTTCTTCTAATAAGCATGAATTTGAAAGGTAATAAGATATTTGATGTATAAAACGTCTACTGTTCAAATACACACTATTCGTGTAAGCATAATATGCTAAAAAAAATCAATTATTCCCAGAAACCACGGAAATGTGTTTACCACCCCATGTCATCGGTTAAAATCATTATATTCAAGCATAGTTGAGAAAATCTACAATATTATATAAGTATGTAGCTATTTACTATTCTTTTTTTAAATTTTCACATGGGTAATTAACTTTCTACTCAACAGAATAACTAATAGTAGGTACTATAATTGTATTGCTAATTCAGATAGGTACCTACATTACAATTTAAAATATATAAACATTTCAATAAACAAGGAAAACAAACTAATTTTGGTATATAGTATAGAGGTACATAAGGAATGCCATAAAAGCATTATGACAATTTAATTACTGGAAGAAATCTGAATGATTTAAAAGTAGGTAGGTATTCATTATTACAAGCCGTAATTATTATCCTACATTTGTTATAAACTGATGTCAAATTATTTATTATAATTCGATTGGAACAACAGATTCTCATAGGTATATCTATGTTCATACATTTTCAAGAGTCATTATGAATCCTATAATAATATCGGTGTGTTATTTTAGCTTTGCACATCCGTATATTATACAAAATACTGACAAGTTTTGATGACTGCTTCTCATGCATATTTTATGAACATTTGCAAAGGAAGACAAAGAAAAGGCCCGTTCACATAAATCCAAAAGAGGAAAGGGGACATAAAAATTAATTAAGCGACACAACACAAAAACCCGAGAATCTCAATGTAACTTTACACCAAACATGTGTCTTCAGTTTTTGAGAACAACAGTGGCAAACCTACCTAATGAAATGCAGCATGAAATAAAATGAATATTATGTACCAGTAATCTAATTTAATATTCATTATAGGCATGCATTGATCGACTGCTGGATGAAGACCTCTCCAAATTAATTCAACCTTTCTTTACATTGTGTACTTTCGTATAACATAACAATTTCGTCGATCCAACAACCTCTGGATCGTATCTTTAGAGGGTTTCTACTACTCGGGTACCATTTTATGCCTATAACTGTCCAGCAAAATGCCCCTTGCTTAGAAATAGGGTATTTAGCAATTATGTTACTTACATTATTTTCTAATAAATGATTTATCCTCTTAATTGTTATAAAAATGGTGATTACGTTACATTTTTTAAATACGTAAGTAAATAATATTTCAATATATAAGATAAATTATATAAATAACTATTTATCTAGCTAATTAATAATAGTTAAGATTAAATAAATCTTAGAAATTGGTAGTAGATAGTACCTAGATACCTACTTACATATTATATTTGTATTCACACTATTTACTCAATTTATTATGAGTTAACATTTACGACACGTACCTATTTCTTCTACATATTATCAGATATTATCATATAGGTACTTTTAATTATCATAAATATAAGAGGTCTTAAAGAAAACCTTTTTCCAGGTAGAATCTTCTGTGATTTACCTATCAAAATTACTGGAGCAAGATTTACGTTGAATGTAGTAACTAAGAATGAATTCCTTTTCTGATTCTTCCAAGTTGTATAAAAATTAGCAGACCATTTATATCTACTATTTTCAGCTTCACACATATACATTTAGATTTAGACTCTATATAGAAGAATGTTGTTCAACATCTTTAAGATATATATATACCTATATTGTAAGTATATATTATATTAATATATTCAATGTGTGAAAAAGTGAGGGAAAGGTAGCGACACGACAAGGAAAAAAATACAATGCACACAAGTAGCTATATAAAACATTTATCTCTTCCTTTCTAAATATTAATTTATATTAACATTAAGAATATACATAATAATGATTAATCAAGTATGTATCTATAGCTTGTATCTATACTTACACCGCATAAAAATTTGTCGACCGTAACGACAGTATAGTGCAGCACCCTGCCAAAGAAAACAATTTTCAGCAGCTCTAAGATCATGATTAAGTGTAAATATATATTCTAAGAATAGTAAAATAATATAAAGTACAATTCTGTAATATATATTATTATATAGACTATTTTATTTATACCATATTCTGTATATGATTTAACCAAAATATACCTACCCAATAATAGATATATTTAATTAAACACAATGGTATAGGACAGACAGACTGGTAAAGCAGTTAATATCAAAAGTATTTCTATCGATTTCGTGATATTTTTTTGTCGATATTTGTACAATGAAACTGGGTTTCACTAATATACAATTAGATTTTTAGAGACTTTGCATGTTAACTGAAGCCACGACCCTTATGTATTTCTCTTATTTGCCTACATGTGGCCAATATTTTCATTATCTTCAATCAGCGGTTTTAAAACTATAAAATAACCTACGATGTAAACAATTATATAATAATCATTAACCGGCACCGATCCGCGGCTAGGTGAAGGCTTCATTCGGTCTCCAGTTCTTTGCTGAGTTTTACTTCCAGCAAACTTTATGAGTTCGTCGATCCAGTTGCTGGTTAAAGCCCCATAAAATTTTACTATAACAATTCTAGTCATTCTCGTATCAAAGACAAAAACATACTTCAAGTAGATGATCAATCATTTATGATGAATCTCATTAAATACAAATAACATAATAAGTAATAAATGAATAATAAATAACCCAACCAAATCAAGTGTCTGTGAAGTATGTATTACGTCTGCATATTTAATTGCTAGGTAGTTATGACTTAACGTAAAAGCTTTATAGTTATTACAGTTATTAGGTTCTCGTTTGTAAGTGTAAGTAGGTAGTTAAAATAAAGTATGTAGTATTTGCATGCACTCAGATAGACAAGACATGAAATAACACATTATTATTACAAAGTCGATCAATCTGTTATTTTTAATAATTAATATCTTAAAATTTGAGAAACTTTTCTTTTTAACCTACCAAAACGGAGTTGCATCCATCCATCCCATCTACAGATCATCATTTGGTTTGCAAAAGGTCATAGTGAAATTTGATATTTTATTCAGTTTTATACCTACCGATATCGCGAAATATTTTCACAAAGCAATCGTTGCTAATAATAATTATTCTAAAATTCTTTCGAATATTCCTTTACAATTCGAGGGGACCTGTTTGAAAACTGTCTATAGGTAACCGATAAAACAACAAAATTCATAGTTATAATCGTATAGTTAATATATTGTACCTGTTCAGTAGTATGAACTCATGCATTATTATGTTTGGCTATTATTTTCATGTGACATTTATTGTCACGAGAGATAACTGTAAGTTTTGGATCTTTTTATTGAAAACTCAAAATAGTCGCGTTACAGAAACGCTGCAAGCTCTCTCATTGTTACACTGTTTTGTGTAGTATTCGTGTAATCAGTGGTACCTAAGTATAATCTACTTAATTAAGTAATGTCGAGACAAATAAATGTAGTTCTTCGCCATGATTCCTGCGCCATCTATTAATTGTGTAGAGTACATATACGTGTTATAACTTTACACTTATTTTATCTAATAACCTCGCAAAAAAAATAGATCACTACATAGATATTTACTTGTATTAATATATGTAGTAATAAATTTAATGATAATATGTAAAACAAATATTTTTAGAATATATTACATAACTTTCATCCTAGAGCCGGAGTGCAAAGTTATGAAGCATATACTCTACCTATAGTTCAAATATTATGTGTTTTGCCGTAATAAAATCATAATATAAAATATATTATTGATTGTTTGAAAGTCTCGATTTTTAATTTCGCCTTTTCTCTCTGCCTAATAATGGAATCAATAGCTCAGATAATTTAAAATGGAACATAATACATATATCATACATAATTAAAAGAACAACATTAACTTTGTGGCGAAAACATTCACCCGAAAAGTGAAAGACGTAAGTTTGAGTCCTACTCAATCCAATTTCAATGTTTTCAAATAGATACGAGTATGTTCATGATGGCCGAGCGGCTTATGCGTCGGCTTATAATGTCGTGAGTTATAGGTTCAAATCATGGGTCTGGCAAATACACATTGTTTTTTTAATTTGTGTTTAGAGTCAAAGTATGGACCTAATTGGTTTAAGGTTAGGGAAAGCCAGCGGCAAACAATTTTTGAAAATAACCGATATACTAGATTATGTGTTAGGTTATGTTAGGTTAGGTGAGGTTTTCATTCTTAAATTCATGAATTTTGCGAAAATCGGCTATGAAAATTAGCGCAGTTCCCGCCTGGCTTTCCTTAAATCGACTTGTACCCAAAAATCTATCAATATAAACCTCCACCCTGTGGATAACCATTCCCATTAGGATCGAACATTGTCAAAAATAGAAAAAGAAGAATGTTGTTGAGTTTTTTCAAAATCATGTTTTCCGTATCAACTATTTACTTAAATAAAATGTAAAATAATTAATGCTATTATTGTATGTGCCCAATGTTTAATCCCCGCTTTATAATCAATTAATGTTTTAAAGTTGTGCGCCAACCACATTTATTTTTTGAGCACTCTGCACAGACAAAGCGATATTGTCATATCCCCAGAGGCATCTGTTTTGTGTTATAGGCTGCCAAACCTGGAAAACTCATTAACGATACGACGAAAAAAACTTAAAGCTCCGCTTGATTTGTGGAGCTTTTTAACAAATTTAATAATAATGCTTTGCACGTGAATTTAGATATAGATTTTTCACAGTTTTTACAAACTCAAACTTTGTTACTTACCTAGGTTTATATTTTAAGGTAAGCACGTCATAATCCTTTCCATTTTATAATTCGGAGAAATCGAAACCACTGAATATGTTATTGTAACCCGTATGCCTTTCATGAGGTTATCCGTTATAATCGTTATATTATCGTCTATCAACCATACTGATAAAAATGCGTTATGATGAATATGTGGCTCCACTGCTGCCACTTTAGTAGTAATACTGGCAACTACCTATATATTGAAAATAATGGGGCAGTGAGTGTTTTTTTTATATTTCTGTAAGTACATATTTATATCTCGCTGTCAATGCGCTGTAACTAAATGAACCAGTGGTAGTTTTTCATGAACCAGATGACGTGGTCGATTCGTCAAAGAGTATAAAAACCTAATTAATATTTTCAATACTTTGAATGTCTCAGAGCCATAAAACAAACCTTCTAGGAACGTCGCTCCGATGTTGCATATGAAGTTCGCACACATAGGCACCTAGCGACAGTCGCGCGTAACCTCTCGTAACGTCGATATATTGGCATGCAGCGACCGGAAAGCCAGTATAGGAATGACCAATTCGTAGGTGTTCGTATGCGTTCTGGCGGCTTCGACTCGCAGCCCGAGATGCATGCAATTCGTTGTTATGCGATGTTTTTTCAAACTAAAGTCGCATTCCAACAATGTGCGAAGCTCCATTTGGTAACGTGTGTTTTGTAAATAACTATCGACGTATTCGACACGCTGTATACAAGACGAGTTTTGATTTGCGAGCCGGCCAATATTTGCATTCAGAATTTAAATTGAATACTTACATGGATAATACAATATAGGTACTTGTATCATCTATCAATATTAATTGTAGGTAGTAACATCAAATTGTCTGCTACAATCAATAGATACATAAATACTGCTACAACAAAAGCTAACAGAAAATAATATCCGTGAGCTTTTTCTAAGCTTTAAAAGTTTGTTCAAATTTCGCGGCGCTGCTTACCAACTCACTCAAGTAAGAAACAAGTTCTTTGTCTGACCATGCCTATTCAAATGAGTAGCCTGCGTACAACATTACCCTCAATACCTCCATTGTCCGCCATTGTATCCATGATTTATGAGGCTTGGTTCATTCTTCCATGGCTCACCCTTTCTTCGCGACAGTATTGACGAACCAACCCCGCCCCGCGACTTGTTTTTTTTTAATCCACGAGTATTCGCGTTTTACTATTCAATTGGATTAGAATGACCATTGGTTATTTAGATTACTTAAAAGTAAATATAATACACTTATCGTCTTTTAAGGATACTTTTAATTTGGTCTTTGAAAAATTTATGATTTAGTGCAAAATGTAGAAGAGAGTTTGAAATGAAGACCATTCTTATATAAAACTTTACTAGTAACACTAATTTTCATTAAAGCTTTAACATTTTTTGCATACAACAACAAAAATTGCCATCAATGCGATAGTAAGTTTCATAAAACCAATCATTGCTTAATAGGTAATACTATTAGTATCTAAATAGTTTTTGTTGACTGAATCTTTGTAGTGTATACATATCTCAAAATTACTAAATTAAATATTTCACCTACCATAGACTGACTAAAAATAGCAGAGTAGTATTCTTATGTAATTCTATAGAGAAACACTATAAGTAGGCATAATTATATTAACGAGACTTTAATTATTTTAAAAAAAACAGTGAATTACCATAGTAACATTAGTATTATTAATAAATAAATAAAAAACGTAAGTATCTACTTTTCATTTCTTTCAATTTACACTAGGCACTTTTGTAGCAGTATTTTTCTATCTTCGTTTTATTCATCAACATTTTTGAGTTTAAAAAAAGCAATCAAAGCATAGGCTATAAAATTTATCAATGTGAGAAAAGTCAAAAACTAACTAAATAATGCTGTATTTTAACACAAAATTTTGCAAAGTTGGTAGTACCATCCCACGTACGTACATTTGCGACTGCATTTTTATAAATTATTATTCATAAATCAGTATCGACCTAACCAGTTGCATAATATTTTAATTAACTGTGAACATGTATGCACCTTATATGCAATGTATGCAAACTTATTTAATATACATTGATACATGATTTTCTGTCTTAATATTTATGATGTTTTCATGTCAATGTTATTATTGCATTATAATTTTGCGTAGATTTAGTGTTCATGAATCATCTTCCACAACATTAGGTCGTGTATCAGAGAATTTCCGGATTTAACTATTTATAAATAGGCAGGTAACTGAGTAACTTGATGACTAAAATCAAACAAATATGTTTTTCTCTTTCTCGTTCCATTTAGTATATTCATTTATACATCGTTAAGAAAAACACCGTCCATTCTGTGGTGGTTACCCTATATTATATATAAAGCAAAACTACTTGTTTTATCCCTTAACCTCGAATACAAAAGCCTATTATGGTGTCAAATAAAAACGTGTCAAAGGTGATCCTATTGAGCAGTTATCATTGAGTTTTTCATAAAGAGTATAACAAATAAAATGTAAGTTTATGAGACACAATGCTGTATGAATGGATCAAAATGATCTGGAATATGAATTCTAGAATAACAGTTTGAGACCAAGAGATTACCAACACATATTTATTTAATTTTAGAGGAGGTATATACATGATACATTACTTATTTATTTAATTTTATATGGTAGGTTTATCTAATTACTATATCGATAAGGCTACTTTTAAACTTCGGTTTGGGTAATACTACAGTTGACTTAAATTGTTTCGTGACTTGCATATTATATATAATTACCTATATTAAATATACGAGTACATTAAAATTTGTCTACCCAGTCGTAAGATTTAAACAAAGCATATATCAGCATCCCATTTGATTGCCAATAGAAATATAGAATATACATTTTGAAAATCGCAAATTATTTTGTCCGATTAAAAGCGTAACAACTTAAAAATGATGTAGATAATGTCCTACAACCACAATTCTAAAATATACATAGCTACAAAAAAATGCGCCGCAATCGATTTATATATAAACTTTTATAACTTTTTATCAGAATTTATAAGATTTAAGGGAAAAGATTGAAATGTTGACTTATTTTATTATCTCATCTAACATGTTTTGTCGAAAAAACTTGGCAACATTTTAGTTAGGCCATATCAAATATCCTCTGAAGTCACCGCGTTATCCAACCCTGCGTTAAATAATTGGATAAAAAATATTATTTATTAAAATAAATACTAATGAAAGAGCTTTTATTGTCAACCCCACTCCCCTCGTCATATACACTACTGTCTGCCTCAACCCTGGGTCTCAACTTACAACAACAGATAAAGCTTTCATTCACCATTATAAATTACAATAAAAATGTATTGTTAGAGGCAGTAATACTTGAATAACTTGATTTTACTTAAACTATATACTAACTTATAGTAAGATACTCCTATTAATTTTTCCAATGAGCTTTAGAGAGTTTTATTTTCCATTCCTATTTCGTAAAAGACAGGATTGCAACAGGTTTCCTTATTTCGACAAACGATTATATTATCAACTAGGCACTTTGTATTATAATATTACATGATATGATTCACCATTCCTATCCACTCAATTTGTATCAACCTCAACCTCATCCACTCAATTTTTAAACGTAGAAAGCATAGTAAATTTATTTGAGATAACAGAAGAAAATTATATCAAGATGATGTTTATATAAGTATCTAGGTACTTACTTATATTGCGAGTTCAGATTTTTAGAGATCTGGTTTCATTATTTAATGAATTACCCACGGAAGAGATTTATAAGATATAAGTTCAAAGCATGTCATCATAGACCAAGATTTTGAAGTAAATTTCAGTTTAAGACTAAAAGTCATACCGTAACACACAAATAATACAGCCTTCTTATAACAAAGCTTTCTGAATATTCTCAAATATTACAAAATATTGAATGCCTGTTTCGTTTACGTAGCTAAATGTAATGCATGTTATATGATATAGACATAACTATTGAAAATAACGTATGTCATATTTCATTTCATAATTGCCAATATGCCTGAAGCGTAAAGTTCAACCAATATGTGCTAACGTATGCTTGCGAAACATGGACTCACACACGAGAGATCCAAAAATTGAGAGTTGCACAACGTGGCATGGAAAGGTGCATGTTGGGCATAACGCGTACGGACCGCAGAAGAAACCAATGGATAATGAAGCAAACAAGAGTGAGAGATGTGATAGACGTCAACAAATTGATGAAATGGCGGTGGGCCGGACATATCGCACGGTGAACGGACAACCGCTGGACGAATATAATCATTCAGTGGTACCCGAGGGGCACTAAGCGGCCACAGGGGTGCCCCAAAACCCTCTGGATTGACGAACTTGTCAGGTTTAAGTACGTGGCAGAGAAAAGCAAGGAACAGAGAAGAGTGGAGAGAGCTGGGAGAGGCCTTCATCCAGCAGTGAATCGACCCCGGATGCAAATATATATAACCATAAAAACTACATAACAATGAACACGTAGTACAAAAAACATCAGAAAATACAAATTAACGACACTAAGAAAAACCAGGCGGAATAACCCCGTTTGACGGTTTTCACGTGTTAAGTTTATCCCATCTTTCTCCACACTCAACAATTAAACAGTGCTACAGCTCCATCCAGAAGGCAACCTACATCCCAATATTTTTGAATTATCTGAATTTATCCAATTTCAGCCATTAATTAAAGACAGCTATTAAATAATTCTCTCAATATTACAAAAGTACCTATCCAGTTTTTTTTAAATGACGATGGCACGTTTCTTATTTTTTAGAACTTATTGTGAGTCGAAACTTTATCTTAAAGAGCAAAGAAAAGTTTCAAGTGCATAATTAAACAATAATTTATAGTAGGTATACGACAAAGACAGAAATTTTTACAGTAATAATAAATAATGTGTTAATCCTTACGTTGTCCCGGTGGCTGTAATAATAATTACCCCTAAAAGGATATAGAAAACGTATTAAGTATAAAAAAAACAGTGTGAGGCCAAATGCAACAAATAAAATCAACAATAAAATTAACGTCTACAAAAACACAAGAGATATCATTTTTGAAATTCGTCTTCAAATAATCGCATTGTGTCATTTATCGCAACATGTGCGACCCACATTATTCTCATTCTTAGTTTCACGCAACATCTATTTCTCTTTCCTTTCTATGAATTTTGTAATAATGCTTCTCACTCATTGTAATAATACTGAATAGGGATCGTTTTTGTTTTGGCTGGGTCCTTTGATTTATAAACTCATCTATGGAAAGTGTTGATCGATTGAACGGGTGTTTACATTACGTGGAAAAATATCAAAGCAGATTAGCAGTTTTATTAAATTAAATATTGAAACATATAATAATTAGTTACAAGTCGGTTTACATAATGTTTGAGGCTTTCACGGTTGTTTTTTATCGTAGTAGATATTTTGGTTTCCACCGTGTGTCCTTTACTCGACGTTTCGGGCTCGTTGCAGAGGCCATAATCAAGAGATGATATGTTGATATGTTTTATAATGAAAATGTAGTGTAGGTATGCGAATGTAAACGTTGCTCTAAGAATATCAAAAGGAATCCGAATTCATGAGCAAAATTCATGAATTCAAGAATGAAAACCTAACGTTACCTAACCTAATAAATAATCCAGTATAAATCCGGTAAGTATATTGGCTATTTTACAACGTTTTTATTAGGTCGTATTCTTGTTTGTCCGGTGGGTTATCCAGTACAAATCTCGCAATCGATTTTTAACTAACTTCCCGATAAGCTAAACATTTGAAACTTTTAGAATATATCAGAACACGATGCCAATGCATTCTTTTAATATTTTTAGCCATCTTTAAGTAGAATTGAATTCATTTTCAGTTAATTCTGTTTTGTATGAAAAGTTATTTCGGAAGAAATTCGTAATCCAATCCACTATTATTGGTTGCTAAGTGGGTGGTCCTAGCAACTAAATTAATAATATATATGTGCGTTACTATGGAAATCAAAATTTCAGTATTCTATATTTTGTTTGTTTGTTTGTTTTTTATTTACTTCATATCAAGTACAAGTGTGAGCATATTGAGCATAATAATTCAACAGAAAATTTAAAAACATTGTAGTAAGTTAAGTATACCTATAAAAAGTTCTTTTTATCTTGTAATTATTTTTAATTAGTTTGCCGTTGGCTTCCCGTAAACTGACAAGAACAAATAATTATTCATAGAATTTCATAATTTCATAAAGTTATAAACATATTTGTATAAAGTTAGAAAACTTGTGGATGAATTGTAATGGCTGGGAAAATGCATATTAGTATCAGCGTTGCCAACCTAGCGTTTCTTTTTGTCATATCTAGTATTTTTTAATAGGCATCTATCTTGCTTGTAAAATTCGCATTTAGCTGATGGCGTTGTATCTAGGGTTACCTATGACACCGCAAATAATTTAAAACGCACCATCATAAAGCTAGAATATAATACTATATTTGATTGAAAATCAACATACTGATCGTTTGTACCTACCTTATAAATTAAATAAATGCTAGGTACATACAAAATTATGACTGAAATAATTCTTACCTGCATTCATTGTATACACTATTTTATTAGTTGTAAAACACGCAATACTTCTTCAAATGTTGTGCCTATAATTGTGCTTATATTATAATTTACAAAATTGTAAATATTTATGACATTCAAATTTAAAAAAAAAATGTAGCGGGCATTACAAATTATTTATTTAAGACGTTCACAACACGACATTTAGTAGCAAAGAAATATTAATAAAACATAATTATTAGTATATTAAAAGTGTAAATACTAAAAAAGTATAAATTAGATACCTACAACAAGGAAGTACACCGAATGAGCTTAGCAAACCCTATTTTAAGAATTCATAAAACAATGTCCACCTATTTATTATACTCATCCTCACGCACGTGGAATATGTCAATATCCGAAGTGACATGTTTGTTTGAACAACTAGTTTCTAGACAATTTATAAGTTTTCAGAAAATTTAGCATCTGTTTGCCATCTAGCTTATTATTTTACTTTATCTGTCATATTTTTATGAATAACAGTAAGTTATCAACACAGAATAGTAGCGAGAAAATACCATACCGAAACTAATCTTTGATAAAGACACGTTTTATAAAATATTGACTATTCTTCGTAAAATATACCAATTGTCAAAGATCTTTGGTAGTCTGATACCGACCTAATTGGCAAAATTTTATATTATGGTAATATTATAATATGGATCGGCATTGAACTTATTAGATGTGTAGGCACCTATCGATACAAATAATTTTATAACATATATAACAGATGCCGTATTTTTAAATTGAACGCGTTCAGTGATGATGTGAACAAAACTTTTGTCTCATTGTTGCTCTGACAATAATGTATGTCATGGAAGATAAAACAAAAAAAGTCATTAGAATAATTAATGATTGTTATGTTATAAACAAGTCTGGGTCTCAAGATCTTTGCGTGTATGAGTGTACCTACTTTAAATTTTGTTATTGCACTGAATACATTCAAACTATTATAATTTTAGTAGGACATTAATAAATAGTGTTATTGTAATAAACGTTTTAACCATATCATGCAGTGTTTGTTTTATATATTTGTTGAAAACAACGGAATATACATATTTCTACGCAATTTAAATAATCAATAAGTTATAATATTTCAAGCTGCCTATCTACTCTAGTTTCATAAACTTATTATATTCTTTTTAATTAATAAAAAAAATCTATCAATTTTACAGAATTTTATTTGTTATGCGTAAATGGTACCGTGAGCGATTTGCATTATTTCAATGCTAGCTCTGTATGTATAGTGACGTCCCGTGGGGTAGGCAGATTGAGCATCGCTTGGGGGCGTCAGTTACCCGAAAGGCGGCAAATCAAGGAGAATTATTTTGGTGTATATAGAAATAGCTAAAATTATTTTTTTTACGCCTTATAGGTACATAATAGCATAGTAAAAATGCTGTGAAAATAATAAATCTGTGTATTGCTGAATGGTACAAACCAAATGTGTCATAAATATCAACCAAATAAGACCTCAACTCTAGTGATTTGGGTAAATGTCTAACTTATGATATATTTTTTGGTTAAATTAAATTTTGTATGTTTTAGTGGCACCTACTTATATTTTTTGTAAGTAATGTATCCAGACAACATATTTTTTTAGATATTGGAGTCATGAAAGGATGACAAAAAATACTGTATAAAAAATGGAGTAACATTTTAGCGTTGCCATGGGGCGGCATTTTGTCTAGGGACGTCACTGTATACATAACCAATGCAACTGCGAATCATTTTTGCCATAGTTTAGTGACTTAACTACATTAGACTTATTAACGGATGGAGCATATGAAAAATAAATGCAACCTCGTATGGTGGTACTAGAACTAGACATATTTTTACCATTGTGGTTATATTCTCCTGATGCAGATTGACACATACACATAACATGATGCATAGCATATAGTTTAAAAATTAACGCTAGCAATTAAGGTAATTTTTGCAAATTTTTTCTTTCACTTATTCTGCGAACATGACCACTTTAATCTATAGATCTAGAATAAAAAAAAATGTACATACTATATTACAAGTTTTAGGGATCGTAGATAGTGTAGATACTTCTCGATCGTTACGCTATGGTATATACCCGAATGAGGTAGAAATACTTGATGGGTGATGTAGAAAAAAGTATTTACTTATCCAAGTATGGATTACAAATCGGTCACTATTGGAAATAAATACATTCTCACTTTATTAACCAACAAAATGTAAATAAACTTTAAATAAATATCTATTGATTTTTATAGAGTAAAATAAGCATTATTTGATTATGTGTGCGTGATACACACACAATCAAATAATGCAATAAACTTGCCACTGACAATAATTTATTTCCTTTTAATGAATGAAAAAATAATGTACGAGTATTGTGCAATTAATTGATATTGTATGTCAGTACATGGTTGACATACAAATTGTTACAAAACAATAGATAACTCTACTATCACTGCATTATGTGTATATTATTTAATTGAAACACAATGAATGAAATCGAAAAAATATGATATAGGTACTATTGAGACGTTCTCATTTGTGAATAAAATGCACTCTCAAGTATCTTTGTGTGCAATGAATGAATGTTTGTTTTTAATTGATTAAATAATATGTAATAAGTAAAATATTATAATATTGAGTTTTATTTTAATAAATAGGTACAATCTCTTTCCGCCGATAATATTTGACAGTTAACACGAATAAATAAAAAAATAATACATAGTAGTTTCTTAACTTTAATAATTTATTATTCTCTTATTATTTACGTTACCTTAGAATTTAGATGGAGCAAATGGACATCACGTGGCGCTTCCAAAAACTCCTGTCACTTATCTTGATTATATTATTATGATATAAACGGATTCTCTTAACTTCCTTCACACGAAATATATAAGTCATCGAACTTTGTATACGAGATTCTTCTAGCATGTTAGTAATATAGTATAATAATTAAAATGGTCATTCGAAACAATTAACACTACGTCGCCACTTTTACGATTGCATTTTGAATATTAAAATCATAGTTAAATGCTTCATTTTATCGACGATTTGACACAAACCAATAGTGCTAGTCGCCTTGATGGTGCCATTCCATGTTGATTGCGGTTTAGCGGACAATCCCAAGTGGCGCTTGGCGAGAAGGTGTGCTGTTTTCTGTCCAACTTTACGAGTCTTTTAATTGGCGGAGGCATTGACAGTAATTTTGTACATATTTTGAATTATAATAATATTCTCTCCGGCACAACTCTGTGAAAATAGAATTCAAAATGGCAGTAACAACGTCTGTCGTCATTTTATCTGGATTTTGATTAAATATTATGACGCAATACATACAAACACTGATAAAATCTAACGTCCAATGAGTGGATATGCAATTGTATAGGCCATAGGGTATTAAATACTTTTACTATAATCAGAAAACAACTAAAAACCAACGTACTTATATAAATGTATTGTGTTTAAAGAAGATAATTAATAAAATAATTAAAAAAATTAATAAATAAAGAAGAAGATACACAAATAAATAAAAATACTGTTAGTATATAGGTACAAACGATTAAGTATGGATCGAGAAATAGTTGGGCTGATTTTAACAGAAAAAATGTGTATGAAAAATATTCATGAAAAGTTACAAACAATGAAAATTCATGGTGACATCATATTATGCTACTCATTATGAGAGATTTTCTGACCAAAAAAAGAATTAAGTATCCAATAATTAAATCATCCTTCATAGGGAACCCGACAATAATATCAGTTCTGTAATGTGTACTAGTCATTTCCAAAATTAAAGGCTGCGTGGGCGAATATTTTCTTATGTAACTGACATCTAAAAGGTAGAATGGTGACTGATTATTCTGACAGTATAGGCTACTCATTTAGGTGCTGGTATCATTATTTTCAAATGAAACTAACACCGTTGTACCAATGGAACGAGAATCGTCAGTGTACATAATATGTACAAGGGAAGTACCGATTTTGTAATGCAACAGTAGCCACGTGTGTACAGTTATATTACATATGTATTCTCTAAGCTTAAAGATTCACATTAATATTGTTTAAAGGTGCATTCTAAGAATTTCAATATCGTACTACGCAGGTCAATGTTTCTGCCCAACAATGCATCAACTAATACCCTACGTACCTAACATTTTACTCCATTTCCACACAATAATAGACAATAGCAACCATTCATAAATTTCTTCTTGTCGTTTGCCTACTGTGGTATTGATTGTTTATGAAATCATTCAACCGGAAATGGCATCGTAAGAAAACGCTCGCTCTCGGAACTTCCAAGGACTTACGACAATCGGAAATGCTTTATTGGGATCAGACCCACCCTATTTTTTTCTTTGATGCTTGGGTACTTGACATATTCATACAAATAATATTGTTATAGTAAGCATCCATTTACAACGCAAGTCTAACAAGGTTTTTTTAATTGCTTACTAAGTGAATAATGAAAATAATTTACTAATAAACTAAACAGCTATTTTCTACATTCACTTATGTAGCAATAAGATTTAAAGTTTTGAGAAAACAAAAGAATTTCATTGTAGTATGGAAATACCTAATAATTTTTACGGTTATAGAAAGCATACGCATACTCTTATAGAAAGCACGATCATAGACAGAAAATAAATATCGACTTTAATTTTCAGTATATTTTTTATTAGAGTATATTATGTGCCCACCATCTCGATATATCACTCTCCAGTCTCTAAGCATATGACAATAATTATAAGAATGCGCCAGTTTTCCAATCCCATATTATTGCCATGTTAACCCTCCAGTAAGTAGATAGCTATTGTAGTATCGCTGCACAGTTTCAAAGGGCAGTAGAGCTTAGATAATGCACTATAATATATAACGTAATGCAGATGTCTTTCACAATAATTTAAAATTACTGCATATTATAAAAATTGTATATGATTGTTCATAACATAGTCAGTTGTATTCAAACCCACTGCCTCGCTCAAAAGGGTATACATATATCATTAAGGAATTAATAATTATTTATCATACAAATCTCCGTTCCCATCAATCATGCGTAATTCTCGTATTGTCGAAAGCTCAAAGCTCCGCGCTTATTATGTCCCATTCCATATATTTTGAGCTTTAGAAGAGTGACTGTTGAAAAGCTCCTCAGATAGATACACATTATAATATATATAGGATGCGAGGAAGGTAGATATATGATAATATATATGAATAAGTTTTTTTTTCAAATCTAGCTGTCGAAAACTATAGCAAGATTGATTGTAGAAATGTTCCTTAGTGCGGTAAGTCTTCGAAGAGATTTTGGAAATAATATATGCTAATACAGTGGCGGCGCATTTAGAAATATAACAAAAAACGTCAACCTTACTGTTGACTTAAGATTTTATTAATAATGTCAGTTCATCAATCATTCAATCAATAAGAAAAATCTTCAGTTCTATTAAGATGCTCATCCGCAGTGGACAACACGCATGCCTGTCTGCATATAAATCTAGATTGTTAGTTCTAATCATTCGACTCATGTACGATTGGCAAATTATCAAATTTACTTTTGACTTATTTTTAATATGACAAATATTACAATTATCATGTCCATTGTTTAGCTATAGTTTTTTTTTTTGTGACGATGAAAACATTTTCGTAAGCTAACATTAATTTAGATGTATGAATGGTAGATGCATATATAGTATATATTTTATGAGTTCATATTTCTGATAAAATATTTTTTTTTTTACAATCTAAATCAAAAATTAGGTATAAATATACCTACATCAATATAGCTCAAATTTGCTTGCAGACCATCACCCTGCGAACGATTGCACAGAGAACGTACATTAACTGTGGACCCAACTGTAATAGTAATAGAAAATGACCGTTAATGATCGGGGCAGACGATCGTCATGACAGGCTACTAGTGTAATTTGAGTTTTAAGTGCATTCTCAAGTAAAAAATATTGTTATAGAAAATAACATTATAATACATACTGAAAGAAATATCCATAATTAAAAAAAAAAAAAAACTAACACGAGCATCTTCGCCCACTTTGTGAACATCATCAACATAGACTAAATTACATGGAATAACCATGATCATCAGTAAAATTACTAACTAAATTCAAATTCAAATACTTATAAATTACAATTTATTTACACATAGTGAACTTTATAATATATTCGACATGAAAAAACAAAGACTAAAACAATATTTTAAAAACAAATAAATATAAACAATATTAGTAAAACACTATTAAGAGTGAGCGAGAAATACAAAAAAAAATATAAAGTATTTTTGAGTATGCCAAATGAGCTATGTAGACCAATTTTTAAGAATTTACTATTTATATCAACTCATCCAAACTTAGGTGGATGAAAGTTTCTCCACGTTGATTCTATTCATCTCGGTCGTGTGCGTTGCATTCCCATCCAATTATGCAAAACTTAACGATCTCGTATGTTCATCAGCTTATAGGTCTACCTTTCGGACGTTTTCCTTGTGGTACCTAGGTACCAGCGAATATCCAATAATTATAATTAAATCAAATTATTATATTTTGACAGTTTTTAAAATTTTATTAAAGTGATTAAAAATAAATAGAAGTTGTATTATTTTGTTGCAAAAAAGTACAGCTTGGCTAACGAACCGCCCCTGCGCTTTGTATACCATATTTTTTGTAACGCAGCGTGTATGTCATGTATTTATATTTTAATAATAATCAGCATTCACAACATCGTCCATCACAAAAACACACGTATTCCAGTAAATATTAATATTTTTAAGCGTTTTTAATAAATTATTCAAAAAATATGACAGCGGCTTTGCTATTTTTAGCCGCGAACCTTCCCAAGTGTGAATCTGGGAGCGTTTAACTAATAGGAATTAGACATGGGTGGCTCGTGAAAAATTGCTTCACTGTGTTTTTGAGTTTTTGTGTTTGCTATTTATATTTTTGTACACTGATGATGTGTCAAAATGATAAATCGCCTACCAAGCATTGGTAGAGGATATTAGAATATTTATTGTTTTTTGAACATTTACCTATATTCGTAAACATCTGAAATTAGTTCACTTCCGCATAGGTCATTATAAAGTTATAACCGTACCCGGATGATTTCAAGCGCGGATAAATTTGCAAACCTATAAAAAATATTCAGTAACTACTCACTGTACAATATTATATGTGTTGCTAAATTTCAAAATCAGCCAAGTCCATAATAGATGAATAGGAGAAAAACGGCTTTTTGTTTTCTCAAGTACACAGTCACAAGGGCGAAAGTTTATATTATTTCGAGTACAGAATATTTACAATTAATAAGTTCCACATTCCGATAATGCAGAAATGTTAGAAAGTAGTAGTTCTTCAGCAATTTATAAAAAAAGTCAAAAATACCTAAAGGTGGACTTGGCTGATTTTGAAATCTAGCGACACGTATATTCATTCATTCATTCATTCACTCGTATGGCGGCAGGGTGTGGACATATCACACTGTCAAAAAATCGTTGTAAATATTACTATACAGGCACCGATACATTTTCAATATAATGTGCCGTTATATTTTCATACCAGCTTTGTGGGTGACAGAAAGACACCCAAGTAAAATCATATTAAGTACAGGCAGCAGCGATTTTTTTTAAACATAAATTAATAATGCAGTTGATTCATCATAAGGTTAAAAATGGGGCCTCGAAATAGTTCAAACTACTCATACAATTATTAAATAATACGAAAATCTTAGGTGTGTATATCTATGCAACTGATTAAATGGGCTTATAGCATAATCACTCGTACTTCGTACATATACGTACATTTACACAAAATGATTAACCACTAATAATATTGTACGTTACACTATCACTTTCAGTAATTGGATAGATAAGAGCTACGTTGTTATTTTTACTAGGTAGGTTGATAGTTTTATTTTAGTGGTTATGTACAGTTTCTGCTCTAAGTTCCTTACCCCGCCACTGGGTTGATGACAGAGGTTTTAACTGTATGCTTAGTGGTGTGAATTTCTCAATTAAAAAATAACAATCACTATTACATTTTGATTTTTTTTTTGATTTGTCAAAGTTTACAGCCAATTGAGTTACTCCGATGGATTTTTCGATTCATAAATTCCTGAATAACTCAACAGGAGCAAAGAAAACATTTAAATGGTATGTGTAGACAGATGCACATATACAAAAAAATACTGCCCCCATAAGCAAAAAGGCAGCTTTTGGACGAAGTCACATTTTGAGATAATAAGACATTAACGTTTTTTCAACTTTTCATAATAAATTTTTAAACAATTTGTATGAATCATTTGATATATGGTATAAGCAAAAACCAGTATATTTTTAATCGATGCTGTGTTTTTGCTTATGAAACTCGTTATAATGTCTTTTTGTTTAGAATAACTACCGTTTTTTGTAAAAAAAAACGAAAAACAATATAAGTAATGATTATTATATTAAAATAAATTTTATACCGCTTTTGACTTTATGTCAAATGGTTCAGAATTTCACGTAGAGCATTATCTGTACACTAATTCAATTTGCTATTTTTGTCGAAAAGCTGCTCTTTTCCTTATGAGGGCAGAATACCTACAAAGTTATTAATAATAAAAGTATAATTATGATTTTTTTAGTTTATATTAATTATATTTTAATTAACTGTATTGCATGAATCGAATTAATGACACTAGGTATCGGTTATAATATTTAAAAAAAAAAACAATGCATAATCATACGCATTTCGATTACATGTAATAGGCGTTTCTCGTAGAGGACTAAAGCCATGTGGCCTCTACCATACGACATCTAGAATAAAGAAGACACTATTTAGATATACCTATTTCTATCAAGTAATGTACCAACGTATATATTGGTTCCGTAGCCATTGCTCGAGACTATATTGGTTCCAATTCCCCTGAGATGGGCTGCGGACAACATTAGTTGCGCCGTCAAGTTTCTCTTAAAACGACATTTTTGTAGTATTGGAACAACTTCCCTACAGACGTATTTATTATACGAATAGAAAATACACTGAACTATTCGATGTAGTTTTACATCTTGCTATTATTATAAATATAAACAGCGCTCTACAAATGTCGCATACTATATCTAGTATTGTAATGTTATATCGGTTATCCACAGTTATTTTAGATTATAGCAATGCAGAAATAAATAAACTTTCTTAATGCACAAAATGTGAAATCATCTTCTTACTGTCCTCTGTTGTAAAATGCTTTATATTTCCCTATCGTAATGTGGCCGAGGTACTGTGGTTTTTTAGCTTGATAAGTAAGAATATAATATAGCAGTAGCTCTTTTTTATTATTTTTCTTTAATTAAGCCGAATATCTACGTAACACAGAAAAGATTTCTGACTTCCCGAGATACAAACATGCGACATGTGACAGAGAGTGGCTGTCAGAATGTTTTGTTGATCAATTATCACCATTAACTCGATAAAACCTAGTGATCAGTATTGGTTATCTATACTACATTAAATTTTGATTTTTACATAAATACTTATTAAATTTATATTATCAGTTAGAGATATAATATAACAATAAACATTAAAATTTTCCACCCCAGAAAATTTTCAGATAAATATTAGTTAGACAAATAACATACATACTTTGCTATCCGGACGACGGTACACAAATTATGGTTTCATTCTAAAATTTTTTTTCGTTTGTTAAATCTTATGTACCTTTCGTTTTTAGGTTAGTGGTTAGAATCAAAGCATTAAAATATTTACATTAACTGTCACATGATAAACGATTAATTTATTTAAAAAATATTGTTTTTTTCCCGTCTCAAATTCGTCTATTGGCATTTTTATCAGCTAAGGATCGCTAAGAGGAAAATGAGCCGAGAGAGGTCTATATCTAGGAGGGTACTGCTGTTCATTCTTTTCACGTAGGTACTAAATATCTTACTTCGATAACTCCCGTTATTTGAGCAGGTATCATATATTTATTTTTCTCATAATTTAAATTATTATTAAAGAAACTTAAATTGATATTAACATAAGTTATTATAGCCTAGTAACCTTGAGTGGGTTGGACCCCCAATTGCGCGAATTCCTTTTCAATCGCACGACAAATCGATACGTAAATAATAGCACGACCCCCTCCCCTTTCCCCATGTTACAAATAAGATGCAACAACTCACCCCTTTTGAGAGGGTGACGCCACAATTTCTCCAACATTCATTGATTTTCAAAATATAGTAATTCAGATAATGTCTCCATTATAAACAAACGATTTCCTATAAAAATAGTTTTATAGCATCCCAATTTGTCAACTGCCTTCAACGCATGCGACTACACAATACGTGTACATATCAGTACAATATGGTTATACATAGATATAACACCATTATTGATAAATTAGGATTATAGGTAGGTACATATTTTTTTTTAATTATCCGAATATTTTATATCGAAGAGGAAAATAATTTTATTTTCGATACATATTATTAAATATTCATTAGTTAACTATCGAAAATGTAAATATGTATATAACATGAATTAAAAGCTTTTTAAGTATACTTAGCACCGTTAGTATGAAGTTAAACTATATAGCAAATAGTTTTCTTTTAATCGGATATTAAAAATAATATATTTCTAGAAATCCCTTGTTGGTCTTTCTTCATCGGTAAGAACTATATCCACTTCTACATGATAATTACTAACTGCTCCCAATAATAATAATAAAATTATTATGTAAAATATTAATTTTACTTTTAAATTTCTTAAAATAATAAATGTTCCATATCTTTAAAGCTGTAAATAATAACATTAAACTATTTTATTAGTTATACAATAGATTTGGAAGCCACTGTTCATATTAGTTTATGGATTCCTTTGTATGGTTTAGCACGGGACAAGAATGGAGTCAACCCTTGGGCTTGTAGGCTCATAAATAAACAACGCAGCTACTGTTTCCCTTTATAGTTCATCGGCTTTTGTCAACCCCCATTATTATTAACCATACATACGTACGCAATGAAAATGTTGATAAAAATACGTCAATCAATATATTATGTATATTATAAGATATTATATATGTAATTCAAATTCAATAATTATTCAAAGAATTCATTTAGTATGGAATATCTACAGCACAAAATATGATAATGTACACAAGTTTTTTTGGGACGGCCAAAGGTGGTAAATATTTGTATCAGATATATTACAGAAATCTTGAAGTATCTACCTAGTTAGTTATATTGGGGCTATTTTTACGGAAAGGGAAAAAGCTGTATAGGTAGGTAGCTAGTGCACAGTTTTTTAAATTATTGTGGATCATATTACTGCAATATTAAAATGTGCTAGCTCTATTTTGTACTGATTAGTATCACATATTATACACTACCTATCAACACCCTGACATGCATTTTCTTAGATTATGAATACCTACGTAATTTTATACACTACGTAATAATAGTTCCTAACTTCTAAACACAAACTATATGACACTAGTGGGATCAAAAAATGCTGACAAAATTACAGATTTGGTTAGTACCTAAATTGCCCTTGCACGTCCTGAATAAAAGCTTCTTATGACTATTTTTACAATAGCCGGTGGCGCCTTTAGCAGTGGACTGTAATTTGGGGGTGATGGTGGATTGGTGGATTACGGATCTAGGGGGGGGGTGGTTTACACAGGATGACAGACGCTGACCTTTATGTAAAGAGGGCTGGCGCGCGCTGGGCTCACGCACTCACGTACTGGTAAACAGACAGTACACTTTTGATGGATGATATATGAGGTTGATGAATGATAAAGATAAGTTCAGGATGGATGATAATATAGACGCGACGTTTACTCAAACCGTAACAGATTTAGTGCAGCGAAGGTCGAATAGATACGTTTTGTATAAATCACTCTGTAGTTAACGCGTCCTCGTTCGTATCGTATCAGATAGAGTGCGATAGATTTATCAAACCTACGCGCTCGGCTGTCTTGGAGTAACTAAAAATGTTATTCACAATCACGGACATCACGGTCAATTCATGACCCATAACTGCCGGTCACTTGGTCTTGTGACAATAATACTGGGATTTGAGGGAGATCGGGAGAAAGGAATGAGGCCGCTACAATGGGCCCAACCAATAGCTTTTCATTATTCGAGTAAGTATCTACTAAAAAAAGAAGCTTTTAAAACGATTCTTCGGCGATCGGAAGCCGAATTACTAAATGTATCCAGAAATTAATTATCAAATTGGATATTATTATAATATTATCAAACTAATAAAATATTTTTTTTCTTCAAAATTATTGTTAGAAAATAATAATTAAGTAGATAGCATATATCTACATACAATCAAAATTCCTTTCAATGATGCATTCAGATTAAGTGTCCCTTTGAGTTAGTATGCTAATTTTGATCATACGCCATGAATATATTTTCTTGCTTGCTTCATAATGGACGCTTTGTTTTAATATGTTCGCTTTCATCTTCCGAGCCAATGAAATTTTCTTTTTGCTGATTATTATTATATAAAATAATTTGACGTCACTTGGTGTTGTTGTAAGTGTGTATATGAGTCAGTAGCGTAACGATATACTTACTTAATATTTTAATTAATATAAGTACACAAAAATTCGTTGCTGGTTGAGAATAATACTGTTTTAAACTATTTATTTTGTTCAACAAATAATTTACAAGATTTTAGAATATAACATAATATATTTGACATACATAATTTGAAAACGTCTTATGTATAATACTCGACATTATTAACGCAGTTTGATAAGCATTTTATATAAGAACTACTAGTTAAATCTGTCGTTATTAAGTAGGATGCCCTTAGCCCTTAGCACGAATTTAGTGGTTATAGGTTCAAATCCCATCGGATGTCGTATTTTTTCAAAACAGATATAAGTATAATATAATAATATTACTAAATACGAAAAAAAATCTGCAACTTTTAACTGGAATATTAGTATGCTACAAACGCGACTTACGCCTGTAAGTCTCACATGGAGGGACGTGCGGGACATGGCGAAGAACTGAAGAAATTGGCGTGACCCTGTGTTGGGTCTATGACGATTTGACGCCGAGACAACTGGACGCCACGCAATTCGAAAATAAATAGACGTTAGGTACTTATAGATACTTTTAAAAAAATATTTAATATTATTATTTATATTTAAATGAGTATATAATGATTTATTAATTGGTGAGAATTCAAATATGCAGACCTAAATAATGATTTAATCGTGCATATGTTTAAGTTCCAACGAAAAAAGAGTTTTTTTTTATATAAAGCCTTAGGCATGGTAATTCTCAATCCGCAATAATAAAAACATTATCTTAAGAGCAAAATGAATTAAAATTACTAAGTAGTTGATAGAAACTGATTAAAATTCTTCGTCTATGTTCTGTATACGTGTCTGCGACAGTGCGGCGTCCAATTGTCCTGGCGTCCAGTTGTCCCATTCCCCCCTGTGTTTGCCCAGTGCTCTGGCGCTGAAACATGATAGGGTGTATACTATTTTCTGGTTTCTCAAAATATGCAATCACTAATAATATTATTTTTTTACACAGCATTTGTTAATTTAGTCGACATTTACTATCCCTATGCTTCGTGGTTGCTGTCAACCTGGTTGCCTACTTGCAACTGGTTGTCAGTGCGTAAGGGGCCTAAGTAGATTAAATTGTATTTAAATTCTATTTATATTCAATGATATAAGCAAATAGTTTTGTTGAATTTAATTTTATTATATTTATCAATCCATTATAATTACAGTTTTTATCAAATATCATTTAATAAAAGATCAGTTTATAGGAAGTGATAAATATTATTACCTTCTTCGTATCAAGTTTTATATGATAGATAAAATGTTGTAGACATAAAATTATATTCATTTCATTTAAAATCATAAGTTGCATTTGGTAGGTAGATGACAATAATTGTCTACATAATATTATTATTTTTTTTTAATTTAAAAATTCTTGGTACCTATCTACCTCACTGTGTATAAAAGTAAATATATTGTGTAGGGATAGCAGTAGCTTTTAGCATATTTTATGAGATAACACATTACAAACAAAACCTGCATATATTTTGAGAACAAAAAGGGCCGACAGGACAAATTAAAATAATATGCCATGTGCCATACGACATAGTATGTCTACCCCTACTAATAATATTATCGCTCGCTAAAAATTAAAAGTGCCAACTCGTAAAGTATTATTCCAGTTTATATTTTAATAATATTTGCATTTTTATATGCCATATAAAATAAACAAAATAAGAACAAAAGCTACGTAATTAACTGTGCAAATATCTTCATTCAACTATTCGTGTCTATTGTCTTAATCCGATGTAAGGATTGCTTTTTTAATTACTGATCACCTAAATTTTAAATTCCTTATGATGGTAAAGTATTATCTGATAATGTCAATAGCATTCCGAAAATCTTGGTGTATTGTTGTCATGCCCGTTAACATGTAATGCCGTAACGTTATCTGTCAAAATAACGAAGTTGCATTAATATGCCAATGTCACATTAATAGACCACTATGCTAAAGGTAACATACTTAATTACGACAAATTTCAAATAATTGCCCTCCCTACTTCAATTATAGTTTGTCAATTTATGGCTACGGCCGTATGTTGTAGCTTAACCACTGGGGAATGACAAAGGAAATGGCGTATTTCAAAAAAACACTACCTTATTCTTAGGTCAATAATTATTATAAAGCAATCATTATTCATAAGATGTTTATCACACTTGAATGGTCAAAGACATAGCTTATAATAAGTATCTTTAGAATCGAATCATCTTCAAATGTGTTAATCTTGCCGATTTTTTGAATAATAAAATGCCTAATTCTTGTCAAATTTGGGATCACAGAGATTATCAATATAATTTTTTATCGTGAATATTTTACAAAAATTATCTCGTCATAAATTATACTAATGGTTTTATAAATGCGTTTAAAAATTAATAAATGTAAAAAATCTTAACACCACTGCACAGTTATGTACTGAAATATGACTATATTCTAAAACATTAGAGCGAGATGTTTAAAAGAATACTATTTTATGTAACAAAAATACTTTATGCAGTCATCAAATGTTTAAAATAACTATAAAGGATAATAAGGCTTCAAAATTATATAAATATATAATCTATAACGTTTAAGGAGTGTCCAGGATCATGGTTTTAAAATACAATAAAAACTCAATTTTGACCTAGGACGAGCATGTGGGCCGTTAAGCGCTTTCCAAATTGAGCTACTATTGGCTATCGGCTTTTGTATTTTAAATCAAAGTAGGTATTACTAACCGACGTCACGGATCACTCCAAGATATTTTAGTGTTGTAGCTTCATGTTAAATTTAATGACAGTACGACGATAAAAAATGTTGAAGGAAACATACTTCCATAGAAATAGAGCCTTAACATACGAAAGTGAGATAAAAAAAAAGAATAATATAAGTCCTCTAATTTTCATATATATACTTTAAAATGAGCGTTTTTTTATTTTTTCATACTTACAACAAATAGTACGATATTTATAAGACAACTAGGTACTACAAAAAGCTTACTTGGAAAAATATTCAACATCTTTGCCACTGACTTTTCCTAATATGTACTAACTTTATACAAAAATATCAACAACGATTTTGCATAATATATTAATCGGAACATCTTCAAATAGTGTTTTAACTGAAACCAAAGTAATCAATCAAGCTTATTTTGCAAGTTATAGCTATATAATATGTTTGTTTGTTTAGGTACATGCATAATAATGATTTTCTGTTATAAAGAAAAACATAAATTCCAAAAATTTAAGTTACTTCAATATATTCGTATACAATCGTTTGTTATGCACCTTTTTATAAGTATTAGGTATATTTATTATGCACCCAATTTGATTTAATGCAAATCGTATTATGAAAAATATGAGTCGACATTACTGTTGCAAATCCTTTCCACTATTGTGGCTACGTTATGTCGTATGTAGGTGATCTATAAGTAGGATTTAAGGGTGGGTATGTTGCCAAATGACTGATTGTAATAGCTAGGGGAGGTTTTATTCGCGACAAGTGCTTTCGACTTCGATTAATGGGTTATGTTAATTGTTCTCCGTATGATGTTTGATTCATACGCAAAGCCTTTGATAATGTAGGGATCAATGAAATACAATACAAAATACATTATTTGAAATATAAATACACAATAATTTTCAGTACTATGTTTTAACTGTTACATACTACAGCTTAGACTCGATTTATCGCAATTAGTTTAGCTCAAGTATATATAGTGTTATTTTCCGTCTGATCTTCTGAGGTAATAATAATAAAAACATTAAATTCTAATTGACTTGAGTTTTATATGTAGGTACTATCCCATACTACTCAAATAGAATAGTACAAAACTCAAATCAATTAGAATTTTAATTCAAATTTCATCAAGTGCCCTCGGTCAATAGGATTATATTTTAAATATAAATATTAATTTATAATTTAATGTGGCGACATAATGTGAAGCAGTATTATTGCTAAATAATATCAAGTAAATACCTAATTATATGTTAAATTACTACTTGAAAGTGGAGATTAACGTACCACATCGCTCGAAAAGTATATCATTGTTGGATAACAATCATCGATTCAAGGGATATTAAAAGACCCGAAGGCCGACCATGAGGCCACTTGATTGATGGTCGAATATAACAAAAAATACGTTACGGAAAGGGATAATGAGATACATACTTACACTACGCATTTATTCTTTTATTCGTCATTTAATTAATGAAACCGTATGAATGCTTTGTGCCAATTTTTTTTTAACTGGTGCAATTATAATTAGATTTGGATAATCACGACTTACTTATATCTCTTGGTAATAAAATCGTATGACAAATAAATATATCGAACATTTTACTACGTCACAGAATAGCTTTATTTTGAAAAGCTCTGATAATCGGTCAAAAAGCTCCTTGACTGCCAAAAACGTCAGACTGACGGATAAAGAAAGCTCTCACCCCCCATTTTTCCCATCGAAGGATGAATTGGAAACATAATAGCGATAATAAAAACCTTGTTGCCGCTTCTAGTGAATTATTCAACCCCCCTCGGGGGATGTTTACACAATAAGCAACACAAGTCCGGATGGAAGGAGGCTGGGGACTAAACTTGGGGTGACTTCGAATTATTAGTCATACATTCTTCTGGTAAGTAGGTACGCGGACTCGCTTACTTTTAGCCCGCTGACTTACATCACTGGGGGTAACTTTTTTTTTTGCAAAAAAGATAAATAAAAAATACCAAGAATAATGAAATGGGAGTTTTGAAATATAATTCAATGGTGATGCGTTGTAATTACGGCTCACATTATTGCGTTAATATTTTTAATATAAATATTTATAGTATTTGAGATATATATTTCAGTTTTTTTCAAGCTGGGGGCCTTGGGCCTTCAGAGGTATGTTCATATCCTTCCATGTAGTTCGAAATAATGATGTATTGTTGAAACTACTTATAAATTACTTTTTACAAATTATTATTTCCAAAAAAACATACTTACCAAGTAATCATGTTCATGCGATTATTTGTTGTATATTTACATAGTTAAATAACACATAATCTTACTTGTGTATGGTTATGGATTTAGTAAATAAAGAAAATATTGAGTAGGTAGTTATGTCCCTATTAATTATTATTATTTTAGTCTTTATGTTAGGTGAAAATTCTAAAAGGGAAATTTCGTCCTCAAATTATGTGGAGATTGAACCTTCTTAATATACCCAGCGACTAATTGATTTAAGTTTTATACTACCTATTCCATTTGAGTCGTTTTTTGCGACCCTGGTTTCGCCTTTCGACGTCTTCAATGCGCACTCACCAATGGTAAGCAATGTGTATTAATATGTAATTGTAAAAAAACGTACATAGGCAATACAAAACATTGTTATGATTTAAACAATAGTTTTTATTAATGGTTTAGCACTTTTCGTCTAGTGAATTATATTATTTTATCTTAAAATTTCACTTTTCTCCGTCATGATTTCTATGAAGTGTTTTTTTTTAATTTACAGATGGTCGTAAGTACCAAAAAAAATTTTGTGATACAAATCATAGAAATTTAAGAAAAAATATATTTTAAAAAATGGGTTCTGAATAAATAAATTAGGTACTAAATCTTGTACCTGCCTATATTATTCAATGAATACAAAATTATATAGTATCAGTTAAACCTATAATATGTATAACGTAGAGTGTAGACAATACCGGTCATGTCCAATATTATTTTATATAAAAAAACTATACAATTTGTTATTTGTGATTTAATTAAATGAATGGTTTTCTACCAAGAAACGCTGGTCAATAATGCAATAATAAAACACTTTATTTAAAACAAAAAAAATAAACGTAAACTTTTTTCCAGCATCTTCCCGTGAGCACTTTAGACAAAGCTTGATGACTCGTATTGTTCAAGTAACTCGGCTAAATAATGTTACTCGTCCGAGACAATGGCACAAACGAAACGCACGGCTACGTTTTGGAGGGCCGCTACGGACCTCTACGACCCGCTACGACGAATATTATCTGCTACGAATCTCTTTAACTTTACTATGGACTACACTTACGCAGTGAAGACTCATGAAAACGTTTATATATATTTATTACATTTATTGAATTTACAATTAATTAATAGACGCCAACAAATAAAATCTCTAATGCTGTAAATTATTGTTATTCAACTTTTATGTACTATATTACAATAAATTGTGTACCAAACCAAAACAATTATTCCAAAATTGAGTAATAAAACTAAACCAAGTCAAAGATAATAATTACATTTTTCATAATGTGTAATTTCTATTGAAGTATTCACAAACTGTTTTCATCGGTTCCCTTTCTTTTATCACTTTGTAATGTCTTTAATGCAATATTGAGGAGCTTAGTATTGAAATTACCCAAGTAAATAGTTACGTAAATTGAAAATTAAATAGGTATTTGTGATTATTAATTATACGTTACTGTTTTAGACATCCTGTAAATGAGAGCAGAACCTCATATGATTCATTATTAGATACCATTCCAAGAAAGAAATATTAAATTGTGTTTATTGTATGTATTAGTGTATTTAGTATTCTGTATTATGTATATCAAACAAAATCATTCAAATTAGATACGTTGCTATGAAAATAATGATAACTTTTTTTTTTTTTTTATATACATATTAATATATTTATACGCAGTTCAATGAGCATAATCTAATAAAAGAAATAAAATGGTTATAAATATTCATATAAAACAGTCCCTTACATAAATTCTTTTTATGTGCCGATGTGGTAATGTTATATTATTTTTGTTTAAATGTCACCTGCACTTCTTTAATCCTCCTTAAATAATTAAATTTCTAAAAATATTCTAAAAAAAAATCTATATATTCCATCAATAATTGACTTTATTCATCACATACTTATTGCCCTAACAAGTTTTTAAAGAATTAATGACCGAACAAAAATGGACTATTAATGCCAATTTCAAATTACTTTTTCGTAGCAACATGATATGTATTAATATATGTTAAATAACATTTGATATGTAATTACAAAATAGTGTTATAAAAAAAATAAAATTATCAAGACATCAATTATAAGTAGGCAATACTTTTTTTAAACATATAAATAAGTGAACACCACCACTGTATATACTACGACAATGGGGCACTCATCAAGCCTCTCTTGTTCTACAGAGGAAGTGATTTGGTCTACGGACCCTCCCTCTTCGGCGCAGCTTGGGACGTGTTGACTGCTCTGGCCAAGGAGCACAGATCAACCCCCATATTGCATCTACGAAATTATTTTCGACTGTGTTATATATGAAAAGCAGCTTAATAATACGTTATAACTGGTTCTACGTGATCTTATTTTTTTATTAGAATTCATCTCAAAGGTATGTAGTGAAAAAATATAATATAGAAATGAATTTGCTCAAAACATTCTTCAGATAAGATCTAGGAATTTTTTATGTATTTTCCAAAGAATTCGGACTATAAATAAAAGGAGACTTAATATTTTTATTTCAGTTAATTGACCAAAGGTGTCTCCGATTTTAGTTTGTCTTTAAGAACGTTACCCAAAAGTGATAGCTTTTGGCCTAATTGTCTTTTGAACGATGACAAATTTTGTTATAAAATATGAAGAAAATACTGTATTTTTATTGTATTAAATAACAAGCACAATTTTTACAGTAAAATGGTTTTTATCTTTTGTATACTAAATAGCAAGCTACTTTAAGAGTGATATAGGTATAATTATATATCTGAAAATTGTTTTTTATATATTTATATTTATTAATATTTAATTAATATAGTCATAGTAATGTCATAAGTTGACAACAAACTTTTATTTCAGCGAGTTGGGCAAAATGCAAATTATCCCGTCAAGAAATTGAGCTCTGCTTAACAGAATCTTTAATGCTTTAGATTTCGACTCAACCTCAAATTAAGCGCAACTCTAAACTTTGTTAGACTTAATTATTCGAAATGATAAAAGCTTAATGTAGTCACTTGCCCGGAGGCTGTATAGAAATTGTCAGTAGCGTATTCAGGCATTTCATAATTTATTTTTGTTTCTGATCTAGTATCATAATTGTATAAGTTTCCATCACTTTGCCTAGTCCGATTGTTTAGAAGTATAGGCTTGCTAAATACATAAACAATGGATATCTAGTGTCGTTTCCGGAAATTTGTACGGATGCAGTTCGCCGTATCACACTTCACCGTGAAATTAAATTTAATTATATTATATCGTAATATATGGTCGTATATTAAAGACTCTTCGTCCTTTAAGGTCATATTATAGTACTAGGATAAAATTGATGTCTAAATTAAATACGGTTCTTGTCGGTTTACAGGAAACCAGCGGCGAACTATCTTTGAAAATAGCCAATATACTGGATTACTTGTTTAGTTTAGTTAAGTTAGGTTAGGTTTTAATTCTTGAAGGAACATTATTTTCTGCAATGCTTTTTGCCACGTATTTTTTTCATCTTGGTGCTATAGAAATGACCGTATAAGAAAACTCACGACAAACTTTGCTATGTTAAAATATAATACGTACAATTTACATATTAACAATCTAGTATTGTACTACAGTAGGTATTTCCCAATACGTTTTTGAATTGTATTAATTCTGCGTCAGTATGCATTTGCAATTGATAAGTGCGCATATTGCCTGAATGTACAAAGCTTAAATCAATTAAAATTATATCTCTTCTCGTCGTACCCTCATGGTTGAGGATCGTAACCACCTTTGAATTTTGTCATTCTTTGAACGACAAAACTTTCCATCCCTCTTAATATTCTGCTTCTCTCCGGGCAGAATGAATGGTGCCCCCAGTCAACTCCTTCACTTGGTCGCTCCAGCGCGCCGACGCTCTGCCTCTGCTTCGCCTGCCCAGGAGGCCACCCAAAAGCACCAGTCTCTCCAGGTTGTCCGGTCCGCGCCGGATAATATATGTTATGTTATATAATTTAATTAAATATATACTTACTATTTTATTTAAGATTTTTTTTAAATATTAACTTTAATTTGCTATTGCTCAGATGTACCTACCTACTTGACAATATATAACATTCCTTAGTTCGGTTCTGAATATTGTTAATTAAATATGATGCTTTTCGTTTACATTAAACTTGCGCTTATTACTACCACCGTCCAAGTAAAGATTGAATATACTCTGAGAAGTAACTTTGAGCTTTGATACTTGGCCAAGTTTTATAAATGAGAATAATTATTTGCGATTTATTAGTAATGAATGATTAAGGTTTGCCAAACCAGATGCGGGGAACTAAAATCCGTAACAGGACTTATGCAGATGCAGAAATGTATCGTATCAGTAGATACTTACTTAATATTACTAAGATAATCGGGAAAATATACATTTTTTTTTCATTTGTATTTAGTATGAATTATGTTTGCACTCGACCATTTAATGCTCGATATAAGCCAGTCCTAGCATAATTTTTACTCTTTCCGTTAAGTAACATTTACAATTTTGTTCATTCTTTGAACTAAAATACGCGGTTCTTCGCTAACTAAAATACTAAAATACGCGACGAAAATTCTCAGCAAAACTATCAACAGCATAAATTTAGTCCTACTTTCCGTGTTTTCGGAATTAATTGGAGAAAAATCTCATAATATAATATCGCTCAACTTCTATCACTTTTATCAAGTTTAAAACCGATATATTTTTTCAATTGAAGAGTTTCAATCGAGAAACGAAACTGTATTTTTTATAAAACTATCCATCATACATAATACGTTATTAATAGTATTTCTATAATATTGATTGACCAAAAAAACACCTCACAAAACTAAGTAAAACTGTACATATAGATACCATATCTAAAAATTATCAATAATTCAATTATCATAGATTTACCATACACCACCTAGATCGATACTGTTGGAACAAGTAAAAAACTGTCCCCATAAAATACCATTAGTTGATGTTGAAATGTTGAATGTTGAATGTTGAATTAGATTGAACATGAAATTTTTGATAATAAATTTAAAATTTACCTTATATTTTCACGATGGCCGGCGGCTTACGCGTCGGCTTATAATGTCGTTAGTCCCAGGCTGGAATTCTGGGTCTAGCAAAATACACATTGTTTTTCAATTTACGTTTGGAGTCAGAGTATGGATCTTATAGGTTGAGCAACTGGACATACGTTTCTCGTTTTCATTCATTTAATTGGTCAGGTAGGTACGTGTAATAGTTGTTTTTCATAACCAAGTTTTATGTTTCATTTATTTTAGTACTTTATTATACTCATTCAACCATATTTATTAAATTTAATTTGTAATGAATTTATAATATAAACTAGAAGCTGACCTACCTATAAATATATATAATTATTCTTCTTGCAACACTGTATTTTGTAAAAGAAAATATCCGTTAATAAAAGGTTATTAACGGTGTAAATTGAAACAAGCTATGAACGAATAAAATTCTTGAAAGCCAAGAATTACGTTATAGCTAAACATTATTGTGTCACGCCGAGCTTTTATTCGAGCTTTGAATGAACAGTAGACATAACCGACATACATAGAGCTTTTAATTACTCATTTCAATTAATTCGTTCAAAAATGGAGTGGACGCTATTACTATATTTAATTTTGTTAAGAAAATTACCCTTTTATCCCATTGGCCACAGACGCCTTTTTTATATGAACCTTTTCATACAAAATAAATGTAATTATACCTGCTAGACACCATAGTTGTGACATGTACGAAATGTTCATTTGAAAATAGAACTGAAGAAAAAAAGTCTCGCCATTTTACTGTCATTGAATTTCAACCACTTCTTCATAATTACATGGCTAACATGTTTTATATTGAGTTATTTTATTACGTATTTCAAAACATATTATTAGTGCAGTAATTTTATTATCATCCATCAATGGATTCTAAAAATAGATTATCTTTTTATATTACAATGAATGAATTTATTATATTCTGAGCTGTCATTGATTATTATTGGTATTATGGTTGTTTAAATATTTGACTAAATTTAATGACAGAACTAATTAATTATTAATTCAGTTCTCTCATTTTAAATAATGAGAAATACTGAATTACAATTACCCATATCCCAAACATGGTTATCAATAATAATGGTTGACAATATATTTTATTAATTGATGGATCTTAATGACTTTCTCATAGTCATTCGGTTTTGTATAGTGATAACACCTGAATTTAATTGTTAAAATATAATTTAAAGGTAAGTAATCAAAAAACCAAAGATTTTAACCGAAGTAAAAAAAAATAATACAAGTCAACTAGCTGACGTTCTACCAATTCCCTCAAATACACCATCTTCGTTAGAAAGGTAAATATTTTAGAAAAATGTTATCAGCATTTAGTACAAAGTTAATAGTAATATTTATGTAAGTATATTTATATAGTTTAGGTAGATTTTCTGACCTTTCTTTTTTTATATTATACTAGTTGAAAATAGATTTCTTTATTGTTCCTTATTTTAATGTGTTGTTTTCAATTCATATTTTACATGGCATTATTTATTTTCATTTTTTTTTCATTTTCTTTCCTGAACATTCTTTCAATAGGCACTCAGCGAGGAAAATTATTTAATCTTATTTGTGAAGAGTTTATTATGCGTCACTGTGTTTGCCGGCATTGTGTACGTCTATTTAGAGGCCAGTGGCGTATACGTTTTAAAATAAAAATGAATGATTCATCTGAAAATAATTGTCATTTTTAAATCCATCTTCACAATCACTGGGTTTGGGTTGAAATTCCGAATGCTGAAATCCCGAATAGCCGAAATCCCAAAATCCTAAATCCCGAAAGACGAAATCCCAAAGGCCGAAATCCCGAATACCGAAATCCCGAACGCTGAAACCCCGAATGGCTGAAATCCCGAATGGCCGGAATCCCGAAGCCCGAAATCCCGAAAAATAAAAAATACAAACAGTAATAATTGCGCAATCTTACCACGAAGGCATTCGGGATTTCGGCTTTCGGGATTTAGGCTTTCGGGACTTAGGCTTTCGGGATTTTGGCCATTCGGGATTTTGTCCGGCACCCACAATTACTATGAGTATCCAAGAATGTTTCAGTCAAAGCAATTAATTACTTGCTGCAATATTTCAATCCTTTAATCGTTTATTCTATCTTGTCTCATCAGAAGAAACGAAAATCAATTATTCCGTGATTTAAGGGCATCCAAATAATATCCAAATATAATCTGAATAATAAGTGACTTAAATTTCAATTATTGTGGCTAAAGATTGTACCCAGTATAAAATAAATACAGTCACCTTTTGATCGACTAAGAATCTCCACTTCTTACAGTCCACTTTTTCTTTCTGAAAGCTACTCCCTGAAAGCTCCTTCATTTGGCCAGTACAGCTTCCCGATGCTCTTCTACTGCTCGATCTTTTCAGAATGCCACATATTGATACCAGTTTCTCCAGATTCTCAAGTCCATGACGAGTGATGTTTATGAAGGATTGCAGTTTTCATCATAAACATAATTTACAGCAGCTGTTTCTTTATTTTTGATGTCTAGATGATTGGTGTTTTTGTTCTGTGATTGTTCAAAGATGCAAAATATTCGTCACCAATATACTTATATTTCTCTCTAAAGTACCAGAATTTATTTATATTACTTTAAATAATCGATTACTATAAGTCGTTAGATTTTTAAAACTTTTTTCGTGTGTCGTTTTATAAGATATAGAAAATTACATTTTGGGTGTAATTGTACATATATTTATGTATGTGTGACATCGGCTTTTATTTTAGACACCTCGATTCCATACAAAAAAAAATCAAAATGGATTATCATAATACAATTTTCATGAGCCTGTAAGCCTTTGTTACCCCTTTTATTTCCGCTTTATCTTTTTTAAATGTTATATTATCATTGAATACGTATCTATGTAATTGGGTTTAAATTTTATAAATCAATATTACTATAAAGAATGGCGTAATGACTCAAGTACCGGACGTCCTTGGGACGCTACTGAACATGTATATATAGGTACATTTTCTTCTACTTCACAAACGTATTTTTCTTTTATTTCTCTAACTTTGTTATAAAAATGCTCGCTGCTTTTTCCATCTCACAAATGCAAAATACTGGAAAAAATTGTATTATTATTTTGTATTCGTTTTATTTACGCTCCATTCGGAATTAAAAGAAACAAGAAAAACTTGTTTTCGAGTGGATTCTTAAAGAAATTTGAATATTCAAAGCTCTTGAATCTTTTATTGAAATGAAATGATAATTTTTCCAAATGGATACATATTTTTTCATGTAATTCCGTCACAATTATCATTTAGCTAATTTTATGATTACGGTAATGGAATAATAAAACGTACATACCTGTATTTTCGGTCCTACAAAGTATATATATACAATCGTCAGATGGATGTGGGGTTGGTTCATAATGCTGCCTATTGTACGGTTAAACTATTATTTTGGTGGAACTATTGAAACGTTATTTATTTCTAATAAATATTTATAATTTTATAAAGTTATAAGAATATAAGTATAAAGTTAAAAAAACTTTTGAATACATTGTAATGGCTGGGAAAAGGCATAATAGTATCAGCGTTATCAACCTAATGTTTTTCTTACCTGATCTAGCATTTTTGAATAACCATCTAGCTTGTGAAATTCTCATTTAGTGAATGGTGTTATATCCAGCGTTTTTTGACACCGCATATTATCATAAAGAATATAATACCATATTCGCTTGAAACTCAACATTCTGATAGTTTGTACCTTATTAAACATCTTATTTTTTCTCTCTGGTTACTAATAATCGCTAAAAATAACAATATCTAATCACACCTACACAGTTTTATTACCTTAATTTAGTGATAACAAAAATATCCAGTAGGTAATTAAGAACGTCAGTTAGGAAAACAAAATATTTAAAAAAATAAATAATATATCCGCTTTCAATAAAGTCGAATGGTAGAGGTTGCGCCTTTTTATTGTAAATCCAATAATCGATTCCTGTTTTACCCCACGAGAAAATAAGTAGATACCTAACCACCTACGTCATTCTTGTATCGGAAAAACGATAAACTAATTTTAAGCTTCAGTACCAGCGGAGCTATTGTGTGTTGTCGTTTGTTCGCGGAAAATTCTCGCCTAAATAACGAGAACCATGGGTAACAGAACCACGTATTAAATTATTAAAAATAATATATCTGTCATTATTTTATTTATTTTACATGTGTGAAAAGCTTAGTTTATCAATATGAAAATAGAATTGATTATGAAAAATATTTCCAAAACGTTCTTTTAATTTAAATATTGTCTCCTCTACGAAGTTTGGCGATCGTCAGAGTGTAGACCAGAGACAGTTGTCCAGAATAATGAGGTTATCTTCTAATGAAAAAATTCAGCCGTGATATTTGGCTTCTGCTCAGAACTCTTTCCGAAAGTGTATGATTACTGTTAGGTTGTATGAAGTGGTTTTTTTCACCATTGTTGCCTACTACGTATGTCCAAAATTTGTCATTTTTCAGTTCTGGCTGCTTTTTAATTCTTGGTATTATTTTAAAATTACTACTTCAGTACGTTTTTTCATAGCAATACTAAAATAATTAATTATAGTAAAACACATTAGACAATATTTATTCCTCATAATTTAATAATCATTGGAACCGGTTTCATCCAATATGCTCAAACATTACTCGAAACTTTCAGCCGGATAGTATCATCAGTTAAGCTTGTCATGTTAACAGGAACAGATTTTCACTTGAAGGGACCAGGGCTGAAACATATTGGAGCTCAAGAAAAACATGTTATTAAAAAGATGTTTCAATAGCTTATTTGCTTTTGGTGCCTACATGATATTGCACGTCTTTCAACCAAGAATATTTTTCTTCTGATCCTAAAATTGCGTGGTTCAACGTTTGAATGTTACGATACTTTCTAATATACAAACGTATACCTATATAGTAAATATTTCTACCGGAGGCGTGTTTTTTTGTACAATAATTGACTTCTATAATATCATATATTATTGACAGTGGCTACCATCTTTTATCGACCTTTTAACTTTAGACCGAACAAATTTATTCGCGTGGATGTAGCTGCTTCTATATATATCAAAGTGTTTTTCATAAATGTTTGGACATTTATGACTCCAGACATGCTTGTTAAGCAAACTACACCAGTTTTGATATTTCTTAAATTATTTTGAATAGATTCTTTTTTATTTTAGTTAATAAAAATTTTTCACCAAGAATTGACAGTTAAAGTTATCATTACTAGGGCCCAGATTTATATGCTAGTGAATGTGTTGTTAGAGTGTATGCAGAGCTATGAGAGTTGCACAGAAATCCGTTTTGAAAGACGCAGAATCCAAAAATAAAATTTTATTGTGCATATAAATGCATATTTGAGATGTTAGAGCATATTTGAGACATTAGTGCATATTCCATAAATAAATGCATATTTTAGGGCTTTTGCATTCATAATTTTAGTTTTTTTTTTAATTATTTTATCTAAATATTACTAAAATAGGTAGGTAGACAGTTTAGATGCAATTGCTGTGGATTTATCAGAAAAAGTGAAGTCAACTCGGGCACCTTTATTTAAATTTTGCGCAATCACCTCTGTGGGCGTTGAGAGGTCGTTTTCTGTATATAAACAAAATACTGACAGATGTAGAAAATTTGAATGCCAAAGCACAATATTGAAAAAAAATATTGTAACTTTTTTTCGGACAAAAAAAACAACACTTAACTAATATATTTAGGAATAATTAAGTGTGTCGTTTTTGTTTTCTAAAGTTGTGTATAGTTTACATTGCATTTCTTATTCAATTTTTTGTACTTGTAAACAAACTATTTTGAATATTGTGATTGATTATTTGCGTTTTTTTGTTATTGTATTATATTGATTGAGGTTATTAATTTTTTATTCGATTTTTATCAGTAATATTAGGTGAAGTGGGTATTTACAATTTTTTTCCATAAAAATTTAAATTTTTAACTGCATATTTCTTTGGTTTTAATGCATATTTTATGTGCATGCATATAATCATGTTTTTTGTTGCATATAAATCCGCTCCCTAATCATTACCAACAAATTATCAATCTTAAACCTAGTAGGTATATAGGTTTTAAAAAATGAAAAATGCCTATATTACTGTTAAAAAACAAACTACAATTATTTCGAACAAACGGTTTGCGTCGTCTGGCGTGCACGACTTCAATAGGTTAACGCAATTGTTTCGTTATTGAATTGCGAAACACTTGTTGTTTATTGTGATTTGATTCTAAATTCAAATTGTCGCCGCCGTTGTTCCACGTTTGAAATGAAGGGTGAACAATAAGCGGAAATGAGACAAGACGGGGGGCGTAATGGCAATTCCTTCAATTCTCAGCGCGACTAGGGGGAGACAATTTTGTACTGTGCTAAATCAGTTATATTTAGATTTATTTTTTTATTGATTGCGTATACGTATAAAAATAGTATGTATGAAAAATATTTATAACTAAGTGCAATAAACTTAATTAAAAGATTGCTCGCAGAACCAAACTGTCATGGATTGCATTTGGGCGCCTAAATATTATCTTCAAACGTGACCTCCCATTGTGTTTTAAGCGTTCAACTGTTCAAGTGTTCAACCAATGTGTGCTACCAGCGCTCACGTGTGCATGTGAAACATGGACTCTTAATGTAAGAGAAATTCAAAAATTACGACTAGCGCAACGGGGCATGGAAAGGTGCATGTTGGAAATAACGCGTAAAGATCATAAAATAAACCAATGAATAAGGAATCAGACAACAGTACGCGATCTAATAGTGGTCGATAATTAGATGAAATTAATGGCAATGGGCCAATGGATAATGGGCAATGAGTGGACAACCGCTGGACAAATACCGTCATACAGTGGTACCCAAGGGCACTAAACGCCCACAAGGATGCTCTAAAACCCACTGGATAGATGAACTCATCAAATTTGGTAGATGTACGTGACAGCAAAGAATAGAGCTAGGAGAGGACTTTATCTAACAGTCAATCGACCCTGGCTGTTGATAATGATGATGATGATTAAGTCTTAATTCTGCCGCGTGTGGAAACTTCACATTATATTATTATTTAATATTACCTTTATAATAATTAATTATAAATACGACATTATTTAGTATATAATAATTTAATATGGTTATTTAGATACTCAATTATTTCCTACGAAATTGTCTTAGAGGCAAAACGGAAAGGTCTAATTTCCTTTTGCAAATAGCATCTCACTTGCGAATTTAATTTGATGCAACTGGCTAAACTATTCAGTTATGAACTACAGGTATATTCAATTGAATTTGCAATCAATTTCTTGTACCATTTAGCGAATAGTTACTTGAGAATTATTACTGTATTTCACCGAACCGAATACAAAATATTATGTTGTAGATGTAGAGGATTATATGAAATTGGATTTTATCAAACAGTTTTGTGTTCTCATTTTTACTCTGTATCTCCTATCATTTTAGTAATTTTTGATGAAAGAAATATTATTAGATAGTAGTCAAATAATTTTAATAATCAAAATATAACTTCGTCGCACATATAGTTGAAAATTATTTGCCGTTTCACTGAAGTACCTAAGTTAAGTCTTAACCAAACTTGTATTTTTAGACATAAACAGAAAACAATTTTAAATATCCGAAAATTTCTATTAATTAACCTAGTAAAGAAATAATCCAGGAAAATCGTGCATTATTAATATAATCAACCTTAATCAATATACTTTTGGATAAAGGCGTCTTCAAATTTTACTCATCTCTCATGTGAACTTAAATACACAGTGGATTCAGCAGCCTCTAGGCCTATCTCTCAGACGTTTGTTATTTAGTTCTAACGCGTTATGGACAGCGTGTATCTTTGTAAGTTTTTAGGCCTCTCTTTTACTATGAGTCTAGACTTTGCAATCATTATATGTATGTATACAGTTATGGCGAGTATACAGTTGTTCAACAACTTTCATTTTAAACACAATGAGAATGCACTTTGTAAAACGGTACCCATGTGCTTAAAAGCTCTACAACCCAGTTTTGATATGCAAAAAATCTCATACCATTTTATTGACATTTGTTATTTCAAATATACTACGAGAAAATAAATATGTAGGTACACAAAACTGCAGAATATTACTTGCTAATGAATATGATATTTTGGAATCAGAATAAAAACGTTTAATCGAACTGAAGAAAAGAAAATTACTACTAGGAAAAAAATCTCCTTTGCGAAAATGACCTCGCTTTGAATCGATCAATTCCCAGTATCGCCTTGGCAATCGAATTATCCAAAGTAGAAATCAAACCGTTTAACCCCTAATTCGCAACCCCCTTCGGATTTAAGAGCAAACGCTCTTGATTAGAGGCATTTCGCCGAAGGTTTACAGAGGGTGAGTTTATCTTAGAGCTTCCGTGAGACATCAGCGTCGTCGTTTGCGACGCTGTATCCAATTAACGAGGCGTCGCGACGAGACTACTCACGTATGCCCTGTCCAAATTAAGTATACAATACTTAGAAATTAATTAATTCCGAATTAATGTTTAAATGTTTTTTATCTTAATTATAACTACATACCTATTTTTATTATGTAACCATAATATTGTATTAATTTTACGTCGGCTCTATATTTGTATAAGCGATACTAAAGTACTAACCCGGAAAGTAAAAGACAAAGACACGAGTTCAAGTCCCATCAGGTCCAACTTTTTTTGTAGATTTTTTCTAATATATATGTTGTAATAAAGAATCTATTATTCTTAAAAACTTTTGTATATCCAGTATTGAAGTAAAAAATAATAATTGTTTATATCATTCACAATAATGATATTATAATAAATTCTAATTAAGTTTTGTACTATTCCATTTGAGTCGTTTTTTACGATCTGGGTTTCGACATTCGGCATTTTCAGGCACTGTGTACACTCACCAAAAGGCAAATAAACACTGACACCAAATACTATTAACTCTAACTTATATAACAAATCAATACCATAAAGTAGGTAGGTAAAAACTTATCACCTAAGTACCTACCTATTAATTCAAGGGTCACAATAAAAAAACATATAACAAACAAATTATGAATACCTAGTTGAAGTGTTTGTAAAAAACCCCTTACCTTATCAATAATAATACACTCGGTAAGTGTTTAAATAATCGTCAAAACCTAATAATAGATCATTAGTAATTATAGACAATAAAAATACCACACTCAAGAGGTGTAAAATTGTCCATTCTGGGAACAATGGTAACTAATGGAGTTAACTAATAAGATATATCTATGATAGCAGTCTTCAAAAGTTAATAATAAAACAATTAATATAGTACAAAACACCGCGACTGGCGCATTTGGAGTAGTTGGCCATTAGATATAATTAACATGTTATTTAAATGTGGTAATTAAAAGGTCAACATTATCATATTTAAATAACATGTTTTATTAATTCCATTAGAATTTAAATTCATATTCCATCAAGTACTTTTAATTGTTATTAAAGTATAATTAATATTTTCTTTTCTCTTTATTCCAGAAACATGTCATCTAAAAGAAAATCTCCTCCAACAAAACTACAAGAAGGCGTCGCCACATCGGCGGCACCCTCGCTCACAATACAAACCTGCGAATCAGCCCCCCATATCTCAGTCTCAGACTTTGACCAAAAAAACAATACCACATTACTCCCAGAAGCGTACGCCCTCAGTAAAGTCCCATCGAGCGACGGTACGGAGAGACAAGTGTCGTTCACCGACCACGAAGAGTCGAGTAATAACTTCGAAAGTGATATAGAAGAAGCTGGAGATAGCATAGTAAATACCCGGCCGTTTTATAAACTGACATCGTCAAGTTCAAACGTCAGCTCTGCTGAACACAGTGAAGAAGACATTGAAAATAATAGTGAAGATAGACCTCTGAAAAAACAGAGATTTAATAATTCTAATAGCATCAAAGAGGCACAAGCAAAAATGACAAATAATTTATTAGTGCCAGCTACGTTATCAGCAATTAATCTGCACCATGAGCAATTAGCAAGACACCAGGCTGCTTTGCAAGAAGCAGCAGAGAGGCGGAGAAGTTCCTCCGAATGCAGCTCGCCGAGTTCCGACTTCAAGTCGAATTTGAGTATTTGCAATAATAACAATTCTACATTATTGAATCATAATAATTCTCCACTCGGTTTGGGTTCGGTTGGTCCTCATAAGAGGACCATGGATGATGTGCTGAAGAGGCTCACATCAAAGATGAATAATAGCACGATAAAAGAAGAGAAGCGGCCAACACCTTCGACGACACCAATCAAGCAAAACAGGTGAGTTTGAAAGTACAATACAATAATATTATAGTTATTTTGATCCATGATATACAAGCTTAAATACTCTTTTTCACACGAGGTGGCTTCATCGATCGATATACATGTATCTTATTTAACAAAACAGTAATAATTACACTATTCAATATCAAAATGTATCTAGGAATGCAACATGTCAAAATGAAAATAATTCTGACAGCTGAAATAGAATTCAAAATATGCGCACGTTGTCTTGATCTTTCGTGAAAATTTAAAATTGGAATTGGCAGGAAAGGTAATTTAAACAAACTTATATACTTACATAATATGTTAGTTAGAGCCAAGTAGGAAAAGTAAATCAAACAAACATATTATTTTGACTTTTTATAATTAATTATGATATAGATATATTGAAAATTTAAATAAAATATATTATCTTTATAAATGCACTTTGATCAAATTAAAATATGCATAAATTGCATTGTAAGTACTTTAGTACTCGCAGGACTGGGTACATTTTGAACAGATATGATTTTTCGTTCTTATAATAAACTGACATGACATAGTTACAATCTAAAATTTTCCTATACATCTTCCAGGTCAATATCAATAATAATAATTTTTATTTGATTATAATAACTATAATAATAATATTTCGATTATTTCAATAAGATTGTTTAAGTATGCTTGATCTTAAGCATATAACTGATATATATATATATATATATATATTATTAATAAGAATTATTGTGTACATACAGCTATTTTGCGATAAACTATTTTCTGTTATTAAAACTAATAATAATTATATTGTTAAGGTACCTACTGTTTTCTTATTTTACTTTTATAAATCAGGTTTGAATAACATTTTAGCAACATACTGGAAGTTATCTCTGAACAAAAAAGTACACCAGCTGAATTTAATACAATCGCAGTATTCAAATGAAATTATGTAGTATTTCTAATATAATACCCCGTTTACGCGTGCATGGATTTACCGCTGACATTACGCGCCCTGACCCCAAAACTTGTCAAAATAAATACCAACTCTTTACAATACAGTTTTTTTATAAACAACAATTCATAATATTTAAGAATGTAACAATCGTTAAATAAATTAAAAAAAAAAATTATTAATAAGATAATACTGATATTTGGAGAGGTCCAGACGCTAGCTAAGAATCAATCTATACTTATCGGTACCTTGATTCACACTACAAAAGCCGGTAGCTAATATTAACGAAATTAGAAACGCGTTTCGGTTGCATGAATTTTAGTTAATTTTGTCATAATTGTAAAACAGTGGATAAATTAGTAAAACGGATCGGTACCATATTTTTCTACAAGACTTTTTGTAATGTGTATGTTTTTGATGTATATGTGTATTATGTGTATTATGAGATACGTTAAATTATTAACAATTTAAAAACACCAGTATAATCTTTATTTTATATTGTACCTATACGTTGTCACTTTATAAACAGGTGTAACTTGAATATTGTTGAGGACCTCGAAATCAGTCAACGCCAGTGGTAATAATATCTATCTTAAACATTCAATATTAATAGTGGTATAAATGGTATTTTTTCCATGAATGATGAATATTAAAAATATACTTTAAAAATAGGCACCTATATTACTTCCCTGCTAATTAAAATGTTTTTGGTTTTAGTGAAATGAGAACACAAGTTTTAAACTACTATTTCTCTTATATTACATAAAATTATTTCATTGTTTTGAAACAATTTGAAAATATATACTGTATATTAAGAGATTATGTCGAAAGAATCTAATAACTTTTCATGAAAATATCTTTTTAGTTAGCAGGGCAGTATATGGCTTATTTATTTATTTTATTTTATTTTCGAAGTCCTACTAAAGATAACTGATAATACCTGCGTACTAGGAGAGTTAATATTGCATTTTCTGTCCAAAGTTTAAAATATATTAAATTATATATATAAAATTATGATTTCTATCAACCCCTGGAAAATAGTCTTTCAAATGACATTACCATTGTGTAACCAAACGATAATGATTGTGTACGCATCTTCGATTGTTTATTGTTTTTAATCATAAAATAGACGTTTGCAGATAGATCAATAGGACAGTTTGATATTGTGCTTGTATTATTCATAGTAGAATAACTGGGTAAACAGATCAAGGTGATAAAATATAATTCTAGTACTAAATAACCATTAAAATATACCTACATTGTATTGAACTATAATTTTAAAAATATCTTGAAGCATTTTACAGTTCATTCAATTAATTTTTTCATTCATTCACGTGCCGATGATGCCTCCAATAAAATAATTCATTTTGACTTGTGTATATAAGTTTAGCATGTACGTACTGCAATATATCCTTGTGGTTTAGTACGCAAGGCACTGGGTTCTCACCCAGGGGCTCCAGTTTCTCGATTCCCACTCAGTTCATATTAATTTAAAATATATTATTTAAGTAGGTGATTTTCTCAAACCCTGGGTGTTACCCTTATGCGATCGTTTTGCTTCTACTACTGCATTACTGTTTCACTGCCTAATCCATCGTCATTGGGCCTCATGGCATGTTGTAGTATTAAAAAGTATGTAGGTAATATATTATTATTAAGAATAAATAGCTAACATCATAAAATGTATGGTAAATATATTAAATTACCTAACTACGAAGTGCGTACAGTGACTTGTTTATAATATTTGTAAAGATGCGGTTACAAGCTACATAATTATTATATATTTTAGAGTTTTTTTTAATTAGGTAACTAATTGAATCTTGGTTAGTTGGCTGAAGAAAAAATTTTGAAAAGTAGTAGTGATAATATTATGTTCTAAAAACATTTAAGAAATATTAATAGCACCTTTTAGGTGAAATAAAGTTAATAAAATGTAACAAATAAAATAATAGTATTACATAACAGTCCATCAATTATTTCGGGGATACTCTTTATTTACAGCATCTATAGGCTGCACGCCACTGAGTTTTAGTGTTTTATTAATAGTAATGGTAATAATATATCACACGTATGTAAAATAAGCTAACTGGTGGTAATGAGAATGACTAGATTTGTATTGAACAAATCTCTCGAGTAAGAAGTATAAAAAGAAGAATTAATTATAGTATATGTAAATCACTCTTCAATAGCACCATGGCTACGCTAAAAGCGATTCGCAATTGTATTGGTAATGATTGCTAGCATTGAAATAGGCAGGGGCGGCTCTACCTTAAGGGTTCGTAGGGACCATCCCCATATCGTCATCATATCAAAAATACACATCCGATATTTGTATCATTGCCATACTATACATGTATGTCATACTTAGTAACATGATTAAATGAACTATTTAATACGTTAATACTAAGCCAGTCACAATTTAATATAAATATTTATGGTACTGTTCGGTTAAAGCGGATACAGCGGATACAGCGGAAAACGCATTTTGAAAATAGCCGATAAACTGGAATATTTGTTAGTTTGGGTTAGTTTAGGTTAGGTTAGGTTAGGTTTGGTTAGGTTAACCTAACACATAATCCAGTTTATCGGCTATTTTCAAAATGCGTTTTCCGCTGTATCCACTTTAACCGAACAGTACCATATTTATTATTATTATACAAATAAATAAAGCAATGATTGTAAATTATGTAATAATATAATGATAATTACGCGGTATAAAAATAATTAATTAAATACGCCTTATTTCACGATGACACCTATGTACAAATTAAGAAAGCTATGGCGTCTATTTTTCGCTGATCTAGGGTCAAAGATGTGAATCTATGTATGTGAATGCATTAGCGTTAGTATACGCATACTGGGGAGTGAATCAAATGACCCATATGTGAGTAAAAACGCTCGCTGTGTGTCGTTGTTCAAAACCGAGAATGGTAAGTAAGTCTATAATTCCCCATTCATAAAATCATATTATTATTTAGATTGATTGGTATATAATGTATAATATGAGAAAGTAGGTATGTATGTATATTTAATGGCAAAACCCCACCACCTAGAAAGATGTCGAGCCGCCACTGGAAATAGGCATTTTAGCAAACAATTCTAGTACCTACTCATGTGAATCGTCCATTGTGTTAACTTTTGTTTCCTACCTTTATTTTTTAATGTGCGATAATATACTATTATAACCGGAAAAGAAGTTTTGTTTGACAGACATAAAATAAGTAGGTAGCTATATATTATCCAATCGTTTATTAATTATATGTATTTTTATTGGGTATTGACACAATTATCGGCATTACTTCATTAAGTATTGAGATAATAAAATGGATGATTCATTGTTAGGTATTACTTTTTATTAACATTAATATTCTTTCCGCTTTTAGGCATAGCGACAAATAAAATAATTAAGTAATACAAGCGTAATATAATAAGTGTACTGAAAATATTTAGAAGACATTGGTTTGTTTATAATATTATTATAATAATGATTTCGTGCAAAATTCGAGATAATGGTTTTGTTTTATTGCAGTTATCAGAGCGACAATTTAAAAAGAGACATAAACCTATTGGCCGACTGACCTCGGTACCAACGATTATTTGATGACTTTTGTCTTAGACTCGATAAGACGATAAACCATGATATCACGAATTATAATTATACCAAAACGAAACAGCGCTAAGTATAGAAACATCTTTTTGATTTATCACCCTCCAATTCGAGATTTTTTTTAAATATAAATTTGTTTTCAAAAAACAGTGAGTAGGTACCTACATCTACGACAGCTCTCCACTGACACGTGTCTCTTGCCATTCCCTCCAGCTCCCTAGATTTTAACGTAGGATTCAAATATAGGCAGTGGCAAAAAGCACCAATCCCCATAGAAAAATATTTTTTTTTAATTTTAAACAAATTACAGCTACTTACCTAAAATGGCAAATGACAAAAAGAATCAATTTAATGTCATATTAATTTCTATATATAATACTGCAAGATTTTTCATGGATTTAAAAAGGTTCTTGCCAATTTAGTCGAAGCCAGCGGCAAACAATTTTTGAAAATAGCCGATATACTTAGTGGATTATTTGTTAGGTTAGGTTATCATTCCTGAATTCAATAATTTTGCCGAAAATTGCTGCTGTTCCCGCCTGGCTTCCAGCAAACAGACTTACCAAAATATTAATTATTTTTCATTCATATCTATTTTTTGATTTTTGTTAATTTATAGGCACTCTAAGGATGTTAGATTTTTGCAAAAACAATTTTTTAAATCGGCTTGATCCAAACAATAAAATACCGATTCTACAAAAGATCTATTTTAACCGTTATATAAAGAATAAAATTTAATAGGTACATTGAGACTAAAATCTTGATTTCGCACATCTCTAACCTAATCACTTTTTTGTTCTTCGTAGACTAAATTAGTCCCTAATGACTATGCGAGTATTATTCTTATTATAATGCAAAAATCATAACCATAAAATACAACATTAATAAACATAATATTTTTTTAATTCATTTATATAGTGTTGTCCTAAATTAATTCGTGTTTCCCAATCAAAACGAATAGGCAATCAATCAATCAATTTGCGCAATGACCATATATTATAAAGACTACAAAACTATTGTAAAGAATCTGGTAACAGAACAATACTATATTCGTTTAATTACCAATCTCCCCACTAGGCAATACTTTTTGTTATAATGACGACTATTGTAGACAGTCCATTATGTATTGTTTTTAACAAAAAGTCCATTTAAATGAAGCGATTTGTCTTGTTTTTTTTACTCAGCGGCGTCCACAGACAATGCCAGCGCATTGTTCTTGGCTTACAATCTTGAACCACTTTTTGTAATGAAGATGTTACCAGACATGTGCCTTAAAAGCAAGGTTAGTGGTCAATTTATGGGCGAATCTTCTCTTCCTTCTACTTCTTAGCTATAATAATTTATCTCAAAAAGATCGATGGAATTACATCAAAATCAGATTTTTTATCAACTCAGTTATATTTTTCCACTAGAAATTGTACTTCATCGATTTAATAAGTGTTTTATTTTCATGATTGAATTAGTATTGAGCAACCATTGTTGCAATAGTAGTCAATCCATCAATCAATCAATCAAATTTATTTATTTTACATATAATGAACATAACAAATTATAAATTCAAAGCGTTCACGATATGACATAAAATAAGTGTTAATAATTTTTTAAAAATAAAAATACAGAGAATAAGTAATAAAATAAGAAAATAAATAAAATAAGTAACAAAATAAAAGTAGATGCAAGCACACAGAGTGAACTTTGATAGACCCTATCTTAAAAACTTATAAAACAACGTCCACCTAAATTCACTCTCACGTAAGTGGAATATATCAATATACGAAGCGATTTCATTAAATATGGTTACTGCCCTCCCAATTGGCATTACTAATGGCGTGAAAGTGAATCACGTGATCATCCTTGTAACATTGTCATTCTCTTTTTTCAAAAATGTCCACGATAGCTGACACGTTGCATAATATTTATATTAAATTTATATGGTGATACTGATGATAGATATGTGATTTTTAACTCTCAGAATAAGTACATATTAATATATTATACAACATACATACTCAAATAAAAGGGTACAGGAGTAAAACACAAATAAGTTTTAGAGACGTTTTGTATTCAAAACAAACACCATATGAATAAACCAATATAATATAATGATTTCGAAAGATAAATTAATGTTATTATGTGAACGTAATATTTTTTTTATATAAAAGTACCTGGCAAAAGTTTTACATACGAGAGTTTGAGCTTAATAGGTTGATCAAGTGGTGAACATACATTTCTCATAAAACTAAAACTTTTTGTGTGTAAAGTGTGTACATAATATATTATGATATTCTAAGAATCGGACAGTCAAAATATCTAAAAAAAAAATACAAGTATTTCGTCTGGTTTTGATACCTATCATTTCGTAATAGTTTTTAGCTATGGACAAACTATTTTATTTTTATTTACTTGTAAATTTGATCGCTAAAACATAAGTAATTGCACATGTCGGGATAATTTACAATAAAAGTATTACTCCGCAAGACGTCCGTCCAATCGATCGCCTGCAAGATTCATCAAACGCACGACGAATCGCTGAGTAGGATTACGTTGATTCTGTGGCAAAAATTCTAAATCATGACTTTAAAAACTATATAATTGCTCTTTAAAAATAAATCAATCAAATGAATATTATCGCAACACTAAAATAGTAACATAAAACAGAGTAGGTAATAGGTATAGTACAAGTTCTTTAATATTCCTAAACAACATTGGCCGGTTTGGGCCCTATTCGGTGGGTACTACAAATATTTTTCTTTGTGTTCCAAGTTATGTTATTTAAATGTTATTAATTTTATTAAGTTCACATTTTCCGTTTATTGTAAACCCTGTATAATTGTAATTATTTTTTCTATTTTAAGGTACTCACTTATAATTATTAATCGTTAGTTATTAATACATATATATTATATATATTATTCAAACATCAATTCTAAGATATTTAAATGATATACTTATCATTTATTACTTCCCGTCCTTACTTTCCCACCAAATTTATGTTGTATTTATAAATATACCAATTTACATCATACGTAGATATCTTTATTCATCAATAAATCCATTTTCGCGCATATGTAATTTTATTTAATGGCTCGTTGTGTAAAAATATTGAACTGTACTGTTTAGTTGGCGGCGAGGGCATATAAACAAGAGGTCGAACGAACCAAAGACAAAAGGCTGATTACGCCATCTTGGTTCTTGCAACGAGTTAATTTGACTTTTATGAGATGAAATCCAATATGGCCTGAGATGTAATTGATGACGTCAATTTTTCAGTCTCCTCTGAACAATGCACAATGTGTGCATTCTGATACATTAGCTTTATATACATTTTGTAATATAATCAAATATATTGTCGGTGTACCACATTGCTCTGACGTGCTAATAAGATCATCTGGGGCTCTTGTTTACATGTTAGGTATACCGTATATTTCAATGTTCAAACTAATGTTATATGCTTAGATATAGTGAAGAAACCAATCTGGGTGATTCTATACAAAAATGCTACTAAATAAAATAATTTAAGCCAAGGAGGATCCTAAGAATCGATAATTTTGAACACATTGCACTACCCGCTATTTTTATTTTTTCAAACGGGACGAACCGTTCTACGACCATGCCGATGGCATGGTACAATTATTGCATTTTCAATCAATTCCTGATTCGGTCTTGGTTTTATTGAAGAACTCAGAACAATTTTTGTTGGGTTATAAGGAAAAAAATTAAAACCTCAATAAAAAAAAATTGACCACTAATATCGCCTGGCAACATCGACTTTATATATCTTTGTGACCCCTAAAACCTATCCCAATTGTCAGAATGCGTTCCGCATATTATGTATACGAAAAGTCTATGGGATCCTGCACTACTTTGAGAATGCATAATAATAAATATTAATATGTAGTCAGTGGTAGAGTTCCCATCGTCAGGCTCTCAAAAGCTTTCGAAAATTTCAAGTGACAAATTTTTTCTCTGTCCGAATATTAACGATTATACCAGTGGCGAAGGATGGGGGTAGGCTGTAAATAGTGCACATTAAACTTTGGCAGTCATACGTATAAACCCTGCGAAAACCGAAAACCGAAAAATAGTAAAAAAAAAAATATCTATTTTAATTTGGTTTAGACAATGAATTTAAAAAAATTAACCCACAATATAATTTCTAATATAATATATTCCTAATTCAACTAAAACAAGTAAGTTTGAATGAAAAAGTTATCGTATCGCCCGAAGTATACCAAAACTATTATGGTTTAGTTTAGACATGGTTTAATTGATTTTTAAAAACTAACCAACACAATATGTAAATTATTGTGGTCTTAGTTCAATAAAAACAAATACATAATATGTCATTATTATGACTACTGTGCACTATTTATAGCGGATCTTAACAGCCTACCTCCACCCTTCGTTCCTGAATTATACGTACATTTTATCACATGGAAAAATATAGCCTGTGGTGTCAGTATCTTCTTCATTATCAGCAGCTTGAATATAATGTAATATGTAATAATTTTACGTTGACACGTACTTCCGTAAATCTTAAATACCCAGCTACCTCTGCGTATATTTTTCAGAATTTTTTCATCACTTGGTTACCAAAGCATGGATGTATCGAACAGGCTTTTATATTACATAATCCATTATAATATGATATTATCTATTCAGTTACGCAATCGCGCATGTGTATTTGATACAGCAGTGGAATTCGATTCCGTGAAGCACCGATCGTCGTAGCCACTGAAAATTTAAACTTTTTAAATACACTCTGGTATTAATTATGACCACTATTCTTGAATTTCAGAGAGAACATTTTTTTTAATGCTGTATTATTTATATAATAATAATATAACAAATAACTCGATTCTACCTACCAACATCTCTGGACAGTAGTTTTTTAACAATCAAATTCTTTCTTAAAATTTTATTTAGAATTCATTACAAAATAATGAGATACTTTAAAAATGATTCACATTGATACATAAAAAGACTCCTTGTTTCAAAGAGAGGTCTTCTTTATCTAATGCAATTTCAAAGCACCGTCTTTTGTATTGAAGCTGTTTCTCAAAGTAGTTTTAATAATGACTGCGTTCTTCTGCGATACTTTTTTTTGTATTCAATTATCTAGATATATTTTCAGCAGGGGTTGATCCACTGCTAGATGAAGGCTTCCCCCAGCTCCCTCCACTCTTCTCGGTTCCTTGCTTTTCTCTGCCACGTACTTCCACCGTTCCACCAAATTTGACAGTTCGTCAATCCAGCGGGCTTTGGGGCGCCCCTGTAGCCCCTTCGTGCCTCTTGGGTACCACTGAATGACTGTATTCGTCCAGTAAATTACATTAATATTATATAAAGAAAACTTAAAACAGTAATTATTATAAAATATTTGTTATAAACCCAACGAATGACTAGTTTTGGCTAATTCTCCTGAGGATATAACTAGGACGATACACCATACAAATGCATCAATATTGCAAGAGCTAAAAATTAAAATTAATTAATTAAAACTTGATAAAGTTCTAGATCAATAATATCTAGTGTTGCATGGTTTTCAGGGTGAGAGGTCTACACAAGAGCTCCTCAATTTTTTATTCGAGCTGATTTTTTAATAATTTAATTTTTATAACGCTTTAAGTTTTAATTATTTATTTTTTCCATAAAAACAGTCGCTACTTACCTTATTTTGTGTCTAGTAAACAAAAAAACCTTATTTCTACATCATAATCAAAACCTACAATTTATATGATTTTTATGGCCAACTAAAATATACCTACCCACCAAAATGAAAGTTTCTTTAATAATCTAATAGTATTCTTATAATACAATTTAAAAATCTAATATGTATATATTATATTCTCGTAGTTCAATGCGTAAGGTGCTGGCCTTTCATCAGGGGCCTCCGGCTTGATTCCTGGTAAGGTCACAATATATTTTATGTGATTTTCTCAAAGCCTGGATGTTTATGATTGTCTCATTTATATTACTACACAACTGTTTCACTACACTACTGCCATTGGGCCTCATGACCTGTTGTACCTAGTGCTAAAAAGAATATAATATATGTATAACGTAAATCAGTTTAATTGTGTCATTACAGTATAAATTTATCTGTGTAAAGTATTTGAAAAATATTTCATTTTAATACAATCACTGTGTCGAAATTAAAATATTTATTTAAATAAATACTTAATCAAAATATATTTTAAATATCTGAACTATAATTAATACCTTAAAAAAATATTAATATTCCTTGCAAGATTTTTCACTTTGTCTTTTTTTGTTAAAATAATTACGTACACCTACTTTTTTATTTATTTTTTGAAAACACAGTGTAGAGTTAAAAATTTAAAAATGTAGTAAAGCGTATTTTTTTCTCACAGTATATTAGATTTATCTGTTATAATATGTTCATTATTTTCTTGCCTATGTAGAAGTGTATTTTTAATTTATCATTCACAGCGTCAGTAGATATTCAAAAAATGTATCATGTTCTTGTATTTTGAACTCTTAACCTAAATTTTAATACAATGAAATAGAAAACTGCTTAATACCATTCCATATTTATACATTATAATATTATTATTATCATAATTTTGGTTGCAATACTTTGATACTGATCTACTAAATTATGTTAAAGAGTATTCTCTCTTATATCCCGTTTCCATAATGAGATGATCTTCATATTGGCGAAGATGTCTTTTTATATCGAATAATATAATCAAAAATATTTGAGAACAAATGCGCTTAGAAAAGGACAGCTCGCAGTGTCCAGTTGGCATTATTATCATTTTTACTGCCAAATGTGATAGAATTTTAGATGTTATTTTCGAGCGCCACTTCTTACAACTGCTTTCCAATGAATACTTGATGCGGTGAATCAAAATGCAGTCACCAATACATGTACAAAGCATACCCATATCACCATGCATATTACACACTGCATACAAATTGCAATATGACTATATGCGTGTAGTTTGAACAATTTGAATAAGTATTTAATTTACATTCACCATTATATAAAAAAAAAAGAATTATGACACGTCTTTAGCTAACATAGTTGAGTTTTAGTACCAATATTTTTAACGTTTGACTTTATATCATAATACTAGATAATTGAGGTGGGAAGGAAAGCTTCAAAATGCCATGTGATGAGAGAAATGGACAGGTGATTAAATTTCCAAGTTTTAAATAATTATAGGTACTGATTAAGTAAACGCTGAATCTTTTGAAATGATCGAATATTTAATGTTAATTATTTTTTATTCAAAACAATAAGTTCATAAGATAAATACGAATGTAGGTGGTGTTCAGCATTGTTTATTGAAAACACATTAATTGGGAAATCCTCAAAAACTTACCTTATAGAAAGAAAAAACAGAACAAAGAACAAGTAAAGGTGTGTATTTGAACCCCGAATCCCAATCGATCTTTAACTTATTCTAAATATAGTAAAGTTTGTTACAAATGAAAAACAATCTATCAATATCGTACATAATTTAAACTTTATAAAATTCTGTTTAATCGAATTCAAATAAAACGGTTAAAGTCGGTTGTATAACGTTCGTTATTTTTGTTTACTTATGTGTCTTTTAATAATTATTTTACATTGTTAACAGATATGTAGTATTCTCTAACACGCGCGTAAAATTATACTTGATAATAGGTAGTTGATGATAAGTAATAATTCTGATAATAGAAATCCTTGGTATTGTTTTCGATTTATGACTAAAAATATATTTTTTCAATAATAAAATATGTCAGTTTCATTGGAAAGAATGCTTTTATCTTATGATAGTCTCATCAACATTAAAAATTGTTTGTTTTAAAAACTCCAATGTCCTTCGTTTTTTTTTTTTGATAACAATATGTTATCAATGAAATTTCTCGCCAAAACGTTATTCATTATAATTTTAAAAAAAATACTAGATTTATTTGGTCAGTATCCTTTATAATAAAAAACAATATCTTACTTCAGTCAGTTCAGTCAGTCAATCAGTTCGTGTAAAATTTAGCTTCATCAAAAATTTTATGAATCTATCTACTCTATGTTATGTACATTTTTATATTTAATTTTTATTCAAGCCTGAATATTTCAAAATGTAGGTTATACCGTTTCCTGAAACTTGTACGTATGCAGTTCGCCGTATCACACTTCACCGTGAAATGTTGTATCGGATATATATAACCGTATATTAAAGACCAGCCAACCTCTTTGGATCGTATAGTACTGACATAAAATTCATGTCTAAATAAAACACGGTTCGGCATATACTTTACACTGTAAAGTTTACAGGAAGCCAGCAGCAAACAAATTTTGAAAATAGCCGATATACTGGACTATTTTTTAGGTTAGGTTAGGTTCGGTTTTCATTCTTGAATTCATGAATTTTGCCAAATTAGATATGAAAATTGAATAATGTGCATATTGAATCTAATAAAATTGGAGACCGTATAGTATACGGTCATCTCTTTCCAATAAGAAAGCTCACGGCGAACTGTTTCATGCTAAAATGTTTTACGTACAATTTCCATGTAACCCGGTTATACATAGATAGCAGCATTTTATGATGGAATTCGTCATACCATCATATTCACTTGGGCACTTCTTGGGTTGATATCTCAGTCAAAAAAAGTTTTTCCCGATATCCGAATAATGTAAAATGCTCAAATCCAATGAACCAATTTTAAAAATTACTTATGGCAAGTAATTATTATAATACCTGATAAACATTTATTTGATACAATATGGAGATAATATTAATGAAAGCTATAAAAAATAATTTTAATAACAAATTGTATTGTATGGTTTTACCTACATAGCAATGATTTAAAAAATTAATATGTGACGTTAAAATAATCTTGGTAAAACTCAACTTATTAAAATAAATACATTATTGTCTTGACTATCTTTTAGTAACTGAGTCAAGGTAGGTAGAATACGAATAGTTTAACTTTATGTGCGACAGGTTGATGTAGGTACTAAAATCCCCTCTCGCGCTTCCTATTCCCCTCATGAAAGCATTATTTTGACGTTTCTTATTAATTGTGTGTTCTGTATATCATTTAGATATGTTAATAATACATAAAAAGTTTTAAAAAATTATAGTAGGAAACAACAAGAAGAGCTTATTCGCTCCATAAACAATTTTAACGAAAAGACAAATCTTTTGACATTAAATTGCTGTTTTCAATGTGAATATGCCACTATATTCAGTTTTTGCGATTTTATATTATGTCAGAATGGCGTATCTCTGTCTTTAAAGCCAACAAAGTCAGGCATTAGGGTAACTACAATTCTTTCAGAATAATTAGTGTCATAACGATTTAACACCTCATACCTCGTTGTGTCACTAAATAACATATACTATGCAATATAATATGGGCGATAAACGCTTCCGACACTAAGCAACATTAACATTTTTTGCATTATCGTTTCATGTCAATAAGGTAGATTCGGTGGAGTAGATATGAAAATAATATAGTAAAAATTTATTAGAGAGGTCACCACCTTATCGATGTAAAAAAAACCATCAAACGAAAGGAGTTTATACAAAACCATATAAGATCATTTCCAGTTTTGCCAGCACATTATACGCGTAAGGATACTACCAAGAGTTTTTTGCCTAGTGAACTTAATATCAACATTATCAACTAGTCTATCGGAAAAAAATACTGTAAGTCATTGTATTTTATATTTCTGGTTTTATCAAGAAAGTGGGGAATAATATTTTCCTATCCTGGCAATACTCTCATAATACTTCAATAACAAGTAACAACACGAACGCTGTCGCCGACCATCAAGTTAAACTTGTCGTGTTCTATCAATCACTACTCTAGAAATATCTACCAATGATCTCAGTAAATAAAATGGGTACTGAAGTAATATCATGTTTTATTGTGTTATTAAAAACCACCGCCTTTATTGGATTTTCAATCGACTTTTTCCGATCCCTCTGAACGGGTGCTTGTAAAAAACGAACCATCCATAACACATCATCAGTACAGGGTAATATAAAAAATAAAATTGTCATGCGGTCAATGTATTCGTAATGGCCTTTGAAAATTACGATCAGTTTATAAATAAAATGCATTAATAATCATTTTATCTTCCAAAAAAACAGACAAAACAATATTGTACTTATGGAGAAAGCAGAACAGAAACACTTCCTACAATTTGAGAGATAACCTCCGAATGTTATTGTTTCCTGATAGTATTCATTAATAATTTTTGTATGAGGGTCATTGTGATAAAATTGAGCAGAAAATAAAGTTGACTCAAAAGTCTCATACGGATATTTTTAATAGGTTTAATTGGATAACAAAATTGAACACGACTAAATACAAGCTATGTCCAAAGGATTTTAGCTGCAGAATATGCCGAATTATTAAGTAAATTTAGCTTATATTTTTTTAAAGAAGGAAAAAAGAAAGTAGGTAAAAAGGCTTAACCATATTTTTTTTGGGTTTTATTTTATTAACTTAATAATTAATATCTGATTGGGAACATATAGGAACACCAAAATAATTATCTCCATACACTTAAGGTTTATGTATATTGTATATTTTAACTTTTACCGCAAAAACGTTGTTGTGTCTCCCGTTGTGTGGGTTAAGCCTTTTTTTCTTTTAACAGTTGAATTATACTGTATTCAATAATAATTTGGTAAAATATAGTAAACAAATACCTATTTGACTTCCCTCATTTCCCCTATTGAAGTTCATATAGATGTTATAGAGATGTAGAAAAGCATAATTTAATTAATAAGTATATAATTTCTATATTTAAAAAATGTACATTTTTAATTCCATTTTACCTCGCATATTTGTATGAAGTTTCCAGGCGATTGCTGGATGCTGCTTGGATTTTATTAAGGAAGCAATATAATAAATAAATAAACTTCATACAAACCATCAGGTCATGGACTTTACGATAACAATAACGTTTTTTGTCAATCATCGGCAACTAATTAATAAGCATTCAAAATTTTAAATAAAATAAATAAATATATATACTGTAGGTCACAAAACAAACCGTTGTACAACCGCTCGTTGAAACGCAGCCAATTAAAAATACATTTAATTATGTAGGATTTTTTTAAATAGTAAATTTTTAAATATTCGATTTCATTTTTTTTTTTAAAGAAAAATGTTTTTTTCGGTAAATCCGCTAGATAAATAATTAAAAATTGATCCACAATTTCAGAAAACCACTTGTCCATCGCGGGCGTTTCTACAAAACTAATTAAACAATTTAAACACTATATTTTAATTTGTAGTTTTTAATTTAGTCTATATGATGTGTATTTATTAAAAAAAAAAAAATATTGTCGACATAACAAATCAAAATGCAGGACGTTCAGAACATAGGATTTAAATTGGAAAAAAAAAACTGGTTCTAATCAAACAAAGTTCGCTTTCGCTGCTGACTATATAATGAGATTTTAATTGCCCCTTTTAAAATGCACGTTAATTACATCGATCGGCCGCCTGGTCATTACGCGCCGTGTGCGTCTTCCGCGTCCAAAGTATTAAATAAAATACATACTTGGAGAGCAAATATTACCCTTACAAGAGAGAACAAAAAATTATACAATGTTATACAATAAGATAAAATTTAAAAAACAAAATACACAGCATATCACTGAAAATATATATGTCTTTTGGGAGCGCATTGACAAGTCTTGTACCCTTCGCTAATTGTGCCCAATATGTGTATAGTTTGGCGAAGATGAATAACGTCGGTGTTTTGTAAAAAGGGCGAATCAACCATTTTGGCGAAATCGAGATTTTAATGAAAATACAATATGTACCCCACTAGCTTTGTTGTGTAAAAAACGGCGAATTTGCATCTCTACAGGAAAGTACTTAAAAACGATAAACGACTAAAATTAAATTAATCAAAACTACGAATAAAAAGCGAATGTGACATATTAGGCCCTTTAAAATATTATAAAACACTTGTTGCTTATGTCTCGGGTTAGAATCTCGGGTCTGGAAAATTAACATATTTTTTTTTCAATATGTGCTTGGACTCACAGCATGAAACTATCGGTTGAGAAAGTGGTTAATTCTCGAAAAGAAAATCTGTTAATAGATCAGCTGTTGATTACGGCTAAGATCCACTCCGGATTGTAGACATAATGAAAAAATATACATTCTTACCTGCCTACCTACCTGAATAGGTAGATATTATTGTAAAATTGTATGATTCGCATGAAAATAAACCAAGTAGATATACTGTAAATATTTTGATTATAATCCTGTAATGAATACGCAAAACTAACAGACGTTTTTTTAATTTTTTACTGTACAAGCTATTTCAATTTTTACTGTGACTTAGCATATAGCTTCATGGTGTGAAAATATCTTAAAATACCTAATTATTAATATTGTTTATTAACTGTTCAATTCACAAATTTACTCCATGCGAGGGCAACGACAAGGAAAAATACATAATGTATATTTTAAAGTCGAGATGTACATACCTAACTTCATGATGACACAAGGTACCTAACGTGTGTAGTGTAGTGACATTTGCTTACTCAAATATTCTATTATTGTCTAAGCAGTTGTCGTAAACCATAATAAAAGTGTTCGACATAAAGCACACTGAGTGGTCTGTCTTTTCTATGACAAGTATGTATGTAGATTGGGTGGTCGTCAAACGTGGGCAATGTACCTACCTATATTACATTGTCGATGTTTTTGTCTAAACCATAGCATCTTAATCATTAAAAATTTTATATTATAGTTTTTTATTAGTATTTATTACTTATTTACTAACTTAGGTACGTAATCATTCATTGTCTTTTTATCAAAATTCATTATTTTATGTATCTACTAAATAAAAAACATTTTAATTTGGTCCTTACTATATGTATAGGCCAGGTAGGTACATATATTTTACATAAAAAAGGTATTAGATAAAACACGTCTTGCCTGAACAATATGGTATTTATTTCTTTATTAAAAAAAAGAGTGTAATGACTGTAATATCAGTACAGCTATTGTCCAATGCTCCGTAATACAAAATTAAACACAAATAAGATAGATATACAATAAATACCTATAAAACAGTAGCTATGAAAAAAATTAGCTTTTAGTATGCCATCAAATAGGTTAATCGTACCATAGACAGCATCATGAAACACCCGTTCTGCGACGACGTAACATGAAGACCGCAAAGTTACAATGTTCTTGGCGTGTTTCAAATTGTGTATAATTAATTAGGTTCGGTCAAAAACTGTTATTAATTTTCAACTTTATTGATATTAGACACATACGTGATATTTTTGAGAAATGTCACATACACGGTGTATTATTAGAAAATATCTTAATTAAAAAAATAAGACTATATACTTATCATGTATAATATATTTCATACCAAAATCCTTGGGCAGGCGAGCTTAAGACGAAAACTTTCCAAACATAAGAATGTTCACAAAAATATTTCTAAGTAAATAACTAAATAATAGTATCTTAGAGTTCTCTTGTTCTGGGTTTAAAGCATCGTGTACGGAAGCATGACGTATTCGATCCTAAGGGAGGTTTTTCTCTGAATAATTTATCACGTCCACATTTTCTTTGGCTTGTGTACACAGGAACGCGACACAAGCATAATATGCCCTGGCGACATGTTTCATTGTCATAATATTAATATTATTATTCTTTAAAAATTCAAATTACTTTATTTGTCTAATAAAAATTTCGGTAGATACCTAATAAATATTTAATGTTCTAATTGTTCTAATGTTATATATTTGAAAACAAGTATGTATTTTAAACTAATATCCCACCGATAAAATTTTAAAATTCTTCTAATTTTCGAACAACTGCAAGTTTTTTAATTCGAGAAAAGGAATCGAGTACAGATTTTGGATAGATTCATTGTGAAACTGTTATGGGATATTATTTTGTAATATGTTGGTAATACCGTTTTATTTTCCTGCCTGCCTCCGTATACATCTGTGAATGAATATTATTGATTAATAACAGCAAGTCCACCAATCTAGAAAAAGCTGTAATTCAGATTTTGGTTCGGCAAACAATTCACATTTTTTTTCAGTGCTTGACTTACTTTAATAGCTAGCAACGAATCTCCATAGAAAGTACTAGAAAAATAATATGGCCTAGATACAGTAGCGGGCTAAGAAACTTTGATTCTAACATGACACTTACTGATTTTGGATAAAAAATAAAATAAAAACCAAAAACTCCGACTACCAATATTTCTAGTATAAATACCAATGTGTATTTAATTATTACTGAAAAAAATGACAGTTATAATACATAATATTGAATGATATTAGTGGTATATTTTACTGTGTACAATTTGTAATTATGTATCTACATATAATTAAGTTTGTGTGGTTGGTTATACTACAGTCCCTTTCGATGTTAGTTGCAGGTTGCAAGTATTTTGTTATGCTTCCGATGGTATTTTAAAATTAATTTGTGATTTAATAAATTAATGAGCTATTTCAAGATCTTCTGACGAGTCAATTGCGTCATTTGCGTTAAAGAAAACCGCCGCTGCCTAGGTAGGTATATTAATTATTTTTTTATAATGAATACATAATTATTTTTTTCATACAGTAACAATCTCATAATCTGTCAAAAGAAACATCGTCAGAAAACCCATTATTAGGGCAACAGAAAGGAATCTTCTCGGCAAATTGCCAAATCGATCAGCGGCGGGGTTACAGTAGGCGCTCCATTGTTTTCTCCCCTCCGGAGAAAATTCGCGACAATGACATCACAGCGGGTGACGTCACATTTTTCTGACAACTTTATTGGCGGTCTTCACGACCTGACGATATTTTTCTCTTCACCCTTGCCTACAGAGCTGGATTAAGAATATTCTTGACCGAAATAATTCTATCAACCATCTATGTATATTAGTTGGCCGAATATAAACAGTCATCCCTTAATTATGCGTAGTAAATATATGTATACCAGCAACGTGTGGTAACCTTTGGATTTGGATGGGTAATTTGGAGAAATAATATTGAAAAAAAAAACCATTATATAGTAGAACATATTATAGGGTTTGCAATACAGGTATTTGAAAACCGCTATTTCAGTATTTATCAATACCGAAATACCGGTTTTAAAATTCCAAAATACCGGAGTTCTCGGTATTAAGAAAGTACACTAATTTACATTTTTGGAAATGAATTATAAGTTGCTAAAATGCAAATGCAACAGATGTGAAATAATGAAAAAACAAAATCTATGAATAATAAGATATTACTTATATAATTGTCGCGATGAATTAACATAATATTATTTCGAAATAGTAAAAATCCGTGACAAATGTTCATTTATTCTATAATTATGGATTATAATAATTATGGATAGCATTGAATTTAAGAAGATTTTCTTGCAGCCGGACTTATTTGCACTAGCTGTTATAAATATACTTAATTACTCAAATTATTTGTAAAAACCACCAGTTCTACAATATTATGACAAATACCTACATATTTTTAAATGTCAACATAATAATTGAAGGTATATAGGATTTTGCTATAAAATAATGTTTTAAATAGATTTTAAAAGATATATTTACTTTTTCGGAACTTCTGTATTTTGAATGTTATTGTTAATAAGAAATACCGAAAAATCGGTATTGACATTTTCATTCGGTATTGCAATCCCTAAGTACATACATACTCTTTGCGAAATATTATCAACATGGGTTTTATAATAATTGAATTTTGTTAAACGGTCGATGAGGTAGAATTATGTGTGGTATAGAAAACTATAGAAAACATATTAATATAGCTACAGTTAATTCATATCGGCTTTAATCTATTAATCGGCTATCAATTATTAATTAGAATAATCTTTTTATTAAAATTCAACACGAAGCGAACATTGCAAATTTTAAATTTATGTCGCTCACATCATGACATGGTATTATGTCAGCGGTACTATTATATACTCCATTGTGTATTTGTGTTATATTTGGAGGTAAGTTTTCTAAAGAGTTCACTTTCTAAACAATTCTTGACAGTATGTGATGTGATTTTCAAAACTCGCTAAATTCAACATCAAACTGCTAGTAGGTTTATTTTCAAACACCATCAAATCCATTTCAGCCAATATTAATAATATTATTATGATCAAAGAGGCGACGTGTTTTTTTTGTTGCTAGTAAACACAAACCTTTTATGAAGGAGTGAATAACGCTTTCGCTGCTGAAGAGATAATGAGATTTTAATTGCCCCCTTTAAAATGCACGTTAATTACATCGATCGGCCGCCTGGTCATTACGCGCCGTGTGCGTCTTCCGCGTCCAAAGTAATAATATATTTCTTACTTCGTCAAAAAGTGAATTTAGACAAATTTCAAAATTACCTCCTATTATAACATTGTAGTAGTTAGATATGTAGGTACTACGTAATGCAAGTTCTACGAAGATAGAATAAATATCTATACACAAAAAAGCTCTCAAAAGACACGAAGGGGTGGAATTAGGGGTAGGGGAGTAACGAGGTCACAGGCGCGCACACCGAACACCGCACACTGTTCACGAAACCCACACGGCCACTAAATTATTCATGATTTCGGCTGCAACGTCGGGCTATGGGATGGGTTGTGCACACCGTGCGGCGCATCCGCGACATCTCGTAAGAGTGCATTCTGTAACAATCAGGGGTTGAAAATTGTTGCACATATTTCAAGATTTTTTTAAATATCAACAATGACAACGTTATAATAATCGTAGACCATTCCATAGATGGGTTTATAACCCAACATAGCTGTTTACATAAGTAACTCAAGTATCGTAAAATGTACACAAAAAAACGGTTCTTGACAATTTAGTAAAAGCTAGCGACCATCGAATTTTGAAAATAGCCAATATACTGGATTATTTGTTAGATTAAGTTAGGTTAGGTTAACTTGTTATTCTTCAATCCATGAATTTTACCAAAATCGGCTGAAAATAAATGAAAATTGCCGCTGTTCCCGCCTGTCTTACAGTGAACAGACTTCTACCAAAAATATATTTTAAAACCATAACATTTATTTTACATGCATTTCATCAGTTATTTAATTTTCAACTGTTTTATTTACTCAAATGATGTTAGAGTATGCATATTTATTAATCTATATACTTAATTAATCATTGCGACTTTAAGCTTTAGCAATATTATATTGTATTAGAATAAAAAATAAATTCTAACTTTCTTTGCAGTAGTTTTTTTTATATATAATCAGTATTGAATATACAATATTACGTTTCTTTAGTTTTAGTTGATATAATAAAATAAATTATAATATAATAATTGTGATGGGTAATTTTTCAATATGTCGGTTGAGATCGGTGTATTTGCAATGAAATATTTTTTGAAGAATTTTATTCATTCAAATAAAATTCCTTACACTCTTTACCCAGATACGGTCAATGATCCAATCACGGATTCCTGTAGATATTATAATGTTCTTCCAAAGTTATTTTATGTTAGTGATGATGTGTATTTATTAATGACATCAATGTCCAGTATATAATAGCATAAAAGACTAGGATTTTTTTTTATAGATTAACAAGTGAATATAAATGCCACAACCTTGTGTAATATTTATACATATTTTAATTGAATATTAAATTATTAATTAGTGCAAATAGGTTAAGATAAAAAAAATAAAGGCATCCAGAAGCCGGTTAGGAATCATTATAAGTATCTACATAATATTGAACATACATAATTAGAAAAATATATAACCAATAGAGAATTTGTTTGAAAAAGATACGACACCCGGCAGTCATGCACATTGACCACAATGCTATAGGCATCTTATCTAATTGCGACAAATTTTAGCTAATGGGTCTTACAATAAATACTCTTTGCCGCGCTTTCTAAATTGAGTTACTATTGGCAATCGGCTTTTGTATTTTTTTTAATCAAAGTAGGTAATAATTACTTTAATTATTAACCGACGTATTATTGGTACCTTGATTCGAACCATAATAGCCGATAGTCAATAATAACAGAAACAGGTGCAGTTTTATAAATTAGTAAAGCATATTGGTTGGAATCCGATGAAAGCCGGTAGTAGAGTCCTATCCGACACATATTATATTTTTCAAGATTATTTCTAATACCTATTTATTATTTGTTTCCGAATTATGGATATAGCTATATATTTAGTGGCCACTGTAAACATACAATGAACAAAGATTTATCTTAGATTTCTGTTTCCAACTTGTTAGTCCCAATACAATTACTTATAAGGTTTTTGGAATCACAATTTATCCAATACAAAATCCTTCAAGGAATGTTTTGTCACCATATATGAAATATATTATGATTACTACAACGGAAAGTTTTCAACCACTTTAAGTGGTGGCTTTTCCAGTTTCAACGAATGCATTTTGTGCGGTACCTATTCGTTCTGGCGATGCATCCTATTTCAAATGCTACGCTGTATTCTTGTTTCACTGAAAATGCATTATCTAAAAACTACTACAAATAAAATGCATTCAAATTGTATTATTTTTTATTACTGTCATTTATTCACTAATTATGAAGAAACGAAAACGAAAATTATGTACTCTTTCAATCAACTTTTAACATTTAATTATATATTAATATTTTTTAGAATTTAGTACGATATAATAATACTTTCTACTGTTAAAAACTCACTCCGAATTCATGTTGTATTTTATTATATTACCTACTTGATATACACTTGCAATAACTCTGAATATAATTTAGGATAAATTAGGTACCTACCTACTAGTCATTTTTCAAACAATTAATAAAATTTAGACATAGATACAGGGCCGCAAGTTGCTGTGCTTATATCAGGTTATTTATACCAAATGTACATTGTATTGTCTATGCACATCTAGCAAAACTAAACTATTCTCATACCCGTATATAGATCGCATACCGGAGAGGTCTAGTAAATTGACACTTTTTTCAATGTGTGTTTGATCTAGACTTTCTGGAGCAAGGAGATAAAGGATAACAACCATCACAATTGTAAAGAAGGCCTGTTAAGATAACTTCCATTCTCTGAAGGCCCATAATATGCTCTGCTTACGATTAAAAGTGGTTATTTACCATTTTAAAAATATAATATTTAGGTAGTTGGTTCATTGATATGGTTGGTCTTAACAAAGAATTAAATAGAAGTTAAATAGCTAGGTGTATGTGTATAATTCCTACGAATTTCTGGAATAAATACTGTCTTATCATTTTTTTCATTTTTTTTTAAATCAAAAGAAATTTCTACAAAATCTCATGACAGACAATTTTGTTATAGTGATTTCCCTTCTGCTGAAACGCAAGTGGCTTTGGAGGCCGCAGCTCTTCAGCAAGCTTTGGTTGGCGGAGGACCCCTGATGTCTGGCGAAAGCCTCCGAGAACGAGAGCGAAGACTTTCAGAGATGATCCTGCAGCTTCAACTTGTCAGAGAACAGCTTCTGGCGCAGCAAGATCACGCTAAGGTAGGATTCTAATAATACTTGGTGTAATATGGAGACCGATCATTTTGTGCCAAAAGTTGGATCTAATACTCGTTTATCTGTATATTATTTTTGTCCATCGTGCTTGTAGCTCTTGTGATTTTGGCATATCTTTTAAATCATTCATTTAAATACCTACTATTATAGTAGAGTATGGACGCATCCTGGTAACTGACCGGATAACAAATATTAAGGTTCTATAGATCCTCCAGTATACATTTGACATATCATTTCATACTTTTTATATTGAGACGAGTTTAGTTCTAAATTCGAACACCTGACGGTTAATAATGATATCTCTATAAAACGAAATGGAAAAGGAGTGAGAGGCTCCGCGTAGTATCAAAACCATAAAACTACGGTTAAGTACCTTGCACACATTTTGAGAGGACTAAATTACAACATCCCCTAACTTGTTATCCACGGAAAAATTTGTAAAGCAATAATTGTAAACATAGCTGATGATGATGCCGCATTCGTGGCTTAAGAACCTCCTTGGTTAGTACGAGTGTAGCTACATCAAACAGTTCCGAGTAACAGCTGATGATAAAGCATAGATCGTCTTGAAGGTTGCCTACCTTCGCATGGTACGATAAGAAAAATAATTAATTAAAGTTATTAATTTTAAATAAAATCTTCTTGTATTTTTGATTTTTACACATATAGAGAAGAGATAAATATTATGTTAACATGTTTAAACATTCTTTCAGGATGATTATACTCGTAATTTTTCTCTTTCTCAGAACAAGGGAATTTCTAAGTGATTCACATTTCCCAACACTTCCAATAAAGTATGAATGAAGACCTCATATGTGTCATGTTTTAAGACGACTTTATTATAAAATTGTATTAAAATGGGGCATTCATTTACAAAACTCTATATTAGTAACATTGCTTTCAACTTTTTAATATTTATTATATTTTTATATATGTGTAAATAAGCTATATTAGAATGTACATATTATATGCATTGAGCTGACCGAGTTTCACATTAAGTAGATGGTTAAAAAAATACTATATAGTTAAATAACATAAAAGTGATTAAAGTGAACAGTGAGTTAAATTAATTCGGTAAATACGCCCATATTATGTATATATATGTTTTAACTATTTAATCCAATAGAAAGAAAAAATATTTATACAATATATCTTTCAACTTTACCGTTATTCAATTCGTCGACATATTCAGATTAATTATTAATCTTTTCTTTCTTAGTCTTTATATTATACCGAGTCGACGAAAAAACTTCAATAATCATAAAACCATACAATTTAATCTCATGGATTATTAGCACCACGAGTATTTATGGTAGAACACCCGCTTCTAAGCCGTTGTGGTACGGATTCAAATGTCACGTCTGAAAAAACTACGTGTTGTTTTTCAAAGTGTGTTTGATACAGAGCAAGGAGTAGAGCAAGTGTCTGCCAATCATTCTTGTAATGTAACCTCAAATCTGTGGACACCTACATCTTCATGCTTCACTTATGAGAAAAAAATAGTTAATAATTAAATACAATTTATTTATTACAGTTACAGTTTTGATTTGGTGGATTTGTACATTTCAAAGAAGAATTCGTTAGAATTTTATTTTAATAAACTAACAACGATGGCAAGTATTGGAAATGAACATCTCAGTAGAGTAGATCGTTGCATTCCACTCGTAAGATATGAGAAGTTGTCGCACTGTAGAATTTATGTGATCTGAAATCGTTGGGGCTAATTTTGAACTTGAATGAATATCGTTCTCAGAATGCAGTTGCATGAATATGTCACTCAACACCTTTATTACTGTGTTGAATTTTATCAGTATCTATCTACCTACCTGTATTGTGTACTTTCTTTTTTTTTCTGTCTTTACTAAGTCCACATATCTGGATCTGAATAGGTACTGGTACTATATTGAACAATAATTAACTATTAACTCTAATTAACCTCACATAATGTACGTACAAATTCTACGCAAGTTTAACTCGTCAATATTATCGATAGAAATCATTTGTCTGCTCTTCATGAAGTAGCATATTATTATGAAGAGGATCTTGTATACTCTGTAAGTAAATTAATTAAATTATTTTTGTAGCCTTGAATATTATTTTACATAAAGCTAAATACTTAACGACTAACTGCGGAATTTTATAAAATTATTTAATGTTATACGATTTAAAAATTAGATGGTACGAGGGTGGGTCAATAAGTCCTTAGAAAAGCCGACAGGTGGCGCGACTAGTACTGTAAGCGGCACTACCGATTCAGTATGCTGCGAAGTTTCAATCAGATTGGTCGGGTTGTTGTGTGTTTCTCGTACATTTAAAAAAAAATTGCTTGTGGAAAATGGGAAAATGGAAAATGGAGAAAATTGAGTTTAGAGCTGTTATTAAACATTTTAATATAAAAGGGTTAACAGCAAAGGAAATAAAAAATGAGTTGGATTTAGTTCACGGCATATCTGCTCCTTCACTTGCAACTATTTATAACTGGTTAAATGAATTTAAACGTGGTCGTACATCAACAAAGGATGAACCACGCTCAGGACGTCCTGTAGAGGTGACTACACCAGAAATGATCAATAAAATCCACGATATGGTGTTAAGTGACCGAAGATTAAAGTTGAGTGAGATAATTGAGGTTACAGGGATCTCAAAAGGTAGCGTCATTTCTATTTTACATGACAAATTGGGCATGAAAAAAATTTCTGCAAGATGGGTGCCGCGTTTGCTCACAGTCGACAATAAACGCAATAGGGTGGTGGCATCTAAAGCCCTGTTGTCGCTCATGCAACGCAATCCGGATGAATTTTTTCGTCGCTTTGTGACTGTAGATGAAACATGGATACACCACTATACTCCCGAGACGAAAGAACAGTCAAAGCAGTGGATTGCGAAAGGCGAACCATGTCCAAAGAAGGCGAAAACCGTAAAATCAGCTGGTAAGGTTATGGCTACTGTATTTTGGGATGCATGTGAAATTATTTTCGTTGACTATTTGGAAAAAGGAAAAACAATAACAGGAGATTATTATGCATCTTTATTGGACCAGCTAAAAAACGAAATTGAAGAAAAACGGCCTCATTTAAACAGGAAAAAAATCCTCTTTCATCAGGACAATGCCCGTGTTCACACATGTTTACGATCAATGGCTAAAATTGAAGAATTGAAGTTCGAATTGGTCGACCACCCACCGTATTCGCCAGATTTAGCCCCCAGTGACTTTTTCCTTTTCCCAAACTTAAAAAAGTGGCTAAGTGGACAACGTTTTTTTTTCAAATGAAGAAGTCATCGATCGGACAAATGCTTATTTTGAGGACCTTCCGAAAACTTATTTTTCTGACGGTTTAAAAAAAATTGAGAAACGTCTTACCAAGTGTATTGAGCTCCAAGGAGATTATGTTGAGAAATAAAAAAAAAATACAAAAATAAAAACTGTTTTAATGCTTTTTTCTAAGGAATTATTGACCCACCCTCGTACCATGTAGTGCTGTGTCACCTAAAAAAATATCACATAGTGCACTGACGCACGATTACCCCGTATAAAATAGCATTGTGATCCCAATAAAATATTGATCATAGCGTAATTATATCGTTAAATTGCAATAGGTACGTAATTTCTTTTTAAAATTATTAAAAAAAAATGTATTAAATTAAAATGTGAGATTATACTTTTCGCATAGTTATTTTTGTTCTGATTGCACTTTCTTTGAGTTTCAAATACTTATTACAGAAAACAGGTGTGCATGACATTGGCAACAAAAGATTTTATTAGTAATTTCAACCGATTTTCAACCAGTATCTCAATGCAAACCGTAGAGGCATCTTGGAAGGAGGTAAGTGGCAACGTAATACGTAGAATCGTTAAGAATTGAATCTGCTTAGACATGCCTTCATCTCATCTATCAGTGAATTTATTTAATAATGCTAGATATTGTGCTAGACGGCCCACAGGTAGCTGGTGCACGCACAAAAGAATACAATCTCCACTTTTCGAAGCCTATTAGAAAATTGATTATCTGTCAAAAGACGAGGTACATTTGTTTACATTCAAATCACGATAAATTTATTCATACGGCAACAAAGTCATTAGGAAAGTAGCCAACAAACCCTTTTGTTGCCTCCGAATAAATAGTTGAACAAGCAAAAACGGTCAACAGCAAGAATTTCCATTCAACAGCTCTTTGATAAAGGGAGTGAATGCACAGTGACGCACAGAATGATCACCCTATAATTTTATTATTATATATTATAATTACTTAATAAATAATAACTAGGAATATGAATATTTCCTTCGTCCCTCTATCTATAAGTTAATTGGAAAATGCTAAAACAAAATAACAAAAAAAGAGTTTGATTAACAACTTTAATAACAACTTTGTTACTGTCATTAAACGGACTTTGCGGAATTTTGAAAACTTAGATTTAGAAATAAGGATAGAGCATTGAATAAAAAATAATTGTATTTTAAATGTACCTGTGTAAATTTATTGTATCTACCTACAAAAATCGAACCTATACGTCATCATCATCATCAACCTGAATCTATCCACTGCTGGATGAAGGCCTCTCCAAGCTCATTCCACTTCTTTCGGTCCTGTGCGTTGCTTTACCACGTACTTCTGCAGAACTTTATCATTTTATCAATCCAGCAGCCTCTAGGCCTACCTTGCGGACTTTTGTACCTCTTGGATACCACTGGATGACTAAATTTGTCCAAATGTCCATTTGCCTCTTCTTCGAGCTATGTATATAATATACATATAAATAAATAATATGAATATGTATATTTAATGTCGGTTTATATGTCCTGGGTCCAGGGTTCGAATCCCGGGTCTGGCAAAAAATTACATGTTGATTTTTTAATGTGTGTTTGTACTCAGAGTATGGACCGAATAATTTGAACATTTCTCGTAAAAACAAAAAAATACTTTATTAATACAACGTGCAATCTAATCTGCCCATATGAAACTATTAAAAAATAATACCTTTTATTTAAATAAAATCAGTAACCTATTGCAAACTTCTACATTGTAATATTTTATGTATACTAGTTACTATACAATTTTAAACAATTTTAACTCAATAACGTCGCTTCAGATATCAGGTAAAGGGCGTTATATTTCAATATTATAAAAACGACTACTTTCGTAATTTTAATTTTGATCTTACTAGCAAGCCACTGTAGCGAGCCTCCCTCATTCTCAACTCAGGTCTCTTTGTAAGGCATGGTTCTTTGTTAGTCAGCTAGCCTCTGGTTCGCATAACAATACAGCCTACTGTAAGAAGGTCGAGCTTTCATTTGAGAATATTAATAAAGCTTTTGACTAGGTATTGACAACCATTTTTGATATCGAATAACTTTTCGTATTCAAAAATGACGAATATTTTTCGTTGGATTAGGATAAATAATGATTATCACAGTAACCTTAGTATTAAAATTTATTTTTGTTATTTTTATAAGTAATTTATTTTTCTACAAGTATTTTACCCAGAAAATTAAGTCTATTTTGAATTTTTTCGTATATTTATTTCATGAATCATAAATTCTGCCAATTCTATATTGAAAAAATGATTTCTAGAGTTTTATTGTATTGAAGATATACCAAGAAGCTGATTTATTAATTACATTATATTGTTGTTTATTTTAGTTTTTTTTTATTGTTAGTTCACCAAATTTACAAATAAAAAACAAAAAATGTTGGTAAGTAATCATAACAAAAGTTGTGATAATATGTCGAAATATAATCGAAATTAACCCTCTTTTAACGTGACTTTGGTGCTGTGATAATTATTTCCTTTTTGAGTGCAAGCATAAGCCTTAAAATTGTATTAAAAAGCATTCGATTAAACAAACGAACAAAAAAAAGTATTTGCCAATTTGACAGACTTGCTTTGACTGCATTATTACGCATTTTTTTCATCATTTAGAAGAGAGAAAATATTTATTATAATAAATGTAGACATACTAAAATTAATAATGTCTCAACAATTTAATTTGGAAAAATTCCACTGTGGAGAAAGTATATTATTATGAATAGTTAAACATTTAAAATTTCGTTCCTGATTGATAATTAAACAAAAATTCGAATAAATATTTCGGTGATATAAAAACTGCACACGTAACTAACCTTCCTACATAATGCAATATTTTATATTGTGTATTCGTATTAAAGTATGAGTATATACGTTAATCTATTAAAAATAATACAGATACTATCCAACCCATATATTTATGCTTACGCTAGAACCAATAATTACAATCCCTGCCTGGTTTACGAAGTGTTTACAGGTGCTTTTGGCTTGAAATAAGATAAAATATAAAGCCTCAAAGGAGGCTATGCTATACCAAAAGCTCTACGTGATATGAAATAATTACGAGACGTGTAATATTATTTGTGTTGATTTGACTGAGTGGAGTCATCAATTATTTTATTAAACAATGAAGGATAAAGATCGGGATCCAAGCTCCAATTATAATATGTCAAATATTTTTGAATAGTGTATTATCCGATACAATCATTAAGCAATACCATAATACCTGTCAACACTGTTATAACCTTAAAATACACCAAGAAATATACGTTTTATAATATTTTTTAAAAAACCTTAGAAAAACACCGAACATTATAGAAATGTAGTTGTACTAAGTGGAGTTCAGTTCAAATTAAGTTGACGATTCGTCAACTACACAGTCATGTTTAAAATATCGCCAATGAAGTAGTTATTTATTAACTTGCTAGACTTACATTTTAATCAATTTGAATTATGTTACTAACACGGCATTATAGATAAAGTTCGGTTTTAACAAAATTTATATAATCGGTAGGTATAATGCATAACTATACTCTTTCATGAACGTATGGATTCTGATAATAAAATATGGTTACATGCGAATTGTACGTATTACATTTCACCGTAGCACAGTTCACTGTAAGCAGTCTACCGGAAAGAGATGGCCGTATAGCACTGAGATTTAAAAATATCATTGTTTGTGCAGCATCGCAATTTTATTAAATTTAATAAGAATATTAATTTTATATTAATTGGTATCAAATATTTGATAATAACGCTGCCATTACTTGATGAACACCTTCAAGAATTGTACTTACATAAATTATACTTTATTAGGTGCATACTTTGTTTCTAATTTACTTAAAAACATATTTTATTCTGGCTTTCCCCTGCACTCCGATGATTTTTATTCCGTATTTTGTATTTTAATTAGACTTGACTTTTATCTCAATAGATAATTTACGGATGTACAAATTTCCGGAAACAGTTCTATTATGAATATACATACACAAATGGTGAATTAAGTCTGTAAGATATTGTACTATATTCTAGCTACCTGGATAATTCATACTTACCCACTATTTTTCTACAAATTGTAAATATGATACGCTGTCTCTGAGGTAAATATCATTATACATCAATAAAGTATTTTTTTTTACTTATATATATATATATATATATATATATATATATATATATATATATATATATATATTTAAATATGCATTTTTCAGCACATGTTCACACAATATAATATTGTTGTGTATCGTGTATATGTCTAGTCTGGATGCTTTTTCAAACTGAGACAAGAAAAATACACGTGAATTACAAAATTATTTATTTTGTTTCACACAAAGTAATCGAGTAAGTATATAAATTTGAATCTAGATTTTGCGAAGCATAATAGACGCGAACAGTGCTAGTTATTATGCGGAGGCATGCTCCCGCTCTCTTGTCTGGTGAATCTATTATCAGGGAGTTCTATCAATCTGCGCAGTCACTTTGTTGGCCGAACGGAAAGCTCAGTTTTTCACAAAGGTTTGGTTTGTTTTCACAAAAGCTCTTTGAGCACATGGAAAAATGCGCTTATCTGTTTGTTATTTGTTGCGATTGGAACGTGCCGGTTTAAAAGTAACGCAAATAATGAAATTTGTACAATGCCTAGAAATACAATAGTAATAATATTATGTGAGATATACTAAATAATATATACCTACATATTATAATATAATTCAGTGGCGAAGGGTGGAGGTAGGCTGTTAATATCCGCCTTAAATAGTGCACGTTAAACTTTGATTGTCATACGTATTTATTTTTATTGAACTAAGACTACAATTTACACATGGTTTTGGTTAGTTTTTAAACATCAATTAAACCCTGCCTAAACGAAACCATAATAGTTTTGGTATATTTTGGGCGATACGAGAAAATTATTCACACTTTTTCAATTATACTTAAGTATTTGTTTTCGTTAGATTAAGTATACATATTATTACACATATTGTCGGCTCATTTTTTTAATTCATTAAGCCCTGCCTCAACTAAACTATAATAAATAAAAAATATTATTCTATCTACCTCTAAAGTATTCAAAGTTATGTATGATTTAATTGCATAATTTTAGATATTTTATAGAGAGAATAGTATTTTTTGACTATTATCTATTACGGCTTGGTTTCGCAGGGTTTAATTGAATTTTATAAACTAACCAACACCATCTGTAAATTGTAGTTTCATGTCAATGAAAACAAATACGTGTGTCTGAAAAAGCCCACCCCCACCCTTCGTCACTGAATTATATTATAATTATACAGATCTTTATTGAACTAATAAAATGTGCAATGAAGACGGACTTTAACTTGAATAATACTGATTTATAACAATTAGACAATCTATAAATTTAAAAAAATACTTATAGAAATAATAAGAATTTGGCTTATCATGATAAATTATAACAAATATCTAATAATAATAAAGATATCTACTATAAATAGGTATATAACAACTTGAATCACAACCCTGTGTATTTATTATTATGTGTGTATTTTGCCATGTGTCTAAGTTACTATATCACACCTACTTATCAACCACAAGATACCTTTTCCAAGAACAAGGAATTTCGTATAGATTCCTAAAGCTCAATACAGAAGTCAGACTAGTTTTGTATTCTCTCTAAATCCACATTGTATTAATCACTCAGCATCTGCTATCCATAATCCGGATTGGCACAATGTGTTCCACACATGTGACTACCTGAACCTCGAATTTGGGGACAGGGAGGATGTTGTTATTCACATTGTGTTTACGATGATATTATTTTAGACGTGGTAGGTGAGTGTCTCGGAAGAGAAGATTATAATTATTATTACGCAACGGGAATTTGTTAGAAAAAATACTTTCATCATCAATAAAATTACAAGCAGAATGTCATCATAGAATTTAATCTACTTATAGTACGTACAAATGGCTTTTTTCTTAATTCGCTTTACCAATGTGTGTTATACATAGTTCGCTGTAAAAATATTATAGAATTATACAAATTTTGGTTCTTTTCTATTTAGTTAGTGGAAGCCAACAGAAAATATATTCTAAAAATAGCCTATGTATATACTGGATTCATTTTTAGTTTAGGTTAGGTTAGGTTATCATTCTTGAATTCATGTAATTTTTCTGAAATCGGCTATGAAAATTGCTGCTGTTCCCGCCTGACTTCCAATAGATACTGAGTACACAGACTTGTACCCTAATTTTAATCATCAATATCAGAAATATACATTTTAGAAAAATATTTGTGCAGAGCAGAATACCGATTCTGACTAAAATGTGCTTTATCAATAATAATTAAGCAACCCTTACAAATACTAATCACCCGAAATTAACTAATAATTATGCGTCCGAGACTTTATTACAAATTTCATTATAATTGACCACTATCTTCTATTATTAAAATTAATTTTGTTTCGTAGCTCTTCATCGTAATGGACTTCTACTGTATACTAGCTTTCTCAATCAATTCCATCTCTAAAGCTGTAAATGCGGGCTTAAATCTCGAGTCTGGTGAAAATTTTATATCTATCCATTGTAATGTAATGTGTCTGATGTATGGTTTGATCCAAAGAAAAGACCCAATAGGTTGGACGAAATGCAAATATCCCTTACTTGTAAGTATAGATTTCTTGTAAGTGGAGGCCCATAATATGCATAGATTAAATTAATATAACTCCCATATGCTTAGTTTATAATATAAATATTGATTTCATTTGTCTGTGCTGTCTATGATCGTGGTTAGGCGATGCGCGGATTGTGCAAATGACGCGTGCCGAACGAAATATAATTTGTCATAAAAATCCAACATGTCTCCATTTAATGTTATGTTTATTGTTATATTATTACTAATAATAATAGTATATTCATTGACATGTTTTCTTTTTTAAGTACATACTTAAAGTTTTTTAGTCATCTTTACACGATTTAAGAATATTTTCATCTGACGCCATAACAAAACAAATCGACGTGCGCACACTTCGACTATCGGTCTCCAATTGGCGAATCCAGGCGACGAGTGAGAAATTTCGTCGCACCTACTGTTGAAAATTATTTGCCGTTTCACTAAAGTACGCTCTTAAATACTATGAGGATACCGACTTTTGTTTCTTCTTTTGTTTTTTCTAACCGACATACGATCACAAAATACATGTTTATCAGTAGGTACTTCTTCCTCGTCGTCACCCTCGTGAGTGTCATCAATCATGACGATTCTGTAATTGGTACTAGGGAAATCTGGATCAGATCTTATTAATCAATGCTTGTTTTGTGGTGGATGCAATCGGTTTTTCAGTGAACTCTTGTCACCTGATCACTTCACTTTATCGGCGTTCGCCTTCTCCTCCTTTATTTCTACTAAATTTACATTAACCTTACTTAAAATTAAATTCATAATTCCATTAATACCTATCTGCATAGATACTCAGTAGTTTCTTTAGACGTAGAAGCCAAACAATTAAAATGAATGCAATGTGATCCTACACAATACCTATGAATGTATGTTAGTTCGTGCTCATGTTTTGTGACGAGGGGATTACTAGCCTTTTGATTATTATGCTCAACACAATACAATATTTAAGAATTATTTTATTCTTTTGTGTATTTTTGTAACTGGCAACAATTCAAACAAATTAATCACTATCATTTTTTGACATGCGCGTTATTAGGCGGAATAATAGGTAAACATTCTTAATTCAAAATCTACCATTTAACAATCCATACAACGGTACGCATGAAGGTATCTACGTAAACAATATTAATCAATATTCAATCTATAATGTATGTACCTGCAAGTTTACCTATATTTCGAAATGAACCGTTACTAGATATCAATAATTATTATCATGAGCCAGTTTGCACATAGAAACTCGTCTCGACTGCATCACGTTGAATTTGAGTATGTGATTTTAATATCATTCATAAAACACACGTAAATGAATGTACTGCCGTACATAGATAGCGTCAGTACGACATTTTTGGTACCTAAAATAACATCTACTGGTTGAATTTCGAAACAATTCCACTCGACATGGGCCGTAGATATATTCGCAAAATGTTGCATTGGCGCATGTGCAGAAGCTGATTTTTCATTCGTTTCGGCTAGCCTCGCGACGTCACTGTCCCAGAATAATCCCATCAAATTACAAATGAATTTAGGTCTATACCTACACACACCTAATGGTTTTCTATATTAATTAAGTAACTAATTATTCTGAGGTTACCCTATAAAATAAATCAAAGAAAAATATGTACTTATTATATATTTATTGTGATTGACATCCCCGAGTATAAGTAACTTGGCTATTATTAGCATTAAACAATAGGTACCTTATTTCATAGTCTGGTTCCTACTTATTAAAGATACAAATATTTAATTACCCACGTGTCTGTATAAGTCAACTACTTAATCCACTTTAAACATTACGAAATATCCATATAAATTACTTAAATCGAACCAAAATCGTATTTAATACCTTAATAACAGGTACCCATTAGAAGTAAACCAGGTGTAATTAACTACATCTTCGGTAATAATATATTCAGAATCTGTTGTCGGCAGATTAAATGAACTGATTAAATCAACATTTATATCAATAATTATTAAACAACGCTACATGTACACTAATTGATATTATATTATTAAGAATATACTTAAGTATGTATATATTATGTTATCTTAGACATTCCTACTTTTCGTCCGATACCCACAGCCCACAGCTTATTTTTCGGTAGTATTGATTCAAGTATAACCAAACAATTTTAAGGTTATTAAGGTCGGCACCCATACTACCGCAAGTTGCATCCCGTGGTATACAGTAGGTATGTCAGCTGAATGCAGAACTATTCTAACTCACATTTATTTGATTTTTTAATGGAATTCTTTGAAACAACCTACTTCAATTTATTTATATAAATAAAAGTATACATCATAATTTAGTAGAACTGTTGATAAATAAGATGATGTACTTAAACATTTCATATACCTAAGTAACAATTAATAACTTAGGTAGGCTGTTTCAAAAAAACACTTCTGTAAAATACTTCAAATGTGAGTTAGAATAGTTATGCATTCAGCTGACAAGAAGATATGGGCAGTGGTGGATTTTGACTATGCATCTGCTGCAAGCTACGGACCAAGACATACGGCGCTGTAACTCGATATAGATTGCAATGCCACAACGCAGGTTTTACTGTATTCTAATTTAATCCAGTTGTCATAAAACAGTTTGCATCAATTAGCAGTAAACCATAATTTTGCTTCAAATATACTTACTAAAAGTACTTATCTAATAATATGTTTGACATTGTTGATAAATAAGATTTTTTATCGGAATTCTATACTTATTAGTCTTATTACTTATTAGATATTATAAATGGCGGTCAAGTGTGTGCCCTTCATACATATTAGTTCAACGTTTACTTAATGCGTTTTTGTTATGTTGAATACAAATAACAATAGACGTCTTTTATTAGCGAAGAGAATAAAAGATGAGGCTACTTTAGCGGCCAGTAAGCTACAAACATCAGTGCCGTAGTTCAAGAATTTTACAGTATCATTTCTTATTATGTAATATACCTACATGCAGTATTGCCAACTGTAATTGACCAAAATCTGCCAGACGCTGTAATAAATTAAGCCAGATTGCAGAAAAACCTGTTAGATTTTTAATCAAATTAAAAAAAATGTCTCGAAAAATCAGCATTTAAAAAATCACATTTATCAACATAATTTTCACGAGATCGAAGGTTGAAAAGATTGAGGAAGGTTTGTTCTTGTTTTCCAGCTAATCAACAAGTCATACGACTAAAACTATCTATAGCAAGGAACGAGATTAGGTCATTATTTAAATATCATTGTTATTAAAAATATAACTATGGTCTAAATTATCATCATTTCGATTTCTAAGTACATTTTATATATTTTGTTAACAGTAGCAGGTTCAACGAAAGCGACAGGCTCCATGATTTTGAAACCATAAATCACTAAAAATCTAACTAAAAATAATGCAGTGTTGACACAAAATAATGTTAAGTAGTGTTATTTTTATATAAGTACGTATGTATGAAAGGTTTTAATGGTTTTAAAAATCCAATCTGAAATCTGAATCGATAGCGTTATCTGCGTCTAAGGAAATCACCGCTGTGTATTATTAAAAAATGCTAAATCCGGTACCTACGTAAAAATCTTACATAAGAACACTGATTGTGTGCGTAGGTACGACTTTATTTCTGATTGTATATAATATATCCTCGGTTTTCATACTATACAATGCCATATAAAATAATTGAAAGGACACAACAGCGTATCTACCATATTTTGTAATATTTCATCTAATAATTTTTTATCGTATGGGATATTCTGTTAGTATATTTTTTTAAATCGTTTCCATCACAATCTATTATATTATTTTATGTTACATTTTAGTATATAACACACAAGGCTACAAATAAATGTTAAAAAATAGCTCCTTTAAGTATGAATCTTACCAATGACAAGTCAATGATTTCTGAAAATAACACCTACTAAATTGGGACTAACAAATCTTTTATTATTTCGGCATATAAAGATCAGTTATTTTAAAAATATTTGTCGGCGCTACTGTGACAAAGCATTATGTTTCTTGGACCGTAATTGCTTTGGCGTAGGTACAATAACTTAACGCAACATAGACTAAATACAAAACACAACTAAACAATAATTGTATTGTAGAATGTATCAAGTAGTTGTCTACTTTATCATTTATTTATTCATTGTATACACATTCTCTTCTCAACAATACTCATAAATAAAGTAGGTACATAATAATATATAAAAAAAATGATTTCAGATGTTGTTTTTAATCACTCAGTTAATTTGCTTTTCTTAACAGACTTGCAATTTTAAATCTTTGTACGCATGAGCCGAGATGATAGATAGACCAATTGGTTTTACTTAGATACTAGACAGTCGGTTGGAACGAACGGACACACATTCACATGTTCCACAGTTTCTTTGGCGCCATATTTCCAGTTTAAGGATCAACAGAGTATCCCCACTTCTTCATATTGTCCTTGGAACTTATACTTCGGTTCGTATCAGGTCCATTGTCCACCAAACTGCAAAACCATACGTGGTCCCAGGTGACAGCTTCTCGTCGGACGCCATTAAAAAGGCTGCGTAGTCGCATCTCTGACTCCATCACGTCATTTTTTCCGAACTCGTCTTTCTTTCAAACGGAAGACTAAAGGAAGCTCGTTCTAGATTATTCAATAACATTTATAAGCTCATCTGTATAATTTTAAACGCTTTTATTAATACAATACACATTTACACTTATTGTTGTTAATCATTAATTCGATAGAAGAGCAACCGATATATCATGTAAAATCTAATTATTTGAATCAAGAAAATGTAAAACTTAGTACAATATTGCTTATAAGAAAGGCGTTAAGCACCACTGGACTACCAGATCATTGTATTCAGTTGAATAATCAAAGCAATATTAACAAAACGTATAATATAACAAATGACGTTATGTTAGTGATTTGATTTATCATTTCAACATCGTTTATATTATTTTATTGGGTAGATAAATGTAGACAGTGCTTTGTAAAGAATTTTCTTACACCTGTAAATGGCTATTGTTTGTGTATTAAAAACGGAATTCATTTGTTTAAAAGAATGATTGATTTACATCAATTCTCATTCCTGTGAGGTGTATATTATTATATTATAACAACAATTCTTCTTGTCATTATCAGATTCTGTAAAAAAAAGCCTTTGTTGAACAGCTTCTTTCAGATTTATTGTTGATAATGTATTTGTATTCTATACCTATAGGTAGATTTGAATACAGGCTTAGGCAGGTATGTATGTGGGAAACGAGGATTGATTAGGATATTTCCGACATGTATATTATATAATCCAAAGTGCATTAAAATCTGTAATTTATATTATTCTATATTTATCCATTGAATGGTTAATTAATTATGTAAAGTAGGTTAATTACCTTGTTCATTTTCAGTATACCTAGCTATTTCTTATCGAGGTTCGGCTGTTGCCTTGAGGTTTCGTTAACACTTAATTATTTAAAATTTGAGAAGAGGGATAACATCACAGATACACACCCATACCCTGGATCAATACATACACAATATGTATTTTTTAAATTGTTCAATTTGATCCAACAGGCGCCACCTGTGTCACAGAATAGTAAGAAAATTTGAAAACTCGTATCCAGAAATGCGAATTTGTATGACAATATCCAGGTTTCTGGTACTATTTTCTTGCCTACGGATAAATCTTCGTTGCAGTTTCAATGTAGAGCTCCAACCAAGACCTCTGATGTGTATGATTCCAGTCCAGTATTCAGTGCATAGGACACTGACCTTTCATCAGGGGGCTCGATTCCCGGCGGTGAGGTCACCATATTATATATTTTTATGTGATTTTCTCAAAGCCTAGGTGTTTGAGATTGTTTCAATTTTATATTACAGAATGGACTATTTCATTAAGCCTCGTGGCCTGTGTAGTGTTTAAAAGAATAAAAATAACATTGTTTTTTCCAGAAATGGATAGATTTGTAGCAACGCTTTTAATTCATTATACAGGGGCCTTATGTTGTAACTTGTGAGTTGAAGTCGCCCGGCGACATGACGTCATATGACATCATTGTGACGTACTACCGGAGTGAGTCAATAGTCTTCGAGAAATTAACGCTACTAATACTGGCGTTATTCATTGTCCCCATACACAAATAGGTGTTTCAGCATAATAATATCTATGGTGAGCCGTGTGCATTGGGCGGTTCGCCTCGATGCGTGTATTGAGCATACATCACAATTACGTCATGTCGTCGGGTGACTTCATGTCACAAGTTACAACATAGGGCTGCAGGGTCTCTATCCTGACGATATACATAATCTACGGTGAAAAGCAACATGTAGGTTTTATAAATTGTATTCAGACAGGGACTTTAACTTATGAAACCTACTGATTACAGACAAAGTATACCTACTTTTCTTTTCATTGCGGTGGGCTTAAGTGTCTGTGTAGGTATGGTTGATAACAGGGGCGGCTCTACCTTAAGGGTTCGTAGGGTCCATCCCCACATTGTTATCATCGCAAAAATATACGTCCGATATTTTTATCATTGTTATAATATGGGTACCTACTTAATTACATGAAGTACTTATTTAATTTATTTTATCCATCTCAACCCGTGGCAATTTTATAGAGATATTTATTATTATTAATATTATTATTATTATACAAATACCTAAATAAAGCAATGATTGTAAATTATACAATAATATAATGATGATTACGTGGTATTAAAATAATGAATCAAATTAAATAGGTTTTATTTCACGGTGGCACTTATGTCCAAATTAAGAAAGCTATAGCGTTTATTTCTCACTGACCGGGGTCAGTCAGTCCCATCCCGTTGCCGCGGTATAAAACTCGTTCTACAAAGGATATGAATGCATTAGCATTAGTATACGCGTACTGGCAGCGAATAAAATGACCCCTAGATGAGTAAAAACGTTCGCTGCATGCCGTTGTTCAAAACTGACATTGTTAAGTCTAAAATAATAATTATTATTAATTAAGTTAATATTTTTAAACACTTTTTAGATGTGATTAAGTGACGACTCAGATAATGATATTATTTATTCTGAAAAATTACTCATTTCCTTATTAATAAAATCATATTATTATAAGTAGCTTGGTACTGTATGGTAATGTATAATATGAGAAAGTAGGTAGGTATGTATATTTAATAATTAATGGCTAAACCCCACCACCTAGAATGTCATCGAGCCGCCACAGCGGTTAATAAGGTAAAACTAATATTAAACTAACGTATTATCTATGGAAAGATTTATAGATGTGCCTATTACGTTAGGTTTTTATATATAATCGTGGTGTGTAGATGCTTAGGAACTGATTTTATTAAATCAAGTAGAGGAATTGATAACTGATGATATCAAATTTAAACTATCATGAAGTAGGTACCTACTTATTTGCCTGTCTAATATACGTTGGTTTATATTATTTAAGAATCAAAGAGATATTTTCTCCCTATTAATTACATACTGTGGCATCATTAAATTGACAAATTAATGTGTTGCACAATGTGCACCTATGCAACCTCCTATCTTACTATCAGACACATATAAAGAGAAAACGATTTGAAATATTCCGAGTCTCGTCAGCTGTAAATAACAAAAACTGCTTTTAAGTCTTTAAATCAGATTTTTCGGAAAGAGCTTTAATTACTTAAGATTAATCATTCACCTGATTAGCATCTTTGCCGCATAAAACCATTTTCGAAAGAACATTGCACTATGACTCAGTGGCGTGGGTTAAAGTTAATTATTAATTTACATTTTATGCTCTTGATGTTTTTTACATGTAAAAATCGATAATTATGTTATTATTTTGTTTTATTTATTTGCAATACCGATATGGGCACGTACCTTCATATGACAAAAAAAATACCTAAAATAATAAAATTAACATTTGATTTTTCTGTTATTATTTTGTCTTTTCCAGATATTCAGCGTTTAAGTTTAGTAAATCATAATAAATTCTAAATTGAGTAATTAGATGTACCTAGGTACCACGTTTAAAGTTTATGTCGTGATATAATTTATTACTGTCAATATTGCGTTTGTAGTGGTATGCAATTATATCTTTGAATATTAAATTTTACTTGGCATCAGTTTTCCACATTACAAATCTATATCTTTTTCTACCATAATAATCAACAAATGTAATAATATATGTAATAAATACCAATACCTAGATACAAACGTGCACACAAAAAAATGGTACATATAGTGGGGATCGAATTTAATTTTTCTTATTTCATTTTTAAGACAGTGCCACTGCCTTACGCATTTACCCCATCTACTACGTATAGCTTCTCATCGCTTCCACCGCAGTCGTACGCACTTTCTGGATACATTCCCTATACTCCGACACTCCACACTTTGAGTATAGCTATAAAGATCCGGTCTGCAGCTCTAAATACATTCGCTCACTTACGAGTTATTGCGACCTGTCAATACGCAAGGCCTAACAGTCAAAATTACTTGAATCGTCAAAGTGTCCGTTTGTGTCCTCGCTATCTTTTCTTTAAGATATGCCACGTTAGAATATGAAAACAAACTTTGGATGTCTCAAATGATTGCACCGATTCCTGAGTTTCACTGACACAGTCCTTGCGTATCGTAAAATAAATACCTTAAGAAGAATAATATTCCAATTTCCCCCCGTTATTGGATGCGGGCCTGCTCAAAATAAACTCATTTTTCAAATTATTATTTTGTCACTCAGCCAGCTACGATTTAGAATGATACTGACTATTAATCATTGTTAGCTTTTTATCTCTTCCGCAATGATGACGGAATCCGCCTGATTTAATATTCCATCAAATCACCGATAGTGAATAATATCTGTGCTGGGGTAATTAATCAAAAGTTCATTGTTTTTGTTATGTTTTCTCCAAACCACCAACTGACCAACGCCACTGGTTTCCACGGTCGGCAACTGAAGAGCCACAAAGATCGGTAAAGAGCGCGGATTCATATTACTTAGATAGCGACCGGACAATAATTAATATCACACAAAGGTGGAATGTTGGCGGCACTGTCTACCCCCTCCACTATTATATTCTTGTCTCACCGTCTCTATAGCGAACGATGAACCAAGGTGCGCGGGACAAGCCTGCCAACAACGCGCGTTGACACAATAACAACGAATGAAGGGACATCAAATCCATGGATCGAATCAGTTTTTACATTTGAAGCGCCTAGTTTCAAAAGCCCCTAAAACGGTTTTAGGTAGTTCTGAGAAAAACGATTTTAGGTGGTTTTGAGAAAAATGAGAAAAAATCTGTGAACTTTATGTATTATTTTTTAATTCGTTACATTCCAGAGAGTATTTTGGTTTTGCATTTTAGGGGTATTTGAAAGGCACACCCACCCATTTTAGCGGGTTTTGAAATTTACCCTAATTTTTGATCATACGTATTAACGGTTTTTGGTGTTTTATAAAGTTCAATCTTTGGCCATAATATAGGTAACAAAAATATCCATCTAAATACATATCTAACCCAAAAATCTTCAAAAACCGTTTTAAGGGCTTTTGAAACTAGGCGCTTCATTTAACATGGCTACGACTTTAACAATAAAAAATAGACTACCTACCTATAGTTCAAGCACTTGTTATAATACATTTTTTTGCCTGCTACAAGCTTACTTGACCAAATCTGAATATTTTCTAATATCCAAAGTTATTTTTTGTAAAAATGAAAAACACGAAAGTAGTGCAGTATGTTAACAGTTTTTTTCGGGGAGAATTCTACAAAATGCGCGGCAATATTTCATAAACTACACAACTTTGAGAAAACACTGTATGTACACAATCTAACATTCAGTTTAATAATTAAACATTTGAAAACGTGGATGTAATACATATACTTACCCATTCTATTACATAAGTATTATCCACCTTAGTCTTTCAACTTCATGCTAATAGGCAACAGAGAGCCATAAGTTGTGATTTCATTTCGAGGGTATTTTTTAAGACATTTGTATTTAATTACAGTTGACGGGTTATGACATTACGCTGCACATTTCTTCTAGCCTAAGGAAATTACAAAACAGTGGGGTTCACAATTTAGACCTTTACTGTCCAACAAGAATATTTAGGAACAAGTCGGAAGGCACTGTCGTCGACTAAATGGGAGGAGCTTGTTAGTTCACAGTTTTAACACGCAGCCAAGAAGATGTTGTTCGACTATACCTGCAACAATGCAATGCACATCTATCTGTCCGACCTATTTATTATCCGTGTCAAAGCGACGCGAACGTAACTGTTTCTAGCGCCGTGTATCCTTAACTCAGAGTTTAAGACTAAGAGCTAATCCTTGCGAACTATTCAGTTAGCAGTACGAAACACGCGAAATTACAAATTTACAAAAAAAAATCCGGGCATAGGTATGTAGGTCAAATTGCTCCCAAACACTTCACACGCCTTGGTAATGCATTATTATGTCGGTACCTTACACTCACCAAAATTCAATAAATACATCATACCTACATACTTGAAGAAAAATATTGTATTTTCTTTCTTTTCACGGAAAATGTTGTGCCAAGGTTTATCATTGATATCCAAGAAAGAAAATATGGTAATATATTATTACAGAATGGCATTATCATTTCTGTGTTCACCTCACCTGTCGGGTGTCAAATAAATCCCACCTTTAGCACCTCTGCCAAATAATTTATGAACATTTCTTTGGAAAGAAGCCGAAAGACAGATGCCCGGTCCAGGCCGTTTAATGTATTTTTATTTTGGTTTACAATCCTCAACTGACTACTCCTACCTTTGCACATAAATTTACCAGACTTTTGTTATTTTCTTTTTGTTTTTCATGTGAGAATTAGATAATGCAGAGTTTATGGCCTCTTGATGCGACTTTGATAGCGCTTTCTCGGAACAAATTAGCTGACAAACAGTATTTTTTAGTAAAGCACCCTGAAATAAAGAACATTATTATCAACCTATTTAGATTACACCTACATCATATTATTATTATCTATGTATATTAAAGAAAGATTTATCATATTAAATAACTAATATGCTCTGACTAAATTACCACTATTACGTATACCGACTCATAATATATTCACCTAGTATTTCATATCATATTTTAAAATTTTATTTATGATTTCTTTATATATGTACACCTCACTTTAAGTAGGTAATAAAAAAAAATCCTAGGACCGCCATATTTACAGGACTTGAATTTAAATGTGGTTCATCCTCAGTATTTTACTGAACAAAAATATTATATTTTCTCTTTTTTATAATATTTTACGAAAAAAGACAACATGCAGTAGTTAAAATAGATTTTAATAAAACTAATACCCAACAGTAATTCTAAAACGGGATAGAAAATCATACTGTTTTGATAGTTCAGATTCTTAACCAAGAGACCACTTTGAATCGAATCCAGCGCGTGTAAATGCGTGTAAATTAATGTTTATACCTATAAGTATACAAAAAATACATCGCTGTAAACATGTTAGGATAAAATACCTACAGCTTCAGGGTACGGGATAATATGCAACTGGTGTGGACATGGTGTGTAGGTAGGTATGTGTTTTTACAATAGACACGTGTGTAATCGTATGTATGTGTTGCATGCGTGAAATGGTTCAATTATATATGTATTCTTGTGTTATTCTAAATTCTAAATTCAACAAAAACAAATATGTATGACTGAAAAAGTGTGCACTATTTTCGTCGAATCACCCATAGTATAACACTAAACTATTGTGGTTTGGCTTAGGTAGGGTTTAATTGAATTTTATAAACCAGCCAGCACTATCTGAAAATTGTATTTTTAGTTCAATGAAAACAAATATTTTTAACTGATAAACTTTAGTATCTATGTAGGTACTATTTATAATGAATCCTAACAGCCTACTTTCACCCTTCACCGCTGAGGTAGGATAATATGTAGTACCTATCGAAATTCAACGGTGAAAAACAGTTTGTAAATGATGCATAATTTAGATTCTTTTATAACCTACCTCAATACCTAGGTATTACCCACCTACCTACGAATTATTATACTAGAGTTAGACTTATTAGATAACTATTAAAATACTGATTTTATTGATAATATCTACGCTTATAATACCTACATGCCAACATGTTATTCACATCAAATTTTAATGAAAAATTTGAATAATTAGATATTATTTTTATTGTGTTCACGTTGTACCTATACACAGGTCTTCCTACGCACCAATCTTTGATTCCCGACGCTGTTCTTGTCCGCGCAGGCGTCGACAGGAACCACTAGCGTCGGTCCGATAACAATGGGCGTCACAACAATAGATTTTCACACTATGAGACAGCTCTCAAAAACTGAGCTACTGCACAAAATAATAATACCTAATGTTATATAAATATATTATTTTTATATTTATATAAGTAATATTTTATTATCTTGAGGTTTAGGTATACGTACCTACTACAGAAAATCTATTCTTCTTAACATTAAGTTTAAATTATAATTTGATATAGGTATCTACCTATTTGGCTAGTAGTATTCGGTAGGTACGTAAATATGGTTTTTAATTGGTGACAATGAGAAAAATGACTTCGTATTGACAATAAGTTATGGACACTTTGGGCTCTCATGAGCTTGTTTTTATACATTTGAAAATCTTTTTGTCACCAGATTTTTGTGGATGTTCCATAACCCAACCAATAATTTAGGGTGCATGGACTATTAATAGCCCTATGATATAAATCCAGCCTTGCCTAGCTAGACACCTAAATACTATATGTTCTCAAATATTAGCATAATCGTGTAAACCTTACTATACCTAGTAAAGTACCTACTTACTTATTCCTAGGTATTTCTAAAATTTATTTTCGCTCTTCAATGGAGCGATATTATCTCCAAAAGAGTAGACCATAAACCATAATCAAACGTTAATATGTATTGTAAAACCTCACACTAAACTCGAATAGCTACAGTAGAACTAATTAATAAAAACAATCATCACTCACCGTTTGCAAATCATGCACAATAAAATACGATTGTTTCGCCTCCTCACTCTCCCCTCCCTCTTCTTCTAGTTCCCCACTTTTCCAACAATACAGTGACTCGGAAAAACCCTTCCCTCCGTATTTCCCACCTATTTTCGCATTGTGTTTTGAATGCCAGCCCACTCATTGTTTGAGACACGAGTTTCAATGAGCACTAGCGAATCAAAAACCAGCTTGGTAATTAAAGCTATTAATTTTACAACGTAGATAATAATTAGTTTAATTGCACAACAATTCAAATAGTTGTCTTTTACTATGTCTGATGTATTTCTATAACAACCCACAATCACATACAATGCCGAGATTGCTAAGGGTATACGTAGGTCCGACAAAAAATATCGATAGATTTTTGCCAGGATCGTATGATTCAATACTTTTCCCCTAGATAGAATATTTAAATGCTTATTATTGTCGATTAAAATGTTAATTCAGTATTTTAGCTAATATTTTCAGTTTAGTTTTTTCGACATTTTTGTTCCAGTTAGAGCATATAGATGTGAAATAGAAAGTATTTAGGCATTTAGGGTACAAGTTTGTTTCCTGGAAGCCAGGCGGGAACAGTGGCAATTTCCATAGCCGATTTTTGTAAAATTCATTATTTCAAGAATGATAACCTAACCTAACCTAAAAAAATAATCCAGTACCTAGGTAGGTAGGTATATCGGCTATTTTCAAAATTTGTTTGCTGTTTACCGTATTTTGTTTTAATAATTATATTCTTTTATCGTAAATAATAAATATCGATCAATAATAATAGAGTCACACAGCGAGGCATGGGGAGGTGCATGTTGGGCATCACGCGAAAGGACCGTAAGAGAAACGAATGGGTTAGGAAGCAGACAAGAGTACGCGATGTAATAGACGTTGCCAAACAGCTGAAATGGAGATGGGCGGGGCACATTTCTCGCCGAAAGGACGGCCGCTGGACAAATGCCGTCATCCAATGGTACCCAAGGGGTACGAAACGGCCACAGGGTCGCCCTAAAAGCCGCTGGATTGACGAACTGGTAAAGTTCGGCGGAAATACGTGGCAGCGAACGACACAGGACCGAGAGAGTTGAAGAAAGCTTGGGGAGGCCTTCATCCAGCAGTGGATTGACCCCGGCTGATGATGATGAATAATAATAAACTGTTTCAAGTTAACTATTTGACAGATTTGATTCCACGTATCAATACCTACCTGCTTACTTTTTCTCGATATATTATGACCCTAGGGCCTAGGCATACCTACCTAAGTAATATTTTTTTCAACCTTACAAGTTACGGGAATATGAATTAATTTTCTTATCGGTTTCATGATATATTTTTCACAATGTCATAATTGCTCATTGTCAACTGTCAACAATAATTACTAACTACGAAGGTTGAAGAACCTTATGTTGAATTATTTATTTTGTACTATCTACCTGCTTAATTGATGATATTTCGATAAAAAAAATATATCCTTATTACCTACTCATTTCACTAAAATTACAATTTTATTATTGATTGTGATTCGATTCACGATAGTCAAAACACATTAACAATAAGACTCAATTTCCCACGCCAATAATCGTCGCATACGCCCGTTCAATCCTCTCCCGCATTCGAACCATTGTTCTCCCACACCCAGTCAGATTTGCGATTCGTAACAATGCCATTGTACGAACTCTCCGCAGCGCGACGGTCACTTTTAGCGTGCTCTCGTCGCTCCGGCGCTTGCGACGTTTCGATTCTGGTACCGTTTTCATAACAATGCATAGCCATTCGCGATCGGCCTCTCCTACTCGCGGCGACTGCAAAATGGCGTAAGTCACCCATTGTTATCTATCCGGAATAAGACGGTAGATCGCAATCGCGAATGAATTATTCATTATTCAACGGAGCATACCAACTAATATTTAGTACCTATTGAGTATGGCATATTTTGAAAATACATATATACTTAAATAAATATATTCGTATTTTCATTCATAATGCGCCGTTTATAAAGACTTACTTAAATACATGGTATTGCCATTGACGAATTTTATCTATTTTAGGATACTTAGATAATTATATCGACCAATTTATTCATAATTTAAACAAAATATATTAAATCTAAGAATGGACACAGAACACAAAACACTGTTTTTTTAATAAGTAGATAGTACTACCTAAGTACCTACCTACAGAAACTGAAATCAAATATTTATTGAACTACTAGGTATATTCTGTATCTTTTTGAATTTACAGGCCTTTGGAAGCGTGGAGGTCACAATAAATGTTTTTTTGGAATAGTACCTAATAATGAACCATTAATCGAGAACTTAACCTCATTGAAAAATCACTTTTTTAATTTTTTTAAAAGTCGATTTACTCAATTTTGTTATCGGTGCACTTGTATTCATTCAATCCTCAGCATCTTAACCATCATTACAGTATTAGTACATAGAGACGTATTTTTTAAATAGCTAGTTTAACATGAGTTAGTTACTTATGTATTTCAGCTATCTATAACTCAACAATGTAGAGCACATGTACCTACGCAGGTGCCCAGTATCTGATCGAATAGTAATCTAACAGGTAAGTATGTAGGTATTTAATATCAATACAAAACAACCTGTTATACGTAATATTTATTTAACATAATGCATTCAAGAAACTGTAGTTAAGTTGCCTATAATCTACCTGTATGGTAAGAATGCTGTATGTACCCATTTAGGTAACATGGGTATACAGCAGCTAAACTCACCTGACCGCTGCGAGAGAGACAGTTGCGCAACTTGCACTTTTAGCTGCGTTTGAAATTTGCCGCCTAAATTTGTCATTATTTTTAGTTGTTAACATCGTTTTACTATCATCGCTCATTATGTCTCCGTATCTGATCGTACGAATGAAATAAACAATTATTGAGAATACCAAATAATTAATTATTTAGACAAGAAACAGTGAAGAAGTTAATTAAAATAATAAAAATAAAATAATCTCGAAACCAGATAAAATACCTTGATATTTTTTTAGGATGGTTGGTGTTGATAGGCCTTTAGAATGTGTTTGGAATTTTTTCAATTCATCTTGTCAAATTAGGTGGCGTTGTTTCGAAATCAATTTAATCAACAAAATAACAATAGCGATTCGGTTCCCGAACTCGCGAATCCATGCATCCCATGAAAGTCGTAAAACATTAAAATAAACCAGAAATATTATTGTTGAGTGCATGCCTTCGTGAGATAAACAAAATATTCCTGAGTGTTTTTGATAACAGGGAACACAAAATAATGGGAAGTGGGTTGCCTTCTGGGTGAGGAAATAAGGTGTTGTTAACGGTATTCTCTTCCTCCCATCTATTACCATGCATATTCTGACTAGAAGTTGACAGCAAAGACCTTAATAAGCTCACCAAATGGTAAACTTCCAATACCAAAAAACTCTAGATATTAAAACTTATTCTGGAAGAATATTGTAAAGAATCTCTACCTATACGTAGGTACCTATATTATTTTAATAATATCTACGTTCGACGTTATAATCACCAGAAATAATCATTTATATTTTTAGTAATTACCTAGGTAGTTACCGCGGTGATTTTTTTCCCGATTAGAGAAAGTTTGTGATGTGCGTTTATCTCAATTATCAAGTCGACCCGCCACGCCGGGCCCGCAGGCTAGAGCCTTATCAGCCCTCCTTGTGGGGTCCATGATAATGATATAAAAGTTACCTATATAATATATACCTACCAGTATAATACTAGCCTACATTGGTACCTAGGTAGATTGGTATTGTCAAATGAAAAGGTATTTTATATATATTATATTGCATTTATATAATAAGTATTATAGAACTAAATAATAATAATATATTTCGAAATTCCAATAAATGCAGACGTCTTGATGTTGCTCAATATGAAATAAAGGTAGGTAGCCGTTGGACTCATTAAACCCTTTCAACTCAGTGATATTAAACAATAAATTATATTATTTTGTTAAACGTATTAAAATTATTGTTATTTGTTTAAGTAAAAGTATCGGGACACAAATGTGTCGGTAGATTTCGAAATCAGCCAAGTCCACATTTAGGTATTTTTTACTTTTTTGTAAAATGCTGAAGAACTACTGCTTTCTAACATTTCTGCATTATCGAAATGTGGAACTTATTAATTTTAAATAGTCTGTACTCGAAATAATATAAACTTTCGCCCTTGTGACTGTGTACTTGAGAAAACAAAAAGCTGTTTTTCTCCTATTCATCTATTATGGACTTGGCTGATTTTTAAATCTAGCGACACCAATACCATGGTATAATAATGTTAATAAGTGATCATCAAGTGTGGTCTGCGGCAAGTTTAACGTGAAGCGTGGCCGTTTTGAGAACTACAATACTGGCAGAGATCGCAGCGCCACGACGGCGGCCATGACCATGGCCCCCACAAGGGGGGGCTGACAGGCCTCTAGCCTGGGGGTCCGGCGTGGCGGATCGATCACTTAAGTGAGATAAAAACACACTACAGATTCGCGCTAATAGTACAAAAGTTGCCTGCGGCGCTATTTCACCAATGGAATTTTATTTTATAATTACTTTTAATGTGTTTATTGGCTAATAAAAACGACTATTGTTATCCAATACGGCGAAAGGCCGCACGGTACTTGGCTTTACAAAAGGGGGTCGCGATCATTGCTTCATAATAATTATGATACCGTACCTACAATTGAAGTTGATTTATTTTAAAATGCCAAAAATCTATGAAAACCATTTAGTTCTGCAAAATACCATTTGGTGATCACTATTGTAGAACATTACACGGCTCTTAACCTTAGCGATATGTAGGGGGGCCCGCCAAACATCTTGGCCTGGGGGCCCGCTTTAGGATATGGTGGCCATGATTAATAGATAGCGGCTTTCGAGTCAAAAACTTATTTTATGATTGAAAGAATGTCTTATTATTATTTAATACTAGGTACAATAGAATCTTAATGTAAATAAAAACTTAATTAATAAAATATTACAAATTAGTTGATACGCAACAATTGTTTGGGCTCGTAGTGTTAACAAGAAAACCCGCTCTCGAACCAGATTATAAATAACAGTTTTATTGTCTTCTTTATACTTTAGTGCGACCATATTGTCAAATAAAATACGGGATATAATCGGAATTACACCGGCCGTCCCACAAAAATAATATAAAAGTTTCCGTGAAACGGTCCGACGCCGGGCAATTAAAAACTTTTCATTCCCACCTGAGTACTAAAATAACTGTTCCCAGAGAACAAGATTATATTATTAATATCGGAAAGAGAAATTCAACATCTTCATAATTATTATAGAATGGAGACAATTATTATTACTATAGTCCGATTATTATAAATAAAGTCTTCACTAATAACGTGATAACTATCGGCTACATAAAAGCTTATCACTTTTGCTAGTCTTGACAAATTTTATCACTCAGTGGATAACTTCTAATACATATTCAAATTAATTAAAGTCCACTCTTTATGAGTTGCTCTTGGTAAAACCGTTGTAAGTAGGTAACTATTAGTATGTAGTATATTTTATTAATTGCGAAGAGTGGCTTTTGGAAGCAGCGCATCTATTCTATACACAAGACTACTATCGGCCGCTATCGGCGGTTAATGAGAGTAGTTTATCATATGTTTAATTGTTACTACCGTCTAAACCAGGGGCGGGCAAACTTTTTGGATGGAGGGCCAAATTCAAGAATTCAAAATGAGCGGAGGGCCGCAAGTAAAATACCATTTTTAGATATACACTATTTATTATCACGAAAAATAAACATTACAAAAAAATTAATGAAAAGAATGAAAGTGTTCAAAGTCAAATTCAGGTGTTAATTTTGTAGTTGATATTTTCAAAACTGCTTGTATGTAAATGGGCATCGGAGATATTTGATCGTAAATAATTTTTATTGAGGTTCATGATCGAAAATGTTTGTTCACATTTAGGTATAGGTTGATCCAAAAATAACGAACATTTTTCTTGCATAATCTTTAAGTTGGTCGAATTTGTCTGAATTAAGGGCATTGTAAAATTTGGAGATTTCTTCACGACGATGCAATTCTCTTAAATCAGTGTCACACTGCAGATCAATTATCTCAAGTTGTAGCTCTGTCGTACACTATCAATATCTATTGAAAATGGATCGCGTACTGTTGCTAAGCTTGTCTCAATTTTTCGGAAGTCACCAAATCTTTGTAAAAAATCGTCATTCAGAGCTTTAATAATTTTTCCATATTCTTCAAATTTATATTCTAGCAACTTCAAAGTTGGAAAGTGGTCCACGTTGTTGTTCGATATTTGTCGAAGGAATAACTTGAGTTTTATTTGAAATCCATTCAACCTTTTAACCATATCATTGGCATATATTTTTTTCCTTGCAACGCAGAGTTAAAAGTATTTGAATGTGTCACGATGTTCAACATAGAAAATAGTTAATACATAGTGTGAGACGAGACGCAAGGAAGACGTACTGAGATAATACATTAACGAAATAACAAATTCTTCAAATTTTAATCTATTGTCAATATTTTTTAAAAAATTATAAAAAAAGCTATTTGTAATCCGAAGTACAATTGATGATGGCGGGCCGCAAAAAAATACCCGGCGGGCCACATGCGGCCCGCGGGCCGCAGTTTGCCCTCCCCTGGTCTAAACAGTCAAAACTGACTATCTCGCTCTAAAATTTAGCATACCCAAGACAGGTGCTGTTAGAACATTCATAGCACTTATTGTAACAATTAGGTACAACTAACTTACTGTAATTGTTACAATAAGTGCTAATACTTCGATACAAAAATATGAAAAACTCTACCCTCGATAGCGGCAGACAGCAGTCTTGTGTACCTATAGAATAGATACGCAGGTAGGCTATGGAGATCATAGTGCATAAATAGGTAGGTATTTGTCAAATACCTATTTTTACTTACGGGACTAAATAAGATTATTATAATAATATGATGTTACTAATGAATGCCGGCCTCACGATGACGAGCGATTAATGCATCGGCTTTTAATATGGTTCTCAGGATCAAATACTGGGCCTGGCAAATACACATGTTGTTTTTCAATGTGTGTTTGAAATCAGAGTATGGACCTTACAGGCAACCTTACAGCAAATAGCTAACACCCATTTCTCGTAAAAATAAAAATGTATCAATACAAACCTTCAGTGTATGGAGCTTCTTAACACAATGCTTACGGGCCCTTTTAATTAATTTTGTAATTAACGTGTTAATTTGCATTTGAAAAGTTATTAGCAAAAACACAATTTTGTGCGGCCCGTAAGCATTGGGACGTAAGCAAGCTATCGGACATGGTCAAAAAAATGATTAATTGGTACACAGTGTCTACACACGAATGTCAACGTAAAAATAATATCGTGAAGATATAGGTATTATGGTGTTGGTTAATTTAAATAATTTAAACCGTGAGACATAAAAAAATAATATTAGGTATGATTTAAATGGCGTAGAATAAACGTGAACTGATCTAATTTCTAATTATTTACTTTGAAGGCTGATTATGCAAAGCCTTCAACTCTAGTGCAATTTGCCATTCTGTTATGACGATAACTTTCCGGTAGATGTCACGATATTATATAAGTACAAACACCAAACACGTGATAAAATTACATAGTAATGCAAATGATATTACAACCAAATTACATGACAAAATGTACGACTTCTAGTTACGCACTTAATAACGTGGATCATTTTTTTATTATATTTTATTTTATTCACAAACGTTTTATATCAAGCAAAAAAATGTTCACGAAATATTGTATCAGCTATTAGGTACTTACTAGGTAATTAATTCAATTTAATGTTACAACATTTTTTTAAAGAACATTGTCACGTTTGCAATTTTATGTTTAATGTGGGCCTCAGTGTTTTAGATAACTTTCTTCAGTTCTGTATATGAATTACAACTATTTTTTTACAAATAAGTTTTCAAAATGCGACGCTCGTAGAGTTTACAAAACTTCATAGGACTTGAATATCGATGGTCTAAGTATTAAATAATTATAATAATTGTAAATGATGTAACATTTTAGTATTTCAAGAAAACTTTGATAGATATTGTTATAACAGTAAAACAACCACACGGTTAAACAAATTTAATCATGTTGATATTATAACTAGATTTAGGTACAATGATAACTTTACCCGTGTAACAGGTAGCACTATGTAGTTAATTGCACAGGTAAAAATATGTAAATGACTTTATAGATTATTAAAGCGACCGGCCATTCAATCAATCAATCCAGAGCGGTCTCATAAAAAAGACGTAACATCGAGTTAACATTAAAGATACCAGTTAAAACATTAACTCATCGCGGATTCTTTGACGAACAAAACGGTCATCCGATCCGTTTTCTCCTCTCAAATTTAATTTATTCGACAGGTAGACGATAGTAGATACAAATTATTACAAAATGCTGTTCACACGACTTACTGTTAAGTCATAAAAACGTGTCTCTTTGGCTTCGTGCATTTTATGCTACCTGAGCAGTTAACACAGTTGCATTAAAAACTATAAATTTAAATGGACAGAAATAAAACTGACAATATTTTCATTATTTTTTTATATAATTGCTACGTCTTCCTATTACCACGTAAATTTTATCACCACCCCATTCAATCATCAATGTTCTTATTCATGTTCTCAACCTAAAAATCTACTTTTGGGGGACAATAGCAGTGGCGAAGGGTGGAGGTAACCTATTAAGATCCAACATAAATAGTACCCATTGAACCTTGTTAGTCATACGTATTTGTTTTTATTGAACTAAGACTACAATTTACGGATGGATTTAAACCCTGCCTCAACCAAACCATAATAATTTTGGTATATTTCGGCCGATCCGAGAAAATTGTGCAAACGTTTTCATTCATACTTATTTGTTTTCGTTGAATTAAAAATACATATTACACAATATAGATGTTAGTTATTTTTTTTATTCATTAAGCCCTGCCTAAACCAAACTATAATAGATGAAAAATATTATTCTATCTATAAAATATCCAAAATTGTCTATGATTTAATGGCATAATTTTAGATATATAGGACGAGTGTTTTTTTTACTATTATCTGTTATGGTTTGATTGTTGCTGGGTTTAATTGAAATTTAAAAACTAACCAACACAATCAGAATTCTGTAAATTAAAGTTTTAGTTGAAATAAAATAAATACGTATGGCTGACAAGGTTTAGTATGCACTATGTATGACTGATTCCTAACAGCTTACCTCCTCTTCGCCACTGGACCATAGTAAACCCTAGGTTTATAATTAAAGCGAATGAAAATGATTAAAATAGTTACCAAAATAAAATACAACAGGTAGTAAATTACAATAATGAAATGTTCTCAGTAAATTTTGAAATTAAAACATTATTTTTTATCGTAAGTAAAGAAATTTCATACCATTTGTATGTGTACGCGTTTGGTAGATTCTATAATATGATATCTAGTTGAAGGTAGTTATAATTATATTTTTATTATGAACAAAAAGTTTTCAAAGACTTAATATATCAATATAAATCTATACCACATCAATGCAAGTTGCATAACACTACCGTTAATTAATCATTCTTGCGAAGGTACAATTGTAAAAAAAAACTGTTACTTTTTATTAGTATAAATGACAGGTGGGCGACACCTTTATTATCTCGTAACTAATAAGATAGCCACCTTTATAAATGTTGCAAAGAATATAGTCATGTACCTACCACATACGTTAAATAATACCTTTTTGATATATATGAAACCAAAGTATATGGAAATAAAAAACGAAAACAACGTTTAGATATGTGACACGATAAATATAAACATCATCATGATAGAGGAGGTTGGCCACCATCAGGGCGATCTAAGCCTTGTCATCGGCTACAGTTCAGTGGAACTGCACTCGTGCCAATCACGGAGGTTCTTAAAATATGTAATGTTTTTTCGCCCTCTGCTACACTTAGGTTCATTGGACGACAAATTGGAGAATGCTGTACGACCGTCCTCTCATAAATACGTAACAATTGAAAACATCATGTTCTTTAACACGTGTTTAAGATTATCCAATTCCCATCTTTCACAATCGATAAGTATACTTTCTTAAAACCCAGAAAGCAGCCAATATTCCTTGTGTTTTATATTCTCAGATAAAATACTCTCTTTTATTATGCGAGAAAAATAATTATAATACCTACTTTACAATTTTCTCCTGTCTTCTATTGCGCATGTCCGATGCAAAACTGCATCTAATAGAATATGCAGCCGGCAAAATAAAACCGCTGCAAGTACACGCTCATCAAAATTCATGGTGGCTGGATGTGGAAACAAAAAACAGTAGACACTGCATAAAAGATACACCCCAGAGACACGTTAAATGCACTTCATATGAGATAGTTTCGACAGGTATTTTTTACGATTGAATTGAAACTAAAAAGTATGAACGCATATTATCATGTATTATCATTTGTATGATTTTTTAATTCGGTTAACTAAACAGAAGAGTCTGTTTCGTTTATAGCCATCATTATCGTCAAAACGGTAGAATCATTTATTGTTTATGCTAAAGCCAGAGTATCTATTGTACCTAATGGTTACATGTAAAGTGTACTTATTATATTTTATTATATCACAGTTAACCGTGAGCTTTTGTACCGGAAAGAGGTAACCGTATAGTATTGACATCAAAAAATGACGCGTGGTTCGTGAAGCATTGCAGATAGTAATAATCTAAATTTATTATATTCGATAATAACATCAATTTTATATTGATTAATATCAAATATCTGATAATAACACTGTCATTATTATCAAATATTTGGGACGACTTGATACTTAGGAAAATATAATAAAATATGATTGTATTTCGAATTTATTTACCAATCTTTTTTTTCTGTCATTCCCTTGTATTCAGGTAGTTACGTATTTGTAGGTGTTTTTTAGACATGAATTTGATCTCAATGCTATATGGTCATTGATTTTCAATACAATAACAACTCTGATACAGCAACACCGTGCGGGTTTTTTTTATATGTTTTTAAGCGGTATATATTGGCGGCTCTCGTGGTACAATGCGTAAGGCGCTGACCTTCCATTCCAGAGTTCTGGGTTCGATTCGCGGCGAGGTCAAAATATATTTACATAATCTAATATATAAATTCCTCAAGCCTGGTAGTTTTACCACTATTATTGGGCTTCTCGGCCTGTTGTGGTGTTTAATACATTGGACGCTAAAGACGCACCTAGCGCGTAACGATTAGGTGGCCATTCAATATAATTAGCATGCTATTTAAGTGTGGTAATTAATTAATTATCTAGTAAGCAGTCAATGTGTTATTAATAAAGAAACAAAGAAACAAAAAATTAATATCAGTTAATTTCAACCTAAAATTAGTTTTCTCAAAAATTTATTATCTACCTACTTCACATTCAATTTATGCAGTTAATATAAGTCTATACGTATAGTTATTACTACGTAGATACTAACGCTCGTCTGCTGAAAATACAATCTTGTTATTAGATTAAAATATATTTTTTTAAAACAACAATAATCGTCGAACACCTAATAATAAAATTTCAAGTAGTCTAAAAACGTCTACGATTAGTTGGGATTACAACAGTTTAAATTAATAAAATTGTATTATTAATGATAATATTTATATATATGAAGAATACTGCTACTACTTGAGTTAATTCGACGATAATCCTTTATCTCCACCATTGCGATGCGACCGGACATTACGTCCAACGAATTCGTTTCAATCCACCCCGAATTACGTAGCGTCCGTTGCTTTAACGACCGCCGCGCCGTTACGCCGGCCACATGCTACTAACGAAATTGTAGCGGCACTGTGCCGCGAGCTTAACGACTGGTCGTTAAGCGAATAGTCGAATTTATTCAACGGGCGAGCTTTTTCCTCTTGTTGTTATCGTTATGCCAACTTTATACGCTTTAAAAAAGTACTTTTACGAACGCTGATGTTTGAATGCAAATGCAGGTACATATATATATTTTTAAATATGTATAATTACGAAATATTTGATTGATACTCTCCATATTTCTAAATAATTGCTTGCATGCTAATAAAACAAATGCGAAAACGTTGGCATTATTAAAATAATATTACCCCTGCTCGACTCATACTATCAAATGCATTTAATTATTCCAACATAATATTATAATACATCGTGATTTAGACAAAGTGGTAGAACTGTTCACAATCTCCTGAATTATTGCCTAAAATTGATGTTTTTTTTTAAAGTTACCCACCACATTCTTCATAAAATATACTTTTATGAATCTGTAATTTAAATGATGTTGAATTAATAACTACATTGATCCTTCTACATACATTTCAGGATTGATTGAAATTGTCATCAGGCGGTTTTATTCTTCTAAAATCATACTTTTAAGTCCTTTATCTCTTCTTCTATCTTAACCCTTATTGGGTACATACCCTAAAAGACATCCAATTAAAATGGCTTGTCCATTTTAGTGAACTGTACACGTCTTTGTAATTGTATCATGTTGATTTTTAATTTTCGTGACTAAAATGAATCAATTCATTAATTACAAACTGTAGTAACCAGAACTAAAAACAAGAAGTGGGGTTACTTCTAATAACTTTTATGGAGTCTAAATTTTGAATGTGGTGCCGAGGAAATTACTTGAACATGTGACAGTATGTCCGCTCGTTGCATTAACCAAGGCGTAATACGACAGAAGACAAAATATTAATTAACTTAATAAATTACCTAATTAATTGAATATGTTAGTATATATTATTATAATAATCTCGTAACCCTTTGTTTATCTAACCAGTATTATCTTCAAAAGTATAATAATATCATAACATCCATAATATCGTCAATTCTACGTTATATCATTAAAGACATCATCTAAATTCTACCACCAGATGATCATAATTTGCCATTTCATTTTAATGTCCTTTTATAAAAGTAAATACGTTAGGACATCGTCAGTTATATCCGTATATAATATAACGTCACATATATATAGACAGAGACCGGTCTTAAAACCGTTTACTGGGGAAACTTCAAATTTAACGATGGTGGACATATTATTATTATGTAATAAATATTTTTGTTTTTATTTAAGTTAAGCTTTATGTAGTTAGTGGGTACTTTGGTATATTGGTTGAACATAAGTTCCCCATGATGGAGTATTTTTTATTTGATAAAACGTCTCTGAAGCCAACGGTGCGGATTTATATCCGCTTTTGGCAGATATTAATGTTGTTTAACCAGAGCAAGGACCTAATAAATGTCCTAATAGGTAGATTTTGTGAGAACTAACAATCATTTTCTGTCTATTAAATATTATAATATCTAGTATAACTATTATAATAGTGTTAAAACTAAATAGTTATTTACTAAAAAACGTATTTCCTATACCGTGTTCTTAAATTAATTTACTCTAATCTATACAAAAAAATTGAAGAATTATAATCGTAATTATTATTATGCGAGCATGTTTGAATAACAATTGCAAAGACTAGATACTAAACGATTATTTAACGTTTACATTGACCAGTAAAAATAATTTATACTTATAGGTACTTAATACTATGTAGTCAAATAAAGCTAACCATCCAGTGGCACACAAGGTTATAGAAAACATCCGAAATATCTTAAGGCCACTAAATCAATAAAATAGTTCTGGTAGTACAAAGTGGAATATAATCAGCTTGGATATGCCTTCATCATAAGTGGCTAGTGTTCATGAATTTTCTAAATGTGTTACAATGTAATTGCAATGCAAAATAAATAATTTTTAAATAAATGATAAAATGTAATGTTATGTTTTTGACGTATTATAATTTTCGCTATAATAAAAGTACCTACATAAGTACAGTGTGTCTGCACCTAAATAATAAATGGCACATAAGAAATTTTCGAGGAATCCAAAAGGATTTGTAAGTAAACGTTACATAACGAATGATAAAATAATGGCTGTGAGCAATAAAGGCTTTTACTTTGCTTCGCAGGCGCGGCAAATAAATAATATTTTATGTTCCATATACCTAATACCCGCTACACACATTAGGTACCTATGTGCTGGGAATAAAGCCTCCATACTACTACAAGGTTTCCTTCGAAGCGACTTTTACGAAAGAGGTTCTGAACTTTGATTAACGTTTGTCTATTAATTATTTTATTATATATTTTTTCGTTTGCTTTGTTGCGAAGGTTTTCAATCAAATATTTTTTCACTTGGAAAGCTTTCTTAAGTTGGTAGGTATAGAGTATCCACGAATCCATAATTGCAGAAGGTATATTATGAAGAGTTCAGCACTATAAAGAACTGTATAATTTATGCAGAATCCTTGACTCCATATTATATGAAATTCGTGAACTGTGGAAAAACCGAGAGTTCGCTGGGTAGATAATATTGTCAGGGGAGCTGCTTGCCGCTCGTAAACGTCTGAACGAGAGCAACAGAAGACAGATTGTTGTGTAATTCGGAAGATATACCTACACCCACTAGAAAAAATCATATTTGAAAAAAAATACGACGCTCGACAGGATTTGAACCCGTATAACCACAGGTATCGTACCAATTAATTGTGCATTAACAAATTATGCTACGAGCCTTTTATCTAATTACGACAATTTAAACTAGTAGGTCCTACATGAAATGCTTATCAAATCGTGTTATTATTGCCTATCGGTTTCTGTGTATTAAAATCAAGGATTATTAATTACTTATCTTAATTACTAACCGACGCTCGGTTCTCGCCAAATATTTTTAGTATTGACGTCTACTCGAACTTGCTAACAATTTTTAATAAACCTTTTCTTTTATTCAACGAATAATTCACAAGATTTTGAGAATGTAACATATTGAATATACATAACTTGAAAGCATTGTATTTTTTTAAATTTGATTTGTTCTAGTGGGCTCTGAGGTGTTTTCAAATTATATATGTTCAATATATTATGGAATGTTACATTCTCAAAATTTTGTGAATTATTCGTTGAATAAAAGAAATGGTTTATTAAAAATCAAGTTAGCGTTTAGATAATTGTTAAACTATCATTTTACAAAAGTTAATAATTCTGTTATATTCTAAAAAATATCCTTTATTTAACTCATTTGGTGCTAACATCGTGACTGGCGCGTTTGGAGTAGTTTTCCATTATATATAATTAACGTGTTATTTAAATGTGGTAATTAAAAGGTAATTAAAACGTCAACAGTGATTGCATTCATTGTTCACAAGCTGAAATAACTTTCTATTTCAATGAAATTTTGTAGAATTTAATAGAATAGTATTAAACTATAGTGAATATGGTTCTATTTTAAATGGCTAAGGCTTCTCACGGTTTGGAAAGCAACGACCTTTGCAAGAAGAAATCTGGAGCAGAGTGGTATGAGGTCATAGGGAGGTTCTCCGAGAGACAGAAAACGTGAATAGAACGAGATAGAACGACACGAGCTTTTCATCTCTCTCTCTATTTCCGAGAATAAAGGCACAGAGTAGAAAGCCTCATTATTCCCCGGTAAGAGAAAAGTGAAGAAAGGCATTTGTGGAGTGAATGGAGGGAAAGCTCCTCCTCCTTCATGTTTTAGCAGAGCTTTTTGTCAGCGGAGTTTTTGTTCGGAGAGCTTTTTCACTGTGGAGACGATATTCCTAGCAAAGATAACGGGTGGTATGTGCTTATATTCTCATCCAACAGACGAATTAAATTACAATAAAACAGATAATATGACAATAATAATTATTATTATTGATGATTTCACAAAACGACAAATTAAATACAATTAGTATTTGTACATTGAAAATTAAACATATATTTCGTCTCATGATCTCTTAATGCTTTTTTCTTGTGCTGTTTTTTATCGAAGGTTTGCAAGCAAATTGATGTACCTACATCTATCTAGCCTGAGCCTGACAGATTACCGTTGTACCTTGAACCACTTAAACCTGTTGAGCACTAAAAAAATCTCTTCTACCTTGCATTTTAAACTAGAAGAAATTAAGGAAAATACGACCGAAGTATGTATAATTTCAGTGCTTGATGATAAGATAAGTAAGTTGGTTTAGGTTATTAGCTCGTCTAAAAACCTCCTCAATAGTACCTAATATCTATCGGAGGTTATAAAAAGATGCTGATGTAGCCCCGATGTTAAGATTATCTTATTTAGAAGGTTGCGTTGAGTGTGCGTGATATGGTAAATTCAGGTAGTGAGGAATAATACACAGTGGTGGTATTTTCTTGGTTTTATATTGTAGATAATAAATTTGGATAAACACGACACTAATACGTGATTATCACATTAGTTTTTATGTTGAGTTTGAAGGTTAACATTATGGTTTGAATTTAGGTTGAAAGGTACGCGGAGTTGCGCGCGTAAATTGACTACACTGTTAAAAGGCCGAAATGCAACTGATTTATCGACTGTCATTTCCTGTACGTATTATTATATATGCTATATAAATGAGCATAGACAATAATTCGTCAGCTGTAGGGTTGAGTAAACCTCTACATATATTCAGGCCTGAAAATCCTCATTGGATGCTGATATGGCCTATAATCTAAACGATTTTTTAACGACAAACTACTTGCTATTTCTGAACATGACTAAAGTTATCTAACATTACATTTTCCGCTTAAACACCCGGTGGTTGTTGTAAATAGAAGGCCGCTCTTAGGTTTTTCTCAAGGGGCTTAATTTTCCGAAGCAATGATGACGGTAATAATAATTTACTCTCACAATCGGAAGCTAATGCGATTATTTTTAATGTCTTCTTAAATATAATAAATATTATATTAGACAAAAGAGACGACGCGATTTTCCATGTTCCGTTTTCCATTTTCATGGAATTAATAGACAACATATAATAATTAATTTCTTAAAAAAGAATCACTTTAAAAATCAGGCATTACAATATTTCATTCCTGTCTTAATCTAGCTTTATAATGTTTATATTATATGCATATTTTCTAAGCTTTTATATTCACAAAGTTTTATTTATATACCCACATTAATTATAGAAACGAATAGAATAGTATCAGAGAATATGTTATTCAGAGTGGGTCTTTCCAAAATACAAAGAGAATAATCAAAACGCTCATAACAATTTCATCAAACGATATATTTCATCGATACCCACCTACCATAATATCGGTTGTTCAAATTGAAAACTTGCGAGAGTGCGTATACCTAATCATAAGTAGAAATGAATATTTTCATATATGTACGTATACGTTGATCTATATAATTTCTAATACTATACCGGATATTCTAATTTTTAAAGTTAGTACTCGATTACATAGGTTTTCAAAACAAATGAAGGCAGCACTTGTTGGCATCTCTTGCATGTGGAGTGAGCAAGCTGAATTTTTATTAAGTAGCCTATTTTTAAATTAGTTATATAATATGATAATAAGTTTTTACTTTTATATCATAATATTAAATTCACTAACACATTTTCTCCTAAAAGCATCAGTACCAGACAGCTAGTATCTAGGTATATCAAGTTGGTGGTATCATTTCTTGATAGAAAGACATTATACTACTATAGTACGTACTCCATCATAACAGTAAACATCAAAACCGGTTTCATTCTCGTACTTAGATGGTAATTGTCAACTGAGAGAAAAGTATATTTGTTCACAGTAAGGTATTATTTATTTATAGACAAAAATAATTATTAACTATGACCCCAATTGCGTGCTTTCAAAAAATCAAGTAATGGTTTGTATGTATTAGAATTGTCCCCTCTGGATCCAAACATAGTTTTAAAAAATAATATATTATATATTATTTAATCCAATCTCGGCATTCAAATCGAAATCATTTCAACGGTATAAATTGTATTCACTACTTCACTTGTGTTTCTCATTCCATCACACATCTGAAGATACTTTCACCATCAGAGCGATCGTTGATTGATCTCCTGTACCGTAACAATCGCGCCAAATGATTTTTCTTCCACTTCTACGTTTACCGTTGATCTTTCTTTGAATAATGAAACAGGTAATGCTGTACTAGCCCTCTCATTGCGGAATCACTGTAATACTGTCGTCGTTATTTATAACAGAGTAAGATAAAAGGTTTACAGATGTGTAGAAGATTTTGTTGCCAAATCTTAGTTTTTTGCTTAACGAAGCGTCGATAACCTGCGAGCGCGTGTTGTTAAAATTGATATTTTTTGTGTTAAACATAAAGTGAGTGGTAAATATTTTTAGTTAATTAAGCAGAAAAGATGGTTCTGTGTGCTGTATTCAAATGTGGTAGCTGTACTGATAAGCAAAAAGATGGTATTACGTTTCATAGGTAAGTTTATACATGTTCGTGATAATTTATTTGTATATTATTATATATTTTAATATCAAGTGACCGTGTTTCGTTAAAATAACTTAAATTATGACTATTTTTACCTAACGGTTGCATTTTGACCACTTAAAAATACTGTATAACGTAAAAAAAATAGAAAAATATATTTTAATTTTGATCGTCTAGTGCGAGCACTTTGGGCGAGCACTAGCGAAATGGTCCATGGTCTCGAACATTTGTATACGAATGCGTTCGCTCGCCCACAAACCAAACGCACGGCACGCAGCTTCATTTAGCAATGCTATGGGTGGCGTCTAGATGTATCTATAGTTTAAGTTTATAACATAATATTCGTAAAAATAGTAAGAGCATACATGTTTTCACAGAGTGAAAATTGCATTAATAAACATTTCGAGAGAATGAGTATTTGCCATTCGCCCAACCCATTAAATCCTTGTTCTGACAAATTTTAATGGATAGCTACGGTTCCAAAGAGTTGCGATTTACCAATTACACTACCGTGTCTCTGACGTTTTACTGTTATTATATATTTAATAATAAGTATTTTTTTCTTACGACAAAACATCTTTTAAAACTAAACATCCCGAGTTAATATTATGTAACACAAACACAAACGAATGCGGGGGCAAGGGGGGTGGCGTCTATTATGGACCGCGGCATACAAACATAATTATTTGTCAAAGGGTTCGAATCTGACGAAGGAACCTTTTGATAGCGATTGTGGCATTGTGCGATATACATTTCGATTACCCCAAACCACTAACGCCACTGTAGTATTGTACATTATACCTACCTACCTATAAACTGCTATGGTTACGCTATTTTTCTCAATGTATCAAAATAATATATTTTCTTAGCAATTTCTAAGTATGATATTATTAATTCATATTAATATGTCTGCCAATGCTTTACTAATTTTCTCTTTAATTATATTCGGAGTCCTATTATATATCATCATCAGCCGGGGTCAATCCACTGCTGGATGAAGGCCTCCCCAAGCTTCTTCCAACTCTCTCGGTCCTGTGTCGTTCGTTGCTACGTATTTCCGACGAACTTTATCAGTTCGTCAATCCAGCGGATTTTAGGGCGACCCTGTGGCCGTTTCGTGGGTGCCATTGGATGACGGCATTTGTCCAGCGGGCGTCCTTTCGGCGAACAATGTGCCCCGCCAATCTCCATTTCAGCTGTTTGGAAACGTCTATTACATCGCGTACTCCTGTCTGCTTCCTAACCCATTCGTTTCTCTTACGGTCCTTTCGCGTGATATATAAGAAGGAATAACTTGGCAAGAAATTAGAAAGAGTGATCTAAACACTGTCAACGATAACAACCATATATTTACAAATGATGCAGTATATCGTAGGGCGTAGATCATCATATTTACTATCACTACTACTTTATTTATTCAACGAATAATTCACAAGATTTATGAATGTAACATTCTAATTATTGAACATACATAATTCTGAAAACAGGTTCGATTCCTGCGGGGTGTCTTAATTTTTAAGATTTTTTCTATTGGTAATAATATAATATAAGTTTTTTTTCAGAATTATATCTACATATTATATTTGCAAACAAATAATCCAATGGTTAGCAAACTTCCGCCGATAACCAAATCAGTAAATACTATTATTTAATTTTAAGATTTTTGGCAGGAACAACCATCATTTATTATTAAAAAAATTGAACATAGATAATTCGAATAAATTGTTTTACTCCAAACATAGTAATTAAAAAACTAAGCCTAATCTCCAGCCACTAACACATTTCTATAAAAGTACTCTAAGACAGTTCAAAAACAGAGGAAATAAACCTCTTTAGTGTGATGGTAGTTTCACAAACTTTTACAAGAATTATTAGGTTTCAGCCACTCGCTTATTCTCTCTCGCTCGCAATTTTAAAACGACCATTATCGATAATAAGTGAACTACTAGTATACGTAATATATTATATTACTATTAATATTATTCTACCATTTTGTAAATAATATAATGAACTATTGATTGTAAAAATTAATTGGATAAATTGTAATTGACAATCTATCATTTTATTAACGAAATGATCAGTTTTCACACTGTGGATAATTTTATATTAGTTCATATACTAAACACAAAAAGCTCAATTTTATTTTTAAATGTTCATGTAATTTCAAAAAAATCCAGGCCAATAACTACGTTTGTCAACAGGGGAAATAATAATATAGTGTTTCCATTACCAAAATATTATTAATAGCAAACCAACGTCGCGTTCCGTATTTTCTGATATATTCACATCGTTGGACTGTATAATAGATTCTGTGAAAGTTATTACAACCATATTGATGTTGTTATATCAATACAATATAATATAGGCAGACATTTTCATTTGTTTTGTTAGTAATATGATACGTCTCTTTCATATAGTGTTCGCAAACAACGTCTATGTTTCAGTACAATAATTATTTCTAAATGATATTATTAATAATAATTGCTTTCACAATAATTGAATCTAAGTAATAACTAATTAATTAAATAGGTGGCACACAGATCTTTTTATAATAATTTTAATTGAATACTGTCTGGAACATTTTCGTATTATATTAAATTTATAACATTAATTGTAGATATAGTTAAATTGATAATATAATATATATACCAAGGTACCTAATCATTTTCACGATAATTACACTAATAAATATATGTAGCAATTATACCACTCAGCATTACAAAGGTGACACACTTTAATATGTATGTTTTGTTGTCAAAACAAAATAACGTAGCGGAAGCGATAGTCAGCATTTCCTCAATCATAATCCAGATCAAAAGGATTTATTATGATGTGTTAATTGCGACAATGTGTCTTGTAATATATGAACTGCATTTATATAAATAGCAAGGACAATCCATAAATTCTCACTCCACTCGAGTCCACCACACGAAGCGCTACTCACACCGAGTCCATCACTTGGCGCACTACTCATCTTGAGTCCAGTCTCTAAGTTATATTAACATCTCAGTACATCGCCAGTCAATTCAATAATATATTCAATCCATACCCGTGATAACAACAGCAATAATAAATAAACTCTCGCTCTAAAACATTGAAACAACGCCTTGTCTCTCCTCATTCATCCACAAATATAATATATACATATTATGTACAATGATTTGAGTTACCCCATCTCCATCTGTCATGTAAATGCAGCCCCAATTTGTGCACGACCACCTTCCATGACGCTACGAACGTGTAAAAATGAAAAAAAATAGTACCACACTTCCTTGTCGCAAAACGAAGATGCACGGGACTTATGTAGCAAATATACACATGGCCCCCACATCCTAAGGCGGGCCCCCAGGCCAGGATCTTTGGTGGCCCCCCCTACATTACATCACGAAGGTTAAAGGCAGTCTGATGCTTTACAGTGGCGTTTTCTAAATGGTGTTCGAGGTCAATAAAAATTCAATGTATTTTTAGCGATTTTTAACACATCTAATTATGGAGTTATTGAGTATCAACACACAATTACCAAAAATTGCATCGCACAACCATACTTATATTTTAAAATTGTAATAGTCCCGAAGTAAAATAGCGCCGCAGGCGACTTTTTTATTATTAGGGCATATTTAAGATGTGTGTTTATCTCAATTATGTGGTCGACCCGACACGCCGGGCCCCTCTGAACCTGGGTCCCTAGGCTAAAGCCCTGTCAGCCCCCCCCCCTTATGGAGGCCATGACCATTCACCTTGGTGCTTATTAAAGAAAGAGTTTAGAAAATAAAAAATAACTAGGTGTCGGTTTTACTTTGCTATCTTGAAAATTATTGACTAGTGAATTTCAGAATTCATTTAATAGGCATAATTTTTAACATGGTGATGGCCAGAGTCAAAACCGCATTAGAAATATTAGATAATATTTAAACTATTACACTATTGTTATACTAAATATGATAATCAAATAAAAAAGCTCACAACGAGCTTTCAATATAATATGTATATTAAACAAAAAATATTAATACCTACGTATTTTTATGATTTTTCTAACGCTGTGTTAACTGCACAGTGTGACGCAGATATTTGAGATTTCAACAAAACGATAGCAATAAAAAAAATATTAAATCTATATAAACAAAATATTAGATATTAAATTATACTATATCTCTACACCTTACGGTATTTAAAATATTTAACACGGTGGCCGGCAATCCAAAATTGCTCGGTTTATAGATATCACGGTGCGACGTCTGAGCGTCGTTAATGTAGATTTTTTAATTTCATTTTTTTAACTTTTATTTATTAAAATCAGCGGTCGAAGCGTTAATAGGCATTAAATACCGCGGTATTACAGTAAATATTGTGATATGTTAATATTTTTATCGACCTGTCCTGTTATGTTTGTGGATTAGTTATAACGAATCGCCATGTTAGAAAGAACAAAATTCATTCGAACATAATATAATTACGTAATAATAATTCATATATTTTTTAAACATATAACAGTTTTAACATATTAAAATACTTATAAGGTCTTCGGTCTGATTTAAGCCGACCTTATTTTTTTTTAATATTTTATCAATACACCGAAAACATCTTTCTAATTATTCTAATACATAACATCGATATTTTTTTTAAATTAAAATAATATTCCACTAATACTAGGGAGATATATATAATATATATATTATTAATTAATGTTGTCAAAAAATAACTCGATGTGCTAAATTGTAACGTAATATTTCTAGCAGCATTGCCAGCGTTTTTATTGTCAGATCTAGCATTTTTTTATATGCACATACACATAACTGATAATAAATAGAATTCCGATAGGCTAAATACCAATACAGTAATTTTTGACGCAGAGTTTTGAATGTGTGAGTGTCCTACAAAAATCACCCAATACTAAGGTAGGTAAGTCATCCATCACATCGTGCTTTTAAATGAAATTTTATTCAAAATAATTACAAGATAAAAAGAACTTTCAAATTTTTTGTTGAATTATATAAACTTGACAATTCTATGTATTAATAATTTAGGACAAATAAAGCAATTGTCAACAAATATTTTTTTTGCTATTTTGCAACAAACAAATATAGAATACTGATATATCATTTTGATTTCCATAGTAACGCAGGTATATATTAATAATTTAGTTGCTATGGCCACCCCCTTAGCAATCAATAATAGTGGATTGAATTACGGATTTCTTCCGTAATAACTTTTCATACAAAACAAAATTAACAGAAAATGATTTCAATTCTACTTAAAGATGGCTCAAAGTAATAAAAGAATGCATTGGCATCGTGTTCTGACATATTCTAAGTGTCAAATGTCTAGCTAGTCGGGAAGTTAGTTAAAAATCGATTGCAAGATTTGTACTGGATAAACAACCACCGGACAAACAAGAATATGAGCTAAGAAAAACGTGGTAAAATAACTAGTGCAATCATTCCGTAAATTATAGGGTTTCAAAAATATTTATTCTATTTGATCATAGGGACAAATAATATATTTGGCACACGCGGTGGGCTGACAATATTTTGGTACAAAAACTGACTAAATAAAAAACATAACAAAACACAAACTGGACTGACGATAATTGGTAAAGGAACGTTTGATATTGCTAATTGACAATCATACAGGCCTGACGTTTTATGTGGGGAGAGTTGATTTTCAAATTGAAATGAATTAATTCTTATCGCCATTTTTGTCTATACCAAAAACTATAATGTCGATACATTAGTAGTACACATAATATGTTTCAATCAATAAATCCATACTCATAATTATATACAATTAAGGTGTCGTCCATATATATGACATCACGACTTAAGCTGGCATTGTGTTCCATGAGAACATTTTGCCGAAATTGATGATTGTCAACGAATTATTTTTTTTATAAATGCCGTAATTTAAGGTGATGTCTCTAGGTAAAGTTGTTATCGAAAAGCAAGGGATAATAAGATTTTGTAAATAATTGTGAGAGAAAGGTCAAATATACATAAAAATGTGTGACGTCATTTATGGACCACTTAATAATTTTGAGGATACATTCGTAGCCCAAAGTAGCTATCAATAGTTACTGAAAAATTATAACAATAATCATTTAAATAAGTGTTGTTGTAAAAACATTACGTAGTTCAGATAACATTTTTTTTTATAATATAAATATAAGTGATATGGAGTCAAAAACATTTATCGAGGAAGCTCTCTTTCGAAATCACGTGAAAGAACATAAACTTAATTGTATTGATCCAATATCATATTCTTCCATGACTATTGATTTATATATGTAGTTGGCCGTGTCGCAGTTGTATCGTAAATAGATAGCTGTACCTATCTAATAGAGATCAAATTCGTGAATAAATAAAACACTTTACATACCTACGTTATAAGGCAGAATAATATAGGTAGATAAATACATTAGAAAATATAATTATATCATATATATTATTTATTTAAAATTCTGGCAGGTGCTCGTAACTATCAAATATCTGATAATAATGGCAGAATTATTATCAGATATGTTATTCAAATCAATATCAAACTAATGTTATTATTGTATATTATAAAATTGGAACATTGCTACCCGTAATCCCCCACGAACAACGCGTTATTTTTTTTATCTCACTGCCATCTTTTTTCGGTAAGACAGCTCACGGTAAACTGTGCTATGGTGAAATGTAATACGTGCAATAATTAACATTTTACCCTTCTAAATGTCATGATCTTAAATATTCTCTGTACGTAGTACCTAACTCTCTTATTTTCCAGACATTATTTAATTTAATTAATTGAAATTACTGTAGGATTGTAAGCTGTATATAGATAGCAGAAATCGTTCAATTTAACGAATTTCCACAGTACTTAATATTAATATTATTTATTCACCACTCTTGACCGTCATTATTGGAGCACTCTGTTTTGCTTCATATAGATTTACGCCGCACAAAACCATTCGGTTAAAAGTTAAAACAAACCATACAGGGTGCTTAATGACCAATTAAAAATTCAAACAAAAATCAAAAAAGCTCTTTTTAAATGCACAAAACGAATGAAAATATGCACTCGTCTAGCGGATACTAATTGTAATGGATTGCGGTAATACCTTGTGTGTACACCCGCTGAATTTGAGTATTTTTATGCTAAAAATGCCGTCAGTACGAATAAATATGATAGGTACAATTATCGCGGTTTTTTGTTAGATTTAAAATAAATCGATAGTTTTCCTTCTGGCATATATAACAGAAAAACGTAAATTCACGGCGGGTAATTTATTTAAAATATTTCACATCTATTTGTAAACCAAACCTAGAGTTTTCAAATAGCTGAGATTTATTTCGGCATTCAAAATGTTAGCCATTAAGCTGTGCCACGAAATTTTCAAATCCTCTCAATGCATGAGAGTTTTATTGTTTTTCGAACAGAAAAGAAAGACACTCTTCCAAAGGTGGTGCAGTCAAAAATACAAATTTCAATTCATGTCTTATGATATTTAGATTTAGTTATCCATACAATATGACGCCAAGTTCTAATGGGAAGAGGGGAGAGATTGATATAATGAGTTGATTTTAAAGAAGAAAAATGGAAGGATTGCAAAAATGCCACAAAATCAAAAAAATATTTAATACTCATTATAATTTCAGAGAACACATTCAAATATTTTATGAATTTTATACCAAAATCTATAATTATTTTTAACATGTGGGCGATTCATATTGTGATGTCAGTTTAGACAGGGGGCTTAAACAGTTTATGACTATGATAAGAGGTGGGGGTCTACCATGATATTACATAATAATAATAATCATGTATTGCATACTTTAATACCAAAAATATATTCGGCAATACGAACCTGTGTCTTGTTTAGAAGATTTAATTAAGTCAAGCATGCAACAAAATATAAAATAGATTTACAAAAGTAGATTCTTTTTTACCCATTCCATGAGCAGCAAGTAAATAAATCGTTAAAAATCTAGAAATAAAATATAATAGAGATTATGGTTAGTTTTTTTTAAATACACATTAAAAAAATATAACTAAAATATTTATCCAGCACGAATGCTAAATTTGCTATTATTTAGTATGCCACTTTATCAGTCAATATCAATGACATTCAACTAAAATACAACCAAAATCATTTATTTTGAAGCTGACTATATTTTGAAAATACGTTACAATAATTTAAAATTGTGGAGAGTATTTATGAAATCATAAAATGGTACACCACTGTGTATTTCTGGTGGTTACGTCCCCAGAGATCAGCTGTCAAAACACTGTTCCAAATTCAATTTTCCCGCCCAAACCGTTTCGATATTTTAAAAGTGTTTCAAATCTTGGTTTAATTGGATACAATTTGATGATTAAATAACCTACAGATGGTACCTATGTATTTCTCCCTATTAATAATATTAATTATAATATTATAGTAATGTATTTTATAGATATATTTATATAATAGTGTTTTCGTACAGATTACCGGACATGGGCTTCAACATGTTTCTGATTTTTTTTTCTTTTATGTAAGTATGAAGATATGAAGCTTTTTTTTAAATATTTCATAGAATATATCAGTACTCACCCATACAATAATGTTTATTGTAAGACATATATTATTATATTAAACTGTATCATATGTAAGTGAAAAAATGAAGAAAAAAACCTGTACTGCAACCGTACAAAGACCTTCCGTTTACCAGCGACATAACGATCGTTAGCCACAGACGTCATTGCCATTTCACGGCGTTAGACGTCGGATAACGAGATTAGCGACAATTATCCGTTTGGCCCCAGCCGGAGGTAACGGATAGAAGCCTCCGAGAAAAGTGGGTGCGCTTATTATGCTTGGAACCAAATTACACTTCCGCCACGGGCTTTGAGCTTTCAATAAAAGTTTTATACTTCAGCAATTCATAATGTAGGTACATGGGTATCTAAGTTTTTCTCAGTTTCTAAAGTTTGAAGCCAATGCATACTTATTAGAGCGGCATCGAATCAATTATTATATATATTTTTTAAATTACAATTCAGCAATCAATCAAAAATAATATCTAGGTACTAGTGGCAAAATTATTGAAAAACGAAAGGGTCAGTTGTCCAAATAATCAAACATACATTACACAATTCATGCATACGTTATGTTAGGTATATTTCGTTTAAATTTTAATCGAAACGCAAGTTTGTTTAATATATCCTACGTACAAAAAAAATAAATAGAATACTATTTTTGCTTGAATTATGTGTTTTATATATTTGATTGTTTTGTCGTTTTCCGTGTGCGTTTTTCAGTTATGCTAATATGCCTGATTACTTGACCCCTAGTTAAGTTATTTCCACAAATACATCTCTGCATCTGGCCACAATACTTTATAGTTTATTACAAGTTTATTATGAAACTTTAACATAACGTGGTGAATGATGACCATGTGGTATTTACACTAGTTTCAGGTCTAAACTAAAACGTATGCTATTTAGAATTGTATTTTAATTAAGACTGACAAATCTCGTGTCTTGCTAAATATCCCTTTATAATGTTGTAAAATCTAATTTTACCTCCAGATATATTTTTTAACGAATCCCCATTTACGTTGCGCTTCGCGCATGTTAATATCCTGGGCGGCGAAAAATGTTAACAAGACAATTTCTTTGCGTCTTTAGCCCGCAATAAAATTCTTGACAGACGTGAGGTTAAATTATTGCGATGGGTGTGGTTTACTTTTTTTTAAACACACTGTACACTGGACGTGTTTTAATGCTAATTAAATAGGTATTACATATTACAAACATATTACATTATACTCTACTAGATAGATAAGTATTTCGGGAATTTTCGTGCGTAAATCGGTTTTTAATTTAGTAGTTTAAAAAATCTATAGTTACTTTTTACAGTGAATGAGTTCATTGATAATTATAAATCCAGCTCCCTTCCCTAATAAAATTGAGCTAAAATCGTAATTTAATAGCAAAGTCGTTAATACCAAAATATGATCTTCTAATAATTATAAATTATTTAAAGTCATTGATTTAATATAGCCAATGACTAAATTCACATAATATAGCTGCTGCGTACACCACTTCTATCAGTTTAAAACGTATTCAGACCCATTCATTGGTCGGCGTAGTGGTACTAAACAAAATGCAGCCAATTAGGTTTCAACTGATTAGTATGGAGTAATTATCAGCCAATGAGATTTTATATCTAAGCTCAATGTGGGCAATGTACGATTTTATTTGTAAGAACGTCTCCATGAGCGCAGCGAAAACATCAAACATCATTGTTTCAAGTACAGTAATACCCGGACTTACGCGAACTCGGGGTTATGGGGTTCTTTATCCAACACCTCAGAGCCTGTTACACCAAAATGGCACATGACAATAATTGCAACCTTGACAGAATGTCTCTGCTCAATTGAAAAGGACTTAAAATTTTAGAAAACAAACTCCAAGGAAGAACGCGTTATAGCTACAAAGCAATTAATAAAAACATTATTAACTTGCTACGAAGAAATTCTGCATGAAAAAAGAAAGCATTGTATCATCAGATGAATTATTATGTTAGATTTTATGAATTCGTTGACATCGAAATAACTTTTTTCGTAACTAATTTATTTTTTTAATATTATGCACATATTAATACGCACAAAAACTGCAATATTATCAAATATTTTTCTTCTTAACTAGTGTTTTTGTTAGTCCTTGGTCCCAACTGAACAATATTTATTTGTATATATATATAATGTTATACCTCGACTTATGCGAATTTGACTTAAGCGATTTTCGCCGGAGTCATCTATCGCGTAACTTCGGGGTATTACTGTATTTCGATATGAAGATTAATTATCTAATAATAAATATAGGTTACGAAAAGTTTTACTACGTTTATTATAATATACAATTGAATATATAAAATATTATAATAGGCTTGTGTAGATAATAAAATAATATAATTTATATCTCATTTATATAATTTGTAAAAATTGTTTCTTCTTTTCGCGCTCATTGAACACAAGGTGTTAAAGCGACTTTATTAAGAAGTGTGACTGAAATGAAAACATATCTCTAGACGAGATATAATATAATACGATAGCAATTGAATTTTGAGATGCACAATAATAATAATTCGAGGTCGTAAATTTGCAAGGTATATTTTTTTTGTAGCTTCACCGCGCCTTTTGACTCACATAACTCACGAAGCGAGCTCAATTCGTCTCTCTTACTGGGAAATCGGGCGAGATATTTTTCAAGTAAACTGAATTAATTTAATTTTGCAATCTCAGACAATATTGTTCTTGTCGAGTTTACTGCCATCAAGTACAGCGTAACGTATCGCATGAATTAGATAGGTTTTGGTGTATTATTTTTTTGAAAACCGGTCCTACCTACCGTCATAATGTAAAATAATATTTTCAAATTTTGTTCAATAAAGGTAACGTCTCCCACATTAATGTATGCTAAAATTCTGAATAACAAAAAAATCTATAAAATTACCAATGTAAAAATAACGATAACTTTTAACGGCATGCCTTCAAGATAGATTTCTAGTAAGTCTAAGTAGCAACTAGCATCGTTCTAAAAATCTCAATTCTTAATAGTATAAAATAAATAACAAAAAAAGTTTATGTCTATTAAAATAAGATATAAATATGAATAAATTATAGAATTACCTACCTATAATAATATCAACTAGTATTATACTCGTACCTAACAATAAATATGTGTATTGTCTATGGTTCAAATAGACAATATGACGATCGGGCACATATATACTAAGAGCGAGTTAGTGTCTATGATCACATCTATGCCATTCCAACAATTATACATACATATTGTATAACAGCTATGACATCGTATTTACACTCTCTGACACCCTGTGACACAGGACGCCAACATAAGAAACGGGGTTTTCAGCATTTATATGATCGATCGTCATAGAGTCTGTTTGAGCCATTAGTCTTGCCAGATAAATAATTTTCTATATTATTCTCGCACAAAAATCATAACTATAATAAACTGTTATTCAACATTTTGCTAATATTTCGCATATTCCTCACAATTTTTGTTCATTATGGAGTTTTAACCTACCGATTTCTACCTACACATTTCTCGAGCCCGGAAAAATATGGGATAAGCTTAAATACCTAATAGGTATAAAGTAATAGTTATGTCTGTATTATAAATGCATTAAAGTTTGTCACGTAACGCGCGTTCTATTTTATTAATCTGTTCTGTGGGTATAAAGCTTACACTGGAAGCAAAGCACGTGTCGTAAAAACAATCTTTATTATGCTGTTACCATATCAAGTTATCAACCCATTTTTTAAAAAATAACATGAATCACCACTAAGTAGGTAAACGCTTAAAATCTTTGAAAGAAAATTATATAAATTTAATGACATGTAGGTACCTAGATAGTTAGTATCTTTAACATTAGATTTTTTTAAATTTCTGTCAAATCAGCAAATAATATATTAATACATTTGATTATTATACTTACTAAATTAATACATGGTCCATAAATGAAACTACAAGTCATGGCACGGATTATTAGGAGCACATGTAAAATAAGGAGAGCATCACTTCTATTCCCATCGAACAAATCAAGATTGACAATGTCAAATGCGTTTCACACGCAAAGTAAACAATATATTAGGTATTAGGCGCACATAACTATTGAGGGGGTAAAAAATGCAAGCTGAAAAATCGATCTGTAACGACAACAAAAAACATCCGAAAACGCATGAAGGGAATATCCACGTAGATATCTACACGTCACGTTCCACAAATTACACACGTGCACCTCTCAATGCGAGTAGCCATAACAATTTGTAAAAAAAACTATGCATTTTTGTGCATTTTGCCGGATGTCTATCAATTATTCAAGTTTAGCAACAAACTAAAATGTATAACAATCAAAATGTATAACGAATATCTGTAACAAAGTGTTTTTTATGATTATCAACAGTAAAATGTAAAAGTAATATTGGTAAACTGAGAACTTTCAACAGATTGAAGATATTCAGTATTTACTTTGTGGTAATTCATTTTAATTTATAAAATGAGCTATCATATTATAGTATTCACCACATATTTAAATTTGTTTGATTTTCTTAGTGAGTTTTTTCAAGCATGAGTATTAAAAACTACATTTGAGTTTATGTATATAAAAGGAGTGGCAATATGTTGTAAGAAAAGAATAATAGTAAAGTTGGTGTAATTTCCTAAATATTTAAAATGTTGTCAATTCACGCGTTATTGGTTACAATATTTTTATTTATTTTGAGGAATTCTAAACTAATGATTTTTAAAACAACATTATTTATATTTCACAGAGTTATGATTATTTTGACCGAAAATATATCGTAGAGACCAAGGCCTGAACAAAAACGATGCATGAGTGCGAGTGAGAAAGTATTCGGCACCCTTATAACATCTGCGACACGCGCTAGAGTAAGATAAAAGGTCTACATATGTTTTAGTTAGTTTCCATAAGTATCGCTGACAAATCGCGGTGAATCGCTTCACGTAGCGTCGTAGCTCGTGTTGCTAAATTGCTATTTTTTGTGTTAAACATAAAGTCAGTGGTAAATATCTTTAGTTAATTAAGTAGGAAAGATGGTTCTGTGTGTTGTATTAAAATATGGTAGCCGTACTGATAAGCAAGAAGATGGTATTACGTTTCATAGTTAAGTTGATACATGTTCGTGATAATTTATTTGTATATTATTATATATTTTAATATCAGTGACCTAGTGTTTCTTTAAAATAACTTAAATTATGGATATCTTTACCTAATGGTTGCATTTTGACCGCTTAAAAATACTATATAACGTAAAAAAATAGAAAATTATATTTTAATTCTGAGCGTCTAGTGCGAGCACTTTGGGCGAGCACTACCGAAATGGTCTATGGTCTCGAACATTTGTAGACGAATGCGTTCGCTCGCTCACAAACCAAACGCATGGCACGCAGCTTCATTTAGCAATGCAACGGGTGGCGTCTAGATGTATCTATAGTCTATGGTAGAGACAATATCTTTATCTCGTTAATAACAAGTTATAATCCATTTTATAAACGTTACGTATCCATACATAAACATACCTCATAAACATTATTATTAGGCTTTGTTTTAGAAAAAAACATTTATACCGAGTGGGGACATCGCCATTTTTCTAGATATCATTTACCAGTCAGTTTGAACTTAATACAATATCTAAATTCATACTTAAATGCCACATATATCATCGCAATATACATTTGAGATATTATTTCATATTATTATCTTCATATCTATTATCTTTTTTAAGTTTTAATTAATTTATTAACAATAAGTTCTAAACTTAATTCAAATAATATAGCAACAGGACCAGTTATTAACATATCTACTTGCAGATGCTAATATTATTTAAATATCGTGCTGTGTACATTAATATTTTTTTTCGAATGTGTCAATTTCCGATGTGTTCCACATTATGTATGTTTAATTAAAATTATGTATGCACTGTAAATAATACATAAGCATACCCTTATTATACCTGTACCTATCTAATAATATCTATTCCAACATCTTTCCTAACACTACATCCTAAAATTTCCCTAGAGGGCAATTGATTTCCCGTTCCCTTCTGGATAATTTTAGAACACATTATTATTTAAGAAATATACATAGAAATTTTATAGTTATTAAATAGATACTTATGTACGCAATTTTATTTTTGAAATTTAAACATTAAAAAACCCTTAAACGACATCATTATGATAATTTTCGCCATGTGTATACAGCCGTGTCAAATTTCTTTCAGAATGTTTTCTCTGTACGGCGCCATACACATAATTATTGTGAGCTTTGTAAAAAATGTATACAATTTTCCTTTACACTCATAAGAGAGAAAAATTTCTAAACCGATATTATTTAAACACATACCATCCAGTTGCGTTCATATATATTTTTTTCGAAATAATATTGTATAATAAGTTGACGATAAATTATTGAAGCTTTGATTATTTAGATTAATTTGGTAGTGTGCTAAACTAAATTGCTATATATCCAAACAAAATAATATAATGCACGAATAATTATTTACCAAATTCTATCACATAATCAATATACAATGTTTTTATGGGTATGCCTAGTAACACCCTCTTTTTATCACGGCACCCTTCTGGACGCTCCCCATCTGTGTGCGGTCATAACAACCAATACGCCAGGCATTTGGTTGACGCTTACCCCGAATTCACAGATTTCATTCCTCTTAGTTTTAAAGTGTTTTAGTATTGGTATCTGTCTTTCAGCCGCCAGATCAAGACGCGCTTTTGATTTTGATTGATTTGTACACGAGCGGTATAATGAGATAAATAATAATATGTATTTCATTGACCCAAATTTTGACTATTGAAACTGTAAAACTTTTTAATGTAAACAAAAACAAAGAGAATTCTGGACCGTGTTCGGAGTTTATAAAAATAAATTGTGGTCCTATAGGCTTCTTGGTGCTAAAATGGTGATAAATTTTTATATCATACAAACTTTGTCAAATACTACTTAAAATGGAATTATATAAGTACTCTTAACTGTTACAACTCGGTATATTGGTACATATATCGTACGCTGAATACTTTCATTTGAATAATTATGATAATCACTTGGCCAGTGTAGGCAGCTTTTCCTTTACTTTGGCTCGCAACTAAGTAGCGATCGTTAGCGACATCTGCCTGGAAAAGCTGAGCATGAAAAATTAAAAATAATCATTTCACATGTTATCCTGTCTCTATTTTTGGTATGTGAGATATTTGACAGATATAAAGTATTGTGGGTAATTTTTGTTATTATATCAATTAACGACTTTGAAAAGTATTGTTTACTATATACCTATATGTTTAATCAACTGTTGTATATATATATATATATATATAGATATCCAAATTTAATATTACTATTACTTGTGAAGCTTTTATATTCGAAGTTGTACGAGTATAATGCAGCAATAATTTAGGTGCATTTAGACATTATAAGTTGGAGTTAATCATATTTCTCATAGCTGAAATGTGTAGCTTTTCTGCCTTTTATAGTAACTGTACGTTATTTTCGGTCATTAGTTTTTAGCCCATCTTGAAATTAACTTAGTTAATTAGAATGTGATCAGACCAACAAATACATATGTATTCAGTCTGATTGTGACCCGTAGAGTATACGACTAAGACCAATAGACATCCATTTTGTGCCAACATGACATTTTTTTAAATGTTTATCCTTAAGTTCATCTCAGGTATTTAATATTTAGATAATTTTTAGATTAAAACGTCACGCATAATAATATAATAATTCTTCTTCTTATTGTGCCATCCCCTAGCGGAGGTCGGCCACCATCAATGCGATCTTATCTTTGTCGTCTGCTACCCGGAATAGTTCGGTGGAGCTGCACTCGTACCAATCACGGAGGTTCTTAAGCCACGAAATGCGGCGCCGTCCTCTGCTACGCTTCCCATTGATCTTTCCTTGAATGACAAGTTGGCGAATGCTGTATTTTTGTCCTCTCGTAATGTGGCCGAGGTATTGTCGTTTTCTGGTTTTGATACTACGTAGAACTTCTCGGTCCTTCCCCATTCGATTGAGACATTTGTCACCCGGTCAGTCTAAGGAATTTTGAGGATGCGTCTATACAGCCACATCTCGAAAGCTTCAAGTCTCCGTGACATCTCTTGGTTTAGCGTCCATACTTCCATACCATAGTAATAATAATTATATTATGTAATACTCAAGAGAAGAAAAGATTTATAACCGGAAATCGCTTAGTATTAGACATATAAACCAACATGTATTTTGTATTTTATAATATACCATTATAATATTCATTAAAGAGCGTTATATTTTAAACTAAATATATTATAGACGAGTTCAGAGATACATTTTAAATAATAAATATTCAAAAAATATTCTATAAATTCATTGGTGTGACGTCTAGACTCTCAGACAATACGACACAGTCTTAAAACAGCTTCTGGAGCTTTTGAAAACGTAAACATACGCCAAAGCTCAACAACGCTTATATTTTCAATTAGTGCGAACTTCATTAAGAAAGTTGCGAGAGGGGACGCTCAGTTTTCCGCCTGCTTTATTGCACTTTTCCCCATATCTAATCCTCTAATATATTCACATTATGCAATGTTCTCTTTAGCTTTTCATTTTGTTGGCGCACTTTTCTATTTTGCATCTATTAAAAAAGCACGGTGGCCGAACGAAGGAGAGAAAATCTCGCAGAAAAGGTGACTTCAAGTTTTGCTAGAGCTTTCGCTAGCACGCTTACAATTAAGCATTTTTGTAAATGACCGTCAATTACTTCATTTTATAAAATTATTCTTCACTGTGAAGGCTGCGTTTGTCCCGTTTTATAACCTTGTTATAGAAATGCTTTTAATTATTAGTGCATAGAGTAATCTTTTCAAAGCTCTCGTTCCTACAAACTTCGTTGAAGATATTAATTATATGTTAGTAAAGAACAAACATTTTTAAACTCTTAAGAAATTATATAGTAAAGTAAACGCTAGTTATTATATCATAGTTAATTATGTTTATTCTTACATACATAATGTATACCTTCTAAAAAATGTTTCAATACAGATCATTACATTATTCCGTAAGTTAATTCTTATTATGGCTTTTAATTTTAATTATTCTATTACAATAGCCAATAAGTAGATATTAACGAATAAAATTAATCGAAATATACAGACATTTATGTATATTTTCCATAAAATGTATAAATGTATAGCGAAGCCCACAATATTAAATTAGTTAAAGTATTATATTTATTTTACATGGCTTAAGTAAGCATGTATCAATTAACAGATAAATCACAAATCAGCAAAAATATAATATATATTTATATATATATATATATTTAATTAGTGTTACAATTATTATGAAAATTCATCAAATTCTAATGATGCTATCAAATGGGCTAACCGCTCGATAGACAGATTTGTGTAACTTCTCGTCTAGAGTATATTTAAGACATTCAAAATTACGAGTGACGTTAATGGGAACTTTAAAATTGATATATGTATAATGTAGTATAAGAGTGTAAATGAATCCACATACCATAGAAGAAAATATTTTGACAGAAATGGAGTTGATTATAGGTTATAATATAATATATATAATCCGTACCATCTATTATTATATGTCAATTGTGGCCTGCATATTATTTTATTTAACCAGAGTTATGTTATTTTGCGGTTAGATTAGTATTTCAAAAAAATATGAATTGTATAGTGTGTACTAAAATATTTTTATATAAATATAAACATAGGTATCATAAATTTAGGGCAGTTTTTGGTCACGATCTAAAATCGCGCACATTTTTATAGCCATCATAAAATCCGAATAATATTGTGGTTCTGGTCGATTCAAACGAATGGAGAGCATTTAATTTGTATGCAATAAAAATAATATTAATATTTATTTGACTAGATGGGTGTTTTGCTTTTAGGCGTTGTATTAATGAAATAACAGCTGCTGAAAAATATTTTATCTCATTTGAAAAGTGACATAATATTTTGAGATTTTGTCAGATTAACTAACATCCCGGAGATGTCCTACAATAAAATTATGCATTGAAAGATTAATGCGATATAACCATACGTAACCCATCATGGATTAGTGGGTAACCTATATATTTGGGCAATATTATTAGGTACCTACTTACAAAATAACTAAACAACTACAACACCATAAACTAACTAGAAAACAGCTAACAATGTTCGGTATATTAGCAAATGTACGTACACCATAGAATTTAAATATTCCAAATTCAAAACAAATCACAAAGGAACAGACCTACAAACTTATCTGAAGAATGGGATGGGGGAGCCACTGTCGAAAACTGCCCAATCAAGACTCGTAACTGGACAAATCTGACATTCGAACGAAATTTTGAAACTGGCATCCTATGGTGGTTCTTAGTTTCATTTTTGGCCATTCTACATATAAGTTTATAGGTCTGTACATTGTATTTGCGAAAACGATTGCACTGAAAATCATGACTACTTGGAGGTAAGGCATGGTTAAATATTTTTTAAATCATTTTTTACAGGGGTCCGGTTCAAGAATTCGGACGATATTAATGATAAACAAAAACAATAATTGATTAACGATATCTATAATTTGAATGGAGTAGGATAATTAATTATTATTTCAAATAATTAACGGCAGTGAACTAGGTTTATGTCGTGAATATACCTACTCAACATGCGAATTGGTTCTGAAAGATGTGTTAAATTAAGTACAAAGTCAATACATGCCTACTTAACTAATTTTTGAAGAAATTGAGATTTGAGACACTGTCTCTGAGATAGGTACAGACATATTAAAAGTGTGTATTTCTTTGACTGCTAACAAGTTTTTAAACACCTGCTTCATTATTTTTTATTATACTAACTTCAGATCAAGATGACAAAACTTTTGTAAAAAAAAAAACAACATATTCTATAAAGGTTTACACAAACGATGCATTTTGAAATAATTAGGAGATAAATGCACGCGGTAGAGTAGATTAACTAGAAGAGAACGAAGCAAAATAAAAGGTTAAAATATGTATAGTAATAATAACTTACGTTGGTCAATGAAAAAAGCTCTCGTGATCCACAGAGCTTTCATTCATAACTTCTGTGGTAGGGAAAGCTTTATGATAATGTCTCCATTCACGCTGGAAAGTATTCTCATTTTTTTATGCTGCGATGTTGTTGTCACTATAAACAGGGTTGCCACAAAATGTAGTATCTCTACTATCTTCATTATATATTATTTTATAGAGAAACTAATAAATTTGTGACTATATAGCATCTAGAATACAAATTGCTATAATTATTGTAGCACAAAAAAATATCATAAATAAATTTTTAAACAATGGTCTTGAAATTTAGTAAAATTCCATTTAAAGTCATCATCAAAATCGTCATCGATAAAGCAAATATTGGTGCACTTATTTTATTAACATGAGAATTGCTTTATGTCTGTGTCTCTATGGGTTTCTATCTTTAATGTTAAATATTAAGTTAAGTATCATTTTCACAAAACAGGGCCTAATACGGACCATATTATATCCTCCACGTAACCACTAGGGTATCGTAACACATTTTTTAAACAAAAAAAGCTTGACAGCAATTCGGTCAATCAGTTGGGTTCTTGCTCTGAATCCAATACACAATTTCGTCCTAATCGTTGCTTTTTTCTACTAACATAGCTTATTTAATTTAATATAGTTTTCAATGCAGTTTGTCGAAAACTGTAGATAAAAACACGAATTTCGTTCAAAAGATACTAAAATCCCTTATAATATAAGTTATTCTCACAGCTCACCTTGAGCTGTCGTATCGGAAATATATGGGCATATAGCATTGGGATTAAATTCATATATAAATAAAATACGTAATATTACGTAAAATAAACCACCGGAATACAAGAGAAAGACAGGCATATACCTAAGAAAAGTAGTAGAAATACAATCATATCTTATAGGCATTATATTTACATAGAATTCAGAACGATTCAAAAGTAGTTTAGCAAATAAGTGCTAGTAAGTTTCAAGTCGTATCAAATATCTGAAGCGCTACTATCAAATATCTACCAAGCAGTATAAAATGAATGTTATTGAATCTACTATAATTGGAATATTATTGTCTGCAAGCAAGCGTCGTATCTAAGTGGATTCTTACTTCACAGTAAGATGTTCCATCAACAAACTATACGGCTATCTCTTTCCGATACAACTGTCCACGGTAAATTGTGCTTCGGCGAATTGCATACGTACAATTTACATGTATCCAGTTATTCTGCACCTCTTGATACTGATCTAATTTTGGTACTGTTCGGTTAAAGCGGATACAGCGGAAAACGCATTTTGAAAGTAGCCGATAAACTGGATTATTTATTAGGTTATTCTAACCAAACCTAACCTAACCTAACCTAACCCAACCTAACCTAACCTAAACTTACCCAAACTAACAAATAATCCAGTTTATCGGCTATTTTCAAAATGCGTTTTCCGCTGTATCCGCTTTAACCGAACAGTACCCTAATTTTTAATGGTCATAACCCTGTATCTGCAAAGTAAAGACCACCCGTGCTTATTAGTCGTCCTTATATCATTCATTTCCCCTCATTATTAGCGTAGCTGTTGTGTCTTTTAGCATTCAAGCGCAGAGCGAACGCTTCCTCCATTCATTTTCGTCGCATATTATTTATAGCGTCTAATTTATAGCACGGAGAATCGACGTCGTTTTATTGTACCGACGCCCAAAGGGTTAACTACGACGCCCAGAAAACGGCGCGGTTCTTTTTTGCTAGTTGTCCGGATCAATAATTATTATCGAAAGCTTTCAATGTAGAAAACACTTTTAATGAATTTTAACTACGAATTAACTACTTTACTGATGACATTTCGAAAATTTATTTAACTTAGCATTTATATATTTTTTGGCAATCAATTCTTAGTGGATATAATATTGTATTATTAAAAATAAAACACGATAATAATATGTAGTAGGTACTTATTCTGACAAATAGATAACGATCAGGGTCCAGTTCGTTTGCTTCAATATGACATTTTCAACTGATGAACCAGCTAAAACAACTGAAGAGTGTCATAAAGTAACGAATGAAATCAGTCGTGTTAACTTAGAAACTATTGGTAGAAAGATATTTTATTAATACAAATAAAAGTTAACTTTTCCACATAATTTACTAACGATCAGGACTAGTCTCGCTACCTTCAAACGAACATTTTTAATTAATTAAGCTGATGAAATAATCATCCCTGATCTCTATTAAATTTAGACTGCATATTTTGTTTTAATTTTATTAAATTTCTAATTTTATAAATAATCTAAGAAATTGTGTCATGTGATGACAACTCATTACGATTGTTATACAATAAAGCTTGTTTAAAAGCCTAGAAAGATTTTTATAACCCTAATTCAAAAACGGCTTCGCTGCATTTTATATGAATATTGAAATTACTTATTACATAATGTAAAATTGATTTATATGTACGTAAATAATATGTTATATTTAAAACGGCAATGGACTGGACATGTCACTCAGCGAGTCGACAACCACTGGATAATAATACCGTCATACAGTGGTAGCCAAGGAGTTTACAGAGATGCTCTAAAACCCATGGATGGACGAACTCACAAACTTCGGTGGATGTACGTGGCAGCGAAGAACTAAGGGCCCCGGCTGGCTGATGACAGTGGTGATGAATTATCTTTTCATTTACACGCGTCACTGTCTTCCTAAACTAAATTATCTACATACTATTATTATCCCCAGTAACTAAGTAGGTATTTTTATTTACAACGTTTTTCTTAGCTCGTATTCTTATTTGTCCGGTGGTTGTTTGTCCGGTACAAATCTTGCAATCGATTTTTAACTAACTTCTTAACTAGCTAGACATTTGAAACTTTTAGAATATATCAGAACACGATGCCAATGTATTTTTTTAATACTTTTAGCCATCTTTAAGTAGAATTGAATTCATTTTCAGTTAATTCTGTTTTGTATTAAAAGTTATTTCGACACCATAATTGATTGCTAGGGCTCTGGGGTCCTAGCAACTAAATTATTAATATATACGTGTGTGACTATGGAAATCAATATGACATGTCAAGTACAATTTTTTTGATCGTTTAAGCTAGTCAAGATAAGTTTATATGGTTCAACAGATAATTTAAAAACGTTGTGTATGAAAAGTTCTTTTTATCTTGTAATTATTAATATTTTCAATGATTATCAAAGTCCTAATAAAATTAATAATTAAATATAAAAACAATATAATTTACTTACATAAATTCCTTAGAAAAAACCAGTTACTGCTGACATAATATTATATTATATTCGATTTTTTTGTACCGACTCTATTTTTATAACATGCTCTCGTGTCATTCAATTTTCATATCTAGAGTCGGGCATGCCATCAATCTGTCATCTCTATTTGACCAGCAACCGATATGATACGTAATGTGAACTTTGCTGTAGAAAACAAATTCATTTTATTTTTGTGACATTTTTTCACATTAAAAGACTAATAATTCATTAGAACGGTTTTAATTTGAATTATGGTTTATTCTTCGTATAATTATAATGTGCAAGTTGATAGGTTTATTTTTCTATAATTCCTACTGATATTAAATTTATAACAGAAAGAAAAATAAGATTTATAATTTTATTATTTAACTATTTCTTATAACAATCGAAATTGGATTATATGATAATTTAGTCGAAATTATTTCCAGACTTGTCTTATTTTTACCACGTTTTTCTTAGCTCGTATTCTTGTTTGTCCGGTGGTTGTTTATCCAGTACAAATCTTGCAATCAAATTTTAACTAACTTCCCGACTAGTTAGACATTTGAAACTTTTAGAATATATCATAACACGATGCCAATGCATTCTTTTAATACTTTTAGCCATCTTTAAAAGTAGAATTGAATTCATTTTCAGTTAATTCTGTTTTGTATGAAAAGTCATTTCGGAAGAAATCCGTAATCCAATCTACTTTTATTGGTTGCTAAGGGGGTGGTTCTAGCAACTAAACTATTAATATATACGTGCGTTACTATGAAAATCAAAATGACATTTCAGTATTCTATAATGATTTGTTGACAATTGCCTTATTTGTCCTAAATTATTAATACATAGAATTGTCAAGTTTATATGATTCAACAGAAAATTTTAAAACATGGTATATAAAAAGTTCTTTTTATCTTGTAATTATTATGTAATAATTATAGAGCCTGTACACGTGCATGGATTTACTGGCAGCGATATTATGTATTTTAAATTCATTCTTCAAAAGTAAGCGAGACGCGGTGTTGTCATTTTATGGTACTATTTGACAGGTCGTAAAAATCGGTTAACCTCAAAATGAATCTCACTATGGTGTAGTTAGTTTTTTTATCGGCAGATTCGCTACTATCGTTCCACTGCGCAGAAGCAGACAATCACAGACACCCAGACTTTGAGAAAATTACATACATATTGTGTACTCACCGAGAATCAAACCCAGAACTATCAGGTGAATGGCCAGTGCCTTACGCACTGCATCACGAGAGCCTAATTATTATTATAAATATTTACTTATAGTAATCAGATTTTCTTTTTTTTAAATACATGTTCTATTACAGTATTTGTTTTATTTATTTTTTTATAAATATCGGCATCAATAAATTTTTGGCATAAGTATACGAAACCGGTTCTAATCATTGTTTTTAATTTATAACGTAATATGCCTACTTAAAATATGATGCTAATTTTACACAATTCAAATAATATGCAGATGACAATGTGAGGCTACATACATATTAATTATTACAAAGTCAATTAACTCCAGTTTATTTAACAATCAAACACGGCTCCTTTCACTATTAATGAATTAGAAAGTCTACAACATCCATCAGCCAATATACATAATATTGTATTGAAACATTATCAAATTATGGTTTTGAAAAAAAGGAGAATGTGTTCTATGTCATAATGGCAGTTCGTATTTCTCATTATTTACTAAACAAATATTATATTCGAATTTCGAATATTGTCTACGTCATCATTACAGACGCTTTTTGTATATTCATCAGAATACGTATATGAAAATAACTAACTGCAACTGTTCGTAAGTATTATCGTAGTATTATGAGAGAATGCTAGAAAAACAACGTGTTAAAACGCATTCGTATTCTACTGTTGCCTAGCTATGAACGAATGTTTAATTTATTAATAGAAAAAAACAGGTTTAATGGTCACAATAAAATTTCTTACGACTAATAAAATGGGATTAGAAATTGTTTATTTTCGGATGAATGATGAAATGTTCTACGGCAATATTGTATTAAAATGATGAATCTCATCAGACTACTGACCAAAACAGATTCTTTATGACGTGGATGTGTGTACGCTTTAATTGACGGTCTCCATTATAGGAAACACTGTAATAAACCGATTATGCCAGCTACTATAAAGCTAGAATTTAATTCTAGAGAATAACAACTTATTTATGCAAACACGCATGCAACTATCATATCTTTACAGTATAATCTATCAGGAATTATAGTTTTCTTTGTAGCGGTGGTAAACACTCACTACTTAACGATTGTATTATTTTTTCATTCCTCCGTGACCGTAGTATGATGGTAGTGAAACACTGGTGTATTAGCAGTAACGAAACAATCACAGAAATACTCAGATTTTGATAAATCATATAAATGTATTATAACCCCACTGAAAATTGAATTCGGAACCCCATGATGGCCGAGTGGTTACGCGTTAGGCTTATAATGTTGACGAAAATACATAAATTCTGTTTTTGAATGGGTGTTTGGACACAGAGTATAGACCTAATTGGTTGAGCAAGTGACTTTTCTGATCGATCTGTTTTCTGATCTGATTAATGTTTAATATTATTATAAATAAATAGTGGCACCTGTAAATAAAAACTATAACTATTATCAACACACTCGGTCCACTACAGAGAAGTTTTTAAATAACATTTCATTCGCACAAAAAATATATGCAATTTGTTGATGAAAGGCAACATCATACAACTAAGGGTTAAGGCAAAAGTGTTCATATCAATTTATTTTATCGTGCGTAAAAATTAATCGCCCGCAATGATCGAGTGGTTATGTTTCGGCTTATAAACCCATAAGTTCAAATCCCGGGTCTGTAAATTTTACCTGTTGTTGTTTCAATGTGTGTTTGGCACCCTGAGTGTGAACCTAATGGATAACATCCATTTCTCGTTAAAACAAAAATGTTTATATATGTATATTGCAATCGTTGTAATCATTTTCGTTTTGTGATATTACGGTGATCCTAAAATTATTTCAAAGTATGTATAATGATTTTCATAAATAACATACAATCTAAATTCTTACTTACCATATTTTACTTCTTAGTGCAGATAATATTTAACGAGTACCTATTGTATTTCCTATTAGTATTGATATTAATATTAATATAAGTAGGTTTTAGATTTCTTCAATAATCTTGAATATAATAAATAGTAAAATAGTCGAGATAATAATATGTTCAAAGGCATCCATTTGAATTCTTCCACAGACACGAGGTACGCCTTTGTCCATTGAAATGCATAATAATTCAACTGCACTTACTTTTGTGACCAAACAGTCAACGAATAACTACACTGTGCAATGCATAAATTTATATGCATGGTGTTTAAATTTAATCGAACAATCTTACATGTAACAAAGTGCATCAGATTGCATGTTGTTTTATTTATTTAAAATTCTAATGTAAGATTTTTAGTGTCTTTACTGTTAATCGAGTATAAACGACTCCACGTGTTCACTCAATTTGCAACTTTAAATGTATGATATATGAGACAACTTAATAATTATATTATATTATGTTTCGAGGATCGGCTATAAAGTATTTTATAAGCATACTTTAATTATTCGAATTCAAATGAGATTATAAGGAAATAACGCTAAAACATACCTGACCTAATTAAACATATGTATACCTATTGTCCGACAACAAGAAATTGGCGACAACAGGAAGTCCCTGTAATCGCATGTAGAAGACTTCTAGTGCCGTATTTGTCATGGCGGCAACGCGTTCTAGAAGCGTGTTTAAATAATGTATCGGTTCTCCTTTTAGATGCTACCACTTTTCTTCTTCGTAATAAGCCAAAAGGTTACTAATAATAATTCTAATATTACTTCTGACGGTTTTAGACATATTTTTATTATAAAAAGCTTCAAATTACGTGAATTGACAGATCCGTACACCACGGAAGCTTAAATTAAAATGATAAATTTAGGGGCGTTCCTCATTTGAAAGTGTGACTAGATGCACTGGAGGGGATAGTTAGTTCACAGTTTTAACATGTAGACAAGAAGTTCTTGTTCGACAGTACGTATTGTCACCAGATGAAAATATTAGTATGCCTCAAAAAATGTGTTTTTATCCAGTTTCGTTTTAACTAAAGAAAATGTTTACATGTTTCCGGGTATTTCCATTCTAGTAGGCCTGAAGTCTCATCGTGCTATCACTTTTTGCTATAATAACCCACCATTATCTCACCACAGATCTAAGATCTAGTATGCTTAATTTGTACTTGATTTTATTTTGGCATTCGAATTTAGAATGCAATATTAATTACCATAATCGAGACGTATTTTATTTTACCGAAAATAGAAATAAATAATTTAGATATTATAATATAACATCTTTAGTCTACCGATTATCTTGAAATAACATCATAATAATATAATCTACTGTATAAATTGCTGTAAGTACCAAACACCGTGTATATAAAATATGTTGTATACAAATAAGCCGCACAGTGGATGCATCTTTGAATGCATTCGTATATTATTTATGTCGTCTAATGAGATATTTATGCGCTGTCCCGATCATTGTAATAATACATTTGGATTGTGTGTGAAACAAATAGTTCTTATTGGCAGGCAAATCAATGCATGAAATCGATTTATCTCCTACAATATGTTCCTCTTGAATAGAAATATTGATGCACACCGCATGCAGTTTATGTCATATGGGTTTCAAGTTTCAATAGATTTAAACGTTTGCGAAACGATATGTTAAATATTATTGTTTGTATGTAGGATAGTAATTTGACTAGAAAACTAGAATAGAAATAAACGTTGTTCTAATACAGTTGATATTGTTTTAACTATTAGGTACCTAATCGTATTCAAAACCCGATGTACTGGCTTCCAAACCCTTAGAGCCTCTACACATGCACAATATCGACGCGTATTATTGTAACGATTTTATATATTTTTAAATTCTATCCGAAACAGGAAACTCAGACTATAACTTAACGGGTAAGGAGAAACAGGCAACCGATCTTGAGTAAGGAAGAATACGGGATAAATTTAAATACGTGTCAAGAATACGTCATACGTCGGATACTGACAACTGCTCTCGGTTTATGCAAAGACGCTAATTTAACATTCGTGTATTACACATACTATTGCACGTATATATTGCGTGGTACATTTTCGTAGGACACTCACACATCTCAAAACCATACGTCAAATTTTACTGTATTGGTATATAGCCTATTAGAATTCTATTTATTATCTGTTCTGTGATCCGAAATATGTCCCTGCTGAATTATTGTGGAGGGTTTCAGATCGGTTGGATAACCGGAACGTTGTATATTATAAACCCCGTGCTTAAAGTACTGGCAAATTTTAACAGAATGCATGCATGGCATAAGTTTACTGAATTTCAAGTTTCTGAGTATACGAGAAATAGACAAAAGAGCTTTTTGAGTGTAACTTATAGAGTAGATGTATACACGTAAAAATATAGTTTTAATGCCAAAAATACTGATGAAAATTTTCTATCAACTGTTTACGTCAAACAATACAACGATGTTCAAAAATAAGTACAGTGTGGCCATTTCTATCGCATCACAGTAAAGTTGTCAGTGAATATGTCAGCGTGACTAATTACTTAGCGATCAATCACTGTACAGTATGTCAAGAAATACTATTTTAATACCGTTTCTTATTACGGATTTTTGTTAAGGTCAAAGAGGATGCGAGACACGTCACAAAGAAACAACGTCGATTGATTTTTGATAATTGTGATCGATAGAAAGAAACTATATCAAAAACCCAATTTAATTTGATAATAAGATATTATTTGTATTGTCAATATATTTTCGAAGTATTATATGGGAATATTAAATTTATTCTTAATTTATCAGTTATTAAGAATGTGTCCAGTTTTGGTTTCAAGTTATAGAATTTCTATATTTATATTTTTTCCATCGGCATATTATGTATAATCATTTCATACCTATAAGTATATACAGACGTACTTATATACAAAAATAACATTTTATTTAGATTAATGAGTAGTACCTACTAGTAGAGTGATTATATGGAAAATAAAATTATAAACATTTAAACGCGTTTATGAGTTATTGCTTTCATGAACATGCAATATAATGTAATACCACCCCATTTACACCAGCATGGATTTACTGCTGACAGTACGTATTGTCGCGGCCATAACAAAAAAAATGCACGTGTAAACACGTATTATCGTGCAAATTGCATGATTTCATGCAATTTGCACGATAATACGTGTACACGATAATGCAAACAATTGAACCATGCAATAGATGCGCCTGCGCAGTAGAACAATAGCAGTGAATCTGCTGGTAAAAAAAATGAACTACACCGCGCAGAGACTCATTTTGAGGTTAACCAATTTTCACGAAGCCTGTCAAATAGTACCAAACAACGATAACATCGCGTCTTGCTTAGTTTTGAATAATGATATTGGCGAGACAGTCAGCAAGTTTACAGCAGCGATTGTTTAAAATTTTTAAATATACACTATTGGTGCAAGTAAACCCATGCACTTATAAAGGCGCTATAAGTCTACCTGTCATAATCAGTATGATAGTGTATGGCTGTAAGTAAAGAATGTCTCGGCATCTAATTTGCTATGATTCATGTTTTAGCATAGGTATTTTTTCAGGTCAAAAATGAAGTACCGCGAAACAATCAATAATTTATAACGTGTTTTTCTTTCTCTAGATTTATAATTTATATGAATGTTAACGTTGATAGATTTTTTCTAATTATTGTAGGTTCCTATTTCAATACTTACTTTCTAATTTTTCATCAAATGACAGTCTTACGGTGACAGGCTTATACATACGTCATTGTTAAAGCTCGTCACCTCAAATCAGAAAGCTCTCTAAGTGAACACTTAACACTTGCCCCGGTCTATTTCTGGACTATACACACAATATTTTCTTTATTTTTCTCAGAGCTTTACAATGCAAAGAGAAAGAATAAATTTGAGTGGTGAGTTCATTCATATTATTAAGCTCGGCGTATACCTACAATATGTATTGATTAAGGAATACATTATAAAGAGTAATGTCATATATTTTTAGTTAGGTACATATAATTGTGTAATTTGTAAATAGACTTAACCTAATTGATTACTAATCAGATAGATAACATAATATATGCATTATAGTGCAAATAAATAATTCGAAATTCTTTCGTGTATTTAACCCTTACTAGATACGTAGATATATATATACCATCATACATCATCTGGTGTTCGAACTAAGGTCATCCCAGTATAAAAAATATTGAATGATATGTGAATGTTAGCATGTGGCGCCCTCACTCAGCGGACAACTTATACTGGTCAATATATAGTAATGACTTCAATACCATGGAGTATAACCACTTTATTTTTTTCTACAAATATGCTACAAAATAATATGTAAAGATTTTTACTGTACACCTTTATATTTATTGTATATTAGGGACATAATATAATAATTATTACATAAGGACTGATGTGCCGTATAAAAGTTGAATGTTAAGAATTTGGAGCTTCTTCTGGTGCTAAGCCTAAATACTATGTTGACTATTATTATAAAATATTTACATCACTAAAAAGTATTATTGCAAACGACATCATTAGTAAAGCCATATTTTGATACATGAGATGTATGTGGTTATAGTAGTTCTACAAGTTATTTTTATCAATTAATTGAATTGGCATTTATGTGGTAAAAATATATTATATTGGTTTTAAAACAAAGTTTTTTGCCAATTATTCATTATTTATTTTTTTATTTTATTTATTATTTTATTATTGAATTACCTTAATATTCGTAACTCGAAAAATCTGTTATTACATTGTATAGTAAATTATATTCAGCAAACTTTCCATTGGAGTTTTCAATTCACTCGCATTATAAAAATTGCAACGTTTTGTGTTCTGTATTTGTCGTGATATAAGTAAATAATATAAAAATATATTATTAATGATTGTTTAATATGCTTTTATCTTAGACTTCCCATTCAATAATAATTAAATAAAGGCAAATAAAATACTGTACATTTTCCCCCATCTAATTTTAAATTTTATTTTTTTGTTTCAGGTATGTCCATTTAAATTCAATTCAGCCTTTTCCTGTATACTAAGGTAACCAATGCACTCATATTATGTAGTAGTGTAATAATATTTTTTAATTGTGATTTATTATACACTTATTATTTTTTTTTACACACCTGCTATATTTTTCATATTTTAAGTGTAAGTACCTACGCATACTTACCTCACTTTCATTCAAATTAAAATTTATTCATTCAAATCTACTTCGCAACTCTCTTTCATATGTGCTTTGAGACCATTATTCAACGCTCGGGTGCATCTTCAAGCTTTAGGACAGGAAACAATATATCATATGAATTTAGAATTCTTATTTGTCTTTACGGGAATCGTCGTTTTTCTTTTGCGGCTTGTAATAACAAAGGAAAAAGAAAACATATAAAATTTTACTTGAGTTAACAAGCATATTATATGATGTTACATTATCAAGTTACAATGTAAAATTTGATTTTAATGGGGTACCTACAATAATTCAGACCACCTAATTATAAACTAAGTAACATTGTCGCTTAACTGGTGGTTAAATTTAAAAATTTAAAACATACCGAATATAATAATACGAGTATTATGTCATTCATGTTTATTTCTCACTGCATCAAAATAATATTATAGGTCTCAATTTTTGCATGTCTATTTAAAAAAAATCTCAGTAAATGTTTTTACCAGTCTATTCTTATTATCAGAAGTTGGCCATCATCAGAGCGATCTTTGCTCTATCACCAATAGATTTGTAAAGCTGCACTCATACCAATCATGCGACATCGTCCTGTGCTACGTATACCGTTCATATTTACCAGCATTTATTGCTCGACCCACAAATTCAGAACACATAATTGAAAAATTTTCTAATTTTATTAAATTTTGTCTGACTATTTATGGTAGGTAGGTGCCTATTTATTATATTTATTTGTACGAAAATGGTTTTCATTATTAATCATTGTTTAGCATATAAATTTACCATATCGTTCTTCGAGGAATGTAAATACCTAATGTAGAGACCACATCAACGGATAGGATCGCAGACGCTTGTCGAATCTCAAAATAATGACTAATGGCGTCGGTATGTAGCACGAGTAAAATGGAAAAATTACAAACGTCTGTCACGTACGTTTTTTTGTTATAGTTAGATGATTTCAATAAAAAATTAAAACACGGTGTTAGGTATGTATTAGTACTATGTAATCCTCTCACATAGGTGACATACGAAACAAACAACTTTCAATATGTATATAATAACTATGCATACGATGGCCGAACGGCTTATAGTGTCATGAATCTCGGGCTGACAAAATTCACATGATGTACTTGAATGTGTATGGATCGAATAAGTTGACCAAGTGTGACCAAAAATAATCTGTCAATACAACCTCCACTCTGTGAAGGCCGATATGATATTTTTAGGATCGAATATGGTAAATATATATCTATTATAATATGTCGATAATTGTATCCTACTGTTAATTAATGCGAAGCAGTTAAATTGAATTTTATAAAATAATTTCTACTATACCAGACAAATTGTCGTTACATAGATAAAGGTATATTAGATAAAAAACGAGTATTCTTTTCTACATCTATTCCTAAAAATAAATCAAGATTTTTTAAAGACTTGTGTTAGTTTTACACTTCACAATATAAACAGTCTTTTTTCCGAGAACCTAAAGCACAGTACTAATTTGTATTGTTAAGATTTCAGTCATCCAGCGAGAGGAAATCTTTTATTTTTCATTCTTGGCGTTTTCGAATTGACAGATAGTCTGTCTTCCCTCAGTACACAAGCCAGATGAAGAGTGACGTATTCAAAGTCGCTGCTCTTTTGTTTATTTATAAAACAAATGACAATAGACGTGTCTGGTTTTCGCCTCTCCAACACGTCCACCGGTTGACAGGCTAAGAATTGAGAAAATAACACTTGGAGTAATTGTCCTTAGACTTCTGAATTGTCTCTAAGCTTCACTGTCGATTTGTCTCACGGTCTTTTTTAATTTTTCTATGCTTTTTTTTATATTTTGTAATAATATAAATATCTCTATCACATTCCGTTATAAAAATAAAATATTAAAATCATAAGTAAACATAGATAATATGAAAACATTTCAGAGAAATATTATTATAACCACTAGGAAAGATCTTTTTGAAAAAAATCCCAGCTGTATTCAAACCTATGATAACTATTCTATAAATACGTGTCATATCTAACTATGTTGAAGTTAACTAGTGGTTTATACAATACTCTCTGAAACGCTTTCTAAATTGTGTTAATTAGAATTTTCTTTTGAATTATAAATCGAAGAATTACCTTAATTACGAACCGGTGTCAGGAACATTCCATTTTTTTATAACGTACTTACACTTACTAACAATTTAATTAACTATTTTTTTTTATTCAATGAATAATTAACAAGATTTAAGAATGTAACATGGTTTTATTGAACCCTTTTATTAAAAACACTTCTGAGAAATATATTATTCTTAACCACATTCTAAATTGCATTACTTACTTTTTTTATTTTTTTCCACTGGATATATATTTCTCAGAAGCGTTTTCAAATTATGTATGTTCAATAAAAGAATATTACATTCTTAAAACTTGTGAATTATTAGTTGAAAAAAAAATAGTCCATAAGAAAATATATGAACAATTATTAATACTTGAACAATATTGTATTGTAAGCACAATTCTAAATATACACACGATTTAAAAAAATTAAATTCTTTAAATTGAAAGTATAATGTTGAAATATTTTTTCGGTAATTATAATGATCAAATGAAACAATAAGCAGCTTCCATAGATACACAAAATTTCACAAATCTGTGCCTAGTAGGTATGTAGATAATATGTTCCCATTCAAATCAAATACCATGACGTTTATATTTAAAATATGTAAAAGCAATAATTATATTAGAAGCCAAAAAATAATATATGAATTAATAGTATGTGATAATAATTATTACGTATGTTATGGAAAAATATTTACATAACCCAATATTTATAATCCCATGAAGTGTGCAATAAAAATTTACTTCTGTATAAAAGGTTAATATAACTAACGTGTTGTATGTACTTATATATTTTGCCACTCGGTGAAGTGAAGAGAGGCGTCGAAACCGTCTGCGACGATGGTCCGTTATAATAGGCGTCGCGGCGCTAACGGAAAGCTCGTCGACCGCAACGGAACTGCCGTTAGTATGCTAACGAATCGTTCATCGTAGCGGCCTTGCAGAAAGCTTATTATGTGGATGATTTCAAGCCAATAAAATAGTGATTGATGTAATTAAATTTTATTAGTGTAATATCTATTAATGTAAGCATCTCTGTGCCATACTGGTGGTAGGTATATCGAATTAGTAAGGAAATAAGGTATAATATATTTTCGTATTTATTTTAGAGTAATTTTCATAAATCTTTATGATTATTTCCAATTATACATCATACTGAAACCTGCATCTGATCATACATATAGTTACTAGCGAGACACTGAATATGCAAGTCAAAACCTAGGTGAGCGTCACAGGTGGTTCATACCTTTATCCAAAACTCTCCACCTGCCCTGGTTTAACTTAATCTATCGACATGCTTCTTCCTCTGTACCGTATGATATTTCTCGAGATTACTCTTTTTGTCGATCCACTATCATCCATACAGTGCACATGTCCTAGTCAGCACAGTATTCCAATATTAATTAATTGAATTATTGCGCTGTAATTTTCGTAGAAATTGTTTTTTTCGTTTCGTTTATATTTATATCTAAGTTTTCGATGCATAGATAAATACCATTTTACCTTCCGCTTAATTTCAAGATAGTATATGGGACTTAAATATCATAAATGGAAGACAGTCATTACTTGTGAAACGAATATAATATGTTTCAAATATATTTTCTAATTTATAATTAATTTCGTATAGGCACCATCAGTTGACAGAATTTATGTTGCGTGATAAAATTTTTAGCTCAATTACCCGGCTACACACAAGGTCGTTTCATTGATTATTATCTACCTATACATTTATTTTACGTAACGAAACAATAATAATTTACTTTTTATTACAGTTTGACAACTGTAAAGGTTTGACAATAGAACACCTAAATATATAAACGAATCCAAAACATGAAAATTGGAAGGAACAAACAAACATACATTGTATTACATATCGTCACCTCAATACTACAACTAGGTAACTCGATTTTCACTGTTTTTGAGATAACTATCGAATATGATTATACATTTCCTTCTCTACAAAATGATAAAACTAGGTAGGTAAGTCAGAAGTTAATGGGAGCTATATTAATTTTGTATTTGAAAATATTAGATAATTTGAAGACCATAAATGCATTAAATAAATAAAATAATATATCTTCAATATTTATTCCCAATTATTAGGCAAGCATAATTTTCCATTTTTATTTTAATTAATAATTATAGCCTAGATTTATGTTAATCAAGTACATAGTAAAGTTTAAATTTCATTTTCCCAACAGTGACCAAATCAGAGTTATCTAGTTGTAGTATTAAGGTAACGAAATAATAATATATTATACAGATTCTTGCGATATCAACCAATACCTACATATATTTTAGTTTATACAGAAGTTGATTAGGTACAGATCCCATTTGCATTCAGAAAGTATGTAAAAAAATCGTTCTTATTTTAAATAACAACTACCCACCACCAACAACGTCACAGTGATAACGACCATTTAATTTTAACGTGCTTTCGAGCCATTATCATTAAAAAATGCATAATAATGGCGTCTCTGGTGGGCCGACAGGTGGCGCCTTTATTTCTCATGGTGAACAAAACCTTCTTATTTTTCTGCAACCCGTGACGGACTCACGGGCAACCTACTTGTTAGTTAATATCTTTAAAAATAAATTTACGCTTTTATTATGTTGCGTATCTCGTAGAAAACAGTGTGATGGATTCATTTATACAAAATGGGAACGTTTTCATTTATTTTCGTAATAATTTCACGAAGACAAATTACGAAGATAGAGATAAACGAACAAATTATGTACATATATCTAACTAATTAAGTAGGTATATAATAATAATTTCCAGGGTATTTTTAATTCAAAACATGTGTTCATTTTTCATACATTTTTTTAAACGTTTTATCAAGTTTTGCGTATTCCATCGTTATATAATTTAAAATACAAGCGTACTTCAAAAGCATTAAATTGAATGTTAGTTTTTTTCAATTACTTATAGTGATAATAATAATGATATATATACAATACTGTGTACTATTTACAGAAATTCGGTTTCTTCGCGCACTATGTACACTTACATAATATATATCCGTAGCGAAGGGTAGCGGTAGTCTGTTAAGATCCGCCATAAATAGTGCACATTAAACATTGTTAGTCATACGTATTTGTTTTTATTGAACGAAGACCACAATTTACAGATTTTAGCTGTTAGTTTTTAAAAATCAATTAAACCCTGCCTAAACCAAATCACCAAACCATAATGGTTTTGGTATGTTTTGGGCGATACGACAAAATTGTGCACACTTTTTCATTCATACTTATTTGTTTTTGTTGGATTAAGAATACATATTATTTCACATATTGTTGTTTGTTTTTTATAAATTCATTAAGCCCTGCCTAACCAAACTATAATAGATAAATAATATTATTCTATCTACAAAATATCCAAAGTTATGTACGATTTAATTGCATAATTTTAGATATTTTATAGACAGACGAGTATTTTTTGACTATTGTCTATCATGGCTAGACAGGGTTGAATTGAATTTTAAAAACTAACCAACACCATCTGTCGATTGTAGTATTATTTCAATTTAAACAAATACGTATGACTGACAACGTTTATTGTGCATTATTTATGATGTTGATGATGATCTTAACAGCCTACCTTCACCCTTCGCCACTGCTATATATAACTTAGATGGTAACTATAATAACAGATAATGATAAAAGTCTTGCACTATGTAGGTGTATTCAATCAGCTGTTAGTTTCTCGCAGTAAAGAAAATTCGTTTGCATTCTTAATTCAAATTCCGACTGTCTTTAAAATGTTCAACAATCGTTTAACCGAGTTTTAATGCAGCGGCCCGGGTTGAAAGAATTTCAACTATCCCGACGGAAAATTCAGTATCTCTTATGCAAAACTGTGTCATTATTTCCGTATTGTTGTGTCTAACACAACCCCCGCAGAAGTCTACGTGCATTCTTGCATTTAAATTATTGCGCCCAGTTAACAATTTTGCATAATCATAATACAATATATAATTTTCACGTGAAAACTCCCGTTGAAATATGACAGCGGTCAGCTGAGATGGAGATGACAGCGCTCTCGCGGTGACAAGATGTAACTGTCATGCATTTTGTATAGAACTAAACGTTTACAATGAAAATTATTAACATAAACATGATGTCTTGCAATTATGAACAACTAAATGAATAACATAATAGTGTAAATTAGGCAAATCCACTAGACTAATAATTATCTTATTATTATGTTGTTGTTCTGAATAGTTTATGAACTTAAACTACTGCATAAAGCCATAAACTATAAAGCGCATGTGAGCAAAAGCTATATAGAATTACAATAGTATGATTTGATGGTAGCTTTAGACATATTATACTACATCCAGCTTACTTGTTGAGAAGCTTTTATCTATTGACAATATAATATATGACAATAGTTTCATTTTATGTGATTTTGTATATATATAAAATTGAATACAAAATATTATTTAACTTGACCTTCGCATTTTTCCCGTGAGTTATAGGAAATTTATAAATTAGCACTGTTTTACAAAATATGCACAAAAATTACATTTTAGGGACAGATACAAAATCAATAAAAATGAGCTGGATTTCTCTTTTTTATATAGTTACAATCATTTTTTCGGGTTTCAACATGGGTTTCGTCTTTCGCCATCTTCAGGGATTATGCACGCTCATAAGTCAATGCACAAATAGGAAAGTATAAAATTTAAATCAATGAGAAATTAAGAGTCCCCTCAGTCGATAGAGATATATTATTATTTTTAATTAAATTCATAAAGTCGCATACTCTAGTAAAAAGCATATATGGTAATATATTATGAATTTCAATATATGGGACGCACGCTGGTAATATATGGTGTGTTTAAACTAACTAATACCATATATGTAAACTCTAGTCTTAATTAAATAAAAACAAATACGTATGACTAACAAAGTTTAATGTGCACTATTTATGCCGGATCTTAACAGCATACCTTCTCCACCCTTCGCCACTGCTGAGCTACCTACATTTCCCAGTTTAATAACATCCAACACTTCGTTAGTCGCTTGAGCACAATTTTTTTTTTGAATATAACAAGAAATATGCGTGATTTACACGACATTCAGTATGGCCAACATTAAGTACACATAATAAATTTTGGCTATTGTCAAAACAATGCAAGGAAACAAACGGCCTGGCTAACTAACTAATGACCTGCAATAAATGAGATAATAAAAATATGCATTCCTTTTGTCATTATTCATGGCACAACAAAAATATATTTTAAAATATATAAAGTTTTAATTTGATTTGACCGTAGGCTAAGTAAACGTGAGCAAATAAAACTTTTTAAAATGTATGTACTAATTTGCTCGTATGCGTGCTTTTAAAAAGTTTTTAGTAAATCATGAAAATGGCATAATATTATAATATTCATAAACAATAAAAAGAGAAAGAAAATAATATAGTAAAGTAGAAATAAAATAGATAATTTTAATATAATTTGATATCAATAAACAACAAGTTAACTGCTCAACACAAAACGTTCATTTACAATACTGCTTCAGTGCCACCTTGAGTGAACTGAGCGAGATAATATTATAGAACATGTCAATGGACTTAAAATATAATGACAAGAAAATTTTTGATTAAGGTACATATACCTACATTTAAAATACAGTAAGCATATATAGTACTATTATCGTAACGATGTATTATTACAATCGTGATTAATTGATCAATGCAGAGTCAGTTTAACTTTTGTATCTGACCATTTTAACGCCGCTTTGCAAAAGCGAATAAATTGGCCGCTTCTGAATATACCCGAAAAGATTAGTAAGTAAAGTTGTCCTTCACCTTTGGGGTGTAACTTTCCTGGGCATGTTTTTTCTGGCCGAGCGAGAGAAAGTATTGGAATCTCGAGCCCCGCCAATTAGTTAAAAATCAATTCCATAATCTATATAATTACCATATATTATTGCCTATTATACTAGAGGTAAAAGACTGCTGCGTGGCGGCAGTAATGATTATCATATTTTATAATGGTTTTGAGACAGAGTTTTTTTTATTTGACTTAAATTAATTGAAATGTGGAAATAAATTCTGACTGACATAATAATAAATTTATTTATCAGGATTTGTTTGTCATTTGTTTTAACCTTCCAACTACTGAACAATTATTTATATTCGCATAGTCAGAATGTAATACAATAAATTAAATCCTTTCTTATAAATCAACACGTACAAAAATAATGTAAAACCTGTTTTGAAGCAAATTTTCACGCCTGTCAGTGCACATTATAATAAATGTTTACCACCGGAAATCTCGAATTAAATTTTGCCACTTCATAAATTTTCCGCGAAGCTTGCACTGCAGGTACTTCCGCTTGCCATTTTGAATTAATTATTCTATTCAGCACTGCGGCACTGCCCTCGATTGTCTTTCTGTAAGAAACGTTTCTTGTCTTACTATTAGATTTCAGTACAACGGTTCTGACACTTCTGTTGAGTATTAATTCCTGCTGTAATACTCTACCAATTTATTTATCGACATGCTGACTGCACAACTGTCATCCAGGAATCTCTAACCCGAGATCTCTTTCTCTCTCTCTCTTCAATCGGTCACACATAGCCTCTCTGTGTCCCAGTGTAATTTTGTTTATGAATAATTGGATAGCCTTCTCTTGTTTCTTCATTAGCCTCAGGTTCCACACCCATACAGAGTTACAGTGGTAAGAACCCGGGATTTCCACTATTCAGTCTCAGGGAAAGTTTTATGTTCATCTCGTTCTTTTGGGTTGGCTCCCAAGTATTAATTTAAAAACGGCGGTGCTCTAGCTAGAATGTCGATTTCCCCACCAAAATGTTTCCTGGGTATCTCTTCCTTGACACTCTTAATTACTTGGTTTGTCAATATTATCGTTTACTTATATTTTATCCGTTTCACCGCATCCTCCACAGCAGTGAAAATATTGCGTGTAATATGACATGTTTCTTTTACCCCCTTGTCCCACTTTTAAATTGCAACGCGTACCTACGTAATTGTAATAAAAATACAAATAAACGAAGATGGACAATAATACAATGTAAACTTTGTATCCAGAAACGTACAAATAAACCAATGAATACATTGAATTCATTTGAATGTGATAGTGAAATAATTAATACCAGAGTGACTTTAGAATAAATGTTCCCACGGTATAAATGCTTTTAAGCAGTGATTCTCAAACACTGCATCGCAAAAAATTAGTTATTCTATATAAAACGATAACGAGGATGAATTATTGTAGATATTTTTATGTAAAAGATAAATATTATATTAATAATAATTCAATATTAAATATAGCTAATAATTAATCGGCAATATAAGAACCGGCATTAGTACTTACCTAGAACATTTTTAATTTATAATTTATCCAAACCGCATTTATAATTGCTATTAGGTATTCTATAGTAAATAATAATTTTTAATATTTGGGCAAATAGAATACATTTTATAATACGATGTCAACAACGCAAACTTATGTTTTTATTGTACTTATTGCGACTCAATTTGTAAATTGATAGTTAAATACCAATAGTTAACTGTCAACCTAACCTTTTTACATTGAATTATGCGGATAAAAAAAATATTCAATATTTTTATATAGGTACAAACATTATACGTTTCATATACCGAGATACTACTTCCACCATTATTCAAAATATGAACGATATTCGGTTGAAACCTTTGAACGACATAATCTATCAAAAATGCGTCTGTTTGATTTGAAATTTAATATTGTTTGCGGGATACAATAGATTGATGGCAATATTGCCAGTATACTTGTAAAACAAAGATTTTAATTTCAATTTCTAAACGCTGCATGCAGCCGCTCTCATCCACTCTTCCAGCAATTTTTACCAATTGAAACTTAAAACTTGAAACTACAAAAACATAATCTTTTGAAAACGCCATATATGTTTTTTCGGGGATTATGAGATTGTATTCCAACTATTTTTATGATGCATGAATAAATGTGTAAAATTCATAGTTTTAATATTTCTGTTTATATGTAAATAGGTACTTTGCTAAAATATCCAAATCTAAAATCTCAAAGTAAACATATCTCCAAGACACGTGGTTATAATATATTATTATAGTACATTTTTCATGTAATATAAATAAATTGAGTAGGGAAGTATCGCTAAAAAAATTGAGAACTGGTTTGAGTCTCACCAACAATTTGGTACTTAGTATCATTCTGTAATACACTTAATTTTTGACGGATAAGTGAGCCATTCATTGTCTGCTTAGTGCATTATTGTCGAGATTCGAGAGCATGGCTGTAACATTAGACTGGTGATTAATTATCAACTTAGCGTTTTATATTATCTTTCTTAAATGTCCTAAATGATGTTAAACTACAGAAAACTTTGCCTTTACTATTATAGTTACAAAATAATGGAATAGCCCGATAAAAAGCGATTTTGAATAAATAGTTTTTGGTAGTGTATATACTTATTTTTGCATACCTACCAACTAAGTATACTAATGGCTGTTAATATGATGTTACATCCTAAGGGATGTAGGGAGTCTGATACAGTGATTTGCAACGGACTGAGCTGGGACGACTGGGGTCAAATATCTCGGATTGTAATTTGGACAGGGGGGTAATATATTTCAAAAGTACTGAAAATCGTTTGATGTTATCTTTATAGATGGTACACTATTATCTCTGTTTCATAAAAATGACACAATATGTCTTATACAGCTGATTTTAATGTAAGTAGATAATTATTGTACCTAAGTGAGTACTAATAAGCATGCCATATTTTATTTAAATATTTTTTTCGTGTGTTAGAAAAACACGAAATATAGATATTACATACTAACCCTTTTCAATGTAGATTTTAAACCCATATTTATATTATTAGGTACTGGTCTGATTGTCTCTTTTCTCCTTTAAAGTATACTATATAAGTTTTTATAGCATAGCAAAATATAATGTTTCTAAGAACTAATACTCATTTTACCTATTATATTTGCACGAAAGAGCAGGAATAATCTCGTTTGTCTGTCATCAAATCACAGTTAAAATGCATTGAAGTCCGTACATAAATTTTCACCAATGTCATGTTAGTTTCTCACGCTACAAAATTAATGAACACAAAGGGGCACATAGTGTATGATTGTAAATATAAATATATATTATATAGATAATAATATGAAGACATTTGCGTCAATGGTCCATTGAAACAATCTGTTTTTAGTTGTGCACAATGATCGGCTGACCTTGGCACATTTGGCAATAAGTATCGCGAACATGGACTCAGGGATGCGCGAATTAATAAGTACTAGATAATGGAGAGTGCATGTCAATTTTATTTGATAACTTCATTCACTCATATAGCAGAAAATTATTACTGACCGATTTTAAAATAAACACTGTGACAAAACATAAAATATTATTTTATTTTTGTTACTGTATATTTAGTTACATTTACATTGACTAATTTTTATCAGGCCCTTATTACGAGTATAAAATCGAATTTAGATTTTGTAACCAACCCAAAAAATATTAAAAAATAGTGAATATTTACCTAAATATCGAAGCATAGATACTTGAAGAACACGTAAGTATATTATAAAATATAATACATATAATGATCGACCATCAACCCCAATCAAACACAATATTGCTGTGTTTCAGTGCAAGATTGGAATGTGACAGTACACCATTGGCATAAATCTTTGCGACAACCGCAAACATAGCTTTATTACAGAACTTTCATATTGATATACCGGGTCAATTTGTAACTTACATCTGTTTCTAAGCGTTGCGTTTGTATTTCATTCCTTTATCCGGTGCTCAGATGTCCCTCGTACAGTTACCCCATCGTCCAGTTGACAGTACTGAATGGTCCTACATCAGAAATAGCATTTTTTTAAACCCAGAATTTGACAAAATCCGTCGATAATCAGACACAATATTTTTTTAGCTATTCCCGCCATTTTTGTATCCAGTAATTTAACAGATTACATTCATAAGTCAAAATATTTTTTAGGACTTTCGGCCAAAATAATATTATACATTCTATTCAGTATCACAGTTTCAGAGCTTTTTCCATGTTCTAAAATATATATATATAGGTACTTTGCGATGCAATACGCAAAGAATTTTCTGACATTGTGCGTACCTGTGTTTGACGTTTTACATGGTTCTTCAATTCTTTCACGTGCCAATAGAATTTTCTCCGCTCCATAGGTACACAACCGCTCTATTAGACTCTCAAAAGTGTGTCGCTAATTTTCGTTAACACTTAGAAACAAATGCATGCACTATGACTATTGAACATACGAAGAATATAATTTTTTTAAATATGTAGTTCAGCAATACTACTATAATATTATTATAAAGTATTTAAAATATTTACTTAATTACTGTTCTTGCTCCCTGAGTAACAGCAGTTTATCACATTACAATAATGCGAGCCGTTGATAATAATGATATGTGCTCACGTAGCATACCATTTATAAATAGAGACAAATAACTGCGGCATAATGGCGTTTTGTTTAAGCTGCATTATCCATCCGCCCACTGAGGAGCTCTTCTGATGATGAATGGTTTCTAAGAACACAATAATGATTATTCTTTTGCGAGAGATCTTTGTGGAAAAAATTTGTTTTGCTTCGCGCCATTACGGTTTTCGGGGTGATTCAAAATCTGAAGCCTGAAAAGATAATACAGTTATTTTTATTAGTTGAAACAGCGCTTAGGTTTAACAATTTCGAGGTGGGCATTTAAATTTCAATTTCGGGCTATACAACGATCATCAATTACATTCAATGTTCAAGCCCCACTCATCAATAACGAAGACTTCTTACAGAGTGATTATTTACCGCTCACTTAAAAATACCAATGGTAAATACAAATTCTTCTTTCTTTTGACCATATCTCACCCCAGCAATTGGCACATAGGGCAAAGCAGAAGTTCGCGATACTTTCTTAGGTCCATTGTCAACTCTCGCGCCTCCCGCCATACCAGACATGGAGTGCGTAGATTGCCTTTATAGCACCGCTGTAGGGTGAGGGAGGACCGGCCACTCAATAGCAAACAATTAACACTTAACTTGACTTGTAAGAAATAATTTAATTATAAACCATAAAATGTAATTATTTGTAAAATATAATACTCGTACTTATATCCACTAGGTGCTTACATGTGTTCTTAAATAAATTGGAAACTAACATTTTTGTAACCGCATTGAAATCTCACGATTATTAAAAACTACCTCAATGTCTTCAAAACCTAAACATACTTAGTGATTACAAGGTCATCCATAGAAAGAAACCGCAATTGAGTTTTGCATTGTGTACCATAGTATACTTATGATATCTGTTCATGGAAATATATGTGCGTATATGAAGTATGTCATTTATACGGTAGGCAACTATATGCTATAAACAGAATTCTACTATGCATGGGTGAAAGTATGAGTTTTCCGCATATCAGTAAAACGAAACAATGTATTTAATGATTTTTTTATTGGAATAATAATCTTATTCGAAATTTGCGGCAGTTTTATTTTTCTGTTGGAAAAGTGTGTTTTTATCTTGACTGTTGAATTACATATAGGTACCTAATCGTAAATATGTATACTATTTATACTACATAATGGTAAATGATATTATAAAATGTGATATATCTAAGAAGTTTTCATTCCGGTGGATTCCGGTTTTCGTGAACTGTTCTGGTTCCAACCTTGAATGTACCAAAGTGATAATAAAATATTACTTACTAGTATTTATCTCTTGGCAAAGTAGTGTTCATTTGAATGACCCTTACCTGTTACCATCAATTTCACGTCAAACAGTGTGGGAGCGAGCATTTTCCATTATTCCTAACCCAAAGCCTGTACTACTTTGTTCCTTTTCAGCCCTTTGTCTCACTTTGTTTTCCGACGAACCATTATTATTTTTTTATTATTCCGCTTTGCTTTGATTGTTTTTTACGACGAATAAAAAGCTAGCAGAAGCCCACTTAGGCCTCGCTTCAATTGTACACTCTAGTTAGTGATGAGTACAATAAAATTGTATCGATATTCTTTCTCGTTACTTCAATAGTTGATTTAAATTATATCTTCCTTCTTAAAATCAAATTTACATACATACAAATATTATTATTTTTCGTAAATATTTCTACCATTATATTTATAGCAAAACCAGTTTTATTCTTAACACATTCTTAATTCGTTTTGACATAAAATATAATGATAAGATTCAATACCTTCATCAATAACTGTGAAAAAAAAATAATAATATGTAAGTACACAAAATTTTGATATTTTTAATGTCAGTCTCCTTGTAGAATGTAAAGTGTAGACCTTATACAACCTGGACTGGTAGTTATTTTTGGGGTCAGAAATTATAACTACGCAGGGAAAGTTTATGTGACGTCATATCTTAAACAGTCAAATCACTAATTAGGTACGATAAGAATGCCAAAACAGAAAAGCAAGATGATGGGATCTCAACAATAAATGTGTCGATTAAAACATTGTTTTTAAGGTTTGAGACATCAAATAACTTCACATTCTAATATACATCAAAAAGACTTTATTACATTTTCATTAACATTTGTTAACTTAGTAATAAAAAATATAGCAAATTGACAAACCTTAAGTCTAAAACAATACTTAACAAAAACTGTTTTTTTTTGTTACATGTAAGTTGTACGTATGCAGTTCATCGTGGGACACTTGTTCGTGCGCCGCAGTACGTGAAACATGAGTTCGTATAACATTTTATCAAATGACGAGTTCTTCATTGAACATTTCACCGTGGAATACATTTTTACGTATCTTACAAAATGCAGCGATAGTTTTCAAATAGTACTGTTCCAGTTAGATCAACCTTAACCTAACCTAACCTAGTAAAGACATCTCATAAAATTCGCCACATGTTGTAGCATACGTACAAATATACTCCACGGTGAAATGAAAACAACGAAGAACTCGTCATTTGATTAAATGTTACACGAACTCATGTTTCACGTATTGCGGGGCACGAATAAGTGTCCTGCGGTGAACTGTTTACGTACAAATTTCCGGATACGGTTTTTAATGTTTGAGTCTTTCACGATTTTTGTTATCGTAACAGATTTTTGTTTTCAACTGTGTGTTCTTCCTCCTTCTTTCCCTGACGTTTTAGGCTTGATACAGTGGCCATTCTCGAGAGATAATGACTTGATGAAGTGTATTGTAAAGTGCATCACTACGAACGTCACTGATCTCGTATTTCTGGGAGTCACAAGTGACACAGCATACTATCATACTAATACAATTTACTGTGAACAACGTTTGCTATCAGCTAAACGGATCCCTGTTAATTTTAGGCACTTTTTTATAACAAAATATATATTTGATTTGTCTCCACTGGAATTAGTTCCATGCTCTGGTTGTTTTTCAATCATGCTATAAGTAACGAATAGTGCTTATCGACGTATGCTTGTACAGATGTTTCCATAACGCTAATTTCAATAAACATTATGCAATTGTAATTTACCATCACATACATTTTGTTTATGGTGATATTACTTAATTATTTCAGCACACATAATCATACCCAGGCCTAGTTGCAGGCATTGCGTTGGAGTTAAGACAAAAGCTCGTGAAAGGGTATTCCGTATTCGTCGAGAGCTTTCGTTGAGAAGGCTCGCATTGTGGGAAACAAACAGCACTTGACTCGACCAACGGGCGTTTGTTTTATGGCTCCGATTAAAAATACTGAAGTAAAAATCACGCTTGTTATGTTATGACGTCTGTGTTTAACAAGTGATTTTGACTTGCAAACGTATGAGTTCAAAATGCATGCGTAGTCATCAAAATGAAAGGATTAACTTATGAATTAAAAAAAGCTATGAAACTCATTTTTATGAATTATAATTATAAAGTATACATATAATTTGGGAAAGCCTTAAAACATACCTGAAATAATTTGGACCGGGCGGATTTCGAACATACATGCAGCTATTATTTACCGGTCGATTGCTAGCTCTACAACGAGTATGGATGCTGCTAAGCCAGGAAATATCACGAGTTTCAAAATGGTGCTGAAGAAAGGATTGGCGTATCCCTAAAACTCCTTAGACAGATATAGTAATAATTAATATTGGCTTCCTTAAATTAACGTAGACTCTTGCTATTATCAAAAACAGAAAACTACAGTATCTTGGTCACATCATTAAAAGTACAGAATTCCCTTACTTCATTATCTAAGAGATGACCAACGTTAAACGTAACAGAAAAAGAAACTCAGTGATTTTATACAAGTGCAGCTTCGCTAAATTTTTCAATGGATGTAGGAGATGCAACGAAAAGAAAATGCTCGGTTAATCTAGTATTATTATTAAGCTAATTTTAATTAAAATTACACTCTCTAAGTTACCATTTACAAGATAGATATTTAGTTATTCTATTTTAGATATAAATATTATGCATATAACATGTATCACCTAGTAAAACTATGTTTAATATAATATATGTGTCAGTAAAGTTCATATAATAGTAATAGACAGTTTCTCCCTACTTGAAAGCTCACGTATCACGTGCTCGTAAAAGACCATTAGAGAATATTTCCGGTAGATCGCCATTCACTCCGATCCCGGTTAACAAACGACCGGAACTTGATCCCCTACTAACTATGTATGATGTCAATGGAGAATAGTTTACACGAGGTGAGAGACGATTGTTATTATTTATTTTCATTGTTCACTTAGTCATCTCCCAGTCAAATGAAATTGATCCTATTTTATAGAATATTTTATAGGTGTGTTTTTAACATACTGTAGGCATGCTAAAGTATCAGCGGTTATTTTACCGATAAAAAAAATGCTTTTTATTATATGACTAAAAATAATATAATAAGCACTTAAACATTTGATTAGGTACCTATTAATTATCAAACTATGTTGGATATAATTTATATATCTTTACTTTTTCAATTATACTAAAAATCGTATATAACAAAAGATGTTGAATTTTCTTTAAGAAAACTTTCTGTGATTTCAATATATAAATCACTGAAAGCAATATCAGTTTGGCGTAAGTATCAATTTTGAATAGGAAATACAAATGCAACTATGAATCGTGCTTGGAGATTGTATGAAAATTCGTTAACCTTGAGCTTTTGTCATCATTTACATACGTTTAGGCTTTCGTCGACATCTTTATATTATAATCATTTATCAACATAATGTTGATGTAGGTAATTCACGATAATTTTGAAGATAAATATATTATTCTATTAAATTATTTAAGCAACATACGTGTCGAGTAAATTAAAGCATTTTTGTGAATAGCAATTAGCGATGGTATGTTTTTCAATACTAAAAACCACAAAATGTGTCAAACGAGAGATAAACTATGAAGTTTAAATTATCAATATTGCAAGGGAGATAAATGAAATTAAAGTACATACCTACCTATTCCAATTATTGAATTAAAAATTCTGATATTTCACTTGACAAATGTAAAAAAATTATATTATTTAAAAAAATTTGACGTTTCTTATATAAAAATAGTTTATATATATACATTAGTATTACTATCTATTTAGTACTTGTATAATATGACATGTATAATATGGCAGTATGTTATCGAAGCTCATGTCTTGCAAATGTTTCTATAGATTATTGCGCTACTGCCTTTGGTCCATTTTTCGATTATTAATGCCTTATTAAACAACTACAACAGATTGAAAGCTGCGATCAACAGTGACGGAGATTTATAGTAATTATGTTTAACATATTTCACACAGTAAAAGCTCAGACTCATGTTTAAATACAATGTACGTAAATAAAATAACGCCACACAATTAATATAACTGCATACAGTTATGCTTGTAGTATTCATTTGTTTAGAATTATTATTGATAATAATCAGTGTACCTAAATATTACATTTACATAAAGGCAACTGATTTTCTAATTTGGTTGCCGAAAAACGTCATCTATATTTACAGTTTACAGAGCTTCACAATAGGATTTTTTATTATTAAAAGCTGCTTATCTAGAATATTTTTTTTTCTCATTGAATCAATAATTGCAATGTTTGATCAATCAGATACATTTTAAATTTTAAACAATAAAGTGATTAACCAATTGAAAAAATGTCATTGTTATTTATAGTTGAGGATGATTACTTTACGTACTTGAGTTTTCTGATATTGTAACATAAATCAATCCCTAATCAATCAATATTAATAAAGTCATAATAAAGATTGCAAACCGTAGTTCCGTACCGGGAAAATGAACAATAATTAGGACAAATTGAAAAACGCATTTTAAAAAAACCTTCATCTAATTATTGTGATATTGAAGAAAGGTGATATTATCAAATAATACTTAGGTATATGTTGACCACTTTGTTTCACCCTAAATAATATTGTCTAATATATGTTAGACTGTATTTTAGAATTAAAAATGATTCAAATTTAATGTACTTGCGGTCAACTAAATTTGTTACAACGGTGGGATTTTGATTATCCATTCCTGATTATCCCAGTAATCACTATTCGTTGAAATAACATGGATACTTTAAGCGTTGACTGATTTTGAGACCTCTATGATAGAAATCAATTTATAAAATAGCATAGTTTTATTTAACTCAATTAATTTCCCTAAACATATCGACGTGAATGCCAATCAAAGAATCTATTGCATGTCTTATTTGCTTATAGTTTATGACAGGTTTTAGACTTTTTGGTGAAATTTAAAATACAATAATAAAGTTATGCTGCAATAAGTTTTTAACTTAAGATTATCAAAAAGTAGGCATATCTTTAAGCTTTTAGATAAAACGAAGATCTCATGTGCTTCAGAAAAAACCGTGATTACCAAACATAAAATAAGCAAAGAAAAAGTTAAAGAATAAATATAGATACAACATTGTTTTCATCTGCAATCAATATATCATATTATTATCATTATTTTATCTAACGTCAACCACGCCACTGAGTCTCCATTTTTTATCCCTTGTGTCAAAAGAGTGTCTGTTGCTATTTTTTGGTGTTGCCAGAAAACAAAGAATCAACACCGTCATCCGGTGGTCGTTTATAACCAGTAAACATTTTCGGGGAAGTTTTTTTTTCATCCCTTATTCTCGTCAATTTTTTCAAATTTTATTCTTTGGTGGCGGTTAAGTGACGCGGAAAAATAACGTATGTTTAAAAAAACGGAGAAAAACTACACCCGGGAAAATGTGTGGGGCTGTGATTTCTTTCATTTTTGTGCACCCCCTTTTGTAAGGGAAGTTTTTATCGCGTCTGCTGCTAAATTAAAAATGTATTAATTTTTGCGGTGTCACGAATGATGTAATTATTCACCAATCTTTAATATGAATAATACGCGATAACTTTATTAAAATAATATCAGTGGGATGAAGTGGATTTATATACAAAATATAGTTATGTTTTATTAATACTTAAGAACAAATTAAAATAAAAATAAAATCTTACTTAAAAATCATTAAGTATAATGTCGCCATAAGTGAAAAAAGTGCGTCGTGCTACAATAAATATCCAAAAATTACGTGTAGCGCATCTTGGCATGGAAAGATGCGTGTTGGACATAACGCGAGAAGACTACAAAAGGAACCAATGGTTAAGGTGGTACACAAAAGGACTCGATGTGATAGAGGTCGCTTAGTAGATGGAATGATAATGAGCTGGATTGACTCTCGGCAAATGAACAACCGCTGGACGAATTCCGTCATACATTAGACACTAAACGACCACAAGAACGCCATACAACCCACTGGATGTGCGAACTCAGTTCCCTGGACTCGCATGGCAGCGAAGAACTAGGGACCTAAAAAAGTGTAAGAAGCTAAATAAAGCCTTCATTTAGCACTGGGTCGACTGGATGATAAATTGCAATAACGTAGATGAGCCATTTTTTATATATTCTTACGTTTTTCGCCGCATTTTATTAAACATGACAATATCAATCATTAGTTAGTGGATTAATATTTCTTAGATAACCATTCATTTTTTTTCACACTACTCGCTGTAAACAATGTAGATAAATACTGCAAAGTAAGAAGTATTTTTATCTCTCCTGAACATTTTCAAAAATTAGTTTATAATATGGTATTTTTCGCGTTATACCCAACATGCACGTATCTGTGACATATAAGAACAGCGACCTACAAAGATTATAAGTATGCTGTATATCCCTAAATGTTTTACAAGAATATATGATTAGTTGAAGTTATAATAAATGTAATATATTAATAATAATGTACATTAAATTCAGATCATAATAGTCTGTATCAACTAACTTTAGCGAACGGCTAGTTAACACGCCTTGTAAAACTCCGTTACCACATCTACGAGTCAAAGTAGGCTCGTGGTCACGAAATTATATAATATATACTGATAATATAACAATAAGTTTGAACATATATTGATATTATCCGTACTTTACAAATATCTAAAACAAAATACATTTATAACAACATTATCATAACAAATAAATCATCCTGTCACAAACAATTCGAATCAATCATAAAAATACACCGGAGAGAAATATCGGTATGCGTTTGGAAGGAAAATCTAAATATAAAATAGATTCCTGTGTCTATAAATCATTGTTCTTGTATCAGTCAGTTTTATTGCTTCCGTCAACTGAGAAGTGCGGCTTCAACAAGTTCCGACGTAAAGAAATATTACGAAAAAATACATACATCTCTCGTGTTTGGAGAGAGAAAAATAAATATATGGATATTAGAAACGCATCGATATATTTTCGATGTGTATCCGATGACAGTTTTCCAACATTTTAATTTAATGTACACACATACGTACATTTTCTTTTGTTACTTATTGTATAACAATATCTCGATTAATTGAATTCAAATTTACTGTTAGATATAATAGAAACATTATTGCTGTAGAACAATAACTTCTTGTCCACGTGTTAGAACTGTGAACTAACACTCCCCTCCAGTGCAGCTAATCACGCTTCAAAGTTATCATTTCAATGTACGCTCCCGTGGTGTAGATCTGTCAATTTACGTAATTTGAAGCTTTTTTTTGATTAAAAATATCTCTAAAACGATCAGAAGTGATCTTAGAATTATTATTAGTAAACTCTTGGTTTATTGCGAAGAAGAAAATGAGTAGCATCTAAAAGGAGAGCCGCCATATTATTCAAAGATGCCTCTAGCACGCGTTGCCGCCATGACAGGTGCGTCACTAGAAGCCTTCTACATGCGATTACAGCGACTTGTTTTCGCTGATTTATTGTTATCGGACAATAGACATTTACAGTCATCAATCAGAATAATTAATAAACAGGTATAAGAAAAATACAAAAATACTAATAATTATAGATAATAGGTACGTATTTATGTTAGCACTAAGCCGGCTCGCACGTGTCGAATACGTTAATGTGACGTCATCGTTATTCAGAAAACACACATTGCCAAATAGAGCTCCGCACAATGGTGGAATGCAACTTTATGGTTGAAAAAAAATCATCTAGTGCTGCTAGCAACAAATCGCATGCGCTGGGCTGGGCTGCAAGTCGAAGCCACCAGTACGCATGCACACATGCAACGAATTGGTCATTCTTGACGTCGAATCTCGCCAGTCGCCGCATTCGTTACGCGCGACTGTCGCTAGGCGCCTATGTGCCCGGTCTTCATATGCAACATCGGTGCGACGTTCCTAGAAGGTTTGATTTATGGCTGTGCGGCAAATGAGGCGAGTTTAGGTGTGCGAGTCGGCTAAGTGCGTGATGCAGAAGCATTTAATTAACTAAATCACACTTGGTAATAAACACTATCCAGAGTCGCTAATTTAGTTTGACTTAGATTCATATCCTGACTGTATTTTAAATGGTTTCGTTCTGAGCCACTGTCTTTTTTCCGTAGATTTAGTCACTACTATAAGACGTACATTATGCATGGATACAGTAGACAACGCATTCTCAGATGTCGTATTTTGCCTTCTAAAGATAGATGTCCATATTTAAAATTAAAAAAAAAAAACAAAGGAATAAATGCAGTATTATAAAACACAGAATGAAGAGTAGATATTCATATATAATCCATAAGCATACATACTCTATTACGAAGTCATTAGAGAACGTGAAAAGGATCTTTCCCTACCCATATAATTCTACAAAATAACAATATTTCTGAATATCTTATGAGAATCGCTGACATGTCAAACATATAACATGTGAGGGAAGTTTTCTCCAGTGGCACCCTCCTTGTTGTCAATAAGTTTTGTTGTGATACCCCCCGCAGGGAAAACTATTGCGGCCTATTTGGTCCCGGCATCCCCTCACCCCTTCTCGCTCCACCTATAACTAATTGAGTTGGATTGTTGTTGCTTCAAACATCATCACATTACAACAGCATGTAGCACCAGAGAAGATTTTCATCCCAACTTCCAAATAATATTATATTGTATTACCTTCCATTTAGTAGAAAATAAGCTGCAGAATATTTGCTTATTATATTATTTCGCTCAGGCACTCAGATTAACATGAAGTCTTATTTAAACGCAATTATCAACATTAATCACTATCTCTAAAATTCTGGATAAAGACATCACAAGAATTCGTATTGTTCTTCTTCATCTTGACGTTAAAACACTATGCGGGTCTTCGTCTCTTACCTTTTAGCTTTAAATATCCTGTGGTGCAGTCCAGCAATCTAGATTTTCTTTTATCCTCAAAGTATGCGTACATACCCCCCTACTAACTACAAATATTATGTAAATCGTTTAAATTATTGAAATTGATCTCTGTTAATGCAATCATATCAGGTAAATAATGCGTTTATATTTTTTATTTTTAAATATTTTTGGTACCACTTCTATCGAAGGTTAGTGCCCAACTTTCAGTACAGCTCCCTTTCATGGGAAATTTGTATCTGAGTCTCAACGTCTTGGACACTGGAGTCACTTAAGCAGATTGCATAGCCAAAAAAGCAGATTCCATTGCTGCCATTTACTTTCTACTATATTATAAGTTATAGTAAATCATACGTCTTCTCATTACAGGAAATATGACCGAAGTATGCATTTTTTCTGCAATCTATAGAAACTATAAGTTAAATCCTCTTCATTGGTAATGTGATCTGGCCCGTATCCGGACTCTTATACGTATGCAGTTCGCCATACCACACTTCACCGTAAAATTTTGTATCGGAAATATATGGACATATATTAAAGACCGTCCAACCTCTTTGGTTCGTATAGTACTTTGACATAAAATTCATATTATCTAAATAAAACACGGTTCTTGTCGGTTTACACTTAACAGAAAGCCAGCAGCAAACAATGTTTGAAAATATTATATACTGGATATACTGGATTGTTTTTTAGGTTAGGTTAGGTTTTCATTCTTGAATTCATTAAGTTTGCCAAAAAAACTGGAGACCGTATGGTCATCTCTTTCCTATTAGAATGCTCATGGCGAACTGTGCCACGGTGAAATGTTTTACGTACAATTTACATGTAACCGATCTGCCTATGATATATTTATGTACACCGACTCAGCCACATCTCGAAAGCCTTCGGCCAAATCTTTGGAGCACCATTTGGTGGATAACGCTTAATATATCCTGATATTTACCAATATGTTATTAATTTTATTATAATTGTCTTCTAATATAATATGTTTTATTATTCGTAAAGGTAGATAATTCTGAATGATTAATAATAATAAATATTTTTCTTATATACCTGTATATGTAAAGGTTTTATATAGCAATAAAATAAATGCTCTTCTCGAGATGGGGTACAGAATTCTAATTTATTTTTCAAATTAATAAATAGTTCGATAGAAAGTCATCAAAATTGTATTTTATCCAATTACCAATTAGATTTGAACTACTGTGAATATAAATCGCAATCCATTTTGTCGGGTGGGATAAGGGAAGCGTCGAACATCATAACAACAATTAAACGATATTTAATCATATTCAAAACTGCATGCATCGCTGAACAATAGGGGATGTTGAAAAAGGCAGAGTCATACATTGAAAGATTTTGCACACGTTAAAGATTTCACATAGAATTCGATCACTTTGATTTTTTTTTTATTTCGCTGTGAAAGATATTCAGAAAAATTATGTTTAAATAATTATAATATTATTGCTTCTTATATATTATTGTTTTAAATTAGCCTTACGCGTGCATGTATTTACCGATGACAGCACGTATTATCGCAGCCGTAACAAGAAAAACCACGTGTAAACATGTATTATCCTGCATGCACGAATCAAAAACTTTCGGAAGCTTCTGAATTTTTATGCGACAATTGGGTTTGTTCGATCTGCGTTTCGATAGTGGCAAACCTGCAGGAGCACCGCGGAGAGACTCATTTTGAGGTTAACCGATTTTTACGACCTGTCAAATAGTACCATAAACTCATAACATCGCGTCTCGCTTACTCCTGAAAAATGAGATTGGAGAGACAGTCGGCACTTTTACGTATAAATAGTTATTGTCACGATAGTTGAAAATACACACTATTGCTGTCAGTAAATCCATGCACGTATACAGGCGCTATTATTTTATTAATACACAATTGACACATATGTTATCAATACTTTACGTATAAATAATAAACTGTAGTTTTCAACGTATGGATTTGATCATTCACTATTCTTACTAAAGTAGTTAATTCATCCAACTAGCATAAGTACAGTACTGTACAGATTAATATATTGAAAGAGTCTCTTTAGAAGAGTATATTTTTTAATCCTAATGATTTAAGATTATTATTTCAATACCTTTTGTATTCATTCAGTGACGTGAAACCGGCAGATTGTGCTTTAATTAGGGGGTAGTTAAGGAAATATGAGAATCGTTTTAAAACAATATTTTTGTTAATTCTACGAATTTCAGTTGTCTATTTTCTCTCTTTTTGCATGACTTCCCTATTGCAAGTGTTCAGTTTAGATTTTTGTGTCGTTATCGAGGTGGGTTTATAACCCGTAAATACCCGACATAAATAACACAAATATTGTAAATTAATTATTGTAAAAAAATGTTTTTGTGTTATAATAATACTCTCCTACGTAAACGTCAGTTCAATTAATTAAGAATTAAGACCCATACATATTTAAGAGTATCGATTTATAGGTTCTAAGTAATGAATTTACAAAAAATAATGAATACAGAGTCCCTATTAAGAAATTGGTGATGAATATAATCGGACAACTAAATTAATTCATAGTTTTATTGTATCTTACATACTAATAATATCATTCATCCGTTCGTGTATATGGAGATAGTAATAAAGCACAAGGGTTGAAACTACCCCGCGTGACGGCGTAATAATTTCCTTATTGCGTCTGTGTTTAGGGGTCGCTGCAATCTGTTTTAGTCTGATTTCTCGCACGCGATAAATCTAATGCGCGGAAGATGAATACCCAACGATTCGTTTGCGCATGTTTTACATGATTGGGCAATTATCACAACTTGCAACTCACCGAATTCACAACTATATTGGAAATCATAGTTATAATCAGTGTATTAAATTTAATATATGTCATCGTTGAGCTGTTAAAATCTCCGATGCGAAAAATTTGTCAAAATATTTTTATTTTTATTTATATTAATTATATTGCATAGTAGCCTATCAATGTTCTATATTATAACATCAAAATTAAAATATAATTAATTTTAGAAACATACAATGTAACACGTCTGATTTTAACACCGTAACACCTCTAATATAAGAACGTAAATACTCGATAATAACGAGCCCCTGTTACCTGTTATTAAGCCTACAATCGTCTTTAATAATATCCAGATTCGACTTCGTAGATTTAATACCTGCTCGCTCTCTAGCGATGATTACAGTTTAATGTCAGTCAGTCAGCAAAACATAATAGCGCCTGTACACGTGCATGGATTTACTTGTACCAATAGTGTATATTTTAAACTAACGCGATAATAACTATTTACACGTAAAAGTGCTGACTGTCTCGCCGGTCTCATCTTCAAGAGTAGTAAGAGAGGCGCGATGTTGTCATTGTATGGTATTTTGAGCTCTGGGTTCGATCCCGGTGAGGGCATAATATATTTATGTGATTTTCTCAAAGCCTGGGTGTTTGTGATTAAAATAAAACCAAATTTACTGACAACCACCTTCTACGAAAAAGCAAGGACATGGTCATTAATAATTACAAAAAAAAAAAAAAAACTCGTAATACTTGGTGCGATAGAAAAAATCATATACATTTTCAAAAAACCTACATACTGTTAGATATATTAAATTTATTCTCCGCGATTATTTTAAAGCATGTTCTATCATTTTGTATTAAAAAAAACTTACATGTCACAAAACCCGACGCTCTTTGAATCAGATACGATATAAAAGCCCCTGTGCCATTTTTTCAGGGGTTGTGAAAAATTTTGTCTCTGAAAAGATTTCGCGAGTCATGCTGAAGCAGGGATGACAAACGGGGGAGGCAGATTACGGCAACTCACAATGCCAGTTATAGACAACATCTGCAAATTGCGTATTAAGAACATTTAAATTATTAAATAGGTATCTTCTTATACATTCTCTCGTGGCTTAAGATGGTGACCAACTTGAAATTCTGTCATCTTTTGATCGACCATGACTTTCCACCCCTCTGGATCCTTTCCTTCTCCCATGGTTAAGTGAAGGCTACCCCAATCACCTCCTTCACTTGATCACTTCGACGCTCTTCCTCTGCTTCTCCTTCTCTGGAGGCTACCCAAAATCACCAGTCTCTCCAGGTTATTCGGTCTGCATCTATATATGTCATTAAAACTATAGAATGCATCTCAGACATACCTATTGTCAAAAACTGTTCCTTTATCTGTCTGTAGCCTCTGGATTATAGACTAATTTGTCATGTGCTTTGTCCGAGAAATACGAAGCATTCGGCGCCAACACCACATTTCGAAGGCATCAATTGCCTTCCGCTCCCTTGCTCTCAGGGTCCATTACTTGACACCGTACGAAAATATAAAGAAGACTAATTTAAAAGGTAATTATTATTTAAACTTTATTTGTTTTGTATTCTTAATAATATGTTATTATAGTTATATTATGTCAGTAGAATTTAGAAATATAATTAGGTATATAAAATTAAATGACTTTTCCAATTCTTTAAATTTTGTTTTAAAAAAATCTAGTAATCCTACATTAAAAATGTAAAACGTATCTTAAGTGTTTGTACTAAATAATGTGGATAATCTAATCGTTAGTATTATTAACAATATTATCATCTTCAGTTTTATATAAATTTAGCTCTATTCCTTAGAAGAATGTTTTTTTTATGTCTGGAGAATTTTTTTTAAATCATTCCGTTTAAGATTACTTAACTTTTCCGTCCATGGATTCAGGTTGCGCTTCACTAGAAAAGGGGAGTGAAAATCTGTGGTTTTATCGGGGGAAGCCCCACCGCATTGTGATTGAAGGCGTTAAGTGTCGTGTGAACACACCACAATAAATTGCAAACTCGTTGTTTCCTATGAATAAAGCAGTGTATCATAAAACATAATGTTGCCAGTCATTCGCATTTAAAATAGGATGAGCCATTGCAGGCTGGTGTCACGCCATATGGAAACATTGTGTTCATAGATAAAGGCGAGGGAATATACTATTACAGTACAAATAACGCTAATATTATGCCTGATCATATTGATTCAGCTATTTCGTTATTCGCGAATAATTCGCTACAATAACTTCCATATTATAACATTCTTAATAAAAATAAACACCTCAATTGTGTAGTTATAAGTTTTATTAGTATTTATTCCACAGTTAGTACAAAACTTAAGTATATCTAACTATAAACATTTGAAATGTTTGTTATTTTCATCCGTTCCATCAAGAATTAACAGGGAAAATAATTAATAATACAATTTACACCTAAATTTGGAAACGTATTGATTTATGTTAATACAACGTTCATATATTTATGGTATAAAACCACAACCTTTATTACTACAAATATGTATAATATTGTACCTTTTAACTCATACAACAATATAATACGTACATTATTAGTATATATGCTGTAGATACGAGAGTATTCTCAGATATAATCGACTAAATACTATGTATTTACCCCGGAATTTTACTTAGGTTACTATACTTCTAAAGGATCAATATTATTAGTAATATGTAAATAAATATTTTTAGACTATCATTGAGCTACCACGCCACAATACTACATACCATAATACTTCATCGCTACCTGCTAATTTTCAATTAACTATTAACATAACCCTACCCTACAATTGATAGTACGTAGCAAGCAGTTGGTAGGTATAATATATTATGTAATTTTTAACACCCCCACAACCAAAAGTCACAGCATTAAACTAATATATAATATATACTTAATACAATAGTATATTATGTGACAATTCAATAAAGTCAAAAATTACTTGAATGTATAAAAAATCAAATTGATTATTTAATTATTTTTTTGTCCCTTGATACTTTATTTATTCCAGATAGATATTCATATTCTTTCGATAAACTGTGGGTTTAGCCACTTGTACCGTAGGAAATGAATTGAAAAAATGTTTTATCAAATCAATTTACCTTGCGAATATTCGAAATGGAGTGTAATCAGGCAAAAGCACTCACGTTCGGTGTACACCGTAAAACATCGATTATTGAATCAGACGCATTCATTGTTGGGCCTAATGAACTGGAAAAATCATTACAATCTGAAGCCCTCTCTCACGTATAACTGTGAAGGTTAAACAATCATAGAACATAGGCATAATATGTAAACGGTAGGAAATTTTAAAGGCTGTATTATTTGTAACTCACATTATATCTGCTTAAAGTTTGCCTATATATAACCTTGGTTCACATTATTTTTCCATTTGATTATCTTTTCTTTCCTCTATCATCTCTTATCAGGCGTCGGACACTATCAGGGTGATCTTTACTTTATTCACACTTGTACCAATCACTTGGACTCTTATGTCTCAGGACATGTGGCATCTTTTCCTGCCACGTATAACGTTGATGTTTACTTTGATAATGCTTTAGAAAATGCTGTATTTTTTTCCTTTCATAATGTTGTGGAGATACTGTAGTTTTCCAGTTTTAATAAATACTTTACAAAAATAGAACATATTAATCTTATTGAACCCTTAATTTGCATGGTGATGTTTTTCAGCAACAAACTGTATTATTCTTTATATTTTTTGTGTGAATGAAATGTTATTTTAAAACTTGCAGTTTTCTGCAGTGAACAAAGTATGCTGACAAAATAGTTAATTTTTTATTCACAGATGTCACTGTTAATTTATTAAACATTAAAAAAGTGCTTGGTTGTAAAACTAATATGTACTTAAAGGGTTGCCATCTTGCGTTTAAGGGTTAAATTATTTTTACATACACTGGACACATCTGAATGACTAACGTGAAACGATGTTTATTTTCATTTAGCTCTTGGTTAATATTGTTATATATTATTTCGTTAGTTTTTCACGTTGTATTTTCATTATTTATGAAAGAAATAATAAATTAGTTAGCGCGATTTGTGGCAATTGGGTTAAGTATATTAAGTTTTAAAATTTTCATATTTTAATTATCATCTACAATTCAAGGTAAATGTTAAATAATCTCCACTACTGAAATCACCACAGTGAAGCTAAAATCAAAGCTTAGTAAACTCATCTGCCATTTTTTTTTTAAATTTTCTTTCTAATTTAAATGTAATTGAATCCACTGTCTTTATACTATTCTAAAATATCAGAATATAGCTTATTTATAAATAATCCATTCTGATAAATCCACCTTACACACATAAAATCCGTATTTATGTTATGTAAATAATAATGCAAGTGTGTAATTTACGTCGCGGTTAATTCCCTCTTTATGGCACTGGAGTGCGTTCAGTGTTTATGTAATTACACAATTAATTGACTGTATTTTCTTAAATGGCAACATTTAACTACAAACACAGCCACGACTTAAATATAAGATTACTTGGGTGAGTTTATAAACAATTCCCAGACAATTCATAAATAGTCCAACATGTAATGATCTAGGTTATTTAGGTAGTATACTCGTAAGTATAAGTACCTAATATTTTTTTTAATTACTTATTAGATAGAATATGTCATTAAGGTGAGAATCAGATTTGTTAAATATATTGTTGCTCACTATAAACAATTTGTTAAAATGACGTTCTAGTAAATTTACATAAACAAATCTCATACTAGTAACATTTATTAGTAAATTTAAAACATGTTTTTCTAATTATCTTTAATAAGTTAGCTCTGTTTGCAGTTCACTTAACGTATATAATATAATTAGAAGGTATCACGTATTAATGTCATCAGAATCATCATGGGTTTCTGCTTGTTTCACTTTTCAAGGCCTCCCCGAGCTCCGAACACTTCTCTCTTTATTAACTTTTCGCTGCTGTATATTTCGACCAATATTATGTAGATATGATTATAATATACCTAGGTACCTGCATATGCCATACATAAAGCGCGTAGATCGTTATTGTATCAACGCTGCAGGATGAGGCAATATTGCACTCTCGTACCGCATCCGAAGTACTTATCCCTGTCACGTGAAGCGACTTTTCGGAATCACACCTTTCATCAAGAACTAACATGTCTCGAGTGTTATGATGCGATCGTATCAATGTATCCCCAAGATTCTGTATATACATCGATGCTCAAAACTTAAAAGTTGATACCCTTGGTGAGATCCACTATTAACAGGTAGGTAGGTACAACAATTCGATTCAACATTCTGATTGATTTAAATTATGGTAACATATATTACATAATATAGATGTAATATCGTATTTCTTGTGTATACTACAATCAAATAAAACATAAAGACATATTATATTTGCCTGCAAAACTACACTTAATCCCTCTTTCTCGCTTTGGCCTCCCGTTTCATTTTCAATGGAACATTGTCAACATTCATTATAAACCGAAGCATCGTTATCTCTTGGAAATCATCCCTTTTAGTTGATATAAACCACCCTTTAACCCATGTACACCGCACTAATAATTTCTAAGAACAATGTTTGTTTGAGTCTAATCACTAAATGCTGCCAACCCTGAAAACAGGGCACTTCAAACTACGAGCGACTAAAAAATAATTTATATTATATTCGAGTTTATATTTTTGTCAATGCTATCTTAATCACTTTAAAGGACGATTTTTGTTGGAAAGATATTAATGTTAATTTAATTAAAATACAATATTCCTATACTAAGTAGATCAAAACCATTTTCGTTCAAGGGTATTTCGAACGTTTTAGCTATTGATCGAAAAATATATTTTTATTAAATTTAATAAAAACACTAAATGCTCTACTATTGGATGCTACTACTAATGGCTCTTACAATACTCTATGAAATGCTTTCCAAATGTGATCCATGACGTTGGTTAGTAATTAAAGTAATTAATACCTACTTTGATTTAAAATACAAAAGCCGATTGCCAATAGTAACTCAATATTGTATTGTAAGAGCCATTAGTTAAAATTTGTCGCAATTAGCTAGGATGCCTATAGCATTGTGGTCGATGTGCGTGGGCGCGAGTACCGAGAGACGCAGGTTCTATTTATACCGGGGATTTTATCTATTGGTATATTTTCTCAGAAGAGTTTTCAAAATTATGTATTTTCAATAAAAAGAATATTACATTCTTAAATCTTGTTAATTATTGAATATACGTCAAACATTAATTTTATTTAATTTACCGGTCTTAAGGCCTCATGCCTCAGTTGAGGCATGGTCTAAAAATATCGTGGCTAGGCGATGCGCGGATTGTGCAAATAAAGCGTGCCGAATGAAATATAATTTGTCATATGAATCCAACATGCGTCCATTTAATGTTCTGTTTATTGTTCTATTAGTAACAATAATAGTAATATCCATTGACATGTTTTCTTTTTCAAGTAAATGGGTAACGTTTTTTAGTCATCTTTACACGATTTAAGAATTAATACCCCCGTCGCCATCACGAAACAAATTGACGCGTTCACTGCTCGACGTTCACTCTCCAATTCCTAGCGAGTCCTAAATTTCTTCGCACCTATAGTTGAAAATTATTTGCCGTTTCACTGAAGTACCGTCTTAACAGACTATGCGAATGCAAGACGTCAGGATAAATGGAATAAATGTCGATATTCGATATAAATTAGAGACGATATTCGTTAATCTGTAGCAACTGATACTAAATACATTAAAAAAATAAACTTTCAGCCAGCCGCGTTAACACATGACATCTTAACAGGAAAATTATATTCAAAATACGTTCAAAATTAAAAACTCACATTCGTTAGTGTCAGCTAAATCTCGTTCATTGACGTCATCTATATACGTGGTAAAATGCACCAATGACCATTAATTCTGCAACGATTTATCTTATTTTCTTTAAACAATATTGATTCTTATGACTGAATAATATTGTTTACCCCTTCCGCGCAGGCGAACCTCTCCACCCCCTGTTCGGAAACAAGCAACGACCCCTGGGAGGAGTTTGTCGAATCGGCAAACAAATCTTTATTTGTTTAGATCTCTTTGAAGTGATAGCTCTTTTCCCGATATGGAGATTTGAATGGGAATTGACGGGACGGGAATAATACAGAATCGCTTTCATTTTGACGTTATACAATTCGTTTTTAATACCGAGATACTCAACCTTTGCATACACACATTTTTGTTAATAAAATTATCTTTATAATATTATTATTTTATTATTACACCCACGATGGCCGCTTGGCTTAAACGCCGGCATATAGAGTAGAGGATCCCAGGTTCGAATCCGGGGTCTGGCAAGTACACATATTGTTTTTCAATTTGTTTATGAGTCAGAGTATGGACCTAATAGGTTGAGCAAGTGGCTGACATCCATTTCTCGTAAAAATAAAATCTGTTAATACAAACCTCTACTCTGTGGAGGAATATTAGGATCGAACATGGTCGAAAGAAAGAAAAGAATTTTATTATTATACGTGCCGGCTGAAATCGGCTCCAATATCAATATATCCATCAATACCTTACATAGTTTGAAAACATCTCAGATATTAAATTTTTAAATTTTAAATATTTACTTAATTGTTTTTATCTTTTTACTCTAATATCTATATAAACACATCCTTTTTTCTACTTTATTGTTATATTGGTTGTTATTTTTAATTAAGTCATTTTTATAATTTGTATTTATTATGTATTATGGTGCATTTAGCCAATTGCTGTAATGCTATAATATTCTTTTTCTAAATAAATAAATGAATAAATATATCCCTACTAGAAAAAGTCTTTTAAAAAAATACGATGCCGGACTGGACCCACATCCATTGGATTTCAGCTAATGTGCTTTATCAATTAACCCACATGCGTTCTACCCAATTACAATGAAATTAACTAGTATTCATACAGCTGAAACGCATCACAAATTGCGTCAATATTGGAAATTGCCGTCAGGATCTAATTTGAGTTACCCAATCGCCATCCACGACGATATGACGCTATACACGTGTCAGACTGAAAAAAAATAGTGACACACTTCCTTGTTCCAAAATGAAACTGTACGGGACTGCTTCATCAGTCCATGCACCTCGGTGCTTAAAGAAAAATAAAAATAAAAATAAATATTGACTTGCTCTTCCGTCATTCATCTTAATAAGTAACATGAAGTGTCCACTGTACCCATGTATTGAAACTCTGCTGAAACAAAGTAGTCAGGAGTTGAAAGTGATGAATCTTAGGAGGGATTGGGTTTATTCCGTTCTCAATAAGACATGGCAAACTTTTCAACTGCTTCAAAGTTGGCCTTGGTTAATAGAAAGTCGGCGTAGCCAATTGGGCCCGTGTGTGGATGGAGCCTGGCAAATAGCTCAACTTGATCGGATCCCAGAGGACCTATTCAGCGTCAAAATAATCTATCAATACTGCTCTAAATATACATGCTGAGCTCAAACTAGTCTCGAAAATTTTGAACATTACTTCAACATTCTTAAATTTGTTTCCCTCCTAATTGATATGGTGGGTGCGTCTCATAGAGGTATTTAATAAAAATAAGGGCAAGGAATCGACTTTCTCATACAACTGAATGAAGCAGGCCAACAATAGCCGACAACTTACGAGAAATAGCGACGCGATAAAAAAAAATGAAGAACAATTTACTTTGGTCATTATAACGTACCCATATAATATAATGTTAACGTGGAAATTTTGCCGCAAATTGATTACCAGCCTGCCTCACCATACTTTTTCACCATACTTGCCTGCTTCATCATACTTTCATAGAACCTGCCGCCCCTAGGTTGGTCTAAGTATTTATACACCGTCATTTTAAAATCTCCAAGTTTTTTAAGCGTTCTTTTATATTTGTGACAATCTGTGCCTCCACTTCGTACAGAAGAATCGAAAAGACAAAGCATCTTATCATTCTCATGTAATCCTGTTATTCATTCCATTACTATATATGGATGTTTCACATTAATTTCTCAAGTTATTTTCATTTTCTCCCATACAATTAATTGCATTCAATATTATAAATCGTCGGCGTCCATTTTTCAGACATCATACTGAATATCAACCACATATCATTCAACTGTTTTTTTTAATCGATTCGATCGATCGATTATTTTTAATGATACTACATCATAGGACATTATTTTAAATATTCTCAACTCATGAAATTTTTAGTTTATAAATAAATAATGCCAATGAACCTAATCTTATTACATTAAATTAATATAGAAATAGATAAAACGTTGTCGACTTCTGCTCTATAATGCACACTATCACAATCACCCCAGATCGAACTTAATACAATTTTAAGCCGTCCTTTCATTTATGTCTGTCTCTTTTATGGCGTTTCATTAAAAAAGGATACAAACACACTTAAACCATACCTAAAGAGGTATTACGTTTCCATAATAACGAGCGTGTTTTGCATAAACCAAGGATAACATTTGTTCTAAATTAGAATTTGTCAAAGGAAGGATTAATATCATTCTATACATCGGTTGAAATAATGTACACAATGTTTGATTTTAATACGTTTGCACCAATCAAAATAATATACCAAATCAGTACCTACCTATATTAATAAATTATATTATGTTCATCAATATTATTTTCATAACATATTGTTTTTCTATTTAAGAGACGTATACAAAGAAAATATTCCGTATTACTTCTGTATTTTGTTCAAATGATAATTTGAATTTTGAAATTTTTCTTTCATTATCAATCCAAAATATTATTATGATAAATGTACATAGTTCGATTGGATTATATAATTAATTGTTAGCACTCTGTGAGCCCAATAAACTTAATTACAACCAGTTAATATTTTTTTATTAAATCAATCGATAATTTAATAATATTTTAAATCGCTTTTCTACACAGTGAATATTTCCGTTTTCTATATTATTATATACTTAAAAACTGGAAAACCATCTCAACGGTTCATTCTACAATTTTGTTTTCTGTCACTATGAAAAATTGAGGAAAATTAGTTCCTATTACGTCGCTAAACTAAACTATGGTATAAGCATAACGGTTAATTGTATTTTATGGACTGCATGTAAGCTATTAATTCGAGGCAGGATGATTTTAAATTCTACCTTTCAAACAGTTAGAATCTCAGACGCTTGTGGAACCTTCTTTTTAAGAGCTTTGGTAGATAATATAGATATAGAATGAATGAATATCATGAAGTGAATTTTTTGTGGAAATCGTCGGCATGACGTTTTTAACAAGCTTCATCTTTCCCGTACATTATGCAATACATATAAATGTGATAGATCGATTGCTTTAATCCTAACATTAAATTGAAAGTAGTTTGGACTATAATATAGCAGTGGCGAAGGGTGGAGGTAGTCTGTTAAGATCCGCCATAAATGGTGCACACTAAACTTTGTCAGTCATACGTATTTGTGTTCATTGAAATAATACTACAATTTATAGACGGTTAATTTGTCAAATTCAATTAAAATTCCCTACGAAAATCAAGCCATAATAGATAATTAATAGTCAAAAAATACTTTTCTCTCGATAAAATATCTAAAATTATGCAATTAAATCATATATAACTTTAAATATTTTATTTTATATTTTTTATCTATTATAGTTTGGTTAGGCAGAGCTTAATGGATATTAAAAAAAATAACCAACAATATGTGCAATATGTATTCTTAATCCAACAAAAATAAATAAGTATGAATGAAAAAGTTTGCACAATTTCGTCGTATCGCCCAAAATATATCAAAACTATTATGGTTTGGTTAGACAGGGTTTGATTGATTTTTAAAAACTAACCAATACCATCTGTAGTCTTAGTTCAATTAAAACAAATACATATGACTAACAAAGTGTAATGTGTACTATGTATGGCGGATCTTAACATCCAATCCCCACCCAATATAGTATATAGAGGTATTAAATAAAAAGAGGGGCAAGGAATCGGCTTTCTCATACAACAGAATGAAGCAGGTCAAATTAGAGTAGCCGACAACTTACGAGAAATAGCGACGCAATAAGAATCAATACTATTTTTTTAGATTCGATACGTGTTTTAGGTGATGAGCTGTTGTATCAGAAACCGATGGCTGTAGCCATATAACATTAAAATCAAATTCATATATAAATATAACATTTAAAGATACATAAAAAAACCACCGGAATACAATGGAAAGACTGAAAAAAATAGATAGGTAAGTATATTAGAATTAGAATTACAATAATACCATAAGTATACACCCACGGTGGCCGCGCGGCTTATGCGTTTGACTATCACGCCGTGGGTCCTAGGTTCGAATCCTGGGTCTGGCAAGTACACATATTGTTTTTCAATTTATGTGAATCAGAGTATGGACCTTATAGGTTGAGCAAGTGGGTGACATCCATTTCTCGTAAAAAACAAAAATCTGTTAATACAAACTTCTACTCTGTGGAGGCCCATGTGATCCTATTAAGATCGGCCATGGTCGAAAAAAAAATCAGGGCATCACGGAGGATTTACTTTGGTCATTATATCGTACCCATATTAAATAATGTTGACGTGGAAATTTTGCCGCAACTTGATTATCAGCCCGCCTCACCATACTTTTTCACCATGCCAGCCAGCTTCACCATACTTTCATATAACTTGCCGCCCCTAGAGTATAACATATAATATAGATAGATGCTAATTAATTATTGAAGGGTCTTGCCAAATGAAATCCACTGCTTGTCATACAAACCGAAATGGAACCACTCTCTTTAATTACTTCATTCAATATGACCCATGGATTCTCGTTATAATAATGATAATTATTATGGCTGTTACTGCAAATCCGAAATTCTAAAACATCGATCCTTTGACAGTTGTCCATTTCAAATAATCACATAGAATAAACGGGTCGTGGGGGTGTTTCTGTGATGCACACAACAGAGACGAATCTACTTCTAAATTATACTGGCCATGAATTTGAACAATATGTAAAAAATTAAGTACTTATGTCAAAAGGGTATTTTATAATTTCAGTTATTATCAAGCACAATTATTATTATGCTTGTATGCTTATAAACGCCTATACTATATTTTATTATTTTACGTATTTAATATCGCTTCAGTATTCAGCTTAGAAAAATATTGTCATTTTAACTGTTGATCTGTTTCAGAACGCACGAATGCTGTTCCGTTTCTTATCGATAAATACATGTATTATCTATCGTTTTATTTTAAATCATGTAATATGTTATAATATGATTGATTTCCAAGCAGGGTTCTGCGAGCGTCTGCCCGAATTCGGAAAGCGTTTGAAAGATTCTGCTAAACTCTTCTACCTTCTTTGTAATTGGGTAAAAATTTTTTTAAAAAAATATTCAAACACAAAAGCATTTTGAAAATTTTGCTTTATAGAAACAAAAACAAATATATTAATAGATACAAAATTATTAAATATACGTACACGTTTGTATGTCACCAATATAACAGATTTTAGAGATTTTAAACATTTTAACCTCTGTCTTGTATAATATATTATGACACCCAAGTAGCAGGATTTCGAATGTGTGAGTGTCCTACAAAAATTATAGACGTGCAATGTGTTTCAATCTTCAAATACACCAATGTTGAATGAGCGTCAGTGCATAAACCGAGAACAGTTGTCAGAATGAACGACAAATGTATTCTTGACATGTGTTTAAGTTTATCCTATATTCTTCCATACTCGAGATCGGTTACCTGTTACTCCACACCCGTTAGGTATTTTAGTTACCATTAATTCTGTATTGGTTGGAAATTAATACTTTACTCCAAGGACATTAAATATAACTTACTAGACCATGTAGTATTTCAATGCAGAAATACTACAAATTCGTATGGTAATTTAAGTCAACACCGATAATCAGCCCATGGTGTTAGATAATTAGATACTATTCATTTTTTTGATACCTGACTTTATTCAGCGACTGTACCATTCGATGCAAATAACATACCTATTTTGAGTTAACCTCTTTTTCAATCGATCTATAGGTACTCCGGACTGGAATCACGTTATTAGACATTGGACCAAAATGCAGATAGCTTATTCTAGAAGTTATCTGTAGTTAATCATGAATATTGAATAATTATTGTTATTATAAAGATAAGTCTGCCACTGGCCCAAACACAAAATGCGAATATTCAGCATGCCCGAATTAATATTCACAATGGGCATAGGACGGGCGGTCTGCGCCATCCATTTATCGGCCTCATACAATCTCTATTATGAGCCCCTTCTATTTAATACACTGTCGCATTACCACTACAGAAATGATTGAACCCAAATGCGCACATCCACAATTCACTTTTACTTAACAATTTACACAGTAAATTAATTATATTGTTTCTTACTTAGCTGTAAACGGCGAAATAGATGTTCGCACTTCTAACGGCATAGCAAAGATTCCATAGTAGATACAAAATGATTTTAATACTATCGACCGAAGGTACTTGATGGAATTTGAATTCAAATTCTAATAGATTTAATTTTTGTACTATTCCATTTGAGTCGTTTTTTGTGACCCGGGTTTCGCTTTTCGGCATCTTCGAGCGCTGTGTATACTCACCAAAGGTAAACACACACTGACAACGAACACTCTTAACTCTAACTTATATATAAATCAATACAATAATGTAGGTAAAAACTCCATTACCTACCTATCAAGTCAAGGGTCAGAATAAAATATGTAACAAACAAATTATGAATAGTTGAAGTGTTAGTAAAAAACCATATCTTATTATTATTAATAATAATACACTCGATAAGGATATTCGGTACTGTTCGGTTATCAGGAATACCTACAGCGGAAAACACATTTTGAAAATAGCCGATAAACTGGATTATTTGATAGGTTAACCTAACCAAACCTAACCTAACCTAACTTAACCTAAACTAACCCAAACTAACAAATAATCTAGTATATCGGGTATTTTCAAAATGTGTTTTCCGCTGTATTCCTGATAACCGAACAGTACTGGATATTCTAATAAATCGACAAAACCTAATAATAGATCATTAGTACCTACTTATAAACAATAAAAATACTACACTCAAGAGGTGTAAAATCGTCAATGTATTGATTTATATTTTTGATAATTTCGAACCCCACTAATTAAATAACTATAATTATAATTAATAAAAATATTATTATAATTAATAATATTTATATTATAATTAATGAAAACTACAATATATAACTCTTACCAAATAAATCAAGAATAATTTTGTATGTTTAATTTATAATCAAAAATTCTGAATAAAATCTAATTTGATGTTTTATTTTGTTTCAGGTATGTTCATAAATCGACTAAGTGTTCACTTCTCATGTTATTATTCGCTTCACATACTTATCCATAAGGTAAAAAACATTTTTATTATTCAATATTCTAACAAGGATAGATTTGTTTTCCTAAATAATTCAGTTGGAAAAAATTACTACATAGTGCATAATGTTATTTTAAGTAAGTAAATAAAAAATATTTAATGTTAAAGATGCAATTTTTAATGAGCATTAAAAATACGATTTTATAATAGTGAGATAACTATTAAGTATTAATAAAATTATAGTATATTATAAAGTGGGTAATTATTTTATTGGATATTGTAAAATATTATTACCTCAGATACTATTATGTAACTAATGACTGTTAACAGATTTTTAGTATATAATAATTGTTTTACAATCTTAGGATTAGTCTTTAAAAACGAATTAAAATTCAAACAGTAAAATCGTATTTTGAAATAATATTGACGTTGGACATTTCATCGCTGTGGCGTTACGACATCGCAAAGCTCAGCTACTGTGTTTGTTTACAAAACCCCTTTTGTATCAAAATCCATTTTCCACAGATACGTCTGTCTGCCGCTATACATTTCACTATATAATCACCTCCGATTCTGCAGATGATGATGATGACACGGCATTAGATTGAAACAACCCCATCCGGGATAATACGTCCTTTATTCGGCGAACACAAATATAAACGGTACGCGAACAAATACAAATGCGATACATGCCAGAGTCGAAATGGCGCAAGTTACTTGTGGCTTTCATCGGTAATCTCAACTGTCTGTCTGTCATAACATTGTAATTAGTTGTTGTGAATAGTAAGGTTTGTCATTCTCTAATACCAAGTTTTAATGATTGTAACTACACGAACCTATTTATATTTTGGTGACTATAATATTGGTATTATTACATGACGACATTCTGTTTACGGATTTCCAATATACACAGATTGTATATAATAATATAATCATCATCATCATTAGCTGGGGTTGGTCCACTATTTGACGAGGCGACCTCTAGCTTCTACCATTATTTTCGGTTTCCAGTTCTTCGTTACCACGTATATCCATCGAACTTGATGAGTTTGACGATCTAGCATCTCGTGCGGTTGTTTATTAGGTAACATATAAATTGTACGTATTACATTTCACCGTAGCACAGCTTGCCGTGAGCTTTCTTATCGGAAAGAGATGAAAAAATTACGTGTTGTTCGTGGAGAATTTTTACAACCGATTTTGACAAATTTAATGAATTCAAGAATGAAAACCTAACCTTACCTAACAAATAATCCAGTATATCGACTATTTTCAAAATGTGTTTGCCGCTGGCATACACATTTCAATTCCATTGTATTCTACCATTCATTTTTAAATTTCTCTTACAATAAGAGTCTCAATTTTCATTGACACAAATAACGCAATAGGTTCATCAGAAGATTTATAAGGGGCTTCGAAACAGTTCAAACCACATGTAATTAAGTACTACTAAATTATACTTACCAAAATCTTCAAAAATTGCGTATTTCTCACAAATTGTGTATAAGATATTGCCCAAAGCATAACAAAACCCCTTCGACTAACATTAAACGTACAATAAATAATACAACCACAACAAACAGAGTTCAAACAGAGAAATAACTAATTATACACAAAATTATTATGTATCCCTTGACTGCTATCCTTAATAATAATTAATTTTGCTTAAAGGATATGATTTCTTATGTTTATTGTATTTTTATCGTAGAGGGTCTCAAATCCGTGAGTGCGTCGGGCCTCTATGTTCTTAAGACCACCACTGGAGATCGATTTTTAATATATGGTTCATTCACCCAAATGTTTTTAATTGACATTTTGTTGATCGAGTCTAAGAACAATATAATGTAATATCACACACCATTACACGTCATGCTTCACTACGCCACCTGTCACATATTCAGATCGTTTCAGGCGTATACCATGACAAAACAAATAAGAAGCTTCTTTCAAAGTTATACGTACTCTTAGAAAGATTTCTCGAGACCTTTATTGTCAATTATTACATCCACTAAACTGTGCAGGATTTTTCTTTAAGCAGGTACTTCCATTAAGCTTAAAAGAAAAGTTTATAATAAACTATCATCTTCTTTCCTCAATTTGAAGATTTATACGATGTCATAACATGATTTTTATGACTTCTGAACCGAATCTGTAATTTGTTTTGCATATTGGTTACTAAGTAGAAATATAATATTTTGAAATTATCAATAGAACAGATTATAGTTTCACTTTAATATGACGCCAAAAATTCAGGTCGTCGGTGACACTGTAATATTATTTATAAAAGTATAAAATATTTGAATATATTATGTCAATATAATGGTGACAAAAATTAATCTTCGTAAATTATATAACTTACTACAAAACGATCAGTGTAAAATTTCTAAACTGAATATTTTGGCGAAGGGTGTTTAGTGTATATTATAAGTATCCCATATCAAACGCAAATTTAAAACATGATAATAAATTAAAAATAATAGTCTTACCTATTTATAATAGAGATTTACAACACAAAGTCAGATCATCAATTAGATGCGAATATATTGTGCTGTACAAACTTTTAAATGATAGTAGGTATCCAAAATATAGTACGAAAACCCAACTCTAATTCATAAGTAAACAATATTATTTCAAACAATTATCGTATATGTATGTAGCAGTATCATAAAATAACACATAACGTACAAGTGTTCAAAAGCTCAGCTAATTCAAAGCACAAAACATTGAGCTTACGTTATTGTTAAAAAGCTTAGTTGGCAAGAGATTTTATTGCCGCGCATCCTCCCGCAGGCGGCCCGCTATAAAAGCTCAAATAATGAATGATGTCTTTATTATCTCAGATTCGAGTTTGCGCGGGGGTACTGGCCTCCTCGGCATGGCTCTGTCTTGTGGCGTAATGCCGGCCATGTGGGATTTTAGTATCAAACGCTGCGTCGGAAATAAACTATTGTATTCATTTTTAGTGATGTATTTACATATTAGTTTGTTTGATTGCGGCTGTTTTGTGTAAATAATTAGATTTTTTATTGTCTTTTATTTTTTTTCTTCTGCATGGCAGAATTTGACCTCCTACAGATTGCTTTCATTGTAATTTAATGATTAGTACCTTTTTACTTACTTTTACAACTGTCAATTCTCGGTAAAACCCATTAATTGTATTAAAAATGAAAAGAAACAAAGCAATACAGTAGATACATACTTAATCGAAATATTGATTATAACCAGATTTGTACACTAAGGCGAAAATGTAGATCTGAGACATAGATATACTTAAAACTGTGGCATACTTGGTAAATTTGTGATAAGTGCTAAACCAATATTTAAAAAAGTTATATATAATTATATAATTTCTCTCAGTATACCGATTTTCTAACTGTGTCAAATCCCATCATTACTTCAATTGTTTAAACTGATCAAACGCCAGCTAACAAACTTCTTCATATATCTTAATTACCAATAATTTTACACCTGTCATACATTGAGACAGATACATCACACAGCATAGATACTCATATATATAAATGACTAGACTTCGTACTATAATTACCTATATATTGTGAATTTATATTTTAATATTTTTGGCCTGATTGCATTACATTACTTTTCAATCGCAATTGAAATGAACAACATGATCCTTACTGACAACTATATATTGTATACGTGTAAAAATAAAAAAATATAATAATATTGTTAAATAACTAACATCTGTCTAAACACAGCCTATTTCCTCTTATATTATAATTACATATTTTAACAGTTACCTAAATCATTTTGCAGATGCTATTTAAATATAGGTAATACTTATACATTTCACTTTTTTTTTACCTCCATATCATATTCATAAGCTATGCAATGTACTTTATTAATAGTAATTTAAAAAATATATAGCTCATGGATCATTTATATTTTTATAAGATTTATAGAACAAAATACCTACGTATTTGATTCACAACGATTTCCAATTGTATCGGACGATGTACTTATATCCTCAATTAGAATAAATATATCTCTTTTATAATTCTATTTCTAAGTGTTTATAGTTATCTATGTGTTTTTAATTATAAATAATTACAATATAAAAGTGTCCAAGAGTTCCATTTATGCATTACTCTAATTAGTTGAACCGAACTGACTATTATCTTTTCTTATTAGCTATTATGTTTGTAATTGATTAATATATTAATTTATATGAAAATTTACTTGAAAATGAAAAGTAGCCATAACTTTATGAATAATTAATTTTACAACATTATTAGTATGGTGACATATAAAACAATTTTAAGACAGTTATTTTAATGACAATTTACATAAATTCCATTGCGTAAAATTAGTTTTGATCATATTATGTGACTTTTGAATTACTATTGAATACAATTTCATTACGACATTTTCAGAGAGATTCAAATAATATATCTTTAAAAACGAGTTTCAACATTGTTACATTAATGATTCTCAGATATGTCAGTATTAAAAAGCGTGCTTTGATTATTGTTGAAATCACTCATTCTTCTAAGAACATTGTCCGAGCATGATAAAACAGCTTCCTGTAACACTACTGCCGGTAACATCTTTACGAGCGAACACATGTTCCAGTTTGATTCCCGGACGCGGATTTTATTTACGGCCTGCTGTATACAACGTATCAAAAATATTTTATTATGATTCAGATAATGAATTCGGCCGATCGTAAAGGTGTCGGAGCTAATGCGGAAACGCTCGATGCACTGTTCACAAATTTGTTCCTGTCTTCTTGCATTATATTCTATCAATGAACATTGTACTATTCTCGGATTAACGCCTTGTTACTCACATGCCATACATATTTCTAAAGTATGTAGCTAATACAAGTCGCGCATTTAGTGACGTAGACACTCCACTGATTTCAAGGCACCCTACGATAAAAAAAAAATTCACGTCCACAAAATCTACTTTAAATATATAGATATTATATAATACCAGTGACGTCCCGTTGGGGTAGGCAAATTGAGCGTCGCTTGGGGGCGGCAGTTACTCGAAAGGCGGCAAATCGAGAACCATTTGGTATAAGTATATATAAATAGCTTAACTTATTTTGTTTACATATATACAAAAATAGTGTGAAAATAATGAATTTGTGTATTGTTGATTGGTACAAACCAAATGTGTCAGAAATATCAACCAAATAGAACGTCATACTCTGATGATTTGGTGAAGAATTTGGATGAAGTGTCTAATATAATTAATTAGCTATATTATATTTATTCTCTTTTTATACTTATCTAAATTTAATTTGTATGTTTTAGTAATATATATTTTGTTAGTAATGTATACATACAACACATTTCTTAAATATTGGAATCATAAAAGGATTATAAAAAAAATACTGTATAAAAAATGGGGCGGCATTGTCGCCCTGCCTAGGGACGTCACTGTATAATATTCACAATTTCTACCGTAATATACTGTCTCTTATGAACGCATGATTCATCTACTCTCACTGGACATCACTTATTCTAATATTGTTGAGAATTTATTGTCTGAAATCTATATCGATATTATTAAAAAAAATTAAATCATTGTTATGCGCATATTTTATTATAACTAGTTTCTGATGAACCAGTTTTTTTTTCTAGATGCCTTTACGGATACCTCGCATCGCATATCGAGCCTTCTTTAAGGACTTTGGCACGCAAACTACTCTACTTGATGCTAGTCAAATATAAACTGTGCCGGCTGAGAGAATATGCCTTATTGAAAACTATTCTTCTACCCGCATCGGGTATTGCTAATTTGAATTCGGCCAGGGCCTATGAAACCGCCTAGCAAATTCTTTGTAGCGCAAGGCGGTGGTGATTCTGATGAATATTTTGTCGTATCGTATTCATTGGGAATTGAGGACTGCGATTTGTAGCCGAGTTTTTCCCGTGGTAAAAGAAATGTCGCATAGGACTGATATTATAAACATATACTTATCCTATCTTATATGACTGCAGTCACTGGATCTGAAAGGCATGAATCATCATTACATGTCACCATTTATTATTTTCATTCTTTTTATTACATCAATTCAGAAATTAAAAAGTGCATCTCTTCCGGCCTCCAGTTGCATCATTCACGTTTACTCAAATTGGTACTTATTAGTAGTTAATCTATTTCACTGACAGTTAATTTAGTATTTTGATGCTACTACTATCTATATACTGTATATAATGCCGTAGGTAGTAAATACATGTTGTCTTTTCATTTTGTATGAAACCCAGAACGATGGCGCGATGATTTGGTCGAATGTTTAATAACCACTCTTCCTTAAATAATATTAATATGAACTCTAGTCTTTTTATGCCCCATTTGCTCCGCTTAGAAGCGAAAATATTACCTACATTATAAGTGTGGTATTTAATACACCTAATCTGCAGCAGTTTCCTTGAACAAATTAGGTCGAATAGAACTTAAACTAACAGAAACCGCCTACGAGCTTTATTCAGTTTTAAATGAAAAATAATGTTATTTGTATTAAGTATGTAATATTTTAACTGAAAGAGTATTAGCTCTTGCAAAAAGATTGAATATTTAATGAATGTTTTAAATCGCATTATATTATATAATATATGTATAATTAATCAACATAAAATAACGCATTTGGTAAGTAGACGTTACGTATAAATTATTGACAATATCAATATATGAGAATTATTATTGTACTTGTGTATTATACATACAGGTGCGTGTAAAAGTATGGATCCATTTACAGATTTGTGTCCAAGTAATCTCTCCAGAGAGATCTCACGGTGACAGAGAGAGAAACTTCTGGAGGGTCCCGGGGTGGAATAAAAGAGAAAAATAAAATAATAAATAATCGATTGACACACGTTACTAATGCGATAAAAGGAGACGGGGCATTTATGGATTTTAATCTCGCGTAAGTTAAAATCAATAAAAGCTCACCAAAGCTTCGTGATATTTTTTATTTTATCCTTTCCGAAATACTAACGCAGACGGCAGTAAAAATTCAATTATTTTACTCACGTTTAAAATTATCTGACTATAGTCGATAGATATTGTATAAGCGTTGTTAGGAATATTGTCATAGTCTTAGGTGGGTTTTATTATTTCCGTATTAATCACAGTTTTTAGTTTTGTTCACTGTTGTCAGTTTAAATTGTATAGTGGCCAGACATAACTGTATAATAATAATAATAATAATAATGTAAGGACTTTACGATGTATTTAATTAAATTGGTAAATACAATGGTTTAATATAAATACAGTCCTACAAACTTATCTAATGCGCCGGCTAGACGGCAGCTACTTGCCTGCGTGGTATAAAAATACGGAACACTTTTACAGCGCTTTTTGGTTTGCGCATACAATTTTCCCGTCCATACACACGGGCCTCCCGATACAAACCGGTTTGCGCCGGTAAGCTTGTGGTGAAGCAAGAGCGTTTAGCCGGCGCTTAAAAAACGGTTAAAAATGGAACTACGAACTACCATATGGACGCCATATTGAAAACGTTATTCGAATGTCAGATTTTGTCCAGTTGTAAGACTTGATTGGGTAGTTTTCGACTATGGCTCCCCCATAAATTGTTCAGATATGTGTGTAGGTCTGTAATTGTATTAAATAATGACCTAACCTAACCAGTGGCAGTACAAGGTACATAGAGGCGCTCTTGCAAAAATTTTACTTACGCTATATAAACTGACATTGTGCATAAAATCATGCGCATACACAGAAAAATGGCATGGGGGTCGATTTTGAAAAAATATGCATATTAATTTAATATTGATTTTTAAGGTGGTCTAGAAGTATAGAAGGTGCCACTGACTTCCTAACCTTGAGTCTAACGATGGTCACCTACCTCGCAGCTATAACTACGCTCTGTCTTCTACGAGTTATTGCGACCTGTCGCATCGTCAAGTGGTTATCGAATGCAGCTGGTCTACCGGTCATAATTATTAGTATCGTTAGTGCCTGTTTGTGTCGTCGTAGAATATTGTTACACCATTTCATGAGTGCCACAGATAACCTAAATTATTTTAACTTTTTTTCGTTCTTGGATCGGGGGTCCAAACCCGATCCAACCCGCGCCTCCCCTTGTGTGCTCGACTGCGTAAAATACTTAACTTTATACACATACATTAAACCTCAAATTAGCTCAGTTTCCGATTCGCTTCTTCTACATAATGTAGCTAATAATATCATGTAATAACAGTGACAAAAATAGTGCTTTTACTACATATTGTAGGTACAAATTAATACAAAAAGAAAATATTATGATGTAATATTTACCGCACAACGAAATGTGATGTCTTTCCCATTAGGGTGACAATCTCTCGGGACGAGATCAGTCCTGAGCCGTGAATTCGGTGACCACACTCTGTTAATGTTTTTTGATTCAGTGGGCAAAGAAAAAGGAAAAAAAAGGGGGATTCAATGGTGCGAGCGATGAACTCTGATCGCTTTAATAATAATCTTTTGATGGCTTACCGAAAGTATTATGGTGTTTGTTTCGGGTAGGAAAACATATCAAAAGGTAAAATTCCCATTATTTAAAATCTCATTTAGATACCGTCTTCTCTAAATTGATTAATATGATATTATTATGATAAAACAGTACAATAGTTTTAAATAGCTAATAAGATTTTTAAAACAAATTAAATCAAAAATATAATATTATTTATTTATTCATAAGAAATGAGTCACTTAAACATGAACATGCGTAATAAATTGTCAATTACATCCAATTACATCACATTTTTATGTATCGTTCTTACTGATTAGGTCATTCAAGTCACAATTCACATAAATCCTCATCGAACGTATTCATGGAGAATCCTGAGTACGCGTTCAAATCATGCGTCTAGCAAAATTAATTCATTTGTTATTTTTTTCTCAATGTGATTGTGATCTTGATTCTTAAATACGTACCTATCTATTGAACGAATTGAGAGAATGGCTAAAAGTCGATCCACGTAAAACAATCTTTTAATACAACCCCACTCTTTGGGCGTCGATATGTTCTACTTATGATTAACAATATTAGTTTATTTTTAAGTCAAAAAATAATAATATTATATTATAGGCAGCATAAATATAGCTCTTATACAATATAATTGATCTTAATCCACACAGAATCAATTTCCAGCTTCTTTGTCGGTTTATACTTTATGTAATATAATAATTTGTTGTCCCTTTCCCTCTATCTCTCTCTCTCTGACGTGATATCAAATTCATTAAGACAGTAATGCGACATCCGAGCGGACTCGCATTGTGACTCAATTTCTTTGTATCGAGCAGTTAATCCTCACTTCGAGACCTATCTCGATATATTATCAAAACATAATACTTACACCTACTTATTTACGACCGGAAGGAGTGAGAATAAAAATACATGTGTACAATAATCAATAGATAGAAGACGGACCTAAGTAAACTTATGACATTCTGCTGATTTTTTAGAATTTTCAATTTCTTCTTTATAATGTCAGATGTCACCAAACATTAATTCAATGTGATGACTACGACAGGTATAATTCAATTTGTGTCAATTAAAATGTTTAAATAACTTTTTTCTGTCCATCACTTTTTCGTATGGGGTTATTAAACTAATTTAAAAATACAAAAAATCAACAAATGTGTATTATTTTAATTTCCCAGTAAAAGCCAAGTGGTGGATTCAAAAAATACTTGACATATATTATTTTTTATTATAACGTCTAAGGATAAACTAACATACTTCTTTAAATACACGTGATTAAAATACAAAATTAGTTTAAGTTGTCTTAAAATAAATTATTAAAGTAATACTAGTGAATCAATCTCAGAGCAGTTATCATAAAAATAACAATAAATTTCCCACAGTTACCCTGGCTGTTTCAGAGCTCAATAAATTTTCACGGGTGGAAAGTAACAAAACTCTATTATCCTATAAAAAATACACATATTTAATTTGATTTCCGACAGATGTCACTTGTCAGCGTATTATCTCACACCCCTCATATTAAAATTAGCAGGGATTGCGTACCAGTTTTCCGCGAGCCGATATATTTTTTAAATACTTCATAATAAACCATGGTTATACCAGTTGATACAATGTTGAGCACAATAAATACAGTTTATTTATTTTCCTTACATTATTTTATTTTCGTAAATGTTTTTGCTAGATTAAAATGATTTAACAGATAATGAATTTTCAATTCTTCAATTTTCCTGTTTAAGGGGGGACATGCTCAGCGTACGTCAAAATGGAGATTTTATGCTATTTTCAAAGCATGATTCTGGACTTTCCTTAAACGTTGTAGATAATCTATTTACATAATTTTTAAGCCTTATTATCCTTTATATGTATTTTAAACATTTGATGACTGCATAAAGTATTTTTATTACATATCATTTTATTTTTTTAAACCTCTTGCTCTAATGTTTTAGAATATAGTAATATTTCAGTACGTCCATGTGAAATGGTGTTAAGATTTTTTATATTTATTAATTTTTAAAAGCATTTATAAAACCATTGGTAAAATTTATGTCAACATTATTATAGTGAAGTATTTACAATAAAAAAATATATTGACAATCTCTGTGATCCCAAATTTGACAAGAATTAGGCATTTTATTATTCAAAAAATGGGAAAAATTTACACATTTGAAGATACTGATTATAAGCTATGTTTTTGACCATTCAAATGTGATACACAGTCTACGAATAATGTTTGCTTTGTATTAATTATTAACCTAAGAATAAGGTAGTATTTTTTTGAAATACGCCATTTCTATTGGCATTTCCCAGTGTTTAAGCTTCAACATACGGCTGTAGCACATAAATTGACAAACGATAAATTAAGTAGGTAGTAAGATCATGTTAACGCGCGTGTTAGTACAGTTAGTGCTGTAGAAATAAAAAAATATCAATACTACTTGTAAGTTTCGATATCAAATGATATAATCAAATGAAACAGATAATATAAATAAAATACATTTTTTATGAAGAATAGGAAAATTGATTAATGAAAAATTAATTACATGTTCAAAAAAAAGCATTTATTGTAATGCTTGAGTTCCAGGGTATTGAACATGTAAATACACGAACTTACTATTCGAAAAATAACGAATACTTAAAAAAAAAAAATCACTATGCATCAAGATTCTCGATACCTGTATTTAAAATACGACCGTCCCATTATGATGTTGGCGTCCCTGTTAGAAATATTGTTCGCCAAACGCAAGCCGAAGCTGAAGTAAGTTGTAGCAGTAGCATTTCATGAGCCCATAAAGCTTTCACTCTGCGAGTAATCATTTTATTATCGCGGAGCTTTTTTATTGCTTCCATCACAAAAAGGTAACTTCTTCTTCTTCATCTTTGCTCATCGCCTTGTTGGAAACTTTTAATTCGGGTATAGATTATTCTGGACGTTACCGAATGGGGTGACTGTATTTTTGAGATATTACCTTAACATTCTAATCATAGTACAATTCTTTGAATATGTCAATTCGGTTATCTAAATTTAACTTGTTTTATTCAGAATTTATACATTGTTTAATATAATCTCAATAGTATGAATAAAGGCATCGTTGCCATTTCATCATCATCGTCATCCACTGCAGGTGACGACTTCTCCAAACTGAATAATATATTTCTCTCAATCCCATGCAATCTTCTGTAGAACTAAATTATTTCATCAATCAAGGCTCTACGGAGCTCTAACTTTACCTTTCTACATTATCTACTTACTAGGTACTACTGTATTACTAGATTCGACCAGCGATTTTCTCTTTTTCGCGCCATGTCTCCTAGCCATTTCCGTTAGGCGAGATTTATTATTTCATATACCTTTCCTTTCATACCTAAGGAAACAACGTGTGTACTGATATTTATAATGTATTTTTATACTTAATAAAGAAAAACGTAACGCAGTGAAATAACGAAAAAAAATACGACTATAAAAATGAATGGCTGTATTATCGATTCCCATTATTTATATGAGAACAAACTTAGCAAATAATAAGAATGCATTAATCAATTTTTTTAAAAAATAGCAATTATGTATTTATAAAAAAATGCATTGTTTTTAAAATAATGGTTTTGTGAAAAATTGTATATAGATTGATTGATAGAAACCTTAGTTTTACCAGATGGAGCCTGAAAATATAACAATAGAAAGTTTAACCAAAAAAAAAGAGTACTACCTAATGGTTTAATCAATTTCTGTAAGTATTTTCACTAGTCGTCCAATCTTTTTTTTTAACTTACCTATTCCAAAATAAACATCAGTTAATAAAACAAAAACAATTTTTAAAAAAATGTGTAATAATAATATTCTTTACAACTTCGCCAACTAATGAAACTATTGAAAGAAACTTACGAATATTTCGATAGATTTTCCCACAGTGACCTAACAAATATAAATTATTTTCAATTCGTTGTTATTTTATCTTATTTTTTGGATTCCTTTAATATTGCAGTCTCTGGTCACAATACTGAAAGAGTGAATAATAAAATCACTTCATTTCGGCCATTGAGATCCAAACCACGTTTCGGCGACAACAGATGATAGGCGAAGAAGGGGGGCCCTTATTCTTTATGGAAGGATCAAAAACATTATTAAAGTCTCTTTGTAAATTCAAAAGTTACATTTTTTGTAATCTATTGAGATGACCCAAACCTCTTTCGGAGGAAATGCTTTTATTTCTTTCGTGAATATATTATTTTTATTCCGAAAACTTTGCATTTTGATGCAGATAGGTATATAATATAGATACCGTTGAAATTATTGAATTATTATTAAATTAGAAAGTATTCTGTCTTATTTTTATATTATGATGATCCCATCCGCTCGTTAATAACTATTTTTTTTGTAATACGTACATCTACTAGGTACCTACGTTAAAAATATGTGATTTTTTCGTACAGGTAGGCTGTTCGATTCCCACGTATTTTCTGATGGGCAATATTATCAATTATTATCCACTATTTGATAAAATGTCTTTCTACTACCTACTTTGTGTGTTCATTTACAATAAATTACTTTATACTTAAAACTAGCAAAGTACTATTTTTCCTATTTCCACCAATATCATTCATATCTCTCTGCAGTTTTCAAGTTATCAAATCACAGAACAGATATGAAGTTTCATGATTATGTATGTCATGCGGTTAACATAAATGAGGATTTTATACTATATCTATTTATGTTTCCTACTATACTTTATATAATGTTTACTTACGTTGTGCTTTTACTGACTATAGTGTAAAGACATTGGCCAATCACTATTGTGTCATACTACTGTTTTTTTTTTAAATCTATAAAATCATATCAGCAAATTACCTACATTCAAAACAATCAATATTTATTTATAAAATAACTAAAAACTTAATGTAATAATAGCTCTAATCTAAAGATACTATCTTGGCCGTAATCTCTCGTTTAGCCTGTAAGTATTTTATATTGTAATACATATTATTTTTGCACTTACTTTGGGATCCATATGTCTTTGATTTAAGCCATCAAACTCCGAAATGGGTTGTAGTTTTTTTCATAATGTACCATGCGGAATTATAATATACCTATATTCAAATTATAAAATTAATATTTCGTTTAATTGTATAGGTAGGTACCTCATGACATGATCCCCACATCCTAATAAAGGCCCACAGGCTAGAATCTTTGGCGGGCACCCCTACTTATCGCTAATGTTAAAGGCAATGTGATACTATACAAGCATTTTCCAAATAATGGTGTTAGAGATAATTATCATTTAGCCGATTTAGCGATTTTTCTATTTTTAAAAATATCTATGTACTTGAATTATGGACTTGTCGAGTATTGACACACAATAATCAAAAATTGTATCGCATAATCACATATTTTAAAATGTTAATACTTTTGAAATAAAATAGCACCGCATGCGACTTTATTACTATTAGACCGAATTTTTAAAGTGCGTTTATCTCACTTATCTGGTCGACCCATCACGCCGGGCCCCTCCTAAGCCCAGGCCCCCGGGCCAGAGCCCTGTTACCCTCCCCCCTTGTGGGGGCCATGAGGTACCTACGTATGCAAATACCAACCAACACGATCGCACTAAGAAATATTTTAGTTCAGATTTTCTGATAAAATAATTTTAATTTCTCCAGAAATTGACAGAATAAAAAATATTTTAAATAAAATCGTATATCTCATCTTCATAATTTTGATGATACTTATCACGAATACAGCTTCAGAAAAAGGTATGGTTAATTTTTTAAACGATATTATATAATATTAACCACGAAATGAAAGCTTTCAATTAGGTACCTAATATAATTACCAAGTCCATAATAATTGCATTAAAATGAGTATTAATTCATTGATCATTATTATTACTGTGGTTAAATAGCGTCTAATATTTAATAACCGTTTGAGGCTGAGAAGAAGTTAGTGGGGGGGGTGGGTATCTCTCGCTTTTCCTGGAAGATTACAACGTCAAATATTTTCATTTCTTCCCAGTCCATTTTCCGTCTTCTCCGCTTTGCCTTCTGTAAACTTTCCAATATTCACTTCACAAACTTTTATACCGCTTTCAAAGAGATCGCGTTGATTGAAAACTTTATTATTATATCTTGAATAACCCGCCTCACCAGCGAGGAACCAGAATAGGCTATGGAGTGTACTATGACCACACTTTAATTAGGTATACTCCTACCGGAAATATTTGTTCAATAATAGGCACTAAACTGTAATAAATAATCTTTTCCTATTCCTTCACAATCCTTATATACCTACAAAGTGGCGTATGGTGGAGATAGGCTGTGGATATCACTACTATAATTTGGTACCCTCGTGGTCTGCTCAGTTGTAGTGTTCATTAAAAACAATCAGTTGGGAGCAGTTTTTAAATTACCACCATAAAATGGTTAAAACATGAAAATAAAAATATGAATGAAAATTTATAAGCATAATATTTTTATAGCCACTATGAAATTTGAATCAATTTGCTTTGCATCAAGAACTCTTTACGGAATGTTGAAAAAAGTTATGTAGATTTTACAATTATGTATCATTTATCATTGTAGTTGTCCATCACTTTCCTTCGGGGTCACCAATTAATTTGGTGTGATGTCCAACTACTAATTACAATTTTATATGGATACATAAATGATTAATAAGCACAGAACTATTTTTATTGTTGTTTTATCATATGCGCTTATACATTTTATTCATTAGATCATTTAATTTAGATATCTATGTGCATTTAGTATTTAATAGTTTTACGCCATTCTCGGACAAACACAGTAGGTATGCAAAAAACGATTATTCAATAGAGAGATTATTTGTGAACTGCTTGACTGAAAGGTTTGATATCGACTAAATCCGTTAGTTTTATTTTATGTCTATATATGTTATTACACCATATTATTCAATTTTTGAGTCAGTTTAGTTCATCTTGGTTACTTTACACGTGGATTATTTTTATGTCAAATTTCTCAATTAGTAGATTAAAATTAAAAATTCAACAAAATCTAAGTCATTTTACACCCCTACTGTAATTTACAATAAAAATTATAACAATAAATAAACTCACACGCTAATTTCGGTCTCATACTGATTATTGATATAGCTTTCATTATATAGTTAAAACACGTGTTGTAAAGAATTTGTACATTTATGTGATGAAAACATTTGTATATAAAAAAATAATTGTATACGAATATATTAATTTCTAAGCAAAGAATGGTTCCCCATTTTATCTGAGTACACGAGCTATCAAACAATATTCCGCTCTTGTGAAATGAGAAAGTAGATCGAATCGAGTTGAATCACTTTACATTTTAAATCAGTGACTAAATGATTCATTCATTATTACTGATTCAGGTTTTGAATTATTCTCGGCCGATAACAACACTACTCGACTGATTTCCTCATTAATTAAAACAAAAGTGTTTTTTGCTATTCGGTATATATATTTTTTACGTAACAATTTTATTGAATAACATTAAAATCTAAACGATGACTTGTTCGGATCCCACGTATAAACATTACATTGTAATAAACAGAACGCAACAAATATTCAGTAGAAAACATTGCGAATTCCACTTTTTTAAAAATCTTAACTTTTAGTGCATTATCAACTATTAGGGAAATTAGTAATGGTAAAAGTCTGTTTACTGAAAGCCAGACGGAAATAGTGGAAAAGTTCATAGCCGATTACGCCAATAATTCATGAATTCAAGAATTTTAACCTAACCTCACCTTACAAATAATCTAGTGTAATATTTTCAAAATTGTTTGCTGCTGGCTTCCACTAAACAGACAAGAATCTTAGAAACTTTATAAAAATAAAAAGGTCCTGATATGTCTTGGTCTTGGACTTGGTCATGAAGAATATTTCGAACAGAGACATAAATGATTATAAATCAATCGAATTGCAAATAATAATAAGTCAGTAGTAGTTTAAAAATAATAAAAATAATAACATCGCAAACCGATAACATACTCATATGATTTTTATAGTCCATATTATGTAGAGCCATAGATTTAATATAACTGTAGAACATAATATGGTGATTGTCATTAAGTTATTCATATGCTGAAATATAAACAAAACATCGATCTGTCGCTGAACCTATCGGATACTATAATTATATGCTATATCCAACCGTAAATAATAGCTAAAACAAAACTCCACAAGTTGCAGCAAATTCAAGATACACAATGCTGCAAGTTGACACTGTGTGGACGCATAGGCAAAACTAAACTGACCAAATGCAGCGCGAATTCGGAAACTTGCAGTGCCATGTGTCTTAGCCCAGAAAACCTTGTGCCTCCCAATGTAATATTATATTATACCAGTTAATACTATTCATATCCAATACATAACGATGGTTAAAATAACTAAAAACTTTACATGCAAATTCTCATGGAGATTGAAGGATCCAATTGACGATTAAATATTTAACATTTTTTTTTAAAGTGGATGCGTTAATATTTGATTTTTGAGCACGTAATAGGACTGTCGATTGTTATCGTGTGGCAATTAATAAGTTTGGAAACCAGTTCAATAAATCCTTTCAAACATCAGAGCGGTCATCATCTGTCAAAATAATTGCCTACTTCTTACGAAACAGACGAATGGTACCGTTTTTAAGTATTTCCACTTAATATTCCAATTCTAGTATTATTGCATAGAACTTTATATTGTGAGAGTAAATTTACATAACAGCATACTAAATATATTATAGTAAAAAAAAGTTAATTTATCGGTGATTACTTTAACACTATAAGATTGAATGAAAATTTTGTATTCGTAGTAGGTGTATTATGTACATATTATTATACAAACAAGTCTTTTTATCTTAAGAGAATGGCAACGCAGTTAACATGTTTCGTTTTGGAATACTCTGACCAGATTATAATATTTTTATTAAGCATATTACAATTGTTTATAAATTCTCTTTGATGATTTATTATTACCATAGTTAAGATTATGGATACTGGATAGCTATACAAAACATATGCTGTGATTAATTGTTCACTTAGAGCTAGTAAAATTTATACAAATCTCGATAACAATCGAATCTGTTACCAATTCCTTAACACTCCATAAAATGTCAATCAGGTGAGAGTGGCGGCAGTAAACAACAAAACACAAGACAAGCAGGCCCAAAACTAAAGCATCTTCTTTCAAAGGAGCGGAAGGTCGTAAAATTGAACACTCAGTCGGCGAACGGAAACTAACATCAACAATTAAAATCGAAAGAGCCGTCTGGCTTTGTACAAAGCCTAAAAAGCTATCTGTTTATAAAATGCATCGAACTTGTAACATCGCTGTATATAAGTATTGTATATTATTTTTTCAGGACCGTCATAGCATATGTATATGCCCTTTGTCACTGAACCAATATATCACAGAAAGTTAGATCTTCAAGATATGGTTATAATATCATCTCTGTTCTGGCAGAACACACTAACTGGAGAATACTAGTTTTGAGTAATTTGACTTTGAAGTTGTTAAAATGTTTGAAATGATCTACGAGTATCATGTGAGTTTATTAAGTAACCGTAAAAAGGATGACTTTAAAATAAAGACTTTTTATTTATTAAGAAGGTTTCCAGACAGTAAAGTTTGAAATAAGGAACATTTTGGTATAACTAACTCAATATGTCATTTTTTCGAATTAGTGTTTTCTGCCAGAACAGTGACAATACATAAAATTCTTTTATCTTACAGGGTGATTAATTTTGGCATTCGTAAACGATTGAGATATAACTGAGAAAATTTACATAATTCCATAAAGTACACAATTCACCAGCTCACTATCCTAAGATCGGTATGCATAGAAGAAAACGCCGCATCTTCTGGTTTTAGAATCTCAACTTTATTGTCATTAGATTGAAAACTACTCTAGTTGTCGACTTCTAATAGAAGATGACTTAGTTAAAGATAAATTAAAAGACAGTTTTGGTCAAAATTAGAAATTGATGAAATGTCTGTAACATAAAAAATATGCCTAAAGATTATGTTTTAATTGACTGTGTAACATAAAAAAATCGCTATCCTATTTAGTTTTTAATTCGTGGTCGATATACAACTTCAAACAAGTATCGATAACTTGTCGCTATGTGTAATATAATAAGTATATAATGCCAAATGTGACGTATATGATATGCTATTTTACTTTGCATGAATGATTTCAATGTCGCTCATTTATTCAAATGTATAATCGTATTGTAGATACCTTATTGTTTTTCGGCAATAATTTCTCCGTTATTTTCCGATTTATTAATTCTTCTAGGTTAAATATGTGATATATTCCACACCACCACGTAACATCAACAACTTAAACTACTTAAAGTCTGAAGCATGAATGACATGAATTTTATGTCAATACTATACGACCCAAAGAGGTTGGACGGTCTTTAATTTACGGCCATATATTTCCGATACAACATTTCACGGTGAAGTGTGATATGGCGAACTGCATACGTACAAGTTTCCGGACATCTAGAGAACTCTAAATTAACATAAAGTACCTATTTTTTATTTAATTGATTAGGTAATGCGTCTCTGTTTGGAATATATGCAAGCACAATAGTTTATCTGGTATAGAATTAAAGTCAAAACATTTGGTTTTACGATGCTGTGTAACGTTTTGTACTCGTTATGTTTCTAACAGTATTGTCGAAATGTGTGTTTAGATTGTTTTGAAACACATTAAACTTGCTTACTGTTTTCCTTAACAATGTATCTGTTAATAATTTACTTAATTTACTAAGAAATTTAAAGGACTTCACAGTTTTTCTTTCATACACTTTTTCACACACGCTATAAATTATTAAAACTAATCGACAAATTACTGCAATATGTAATAACCTACAAATCACATTTTTTTACTGGAGTTACACAAAACTTTACTTATGCAATGTGATGTGTGATGAAGTTGTTAATTCGACACCTCCTACGTATAAGGCCGTAACTGCGTTTTTGGCTATTTTGACTTAATTACCTTTTATTAAATAATTTTAAAGATAATATAATAATGATAACAGAAAAAAAACAAAAATTTAATCAATATACACTTATATCAATCAACTAAAAAAAATACGGTTTTAGCATTAAATAATTATTACAAGATAAAAAGAACTTGACTAGCTTAAACGATCAAAAAAAATTGTACTTGATAGAAATACTGAATAATGAAATGTCATTTCATATTGATTTCCATAGTAACGCACGTATATATTATTTAATAATTTAGTTGCCAAGACCCCCTAGCAACCAATAATGGTATCAAAATAACTTTTAATACTAAACAGAATTAACTAAAAATGAATTCAATTCTACTTAAAGATGGCTAAAAGTATTTAAAAAATGCATTGGCATCAAGTTCTGATATACTCTAAAAGTTTCAAATGTCTAGCTTGTCGGGAAGTTAGTTATAAATCGATTGCAAGATTTGTACCGGACAAACAACCACTGGACAAATAAGAATACGACCTAAGAAAAACGTTGTAAAATGAACGTTGTGGTGTATATATGTAAAATCGTACTATTGAAAAGTACCATTTTGCAGTTACTGCCTTATACGTAGGTAATTATGAATATTTTTATCATTTTTAATAATAAATAAAAACATAACACATAAAATATTCTATACCTCACATTTTTTGGTCTTATGTGGAATATGACATTCTACTGTTTTTTATTTAAAATAAAACTATTCATTAAAACTTTCTATTTCACACTAGAACTCATTAACGTATTAAGGGCCCGCTGAAGAGCCCGCCGTTCAAATATAATTCAGTATAAAAAGGACCTCGGCGTCGTAACTACGTCAATTTAAATCGATCTTTTCGCAAAAATCACTAATCATCGGAGATTTTATTTCAAGAAATATTATTATTATTACTGATAATTTCTGCCGCGCGGAGAATTATTATTATTTTATGAACACCTGCGAGATGAAGCCGATCAGAAAACAGGGCTGTCAAAATAATATTAAGCATTCATATTTTTTAAATGTTAATTTCATCATGGTTTTTAATCAAACCTGTGCAAGTACGTACTGATAACTTGGGTGGATTTTGTAGCAAACATACTATTGATATATATACGGGTATATTATTATTATAACCCAATTCAAATTGAACATAGGTTGATACTCAAATACTATTATAGTATGTTTATGATCTCGAGAAAATAATACGATGGTATAATTAATCCATATCAATTATTTGAAAACATTACATTCGCACTTTGCACAAAATTACAAACACATTCGAAGTTTGCCGCACACGTACAGACCACGTGATATTTGTTTACGCAAAATCGTCGCTTTTCAAAATGGCGAATTTGATTACCAGATTTTACTGCGATGAATCAGTATGTTCCTTTTTGTCTTTTTTTATTCGTAGGTTTGTTTACTATGTACACCGAGAAATTTCCATTTATAAACTCGGAAACGATTTTTACAGAAGAGTTTTGGAATATAATGCAACCAAAACTGGAAGAAAATTCTATCATGGGTGTTGACTTCCTGAATTAGCTAACCCCAGGTCCATGCCACTACGTGAACCACAGTGGATATTAAGCCATTTCCACACTGGCAACAAGTTGCTGGCAACCTCATTAAATTTTACGATACTTACCATAATTGCTTAAGAAATTTTACAATAATTATCGTAAAATCTAACGAGGTTGCCAGCAAATTAACTTGTTGCCAGTGTGGACCCGGCATTAGATGCACAAAACTTAAATAATATATATTATAAATAAAAATTTAAAATTATAAATATATATTATGATTTATGTCTTCGACAGCCCTGATGAAATAAATGTGAAATATGAGTCGGATCAGTCACAGAGCAAATTTATTAACACAAACAACTTTGACACGACCTTTTTATATTAACTAGTAGACCAGATATTATGGACCACATGTTAAAAAATCATATTTTCAATTCTCAAGGCCAATTCTGTAGAACGTCCTCTTAAGTATACTTACATTCATGTAAATAATATAGTAGGTACTGTCGAACTCGACAACTTTGGTGGTGTACGTAGCAGCAAATAACTAGGAACCGAGAAAAGGGTAGTATTCGGCACAATGTTCTTAGAGTAAAACAGCTGCATTAACAAGTAGAGTATAATATGGTTTATAACTTTCCACTTTTTTGCACTTGTTACTGAAAAATGGCTGCCATGACGTTTTAAAATTTTATAGTACTAATTTGATAACCTGATAAATTATATATAATACAGTAGCGAAGAGTAGAGGTAGGCTGTTAAGATCCGCCATAAATAGTGCACATTAAACTTTGTCAGGTTAGGTTTTTATTGAACTAAGACTACATTTTACAGATGGTTTTGATTAGTTTTTAAAAATCAATTAAACCCTGCCCAAACCAAACTATGATAGGTTTTGTATATTTTGGGCGATACGATAAAATTGAATAGACTTTTTCATTCATACTTATTTGTTTTCATTGGAGTAAGAATTCATATTACACAATATATTGTTGGTTCATTTTTTAAATTCATGAAGCCCTGCATAAAACAAACTATATTAATAGATAAAAAAATATTAATGTATCTATAAAATATCAAAAGTTATGTATGATTTAATTGCATAATTTTAGATATTTTATAGATAGATGAGTATTTTTTTGACTATGATTTATTATGGCTTGGTTTAATTGAATTTTAAAAATTAACCAACACCGTCTGTAAACTGTAGTATTATTTTAATGAAAACAAATACGTATGACGGACGAAGTTTAGTATACACTATTTATAGCTGATCTTAACAGCATACCTCCACCCTTCGCCACTGATATAATATATATATATTGTATAACAATATAAATAGATATTAAAATAAATATATCATAAAACAAAACAGTATCTATCTATTCCACGTTTAAATATGTTCCTCTTTTGAAAATATATAAAACTATTTGATATAAATGACAGAATGGTATAATATTGCGATCTTCTGGAGAACTTGTTTATTTATTCTTTGAAAAGAAACAATAATTTTTAAAAAAGCTTTTCATTTTGATGAAACGCTCCAACATAATCTACTGACCCTTTTGTATATAAAAAGAGTAGAAAAGCAAGTATGTTGTGAGCGCCAACGTATTTATTTGGCGCGGCTGTTCAGAGTAAATATTTTCTTTGATAGAGAAGATGTTTTTGTTTCCATATCATCATAAAGGCAGTCCGAATAATAATACGGCCAATGTGTATTTATTTGTAGGCGAATTTATATCTACACGCTTTTGTGTGAGTGATATAAAAACAGGGAATGTCAATAAGATCATTACCCCTTAGTGGAATATGCCGAATATAAGTAATTGCTTTACTAATAATAATACTGTGCCCAGCGTTGCCAATTTATCGTTTTTCTTACCATATCTAACATTTTTCGATAGGCTACCTAGCTTGAAAAAAATACATCTGGCTTGTGGCATTTTTACTAGCGTTTTTTGATGCCTCCGTTGAAAAAACGCTAGATATTTAGTTTATTTATTTTTATCCGCACGACATTCTGACTATCATATACTTAATATAGGTACGTACCTATTTTAGTGAGAAATAAAACACGATGAAACAATTTCATGCATTATTTAATGTTTTTGTATATTACTCAAAATTTCCGCGTATATAAAATAATAATTTAACAATTATTCATCTAAAAGGTATGTTCTTAAATTCTCTATATCTGTCCTACAAGAAAGAAGCTCTCATCTTCAAACATGAAACGAAACTTTAATGCCATTGACACAATATAGGAAGTTATTTGTTTTAAATTTTTAAATATATTTCTGTTAAAATGTGTGGTTTTTACACGTATCGACATTTTTTGACTTTTGCACTTTTTTTGATATGCGAAAGCAAAGGTAGTAATTGACTTCGTTCTTGGTAGAATAAGTGAATTTACTTGCAATTTTATTTTCACAAAATCTAGCGTTGTTTCCTGCCTAATAGCTTGTTTTCGTGCCCCGTCTGGCATGTTTTGTCAACGACAATGGTTGGCAACACTGTTTACCATATTGCATTCGAAGAGCAATATCTAACACTCCGATCGAAGTTTACAGTTTTGTGTCACGGTCTTGATAATTTATTATATAACAAGTTTTTTTGCCTGCAGTAACAGGATAACAGTAAATATAAGTGCAACGTTACATTATAGAAAGTTATATATATTATTTTATTATAATAATAATAATTACTCTTTTGTTTTTATAAATTGTTGAAATTATTTTCCTCCAATCATTTCAATATTTAAATTCTAATAATTCCATCAAGTACCTTCGGTCGATAGTATTAATATTTCAATATTTGCTCTATCATTCATGGTTATTAATAATTTCATTTTTGTATGATAATTGAAATACCCCTGCCGTCTTACGTTTATCGATTATACATAGTTACAGATACGTTTGCATTCGATGAACGCTTTGTAAATTTTTGCCAAAGTAAACAAACCGGTCAATGGGAATTGAAATGCCGCTTCTCTTGCGAAATTTAAGTCTTTTGATATGAAGATTTATAGCTACGGTACTTACTATCTACTAACAACATCGCTCTGTCTACTGCAAACCAGTAGCGCACCCAGGGGGGGGGCCAGGGGGCCTTGGCCCCCCCCAAAATATGGAAATCATCAGAATGATTTTACACATTGAAATTGAAAGCCAATAAACTATACCTTGGGCTTAGACAAACAACACGGAAAAAAATGATTTGTAATTCTCTAGCACCCTTTTTAGTAAAATTTCTTAGAATTTAATTTCTAACACAAAAATTTCGAAACACTGATGTCAGGTTTTTTTAGAAACCCGTTCCCTAATGAAATTCTCGGTGTCCACCAGAATTCTGGAGTGGTATAGGTCCCTAGCCTGGAAGCCCGGGCTGTGGGGGGCCGGCGTGTCGGGTTGACCAGATAAGTGAGATAAACATACATCATAAATTATCTTTAATAGTAAAAAAGTCGCCTGCGGCGCTATTACACTTCATGACTATGAACATTTTAAATTATATAATTGTTCAATATATTTTCAGATTATTATATTGTGTTGATACTCGACAGCTCCATTATTAAAGTAGATGTATTGAAAATCGCCAATAATTCACTGTATAAGTACCCTCAATTTGAACTAAAACACAATTTGAAAAATGTTAATGTAGTGTTTCACACTGTCTTTAATCTAAGCGGTGGATAGGGGGCCCGTCAATTACTCTAACCCAGTGGTCGGCAAACTCATTAGTCAATAGAGCCAAATATCAACAGTACAACGATTGAGATTTCTTTTGAGAGCCAAATTTCTTAAACTGAAATTATATGCGTAGGTAGTAAGTAGGTACACTGCTAATTTACTTAATATACTTTAGCTAAAGTTTTAAGTTCTTATTAAATTATAGGTAGGTACACTGAATAAAACTGAATATCATACGTAATAATGATCTTATTTATTAATAAAAATTAAATTGTAAGTCAGGTATCCATAAAATTGAATCATGACAATGATTGACAAACTCAATGTGAATAATGGCCTTGCATCTCCTTGTAAAGTTTGGGTAAGTCAGGTTCGTATGTTGTTGATTTAATTTTAAGCACGATTCCAGGTTCTCATCAATAAATCGATTTCTCAATTTACTCTTGATTTCCTCTCTTGGAAATCTTTTTACTTACCACAAAATTTGCAATATTAACATTGTTGAAAGATTTTATTCAGTACCTAATTAAATACAGAACTTTATTTATTAACATTGTTGAAAGATTTTATTCAGTACCTAATTAATAAATACAGAACTTTATTTTTCTTGACTCTTCTCCTCAGCTGCTTTCTTCCTTGCATCATCGACAGAATATTTAGCGCAAAATTACGAGTTTTTAGTTGTAGTATCTCTCTAAATTTGAATGCGCTAACTTTTCCCGACACATAAATAAAGGTCGGTAAGCCATTTAAGTTTTGAATAAACGCTAAGTCTCGGTCTATTCAACATTACATTTACGGTTATCCTCTTCTATTTTCTTTGCTTCTTCTTTGTAGCCATGTCAAATATGGCAGAGAGCATCTGTGGAAGAGCCGCACTCAAGGGGCCAAAGAGTCGCAGTTTGCCGACCACTGCCCTAGCCTGAGGGCCCGTTTCAGGATGTGGGGGCCATGGTGTAGGTACACCGAGTGCAATAGACAAAAGACCGATAAACGAGATATTAGGCTGTGTTTTATTGAGTAGGTTGTGTATAATTTAAAAGCAATAATACTTTTTTTGTCCATTTTCAATTAATATTTTGGAACCTCAATATTAAAAAACCAAAAATCTGCGATAAACATTCGGCGAAAAGAACGACTACACCCACTATGGTGGTGGTGTAAATCAAAAGAACATTTTTTTCGGTGGAATTCGGCATAAATATTGTAGATCTCTAGACCAGTGTTCCCCAAACTTTCGACATCTGTGTACCCCTTCTATAATTTTCGTAACACTGAGTAATCCTCGTCAAAGAAAAATGCATATAAGTACTTTAATAACAATCAAAATATATTCCTTTTGTAGTACATAAACAAAATAATAATAAACGAAAAATAAGATTCATTCATAATAAAATATAAATAAAAGTTATATTTAAAAAAATAACATTCATTATAAACCATGAGAAGGATGAAATTATTTATGTTGAAACGACAGATCATCATAATTTGGTTCCCTGGTTATTAATTTTAATCTGAGATGCGGTTACACACCCAAAGGCTGTTCCTTTTTTTGACTTAATGTCTACAAATGCTGAAAAGCAACTTCACATAGATATGGAGTTGAAAAAGGCAATGTTTTTCAGGAATTTCTCTGTTAAAACTGGATACACATGTTGAATTTGCAACCTAAATGATGTTTAAGTACACTCCTTATATTTATTTTGAAAGAATCCGTCTGAAGCTAATAATTCCAACAATTGCTCTTCTTCCGCATGCGATAAACCTTCTAGCATGGATGTTGTATTAATGCTTGTTGCACCAGGCGTAGCCATAACCCAGTGCAGCGCGTACCCCCACCAAACTCTTTCCGTACCCCAGGGGGTATGCGTACCACACTTTGGGAAACACTGCTCTTGACCAAGCGGGTAGCACAGCCGATATTATTTAAGTAATGTTTAAGCATACTAGGTATACATGGCTACCATGGTCGCTGTTCACTTCCAATCCGCCAGTCGCTGATGACACGCTCAACGGTTACCGCCACTATGCCTCCAATTTAATAAAAACTAGGAGAAACTGTACAAATATATCGCCGTGTATTGTGAAATTATGTAAAAATATTTATATGAAGAAGAAAAAGAGCCTATGGGACTAATTTCCATTCTCCTCCTTCGGCCCCCCCCAATAATAAATCCTGGGTGCGCCACTGCTGCAAACTCTCTTTTACTTATTATATGAATAAGTTCATCATAATACATTTATGGTCAAGGGTCTATGACAACATTATCATCATTATCATCATCATCAGACTGAATCTATCTACTGCTGGATGAAGGCCTCTCCAAGCTGATTCCACTTCTCTGTGTTGCGTTGCCACGTACTTCCGCAGAACTTTATCATTTTATCGATTCAGCAGCCTCTAGGTATACCTTGCGGATGTTTTGTACCTTTTGGGTACCATTGGATGACTAGATTTGTCCCCCTTCTTCGAGCTATGTGTCCAGCCCGATGCCATTTAAGCCCTTTAAAGAACACTATTACATCGCAAACCCTTGTCTGTTTCCTGTCTCATTATATGTATCCATATATTACTTATTCAATGTTGATACCCGAAAACCTGACGGATTTAGAGGCCTCCTAGTAAAAAAACTATGCTCTAAACTTATATTGAGTGTCAAAATACTTTAACGAAATATTTTCGAAGCTTTTTTGCGTGATTTTTAACTCATATTGTGAAAAATACGTATGAAAGCTACCACTATAATATCTGCTTCGTTTGAAAATCGCCAATCGCTTCAATTTTGATGATTCGACAATAAAAATGAGATTAGTTAATGTTTGCTTTGATTTGTAACAATAATTATTTTAAGTAGAGTATTATCTAAGCAGAATATTTGAATCTAGCCAACGCCTTTAGATACAATCAAATATTTGGGTCTTTAATCTGTAATCTTAATGTTTGTATATTATAATGTAATAAGCACCACATATTCGAGAAATAATCAGTTTTTATTTAAAAAAAAAAAAAAACATGTCTGAGACATATTCTGCAGTTTTTTTAACATTTATTATTCGGCGCAAACCGTGTAACCTGGAGAGACTGATGGTTTTAGGTAGAGTCCAGAGAAGCCGAAGTAGAGGAAGAGCGTATATGCGTTGGAGTGACCAAGTGAAGTAGCTTACAGGGACCAGCATTTACTCTACCTTAAGAAAAGCAGGTGACCGAGAGGATGGTGAAGAGGTGGAAGATGATGGAATTTCAAAATGGTCACTATTCTCAGCCATGAAAGAACGACCAAGAAAAAGAGTACATATTGTGGACATGAACTATAATAAATATTATGATAAGTTTCGCTACTGACTAAATATCAGGAAAATGGGATAGCTACATACTAAAATATTATCTTATTAAATACTAAATTTGCATAATCAATCTATAGAACCGTTTCCAATTATAATAAAGCTAAAAATCCTTAATCATACACAGAAAACGATCAGTAGCAGGTATATTTTATTTCTAAGAAAAACTGAATGAATATTTCAAGTAGGTAGCCAATTTTCCTGCACTTTTTCCTACGTAAATTTTCCCGAAGGCACAAACAATTTTCCACGCTGATGCCTCCACAACGGTCATTATTGTGCTCTCCACTTTTTCTCTTTTCGACTCTTGTTTCACTACTTCAGTTCCAGCCAATTATTCTTACTTACTTCAACTATTTTTCTGCGCAACTAAATCTACGAGACTTGTACATTTTCAGTATCTACCGAAGCGCTAGATAAGTTTATAATGTAATATTTTCCTACATCGGGTTACTCAATGCAAAACTTACTTGGTATATTATATGAATTATATATTGAAATAAAATTTATGGAAAATTTTATCAGTACGTGTCTGAGATATGATACACATGGAAATTTAAAGTGATTAAAAGATGATATATCTTGCGTGGCCGAGGCAGATATTAACATAAAATAGTATTATGAACATACATAATTTTATAAACACTTCTGAGAATATATATTATAACCAATAGAAAAAATCTTTTTCCCCGCAGGAATCGAACCTGCATCTCTTAGGTATCGCTCCAAAACACTTCGACCACTATGCTAAAGGAGTCATACTTAATTGGGACAAATTTTAACTATTGGCTTTTAATACTCACTGAAGCGCTTTCCAAATTGAATTACCATTGGCGTTCTAGTTCTACGTCAGATTTCAGGACACATTACACGTGAAATTGGAGTATATTATCAATATTTACAAGAATTTCATAATTATTATTAACTATTAGATATAGTTACACTACTTATAAAATATAATGAAATAAGTAAATAATATTATATCGTCACCTTAATACATAGATAACTCTGATTTGATCATTGTTGGGAAAATGACATTTAAACTTTACTTGATTAACACAAATCTAGGCTATAATTATTATTTTAAATGAAAATTGACAATTACGCTTGTCTAATTATTGGGAAAAATTAAATAATGTTCAATTGTATGAAAAAATATTGTAGAGATATTATATTATTTTATTTATTTAACGCATAAATAGTTTTCAAGTTATCTAATATTTTCAAACAGAAAATTAATACAGTTCACATTAACTTCTGACTTACCTAGTTTTATCATTTTATACAGAAGAAAATGTACAATCATATTCAATAAATATCTCAAAAATACTGAGAATCAAGTCATCTAGTTGTAGTATTGAGGTGACGATATTAAGGTGAAGCCTTTACTCAGCCTTTCTACAAAAGGCACCTAGCGGAAAAATACGATGTTTGCAATTTGAGACATTTTTTTTTGATAATTTACAATTTAAACTGTATTAATTAATAAATATGTATCTGAAAACATTAAAAAGAATAATATTTTTTATTTTAAGTCAAAGATAAACCTACAATTTAAGAAAAATGTGAATTTGGTGCAGGGTCCCACGTTATAATTACATATTATTTTATGTATTATTAAATATAGTTTAATAAGTTTTCTATTTTTTGTGATAGAGATTTTTGACTAATTCACAGTTTTAATATTTTTTATATTTTATTTTAAAAAACATCGATTTTTATAAAAATATAAATGTGTGTAACTTTAAATCCATTTTATTTATATCAAATCGAGCTTCACTTTTATATGAAAATATAGGATATGTAAGAGGTTTTGTTCCTATTTTTAATAGAAGATTAGTATTATTAAAAATAGAAGATATTGCTTAAGTCTATTGAAAACATTTGCTTTTCATTTCGAATAAAACGCAAATCGTAATAATATCCGTCATCAAAAGCGGAAAATAAAATAATAATAAAATGGAGGCACGAAAAATAAACAAAACACAAACACTGCAATATCCGCAACTCATTTCACAGAGATGTCTCTGCACGGCAAACAAACCGGGAAACGACATCAAAGAAATAAATTACTGTACATAATTGCTTACGTATTATAATCCAAACAATCTGCACGTTTCAACCCCCCAGCTTAGCGGGGTTGCAAACCAATGACATTTCAAAGCGCTTTTAAAATATTTCATAAAGTCCGGAACCGGACCGTTGCACACACCGACCGATTCACAAGCATATTCTATATAACTGAAGAAAAATATCAATTTTTATGGCATTCTCCTTTCTCTGCCATATCTATTTAATCACTGAACTGATGTCTGCGATAATTTTGGGCAGACATACTTAGTTGGAGTCAGTCCCTAGGCAAACAAGCTTAGAATGTCCTCTTCTATTTTTAGTTTCAAAATTGTCTGAAATTCGTAGTAAGGTACCTACTTACTTATTTTATTATTAATCTATATTATCTATCTTAAACAGACAAATACAGAAAAAAATCTTTAAAATTTCACACACCATCTACTGAGAATTAGAGTTTGAGAATTTCCACGAAACCTAGTCTTAAACAGTGGTGGTTTTAAGTACGTGGAGGTCTGTGGCGCTGACAGGTTTGGAAGCACTCTCGTGACAGTTTTATTTGTGCGATAAACCGCCTATAGAATATGTATTTCAATACAACTATTTAGTTATGTTTTCAGGATTTTTTATGGTTCGATTATTTTTTTAAATAAGATGTCTATAGGTACTTTATAATATTCATGAAAAACCGCCATTGCTGTGAAAAGTTGTCTTCATTCACTGCCTTTTATATTGTGCCACCCCTATGCAATGCGTGACCTGCCTACCACCACGGGTCGTTATTCGTTGTAGTACTAAAAAACAGATAATGGGATTCTTGAGCTAGGACGTCCTTCCTCTGCCAAGACCTCGATTACCATAAATCGTCAATTCAATGTTAAAATGCAAGTTTAATACCTCTCACGATATGGCCAAAGTATGCCAACTTTCTAGTTTTAACTTTGATTATAATTTTGTTCGTACAGTTTCAAGAATATACCGTTTTTGTTCAGAAGATACGTACTTAATTTATTAAACACTTCATTTAATGCAATTATAGTGAAACCTTAAAAGGTTTACAATCTTCCCCCAGCCGTGTATCGCTATCTCCGCCACTGTGCTATCATAACAGTAAATAAAAGGAAAAACTTATTTTCCATACGGTCGCCCAAGGGCAAGTTCAGTGGCGTATCTGCGAAAATATTTTACATAACTGACTTACCTATAAGTATCATCGTATAAAATGTAAAAATATATATGGATATTTTTATTATTATCCAATAATAATCATCTCTATATTATTAGATCAAATAGTAGATCTTATATAACGACGAATAGTATTTTATGTTTATCAAAATAATCTGGTAAGTCCAGCAATCAAAACGTCCAATCGGCAAACGATGCACATTTTTTATATAGGTATTCCAAACTCATTTTGCTTTGGATGGCATTATTATTTTGAGGATGACACTATACGTTTGACTCACTGAGCTTACTTCACTATTAAACAAAGTCAAACATTCCACTAGTACAAACGCACACCCACCATAGAACTCTGCACTTGCTAGTTCCATTCATATGCCCAGACACTCCGCAATTTAATTTTAACGATGAATATCTGAAGATATGCTCATCTGCGGTTCGCTGCAACAGATGGTTAGCATGTACCAGTTGTGCCCTTATAAACTTGTCAAATAGCAATTTAAATATAATTTATAATATAAAAGCGGTAAGTAATATTCAGTTCAACTACTTAATTTGTGATTTTATTTTCATTCGTAAGAGGGTCTGGTATCAAGGACCCCCCCTCCCATATATATACATGCTTGCACTGGTAAAATGTTACCGTCAACTCCTTCCATCGGTCGTTAACCGCCCCCCTTATTTGCGTCCCGATAATTTTACAACTTTGATTGCAACTTTCGCTATGCGCAGAATGCAATCAGGAACTGTTTGTTTGTCCTGCCCAGAAGTTACTCAGATGAAAAATTAAATGACAATCCCTTCATGCGACATCTAGCTTCTACCTTACTTACAGTTGAACGCAGATCTGTCAAAGGTAAACTATATTAATTAGATAGCATTATTCAAAATGACGGAATTATTAGTCCTTCGACTCATTGAATCAGCGTTTAATTATCATGTTAACACATAGCTGTTCAGCAAGGCAATTAATTTTACAATTAAAATATAAAATAACACCCACAACTTATTCATCATCGATAAATGACCCGAAAATTACTCACAGGACCAGCGTCAATTCTACCAAAGATTTTCCGCCATTTTGGGCTATGGTTAGTTAAAATAATTACAAGATAAAAAGAACTTTATATATACAACGTTTTTAAATTTCCTGTTCAATTATTATGCTCAATATGCTCACACTTGTACTTGATATGAAGTAAATAAAAAAAAAAACAAACAATTATAGAATACTGAAATGTCATTTTGATTTCCATAGTAACGCACGTATATATTAATAATTTAGTTGCTAGGACCATCCCCTTAGCAACCAATAATATTGGATTGGATTACGGATTTATTCCGAAATAACATTTCATGCAAAACAAAATTAACTGAAAATGAATTCAATTCTACTTAAAGATGGCTAAAAGTATTAAGAGAGTGCATTGGCATCGTGTTCTGATATATTCTAAAAGCTTAAAATGTCTATCTAGTCGGGAAGTTAGTTAAAAATCGATTGCAAGATTTGTACTGGATAAACAACCACCGTACAAAAATAATAATACGAGATAATAAAAACGTTGTAAAATTGTCTTTTTCGTCTAAGGAATCCCTTGAAATCATTAGGAAATCTTCCTTATAATTTTCATTTCTCTGCCAGTGTCTTTGAATCTCGAGTTTTCTTGCAATAATACTGTATATTTTAAGCACATAGACATAATAATTAACAGTCGCAAAACATCGTTGTAAAAACTTTTACTATCTATGATTTATGTACTCATTTATTATATGTGTAATTTAATTGAAGAATTAATTACAAAAATGACATTAGTCAAAAAACAAGATTTTTCAGAAGAGATAAAAATTCTCTATCTTAATTACGTTAGAACTATTTCGCATACCTACTAAAATACCCACCTCCTGATGTCATATCTATAAAATCAAAAAATAATACATCGTAAACGTCCGCAAGGTGGCATTCAAATGGTGATTTTGATTAAAAAAAAATGTGATGGTATGTCCTTTTTGTATTTAACACGTAATTATTGAACGTTCAGCCATTTTCTTGCATATTTGACCGATCAGAATAGTTTTATTTATATCCAATATACTGGCGTGTTTCTGAGAAAGGTGTTCTTCATTTGTAAGTAATTAATTGCAGCAATATATAATTTTACATTTTGCAAAAAAAAAGCCTGGACCTTCGCGCAAGTTCCAATTTTAAATACATTATTTTGAAAATGACAAGAGCGCTACCAACTGTCGTTCGCATTTCGCATTGAAAAAATAGTTAATAATTGACAATACATTATATTGTGGCGATTCCTTGAAATAATGGGGAAAAAATTTCAAAGCATGAAAAAGTCTTATTAATAAGTTTTATAAGACATTCTGATGACTTCATTAATTATTAATTGTCTAAATAATACATTCACATACGCAAGACATTTTTTTGATGTTGTATTATGTACAAATGGAATTATATACCACTGGGTTATATATATAATTATATACCAATTGGGGGACTGTAGTAGGCAATCGTGTTTTATAATTTTACATGGGGCACGTTTCTAAATTATATATGCCAGCATGAACTTAAGAATTTAAATACGTAACAAATTAATACACACATCATCTTGCTTGGTCTCTGTTTGTCACTATTGAACGTTATAAAGAATTTATATTATTTTTGTTTATTTTACAATAATTGGAATGATTGGATAACTGAAAAATCACATAGCATTTTAATTTAAATTAAAAACTCAATATCAACACTCAATATACTATGCCTGTATATAGGTATATTTCGTATACCTACACCTGTCTTTTCACAATCAAGTACGGCCCCGGTATCTCTAATTCCTTTTACCGTATTTTGTATTTATTCAGAGGCAGTTGTTTTCAGTTTTATTTGTCGGCTCTTATTTCGCCTCCGACTGTTTGTGTCTCTTTTCCTCTCTGTGTCTCTAAAAGAGAGAGGTATTCTCTCAAAGTAGACAAACAGCCTCGACTGGGCGCCTACAAAGGAAAAGCTTTGGAATAACTGAAATTGCTTTAACCAAAGGTACATTTTCCAGATTATAATATTTCGTTTGAATGCAGATTCGAAACAAACGTTAATAATAACTATAGCACAACTAGCAAACTTTCGTGTCGTAAATTATTATGATATTCTAGTAATATATAGGTACATAATATATAACTTTAATTAATTACATTTTGGAATATACTTACTAAGTATCAATCCCGTGTACCTACTTAATTCATCAATTCAAACCATAAATAGTACAATATACCTCCACTAGAATTAATAAGAGTTATATAAAAATACGGCAAATCGGTTACCTTCTGGGCGAGGCTGTTAAATGTACGAATAGAAAAATGCATAATACACTTAAAGTAATTTTTAATGAATACGTTTGAATCACATCATTTTACATTAGATTTTGTCACGTAAACGCAACGCGCATTCGTAATATCTAAAAACTTTTATGGGACTCTGTATTTCTTGCATGTAGTAGCTTGTCCCTCATTAAGTTATAAATTAAAACATCTTGGTCCATGGCAGCTGGCGTTCGCATTTCTATCATATTAATCTATTCTGTGGTATTGCAAATGTAAGATTAATAAGAAACAAGTCACTGTAGATTGACTTTCAAATACATCAATGTCCCTTTCTTGGTCAATGCTTTGAATATTTGAACTCAATGACACTGTTGACACTTGCATTATTATAATTTTGCGTACTGTTTTTCAATAAAATGTTTTCAGTTAGACGACCTTCTGCCTCCAAGGATCCTGACATCTGTTAATAGAATATCGAATCAATTTTTAATAATATAGGATTATCCCGTTTACATTACACATTTATTATACGAAGCTTAAAATAGTCATTGAAAAATAGTGGGGTAGGTATAGGTATTGAATATTGACTAATAAAGTATGATCGTTTTGGAACTCCTAGTGGAGAGACCTTTGTCAGGACATTTACAGTGTTTATTTTTCCTAATTATCAAAGTACAGGTATGATAAACAAACAAACGGTCCCCCTTACCCCTCCACCAACCCCCACCGATTCGACAAAGTATTCGGGTACCCATTTAAATAAATATTCTCGGCAATCAAATGTTTATCAAAGATGCGAGAGTGGTGGAAAAATTTTCCGGGCGCCTCTCCTCTCCGACCGTCTGGAAAAACAATTTTCGCAAATCAACAAAGCGGGACGATTTTCCCGGTTGTGAAAACGGGAGGATTGTGAAATGATTACCGCTAACATAATATTTCATTGCGTTATAGGTGGGTATACATACATACATGTTTTTTGTGTTGTGATTTTCATATGCGATATGGATTAACGAATTAAAATTAATTGGTATTAGAACTACAGTATTGTCTCACTATTTAAAATACTTACAATTATTTAAAATAACTAATATTTACATACAGCGACATTAAGGTACAACAACCTTAGGGCTCAAGCTCGAGCAACGGGATAAAGTTATAGAAAGACCAGAGCTGTTATATAGAACACCCATTTTAGTTTTGGGTTTAGTCTTATATCTACATACCTAGATATATGTATATTCTATATGTATATTTTATTTTTTTTAAATTAGAAGGTACATACCTACATAACATTTTTTCAAATATGCAGTTATCCAGTCCATGTGGACAACACTATTTATCGATATTCAACTATTATTTTTGTAAAATAAACTTTTAAATGTAGAACGTATTGATTAATATATATATATATATATATATATATAGTTTAAATAACTAGGTACAGACCTACAAACGAATCTAACGGCTCGTCTTACGTGAACGACGTCGGTGAAGCGATGAGCGGCGCGCGCAACGCAAACGTATAACCGTGTAAACGAACAACCAAAAAAAGACTATTTACGAACATTTTCACACACGGTTATACGTTTGAGTTGCGCATGCCGCTCAACTCTTCACGTGACTTTGGCCACGTAAAACGCTCCGTAATGAATGGCCAAAAATGGAACTGCGAACTACCATAGGACGCCATTTTGAAAATGGCATTCGAATGTCAGATTTTGTCCACTTATGAGTCTTTATTTGGTAGTTTTCGACAGTGGCTCCCCCATTCCATTCTTCAGATAAGTTTGTAGGTATGTACTAGCTTTATTGGACGTTTACCGATTATAACAGAATACAAAATATATTAAATTAAAAAACTAAGTAAAAAAAAAAAACTATTGACCCCCGCACTGGTTCCAGTACAGCGTTCTCAAGATTTTGAATCAAGGTTCCGGCTCTATAAATAATTAAGGAGTTCTGAGGGTGTCTGAGTTCAGTTTCTGTCCCATTTCTAGCTCTGGTGGATACAAGCATAAAAATCTACATTACTGATTTACTCCCAGTAAAGGCGTAGATAGAAGCAGATTTTTTTTTTTTTTAGAATTATTAATAACCATATCCTTGCTTTTTCGTACAAGGTGGTTGTTAGTAATTTTGAACAATCACAAACACCCAGGCTTTGAGAAAAACACATAAATGTTTTTGTCATGACCGGGAATCGGACCCAGGAACTCTCGGGTGGAAGGCGAGCGCCTTACCCACTGCACCACGAGAGCCGCCGATAGAAGCAGATTACATTAGCTACACTACTTCCATGAGTGCCTCAATGTTTGAGGAATCAGTTATAGTTATCTGATACACATTTTGGGAGATAGGGCTTCAATTTCCTCTCTACCCTTCAATAGAAAATGACACTGACAAAGTAGAATATCGTTTTATATATTTTTTATTAATTTTTGAATAAAAACTTTACCAATTACTTAATAGGTAATAGGTATACCTTTGTAATAGTATAGGAAGCATTATAAGAATGCATAATTGTTTTCAGGAAAAAAATACCCTTGATAACATAAAGACGGAAAAATCATCCTCTTAAAGAAATAATTTCGTTAAATAAATATAATGGAGACTCCCTTTCATCGTACCTACTAACGTAATATCAACCTTTCTCTAAAGAGGGTATTATACGCAAAACCTTCCAAAGGCAAATTATTTTCTTTTATAATTCGAATAATGCCTTCAATTTTCATCACGGTAAAAACGGAACGTTCTAATTTCATAATGAGCCTCCCCCACCCTCCCTTTTACCTTTTATGAATCATTAAAAAGTACAAAGGAAACTCTGCCTAACAATCGCCCTACAGCTCCGATATGAAAGTACATATTGCCTCAATGGCCGGATGGGGATTTAATTTTCTTTGAAAATGAAACTTGCGTAGCGTGTTCTAGGTGGCGCAGGGAATTCCAATAATTCTTATTTTCAAATTAACAGCTCAAAATAATAATTATTCGATTCGAATTCATTTCGAATACTATTGTCAATAAAACTTAAATCCAGCGATAAGTAATTGACAACACGATGTGTAAATAATAGGACAAAGTATTAATATGAGACTGTCATTTTGTGTGTGCTTTGTGATACAGTATTTCTGTTTCTTGCGCCATTGACAAACTTATAAATATATATATATATATATATATAATATACGTTGTAAGAATAATATTATGTATGTCATTTTGGTTTCTCTTCGATTGACATTGCAAAATTGTATCAATTGACGTCTTACTTTACTACAGAGAATTATTTTACTTTACCGTATAATATATAGATCAGTGGCAAAGGATGAATGTAAGCTGTTAAGATCCGACATAAATAAAGTACACTAAACTTTGTCAATCAAACATATTTGTTTTATTAGACAGGCGCAAAACGATATGGAGTTTTCATCACTTTGCAAAACCCTCCGAAGGAAGATTAGAGAAGACCTTCGTAAATTCAATGTAAACCTCATACAAGCAATTGTGAAAGCAGGCAGAAGTTTAAACAAAAACAAGCAATGCTTGTCGATAGGAAAACGTCAAATCACAGCACTAAAAGCAAAAGATGGTTCTATCGTCAGAAATTGGGAACACTTGTTAAGCCGAGTTGAAGAGTTCTACAGCGATCTCTACAGTGATGACACTGACAATACGACTATAGACTTAGATCTTCAGAGAAATGGAAATTCGGAAGACCATACTCCCGAAATTACATCCTGGGAAGTAACCCATGCTTTAAACTACATGAAAAGTGGGAAAGCCCCCGGGGAAGACGGTTTAACGATAGATATCCTCAAAAAAGCAGGAAAGGATGCAAATGAAGTACTTGCACAATTGTTCACAGCCTGCATATGCAAAGAGGATGTCCCAGAGGTATGGAAAAATGCCAGCATTGTCATTCTTCACAAAAAAGGTGACAGAGAAGACCTAGCAAATTATCGTCCAATAAGTCTACTCCCTATTCTCTACAAGACGTTCACAAAAATTCTCTCAAACCGTCTGCAAAATGTACTAGACGAGAACCAACCGAGAGAACAAGCCGGATTTAGAGGAGGATACAGCACTATGGACCATATCCAAGTCGTCAGAGAAATCATAGAGCGGTACCAGGAATACAAACTGCCACTATGCATGGGTTTTATAGACTATGAGAAGGCGTTTGATTCGATAAAGAAATGTTCAATACTCGACGCACTCAGAAAACAAGGAATCCCTGGACGCTATATAAATATTTTCAATAATATATACAGTAGCGCAACAGCATCTGTAAATCTCCATAAACCATCGCGCAGATTTCCTATCAGCAAAGGAGTCCGACAAGGTGATACAATCTCACCTAAACTATTTACAGCTACCCTTGAAGACTTATTCAGGCAACTTGACTGGAATGACAAAGGGATCCCCATAAATGGAGAATACCTGAGTCATCTGCGCTTTGCCGATGACATAGTAATTTTCTCGCAAGACTCAGAAGACCTCCAAAGCAGAATGCAGGAACTCGCTGAAGTAAGCAACAAAGTAGGTTTGAAAATAAATGTAACAAAGACGAAAGTCATGTTCAACTGCTTTGCAGGCCAAAAAGAGATCCTCATCAATGGCACTCAGCTCGAACAGGTGAAAAGCTACATCTATCTGGGACAACAAGTATCTATAGATGGATGTATATTTGATGAAATTGTTCGCAGAGTAAAGCTAGGCTGGAGTGCTTTTGGCCGCCTGAATAATGTCTTCAAAAGTGACCTTCCACTGTGCCTAAAGCGCAAAGTGTTCAACCAGTGTGTGCTTCCCGTGATGACATATGCGTGTGAAACATGGACCCTAAGTAAAAGAGAGATCCAGAAACTTAGAGTAGCACAACGTGGTATGGAGAGGTGCATGCTGGGCATAACGCGAAAGGACAAAAAGAGGAATGAGTGGATAAGGAAGCAGACAAGGGTTTGCGATGTAATAGAGTTTATTAAAAGCCTTAAATGGAGATGGGCTGGACACATAGCTCGAAGAAGAGACAATCGTTGGACAAATCTAGTCATCCAGTGGTATCCAAGAAGTACAAAACGTCCACAAGGTAGACCTAGAGGCCGCTGGATCGATGAAATGATAAAGTTCTGCGGAAGTACGTGGCAACGCAATGCACAGGACCGAGAGAAGTGGAAGCAACTTGAAGAGGCCTTCATCCAGCAGTGGATAGATTCAGGCTGATGATGATGATGATGATGACATTGTGACGATAGTGTTTGTTAGTTTTAAATTCAATTAAACCCTGCCTAATCGAAGCGATAGTAGATAATAGTCAAAAAATATACATTTATCTATAAAATATCTAATTTTATGCCGTTAAACATTATATAAGTTTCGATATTTTATTGATATTTTTTATCGATTATGGTTTGGTTAGGCAAGGCTTAATGAATTTTAAAAAACTTGCTAACACCATCTGTAATAATAATATTATGTATTCTAATTCAAAGAAAACAAATAAGTTAGCCAGAAAAAGTGTGCACTATTTTTGTCGGACACCCATAGCATTCCTAAACTATTATGGTTTGGTTTAGGCAGGGTTTAATTTAATTTTAAAACTAACCAGTACAATCTGCAAATTGTATTATTAGTCCAATAAAAACAAATAAGTATGACTGACAAGTTTAGTGTGCACTATTTATGTCAGATCTTAACAGCCTACCTCCACCCCTCTCCACTGGTATAGACCAACATCGATTATAATCGGATTCAATATTCACTATATTACTTTAAAACTAATAAATCGCACTTGCAACTTGATGGATTAGGATTAGATGACAATATATTATGTATCCTTACAACATAGTTACACACTATTAAATACGTAAATAACTACTTAAGCTTATAATTTTAATATTATTACAGACATTGCCAAAGCATGGCAATAATTACATACATATAATAACCAGATTACATATTACAAACAATAATAATTTAGTGGTAATACTTCACCATACTTTATTTATGATATAAATACTTTTTAGATACAATAAATATTTCACATAACAATTTATCATGTAATTTTTCAAAAATAATGAATCGTAACATTGTTTATCAAAAGTTTTTCTTCTCTATATTATGTTACAGCTACTTTTATGAATCATTGAAATACGGTCCCTAATTTAAAGTCACTGCACAAGAATAATGGAGATACGCTATTGGTCTTTCCTTTGAGAGGAAACGACCAATCAGAATTTTCTGTCTGGGGATGATTTTAATTCCAGACCGATGTGGTGATGAAAAATCTACTCTCATTATGAAAAGATGCTTCGTTTTCATTATAAAGGTAAAGGACATTGCTTTTGAATAGATGACGGAAGTACCGTTGATTAAATTTGAATACAATGTATATTGAAATGATCTAGGAGATATTAAATAATTATCCATTCTGTATGTAGAAAAAATGCAATCATTTTTACCCTACACTATACACATTCTATTTCAGTAATATATATAATAATATAACGACATTATTATAGATTTTATATTATTTTTCATGTAGCTTTGTTTACTTTAATAGTTACAAAAGTATTATTATCAAACGCTACGTATGCATTTACTGCAGCGTAGACCCTCTACGGCTAGTAAAAACCTTCGTTAACATTGTAGTGTTATAATTTTACAGCTTTATCACTACATACCAGTGGCGAAGGGTGGAGATTTATCACTCTCGCACAACTCTAGCACACGTAAATGTCAGTTCAATTAAGATTTGAAAATATATTTCACAATATATAATAGGTACATTTGATAAATATCAGGATCGCCTTGCTCCGCGTAGCAGGACTTTCTCAATTGATATGGATTCTCACAAGAATTAATGCAGACATAATAACGAACTAATAAAACTGCAGGCAATATAAAATTATTTTCGATAATTTAATCAGTATTAGAGTTACAAATAAATTTAAACAATCGAACATAGGCATTCAGTTCGATTTCTATATTTTAAGAATAGTACCTACTATGATAATCTCGGACTGAATTTCTTGCTTACCAAAAAGTATATTATAATATTTTCAATTCAAGAATAATTCCTCATTCCAATATTAATGTAATCTGTATTTTTTAATCTCATCTTATAGTGTCGAAAATAACTTGTCAGCTAATTAATTTATCTATTAAGTAATTGTCCTTTTAGTAGAGGTATTGCGTTATGATTTCTCGTTATCTACTGCCGTTGTCTGATGAGTGGTAGTAGAACCAAAGCGTTTCCCTTCTAAATGATTCAAGCTTCTACGTATTTACCTACTAGAGTGAGCTGGAATCACGTCTCAAGATTTCTCTCTACCTCGCTCTAACCTTCGATCTCTCTCTCTCTCCCATACGCCATAGTCATTCGTAGCTTTGATTCCAAATACAAATACGAAATGATGAGAAACTGTTATTCCTTGAGAAAGTACAGTCTGACACGTCGCTGTAATATAATGTTACGATTTCTCAATTAACTTATTCTAAAATCAAGAGATACATACAAATCAATTTAAATCATAGATATTGATTATAATGTTCTTTTTTAGAAATGGATCATAACTGCATGAAAGAAAAGAATTTCTACTACACTGTGAAAAATCAGAATGATATCATTGTTCGCTGCATAGAAAAATGGGGTCTACGATGATTCGGCGCCGGGACAACTGGGCGCTACGCAATCGAATGAAATTCGAAAATAAATACACGTTTGTGAATTATATGTACTTTTAAAATATATATTTAATACTTATATATTATTATAGTATTTAATACTTAGTGAGAATTTAATTATGGACACATAAATACTGATTTAAATCAATTAAACTACGAAGTAGTAGATAGAAACTTATTAAACATCCTCGTCTACTTTCTGTATCAAATCGTAACGAACGTCTATTTATTTAATTAATGAACGGTATTTCATTCAACAGTGCGGCGCCCATTTGTATTGGCGTCCAGATCCATTATGATATACTGAAACTCGATCTGTTTCGATGTTGATAGGTGTCTAAGTCACAGAACACTGCGGGTTTCTTTAACGTATTTGATTCAAGTAGTTGTTATATATTATACTCTTGTCAAGATAGCAATACTGCTGCAACATAATATGAAATGCTGCGTAATAGCTACCTAACGTTTTTCTTAAATAGGTAACTATTTTCACTAAAATCAAAAAAAGGTAATATAGTATAATATTAATATAATATAATCAACTGAAACCGACACACACGGTGGAGTAAAGTGACATGGGTAGTGTCATTCTCTGAAGCCGTAGGTCATATTGATGTACTTAATTCACATCTTATTTTTTCAATATATTATGTTTGATCCAGAGTAAAGATCCGTATGGTTAATTTTTTTTTAAATGGCTTATATGTGAACATGTAATTTTCTTGTAAATTCGATTCAAATTTTCACACAGTACTCCAAGCACTTGTAAATGATAGATATACTGTGACTTAAATAGAGATTCTTATCGGTCCATAAACATACATGAACGAACCGATTTACTCGGTTCCGACTGTACGCAGATATCTCCAAACTGCTCGCAAACTAACTAAGACACGAGAACTTTGTCTCGGCTATAAAGCACTAAGACTTCTCCTTTCATGGAGGAACCAGCTCAAGAATATGTCTGCGCAAACAAAACTCACTTCCCTCCTCTGCATATGCAAGTAATTATTGCCATCTCCTCTTATTTAAGCGAAGCAGTTGAGCGAAGTTAATGCACACTGCATTCTATTCAACTCAATTTGATACTTTATCGTTAATTTTATAACTATACGAATTATATATTTGTTTAAATAATTAAGTGACGTATTGTAAATGGTGCAGGTAATGTAGGTAGTTAATATCTAGGTACTTTCTATGCCAAAGGGCTGTCTAGGACCTTATGGCGAAAGTGAGTCATTTATACGGTTTGTGGCCATTGATGATTCCGTCAGAACCAAACAGTGTCAGCAGAATCCATGACATATGACTCATTCTCAAATCAATAATATTTATTTTAATATTGTTTAGTACCTACGTGCATTTTCCTTGCATACATTTTTCACACAATCGAATTACTACTCAGTAATCACTTTTTTACCTCAGCAGTTTATTATATTAGAAATGTAGGTACTGTTCGGTTATCAGGAATACAGCGGAAATACATTTTGAAAATAGCCGATAAACTGGATTATTTGTTAGGTTAACCTAACCATACCAAACCTAACCTAACTTAACTCAACCTAACCTTACCTAAACTAACCCAAACTAACAAATAATCCAGTATATCGGGTATTTTCAAAATGTGTTTTCCGCTGTATTCCTGAGAACCGAACAGTACCATAATGCATTTTCTCACCGAAACCTGAGATACTCAGTGTAAGCATTTTCCATCATGATTGGCTCAGCCAGACATAGATATTAATTATGAGACAATACAGAGCTCAGATTTGCGAAGCCCTCAAAAATTCGTATGTAGGTACAGTACATAATATAGGTATATAATCAATTGTTGATATTACAAGTATAGAACATTTTATAGCTTCCGTCTCATTAAAAATAATGTATAAACCATTTTTCATTATATAAAAATATTCTACTTACGTGATTTTACTTACAAAGCAAAATCCTTCAAGCATCCAAACTTTTATTGCACATCTACAACAGACAACAATAATTTCACTGAAATCTCATGTTAAACTCAATTAACCAGTCGTGACAATCAGTCTGAAATACGCAGAAATATGCCGGCTGTAGACAATACATCTGCGTTGTGAAAAAAATGAACAGCCAAAAAAATGGTTAAAAGAAAGAAGAAGACAGTCTAAAAAGACAACGGTTTCCCGCCACACACGTGTTTCACATTCTCTCCGCACCGTGTCGCCCTTGATCTTCACATCATCTGACGTTTGTGACTCTTTTTTTTAACGTATTCATGTATTTTTTTTTATTTTTTATCCCTTCTTATTCGTGTTATTGTTGGCGACGTAGAGTACAGTGGCATAGACATACAAAATAGTTGAAGGTATTTTAATTTACAATATAGAAATTATTGTCGTCATTGTAATTTGTCATTTTGAATTTATTTTTGAATGAATAATTGAATTTATAAAATTTGAGAGCTACAACATATTTCAGTTTATGGCACTAATTGACAATACATTAGGTATAATGTATTTACATTATTTTGACCATGTGGGTTCAGGAACGTGGAGACCCGACACACCGACCGATTTTGAGCCCCCTCACGCTAAAACACAAACCAAACCATAAATCATATCGCACATAAACATTATTATTCTCGGGGATGTCAGTGATTACTGTTTTTTGATCTTTCTAGGCCCCTTTGTATAACTTCTGGGATAATCGTAGTATGGTTTGTACGATAAATTAAAATATTAGACGGTACAATTAGTTGATACATAGTTGGTACATGGTCGATTCTTGTTTTTAACTTAAATTCCTTGGCAAACTATGTAAAAGTATTTTGTATATAAATTTTGCTATTTCTAATATTTTATTACATACATGTACCAATCTTTAAATTTAATATAATACGGCACCAATAGAAAAAAAAGTGGATATTATACATATGTACTACACGAAACTTTGTAGTATTTATGTATAGAAATACGACATCTGTTTATATATTAAATCTATAACTTTTAACTAAGAAACAAACCTAAGTACCTACCTCCATCTTTAAAAAAATTTCTGGTTTTTTATTATTATTTCGTAAATGTTTTAATAACATTTAATGTCAAATGTCTTTACGTAACATAATCACTTTTATAATTTAGTTATTTCTAAACATAAATTATACAATATTCTAATAACGTACCGTGCAAGAATCTAGATATTTTTTAACTCATCTTTTTTATTCCCACAATAATAATATTATTGTTGAAAAGCATATTATAAGATGCGGCAGTCCCCTGCTGGATCTCGCGGTTTACCCGTTCTGTTTTTGAATCTTCCCGCGGGACTCCCCTTTGTGTCTCGCTTCCGGTGACACGTGATCCCAGAACAACAAAAAAAGGCGCGCACTTTGAATAAAGAATACGCGGAATCGTAATAATTCTCTTTATCGTTGTATTTGCCATGGAAACAGCGTCTCGGCCAAATAAAATTGAATCTATGTTTCAAATCATATATCATTATTATCTCTTAAAAATGTAAGATGAGGTATCAGTTGGTAGTTAAAAGTCTACACATAAGACCCCCCCCCACATTACACATTATACTGTAAGCAGCTAATTACCTGTAAATTACATTAAGCCTCTATTATGCGTCAATTTTATCACTAATTTATATATCTGCATCTGGAGCCAGTGTATCTTAAGTAAAAGTTGTCCATGTCAATGTCCAAGCTTTACGGTTTTAATAATTTCAGCGCATCTATTCTATACAAAAGACTACTACCAGCTGCTATCGGTGGTTAATTAGAATAGTTTATCATAATATTTGTATTGAAGTATTATAATTATTTTCAGCCGTCTAAACAGTAAAAACTGTCTATATCGCTCTAAAATTTATCAGAGCCAAGCACTTATTTATAGTGCTAATACTTCGATACAAAAATATGGAAAACTACCCTTGATAGCTGCCGATAGCAGTCTTGTGCATAGAATAGATGCGTAGGTTCCTGTTGTGAATAGACCACAAACGTGAATATACGTGAAAATAATTTGTGTACAAAATCTGTACTTAAATAATTTTTGGCAAAATCTGATTTGAGACACGCTGGTTCTGGAGTAAAATTATCTTCAGAACGACATCAAGTTCTGCAGTGGATTTGTTTTTTTATTATCTGAGAGTTGAACCAAGTGTATTAAACAAATGGCTAATGCACAGTTCTCATAAACAATACGTTGCTATATATTCTGTTGCTTGGAGAAATTCGATTTTTTATTTATACAACGTCTATTACCTAAGTAGGTTTAGTCTGAAAAATCCAAGAAGATCACTTTAGGGAAAACACAATTTAAGAGTATATGTTTGTCTTTAATCTTAATGATGTACTTTGTGATTGTAATTATTTCGGATTTCTGATGTGAATAGGCTTAAAAAACGAAAAGATATGATTATTTAAGTAGACACATATTCTGTAGTATAGTCGTTTTCGACAAAATGGGACTTGAGACACGTTGGTTCTGAGGTATATATATTATTCGTGGATATAATAATACTGTATGCTTTCTTATCAATAGTTACCTAGTGTTAGACAGGCCGTTTCATTTTCGAAATGACTGCCTACGTTTGCATTGTTTTATAGCGGTATATACGTACATATAAACCCCAATCAAACAACCCCAGTCCACGCAAGTGTGCAACTAATAAGTCCGATAAAATCGCTTAGTGGCCATCGACAACCGCACTCGAAAACCGACGGCGCGCACCGCCACCGCGATACGTTCGCACGGGGCGGCGTCGATTTGCGACGTCGCGACGCGCGATCAGAGTGGCGTCGAGTGGCGTCATTACCGCGCGCCACGTGGCGGAAGCGTGGTGAGCCGCTCCGCACGTGGCGTCGCAGTGGACGATGACTAACCACTTTCAAATTATCACGAGAATCTGCGACCACTTGTTACGGAGTAATTAAAAATAGCAATGGTCTATTATTAACTAGACAGGTTATTTTCCAATAAACAAGAAAGTACTAAACCTAAGTTTTTTTTTTAAATCTACTAGATTTCAGTTTCTATTAGCAAACAATACAATATGCTATTCGATATGAGTTGTCCATTTTTTACCATAAACCGTTTTGATATTTTGTTGCTGCTTGTTTCATTCAGTATCAGAGGATACGGAAACACGTTATAGTCGTATCACTTCTCGCGTCTCTTCCTACGTTATGGATAAAGCGCATATATCATTCTTGTAACAACACTGCAGGGTGGGGCACAATCAGCCATGACGCTGGATTGTGTGGCATCCAAACTAGATGATCCAGCCACGTGAATCCCTTATAAATGATTCAAATTGAAATACACTACACTTTCTAAAACTACCTATAAAATAATAATATGTTATAACATCTTTTTAAAGAGTGTTTCTTACAAATAATCCCAAAACCATAGATTTGTATTATTGATAACAATAAATATATTGATTGGTTATTTGGTAGGTAATATTTAATTTCAGAAATAGTACGCTCAATAATTAATGTAAATAAGTCGATATTTATTTCGGTTACCACTCGCTACTGCTTCAAACTAGTGTTCTTGTATTGTTTTGTTGTTCAGTATTTCGTGAGGTTTTTGGAGGTAAATTTCATAATTATGTTGACTACACAGAGTTCTGAGAGTCCATCGCTCCTTTTCTAGTATTGGGCAGTCGTTGATGACATGCCACGCAGTTTGAGATGTGTAGCCGTCACATGGACAGCAGTCATCGTCCCTAAATTAATATGATATAATAGATATGCTCGCAGTGCTCCATGGCCTGTTAGTAGCTGTGTGAGTTCGTATTGATGATTTTATGTTCCTGGCAAGAGTGATGGCAGAGATTATATGGTTTCCGATTATAAAATATTGTATGGTTCGGTTGAACATATGAATTTCCATATCCCCCAGGCATAAACATTAATAAATTATTCGATTTAAAAAGCATATTGGTTACAAACAAATTATCAAACTGAATACACTTGACAGTAATTACATTTAATTGCGAATTTTATACTAAATTCCACTTGTAATAGAAACGATACGTGAATTACGAGATGCTCATTGATATTATATTATTATTGTTCTAGTCATTTTAATTTGATTCTTAATAATATATAGTAAATTTAGTCGATTTAGCTTGAATTCTTATTTATTATTATCATAACAATACTTGACTGCTAGCAATATGCATATATCTACAAAAATCAGAGAGAGACTCATTCTCAAATATAGAATATTTAATAGTGTATCTTTTATGTCGGCCTTGAAATAATTTTGACTGTGCATCTTCCCTTAAATAGTATCGATCAATTTTATTGGCGTATCAAATTGTTTAAGCAGCCATCAGTCAGAAACGCAAAATAAAATCGTAAGTAGCTACTTAGTTATCTTATACACAAAGAGTTCAAAGGAGGAGGCATCTGTTTTTGAAAAACAGCGAAGAATTTATTTGTTGATCGAAAATTTCTATCAATTCCCTTTGCGCTTCTAGTATAAATCAATAACAATAAAAACGTTTAGTGTTTTGAATCAGATATCACATACATAATTATAAATAATTGTTTTCAAGAAATCATTAAATTTAAAACATGCGTACAGAATGTACAACTAATTATACGGGCTAAATATTATTTTAAACTCGCATTTTAAATTCAATACATAAGACATACAATATACTGATTTACTTACGATGTTTTTAAGTATTAAAAACGACAAGCATTGTCATAATGTGAACACAATATCAATATTCAATATAAATTCAAATTAAACATTAATTTTATTAAAAACATAACAACAAAAATATTTTATAATAAGATGACAACCTTTAACGAACGCATATCTTGTGACGTTGTTTATTATAAGTAAGTTTATCTTTAAATTTAATAAAAAAAACATTTTTTTTAATGTTTTTAGATTGATAAATTCAAACTCTTTAAGTGTCAATGGTCAGTAAATTATATTAAATCTCATACTTCGTATTTTGCCGCTAGATGCCCGTAATGGCCTAATAGAATATTAACGTAGCCCTACACTTTGACTTAACATGTTTATAGGTGAAATGGCTTTTACCCATTCACTTAATATTTTAGTTTTAGGCCCATGCTCTGGATTAAAACACACTAATTATGTAGAAAGTATTAGCAAACTAAAAAAAGTACCTAACTCACAAGATTTACGTTTGTCTTTTTTAAATATTTTATATATTTACCAATACTAACATTTAATTTTCAATATTTTTTACTCAGTCACCAATATAATTCTATCAAACAAAGTTACAATGGTCTCTTTTCATACACATTTTCATCTATCAAATAAGAGGTTTGTATGTTTGAATTTAGAATTGATTCAATGAATTTACCTATTTTTGCTATGGGTGGAATAACAGGTAAAATAAATAATTACTAGACGTCTTGAAACACCATAAAGTGTGTTTACCAAATATACCCACGTGTTCAGAAAATTAAAAAAACGTATCTATCATCAATTGCTAACTTGTATCAATTATGCTCTACTATAGGGTATTACTAATCTTTTTACAACGCAGTGTATAAAAATAGTTCCGAAATCAAGTATTCCTAACAATAACAAAAGAATATGAAAAACTTTGACGTATAGTTTATATTTACTGTAAATATTATTATAATATTTATTTATAAACATCTCATGCATCTCAGAATAACAATTTACTACTTGAATTGCAAGTATTGCAATCATGGGGCTGACAAGGCTTTAGCCTGGGGGCACGGACTCAGGAGGGGCCCGGCGTGGCGAGTCGACGAGATTAGTGTGATAAACGGACATCACAAATTTGCTTGTACGATACAATTTTTAATTGTGTAATATACAGTTTCAGTTGTAAATAAAAATAACGTAAGTACAAAAAAATTTAATTATAAAAACAATTTAAAATAATACTTACTATAAAATAATAATAAAATATTTCAATTAGATAGTAGGTATACACTATAGAGTATAGACTAAAATTTATTGAGGTAAAATAAAATGTACCTACATTTAAAATTATAAATTTAAATTAAGAACATGGAATATTCGACACAAAAAAAAACATTTACTAGTGTGAACGAATGGAACAATATGTCAATCGACGAACCATTTAAAATTTTGAGAATGAATCCATAAAATAATAAAATCAAAGAATGCATTGAAAACTTTGATTTTCAAGTCAATTTTTCGTATGTCGAGTTGAATACCAAACATGAAAAAATACTCAACGTAGCTAATTAAAGCCATTTAAATTAGTTACATCGTTTGTTTATGTATTTATCGATTTCTGAATAATGCTGGAACCAGAACGTTAAATCCTGAAATTAAAATAATATAATTTGGTTTTTCTCTAGTCTACGCACGTCGTGGTCAATTTTCCTTCAGCCATTTCCATTTGATCATGTTTTGTGAAGTGAAGAGTTTTTAATTATTTATTAGTATTGTCGAACAATTTAACCACCATGAACATGCGCAAATACGATTTCTTCTAGTGTGCGCATGAATTACACAGGATGATTTTAGGTAACTAATTATTAATTTGTTACCGATACTATTTCCGACTGCTCTGACATGTAGCCTATTGCATCGTTTTCTCTCGCTCGGTGTCGCTCCAAACTATGTGATAATTTCTGCTAAAACTATCATACTTGTGCAGTATGTTTATAAGAAAATAATGGTACCATGGGAATGTACTGATTTACTGATGTGCTTCAACTCTGAAGCGTGATATAGCGAAGAAAGTAAGTAAGAAAGAACGCTCTAGTATTGAAAGTTTCTACTTAGCAAAGTGCCTATATTACTTTTTAGTCAGCGTGTATCGCAAATTTAACCAACACATCTCAACGAAGACAGATGAATTACAGAAATAGTAAAATCAAAGTTATATAAATCTCGCAATATTTCGCTTATTTATTCAATTGTGTTTGCATTTGCACAAAATACGCACACGCAACATCGCAATTCTTCCAGACCAAGCCATTAACATTCTATTTCTGCGTTTGAATTGCGGCATATAATAATATTCTTCATAATTATACTAACACCTACTACCTGATATTTACACCGAAGTCTGGATTGATGGCGGAGCAGAAATAATATTATCCAAAACATTGGCACTGAATAATAATTATTATGTTCTTACCACATTTTATTTATTAGTTTTAAACTATCGGCATTGTGATGATTTAAAACGACATGAAAAAGATGACACTAATAATTATGCTAATTGGGTATAATCGTATCATGCTATATGAAAACAGACGTACCAACATACAAGTGTGTCCACTGACAGGAGAAAAAGTAAAATAAAACAGCGGGAAAATAATATAGGTAATAGTGAAATAAATAAGAAAGACGCTGTAACATGACGTTGCTCCTAATCAATCGCCCTTTGATCTGACTGTTGGGGGAACAGGCCGCTAAACTTGACAAAACTTATCGAAAAAGCAATTTATTATAATAATATAATAAAAAATATCTTTTCCCGATAATTTTCGATCTGGGTGTGTTTATGGATGTAACTCTCGTTTCATCGTATAAATTTCCGTAAAATAATTATAAACATAGACATACTTCATATCAGCTCGCAGTGAATGTATCGACATAATACCAGATAAAATATTATTAGTCCATAATATTCGATACAGAGTGGAGGTTGTGTGTGAACAGATTTTCGGTTCTACGAGATATGGTTGTTAGCCACTTGCTCAACCTATTAGGTCAATACTCTGACTCTAAGCACAAATTTAAAAACAATATGTGTATTTTCCAGACCCAGGATTCGAATCTGGGACCCACGACATTATAAGCCGACACATAAGCCACTCGGCCATCGTGGACGACAATATTACAGCATTATGTATTAATAAATCAGCATTCCTTTTCATATCGATCAATAATAAACTACTAGCTAGGAATATTGACCCATGTGAAAAAATACACAAACTCATCTGTATAGAGATAATGTATTGTCAACTGATGATTCCTGTAGCAATAATCAACACATTGCGGAATGTCTAGAACTATAGACCATAATTAAAAATCATAAGAAGTTATTAATTATTTTTCGTCCATTTTTAGTATAGGTACTATGTATACGTCCATGATTTTTTTAGTATCTACTTAGCTTGATTATACCTAATAATATCATTGTAAAAAGTCCATTTAGTCGCTTACATACCTATCGTTAGAGGGATGTTTGAAAAGTGAGCAGACAATAAACAAACGGCATGAAAAGGCCGCCCCTATTTTAAATAATGAATAAATACGAATAAAAAAAATGCACACGAAACAAACCAAATGGGCAAACAAATGAAGAGACAGCTACTAGCATGGGAATAAATTTTATTTCAAAGGCAGGTTTACAAAAGAGCATTTCGCAGAGGGTATTGTGTCAAATTATAAAGCATTATAATTGAAATCGATGTTTGCAATATTCTAATTGTATGTTATTCAAGTTATCAGCATTTAATTATCATGTTTATATGGGACAGTAATATTATAATGTGTCCACGGTGGAAGATTACCTCTACATCAGCCTCCAAATGCGTGGACCGCTGTTTCAAATCTCGGGTCTGAAAAATTCGCAAATTTTCTTCGAGTGTGTATAATCGCCAATAGCAAGGCAAACCCGGACAGGTTCACAATCTCTTTCAAAAAATATTACATATTAAAGTCATATAGCAATTTTGAATAAATAATCAATATGGTATCACCACAAAATAGATTAATAAGATAGAAATGAGAAAGTGGTACTGTTCGGTTATACGGAATACAGCGAAAAACGCATTTTGAAAATAGTCGATAAACTGGATTATTTGTTAGGTTAACCTAACCAAACCTAACCTAACCCAACCTAAACTAACCCAAACTAACAAATAATCCAGTTTATCGGCTATTTTCAAAATGCGTTTTCCGCTGTATGGTTTATGAAGTAATGACGGGCAGGCGATAAAATGCAAGAAATAAAAATATACAACATTGAATGCGCGATTCGTTTACGTGACAAACTATTGAAAATATCATCTTCTTTAATACGTGTGCAAGTGTACTCCATATTTTTCCACACTAGAGAATTGTATCTTTTTGTAGCCATACACAGAAGGTAACCCATTTCATTACCATAAAAAAATGTAGGGCGATACCCAATTCGAATAATAGCATAGATACCCACGTGTTTTGTATGGTAGATTTTGGTTGTATATACGATTATCCAGGGCTCGAAATGGACCGGAGCGCACCGGAGCGCCGTTCATGTTCGTGAAATCGGTAAGACTATCGCTCCGTCTCGTGGACAAAATAATTTGACCGTCTGAACTAGATATAGATAATCCATATAGATAGAAAATCAAACACACTTATTTTTATGAAATACATATAAAATTTGACAAATATGTAAATATCTTCAGAAAAATGTCGAGCGTTCCGGTTCGTAAACTTTTCCATTTCGAGCGCTGCGATTATCCCAATTATTTGTTTATGTAAATGTTACATAGTACCATCACATCGTAAGAAAGCAAACGCAGATATCTTACAAAATTTTATTTTATTTTTAAGATTTGATGTAAATAAATGTTATATTTTAAAACCAATTCGAAAATATCATCCATGTGTACCTAAGTTGTGTTCAAAAGGCTTCTAAGTAGGTGACTGATTGACCTCTCAAATAAATTCTGACAACACGGGAAAATAAGACAAAACCATTTTCCCTTGGGGGTATGTTTCCCCACTCTACCGCATTTGCTTTCGTGTGTTCTGGTTACTCTCGCAGAAGGGGGAGGGAGAGTGGGGCAAATGTCATCACTGTGTTGCAGTCAAATAAAATAGAGCTTAAAAATGTACCTACGCTAATGCGCTTTGTTCAACAAACCGTGTTTGACCTGATACGGGTGAATCACTATGATTTTATAATAATATATTTTTTTTAAAGTATGATTGTTTTTACCAAATAATTTTCAATTAGTAGAGAGATTAGTATGTTGTATTACAATACCGGATGCACAATTTCACCACTATTTTAGTGAGTCTGGATTGGTAGCCATAAAAAAATTAGCATTGTCTATATTGGCACATTGAAAAATAACTGCTTTAAATTTTATTTGTAGCAGTAATTAATAAAACAACACCATCCATTCACAACTAACTCAATTCCAGGGTTATCTTTACAATATCGCCTTGTTGAATTGACTGATTGAGTGAATTTATAATTGTTTTGAAATGCTTGCAGTTTTTGACAGGTGCGAGTGATAGCAGTGTGAAGTTTGCAACGAATTAATCTAGAATGCAAAATGACTTGCAGCTAACATATTATTTAGTAACCTTTTTGCCGCTTCATTTTCATATAAATTTAGGTTATGTCTATAGTCAACGTACAGAATGATTTCATCGACTCATATATACGTATATTTCAAAATAATTTCAGCATCCTAATAATATAACATCTTTTATTATTTTGTTTTTATGTTATTAAGTGATACGTTCCCGTTCTTTTCCAATTCGTTTTTTTATTCTTACATATATTTACAATTCAATTACAAGCAAATATATGTAGGTAGGTACCGTATATTAAATGACACGTTGTGAAAGTATAAATTTTAGCAGGAGTATTAACATGCTAACCTCTTGAATTGAAAGCCTGCAAAAACTATTTATTTATTACTTAGATACATGGTAGGCTATTTATAATATTTTTTCACTGTAAATTTAACAAAAATAATGAATTCAATTACTCCTTATGTACTCGTACTTAACTCAATTTAAAGACTATTTTTTAAATATTTTACTGCTATGTTGGTACTATTTGCCTTTATTCTACCATTATAGGTTAACTTCAGCCATACCGTGCATATGAAAACAGAGGGCATAATATATGAAGCAACGGCGAATAGGGTTCATAGTATATTACACTCGCAGGACATCCATATTCCGTCAATTGACATTTTACCGTGATCTTTTGAAAAATGTCTGATCTGTCGGTAATGCAGAAATCTGTTACGAAAATGTGGAAATTATTCTTCATACTTCATACCCACCCAATTCATGCATTCAAAACTGAGTTAATGGTCTAAAGCAGGGGCGGGCAAACTGTGGCCCGCCGGGTATTTTTTTGCGGCCCGCCATTATTAATTGTACTTCTGATTACGAATAACTTTTTATATATTTTTTAAAAAATATTGACAATAGATTAAAATTTGAAAAACTTGTTTCTTAAATGTATTATTTCAGTACGTCTTCCTTGCGTCTCGTCTCACACTATATAACCACTCTTTTCTACGTTGTACATCGATTGGGAATGAATGGAAAGAAATTTCGGATTGTAATCTCGCTCTGGATGTAGATATTGTATGTAGATCAATAGATATTGATAGTGTACCGACAGAGCTACAACTTGAGATTATTGATCTGCAGTGTGACACTGATTTAAGAGAATTGCATGGTCGTGAAGAAATCTCCAAATTTTACAAAAATTAATTCAGACCTTAATTCAGACAAATTCGACCAACTTAAAGATTATGCAAGAAAAATGTTCGTTATTTTTGGATCAACCTATATTTATGTGAACAAACATTTTCGATCATGAACCTCAATAAAAATTCTTTACGATCAAATATCTCCGATGCCCATAAGCAGTTTTGAGAAATTCAACTACAAAATTAACACCTGGATTTAAAAAAAATGTTCAAAAATGTACAACAGTTTCATTCTTCTCATTAATTTTTTGTAATGTTTTTTTTCGTGATAATAAATAGTGTATATCTAAAAATGGTATTTTACTTGCGGCCCGTCGCTCATTTTGAATTCTTGAATTTGGCCCTCCATCCAAAAAGTTTGCCCCCCCCTGGTCTAAAGTTTTCTTTCTTTAAATGTTTGAATTTAAGAAAAATATAGGTATCTACATACAATCTGTGCAATGATTTTTAATTATACACGTTTTCAAATGAACAATATACTCGTAGGTAAATAATAAATAAATTTAATACAAATTATTTGCACACAGGTGACATTTATAAGGATACACCATTACATACACAATTTTTATTTTAAAGTGAGTTCGTCTTGCAGAATAAGTCAAAGGCAGCAAATATGCTAAATCACATTACTTCAATGTAGGTTACCTATTATATTATATAGTATATACTTACTTGCTGTTAAAAGTTATACATACACATCTATAAATGGCATAAGCAGAATATATTATGACAATAATGACGTCGACATTCCTAAGCCAAAAAAGTGTTAGTAACATTAATTATTTGAAACTTTAATTAAAGAACAACAATTTGATAAAAATGTTTTATTGATTTTGCCTTTCACTAATTACCATGCCAAAAATGATTGGACGCACTTTAGGACGCCAAATATGATGTGAGGCATGGACCCCACATCCTGAAGCGGGCCCCCAGGCTAAGATGTTTGGCGGGCCCACCTACCTATCGCTAAGGGTAAATGCAGTGTGACGCGCTGCAGTAGCGTTTTCGAAATGATGTACGTGGTAAAATTAAGGTGTATTTATAGAGATTTTCTGTATTTTTAATATGTACATCCATTAAAATACAGTTACAAATTGCATTGTACAACCAAATATTTATAATTATTAATATCAATGTGAAAATTTGTGAATTATGTTTATCTCACTTATCTGGTCGACTCGTCACGCTGGGCCCTTCATGAGGCCGGGCCTCCAGGCTAGTGCCCTGTCAGCCCCCCCCTCCCCTCTTATGGGGGCCATGATGTGAGGGTATAAACAATTTAATCCGAAAAATTAATAACTATTTTTGGCAACATTGTATTGTTGGGCAGTGTTACAGTGTTGCAGACATATCGCACCGTGAGTGTAAAACCAACGTATGTGCAAATTACATAGTTTGGAGATATAAGGGTTTGAAGTTTTCATTTGGTCAGGATAAATAGAGTTTCTAAAATAAAACCATAATATTTGGTGTATGTATACATTATGACATGTTCTTTTATTAATTTTATTTTTTTTCATATAAATCCATCAAGATTACAAGTTTTAGCAGTTGCTATGGTTTTACACTTCCATGATGCATAGAAAATGTTGATATTTCACAGTTACCTGAATTGCAGTAAGATTTTTATTGGGAACTTTGGTAATACCATTATAATATAATATATTATATTATTATTAAATAAATCAAGAATGATATTTACCTATAATATTTTGATATTTTAAGCTTACTAACTATAGTTTATTAAAATAGATGCATACAATTTTAAACCAAAATAAAAATAGCAAATTACAATAATTGTATTGTTTTTATAATTAATTTTATCGACGTCAATTATTATCTGAATCTGTATTTAAATGTGTAGATGAAAGTTTTTTTTATAAAAATTGTGGTGTATTTCTGGTATCACTTTTGATGAACATAGGGAAATCAAGTCATTTAATTTTGCTTCGGTGATCCGAGGTGGTTTTATAAATGCTTTGTGTAGTGTAAGTTGTACTGATTGACGTCCGCCCTGACGTTTTCTAATATTTATTACATCAAACACTTCTGTTTCATACTTATTTTTATAGAACAGGCAATAAGGATTGTTTTTCCTCACTTCAATAACGCAAATGTCTACCCAACTAACATTTTAACTATTTTTGTTGAGTTGACAATTATTGCCCATTTCATTTGCTAACTTGTGAAAATCAAAAATCTCGTCAGTGCCAATTTCCAGTGAATCACTGGAATCCACTGTATTGGTATATAAATTGGACCTGGCTTCAAGACTATTTTTTTGTTTCTCTATGCAAGAGTGTTATAGAGTCACACTCGTTCTAGGTGTGTCCTACGACCAAAAAGTTGTGTGTGATTTTTGGGATATTAAAATTCTGGACGGCGTATAAATACATTGCTGTAATAAATTTATTTTTATTCTGTCCGGCACAATTATCCGAATAAAAAATTACTTCCTTCCCAATTGATTGGTCTTCCAAAAATTTTACAACACAAGAACCAATTGCATTGGCCCCTTTGTTTGTAGTCCCTTCATGCTAAACAAAACAGTAACCATTTTTATTATTAATGTGTGTAAGATGGTAAAATTATGGGTTGAAAGCTTTCTTTTATAATATAGCACTGATATCTGGGCATTTGGTGTTGATAATACGGCCTGCAGATTATAGCAACATACTATTTTATTCGTCTTTCGCCTTCTGTGTTCTCGATAATTGTTTATTTTTTTTGATGAATGTCATATATTATTTACTTGAATTATATTTTTCTCTTCGCTACTGCAATTTTTATATTTTTCACAAAAGTCACATAGGTCCTTGTTTGGTTGAAAAAAGCTTATATTATAATGGGTATTGTTCCTCTTGCAAACCAGCAGCATCCTTATCTATATCCAACATGGGTTCTTCAGCATCAGGAAATGTACTTGTCACATTTTTGAAAACTTGTAACATTGCAAAAACAAAAATATCATAGATCTGATTGATATACTGTTGTGTTAATTGAAAGAGTTTATTATTGTAGGTGCATAAAATAAATACATAGGTACATAAGATAAGTCGATAATAATAAGTTTCATAACAATAATAATATTAAGGTTAGTTTTGTATATCATTTTAGTATAATATTTATCACAAAGTCTTACCTTTTTAGAAGTTTTTCAGCTTTTAAAGCTAACTCCACCATCATTCGAATCCTTAAACTCATATTTGATAAAAACAAAATACACTGCACTACATTACTTGAATCAAAGGAAACAATAATGTGTTGTAGAATACGTCTGGATGCGTTATCAAAGTCTTAGCACTGATCATTTCAATAATTGCCTGCTATCACAATAATAAAAACAATGCCACATTGCATTCACGAAAAGAATGCGTCTGATGCTCGGGTTTCACAATTAGTCATGGATAATCATTTGCAGATACTATGGTTTTACATTAACAATGGAAGTAAATCTTTGTATTGTAAAACCCAAATATCTGTCTTTTTTAATGAAAATTTTTAAGTTTGCAGTAACTTCAATTATACATTATCAAGTTTATGACTTTTGCAGTTGTTTTGCATTTAAATCTCGAAATTGAAAAATTTGCACTTGCTATGGTTTTACACTCACGGTGCGATATAAATCAAGACAAATAAATAATCCAATTATGGATTGCAAAAATTTAAATCAATATGTTGTGAACGATTGTCATTATTATTAATTTGAATCCATGTCAATCAGTTGCAACCAATTACTTGTATCCGCATTTAACACTTATTTTATGTCCATTTGATATCATAATATCTCGCCTGCTAATAGAGAATAATCGCGCGTGTTGTTTTAATATTTTATGACAGCTTTTCTAACGATTCTGTCGAAATAAAACCTATGACGCGCGTGTAAACGACTCTTATAAATATAATGTGGGACGAGTAGGGAGTTTGGAAAGTTGTGATAACCCCTCACTTATGGATGTATTGATTGATGTGTGCATATTATAAAAACCAATATTTAGTAAATTATTTAGGAATCCCCGTCATCTTTCCTAACGCATGGAAATCGATTATTGATAACATATAAACATCGTAAACCAGTAATGAAAGAATAAATAATATTTGAATCTCAGAGCCAGTGTCTAAACTAAAGTTTGATTTATCTGAAAAAATACAGGTTGTGTAAATAGATTATTATATTTTTCTTTCAGGCCCAATCTAACTTTTAATGCCAGCACTCCATTGGCGAGCCAAAAGTCCGAGGACAATAAATCGTCCGATTTGTCTATGCCATGCTACTGATCAATGAACGAATAAAAAAGTCGAGCTATCAAAAGTCAAAAATTGCGATTATCGTAATGTCTTCTGATAATCCTATAATTTTGTGTTATTTATATGTAGACTTGCGTAAAATAATATAGCAGTGAAAACAACACAAGATTTACGTTTTCTTTTTTTACAAATACAAATAAAAAAATAATTGGTAAATCTCTCATTTTCTAATGTGTAAATTATTCATATCAGAATCCCGTAATTATTACCACCAGAAAGGTTAACTATATTCAGGCTATAGCACTGAATTGCGAATCACGATGATAGTCCTAGTTATTGATTATCATCATCGAATGCAATGCAGTGCGTATTCATAAATGAATATTTTCGATTGCATATTTCGTTCAAATTATTACCATTTATTCAAATATGCAATATCTAGTATTACCATCGTGGTTTAGTTATATGGTCCTTGAATCAAGCCGTAAGTACAATAACATTATCAGCATAAAACATCTTGAATTACGTTTTCCCGTAAATTTTTCTTTCGGACTAAACTTACACTGGCTCCCAAGGTATAGACTTAATGTTTAATAATTGTGATTAATTTTGATTTACTAGAGCTAAAGAAGTGTCGGATTATCTGTAAACGATCCTGCTCATATCATATCCTAAACAGGTGAATGTGGTTGAAAAATTATGTCTAAATACATTGCAACAAGGGTACATATCGCAAATTAATTGACATCAGTTTTTTAAACCCAACCCAAATAAAAACCCAGAGACTTACATGTATTATTCCGATGCTACCAATCAACTATCTAAATTATTAATAATCCATCTATCTACCATACAATTTTTGAAGCTGCTTATTACTGGAAGAAACTTATTCTTCTCATGACAACATCTATTGAAGGTCGGTCACCACCAAGAGGATCTTCTATCACTTTCTACCTGGAATAGCTTGATGGAGCTGCACACCTTGTACCAATCACGGAAGTTTTTATCTGTACTTTCACTGAGCGTCACTGAGCGATTATTTTAGCCACCTTTTCCCTGTCTGTCGCTGCTTCAAATTCAAACAATGATGTAATGTTAATCACACACTAGTCTCTAAAATTCTCGAGTAAAGACGTTCTTCTTTTCCCTGGACCTCGTTACTGGAATGATAAGATATTGGATATAATTTTTTTATGAGCCTACATTATTTATCTACTTTAACATGACATGATGCAAGTACCTACTAACATGGGTTAAAATAAAATAAACACCCCTATGTAAAAGACAATTTGGTACTGTTCGGTTATGAGGAATACAGCGGAAAACACATTTTGAAAATACCCGATATACTGGATTATTTGTTAGTTTGGGTTAGTTTAGGTTGGGTTAGGTTGGGTTAGATTAGGTTAGGTTTGGTTTGGTTAACCTTACATATAATCCAGTATATCGGCTATTTTCAAAATGTGTTTGCCGCTGTATTCCTCATAACCGAACAGTACCGACAATTTAAATATAATACACGTCATGTAAAATGGTTTATAATTACTGCACATTGAATAAAAGTACTTGTAATATACATCAGTTGCAACTTAGAACTTACAAAACAAATTGTGAAATTAATGTAATGAAAAAAAAAACGGAAAACTGAAACAATAAATTACAAGTTTTTATTCACCGTGTGTATATTATAATATATGCTCCTGGGATAAATACACAGTTATTAATAAGAAAAAAGTCGTTGGGAACACCGGCGATGTATTAAATTTAAAATAAGATACCCGAACCACGGAAATAGATTTTTAAAGAATACAGCAGTACAAGAATAAATATAATATTCTCGTATAGCCGGGTATATTTAGCTCAACGCTACAAAATAATATATTTCAGTTGTGTTTTTTTCAGCATTTTTTTTTGTGTATGGACAAGATTGAAATCATCACCAAGGTCCTTGACAATTTCAATTTTGTAGTGAGGAATTATTTATTTTTTGGCACGTGAGGCAATTAATTTTGTTAGCATTTTAATTAAAAATGCCTGTACGCAACAGGTTACCAACGCTGTTTGTTTTTGTGAGATTGAAGTCTTTGAAACAAAATTTGTCGCTTAACCCATAATACAAGACATTTTCCTAATTTGATTTCGTTATTTTTGATCTGTTACAATATATCAATCAAGATAATACATTGTATTTATACAGTGTGTTAGTAGCTTTATAAAATAGTTTGTATTTAAAGTAGATAATTACTTTAGTTAAATTAATACATGTAGCCTATTACCAGTGAAGCAGTAGATACTAAATAAAATAGTGTAGAGTCATCAAAATTATTTAAACCACCAGCCAGTGGCAAACGATTTTTAAAAATAGCCGATATACTGGATTATTTGTTAGGTTAGGTTATTATTCTTGAATTCATGAATTTTCACAAAATCGGCTATGAAAATTACCACTGTTCCCGCCTGGCTTCTAGTAAACAGACTTGTGCCATTATTTTATAGTATTCAATGGTAAATAAATGCATTATTTAAATGTATGGTTTTGTTATATGAGTGACTAAATTTTCTTGACCTGTTGTGCAGCATAGACAATAAAATTTTATGAAAGCATTCGAATGCAAATTAAATTATTATTTTTCAATTAAGTGTTAAAAATTGATTTAAATATAAATAAAGAAACCTATTTTCATTGTAAACTGTTAGGTGACACGTTAAAAATAATTGTTATTATTCCGTGACATTTAAATAAACTTTAATTAGATACATCCAATATTTAGATTATTCATGATTCAGATTATTTGTATAAGTATATTTATTTTTTATACAAAGCTTATGATTAGGTACTACGTAGAGGTCAGTATTAAATTAGATACTATTTTTCTGTATATATTCCACTGTATTATTAAGTAATAATACAGTAGGTATCATACAATAATTTTAAGGTTAACATCAGGTCATTTTATAGCTAAATTTTTGATGTTCTCGAGGGGTGAAGCGATTCGTACACATAACGGTACAATGCCACAAATTTGAGCGACACAAGAGTAGAGCTGCGACTTGTAGATAGATGTCTTTTAACACGTAGAAGAACTGAAATACGTAATGGCATTAGGAAGGGCGGAAAAGCTCGGTAAAATTGTAAAGTTCTTTATATAACAGAATTGGAAGGAGGGCATGAATGGAGAATACTCACTCATAGGATTAACGGATTGATGTCGAAGAAGATTCGTACATGCCTAAGTGTGGATATATCAATATTTATTTTTCAATAAACACATCTGTCTCATCATCATCATGGAAAGTCACGGCCGGCGTCGATCCACTGCTGGATCGGTCCCTAGTTATTCGCTGCCACTTAAATCCACCGAGCTTTATGAGTTCGTATATCCAGCAGGTTTGGTGTGGCTCTGTGGTCGTTTAGTACCCATTGTGTCCAGCAGGTATCCACTCGTCGAGTTACCATGTCCAGCCCTTTGCCATTCCATCCGCTTAGCGACCTCTGTCACATCGTGAGATTGCTCCCAGAACCAAACTGACATGGAGTGCATTTGAGCGTCTGAATAGTATCGTCAAAAGTTGCCTCCCATTATGTCAAAAACATAAAGTGTTCAACCAATGCTCACATATACGTGTAAAATATGGACGCTTAGTGTTTGAGAAATCCGATAATTGCGAATAGCGCAACGTGGCATCAGTGACGTCCCGTGGGGGTAGGCAGATTGAGCGTCGCTTGGGGGCGGCAGTTACTCGAAGGGCGGCAAATCGATGAGAATCATTTGGCATACTTAGATATAGCTACCTACCTAAACTTAGTAACAACGAAAATTTCTTTTCATTAAACATATCAGCTCACTGGTTAGAAACAAAAAATGTATTAATTAACATAAAAAGTTTAACAAGGCTGCAATTTTTTTATCGGGTTCGCGATGTCTAGTATACTTCCGTTGGCCTTAAACGTCCGATGTCCTTAGTGACACGTGCGGATTTATCTGCCGTCGACACTAAAGATGCATGCCCCCCCCCCCTCACAGAGCGATCCATCTACCGCTCTTGGTCCACGATTTTAGTATTAGTATAGTAGTAACGTCAAAAAATCCCCACTTTTGGGAAAAAAATATGTATAAATTTAATTTTGTATGTTTTAGTGGTAGATATATATTTTGTTAGTAGGTACCTAATGTATCCATACCAACCCAACACATTTCTTAAATGTTGGAGTCATGAAAGGATGATTAAAAATACTTTTTAAAAAAATGGAGCGGCATTTTGGCACTGCCTAGGGGCGGCATTTTGTCTAGGGACGTCACTGCGTGGCATGGAGAGGTGCATGAGGAAAGACTACAAAAGGAACCAATGGGCAAGGAAATAGACAAGACTACGAGATATTATGATCCATATTTTTCAATTAATCTTTATTGTATCATACTTAAATTAAATATAAAATTATGAATTAAGTTCTATTCTTTATTCGAATGTTAAAAAATGTAATATTATTATTATTGGATATAAAATATACCTACATACCTATGTATTCATAATACACATGCCACAAACATAGGTAAGCTTCAACGTTTCAAAAAAATCTAATTTGTATGTATGTTAACGATAAGAAAAAATCTGTACATGAGTGTAAAACTTTTGAAATAGTATGAAAATCATACACACGTACGTGTACCTATGCAGTAATACAACATGTGTGAGTACAGAATGATTCATACAGGCCTGTAAAAATCCCGTGAGCCATCCCATATTTTGTAAATTGTTTATCAATAATTTCATCATAATCAAGAACATTCATTGACTTCTTATCCTAAATTTGTATAAATATAGACAACCGTATTGATTTCACTTTATTTATCTTAACCAATAGAGAATCTCTGTATTTTTTAAATTAAATAGTAGATAACTAGTTTTCACATAAAATGAGGTTTAGTTTAGTAAAGCTTTGTACGTTTTTTTGTATCGTCATAATATTATACGTATTCGTAATCGTATATTATCAAATTAAAACTCAATAATCAAAATATACCTATAATATATTTTAAGAGGTTTTATTTAGCTACATATAACATAGAGGTTTTCTGATTTGCTTGTGCGTCCAGCGTAATGTGTTCGATTTTCGAATGATGTTTCTCGTTCGAATGGCGCCGTTGTTACAATGTCGGTGTCCATAGACAAGCAAGCCGGTCGCACTTGTCCGTTTATTAATAAACAATGTGTATTCATAGAATGATATTTAAAACGCGCTAGGAGTGTAATGACGCGGACTTGGATTGACGTAAACGATATTAAAATAATGCGGAAGGGTCAGTCCATTTCGCGTTCACACATCTCTAAGGTAACCATCTGTTTGTGTTCGATCGGGTTCCCGGCCTGCCCAGCCACACAATCTGACAAGACTTGGCTTACTATGATTTACTATCGAGAATGACGTATCTACTCATTATACCTAATTTATTTTTCTAAATTTAGTACTTACCAACATGTCAGGTGTTCTCGGTTTTAAAATTAATAACGATGTTTTGATACATTAATAGGTAATATCAACATATATCTTTATTGTCTATTGTAGTAGGTAAATATATTGCTTCATGAACGTGTAATATTACTATACCTACATCAAAATAACAACTAAAAAATATTCAAATAATCGTGAGAAAGATAGATTTCCCTAATTTTTTAAATAATAATCAACACTTACTAGTGGTGTGCGGTTTATAGATGCTGTAGATGCGAAGCATCCCTATGTAGGTAATACCTAGTATTATAATATATTTGTCGAGCAATTGCATGGTAAATTTAACTCCACCATAGGTACTTGTTGTATAAGTATTATATACCATAACTATATGTACTACATCTGTAAAGATTCAATTACTTAGGTACCCTAAGTAGATAATAATAATCGCTACAACTAAAAATCACTGCACGCCACTGCTACCAACCAGTGACGTCCCGTGGGGGTAGGCAGATTGAGCGTTGCTTAGGGGCGGCAGTTACTCGAAGGGCGGCAAATCGAGGAGAATCATTAGGTATAATATACAGAAATAGCTACCTAAACTTAATAAGAACGAAAATATCTTTCCATTAAAAAATCATCTCACTGCACAAAAAATGTATTAACTCATTCGCTGCTGAGTCGATAATGATTTTTTAATTGCCCCCTTTAAAATGCACGTTAATTACATCGATCGGCCGCCTGGTCATTACGCGCCGTGTGCGTCTTCCGCGTCCAAAGTATTAATTAACATAAAAGGTTTAATAGGACTGTATTTTTTTGTCGAGTTCGCAATGTCTAGTTTACTTCCGTTGCCCTTCGACGTCCATGGTGATACACAATACTGTATGAAAATTGGGGTGACATTTTGGCGCTGCCCAGGGGCGGCATTTTGTCTAGGGACGTCACTGCTACCAACCTACATTACATATCAAGGGCTTATATTAAATTTAATAAACCATATCCCACACTTTTTCCTCAAATTGTCTTCTGAATGCCAAATTATTTTATAAATACAGACACTATATTTATAATATCTATGACGTAAATATTCAAAGTTTCTGTTGAATCTGAATGGCTTACTTTTTATATATATAAAGTCAATATTTCTAGTTGAACGTTTCCACAGAGCCCCAACCCCCAAGTGCAACAGCTGGCAGAGCGCCAATCTCCGAATCCTTGGGTGCGGGCTCGAACCCCGCACGTGGAAAAAAAATCAAGTGGTTTTTCACCGGTGTTTTTTTATATGTGTTCTAGGGCTTGATGGGTTTGGAGAAAAGATAATAACTATTCCCCATGCAAAGTATGTGAAGTCTCCACTTTGTAGAGGATTGTATGCTCCGGTCAGGAGCGAAAATTATAATTTACATTAATATCAATAAATGTATGTTACTGTACCTACCTTAAATTTCGTTTGTGGCTTCCTACAACACAGAACAGGTTAATAAGATGAAATGGGAAAGCCAATCGCCATGGACCAAGAATCTGAAGCTTATTTCGGCTCACGACTTGATGACAGTCAATACAAAACCCACCTGAACGTTCTCATATAATTATTACTAATATTGAATTCGCGTTTCGTTTACGTGACATACTTTAATGCATATTATATTAAGTATAAGTACCTACATTAGTAGGTAACTATAGAAAATAACATAATACCTGTTCTTTATTATCCAATATTCGTCCACAATCACATTGAGCTTTTTTATGAGCTGATTATTGGCAAATTTATAATCTGCCTGTAAATTCGCCCAGTGTAATCATCGAATAAGCTAATAAGCAGGTTGTAAACACTCCACCTAGAAAAGTTGAAAGCCGGTCAACTTTTCACACTACACGCCGGCGTGTGGGCTTACTGCGTCTGCGCAGTAGAGCGATGGTGGTGGAAAAACGAACTACTCATTTTGAAATTTACATTTTTGACGTTTGGAAACATTGTTATGGAGCGTAGCGACCTCCCGGTAAAAAAACGAACTACGTTCCGTCAAAATCGCTCGCTGGCTTGTGGCTTATCAGCGAATGGAAAGTTTTGTGTGTAATCATGAAATCGCAGTAGCTGAACCGCCCGCTTTTAAATTCGCCAATAAGCAGCTCGTAAACAAGCTCAATGTAATTGACGCTTAAAGTAAACTTTGTTACAGTTTCCATTATTGTTTTGCTCCCTGTCCCATGTAGTCACGTCCCTGTTCGTAGAACATTTTCAGTTTTAGTATTTTTTAATATTCATTATATGATCTTTATATCGTCGGTGTTTTGTAAAAAGGGAGAATTAACCAAAATGCTACTTTACAGGAGGAGGATTTTTAACTTTTGACATTTATTTGTTTTTTACCTGTAGATGATTATAAATATCTAACAAGTTTATAATAAAGCTTAGAAAGAATACTGTCATTATAATAGGTATTATTATATAATATTTTAAAAGGCCTAATATCTCACATTTGCTTTTTATTTCGTAATTTTAATTAATTTAATTTTAGTCGATTATCGTTTTTAAGTACTTTCCTGTGGAGATAAAAATTCGCCGTTTTTACACAACAAAGCTAGTGGGGTACATATTGTATTTGCATTAAAATCTCGATTTCGCCAAAATGGTTGATTCGCCCTTTTTACAAAACACCGACGATATGGGATTAAGAGTAGGTATAAGTCTCAGTAGGTATTGTATTTTATTATAAAAAAAAAGTCTTGATCGAAATTGTATATTAGCACTTGACCATTTGCAGTTTCTTAATTTTACCAATCCCATTTTTATCTTAGAAATTTCTCTGCCTACTGAAAAATTACCGTTGCTTACGTATAATATCCATTTATCACTGTTCTGTGCGTAACCGTATACATACCTATATTACGTAGCATTATAGCCATCACCCAACAGGAAACAAGTGAACTTCCCTACCGAATTAGCGGCATATTAATAAAGCGTCAATTACATTGAGCTACTTTACGAGCTGTTTGTTGGCGAATTTACAATCTGCCTGTAAAGTCGCCCAGTGTAATCATCGAACAAGCTAACAAAACAAGCAAATTGTAAACACTACCGAGAAAAGTTGAAAACCTGTCAACTTTACACGCTACACGCCGGCGCGTGGGCCTACGCAGTACTGCGCAGTAGCAACCTCCCGGTAAAAAAACGAACTACGTTCTGTCAAAATAGTCACTGGCTTGTGGCTTCTCAGCGAATGGAAAGTTTTGTGTGTCATCATCATAATCGCAGTAGCTGAATCGCCCGCTATTAAATTCACCAACAAACAGCTCGTAAAGTAGGTAGCTCAATGTAATTGACGCTTTACATGGACATCTTGAATATAATTCAAAATTGTTAGATATTTTATCAATTAGACAATTAATACCAAAATCCATTTACGTACCTACCTCTATATCCAGTCAACACATAACTAAATGACAAAACAATTCAATTAGTGATGTAGGTACTCGTGTTGTGCGAAAAAGTCATTCTTGATTATAGGTACCCAGTAAAAATAATATTCATGACAATTTGGTGAATTTATTTCAGTCTATTTAATTCAGAATGTCATTCGAAAATAATATAGATTTTCCTCCGAGTGGAAAATAATATTTTTGACATATAAAAATATTCTATTTTAATAGATCCAGCTGACAGCAGCAATCAAGTAGAACCTTTTAGTTTTAAGAGTTTTCGCCTAACCACAATTTGACAAATTTATTCTTATGTCGTTTTCGTTCGTTCACAGATTCTCTCCGTTTATACTTTGACTAGCTAATGATAACCGATTCCTAAATGTTAGGGATTATAATCGAGGTGTTTCAAATTCAACCACTGTATAATTTTGATGGCAATGAGTGATTTGAAGTTAGATTTTTATTAGGTATATAATGAAAGCCTTGATAACAGACAAAAGGAAATAATAATTGGTACCTAACCATCCATTATTAAAAAAAACAATCAAGCAATCTTAAATTGCTTTATTATATCTCAATGCGTGTACTTATGCCAAAAAAGTTGAAGAAATCTTTGGCCACACGGACAGAACCTAAATATTTGAAAGTGAAGCTTAGAAGAAGATGCTATGAGTGACAATTAAATTAATTGCATGTCATACCGCCTTACTGATTCATTTGTACCTAACATTGACTTTTGTTAAAAAAACTGCCATGTTATTGCAATCGTAAAACAAGATTGAACACCATTATTGAAATTATTTATATGCACCTTCACAAAAAGACAATATATCTACCTATAAACGTCATACGTTAATTACCTATAACGAAACGTCACCATACCAGCCATCTTGTTTGACGTTATTGTACAATGTACCAACCTACGGAATATTAGTTTTTTCTATAGGTACTAATTCAACCACAACATTAAAAAATATGTTTTGGAGTTGATATTATCTTCAAGTGTTGTAATACAAAAAAAAACATAATTAATACATGTAGTCCAAACTATTTTTATATTTAATAACAATTAATGAATTTCATTTCGTTATTGTCATTGAGTGAATATGGATAAAATATTTGCCTTCTCCAATACAAGCACAAAATCATGGCCCCCACAAAGGGGGAGCTGACAGGGCTCTAGCCTGGAGGCCCGGGCTCAGGAAGGGCCCGGCGTGGCAAATCGACCAGATAGGTAAGTGATTTAGAGGCCATCCATGGACTGAAACCGTATACGGTTTAGATCCGTGTGCCATACTAAACTTATGATTTTTGTTCATGAAAATATATTTTCACAGACTTTGTAAGTGTAAGTGTATGGTATAAACGGATACGATTAGATGCTTATAATATACTGTGTGGAAATATATTTCCATGACCAGAAAAGATAAGCTTAGTATATAGCACACGGTTCGAAACCGCATACGGTTTCAGTCCATGGATGGCCTATTAAACACACATCACAAATTCTCTCGAATAGTAAAAAAAAGTCGCCTGTGGCGCTACTTATATTCAATATTAGTATTATTTAAAATTATGTGGTTGTACGATACAATTTTTATATGTGTATCGATACTCGACAACTCCATAATTCAAATATACAAAAAACACTAAATATAGGTACCTACACATTAATTTTACCGCGTACACCATTTGGAAAACGCTACTGTAGAGCGTCACACTGCCTTTATCTTTAGCGATAGGTAGAGGGCCCGTCAAAGATCCTAGCCTGGGGGCCCGCTTCAGAATGTGGGGGCCATGCACAAAATATACTAATCAGACATTTAGCAACGGTAGTTCTTGATAAAAACCGGCTTTAGTCATAAAATGGAAGAGATTGTAGCTTGAACCCCCTATCTGTTATGACAACTTCCGCCGCGCGCAATAAATCATAAATATTATGCAGCGTTTTGCGTAAACGTAGAATTATGCCAAATCTTATCTCCGAAACTGCCTCACAGATTGACCAAGATACATCTGAGGAAAATAGCTTAAATACCTTCGCGGCATATGCCGGTTTTCAATCTGCTATGTGACACATCCAGCGCCGAACCATCTCTTTGGGCGCTTAATGTGATTGCCATAAACGTAAATTTTCCCCGAGCGCATATTTAATTTCCAGTTTTCGAAATTTGATTAGCCAATAATTCAATATAACGTTTAGTTGTGTAACAAAGGAGAGAATGTTCTCAAAAATAGCTATAGGTTTTATTCATAGATGTCACTGTCAATTTATAATAATATAAAACGGTAAATTTGATCGATTACTATAATTTTATTAATTGCTAATCGATTGCTATTAGAATACGAGAGCGATTTTAGTTCACAAAACGTAGACACTAGTTTACAATATTATTTAGGTATACACTCATTGACTGACTGCCATTTCAGAATAGAGAAAGATAAAATAATAGAGTGGAGGTGCTGTATTTTTTATAATACAAAGTTTTGAAAGTCGAAAAACATTTGGTATATTTTTTCACTGCACGTGCACAATCGTTGTCGAGTGAAACATTAACTATCTTGATAGTTTAAGATTAATCTAAATCAAAAATATTTATGACATAGGTACTGATGCACTCAAATTCACCATACCTTAACATACTTTTATGTGGTAATCTTAGCAATTTACGTCATCGTCCCTGGCCTATGGGCAATGTATAATGCATATGTTAGTACCTACGTCCTGTGCAAACTTAATTGAAAAAACAATACTAAATTATAAAGAAACAAGGGATAATTAAAAAATACTGCATTACAAAAAACATATTTTCCAGCAGTTAGAAAGTAATCATGAAAACTAAAAAAAACACATTTTTGATTCGCCCTTGCATTCCAACATTCTATGTAGTTACAATATAATTATTGCTACTAGACCTTGATGTGTCGGCAATTTATTACCCTCGATCCGTCACTGGTCGCACAGATGATGCTGAGAGTGACGTCTATTTTCGAATAGCGTCCCGCCTTTTTTCGATATCAAAAAGTTATATCATCCAATTATTCATTTGGTACAGGCGAGGTAATTTATTTGGGACGGCAACGACCATGCTTTCCGTCTTTTATTGCAATTAATTTTCGACGAATTAAAAACAGAGCTTGATTTATGTCAAAGTAAATGTAGGAGGCTATTGCCTGCTTTATTTATCTTTTGGTTATTATTCCAGTTCTTTGGAATACCGAAATAGACACGATACATTCCATTCTTTCTGAAACAATTTATCATTGCAAATAAAACACGGGATAAATCACACGAATGTATACATATACAACTAGAAAAGTAGGCACTTACTGTGTTTTTCTTTTTCTATGGTGGCGTTACGTCGACACTAAGGTTTAAAAAGATATTTTCTATTTTTCTCTATAATCCGTTTCCACCAATATTAAAAGATATTCCACATTTATTTCGTTCAACCAAGAGTAAGGAATAAACACTCAATAAATATCACGTTATTGAAAACACACACAACTATGAAACAACCTAACTAAGTAGATACGCGGAATTCAGTAAAAAACAAATGATTAATAACCAACCCATAAAATACACACGTTAAAAACCATGAATATGTATCATATCTTTACAGCATGTGCCGGTTTTACCGGGATTGTCCAGGATTGAAGTTACGTCCCGGAATCCCGGTCAACTAATCAGCCAGTCCCGATATGCATTAAGGGGGGACATGCTCGTCGAAGGTCAAAATTGAGTTTTTCTTGTATTTTCAAACCATGATCCTGGACACTCCTTAAACGTTGTAGATAATCTATTTATATAATTTTGAAGCCTTATTATCCTTTATAGTTATTTTAAACATTTGATGACTGCATAAAGTATTTTTGTTACATAAAATAGTATTCTTTTAAACCTCTCGCTCTAATGTTTTAGAATATAGTCATATTTCGGTACATAACTGTGCAGTGGTGTTAAGATTTTTTACATTTATTAATTTTCAAACGCATTTATGAAACCATTAGTATAATTTATTATGAGATAATTTTTGTAAAATATTCACGATAAAAAATTATATTGATAATCTCTGTGATCCCAAATTTGACAAGAATTAGGCATTTTATTATTCAAAAAATCGGCAAGATTAACACATTTTATGATGATTCTAAAGATACTTATTATAAGCTATGTCTTTGACCATTCAAGTGTGATAAACATCTTATGAATAATGATTGCTTTATAATAATTATTGACCTAAGAATAAGGTAGTATTTTTTTGAAATACGCCATTTCTTTTGTCATTCCCTAGTGGTTAAGCTACAACATACGGCCGTAGCCATAAATTGACAAACTATAAATAAAGTAGGAAGTAAAATTATGTTAACGCGCATGTTTGAACATGTACCTAACCGATTTTTTTTTAATTTTTTTTTAAACGGTACATGTTCAAACATAGATTTATGGAATATTGAAGTACATTTTCAGCCTTATACGTGTCCCTGCATCTATTAAAATGATATCTACTCTAAATTTCTGGAAATTTCCCATGTTCAAAAGTCGTAAAATGAGAGGTTCAATAGTTGAATATATAATTATCTGCAAACTAAATAAATCTATAATAGGACTATAAGTACTATAACATAATCACATTTTTTTTAAATAGTAAAAACGACAATCATTAAAAAGTTCACTCCAGTATGAACGGAAATAGTGTGATTAATAATATTCTATTTTTCTGGTTTCAATAATAAAATTGTCTTTATTACATTTTGTCCTGATTTGAAAACTATTATAAATTTAGAGGAATCACGTCATAAGCTCTGATGATAAGAAAGTCACATTAACTAACATGTGTCTTATTGCCATGCCATATCCTCTTTTATCCTACCCTCATCTTCCTGCCTCAAACGAGAGTTTATTCATAGACAATCCAATCTTCTAACATCGCATTGGATGGAAAATGCAGTCGAATTTTGAAGAGATCAAAGATAATAATATATAAACCACTTTGCATTATTAGTATTGAGAAGATATTGTGAAGTTTGTTATTATTATGGAGTAAATAAACCTCGTTGTCGATACTCGTTCTAATCATTGTATTTTTCTTTCTTTCCAGGCCTCGCTGCCAAACCAGTCTGTGGACACCCGTCGTGCGCAAGAGAGACGCGCCATCGAGCTGCAGCAGCAGATAGCAGCGCAATATGCCGCCGCCGCTGCAGTCGGCGGAGGGGGAATCCCTGATCAGCAGCAGCCTCATGTCTTCCTGCCTTTCCTGGAGCACCTTCGTTCACATCCGCACCACCACGTGCAGAATACTAAGCCCCATAATGTAAGTTATCCTTATAATTAATTTCAAATGATAATTTACATATTGGTAAGTAAACACCTATTTAATTTCACAATATCGTTTTTGGTAAATGAAAACATCATAACTCCTTCGTTGTTTAATGCTCAGCCAGGGAACTCAAAAATATCTAACGGGTAAGGAGTAGGTATAGTGCTCAGTCAGGGAACTCAGAAATAATGGGAATTGAAATACCTAACGGGTAAGGAGTAGCAGGTAACCGATCTCGAGTCCGGGGTAAACTTAAACACGTATCAAAATTACGTCATAAATCGAATATTGACAACTGCTCTTGGTTTATGCATTGACGCTCATTTAATATTGGTGTATTTACACACACGATTACACGTGCATAATGCGTGTGTCATGCGTGATTGCAGCAAATTTACGCAAACTTTAGGTGGTTCTTGCTTGGTTCCAATTAGATCTACGTGAAATCAAGCAAGACTCGTGTTGTACCACCGCATTCTGCGTCGATTTTTTCTTCTAAACCAAATTATAACTGAATATAAATCGGTCCCTACATAGGTTTGTTTGTTTAATTTCTTGCGTTTCATTTTGTCAGTTATCGACGTCTAAATTTACATTCAAAAGTAATTTAGGTGAGAGTAAAATTTCTTTTTAGAAAATCGACACGTGAAAGATTGTTGGCCCAGCGGCCGGGGATTTCCCACACGATTTTCACCCGCGTAGCAGAAACTATTACGCGCGATTGTACAAAAAATGGTACGGTGCCAAAAATTGCCGCCAATTTTCAGTTCACTCCTCCAATTTAATCAGGGGCAATAAATAATCTGTAAGAACAGCCCATTGATAGGGCAGGATTAAGATGGCGATGAAACTGAAAGCTGCTCGAATAAAAAAAAGCTTAAATCTCACTTAATTCATGAGATATTGCCGTGTCAAAATAACGAATATTTAATTTACGTAGGTCAACTGACTTTGATAAGTTTAAAACCGTTATTTATAAAGTTAAATATTTTGAAATATATGAATAACATAATTAACAGTCGTTTGCTATTTTTACTCAACCAAAACGGCACTTTCGTTGTATAGAAAAGAATAAAAATAATTTTAGTGATGTTTTGTGTACATTCCAAAAAATATTCCAAATCGTAACCTAAGAAGAATGGTGTTGGATTTTTCTGGCAGTGCAGGCGACTCATTTAGGTGTTTTATCATCACTTTCAAATGACACTACCGTTCCAAATTGATTTCGTCGTGGCCGCAATGCCAAAAGAATATGTCACAGAACATATAATAGGAAAATAGAATACCGACAGGCTATATACCAATACAGTAAATTTTGTCGCAGGGTTTTGAATGTGTGAGTGTCCCACGAAAATGAACCATGCCTTATAGACGTAATACACCGTCAATGCGTAAACCCAGAGCAGTTGTCAGTACCTATTTGACGTATGACGTATTCTTGACATGTGTTTAAAAATTTATCCCGTATTGTTCCTTACTCGAGATCGGTTGCCTGCTTCTCCTTATGTACCCGTTAGGTATTTCAGTTCCCATTATTTCTGAGTTCCCTGAAATATGTCCTTCCTCTACCTACTTCATATTGAATTATTTTTTGATTTGTATATCTACTAGGTATTTAAATATTAAATGGGTCTTATAGAATTCTACTGAATTAGGTTACAGTTTGTACTCAGATTTTTTTTTAAATACACCCATAATTAAAGACGAATAAGACTAAATAAAAATAAATTATTTTAGTTAGGGAATTATTTACGAGGTTTCCATTGTCTAAAATCTAAACTTTAACGTATAGAGGTATTAATATCGAAATCGACCCATCAAAAGAAAATAGTTTCACGTACGCTTTCCCGCATTTTCTTCGTGCATTTAGGTATTTATTTTTGATTCGGTTCTGTCGGTTGGGCGGAGCATGGCTGAAAGATGTGTGCGCGAATCCCAGCCGAGATAGCCCGCGGAATATATTCCGAACACAATGGAAAGCAACACAATAGGATAGCTGTGCGAAGATAAAATTCGTAATGGAGAGGTCGTTTCAAAATGGGCGGAATCGCGGAGCCGAGAAAACTCACGTCTATCCGCCAGCTGCATTTAGGTATCTATTAAGATCAGTACTGGCAGCACTGCCGAAGTGTTCGATTTACAAATAAAAATTACAAGTGAGGTCTTAATTTTCGCGGGAAATTATTTGAATTTGTATTCGATAAAATACAATATACGGAGTCACAATACAGTACAGTACTCTCTCAATAATCCGCCATCCCAAAAACCAGACAAGTGACCAATTAGTGAATGCGGCGGATTATAGTGCATATATATAAATTATGGTAAAAATTAAAACAGATATTTCGAAAAATAGTTTTTTGAGAAATTTGTACTAGCAAATTACGGTTTTATTTATAATCAAAATCACGTATTTACTAAATTATACATATTTATAAATATACTTACTAAATACTTAACAGTAAATCACTAAACTTGACACAACCGTATGTTCAGTGAGACAGATATTCTTGAATGACCTGATTTCTGGCTTTCCCTATGACCAAAAGCTTCATTTTGTGTGTCCCGGTTGCATTGGAGCACGGTATAATTTGTGATAACGGTCCTTGGGTATTTTCCTCCCTTGGTACATTACTTTCTTCCCGATGAACGTACATTTACGAAGGAGAAGTTTCCAAAATAAACCCCTCTCATCTGCGATGTAAACATGTACGCGGCGGACTACTGAATTTGACAATCGAATACCGGTGAATTATAGAGCTTGATTTTGTGCTTTAAACTAGTAAAAATAACGGCGGATTATTATAGTAGTTGTCGGATTATAGAGGTTGTCGGATATTCGAGCGGCGTATTACTGAGAGTGTACTGTATCTTTGTGGAAAAAAAAATCTTATGTAATTAAAAAATTATGTTTTAATTGTTTTATTTCTGTTTGCGTTTTAGATGATTCCAGTACCTGGATGGGCCTCCACAGCGACCGCCCGACTGGCACGACTATCAGCTGCGGTAGGGGGCATATCCCCTCCCCCTCCGAGTCCACCGCGGCAAGACCCCGACGCACCCCTCAACCTCAGCAAGCCTCGATCTGGACACCAACCTAACAACCAACAACAACAAAACAACCAGCAACCACAACTGAATAACCAACAACAAATTAACCTTCAACAACAGCCACAATTGAACATGCAGCAACAGATAAACCTTCAGCAACAGCAGAACCTGCAACAGAATCTGCAGCATCATCACCATCAGCAGTTCGAGCCTTTCCAGAGGGCGCTGTATGCTCTTCAGCAACAGCAACATCCTCCACAACAGCAGCCTACGCAACCACCTCCCAGACAAGAGGTCCAGCCCCAACAGCCTGCGACGCCGATGAAAGAAGAGAATGATTATTCTGCACCGTTTGGAAGTAAGTATTTTTTACATATTTTTTAAATACCTACAATCAGTGATGCCAATCGTCAGCGGCGATTTTCTTTGACTCAAATTACACAACCGATGTAAAAGGGGTCCTCCAAACCAGTCATCTAAAAATCCACATAAAATCTATAAATATGCATATTATTATTCATAACTTTAGATTTTTTTTAAATAATACCAACACTCGACTATCCTTCAACAATGTTAAAATTAGTGACGTCTCGTAGTAGTAGGCAGACCATGCGTTGCTAAGAGACAACACATTAAGGCAGAAATAGCGAATATTATACTTACACCTATATCTTTGATAAGTAGTAGATTTTGAGAACGTGATTTTTTTTCAGGAGGAGTAGATATAATAAATTTATTGTTTGCGCGAATAAATTTAATTAAATGCCACTAAATCATGTTTGGAAATACGATAATTGTAATTTTGAAACGAAATGTTAATAGAAAATTAAATAAACAAAATTGTCACATGAGAAAATTCGTGCGGAACACTTTTTGGGGAAAACACACAAAAAGCTCTTGTCTCTGGTTCTAAACTACAGATGACTATAAAATTTTACGTGAAAAACACTTAAAACGTTTTCATAATATTAATTCTGCAATACCTGCTGTCTAGATATTAGCATTTTTTTAGTTATGAGTATGTAAGTAGGTTGGTAGCAATATACCTACCCAGTTGCGCATTGCCAAACCAAGGCCCACTATAAAATTATTATAGTCAGGCCTTGACACGGAACTATCTTATACTTCGATTCGATGGTAGTATTAGTTATTGCCCATACTTCGAATGAAATATTGTAAACTGTTTCTAAAAAAATATAATTGTTGCATATTGAAATAATCAAAAATTTTCATTTTTTTGCGAACAGGTTACCACACTGCATTCGAAAATAATCAATAATTAGCACTACCATCATAATTTGTAATTCAGTTCCACAGCTCGAATATGGTCAGCCTTGTGCCAAACTCTACTGAGAAGACGTATTAGATAGTTTCTCCCATCCTTTCCAATTCAAAAATTATTAGATTAGTACCTAGTAGATATCAAACGCATTTAAAATTATGTTTTATTTTCTTTATATAATAATAATATGCAATGTATTATTTAAATTTAAAGTTTATTGAACATAATTGAATGACTTTTCCAAATTTACTGGTGTAGTTTCCTTTTTAATAAAGCCACTGTGGAAAATTCTCTAAGGGGGTTCATTATCAGACATAATATTATTTATGTGAGTGATAATTTTCGTTACAAAATGACTACAATCTTGTCATATATATTCCCATAGTGTGTGAGACCACTGTCAGTACTTAACATTCAGTTGAATGTTGGATGGGTACGTAGGTTCGCGTCAGCTAATATTAGTGAGTGTCTAATGTGTAATGACTATTTCATTCACAAATATTTTGATGCACTGATGACACAAAGCGCATTTTCCAATGCATGTGATTGTCAACATTTTACACAAAACATCTATAAAAAATAAATGTGTTCGTTTCATAATATAAGAAAATTTAACTGCACATATACCTTGCCTACTGGAGGTGTAATGCCTAATATTATTTACCTCAAAAACATAGTTAGTTACCTATAATAAACATAGGCACTTAGAAAAATGGACTGAATGAGAAAAATTTCAGTCGAAGCTTTTCTAAAATTATGTATGTAGAGTGTAGATAACTTTCTATGTTTCTGAAGTTCTTCGAAATTGTGTATGTATGTTCAATGAAGAATGTTGCTTTCTTAAACCTTGAATAAATTAAATCTAGTTAAATGTTACCTAATTTTTGTTATTTTCGTTCGTTTTATTTAATCGTTTACCCCCGTTCAACAGACAGTCTTCGCCACTGAACAGCAGTCATAAGTATCAAAAAAATGATTTTATGTTAAAAGTGTTGGGCATTTTCATCACAAAGTTTCTCTGCGCAATTGATTCGCTCGCGTGCCACGGATAATTGGACAGGTCCGTATTGGAAATAAACCGCGTCCTGTGTTTTCCGTGTAGGCCGCGATAAATTAGACAGCCGCGTGTAATATTAATTTACGGATACGTCCGCTAAACCGCCTTCCGCCACTTTGAAGGATCATTTCCGCATTTCGTATTATTTTGAATCGAGCGTCGCATTTAATGTCGCCTCGAGATGTGCGACAATAATTTAAACCAAAGCGAACTTTCTTCCGGGCCCAACATTTCGCTCGGGAAAATATCGAACAAAGAAGCACTACTCACCACAATAATATAATATCTTCGATATTCTGTGTAGAATATGGGTTATAGACAAGCGCCATACATAAGGGGAGGGTTTTGAGTCAAATCTCTTTTATAATTTTGAATAATTCTTATTTTTTCTTTCTCTTTTGACCATGTCCGATCCTAATAGGATTATACGGGCCTCCAAAGAGTAGAAGTTTGTAGGATTAACAGATTTTTGTTTTTACGAGAAATGGATGTTAGCCACTACTTGCTCAACCTATTAGGTCAATAATTCATACTCTGACTCCAAACACAAATTAAAAACAATATGCGTATTTATTTTGGCAGACCTAGGATTCAAACCTTGAATCCACGATATTATAAGCCAACGCGTAAGCCGCTCGGTCATCGTGGGTATAATAATTACCTAACAATAATTATGACAGCCAATAGCGATTTTTTTATGAATAATGTAGCAACCATAAACTAAACATATACAAAAATTATATAAATATCTTTAATTTGTTTTATTTATTCTTTCAGTATGGGGCAACGACAACGCCTACAAAGCAGTTGAAGAAAACGACAAAGGCAAAATGGTGCGGCAGCAGAAGAGAGACGGTGAAAGCAAGCCTCACATCAAGAGGCCGATGAACGCCTTCATGGTGTGGGCGAAAGACGAACGGCGGAAGATACTGAAGGCCTGCCCCGACATGCACAACTCCAATATCTCAAAGATTTTAGGCGCCAGATGGAAAGCCATGTCCAACGCGGAGAAACAACCATACTACGAAGAACAATCTAGACTATCAAAACTTCACATGGAGAAGCACCCCGACTACAGATACAGACCGCGCCCTAAGAGGACCTGTATCGTTGACGGAAAGAAAATGAGGATATCAGAGTACAAGACCCTGATGAGATCGAGACGACAAGAAATGAGACAGCTGTGGTGTAGGGATGGTGGACCGGAACTCGGATTCTTGTCCCCCGGTGCAGAATTAGCATCTCCCGGTACGTCAGGATCAGGCAGACCGTCGGCTTCTCCTCCCGGAATGATAAACGGAGCTGGACCTAGCGGCGATCGTCACTTCTATTACCCAGCCGACAGTCTATCCCCGCCCGACGTGATGGCGTTCAGCCCGGAGAACGGTGCCGCGTACGATTTGAGTCCAGGTCGCGAGGACGATTGAGGCGAGGCCTACCGGGAGAAACCGCAGGCCTGGTTTCCGTTTCCCGGCCCTTACGGACCTTTCGCAGCCTTCGGGCCGTCTATTCCGCCGCGGCCCGAGCCATGGTAAGACGACGTGGAACCCTGACAGCCTATGACGCTACCCTTTGAAGCAGTTATTGATTGTGTAATAATGTAAATCTTCAAAAGAAATTTAGCTATTTGGCTTGTCACCAGATATAGGAAAAGGTATAACTATCGTGAAGGTTTAAAGTTATACACAGCTTACTTTGAGAAATAATAAAATTTTTCAATTTATTATTGTACAGCATAAGTAAACAACGATTAAGGTAAATAATAAGACGGTTAGGGACAATTTAATTAAGGCTATTAATTTCAAAGTCGGTAACCTTCATTTAAGTTAGTCAATTAAAATTAAACCAGAATCTGATTGCAATGTAATGTGCATTCATTAGTCTAAACATTTTTTATTAATTTTAATGACATTAAAGACATTGCTTATTTTGCTATTCGCTGTTTTAGGTATTTATTAATATTTTTGCATAAAGAAAGTATTCTATTTGCAAGTTCTAAATGTGATTGACCATTTTCTACAATTCAAAATGACGTAATGAAGGGTACCAACTTTGAAACTAACGGCCTCAGTTTTTAGTTACCTTGCAGTACCTATTTTGTTTATAATGCCTGCTTTCATACTGTAAAATTGTATTTGTTTAACAAAAATGGCCCACTTTCATTTGGTAATCATCACAAGTTTGGTTAATAAACCACAATTGATTTAAAAATGTTAATTATAAACTTAATAATAAATAAAACTAATACACTGTCTAAAAAGATGGAAAACCATTTTTCTAACTTACCCGAGTTGAAATTAGGTACAAATTCTTTCATATCTTCTTATTTCCTTTAATCATTGATAAAGACATGCAACGAAATTGTTAAAAAAAGCAATTAGGTACACTTTTGAATGCTTTCATAGTAAATACACCAGTTAATTACTACCCAATAGTTTTACTAACACTTAGTAAGACATGCTACGTAAGCTTTAGAATATCACAATAACTTATTAATAAGCCGTTTCTCAAATCAAAAATTAAATTAAATAATAATAGCAACATATTTTAATTTTACAATATCACTGATTTTAATACAGTAGGTAAATAACATCACAATAAAATTTGAAATATTAAATGTAAAACTACTTACCAGAATTTCTTATTTAATTTTCTAAAGAAATAATTAAAAAAAAAGAGAAAATTTTTAATGTTTCTTAAGATTATTACCAGCTAGCTGGTAGATAATGTAAATACTTAAATTTTCTTAAGAACGGTTATGTCAAAATATGTAAATAATCATTTTAATTAGTAAGTAGAACATACACATTAATACTATAAATTAATATCACTACGATTAGATCATTATGCCATATTTTTTTCCATTGACGTTTATAAAAATACTCATTAGTATTTATTGTCACACATACTATTGTTACTTATTATTAAGTGGTTGTGATTCTGTTTTAATATAAATTCAAATCAGATCTTAAAAGTACCTTGATAGTCGTTTTAAGTCTAGAATGTTACATTTATTTTTCTTTTCGTAAACGTCTTGTACCTTCAATATTTTTACCCAGCAAAAGAAATCGTTTTCACAAAACCAGTCATAAATTATTATAAACATAATATTAAAGATAAGCGCCTGTAACGGTTTTGAAACATTTAGAAACATTCATTATATTATCTAGGAAAATTCAACACGAATAACGGGTTTATAAATACTTTTTCATTGATGGGATTAAAGAAATCCATTCCTTTTTTTCTTTACGTAGGTAACTACATGAAAATAATTCTTTGGTGTGTACAGTCATGGTTCTAAATCTCATAATTATGCATCCATTTATTGTTATGACGAATGCTTTAGAAATATTGCCAATTTCATTTGTAATTTTTGTCATAAATGAATGTATCTATTGTCGAAGAACTTCTTGTCCACGTGTTAATACTGTGAACTAACAATCCACTCCAGTGCAGCTAATCGCACTTCTGTTTTCAAATGAGGAACACATCCGAATTTATCATTTCATTTTATGTTCCCGTGGTGTACGGATCTATCAATTTACGTAATTTGAAGCTTTTTATAATAAAAATATATCTAAGGAGTGATGTTAGAAATATTATTAGTAAACTTTTAGTTTATTGCGAAGAAGAAAAAGAGTCGCATCTAAAAGGTGAGCTGATACATTATTTAAACACTCCTCTAGCACGCGTTGCCGCCATGACAGATACGTTACTGAGAAGTTTTCTATATGCGACTACAGAGACTTCCTTTTATCGCCGATTTCTTCTTGTCGGACAGTAATGATGTATTTCTGAATGACTAAAAAACGTACAGTGGCTACTTTAGGTATATGGAGGCTCGAAGCTCCCTAAATGTAGTTAGAATTTAAAAAGACTTTTTATATGTGAAAAATTCTTTCTAACATATTAGTATTTTCTGATGAAAACTGCCTCATATGCTATGTCTCATATAATAAAAATGGATTGTTTTGGGTAGTATATGGGTGCGTAACCGTGACTATACATTACTATTAGATGCACAAAACGTGTCAGAAAATTTTATGATTTCAAATACTTTTTTAATTGTAAAATAAAACGGAATAGAAATAATATAACTTAAGGCATTAAAGAGAAGTTTTTATCTTGACTTAATCATTATTACATATTATTACTAAATCGTAGAGCTGTTGTCATAAATGTTAAGTATTATTACCTGACTTAAGTTGAAACTTACTTAATAATTATAAATATTAATTATTACTGTCAAATAGGTACAATAAATTTTTAGTAGGCACATAATAATATTATGAATACATAAATATCATAATTTCCCCGTTGACTGGTTGTCATCTTTTTTTCGTAATTTTAAATATAGACATTATAGATTCAATACGAATTCGTGTTTATCTAATAGGTGATCGTAATGTTACATAACATTATTCTCGAATCGAAGCATGTAAATATTAAATGTTAGCATTACATTATTATTATATTGTAAATAAGTTATTTTTTCTGCAACCCGTTGTACAAGAGAATAATCTACTTAAGTTATAATATATACAATATCGAAAGTTGGGTTCGTAATGTACCTATTTAATAAATACTTAATTAAAGATTATCTGTATCCAATATTACACAACATTTAATTTGATAATTACATATACACATTCATTAGAGTAAAGAGTAATGAATAATGAATGCTTTAAAAAGTGCAATTTAAAATATAAATACCATAGAGAAGTTGAGTTTTATTATGTTTTATATTGTCTTTGTTGGAAATGTTTTTTGATTCCGCGACATATTATTATTGTACCTATTTATATAACATTATTTTCATTGGTTCATTTTACTCTTTTCGTACTTGTAAATATGTATTATATTTTTTTCATTATTGGCCATTAGAATAAAAAAAAAACTTCTTTTATAATCTAAAATCAGATCGATTTCAAACTGTTACTTATTTTTTATTGTAATATAATTGTTTTCTGTCTGCACAAAATGTGGTATTTTACCCAGTTTACACGTGCATGGATTTACTACAGTACGTATTATCGCGGCCATAACAAAAATATGCACATGTAAACACATATTATCGTGCAAATTGCAAGATTGCATGCATGGTTCAACAAGGTTCAGAAGTTTCTTTGAACTGTGCGATATCTGCGCCTGTGCAGTAGAACAACAGTGGTGAACCTACCGATAAAAAAACTAACTACACCGCGCAGAGACTGATCTTGAGGTTTACCAATTTTCATGACCTGTCAAATAGTACCATACAATGACAACATCGCATCTCACTTACTTTTGAAGAATGAGATTGGCAAAACAGTCAGTACTTTTACGTGTAAACAGTTATTATTGCGATAGTTTAAAATACTCACTATTGGTGCAAGTAAATCCATGTAAGTGTATAGGCGCTATTTTAATAACAAATTGTAACAATTTATTTACGAATCATTATTATTAATTTATATTTTTGAGTGTAATAATTATTTCGTAAATTTGATCAGTATATATGTATTTTTTGTAAAAAAAATTAAAATTATTTCAATATAAATAGAAAATAATAAAAGAAATTTGTTTGGCTGGCCATATTATTATTATATATTTTTTGTCAAATTGTTTTAATTGTTTAAGCTCGAATGTAATTATTAAGTTTTTCTATGATGCCAGTATTTATTAAATAAATTCACATTGGTCTGTGAATTGCTTTAAATATACGTTTTCACTTTTAAATAATTTCTATAACTAGTATTAAACTATTTATTTTTATAGATTAAGTTGATGTACATAATTAAAAACGATATTAATTTTAATTTGAGGTAAGATTTAAACTATTGAAAGTATTGCCATTTTGTGAAATACAAATTTTAGAAATAGAAATAATAAAAAATGTAGAGTCATAATATTACGAAATAAATCCATTGTACATTGTACATCTTTAAAAAAAATTAGAATCATTTCAATTTAATATCTATTGAAATTAAATTTAATGTAACATGTAATAATTATTATCCCATTGATTATAAAGTTTGAATAAAACAACGTGGACATTACAGATTATATTAGTCTGTTTAACGCTGATAAAACGTTTTCATTTAATAATTTATAACATGTGCTTGAGTTAAATAAACTTATTGACTGACATAAGATTGTCAATGTGTTATTAAATTAATAATAATATAATAGGCCTTAAAAATATATATTAATATGTGACGAGGCACAAGCGAAAAATTGTGTGAAATTGTGATTTTTATTTGCCAGTGTTAATAATTTTGTTTTTCTGCATTATAATTCTATAAGGCCCGTACTCACCAAATATACATGCTATTTTAATTTATAACAATAAAATACACGCATTATTTATATGTATTAAACGTATATTTTTCATCAATCAGTAAATTATTTTAAAGGAATATCACATTTTCTTGGTAATTTTCAAACGCTTAGGTCAGTTCATAGTAATGTTTTGTTGATAAAAAATTAACTTTTGGCTTACCCCGTATTTAATCAAAATATACTGATTTTATACATAGATAAAAAATGTTTAAACTTTTAAAACTCAATTCATATTACATATACCTACACTCTTAATCTTTTTTTATTTCTTTGTAAATAAATCCGTTTTTCATTAAGTTAAAACATGAAGATTGTATTAATTCTATGTTGTGTTGTTATCTCTCCGATACAAATAATGCAATATAATACCAATTCAAGTGAGATTATTTATGTATTTCAACTAATATTCACTAATAAATGGTGAATATTATTTATATTTCTAAAAATATGTTTGGTTCTATATTCCATTTTCTCCAAAATTATATTCATTCAACATTAATTTATAATTATATTTGGAAATAACTATATAAAGGAAAATTTATTTAATATTATATGATGGGATATTCCAATTAATCGGAAGATACCGACACAACATAAGAATCATACAAAATGTATAATTAGGTCTGCAACTCAAATATATATATTTTTTCGATTAAGTGTATGTATTTGTGGAGTATGTCTCGATGGATATAGTCGTAAGCTATGGATATATTTAAATTGTACGATTAAAATCTATCTGATAAAAAATATGTCTGGAATTGGTTATGAAAGAAAATCATTAATAAATTACTAATTATGTAAAGTGTATAGACGCATTATGCTAAGAAATATTCCATAATCGAAACATTATTCTTAGTATTGTAATGAAAACTATACCTTAGACATCTCTGTGTTAGCAAAATCCTTTTGACAACCTTAAAATTATAATAATAACTAGAAGCTATAAGATTACATGCCATTTTATAGAAAATTCAACATTTTCTATTAAACGTGTGTCATATATTATTTTAGTTGAATGTCAGCCTGATTTTTATTATTATTTTATGACTCGAATATATTTATCTTTAAGAAATGTGGCAGTAGTATATTATTATGTGAATGTTTTATTATTCCTTTGACCTGATAATGTGGTAGGAAACTATGATGTTAAAAAATAATAGGAATTATTACTGTAATATTTGAAGGCTCATTAATTGTCTATCGTGCCAAAACGAAATATAATCAATATTAAAATGTGACCTTTTGTTTGATTTATCTACTTCATGAACCTTACCTAACCTTTAATATCCTAGTACAATTAATGAATCTCACTAATCCGGTACGTCCAGTAACCCGGCACTATCTGAGCCTAAGCGAGGCAGGTGGCGAGGTGGGTGGCGAGGTGGGTGGCGAGGTGGGTGGCGAGGTGGGTGGCATGGCAGATGATACAATAACATTTTTAATGGTACTGTTATATTTTGAAACTTGACTGATTTAAAAAATATGCTATGGAGATGTATCAAAGAAAAACACAAATATGTACCGATATGGTACTTACTTTACACTTTTCTAGTTACGAGTACATTCCAATAATTCTGTAAGTACCGTCAGGTTTTATATAGTGCCAGATGAGTGAGAATCTACTATACCAACTTAATTAGATAATAATATAATATCGAACACAGTGCAACATTATTAATATTATTATTATGTGCCACACTCTAAATAATATTTTATGGTTTGATGGCGTATAACAAGAAAATAGCAGAGGAGTTGAGCGAGCCCCATGCGCGACCTGCCGATAGGACAGAAATTATATAAACACTGTCAGTGATACCAACTACTTATAGACAACAATATTATGCAAATTACCTCTGCCAACTTCTTGTGCACATAAATAAATAGCATAATAACCCGTTTACATGTGCATGGATGTACTGTGCACAGTAAGAAAATGTATGGGGAAATATGTATTATCCTGCAGTTGGCAAGATTGCGTGTATAAATCAAACAAGATTGGAAGATTCCAAATTGTGATGATTTATTGCGCGCAAGTAAGATTATTTTCGATCTGCGCCTGGGCAGTAGAGCGATAGAGAGCGAGATAGCGATAGAGAACATGCCGGTAAAAAAACGAACTACTCATTTTGAGCTCTGATTTTCAATACAATCTGTCAGATTTTTTTTTTTCGACCATGTCCGATCCTAATAGGATCATATGGACCTCCAGAGAGTAGAGGTTTGTATTAACAGATTTTGTTTTTTACAAGGAATGGATGTCAGCCGCTTGCTCAACCTATTAGGTCCATACCCTGAGTCACACAGAAATTGAAAAACAATATGTGTATTTGCCAGACCCAGGATTCGAACCTGAGACCCACGGCGTGATAGTCCAACGCTTAAGCCGCGCGGCCACCGTGGGTGTAAAATATAGTGTCAGATAGTAGTATAAAATGACAACCTCGCGTCTCCCTTACACTTGAAGAATGAGATTGGAGAGACAGTCAGTACTTTTTCGTGTAAACAGTTATTGTCATGACAGTTTAAAATAAGCACAATTGCCGACAGTAATTCCACACATGTGTACAGGCGCTATTATAGCGAAAAAAACAAGATGCAAATGAGTAATGCCACGAATTCTATCTGACTATGATTGTAACCCTGAACCATTCTGTGTCAATGTCATCAATTTTCACACAACATTTACTGTTCTCGTGTAGGAATATAATAACTATTATGGCTATAATCTTATGAGGAATCCTGTATGTATCCAGAATCCTCTTGAGCGAAAACTGTCGAAAGTCTTCACATAATTCATATAATTCACATAGCAGTAGGCCAATAATTCAATGGTATGTTCAGCTCATAGGTCTGCTGGAGAAAACATTGAAGCCACCACTAATGGTCCATACAATATGGTTGTCTCGGTGGGAAACCTGCTTGGTATTTTATAAGGACTTATATTAAATCCATGAATCCATAAATTTTCGTCTTACATGAGAAATTAAAACGCATTATTGAACAAATTATGCAATACGTATCACGTATTATTGAACATGCAATTAAAATTTAGGCAAGATTGCAATGTCATAATGTAATAATTTTGTCTATAATAAATTATTATGATTCAAACATTAACAGATAATGTGCAATAGTTTGTCAGTAGCTTTCTCTGAAATTAATTTCACATCTACTTTACGTTATCTTAAGAAACGGCTGCTTTTATAAAAGCGCAGCTGTCTAAAAAAATGTATTGATAATAAAATTTGAGTGGGAATTAATCGGACATTGCATCAAAATTCACAAAAAACATTCAAACATCTAGAAAAAAGTTTTCACATAAACTAAACTAACGTTTCAAAAATATAAGTAAACTTAGTTTTGACGTGTAGTCACGTAGAAAAGGGAGGAAATTCCCGAAGCAAATCGATATTTCAGTTCTGTCAATTAATAAAGTATGATATTACTGTAGAAATTATCATTTTAATAGCCCCATATTAATAAATTTGATTAAAGATAACAGAATATGGATAGACAATATTCAAGGCCTGAACAAAAACGATGCATAAGTGCGAGTGAGAAAGTATTTGGCATCTTTATAATCTCTGCGACACGCGCTAGAGTAAGATAAAAGGTTTACAGATTTGTAAGATATCTTGCTATGGTGTCGCCGCGAAATCTTAGTTTGTCTCATAGCTAAGTATCGATAAACCGCAAGCGCGTGTTGCTAAAATTGCTATTTTTGTGTTAAATATAAAGTTAGTGGTAAATATTTTTAGTTAATTCAGTAGAAAAGATGGTCGTGTGTGTTATATTAAAATGTGGTAGCCATACTGACAAGCAAGAAGATGGTATTACGTTTCATAGGTAAGTTGATACATATTCGTGATAATTTATTTGTATATTATTATATATTTTAATATCAATTGACCTAGTGTTTTTTTAAAATAACTTAAATTATGGATATCTTTACCTAATGTTTGCATTTTGAACGCTTAAAAATACTATACAATGTAAAAAAATAGAAAATTATATTTTAATTCTGAGCGTCTAGTGCGAACACTTTGGGAGAGCACTAGCGAAATGATCTATAGTATGGTCTCAAACATTCTGCACCATGAGTGTAAAACCAAGGCATCTATAAATTTTTCAATTTCGAGATGAAATGCAAAACAACTGCAAAAGTCGTGAACTTGATATTGTAAAAATGAAGTAACTGAAAGAACATGCAATAGAATGTAGATAGAAACCAAATATTATGGTTTTTTTTTAGAAACTCTATTTCTCCTAACAAAACGAAGACTTCAAACCATAATATATCCAAAATAATAAAATAATGTCTTTTGCAGATGCCTTGGTTTTACACTCACGGTGCGATTTGTATACCATACGCATACGTTCACTCGCCCACAAACCAAACGCACAGCCCCCATTTAGCAATGCAAGGTGGCTTTTAGATGTATCTATAGTCTTAGACAATATTATATTTTTTAAGACACACAAAATACCATTTAGGTAGGTAGGTACCTACCTATGCTCAATCTAAATAATAATAAATTATAACCTGTCATCATTATAGATTAAGGTGAGTCGGGGTAAGTGTGACATTATAATTCAATGAGATGAATTTCAACCTGGTTCATGATGAATAGGTGTATTTTAAACAGTTGAAAACTTTACCTTAGGATCTACAAAAGCATTACAATTAATATGTACAGGAGGAACCCACTGTATATCTTACTATAATACGACATTTTAATATTTTTTGATCACTAGTCAGTTTGTTACACTTACCCCAATATTGGGGTAAGTGTAACTAAATTCATATTTATTCCAAAAGTACTTCAAAACCATAACGTATTACATGCATAGAAAGGTAATATTTCATTTAATGGATATTGAGTCTTGAATTAAAACTACAGTATAGAATTTCAACAAAAATGGACTAAAACCTTTTTTTGGGGGTAAGTATGTCATACTTATGTATGAAGCGCTAAATATGTCCCGAAGCAAAAACGACGATTTTTTTATAATTATGTAGGTATTTGACGGAAACCGGATGACACTAACGAGTTTACTTTTTGCAGGATTATGGGAAAAACTTGTTATGTCAAGTTGACAGTCAACATTATATTATATACTTTCTGGACAATTTAAATTCAGGTTGATGATTGTACTGTTTAATAAGACAAGTGATAGTACCAATTGATTACAAAAGGATCGGAAACTTTTTTGCGAACATATTCTACGGCTTGCGGTTTTTAGCATGGAACATGCTTTTGTCTTGACCACCCGGGCAGAGTCGTTACGAAAACATCGCAAAAGCAGCGGTAACGAAAACAAAAAAATAAAGTCACGAAAGTAGCGTGGCGCGGGCCGGAGTGGCTTCAGTGGGCCGCAAACGGTGCTTTGGGAATGACGTGTGACCCGCGCCCCGCAGTTAATTTTATGTTTCTTCGAATTTGGACAACCAGCATTCAGAGAATCAGTGGGCAAAGCATGTTCCATGTTTAATAATTTTAGCCGTCAGGGTTTAAGTAACCATCATATTTAAATGATAACTTATAACTTATTACCCTACCTCTGGGGAGGAGTCCAATCTCTTTGCACTTACCCCGATTCACCTTATTTCTTTTTGATTACCTACGTTTGTTTATAGTTTTATATAGATTTATAGTTACGTAGGTAGGGGTTAAGTAGAGTAGGAGGGGTAGCACCTTTACTAATCAATTAGTTACTGGTCCTCACTACTCTTCAGGAAAAGGTGATGCGAATATAGATCTAAATTCCTTTAGATCCTTAGCCTATCCCTTTTCAAGACCGTCCGCGTGTGGCACAGTTACCACATCCTTCACGAGGTGCAGTGGCGCACCCACGATTTAATATTGGGAGGGGGCCAAGGAGGAGAATGTGAATTAGTCCCATAGGATCTTTGTCTTCTTCACAGCCTAATTTCTCGTTTATCGGTATTTTGTCTATTGCACTCGTTGAACCTACACCATGATCCCCACATCCTGAAACGGGCACTCAGGCTACGATATTTGGCGGGCCCCCTACCTATCGCTAAGATTAAAGGCAGTGTGAAACGCTACATTCACGTTCTTCAAATTGTGTTTCAGTTCAAATTAAGGGTACAATGAATTATTGGCGATTTTTAATACATCTACTTTAATAATGGAGCTGTCGAGTATCGACACATAATAATCAAAAAATATATTGCACAATTATATAAGTAATACCTTTTAATAACTTTTTTTACTATTAAAGCTAATTTATGATGTGTGTTTATCTCACTTATCTGGTCAACCCGACACGCCGGGCCCCCAGGCTAGAGCTCTGTCAGCCCTCCCCAGCCATGACTTACACCACTCCGGAATTCGGATGGACACCGAGAATTTTTTGACAGTTCCATTATGGATTGTATTGCTAAAAAACCTGACATTAGTGTTTCGAAATTTTTGTGTTAGAAATTAAAATCTAAGAAATTTTTCTAAAAAGGGTGCTGGAGAATTATTACAAATCATTTTTTTGCCGTGTCTTTATTTGTCTAAGCCCAAAGGTATAGTTTATTGGCTTTCAATTTCAATGTTTAAAATCATTCTGATAATTTTCATTTTTGGGGGGTGCCAGGGCCCCTTGCCCCCCCCCCCCTGTGTGCGCCACTGACGAGGTGACCCTGTTAAAGAAAACAAAATACGGCGGATCTAGACTGGAAAGTCGATAAATATTCCTACAGAAGGCACGGGAAAACCACTGGAGTATTTTTCCCAGGAAAATGAATATGGCTGATAAATACAACGGCCCCGTGTATGGGCGCCCCGTAAATGGGGCAGGGGTGCGAAGAATCTTCCGGTCGGCTACACTAAAATTCAATAGGAAATCTTCTTTAAAAATTGGAACCTGGAACGTCAGAAGCATGTTCCAACCAGGAAAAATTCATAATACGATTAAAGAAATGAAAAGACTTAATATCCCCATACTCAGAATTAGCGAAATGCGATGGCCAAAGTTGGGCAAATGCACCATAGATGACCATACCGTATTCTATGCCGGAGAAGACGGTCCACACCATCGAAATGGTGTGGGAATGATAGTTAGTAAAGAAGTGGCTAGATCTGTTCTTGATTTCACGCCGATCTCAGACCGTATAGCTTTATTGCAAATACAAGGTGATCCAATCAATATGAATATTATACAAGTTTACGCACCTACTGCAGGCTGTGAGGAGGAGATGATTGAATTTGTTTACCAAGAACTGAGCCATCTGATGAAACAACTAAAGAACGGGGATATAACGGTTGTAATGGGGGATCTCAACGCGAAAGTGGGAAATGGCAAAGACGGATGCATTGTCGGGAATTTCGGATTGGGTACCAGGAACGAAAGAGGCAATGAACTTATACAGTTCTGCATGGAAAACGAATTGGCAATAATGAATACGTTTTTCAAACTGCCTGGAAGGACATGGAAATCACCTGCGGACTCCCAGCTTAATATTATTAGAAATCTAATCGACTACTTCATGATAAGGCAAAGATATAAAAACACTGTAAAAAGCGTAAAAACTTTCCCCGGTGCAGATGTGAATTCGGACCACAACTTACTTTTGGCAGAGATATGAATTCGCTTCAAGAAAATATCCAAGTCAGAGCAACCAACAAGAATTGACATTGATAAATTAAAAATCAATCAAATAAGACAAGAAGTCAGCGAATCACTGGAGAACGAGATCGAAAAAATCCAACCGGAACTCGAAATCGAGGAAAAATGGACTGAATTTAAAACAATAACTAATAATATTATAAGATCAAAATTTTAAAATCTGACCGACCTGCTAAAAAGCAAACTTGGATGACAAATGATATTTTAGATCTTATGGAAGTAAGAAGGCGTTATAAGAACAGAAATGATACTAAATACAAAGAACTACACAGAGAGCTGAGAAAGAATATACGCCTAGCAAAAGCCGAATGGTTCACCAAAGAATGTACAGAAATAGAAATGTATGACAAGAACTATGACATGTTTCACTTACATAAAAAAGTTAAAGAAATGGCAGGTATTTGCCGTTATACAGGTACCAACAGTCTAAATGACGGCGACGGCAACATCATCCTTGATATCAACGAGAAGTTAACCAGGTGGAAACAATACGTAGAAGAACTCTTCAACGATGAACGACCCACTGATCACGGGGTGAAAGTTGCCGCAACTGGACCTCCCATACTGAAAAGAGAAGTTGAAAGAGCCATTGACAACGCCAAAACCAGAAAGGCTACAGGCCCTGATGAAATTCCAGCAGAAATCCTAAAGCTTTTGAACGTTTCGTTATGTTTCATTGACTTCGAAAAAGCATTCGATAGAGTTAAACACTCAAAAATGATTGACGTGTTGAAATCCACGGGAATTGACGATAAAGACCTACGGCTTGTTGCAAACCTTTACTGGCAACAGAAAGCCACCATTAAAGTCAGCAACAAAATGACAGAAAGCATCGAAATTCAAAGAGGAGTGAGACAAGGCTGCATACTATCCCCAATGATCTTCAACATATATTCTGAAAAGATTTTTGACGAAGCACTGCTGGGATCAAAAGAAGGGATCAAAGTAAATGGAGTCCTTGTCAATAACTTGCGGTATGCAGATGACACAGTGCTCATCGCAGACAGTCGAGAAGGCTTACAAACTCTCATTAACAAGGTAACGGAGGCCTGTGATAAATACGGTCTCAATCTGAACATTAAAAAGACAAAATACATTAGTGTAAGTAAGTCCCATATATATGACAGAACGTGCGCAGTGAATGGAGTCCCATTAGAGAGAACACATTACATTATATACTTGGGTTGCACTCTGGATGATGACTGGAACCATACCACGGAATTGAGATGCCGAATCGAGAAAGCCAGGGTGGCGTTTACTCGTCTAAAAAAAGTATTATGTAGCCATGATATACACCTGGGAATCAGAACTAGAATGGTGAGATGCTACGTCTTCTCGGTCCTCTTATATGGAGTAGAGGCTTGGACGCGCACAGAAACGATTCTCAAAAAACTTGGAGCTTTTGAAATGTGGGTGTATAGGCGCATGCTTCGTATCAGCTGGAAGGACAAAGTTACAAATGTCGAGGTGATGTCAAGGATGAAAAAGACCAAAGAAATAGTCAAACCAATAAAAACCAGGAAACTGGCATACTTTGGCCACATCATGGGGCATCCCGAGAAGTATCGCCTTCTACATCTCATCATTCAAGGGAAGATCTCCGGTAAGCGAGGCCCTGGTAGAAGAAGAACGTCCTGGCTCAAAAACCTCAGGGACTGGTTTGAGCTCAGCACTCCATCCCTATTCAGAGCAGCGACGGACAGGGGCCAAATGGCCAAATTCATCGCCGACGTCTGATAACGGATATTATGGCACACAAAGAAGGTACCTACTTATAATTTCCGTCGATACCAAAAAGATTGGTCGATACACTTTTGAGTTATACCGATAATCTATTGAGAAATGAAAACTATTTCGTTCCATAGTGAAAATCTACCATCAGTAAAGTTGATTGATGTTAATTTGTGAATTAATCATCCATTTCCGATGTGAATTTCATCTTCTTAAATGTTTTCTGCACTTTGTGATAAGTCTATTTAATTGTGCGAATATTATTATTATATTCCCCATAAAATTTATAATTTGTTGGGTGACCCTTTTAAATTTATGGGAAACATTGTTATGCACTGACAACCCTTGTTATGTCACATCTGTTGTCTGCCTGCCAGCAGAATGGCTGACTGAGCGAGCTGTCAAAAATTATTGTCAATAGTAGGACCGAAAATACAATCCCAAAATAGAATAATGGACGGGCAGGTCCCATACTTATTATCGGAATTATCCGATGTAACATCCATTATCAGCTACCCACTACAATGCACTCAGCGTATAAAGGTATTTAATTTGCATTTTTCATAATTCTCACATGTGCCCAAGTTTATTTATGAACTTACTGATTTATTATGAAAACATTTTACGATGACTCATTAAGGTTCCCAATGCTTCAAAATTAATAATTTACCTGCCTTTTTATGAATAAATGAGTATTTAAAACTAATCAATAAACTTTTAAGTTAATGTGTGAAAATATAATCTTTTAACATGTCTGTAAAGTCAAGAGGTTATCTAAAATAATACACACGAGACAATGGATCAAATTTATTGTTTCAATTCACATTTGTTATCGTTTCTGCGACTAATCTCAATTTTATGATTTGTCAATACATTTAATTATATTCTAGTCTGTGTTTTCAGTACACCTGTTTTGATGTATCGAAGACTCTTTTGGTATTTGGGGCCACTAGCGGCGGGCTCTATGTCTTCAATAGGGAACCATGCTCCTTTGTCCAGCTGATACCAAATAAAGTAAGTACATACCTATTTAATATATATTTTTTTTTAATTTTATATGCCTGCCGCCTGCAAGTCAGAGGATATGAAGGTAGCAACATCCAATACAAAACTCTGTGCCTTCTTCCATAGTAACAAAAAACCTCTCAAAGATTTAAGATAATGAAGCTTAACTATGATAAACATTTAAATTAGCTGTAAGTCATTCTGCATTACAGATTCGTTTGTAGAACAATTTACACTATTATCATCCAAATTTGTCAGAAACTGCTAGCATTGCCAGAATTTTTAACTGCATATTTCTACGGTTTTAGTGCATATTTTATTGATTTTAAGTGCATATGTCATGTCTTTTGCATACAAATCCGCTCCCTAGTCATAATATATTATTGAAATATCAAAATAGCTGCCAAAGATGACGTTTTAAAACATGCGCGAACTTATATATAATATAATTTTTTTTGGTGTCTACTGATTTAACCGCAATAAAAAAAAATATTAGTAGATTGGGTTCAAACCTGCGGCTGGTCAAAAAAGACATTGTTTTTTCAATTTCTATCTACACTATTTCTTATAATAAAACTGTCTGATAAAACCTTCCTCTGTGTGGAAAGTAGAGGTGGGAAAAGTGGTCGATAAAAAAATACTTAGTATCAAAACTTGTTCCAAAATACTTACTAGTATTTGGAATACTATATAAAGCGTTTGGCATGCGTATGCGACATAAGTCTCATACTAAACTGGAACTAAAACTTAACTCCATATTAGTATTTGAAATATCGGCTTCAATAGAATCGCTAAAAATACACTGAGCTGGGGTTTTCGAAAATTCCCATTATAAAATTTTTAACACATTTTAAATTTATGAGTTGTTTTTCTGTTCGGTTATGATATTCTTGTTGACATAATGAAGAACAGTGATTTTTTTATTGTAAACTGCGTCACCCCAGTCACCTCACCACATTTCCGAGGGAATAATATGCTACTACAGAAAATTTATGATCTATTCTCATACATAAGATGATGTTATTCACATGCATAGACTAATAAATTAAAATATAATTGTATTCGAGTACTCTCTCGCTCACTATTGAAAGTCTACCAACTAGCCGGTGACTCGCGATGATATCATCACAAGTTTTTTGGAACAAGTTTATTGGGCCACACGTACTGAGTATGGGTAGTTTCATCCGATAATTGAGTACACAAACTGGTGACAGTATTTCCAACTCACCTCTAGTGGAAACCCATGCGCTCTGATTAGAAGCAAACATGGTAATTTTCTTTATTTTATTTTCATAGGAAGGTACGGTCATACAAATTAAAATATCTCCTGATGAAAAATCAGTTGCTTTCGCAACGGCGCGGGGGATTGTGTGCGTCTGTGATTGCGGTCCTGCCGGAAGCTCGTATGTCAAATCGCCAAGGCTTCAGACTTCCAAACAACATCAAGGAAATGAAGTAACATCAATGGTTTGGAGCTGTGTGGCAAATCAAGTTTACATCGGTGATGACACTGGCAGAATATCTGTGCTGTATTTGTCTAACTTTATTGTGAGTATATATGTTGATTATATTCCTATTTTGTTCTTATTTGCTTAATGTAATTATTTATGGTTGTACAACATAATGATCCACAGATGCAAACATTCGAGCTGTAAAAATACACGATATTGTGTGATTTCTTAGTCTTAATTATTCGTCGACTAAATATTAAGGTTTTCTGTTTTTTCGTGCTGGTATTAAATAAATATTCATTGGATTATTTATTTTCTATGGGCAAGAATGGAGTTTTTAAGTCATAATTTAGTAATTTGTGTTTCAAATTACTATCCGACGCGTGAAAATACCTGCTGCGGAATCAACATCATACGACTTAGTGAGTCGTAGCACATCTGATGAATCTGACATACAATTGCACAGGCGTCTTGCGGAGTAATTTATTGTATATAGTTCCGGCATGTGCAATAATTTATGTTTAGCGATCGAAATCCAAAGTAAATCAAAAAACAAAATAGATTACATATCAATAGTTAAATATTATTACAATATAATTACTTAGGTATAGAAACCAGACAATTGCCTCTTTTATTTCTTCAATATTTCGACACAAATTTTTGATGTTTTGTTTGTGTTGGGTTATAAAATAACCTGAAAATTGGATAAATAAACAAATAAATATGCATATTAAGTACTAAAGTTAAAAAGTTCTGTGGAGTGCCGCCTTATTTATTTATAAACAGCGCATAAATAATAAAACAGGGCATACAGTGTACTAATACTAACATATTACACTCAGGTACAATTTATACAACGACCAGATACAATAAATTAATCATAAAATAGACTAGGCCAAGTGTAAACTCGCCTTGTAGTATTGGTAATAATGCTTGACGGACAGTTAGTGGATACATAAAATTATATGTTATATTCACATAAACATATTTATCTATCAAAAGAATAATATATTGGTTAATTTATAATATGATTAATTTGATTTTGATTAATTGAAGTTATGAACATAAATGTGCTGAAAACTTGCAAATTTTTATGTTTCACTTGTGTAACCTCTCAAGTTACTGTTACATACAATTCATTATTGATCTACTATAATCACAGGTCTCAGGTTCGAATCCTGGGTCTGGCACGTACACATATTGTTTTTCAATTTGTGTATGAGTCAGAGTATGGACCTAATAGGTTGAGCAAGTGGCTGACATCCATTTCTCGTAAAAACAAAATCTGTTAATACAACCCTCCACTCTATGGAGGCCCATATAATCTTATTAGGATCGGACATGTATCGGAATAGTAATCAATTGTTTTACAAGGTACTATTTTCAATAAAGATCTGTAGCCATAAAACAGTGTCAATATATTATTTTATTGTGTCAAAATTCCTTGAATTGAGATTTGATTTCGTTCTATCATTCATTTAAGTTTCTGTGCTTTCATTTGCAGGCAAAAAATGTCTTTCAGACCACAGAATTCACGCTCATGTCATTGGATTCCCGTATTGTCCAACTGGACATGCGTGAAACGATGCTGTTGGCCTCGACAATGACAAGATGCTACATCTGTGATACAGTCAATGAGCAATACAGGCAGATCGGACAGAAGCTCAGAGATGGCGAATTCGGAGGATGCTTCTTTTATACTTTGAATGAAGATTTGTCTTCATCACACCCCGTTTCAACTACCAGCAACGGAGAAACGCACAGAGAGAAAGTTTTCAACGCAATACCGGACAATGACCAAACGGAAAACTATGACAAATTCAATTACATTAAAATATTCTCAGCCAGACCGGGCTCACGGTTATGGGAAGTGAAAATTGACGGCACAGTCTTGTGTACGCATCAATTCAAGCAACTACTGGCTACTCCGCCGGCTAAAGTTGTAACGCTGACAGATTTCGATAGTCAAAACTTTGAAATCGGTTCAGTGGATGATGAATCGTTCCCTCCGCAATCTATTAACTTTTCTAAAGTATTCATGCTAGCCAATAAGTTTATTTTTACATTTAAGAAAGACGGTATATATATATTCGATCCGAAAAGGCCGGCCGTCGTTTTGTGGAGTGATAAATATTCTAATATTGTCGATTGTAAGATTATCGATGGATATATTTATCTATGGCTAGGTAATGGAAATATAATAACATTGTCATTCGGTACTGTTGAAAAGTTTTTGTTGAAGTGCTTTGTCAATCAAAAATATAAGCTCTGTGCACAAGTGTGTGCCTTACACGTCACTTCTATAGTTGATTCTATTCCATCGTCTAAAAAAATTCATCTAATATCTGGATTGGGGGAAAAGCTTCAGGAATGTGCTGAAGACGATCTGTATAATAAAATCAGTCCGGTGCTAGATGAGATCTGTAAAATCAAGAGGAGCAACGGTCAAAAGTTAAAATCCGGTATATTTGTTGTCGATAATAGCTATTACGCCAAATCCGCTTCGCAGGACGGCGACATGGATCAATTCGATGACATGAACGCCGAAAGTCCAAGCAAAACTAGCTCGGACGAAAGCGATTCTATGCTCTTTCAAATATCCCCAGACGCAATTCAAGTTATAAAGGGTATTAGTAATACTGTGTCCGAAAAATTGTCTTCTGGCACTAAAAGTCTTAAGAAAACGTGGGACCATTTTGAGGATAGAATGAAAAACATCGGAGCTGAAAACACAAACTTTGAACCTTTAGATGTAAGAACCGGCGGTAGTGGCGAGCATTATATTACTCAGGAAGATACTCTTAATAATGGAATTAAAGAGTCCGTTGAAGATATTGTCGTTAATAAACCATGCCGCCATCTTAAAAAGCAGCCGTCTACTTCGCCGCCTAAACAGACCATGCCGGAAGCAAATAAAATTGTCAAAATAATTTACCATCACGTAAAGCTTAGCGATATTAACAAATTAGATAATAGCAACACTATATACTCGTTAATTTCGGACACTACTTGTGATATTAATGATATTTATAAACTTGTAAAAGACATTGAAGAATTCATGGTTTTAGCTGGTGATACAGTTGAATATTCTAAACTGCAAAGTGGAAAAATTCTTTTACAATATATTAGTAGGACTCCTGATATTAACGAGACTTTAGACAAGGTTATAGAGAATGATGAAATCTGTTCATATTTCCTACAAGCGTTTGTGAATATCAATTCAAACTCTGAACAAATTTTAAGCTGTGAATGCGGCTATCCGTTGCCTAAATCATTTTCTAGTCAGACGCCGAGCTTCTCGGGTGTAATTGACGTATTCATAGAGAAACGCTGGAATTCATCTCAGTCTGAGCAATGTTATGATATTTGTAAAAAAGTGCCTTTCATGTGGAGAAAGATATTATATCTTCGAAAAAATGAGGACTTGTTAAATTTGTTATTGCTGATTCTTCAGATGTTAGACGAGGAATTACTGTATTCATTCTTGCCGCAATTTACCGTCGTCACTTGGGAAAAAGCGATCAAACTTTTCGGCACGTTGAGAAATAACGAATGCCTGAATTGCGGTAGAAAATTTGAATGTTCAGATATTAACGCATCAGAAAAGATTAACAACATGTTAAGTTGGGATGCCATCGGAGCTCTAATGATCAAGTCTGTCGGATGTCAAAACGCTATAAAGATTATGAAAACTTACGCCGATCTGATTCCAAACGGAGAGCTGACATTAAAATTTTATCATACATGTATTTTTATGAAGCTTTTTGAAAAATATGATGGAACAGTGATGACAAATTTAATTGATACAATCTATGAAGCCTATAAGTACGAAGATGCCGTCGTCGAGGTATGTTATTACAAATATTATGTTAGTTGGTACATGTAATATTTCAGTGGCAAAGGGTGTATGTAGGTGTAAACCAAGTCGTAATACATAATATACGTCTTGGTTTACCTAGGGTTTAATTGAATTTTAAAAACTAACCAACACCATCTGCAATTTGTATTCTTAGTTCAATGAAAACAAATAAATATGACTGATAAAGTTTAGTGTGCACTATTCGTGTCAGATCTCCACAGCTCACCTCCAACCTTCTCCACTGTCTGATACAAAATATATATTTATAATAAAACGAGGTTTATGACTGTTGCGAAGACTCATGACCATGGTTTGCTTTCACATTCCAATCTCTGCTGCAATATTGTGCAATAATATTTACGAACTGGTTGCTATTCCGCATAATGCGTAATACATTTCAACAAAATTTTGATTGGCATAATAATATGTTGCACAAACCTTCAAATGTAATATGTGAGCATAGAAAACATGCTTTATAACAAAATGCCGATATATACCTTGCTTTAATATAGGTAGATACTTAAATTTGGCTGGCTGGTTCAAAATGAAACATAACATACATGTATTTCTTTATGCATGATGTCCATCATCCAGTTGTCCTGGTATGAAGTGTTTCAACAAAACAAAGTATAAAGGCACTACATTAAAACACAGTAAAAACTGTCTGTATGTAATTTTTTTTGCAATAATATGTACTTTGTATATTATAACAATGATTTTGTTTATATTTCAGCTTAATAAGCATTTGAGTGTTTGCCTACAAGATGACCTTCCACATACTTCATTACCGTTAGCTGTCGCATCAAAGTCCCCACATTGGGGATTGAAAATTGTCATGCCTGCCAAATCTAAAAGCGTTACGCCCGAACTGGACTTGAGTGTCGCCATTCAACCGGACTTGCTACAAAACCTTACAGAGTATTGTAATCTAACAACTACAACTGCACTCCGTAAAAGTCCCCAGTATGAAATAGGAATGAATATTGAAGAGACTCTTAATTGCCTCGATGAGATATGCCCCAACAAACTGTGCAATCATTGCGGTTTGCCTTTGGATAGCAGGGTTTTGGTTGCCGACGGGGGATTGTGGGTATTTTCATGCGGTCACACCTACCACGGAGTCTGCTTGACTATCCTCAAAATTAAATTATGTTCTCTATGCTTTAAAGCCAGATAAATCTGCAAATAATGATATACTTTTAGTGTTTTAATGCTATTATTATATCAAGTGTGATATTCTAATATGTTATACATGTGTAAGATGTATTTAAATAGCTACATACATACATATCCATAATTAAGACTCATGGAAGCCAGCTATAAAATGATATTGCGATATTATATCTTGCTATCGAAATTTACAGCAAATGAATGTTTCTTTCTCCTTTGTATGTGTAATAAATAATGGCTGTTAGCTGTATTTTTTTTTTATTTTACTAATGTGATGGCTAGATAATTTATAACATACGCATAGCATTTGCAATGTCAATGATTATTTTTATGTAAAAGAGAAATGGCTGACCATTACAGCGAAAAATTACGATTTTTACTTTTTTTTTTTGTGTTGTGACAACCCAGAACACTAATACAGTAAAACCTCCTTAATAAGAACACAAATAATTAAAAATTCGCCGTAAATCAAAATTTTCCGGGAAAAAAAAACCTCGAACATTATTTTCATAGAAAACCATACCTTTAATTCGAATTTCGTGATATGAAATGATTTCAGAATCTTAGCATATAAAAATATTCAATAAATCGTAATAAAGTACACTATTTCTTGAGCCAGTCATTGAAAATTGTGATAAGACTTATTTTAAAAGATCATAAATTGCATATTTTATGAAAGTAATAAAAATAATCCTGACATTTTTTGACCCATTGACACATCAGTGGCACAACTGCACTCCACTCAAATAACACACATGTTTCAGGGCTGTAGGTATTTAATAGTCAATTGTTTATTGGATTTTCACATGGTTTTACTAGAGAGCTAATGCCAAATAATTGTTTTGACAAATTGGAAAAATAAAAGATATTTCGTATTTTTTTATACACATGGAGGTAAATACCTACCTACATTATTACTCTGTAGATTCAATTAATGGATTAATGACACATGGTATTTGATCACATAGGCACATCTATGATCGTAAATGAAAATGAAAGAAAAAAAATTAGTATTCCACTCCCCATACATTTCGTAATTTGAATTTTTTTCGATTTTCGGTCCCGTGGAATTCGTATTAACGAGTTTTTTACTGTAGATGAAAATGCGTAATTACATTATCGGATCTCTTAATTATACAACTGTCTGTATGTACATATGTAGTTATTAAATTAATATTTGTAGTTAATTCATATTGCATAATTTTTTGTTATCGTAAGAAAATACATATTTTTGTATGGTAGTTTATTATTGCACATTTTTTGAATAACTACAAATATATTAATAATTTTAAGTCAACCTGTATTTGTTAATTAGGTACCCCACACACGTTTATTTTATTTTCTGCTTTGTGGGTATCTATCAAATACTGGTGTATATTATATTTTTGATACTTGAAAGCCTGCCAAGTATTTTTGTGGTCACCATATTATTAAATACGTAGTAAGAAGTTGTTCCAAATATTTTGAAGTCATAATGGCTATCATTAATTAGTATTCTACTAGATAAGCATATGAAATAATATTTTTCCAACAAGCAATACTTTTTTCTAGAAATAAAAACAAAGTATTTTGGGTACATCATCGCGGTCCTTTCATCTGTATACCTTTGTAATATTACAGATGTTAAATAACAAAATAATATATATTTTTAAGTATAAACACATGCTTTATTTATCACTAATGGAGCGAACACATTACTATCACGTCATATGCTGACATATTTAGTCTATGGTTTCGTCATTCCACAATAGGTATATGTTGAATGATCAATATCTCTATAAATCCAAATATGGAAAGTGCCAACTCGAGTATTCTTCAGATTGGGAAGAGGATATTGAAATTGTGCACGCGTTCTTGAATAAACATTTTTATAACTGCTTCTATTTAATAAAAAAAATCTAACAATTCTTGCTTGGTAGATAAATGCACTGCCGGTTACCCAAAAAATGTCATTTTCGGTCTTTCGAAAATAATGAAAAAATAAATTCGTTAAGGACACCCACGATGGCCGCGTGGCTTAAGCGCCGGTCTATAGTGTCGAGGGTCCCAGGTTCGAATCCTGGGTCTGGCAAGTACACATTGTTTTTCAATTTGTGTATGAGTCAGAGTATGGACCTAATAGGTTGAGCAAGTGGCTGACATCCATTTCTTATAAAAATAAAATCTGTTAATACAAACCTCCACTCCTTGGAGGCCCATATGATCCTATTAGGATCGGACATGGTCGAAAGAAAAAGAAAAGAAGGTCACAACAACAAGGCTTTACATTTGATATATTGAATTATTCATGATTCTTTGTAATTTCAATTAATTTTAAGAGTTTCATTTACAATTTACATAGATATACATAGGTAATAATCTAATAGAAAATCCATAGAGCAAACCACTAAAAACATAGATCATGCGGTTTGACGTGGGTCAAAAATGTGTACACATACCTAAAAGAAACTTAAACATTCACTGACTTGTGCGCTTGGTGATATAGCACAATACGCATTTTTCTAACTGACACAATTCATTTTTGATTCAAAATGTGCTATGGGATGGGAGTATTAGTCTGATAACATTTTAAATACTAAGAAAAACGATATTACACACCTTTCCTGTAGCGGGAGCTTACCGTGACAACACGTAACGTGATGGTAATGCGTTCGCCCCATTAAAGATATCCATTTGGACTAACTATTTAGAGTATAGCATTTGATATGGCAATTATAAAAACCTGTCTTAGTATAGACTGAATTAAAATTGACTTTAAATAAAATAGAATCTATGGTCCTAATTTTATAGTTATTTGTTTATAATTTGAAACTATACTAACCCTTGATGCTTTTATATTATTGAAATAATTTCAAATATTAATTATTTTGAGTGTCTAGTTATCAAAAGTTTTGATTAAAATGAGCTTTTCAAAAGAATGCCTATAATAATATTGCTTACTAATTTGTAATTTACAAACCATTAAAATGGTATAAACAATGTTGGAAAGATGCCTTCGCAAATAAAGGACAACATTTTATTCAATTATATTAGAAATATGCATTATAATACTATACTATATTTTATAAAAGCTTTATTTATACATGGTAATATCTATGGTTAACCTATATATCATTGAATTTATTTTATTCACACTTGTGAGAAGAATACACACAGGTTTCATTGATTTAACAATTAAAAATTCCTTCAGTTTGGCACTACATGACATTTAAATGCAATCATATTTATTTTAAACGAAAAGTAATATAGGACAAACATATTTTTATTGGGTTCGTGTTTGTCGACTATGTACTGCTCTAACTGTAAACAGAACTGAAATGAAATGTATTATTATTTTAATGGAATTATAATAAATATTGTAACACAACTAAATTGTATAATATAGGTACATATACATAATTATCATTTTCATCAATAAGCCAATTTTTTAAATGTATTTGTTTATGTAAATGTATTGAAGTTAAAGTTATATTTTGAATAGTGTATTATTTATGGAATAGTTTTCTTTTTAAGTATCATACATAGGTATCGTGGAATATTTTATTAGACAGTTTAAATTTATTTCAATTGCGTAATGAGAGCTATGTACTTATAAGAATCTAAAGATTTTTTTTCGTTCTTTTACGTTTTGTCATAAACAATGTTCTACAGGCACATATTATAGCGCAAAGTTGATCAAAATCATTGTATTCAAGTGTATTGTTTCATCTTACATTCTACGAATCATTGCTTCAGAAAATTTAACCTTATGAAATAATTATCTTTATCTCATGCCGAGATGCCACTAATCACTAAATAGCCCTTATTCGGGTATTTCATCTTTAATGGAGGATGAATGCGCACACCCAAATCGCGTGCAATGGTATGCATATTCAAATTTTCCAGCTGTCATATTTTAACCACAAGTCGATATACCGATTATATACGCAAACATGAAAGACTAGCAGTATTAATTGTCTTATTATGTTATTCCCTCTTCTGACATCTATTATGTTAACGGACACCACCAAAATAATTTAAGAATTTCATTGCCATGTCAATAAAAAATATATGAATGAGAAAACACTGTAGGTATACTGTATCTGCTATGCATCCATTCTTTTAATCAACCATTCAGTTCATGATAACTATTATTGATACTTTTACATATGTTAATCAAAATATTTTAATAATCATTGAGCAATCAGAAGTTAAAAAATAGCAAAAATCTGATTGCAGAACGCAATGTTGCCATTTTAATTAAGATTTTCGCATCTATAAAAAAATTTTATTCTCTATAATGTCAACATTCTGCTCATTTGCCTCTTATAGAACTTTCTAGTCAAATAATATTTTTATAACCATGCTGTACTTATATTTATAAGAATTATGATTTTTGCGTTGAGTTTTTCAGTTCATTTTGTTGGTATGTACGTATTTTTTTAATATCTAACTCAAGTAAGCTCAAAAATATTTTGTTTTCAATTGAAAAATACATTCATACCATAGGTATATGTATTGGTAGATACTTGGAATACAACTATATAGTATCGTCTCCCTTCAAGAGAATGAGAAGATAGATTTATTATCGATAACCATTAGCCAAAACATAGTTTTCTAATACGCTATTAGTTTAAAAAAGCACACCTATATACGTAGTAATCAACTCTCACATTTATTAACAAGTCATCAAATTCATAGTGTTTACCGATTTGTATTATTAGTGTGCCCATCCTAATCTTGTACTAGCAGGGTATTTTTTACTGTCTTTTTCCGCAGAACCATTGTATGTATAAATATAATATATTGAACAAAGTATGAAATATACAATTTTTTAGTTTGTAAAAAAAGATGTTTCATTGACTTTAAATCTTTTAATAATTCCAGCATTTATGATCGACCACGATTTAGAGGGAAGGTAAGGGAAAGGAAGATCACATATGGTCAGTAATCACAAATCGCGAACCCTCATGTAATATTATCGCACCTCGCAACTAAACCGCCACAAGTCCAAATTTATGTGTTTTGAGTTAATTACTACGTTTCAATGTCTATCGTTCATAGTATATGTACCGAAAATTTCATATCTCTAAGTCATCAAATTCAAGTCAAAACTTTATTCAATATCTAAACATATTTCAAAAACACAGTACAAAAATGCGAAAGGTAAAAACTTCAAAGCTGATTTTCTCTGTTTGACGTTTTTTGGATTGTGGCAGTTTAGTTGCGAGGGTGCAATATGTCATATTGAAAGAAATGTACCGATCCCCGTTGAGACTTTTTGGACATCCCTACCTGCATGATTTCAAATAAACAGATTTTCTATTTTTTTTAAATCATTACTATTGCATCATTTTATATTTATTATATTATAGCAGTCATATCGTCGGCTTATCATGTAAACCTCCAAACTCCATAAACACTGAGGAAGAAAACACTGTATAAATTCAAAAATCCATTTGGCTTATTTTATTTTTATCCATATTATTAAAAGCACGTTATTTTTTTGTATTTAGCCAAAATAAGGAGATTGGAGGATTGATTTAGTAAGATAATGAAACTAAATTGGGAGATTGGAGGTTTGCATATTCAAATAAATTCAATTAAATGTCAGTTTAATAAAAATTGTGTTTTATTATAATCTGAAAAAATTAGGGTTTAATAATTTATCTTTTATTCATAGGTAGCATATTTTTCTTTCTTCTTCGGCCGTTAAAGAAGACGGGAAATGGTCAATGATAAATCTATTCACTAAAGTTGCAAACTCCTGCATTCCCTTCACTCTCGTTCCACAAATAACAATATCTATCTTTGGTATTTATTTCTGCTTTGATTTGTCCAATTGTTTTTCGTTTGTAGCCTCCTCCTTTTTATTTTGGTGGATATCAAAAGAAGCTTGTGGCAAATTTCCGGTTTTATGCTTTACACATGTTTCTCATAAATTCTTTTTGGGTGAGAACAATGAAATGTTTTCTTTTGCAAGATATTTGCGCAAGGAAGTTATGGATAGTAGTTTTATAATATGTTGGGTTTCATTTACATAAAAGTCGTAAAATTACAAGATCAAATGTCATTCTGGCTGAAGATATTGTTTACCTGTTGAAGCCCGACAATAGTGTGATTCCAAGTTTGGTAATGCCCTTATTAATCTATTGAGGGCATCATTTTTCAGAGTAAACCTATTTTGAAATTTACGAGGTTGTTTACAAACACCCTCTATGGCAGCTCTTTTCCAATTTTCCACCAACCATTACCCGATTCCAAGAGTATTAAGAAACATGATTCTACATACTCTTATTGCATCACTATAATTTATAGAATAATTATTTGCAGCGTCATTTCCTGGTAGAAAATAAACAAAATATATACTTCCCCTCCATGATATCAGCAACATTTCTACCTCTTTTTATTGATAGTAATTTTACCATTTTATCAATTAATGCTTTTTTATTGGCCCAACTTGACTTTCAAATTTTTGAAAAATGTGTATTTCTAGCAGTGTCCATTATTCTTGAGCATTTTAATGTAGCTATCTCTCATAGATATTGCACAGTTACACTGATTTTTGATATTTCTGCTGTCTCTGGAAATTGTTTTAAACTTATTTTCCATTGTTACCTTTCATAAATAAGTTTAGCCTTTTCCCCTTTGTTTTTTATTTATTTATTTATTTAAATTCTTAGTAGATAATATTAGGTCTTCTTCAAATTCCGAAGAACTGTCCGAATACCGTACTAACAGAAAATTATTAAGTTTATAATGTCATTTGAAGAAACATCCATTGTAGTATTTGACACGATAGAGAGGGCAAGTTCTTAGGTCGTCTTTCTCAATATCAGTATTTTAAGTATAGTAATTTCTACAGATTGAGTAGAAGACTGCTCATCAAGAAATTTAATATTTTCAAAAAAAAAATGTTGCAGAGCATCAATCTTTAATATTTCTGAATTAGCTGATGAATTATTTTTATTGACATTCTCTTCATTGTATGCGGCGAAAACATCAACCAAAGGTTGAACTTCACTATTTATGTTATGTTTCAATGCTAAATCAAGAATTCTTTTCCCTCAAGACATCTGAAACATGAAACACCTGAAATCTTTCTCAATAATTTGACAGTACCTACTTACAGATCATATTTTTATGATAGGAATAATAATTTATTATAACAAAAATGTACGATACTAAAAATATTAAAGTCTTTCCACAAATATGAAAAAAGAGTACTCCATACATAGTATAATTATACGTAATACATATTATACTGTCTTAAACATAGATTAAGAAATAACGAACATTTCAACTTAATTACAACTGTCATTTTTATGACCTAACATTAGTTTACACAAAGAAAAAATTCAAATATAATAAATGAAACATACATTTTTAATTAATAAGTGTGGTATGTAATAAAATCCAGTTGTACACTACTAATTAACGGATATTGAGACAAGACAAACGCAATGAATGCAACGCGTCTGACAGTTTGCACACAACTTGCTATAGAAAGAGGAGTTTGGAGGTTTACATATTTGGGAAAGGAGCTTGGTGGTTTTCTAGATGGAGTTTTAGTCAAAATAAAAATACAATCTTTGCACAGGCGATGCGTAATACAAAATGCTAACAATTTGCATCAAAAAGTCATTTTCGGTCCAATGTGGAGTTTGGAGGTTTACAAGTTAATACTGTAACATGCGTTAGAAAAGGACTGACGTGTATAATTGTGACATACCATAAAGGACAATTTTATTTAAAATACTCTCTTTCACCTCTCATTTCATAAATAGGTATGAATTCTGGGCACGATGCCGACCTCTGATTTAAGGTGACGATATCTAGTAGGCTGTGATCTTCTTCAACCATGTCCGATCCTAATAGTATCATATGGGCCTCCGCAGAGTGGAGGTTTGTATTAACAGACTTTGTTTTTACGAGAAATGGATGTCAGCCACTTGCTCAACCTATTAGGTCCTTACTCCGACGCATACACAAATTGAAAAACAATATGTGTACTCGTTATACCCAGGATTCGAACTAGGGACCCACGACTCTTAAGCCGCGCGGCCAACGTGGGTGATCTACTTATGAAAATTGGTAGTGATCGATCTATCACACTCATCTTCAATTTGAACAAACATATTATATTCGTGGCATAACCTCATAGGTATCATCATCGTAGCCGATCCTCCCTCAGCTTGCAGCGGTCCTACAAAAGCGATCTACGCGTTGCAGGTCTCACATGGTGGAAGGCGTGAAATGTAGCGATGGACCGTGGGAAGTGGCATGACCTCGTGCATGCCCTCACTCACAACACGGATATGACAAGGTGAAGGACAATGAGGTCAGGAAAAATACTAAATCTCCCATTCATCATGAAAATAGTCTTCTTTTGTGCACTTGTGTCATCTGGCGCTTATGCAGTACATCTATGGCAGTACACTAGTTCGCGAACTTGATTTGTGCGCGCAGTATAAGAAAAAACGAGGATGAGAGGACGCGCTGCCAGGCGAACTGCATTTCTAGTTCGCGAACTAGTTCTGCGCACCCAGTATAAGAAGAAACGAGGGTGGGAGGACACGCTGCCAGGCGAACTACATTTGTAGTTCACGAACTAGTTCTGCGCACCCAATATAGGAAGAAACGAGGGTGGGAGGACACGCTGCCAGGCGAACTACATTTTTAGTTCGCAAACTAGTTCTGCGCGCCCAGTATAAGAAGAATCGAGGGTGGGAGGACACACTACCAGGCGAACTACATTTGTAGTTCACGAACTAGTTTTACGCGCCCAGTATAGGAAGAAACGAGGATGGGAGGACATGCTGCCAGGCGAACTACATTTGTAGTTCTGCGCGCCTAGTATAGGAAGAAACGAGGGTGGGAGGACACACTGCCAGGCGAACTACATTTGTAGTTCTCCGCAAACTAGATCTGCGAGCGCAGTATAGGAAAAAACGAGGGTGGGAAGACGCACTGCCATAGTTTAGTTCGAGTATTTTTTTCATATGTAGTTTCATGAAAACGAGTCCCGCGAACTGGTTACCTACCCAGTTTGCGAACTACCGTATTTTAACATATAGTTTCATGGTTACGAGACGAGACAAGCGATCGAATCTTATTTCTTTGCCAACTGGATTCTTTCTCAACTGGCACCTTTATTATAGGTACGTTGAGGTTGAAGATTTCATAAAATCTCTCCGTGCATACATTGCCAACGGTTTTTCGAATAAAAAATAAGTAGGTATGTATCTAATTTACAAGTATGACAGTTTGTATCAGTCATTTTTTGATAGATTTTTATTAGAAATTGGGTATATAAATGCAGCAAATAGACTTACATATTTATTAATTTTTTTTTTTTTTTTTAAAAAAAACATATTTATTAATAATGCTAACTAATATTACTACCCAGTACCTACTAGTGGCGAGGGGTGGAGGTAGGCTGTTAGGATTCGACATTGGTAGTGTAATTGAATAAAATTAGAATGTAGTATGTACCTACTCGTAGATTATCTATCGGTAACGATAATACATCGGTGTCGGTAACCCTTTTACAATAATGTAGTAAGTAAAGTATGATTTGACCATTAATAAAATTAATAGAAGTCCAACACACTTATTATAGTTCAAACAACTGTGTACTTGCTAAAATAAATATTATCCACAATCTTTATAAAATGTGTAAGTATAACGGGTTTGTTTTTTCTACAGGTTTCCACTCATGTTGTTACCGCCTAAACCATGGCATCCTCAGAGGATCCAAGGCCATGAGGCCTGAATCATCATTGGGCGGATTCATGAAAACATGAGCGGATCGACTGCGAGACAAATTTCTAGCTCGTAAGCTTAGATGTAAGAAAATTTTATAGTCACCCTTTAGAAACTTAGCCAACAAAGTCTAAACTAAATAAGTATTAAGAATGATTACTTTCTCAGCATTAATAATTTTATCAGAAACCTTGCCATTAAATTCGTCCTTAGCATAAAAAAATCATTGACCTAGCTTTATTAAAAAAGAACATCCTTAAAAGCACTTACCTACTTATATTAAAGTCATTCATTCCAAGCCATTCAATGTCTGATGTATTTAGTTTAAAATTATGTATATTAAGATTTTATTTATAAGAATATGTCTGTGTTCATTTTGTAGGTAAGATATTTCAAAATATGTTCCTAACAAGCAAAGAAATGCAGTAGGTAATAATAATTCCAAGAAATTCACAGCCCCTTTTCAAAACATGTATAGGTAAATCGTTTTACAGTGGCACCATGGGTACGGAAACTGCGGCTTGCAGTTGTAGTGGTATTGTTTGCTAGCATTGAAACATGAATTGTCGCAAGCAATTCAATATACGGGCGAATCTACTATGGTCCCACTGTAGAATGATTTACCTATACCTAGAAAAAGTCTGAAATATGAGACCCGAGGTACCTACCTACAAGCCAGGTACATATGCCAGAGGCTGTTTTTGTCATTTTTCAGAGATAGAATTATTGTGAATTGTTTGTTGTGTGTTATTATTACCTACTTTGATACTGTCCCAGCCCCTAAAAGGGTCATTCGGTTTTCGAACTCTAGAGCGAGACGTCGGCCGGCGTCGCCAGCGTCTCCCGCCAATTAAAATTTAATTATTTTTTTAAAATATTTTTGTTAAATATTTTCTACGCTGTACTTTTACTGTAACTGTATTCCGAACAATAAAACACCGTTTTCGCCAATAATTCCGCGTTGTCAATCAACATAAGCATGTCCCCAAAAGAAGAAGCCAGCAGACAATATCACTGTGACATTACATCATCATCAGGGGGGTCTAGCGCATCATCCTACGCCCCGCCCCCCCCACCCCTTTCGGAGGTGACAATGTGAATATGTAGTTATAATTTGTAAATTAATTTGCAATCTACAGAAATAATATCTAAGTAGATATTTAAGGGGGGGCATGCTCAGCGTAGGTCAAAATGGAGCTTTTGTTCCATTTTCAAAGCATGATCCTGGACATTCCTTAAACGTTGTAGATAATCTATTTATATAATTTTGAAGCCTTATTATCCTTTATATTTGTTTTAAACATTTGATGACTGCGTAAAGTATTTTTATTACATAAAATAGTATTCTTTTAAACCTCTCGCTCTAATGCTTTAGAATATAGTCATATTTCAGTACATAAATGTGCAGTGGTATTAAGATTTTTACATTTATTAATTTTTAAACGCATTTATAAAACCATCAGTATAATTTATGTCGACATTATTATAGTGAAATATTTACGATAAAAAATTATATTGATAATCTCTGTGATCCCAAATTTGACAAGAATTAGGCATTTTATTATTCAAAAAATGGGCAAGATTAACACATTTGAAGATAATTCTAAAGATACTAATTATAAGCTATGTCTTTGACCATTCAAGTGTGATAAACATCCTACGAATAATGATTGCTTTATAATAATTATTGACCTAAGAATAAGGTAGTGTTTTTTTGAAATATGCCATTTCTTTTGGCATTCCCCAGTGGTTAAGCTACAACGTACGGCCATAGCCATAAATTGACAAACTATAATTGAAGTATGGAGTAAAATGATGTTAACGCGCGTATTTCAACATGTACTGTTAAAAAAAAATTTAAAAAAAAATCAGTTAGGTACATGTTCAAACACGCACGTTAACATCATTTTACTCCCTACTTCAATTATAGTTTGTCAATTTATGGCTACGGCCGTATGTTGTAGCTTAACTACTGGGGAATGCCAAAAGAAATAGCGTATTTCAAAAAAACACTACCTTATTCAGGTCAATAATTATTATAAAGCAATCATTATTCGTAGGATGTTTATCACACTTGAATGGTCAAAGACATAACTTATAATAAGTATCTTTAGAATTATCTTCAAATGTGTTAATCTTGCCCATTTTTTGAATAATAAAATGCCTAATTCTTGTGAGGATCACAGAGATTATCAATATAATTTGTTATCGTAAATATTTCACTATAATAATGTCGACATAAATTATACTGATGGTATTATAAATGCGTTTAAAAATTAATAGATGTAAAAAATCTTAACACCACTGCACATTTATGTACTGAAATACGACTATATTCTAAAACATTAGAGCGAGAGGTTTAAAAGAATACTGTTTTATGTAATTAAAATACTTTATGTAGTCATCAAATGTTTAAAATAAATATAAAGGATAATAAGGCTTCAAAATTATATAAATAGATTATCTACAACGTTTAAGGAATGTCCAGGATCATGCTTTGAAAATAGAAGAAAAGCTCCATTTTGACCCACGCTGAGCACGACCGCCCTAAAGATCTTCGCAAAAGTATGAACTTTTAATCTGTAACATACGAAGGTAGTGATACATAATCAACAGGCTTTTGTTGGTTTCTGTAGATATTAAATAAAAAACGGGCCGAACCGCAACCCTGATCTCTATAAACAATTGAATAAAACACCTGATCTGGTTCCCTGCTCAACTACGTTAATGTTTTATTCATGAGTAAAGGCCTTCGTCCGGTGCGTGAAAATCACTTACCGGGCGGAGGTGTAATTAAGATAGATTTTAAAGTATAAACGATGATGGATGAAAGAGATAATTTTAAGACTTAATATCTAATATATAAAAATTAATATTTGTGTGTTTGTGTGTTTGTTTGTTCGTATTTAATGCGCAGCCATACCGTTCATCCGATTGCGATAAAACTTTGTAAACTTATTGCTTGCACTTGCGGGAAGAGTATAGGCTATACTAATATATAAAAATGAATGTCTGTCTGTCTGTATGTCTGTCTGTCTGTGTGTCTGTCCCGTATGCGTTCCTATACCATTCATCCGATTGCAATGAAATTTTGGTAAGTGGTTGTATGCATACCCATAAAGGTTTCTGAATTAGAAAAATCATCATCTTCTTCTTCTTCTTCATTATATTTTCTTTTATTCGTATGGTTCCTATACCATTCATCCGATTACAATGAAATTTTGGTAAGTGGTTGTATGCACACCCATAAAGGTTTCTGAATTAGAAAAATCATCATCTTCTTCTTCTTCTTCATTCTATCTTCTTTTATTCGTATGGTTCCTATACCATTCATCCGATTGCAATGAAATTTTGGCAAGTGGTTGTATGCACACCCATGAAGGTTTCTAAATTAGAAAAATCATCATCTTCTTCTTCTTCTTCATTCTATCTTCTTTTATTCGTATGGTCCCTATACCATTTATCCGATTGCGATGAAACCTTCATCAGTTGTTGTGGTAACACCCGCAATGGTTTTTGAATTAATACAACCATCTTCTTCTTCTTCTTCTTCTTCTTCTTCTTCTATTCTATATTCTTCTATTCGTATGCGTTCCTATTCCATTCATCCGATTGCAATAAAATTTTCGTCAGTAATTGTGCCAACACCCGCAAAGGTTTCTGAATTAGTACAACTATCTTCTTCTTCTTCTTCTTCTTCATTCTATCTTCTTTTATTCGTATGGTCCCTATACCATTCATCCGATTGCAATGAAACCTTCATCAGTTATTGTGGTAACACCCGCAATGGTTTTTTAATTAGTACAACCATCTTCTTCTTCTTCTTCTTCTATTCTATATTCTTCTATTCGTATGCGTTCCTATTCTATTCATCCGATTGCAATAAAATTTTCGTTAGTAATTGTGCCTACACCCGCGAAGGTTTCTGAATTAGTACAACCATCTTCTTCTTCTTCTTCTTCATTCTATCTTCTTTTATTCGTATGGTCCCTATACCATTTATCCGATTGCGATGAAACCTTCGTCAGTTGTTGTGGTAACACCCGCAATGGTTTTTGAATTAGTACAACTATCTTCTTCTTCTTCTTCTTCTATTCTATATTCTTCTATTCGTATGCGTTTCTATTCCATTCATCCGATTGCAACAAATTTTTCATCAGTAATTGTGCCAACACCCACGAAGGTTTCTGAATTGGTACAACCATCTTCTTCTTCTATTCTATCTTCTATTCGTATGCGTTCCTATACCATTCATCCGATTGCAATGAAATTTTGATCAACTGTTGTGCTCACGCCGCAAAGGTCTCTGAATTGTTACAACTATTTTCTTTTTCTTCTATTCTATCTTCTTCTATTTGTATGCGTTCTTATACCATTCATCCGATTGCGATGAAATTTTGACCAGTTGTTGTGAGCACGCCCGCGAAGAGTTCTGAATTAGTACAACCATCTTCTTCTTCTTCTATTCGTATGCGTTCCTATACCATTCATCCGATTGCAATGAAACTTTGGTGAGTTGTTGTGCCCTTGCCCGCAAAGGTTTCTGAATTACTACAATCATCTTTTTCTTCTTCTATTTGTATGCGTTCTTATGCCATTCATCCGATTGTGATGAAATTTTGACCAGTTGTTGTGCGCAAGCCCGCGAAGGATTTTGAATTAGTACAACCATCTTCTTCTTCTTCTATTCGTATGCGTTCCTATACCATTAATCCGATTGCAATGAAACTTTGGTGAGTTGTCATGCGCATGCCCACGAAGGTTTCTGAATTATAAAATCATCTTCTTATACTATTCGTATGCGTTCCTATACCATTCATCCGATTGCGATGAAACTTTTGTCAGTTGTGTGCGGTTTCTAAATTATTATTATATAACATACAAAGTTTGTTGTTTGTTTGTTCCATCCAATTTTGATTTTTTTTTTACTACATATTTATAACATTAATAACGTTTTCATATTTTGGATTCGATATTAATTTAGTGTTCTTATGTTTGACCTTTACTCCTATTATAATTATTTTCATATTGCCATATTGTATTACACAGATATTTTAATATTAAAGAAATAATTACCTCTTATTATTTTTCAAATATCTAAGATAAATATAACCACGAAGCGACCCCGTGCGAAGCCGGGTACTTCAGCTAGTAATATATAAAATATAAGTATTCAAATCTAGTAAATTTTGCCGCGCATTGCGCAACGTTAAAATTTCGTAATAAACGTCGAGGTGATCCTCGTGATTCGCCAAAACAAAAAGATCATCCGATCGGATTTGGCCAATCACGAGAGTCCTTTTTACTGGTCGGCGTGGGTCCAGGGAATTTCAAAAGAAAAAAAAGTCAGTAAGCGTTCTTTAAAAAGAGGTGTACGGACCTGCGACTCTAATTGTAAAAACTAAATATATAAAACTGTAAAAAAGACTACAAAATAACCTTGTCCAACTAAAGATTAAAATATATAACTCTAAGACCCGCACAAGAAAGACTTTGTGGTTTTATTTAATTTAACAAACATAAATATATCCTTTTTTTGTGAATCCGGGGTTCGATAGACACCTGAGCTAGCCGCTGGAACCCCGGACATCTCAGTAGGTAATCAAAATAAATAACAGTTATACACCTGAGGCTTGTAATATATTTTCTATTGTTAATTTAATTCCAAGGTAGTCTATTGTTATATAATTATTCAATTAATGAATAATTAGCAGTTACACAGTGCGTAAGCCATAAGGCATTGGTCTTTCATCTGGGAGACCCGCATACCTACATGTACTTATGTATCTAATTTACAAGTATGACAATTTGGATTTGCCATTTTCTAAATAGATTTTATTAGAAATTGGGTACCTACCTATATAAATGCAGCAAATAGACTTACATGTTTGTTAATAATGCTAAAAATACTAATACATAATAGTGGCCAGTGGAGGCTGGTGGTCTTTAAAATAGCATTTTCTGGTAGTCCGCAATGGTTTACCTTCTATAAAGAGATATCTTCTTCTTTCACCCTGTCACGACCCAGCATAGGAGCATAGGGCAAGCACAAGTTTGCGCCACTTCCCTTGGTCCATCGCCAACTCTTGCGCCTCCCGCCATGTCAGACCTGCAGCACGTAGGTCGCTTTTGTGGCACTGCTGCAGGGTGAGGGTGGGCCGGCCATGGCAACGGAACTCTTGAGGCTGTGCCATAAGGGTACGAAGTGTCACACTCTTTGGCGGCATCAGGAACACGTGTCCTAGCCACGTAAAGGTCGTAAAGCGTCTCTTCATGATTACCTTAATCATCGAAGGCCATAAGCTAAAATAATATCTTAGTGTAAAATGACTGAAACGTCGAACTTCTCAGAAGGTAAATCAAATATGTCTTTGTTTATTTATTCTATTTCTTAAAAAAGTTTTTGAACAGTTAGAATGATTTAATATCAATAAAGAAATGTAAATGTCACTGTTTATGGCTTTACGCTCGGAACAATGCGTCAGCCAAACGTCTGGGGAATTCACTTTGTTAAAAGTGCATAGCAGTATGTTTATTTTTTAAATCTCACATTATTATTAATTTACGTGAAATTATAAAATGAACTAACATTACGTGGGTAATATTTATATTGTAAATCAACGTTCATTCGAACTCAATTTTATTTCTGATGTATTTATATGGCAAAATAAGTATGTTCCTCTTATATTATCGTTCTTATTTTATATTCAGCTACGACCTACTACTCATGTAGTGCTGTTGTGTTTTTTTTTTATTATATTGAATGTATTTGAGTGGTTTAAAAATAAATGCGGCAGTTCATATTTTCATAAAATGTTGGCGATTCATTAAATCTTAAATGTAAAAATGTTAAAAATAAACTCATCAACATTGTTATAAAACAGAAACTGGCGTTTTTGTTTCTAGAGTCCTAAATTTCGTGCGCCGATCATAAAGTGTGTAAAAATGCTACACAAAACGCTACTACAGGAACATTGGACCACGGTTTAAGAAGTATACAATAACCTCATTGTAATCCTGTGCAAACTGAAAATCTATTTGGATCGCAATCGCTTTGCGCTCATGAACGGAGTATTGTTCATAATACTGCTACATGTTCTACTTCCCGAAGTGAGTAATACACATATGAATAACAATGAAAAGTTGAGCGATGTCTTCAAAAATGCAAGCAGTGCGTAGCATTAGAGGATTAGTATTAGAGGAGCCGCCGCTGATAGTGGCAAGGGGTTGAGGTAGCTGGTAGGCTGTTAAGATTCGACATTAATAGTGTACACTAAACTTTGTCAGTTATACTTATTTGTTTTCATTTAACTAAGAATACAATATGCAGATGGTGCTAGTTAATTTTTAAAATTTAATTAAACCCTGCCCAACCAAACCATAATAGTTTAAGTATGCTATTAGCGATCCGACAAAAATAGTGCACACTTTTTTAGTCATATTTATTTGTTTTCGTTGAATTAAGAATAGGTCATAATATTATATTACACATGGTGTTAGATTTTTTATGAGTCATAATAATATATCACTTAGACAATTAGTTTTTATTAAGTTTTATAAAAAATATAACTAGGTAGTGATACACCCCTGTTACAGGCGGGCTTCTCCCGGTGTAAAATAATCATTTAGTAGTCATAAGTCGAAACGTAACCCTGACCTCTAGAAACGGCTTCATAAAACATCTAATCTGATTCCTTGCTCAACTAAGTAATTTTTTTATTCATAAGTAAAGGCCTTTGTCCGGTGTGTGAAAATCATATACTGGGCGGAAGTGTAATTAAGATAAATTTAATTTGACTTCAAAAAGTATAAATGATGATGGATGAGAGAGATAATTTTAAGACTAAATATAATTATGCATATATAATAAATTTTGCCGCGCTTGCCGGCAACATTTAAATTTCCACGCGCCTGAGCCGGGGTGGTCCTCGTGATTCGTCAAATCAAAAGCATCACGCGATAAAATTTGGCCAATCACAAGAGTCCTTTTTGCTGGACGGCGTGAGTACGCAAAATTTGAAAAAGAGAAAGAAGGTAGTGAGCGTCTGGTTTTCAAATCGTACGGACCTGACGACTACAACTGTAAAAATCCCAAATATAATTTGTAAAACTAAAAAATTAAGAAAATATAAGAAGACCACGTTACGAGCACGAAAGGCCGTGTTTTATTTATTCTCCTCAATTTAAAATCTTTTTTTGTGAACCCGGGGTTCGATGGACACCTGAGCTAGCCGCTGGAACCCCGGGTATCTCAGTAGGTACTTCAAATTAACTTTGTCCAATATTAAATATAAAGGTTTTGTTTTTTTTTATACAGGTTTCTACTCATGTGAATATGTAGTTATAATTTTTGAGCTAATTAGTAAACTGTAGTTTACGTAGTCCGTATGCGCAAGTACTTTACGTATTATTACAGAAATAAAAGACACAATTGACCTAATCTGTCCGAGTCCTTATTAAGTGACTCATTTCCCATGTCTAATTCAGAAGATTCCAAACTTGTTTGATTCATGCACGCAATCTTGCCAACTGCAGGATAATACATGTTTCCCCATACATTTTCTTACTGTGCACAGTAAATCTATGCACGTGTAAACGGGGTATTATAGTGCCTGTACGGATACTTGCACCAATAGTATTTTAATCTATCGCGATAACTTTTTATTTTATTGTCAATTCATAGTGGAAATACATTTATTAATTTAATTTAATAAAATGCAGATTTTTATCGTACATATTCCACTTTTATTAATTAATATCTGGAACGGTTTCACCCTCCTCTTATTGCCTCTTACCTCACCTATATTTCTGTTGAATATAGATATGATACCCCCAGGTTTTTAGGATAGGAGACCCCTTTTGGGCGGTGGGCGGCCGAAGCTATGAATGTCGCACCCACGATTCTCTTATAAAATAAACGACGTTGTCAAGTTTATCTCCGTCCGTTTTAATATGGGCTTGTTGAACCTCATAGACTACCCTCGTGAATAAATGAGAAGTATGTATGAATGTAAATGTAAATCCTTTGTCATGTAATTATGTAAATTATATCTACAAATTACTAGATGAATGAGATAAAAAGGTTGGTCACGCGAGATTAATATTAATAATCATGACTCGAAAGAAATATTTTTAGTTTTAAATCATATATATTAATATTTTGTTTGTAAGGATATCTGTTGCGTTTAGTTAGGTTCAAATATTTCAAAACAATACCTATCGCCCGGCAGATGCCTAATATTGTTTCTTTCGAACACGATTCTCAGAATTACTGTAGCTCACAACTACCTGGCTGGAATGTGAGCCGAACGACCCTTAGTAGGTAAAGGCCGAGGGTCCCGCCGCCGGCGAGAATGACAGAGGGGTGAGCATTGAAGGGTAGATTGAGAGACAGCGATAAAGCCGGGAAAAAGGGACATAGCCGCGACACGGTAGATGTCCGATATCGGGCAGGTCAGTAAGACGGGTCGTTGGTTGGCAGAGGTGGACAGGCGTCTCACTGTGAACCGACTCCGCGAATTTAAACTTTGTTGCTTTACCTACTTTTCAAACAATTTTTGTATCAATAGGAATAGACTCGGTCAGTCTATCTTCCACGTGTAGAAATCTATAAAAGTTCTACGCCGTAGCATTTGTGTGTGCTTGACTACGTACCAACTTTTAATCTCAGTTCAGTGACGTGAATCGTGACTATTTATTTTTTTACGGATATACAAGGCGCCCAAACTAATTGTCTAAATAATTTCAAAATGCTATCTGCGGGTTGTATACTGGACTGACTCCATAAAAATAAATATGTGTAGCCTTGCGAATTCCTGCAAATAAAAATAAATAAACTTGTGTATAAACTTAATTAATGTTCCGCAAACTTTTGGTGAAATACCTACCGAGCGTTCATAGTGGTTTATTAATTAATTTAATAAATAAATAATTTTATAATCGTTTAGTGACCAACCAATCTCGAATGTGTATGTAGTTATAAACTATAAAACTTAATTGTGTTCTTTTGTATTGTAAATTGTGATTGTGTCTGTAAACTTTAATGTGAACAATAACCATTAAAAATCTTTTGACCATTCTGTCTATTAATTGGTGCGTTCGTCATTTTATCATCCTGTCATCCTGATTTTTCATGTCAACACACTTACCAACTGTCACCATCACACATATTATATGGACTCAACTGTCAACAGTGAACGCACGCACACTTAACCCCTTCAAATGACCCACTCTTGAAAACCAACACTTACTGAGCTAGACTGAAGAGTTGAAGGGGGCCGTGTATTTTGCACGGTTCGACCGCCGACACGCGACCATCTGTGTCTCAACATTGGGTCGTGGTAAAGAGCGAGCGTGGTGACTGCCGCGTCCTGACCGACGTGTCTGCCACTTTACCCGCCCTTTCCCAGATATGTTGCTGAGAGTCTGATAATACCTACCGTTTTACTGACGAGGTTCTGCATACAACTGTCCCAGAATACAAAATACTTTATTGCCTTCGTTAATCATGACATTCTCTCCTCAGTCCACCAACTTCTTGATTCTCTCTCTCTCTTCTTATTGATCTCTTTATTCTAATAATATTGTGTTTTTTTTATTTTCACTAGTCATGTTAAATAGGATTTATTAAATTAAATAAAATGCATGCACTTGTCCTTCACTGACACTCGTTACGGTGAACATCAGCTGGATCTAATAATTTTATTATTGTAACCAATAACAAACATTACCTCCAAAATTTTTTGGCTACACTGCCATTGACATTTAAAGTCTGAAAATATGCATAAAAATTGAATCTGTAAATCGTTCACGTTCCAGCTACACTGCGAAAACTTTACGGTGATGGGCGACGGCTTGGAGAACTAGTTCCCCTCCTCTCGCGTTTCAGTATTCATTCCCCTCACCTTGAACGCATTTGACGTTTCTTATAAGTGCGCGGTATCAATCATTTAGACGTGTTAATGGCAGAAGTTTTGAAAAGTGACAGCAGGAAGTTTATAAATCATCTTATCTCCTACTGTGAAGAACAAAAACGACAAAATAGCCTCATTCGGCTCTTCAACAACGTTATCGAAAGAGTTACCACGATGACAGCTACAAAACACACTTAAAATTTTAATGTTGCCATATAAAATTTATAATCAAGTTTGTTTAAGTTAAAATAAGTTATTGGGAAAAAATGAATACCATTATTTGAAATTTGCTAAAATATATCCCTATTTAAGGAAGTGGGAAATAATATCTTCTAATCCTGGCAATACTCACAATATTTCGAAATCGAAAACCATTGATAAGATCAATACGAGCGCTGCCGCCAGGTCTCACGTTTAAAGTTTTCGGTCTATAAATTTAGTACGTCATAGGTTCGCCAACCCCGGTGTAATGTTTCAATAAAAACTTTTATAAAAATAAAATGCGGCCCTCAGAGCGATTGTTATTTTATATTTAAGGCTGGTTTTCCAGTGACACTGACTGTCAGTCCTGACTCGACCTAGTCTCTAAAAGTTTAATATGCTTGTCAAAATTTTTGCCGTGTATTACTTATGGAAAAAAAAGACAACGGCTCATTTTGACTACTCATCGTAATGTACGCTCAGCGTCACTGCAACGCACATTGGCAGAGAAGGCGCGTATGGTCGGCGCCGACGCTACTTAGCACTGAGCAATCAGCTTTATTAGGAAACACTACATTGTGATAATAGATATTCACCGATCAGCGCCAACGGTCAGCGTGACTGGAAAATCAGCCTAAATGTTGCTATGAGCTTGATCATCCCCTACATATTCAAATAAAACACTAATTATTTTTTTAGATGAAATTTATTTAGGAATACTTTTATTTTATAAGCAGTTTATTGCAAATGAAAACACTTTTGTTATTCTTTATTAATAAATAATTTAGTTTTTTATCACATTATATAAAACGCTATATACAGCACGACAAACTGTAAATGCGTTATCCAAATCAAGTAGTTAACACATTTCGGCTTCCATAATAATATAACAAAAATCACAAGTCATCAGTTATTAATAACATTAACTGAAAAATAAAATCCATAAAGCAATATCTAGAATTGACTACAGAAAAAAAAAACTACAAATACAACATGGCGCGTCCCCATCAGTCAACAGTAAAAATAAAATATCCAATTTATCGCTCACTCTTTTTTATTACCTAGTTAAAAAAATAAAATTGAAAGCTAATGTTAAAAGTATTTTATATTCGTCATACTGAATGGTATCTAGGTTAGAAGACTCCGGACATGGGTTAAAAAATATTTCACATGGGATAATAGAATTTTTAATCGCTTAAAACTTCATGTAGGACGAGAACAAGTTTAGATGTCAGTGTTATTCGGAAAAAAAAAGATTAAAAATCAATCACGTTTTCAGTGAGAGTAAGAAATATAGACATGATTTTATGTATAATCTGCATATATTTATAATTCTTTATAAAAATTAAATCCATTCCGAAAATTGAAATAGCTCTACAAGTTGAATTGAATCGACATTTCAGGATTCGCTTTAGAGATTCTTTCAAAACACACTATGGCGTGTGTACAATTATACAATTTAATAATCTATTTTGCAAGTAGTTCAGACAAAATTCTTACATGAATTGTACAACGATGGATTTATAAAGTTGAATGAATTGATCACAGGTACTTACTTCTATTTGAGATATGTATATAGGGTATAACGAATTTAATTAAAATAATTATTTCTGAATTAATTAAAAAATAACAATTCATTACATACAAAGAATGACAAGATTATTTAAAACAGAAGGCTTCGCATACTAGCAGTACTCACAACATATCTACTAATATTAATATTATAGTATAGATATTATATAAAGCAATGTTATAAAACTATGAAATCAAAACTTCTCGCATCTATTTTTTCGCACAAGGAGTGTTTAAAATTAATATTAAACCATTATACACGCCATATAGAACTACAATTTTACTAGTTATCTAGTTATCACTAGTTTTGAAAGGTTACGTGAAATCAAATTACCATTAAACATAAAAAATATATTATATTTTCACTGAATGTTCAAGAGAATGCACCTCGTTATCTTCAGAATAATTAATATTTAAATGATTTTAATCTACAGCGCCGTGTATAAATTGGCAATTATATTTTGATTTTGCCTAACGAAATAAAATCTCTTTAGTATTTTGTCAAAATATAGCCTATAAAAGTTTTTAAGCCTTCATTATAATACAATACATACTCAGTACACCGCACTTGACGAGTGTCCGAGACCTCAAACATAAATGAGGTTATTTTATAAATCGTTTCTTAATTGAACCGGTGTTATTGTGGTAGAGCTCCGTTACAACGGTGAAAAACCAACTTCTGAAACTGTAAAACAGACAGATAGTCCGTTTCTCGCATCATTCATTAGTACATTATTAATATCCGTCAATGAACACATATTTCTTCTAGCGTAATCAAAATTCCTATTGTTACCGAATCTTTTCTGTCAGTACAGTACCTGTAGGTATAATAATTAGTACAGGTGTAATGTAATACCGTTTAATATTTAACTTCATAATACAATAATCATCCCGTCACTAGAGTGACTCATTAAATTAATAACATTAAAATACATATAATTTGTCAAAAATAGACTTAAACACCTATTACCTACAGCTCCAACAGCACAATTTGTAATCAGAAACACCAAAATTGTGTTATTTTACCCTACCGAAACATTTAAGGAATCATTATGAAATCAAACTTGAGTTCAATTCTATGTAGTGTTGTTCAGTTCAGGAAGTAGGTATGTTATATCTTTAAAAATCGACATACTAATGGTTTAGTCATGTGCATTATTCTCAAAGAGATTATTTTACATAATATTATATCATAACAATACAAAAACAACGTAATGAATTGGAACTTAATTTTTTTCAATATTCTTGAAACATGACAGCGACTCAGTAGGGTATGTATAAAATAATTTGAGGTATATTTTCTGTTCACTTCGAGATCACTCCATGTCACTGTTTGCGAAACTACAAATCGAAGCGGCCAGGTTTAGAAATGGACTCTAATTATACGAATAGCTCTGACGAGAATCTCTTTCGACGGACAGAGGTGCCGGGCAGGCGAATTGATTTCGATTTCTGACTCGATTGAATTTCTCCAAGCAGAGAAGACTGCGCCCGGTTTGACGTGCACAGTTCAATGCTTTCAGTCAAACGGGCGGGGTCCACGAAATGAAAGCGGACAGGGTGAAACAGTAGTCACTTAAAATTTGCACATCCCAATAGAGGACGGAGCGGGAGGGGAAGCCTAAAGATGGTGCCAAGTGGTGGTCATGAGATTAGTGCTGGACTCTATGGAGCGAGCGATCTCTTCGTGGATGCCGTGGCTGAGCCAGAGCATCCGCAGCTTGGCGTACGTGTCCCGGCAGAGGCGGAGCGGATTGCCTCTCCTTAGACCCTGGTCCGTCTCGCCGTACTGGTCCACGTAGGGTGGTGACACCACACAGCCCTTGGAAGGTGCAGCCAATAGGAGAACCTCGCACTCCCGCACCCTGAGGAAGACGCCGACACCTGCCCCGCACGTGTGTGCATGGAAGGTACATGCGCCCACCAAGTTCTTGTTGAGCTCCGTCTGGCAGCAGTAGCTTTGAGAGCAGAGCATCTCGCCGCACACCAGGCACATGGTGGGGTTCCGCGAGTCCTCCCGGTCTGAGTTGGGGCACGTGAAGAGGGAGACAGCATTGATGAGCTCGCTGTAGTCATCGGGCAGTGCCACCAGAGCAGCGGGTAGGCGAGGCTCCCGCGGCACCCACCCTGCCGTTGATCGGTCTGCCAGGTAACGCCCAACATCCGGGTGCGATGCCCAGCCCGCCGCCAAGTTTCCACACAGTTCTGAGTCAAAGATGGCATCAAAAGAGTCTGGCAGGCCGAGGTAGGCGCACATATTTTCAAAAGTGTCACCGCCTGGCTCCTCCAGGGCCGGTGCAGCGGGAACGTCTGTGAGGAAACGGAAGAACAAGCAGCATGCCCTCAGGAACGAGTGGCAGCCAACCTTAACGGTGTCCCACGCAGCACGGCAGTCCAGTTCTGGGACATTCGCCTCCCCGAGAATCCTCGCCAGCGCACTTGGCAGTGTGTCGCAGTTCTCCAACTTGACAGCATGTGACGTCTCAAACTCCTCGTCCTCCATCCGGCGGGCGAGGGAGCATCCTCCAAAGTCAGAGGTCACGATAACCTTGGTTATGTGCGCCAGTAAGACCAGTTTGAGGGCGTGCAGCCCCATGATGGGGTGGATGGGAGCACAGCTGCTCTGACGGCCATCCACGAAGAGGCCAGGTAGCGACATGACCACTGACAGCAGGTAGCCGAGGGAATCCCACTCCAGCACTGAGACTGGCCGTTCCCCAGTGGCAGGCGTGCCCAGTAATGGAGACAGCAGCTGGAGGGCGTAGCTGCTCACTACCTCTTGTTTTTTGCATGCCGATCCTATGGTGCCCACTATCCTGTAAATTGAAACAGCGCATGTCACATTATTTTGTCTCCCTCAGAAACTACAACCGTTCATAAGTAATACTGAAAAGGCTATTCAAGCTTGAGTCAATTTACCTGATCAAAGCCTGTAAACAGTCCCTGTGCCGGCAGGAAAGGTGACCGAGTAACGGGCGCTCCGTGGCATCAGCCTGCGCTTCGATGGACAGTAGCGTGTAAGCTGTGCCCGACCAAGCCACCATCACCGAGCGTGGATCAGCCGCATGGTGGTTCACGCCTAGTCCTCGGGTGTACATAGCCTTAAGACAAAGCGAATGTTAGATTATTTACACACCAGACACCTTACATAATATTTATTCATCAAACAGTTGATAGATATACTTACGGATGAAAATAATTGTATGAGTTCTTTGTGCTCCTCAGAAAAACTGGGACCATCAGTCGGAAATAGGGAGGAGAATTTATCTCCAGTGTCACCCATTTCTTTCACAACCTGTAGAATAAAAATAACTCAATTATTGAAATGTTAATGTCACACGGTCAAAGTTAATTAACTAAATACTCAAGCGAGAAACAAATAAAATTTATGATTTTTGTTTATGTGTAACAATATCACTAACGCGATGGTTATTCTAAATTTCAAAATAAATATTTCTAATGTCATAAACAAGATATTGACAATATTGAGTGTTACCTGTTGCACGTGGCAAGAGTAGTACATGGTGGAGACTGGGGATTGCGGGGGAGGCGATGCGGCACTGGGTTCTAATTTAGCGTGGCAATGCAACTCCGTGCAAGTCTCATTGCATTGGTGAGCAGGACTTTGCAATACCTGCAACAAATACGTCAACTAGATAATCGATCCATTAATCTTCCTTTACAATATGGATGGAATTGGAGGAAAGTTTTGCAATGGTGTACAATGTACATGATTTTTTCAATTTTCCTACTGAATATAAAATTTCTTCATTCATCAAATAAAGAACTATATAAACCACAATCTTGAAAATGTAAGTACAGTCGAACTCGGTTATTACGATCACGGATATAGCGAGATCTCGGATGTAACGAGGAAACATTCGTTGATATTTTAGTTTATGATTTTCTCCATACATTTATTCACTTACTTATTGGTTATACCGAGCTAAAATATCGTCAAAATTTTTCTTAAAACTGTTAATGTGTCGATTGTTTAAAAACATTTCGACCCTAAGCAATAAAATCCGACCGGACAGGATGCCGCCGGGATCAAATTACGTTTATGACACTAGTTAAGTGTCTAAGTACTTACCTAATTGGTGTTTTCGCCGACAATATTGAAAAAGTATCCACGCATATGGTTGAAATTGCATGTAAAAAATCCAAGGTTTGTGAAGACAGTAGGTACCTACCAGCGTTCATTACATCAAATAACTTCTTTTGTAGTTTATGAATGCCATGCTTGTTTCGGGGAAAAATTCTAATTGTGTATTTTTGTTTGAATTGCGACTTTTTGTGTTATGTGACCGCTCATTTAAAAATACCTATTCTCCGATATAACGAGTAACGCTTATAACGAGCAAATTAAGTCGATCCCATCTTCCTCGTAATAACCAAGTTCGACTGTACGATAGTTACTACCGTATTGACTTTTATATATTAATTGACACATCAGCAGATGACTATTTTAATGAAATGGTTGTTAGCCATTCGCCTACTGAATCAAACGCAAATTGAAAGAACATGCATTTTTTGTGCGAAACCGCAGGATTAAACCTACGACCCACAGCTTCGTAGACAGCCACTCTACCAACCAGGCCAGTGTGGGTACAGTAAAAAGAGTAGCTCAATTCATAAGAGCTACATATTCCTGCTCTCTATTTTTTAAATCTTGGTATGATTACAGAAATTAATGTACCTAAGGCGAATAAAATAAGAAAATTTTAACTGCACCAATATATAATGGCAGAAATATGACTACAGCACTAACCTTGAGTTTCAAAACAGTTTGTAGTCCAGCAATCCAATCCTGGAAGTCTATGGGAGTCTCTTCAATGTCGGCAGCGGACGGGTTGGGCAGCATCGTGGCGAGAGAAGGTTGAAGTGGTAGCACCGTGTTTGAGAGACACTCGCACAGCGGACATAGGAATTCCTGCTTTTCAATGTTGAATGAGGCGGGCTGACGTAATCGGTATGGTCTGGAAATATTAAACAAGTTTAATAGACAAGCCTACCGCACAACTTCTACTGACGCGCTTGCCGTACTTGCAGGGGTGCTACCCCTTGATCTACACGTCCAAGTCAGAGGATCGATCACCCTTCTCTTGAGGGGGATCAGCACCACACTCGCCGATATTCATCTGACACCACTGCAGAGATCCGAGGACGTTCCTTACAGGAAGACTGTAAGCGACATTGACCGCATATGCGGCATAGCAGGCGAGGTGGTCGGCATCCCCCAAGGGACATGACACTTACCGTTTTTTTCTAGACGTATTCTGCAGGCACCAAACTTGAAGACTACAACATTCACACTAGATTAGCCAGTTCCTCACCGGCCATGGCAACTTTGCCGCCAAACTCCACGAGTTCGACTTGTATCATCAGCCCGTGCGGCTCCGTTTCGGGACGGAATGAGCACGTAAAATCTCTTCTTTCAGACACGTTTATAGCGTCCTGGAAGGCAGCCGTACATATCCACGGCTGTACATACATGACGGGTGGTGGTGGGAACCTAGCTAGCTCTTTCTTTTAAAAGAAACCACAAATTTACTCGTATTTTTTTCATTATTTTTGTTGTATATCGTTATGCCTTTATTTATACATATTGAATAATATCAAAAGAATACATTTTTTTTGATAATGTATTTAACATTAATTTTTAGATGCGAAAATAACAAAACTTGGATATTATAACACAGAATGACTGTCCATTATGATAAAAAAATACATTTTAATACATAATTTGTGTAACAACTTTAAATAAATCAAGTATCAATTTTTTGCCTGAAAATTTAAAACCCAATAATGTTGTGTCTTCAAGAAAACACTGCATGTGAAATGTGGTAGGGGCTTCCTTTAACAATATTTATCAACAGTTAAAATCGCAGGGTCAATGTCACGATTGTATTTAATGCAATCGTTGGAATCAAATCAAAAGTTAAGTTTCTTGGGTTTATTGAATTTAATACCTTGTTTACACATGCTTGGATTTACTGCTGACAGTACGTATTATCACGGCCGTAACAAGAAAATCTACGGGTAAACATATTGTATTATCCTGCATTTGCAAGATTGCATACATGAATCAAAAATTCAGTTTTTTTACTAGTGTACCTATTTAAAATTTAACCCTTTACGTAGAATCATATGAAACTGATGATAAAAAACAAAGTCAGATAATCAGGGTCCGGATAACGGAGGTTCTTCTGTAGTTGCCACATTATTTACTCTCCCTTCTAATTTTACAATTACTGACAACATTCGATGGAATTTTATTATAATGCAAAATTAATTACCTTCTATTTTCTCTGAGTATAACATTGTCATAGTATTTCTGCCAACATAGACCGTGCATGACGTGCCCGCACGTGGAGACGTGAGGAGCGGTTCCTAATATAGATGGGAGCCACGGCACATCTAATACGGGAGGCATAGCAATATTCCTGTTCAATTACAAAACATTCATGATTAGTAATACAGTTGAATCTTAATTTGCCGGGAATGTGATACCGTGATAGATGAAATAGAAAGAAAGAAACTTCCACCATCCCTCTCACACTTAAAACGATTACATTCACGGTATATATCTCAACGGTCTTGTAAAACAAGTAGAGGAAGGACAGATTCTTCTGGCATTGTGGCCACGACACAATCACTTTGCAACGGTGTTGGTGTTATTTGAAAGTAATTATAGTGAACGATGACCTTATACGGAGAATGAATTTCGACAACGTGAAATCAACAAGTGATTTAACCCTTAACACTCGAGTGCCGCCATATCGGCGGCATTAGAAGTTTGCCGTATTACTCGAGTGCCGCCGTAGCGGCGGCACCGCTTCTAAAGTCATTTTTTGTAATATTTTCATAAATTTTTATAATGCGATTTCAATCAAGTTAGAATGAATAATAATAGGTTATTACATTTAACTGAGAAAGAAGTCGGCAAAAGAATACTGCGTGCCTAATTTCAACATAGTATTTTTATCGGAATCTTCTCTTTTTTTATTCGTAGGTCGTCGCTTGCAAGCAATGTTTTTTGTCACATAAATTTTATTTATTGAACGTTCCCAGACTAGAGTGAAGTGTTTGTCACGCATGATTTTGAAGTGTGTTTATATTTTTTATTGGTTCTCGCTTGCGCAGGGGCGTCTCGTATAGTTTACAGTTTTATATTTGAATACTGTTTTTGATGACAATACTTACTAGTATATTATGCCGATTCGGAACCTATATAATGTGAAATACTCTAATGAGTCAAATGAAAATTATTACGTATCGATTTATTATTTTTTGAGAAATCTTTTGATAATGTGTACCGCACTGGGAATGAGTTGTTATGAGCCCGAAACTAATTTAGGAAATTTACGAGACAGCCGCTTATATTACAAGTGTATTTGAAGGCAATTCATTTGTATCATATTTACAGTCATAATGGACGATTTACACTTTATAGCCAGTTCTCTACATACCTCTATTTCATTACGATTCTGTGATAAGCCAGGATTACATATTGGAGATTGCTTTGTGAAATACCACACAATGAAGAATTATAAATAAACTAAAAATAAGTACAGTATATTCATTATAAATTTATTTTACAGAATAAAAAAAAAAAAAATTTTTTTACATTTTTTTCACCAATTAAATGTTTTATATTGAAATTATGCTTTGTGCGGGAAAGTCTCGAGTGGGTGGTATGTACCTATAAAAAAAATTTCGAGTGGAAAAGGTTAACATACATAATTTTGAAAAACACTTCTGAGAAAATATATTATAACCAATAGAAAAAATCTTTTTGAAAAAATTAAGACACCCGGCAGGAATCGAACCTGCATCTCTTGGGTTTACGCCCCAGTCCGCACATTGTCCACTATACTACTAGGTGACATACTAATTACGACAAATTTTAACTATTGGCCCTTTTTTATAATACCTGCTCATCAACACTCTTCCAAATCAAGCTAATATTGGCAATCGGTTTTTGTTTATTAAATCAAAGTAGGTACCTACTACTTTAATTACTAACTGACGTCACGGATCTCTCCAATATTTTATGATGTAACTTTAATCGAACTTGCTAATAAATTTTAATGAACTATTTCTTTTATTCAACGAATGATTCACAAGATTTAAGAATGTACCATTCAAATTATTGTAATTAGATTGTACAATAATTAGAATGGTACATTCTTAACCTTTCCCTTACCATGATAAAAAAATTACGCCCGTTCCCATGCCGTCCACTCAGTGTCCCGATAGAAATTTGGCATTTTAAGGCATTTTAAAAGCTAATTGATTGCTTCAAAAGGTAAAGTATGTTTTTAAATACTGTTTAGTCATCGTTTAACATTTTATTCTGTGTATATTACATGCAATTATCTTATAATCGTGTATAATATCGGACATCGATAAAAGTACGTCATATCTAAGCCATGGCGTGTCTCGGTCTGTTTTAAATGGAACAACCAACATACGCTGCCATTTCACGGAGAGTGGGGGTGGCTAATTCATCCGAAGCGAACGAGGGATGTTATTAGGTAGGATAACATCTGTGTGGACTTGCGTTATCACGTTCACCACATAAAATAATAGTTATAATTTTGCAATATCGATTCCCTATATAATTTTAAAACACTGTGATCTTATTGTATCATGTTATTAAGTATTTTTAAAAATCGTATTTTAAAACACATTAAAATAATATACTTACATAAGAACAATTAATCAAGAAAAATACTCCGATTGATCGTATAGTTTCCACTAAATATATTTTAATATCATGTTTCTTATGCTGAAATAATACACATTAATAAATATAAATAACTACGCTACTTGAACTTATACGCACGTATTAAGTCTATACCTCTAAGACTTTAGATATATCTTACCTACTTTTAGATAATTTCCCTAGTATATAAAAAAAATACTTATAATTTTGCAATATCGATTCCCTGATTATAATCTATAATATAAAAATGAATATTTGTTAGTTTGTTTGTTCGTTTTTTTATGCGCTGCCATACCGTTCATCCGATTGCGATAAAACTTTGTCAACTTATTGCTTGCACTTGCGCGCAGATTATAGACTATATCTTATACATACAAATGAAAGTCTGTCTGACATATGCGTTCCTATACCATTCATCCGATTGCGACGAAATTTTGGTGAATTGATGTGTGCACTACGGGTGCGAGTCATAGACGCTAAATGTAAAAGCAGCTGAAATGGTGGATTGCTTTGAGAGAAAGATCCTTAGGCGGATATACGGACCCATGAATGATGATGGGGAGTGGAGAATTAGGTACAACACGGAACTATACCGCTTATACCAAGATTCAAAACTCTCCAACTTCATAAAACTCCAGAGGCTAAACTGGGCAGGCCATGTCCAGCGCATGCCTGAGTCACGGATACCGAAGAAGATCCTCGAAGGAAACCCAGGAGGAAAAAGGCCAGTGGGAAAGCCACGCACACGATGGCGTGATAATGTTACAAAAGATGCCAACCAGATACTAAAAATCAGGAACTGGAAAAGACGTGCGGAGGACCGTTCCGGCTGGAGGATAGCGGTGGAGGAGGCCAGGGCTCGACTTGAGCTGTAGCGTCATCGAAGAAGAAGAAGATGTGTGCACACCCACAAAGGTTTCTGAATTAGAAAAACTATCTTCTTCTTCTTCATTATATCTTCTTTTATTCATATGGTTCCTATACCATTCATCGGATTGCGATGAAACCTTCGCCAGTTGTTGTGGCAACACCCGCAAAGGTTTCTGAATCAGTACAACCATCTTCTTCTTCTTCGTCGTCTTCATTCTATATTCTTTTATTCTTATGATTCCTATACCATTCGTCCGATTGCAATGAAACTTGCGTCAGTTGTTGTGCCGACACCTGCGAATGTTTCTGAATTAGTACAACAATTTTCTTCAACCTTTTTTTCTATTCTATCTTCTTCTATTCGTATGCGTTCTTATACCATTCATCCGATTGCGATGAAATTTTGATCAGTTGTTGTGCGCATGCCCGCGAAGATTACTGAATTAGAAAAACCATCTTCTTCGTTATATCTTCTTTTATTCGCATGGTTCCCATACCATTCATCGGATTGCGATGAAACCTTCGTCAGTTGTTGTGGTAACACCTGCAAAGGTTTATGATTTAGTACAACTATTTTCTTCCTCTTCTATTCATATGCGTTCTTATACCATTCATCCGAATGCGATGAAATTTTGATCAGTTGTTGTGCGCATGCCCGCGAAGATCTCTGAACTAGAAAAATCATCTTCTTCTTCTTCATCATATCTTCTTTTATTCATATGGTTCCTATACCATTCATCCGATTGCGATAAAACCTTCGTTAGTTGTTGTGTTAACACCTGAAAAGGTTTCTTAATTAGAACAACCATTTTCTTTTTCTTCTTCATTCTATCTTCATTTATTTTATATAGTTCCTATACCATTCATCCGATTGCGATTAAATTTTGGTGAGTTGTTGTGTGCACACCCGCAAAGGTTTCTGAATTAGAAAAACTATCTCTTCTTCTTCATTATATCTTCTTTTATTCATATGGTTCCTATACCATTCATCGGATTGCGATGAAACCTTCGTCAGTTGTTGTGCTAACACACGCAAAGGTTTCTGAATTAGTACAACCATCTTCTTCTTCTTCATCGTCTTTATTCTATATCCTTTTATTCGTATGATTCCTATACCATTCGTCCGATTGGAATGAAACTTTCGTCAATTGTTGTGCCCACACCTACAAAGGTTTCTGAATTAGTACAACAATATTTTTCCTCTTCTTCTATTCGTATGCGTACCTATTCCATTCATCCGATTTTAATAAAACTTTCGTCAGTAATTGTGCCAACACCCGCGAAGGTTTCTAAATTAGTACAATTATCTTCTTCTTCTTCTTCTTCTATTCGTATGCGTTCTTATAACATTCATCAGATTGCGATGAAATTTTTCTCAGTTGTTGTTCGCACACCTGGGATGGTTAGTATTATATAAAATACAAAGTTTGTTGTTTGTTTGTTCCATCCAATTTTGAATTTTTTACTACATATTAATACTATTAACCCTTTCTAAGCGTTACGAATCCCGACTTAGTACAACAGTGCGCGTTGTGATTTCAAGCATCAATAAATCGTAATAAATGTCAGTCAAACATACACAAATAGAGTAGTAAAAAATCGGAGTCAAGTTCAAAAATGATTATGACAGAACCTAATATTTTATGTGACTCTAAAAATAAACATTCGTCGCCTAAATCTGATAAGAAATCACGAACAAGACTTCTTCATTGAAAAAATGCCAGCTTACTCGAGCGGCGCCATGACACTTACGAAATGGTGCTGGACTAATGCGTCGATGACAGATTAACAAGTGTAAGAACAGTTCAGTATTCTTATAGTCTACCGGCTACCATTTCGACAAATATGTCATACACATAATGAATAATAATATGGTTTATGACTTTTATGAGCATTTTTGTTGAGTGTGTTGAAAAAATATCAGTCATAAATAACTCATTTTTATAGCATCCAGGACATCTCAAACTGTGTAACTTTTGTTTGAACTCGCATACACATTGCAGCACTGCAGGCCGAGTATAAATAAATCATCCTTGAGAACTACTGGCTATTTGAGAGTGATGTACTTACCACCAGTGCCTGGTTTGTACCTACCATTGACCCCGAACTGAATGGAATCGAATGACACATAGTTTATATAACAAAATGGTTTATTTTTCGAATACCTATTACAATTCGTAAAATATTAAATTTCAAACACTTTTTGCACTTCTAAATGCTTTATAGTCACCACAATTTTATTTTCAAGTTCATTTGTTTTTTTTTATTATATTACTTCAATAACCTGGTACTAGAATAGGTAATCTCTTATTTTATTATAATGACGTGATAGTAAGTAACTCGAGTTATTTTCGACTATAAATATAAGAAGAATTCTACATAAAAAAAATAGTAGTCATGAATCAAACCCTTTTGAATAGTATTACGAAAAAAATAATTCTCAAGTGTCTGTCTCACACCAGCAGACGATGATTTGCCGCGCAGTGTATAAAAATTCAGTAGCGCGGGACCTGGTGTTTGCGTAATACGACAATTTCCGCATTTATGCGGGAACGGGCGTCTGAGTGTTCGTGTCTTTTCTTTATAAATGGCTGATAACTAGGGTAAATAAATAATTTTTGTCTGTTTCACCTAATACTATAACCAGAAAATAGTATTTAAAAATGTTAATCAATGATAAACAAAGAGACATATTAAATCGCGGACTTCTAGGTATATTTAAATGACACCTGGTTCAAATTATTTTCCGAAACTATAAACTCGCGGATAATATACTGGCAGATAGGCGAATGAATGCAATCTCCAAAAGCATTCCTTTTGTAAAAATATTTTGTAAATTCACTTTGATCAATGTAACTTTCGAATATTCTATTTAACAGTTTACGCACCAAATAGTTTTTCAATCACTAAAAAACAATATAACTTATTATATCGCAAACTCGTATCGTTACAAACACGTCAGTCAAATGTCTTCGGCGCACATGCACTAAGAAGCGATAAGACACTATATACGCGGCAAATTTGAATTGGCCCGATGACTGATATATTTTTATTCAAGACACGCTCCCGAAAAATATTTATTTAAATTAGATAGAACAAAAGTTTAGGCTATCCATTGACAGATGTCAAGAGAAGGATGATTTTTGAATAAATTAAATCAATATTCGAATTATTCGCGCCTGGCGGAAAGCAGTACTAGGCAAACGAAAATCGAAATGACTTTAGTCAGCTGACGCGCGGATGACTCGCGCGTATAGGCTGACTAAAGTCAGTTGCCGCGTTAGAAAGGTTAATAACGTTTGCATATTTTGGATTCGATTTTAATTTACAGTTCTTTTGTTTGACCTTTACTCCTATTAGAATTACTTTCATATTGTATTACACAGATATTTTAATATTAAAAAGATAATTTCATTATTATTTTTTAAATATCTAAGGTAAATGTATCCACTAAGCGACCCTGTGCGAAGCCGGGTATCTCACCTATAATATAATTTCAAAACACGTTAAATATTTATATAAGAATAATTAAAAACAAAAATAATTCAATCTTATAGTTTCCACTAAAATTATTTAATGTTATGTTTATTATGCTGAAATAATTACACATAATAAAAATTAAATCACTACGCTATGTGTACCTATACGCATGTAGTAAGTCTATAATATACCCACCTTTCGAGAATTTCATAACAAGAGGTTTTCTAGTCTATGTTAAAATAAATATATTGTATCTCCATAAAAATGTACTTTCATACATATTATATATTGCCAAACTGGTAGGTGCGCAGTGTTGCGAAGGTAGGCACGAAAAGTTTTACACAAATAAAGCCACGTCATGATTGCAGTTTGCAAATAAAGTTTATAAAACAGCCGCTAGTTATAAACTACATAAAAACAGTCCTAAAAAACGTTGTTTGTTAAACTGTCTGAAGATAATATGTAGACTAATTTTTTAATACCTCACTTCTATACTATTGTTGAGTGTGCTGGCTATCTCGTGAAAAAATGATATACAAGGATCAAATCATAATATTGAAATTTGAGGCAAATTTGTTAACGAATGATAACTGTTGTTAAATTTGTCTATTTAGTTAAAATTAAAAAAAAGTGAATAAATCAATGCAAGGACCACTAATGCATTGACTGATTTAAAAAGACAAAGTGAAGGCATACATAAAAAATTGGAGCTTTGGAAATCAAAATTTAAAAAAAAAATCGTCATGTTTCCACTTTTAAATGATTTTGCGCCAGATATATTGAAGCAAACAAAAATCTATTTACTGAGCGTTATGATAGTTTGCTAATGCACTTTCCCCATTATTTATTTCACAAATTTACTCTAATAGTAAAAAAATCATTTGATTTCAAAACTATGATATATTAAATATGTAGGTAGTTGTACGTTTGATGTGATACCTATATCATGAGTGATATATGTAATGATAACTCCCGTGTATGTGTATAATTTAGGAAACACTACATTATAGTACCACACTGCCCTTAACCTCAGAGATAGGTAGGTGGGCCCGACAAATATCCTGGCCTAGGGGCTCGCTTTTCGCAAAATCTTTTTTAAACATCCATCGCATGAAAAATAAATTAATTTAAATAAGTATAAGTAGTAATATAAGTAGTAAAACCTTGTTTATTATTTATATATTTAAGTTTTCTTTATTTTTGTATTAGTGCCTACATTTTTGACTATTTAAAAAGGTGTCTGAATTATTTAATGAAATAAAGGGGGGAGGCGCCAAGTTTCATTTTTTTTTAAAAAGGAGGCGTAATAACATTAAGTTTGGAAATCACTGATGTATTTGATAGGAACCGTAATTTAATACTTGTGTATTTTTGTAGATACTAAACATTATACTTACCTACATATAATAAAACAATCATTAGATTTACTTAGGTGGAAGATAACGGTGTGAAAGACCCCTTACTTCAAAAATTGTACTGAATTCCACACCACCGTGGAGGTACAGTTAAATTGCGGGTTTTTTTAAATCTGTGGTTTTCCCATTACGACTATTTCATTGTACTACGTTTTAACTTAATTTTCTAAGCATAACATATTATACAAACTACAAATGAATATTTCTACATAATATTATCTAATTAAAATTTAAATGGTGACTCATAACTTTATATTATAATATAAAACAATCGAAATAATAAAACTACCTACTATTATATTTCTAAGAAAAATACTCACTTTCTGAAATGCAAAATATTAAGAATAACATTACCTACATAATATATACAAAATACATAAAAACATTTTATACATGTGATAGAGGTATTTTTTGCAATTTACATTAAATTTAGTCAATACCATTATGTACGGACTATGTCCAAAATGGTATACCAACATAAAATGAATTGATTTTACAGACATGGGGTGCAGAGAAATAATATTATATTATGTTTATACCTACATCAGATTGAGTATGATAACATTTTTATAATAAAATAATATTATTTGGTACTTATGACATTAAAAGCAAAATTAATAATTAGTAGGTAATCTTAAATGTATTAGTCCTACCTAAATAAATTCACTGATTTCAGGGACATAATAACATGGAGTTAATGTTATAGTATAATAACTACATGTAAATGCAACAGTTTCAATATAATTAATTATTTAGACATGTACCTACTCACTAATATTATTTTTTTTAAATAAAAAAGATAAAAATAAATATCAGTAAGCACTTATTCATTAGACGTAACCAACTGAAAGAAAGCATAGTGGTTCGTACCACGAGAATGTCGTGTATACTATACTATTGAAAATACTAAAAATACTTTCTGCGACTATTGTATACCTACATACTTCATAAACAAAAGAATATCTAGTTGTATTTGAAATGCATGTCCTGACTAAATAATATTCTTTTCGGGCATAAGTTATTATTAGTAATTTATAACTACAATATAATTTATTATAGAGGTAGAATATGCAAGTACTCATATGCACAAAGGAAAACCGACCGCTTGCTGTGCGTTTTTGTGCAGGTCACTCGAGGTAGGTATATTTTCAAATGCACATGTTCCACAAACTGATGTAAACTTTACAGACCTTGTAATAAGGGTTGGTATTCTTCTAAATCTGGGTAAAAAGGTTTTTATGACATGCCCGAGATACCGGGAATTTAAGGTAAGTGTTTAGGAATAAACGTCATATGAAGCAAAGTTAACATGATAAAATAAACACTAATAACATTACATTAAGGGTTAGTTTGGCATTTATCGTCAGATGCACGGAACATTTTAAATTTCAAGGTTCGTTATATTATGGGAGGATTTATACGAGCCATCAGTCATATAATTAAATTGAACAAACACATAAATTGGTCTCGCTGTTCTAACAAATAACATTTTATAATAGTGTCTCACTTTACAAAATTATTATGTGGGTTTCTCTAACGTATATCTTTTTACATAGCCCTATCACTGTCTTATCAAAATATCGATCAGACTTTGGAAAATGATTAATTTTATATAGAAAACATTCAATTAAACTACTTGTGCATTTTTATTTTTACGCATAAGCATTTTATCTACAAATAGCTAAAAGTAGATTTTTTTGTATATAATAATAAATGGGGTATCCATGATTTAAGGGCCTAAATAAAGTGCGAGTTCTTCATGGCAACGGGAGTGTTAAATCCTGTGGATTATTCGTTGAATAAATGAAATAGTTAATTTAAAAGTCATTTAACTATCAATTGCTTCATCTACCATCAGAATTTTTTATTACAGGCAATGATATAGCAATCGCTTATCTCATGCTTGCTCATCAAAACACCTCGCAGTCATTTAACATTGCGGTCAACGGGTTTCTCAATATTAACCTAGATAAACGGTGGGTCGTGTAAGGTATTGAATGCTTTTATATAAATATAGCAAAATTCACTACTAGCACTAGTTCCGAGTCTCTCGGTTATATAATCATCTCAGTACATCGTCAAGTCAGTTCAATAATATAGTCAATCTTATCAGTACATCCGTACCCGCGATAACAACATTCTGTCACCTTTATCATTGTATTTATTTATTCTTGTATCGATAAATAAACTCTCTCCTCGAAACTTCCAAGCAACTATGACTTTATCTCCACACCCTATCATCCCTCCATAACGATACCTGAATAAGTCACCCGTATTGCCACAAGAATCTGACAACATTCTACCATTACGTCAGAAAAAAGTTTGAGTATATTATATTATCAAATTATCCATCTCTGTCTAACATTCTTACACCCATAACATGTCTGACCATTTCAAAAATCAATCCAGATATACCTCATAATAGATACAATGGAAAAATTTGCAAACCTCGTAAATAAATACCAGAAATTGTAAATACAGGCGGACCTCGACTTACGAACGTTCGACTTTCGCACAATTCGCTATCTCGCACATTTAAAAAAAAAACGTTTTTTTAAAACGTCGCGCTGGCCGTGGGGTTAAGATATCCCCTTCTCGCTCGCTCACAAGCAAGTGCATTTCTTGCGTCACTTGCATCCTGCTCGCACCCGTCACTTTGCTTGTGAGTTAGCTAGGATAGGTGGCTTGCGCAGAAGCGCGTGCGGGCGTGTCATGTTGTGCGTTTTGCTAATTTTCTTCATTTGAAATATTTCACCCTAAAAATTTATAAACATGAGTGAGAAACGGAAAAACTGCAGTGTTGATACGAACAAAAAGAAATCAAGGACTTATAAAGTTCACATGACGTTCTGATTGCGGTGAATCTTTTGCTTCAATCGGACGTTCGTATGATACAAACAGGTCTACTACTATATGTTCAATTTTGAAAAATAAAAATAAAATTAAGGAATACGTTCAAAATTGTGGAAATATATTATCTTTAAAGGTTGTTTCTAAAGGACACGGCATAGTTGTGGATGAAATGGAAAAATATTTGTCATCATGGATCGACGACCAACATCAAAAAGATGTCCCTCTGAATATTTCAATTATTCAAGCGAAGGCTCTTAGTTTGTACAAAGATTGGAAGGCTAAAAAAAGAAGATTCTAACACGATTTTTCAAGCAAGTAACAGTTGGTTTATATTAAATTCACTGGAAAATCGGCTGATGCGGATAAAGATGCTGCAAAAGAATTTATTTCCTCATTATCCAAAATTATTGAAGATGGAGAATATTCCTCTAGCCAAATATTTAATGTAGATGACACAGGTTTATTTTGGAAAAAAATGCCTAGTCGTACATTCTTATCTAAGGAAGAATCAGTTGCCCCAGGGCATAAACCTTCTAAAAACCGATTGACATTGCTTCTTGGTGGAAACTTGGCTGGTGATTTAAAATTGATGCCAATGTTAATTTATCAACCAGAAAATCCCAGAGTATTGAAAGGGAAGGATAAAGAATTGCTTACAGTAATCAAATAAAAAAGCCTGGGTTTACTGCGTTAATATTAAAAGATTGGTTCACTTTACATTTCGTGCCAGCAGTTAAGCAATATTGTAAAGTTAATGATTTACCATTTAAAATATTTTATTTAAAATAAGAAAAAGAAGAGTGGCAAAGAGTTAACTCTTGATAACTTTTTAAGGGAAACACCCGCAAACCCCACTTAAACATGTCTTTTAAACATCTTATATTTACTTGATAAATAAATATTTCAAAATACACACAATTTATTTTTTTTTACTTCCCTCTACTTTCGAACATTCAACATTCGCACACCTTTTCAGGAACCAATTATGTGCGAAAGTCGAGGTCCTCCTGTAATTTGTTTAATTTGTACTTTTTTTTCATATCTTAAATTTCGAACTTCTATTTCAAATGAAAATAAAAGTTGTTTTTAATTTATGAGGTTGACAAGATAGACTGACGATATGGCATGTTTCTATTGACCTGGTTGTCAGGGAACGATTTTCTCTTGCAACCGAGCATTTGCAAAGTACAGTCTTCTATTCAGTGAGTCCATGTTTAAATACTTCAAAAATGTAATTCTTGTGAGGTCATAGACATTTCATCTTACAATTTAAAATAGTAAACCATAAAATCAAGTTACAAAAATACAGATATGTTGAACAAGTTAAATGTTTTCACTTTTAGCCCATTATGATTGTCATTAACATGATCCCAACTTTCAAACATTATTTATTAAATAGATTAACAGACCAATCATTCTTCTCCACATGGCGTTAACCTCTGGGAAAATGCATGTCGGCCAGCCTTGCCATAGTTTCAAGAGTGAAAAAGAAGATAATATAGCAGTATGCTACTTATTTAATGAATATTAGCAGGTGGGTTCAAACTTGTTACTTGTTAGCAGAGGTATAAAGTATTTGTCACGTCACCTATTCCGTAGCAGCACAGTAGACTGCTGAATAAATCCGGCCAGGACAAGAGGAGGTCCATTGAGCTGGACCAAAGTATCTTCTTGGCAAAGGATGCAGGTGTGGGTGGGTACCGCGGGCGGGGCGGCTCTCGCCCGGTTGCGCCATGCCACTGGCCCCAGAGCGACGTATTGCTCTGTCTCGCTACTGCCGATATCCATATTAGAACCTTCCAATTTGGTTTCTGACTCTTCCGTCAAAGATTTTGAGAATGATGTCGATGTGCTACCTATAACGACAAATAATTCTGTGAAACATACCCAATTTAGGTTTACATAAATGAGCCATTTGCCAAAAAGCAAAAAGTAAAAAGCAATACTGACCTGTGTCGGTATCTTCAAATAGTTTAGCATTTTCTTTCATAAAATTATTTTGCTGCGCTTGCATCTGGGCCATTATCTTTGCTCGACGTTTTGCAGCCATCTTGGCTCTCCATTCTTTGTCCAACTCTGAAATATATAAACAATTTATTTATTTCCAGTAATACACAAACATAAATGAGTAATTTTATAATAATTTCTCGATATCAAAATAAAGGTTTAGACTTGGGAATTATGCAGGTATAGAACTTCACTCCGCTCGTTAAACATAACAGTATTCGTTTGGTGAAGTTTTACATCACATTAAAAATTAACTCGTGGGATGTTTATTCGCAGTGGTTTTTTCGCTTGTGCGATGATCGCATGAAGTCATCATTTTAAAGACAATTTCTATTTTCGTTACACGGTATTGTGCATTTTCTGCTGGCTTTAAATGCAGATATTTCGATAAATTTCGTTACATAGTGCCATATGAATGCTTCAATTGCCGTAAACGGTAACAAATTGGAATGCTTCATCAATATAGTTTGACCACTACATGCAATGATACAGAAGCGTTGATTTATCAATAACCATAATCCCCTAGTATTGCCACTTGACAGCTTATCTACAATGTAAAACTTTTAATTCAATTGAAGACTGTAGTTTCCTCGTGCACGGTTGAAATAGGAAAGGGTTAGAGACACATGATAGTAATTGAAATTGTCACCTTGAGCTGTTGCAGTACTGGGATCGGCAACATTCTTTGTGACGATTGGCGACTCGTTACCCGCTGCTTTAGTCGTGCTCGTATCCATATTGCCGCTGGCTTCCTTTGTGGCCGCTTCAACAGCTCTATAAAAAAGAAATGTTACAAAATAAATTTATGATAAAAGCAATTTATGTACATAATATGTACATTAATTCTAGTTCTTTCTAACTACCTTAAAATTATGATTTATTTTATAGCTTTAGTTTAAAACAGTACACAAGTTAAAATCTCTAATGCAATAATATGTTAACTGAGGTTTATATTAAATAAGTTTTAAAAGAGAGTGGAGAACATGATCGAGGGGGTGGAATAAAATTAGGGTAATAAGGATTTGTTTATCAAAACATGTCCTTACATTTATTTATCTTAACTTCTTCACGAGCTTGGGTGGTGATGTTAATTAAACTGACAATATCAATTCAATTGACCACACCAACCACACCAATCACCCAAATACAAAAAATAATAATTGAACATTTCAGAACATTAGCAATTCGAAGCAAGATTTTGAATATCTCTACAATATAATATGCACACTTACTTGAATTTGTTAAGTGTCCAAGTGATAAGGTCTTTATGAGCCTCAACTCTAGCGCTGGTTTGAAGAACACTGAGGAGGTTGGCCAGCGTGGTGTGCTGTCGTTCACATCGCTCCGTGAACACCAGGAATGGATACCGACCCGACGCCTGCTCTTGCAATGCCATGCCAATCAGATGAAGAACCTGCATAATATCGACATAACAAATTAAAATACACTCTTTAACATTCCATTCTTTGTCTTATATACTTAGTCATTTGAAAATGTGCCTCATTGCTTCTACCGCTGACCAACTTTGTCCTGCATACAAACCTCATTCCCAGATACACCTCGATGCGATGGTAGCGGCGAACACCTGGCTTGCAGTTGCAACCACTGGTTGGTATGTTCACCTACGGATGTGTCAGCATTAAAAGTCAGCCCAGACCAAAAAATTTGGACTCTAGTGATAGTCTTATATGCATTTCGTATTAGGAATTTTTAAGACAGTTTGATTTTCGAATCAAACAATTGTATAAGCGTGGTTGTTTTGGTAACATGTTCATTATTTTTCTACTTCTATTGGCAGCCCCGAAAACAAAATGGCTGCTTCCATTCAATTACACTAAATCTCTAAAGGATTTTTTTAACATCTTTGGCCCACACGCACTGCACCACACTGAGTTTTGATCACAAGAATATCTCATCCTATGATGATTTTTTGGTGCTGGATGTGTAAGCCAACCTTAACACTAAATTAATAAGATACAATATGATTAACCTTATGAAGTTGCATTTCACTGAAAGATCTAGCATGCAGGTCTACACTTCTGTAGAGAACGGTCTTCATTATGTGCAGCATCACATCGCACTGCAGAAGGTCGGCGAGCATTGAGAATGAAGGAGTGAGCTTGGGAAGCTCAGGAGGCGGGCAACACTCCAATTCACCTGAAAAAATTATAAATATATAGACCATAGAGCTTTACAAAATTTCCTGTGCAAGTCGAATAAATATATTTTGTATTTTGCGTCACGTATGTAGTAATTAATAACACAATAACATCCGTTCGTAACAAATGAAAATTTCAGAGTTTATCTTGGCAAAAGCTGAATATTTAATAATTAATGCAATTGACTGTTGAGTGAATCTAAGATTTTGTTGAAATGCTTGAGGTTTTTGATAGATGCGGGAGATAATAGTGATGATACTCTTTTATGGTACTAATATATATTTTTATGCCATCATAAAATGTTGATTTCTAAGATGAGAAAAGCATGGCTTTGAACCAGAACTGAGCCGAAAACTGGAAAAACTGTTATTTTTGTAAGAACGAAAACAGGAATCGAACAGAAAAAAAATATATCAGATTTTTTGATTCGGTATACATTCAAACATAACTTGATCATGCTCCTCACTTTAGTTGTCATGTGTTATCATATGCGCATAACTCGGAGTTAAACCGAAAAAAATAGCGGTTCGAAGCACTGGAGAAAAGACAGAGCACTACAATACTACAAACAAAACTACATACGAGTCGTATAGTATCAAAAGTAGAACTGTCGCAAATATATCGAAATTTAACTAAGTATGCCAAATTATTCTTCTGACCATAATGTACGACTAGCAATATAATATTCGAATCAAAATCATATCTGTGTGGTATAAAATTGTGATGGAAAATAGGGCTTGGTATCAGAATTAGAACTGTTCAATACTTTGGAAACAAAAGTAGAACTGTTGAATTTGAATTGAATTTCTAATTTCTAAATGTAGAAACATGTTTCATGCTATTATAACACTAAAAATCCCAACATAATGTTTTTCGTCATTTTCTCGAAATGATGAATAACGCACAGATCTACCTTTGATACTGTACGACTCATACATTTTTCTTACAAAGTCTACAGATTATTCAGATGAAGTTCCCCGATAACCCAAATTCTTCATTTTCAACCTTTGCACAGCACATAGGCTCTTAATTCAATCAAATAATCAAAACTCTTCAGTGGCTTAAATCCTGGGTATCCAAGGATGAGACAGACAGGTAATATCTACAGAACACAATCATTTCAAAATTAAAAAATCGGCTTATTAACCTGCAGCTTTTCGCCTTTTAGTCTGTTCCTCTTCGCTCTTGGAAAGATCTTCACGCGTGTAGTGATAGAAGAAGACATTGTACTCAGAGTAGAGATGCGGCTTCAGAGAGTAGACCCCGCGACCCTGTCCTGCGATTGGCTTTTTGAACTCCGCTACCTACACAAAAAAAAAAACCATCTAATATATAGCTCATACTTCAAATCACATACTACGCATTACTTCATGAATTTAATAATGTACCAATTTGTCCTAGTTTCACAACAAAATATATATATATAATTAAAATGTTCATTAAATATTATAATGCCAACCTCCTCTATAACATTCTCCATGCCGGTCTCATGCAGTTGGTCTTCAGGCAAAGTTCGATTGAGTTCCGAATGACTGAGAGGTCTGGCGCACAGCTGCTGAATTATCTCTTTCTTGGTCCTCTCTTCCACAGTGCATTCGCCAACTCCCGGTACGTAACGCTCACTTATCACTGTAATAACGAAAAAACACAAATATAAATAGGTACATATTTAACCCATCCGGTGTATTTGGGACCATATTATTATTTTGGCCACGGATTGTAATTCCAGACAGCTTATTCTGCTACATAAATGTACATTAACCAGATGTTATATAAATGAAAAAGTCAACAATATCGAAATTCCTCTTGTTAATATGATAATGACAACTAATGAAAGGCTATATGAAACTATTACATTGTCCATGTACAGAAGGTTGTGTACAGACACACTCAGATGTAGAGGCCATCCATAGACTGAAACCACATGTGGTTTTGAACTGTGTGCCATACTAAACTATGATGTCTGTTCATGGAAATATATTTTTACTTAGTAGTCATGATCAAGTAACATCACACCATTAATGTATGTATTGTCATTTTATAACCAAGTGATTCATCAACGAAACTAACATGTCTGAGTGATGCTACATGTGAAGTTTTAACCAACTGTCTATGTCGCCTTTATTATCCTGGGATGACAGTGTTGATAATTATCATTTACAATATTAAAAATGATAGGCATGTAGTACGCTCACCTGTGATGAGAAGTCCCAAGAATTCTTCAACAAGGTTTATCGTCTGTCGCATGGAATCCTCTTCCGGTGATCTGAGGCTTTCTAATTCAAAGTCGGCTTGAGCCCAATACGTCAGGTTGAACTTGTTGAGCAGGTGAATAAGGAATTCATTACTTTCGATGAGCGAGGCACCGACTTGAAGTAAGACAATGTCCCGGTCGAGCATTTCAGATCGGCATTTTACATTGTGATAGAAATAGAGCTGGTTCAAGAGAGCGTAGCCGTTTCTGCGCCACATTCCAGCGTGAACTTGCGCTATCATTGCTTGGGTACGAAGGACAGGCTCTGAAAAAGAATACCAATTCAATTATAACGTGACAATTATAACTTGAGACACGGCGTTACACTAGTGTCACAATATGAGTATTGACTGTATATTGCTAGATATTAGTGCAACAAACCGCCACCGCCACACCTCAAGTTATAGTTATTTGTCTCTAAATAATAAATGGATTCTATCCACTAGACTAGATTAATGAAAAATTTTATAATCAAGATGAAAAATTGCCGCATACATCTGTGAACTACATCCAAATATGTTCTTGACTTCTAATTGTTTACTTTAGAGACCTTAAACCAAACTCAATGTAATATGCAAAGAGTTTGGCCCAAAGCCCACTAATGGCCAGGCTCTGACACGAAATTGTAAACTTCATTGCTCATACTTTGAATGCAATGTGGTGAACCGAATGATGATTGTTGCATATAGCAATAAATGGTAATAATTTGAACGAAATATGCAATCGAAAATCTTCATTTATTGTGGAACTGTTGCTGTTATTTTTAATGCTGCAATTTGTTATTTTTTAAATCAAAAATTATCTCTAGCAATTATATTTGGATATATTTTGTATAGATATTATGATGGATCTAAGAATTGAAGCGTACCTATAATTTGCTCAAGAGTAGGCCTCTGCTCGATGTGTAATTCGGGACTGTCGAAAGCCAGGTCAAATTTGCTAAGATGTAAATGAAGTCCAGCCAGGAACCTGCTGAGGGGCAGATGGATGGAGACCGGTTGTGAAGAAACGTCGTAGTTAATGCACGACGCGCTGTGGTCAGCCAATTCTAAAGAATAATCATGGATATACATTATGGAAAACATGTTTCAATAATATTACATATTATGTTGGTACTCATAAACTTAAAACTACTATAATTTAGCGGTACAACTTTCAGACTCATGTTCATTTTCCTGCTTAATATTACAAAATCTACTAGAAAACAATGACTTGAAACCATAGTATAAGTAATACGATCATCAGGCGCACACACAGAAAAAATGGTATGAGGGGTGTCCATTTTGAAATAAACCATATTATTTTTTATTGATTTTTTAATGTTAACAAAATCTAACAGGCGCCACTGACTTCCACATTTACCCCGCCTATTACTTATAACTTCTCATCGCTTCAACCGCGGAATACCGCACCTTTCTAAGTACATTACCCGTCTCCAGACATCACACTTTGAGTACACTTGGTCTGCACGTGTAAGGGTGTTCACCTATGAGTTATGCGAACTGTCGCATCCACAAGTGGGTATCGAAAGTGCGTGGCTTAACGGCCATAATTATTAGAATCGTTAGGCTATTGAGAAGGCCATGGCCCCCATATCCTGACGCGGGCCCCCAAGCTAGGATCTTTGGCGGGCCCCTCTACCTATCGCTAAGGATAATGGCAGTTTGACGCTATACAGTAGCATTTTCCAAATGGTGTACTCGGTAAAATTGATGTGTATATTTAGTGATTTTTGGTATTTAAATTATGGAGTTGTCGACTATCGATACACAGTTAAAAATTGCATCGTACAACCAAATATTAATATCATTGAAGTAAAATAGCGCCGCCACAGGCGACTTTTATTACTATTAGAGCAAATTTGTGATGTGTTTATCTCACTTATATGTCCGACTCGCCATGCCGGGCCCTTCCTGAGCCCGGGCTCCAGGCTAGAGCCCTATCAACCCCCCCTTTGTGGGGGCCATGGAGAAGGCTATTCGACAGCAAAATCATCCATGTCACAATCCTCAGTCATAAAAGGTCCTGATGAAGACTGGGAAGAAGTAATATTCCATTTACCTAAATAATTTGTATTTTTTCCACCGCTGACTTCTGATTTACCGGGGAAAAAATACATCTACGATAATCATGTTTGCATTTTTCATGATTAAATTCACAGTGAATGATAGTAAAATACTTTTGAATACATGCAATTAAATTTTGTTTTATCCTACTATAAATTGCCAATAATTATATTTTACAAGATTAGTGATTGTAATCTGGTAAAATGAAATTGGTAAAGTATAACAACATATTATTATGATAATTAGTTGCATAGTTTTGAATATTTTAATTGATGTTTTAAAATTAACCAGGTAATAAATTTACCGATCTACACATTAAAAAAATCATTTAATATATGGCTGTATCTATATGAGCATTAAAGTATAAAACTTTAATGTACCCCATAGATTTCGGTCATTCGTTTGTATAGGTCAATCATAGGATGATGATATTGAATATACGAAAGACTTATATAAGATAATAAAAAAATATTTTGTCGAAGAAAGCCTAATTACCTTTAACTTCGTGTTTGATTGCTGAATTGGTGGCAGGTGGATTGTTGAAAAGTTTGGAGAGAACGGCACGGTATGCTTTCACCAAAACTACTTTGTCAGTTCCACACCACTCCAGGGCAAGAGAGACAACTGTCGCCAACTTTATGTGAAGGTTAAAAGCCGACTCCCATTCTGGTTCAAATTCCATGTGCTGTCCAACCTGTAGAATAGTTTGATAAAAAACCTATACGTTTTAGCACAAATCTACTGTATAATTATTTTTTTGCTTAATTCTTTCATTATCATCCAACTATATGTAACAATCTTGAAAAAATATATGGACACATATATCGTCACTGTTCTGGCAGAAGACACCAATTCGAAAAAATGACATATTGAGTTATACCACAATGTTCCTTATTTCAAACTTTGCCGTCTGGAAACCTTCTTAATAACTAAACAGTCTTTATTTTAAAGTCATCCTTTTTACGATTACTTAATAAACTCACATGATAGACCATTTCAAACATTTTAACAACTTCAAAGTCAAATTACTCAAAACTAGTATTCTCCAGTTAGTGTGTTCTGCCAGAACAGAGACGATATAATATATATCTATATATATAATGGAATATTTAGTCACATCTCGATTATTGTATGAAATAGATAATGGATTGTAGTAAAATTGATTTTGTATAAATGAACAATAAATAAAGCAGTTTACTGATTGCCAAAAACAATATGCATGCGACTATAAAAAGTGATCATTAATAATTAACATGTATTTCAGAAATTGCATCCAATACCTTTTCAGTAACTTACTTTAGTTTACATTTGTTACATTTATTTAAACATTCTTATGGTAGACTTTTAGAAAGCTATGAGCAAGAATTTTAAAGAGTGTACGTATTGATAAAAATTTGTACATACACTTGCTTATTTTTTTTTTCTACGGCTTGCCAAAAAATTTTAAAAAATTCAGACATTTTCACAAAATTATGTATGAAAAATTCAGTTGTGCATCTAAAAGGTTAATTGGTTAGGTTTTCATGATGTCGACATTATATGCATCAGTAGGTCTATTCTATACACACGGCGGCTATCGAAGGTGGTTTATCATATTTATGTATTGAGGCAGTTAATTGTTACAATAAGTTAACCGTCTAAACCAGGGGCGGGCAAACTTTTTGGATGGAGGGCCAAATTCAAAAATTCAAAATGTGCGGCGGGCCGCAAGTAAAATACCATTTTTAGATATACACTATTTATTATCACGAAAAATAAGCATCACAAAAAAATTTATGAGAAGAATGAAAGTGTTGTACAATTTTTCAAATTCAGGTGTTAATTTTGTGGTTTATATTTTCAAAACTGCTTGTAAATGGGCATCGGAGATATTTGATCGTAAAATTTTTTTATTGAGGTTCATGATCGAAAATGTTTGTTCACATATATAGGTTGATCCAAAAACAACGAACATTTTTCTTGCATAATCTTTAAGTTGTTCGAATTTGTCTGAATTAAGGGCATTGTAAAATTTGGATATATCTTCACGACGATGCAATTCTCTTAAATCAGTGTCACACTGCAGACCAATAATCTCAAGTTGTAGCTCTGTCAGTACACTATCAATATCTATTGAAAATGGATCGCGTACTGTTGCTAAACTTGTCTCAATCTTTTTGTCACCAAATCTTTGTAAAAAATCGTCATTCAGAGCTTTAATAATTTTACCATATTCTTCAAATTTATATTCTGGTATATTCAGCAACTTCAAAGTTGGAAAGTGGTCCACGTTCTTATTCGATATTTGTCGAAGGAACAACTTGAGTTTTAATTGAAATCCATTCAAACTCTTCACCATATTGTGAGCATATATTTGTTTTCCTTGCAACGCAGAGTTAAAAGTATTTAAATGTGTCACGATGTTCAACATAGAAAATAGTGGTTACATAGTGTGAGACGAGACGCAAGGAAGACATACTGAGATAATACATTAACGAAACAACAAATTCTTCAAATTTTAATCTATTGTCAATATTTTTTAAAAAAATATAAAAAAAGTTATTCGTAATCAGAAGTACAATTAATGATGGCGGGCCGCAAAAAAATACCCGGCGGGCCGCAGTTTGCCCTCCCCTGGTCTAAACTGTCAAAAGTTCCTATGTTTTAACAGCCCCTCTCTTGGCTGTGTTAACTTTTAGAGCGACACAGTTTTGACAGATTAAATGGCTAACTTATTGTAACAATTATAATACCTCAATACATAAATATTATAAACTACCATCAATAACAGCCTTTTGAATAGAATAGACCCACAGGTCTTTAGAAAAGGCTTTGTTAGTTCTAAATTTTATAACCACTAATCAATGCAGTGTGGTTTAAAAAAATAAATACCATAGTAACAATACTATGTTAGTAACTAAATTTGATCCGGCAGCAATTCATAATTCCTTTGAATTTGCTGCTGCCGCGATACACTATTACCATGCTATGCGATATCCGGGTCTTCCTGAATGGTTTAACCTTGTTGTGGTCTCTCTAGCGCTTATGATGATGCATATTCATCATAGAAAAGTGTTTATACCATAATTTCTACCTGTCTCGACACAGCATCCATGCCCTGCATCATTGTCAGCAGATTGAGGATAAGGGGAAGACCCTGGAGGAATCCTTGCCTCAGGGCTGGCGTCCACACTTCAGGCTTGGCGCTAAGCAGATACTTTAAGTCGTAAAGTATGAATTGCGCCCGTTTGAACATCGTGTTTGAAACGTTGCGTTCAAATTCCAATTTTTCTGTCGATCAAACAAATTGTATGTTGTACAAACAAATGGATAGCATCTGGATTCAATATGATAACCGTGATAATAAACTATCCAGGTAAAACGCTTTGACTATTACATACTAAAGTGATGTCATATTATTATGACTTGACTTGTAGCTATAGGAAAAATTATATTCTTTTAACATTATACTATAATGAACATAACGCACCATGAGTGTAAAACCAAGGCATCTGAAAGGCATATTTAGGATATATTAGGGTTTGAAGTCTTCGTTTTGTTAGGAGAAATAGAGTTTCTAAAAAAAAACCATAATATTTGGTTTATATCTATATTACATTGCATGTTCTTTCAGTTACTTCACTTTTACATTATCAAGTTCACGATTTTTGCAGTTGTTTTGCATTTAATCTCAAAATTGAAAAATATGCAGATGCCTTGGTTTTACACTCACGGTGCGATAATATGACATACGAAACGTTCTAATTTCAAAAATTGAAAAGCCATCTAAAAAAATGTACATAATACATATGTAAATACTATTTGTATTAAAATACAAATACAAAAGCCAATAGCCAATAGTAGCTCTATTATAGAGAGTACTACAAGAACCGTTAGTTAACTTTAGCATAGTGGTCTATGTGCATGGGCGCGAAACCCGAGAGATGCAGGTTCGATTCCTGCGGGGTGGGGTGTGTCTTACTTTTTCCAAAAAGATTTTTCTATTGGTTATAATGTATTTTCTCAGAAGTGTTTTTTTGAAAAATTTGTATGTTCAATAAATGATTTCGTCAAAGAATGAATATTAATTATTATAAAGTATTTATTACCTAAACCTTTTAAAACAATGACATAATATAAATTTGAATATAAATATTACATAATATATACAATATTATTATCTTCAAGGATCTATTATTGTCAAAAACCCTGAAGCGGAACTAATATGCTAAAATAACAAAATGAACAAATGAAGGATTCTCTCTCACCTTGCTTGTTACATTTCCTGGTGCACTCTGAGAGGAATGTGTTGAGTAAAAAGTACAAAGCGTCTTCGTGCGCGATGAGATGATGAGCCAGAGTGGGCACCGTGTAGATTTGCACCGATAGAGAAGAAACCGAGAACGCATGGTCATGGTCGTCGTTTATAAACTCCTTCATTATTGTACCTGAGAAATAAAACATTCATTGTTTTGGTTTGGTTTGGTGGCATACAAGTGTTTTATATAAGGTTTTAAACTTTTCCATCCTATAATAATCGTTGAACGCCAAATGTGGCCATATTAGATTAAAATAAACTCGAAATCGAAAGTTGTGAAAAGATAAAAGTAAATTGAATATTATAAGTGACGTAATAATATATTGTGACAAGGCAATGTCAAAAAAATCCAATGAAATGTATAACAATTATTAAAATGATATATCTCTGAAAATGTCAGTTTCTTTAGGTATATTCAGGAGTGCATAAATCGATGTGAAAGTGTTAAAAAATCAACAAAGTGGCGTTTAAATGAGAAATTCGTGTACTATCCCAGAGATTTCGGAATAATTATTATAGGCATTGTTTGGCCAGGAACAATGTTGCAGTTTCTCAATGAGCGAGTAGGTACTAGATATTTCTTTTCAAACTATTTCCCATACCATAATGCTTGGTGAAAACAGTAGAGAGCGATTTCTTGGTGTCATAGTCCATGAGCATCCCGGCGATGAGCAGTCGATGCCAGGCGGCACGCGCCGCTTTCCACATCTGGCAATCTCTGAGGAGTACTCCTTCCGCCACCGTCATCTCTTTGGGTCGGTTGAAAAGGGCGGCAGCGCTCAGAACCTTTCGGAATCCTTCCGCATTCGCTACAAACGATTGCATCCTAGGAAATTGAATAATAAAATTATTGTGATTATACATTCTCGTGTCGCTTGCGTAAACGTCAAAAGTACCGCATTCTCGTGAAGATAAGTCTAACTTGAAGATTTATCCTATTTATTCAATTGGGAGTTAATATTTAAAAACCTTCAACTTGGGACTGTGATAGGTATTAGACATTATCTAATCATGAAATTATGAGACATGCAATTAAACACAAAATATGTACTGAAAAATTATCTTTGACACGCTAAAGAAAATAATACAAATTGCTTTATAAAGCAAAGATTAAAAATCTACCTTATATCAGGGTTAGGATTGCGGGTATTCCATATGATTTTAATACGAATTGAATTGTAAATTTAAAACTCAATTATTATAATATTTAGTAAACTTTTCCAAAAATTACTAAAATCTATCATCAGAAAGATGTAGACGGCTCAATTTGGTAGAAATACATACAATTTAAAAAACAGAAAGGCATTTTTATTTCCTACAAAAATTCAGGTTTAAAAAGTTAACAGATATTACATTGCACTGAACTCACCATTGAAGTAGTTTCATAGCAAAAATTTGATGCGCAACGACATGCGTATGTACCACTAGGACTTTTAAACTTCTGTTCCCATGTCGGGCTGTGAATCTGAAAGAATACAAACTATAATATTAGAATGTTAGGCACCGAGTCATAAATTTACCGATAGTGTTAAAGAGACGACGGCAAACTGCGGCTCGTTAGCGAAAATAAAATTACAATATTGAGGGAAACTTTTCTGTGAAGGTCTCTTAATTTATGAATAGTGAAGAGATCGTAACTTTTGTTACGAATAGTCTCAATGGTAATGTTTAGCAATCCCCGATTATTTGTCTATTATATCGTCCGATTGATATCGACACAGGACACTATTGAAACGCAATTGCTTCAAATTTATATGTTTTGGTATTGGATATGAAAATATGGAGAAAGAATAATGCAATCTGATTTTACAGCTCAAATTGCCTGCTATAAAAGAACTACAAAATATAGACTCAACGATTTTCAACATATTATGATGTTCTTCCTCTTTTATTGTTTACAGGGCTAATCATGGTCACGATGCATATCTATGGCACTTGAAAAAAATCTAAATCGTGCTACTAATATTCATTTCGTCTGTACATGTCAAAAGTTTGTCACCGCCAAGCATAGAATAGTGAATTTTACATAAAATAAAGAATGTATATATGTAATTACTTTTCTATTTCTGTTTTCAGTTCATTGCAGTGTTGGAAGGTGGAGCATTTTACAACGGCGCGTCCCTCCCTGTCTATATTCGTCACATATTCCACTGCGTCGCGTTGAGTACACTTTATGACGCGTGTCAGCGTTGCTATAACCTAAAACAAATATAAAATTTAAAAGTACATATAACCCTCATTCATCATACCCCGAAGAGTGCGAATTCGTTATATTGAAATCAATTTTTAATATTATTTTGTCCAACACTTGTTTTGATTCAGGCCACATTCCACAAATCGCCATGAATGGAATCACATGCGTACAATCATTCTCTCTCACTCACAAATAAAAAAATTACAAGTATGTATCAATGAAACAAAAGTAAGCCGATATTTGGCAATGTAACATTGTTACGCTTATTTTATGTAATCACACAATTCACACATCGCGCAAAATTGTTTTATGAATATGATGACAGTAAATCCTCGTTAGCAAGAATACTGATAATTCAAAATTCGCCGTAATTCGAAATTTTCCCTAAAAAAAGTCCCTTGAACATTATTTTCATATAAACCCATACTTTTAATTCGAAATGATTTCAGAGTCCTGGCACATAAAAATATTCAATAAATCGTAATAAAGTACACTATTTCATGAGCCAGTCATTGAAAATAATTGTGACAGACTTTTCTTAAAACATCAAAAATTACTATGAAGGTAATACAAATAATCCTGACATTTTATGACCCAATTCAGTAGGCACATCTATGATCAGAAACGAAATTAATGATAATCAAAATTTTAATATTTTTCCCCATACATTTCATATTTCGTAATAACGAATTTTTTTTCGATTCTTGGTCCCATGGAATTCGTTTTAACGAGGTTTTTAATTTATTTTTGTCACCTACCTGTTCGAATGTATGTGTTTCATCATTATATAGGACAGTGCAGTAACTATCAGGCTGGTCTAAAATTCTCAATGGATCCTGTTCATTGTCTTTTAATCTGTAAATATAAACAAGATTTTTCTTTATTATCTAGTATAAAACAATTAAAAATAATTAACTTCTGTTGTAATCAACATTTTCTACAATGACCTAGTTACCAGTAATTCTAGACATACTTAAAGGATAACAATGTCGGTCAACTGAGATTGCATTTCATGTAAATAGACAGTAAGTTATGCATATTTATTTTTTATTATCGTTTACCTACTATTAGTAACTATAGAGTAAGTATTATTATTAGCTATTAGCACATGTGAGAGAAAGTGATGATCACATGTCCACCGAGTGATTACATGCTTCCTGAGAGAAAAATAAGTCACCTCTAAAATAGGGCAGCAGAATATAAAAAAAGAATAAAAAGATAATTTACGTATACGTATGCATGGGGTCATTTCTTTCTGATATAAAACACAAATGCGTCATTACTCTTTGACAGAAAATACTCACACACGGTGTATACAATTTATTTAATTAATAATTATGTTGGTAATTATGTCCGATCCTAAGATCATATGGGCCTCCGCAGAGTGGAGATTTGTATCAACAGATTTTTGTTTTTTCTTTATGAGAAAAGGATGTTAGCCACTCACTCAACCTATTGGGTCCATACTGACACCAATATGTGTATTTGCCAGACCCTGCATTTGAACTTGGGACCCACGACATTATAAGACGATGCGTAAGCCGCTCAGCCATGGTGGACTTGCAGTCGTTACATATTTCACATGCCCGGAATCCACGTTTTCCCACTGTATACTTGCATGTAGTTCCTGCAGTCCTGTTTTATTTTAGTACCTACATAAAATTCCTTATTTCTCGCAATTTACGTTTGAAATATTCAAAATCCAATTTATTTGTATTTGAACACATTCAATTCAATGCATTGAAATGAATTCCGGATGCATGTGTGCAATTATATTTATAGACATGTCTGTATTGCCCGAGACCAATGTTACACAATGCGATTGCATATTTTTTTATTGTTTTTTTGTCCAAATATCTAATGTCACAGTCAGTAAAAAAAAACATTGTTGGTTCACGAGAAAAGGAACATTCTCCAAAAGAAACATTAACATCATATGCTCCAAACCAATTCCTAAATGTAAAATCGAGGTTTCACTGTATTTATTACTGCAGTAGGACAGTGTCAATAAAGATGCTAGGGCGTCTGGTGCAGACACCTGGAAGATACTAACCAAGGATAGGGGGAGGTGGAGGAAGTTGTCAGAGGAGACCATGGGTTGTTAAGCCACTGATGATGATAATGTTTATTACTATTATGAGTAATTTTTAATCGACATTTTTGAAAAGATAATATGTATCAATTATTATTCAAATAATACATTGGTATAATTCGAGGGCTTAGTGTCAAACAACACTATCTACAAAAGTGCAACTTTACAGGAGAGCCAAAAATCGTTATTTTAGATTCTTGTAACTTAACAAGGGAAATGTTTATTTAAAACCTAATGTTAATATTTTATAATTTATTGTGTATTGTACATTTATCTTGCTTATGATGATGTTAAAATTTATAGGGATAGTTTAAAAAAAATATGAAAACAAGGGTAACTAATGTAGTTAGCATTAAACTTTACTGACGATTTAATAAGAAATTAGAAAAGATTGACATAACGCTGTTTGACTATCATCTAGCCGTAAATGTAAAATAACGTTATCTCAAAAAAAAAAAAAAACACTTTTTTGTAGATAACGTTGTCTGACTTTAAGCACTCGAATTACACACAGATAATAACGATGCAAGTTGCACCTAAATACAATTGAAAAATAAGGTTAATTTTCAATTAAAGTGTGTATACATTTTTTTGGAACAGCTGTTAGTTTGCATCAGTATTATGACAATATTTATTTTTTTAAATATGATAATAAAATTTACAATAGAATTTTTAATTTGAATATTGATAAACAATAATTACGGAACAAGGATAAGATGAAAATTTACTACTAATGACAGGATTAATGACAATTAATATTATTTCATATTTAAAAAAAAAACAAATGTGGTTTTATTAATATTATGTGGTTAGATAAATGTTTTACATAATATTATGATACAATTACGTACTACAAATTTATGTTGCCAAGTTAGTTTCAATTAAGAAAAAGGTAGATAAACATTGACATTCTTTACTGCGTGACAGAAAAGGGACACTGCGCCATGGGTTCCCAATATTTCTCAAATCTCAATCCCTTTTGATAATAGACAAGTGCGACCCGCTGCCAAATTTGAGTTCACATAAATCCACATACACAATTCAAATAAATTTAAATATGGAATTCCGTCCAAAAGCGGTTCATATTGTAGTATGAATAATTAGATAAAAATTAAGATGAAAAGAACTTTTTATATACAACGTTTTTAAATTTTCTGTTGAATCATATAAACTTGACTTGACTAGCTTCAAGATTAGATCAAAAAAGATTGTACTTGATAGAAATACTGAAATGTTATTTTGACATTTCATATTGATTTCCATAGTAACGCACGTATATATTAATAATTTAGTTGCTAGGATCCCAGACCCCTAGCAACCAATAATGGTGTCGAAATAACTTTTCATACAAAACAGAATTAACTGAAAATGAATTCAATTCTACTTAAAGATGGCTAAAAGTATTAAAAGAATGCATTGGCATCGTGTTCTGATATATTCTAAAAGTTTCAAATGTCTAGCTAGTCGGGAAGTTAGTTAAAAATCGATTGCAAGATTTGTACTGGATAAACAACCACCGGACAAACAAGAATACGACCTAATAAAAACGTTGTAAAGAATTAATTTTGACATTGAATCCATATAGTCATCTTTATTTACAATTTAGTTGACCTCCATTTTAACCCCATAGAAAAGTCCCTCTGACGCTGAGGGTAGTGACCCATGGGTTTGGAGCCCATGCTATACATTCTAACTAGTTAGTAATTTTCATAAAAATACATGTCCCAAACCTGAGATCGTTAGGGAGGCCCGGTGAATGTTCCAGAGTGAGTAGCTGATAACAGTAGCTGAGTGCAGCCAAAAATACCTCTTTAGTTCTAGCGCTCAACTCTTCAGGCAGCCCCTGGGGCTCTTCTTGTGGCAGTGTACCAACCTGAAAGAGTAATAAACAAATAATAAATACAAGATAGTATGCAAGTGACAGTATCTACGACATTCATTTGTTTCTTTTTTTAAATTTTGTATAAAATGACAACAGACCTACAAACTTATCTGTAGAATGGCCAAAAATGGAACTACGAACTACCATAAAACACCATTTTGAAAATTTCATTCGAATGTCAGATTTTGTCCAGTTACGAGTCCTGATTGGGTAGTTTTCGACAGTGGCTACCCCATCCCATTCTTTAGATAAGTTTGTAGGTCTGTACCTACCTATTAAAAAATTGCATTTTGAATTTGGAATGGTTACATACCTACATCAAAAAATATCACTAATGATTTTTACTTCATTCAAATAATGAAGCATTATGTTTCCTAAAGAGTGAGTAAAATAAATTTTCATTTCAATACAGCGATAGTCGTCCAGTTGGTCGAGTCGTCCCTGTCTCTGAAGCCGTGAGTTACAAATTCAATCCAATAGGTAATTTTTCAACGTGTGTTTGATCCACTGCAAGGATCCAAAAGGTTGGGCGAATAGCTAAGCTAACAACCAATCTTTATAAAAAAACATAATTGACTGAACGGAGGAGGAGTACGTACGACATGCAATTCGCAAAATGGTTCACTTCTCCAGGCCTCAGTGTCGCCACAATCGCAGCAACCTCCACCATTGGAAGTGCCCATCTTGTATTTGTGGTGACGGTGAGGAGATCTCTTAAAGCAGTCCACACAGAGTACGCACGTGTTGTCCATACCTAAAAACAACAGATACAACGCAATATAATAAATGATAAAACACAATACGTATTGGAATTAAAATCATCAGATGGAGCAGCCCCAAAACAATAATATATAATATATAAAATATATATAAGCCAGGGCCCAAATATATGAAAATGAAGCTAACAAAAAAGACTCTTGGTCTACTGTTTAAATTAACTGAAATTCATTTAACTTGTAACAAACTTCACTACTATCAGCATTTTTTTTTATCGGCAGTTAATTTTGATTTCAACACGAAAGAGTCAATTCCATAAATTATTATTATTATTACATATTAGGCAAGTTCATGGATTCAGCAGAAATTGTGCAGATATTGCCAAGATATTAGGAGAATATTTAAATAAATAATCTCGAATATGTCAAATCGAAAAATGAAAACAAAGACAGCTACTATCAATAAGCCGCAATTCACCAATTAACAAAATATTCATAAAACTAAAAATCTCATCAAGTGTTTTAATACTAAAATTTCATAAGGCTACCTCTTGTTAAAGTCAAACTAGTTGAACAGTCTGCTTAAATAATATCTGAATATAAAATATTATGGGCGTCTCACCGCATTCTCTGCAGCTGTAAGCGGGCTCTCCAAGTTTGAAGACTCGGCCGCATATGGAGGGCGGCTTGTCCAACTGCGCCAACCGCTGCAGAGCCTGCTCCGGCTCCTCCCCGCCGCAGATGAACCGTTCCAAAGGTGACAGGAGAAGAGCTGTGGCGCGTTCTTCGTCGAAAGCCCATTCTGGAAACAACAAACAATACATCCGTAAAAATTAAGACAGTACTCATATATAACACTTCTGAAAATAACATCAGACAAGAAAAAGAAACAAAAAAATAACTTAAAAATAAAGCTATACAAAAACCGGACTACTGGGCTGGGTATCTTTGAAAGGTAGATATTGAGGAGGGCCTTCGGGGCCGTATGCAATGCAGACATCACCTGGAGGCGGTCAAGACCCACATTAAACTAATAGTGTCAATGATGACGAATATAACAATGACCGCTGGCTTGACTCATAAAATTACCAAGTATATTAGGAATTTATTCACTTTGTAGTCAAAAAGTAAAAGTAAAAAACTTATTTTTATCCAATAGGCCCCAAAAAAGAGTAAATAATTATCAGCCAGCAACAAAATGTAGAAAACTGCATGAAAAACGATCAAAAAAACACATTATAAATCCTTGAGAGGCACTCATCTGGAAATACCAAGGTCATCATAATATTACCAGTAATTGTTTAAATACACTTTTAAGTAGAAATTTTTAATGCAATTCGACCAAAACAACTCATACGAATGATCTCATCTAAATTGTATCAGATATAAAATATATTATTTGCCAATTGGTAAAGCATTAAGCCTCTATCAGGAAATTTGTTTGAAAGAATGTAGTAAGAATTGATGTGAAACTTGAAAAAATGTGGGTGGAATAATAAATTTTAAAATCTTTTGTCACCTATATGTCTGTCTCATTTATAAATCACTAGACTAATAACATGCGGCCAGTGGCCCGGTCTGCATGAATAGACATTAATCATAATTTGTTAAGGTTTGAAATTTTGGCACCAGTCCAAAGAACCAAAGCTTTTGTAGCCGACAATAATCTCATTCTAATCGAAAAACACAGGTAAATACGCTAAAAGCGTGAATAATCATCTCGCCGCCCACTGCAGCCACAGGTTAACATTTTGCACATCTGATTTGTCGGTTATGAGTTACAATTACGATTGCCAAAAATCCCGTTTTGGCCGAGTTAGGCCTTGTAGAGGATCCCGTAAACCCACCACCCAACATGTGAGTGTTTAAAATTTTTCAAGGCATAACTAACAAAAGCAACACAATCGACGAAATAGGGTGGCAGATGTCGTTGATCGAAGAGTCACATTAATCTGCGCGCAAGTCTGGGAGGTGCCGCTACATTCTAGACTGTTTGAAATTGGACCTTCGAAGAAATAAGATAAATTACTCTAGCATTTAAAAATAATCTGCGTAATACAAGACTGCTATCAGCCACTATCGGCAGCTATCGAGAGTAATTTATCATATTATTGTATCAAAGTATTAGCACTTATTGTAACAATTACAATAAGTTAGTTGTAATTGTTACAATAAATGCTATGTTTTAACAGCACCTCTCTTGGCTCTGCTAAATTTTAGAGTGAGATAGACAGTTTTGACTGTTTAGACGGCTAACTTATTGAAACAATAAAATTATAATATTTCAATACAAACATATGATAAACTACCCTCGATAACCGCCGATAGTAGTCTTGTGTATAGAATGGATGCGCAAGTATCAACGTTAACTGAAGAATCATAATACTTTAGTGGAATCCATGTCTCGGTATTGTCTTAAATATTGTTGGCAACTTTAGATACAATCTCGGTGACTGAATATAATTCACATATGGTTTATTTGATCGATATGTATGTACATGTGGCTGCAGGATACTGTCCCAAGGTAGTGCTACAACCAATCCATAACCCATGTATGGATTAAAAATGATTATTTACCTGATAATACTTTGATTACAAGTACCTAATGAAGAGGCTAAGAAAGTGATTCATTCACTGACTGACCAGTGATTATAATAATACAAGCGTTTTGTGTGCCAATCTAAAGGCTACATGCAGCATCTATCAGCTGTTTCCATATACATCATTTTGAAATGTCAAAGACAAAAATACTAAACATTGGCTATGATAAATAAAAAGGTATGTTTTTAAAAACAGAAAAAATATGAAATACGAGGGTGGGTCAATAAGTCCTTAGAAAAGCCGACAGGTGGCGCGACTAGTACTGTAAGCGGTTTGTTTTCATGCAGCGGCACTATCGATTCAGTATGCTGCGAAGTTTCAATCAGATTGGTCGGGTTGTTGTGTGTTTCTCGTACATTTAAAAAAAAAAATTGCTTGTGGAAAATGGAAAAATGGAAAATGGAGAAAATTGAGTTTAGAGCTGTTATTAAACATTTTAATATAAAAGGGTTAACAGCAAAGGAAATAAAAAATGAGTTGGATTTAGTTCACGGCATATCTGCTCCTTCACTTGCAACTATTTATAACTGGTTAAATGAATTTAAACGTGGTCGTACATCAACAAAGGATGAACCACGCTCAGGACGTCCTGTAGAGGTGACTACACCAGAAATGATCAATAAAATCCACGATATGGTGTTAAGTGACCGAAGATTAAAGTTGAGTGAGATAATTGAGGTTACAGGGATCTCAAAAGGTAGCGTCATTTCTATTTTACATGACAAATTGGGCATGAAAAAAATTTCTGCAAGATGGGTGCCGCGTTTGCTCACAGTCGACAATAAACGCAATAGGTTGGTGGCCTCTAAAGCCCTGTTGTCGCTCATGCAACGCAATCCGGATGAATTTTTTCGTCGCTTTGTGACTGTAGATGAAACATGGATACACCACTATACTCCCGAGACGAAAGAACAGTCAAAGCAGTGGATTGCGAAAGGCGAACCATGTCCAAAGAAGGCGAAAACCGTAAAATCAGCTGGTAAGGTTATGGCTACTGTATTTTGGGATGCACGTGGAATTATTTTCGTTGACTATTTGGAAAAAGGAAAAACAATAACAGGGGATTATTATGCATCTTTATTGGACCAGCTAAAAAACAAAATTGAAGAAAAACGGCCTCATTTAAACAGGAAAAAAATCCTCTTTCATCAGGACAATGCCCGTGTTCACACATGTTTACGATCAATGGCTAAAATTGAAGAATTGAAGTTCGAATTGGTCGACCACCCACCGTATTCGCCAGATTTAGCCCCCAGTGACTTTTTCCTTTTCCCAAACTTAAAAAAATGGCTAAGTGGACAACGTTTTTTTTCAAATGAAGAAGTCATCGATCGGACAAATGCTTATTTTGAGGACCTTCCGAAAACTTATTTTTCTGACGGTTTAAAAAAATTGAGAAACGTCTAACCAAGTGTATTGAGCTCCAAGGAGATTATGTTGAGAAATAAAAAAAAAATACAAAAATAAAAACTGTTTTAATGCTTTTTTCTAAGGAATTATTGACCCACCCTCGTATCATTATGAAAATGGTAAGATAAAAATATTAAAAACAATATCTTTTCTGTGTCTAACACTAATTCTAATACTACGGCAAAGGATGCAGCAGATAAAATCAATAGTGAACTAGTCATTCAAAACATTTGGAGACGGTGCCAACAAAATTATAATTCATTGCCAAAGGTCACATTTTGCGAGCTATCGTCAGTTGGTTACTCAATGTAGGCCACGCATAGTGAAATAAATACATTCATTCATCGATCACAAGTTTAGACTACTGTCAATAACGTAAATTCATCTTATCAACTGACAGTATTGATTGCCATATAGTCCTGGGTTTGTTTACCTGGAAATAATTCTCCTAAAGGAGAGACCTTGCATAGGCTTTGTGCTAATTATGTCATTTATGGAAGATCTCTATCTAATACTAAAAGTTCATAAGGTTGCTTCTATATATTACAGTCCAATCTCTTTGTGCTCACTTTAATTCTATTAAATGAAATATTCTGGTTATAAAACCATGACAATGCATTCAATTTTGTATTACATACCGATTGTAAATACAATATTATGACCTATTTATCAAAAATTTATTGTTATCAAAATAATTCTGTTGCTGATAATAACTGATTACCCTGGTAAACCAACGTAATTCATTAGCATGCAGTGTGGTAGAAACTGTCATTTTTGATAAATCGGCTTCATAAAACAGCTATGTGAAAATATTGAACAGCAGATGGTTGCATACCTATGCAAAGCACCAGATGAATTTGGCAATTGGCTTTATTCAATGCGTGATACAAACATATGACTACATCACGTATATATTAAATATATAAAAAAAACATTCATTTATATCAATTAGATAAAAAAAGAATTTTTACTATCAACACCACAAGCATAATGTCAGATTTTAAAAATTTGTTTTGAATTGCTTTTATAATTGCAATGTAATAAAAATGCTGCCAGTAAGTGCAAATGAAATAAAAAATCTTCATGAAAGGAGAAGAAATGGATACTGGATTTCAAATTTGGAATACATCAGACATTGAAATTTACTTCATAGAGGTTTTTTATGCTGTGACTGCTGTGTGTCTGTTTTATGATTTGAACATGTGTACATTTTATACAAAACAAAAGAATTTTCATTATACTGTGATATATTATTGAGCAATGCGAAATCACTTTTAGCTAACCTAGTCAGTTGACCATTTGTACTTTATTTTGCTTCAATTTTATACATTTAGGCTCCATCTCCATAGAAGAAAGTTTTTTTCAACGTCTTTAACTCATTTAGTGCTAACACCGCGACTGGCGCGTTTGGAGTACTTGGCCATTATATATAATTAACGTGTTATTTAAATGTGGTAATTAAAAGTTCAGCAGTGATTGACAAACAGATACTAATAATAATTTACATAGCTACATATACAACTGACCATAAATAACATTAAAAATTTTGACCTTACTGAAAAAAAAGTTATTGACCAAAATACTCATATTCGATAATTTTGATCATTGTAGCGTAAACTTATTTATATGTTCGGCTACAGGAATTTTATCGGTAGAGGGAATCTGGTTAATGTGTAATGAAAAACCGTCACAACTAAACAAACTAAAAACATAAAATGTCCACTATCAGCATTAAACCACCAACCTTTAGGTTGATAGCTAGCAAAAGTGAATATGGGATAGTTTTCAGTAATGACAAGAGTTCAATGCGTAGTTGTCATACATTGATGCTAATAATGTTGAAGATTATCAAAATGGAGAGCAAATCAAATAGTCTCTGGTGTTTGTGTGTTTCGATACATAGATTGATGGGTTAAACAGCGATACTCAAACTGCGGCCCTTTGAGCTTTTATGTGCGGCCCGAAACACATTTATTATGAGGAATTTCGTATATCTTGAGATTCGTTTCGACTTTGACGCACAGATGGTGACACCCGAAGAGGATTGTCATTATGGTCCACATCAGATCTGGTATAAGTGTGCACACGATTAATTTAAAAATATGCATAATTTTTAAAATCTCAAAATTTTTTTGTAAAAAAGGGGGGTTCCATGATTTTTTTCGTCACACCAGTAGTGATGCGGCCCGCGTTACTTTACAAATATATGTATTTGGCCCAAAGAAAAAAAAGGTTGAGAATCATTGGGTTAAACGAATGGCTAAAAACCAATCCTCATAAAAAATATGTTAATATACACTGTAGATCCATATTAGAACGGGATCAGTATAATGATATGTATATTAATAAAATTATCTCCTCATAGGCCTCTTTCATATTTTTTTTTCTTTAAATATACACATCTGGCAAACTATAAACCAATATAGCCTAGTATTTTAAAAAAAAAGTAAATCGAATGTATGAAAGTGAAATTGAGTCAATATGGTTGTATACACAGCAGTTTTAGATAACTACCGATGCATGATTTGAAAATGAATGAAATCGTGTCTAATTATATTCTAATGACGTTGTTATATATATGTTATCATTAAATTGTATGATATAATAATATTGCAACGGCAGGGTTTTCTTTGTGAGAAACGTATGCCGACTGCGTGAAGTAGGTGTTTATTTTATACAGATACAATTTCATACGACAAGCAACAATATTGCATCCTAAGCAAAAATTTCCGGCACAGTGGATCAATTATATTATTGATTACCTACGCAGCTAATACTACTTTTGTATGCAGAAAAGACACATAGCCATAGGGAATAATCTCTCTTCAAACCACATCCCAATAAAACAAATTACCTTGTCGCAGAATTAATAAGTGTTGTTTCTGATGATGTACAGGTCATCGTCACCCCGGCGAATGCGGATTCGTTAAATCGCGATCTTTTTTTAAAACTTGAAATTGTGGAAAGGGGAAATTATCCACCAAATAAATTTTTTAATGTGGATGAGACGGGTCTCTATTGGAAATGAATGCCAACACGTACGTTTATTTCCATAGAGGAGAAGACTGCTTCTGGATTTAAAGCATCCAAGGATCGTCTAACTCTTCTTCTCTCATTGAAGATATTGATGGAGGTGATAGAGATGCCATGCATGTTGGGTGGAAACAATTTAATATTATCAAAGCTATCAGAAACATCGACAAAGCGTGGAATGAACTCAACCCGTCGTGTATGAAGGGTGTTTGGTAAAGGTTGTTCAGTGAAATTATTGAAGTTCACTACAATTATTAAAATGATATTCAAAATATCATCAAAGAGATTAGTCTTATAGCCATATTCGGAGCCATTGAATGTGTTGATGATGTAGATGATATTCAGATTTTGTTAAAATCAAAAGGCGAACCCTTAACTAATGAAGAGCTGCAGAAAATGGACTGCCATACGTCCCTAGAAAATGACGTCTCCGCACCTGTTCCCGTGCGAAAGGTGTTAAAACCATTGAAAAGGCCCTTTCTCTTCACAATCAATGCATGGAGTTGTTAACGACGAAGATTATGAGCGAGTGAGTGCTGTAAAACGTGGCTGTAATGCATTACTTGACAGTATGTAATCGCAAATTTTGCACAATAAAGATCGCGATGAACGGGGGTACCTGTACTGGTACTGGTTTCAAGTGATATTAACCATGGGGATACTAATATAGTAATTATTCTAAATAACAGTAGTTCTCTGAAATTATTCTACAATATTTAAATCCCGTTTGGAGCTAAAAGCAAATTTAATACCATTTTCACTAGCCACTCTTTTCCCTATTTTGTGGCTGAAGACCATTTCCAACATCATTCATATTATTAATTGACTCAGCATTTATTTAGTAAAAATTACATACACCCGGTAAAATTTAATATAATTTATATTATCATTCTGTGGTTTCAAGAAGTCAATTTCAATTTTTCATAAATTAAAAAATAGCACGTAGGAATATAATTATTAATTATTATGTTCCTGTGTAGAGATCGGCAGAAAAAACCAAGTGGCTTCCTTTTCTGCAGTATTTTCAATGCCACAAAAACCGACAATTAAATTCAGAGAAAATCGCCCAGTCATCAATCTGCTAGGTAACTAAAATTTAATATGCTCAAACAGTTTCCTTGAAATTATGATAATATACAAGTCAAAACTTGCCAAGCATTTCTTGTAAAAAGAAATGTAAATTGGTCAATCACCACCGGTTACTTTGGTTCAGTGTTAGCCAACCTTCTTATACATAGTTGATAATACACTTATTTCATGAAATTATTTATTTGCCATATCCGGTTTTTAAATTCACCACCAAATAAAATATCGTATGTAAAGTACGTATCATAAAAATAGGTGGACGCGACAATAATTACTAATATCGTTTGCAGTTGAATAATTGGCAAAACTTCTGAGACTGTTGTTTTATCAATGTGTGTTTAATCCAGAGCAAGGATACAATGAAATGGGCGAATGACCAACAACCGTTTCTCATAATAAATATATTATGGTATAGATCCATTACGGTAATTTGATTTCAAGTGACAGCAATGAGACGGTAGCTATGTTGATAAATCAATAAGCCAGCAAACCTACATTTTCTTGTGCTTTTCTACCCTTTATCAACCACAACCCATCAGTGTTTCTTTATTTAACTGTTATGTAACTCCAATCTATACTAATTGATAAAATTGGAGTGTCTATCTAATGTCCGTTGCCACTTGTTAGGTTATAACTCAAAAACTACCAAGCCAACATTGATAAACCTTTCAGTTTATAGACTACATTATTGCTACCAATTTATAGCCTTTGCCAATAGATTCCTCATGGTCAGTTGCTAAATATAAATTCAAAAAAATAAGGGTGTTGTCAATTTACTTGTCTAGATAATTAGCATCAAACATTTCACTATTTGATATTTCAAAATAAACTCTTTTAAAGAAATAAAAGCATGCCCATGTCAAAAATATCAAATACCATAAATCACATCCGAGAAATGCCGGGTACTGTAGTTCATGCTATATAAAATAGAACCTCGATTATCCAGAATTTATTACAACCAGGGCTTTTTTTGTAATGTAACACGGCGGAACGGCGTCCGGCACCTTTTTTCACGGTATTTTTAATGTTTCAAAAGTAATTAGATGAAACATTGTTCGCAATTACATAGTACAAGTTAATTTTCCTGAATCATCTCATATGAAAAGACATATCCTGAAAAACTATCGCGTTTGATATATGCATTGAATTTTTTCTTCAAGTGAATGTGAACGCGAATTTTCGCAAATGAATCTAATTATTACCCCAATAACAGCTTCGTTGAATACCAGAACAGTTTCGGCACTTTTGGTCTTCAAACTCGTCAGACCACATTTGACACTTTTTGATCATTCAAAATACATTGATCGGTGATGACTCAGTGGAAGAAGACATTCGGCCATAGACTCTAACAATAAGAAAAGGAATCAAGACGATTTGTCAGACGAAATTGGACTGAACTTTGGAAATCACCATGGCCCTCGCAAAGGGGGGGCTGATAGGACCTGTGGATTAGCCTGGGGGATCGACAAGATAATTTTATTTAAATAACGCACATCACAAATTTGCTCTGATCGTAAAAAAATCGCCTAAGGTGCTAATGTCCTTCGGGCATATTAACATTTCAAAATACGTGGTTGTGTAATTGCATTTTTTGGTTAATGTTTGTTGATACACTGAATATCTTTAATTTTACCTCAAACACCATTTCAAAACGCTACTATAGAGCATCACACTGTCTTTAACCTTAGTGATAGGTAGGGGGCCCGCTTCAGGGTGTGGGTACCATGGAAATCACTAAACTAAACGTTTTTACAATAGGTAAATTTATTGTTTGGCAAGAAGTGAGTTCTGGCACTTTTTTTTTTTTTTTTAAAACCCTGATTACCATCAAAAAAACGGATAGATGAATGGTAATTTTTTCAAAAGATGATAATATAAAATATGATTATTACAGTGGTATTAAGTTTTTTGTTTTGTTTTTCAATTATCCGAATTACAATATGATAATCGAAACCATAGTATATTAAAATTGTTCATTATTTTTACTGTAAAATGGTTCTGTATCACTATCATAGTCATAGCTCACTGACACAATTTTGAGAAGGAAATAAAATTGAAATACTATCATCTGACGACAACAATCACACACCCACAACAGCAATCGACCATCAAATATTATTGTGCAATGCATTGCAAAGACTAAATTTCTAAATTAGCTTCAAGATCTGTGAATTTCTAATAATAATATATTCAGTCACATTACAACAATATTGTATTGCATAGCCACCGACATGAAATAAGACAAGTACAAAGTCAAACATCTTTTGTCAACACTATTTTATAACGTGCAAAACCTAATTATGTTTCCTCTGAAATGTCAGTCTTTATAACAAGGTGATTTTTTACAGTTGACTCCAAAGTAAGTACCTACACCAAGTGTTAATTGTTCAAATTGCTTCCATGGTGTATCATTGCACAAATATGAGGCACACATCAGGAAAAGCTTGTTCAATCACGTCTGCCACACAATTATATATTGTTTATATCAATTTCTGACAGGTCTGCTAGCGGAACATTAAGGAATGTTATATTTTTTTATCAGTGTGTACCCACTTGAAAAAAATTATTGATTTAGTATAGCCTTCAACGAGAGCATGATTATGCGGGTAGGTATCTTATCTATGATTATTATAAAATACAAAGTAGATATATTTTTTATTGTTCCTCCCAATTTTGAAATTTTATATGTAATTTTTTATGTAATCCGGGGGGAGACTGCATAAATCCTGAATTCCTCAATTACAGCTTGAGAGCTATCCTGCACCCTATGCTTCATATGATGACGAAGGTGTGGGAAGAAGGGCGCTGTCCGAGGGACTGGGTGAACAGTGAAATCATCACACTTCACAAGAAAGGTGACCCTCTTAGCTGCGACAATTACCGAGGCATTACACTACTCGTTCCGGGAAAGATTTTGGCAAACATCCTCTTGATGAGAATAAGGGACCCAACAATGCATCTCCTCAGGAAAAACCATGCTGGGTATCTACCTGGACGAGCGTGTGCTGACCAAATCCACAACCTTCGATATTTTCTCCAGCAGAGCCATGAGTTGAACAGTCCATTGGCCTGCTGCTTTGTGGATTATAAAAAGGCTTTCGACAGTCCGCACCGCCCCTCCCTCTGGAGGATACTGGGAGCATACAGGATCCCCCACAAGATCATTGCCATAATCAAATGCCTGCACGAGAATAGCGAATGCTGTGTCAGAATTGGTGACATTGTCACAGAATGGTTTGGGGGTCACGACCGGAGTTAGACAGGGTTGTGTCCTTGCTCCATTTCTCTTAATCATCCTCTATGACTTCATACTACGGAAGTCAATACCACCTGACCGAGGCATATCTGTTACCCCCACAGTGAAGCTATGTGACCAGGAATATGCCGATGACGCTGTCCTATTCGACAACTCAATCGAAGGCATTCAAGGGACAATCGACAGGTTGCATGACAACTCATCTCGGAGAAAACCAACATTTTATGCAACCTGTCCCGATTGCAGGATTGCGGATTCAAATGAAGCATGCCGAAGGAAATATAATTTTTCATATAAATCCAACATGCGTCCATTTAATGTTCTGTTTATTGTTCTATTAGTAACAATAATAATATATTCATTGACATGTTTTCTTTTTTAAGTAAATGGGTAACGTTTTTAGTCATCTTTACACGATTTAAGAATTAATACCCCCGTCGCAATCACGAAACAAATTGACGTATTCACACCTCGACGTTCGTTCTCCGAATACCAGAGAGTCTAAAATTTCGTTGCGCCTATAGTTGAAAATTATTTGCCATTTCACTAATGTATCGTCTTAAGTGAAAGAATTTATAGGTATATTGATTTCTCATTTATTTTGGAATATAATAAAAGTGAAAAAAAGGAATAAAAACATATCCTACGTTTTTGTGCAGTTTCATACACAATGAGCTTATTTTTGCCTTGACTACACTTTCTTCTCCCTTCATTAATGAAATCGATTTTAGTAGTTTTAACAATACCATTCTTGAGCACTTCCTGTGTTGAACAAATTGACATTTAAATTGCAAAAATTAAAAAAATGCGATGAGACTGTTTTTGCCATGTACTGTTCATATCTTATACTCCCTGTCCACATTATGTCATATTTGTAATTCTTCCCAATTTGGTAACAAACAAAAACACTCTTTATCATAAACTGATTTTAAAATAATAAATTTTTAGTCAAGATAAGTATATCTGTCAGAGATCTTTGATAGTCTAATACCGGCTTTACTTATCAAAAAAGTAGGTAAACAACTAAGTCAAAATTCTATACAAGAGCATGCTAAAAGTCAATGAATTATTATATTTCATCCACAATGCATGCAATTTGTAATAAAGGTTAAAGTTGCTTATTTGTCAATAAATTCATTCTTGTATAATATTGATCTATTACAAACATGAAACCATTGTGCATATTGAATTTCAATGAGACATTGTGAATAGAAAGTAACTCAGACATATATTTCCACGTGTAACAATGTCTAGATTCAGAGACCTACCTTTTCAATGCCAGTTTATTCGGCATCAATTATAAAGCATTGAACACATATTAATTAAAACAACATGTCTATGAGTTAATTCATTCTAATAAACTCACCTAAGCAGCTCCTGTTCAATTCCGGGGCGTAGACTCGGGGCACAGTGACCCTCCAATAATCTCGGAAATGCGGGGCGCTCAGTACCCCCGCTTTCATTTTCTGCTGCCAAAGGAGCGCCGCCAAATCGCCATTCTTGGGTAGCGTGTATCTGCTGCGTGATGATATTGATTAGGTTAATAACATCTCAGTACACCGCCAACTTGGAATATTTATAAGCGGCAAGAATAATAGTTTGGAGTAACTTTGGGATGATTTTGACACAGCCACAGTAATAAGATTAGATCAGTGTTTCTTAAAATTACAAAATGTTCATATAATTTAATGGTATGGAGACTAAGATTGGCTGAAGTAAATATTTAATCTATGAGCGAAAGGAGAAAGGAGATAAGTCTTAAAAAAACCAAAAATCAGAGGCATAGAAAAGGTTAACCTTTTCTATGCCTCACGATATTACTGTGGCAGTATCTGACAGGCCACAGATTTTTAACGACACACATTGAATGTAGAGTAAAGCTCTTACTACAATCACTGTGATACCGATAATTTCTGGCTTAGTATTTCATAATGAATCAAACAGATGTCACTGTGTGTTTAATTTTTTAGATTATGCAAATCAATCGATAGTGGCTAATAATTTGAGTTTAAAGTCGGACGAGATAACTCGCGAAATTTGTATGTGCGGCCTATCGATCACGGCTTCATAGAGTGATGTAACTCGCTGAAGGCATAGGAACCGGTTAAATATGCGAAAAGAACCATGTTACGTACATATATGTAGGTACAATGGAGCCGAATCCATGTCTCTGAATTACCAATTTTAACACAGAAAATTTTGAGTTCCTTGTACCTTCTAGGGATTGCAATATCGAATGAAAATACTAATACCGGTATTTCGGTATTTTCAATTGAATACCGGTATTTGTGAAATATATAGAAAAAGTATTTACTAATAAATATATAATATATTTATATAAAAAATCTTTTTAAAATATTAATATTTTATAGCACGTACCATTGCTGATCTCCAAGGGCGTTGAAGGGCAACGGAACTAAACTAGACATTGCGAAACCCGACAAAAAATACAGCCATGTTAAACCTACATACATTTTGTTTCCACTTTCAATACCGAATATACCGGTATTTTCCGATTTTTAAAACCGGTATTTCGGTATCGAAATAAACTTAGATATCGGTTTTGAAATACCGGTATTGCAATCCCTAGTACTTTCTTCATTTATAATACAATTCACAATATTAATATTAATACAATATAACTACTACAATATTAATATTGCTAATAATACAACTAATACAATATTAATATTGTGAAGATTTCGGTGCAACAAGCCAGAACATGAAATACTATAATAAATAAGTGAAAGTCTCAAGCAATACTTATATGACAATATTTTGCCATTGTAAGGTTGATATGCTCTCCCGGGTCGAACAGTAATAAGATCGGACTGTAAATGCGGAGCTGTAGAATTAATATCTTGTAAATGCCAGTTTAATGTATGGCACTTGTGAATAAAGCTGCTGATCCAACAGAAAATTAGATTGGATTGATGAACATAGGATCAAAAATTAAATTTCAAAAGTCAAAATGGATAGTTACAATACACACATATATATATATAAATAAGTATACTGTGATGGGTAAAGAAACAATTGCAGAAAATAATAGACAGATTCACTGTACCTGCCAAAACGTATTTGGGCATGATACCAGCACCGTTGAATGTCAAAGAGCAAAAAAAAAATCAATCGGCAGTTCACCAACAAAAAAAAACATCAATACAATAGGACAAATACGACAGGAAACATGTAATCAATTGTGTACCTATCTATACAAATCAACTGATGTTGCAAAATGTGATTCTGGCAAAACATTTATAAATATTCCGCAAAAATACACTGGGTTATGATAGAAGTCATTCGGTTATATAACATTTAAAAGAGTATAAATTAAATTTAAGAATTGTGTATATTAAATTTAGTCTTGAATAGTTAATAATTGCATTAAAAATTATTAGCAAATGCAAGAACGTCATTGTAAAAATTCTGACTGAAATCTGAATGAAAATTAGTTGCTTATGTTCTTCCCACCATTCAAATCACAAAATATGATCACACTGTTATTGACAGAATGTGAATGTGGCTTGTTATTAGGAAATTAATGGCTTGCTGGGACAATAGACCCAATCTGGGGGTACTATCTTGGCATTGCCATTGTTTGCTTGTTAGGTAGTTTTTTTTTAATAAATTAATTTTTTGCAGTCATCTCTGTATACAGGATTCCATTCAAAACATTAAAGATTGAAATAGGTTCGATAGTTTTCACACAATTATTATTAGTAAAATATCTGCATGGATAGTATGACTTGGTAGCTCAATCGGTTAAAGAAGTCGCCCAGTTCAACAACCCCACTCGGTTATCGTATTTATAGATTTCTGGGTTTTCACCGCGTGTAGAGTTCTCCCTACTTTTCTCAACAATTCGGGCTTGTTACAGAGGCCATTCTCAAATGATATTTTCTAGGCTTGTTTTTAAAACTTTTCCAAATTATCTACAATAGAACCTCAATATAACGGACTTCGGATATAACAGACAAAATATCCAGTCAAATATGAAAGTTGTTAAAAATATCCTGTTAATATTATACATGCATGGATTTACTGCTGACAGTACGTATTATCGTGGCCATAACAAGAAAATGTACGTGTAAACATGTATTATCCTGCAATTGCAAGATTGTATGCAATTTTCGATCTGCGCCTGCGCAGAACGATAGTGGCGAACCTGCCGGCAAAAACACAAACTATGAACGAATTTTGAGGTTAACCGATTTTCACTACCTGTCAAATAGTACCATAAAATGATAACATCTCGTCTGGCTCACTCTTGAAGAATGAGATTGGAGAGACAATCAGGACTTTTACGTGTAAACAGTTATTGTCATGATAGTTTAAAATACACACTATTGCTGCCAGTAAATCCATGCATGTGTACAGGTGCTGTAAATCTAAGTGTCTAATAACATTTACTGACAACGAAATTCAACTATATTACACGCATTTTTGAAATTTGAAATTTTAACCAAAAGCAAGCGAATTGACACCACTCCATTAATAAACAGGGTTTTGTTTGTTTTTATATAATGGACTTTCGGCTTTAAAGGACACCTCTCACCCGCATTAGTCTGTTATATCGAGATTCTACTGTACTTCTATCTGGGAGACGCAATCTGCGGTGGTTCGATGGCGTGGCCCAGAACGCGCGAGCGATTGGAATTCCGGATTCGAGGAGGATTGCGGAGGAGAGACCAGACTGGGGATGGTGATACCGGGCTGTCACACCGCAAGGATGTATGTAATGTGATGTACTTCCATAAAGGCGCCATTCGTTAGATAGTATAATAATATATTCCTATTTACACTGACGCATCTAAAGCACATAAAAAAACATGTCAATGGTGGTGCCAATAGGGAAAGAGGGATATGTTTAACAATTGCTAATGATATAAAAGTATTCCACTTGAGTGAGGGTGGCGCAAATACTAAATCTTTGCATTACAATATTCATCATTTAAAGAAAAGGAAGTTATCCCTACATATTCGATTGGAAACAGCAATGGAGAACAATTACGGCGAGGTCCAATTGTATCACTGGAAGCATTCTTTGACAATATTTGATTTACCGAAAGAGCAAACAATATGGCATTTAATTGACCTACGTTAGATAGATAAACAATTTACGCTGTCTCATAATATTTTCTCTTACAGGTTGATAAAAATAAACGCAGTGATTAAAAAAAATGTGTCGGGGGCAATGCAATCAGTAAAGACATAATTTAAAAAAAATCTCATTGAGTATGTAACTCATTTATTTTTCTTATTACGGTAATTGAAACAAGACTATATATCTAGTTATGTACCTATTTAAAAAAAAAAAGGAAATTAATTCCTAATAATATAATCACGATAACAGGTATACATATTGGATGATGTTAAAAGCCAGTTTGTGTAAATATCAGTAGCGAAGGGTGGAGGTAGGTTGTTAAGATTTGCCATAAATAGTGCACATAACTTTGTTAATCAAATGTATTTGTTTATACTGAGCAAAGACTATAATTTACAGATGGTGTTGGTTAGTTTTAAAAAATCAATTAAACCCTGCCTAAACCAAACCATAATAGGTTTGGTCTACCTTGGGCGATGCGACAAAATTGTGCTCACTTTTTCATTCATGCTTATTTGTTTTCGTTGGATTAAGAACACATATTACACATATTGTTAGTTCATTTTTTTTTTAATTCATTAAGCCCTACCTAAACCAAACTATAATAGATCATTCAAACATCCAAAGTTATGTACGATTTAATTGCATAATTTTAGATATTTTATAGATAGACGAGTATTTTTTGACTACTATTTATTATGGCTTGGTTTCGCAGAGTTTAATTGAATTTTAAAAACTAACCAACACCGTCTGTAAATTGTAGTCTTATTTCAATGAAAAACAATACATATAACTGACAGAGTTTAGTATGCACTATTTATGGCGGATCTTAACAGCCTACCTCCACCCTTCGCTACTGGTAAATAATACAGATGATTGTAAATTAATATCACATTTAAATACTTACGAGAAGCAATGAATAGTAATTACTTTCTACTTATCCAAAACTGCATAAAATATATCCCAACCATGCGGTCTGTGGTTAGTAGTATTTCCGAGTATCATACTCCCATGTGGGTGACTGTGTGATAAATGTGAGACGTCTGCTAGGGTACTACGTTATGATGTCTTGTGTCAGAATCATCATAATTACCATAATATAGAATTTTTTTTATTCATTATCAGATATTTATTATATTAGCAAGTAGGTGATTTAAAATTTTATAAAAAATAAGATATTAATTATCAACCAGTATCCAATATACAGAAAGTATTTTATTATTCGCTGTGGTTACGAGCATACGATTTTAAAAGAATGCAGAGTAGTAGCGAAGGGTGGAGGTAGACACTTAAAATCCGACATAAATAGTACATACTAAACTTTCAGTCACACGTTACGTATTTGTTGTCAATGAGATAGATTGAGATGGTGTCTGTTTTAAAATTCAATTAAACTCAACTTATCCAAGCCATAGTAGATAATAGTCAAATTATATTCATTTATCTAAAATTATGCGATTAAATCATACATAACTTTAGATATTTTATAGAGAGAAGAATTTTTAGTATCAGTTATGGTATGGTTCAGGCAGGGTTTAATGAATTTTGAAAAACTAACAAACACCATCTGTAATAATATGTACTAAATAAGCATGACTGAAAAGGTGTGCACTACTTTTGTCGGATCACCCATAACATACCTAAACTATTATGGTTTGGTTTATGCAGGGTTTAAATTATTTTTAATTTTTTTAAATTAGCCAACTCCATATGTAAATTTATTGTAGCTTAGTTCAATAAAAACAAATACATATGACTGACAAAGTCTAATGGGCACTATTTATGTCCAGCCTACCTCCACCCTTCGCCACTGATATCTATACATCGATACACCAATTCAATAGGGGAACAACTCAAAATTTAAAGGTTTTGAGTTAAGAATGCCATTTGATGTAGAAAGGTCTTCTCTTTATAATTCAGCAAAAAAAATAATTAAAAATTTCTTCAATGTGTCATAAAATCGAATAATCCTTTCTAAGATTAATCAGTAATTCCATTATATAATCAAATTTATTTGTTAATTCGTTATTAAAATGTACAATTTCATTGTGCATTGATGAATTCCACTAAATCAAATACAAAAAATATACACTTTCATCGAAATCAAGGCTTTATAAAATTAAAATAAGAATTACTGCAAAAAATTCAAATGCCATCATCTCGGAACAAGGTTTTATGAGTTGTTCCCCTATTGAACAGGTGTATCGATATGTATTATATTATCGCTATTATACACAATGCCCGAAGATGTAGAAAGATGAAATCTAGGTGGCAAATACTGATCTACAATTTTTATTTTTAATTAGAATTTACTATGATAATGTTTGCATGACGATTGCCTGGAGCCTGATTTCTGATATCGAGTGATAGAAGTTCTGCAAATATTTGAGGAATTTTTGTTTGACACCGACACCAAGACTCGAGGATAGTGAAAATTTGCACGAAACTATGATCGGAAAAAAACTTTGAGAAAAGTATTCATTAGCATAATAACATCTGGTGGACAGCCAATTTCTGAAACGTCAATTTGGCTGATATCCATCAAATGTTTCCGTAAGGTTTCCGGTAAAAACCCATTCTATCAAATTACGCACATATTACATTAATTATTAACGCAGAAAAAAGTGCAGTTCCCATTATTGTAGAATATTATACTGGTACCTACAGCTTATGCTTAACAATTAAGGCCATGCATTAGTTGAGGCACGGTCTAAAAAGATCGTCGCTAGGCGATGCGCGGATTGCGGGTGGCGGGTGAAAATGACGCCTGTCAAACGAAATATTAATTGTCATATAAATCCAACATACGTCCATTTTATGTTCTGTTTATTGTTCTATTAGTAACAATAATAATATATTCATTGACATGTTTTCTTTTTAAAGTAAATGGGTAACGTTTTTAGTCATCTTTACACGATTTTAGAATTAATTGACCCGTCGCCATCACGCAGCAAAGTGACGTGTTCCCGGGTCAACATTCTCTCAGTGAATGGCAGCGAGTCCAAAATTTTGTCGCGCGTACAGTTGAAAATTATTTGGCGTTTCACTGATGCGTCACCTTAAGGTGGGCAGATCTGATTTATTATTCTTTACCGGGGTAGACAGAGACAGTAGACCCAAAGTTCTGCTACTTATTTAGAATCTGCCTATTGTATCACCTCATCTTGCTTGATGCCCCTCCCAATCTTTCTTACTTCGTACCCAAACTATCGAACTTTACATATTATAATGTGGTGCAGTCATTATATATTTTTATTATTTTGACCATGTCCGATCCGAATAGGATCATATGGGACTCCACAGAGTGGAGGTATGTATTAACAGATTTTATTTTTACGAGAAATGGATGTCAGCCACTTGCTCAACCTATTAGGTCCATAGAAATCAATATTATAATACATTTACACAACATGAGATTTACATTATAACAAATATTACCCTCACAAGAGAGAAGAGAATAATATATAAAATAATAATAATTAAAAATAAAAACATACTTAAGTACAATTTTATACAAAAAAATAAAATTTTTAATACAAATGAAAAATGAAAAAATGGCTGTCTTTGGGGAGCGCATTGACTAGTCTTGCACCCCTCGCTGATGGTGCCTGATAGGCTTGACACGAGGAAACGGTTCCGTTCCAGAATAAATCATGGCTGCGACCACATAGGTAATTGACAGGCGCGTGTAAATTCAATTTCATTAGGACACCAGGATTGGAAACCATCCCTCGCAATAACAGGCAAAAGTGTTTCAAGAACAGAAGAGACCTACGAGATTCAAGAGAGTGAAAAGTAAGCATACCTTGTAGAAAGGCAGCCGTAAAATAATCATTTGACGAATTATCGAAAGGAAAATAGTTATGTCTTAAAATAAAGACATCGAAGAAATTTCTTCTGGACGCGATTCAGATGCTTAAGTGATGTGTTTCATTCCAAATTAATTTATAGGCTAATTATTTATGTATACTAGATCAGTGATTTCCAAACTGAAGGGCAAAAAGTTTAATCCTTTGTGCTTTGAGTATTGATATGGGGCATAGTACATAAAATTTGGAAACCACTGTGATAGATTGAACCTTATTCTGGTTGGAAAAATATTCGTTGGAATGTTTTCTTTTCCAGGTGCAAGCATAGAGATTTTTAAATCATGTAGGTATTAGTAATTTTGTGTTTAAAATTACAATCAGACGCATGAAAATGTGTGCGGAAGTTGATGCCACACTGTTTCGCTGGGCGTATCCTTACTGACACACAATCGGACAAACGTCTTAGTAGAGAAAATTTTTGATCGCAAGTTATGGAACTAACCCTGACACGTGCACTAATTTATGTATTAGTGATCTCATTTTTAAGTAAATTGTATTGTATATTATATTGTTAAGTAAACATTATTATGATATTGAGGGTATAAAAAATATATGATTCCTTCCTATCTTCTTTTAAAATATTCATATATTGTTTTCTTAATGGAAGAAAGTAAAAAAAGTTGTCCATTCTTTGATACCTTCGATGTAAATAACCATTGCGGTGGAAAAGCAAGTTTTGAATGAAGTATAGGAGTTATGGGTAGGCCTTCATCCATCAGTGGAACGATCCTGGCTGATGATGAAAGATGAACATGTAGAAAATATAACAAACACAGTAAGTAGGATAGATGCAGATGAGTAGATATGAAATAATACCTTGGCAGCGGCAACATCTGTTCGGCATCATCAGGCTCGTTGATGCCATCCATCATTTGCTCATCCGGTGGAGGGGTCAATGGACCTGACATGATGCAGCCAAGTCGAGCCTCTGCCTCTCTTTACTCGATTCTGCTGACAAAATTACAAATAATTACCATTTGAACAGTTGATTGGTTTTTGCTAGTAGGAGAAGAATATTGTACAGAAGGTGGTGAAAAATTGAGACGCAGTTGCTTTGTTAATCTCAGGCATATATTACACCTAAAGGATTTCATATAAATATTTTATATTAAAACACTTGATGGTCGATTCTAGGGAATTTTTAGTGTCGTTGAATTGGTTAAATTGGTAGCCAAACAAAAATCTATATCATATGCTCGAAGATAACAAACTATTTTATTACTGTATTTATAATAATTGTGATTGTATGAGATTATTTACCTAAATAATGTAGGCTCATTTTATAAAAAAAACAACGATTTTATGTTTATAACACTAATACAGGACACTGATATTATAAGTATATTTGTGAATTTTATTAAGTACGCATTTATGACGTTGTTGTATTTTAAAAAAAAATACATATTTTTATATAAATTATATATTTATTAGTTGGGAAATTGTAAATGTCTATGTGTGTATGCAATCATCTGTTGTTTCGGAATTATATTATAGATTATTTTATCATTATAGATTAGCATAATAATGAAATCATGATTAAGTCCTGTCTATTTTTAATATTGAAATATTTTCTCAAACATCGAAATAAGTACCTTACGCAATGGAAAGATGTATTACTTGGATCATCAATTTGCAAAAATAGTTTCAAGCAACTTCCTGGAATTATTCACAATAGGGATTTAACAAAAAAAAAATATTCACTTCCTCACACGAGTATGTAATGAAACATAATGTTATCAATTATGTTATCCAGGATGAATGTTTTAACCGGAAACTCAATGTCGATTATTATTACCATAAGTAAATCAAACTACTTTAAATTATCAAGAATTATTTTTAATTTGGTTTAAAATGCTGTTGTCAAGAAACATATCAAATACCAATACAGTACCGATACCAAACTTATTGAATCTTCTTCCAAATAGAGCTTTAGAGCGCGATGCTCAATTCGTACTTACCATAAAATAACAGTAAAAATTGTAAGTAGCCGAAATCCATCTGTTAACTATAGATTATAGAGATAAGGAATCCTTAACCATAGACTACTTTTGTTATGCACTCGTCCCCTTGCCCCCCTTCCGTATTGCCATTTACCACTGACAGCTGCTGTCAAAATAAATTGACGTGTCTTTAAAACGGCCAATACACTCAAATTCATTTAACAATTGATCTCAATATGGGTATTGAACAACTATTAAATATCCGTGACATTTAATACGACATATTTTCCTTTACTTTCTTGATTCTGTACATGTCTTAATTTAGTAAAACCGATTATCGAATTGAAATGTCAGTGTCAATGAATTATGAATTAACTTTTCTTATTCAGATTTAGATATGTATGTAATATTAAACCAATAGATAGGTAGTTGAAATATATAAGTACTTAGTTACCTACACACCAACATGGTAATATTAGTTTTAATCACTCTATATAATTATTCACATCATGGCATATATTTGTAATAATTGTAAATGACAAAATCTGACATTTCAACGGCAAGTGTTACCGTATCGGGAAAAACATGGTCAAAAAATAACTTATATTATTCACTAATTGCGGAGACATTTAATCATTTTTATTAAATATTAATTGTGTATTTATAGTTATTGAATTTATTTTATATATTTTTCATATTTTTGTCATCGTTTAACAATTACAAAATAATTTACCTAAATTATGAAAAAGAGAATTTTTATATATGGTAATATTTTCAATAGAAATACAGAACGAAGCTATTGCAGATTTGGTGGACCATAGACAACTCGATCATAACTATGAAAGGCTTTCTGGATAGTGTTTTGTTGTAATTTTGTTGTAATTATGACAGACGATTGTGCATAGGGCTCTAAGAATACAATAATTCCAGTTTCATATAAGTGCCTTGCTTGTATGCAAAGAAAATGTACCTAACTAACAGAGTAACTTATTAGGGTTAATATGAAAATTAGTGGTCTCTGGTGGTTTAGGATATATCTCTATACAAGAAGTTTTTCTTTAACATCTTGGCTACAATTCAATAAGAAACAAGATAAAGTACCAAAGAATTTGGAATCTGGTTAGAAAAAGTCCTAAATACCTATACACATTTCATATTAGGAATTTTGAAAGCAGTACGACATTGTGTGATATGTGGTTGTATTGGTAACAAGTTCATTATTTTGTTCTTCTATTGGCAGCACAGAAAACAAAATGGCCACTCACATTCACATGGTTTGAAGTCTGTTATTTTGTTTACATTTATCGGTGTTTTACATGATTATTCATCTTAAAAATAATAGTCGATGTATTGGTTTTGGCTACCTACGTAAAATTGACAAGGAAGCGTGAAGTTATCTTTAAATGAAATTGCAATGAGAAGTCACTTGTGGCCTAATCAATGAACCAGACCTTTCTTGCATCAATTTCATTCATTTAGTCTCCATTTCTATAGAAGAAAGGGTACAAGTCGGTTATGGGGAAGCCAGGCGGGAACCGCGCTAATTGTCATAGCCGACTTTGGTCAAATTCATGAATTCAAGAATGAAAACCTAACCTAACCTCACTTAACTTAACCTAAACTAAACTAACCCAACCTAACAAATAATCCAGTATATCAGCTACTTTCAAAATGTGTTTGGCGCTGGCTTCACAATGAATGGTCCAAGTCAGATAAATGTGTGTGGTCATGTACTACTCACTATTGTGAAGAGGGTGACATACATGTTGCCCGGCAAATATTTGCTGTCCATCAACAGTGTCAGTATTTCAACACATATCAAAGGGCACTAACATTTCCCTGACTTGGGTGATTTCATGACCAATGATAATTAATTATGATAAACCTTGACAAAGCATAAAAAAGGAGTTGAAAAAATAACCATTTATGTAATCTTGCTTTGTTTATTGAATTTTAGTTGTGTGTCCACAAGTAATTTTGCTGATTGACAATTGATTGTTGCTTCAATTACTTAATTGATTTTTTAAAGCTAGTACTTATTTTTAAGTTACAGTAGGTTGTGTTAGAATGATATGGAGTACTATAAAATTACCATTTTTTTATTTTGAACCACTCAAAACATTGGCCGAAATGATTGATAGGAAGACTTATTGGAAGAATATTGACGAGACAGAGGGTGTCAAATTATTAAACATAGTGGGTGTATGAGAGTATTGCCCGTGTGACCAATTTGATTTGTGATAATGTAAAATTCAAAGAACGAAAAAGATTGATTTGAGGTTAAAATAGTGAAGTAGATGAGTGACGGAATTGAAAAAAATGCGTGTCACTGGCATATTATAATGTAGATGAGATATAAAAAGAACGCAATTCACGCTCCTAACCTGACAATTACAAGGCGATCTAGTCACCATATGTGCAGCAGGAACAAAAACACAACACGAACACAAAAGATATTCTTGAACTTGCTCTCTCGGCAGATCGGTGTGAGTAAACCTTGAGTTTCAAAATAATCCACGCGCGAATATTCCAGCAACAACTGAGAGAAAATCCTCGAGTAAACCCAGGGAACTCGTGCCCGAAATGTGACTGTCCAAAAATAACACTAGGAAATATGTTTACAATAAAACTGACATCTAAATAAAAGAATGCCCTCTCGACGGAGCATATCGCACGGCAGATATTGCACAGAATTACGGCGACACAATAAAACAGCTGATTCACATTTTCGGATTAATTCTAACAAAAAATGAGCACTATCCGAAAACGGTTTGGACAGGTTACACAATATAAAAATAGCGTTGACGAATGTTGTGTATTAAATAAAAATACATCGATTCGTGAAGTCAACACGACTACCGATTGACTGATCTAACTGCGAAAGAATGACATTCGAAAACTAGATTGTTCAAAAAATATGTAATAATTTATTGAAAAATATCGACGCTGATTGAATTAATGAAAGCGAAAAAGACCAAATCATGCACGGATACACACTGTTGCGCATAATAATAGTAAAATCGCAATTACGTTCTGTACGAACGGACAATACCTTCACTTTCTCTGCGACAGTCAGGAAGTTAAACTGTTATTCCTCCACAATCTCCACACGCACCGCTGCAGACAAACACTGAATTCTTTAGGCGGGATATGAATATGAAAAACACGGCGAATTCATTGAGCACCGCAGTTTGTTCGACGTTAAATATTTCAATTTGGCACTGGTCCACGACAATTCTGACATTTCACGCACCTACATAAACCTCCTCGCGTGATAACAAAAACTTCCTACGGATAGTGGGTTTGTATGGATTGAAACCAAGGTTAAAACTGATTTATTCGAATACTTTCAGATTAAAATTATCACCATTTATTTTTCATTGTGTACTTCTATTGCGAATTAAATCAGGAATCAGTAGGCCCGTAAACCTAAATCAACCACGAATCGCAATATTCAGCACTTCTAAACCTCAAAAATCACAATACGCGGATCGCGAATGGAACTGGCACTAGTGTTGCTATACTGAGATTCATTTTTTTCCATTTATTTCACATTACTTTTTTAACATTGGTAATAATAGTAAAGGTTTTTTTTGAGGTCCATTTACCTGGATCCAATGTTGAAATTTCAACTTCTTTAGTGCTTCGTTGTAAACGTTTATGCACGCGTTTTTTCGTTTTTGCACGCACATAAGTTTAGCTACGCTAACGTCTCGTCATATCGGCCCATCGGATTGCTGCCCGTGTTCGGTAAAGTACTCGAAAAATTATTTATTAATCGAGTTTCCTGGAAACTTCAGACTAAACATCTGCTCAGCGAATATCAGTACGGTTTCACCCCTCAAAAGAGTACTGAAGACGCGCTTCATGCAGCAATTGATAGAATCAGGGGGGCTAACCGCGATGGTCAGCTCGTAGTGGCGGTATCTCTTGATATCAAAGGCGCGTTTGACAACTCATGGTGGCCATATCTTCTTCAACAGTTAAAATCTAAAAATTGTCCCGCTAACATTATCAGGCTCATCAAAAACTATCTATCCGACCGAGAAGTCTTCGTCGAATATGCTGGAGCATCTGCTACTAAAGAAACATCAAAGGGATGCATACAAGGTTCGTCTTGCGGCCCTGTACTGTGGAACATAGTTCTCGACGATCTTCTCTCTATGCCGTTTCCTGAAGGTGTACACGCACAGGCCTTTGCTGATGATGTATTGCTGATTATGGAATCCAAAGAACTTGGTTCTCTAGAAACCATGACTAACAGCGTGCTGGAGAGTGTCGAGGCCTGGGGAAGGAAGGTCAAACTGTCTTTCTCCGCGGAGAAAACGAAGGCCTTATTCTTTACTAGGAGGCGCGTCTCTCCGCCTTCGCTGGTGATGAATGGGCAACCTCTATCTTTTTCTAGGGATTTTAAACTTTTAGGGGTTGTAATCGATGACAAACTAAATTGGTCAAAGCATGCGGACAGCATCTGCAAAAGAGCAGCGGTGACTTCGCTCAAACTAGCAAGAATTGCCAAACCCACATGGGGTGTATCTTCTGAAGCTCTTCGAATTCTCTACACTTGTGCTATTGAGCCGATGATCACGTTTGCGGTCAGCATATGGCATGAAGCTGCCAAACGGAAAAACATAGCAAAAAAACTCAATACGGTTCAGCGAGCACTAGCGATACGAATATGCAGAGCTTACCGAACGGCTTCGCTCAATTCAACGCAAGCTCTAGCAGGACTTATGCCTCTAGAATTACGTTTAAAACAAATCGCTCTCATTTACAAAGCTAAGAAGGGCGAGGAGGGCCTCGCAGGTTTTCTGCCTGATGACAGGCTTTACGAAAAACCGGTGGACTATAGAAGGCTGCCACACCCGGCTAGACTATTTTCTGAAGTGGTTTCTTATCCTGCAACGTTGGAAAGCAACGAATGCAATAACATGCCGATTTTCACGGATGGGAGCAAAATTGATGGCGGTACTGGTGCAGGGTTTGTGGCATACATTAATGGCGGTGAGATAGCGGCTCGTAAGTACCGCCTTGCCAGCTATTGTACGGTAATGCAGGCCGAACTCTATGCCATCCAATGCGCTCTGGAGTGGGCAGGCTCAGATCCAATCCAGCGAAAGCTCACCGAAAACTATAGTATTTGTATTTATTCGGACTCCAAAAGCTTAATCCAAGCAATTGGAGATCCCTTGCTTGTCTACTAATCCGATTGTCTTTTCTATTCACAGCGAGTCCGCTCTACTGAGACGGCGCCACCCCGAGGTGCACTTCAAGTGAATAAGGGGACACATCGGGATAGAAGGAAACGAAAGAGCTGACAAATTGGCTCGGCATGGTGCCTCTGAACCCAAGATCGCGATAGCTTATGACAAATTTCCTCTGAGCTACGCGAAAATTACAATTTCAGATATGGTGAAAAACGAATGGAACTCACGATACATAAACTCATCGACAGGGGAGTTGACCCAAAAGTTTTTACCTTCAATTTTAGCAGCACGAGACGTCAGGGTGCATAAGGGGCTGTGTTTTGAGATGACTCAGATTCTTACAGGTCACGGAGTCATGCGAGCATACCTGCACCGGTTTAAAATAACATCTGACGGAAAGTGTCCATGCGACGACGGAAGCGACCAGGACGTTTTACATTTACTCCTAGATTGTCAAATCTTTAGCAAGGAGCGGCTCAACCTGAACTTTTTATTACAGATGGCAGCTGCGGACATTCGAGACCTTCCGGGGACCATGGCAAACGAGGCCGGAAGAGATGCACTTTTTAATTTCTGTATTGATGTAATAAAAAGAATAAAAATAATAAATGGAGACATGTAATGATGATTCATGCCTTTCAGATCCAGTGACTGCAATCATATAAGATAGGATAAGTATATACTTAGAATATCAGTCCTATGCGACAATTCTTTTACCACGGGAAAAAACTCGACTACAAATCGCAGTCCTCAGTTCCCAATGAATACGACAAAATATTCATCAGAATCACCTCCGCCTTGCGCTACTAAGAATTTTCCAGGGTTTTTGCAAGGCGGTTTCATAGGCCCTGGCCGAATTCAAATTAGCAATACCCGATGCGGGTAGAAGAACAGTTTTCAATAAGGCATATTCTCTCAGCCGGCACAATTTTCATTTGACTAGCATCGAGTAGAGTAGTTTGCGTGCCAAAGTCCTTAAGAAACTCGATAGTAAATGCGAGGTATCCATAAAGGCATCTAGAAAAAAAAAACTTTTTATACAAAGAGATTGAAGACTGGGAGGAGTCCAATCTCTTTGGGTCATCAATTATTTTTGTCTATTATGACATAATCTCAATAAACAGTTCTCACCACCCCAATGTCACATTGTAGGTACCTACCCTCTTTGTACCTACCTATATAATTTATATTTTATTTTATCTGACAAATCATCGATGGCTTTCACTCTATCGTTAAGGCTCAAATGGACTCTATGACGAAAAATCCGTTTCTTATGTTGGCGTCCTGTGTCACAGAGTGTAAATACGATGTCAGATGTGTACATATTGTGTACATAATGTCAAACGATCTATGACAGCATTCTATGTCATAGATTTTCGGTTCAGTGTAAACACCTCTGTAATTTTGTGTGACACTAGTTCCATGTCTGTGAAATCTATGCCAAACATGTTGTCATATATTATTGTTTATGTGTCATAGATCGCACGGGAAGTGTTTTTTCTGTCTTTGATTTCAATAATTTTCCATACAAAATCATAATCTTCAAGTATGGTGGCTCCGTGCGTAGTAGATCCACCATCCCAAAGTCACCCCCTGAGGTTAAATACCTAACTAGGACTCACTCGTTTCTCACAAAAATTTCACTCGAAAAATTATAAATACAACTATACGGGACTTAAAGATACTTTAAAGATAAATACCTCTTCAGTACTTAATCATTTGGAGATGCGAAAGTTTTAGTTTTGAACAGCGGTTCTTCAACAGAGGCCCTGCATTTTTTTTCGAACTTTTATTTTATTGGCCATCGGTTTCCAAAGCTTCTTCGTGATGGCTCCGTGCGCTTTGTAATAATAATTGTATAATATCGGCGACAGCTTTGTTTGAATTATGTGAACTTTGATAAATTGTAAACAATTGTGAACTTGGACCTTGATTTGACTTTGTGTAACTAAATAATAATTAATTCTCTGTATCAATAAACAACCCTTTGACTATAATTAAACTAAAACTTGTTAATCAAGTGTGAATGTGGACAATATAAGGACTTAATTAATTTTCGACGAGTTTCATTTGAAGCCCCTTAATGAATACTCCAATCCAAGACACCACTGCCTGCTCTCCTACATCGATGAACCTCGACTACCACCCTCAGAGCTAGCCGAGGGATTCGGAGGCATCTCATCAGGCACCCACCCGGAATAGACGATTTTACGCATATGGGTGTCTTTTTTTATAATCGACTAAACCTTAATAGCCGGCATTATAATATGACATGGACAGGAACCAAATAAATAAATAAATTTAAAATCTCACTAACAAGCCTACTGACTTATTTCGTGTTATATTATCTGTTTCACGTTTACGAAGGCGTACCAACCATAAAGTTTGTCAAACGTCATGTTGGTAGTATTTATCAGTGGCAAATATGTGACACAATAGATTTTACGGCATCGTGTGTAAACGGATTAGCACCTACGGGTGTCATAGAATCTATGCCCACGCCTCTGTCATAGATTTTTTTGACATATATTGGCTTATGTGTAAACGGAATGGCATAGATATGATCATAGACACTAAAATGCTCTTGCCACGTATGTGCCCAATCGTCATTATAGTATATTTGAACCTTATGTCAAACGCGTTGTCATATATTATTGTTTATGGGGCATAGATCGCATGGGAAGTTTTTTTCTGTCTTTCATTTCGAACGTCATCTTGACAGTAAACACAGGTACACGGTAATTATTGTTATATAAACAGTAATGAAATGGATAAAACTGATAAGAGTAAGTTCGCAAAATCGTGGTGGAATCAACGGATGAAGCTGTTATTAATTTAATTAGAATCTTGGAAACTAGTCGACTGTTGTGGGCTTGCGCACAATCCGACTATGAAAACAGAGTTAAAATAAATGCTGCTTGGGTCGAAATAGTTCAGGATTTGGAAGCAATGTTATTGCCAATCGGTCACCGACCGTTATTTTTCGCATACGGGTTTTTTTACAAGAGGCTGATGGGCTCAACCTTTAATAATCACCCATCGAAGTCTTTACACAACAAGCATAATATATAGATGATATAATTAACTTCTTGTTTTCTTATTAAATTATGGTAGCATCCATGGGTTTCCTACATTCGCCGGCATTATTAATACGATGTGGACAAGAACAAAATAGTTAATAAGTATACTTAGGTAGTTTCAAATCTCACCAACTCACCAACTCTCAACCTAGCAAGCCAACTGATATGCAACTGATGTATTTCAATCATATTTCGATTTTCATTTTACAGATTGATATTCGCGAATACTCATAGCCATATATATTTTTCGAAGACGTACCAACCATAATGTCTGTCAAACGTCATGTTCTTACTATTTATCAGTGGCAAATATGTGACACAATTGATTTTACAGCATCGTGTGTAAACGGACTGACACATACGGCTGTATGTCATAGAATCTATGCCCACGCCTCTGTGTAAACGGAATGGCATAGATATGATCATAGACACTAAAACGCGCTTAACATATAATATGTGCCCGATCGTCATAGAGTGTATTTGGTCCTTAAATCTCCTGCGCGCGTTAATAAATGTTTCGTTTGTACATTAATAATTAATGACGAGCAAGCTAATATTCAACGCTAGTTAAACTTTTAAAATGACAATTTTACTACGTTATATAATAAGACAACCAATAAACAAAATTAAAAGTACTTACAATGTCATTCATTTTATCGTTTCAAATAACAGCGCATAAATTCAATAAAATTTTCAGCGGTTAGTCTGTGAATATATTATTAAATTAAAAAGCTTTGCCTACGTAGGTGCAAGCAAAGTATATTAGCAGTGTTGCCATGTCTACTGAAATTTCAGTAGATCTACTGATATTTTTTGCCAATATACTGAATTTTTGATTTTTTTTCGAAATTCAAGAAATCTACTGATATTTGTGTTTCTCCATAATTGTAAGTTTACTCATGATTATTTTAATAATAAACTTGAAATGTTTTACGCACGATCTTTTTTGATGTGTTACACTTCTAAAATGACGAAGAAAGCATTGTAACTCTACCCAAGAGCGCCATTTTACCCATTAATATTATCATTGTTTACAATAAATTAATATTATTAGTTATTTTTATCCTTATTAGTCTTAAATTATATCTAATATACTACATTTTCCAAAATCTACTGATATTTTATGAAATCTACTGAAATTTTAAATTTTGACTTGGCAGCACTGTATATTAGTCTATGGTACAAGCTAACGTCAAAATCATCTGTTAGTTTGTCACCGCCAAAAATAGTAAAACTATTTAATTTTCTAAACCTCTACTCTGTGGAGGCCCATATGATCCTATTAGGATCGGACATGGTCGAAAGAAAAGAAGAAAGTCAAAAGTGGAACTGGATATCATATTTAATACAAATTTATCCATCTATTTACCAAATCCCTGTTGAAGCAACTAAAGTGGATAATGGCTCTTCCTAGACTTTTTCCAGCACCTGTCCTATTAAGGCACGTAACTGTATGATGGGTACTAATGTCGTTTTTTTGTTAATTCCCTCATACATCACACATTTTCCACACACCCTTTGTTGATGGATGTGCCATAATCCACCAGGACCTGACCACATGCGCTCCACGAAGATAATTGGAATGCCGTCTGAACTAGGAGAACACTGACATAAGACTTGATGTAGCTCTGCATTCAGCTGATGAACTGTAAAAGCTGCAACATATATTCTGTTTTGTTATTGTATTTAACTTTTAATAAAAGTATTGTAAAACAATATTTTATTTGTATGCTAACCTCCATGTGAAGCGTAGATAATAGATGTGAAGGAAGAGAATGCATGACAGGACAGGACAATACTCACTATCTTATGAACGTATAATATAGGTATTTAACATACCTACTTACATTATTTGAAAACACCTCAGAAATATTGGTACTTGAAAGAAATATGATGCCAGACAGGTTCGAACCTGTATATATTGGATGCGCTTTACCAATTTATTCACCAGTGTTCTATCCAATTACGGCGTAATTAACTAGCCGTAATGTGACTGAAGCATTTCATAAATTTGGCTAATACTGGCCTTTGCAGCTTGATCAGAATACTATGGGACACAGCTTTCAGTCCTGTCCGGCGTTCTATTAATTCAACAGGTATGTTTCGGAGGTATTTTAAAATTATGTATGTTCAATGAATGTCACTCACAAATATTGTGAAACAGTATAGGTATAAGATCTCTTTAGAGCATGGTGGATTCCTTGAACAGTGATCTTTGCCAAACAGTGTACTTAATTAGTAATATGCTCTCTCGCAATATAATAAATTTGATAATTGATGGTGATAGACTTCAAATTATCAAGGGAAAAGGGGAAAAAATAAAATTCAGCATTTGTCGTGAAACATCAATTTATTAAAATACTTAAAGCTATCTATCTCTATTAACAATTATGGTACTGTTCGGTTATCAGGAATACAGCGGAAAACACATTTTGAAAATAGCCGATAAACTGGATTATTTGTTAGGTTAACCTAACCAAACCTAACCTAACCTAACCTAACCCAAACTAACAAATAATCCAGTATATCGGGTATTTTCAAAATGTGTTTTCCGCTGTATTCCTGATAACCGAACAGTACCCAATTATTAATCCCAGGGGTACTGAACTACGTAGTCAACTTAAACTCAAAAATATAAAGCAGGTGTAACGTGTAATTTCTTTGCTTGGTAGAAATATGTTACAATAATCATCAATATTATAAAGGAAAAATCATGAAATTTATGATACTTACAAAAATAATTACAAAATAAAAAGAACTTTTTATTTACAACATTTTTAAATTTTCTCTTGAATTATTATGTTCAATATGCTCAAACTTGTACTTGATATGAAGTAAATAAAAAACAAACAAACAAATATAGAATACTGAAATGTCATTTTGACATTTCATTTTGATTTCCATAGTAACACACGTATATATTAATAATTTAGTTGCTAGGACCACCCCCTTAGCAACCAATAATAGTCTTTTACTTTTTACAGATTTTTCTGAAATAACCTTCCATACAAAACAGAATTAACTGAAAATGAATTCAATTCTGCTTAAAGATGGCTAAAAGTATTAAAAGAATGCATTGACATCGTGTTCTGATATATTCTAATGGTACGTTTACATTTGACACTAATATCGTCATATTTATGTATGACACCATATTCACTTAAGTGTAAACAGTAAGTATATTTGTATCTGCCACTTATTTTGCGTGTGTCGACTCTCACCTGCCACTTATTCAATCTACTTATATACGCAAATGTAAACACCGCGTATTCGACAAGTTCGAACTTGGAGCGATATATCACCAAAGTTGGACCACCGTCTACTTTTATGTCAAGTACCTGACACATTATTCGTAGTTTGACAGGTACCTAGTGAATTGCATATGTATATTTCTAAAACAACGGACAATCAATTATCATAGGTACACCATGAATGTATGCCCAACGTTTACGTTAATAAATGTACTGTAGCGATCTGTCAAAAATCATAGACAATGAGAAATAAATCGGATGTGCCGTGTTCTATGGATTTTGTTCGAAAATAAAATATCGCTTGCTCTCGGCACATACGATTAATTCTGATGCACTCTGTGAAGAAAAAATGCCCTTCAAATGGTATTACCTAATTCATTTTGGCCCACACCTGCACTCGTATTGGGTACGATAATATTATATTGAATATGCAATGACGATCAAGTGCTAGATATCGCAATGTTACTGTTAATCGTTCTTCTACGCATTTCTGAATTGTGTGTCTTGTTTTTTGGCAAAAGGTCCAATCTTGCAAACTAAAGTTCACAAATTGAGTTGGATCTTCGATTTTAAACTCTGACATTAAACGGAAGGCACCTAGTTCTTCTCGTCGCTGAATCCATTCCCGCATCCATCTAGACCATTTTTTCCTCCTTTTTGTTGCCACAAGACTTATAGAAAGATATAAAATAATAACACTCGCTGCTTTCTTTTTTAACATTCCCATATTGACAACTGACATAACGTTTTTGAGAAGTATACGAAATAAGTGTCCGAATAAGTTACAATACCATATGTAAACACCGCATATATTTATTCCAAATGTTGCCATTGAATAAAGTGTCGAGACTTTATTTCAACGAGAAGTATACGAGCATTTTATGTCAGATCCATGCAGGTGTAAACAGTAAGTGAATTTTTATGTCAGACACATAAAATAAGTATAACGGTATAAGTGTCAGATGTAAACGTACCATAAGTTTCAAATGTCTAGCTAGTCGGGAAGTTAGTTAAAAATCGATTGCAAGATTTGTACTGGATAAACAACCACCGGACAAACAAGAATACAACCTAATAAAAACGTAAAAAACCTAATTTTGATATTGAATCCATATAGTCATCTTTATTTACGATTTTGTTGATACCCATAGCTAATAAAAACGTAATAAATCAATTTTCTGTACGTACATAGGTAAGTATTGAAAGTAATAAACTTGTGTGTCCAATCAAAACGTGGGCGGCCAATCTTCTCAGGATGAGCACTGTGCTGCAGAGTAGAGAGCTGACATATGGCGCAACTATTCTGGCTCGCAGCAAAGCTATGTTGGCTTCCTGGAGTCAATTCGCATATGACAGAGCTCGGGCCAGGTAAATCAGACCATCCACATTATGGTAGGGTGAGAAAGTAAAATAGCAAAGATGTTGAAAAAATCTTCTCCTTTAGAGATGTAGCCTAAATGTATGATATTGAAGCAAAATAAGGGCCTCTGCTATACTGATTAAGTTAGCTACGAGTGATTTCTTATTGCAGTTACAGTAGGCGCTCGGTAATCCGGCACCCTTTTCACCTATGCCGGATTGTCGGAAATCCCGGATTATTGGATTTCTAATTCTTTCACAGACTTGCACAGTAAAAATCGGGCACCGAACTGTCGAGCGAACGGCTCTCCTCTCTATAATCCGACAGTTTAATGTGAAACCTGCCGGAGTATAGAGCAGGAGAGCTGAGTTGTAAAATGCCGGACTATTGGATGTGCCGGATTACCGAGCGCCTACTGTATATGAAAAGGGACATTGCTTTTTTTGTTTTATTAAACTTAGTTGGTTTTACATAACGTTGCCATCTGTAAATTTGGGCCATAGATTTTTGAATATTTCCAGAATTGGCTGACTTTATTATAACACAATTGTGATTGGAGAGCAGCTATCAGACGGTATTGGCAATTGGCGGCTCTCACATACATTGTTTCCGCTCCAATAAAACTAGAGCAGGTTTAATAAAATATTAATTTCTAACTATCTACTATTCGGAACCTGCTAACTACATCCACAGGGAATTTGATAATAGCGCGATGATAGTTGCTCCTACATACTTGAAGTGCAAAATTACACTCTTCGATATAAAAAAAATCAATAATTCACAACCTCATATTATTATAATATGTGCCCAAAATTTCTGGGAACATAGAAAGATTTATAAAAATCTCAGAGACTCTTTATTTTAAATTTTATACACATTATTGTGCAACATAACATGCTTGTATCTGCGATGAATGATATTTCTATTCAACCCATGTTCGAATCTGCGAATAGTTCTGCTGGTCGAAATGTTTGTCGTGAATATTTTCCGTGGACTCTGTAACCCGTGTGACCATTACTTTTATACACGTCTTACCATCAAATAGTATATAGAAATTGTATTAATTACATTGTGAATAATATGTTAAAATTTACTTATGATTCCATACTATTTGTTTCATAAAGGTTTCGCCTAAAATTGCGTAGGTTAGGTTAATTTTCATTTGTTATAAAATTGACAATATTTTGTAATGTTAAAAGGTTCAAGCATGTTGTGTGATTTTAATTCAATAACAAGAAGTATCCTAGGGTGATATTATAACAGCGGTAAATCATCTGTCATCTGCAAATCTATTGTTATTTTATAACTTGAAGCAAACATGTAGTTAGATACATAATTACAATAGAAATTAACCAATGACATTTCGTTTTTTCTAGTGCGTATGCACATTACAAAAATATGTAAATAATTTGTTAAAATACGCATGCACAAAAGAAGTTCTGCAACTAACTTACCCTATCGTCCAATTGGTGCGATAGACTACTACCGCGTCCTGGATTCAAGTTGCGTTGCGTAACCAAGGTGATAACTACTCACTAATCTCGTTGGTACATTGGATAAAGCTGCAACCCAGCGGAAGTTTCCAATTTGAAACAGTTTCTTGATAATTTACATTTTAAAGTGTTTTAACCGGTTCTATGCCTTCACCGAGTTATCTCGCTCTATGAGGCTGTGATCGGCAGGCCGAACATACAAATTTCGTAAGTTATCTCGTGTGACTTTAAACGAAAATCACTAGCAACTGTCGATTAATTTGCATAATCCAAAAAATTAAATACAGTGACATCTGTTTGAATAATGAAATACTAAGCCAGAAATTATCGGTATTAAAGTGATTGTAGTAAGAGCTTTGCTTTACATTCAACGTGTGTCGTTAAAAATCTGCGGCCTGTCAGATACTGCCATAGTAATATCGTGAGGCATAGAAAAGGTTAATTAATTAATATATATCTAAAAATATTTAAACCAAAAGAAAAAATAAAAGTCAAAGATAAACTAACAATTAATTAATAATTAAAAAACATTATAAAATGTGAATTCGTTAAGGATCCCATCTTATTTTATGATTGTTTATCATTGAAATTTTCCCTTTACAGTAAAAATATTTTTGAATTTTTCATAGTTTTAATGTATTTCGTGGGTATTCTGCGAAAAAGCACTAAGTCAAAATTTTGCTGTTTTGACTTAATGATGAGGTAATCTTATTAAGAGTACGCTCTATAGTCTACAAAAACACACACAGTCATATCTATAAAACTGGCGAAGATAATTTATGTTATAAGTCAAAAAGACATACATCAATTCAGAGAAAAGGCACTAAAGGGACTTAGTGCATTTGCTTCTCTCATTCTCAGGATATATTCACAAAATTCTGCGTGCGAAACTGCACTAAGTCATACTCAAAGCAATATCGCAGAAAGGAATTTGCCTTTTATATGTATAAAACAAGTTAAGACCGTCCAAACTTTCAAACTCGATTATCTCAAAACTAATATTTTAGACTTAATGCTTATTCGCAGAATACCCACGAATTTCGTAATGTATGATTTTAAATGAAAAGTGTATATGTAAAAATCAACGATTTTCTATATAATAAAATATACATATAACTTGAAATTCTTTTTATTTAAATCGAATCTAATTTTATATAGTCACAGTATTGACGAATTTATTTTCTTCATTTATTTCATCTAATTAGATTATATTGTAGTATATTATCAGGGCTCGAAATGGACCGGAACGCACCGGAGCGCCGTTCCTGTTCGTCAAATCGGTAAAATTATCGCTCCGTCTCATGGAAAAAATAATTTGACCGTCTGAGCTAATAGAAAATCTAACACACTTATTTTTATGAAATACACATAAAATTTGATAACTGTGTAAATATATTCAGAAAACTGTCGAGCGCTCCGGTTCGTAAACTTTTCAATTTCGAGCGCTGTATATTATATTATATAAGCAAGGCTGGTGGGAAAATTTGAAAGGCAAGTATGAGAGATATCGACAACCTAGAAAAACAGTATTCAAATATATAATTTTAATGTACTGTATCACTGTTTAGCGGTCCCAAACTTTTTTTTAACTGACTGCCACTTTTCAAAGATATTTTTTTTCAGCGCTCTCCTCCCTGAGAAAAATCTATCTAACTAATAATAAAATTGTAATTATTAAATTTCGAAAAGCTTGTTTGGAAATAAAACAACTTGAAATGAGATTATAAAACTATTTATTAAATAAAATTGCACATGCACACTATATTGCTCATTAAAATTAGTAATCAAATCAGTAAAATTAAAAATAATCATCTTATATAATGAGAAGGATGAGCGTGGTGCTGTATTATCAATTTAATATTTCTTATCGCCCACTTGCTCCTCAAAGACACCTCTCGCATCCCTTTACCACCTACCGAGGGAAGGTATTCCATGTTGGGAAACCATCGTCTAGTATTTTAAGTCCACCTCTATATTGTAGGTATATATCTTTATTGCTTTTAGTAAGAAAATGCATAGTTAAATTATATTATGAATTATTATTCTGCTATGTATTTGTATCTAATAATATGATAGTAAGTATAATAAAATTAATATTATTGATATATTTATCAAAAAAAGTTAAGTAGGTACATAATATTATTATCAAAATATTATATTATTACTATAGTAATGAATAATTATTACAATGATTGTCTTTGGATATTGTTATAAAGTCGAACTCGGTTATTACGATCACGGACATAGCGAGATCTCGGATGTAATGAGGAAACATTCGTTGACATTTTAGTCTATGATTTTCTCTATACATTTATGCACTTTTATAACGAGCTACAGTGAAACCCCGATTCTACGATTTTCAAGGGACCGTAAAAAAAACGATAAATGCGGGATATAGGTACAACATTTTTTTTTGACTTCTTGAATTATTTTAAGTTTCTCAGCTAGAGTTCTAGTTTTCTTCATGGGGGGGCATTTTAGTTGCGACTTATAAAAATTCGTCATACGAGATGCGAGGCAAGACTGAGCGGCCTGTGCAAAGTGCAAACAAAGCATAATAAAAAGTATCATAAACAATTTTATCAAAGCAAAATGAAAAATATTCAGAAGAAACAGTCAATTGGGATAATATTTGTGACGGGACCATAATATTTAGACGATAGATCGAGGAAGACGATAAATCGGGGAACGGTTAATGTGGGATTATTTAACATTGTTCTTATGGGTGTTTGGCGGGACTTTCAAAAATGAACGATCCATGCGGGAAAACGATTTATGCGAGAACGGTAGATCGGGGTTCCACTGTACTTATCGGATATACCAAACAAAAATATCATCAAAATTTTTCTTAAAACTGTTAATGTGTCGATCGTTTAAAAACATTTTCGACCCTAAGCGATAAAATCCGACCGTAGACCGATGCCGCCGGGTTATGTTTCTGACACTAGTTAAGTGTCTAATGGTACGTTTACATCTGACATATATTATACCTATTTTATGTGTCTGACATAAAATTTCACTTACTGTTTACACCTGCATGAAATTCTCGCATACTTCTCGTTGAAATAAAGTCTCTACACTTTATTCAATGGCAACATTTGGAATAAATATATGCGGTGTTTACATATGGCATTGTAACTTATTCGGACACTTATTTCGTATAGTTCTCAAAAATGGTGTGTCAGTTGTATTCTCTTATCAATATTTTTTGATAAAGAGAATATCGAAACAGGTGAAATAGAAAATGGAATTTGGCGAAATGAGGAATCAACACATAACCTATTACCTCTAGAACAGCAAGGGAGTAATAATTAATTATTCCTTGGATGCAAAAGATGTACGAGATGAATTTTGGGAATATTTTGTCAGTTCTCAAGGAGAGTTATCTTGGCAATATAAAATATTATAGGTACTTACTACCAGTGGCGGCCGGTGAACTTCAGAATAGCATTTTCTGGTAGTGTGCAATGGTTTACCTTCTATACCCAGCATTGGAGCATAGGGCAAGCACAAGTTCACGCCACTTCCCTCGGTTCAACGCCAACTCTTGCGCCTCGGTCGCTTTTGTAGCACCGCTGCAGGGTGAGGGAGGGCCGGCCATGGCAACGGAACCCTTGAGGCTGTGCCATAAGGGTACGCAGTGTCACACTCTTTGGCGGCATCAGGAACACTTGTCCTAGCCACGTAAAGGTCGTAAAGCGTCTCTCCATGATTACCTAAATCACCGAAGGCTGCCGTGTCAATAAGCTAAGATAATATCTTAGTGCAAAAAGACCGAAACGTTGAACTTCTCAGAAGGTAAATTAAATATGTCTTTGTTTATTTATTATATTTCTTAAAAAGAGTTTTTAAACAGTTCAAATGATTTAATATCAATAAAGAAAAATAAATGTCACGGTTTACGACTTTACGCTCTGGGCAAACAATGCTTCAGCCAAATAAATAACCGCTGATGTGTTTTTTGTTTATTGAATGTATTTGAGTGGTTTAGAAATAAATGCGGTAATTTGTATTTTCGTAAAAGTTTGGCGATTCATTAAATCTTAAATGTAAAATTGTTAAAAATTAACTCGCCAATATTGTTATAAAACAGAAACTGGCGTTTTTGTTTCTAGAGTCCTAATTTCGTGCGCCGATCTAAAAGTGTGTAAAAAATTCTACACAAACGTCATTACGGGAACATTCGACCACGGTTTAAGAAGTATATAATGACCTCATTGTAATCCTGTGCAAACTGAAAATCTGTTTGGATCGTAATCGCTTTGCGCACGAACGGAGTATTGTTCATAGTTCGCGAAGTGAGTGATACACGTATGAATAACAATGAAAAGTTGAGCGATGTCTTCAAAGATGCAGGCGGTGCGTAGCACTTGGATGGTATTAGAGGAGCCGCCGCTGCTTACTACATATAAAATTAAAAAAACTAATAAATTAGGTATAGTTTTTGAAATCGAGAGTTTTACAATACTAACTACCCACTTAAATTAACTTTAAATGTGAAGTCGATAAAGGTGCACTATTTGGAACGGCCCTCAAAAATCAATCATTTTGATGAGTCCACTTGGAGAAACTATATCTACGTGAAATTGATGCTTATTCCTTATGAATTGAGTATATGTATAAAATGCCAAAATGTCATTCTATCCATATATCTAGTGTTTATAACAGTTACTTTAAAAAAAATAATTTTTGAGGGCCGTTCCGAATAGTGCACTTTTACCGTGAAGTCTAATAATATTAAATAATATCGATCAATTAATTCGTCAATATCTGCCTTTAACCACTTCTTTTTATCACTCATCATGGATAATAATTTATTGCATACTGTTTCCGAAATAATATCACCTTCACCAGCTGTCAAACTACGAATAATGTATCAGATACTTGACATAAAAGTAGGCGGCAGCTCAACTTCGGTGATATATCGCGGCAAGCTCGGACTTGTCGTATACGCGGTGTTTACATTTCCATATATAAGTAATTAGAATAAGTGACAGGTGAGTGTCGACACACGCAAAATAAGTGTCTGATACAAATATAATTACTGTGAATATGGTGTCATAAATAAATATGACGATATTAGTGTCAAATGTAAACGTACCATAAGTATTTACCTAATTGATGTTTTCGCCGACAACATTGAAAAAATATCCACGCATATGGTTGAAATTTCATATAAAAAATCCAAGCTGAAGTCAGTAGGTACTGTCACCAGACATAAAAAAGGCCCTGATGCCCGACAGTTTCAAATTCCAGATCAACAATTTAACAACAAAAATATCCAGCTCCCCTGTAGAATGTTTAGAACCTCTGACTTACACGAAAATATTACAAATAACATTTCGTAAACGGTCATTCAGAAAAGATGCATTTGATTATCAGGGACACACAAGTCAATACTACCAAGAATGGCAGAGTTCTCATTTACACCACGTATAAGTCGAAAAAAATATGTGTACAAATATTAATATCTTCTAGCATTTAAATTACAGTATGTAAGAATACCTAAGAGAAAGACAGTTGGATAAAGCCACGGATAGTATCCATATAACCTCAAATAAAGAAGTCTCAAAAATTTCTTTTGAATTCGCTCCACCATAAGGTCATTATTTCAATTGATGCGGGAACAATCAACCCATTCTCAAGCCGGCTTCTATAATAAGGAATTATTAAGGATTTTGAATACAGAAACATCCGAAAAGACCCGGGGAGTACGTAAGACGAAGCCCAACATTTGTAGCGCCTTCTTACAAATGACAGGTTACTGTCAAACATAATGCCAAGATCCCTCACAGATGCTATTCGCGAAATAACTCTGCCATGCATCGAATATTGGAAAAATAATACTCACGAGACTCTGGTAAACGATAAAATATTCCATTTTTCAATATTGAAGTATATTTTCTTGATAATCTTTCCTATAAAAGTTTTGCAGTTTTTACCACTATTCGTTTTAGACGTAATTAGTTTCATCGATGACACGTCTTTTTTAGAACAAATAGATTCAGATTTTATACTCCGAAGAGTAAAAAAATATTTATCGCAATAACAAATGGAAATGCCGCGAACGTTCGTAAGCACGAATTGTGTGTACAGTGCCGCAAACTTATCTGAAGAATTAATGGGGGAACCACAGTCGAAAACTACCTAATCAAGGCTCGCAACTGGACAGAATTTGATATTGGAATCGTCTATTCAATATGGCGTCCATTTGGGTTCTAGTAGTTCGATTTTTGACCATTACTCAGATAAGTTGGTTGGACTGTATGTCGTCTACGGCATAGATATTATGGTATACGGATAAACAGCGTGCATCGCGTGGTCAGTTTGGACTGTCTACTGCCACCTATTGTTAGAATATCAAAGTAATATTTGGTGAGTGCATGCATAGGTATATGCCGCGTAATTTAAATTGATTTACGAAAAAACAGCGTTATCGCGATAACGCTCGTTTTCCGGATATGGGCTCAATTATTTTACATCATCAATATATTTTGTTTAGACCGCTGTTCTTAGCATAATATCTGGTAACCTAACCTAACGTGTCTGTGGCGGTAACCTAAGCCTGAGGAATAGTACAAAACGTACAAAACTCTCATGAATAGAATTTATAGGTAGGTAGGTAGCAGTGACGTCCCTAGATAAAATACCGCCCCTAAGCAGCGCCAAAATGCCGCCTCATTTGTTCATACATTATTTTTATCATCCTTTCATGAGTTCTATTAATATCTAAGAAATGTGTTGTATGGATACATTACTAACCAAATATCAGAGTAATTTTATTATTCGCAAATCTGCACGTGTCGTTTCTGGTCACCAAGGACGTCGAAAGGCAACGGAAGTAAACTAGATATCGCGATCCCGACAAAACCAGTGAGCTGATTTTTTTAATGGAAAGATATTTTCGTTGTTACTAAGTTAAGGTACTTATCTATTTCTATATATTCCAAATGATTTTCCTCGATTTGCTGACCTTCGAGTAACTGCCGCCCCCAAGCGACGCTCAATCTGCCTACCTACCCCCACGGGACGTCACTGGTAGGTAGGCATTATTAATTACCTATAACAGCACTAAAAGTGAAGGATGTGACGAACCCTGAATTCATTATAAAATCGTGATTAAGTAGGCATATCGGTAGATATTCCAGTTTGTCAAATCATTATTCATAGTTTTCAAATATTTTCGACGATACATTTTTATGCTAGGTACCTACAAATTCTAAAGATTGAGAGGTCTTGTCCTGTCAAACTGACATATGGTAACTTCCGCCGTAACCATTCTATATGGTACGAGCGCATGCGCACTGTTTCCTGTCAATGCGACACCGGAAATTGGAAGCCCGCGCGGGATTTGTATATTTACTCTCCCTATAAATAAATTTAATGAAATTAATACAAGTGAGTAACTAGCTCGAGACTAAAGTTCTGATCAAATTGAGGTGCATGTCGCCTACTATCACGTGACGTCACAGTAAGCTGCCGCTACGGGAAAAAATTGTGTGACGTCGTTTTTCTTGGTGTTTAAAATGTTATCAGACTGATGCTCCCATCTCGTAGCACATTTTGAACCTTTAAACTAACTTGATGTGCTTCTTTGAACTACTATAGATATATAATAATTGTATTTTCAATGCGTTTGTATGTTTATAATATTATGTTCTCTTTTATATTTTCATTTTTATCGCTTTTATTACTTTTCTATTTCTTTCTTTCTTTATACTTTCATGTCATGTTGTGAACGTCTTAAACTTATAATTTGTAATGTCCACAATATGTAAAATAAATAAATTGAATTGAATACTTGTACACTGAAAAATAAAAATAAAACACTGAATTGTCAGTTGGAAAAATCTGCCGAAATCACCAAAACAACTATGAGGTCATCTCACGTTGAACTGCACTGGATTGACACCTGCATTACTCAATGAACGTTTCTATCATCTTCTACATGCCTACACTTTGTCGAACCATGTCAAAATCAGGTTTTCTTGTTTTTAGCGGTTTGGCACTATGTATTTTCTATTAGAATGTTGTCTATTATCTATGGTCTACAGTCTGTTCAAGATATTATCTATGGATGTCATTTCGCAAGTAATTTTAACGTACAGACGCGTAAGAACTGGTAATATTAATTGAAATTAGCATGAATAATTAATAATAATTCAAATTACTAATACATTATAGTTGGCACTCTTCATCAGTGTCATTCTTCAGTGAATTTACAGAGATGGTCATCGTTCAAAATATTCTGCAAAATGACGAAACCATAGACTAAATTTGTGGCCGTGTCACCTCAATTTAATCAGAACTTTACAATTACGTAACCTTTTTATTTTTAAGTAATCAAAAATATTTAAAACTAGTTTATTATCCAGCCGGGAAAGATTTAAGTATTTATGTCGCACATACAAAATCACCTCGACTGGGTCATGGTCATAAATACTTAAAAACGCAGGCAATATTGCAACTCTCTTCCGCGTACACAAAACGAATGAAAAAACGCATGCGTCGATGCAACAGTTTGCTAATTTACCTGCGACCCATGTCGAGGGAAATCTGTTACATACGATGAGCATTTTTCTACCAATATTGTCGCACCGACGATATTAGGTATATCAAGTTACATGTTTTACGCGAGTTTATATGTGCGACAAGGCTTTCCAGGTGGTTCGAAAAACATCATAATTCCAGACAAAATTAATGCAACGATCACGATAATAGATTTATTTATATGCTTTGATGGCTGTTTGGTTTATAAGATAAAAAATATTAGCTGCCATTTTCTTATCGCAGACAATAACGCACAGAGTGCATGAGCATGATGCACTTCCGAATGTCCAATCACCGCACGACACTGTTCATAAAAGCTGCGGAATGTAATTCTGAAGACTTTTTTTAATTTACAAGGATTCTGAAAGATTTTTTGATGGGGGGCGGCTGAGAAGAAAAAAAAAGTAATCACGCAGAAAAAAATCTATACTTACATAAAACACGGAGGTAGTTTTTTTGAGGTAATGAATGGCGCAGTGAAATGAAAAGTTTAATGACCACTGATTTAAATTTAATTTAAAACACGACAATAATTCCCGAAAGAAATACGAGTATATGAAATAGTTTTAAAAATACACCGATGATTAAGCTATCGTTACTACTTCATCGTAATAGATGAGGGTTCTATATTTGGTCATCGACTTAATATCAGTTTAACATAATTTAAGTTTTTATGCATTCCATTATTCAATGCTAAGAGCATTGAACAACAGCCAGTGGCGCACCCAGGGGGGGCAAGGGGCCCTGGCACCCCCCAAAAATGAAAATTATCAGAATGATTTTAAACATTGAAATTGAAAGCCAATAAACTATACCTTTGGGCTTAGACAAATAAAAACACAGCAAAAAATGATTTGTAATAATTCTCCAGCACCCTTTTTAGAAAAATTTCTTAGATTTTAATTTCTAGCACAAAAATTTCGAAACACTAATGTCAGGTTTTTTTAGAAACCCAATCCCTAATGGAACTGTCAAAAAATTCTCGGTGTCCACCCGAATTCCGGAGTGGTGTAGGTCTGGGGAGGGCTGACAGGGTTCTAGTCTGGGGGCCCGGGCTGTGGGTGGCCCGGCGTGTCGGGTTGACCAGATAAATGAGATAAACACACGTCATAAATTAGCCCTAATAGTAAAAAAAAGTCGCCTGCGGCGCTATTATACTTCATGTCCATAAACATTTTCAATTATTTATATAATTATGCAATCTATTTTTTGATTATTATGTGTCAATACTCGACAACTCCATTATTAAAGTAGATGTATTAAAAATCGCCAATAATTCACTGTATAAGTAGCCTTAATTTGAACTAAAACACAATTTGAAAAACGTTAATGTAGTGTTTCACGCTGCCTTTAATCTTAGCGGTAGGTAGGGGGGGCAAATATCCTAGCCTGAGGGCCCGCTTCAGGATGTGGGGCCTATGGTGTAGGTACACCGAGTGCAATAGACAAAAGACCGATAAACGAGAAATTAGGTTGTGAAGAAGAAAATGAGCCTATAGGACTAATTTACATTCTCCTCCTTGGCCCCCCCCCCAATATTAAATCCTGGGTGCGCCACTGACAACAGCTATGTTACCTATGTGTAGGGGTCGTCACTTTGGGGAGTCATGATGTGATGGATGAAGAGGTCGTCAGGAAGGAGAGATGAGAAGAAGAGACGTGGTGGTTGCTCCGATGGATGTTGGAGCGAGTTTTATTTGCGGCATAAACAGTTGGTACAATAGTATGTTACAGTAGTTATGTTACAATACTTATGATAATGTTCCGAGGTCCGAATCTCGGTACAATGAGATGTTTTGCGGAGCGATGTAGAGACTGCGATAGTAACGGACCGGAAACGGATATTAAAATAATTTGTAATCGCGGTACAATATTTAATATCGCCGATGAATCTGCTGACACAGGTAATGAGTTGTTTATCGCCACCAATCCAAGTTTCCAAAAGGTGAAACTAAGAAATAACATAGGTATAAAGTGTTGACATATTTTATTATAGATTTTTTCAATGTAGAATACGTTAATTTCCAGGACGTGCATCGAAAAATGAGTATAATACGAGGAGAGCATGAAAAATAAGTATTTATAATCCTTGTAGTCCTTGAAGTCCAAAGGCTTTTTTTTAAATCGCTTGCTTTTCCGCCAAAAAAAGAAATTCCACCCAGAATCAGAGTCGAGAGCTGTTTGTATTTTGATTTACTTGCAAATAAATTTTCCTCTACCATCAGCTCTTTCACCCAAAAAGAAATTCTGTCCAGAATAATTCAAATTAAGAGTTTTTTATGTTCTGCCAAAATATTTTAGATTATTTCTCCAACGACTTATTTCCCCCATTCATGCACCCCCTGTGATTTTGCGCATCTCAGTGGCGAAGGGTGGAGGTAGGCTGTTAAGATCAGCCATAAATAGTGCATACCAAACTTTGTCAGTCAAACGTATTTGTTGTCATTGAAATAAGACTACAATTTAAAGACGGTGTCGGTTAGTTTTTCAAAATTCAATGAAATCTTGCGAAACCAAGCCATAATAAATAATAGTAAAAAAATCGCGTCTATCTATAAAATATCTAAAATTATTCAATTAAATCATAGATAACTTTGGACATTTTATTGATAGGATACTATTTTGTATCTATTATAGTTTGGTTAGGCAGGGCTTAATTAATTAAAAAAAATGAACCAACAATATTCGTAATATGTATTCTTAATCCAACTAAAATAATATATAAGTATGAATGAAAAAGTGTGCACAATTTTGTCGTATCGCCCAAAGTATACCAAAACTATTATGGTTTGGTTGGGCAGGGTTTAATTGATTTTTAAAAACTAACGAACACCAGCTGTAAATTGTAGTCTAAGTTCAATAAAAACAAATACGTATAACTAACAAAGTTTAATGTGCACTATTTATGGCGTATCTTAACAGCCTACCTCCGCCCTTCGCTACTGGCGCATCTCTGGTTCAGGCCCAATATAAATAAACCCATTTTTTTTCATTTGGATGTCGTCTTATTTAATTATTGTTAGAAACAAAAAACTCATTCGGAGTATTTTTTTTATAAAAATCGATGACAAAAAAGTAGCAAGAAAATGGAATAAGTCAGTAGGTAGGTATGTAATACTTATTGAATTATTTTAGTTCAAGGTCACTTTTGAATGTGTATCGAAACTTAGGCCCGTTTCAGACGGGACACCGGTGTCGCGCTCGATATAATATAGCAGGCCTTTGTATTCGAATAAAGAGACCTTTGTATTATGTTTATGAACGCCCCAGAGCTAATGAGTCAACGCGTGCCCGGTACACTTTTCCGTCGGCTGCTACATTCTCAAGCCACCAATACACTTTTTTTACCGCTTTTATTACCACAGCCAGCTGTGTGTTCTAATTTATAACGCGAAATTATGCGTTGGCTCATTAGCTCTGGGGCGTTCATAAACATAATACAAAGGCCCCTTTAATCGAATACAAAGGCATCCTATATTGTATCAAGCGCGACACCGGTGTCCCGTCTGAAACGGGCCTTAGTCTTTTATTTGTTCATACTTTGAAATTAGCACAAAATACATAGGTGTGACATTTCGCATTTCAATTGAATTAGTATCCATAATGGCGTAATGGTTCTGGCAAATACCTAATATCAGGTAACTGAAAAACAATAAAATAATATAAAATATGTAGTGTGTACGTAGATATATAATGTATCCGCATACGTTTAAATAATGCGTGATAAAAACGACCATGAGAGATGTTGAAAATTTTGATTAGGTAACCGGCCGACATTTTGAAATCGAGATTGATTGATCGTTGATTTAAGTTGGTAAAAAATGCCTATAATTATTATTATACTAACACAATGATTCATTGTTGGTAGCTATCTATAATTCTACACCTAGCATTTTGCATAGGTAGGTAGATATGTGAAATATTTAATTTGTGTATCAACATTGTAATTGACATTATATACTTGGTACATATATAACTGATTTGGAAACATCAGTAAAAATGGTTTCGAGACAATTTTTGCACAGATATGGTCTGATGAATATAACAATATTTATTATGAATATTTTAATAAATGGATAAATATTATATTTCTGTGAATAGAGTCTAAAATATTTTTACGCAATTTTGTTTAATTAGCTTATTCAGAGGTGTTTTAAAAGCCAGTATTTATATTCGCTTTATCTAAATAATATTGAACTAGGTATATGCCTAACCATTTTTTTTTAATTATTAAAAAAATAAATTGCTGAGAAATTATTAAGCTTATTAAAATATATCCGCAATATTTTCTCGTGATGATGTATTTACGCAGTCGGAGCAAATCTGCCAAAGTGGCGACATAAATTTTTTATACTATATTTATATAGTATATAGTTTTATACTATATTTTTTCTGTTTGTCTGATCGAAGACTAGAAAGAATGAAAAAAAAACATCACTAAAAATTCTATGCTTGCAATTGAAAAATAAATCATTAGTCCCAGCACGAAAGTGTGGATAAAAAGGAAGTTAAGATTTAGTAAATAAGTTTAATTTAAGTACACCGAAAGTGATTATTGGACAGTACCAAAAAACATTAAGCGTTTAATTAAAATATTATCACTGCATTTCAGTCAATACAAGATAATACCAATAGAAAAATATGAGTACCTAATACATAATCATAATTATCAAGTAATTTTTTATTTTTACGAATACAGAAAGGAAAATAAATGTCAAAACGAATGGGTCGATTCACAGATATTGCACATAGATTAGAATAGAGAATTGGAAATAAAGTAATTAATACTTAATAGTTATGACGGACATCTACGGTGAGCACCTACCTATATTTCTTTATTATTGAGTTATTGACAATAAATATTCTGGTGGCCAAATAATATTAACTTTTTCCCGTCCGACCAGTTTTCCCACATAAAAGAAGAAGAGAATGATAATATAAGTATAGATGTTCATAAAGAAAAAAATATTTTATTTAGATCACCGTTGGAGTCAGTGACGTCCCTAGACATAATGCCGCCCATAGGCAGCGCCAAAATGACGCCCCATTTTTTATACAGCATTTTTTATCATTCTTTCATGACCCCAATATTCGAGAAATGTGCTGTATGGATACATTACTAACAAAATATATACCACTAAATCTAATTTAAATGCCATCTCTACTTCAATAGACAAAATTGCAAGTCCAGGTTTTCAGATACATTTAAATATAGGTACACCTGACAACTTTCAAAACTCGTGAGTGCCTGGCAAAAATATATGGATAGATTAATTGTGTAAGTATATACCTACCTATACCTAGACTACTAAGTAAACTAGACATCGCAAACCCGACAAAAAAATACAGTGCTGTTATACATTTATGTTATTTAATACGTCATTTTATTTCCAACCAGTGAGCTGATTTTTTTAATATAAAGATATTTCCGTTATTACTAAGTTTATGTACCTATTTATATATATGGCTAATAATTCTTCTCGATTTGCCGCCCTTCGAGTAACTGCCGCCCCCAAGCGACGCTCAATCTGCCTACCCCCACGGGACGTCACTGGTTGGAGTAGTTTGTAGAGCGCTAGGCTCTGAAGCCGTGTGTGAGGTTTCGGAAAAAATATATATTTATAATAATATTATGTTGTTTTTAGAATGTAATACAATATAAATTATACACCAATCCTCGCAACGCATATGTTAATATAATATTAATTGTATAAGCCCACATATTCAACGTAGGAATAAGTACTTGCAATTTACTCTACTTATATTTACTTATTTTAGTTAAGAGATATTGAATTCTATAAATCTAAACTGTAATCAATGGCAATTGAACAAATGGAAAGTTTCACATCACTAATATGAGATCAGGTCTGGATTTACCATATTATGTCCCGAGGACTGAAAAATAAATTAATTACCCAGCGGAAAATTATTTTTTCGTATTATTACGAATTAAAAACATAAACACAATAATTTTATTGATTAACATCAGGGAACATAAAAATAATAGGAAATCGGATGCCTTCTAAGTGAGTTTGTAACAAGTTTTAATTCTCGAGTGTGAAGAAATATGAAATAATCTTAAACACGTATTAAAGAAAATGCTGTTTTCAATATTTACATCTGAATCATAATGCATTTTTCTCAAGCTTATGATTTTTAATATGTGGCGACACTCAATTTTTTATTTTATATTTTATTGCCATCTGGTTGCGATCGACCAAAGTTTTTAGTAAAACATTTTTAGAAATTCATGGCAGATGCCTTTAGATGGCGTTGAAGTCACATTTTATCGTAAATTTAGCCAAAGACTTCACCTTAAAGTTTGTCATATAAACGATGGCGCATTATTGGTAATATTGGAGGACACTCTGGAGTACCTGACCGTCATGAAGTTATAAGCTGAATCTGGTCTTGGTCCATGGCGATTGACTTTTACATGTCAATCATATTGAAATATAACGAAACGTATTTTTTTTTATAAAAAGCTAAGTTAAAATATATTTTAAATTAGGAATCTTTTTAGGATAAAATATGTCATGAATCAAGCTATTAAAAGAATAATATTATTATCAAATATTAAATGCTGTCAGTGATATGGTCCAATATTATTTATGAATTCGGGTTTTTTGTAGGTAGTGAGGAAATCAGTTCAGATTACGAGAAAGTAAAGGCACACTTCGTTAATAAAATTGATTGATTTTATATAATGGCCATATTATACTAAGCAAAAATATTGATCAGTTATAAATAATACCTAAATTACATAAGCATAGGAAGTTCATGTTGAGAACGAGATCTTGCAACAAAACACCTGCGTTGATGAATAAAAATAAACAAATCTAATGGCCGATTGAGAGAATAAATTCTAAAAATATTCATAATACGAATTAATTGCTGATTTAATAACAAATGTATTGATTATATTAGGTAATTATTATTGATTGACGTTGATACAGAACGTGGGTACGAAATTAAATTAAAAATAGTAGTACAATCTTAAACCCAGGGGCGTGCCAAGCGGGAGTGTTAGGGGGTGAGAAACACCAGGGCGGGAGAATTCAGAAGGCGGTAAAAATCCGATTTTTTAAATGATATTATTAAAAAATAAATGTTATTCAATTACATAAAACGATCATTATTATGAAAAAAAAACGCTTGCGGCGCAATTTTCTTCATTATCATTAATTATTCTTTTATAAATACTTAAGTGGGTCGATTGTTTGGGCCCCGCATCAGGTGAAATATGACCTTATGGTGGAGCGATTTCAAAAGAAATTTTTGAGACTCCTTTATTTGAGGATATAACGATACTATCCGTGGCTTTATCTAACTGACTTTCTCTTAGGTATGCTTACATACTGTAGTTTAAGTGCTAGAAGATATCAATATTTGGCCACGTATTTTTTTCGACTAATACGTGGTGTGAATGAGAACTCTGCCATTCTTGGTAGTATTGACTTGTGTGTCCCTGATAACTATTTTAGAAATCGGGAGCATCAGTTGTTTGTTCTCCCGAGGAGTAGAACTAACCTGCCATTGGTGATGCCAATTGGGAGGGCAATAACTCTTTTCCACCAAATCGCTTCGGATGTTGATATATTCCATCTACGTGAGGATGAGTATTATCGGTGGACGTTATTTTATAAGTTTTTAAAATAGGGTCTGCTTATATCATCCGGTGTAGGTGCTTCCTTGTACCTATAAATTTTTTTGTATTTACACATTTATACTGTATAATAACTTAATATTGATCTATCTCTTTTGTTATGTACCTAATATTGTTTTAATAATATTTCGTTGTTTCTAAATGTCATGTTGTGAACGTCTTAAACTTATAATTTGTAATGTCCACAATATGTAAAATAAATGAATTGAATTGAATTGAATTGAAAAAAAATTTGTGGTGTTATGCTTCATCGATAGATATCTATCGATTTAAGATGCTTTACATTATAATTTAGAATGCTATATGAATTAATATGTAAAATATGTGATAGTTTTAGTTATGTATTTTGATGACAATAGAATAAGTAGAAAAATGGGGAGGGGGGCAGCATCCACCCCCGGCGCATCCCTGTTTAAACTATTGCGAAATCTAGGATTCGCAATAATTTTCATTGATCGACATGGCTGCGATAGAGAACCAAGAGAAGCTGGCGACCAAACTATGATGTTTAGCTTACATGCTTTGCTTGATCTGTGGAACGGCTGCTTCAAGTGAGTCTCAACCTGACGTCTTGGTCTGTCATTTAGCAAGCCAAATGGATTCCGGAGTAACTGCGGAACTAGGAGACGCTTACTGGTATGGTGGGAGATTGAAGATAGCTGGCGAGCGACAAAGATTGTTTAATGCGCATTATAGTCTCCATTTGCTAGGGAGCGGATATGGACTAAGAAGAAGGCTCATGAAAGTGAAAGGATAAAATATGACTCGGATAGCAACAGGATATTTAAAGATTCTCAAACAGAATAATTGGAAATTGGCAGCGCTGAAGCATTCGGGATGGAGAAAGTTTCTAGAAGAGGCCAAAACCTACCAAGGGTTGCAGAGCGAAGAAAGATCCAGCTTTGGTAAAAAAAATGTATAGTCTACGCAAATTAATCCGCCAGCGAATTCTCCATCGGATTCCGATTTAGCCACCTGCACTTTATCTAATTACGACGAAATTTACAAATAGCAATGCAACTGAAGTGTTGTTAATGTTGGCAATCGGCTTTTGTAGCTGAAATACCAATAACTGGTACTTACCATAATTCCTAACCGGCATCGGGATCTTTTTAAAAGTCGTACTTTCATTCTTGCTAATAATTTTTAAATTAAATTAGTTTTTTTATTCAACGAATAATTTTATCATTTAATAGGTTTAAAATTGTAACATTTATTATTCGGAAACATACATACTTTTGAATTATTCGTTGAGTATAAAAATAGTTTATTACAAAAGTAATTGTGCTTTAATTTGTGGAGGTTTTTTTCATTTCGGGCGTTATAATTTATTATTTGAGACACGCCAAAAGGTGTGTTTCTGAGGTATTTCCGAAATATAAATGTTCAATAAAGAATGTTACAATGAATATACCTACGTGATTTGAAAATATCTCATGCATATACCCACTAGAAAAACCTATTAAAAAAATACGACACCCGACGGACTTGAACATGTAACCGCCAAATTCGCGCTTGTTTACTTTTCTAATTAAGCTACGGGCATCCTACTTAATTACGATAATTTTAACTAGTAATTCTTACGTTTTAATATGAACAAATGTTTAGGTTTGTTTATTTCAAAACTTTCAAAACACTTCGCATATTGTCATGCTGCCTGATACGTTTTTATTTCGCATTTCTGTTTCTTTGGACGATTTTATTAAATAATTTACTTTAAAACCCATATAGATACAAAGGGAATGGGACGACTGGCCTCCGGACAATTGGACGCCGCACTGACGTAGACACGTGTAGACGAGGTATTTTAACCAGTTTCTATCTACTACTTAGTAGTTTGAATTCATTTTATTCTTAACATAATGTATTCTTTATCGCGGATTGAGAATTACCATGCCTAAGGCTTTATATAAAATAAAAAACTCTTTTTTCGTTGGAACTTAAACATATGCACGATTAAATCACTGTTTACGTCTGCATATTTACATTCTCACCAACTATTAAATCATAATATAATCATTGAAATATAAATAATAACATTGAATATTTTTTTTAAAGTACCTATAAGTACCTAACGTCTATTTATTTTCGAATTCCGTGGCGTCCAGTTGTCCGGTGCCAAATCGTCCTAGACCCGATACAAAGTTGTAATACTACAATATGTAGGTAAAAATATGAATTTAAACAGCTTTTGGCATTACATTTATGTATGCCCTTTACAGCAAACTATAATTGCAATGTTGAATGTGAGTAAATTACTTCTATAATGTAATAACAATAACCTATTAGGTATTTAGCAGTCATTGCTCTCTTTGAAAATTAAGTCATGTTATTAGTCTCGTATAATTATGAAACTCGACGTCAGTAAAGTAACGAGACATGGATTAAATTTTGAACGCGTGCGTCGATCGTTATATGAATATTAATGTAAAATAATAACTGTAAACTGTAAACTTTTGTAACTAATAAATAAATAATACTCATTATTTTTTTAAAATTTAATATCTGTCCACGCGTTTATGGAATTATTAATTATATTTGGTGACCAGACACGAATTTGAACAAATCGCACCATATTCTGTGGTGTGTTTTTAAATTTAGGTGGCGACTGGCGAGTGATTCATCCAGCGTTGATCTATTATTCTATTACTAGATGTTTTTACCATTATTATTCTCCAATTAGATACCTTGGATCCTTATAAGGTGGGAAGGGATTTAAAAGACTTTTTATTGCTTGTACGTATACTCTTAATATCTATTTAGCGATTATGATTCACTGCGGACCTGTTAATTACTAATAATTACCACATTTAAATAACACGCTAATTATATATACACCCACGGTGGCCGCGCGGCTTAAGCGTTGGACTATCACGCCGTGGGTCCCAGGTTCGAATCCTGGGTCTCGCACGGGTATGGACCTAATAGGTTGAGCAAGTGGCTGACATCCATTTCTCGTAAATAAATAAAATCTGTTAATACAAACCTCTACTCTGTGGAGGCCCATATGATCCTATTAGGATCGGACATGGTCGGAAAAAAAATATATCTAATAGCCATCTAATGGGCAACGCAATAGTTGCATTGAACGTACGTAATGAGTTAAAGCAGGTCTGGGCAAACTTTTTGGATGAAGGACCACATCTAATATATAAAAATTAATATTTGTTTGTTTGTTTATGTGTTTGTTTGTTTGTTTGTTTGTTCGTATTTAATGCGCAGCCATACCGTTCATCCGATTACGATAAAACTTTGTCAACTTATTGCTTGCACTTGCGCGAAGAGTATAGGCTATACTGATATATAAAAATGAATGTCTGTCTGTCTGTATGTCTGTCTGTCTGTCGGTCTGTCCCGTATTGCGATGAAACATTCGTCAGTTGTTGTGATAACACCCGCAAAGGTTTCTGAATAAGTACAACCATCTTCTTCTTCTTCTTTATCATTCTATCTTCTTTTATTTGTATGGTCCCTATACCATTCATCCGATTGCGATGAAACTTTCGTTAGTGGTTGTGCCAACACCTGCGAAGGTTTCTGAATTAGTACAACCATCTTCTTCTTCTTCTTCATTATATCTTCTTTTATTCGTATGGTTCCTATACCATTCATCCGATTGCGATGAAACCTTCGTCAGTTGTTGTGGTAACACCCGCAAAGGTTTCTGAATTAGTACAACCATCTTCTTCTTCTTCTTCTATTATATATTCTTCTATTCGTATGCGTTCCTATTCCATTCATCCGATTGCAATAAAACTTTCGTCAGTAATTGTGCTAACACCCGCGAAGGTTTCTGAATTAGTACAACCATCTTCTTCTTCTATTCTATCTTCTTCTATTTGTATGCGTTCCTATTCCATTCATCCGATTGCAATAAAACTTTCGTCAGAAATTGTGCCAACACCCGCAAAGGTTTCTGAATAAGTACAACCATCTTCTTCTTCTTCTTCTTCTTTATCATTCTATCTTCTTTTATTTGTATGGTCCCTATACCATTCATCCGATTGCGATGAAATTTTCGTTAGTGGTTGTGCCAACACCTGCGAAGGTTTCTGAATTAGTACAACCATCTTCTTCTTCATTATATCTTCTTTTATTCGTACGGTTCCTACACTAATCATCCGATTGCGACGAAACCTTCGTCAGTTGTTGTGGTAGCACCCGCAAATGTTTCTGAATTAGTACAACCATCTTCTTCTTTTATTTTATATTCTTCTATCCGTATGCGTTTCTATTCTATTCATCCGATTGCAATAAAACTTTCGTCAATAATTTTGCCAAAACCCGCAAAGGTTTCTGAATTAGAATAACCATATCCTTCTTCTTCTATTTTATCTTCTTCTATTCGCAATGAAACTTTGGTAAGTTGTCGTGCGCATGCCCACGAAGATTTCTGAATTAGAAAATCATCATCTTCTTCTATTGGTATGCGTTCCTATAACATTCATCCGATTGCGATGAAATTTTTGTCAGTTGTTGTGCGCACACCTGCGAAGGTTTCTAAATTAGTATTATATAAAATACAACGTTTGTTCCATGCAATTTTGATTTTTTTTACTACATATTAATAACATTAATAACGTTTGCATATTTTGGATTCGATTTTAATTTAATGGTCTTTTGTTTGACCTTTACTCCTATTAGAATTATTTTCATATTGCCATATTGTATAACACAGATATTTTAATATTAAAAAAATAATTACCTCTTATTATTTTTTAAATATCTAAGATAAATATAACGACGAAGCGACCATGTGCGAAGCCGGGTACTTCAGCTAGTTAGGAATATAAAATGAACGGCGGGCCGCAAGTAAAATAGTATTTTTAAACATACATTATGTATTATCATCAAAAACAACATAAAAAATAAATAATTCTCTAATAGCCAACAATTTAATGAGAAAAATGAAACTGTTTTACGTTTTTAAACATTTTTAAAATTTCAGGTGTTAATTTTTTAGTTGAGATTCTTAAAACTGCTTGTAAATGTTCATCGGTGATGCTTGATCGTCAACAGTTTTTATTGATATTCCTAATTGAAAATGTTTGTTCACATAATATTATGTAGGCTGTTCCAAAAATAACGAACATTTTTCGAGCAGAATCTTGTTTGAATTTGTCCGTAATATGTAAACAGTGTTGTAAAATTTGCAGATTTCTTCTCGACAGTGCAATTCATGACTACCTATATTCAAATTTAATTTTTAAAAAGGCGTTCAAATGTAGAAAAAAGTAAACTTTTTTCAGAAACACGAACCTCGTGAGCCCCACAGAAATACTTGGCGGGCCGCAGTTTTCCCAGGCCTGAATTAAAGGAATCGAAGGAATAATGCCATAAAAAAATTGATGAGAAAAGATAAACCATCATAATGATAAAATATATTTCTTTCAAAGTTTATCGATTGTTCAGGTTTAGCTGTTTCAACTCGATAGAAATATTATGACAATGCATTGGAAATATTGTTCCTTTCTTTTGGTCGATTATCTTGAAATTCTGCCTTCTGCTGACCTCGGCGAATGGATAAGGATAAAAAGATCGTCATACAGTGGAAGCTGACTGGCAATATACAGTCCTAAAAAGAAATCCACTGAATCAATGAAAGTGCAATATAATGTGCATGGGAAAGTCTGCATTAAGTAGTTGACCCACCCAGCTGATGATGACGATAAAATTGTCTCCCCAATGAAGGGGATCAGAAGCCACGTGTCTGCCCGTACAGGACACATTTACTGGGGACGTTGTCTACTCACTACTGTACGTTAAATCCAATTAGATGGCAACTAAGGGGGTTGATTTAGTACTACAACTAGGGATTCCAATACCGGGATCCCGAGCTATTTTCGATACTTATGAATCCCGGGATTGATAAACATAATCCCGAAACTTTCGGGATTGATTTTTTTATCATTTTTTATAGAAAATAAAATAAAAACGAAAATATAACAGAAAAATACTTTTAATAACTACATTACAAATAAACTGAGTTTGAATGAAGTTTGATTGATACCCATGTGTAAGTTGCCGATTCATTTTATTTTTTCACATAAATTAATACAAATGAGAAAGATTGGAAAAAACTATGTTAAGCACTATTAACAAAGTAATTCCACCATGATCTCATACGTTTTACGGCAGTTTCATATTTGGCTGACTAATTAGATTTATGAAGCGGAAAGATTATACGTACACCATGATTTGCTTTACTATTTTAAATCTCGATAACCCTTTCATTAAGTCTTTACTATCAGCAACAGCAATCTCATATTAAATTCACACTATTATTTATATTACAATATTATTTACTCCATTAAACATATGTATTTCCAAGATTGAACGTATACAATATTAACAATAAATGTCTTAAATAGTATAAAATATACTAGATTTATTTTTGACCGATTTTATCAATGTTATTTGTAAATATAATTTTTTTATATTAACAATGGGAAAAAATGCCAATCCCGGGATTGTCAAATTGTAATCCCGAAATCCCGGGATCAGAATTTTGGCTCAGGATTGGATTCCCTAACTACAACCATACGATAGCGTTAAACCCTGACGATCGATATTTTAGTCTCGCCGAGAATCAATCCCCTTTGCACAGTTTGTGTAAACTAATAGATGCCAAACTATATTCCTAGAAGGTCGTATTTTTTTCCAATAAAACGTACAATATTATTATGTCCATCATTAAAGTATTTTCAAGATGCAAAATCGTTAGCTGAATGCAGAACTATTAATTCTATCTCACATTTTAAATGTTTTGCAGAAAGTGTTTTTGAAACAGCCAACTTCAGTTATTATGCACAATTTTTTTCATCAATAATCATACTAAAATATGATGTGTACATTTATCCATAAAGATAATAAATAATTTTAGTAAGTTGTTTCAAAAAACTGTCTCTTTAAAAAAAAAATCAATTGTAACTTAGAATAGTTCTGCATTCAGCTCCCGTAAAATACTGCACAATTTTTACTCGAAAGATTCTCAATTTCTTAACTATTTCACAAAAAAAAAACACTCAATCGACTTTGTTCTATAGATAGCAAAAAAGTCGCCCGAGGCACAATTTTTCTTTCGTCTCATTATACACACACCTACACAAATATTATTTTTGCCCCCGTTACAATATTTTATAAGTTTGTCATTCATAATGTTACATTTTTATAAGAATATATAAAGAAAGGTCATCAAGCTGATGAAATCGCAATGGACAGCCATACAGTGATACCAAAAAGGTACTAAATGACCACAATAGTACCTTACATATACTGGATCGACGAACTCATCAAGTTAGAATTTAAGTAGTAGTGAGGAACCTGACGATGATAAAAAATATTAGATATTTTTTTTATAATATAAATATATAGGTAGATATACATTTATGTACTGACAATCTTTGAAAGGAAAATGTTGGTTATGGACGTTAAGGGTCTTTGAAGCCGTATGCAACGTAGATCTCTCTGTCAACTCATACGTGAATTGGTCATGTCTCAAGGATGGAAAATACTCAACCACCTAAAGGTTACTTTTTACTAGACTGTAAGGAAATTTAGATTGAGGTGTTTTGACAATGTAGAAAGATACAGTGAATGGCGCTTGCGGCAGACTGATGAGAGTGGAGACATTTTCTGGAGGTGGTCAAGAGCTACATAGGGACGTTTTGCCGACTATGGATGATAAATGACTGTTTTTTCATGGTGAAATTTAGACTATATTACATAATTTTTAGGAACCTAGGTACTATAATTTCAATAAAACCATAATAAAAGTCTACCTCTACGTATTGGAATCTCTAGTTCAGTTTGATAGTAGATTTAAAAAATTCTTTAATGAATATCGTTAAATTAATTATTAGCATATATAATAGATCGTTTTGCAGGATATTGGCAATTTTTCTTAGAAATTAAAAATATTGCATACCTAATAGTTCTCAGTAAAATTATTAATTTGTATGGCATATATCACGTGCATTGCAGTTTGAATGTGTGCGAGTTAAAAGATAAATGTGTGAAAGTGTATGTGAGATCAGTGTCACGACAGGTAACTAAGTACTTACCTACATTGTTTGATAATTTACCATAGATGACCGATTTTCCGGTCTAAATTTTAAATACTAAAAATGCATTTTAATAATATTTCGTTATTAAACAATAAAGTTAATATTATTTAATGATGTTGAATGCTGGATACTGGAGAGCCATTTTATAAATTGAAATAAATCATCTAATTCAATCCAGCAGTAATAAAGTCGGTCATTTGGTAGTTTGTACCGGCCATTACTCTTGTATGTTTATTTCCCTGTCCTTATGATTCATGACACGACCAAAATGCAGGGAGGTACAGTGCCGGGTTTACCATGGGGCTAAATGGGTTAGGACCCCGAGGTTGGTCGTGGGTCCAATGTCTGAAAAATAAAACTTTAAAACGGTTACGAAAAAATCTTGAAACAAACGAAGCAACTGCTTCCGTGTAAACTGTAAATGAAGGTGCAGGGACAAAAAAATCGACAAAACTAAGTAGCTAAGCACTTTCAACAAAATGTACTATTATCGAATATTTTTTATGGACAAATTTGAATTTTAGAAATATTAAAAAGTAGTGTTCAGACGTTATGAGATGAAAAAATTAACAATTATTTTGCACGCATAAACCTAAACATTTTTGGTTTGAAGGGTGTTCACATTTTACATCACACCACATCATACAGCAAATAGTCTGTTAAAAATATTTATCATTTTGTTGAATGGTGTTTTAATAAATTGTTATTCTGTGCCCCCGTATTCTTATATCTGTTTTATCCCAGTGTATTTTTAAGCATAAATCCAGCCAGTGACGTCCCTAGGTAAAGTGCTGCCCTAATGCAGACTTAGCATGCGTACCCCTTTCATTTTTATTCTTTAATTATATTACCTATATATACCTGTCTACATATTTATTTTCGGCTATCTTAAATAGACAAATGCAACAAAAATCTTTAAAAAAGTTACATAGACATCATATACTGATGATAAGAGATTTTTTTTTACGAAACCTACTCTCAAATATTAGTGTCATTAGATATCTACTTGAAGGTATGGGCAGTTGACTGGTTTAGAGGCCCCTTTCTTAAAATGTTGCCTGTGCGATAAACTGCCATTGTCGGCCGATATCGACACGTCTAATTCATCGAAAACCGCCACTGCTCTCAAAAGTTGTAATTATATTCTTATTCTTATTTATAATGTGCCGCCCCTAAACAACGCATGGCATGCCTACCCCTACGGGTCGTCACTAAATCCACCCTGGGTAGGTACCTTAATATACGGCACTACGTTAGTTTTCATACCGCTTTCGTATGCATAGTTAAAGTTTCGTTTTTATAATTTTAATGTAGAACTATTCTAAGATATGTATGTTATGGTATTTAACATTGGAGATATTTGAAATACGAGGGTGGGTCAATAATTCCTTAGAAAAAAGCATTAAAACAGTTTTTATTTTTGTATTTTTTTTTTATTTCTCAACATAATCTCCTTGGAGCTCAATACACTTGGTTAGACGTTTCTCAATATTTTTTAAACCGTCAGAAAAATAAGTTTTCGGAAGGTCCTCAAAATAAGCATTTATCCGATCGATGACTTCTTCATTTGAAAAAAAACGTTGTCCACTTAGCCATTTTTTTAAGTTTGGGAAAAGGAAAAAGTCACTGGGGGCTAAATCTGGCGAATACGGTGGGTGGTCGACCAATTCGAACTTCAATTCTTCAATTTTAGCCATTGATCGTAAACATGTGTGAACACGGGCATTGTCCTGATGAAAGAGGATTTTTTCCTGTTTAAATGAGGCCGTTTTTCTTCAATTTTGTTTTTTAGCTGGTCCAATAAAGATGCATAATAATCCCCTGTTATTGTTTTTCCTTTTTCCAAATAGTCAACGAAAATAATTCCACGTGCATCCCAAAATACAGTAGCCATAACCTTACCAGCTGATTTTACGGTTTTCGCCTTCTTTGGACATGGTTCGCCTTTCGCAATCCACTGCTTTGACTGTTCTTTCGTCTCGGGAGTATAGTGGTGTATCCATGTTTCATCTACAGTCAGAAAGCGACGAAAAAATTCATCCGGATTGCGTTGCATGAGCGACAACAGGGCTTTAGAGGCCACCACCCTATTGCGTTTATTGTCGACTGTGAGCAAACGCGGCACCCATCTTGCAGAAATATTTTTCATGCCCAATTTGTCATGTAAAATAGAAATGACGCTACCTTTTGAGATCCCTGTAACCTCAATTATCTCACTCAACTTTAATCTTCGGTCACTTAACACCATATCGTGGATTTTATTGATCATTTCTGGTGTAGTCACCTCTACAGGACGTCCTGAGCGTGGTTCATCCTTTGTTGATGTACGACCACGTTTAAATTCATTTAACCAGTTATAAATAGTTGCAAGTGAAGGAGCAGATGTGCCGTGAACTAAATCCAACTCATTTTTTATTTCCTTTGCTGTTAACCCTTTTATATTAAAATGTTTAATAACAGCTCTAAACTCAATTTTCTCCAAGCAAAAAAAAACAAGCAATTTTTTTTTTAAATGTACGAGAAACACACAACAACCCGACCAATCTGATTGAAACTTCGCAGCATACTGAATCGGTAGTGCCGCTGCATGGAAACAAACCGCTTACAGTACTAGTCGCGCCACCTGTCGGCTTTTCTAAGGACTTATTGACCCACCCTCGTAGCTAGGTTCTAATTTAATAAATAAATGTACGGATGTTGAAATAAAAAGTAAAAGTTGCGCCGTACCTACCACAAATTGGTGTAATTTTTTATATTAAAAAAATACACACCCACCAGTCATCTTTCATAAATTGGACTCTGTTGTATACCTATATTCTGTGTGAGGCATTTTACTATTGTACTAGCACGCGCCGCCACTGAATTAAGCCGGACAACACCGTGACATTTTTCACATTCTTTAAAAAAAAGTTATTAATCTATCAAAAATAATATTGAACTCAATAAAAACTGTATAAGTAGGTAGGTTCTTCATACTGGACGTTTATATGTCATTTCAACAAGATTGAGGTCTCGTAATTATACGAGGGTAGCCGTTTATATTTCACGAACAAAAACGAATTTTTTATCAATGAAAACAGTTTTATTGTTTTTCAAAATATTCTCCACGACAATTTATACACTTTTCCATGCGTTTGAACCATTCTGAAAAGAATGTTTGCCACTTTGCAAAAGGTAACTCCAAAACATGGTTTTTGAATGCATCGACCACCTCTTCTGGTGTAGAAAATCGTTGACCACGCAATTTATCTTTGACTGTCGGGAATAAAACGAAATCATTTGGTACCAAGTCGGAGCTGTACGGCGGAAGACCGATCAAATTGATGTTTTGAGTACTCAAATAGGCACTTGTTTGAGCCAATGTGTGAGAGTTCGTATTGTCTTGATGAAGGATGAGTTGACGCCGACGGTTGCGTTTCCTTATTTCATCAAAAGCTTTTTTTTAAAGCATTTGCTTCGAAGTGCTTGAGCGCGAGCAACTTTTGTTGGTTTAAGCTCATTTTGGAAGACCCATACGGTCGACTGCTGTTTACTTTCGTGCTCATACGTATAGATCCAAAATTCGTCACCTGTAATAATCTTATAAACGTTTTTTGAAGCACCTCGATCGTATTTTTTTGATCATTTCATTGCATTAATCGACAAGCGCCTTGTTTGTGCGATTGTCAAATTATGCGGGATCGATCGCGAACATAGCTTTTTCACGCCTAAATGTTCATGCAAGATCGTATACACGCTGGTGTTATTAATGCCCAGAAATGTTTCAATCTCACAGTATGTCACATGACGATCTTGCATTGTCAGTTCACGCACAGCATCGATGTTTTCTGGAGAAACAACCGATTTTGGACGACCTTCACGCGGCTCGTCTGTGAGCAAACGAGGACCACGATAAAATTCGCTGAACCAGTGATATACCGTAGTTTTTGATGGTGCTTCATCACCATATAAAGCACTAATTTCAGTAATGCACTGTTCACACGATAATCCACGTCGAAAGTTGTGAAAAATAATCGCAAGAAAATTTTCACGAGTTAATTCCATTTTTGGCTGAAATATTTTTTTCAAATGAATTTAAAAAAAAATAAAAAGCGTCTGTTTGTTAAAACGTTCTAAGTACTTTTGCCGGTAAAAATGTCAAACTTCAAAATACAGAACTTAAATTGCACCTAGCGACACCAGTGTTGCCAATTCCCGAAATATAAACGGCAACCTATGTATAAATAGAAGACAATATTATGATCGTTTTGAATGTGTGAGTATCATACGAAAATGAACCAAGCATTATAGACGTACAATAATGTGTGTAATACACCAATATTAAATGAGCGTCAATGCATAAACCGAGAGCGTTTGTCAGTATTCAATGTATGGCGTATTCTTGATACGTGTTTAAATTTATCTCGTATTATTCCTTACTCGAGATCGGTTGCCTGCTTTGCCTTACCCGTTAGGTATTTTAGTTACCATTATTTCTGAGTTCCCTGGCTCATAGGTATATTTTAAAATATATCCATAAATATTTTACTCGTAAGAAACTAATTTTTATGGAAATAATATATTACTTAAGGGGGGACATGATCGTCGTAGGTCAAAATTGAGTTTTTATTGTATTTTGAAACCATGATCCTGGACACTCCTTAAACGTTGTAGATAATCTATTTATATAATTTTGAAGCCTTATTATCTTTTATATTTATTTTAAACATTTGATGACTGCATAAAGTATTTTTGTTACATAAAATAGTATTCTTTTAAACCTCTCGCTCTAATATTTTAGAATATAGTCATATTTCGGTACATGAATGTGCAGTGGTGTTAAGATTTTTTACATTTATTAATTTTTAAACGCATTTATAAAACCATCAGTATAATTTATGTCGACATTATTCTAGTGAAATATTTACGATAAAAAATTATATTGATAATCTCTGTGATCCTCACAAGAATTAGGCATTTTATTATTCAAAAAATGGGCAAGATTAACACATTTGAAGATAATTCTAAAGATACTTATTATAAGTTATGTCTTTGACCATTCAAGTGTGATAAACATCCTACGAATAATGATTGCTTTATAATAATTATTGACCTGAATAAGGTAGTGTTTTTTTGAAATACGCCATTTATTTTGGCATTCCCCAGTGGTTAAGCTACAACATACGGCCGTAGCCATAAATTGACAAACTATAATTAAAGTAGGGAGTAAAATTATGTTACGCGCGTGTTTGAACATGTACCTAACCGAATTTTTTTTTATTTTTTTTAAACGGTACATGTTCAAACACGCGCGTCAATATCATTTTACTACAGTTACGGCTCGCTAATGAGTACCCGGGTTTATGTAATTAAAGTAAAATAATAATAAACAAATACAGATTTAACCTATTAACACACCGACGAATATTACATAGTTTTAAAGAAATCAACTTTTATGGTGCCATCAAACAGGCTAAACATAACAGCAGAAGTTTGCACTTTGAAGGACGATATTGTATTCAATGGATATGTATATGCATATGTACAATAATTATAAACATATCACATAAGTGTGAAGTTCGATAGTTTTGTCATAAAGTATGACGTAGTTAGACGGACGTCGAGCGAGCGAAAACGATGCAATAGGCTTCACGTAAGAGAAGTCGGAAATAATAATGGTAACAACAATTTAATTTACCCTACGTTATTTGTGCGCAATAGATGAAATCGAAGTTTGCGACATTTAAAGATTAATATTTGTTTCACTATAACTGTATGGAAATAATAAATAGCTGTATGTATAAAAAAAATACTCAAATTGAATAGTACTAACCTCAAATTAATTAGAATTTAAATTCCAACAACTGCCCATGGTCGATAGTATTAATATAATATACATATTACTATGTACGCAATTAGGTAGGTATTATAATATTATGTACTGAATAGTCAATAAATACACTTTTCATTAAAATAAAAAAAATATTAGCAATAACGCCATAATTTTAATAATAATATGATGATGAATGCTGTCGAAAAATACAGCATTTTTAAAATAGTTATTTTAATTGAAAAATATGCTACAGAATATTGAAAGCTAAGTCAAGTAGGTTGATCTATATTTTTTTTATAATATAACAGACAGAGATGAAGATTGAATGGACTTTCTTGGAAAATATTTTAATAATGAAATTCCTTGTGAATCCACTGTAGGTTGTCATAAAATATACGTGACGGAATTTAATATGACATTTCTAGGTACACACCTGGCTTAATATTTACAGGTAAAAATGCAACCAGCGCATATCAAACCGTTAGCTAGTCGACCGCAGAGAATCGCGGCGTGCACACCTGCTCGTGGTGGGTTTACGAATGTTATCTGTCGAAAATAATTATCACGTAGATGCGAATTGCAGATTACAACCTTTCCATATGTAACGCAATTACGAATGTTTATGTCAGTGATTTTTGATAACAGATACGAGTTTTCGAAGTTTTGTTGTGTTTTAGTGTTTGTTCTTCGATTTCAATGGTGTCAATGCAGTGAAAATTTGTGCCTTTTCCGAAATAATAATAAAATTGTTGGCTTTATAAATTGCGCTAATGTGTTTTCGCTTTGTATTGACTCACTCGGGACTTTGCTGATAAGAAACCTTATGTAGGTAAATATAGAAATTAAATATTATGTTTGTGGAATATTCTGATGCTGTGATCTAGCATAGTGTACCTATATAACATTTTTTCCTCTGTATAAATATAATATTGAATAATTTTAAGAAGTAATGTGCGCAAAAAGAATGTAAAGATACGTCCGAAAAATGTGTTAAAATAATAATATGCTAAATTAACCATAGTCTATAATCTAATATACATACATACACAGTGACGGTTTTAGGTAGCTACGTGGTGATATTAGATTCTGATATATTTGGAAACCCCCTTGTGAAAAGGTTTGCATAGATAGATAGAAAAATATTACGAGGATTTTTTACTATCTACCCTAACATATCTGACTTTATCTGCTTTATAGAAAACTGTCATTGTACCTACGTAGAGTCGAATCAACGCCGCTGAATTAGTACATTTCAGATAGAAACAGAAACTGACTTACAAAGTTGTCCACAAGTAATGATTTTAGATTTATCTCTCTTTTCTTTTCGCACAAATATATTATATTGCCTATGATCTATATATTAATAAAATTAAGTCACAGTTTACACACCTAGTAGAAATTCATTATATTATGTAATACAATTACCTACCTATCGATCGATATAATAAATTCTAAATAGATATTTCGATTCATTTATGAAGTTGATTTCACTGGGTGAAGAATTACGCTAATTAATATTTAGATCCATATAATAAATAACATTCTATGAATTACATTGTTTTGTTTTTATGGATACAAAGCCTTCATTAATTACGTCATGTTATGTATTGTGAGATAATATTCTATGAAAGCGGCCTGTAATTAATACCATTGACATTTCCCCAATTTTCCCTATTTGTACATAAGTATAAAATATATTATATATTTTTATTAGGTATATTGACATTTTATGTTAAGTTTTGGTAGATTATTGAGTAGACACCGTCGATAGGGTGTTGCTAAATTAAATCACATAATACGGATTAAGTTCGTTTATATAATATTATTGGTACTTTTCAAGATAATATCTAAGTATCTATGACTTACTTGTCAAAAATGTTTAATTCTAAATTCAAACAAAAAAATAGCCATTCTTTATAAAATAAATTTACCTTAATAAAATATCTTGGCTGATGTTTATTTCAGTATTGAATTCTAATTAACGTAACTAGTAAGTATTTGAGCTAAATCATGGTAGGTTTTATCGTTTATATTCAATATAATAATAATAAATGACACCCACATAATATATGTATATAAAATTAATTACATTTGTACACGCAACATCAATTGAAATCGGGTGTGTTTGACGCAATGTCATTGGTTTGACGATATTAATTTATTCTTCGAAGCTTGACGTTACAGAAAAGAAACCATAGAGTCGTAATTGTAATAATTATCAAAATATAGACAACGTATTAATATTTTTTCGCCTATTTAAAACATACACACTTATAATTTTATCATTGAATGACATTATAAAATATAATGTTAAATTTGATATCTGCTTATTGTCAATTATGTTTGAATTTGGAATCATATCTTGCATATCATATTTTTTATGGCAACTGAATGATCATTTTACATTCGCCCACGTTAATTATTATTATGTCGTTCTAAATTTGCTAATTTTATTTAGAAAACAAATCGTTATGGGCATTATAGCAATTAAATATTAGAAACATTCAATAATAATATAAATATATTTTTTTCGCAACAAAATAAATTATTTTACGCATAAAAATAAAAAAAAATACATATTTATTATAAATATTGTAGGTAGGTAAACACGTTTGTAGGATTTTTCTATTCAATTTGTGAATGAAGTTTTATGAATTATTATTAATAATGAACAATAATTCGCGTGCATCAATGTCAACTTATTAATAATAATTATAGAACCGTACTACTATTGTGCATATAATTTTCTTATCATGGTCATGTCATTCGTATCTGTGAATTTTATCAATGTCAATATTTTTTGTATACTGTTAATTAATCTATGTATGAAATTTATGATATACTGGAGATTCCTATGGAGCATAGGCTCGAGTTCATGAGAGCCGGTCGTTATCCTTGTGTTGTCATGTCACCATTAGTCATCGTGAAGATCCGGTTGTTAACAATAAACCAATAAACGGAATATAACTCATAATAAGTACGAACGTCTCTATGACGATACATTATCATAAGTAGGTAATAAATAGTTATACTTAATAGAAAAAAATAGAACATGAGTTGTATATTATCACAAAATTATGACACAATAATTAAGCTAACTAATGAATACTTATGGGAAATTTAGTTACCTATTGTATTTTAGGTATTTAGACAATCAAACATATTTGAAAAATATATTTTATCAAATTATAGGTAGGTAAGTATAGAATTTATATTGAAGAGGGCATATTACACCACGTAAAATATATTAAGACGTACTTATAGAAGTTATGTTTAAAAAATGGACAATGAATGAATGTCGGCTTGTATTTAGGTTTATTTTCAGTCTTTTTTTGTTATGTGGATGGCGATTATTATACAGTATTTAATAGGTTTAGTATTCTATAATTTCAAATTTTATTGCAATGAGCTGTCAAAACAACTATGTACTTGAAAATACTCAATAGTCATTACCATAGATAAATTTTTGATAAAACATAATGATAGATTTTTATTTAGCTAGTATTTTTTTCGACTTATACGAGGTATAAATGAGAACTCTGCCATTCTGGGCAGTATTGACCTGCGTGTCTCTGATATTAGAAAAATGGAGCATCAGTTGTTTATTCTCCCAAGGTGCAGAACCAACCTGCCACCGGTAATGCCAATTGGGAGGGCGATAACTATGTTCAACCAAATTGCTTCGGGTGTTGATATATTCTACTTGCGAGAGGGTGGGTTTAGGTTACGCTATTTTATAAATTCCTAAAATAGCGTCCTTAGCAAACTCGGTGTACTTCTTTGAACTACTATATAATATTATGTGTAATTGTATTTTCATTGTATTACTTTTCTTTTTCCTTTCTTCTTTATAATACTGTTTCATGTCATGTTGTGAACGTCTTAAACTTATAATTTGTTATGTCCACAATATGCAAAATAAATAAATTGAAATTGAAATAAGAGATTTTATAAAATATATTTGTCAAATAATATCTTTGTTACTCTAATACCGGCCTAATGAATTAGAAAAAGGTACAAGTCGGTTTACAGGAAGTCAGGCGGGAACAGCGCTAATTTTCATAGTCGATTTTGGCAAAATTCATGAATTCAAAAATAAAAACCTAACCCAAATAATCCAGTATATCGGCTATTTTCTGGTTTCCTGTAAATCGACAAGAACCGAAAAATAATTGAGATTTCCTATAAATAAACCCCCCACGCTTATCAAACTGTATTCTCAGTTATTGTAAAAAAAACTATGATCCGCGGTCATATTACAACAATAAATAATTATGGATAAACAATTAATAGTTTTATACCAAACACGGTTTTAAAAATGGTCAATATTGCATTAAAACGTTCATGAAAATAGATGCAATAAAAATATTAATTGCCATAACAGGACTTTTAAATAGCATAACAGTATGCTTGACATTCAATTGTAATATTATATAGGTAAGTACAATTCGACCTTGTTTAGGAAAAAGGGCGTATCCCACACATAACAAATTTTACAGGAGAGGCAAAAAACGTTTTTTTGAATGATTTTGGTTTAATGTTAATAAAAAAATAGGCACAGACGTTGGATAAATGATGATTGATGACTTGGTGTAATATCTTTTCGATCTACTAATAATTAAAGAAGTTATTACAGAAAAATCATTAAAATTGAAGGTAAATGCGTTTTTCCTTAAATGAAAACTTAACTAAAGCTCAATGAAAACCTGAATTTAGATAATAAATCGGCATTTGCGACTTACTTCCTTTTTACAGAACGTGTATTTAGTTGTATAGGTAGATACATTGTTAATATTTAATAAAAGCACTTTTCGAAAAATCGAGGGTTACGCCCTTTTTCCTAAACACAGTCGATATTATTAAAAGGTTGGTATGCAGATTGGCATTAGATTATTTATTTTAATCTTTGTAATTAATCATTTTTCTTTAATTTTGCGTTGATTTCAAGTGTCTTGTAGTGTAGTGTGTAAAAATGTATAATAATATTATTATTCAATAAGTATACATACAGTTATTGAATGTGCATAAACTGTTTTAGATGTCACTGGATGCTAGTATTCAAATATAGAATTCTATATTACAATATGGAGGTACGTAATATGTATATATCTCTGGCTGTCTGAATTTATGTCAAAAATAATTTATCTATCAGCCTTATGTGTATCTATTTTTAAATGTGTAAACTTTGATTATACAAATAAAAACACTCCATTTTTTGAAATGTCATTTGCCATAAATAACACGAATTAATTATAATATTTAACATAATAAAGGGAAATAAATTATAAAAAAGCGGTCAATCGGCACACGATTTACAATGTAGATGCATTTATAGTAGGCAATCCAATATACAACTCTTATTTAGTTATTGAAAATAGATAGGTAATATTATTAAATTAAATAAATCTTCCTCTCTATAATCTATGGTCATATTCGGTGCCTACCTCATCTCTCATCCATCATCAAAAAATAAATGTTAAATACAAGACGTGAGAAAAATTATTTTGCATGCATTTTACTGACGTCATTTAATATTTTTAAGAATGCAGTTTTAACCCTTTCAATCAGTATTTTTTCCTTATGAGTAAGTAGCAAAGGATTTTTGTTACAATAATGTACATTTCATCATATTTACTAATGTGGTAACGTATGAATATCAAAATATACTCATTTCATAACTATTTAGGTATCATTTTTTTTCTTTCTGAGTAGATAATAATTAATAACATAGTCAATATATAGGAATTTCCGCAAACATTCACAGCAAAACTAAGTAACAGGTGATTCACCTTTTATCTTTCGACGTTATCTGGCGAATGAAATGATTTGATAACAGTATGAATATGTATTATTAAAAATTATGAATTATGTCGCATTAATGAGAAGATTGTTAATTATAGACTTATGGCTGCGTTATCTGATTTTGCACAATTATAATACGACATTATTAGAACAATTAAACAGTAAACTGGATCATAGTATTAATTTAATAATGACTTATCGTGTTGATAATAGTTTTATGGACAAGGAAGGTGTACCTGGGTACTTTATGATTATTGTATATCCCGAGATTCTGCTCGATATCTTAATCCAGAAATTTCGGAATACAAAATCTTTAGATGGATTATTTTTTGATAAAAAAGACAAGTGTTTGGTTTATAAATTAATAATTATTAAACTACGTTTAAACTGAATCAGAAGTGGTTAACCATTTCATGTTAGAAGGCGCATAAGATAGCTGCATTCAAAAAACTTTAGTTCGATTTACTTTATTTAAAAAAAAATCTAACTAAATACTATAATATAATTACTAACTATATTTAAAAAAGAGAAACATTTGATTCATTCATTAAACGGCCACATTTAATGAATGGTCGCAGGTTCCTTACCCTGACTTAAATCATTAATCAACAAAATCCTACTGATTGTGATTTTTTTGTATTTTTTGGTTAATATATTATATATAATTTCATAGTATCTATGTTCAGATGTATTATACCACCCTAAATAAAAATATATTTTGGCAACATGTCACACATAACAACTGTATAATCCTTGGATTCCTGGGTGGAAAACACCAATTCCGGAATTACGGAATTCAAAATGATGTCAGGTGTTCCAATCTAACTATTGAAAAAGATAATATTGTTCTCTGTTGGCAGGGCAGCATAGTAGACAGTCTGTTTTGGAGTTTAATTTTAGTTACTTGCTTACGAACTTATATTTACAATTTTAAGAAGTTTTATTTAACTATCTAATTTTAATTTAAATAAACAAAAGAGACACATTCGGTTCATTTACAAAATGGCCACATTTAATGAAAGGTCGCAGGTTCCTGACTTAAATCATCAATCAACAAAATCCTACTGATTGTGATTTTTTAAATTTCTAATGGTGCTTCACTATATGTACCAATATAAAAAATAGGATTGACACACTAATGCAAACAATTATATTTCAGTTTGGTTCTGGCAAATAAATGTGAGATTAGATTATCCACATGCGAACAAACGAGTATCCAATGACTTAACTCATATGACTTTAATCATTGGCTTTCGTAAACTTTATATTAGCTTCACTGCCAATAAGTCCTATATGTATACATTAAAGTATGTTTTCTTTATTATATTTGCAAAATAGTAATTACTTATTTACTAAACTCACAAAGAGCTTTTTGAAAGGCAAGTCATCTCTCGTCAATATTTTGATAGATGATAGTTTTTATAACATTTGCAAATCTATCAATAGTATCCATAATACTGACATCATATTGATAATACCTAATAAACAATCAAAGGTCATTAATACATAAATTATTCGACATTGTTTAATAATTCCATTATCCTTCAAAATTATTATTCACCTAGTTTGGGGGTGACCAAGTAGTGGTCATGTTCATTGTGCTAGGAAGTGTCAAATATTGTATACTATTATCAAAAAGTCAAATATACCTACTCGATACATAGATCTGAACTCTAATTTAAATGATAGATATTATTTTGTTTTTAAGTTAAACTTCTTTACTACTTCTTTACTTACCTACTATAGCGTAATACTGCTTGAAAGCATGTGAGGCCAAAATTAATCACGAAATATTGTAAAATATCCGGGCAACATGAATACGAAGAAGTATTTGATTCTAAGGTAAACAACTTGAAACAAAATAAAGAAAAATTTTAAAAATAGAATATTCCAAACAAGTGAAAGGAACTATCCTGTCAGGTTAATGAATCGAATGTAATATAAAATCCTCACAATTATTGTGTAAACATTTCTTCGGTGTCAGACGGTAAGACTAAGTATTCTATAATTATGATCAAAAAATGTAAGTATATGATTTAACTTTTCAAAGAAGCATTCGTCGAATAAAAGAAATAATTTATTAAATTATTAACAAATGCAAGTACGTGTAAATTCGGAGTGATCCGGGCGTCAGTTAGTAGGTAATTAGGCTACCTAAATTGATACCTTAATTTGAAACACAAAAACCGATAGCCAAACATAACGTAATTTAATCATTTCATGAAAAAAACTACTAGTTCATTTCGTCGTAATTAGATAGGGAGTCCGTAGCTTAATCAACCATATTGGCACGAATCCAGTGGTTACGGGTTCAAGTCCCGTCGGGCGTCGTATTAAAAAGAAAAAAAAGACTTTTTTAGTAGTTTTCAAATTATCTCTGTTTAAGCGACCGTGAATTTTTCCTTTTTTAAAATGTTAAGTCATGGTTATTTTGCACTTTAATACCCATTATGATTTACTTTACTTCTACCGCACGTGGAGGCCACAAATACAATATTTTTATATAGGTCCGTATTATCACTAGTAACGATGCATTGATCAAATAATAATATTATTATCAAAAACATGGCCTTATAATTATTCTTTATTATTAAAAAAAAAGATAATAAATATACGTATTTTTTTCACTTCAGCAAAACAATCCCGACCCGCATACAATCAATCGAATTAAAGGGTTAAAAAACCTTTTAAGTGACGTCAGTGTTTTTTTGTCTGTCTGCTTTGCTTATGTAGGTAGGTTTTTTGTTTTCACTTTTTTTAAATTTCGAACAAAAGAAAAACGCGGCAAGAAGATTTCCAATGTCATTTTTAAGACGATCTTTGAAGCCTGTTGTGTGTTTGTTTGCTATTCGTTTTTACTGCCTATAAAATCATCATGTTAATTATTAGTTTTTGCCGGCACTGGTACGTAGCATGCCATTGTACCTACCTGTATCGTGGTTTATTTTTAATCTTCTTCTTTTTATTGGAATTTCAAGGCTATATAGCTCGCAGTCATGATCTGTCAATCTTGGCATTTTCAAATGTTATATCGTCGTTCTTCTTGTAAACCTCGTAAGTCCAAAACAAATTCAGAAAACCGTAAAATCCGACGAAAATAAAAATAATGAACACACTATACAAAATTCCCTATATTTATGAGGTTTGCAAAATGTTTGAAATGATTAGACTCGTTATGAGTACTTATAAGAATCTTAGATTTTGACCAAAATGGGATTTACGAGTTTTACAAGATAAATCGACGATATTATATTCGCTCTACACTATAAACTTCAGTTTTGATTCAATAATTCGTGCTGCCGCCGGGTGTTTATCGCTAGACTCAAAGCTCAGAGTGTCTGGGTATGAGGAAATTACCCGGAAAAATCAGGTGGTCCGCGATTGATGCGATAAGAAACTATAAGTTACAGATGGAGTAAATGCGGAAGTTAATTTCCCTGTTAGATTTTATTTAAACTACCCTCTCGAATCACTTTAAAAAATCAATAATAATTATTTATTAGGAGCATTTTTCTGAAATGGATCCCCCATAAGATTTTTCTGTGCCTTTATTTGCCTATCTATAATAGTGGTATCAGAAGTTTCGCTTCATCATACAATAGTTTTCTGACAATAACATAAAATGGTGTCATTGAAGTTAGAAAGAGAGAAAGCTCGTTATAATCAGTGACGTCCCTAAACAAAATGCCGACCCATTTTTATACAGTATTTTTATCATCCTTTCATGACTCCAATATCTAATAAATCTCTTCTATGGATACATTACTAACAAAATATATAGGTAGGTACCACTAATATATACAAAATCAAATTTAGATATACGCGTCGGCCTATAGTGTCGTGGGTCCCAGGTTCGAATCCTGGGTCTGGCAAGTATGCGTATTGTTTTTTAATTTGTGTATGAGTCAGAGTAAGGACCTAATAGGTTGTGCAAGTGGCTGACATCCATTTCTCGTAAAAACAAAAATCTGTAAAAAATACAAAACCTACACTCTATGGAGGCCCATAATATGATCTTGTTAGGATCGGACATGGTAGGAAAAATACCTAAATCATCAGAGTCTGAGGTTCCATGTGGTTTACACACATTTAGTTTGTACCATTAAATTTAGCAATACACAGATTTATTATTTCCACGCCATTTTTACTAAGTATGCTATTATTGTCGGCATGTAAACAAAATAATTTTAGCTACCTATGTCTATATATATACCAAATGATTCTCCTCGATTTGCCGCCTTTCGAGTAACTGCCGCCCCCAAGCGACGCTCAAACTCCCTACCCCCACGGGACGTCACTGGTTATACTATAACAGTATAAACTCTCGTTGGTAGTGCTATATGGTCGCTGATGACGATCTGGCTCCACAGAAACGATATAATAATACAATGATTACTCACAGTCTTGTAAATTTAAAATTATTTCAATAGTAATGTGCAATATATATAGTCATCATAGGATTATTCCATACGTGATAAGAAATTTAATTGTTTTTCCAGCAAAATCTTAATCACACATAGAGAAAACAGTACAAATGTTTACTTTTATAGTCGCACTTTGATGTCGTGAGTTTGCAAATACCTAGGTATTTATTTTCTGTAATATTTTTAGCAGAATTGTACGCATGCACATGGCGGCAGATTGTCAATTACAAAAGATTGACATTGAACGGAAATTAAAAAATGATCAAGAACGATAAAAATTACGTGTTTAGGGCACCGGATCGCCTCTAAATTTCATAGCCTTGTCATTAATGTTAGTCTAGTTAATTCTTGGCTAATTCATGTATCGATGTAGGAATTGCGCACACTCTGGTGCACGCCGACCAAGGTCATGGGAAGTTTCTCCTGAGACACTTTCGGCACAACTTTGAAGAGCGCCTAACGTTCATTATGCCACGGTATACGCCAGCATAACTGGCATGGTGGAGGGAAAAGCAAGTCTAGAAAATGTGACCATGCTGGATATACGGTAAAAACGCCGTTGGTAAAAACATCGGTGCATATATCGATCTATAAATAGTCATCCCAGTTTTAGCTTGTTTAAATAGTACTTCCACCCACGATTAGGCAAATAATGCATGTAGTTTTTTAATGTGTGTTCCATCGATTGCAATGCAGCAATGGGTAAGGTGAATGGCGAAAAACCATTCCTCGTAATTTTTGGTGATCGCTCGCCGTGGTTGCAACAATTATTTTATAGGACGAGGGATGTAAAACATGTGTACATGCAATACCAAGGTGCATGATTGTTACATCAGTCCCGTGCAGCTTCGGTTCGGGACAAGGAATTGTGGCACAAAAATCTTTTCATTCTGACACGTTTATAGCATCGTGGGAGGCGGCCGTGTACAAATAGCGGCTGCATATATATGACGGGTGGAGATGGGGTAACTCAAATCATTGTACCTGTCAGAGTTAGTGCTACACGTTATGCATTTGCGAGAAGTCGGAATAAAATTAATGTTTTGTATTATAGGTATTTTCACACTAGTTCTGAATATTATGATAAGGAAATTCAGGCATTAATTATAGTGTGTAAATTTGTTTTCATTTGTTAGTAAAAAATATTGCGCGATGTTATGATAAAACACTGATGTTCTGAAAATGGCGAATGTATTATTATTTTTAAAGCGCATAAAAGGAAAATGTCAATGCAAAAAAACGGTATTATTGAAAGATGGCTGTTGAAATTTGGCACACAAGCGTCGATATTTTTTTGGGAACAAATGATTCTAATGATTAGCATATGATTATATATTAAATTTTAAGTATATACAATCTGGGATCATCGCTGAGCTGGCATTTGTATTCCAAAGAACGTGCGTTGATTTCTGACCTTACATTCACCTGACAGACTTACCTACATATTATACAATTCACACAATCTTTAATATCTGTTAGTTTAACATACGAGAGGTGAGATATTTTTTTACGTAAGCAACACGCCTTCGAACATTTCGATGTCTGTAATAGTGGCGGTTATAAAAAATCAGAATATTTTTTTTTTTTTTTAAATATTTTTCCCAATAAGGGTCAAAAATAACCAAAGCATTTAGACGATACTTCAGTGAAACGGCAAATAATTTTCAACTATAAGCGCGACGAAATTTTGGACTCGCTGGCAATCAGGGAGCGAACGTCGAGGTGTGAGTACGTCAATTTGTTTCGTGATGGCGACGGGGGTATTAATTCTTAAATCGCGTAAAGATGACTAAAACGTTACCCATTTACTTGAAAAGGAAAACATGTTAATGAATATATTATTATTGTTACTAATAGAACAATAAACAGAACATTAAATGGACGCATGTTGGATTTATATGACAAATTATATTTCGTTCGGCAGGTTGTTTGTACGTTTTGTATATTATGTAGATAGCCTTAATATCTAATTTATAAATAGGTACATGATACGCTTTCAAATAAAACTGCAATCGACTATAGAATGGAAATTATTCTTGATTTTTTTATTGTCTTTATAATTTTTGTAAAAATTGATTGTAATTTGCCTAATCTGTTAGATTCACGTCCTAGATCTAGATAATAATAATACAACAAAATAAATATGTATGTTCTATAAAAAACAACGTAATATGAAAATGCCATACGTAGGATTCGAGTACACAAACTGGATTTAGACAGACTTTTCTTTTTCTTATGCTTTAATATTTGTTCTTCGTTCGACGTGATCACCTAGAAACTATGTGATAATATTGATCACCTTGGTGGTGACTAGGGAAACCAATCCTGAGCCAAAATTTTGATCCCATGATTTCGGGATAACAATTTGACGATACCGGGATCCCGGGAATGGTCCCGGGATTGGAATTTTTTTTCGACAGTTAATATATATTTTTTTATTTATACAAATAGCATTGATAAAATCTGTCAAAAATGTCTAGTATAATTTATACTATTTAAAACATTTAATGTTAATATTGTGTACGTTCAATCTTGGAAATACGTGGGTTTAATAGAGTAAACAATAATGTGAAATAAAACAGTTTTTTTTATTCATGAAAAGATAACATTCATAAAATTCGGCGTAGAAACAAGTGCCTGCCGGCACGTCCATGGCGCTGGTGGTTAGACGCCGTTCGCGTGCCGAAACGTCAGTGGCGTCTAGCTGGTTGAATGAACGAATTTATCATTTTTCTGATGTTCTTACGATTGCGTATGGCAACAAAAAATATTTGTTTATTATCCGTTAGCATCCGGCGATTCCCCCTGTGACATATGCAGGTACATACACTTCCTTTAACATAATTTTTTACCTACACATACTAATTGATTGTGATTGATAGAAAAATCAATCCCGAAGATGTCGGGATTATGTTTACTAATCCCGGGATTCATAGGTATCGAGAATTGTCCGGGATCCCGAAATTGGATTCCCTAGTGGTGACGCTTGAAGAAAGGTAATTCTGTTTTCTTCGAATTACTATCTTTAGGTAAGCTAACATGTTTCATTATATAGGTACCTACCATGCTTGTGCTTCATTATGATCTTGCCCTAGATTGTAACCCTCACAATCCACATTATTATATGTATCCAGATTGAAAAAGTAAATTTTTTTTGAGTGGGTTCCTACCTACAGTTTTTAGTTTTTTTCTATATATATTTTCAAAAGAATCAATAATATTATCGATCACTTGTAATACGTTAGTTTATTTGTTGATATTATCAAGTGGAAATAGCTAAGCGAGTCCTTGAGTTAAAGACAAAACAAATCCAATCACTGAAATGAAAATGCCTCGACGATTTGAAATATTTAAAAATAACAGGCGTGTGATCATAATTTATTCGCGTTACGGCGGAGATCCTCTTGACCAGCGGCTCCCAACCATCGTAGTCATAATAATGCAAAATCTAATATAATATAACCGGGAGTGTATTACGAACATTTCAAGCTATGACATATTTATCTCGGCAATATGATTAAGATGAAAGCACACATATTTATGAATATGTATTTGGAAAGATATTTTAAACTCGCAAACGAAAACATAATAGCACCGTCATCATTCGTAGGCCGTGGCGCAATAGCCCGAGGTGGACTCTGCTCTCCTCTAGTTGGTATAGTATTATTATTACAAAACTAGAAAAAAATGCCAGGTGGCAGTGTCGCCTGTCAACATTCTTGACCATGCGCTCAATAAAACTATCCAATTATGATATACTATTTCATTATCTCACTCTCACATATAATATGTTTTTCTCACCATGTCTATTTATTTTACTACGTCTTAACTCTGTCTCCCTCTCTCTCATACCTGCGTGTATGTTCTGTCTTATCTTATTACCATATTATAATATTCCTTCTCTCTTTCTCGCTCTCCCTCGTACAGTTTAGTGTCATGATTAATTTTCCCTCTGCGTTACAGACAACAGACAGATAAACCAAGAAAAATAGATAATATACATATGATCTAATATAATATATAGTGACGAAGGGTGGAGGTAGGCAGTTAAGATCTAGCATAAATAGTGCACAATAAACTTTGTCAGTCATACGTATTTGTTTTCATTGAAATAAGACTAAAATTTACAAGATAGTGTTTGTTTTTTTTAAATCAATTAAACCCTGCGAAAATCAAGCCATAATAGATAATTGTCAAAAAATACTCGTCTGTCTATAATATGTCTAAAATTAGGCAATTAAATCATAAATGACTTTGAATATTTTATAGATATAGTAATATTTTATTATTATCTATTATAGCTTGGTTCAGACAGGGTATAATTAATTTAAAAAAAATGAACCAACAATTTGTATAATATATTATATTCTTAATCCAACGAAAACAAATAAGTATGGATGAAAAAGAGGGCACAATTTTGTCTTATTGCCCAAAATATACCGAAACTATTATGGTGTGGTTTAGGCAGGGTTTAATTGATTTTTAAAAACTAAACAATACCATCTGTATATTGTAGTTTTAGTTCAATAAAAACAAATATGTATGAATAACAAAGTTTAATGTGCACTATTTATGGCGGATCTTTACAGCCTACCCTTCGCTACTTATATATTATATATTCCCACAAAGCCACGCATATTGATTGAAAAAAGCAACATGTAGATTTGACCGAGTCACAGACCATCTAATAGGAATCGATAGTTGTATCCTGTTCTCATCGATGGGAAAAATTTAATTTAGATAGTACTTATTTAAAAATATATATGAAAATAACAATTGAAAGCCTCAAAGATTTGCTATCGCTATTATATAAAAACATTATATTACGCATTATTTTCTGTAAGGTGAAATAACTGCCTACCTAACTAATGAATGATTTCGTCAACTGGGCGCGTCTTTGGTAACTCCCCTTTGACACCTGCTGATTGTTAATAATAACAACCTGTGCCCAATACATTAATAAATATTACTATAATATTTTTAATGAATGTTGGGCTATAATGTATTTTAATAATATTGTAAAAAATATAGGAACATAATATGCATGTGTTATACAATAGAAAATATATTTTAAAAGAGAGTCATTTGGTACGTAGTAATAATTAAAATGTTGTTTTTATCCATTCATCTTGGTACTAGTTTGAGATGTGGGCCAATTTTTCTACGCTATCTCTCCAGTTTGATATTGCATTGGATGCAAAATAGTCTCACGATTGATAGCATTGGCGTGCAATAACTTCCACCTGCCGGATATAGCAAAGGTAACTTTTGGAAACAGGTAAAATAAGACCAAATTTGTAAAGTATAGTTATGGGAAGTAAGAAGAAAACTAATGACAACGACACACTAAAACAATGAAATTTCAATAGCTCACTGACGATGTAAAATTAAGTGATGAGTTTAAATTATGTATTTTCCTAAAAGTACACATAAACTATGTTTTTATTTTTAAAGACAATTTATATTTATGTGATTGAATGCCATCGAAAATATATTGTATTACAACGTTTTTATGAGCTCGTATTCTTATTTGTCCGGTGGTTGTTTGTCCGGTACAAATCTTGCAATCGAATTTTAACTAACTTCCCGACTAGCTAGACATTTGAAACTTTTAGATTATATCAGAACACGATGCCAATGCATTCTTTTAATACTTTAGCCATCTTTAAGTAGAATTGAATTCATTTTCAGTTAATTCTGTTAGAAGTTATGTCGGAAGAAATTCGTAATCCAATCCACTATTATTGGTTGCTAAGGAGGTGGTCCTAGCAACTAAATTATTAATATATACGTGCTTTACTATGGAAATCAAAATGGCATTTCAGTATTCTATATTTGTTTGTTTTTACTTCATATCAAGTACAAGTTTGAGCATATTGAGCATAATAATTCAACAGAAAATTTTAAAAAGTTGTATATAAAAAGTTCTTTTTATCTTGTAATTATTTAAATTTTCTTTTTATTAATTTAACAAAATAGGTAGGTAGGACTGATGAATACGACTGATTTGAAATATTTTAGGGTAACTACTAATTTCTTTTATTTTGTTAACTGTCAATTCATGGTGGAACTGCATTGTATTGTTGTTTTTATTTAATAAAACGCAATTCTGAGGCGGACGAAACCGGTCCTAATCTCTTGATTAAAAGTGGAATAAGTACTACATAAAAATTGTGTTTTATTAAATAAAAACAACAAGTAACTACTAATAATTTAATAGGTACTATAAAATATTATCAGGTGGCAGTACCACCTGTCAAAATTGTTGAATGTGTCTCGAACTCGTTCATTTACCAACCAGTGATGTTTAGTTGATGGTTCTTCTCTACCATAATGTTTCTATTTTTTATTGATTGTGTATTGGGTAAAGCACCAATTTCTTATCTAAGTGCCATTTTGTTGTTTACTTAACACTAACATTATAATCTATCTACTCACAAAATCTCTTCAATTTGAATCGAGTATATTCTAATAGTTGACTATAGTATGTAGAAGATTTTGTTTATTATATAAGTTATTTCTATTGCATCCTTTCTAACGTCATATTTTGGTTTAGAAACGCCACTGGATCTAAGTTATGTGAACGTGTGAATAAAAAATATTTTTCATCTCAGTCGGTCGGAAGCAAATGTTGCCAAACTGAGAAAAAATATTATTGTGGCGTATACTTGATTATAATTAATCTTTACATTGTCTTTACTCCACAGAGAAGTTAACAAACCGGTGAAAAATAATATTTAACATTTCATTGTTATGTATTGATGTTGCATTTAAAAAATGTCTATAACAATTAGATACATTATTATAATAGCATTCAATTACACGATTATGTATTAATATATGTCATACGTCATGCAATTTACAACTATAGTGTGAAAAATCAGAACCTTCTGAACATTTTTCATCCATGCATGCAATCTTCCAACTTGTACGATACCTACTACTGTTTAGACGTACTTACATTTTCTTGTTATGGCCGCGGTAATACATAGGTACTGTCAGCAGTAAATCCATGCACGTGTAAACGGGGTATTACTATCAACTACGCGTATGGTTCATAATAAATAAGTTAAGTAGTGTCGAAACCTTTACAGTTGGCCCGTATTACTTATCATTCCTATTCAAATATAGTGTATTCGTACCATCACAGTGTGGAGATAAAACCATCTTCTCCATTTCGTAACGTCTCTTAATTTAGGTCGGCCATCATCATTACTAATTTATCGTCACGGTTCGGTGTAGCTGCATTCGTATCGATCACAGAAGTTCTTAGGCCACGAAATGCGGCGTCGTGTTCTATTACGCTTACCATAGAGACCCCTAAGAATAATAATATATTGATTGCTGAATGTTTATTACAAGAAACCATTAGCGAAGGGTGCAGTTAGGCTGTTAAGATCCGCCATAAATAGTGCACACAAAATTGTGTCAGTCATACGTATTTGTTTTCAGTGAAATAAGACTACACTTTATAGATGCTGTTGGTTAGTTTTTAAAATTCAATTAAACCCTGCGATAACCAAGCCATAATAGATAACAGTAAAAAAGTATTTATATATATATATTTATATGTATTATATAAAGCGCTTTTTCACAACGGGGTTAATAACATTTAGAATGTAAGATCCAATTTTTGATTGCATAATTGAATTCAATTGATTGCATATTTGAACTATATAATTCAAGTAGATGTATTAAAACTACAAAAAATCGCTTAAAATAAACTGAAAAAAACTTTCTTTTACCTCTAACACAATTTTGAAAACGCTTATGATGTGCATCACACATGCTATTAAACTTAGCGATAGGTAGGGGGGCCGCCAAATATCCTGGCCGGGGGGCCTGTTTTGGGATGTGGGGCCATGCGTATAACTAACTAAATACAATGTGCAATATTTATGGCCAATCTTAACAGCCTACCTCCATTCTTTGCTACTGCAACGAGCCTAAATGTCGATATTAGTACTATCCATTGCTACTTAAAATATAATATTGTAACTGTTTGTAGGAGATTATGATTGTTACATATTGAAATAAACGGTAATAATTTGAATGAAGTATGCAGTTGAAAACGTCATTTATTATTTATAATTAATAACTAGTAATTCGTAATTCGAAATTCCTGAATATAGTCGTCGTTGGTTTATTATTACAAAGTTTATTTATGTTCATAAACCTATTGAAACCAGCCTGATAAAGGTCTCATTAAAACATTTTCTTTTAAACCATTATCCATATAGCGACGCTGGGTCGATTTCAGTGGGTTGTCTCAGTCGACTGGCTTTATTATAGTCGTCGGATCAACAGCTGATAAAGTATACTCACCTCACTAATGTAACTATTTATATGCAAAGTATTTTAATGGTTCTCTACTGACCCATTGACCGGGTGCGGGTGCTCGATGAACCGAGAGGCTAGACTCTATCCACTCAGTGGTTTTATATTATAAAACAGGTATAGAAAATAGAAAGATGTCCTACGATAAACTGGCAAGGAATTTATACGCCTCTCTGAGTAAACAAGAATTAACAATATTGTCCCACTTACATCTAAAAACCATTATGTTAATCTAGGAACGGTTAGATTGAGATTGAGGATTCAATTTCAATATTTTAAGGAAGAATGTGTATATATTTTGGAAATATAATCAAAATTATTATAAAGTGATTTATTTGGCTAAAAAGATGTTGACTAAATGATACTATTAAGCTATTATACTAAATTATACGAGTAGATATTCTTTCCAATTTCCAATTACGAATATATTTATTTTATGAATATCTATAGATAGACGTTCACATTATAACATGAAAAATAAATAAAATAAAATTTACCTCTATCAGATAAATACCCCAAAACCCGCTGGCTCAACGAGCTCATAAATTTTGGTGGATTGCTTTGCAGCGAAGAACTAGGCATGGCCCCCACATCTTGAAGCAGGCCTCCTTACCCATCGCTAGGGTTAAAAGCAGTGGGAATTTTTACTGAATCGTTTTCTAAATGGTATTTCAGGCAAGATTAAGGGTATTCGGGGTATTGTTAGTGATTTTTTTTGTATTGTTGAATAAATCCATTTGAATTATGCAGTTGTCGAATATCGACACACAGTAATCAAAAAATGCATCACACAACTAGAGGTTTTAAAATGTTGTGACTTTACAAATAAAATAGCGCTGCAGGCAATATTTTTCCACATTAGGGCAAATTTGTGATGTGTGTTTATCTCACTTATCAGGTCGACCTGCGTCGCCGGGCCCCCAGGTTAGAGCCCTGTCAGCCCCGCCTTGTGGGAGGCATGGAACTAGGGATCGAGAAGAGTAGAAGTAGATAGGGGAGGTCTTCATCCAGCAGTGGATCTACCCCGGCTGATTATGATGCTGAAATATTATTAATAAATAAAGAAAAAGCGGTCTAATAATAAGAGCAGACACAAAAATTAGAACGAATATATCAACATCTGACTCGATTTGGATGAACTCAGATTTTTCTCTCCCAATTTATTGGAAGGTTAGTTCTGCACGCAATCCACATTATAATTTAAACTCATATAATCCAAAGGACGTGGGTACGCTGTGCATTGGAGTGGAAATAGTGATAACTAGGGATTCCAATCCCGGGATCCCGAGCTATTTTTGATACCTATGAATCCCGAGATTGGTAAACATAATCCCGAAGATTTCGGGATTGATTTTTTTTTATCAATTTTTATGGAAAATAAAATAAAAACAAAAATATAACAGAAAAAATACCTTTAATAACAAATAACTAAATTAGAAATAAATTGAGTTTGAAGGAAGTTTGATTTATACCCATATGTAAGTTGCCGATTCATTTTATTTTTTCACATATATTATTAAAAATGAGAAAGATTGGAAAAAAACAATGCTTCGCACTTTTAACAAAGTAATTCCACCATGATCTCATACGTTTTACGGCAGTTTCATATTTGGCTGACTAATTAGATTTTGAAGCGGAAAGGCCATACACCACGATTTGCTTTACTATTGTAAATCTCGCTAACCCATTCATTAAGTCTTTACTATCAGAAACAGCAATCTCATATTAAATTCACATTATTATTTATATTACAATACTATTTACTCCATTACTTATGTATTTTTAAGATTGAACGTACACAATATTAACAATAAAAATGTCTTAAATAGTATAAATTATACTAGATTTATTTTTGAAAAAAATAAAAAAAAAATGGAAAAAAATGCCAATCCCGGGATTGTCAAATTGTAATCCCGAAATCCCGGGATCAGAATTTTGGCTCGGAATTGGATTCCCTAGTGATAACTGATAGAATATGGACTTTTTCTATGAATAAGTAGTGATTTAATTTAACCCTATTTTGAAGCCTCATGATAAAGTATGATGGTATAAAAATAGCGATGAGGAACTGAACCTAGAATAATTATGTTTCTTGCAGGCATTCCACCTGCACCCGTGCAGTTTCTCAATAATTGTTTACAGGTAATCACGTGGCATATTTATCTGCTTACCGCAAACATTAGTGATAATTATTACTATATTATGTTAGGGTTGCCACAATCGAGCAGTCAATAATTGAAAATAATCCATCACACGGCAAAGAAACTTTATAAACGCGTTTCTTTGAAAAAATCAACACTTTTTATTAGGTACCTATAATATTATTATTTATTTATTTAAGAAAACAAAACATTGTGGATATGACAAATCTAAATTCAAGACGTTCACAACATGAGACTTACATTATAACAAATATCACCCTCACAGGACAGAAGAAAATAAGTATATTCCTATACAATAATAATGATAATAAAAACAGTACAATTTTATACAGAAAAATAAAATTTTGAATACAAAATAGACAACACGTCACCGAAAATGTCTACGTCTTTGGGGAGCGCATTGGCTAGTCGTGCACCCCTCGCTAATGGTGCCTGATAGGCTTGACACGAGGAAACGGTTCCGATGCAGAATAATACATAGCTGTGACCACGTAGGTAATTGACAGGCGCATGTAAATTCAAGTTCATTAGGACACCCTGATTGGAAACCATCCCTCGCAATAACAGGCAAAAGTGTTTCAAGAGACCTACGAGATTCAAGAGAGTCGAGAGACAATTATCGAAAGGAAGATGCTTTGCACAAGTCCTTTTTTAAAAGGTCACATAAAATGGCGAATAATAAACATGTCATATTAATTTTTTGTATCATTGTAACAAATAATTAAATAAAATCTGTTAAAAATACTAAAAATATACTCAGTACATTGCAGGGCCCGGAGAACGCACGCGCATATTAGACAGTCACGCACACAAATTAACATTACTTATATGCAATTCAAACAAATCAAATATGAAAAATGCCTTCACATGTTTCACCGAAAACCTACCTACAAACAAATCCCACAATTTTAATAAGACCAACACGACATTTTTGCTTCAATTATTAGAAACATTATCGAGTCGTTCCAATTTTTTTTTTAATAACTTAAAGAAACTTGAGTGGCCATTGACCAATTTCGTACCCGAATAATACACATCTAGACAGGTTCATAAGTTTATAAAAAAGACTATTACCTACTCACTGGGATATTGAAGGTAAGTAATAATCTCTCTGAAATTAAAAAATAGCAATTGTTTTTCACGACAAAATTCACAACTAACTAAGTTAGTTAGCTCCTGCTCCGGGTAAAACCCCATTGCTCCACTGCTCTTGCTCCGAGCTCTGCTCCAACGCTCTGCAACTAACTTTTGATATTAAGTATTGGAGTAGTTCATTTAGTGTTTTCAATAATTCAAGTTTATACTTAATTAATGAATTACGTTGAATTGAGTAATACGTCAATTATAATGAAATCAATAAATAAATGGTAAAAAGACCGTGGTATTAAATTTAATATAATATTATCTAATTAACTATTTTTTTATTCAACGAATAATTCACAAGATTTAAGAATATACCATTCTAATTATTGAACATACATAATTTTGAAAAACACTTTCTGAGAAAATAATATTATAACCAGGGAATGGGACGATTTGGCACCGCGAACTGGCCTCCGCCGATTGGCCTCCGGTAATTGGCCGCCGGTACAATCGGACGCCGGCCCAATTGGACGCCGACCCAATTCGACGCCGACCCAACTGGCCTCCGGGAGATTGGACGCCGCACAGTTGAATTAAATGCGCAAAGGAATAGACGTACGTTACGATTTTTTGGAGTAAATAAGCAAGTCAGTTTAATATGTTTCTATCTTCTCAGTAGGTGTACCTTATATATTTCACGCTTGACACATTTTTAATATATATTGAGAAAAATTATTATGCCTGATGATGTTTATTAAAAGAAAATAATTCTTCCCTCGCTAAAACTTAAAGATGTGCATAATCAATTAATTTATTGTCTATACATGGGTACTTATTTATATTTACAACAAATATTTAAAATAATGTTAGATGTTAGAATGAAAATTACATTATATTTCAGCGTTTTATCGACTTAATATTATAATAAAGCTTAAATATTTATATTATTATGCATAAATGCGTATTTTAAGATAGTATGAAATTACAAACAAAATATTAAGTAAGTTATCTGCTAAGTATAAATGTTTCAGTAGTTTGATTGATAAACTACTTAGGTACTGGATGCCGGATGAAATCCCGAAGGCCGAAATCCCGAATGCTGAAATCCCGAATGGCCGAAATCCCGAAAAATGAAAAAATACAAACATCAATAATTGCGCAATTTTTGCAAGAGAGACAAAAACCCATTTTTTGTGGAAATATAAAAAATGTAAAATACAAACATCAATAATTGCGCAATCGTGAGCGCAATTTTTGTAAGAGAGACAAATCCCATTTTTTCGGAAAATGGGTTTTTCTGATTGCGCAATTTTTTTCAGGAGAGACCATTTTGTAGAACGAATGGATTTTGTGCATCTCACAAAAATTGCGCAATTCACGATTGCGCAATTATTAATATTTGTATTTTACATTTTTTTTATATTACCACAAAAAATGGGTTTTTGTGTCTCTTGCAAAAATTGCGCAATTATTGATGTTTGTATTTTTTTATTTTTCGGGATTTCGGCCTTCGGGGTTCCGGCCATTCGGGATTTCAGCGTTCGGGATTTCGATATTCGGGATTTCGGCTTTCGGGATTTAGGCCTTCGAGATTTCGTCCGGCACCCAGTACCTAAGTAGTTTATCAATCAAACAACTAAAACATTTATACTTAGCAGATAACTTACTTAATATTTTGTTTGTAATTTCATACTATCTTAAAATACGCATTTATGCATAATAATATACATGTTTAAGCTTTATTATAATATTAAGTCAATAAAACGCTGAAATATATTGTAATTTTCATTCTAACATCTAACATTATTTTTAATATTTGTTGTAAATATAAATAAGTACCCATGTATAGACAATAAATTAATTGATTATGCACATCTTTAAGTTTTAGCGAGGGAAGAATTATTTTCTTTTAATAAACATCATAAGGCATAATAATTTTTCTCAATCTATATTAAAAATGTGTCAAGCGCGAAATGTATAAGGTACGACTACTGAGAAGATAGAAGCATATTAAACTGACTTGCTTATTTACTCCAAAAAATCGTAACGTACGTCTATTCCTTTGCGCATTTAATTCAACTGTGCGGCGTCCAATCTCCCGGAGGCCAGTTGGGTCGGCGTCGAATTGGGTCGGCGTCCAATTGGGCCGGCGTCCGATTGTACCGGCGGCCAATTACCGGAGGCCAATCGGCGGAGGCCAATCGGCGGAGGCCAGTTCGCGGTGCCAAATCGTCCTAGACCCTATAACCAATAGAAAAAAATCTTTTTTGAAAAAAGTAAAAGAAAAAAAGTTAAAAAAAACTAACCAACACCATCTGAAATATGTATTCTTAATTGAACGAAAACAAATAAGTATGGCTGAAAAAGTGTGTACCTACTCTTCTTTTCAGATCACCCACAGTATACCTAAAGTATTATGGTTTGTTTTAGGCAGGGTTTAATTGAATTTTAAAAACTAACCAGCACCATCTGCAAATTGTATTCTTAGTTCAATAAAAATATATAAGTATGACTGACCTACATTGTGATCAGTGTTGCCAAACATCGCCAAAAATGTGCCTTTTCAACAGGAAAAATACACTACATATTTTTCGAAAATAAAACATCGAGGAAAAATGACCATTTTAAGATCGTCAGAAGACAAATCAAGTGTCAAATAAAAAAACAAAGTTAAGTGTATACTATTTATGTTGAATCTTAACAGTCTACCTCCACTTTTCATCACTGCTATAAATAAGTAATAAGGAAAAACATTAATGATATTATGTGTTGCCATTTATTTTGCCATACCTGATGCCATTCGTCGTATCTTTTGCGTTTTAATATGCAACTGAATGCAGTGTTTACCGGCGAATAGTAATTACGAGTATTATACATTTAAACGAGATCTGTTTGAATCGGAATATAAGAGATACCTACGCTTATATGATTGCAAGAATATTCAACTTGCTTGCTGTCAACAATTTTTTTACACTGCAACACCTGCAATTTCATTTTGTAATAATATTGTATCGATGACTGTTTCAATCGCTAGTCAATACAACATCACGTTATTATTACTTCTTATAACGTTTATTATAACTTATATAACATAACATACGATCATGTTGATTTTTCCATCATTGGGTAATGCACATGACGTGCGCGCTTCGATTTTTACGATGTTGTTTATTCTTGAATGTAATGAATAGGTACATACCTGGCAATGTTTAATAAGTAATAACCCTTTCGCTACCGGAAAGTTTTACTAAGTAAAGAGTTATCAAATAAGAAATATATATACTGATCTTTTTTCTCAATAAGTTGATTGTGTCACGAGCTGTATGGCATGTTGCACCATCTTGTTAGAACCACATATCGTCTAGGGGTCGTATGCATGAGATCCCAAAATACTTTATAGGCTAAATACTGCTCATTTGTATGCATGAGTGCAAATGTAATCCGTTGGTTAGCGACATCACGATATGACGTCATAATGTGTCATGGCGTCCATATAATGGCAAACTTATAAAATTTCATTCCCCGATCATTAATTTAAAATTGTAAATGTGTCTGAAAGTGTGCGAACGGTACCATATAAATTTAATAATTATTATGATCTTTAAATAATTTATCAGTTATTTTATCACATTTATTTTATAATTCTACCGTACGAAAGGATAGAGTATTCCCAGTAAACATTTCCATTTGGTGGCAATACATACAGTTATATTATGACTAACTTCACTTCAATCACTTCAATTATGAGATGTCAAAACGGAATAAGAATAAATGAAATGAATAAATAGCAAGACTAGGAACTGTTTTTAAAGTTCGCAAATGTTTTACAGAGTCTACAAAATGAACGAGGGCCTCAAGCAAACGTTTATTGTAATGAATGCATTATTAAAATGACATTTGAAAGTGACATATAAATCAGCCATTTTGAATGACGTGTGACGTCAGATTGCTTACGTCACAAACAGTGATATACGCTATATGGTGGAAAATCGGTTAAATAGCTTATAAAGAATTTCGGAATCTGATACATACGGCCCTAGGTCTAGATCAAAATCATCTAATTTATGCCAATGATGTTTCTATGTCCTCCATTGACTGTACGTAACGTGCATTTTCGTTTTAAAAAAAATACTATCCAATTACACCTTCAGACCATAAATCACACCAAACTTAATTTTTGTAGATGTAAGGTGTTTTAAGAATTAAAAGCATGTAGGTTTTGATTACCTACTCCAAATGCGACAATTCTTATTTACGATGTCATTTAACTAAAAATAAGCTCCACGCTGAAGATGATTTTTTCATGAAATAGTGGATCTGTTTCAAGTTCTGCCCAATCAGCAAAATTTCGACGCACCAAATGGTTATTTGGTTTAAGTTCATATATTAACACTATTTTACACGCCTATAATATTTATGAAAAATATTCCATGTAGTGTCGTAAGAAAGTCCAAGTTTTTGAGAATGCTGTGTGTGTAATTGATTGTTGTGGATTTTCACCCACACTTTGATTCACAACATCGACATTTTCAGCAGTACGTTTATATTTTTGATGGGTTGAATTATTAACATTACAAAATATACCGTTTGACTCGAATTTTTCAATTCATTTACGAATAGTAATTCCTGTATATCGATTATTTTTACCTCGAATTTCACGTAATGGCCGAAATGTAGCTCGAATAGATTATATTTATTATTTTTTAGTAATAAATTTTAACAATTTGTATATGTTGTACCTATATATATGTATCTTTCCATGATGATTAATTGCCATACATAACTCAAAAGTAAATTTTGGTGGGAATCAGAAAAAAATGGTTAGGTACTATATTGTTTTTAAATTATATAGTACGACTTTGATAATCCTTTATTTTGACTACAGGGATTTTTGGAATAAAATAAATTACTTTAAAATACATATGAAATACGATACTGATTTGATTTTAATGTATTTTTATGCAATGTGATTTATTCTGATTATTATTATTATTATTATCTCATAACAGAATATAGATTATTGCAAAGACAATTTAAAGTTAATCAATGTGTAGAACTATGAATAACAGGACCCGGGACCGTATTACTTCATCTATTGAATATATACAAAAGTATGTTTCTTTATCTCTTATATACACTAAATATTAGTTTTTTTTAAGTAGATATCTGTACTGATTTCTCAATAATAAAAATTCTTTGTTATAGTATCGTATTCCCAATAAGATAAAAAAGACGCATTGTTAAAATTCTGCTACACGTAAAAAAGTTCTTTTTAAATTGAAGGTGTTTCATAATTGGATTTAGATAATAAAAAAAATTCACCGATCCCTTTTTAATTATTTTATCAAATATTCGACAAAGAATTATTACCTAAGAAATAAAATAGTAGGTACAGGTACTAATAACTAGATTAATAATAAAAAATATGAGATATGGATACGTTGACCGCAATTTCTTGTAAAAAATAAAGTGAATACTGTACCTAAAGGTTTCATAAGAAAAATAGATTGTAATTATTTTTTAGCGGAAAATTTATATGTAAAGGCAGTGAAATATACTGTTTTCACTGAGTGCCGACAACATTAAAAATATGAAATTCACTTTGGAAATGAATGATTTTCACATGGGATGAAAAATAATGGTTCCATCTTAAATTATATATAGATTATTGTAAATAACTACCTACCCACAAAATTCGAAAGCGAATATGTACATATACTAATTTACGCCGTTAAAATGAGAATAGGGAACTCGGAAATAACGAGAATTGAAATACCTTATTAAATAAGGAGTAGCAGGTAAACGATCTCGAGTAAGGAATAACCCGGGATAAACTTAAACATGTGTCAAGAATAGGTACGTCGTCATACGTCGAATACTGACGATAATTGCTCTCAGTTTATGCATTGACGCTCGTTTAACATTGGTGTATTACACACACTACTGCACGTGCATAATGCGTGTTTCATTTTCGTAAGACACTCACACATTCAAAACCCTGCATCAAAATGTAGTGTATTGAATATTGCCTATCGGAATTATATTTATTATCTGATCTGTGCATGTGAATATAATGTATATTCAGATATAATTATATTATATAATCAGAAATATACATATTGTAACTATCATAATATAATATAGTAGTTCTAACAAATAAACTAATTCATATTTTTTTCCTGTTTTTTTTCAGATATCGGCAAAACTCTTTAACAGGGGTGTGTTAAGAAAAGTTTTTGTGAGTTTGTGAAAAGTGTGTGTTTAAAACCATAATTATCAGTGGTTGTGTCATATAATGAGCAGCGAAAATGGGTGACGATGATTTCAGATACGGGGAGATGAACGGTGCAGTCACCAACTCTCCCCATGACTCAAACAGTCTATCCAGAGAATCCCCGCAATACTCAGACAGTCTATCTCCGAGATCCGGAAAAGAGTCCCGGAACTCTGGTAGCCTGTCACCGGATTCGGGAAAATTATCTCAAAACTCCGGTATTATATCGATAACTACCGACAGCCTCATTGAAACGCGGAATGTGTCACAGAATTCCGGTACAATTTCTATTGTCACCGACAGTTTATCACCGACGTCGGGAAAAGTTTCGGTAAATTCCGGGAATATTTATCAAGATTCTGGTAAAGTTACAATCGCTACCGGGATCGACCCGCCAAATTTAGGAATAATAACAGTCAACGTAGGTAGAGACTCTCCCAGTAACATAGATATTATTTCGATAAATTCAGAAGTTCTGTCGTCACCGAGCTCTGGAAAATTTTCGCAGAATTCTGGCAAAATTTCGATAAACTCCGGCAGTCTTTCCGCCAGTACTGGGAAGATAATTTTGAATTCGGGGAGTTTTTCGCCGAGTAAAGTTTCAGTGAATTCCGGCAGCTTGTCGCGAAGCTCCGGTAAGGTTTCTCAAAATTCTGGGAGTCTGTCAAACGACGAGGTCGATTCGTCGCTGCTTTCCGCCAAAAACTCAATTAAATCGGGAAGTGTCGCATCGCAGGGGTCTGGAAGTTATGTGAGCGGAGGGAAAAGGGATTTGCTGGCGTCACTTCCTGGTGATCTGAGCAGTCTACCGCGGGATTTACTTCCAAAGAGGAATCCTTTTGTCAGGGTGAGTACCTATATTATTTTATCTTAAACTGTCGGTATGTGACCAATTTAATTTAAACTGTATTATTTTTTATCAAACAGACTTTTAACAGGTATACGAAGCGGCAATTTTTTGAAACATATGACGGAATTGATTTGTCAGAAGATTTAAAATGTGCCCTTAAAACAATTCAAACTATTCATATAGTTTTTAAACTTAAACAAAACCTTTAAAGTATGCATATGTCTTGCAAATTGGGTTTAAAATATTACTACAATGAAACCATAGAGTATAGACTATCATCTTTTCCCGACGAGAAGAACTCGTAGAACAGAATTTATAAAAAAATTAAAACAACAAATTAATGTTTTTACCGTAAAACTATTTTTAGCAGGGGTCACATTGATTGACACTTTTGGCATATTATTTAAAACGACACTATAAAAGTCCATATAAACATACAAATCAGCTATTTGCGAATTATTCAACAGAAAAATCTTAATTTAAGATAAGGAATAATACTAACAAATAGGCCAACCACTCATGTATTCAAATTCCTAAATAATCGTATTTTAGGTAGATAATCGATGAATAGAAAACACTATTTATTCGAAGATAAGATTGTGGATTAACTACTGATATAAAAATACAATAAAAATATTTCTACTTCAATTTATGATAGTATCATCAAGCTTCTGACATTCAAGGCGTATTGTTTTGGGTATTTTAGGTTGTTAAAATCATTTTTTTCTCCGGTTTTATTGGCGTATCTAAATCTCAACAATAGGATTCCAACTGAGTCTAATATGTTCTTAATTTAAAAACATTTGAAAGCAACGGACATTAAAATTTCTTTAATAATGCTATTCTTTTCAATTTTCTATTTTTAAATGTTATTTAATTACGTCTTCCGCCATCATAGACAATAATATGAATTTCCATAAAGAATCAGAATCGGTTCGTTCGAGATGACAGGAAATTCAGAGGCGGGGAAAAAGGGTGGGCGAGTATAATGTTTCACAATAAAATATAATTATTTTAATAGAACATTATAATATTTTAGAAATACAACCGTTTTTTGAAGATTTTAATGTCCTGAAAACCAGAATATTATTTATTAGATGCTTTTTTCAAATTAAATTATCACAATTGTCATAATCTTTGTCGCATTTTATCTCCGGAACTCGAGAGTACTTTACGTTTTAATTTGTAAAATTTTGGACCTACGTAGGTACAATCGATGTTGATATTGGTTTATGGTTTAAATATTTTTCCTATAGGTATGTTTCTGAAGTTAGTCCAAATTATGAATATGTGCCTGTTATATTATGGCTGTATCTCAGAGTCGACATGGTATCGTACCAGGGTCCATAATTCTCGACATCCGAGCTTTAACAATGCCTTCACTGAACTTAGGGGTACTTTCGTACGACCGCATTATAAACACTGTGAAACAAACGTGAGCGGTTACGTCAGACTGGTGTAGTCATGAAGAAGCGCTTCTCCCGGACACTCTGTACCCTTGTGGCACAATCTAAATGATTACGTCACCATGGCCGACTCTACCTCACCCTACAGCAGTGCTATAAAAATGGTCTACGCGCTGTAGATCTCACATGCCGAGAGGCGTGACTTTTTGCTTAGAAGTAGTAGTATTTTAGAGCCAGAAAACCTATTGTCCAATTTCACCGAAAATGTTATATCTGTCATTCCGTCTAATTCACGCTTTGATTCTATTTATGACAGAGGCCAAAACCTCTTAAACGTTAATTACATTAATATTAATGGCATGAAAGTGTCATTTTTTTTGGAGATAAGCTAGTCTGGCCCTCATTACAGAATATATTACTGTCTTTACCCTCATGATTAAGTAAAATACAGTGCTGCCACTGGATAAATGTCTCATAATAATAATTAAACTGTGTGTTAGGTGTGCTTGAAAATTAAAATAAAGGAAATTGCGCTACGCACTTCTCCATTTCCCACGCTTTGCTCAATTTTTTGACTTAATATTCATGCACCAGATGCTTTGAATGCATAAGCTTGTTTTGAACATAAATCGTTGTCAAATTCGATTCGCGATTCTTTCGAATTTCATGGTATATTGCGAATTCAGTGCATAGTAAAGTTGGCTATGACAAGTCTAACCTTTCGACGAGCATGGTCTCATTCAATTAGTTATCATAATATAGTTTTAATCCATTTTTGTACATTATATACATACTCGACTCCAATTTAATTCATCTGTGCCTACTTGTTTGTACCTACAAGGAAAGTATGGAAGTAACTACGTAAATATGTGTAAGCATAAAAGTGGGACCACACCGGCAACAAGTCGCGCGACAACTCGTTAAATTTTACGATAATTATCATAATTGCTTAAGAAATTTTACGATAATCATCATGCTTATCGTAAAATTTAACGAGTTGTCGCGCGACTTGTTTTCGGTGTGGACCCGGCATTACGCGTACGAATTTAACGTCCGTTGGGCGGATTGGTTTTCGAATACCTAACTATGACAGCAGGGTAGAGGGTTATACTGACGCGATCGCGATGACTAAGTACTGACAACCATCTGACGCCTCCGCCGAGATCTGAAAACATTCCTTACAGGCATACTGTCAGTACGTTAGTCTATAAGATAGCACTCGATACCCCTCAGTCGAGGTGGACAGTATACACCAAAGGGTGACAAACGTATGTGTTTTTTCCAGATGTCTCCCGCAGGTTTTAAATAAGACAATTAAGACCAAACAACTGGGTGACCAGTTCCTCATCGGAAATGGTGACTTCGCAGCCAAGCTGCACGGTTTTCGTTTGATAGGCCGGACGACACTCAAGATCTTGAACACGGTCTCTGGGACTGCCCGCTGATGAAATCCAGCCGAGCGTAGCTGTTTGCCAATCCGTCCACATACGGGCCCAATCGGCTACTCCATCTTGATATCAACCAAAGCCAACTTTGAGCCATTTGAAAAGTTTGATTCGTCGTATGGAGAGCAGGTTAATCGGGTTGATCCCGATTCCTCCGTAGAATAATCATCGAATTCAAATCATGATATTCAGTATGCGGATACAGAGGATACTTAACGTCACAGAGACTAGCTGATCCAGTCCAAACTTTTTATTTTTTCTCTAAATTCTTTTGCGCGAGTTGCGCACTATACTATGAGCCGAGCAAGTGCTTTTTACTCTTTTTGGGCCACACACGCATTGCACGGTTTCTTGCAGTGTGCTCAACTACTAAGGCAGTGGAAGAGCTTCCTACAGACATATGTGAGTGGATAAGATTCTTGAGAGTACCCAACCCCACCTTGGGTTGTATTGTCGATCATCCTCTCTCGGCGGTCTTCTTCGTCGTGTCGGGTATTCAATAGCTACAGTGTATCACTCCAGATGTTGGCGATGGCAACACCATTTTTCTCGGCTTGTAGGATCTCGTCGAAATTGTAGCTTACTGGACAAACTTTCCATGAAAAAAGGTACTCCATGCTTTGCATTTCACCGCACTCACAGGCTTGGTCATCGGAGAACCCCCACTTCACCAAGTTGCCTCGAGTGCGCAGTCAGTCTGTTTAGGGCTTTCCATGTACGGTACCAGAGACTGGCTCCGGGTGGGAGATGCTGGCTTTACCCAATCTTCGAGACCCTTAGACACTAGGTTCGCCTACCAAGCGGATAGTCTATCTTCTTCGAGTGGGACGGTCAGAGGTATGGATGTCGCCATAAAGCTTCTTCTGAATTTTAGCCTTGTTTTGCACATTTGATGCATGCATGAAGTGTCGCGGGTCCCTCTCTTGGGCTGCCTTTTCAACTCGGGTCACACTGCAGTGTCAAATTGGGGGGTGGCGATTCCTGAAAACATGCGAATTTTGGTGACAGGCGTGAGTTTCAAACACTCCGTCATTGGTCTTGGTGGTGATTACTGCATTATTTATCTGTCAAATTAAAATTTTATTCAGATGCTTTCAAGAAGAGAACATTTGTTAACTAATTAAATGGATTGCGAGTGTAATATCCCTGCAACGAATATACATCAGCATAGGAAGAGAAAGACGCCTTGGCGGGAAAAAAACAATGGCCGAAAATGGCGGCAAAATTCCCAAAGTCGGTTTCGCCTTTCTATGGAGCATTTCACCATAATGTATGATTGTGTTGGTCGTAATTCGCGCGGTAGGCTGGGAACGCACCCGAACGCAATTATAATTTATAAGTTGTTGCTCGTTTTGGAATAATGTGGATTGTGCTAATGCTGAAGTAATACGACATTACTAATTGAGTAATAATCTGCGACTAGATTATTTGTACTCATAAATCAGGATTACCAAATTAAACAGTATTTTTTTTATTTAAACAGTTGCCTACTTAAAATTAGATACTTACAAATAATGTTCTAAGTGTTAAATACATTTTTTTATAATTAATAATGCACTTAAAATTGCTAAATAGCCATTAATATGTAAATCAATTTATACTTAATCATTTTAATCAGCATTCATTCTGTAAATTAGTATTTATTTTGGCATTATTTATGCAGATGTTAATAAAATGGTAATACCTACTGTATTTAGTTATTGTTGGGAATAAAATGAACTTATCCACATAATATAGTCTATAATAGTAATTGTTTTGTTAGATTTATCTGTTTATGCATATAGATCAATGACGTAGGGTGGAGGTGGGCTTTTAAGATTCGACATAAAAAGTGCACATTAAACATTGTCAGGCAAATGTATTTGTTTTCATTGAACTAAGACTACAATATATAGATAGTGTTATTACTGGTTTTTAAAATTCAATTAAACCTAGACTATTCCAAGCCATAGTAAAAATTCTAAAATTATTAATGAAATATCTAAAAGTATGCCATTAATCCATACATAACTTTAGATATTTTATAGATATAAGAACTAACTTACTTACCAACACCATAATCATCATCAGCCGGGGTCAATCCACTGCTGGATGAAGGCCTCCCCAAGCTTTCTCCAACTCTCTCGGTCCTGTGTCGTTCGCTGTCACGTATTTCCGCCGAACTTTACCAGTTCGTCAATCCAGCGGCTTTTAGGGCGACCCTGTGGCCGTTTCGTACCCCTTGGGTACCATTGGATGACGGCATTTGTCCAGCGGCCGTCCTTTCGGCGAGCAATGTGCCCCGCCCATCTCCATTTCAGCTGTTTCGCAACGTCTATTACATCGCGTACTCTTGTCTGCTTCCTAACCCATTCGTTTCTCTTACGGTCCTTTCGCGTGATGCCCAACATGCACCTCTCCATGCCTCGCTGTGTGACTCTTAGCCTTTGGACATCTCTCGTGTTGAGGGTCCACGTCTTGCAGCCATACGTGAGCACGGGTAGCACACATTGTTTAAACACCCTACGCTTAAGACATAATGATAGGTCACTCTTGAAGATACTATTTAGACGTCCGAAAGCACTCCATCCCAGCTTTGTTCTTCGAGCAATTTCATCGTGCATGCTTCCGTGTATGGACACCTGCTGTCCGAGATCGACGTAGCTGCTGACTTGCTCGAGTTGGGTGCCAGAAATACAGATAATCGCAGGGTCCGAAAAACCGTTCAAACATAGACGCCCTTAGCAACCAAGGAATTTCCAGACGCTACATAAACATAATTATTGAACAGTATTATACAGTGATGCCACAGCATGCGTGAGACTCCACAAACGGTCGTGTAAATTCCCCAATAACAAACCAAGGGTGTCCGGCAAGGTGATACCATTTCACCTAAACTATTCACCGCTACTCTTGAGGACTTATTTAGGAAACTTGATTGGGAGGAAAAAGGTGTTCCAATTAATGGAGGGCACCTCAGTCACCTGCGCTTTGCAGATGATATTGTTATACTCTCACAAGACCCGAAAGGCCTCCAAGGTAGAATGCAAGAACTCGTGGATGTCAGTCAAACGGTCGGTCTAAAGATAAATGTCTCAAAGACAAAAGTGATGAACACCATAATAATATTATGTCATAATTTATGTATTCTCAATTCAACGAAAACAAATAAGAATGACTGAAAAAGTGTGTACTATTTTTATCGGATCACCCATAGCATACCTAAACTATTATGCTTTGGTTTAGGCAGGGTTTAATTGATTTTTAAAAACTAATCAGCACTACCTGCACATTGTATTCTTCGTTTAGTGTGCACTATTTATGTTCAATCTTAAAAGCCTACCTCCATCCCTCGCCAGTAATATATGTTTGATATCTTTTGAAACTAATTATCGGAATATTGATTTATTTTTTAAATAAAAAAAAACCTATTTTTGAGAGGGTACATAAGTTCGTTTGCCATTTGAAAGGCAAAACCACATTATTGACTAGAGATTTGCTACCTTCTCAGTGGAGCAAAGATAGTGAATTCCCAATGCAATCTGAATTTGATATAATAAATGATGTCTTGATTAAAATTTGAAAAAAAAATAGGAGACCTTTTTCGGTGTGCTGATTTGACAGACCGCAAGAACAAACAAAATGATAAAGTGTGGCATAAAATAAAAAAAAAAACACAAAAATCACTTGTGCGGTTTTACCTTTCAACATTCCAATTGTTATAATGACTTATTACAATCATTATTTTTACCATTGGGTCTACAGTCCGATGTGGATCTTGGCTGCCTCACGTAAAAGTTTCGTAACAGATTTTTTAAAATGAGAAATAAATGTTAGCTACTTGGTCAACCTAATAGGTCCATGCTCTGGATTCAAACACGCATTGAGGCGTCTATTTTATAACCGATAAGTTACAGTTCAATATTATTATCATTGTTGTTTTTGTGACAATAGTTGGTTAAGTTGGTTTCATCGTTTGTTTCTTTTTTGTGTAGGTCTGTCATTGTGGTGCGTATGGGGTGTCATGCTAGTGAAGCCGTATCAAGAAATTGGAAGTACATACTTTAAATTGCCGATAATTTAAAACTATTTAGGGTATCGCAATGAATGTGGTGATGTTGTATAGATACCAGAAAAATGTTTAATTTGATAATGCACGCTTCATCGGTAACAATACGTTGGAGACGTGAATGTCGTCAGCCGCCCAAAATCACCACACGTAGCACCCGATCGGTGTGTTGCAGTAAAGCAAGAAAGGTGTCATTGATTCATAACATAAAAATGCCAAATTTGAAATTTATATAGAAAATCGTTTTGAAAGTGTCAGTATATAGGTATAAGACGAAAATACATTCAGATTCAAAGAACACGCACTTACCGGAAAAAGCCGATTTTAAGGAATGTAAAAAGGTACACTCACTGCTGCAGAATAGTTTTGTGAAAGAAAAAGGAGGCCGCTCTTGCCAACAGCGACATTACATCAGAAGCTCATTGACGTCGGGCGTTAAAGCTACAGTATAAATCGAAATGACTTTATCCATCACATGTAATCGCTTCAATAATCTATGATACTATAATATATTAGTTTATAAACTTTTCACCACAATTTATTTAGCCTAATATATTAATATTAGTATTGATTCTTATTCATTTATTAGCGATTTTTTGTTAGGCAATTCCGCCTAATTATTATCAAGTATGACCATGTCGTTTTCTGCAATGAAAAAACACATGTTCGATTTTCAGAGCATTATTGTTTTTTTTTGAAATGTGAACACTTTCCCACCTGTCCACTCGAGAGAACAATGGTTTTCGAATCGTTTATACAAACAGAACGCTCCTTGCAATAGCATTCATGTCTCAAACAAAACGCCAGCACTTGAGACGAGAGATTAGCCTCGTTGATAAGAAGAGAGCAAATAATACCAAAGACAATAATACCTCCATATAAATGGTTTTCTAAATTCTTTATTAATTAAGGTATTTTCAAATTACTTGCCCAATCAGTGGTGTTATTCTGATGGTTCGTACCAGTTTGTATGAACCACTTATAAAAAAAAATAAACACCGAGGTGTAAATCGGTTATAAACATAGTAATATTAGTAATTAAGTAGTAATTTTTATAATCCCACTAATACGTCATAACATCCAACATTCTACGGTCTTCATAATACATTGAAAGTTTGTGATTTCTCGACTTTTTCGTTTCTTGAATTCAAGAATATTTATTTTCTCGAGAATTTGAGATTGATTTATTGATTTCTCGAGAATCTCGACAAAGTATCTTTATTGTTTTAACTCATTCGGCCTAATTTTATCGATTTGGCGATTCAGTTTGCGGTCCAATTTTTCTGTTACACCTTTTCTTTGTTATTGCCGAGTAACAATTTCTCAAATTCTCAATGTTGATTTTTCGAGAAATGAGAATTCATGATATTTCAGAAAATTGATTTCTCAATATTCGAGACTCACCTTTTCTGATTATTTCTCAAGAATTCTCGAGATGACATTTTTCGATTACAATCTCATGATACTGCATACTTATCGTGTATCTGACCTCTTCGATAGTCCCATTAAATTTGATCTATATTTATAAAATTAATTTATTTTTCTAGATGCAGCAAACGCATAGGTAGGTGAAGTTTACAAATACATTTTTTTTAACAATTATTTTTAGGCAGGACCGCCCCGTTCTTATGGGTTACATGTAAATTGTGCGTAAAACATTTCACCGTGACACAGTTCACCGTGAGCTTTCTATAAGAAAAGAGATGACCGCATACTATACGGTCTCCAATTTTATTATATTCAATATGAACGTTAATTGAATTTTCATAGCTGGTTTTGGCAAAATTTATGGATTCAAGAATGAAAACCTAAACTAACCTAACCTAACAAATAATACAGTATATCAGCTATTTTTAAATTTTTTTTCGCTGCTGGTTTCCTGTAAAGTGTAAACCGACAAGATCTGTGTTTTATTTAGGCATGGATTTTATGTCAGTACTATACGATACGGCCATATATTTCCGATACAACATTTCACGTTGAACTTTGATACGGCGAACTGCATGCGTGCAAGTTTCTGGACACGGTTCTTATGTGCAGGGAGGGTGTAGATTGCACGAGGGTGGCAAAAAGGTCTACCATTTTTCCATGTTCTGTTTAGTATTAAAAGTTTCACAGGCCTTCGCCTTTCGCAAAAATACTCTCTCCGCCGACCGCTCTTTATACAAGACGATTACGCAAAATAAAGTTATAATACAGTAGAATTCAATAAACGCAAAATATCAGTTGTAGCCAATTCGTAGCAAATAATAATAATATATTCCTTACGAATATGTCAGGCTGTGAACTCCCGTGGGGGTGGGTAGGCAGATTGACCGTCGCTTGGGGGCGGCAGTTACCCAAAGGCTGCAAATCGAGGAGAATCATTAGGTAGATATAGAAAGCTACATACACTTAGTAATAACGGAAATCTTTCCATTAAAAAAATCAGCTCACTAGTTGGAAACAAAATATATTAATTAGGTAAGTACTATAAAAGTTTTAACAGGACTTTATTTTTTGTCGGTTCGCGATGTCTAGTTTACTTCCGTTGTCTTTGGACGTCGCGTTCTTGGTGAACAGCAATGACATGTGCATACCTAATTTAAAATTTATCCAAATACGTTTGCCAGTCACTCGCGATTTTGGAAGTTGTCAGGTGTATTTTTAAATGTATCTATCTGAAACCGTAGACTCGCAATATTGTCCATTGAAGCAGAGATGGCATTTAAATTAGATTTAGTGGTATACCAATATATTGTTAGTAATGTATCCATACAACACATTTCTTAGATATTTAAGTCATTAAAGGATGATAAAAAGTACTGTATAAAAATGTGGCGGCATTTTGGCACTGCCCAGGGGCGCGGCATTTTGTCTAGGGACGTCACTGATGTCAGGTAGTTCATTTGCGCCACGTCGCCTTCATACATACCATACAGTGACTTACTTATTTCACTCTATTACGATTCAGCATTGCAGAATAGGGCAAGCACAATGTCGCACCACCTCCCTTGATCCATCGCCGAGGCTCGTTCCCCCCTGCCATGTGAAACCTACAGCGCGTAGGCAGCTTTTGTTGTACTACTGCAGAGTAAGGAAGGAGGGTATTACTACTAAAAATATATCGCATTTTTTAGGACAAAACAATGCATTTCTAAAGCTCAAATTACAGATTACTACATTGGCAGATTGCGTCTGGCCCGATCGTCTGCCACGACTGTCAAACTCTAGGTATTCTCTGTGGTTTTCAAGGATCGTGAGCGATCGGGACAAAAGTGGAAATTTTTCTATTATTCCGTCGTGCGATCCATTCATTAGCAGCGAAGATTGTCGAAAGCGTACGAAAATATCCACGCAAACGGTCGTTCATTCTACTGCTCGATTTCAACAACTACAAGATGGCGAAATATCAAAAGAATGTATGGACTAGGTACCACTGAAAACACGGTCCTCGTCAAAATGAATACACGGCAGTTGAAATATAGCCATACTCGCTACAATTAGTCTTAATCGATTGGCTTGGAGATTCAAGCTCGCCCAGTTATTCATGATGTAAATTAACAAGTATACAAAATTTTCTATAAATGTCAAACGGCCGCGCAAATTTCAACATATGCTCGCTAGGTTTGACAGCTCAGTTTTTTTGAGGTAAAATTGCGCGGGATTACGTTCAGTGTAGCCACCAATCTAAGAAATATCTAGTTTTTGGTCAACCTATATTTTTAATAATAGCAACACTATGTTTATTTTAAATCAACCAATCAAAAGCAAGGACCAACGCTATTGAATCATTGCGTGTAATTGCAAATAGTGTTAAAACGTTGGCCACGACGGTTGTTGGATCGGGTTGGGTCTGCGCGTCTGCCAATGTAATTAAGCCTTAATGTTGTGGGCAGATTTTGGGTTGCACAAAAGCAAACGTACAGTTTCTAACTCTGCTTGGTACCCGAAGAATGACTATCTTGCGACTGATTTAGATTTAGAATATAAAAAAAACAATACGTCATTGTATGGTCAGGAACAAAATGTTCAGAGTAACACAATAACCGAACATTATGCAGGATCGTCCAAACAACTCTGCATAATTGTCGTAACAACCCAGTAATAACACACATGATTGTATGTAATTGCATTGTTTACCAAATGCCTGACATGGCGATTAAATACGATGACAATAAGGTAAATTATTGTATATTACCGAAGATTCCATCAACCTGTATATCACGCTGTGCCTAGCTAACTGAGCTGTATTTGAGTGCTTCACAAGCATAGTGAACCAAGTCCATTCTGGTTATTTTTGTTTTTGAGCAAGCTAGGTTCAAAAATACTCGTAATATTTGAGTAAGTATTTCTTATTCTGTAAGGGTATGACTTCCCTTACGTAATAACTTTACTTGTGAACCATTTAATAGTTATAAATATTCTGTAAATATGCTTCCTTTACTACCCGCCACGTCTCCATGAACACAATAAAGACTCAAACCAGATAAAATTAACTTACTTACCACTTGGGTCTGTTTCCTATTCCAGTCGGTCTATTCTATACTTATCTACCGCTAAAGTGATAAAATGCTAAATATTATCAAACTTAGGGTAGGTTTGTATCAAAGTATTAGTAGTTACTTATTGTAACAATTACAATAAGTTGGTTGTAATTATTGTTGCAATAAGTGCTATATTTTAACAGCATCAAGAGAGGTGCTGTTAACATATAGCATTTATTCCAACAATTACAAACATTTTATTGTAATTGTTACAATAAGTGCTACTACTTTGATACAAACTTACCCTAAGTTTGATAATATTTATCACTCTAGCGGTCGATAAGTATAGAATAGACCCGACCCACAGGAATCTTTTACTAATATTTATTTTATAGGTTTCATTAAATTGTGCTTGCTATAGGATAAGTCACTAAGGCCAGTCCATCCATTCTGTGTGCGCACGTATTGTTTGATGATTAATGATTGTGAACATTACGTCGATGGGAAATAATGATACAGCAGGTCAGCTGATTCAAGGACGTCCATTTGTCTTCTTCCGGTCGTTATAATGCGATTGTATTTGGAGAGGATTTCCCATTGAAAAAACATATATTTAAATGCCTTGGATAATGCAAAGTCGATAGAGGTACATGGAAAACTATTTGAAAAATTTGAAGAGTCAAGATAACAATTAATTAATTGGTACTCAAATAAGTATACTTCCTTGTAATTACATTATATAATATGTAGAGGGAACAGACTCGACTTCTGAGATGGCGTATTATCTCTTTTTTCTTTTAAGATTAGATCCCAGACATAGTACTATTTTGCCACGTTCGATCCTAAGAGGATCATATGGGCCTACACAGAGTGGAGGTTGTAATAACAGATTTTATTTTTACGAGAAATGGATGTTAGCCACTTGCTCAACCTATTAGGTCCATACTCTGACTCCAAACACACATTAAAAAATACTATGTGTATTTGCCAGACCCAGGATATTCTGCGATTTCATAACATATGGCGTAGGTAAACATCAGGAAAATCCAATGCGTCGATTGCGGGATAGATTTTGCTGAATATTTGCAAATCGTGTACAAGTAGTTGTAATAATAATATGATTTTATCGTGATTTTGAAGCTGAAGAATAAACCATTCATAATTTTATTTCGTTAATCAAAGTTACGTGAAAGTCGTTTTAAAATAATTAGGCACGAGGAAGTCCATGACCTCGTCGTATCAGTTAATTTGTATTGCATCACTTATGGCCTGTCGCAGGATGACCCCTTACTATGACGTAAGAGAAGATATGACCCCTCCTGTAGTGCAGTAGGAGAATAATATTTTGACGATGAATGTAATGACTAGAGACCGGATTATATGCATTTGCATATTTAGCCCATTCTCACCGGTTATTGCATATTTTACATAAAATCTAGTGATTATGCATATTTCAGCTATATTTACAATATTAGATAGATAGATAGTGCAGAGGCTATGGCAGTTTGTCAGTCCAAGAAAGCATTTAACGCTTCTAGTATAAAAAAAAACATATCTGTTATTGGCACTCATTTTTTCCACATACCTGCGAGAATTAAAAAGCTTGAAACTCAAGGTTTGGCGTTGACTGAATCTATTCAGTTAATGAATAAAATCTGCCAAATAAACTCCTCATTGTCAGAGGTATTCCCGCGTAAACTTAGAGGAAAGTTTGAAAATCTTCTGAGGAATAACCCTGGCTTTGAACCTTTGTGTCAAATTGAAGTTTTATTAATAAAACGGGTGAACTTTTGCCAGAAACAATAAGTGCTAGCATAGCACCCAAATTCACATACTGCCCAGTTAGGTACCTCAGTGGATGTGACCTTACCACAATGACGTCCCGTGGGGGTAGGCAAATTGAGCATTACTTGGGGGCGCCAGTTACTCGAAGGGCAGCAAATCGAGGAGAATCAATAAATATATATAGGAATATGTACATAAACTTAGTAATAACGGAAATATCCATTTCCATTAAAAAAATTAGCTCAATGGTTGGAAACAAAATGTCCATACCTATTAATTAGCATAAACGGTTTAACAGGGCTGTATTTTGTCGGGTTCGCGATGTCTAGTTTACTTCCGTTGTCTTTGGACATCACTCCTTGATGACCAGCAATGACACGTGCAAACTTCCGAATTATATTTGAATTATAAGTAGGTACATACTTAGGTACCTAATTAATTTAACAAAATATTTTTGCCAGTGATTCGCGAGTTTTGAAAGTTGTCAGGTATATTTTTAAATGTATATGAAACCGTGGACTCCCAATATTGTCTATTGAAGTGGAGATGACATTTAAATTAAATTTTGTGGTATATATTTTGTTAATAATGTATTTCTTAGATATTGAAGTCATGAAATAATAATACAAAATAATGTATAGTGGGGTGGCATTTTGACGCTGCCTAAGGGCGGCATTTTGTCTAGGGACGTCACTGCCTTACTATCAAACATTTGTCATCGTCTATTTCATTTTGAAATAAGAAAACTATAATTAGTATCTTTTCATTATTTAATGATAACATAATGTTGCATAATAACACTTTTCATGCATGTTTTGAGCCTTTTTCATGCATATTTCAAGATTTTTATATTGCATATGATCCGGTCTCTAGTAATGACTAATGAGTACTTAAAAGAAGACCAAAGCATATAATTTTCACAACGAATCAGAGATTGAGTATTTCTTTGTGATTCTCAGCTAAATATAATGCATTTGTTCAAGTTGAAGAATGGCAATGGTAGAGTGTGATATATACTAGATAGTAGATTACATCTTACTTGTTGGACATGCCTGGTAAATATAATTTCAAATGGTCTAAATTGCTGGATGATAATAATATCATGTATTGTTTCTTATAGTTAGTCGGGTACTCAATTCTGTTGATATTACGATCGCGTGTATTAGTTTCACATTATGAAACCGTTTACAGAACGATAATCGCTTCGGAGGTCTGTCATTGAACAAGTTTTTTACAAGTCATTTTTTATTGATGAGCACCACAATACGCGGATCGGAGTGCCTTCATTATTAGATTCCATGTCAAGGTGTTTTCGGAATTATATAATAGTTTTTTTTGCGACCGAATGATTTAGGTAAGTCCAGACATAATCGATATTTTTTTACGACCTGTGGATACAAAACCAAACTAATATCCAAGACCACTCGTTACGTCGATGTTTGTAAGATATTTTGAAGCTTTGTAGATTTGCCGCGGCCATTTTGGTTGATGTTTACAAGCATGGTCAGTTACGAACTAGTGACAGGGGTTACTTAGCACAAAAACACCCCAAAAAGATGAACACATTATTTTTTTTAAATTTGCGATGGAAAATGGCATGTTCTTAAAAATGAAAATAAATATATATTAAACATTACTTACACGACTTGGACCTGTGACCGCTGGATTCCCGCAAGTGTGCTTTTACAGTTAAGCTACGGACATCCTACTTAATTACGACAATTTTAACTAGTAGTCCTTACATGAAATGCTTAAATATCCGTCGGCTATCGTATCTAGTCGATATGTTAAATATTACATAGAATGTTATAATACATTCTCAGATCTTGTGCCTTATTCGTTGAATAAAAAAAAAAAAAAATATATTTTTTAACTTTGACAGGTATTTAAAATATGCTCTATAAGTACCTACTACAGTTTGCTTAAACATATTGTCCTTTATGTTTTTTTTTTAATTGTATCCTTTTCTGTTTATAGGTATATTTGTAAAATCGGTCGGTTGAAAATATATTTAGCGATATTTATCTACATCACCATGTTCGATCATTAGAAGATCATAACATGGCCTCCACACAGTGAAGGTTGAAAAGCTGCGTATTTTTATAAAGTTTCCTGCGGTGAAGTTATTATTTTACGATCATAATATAAAATAAAAAATACCAATATTTTAATTCATTTAAATTATTTAAAATATAGCTTAATTAGTCGTTTTTAAAACACTTGTCGAATAAAATATATACTTACTTTAAAAAAATGATCTAGTTTTTGAAGCTCTAGATTTCAGAAACAAAAACACAAACGATATATTTTTTACAGCATTGAATTCATCATACATTAAAAGTATATCAGGAACCCTGAAGTTTTTTTCAGTTACTTCAAAAGTATATAAAAAAGATAATATAATTTACATTGTGTTAATTTGGTGCGGCGTACATAGTTTTCACAAGTCTTGTAACGTGATTCATTGTACCTATTAGTTCACCCCTCAGTGGCCCCCATGTGATAAACACCAATTTTAATAAAAATGCATACCTATATATCTCACACAATATATTAATGACAATATAATTAATTATTTATAGTAAAATCAATTTTATATCTAAATTTGTACGATTAATTCATAATTAAGGAGTATCAGTAATTAAGGTTCCGGGAAAAAGAGAATCGCGTTAAACTTTACTCACCGAAAAACGTGATAACATTTCTAATTAACACAAACAAGGAGTGTCATTATTTAAATTACATTTTGACTGCTGTTAGCATAATATTATTTTTCTGTCGGATAGAAATGATTTTTGGTGTCACCAAAGAAGGAATCGAGATTTCCAAGCAAAACTGTCCAGTTATAATAATTATTAGGCCACTCTTCAACCAATCTCCTCGCAAAACGAGTTTCATCCTATTTTCGCAATCACTGTCGGCTTAATTTCTATTTTTTTGTGACGTTTTATGCCTGATATAATTTTATAAGAACCATTTAATATCTCAACCTAATATTGTGTTTATGCAAAAGAACCAATGACATTAATACGGAGAAGCATCTGGAAAAAAAATAACCCTCACTTTTTTGTCGGTTCTGCCGAATGGCATAATCTGTTCTAACGCCGTTACAATAAAGGTGATATTGCTATAAATTCCCGATGCTTTTTGTCGGGTCTGCCTAATGGGTCGAACGGGTTCTCTCAAATGAACATTGACACTAGAAACACTGTTCTAACGCCATTACAATAAAAGTGATATTGCTATAAATTCCCGATGCGTGATATCGCATAATGGAAATTGCGTGACGTCTACCTATACATGTGCGAATGTCGCTATGCGCGAATTTACTTGCTAGCCACTGTATTGAGTGCGTTGTTCATTGATAATGTCATTGGCAAGAGCATATTTGACCAAATCCGGAATCAGGTAGGCTGTTTTAGGGTTCACCATGAACTGTTTGTAATTGTGATTGTATCGTAAACCGATGGCCGCATAAAATCGGGATGAAATTCATGTCTAAATAAAAGACTTCAAAATATCGGAATACAGTGGGAAGACAGAAGAAAATATATAGTAGGAATACAATTAGTTATTAACCGATATTTGATAGGTACTAAAATATGAAATTAATGTTATTATACAATATAAAAAACTTGGAACCTTACTGTCCGCAATGCTCCACGAACACCGTGCCATTTCGACTATCTCTCTCCGGTACGACAGATCACGGTGAACTGTGAGACGGCAAAATGTAATACGTACAATTGAAAAGTAATCTTTTAGTTTATTATACATTTTGAAAAAGACAATATTTTGAATTGTAAAAATAAGTTAAGTAAATTCAATTGGAATATATTTTTAATAAAGTGAGTATCATATATTATTATAATATATTATTATTTTATCACTCTTAGAAGATACACGATCTATTGAGGCTGCGAATATATGTGATGAATCACATTAAACTGGTCTCAATTAAACTAACAAATAATCAAAAGGTAGTGAAATGTCGACAGCTTCTATGGTAGAGAGTTCTGGTATCTTACGAAGTGAGAACAACCGTATACCTACTGATAGTACTGAGGTTCGAGATCGGATACTTATGGCAGATACCATGCGGTGATATGACCAATGTAAAGAAGCGACGTTGAATCTGGTTCGGCCACGTACTGCGGATGATTCAAGAGTCTATCTCGCCTACCTACTGATAGTACTGAGGTTCGAGATCGGATACTTGTGGCAGATACCATGCGGTGATATGACCAATGTAAAGAAGCGACGTTGAATCTGGTTCGGCCACGTACTGCGGATGATTCAAGAGTCTATCTCGCCTACCTACTGATAGTACTGAGGTTCGAGATCGGATACTTGTGGCAGATACCATGCGGTGATATGACCAATGTAAAGAAGCGACGTTGAATCTGGTTCGGCCACGTACTGCGGATGATTCAAGAGTCTATCTCGCCTACCTACTGATAGTACTGAGGTTCGAGATCGGATACTTGTGGCAGATACCATGCGGTGATATGACCAATGTAAAGAAGCGACGTTGAATCTGGTTCGGCCACGTACTGCGGATGATTCAAGAGTCTATCTCGCCTACCTACTGATAGTACTGAGGTTCGAGATCGGATACTTGTGGCAGATACCATGCGGTGATATGACCAATGTAAAGAAGCGACGTTGAATCTGGTTCGGCCACGTACTGCGGATGATTCAAGAGTCTATCTCGCCTACCTAATGATAGTACTGAGGTTCGAGATCGGATACTTGTGGCAGATACCATGCGGTGATATGACCAATGTAAAGAAGCGACGTTGAATCTGGTTCGGCCACGTACTGCGGATGATTCAAGAGTCTATCTCGCCTACCTTTTCTGGATTCCTGCATCCTGGAAATAACATCCACACTCATTGACTAAGAAGATGCAAGAAAAGTAGCGAGCGACAGGGATTCTTGTAGGAGTCATGACGTGGTGTCCATAATTATCCTGCAACTAATGAGCGAACGTGGGCTAAGTAAAGTAAGTTAGTAGCGTATTTGTATATCTACTTGAAAATTTAAAAGCAAACCGTACTAAACATATATTTGTCCATTGATAATAGAAATTATCGCCGGGTACTTTAATTGATAAGATTCTCTATGCCCAAAAATACTAAGTTTACTTATCAGATAGGTACTTAAATAGTTACACATTTAAGTTTACTTTACACAGTGCATTGTGCAATTATTAATAAACAAACATCAGAACGTGCCCAATATTCGGTTTAATGTGGATTTAATTCCTTCACAAATAATTCGAACATAACATACAGTTATAATTTTACCAAAATCCTTGATAAAAGTATCCAGTAGTAAACTTTTGGTAGTATATACTAATTGTCTGTATTTAATTTCAATTGACCTGCGGATGGAGGCTATATTGCCCGACGAAGCGATATAGATTATTTAACCAAATACCTACTTTGATTGTAAAATATGTTTGATAATATGATATAATATTGACTGTTGAATGGTGAGAAGCCAATAATGTATATGTATAAATTGCCATTTCGATATATAATTATTGAGAAGTAATATGCTAACACTTTTAGGACGTGCATTTCATCCTTACTATCAAAAGACGGCGATAAACAAATAAGGTATAAAATCGTGGTATGTGGTCTGTTTTTTGAATATGCTATACCTAATAGTCATACAGTCTGACAGTGATTCACTCAGGGAATACAAATAATAAAAGAAGTGTGCTACTTTCTGGGTACGTCTGTAAGAAGTTATTTCACGAGTCTAGAGAAATACTGGATAAACTTAAAAACGTTATTAAAGAATATTTTTTTTCGATAGTTACGACTGTATCATAATATGTATTAAAGTTTGTCACGTTAACGAAATGCGCATTCAATATTGGTAATATTTTAGTGTTTTATAATTTATATATACCCATTTATTACTTTGATTTCATTCATTAGATGTGTGATGACCACAGCAGACGGGCGAGAGTGTGTCCACTTTTGAAACCGTGTATCATGGGTTCGGATCCCGCGTCTGGCAAATTCACATGTCCTTTTTTCGTGAAGTGTATTTGGACCCAGTCCAGAGCATAGACTTTATCGGTTGATTGAGTCGTTAACAACCATTTATTGTAAACAATTTGTTAAGAAACATTTTTAGCAGGCGACCAAGGTTCACATTGGATTGTAGAGTTAATAAAAAATGTAAAATAGGTATAATAGGTTTCAAGACAAAATCTCATTTCTAATTAATGAAATAAAATCATCTGGCTACGTCTATAATTTGGTGGCATAGGTTTAAGATATCTTATCAGTTATACTATACACGATTTCCGTAAAAAATATCCAATAAATCGTAATATTACTTCTCTCCTGTGAAAAAATATGACGTTACAAATAAAATAAATAAAATTGCAAAAGAAATTGTACCTACCTTTGTAAATTGCACATCATTTTTGATGGACAATAAGGAAGCTAGGTTCTCTATAAGCAGCCTACGAAATAATAATTGCAATACTTTATAATCGATACAATAAAATACAATTTGCGAATGTTATCAAATAAGCATGCTGCCAATATTATATATGTACTACAAAAAAAAACAATGAAACTATCAAATTTGACGTTTGATTGACAAGATGGCGTCTTTCGAATGTGACAGGTAACGTTTTGATTGAGCGCGCGTGATTGGTCTACACTTTATTTCCGGTCTGCGGTTGCATTCAATTTATTTATTATTCGATTCGTAGCGGAACTAGACAAATACAATTTATTTATTTAAAATGAATATTGTCTGTGGTCGGATGTGAATGCTCGATGGAACACGGGCTTATTTTTAAATCGAATAAATTAATATTCTTCTCAAAGCTGACACCTATGCCCGCCGTTTCTTGTCTCCTCGCAAAGGAAATGGTTAATCTAATAATTGATAGACGTTTATTCAATTCCTGAAATGTGCACAATTCAAGTGGTTTTTTTTATTTTCTTATTGTAGGTTTGATAAATCGTTTATAATTACATTAAATTACAATGATTAAACAATATAGAGGTAAGTATACAATTGATGTAGGTACTTATTATATATATTGTAATCCAAAGTACAAATTATTCTAATACATATTCATGTCGATATTACAGATTGCGACTTATCATAATTGCGTACCTACCTACATACTTATTATAGTTTTATATTATATTTTAAAACAGACAACACCTCAGAGTAAGAAATAAGAATAGAGAAAGGATATACGGTTATAATATGCGGTCATTTTCTGTGTGTATTTATTATCATTAATTCTGCTGTTATAAAGTAGGCAATGACCGCATACAATGTGGGCAGTTCCATAAATAAATAGAACATGGTATAACAGAACAAGAATAAACAGAACGGTGACAAAACAGAAAATGAAAAAACAGTGTTAGAAACATTAAACAGTTATATTTTTCCTGAAAGGTAATATATCATAGTTCTATTTTTCGCTGTTCTGTTTATTCATGTTCTATTTATTCATGTTCTGTTATATAATGTTCTGTTTTATCATGTTCTGTTTATTCATGTTCTGTTATATCGTCTTCTGTTTTGTCCGGTTACCGATGTGGACATACTCAATATGCGCAAAACTTACATAAGTGTAGATTAAAACCTTCTTTTAATGTGAGCGCTGAGAAATTCAATGAACTGAAGCCATTGATATACTACTAGATGAGCAGTTCCCATACAAGTGTCATTTTAAATATGTACCAAAAAAGATATAACGAATATCGTCTTATAATATTTCCTTGTAGGTATAATGCATTAAGACCGTTAACATGGATTCCCGAATTTCACCCGTATTGCCCTGGCTGTAAAACTAAATTTGCGTTCTTGGAATAGTGAACCTAAGGGTGCTGCAACGCAAAACAGACAGAGCAAGTCGTCATGCGCTGACTATTAGTTAGAGTAAGATGCAAGCTAGACCGGGCTTACTCAGTAAGTTTTAACAAAGGCCGACTCGCTGAAAATCGGGCGTCATTTTAAGAAGCATATGATTCATCCAGTAGTATATCAATGACTGAAGCCAGTGATTTTCGAGATGACCTCATATGATCCATTTTTCCCCAATATGCCAACGTTTTTTTTTTTGTATTTTTTATAAACTGGAATTATTTATGTTTACGATTTCCGTGTCGATTCAGACGTAAATTATTTAGGTAACTATAACAAAATATATGCTATTATAACCAACGGAGTCTGTTGTGCAAAAATCCGTAAGGCATGCCTGCCTACATAACCTTATCTAAGTTACCCACCGCTGGGCCTGGTCCACGCCGATGAAAGATTGCGTCAAAAATTGGAGAACATAAAAAGGTGCCGCGATTCTTGAGTAATGAAATTATTGCAAAAATTATCCAATTGTCAAAGTTATTTATAGAGAATTTTGTTACTTACCACATATAATAAATTATCACGTATTTTTGTGGTATATTAAAAGAGCGCAGGTTAAGACATAATCGATTTTGAAATCTGGACAGAATTTATATTTTTATTAAAAAGTGACCTCCCGTTGTGTCTAAAGCGTAAACCGTAAATATGGACTCTCATTGGTAAGATAGAAAATTATTGATATTAGTGCAACGTGGCATGGAAACGTATAATATGTCGGGCATAACAATATTAATCGATAAAGATCCAGACGAAAGAATGACTCGTGATAGATGTTGTAAAGCTAACGACATTATTACCGCTCATCACTGACAGTGTACCCAAAATAGACTATCGGCCTTTTTTTCATTGTTTTGACAGTTAAGCTGGCATTATATGTTATAATTCTATAAGGCGTAAAACCCACTTAACGCAGCAAGTGGGGCTCTCGCGCAAAATTTCACAAGTGGCGCGTAAATCATCGAAAATACAACGTAATCAAATACGCCAGCGCACACTGGATTTGATGACGCATTGTGCCCGCCTGCCCCATGAGTCATCGTTTTTTGGCTTCTCAGCGATACGAATTAACGAAAATACAACGTAGTCCATTTATTAAACACGGCGAGCAAAATCACGCTTCTGGAAGCGTCGTCGATAGACGGGCGAGAAGCCATTATTTAATAACAGTGAACTCTTTGTTTAGTTCTTGCGTGTCCAATATTTCGCTGGTATAATGATGTCATCGTGAATATTAATTACAAGCCCCGAGAAATTTAATAATATTTTTATTGCTTTGTTATGAGAGACGCTGATAATAATAATTATTTTGTGCTCCTTGAGCCCCTTATTACATAATTGAAGGATAATGCGCGGGTGGGAGGGGGCCTACTTTGTAGAGAGCGCACCGAGTGCCGCGTTGGTGGGCTTATGCCTAAGGATAATCTAGGATTCATCATGCGATAAGCGAAACCATTCAAGAATCCGAATGTCATACGCACACTACGTCTCGCTAGTGCGTAGTATTCTTGAATATCGGTCTAGTATGGAGTAGTTATGAAGTTTCCTTCAAGCTTATTTTAGACCGCGTCCAAAAGAAATTTCTTTGTAGACATACCACTAGACATACATAACTATTTTACTTTTAATAATTTGTCAAACGATTACTTTACGACTGCTTTTCTACAAGGCATGCTCACTTTTCACTATCATGAAACATTTTTGCCTGCTATCACGAGGGATGGTTTCTAATCCTGGCGTCCTAAAGAATTAAAATTTATATTCTCCTATCAATTACCCACGTTATCGCGTGTTTTGTTGTATAAAATTGTTAATGTTTATATTATTATTATTATTCTTCTTCTTCTTCTTCTTTCTTGTGAGAGTAATATTTGTTATAATGTAAATCTCATGTTGTGAACGTCCTGAATTTTGATTTGTTATGTCCACAATGTTTTGTTTTCTTAAATAAATAAGACATTTTTATGCGGTAACAAACTTCATTTATAAAAATTAAAATCATGTCTTTTTCGTTCATCAATGGATGGACTTTCCACAGCACAGCATAATGCGGAATACTTGACTACGTCATAAGTGGTCTTTATTGCATCAATATATGCTATATAATATTGTCAATATACTATTTTAATATGAATTTATTATATATTATGTTCACCATGTTTATCGCGAATGAAGTATTGACATTTCAATTTACTACGGTAAGTTATATGACAGATATGCAAGAAAACTGGCGAACGATAGGCATTCTTGGAGGCGCCTTGTAGTGGGAATGCGACAACTAGATCCCAGGACAATTGGGCGCCACACTGTTGAATGAAATAAATATACTTCGTTATGATTTTATCCAGAAAGTAGAAGAGGAATTTTAATCTGTTTCTATCTACTACTTAATAGTTTTAATTAATTTTGCTCTTAACATAATGTTTTTTTTATTGCGGATTGAGAATTATCATGTCTGAGGTTTTATATGAAAATAAAAGAACCCTCTTTTCGTTGGAACTTATGCATAAACACAATTAAATCATTATTTAAGTGTGCATATTGAAATTCTCACCAAGTATTAAATAATAATAATTTAAATATAAATATATATTTTAAAAGTAGGTAGGTATCTATAATTATTCATGAACGTCTATTTATTTTCGAATTTCATCCAATTGCGTGGCGCCCAGTTGTACCGGCGCCAAATCTTGTGGTATCTATATTATGCTCTAACTAAGGATCAGATATGATCAAAGAAGAAGAAGAAGAATATGACAATATGTTGATGTTATGATAATATATTTTATCTGTTATGATGAGTCTTAAAATATTCCATTGATGTAGACCGGCCGTTATGTCGATCAGAGGTTGAAGGTGATAGTACTCAAAACTATTGTTCACAGAGTTGGCAATACTAGACAATACACCAACCACACTCTGTGATAGATGAGATATGAAATTAACTCACTTTTAATTATAATTGCTGCGATCAGTCACGGTTCGCGATTTGGCAATTTTCAACGTGACTACAGTTAGCAATAGTCACTAATAAGTAATTTTGAGATTATTTTATCATTATTTTTGTTAATGTAGGTATAGATGGCTTTTATTTTATATTGTCAGTATATTTTTTTTCCCAAAATTATGCTAATTAACCTGAGACCCAGCCACATTTGTATAACAAGCAATTTTTAATATACCTAGTGAAATAAACAAATTAAAATACTTACCATAAAATCAAATTTTATGCGTAAATCATCCATCATCACATTTTTATTCAGTTTACTGGTCTTTCTCAAAATGAGACGCTTCCTTAGCAATCTAAACATTAACCTAGGTCTGAGACTGCGTTGCGTATGGTACGTTATTATATTACTTACAGGGGGAGGGGAAACTGCGGCCCGCGGGCCGCATGTGCCCCCCCCCCGGTATTTTTTTGCGGCCCGCGATCATTAATTGTACTTCTGATTACGAATAATTTTTTTATACTTTTTTAAAAAATATTGACAATAGATTAAAATTTGAAGAATTTGTTGTTTCCTAAATGTATTATCTCAGTTCGTCTTCCTTGCGTCTCGTCTCACACTATCTAACCACTATTTTCTACGTTGAACATCGATTTCAATAGATATTGATAGTGTGCCGACAGAGCTACAACTTGAGATTATTGATCTGCAGTGTGACACTGATTTAAGATAATTGCATTGTCGTGAAGAAATCTCCAAATTTTACAATGCCCTTAATTCAGACAAATTCGACCAACTTAAAGATTATGCAAGAAAAATATTCGTTATTTTTGGATCAACCTATATATGTGAACAAACATTTTCAATCATTCTCCTCCATACCTCAATAAAAATTCTTTACGATCAAATATCTCCGATGCCCATACAAGCAGTTTTGAGAATATCAACTACAAAATTAACACCTGACTTTAAAAAAATGTTCAAAAATGTACAACAGTTTCATTCTTCTCATTATTTTTTTTGTAATGTTTATTTTTCGTGATAATAAATAGTGTATATCTAAAAATGGTATTTTACTTGCGGCCCGCCGCTCATTTTGAATTCTTGAATTTGGCCCTCCATCCAAAAAGTTTGCCCCCCCCTGTATTACTATATTCTCTTAATTATTTTCTGTAGTATGGTAGTATGGACGCTAAACTAATAGATGTCACGGACCTTGGACTGACCGTGTGACAAATGTTGAAGTTCTCATCATCCAAGACATCCAAGAAAAGATCAACGGAAAGAGTAGCAGAGAACGACGCCGCGTTTCGCGACTTAAGAACCTCCGTGATTGGTACGAGTGCAGCTCCACTGAACTATTCCGGGTAACAGAATATGATAAGGCAAAGATCACCCTGATGGTGGCCGACCTCCGCTAGGGGATGGAACGACAAGAAGAAGATTATTATTAAATGTATACCTACTGAAACTATTTGTTTCTACTTTCAGTCAAATTATTTAATTTTTTGCCCAAGATGGAGGGGAGTCAGTATTTATATTTTGAGTGTCACATAAATTCTTTATATTTAACAGTAAGTATATCATTTGGGAAACAACATTCAAAGAATTTTACACCGTAGTCAAACATTTTATTATTAATTAGTCGGTATGTAGTTGGTTAATTAAATCCTTGAATGCACCTTGCGAGACTCCTGGTTTGGGAATCCTTGGTGTAAGCGGAACACTACTAATATAAAACGGTCTTGTTTAAAAAATGTACATGAAGAAGAAGCGCTATAAACAATATCGTGTAGGTATTTATTTAATTCAGAGTTCACGTATTTTTATTTAGGCTATTACGACCTCTGCGTGTATTGCCATCACAACATTTTTAACAGTGGGCTCTTCGTTATCTCACGATTTACTGGCAATAACTTTAACTAAATTTATATTTAATAAAAAAAAAAGTAATGTTCCTATATCTTTTTTGTTACTATGATCCGTCATATAATACAATTATAATGTCTACATGGTTTTTTAGTTAGGTAAATACCATCACTTAATACGCATTCGTAGAGATGTATATATGAATAATTAGTATTGATACTACTATCAATATAAAAGTATCGAATAGATCAGTACTAACGTACTAGCCTAGGACGCGCCAAGCTTATTACAGAGATTCGCGAAATATTCAATTGTTTTAGAAGAAAATAATCTACTAATAATAACAAAAACTGCACATTTGCATAGATGACACAGTATGCCTACGTTTGTTTTTGTATATATAAGCTAGTTATGTGATTGGATCAATATTATCGATATTCATATTATGCGTAATGAAAACAATGTCAAACAGAGCAGTCTAGAGTTTAATAGCGCATGTTCACGTGCATGGATTTACTTGCACCAATAGTGTGTATTTTAAACTATTGCGATAAAGTGCTGATTATCTCTCCAATCTCAATCTTCAAGCGTAAGCAAGATGCTATGTTGTTATTGTGTGGTGCTATTTGACAGATTCAGATAGGTTCGAACAAATTCGGATAAGTTCGTATATAATCGTTAGAGGTCAAAATATTCTGTGCGGTGTAGTTCGTATTTCTTCCGCCAGGTTAGCCACTATCGTTATACTGCGCATGCATACCCATCATGCAAGTACCAATAATTATTGCGTCAAAATTCAGAAACTTGCACAATAATACGTGTTTACACGTGCGTTTTCTTATTATGGCCGCTATAATACGTACTGTCAGCAGTAAATCCACGTGTAAACGGGGTATAACATTGGTGAGCCCCTTCCCATTACATATACATAGGTATATCGCACACACTCTAAGCTTTTACCGATTGATTCTTTAACTATCAGTGCAGTGTTCCTAGATCGTAGGAACATTCTTTTCCCCTTTGGTATTGTATCGGAAGAAAACTACTGAAGTAACGGTCAAAAAATATCGATTCTTTTTCGACACCACTGCCCATTAGGTGAAAATGATATATTGCACGATATTGTTTGGGATATATTTAGCAGATTATGCAGCGTAAACCGTCAAAGAAAAAGAAGCAAGATGTTTGCCCACTTTGATAAATTACCCAATTGTGTACACGCTCAAAACTATATACCACAGTGGTTCGAGTAGGCATTATACGATGTATGTAAGTATATAATCTTCTTCTGTGTACATTGTCAGGTCACCAAAGCGTTAAACATCACTGATAACAATACCAGTATTGGCAACATAGGAAAAATAAATAAATTTTTGAGACTCCTTTACTTGAGGTTGTATGGATATTATCCGTGGCTTTATCCAACTGACTTCCTCTTAGGTATACTTACTATAGTTTAAACACTAGACGATATTTATATTCGGCCGCGTACTTTTTCCGACTTACTATACGCGGTGAAAATGAAAATTCGTCCATTCTTGGTGGTATTGATCTGTGGGTCCCTGATAACTATCTTAAAAATCGGGAACATAAGTTGTTTGTTCTCCCAAGGTGCAGAGCTAACCTGCATTGGTGATGCCAATTGGGAGGGTATTAACTCTGTTCTACCAAATAACTTCGGATGTTGATATTATATTCCACCTACGTGATGATTAGGTAATATAAGTGGGCGTTGTTTTATAAATTCTCAAAATAGGGTCTACTTAGCTCATTCGGTGTCCTTCCATGCTTTATATGTTTTATATTTTTTGTACTTACCTACCTATTTAATTTTTATACTGTTTTTGTGATACTGAATCAGGGAACTCAAAAATAATTCTGTTCTGCGTACTGCATATATTTCTTTCTTCTTTACACTGTTTTAATACTATTTCTTTGCTTTTAAATGTCATGTTGTGAACGTCTTAAATTTATAATTTGTGATGTTCACCGTATGTAAAAATAAAAATAAATAAAAACATGGGTACGGCCATTGATAATGGGTGTGGCAAATGCAACAGACAATTTCTAATACACCCGCAAATTGCCTATGGTGCCACTGTAGAGTGATTAAATGATACTTATAATATCTTATATCAGTGTTTCCTTACAATTGTTTGCACGTTCAGAAGCTTTGAAAATAGCACATAATATCATGATTCATGGATAAATTGATTGACGAATATAGATCAATCGATTTAAAATCTAAATAAATTTTGTGATTTCAAAAATAAATTGGTGCACGTATGTACATATGATAAATTTAAATGCATAATAAAAGGTATGTCCTTATTGCTGCGCAATGCAAGGAATTCAGCGCGCATCATTTACAATTTACGTCATTATGTTAGTTCTGGGGTGATGATGTATGTATAGAGTTTTAGTCGCAGGTCGCTTTTAAACATAGTCTAGGTAGTTATATGCAATCATCTAGAATAATTTCGGAAGACTGCAGAGATTCCCAAACTTATTTGACCAACTGCGTGCTTTTCAGAAAAAAAATACTTGTCTCGTGGAAATGTACTTTATTTAAACAAAATTTGACTGATTGTGACAAATTTGTATGTACGTATTTAAATTTCTACATAGTAATGAAAAATGTTGTAAAATAAGATGACCCATTGCCAAATTATAAAATTATTTACATATTAAAATCAACCATAGTAACATTTTAATTATTTTAACACAGAAAATTAAGATATTGAAACAAAATTTGAATACAAATTATGAATAACATGAAAAATAGTTCTAATGGGAACTGTTGTATTTGCTTGTATTTGTCGGCGGGCATGGACGCGAATCGGTATAACTTGCATTTTGTGTATTTAGTTGTAAAATATGGTAATTTAACTGCATGTTTCGCAATGATAAAAATTAAAACAGTTTGTCAAATCTTCTGCTGTATTTTTGCATCCACCGGCCCCATATTTATTTGTAACACCCTTAATTGTCGTAATGGATTTTTGCGTTTCTACCGTGTGTACTTCTTCATTCTTTTATCGACGTTTCGGCCTCTGCAACGAGCCCGAAACGTCGAGGAAAGAAGGAAGAAGTACACGGTGGAAACCCAAAAATCTATTACGGTAAAAAAACAACCGTGAAAGCCTCAAACATTATACAACCTTACTTGCTTCAGTAGGTCTATTGTATAGACACAAGGAGGCTATCGGCGGTATTATAATTGTTACTAGCAATCTAAACTGTTAATCTTGCTTTAAAAGTTAATACAGCCAAGCACAATATAGCACTTTTTGACGGTTCAGACGGTTAACTTATCGTAACAATTAACCGCCTCAGGCTACTACCAACCCTTGCGCATCTATTCTATACACAAGACTACTATCAGCCGCTATCGGCGGCTATCGAGGGTAGTATTTCATACTTTTGTCTTGAAGTAAGTAATATAATTTTGACAATAAGTTATTTATAATTGTCACAATAAGTACTTAACAGAACCTCTCTTGGCTGTGCTAACTTTTAGAGCGAGATAGATATGTTTAGAGGGCTAACTTATTGGAACAATTATAAAACCCCTACAGAAAAATATGATAAACTACCCTCGATAACCGCCGATAGCAGTCTTGTGTATAGAATAGATGCGGTGAGATAGTTTGCCTACTTTGTGAAAAACTGATTTTAACCTAAATCATAATTTACCATCTGGTTTTATTTCCTAATAAATTTATGTCGATTTTATAATGACTCCATCATTTTTAAAATAGCTTGTCTGCGTAAATTTATTGCTTTTAATTGAATTTACAACAGTGCTATGAAATGGCACACCTTTAGATTCTCGCTTCTCTTGCACAAACAAATAATATAATATAATGGCGATGGCACACCGACACTGCCGTCTCTTTACCTTTGTCCTTTGATGTTCCCGACCACTACCTGTTGCAAATGTTCTCACGAGTGGCATTCTTGCATCTCACGATTTTGCGAACCGTCAATAAACATCGACGAAACTTATTATTAGATATTATACCTCCTCCTTACGTCACACTTATTGTATTCGTCAGCAATATCCGCTTATTATGTTTTATTAAAACTTATGAAGATATTTACTAGTTGATTGACTTGTATATAATTTTGTGAAGTCACTGATTAATCATATAACCGGACAATAATTGAACGAACACTGCGCGCCGGAAAACTGGACGACGGTACAAATGGACGAACGAATTTTTACAGGATAGACAAAAGTTATTGGACTTTTTTTTCTAAATCTCTGAATAACTAATCGATTTATCTAAATAATACGTTGTGGAGCGTTCGTCATTATCGAGCGTTTATAATGCTCGCAAATTGTTGGTATTAAGGTCTTATTAAAATGAGTCACATGTAAATTGTACGTAAAAAATTCACCGTAGCACAGTTCGCCATGAGCTTTTTATCGGAAAGAGATGACCGTATACTATAATACGGTGTCCAATTTTATTAGATTCAATATGAACATTAATTCAATTTTCATAGCCGATTTTGGCAAAATTCATGAATTCAAGAATAAAAACCTAACCTAACTTAACCTAACAAATAGTCCAGTATAACAGCTATTTTCAAAATTTATTTGCCACTGGCTTCATGTTAACCGACAAGAACCATGTTTTATTTAGACATGAATTTTATCTCAGTAGTGTACGATCCAAAGAGGATGGACGGTCTTTAATATACGACCATATATTTCCGATACAAGATTTCATGGTGAAAAGAGATACGGTGAATTGCATACGTACAAATTTCCGGACACGATTAAAATGAGATACGTGAAATCGAAAATTTAAAATATAATAAATTGTTTTAAAATTTTGGTAGCATATAGAACGTTGATGGTTCTAAATTATACAGCCTAATTGGAAAGGAATGGGAAATATATAAAAACACATTTTGTCAAAACTGTCACATCGAAGATTTTAACAGCTCACCATCGATAAAATTTCACATTGTTTGGGACTTTAACGAGTTTTAAAACAATGAAAAGTGATTAAAAGATACCTTAACTGTCTAATTGTTCAAAAAATACAGCTCTGTATTTTATTTTCATTGTAAAGTAAAAAAAATGTAAGCCTGTATATTAAAAATATATATTATTATACCTAAAAAGAAGCAAACGTTTATAATAAATGGGCTATAGAAAATAGTGTAGTGGTCAGCGTTCGAAATGGAAAAGTTTACGAACCGGAGCGCTCGAAATTTTCTAAGGATATTAACAAGGTTATCAAATTTTATGTGTATTTTATAAACATAAGTGTGCTAGATTTTTTGTTATATCTATGGCATATCTAGCTCAGACGGTCAAATTATTTTGTCCGTGAGACGGAGCGATTAACTTTACAAATTTCACGAACCGGAACGGCGCTCCGGTGCGTTCCGGTCCATTTTGAGCCCTGGTAGTGGTCCTAGAAAATTAATGGGTCATTTCATGTCCCGTTTTGGTAAATGGAAAAAATGAACAGCTCTACAGGAACTATAAGTCTAATGGTTTCGAAACTTTTTTGCCTCGCGACCCTCTTCGCGTTTAAATATTTTCTAACATCGCGCCCCAACAACAAACCACTTATACTTAGAGGAATAGGGTAGCCACATGTACTTCATGCAGTTTCTCAAATCATGTAATAAAACTAGACAGTTATTTCTAGACGCATGTCGTTAGTGCCGCAGGCAAAATAATTCGAATCTATGGAATCTTCTCTCAACATTTTTGTATTATTCGTATTTGTTTCTTAATTTCCCAACTACAAACAATGCATGAACTGCTAATCACACGTGCGTTACTGCAGTTTGTAGAGGTTTACTCAACCCTACAACTGACGCATTATTAGGTATCTAGCTCATTTATATAGCATATACAATAATACGAACAGGAAATGACAGTCCACCAGTTGCATTTCGGCCGCGTAACATTTAACCTCAAATCAAATCATAATGTAAACCTTCAAACTCAACATAAAAACTAATGTGTCAGTCCTGTATTAAGCCGCGTTGACACGGTCCAAGTACGATCCAAGTAGACTTGGATAGGAATAATTAGTATGAAGATATCTCATCCAAGTGACAGCTCCATACTATTTATTCCTATCCAAGTTAACTTGGATGAGTAGGACGCGGTCCAAGTAGCTTGGATAGGAATAATAAGTATAAAGATGTCTCATACGAGTGCACTTGGATAGGAATAAATAGTATGAAGCTGTCACTTGGATGGCACTCGATCCAAGTGTACTTGGATGGTACTTGGACCGTGTCAACGCGGCTTTAGTGCCGTATGTATCCAATCTTTATATCTACAATATAAAAACAAGAAAATGAAACCACTGTGTATCATTCCTCACTACCCACATAACCATATCACGCACACCCAACGCAACCTTCCAGAACAGATATTAATGACATCGGGGCAACATCTGCATCTTCGAGATAACCCCCGATAAGTTAACCACATTTTTCACAGATTTTAAATACACGTGAACGTCTTCATAGTATCTTTCTGAACGTAAATTTTAAATCAGTTGAATATAAAATATAAGATATATAAGTGATGGTCAACACAAATTTTATTTTGTAAGAGAAAGCAATGGCGGTCATAAACTGGTGCATCTATCCTTGTAATCATGCATCATCGTACTAGATTAAGATTGCCTGAAAAAAAAATATTTTTTAGATAGCTTGTGGCAGCCTAGGGTGGCGCAGCACACAGTTCGTATACCACTGTATTAGTCTATGCATTCTTGGGAGAAAGAAGATTATTTTAAATAGTCAATTTCCTCTGGCCAATGTCACGTTAGTTGGTCACACGTCCAGCTAACGATTCTTCACAAAAACGTTGTATTTCTTTTTAAATGCAATCGTCAGCCATATTGTTATCTTAATTGCTGTAATTAACGTTAAGGTGGCGACACTGTGGCACTACTGTCGCTCGCAATGTCATTCTTGTTACTAGGTTGGTATGCCACTTTTTAAGTCTGTTCGTTGGTGATGCATAGATAATGGAATAAGTTATTTGTTAACAAATATCTGTACGCTTATTGCAGTATTTAAGTACCTATTGCAAGGTCGTGATATAAAAAAATAATTCTTGAAACTATCGATTGAAGGTGGTTGGTTAAAATTTGTTTTTTATTCATAGTTAGTTAAAAAATATACACTATGTTCAGTAAAATATGTCCACATTATTTTAATATAATGTATTATATAAGATAAGAAGTAGAGTTTGATATAATGGTATGAAGGAATAAAGGGTTTGCAGAAAATGTGACATAGAAAATTATTTTTTCCCGTAAGAACATTACACTGAAATCGATTGTTTTAAATAATATTTATGACAGAGGGATAAAAAATATTTGTGACAAAGTGTGACGATGAAGGGTGGAGGCGTCAAAATACCGAAACTTGTGTGATACCTAGAATAAAAAGACAGTTAGGGTTGGGGTGGTGTTATTGATAAATTCAGAATTAAATAACCCTTTTTACTTTGACGTTGAATTAGAGGAAATTTCTCTTCTTGAATCCATGGATTGGATATTGTCCATCAATCTTGTACTTTATATATATTTATCTACTTGGTAAGCCTGCACTTTGTGTGCTGCTTGCTTCTATAAACTAATATCATAATCATATGTGTCGCTGAGTTTCAAAACCCGCTATAACACTTTTTCATTTAGCGGGTTCTGAAACTCAGCGACACATATATAAAGTGATGTTATAATAGGATGAAAATAATATATAATATAAACGATATATAAAATGAACACAAATATAGAATAAAAAATTCTGAGATGGCATTGTATTATATATAAGTATTGAACGGGGGGGGGTCTAATTTAGACAGGGGGTAAAATATATACCTGTAACCTGCGACCGGGGAGCGGCGAGGGACAGGGATTCTTGGAGGTACCCACGTACTCCAATAAAATATTTAGTGAAAAAAATGTGGAATGTGGGGGGGGGGGGGGGTTAAAATTAACAAAAAATGTATCATGTCATTGTTAATGGAAGACCTCTATTTAGATTTTAGAATCTACTTATATTTCGTTTTAATAATTTATATTTTACACTGGTCAATATTTTACATCATAAACATGAACATAAATTAACTTTGTACGTTGTTTATTATAACTAATACTATATGTAAATGTAAGTATGTACCTATATACACACGAAGAAATTAAATATTTTAATTTACATTAAAAGCGGAAAGGAATAGGAGTCAAGGCCAAGAAATCAGGTTTTAAATGCAACTTATTCATTCTTGCATGTGATGATGATAACAGCTGTAATTATTGTTGACACTGGCATACCTTATGGCGTATGCCGTATGGTATGTTTGTATTTCAAACATTGTTGAAGTGATGCTAGTGTGGATCTATCGTTACACTTCAGGCAAAATATATTTTCGCTATTCATAATATATGTGCACTGAACGACTAAATTATACATATTATATACTTTTAATTCAATAAATAACACTTGATAACAATAACATTTGATGATGATATAATCTTTTTAACAATACAGCGGGCAATGGGGCCTAATGACAGTAGTGTAATTAATAATAGAAGTGAAAAAATCACAAATAGGTAGGTTCCTGCTCAGACTTTGAGAAGATACAAGAAAAAAGAAAAAAATGACAAGATATAATACATTTATCAAAAAAGGAAGACCAAATTGTGGTCAATCAAAAGATGTGCGGACTGATGTATTTGGCCATTGGCCAATTTAGAGTAAAAGACAAAACTATGCTCAAATGGCGGATTGCAAGGATTAATCTAGAGTTTATTGTGAAAAAAATGTGAAGTTGTATTGTATTTTAATCAAGCAAAAAATGTTTAAAATTATTCCATGTGTTATAAAATAAATAATTATTTTGTTAGTAATATAAAAATTCCATTCATAGTTATAAGGTTTTAATCAAGTCTTTCAATTTTCCTATTTCATGTTGTTATTCACTTTCATGAGCTAAATGCATGGTGTATTCGTATGAATACTAAAATTAAAGGGGACAGCATTCTAAACAGGGCTCGAAATGGACCGGAACGCACCGGAGCGCCGTTCCGGTTCATAAAATCGCACCTTCTCGTGAAAATAATAATTTAACCATCTTAACTAGATATGCCATATAATAAAAAATCTAACACACTTATTTTTATAAAATTCACATATAATTAGACAACTATGTTAATGTCTTCGTAAATTTATCGAGCTCCGGTTCGTAAAATAATCCATTTCGAGCGCTGATTCTAAGACTGCTTGAGGGCGGCACTTTATCTAGGGACGTTTCTGTGTATTCTGATAAATTACCGTATATTTTACAAGAAGTATTTAAGGTTTTTTAGTTTTTTGTTAAAATTAAAAGACAGATTCTTATTATTATTATAATGTTCTTATTATCGTTAACTTCAAGTTGTAATAATAAAATTTAAGCTGACATCAACATCGCCGTAAAGTTAATCGATTTTTAATTGTATTTTTATTTCTAGGAACCTTATCTCAACATTGCTTAGGTAAAGTAATTGTTATCATTTACTTAAGTATTAATTAAAAAAGTAGGTGAATATTTGTTATGATTTCATTAGAGTTATATCTATTGAGGCTAATTGATGGAAAAGTCACTAACTATATCAATAAGTGATAACTATTTTTGAGTGACATTGTGGATTAAAATAAAATTGTTGAATTAGATTACGAGTACCTAACATTGTCTATGCTTGTGTTTTGTATGTGCTTTTTTAGAATGCATTTGGGTTTATAAAGTAGTCTTCTAAAAATGAGCTTCTAATTATTGTATTATTATACATTGTAATCGAAGTGTATGTACAGGAGAAGAATATATTGCTATGCCACGCAAATATCAAACTGAAATATCGTTGATTATGGCTATACCTCAGCTGAGGCATGGTCTAAAAAGATCGTGACTAGGCGATGCGCGGATTGTGCAAATGACGCGAGCCGGACGAAATATAATTTGTCATAAAAATTCAACATGCGTGCTTTTTATGTTATGTTTATTATTATATTCGTAATAATAATAGTATATTCATTGACATGTTTTCTTTTGCAAGTACATGCGGAACGTTTTTTAGTCATCTTTACACGATTTAAGAATATATTCCTCCGACGCCATCACAAAGCGAATTGACGTGCAAACAGGTCGACTATCGCTCTCCGAATGGCAACGCGGCCGAAATTTCGTTCCATATACAGTTGAAAATTATTTGCCGTTTCACTTATGTACGCTCTTAAGGCGATGTCTACCTACCAGAGGCATCCAGTGGAAAAATACGAAGCTTTCAATTTGAGACATTTTTTTGATAATTTACAATTTTAACTGTATTAATTGATAAATATGTATCTGAAAACATTAAAAAGAAAAATATTTTTTTTTATTTTAAGTCAAAGATAAACTTTGTAACAATTGTAAAAAAAATGTGAGAAATTTTAGTACAAAGTAAATGTGTCACATTTTCTTAATAACAAATATACTTACCGGTATTTTGGTATCGATAAATACTTGAATATCGGTTTTAAAATACCGGTATTACAATCATTAGGATCTATAATATAATAAAGTCCTCCGTCCTATGGAGGTCCATTTTCGCCGTCTGCCTTGGAGCTGAAATGGTAAATAGTCCTTCGTTGATGCGGGAGTGTCTAGATTGATAATGATGGTGACATCTCAAATATATATTAAATTTAATTGTTTAAATTAGGTTTCCCTACAGGCTCTGACATTGATATATCAGGAATCAATATTATGATGAAAAGTTGCACCTTGTAATATTCGGATAAATACGACAGTATTGAAATGAAAATATTGAAATTTAAATTAATCACCTGTTACAATTTTAATAAAAGATTGTAGCCGTGGTGAATTTTTAATCCATTAAAGGCCAATAGGTAATTATTACTATTTATACCGTTGATGGCCGAGTTGTGCAAAATTCGGTTCTCATGGAACGCTTTTAATTCCCATGCACTAATGATTAATTATTATTGGTACAAACTTAATTAATATTTAAATTCGAGGTCCATTCGAGTATTTTGTGCAGGTGCAGGCAGATATTTTAATTAAAAATTATAATTTACCTTTAATAATATGAAATTCACCAATAGACTTCAGCTTGTGGGGATGCTGTTGGAAAAATATTTACATTACATATTTTATGTAACGACTATTCACTGATTATCTACTAAGCCAGGGGTCGGCAAACTCTTGGACCAAAAGAGCCAAATATGAGTATCAAAACACTTAATTATTTTTTCGAGAGCCATATGTAGATGTATTTTTATAAATATGATTTATTTGAGTGAATGTTATTGTTTATTTATCAAGTGAAGAAGATTTTGCGAATAAAACTAACGCAAATATAAGTTTTTTTATTGTTGAAATTATAAATATAATTTTTACAGAAAATGAGTTACATACAATTTTCACGCATTCCTTAAATCTAATGTAAACAATGACCTTCCTTGCATTTCTTTGGAGAGTGTCTGTATGTTTGGTATGTAACTTGCAGTTTTCAATTTTAAGCGTGACTTCAATTTTTCATCGGTTATTTGGCTTCTTTAAATGCTATTTATATTGTTCATGTTTTAAAACGATTGTTCACATACATATTAGGTAGACTCGAATATGAGTTCGGAAAGCTATACCATGTATTAAAAATCGTAGTATCTACCTTATTATGTAGATCTTTTAGAGCACTCCGCTGTGTTGTGAAATTAAATTGCATTTTTCTCTCTCCAAATCCTCAATTTTGGTGGTAAGACCTACAAATTTGAAGCTACATAACTCTTTGCTTGTTAAATCCACAAATTCTCGTGTCAATATGAAATGGAGAAAAATTTAATAATTTAATTTGTCGACTTTTGCAATGGGCGGATTTAAGATGACAACAATCCTTTTTGTATAAAATGTGAATTGGGAATTTGGCAAAGAGCCGCACGCCAATACCCAAAGAGCCGCATGTGGCTCGCGAGCCGCGGTTTGCTGACCCCTGTACTAAGCTATGAGTTTATAACTTATTGAATCATGACGAGCTTCCGATGAAGTAGCATCCTTCTGGTATTTCTGAGTGATGGCTCTGTGATATTCTAAATTATAGAGTGTTAATAAGATTCAACAGTGAAATCCTCAACTAATATAATATAATTATTATAATAATATAACTTTTTGAAGTAAATTTGGCATTCAGTCATTTTTAGAATATTTTTCGGAATGATTCGCTTCTTCAGCATATATGAACCGCACGTCACTATTATCATCATCATCATCAGCCGGGGCTAATCCACTACTGGATGAAGGCCTCCCCAAGCTTCTTCCAACTCTCTCGGTCCTGTGTCATTCGCTGCCATGTATTTCCGCCGAACTTTACCATTTCGTCAATTCAGCGGCTTTTAGGGCGACCCTGTGGCCGTTTCGTGCCCCTTGGGTACCACTGGATGACGGCATTTGTCCAGCGGCCATCCTTTCGGTGAGCAATGTGCCCCGCCCATCTCTATTTCAGCTGTTTGGCAACGTCTATTACATCGCGTACTCCTGCCACTAATATATGCTTACATAATATATAATTATAAATAAATAACTACATCATTTAATATTAAGATAAGTGATATAATCGCTCCTCATTTAGAGCATCCGTTCCTTATCGTTCGCCAACCTTCTTGTATCTCGAATCCCGTAGCTCCATCTATGGACAGTATTTAGCGGCCTTTCAGTAAGTACCTAGGTATATTGGAATTCGGTTGGCTTGAAGACCACGCAAACTAGGTTTACATTCTCTATGTCTATATGCATCCGTAGCACGTAGCCAAGCAATGTCTCGTTGCCTCTTCACTCGAAGTATGGTAAAAGACTGCTTGATCCGCTCTCTTATCTCCTCGTTACTTCTGAAGTTATACCACCTGCACATCCAGTATCCGTCACAAGCATCTCTTTTCGAAGCTCGGTATACGGTTGCTACGCGATCGTGAAGGGTTTTGGGTCCGGACCCTACGTTCGCGCCTGGTCTGCAGCCATTTCCATTCGGATATCGAGATCTCATTGAAATGTACTATATCACGCAATGTGCACCCCCTAGTTATTCACAGCTGTCGATACTCTCAATGTGTTGCCCATCACTAACCAGGAGGGATTCTATATCAGGACAGGTGCTATTGGATAAAACGTTGGTTTTCTTCGCGGTGAGTTTAAAACTAACCCGAGACAACGCCTACTAATTTTTTTTTAGCCATGTCCAAGGTTTGTAGAAACAGATTTTAGTTTTTACTGTGATAAATGGAGGTTTGTCACTTATTCAACCTATAAGTTCTATGCAATGACTCCAAACAGTCTTTAAAAAATAATATGTGTATTTACCAGACCCAGGATTCGAACCTGGGATCCACGTCATTGAAAACCGACGCGTAATCCACTCGGCCATCGTTTGGCTTATTAAATACGATCCAGATAATCATCAAAATCGTCTGACAGTAAGTTATTTATTACGTTAAAAATCTGTAATGTCCAATTTGAGAGAGTTATGCTATGTTGTAGAGCTACCTTGAGTAAAGAGCAAAGTGGCTATACATTTTATTGTACTCGGCTTCACATTGTTACCGTCACTTCGTGTGGAACGAGCCGAGTAATTCTTTTTACTATCCGTATGTGAGAAATGGGTCACTCGTAATTTAATTAACGCATGGTCATACTAGAATTTATTATTTCACTTGCCAGTGAACATCGCACAACTTTGTAAACGATCGCAGTTATCGAAGATGGCTTTCACGGGGAATTAATTATTGCTTTGTTAAATACATATAATATCTAACAAGTATATGGGTCGTTTACTTAATATCTTTCTATATTCTATGTGGAGGATGTAGATTTTTTTTGTATCATACACTTAGAGCGGAATGCAGAAACATTTGTCATATAACTAAAATTTCCTTAGCAGAAAACTTAAATTATTTTATAATTGTTAAACGATGACAAAAATATGACAACTGCATTTTACAAATGCAATAACTATAAATACATATTAATATTTAATTATAAAACTCTTATATTTCCGTTATAAGTCATTATACGCGATTCCACAGGCACCGCAAGATATTTTTTTTAACATGGTAACAATAGCATCAAGTGTCATTCTATCACCTGGTATCTTGTATTTCTGCGGGCTGGCGTATAAAAGTAAAATAATATTCTGCAAGTACATGCCAAACGAATTAACACTATCAATATCCATATTGAGATACATTGTTAAATGAATTTGAGTGTATGGACTGTTTTATAGTCGTGCGAATTTATTTTGACAGCAGCTGTCAGTGGTAAATGGTAATACAGAAGGGGTCGTGTTCATAACAAAAGTAGTCTATGGTTAAGGATTCCTTAACGCTATACTCAGGATTGTCTATAGTTAAGTCATGCTTTTCGGCGACTTATCCTTAGGATCGAAATCTTAGATTGTGCATTCCGCTTTACACAGTAGCCATGTTTGTAAAATATAATATCAATGTTGTACACACACAGTAGCGCACCCAGGGGGGGAGCCAAGGGGCCCTGGCACCCCCCAAAAATGAAAATTATCAGAATGATTTTAAACATTGAAATTGAAAGCCAATAAACTATAACCTTTGGGCTTAGACAAATAAAAACACGGCATAAAAAATGATTAGTAATAATTCTCCAGCACCCTTTTTAGAAAAAATTCTTAGATGTTAATTTCTAACACAACAATTTCGAAATACTAATGTCAGGTTTATTTAGAAACCCAATCCCTAATGGAACTGTCAAAAAATTCTCAGTGTCCACCCGAATTCCGGAGTGGTGTAGGTTATGGCTCGGGAGGGCTGACAGGGATCTAGCCTTGGGGGCCTGGGCTGTGGGGGGCCCGGGCTGTGGGGGGCCCGGCGTGTCGGGTTGACCAAATAAATGAGATAAACACACATCATAAATTAGCTTTAATAATAAAAAAGTCGCCTGCGAACATTTTCAATTACTTATATAATTGTGCAATATATTTTTTGATTATTATGTGTCGATACTCAACAGCTCCATTATTAAAGTAGATGTATTGATCGCCAATAATTCACTGTATAAGTACCCTTAATTTGAACTAAAACACAATTTGAAAAACGTTAATGTAGTGTTTCACACTGCCTTTAATCTTAGCGGTAGGTAGGGGGCCGCCAAATATCCTAGCCTGAGGGCCCGTTATAGGATGTGGGGACCATGGTATAGGTACACCGAGTGCAATAGACAAAATACCGATAAACGAGAAATTAGGATGTGAAGAAGAAAAAGAGCCTATGGGACTAATTTACATTCTCCTCCTTGGGCCCTCCCCAATATTAAATCCTGGGTGCGCCACTGTACACACATGACGGAAGATTTGCAATACTGCAAAAAATTGGTTCGGATATTTGATTTAGTTGAAATAGTCAGTGAAGCCATAACTTTTTTAATCGTAGATCATAGTACCTATTAATTGTATCCAGATTCACACACAAGGGGAGAAGATTTTGGATCACGACCTTCAGGAACGAAATTATAAGAGAATGGAATATTACATTTCGGATGATTTGACTGAGACTTTTCAACGGACTGACCCCTCTCTTCTCAGCATTCTACGACCAGCAAAACCTGTTAGTGATAAATTTGGCATCCATTGTTTGATTTACTATTTTAACCTAACAATCCTAACACTTATGACCGCCTGGCCACGCGCATTAGATTAACACTTGTGAGTGTAATATATCGATATTTACGCGTCGGTAAGGATCCGTAGTTAAAGCTGCAGGCCAGGTTCTTAATTTAAAAAGCGGAGTGTTTGGGTATGAAGAATGTATTTGGAAAGTGCGAGGGGCTGTTGTAGATGTTGTAAGTTGTAGGCGGGGTAAATGCGGAAGTCAGTGGCACCATCTAGATTTTGTTCACGTCGCCTTAAAAAAAATAAAAAAAATATTATGGATATTTTTTTTTTAATTGACAACACCCCCCCCCGCCATCTATTTTTCTGTGTGCGCGCCTGAACAAAGTTACCTATCCACCACCGTACTATAATTATAGTATTTGTACTATAATTTTGGCCCGCGTACTACGTACGATATAAAAGTTTGAAAATAATATAATTTTGAAATTTCGGAAAAAATAGATGAAACATAGGAGTAAAACGGAATTACTTGATTTTGCCCTTAGATTTTTTTCTAAAAAAAGTTCTCGTTAATCACCTTAGGTGTGTAATTTTTTGAAAATGCAGAGAAATAGTATGGGTCATTTAACGAGTACTATATTTTTGCCGAAATACTATAATTTTTATGTCTGCGTACTATAATTCGATGACAAAAATATGGCAACACTGCAATCTACGTCAAAAGACATAAACAGTATGGAGAGACTTCTTACAGCGAATAGATTGTAGTAGTGTAGAGTGTATACATTTAATAATTACGTATAACGCTTTTGTCATTATGGTTGAATTATCAAGCAAATTATTCAAGAGCAGATAATTCGTATTCATTATTATTCAGATGTGTCATTCACCCACATGCTTTGTAAACTTTTGTAATGGATTGCGAAATCAAATATTGTCGCTGGTTAGATAGATATTAAAAGATAATAATTTATTCTTTGCGATCGCTCAATAAATCGAGATTACGTAGGTCGATCTTTTCATAATATAAGATAGTCACAACGAAGGCTGTATATCGCGGCTTATTCCTTTGTTCATTTTTTTCTATAGAGCCTACTTTTTGAAATGTAGTGTAGTAGGTATTTTTAATATTATGTAGGCAGATTATCTGTCTTTATTTCTTTCTTTCAAAGGATTCCGGGGTAGGTATACTGTAAACATTCAAGGGTAATGTTTTCAATTCATTTGACGTTTACATCATTGTACAGGGTATTTTATTAATATCAGCGCTCGAAATAGAAGATTTTACGAACGGGAGCGCTTGATAATTTACCCGAAATATTTACATAATTATATAATAATTGTATGTATGTATTATATAGAATAATAATATATCTGCTAAGTTCGAATAGTCAAATTGTTTTAAAAATTATTGTCTTTAAACTTAGGGCATAATGCTGTCGGCGCTGCTAACGAACATTGAGGTTTATGTCACTTATAAATATTATATTTTAGTATGATTCCGTCAAGACGTGTTATATAAACTTAAAAAAAAGTAAATTAATGTTATTATTTTTTAATAATTCACGAACTGGACCAATACTCATGGGGATTTCACGGACAGGAGCTGTGCTCCGGTGCGTTTCGGTCCATTTCGAGCGCTGATTAATATTGCTTTTCTACATGTGTGATGGTTTTAACTGTTCACAACACGTGTTTCGTTTGGAAGGATATGTACCTACATAATATCATCAAATAAATTACAAAGTATTACAGTTTAGTTACAATAAATTGGATTACAAAGATGTCTTCATTTATTTCGCCGTATAGTCAGGATTAGGCGCGCACACAGAAAATTGTTAAGTATGGGGGGGGGGTCAATGTTGAAAAATATCCACAATAATTTATTGTTGATGTTTTAAGACTGTATGAAGGGGGGGGGGGTGTCAATAAAATCTAGGAGGTGCCACTTTTTTTCCCTGTCTATAACATATAGCTTCTCGTCGCTTCAACCGCGGATCCCACTCCCGCAATTTTCCGTGAACAGTGTATAGAAGATGATATATTATAATAATGATAATAAGAACTGATTGGGTATTGGATTATATTTTACACAGGTACCTATATTTGTCCATTGCTAAAAAATAGTCCTGTTTTTCTTTCTCGACCATATCCGATCCTAATAAGATTATATGGGCCTCCACAGAGTGGAGGTTTGTATTAACAGATTTAGTTTTTATGAGAAATGGATGTCAGCCACTTGCTCAACCTATTAGGTGCATACTCTGACTCATACACAAATTGAAAAACAATATGATAACTTGCCAGACCCAGGATTCGAATCTAAGCGATGGTGCCCACAGAACGCGTCGGGCGCGCGAAGTCCGCGTATGCAGTGTTTATTCATAACCATAATCACACGTCTCTCGCTGCGCATTACCCTTCACCTATGTAGTAAGCGGCCCAAGCAGCACAAAATAAATATTATAACAGCGCCTCTCATAACAAAGCAATAAAAATATTATATTATTTCGGGGCTTGTAATTAAAATTTACGACGACATTATTCAACCAGCGATAAACTGAACACGCAATAAAATAAAACAATGACTTCTCTGTAATTAAATAATTGCTTTCCGCCCGTCAATCGACGATGCCTCGCGCAGCGTGTTTTTGCTCGCTGTGTTCAATGAATGGACTCCATTGTATTTTCTTTCATTCGTATCGCCGAGAAGCGGTGATTCGCGAAAAAACGATGATTCATGCGGCGCGCGCGTGTAATGCGTCGCCATATCCAGTGGGCGCTGGCGTATTTGATTACGTTGTATTTTCAATGATTTATGCGCCACTTGTAGAAATTTTGCGCGAGTGCGGCGCCCGACGCGTTCTGTGGGCACCATCGCTTAGACCCACGATGCGAGTAGACGTATTCGAATTTAATATTCTTTAACAAAAATAAAGGCAAATATACATATTTGTAGGATTACGTAATTAACTAGATTGTGTTTTCAAGCCTATAACATTTTGTTATATTGATCAAAAAATACGCGGTCATATGCCCCGGGCACGACCTGCAGTAGTTATTTTTTTTTATGTCATCGCGATATTATTATATAATCCGGAATTAAACAGAATCGTTTTTGTCATTCTGTTTTTTTGCGGACGCGTTTTTCTGATCTAACCATGTGTAATAAGTGTCTGAGGTTTGTCAAACTATTTTTTCAATATTGCAGTGATTTTCGTAGAAGGGAAAATCTTTGGAAAAATTTAGTCATCCAGTGGTATCCAAGAGGTACAAGACGTCCGCAAGGTAGACCTAAAGGCCGCTGGATCGATGAAATGATAAATTTCTGCCGAAGTAGGCACGCGGCAACGCAAATTACATGACCGAGAGAAGTGGAATCAGCTTGGAGAGGCCTTCATCTAGTAGTGGATAGATTCAGGCTGTTGATGATAATTATTTAAATAATTTATATAATAATTATTAAGGGGGGACGTGCGCCGCGTAGGTCAACATGGAGATTTTATGGTGTTTTCAAAGCATGATCCTCGACATTCCTTAAACGTTTTAGATAATCTATTTATATAATTTTGAAGCCTTATTATCATTAATATTTATTTTAAGCATTGGATGACTGCATAAAGTATTTTTATTACATAAAATAGTATTCTTTTAAACCTCTCGCTCTAATGTTTTAGAATATAGTCATATTTCAGTACATCCATGTGCAGTGGTGTTAAGATTTTTTACATTTATTAATTTTTAAACGCATTTATAAAACAATTAGTAAAATTTATGTTGACATTATTGTATTCAATATGGTAAGCATCTGTAAATTGTAGTCCCCAGTTCAATGAAAACAAATACGTATAACTGACAAAGTTTAGAATGCACTATTTATGTCAGATCTTAAAAGCCTACCTCCACCCTTCGCCACTGCTCAACGGAGATAATCACCCAAACTATTTTTGATTGATATAGAAAAAAATAAAAGTGCGTATTAGGTTATAAAATTTAAATCGTATTAGGTATTTTGTATGTTGAATAAATTTATATACTTCGAAGATTATAATATAAACGGGCAGTCAGACGCCAAACCCAGCACCTTCAAAACGATATTCAGACCTTATATGAAGAAAAAAAATTCCATCGGACAATTTTCTACTATAGGAAAGAGAATTTTTAAATATGGTATTATTTTCAATAGAAAAAACGAACGAAGCTTTAAGACGAGGTGAACCATAGACAACACGATCTTAGTTAAGGACGATGTTTCTGCATAGTGTTTTGTACTGAGGAAATTTTAGTTAAGACAAATGTTTCTGCATTAGGCTCTAACACTGCTCAATACGATTACGTAATATAAAAAAATGACAAAACAAAAAACCGTAAGTATATAATTGTGATGAAAGAGAACCACATTTTGAGAACCACAATATAGTACCTATTAGCATACTTGAGATTCATTTCCTAAGCACGGGCCTCCTACGTAAAGTAAAAACAAAATCAAACCACTTGGCCTTGAGGTGGGTGTCAATGATTTCGTAATTAAATTACTTACCAATATCTCCATATTCATTTTTTTTGTATTTATTTACCGCGAAAAATATGAATTATGGTCACGGTTGAACGTCTATTAAGGTTACAACACATCCTCCGTTGCAAAATGGAATATTAATTTGTTTTAGAGTGCAGTGATGTGATATTGAATAAATGTTATTTGGAGTGGGAGCAACGATCGGTTATATAATCATATCGATGTGATGAGAGTGAACGAATCTAGAAAAAATTAGGTAAAAATTTTCATGAATATTTTAATTAAATTTATTGTTTAACACATTATTCTGATTTCAAAAGGGAATGAATATTATATTTACTTATTACTATTCAGTACCTGAATGTAAATCAGCATGTAGGTACATTTCAAGATGGAGCATATGGGTGCCTTTTAATATGTCATATTACTTGATACTCCTTTGATATTGTTGCTTATTCATCATTCAGGTCATATTTTAAAGTGTTGAAGCATTGAGGATAATAAATAACAGTACCTACCTATGTACTGATAATTATTTCTAAGATAATCCATTTATAGCTTATTTATCTACATAATTGAGCCAAGGCTAAACTGTAATAAGTATTCTATTACAGTTTTAGTCTACTCCAATACAGACTTTTTTTATTAATAACTCCAGCGATACCACGATAGTCACCTTGTGCATAGAATAGCTTCGCAGATGCGATATACATATATTTATAAGCATGACGGGGGTCGCTGACAGGGTTCGAGTCTGGTGGCCCGGGCTCAGATAAGTGAGATAAAAATACACATCACAAATTTGCTCTAATAGTAAAAAAAGTCGCTATTTACCTTCAAGACTATAATCATTAAAAATATGATGTTATGTGATGCACTTTTTTGATTAATATACATCGATACTAGACAACTCCATAATTTAAGTGGATTAAGTATTAAAAAATACAAAAATCACTAAAAATAATACCCTTAATTCTACCTCTAACATCATTTGGGAAACGCTGGGGAACGACTGTAGAGCATCACACTGTCTTTACCCTTAGTGATAGGTGGGGGGGGGGGGGGCGTCAGGATATGGGGGCCATGTATATAAGTAAGTATGTATTTACCGTTAGACAGATGATAAAATTTTGATAGAATAATAAACTTAACTCAAAATTTTTTTTTTCTATATTAGATACAATTTAACCATTCGCAGTTGCGATTTTTTCACGTGCGCACAATCTGACTTTGATTATGGTTACTGTTACTATTCTCGACTTCGCTTACATCAAGCCTATTCCATCGCATTCTCTCGCTCGACGCCGCTCCGACTATGAATTTATATTCTATCAAAACTATCAAACTTCACGCTGATATTGAATGATTATAGTCTGGTTTAGAGACGACCATTTTAGTTACTTAAAATTAAAAAAACTATTTCTTTTATTCAACGAATAATTCACAGATTTAAGAATGTACCATTCTAATTATTGAACATACATAATTTTAAAAAACACTTTCTGAGAAAATATATTATAACCAATAGAAAAAAAACTTTTTGAAAAAAGTAAGCCACCCCGGCAGGGAATCGAACCCTGCATCTTCTGGATTTACGTCCCATCCGTGCATTATCTCTAAGCTACGCCGTGAGATACTAATTTCGACAAATTTTAACTATTAGCCACTTTTAATACCCACTCATCAGCGCTCTTCTAAATCAAGCTACTTCGGCAATCGAATTTTTGTTTATTATATCAAAGTAGATACCTATTACTTCAATTACTAACCGACGTCGTGGATTTCTCCAATATTTTTTATGATGTAACTTACTTGAACTTGCTAATAATTTATAATTACGATACTACGATACAATAATAATTATGAATACGGATGGGACGTAAACCCGGGAGATGCAGGGTTCGATTCCCTGCCGGGGTGGCTTACTTTTTTCAAAAAGATTTTTTCTATTGGTTATAATATATTTTCTCAGAAAGTGTTTTTCAAAATTATGTATGTTACTTACTTAAGTTTTTCTCCAGTGCCTATCTTGAGATCTATCTCACTCCAGTTGAATATGTGATGTAGGTATGTATTATTGCTATCTTATGTGACAATGATGTGACCGTAGTCTAGTCAGATAACGAAAAATTTCGAACTAGATTATAACGGAAATATTTGAAAGCTTATAACAGGATTGTGACCAAAAGAATGGATACATAAAAACATTTTTGTCAAGACTTCCTACTGTATGTTACAATATTCTTCCCACATTCGAATTATTTTTGAACACATGCTCATGTACGGTGTACCTACCTTTGCATTACAGTAGATTTTGTTCATTGTCATTCCGAATATTCAGATGTTATATTAGTCATAGAGCTGGCTTGCCCGGTAAATGCAGGCGTGTTTAGTGGTTTTAGTCATCGTGCATGCCAGTGACGTAGCAAAGGGCTGCTTATAAGAAGAGGTTTAAAGAATTACTTGTTTCTACTAATCTTAAATTGACTCAACTTCGGTTATATGGGTACACACTACACCACAGGTTCTCAAACTTTTTCGACCACCGCCCACTTTGAGATTTAAAAAAAAATCTAGTGCTCCCCATATTTTTTAACTAAAACCTTGACTTTTACCAAAACGGCAATTTGGTCAACTTCCGGAGATGCCAGATTCATGAAATAAAGACCGGGAACGAGACTAGTGCATGCGCAAGCGACTCCAGTTTTTTCGTCTATGCGAGTCTCCAAGCATTCAAGCCTTAAATCGCATCTCAATAATTTCGGATAGGGATGATCGACCGAAAATTTTTGTATGAAAAAAAATATCGGAAATCGCAGACAATTTTATTTATTTAAATTAACCATGGACTATGTACATGAAATATAAAGCTGCATCCACATTATTACATGCGTAAGTGACTCTAATTTAACCATCTATACGGGACTACAAGGATTCGAGTAGTAAATCGCATCTCAAGTGGTGTCGTGTCTAGATTCCGTCGTTTTTATAGATAGAATTTATCTGCCGTCGCCCCTCTAGATTTTCTAAACGTCCCCTTATTTTTGTTGAGGCTTCATACATATAATTTGGCTTAGATGTAATAATAATATGGTATTTTACGTTCCCGTCCAAATTGGATTAGCTTTAATAATTGTATTTTTTTTTCTGAATACCTGCTTAATCGAATATTATCATATATAAAATTCTAAAAGGGTCACACGGAAATTTAGCGATGAGTTGGCTTCAGGCAAAAATTACGAGAGAGAGAATGTGATGATTACATTTTCATCTCTTGACACTCACCTGAAGTCGCCTAGCCTAGAAGTCACTCGGCTTTTCAGCACGCCTGCATGATGTGTCAGCACGCATAAGTACATTTACATTATTACCTAATAATTATTTTAAACGCTGTAATAGTCATTATTTTAAAATAAATACTTATTTGCAGCAAGTTGTCGGTATTGAACTTCGCACACCGCCCAGCCATAACAATACCTATTATATATCTGGTCATATCGTCTAAAGTACTTAGAAATATTTATGCGTTTTACGAGTATTATATAATTTATTCTTATATTCTGCAATATTTTGACAGGGCAGCATGAAAAGTATCAGTTAATGATTATATAAAATAAATAACACTACATACTATATTATGCAGATGTTTCATCAAGTATAGATTTATCAGCACTTTGAGTTTGCCCCCGAATTTTAAAATGTCAAAAATATTAAGCGAAAATATCAAAATCTATGTTAAAATTGTTTTTTACAAATTATGAATGCATTTAATGAAATTCTGCACTTAAAAAATGACCAACCGTTAACAGAGTTGCAGAATAATTCTGCAGTTACCTAATTAATATGTCTACCAAACATTTATTGATGAATAACTGTGTGACCATTTGACACAGTTTATAGATAATCTCGATGACGATTCAGAAAACAAAATGCAACAAAACGTAAAAATATACCATTCAAAATTAATGATAAATTTATTATGGAAGCAATTAACAGAAATTCTGAAATTGCAATTTTCGTGTAGAAGTGAAAAAATGAGAGCATTACAAATTATTTAGTATCAACCTGCTCGGAAGATATAACTTTGCTCTATTTAAGAAATTAAACAATCATTTATCATGTAATCCAGGTTTTTGCCCCATTTGTAGACAGGTAGTCAAAACTATTTGAAATATAATATATTGTTTGTATGTGAGGCCCAGGGAAAGAAGAAATAATGGGAACTGAAATACCTAACAGGTGTAGAGAAACAGGCAACCGATCTCGAGTGTGGAATAATATGGGATAACCACGTGGAAAGAATACGCTTGTCGTTCGTTCTGGGAACTGCTCTTGTTTTATGCACTGATGCTCATTCAATATTTGTGTATTTGAAGGTTGCAACACACACTATTGCACGTCTATAATGTGTGGTTAATTTTCGTAGGACACTTACACATTCAAAACCCTGCGTCAAAATGTAGTGTATTAGGGAATATCCTATGGGAAATTATATCTATTAATCTGTTCTGTGGTGAGGCCCCAATTAATGCGGCGAGTAAGCCCACGTATCGTTAAATTCGCCCCTGTATTTCTTATAATATAATTTATTATACGTATATATTAACACCCACGGTGGCCGCGCGGCTTTAGCGTTGGACTATCACGCCGTGGGTATCGGGTTCGAATCCTGGGTCTGGCAAGTACACATATTGTTTTTCAATTTGTGTGTGAGTCAGGGTATAGACCTAATAGGTTGAGCAAGTGGCTGACATCCATTTCTCGTAAAAAACAAAATCTCTACTCTGTGGAAGCCCATATGATCCTATTAGGATCGTACATGGTCAGAAAAAATATAATTATAGGTTACTATTTACTAAGTCACTTTTAAGCGGACAAAATAAGTCCTAATAAATTTTAAATTATATTTATTAAACGACATGAGCGAAGTTTGTTTATATGAGCAAGCACGCAACACTTATAAATATTGAACATAAATAATTCTGAAAACACCATGAGAAAATATTAAAAAGTATGAGCAGGTATTAAAAAGGTCAATAGTTAAAATTTGTCGTAATTATGCATGGCAGTCGTAGCATAGTGGTAATGCACAGGGCGCGATACCCAAGAGATGCTGGTTCGATTCCTGCCGTGTGTCTTACTTTTTTCAAAAAAGATTTTTTCTATTGGCTATATTATTTTCTCATGAGTGTTTTCAGAATTATGTATGTTCAATATTTAGAATGGTACATTCTTAAAATCCTGTGAATTATTCGTTGAATAAAAGAAATAGTTAATTAAAAGTTATAAATATTATTAAACTCTATGCTGTATGCATGTCTGTGGTGCGCCACTGCGTAGAGCCCATATATGAACTAACTCTGAATACGGGGTTCAAGGTTCGTGTCTGCAGAGTCAACAATCGATTTATTGACAGGGAAATAAAGTAATACATACACACCTGCAAAAGACTTTGTCAAAGTAAACACTTCATAATAACACCATATTCGTGTAGACAGCTGGATTAGAATATGATGAGATGTTACGAGTAATATGCCTTGTTTTTTCTAGTCAATCGTTTATACATAAATAAGTAAGTAAAAACGGTAGTTTGTTTATTCATAGATAGTTGTCCTGTGTCGATATTGTACGACAGTTTATTTCATCTTTTGAGTATACTTACTTTGAACTGTAATATTTATTAGCTATTAATTAACTTGAAGTTGTTTTTTACAACGTTTTTATAAGGTCGTATTCTTATTTGTCCGTTATCTTGCAATCGATTTTTATCTAACTTCCCGACTAGCTAGACATTTGAAACTTTTAGAATATATCAGAACACGATGCCAATACAATATTTTAATACTTTTAGCCATCTATAAGTAGAATTGAATTCATTTTCAGTTAATTCTATTTTGTATGAAAAGTTATTTCGGAAGAAATCCGTAATCCAATCCACTATTATTGGTTTATTGAGTATAATAATTCAACAGAAAATTAAAAAACGCTGTGTATAAAAAGTTCTTTTTATCTTGTAATTGCATATATTATATTATTTATTTATCTTCTACACGTGCCGCAGTCAGTATTGCCAACTGTCATTCACAAAATATACTTATGTCAAACATTTTCAAAAACGAGTGTAATTTCAAAAAAATGTGTCACAATAAATTATAAACATCGTTTTTATAAGAACAAAATCGAATAATATTTTTCAACTAAGTAATAGAATAGGTCATAAAATTTTAATTTAATGGAGGTAAGCTATTTAGTCATTTTGTATTGTAACATTTAGTGTTTTAATGAAATTATATTTGTCGCGATTTATCTGCTGCAACGCAACGCAAGACAAACACGGTTACATGTAAATTGTACGTAAAACATTTCAACGTGGCACAGTTTGCCGTGAGCTTTCTGTCGGAAAGAGATGATCGTATACTATACGGTCTCCAATTTTATTAGATTCAATATGAACATTAATTCAATTTTCATAGCTGAATTGGCAAAATTCATAAATTCAAGAATGAAAACCTAACCTAACCTAACAAATAATCCAGTATATCGGCTATTTTCAAAATTGTTTGCTGCTAGCTTTGTGTAAAATGTAAACGTAAACCGACAAGAACCGTGTTTTATTTAGACATGAATTTTATTTCAGTACTAGGGATTCCAATCCCGGGATCCAGAGCTATTTTCGATACCTATGAATCCCGGAATTGATAAACATAATCCCGAAACCTTCGGGATTGATTTTTTATCAATTTTTATAGAAAATAAAATAAAAACGAAAATATTACAGAAAAAATACTTTTAATAACTACATTACAAATAAACTGAGTTTGAATGAAGTTTGATTTATATGTGTAAGTTTCCGATTCATTTTATTTTTTCACATAAATTAATAAAAATGAGAAAGATAGGAAAAAACAATGCTTCGCACTATTAACAAAGTAATTCCACCATGATCTCATACATTTTACGGCAGTTTCATATTTGACTGACCAATTAGATTTGTGAAGCGGAAAGGCCACCATGATTTGCTTTACTATTTTAAGTCTCGCTAACTTATTCATTAAGTCATAACTATCAGAAACAGCAATCTCATATTAAATTCAGATTATTATTAATATTACAATATTATTTACTCCATTAAACTTATGTATTTCCAAGATTGAACGTATACAATATTATCAATAAATGTGTTAAATACTATACATTATACTAGATTTATTTTTGATCGATTTTATCAATGTTATTTGTAAATATAATATTTTTATATTACAATGGAAAAAAATACCAATCCTGGGACCAGTCCCGGGATTCCGGGATTGTCAAATTGTAATCCCGAAATCCCGGGATCAGAATTGTGGCTCGGGATTGGATTCCCTATTCAGTATTATATGACCCAAAGAGGTTGGACGGTCTTTAATATACGGCATATATTTCCGACACAACATTTCACGATGAAGTGTAATACGGCGAACTGCATACGTACAAGTTTCCGGACACGATAACACGCATTATCTATTATCTGTCTGCGCATTGAAAACACTGAATGAATTGAGCGCATTGGACAAGAATTTTGACAGGAGACGCTTCCACCTGGTATTTTTCTAAATCTGCTCTAATTTTCTAGCCATATTATGAGAGATTTAGAAGCTGCTTCCGGTGCTGAAAAACGCTAGATTTAACACCATATTACGCCAGATGGAAATTTTTCAACCTATTCAAAAATGCTGGATCCGGCAAAAAAACCCGCTAAGTTGGCAACGCTTGGCCTGTAGTTATGAGATAGTAACATGCGGGTCTATTCTATACACAAATCGGCTATCGGCAGTTATCGACGGTACATACTTTATCATATTTATGTATTGAGGCGGTTAATTGTTACAACAATTTAACCGTCTAATCTAAACTTTGCTAAAAAAATTGCTATGGTTTAACAGCCCATCGGCTGTGTTGACGTTTAGAGCGAGATAGATAGTTTTGATAGTTTAGAGTTTAGACGGCTAATTTATTGTAACAATTATTATAATATCTCAATATACAATCAATCAATGAGGGTTTCAAAATCATTCGAAAACGTCCGAGTGCTACGTACATTATACGTATCATTTGTGTTGAGTATTCTTGAATATTATGATAATGACAATAAAATGAATTTCCCGACTCGTTTTCTTCTGGGTATGCTATCAATGCAATCCCTGTCTACCCGAAGAGTGATTGCTCTTTTAAAGCATTTCTTTTTACTTCTTCGTGGGTTCATTTACAATCCGCATATACTGGCAAATATTAATTTTCATGTTCCCAACAATATCACTCGCAGCTCCACGGTCTTCAAGATACCTCGTCGCAGGACAGATGTTATGTTTCATGATGCTGTGTATCGTGCAATTAGCTTATTTGATGGCACCATAAAGGTTGATTTGTTTTTTATTAATTATATAATGTTTGTAGACGTTTTAAATAGGATAAATTTATAATTGTATATATTATCATATTTCTTTAATATTTACACATGCTGTCTTTTCCACTTTCTTGTCATATTAGTTGTTATTTGTAATTAAGATATTTTTATATATTTGTATGTATTATGTATTATGGCGCATTGGCCAAAAGCTGTAATGCCGTAATACTCTTTTTTATAAATAAATAAATAAAATAAATAAATAAATTATTGTATAATATTTAACGCTTTAGCCGTCGATAGCCGCCTTATGTATAGAATAGACCTACTGATATTGCATTGAATTTATACCTACGTCATAATCTCGTTATTAATGGCAAGAAGCCAATAACATAATTGTATTCATGTTTTTTATATTCTAATGGATTTATGTTTTATACTATTCCATTTGAGTCGTTTTTTGCGACCCGGGTTTCGCCTTTCGGCATCTTCAAGCACTGTAAGGCACCGAAAGGCGAAACCCGGGTCGCAAAAAAGACTCAAATGGAATAGTGCCAAACTTAAATCGATTAGAATTTAAATTCAAATTCCATCAAGTACCTTCGGTCGATAGTATGAATATCATGTTGTTTATGGTAATGTAAATTTACGAAAATGTTTGTGAATTTCATTTATTGGCAGTACCTTACTTCTCACTATATCATATTCAATTGATACAAAAATGATTTAAAAGACCTATACCTACTACGGTATAAATAATTTAAACATTAGGATTTCATTAGATGTAATTAAGTACCTTGAAAAATGCTGGTATTGTTGATAACTTACTTGGAAAATAGAATGTATTAAAATTTAATAAGCGAACTTTCAATGATTTTTTATCTAATTCAGACAAGGGTCCGGAAAAGTATGGAGTTGTGTATAAAACTCAATTTTTAACATGCAATTTATTTGAATGTGTCAATTTCTTTATAAATGTGTGCTGATCAACCGAATGAAAGTGTCATTGTCAAATTATCAAGTCCCTACAACTATGAATAATTAATATCAGTGACGTCCCGTGGGGGTAGGCAGATTGAGCGTCGCTTGGGGGCGGGAGTTACTCGAAGGGCGGCAAATCGAGGAGAATCATTAGGTATATTTAGAAATAGCTACATAAACTAAGTAATAACGGAAATATCGTTCCATTAAAAAAATCAGCTCTCTGGTTGGAAAAAAAATGTATTAATTAACATACAAGGTTTAACAAGACTGTATTTTTTGTCGGGTTCGCGATGTCTAGCTTACTTCCGTTGTACTTGAAGGTCACGTCTTTGATGACCATCAATTATTACACGTGCAGATTGTCGAATTATTGGTAGGTAACTAAAACCTAATTTAAAATTTATCCAAATATTTTTGCCAGTCACTCGTTAGTTTTGGAAGTTGTCAGGTGTATTTTTAAATGTATTTGAAACCGTGGACTCGCAATATTGTATATTGAAGCAGAGATGGCATTTAAATTAGATTTAGGTAGTGGTATCTATATATTTTGTTAGTATTGTATCCATACCATGGCCGCCACAACGGGGGGGCTGACAAGGCTCTAGCCTGGGGGCCCGGGCTTAAGGGGGGCCCGGCGTGGCGGATCGACCAGCCAAATGACATAAACACACATCACAAAATTGCACTAATAGTAAAAAATGTCGCCTGCGGCGCTATTTCACTCCAAGCATACTAACATTTCAAATAATTTACTTGTGCGAACTTTAGATTGTTTGTTTGTTTATCGATATTCGACAACTCCGCAATTCAAGTGGGTATATTACCTACAAATACAAAAAAAATCGCTATTAAATAACCTAAATTTTATCTTGAACACTAATTGTATTACACAACTGTAGATTGTCACAGTGACTTTAACCTTAGCGATAGGTAGGGGGGCCCGCCGAAGATTCTTGCCTGAGGGCCCGCTTCAAGATATGGGGGCCATGATCCATACAACACATTTCTTACATATTTTAGTCGTGAAAGGATGATAAAAAATACTGTATAAAAATGGGGTGGCATTTTGGCGCTGCCTAGGGGCGGCATTTTGTCTAGGGACGTCACTGATTAATATAACTTGTAACGGAAATATTACTGTCTTTACAACTTCTAACCGCCAATAACAATTATTGCATGATCAACTACTATGCCTGACTACTGAAATCAAACTATTCCTGAATGTTGCGTCATATTCTGTGTTGAATCCAAACACCTCGCAGCGTAATATCAACAATGATTAAATCTTTCCATAACTCGACATGACAATGGGTCGTGGCGAACAGTAAGCAATATAAAAGAAGATAAGCATTAACAAGTTGTCGTGTTTAATCGAAGACAATGGATAATTTAATTCCTCTTCCACATAACAACATTGAAGTTAATCGACATTACGTGCATTTGATGGGTGCATTGGGTACAATTTTATGAAATAGATACTTACCTTGTAAAAGTCAAGAATATTTCACATCGACGGATAGAGTAGGTAATAGGTATAAAAATAAAGCCTTTTTATATTTTATCAATCGTAATGGAATAATTCATCTAACATAAATTTTAAGCTTTTTAACATGTAAAGCCTTTAAGGGGGATGCTTATACCAGCAGAGGTACCTAACGGAAAAATACGAAGCTTGCAATTTGAGACATTTTTTGATAATTTACAAGTTCAACTGTATTAATTAATACCTATCTGAAAACATTAAAAGGAAAAATATTTGGTACTGTTCGGTTATTAGGAATACAGCGGAAAACACATTTTGAAAATAGCCGATCAACTGGATTACTTGTTAGGTTAACCTAACCAAACCTAACCCAACCTAACCTAACCTAAACTAACCCAAACTAACAAATAATCCAGTATATGAGGTATTTTCAAAATGTGTTTTCCGCTGTATTCCTGATAACTGAACAGTACCAAATATTTTAATACAATAGTCAAAGATAAACTTACAATAATTGTAAAAAAAATGTGAATTTGTTACATATTTATTTCCACAGTTTCGTTATTTTTACATTACATTTTATGGTCATATTTATTATTAAAATTTAGTTTATTCAGTTTTAAATTTTTCACCGTGTAGATTTTTGACTAATTTATAGTTTCAATATTAGGACCATACCTAAAATAAATTTTGTAAAAAGTGCGTATACTCGCGGGTCACCAGGGTTCCACGGACCTGGTTGAAAATCAATGCCATATTATCTACATTTTTTTCTTAGTTGCAGTCAAGATATTCTCTGAAAAAAATACATCACTCCTCGTTGGTCACAACAACTCGTTGATCACAGCATTAGGGTTTTGTAAAATGCGGAAATTGGAAACGTGGACAGCTTTTCGTTGATGTAAAAATACAATTACTTTGAATTTTAAAATTAAATGCATATTATATGTTTATTTGGAAAATACATATAATATGCATTTCACGAATGTAACCGTTTTCAAAATTTTCTTCTACTTTTTGCTTTCACCGCCCCCTTATCTGTATTCATCGCTCTCCCAATTGCCACTGAGGCTACTACCGCTCCCAGAATCGCAACACTTGGGAAATATGATAAACTACCGTCGATAGCTACCGATAGCCGCCTTATGTATAGAATACACCCACAGATCGGAAATTAAGACTTACCAGACAATGCACATAATATTTCTTTTATTTTGTTAACTGCCAATTCATGGTGGAACTGCATTCATTGTATTGTTGTTGAATTTCATAAAACGCATTTTTTTGTAGTACTTATTCCACATAACTTTATATATTGTGCATTATTTATTATTTAATTTTGACTCATATTTTGGTTGTATTTGTTTTTGTATTCGATCTTACTTCAATTGATAATATTGTTTATTTTATTATTTTTTATTGTAAATTTTGATTAATCATAAATATTTGTTGATATTAATGTTATTGTAAGTGTTGATTGTTTCATATTTTGTGTTTTGTTAATATTTTAAAATAATTTGTTTAGTGCCCCTGATGTAGTATGAAATATTAATGCCCAACCTCGTTAATTTTAAATTAATTTGTTATTGGGAAAGTATTATTGGACGGATAATTTATGTACCTGTTGTTATATTATTTCTGTCGCTTTGAATTTTGTTTGATAAATATTGTTTTTAAAAAAAATGTATTCAGTTGAAAATGTCCCTCTGAAGCTGATGAAACCGGTCCTAATTTATTGATTAAAAGTGGAATAACAACTACAAAAAAAATGCGCATAATATTTTATCTTATGAATTAGGAATGTTTACATTTTTTCCGTAGAGTGATAAACATAGGTATATTTACATTATGAATACGTTCGAAAAATATGCAATTTTCTGGTAACACGTAGGTATTTCTTTCATGAATCAGTCAGACAATTGAAATTTATGATCCAGAAAATAAGAATTGATACATGCATCATTGTACGTCAAGAGAGAAGCTAAGCGCGCACAGAAATCAACATTAGTTAGCCGGGGAAATTATATTTTTTACAATAACTCTTCACTCGACAAATGTACCTAATTAATGTCAGAATGTCGCACCCAGGCATTGAACCTGCGGTCAGTGTGTTCGCAAATATGGTCGGCCGGATGGGTGTCCGGTGCAGAAATTCGATTTCACTTCAAACTGCATCTTTCTTCGGACAACTTTCTTTCATCTCTAGATCGATGAGCCCTAACCTGTCTCGATTTGTCTCGCCGATTGATTCGCATGACTGAGGTTGATGGACTCATTGATTGCGTGAATGGTGTCCGCGATTACGAATCATTCGCACTTTCATAATAGAATTCTTTCGTTCATTGATTCATCGGTGGATGAACCTGATAGCCTATGTCTGCTATTTTATCATAACTTGTGCGCTTCTTATAACTAATAACGATCATAATAAATTATTAGCCAGAAAACAGGACGAATTATAAGACTGCTGTCGGCGAAGCGTCGACATCTCGGCTAGGAGTAAATCAACCGAACAAACTGTCATTTGCACCAAATAGAAACTGAAGCCATTGTCGTAAAGGGACCAGGTAAACAAATGAAGTGGACACACATACTCCGCATGGGAAATACTAGATACTTTTAAGGTATCCAATGAAGCTTCATATCCTGGTGTAGTTGTGTAGTACTTACTAGATCAGGGGTGCCCAACCTAAATCGTTTGGTGGGCCAAAAAAAATATTACTGAGCTTAGGTGGGCCACACATATAAAAAAAATATAAAATGAACTTATTTAAAATATTTTATTACCCTATAATTAATGTAACACTTGTTTTTGTATATTTTTTGATATCTTTTTCAAATTGATTGGTAATTTAGCCGACGCGCATCGCAGTTGATTGGTCATGTTTACATCGAGCAACCTGCTGCAACACTTCGTTTTTACTACATTTAATTTAAAAAAAGAACGATTCGCAGCGATATGTACTCCCAAATGCTGCTGTAATGCTCATTGCCAGTCGTTTTAATTTTGAAAATTTATCTTCGAGGATATATTTCCGATAAAACTCAAGCTTATTCCCTTCGAACATGCACTTTAACTCTATGCTTGATTGCAGTTCTATTAGCTCCATTTGTGAATTTGGAGGCGCTGATTCCACCTCCACGTTAAATGGAGTTAAGAATATTTTGAACATTTCCTCATACTTTTGCATAAATGCGAATCTGGTACCTATCGAATTCTTTAATTAATTTTGTGACTTCATTAGAATATTAAAAAAAAAATCTTTACGGTCACTATAATAATGGAAAATGAATTGAATTATTTGACCGTAATTGATTTTCATAAAGTTTGAGTTTTGTTACGAAAGATTTTATATCCTATTTTATAATATGAATACCAAAATGCAAAATATAGAAAGCTGAAAACTTCAAATGGGTGTAACTAGAAGTTATCATAAATAATTCGATCGTCTACAAATTCGGTGCGGCCTTCCGGAGAGTCAGTGGAATGACTGGCGATGGATGAGGTCTAAACATAAGGCCACTTAAAATTGCCTACGTCGCAATTTTTATGGGTATGTCTGCCTACGCTGCAAGCGAGACTATTCGTTTAATTACACTGGATGTGGAGTTGAATACCTGGCAGAAAAAATGGGATGCGTCCATCATATAAGCACACATTATGCTTTTTTCCCATATATCAATTAATGGCGAATGAAATCTGAGCATTAAACCAGTCAATTCTTGACTGGACATGGTCGCTTTGCTATAGTGGAACAACATCTTCTTGGCTACGTGTTAAAACTGTGAACTAACATGCTCCTCCCATTTTTAACCGCTCTTCCATTATAAACTAACAAGCTCCTCCCATTTAGTCGTCAACAGCGCCTTCCGGCTTGTACCTAAATCTTCTTGTTGGACAGTAGCAAGCTCTATGAGGTTGGTCTTGTTACTCGTTCAATAATATGTTCATATGGCGGAGAAATATAGGTTGCAAACCACATCATTTGGGAATGTCCAAAAATGTGTATGGAAAGGGAAGAGTTGTTAAGTCGGTTCAACAGCAGGTGTTGAGCGCATCGGGCCGTCCGACCTGGTCGCCACAAAGTCCATTTTTACTGCGTTTAGAACATTTGTAGCGTCATATTGTCAACGTGAAGACATTTTTGCTTAGATTGTACGGCAGTTTTGTGTTAGCTTTTGTTATTTACCTACTACAATTTTTTTATTTTGCTTCTACGTGCTCTTCTCTCCCATGGGCACTCTTAACTTAAAGACATGTGAATTTTGTTAAAGCACACTTGAGCAGTCTTGGGTAACTATTCCTGAAACATTCTCACTCATAAAAAATACTGGTGCCTCATATCCAAACGCACAGTCCCGTGCCACTTCAATTACTGGTTCGTCCTAAGTTCTGTCCAAGAAATACGAAATATTCGGCGCCAACGCCACATTTCGATGACATGAATTGTCTTCCGCTCCCTCCATGACTCGGAACCGTACAATTTTTGATACACACAAGTGTACAATTTGTTAAATTTTCTCAGCTATGCCTGAGTTTGACTTGTATACAAAACAATTAAATTAAAAATAAGAAAATATATGTGTGTAGGCTGGAGCCAGTTGATAAAGAAATTAAGTCTTTTTTTACTACTTGGATATCATGTCAGCGCTCGAAATGGAAAAGTTTACGAACCGGAGCGCTCGACCGTTTTCTGAAGATATTTACATATTTATCAAATTTTATGTGTATTTCATAAAAATAAGTGTGTTAGATTTTCTATTAAATGGCCTACTAGCTCAGATGGTCAATTATTTTTTTCCACGAGACGGAGCGATAATTTTACCGATTTCACGAACAGGAACGGCGCTCCGGTGCGCTCCGGTTCATTTCGAGCCCTGTATCATGTCATTTTCATTCGAATTAAAATCATTTAATAATAATAACATGGTCGATAATAATTGCATGCAAAATTCAATATGTGACAATATTTTTTCCAGCTAGCCATGTCATTTGTATGCATAATAAATAGTGCTATTTACGGTGCGTGGGACCACCTATGTTTATATTTTACACCCAGACCCAGGCCATCTTAAAATATATGCGAATGAATATAAAAATGTTAGTGCGGGTCGTAATATATCTATTCGTATAATATACCTAATATCGTCCCTATAGTGCGTAAAGTGGCTAAATGACAAAAATGATATTATATTGAAGATATAAGCAAATGAAGTTTTCCGTAAACACAATTTTGTTTTTTGACACCAATTTCATATGACCAATGGAATGATTTTATTATAGACAAAGGCTTAAGACGGTACTTCAGTGAAACGGCAAATAATTTTCAACTATAGGTGCGACGAAATTTTTGACTCGCTGGCAATCGGAGAGCAAACGTCGAGCTGTGAACACGTCAATTTGTTTCGTGATGGCGACGGGGGTATTAATTCTTAAATCGTGTAAAGATGACTAAAAAACGTTACCCATTTACTTGAAAAAGAAAACATGACAATGAATATATTATTATTGTTACTAATAGAACAATAAACAGAACATTAAATAGACGCATGTTGGATTTATATGACAAATTATATTTCGTTCGGCACGCGTCATTTGCACAATCAGCGCATCGCCTAGCTACGATCTTTTTAGACCATGCCTCAACTGAGGTATAGCCTTAAAAAAACGCACAATTAAAAACTTTATCAAAAAAAATATTTTTAGTTATAAACTTTATGCAGATGTAGTTGAAGTCATTTATTTACATTATTTAACGTAAAATCGATAAACGCACTATAATTATATAAAAATGAATTATCTATCTATGAAAAACTAAACGTATTTACAGCTCGAAACGCATTGACAGATTGTGATTGTAATGAAGTTAGTAATTAATATTGCAATAACTTGCAGTGCAAAAACCGGACAAGTGCGTTTTCCACTATTAGTGAAAACATATCAAAATAAAAATAAACAAAGCATATTAATTATGTTTGATACTTATTTTTTCCATACCCAGAATATCACTTAGCCACTTTTTGCACTGATAGAGAACATAGAAAAACACCTCATAAATAACTAATTTTTGCAAAAAATGTAAGTTAGCAACTTTTCGCACTATATGGACGATGTTCTAATCGATTTAAGTTTTGTACTATTCCATTTGAGTCGTTTTTTGTGACCCGGGTTTCGTCTTTCAGCATATTTAGGCACTATGCGCACTCACCAATGGTAAATACACACCGACAACGAATACAGTTAATTCTAACTTATATAATAAATTAATACAATAAAGTAAAAACTTTAACATCTACCTTCATTAGATAATAATTAATAGGTGTAAAATCGTCAATACTTGGAAAACAATGTCAACGTATTGGAAATTTAATGGAGTTAACTAATGCAGTGACGTCCCTTGACAAAATTCCGCCCCAAATTGCCGCCCCATTTTTTTATATAGTATTTTTCTCATCCATTCATGACTCCAATGTCTAAAAAATGTGTTGTATGTATACATTACAAACACAATATATAGAAAACACACAAATTAAATTTAGGTATACAAAGCGAATAAATTAATATAATATAGGTAATTAAGTTAGACACCAAAATTACCACAGTCTGAGGTTCTATTTGGTTGATATTTCTGACACATTTGGTTTGTACCATTTAGCAATACAGATTTATTATTTTCATACCATTTTTATAATGCTATTATTGTACAGCATGCAAACAAAACAATTTTAGCTATTTCTATATAAGTAGGTATCATATTTCTCTATATTCCAAATGATTCTCCTCCATTTGCCGCCTTTAGAGCAATTGCCGCCCCCAAGCGACGCTCAATCTGCCTACCCCCACGGGACGTCACTGAACTAATGAGATAAATCAATAATATCAGTCTTTAAAAAGTTATATTAGTTACAAATATTCTAACATGTTACTTTTTTATATATAACAAATTCACAAATAAGCCCACATGGGTACATACCCAAAATATTAATTATCAATTCATGCTATTGGAGTAAACAACCTATAAACAAAATAATCTAATAAACACGATGTTATTTTTTGTGCAGTATTATAATATTGTACATACGTAGTCAATTTTCTGGTACCTACATACCTACTAGCCTTAAACTAATGGTCTAATTTAAAATATTTACATACATTCCAATTCCAATATTTCACCAAATATGCAGCGGCGATTTTTGTTGACGCAGATGTCGCAATCGATCTGTCAAAAGATTTAAAAGATTTCCTCTAAATAGTTCAAACGAGTAAAACCATTATTAAAATACCGAAATTAAAAAATATTGCAAATATTATATAGGTACTTACGTAAAGAATAACAAAATCCCTACCTATAATATAACACAAATGCGCACTTATACACAAAAAACACAGCGTCATCATCAATAATTATTATTTTAATTTTAATTGATTCTTTGAAAGATAAATGTATGTACCTATGTACATTTATATTTTTAGTATGTATGTTGGGAATTAGAATTTTATTTAATTTTCTATACTGAAGTGCCTCAAAATTAGACAGTGCCCGGCTTCAGCATCCCAATCCACCACTTCACATATAGGTAATATTAAATTCATAATATAAATTATGTACTTTTCAAATAGTACTTACTCCACGTAATTTGTTAATAAATTACCTATGAGAATACACTGTGGGTCAAATTTATTTAAACATTTTATTTAGTTTCCTAGTTTATAAATTATTATTTAATTGATAATAATATGTTTGCTAATTTTCAATTTTCTTTTTTTTACAGGTAAGTCCATTCTACATTTCGTTATTCATCGACCCAATTGGTAAGCAAAACTGAAAGTATTCCTTTGTAATATATTATTTATTATTTCATATAATATAACTAAAATATTGTCGGAAAATGGAAAATTTCACTAGGGAGACAACGACATCTCGGTATTACAGCACATACTAAAATCATTTATAAACCATAATGACTAAATAACATTTTATTTTATATACCTTATAATTTAAACACTGTATTACTTTATACATTTTTTTTTATAATTTAGGTGTATTTTGAAATTATACAAAACATGAGAAAAAGTATTGAATTACGTTTTTTTTTTATAAAAAAACATAATTTTTAGTGCGACATCTATGAAAGAAATATTGTTAGTGTTGTTTGATCAAGCCGATAGATGTCTCTGTTATAAAATAAAAAAAAAATTATAATTTTTATGCGGGACTGTTTATAAAATAAAATGGAAATATTTAATGAAACACTCAATAATAAAATATGTTAAATGGTAGTTACTTATATAATTAAATGATACAAGTACGTAAAGAAAGATATATATTATATTGTAGTATAAGTAGGTACCCAGAGAAATAAAAAAAAGGTTTGCTGTGAATTTTAATAGATATCCAACAATAAGGGGAAAATATACGCATCATGGAAACATTCTGTTTCTTATGTGAATTAGTTAATTATTAATATTTTCCAGCCATCTATGGGGTGACGCGTAGAATTACAATTATAATCATTCTCAAACTTATCAATAAAAAAATATGATTGCAAATGGAGACGCGTAGCCGGCTGTAAAAAGTGACAAGCGTTGATGAATAATTCCTACATCGATTAGTATGTCAACAAACGAGTTGGTATGGAATTTTAAGTCACCGCGGCAGGTCGAATCCAAGACATGGAGAAAGTAAACTGAGTATCGTAAGTACATTGCTGATGAGCCAAGCCTTAATAGTGTAAAAAAACCTACCAGAGAGTGGCGTCCAAGCGATTACACAAAGGGGGTCCTTGTGTCTGGACCCTTCCCACTAATAATGAAAAACCATATTAATTTGTTGAAAGGTGTATCGTCGTTGAGCTGTAAAACCCCATTATTTGATAAATTTAAAACTTTTTTTTTCATTTGGCCATATCTGATCCTAATAGGATCATACGGGGCTTCACAAAATGGAGATTTGTATGAACATATTTTTGTTTTTACGAGAAATGGATGTTAGTCACTTGCTCAACCTATTAGGTCCATACTCTGATTCCAAACACAAATTGGAAAATAATACGTGTGTTTTTCAACCCGGGACTAGGTACGGACTAGGACGGGGTATTTTTCACGACAGCATAAGTCGCCTGGTAAGCCGCTCGGCCATTGTGGACGTTTATACATGTGAGACATAAGCTTGCTTTATAGGTATAATAATGAAGATGAGTAGCAGCGCTCGAAATGGAGAATTTCACGAACCGGAGCGCTCGTTAATTTTCTGAAAATATTTATCTAGTTTTATGTGTGTTTTATAAAAATAAGTGAGCTAGATTTTTTGTTATACGGTCATTCTCAAACGGTTAAATTATTTTTTTCTCACGAGACGGAACGACAATGTTGCCGATTTTACGACCTGGAACGACGCTTCGGTGCGCTCCGGTCCATTTCGAGCCCTGAATTGAGTAGCATTTTTCTAAATAACTAGTACCTAGTAGGGGGCTTGTCATTACTGAGTGTTTGTAATAGATCTGGTGTGGTAACAGAACCTGTGACGTTAATGTAATGTCCTTGAAGAGAACACGCTGGATGATAACTGGGACCTTATCATTGAACTGTAATGGTGAACCGAGAAAACCAGGGCTGCTTTTACACGACTGAGGAAAATACTATGTAGCCACGACACAAACCTAGGACCTAAAACGGTGACATGTCTATTAAGTTCGATTATACGGAATGTGGAAACTCCATGGCCTCCACAAGTGGTGAGCTGACAGGGCTCAGGGGGGGGGGGGGGGGGTGGTGTGACGGGTCGACCTGTTTAGTGAGTTATGTAAACACACATCACAAATTTGCCCCAATGGGAAAAAAATCTCCTGCGGCGCTATTTTATTTGTAGAGTCGTAACAGCTTACAGGCCCTTTTAATTAATTTTGTAATTAACGTGTTAATTTGTATTTGAAAAGTAATTAGCAAAAACACAATTTTGTGCGGCCCGTAAGCTATGGGTTAAAATGTCTAGATGTATGATGCAATTTTTGATTGCTGTATGTCGGTATTCGATAACTCCATAATTCAAGTGGATGTAATCAACAATACAAAAAAATCGCTAAAATACACCTAATACCTGCCCTTAATTTTAACTGAAACTACATTTAGAAAACGATTCTGTAAAGTGTCCCACTGCCTTTAACTCTAGCGATAGGTAGGGTGGCCCACCTCAAAATGTAGTGGTCATGGGACACTCACAGAAACGATGGACAGAAGCTTTGAAAGATTGAAGCGTTCGAAATATAGTTGGGTGTACTGACGCATGCTTCGTATAAGCTGGAAATACAAAGTTATGAATGTCAAGGTAATGTCGAGGATAAAAAACGCCGAATAAATAAAAACCCTAAAGTTGGCATATTTTGATCAATTTGTGCGGCATTCCGAGTGCCTACCCTCATTAAATACTATTAGTTAAAATCAATTTTCTAACATCCGTGAATATGGGAGTTTTAACTTTAAATAATTACAAGATAAAAAGAAATTTTTATGTACAACGTTTTTAAATTTTCTGTTCAATTATTATGCTCAATATGCTCAAACTTGTACTTGATATTATGAAGTAAATAAAAAACAAACAAATCTAGAATACTGAAATGTCATAGTAACGCACGTATATATTAATAATTTAGTTGCTAGGACCCCAGACCCCTAGCAACCAATAATGGTGTCGAAATAACTTTTCATACAAAACAGAATTTACTGAAAATGAATTCAATTCTACCTAAAGTTGGCTAAAAGTATTAAAAATGCATTGGCATCGTCTTCTGATATATTCTAAAAGTTTCAAATGTCTAGCTAGTCGGAAAGTTAGTTAAAAATCGATTGCAAGATTTGTACCGGATAAATAAGAATACGAGCTAAGAAAAACGTTGTAAAATAGCAAAGATCAAAAATTCGAATATCTACAATCTAGCTACAAAATATAATACTATATTATGTTTCATCTCTTCTACAATCAAAACCTTGTCGCAATACCGAACCAAATCCTAGCAATAGATTTTTGTCTTTAATATGTACAATTTTATTGTAAAGTATAACGTTGACCCAATAACAAATCGTATCACTTTTTATCTCGACATTTAATTTGTATTCACAGCATTCTTTTTGATTGTAATATGTACATACATACTTGTGCTTGTAAACGTTTCACCATTTTTTTGCAACCGGCAAGATGTAGTCCATATTACATGATCTTCTGTATTGGTATTCTGAGACAATTCGGTGGATTACGTAACAAACAATAAATTATATAGAGCGACGATCGTGTATGCGGAGACAAAAGATAATTTTAAATCAATCGGTTTATAAAAGTATGCAGTGACGTCCCTAGACAAAATGCCGCCCCTAGGTAGTGTCAAAATGCCGCCACATTTTATTTATACAGTACTTTTTATCATCCTTTCGTGACTCCAATATATAAGAAATGTGTTGTATGGATACATTACTAACAATATATATATATACCACTAAATCTAATTTAAATGCCATCTCTGCTTCAATAGACAATATTGTGAGTCTAGAGATAGGTACAGTTAAAAATACCCAAAACTCGCGAGTACTGACAAACATAATATTTGGATAGATTTTAAATTAGGTATGCACGTGTCATTGCTGTTCACCAAGAACGTTATGTTCAAGGACAACGGAAGTAAACTAGACATCGCGAACCTGACAAAAAAGTGCAGTTAAAACTTTTATAGTACTTACCTAATAAATACATCTTGTTTCCAACCAGTGAGCTGATTTTTTTAATGGATATAGATATTTACGTTATTACTAAGATTAGGTAGGTAGCTATTTCTATATATACCTAATGATTCTCCTCGATTTGCCACCTTTTAGGTAAATGCCGCCCCCAATCGACGCTCAATCTGCCTACCCCCACGGGACGTCACTGAAAGTAGGTATGTATCTTTCATTGAGAAAGAAGAGACGTGGAAAACAAACAAACAAACAACAACATGGCTATAAATTGCATCGTGTTTTACCTACATACATGTCGAGGATGTTAGACGTAAATTAGTCATCATCCAATAATAATTAGTTCTGCCAGTGTGACTTCTGTACTATTTCGCAGAACATGGGTTACATACTTAAAAGTATCATATTATTATTATCTTCATTTCTTCACAGCCTTCTAACATGTATAAACACTAAGCGGCTGAAAAATCTTAAATTGCGTTTTCCTGAAAGTGTTCTTTACGGATGTTCTATACTCTATACCAGGGTTTCCCAAACTATGTTCCGCGGAACACCAGTGTTCCGCCGAACCTGAATAGGTGTTCCGCGACAATTTGGTAAGGTTTGGTACACTTTTGCAATATTTTTTGAAAACTAGTAAGGACGATTCCTGGGTTCGGAATCCATTTTCCGTGATAGCTAAACCAGTAGGCTTAAGCACAAGTGACTATGAAAATCTTGTTGATTTAATTAGTGACTTTGATTTGAAGATCAGCCTTTAAATGATTTCTGGGCGACTTTGTCAGAAGAGTACACCAATTTTTCAAAACAAGCTATTATTGTTTTCATGGCCCCCACAAGGGGGCTTATAGGGCTTTAGTCTGGGGACACGGGCTCTGGGTGGGCCCGGCGTGGCGGCTTGATCAGATAAGTAAGATAAACACACATCAGAATTTTGCTTTAATAGTTTTAAAAAGTCGCCTGCGGCGCTATTATACTTCATGACTATTAACATTTGTTAATTTTAAATAATATAATTGAACGATGTAATTTTTGATTATTGCGTATTCTACTCGACAACTCCATGATGAACGTAGATGTATTAAAAATAGAAATGAAAATAGTTAATAATACACTGAATAAGGGCCCTTAATTTGAGCTGTTTCAAAATTTGAATATTGTTAATGTGATGTGTCACACTGCTTTTAACATTAGAGATAAGTAGGGGGCCCGCCAAAGATCCTAGCCTGAGGGCCCACTTCAGGATGTGGGGGCCATTATTGTTTTACTTCCGTTTTCTACTACCTATTTATCCGAAGCGGGATTTTCTATTTATGCTGCAACGAAGTCAAAGTGCACGAACAGGCTCGACGCCACATCAGATATTAGAATGCAACTTACCAATATTGTGCCTGATATCAAGAAGATATGCAATTCAAGAACTCAAAATTATCAAAGTCATTACCTTAGTGCTTTATTTATTCATATGTTTATGTTTATATTATATATATTATAGTTGTATACTTATAAAAATATGTAATTACTAAATAAATAATGTGTTTTAATAACATTTTTTTTTAATTTTAAAGAAGTAGTAGGGATCAATCTAAAAAATAAGCTAAGTGTTCCGTTATAATTTCCGGGTTTGCGAAGTGTTCCATTGCAGAAAAAGTTTGGGAAACCCTGCTCTATACACTGGCTATCAGATACAGTTACATTGTTATCGGTAAAATTCGGTGTTGTTTGGGCATAACCCAGTGACGTCCCTAGACAAAATGCCGCCCCTAGGCAGCGCCAGAATACCGCCCCATTTTATTATACAGTGTTTTTTATCATCCTTTCATCACTCCAATATCTAAGAAAGGTGTTGTATGGATACATTACTAACAAAATATACCACTAAACCTAATTTAAATGCCATCTCTACTTTAATAGACAATATTGAGAGTCCACGGATTCAGATACATTTAAAAATACTACACCTGACAACTCGTAAGTGTCATTGCTGCTCACCAAGGACATCGGAAGTAAACTAGACATCACGAGCCCGATAAAAAAATATCGTCCTGTTAAACCTATATGCTAATTAATACATTTTGTTTCCAACCAATGAGCTGAATTTTAGCTAAGCTTAGGTACCTACCTATTTTTATATATACCTAATGGTTCTCCTCATTTTGCCGCCTTTCGAGTAACTGCCGACCCAAGCGACGCTCATTCTGCCTACCCCCACGGAACGTCACTGGCATAACCTGTTAACTGCAAAATGTTGAATTTACAGGAAAGCAATTTTAAGCTTTGAATCTAACATTGAGAAAACATTTTAAAATAAATAACTGAAGAAGAATATGAAAATAATTAGATTGTCAGTTATTGCACTAATTAGGAAAATAATGTCACTTATCAGTGGTCAAACTATGATAAGGTTTTTGGTCATGGTTTGACTAAGCGTTGAGTTTGTTTACATATTATCATACTATTACCATAACGTTTTGATCATTTTTTTCCCTGCTCTCACGTGGTAAATAGTTTCCAATCCCGATATTCTGGAAAATTTGATTTTTTATGCACCCGTCAATTACATGCGTGGTCGCCATGATCTATTTTGGGTGAAAGCTGTTTTTTTTTTTTTTTTTTTTGAATTATTGTTTTTATTTCTTTTCTATAAAATTATTTTTTGCTTTGTTTTTTTCTCTACCTTGTTTTTTATCTAGTTGATTTACTTGTACTTTTTATTCTAAATGTCATGTTGTGAACTTCTTGAATTAATAATTTGTTATGTGTTCAATGTGTCTTTTTTAAATAAATAAATAAATAATAATAATACTATAGTGACCCAATTACTCTTGACATAAAATGACCAAAAAAGTAGTTATCAGCACCACCGAATTATTGTTTAAAATGTAGGTACCTATCATAATTTTTATTTAACAAATATAAGTAATCGTTCCTAATCAGTCCACTTTCAAGTCAATTTTTATGAAAAATAAAATTAATTATCTGAATGTTACATTGTAGACGTCTTATATAATTTTATTGAGGCTTTGATAACATCTTTTCTTCTCAGAATGAGGATCCGCTGTTCAACCCCTCCAATGATCTAAATAGGTATAGTATAATTTACAACGTTTTTATTAGGTCGTATTCTTATTTGTCCGGTGGTTGTTTATCCGGTACAAATCTTGCAATCGATTTTTAACTAACTCCCCGACTAGCTAGACATTTGACGCTTTTAGACTATATCAGAACACGATGCCAATGCATTTTTTTAATACTTTTAGCCATGTTTAAGTAGAAATGAATTCATTTTCAGTTAATTCTGTTTTGTATGAAAAGTTATTTCGGAAGAAATCCGTAATCCAATCCACTATTATTGGTTTGCTAGGGGTCTGGGGTCCTAGCAACTAAATTATTAATATATACGTGCGTTACTATGGAAATCAATATGAATGTCAAATTGACATTTCAGTATTATTTCTATCAATCACGTTGTATATAAAAAGTTCTTTTTATCTTGTAATTATTTATAACTAAGTTACTATAATTTGACTTCGTGTTGATCGTACTTCGCGAGCTACTGAAGTCATAATACCTACCTTACTCAGTTGCCTCACCCTGCTAAACATTTTCAAAAACCGGTAAGAGCATTTGGTGAATTATTATGTTATGGTGTCTACTTTTAATGTTATAAAACGATGTTTAATGTGGGTAATAAGAATCTTATTGAACATTGGAATCGATTTCTAATCTGTTACATGACAACTCTTTGAAATAACATCGGTTTGTTTATTGTTTTTTTGTAGGTGATTATTTTAATATTTCGATGTCATACTTCCTCATTTTACATAATGATAATTTATTATCGATAGGAGAAATTAGGTGTTGGGAAAACTCAATAACTAGGTTGACAGTTGTTTATTATTTTATAACTTGTAATAAAATAAATACTGTATATTTTAATATATCCATAATATCATCGTAAAAAAGCGACCTTATTTTAAGTATTTATAGAATGTCCATCTAAACTCACGTCAAGAAAATGAAATTTATCAATAACAGAAGCGGTTTAACACAGTAATTGTCTACCCAATTATTAGCATTACCAATGCAAGTTCGAATATCTTACTAAAACAAGCTACCCTCCACAGAACAGATCGTCAGTTGAATGCAGAACTATTCTAACTCACATTTGATATATTTTGCAGAAGAGTTTTTTGAAACAGCCTACTTCAGTTATTTGTTATTTATATGGACATGTGTATGCACCATTTTTTTCATCAATAATCCTACTAAAATATGATGCATCCATTTATCCATAAAGATAATACATAATTTCAGTAAGTAGTTTAAAAAAACTCTCTCCTCAAAAATTTCAAATGTAAGTTAGAATAGTTCTGCACTCAGCTGACGACTGATTAATAAATTGAATTCCAACAGGCAACCCACTACACCACATTTTGTCGCAGGGTTTTTAATGTGTGAGTATCCTACGAAAATGAACCACTCATTATAAACGTGCAATAGTGTGTTGCAACTTTCAAATACACCAATATTGAATGAGCGTCTGTGCATAAAACGAGAGCAGTTGTTAGAACGAAATACAAGCATATTCTTAACACGTGTTTAAGTTTATCTTAAATTCTTCCACACTCAAGATCGGTTGATTGTTTCACCACACTCGTTAGGTATTTCAGTTCCCATTATTTATGAGTTGTCTTCGTGGAACCGTCAGTACAAACATAGAGTCCTCCAATCCGCCTCACATCACACTCTGTCTTAATCGAGCGTATAACGATGACGTTTGGACGTGAAGCATCAGCAGTTTTTTACGTCTGGGAATGTCTCAGGAGCAGATACCCAAGACTGAGGTCTTACAAAAGAGATTTACAAAGCCTTTCTAATAAAAAAATGCCCATGTGAGAGAGGATTCACTGCTCTGCTTCGAGGAACCGTCAACTTTACTTCATGTTACCCCAAGTTAGGAATCGCTGGTCTAAACGACAGTCTTTTTTTATGTTTTACAATCCGATGAGGATCTTGGCCGCCTCATGAAGAGATTTCGTAACATTTTTTTTGATTTTTTACGAAACATAATATGGTACCTAGCCACTTAGATCCAAGCACAAATTAAAAACAACAACATATCATTTTTCCAGATTTGACATTCTAACCTGAAACCCATGACGTTCTAAGCCGATACATTACTGCTCGGCCATCGCGGGCGCTAAATGACATTTAAATACTGCAGTTACTTTACTACGATACAAATGCAATCATTCTATTCTACTATAGAATTAATTACCTCAAGGCTACGTCGGTTGAGGCATGGTCTAAAAAGATCGTGGCTAGGCGATGCCCGGATTGTGCAAATGACGCGTGCCGAACGAAATATAATTTATTTTTTTAACAATCAAACATGTGTCCATATAATGTTATGTTCATTGTTATATTAGTAATAATAATAGTATATTCATTGACATGTTTTCTTTTTTAAGTTCATACGTAAAGTTTTTTAGTCATCTTTACATGATTTAAGAATATTTTCATCCGATGCCATGACAAAACAAATCGACGTGCAGACACCTTGACTGTCGGTCTTCGATTGGTGACTAGTGAGAAATTTCATCGCACCTACTTTTGAAAATTATTTGCCGTTTCACTGAAGTACACTCTTAATCAATACTCAAATAATTAGTACCTATATGAATATACAATTTTTATTTATATAAGTTATTATAAACAATAATAATATATAGGCAGTAGTATGTATCGAGAAGTCAAGATAAATATTACCGATTAAAACTAGCTAATATAGTAATTAAATATTACCAATATTGTTAAAAAGAAAATCTGTCCATAGGTAAGTAGTTAGAGAAATACTGAAGATAAGTAGATAAGTATTTAAATATTAATTCTAAAATATCTCGAAGCGGTCAGATAAATTATTATCGTAAATATAAAATCAGCTTTCTCCAAATAATGTTATATAAGTTTTAACTAAAACGGTTTAGGTCGAAATGTCCGATTTTTACCGGTGGCAAATCGATTGCTCTTTGTAACAGATCATTTTCAATGATTCTCAAAACGGAATATTAAAAAAAAAAAACAAGAATAAAAAACAAATATTAATTCTAATAATAGATTGTAAATAGCTAGGTAGATTGGCAGCTGTTGTTTGTTGATAATCAATATCTATGTATTTTCTTGGATAAATAATTCTGTTTATAATCTATAGGTATGATAGAAAAACAATTGAATTTGTTAAGAACACAAGGAAAGGTGACTATTTAAAATTGTATTTAATTATCTGTAGTTTCTGATGTTAATAGCGGCTATTTTATTTATCATCGCGACGGTTATTTTTTTCACAAAAAAGTCTTTATAAAATATTTATTAATGCTCCTATAAAATTATACAAAAATATCCAATTGCGGGTAGCCAAAGACCCGTACTAGAGCTTCTTAATAGTCAACTTTTTTCGATTATCGAGTAAACAACAAATATTTAATTCCTAAGTTTCGAGAGTGGTAATTTACGTCACGTTGAGGTATGCAGGTTATGTGTTGCTTGTGGGCAGAACATTACGAAAACGCAAATAATAGCATTTTTTACAGTAGATCCCTTGAAGATGATAATAATTCGCCTATAGCGTTGGTGGTTTGTCCTAATTTGAATATTGTTATAAGACGTGTGTTTCTATGTATCATATATTTTTTCTTTCTATTTCATGTTTATTTTAAATTTCAATTATTATTTAATTAACTGTTTTCTGAAAAAATACATCTAAATATTACAATTTAAAAAAAATCTTAATAGCATATTTTATTCATGTATACAAGTACCCTGCATATATATCCTGCATATTATGTAATATTATAGTCTAGATCAATGGTCTTCACGTGAAATTTAACTGTGGCCGCACAATTGACATTGACAGTTCTATGGAAATGTCTGGTGGCCGCATCAAATTTCACTTATGTTATGATTAAAAAAATTAAAGCTAAATTTTATTCAAGTCCATTTAATAAAAGACATTTTGATACCTACTCCTTTTTTTCCAATGCGAGCCGCATGTCTGTTTCTAAGTTTACATCTGTCAACTGGCTTCGATATTTGTTTTTTATGAAGTGCATTACACTGAATGATCTTTCACAGTAGACAGTAGTAGGAAAAATCGACAATATTAATAAAGCAATTGTTGCTAATTCTTGGAATTGACTTATCGTATCGATGAATTGACCAACCGTGGTATTATTAAAATAGTTTTTAGTTAGTTAAAGTATTTGGTCATGACCAATAACGTATATTTAACGTTAGTCCAGCTAATTAAAATAAATACTGAAAATGATGTTATTCAATAGATAGTATTCTGTAAAGTGCTGGTGGCCGCACATGAGAACCACTGGTCTAGATTGTCTAGAAGGTAAATAAATTACGAACAATTTCGGGCTAAAATTATTGGTAGTTGGAGGCATTTTTAGTCTGCTGAAGGGCAGTACGTTGCCAAGGGAAGTCACTGAGTGGCTTATTGGTGTCTTGATAATTTCAAGATTATTGTTTTGTTCGAGCAGTTTTATCCCCATAAAGATTTTCCATCCAAATTCAATTATAGTAATATTTAACCAGTATTCAACATTCATTAAGTAAATAACATGCTATGGTGAAAAAAAAACAATTTGTGAATCAATCGTGAATCGGTTCACTGAAGATTTATCAAGCCGACAATTTATTGGAAAACAGACAATATTGAAACCATCACTGCAAAACGCACGAAGCATTTTTTTCTCACCATACATTATAGATAGCATGTTAATTACTTAAAAAATAATCTTGGATATTATATTAAATACTGTCATCTCCCTACATTTACGAAAGTGAAAAGATGCTGTGACTTTTATTGTTGTATGGTTTTTCGTCTGGATTCGGGACATGGAGGTGGACAAATAACACACCGAAATTGTGGTCAAAAACGACGAGATTTATTTGCGTTAATATTTACTAATGGTTACATTTTTATAATTTCATTTATGCGTAGTGCGAGTTAATAATGTTTACTCTTTGACTGTCTGCAGCGTTCTGTCGCGCCAAAAAAAAAAACAGCCGCTTACGAAGCGGTACCAATGCCGCGTTGCCAATATTAAATTTTGGCGCCAAACATGTACAACGTTGGCGGTTTATTATTATTTATTTTCGTAATCAACCCTTACTATTTGTCGGCTTAGTACTGATTCGGGCTTCTTCAGAATCACAGAGATATCCCCAAATGGGGACCATTTGGGAGTGTAACAATACGTTTTATGCTTTGAATATGTATTGTTGGTATATTAATGAAATACAATTTAAAACCTTTCATTATTTAAATAAAATTATGAAACTACTATTCTTACCAAATCCATTAATATGCATATTATTGAGTACCTATAGTAAACATTCACAAGTGTTATCACCAGCTGATGATTGACATTTTATACGAAATGCATTTTACAAAGATTGGGAAATGTTGTTGGTAATAATATTACAACTTGTAATAATATATAGAAGCTTACAGAGTAAAATAAGATAACTAAATAATAATTAACCCCCATTAAGGCCGGTTCGGATTAATCGAGTGGTTTAGTCGAGTGGCGAGTGATTTAGTTACCACTAAATGATTTAGTAACTGAAAAGTGTCCGAAGACAGTAAATTATTGAGTGACGTCAAAATGAACAGAGCACAACGTAACAAAGCAAAAATACATATTTAATTATTTGTTTTATTCAACGATTTAAGAATGTAACATTATTTTTATTGAACATACATAATTTAAAAACACTGCTGAGAAATATATAACCAATAGAAAAAATCTATTTTTTTATAAAAATACGACACCCAGTAGGATTCGAACCTGCGTGATGAAACTGATATGAAGTGTTTTAAAATTATGTACATATGTTTAAAAAATAATTAATAAGTTAATAACTTAATTTATAATGGCTACATTAGAAGATTTGGAGGAAGAAATTCTACCACAACTAATGAACTTGACTAAAGATAGCGTTTTCAGCCTTGTCTCGTGGCTTGTTTAGTTTAGTGAGAGGTGGTGGGGGTCGCTATTTGACCGAAAAATTGGAACAAAATGGATTGACTCAACTAAATGATTTTACTAAATTACTCGACTAATTGGAATCGGTCTTTCGATTAATATTAATATGTAACATTTTTGGAAGAAGGTTTTATTTGTTTTTATCTGAGAGCCACTGTCTTCGGTCGGTCGATTGAATTTATAACATTATATGATCGACCTCATATATTAAGATATTCAGCTAGGCCATTATGTAACATAAATTTAAAATTAACAACAAAAATACTTCAATGTCTAAGCTCGGTTGTGAGAAAATGTATTGAACTTCCTATTAGATGTAAATTATTTAATATTCGGACACGTTTCGATTACAAAATCGATTGTTGCGGTTTCTTCGAACGAAATTCGATCTGTCTTTTAATTCGATTTATATCTGGCACCTTATTTCTATACACAATACTGTTGAATTTATACCAGGCTATTATTATAGTGAATAATGAAAATTAGCAAGCACTATTAGAGCGCAATGTAATTTTGGTCTTACATAATGAAAGTGAATTAAGAATAGTAAAAGATATTGAGAACGAAATGATTGTTAGATTACTAGACGACGAGGCGGTTAAGCGCAAAACATACAGGAGGCTGAGGAATGAAAGCGCGCGCTTCAATTTGTCGATCGATCTAACTCAGGGGTAGTCAACTTGGTCCTTACCACCCACTAGTGGGCGTTCCAGCTTTCATGGTGGGCGGTAGGGGTTTTAAAAACATTATCATCGTGTTTTCATAAAACATTAGCTGATACAACTTGCCAAGAAGAACTGTTAGAAATTAGATATGATGAAGAAAGTAAACATTAATTCGATAGTGGTGGATATGAAAACCTATGGCAAAATGAAAAAATACCTGTCTTATATCCAAATAATGGGCAAAATGATATTCAGTTAATTGATACCTTTCCCTACCTCATATGTTGTGGAATCAGGCCTTAGTGCTGTTAATCATATTATGACCAAAGAAAGAAACCGCCTGAAATTCCTTATTTCCGAAAGAGAAGACCTTCGTTTGTTCCTCACAAAAATTGAGCCAGATATTCAGTATTTAATTTCGCAGCATCAGCCTCAGGGATCTCATTAGTATTTTATTAATTAAATGTAATTTCATCAGACTTCATGCTTCTATGTATGCAAAGTATAAATAAAAAGATAGATTTAACTACAGTAAGTTGTTTAATAAAGATTTATTCTGCCAAACTTAGCGAAAGTCTGACATAAAGTATTTGTAGTAATTATTATTATTATATGTTTACCTTGCTGTAGGTAACGTTGCTTTATAAAATTTATAAAGTAAAGTTACTTCTCTACTTTATAAATAACCATTACTGTGGAACCGGTGGGCGGTTAGAAAATTTCACTACTAACAGAGATACAATAGTGGGCGGTATGTATAAAAAGGTTGACTACCCCTGAGTTAGATTCTAACTGAACTACTCTAAAATGTTGTGTTCTAGTACTGCGTAGCCCAGGGGAGTCGTCGGGTCATTCACTTTACGTAGCTAATTTAATAGCTACTTCATCGGTTGCTTGCAGGGGCGCACCAAGCGGGGGTGTTAGGGGTGCGAAACACATGTCCAGCAGGATTTAAGTGAAGGAAAAAGTCCCAATAACCAGTCACCAGAAAATTACCTGAGTCATTCTTTCTTTCGACCATGTCCGATACTAATAGGATCATATGGGCCTCCACAGAGTAGAGGTTTGTATTAACAGATTTTTGTTTTTACGAGAAATGGATTTCAGCCACTTGCTCAACCTATTAGATCCATACCCTGACAGACACAAATTGAAAAACCATTTGTGTACTTGCCAGACCCAGGATTCGAACCTGGGACCTACGGCGTTATAGTCCAACGCTTAAGCCGCGCGGCCACCGTGGGTGTCATAAAGTCATAAAGGTACAATATTTCATTAAAATCAATTTGTCTCATGAACGTTTTCATGGATAGGAAAAAAGTCGCCTGCAATTATCTTAAGTGTCATTAAAGATTATTTTATTAATTTAGGCTTCCGTACTCCTTCGATACATAGGTATCGATCGTTTCAAGTAGCTTGAATTATATTTTAGAATGTTATATTATTTAATATGTAAAATTAATATGTCATAATTTTTGTAACAATAAAATAATTTCTCAATTTTTCTTTGACGTTTAAAATATTTCCACTAAAAAATAATGAAGGGGGGTTATTTTAGACTGGCACCCGGGCGGCAGTTACCCATGGCGCGTCCCTGGTTGCTCGCTAAGATTCAATTAATTATAAAAACTTATGCAGATACCTAATATTATGTAACAGATTGTAGATATAAGCGTATTTTTACAGTATACATCACTACAAGCAAAATTCACTGCACGTTACAGATATGACCACATCAATTCGGTAATACTATATTCAGTGACGTCCCATTGGGGTAGGCAGATTGAGTGTCGCTTGGGGGCGGCAGTTACCCAAAGGGCGGCAAATCGAGGAGAATAATTAGGTATATTTAGAAATAGCTACCTACCAAATCTTAGTAATAACGGAAATATATTTCCATTAAAAAAATCACTGGTTGGAAACAAAATGTATTTATTAGGTACTATAGAAGTTTTAACAGGACCTTTTTTGTCGGATTTGCGATGTCTAGTTTACTTCCGTTGTCCTTGGACAACATTTTCTTGGTTATCACTCGCGAGTTTTGCAAGTTGTCAGGTGTATTTTTAACTGTACCTATCTGAAACCGTAGACTTGTAATATTATCTATTGAAGCAGAGATGGCATTTTAATTAGATTTAGTGGTATTATATACCTTGTTAGCAATGTATCCATACAACACATTTCTTAGATATTGGAGTCACGAAAGGATGATAAAAAGTACTGTATAAAAAAATGTGGCGGCATTTTGTCTAGGGACGTCACTGACTATATTGCATTACTTCTATTGAATAACTAACTACTAACTATAAATACACATCGAAAGACTACTAATAAACGAGTCGGTTATCATTATTTTACGCATTATTTCTAAAAGATAATTTTGTACAGGAACGCCGACGGGCATTAAGCTTTAAAAGTTTAAAACATGTGGGTCTATACATTATTATTAATACGACTGAGTGCCTACTTATAGGATACATAATAATACGATTACGTGTTATTTTGATTTATGCGGAGCCGAGTATAATATTCGAAATCCATATTGGTCAGTTGAAAAAAATGTGATGATTTGTTGAAAGCCGATTTTAAAATAGTATTTGTAGGTCCTATTTGGGTATGTTGAAAAAAAATGAAATTTAAACGCTGGCCTGGCCTGTTCAACGATTTTAAAAACTGTGTTGGATTGAGTCAATAATTATTCTCAACCAGGATTATCAAATGATTGTGAAAATAGTACAGTATATTTCAGTGGCAAATTTGGGGGGGACGCCGAGGCCCGAAGCCGAGGCACGATTGACGCACGGAATATCGAAATAGAAATCCCGGGATCCCGGGATCGTCAAATCGTAATCCCGAAATCCCGGGATAAATATTTTGGCTCGGGATTGGATTCACTAGTCTATACCATAGATGAATTTTTGATAGAACGTAATGATAGATTTTTATTTAGCTACGTATTTTTTTCGACTTATACGAGGTATAAATGAGAATTCTGCCTTTCTGGGCAGTGTTGACCTGTGTGTCCTTGATAACTGTCTTAGAAATAGGGAGCATCAGTTGTTTATTCTCTCAAGGTGCAGAGCCAACCAACCAACAATTGGTAATGCCAATTGGGAGGGCGATAACTATGTTCAACGAAATTGCTTCGGGTGTTGATATATTCCACCTACGTGCGAATGAGTTTAGGTGGACGTTGTTTTATAAATTATTAAAATAGGGTCTGCTTAACTCATCCGCTGTACTTCCTTGTACATATCTAATCTATCTACTGATCTATCTCTTTTTTTATGTAATACTGTTTTATATTTCTTTGTTTCTAAATGTCATGTTGTGAACGTCTTAAACTTATAATCTGTAATGTCCACAATATGTTAAAAAAAATTGAATTGAATTGAATTATTTTTTAGTCTTATTTTAATTTATTTTCATAAATTGGCTACTTTTTTTACAACAAAAAAATATTAAAACAATTTAATCGGTAAATAACATTCTTGAATAAACCTTAAAATAAATTTTACGAGTTTTAATTTACGTCAGGATTCAGGAAGTAGGTATGTTTCAAATTCTTTTTAGTATTTTTCGAAATCTGAGTGTGAAAATCAATCAGAAGCAAAACAATCTGCTAACTCGACTATTCTTGCTTCTTTCTATTTTTATACTTAATGGAGAAGTATCGCACACGCAAAATGCCTTTAAATATATTGACACTTAAAACCCTCCACGTATATAAAACCGCCACCAGCTGATTCTAAACCATACCGGAATTTATGCAGGTATCTAAAAAACCACTCAAACACTTATTTACAGACCTCCAAATTTATAGAACATACTGTAGAATGGCCAAAAATGGAACTACAAACTGCCATAGGACGCCATTTTGAAAATTTCATTCAACTGTCAGATTTTGTCCAGTTACGAGTCTTGATTGGGTAGTTTTCGACAGTGGCTCCCCCATTCCATTCTTCAGATAAGTTTTTATGTCTGTATACATTGTTGTACAAACAAATTATGAATAGTTGAAGTGTTTGATAAAAAAAGCCCTAATTAATTACTAACACTACATTCAATATGCGTATAAATCATCAAAACCCTACATAATATAGATCATTAGATAACTGGTCGCTAATAATACAATCAATAGGCGTAAAATCGTAATTACTGGGTAACGTATTGGGAATTTAATGAAGTTTGTTATATTTTTTTTATGATCCTTGACTTGATATGTCGGTGATAAAGTTTTTACCAAGTTTATAGTAGGTAATAATTTAAATTAGAATTAGGTAATTACTGTATTCGTTGTATGTGTGTATTTACCATTGGTGATTGCGCATGTGCCTGTCACAAAAAAAGACTCAAATGGAATAGTACAGAACTTAAGTCCATTAAAACTTATTTATATAGGTATATTTTAATGCGAACACACGTCTCTATACAGAAAGCTTGGACTCGAAGACGGTTTATTGGCTATCTACTTGCAAGAGACAAGTTCTCCAATCTTCGGTCATATAGTAAGAAGATACCCGATGAGCTTGGAGAGAAGAATGATCGCTGGTGACATCGAAGGGAATATGTGTCGAGAGAGTGCATTTTCCATATAGAGCTACATCGTCAAGAAAGCGACTGAACTGAAGTACTAAGATCAATGCAAAATTACTCCAAATGGAAGGAAGATTGTTGGTAACATCTATAAAGAACACAGTTATATTTTAATAATGTCCACCAAGGTTATAAATAATATATCGAACCACAATATTTTTCTCTGTAGATAAAAGAAAATTTTGTTCAGTTCGGTTATGAGGAATACAGCGGAAAACACATTTTGAAAATAGCCGATATATTGGATTATTTATTGGGTTAACCTAACATAACCTAAACCAACCTAACCTAACCTAAACTAACCCAAACTAACAAATAATCCAGTATATCGTGTATTTTCAAAATGTGTTTTCCGCTGTAGATACTCGTATTCCTCATAACCGAACTGTACCTACCTTCATTTTAACAAAATTATTTTCCGTATAATCTCTAACTTTTTACAACGTTTTTATTAGCACGTATTCTTGTTTGTCCGGTGGTTGTTTGTCCAGTACAAATCTCGCAATCGATTTTTAACTAACTTCCCGACTAGCTAGACATTTGAAACTTTTAGAATATATCAGAACACGATGCCAATGCATTCTTTTAATACTTTTAGCCATCTTTAACCAGAATTGAATTCATTTTCAGGTAATTCTGTTTCGTATGGAGAGTTATTTCAGAAAAATCCGTAAAAAGTAAAAGATTATTATTGGTTGCTAAGGTGGTGGTCCTAGCAACTAAACTATTAATATATACGTGCGTTACTACGGAAATCAAAATGAAATGTCAAAAAGACATTTCAGTATTCTATATTTGTTTGTTTGTTTGTTATTTACTTCATATCAAGTACAAGTTTGAGCATAATAATTCAGCAGGAAATTTAAAAACGTATATAAAAAGTTCTTTTTATTTTTTAATTATTTACCGCTGAAGTTATGCGGGTAGGCATTTCTACATCACTAATAGAATAATATAGTATCATTGACGTATGTTACATGGATTTTTAAACGAGAATTAAATATACGTTATTAAAAATAGGATTTAGCTACATCCTTTCATAGAAGAGGTCGACAATTTGATATCAAACACCGCATAATTATCATTAATATTATACATATAATTTATGATGCAACGTATTCGATGTTTTATTTAGATTTTTATGTAATAATTCCAAGTTAATAACATCAAACACTCAACATTACGCAATGCGATGTATTTAATAAATAACATTCAAACAGAATTATTATACATACTCAAAATGTATTATTTAATACCGAATTATTTAATACTTGTAAGTAAGTGCATTACTATTTTATTGGTTGTTTATCAATAACTAGTTTAATTAACCCAGTTAGTTAGTAAGAGAAAATCTTGATATGAAATATTTGTAGCTTAGGTACTGACCGCACCTTTTAATGTCACCATTTGTGTTATTTTTAATACGGAAATAAATTACGATTTTAAATCTCTCTCGTTCTTATATAATAAAAATCATACTTGACAATTATACCCTGTTTATACGTGGGTTTAATTAACAAGGGTTTATAAAAATCGTATGTTGTCATTTATGGACAGGTGGTTTGTGAAGTTTAATTTAAAGTTAGGAGTAAAATGCTTATATCTTTACATAATATGAAGCTGTTTGAATCTTTCATTTGAATTCACATCAAAATATGTATATATTGTATGGGGTGATGTGAAAATGTCTCTTCGTAGTATGTAAGTAACTTCTCAATTAATTAAGAATATTGTGAGTAACTTTTGTTAAACATATTATTTTAATGTAATAGCGCCTGGATTTACTGGCGACAATAGTGCGTATTTTAAACTATCGTGAAAATAACTGTTTACACGTAAAAGTGCTGACTGTCTCTCCAATCTTATTCTATAAGAATGAGCCAGACGCGATGTTGTCATTTTATTGTACCTACTATTTCGTAATATATGACAGGTAGTGAAAATCGGTCAACCTGCAAATTTGTTCGTTGTTCGTTTTTTTGCCGGAAGGTTCGTCACTATCGTTCTACTGTGCAGGCGCAGATCGAAAAATTCCTACTGTCGCATGAAAATTCAGAAGCTTCCAAACTTTTTTGATTCATGCATGCAAGCTTGCAACTGCAGGATAATACATGTTTACCCATGCATTTTCTTGTTGTCACGATAGTTTATTGCTGCCAGTAAATCCATGCTCGTGTACAGGCGCTAATTCATCAATTTGTAGTAAGCTATTGAGATTTAATACTGACATATGCTTCGATTGAGCTTTTAGAGATTAGGTATAAGATGTTTAAATATATAATATAAAAAGGATTTCAAGTTATACACATTTATATTTTTATAAAAATCGATGTTTTTTTTTAAATAAATATAAAAAAATATTAAAACGATGAATTAGTCAAATATCTAAATGGTCAAAAATTGAAACATAATAAACAAAATTTTAATATTAATTAATATGACCATAATATATATTGTAATAATAAGATATGACCCTGCAACGAATTCACATTTTATTATATTTTTTACAATTATTGTAAGTTTATCTTTGAATTTAAAAAAAAATCTTTTCAATCTTTTCAAATACATATTTATTAATTAATACAGTTGAAATTGAAAATTATCAAAAAAAAATCTCAAATTGCAAGCTTCGTATTTTTCCGCTAGGTTCTCTGCTGGCATGCCTCTCCCCCTTAAACTTTAATTAAATTACGAATTTTCTTTCACTTCTGTCAAATTTCCACTAAAAATATTTTTGATTTGGGGGGGGGGGGGTCGACAACTTTAAGTTGGCACCCTGACCGCAGTCATCCTTGGCGCATCCCTAGCTGGTTTCTTAACCCCCTCCCCATCTCGTAACCCACATTTCCAAAATCCTATTTTTTTTTTCGTTCGTAAAAAATGTCGTTTCTTTATTCACTATATAGTCAGGCCGTAACACCAAACTGTAGACTTCGGTGGTAGTGCTAGTTATTCCTCATACTTTATGTTTATACAATGAAATATGGTAAACGTTTTTAGAAAATGATTGTTGCATATTGAAATAAATAGTAATAATTTGAAATAAATATGCAATCGAAAATCTTCATTTATTGCGAACAGGTTACCGCATTGTATTCGAAGATAATCAATAACTTGATACTACTTATATACTTGAGAACTGTATGGAGAGCGCTCTTTTTATCACTACACCACTGTGTATATAATGTTTTTTTTTATTAAGCTCCGAAGTCTCAATTGAGTCTTATTTAGCTTTACTTTTTAACATACACTATTAATACATATTATTACAATAATTACTCATACAGTTATTACAATACAAATTTACAGGAGAGGATTACAATAACAAGATTACAATAGGCAATTTGAGTAATTGAAAGGTGATCAAACTGCAGTATATCTACCCCTTCAACAGATGTATGGGGATTGAGGACACTCCCAGAGGATATGATTGACATCCGGCAATTTGCCTTACGAGCATATTATGTTGGATTATCGTCGGACTCAAGGAAGAACTCACCAACCAACAAAAGTAAAATCCTGAGATAATCGACTTTTAAACTTTTTCAAAAATTTTAAATTGCTCTCATTAGAAAACGAAAATACATAGAAGGAAACGGTTTTTTTTGTTTGATTGATTATTTTTGTGTTTATGTACCTTACATTTAAAACATGTAACCTTCTTTAGAAAAAATCTAGAAAAACTGTTTTTCGTACTTGGTTAGTTTTTCCATACACATTCAATGTATGACATTATTCAAATGGTGAGTTTTTATCTTGAATGATCGTATCAATAAAACACATCAGAAAAGAATAATATACTGTATTTAACTGAAATAATCTTGTCCATTTACATATTATACGTCTTATACATAGACCTCGTCCGAAAAACGGAAAAACTTCCGCAAGGTAGACCTAGAGGCCGCTGGATCGATGAAAAAATAATGATGAAGTTTGGCGGAAGTACGTGGCAACGCAATGCACAGGACCAAGAGAAATGGAAACAACTTGAAGAGGTCTTCATCCAGCAGTGGATAGATTCAGGCTGATGATGATGACATAGACCTCATTCACATTAACAATTATTCTTCTTCTGATTCGTTTTCATTCATCGGAATATCATTTTGTGGATCATTTCTGGACACTGGTAGTTGTGCATACCAGCCGTGGTATTCCTCTGGAATATTGTTTGAAGTGCAAAGTTTCCAGAGGTAATTTTTTTTCACACTTATTGTCAATATTTTATGATATGCCTTTTTTATGGCTGGTAGTACTTCAAAGTTGCCATGTCCAGACACTTATATTCATTCTGGTGGCCATATCTAAACTGGATAATACCCGGTAGTTTTCGATCGAGATCATACACTTAATCTTCAACCATTTTATGGTCTCACCATTGCAAATCCATCATGTCGTCGAACTTCATCTCTTCAACAAGATATGGCTGTCGATCGCTCGTTCTTCCTCTCGCATTTTTAAATATATCCAACCAACCACTCATTCCATAGACGGACTTGTTCTTACCTTCCCGCTCTATCGCAGAATGCATGCTGTAAACAAAAATAGAGCAGCAATATTTTTGTTGCAGTTCTGGCCACCACATGTATCAGAAAACAGTGAGATTTCTTTGACCTCATCTGGAAGATTTTCCATCTATTTTATCAAAGCAGAGCCAATTTCAGAGCTGCCCTTTTTTCCATGCATTTCATTCCAACAATAGCAACCAGCTTTACCTTTAGCTCCATCATAAACAGTCAAATTGTAGATGCATATTTTTCTTGAATAGTAAAATTGCGAAACTTTGGACTTCTGAAATTGTAGGACACTTTAAAGGTCGAATGTAGCCATTATGAATGAAGGATCTGATTTGGCTCTCTCTTTGTGAGCTGCTTTCGCTGCATTACAGTCTTCTTTCCGCCTTTGGTGTTCTTGATAGTCTTCTTCAAGTTTGGCTTTTTTGGATTCATCCGTACACTTAGTGTAATTTGTACAAGTCGAGCACAAATCTTTTTTAGGTCTAAAAAAGACAAATTAAATTTTCTGCAGAAAAAACATCTGTAGAATGTTAAACTTACTGGAGTTCAACTTATCCCTGTGCAATATTCTTTATACAATGCGTACATTTTTTGAACACTCAAATTTTTATCTAAATACTGCCTCTGGCAACTTTTGCGAACATAGTGTGCTTCCACTCTTGGGAAGCTGTATATGTGCTGTTTGATAATACTCATTTGTATTTATTTCTTTGGACCTCGTTGGTCATTTTTCAAAAAAACACCTTTTTCGCTTTTTCCTTTAAAGGCAGTGATTATTGGGCCATTACTTATGCACAACGTTTTATGAAAAAAATCGCGGCATATTCTTATATTCTCACCATTTTTCATAAAGCAATAAGTCCGTGAAGCCAGCCTATTTTGATTTGCATTTTTTTTCATGCGAATAGGTTTGTGACTTGTGACAAATTTTAGGATAAAATTGTGTCGTCCTTGATAATGTAGACCCCAATAATGTTTGCATAGCTCCACTCTATCTTCAGAGTTGAAATGTTGTTGACATTTGTAAATACATGCGGAGCAATCTAAGAGCGCGATGCTCAATTCGTACTTACCATAAAATAACAGTAAAAATTGTAAGTGGCCGAAATCCATCTGTTAACTATAGATTATAGAGATAAGGAATCCTTAACCATAGACTACTTTTGTTATGAACTCGCCCCCTTCCGTATTGCCATTTACCACTAACAGCTGCTGTCAAAATAAATTGACGTGTCTTTAAAACGGCCAATACACTCAAATTCATTTAACAATTGATCTCAATATGGGTATTGAACAACTATTAAATATCCGTGACATTTAATACGAAATATTTTCCTTTACTTTCTTGATTCTGTACATGTCTTAATTTAGTAAAACCGATTATCGAATTGAAATGTCAGTATCAATGAATTATGAATTAACTTTTCTTATTCAGATTTAGATATTTATGTAATATTAAACCAATAGATAGGTAGTTGAAATATATAAGTACTTAGCTACCTACACACCAACATGGTAATATTAGTTTTAATCACTCTATATAATTATTCACATCATGGCATATATTTGTAATAATTGTAAATGACAAAATCTGACATTTCAACGGCAAGTGTTACCGTATCGGGAAAAACATGGTAAAAAAATAACTTATATTATTCACTAATTGCGGAGACATTTAATCATTTTTATTAAATATTAATTGTGTATTTATAGTTATTGAATTTATTTTGTATATTTTTCATATTTTTGTCATCGTTTAACAATTACAAAATAATTTACCTAAATTATGAAAAAGAGAATTTTTATATATGGTAATATTTTCAATAGAAAAACAGAACGAAGCTATTGCAGATTTGGTGGACCATAGACAACTCGATCATTACTATGAAAAGCTTTCTGGATAGTGTTTTGTTGTTATTTTGTTGTAATTATGACAGACGATTGTGCATAGGGCTCTAAGTCTTTGGGTAATTTTGCAATCTTTTTGAGACTCTAAATTATAAAATTTTCGTGACAATTTAGTATTTTAACGATAAACAACGCAGGAAACCTTAACCGCCATAATACACAACGCCGAACTCACAAGTGACTCAGTGAAAGATGTGTCACCAAGTGTTACCAATACGAAAAAATACGCATGTAAGAAGTCACCAAGTACCTTGGTGACTTTTTCCATAACACAATTTATCGGCTTTTGTATTTGGTGAATTATTTTAATTTTATATTTTTTGACTTAAAACGTATAGTTAGAATTTTGGTGTTTTTTTCTAAGATAGAGCTAAAAATTACAAGATTGCCAGTATAAATAACTCATTTTGAGCAAAAACTGTATTTGGTGAGTTCTTCCTTGAGGGCGACGTTATATTAATCCAACCTGACAGATCTCGGCGGAGAAATCACCGTTATCTATTAAGACCAATGAGAAATGCAAGCGTCGGGTTTCTTTTATCAAAATGGACACTAAAGCGTGAAATACATTATGGTGCATGTCGCGGACTATCACGCTGTCACGGCGACAAATTTAGTATATGGTTTCGTCATTTTGCAGAACATTTTGAATGACTACCACCTCTGTAAACTCAGTGATGGATAGTGCCAACTTTAATGTATTAGTATTTTGAATTATTATTTATTATTCATGCTGATTTCTATAAGAATGTGTAGGCAAGTATAAATCATAAAAAAAACGTTCAAAACGTCATGCAGGTGTAGATGCAGTACGTTTAGGTTAGGTGACCTCATTGTTGTTTTAGTGATTTCGGCTAATTTTGCTAACTGACAATGTTCATTTAAAGGTTCAAATGTGCTACGGGATGGGAGCATCAGTCTGATAACATTTTAAACACCGAGGAAAACGACATTACACACTTTTTTCCCGTAGTGGCAGTTTACTGTGACGTCACGTGATAGTCCGCGACATGCACCATAATGTATTTCGCGCTTAATTGTTAATAAAAAGAACTACCTCTGCCTTTACAGAAATATTGTTCAAGATCACCAGGTTATTTCAAAATACGGTTTGTATTGAAATTACGCAAAAAAATATTGAAGCCAGCCGGATACCTTAATAGCTTCATCCGCTTGTTAGGCCCTCCCATCTTTGAAAATATTGTATATTTATTTATTATTAAACATGTTGAGCAAAGTCGTCAGTTGCAACGGGAAGCGAATTATGCAAAATGGCGGTCAGCTTGATTGGTATTATCTGTCATTACGTCAAGTGGAGGTATTCATTTCTTGCTACAGGTAATAATGCCATTAATATTTTGTCATTTTGTTGTATCGCAATATTTTCCAGTAGGAAAGGTTCTCAACTATGACGACATACATTGACTAAAACAATATAATATGTTATATAACCAACAATTAATCGCAGCAATTTTATTATATGTTGTAAAGGGAAAAAGCGGGAGTCGGGGTTTAAATATGTACACGAAAGATCTTTATAATTCTATCAATAATCGATGATGTAATGATAATTGATAAGGATTTCTGCTGGGTGTCTTACTTTTTTCAAAAAAGATTTATCAATTGGATATAACATATTTTCTCAGACGTGTTTTCAAAATGATGTATGTTCAATAGTTAGAATGTTACATTCTTAAATCTTGTGAATTATTCGTTGAAAAAAAAATTATTAGCAAGTTCATGTAAGTTACAACATAAAATCTTGGAGTCATCCGTGACGTCGGTTTGTAATTATAGTAATACCTACTTTGATTTAAAATACAAAAACCGATCGCCGATAGTAACTCAATTTGGAAAGCGCTTCAGAGAGTATTGAGAGAGATTAGATAAAATTTGTCGCAATTAAGTATGGCGCCTATATTATAGTGGTGTACGTGCATGGGCGCAAAACCCGAGACATGCAGGTTCGATTTCAGCCGGGTGACTTACTTTTTTCAAAAAAGATTTTTTCTATTGGTTATAATATATTTTCTCAGAAGTGTTTTCAAAATTATGTATTTATACGTCATATTATTATTGGTATATTTATATTTTTAAACGATCTATCGTTCACTGATCTGGTCAAAGTACGTGCGGGCCAGTAATATATGTATAAGTATAATATTATGGGGAAAAGCGAAAGCCTAATAACGCGAACGCCTACGTGACCATCCTATGCGTACAGAAATATAAAAAGTTATGCTAAAAAACGCGGAAGTCAAATTTTATTACAGTTTATTTATGCAATATTTATTGTTGAAAATAATTACAGTAAATCTGTTAAATCGATTATTCTCGTCTCGTTTTTTATTGCCTCGTATTGATGAAATAGCTCATTTCGAAAAAAAACATTACTTCAACTAGTAACCATTAAATGCAGTGAATTTGCATAACCAAATTGAAGCGGCCTCAAATTGTGATTCTTTGTGTCTAATTGACTGGTGAAGATTTTTCTCGGTTCGCTGGGGAACGGTTAAAGTTACTGCCGGTTAGTTAGTTGGCTACTGCTAACTGCACGATAGTTTACTAATTACTAATAAAATGTAATCGCTAATTGACTAACTGAAACTACTTCCGTAAATTTAAGATGGAAATATACTTAACAATAGGATGAGTTTTTTTAGATTGTGAGATCTTTAATACATATTTTAATTTTATACAGTTTAGTATTACGCCTCATTTGACTGTGGGTAATATTATAATGTAACTTTGTTCATGTTATGGATCACAAATGAAATAATAAAATATTCTTCTTCCCACGTGAAATTTAACGAGACCGCACGATAAGAATTTAATTATATCGACACATAGTGACATTTCTATAAATTTATCTGAACACTATTGCCAATATAGGTACAGTAAATCATTGATATAACGCAATAATATTTGGCACTACAGATGACGGGAGAAGGCGAAGTGGTGGTATGTCTTTGCCGAGGCAGCAGTAAAACATTTTAAATGGACGGGTTAATTTAAAGTGAAAACACACCATTTGGTAGCGGACGTCGTAGTTCGTGGGGCAAGGTGTGCCTGCACATCTGAAAAATCAGTACCTTTTACATTAAATACACAAAGACTCCCAGCCCTCTAGAGCAGTTCTTCTCAAACTAGGGGACGCTGGACCTGCTGCCGGGAGCCGCGAAATGTTTCAGTGTTTAAAAAAACATAAAAATGTAATCACTCGATGCGAGGACGAATTTTCACACAATCACAACACTTTTTCGGATATGGATAAATGATCGAATTACTAATATGTATAAATTATTTTGATTTTTTAGTTAAACAAAATGTTATACAAAATTTATATTAACCTAATTGCGACAAAATACCTATGCGAAACAGAATTTTCATCATAACTGGTAATAAAAAATAATACCAACACAGGGCATGTCTTTCAACTGTGACTTTGGTGCAAACCCTGCGAATTATCATTTCAAACATTGTACCTACCGGATATTGATTTATTATGTAAAAATGTGCAATCATTCCCCTCTCATTAAATTGTGTTTGTAGGCTAGTTATATATATGTATTTTTTTTTAAATTTTTGCTTTACAAGCAAGTTAATGAAATGTTCTATTATTTTTAATAAAAATGTACCTATAATAATAATTAATGGTAAATAAAGCACTGTTAGTGCTAAAATTTTTGGTGAGGGGAGCCTTGGACTTTTATTTTCTGATTTAGGCGGCCGTGGTAAGAAAAAGTTTGAGAAACACTACTCTAGAGCATTCTGATATGGGTGGAGGATTGTGATGAAGAGAGAAAGCACATTGCTGTACGTGCTTTTTTATAAATAACAAGTTACTGTCAGTATATTGAAACATGTTACGAATTTTTACTATTTAAACGGGCTAAAACTAAAATCGCATTGTTGCGGTGCCTTCATGTGTTCATTTGGTGATATATTATGCATCTGCCCTGCTTCCACGCAACTCGAGCGATTTAAAGTCATCGGGATTTTTCCACGTGGAGCACCCTCGAATCAGCGGACTTAGCCCGTCAATTGGAATCAACTGAATTTCATTTATTTTTATTTATATATATATATAATAAATATATTTATATTTAACTTGCCAACTCACCAGAATACGTCCGTTAACCACTAGGTACCTACCATGAGTTCGAAATACATAGGGAGGTAACGTACGGAGTCATTCAAACAGAAAAAGTGTATTAAGTTCCATTTTTATTGATTATGTACCAATTTTATTAGTTGTATATGAAATATTATTAGATCATGAAAGATTTAGAAACAAAATTATTAATAGGCAATATTTGTGTTGTTTTAAATCCTTTATTTATATTATATAAATCTGCAACCAAATAACACAAAATATTTCAGGATTGTCTTCCTATAATAACGGTATATTTTTCTTCCGACCATGTCCGATCCTAATAAGAGCACATGGAACTCAACAGAGTGGAGGTTTGTATTAACACATTTGATTTTTACGAGAAATGGATGTCAGCCACTTGCTCAACCTATACCTACCGTACACAAATTAAAAAACAATATGTGTACTTGCCAGACCCATGATTCGAACCTGGAACCCACGACACTATAAGCCGAATTTTACATAATTTTCAAAAAAAATTTGTTTACCTGTTTGTCCACATAGACCAATGATACTCAACCTTTTTTTCTTCGGGCCAAATACATATATATGTAAAGTAATGCGGGCCGCATCACTACTGGTGTGACGAAAAAAATCATGAAACCCCCCCTTTTTTACAAAACATTTTTGAGATTTTAAAAATTATGCGTGTTTTTCAAATTAATCGTGTGCAATAAATAGCAACACTCTTATGCCAGATCTGATGTGGACCATAATGACAATCCTCTTCTGGTGTCACTATCTGTGCGTCAAAGTCGAAACGAATCTCAAGATATACGAAATTCCTGATAATAAATGTGTTTCGGGCCGCACATAAAAGCTTAAAAGGCCGCATGCAGCCCGCGGGCTGCAGGTTGAGTATCGCTGACATAGACGGTAATAAATATAAATAACAATGAAGTTTCGTTTTTAGTTTTGGATAACGGTAATATTAGTTCCAAATTCGGCATGAAGATAATAATAATTTTCTTTGGTACATATATAAATACTTGTATGCATTTGAGTAATTGTGAGAAGGATCTTACTTGGGAATTCCTACAGTTAATAAGCGAATAAGTCTCCATTTTGTTACCAGTAATTTGCCAAGACATGAGTGTACGAGGCCAGCGGGGGCGAAAGACCATCAAGGTCCAGCGGTGTTGTTCGAATCAAGCGAGACTCTTGCTTGCTACGGCTCCAAGGGCAAGGAGTTACGTGGAGCGCATCCTTCCGGAACCGCTCGCTGTCTGATGCAGCGATGGAACATCTTTGGCTTAGTCTTAGCTATGGTTTACCATACGATTAAATAAGTCTATAATAGGCACATATTATAATAATATTTCTTTATATGGTATCATTCCCCAATCTCAAAGAAGAATAATGTAATGTCCTACATTTATTTTCTCCAAAACAATATATCGATATTGTAAACTAACAATGTTGAATATTTATGACTTTAACATAATAATATGACAGAACTAGGATACTATCAAAATTTCAGCATTTCGAATACTTAATCAGCTGTAAACCTGCTACCTGCACTTTTGACCAAAAATGAGATTTTGATGGCATTTTGATATAAATCATGTTTTCTATGTGCCAAAATTCCAATATCGTGAATGGAATATCTCCAATCTTATATAATTTTATATATATATAAAAAATAAGCTAAAATATTGTATAGTATAAATTCATAGTGCAGCTTATTTGTAAAAAAGTGTATTTTTGGAATTATTAAATTCCGCTCGATAGTTAAATTATTAAGTTTTTCCACCTTCGTGAACAATTTGCCCTAATGGAGGAGTTAGACGATTTTCAGATAAAGCAGTCGATTTCTGAAACCTCTTACATAATGATAAATAATTTTGAAAAACCACAGGAGCACATCTATTAGAAAAAATCCTAGAAACAAACAAGATTCATTGCTTGGGTGAGTGTTCTTATCCATTTAGCAATTTATTTGCATATTATGATGCGTACGAATAAGTGCTAATGACTACACTACCTATCTGAGATGTTTCAAATTATGCCACGGAAAGGCTACCAACTTTGCAATTTTAAATCAAGGTGCATTATGCGTAGTATTAAATCCAGAAAGCTACAATACTTTAGCCATATTATGAGAGGACAAAAATACAGCATTCCGCGACTAAATACCTAAGAATCTATTAACGGTAAACGTAGCAAAGAACGACGACGTTTTTCGTAATAACCCTGTAGCGATATTGTAGAAACAATACACTGAATTGTGTGTTGCCCGGTATTATACAGATGGGGGAAAGTCTCTGCGACGTGTGGTTCGCCATGGCTTGGCACTTTATTTAAGACGATACATAGTGAAACGGCAAATAATTTTCAACTATAGGCGAGACGAAATTTTGGACTCGCTGTCATTCGGAGAGCGAACGTCGAGGTGTGGATACGTCAATTTGTTTCGTGATGGCGACGGAGGTATTTATTCTTAAATCGTGTAAATATGACTAAAAACGTTACCCATTTACTTGAAAAAAAAACATGTTAATGAATATATTATTATTGTTACTAATAGAACAATAAACAGAACATTAAATGGACGCATGTTGGATTTATATGACAAATTATATTTCGTTCGGCATGCCTAGCCACGATCTTTTTAGACCATGCCTCAACTGAGGTATAGCCTTAATACATCTATGCCTGGTACCCTTACCTCCCTCTCCCGTTCCCGTCTGTTGAAGAGGAAGATGTTTTCTCGACTCTTCTTATTGAGTTTTATGATCACTACTACCAACATTTTTTCTGTTATTACTAGAAGCTTTAAAATCAAATTTCAAAAATAAAATATATTGTTTAATATAGAAATTGTATTAAAGATTGAAGATGTACTACTTTGATCTTCTATAGTTATTATTACCAATGGTTGTACGCTAATGCCAGCCTACAATACAACTACCTAAATGTGATACATCTTTTTATTTACGCAATATATGGCTGTAAGTAAATTGCTATTGTTTTAATGTTGTTTTTCGAAAAAAAGAGCTTCATCATAATATTATGTTCGAATCATATACGTGACAGTCACTGACGCATAATATATAATCCGGCCATTTTATTTCGTAATAGTTACATTATTATTGTTTATATATTATATTATATTATATTTTATTTTATTATATTTTTAAAATATCACATACTTACCTACCTATCAACCTGAATTATAACCTATTGTGAAGATTTTATTTAAGGTATAATGTTTTTGCACTATATACCTACTATAAAACTGTGATACCCAACTAGGATTCTGCGAGCCGTATCAGGGGTTTCACTAGCCATGTCAGAGGTTTCTCGAGAGTTCTCAAAATATTGTTATAAAATACAATATTAAATAGCAGACGTCGCGTTTTAATAAATCTGACGACGTCATGACGCTCATAATATTTATTATAACGACACCAAGAAACGTCAATATTTTTTATTTTATTATTAATCTCACTTATAAAATTATTTATTTCTGGCATAAAATAATAAAAAACTTAATATTTTAAATAATACTGTATTTAATACACGTACTATTTTTTATTAAACAAATAATTCACAAGATTTAAGAATGTTACATTCTTTTATTGAACATACATCATTTGAAAACACCCCAGAGAAATGCATAGTATGACGCCCAGCAGGATTAGAACCCGCATCTCTGAGATTCGATGCTATGTGATCTACCAACTAAGCCATGTCAGTCCTATCTAATTGTGACAAAATCAACCAGTAGGTTTTTACAATTATTCTATCTAATGCGCATTCAAAATTGCATTAATAAGTATTAATTATCTCAAAAACCAACCGGCGTCAGGATGCCTCCAAATTTTTAGTTATAATGTACTTGTACTTGCTAATAATTTAATAGTATTGATTTTTTTAGTACTTATTCTACTTTTAATAAATAAATTTGAACCGGTGTCATCCGCCATTCGCAGTCCAGATTTATTTATTAAAAGTGGAATAAGTAATTAAAAATTTTGCGTTTTATTAAATTAATCAATAATACAATGCAGTTCCACCATGAATTTAAATGGTGAAATATGAAAATAATTAAATTTAATAAACTATTTTTGTATTCAACGAATAATATACAAGATTTAAAAATGTAACATTATTTTTTTTTGAACATACATTATTTTCAAACACATCAGAGATACAATATTATAATATAACTACTAGAAAAAATACATTATCCTGCGGGATTCGCGTCCATCTGCCGTACCCATTGCGTAGGTGCACCATTTTGGCTCACATTCTGTAGTTATAATATTTTACATTATTTTCTTTTAAATTTAAATTGCATTAAAGAGAGACATAGCATACTTATAAAATAAAGAAAAAAAACAGTAGGTATACATACATATTATTATGTAGGGTTAATTTTCAGACATGCAAGCCTTCAAGCGTATCCTTATGGAACAAAGTAAATTATATATATTTACGTCGTGTGCACTTGCGTAATTTTGTCGTGCATATAACGAATTATTTGATATTACTCGTAAATACAGTTATATTTTTTTTCGGTGGTACTATAACTTAATTTGTGTCTTGGCTTTCCTGCGCCAGCTTTCTCAACCCGGCTCGATCCTGTTCGGCTCCTCTCTAGTCTTGACACTTTCATCACTCTTCACCCTGACCTCCAGGGTTAATCCTGCGTTCACAACGATGACACAAAACATGATAACATGAAACGTGATCTTCCTTCTCAACGTTGGACACTACAGGTGTAGTTAATTCTAAATATTTTTACTATTGGAGACCAGATCGTAATAGTCGATGGTTTCAACAGAAGTTTAGACAAATTTGAGATGTTTTTCTATAGATACACTTTCAGAGGACGTGAATGACATCTTGCAAATTCGCCACGTAAGCGTATTTAATGGTTACCTCTAAGCTAATAAATTTAATCGTTTATGGTCGCTTATTTTTCTAGTGTCTTTCAATATTTAGAAAGCATAGATATACTTGTTTTTCTACCCTTGGTGGATGTAGAATATGTAATATATTTACTATAGGTACTAAAAAAATAGATTAATAACTTAGTTAGACAATGAACAAGTAATTCATCGACACTTTTACTTATAAATAATAATACATTTCAGTTATAACCATCATGAAAGTGTTATTAATATTTAAAATATTCTAGTTAGTCATCTCAACAAGTTTAAGCCCATAATTATTCAATCTGCACAATAATTAAACGTGTTTTTTAAGACAAGGCCCAATTATTTCAATCATCTTAAATTGATACCTTCCGTATTAACCAATATACTTACTGACAAAGAGTTAAAAATGTCTGGTTTGCATTTTTTGTTTCAAAAAAAGAACTTCATTAAATTAAATTAATTTTTCAGTCAACACATTCAAGACGAGCACCGTAGCGTTGCATTTATTTTTTTGCGAGCGTAAAACTGCACTCAATATGGTTACCGCATACAGTTATTTTGTAGTATTGTTGCGGTTCGATATCGCACAAAGTTGTGTATTATAATATTTCTGTGGTCTTTGATCAATTTTATTTATGAAAAGTGCACAACTGATATTTTTCATTGTACGGGATAACCATTTAATTTCTCTTTGTAAACCGAGAAAAGATCAACATCAATAATATTACCATTTCAATTAATAGTAGTGAGCTCACAAAGATCAGTAAAACTGTATACCTACAAATATAAAAATTACTATTTTTCGAATATAAATTGACTAAAAACCAGTGGCGAAGGGTGACTTTTTGAAAGAGGTAGGCTGTGGGAGTAGCCATGCTTGTCAGATATATTTGCGGGAAATAAGAAGATAACCCAAAATTATTACTGATGAAAAGGTACGCTAAGACGAAGAAATTTCAAAAACTAAATTGGTTTGTTATAATTAGTTCATAAAAATAAGCAATTAGCTTGAATTACTTATGTATTTTCCTAAACATTTATAAACGTAACATACGCTCATAATATATTACCAATCATCTATGAAAATATCCGTTGTTGTATATATATTATGTTCCATAACAATTTATAATTTAACCCGTAAAACTAGATATTTTAAAAAACTTATATATTTAAAACACAGACTTAGGTAGGTACAATATAAGATATCTAAATTGTCTAATGAGTGAACTAATAAATAAATAAAAATCACGAGATAAATTATTTAATATTTTTTACAACAATCAATACATATTTATGTGATTGAATCCCATAAAAATATTTTTTTAAATTATCTTCATATTAATTATTTTGAATAAATATCCTCTCGCGACGTAAGCGCTAACGAAACAGCTTGTACATTTGTATGCGGGACGCCAGACATTTTGAAATAATGAGAAAAAAACTTCATATTAAAAAACTCGTCGATTCACGCAAAAATAATCCTATACAATAATATGTGAAGCGAAACGCAGTGTGTTCTATTTTTTTAAGCTTTCGAGAGATGCCATAGATGGTACTTATTGAAATATATATTATTATTTGTGATTATATAAATACGTCAACATGAAAATAAAAATTATTTTGCTTAAGAAGGTAGGCTTTAAATAATCGCCTAGTATGGAGTCTTCGCCACTGCTAAAAACCATAAACTTATTTACTTCTCAATTTTTATAATATGTTACATATTTATGGTGTGTACTGTGTATCAATTTTCGTATGTTATGTGTTCCCAATGTTGCAAGTATATAATATTCAGATATTGTCAATGAGTGTGCGATCCAGAGTATGACCCCAATTATTATTTAAGCGAATAACTAATAACTATTCTTTATAAAAAGTATGGTTAGTAATGAAAATTCGTTAATATATTAGTGACCAAAGTAGGGGACAGCGTATACCCCTAAAGAGTCTAAAGTAGGGAACTCAGAAATAAAAAGAAAAATAAATAGAACTCTTAGGGCTTGCGCAGACAGAGAGCGGTCGGAGTTCTGCGTTCAACCGACCGTTGACCGCTAACGTTCAGGGACAGCAGACAGGTGGCGGTCAACAATAAGCGTTCCGTTTGTTTACAAACGTTGTACTGACACAAGCGCTGCATAATGCGAGACCGCTATATTCCGACTGCGAGTGGAAGTGAGAAAGCACCGCTGTTGCGTACTCACTCCCCCGTGTGGTTTCGCTCTATGTTGTGTGACTGCTCAAATTCCTATGACGGGACTGGACGGGAGGTACGGCGTTCTTTGTAATTCCGGGCATAGAACTCCAGAACTCTAGCGTTCTAATTGACCGGCGCGGTCTGACCGCCGGCTGTGTACCCATACAGTATGAAGTCCGTACAGTACAAAGAACGCCGAACTCCGAACGCGGAACGCAGACCGCCTGACCGCGCTCTGTCTGCGCAAGCCCTTATCTATCTGTGGTCTAAAGCCTCAAGTCGCGCATTCTAAAGTCGCATCTGGGAATGGATCTGAGACCTCAAAACATGGTTGAGGATGATTGGCCGTCGACTAGCCGTCTTTAACTGAATGAAGCGCATTAACACCAGAAAATATAACGAACTATTGGTTGGAGATATACTTCCTCAGTGGAGAATATATTTTGTGGAAAAACGACTACTATCATAGTTTGAAAAATGAGACTTAAGTAGATAATATTATTAATTTTCTTTACCAATTGTTTCTTGGTTATATTACTCAGCACTTATTAAAATAAACAACAACATTATCATTGGTATAATAGTTATTGTTACATTTCTTTACCTTTCACTGTTTTTTAGTAGTAGTAATTAACAGTAAAATATATATATTCTTTTCAACATTACAACAGGCCTAAAGGCCCTAAGACAATAGTGTAGTTTCACAGTAGTGTATTTAGTAATAGAAGTGAAACAATCACAAACACCCAGGTTTTGAGAAACACACATAAATATATTGTGTCCTCACCCGGATAAAACCCGTAGCTCTCGGATGAAAGACCAGCGCCTTACGCACTACACCATGTCCATTTGAGAATCTTATAACGATGACGCCGGTATTGGAGCATATGGACACCACACGGCGCCTCCAAAAATCCCTGATGCCCACCAGTCTTCCTGTGTCTATGGACGGTATTTAGCAGCCTTTTTGGATTGTAGAACTGGCAAGCCAGGTTGAAATTCTCTTAAGACACCCGCAGCATATGGCCGAGCCAGGTCATATATTCTTGAAATTCAGTATACGGTTACTCTGATGACCCTTCGTATGGTGCCATGACTTACTATTGTAATGGAGCACCTTCAGAATGTTCACGTCGAATATGCGGCATATTGTTTTAACCGAGTACAGTAGTTGTGAGTCCCAGACATTCCACATCGAATTGAATGTTACTCAATCCATTCCCATTCGGATTGCGAGCTCTTTTAATCTAAAAATATATAACGATGGTCTTAACTAATGATAATTATGTGTTTCTTTTTAATAAGATGAAGTAATTTTAAAAATAGTTTTCGGTATCATTATTTTATGATATTTTCTTTCAATCCTTTCTTGCCAATCAAAAGCGCTTACGAAAAAGATTCTTATTTATAATAGGTACATGTTACGAATATTTGATGTAGAGTAGACTCATTAATATGTGAAAATCAACGAAGCTGAACTCCCTTCTCGATTTTGACGTTACTTCCTCGCATTTGTTGGTTATATTCACTCAGACTTCGCATATAAAAAAACTGTCTTATTTTGAATACTGGCTATTAAAATTATAAAGTAATATACTTATATTTTTTGGGGAATCCCTGATATTATTTAAATTAAGAATAGTGTGTAAACTTTTCAAGGTTTAGGATATTGTTTCCACGTTTTTTTCTGTTAATTTTTGCTGTAAAGTGGGTTTTTTAATTACCTATTAAAAAAACGTTGATAAAAATATAGTTTCTCACATAAAAGGATTTTCAATTTTATATTGGGAAATATACACTAAAAAATATTTTTACGGGCAAAACGAAATAGGTATGTAAGTACCTACTAATAGTTATTTTACAAATCCTTAAAAAATATTTTATTTGAAAGATTTCTCAAGATATAATATTTTATAATTTTTTTATGAATATAATATGAGTACCTACATATTATAGTGCTATATTATTATATTTTCTAAATGTTTTATAATCATTTATGATCGAGATCATGTATTACAAAAAAATCCATAAAACCCCATTTGTACAAATAGCGATCGGATTTGTAAGAGGACGAAACCGGTTCTTAGAGTAGTATATCGTGTGTATATCATTAGGAAAATAATAAAAAAACCATAACATCATCTTTCCATGACTATTCTTTTAACGAATTTGGAAAAATATGAGCATTGTATGTCTAAAATTTTAGAACCATTTATTAACCTTCTAATCACTTAGAGGTCGTCCATAATAATTGAGGATTTTGAGTATTTTTTGACCTTCCTTTCCGCTATCTTTTAAACATTTTGTCACAAACAATTTTACCCAACTGTATAAAAAAAAAACAGTTCACATTTTTCATCCCCAAAAAGATCGAATTCAGTATAATGTTATCATTGAATATTTTATTCTCAGAAAAATGAGTATATATTTTATTACTTTTGTAATGTCATATTTTCTACAATGCCTTCCCTTTCGTCGCGAATCATCACATTATAGCAGACTCCCTCCACCCTATTAGGACGCGGCGTCGTAAGAATTATATTATTGTTACCCCCAAAGATAGCGCTCACGGTGGCCTAACGGTTTGCATATGGCTTAGCATGTCGTAGGTCTGGCAAAAATTCACATGTTGTTTTTTAATGCGTTTATTTAGGCGCAGAGTATGGACTTATATAGGTTGAGCAAGTAGCTATCACTCATTTCTTGTAAAGATAAACGTCAGTTAACACTGCAACTGTGACACGGAGGACGAACGACAGGCGATGCGAATCGCGTGAAATTTGTTACTAGTGACACCAGATGTTTGTTTCAATGTAAGCGAAGGTCCATTAGATAATGTGTGTTCTATGAAATCCAACAAAGTCGCATCGACATATTCCGCGTGTCGAGTCAAGGCGAGTATAGATGTGCGAGCCTGCTTATGATCTTCTTAAGAACTAACATGGCACAATATAATATGGAGTTAACGTTATTCATTATGGTTGACATTGCTTTTTTTATAATAAAACCAATATTATGTAGGTATTTGATATATTTGTGTTTTTGTGTCTTGTCGTAAATATTTTTGTAAAATTCGTCGAAAGCACCCAATATTACAAAACTTCTATAACGACAGATTAAAATACTCTAAACTGCGGGAAACGAAATCGTTACTAATAAATTATTTATAACGACTTTAACGTGGCTTTACAAAGTTCTTAAAAAGAATTCCTCAGCTAACAATCGACTGGCTTGTAATACTATTATTTATGGTGAGTGATTCGGTACAAATTTTTATTATTGGCCATTTCTTTCACTCAATAAACCTGAAGCGATCACTGGATCACTTGTCAGCGGAGAGCATTGCAGTGCAAAAGATTTTTTTAAAGGGGATTAAGAAAACTGTCTAACTATACATATTTAAAAATATATATATATATTGCTCTTAACACAGCATGTTCTGCAGTGGTGTACTATGGTACCCAGGTGGATTTCTACAGATATAGGGAAGATGTTTTTGTAACTTCATTTTTTAATACAAATTTACGGATTATATTATGAATTACGAATGTGTTTATGATAGTTTACCCCAATCGTATCATTGTTAGTCTAAGTAGAGTACGGCCGTTAAATCACTATCTTAAAAAGGGTAAATTCTTAAATTGTATTATATTTAGTAAAATAAATACATAATACTATGACATGCAGCATGTAAAGAGTGGTGGTCGGTTTTTATTATATCAATAATTATTCGATAATTATAGTCGATATGAGGCATCTAATTACAAAAAGCGACAAGTCCGCAATTCGATATTTGCGGGAAACAACGTTTTTATGTTTCAAGCTCCAATTATTTGTTTTAACGTAAGATTATTTTTTCCGTTGTATTCTATGTCGAAATTAGAACCAAATGGCAATTTGTTTCAGCCGATAAACTCTTAAATGTAATAAATATATGCAAAATAAAATTGGACGTAGCGCTACTTGTACCTCACTTTTTAATTTATTCTGCATAAGGCACATATTTTCGTGAGACTGTCATGAGTTTACCAGATGCTACAGCATCGGAGATACCATTTACAATATTGAACGTTCCCTCATTGGTTGCCTTAAATACGCGCGAAATCAACCAAGCTTTAAATAATATGAAACACGGATTTGGCGCTTTTTGTAATAAATTGAGACTTAAAATATTTTTTTTCGTAGGGTTTTGTCGCGTTTTGGAATTTATAGATCAATATGTAAAAATGTACAATTTTTTTTTCTCGATTTTGATCAAATGTGGACTTATCGCTTTTTGGAATTAGACGCCTCATATATTATATTCTCTCTGTGCATTTTTTATATGTAGATCACTATTGTTGCATTGCTTCATGCTGAGTGAAGGTTGGATATTATGAAGGAATTCACGGAGTTGACATTTAGATTTTTTTAAAAAAGCCAATCCAAGTTATAGTATAAAAAAATAGAGACTAGTTTTATAAATATAAACAATAGCACGTTATAATTATAGTCCAATCATGTTAGGGTGTTACCTACCTAGAACCCTTGGAGAAGATTGCATATAATGATAGTACCCAGTAACAATCAACGCTCATAGTACATCCGCCATCTTGTAAAATAACGATTAATTTTAATTTTCTCAAATCTATCCTCATTAACAGCCAAAAATACTGAAAATATTTTCAGATAAAAGTTAAATATAATTTTAAAATACACATATTTTATAAGAATATATTTTTATTTTATCTGCAACGTTTACCTAGCTGTAGGATGGGAATGTAAAAATTTTCAATTTATTTAAGTGGTCTCTTCTATAGAGGAATTAATACTAATAATAATATTTAAAAAAAAATACACATTGCATCACTGAAATTATCTACGTATTTACTAGCCGCATAGCCCTCACTAATGGTGCCTGATAAACCTGACAGAGGGAAACAAGTTTGAAAAAAAAATATGTCACGCGTGTAATTAACACAATCACTGCCGACCTTTAAATTACCACATTTAAATAACACGTTAATTATATCTAATGGCCAAGTACTCCAAACGCGCCAGTCGCGGTTTTAGCACAAAATGAGTTAATAGGTGCATACACATTTAAAAAAAATGAGAACATCAGGATTAGAAATCATTCCACGTGAGAGGAGACAAAAATGTATTAAAATAGAAAAAGTGAACTTTGACATTTAATCAAGAGAAACTTTAAAGACAGATAGTCGGAAATATTCTAGTTGTGTCTGAAGAGTGAAGACCCTATCTATTTCCACGCCCATGTCCAACAGTTAGCAAACAAACCTCATTCTTTCTCCCGTCAACATTACTCGTTCGACCGCCGCTGACTGCAGTCGCATAACAGTCCAAGCGGACGCTATTTACCGCCGCCCCGTCGACTTTCTCTTCGCACTGAGCCGCATTTGCCTTACTACAGTTTTACTTTGCCGCGATAATGCCTCACTATGAATTAACCGACCGTCAGACGCGATGAAATTGCAAATAAAAATAAACATTGATTAAATTACTTAGTGAGTGATTTTTTGGAAAAAAAATATTGTGAATTTATACACTACTATTGTGAGTTGTTCGGAAAACAGTAAATATTGTATTACTGTAGTAAACTGAAAGTGAATATACATACATACTTTTATAGTAAATTAAAAAAATATATAATAATATAGTGGGACTTCGAAGCGTTGAGATTATGTTCCAAACTGCGTTGTTTCAAACTGAAATTATAATCATACTAATTTTGATTAGATGGTTTTTTCTTATTGTTCAGTTCTCTAGTATTTAAATTATTTATTTACTAATTAATTATTTACATCTGTTTTCAATTGCCAATCCATTTTCAGAGCGATATAACGTGAGATAAAATATGTAGTTTATCTTAGGGTCGTTATGCATAGTCATATTCTACACAAAACAGATGGGTCCAAAATAACTGCCAATAACATAAAGCCTTGTAAAATTAATCTATATTTTTTAAAACCTACATTTTATAATGTAGTTCCACTACGCAAACGCCATTTTTGTTATTAAGTATTTTAAACAAACATAATATTTACTATGCATGCATCATTTGAAGAAAGATTTATAGTATTATATTTTAGAAACGGTAAATGATAATAACCAATTGTTCATTGTAGTAAAAAAAATTGAATTGTCAGCATTTTGAATAGGTACTAAATATTTAAAGTTTAATAATAGGACAGCGTTATGCATTAATTTTAGATTGATCAAGCAACATATCAAAAAAACTGTGTTATGAATACGACTTCTGTTAAAATGTTTAAATCATATAAAAATTAACCAGCGCCTTTATTCCAATGTAAATACTCACCGCGCGTGGAATATGTCACGCCAGGATTATCGAATAATTATTGTTATCACCTTGGTTACTTTAGGTAACTGCATAGGCCCTAGATAGTAACAATTCGATAATCGCACGCGATACTTTCCACTTGCGGTGTACGGTGTCAGTGTCCGTACTACCAGGGGTTGCAAGATGCAATTTGAGGGGTTGTGATAGCGAATGGTGTCTGTACTGTACATTTTTATTGTACTATTGCGTTTATGCAACGGTATAAAATCTTATACCCCCACGATGGCCGCGTGGCTTAAGGGCCGGTCTACAGTGTCGAGGGTCCCAGGTTTGAATCCTGGGTCTGGCAAGTACACAAATTGTTATTCAATTTGTGTATGAGTCAGAGTACGGACCTAATAGGTTGAGCAAGTGGCTGACATCCATTTCTCGTAAGAATAAAAATCTGTTAATACAAACCTCCACTCTGTGGAGGCCCATATGATCCTATTAGGATCGGACATGGTCAAAAGAAGAAAGAATAAAATCTTATTTTGTAGTCAAATTTATTCACATGCAGTAGATATTGTATGTGGGTTAATAAAATTTTCATCCTCAAATGTGTTATTAGTTTTGAAGGGTGTAGGAAAATTAATCAAACATTTCCAATTAATATGGGGTATAAAAGGTTTGAAACCCCTGATCTAAACAGTCAAATATGTTAAAATGCATTGTAATTCTATCGATTGCATAATACTATGTTTAAAAAACAACAATAAAACAAATTATTACACTACTTGTCCAAAGATATCATTATTAATCTATTAGGATCGATATATTCATAATTTGCAACCATGTACATTAATTTGAACAACGCATAAATTATATTATACATTCATACATACGTAGATGAAAATAAAAAAAAATGTATTATTTTGTATCAATAAAATATTTCGGATAAAATTACAAGATACTATATTACACAAGATACATTGTTGTTTTTTTAGTAAAAATCTCACGTCGGTTAAGACATCCTTAACTTATAAATTAAATATGATTAAACGTACCTAATAAACGTAATTTAAAGTGAGGTGTAGACGTATCTGTTCATAAAAAGTGATTATTGATTATGGGCTAATAAATATAAGTGTAATATTGATTCGCAAATGATGATGTATTCGCAGTATTCGTGAGCACGGCCCCCACAAAGGGGCTGACAGGGCTCTAGCCTAGGGCCCGGGCTCAGGAAGGGCCCGGCGTGGCGAGTCGACTAGATAAAGTGATATAAATACACATCACAAATCCTCTCTAACAGTAAAAATATAAATAAATATAAATATACGCTATTTTCCTTCAATAGTGTTAATATTTAAAAGTATGTGTTTGTACGATGCAATTTTTATTTGTGTATATTCGACAATTCCATATTTCAAATGGATGTATTAAAATATAAAAAAAAACACTAAAAATATACACATTAATTTTACCGCGTACATCATTTGGAAAAAGCTACTGTGGAGCGTCACAATGCCTTTATCCTTAGCGATAGGTAGGGGGGGGCCGCCAAAGATTCTAGCCTGGTGGCCCGCTTCAGGATGTGGGGGTCATGTTCGTGAGTATTTATTTATCGTCGTGTTTTAGGTAGTGAATATTTAAAAAACCCCACAGAGATAATTGCAACACTTCGGTTTATTGTGGCAATTACAAATACTATTTTAAAACATTTAAAGAATTGACATAATTTCATGGTAACGAAGTAATTATTTTTCCAATTTTCGATAAGTACACTTTTATAATGTAGATTTGTCTCATACAGGTTTATGAGAAATGCAAGATGTGACCGTTCACTGTATCCCCAAATATTTTTTTATAGATAACAAGATAAATAATATAACCTATGTATCAAAATACCACATAATAGGTATGTGGCGACATTTTTGCTAAAGCCATTTCTATACTATACATAATAATATTATTATATAAATAAAGCCTGTCTTAGCATTACTTATTATGCATAAGTGCTTCATATTGAAATCAGTCAAAGAGTTTCTGGACATTCTCATTGATCATACTATAATATTATGTTACATTGTGTTTTTGACGCCCACGATGGCCGAGTGGCTTAATCAACAGCTTACAATGTCGTGGGTCCCAGGTTCGAATCCTAGGTCTGGCAAATACACAAATTGTTTTTCAATTTGTGTTGAGTCGTAGTATGGGCCTAATAGGTTAAGTAAGTGACTAACATCCATTTCTCGTAAAAACAAATCAGTTAATATAAACCTCCACTCTATGTAGGCTCATATGAACTTATTTGAATCAGACATGGTCAAAAAAAATATTAACTCATTACAAATATTTGTATAAAAACACATCTGAAATATTTTTAATCAAATTACATTTTTTTTTGTTATTAGCTAAACGCGCTGCACGTATGTGCGAGAAATATATTACTGTTTCATCGGAAGTAGCGACGCGCGGTCTTTTGGAATATTTTTTTTTTTATTAAAGCGTGTAAAATTATGCGATGTAGACTGTCCAAACTATATTTTTAATTCGATAGTAATGTTCGTTGGTGTGGACGTGGCCCAGTGGCGAAGGGTGGAGGTAGGCTATTACGATCTGACATAAATAGTGCACACTAAACTTCAAGAGTTAAACGTATGTATATGTTTTATTTCATGTGTAAATAGTGTTTGTTATTTTTTTTAAATTTTAATTAAACCCTGCCTAATACAAGTCAAAAAAAATCGTTTATCTATTAGATATCTAAAAAAAATCCATTAACCCATACATAATTTTAGATATTTTATAGATAGTAGAATATTTTTTTATCGACTCCTTATGGTTTGGTTAGGCAGCTTAATGAATTTAAAAAAAAAACTAACCTATAATGTATGTAATATTATGTACCTATTCTTAATTCGACGAAAACAAATAAGTATGACTGAAAAATGTGTCGGTTCGCCCATAGTCATACCAAAATTATTATGGTTTGGTTTAGGTAGGGTGGAATGCATGAGATGTTTTCAAATTATGTATATTCAGTTGGTATATAGAATGCTACATTCGGAAATCTTGTTTCTTATTCGTTGAATAAAAGAATTAGTTTATTAAAATTGTATTATGCAAGTCTAAGTACATTATAAAAATTAAATAATGGAGTAGTCTGCGACGTCGGTTAGTAATTAAGGAATTAATTGAAACCTACCTTAATTTAATATACTAAAACCGATAGCCTAACTTATAACGCAATTCGATTCATGTAACACCTACTAGTTAAAATCGTTGTAATTATCTAAGCCGCCCGTAGTTTAATTAGTAAAACTTACTGGCGCGAATCTAGCAGATACGGGTTCGTCCCGTTGGGTGTCGTATTTTTTTCTACTAAACGATTTTTTCTAGTGTGTGAGATGTGTTCAAATTATGCATATTCTGTATGTAGAATGTTACATTCTGAAATCTTGTGTCTTATTCGTTGAATAAAAGATAATTACAAGATAAAAAGAACTTTTTATATATAACGTTTTTAAATTTTCTGTTGAATCATATAAACTTGACTTGACTTAACTTAAACTTAAACTTGACTTAAACGATCAAAAAAATTGTACTTGATAGAAATACTGAATAATGAAATGTCATTCCATATTGATTTCCATAGTAACGCAGGTATATATTATTAATAATTTAGTTGCTAGGACCCCCTAGCAAACAATAATGGTATCGAAATAACTTTTCATATAAAAGAGAATTAACTAAAAATGAATTCAATTCTACTTAAAGATGGCTAAAAGTATTTAAAAAAATGCATTGGCATCGTGTTCTGATATATTCTAAAAGTTTAAAATGTCTAGCTAGTCGGTAAGTTAGTTAAAAATAGATTGCAAGATTTGTACCGGACAAACAACCACTGGACAAATAAGAAAAAAATAACCAGCACCACCTGCAAATTAGTTCAAATGAAAACAAATAAAAATAATTGACAAAGTTTAGTGTGCACTATTTATGTCACCACTTGGACGTGCGTTGAGTTTCAAAAAAGTCAAACAAATGACATGCGGACATTATTACGTATCTTGGTCTTGGCACGAGGCTTGACATCGCAATAAAAACCGCTGAATCTCGCTGTTTTTAGGCTTATCGAAAACTTCGATAACAATAACAATATATTGGCTATTTATTTTGACAATCCGACTTCCTCTGACTATATTTTGGCTTAGTGTGGTGTGGTAGTTGTTTTGATAACGATTCGCTTCCGCAGTCGCCGGCCGAAGTAGTTAACGGGTCTTGTGATCTACATTTTTTACTCTTCAGTTCTTGAGTCGCGAGACTCTGGAGGCTCTATCAGACTGGTGGACGCGACACTATTACAATTGGTAAATTACTATATGGCGAATTAATATGAAGCAACCACTATTTCTATTGCAGACAACGTTTTGAATTTGTAGACCAATCGACATTTTCATGAAACTGAAAAGTTTAAAGTTTTGTCGTTAATAAAATGGATACCTATGTACACGGTATACTGTTGATTAATTTTAAACACAATGTAACATGGAACCATACTCATGTTTAATTATTTTTTTCTTTATTCTTTCTCTTGACTTTTTTGGTAGTACTTTTAGTTTGGGGTCTAGGACGATTCGGCGCCGAGATAACTGGGCACCACGCAATCGAATGAAATTCGAAAATAAATTAGACGTTCGTGAATTATTGTAAGTACCTTTAAAATATATTATATATATATATATATGTACACGTAAATAATGATTTAATCGTGCATATGTTTAAGTTACAACGAGAAGAGAGTTCCTTTACTTTTATATAAAGCTTCAGGCATGATAATTCTCAATCCGCAAAAAAAAACATTAGAGCAAAATGATGAATTAAAACTAATAAGTAGTAGATAGAAACTGATTAAAATTCCTCGTCTACTTTCTGTATGAAATCGTAACGAAAGTCTATTTACTTTACTCGACAGGCGTTTAATTGTCCTGGCGCCCAGTTGTCTCATTTCCTCGTTTTTTGGTAGTACTTATGTTAACTCCTCACATGGATGTCAAATAAGTATCGATATTAATTTGTTCTGATAATATATGATACTGATACCAAAGAAGAATCAATACATTTATTTTGATTTCATATTACATACCTACATATTATCTAAATAACAGCTCTGTACCGGTGACGTTTAGTGCATTTTGGGTATAATTATTTTCTTCTCTGTGATTCTAAATATTTTACAACAGCTATTTATGAATACGGTTTAATCAAGAGTATCACAAGGCACTATGTTTGGTGTGAAGCGTCAGCAATTTTTCACCCCAGGGAATATCTCATGAGCTTGGGGAAAACAAAGAAATATGTAATAATATTAGAAAAAACAGTGTAATTACAAAATCAAATCAAAACCCATCATTGGTAATCGGGTTTCATTTTATTGTCCCCAGTGATATGCCAAATCTGTTAATATTTCAACAATAATCGCGTTTTCTTGAAAGATTATAGATATTGTTGAGTTCGTCGGATTTCTGATCGTCCCGTCTAATACGGCCGCGGAGCGATCCGGCGACCGGTTATTTAGTTTCATACCAAACTTCCTTGCGGTACATTGAAAATAATAAATTGTTCGTGTTCAACTAGTGTAAGTGCCTGTCTTGTGAATGATGATGACGGGGAAACGAAACCGGTAATTAAAATGCAGTTTGTGTTGGCCGTGGCTTCATCACACCACTAAACTGCTCGACTGTCGTATTACATATGTAGCTGAATACCTTACGGGATTTGAATTCGGAGAAATAAATATACACGAAGAAAAGTGTATCATTTATAATATTCAGTTGTGATTGGCCTGCTTGCTATTCAATAGTGATTTTTGATAATGATGTTGGGACTATACTAGTAATATAAATGATTTCTCTCAGTCTTGAAGTAACAAACTTATATATCTATTATTTCATTTTAAACCTATTTGAATGTAATTTCCAAGCCAAATTAATTTTTCTATTGTGTGTGCGGATCATCAACGCATCTGAGCAATGTCACTCGTCACCCGGTGCGGTAAATTTACACCCCCCCCCCCATACAAACCACACATACAATTTTTTTTTAAAACTTATATTTTTAAGGTATTTATTAATTTCGTTAATAACGTACAAAATTAGCATTTTTTGCACAGATATATCTGTACTTTCATCAACAATTATTATTAATGTATGAAACCTAGACTTCCGTTATTCGTAAAAAAAATAACTAATGACTGCATTAATGCATTCGACAAATTCGAACGCATAATTTTTACTTCGCCAGCTTTCGGGAATATCTGTGTATTTAGATACTTACATGAATATGAATATTTTGTACATAAATCATAGAAGCACTCCATTCAATCTACCTCTTTCCAGACGTGAATTTTTCTTGCATATTTGCTGCGGTGCATATATAATGCATTTGACACAATCATCTGTTTCCGAATAAACAAATATACCCATCACCAATTTTTAATTTTAGCGAATGCATTGAAGATGGCATGTCTGTTTCGACGATTGCAGAGAGACATTCCAATTTAAATTTATCGCAGAATTTATTCTTAATGATCGCATTTGAAATATCACATCCACTCCTTTTAGTACTATATAATTGTACTATATTTATGTAACTATGCAAGCAATCGTATTGTTCACTTGAATTGTTACGTACACTGAACACACCTATAGTTGTTACTAAAATCTAGCAAAGGAAACATTGTTTTACAATATTTTTGTGTGAGGACTGTGTGGGGGATGAAAACATGTGTGCGGACACATTACAGGGAACATTGATTACGACAACGACAACAATTGATAGTAAAACTATTAAATTAGAGTTTTGTCGAAAGAGTTTCAATGAATGGCAATTCCCCTGATTCTTTTCAATCGAAAGATAATAATTCTATTATGCGGAAGTACATGAACATCAATAATAAAATCGTCGACCACAATTAAATTTACTTTGAAAACCGATCGCTTTTCTATTGGTAAGAATCTCAGATAAACGTATTTATTACAAATAATTTGCATGAATCATAGACGGATTGATGGCTTGACTTAAAGGATAGAGCACTTACCGGGAAAATCAAAGGGGTGATTTTGTGTCCTACTCAGTTCAACTTTGTTTCTAATATTTTTTTACATAATAATAATGTATTTTATTGTTAAATGTTATGTTAAATTTTGTGTACCTATTCAGTACGTATTAAATAAAAAATATGTGATTTTTCGATGTTCACAAAAATACTTTCAAAATATATTATATTAAGAATGTATTTACTTAATTATACTTTATAATAAAAGTGAAATAACAAATATACATAGTATGCACCTATAGCAGTGGTGAGGGGTGGAGGTAGGCTATTAAGATTGGATATAAATGGTGCACACTAAACTTTCTCAGTAACACTTATTCGTATTCTTATACCAATAATACAATTTGCAGATGGTGCTGGTTAGTTTTTAAAATTCAATTAAACCCTACCTAAATCAAACCATAATCGATAAAAAATATTATATCTAAAATTATGTTTGGTTTAATGGCCTAATTATGGATATTTTATGGATAAACGAACATTTTTGATTATTGTATACTATGGTTTGTATTAGGCAGGATTTAATTGAATTTTAAAAACTAACAAATAATCTACACATTATAGTCTTAGTTAAATTAAAACACATACGTTTGACTGACAAAGTTAACTGTGTACTATTTATGTCGGATCTTAACAGCCTACCTCCACCCTTCGCCACTGCTTTACGTTTAAGACACAATGAGAGGTCTCTTTTAAAAATAGTACTATTCGGGGGCTCAAATGGACTACATGCAAGTCTAGTTCTGTGAACAAACTATTCAAATATACCACCATTAATTGTTATCCAAGATGGACGATCGATTTGAGAGCCATAGATGAGGATCGCTTTTAGTTCAACTTAGCAGTTTATCATTATTTTTGTCTTTAAGTCACAATAATTGATCAAACTAACTTTAGTCTTTAAGAATTATTAAATGTTGTCCATCTCTATTCTCATTCCCGTGGATTATCATTATCCAAAGAAATAATTGAAAAAATCGATTACCATTATCGATAGCCGTTCGGTTCTGACAAGCGATGGTCCCGATTTATCTGAAGGTTACCAGGAAACAAAATTGAACAGAACTCTAGAAATTAAAGAATGAGAGACATTAGTCTTATCTGTCGAGTTGACTTCAAACAGAAATTCTTATATTTTTTATATACAAATAAACTAAGAGTAAGTATGCAATAAAATATACTATCTCGTTGGAGTAAAAAAACCATTTACGGTCGATCGGACGTGAACCGGTTAAAATTTTAACAAGATAACGAGAGAAAAGCATTAAAAAAAGAAAGAAATACGTACTAACTCACTTTATACCTAAATCGAGTCATTAAAGTGGAGTTTAACAAATTGGCCGATTGCAATTTGGCTTACCGTTAACTGAAATTAATAATCCACCGACGTTTAAATGATCAAGGTATTTTAATTTGAAAATGGCGTCTAAATAACTATCGTAATAGTTTTTTACGCATCGCCGCTTCGGTGGATGGATATGCTCGATGTCTTTACGGCATTCTGGCAATATGCCATATCTACAAAATAACTTACTTTACAGGAAAACCGGAAAACTACAAACATTTATTTAATATGAAGCTAAATTATTTTTTTATCGATGCAGATGGACAAATTTTGTTTTTTCGTAGTACTGTATTATTATATATCAGATTTTTAGGCACTTACGACTTGAATTAGTTATGTTACGTCGATTGACTACATATCCATGCAAAAAATGCGACGAAAATATCGGATAAGACATATTTCCAGAATGCCAGCCATATTTCAGTTTTAATTATTTTCTTTCTTCTGTGTGCCGTGTTTGATGTCCTCACGACGACGAAAGCCTTATTCTGTAATACGCAAAACTTATCCCAACCTTCTGTCAAATCCTCTTAATGGAACACTACTCTCATTTAGGGAAGAAATAATTAAAATATATCACCAATGGTTATCAAATTTACCGGTTTAAATGCAATGCTATTTAAATAATAACGACAACAACTTCAGGGATGTAAAAAAAACTGTCGATAGTGAGGATTGTAATCCCGGTATTAATATATTTGCAATCATGGGATTAATTATACCAAATTTAATATCACACGTTTTTCCAGATTGTCATCATCCCTACGATGTTTATGGCCAAAACATTGAAGAGTCCGTCTCGAATTTGGAGGTTACTCATTATAGAATGGTTAATACTCTTGGCCATATAACTTACAGCAGTTACTATCTCCAGTACCATATTTGAAAAGAAAATCGGTTAGCCTCTGCCTTTCTATTGCTTTAGAGAGGCATAATATACTATAAAGGGATATCTTATCAAATAAGAAATATATATTTTAGAGATATATCTCAATAAAAACCACACCAAACCGCTAATGTTTGTGGATGTAAAGGTGTTTCATGAATAGCATGTAGGTTTTCATTACTCCAAATGCGACAATTGTGCTTATTTACAAAGCCATTTAACCAACAATGAGCTTCATTGCTGAAGATGACTTTTTCATGAAATAATGGTTTGATTCAAGTCGCTCAAAAGCCCAATCACCAAAATTTCGACGCACCAAACAGTCATTTGATTTAAGGGTACAGTTCGGTTATGAGGAATACAGCGGCAAACACATTTCGAAAATAGCCGATGTACTGGATTATTTGTTAGTTTAACCTAACCAAACCTATCCTAACCTAACCCAACCTAATTTAACCTAAACTAACAAATAATCCAGTATATCGGGTATTTTCAAAATGTGTTTTCCGCTGTATTCCTCATAACCGAACTGTACCGATTTAAGTTCTTGTGTTAACTGTATTCTATACAAATGCAAATCTTTTTGAAGAATATTCCACGTAGTGCCATAATAAAGTCCAAATTCTTGAAAACTACGTGTAATTGATTTTTCTGGATTTTAATACACACTTTGATTCACAACATCGATATTTTCAGCAGTACGTTTACGTTTATGACTGGTTAGATTCTTAATATCACAAACAATACTATTTGACTCAAATTTCAAATTAAATTACGAATTGCAAGCTATATAATATGTAGATAATTTTGATCGTAAATTCCACGTAATGCCCTAAACACAGCTTGAATAGATTCATTATTGTTGTAATATATTTAAAAAATATTTGTAAACGCTGTTCTACTGTGTATCTTTTCATGATGATTTGCCAAACAATACTGAATTCGAATGTATTGTGAATATTCGAATGTACATTATTAATGGACAACGCACTCAATACAGTAGCTAGCAATTAAATTCACGCACAGCGATATTCGCACATGTATGGGTAGACGTCACGCAATTTCCATTATGCGATATCACGCATCGGGAATTTATAGCAATATCATCTTTATTCTAATGGCGTTAGAATAGTGTTTCTAGTGTCAATGTTGATTTTAGCGAACCCGTTCGAACCGAACCGTTCGGCAGACCCGACTAAAAGCATCGGGAATTTATAGCAATATCACCTTTACTGTAATGGCGTTAGAACAGATTATGCCATTCGGCAGACCCGACAAAAAAGTGATTGTCATTTTTATTCCCAGATGATTCGTCCATATTAATGTCATAGTGGAAATCAGAAAAAATGAATGCTATGACCTTTTAAAAATCTGTAGTACCAATTTGATAGCCCTTTATTTATATATAGATAGGGAAGATATGAGATGCATTTTAGTCGTACTGGGTAGTTTTTTTTCTTTCGAATTGGTCGCAGCTTCGACATAGCATTTTCTACAGGTACGTTGAGTATTGATAATTGACAGCGAAGGGATTGCATAGTAATATTATAGAAAGACTCGTACTCTGCCGAGATAATCCGAAAGTGAACTTATAAAACACAAACGCCTTCTGATTAAACCTCCTGTTACTAGGCTGGCAACTTTCACTCTGTGAAGTAAAATTCGTTAATGCCCAAGTAACTTTCTTATTGGATAAGAACGCCGATCAATATCATAATCGGTATTGTTAAAACGAGCATTTTTTTAGTCCGCTAAGTAAATCGTGATCGAAGAATTACGAGACCATAACTCCCCACGGCGGTACGTCAGTGATTTTTTTAAGCCGCGAAATCTTCGCGATTTTGCGCGGAATTAGCATTGGTTTATTTTATTTGCTTGTCCGGATAAGTGAAGCCTAGTCCTAAACCAGTACGTAAACAAACAAACATTTGTTTGTATTCCACCGCTGAAAAAAGACAAGTGCAAATGTACATGACAAACAAGCATAATTCGAGGGATTTTTTTACTATTTCATCGGAAGTAGCGACGTGTGGTTTTTAAATGTTGTTTTGATTAAAGCGCGTAAATTTGTTCGATGTGGCGCATACATAATTTGAAAACAACTAACATATAGATATACGCACTAGAAAAAATCACATTTGAAAAAAAATACGACGCCCGACTGGATTTGACCCCGTATATCCACTGGACAACCCCACGATGGCCGCGCGGCTTAAGACGATACATCAGTGAAACGGCAAATAATTTTCAACTATTATAGGCGCGACGAAATTTTGGACTCGCTAGCATTCGGAGAGCAAACGTCGAGGTGTCAATACGTCAATTTGTTTCGTGATTGCGATGGGGGTATTAATTCTTAAATCGTGTAAAGATGACTAAAAACGTTACCCATTTACATGAAAAATAAAAAAATGTCGATGAATATATCATTATTGTTACTAATATAACAATAAACAAAACATTAAATGGACGCATGTTGGATTTATATGACAAATTATATTTCGTTCGGCATGTGTCATTTGCACCCGTGACCCGCAATCCGTGCATCGTCTAGCCACGATCTTTTTAGGCAGTGACGTCCCGTGGGGGTAGGCAGATTGAGCGTCGCTTGGGGGCGGCAATTACTCGAAGTGCGGCAATTTGAGGAGAATCATTTGGAATACATATATAGAAATAACTACCTAAACTTAGTAATAACGAAAATACCTTTCCATTAAAAAATCAGCTCACTGGTTTTGTCGGGTTCACAATATCTATCTAGTTTACTTCCGTTTCCCTTCGACGTCCTTGGTGATCAGAAAGACGCGTGCAGATTTGCGAATAGTTACAGTATGCTATTTTGTCAGTAATGTCTGCATACAACACATTTCTTAGATATTGGACTCATGAAAGGATGATGAAAATACTGTATAAAAAATGGGACGGCATTTTAGCGCTGCCTAGGGGCGGCATTTTATCTAGGGACGTCACTGTTTTTAGGCCATGCCTCAACTGAGGTATAGCCTTAAGCGTCTGCCTATAACGTCGTGGCTCCCAGGTTCGAATCCTGGATCTGGCAGTACACATATTGTTTATCAATTTGTGTATGAGTCAGAGTATTGACCTAATAGGTTGAGCAAGTGGCTCGTAAAAACAAAATCTGGTAATACAAACTTTCACTCTGTGGAGGCCCATATGATTCTATTAGGATCAGGCATAGTCAAAAGAAAATAAAAATATATCCACTGGTATCGCGCCACTGTGAGTTAACTCATTAAGCTACGGGCCTACTACTTAATTACGATAATTCTAGCTAGTAGGTCCTACATGAAATGATTGTCAAATCGCATTATTTTTGACTATCGGTTTTTGTGTTTTAAATTAAGGAATCGTTAATGGTTATTTAATTTATTTGTAAAGTTTGCAGGTGTAGATATGCGTTGAGTTTAAAATAGTTGATTGTACACGAGCATTTGTATAGTGATAGTGAGAGAAGCACAGAACAGATAATAAATGGAATACCTATAGGCTGTATTCAATACGCCGCATGTTGATGCCGGGTTTTGAATGTGTGAGTGTCCTACGAAAATGAAGCACGCATTATGCACGTGCAACAGTGTGTGTAATACACCAACATTAAATGAGCGTAAATGCATAAACCGTGAGCAGTTTTCAGTATTCGACTTAAAACGTATTCTTGACACGTGTGTAAGTTTAACCCGGATTCTTCCTTAAGCGTCAATTACATTGAGCTTCTTTACGAGCTGTTTGTTGGCGAATTTAAAAGCGGGCGATTCAGCTACTGCGATTTGATGATTACACTCAAAACTTTCCATTCGCTGAGAAGCCACAAGCCAGCGACTATTTTGACATAACGTAGTTCGTGTTTTTACCGGGAGGTTGCTACTGCGTTCTACTGCGCAGACGCAGTAGGCTCACACGCCGGCGTGTAGCGTGTAAAGTTGACCGGCTTTCAACATTTCTCGGTAGAGTGTTTACAACCTGCTTATTAGCTTGTTCGATGATTACACTGGGCGACTTTACAGGCAGATTGTAAATTCGCCAATAAACAGCTAGTAAAGAAGCTCAATGTAATTGACGCTTTACTCGAGTCGGTTACTTGCTATCGCCTTACCCGTTATGTATTTCAGTTCCCATTATTTCAGGGAGAGAAGTTTAAAAACTTTTTTTTTTTTTTAAGTTAAAGTCCCTCCACCAAACCCGCCCCGTACCACCCTCGGTCTTAATCGAGAGTATCACGGGATCCATCAATTGGTGATGTGAAGCATCTAAGAATTGGCCTGGGAGTGTCCTGGGAGAAGATGCCCAAGACTTAGATTGCTACGCTCAAAGTGAGCTCTGACTGAGTTTACTGAGTTTACTCTAATGCAAAGTGCCAGGGAGAGAAAAAGCACATGGAAATTACTAAAAAGAAAATTAAGCTACTAGTTTATTAAATTAAAGAACGAAGCTAATCATACAGGCAGCAAAATTTATGTGAAGAAATCTTCACGCCCGTAGTAAGACGCCGCAAATTTTTTGAAAGCAAGATAATTGGCCTTAGTAAGTTTATAAACTATTGTACAATTTGTATGCTAGCATATAAGTATGTATATTAAATGGTAACGATACGTAATTTATTTAGTGGTAAACAAACCACTAGGCCCTCTTAATGACAGCTTACACTGGTGGGTCAATGAGCTGGTCTGGCGTTCATTTGTTAATTTTTAATTTAATAAAATATTGTGCACTTTTTTATTCGAATATTTTAAGCTCGCGATTAGTATAATCCGGTCAACCGGTTTAATTAGTGGGCACCGTGTACTAAAACGTATAGCATTCTTTACAAATCAAAATATTAATATTCTTGAACATACATAGTTTTTGAAAACACTTCTGAGAAAATATAGTCTAATCAATAGAAAAAAATAGTTCAAATTTTTCGTAATTAAGTATGGTACCTTTAGCATAGTGGTATACGTGCATGGGCGCGAAACCCGAGAGATGCAGGTTCGATTCATCGGTGTCTTACTTTTTTCAAAAAGATTTTTTCATTTTCAAAGTATTTTCAAAAATTATGTATGTTCAATAATTAGAATGTTTCATTCTTAAATCTTTTGAATTATTCATTGAATAAAAAAAGTAATTAATTAAAAAATAATATTCTTCGTTTAACTAAATTCACAAATATTTGGACCAAATGGGATTTAAATCCATATCTTTCACTGCCCGGGTCAGTGCTCTTATTCGTTAAGCTACTGATCTGTCCATGAATAATGCGAATTCATCCTAAAAATTACGTTTTTCGAATTCAACTATTGTTTGAAAGATTCCAAAAACTTTCGAATTTTTAAAATATGTCTAACTTATAAAAAAACGTATCTGGCTAATGGAGTTATCAAGCATTTTTCAACACTGCAAACAACTTAAAAGTTCTCTTAAGAAGGCTAGAATAATAAACCATATTTGCTTGAAATGTGCTTAAACAGGTGCTTCGAAAACTACTTGGTTTTTCTTTTTTCATAAGATGTAGGTATGTATGTTTTCTGTGGTTTTTCAAAATAAATTTAATCAAATAAAGTAACATACGATATTTAAATAACGGCCAATTTGTGTAGCCACTTTTTGATTTTTATAAAATCTATCATTTTATGTTAAATAACTTATGTTTTTACCTTATCTGCGATATGGTAGAAACAACACTGTGTCCAATAATACAAAAGCGCTGAATTTCTCGTACACCGTGTACCCGTATAATTCGTCTAATAAATAACATATCTCCAAACCAAATATTTTGTATCGGGCCATGCAATTAATAACAGGAAAACCAAAAGCTAATCAACTCTAAATTACTTGCTATCGATGTTTTTATCTGACAGACAATATTTACGACAGTTTTCATTATCGAAACATGACGGGGCGGCATTGCTCGACCACCTTGTCGCCGTTGTAATATGACCAATACTTAGCAACGGGTTTTCGTTACCCTAATGTTGGTACTCCGACCATTTATCAATGTTATTATCATTAGTTGACAGCATAACAAAGTATTTGACACGATTACTTTCAATAGTACTTACTTCAATCAAAAAGATTTAACTATGTACTAAAATAGTGGGACTAACTACCATAATATGTGGCGGGATTCAAAGCATGTCGTTTATTTTATAAAAAAAACTTTAAATATGTACTGATGAAAGGCATATTTATTTCAGTATGGTCAGTGCAAACACATCACAGTACACGTATGGGTGGCTCACAATAATTATGGATCAAGTCCAATTTTCATAAAATTCGATTTTTTTTGTTTCAATGGCTACATACCTAGAACAGATTTCTATATTGTGTGTTAAAATCACAATCGTAGCTCTACAATTTTCCGCATAAATGACAATATTAGTATTGATAATACATTAAATTGAATGTGAATCATGTCCATTTTGACAGTTCCTAAAGCAGTATAAAAGAGGTTACATTAATTTGCTAATATTAATAAAGCCTGAATATACTTTATGTTTCAACTATGTATTTAAATTGATCCATGTACTATCAAAATATGTTAAGTATATACAGTGAAAACATTCCTGAATTTTACAAAAGGAGTTTTAACTTTAGGTCCAAATATCTCAGGATCCATTTTGTTGGACTTGATCCATAATTATTGTGAACCACCCATATATGAATCGTACCACATCATATTCTGGAATATGCAGCTTAATATATTGAAGAAAACGTTATTCCTTAGCAGGCATGTCCAATTTCAAGAAGGCTAAATTTTATCACACTCTCCATTATCATTTTCAAATTGAATAAACTTAATATATATTCCTGAGGATACTCGTATTTTACCATCCATCACAAAGGAATACTGAATTTCCCATTCGTCGTGGAAATTATAAGTTTTGGTATTTTTTGGGCATTGATTTCACTAATCGTCAAATTTTTGTCTTACTGTGTGGCGATAAGGATAAACTACGCCCCAAGTGTGGAGATTCACATCTTCTATTTCTCACACTCCTGCGGCAGGTCGTGAATGATACAATACGAATCAAGTAGTAGTCAGGCGTGCATCGTCGTGGTTAATTTGGAAACAACTTTCGCGTAAGTTGATTAAGAAAACAAAGTTAGGAATGTTTTCCCTTGAAAATATGAATGAATGAAGTTATATTACAACTGAATGTACACTTTTAAATTCCTATGTGATCGATGTAGATATATAAACTAAACATAATATGAAAGTACAACAAAAAAATGACGCCATGTACACTAATTTTCATACAAACTGTGAAGAGATATAGGCGGAGTTTATTGAGCTTGCATAGAAAAATGACACTTTCAACAAACTGGAACTTGCTTCAGCCATTTTGATAAAGAAACCATAGAAGGATCCGTTTGGCAGATGTAGAATTTCTTCAATATAATCTAAATATATAGGATATTAATTTTCCATTCGAAAATGGTAATATATCAGCTTTTTAAAAAAAAATCTAAATCACAGCATGAGAAGCTAGTGATCTCTATTAGTAATATTATTGTATAGTAATATTATTGTATCAAATTCCTGGTTAAATATAATATTATAGAGGTTTTTTTGTTCATTTAAGTTTATAAATTTTATATTATTAGCCCTTTACTGCATAATTTTTTTTGAGAAATTTTATTTTTTCTTGGTGTCAAAATGCCCTGTGAATGAAGGAAAAATAATATTTTTTTTTTTGAAAATTCCATTAAATTTTGTATGTTACTGCGTGGTGTCGCAGATTTACGACATTAGGAAATCTTACATTTCAGTATGACAAAATACAAAACCAAATGATAATAATTATAAAAACTAATTAAACACCTTATTTGATGTGTAGATATTTTTATTCAACCAATTTCAATCTTCTATACATTTTTTATTTATTTATTTACAAATGCGGATTTTCGCGTACATACGAATTCGTCAACTGTCAAAGCAGAAATGCAGAGACTATAATGCAGAAATGCTTTATTTCTTGAAATGTCCAAACAAAATCGGTAAAGTAGGATGTTTATGGTAAAACAGTTTATAGGCATCGAAAAAGCAAGGATATTATTTGATAATTTACACAGATGGCAATGGCTATATCGAAATAGTTTGAAATGTCGCAAATTTGCGACACTATGCAGTAAAGGGTTTGATTGCAAAAAATCGATTATATGAAATTGTTCATCTAGTAATACTTTAGTTAATAAATTTATGAAAACCACTAGCGCAGAACTGCGGTAAGTAAGAAAGATTGAGGTATTTATAAAGGAAAAATAAACCTAATATATTTTGCTTTTCGGAATTGACTGCGGACCCTCACGTTGACTACTACACTATCATTATTCTTTCTGTTTCGCTAGTCGCTCACCTCCATTCAACAGGCAGTACCCGCCACTGAATTGCTATAGCCCTGAGAAAATTGTTATTCAGTATGTCTTAAAAATATGTAACATTTATATATGCGTATATTAATTTATGTAAATTCGGTAAACATGTAAAAATGTGAAACTTATTTTTTTCCAATGCAAGCTCGAAATTAATTCGAACAAAAAAACTCGAGATCGCCGGTCGTTAAAACAAATCGTCGCTCGAATTAACAGCGATAAAATACATGGCGAGCGAAAAAAAAATGTTAATATTGAAAAAAAACCTGCGTTACATTTTACGACTCATCTCATCCTACCTTGTTTATGCACACTGTGATTCTCAATCATAGAAGAAATTTAGCTATTCCATACATGACTTGAAAACATTTCACATTATTATATACCCACTAGAAAGAATCATAATATTTGAAAAAAAATACGAAGCTCGACGGGATATGAACCCGTGTAACCACTGGTATTGCGCAAATTGTTGCATTTACCAATTATGCTACGAGCATCCTATCCAATTGCGACAATTTAAGCTAGTAGGTCATACATAAAATGATTATCAAATCGCGCTATTATTGACTATTGGTTTTTCTGTATTAAATCAAGGAATATGAATTACCTTAAGGCTATACTTCAGTTGAAGCGTGGTGTAAAAAGATCGTGGCTAGGCGATGCGCGGATTGTTCAAAAGACGCGTGCCGAACGAAATATAATTTGTCATAAAAATCCAACATGCGTCCATTTAATGTTATGTTTATATTACTAATATTAATAGTATATTCATTGACATGTTTTCTTTTTTAAGGCGATACATCAGTGAAACGGAAAATAATTTTCAACTATAGGCGCGACGAAATTTTGGACTCGCTCACTACTCGCTGGCATTCTGAGAGAGAACGCCGAGCTGGACACACGTCAATTTGTTTCGTGATGGCGAGGGGCGTATCAATTCTTTAATCGTGTAAATATGACTAAAAACGTTACCCATTTACTTTAAAAAGAAAACATGTCAATGAATATATTATTATTGTTACTAATAGAATAATAAACAGAACATTAAATGGATGCATGCTGGATTTATATGATAAATTATATTTCGTTTGGCATGCGTCATTTGCACCCGCGACCCGCAATCCGCGCATCGCCTAGCCACGATCTTTTTAGACCGTGCCTCAACTGAGGTATAGCCTTAAGTACATACGTAAAGTTTTTTAGTTATCTTTACACGATTTAAGAATATTTTCATCCGACGCCGTGACGAAACAAATCGACGTGCAGACACCTCGACTGTCAGTCTCCTATTGGCGACTAGTGAGAAATTTCGTCGCACCTACTGTTGACAATTATTTGCCGTTTCACTGAAGTACGCTTTTAATTACTAACCGACGCCCGGCTCTCGACAATTATTTTAGTTATAAAGTTATAACAATTTTTAATAAACTATTTCTTATATTCAACGGATAACTCACAAGAATTTTGAGAATGTAACATTCCATATGTTGAACATACATAACTTGAAAACATCTCACATATTATATACCCACTAGCTCGTATTTATTTTAAATATGATTTTTTCTAGTGGGTACATATGCGATATGTTTTCCTGTTATGTATGTTCAATATATTAGGTATGTAATGCCACATTCTCAAAAATTTTGTGAACTATTCGTTGAATATAAGAAATAGTTTATTTAGCTATTCCACTAATATAAAACTTCTTCCATAGCTTTCAAGACCGTATTCAGATAGGTCGCGGCACTAAATGGCGAGTTCCGATGATAGTGCGAATTATTGCGTAACTTTGAATACAATATGGTACCCTCATTAACTTTTGTTACTTACTACAATTTTTAATTTTGCCTCTACGTGCTCCTCTCTTCCATGGGTACTCTTAACTTAAAGTCGGGCCGCTACGGCAGCTATCTAGGGTAGGTTTGTATCGAAGTATTAGCGCTTATTGTAACAATTACAATAAGTTATTTGTAATTGTTACTTCTTTTGTCTGTGATAAATTTTAGAGCGATATAGACAGTTTTGACTGTTTAGACGACTAACTTATTGTAATTGTTACAATAAGTGCTAATTCTTCGATACAAACCTACCCTAGATAGCTGTCGTAGGGGCTGAAGCATTCTTATGTATAGAATAGATTCGCCAAGACATTCAAAGTCACAAAAAAATATGTTTATATTTTTAAATACCATTAAACCACGATAACCGCCACCAAGTATTGTCTTATGAAGCCTTCTAGATATTATATTCCAAACTCAATCTCCGTAGACCGTTCACTTCTCCAAATAATGTCACAATAAATTTAGCAAATAGTTAATAACCATTGATCGTTACATAAAACTACCCCAATAGAATTCCTCAGGGTACGGTGAAAATCGTCACTGGATGGTAAAAAAAAATGTGTAAAATTTCAAATTAATTTAACCACATCCCAACCACGGTAAATATTGATAATTTTCATCATTATTGATAGATACTAAACGGAAAATTCGAGTACCCAATCGTTTTTTTTTCTACGGTTTCTAAGACACATCATCTTTGAATGTTTTTTTTTTTACAAAAACTAATCGTGACGAATCCCAGACCGCTTGAGGATTGAATGCTCTTCATCATGATTGCTCTATGTCCGGAACACTAAACCCGCAGTGACGAAATATCCGTCGAGATGAGAGTCGCACAACACGGCTCCGAGAAAAGATGGTATTAAATTGTATTGAAATGTACACAGAAAAAAATCACCGGACGCGAAGTTGTACGACTGGCCGGTATGTGGGTCACAGTTAGGTGAATCGGCTCCACCGAAGGCCAGGTTACTGTTATGTTTTTGATATTGGGAAACCATCGGCGGTTATGGTGTTTTAATTCGACGGAAATTAATGGTGAAATGTGTAGGTACGCGGTAAGGGCGCTTATTTTCGATGAAAATATCAAACATGGCAATGGACTAATGTTAAATGCATTGGCGATAATTTTAGATAATGTCTAATAATTACCAAGATACACACGTCATTAAACATATCGTCACCTCAATACTACAACTAGATAACTTGATGTTCACTGTTTTTGTGTTAGCTATTGAATATTATTCTACATTTCATTCTCTGCAATATGATAAAACTAGGTAAGTCAGAAGTAGGGAATCCAATCCCGGGATCCCGAGCTATTTTCGATTCCTATGAATCCCGGGATTGGTAAACATAATCCCGGGATTTCAGGATTGGTTTTTTATCAATTTTTATGGAAAATAAAATAAAAACTAAAATAACAGAAAAAATACTTTTAATAACAAATAACTAAATTAGAAATAAACTGAGTTTGATAAAGTTGTATTTATACCCATATGTAGGTTGCCGATTCATTTTATTTTTTCACATAAATCAATAAAAATGAGAAAGATTGGAATAAAACAATTCTTCGCACTTTTAACAAAGTAATTCCACCATGATCTCATAAGTTTTACAGCAGTTTCATATTTGGCTGATTAATTAGATTTATGAAGCGGAAAGGCCATACACCAACCACGATATGCTTTATTAATGAGTTTTTACTACCAGAAACAGCAATCTCATATTAAATTCACATTATTATTTATATCACAATATTATTTACTCCATTAAACTTATGTATTTTCAAGATTGAACAATTAACATAATTAACAATAATAATTACAAGATAAAAAAACATTTTATATACAACGTTTTTAAATTTTCTGTTGAATTATTATATTGAATATGCTCAAACTTGTACTTGTATGAATTAAATAAAAAACAAACAAACAAACAAATATAAAATACTGAAATATCATTTTGACATTTCATTTTGATTTCCATAGTAACGCACGTATATATTAATAATTTAGTTGCTAGGACAACCGCCTTAGTAACCAATAATAGTCTTTTTGTACAATAACTTTTTACGGATTTTTCTGAAATAACTTTCTATACAAATAGAATTAATTGAAAATGAATTCGATTCTGCTTAAAAGATGGCTAAAGGTATTAAATGAATGCATTGGCATCGTGTTCTGGTATATTCTAAAAGTTTCAAATACACTAGCTAGCCGGGAAGTAAGTTAAAAATCGATTATAAGATTTGTACCGGACAAACAACCACCGGACAAATAAGAATACGAGCTAATGAAAACATTGTATAAAAATGTCTTAAATTATACTAGATTTATTTTTGAACGATTTTATTAATGTTATTTGTAAATATAAAAAAAAAGTATTAACAATGGAAAAGATCCCGGGATTATCAAATTGTAATCCCGAAATCCCGGGATCAGAATTTTGGCTCGGGATTGGATTCCCTAGTCAGAAGTTAATGGGAACTGAACTAATTTTGTGTTTGAAAATACTAGTTAACTTTAAAAATAAAAAAATAAATAAAATAATATATCTATCTACAATTTTTTATCATACACTTAAACATTATTTAATTTTTCCCAATTATATGAGCACAATTTTTCATTTTTATTTTAAATAATAATTTTAGCCTGCCTAGAGTTACGTTAATCAAGTAAAGTTTAAATTTCATTTTCCCAACAATGACCAAATCAGAGTTATCTAGTTGTAGTATTGATGTGACGATATGATCAATGTATAAAAAAACTATTTAACCGTTTTTTTTTTAAAACTTGGAAACTATTTGGATATTTTTTTTTACTATTTCATCGGAAGTAGCGATGTGTGGTCTTGTGGAATATTTTTTATTAAATCTCTAAAATATGTGTGATGTGGACTGTCTAAACTACATTTGATTTGATAGTAACGTTAAGTTTAGAAGTGCGTTCAGTATTTGCCCCTGCTATAGGTACTACAACTATGGAAAAAAACGCGTCGCCCCTCCAGATCTTTCCTGCAAATACAAGGCAGTTTATGAAACTTAAATCGGTCTTGATCATATTCGCTCACTGTATTAACTATTTAAAAAAATAGAAGCATTCTAATTTACGGTTATAATTAATTGTTTCATGTGACAAATATGCACAGTTTTTTTGTGAAAAATTTGGATTAAGTACCTATACGTTTAACATAATTAAATTTATACATTATGTCCTAGTGAGGATTCTCGCTATCGGGGAGGCTTCAACCTCTCGCCCCGAATTTAGCGTATTTTAGAGAAAATATTGTTTCCATATTGTTATATAATTTGGTTCAAATTATTATGGATACAGTTACAATACAAAAGAACTGATTCACAGGAAAAGCTGATGTATGAGAAAAATGGTTATTGCAGAGGACTCTAAATACGTTGAGATTTGATCTTAATTATATACAATAAAATTTTCTATTCCAAAAACAATACAGAACAGGTTTTAGTGTACATATTATCAAAAACAATGCAAATGCACCGTTCTTTGGATAAGGTATAGTAATTATGACTATTAAAGTAATACTACACATTCGTGTATCAGAGATCATCGTCTTGCTAATCGGTTATTATGCTTTTAGATATACAGTGGCGTAGATTTAAAAAAATAACGGAGTGTAAGAAAAAGCTTAGCATTCTAAAAAACCGTAAAATTAAATATTATTAACTCAACATCAATATAGATATACATTTTTAAATAGTTTGTATGAAGTGTTATTGCATGGATTTTTCTCATTCGTTACTTCATTACTGAAGATCATGGTTTTTATGAACAGTTCCTATTCCGTAGAATTGTCCCTACACTTACCCGACAAGCGTGCCGTCGCGAAGGAAGACCCGCATTCTTGATTTGAAGGTCCAGCGTGTCTTGCCTCAAAGCCGGCATATCTTATAATGTCGGTCAGATGATTGATAGTCTTATGTTTAATTTTGACTAAGTCCCGTACCAAACGTACGTGATGCATTTTTATCAACGTTGAAATGTATCTTTAAATATCTTTCCCAGGCGCAACATTGCATTCCTGGTGATTGCGATGTTATGTATTCTGATTTCTACCTCAAATGTTCTATCATTGTGAATGTGAGACCTAGATAATAGCGAATCAGTTATCACCTTTACGATAATAGGCATGTTGCTTTTTTATAATTGATGTTTTCATTCAATTATCATGATTTTGTCATAAATACTGTGATTACATAATTAAAAAATGCCTAATCTTTAAAACTAATTATTAAAAATTAGCAAAATTATCGATATCAAACGTATATACCTACATGATTTGTTTTGAATGAATTTTATTTATCCCATACTTTTTTTGACCATGTCCAATCCTAAGAAGAATATAATTATTATGGGCGTCCACAGAGTGAAGGTTTTTAATAACAGATTTTTGTTTTTTCGAGAAATTGATGTTAACCACTTGCTCGACCTATTAGGTCCATACTTTAACTGCAAAAACACATTGAAAAACAATATGCGTATTTTCCAGACCCAGTATTCGAACCAGAGATCCACCATATTATAAACTGACTGATCGTGATCCATACTTACAACTTTAATTTGATACTATAGCGGAACAACTTAACCTTGAAATTACGCTGATTGCTATTTCACTGCGCACGTATTACATAGGGTAACATTAATACAATTATTGTTACCGTTATTATTTCCGATTGCTCTCACAACACGAAGCTTGTTGCATCGTTTTTTCTACTCGGCGATGCTCTAACTACGTCATATTTTCTGTCAAAACTATCAAATTTTACGTGTATATGGTATATTTATATAACTTATAAGTCTAATAATATGACATATTCAATAGTATAACTTTGCATATTTATCACTACATTATTTCGTTAGTATAAAAAATACAATGAATCAATTAATTATTTAAATCCTATCTGTGCACGCCACTGTAGATCCACCTCACTTTTGGTTCGTTGAGATGAAAAATATTCACACAGATTCCCGTTACACTCTTCGCATCGCATACATTCACACACTCACTCAAACTCACTCACACTCACCGACACTCACTTGACTCACTCGTTCACCGCAACGGTAATATTAATATTCCCGAATACCTGCTGCATATTATTATGATATCTTCACAACTGTTGGTGTGCGAACTGTTATTTTATTGTATTTAATTAAAAGACACAAAAGTAACAATTATTTAAATATATTTTTTTCCAAAGCTGTTCTACTAAATATGTTCTAAATTATGAGAAAACAACCAGAATGACAGATATAAAAGTAGATAAAGATAAATAATATGCATTTTAAATTTTACTTAAGTACTTGGTTTCATATCCACAGAATAGGTTTAAAGTAATACACATTTTTTTAATCGATGTTTTTTTTAATAAATTAAAACTACGTAAATTAATCACTTAAAATAATTTCGCTGTACCTATTAGGAAAAAACTAATAAGTTATTAAAACTAAATTTAAAAGATAAACACAGGAACACAACATTGATGGGAACTGGCTTACCTAACGTGACCATACGTCCTGTTTTTAGGTAGCCTATCCAGTTGTCCCCAACCACAATTTCGGGACGCCTAAATGTCCCATTTTCAGAAAGAGAGCAACCTACTGTAACAATTTAAAAAAAAAGGCGCGAAAAATCAAAAAATTGATAGAAAAGCACCGGTAGAAAGGGTCTTTTCTCTTTTGAAACAACACCGTTGCAAGTCGCAGATCTTGAAGCAATGTTAATTACCAAAGTAAATTTTAAGAAGTCCTGCAAAGAATTTTTATTTGAAATCAAAACCAAATAGGTATACTCTGTTCTTCAGAAAAATACAACACCACGTAAAATATTTATTTTCACGTGTTCATTCCTGTTCTTTTCATTAATAAATAAATACTATGAAGAAATATGCGTTTTCTTGAATGGGTACACATTCAAAATTAGTAGATGTCCCGTTTTGAGGGAAAAAATGGTCACGTTAAGTTTACCCTACTGGGTATTACAGGCTACTAATAATGTTAACATAAATTTTACTCATGGTTTTATAAATGCGTTTAAAAATTAATAAACCTAAAAAATCTTAACACCACTGCACATGGATGTACTGAAATATGACTATATTCTAAAATATTAGATCGAGAGGTTTAAAAGAATAATATTTTATGTAATAAAAATACTTTATGCAGTCGTCAAATGTTTAAAATAAATATAAAGGATAATAAGGCTTCAAAATTATTATATAAATAGATTATCCACAACGTTTAAGGAATGTTCAGGCTTATGCTTTGAAAATACCATAAAACTCCATTTTGACCTACGTTAGGCATGTGGGCCCTTAAGCATAGCGACTTTTTACAAACTGTCGACTTCAAACCCGAGGAGAGTTTGATTTCCGGCTCATTAACAATCAAATCGTTTGTCTTCTTGGCCGTCCAGAGGACTCTCAGAAGATGCAGATAATGCAATCGATTCATCAGAAGATTTAAAGGGGGGCTCGAAACAATTCAAACCAGTCATATAGTTAGTAAATTACAATAAATATCATCAAAAAATGCGTATTTTTTTACAAATCTAGCAACAATATTGCTCAAAGCATAACAAAATCCCTTCAACTAAAATAAAACGGGCCCATAACATAATTACTCAATCAGTACGTACCTACCCTATTATTACACATATTTATACCTATATGACTATCATCGTCAATAATTGATTTTGATTACAGAATGTGATTTCTTGTGTTTATTGTATTTTTTATCGTGGGTCACCACATCAGTCTCCACGTCCTTATACCCGTCACTGCAGAAGACTAAAGTCTGAAACACCGCCAATGACATTATTAATGTATAACGCACTCAGTACAGTAGCTAGCAAGTAAATTCGCGCATAGCGAAATTCGCACATGTATAGGTAGACGTCACGTGACAAAATTTCGCAATTTCCATTATGCGATATCACGCATCGGGAATTTATAGCAATATCACCTTTAATGTAATGGTGTTGTGTAACAGATTATGCCATTCGGCAGACCCAAGAAAAAAGTGAGTGTCATTTTTTTTCAGATGATTTATCCATATTAATGTCATTGAGCACCGCATATGAAATGCTATTCGATATAATTATAAGTACATAATATATTAAAATATTACTTTGAAGTATTTCCAAATGTTGCACATGCCTCTTTAAACCGTACGGGCGCCCGACTAGAAAAAAACATACATCAGCACATCCGTTTTAATTTGTAAAGATTTAATAATACCCGCTATCCTCTTCCATCAAATAATAATGTTGTTTTAATCAATACACTGGGTGTTAATGGGTAAACGGGGCGGGTTCGATTATCCGATTAAATCGTAAAAACTCGGAAAGATTCGGAATGGAAACACTCCATATTAGGGATTACAAATTTATTTTGGACGGAATTATCAATTACGGGATTGGCGTTTCGTCGATCCCGGAATATCTGAACTGGAGATAACATATTTGGTATTACATATAACTAGAGTTGAGTTTCGGGAATTCTCGAGAATTTTTCGAGATTTTCATTCCCGAATCTCGAGAATGAAAATTTTTAACATTTCGGGAAATCCCGGATCTCGAGAATCTTTCTTCAGGATTTCTTTATTATCAAATATTAATTGAAAAAATGATTTTCTATATGAAAAAAATGAACAGTAAACACAAAACGTTAAAAATCCGATCGGCGCATTTAACAAAATTAAGCCAACGTCGACTCAAAATGAGCGCAATTTTTGCAACATCAGGAAATTTTGTCTCAAAAACGTATGCAATTTTCAGATGCAGCGATTGACAGTCTGTGTTTTTTGAAATTCTATGTTAATAAGTAATGTTTTCAATTATTATTGTTTTTTTTTACGTTCTATTTTGTTTGTCTTCTTACATAAATAAAAGAAATCATATTTTTTTGGAATTTGTCTGTTTTTACACTGATTTGAGGATTTTTGTTTTTTTTTTAATTTCCCGATATCTCGAAAATTCTCGAGAATTCTTTTCTGGAAATCCCGAATCTCGAGATTGAGATTCTAGCTTGAATTGAAACTCTACATATAACGAATACGTAAAAACACCCGTATGTGTATTTTACATTTAGTTTTAATCGATGTTGTAGGTATTAGGTTGAATTCTTTGACCTTGTCCAACCTAATAAGATCATATGGGCCTCCACAGAGGTTTGAATTAACACATTTTGTTTTTACAAGAAATAGATGTCAGCCACTTGTTCAACCTATTAGATCCATATTCTGACTCATACACAAATTGAAAAACAATATTTGAACTTGTCAGACCCAGGATTCGACGCTATTTATAGGCCGCCGCTTAAACACTGTTATCGTTACGTTGAATAGTAACGTATAAGTTTGTTGTTATCGATCTTGCAATCCCGATAAAATTAACGCACTCGCGTATGATTCAATATTAATCATACATCAGTGGCTAAGAGGCTATGCTGTTAAGATCTGACACAAATAGTACACACTAAACATTATCAGTCAAACGTATTTGTTTTCATTTAATTTAAGACTACAATGTGTAGATAGTGTATGTAAGTTTTTAAAATTCAATTAAACCCTGCCCAATCCAAACCGTAGTAGATAATAGTAAAAAAAATATTTGTTTATCTATAAAATGTTATTTATCGATTATGGTTTGGGCTAGGCAGGGCTTAATGAATATTTAAAAAAAAACTAACCAACACATCAGCGGTAATACTTATGTATTCTTAAATTCAACAAAAACAAACAATGACTTGATAGGTGTACACTATTTTTGTCGGATCACCCATAGCATACCTAAACTATTATGGTTTGGTTTAAGCGAGGTTTCATTGACCTGTGTGTCCCTGATAACTATCTTAGAAATCGGGAGCACCAGTTGTTTGTTCTCCAAAGGTGCAGAACTACCCTTCCATTGGTGATATCAATTGGGAGGGCAATGACTCTGTTCAACCAAATCGCTTCGGATGTAGATATATTCTACCTATGTGAGGATAACTTTGGGTGGATATTTTTTTATAACTTCTTAAAATAGGGTCCACTTAGCCCATTCGATGCTACTTACGTGTATCATAATTTTTGCATATATTTATCTTTATACTGTTTAATACTATTTCGTGGATTTTTAAACGCCATGTTGTGAACGTCTTATATTTATAACTCGTTGGACGACATAATCACATTTTTTGATCTCAGGGCTCCAACATTTCAAATCCCGGTATTTTTCTACAAAAAATTGACGGGAATCCCGAGATTCTAAAATCGCAACCCTATTCCATACCCGTTCAATGCCTGTCGGATATTATGTTATATGGCCTGACCTTTGAGTTGCTGGTATTTTTTGTTAGTTCTTTAAAATGTGATCAATCAGTTTTTTTCTGTTGGCTCTTGTAAGTGCGGTTGTATGAATTTGTTTTTTATTTTGTAATTTGGAGCTCCGGAATCTCCGAAGGCTCGACTTAATCTCTCTTCCGGTGATCGCTCGGTTATCAGGATGTATGTATATTAATATACCAAGCTTTCTCTTGAATGAAATATCACTTTTATGATAGCATTAATAGAATATTCCGTGCGAAATCTTGCTGCAAAACTGTGAGCAATACGAATATTTTAATATACTGAGATTTCTAAGCAAAAAGAGCGTAATGGACAATTTTGGCGAAAATGAATTTTTTTAAAGTGTTAGGTTAGGTTAGGTTAAATGTGTCATTTTTATTAATATTGTAGTTTGAAGGTAAGCATGTGTTATTTCTACTTTGTATATCATTGTATGTAAGTAGATTAATATAGTTTTGATATGAATGATTATAACCTCAAAGTAAGTGAAATCACGATTTAAAATAGATTTAAACTGTTAAACAATAAAGTATAGACCATATGTCAAGGTTAATTAAAAATGAACGTAAGGGGTTCGAAAAAAACGGCAATTTCCATTATCGTCAAATGTTAGTAACTGTCGTTTTTGATTCCAGAACTGTCACTTATTCAATGTGAATTTAAATAAACCATACAATATTTGAACCAGGTTTTCTTTTTACTTTAGCTTACTGTAAATTTATTATATTAAAATAGCTTCATTGGTTTGTATAAACTGATAAAAGAACACATAATTGACACTAATATTACACAATCTAGTAGCAAAACGCTTGACAGCTGTTTCGGATCGCAAATCCCCCCCTAATCAACGTTTTCTAATACCATAATAATATAATATTAGGTAGTTTGAAAGTTCAGACGATAAGCTTTAAGCCAGGAATAACTAACTGGTCAAATAATTTAAACTCGGATTTTAGAATTTATTGACAGTAATTTGTGTCTTTCCCATCATCGTTTCCGTATTACTTTTTCGATATTACATAACTACAAGTATTCATAAATGGTAGATCATAAAGAGAGTCATTGCTTATGACTTGTCATATTTCTCAAATAAAATATTGTACAATACTGCCAGACGGAGTTTGGTGCAATGATCTACCAATAAAAGTAATATTAAAAAGTAAAAAGTATAATATTTGATTGATCGATAATGATATGTAGCTCTATAGTCTATCTAGTAAGTCTCATAGATATAAAACAACGTATCGCTCATGAGAAAACAATACTTCGTATGCCACAAAACACGAGATGAAGACAACTCTCAATATATACTATTAATATATAAAAATTCTTCATTTTTTGTATTTCACTATTAAGATTAATAGTTGAATACGAAAAATATGTGATAAATTTGATGGAATCATAGAGTTAATATAGATTTTTTTTCATCTCATGTACAACTAGTGTTATGTGGCATACGAGGTATTGTTTTCTCATGAGCGGTATAATATTGAATGAGACAAATTTAAATTTTAAAAAAGAACAAGCCTTCTGAACAACATGACAACAATTTCTGGTAATTGTGAGGTTTGTAAAGTTTTACGTTGTATGAACAAAAATTAACTTAAAATTTTTGTGTACTGATTTTTGAAGTTATGTGTTCAAAAATCTTACGCAGTTATATTCGATAATACTAGGGAAGTCGATAGAAATTTCAATTTTTATACATTTGGTTTTTTATTACAATATTTTATATTATATAGGCATATTGTAATATCAGTTACCTCAGTCATTTTCTACGTAAAAATGGTATACTATTAAAGTTAGTGAGAGTGTTGACACTTGATATTTCCTTGTATATTAATTAATCTGAGGAATATTTAACATGTTTGTCATTTTTGTCCTCTAAAAATTTGCCCGAGGTAGTATAGTTTTCTATTTTTGATGATACGGAAACTTATTGGCATTTCCAGTGGTGTGGTGAAGTCGGGGCAATCCATTCTAACAGTTTTAATCAATATTACGTTACATGCAATATTGTTGAATCACGCCAATATAAAAAAATTGGTTGTTGGTATTTGTAACATGAGAAACAAATCGAGAACCGAAATACGTATGCTCATATTCTATACATTGTACTTAAAAATTCGAAAAGCGGTTAAATAGTCGAATTCCGATGTGATTATAGGAACAATTATTATTATTGGGTAGTCTTTGTTCCTTCATAGGTACTCTTTAACAAATTTGAAAATTCACACTCACCTTACGTAGATACTTACACACCGACGACTTGTCTTACTAATTCATATCGATGGCATTCTATATTATTAACGCAATATTTTAAGATGGATGAGTATCTAAAATGAAGGGTACATGGGCAAAACAAGAAATGTCAAAACACCAAAAATTGTCGTAATTAACAATTTAATTTTTTAACACATTGGACATTCCTTGTTTTTGTTGTTGGTGGAAAAAGAACTACTTTTTTGCGTCTTCAGCTCAATACTTGTATTGCAGTTAAAAATTAAAAACTTGACACACTTCGAAAATACACAATACAAAACACCAACTGCCAACCGGTAAACACATGGCATAAAAGTTGGCGTTTGACAATTCATGTTACAGTTACACGTCATGGGATCTTCGCACTTTTGGACCTGAACGGGGTATTAAGAAATCGTCATTTTCGAAGGACTATGATTTGTTTTACGCTTTTTCATCAATGTCAATAAAAATACACGTGCACGTGTAAGTGTTACCATACTTAAATCATTTTTCAGTTTCGTGTGACATTTCTTGTTTTTCCCGTGTACCCTTCAAATATTTTAATTTATCAATGCTCCAGGACTTTAATTATCACTACTTCGCTGGTCCTTTCCTATTCATTCGAATGCTTTAAATCTACATTTTGTGTCATTGTTCATAATATATACAATGAGACATGAACAATTATTAAATCTTGAGTATTATTCTAAGACGTCGTAAATACAACAAGATTAAGGACACCATTTATTATTCAAATAGATTTTTATATTTTTTTTCATATTAATATTATTCACATGGTTTACTTCAATTCCATAAAAAAAAAATGTTTTTTTAGTTATTATGTTTGCTTTCTTCGTAAACAAACAAACACAATATATATGAGAAATAAAACCAGATCATCATTTTCTTTACGAACAAAAGCAATTAAATAATACATATTTTTCAAATAAAAATAAATTATTAGTTTACAAATTTTACCTGCTTATTGTACAGAATATTGTTATTGCCAAATACGTTTGGCCTGTTTCCATTTATTAATTAACGCATTAATCGAAAAGGCCTTCATTAACTAGAAAACCAAAACGCGGACGAATTAACAAAAATAATTGTACATTTTGCTAAATTTACGACCGCTTTTGGCAACGTGTTTATTTATTTTAAAATAACAATACAATAAATTCTTTGTGTCTAAATAAATTACAATGGAATTAATTGATAATACTATCGACCGGAGGTGCTAGATTGAATAAAATTTTAATTCAAATCGATTGCGTTATTGATAATTGATATGTTCTTGCTATTCTTAAATAAAATCGGATATTTTTATCAATTAGTTTTTCATTTAAAATTATTAATGATAAGCTTTGTCAAATAATCTTTTTTTTAAGATGAAGATAACATTTTATATTTCAGTTTGCCATTTTTATTGAATTGGCTATTTCTTCTAATATAATATTATCTATTATTTGGTCGCAAAGAAAATTGGTTGTAGAATTTAGAACGCACATAAAATCTATATTTAATCATTGAACATACATAATTTTGAAAAACACTTTCTGAGAGAATATATTATAACCAATAGAAAAAAGGAAGCAACCCCGACAGGGAATCGAACCCTGCATCTCCCGGGTTTACGCCCCATCCGCGCATTACCTCTATGCTACGCAGTGACATACTAATTGCGACAAATTTTTACTATTGGCCACTTGTAATACCCACTCATCAGCGTTCGTCCAAATCAATCTACTTTGGCAATCGATTTTTGTTTATTAAATCAAAGTAGATGATGAGTGGGTGGGTGAGTGAGAACCCGCTGATGAGTGGGTATTAAAAGTGGCCAATAGTTAAAATTTGTCGCAATTAGTATGTCACTGCGTAGCATAGAGGTAATGCGCGGATGGGGCGTAAACCCGGGAGATGTAGGGATCGCTTCCCTGCCGGAGTGGCTTACTTTTTTCAAAAAAAGTTTTTTTCTATTGGTTATAATATTATATTCTATAAGAAAGCGTTTTTCAAAATTATGTAGGTTTGTTCAATAATTAGAATGATACATTCTTAAATCTTGTGAATTATTCGTTGAATAAAAGAAATAGTTAACTATATGCAATGACATTAATATGGACGAAGCATCTGGAAACAAAAATGACACTCACTTTTATGTCGGGTCTGCCGAATGGCATAATCTGTTCTAACGCCAATGCAATAAAGGTGATATTGCTATAAATTCCCAATGCCTTTTGTCGGGTCTGCCAAATGGCATAATTCATATTTTAATATCAATATCGCTCGCTCAAATGAGCATTGACACTAGAAACACTGTTCTAACGCCATTACAATAAAGGTGAAATTGCTATAAATTCCCGATGCGTAATATCTCATAATGGAAATTGCGAAATTTTGTCACGTGACGTCTACCTATATATCTGCGAATATCGCTATGCGGGAATTTACTTGCTAGCTATTGTACTGAGTGCGTTGTCCATTAAAAATGTCATTGACTATATGTAATCGTTTTTAATATCAAATGTTCAAGAAACTTCAAATTGATTAGATATACTATAATCTATTGCTCAAACAAACTAAGCACATACATTAAAATGGTTAAGGCTAACATTCGAAAATAATGATAGTTTGTCAGTGATGAGCAATTCCTACTCGGGATGGTTTTATGTGTCCCATCGAGGATTTTTTAGTGTGACAATAATATGTTGAATAATGAGTGAATAGTATTGTATTGTTTTATTAAATAGTTTTAATATGCAATAAACATAAGATAATATTTATTTAAATGCAGTTTTTGATTAAAAGAAAGCTTAATCATAACTGATTTAGACTGTTACTATTGATTATGGAATGTAACTGTTTGTGTAAATAAAGTTGAAATTGAAAGGTGTTAAATAAAATTTCATGGTAAAATATTATTTTGTTGATGTTTATAGCTGTATCTAACAATGGCGAAGACTCCATACCAGGCTAAAATTTAATCGCATATTAATGTACCTATAAAAATAATTTTATTTGCCAACGACATCTGTCGTATATCTAGGAAAGTAGGAATGTATTATAAATAAAGGTTTAAAAAATATACAGGAGCGTGACATCTGTCTTTAACAAATTTGTCTAATACTTATTTACCGTGAATATGTTTTTTTTTGTATGAACTTTATGTCACGTGACCTCAGGATGTCTGGAACAGTCTATACAAAATGATCGGCGCTAATACGTAAGATTAAAATCTAAGCGTATAGTATATTATTATAATAATTAATAGGTAATATGATAATTTAAAAAAAATCTACGGCATTCAATCACATATAAATAAATATAGATTGTTTTTAAAAACAAATAATAATTTTGATTAATCTAATGGAAATGTTTAGGAAAATACATAATTTAAGCTCATCGCTTAATTTTATGTCTTCAGTGAGTTTCATTTCATCGAATTAGTGTACACCTATCCATCAGTAGTAATATCATATTATATTCTTATTTCCCATAAATGTACCTGACAAGTGTGTTCTTTTTCTCTGATCTCCACAGCCTACTTCATTCGAAAAGTCACCTTTCGCCACTGGTATCAATCTATGAACTAATATACTATCTTTAATAGAAGTCAGTTAGAAGAGATAATTCATTATTAGTTTATAAAATTATTTTTTTATGATAAGTATCGATTTAAACTAGCGTAATTTCAAACGTTCTTATTCAAAAATATAATATTGGTAGTGAGATCTAGACCAATTATACCGCATTTTATTTCACAATTTTCACATAAATTTGGAAGTAAATCAGCATGTACTTTTTTTTAAACCGTGAGATCTTCGAACAAGTGCAGAAAAAAATGTTATTAATGAACTTTTCTAATAATTACGAGGTTTTCTGACAGCAAATAAAATTGTGATTAATGTTGGATTATGCAACAAAGATATGCGAGAATACCTTACAGTAATTATATAAGGAAGGTATATTAGATGTAATTTGTATCTTGACGTTTTACAAAAAACATATATATGATTAAATAATTAAACCTCTTGGTGATTAGAAGATAAATTGCTCTAACGTTTTAGACGTAAAAATAAAATGATGGATTAAGACTTAATTTAACGTTATATTAATCAAAATAAAATATAACATATTATAGTACTCAATGCACCAAGGGGCGGCACACTTTTTTTTCTCCAGACGTATTCTGCAGGCACCAAACTAGAAGACTCCAACCTTCGCACTGGATTAGCCAGTTCCTCACCGGCCATGGCAACTTCACCGCCAGACTCCACGAGTTTGGCTTGATAGTAGTAAACCGGGTTGTACCTGCGGGCATGACCACCAAGATGTTGAACACATCATCTGGGATTGCCCGCTTATGGGACTCGAACGAGCGGAGCTGTTTGCCAGGGTCCTTCCTCACACGGGCCCAATTGGACATGGAGATCTGATAGCAACCGAGGCCAACTTTGCGGCATTCGAGAAATTTGCAGCGTCGTATGGGGAGCGGGATAGTCCCGACTCCTCTGTAGACTCATCCATTTCAATTCGTGACACTCAGTATGCGGGTACACAGGGCGCTAAACGTCAGCGGACCAGTCCAAAAAACAAAAAAAAAATCTTTCTTAACTTTCTTCTTTAAGCACTACGGTGCATGGTTGCAGCATCAGTCCCGTGTGGCTCCGTCTCGGGACGGAATGAGCACTTAAAATCACTTCTTTCAGACACGTTTAAAGCTTCATGGATCGGGAACTTTAACGTAGTACTCAATGCATATATTTTAAAAATGATCATGCACAGTTTCGACCGCTAAGAAGGACATATTTTCGAACACGTTGATTATACAAATAGATTTTGAAAAAAAAATCTATGCTAGGTTAGAGGTATAATTGCAAAACTATAAAAAAAAAACAAACAACTTCCTAAGATTAATTTCATGTTAAAAAAATGTTGTTTAATGTTATTCAATTTATTAAGGTAACATTATAGAAAGTTTTCAATTTTAAATAAGTAATCAAATACACATCGAAAGGAAAAAGGATGTAATCTACACAAACTAAAATTGACAAGAGGAACAAAAACATTTTTGTTATGGTTTTCGATCAAAGTTAAAATACAAAATAGACATAACCTTGAAGTGCATGATAATCGATAATTTAGTTTTTATATTCCTAATCTGATATTAATAATCGAGTTAATTAAAAGAAAAACCAACGAAAATTATGGTCATTTATCCAACTTCACTTCCTTCTTTAAAGTATTTAATTTTTTTACTTGCCAAATGAGTGCTTTATCCAGAACGCTACCAAGCACGTATAAAATTATAGTTTACGTAGTGTATACAACATAAATGTTAATTTATGATTAAAAAATTAAATTTAAACATTTACGGTTTTAACTTAATGGTAATTAATTAATTCACGATTAGTTCATAATTCGTTTAAAGCAATAAATAATTTACATTAAATTGAAAACAATGATATAAATAATATGTCTTAGTTTGGCATTAAGTTCATAAATTTAGTCATTATAATATTAAGTATTTTTTTAACAAACACGACTGAAAAAAAATCTAGACAGTTGAATTTAAACAACTGATTGATGTTGGCGGTGCGTAGGCATTACAATGTAATATTATATTTTATTAATTTGCTATAATAATCCCAAGTTTAATGGTATATTATTTATTATTATTATAGAGAATAGAAAAAAGATTTTCACATTAATAATAATGGTGTTTTTTGTGCTCGGAAAATAACTAAATAACTCTATCGTTGGAGCACAGGAGTGGAGTAAGTGATTTAAATCAATTTTATATAAATGTGTGAACCTGTGAATGAAGTTGCATAAATAGTTAAAGTGCTATTTACTGTCAAGAATAATCCAGGATGTTGCTGATTCCAGACATTACTTTGCCACAGGTGAGTTATATTGTTAATTTTTAACGGATATTGTATATTGTAACGATGTTACACTGACACTGCTTGGGCTCCTGGGGCCTTATGTTAGAACTTGCGAGTTGTAGTCGCTCGGTCGACATAACGTCATATGACATCATTGTGACGTACTACCGAGTGATAATAGCATTCGAGAAAATAACGCTAGTCAAATACTGGCGTTATTCATTGTTACCATACACAAATAGGTGTTTCAGCATAATGATATCTATGGTGAGCAATGTGTGTTGGGCGGCTTGCCTCGAGCGTGTATTGGCTTACGTCACAATTACGTCATGTCGTCGGGTGACTTTATATCACAACATAGGCCTGCTGGTGTCAGTCGAAGCGATGGGGTCCATCAACAATGTAAAGTTGCAAATTTAACCGGTGAGTATAAACTTATAAATATGATTCCTAATATGAAACCATATTCATAATGCTAACTGATGAAACCTCAACTCGGGGTTGAATCCGAGCATCTTTTTGGAGAAACACACCCTAGAGAATATGTGTTTCCGAGTCGCCATGGACTCAGAAGCTGACGATGATAACCCACTCTATAAATAGTGGCAGGAATGTCCCTTATTACCGAAGTTTAACTGTACATTATGAATATGGTTCCATATTAGGAATCATATTTATAAGTTATACTTAACGGTTAAGTTTGCAACTTTACAATATAATTTATTATTCTGTCAATAAAATATACTATTACCTACGAGATTTGATTCTCTTCTACAATCAACAGCGTTCCTATGCCGTAAATGCGGTAACATGGCCCCTACAAGGGGGGGCTGACAGAGCTCTTGCCTGGGGGCGTGATGGGTCGACCAGATAAGTGAGATAAACGCACATTAAAATTTTGCTCTAATAATAAAAAAAAAATATTTTTAGGCGCTATTTTACTTCTAAATTATTAAAATTTTAAAATATGTGGTTATGCGATACAAGTTTTATGTCAAGTTTAAGTGTCAAAACTCGATAACTCCATAATTCAAGTAAGTAGATGTTTTCAGAAATACAAAAATCGTTAAATACCATTTGGAAAATCCTTGTATAGTATCACATTGTCTTTAACTTAAGTGATAGGTAGGAGGGCCGAGATTCTAGCCTGTGTGTCCGTTTTAGGATATGGGGGTCATGTGCGGGAATACAACCTTTTGAAAGTATGCAAACTTCGTATGCAGTTTACCGTGAGTTGCTATACCGGAAATAGATAGCCATATAGCATTCAGTTCACACTGTTCTGGAGCATTTCATCATTAAGTAAGTTGTACGTATATTACAAACCCTGAACAAAATATGTGGTATAAGTAATTTTGTGTGCACTTTAATGGTAGGTATTAATTGTCGAGAAAATTTGTATCTGGCGTATGGCGTTAATACTAGGTACTTTTGTAGATACTTTATAATATCTTACTAGGCAAAAATACCAGGTGGCAGTGCCTTCGGTCAATATTCTTGTCGATGCGCTTAATGCGTTCAATGTGTTCAATGCGCAGCCAGATATAGAGAAAGTGTGTGTGTGTGTTGCGCAGCGTTGCATCCAGTCCAGACAAATCAAGACAAATATAATACATACTTAATTATATAATTCATGCATTAAATGTTACTTTCAAAATGCTGACTGAATTACTTACCTCTATTCATTTTTTTAATTTCATAACCTTGAAAATTATTATGCATTTCATCTAAGTAAGCCATATAAAACCTCGGTTTGGTATCTTTGGATTTGTTCAACTTTGATAAATTATTTTTGTAGCTGATGCCAAACCTAAGTTTCATACGGCTTACTTAGATGAAAAACATAATGGATTTGACCAATTTTGATACCAGACGACACAAATATGCATTGCTTTAGCTGTGTTGCTATCAGACTAGTAAAAAAGACGGATTTTTTGGCTGAAGAATCTGCATCAGTAGAGCACAGAATGGATATTCAGATTTTCAATGAATAGGAAAAATACACAAAAATAAGTAGAAGAAGAAAAATCTAATCTGAAATTTAAATAATAAGTCACATCTGTAATCATATCCATATTATTTATTACCTCTGGAATCAATTCATTATACAGACTCTACAGTCTAAGTGTATCAAACATGATTATTATTCTAAGTATCTATGTGTATTATATAGGAGAAAACGATAACACTTTAACAAATAACCATGTAAAGTGAATTAATTTAATGTGCCAACAAACCACTCTATTATAATCCGGCATCGTTAACGATTACAAATTATAGGATTTGTAACCGTTACATTTTATAACTGATAATTTCAGCAGTAATCATTTTAAGAGTAGAAATTACAATCGAAAAAAAAAAGTATTATATTATCCTACATATTGAGGAAACCTATTATTCAACATATAATGCATCTCGCCTACACCTATAAGAGTCTCGGCTTTTGAGCTTTGAGAATCGATGTCTCCTCCGAATCTTAGGGTTACATTGGTACGACCGCGTTACAAACACCCGAGTTCGTGAGCGGACACAACAGTCTTCGATGATTGAAGTTATCACGAAGAGACGCTTTACGTTGCTGGGGCACGTATTACGGATGCCGCCGGAGTGCGGCACTTCGTACCCTTGTGGCACAGCCTCAAGGGTTGCTTCGCCGTGGCCGGCCCTCCCTCACCCTACAAGAGCGACCTACGTGCTGCAGGTCTGAAATGGCGGAAGGCGCAAGAGTTGGTGATGGACCGAGGGAAGTGGCGCCAACTTGTGCTTGCCCTATGCCCCAATGTTGGGACGTGACAGGGTGGAAGAAGAAGAAGAAGAATGCATAAGTACATAATACATCATCTAAAATAGTAATTCTATACTATAAGGCTGAAAATTTGTCATTCCGTTTCGGAGGCTTTAGTGTTGAAGTAATTACTGATGATTCCTTGACCGATTTCTAGGTCAACGCAAGTAGTTTAAGCTGATCGTGTGATCATATTCATGAGATAGTTGTATTCACACTAAATTACAATTTAGTAGATGTAGGGATAGTATAACTCAATACGTGTGATATAAGTGTACATATTACATATTAAAAACAGTTTCAATTCAAGTTGCGTTGATTAAAAATAACCAACATAATATCTCAGTAGCTTTTCAATAGACTTATTTTTCTATTACATTGAAGTCGTGATTATCTGCATTTTTGTTGCGCACGCTTTTTATTAGTAATGATTTTAATACATTGCTTAAGTAACCTTAGAAGGTCAAAAAACCACGAAGTAATTATTATTCAATATTGAATTTACGTTACTTAATAATAATTGATACATGAACGACTCTATGACTAGGATGTCTTGCATGTTGTTTTACTTTTGATTGTTCTATTAGAAAATATTTTGTTCATCAGATTATAAACATTTACGAAACAATGCAATTTCTTAGTTTACAGTTAACTAGTAACAGTTATTGTTTAACCCATAGTATCTTAAAGTGGGTGCTGGAGGAATCTAGGAGAAAAGGGGGAGCGTTATGGAGCAACTGGACAGTATGAAGTTATTAGAATTGGTATTTTAACATTTTTTAAAGTAATCATTTACTTGAATATAAACACACTTTATATTCTAATGGATTCAAACTCTGTATTATTCCATTTAAGTCGTTTTTTGCGACCCGGGTTTCGCCTTTTGGCATCTTCAGGCGTCGTGTACACTCACCAAAGGTAAACACACACTGACAAGAAACACTCTTAACTCTACCTTATATAGTAAATCAATACAATAAAGTAGGTTAAAACTCCATTACCTACCTATCTAGTCAGAGGTCATAAAAAATACAATAAACAAATTATGAATAGTTCAAGTGTCAGTAAAAAACCTAATTAGTAAAAACCCTATCTTATTAATAACAATACACTCGATAGCATATTATTATAATAAATCATCAAAACCTAATAATAGATCATTATTCTTTATAAACAATAAAAATACTACACTCAAGAGGTGTAAATCGTAAATTCTAAGAAAAATAATTAATGGAGTTAACTAATGAGATATTAGTCTTACACGAAGCCTGAAGATGCCGAAAGGCGAAACCCGGGTCGCAAAAAACGACTTAAATGGAATAGTAAAGAGCTTGAATCCATTAGAATTTAAATTCAAATTCCATCAAGCACCTTCAGTCGATAGTATTAATATTAATAAAACACACTTTAGTCATTGTCATATTAATTACATATATATAGCACACCCAGCTTCTTCATTAGCTATTAATTTTAATATTACTGATTTGATTGTTAATAGTATTGAGATATCGGATGTGTTTATGTGAAATTTCATTTTAATAATTCAGTTGGTTCATAGTCGTAATAATTTCAAACTAACTTTTCTCGAAATTCAAATATTACACGTACAGTTTTGTAATGAGTTGTGATAAAGATATAATTTTCCCGGGGGAGGGATTAATGAAAAATATTATCTTTTCAAAGGGGATGGTGAAGCAAATGACAAAATAACGTATCTTGATGAAGCTCTCTCCTTTTATCAAGTACGTTTGACCGTAGTATAGTTTGCAGGGTATTGGGATGTTATTCCTGAAATAGACAATGGCGTAGAGAGAGCATTTTGAATTTTCTAAACTTGAAGTATCTGTAAGTCGTAGTAACACTTCCAATGCTACGAGTACCTTTGTCCGATGCGATAAATAGGGGCTAGGACGATTTGGTGCCAGGACAACTGGGCGCCACGCAATCGAATGAAATTCTAAAATGTTCGTGAATTATAGGCATTTTTAAAATATATATTTAATATTATTATTTATATTTAAATTATTATATTATTATTTAATACTATGAGAGAAATTAAATATGTAAGTAAATAATGATTTAATTGTGTATATGTTTAAGTTCCAGCGAGAAGAGAGTTCTTTTATTTTTTATATTAAACCTCAGGCATGATAATTCTCAATCTGCAATAAAAAAAAACATTATGTTTAAGCAAAAATTAAGTACAATTACTAAGTTGTAAATTGAAACTGATTAAAATTCCTCGTTTACTTTCTATATACAATCGTAACGAACATTTATTTATTTCATTCGACAGTGTGGCGCTCAATTTTACTGATGCCCAGTTGTCCCATTTCCATACATTGCTATATTAAACCTTATCAATATATCCGTGATATTGCGTGGTTTTCAAGGCAAAGCATTTAACGTAATGTAATTTCCATGGAAAATATTTAGTGAAATTGATAGGGATTGGAATACGTACCAGTTTTCCAAAAACCGGGATCCCGGTATTCATTTATAGCAAAATACCGTTATTTTTAAATCTAAAATACCGGTATTTTTGGTATTAAGAGAGCTGAGAAATTGAAAAAAATATGCTTATAAAAACTGACTGAATCATTCGATTGAAATAACCACAATAAAGCACCGCATATCTATTTTGGGCGGATAAGTTGACGGTAATGAGAAAAGCCATGAAAGTTCAAAAGTTCTTAACGAGAACCGGTATCAATGCTTTCATTTGGTATTGCATTTCGTAGCGTTTGATATGCCACAATGAGTAGGTAAACAGGACATATCTAGTCTATTAACAATATATTGTGTTAATTAATTTAATTCACATTATAATGAGTAGGTAAGTAATTGCCTGTCATACTGGTGCTATTGTCACGTCATTATGATACAATCTACCTTCCTAATGACTAAATTTTTGTGCCGTTTGATATATTAATATAATATCACGTTTTTACTGTAAATTGTATTCCATTTTTAAAATCCCATGTCACTCTAATTCTAACGGATATACTCCATCCATGTAACTGTAGTCCAAAGATAATGCGATTCTTCGAGCTTGCGAAAATATCTCACGCCGTAAAGGCAGCTTTTTTTGGAATGGCAATAATCATTAAACTTTATTGTGTGTGTGTGGATTAAAAAATTAAAAATCGATTTTGAGATCGTAAAAGAATAAATTTGTCATCGCATAACAGTTTTGTGATTACTTTATTAGGCTTTTAATAAAATAGAAGTTTTTTCATATTTTATTGTTAGATGCCCAATGGAATAACGTATTAATTTTGTTTTTAAATTATGTATAATTGCAGGAATAATTAACGAGCTGTTAGGTTCTTCTTCCACGGCGCCACATCCCGGGGTGGGATTTGGCCTCCTCCACAACCGCTCTCCACTCAGGCCACACTTCTCCAGTTACCGGGTCTTCCTATACGAAGCCAGTCCATTTCTACGGCGTCAGCCCATCTCCTTATTGGTCGGAATCTGGGTCTCTTCCGTTGGGGTAGCCACGTCGTCATGATCCTTGGCGCTCTAACTTCAGGCATTCACTGCACATGTCCCGCCCATCGTAGTCTTTGGGACTTACAGTATCTTATGATTGTTTGCTGTTCAATCAGCTCTTCCAACTCGTGTTCATTTTTATTCTGTAGTTCCCATTTTCCAACGTGGGTCCAAAGATTTTGCAGAGTATTTTGCGCTCGAAGACAGCTAATTTGTTTTCCTCGTTTTGAGTTAAGCACCAAGTCTCACAGCCATAAGTGACCACTGGCCTTATAATTGTTTTATATAATAGAAGTTTACTTCTTCGGCCTAGAATTTTCCACCAGTCGCTTGCAGGCATGCCAGCATTTATTCCCGGAGATAAGGCGGATTTTTATCTCCTCTGCTGTCTTATTTTGGGTATTTAGGCTGGATCTGAAATACATAAACTTGTCCACCCCTTCATATGCATGCTGTCCTATGTCTATATTCTGCAGCGGTACCTGATCGCGTGTACTGACCATATACTTAGTTTTTGACTGGTTTATTTGCAGCTCAGCGTTTTCTGCTTTTATTTTCATAGTGCCACCATGGTCGATCATCCTCTGTTTGGATCTGCTTGTAATTACTATGTCGTCAGCATAAGCGCATATCTGCGTTGTACTATTATCTACCCTGTTACCTACGAGCTGTTAGGTTAAATGCAACGAAGAAAATGTATAATATTAATATACTGATTGGTAGCTTCTTTCTTTTGGTGTATCACGCAATAACACAATACTTTGTATTGTACTAATGGCACAGGAATGGATTTTTTAAAAGTCAATTATCTCAAAAACTACATCGATGACACCGATGTTTGTAAATATTTATATCTGAAAACGGTTTACGAGAAATTGATAGTGAAGGATTAAAATTAACAGCGTCACTAACAAAGAAGTTAGTTTTTTTAAGAACTTTGTGTAGACAGCCTATATTTGGAGTAGGTACGGTACCATTCTCAAAATTTAATATAATGTACTGTCACCGCATTAACATCTCTGTACCGAATTTAGGTTCCCTGAGATATACGGAAAGTAGGCATAAACCAAATCTAATTTTAAAAAATTACAGGAAAAGAAGTTAACATATTTTTTTAATATTATAGAGTAGATATAAATATAAGACAGTATGTATCGTAATACATGGTATTGATAATTATTATCATTGATTAACGGTGCCAGTTCTTGTTTTTTACCCATTATGGTGCTAATGATTACACACATTGGATTTGGAATCATAAAACTCATCCGTTAAATATCGGAATAAATGTAAATATACAAATGAAATTGTTGTTACCGCAACAACCCATTATAACATTTTTTCGTAGATAAATGATGATTTTGATGATAACTCCCATCTCTACTTCACTCCACAACATTTAACAGTGCCAAACAGAGGTCAATTAGATAAACATTGTGTAAAATATCCTAATACAATATAGTATAATAGTACCTACCTAGATACTAGATAGCTGTTTTATTTACTTTATTTATTTTTTGCACATATCTTACAGTTTTATTGTTTGTTTGATTATATAAGTGTATAATATTACATAAAATATCCATCTACATTAAAAACAGTTTTTATTCCAAATCTTTGGTCACGACCACGATTATCAACTGCAGTTATTTTAAAATCAATAAAAACAAAATAATCTAAGTAAAAGCGTTAATTTGGGATGCGAAAAAAGATGAACAGTAAAGAACAATATTATTATTAGATAATAATTCTGAAAAAAAACCAAGACGAAACACAAAACGAGTGTTAGCCATAACAGTAAAGTAAACCGATTATTACCTATTGGCCGGCTCCTCAGGTTTGTAAATAATGCTCAACTATTTACCTGTCAACGGCGCATTTTTTCAAAGCGACTATTACATAAACTAAAGTCAGGCTTCGTTAATCTGTCCGTCTCTAGGAATGTAAACAATTCTGTAGATCTAAGGGAAATGTATCGCGTTACGGGTAGATTATCGTATGACTTACCTGATGGTAGCATTAGCTTTGACAGCTACAATTGGATAAATATCGTTGGTCTATATTGTAAATATTGTTTCTAAAATCAAAAAATAAAACAAACTCTCTAGAAAACATGACAATGATTCGTTGTATTTACGAGGCACGGACAATTTTCCGTTATATGAATACGATTTACGTGGTTTCTGTGGATTGATTTTTGTGACATACTTTGACATATTGTTATATGTGCAAAAATCTTATAGAAACGACATTCGATAACAAAAGCAAATCGACAGTAGAAAGGTAAAAGGACGTAATCCACATATATAAAATTTTACAAGAGGCACAAAAACGTTTTTGTTATGGTTTTCGGTCAACGTTAAAATACATAATAGACATAGCCTTGAAGTGCATGATAATTAATTAATAATTTGGTATGTATATTCCTAATCATTAATTATTGAGTTAATTAAAGAAAAACCAACAAAAATGATGGTTAAGTCGTTTTTCCTACTTCACTTCCTTCTTTAAATTTCCAGTAAATTTAGATAATAAATCGGCGTTCGCATCTTACATCCTTTGAACACTGTGTGTATTTAGTTGAGTAAAATGTTATTATCCAATAAAACCTATTTTCAAAAAAGTGAGGGTTACGTCCTTTTTCCTTTGTACAGTCGATATTTAAGAATACTCTATTTTTTGCCAAAATGCGAATTACAAGTTTTACAAAATATTTTCTTACGGTTAATCAGAATCATAATATGGAGTAAGAAAATAATATTTATATCATTCTGTCACCTTAAAATATTATTTTATTATTTGAAGTAGGTACCTATATTATAATACTCGTATATTGGTTGAAGTATTTAATTCTATATTTAAAAAACTCTGGATAAAATGGTATACTATTCTTAATACCCTCATGTTGATTTAAATTGAGTTCAGTACGCTATATTATTATGAAAATAAAAAAAAATCGCTCAAAAAGGGGTGTTTTGGGACAATGGTATATTTTTATCCAAAATAGAAACAAATATTAATGAAAAATATTATTAACCAAAACTTATTGGAGGCAACTGTAACGCTACGTAGCACACATGCGATATTTTGCTAAATAAATTAGGCAGAAGATTCTTCAGATAATCATTTTTTGTGTTTTGATTTATTTATGTAGAAAGTTTCATCAAAGAACATAAGGATTCATAATGTTTTATATTGGAGTTTTCATTTGACACCGAAGATATTAAAAAGACGACTGTCTGATTCGACGGCTTGATGATCAAGAAAAAGTTCGAAATCAAATAGAGGTGAATTATTCAGATCGGGAAATTAGGAGAAAGAAATATATTTGTATTGAGCTACTGGGCTACTTCGTATTACATTGAATTGTTGTTTGTTAATATTTTATTGTATATCCACTATATTTACAGCTATAATTATGGCCGCGCGGTTTAAGCGTCGGCCTATAACGTCGTGAGTCCCAGGTTCGAACCATGGGTCTTGCAAGTACACATATTGTTTTTAAAGTTATGTGAGGGTCAAAGTATACACCTTATAAGTTGAGCAAGCTTTTAATAAAAACATCCACTCTGTGGAGGCCCATATGATCTTATTAAAATCGGGCATGGTCGAGAAAGAAAAAAAAAAGAACCATTTAGTATGTACAATATAAACCAATACCCAATCAGTTCTTATTATCATTATTATTATATATCACCTTCTATTGAATGTTGTACGGTTATATTGCATTGAATTTCCGGTGGAGTAGTGGCAGACTATCCACTTATGTATATCTATCCTATCCACTTTTACACAAATAACTTGGTGGGTTTCCATTTAATATCTAAATTGTTTTTCATTATTTATTTTTTTATTAAATACTGCATACAAAATTTAAAAATATTATTGGTTTTTAAAATATCTACCAAAACCGTTCCTTGTAAAAACGTTTAATACTTAGATAACACACACGCCGTGGGAGCCAATTTGAGAAAAAGTATTTCAGATTTTTAAACATAAAACCTAGCATAAATTGCTTAGAATTATCTGACCGTTCACAAGGCAGTCTTTGGATTTAATAGACCTGAAATAAACCAACAAATCAAGTCGTGATCCATACTTAAAATAATTTAATACTGTCAGCAGGTTGAACAATTTCGACATTTTTAAACGCCCTCAATCCACAGAATAAACATGCCCAAAAATGTTTCCCGCTAGTTACAGAATCAGTGAGAAACCAAAATAAAAATTCTTGACTCAATTGAATACGTGGTCGAGGAAAATCGACGCAGCTTATTATTTTCGTGGCGTTTTGCAATATTTGATTTGATGGACCGTGGTGGCACGGAAAACAATTATTTTGTAACAGATTTTTAAGGTGTCAAATTGTTTATGTACAGTTGTGTGCTATGATTGACTGTAACCGTATTTTATTAATAGCTTAATCTTTCACTATTGTTATTCCATCGTTTACATAATGTTTTTCACACATTTTCAAAGAGAGTTGTGCTCTACATTAAAGGCCCACCCACATTGAGGTGCATGTCGCGGATTATCACGTGAAGTCACGGCGATAAAAATGTCTATGGTTTAGTCATTTTACAGAATATTTTGAACGTGCACTATTTCGTAAATTTACTGAATAATGACACTGATGAAGAGTGCCTACTGTAATGTATTAGTAATTTGAATTATTATTAATTATTTATTTCTAATTTCAATTAATTTTAACAGTTTCTACGTGTGCGTACGTTAAAATACATGCGACATGACATTCATAGATAATAGAACACAGCCTGCAGACCATAGAAAATACATAGTGCCAACTGCTAAAACCAAAAAAGAACGTCAGTTTGACAGTTTGACGTGACATTCGAAAAGTGCAGGCGTGTGGAGTATGATAAAAACGTTCAAAACGTCACGCAAGTGCAAATGCAGTGAAGTTTAACGTGAAGTGCGCTCATTCTTGTTTTAATGATTACGGCAGATTTTTCCAACTGACAATGTTCGTTTAAAGGTTCAAAATGTGCTACGGGATGGGAGCATCAGTCTGATAAAATTTGAAACATCAAGAACAACGACATTACGCACTTTTTTCCCGTAGCGGCAGCCCGTGACAGCAGGCGACAAGCACCGTGACATGCACCTCAATCTTAAGTGGCGTCGCAAGGCAAAGTGTCACCTTTATTCCAAATTCAAATACTGCCCCTTCTTTGTTTAGTCTTAAATTGTATATAAATTAACGGTGCTTCTCAAAAGTAAGAATGTGATAGTCGATGACTTTCATCTTGCGTCACCTCCAAACCATGATGTTGGAAAAACTATCCTAGAGGTAGAAAAAATATGAAGCATCTAACAAGGACAAGTACACACCTTTGTTTATTTTCAAATGTTTAATGGCGATTGTCTGACCACTATACCAGTCATTTTTTGACTGGACACAGTAGATATGCTGTCAAGCTCTATGTCCATGTAACATATAAATACGGGAAGCAAACCACATCCTCTGTGAATGTTCTGAAATGTTTACGGAAAGAAAAGAAATGCTCAAGTCTACAACTAGCTGTTGAGCCCAGCAAAATCGTCCGACCTGCTCGTCACAACGGCCAATTTTATAGCATTTAAAAAAAATATGAAGATCTCTTCACATATAATGTTAGTCTGTTTTGAATTAGTGTTGTTTTATATTATTATTTTTATTAATTGTGTGTGCCCTTACCTCCCATGGGCACATTTTATTTAAAAAGTTGATTTGAACTCAGTCAAAGCATACCCATTATAATTATTAAATTTACTGTTATACTCTTTTATTGGTACTTACTATTTATATTTCTTTATTTTTTAATATTGTTTAATACTATTTATTTGTTTTTTCTATTCCATGTTGTGAACGTCTTGAATTTGTAATTTGTAAAGTTCAATCAGATTCAATATATAATTTTTAATTTAAATGTCTTGGGTAACAGCTCCTCAGACATTCTCAAACATATCTGTTAGATAATAATCTTTAAACGTTTGACATGTATTAAAGTATTATAATTATGACGAATATATTATAATATTTAAATCATTTTTAAACAAAATGAATACAAATTAACAAAATAAACAGACGTGTATTTTTAAATTCGGAAAATATTATTACTATATTATAAAATAATAAAATTTATGTTTATGAGAAGAAAAAGAAGATATTAAAAATAATAAAATACATAATAAAACGTGCTATCTACACATTTTGTGAATTCTTTTATAAATATATTATATGGTATTAAAATAAAAATGCATATTTTTATTTAAGTAGGATTATCGATACGCTGATTTGCATATTATGTTTTTTATTATTATTTTACAAGCGGCGATTCTTTCATTCTTATCAATGCTGTATAATCGAATAACAATATAAAATTTATGACACATGTTAAAAATATTAACATATAAGTCGACACGTTGTGTCAAAATAAAATAATCGTAATTCAAATTTTGATGTTCTAAAGTTTAAAATGCGTGACTGGAATGTAAGTAAGGTATATTAACATTTGATTAAGATCTTTTATGAAACATGTAAAGTGTGAACTTTTATTAAAAACAATTACATTAAAAAACATAACTATTAAGATCGATGATATAAATTTGATTAAACTTCTGTGAATCATTAATTATTATAGAATTGTATGCTTATGTATGTATGCTTACATACTGTAGCTTAAAGTTTAGAAGAGATCTTTATTTAGCTACATATTTTTTCCGACTTAATATACGCGGCGTAAATGGAAACTGCCATTCTTGGTGGTATTGGCTTGTGTGTCTCTGATATTATTAGATTGAATATTAGGAATCGAAAGTATCCGTTGTTTGTTCTCCCAAGGTGCAGAACTAACCTGCCATTGGTAATGCCAAATGGGCTTCAGCCAAATCACTTCAGATATTGACATATTCCACATGCGTAAGGATGAGTATAGGTGGGCATTGTTTTATAAATTCTTAAAATAGGGTCTGCTTAACTCATTCGGTGTACTTCCTAGTGTCTAATTTATATTTTTTTTGTAATCATACTTTTCTACTATTTAATGCTGATATATCTCTTTTTTATATATATATAATACTTATTTATAAATATTTATTTTCTTCTAAATGTCATGTTGTGAACGTCATAAATGAATAAAATTTGAATTTGAATTTAATGTGAGTTTTTGGCTTTTATATTGTGTAGTGCAAAAATGTTTCGATGTCAGATTCTTAGTGTGAAACAACACAACACAATACTGTATATTCAACAAAAAATATAGTTGCAGTATTGCCATGCAGTTAGTTCTACGACGTAAACGTCAGATCTAGTAATTTCTAATGATGATTATTTAATGAGAAATAACTGACGAGTTGCAACTCAAAATGTCAGCCATTTCCATTTTTAAATAGCACGATCTAATTATTAATTAGGTATACTATCATCATCATCATCAGCCGGGGTCAATCCACTGCTGGATGAAGGCCTCCCCAAGCTTTCTCCAACTCTCTCGGTCCTGTGTCGTTCGCTGCCACGTATTTCCGCCGAACTTTACCAGTTCGTCAATCCAGCGGCTTTTAGGGCGACCCTGTGGCCGTTTCGTACCCCTTGGGTACCACTGGATGACGGCATTTGTCCAGCGGCCGTCCTTTCGGCGAGCAATGTAGCTATATCAAATTCCTAATCCATTATTCCTCGATAAAAATAAGTTAAAAAAAGATCTTGCAAGTCAAGTCTCATCGGATCTAATGCATATGCATAATGTCGACTTTATATTGTAAAGGTAACTATTAACATTAACAAACCCTATTATGATAGTGTTATCAAAACAATCAATAACATGGCAACGTTGTTTTCAACGATTTTTAGTGTTTTCGTTTTTTAAATTATGATTTAAGTACCTACCGTAAATCATAAAAAAATTACATTGAAGTAAAAGTATAAATTGAATAATTATAAATTAATATTTGCATTATCAGTGGTTAATGGAATAAATGCACACATCACGAATACAAGTAGGTATATCCTTAGACTATAGATACATCTAGACGCCACCCGTTGCATTGCTAAATGAAGCCGCGTGCCTTGCGTTTGGTTTGTGAGCGAGCGAACGCATTCGTCTACAAATGTTCGAGACCATAGACCATTTTGCCAGTGCTCGCCCAAAGTGCTCGCACTAGACGCTCAGAATTAAAATATAAGTTTCTATTTTTTTACGTTATATAGTATTTTTAAGCGGTCAAAATGCAACCATTAGATAAAGATATCCATAATTTAAGTTATTTTAAAGAAACACTAGGTCACTGATATTAAAATATATAATAAAATACAAATAAATTATCACGAACATGTATCAACTTACTTATGAAACGTAATACCATCTTCTTGCTTATCAGTACGGCTACCACATTTTAAGACAACACACAGAACCATCTTTTCTACTTAATTAACCAAAAATATTTACCACTGACTTTATGTTTAACACAAAAAATATCAATTTTAGCAACACGAGCTCACAAGTTATCGACGCTATGTGAAGCGTTTCGCCCCGATTTGATGGCGATACTTTTGGAAACTGGCTTGTAGCTAGTAGACCTTTTATCTTACTCTAGCGCGTGTCGCAGAGATTGTAAGGGTACCGAATACTTTCTCACTCGCACTCATGCATCGTTTTTGTTCAGGCCTTGGGTATATCTAATACTTGGATAGTACTTATTGAATTGAAAGTATAAATCAATATTAACTACATCAGTCGAAATATGTGTACTTTAAATTGCTTGAATAATATAGATATTCGTTACTGAAAATAATTTTGCTTCGTCGGAAACAAGCTAACTATATTTACTTGATTTTTTTTACAATAATGGTGTACGTAATTATATGACAACTTTACTGTCATCTTATTTAAATGTCAGTTGCCATTTTTTTCTCGTTATTTGACAAAAAATCAGAGCAACTACAGTTATTAGTAATTAGTAATTACATATTATTAGTAACAACATTATTTGGACTCATCTTTGTTGACATTTATTGTGTTTTATTTTGAATGAAGACTGTTATTTGCTAATATAACGTATACATCGTAAGTGAGTTACTTATTTTAAATTTAGTTCTTAAATGCTTAAAACGATAAATTAGTGAAAGAGCAAATAATTTTCAACTATAGGCGCGACGAAATGTTGGACTCGCTGGCATTCGGAGAGAGAACGTCGAGCTGGGAATACGTAAATTTGTTTCGTCATGGCGACGGGAGTATTAATTCTTAAATCGTGTAAAGATGACTAAAAACGTTACCCATTTACTTGAAAAAGAAAACATGTCAGTGAATATATTATTATTGTTACTAATAGAACATGGTGTGTAAAATTCCCACCTCCGCTCCCGTTATGTATATGCAGCCACGTCATACGCGGCCGGCTAACATAACCCTTACGTGTGCCAGATCAAAGAATTTAAGCCCTCATTTTGTCCCGAGCAGAGCCGCACGGGACTGGTGATGCAACCTTGCACCGAAGTGCGAATGCATGATGTTAATTTATATGGCAACTATCAGAGTGACTTTAGTTTGAAGAGTCGCAAGGGGAGTCGAGAGTGTCCCGCCCCCCGTACGCTCTGGCGAATTTAGTAAAGGCCGCAAAATTGGCCTCGGTTGCCACCATGTCCGCGTGTCCTATTGGGCCCGAATGGGGTCGGACCCGGGCAAACAACTCCGCTCGTTCGGGGCCCATAAGTAGACAGTCCCACAGGACGTGCTCTGCGTCCTGCTGGTCGTGTCCACTTGAGCAACCCGACCCATGTCCTGCCAAACCAAACCCCTGCAGTTTGGCCGCAAAGTTTCCATGGCCAGTCATGAATTGACTAGTCCAGTGGGTAGGCACCAGTCTCCTCGTCATGTGTCTCACCGAGACATCTGGAAAGTATAGAAAAGTCTGGCGGCCCTTAGAGGAGGCCACCCATCTCGCCTGCCATGCCGCATATGCGGTCTTGTAGACCAGCTCAGATACAGTTTTTCTGTAGCTCACGCCCTCCACTCTCGATGGCGGTGTCAGAGGGATACCGGCGAGAGTTGTATTGATCCTCCTCATAAGGAGAGTGATCGATCCTCTAATTTGAACGTGCAAGTCGAGGGGAAAGACCCCCGCAAGGACCGCCAAGGCATCCGAAGATGTGGTCCTATAGGCCTTAGTAAGGCCAATCAGAGCAGCCCTCTGTCCGCTTAGCAGAGCCCTCTTCACAATTGTCAGCGAGGCTTTGGTGTGCCACACGCTGGAGGCATAGCCAGCGATGCCCATGAATATAGCCTCGTAGGCGATTCTCAGGGCCCGAGGCTTTAGGCCCCAATTGTTGCCCGCCAGGCGAGCAACCTTCTGATAGGCTGATAGAACATACGTTAAAGTGCCCACCACCACCCGTCATATATGCACAACCGTGGATATGCACGGCCGCTTTCTATGACGCTTTAAACGTGTCTGAAAGAAGTGATTTTAAGTGCTCATTCCGTCCCGAGACGGAGCCGCACGGGACTGATGCTGCAACCATGCACCGTAGTGCTGAAAGAAGAAAGTTAAGAAAGAAAATGTTTGTTTTTGGACTGGCTCTGCTGTCCGCTGACGTTAAGCGCTTTGTGTACCCGCATACTGAGTGTCACGAATTGAAATGGATGAGTCTACAGAAGAGTCGGGACTATCCCGCTCCCCATACGACGCTGCAAATTTCTCAAATGCCGCAAAGTTGGCCTCGGTTGCTACCAGATCTCCATGACCAATTGGGCCCGTGTGAGGACGGACCCTGGCAAACAGCTCCGCTCGTTCGAATTCCATAAGCGGGCAATCCCAGAGGATGTGTTCAACATCTTGGTGGTCATGCCCGCAGGTACAACCCGGCCCATCTACTATCAAGCCAAACTCGTGGAGTCTGGCGGCGAAGTTGCCATGGCCGGTGAGGAACTGGCTAATCCAGTGCGAAGGTTGGAGTCTTCTAGTTTGGTGCCTGCAGAATACGTCTGGAAAAAAACGGTAAGTGTGCCGCCCCTTGGGGGAGGCGGTCCACCTCGCCTGCCATGCCGCAAATGCGGTCTTGTACACAATGTCACTTACAGTCTTCCTGTAAGGAACGTCCTCGGATCTCTGCGGTGGTGTCAGATGGACACCGGCGAGTATTGTGCTGATCCCCCTCAAGAGGAGGGTGATCGATCCTCTGACTTGGACGTGCAGATCGAGGGGTAGCACCCCCGCGAGTACGGCAAGCGCGTCAGTAGAAGTTGTGCGGTAGGCTTTGGTAAGCGAGATCAGCGCAAGTCGCTGCCCGCTTAATAGTGCGCGTCTCACGAGAGTTAAGGAGTTTACTCGAGAATGCCAAATGCTGGAGGCGTAACCGGCAATTCCCATGAAAATTGCGCCGTATGCAACCTTAAGGGCTCTAGGCTTAAGTCCCCAATTGCTGCCCGCCATTCGGGCCATTCTCTGATAGGCCGAATTGGCCTTAGAGACGGCCGTCTTGGCGTGGTGAACGAAAGACAGCTTGTCATCAAGAATTACTCCCAGATACGTAACCCTTTCGGAGAAACGCACTGAGGTCTGGCCAAAACGAACCGTGGGCGGCCGTCGAGTTATGTTGACCCGAGAACTACCCCTGAGGAGGACAGCTTCCGTTTTACTCGGGGCAAAGGTCAGCTTGTTCAGCAACCCCCAATTAAGGATTCTGCCCAAGGCGTCCGTGGCTGCACGCTCAAGTGCCGGTCGGCTGGTCGCCCCAACAAGCAGGAGCAAGTCGTCGGCGTACGCAACGAGCGTGCAGCCCGGAGGCAGTGGCAGGGACAGAACGTCGTCAAACAGAATGTTCCACAGAAGGGGTCCCAGGACGGAGCCCTGAGGACACCCCATGGTGGTCCTCCTGTGAATCAGGCTGGGGCCGGAGTCGTAGGTTATCTCCCTATTGCTATTAAATGGACGCATATTGGATTTATATGACAAATTATATTTCGTTCGGCATGCATCATTTGCACCCGCGACCCGCAATCCGCGCATCGCCTAGCCACGATCTTCTTAATCCGTGCCTCAACTTAGATAGTGAGGTATAGCCTTAACTTCTTTAAATTATTACAAAATTCAATGAATAAATCATTTATTGAAAACGTCATGCAGATAATATTGTAAACAGCGCTACTGTGTTGATTTGTGCCGTAACATTATACTACGCAAATTTCAGCAACAATAGACAGAATATTTACTGAAACGCCATAAATACTTCTTTAAATTTTATGTTATCTATGGTCAATTATATACGCTGAAATATAATAATAAATTCGATCAATAGAAACTTGATTTCACGGCAATTTGATTATCTAAAACAATCGCAAATGCTGGATTTATAAAGAAGAACTCATTTTCATTTTCGAATTTTAAACAGGTAAAGTGTATGAAGAAAATATTTCAAATTAAGAATAAACGCTTTATATCATGTACTTAAGGCTATGTAGTTTATTTTGTTTTTGTCTCGTTAAGTTTTTATTTACGCATGACTGTTGTAATTTTCCGTTCAATTATTCATAAACTGTGTACCACATATGTGCACAATTTCATTTTAATACATCCTTGAATTATTGTTGAAAAAACCAATAGAATGTGCCACAACATGGCGGCATAATTACTACTGGCTTACTTATTGTTATAATATAATTATTATAAGTAAGACGCGGACACTCGTAAATTACCGTAACTTTAGGCAGGCATTGACCCAAAATTGTCCGAATTCTTTGGTCGTTTTATTCTTTGTTCATTTCTATTCATACGTTATTTTTTTTAACAAACTACAAATTGTGTTAGATTAATGTGTTTGCAAGTGTGCAACTTGAACTCAATTTTATAATATAATAAAATTATCGAACACACGTAAGTATCCCTTATAAGGCGCTAAAAAGTTGTAAGTAGTGGTATTAATAGAGTCGGTGGTAAAATCTTTTTTAAATATTACCATTAAAAGTAAAATATGGCGAGTAGCAGTCAAAATACTCCATTATTATTAAAACGAATACTAATTAATCGCAGAATCTATATAATAGTAAGTTACTATCTTATGTGATTTCTTTAACTCTCCATCTTTAATTTAAAGGCTTTATTTGATTATTTGGTATACAAAAATTCGAATACATTTTCAAAATATCAAAGTTTCTAAACTCAAAACATATACCATATAGGTATATAGTCTAGAAACTGCTATAGTTTGTACACAATTTAGTGCTATTTGGTTGATATATCATTTTAATAGTGTATGATCAGCAGCATGCGCAAGACTTGTTAATAGTAGGGTGAAAATGACAAAATTTCGTTTTGAATAATTCATCTGCCCAATCGAAAAAGTTCTAATCTGAATATTAAAATCCATACTTAATATGTATATTTAAATAACACAAAATTCTCTTAACTCAAAAATATCAGTGTGTCTACCTGTGTATTACGAAAAACTCATTAAAATACAAAAATGATAACCATGCAAAATATTTTAAGCCCACAAAAGAAGAGACATCAACATGAAGTCATCGATGATGATAAATAGAGTATTTTCAATTTCCATCTAATAGATTGTAGGTACTCGTACATTTATTTATAGTAAGCAGTTATTTTATCATATATCTATCACAAATCCGTAAAAGGAAGAGGCAAGGGAAGTATTTATTGGTAGATATTGGGCTGAGATGTGCGAGTTTCGACAAATTGATCATGCTTTTTTCTAGTAAAGTTAGATTTTATGTCAAGGTATTTTTTATTATATACTTTATTAGGTACTTCACATACACAAATCAAGGACAGACACCACAGTATAAAATATATATTATATTAATTTATGGTATTATTTAAGAACCGTCTACCCTGCTCTGACCACTGTGCACGCCACTGTTTATGACCATAATTAAAGTATTTAGTAATAATCATAAACGTGGGGTTCATTATCTCTTGACCAGTTCACACAAAATAATAAATGAAACTGGGAGAGCGTCGCAATAGTAATTATTCTTTTCAAATTAACAAAAAATAAATAATATCATTATGTTGGTGCTTAAAAAATATTTGCACATTTGAATAAGTGTACTTCAAATACGCCTTATGTTAAATGCTTATTTTCACATTCAAATACAACAACCATGGTCTTATTTACGCTTGAAGAATACATAATATTTTTGTGGGCCCAAAAACAAATTATTTAAATATTATTTTGAAAATGTTTTATTTAAATTACCAAGGTATTAATTTGTCGTTCTTAAAGTCACTGAATGACATGAAAATATATTATTTTTGATATTTACATTACTTCGGATATTAACGTTCGGAAAGCTACTGTAATTTATTGGACCCCCCCATCTTATATAATTTTGCACAGTTTATCTCGAGGTTATTTCACGCATATTTTCAATTCGTATTTTGGGCCTCTCCAATTTGGAAGCTCTTAAGCTATTATTCCTCTTTGGCATTATTGTAAATTCATCCCTGTTAATAACATAATATTTGCGTTGTTTTCACACGAAAATAGTTATTCAAACATTATAACCAATAACTTGTAGTTCGTCTTAATTATTATTTATTGTGAGGTTAGGTTAGATTACAATATGGTATGATTAGATTAGGCAAGGGTGTGTAAGATTAGTAACCTAATAAATAATAAAATCATCCGTTTTAATATTTAAAAGTTCTTGAGAATATATTGTAATATACTAATAATCCATTTTAATGTTGAAGATATATTTTTCAATGACTGCTTCAATAATTGTCACCATTTAAAAATAATTATTATTTCGGTCAGCTGTTGGTCCAGCACCATCTTGGTGTGCTTACGAGCGCGTTTGGTTCACGCATGCGTGGAGGAAAGTCATGCCTTTGTGGCACACGCCCCAGAATATGCTCAATTAATCGCCAACCATAATACATTTTTTATATGCGTTACCATGTTCTTACAAATTATCATTAAAAACGCTACTTGCTCTTGTTCACGAGGCTGCAAATATACATGAAATTGGCGCGTTTTTTAAAGAGAGAAAAAATAAGAATTGTTCATTTATCGCGGTGGTCATATCTACGTTTCGAAGAATGCATAAAGTGAATCTTTAATTCAAATTTTGGAACAAAAATATAAGTAGAAAGTAAATATAATCATCGGCCTAGACATAATTTAAAGAATGAATTTATTAAAAGTAGACTAGGTTATTAACGATGTAATATGAAGCAATTAATGTTATTTACCGAGTCGATGACTGTTTGACGACTTTATAAACTGTAATTAATTTGAATATCTTAATTTGATCGTGATGGATTGTAAATTAAAACATTTTTTTAATTGTTGGTTTTATAATGAAAAATAACTCAGGTCTTAACATTTGATCAAAGTGCTCCATCTATTACAGCTAGCTATGCAGGTTCATAAACTAAAAAAAATGACTTATCCACAGCGAAAATTATTCATGTGTAATGTAAAATGTTATTATTATTAAGTATAATATATTTTATCACCCGTGTCGCCCACATTACTATCCAGTTGTAATCTTTAAGTGGTAATTTTATAGTGATATTAAATTTAATACATCAGCATTTTCCCGGAAGCATAAAAATCGCTTCAGTGCAAAAGTGCATTGGTAATTTATGCACAGTATACTCGTGAATAATGCAAAAAAATGCACAACAGCCAGGGATGCGGAATGGACCAGTAATTTATTTTAATAAGTACATTATTCTGTTATATAATGATGTATTCATTCTATTCATAAGGTAGAGACTTTTTACTCAGTCATATTAATAATATTATTCAGGAAATGAATTATTAATAGTATGCATTTAAGACATTATGATCTTAATATATTTAATACCCACGATGGCCGCGTGGCTTAAACGTCGGCTTATAGCGTCATGGATCCCATGGAATTGAAAGGTGCCCTGGCGGTGGGTAAGACGGAGATAATTGGAGTGAGGACCTGATCGGCGGATCCCCTTCCAGAAGAGAAAAGGCGATATGACATCGAGTCGCAGTCAAAGCCTCGGAAAATCATAAAAAAAAATAGTTATTCTATATTAACGGGCACAACACTAACATACTAGCAGAAAAATGCATATCTTTGACATTTTTCTTCTTTAAAGAGGGCGATATAGTTAGTGACGGGTTTCGGTACTCGGAGGTCAGAGGGTGATTCCCACGCATCCCACTAAACAAAATTTTAACCTATAAATTTGAACTTCTACCAACATATATAGTAAAATATCAATGTATCTCTTTTCTAGAATTACTCATGTAATTAAAAATTGTTATTATTGATGAAGACAGTGATGGTCCATAATACTAATTACATTAGTAGCGTATTTTTGTGTACCTACAAGTTGGTATCTGTTTGAGATGTTTTATAATTTGGCTTTTGTTAGTTGCAGGATTTGTGAACTTGCAACTCAAATGCGATTTTTTTTTAAATATTTTGGTATGATTTAATAATATTTATTGTATGAGTGTTTTGAAGAGTTTCTAAGTCTCTTTTTAAATCTTATGATGCATCGATTGCGATGTCTGCGTTAAAGAAAATCGCTAGTAGATAATATAGTGTAGGAATCTGGAAGATATTTTAAAATAGCTAAATTGTGTTTGCTTATAAATCGTTTTACATCACTCATTAAACTGACTATGTGTAATTTGAGTTGATAGGTAAACATCGTATTCACCCGATTTTATACTGATAACCGCTGTCATAAGTTTAGATAACGTTGGACTTGACTAGAACCTGTACTTCTAGTTATTATCTAGTGAATTTTCCACGGCATCTTCCGTGATGCAACAACTCACGAAAGAAACGCAATGCGAAATCAATTCAGATTTAATGTTTACGCAATAACTTTGTATCGTACGGTTTCCCGCTAAATTTACCGGTTGCAGGTGAGAGGGGCAAAGTTAGAGGCCTGTTTAGTGTTATGCAAATTTCACGGTCGACTAACTGCATGTTTTTACAAGTAAATCGTTGTATCTCAGTACCAGTTGATTGCAAAATAATTTCAATAAAGTTACTCCCAAGCTTTGGCTCGCAGAAGATATCTTCAAGACGCTTAATGACTATAAAACATTGGATCACAACAAGAAACAATGATTATTTTTTTTTAGGTAACAATATCAATCTACATCAAAAGACCATCCATACGACTAGCTTATTCAGCAAACTGGCTAACTCCATTTGGGCAAATTGTTCAGGAAGGGGAAAAAACTTAATAGTTTATCTATCGGGCGGAATTTAACAATTCCAAAAATACACTTGGAAATTATTTTTTTCTTACAAATAAGCTGCAGTATGAATTAATACACTATTTTAGCTTCCATATAAAGAAAACGAGTTATTCCATTTACGATATTGGAAATTTGGCACCTGCAGTTGAGTATTTTATGTGAAGAACGATAACGCATTTTATATAAGTTTAAGAGTTTGGAATTTTGTGTGAGAATAGAAAACATGCTTTATAACAAAATGACATGAAAATCTCATTTTTGGTCAAAGTGCAGTTAGCTGGTTTGCGGATTAAGCAGTCGCATAGTGATAATTACAATAACACTTTGCTTATTTTTGTGATGAATTAAAGATGGATTTTATAATCAAACCAATTTTAATATGTAATAAAAATCATCATAATCATCAGAAGTTTGACAGCCCGGAATGGTTTCTAGCACCCTCCAACAAGTCTCTCCACCAATCACTATTCAAAGTGGCTCTTTCTAAGTCGGTTGCTTTATTTTTCTAAGCACATATTGGTCTACCTATTCGTATGTTCCCTATTGGATTGGTCGACTCCCTCAATTTTAATTCATTGAACGTCGTCGTACATACCACTGAGCTCAGTATTGCAAGATTTTTTTTATTTTAGAAATGTTTCAAAATTCATACGGTTAATGTCCAGTTTTCCGAGCCGTATATGAGCACATACTCAGTGATGGGTATACGGACTTGCAGACCCAAGTCACTGACATTTTATTATTAAATTAAATAACTAACCTAGTAAAATGATTATAAGCGAAGATGAAAGTGGTGATAGGTAATTACATTTATGCACAAGTACGTATTTATTTGAATCAATATATTATTATTATTTGTGTTAATTGCAGGGACTAATACTTAATTAATTTATGAGAAATACCTATTCAACTTTAAAAGATTTTGGTTTTAATATTTATTTATATGACTAGTTTTAACTGCTTCGAGGCCCCTTTCTAAATCTTCTGGCGAACTGATTGCGTCATCTGCGCTTAAGAAATTGCAGCTGCACGTATTGTGAAAATGTCTTGTAAAGAGCGCGATAGTAGACTGGGCTTTAAATGTGTAGTCATTGAAATAAGCTAATTTCTTTCAATCAAATCTATTCACAATTACTAGCCCACGGGCAAAAACGTGTAGGATGCTAATGAGGTAAAATACTACACTGGGTTGTTGATTAGAATACACATGACATAAGGGATGGTTTGAATAACCATTGTGATGTCAAAGGGTTGAAATTTATTAGTTCTCTAAATTACATCCAAGTTGCGTAAACGTTACCAAATGGCAGTACTGATACACCAGTTTTTTTCAATATATATATTATATTTAGCAAACTTATTAATGTTTTGTGTTTAATTTACTTTCCAATCAAACATTAACTAAAAAATAATATCATCGTGGCGAGTTCAAAACCAGCTATGTCTACAAAACTGTCCAGTGGGTCTATTCTATACTTATCGACCGCTAATGTGATAAAGTTATAAATATTGTCAAACTTAGGGTAGGTTTGTATGAAGGTATTAGCTCTTATTGTAACGATTACAATAAGTTGGTTGTATTTTTGAAATAAGTGCTATATTTTAACAGCACCTCTCTTGCTGCTGTTAAAATATAGCACTTATTGCAACAATTATTACCAATTTATTGTAATTGTTACAATAAGTGTTAATACTTTGATATAAACCTACCCTAAGTTTGATAATATTTCTTACTTTATCACTTTAGCAGTCGATAAGGATAAAATAGACCCACTGGATAGGCAATTAATTGTTTTAAAAAACTGTAATAATTTAAATTTGTCATGTTTTCACCTATTTTGTATAAACTGTATTTCAAAAAATACATTGCCAGTTTTGTGAGCGAAGCCAATGATAATATTATATTGTTATGTAAGAATACGACAGTCTTTAAAAAAAAAAATCATTATGAAAGGCTGTAGGTTGTATCAAATTTAATTCTACACAGAAAAACTAAATTCACATTAATACATTACTTATATAGTTAAGTTTTGATTGACAGATCAAGATTGTTCAATATCCGTCTTTTGTTACCCATAGACATTTCACCATCGGTATATTGTTAGTATCAAACGCTTGATTAAATAATATAGTAGATATAAGAGTAGATTAAAATATTGTATTATCAAAATTTATTGACAGCCATTATTAATCATCCTGGGGGCAAATAGTTTGAGGGCTTCCGCTATAATCTGTAGCCTTTTTAGTAACTTATACATTATTGTGAATTGCAACACCAGATAAATTGTTTTAGGAAATAATTTAGTTTATCGTCAATCATTTGAGATTGAATTGGCCATAGTTAAGCTGATTTCGTTGTGTTCTATCTCTTTCATTCGTAAACAGTCCGTACACTTATCATGATTAATACTTAATATTCTAAGTAACTAGTATTGATACATGGAAGATCTTTTTTTTTTACAATGAAACCATAAAGTAAGGTCATTAAAATAGATTATAGTAGGTAGTATCTACCGGAAGAAAATGAATTACACCTGCTACTAAAATTCAATAACTATACATTTCATATTACATTATTTTATCATTCAAAAAATGCATTTTCGAAAATATTTTTTTGATATTGCAATTTGCAACCATGACTTTTCGAGAAAATTACTGTTGCCATTCCCATCATAATATTTAGCTGAATGCGGCGCATTAGCGCTAAAAATGATTGTTACTGAAAACAATAAATCGTCAGATCGATAGATAGAATCGTAGATTTATGATTAAAATTTACCAAATTAGTACCTCACATAAAAACTCTTTACAGCTCACATCAAGCACAAGGATCGCACTAATTATCTTCCGAGTTGTACACCTACTTAATATACATAGTAGGTACTTACTTACGAAAGTTAAATTAAAAATAATATTGCCTATGTGCATTTATTATCTAAAGCAATTATTTTTTTTTTCAGAATTTGTTAGTTAGAGACCGACAAGTTTAACTTGACAAGGTAAACTTGTCGGTCTCTAACTATGAAAATTTGATAGGGGGGGCATGAGGATTTTTGAAGCGTTGAGGTAGGGCATGGCTGAAATAAGGTTAGGAAACACTGATCTAACTCGTTATCCGCAAGCCCTGTAATTTTTTAGCAAGAATTATTTATTAGATGAATAATCTATTACTTATAAAATTATTATTAGAGCTGCCAAATTAAAACATTTTTTCAGACTTATCAGCCTGGTAGTACATAGAAACTCATCTCGATTGCAACACGTCGAATTTGTCAATGTGATTTTGTTGTCATTCACAAAACACACGTAACTTAATGTACCACCGTAAATAGTTTCGGTACGTCACTGTTCCATTACATTATTTAAACTTCGTTGCGTAGTTTTTGTAATATCATATTATATTGTTCTTACAATCATACAAATTACTGTACAAATCGGATAATCAATAATATGGATAATTATAGTCTGAAATCTAGAGTATCTACTTTATTAAAGTATTTTACAATTTTTGTTCTTCTTAGGTGAGTTGCATAGATAAAATTAATGGGTTTACGGCAGTGAAACTTATCCTTACGTTATCCAATTGATTTCATCTCACTCTAATTCATAACCTTACTAATTTAATTAATTAAAAACTTTCTCTGTCGCACTTATATGCCGGTGTCGTAACGCACATTTCTTCAAACGTTTGTCACTTACGCTCGTCTTCTAGTCATATTCTCAATGATATTTTACAAGACAAAATTACAAAATAATAATCGTTAAAAGGAGAATCTTCTCCATTGGTATGGGTACTTCGTTAAACTTACCTATTTTAGAGTTACGCGTGTGATATGTACCTCTGTTATATATTTTATGCGTAACGTGATGGTTGATTATTGTGTTGCGGCTCGGTTGCCAAAGTTAATCTGTTGTTATTGCTTTTTTGGTTTTAGAAAGTGATGTTTTAACGAACTGAAAATCATTAAAAATAATATTATTTATTGCCTTATATGAATGACATTCGTTAACAATCGACAGCGCTAATGGTTGATTCTGGCTTTCTCCGATAATTCCAGCGCGCTTTTGAGAAATCTCAAAACTTTGTAGGTACTAAGAAATTACAAAAAAAAACTCTTACAGAAAAGGTAAGAAGGAATTGTTTATACTACAGTTTAATTCATTCGTCTGGCAATGTTTTCAATAACGAAATAAACGTAAAGTAGAATAAGATTGCGGCGAATTTTCTTTTGGCAATAAGAGCTTCTCTATTTATTATGTTATACCAATTTTCAGGTTGCTAATTCGGAAGATGGTTACATCCATTCATTCTGTTACGTATTCTATAATAGGTATATAACAGGAAACTCAGAAATAATGGGAAATAAAATACCTAACGGGTGTGGAGAAACAGGCAACCGAAAAAAAGTGCTGATATTACAAGTATCGTTTTTATATTATTAATAATTACAGTCGTCAACACTGTTTTTGTAATTCAAAATCTCAGTAGTTTATTTACCTAGAGTGCCTACATTTATTAATATTTGTTTTTTTTTTATAAAAACATATATTCATAAATCAATTACATATTATTCGTGTTATTAATTTGCTAATGATGACTGCTGGAAGATTACAAACGCATGAAAATGCTCTGATAAATTTAATTGCCCAGGTTATTAGCGGCTACAACTAGGAAGTGTTAGTTATTCATAAGCGGTATGATCTTTGTAAGAAAATAGTTTATTAATAATTAAAAAATAAAATCGCACGAACGCCACTGGGTACTTTTAATTACTTACCTAATAATTTATGCATATTAGTACTTATTAGTATTTTATGTGAGAATTATTTTTCTACTAATGCATTTATGTTTAGGTATTATAAAAATATAGTACTGACCAGTGGCGCACCCAGGATTTAATATTGGGGGGGGCCCAAGGAGGAGAATGTAAAACAGCCTAATTTCTCGTTGTCTATTGCACTCGGTGTACCTACACCATGAAACCTGAAACGGGCCCTCATGCTAGGCTTGGCGGGCCCCCAACCTACCGCTAAGATTAAAGGCAGTGTGAAACACTACATTAACGTTTTTCAAATTGTGTTTTAGTTCAAATTAAGGGTACTTATACATAAGATTTGGCGATTTTCAATACATCCACTTTAATAATGGAGCTGTCGAGTATCGACACATAATAATCAAAAAATATATTGCACAATTATATAAGTAATTGAAAATGTTCATAGCCAAGAAGCATAATAGCGCCGCAGGCGACTTTTTTTACTATTAAAGCTAATTTATTATGTGTGTTTATCTGGTCAACCCGACACGCCGGGCCCCCCACAGCCTGGGCCCCCAGGCTAGAGCCCTGTCAGCCCTCCTCAGCCATGACCTACACCACTCCGGAATTCGGGTGGACACCGAGAATTTTTTGACAGTTCCATTAGGGATTGGGTTTCTAAAAAAACCTGACATTAGTGTTTCGAAATTTTTGTGTTTTTTTGCCAGTGTTTTTATTTGTCTAAGCCCAAAGGCTTATTGGCTTTCAATTTCAATGGTTAAAATCATTCTGATAATTTTCATGTTTGGGGGGTGTCAGGGCCCTTTGCCCCCCCCCTGGGTGCGCCACTGTAACCACCTCATTTCAGTGTGAAAAAGCAAACAATCGTACTTAGCTTCCATAGAAATGCAAAGTTTTTTTTAAAATGCCTGTTTTTAAAGGTCTGGATTAGATGAAATTTACCATATTGGTCTAGTACAGGTTTTAGCACTGCTGTAATGTTTTCGAAACTATAGATCCCCTGTGTAAATAAAACAGTGCGTAGATATAATGTTAGGATTTCTTGTCTTTGCGAGGGTAACAAATCCTTTAAATGAGCCTAACATTGACGGAGCACCATCCATACAAATTCCTCCATGATATTTTAGATTTTAGACGCGTGCGATCGATTCGGCAACATCGAAATCACATTAGATCTTTCATCGGCTTTCATAATTTTACGAAGGACTTTTTCGGTTTTCGCTATTTCGCGGATTTTTCTGCTTTTATCATTATTTTCGCGGTGCACATGCAACAAGCCAGCGGTGCACCGGTTAAGAACCACTGGTCAAGAGCCACAATATTTATGCTGAATTCCACCGAAAAAATGTTTTTTTTTAATTTTAATTTTAATTTACACCACCACCGACTGTGGTGGGCATGGCCCCCACATCATGAATGTTTGGCGGGCCCCCTTACCTATCACCAGGGTTAAGGGGAATGTGATGTTCTACAGTAGTGTTCCCAAATGGTATTCCGTGGATTTATCTATATTGTTAAATAATTCCCTTGAATTCTTGATTTGTCGGACCTCATATCATATTATCGATCGTTATCATACTATAGACCACTGGTCACGACCCCCTCTTGTGGTAGCCAAGTTGCATTCGACCCATCGATATTGGATAAATAAACATTTTTATTTTTCTAGAAACACTAAAAATAATTGTAATATAAAATGATACACGTGAATTATTATCATGTAGTTACGTATATCATATTATTTTCATCATACTTCATATTTTTTATGTTAATTTTGATGAAGTAGTATCTATAGCGCCACATGTGATTTTTTTTTATAATATAACAAATTTTGGTGTGTGTTTATCTCACAATTAGACGAGCCGCCACGCAGGGCCCTCTTAAGCCCGGGCCCCCAGGCTATAGCCCTGTCAGCCCATGGTGGTGGGTGTAGTCGTACTTTTCGCCGAATTTTTATCGTCGATTTTGGGTTTTTTAATAGTGAAGTTCCAAAATATTAATTGAAAATGGAAAAAAAAAGTATTATTGCATTTAACTTATAGGTGCACAAACCTACCCAACAGAACACAGCCTAATTTCTCGTTTATCGGACTTTTGTCTATTGCACTCGGTGTACACCACTCCGGAATTCGGATGGACACCGAGAATTTTTTGACATTTCCATTAGAGATTGAGTTTCTAAAACAACCCGACATTAGTGTTTCGAAATTTTTGTGTTAGAAATTAAAATCTAAGAAATTTTTCTAGAGGGTGCTGGAGAATTTCAAATATTTTTTTTGCCGTGTTTTTATTTGTCTAATCTATTGGCTTTCAATTTCAATGTTTTTGGGGGGGGCCAAGGCCCCTTGGCCCCCCCCTGGGTGCGCTACTGGTACTGACGACTTTCTCTACGACTCGGCTCCATCCCTAGCAACATTCAGCGGCACGTAATGCATGTGTCAATGGAAAATCCGTGGAGTTTTTAATTCGTCCGTCCATCTGTAAAGAGTTCTTTTACATTCTCTCCAACCCTCGACTTAATTAAATAGCTTGATTATTTTTAAGGCAATACCTCAGCTGAGGCATAGTTTTAAAAATATCGTGACTAGGCGATGCGCGGATTTGCGGGTCGCGGGTGCAAATGACGCGAACCGAACGAAATATAATTTGTCATAAAAATTCAACATGCGTCCTTTTTATGTTATGTTTATTATTATATTCGTAATAATAATAGTATATTCATTGACATGTTTTCTTTTTCAAGTATATGCGGAACGTTTTTAAGTAATCTTTACACGATTTAAGAATATATTTATCCGACTCCATCACAAAAGAAATTGACGTGCAAACAACAGGTCGACTATCCCTCTCCAAATGGCAACGCGCCTCAACGCGGTCGAAATTTCGTTCCACATAGTGTTGAAAACTATTTGCCGTTTAACTTATGTACGCTCTTAAGGTTGTCATCTTCATTACGGGATAAAATATTACTGAAAAAAATGAAAAGTCTGTGTAGGTATAAAAAGATTGACTACCCTTTACGAGCATTGCTGAGGCTAACGCACAAGTTTGCGACAGACATAGAGCCGTTTTCTGAACGTGGCAAAGACCCACGTCTGGTTATAGTTCCGATAATAATAATGAAGATAAATGTCTCGGAAAGGCATTTTATTGCATTATTAATAATTAAGATACATCCTTCAAGACCACCGTGTTGTTATAGCAAATAAACATTTCGATATTAATTATTATCTCTTCCCGTAATAACGCGATGTTATGACCGGTCACGAACACCTGTTTTATTTATATAACCGCTTATAATATTATTATGTATTATTCAGGTATGTTACCCTTCGTTACATAAAGGTATTTATTATAACATAACGGTAGGAATTAAGTACTTCGATAAAATCTGCGAGTACTGGACTTATGTTAAGTAGTTTCCTACTTAGTTTAGACGGGACCAAATTGAGAGGGGGCATTCGAATACTACACAGACTGGCCACTTTAAGTCAACGTGCCCAGTTCGGTCTATCACCCTTCAATTTAGATTTCTAATTGCTCGCGCATCCTGGATCATGCCATCCACCCATTGCAGTTTGGGTCTTCCAATATTTTCCGGACTAGTCGATCCACGTCTAATCTTTGGATCTGGAATAACTAGCACATCTTAGTTATGTATTTTTATGTGTTATTTCCTTCCAACGTGGTATGGTGAGGTGCATGCTGGGCGAAACGCGAAAGGGCAAAAAGAAGAATGAGTGGATAAGGAGACAGAGTTCGCAAAAAACTCAAATGGAAATGGGTTGGACACATCGTTCGAAGAAGGGACAATCGTTGGACAAATTTAGTCATCTAGTGGTATCCAAGAGGTACAAAACGTCCGCAAGGTAGACCTAGAAGCTGCTAGATCGATTAAATGATAAAGTTCTGCGGAATTACATATCAGCGTAACACACACAGTTGGAGAGACCTTCACCAGCAGTGGATAGATTCAAGCTGATGATGATGATTTCCTTCCTTAAATTCCTTTTAGATTTCAACTTTGTGGCGTATACACTCCACCTTCATTCTTATTAATATCAACTGTACAATTTATATATTTTTAGAAGCAACATGCATATTATTTATTTATAGACGCGTATAAATTAAATGCGCATATTACATAAAAAGAAATTTACAACAAAATAAAATTGTATATTTAATAAAAAAAACAGGGCATAATGGGACCTACCAAAAGTTTTTTTTTACAGAATTCATGCGTACATTACATGCGCTGAACGTAATAGTGACAATGGTATTGAAAACACTATTAGTTTGTCCAACATCTATCTACTGTTCAGAATATAATTTTGCCACATCTTTCTCATTTCCATGTGTTACCATGCTGCAGATTTTGTCGTATTATTTATTACGTGTCAAAAACGCAGAAAACTGAAAAATTGCGATATTTTTATGGTCGCTTCACAGAATGGAATGGTGACCATACGCTCCAATTTTACATTTTAATTATGCCCTTCTAGGGTAGTTGTCTTTATTATGAATACATGTGGTGCGGGAAACTGTGGACACTTGTGGTGGGGTGGGACCATATCTAAATAAGATTTGATATAAATAAAAAGGATTTCAAGTTATACGTTATACAAAAATCCATGTTTTTTTTAAATAAATATAAAAAATATTAAAACTATGATTTAGTATAAAACCTAATCATTACAAAATAAAAAAAACTTAATAAATAAAATTTTAATAACAAAATAGGACAATAAAATAATCTGTAATAATAAGATGGGACCCTTTAACGAATTCACATTTTATAACATTTTTTTTAATTGTAAGTTTATCTTTGACTTCAAATAAAAAAATATTTTTTTTTTTAATGTTTTCAGATACATATTTATAAATTAACACAGTTTACATTGTAAATTATCAAGAAAATGTCTCAAATTGTAAGCTTTGTATTTTTCTGGTAGGTAGAAGATTCGCCTTAATTCAATTCAATTCAATTAATTTTTTTAACATCTCCAAAGGTACTTTAATCAACAACATCACTTTTATTCACTAGTTTTTTTTTTGATAAACTATTTTTTAAAAAATGAAGAAAAAATCGCAGGTGATTAATTGGTGACTTAATACGAAATATTATACTTCACATAAATAAACTAACGTGATTTCTAATTTGACTAGGTATATAATTTTCAGCAATATTAAATATGTTCATATTATTTCGCAAAGCCTCGATACACCTCTGCCTTGTGGGCCATTTTACCGTTGAGTTTAATACCAATAGGGAAGTAATTAAACTGGGAAGTAGATACTTACCCACGACTTAATCGAAGACAATAATAATTAAAAATAATATATCTCAACCTGATAAGTATTTAAACCATAAAATATGCTTGCATGGGCAACTAGAACGTAACCAACCATCGAGATAAATATACGTAGGTACCCACCTACTCAGATTTCAACATTTTCATCTTTATTGTAATACCTATTGCATTTTTAAATAGCTACTAGGTACATCTATCAATCTAAATTAATAATTTTTAGTTCTTGTTATTGACGTTTTTCTCATTATTGAAGATATTGACTATCTATATTAAAAAAAACTCTCCAGTAATATATTTATATGGTTTCGATTTGTAGCATCCTTCATTTCATCTGATATATTCCTTTTTTGAATATTACAAAAAGCCTCTAAAAATTGTCATCATCTTTCTTGGACGTATAACCTAAGAACTGCAAGACATATTAGTTCTTTATCCCTCCATATTATAATATTATACTGACAAGAAAATTAGAGTATCCACATCGTATACCATCGCAATTGCATCTGGAATATGTACCTACCAACTTTCTTTTGTTTATAGTCTGAAAATAAGCATCATATTAAATCAAGATTGGGTTCATTGAAAGATTTTTTAATTACTTCATTACTTTTATATTGTCTACTTACTTACGAAAAGTACAGGCGTGTGTATCTATCTATACATGTTATTATTTAGTTGTCCTAATAATTCATGAAATTGCAATTTTAAGTAAATATTTTTTTTTATATAATAAGCATGGCGTCATTATTATTTCAAAATAATCAATAAAACAAATGGTGGTATTTGAGTTCTTAAAACAATTGAACAATAGTCAAGTGTCAAATTGAATAAAGTGTTCCAATTTCGAAATCGAAACAAAAAACAGACAATACTAAACTTGCCATATTATTTACTGTTACGCTGCAAAACAATAATATTGCTTATATTTTAGGTAATATTATTAGTTTGGATAATAATGACAATATTGTTATATTTATTTACAGCAATTTCGATAACGGTTTGTGTAAATATTTTCCGTAAATGTGTTGCCATAAAATACGTTTCCCGAAAACATTCAGTTTTATTTATAAAACAAACAAACCAAATATAAATAAGTTGATATTCTATATTATAATATTATTTGTGTATGTAACCATAAATAACTATTTAAAAATAAAACGTTAAGGGGGGACATGCTCGTCGAAGGTCAAAATTGAGTTTTTATTGTATTTTCAAACCATGATCCTGGACACTCCTTAAACGTTGTAGATAATCTATTTATATAATTTTGAAGCCTTATTATTCTTTATAGTTATTTTAAACATTTGATGACTGCATGAAGTATTTTTGTTACATAAAATAGTATTCTTTTAAACCTCTCGCTCTAATGTTTTAGAATATGGTCATATTTCGGTACAGAACTGTGCAGTGGTGTTAAGATTTTTTACATTTATTAATTTTTAAACACATTTATAAAACCATTAGTATAATTTATTACGAGATAATTTTTGTAAAATATTCACGATAAAAAATTATTTTGATAATCTCTGTAATCCCAAATTTGACAAGAATTAGGCATTTTATTATTCAAAAAATCGGCAAGATTAACACATTTGAAGATAATTCTAAAGATACTTATTATAAGCTATGTCTTTGACCATTCAAGTGTGATAAACATCTTATGAATAATGATTGCTTTATAATAATTATTGACCTAAGAATAAGGTAGTGTTTTTTTGAAATACGCCATTTCTTTTGTCATTCCCTAGTGGTTAAGCTACAACATACGGCCGTAGCCATAAAATGACAAACTATAATTAAAGTAGGAAGTAAAATTATGTTAACGCGCGTGTTTGAACATGTACCTAACGGATTTTTTTTTATTTTTTTTTTAAACGGTACATGTTCAAATACGCGCGTCAATATCATTTTACTCCCTACTTCAATTATAGTTTGTCAATTTATGGCTACGGCCGTATGTTGTAGCTTAACCACTGGGGAATGACAAAAGAAATGGCGTATTTCAAAAAAACACTACCTTATTCTTAGGTCAATAATTATTATAAAGCAATCATTATTCATAAGATGTTTATCACACTTGAATGGTCAAAGACATAGCTTATAATAAATATCTTTAGAATTATCTTGAAATGTGTTAATCTTGCCGATTTTTTGAATAATAAAATGCCTAATTCTTGTCAAATTTGGGATCACAGAGATTATCAATATAATTTTTTATCGTGAATATTTTACAAAAATTATCTCGTAATAAATTATGCTAATGGTTTTATAAATGCGTTTAAAAATTAATAAATGTAAAAAATCTTAACACCACTGCACAGTTATGTACCGAAATATGACTATATTCTAAAACATTAGAGCGAGAGGTTTAAAAGAATACTATTTTATGTAACAAAAATACTTTATGCAGTCATCAAATGTTTAAAATAACTATAAAGGATAATAAGGCTTCAAAATTATATAAATAGATTATCTACAACGTTTAAGGAGTGTCCAGGATCATGGTTTGAAAATACAATAAAAACTCAATTTTGACCTTCGACGAGCATGTCCCCCCTTAACAACTGGAAAATAAACAAAACGTTAAAAGGAAATATTTCAACGATCGGTTACATACGAAACCCGCATCAAAATCAATTCATATTAGATTCAATTATGTTAATTCTTTTTTTTCTATCAAGGCATATTCCCCCGACTTACCTTATTAATATCTTCCTACCTTTAGTTTCTCAAATTGTATTATTTTAACGAGGTTCGATCCTAAGAAGGGCTATTATGGGCACGGTCAAAGAAGATGTTATATTAACAGGTTTAATTTTTACTCTTAGAATACATGATTAACCTAGTAGGTCCATAGTTTGACTCATTGCACACATTGAACACGTTGAAAACACTATGGATATTTGTTACCCAGGATTTTAACCGGAAACTTACGACATTATGTACCGACACCTCCATGGCCCCCACATCTTGAAGCGGGCCCCCAGGCTAAGATGTTTGGCTAGCCCCCCTACATATCGCTAAGTGTTAAAGCTGTGTGAAACGCTGAAGTAGCGTTTTCCAAATGGTGTAGGTACGTGGTAAAATTAGGGTGTATTTTTAGCGATTTTTGTGTTTTTAATATGTACATCCATTAAAATACAGTTAACATTGCATTGTACAACCAAATATTTTTTATTATTAACATCATTGTATTAAAATAGCGCCGCAGGCGACTTTTTTTACTATTAGAGCAAATTTTTGATCTATGTTTTTCTCATTTATCTAGTCGACTCGCACGCCGGGCCCTTCCTGAGCCCGGGCCCCCAGGCTAGAGCCCTGTCTGCCCCCCCCCCCCCTTGTGGGGGCCATGGACACCTCACTACTCTGCCATCGTGGGCTACAATAAACAAAGAAATAATATTTTTTCTTTGAATAGTCATTTGATTTGATTTACACACCAGAGAAATCATTTTAATTCTCAGATCTTCATTTAATGTATCTAACTATATAATATACGATTATTTTATAAGTATACCTATAAGTATATAATATATATATTGAGAATCCTCTTCGTAAGACATCGAACATTCACGTCGGATTGTAGATTGAATAAAAAAAAAATAATTTGTTTTATTCGGTTTCATAATAATGTCAAATGCTACGTGAAGTACCTAGCAGAATAAATGGCAACAACCGATTGTTTCTCGAATTCTAGAAATCATTATAGTTAGTTTTCCGGCTGTCCAGTAAGAACATTTTTGCTATAAATTTTATGAAGAGAAATGAAATTTAATCGCAAACCGCTTTACGAATTTAACTATTTACATTCCTTTGGAGTTATTTTAACCGCCAGTTTCGTTCAAAACATAAACAAACATGCAGTTACAATATTATTATTATACAAGTTGCTGGTATTCGAGTAGGTAGGTATTAATACCAGCTGGTAGAGCCTGGTAATGGCGACTCAGCCAATTTAGTTCCGTTAGTACGAGTTGAACCTGCAACTTCACGCTCCATCGACTTGCTTCAGTAGATTGAAGTATATAAACAGGTGTCTTCATTATCAGTTATGATATCAAAATGTTTTTAATAAGTTTCATAGAAATTTAACCAATTAAAATCCAATCATTTAGGCATGTTCCAATGATGTTATTTATTTATTTATTTAAGAAAACAAAACATTGTGGACATAACAGATCAAAATTCAGGACGTTCACAACATGAGATTTACATTATAACAAATATTACTCTCGCAAGAGAGAAGAGAAAAATAATAATAATAATAATACATAAAATAAAGTTTCAAAAACTAAATGTCTTTAGGGAGCGCATTTACTTGTCTTGCACCCCTTGCTAATGGTGCCTGATAGGCTTGACTCGAGGAAACAGTTCTTACCCAGAATAAGTCATGGCGACCACGTAGGTAATATATTCTGATATACAAAAAATGTATGTTTCTCTAGTATGGGTGTTTAATAACGAATTATCAATTCTAAACCTTGTGTATTATACATTGAATTGCCTGCCTTACCTCAGATGCATAGTTGTTTAAAAACGTGATTAGTATGATGCTTAATTAGTAAAGCACATTAACCGGAATCTGATGGATCATGAATGGATGGTACAAATTTAATATTTGCAAACAATATTTTTATAATAGTTTTTGAGGTATTGCAAATTATGCATATTTAAAAACGTTAGATTCTAATTCGACATTAACTTAAGTGAATATGCTAGTATGATAAGTCAAATACATGATCGCCGTTTTTCGATATGTTCCACATGTAGGTAATGATTTAATTTTTCAACTAAATACATACAAATGCATTTTGTTAGCATGACGTGATAATTTTTTAAACGTAAACCTGTATTGGCGTTGGCAGAGTAATACAACAATGCTGTAAAGACATGAACACTGATTTTAAATAATAACGCTTATTGCAATGTACATAGGTGTAGAATAAACGTTTCAACTTCAGGGATTTGTATTTATCTGTTTTCGATATAATGAATTAATGTGTATGAGTAACCTAAGATGTTTGTAATGGGTCGAAATGGATCGGAGCGCATCGGAGCTTTGCTCCAGTTCATGAAATCCCCGAATTATTGTCCCGTCTCATGGAAAAAATAATTTAATCATCTTAGTTACGTAGGCCATACACAAAATTAGATAAATATATTAATATTTTCGGAAAATTATCCATTTAAAATGTTGATAAGCAGGCTCTTTTATTATGGAGGCTTTCTTATTCATTACACTTTACTTCTTTACCTAATCAGCGCATCTAGTCTATATAAAAGACTGCTATCAGCCGCTATCGGCGGTTATCGGTAACAGTCAAAACTGTTTATCTCGCTCTAAAAATTAGCACAGCTAAGAGAAGTGCTATTAAAACATAGCACTTATTGTAACAATTATTACAACTAACTTTTTGTAAAAATTATAGTATTTCAATACAAAAATATGTAAAAGTACCCTCGATAACCGCTGATACAGTTTTGTGTATAGAATAGATACGCTGATATTTTTGTTTCTTTCTTTTATATTATAATATTATGAAATCTGAATAGAAAGTATTATAGCCGCTTCATAATATACAAGTCCGTTTTTTAAATTGATTAATGATGAATTATTTCAAACATTCATTTAAAGTTTTATAATTATAATTGGATTGAAGTTTTTGTATGTTACCGCCGCAAAAATTGAACGGAACTGTGTTCACATACATTATATTATAATATGTATATTATTTTGAACGTAAAGATTTACCTTGAAAGTTATTATAATATAGAATGTATGCTTAAAACCTCTGTCCGGCGTAAAGGTAGATAAATTGGTCGCACCTGATGATTGTCGCTTGTAGGGCGCGGCAAGCGGAAATTGAAGTTATTGACAACATTTTTGTCGGGTTGGAATAATGCAACGCAATGGAACGTTTTTAAACTGTCATTAGTAAAATTTGGGAGTAACAAATATATTCAACATCTACTCAGTGTTCGAACTACCAAATATTTCCATAAATAGTAGGTTAATGACCATTAATTTAGGTCCGGACCATAGTGGAGAACAAAATTTTATCCGTACTGGATCTAACACATATTTTTTGTAAAATTGTATACTTTTTTCCAAGCGTAGAATCGAACCCGCACTCGCGACTCTAGAGACGGACACTTTACCAACTACGCCACGTAATGTGAGAGCAGAATTTTCTTTTAATTATATAAATTTTTATAATGCATTTATCTCACGAAGGATCGCTGGTACGTAACAGAAACTGCATAACATACGTAGATAAGAAACTGGTCTATGCATGCGGTCAGCTGAATAGGAGCACGCCATCTGTAGACAAATTTACTATAACTAATAAAATAATATTTAATTCAGAAACCATAAAAATATGATCACTATTTCTTAAGACGGTACTTCAGTGAAACGGCAAATAATTTTCAACTATAGGTGCGACGAAATTTCGAACTGTGCCCCGATTTCCTAACTATCGACTCGTGTGGCACCAGACGACATGACGTAATTGTGACGTCAGCCAATACACGCTCCAGGCATGCCGCCCGCGCACAGTGCCCACCGTAGATATTATTACGATGAAACACCTATATGTGTATGTTGACAACGAATAGCGCCGCTGTCGGAGTAGCGTTATATTCTCGATCGCTATTATCACTCCGGTAGTACGTCACAATGATGTCATATGACGTCATGTCGACCGGGCAGCTAGCACTCGTAAGTTCTAACATAGGGCCCCTGGCTAGCAATCGGACAGCGAAAGTCGAGCTGTGAACACGTCAATTTATTTTCTGATGGCGTCGGAGGAATTAATTCTTAAATCATGTAAAGATTACTAAAAAACGTTACCCATTTACAAGAAATGAAAATTTAATAGTACTTAATTATATTTCCATTTCTTGTAAAATGGAATTCTACCAAGTAAATGCTATCTCAAATAATAAAGTTACCCATTTACTTGAAAAAGAAAATATGTCAATGAATATATTATTATTATTAGTAATAGAACAATAAACATAACATTAAATGGAGGCATGCTGAATTTATATGACAAATAATGTTTTGTTCTGCACGCGTCGTTTGCACAATCTTCGCGTTGCGTAGTCACGATCGTTTTAGACCGTATCCCAGATGAAGTATAGCCTTAATACATATTATTAAAGATATTTTAAACTATTGAATGATACGCAATAATTTTTGGAACTTTGTGGTAATTACGTTTTTATCGCGCCACGAAAAGACGATAAGAAAATTCGATAATTCGATAACGTGACTTATTAATTTTATAACGTTTTTTGTTATTTACTTCCAGGCCATCAATAGTACCCTGGTTGTAAGTTGATTATAAAAACTGGTATTACGCACCTACATACTTTGATAAATTAAACAACTATTTAAGTAAAATATATTTCTATTAAATTTTAATAAAAACAAACAGGAGTTTCTCCAATTACGTGTCGCGTACACACAAAAACTTTAAGCAAAACTTACTAAAAAGAAAAAGAAGCCTATTCGTATCGCAACGGTCTGCGAGATATCACATTGTAATGGTGCGTCGAGGTTTGCGGTCGCCAATTATTTCAAATAAACATAAATAAATGAATCAAAAAATCCATTTGTACCGAGATCGATTCGGCCAATTGCGTGAAATTGTATCATTACTACGCACTGGTTCTCTTGCTCACTGGTCAGTGGGCTCTTTACGGATTCGATCTTGCAACTTGTTAGAGATCATTAAATATATATTTTCTTACTTCCGGGGTCGGTCAGTGAGTTGAAATACTTATTATGTAAAACACTTCCGATGTTCTCAAATTGTTACGAAGTATAAACCTTCAAAACCTATAACCCATAGCCTAGTCAATTTTTTCATAGATTCCTCTCGATCCCCAGCAGTTTCTATAAAGAAAATAACATTATTGACTGAAGTAGGTACGTTATGAAACCATGAATTAAATATTTTTAAAAATCCAATACATAGTTAGGTAAAGGTCGCGCAATGAAAGTTGATGTGAACACAGAAATGAAAGATAGTGTGTATTGGTGCATTTCTGAGGCAACAGGCATTGCACAACGTCTACGAGAAACAACCGTTTGTCTTGCTTACGCCTACGTATTGTACATATAGCGAAAAGAGGACAACATGCGTATACTTTGATGTCGATTTAAACATTTGAAACATTCTGTTTCTAAACAATGCGTCTGTGTGAGTATTGCTTTGCCTCAACTCTTGTTAACACATTTATACTTACATTTCTTTCATTGGTTTTACAATACAGTGTAGACACGTCGTACAAAATGGCAAATATGATTTTTTTTTTAAATTTTTGCTCCTAACTGGAACAAATAGGGTTCCACAGAATGAAGGATATATTATTGATACACGTTTTTACGAGTAACGGTTTTTCAAACATATTGGGTCCTTGCACTGGATAAAAGAGGTATATGAAGAGAAAACATAACGAGCTTTTTTAATAGACGCGGGATGGAACCCATGACCCACGGTTTCAGATATAAGCCTATAAATAAAAAAGGAAAAGACCGAGAAGTTTGGCGCTAACTAAAACTAGAAAAATACCTCGGCCATACGATATACCCACCTACATTGCAAAAATATGTTGCATTTCGTGACTTATGAATATTCCTGATCGATATGAGTGGAGTTTTACTTAAGTGTATTGCATAGCAGTCAATAAACTGCAGTTCACCCTAATGGTAACTGACCTCTGATAGGGGATGGCAAATAAAAAAGAAAAAGTTGAATAATACTTTAGATCAGTGGCGACCGGTGAGTTATTTTACTGGGAGTTCACTTTTTTTTAAAGTACCTATGTTATTGTTCATTTGTATGAGAAATCCATTATTCTGTTTTTCATCGACACAAATTTTTCAATCAGACGTTTGTTGAAGTCAGGAATGTCTTGTATCATTCTTTTTTGGATACTGAGCATATATAATGCGTTCAATCTTGGTTTCGTGATGGTGTTTCTGCTAAAACACTTGATCCGTTTGAGTGTGGAAACACATATTTCACTTTCCACTGATCTCATCGGAATAGTGCAAATAATTAAGTTTAATAGTAAAACCGTTTTCGTAAATGTGTCGGTGCCGATCAATGACATATTAAATGGACAACTCACTTCATACCGGCGCGCACGAGAAATTGTGCATGAAAGTCATTCACAGATGTATAGATAGATGTCACGTGACCATATGACGTATCCATTTCCATTATGCGATACAAGCTTCGAGAATTTATAGTAATATAACCTTTATTGTAATGGCGTATTAGTGTCATGACTCATTGCGTTAGAAACAGATTCTCGGTTACTTACGACTTCTCAGATATTAGACGCAAGTGAGCCAGGCGATCACAGGCGACTGTCCAATGGTTTCTGTCATTGCATCTTAAAATGGCATTTTATAAATAATAAATAATACTAACACATGAAAAGTCATATCCCATCTTTCTTGGAGTGTTTAGTAGATTTTTTTTACAATTTTTAACTAGGCACATTGGCATTTTGTAACACAATAATAACGGTGGAGTCGAAACCTGACAGTCAGAAGTTTTGTATGGGCAGACCCAGCGGTGTTGCCAGACCGCTTGCAAGCAGAATGTTCATTTGAGCGTAGGATACTGATATTAAAATATGAATTTCGCCATCCGGCAGACCCGACACAAAGTGAGTGTCATTTTATTTTCTAGATGCTTCGTCCATATTAATGTCATTGGTGCCGATACAAGTCGTGAGCGGCGCTTGAAGAAGTATTGCTATCTCACGCTATCACCTTCAGACGAATATTATTGCTGTCTCACGCATTCTCATTGCAAGGCATGATTGCTTGAGCGATCGAGAGAACGCGCTCCTGGACGGCATTTGGCAAAGCGAAACCTTATTAGATAATAATAATTTTGATACCATTGTGAAATATTTTTTACTATACGTATGTATCCTTTTTCTAAATGTGGCAAAACGTATTTTAAAAAATCACGTTTGCAATATATTATGTATATGCAATAAAATTAAGTGCATTTTTATTTTATAAGTTACGAAATAGATCCATCAGTTTTGGCGCCAAACTTTATACTCGGCTTGTTCCAATGATTAGTTATGGGCTATGGCGTAGGTCATGGGTATATTATGTCCGAGTATAATGTAATAAAAGAAGCTATTTCTATAAGAATAAATATATTTATATGTCTCGGTAGGTAGATATTTTATCGGTAATTTCTATTTCGGTCATTGACTGCAGAGTTTAAAACTGATATTACCAGAGGCGACTAGAAAATCGAATCAAGTTAATATAATGATGCCGTCTGATTACATTAATTTCTCTTTTATGCAACCAGCTAGCTATACCTATTGGTTGCGATGACAAGACTGACGATCAATATTGCAATTGATACCTTTGATTAAATCAACAACCGTGAAGAATGACTTATATTTAAAACCGCTACGACAATGGATTATTATTTACATAAAAAACAGAATGAATAATAAAATATTGTAAGTGTCAATTTGATTTTTTCATGATTTATTTTCATACACATTAACCACCTTACTTCTAATTCCACTTAATTTAATTTCTATAATTAGAAAAATGTACCAATATTGGGTGTGCGTATGTTTTGTATTTTGACAAGTTACTTTTAAAATAAAATAAAATAAAATAAAATAAAATAAAATAAAGATTTAAAATTACCTACTTATCAAAATATATCTATTAAAATTATATAACAAATATGAAAATCACATAACAGATTAATAAATAGAATTCAGATAGGCTATTCTCCAATATACTACATTTTGACGCAGGGTTTTGAATATGTGAGTGTCCTACGAAAATGAATCACATATCCAGTTTCTCCACACCCATTATGTATTTCAGTTCCAATTATTACTGAGTTCCCTGATGAAAATGCATTAGATTGTTAACTAGTTTTAGAAATCAAATTGGTATAATTAAAAATAATAACTAAAGATAATTATTAGGCTGGTATTGTGCTACTAATTTGTCTATTAGGCTCTATATTTCTAATTGCCTACATGACCCTGCGTCAGGAATCTCCACCCCGAATTCTGGAAACCACAGTACGGTTCACAGAACAGATTAATAAGATAGAAATGCGAAATCCAGTCGCCATAGGCGAAAATTTTGAAGCCAGTTTTAGAAGAAGCAATAACGGCCAAGCCATAAAATACAAAGTCCACTAGTGTTCTTAAATATTGCCAATAATGAATGCACGTTTCGTTTACGTTACAAACTTTAATGCGTAATATGACACAGACGTAAAAAATTAACATAGCATGATTCTTTAATACGTGTTTAAGAAGGTATATTCCATATTTACCCACACTTGATAATAATGGTGGAGAGGGTTCAGAAGAAATTCTTGACACTCCTTTACTTGAGGTTGTATGGATACCTACTATCCGTGGCTTTATCCAACTGACTTTTTCTTAGGTATGCTTACATACTGCAGTCTGCAATTTAGAAGAGATCTTTATTTAGCTACTTTTTTTCAATTTATACGAGATATAAATGAGAATTCTGCCATTCTGGGCAGTGTTGACTTGTGTGTTTCTGATAACAATCTTAGAAATAGAGAGCATCGGTTGCTTATTCTCCCAAGGTGCAGAACCAACTTGCCACTGGTAATGCCAATTGGGAGGGCGATAACTATGTTCAACCATATTGCTTCAGGTGTTGATATATTCCGCTTGCGTGAGAGTGAGTTTAGGTGGACGTTATTTTATAAATTCTTAAAATAGTGTCTCCTTAGCAAACTCGGTGTACTTCTTTGAACTTTTGTAGATGTATAATTGTATTTTCACTGCTTTTGTATGTTTATATTATGTTCTATTTTTACCACATTTTTATTAGCTCGTATTCTTATTTGTCCCGTACAGATTTTTTTCCTGCGCAGTAAAAATTTTTTACCTTTAATTTTTTCTAGTTCAATATTTTTAACTAACTTCCCGACTAGCTAGAAACTTTTAGAATATATCAGAACACGACGACAGTGCATTATTTAAATGAATGCAACTTTTGGCCATCTTTAAGCAGAATTGAATTCATTTTCAGTTAATTCTGTTTTGTATGTTTCGGAAAAAAATCGTTAAAAGTAATATTTACTACTCACTATTATTGGTTGTTAAGTGGGTCCTAGCAACTAAATTATTAATATATACGTGCGTTACTATGGGAATTAATATGAAATGTCAAAATGACATTTCCGTATTCTATAATATTTATTCAGTATTTCTATCAAGTACAATAAAAAGTTTTTATTAATACATAAAATTGTCAAGTTTATAATATGATTCAACAGAAAATTTAAAAACGTGGTATCCAAAAAGTTCTTTTTATCTTGTAATTATTATATTTTAATTTTTATCGTTTGTATTACTTTTTTCTTTATAATAATGTCTCATGTCATGTTGTGAACGTCTTAAACTTATAATTTGTAATGTCCAAAATATGTTAAAAATTAATTAAAATTGAAATATATTATAACAGCTATACCCATTTCCTTTATTTGTATGTTACCTATATGAATGATCCGCTGAGTACGAGCACATATTTTTACTTTACAATAATGATCCGTACCTTTCTAATGCCTCTCCCGTGTGATTGTCCTCCCGGAAAAGAAGTGCCATCCAGCGCTCGAAATGGAATATTTTACGAACCGGAGCGCTCAATATTTTATGAAAATGTTAACATAGTTATCTAATTGCTTGTGTATTTTTTAAAAATAAGTGTGTTATGCCGTGTCCACATTGGCAACAAGTTGCTGGCAACCTCATTAAATTTCGATTAAAATAATTTTTGGTCAAACAAATTTTGATAAATATCGTGAAATTTAATGAGGTTACCAGTGTGGACAAAACTTTTAGATTTTTACGTTAAATGGCAAATCTAGCTCACTGTCAAATTAACATGTCCACGAGACGGAGCGATAATTTTGGTGATTTTATGAACCGGAACGGCGCTCCGGTGCGTTCCGGTCCATTTCGAGCCCTGGTGCCATCACTAACGTAACGTAACGTAACACTGTGTAGATACACAAATGTATACAAATATTTTTCAACTATTCGTTTTGCATGTTTTATCTTCAAGCAGATATTGTTCAATTGTTATATTACAAAAGTGAACGGTTAAAGTCGAAAAGATAATTAAACGGATACGACAGTATGCCTTATTTTTAATTAAGATCTCTACTAATTAATATTTTACACTGTTTTGATTAAATCTTTCTATTGTTTTAAATGTTTACTTCATTTTCGACCTTTGCTTAATGTATTACGCATGACGTCGGCTGATGGGCGTGCATTTAAAAATTGAAATTAGTCGCGCCATTAGGACAAAAGAAAGTCCATCAAGCCAGCGAGTGCATCTGAAATAACGACTCGGTACTGCATCTGTATAATGAGGCATGCAACCTGCCACCGTCAGTCATGCCTCACGGAATAACCGACAGTAATTTATGTTACTGCCCTCAAATGGTGTGTCGCAGTGAAATGAATTCTTCAATAAGCCAAGATGTATATCAAATGACAGTCGCGCACAGAAGGGTCTGAACCCCCAGACATTGGGTATCGTCCGGCTATATGAAGCCGTATTCTTTGCGTACCACGACCTCAATTTTATTAGTATTAACTTATCTATGAAAAGTTAGGTATGTTATACCATCATTTTGCTTCTCAGTATCTACCACATTTAAACACAATACAATAAACCATATTTTCTACTAAATTAAGTAAAAGTATTGACCACCAACTTTCATCTAAGAATATTATTGAATATTAATTGTTTAACTAATAACTTTTAAAGACTGATATCATAGATACACCTCATTAGTTAACTCCATTAATTCCCAATATGTTACCATTGTTCCCGGAATGGACGATTTTACACCTCTTGAGTATAGTATTTTTAATGTTTATAATTACTAATAATCTATTATTAGGTTTTGACGATTTTTATACGGTTATCGAGTGTATTATTATTGATAAGGTAGGAAGTTTTTTTACAAATACTTCAAGTAACTATTCATAATTTTATTATATATTTTTTATTGTGATCCTTGACTTAATAGGTAGGTGATAAAGTTTTTACATACTTTATTGTGTTGATTTTTTATATAAGTTAGAGTTAATTGTATTCGTTGTCACATAGTTACATAGTACCTGAAGATGCCGAAAGGTGAAACCCGGGTCGCAAAAACGTCTCAAACGGAATAGTATAACACTTAAATCCATTAGAATTTAAATTCATATTCCATCAAGTACCTTCAGTCGATAGTATTAATATTAACACTGACTTCATATTTCACAAAAATATTATATATTTCAACCACATGTAGGTACTCACTTTTTCTTGCATGCGGCTATGGTCTCCTCTATTTGGAAGTATCAACGTTTTTAATCGGACTCAAGTAATGATCTACCAGCGGCATTTTTTTTAATTGTAGGAAGCCCTGGCTTCATAATGAAGTGTCAGAAATTTAAAGATTCCCGTATTTTTCATAATCCGAGATTTTTAAAGTGTAAAGAGTAAATAAATCATTGCATCACAAATCTATGACTGTATTTTAAAACTCATTCTTGTGATTATTTACACCTCTATCGCAGGACACCACGTATGTACCCTTAACCTAGACGTCAATCTAAATGAATATTTGCGAGTTAATTTGTTTGGGAATTGATTAACTTGGCTGTTACATTAATGCTGGCCGGTAAAAAAAAATATTTTTATTTAAACCATTGACAATGCCTTAAATCGCTGGTAATCCAATGTAGTGTGACGATGCACTGACGCTGAAACAACTAACGAAATATTGATCATTTTCTTGAACTAATAATTTGACATGGTTGACTTGAGAAAACGTAACTGTCCGTGTATTTTTTAAACTTGCAGTCAGGCATATTTTAATTTGATATACGATAGGTATGTAGCGAATTAATGGTTGACGCAACTGCATCTGGTAAAGAATGTACGAGTACACAAAGATACATTTACCATATTCAAGCCCAAGTCTCTTTCTTCCTTAGTCCAAGATTCTTTTACCTTCGATTTGTTAAATATAAATGTAATAAAAAAATAACCTACCATTATAATTCGACTGTGTTTAGGAAAAAGGACGTAACCCTCACTGAAAAATTTTACAGGAGAGGCAAAAAACGTTTTTTGAGAGTTTTTAGTTTAATATTTTTTGAAAAATAGGCACAGACATTGGGTACATGATGATTGATGATTTGGTGTAATATATTTTCGATCTAATAATAATTAAAGAAGTTATTACAAAAAAATCATTAAAATTGTGGTTAAATGCTTTTTTCCATAAATTAAAAATTAATTAATCTCAATTAAAACCTGAATTTAGATAATAATTCAGCATTTGCGGCTAACTTCCTTTTTATAGAAGGTGTATTTAGTTGTATACATTGTTAATATCTAATAAAAGCACTTTTAAAAAAATCGAGGGTTACGCCCTTTTTCCTAAACACAGTCGAATGTTAACACACTGTATATAATACGTACTGTTACTGTGAATATATACATATGCTATGTCTTGGGTGTACATTGTGATTTTTTTTTAATTGGTTGGTTTATGGCTATCAAGCATACGACGATATTATGATCTATCCTTTTTCATAACTGGCTATTGTGACCTAAAATAAAATTGTAAAATTCTTGATTACCTTTCTTCATTATTTTATTCTTATACTAGACTAATGATAGGAATAAAATGGTTTTCTAAAGACGTCTTTCACTACTTTTCTATTGTCTATAATACTTTCCAGAACTTTTGGTATTTTAAATTTATTTTTCCTCCATAAATAGTTCCAAGTAACTGCATAATATTGCGTTACAGGCAGACAGAATGCAGTCATTTACTGACTCCCAGTTCCTTTAGTTTAAAACCATGATGTGAAACCAACGTACCCGGATACAAATATATGAACTCCAGCTCTAGACTATTGAATGTCTTAATTTTTCTGCAGACACAATGATTTTGTCTTATTGCTGTGTCTGTTCTCATTTTCACTTATGTAATTGGCAAATTACAGGATTTCGAACACGTGTTGGTAGTTTGGTTAAACGTTAATAAGAGAGTGTATTCGGTCTTGGTTCAGCCCTCAGTTGGGCTGATCGACAACGAAAGACAATTTATTAAAAAATCAAACCGCTTACGGCGTCTTACGGTGAGGTCTGAGATCTTACAATAAGACTTGGTCACTATACATTAAAACAAAATAAGAATCAAACACACTATATTATAACGTTTGTTAAAAAATAGTATACTCATACCAAATAACTTCAGTTGTTTTTCAGAGCATCACATTAAAAGATGGAAAATCATCATTCGACTATGGTATCATAATAATAAATTAATATTTTTCATTGATATAAACCGTATCAGTGTCCAATCAAAAGAAAGAATTGATACTCGGTGTTAGTATCTGAATCTAAAAAAAGGTATCAATATTTAGTAAACAAATTCAGTATTTATAATAATAATACTATCAACCGAAGATACTTGATGGAATTTCAATTTAAATTCTAATGGATTCAAGCTCTGTACTATTCAATTTCGCCTGAAGATGCCGAAAGGCGAAACCCGGGTCGCAAAAAACGACTTAAATGGAATAGTACAGAGGTTGAATCCATTAGAATTTAAATTCAGTATTGTATCAAATGAAAAATATACATACCAAACTTTTAAAGTAATTCAGAGTATCGAAACTTTTTTTGACATTATCTTGAAATAATTAATCAGTCCCACTTCCTTGATATAAGGAAAATGATACGCTCATTAATATACTCATCAATTACTTCCAAGAAATTGTAAAAAATAAACGAATTCAAAGAAAGTTCACTACTTTTATTTGCTGTATGTTACTCTTTCCTTATAAGAACGTTCGTGTGTACGGCGTATGTAGGTAGTTCGTTTAAAACGTCAAAGTTATACGGAAAACATTAAATGCGAACTTTCTTTGATTCAACCGAACAAAGGACATTCCAGTTATGTCTTGATCAGAAGAAAGATACTAGCGTCATCAAATGCCAACGAGTTTCATTTGTTTATTCAGAAACAAAACAAACATACGAGTACAATATCAACTGCATCCTAAGTGATTTTATATCCGTATGATGAGTATATATTTTTTGTTATCTAAGCGTTGCATCAAAATTATTGCTTATTACGCATTCTTTAAACGTCAAAATTACACATTGTGTTTTTGATTTTGAGATTACAACGAATGAGTTTCGAGTTAATAAAAGTAGGACTACGTTTTTTTTAATCAAGTGGCGTATTTTAAAAACTGAGATATAAGTTATACATGATGCTGTGTAACGAAATATCATCATAGCCGATTCGAAAATCGAATAACAAATAAAGTTACCATTCGTTCAGTTGATAGTTAAGCTTGCTACGAAATTCACAATTGACGTCGTTATTAGTGTTAAAAAAATAGTACATATAACTACTTAACAAACAAGGTGGATCGCTTTAATTTCGATTCAGCCGACCAACCGCGTAAAGCTCTCGACTCGAAAACAAAACCGATTATTATCATTATGAACCAGTTTTGTCTGTTTTGACTTTTACGTATGTATAGTATACAATACAAATAGGTCACGAAGACTGTTTTATTTGTATTGTGGTCTGTTTGTCAGTCATTATTTCAAGTCTTTTTCAGGTGGTTGAGAAGACAGTAAAGATGGTGGTCAAAGCAAAAAGTTTATTCCATTGTACTAATTATTTTTTTCTCTTTTTTTCAGGGCTCTGATCCCAGGGTGGCAACATGTCGAGGGAAGTTGCAAAACCGAAGATGTCAGCTAAACCAAGAAATCAACAAAGAACTCAGATTAAGAGCGGGAGCTGAGAATCTATTCAAGGTAAAATACATTTATTTACGATGTTTAATGGCCCACGTGCGTCACGTAGGTCAAAATGGAGATTGTATGGTATTTTCAAAGCATACGCCTGGAACTTCCTTAAACGTTGTAGATAATCTATTTATATAATTTTGAGCCCTTGCTATCCTTTATATTTATTTTAAATATTTTTAAATTTTATAAATGCGTTTAAAAATTAATAAATCTAAAAAATCTTAACACCACTGCACATGAATGTACTGAAATATTACTATATTCTCAAACATTAGATGGAGAGGTTTAAAAGAATACTATTTTATGTAATAAAAATTCTTTATGCAGTCATCAAATTTTTAAAATAAATATAAAGGATAATACGGCTTTAAAATTATATAAATAGATTATCTACAACGTTTAAGAAATGTCCAGGCTTATGCTCTGAATATACCATAAAATCTCCATTTTGACATACTGTGCCGCATGTGGGCCCTTTAGTATAATATGTAAATGTAATGAATATATCATAACCAAATACAATATTTGATGTCATTCTATGATAATTGAGTAAAAAGAAAGAGTGCAATCCTTCGGGCTATACTAACCGGTTAATTGGCGCGTAGGCTAAAAATATCTAAATAAAATAAAAAATTATGACCAAACTAATAAATACGAGGGTGGGTCAATAATTCCTTAGAAAAAAGCATTAAAACAGTTTTTATTTTTGTATTTTTTTTTTCTCAACATAATCTCCTTGGAGCTCAATACACTTGGTTAGACGTTTCTCAATTTTTTTTAAACCGTCAGAAAAATAAGTTTTCGGAAGGTCCTCAAAATAAACATTTGTCCGATCGATGACTTCTTCATTTGAAAAAAAACGTTGTCTACTTAGCCATTTTTTTAAGTTTGGGAAAAAGAAAAAAGTCACTGGGGGCTAAATCTGGCGAATACGGTGGGTGGTCGACCAATTCAAACTTCAATTCTTCAATTTTAGCCATTGATCGTAAACATGTGTGAACACGGGCATTGTCCTGATGAAAGAGGATTTTTTCCTGTTTAAATGAGGCCGTTTTTCTTCAATTTCGTTTTTTAGCTGGTCCAATAAAGATGCATAATAATCCCCTGTTATTGTTTTTCCTTTTTTCCAAATAGTCAACGAAAATAATTTCACGTGCATCCCAAAATACAGTAGCCATAACCTTACCAGCTGATTTTACGGTTTTCGCCTTCTTTGGACATGGTTTGCCTTCGCAATCCACTGCTTTGACTGTTCTTTCATCTCAGGAGTATAGTGGTGTATCCATGTTTCATCTACAGTCACAAAGCGACGAAAAAATTCATCCGGATTGCGTTGCATGAGCGACAACAGGGCTTTAGAGGCCACCACCCTATTGCGTTTATTGTCGACTGTGAGCAAACGCGGCACCCATCTTGCAGAAATATTTTTCATGCCCAATTTGTCATGTAAAATAGAAATGACGCTACCTTTTGAGATCCCTGTAACCTCAATTATCTCACTCAACTTTAATCTTCGGTCACTTAATACCATATCGTGGATTTTATTGATCATTTCTGGTGTAGTCACCTCTACAGGACGTCCTGAGCGTGGTTCATCCTTTGTTGATGTACGACCACGTTTAAATTCATTTAACCAGTTATAAATAGTTGCAAGTGAAGGAGCAGATATGCCGTGAACTAAATCCAACTCATTTTTTATTTCCTTTGCTGTTAACCCTTTTATATTAAAATGTTTAATAACAGCTCTAAGCACAATTTTCTCCATTTTCCATTTTTCCATTTTCCACAAGCAATTTTTTTTTTAAATGTACGAGAAACACACAACAACCCGACCAATCTTATTGAAACTTCGCAGCATACTGAATCGGTAGTGCCGCTGCATGAAAACAAACCGCTTACAGTACTAGTCGCGCCACTTGTCGGCTTTTCTAAGGACTTATTGACCCACCCTCGTACTATACATATTATTATCATTATTTTTTATTATTCATTGGCACTGCAATATTATGTCGATATTGGCTACCTCAGAAAGAGGTTTCATATTTGCCAGACCCGTAATTCTCAATTCGAGACCAATTACTTCAAAAACGAATAAGCTACCACTAAAGATTGCAATACTGAATGAAAATATCAATACCGGTATTTCGGTACCTATTTCCTATTGAATATCGGTATTCGTGAAATATATGAACAAATAGAAGCATCTACAACATGGGCCTCACATTCCGAAGCGGGCCCCCACCATATTTGGCGGCCCTCCAACCTATCGCTAAGGATCAGGGCAGTGTAATGTTCTACAATACGTAGTGTTCCCTAAATAGTAATCTGTGGAACTGCAGGTTCCGGGTAAAATAAAGGGTATTCTGATTTTGTTAAGAAGAAAATCACTTGAATTGTCGGCACTTGGCATCATATTATTATGAAGAGCTTATTGCGACCCCCTTCTGTTATAGCAAAGTCATATACGACTCTTGGCCATATTGGATAAATAGTTATTTTTATTAGTCAGGAAACACGCTAAAAATAATTATAGAATTAAAATTCATTTGTGTAATGGCGCCGCAGTTGACTTTTTTTACTATTAGAGCAAATTTTTGGTGTGTGTTTATCTCACTTAACTGGTCGATCCGCTACGCCGGGCCCCTCCTAAGCCCGGGTCCCCAGGCTAGAGCCCTGCCAGTCCCCCCTTTGTGGGGGCCATGATCTACAATACACATAGACATAAAAACCTTTCTAAAATATTGATATTTTATTACAAAAATATCTAAATATGAACAAAATAATAATAAATATTGAAAAATAGGTAAAGGTAAGATAACTCGACAAGAATAACAGTTCTGTTTTATGTTTACTAATAGTTTTTATGTTTATTAATACATTTTGTTTCCTCTTTCTTGTTACCGAATATTCCGGTATTTTCTGATTTTTAAAACCGGTATTTCGATATCGAAGAATACTGGTATACCGGTATTGCAATCCCTAATAACATAACAACTCGTCCATCACTGGCGATGTTCAATACGAATAGTGCAGGCGAATAACATGTTCATATATAAATTATCAAATACACGATCATAAAAAATGTGGTATGCTCATTAATTCTGTACATTATTGTCAAATATATGAGTATATCACTATTATTTATTTAAGTAAAACTTAATTTGAGTTATTTATAATTCATATGCATGCATCGTTCGAGTTAATAATATTTTATTCAGAAGGCGTTTTCAAAGATGGCGCACGCGACGATTCCGAAATGTGCGTTCTGTCAATACATCATTTGATCACTTTCCACTGATGTTATCACCATGAGAGAGAATTTACCATAACTAACTCTTTGCTGCCCTGATACTTATACCTAATGAGAAATTCTCATATACTAAATGTACCTATACATTCAATTAAAATTTTATTTAATTTGAATTTTTCTATAATAATTCTAGAAATAAAGAAAATTAGGAACAGCACTCGACAATTTTCTGAAGACATTTATTTATTTTATTTATTTATTTAAGAATACAAAATATTATGGACATAACAAATCTAAATTCAAGATGTACACAACATGAGATTTACATTATAACAAATATTACCCTCACAAGAGAGAAGAAGAGAATATAGAATATAATAATAATAATAACAGAAAAACAAATTAAATCAAAACATACTGAAGTACAATTTAATACAGAAAAATAAAATTTTGAAAACAAAAAACCTACAATTTTACACAGAAAAATAAAGTTTCAAAAATAAAATGCAAAGTACATCACTGAAAATGTATATGTCTTTAGGTAGCGCATTTACTAATCTTGCACCATTCGCTAATGGTGCCTGATAAGCTTGACACGAGGAAACGGTTCCGATCCAGAATAAATCATGGCTGCGACCACGTAGGTAATTGGCAGGCGCATGTAAATTCAAATTTATTAGGACACCAGGATTGGAAACCATCCTCACGCTAATAAGCAAAAGTGTTTCAAGAGAAGAAGAGACCGACGAGATTCAAGAGAGTGAAAAGTAAGCATGCCTTGTAGAAAGGTAGTCGGAAAATAATCATTTGACGAATTATTGAAATACATTTATTTATATAGTTATCAATTTTTATGTGTATTTTATATAAAATAAGTGTGTTAGATTTTCTATTATTAAGATGGCCTAACTAGCTCAGACGGTCAAAATATTTGTTCCACGAGACGGAGCGATAATTTTACCAATTTCATGAGCCGTAACGGCGCTCTGGTCCATTCGAGCCCTGGATTAGAAGTTTCTTCTTATTGCGATTTGCTCGTTTAGTTAGCTACAATGTTCTTTATGAAAACCGTTGATTCTAATCACGGTTAAAACAGACTGATAACTATAATAAATACTAGGTTCTGGATTAGTAGCTTAGTGGGCAGAACCTTAACCCTGCAAACAAAAAAATATGTGTCCATAGATTGTAATTTCGCTAGGCAAAAGTACCACCCTTAAGCAGACTTAGAATGCCATTTTCTTCCATTTTTAGTTTCAAATTTTCTAAAAATTCATTAGGTACCTAATTATTACCTATTTTATTATTTATTTTCGATTATATTTAATAGACGAATATACCAACAAAAAATGCCATACCTACCATCTCGTGAGTATTTCCACAAAACCTACTCTCAAATAATGACAATTTTAGATACGAGTTGGATCAATCCTTGTGAAAATTTTGCCTTTGTGATAAACCGATATTAAAATATGTATTACAGTGCAATACAATAATAGTTATGTTAGGATATTTATGTTTCGATTATTTTTTAAACTGACGACACTGTCTATTGATGTAACAGCGTAATTTACTATGTGGAAAACCGCCACTGCTCTCAAAATTGTTATATTAATTGTAGTCGTTCCTTCATACGCCGCCTTTTAAGGTATGGCCCCCGTATGCAACGCATAACCTCCCTACCCCCAAGAGACGTCACTGCCACCAGATTCAAGGATTTTTTCCTAGATTTTATTAAATATATTTTACAAAGAATTGCTTCTCATTTTAAAACTTCAGTTTTTAATAAAATTAATAACAGAAAATGGTTATTAATATGCATAAGGTCGTCAAACAAAATATAGTGTGATCCTGGCACCATCTTAAGTTTATTTACCGAATTTAGAGAATGGCCAAAAATATTTTCGGTTTTGTTTTCATGTCAAATTTAAACAAAATGTTTAAAAATTAGTGACTGAAAATTAGCTGTGCGCAAAGATATCGTCTTATAGTCAAAAATCAACAAGATACCATAAACCTACCATAGAAAGAAATTCATCGAACATAAAACACATAGCATAGCGTAGGTAGACGTTTTGTAATTATGTACCTACACATTTAAAATAAAAAGAGTCAAGTCCAATCCATATACTTACTTATTTTGTTTGCACATACGCATTACCATTATATCATTTGTAATATTTTAAGCACATAGATATTATGTACAGTCAGCCATACATAATTATTATAACACTACAAATTTTTTCTTGACAATTTGCATGTGCTTTCTTGTATATTATTTATACCTATTCTCAAATATGATTGAATATAAAATTGCTTGCGATTCCTTAATTTGTGATGATGTATTTTTTCATCGTAGTCTTCGAGTCATGCCAGTGGAAAGAAAGCTCTCATTAGGCCGGTTATTAGTTTGTATTTTATGAACACTGCTAATAGCTGCAAAGTTTACAGTCTAGTTTTAACTTGTAATAGTGTTTAATCGAAAAATAATCACTCTTGATATCTCGTCTCTAGGCATCGAAACGTTTAAAAGAGGCATGTTTAAGTAATGTGGGTACTTGGTCTTTAGAACGACAAAGTATGGTAATTAGCACTTGTCGGTCGACCAGCTCAATAACTTTCGCTTGGCCGGTGAATGAGATCTGACTCGCATTCCATATATTCGCATTAACCCACTTCACTTTTAGAGCGAAATCATAATATTATATTAACACGTAACTATATAAGTACACTCTTATAGCAATGTGATTAAAATTTGGATTATATCAGTGTCGTGCGCAGTGGGGCGTCAGGGGGTGAAATTCGCCTTTATTAATTATGATTCTTGTCATGTCATCCCCTAGTGGAGGTCGGCCATCATAAGGGAGATATTAGAATAATAATCTGATATCCGCCTTACAACCTGCTCGTCGAACTCTACTCGTATCAATCACGGAGGTTCTTAAGCCACGAAATACACCGTCGTCCTCTGCTACGTACAAATTGCCCAATGTTGTATTTTTTCCCTCTCATAATGTTGCCGAGGTACTGTGGTTTTCAGGTTTTGATACTACGTCAGTCCTTGGAATTTTGAGGATGCGTATATACAGCTTCAACTCTCCGAGACATCCATTGATTTAGTGTCCATACTTCCATACAATAGAAAAGAATTGAGAGAAAATAACAACGAACCATACGCAGTCTCAGACCAAGGTTAAGGCTTCAACCCTTATTACTAGGTGCCAGTGGCGAAGGGTGACTTTTGGAAAGAGGTAGGCTGTAGAGATCTGATAAAAAGAGCACACTTGTCAGGTATACTTACGAGAATAGTACGATATTTACTAATAATGAATAGGTACACACTAGTAAATGACAACGACACACTAATTCAATGAAACTTCAAAAACTCATTGACGACATAATAATAAGCGATGTGTTTAAATTACGTATTTTTCAAAACATGTATACCCACCAAAAATCATTAGATAAAATTTATTTTTATTTATAAAAACAATCTATACTTACTTATTTTTTAATATTCGATTAAACGCCGTTGAAATTATTTTTTTAATTACCTAATTATTAATGATTTTGGACAAAGTGCGCAGTCGTGACAACATTATTATGCGCGAATATTTTAGGCTCTGCGATAGGAGCTTACCTTATTTCGTACAAATCAGCAGACATGCTGAGGTTACGAGACGTAAAGTCCATACGAAAAAAATTCAGAATTATTTCACACATAATCGGAGATTTATTTACGTTGAGACGTCGCGGCGTTTATTATTTATTTACGGCGCGCTGCAGTATATTTTTTAATACCTTTGCAGTTGTTTTGTAAACTGTGTAATCCTGTAATACATTCCTACATATACGACATCTCTCGTTGGCAAAATAAATTATTTTTATATAACATAAAATAATGAAGTGATTAAGTATATATATATATATGTCAATATGCAATTAAAAATATTTTTCTTAAGAAGGTAGGCTTTAAATAATCGCCTAGTATGGAGTCTTTGCCACTGCTAGGTGCCCATTTTTCCAAAATGAATTTCATAATATTCTTTGAAATTGTATATATTATGAAAGGTGAAAATATATTTAGATCAAGATACATTTTGTTTCGTGAATAATTGAGTGCCATTGTATAAAACGGTTAAAAACGAATATTTGTATAAGTATGTAATTTTTGTATTTCACCACGGATGAAAAACAAATGTAAAAAGGCTAGTGTAACTATATCCGGGGGATTTTTTGTGTGGCGTCGAAAGTAGTGACGCGTGGTCGTGTGGAATGTTGTTTTGATTAAAGCACGCAAAGTCTGTGCGGAATACAATAATATCGTATATTATACAGATACCGATATTTTTAAATACGTACAAATTACCGCTCAGTGAAATGCTGGACGAAGAATGTCTCATCTGGTCTCAATGCTATTCTAATTCGAATAAATGTTCACGGCATAATGTATAAGTTAAATCTACACGTAATCATATCACATTGTGAACACGCCACGCTACGCGATGAAACGCCACGTATGTGGAGTGACATCACATCTTATCATTTTCTTTATATATAATATAGTTTGTGTATTATTACTCAATATAAAATAATAATATTATAATATCACGCCACACACGTGGCATTTCATCGATAGCGTGGCGTATTCCTATCTGTTCTGATCTTAATACTAGTGACATAGAAAACCATTTAAACATAATTTTAATATTAAAATACAACTAAAACTAATGTATTTACCTAGAAAAGTATGCAATGATTTTAATATATTATCAACACGATAGTTTATAGCTTGATAGGAAATATGTATTTTTTGTAAAAAAAAAAAAATAGCATAAGTATTGAAAATTTTCCTGACGATGTTTTTTTCCCTCCTTGCTGGAAATCGTGCGTACGCCACTGGATTAAAGCTATTGATCTAATAGTTTTGCTTACGCTACAATCCACTGTAAATGTTGGTCGCATCTAGAAAACTCATTCATTATATTATTCACATGTGTGATTATTTGTTCCAGGCCACACACAACAGAAAACTCCGAGAGACTGTTGCTCTGGAGCTAAGTTTCGTCAACTCCAACCTGCAGCTCCTAAAAGAACAACTGGCTTCTCTCAACTCCTCGGTGGAACTCTACCAAAATGACAGGTAAAACTAGCAGAAGAATAATTTCTTCAACATGTTCGCTTTTGACATAATATATTTTAATGAGATCTCACGTGACACCCCCTATGCAGTGCTATACGGTGAAGGGCTGAAGAGTTTCTTATCTCACTGATAGGATTATGATACATCATTATGGAACTAAAATTCTGATTATATTTAGATGCATGTCGCGTACTGTCACGTTGTCACTGCGACAATTAGTCTATGGTTTCGTCATTTTGCACAATATTTTGAACGAACATGATCTCTGTAAATTCAATGATGGAGTAACCTAGTAACGAGTCTCTGTAAATTCAATATCAGTGATGTCCCTAGACAAAATGCCGCCCCATTTTTGTGTACAATATTTTTCATCATCCGTGTTCGTGTCTTTTCTGGTCACCAAGGACATTGAAGGGCAACGGAAGTAAACAAGACATCTCAAACCCGACAAAAAATACAGTCATGTTAAAACTTTTAGGTTAATTAATAAATTTTGTTTTTAACCAGTGAGCTGATTGTTTTAAAGAAAAGATATTTTCGTTATTAAGCACTCAGTTTAGGTAGCTATTTCTATGTATACCAAATGATTCTCCTCGATTTGCCGCTCTTCGAGAAACTGTCGCCGGTTACCGCGCGGTAATTTGTGTCGAAAATACGGAATGAAAAATAGACAGATGTTTGTTGGATTCTAGGTGCGCTTTTATTCCTTGATTTCTAGACGCGTGGTTTTTAACCCGGCCCCTACCTCATTTTGGTTGCAATTGCGATCTTTTTGAGAAATTTTGTATTCAGTAAAAAATATTTTTCACATTCACTGCTTGAATAGATTTTTTGTCAAAAACGTAGAAAAGAAAATTTGGCTTTAAACATCTACGTGTTTCTGTCGGCATTTTGTCAAACATAACGAGCCGCCGAATTTATTGAAATTTTTAACAATCGTTGATCGTCTGTCAGTGCCGAGACGTCGGTCGTTAGTAACGGGGTTACGACAGCGCGATGCTAACGCGCCGTTACGAATCACCCCCCGTTGCCAAAGCGATCCGTTATGCCTATCTATTGCAAAACAATTTAGCGCCAGTTTTACCGACCGCTCTCAGAATTACACGCCCTCCCAGCCGAGATGCGGTTTTTGGCATAATATAATTAGAAATCAGCCAGCTTGTGGTGTATGTAAATCGGGAGAATTGTTTATTAACCCATATACTATAACAGTGTTTCTTAACCAGAGACCATTTGGCACCCTGAGAGTCAACGGTAAAAAATCAACTTTTGGAGAGCCAATCCACAGTAGATTAAAATTTAATAAGTAAATTATTCTAGTCATCATCAACCGCTTCACGTACACCCACCGAATTTTATCAGTTCGTCTATCAAGCGGGTTCCAGGGCGTCAACTGTTTGCGTTTAGTGCCACTGTATGATGGCATTTTTCCAGCGGCTATCCACTCGCCGAGCGATATGTCTAGCTCATTTCCATTTGATCTGCTTACCGACCTCTATCACATCGCGTACTCTTGCAAGTTCCTTATCCATTGATTTATTTCGTGGTCTATTCGCATTATGAACAACATGCACCTTTATATGTCACGTTGCGCAACTAGTAATCTTTACATTTCTGTTACATTAACATCCCATGTTAATTACAAATACTGTCATACAGTGGTACACAGGAGGCACTAAGCGACCACAGGGACGTCTTGACATCTGTTTGATGGCCAAGTTCATAATGTTCGGTGAATTTACGTGGCAACGAAGAACTAGGGACCGAGAAGAATGGAGAGCCTTCATCTAGCAGTAGATTGACTGAATATATTCAGAATAGGTTTTTATTTGGGTTTCTACTTATTCTACATATTAGTAGGTCTAAACAATGTTAGAGCTTACAAAATAGTTAACTTCTGCAAATAGTTCTGCTTGTAGATTACAATTATCTTTGAAAGTCAAACAGAAATTCTTTTTCATAAAGCAATCAATCGTAATCGCTTTATTCAATCAGTATTGGCATAATTAATATATTTTCCTAATACCGCAAATTCAATAGTAAAACCAACACAAAGTGCATTCCTATTAAACCGTAGACATGATTGCAATTTTAGAAATGTTAAATAAAAAGCTCGCATAAAAATCCTCGTTATTAAACGTTTGTTGATATTGCTGACGGTAAAACGTGTTCAGCGAGATTGCAACATTTAAATTATACCCGTTGTAAGTAAGGAGCTTTCTCATTTCCTGTCTTAGACAGGAGCTTTCAAGGTTTACGTATAATTCAAGAATTAATTGATTTAGGTGATATATATATAAGTATATAATTTATTCTCTCACTGGATCATAATTCAATTGCTTTTGATTCTTATTCCAATAACTGACGATCTTAGCCCGGATGATTTGAATGTGTGATAGAATTCTCCAAGGCGCATATGCATCTCTTTTTTAATTCAGTGGTACGCAGTTGCTAATCAGTGACCCGTCGACATAAATATCCTTTTTCCGAATAAATTACTAATTACACTATCTTAAGTGTTTTAAATTCTGTCAAGAAAAGGCTACCATCTTGGAATAGAAAGTATGCCACAATCTTAAGTGTTGCGTATATTCTTACTCATAAGTATAAATATGCCCTTTTACACTATCTTTCCTTCAACGCTCGTCATACCTATTGTAATTTATAAACGAAACATATTGCTTTTAAAATTAACAAGTAATATTTCTAATAACTAAAGGTAATATTTTTTTTACGAATAATTAATTACATTAAAATTCGTAAATGTAAATTCAAAACAATGTCCGCGACTCTCGCTTGGTCTCCCCCCCCTGTAAATAGATCGCGACGATGTTGTGGCACCTGTAGATCCAGTTGGAAAAATCAGGTATCTATCTGTTCACCTTTCCAGTTGCAAAAATAAATAAATACCTCTTCAATTATACTTATCCAACCACTATTTATAATGGGTATGATATCAAGTATCACTAATTATCGACAATCAAAACGGTGAATATTTGCGTGGCTGGGTAATATTAAATTTTTCTACCATGTGCATTTTTATTGAGTAATAGATGGAATTTTCATGTTTTTTTTTAAATTTTAATTAATATACGTATGAATAAATATAAGTATTAAGGTTTCAAAACTAAAATATTCTGCAGTTGGCACGATTGCGTGCATGAATCAAACACGTTTAGAAGCTTCTGAATTCTGCTGATTTTTTATGCGCAAGTAAGATCTGCGCCTGCGCATTAGAACGATAATGGCGAACTTGCCGGTAAAAAAACGATCTACTGATTTTGACGTTAACTGATTTTCAATACGTCCTGTCAAAATAGTGTAAAATGACAACATCGCGTCTCGTTTACTCTTGAAAAATGAGATTGGAGAGACAGTTATTGTCGCGATAGTTTAAAATAAGCAATTATGCAAGCAAGCATGGAATTACCATGCACTTGTACAGGTGATATAATACATGTTTCTACATATATTTTCTTACTGTGCACAGTAAATCCATGCACGTGTAAACGGGGTTTAATACTTGACTTCTTTTATATACTTAACTATTATGATACATCATATTTCATGTAACATCGTTGGTACCGTACATATGGGTATTATACCCATTTAGATCAATTAACACAATCGTCAAAATATTTTTTCATTAAATTCAAAGCTTCTCTTCTCTTCTCACAATAAATCCAATATATTTACCATAATTTAACCATTTATTTAACATCTCTTTGAGCATTGAGGCTAAGTTTTAATAATGATGTATCGCTTATATACTAATAATAATAATTGTCCAGGAATGTGGTTCGCACAGTTTAACTTTTCGATGAATGAAAAAATATGATAATGAAAAAGTGTGACACAGCTTTCAGCTTTCACCTCCTGTCACTTTTTACCGCCGAACCAGTCGGCCATTTTTATCGATGATTTATCTGCATGTGAATAGATGGCAGAATGTGTCATCATATAAACTTTTTAAATTATAATTCAAACTATTATCCGCGCATTCTTTTCGGCCAGTTAAGTTTACTATTACAAAAATTTCTTGTTTATTATATGTATGGCAGCACCAGGTTGTAAATCAATACATTTTTTTTATATTCTATAAAAATAATTAATTTCCTTTCTCTATTGATATGTAAACACGAGAGAGTTTCTGATTGATTGTTTATTTCGCTACGCATGGTCAACGGTGATTGAATAAATACATTTCAATACTATTTATTATCACTGCGAATACATCACGTCTGTAGGTGCGTTACTTGATATGTATAAATAATGTTATATGATGTATGTTTTATTGGCATTTTACCGTATATGGTGCGATGCATATTATTTATTATTCAACAATAACACTGATTTTCTAAATTATCAATTATAATCGGTTTATTGACTTATGAAAGTGTTAACCATAACAACATGTTTATACTTCAATGTACCTACCTGTATTATAATTGTCTCATTCCTTGCTTTACCTCTTATCATAATTATATTATAATACCCAGCGCTAGAAATAAAAAAAAATTACAAACCGAAGCGCTCAACAATTTTCCGAAAATATGAACATAGTTATCTAATTTATTTATTTTTTTTTAAATCTTTTTTTTTAATTTTTTAAAACTTTATAAAAAAAAGCGTGTTAGATTTATTGTTATATGACATGTCGAGCACAGATGGTCAAATAATTTTTTTCTACAAGACGGAGTGATAATTTTGGAGACTTCATGAACCGGAACGGCGCTCCGGTACGCTCCGATCAATTTCAAGCCCTGTCTATACCATGCTAAATAAACCAACAACAATTAATATGCATTGAATAGAATAATATTATACACCTAGTAAATATTTTAATAAAGATCAAGATGGGTTTATTCTGCTTATTGCCAACTGATAAAAATACAGTTAAGTATTGTACGACAACATCTTCTTGGCTAAGCTTCTAGGCGCTGCTGTCTACTAAATGGGAGGAGCTTCTTAGTTTATAATGGGATTCCGGGTAAAAATGGGCGGAGCATGTTAGTTCACAGTATTAACACGTAGCCAAAAAGATGTTGTCATACAATAGTTACACAACTATTAGTAAAAAAAATAACGATACAATTATTAAGATATTTAAATTAATTGAAAAATTAGTAAAAACAAAAATTGTCATGAATTATGTAATTCCGATAGAAAAGATCATAAGTACCAGCTGAGATAATCGCATTTTTCAACATGCTATTGATATTAATTAATTTTTATTTTTCTTTCATTGGTTAAATGAAATCTGATTATATTATTGATATTGTGAAAAGTCTTAAATAGTAATATTAACCATTTTAATCGACATTTATCTTAAGAATTACCATGCTATGTTTCCAGCGCTCGAAATGGACTGGAACGCACCGGAGCGCAGCTCCTGTTCGTGAATTCCTCGAGATTATCGCTCCGTCCCGTGGAAAAATGAAAAATTGCATTAGGATTCATGAATTAACCATTTACACATTTAAATATAATTTTTAAAGTTTATGTGAAACTGAAAACTCAATTTTCATATACCTTGCCGACAACATTATGCCCAAATCTTGCATGCCACAAAACCGTCTAATCTTGGCAGGTACCTATAAAACAAAAAATCTACTAAGTACATACACTCTTTTTATATATCTAATCTTACATAAATATTTTAATATTTCCGGAAAATTATAGAGCGCTCCGGTTTGTAAAATTGCACATTTCGAACGCTGTATGTTTCCTGATTTAATTTAACCATTGATAAATCAGACAATGCTGAAAATGCCTTCAACGTAAGTTATTCTTTCGTTACATAAAGCAGCATTCATTTCACATGTCTCAACTAAAATATCAATTTCGTCAACAAAATATCATTATGATGTAAGTTCTCACTTACCTACTTATGTTTACCTTGGAATCACAAGTCACATCATATTAGTATTAGATACGAAGAGTTAAAAAAACCTTTTCTACCCTTATCAATATGGCAGACTTTTACAATTTTAACCATCTATAGTTGTTATTCGTCCTTTTCCTCTATTTTTGCACTATATAATAATATGATTATGAAAAAAAATATTATAATTTACTTTAATATCGAAATTCAGTTATTACGTTCCTCAAGAGAAATAAAAATTGTATACTAGTTTTGCAAGTAAGCAACACTGAGTTTAAAATTGTTATTATGCAAATAAACGGGAACCGGAAACAGGATTTAAAAATACAGGAGATATTTTAAGAAAATAAAGTACCTACCTATTCCAATGTGTCTAGTATGTAGTAGCCAGAGTACGTATAAAGTAGAACGTCAATGTTATAGTAATTAGTAATAATATTGCTTTGTTATGTTTACTCAACAGTAATAAATCTTTGTTTTTTTTTTTATGTTGTGGCAGTGCAGTGACTAATTATTATTATCAGTCGGTGTAAATAATGCTTTCCTATTCGCCAAAGCAATGCGCGCAACGAGGAAGAGACTGTGGTAAAGCACTGGTCAAATGAAAGAAATAATACCTACCTAATGTATATATTATTATTTCATATACATAGTGTGTATTGTGTGTATAGTGACTTGACGTAAAAAACGATGAATCCTGTAACATAGTTAGTTATAGTTACTCCCGCCGTTTACCCGCGCTCGCTTGAATTTCTTCACGTTGACATTCAGAGCACTGGGCAGAAATCACATTGCGTCAACACCCGTGAGGGCCATCGCAATGCTTTGAATCCTGTAACAGTAAAATAATCTTTTATTATATCGTTCAATAGATAATATAGGTCCATATGCACCAGTGATATTCCTAATAAAGTGCCGCCCTTACGCAGGCTGAGAATGCCATCCCCTTTTCATCTCATTTTAATATTAATTTAAATAAAAAACGCACATTTTATGGTACTGATATAATATTAAATAATTGGACCGGTTTCGTTCGTCTCAGAGGAAATTTCAACGTTAAAATTTTCGGTATTATTTTAATTAATATTACAATGCATTTCCACTATGAATTGACAGTTAACACCATAAAAAAGTATTTTAGTGTCACATTGTAAGCCAAATTGTTAGGTGCACCTGCCTACTTTACTACTTTATATTAAATGCATTTTTTTTGACAAAATGACGTACATAATAAATCATCTACTGAGGATTGGAGCATATCTACGAAACCTACTCTCAAATAGTGATGGTTTTAGGTACATATATCTCTGAGACACTGACATGTTTGTAGTCTCCATTGCAATGTCGTTAAATTAAGAGATGTCGTTACTTTCGCCACTGCTTTCAAAAGTTGTAAAGGTAGTAAATTCCTTAATTTGCCGCCCTTTATAATTTTCCGCCCCTAAGTAATGCATAGCCTGCCTGCTCCCACATGATATCACTGATGTTCACCGTGCATATACAGTAACGTATGGATCGAAAGGGTGAGCACTCAGGAAACAGGATGAGAGAAGGATTAATATCTTTGACATGGGAATCATGAGAAGAATCTTTGGAACCTGTTAAAAGAATGGCGATAAGGAGATGTAGGTACACACTAATGTGTGCAAAAATATCACGTGTAGACATTGATATACTACTAGATGAGGAGTTCCCATACAAGGGTCATTTTAAAAATGTACCACAAAAGAAGATATTACGAATATCGTCAATATAATATTTCGTTGTAGGTATAATGCGTTAAGACCGTTAACATGGATTCCCGAATTTCACCCGTATTGCCCTGGCTGTAAAACTAAATTTGCGTTCTTGGAATAGTGACCCTAAGGGTGTCTGCAACCCAAAGCTTGCAAGCTACCAAAAATTCATGTCTGAGCGGACAGAGCAAGTCGTCATGCGCTGACTATTAGTTAGAGTAAGATGCAAGCTAGATTGGGCTTACTCATAATTATTGCCAGGTCGTTTTCGAGACAAATATTAAGTTAGCTTATATCGAGTTAAGTCCGCTGATATTAAAATAGTAAGTTTTAACACTGGCCGAGTTGCTGAAAATCGGGCGTCATCTTAAGAAGCATATGATTCATCCAGTAGTATATCAATGCGTCTAGATGAAAATGCAGACACTGAGCTGATGCCGTATGGCCCGTATGCATAGAATGCCGAAAGAGTTACTAGGAATGCAAAATGTACATATACCATGAGGGCAAAAGAAGGCCTGGGTTACCTGGCTGGCTGAAAGTGGGGGAAATGATAATCGGCCAAAATAAACTGGACACGTGGATGCTGAATCTTCCACGATGAAAAAAGTATTTAATACCCACCAAGAGTTCTAGTGCCAAAACGGATAAATGTTTGGAGCTGCTCAAATATTCCGGGAGGCAAAACTCACGTTGCAAATAACTGTAGATATATTTCTAATTGAAATTTTGATTAAAACTTTTTTGTTGGCACTACTTAGATTCATAGAAAATGTAATCGTTTGGACTTATCTTTAGCAAATTTTGCGCGGGAAACCGGTCGCAAATGGCCGCCGTCAATCAAGATGGCGGTCAGAAACCGTTAATGAGGCTGGGAGGAAGTGACACTGCAACTGCCATCTCGAGTTCATCACAGGATGTTCAACTTCAGGGCAAGCCGTGTATTTGTAGGAGAAACCCTACTGTCATTATTGCATAACAATCCTGTAAGTCCAGTTTACTATCATTGCGATAGTGCCTCTAGGTAAATTGACAGATATGCGAGGGGTTGATTTAATTACTTAAGTAATTTTCTCATCTGGAGTGGCAAGTTGTCAGTATATTCTGACACATTGATGGAGAGTGATATAGCTACATACAACCAAAGAAGTACACTTTAATCAGAGTAATAAATTGAAATGAAATACTTCCAGCACGTCATCGTCATATTTTTACTGTTGCCTTCATTTAATTTTACTATTTTTTTATATTAAATTATAAAACACATTGGCCGAAATCCAATGAATGTGTTTTGATCTGTAAGTACCAAAAGAATACCATATTCTAATGGATTCAAGCTCTGTACTATTCCATTTAAGTGGAATATTTTATTATATTATTATATTATATTTTATTTAAATGGAATAGTACAGAAAATTTAAATTCAAATTCCATCAAGTACCTTCGGTCGAAAGTATTAATATTATGAATACTATATTTTTAAACCGTATCACCATTATCGGTCGATTCTATACACAAGGCGGCTATCGGAGGTTATCTATGGTAGTTTATCATATTTATGTATTGAGGCGGTTAATTGTTACAATAAGTTAACCGTCTAAGCTGTCAAAAGTGCTATGTTTTAACAGCCCCTATCTTGGCTGTGTTAACTTTTAGAGCAAGATATACAGTTTTGACGATAGCCGCATTGTGTATAGAATAGCAATAGAGTCATGATATAGGTAGGTACATGATACACAATTCCATACAATCTAAACATAAAAGTGGTGACTTTTTCCAGAAACATAGAATTATAAATGTCATTCTGCTACAGACGCGCTTAGGAGAAAAAAACAATAGCATTGTCCGCGATGGCCGCTGCGTCGTGGGTCCCAGGTTCGAATCCTGGGTCTGGCAAGTACACATATTGTTTTTCAATTTGTGTATGAGTCAGAGTATAAACTTAATGGGTCGAGCAAGTGGCTGACATCTATTTCTCGTAAAAAAAAAACTGTCAATACAAACCTCCACTCTGTGGTGGCCCATATGATCCTATTAGGATCGGACATGGTCGAAAAAAAGATACAAACTAATGCAGTTTGAAACAATGGTCTTTATTACAATACAGGTAGAGTTCATTTTTCACTTCTTTTTCACTTTCATCTCTATTTATCTGCGTATTATAAAATAATTACATTATATCAGACGATTCTAAACGAGGCAGACTAAAATGTTTGCGGCTTTAATATGGCATTGTTTCTATTAATTGTATTCATTTAAATAACCAAAAATAGTGTAATTGAGGTACCTACATATAATTCGACTGTAGAAAGGATAAAGGACGTAACCCTCAGTTTTTTCAAAATAAGTTCTATTGGATAATATCGGTATACACGACTAAATACACGTTGTGTTCAAAGGGTGTAAACTACAAACGCCTATTTATTATCTAAATTAAGCTGACAATTAAAAAAATGTAGGTAGTGAAACGGGAAAAACGACTTAACCATCATATTGGTTGGGTTTTCTTTAATTAATATCAGATTAGGAATATGAAAACCAAATTATTAATTATCATGCACTTCAAGGTTATGGCCATTTTGTTTTTTAACTTCGACCGAAAACCATAACAGAAACATTTGTGTGCCTCCTGTACAATTTAATTTGTGTGGATTACGACCTTTTTCCTTTCTAAATTCCATATGTAGTAGGTACTTAATTTGTTTTTTAGAGGGAGCGCCAATTGGTGCTGAGAATAGGTCCCTTCGAATTGTGAAATCCGCCCTTGTTTTAGAGAGTAAAATTTAAATGAACCGATTGCATATTATATTTGTAAGAAACGATGAAACATTTAAGCCTTAGGTTGATCTACAAATATCGTTATAATGCGGTGCATGTAATGTATCGACTTTTCCAAGAAATGCGACATAGATTCAATCTCGTCAATGTAGATCACGATTACAATGATGACTAAATAGCGATAAAAGTCACACGGCTGATGTCTTTTTGCCGCGCGACATTGCAACGTCGATTTCCACCGTCCGGAAAACAATAATAAATAAATAATTCCCACCGCGACTTAAAGCTTATGCTGTGCGCTAATTAAAAAACAATAAAAAAGACAGGGACATTGTATTAATGAACACACCGCGCGCCGGCTCGAGGCAATAAGCACCGCGCCAGTCAGCTGGCGGAAATGCAGCCATTTTTTTTGCAGAGCGGCGGCAAAATGTCAAGTTCGCGGGAAATGCAATATTCCAGTCATGCAATACAAAATACAATACCCATACAAGAAGACATCTATTATTGTAATGTCGATTTTTTTCTACACTAAAACGGTATTGCGACTGTATCATAGCTCGATTCGATATACAGAAAAAGGATTTAAAACACATTTTAATTTTCTAGCACAATCGATTTTTTTTAATTAAACTGAATTACCTATTCAAAAATCTCGCTTACACATACTTTAATGGTACAAGCAACCATAAAATAATGTATAATAAAAAAACTACCGCACATTTTTTACAGGTTTCAAAGTTTGTCTATGATCCTTTAAGTATTTTTAAGTACACACTTATTGATTATTTAAAAACACTTAAGTAAAGTGTTAATTATCATAAGTATTAAATTACGCACTACATAATTTTTCGAATGGTTATTCAATTGTATGTATATTTTATAAATAACTAGCTGAAGTACCCGGCTTCGCACGGGGTCGCTTCGTGGTTATATTTATCTTAGATATTTGAAAAATAATAAGAGGTAATTATTTCTTTAATATTAAAATATCTGTGTAATACAATATGGCAATATGAAAATAATTATAATAGGAGTAAAGGTCAAACATAAGAACACTAAATTAATATCGAATCCAAAATATGAAAACGTTATTAATGTTATAAATATGTAGTAAAAAAAAATCAAAATTGGATGGAACAAACAAACAACAAACTCTGTATGTTATATAATAATAATTTAGAAACCGCACACAACTGACAAAAGTTTCATCGCAATCGGATGAATGGTATAGGAACGCATACGAATAGTATAAGAAGATGATTTTATAATTCAGAAACCTTCGTGGGCATGCGCATGACAACTCACCAAAGTTTCATTGCAATCGGTTTAATGGTATAGGAACGCGTACGAATAGAAGAAGAAGAAGATGGTTGTACTAATTCAAAAACCTTTGCGGGCTTGCGCACAACAACTGGTCAAAATTTCATCACAATCGGATGAATGGCATAAGAACGCATACAAATAGAAGAAGAAAAAGATGATTGTAGTAATTCAGAAACCTTTGCGGGCAAGGGCACAACAACTCACCAAAGTTTCATTGCAATCGGATGAATGGTATAGGAACGCATACGAATAGAAGAAGAAGAAGATGGTTGTACTAATTCAGAACTCTTCGCGGGCGTGCTCACAACTGTCACACTGAAGAAGAAGAAGAATAAGAAGAAGAAGAAGAAGATGGTTGTACTATTTCAGAAACCTTTGCGGGTGTTAACACAACAACTGACGAAGGTTTCATCGCAATCGGATGAATGGTATAGGAACCATACGAATAGAAAAATATAGAATAGAAGAAGAAGAAGAAGATGATGATTTTTCTAATTTAGAAACCTTCATGGGTGTGCATACAACCACTTACCAAAATTTCATTGCAATCGGATGAATGGTATAGGAACCATACGATTAAAAGAAAATAGAATGAAGAAGAAGAAGAAGATAATGATTTTTCTAATTCAGAAACCTTCATGGGTGTGCATACAACCACTTACCAAAATTTCATCGCAATCGGATGAATGGTATAGGAACGCATACGGGGCAGACACACAGATAGACAGACATACAGACATTCATTTTTATATATTAGTATAGCCTATACTCTTTGCGCAAGTGCAAGCAATAATTTTACAAAGTTTTATCGCAATCGGATGAACGGTATGGCTGCGCATTCAATACGAACAAACAAACACACAAATATTAATTTTTATATATTAGATTACAAGATAAAAGAACTTTTTATATACCACTTTTTTAAATTTTCTGTTGAACCATATAAACTTGACAATTCTATGTATTAATAAATATTTTTTTTGTACTTGATAGAAATACTGAATAAATATTATAGAATACTGAACTGTCATTTTGACATTTCATATTGATTTCCATAGTAACGCACTATATATTAATAATTTAGTTGCTAGGACCCCCTTAGCAACCAATAATAGTGAGTAGTAAATATTACTTTTAACGATTTTTTTCCGAAACATACAAAACAGAATTAACTTAAAATGAATTCAATTCTGCTTAAAGATGGCCAAAAGTATTAAAATAATGCATTGTCGTCGTGTTCTGATATATTCTAAAAATTTCAAATGTTCAGAAAGTTAGCTAAAAATCTTCAATCGTCCAATACAAATCTTGGACAAACAGGAAAAAATGTGTACTGGACACACAAGAAAAAATTTGTACCGGACAAACAAGAATACGAGCTAATAAAAACGTGGTAAAATAAGCGTGTTTCTTTTTAAGAATTGTTCTTTATATATATTTAGCTCAGACGATCAAATTAATTGGTCCACGAGACGGAGCGATACCTAATTTTGGGGATTTCATGAACCGGAAAGGCGCTCCGATGCGTTCCGGTCCATTTCGAGCCCTGCAATTACGTCATTGTACTCTGCCGCTGGATGCCTTATATGCGAGCATGCACGATTTGAAAAAAGACAATGATATAATATAAATGCCATAAATAATATTCAATCGGTAGAATCGCATTTGCTTGTCGAACCTCAATGTACCGACTAAGAGGTTATACGGGTGACATGACGTCGCTGTAGGATTGGTTTGTCGAATAGACCAAATGTCAAATGTTTAGGAGATGAAAAACAAATTTCATTATCCTATATTTAAATACATGGAAAAATTTAAATTGTTGTTTTCATTACAAAGTAATTTAAAGAAAAGGAAGGATGGTCCATTTAGATACAAAAAATGATTCTGCATTAAAAGGTCGATTTTGACAACAACGGATATTCGACAAACCAATCCTATAGCGACGATGAGTAGACTAACATAATTTCATTCGGTGTACCTACGTTCAGAAATGTAAGACGTCCTATTATTCTTTATCATCTTCTATAGACTTACATACCTAGATTGTTAAACATGAAGTAATATCATAATGTATATGCTATAAAAACAATATTTATTTCGTTTAAGTCATAATAATATGTAATCCGATTATACTAATTACTCGTTAACTAGATTACAATTATTCGTATTTACAAACAAGTGCCTAATAAATAATATTAATGCGTAAATGGGTAACTACGTAGGTAGATATATTATTATTACATTTAACTACCTGATCGTTTGTAGGCGGTGTTTTAAAATGTTCGTTAGCAGATAGGTATTCGGGCACAATATAATTATAATTTGCAATTGAATTCTAAACAATCGGAAATTAGAATGAAACATAATTTTCAGATTTTCTGGTCGGTTGTGTCATCTCAAACAATCGACGGATTGATGCACAAGATGTGTGACCGAGACGATACCGTTCAAAATGGCCGTCATCCTGGCTAAACGATTTCCGGTACACAGGCGTATCGCCGCCCGCTCCATTGTCTATGCTTACGAATAATGTGGATGCCAAATTACCATAAGCAAAAGACGTCTTCCTTTGACGTTGTTTTCTCACGTTTTTTTTTAGCGGCGGCAGGTTTTCCCAAGCGGGATTTTTCTGTACCAAACGTATCGGAAATTGGTATATCTTCGTTTTAATGTTATTCGATATGATTAGTGAAACGATTCGTTTGGTGATTCCGGTTGTGTTTCCGGAGTTTTAATTTGATGGTTGTTTTTTATGTCCGATTTTTTAGTGAAGGCGCTTGGCAATAATCTATTCTGGCAGGAAATTGTGTGACTTGGTAAAAAAATAATAAGTATAAGATATACATATAAATAAATAATACAATTTCAATCACAATCATATTATATCCTTATCGGTTTATTCAAAATAGGTTAGATAGGCAACCATAATTAATTACAGAACATTAAGGCTATACCTCAGTTGAGGCATGGTCTAAAAAGATCGTGGCTAGGCGATGCGCGGATTGTGAAAATGACGCGTGCCGAACGAAATATATTTTTTCATATAAATCCAACATGCGTCCATTTAATGTTCTGTTTATTGTTTTATTAGTAACAATAATAATATATTCATTGACATGTTTTCTTTTTCAAGTAAATGGGTAACGTTTTTTAGTCATCTTTACACGATTTAAGAATTAATACCCCCGTCGCCATCACGAAACTAATTGACGTGTTCACAGCTCGACGTTCGCTCTCCAATTGCCAGCAAGTCCAAAATTTCGACGCGGTTATAGTTGAAAGTTATTTGCCATTTCACTGAAGTACCGTCTTAAAGTTAACAGTGTTTCCTGATTGTAACCGATGTTTCAAAATGCGATAATATGTACCTACACGTTTTTAATTACCCTACGGCACTGGTGAGCATACCCAAATGTTATTTCCATAGATACGACCACAAAACAAATTAATAACATTTAAAATACAAAAGCTACACCAAAACTTAGAAAACACATTGGTTTACAACTATGTATGTAAATGACGGCCTGGCCCGAAACCGCAATACTCACATACAAAGCCCTCCTGAATATTCTCAAATATTACGAATATGGAATGCGGGTTTCATTTACGTGACAAACTTTAGTGCATACAGTGCCGACTATATTCCGGCCGTGGCACTGAATAGTCACAATAAATGAAGATTTTCGTAAAATTTCGTTCAAATTATTGTCATTTATTTCAATATAATATTATAAAAATCATTATTTTCTACAAACACTTTACCATGTAGAATTCGAAGTATGAGAAAATTAAATAACTAGCACTACCATAGAATTTTGCAGTTTCGTGTCACGGCTTGCACCTTGACCATGGCCTCCACAAGGGGGGGCTGACAGATCTTTGGCCTGGGGCGCTATTTTACTTCAAAAAATATAAAATTTAAAAATATGTGGTTATGCGATACGAATTCTATTTAGTGTGTATCAATACACGATAACTCCGTCATTCAAGTAGAAGTAGATGGTTTCAAAAATACAAAAATCTCTAAAATAGGTAGGGGGGCCCATTTCAGGATAAGGGGTCCATGGCCTTGACACATGACCTATGTATTTCCATTAGGTTTTTCGACACATTTTTCTTAGATGCATTACTATTTGGGGGGAGGGGGTGCGAGCCAAGTTATAATATATAAGAAATATCCATCCGAAAGAGACTTCAGGCTTCAAAGCTGTAATCCAAAAACCGACGAAACCTGACAATCCCTGTTACCTCATCCACGGGTTGGGTCACAATAGCGCTTATTGGCTTGCTGATGCCACTTTGTGTAGGAAACGAAACAATGGGCAATAATAATCGTCGGATTCCCATGGAAGTTGCCGCGGCTGGTCGATGACTCCGCACCACCATTGTCTGCCGAAGGAACACCGTTGTTGCGTCACACGATGTGAGACAGTCGTTTCGCCAGTGGCAGCTCCAGAATTTGACACCAAAATATTTGTTTTGTACTTATCTACCTATTAACTGAGATATGAAGCGCCTTGTTTCAAAAGCCCCTAAAACGGTTTTTGAAATTTTTTGAATTATATATGCATTTAGATGTATATTATTGTTACCTATATGATGGCTAAAGATTGAAGTTTAATAAACGTCAAAGACCGTCAATACGTATGATCAAAAATTAGGGTAAATTTCAAAAACTGCTAAAATGGTTGGGTGTGCTTTTCAAATACCCCTAAAATGGAAAGCCAAAATACTCCTTAGAATTTAACAAATTAAAAAATAAATACATAAAGTTTACAGATTTAATAGATATGATTTTTTCTTATTTTTCTCAAAACTACCTAAAATAGTTTTTCTCTTTTTTCTCAGAACTACCTAAAAGCGTTTTGGGGGCTTTTGAAACTAGGCGCTTCATATTACATATTATTATAGTATTCTCGTTGAAACAATTCAAATTTCGCATGTTTCGTTTTGCAACAGGACCATAAATGCTAGTTATCAAACGTTTTATCTTCCACAGCATCGTATATGCCTGTATAAAGATGGCGCCCTAAAAAGTATATGTATTACAGGGATGGATAAACCCACTTTGTGGTTGGTTAGTTTTTAAAATTCAATCAAACCCTGCTTAAACCAAACCATAATAGTTTAGGTATGCTATGGGCGACTCGACAAAAGTAGTACACACCTTTTTTAATACTGTACAATATACTGTAATATTATTACAGATGGTGTTCGCTAGTTATTTAAAATTCATTAAGCCCTGTCTAAGCTAAGCCATGATCGATAAAATATCACAAATATAAAATATAAATATAAAATAATAAAACATCATAAAGTATATCTCGTTTAATGTCATAATTTTAGATATTTTATAGATAAGCGAATATTTTTTTTACTATTATATACATACTATAATACATACTATATGCTTGGATTTAGGTTTAAAAATAATTACAAGATAAAAAGAACTTTTTATATACAACGTTTTTAAATTTTAAATTATATCTTATTATAAACTTGACTTGACTAGCTTAAACGATCAAAAAAAATTGTACTTGATAGAAATAATACTGAAATGTCATTTTGACACTTCATATTGATTTCCATAGCAATGCACGTATTTAATAATTTAGTTGCTAGGACCCCAGACCCCTAGCAACCAATAATAGTGGATTGGATTACGGATTTCTTCCGAAATAACTTTTCATACAAAACAAAATGAATTTAATTCTACTTAATGGCTAAAAATGTATTAAAAGAATGCATTGGCATCGTGTTCTGATATATTCTAAAAGTTTAAAATGTCTAGCTAGTCGGGAAGTTAGTTAAAAATCGATTGCAAGATTTGTACTGGATAAACAACCACCGGACAAATAAGAATACGACCTAATAAAAACGTTGTAATAACACAGGAATCTATCGTTGTCTATCTAAAGATCTTAATCTCTATAAAGCTTTCATGGTTGAGAATATAATTTACCCCCTTGGCTATGTCAGTGGCATACCACTGCCAAAATGAGACAAGTATGTAGATAGTTATCGCGGATCCAAATGCCGATTTTATTTCCCATAAGATGTCTTCAAATTCCCACACTGTTTTGAAAATCCTTCTCGAACTACAACAATATCCCACTGATTGATTGAATTTGCGATTTTTTACGGCGTGTTCATCTTGTTTGATATCACGGCATGACATCATCTTCCAATACGCCGCTGCAAGCGATGAAAGTTTTATTCAATAAAATCTTTAAATCAATTTTGTATTTTGATTTATGATTGTTCGCAACTTGCGTGCAACTCTTTCCTACAGTTGTTTATTACCACACCTTTCTACTAAGTTTAACTTAAGTATTTAATTAGTGACTATAAACAGTTTTCAGAAACACGCGAAATAAAAAAAAATACCTGTAATTACGATTCAACAAACTAGACAGACCCGTGCCTGACTTATTTTTTTTTTGTAGGTTTAATAATAAGCCTTGTCACAAGATTATAACGTGCAAAACAAAATGAGAATAAACTAGTGGGTACGTACCTCATGTTTATTTTTTTGTAGTTTAACCGAAGAAAAGAAACAACAGGCAGAGGTTAATGAATTAAAAAAAAATGAACCAACAATATGTGTAATATGTATTCTTAATCCAATGAAAACGAATGAATGAAAAAGTGTTCACAATTTTGTCGTATTGCCCAAAATATACCAAAACTATTATGGTTTGGTTAAACAGGGTTTTATTCATTTTTAAAAACTAACCAACACCGTCTTTAAGTGATTGTAGCTTAATTTAATAAAAACAAATACGTTTGACTAACAAAGTCTAATGTGCGCTATTTATGGCGGATCTTAACAGCCTACCTCCACCCTTCGCTACTTGTTTGTAATTTATTTTACAATTTTTATTGCATTCGTCAGTTTAATATTATAATACAGAGATACAAAATAGGCAGGAATGTGTTTAACAAATTTGCACACAATTTGACACCAAAAATCTACCATAAACACAACACTGCATAGGAACGTCACTGATCATAAAACTAGGACATAGATAATATTTTAATATCTGTCATGTAGTAGAGTAGAGTAGATGATCATCAGAGAAATTCGGCAGCACAAGTTTTAGAACCATGGCGATCGCAAATCGCAATCTTTACTAGTGAGGGAAAAATCTAAATATTTTCTGTATTCAAAAACGTAGTGGTGTGATACCTACTATAAATTTATTGGCAAAAAAATAAAAATATTTTTCATTTGTTTTCAGTAAGGACAGCGTAATGCCGATGATTCCACTGGGCTTGAAGGAGACAAAGGAAGTAGATTTTCGCGAACCTTTCACAGACTTCATCTTGGAGCACTATAGTGAAGATGCAGGAGTCTACCAGGATGCGATCTCCGATTTCATGGATATGAGACAGGTAAGGTTATGTCAGAATAGTTTCTTAATTAATTATTATACTGAGATTATTGGTTTATGAAATCTTCCTATTCAGAATTGAATTTGCCTTTCAAGAAATGCAGTACAAGTGAAAAGGAGCCTATACCAATTAAAACAGAAATTTAGACGAACCTGTTCTGAATGATTTATTTTACTTTATCAGTTTAGTGACCGGCATGTGCATTTATTGATTTATTTGCCATTCACATTAGTGTCAACTTTCTTCGTTAAAAGTCAAACACTAAAAAAAGATGTCAAAAGCATTTTCTATTGATTGGTGAAAACTCACTAAGTGTATGCATAAACTCACTATTGTTACTTATTTGTTTTGAGTGAGTGTTAAACTAGCTTCTACAACAAAAATCAACGAAGTCATAAATTGCGTGCTGTAGGATTTTGCGTGAAATTCCGGATTTTTTTATGCTTAACACTTTCACGCATAAAATTATTCGTCGGTTCTGTAAATTATAAAGACCTGTACGCTCTCACAGAATGATAATTTTTACTTACTTACTTACAGAGGTGTCTCTATATTATGTTCATAAAGTAAATTTTTTGTGTACCTACCTTAATATCATATAGGCTTCTAATTATTTGGTAAGTATATATATATATGCAAAAACAGCAAGTATTTTAATAAAAAAATAGCAAGTATTTAATTAAAATGGTGGCAATTATTTAATATTAACAGCAAGTAAAAAATGTTTATTGGTAAGTATAAAAATAATCTTTATGGACGTATTTAAATAAGCATAGGGATTTTTTTATTAATATGATTTCTGTAATATTTGTAGTAGATTACCTATATTTTTGATCAATTATTAATTTAATCTTGAGGTCATTCGCATATCTTGTGTGAAATGTCTATCTAGCTCTTTTTTCTGCACCTGTGCGACTTCTTAGTTGATCTTCTTTTAATAATAATGTAATCATAAATAATTTGTTCTTACCGATATTCATGAATGCATAGACGAATATACTTTATGTGGTTATTGGTTTTATCTATTGGCCCATGTCATTTAAATAATGATTATTTATTTTTACTACTGATTTTTGAATATTATTTCTTGCTGTACCAATATTTTACATTCAACATTAAAACTGGCGGACTTATAGGTACCGATACTTTGAAATAAATACTTACCATTCATTTCAAATTCTGACAGTTAATATTTAAAAACTTTTCAGAATTGTCTATTAATACTTGCTTCAAAAATGCACGCCTATCATATACACCAATAGTATCAAAAATAAATATAAATATATATAAATCTTTGAATAGTAATACAATAATAATTGATCCATTTACGAACAATACCTAATTCACAAAATACCTATCTCGTTTTCCGTCTATACGAAGACTGGAGACCAGACCATGAGATTAAGATCAGAATCTCTTCTGCAATCGAGACATAGCTATAGGGCAGCGGTGGCGAACCTATGGCACGCGCGGTATTTTTGCTAGCACCCGAAAGAATCTTAGATGAAATCAATTTTATAAAATAAATTTGCATTTTTTACAAGAGGGTATTGGCTACTCTTCATCAAATCATCACACTTGCAAAATTGTGTTTGAATCAGCCGGACCGTCGTCACTGTAATAATATGAAAAAGCATTTGCGTTAAATGGTTTGTAACCAGTAAAAGTTTTTGAGTTGTAATATTGTAAATGTATGACAGCCGCATTTAAATAGATTTTTAATGTTTCAGCGTTTTTAAGTTGTTGAATTTCTAATAAAACAAGTAGGTGTAGATGTAAATCACTTGTCATCAGGTTTCTCCAGCATGACATTTTTGGGTGGTTATACCTTATTCTTGTAAATTCAGAAATATCGTCTTTGTTGCGGTTTTTTCTCGGTTTTTCTAATGAATATGTATGTTTAACTGGTCAAATATTTCGCCTGTATAAGTACAAATATCGCATTTAATTGAGGTTTCACCAATATGTGTCATATTATTACATTATACCAAAAATCGCATTTAAAATTGTTTTTTTATTATTTTTTATTTGCTATCACTTTTTTTCCGACCATATCCGATCCTCATAAGATCATAGGGCCTCCACAGGTTTGTATTAACAGATTTTTTTGTTTTTACGAGAAATGAATGTCAGCCACTTATTCAACCTATTAGGTCCATACTCTGACTCATACTCATATTGAAAAACAATATGTGTACTTGCCAGACCCAGGATTCGAACCTGGGACCCACGATGCGATAGGCTATCACTTTATGGAAGCGGAAATAAAAAAAATATATTTCCTTAAACGTATAATAAACAATTAACACTACTAATAGCCATATAAAGCGGTTCTTAATTTATAATTTACCCTCAATATTAATCGATTAATTCTTACGTAATTCTCTCATTATTACGAATATTTTGGCATATAATTATAAAAAGGTTCACCATCGCTGCTCTATGGGACAGTCATTCGATGAATGGCGATTATGCGCTACAATTAATGTCATTGGCTACAGCATACCCATACTGGTCTACGTAGTAAAAGTCTTGGGACTTAGGACGCTGACACGACTGACCAAGAGCCTCATTTTTTTTTTTTTTTTACAAAATATTGAAAACGGTCGTGTACGCAAACATCTACTTAACTTGGTCATCCGGTGCATTTGAATTAGTTCAATCCATAGCACCACAATGTAACATTTTTTGTCGAATTTGTTAACAGAATTTTAAAATAGGTTAGTTATTTATACTGAATACTCGTGATGACACAAGATTTTAGAAATACATGCATTTTTTATTTATGCATTGCCGGAAAGCGACATTTTTAAAATTAGTTATTGATATTTTTAATAGCTGATGATAATAATATTCCACCATTATAACATATTAGGTCCCATAGGGTTGTAGTACATTGCATGTACTTAGTCATATATATTATTAACGTGCTATTCAATAAACACACACGTTAAAATAAGATTTCCAAGAAGAAGAAGCCATTGTATTAATTGCCCATTCAATGCAATAGCGCCTGTATACGAGCATGGATTTACTGGCACCAATCGTGTGTTAATTCAACAATCACGATAATAACTGTTCACACGTAAAAGTGCTGACTGCCGCATCAATCTCATTCTTCACGCGTAAGCGAGACGCGCTGTTGTCATTTTATGGTGCTATTTGACTGGTTGTGAAAATTGGTAAACGTCAATAATATGCTCTGCGCGGTGTAGTTAGTTTTTGTCTCCGGCAAGTTCGCCACTATCGTTCTCGGTCGCGTGAAAATTCAGAAGCTCCTAATTTTTTTGATGGATGCATTTAATCTTGCAACTTGCACGATAATACATGTTTACAGTGCATTTTACAACGTTTTTATTAGTCCGGTATTCTTATTTTTCCGGTGGTTGTTTGTCCAGTACAAATGTTGCAATCAATTGTTCCCGACTAGCTAGACATTTGAAACTTTTAGAATATATCAGAACACGATGCCAATGCATTTTTTTAATATTTTTAGCCATCAAGTAGAATTGAATTCATTTTCAGTTAACTCTGTTTTGTATGAAAAGTTATTTCGGAAGAAATCCGTTATCCAATCCACTATTATTGGTTGCTAGGGTCCTAACAACTAAATTATTAATATATACGTGCGTTACTATGGAAATCAATATGAGTGTCAAAATTACATTTCAGTATTATTTCTATCAAATACAAATTTTGTAATTATATTCTTGTTATGGCCGCGATAATACGTACTTTAAGCAGTAAATCCTTGCAAGGGTAAACGGGGTATATAACTTATGAGAGTGCTTCTCCGGTTAATTTTTTTGTTCATTTCGAGCGCTGCATAATTATGGATATATTGTACCAGCTGCATTTTCTTATACTAAAACATATCACTTTCTATCACGTTCAAAATAAGTAATGTTAATAAATGTATTTGTGGATTGAATTAAATTTAAAAACTGCCTAATTTATAATAGCAATTATTAGTCCAGTCTCGGTTTCCATACGTTGTAAAATTTACTAAGTACAAATTATCAGAAAAACGCGTGTCAATTCACGGTACCGGAAAACGTGGCGATTGTGCGAAATTGCACCGAGTAACATACACCTACTTAGCAATAGGTAAATTATATTTTATTACATGTATGAAGAAATGTAAACGTATGGCTTCGACTGTCTGGCACAAGCTAGTATACTAGTATAGATTCAATGAAATGTACATTGCTTCCTGAAATACCAAAACTTTGTGTCGCGAGATCAATATCGCGACAAAGTGATATTAATTTATTAATTCAGTCATTTATATAACTGTTCTTCATTGTTCTTTTATTTGACTATGAACGTAGATTATTATATATGTATTATTAATCGAGCGTATCACGAGGCCCTACGTTTGGTGTGAAGCATCAGTACGAGCAGATGCCCAAGTCTGAAGTCGCCGCGCTTTCAAGTGTGCTTTGACTGAGTTTTTCTAATAAACGTGCTCAAGGGAGAGAGGAATCCGGAGAAATAAATGATTCTAATTAATTTACATATCATACTTATGTAAAAACTAAGCTAAAATACTACGGACATACTAAACTATGTGAAGCTTCACGCAATAAGACGATGCATTTTTTTTAAAAGCATTATAGTAGGCCTTTGTGGCGTGCAGCAAGGAGGGCCCAACAGCTGGTTGAACCTTCGACTATAGATACATCTAGACGCCACCCGTTGCATTGCTAAATGAAGCCGCGTGCCTTGCGTTTGGTTTGTGGGCGAGCGAACGCATTCGTCTACAAATGTTCGAGACCATAGACCATTTCGCTAGTGCTCGCCCAAATTGCTCGCACTAGACGCTCAGAATTAAAATATAATTTTCTATTTTTTTACGTTATTTAGTATTTTTAAGCGGTCAAAATGCAACCATTAGATAAAGATATCCATAATTTAAGTTATTTTAAAGAAACACTAGGTCACTGATATTAAAATATATAATAAAATACAAAAAAATTATCACGAACATGTATCAACTTACCTATGAAACGTAATACCATCTTCTTGCTTATCAGTACGGCTACCACATTTTAACACAACACACAGAACCATCTTTTCTACTTAATTAACTAAAAATATTTACCATTGACTTTATGTTTAACACAAAAAATATCAATTTTAGCAACACGAGCTCACAAGTTATCGACGCTATGTGAAGCGTTTCGCCCCGATTTGATGGCGATACTTTTGGAAACTAGCTCACACATATGTAGACCTTTTATCTTACTCTAGCTCGTGTCGCAGAGATTGTAAGGGTGCCGAATACTTTCTCACTCGCACTCATGCATCGTTTTTGTTCAGGCCTTGGGTTGAACCGACTTGAGCATCTCTTCCCTTTCGAATCACATTCTCGGACATCCCCAGAGGATATGGTTTGCATCCTGAGGTTCTCCGCCACGATTTCGGGAGTATAAATAGCAGTGGTGTAGTGTGGCGGAGCGTGTCATGTCAGCGAACAGGGAATTTTATTCCAGGCCAGAATGCACTTCAGTAATTTATTTTTCCAACACTGTAACAATTCTCAACAATATTATATTACACAAATATTTTTTAAACATATAAATATTAAAGAAAATAGTGTCATTGTAATTTTTAATTTAAAAAAATCGAGTATATAAATGATATATTCACACAGGTAGGTACCTACATACTTATTGAAATATTGAAGAATGTGATTTTTGGGTTGGGGGAGGAGTGGTTATTTTATTTAGCAATTACACCGCTGAATAAGAAAAAGCTGTGCACACCGGGCTAGACTAATAATTAGATGTATGTTTGTTTATGTTATAATTATGGTTATAATAGTGTTTATATTATTTTTATTAACGACAAACTGAAAGTATACGAATAAATAAATAAATCTTAGCACATTGTGTAACGAATAATGTTTGTTATATGTATATATGATATAGTAAACCAACTATTGGGCCATTATATAGTATGCAAACACTCATTGAAAAATAGCGCGCGAATTTGAGATTCGAACCCGCAACCTAAACCATCGTTAGACAATTTTTATTACTCTTAAGAAGATATTTTTACCTAACTAGCTTATGGGAGAATATTGAAAAAAACGGTAAAAGTTCTTCTCGAAAAATTGGGGGTACTGGCATTGAAATGATTTAACATCACTGGCCTGGCCTAACTTGATTGGATTAACCACAGTGGAATCAATATTGCGCATTTTTAAGCGTACCCACATTTTTATAGCAAACATTTCCGTTAATTATTATTACGAACGTATTTATTTGCACATTTTTTTATTGTTTATTTTAACACTTTGGTGGGAATGCGGCAGTACCCAGCTATCTTTGATATTATTATTATTTGAATGCATTTTTTCAGTGTTGACATGTCCGCATTTCTGTGTTGCTATACGCACTAAAAGAAAACGATTAAAATCAATAGATTGCATTTTTTTCATCGATGATTTCTTTTGTCACTCTATTTCTCACGTAGCTCACACACTCTCTCTCTCAGAAAAAGAAATGAGGGGAAATCGTTAGATAAAAAAATTAAAATGTTTTAGCATACTAAATTTATCCAGAATGAATGCAATGCACCAAAAAACGACTCTCATCTATGACGGTGGCCTATTTTGGATTCATCACCATTGATTTAGAATAAATTGAGATACATTTAAAAAGTATTGTCATATTTATTCAATCGATTTTGTGATCATAGTCACATTGATTCAATAAGCAAATTATAAGCCAGAGAGGTTAAACTAAAATTTCATTTTTAGAGACGACTCAAAAAACAAAATTATCTCTTTTATTCTGTCGAAACAAGCTGTGTGCCTACCGAAAACAAAGAGTTAATTTTTCTCTTTTACCGGCAAAAATGAGTTTTCATTACATCCCACTCTGTGATCCAGAACTTTTTCGTTTCAATTCGTTTTCTTCTTACTTTTCATTTGCTATAAAGCGCCTGTATGATTTCATAAACGATTTAGATTTAGATCAAAACCGAAAACCTCAACTTATTTAAAAAATAACTTACTGTTACTTACCTAGTAATTAATAACTATTTTTTTTTATGTTTCCAGGCAATACGAACTCCCGTCCGGCACTCCAGCGGTGTGGCCCTCCTCTTTCGCTATTACAACCAGCTTTACTTCATCGAGAGAAGATTCTTTCCCCCTGACAGAAGCTTAGGAATATATTTCGAGTGGTTCGATTCGCTGACAGGTAATTTAAATTCTTTGCAAAGTTGATTTCCCCAAACCTTTTAAATTATATTTATTTTATTACCTACTAGCGATCGCCCACGAAGTTCGTCCGCGTTAAATACGGAAAGATATGTATACAGTGAATAAATTTAATACGGATTTCCCGATTTCCAGGTCGCGTGTTTCTCTACCCGTGCCTCTTACCATATTGTTTCGTTATTTTCGATTAATTACTCTTGATATCTGGAATCGAAATGAAAATCTACTTAGTTGGTACCTATAATTTACCAACAATATAGTCTATACCTAAGTTCTGCAAGTTTCGTCAGTATTGGCCCGGTAATTCTGTGTTTTAACTGAACAAATGGACAGATACCTACTACAATAATTTTATTATTATAACATGTACCAGTGCTTCTCTACCTTTTTATACCTGCGGACCGGCAAAACTGGGAGAAATATTTCGCGGACCGCTAACTTAGAAATAAACATTATTTATACAGTAGTAATTTTCGTTATTTAGATTTTAAATTTTATTTTATAAGTAGACAAATTTATTTTTTAAATTCAAATTTATTTATTTTAGCATACCGCGAACATTACGAATTATAAATTTAAGACGTTCACAACATGACATCTAAAAACAAAGAAACATTGTAAAGAAGAAATAAATATATGCAGTATCACAAAAACAGTATGAAAAGTAAAGTAAAAACTACAAAAATTATAAATTATTATAAAGCATGGAAGCACACCGAATGAGCTAACAGGACCATATTTTAAGAATTTATAAAACAACGTCCACCTATACTCATCTCACGTAGGTGGAATATATCGACATCCGAAGCGATTTGGTTCAGACAACAGAGATATCACCCTCCCAATTGGCATCATCAATGGCAGGTTAGATCTGCTCCTCGGTAGAACAAACAACAGATAATAGTACTTAGGTAGAGTTGCCACTTCATAACTTTGGACCGGCCAAAGATTTCAACGGTTAGGAAACACTGGACTGTAGATAGTTCATTAATAAATTGTATCCACTAATTTATTTATTTTGTATCATTTCTAGGTGTACCATCATGCCAGAGGACTGTTGCCTTTGAAAAAGCTTGCATCTTGTTTAATATGGCAGCAATATACACACAAATCGGAGCAAAGCAGGTCAGAAACTTGAAAATACAATGAAAGTTTTTATATAGCTTTAAGCATCGATTTTTTTCTGACGCAAATGACGTAATCGGTTCGTCAGACGATTTATAAAGGGCTTCGAAACAGTTCAAATAAGTCATACAATCATTAAATCTTTCAAAAATCTTAAATATATGCGTATTTCTTACAAATTGAGTACGTATAAAATATAACCCAAAGTATAACAAAATCCCTGCAACTTACATCAAAAGGAAACCACTTTATTAATATAAATTTCACTACCTATAACTGTCATCTTTAATACCTAGTAATTGGATAGAGGGAGATACATTGTTATTTTTACTAGTTACGTTGGTAGTTAGAATTTATGGGTTTTCATTAATTTTTTTATCGTGTGGGTCTCATAACCGGTCAGTGCCTTGGGTCTCCAAGTCCACAAACCTGCCACTAATCGAATTCATTTTATTTAATTTTAGTATCGAGTACTATGTATATTTTTAAAGATTATCAATTCTATTACTGCCATCTATCATTAGTTACTGTAACCTTACATTTAGATACTGCCATCTATTGATTATATATATAAGCCCACATTATTTGAATAAGATTAACCATTTTACTACAAATTATTTAATTAATTATTCTTCATAACTATTATTTAAATAGGATCGCTGCGAATCAAAAGGTTTGGACTCTGCAGTTGACTCCTTACTCCGAGCAGCCGGAATGTTCCGGTACATCCACGAGAACTTCACCAATGCACCTAGCATGGATCTTGGGCCTGACATGTTGGACATGCTCGTCAATTTGATGCTGGTAAGAAACAATAATTTTATTATTGATGCTTTGTGGTAAAGGATTGCAATATTCATGTTTCTAAAATAGTAAAAGAAGTTATGGTCGGATTGACCACTTCTTGTACAGCTTGAAGCACCGAAACAAACTTCTTGACGTGTGCACAACAAATAGTCAAACAATCCATGCGGCTCAACAAGCGCAAATTTATGAATTGACAAATTGAAGCGGCAGCAAGCAGAAATGAGACCAGAAAACTCTTCAGAATCACCCGTGAAGTCTGCGGCAAGCAATCACCGACTCCCGACTCCCGGAGCCGTTTGTGGCCCCAGTGTCTGACGCAGAATGCGTCAAGAAGATTTGGAAGAATCATTTCTGCGGAGTGCTGATCCGCCCACCCCCTTTGGACCCCATTGACATCCTGCGGAAGCCTTACTTTTGGATATCCCCTTAGTGACCGACATTTCCTATTGCTCGCCCACGCACGCCGAGATAAAATCAGCTGTGGAAAGGCTCAAGAACAGAAAGGCACCGGGGGGGGAGATGGCATACATCCTGAATTTCTCAAGTACAGATTGAGCACAATCCTGCGCCCTATGCTTCATCTGATGACAAAGGTGTGAGAAGAAGAGATTGGCGACACAGTCTGCATATTTTTGTGTAAACAGTTATTATCGCGATACTTCAAAATACACACTATTGGTGCAAGTAGATCCATGCACGTGTACAGGCGCTAATACGTAATTTTTCAGATGTGTACATTTCTATTAAAAAATGTAGTATTTTTTTTATTTAATAACAATAAAATTAGTATAAATTATTTAAATTCAACTTCGAACCAGGCATATTAAAATAATATCATTACAGTTTCGATCCAAACGTTTACAGCAGAAGAATAATACCACCATCAAATTATTATTGCTTTCTCTCTTCTTTCAATAATTCTCTTTAATTTCGTTTTTCTGTGTGTAGTTAGTTTCCCATCTAGCGTGAATATTTTTTGATGACATCACTGTTTCAGTTAAATAATATATTTTCAATGTGTTGACACATACTATTGAATAATTCCGAGATATCATTAAATTAGATAATTAATAACAATGTGTAATTTAAATATGCACTCAAATAAACATTGAATTTTATTATGTCAAGCACCAATAATTTCATTTGGCAGTTAATAAATTTTTGTCAAGGTAAATGTTTAATCATCTGCTATCGAGTCTTCACCACTGCTAAATACTAACTATTTAGTACTCCATTACAAAATGATTTAGACATGAATAAAATAAATCACTAAATAACTATTGTAGCACTAAAAAGGGATTATCTTATATTTATTAATAATTATCCACTTTCAGGCTCAAGCTCGTGAATGTCTGTTCGAAAAGCTGGTGTTGGGAGCTGAAGAAGAATGCACAGCTCGGGAGAAGGAGTTGTGCGATGACCTGCCACTCTGCTTGGACCTCTGCCAGGAGAGCAGGACACTGGCTCAGCAATACCAGCTGCTTAGTCAAAAGGTAATAACACCTCCAGTCCAGTGTTTTCAAAACAATCTTGTAATTTTAACATTTACTGATCGATGAATAAATCAATTTGCACTATTTGTGGCAAGTGTTTATAAACTAAATTATTTGTCAAAAGTCAAGGTAAAGATTAAATAATCATTTGGTATAAAGTCTTTGCCATTATTATTTATGATATAAAAATGACAAATGTTTATATGTGCAAACAAACCATGTAAGTTAATTTACAAGTTTTTTTTAATCCAGAACTATAATCGATGTAATATGTTAAATAATTTAAGTACCTAGTCGATACTACATAATTTTTCCCCTTTTATAGATGCAAGCCGAATCTGTAATGAGTTACGTGCCATATTCATGGGTCTCCTTGGTCCATATCAAAACAGAATTCTACAAAGGTAAGGAAACACAATATGTACATATTAGCGTATCAACATAGTATTAATTAGTCTGTATCATGCAACAACGAATTAAGAATCATTCAAAATATATTTGGTAATGCCATCTGCTAACTTAACTCATTTAGTGCTAACACCGCGACTGGCGCGTTTGGAGTCATTGGCCATTAGATATAATTAACGTGTTATTTAAATGTGGTAACTAAAGGGTAATTAAAAGGTTAGCAGTGATTGATAAGAAAATTTAATAATTATTACAAGTTTCTCTAAAAGGTTGCTATTAATGCAAAGCTCCATTCAATTAAGTATCAAAAATATCCAACGAAATAGGTATTTTCATTTAAATACTGTAGTTACATACCTACATCTTTCACCAATTCGATAAAAGTTGAGTGAAACACAAAAAATTGCAGGGGGGTGTAAGAGCGCTGGACCCCCCTGATGATGAAATGTCACGGTGATATCGTCTGCTGGCTTCTTTCGGGGACATGCTTATGTTGATTGACAACGCGGAATTATAGGCGAAAACAGGGCGTTTATTTGTCGGAATACATTTACAGTCAAGTAGTACAGCGTAGAAAATATTTAAAAAAAAAAATAATTAAATTTAAAATGGCGGTGACGTCGGCGAGCGCGACGCCACGGCCGACGTCACGCTCCTCGAGAGTTCAAAAACCGACTGACCCTATTAGGGGCTGGTAGGGCAGAGTAGGTAGTAATAATACACAACAAACAATTCACAATTATTCTATCTCTGAAAAATGACAAAAACAGCCTCTGGCATATGTACCTGGCTTGTAAGTAGGTACCTCAGGTCTCATATTTCAGACCTTTTCTAGGTACATGCTTTGGAAAGGGGCTGTGAATTTCTTGGAATTATTATTACCTTCTGCATTTCTTTGCTTGTAGCTACATATTTTGAAATATTTGAACTAGGTATACAATACATTTTTTTTTCAAAATATTCTCAAATCAGATATTCTAGGTATTAGGTACATTGTATGGCTGGGAACTTTCCTTCCAATATTGGTCAAAATTGGATGAAATGTAGGTAATAATATTAAAAATGATAGGTTTTAATAAATACTATTTTTGGCATCTAAAATATTGTGCTGACAATTGTTTTAAGTTATATAGGTAACTACAAAATCGTTTGCTATTGATTGGCTTTAAAATTACAGCTTGCTTTTAAGTATTTTTTAAAATTGACTAAGTATAGAATTTATAATGACGCTACGTTTTACTTGGCTTGCTTATAGAATTAATGTAGGTATAAAAAAAATGCAGGATTTTATTTATATTAAGGGCTAGACTGATTCTATTAAATTTTGTAGAACTTGCAAAAGGGTGACTATAAATTTCCATACATCTAAGCTTACGGGCTAGAAATTTGCCTCGCAGTCGATCTGTTCATGTTTGCATGAATCAGCCCAATGATGATTCAGGCCTCATGGCCTTGGATCCTCTGAGGATGCCATGGTTTAGGCGGTATCACTATTATTCATGAAAGCATTCGAATAAATATTTATCTAGGCACCAAAATAATAATAAAAACAGTGATTACGTTAAATTCACTACAGGAAAACTTAAAGCGAATCCTCTACCTAACAGAGGCACCTAGCGGAAAAATAGGAAGCTTGCAATTTGTAAAGAACCAGTAAATGAATACACGTGTACAAGTAGTGTTATTAATAACAGTCATTGTTATCGATGGAAAATATCATGTGCAGATAATATAACATCCTAATCTAATTACACTATGCTGCTAATATCATTGTAGGTCTGGCGCATCATCACATTGCTACTGGTCTCCTGAACGCCACTTCAAACAGAACATCTCTGTCAAATAAAACTCAAGAAAGAATCTCCAATCTACACAATTCGGAACCCAACCTCCCTGACTGGTGTGACTACAACAAAAACGACAGGTAATTATTTACAGTTAGTCTTCATTTTAACTGTTTTGTCCTTAGTTGGGATTTGAAAAGCTCATTCATATTTTTCAACCTTTTGATTATGTTTATTGCAATAGAAAGAATCATTCAGAATTACAATTTACTACTTAATCGTTAGCAAAGTTACAAACATACTATAGGGTTTGATGACACGTGCATTCTAATATTTGTAACACTGTATGTAACCTTCAAATACCCAATTGAAGTTGTGTTTCGATACAAATTAATAGCAAATAGCCATATTAGTATATACTTTTAGTGTAACCACAGCAATGACATTAATATGGACGAATCATCTGGAATAAAAATGACGCTCACTTTATCGTCGGGTCTGCCGAATGGCATAATCTGTTCTAACACCATTACAATAAAGGTGATATTGCTATAAATTCCTGATGCTTTTTGTTGGGTCTGCCGAATGGTTCGGTTCGACCGGGTTTGCCCAAATGAACATTGACATTAGAAACACTGCTCTAACGCCATTACAATAAAGGTCATATTGCTATAAATTCCCGATGCGTGATATCGCATAATGGAAATTGCGTGACGTCTACCTGTACATGCGAATTTACTTGCTAGCTACTGTATTGAGTGCGTCGTCCATTAATAATGTCATTGAACCACAGAATAACAATATTTTACTAATTTTTATATAAGTAATTATGAAATCTGGTTCTTGAGATTGATGTAAATTTATTATCCCAAATAATGCGAAATTCAAAAAAAGTGTTAAATCTTTTTATATTCCTTCTTAAAGCTATACCTCAGTTGAGGCATGGTCTAAAAAGACGTGGCTAGGCGATGCGCGGATTGCGGGTCGCGGGTGCAAATGACGCATGCCAACCGAAATATAATTTGTCATATAAATCCAACATGCGTCCATTTAATGATCTGTTTGTAACAATAATAATATATTCATTGACATGTTTCCTTTTTAAAGTAAATGGGTAACGTTTTTAGTCATCTTTACACAATTTAAGAATTAATACCCCTGTCGTCATCATGAAACAAATTGACGTATTGACACCTCGACGTTCGCTCTCAGACTGCCAGCGAGACCAAAATTTCGTCGCGCCTATAGTTGAAAATTATTAGTCGTTTCACTAAAATATCGCCTTAACATAATTGTATTAAAAATAATCAAATCAGAAAAAAAATTATTTTTTTAGCGACCATCTTGGTAAGTTCTTTATGGCCTCCTAATAACAAAATATCAAGTTTAACTTTGAATTAGTATATTTCAGAACCATAAAATACAAATACAAAATCAATCAAATCAGACGGTATTTATAGAAAAATGAATTTTTAAAAAATGACCCTTAGGATATGCCTGTTCATCATTTGGAGCTATGCCACCGGACTATAATTTGATCATCGTTATAATCGAACTGTGAACGCACTAAGTCACTGAAATATTAATTCTTGTATTCATAAACATGGATTGATTGTTATTGCAGAAATGTTGACGCTGGCGACGAACGGAAGAAAAATGTGACAAGTAACGGAACTCTTGCAAGCCGAGAGGAACAGCGAGTGTCTTTGGGAAAAGCACATCTTGCTGAAGCTCTCAGTGCCTACGAAGAAGCTTTAAGATTACAGCGGATGTGCAGGTTCGTTTTTAATACTAAGACATTACAGAATATTATATAAATCTTTTTTTATTTGTTTTATGACACTTTTATTATATTTTTTCCACTTGTCATTATAGGGAATTGAAGTCAAAGGCTTCCCTGTGTCGCGTGCTTCGAAAACACTTGGATAAAGCTGAAAATCAATCTGCCCTTTTACCGGGTGGACCAGATTTCTCTGAGATACTAGATTCACCCACAATTATGCGTAAGTTCACACTATTATTATATTTGAAAGAAATGTTACATTTTTAGTTTTGATTTAATGACAAACTATGTATACAAATATTAAATAATATGATATTTTTTTTAAATAGGTACTAACTACCCTATTTATTCTTCTTTTTGTGTCATTTCCGTTTTTGGCATTAGAATATAGAAATGACGGAGAAGGGCGTTCAGCATATTATATATAATATAATAACTCATTTCGGTAAAAACTGGACATGCAGTATCTGTGAATTACACCCATTGATATGGATCGGAAGCGCCATTAAACCATGTAGTATCAATTAAATTACACCTATTTTTCTGTTACAGCATCAACAAAGTTCCAGCTTTCTCTCACTCAACCCGACTTCGCACAGCACAGAGTTGAAGACCTATTCAAATCGTTGGGTCCGGTCGCCATTTTCTCTGCTAAACGACACTGGTCTGCCCCGCGATTAATCCAGCTACAAAAATCTCAACCCAGTACCCGCACAATCAGAAACGATAAAATGCAGAGGGAGTCCAAAAGAGCTGAACGAGGAAGAGCCAATGGTAAACTTTACCTGCAAGATGACGCCTTATATAAAAATGGACAGAAGGTCCTAAGGAATGGATCGCTGTATGAAAAGAGAGACAGATCTGAAGATAACAGCGCATATTATTACCAGCGCGATATCATTAGGAATGATGAGAAATATAAGCATCACGAGGAAGTTACAAGATTTGACAGCGGTGGCGATTCGCGTAAAAGAAACACTAGCAGTAATGGCGTAGGAAAGTTACCAGTCACTCGAACGAACGGTATTTATATCAACGGTTACAGTAGCAACAATGGGGAGAAGAAGGTTAGCAGTTTTGTAAAACAGTTCGATAGTGATGCCTTCGTAACTAAATACAACGAAAAGAATTCATCAGCCAACGATTTGAGGTACAATGTTAAAACGGACGGTAACAACAAAATACGAATAAAAAATGATATAATTCAAATTGGTAATGGGAATCAAATTAACGGAAAAAATGCGTACTTTCAAAAATCAGTTGGTGCTGAGAACTTCGGTTATATGGTGACACCGAAGCAAAATGGTGGACATTTGAATGGCGACGTCAATCTGCTAAGGAGGATTTCAAGCGAATGCAATTTGAATTCGGGAGAAGATGAGAGAGTGGAGGATAGCGGGTACGAAAAGAATACAGGGGATGGCTTTGGGTTTTCTGTTCGAGGAGACGCACCCGTGATTATTGCCAGCGTTGAAATGCGGTCACTGGCTGATGTAAGTACATAATTATGATATTTCATAACGTTAATTCTAGTGTTTAAGCTATGAATCAACATAAATAGATGCTTTCCATGTAATCAAAATATACCAGTCACGTAATATGGTTGATATCGTTCAGAATATACAGTTGTACTTTTCTGGTCTATATTTACCTCATCTTAACTATTAGCTTTCACAATTACACAATTGTAACACTTGTCTTCATGTTTTAATCATAACTGAAGCGTTACAGAAAAGTTAATAAGGCGTTTTAAAAATGTATCAAAATAAATGGTCTAATAAAATAATAAATAAATCAATCTAAAAATAAAAATGATTGTTTGATTCTATTAGGTACCTCTTAAATCCGTTAGGCCGGAAACTTTTGGACCTAGTATCAATAGTTATTAAAACTACCGAAATAATAATAAATTAATATCATAATTGTTTCCAGTTGGGAGGAATGCGTGAAGGTGATTTCATAGTGGCCATAGGAGAGCGGGACGTAAAATGGTGTCCACATGACGAGGTCGTTCGATTGATCAAAGCTTCAGGGGATTCCCTCAGTCTCAAACTCGTCACACCAATGGATAGAAATTACCTCAAGGTAGGACATATGCACAGATAAGAAAATATGAAATATTAATACATATTATTTGTCAATATTATAGGTACCAATTTACGGAATCGTGTGTCCATAAATTCAAATTTTAATTATGTATAGGAAACTTCAAAATGTTCATTTCTCGTGAAATAAAAGTTAAAATAAATACGTTAATCCAAATTTTAGCCAAGGAATCTTCAGTAAAAATTTAAGCATTTTAGAGGTTGCCGCTTCAGTATGTTTAACAGTATAGATTAGTATTAAAAAAAATCATTTTTCTTTACAGGCAACTCCTCTGGATTATGCTGATGGCAAAACAACAAATGTAAGAATTTCTTATTTTTTCTCATAATGAAACCCATTTTAACCCTTTGAATAGTTTATACCCTAATCTCTCTAAGATAATGAATGACCCTAGGCTAAAAAAAAAATGCTAAGACGTAAAATTGAATGAGCTGATTTATATGACTAAATACTTATTGTTTTTTCCAGTTGAATGGCAGCTCAAACACTCAAAACTCGGGCTCGAACCAAGGTTCTGTGTCAGCTGCATCTACAGCATCAAGCAATGGCTCCAACGGCTTAAGCGGCCGCATGCATTCTGGCGCCAAGCGGGTCCCATCTTGGAATCCATTCAAGAGACACAACGCATCTCGCGATAGTAGCTCTAATAGAGGATCACATTCCAGTAATGTTATATTTAGATAAGTCAATATGGTAGAACAGCGTTTTCCAACTTACATAGCCACAAACTGGTAATTGTAATCATCGGCCCTATGTCCTACTGAGGGACTTTGCTGCATCCTAGAAACATTTCGACTACTCTATTGTCTGCTACGAGCTATTTCCACTTTTTTATATCCAAAATTTTGTAACCATTTCCATTTATTTCTCTAAATTCACCTTTTTGGACGTAATTGGTAATTTTTCATTAGTGGTATGTTTTTGGGATACATAATATTGATTTGAATAACTTTGTATATGGGTAGAAATCAGAGAAGCTCAACCAGTAAACTGAATTAACATAATGTATGATATATAATTTTATATGTAAATTCTATAAAATGATTTATTTCTCCTCGGGTGTGCCGCCATTTGGATAACGCCTCCCCTATGCGGCACATAGTCTACCTGCCTCCACGGGACGTCACTGGGATCTATGTTATCCTCCATTACTCTGCACTTGTTGTTTTGCAGAACCGACCATTATTTTCAAGAGATTTACAATCCTTCTTCCCCAGTTCAACCAGTATTAGTTTGCGGATATAATGGAAAATGCTGAAAATGTCAGTAACATAATATAGTAAACACAGACACCATCTTTTTTTGTATATTTCACTCAGAACGTATGGTAGTAGTAAATAATAATTTAAATAAAAAGAATATTTTATAGTACGGTTTAAAAAATAGTCTTTGTCTATTTACGGTAGAGACAATAATCCTATTTCATTTGAACAATAATTATTATTGGTCAATGGATGATACACAATGTTAATTGTTTATCATTTATTATTATAATCAATTTTAATTTGTACAATGCAAACCAACAAATTTTTATTTAAATGCATGAATTTTAATGTTACGTTATCAGGGAATAAATAAAATGAAATATTATAATCCTTATTGTCTATGAATTTATTATCAATTTATTTGGGATAATTCCCGTAAGCCATTATAATGTAAATATTATGTATTATTTATTAAGGTAAGTGGTACAAACTATAAAAATGAATCTAATCTAATAATGGAGAATTTAATGTAACCAAATATTCAATATTAAGAAGTAACAAACATATAATGATATTGCAAATGGAAGTAGATAGAACTTGTAATCGTATTGATATTAATTTTGTAGATTTTATATACCTAATATTATAAATAATAAAAACATAATCATGTAATATAATATTGCAATGGTTTTGTAATAAATTTGTCACAAAACTTACCACATATTAAGGATGCATTCCATTCTATAAAGAGGAATTCAATATTATAAAATTCAAATAAAATGAAGTAGACATATTTTGTAATAATTAAGAAAATTGTATTAAAAAATATCTTTTAATGACTATTATTATATTGTAAATTAAATTAAAATTGTGTAAAAATAACTGTATATATATTTATATTATGAATACAATATTGAATCTATCATTTTTTATATATATTTTCAAAAGCCTTGTTATTTGTATACCAAAGGTTTTTTTTATTAATTATTATGGTGTTTATTTATGTATTTTTTGTATATGAGGTGGAGTATTGAGAAAAATAAAATACACACTATAATTAATTTAGATTCTTGAAAATGTTTTATTTTACTTAAATACTGTATCAACCTGGAAGAAGTAGATAAGTCTTGTTTTTTAGATTAGGTAAATTATATAACTTCTAAATTAAATGAGTTATTTAATTATTCAAGAAAAATAGGTAAAATCCAACTCAATTATAAAACTATACCATTAAATTTGTTTCAATAAATAAAGATTATTGCATAACAACATTTAAAATCGTTGCCCTTGACAGGTTTCCTTTCGTGTAAGTTACCTACTTCTTCTCGGTTGATACAGAATAGATACTAACACCAAATCTACCCTTCCCTATAACATACCTCAATTCTCCATCGATAAATCTATAATGTCAAAATACCTATAATATAAAATCGTAATCCTACCATGCTAGTTCACAACCACTGGGCCCATAAATAAATATTACCAAAAGCAATCGAACGCACAAATTTATATGTGTATTAAACAAAAAATTATACCCGAGCGCCTTTGGGTAATCGGACGCTCGAACGATGCACCGCGCTAAATTTTAAAATGGTAATCTTTACCGAAATTCATCTAGCCCTCTTCGCCCCGCTTTCACTGAAAGACAGGATAATTTAAAAAAAATGTTAAGACAGTTGAAAAATCACCCTTATGGGATGTAAGGCTCACAGATAATACACATAAAGTGGTGCCCCGGACAGGCGCGTCTCCGAAAAACATTAGAAATTACCTTACTTAACAAGTAACATAAGAGCCACCGTGATCTAAACAAATATTTATAATGAACAGTGTAGTATTGAGCCCCTTCGATATCAGTGTCGTAAAGTGCCGGTCAATTTTTATAACTTATTATACCTCTTATGTGAATATTTTTGTTAAAAATAATAAACCCAACTCTGCGTAGAGATAACAAATTAGAAGTACTGTATTTTATTATTAATTATTAAAAGTACCATGAGAAAATTCAGCATTGTAATTTATACCTATCTGAAATTATTAGTAGAAAAACATAAATATATAATAGGATAGACTCTAAAAAATTCCCAACAGCAATGACAATTATTATTGATAAACAAAAAATCAAAGCAAATAGTAAAACAGACAATAAATTTTCACATAACCACTTAGGAATTGGACTGATTAATCGCTTGTATTGTATTTTTGAATCTGTAATTAAGTTCTCCCGACAATTTTCTACATATTTTGTCTAAAGTGGGGACACAAAACTGGATCATACTCAAGAGTTAAGGCAGTCGGGGATTGAATTAACAGTGTTAAACATAACCAAAGGCCAGCTGTTTATCGCTGTGAATTTACCGTGGATATATAATATGCCTGAGTTCATACTATTTACATATTTTGGAACTATGTATTTGAAAGTGGGATAAAACAAAATAAATAAGGCTATGTTTTCTATCATCGATAGAAAAATAGCTATAAACATGTATTTTAACTCTTTTCAAGAGATTCAGTGTTTACTTGGTAGTAATTTATAAGATATATGAAGGATATATGTGTATCTACAAACTTTTTGGTAATTATGCCGCAGATGCCCGCATGAGCTTTTATAATTTGTTTTAACGAAAACAGTTTATTCCATGTAGACGATTATAATAAATACTTTTTTTGTCGGCGCATCGGTTTTCCGATCCAAAATTCGTTAATTGAAAATTTGAAATTTTCATACATTTTGATACACCATTATCACAAACTAAGATTATATTATGAGGTAATATTAGGTTGGGTTAGGTTAGATTAGGTTAGGTTTGGTTTGGTCTAAAAAGAAAGTTATAAAATCTCATGGCCACCTCTGTGGCACATTTACCAAATTCAATTTTATAGTTGATTATAAAAAACAGCAGACTTCAAAAATAAAAACAAAAGTTGATTCTTTTTTCAAAGCAGGATTATCGAAAGCAAGCGTTTCGTTAACGTCACGCATGTTAAAATGCAAAGCTTGTGTTTGTAAATGGTCGAATAAAGTATAACAATTAATTTAAAAGTAGAACATTTCGCCATGATCATTAAATTTGTATTTTACAAAAATTGCAACTTATTCATCTTGTTTATATTTCCTAATTATTACATTTAATCGCTTGAATGGGCCGATTCGATTATATCAACGAACTGATTTAAAGTTGTGTACACGTAAAAGTTTAAATAAAGCATACTTTTCGCCCAATTTATGAAAACACACCTAAACTTTAATTATCTGAGAGGAGTAATCTGTCACTGTCTGTCACAATCCACAAATTTGTACGGCGCGTAATGCGAATGTTGCTACTAATAAAATTCTGTCTAGAGCATAGACAATGGGTTTTGTAATGCTTCAAATACACTCTATGACGATCGGTCATATATATGTCGAAAAAACCGTTTCTTATGTTGGCGTCAGGGCTCGAAATGGACCGGAACGCACCGGAGCGCCGTTCCGGTTCATAAAATCCCTAAAATTATCGCTCCGTCTCGTGTAAATATTAATTTGACCGTCTGAGCGAGATATGTCATATAATAAAAAAAATCTAACACAATCATGTATAGAATTGGATAAGTAACATTGTTAATATTTTCGTAAAATTATCGAGTGCTCCGGTTCGTAAAATTCTCCATTTCGAGCGCTGGTTGACGTCCTGTGTCACAGGGAGTCACAGAGTGTAAATACGATGTCATAGCTCTCATACAATATGTATGTATAATATGTCGGAATGGCATAGATTTGATCATAGACACTAAAACGCTCTTAGCATATATGTGCCCGATCGCCATATAGTCTATTTGAACCCTAATGCTTCAAATACACTCTATGACGATCGGTCATCTATGTCGAAAAACCCGTTTCTTATGTTGGCGTCCTGTGTCACAGGGTGTCACAGAGTGTAAGTACGATGTCATAGCTGTCATACAATATGTATGTATAATATGTCGGAAAGGCATAGATTTGATCATAGACACTAAATCGCTTTTAGCTTATATGTGCCCGATCGTCATAATATAGTATATTTGAACCTTAAGTCAGTGCTGTCATCTTTTATTCACAGTATTGTAATCAAAGACATTGCAAAAAGAACGTACCTAGGTAGGTAATAAAGCAAATAAATGTCTGCAAAAAATATGGTACTTACCTACGCGGCATATATATGTTATTTTTTTGTAACTCCTAAAAAGATTGATCCATTTTGTTTTGCGGCAGTTAAAAAATCGTTATGCAATTTATATATTTTTACAAAATACTATATTTTTGGGACCATTTTATTGTATTATAATTCAGTGACAAAAAGATGGCAACATATTTTAGTTATCTAGCAAAATGTTTTGGCGGCAACTGTGACAGATTGTCAAATACCTAAGCGTAAAAGATTTATCTGAGTGAACATTATTTTACTGACGTGTGAACTAATGTTCAAAATATTGTTTATTCCAATTAGATCACTTTTTATTATACCAAAGGTACAAATCATTTTATATTTATGAGGTAGGTACTTAAATATATTTCAAACGAAATATTTGGGGTTATGTTTGAAAGAATTCTCACAAATGAATTTTGTCATTCGAATTTTGAATCTATTCTATTAGTAATTTAGTCCAATGTATACTTTAACATCAAGTCGTCTTTCATTTGTAAGGAATTCAATAAAATCAACCAGAAATGAAGTCTCGACCTCAGATCTCGATTTTGCCACCTGTCTTACTTATTGAGCTCAAAATATAGCCAATATATTCGAATATTACTATGTGGGTACTTATATTCATAGAGAGTACCGGTAATTCAATAATCATTAGCCTTTTACTTGCCTAAATTTAATATGGCTACCTATATTATAGAAAGAAAATTCTAACTGTTATTTTGGTTTCCTTTTTGTAGCTATACAATTTATCTCAAACCCATGTAAGGAGAAATATCTTTAATCAAGAAGCAATGGCTCAAAAGAGTATTACATCCTTTTTTACAAAAGCACCAGCAAAACCTTTAAGTACAACTGCAGAGACAAAACACAATGTTAAAAAAGAAATCAACAATGAACAGGATGACAGCTGTTCCCCGATTAAAAACGAAAATGTAAGTATTTTAATACTCTTCCTACATAATAATGTTTGTTTTTGAATTGTCAAATTTCTCATAAAATTATAAGCAATTAAATTAGAGACCGCGCCATGTTTTATTATTTACATTTCAAAGTTAAAACTATGTACCTAGTTGTATTCTCAGATATGATAATGATTTTTCCATACCTAATCGCAAAAGTACAATATACGTACAGTATTGATGATCTCTAAGACAATATGTAAGTGAAGTTAGATAGAGTCTCTTCTAAGATTTAATTTAAAGGTCTCACATAGGTTATATTGGGTTAGTTTTGGGAATATCCATAATTGACATTCCAGTTTTCAGCATTTTTTAAATCCCACCAAAAATCTTTTACCTGCTTATTTTTAAATCTGCCCCCACATTCATTAAAAAACAAATTGGAAATGATTAATTGCAGTACTTGCTTACCTATAATAATATTTACTAGCTGAGCCAGCTGGCTCTCGCCAGTCTGTCTCGCTAGGTCTTGCAGACAGCTTTTCGTCATAATGACATGGTGTTGGATTTTAATATAATTGTAAAGTATGTATAGACGGTGCCATAGTTTTCCCTTCGGGGTGGATTTTCATTCACGTCAGACAGTTTGACATTTCGCTGATTTGTCAGTTTTACGATTTTCATGTCGTCACTGCCAATACAAATTTGGAGTCATATGCGTAGTCTATTCTGGAGTCTGGCCTTCACAATATTGTCTGACATCACTTCAGGCTGCTAGGCCTAGCAGTACAGCTGGCAATCGCCGATTGCTACCAATGACATTTTAATTTTAATACAATATATGTGTAGGTATGTGCATTTAAATATGATAAATAATTATACATCTCATTCATTCGAATATACAGCAATATTGTGTGATTATCATAAAAAGCGATCCAATATAAATCCAAATATTAATCTCTTTCGGGTCCCATTTACATAATAGAAAAAGGTTAGCAGCATAAAAAACAAATTTAAACATTGTTTTGTTTCATTGTCTATAAAAAATAAATGCTTGCATCCATAGAATAATATTTAAAAAGTCAAATTTTGAAATCAAAATTAACCTTAACCAATATAATTTCCCGGTGCGGGACATTCATATCGAGACAAATAATAAATCAATACATATTATATTTGAGAGGAATAGACCAATTCTGATAAGAATGGGAATTTATAAAACCTAAAAATGTGGAATCAGCTTAAAGAGGCCTTCATCCAGTAGTGGATTGATACAGGTTGATGACGATAATGACGATATAAATGGGTAGGTATGAAAAATCACAAATTTAAAAAAAATATAGCAGTTTATATGACTAAGAAGAGTAGAATTATGTTGGGATAACCTTCATCCAGCAGTGGATTGATCTTGGTTGATGATGATAATGACGATTTTATGAATGGGTAAATATAATATCAGCAATTTTGATAAATATAGCAATTATATGACCGACAGAAATACAAACAACTTAGAGAGGCCTTCATCCACCAGTGGATTAATTCAGGCTCATGATGATAATGGCAATATAAATAGATATAATATAATATCATTGATTTTGATAAATACAGCAATTCAAATGACATAAATGAGTAGAATCAGGCTAGGGAGGCCTTTATCCAGCAGTGGATTGGCTCAGGTCGATGATGATAAGGACGATAGAAATAGGTCGTCTCTGTTCTGGCAGAACACACTAACTGGAGAATACTAGTTTTGCGTAATTTGACTTTGAAGTTGTTAAAATGTTTGAAATGGTCTATCATGTGAGTTTATTAAGTAATCGTAAAAAGGATGACTTTAAAATAAAGACTGTTTATTTATTAAGAAGGTTTCCAGACGGTAATGTTTGAAATAAGGAACATTTTGGTATAACTAACTCAATATGTCATTTTTTCGAATTAGTGTCTTCTGCCAGAACAGTGACGAGGTATAATATCACAAATTCGTTAAACCTATAGTAGTAGAATCACGTTGCGGAACCCTTCATCCAGCAGTGGATTAATGATGATGATTATGATGATGATGATGAAATTCGAGACTGTCAAGAGTACAATCAACGTAGAGAGGCCTTCATCCAGCAGTGGATTTATTGAGGCTCGTGATAATAATAGCATTATAAATATAGATATGTAGATAGTATAATATCACTGATTTTGATAAATATAATAATCCATTGTACGTAAGGAGTAGAATAAGGCTGAGGAGGCCTTCATCTAGCAGTGGATAAGTCTAGATTGATGATGATAAGGATGATAAAAATAGGTAGATATTATATAATATCACAAATTTTGTTAATTATAACAATTCGTATTAATTTCTTTCATTGTTTGCAATGGCAACTTAATATGACTATATTGTAATCTATAGAAATTAGTAGCCTAGGTAATTATTCAATAAACTATACAATAATAATATATAATAAACAGCCACAAAGAAGCATTTAAAAAAAATCAAATTTGGAATACAATTACGTTATCTATGGAATAATTGCATATCATCATACCATATAATCAATAAAATTCTCTATGATTATTAATTAATAGAAAACTCATCTTACAATAAAAATGAGTACCTTGGTATCAAAGTGGGACATAAGCCATTTACAAAATTTTACAGGAGACTCACAAACATGTGTGAAAAGTGTCTGTTTTTCATATAACATACCAACTTTAAACTCAAAAATTTCTATGAAAACTACCGTTTTTGATACTTTTGGTGGATTTTTTGAAAAGAGCTTCACTTGCACTACCATAATCAATTAAAACATGAATTTAGTGGGAGGTGGCGTTTGTCCCACTTTGATACCAAGGTACTCAAATATTTTGATTGAAATTGATTATTTAATATGCTAATAGAAATGTCACATTTTTTCGATTATTTCTGCAAATTCTATATTTGAATTCTAACACGTCAAATGAACTTGTTATAAGCGATTTGCAAAAGGAAACAAATGACAATCATTAGTTTGACAGATAAAAAACAGTGACGTTGGCTTAGATTATATTTTAGTAGTAATTAGTGAGGAAATATGTATTTATTTCTTGTTAAAACGAAGAGTATGCCAATGTGCCGCTTACAGATTTGAATAGTTTTGTGGAATATTAATTTAGATTTGTGAAATATTGATTATATAGAAAGTATTAAACAACATTATAATCAATTTGAGGTACACGGACAGCAAGATGCGAAAATGTATGGTGACGGATATAAAACGCTATTATCTGTGATTGTGTCGAGTTTTATCAGATTGTGCCGGATTCAAATGGAAGTAGATTCGGGACTCCAAAAATTGAAGTGAATTCCTTTATTAATAATCAACAAAATGGTATTTAAATAAAAAAGTTGGTGCGTTTTAATATATAGGATAATTATTTAATATATAGGAGATTCTTAGAAAATATGAGTTTATATTTGGTTGGTTTTGTGATGTCGGATTTTCTACAATCAAATAAGGGGTTCTTCAAAATCATCATATTTTATCAGACCCATTTTCCTCCCTTCGTCCATGACATCATATTGTGTGGATGACCCCTTTATTTATGTTTTTTTGGACTGAACGACTGAATATTGCTAAGTTGTGCATTACTGTACGAAAACATCTTCTTGGCTACACTTCCAGGCGCTGTTGTTTACTAAATGGGAGGAGCTTATAATGGAATTGCGGTTAAAAATGAGCGGAGCATGTTTGTTCACAGTTTTAACACGTAGCCAAGAAAATGTTTTCGTACAGTAGTTGATTAAATAACTAACAGAATCGAGATAATTGTCTATGCCAGTGGTTCATAGTTTGGGAAACCATGGTCTATGCGATCAATACGATTGGTGCAATGGTGATTCATTCAAAACTCTCTCAAAACAAATTATCTTGTTATTTTTGCCTTTTGAAATTTTTATAATTAAATAAATGACTCATCTTCCTTCGTCCGTATTTTTTCTTTCACACAATAACTGAACTTACATGAATAATATAATTTTTCAACGTATTGCCATCCTAAAACCAGATTTCTGTATTCCATTATTCTGAACTACTACATAACTTTCATCACTATTCAATTTTCTGTCCATTGCTAAAACTATTTAAATTTATTAATAATAGACTCAGATGTGCAAAATTCATTTACATAATAATTCAATTGTTATACAAATTTTAGAAAACTTCAAAAAGACAGAGAATCGAAAGTGATTCTGAATCAAATTCACCGCCTGGTAAGAGAAATAGTACCCAATCGTCACTGAAGTCTCCCAAAAAAGAATCTGAATTGGATAAATCAAAAGAAACAATCAACGGAACGTCTTCTCCAAAAGTTACTACACCCAAAGTAACAAAGGGTTCCAAAAAATCTCCAAAAGCAGCTGCAAATAAAAAAGAAACTAAATCTAAGTCTAAAGACTCCAAAAAGAAATCTCCAGCTGTGAAAAAGGGAGTGGAAAATGATGAATCGAGTAAAAGTATTGCTAGTAAAGGAAAAGTAAATGGTAGTAATAAAGATTTGGATATGAAGGCCTCTAGTATGGATTGCAGTGACAATGAAGATGAAGAAAAAGATATTAAAAAGAATAAACGTAATAAAAGCAAGGATTTAAATTCTAGTGATGTTGAATCTGATCACAAAGAGAAAGAAAAGAAGTTGTCAAAAGATAAGAAAGTATCAAAGAAGGGAAGGAAAAAAAATGCCATTTCCACTGATGAAGATTTAGATGATGAAAAGGATGAAATTTATACTAAAAAGAGTAATAAAAGTAGTAATATTTCTAGTGATGATGAATCTGAGCACAAAGAGAAAGACAAGAAAAATGATGATGTTGTAGCTAAAAAGAATGGTAAAAAGAGAGCCATATCAAGTAGTGAAGAAAGTGACAATTCTGATGGCGATACAGCCAAAAAATCACCAGAAAAAAAGACTGTAAAGAAGGAGGATAAAACAGTATCGTCAAAAGATAAAAAAGACATAACTCCACCGACTAAAAAGCCTCAAGCATTCCACAGTTTTTTCACATCTACAAAAACAACGCCAACTGATGCCGACAACAAAGACAAGAAACCGGGAGTTGACAGTGTAAATTATAATCCATCAAAAGCCAAGTACCATCCGATTGACGATGCTTTCTGGTCGAGAGGGGAGAAGGTTCCGTACTTGGCTCTGGCGAAGACTCTGGAAGAGATCGAGAAGATTTCTGCTCGGCTGAAGATTGTAGAGGTACTGAGTAACTTCTTCAGGTCGGTGATGCTGCTCACCCCCGAAGACTTGCTGCCCAGTGTTTATTTGTGTCTTAATAAACTGGCACCGGCCTATGAGAGCATGGAACTTGGTAAGTTATGACATGTATAATAATATGGAAGTCTACTAAGTAAATAAATACTTATGATTAATGAGATAACTGTTTTATACAAATGTGTATTACGTCTTCGCAATGGCACTTGACCAAAAAAATGTCTGTCCACATCGGATTTTCATGTTTAAGACATAGGTTTACCAGCAGATAATATTCATTAAGTATTGTTTTTTTATATACATATCGGTTAACTTCCTAATTAATTTTTGATAACATGGACCTTAGAATCAAATTTTGCAGTTAGACAATAATCGCAATAGACGGCATAGACAATAATCGCAATTATATAATAAAAAAATATGTAGATAGTTTAAAAAATGTTACAGTTAGATAAAATAGGTGACACAACGATCAAAATAAAAGTTTTTAGTCATAAAAAAATTAAACTAAAACAGAATGAACAATATTACAATAATTATTTAATTAGGTATAAAAGTATATAAAAAAAAATTACAACTATTAGAAAAAGAATGAATCCTCGATAGATGATACAATCAATATGAAATGAGTTAAAGATATTCGTATGTCGAGTGGGTACTCGAAACTGAATCATATTATACAAGAGCTCGTGGCAGTCAATGATTGAATTAACAGTTTTACACATTTCCAAAAATTCAGATGTTTAGCGCATTCATTTTAGTGTGGATATATCAGTTATCTATTAACAAATTATTGTAGACTATAATTTCAACTGGAATACCGAATTTTAAGTATCAAATGTAGAAATTTATGTTGACATCTTTCAATGGTTTAGATGTGAACTTTTATAATTAGGGAACCAAATCATAAAAATGTATTCCAAAAGTGGATACATAACAGACTATGTTTTAAATTCATTAACACACCGCCGCATGATAAAACAAAGCATTTTATTGACTTTGTTTTTAAAAGTCAGTTTATGATCTAAAAATGATTCCCAAGTTACAAGTTTCAGAGACTGGGGTAATATGTTAAGTAATTTCAATGGAATAGTTGTATAACATACCACGATACAGTACATAATACTGTCCATATATTCTCAGGTATCGCTGAGCACACTCTGATGAAAGCCATCGCCCAGTCAACGGGCAGAGCGATGGCGCAGATCAAGAGCGAGACCAACAGCACGGGAGACCTGGGCCTGGTGGCTGAGCAGTCTCGCTCCAACCAGAGGATGATGTTTCAACCGGCCCCTCTTCACGTCAGAGTTGTTTTCGAAAAACTCAGGGAGATCGCAAAGATGACCGGTGAGCTCTCTGTACTTCATTTTCCGTTGCAATCATTTAAACTCAAGTACAAAATGGTGTACTTTCAAAATTACCAATAGATCGGTCGCTATTAATTCATATTTATGTTGCAATCATCATACATACGGCGGCAGGTTAGTATTATGACAGCACCAAAGTTCGATTTGATATAAATGAAAAGGATTTCAATTTATAAACATTTGTATTTTCTAAAAAAATCAACATTTTTTAAATTTAAATAAAAAGTACATCAAAACTATATATCATTAAAAAAAAAATCCTGCAGTGTTCGAGAGAAATTAATAAACTACATTTTAATGATAAAAATAACTATAAAAGAATATTACAATATGAATGAATGTTTTAAACAGTTTTTTTGATTGTAAGTTTATTTTTAACAAAATATCTTCTAAATATCTATAGATACACTCGCCGCTCGTAACACCATATATGTGACAATATTCTTACATGATGTGAATTATCTTGGAGCATAATAATATATTATAGCATATTGAATACATTTTGTTATCAACTAAAGATGGCCGACTTTCACTTTCGATACATACTACGCCAAAACCATTGCCTTAGGTGTTATTTTCAGCCGCCGAAAAAATTGTACCTCTTACCTACCTCGCAAGATATTAACATGAATGCTTCACCACCGAAACGATAATTCTGTCCGCTGTACCTACCTCCGACAACCTTTTCTTCGCAGCCTCTAACGGACCCGGCCATTTCGCAGAAATGCGTATCGGTACACACCCAAGTGACCGCACATCGGTTACCCTCGACCGGCGGGGACTAGGAAGGCCAACGAGTCGGTTAGCCGATAAACGCCAAAGTCCGAGCGACCACCCTATCACTGGCATAGATCAACTTGGAGACATGATAAACCTTAAAGCAAATGACTCCCGACTATTCTGAGGATACAAGAAGATGCCCCACCCCGTGCAATGTTACATACGGATCGTCTCTGACAACGCAGTTCCAGCTAATGAAATCACCACAAATTTCGTTACAAACCGCGGCACATTAAATCCAAGATACAGTGACTTCTAACCAAGATATCGGATATATATCTTCATATTCATATTCTTCAATGTCACACGCTTCTGATGGATGTTATTTCCTTACTCGTCGACAGACGCAGCCATTTTTACAACAAAATACCTACTCGCGACGGTAGAAGCATTTTTTACCACTAGCAGCCGTTCACATTCCGCCATTTCCGCCCGGACACAAACGATATCTTCATCTCTTGGCAAGAAATCAGCGCATTGAACAGTAATAGTCTCCATTCTATCTGGTGAAAACTCGCGATGTCAGGAGCGATGACATCATGACGGAGGCATGCAAAACCGCCGACCCCTATGTAACACATCTCCTAAAGGATGGAAGCCATCAGAAGACAGTAACGCCTTACACCATCGTGAAGCCAGGACCTTGGGCTTCCAACAGAACCTGCAAGGTATTACGTGCAAAGCAAGAAGACGACGTGGGCCGCACCACGCACCTACCTACATGTAGGAAATTTTAGGTACTTATTTAAACACATCGCGAATTAAAAATACCTACGCCGTAAAAACCTAGCAAAAGTTAATCGCCTCCAACAATTGTTTTATCATAATTCGAACATTTTTATATACTAAAATCATGCCTTAGATATAACTTTTAAATCGATTTTTGTATATCAAATTATTGGTCAAATCAATTGAAAATCGTACAGCGCCTACTTAACTTAATCCTTGATACTGTAAAATCAATTTTATAATATGAAAGTCATTTCGTTCATCCATAACTATTATTTTCTATTAGGAATCAAATTTAACCTTCTAAATTTTAATCCTTATGTTTATAAAAATTACAGCAGATAGCCAGACATGTCGTCTATATAACGTCATTTTTATTTCGTCTGAATTCGAAAATTCGTTGAACAAATTAATTAAATTACCGTTCCGCGTAGCATGTTCCATAGGAAGCTATACAAATACATACCTATTTAAATAAAACCTTTATTGCCACTCCAAAAACGCCATGCTCCTGCCGTGGGTATAAAAAATCGAGATCAGTACTATGGAAAGGCAGTCTACTCCAGCCTACTCTAGAGTGCAGTCAGTCTACTCCAGAGATCAGCCTACGCTAGTAGATCACATCCAGCAGCCAGTCTTGTTACGGTTATCACCTTACGAAGGTTTCCGGCTTGACAAGTAGCCCTCGCCTAGTAAGTCTGGTCGACTCCCCTTGAGGGTAACCAGCGCAGCCAGCCAGCCACCATTACCGTCGACCATTTTTTTCTGCCAGTTAGAATCAGTGCATCTCTTTATAGCCCGGTCAGTTACCGTTAATATAAATAACTTCAGTGTCAGGGAGAAGTATTTTCATAAAGTTGGTGTGGCTATCAATTTTTTTTATTGACTTTTTCGCCTTGACTATTTTCATGTTGTGCTTATTGACTTATACATAGTGATGACAATTCTCATGTTGTGCCTGTGACTCATGTGTTTTATGTACTGCGTTGCTGTCAAATAAATATTGTGCAACCCTGTTCGAGCGTATTTTCGTCCACCACCCACTCTCTTCCACTGTCAAATGTTAGTTGGCTAGCGATATTGAATATTGCGCAATATAGCCGGTGTCAATTTCATGCAATTCGAGTACTATTTATGTGTACAAATCGCCTCAGTTCTGATTTGAACATGGTATCCTGCCAACTACTCCTTCTATTTCTAATACCTTTGTCATTTTATTTCAGGGCACTCATCAATGTCTAAAAAAGTTGACAAAATACAGTCAATGTTCGTAGCGTGTCGACATTCAGAAGCTAGATATCTTATAAGGTGAGTAAATTTTACGGTTGATGCTAAGTGAGAAGTTTTGTCAGGAAGTAATTCTGTTGCATGATCGTTCCTTTCGAAGCTGTGACATAAGTGCCACAAAAATGACGCCCTCTCATACTGTACTAGCCTGGCGATTGAATGTTCCATGGCATAATTTGCATGTTATTTCTTCTGCTTATTGCTTCTGAAATTCGCGAGTTTGAATTTCGCGTCTAATGTCTATTCATTACTAATTCACATGTTGTTTAGATCAAGAGTATTGACATTTAACAGTCTTTTCTGAGGAGGTGGCCACAATCCACTTTGGATTGTGGAGCTAATGGTGAATCTAAATGACCATCCACCGTCAAGAGAGCTCCGCTTGCGATGAACAGATCCAGGATTCAATCTCTCAGTCTGAGTCAAAATTCACATGATGGTTTTGCAATAAATAATATTTATGTTATGGAATCTCATTAATTTAACACTAATGCGGTACTGTCTTGGTTTTGTGTAAATTACGGAAGAGGGGTTTTAAACAACGTTTGAATCATCGATAAGAGATTATTTTGGTAAACATTAGAAAAACATTATGTTTTGCCATTATCCATAAAATCTATAAAAAAACCCCAGTAGCCATACATTTTAGTAATCCAGAAATTCCAGTAATTTGGCATTTGAATCCAAGGCATGGGTGTTTGTAATATAACCTAACCCTCCTCCTTCCCACTCTGCTGGAGATTGAGATCCATCCAAGTTTCTTTGTGTTATGATTGGCTATAAACTCTTTTCTATAAGAAAAGTAAAATAGAATATGTCGAATCGCGTTTGTAGGTCTCTGGCTGGAAAGCTGCGGATAGGATTAGCAGAGCAGTCGGTGCTACAAGCTTTGGCGCAGGCCTGCACAACTACGCCGCCGTTGGCTACCCAGGGTGACAAATGGCCTCCTGAAATCATCAACTCTTCAAAAGGATTTTCGGCTGAACAATTCAAGGCAATATTTATTATATAATTAGAAATCTCCTTTAATGCGAAGTGCTGTGCTAGGGTAATTCTACTCTATTAGGAGCATCTAGCGATAGCATATGAATTATGGAATTTAATATAATTTAAAAACGTTATAACGCACATATACACAATTACTTTTGTTATAAAAATATAGATAATAAACATTTTTTTTATTCAACGAATAATTCACAAGATTTAAGAATGTAACATTATGATTATTGAAAATAAATAATTTTGAAAATACTTATTCAATGAATTAGAATGTTACATTGTTAAATGTTGTGAATTATTCGTTGAATAAAAATAATAGTTGATTAAAATTTTTTAGGAATTTCAAGTAAGTTACAATAAAAAATCTTGGAGTGATCCGTGACATCGATTAGTAATTAAAGTAATACCTACCTACTTTGATTTAAAATACAAAAGCCGATCGCCAATAGTAGCTTAATTTGGAAAGCGCTTCAGTGAGTATTAAAAGCCATTAGTTAAAATTTGTTGCTATGAGTATAAGTATGACTCCTTTAGCATAGTGATGTGCGTGGGCCCCGATACCCGATAGATGCAGGTTCGATTCCTGCGGCCACCCTGCGGTGTCTTACTTTTTTCAAAAAGATTTTTTCTATTGGTTTATATTTTCTCAGAAGTGTTTTCAAAATTATGTATGTTCAATAGTTTAATAAGTTCTTTCGAATGTGACAAAGAGATGTTTTAAATAATATTCATAGATTTAATATACCTTATTGAGGCTGTTAGTTTCAAAGTCAGTAACCTTCAAACTTTGCCATTTTGAGATTACATATTTCAAAAAACCGTCAAGTAGAGTTAGAACTGCAAATAGAATATTTACATATTAGTAAATAATTGGAAAAAAATGAACAGCGAAATAAAATGTCCTTAACATCATTAAAATTAATATAAATTACATTCAAGGTTAGTCATAAAATATAAAAAATGGTGACTGATAGATATAAACAACTTTGCAATCAACCTCTGATTTAATTCTTAACTAACAAAATGGGCTGGATTTGATATTTTATGAACATACACATGATGGTAAAGTTCTCCGTTGTTGTATATTAAATACCTCCTATGTGGTGATTTTGACGAAAATGAGTTATTGATACCACGTGATGCGCATTTTTTTTCTCTACCATATGACGTATTATATCACTTGTGGAAATATCAAATAAAAAATTAAATCACCAAATAAAAACAATATTAAATTAATACTATGCCAGGGCATCCAATATCATGCACCGTAATTAATCCTATGTGAGCGTCCACCGTAATAGATAAGTATTAAAATGGTACTGTTCGGTTATCAGGAATACAGCGGAAAATACATTTTGAAAATACCCGATATACTGGATTATTTGTTAGTTTGCGTTAGTTTAGGTTAGGTTAGGTTGGGTTAGGTTAGGTTAGGTTTGGTTAACCTAACAAATAATCCAGTTTATCGCCTATTTTCAAAATGTGTTTTCCGCTGTATTCCTGATAACCGAACAGTACCAAATAATCTTATGTGAACACGGCGTGTTTACACATGATTCAAAACGGTGCATTTAGAATAAAAATAATCATATGTAATAAAAACATGGGAAAAGCTACGATTTTACCATTTCATAATAAATATTTTTAAAAAAGTTATGATTATCCAATTTTAATTTATGATTAGGATCTGCAAAAAATGTTAAAACATATCGTCATTGTTCTGGCAGAAGACACTAATTCGAAAAAATGAGATATTGAGTTAGTTATACCAAAATGTTCCTTATTTCAAACTTTACCGTCTGGAAACCTTCTGAATAAATAAACAGTCTTTATTTTAAAGTCATCCTTTTTACGATTACTTAATAAACTCACATGATAGACTATTTCGAACATTTTAAAAACTTCAAAGTCAAATTACTCAAAACTAGTATTCTCCAGTTAGTGTGTTCTGCCAGAACAGAGACGATATACTTATATCATTTACGATTATTTTTTCAGTTTTTTTTCGATTTTCTCAGAATATGACTCAAAAAATATAGGAAGTATTTAAAATACAGTTACGACTTGCAGAATCAAAATCTACAAAAAATGGAGGTTACCGACTTTGAAACTAATGACCTTATTCCGTGACAAATTAATTCACATTTTTTGTAAATATCCTTCGCTGCGTTGTTGCTTAAATTATAAAAGTATTTATTAAAATCAACCATAATAACATTTCACTCGGATTAAACACAGAAAATTAAGAATAACATTAAAAATAATCCTAATGAGAAGGATGAACCCGATGCGCTGCTAGCAATATGTTAAATGTTCTGGTCTATTTTTGTCAGCAGTATTCATATATCGATTATTTATGTGCAGTCGGTTTCTTTTTTAGTTAACAGATTTTTGACGATGCTGAAGTCATATTCCATTAAATGTAATGAAGGAAATGTTCTATGGTCCATTCAGTATAAATTGTAACCAAAACTTTTGGTGGCTGTCTTTGAATATCAATTTCAACTCATCATTTGTTGCTATTTCTATAAAGTCTCCTTGTGATTTTAGAGATTCTTTTGTGTTTATACTTGAAAAAGAGTCCAAAACCCAATCAGGTATGGTTATGAAAATCATTAAATCAGTTGAAATCAAAAATATTGTTTTAAAGTATTTTAAAATAAGATAAACCCTTTTCTTTTTTATTATTATGAACTTTTTTCAAACGCTCTTCTTGCCTTGAACGTAACTGAAAATAAAATAGCCGATCGCTATTTTATCTTCCGTTAACTTAATTTTGAAACCTGCCTGATGTCTCATAATGTTTCCATGTAGCTAACTTCATCTGTCATTCTTACAGGCAGCAATCGATGAAAAGGCATTGGTATTAAAAACAACGTACTGTGAATGTCCCAACTATGACATGATTATCCCCGTAGTGCTGGAACATGGAATTTCGGAGCTGCCAAATCATTGCAAGTTGACCCCTGGAATACCACTCAAACCCATGTTGGCACACCCAACCAAAGGAGTGCATGAAGTCCTACATAGGTAAATAATACATTATCTTCAGCTGAGGTAGACTTACTACTGGATGAAGGCCATCAGAAGCTCTTTTCACTCCGTAAATTATTTATTTTGTCGATCCAGCAGGTTTAAGGGGAACTGTCTGGTAATTTAGTTCTGTTTGAGTATCTTTGTATGACTATCCATTTGTTGAGCGACATTTTATTTGGCCTTGAAATTACATTTATCATATTACTGATTCAATTAATAAATCAATAACATTTTGTACATTTGTGTATAAGCACATGCGTCATACAGTCGAACTTGGTTATTACGATCACGGATATAGCGAGATCTCGGATGTAATGAGGAAACATTCGTTGACATTTTTGTTTATGATTTTCTCCATACATTTACTCACTTTTATAACGAGCTACTTATCGGATATTATACCAAGCAAAAATATCGTCAAAAATTTTCTTAAAACTGTTAATGTGTCAATTGTTTAAAAACATTTTCCTACAAATAACCTACAGATAATCGTAATATAAAAAATGACAACATTTCTTATTGCGGGTACATGTTAGTCCACTATTTTGTTATCTTATTTTCATCAATGCATAGCATTCCTAAATATGTGTAGCTAGTTTTACATAATGTTGATATTCTATGCATCAGGCCTAGGAATTTAAATACCGGTATTTCAAAACTGGTATTCCAGTATTTTTCGATACCGAAATACTGGTTTTAAAAATCAGTAAATACCGATATATTCGGTATTGAAAGTGGAAACAAAATGTATTACTTAATTAACATAAAAGGTTTAACATAATTGTATTTTTTTGTCGGGTTACGCAATGTCTGGTTTACTTCCGTTGCCCTTTAATGCCTTTGGATACCAGTAATGGCAAGTGCTATAAAATATTAATGTTTTAACGAGATTTATATTTTATATATATTGGTAGATACTTCTGTTTTTTCCATATATTTCACGAATACCGGTATTAGTATTTTCATTCATTATTGCGATTCCTAATCATGCCCTTAGTGTATGAAAATATTTTTTTAGATTTGAGAATGTAGAATTCACATGCGAATGGAAGTACGATGGGGAGCGTGCTCAGATCCATGTGCCGTCAACCTGCGACGAGAACGGAGTCGTGTCCGCCAACATTGCCGGTGCGTCGATCTACAGCCGCAACCAGGAGAACAACACGAGCAAGTATCCTGACATACTGGGAAGGCTCCACAATACGCTGAAGCCGTCTGTGCAAAGTTGCGTTTTGGATTGCGAGGCGGTTGCATGGGATAAGGAAAAGAAACAAATTCTTCCATTCCAGGTGAATTGACTATACTGAATCTTTTTAAAAGTAAAGTAATCCAGATCATCCACAAATACCGATTGCATGTGGAGGTTTGGTTCTTCGACATACGTGTAACGCCTCTTGAAGGTTGGGCGATATTACATACTGTCACTAACGTAATAATGCTTTTAAACCGATGTATTACTATGATTGTGATTTAACGTCATCAAGACTTGTCCGATTTATTTTTTTAAATTCAATAATTCTTTCCGGACATTATATTTTTGGAGTCGCACAGGTGTCGCTAGTAGCAGCTCGTTAGCCCTGTTTTTTATTGCTAAATTTTTGATCACGCTAGCAGTGGTGTTATGTATGATATATAGACGGCTCCTTGTCTGAGCTGACCAAATCTGTGTATCTGTAAGGGTTTCTATCTTTATAATTTTTGTATCTATCATGTTTCTGATAGTTACAATAAAGTATTGTAATATTTCTCATTGATAATACGTATTATTTCAGGTTTTATCGACACGCAAACGTAAAGATGCCAATGAGGCGGATATCAAAGTTGCCGTGTGTATTTTCATGTTTGATTTGCTGTATTTTAACGGGGAACCACTCGTTAAGAAACCTTTTGAGGAGAGACGAAGACTGATGAAGGAAAACTTCAATCTTGTCGAAGGTAATAAAAAATGTTATAATTGAGGAAATGGATTTATATCCATAGAGAGGCCTGAGTAAAATTGGTATGCTCCACTGTGATAATTAGCCTTAGTAACTTCTCATCTGCTGTTCTATTGTTCAGGCGAGTGGCATACAGCAACGAGTCTTGACTGCAACACCACAGAAAGCATCCAGGAGTTTCTGGACGAGAGCATCCGAGGTAATTGCGAAGGTCTCATGGTGAAAACTCTCAACGGCAAAGATGCCACTTATGAAATTGCCAAGAGATCCAGGAATTGGTTAAAAGTAAGTCGTAGTTCTGACCAATTAATTTTTTGATAAGTCTCTTTGTCACTTAACGTAATATATTATTTTATGTCCAGTACCATACGTAACTCAAAATCATTAAAAATTGAGATAGTATTCTTTGGATATATACGACCCTCCACAGAGTGAAGGTTGTATTATCAATTTTTTTTGTTTTTATGAGAAAATCGATGTTAGCCGCCTCTTGCTCAACATATTAGATCCATACTCTGGGTCCAAACACACAAATACACATTGTGATTATAAACATGCGAATTTGCCAGAGCCAGGATTCGATTCCAGGACCTACAACATAATAAGTCGACACCTTAACGCTCGGCCACCGTGGGGTCTAGTCTAGATCTAGTCTAGATCTAATAGTTAATGCAAAATACAGTTAAGGTTCAAATATATTATGATCACGGTAAGTGCTCTCATGTGCTGTCACAGTAAGTTGCTGCTACGGAAAAAAGTGTGTTATGTCATTTTTCTTGGTATTAGACTGATGCTCCCATCACGTAGCACATTTTGAACCTTTAAACGAACATTATCAGTTAGCAAAATCTGCTGAAATCACCAGAACGACAATGAGGTCACCTCACGCGTACTGTGATGCACCGACACTCGCATGACTCAATGAACTTTTTTTATCATTTTCTACATGCCTACACTTTTTTGACTCTCATGTCACGTGTTCACAAAAACAGACAAAATCACGTGTTCTTTGTTTTTGTGGTTTTCTCTGGATTTTCTTTCCCATAGACTAAATTTGTCGCCGTACCAGCATGTGACAGTACGTGACGTGATCATAATGTAATTGCAGCATTAGAGTTGGTAGACACAGCTAATACACACAGTTGACAATAGGAAATAAAAACCGTATCTCCTTTGTCTAAGCCACAACATATTTATTATAAGTGTGTGGTTTTCTGTTTTTAAAATAGCATTCTTCACATCTTCCTATTTCATTTTATTCTGAATCAATGTCTCCTGCTGAAAATGTGACATTACTTTGCAAAAAATGGAAAACTTAAATTATAATAGAATCTTTGGATATCCTTATTTTTTCCTTAGTTGAAGAAAGACTACTTGGACGGTGTGGGTGATACAATCGATGCAGTGGTCCTGGGAGGATACCTGGGGCGAGGCAAGCGCGCCGGGGTCTACGGAGGGTTCCTCCTCGCCTGCCACGATCGACAATCGGACGAGTACCAGACTCTGTGCAAGATCGGAACCGGCTTCAGCGACGAGGACTTGCAGACTCATTCTAAGACACTGAAGGAACACATCATTGAGGGACCCAAGAACTACTACAGGTCAATACATTTACATATTATGTTTACAGGTCATAATAATATTAAGACTTTTTAAAAGATATATAAAATTAATCTGTATAGCCTAGTATAGACTTATGTATGCCCGTAAACAAATAAAACCACTGAGTGGTTGTGCGTCAGGCTTATAATATTGTGGGACCCAGGTTCGACTCCCAGGTCTCCATTAAACATTCACATGTTGTTTTTCAGTGTGTGTTTGGACCCAGAGTATGGATGTTGTCGGTTAAACAAGTGACTAACATCCATTTCTCATAAACATTTGTTAAGAAATCTTTTCGTGCGACGGCCCAAAACATTTACATAAATTAAACAAACTTGTTTTCCATCACAGATGGAACACGTGCACATATCGATGGATAAACAAGCAAGTGTGGATATATTTGGCGATGCATGGTTTTGTGGAGTATTGTTTAGTTAGATGAAAGTGTGTATATTTTCATAATATGGATCGTCCAAACTACATTTAATTTGATAGCAATGTTTGCAGGACGTGTGGACATGTCAAAAAACATTTACAGCCTTTTGCAATCGGGCAAAAGTTTACAAATAATAATTATATAAATTGTTTGCGAGCAGATATTTATAGGTGTGGACTAGACTTAAAGCGCATTGACACAGTCCAAGTACGATCCAAGTACACTTGGACCGAGTGCCATCCAAGTGACAGCTTCATACTAATTATTCCTATCCAAGCTACTCGGACCGCGTCCTACTCATCCAAGTTAGCTTGGATAGGAATAATTAGTATGAAGATGTCTCATACGAGTGTGCTTGGATGGCACTCGGTCCAAGTGTACTTGGATCGTACTTGGACCGTGTCAACGCGGCTTTAAGAAGACATGTGTAAAACTGTTGTGTTTTAATTTTTGGAACTTGGTTCATAACTGACATTAGTTTGGATCAATGTTTTTTCTTGTTTTATTTGTTGTTACATATTTAAGCTAGTGATTAATAACAAATGACATGATTTCTTAAGGGGGGACATGCTCGTCGAAGGTCAAAATTGAGTTTTTATTGTATTTTCAAACCATGATCCTGGACACTCCTTAAACGTTGTAGATAATCTATTTATATAATTTTGAAGCCTTATTATCCTTTATAGTTATTTTAAACATTTGATGACTGCATAAAGTATTTTTGTTACATAAAATAGTATTCTTATAAACCTCTCGCTCTAATGTTTTAGAATATAGTCATATTTCGGTACATAACTGTGCAGTGGTGTTAAAATTTTTTACATTTATTAATTTTTAAACGCATTTATAAAACCATTAGCATAATTTATTACGAGATAATTTTTGTAAAATATTCACGATACAAAATTATATTGATAATCTCTGTGATCCCAAATTTGACAAGAATTAGGCATTTTATTATTCAAAAAATCGGCAAGATTAACACATTTGAAGATGATTCTAAAGATACTTATTATAAGCTATGTCTTTGACCATTCAAGTGTGATAAAAATCTTATGAATAATGATTGCTTTATAATAATTATTGACCTAAGAATAAGGTAGTGTTTTTTTGAAATACGCCATTTCTTTTGTCATTCCCCAGTGGTTAAGCTACAACATACGGCCGTAGCCATAAATTGACAAACTATAATGGAAGTAGGGAGTAAAATGATATTGACGCGCGTGTTTGAACATGTACCGTTTAAAAAAAAAATAAAAAAAAATCGGTTAGGTACATGTTCAAACACGCGCGTTAACATAATTTTACTCCCTACTTTAACTTTAGTTTGTCATTTTATGGCTACGGCCGTATGCTGTAGCTTAACCACTAGGGAATGACAAAAGAAATGGCGTATTTCAAAAAAACACTACCATATTCTTAGGTCAATAATTATTATAAAGCAATCATTATTCATAAGATTTTTATCACACTTGAATGGTCAAAAACATAGCTTATAATAAGTATCTTTAGAATCATCTTCAAATGTGTTAATCTTGCCGATTTTTTGAATAATAAAATGCCTAATTCTTGTCAAATTTGGGATCACAGAGATTATCAAAATAATTTTTTATCGTGAATATTTTACAAAAATTATCTCGTAATAAATTATACTAATGGTTTTATAAATGCGTTTAAAAATTAATAAATGTAAAAAATCTTAACACCACTGCACAGTTCTGTACCGAAATATGACTATATTCTAAAACATTAGAGCGAGAGGTTTAAAAGAATACTATTTTATGTAACAAAAATACTTCATGCAGTCATCAAATGTTTAAAATAACTATAAAGGATAATAAGGCTTCAAAATTATATAAATAGATTATCTACAACGTTTAAGGAGTGTCCAGGATCATGGTTTGAAAATACAATAAAAACTCAATTTTGACCTTCGACGAGCATGTCCCCCCTTAAGTGTTTCTGTTGGATATACATATCAAACCCTCGATCTGCTGATACATGAAGCAGCCGAATTATTGTTTCTATAATGAAATATATTATGTTCCGATAATCTAGAACTTTCATTTAAAAGTTATTACTTGTTTTAGGTTTGACTCCACATTGGAACCCGATCACTGGTTCGCCCCAGCCCAAGTGTGGGAAATAAAATGTGCTGATCTCTCCCTGTCCCCTGTGCACAGGGCTGCACTCGGAATAGTCCATCCTGAAAAGGGCATCTCGCTACGATTCCCCAGGTAAATTTACCTTGTATCTTAGTTATTAGTATTTTATTAAACCCCTATTTAGGAGAATGGAAGATGGAGGAGAAAACGTCACAGAAACTATATTTGGATTCAATCTACACCCTTGATTAACTCAAATAATAAGAACTGGGGTGACAAAATATTTATCGGAAATAAACAATAATAAACCTTGATGCCCACTATCTACCTAATATTATTAATATGATACCATCCCATAATGATTGTCGGCCACCATCAGTATCAGATATTTGCTTTATTATCTGCTACCCAGAACAGTTCTATGGAGCTGTACTCATACCCAATCACTGAGGTTCTTAAGTCACGAAATGCAACGTCGTCTTCTGCTACGTTTACCATTGATATTTCCTAGGATGACAAATCAGGGAATACTCAACTTTTGTCCTCATAATATTATCTGGTTTTGTACTATGCAGAACTTCTTCGTCCTTTCCCATTCATTTGAGAACGTCAACATTTGTCACCTGGTCAGTCCAAGGAACTTTGTGAGACGTCCTGGGGTTTAGTGTCCATACTTTCCATACCATAGAGAAAGATTGAGAGAACATAACAGCAAACTATATGTAGTCTCAGATTTAGGAAGAGGTCTCGATTGCTAAAGAGGCATCTCATTTAACAAAAGGCACTTCTTGCTATCTCCACTCTGGTTTTTATTTCTTGAGTCTCACTTCGCATTGACTTTATATCGGGTGACATGTCCAATCGGTTCTCTGTTATGTTTAATGACACTATTCCACTACTGGGTTACTAGTTGGCAATATTAGACTACTGATAAAGTGTCAGGAGAGCTGTCGTGGGGGAGGATATTCTGTTTGGGTATATAGAGTTTTAGAGAAAGAAAATGATTTGGGTGTTTGTTTGATTGAAGGTTCATACGCATTCGCGAAGATAAGACTTCGGAGGAGGCTACATCGGCACAGCAGGTGGCCGACATGTACTCCAACCAGGATCAAGTCAAGAACCAGACGGGTTCCAAGAATATCGAAGAAGATTTTTACTGATTCATTGCATAATATTTCATTTAACTATTAAAAAAAAATTCAATACCTAATGATTTTGACGCCGTGTTATTTTATGAAAATCATGGAAATGTAGTTTTAATTCAATAATATTTTATTTTTATTGTTAGTCTATTTTTTATATACATAATATTTCATCTTTACTATGCGATATCATTATTGTATACTTTACTAATAAGACATGTACTAATGAATCTTGAGACGGACTATTCCGCTTAATTGGGCTGAATCTCAAAGAACAACCAAACCAAGAAACTGGTGGAACAACTTGAAATTGGGCAGATTGCGATTTATTTTACTGCGTACGAATTATATATTGTAAATTTAATTAACGTTACCGTTATTATTTTCGACTGCTCTCATGAAGCCTATTACATCGTTTTGTCTCGCTCTAATACCGCATTTACAAGTGTATGGATTTATTGCTGATAGTATGCATTATCGCGGCCATAACAAAAAAATGCATGTGTAAATAGGTATTATCGTGCAAGATACAAGATAACATGCATGAATCGAAAAATTTCAGCAGCTTCTGAATTTTCACACGACAGTTGGACTGTGCGATATCTAATGATAGTGGCGAACTTGCCGGAAAAAAAATTAACTACATTGTGCAGACTCATTTTGACGTTAACCGATTTTCACGACCTATCTGAACCTGTCAAATAGCACCACACAACGACAACGTCGCTTACGCTTAAAGAATGAGATTGGTGAGACAGTCACGTGTAAACAATTATTATCGCGATAGATTAAAATATACACTATTGGTGCCAGTAAATCCATGCACGTGAACAGGCGTTATAACCACGTCATATTTTCTGTCAAAACTATCAAACTTCACTTTTATTGGACCAGTCGGCTATTGGAACCTTAATTACTAGATATATGCTGTTATCTTTATCTTCTTCTTACAATAACGTTATCCATGAAATAGACCATAATAAAAAATTTCAGAATGTCGTATTCTTTATATTTTAATATTTATTGGAATCTAAAAGCTATTTTTTTTTAATTGTTTACCCATGTTATGTTTTATATTTGTTCCAAAATAATGTTGATAAAATCTATAATTTTTCCTCCACAGTTGGTCTCAATTTCGTGTCCGGAAACTTGTACGTATGCGGTACGCCGTATCACACTTCACCGTGAAATGTTGCATCGGAAATATATGGCCGTATATTAAAGACCGTCCAACCTCTTTGGGTCATATATTACTGACATAAAATTCATATCTAAATAAAACACAGTTGGTTTGTTTTTGGTTTACACTTTACAGGAAGCCAGCAGCAAACAAATTTGGAAAATAGTCGATATACTGGATTATTTGTTAGGTTAGGTTTTCATTGTTGAATTTAATAAAATTGGAGACCGTATAGTATACGGTCATCTCTTTCCGATATGAAAGTTCACGGCGAACTGTGTTTACAGTTTACATGTAACCCCCCCCCCCAATTTAACTCAAATTCTTTGTTCTCTGTAATTAATCAAAATTTTTTATTATATTTTCATAACAATATTTGTTTAAATTTATATTCTATTATAATTCTCTGCGAGATTAAATAAAGTATTATGTACTATGAATAAATGATAATTTTATTTTTATGAATTTTGTGTTTTATTTCATTTAATATCTGGATCCAAGCTATGATGAAATGTAAAATGGATCTAATTTGTAGAGGACAAATGCCTGCAGTGAAGTATGTAATGAACAATTGAGATAATAAATTAGAATAGGATGTGTGTGGGCTGTTAGATTTTGAATGTCAAACATCTCCATATTCCGCCATTTTGAGATAACCGCAAAAAACCGTCAAGCACATTAGGACTGCAAATAGAATATTTTCTTTTTGCAAACATATTACATAGTTAAACCATTAGAAAAAATGAATGTCATTGAAATTGATAAAAATCGTGCTCAAATTTAGTCATAAAATATAAAAAATGGCAGCTGACGAATATAAATGAGTTTGCAATCGACCTCTGACTTAATTTTATTTAACTAAAAACCTAGGCTGGATTTGATATTTTATGAGTAATACGATGGAAAAGTACTTACAGAAATAGAAACAAAAAAAAAGTAAAAATGGAGGTTGTACATATGTGTATGGGGTCCAATGGCTTGAACGAATGGCCAACAACCTCTTGAAAAAAGTCTCAAGACAATCTACACTTTGTAAAAATGGTATTTTATTTTTGTTTGTATAAAAAATAATCTGTTATTTTTTCCTTTGTCATTCACTTGTTTAGTGCAGACTACAATAATAATATAATGTCAATGATAAATAACCACCAATTTTTTTGTTGTTGATTGGGTACAATCAAATGTGGAATATGGCTACATCTCGATGAGGTTTCAACATTTTTTTTAATGAGATTGCGTAAGTCACTCACTCAACTTAATAAGTCCATGCTCTGAATACAAATACATTGAAAAATAAGCAATATTATTTTGCCAATGACAGGATTCGGACCCTGGCCTTTCATCCGGTGGCTCCAGGATTGATTCCAGATTATTTCAATGTCTAGGTGTCTGTGATTGTTTCACTTCTATTACTAGCTAAATTACAGTTTCACTACACGTCGTTGCGCCTCATAGCATGTTGTAGTGCTAAAAACAATATATATATTTATAAGTGTGTGTATATAATATATATATTTTTTTAGTCATAAGGCCACGGCTTCATTAGCAGACACTACCAATCGTCCAGCGTGGGCACCAGTGGTGAAGAGTGGGGGTAGGCTGTTAAAATCTGCCACAAATAGTGTACATTAAACTTTTTCAAAAACTAACTACCTAACACCATCTGTAAATTGCAGTCTTAGTTCAATAAAACAAATACATATTATGACTATGTAACAAAGTTTAGTGTGTATTATTTATGGCAGATCTTAACAGCCTACCTTCACCCTTCGCCACTGTTGGGCACTTATAAACACAAATATAACACTGAAATAATAAATATGATCAAAGTATTTATGTTCAACGTTGAATGCAATGTTAGAGTACCGACCGTTGAATGCGGATAGTGCCTTTTGTGGTCTCCTTATATGGTATGTTTCAGTTTTGTGTAAGTGCCACTTTTGTACGGATGAGAGAACAATAAGGTCGGTGTAATCCTGAAAATTCATGTGAATATTATTGGTCCTTTTTTGCCATTACTTTCATACGCTTGGTATCCATATCTATGCAAGAAGGTTTTCTTCAACATCCTTGGTACAGACAAACTTTTCAGAATCCTTGTGGATACATAAGAGACTTGGGCAAAGCTACGCTTTTGTCTAGTCTTAAATATCTCTTTAGAAAAGATAATCATGGACTCAATGTTTAAACGACAGGGAACTATTTGAAATTAATAATACGAGGGTGGGTCAATAAGTCCTTAGAAAAGCCGACAGGTGGCGCGACTAGTACTGTAAGCGGTTTGTTTTCATGCAGCGGCACTACCGATTCAGTATGCTGCGAAGTTTCAATCAGATTGGTCGGGTTGTTGTGTGTTTCTCGTACATTTAAAAAAAAAATTGCTTGTGGAAAATGGGAAAATGGAAAATGGAGAAAATTGAGTTTAGAGCTGTTATTAAACATTTTAATATAAAAGGGTTAACAGCAAAGGAAATAAAAAATGAGTTGGATTTAGTTCACGGCATATCTGCTCCTTCACTTGCAACTATTTATAACTGGTTAAATGAATTTAAACGTGGTCGTACATCAACAAAGGATGAACCACGCTCAGGACGTCCTGTAGAGGTGACTACACCAGAAATGATCAATAAAATCCACGATATGGTGTTAAGTGACCGAAGATTAAAGTTGAGTGAGATAATTGAGGTTACAGGGATCTCAAAAGGTAGCGTCATTTCTATTTTACATGACAAATTGGGCATGAAAAATATTTCTGCAAGATGGGTGCCGCGTTTGCTCACAGTCGACAATAAACGGCAAACGCAATAGGGTGGTGGCCTCTAAAGCCCTGTTGTCGCTCATGCAACGCAATCTGGATGATTTTTTTCGTCGCTTTGTGACTGTAGATGAAACATGGATACACCACTATACTCCCGAGACGAAAGAACAGTCAAAGCAGTGGATTGCGAAGGCAAACCATGTCCAAAGAAGGCGAAAACCGTGAAATCAGCTGGTAAGGTTATGGCTACTGTATTTTGGGATGCACGTGAAATTATTTTCGTTGACTATTTGGAAAAAGGAAAAACAATAACAGGGGATTATTATGCATCTTTATTGGATCAGCTAAAAAACAAAATTGAAGAAAAACGGCCTCATTTAAACAGGAAAAAAATCCTCTTTCATCAGTACAATGCCCGTGTTCACACATGTTTACGATCAATGGCTAAAATTGAAGAATTGAAGTTCGAATTGGTCGACCACCCACCGTATTCGCCAGATTTAGCCCCCAGTGACTTTTTCCTTTTCCCAAACTTAAAAAAATGGCTAAGTGGACAACGTTTTTTTTCAAATGAAGAAGTCATCGATCGGACAAATGCTTATTTTGAGGACCTTCCGAAAACTTATTTTTCCGACGGTTTAAAAAAAATTGAGAAACGTCTAACCAAGTGTATTGAGCTCCAAGGAGATTATGTTGAGAAATAAAAAAAAAATACAAAAATAAAAACTGTTTTAATGCTTTTTTCTAAGGAATTATTGACCCACCCTCGTATGTACAGCAACTCGGTTCGCTGATCCCGTCGAATTAGGTTTTTCGTCCAATATTTTTGTTTCCAGCGAATAAAATATTTTGTTACGGTTCAAAGTAGAGTGCTTTTTTACCACGGGGAATTTTGAGTTTCCATTTCAGACAGTGATGCCAACCAGTGGCGCACCCAGGATTTAATATTGGGGGGGGCCCAAGGAGGAGAATGTAAATTAGTCCTATAGGCTCTTTTTCTTCTTCACAGCCTAATTTCTCGTTTATCGGTCTTTTGTCGGTGTACCTACACGATGGTCCCCACATCCTGAAACGGGCCCTGAGGATAGAATATTTGGCGGGCCCCCTACCTACCGCTAAGATTAAAGGCTTAATTAAAATTAAAAATTAAACGATTTTCAAATTGTGTTTTCGTTCAAATTAAGGGTACTTATACAGTGAATTATTGGCGATTTTTAATACATCTACTTTAATAATGGAGCTGTCAAGTATCGACACATAATAATCAAATAATATATTGCACAATTATATAAGTAATTGAAAATGTTCACGGCTATGCAGTATGATATCCCCGCAGGCGACTTTTTTTACTATTAAAGCTAATTTATGATGTGTGTTTATCTCACTTATCTGGTCAACCCGACACGCCGGGCCCCCCATAGCCCGGCCCCCCAGGCTAGAGCCCTGTCAGCCCTCCCCAGCCATGACCTACACCACTCCGGAATTCGGGTGGACACTGAGAATTTTTTGACAGTTCCATTAGGGATTGGGTTTCTAAAAAAACCTGACATTAGTGTTTCGAAATTTTTGTGTTAGAAATTAAAATCTAAGAAATTTTTCTAAAAAGGGTGCTGGAGAATTATTACAAATCATTTTTTGGCGTGTTTTTATTATGTTTATATAAGCCCAAAGGTATAGTTTATTGGCTTTGAATTTCAATGTTTAAAATCATTCTGATAATTTTCATTTTTGGGGGGTGCCAGGGACCCTTGCCCCCCCCTGGGTGCGCCACTGATGCCAACCGTACTATAATTATAGTACAATACTATAATTTTGATTTCGCGAAAAATGTAAAATACTGTAATTTTAGGCCAAATATACCATAATACTATAATTTTAAAGGATTCAAGACGAAAAATGTTCCTGTACTATATATTTTTTAGAAATACTATAATTTTTACGCCTTTGTACTATAATCAGCATAGAAAAATATGGCAACTGATTTCAGATCAACGTCGTCGACGGCTTCTTATACAGTTTCAAATTCTCTGTTATTTTTTTTTTACACATTTTGCCCCACTAACAACTTTTTAGATTCTGATTGACGTTTTCCCGTGAAATGAGAACTCTTTTTTCAAATTTTGAAAAATATATTTCTCGAGATTCGATATTCATTTTTTTATTTCTCGAGAAATCCACGTTATTACGAAATTACTTCTAATACTCCGTTTACACGTGCATGGATTTACTGCTGACAGTACGAAATATCGAGGCCATAACAAAAAAAGGCACGTGTAAACACGTTTTACCTATCTTGCAAATTGCAAGATTGCATGCATGAATCAAAAATGTTCAGAAGCTTCCTAATTTTCACCTGACAATTGGAGCTTGCATGGCGGATGCGCATGCGCAGTAGAACGATAGTGGCTAACCTGCCGAAAAACCGCAGAACTACACCGCACAGACTCATTTTGAGTTTAACCGATTTTCACGACTGTCAAATAGTACCATAAAATGACAACATCGCATCTCGCTTACCCTGAAGAATGAGATTGGCGAGACAGTCAGCACTTTTACGTGTAAACAGTTACTGTTTAAAATACACACTATTGGTGCACGTGTACAGGCGCTATAACTCGTTCAAACAGAAAGTCGAGCTTTTTAAACTCTTTGGCCAAAATTTTTATAGTGGGAAGTTCATGAAATTCCGTTTAGGTATCTTGATTATTATTGTCTTTATAGTTTAAATTTGATTACCTATCTTGAGAAATTCCACTAAGTTATTTTTTAATTCCGGTTGCGGTATACGGCTCAGTTTAGTGACAATTTCACGATTTCTCGAGATCTCATTGATGATCTCGAAATTTCGGAAATTTGGCCTTTCCGGAATATTTCTCTAGACGAGAATTCTCGATCACAACTTGTAGGTATAGGTAAATCATTCTACAGTGGCACCATAGGCGATTCGCAAGTGTATTGAATTGCTTGCGACAATGCCTGTTTTAATGCTAGCAAACAATATCACTACCTACCTACAACTGCAAGCCGCATTTGCCGTACCTACCCGGCATGATGACACTGTAAAACGATTTACCTATACCCAGTGCCAATTAAAATTAAGATAACATCATTCGACACAATATTATAATATTACCCAAGTCGTTCACTCATTTAGTTGGCATGTAATTAAAATAACGTCTTGAATAAACCACGTTTTTTTCTTACACAACAGTTGAATCTGTCTCAAGGATTCATGAAATAAAACTGGATTACTATCATTATATTCGATACGTCATATAACGGATAAATTCGGTCAAGCTTACGACAAGCACGGAAAAACTGCGAATATTAATTATTTCAATGAAACTTAATTTGGGCATATTGAGGAGGTTTTTCAATAATCATTAGTTTTATCTATGGTATTTTAGAAGCTATGCGACCTGGAATACGCCGATGACGCTGTCCTATTCGATAACTCAATCGAGGGCATTCAAGAGACCGTCGACAGGTTGCATAACAACTCCTCTCGCGTTGGTTTGAAAGTCAACGCAAAGAAAACCAGCGTCTTGTGTAATAGCACATGCCCTGATCCAGATTTCCCTCTGATTAGCGACAGACAAAACATCAAGACCGTCGACAGTTTCAAGTACCTGGGGGTACACATCACGGGAGATGGCATTTTGCAGAAAGAGCTCGCTACCCGAATGGGAATGGCTGGAGCAACATTCACCTCGATGCGGAATGTCTGGGACTCACGATTGTACTCGGTCAAAACCAAATGCCGCCTATTCGACGCTTGTATTCTGATGGTGCTGCTTTACGGTAGCGAATCATGGCACCTTACGAAGGCTCAGAGCAACCGTATACTGAGCTTCGAAAACAGATGTTTGCGATGAATACTGAGTGGTATGACTTTAGGAGCAACCAGTGACGTCCCTAGACAAAATGCCGCCCCTAGACAGTGCGAAAATGCCGCCACATTTTTTTATACAGTACTTTTTATCATCCTTTCATAACTTCAATATCTAAGAAATGTGTTGTATGGATACATTACCAACAAAATATAGGTAAGTATACCTACCACTAAATCTAATTTAAATGCCATCTCTGCTTCAATAGACAATATTGCGAGTCTACGGTTTCAGATAGGTACATTTAAAAATACACCTGACAACTTCCAAAACTCACGAGTGACTGGCAAACATATTTGGATAAATTTTAAATTAGCTATGCACGTGTCATTGCTATTCACCAAGAACGTGACGTCCAAGGACAACGAAAGTAAACTAGAAATCGCGCACCCGAAGTCCTGTTAAAACTTTTATAGTAAATACCTAATTAAAATATTTTGTTTCCAACCTGTGAGCTGAATTTTTCAATGGAAATATATTTCCGTTATTACTAAGTTTAGGTAGATTTCTATGTACATATACCTAATGATTCTCCTCGATCTGCCGCCCTTTGGAAAAATGCCGCCCCAAAGCGACGCTCAATCTGCCTACCCCCACGGGACGTCACTGGGAGCAACGAGGAGATAAGAGAACGCACCAAGCAGCATCTCATCACACTGAAAGTGAAGAGGCGACGTTGGACCTGGCTCGGCCACGTGCTGCGGATGTCAGAAGAGAACTTCAACTAGGCTTGCCTGTTCTTCAAGCCGACCGGATTCCGGCGCCCTGGAAGGCCGCTAAATACAATCTGCAGAGTGTATACGGCGGAGCTACGGGATGCTAGATAGACCTGGAACGAAGCAAGAAGACTGGCGAGCGACAGGGATTCTTGCAGGCGCCGCATGGTGTCCATATGCTCCAGTTAAGGGGCGGATATGGCAAAAGAAGAAGAATTGAAGAAGTTTTTAGTAGGTAGGTAGGTACCTATATCGTATATGGCCTATGCAGTGGCGGGGGTCGTGTACGGAGATAATAATGTATATACACGAAAGTGCGGAGATCTGTAGTTCCACAGATTGCCGCTAAAACGTACACAATCATGATATTATAATGGTTAGGCTCAGGTATATAATACATTACATGGGCTAAGGCGCGCACACATAGAAATGGGTTTGGGGGCTCTATTTAGCAAAAAATATCCATATTTTTTTAATGATTTCTACGGCGGCGGGAAGTGATGGAGTTAACAAATCGAGAAGGTGCCACTGACTTCCTCGTTTACCCCGCCTACTACTTATAGCTTATAACTTTTCGGATACCTTCCCCATACCCAGACACTCCACAATTTGAGTCTAGTGATAAAAACCTGGCCTGCACATTCACCTACGATTTATTGCGAGCTGTCGCATTCACAAGTGGTATTCGAATGCGCATGCGTGCTGCTTCTTAATATTAGAGAAAACATTGGATACCTCAGATAGTCGCACCAATTCGTGAGTTACATTGGCACTGGCCTTGCATGTCGTAAAATACCAGAAAAAGAAGGAACAAAGCATCTCGGTTATGATCTTAATTTATTAAGTTCTGACAAAGAAGTAGAAGAAGTAGATTATATTGAATACTGAATTGGTTAAATGCGTGTATTTATTTGAAAAAATAAAATTAGGTTGCTAATTTTTTTATCGTATGGGGACTCAAAATTAGTCAGTGCATCGGGCCTCTATGTCTATAAACGCGCCACTGCTACTAACAACTCTTGACAGTTCTCGGCCTCCTTCGAAAACTTCCTCCATCATCGATGATCCAGCACTCTCCAACTTTTTTTTAGCGACCATTCTTAAAATATCCTGTTTCGGTCATCCAGGTATTCTTTTGCCCTTGTAGGAATCATACATAGCCAGTGACGTCCCTAGATAAAATGCCGCCTCATTTTTTATACAGTATTTTTATCATCTTTTCATGAGTCCAATTTCTAATAAATGTGTTGTATGGATACTTCTTCTTGGTCGTGCGCTCATGGCTGAGGATCGTGACCACATTTAAATTTCGCCATCCTTTGAGCGACCAAGACTTTCCATCCTTATCGATCTTCCGCTTCTCTCAGGGCAGAATGGATGGTGCCCCCAGTCAGCTCTTTCACTTGGTCACTCCATCGCGCAGACGCTCTTCCTCTGCTTCACCTTCCCTGGAGGCTATCCAAAACTACCAGTCTCTCCAGGTTGTCTAGTCCGCGCCTGACAATATGTCCAAAAAACTGCAGAATTCTTCTCAGACATATCGTCGACAGCCGTTCCTTTATCTTCAGTCTCTGGATGATTGACTGGTTCGTCCTGTGCTCCGTCCAAGAAATGCAAAGCATTCGGCGCCAACACCACATCTCAAAGGCATCAATTGCCTTCCGTTCTCTTGCCTCCAGGGTCCACGACTCGACTCCGTATATAAATATATAGAACACTAATGTTTGCACAAGCATCATTTTTGTGGCAATCGAAATTCCCCGATCCTTCCATATAGTGGTAAGGCGCGTCATCGCATTTTTTGCAATCTGTGTGCGCTTTCTTATTTCCGCTTCGCATCCGCCCTTTCCACACTGATGGTCGATTCAAGATATACAAACTCGTCGACTGTTTCGAGGTTTTGGAGTGTATTTGGTGTTGGTAGAAGGTTGGCCCGATCAACAACCATTAATTTGGTCTTATTTCTATTAATAAGGAGGCTGTATTTGCGACTCTCTTCCTCTACCCGGTGTAGCAGCTCTGTGAGTTCTCTTTCATCAGCAGCGATTAGTGTGGTATCATCTGCGAATCTTAAGTTGTTTATTTTCTGGCCACCAATTGTTATTCCGCCTTGCCAATGATCTAGGGCTCTTCGCATTATATACTCTCCATATATATTGAATAACTGGGGAGATAAAACACATCCCTGACGAACTCCCTTCTCGGTTCGGAAACTCTCAGAAAACGCACTATTTACACCTTTGTGTGGCTATTGTTATATAAGTTTTTGATGGAACTCCCATTTCCAGAAGTACCTTCCACATACAGTTCCATCTTATGCAGTCGAATGCCTTCTGAAAGTCAATAAAGCATAACATCATAGGGGTATTAAACTCTCTGCATTTTTCAATTAGTTGTCTGATGTTTAGAATTTGCTCTCGAGTTCCCTTGCCCATAACAAAACCTGGTTGTTCCTTGGGTTTTTGTCGGTCGATGAAATGCTTCAGACGTCTGCTGATTATATGTAATAAGATCTTGCTTGCATGTGGAATAAGTGAGATTGTTCGATAGTTTTCACATTTACGTGAGGAACCTTTTTTGTGCAGGGGGATCAAAGTTGACTCTGTCCAGTCCTTGGGCCATACGCCACTTTTCCAGATCATGTTGCATAATTGATGTATGATTCTTTTTCCGTCATCATTGACCTTTTTTAAGGCTTCTGCAGATATGCCATCGCCACCTGGTGACTTGTGGGTTTTAGTCTCTTTATCGCCTCTATCACTTCACTAAAAAGTATTTCAGGTTCTTGCTCATCGATACTTACGTCAACCACCTCATCATCCTCTTCTGTATCTCTGTATATGGCTTCACAATATGTTTTCCACCTTGCCGTGACCATATCCCACTCCATAAGTAGTGTGCCGTCCTCTTCCTCGATGGCCCAGTTCATTTTCTTGAAATCTCCTGTGATTTCTTTCACTTTTTGGAAAAGATTGTGAGTTTCTACTCTGACAGCATGGGTTTCGATGTCTTCACACTTATTTCTGAGGAAAAGATTCTTGTCCCGCCGACAGAGTCGCTGAAAAACTCTGTTTTGTTCAGAGTACCTTGCATGTTGTATAGTTGAATTAAGTCCCTTATTTCTAAGATCGGCTCTTGTTTGTATGGCCTACCATGTTTCATCAGATATCCAGATCTTGCGACGTTTCGGATGTTCCTTACTGTTATTGAGTTTCTGGACTTCCTCCATCGCGCATAAGGTGGCTTCCTTCAACTTATTCCATGTTGTTTCGACATTGTCGCTGGGGTCTACGTATAGTGATGCCATTTTACAATTCACCTCCTCGGTTGGTGATCGCTACCGCAGTCTGCACCTGGGTAGGTTTGTACATTAAACACTGATGACCGCCATCTTTTATTTATTGTTATGAAATCAATCTGGTTTCTATAGCGATCACCAGGTGAGATCCATGTATATAATCTCCTAGGGTGATGTTGCGTTGCGTTGCGATTGCCATGTCCAAATTTACCGATAAACTCTCTGAGATGATTGTCGTTCATGGTATTACCGGCTTTGGCGTTCATATCGCCTTGAACAACGGTGATCTCTCTTTTGGGTATTTCTTGGATTGTGCTTCTTAGCTCGTTGAAAAATTCTTCGCTATCCTTGTCTGTTAATGCAGCTGTAGGCGCATATACTTGTATAATGTTCAGCAAACATGGCTGGGCGTTGAGCTTTATTATTATTATCCTGTCACTGATCGAATTGTATCCAATGACACTATCTCGGAGAGTTCGTGGTACAATAAAAGCTACTCCGTTTCGACTTTCGTTTTATCCTGAATATACCAAGTTCAGTCTCGAAGTGTCCGGATCCTTTCCAATGTGTTTCGCTTAAACCCATTATATTTACGTTGTATCTCTGCATCTCTTTTTCGATGATTGAGAGCTTTCCGGGGTGTTGTATAAGTCCCCTTACGTTCCATGTACCTATTTTCTTTGGGATTTTCGTGACCGATTTACCAGTATCTGATTTCCCACACGTTGCCTGATAAATCACACCCGTGTGCCCAGTAACCAATTTCACACCATGCGGCCCGGACCCTGCGTGGCGCCGGGTGTCAGCCGGATCGCCTGACGTACTGTTACGATTTTGATGTTTCATTTCATGTGGTTTTCGTGGGATTTTAATGTGGTGGTTTCCCGTTGCCTTCCACATCGCAATATTGAAACCGTTCATAATGTTTTCATTATCGCCTTCAAGTGTCTGCTCTAAGGCTGTTCCAATCCCCTTGATCACCACCCTTAGTCAGTACTGAAGAAATTGATGCCTTCCTCCAGTGGATCCCTCTTAGTCTGGCTCCTCATCATAGACCTGTCTGGCTTGGGAGACCCTTCCGGTAGTTAGACTACCGCCAGCATAACCCTAAGAATCCTCGGAACGCGCAAGCCTCCTCACCACGACAAGGTGGAGATCCATTCGAGGAGGTAAAGGTATGGATACATTACTAACATTACTAACAAGGAGGTATGGATACATTACTAACAAAATATCAGACTAATTCGCAAATCTGCACGTGTTTATGTAGCTATTTTTATATATTCCAAATGATTCTCCTCGATTTGCCGCCCTTTGGGTAACTGCCGCCCCCAAGCGACGCTCAATCTGCCTATCCCCACGGGACGTCGCTGTACATAGCCCGCCTTTCTGGCAGTGACGTCCCGTGGGGGTAGTCAGATTGAGCGTCGCTTGGGGGCGGCAGTTACCCAAAGGGCGGCAAATCGAGATAAATCATTAGGTATATGAGGTGCCCAAAAGCAAAGGCAGCTTTCTACCACGTGGGTAGTTTTGAGAAAAACGTCAAAAACTGATAACAAGTCTTACAATTTAATTTAATTTATGTGAGCTATACATTATAGTAGAATATTGTGCATACATTAATGGCGGTGAGATAGCGGCTCGTAAGTACCGCCTTGCCAGCTATTGTACGGTAATGCAGGCTGAACTCTATGCCATCCAATGCGCTCTGGAGTGGGCAGGCTCAGATCCAATTCAGCGAAAGCTCACCGAAAACCATAGTATTTGTATTTATTCGGACTCCAAAAGCTCAATCCAAGCAATTGGAAATCCGTTGTCTACTAATCCGATTGTCTTTTCTATTCACAGCGAGTCCGCTCTACTGAGACGGCGCCACCCCGAGGTGCACTTCAAGTGGATAAGGGGACACACCGGGATAGAAGGAAATGAAAGAGCTGACAAATTGGCTCGGCATGGTGCCTCTGAACCCAAGACCGCGGTAGCTTATGACAAATTTCCTCTGAGCTACGCGAAAATTACAATTTCAGACATGGTGAAAAACGAATGGAACTCACGATACATAAACTCATCGACAGGGGAGTTGACCCGAAAGTTTTTACCTTCAATTTTAGCAGCACGAGACGTCAGGGTGCATAAGGGACTGTGTTTTGAGATGACTCAGATTCTTACAGGTCACGGAGTCATGCGAGCATACCTGCACCGGTTTAAAATAACATCTGATGGAAAGTGTCCATGCGACGACTGAAGCGACCAGGACGTCTTACATTTACTCCTAGATTGTCAAATCTTTAGCAAGGAGCGGCACAACCTGAACTTTTTATTACAGATGGCAGATGCGGACATTCGAGACCTTCCGGGGACCATGGCAAACGAGGCCGGAAGAGATGCCCTTTTTAATTTCTGTATTGATGTAATAAAAAGAATAAAAATAATAAATGGTGACATGTAAAGATGATTCATGCCTTTCAGATCCAGTGACTGCAATCATATAAGATAGGATAAGTATATACTTAGAACATTAGTCCAATGCGACATTTCTTTTACCACGGGAAAAAACTCGACTACAAATCGCAGTCCTCAGTTCCCAATGAATACGACAAAATATTCATCAGAATCACCTCCGCCTTGCGCTACTAAGAATTTTCCAGGGTTTTTGCAAGGCGGTATCATAGGCCCTGGCCGAATTCAAATTAGCAATACCCGATGCGGGTAGAAGAACAGTTTTCAATAAGGCATATTCTCTCAGCCGGCACAATTTTCATTTGACTAGCATCAAGTAGAGTAGTTTGCGTGCCAAAGTCCTTAAGAAACCTCGATAGTAAATGCGAGGTATCCATAAAGGCATCTAGAAAAAAAAAAAAAAAAGTAGAATATTGTGTTTCAAAGTCAATTTAACTTTAAAAACTCATTAATTTTATTACATGTTTAAGATAGATGCATAATAAATATCAAGAAGGCTGCATTTGCTTCTCACCCATCAAGAAGTCTGACTTTGCTTTTGACAACTTGAAAGAAAGCCATGTTTGCTTCTCAGATTTTAACTTGTCGGCCATGTTTTTTATTGTAAAAATACTCAAAGACAAATATTGTAACTTGAATAAATGAAAAAAATCTTTACGTGCACAAAAAAAACAAATTTATTAAAGTCGTTTATTTCTAATTATAAGATATACCTAATAATATTACTTACAATGGAAAGGATTTTTTGTTTGCATTACACATGAAAATAAGCATCGGTTTGTATGCGTAAGCATTCGATATACTTGTGTTAAAATACATGACAGTGGTAGACACAAAACAGTGTTTTACTTCAGTTTATATAATAATGATTACAATAAATTGCCAGAATGTTAATCCTATCTATATCTATAATCTAGTCTAGCCTATGAACTACTGAAATAAAAATATTCTTAAAGAAAAAACATGTTACAGTAATAATTATTCCTATAACATAATACATACATTTGGTAAACAATGATATTAATCCTTTCTATGCCGCAATTAGTTAATTGATAGTAATTAACGTAAGAATCGGTGTAATTAAGGCGTGCAAAGACGCTCTGGTTACTTAACCGGTTAAGAGCGTACATAAGTGAAACGGTTGATAATTTTCAAGACTATGTAGGACATAATTTCGGCCGCGTTGCCATTCGGAGACTGACCGACAGTAGAGGTGTCTGCACGTCGATTTGTTTTGTCATGGCGTCGGATGAAACTATTCCTAATGATTTTAAGTACTTAAAAAAGAAAATATGTCAATGAATATACTATTATTATTAGTAATATAACAATAAACATAATATTAATGGACGCATGTTGGATTTTTATGTCAAATTATATTTCGTTCGGCACGCGTCATTTGCAAAATCCGCGCATCGCCTAGACAGGATCTTTTTAGACCATGCCTCAACTGAAGTATAGCCTTAAATTAAAAACAATTAATAATATTTAAAATTAGTTTCACATCGTATTATCCTTCATCTTTAAATTGGCACATTTTAATGACTTTTGGTTGTGGTCGCATGTCGGCGCAATCGGCATCTCCTTAGGACTGTACCTTAAAAAAAAAAATTGTAAGAATTACATTGTTCAAAAAAAGTTTTGATGCTTGTCTTATTGGTCAAGTGACAGTTACATACCTCGAAATTTTAGTCATATTTCTCTTCCAGTTTTCTGGACATCTTGAACGTTTCCTAGCTTTATTTGAAGCTATTTACAAAGGGTGACTCTCCATCTTTCAAAATTTTGTAACTTAACACTTTGATTCACAATTTTAGCACAATAATCACGATTATAAGCCGTAGCGAAAACTCGCGCGGCAACCGCCAAAATGTACTGAGCCGCCATTTTGTCACGTGACTTTTTGTATGGGATGAAACATTTAGAGTGAAGAAAGCTGGGTTTGCTTCTGAAGCTAATTTTTACAACGATTTTCTATGGTAGAAAGCCAAGTTTGTTAGTAAAACATCAGCTCATAACGTGCAGAATTTTTAGCTTTATGATTCTGCATTCATAGGTTAAAAAGTCATTTTTTGTCAGAAAGCTGCCTATGCTTCTGACCCCCTCATATAATATAGAAATAGCTACCTAACCTTAGTAATGACGGAAATATCTTTCCATTAAAAAAGGTGTTAGTGATAAGGAAACCGAGATAAACAAAAGACTTTTTCAAAAGCATCACCGCCAACGATATGGCTGCTATTATCATTTGTTGATGCACTATGAACAACTGACATATTATAAACATTCGAATTCAATGATCAGAAATGTTGAAGATTTTTAAAAATAAATTATAGACGCTGATGATGGTGGTTCAAATTTTGTAAGAATTTTGCTTATTTTTATCAATCTTCCGTTATATTACTGTTACACATATCTTGTGGCAGTATCTTAAATGTAAATAAAACAATGAAAATAAATTAAATTCAGGAAAGGCAGGTGCATTAAAAATGCAGTTTTGTGCACACCTTGCGTTATAAAAAGTTCTGATACCTACCTATTATGACTTGAAGGTATAAACGTTATACGATATCAGGACCGCCGTGATGTTTACAGCCCCTGTGCGGAAAAGTTACATTAGGTATTACAAAATAGGTGCAATTAAACTCCTATGTTCTATATATATACATAGGAATTATGGCAGTTGGTGGATTCAAGTATAGTTAATCATAGAGGCCATAGAATTGAATCTTATAGATATGTAAGTGAGTTCATAAGTATAGCAGAATACGTGCAGAGTACGGATTCCAATCCCGGGATCCCGAGCTATTTTCAATACCTATGAATCCCGGGATTGATAAACATAATCTCGAAACTTTCGGGATTGATTTTTTATCAATTTTTATAGAAAATAAAATAAAAACGAAAATATAACGAAAAAATACTTTTATTAACAAATAACTACATTAGAAATAAACTGAGTTTGAATGAAGTTTGATTTATACCCATGTGTAAGTTGCCGATTCATTTTATTTTTTCACATAAATTAATAAAAATGAGAAAGATTGGGGAAAAAACAATGCTTCGCACTATTAACAAAGTAATTCCACCATGATCTCATACGTTTTACGGCAGTTTCATATTTAGCTGACTAATTAGATTTATGAAGCGGAAAGGCCATAAGTACACCATGATTTGCTTTACTATTTTAAATCTCACTAACCCATTCATCGAGTCTTTACTATCAGAAACAGCAATCTCACATTAAATTCACATTATTATTTATATTAAAATATTATTTACTCCATTAAACCTATATATTTCCAAGATTGAACGTATACAATATTAACAATAAATGTCTTAAATAGTATAAATTATACTAGATTTATTTTTGACTGATTTTATCAATGTTATTTGTAAATATAACAATTTTATATTAACAATGGAAAAAAATGCCAATCCCGGGATTGTCAAATTTTAATACCGAAATCCCGAGATCATAATTTTGGCTCGAGATTGGATTCCCTAGTGCAGATATTGCATATATGTATTGTATAGCGATAGACTATAGATGAACAATTACAAATATGCCAAACGCATCCTTTATTGGCTTTGAATATGCCATGTTTCAATTTGTCCCATGCAAATCCGTCAAAAGCTATGTATACTTGGCCATATATCCTGCAATGAGAAGTATGATAAAGGTGAATTTAGAGGGCAGGAGAAGCATGGGTGAAATGAGATTCTTTTGGCTACGCTTCAGCGCTCCAAATGGGCTGGTGTCAATGACATTAATATGGACGACGCATCTGGAAAGAAAAATAACACTCACTTTTTTGTCGGGTCTGCCGAATGGCATAATCTGTTCTAACGCCATTACAATAAAGGTGATATTGCCATAAATTCCCGATGCTTTGTGTCGGGTCTGCCGAATGGCTCGGTTCGAACGGGTTCGCTCAAATGATGATTGTCACTAGAAACACTGTTCTAACGCCATTATAATAAAGGTGATATTGCTATAAATTCCCGATGCGTGATGTCGCACAATGGAAATTGCGTGACGTCTACATATACATGTGCGAATGTCGCTATGCGTGAATTTATTTGCTAACTACTACTGTATTAAGTGAGTTGTCCATTAATAATGTTATTGGCTGGTGCGCACCGGAGTACAACTCCAGCTCGCAAAATCCTCGAGAAAACCGCTCCGTCTCGTGGAAAATGGCGCTCTGGTTTGGAAATTATTATAATAATCATTACGTCAATTTACATTTTCAAATAAAGCTTAATAATCTTGAAATTATGTACAGGCCTATTACTATCAACAATAATAAGAGTTTATGCGATCTTAATATGACATAAATTCTAATGAGAGCTTAGTACCAATCCATAGGATTTTGGGTTTAGTATTCCTGCATTCGTATTTCGATATCTTTAATGTCTGTGACGTGAGTCCATGCGGCAGATGAAGTAAGGAAAAGTAATAATACCATTTAGTAGTAGTACGTATGAAATGTCTAAAGACTGTTATTGCACTTTTCTTTCTAAGGTAATTAGGTACTAGGTAGGTATATAAGGTAAACCGTATGTATAACCAAAAAAATCGTACACAAATATTTTCGGAAAATTATCGAGCGCCCCGATTCATAAAACTGGCTACGCAACTTCCGTAAGTCGTTGAGCATCTGCTACGATAGGTCCAGAATATGGAGATACACTGCACTGCATGTCGATAACCTTCGATAGAAAATTAAAAATGTCTCAGAAATGCTACATAGTGGTAACTGATTTTAAAGAATAATTCAAATAACACATTTCTTGCTTTATGGTCCAAAACTGATAACAGTGGTAACACTAACATGATATTGGCAATGCTGTTGGTTTTTATTGGGATATGTTGAGTAATTGAGCCTGCGACCGCCTCTTGATTCGGTCACCCATATGCGCCGCACACATTGCCCATAAGGGTGTGGCGCCCCTGTACAATATACGTAACGCGGTTTTGTCAAGCGATCAAAAGATCCTTGGCTCAAATCCACGCTGAAAAAATACAATCGACGTTTTTGAAGTGGTTGTTTAAGATATTTGAAGGCCCAGAGTATAAACCGGAAGCCCATGATTAAACTGTATAATTATAAACCCGGCTAATGATGTCGCACGCTACGTTTGTGTTATTTATCTGCCCAGTGGAAGGAGGTAAGCGATGGATTATCGAATAAAGTACAGACGTGTACGCTCATCCTTCCTTAGTTTTTTTGAGATGTTTCCAACTTGAACTAGAGAATCGAACAGGGAATTATTTTTTGTTACCTGGAATCGACATTGTAAAAATCTACATTTATTATTGCAAGTTCCCGTTAACTATTTTCGTCCTATTCTGTTAATTGTTCTCTTTAATATTGAGATTACGAAGAAAAAATATAATTATTAATATACCACTCATTATTTAATTTTTTTCGTAAGCATCTAGAGCAGCGGTCTTCAAACTGGGGTCCGCGGTCCCATAGGGGACCGCGAAGCGGTTTCAGTAGGACCGCGAAAAACGAACGCATATTTTATACTATTTAGCAATAAACTTCATTAAATCAAACGCTTTTAAACCTCGATTGTTTTCCCAGTTATACAAAGAAAGTGATTCCGAATTTCAAACACTCTTGTTGCACTTACACGTGAGGTGGCTTTGCAAAGGGAAAGTTTTAAAGAAAGTTTTCATACCACAAAAAGAAATTCAGCACTTTTTTAAAGATACCAAACCAGACACGCACGCAAAATTCTCCGATGTCCGTTTTCTTATTTCCCTGACATTTTTGGTAGACGTATTTGAAACTGTGAATTCTATCAACCTGGCGCTGCATGGAAAAGATATCACAGTGCTCCATTGTCACGAAAAATTGACAGCTTTTAAAATGAAGTTCAAACTATGGATTGTAAAGTTAAAGAAGAAGAATTTTGCCCCATTTCCATAGCTGAACACATATTGATGAAAATGAGCTTGAAGGCGATGGCGATATCCTTCAGGTGATGAAACAGCATGTATTAATTCTTAGCGAAGACATTTCTTACTATTTTCCTGACCTAGGGTAATTTGACAAATACCATCGTGTTATCAATAATCCATTTGCACTCTACATTTATTAGTGATCTGCCTTCGGAGGACAATTTAATTCAGGAAATGTTTATTGATTTGATAAATGATGGGGGTGCAAAACATGTTTTCTGTGAAGCGTGTAGTGATTTTTGGATTGAAATGGCACAGTCCTATCCTGATGTTGCAAAGATGGCTCTAAGAGTTCTGATTCCATTCGCAACCACCTATGAGTGTGAGACGACTTTTTCTACACTACTTACTATCAAGACAAAATCTCGAAATAGATTATACGTGACAAATGAGATGAGAGTTGCACTGGCCAAAACAAAGTCAAACATAGAAGAACTGGTTCAGGCAAAGCAGATGCATCCATCCCATTAAAATTTTTATTAAAATTTAATGACTACATAACATGTAATATTTTCTGAATACATAATTGTTTGTAAAATAATGTTTTATTCACAACAGCCTATAAGCAGTGTCACGCCGTAGGTATGTGGCACGCTTTTGCAAAGTATTTGCCCCCCCCCCCCAATTTATTTAAAATTATATAGATTTTCTTTTTTTATTAAGGGGTCCACGAGCCATCGAACAATTTTTAAAGGGACCGCCACGCAGGAAATTTTAAAAAGTTTGAGAACTGCTGATCTAGAGTCTAGATCTAACACATCTATCTGTACCTACTAATAAGGAATGAATACCTGCATACTGCATTTATTATTATGGTTGTACCTGTTACATGTTTGCTGGATGTTTTTTGAAGTATGACAATTATTTTTATGGTCATTATTTTCTGTTATTAAAATATGACAGTGGGTTGCCATTTGAAACAGTAATTGTTACGTTTAAGGCTATACTTATGTTGAGGAAAGATCGTGGCTAGGCGATGCGCGGATTGTGCAAATGACGCGTGCCGAACGAAATATTATTTGTCATAAAAATTCAACATGCGTCCATTTAATATTATATTTATTGTTATATTACTAATAATAATAGTATATTCATTGATATGTTTTCTTTTTCAAGTACCTACATACGTAAAGTTTTTTAGTCATCTTTACATGATTTAAGAATATATTCATCCGACGCCATGATAAAACAAATCGATGTGCGCACACCTCGACTATCGGTCTCCAATTAGCGAGTCCAGGCAACGAGTGCGAAATTTCGTCGCACCTACTGTTGAAAATTATTTGCCGTTTCACTGAAGTACGCTCTTAATATTAAACCAAGGTTTTAATACGCCATCATTATAATAATATTATATACCTATTATTAATATTATTTATAATAAATAAATAAATTATAAAAAGCCTTTTTATTTCTTACAAACAAAAGTAAATTACAGTTAATTGACTATATCTAATGAATATATAATATATAACCTATGAATATATCTATTATGTATATATATCTATCTATGACTGTATTATCTACTCATTGTCTAGTTTATATAATATTAATTATTATTATTTTTAAAATTTTTGTATATTACACATATATATATATATATATTAGGATTTTTTATTTTGTATATAATACTATTAGATAATGTTTATAAATTAAACAATGATATGTAATTAGTTTGTTTGGTTTGTAAGAACCCCTCTTCGGGTGAAGGCCTCCTTCAAAGAGTACCTCCTACACTCCTATACTACTATATCACGCTAGTAACCGAATATTATTTATATTGTAATATATTTATGGTGACAAAAATATAATTGGACATAGTTATGCAGAAAGTAGCCAGTCCACAAAAAAATTAAAAAATGAGCTATGATATAGATCAGATGCGAGAAGGTTTTCTCTACGTTCTGCTGAAAATAGCCAAGCCGCAAACAAATTATTCTTGAAATAAAATACTATTTACAATTTTACATTTTACATACATTTTTAATATCGTGTTGTTGCTAAAGTGCCATTATCTCAGCTCGACATTATTGTGGACTGGCTACATTCTGCATAACTACGTTCAATTATGGTGACAAAAATATCAGTTTCACAAAGCAGTTTTTTTTTAAATGAGTTACTTTTAAATACACCCTTAGCTACATTAAATGCTATTTTATATACCTATTGTGAATTTGAATGGATAAAAAGATCACAAAAGGAAAATTGAGGCTCCACGTGAAGAGTGAATAGTTTAATTTAACTTAAGTATGGAATATTACAAATCGCAAAATTGCCTGATCACTAATACGGAATATTTTATATTTTAGAAATACGAGTACCAATAATATATGTTGTTCCTTGTGATAACACATTTTCTCCCCTTTCCCTTTCCCGAGGCCCCCTTAGTATATAATATTAATATAGTGATAGGTACTGAATTTATATTTGTCATCATAACACCTCAAATAGTTTATTATTTACTCACCTCCATTAAGTATGCTTTCGAACGTCTCTGGTTGATTTTTTCAGTGACCTCTCACTACTATCTGTCACCAAGGTTCAAAACACTTCGCGCGAAAGCCTCTTTTGCGACACGTGCCTTCTAGTGGACACTTGAAAAACTTCCATAAAAACTAGTAGCAAAAACTATATACTCTAGTTGTATGTACTTGAAATATAACAGTGTTTTCGGTACATATAATAAATTCAAAGTTCGCAAAAAAACAACATTTAAAATAAATTAACACTCTTTATCAAAAGTTGTGTTGTGAGTGGAATGTAATTATTGGGGTGTAATTATTGTGACTAGAGTTGGGTTTCGGGAATTTCCCGACGGGAATTCTCGAGAAATTTTCAAGGCTTTCCATCCCGAATCTCGAGAATTGAAATTTTTAACATTTCGGGAAATCCCGGATCTCGAGAATCTTTTCTCGGGATTCGGGATTTCTTTATTATCAAATATTAATTAAAAAAACGATTTTCTATATGAAAAATGTGGACAGAAAACACAAAACGTTCAAAGACTGATTGGGGCATTTAAAACAATTAAGCCAACGTCGACTCAAAATGAGCGCAATTTTTGCAACATCATCAGGGAATTTTGTGTCTCAAAAGCGTACGCGATTGTCAGACACAGCGATTGACAGTCTGTGTTTTTTGAAATTCTATTTTAATAAGTAATGTTTTGAATTATTTTTGTTTTCCTACTTTTATTATGTTTCCCTTCTTACATAAATAAAAAAAAACATATTTTTTGGAATTTGTCTGTTTCTACACTGATTTTAAGATTTTTACAGGCTTTTTTAAATTTCCCGATATCTCGAGAATTCTCGAGAATTGTTTTCTGGAAATCCCGAATCTCGAAAATTCAAAATTTCATCATTTCGGGAAATCCCGAATCTCCAGATTGAGATTTTCTCGGGAAATACCCAACTCTAATTGTGACTACAGGGGAAGAAATGGAGTGACTGTGGAGTGTGGAGTACTGGGTTGACGATTGATTGACATTGAATTTGATGATGAATAAAATAATCATTGCTTCGTGGAACGACCAGGATTCCCAGATGTGCAATAGGTATAAAGTATTTCCCCGTTTACACGTGCATGGATTTACTGTTGACAGTAAGAAAACGTATGGGTAAAATGTATTATCCTGCAGTTGGCAAGATTGCATGCATGAATCAAAAAAGTTTGGAAGCGTCTGAATTTTCATGCGACAGTAGGATTTTTTTCGATCTGTAGAACGATAGTGGTGAACCTGCTGGCAAAAAAACGAAGTACGAACGAATTTTCAGGTTGACTGATTTTCACTACCTGTCAAATAGTACCATAAAATGACAACATCGCGTCTCGTTCACTCTTAAAGAATGAATTGGAGAGACAGTCAGCACTTTTACGTGTAAACATTTATTGTCCCGTTAGTTTAAAATACGCATTATTGTTGCCAGTAAATCCATCCACATGTACCTACAGGCACTATATTATTATAGTATACAACATTGAAATGGTGGGGCAATCGGCATCTTATATTATTATAATATTTTTATTATTAGAGATACGTAAGTCATTTTAGTTACTTTTCACGTATTAATTACTATATGAACATTCTGCATTACACTAATTTATTCTATACTTGGCTGCTAATACCCCGTTTACACGTCCATGGATCTACTGCTGACAGTACGTATTATCGCGGTCATAACAAGAAAATGCACGTGCAAACTTAAACACGTATTATCGTGCAAATTACAAGATTGCATGCATGGATCAAAAGAAGTTCAGAAATTTTCACGCAATAATTGGTATTTGCATGGCGGATGCGCATGCGCAGTAGAACTATAGTGGCGAACCTGCCGGAAGAAATACGAACTACACCACACATAAGATTTTTTTACCGATTATCTACGAACCTGTCAAATAGCACCATACAATGACAACATCGCGTCTCGCTGAATCTCGAAGAATGAGATTGGAGCGACAATCAATACTTTTACACGTAAACTGTTATTCTCGTGATAGTTTATAATACACACTATTGGTGCCAGTAAATACATGCATGTGTACAGGCGCTATTAGTCTGCAACAAATTATTGTTGCATCAGAAGTTAGATCCTCTGCGGGTCTCATAGCTGTTATATTATAGTGACGAATGTTATCACCGAAGTAAGCTTTACCGGTCTTGGGCATATCCTCTGCATGCTGGTCGACAGTGCAACACTCCGCACTCGTGTGGCCCAATCCCACGGTATTGTAGCCTAACATACGCCATTCTGTAAAAATGCTACAAATGAGATCTACATATTTATGTGCTGATATGGGAAAAGATACAATTATACGTGTCGCTATGTTGATGCATATGGGGACGCTATTATAGTAAACATCCCACAAGTCTTTGGAATCTTTAAACATCCAAAGTTCAAAGTGATACACAAATCCAGATGTTCAAATCACTGCTTATCTTTGTACACAAGTACCTGCGATGGAACAGAATGCCAGACACTGACGTTTGTGATGATGTTTGATGGCTCCGTGATCTGGTTTCAGCTGTCACTCGCACGATATTGTTGTTTTGGGTCACCCGGTTCGTACACTCACGCACTTTGTGACACAGTTTTATGGATTATATGTGAGGGTGTATGAGTGATGATGATAGATTCTAGATGAGTCTGTATCTATTGAGTCAGCGACGGAAAGCTATTAGAAGCCCTCTCACGCCCGCTATCGAGATGCAACTGAATGTTCTTTGTAACACCGTCTCTCATGACCCGTAATTGATTATTGATGTCTGATGACAATAACACTGGGAATTAGGAGGTGGATGAGGAGATAAGGAGAGGAATGGGAATATAAATGGCCCAACCAGACTATTTTTAACTGTTTCGAGGCCCCTTATAAACAATTTGACAGATCGATTGCTGCAAAGAAAACCGCGTATGAATACGTCACAACCGCGGAGTCTGCGAGGATTATGGGGAACCCGACATAATCCAAACATTCCAAACCATCAAGATTTTCCGATTCATTCAAGGAATGGACTTTGGCGAAGCAGGCCGAAAGGTTTTTGATTCGAAGCCGTCTGGGCGGATGTGGATCATGCGGTGTTCGGATGGGGTGGCGTAATGATGTGTTGAATTTACGATGAATATATTTTATAAACGAGAAGTACCTCCATGTCCTCCATAATAATATATATTTATGTTATCTATATATATTAAACAAAGTCGGGTTAGTTACACCATTTATAACTCAAGAATGGCTGGACCGATTTTTATGATATTTGATTTGTTGGATTTTCTCCGCCCCGAATAACTATTAAAACATTGGATAAATCACGGAAAAAATAAATTATGCAGAAAATTCATTTTCTCATACATTTTGTATCGAACGGCTTTTGACTGATATCGATGAATTATTTAAACGATGGACCTCGCGCATACGAAAACAAAAGAAAATCCCAAAAAATTTAAATCCGTATATAACGCCATCTCTGATACAAAACTTGAACAAACAAAAGAAAGTATGAACATGGCGTTTTTGACAGTTGATTCAGTTCAGCCTCAGATAATACCGAAAGACTTTGATGTAGACAAATAGCGATTTTGATCGTGATTTTCAAACGATAAGTTGCCTTTTAAAATGTTCACTTTGTGAGGTTATCAAATTTGTGAATGCGCGCGTATCGATAATTGCTTCATTATGTAATTTTGAATTGTGTGATTAATTTTCCAGTGTTATTTACAATGCCGCGAGCCAGAAAATCTAATCTATCTATCTATATAAAACAAAGTCGGGTTAATTACACCATTTATTTTATAACTCAAAAACGGCTGGACCGATTTTTATGATCTTTAATTTGTTGGATTTGTCTCTTAAAACATGGGAAAAATTCACGGAAAAAGAAATTATGAAGAACATTCATTTTCAAATTTCGTATGGAACGGCTTTTTTGATGATGTCTATTGATGATATAGAACTGATTGACTGATTTCGATGAATTTTTTTTTGTTTGTCTTGGCCTCGAGAAGCTTCCTCGCGCATTGGAAAAGTAAGAAAATCACAAAAAATCCATATACACCGCCATCTCTGATACATGAGTATTGCAATTCAGTAAAGTACATCAAATACATCTGCAAATATGTCACCAAATTGTGGTTTTTGGCGTTCAAACTCCCAATACCAACGATGAAATCACGCAATATCAAGTTTGTCGATATGTGAGCTGCAATGAAGCAATTTTGCGTATTTTCTCATTCCCTATTCATGAACGTCATCCCACTGCTGTACATTTGGCGGTGCATCTGGAGAATGGTCAACGAGTTTATTTTAATGCATCGCATGTTGCTCAACGTGCTGTAACACCTCCAGCGACAACATTGACCAGTTTCTTTTCAATTTGTCAAAACGATCCGTTTGCACGAACGTTGCTCTACTCTGAGATGCCACGTTATAACACTTGGAACGCTTCATCGAAGATATTTCAACGTCAGAAGCAAGGCGATGCGGTTCCTTATCATCCGGATGTGCATTCTAATGATGCTCTTGGTCGCATTTACACAGTTCATCCGAAGAATGACGAATGCTTCTACTTGCGGTTGTTTATGGTAAATTTTCGTGGGCCGACATAATTTGAATCACTTCGAACTGTCAATGGTGTAGTGTATCCAACATTTTGTGCTACATATCAACAGCTCAATTTGCTTGAAAACAATATTCATTGGGACATGAAAATCGCTGTAGCAATTGTTTCTGCATCTCCAAGTCAGATACGCACATTATTTGCTATCATTATTTTGACATGCTTCCCATCAAATCCACCTGAACTGTAGAACAAGTACAAGGATGACATGTCAGAAAACATTTTACATCGAATTCGTGTCAGTTCAGAGAATCCCGATCTCGAAGTGAATGAGGAGATACATAACCAGGCTTTGCTTTTGATCGAAGGCATGTGTTATCTCATGTGCGGCAGTTTGTTAGTCAAGTTAGGAATGCCAACGCCACATCGTGGAATGAATGACGCTTTTAATCGAGAATTGGAACGTGAACGTGAATATGATCGAGATGCATTGAACCTATCGGTTCAATCGAATGTACCAATGTTGAACCCCCAACGGAAGGAAGTGTACGATACGTTAATGAAGGCAATTGATGATGGAAATGGTGGTTTATTTTTCCTCGATGCGCCTGGTCGAACTGGGAAGACATTTCTCATGTCATTGATTTTGGCCACTGTTCGTTCGAGACCCTAAATTTCTGTAGCAGTTGCTTCTTCTGGGATAGCGGCCACGTTGTTAGAAGGATGCCGAACGGCTCATTCAGCGTTGAAATTGCCATTAAACCTTCAAACGACTGAAACACCGACAAGCAGTATTGCGAAACACTCAGCCATGGCCAAAGTTTTGGTAGCAAGTAAAATCATCACCTGGGATGAATGCACAATGGCGCACAAATGTGCATTGGCAGCACTCAATCGAACTATGAAAGATCTGCGCAATTACTCAAGATGTTTTGGTGGCGCAATGATTCTACTATCTGGCAATTTCCGCCAAACACTACCAGTCATTCCAAGATCGACCGCTGCCGATGAAATGAACGCATGCCTCAAATCATAGACTCTGTGGCGCTATGTGAAGAAACTTTAGCTGACGACAAACATGCGAGTTGCATTGCTAAACGATCCAGCTGCCGAAGATTTCTCTAAGCAATTGCTGACTATCGGTTCTATTCCTATTCGGACTATTCCTGTCGACGAATCGAACGGATTGATTTCGTTTCCGTTGAATTTTTGAAATTTCGTATCAGCGAAGGACGACTTCATCAACAAACTGTTCCCGAACGTCATTGCTAACCACAAAAATCACAATTGGTTGAGTGAACAAGCAATTTTTGCGGCAAAGAACAAAGATGTAGATCACTTAAACTTCACAATTCAAAATCAAATCGCATTCCTCCAAATCTATCGACTGTGTAATAAACGAAGACGAAGCAACCAACTATCCAACTGAATTTTTAAACTTATTGGATCTGCCTGGCTTGCCACCGCACAATTTACAACTGAAGATTGACTTGGTAGTTATCATGCTTCGAAATCTGAACCAACCAAAACTATGTAATCTTTTTCATTTTGATTTGATTTTTGCACATTTATTGAACTTAATTCATTTTGAGTATTTTAATTCAGCTAATAAGTTAACACAAGATAAGTGATTCTGAGGTGGTACGAAGTTCGCCGGGTCAGCTAGTAATTAAATAAATCAAACGATATCTCCGAAACAATCTAATTGCATCGTCATTAATAATAATTATTGATTTCGTATTTTCAATTATTATGAAACAAAATAAGATAAAATAATATTCCATTATGCATTTGGCAAGTGGTCGAAAAAATATGAAACCGGTTGGTCATATAAACTTATACAATTAAATTATTCGTTCTAAAATGGTACCTATATATATATATATATATATATATATATATACTATTATGCTAATGCCAAGTAGGTACATACCATACCCAATTATTCTAATAATTGTATTATTGTTAAACAAACAAAAAACTTGAGTGGGTAATAATAATCTGTATTATTTTGTTCTTACTATTTATTCTACGCTTCTCCAAATTTCTGTTTCATTATAGTTTATAGCGATAACGTCATAATAAATTATGTGTATTATTAGGAAATTAGTAATACAATCTACATGTATAGGGTTATCAAATAAGAGATCATTCAATAAGTATCACGAGATATATGGCACGATGCGCCATCTTGTTGGATCCACATCAAAATCATTTTAATTCATGCCAGAAAAATCAGCAATCATGTTTCTGCAGCGTTCTCCATCGACAGTAATCATAGACTAATATACTATATACAGTAACTGTATTGCCATTATCGTTTAAAAAAATACGATCCAATTACCTCCTGACCATAAACCACACGAAACTGTAATTCAAAGGTGTTTCAAGCAGCGCTCGAAATGGAAAAATTTACGAACCGGAGCGCTCGACAGTTTTCTGAAGATTTTTACATAGTAAAGTTATCAAAGTCTATGTGTTTTTTTTTCTTCATAAAAATAAGTGTATTAGATTTTCTATTATATGGCCTATCCAGCTCAGACGGTCAAATTATTTATTCCACGAGAATGATTTTCCAAACAATACTGAACACAATTAATGTGAATTTTGGTGGGAATCAGCAAAAAAATGGTTGCTATGACATTTTAAAAGTCTATAGTACTAATTTGATAACCCTTTACAAACATAGACTAATGGTGATTTTTCAGGCCGTATTCAATGAATACTACAAATTGCATCACGCCAAACGTAAATATATGAAATAATTCGCGTGAATCATAGCTAAGAGGCGAAACCATTCACCCGTAAAGTGAAAGACAGGAATTCGAATCCCACTCGTTACAACTTTTCTTTACTAATATTTTTATGAGATGTTCAAAATTATGTGTATTATTGAATCACTTTATATTCAATCAATATCCAATACTCGAATTTACGCCAATTTTACCTATAAGTGGAGTTGGGTTTCGGGAATTTCCCGACGGTAATTCTCGAGAATTTTTCAGGATTTTTCATCCCGAATCTCAAGAATGGAAATTTTTAACATTTCGGGAAATTCCGGATCTCGAGAATCTTTTCTCGGGATTCGGGATTTCTTTATTATCAAATATTAATTGAAAAAACGATTTACTATATGGAAAAAGTGGACAGAAAACACAAAATTCAAGGACTGGTCGGGGCAATTAGCACAATTAAGCCAACGTCGAACCAAAATGAGCGCAATTTTTGCAACATCAGGGAATTTTGTGTCTCAAAAGCGTACGCGATTGTCAGTCTGTGTTTTTTGAAATTCTATTTTAATAAGTAATGTTTTAAATTACTTTTGTTTTCCTACTTGTCTTAGATAAATAAAAAAAAATATATTATTTTGGAATTTGTCTGTTTTTACACAGATTTAAGATTTTTACAAGTTTTTTTTGAAAATTCCCGATTTCTCGAGAATTCTTTTTTGGAAATCCTGAATTTCGAGAATGTATAGGTATTTCTGGTGTTTCCGAATAACGTAGGTATGTCCGATAACGAATGTTCAATTCATAAATGTTGTGTATTGTTCATTGAATAAAAATATAGTCTAATTAACATTTTATTTACAAATAACATTAAAAAATATTTAGGTAGGTAATATTTGAGAATCCTAGTAATACTTACCTATTTAGATATTATCGAAAAAAAATTATAAATGAAAACTTTCCACTGTGTAGGTATCTACTATCTTGTTTGAAAGCTACATATTGTATGTATGTATCATTGAAACATATTGGAAATAAGCCCATGGTAATAATGTCGTGAAATAAATCTACTTGCTTAATTATTATTTTTTTATAACTCAGTAGGTATATAGCTACTTATTCATAATATTACTAAAATATTGTATTGTAAGCTGCAAGTTTACACAAGGCAAGGTATGTATACAATTATAATTTTTATTTGTCATAATGATATTAAATTTAAATGTAGGTCATATTATAAATATGACCAATAAAATCAATTATAAATTGACTGCATGAAAGGAACATAACTCCATGCAAAATGTGTTTAAAGACTTCAAACTACAACCAGGCCTTAGCGAACTCTGTACAGAGGTGAACATACATAACTATAATAAGTAAATGATAACTTACACAACTAATATAGAGAGGAATCGATTGTTTTCAGCTGTAGCTAGAGTTGGGTTTCGGGAATTTTCCGACGGGAATTCTCGAGAAATTTTCGAATTTTTCAATCCCGAATCTCAAGAATTGAAATTTTTAACATTTCGGGAAATCCCAGATCTAGAGAATCTTTTCTTTATTATCAAATATTAAATGAAAAAACTATTTTCTATATGAAAAAGGTGGACAGAAAACACAAAACGTTCAGAGACTGGTGGGGCATTTAACACAATTAAGCCAACGTCGACTCAAATGAGCGCAGTTTTAGCAAAATCAGGGAATTTTGTGTCTCAGAAGCGTACGCGATTGTCAGTCTGGGTTTTTTGAAATCCTATTTTAATAAGCAATTTTTTTAATTATTTTTGTTTTCCTACTTCTATTTCGTTTGTCTAAAAAAAAACATATTTTTTTGGAATTTGTCTGTTTTTACACTGAGTTTTTTTTAAATTCCCCGATATCTCGAGAATTCTCGAGAATTCTATTCGGGAAATCCCGAATCTTGAGATTGAGATTTTCTCGGGAAATACCCTACTCGAACTGTAGCCATAAGCATGAAAAACAGTACCAGGCGCAGTAGCGTAGTAGTAAATACTAGTAGAGCACACTAAACTTTGTCAGTCATACATATTTGTTTTCATTGGACTAATAATACTAAATAAATAAAATAAAATAATACAAATTGCAGATGGTGCTGGTTAGTTTTTAAAAAGCAATTAAACCCTATCTCACCAAACCATAATAGTTTAGTTATGTTATGGGCGATCTGACAAAAATAGTGCACACGTTTTCAGTCATACTTATTTATGTTCGTTGAATATTTAAGAATACATATTATCACAGATGGTATCTGTTAATTAGTTTTTTTTTTAATATGGTTGAATAGTAGATCATAGGGCGCAAATGAATATGCCATGCACTCCCTAATCCTCCGCTACGCCCGCTACTGCGTCAAAAGTCTCACAAAGAACGGAGAACGTGCCAAACAGAAAATCATGACGAAGATCTTCGTAAAGATAAGTTTAGTATGTTGATTAATAATATTAATTAGTAAAAATTTCCTGCCCTTAAAATTAAAAGGTTGTCCACCCACCATAAAAAAACCCTTATAAGTATATAATATTTTGATAACAACAAACTGTCAGTGAAGAACTGCCTTATAAGAGTTCGGGTTTATAATAAAAATGGTAAATTTTAAAACAATGTAAATTGACAAGTGTCACTGCGGCATGACGGTAACGTGTCAATGTGCGTTTGGACCCAGGAGTATGGACTTAATATGTTGAGCAAGTGGCTAACATCCATTTATCGTAAAAACAAAATCTGTTGATAGCCTCGGAGCCCCATATGACCCTATTAAGCTCAAATTACATTGCGACTGCTTAATCTACAAACCAGCTAACTGCACTTTTGACCAAAAATTAGATTTTGATGGCATTTTGTTATAAAGCACATTTTCTATGGTCACAAAAAAAATTAAACTCCTAAACCTATAAATAAATGCGTTATCGTTCTTCATACAAAACACCCAACTGCAGGCGCCACATTTCGAATATCGTAAATGAAACAACTCCGCTCTTTATATAATACGTATTATAAAAGGGAAGCAAAAATAGTGTATTAATTCATAATGCAGCTTATTTGTAAATACAAAATATTTCCAAGTGTATTTTTGGAATTGTTAAATTTTCCAAATGGACTTAGCCGGTTCAGTCGATTGGTAGATTCTCAGGCGTCAGATCGACAAGCAATGTCACGTATGACATGTGACCATGTGACAATATCTGACCGGGGAAAAAACAGGGAATACAATAAATTAGGCAATTGACATACTTCCGCTGATTATAGTATGAAAACTAATTGCACACAATTTGCAATATTGCATTGTAAATAATGTCGTCCCAACTGAGTGGAAAGCTGTAACATATGAATTTATGAAATTCTTTACTAATGCAATTTTCTAATGGCTTGCTGTTTTATAATGATGTGTTGTCATCATTGCAGACAATATTATGTTTGATTCCACTCCGGATAGAATTGGTAATGCATAATATACTAATTCTTCCATTGTTATTATCTGTCGACATTGTTGATTAGTAATTGGATATAACGTCAGGTTGCGTGGCAGGAAAAGTCATCAAATTCAAAAATAGAATAATATTTTTTCTTCTTCGTATGTGTGTCATTCACTGTTGGTTTATGAGAATTGTGGTTCTTTTAAAGGCATTTAAATGTTAGGGTAGCAGTGGCGAAGACTCCATACTAAGCGATTATTTGAAGCCTACCTTCTTAAGAAAAATATTTTTTAATTGCATATTGACTTATTTATATAATCACTTGATTATATTAAGAGCGTCCATAAGTGAAACGGCAAATAATTTTGAACAGTTTGTGGAACGAAATTTCGCAGTACTCGCCAATCGGAGACCGACCGTCAAAGTGATTGCAAGTCGATTTGTTTTGTCATGGCGTCGGATGAAAATATTCTTAAATCGTGTAAAGATGACTTAAAACTTTACATATGTACTTAAAAAAGAAAACATGTCAATGAATGTACTATTATTATTAGTAATATAACAATAAACATAACATTAAATGGACGCATGTTGAATTTTTATGACAAGTTATATTTCGTTCGGCTCGCGTCATTCGCACAATCCGCGCATCGCCTAGTCACGATCTTTTTAGACCATGACTCAGCTGAGGCATAGCCTTAATATATTCTATAAAATAATTTATTTTACCAACGAGAGATGCCGTGTGTGTAAGAATGTATTACACAGATAATTACAAAACAGTCTGTAAAGGTTTTAAAAAATATACCACAGCGCGCCATCTGTCTTGACGTAAATAAAGGTCGGATTATGTTTCAAATAATTCTCAATTTTTTTCATATGGACTTTACGTCACGTAGCTCCGCCCAGTCTATCGAATTTGATGAACTAAGGTAAGCTCCGATCGCAGAGCCTAAAACTAAATATTTAATAATTAGATAATTAAAAAAAATAATTATATGGTGTTTAATCGAATATTAATAAATATATACTGTTTTTAAAAATAAAAAGAACTTTTATCTAATGATTTTTGATGTGTAAGTATAAATGTTTTGAAAAAATACGTAAGTAATTTAAACTAATTTATTAATATATAAACTAATTTTATGTCGCCAGTGAATTTTTGAAGTTTCGTTAAATTAATGAGTCGTTGTCATCAGTGTGTACCTATTCATTAGTATCTAGTAATATCGTATTATCTTCTTATTTCTCGGAAGTATACCTGACAAGTGTGTTCTTTTTATCAGATCTCCAAGCCTACCTCTTTCCGAAAGTCAACCTTCGCCACCGGAGGGTAGTAATAAGCATTGAGCGCTAATAGGCATTCCTGAAATGACATCTAGAGACAAATTCATATGATTTACATATTATTAAAACAACTATTGTGTTATAAAATATTATTAGACATGAATAAATAGTTAACTAAGTTAATAACTGAGCAAATTCACACAATACCTATTATGTTATATTGTTAAATATTTTTGCAAGGAATGTTTTTATAGAATAAAAAAGAGCTACTTTTAGAATAAGCTAAGTAAAATTTATTGTGTAAATTTAAGAACTAGCTATATTCTCATAATGATATATTATAAGTATGTATTGTTACTTTATTGCATTAGGAATATTCTTAAATCAATAAATAGGTAATAAATTCCTTTAGAAATAAAATATTGTAAGTAGATGTAGTATCATGAATTTATTGTAATGTTCACATCATACAATTCATAGTGTGTGCTGTTATTGTTGAACACCTGCTGTATAAAGGATCTAGATATTGTCATAGTTACTCTTGTCCACGGGAACATCGCAAGTAACAATAAATTCCTGTTCAGCATTCAACCATATTGCGCATATAGTTAATGTAATGAGGACTTTCGTAACAGACTCCATAATGCTAAGTTATGTTAAATACCTGATTTACAAATTGTCAGTAAATTAAATCCAATGAAGTATTCCAATAAGATAATCACGTTAATTACTAATTTGGATAATTGAAGCGCCTAGTTTCAAACCCCCCTAAAACGGATTATGAACATTTTTGAGTTAGATATGTATTGATACAAAGATTGAACTTTAAAAAACGCCAAAAACTGTCAATACGTGTGATCAAAAAATAGGGTAAACTTCAAAACCCGGTAAAATGGTTGGGTGTGCTTTTAAAATACCCCTAAAATGGATAAGCCAAAATAGTCTTTAGAACAGCGATTTCCAAACTGGGAGGCGCGGAGTCATGCAAAGGGAGGAGCGAACAGTTTAACACAATTAATGTAGCCACAGGTTTGCAGTTTGCAAATGCATAGTTTATAAAACGGCCGCTAGTTATAAACTACATAAAAAACAGTCCTATAAAAGGTTGTTTGCAAACCTGTCTGAAAATATGGAGACTAATTTTATAACACCTCACTTATATACTATTGTGAAGCGCACCGGCTATCTCGTGAAAAATTGAAAGGGTCAAATCATAAAGTTGAAATTTGAGGAAAATTTGTTTAGAAACGATAATTTTGTTGTTGAACTTGTCTATTTGAAAATTCTAAAATAATTGAGTGAATAAGTCACTGCACGGACCACTGATGCATTCACTAATTTAAAAAGACAAAGTGAAGGCATTCACAAAAAATTGGAGCTTTGGAAATTAAAATAACAAAAAATAAAAAGTCGCCATGTTTACACAAACATCTATTTACTGAGTTCTTGGTTAGTTTGCTAATGCACCCTTCACATTATTTTATTAATAGTAAAAAAAGTCGCCTGCAGCGCTGATTTGTTTCAGGGCTATTAAATATTTTAAATATGTGGTTATAATATAAGTAGTAGGTACCTAGTCTTGTTTATTTTTATATATTTTTTTTTCATTTTTGTATTATTAGTACATTGGTGACTATTTAAAAAGGTGTTTGTATTATTTAATGAAATAAATGGGTAGGCGCCAAGATTAGATTTTTTTAAAGGGAGGCGTAGTAACATAAAGTTTGGAAACCACTGCTTTAGAATGTACGAATTAAATAATAAATACACGAAGTTCACAGATTTTATGGATATGAGTTTTTCTCAATTTTCTAAAAACTACCTAAAATCGTTTTAGGGGTTTTTGAAACTAGGCGCTTCAATTATTATAGTAGCTTGGTTAAACTGTGCTATAACAATTCATGCCTAGAATGCAATACACAATGAAGGTAAATAAATACGTTATGTCACCAAGTATTGTTTGTAATATTGTAATTAGTATTGTGTTGTCCCTTGTTGGCTTTTACAATGTATACGTAATTAAAAGTTATTATTTTAAAACAAACGTAAATTTAATTAGAGTGAGACAGTAGCTGGTATGAAGACGTTTGATTATCTCTCCAGTGATCCTGCATAGCTGAAGGTAGATATACGGTAAATCGTTTTACAGTGGCACCATGGGTACGGCAAATGCGGCTTGCAGTTGTAGTGGTATTGTTTGCTAGCATTGAAACAGGCATTTTCGCAAGCAATTCAATACACGCGCGAATCGCCTATGGTGCCACTGTATAATGATTTACCATACTGAGTGGCCTGTAGCGTCCTTATCTTGGTTGGACCCTCGAGAGCAGTAGACTATCTCCCCTCTTGAATCGTTAAATTTTCAATATTCTTTTCTAGCTACTTTAAATGTATAGTATTACCATATAATTCAATAGTTAGTAAATGTGTACCTATTCTCTTATATAGTGTTTTCAGAACCATCTCGATCTATGTCAAGTAGTTATGTACTCTAAATGGCATAGGCATTACAAACATTTTCAAGTCTGTGGTTTGTTGGATTCACTAATCAGGCGTACACAACAAGCGGCTATATCGCAGTGTATAATGAAATCGATAAAAATAATGGAACATAAAATTCACATAAATAAATAAATAAATAAAATAAAATAAAAAAGCCTTTTTATTTCTTACAAATAAAAGTAAATGAAGAAAATCACAAAAAATTTAAATCCGTATACAACGCCATCTCTGATACATGACAGAAACAATAAACAAGAAACAAACAAACAAAAGAAAGAATGATAGTCGAAATGTCTAACTGACAATGGTGTGGTGTGCCCAACATTTCGTGCTTCATGTCAACAGCTGAATTTGCTTGAAAACGATACTCATTGCGATATGACAATCGCTGAAGCAATTGTTTCTGCATCTCTAAGTCAGATACGCACTTTATTTACTATCATTATTTCGACATGCTTCCCATCGAATCCACCTGAACTGTAAAACAAATACAAGGATGACTTGTCAGAAGACATTTTACATCGAATTCGTGTCAGTTCAGGGAATCCCGATCTCGAGGTGAATGAGGAGATACATAACCAGGCTTTGCTTTTGATCGAATACATGTGTTACCTCATGTGTGGCAGTTTTTTAGTCAAGTTAGGAATGCCAACGCCACATCATGGAATGAACGACGCTTTCAATCGAGAATTGGAACGTGATCGTGAATATGATCGAGATGCATTGAACCAATCAGTTCGAACGAATGTACCACTGTTGAACCCTCAACAGAAGGAAGTGTACGATACGTTAATGAAGGCAATTGATGATGGAAATGGTGGCTTATTTTTCCTCGACGCGCCCGATGGAACTGGGAAGACATTCCTCATGTCATTGATTTTGGCTACTGTTCGTGCGAGATCCGAAAATGCTGTAGCAGTTGCTTCTTCTGGGATAGCGACCACGTTGTTAGAAGGATGCTGAACGCCTCATTCAACGTTGAAATTGCCGACTGAAAAACCGACATGCACTATTGCGAAATACTCAGCAATGTCCAAAGTTTTGTTAGCAAGTAAAATCATCACCTGGGATGAATGCACAATGGCGCACAAACTCGCATTGAAAGCACTCAATCGAACTATGAAAGATCTGCGCAATGACTCAAGAAGTTTTGGAGGCGCAATGATTCTACTATCTGGCGATTTTCGCCAAACACTACCAGTCATTCCAAGATCGACCGCTGCTGATGAAATAAATGCTTGCCTCAAATCATCGACTCTGTGGTACTATGTGAAGACACTTCAGCTGACGACAAACATGCGAGTTGCATTGCTAAACGATCCAGCTGCCGAAGATTTCTCCAAGCAATTGCTGACTATCGGTAACGGCCGTGTTCCTGTCGATGAATCGAGCGGATTGATTTCGTTTCCGCTGAATTTTTCTAAATTTAACTAAGGACGAACTCATCAACAAAGTGTTACCAAACATCATTGCTAATCACAAACATGACAATTGGTTGAGTGAACGAGTATTCTTGCGGTAAAGAACAAAGATGACGATCACTTAAACTTCACAATTCAAAATCAAATCGTTGGTCTACTGCATTCCTTCAAATCTATCGACTGTGTAACAAACGAAGACGAAGCAACCAACTATCCAACTGAATTTTTAAACTCATTGGATCTGCCTGGCTTGCCACCGCACAATTTACGACTGAAGGTTGGCTCGGTAGTCACCATTGAATTGAAATTGAATTACAATATGTAAACTTACCAGACCCAGGATTCGAACCTGGGACCCTCGACACTATAGGCCGGCGCTTAATCCACGCGGTCATCGTGTGTGTACAGTTCAATAAAATTAAAATACTTTTCATTTTGATTTGATTTTTGCACATTTATTGAACTTTTTCATTTTGAGTATTCATTTTAACTTAATAAAAAAACTGAATTTAATTCAGCTAATAAGTTAACACAAGATTATTGATTCTGAGGCGGTACGAAGTTTGCCGGGTCAGCTAGTCTATATGTTACGCCGAATGTGCGAAATTGAATATTACATGAAATGGGCAAAATTTTGCCTAAATTATGAAAAATGCAAGCCCGTTGCCTTATTCATGAATTAGACAAAATATCTGGAGAGTGCGTGAAATCGGCAGTAATTTTTCTGCCTACTTCATGTCTTTGACAAATTAGATAGTAGCGCTACGGTGGTATTTTTTGCAACTAAACTAAATGTATCAAATGCTCATGGATTGGTCAAAATGTACATTTATATTATCTATGGTCAAAATAGATGATCGCGCTCCGTGGTGTTTTTTGCAACTAAACAAATGTGTCAAATGTCATTGATTATAATCATTATAATATAAAAATATACCAATCAATAACTACAATGACGTTCATATCCATTTACTATGCGCAAAAAAATCTAGAACTATAATATGATAACGGAAGAATTTTATTGAAAAGTATTTTCGCGATTTGATTCGTGCTTGGGTATCAATTGTGCAATGGTCGATTGAATGTTTGTGATAGTTTGTTGACACTTGATAGCTAACCTCAAAATGGACATTCAGTTGAATACTTTAATTCAGAATTACAAAACCTAACCTAACCTAACCTAACCTAACCTAATAATAATAATATTATATTATGTCCAATTATAACTAATAAAACCATCCGTATTAAATTTACTTTTTCTTCTGTCATGTTGACAGTTCAAGAATTCCATACCGTGGCGAATTCATGTACTCAGCAGAAAAATTACCTAATTCATGAATAAGGCAACAGGCTTGACTATTACATGAATTAGCCAAAATTTTGCCCATTTCATGTAATAGTCAATTTCGCACGTTTGGTGTAACATATATATATATATATATAAAACAAAGTCGGGTTAGTTACACCATTTATAACTCAAGAATGGCTGGACCGATTTTTATGATCTTTGATTTGTTGGTTTTTCCTCCGCCCCGAATAACAGAATAACTATTAAAACATTGGATAAATCACGGAAAAAATAAATTATGAAGAAAATTCATTTTCTCATACATTTTGTATCGAACGGCTTTTGACTGATATCGATGAATTATTTAAATGATGGACCTCGCGCATACGAAAACAAAAGAAAATCACAAAAAAATTAAATCCGTATACAACGCCATCTCTGATACATTACAGAAACAATAAACAAGAAACAAACAAACAAAAGAAAGTATGAACATGGCGTTTTTGACAGTTGATTCAGTTCAGCCTCGGATAATACCGAAAGACTTTGATGTAGACAAATAGCGATTTTGACGTGATTTACAAACGATAAGTTGCCTTCTAAAATGTTCACTTTGTGAGGTTATCAAATTTGTGAATGTGCGCGTACCGATAATTGCTTCATTATGTAATTTTGAATTGTGTGATTAATTTTCCAGTGTTATTTACAATGCCGCGAGCCAGAAAATCTAATCTATCTATATCTATATAAAACAAAGTCGGGTTAATTACACCATTTATTTTATAACTCAAAAACGGCTGGACCGATTTTTGTGATCTTTAATTTGTTGGATTTGTCTCTGCCCTGAATAGCAGAATAACTATTAAAACACGTTGTTAGAAGGATGCCGAACGGCTCATTCAGCGTTGAAATTGCCGTTAAACCTTCAAACGACTGAAACACCGACAAGCAGTATTGCGATACACTCAGCAATGGCCAAAGTTTTGGTAGCAAGTAAAATCATCACCTGGGATGAATGCACAATGGCGCACAAATGCGCATTGGCAGCACTCAATCGAACTATGAAAGATCTGCGCAATTACTCAAGATGTTTTGGTGGCGCAATGATTCTACTATCTGGCAATTTCCGGCAAACACTACCAGTCATTCCAAGATCGACCGCTGCCGATGAAATGAACGCATGCCTCAAATCATAGACTCTGTGGCGATATGTGAAGAAACTTCATCTGACGACAAACATGCTAGTTGCATTGCTAAACGATCCAGCTGCCGAAGATTTCTCTAAGCAATTGCTGACTATCGGTAACTGCCGTGTTCCTGTCGACGAATCGAACGGATTGATTTCGTTTCCGCTGAATTTTTGAAATTTCGTCTCAGCGAAGGACGACCTCATTAACAAAGTGTTCCCGAACGTCATTGCTAACCACAAAAATCACAATTGGTTGAGTGAACGAGCAATTTTTGCGGCAAAAAACAAAGATGTGGATCATTTAAACTTCACAATTCAAAATCAAATCGTTGGTCCAATGCATTCCTTCAAATCTATCGACTGTGTAATAAACGAAGACGAAGCAACCAACTATCCAACTGAATTTTTAAACTTATTGGATCTGCCTGGCTTGCCACCGCACAATTTACAACTGAAGATTGACTTGGTAGTTATCATGCTTCGAAATCTGAACCAACCAAAACTATGTAATCTATTTCATTTTGATTTTATTGAACTTAATTCATTTTGAGTATTTTAATTCAGCTAATAAATTAACACATAAGATAAGTGATTCTGAGACGGTACGAAGTTCGCCGGGTCAGCTAGTAATTAAATAAATCAAACGATATCTCCGAAACAATCTAATTGCATCATCATTAATAATAATTATTAATTTCGTATTTTCAATTATTATGAAACAAAATAAGATAAAATAATATTCCATTATGCATTTGGCAAGTGGTCGAAAAAATATGAAACCGGTTGGTCATATAAACTTATACAATTAAATTATTCGTTCTAAAATGGTACCTATATATATATATATATATATATATATATACTATTATGCTAATGCCAAGTAGGTACATACCATACCCAATTATTCTAATAATTGTATTATTGTTAAACAAACAAAAAACTTGAGTGGGTAATAATAATCTGTATTATTTTGTTCTTACTATTTATTCTACGCTCCTCCAAATTTATGTTTCATTATAGTTTATAGCGATAACGTCGTAATAAATTATGTGTATTATTAGGAAATTAGTAATACAATCTACATATTGTATAGGGTTATCAAATAAGAGATCATTCAATAAGTATCACGAGATATATGCAGTGCTCGAAATGGAAAATTTCACGAACAGGAACGCTCTATAATTTTCCGAAAAAACGGTATGCTTAATTTTTTTTCTTTACATACGTACGTACGTTGGATGTATAAATGCAACAATAAACTTTGAACTTCTTACGCGAATGTATATTGAGCAAGTGGGCAAGGATTGTCAGCGCCGCAGGCGAAAGAACCTCGTCTCAACAAAGTATACCGTCAAGAATTGTATTATTCTTTACTCTTACTTTATCTACCACCCATAATCAGCAGGCATGTTACTTCTACCACCACTCGTCACTGCTTATAACTAATATTACTGTCTCATTTGGGATAGTTCAGTTTGTTAATTAATTAAACTTAAAAAACAACATATCCACATACCTACCATAAAGATTCAAATTAAAAATTAATTTACATATAACAAATTTTACAGATTATAGATTCAAGACGAGCACAGAATATTTATAAAAAAATTAAAGAAATAGTATTAAAATAGTGTTTAAAAATAAAGAAATAGATGCAGCAACTATTAGAAAAAATAGTAAGTACCTATACAGAGACGAGTAGGTAAATACAAAATTTATACAGTACATATCTGTATACCGATAGAGTTAACTACGCCATTTAATTATTTAAGAAGTTATCAAACTAAGAATTTATAAATCGTTCACATAAACTCGTTCTCACGCAGGAGGAATATACCAATATCCGAAGCGATTTGGTTGAACACAGTGTGTAAGCGTTCTTAAGATAAATCAATCGGATAAAGCCATGGATGGCATCCACACAGCTTCAAACAAAGGATCCTCAAAGATTTCTTTTGGACCTTCTCCACCATAAGGGCCATTAGGTCATACCTACTTCTAAGAAAAGCTTCAAGCCATCATCACCAAACTACGTAATTATAGCATTTTAAATTACCAATGGTGTATCATTAATTATCGGCTTTTGAGCTTTGAGAATCGATGTCTCCGCCGAATCTTAGGGGCACATTGGTACGACCGCGTTACAAATACCCGAGTTCGTGAGCACAGCAGCCTTCGGTGATTGAAGTTATCACGAAGAGACGATTTACGTGGCTGGGACACGTATTCCGGATGCTGCCAAAGAATGCGGCACTTCGTACCCTTGTGGCACAGCCTCAAGGGTTCCATCGCCGTGGCCGCCTCTCCCTCACCCTGCAGCGGTGCTACAAAAGCGACCTATTTGCTGCAGGTCTGACATGGCGGGAGGCGCATGGCGATGGACCGAGGGAAGTGGCGCCAATGCTTGCCCTATGCCCCAATATTAGGACATGACAGGGTAGAAGAAGAAGTATCATTAATTATATAAGATAAAACATGACGGAAGGTGCAACTCGAGTTGCTAAACACGATTCCTATAGAATAATATAAAATTGTCATTAATCAGTAGGTACCTACCTATATTCAACATTATAAGGACTAATATTGTAGTGTATGTATATACCTATACCATAGGCCCCACATCGTGAAGCTGGCCCCCAGGCTAGGATCTTTGGTGGGGCCCCCTTCTTATCGCTAAGAATAAAGGCAGTATGTACGGGGTAACAATAATCTGTATATTTAGTGTTTTATTGTATATTTTAAAACATCCATACGAATTATGGAGATGTCGAGTATTGATAAACAATTAAGAATTGTTTCGTATAACTGTCTATAACCACATAACTATAAATAATAGTATTGTAAGAAAATTCTTTTTTTTTACTATTAAAGCAAATTTGTGATGTGTGTTTATCTCACTTATCTGGTCGATTCGCCTCGCCGGGCTCCTCCTGAGCACGGGCTCCCAGGCTAGAGCCCTTTCAGCCCCTCGTTGTGGAGACCATGACCTATATGTTACAATGATGATGCTTTGGTTACCATTATTGTAATATACGTACACTTACCACCTCAGATTAAAGAACTTACCACCGTATTTATTTAATCTATGACTACCATCTAAAATTATTTGTTGTCCGCACTGAACATTTACCTACCTAATTTTGTGAGTGTATTTTAAACTAAACGATTCAATTTGTGATGTTTGTCCTTACCTAGTCTCATTATAGTCATTATTATTGCCACGGTGATGAATAATGATAATACAGAACAATAATTTATTATTATGATAGTAATAAAATTTTATTGGACGATATTCCTTTTTTTTTAAAACAAATTTACAAACAAAAATTAACTAAAAGTTCTCTACATAGTAGGTATCTATTATTTCTATTATTTTTAAAGTAGCAAGTTACAACGTATGTAATTATAACACAATAGAAACGTCCCTTAAAAATAAACTAATTACGGTAGGCTATTCAATAGTTTCATACCAAAACAGTATTGTCGATCTTAAATGCTTATTGGAGTGAATTCTTATTTTTTTAGCAGATTTACACGAAGTACCTACTACTTAATTAAACCTTCATAAAATTTATAAATATCCACTCATATTTATCATTTTCAAAACGAAAAAATTCTGCTTGTGGCCACTGGTCAACAGCATTATATGTTAAATCAGTTTGGATACCAACGACAAAAAATATACTTATATGTAATATATAGAAAGGTATCGCCTGCTGAGATGTTTAACCAAATTTCAAGAGAACAAATTTAAATAATACAAAATGTTTTAAAAAACAAGCGATTATCACTGATAAGTAGATTTTAGCGGAATTGTACGATTTAAATTACCAAACTTTATCATATTAATTTTACCACCGAAAATTTTGCCCGCAAAAATAGACGTGGGTATAAAATTAACACGGCGATTAGATGGCGATGAAAATAAATAAGTTTTATCACTCACAATAAAATATAAGTAATAAATTAGTAGGTAAGTAAATTCGCAATGCATACCAGTCAAAGGTAAAAGCGAGACTGTACTGAGATGTTTCATACTTTAGAAATTATTATACAAATATGTAGGTGCCATCTTTATTTTTTATTGAATTTAAGTTATTTAAGTACAAAAGGTTTTCAAACAATGTCAGCAAAGGCACAATTCTTTTGTGGCTTGCAGCTGTAGTTACTTTTTTTTATGTAAGTATGCAATTATTTGGAGTGTTTAGACAATGCATTTAGACACGGATGTATCGACACAAAAAAGAAAATTGAAAGAAATTTAGGGAGGTCATAAATTTTATTTTTAACCCTTGCACGCCCGGCATGACATAACTTCGTTAATTTTTAATTTTGAGAAAAACTTTAAAAGATACATTCACACATAAATACCTCAATCTAACGAACCGCAACGCAATTTTAAATGAATCCACGAGCCGGAACGGTATATTTTGGAATTCCACGAACCACAACGGCGCTCCGGTGCGTTCCTGTCCATTTCGAGCGCTGGATATATGGCATGATGCGCCATCTTGTTGGGTCCACTCCACACAGTCCACATCAAACTCATTTTAATTCATGCCAGTAAAATCAGCAATCATGTTTCTGCAGCGTTCTCCATCGACAGTAACCATAGACTAATATACCATATACAGTAACTGTATTGCCATTATCGTCTAAAAAATACGGTCCAATTACATCTCATGACCATAAACTACATGAAACTGTTTGTTTTAAATTCAAATGTATTTCAAGAATTACATGTGGGTTTTCATAACTCCAAATGCGACAATTATTGTGCGTATTTACGAACTCATTTACCAAAAAATGAGCTTCATCGTTGGAGATGAATTTTTCATGTGGGTCTGTTTCAAGTCGCTCTAAAGCCCAATAAGCAAAAATTCGACGCAGTGGTCATATTATTGTATCTCATCTCAGTGGTATTGTCATCTCCCTCCATTTTAGAAAGTGCAAACACGCTGTCACTTTTATTTTTTGTGGTTTTTCGCCTGGATTCAGGACTTCGAGGTGGACAAATAACACACCGGAATTGTGTTGGAAACGGCGAGATGTAATTACGTTTAATATTATCTAATGGTTACATTTTTATACAAATTCTTATCTTTTTAATTTAATTTTGGCGGAGAGCGAAGTTAACACTGCTTACTGCGTTGCTATCAAAAATGCTTCTCTCCCGCTAAAACAAACGGCCGCTTACGAGCGGTACAAATGCGGCGTTGCCGTTCATATTTTTTTGCAACGGCATTCAGACAATGTTGCCGGTCAGATATTTAACATTATTTAATTATTTTCGCAATCAACCCTTACTATTTGTTGGTTTGATACCGACTCGGCTTCTCTAGATACACAGACACATCTCCAAATGGGGACCATTCGGGGGTGTAGTAGTATACTGTATTTTATACGCCTTCAAATGCAAATCTTTATGAAGAATGTTCCATGTGATGCCAAAAGAAAGTTCTTGAGAACGACGTGTAATTGATTGTTCTGGGTATTCATTCTCACTTTGCTTCACAACTGATATTTTCATCACAAACATTACAATTTGACTCAATCTTTTTAATTAAATTACGAATAGTAAGCTCTATAGGTCAATTATTTTGATCATAAATTTCACCTAATGCCAGAAACGTAGCTCGAATAAATTCATTATTGACAATTTTTATACGCTGTACAACTATGTATCTTTCCACGATGATTTTCCAAACAATACTGAACACAATTAATGTGAATTTTGGTGGGAATCAGCAAAAAAATGGTTGCTATGACGTTTTAAAAATCTATAGTACTAATTTGATAACCCTTTACATAAATTACTAATGATGATTTTTCAGGCCGTATTCCTTGAATACTACAAATTGCATCACGTCAAACGTAAATATATGAAATAATTCGCGTGAATCATAGCTAAGAGGCGTAACCATTCACCCGTAAAGTGAAAGACGGGAATTCGAATCCCACTCGTTCCAACTTTTCTTCAAGATTTTTTACTAATATGTATGTTTCTGAGATGTTCAAAATTATGTGTATTATTGAATCACTTTATATTTAATCAATATCCAATACTCGAATTAACGCCAATTGTACCTTTAAGTAGAGTTGGGTTTCGGGAATTTCCCGACGGTAATTCTCGAGAAATTTTCAGAATTTTCCATCCCGAATCTCAAGAATGGAAATTTTTAACATTTCGGGAAATCCCGGATCTCGAGAATCTTTTCTCGGGACTCGGGATTTCTTTATTATCAAATATTAATTGAAAAAACGATTTACTATATGGAAAAAATGGACAGAAAACACAAAATTCAAGGACTGCTCGGGGCATTTAACACAATTAAGCCAACGTCGAACCAAAATGAGCGCAATTTTTGCAACATCAGGGAATTTTGTGTCTCAAAAGCGTACGCGATTGTCAGTCTGTGTTTTTTGAAATTCTATTTTAATAAGTAATGTTTTAAATTACTTTTGTTTTCCTACTTGTCTTAGATAAATAAAAAAAAAATATATTATTTTGGAATTTGTCTGTTTTTACACAGATTTTAGGATTTTACAAGTATTTTTAAAAAATCCCGATTTGTCGAGAATTCTTTTTTGGAAATCCTGAATTTCGAGAATGTATAGGTATTTCTGGTGTTTCCGAATAACGTAGGTATGTCCGATAACGAATGTTCAATTCATAAATGTTGTGTATTGTTCATTGAATAAAAATATAGTCTAATTAACATTTTATTTACAAATAACATTAAAAAATATTTAGGTAGGTAATATTTGAGAATCCTAGTAATACTTACCTATTTAGATATTATCGAAAAAAAATATAAATGAAAACTTTCCACTGTGTAGGTATCTACTATCTTGTTTGAAAGCTACATATTGTATGTATGTATCATTGAAACATATTGGAAATAGGCCCATGGTAATACGAGGGTGGGTCAATTAGTCCTTAGAAAAGCCGACAAGTGGCGCGACTAATACTGTAAGCGGTTTGTTTTCATGCAGCGGCACTACCGATTCAGTATGCTGCGAAGTTTCAATCAGATTGGTCGGGTTGTTGTGTGTTTCTCGTACATTTAAAAAAAAAATTGCTTGTGGAAAATGGGAAAATGGAAAATGGAGAAAATTGAGTTTAGAGCTGTTATTAAACATTTTAATATAAAAGGGTTAACAGCAAAGGAAATAAAAAATGAGTTGGATTTAGTTCACGGCATATCTGCTCCTTCACTTGCAACTATTTATAACTGGTTAAATGAATTTAAACGTGGTCGTACATCAACAAAGGATGAACCACGCTCAGGACGTCCTGTAGAGGTGACTACACCAGAAATGATCAATAAAATCCACGATATGGTGTTAAGTGACCGAAGATTAAAGTTGAGTGAGATAATTGAGGTTACAGGGATCTCAAAAGGTAGCGTCATTTCTATTTTACATGACAAATTGGGCATGAAAAATATTTCTGCAAGATGGGTGCCGCGTTTGCTCACAGTCGACAATAAACGCAATAGGGTGGTGGCCTCTAAAGCCCTGTTGTCGCTCATGCAACGCAATCCGGATGATTTTTTTCGTCGCTTTGTGACTGTAGATGAAACATGTATACACCACTATACTCCCGAGATGAAAGAACAGTCAAAGCAGTAGATTGCGAAGGCAAACCATGTCCAAAGAAGGCGAAAACCGTGAAATCAGCTGGTAAGGTTATGGCTACTGTATTTTGGGATGCACGTGAAATTATTTTCGTTGACTATTTGGAAAAAGGAAAAACAATAACAGGGGATTATTATGCATCTTTATTGGGCCAGCTAAAAAACAAAATTGAAGAAAAACGGCCTCATTTAAACAGGAAAAAAATCCTCTTTCATCAGGACAATGCCCGTGTTCACACATGTTTACGATCAATGGCTAAAATTGAAGAATTGAAGTTCGAATTGGTCGACCACCCACCGTATTCGCCAGATTTAGCCCCCAGTGACTTTTTCCTTTTCCCAAACTTAAAAAAATGGCTAAGTGGACAACGTTTTTTTTCAAATGAAGAAGTCATCGATCGGACAAATGCTTATTTTGAGGACCTTCCGAAAACTTATTTTTCTGACGGTTTAAAAAAAATTGAGAAACGTCTAACCAAGTGTATTGAGCTCCAAGGAGATTATGTTGAGAAATAAAAAAAAAATACAAAAATAAAAACTGTTTTAATGCTTTTTTCTAAGGAATTATTGACCCACCCTCGTAATGTCGTGAAATAAATCTACTTGCTTAATTATTATTTTTTTATAACTCAGTAGGTATATAGCTACTTATTCATAATATTACTATATTGTATTGTAAGCTGCAAGTTTACACAAGGTAAGGTATGTATACAATAATAATTTTTATTTGTCATAATGATATTAAATTTAAATGTAGGTCATATTATAAATATGACCAATAAAATCAATTATAAATTGAATGAATGAAAAGAACATAACTCCATGCAAAATGTGTTTAAAGACTTCAAACTACAACCAGGCCTTAGCGAACTCTGTACAGAGGTTGCACATACATAACTATAATAAGTAAATGATAACTTACACAACTATTATAGAGAGGACTCAATTGTTTTCAGCTGTAGCTAGAGTTGAGTTTTGGGAATTTCCCGACGGGAATTCTCGAAAAATTTTCGAATTTTTCAATCCCGAATCTCGAGAATTGAAATTTTTAACATTTCGGGAAATCCCGGATCTCGAGAATCTTTTCTTTATTATCAAATATTAAATGAAAAAACTATTTTCTATATGAAAAAAGTGGACAGAAAACACAAAACGTTCAGAGACTGGTGGGGCATTTAACACAATTAAGCCAACGTCGACTCAAAATGAGCGCAGTTTTAGCAAAATCAGGGAGTTTCAGCAAGTTTTTGAATTATTTTTGTTTTCCTACTTCTATTTCGTTTGTCTAAAAAAAACATATTTTTTTGGAATTTGTCTGTTTTTACACTGAGTTTTTTTTAAAATTCCCCGATATCTCGAGAATTCTCGAGAATTCTATTCGGGAAGTCCCGAATCTTGAGATTGAGATTTTCTCGGGAAATACCCTACTCGAACTGTAGCCATAAGCATGAAAAACAGTACCAGGCGCAGTAGCGTAGTAGTAAATACTAGTAGAGCACACTAAACTTTGTCAGTCATACATATTTGTTTTCATTGAACTAATAATACAAATTGCAGATGGTGCTGGTTAGTTTTTAAAAAGCAATTAAACCCTATCTCACCAAACCATAATAGTTTAGTTATGTTATGGGCGATTTGACAAAAATAGTGCACACGTTTTCAGTCATACTTATTTATGTTCGTTGAATAATTAAGAATACATATTATCACAGATGGTGTCTGTTAATTAGTTTTTTTTAATATGGTTGAATAGTTGATCATTTAAATATTATTTAAGGTTTCCTAAAAAAGGGCGCAAATGAATATGCCATGCACTCCCTAATCCTCCGCTACGCCCGCCACTGCGTCAAAAGTCTCACAAAGAACGGAGAACGTGCCAAACAGAAAATCATGACGAAGATCTTCGTAAAGATAAGTTTAGTTTGTTGATTAATAATATTAATTAGTAAAAATTTCCTGCCCTTAAAATTAAAAGGTTGTCCACCCACCATAAAAAAACCCTTATATATAATATTTTGATAACAACAAACTGTCAGTGAAGAACTGCCTTATAAGAGTTCGGGTTTATAATAAAAATGGTAAATTTTAAAACAATGTAAATTGACAAGTGTCACTACGGCATGACGGCGACGTGTCAATGTGCGTTTGGACCCAGGAGTATGGACTTAATATGTTGAGCAAGTGGCTAACATCCATTTATCGTAAAAACAAAATCTGCTGATAGCCTCGGAGCCCCATATGACCCTATTAAGCTCAAATTACATTGCGACTGCTTAATCTACAAACCAGCTAACTGCACTTTTGACCAAAAATTAAATTTTGATGGCATTTTGTTATAAAGCACATTTTCTATGGTCACAAAAAAAATTAAACTCCTAAACCTATAAATAAATGCGTTATCGTTCTTCATACAAAACACCCAACTGCAGGCGCCACATTTCGAATATCGTAAATGAAACAACTCCGCTCTTTATATAATACGTATTATAAAAGGGAAGCAAAAATAGTGTATTAATTCATAATGCAGCTTATTTGTAAATACAAAATATTTCCAAGTGTATTTTTGGAATTGTTAAATTTGCCAAATGAACTTAGCCGGTTCAGTCGATTGGTAGATTCTCAGGCGTCAGATCGACAAGCAATGTCACGTATGACATGTGACCATGTGACAATATCTGACCGGGGAAAAAACAGGGAATACAATAAATTAGGCAATTGACATACTTCCGCTGATTATAGTATGAAAACTAATTGCACACAATTTGCAATATTGCATTGTAAATAATGTCGTCCCAACTGAGTGGAAAACTGTAACATATGAATTTATGAAATTCTTTACTAATGCAATTTTCTAATGGCTTGCTGTTTTATAATGATGTGTTGCCATCATTGCAGACAATATTATGTTTGATTCCACTCCGGATAGAATAAAATTGGTAATGCATAATATACTAATTCTTCCATTGTTATTATCTGTCGACATTGTTGATTAGTAATTGGATATAACGTCAGGTTGCGTGGCAGGAAAAGTCATCAAATTCAAAAATAGAATAATATTTTTTCTTCTTCGTATGTGTGTCATTCACTGTTGGTGTATGAGAATTGTGGTTCTTTTAAAGGCATTTAAATGTGAGGGTATCAGTGGCGAAGACTCCATACTAAGCGATTATTTGAAGCCTACCTTCTTAAGAAAAGTATTTTTTAATTGCATATTGACTTATTTATATAATCACTTGATTTTATTAAGAGCGTACATAAGTGAAACGGCAAATAATTTTGAACAGTATGTGGAACGAAATTTTGCAGTACTCGCCAATCGGAGACCGACCGTCAAAGTGATTGCAAGTTGATTTGTTTTGTCATGGCGTCGGATGAAAATATTCTTAAATCGTGTAAATATGACTAAAAAACTTTACATTTGTACTTAAAAAAGAAAACATGTCAATGAATATACTATTATTATTAGTAATATAACAATAAACATAACATTAAATGGACGCATGTTGAATTTTTATGACAAGTTATATTTCGTTCGGCTCGCGTCATTCGCACAATCCGCGCATCACCTAGTCACGATCTTTTTAGACCATGACTCAGCTGAGGCATAGCCTTAATATATTCTATAAAATAATTTATTTTACCAACGAGAGATGCCGTGTGTGTAAGAATGTATTACACAGATAATTACAAAACAGTCTGTTAAGGTTTTAAAAAATATATCACAGCGCGCCATCTGTCTTGACGTAAATAAAGGTCGGATTATGTTTCAAATAATTCTCATTTTTTTTCATATGAACTTTACGTCACGTAGCTCCGCCCAGTCTATCGAATTTGATGAACTAAAGTAAGCTCCGATCGCAGAGCCTAAAACTAAATAATTGATAATTAGATAATTTAAAAAAAAATTATATGGTGTTTAATCGAATATTAATAAATATAGACTGTTTTTTAAAATAAAAAGAACTTTTATCTAATGATTTTTGATGTGTAAGTATAAATGTTTTGAAAAAATACGTAAGTAATTTAAACTAATTTATTAATATATAAACTAATTTAATGTCGCCAGTGAGTTTTTGAAGTTTCATTAAATTAATGTGTCGTTGTCATCAGTGTGTACCTATTCATTAGTATCTAGTAATATCGTATTATCTTCTTATTTCTCGGAAGTATACCTGACAAGTGTGTTCTTTTTATCAGATCTCCAAGCCTACCTCTTTCCGAAAGTCAACCTTCGCCACCGGAGGGTAGTAATAAGCATTGAGCGCTAATAGGCATTCCTGAAATGACATCTAGAGACAAATTCATATGATTTACATATTATTAAAACAACTATTGTGTTATAAAATATTTTTAGACATGAATCAATAATTACCTAAGTTAATAACTGAGCAAATTCACACAATACCTATTATGTTATATTGTTAAATATTTTTGCAAGGAATGTTTTTATAGAATAAATAAGAGCTACTTTTAGAATAAGCTAAGTAAAATTTATTGTGTAAATTTAAGAACTAGCTATATTCTCATAATGATATATTATAAGTATGTATTGTTACTTTATTGCATTAGGAATATTCTTAAATCAATAAATAGGTAATAAATTCCTTTAGAAATAAAATATTGTAAGTAGATGTAGTATCATGAATTTATTGTAATGTTCACATCATAAAATTCATAGTGTGTGCTGTTATTGTTTAACACCTGCTGTATAAAGGATCTAGATATTGTCATAGTTACTCTTGTCCACGGGAACATCGCAAGTAACAATAAATTCCTGTTCAGCATTCAACCATATTGCGCATATAGTTAATGTAATGAGGACTTTCGTAACAGACTCCATAATGCTAAGTTATGTTTAATACCTGATTTACAAATTGTCAGTAAATTAAATCCAATGAAGTATTCCAATAAGATAATCACGTTAATTACTAATTTGGATAATTGAAGCGCCTAGTTTCAAACCCCCCTAAAACGGATTATGAACATTTTTGAGTTAGATATGTATTGATACAAAGATTGAACTTTAAAAAACGCCAAAAACTGTCAATACGTGTGATCAAAAAATAGGGTAAACTTCAAAACCCGGTAAGATGGTTGGGTGTGCTTTTAAAATACCCCTAAAATGGATAAGCCAAAATAGTCTTTAGAACAGCGATTTCCAAACTGGGAGGCGCGGAGTCATGCAAAGGGAGGCGCGAACAGTTTAACACAATTAATGTAGCCACAGGTTTGCAGTTTGCAAATGCATAGTTTATAAAACGGCCGCTAGTTATAAACTACATAAAAAACAGTCCTATAAAAGGTTGTTTGCAAACCTGTCTGAAAATATGGAGACTAATTTTATAACACCTCACTTATATACTATTGTGAAGCGCACCGGCTATCTCGTGAAAAATTGAAAGGGTCAAATCATAAAGTTGAAATTTGAGGAAAATTTGTTTAGAAACGATAATTTTGTTGTTGAACTTGTCTATTTGAAAATTCTAAAATAATTGAGTGAATAAGTCACTGCACGGACCACTGATGCATTCACTAATTTAAAAAGACAAAGTGAAGGCATTCACAAAAAATTGGAGCTTTGGAAATTAAAATAACAAAAAATAAAAAGTCGCCATGTTTACACAAACATCTATTTACTGAGTTCTTGGTTAGTTTGCTAATGCACCCTTCACATTATTTTATTAATAGTAAAAAAAGTCGCCTGCAGCGCTGATTTGTTTCAGGGCTATTAAATATTTTAAATATGTGGTTATAATATAAGTAGTAGGTACCTAGTCTTGTTTATTTTTATATATTTTTTTTTCATTTTTGTATTATTAGTACATTGGTGACTATTTAAAAAGGTGTTTGTATTATTTAATGAAATAAATGGGTAGGCGCCAAGATTAGATTTTTTTAAAGGGAGGCGTAGTAACATAAAGTTTGGAAACCACTGCTTTAGAATGTACGAATTAAATAATAAATACACAAAGTTCACAGATTTTATGGATATGAGTTTTTCTCAATTTTCTAAAAACTACCTAAAATCGTTTTAGGGGTTTTTGAAACTAGGCGCTTCAATTATTATAGTAGCTTGGTTAAACTGTGCTATAACAATTCATGCCTAGAATGCAATACACAATGAAGGTAAATAAATACGTTATGTCACCAAGTATTGTTTGTAATATTGTAATTAGTATTGTGTTGTCCCTTGTTGGCTTTTACAATGTATACGTAATTAAAAGTTATTATTTTAAAACAAACGTAAATTTAATTAGAGTGAGACAGTAGCTGGTATGAAGACGTTTGATTATCTCTCCAGTGATCCTGCAGCTATTATAGCTGAAGGTAGATATAAGGTAAATCGTTTTACAGTGGCACCATGGGTACGGCAAATGCGGCTTGCAGTTGTAGTGGTATTGTTTGCTAGCATTGAAACAGGCATTGTCGCAAGCAATTCAATACACGCGCGAATTGCCTATGGTGCCACTGTATAATGATTTACCATACTGAGTGGCCTGTAGCGTCCTTATCTTGGTTGGACCCTCGAGAGCAGTAGACTATCTCCCCTCTTGAATCGTTAAATGTTCAATATTCTTTTTTAGCTACTTTAAATGTATAGTATTACCATATAATTCAATAGTTAATAAATGTGTACCCATTCTCTCATACAGTGTTTTCAGAACCATCTCGATCTGTGTCAAGTAGTTATGTACTCTAAATGGCATAGGCATTACAAATATTTTCAAGTCTGTTGTTTGTTGGATTCACTAATCAGGCGTACACAACAAGAGGTTGTATCGCAGTGTATAATGAAATCGACCAAAACAAAGGAACATACAATTCACCTACCTACCTACATATATTATTCAGATCGAACCTTCTAACAATATCTTGAAATCAACGGAACACATGATATTTTATAATGTACTAGCTGAAGTACCCGGGTTCGCACAGGGTCGCTTCGTCGTTATATTTATCTTAGATATTTAAAAAATAATAAGGGCTAATTATTTTTTTAATATTAAAATATATGTGTAATTACAATATGGCAATATGAACATTATTCTAATAGGAGTAAAGGTCAAACAAAAGACACTAAATTAAAATCGAATCCAAAATATGCAAACGTTATTAAAGTTATTAATATGTAGTAAAAAAAAAAACAAAATTGGATGGAACGAACAACAAAAATTTTGTATTTTATATAATGCTAATTTAGAAACCTTCGCCCACAACAACTGACAAAAGCTTCATTGCAATCAGATGAATGGTATAGGAACGCATGCGAATAGAAGAAGAAGATGATTTTCTAATTCAGAAATCTTCGTGGGCATGCGCACGACAACTTATCAAAGTTTCATTGTAATCGGATGAATAGTATATGAACGCATACGAATAGAAGAAGAAAAAGATGGTTGTACTAATTCAGAAACCTTTGCGGGCGTACACACAACAACTGGTCAAAATTTCATTGCAATCGGATGAATGGTATAAGAACGCATACAAATAAAAGAAGATGGTTGTATCAATTCAGAAACCTTCACGGGTGTTGGCACAATTACTGACGAAAGTTTTATTGCAATCGCATGAATGGTATAGGAACGCATACGAATAGAAGAAGAAGAAGATGGTTGTACTAATTTAGAAACACTTGCGGGCGTGCGCACAACAACTGGTCAAAATTTCATCGCAATCGGATAGATAGTATAAGAACGCATACGAATAGAAGAAGATAGAATAGAAGAAAAAGAAGAATAAAATAGTTGTATCAATTCAGGTACCTTTGCGGGCGTGAGCACAACACTTGATCAAAATTTCATTGCAATCGGATGAATGGTATAGGACCGGATACGAATAGAAGAAGATGGCATAGGAGAAGAAGAAGATGGTTGTACCAATTCAGGAACCTTTGCGGGTGTTGGCACAATTACTGACGAAAGTTTTATTGCAATCCGATGAATGGAATAGGAACGCATACGAATAGAAGAATATAGAATAGAAGAAAAAGATGGTTGTACTAATTCAGAAACCTTTGCGGGTGTTACCACAACAACTGACGAAGGTTTCATCGCAATCGGATGAATGGTATGGGGACAATACGAATAAAAGAATATATAATGAAGAAGAAGAAGAAGAAGATGGTTGTACTAATTCAGAAACCTTTGCAAGTGTTACCGCAACAACTGACGAAGTTTTCATCGCAATCGGATGAATGGTATAGGAACCATACGAATAAAAGAAAATATAATGAGGAAGAAGAAGAAGAAGATGGTTTTTCTAATTCAAAAACCTTTGCGGGTGTGCGTACAACAACTGACGAAAGTTTTGTGGCAATCGCATGAATGGTATAGGAACCATACGAATAAAAGAAAATAGAATGAAGAAGAAGAAGAAGATGATGATGATGATTTTTCTAATTCAGAAACCTTTGCAGGTGTGCATACAACCACTTACCAAACTTTCATCGCAATCGGATGAATGGTATAGGAACGCATACGGGACAGACAGGCAGGCAGACAGACAGACAAACAGACAGGCAGACATTCATTGTTATATATAAGATATAGCCTATACTCTTCGCGAAAGTGCAAGCAATAAGTTCACACAGTTTTATCGCAATCAGATGAACGGTATGGCAGCGCATAAAATACGAACAAACGAACAAACAAACAAACAAATATTGATTTTTGTATATTAGATGTATTGTAAATTTAATCATACACCTTAATTTTAAAAGTGGCCTAAATAACAAATTGTTCAAGTTCAAGTTGTCATATAGTTTTTATATTTTCTCTGAGAATAACTAACTAGTTTATTTTAACGATGTTTTCTACAAATTAATTATTTACTATGTCATAATACAGAAAAAACTTTTTTATTGAGTATATTATGCATGACATGTTTTCAAATTATGTATGTTTAATATATAAGTTGCCTAGAGCCATCACTCACATATTACAAAAATCGAGTTTTGAGATAATCGCGTAAAATTACCAGATCACTGTTTTGTAATAATTAGAAGAAAAGTATTGAACTCCCTTGAATATTAATGAGTGAGTGAGTCAATTTAATTATTTTTTTTAATATAATTATAATACTCCTAAGGCTGCAGACACACAGTACACTATTAGAAATATAGCTCATGATTGGTTAGATTGGTGACAGAACTTCATTGAAAAATGTGAGTTATGACACAAACAGTCAACTATCGTCCAACGAGAAGATTTAGGCACAAGCCAAAGGCACTGTCGTCGACTAAATGGGAGGAGCTTGTTAGTTCACAGTTGTAACACGTAGCCAAGAAGTTCTTGTTGGACAGTAAGTCAACAATTTTCACACGGTTTAAAGTGATTATTTTTCTTTATATAGATTAATGCCTTTAGAATAGCTTGGCATATTTAACTTTAAAATGACAAAATTGCAAAATGTGAGTTATGACTCTAAGAGTCTAGGTCAGGGTTTCCCAAACCATTTCTGCAATGGAACACTTCGCAAACCCGGAAATTTTGACGAAACACTTAGCTTACTTTTTTTAGGTTGATTCCTACTAGTCAAAATTTAAAAAAAATGTTATAAAAACATAAAAATAACAAATGTTAATAGTCATGAAGTATAATAGCGCCGCGGGCGACTTTTTTTTAAACTATTAAAGCAAATTTTTGATGTGTATTTATCTTACTTATCTGATAAACCTGCCACGCCGGGCCCACCCAGAGCCCGTGCCCCCAGGCTAAAGCCCTGTCGGCCCCCCCCCTTGTGGGGGCCACGAACAGAATAATAGATTGTTTTGAAAAATTGGGGTACTCTTCTGACAAACTCGTCCAGAAATCATTTAAAGGCTGATCTTCAAATCAGAGTCACTAATTAAATCAAGATTTTCATAGACACTTGCGCTTAAGCCGACTGGTTTAGCTGTCACGGAAAATTGATTCCGAACCCAGGAATCGTCCTTACAATTTTTCAGAAAATATTGAAAAAGTGTATAAAACCTTTCCAAATTGTCGTGGAACACCTATTCAGGTTCCCCGGAGCACTAGTGTTCCGCGTAACATAGTTTGGGAAACTCTGGTCTAGGTGATTCATATAAAATGTTACATTATCAGATACTGTCAATTATTCGTTGAATAAAAGAAATATATTATTATGTCATAATTGACAATGATTATATTTATTATATATTTCTAATTTGTAGCCATACTTCAATATGGTGTTCGACGTTAGACCAGGACTGGTGAGTGACAGGAATTCTTGGAGGTGCTATGTGGTGTCCATAACTATGCTCGAACTGCGGACCGGATATGGTCAAAAAAACATGAAGAAATATTAATTTTATAATATGAATATCCATGTATGATAGTTAATCTGCATGACTCTATGGAAACGAGTAGATACTTCTAAACGATTTTGCTTCATAGCTTTGGGACTGGTCATTGCTGACTCAAGTAGAAAGCCGATACATTCACAACGACTGGTCCTACTTTTTCCGCCCCTCCCGTTGTTGTCTATGTATGAACTGTCATTGCCTGTCATTGTTCTATAGAGTGCTCATACTGACGCGTCTGTCGTGTTCACACAGGGAATGGTTTGATTTGAATAAATAAGTTACATGATACACTAGCATTAACACACTTTCTACAAATGTAATACATAGATCAATGCCACATATTTTTTGAAAATCGATATTACCACCGGTTTTTGTGTGAAGGACTAGTCTGACTTTGACAGCTGATGAATAACAGGAATGTATATTATTTATTATAATACTGATAGTAAATATATTAATTGATTTGAGAATTTTTTATAATTAAATTTGAAACGAGTAAGGTCGAATCAATATGTCAAGCAATCTGAGATCTGATTTTGACAGCTGAAAAGTGGACCACTCGTTACTTGTGCAAAAAGTTATGCTCAGGCTTTATTAATCTAAAGATGGCGGTGGACTGGTTCATTCGAGTTTTCTTCAATAGCACAAAGGGTAGTTCTGCAATAACGTAACGTGTTGTATCTTATTAGTGACATTTTGATGTTATGAATCACAGAACAGATAATAAATATAATACCGATAGGCTATATTCAATACGCCGCATGTTGAAGCAGGCTTTTGAATGTGTGAGTGTCCTACGAAAATGAAGCACGCATTATGCACGTGCAATAGTGTGTGTAATGCACCAACATTAAATGAGCGTAAATGCATAAACCGAGAGGAAATTTCAGTATTCGACGTAAAATGTATTCTTGACACGTGTGTAAGTTTAACACGGATTCTTGCTTACTCGAGTCGGTTACCTGCTATCGCCTTACCCGTTATGTATTTCAATTCCCATTATTTTTGAGTTCCCTGTTATGAATAATAGTGTCAGTTAGCTTTCTCCACAGCTCGGCTCTACACGTCTCAGTTAGACGCAAGCAATGTGATTGTAAAAAAACATGACACTATGATCTGTCCATCTTGAATGAGGTTCTTCGAACTTTGATCTAAACAAATACCACGCATTTTTTGCAAGGTGTTATCTTTACTGCAGTTTGCTGTAGCCAAAAAAATATAGTGTGAAGTCGCTCGTTAATGTACAGTTAGTAAATATCAACTCAATAATAATTATTGATTATTAAATATTTATTTTGTTTTATGTTGGTTCACCGCGTTCCTCTCTCCCATTGCATTTTTTGTATATCTTTGTATATTCAGTCAAAGCACACTTGCATGTATTGCGACCTAATTCTTGAGATATTCGCAGGCGTAACAAACTGCTGATGCTGCACATTGAACGTACGGCCACGTGATAGTCGGCTCTCACATCTAAACTCGCTTCGTGTGCCGCACAGCCATAAATCAAAACTTCCGAGGACGGCGATCCAGTGTTGCTTGTGAAGACCGCGCACATCTACCTAGCGACAGTCGCACGTCGAGTATATGCTTCATAACTTTGCACTCCGGCTCTAGGATGAAAATGATAGTAATATATTCTAAAAATATATTTTTACAAATATTATATATTTAATAATAAAGTACATATCATTATTTGATCTAACTTTATGCGAGGTAATCAGGCAAAGAGGCGTATCAGTGTAGTAAAAAGTGCAAAGTTATAAAACGTATACTTAGATATTTGAATGCGGCGATCGGCGAGTCGATATAAGAATGACAAATTCGTAGGTGTTTGTCTGCAACCTGGCGTCTTCGACTCGGAGCCCGAGAAGCATGTAACTTGTCGATTGCAACAGCAGATGTTTTTTTCTAAACGAAACAGTTCGACCAATCTGCGGAGCTCCATTCATTTAGCAACATTTGTTTTACGAATAACAATGACGTCACATCGACGTATTCGACACGGTGTATGCGGATGAGTTTTGATGTGAGAGCCGGCATATTACGCTTGATTGCGACCGCGTATGGCGCGGGCGGTTGGTTTGGAGAGGTCTATGTTTATGTTTGATCATTGAAATATTGTCAAAAAAAATGGGCACGTGGACCACTAGTTCTCTTCTCCTGAACCAACATTTAAACAAATTAAAACCCGCTTCGTTCTTTCGCAATAATAGTTGAATGCAATTTACTTCAGATGTATTATTAATCAACATACAATCTCAATTCTGGTTACTTCTGACACCAATATTATCTTTTGATAGTGTTAATATTCAGATAGACAGCTGCAATGTAAAGTAATATACATAGCTTGTGTATACACACATCAGGCAGGCACCCAGAATATGTATACCCACATCTAAATCAAAATATATAAGTATGTACTGACACCAAACCTACTAGGGATTGCAATACCGAATGAAAATGTCAATACCGGTTTTTCGGGATTTTTTATTGAATACCGGTATTTCTCAAACATTAAAAAAACAGAAGTAGGTAGGTGCTTATCAATAAATATAGTAATTAAATATTTTTTAAATATTATTTTTAGCAAAAACCTACATACCTACATTTATTATGTTGACATTTAAAAATATGTATTGATCATAATTGTAGAACTAGTGATTTTTTACAAATAATTTGAATATATTGATAATTTTAACTAAAGTTCATCAAGTGCAAATAAGTCCGGCTGCAGGGAAAGCTTCTTAAATTCAACGCTTGTACAGTCATCAATAATTGTAGAATAATTGAACATTTTTGTCACGGATGTTTTCTATTTCGAAATAATATTATGATAATTCATCGCGACAATTACTATATAAATATATTTGATGAAATTTCTTTATTATTTTTTCACCTCTGTTGGATTCACTCAATATATTTGCATTTTAGCAGCACATAACTTATAATTCATTTTCAACAACGTAAACAACTTAATACCGAAAATTCCGGTATTTTGGATTTTTAAAACCGGTATTTCGGTATTGATAAATATTCAAATACCGGTTTTGAAATACCGGTATTGCAATCCCTAAAACCTACCCAAGCCTACCCAAACAAAAATACCCTAATTCACATCGAAAATCTAAAGTACCTATATCAAAATATTATATTTAAATAAATTAGGGGCATGTTTATATCTTTATAATATGTAACCATTCCTAATTCAAAAAGCATTATTCTGATATTATACACTCATGTTATACAAGATTTTAAAAATTCTAAAAGTTTATACCACTTTTTTTTATAATGAAACCAAAATTTGAAATTTCCACTTACAAATTTTAGTGTTCACTACCAAATAGCAAATCTCACACCACACCATATTTTCTCCCATACCGAGTAGTTCCGGATGGCTAGTAATAGGTATATTATGTGTTTATGAAATACGTCAAATAAAAAAGGGCCGTTCACATCTTCACATAGCCTTTTACCACCCAGTCTATATTACGTCTTATTTTGACACCCCCCCCCCCCCAAAACGTTAAAAACAGAAAAAAAATATTTTTTTTTAATATTTATCCTTAAATCCCCGATCCCCAATATTGAGTTTTCAGATCCATTTATATTTTTTTATTTACTTTGTTACTTCGTGACGTCACATTTATTCCTACCCCCTCCCCCTTCGTCACAAATCGTCGCATTATATCGAACACCCTCCCATCTAAAATATGAAGTCATACATGGACGGCTCCTAATCAACCTTGCACAATGGTAGTCATTTTACTGGACTAATTATTGACCACGTTATGTACATAATTGCGGTGAGCCTTCGTGGTGGTTGAATTATTATTTAAAATTTGAAGTGACATATTAATATTGTAAAGGTCATTTTTTAAGCTCGCAAGCACTAGATAATGACAATATTTGGCCAATATTATGAATGATCGATAAATGAGATTAATATTATTTAGTTAGCTATATTAGGTATATAAATATGCGTATCCGGAAATTTTTACATAAACAGTTCACCGCAGGACACTTATTCGTGCGCCGCAGTAGGTACGTGAAACATGAGTTCGTGTAACGTTAAATGTTGTGAATTGTAAATGTAAATTTTAATCAAATGACGAGTTCTTCGTTGAACATTTCACCGTGGAATATATTTGTACGTATGCTACAACATGTCTTTACTAGGTAAGGTTAGGTTAGGTTAGGGTTAGTCTAATTGGAACAGTACTATTTGCAAACAATCGCCGCATTTTGTAAGATACGTACAAACGTATTCCACGGTGAAATGTTCAACGAAGAACTCGTCATTTGATAAAATGTTATACGAACTCGTGTTTCACGTACTGCGGCGCACGAATAAGTGTCCCACGATGAACTGGATACGTACAACTTACATGTAACCATAAATATGATAGGAGAAGATAATATAATATATTATAAATTTAATATACTTACTAAAATATGGCTTTTTAAATGTTATAGAAGCGGCGTAGAAGATAATATGGTGCCACTAATGATACGCACGGTTGCATTATGTTTCGAGACTATTGACATGATCACTGGCACGGAGACGGGGGCACAATATTTTAGAACATAATTATTATACTAGAGCGCAGCTTTGTTAATAACATTAAATGAAGGTAAATAAAGATGAAGCTGGTTTTATTTCTCTCACTCCTTTGCGCTGTATTGCAACGTACTACTGCAGAACTTTACTATTTCGTCGATTCAGCTGTCTCAGGGTCCACATTTTGGACAGTTTTTACGTCCTTACGTTTTGTTGTGTACAATTATGACGTCAGATTCTTATGACAGTGCACCGAAGCGCAGCTCTGGTTCGTGAAATCCTCGAGAAAACTGCTCCGCCTCGTGGAAAATTTTAAAATGGCGCTCCGGTTCGGAAATTATTATGAAAATCATTACACTACTTTACATTTTTAAAATAAAGTTTAATAAGAAACTTGACATGTTGTACGCACTTATTTATACAAACAATGATAAGATTTAATTTTGTTTTGCTACAAAGGTTTTAAGCGTTCATAAATTCTGGATAATGAGTGTTTTGTACAATTCCAAAAGATTTGGATTTAGTATTTCGGCATTCGCCTTCCGTCATATTCAAGGTCTGTGGATATTGTATGATATTATTAATTTATATAATTAAACGATCGTAAAAGATACATTATTTATAAGTACAAAACAGTGACGTCCTGCGGGGGTCGAAAAATAATATTATATGGCAGATAAATGAAAGAAAAAGCGTATTTTGTGATTGTTTTATGTGCTAAGAAGCGTTGCTTACTCAAATATTTAGTAGTAGGTAGTGTAGATCAGATTTCTAAAGACAGTTATTACATAATTTGACCATCTAAGGTAGGTGTACGTTGGTGTTTAAGGTATATAACAAACAAACGCACATAATAAAAAAATATCGAGCGCTCCGGTTCATAAACTTTTCTATTTCGAACGCTGGCTCCAACATGATTTCGTCTTAGTCGCAATGCCAGAAGAATCTCTACTTCTTCTACCACTGGATGAGCAGACGTATACATCGATTGTATTTTCTTTGAGCTATGTCCTGCCATACTCACAACACAATTTATCATTTTATTATTTCGACAAACTTCTACTCAGACTTGATATCAACGGAGGCCCACTTTAAGGCAGAGAGCAGACAATCGGGTTGATCCCGATTCTTCCGTGGAATCGTCATCGCATTCAAACCTTGACAATCAGTATGCGGATACAGAGGACACTTAATGCCATCGAGACTAGCTGAGCCAGTCCAATCATTTTCTCTCTAAATTATTTCTTTAAGCACCACGGTGCATGGTTGTTACATCATTCCCGTGAGGCTCCGTATCGGGATAACAGAGTGAGCACATAAAATCTTTTCTTTCAGACACGTTTTAAGCGTCATGAAAGGCGGCCCTTTATATCCACGGCTGTACATACATGAGCCATGATGGGTCGAGACGAGGAACTTAAAATAATTTTTGTCAATTTGAGGTTTTCAGCACACTCAGTCTATTACATCGCAAATCCACGTTTGTTTCTAACTCCAACTATTTCGTTATTCTTCCTTACGCGTTATTCCCAACATGCACCTTTTCATTTCCATACCGAACTTTGCTACAACAAAGTTTCTGGATCTCTCGTTTATTGAGGTGTTTTGTGTCGCACGCTAAGGAGCCATCCACATAGTCGCTTAGAGTCATAACTAGCACTTTACAATTTTGACATTTTTGAGTTAAATATACCAAGTGATTCTAAAGCAGTGGTTCTCACGTAAAATTTAACTGTGGTCGCAGAATGGACATTGACAGTTCTATGGAAACGTCTGGTGGCCGCACCAAATTTCACTTTTGTTGTGATTGAAAAAATTAAAGCTAAATTTAAAATAAAAAAATGGATTTCATTTAATAAAATGCATTTGAATATTTTAGTACATTAGTACATGTATATTTATTTAAAAATAATGCAAAAGGAAATTCCTCAGTACTCTTTTTTTTCAATGCGAGCCGCATGGCTTCGATATTTATTTTGTATGAAGTGCTTACACTGAATGATCTTTCACAGTATACAGTAGTAGGAAAATCGACAATATTAATAAAGCAATTGTTGCCAACTCTTTGAATTTTACTTTGACTTTATTCTCAGAAAAGACTATTTCACACATGATCATCTCATCACAAAAACACAGTATGCATCATTTGAGCGTGAAAAGTCATGTGTATTCAACCAATTTCATAATTTTATAAATACATTTTTGAAATATTATTCTGTGAAGCGCTGGTGGCCGCAGCAAAATCCTCTGGTGGCCGCACATGAGAACCTCTGTTCTAAAGGCATTAATCTATATACAGAAAAATAGTTGACTATCAAAAGTCACTTTAAACCAGAGCGTTGGAGCGGACCCATTTTTGAGTTTCTCCACCTCGGGACCTAATACTTCGTCCGGCTCCGCTCCGGGGTCTGCTCTGCTCCGGGTAAAAAGTTTTAATAATTATTATAATATGTACGTATACAAATCGACTACCTCATAGAATAACACACCAACTCAAAATAGTGTGTTTTATGTTTTTTGAGGTATTGTTGCTTAGAAAAAAATACCACACCAGCAAAATTTCTTTTGGATTATTTTCTTGAAAAACACCCAAAATACTGTTTAAAATAATACTCGTAAGTAGAGTTATGATTATATAACATTTTTTGTAGTATCTTAAATAAAATGGAATAATAATCCACCTGTAGTTGGTGTGACAAGTTATTGTTATTATTATTTAAGATATAAATTATAATTTAAATAATATTTGCATAAAATAAACGGATTTTGCTACACATTTTTTCGAATGGTTTTTTGCTCTCCTGAAAAGTTGATAATTTTGAGTTAGTGTGTTATTCCATGAGGTAGTCGAAATGTTAAAAAAATTAATAGTTTTAAAATAATCGTCATTTTCATTATAAATTCTAATAAACAAAACCGACAGCAAATCGTCTCTCATCATTTGCCCCTACTTTCAAAAAAGTGAGGTTATTTATCACTCTGCAGTGTTGCCATATTCGAAATAATTCCAGTGTTGCAAAGTGTCAAAATATACTATTTTCATTGGATTTTAGGACGAAAATTTAAAAATAAAAATAAACATCCAGAGCAGTGGAGCACTACATATTTTCAGTGCTCCGGCTGCGCTCCTGCTCCAGGTAAAATCCCATTGCTACAGTGTTCCGTGCTCCTGCTCCGAGTTCCGCTCCAACGCTCTGCTTTAAACCATATTGTGAAAATCGTTGACAATGTTGACAATGTTGACTTTTGGTGTCATAACACTCATAACTCACATTTTTCAATGAATAATGACCTAACCTAACCAAACAGAGAGCTGTATCTCTCATAGTGCGGTGTGTGTCTGCAGCCTTAGGTGTATTATATATTATGAAATGTAAAGCGACTCTTATTCATTAATATTCAAGGGAAAATACGTATTTTCTTCTAATTAAAAAAACAGTGCTCTGGTGGTTTTTTGCGATTATCTCAAAACTCGATTTTTTGAATATGTGAGTTATGACTATTCTAGCTGACTCATATGCCGACACGGTCTACGGAAGAAAGGGTTTAAGGCTATATCTCAGTTGAGGCATGGTCTAAAAAGATCGTGGCTAGGCGATGCGCGGTTTGCGGGTCGCGGGTGAAAATGACGCATGCCGACCGAAATATAATTTTTCATATAAATCCAACATGCGTCAATTTAAGGGGGGACATGCTCGTCGAAGGTCAAAATTGAGTTTTTATTGTATTTTCAAACCATGATCCTGGACACTCCTTAAACGTCGTAGATAATCTATTTATATAATTTTGAAGCCTTATTATCCTTTATAGTTATTTTAAACATTTTATGACTGCATGAAGTATTTTTGTTACATAAAATAGTATTCTTTTAAACCTCTCGCTCTAATGTTTTAGAATATAGTCATATTTCGGTACAGAACTGTGCAGTGGTGTTAAGATTTTTTACATTTATTAATTTTTAAACGCATTTATAAAACCATTAGTATAATTTATTACGAGATAATTTTTGTAAAATATTCACGATAAAAAATTATTTTGATAATCTCTGTGATCCCAAATTTGACAAGAATCAGGCATTTTATTATTCAAAAAATCGGCAAGATTAACACATTTGAAGATGATTCTAAAGATATTTATTATAAGCTATGTTTTTGACCATTCAAGTGTGATAAAAATCTTATGAATAATGATTGCTTTATAATAATTATTGACCTAAGAATAAGGTGGTGTTTTTTTGAAATACGCCATTTCTTTTGTCATTCCCTAGTGGTTAAGCTACAACATACGGCCGTAGCCATAAAATGACAAACTATAATTAAAGAAGGGAGTAAAATTATGTTAACGCGCGTGTTTGAACATGTACCTAACCGAATTTTTTTTTATTTTTTTTTAAACGGTACATGTTCAAACACGCGCGTCAATATCATTTTACTCTTTACTTCAATTATAGTTTGTCAATTTATGGCTACGGCCGTATGTTGTAGCTTAACCACTGGGGAATGACAAAAGAAATGGCGTATTTCAAAAAAACACTACCTTATTCTTAGGTCAATAATTATTATAAAGTAATCATTATTCATAAAATGTTTATCATACTTGAATGGTCAAAAACATAGCTTATAATAAGTATCTTTAGAATCATCTTCAAATGTGTTAATCTTGCCGATTTTTTGAAAAATAAAATGCCTAATTCTTGTCAAATTTGGGATCACAGAGATTATCAATATAATTTTTTATCGTGAATATTTTACAAAAATTATCTCGTAATAAATTATGTTAATGGTTTTATAAATGCGTTTAAAAATTAATAAATGTAAAAAATCTTAACACCACTGCACAGTTATGTACCGAAATATGACTATATTCTAAAACATTAGAGCGAGAGGTTTAAAAGAATACTATTTTATGTAACAAAAATACTTCATGCAGTCATCAAATGTTTAAAATAACTATAAAGGATAATAAGGCTTCAAAAGTATATAAATAGATCATCTACAACGTTTAAGGAGTGTCCAGGATCATGGTTTGAATATACAATAAAAACTCAATTTTGACCTTCGACGAGCATGTCCCCCCTTAATGTTCTAGAGCCAGTCCAAAACACAAAAATTTTCTTTCTTAACTTTCTTCTTTAAGCACTACGGTGCATGGTTGCAGCATCAGTCCCGTGCGGCTCCGTCTCGGGACGGAATGAGTACTTAAAATCACTTCTTTCAGACACGTTTAAAGCGTCATAGAAAGCGGCCGTGCATATCCACGGCTGTGCATATATGACGGGTGGTGGTGGGCACTTTAACGTATGTTCTATTAGTAACAATAATAATATTTTCATTGACATGTTTCCTTTTTAAAGTAATTGGGTAACGTTTTTAGTCATCTTTACACGATTTAAGAATTAATACCCCCGTCGCCATCACGAAACAAAATGACGTATTGACACCTCGACGTTCGCTCTCAGACTGCCAGCGAGTCCAAAATTTCGTCGCGCCTATAGTTGAAAATTATTTGCCGTTTCACTGAAGTATCGCCTTAATTCAATATAACTAATAATTTGTGAAAAAAAATCTGTGTTAAAAAATATATTATTATGACGAAGTGTGATAAGGGTAAAAAATACCGAAAATGTGACGTCATTTATGAATGACCCATAAGTAAGGTAAGTAACATAAATTATTATTTTCTTTGGTAGTAGGTATCTAAAAAAAAGACGAAAGACGTAAGTATCATTAATTTTTAAACGGAGTGTGTTAAATTGTTTTTTTTATCATGATATTATGTATATATATTTAAATAAGCTCCCTTTAAGTAAAACATTTAAAGTCTTCTACTACCAGTTTTTTTTTAATTAAAACAATCGAAGCTATCATTATCGCCAACAGAAGATTAGCCAAGAGTTGATATTGTGTTTGTGTTCACATAAAAAGAGCTATGTACTGTTCCCACATTTAAGGGGGGACATGCTCGTCGAAGGTCAAAATTGAGTTTTTATTGTATTTTCAAACCATGATCCTGGACACTCCTTAAACGTTGTAGATAATCTATTTATATAATTTTGAAGCCATATTATCCTTTATAGTTATTTTAAACATTTGATGACTGCATGAAGTATTTTTGTTACATAAAATAGTATTCTTTTAAACCTCTCGCTCTAATGTTTTAGAATATAGTCATATTTCGGTACATGACTGTGCAGTGGTGTTAAGATTTTTTACATTTATTAATTTTTAAACGCATTTATAAAACCATTAGTATAATTTATTACGAGATAATTTTTGTAAAATATTCACGATAAAAAATTATTTTGATAATCTCTGTGATCCCAAATTTGACAAGAATTAGGCATTTTATTATTCAAAAAATCGGCAAGATTAACACATTTGAAGATGATTCTAAAGATATTTATTATAAGCTATGTCTTTGACCATTCAAGTGTGATAAAAATCTTATGAATAATGATTGCTTTATAATAATTATTGACCTAAGAATAAGGTAGTGTTTTTTTGAAATACGCCATTTCTTTTGTCATTCCCTAGTGGTTAAGCTACAACATACGGCCGTAGCCATAAAATGACAAACTATAATTAAAGTAAGGAGTAAAATTGTGTTAACGCGCGTGTTTGAACATGTACTTAACCGAATTTATTTTTATTTTTTTTTAAACGGTACATGTTCAAACACGCGCGTTAATATCATTTTACTCCCTACTTCAATTATAGTTTGTCAATTTATGGCTACGGCCGTATTTTGTAGCTTAACCACTGGGGAATGACAAAAGAAATGGCGTATTTCAAAAAAACACTACCTTATTCTTAGGTCAATAATTATTATAAAGCAATCATTATTCATAAGATGTCTATCAGACTTGAATGTTCAAAGACATAGCTTATTATAAATATCTTTAGAATCATTTTGAAATGTGTTAATCTTGCCGATTTTTTGAATAATAAAATGCCTAATTCTTGTCAAATTTGGGATCACAGAGATTATCAATATAATTTTTTATCGTGAATATTTTACAAAAATTATCTCATAATAAATTATGCTAATGGTTTTATAAATGCGTTTAAAAATTAATAAATGTAAAAAATCTTAACACCACTGCACAGTTATGTACCGAAATATGACTATATTCTAAAACATTAGAGCGAGAGGTTTAAAAGAATACTATTTTATGTAACAAAAATACTTCATGCAGTCATCAAATGTTTAAAATAACTATAAAGGATAATAAGGCTTCAAAATTATATAAATATATTATCTACAACGTTTAAGGAGTGTCCAGGATCATGGTTTGAATATACAATAAAAACTCAATTTTGACCTTCGACGAGCATGTCCCCCCTTAAGAAAAATAATTTATTGTAATCCATAAAAACAAAATAACAATGTATCTAATATAATAGAGTTACTAACTACTAGTTATTTAATTACTGACCATGTCCGTTCCTAAGAAGAGCATAGTAATTAGCCTCCACGGTTTTTATTAACAGATTTTTGTATTTACGAAAAATGGATGTTAGCTCTTCAATCTATAAGGTCCATACTCTTACTCCAAACATACATCGAAACCAATATGTTGTTTACTTGCCAGACTATGTAAGTATTTATTACAGAATTTAATAATACCAATTACAGAAAGTAAAATATTTATATTATCTAATGATGAAATACTAGGAAAACAGTTATTTTTCATTAAATAATTGTCTTGATATATTTGTCTATCTGTAACGTTGCACTGTATAGTAATAATGATGGTATAATCGGACCCGCGTGGTAACTTTCTCATGCGACTTTCACTCTGGATTAAACTTACGTTAAATACACCGGCTTTATCGACATCGGTATAAAAATCGATGCGTTTTTTATCTATGAGAATTGTTACCTTATATTGCTTTGCATATGGTATTATAGTTAGCTAAACAGTACACGAAGAATGTTGATTCGTCATATTATATTCTACTAGTCCAGTGGTCGGCAAACTTATTAGTCAACAGAGCCAAATATCAACAGTACAACGATTGAGATTTTTTTTGAGAGCCAAATTTCTTAAACTTATTATATAGGTACGTACACTGTTAACGTGATATCATTCTTAATACATAATGATCTTTTTTATTGATACAAATTAAATTGTAGGTAAGGTATCCATAAAATTAAATCATGACAATGACTGACATTGTGATAACACTTAATGTGAACAATGGCCTTGCATCTCCTTGAAAATTTTGGGTAAGTCAGGCTTGTATGTTGTTGTTTTTAATTTTAGGCACGATTCCAGGTTCTCATCAATAAAATGACTTCTCAATTTACTCTTGATAAGGTGATTGATGATGTTTTCCATTCACTCAATTACAACATTTTGCAATATCCTCTCCACGTGTTTGATATTTGAATGGCAATAATCGTACAAGTTCTTCTTTAGGACCTGTAGATGAAATAAATCGTACAAAACGTAAAACTTGTACTGTATTATTGATGTCACAAGACTCTTTAACTGCTATTGATAAAGCTAAAACCAATTCAAGATTTACGACTTACTGGTTGCAGTGGCGCATCCAGGATTTAATATTGGGGGGAGGGGGCAAGGAGGAGAATGTTAATTAGTCCCATTCTTAGGCTCTTTTTCTTCTTCACAGCCTAATTTGTCGTTTATCGCCCTTTTGTCTATCGCACTTGGTGTACCTACACCATGGCCCCCACATCCTGAAACGGGCCCTCAGGCTAGGATATTTGGCGGGCCCCCTACCTACCGCTAAGATTAAAGGCAGTGTGAAATACTACATTAACGTTTTTCAAATTGTGTTTTAGTTCAAAAAATATATTGAACAATTATATAATTGAAAATGTTCATGGTTATGAAGTATAATAGCGCCGCAGGCGACTTTTTTTACTATTAAAGCTAATTTATGATGTGTGTTTATCTCACTTATCTGGTCAACCCGACACGCCGGGCCCCCAGGCTAGAGCCCTATCAGCCCTCCCCAGCCATGACCTACACCACTCCGGAATTCAGGTGGCCACCGAGAATTTTTTGACAGTTCCATTAGGGATTGGGTTTCTAAAAAAACCTGACATTAGTGTTTCGAAATTTTTGTGTTAGAAATTAAAATCTAAGAAATTTTTCTAAAAAGGGTGCTGGAGAAATCATTTTTTGCCGTGTTTTTATTTGTCTAACCCCAAAGGTATAGTTTATTGGCTTTCAATTTCAATATTTAAAGCAGCGGTTTGTCGACTACTGTGCTAGTCAATGCGATTTGGTCGTTCTTCTGTAGTGTGCAAAATTTAGAGGCGGTCTGTGGCCGATAACTCGAGGCGTTTTATCTACTCGTGTAGAATGGCCCTAAGTCGGGTAATTTTAATTCTTATGTTAACTTTACTATTGATATACTTTTCTGAAATAATATATTTAATAATATATTATATTGAACATGCCTGATCCTAATAAGCCTCATATTGGCCTCCACAGAATGGAGGTTTGTATTAACAGATTTTTGTTTTTACGAGAAATGAATTTTAGCCATTTGTAACTCCAAACACACATTGAAAAATAATATGTGAGTTCCCTAGAGTCATAACTCACATTTTCCAAAAAATCGAGTTCTGAGATAATCGCAAAAAACCACCAGAGCACGATTTTTTGTAATTAGAAGATAAGTATCGAACTCCCTTGAATATTAATAAGTGGGTGAGTCGATTTACATTATTTAAAAAAAAATATATGTATATAAATATAAGGCTGCAGACACACAGCACACTATGAAAAATAGAGCTCCCTGGTTGATTAGAAAGGCCTTGATGACAGAACTCACATTAGTCATAGAAAAGTGTGAGTTATGCAGTCAGTAGCGCACCCAGGGGGGGGGGCAGGGGGCCTTGGCCTCCCCCAAAATATGAAAATCATCAAAATGATTTTACATATTGAAATCGAAAGCCAATAAACTATACCTTGGGCTTAGACAAACAACACGGCAAAAAATGATTTGTAATTCTCCGGCACCCTTTTTAGTAATATTTCTTAGATTTTAATTTCTAATACAAAAATTTCGAAACACTAATGTCAGGTTTTTTTAGAAACCCGTTCCCTAATGAAATTCTCGGTGTCCACCCGAATTCCGGAGTGGTATTCCGGTGGTGGTGGTGGTCATGGCTGGGGAGGGTTGACAGGGGTCTAGCCTGGGGGCCCGGTGTGTCGGGTTGACCAGATAAGTGAGATAAACACATTTCATAAATTAGCTTTAATAGTAAAAAAAAGTCGCCTGCGGCGCTATTATACTTCATGACTATGAACATTTTAATTTATATAAATGTCCAATATATTTTCTGATTATTATGTGTCGACAGCTCCATTATTAAAGTAGATGACGTACTGAAAATCGCCAATAATTCACTGTATAAGTACCCTCAATTTGAACTAAAACACAATTTGAAAAACTTTAATGTAGTGTTTCACACTGCCTTTAATCTAAGCGGTGGATAGGGGGCCCGTCAAATGCCCTAGCCCAGTGGTCGGCAAACTCATTAGTCAATAGAGCCAAATATCAACAGTACAACGATTGAGATTTCTTTTGAGAGCCAAATTTCTTAAACTTAAATTATATACGTAGGTAGTTTAGTTAAAGTCCTAATTAAATTATAGGTAGGTACACTGAATAAAACTGAATATCACACGTAATAATGATCTTATTTATTAATAAAAATTAAATTGTAAGTAAGGTATCCATAAAATTGAATCATGACAATGACTGACAAACTCAATGTGAATAATGGCCTTGCATCTCCTTGTAAAGTTTGGGTAAGTCAGGTTCGTATGTTGTTGATTTAATTTTAAACACGATTCCAGGTTCTCATCAATAAATCGATTTCTCAATTTACTCTTGATTTCCTCTCTTGGAAATCTTTTTACTAACCACAAAACTTGCAATATTAACATTGTTGAAAAATTTTATTCAGTACCTAATTAAATACAGAACTTTATTTTTCTTGACTTTCTTAGCTGCTTTTTTCCTTGCATCATCGACAGAATATTTAGCGCAATATTACGAGTTTTTAGTTGTAGTATCTCTCTAAATTTGAATGCGTCAATTTTTCCCGACACATAAATACAGGTCTGGAAGCCATTTAAGTTTTGAATAAACGCGAAGTCTCGGTCTATTCAACATTGTATTTACGGTTATCCTCTTCCATTTTCTTTGCTTCTTCTTTGTAGCCATGTCAAATATGACAGAGAGTATCTGTGGCAGAGCCGCACTCAAGGGGCCAAAGAGCCGAAGTTTGCCGACCACTGCCCTAGCCTGAGGGCCCGTTTCAGGATATGGGAGCCATGGTGTAGGTACACCGAGTGCAATAGACAAAAGACCGATAAACGAGATATAAGGCTGTGTTGTATTGAGTAGGTTGTGTATAATTTAAAGGCAATAATACTTTTTGTGTCCATTTTCAATTAATATGTTGGAACCTCAATATTAAAAAACCAAAAATCTGCAACATTCTGCGAAAAGAACGACTACACCCACTACGGTGGTGGTGTAAATCAAAAGAACATTTTTTTCGGTGGAATTCGGAATAAATGTTGTATTGTTGTTTTAATTTAATAAAACGTAATTTTTTTTTAGTACTTATTCCACTTTTATTAAATAGATTAGGACCGGTTTCGTCCGCCTCAGAGGGACATTTTCAACTAGTTGAAAATGTCCCTATGTATATCGCCATGTATTGTGAAAATATGTAAAAATATTTATATGAAGAAGAAAAAGAGCCTATGGGACTAATTTACATTCTCCTCCTTGGCCCCCCCCCCAATAATAATTCCTGGGTGCGCCACTGGTTATGCTTCAAATACACTCTATGACGAACGGTCATATATATGTCGAAAAACCCGTTTCTTATGTTGGCGTCCTGTGTCACAGGGTGTCACAGAGTGTAAATACGATGTCATAGCTCTCGTACAATATGTATGTATAATATTTCGGAATGGCATAGACACTAAAACGCTCTTAGCATATATGTGCCCGATCGTCATATAGTCTATTTGAACCCTTATGACACCTACAGTCAAATTTGTCAACGATTTTCATATGATTTGAATTGACTTTTGATAGCCAACTAATTTTCTTTACATAGATTAATTCTTTCAGAATATTAACTCAAATATGACAAAATTGAAAAATGTGAGTTAGGACTCTAGGCGACTTATGTGTACTTGCCAGCTCCAGGATTTTAGCCTAAGACCCACGACATTATAACGCGACTAATTTTTTAAATGTATAATAAATAAATATTTTTTTTAAATAAATATATCACTTTGCGTGGCCTAAACTACACTGCACGCTTGCAATACAAGACCGTCAAATAAGGTCATAGAAAGTTATACCGAGTCGCGTTTGAGTGTTACTAGTAATTGTAACGAAGTACTTGCTTGTATCGACTGGTAGATGATTGCACTGTCCATTCCTCAGGTTTGTGGTTTCTGGTTGCAACTTGCACTATTCTATGCCCGAGAATTATCCGCCTACCTACTTCTTCAATGGTTAATATATACCTACACGCATTGGTACCGGCTACACGCAAGTAAACAAACCAGTTATCTTAAAATTACCGGGCGCCTGTTTTACTCAATTGCGAGTCAAACGAAACTGAAATCACTATTTCAGGTGTAATGATATTATACTAACTCGAGCTGTATTCAGGTTTCCGCAATTGGCGCATATTATTTTTTTATCACAGTATGTCGAGAGGGATATTTAAATCTCGTTTTTACTCACCGTAAAACATTATGACAATAATAACACAGATTAATTTCAATATGTTATTATGCATCATTATCGTCAGCCGGGGTGGATTCACTGCCTTCCCTAGATCCCTCAACTCTTATCGGTCCCTCGTTCTTCGCTGCCCCGTGCATTTACCAAGCTTTATGAGTTCATCTAGCCAGCGCGTCTTAGACCTGGAGACCAGTTTCCTATCCTACTATTGCTCATAATTTCAACCAAAATTAATATAGTCGCTATTTTGGTATGTAACATCGTTCTAAGAATGTAGCGCGAAATAATATAATATTATGAAGCAACCACGATAGCCGTGCGGCTTAAGCGTTGGCCTATAACGTCGTGGGTCCCAGGTTCTAATCCTGGGTCTGGCAAGTACACATATTGTTTTTCAGTTTGTGTATGAGTCAGAGTATTGACGTAATACGTTGAGCAAGTGGCTGACATCCATTTCTCGTAAAAACAAAATCTGTCAATACAAACCTCCACTCCGTGGAGGCCCATATATTATGATCTTATTAGAATCGGACATGGTCGAAAAAAAAAATATTAGTACAAATAACTAAAAAAAACTTTGTAATAAATTGGCATGACAATCTAGAGCAGTGTTGGCGAGCTTATGGCACGCCAATGTTTTATTTTGAAGAGAAAAAATACGCCTTTACAAAAGTTATACAAATAAATACCTATATATACCTAAGTACGATAACATCAAAAATAATAACGACATAGTCATGCGTATTTTCTTCGGTTTTTAATATTTTTTTTACCAATAATATTTACCAATCGATGCACAAATAGAAACGACGAAAGTCATGCATAAACATATCACATTGTCTTCAAGAATAAGCATTACGTTTAATGTAAATATATAGTTGCGGTCAGTACTTAGGTTTTAAGAATTTATTGATTGGGAAATTAAAAATAAAAATATTGAATCAAGCAACCTAATGAAATTTATCGGCAGTGATTCAAATGTAATACTGTTCATTAATTTCCCTCAAATATAATCACTAAAAATGGAAAACCGTTCAGTGATATAATAAGAAAGAAGCGTGGTTAAAATGCTCCCTGGATATCTTTAAAAATCTTGAAAACAAGGAAAAAATAATTATTCAAAGAATAAAAGATATGCTTTCGGTTAGAAACACGGTGAAAGATAGAATCTCCAGAGCTCAGTTGTAATTTTTATTTTTTTTAATAGAATTCTTAAAAACTATCTTTTCCATTTGAAACACTGCTCGGCACGTCAGACAGTCGAAAAATAATATTTGGGAAATTTTGCCATGTGTACGTAAAAAGGTTCGCCAACCCCGATCTATAAATACTTCGTTATGTAGTTACCAACTCGTACATACAGTAAACCAGAGGAAGACAACATTTTACAATTTATCCATTTTATAGTTCTTCGTGGACTGCGAAGAGAACAAAATATGTAGCATATATTGATATATTCTGTGGAAAAATAATTATTTTTAATTTAAAATATATAAACCAGATACCCCGGCCATTCTTCACTCCGCGTCACGTCAATAAATTACAAAATGAAACTTAGTATCAGCGCTAGTAAGATCATTGACATTATATGTTAGAAGGAGACATTTTGATTTCCTCTAAAAGTGAGAAGCTAGATCTTTTTAAACTAGATTTTACTTGTGTATAATGCAGTGATATAAAATCAGTGCATTATCGTGGCAAGTAGAAGTTTTGTGAGGTTAGGTACCAACCTAGTATTTGCTCCAATCATTGCACGGTTAACAATGAAATATATTGCAGTACAATAAGTTATTACTTAACCGATCAAGAATTACCATAATTCACGGAAAATACTTGACTATGTAATTATAAAGATATGCTAAGAAATGTTTTAGCATATTTCATTCAGTCCATGGATCACGGGTTATGCATCACTGCAGTAAACGTTTTGCAAAAAACTGACATAATACATTGGTAATATGTACGTATTCGCGCGTATCCAAAAATGCTGTTGACAAACAACGGACATATTATTGTATTTACATAAAGTACGTAGTCCATTGGTTTCGTGACGTGGTTGTAGAACTACTACATACTTATTCTTTTGAAATACATATGTACATTTTTACTTGGTAGGATATTTAAAACGGGTAAGTAGAAATATCTATATACGTGTAATTTGACGTAAGAAGACTAATTATTCTCAATCTTACTAATAAATGGTTTCAGATACAAAACCTTCATATTATTTAACTTAACTTGAAATATTAGAGAATAAATCAAATACTTGAAGAGGACTTTGTAATATGCATCTTTATTGCATTGAAATTAGAATTCATTTTTCAACTATCACAAGTAGGCACCATCCTTGGAAATTAATTTTAAATGCTTATAATTCATATTATTGCAACAGTGAAGATTATTTAAAGCCCACGAAGCTATTTGAAGCCGCTCTTGAATGGAATTGAAAGTATCCAGCAATCTAGTAAAGTCATATTTTTCTTCACTTTTCTCATAAACTAAGTTTTTTTTTGTAAATTCGCCTACGGCGTAATTTTGTAGAACTTAATACACCTAATATACAATAAATAAGTAAGTATATCTACCCACCAATGCAGTGGTCGATATTATTAACTTAATACTGATGTTTAAAGTTCTAATGGATTTAAGTTAAGTATTGGACCCGAGTTTCGCCTTTTGGCACCTTCAGGCAAATGCGCACTCACCAATGGTAAATACATACTGAGAACGAATACAGTTAATTTTAAGTTATATAATAAATTAATAAAATAAAGTATGTAAAAACTTTATCACCTACCTACCTATATTTTATTTAGGTCGGATATCACTGTTATATAACTATCATACCATTTAAAGTCGCCTATTTTGTATATAAATGAATTTTTGTGAATTACGTTTTTATATTGACATTAAATGACCAGTGGCCACCGCCTTGGCTGTCTTCTAGATTCGCTAGTACCACGTATATGGTATTTATTATGGCAGTATTGAAACAAACACGTGCGGACACGCTAGCAGAATAAGACAAAATGCCGTTTTATTTTCCAAATTTTATAACTGACTCAGATGTCTATTAACCAGGATCGTTGACGAAGACAGCCTAATTATTCAGTTGCAGTGTTCATTAATAAGTCAATGGTTGTGTCATAGTTTCGAATCCATCCAGCTGGGTAAACTTCTCATGTAATTATTTAAACTAATATGTAGGCTTTGATTCAGACCATGGCCTAAAAATCACTAGGGGTTGCGTTTCTTCCATTAGGTATACAGTGGCAATATGGACACGGTAAAACCACCATGCAGTTGTAGTGGTATTGTTTGCTAAAATAGAAAGAAGCATCGCAGAAAACTATTCCAATACAACCGCGTGTCGCCTATAGTGCCACTGTAGAACGATTTACCTATATCTCTACACGACTTGCATATTCTAAGCATCTCACCATTACATACTCTGTGACATCCCTAGGCAAAGTGCCGCCCTTAAACGGACTTAGAATGCCGTTCTCTTTTATTTTTAGTTCCAAATTGTCTACAAATTTGCTACTTGCCAACTTACCTATGTATCTAATTATTTATTTTCGTCTCTCTTAAACATGTTAAACAGACAAATATCTAAGCCAACAATCTTAAATTGACATATACCTACACCTGAGTATTTTCACAAAGCCTACTCGAAAACAGTAACGGTTTTAAATACGTGGAGGTCCGTAACGCGGAGGTTTGGAAGCACCCTCCTGAAAATCTTTCCTGGGCGATCTTCTTGATCGTGCACTTATGGCTGAGGATCGTGACCACATTTAAATTTTGCCATCGTTTGAGCGGCCAAGACTTTCCATCCTTCTCGATCTTCCGCTTCTCTCAGGGCAGAATGGATGCCCCCAGTCAGCTCTTTCACTTGGTCGCTCCATCGCGCAGACGCTCTTCCTCTGCTTCGCCTTCCCTGGAGGCTACCCAAAACTACCAGTCTCTCCAGGTTGTCCGGTCCGCGCCTGACAATATGTCAAAAAAACTGCAGAATTATTCTCAGACATATCGTCGAGAGCCGTTCCTTTATCTTCAGTCTCTGTGCCATAAACCGCCATAAAAATATGTATTACAATATAATAGTTGTGATGTCAGGATTTTTTATGCTTCGATTATTTTAAAACTAATAAGTACGTCCTACTATCTTATGAAGCGACCGCATTATCCGATTTATTGAAAACTGCCACTGCTAGCAAACGTTGTAATATTTATATTCCTTCTTTCATTCACCGCCCTTTATTATGTGCCACCCCTATGCAATGCATGACATGCCTACCTCCACGGGACATCACTGATTATGCTCGGCTCTGCAAATAGGCGATAGAGGTCAAAGTTATACCTCGTTTGGCAGACGTCATTTTCTTATGTGGCTTCGAAAATTCTCTTAGGATTTTCCTCTCGTATATTATATCAATCAAGAGTCGTTTCATATTTATATGACCGCCCAACACTGATAATCGTCGATTATAATCGGAATTTGGCCTTTTTTATGAATTTGCCAGACCAGCGCATCTATTCTGTACCGAAGACTGCTTTCAGCCGCTAGCTAGGAGAGGAAATTATCTAAGTATTAGCACTTATAACCAGTGACATCCCGTGGGCGTAGGCAGATTGAGCGTTGCTTGGGGGCGGCAGTTACTCGAAGGGCGGAAAATCGATTAGAATCATTAGATATGTAGGAATATGTACCTAAACGTAGTAATAACGGAAATATCCTTCCATTAAAAAATCAACTCACTGGTTGGAAAGATAATAATATATTAATTAACATCAAAGGTTTAACAGGACTAAATTTTTTTTTCAGATTCGCGAAGTCTAGCTTACTTCCGTTGTCCTTGGACGTCATGTCCTTGATGACCAGCAATGACACATGCAGATTTGTGAATTATATTTTAATTATAGGTAGGTATATTAATGTATCCAAATATTTTTGCCAGTGATTCGCGACTTTTGAAAGTTGACAGGTGTATTTTTAAATGCATCTGAAACCGTGGACTTGCAATATTGTCTATTTAATACTTTGGACGCGGAAGACGCACACGGTGCGTAATGACCGGGCGGCCGATCGATGTAATTAACGTGCATTTTAAAGGGGGCAATTAAAATCTCATTATCTATTCAGCAGCGAAAGCGTTAAGTAGAGATGGCATTTAATTGAAATTTTGTGGTATATTTTTATTAGTAATGTATCCATACAACACATTTCTTATATATTGGAGTCATGAAAGGATGATAAAAAAATACTGCATAAAAATGGGGTGGCATTTTGGCGCTGCCTAGGGGCGGCATTTTGTCTAGGAACGTCGCTGCTTATAACAATTACAATGAATGCTATGTTTTAACAGCACCTCTCTTGGCTGTGATAAATTTTAGAGTGAGATAGACAGTTTTGACAGTTCAGACGGCTAACTTATTGTAATTGTTACAATTAGTGTTAATATTTCGATACTTTGCTATCCTAGTTAGCTGCCGTAAAGGCCGAAAGCAGTCTTGTCTATAGAATAGATGCGCTGATATTCAAACCTGAGACCCACAACTTCATAAGAAAACACGTTACCATTCGTGGATACCACGGACGAGTTCTAGTTACGCAATTATTAGAAATGAACGCTGTTAATAAATCACAATTTTAGAACGTCTGTTTCTAACCTGAGGTGATTTTGATATTTTGTGATAAGCTGATTTTTTCTTAAATAAAAAATCACGTCTTGAAATTTTCCCTTTCCACACCTGACTACGACGAACAGCTGCTACAATAAAACCAAACTCAACATCACCGGAAGAAAATCCCTCCACCGCCTTACAAAAAGTCATTATTTTATTTCAAAATCAAATGCAGTCAGACGGCGAGACAGTCTCGCGTCGCCTGTTGTACGGGAAGGTTATCACTTTGTAAAATCTTTCAGACAATTCGTAAGTTCGCGACACAGGCCTAACAAAAGTTTTCGTAAAGTAAACTTTTAAAACTAAACAAACCAAAAGAAAAACTATTACCGTTTTTCCACTTAACAACGAAGCTACGTTTTGATATTAATAATTATTAAAAAGTGAAATTAAACCCAAAGTAATTTAGTAGACAAGGCTGCATTTTGGTCAACTTTCTTGCTAGTGAAATTTTCTTGGTAAGTACATTTTTGTTAATATCTTTGTTTTCCCGCGCTCAGTGTCGACCTACTATTTTATTGTAAGTGTTTCATATTAAATTCGAATACTTTTACTTTCAAATCTTGGTAATAAAAGTAAACTCAACACATGCAAGATTAGTCTTAATGAATGCTATTAAATTATTTGATTTTAAATAGTCAAATTGACCGTAAAAAATATTTAATAATCACTATAGTAAAATATATAAATTTCGTTACATATATATTTATATTCACTATTACCTGTATACTAATAAGTGGTTAGCAACTGACAATACCTACACCATGATTAAATATTTAAATAGATTATTTCTAAAACCATCTATAAATCATGTAAATAATATTATCCTTTATTTAAATTGATTGGTAGTCTTTTCATTACGGAATTTTAACGCTTCAGATAGCGTAGCTATTCGTTATTATTCGTAATAAGCTCAGTTGAATCGGTGGCTTAATGGATAGAGCCCTCACCCAGAACGTGAACGACGTTGTTAGACTACAACTCTGCTGAAATTTAATATATTTATAACGTAATAATATATAATATTTTTTCAATAATAAGAATGTGACATTCTTAAATGTTCATATTCAGTCTTGACTGAAAAGAATAATAATAAATATTAAACCTATTTTGGACGTAGCATAATAGTTAGACTAGATTTGGTATAAATAAATCAACGCTATGTATTTACGGATATACATAGCAAGGATAACGTCAAATTTATAATAAGAAAACAAATTCCAACATCTCTGTCGTAGACCAAGATCTAACATCCTCAACAATCGTCTTCCATTCCCATTCTTCTCAAATCCTCTATAGTCTATAGCAGGGTTTCCCAAGCTATGTTCCGCCGAACCTGAATAGGCGTTCCGCGACAATTTGGAAAGGTTTATACACTTTTGCAATATTTTCTGAAAACTAGTAAGGACGATTCCTGGGTTCGGAATTCATTTTCCGTGACAGCTAAACCAGTCGGCTTAAGCGCAAGTGACTATGAAAATCTTATTCATTTAATTACTGACTCTGATTTGAAGATCAGCCTTTAAATGATTTCTGGACGAGTTTGTCAGAAGAGTACCCCAATTTTTCGAAACAAGCTATTATTGTTTTCATGGCCCCCACAAGGGGGGGCTGACAAGGCTTTAGCCTGGGGGCACGGGCTCTGGGTGGGCCCGGCGTGGCGGGTTGATCAGATAAGTAAGATAAATACACATCACAAATTTGCTTTAATAGTTTTAAAAAAAAGTCGCCTGCCACGCTATTATACTTCATGACTATTAATATTTGTTAATTTTGTGTTTTAATAACAGCTTTTTTTTAATTTTATCTAGTAGGAATCAATCTAAAAAATAGGCTAAGTGTTCCGTTAAAATTTCCGGGTTTGCGAAGTGTTCCATTGCAGAAAAAGTTTGAGAAACCCTGGTCTATAGTTTCAATCCTACTCAAATCCTGGTCCGCAATCAATAATTATTCACGTCTTTTTTTCCCTGAGCAGGGCGTTTGGTGTCCTGTTGGAAATCATTGGAATTAATAATCGATTAATTAAAAGATATTCATGCATTGTCAATAACATGGGAATTAAGTCAAAACAACAGGGTATTGAGTTGTTTTATGCTGACGGAGAGTCAAGTTCCTTTGATATATCCATTTGACTCGAGGTTCTTTGATCCTGTCGCCAGGCATTCTTTCAATATATCATGACTATAACAACATATTTGCAACGTATAGAATATACCAACGAGTTTTCATTTGTTTGCTGCCTCATGGATATGTCATGATAAACGAAAATCTGTGCCATAACGATATAAAATCTCTTTGGTTGCATACCGATAATGGCAGACCAATGAACGGCTCTGTTTACTTTACGAACTGTCAGATATTTTGTACGCTTTAAACTTATGAAAATTTATCTAAAAACCTCTTATTTTATACTTACGGTAAGTCAATAGAATCTACAAATCATTAGAAGTCGATTACTAGAAAAAATAGTTATATGGTATATATTATAATATATCCTTATTTGAAGGAACCTATTTAAAATTGTCGTAGAAATACATCGTAATGTCCAGGGGCGGCTCTATCATAGGGGTTTGTAGGGATCATCACCACATCGCTATTATGTAAAAAATACACATCTAATATTTTTATTATTGTACATTATATTACCTACATACTTAATTGTATGTTTAAATTAAATACATAATTTATTAACACGTCGCTATTTTATAGAGATATATTTTTTAGAATTATTAATAACCGTGTCCTTGCTTTTTCGTACAAGGTGGTTAGTAATTTTGAACATTGACAAACACTTAAACTTTGACAAAATCACATAAATATTGTGTCCTCACCGGAAATCGAACCCAGAACTCTCGGGTGGAAGGCCAGCGCCTTACGCACTGAAAAACGAGAGCCGCCGATATTATTGTAATAAGCAATTGTTGTAAATTATTTAATGATATAATATCGGTTTTCCTCGACAATAAAATAGTTAGTACTTATGTACAAACTAAGAAAGCTATCGCGTCTATTTTTCTCTGACCGGGATTATTGCGTACCATCCCGTCTCCGCAGTACATATCTCGTTCTACAAATGATTCGAATGCATTAGCGTTAGTACGCGCCGACTGGGGAGCAATTTCAATAACCCCGAAGTGAGAAAAAACAGCTTGCTAGATGTGATTGTGTAACGACTCAGATAATGAGTTTATTTATTCCAAAAAATGTGTTTAACATATAAAATTACCCATTACTATAAACCATTTTAAATAACTTTGTACATAATGTATAATATGATACAGTAGGTACAGCGACGTCCCGTGGGGGTAGGCAGATTGAGCGTCGCTAGGGGTCGGCAGTTACTCGAAGGGCGGCAAATCGAGGAGAATCATTAGATATATAATATAGAAATAGGTACCTTAACTTATTAATAACGTGAATATATTTACATTAAAAAAATCAGCTCACTGGTCAACAGGACTGTTATTTTTCGTCGGGTTCGCGATGTCTAGTTTACATTCATTGTCCTTGGACGTCCCGTCCTTGATGACCAGCAATGACGCGTGCATATTTGCGAATTATATTTGGATTATAGGTAGGTATATAAGTACTTACCTAATTAATTTATCCAAATATTTTTACCAGTCATTCACGAGTTTTGAACGTTGACAGGTGTATTTTTAAATATATCTGAAACCGCGGGTGGTTTATTGAAGGATATATGACATTTAAATTAAATTTAGTGGTATTTTGTTAGTAATGTATCCATACAACACATTTCTTAGATACTGAAAGGATGATAAAAAGTATCTACTGTTTTTAAAAAAATGGTGCGGCTCTTTGGCGCTGCCTAGGGGCGGCATTTTATCTAGGGACGTCACTGAGTAGGTAGGTATATTTAATAATTAATGGCTAAACCCCGTCACATATAAAGTCGTACAGTCGCCACAATGTCATGTTGTTGATTTGTTTCCCTTTTCCGTAAGACCTCAGATGGAGAGACATAATAGTTTAATATTATTGTCTTTGAATCCGGGATGATTGTATTTTATGACTGAAGATATATTGTCAATACGCTTAGGCAAAATCATTATCGAGGTAATTATTCTTGTCACGTAAATACTTAAATGAATACTACACCATTGAAAACAACTATTACTTACAAAAGTAAATAAACAGAAACTAATTCTATTCGATTTTTGAATCGTTAATATTTTTATTAGATACCTATCGATTTTTTTAAATAAAATCTATAGCTTTAAATATGTAGATACCTACTTAATATTTTATTTGGTAAATAATATAGGTAAATAATAAGTAGGTACATATTTGGTATTTCTCTAACCTTCAATCCGCGTAATTTTAATTATTCACACACATAATATTTTTATTATATTTTTTTTAAAATTTAGTTGTCGTTATGTAGTAACCTTGATATAAAATAATCAAATAATTCATTTTATTACGATAAATTATAAAACTAACATAGATTAACTTATATACAAAAAATTTGTTCCTTATTACCGATTTAAAAATAATTTATTCCAATAAAAACAAAACTTGAGAATATCATTACACGGTTGCTGAAGTCAACTACTTATATTAATTGTATTACGTGTATATTTTTGAAAGTATATGTAGGTACCTACGACCTAGGGCACCAGTGTTGCCATCTTTTTCTATGCTGATTATAGTAGTACAAAGGCGTAAAAATTATAGTATTTCTAAAAAATATATAGTACAGGAACATTTTTCGTCTTGAATCCTTTAAAATTATAGTATTTTGGTATATTTGCCGTAAAATTATAGTATTTTACATTTTCCGCGGAATTAAAATTATAGTACGGTTGGCATCACTGTAGGGCACACTAAATTTGTATGCACAAAAAGGTTTCTGATAATTAATATCCAGTCCAGACTAAAATAAATGTATCCGTAAATAAACGAACAAAAACTATTGCATAAAACTGTTCACAGACATTTGTAATGTTTTTTTTTTTTTAAATAAACATACTTTAATATAAGAAAATGTGGTGTATTATTGAAAGATTTTTTTCATTATTTTATCGGAAGTAGCACAATTTAATATATTATATATGATTAAAACATGCAAAATTTTTACGTTTAAAACTGTCCAAACTACATATAATTTGATAAAAAAAGTTTGCAGAAGTAGACTTGCGTTAAATTTTAAAAATTGATCACGTACTTGTGTATAGAGACAAAAGTTTACAAACGACAGTATATTTTGGATGCTAACATATTTAACTTGGTATGGACGAGGCATACATTTTTTTAAAAATTCAACTGTTGATACTACTAAGTTGTACAGATGACCTGACATTGGTGATACCGATTGGGAGGGCAATAGATGTGTAAAATGTGCTACACATTTTTTTTTGTTAAGCAGCGGTGTATCTAGATGAAAATTATTCTTTTATTCAAATTAAAATTTCACATATTATAGTGAACAGTACAAAATAACAAATCCAAGACTTTTACAACATTACATGAAATAACAAGGAAATAGAAACAGCTTTAAAACATAGTGTACGTGTGTAAGGAGTAATTAATATAAAAAATAATTAATTATTAAATAAATAAAGTGCATACAGTATGATATATCACTGTATTTATATAATAATATATTACGTATGTTTATTGTATTTTTTCATGTCATATTATGAACGTTTTAAATAAATAAATATTTTTTAAATAAAACTCGTATAAATGAATAGTCAAAATATGTCAGACGATGACAAGATAACGTAAAATGTTTTGCCTTCAGCCATTTTTCTCGTGTAGGTTTGTGGTTTTTTTAATGGCCAAAAGATTTCCATTCAGTGAAACTATGTCGCGGTCACACAAAAAGTATTAAACATTCAACGTGCGTACACATATTATTTATTTTAATTGCGTGACATCCTTACCGCTATATAACAGCAAGGTAACTTCCCATTGTAGTAACGTGATCATCTGAATCTAAATAAATAAATCGTATCATGGAATACCTATTCCTAGTAATCGGATGAATTATTACATTTGGAGTAATCAAACATTAACACTACACTACAGTGGTATTCAATCTTCGCAACACCCAAAGATACAACAGGCTGTTAGATCTTCTTTTTTTGTGTGATCTTCTACCGAAGGTTGGCGACGAAATTGCAGTACATTAACTCTATCATGGCCCAGTCGTAATAGATCACCAATAACCTTTGTAATTTTTCAATAACATTGAGCCACTTACAGATGTTACATAGCCAAGAAAATTAAAACCTACGTATCAATTGCCCTTTACTTTCCATGCATTACAAACTTGAGTAAACAATACTAGAGTTTTTAGTAATATTGGCTTATTCGCTCGTCTTGGAAATTTGATTAGCCCAGAAAATATTTATGTTTCATGCTTTTAACTAAAGTTTTTCTCATCTGAAAGAATAAATAGTTTTTTTAATTAATTATAATCAGGGGCGCACCAAGCGGTGGTGTTATGGGGTTCAAAACACCCGGTCAGAAAAAGTCCTAAGAACCAGTCTTCAAAAAATTAAGTGCGCCATAAAGGTAATCCTAAGAAAAAAAGTTTTTCTAAAAAATTCTAGTAAAAAAGTCACCTGCGGCGCAATTATTTTCAATATCATTACAGATTATTTTATATATTAATATTCTGTGTTTAAATAGGTATCTACGTATCAATCGATCGCTTTGCATTATTATTCAGAATGTTATATTTTTATTGGTAAATCATGTCATATTTTTTGTTATGAATATTTTGATGAAAATAAAATAATTTTTCAACTTTTATTTTTTGACTTTTGCCATATTTTCAGTGAACAAATAATTTTAATTTGGGGATGGGGGGGGGGGGGCGGCAGACACCCATGACGCGTCCTTGATTATAATGACGAACGTGGCTGATCCATCGCATTAGGTACTAAGAATTATTCGTACTATTTCAAGCGTAAACATTATAATTTTGAAGTCCCTAAATATATATTATGTGGTAATATTTTTCTTACGTTTATCATTGGTTAGAATATTTTTGATCATAGTAATATTTAAAATAATAAGTTAAAATACTAGGGTTGGTACCGACTTATTCGTCTAATCTTTGTATGTAATGGTTTCAAATAATGATTCGATCAACAGCAAAATAATGACAGACATATAAATCGAACTATAATATCTATTTAGCATAGCGTGTCGAATATTGTTTCCCGCCAAATCAACCGGAAATTAGGAACAAACTAGTTTCGATTCCATTGAGAGTTCGAAATAAAATCAGATGTACTTATTTCTTTTCCTATATAATCGCTTCGTGTCTTGCAGCTTGCACTGTGTTTTGCGTGTTCGAATTTTAAAATCCGAAAGACAGATGGCGTGTAACGCAGCCGGTAGCAACCATTTTGAATTTTCAGACTATTGGATAAAATTTTCACATATCTTCCTGACGATTTTTTTAGTAATATTAATAATTTAGCTATATATTATGAAGGTATGTAAATGGTAAAAGAAAGATTTCCTATCAGTAAGTGAATTAAATTGCATTTTCTTCTATTTTACACAATCATAGTGCGACAATGCATATAATCGATCATGCATGGAAAAATATGTTAGCATTTTCTAAAACGAAATTTGTGAGGCTTTATAAGATATCCATCATTTTGGCAAAGGAATTCAACTAAATTAATTGAACATATTATATTGTCAATCGCACTTAAAACCTCGCTAGACGAAGCGGTCCGGATTATTAATTGGTAATAAATCGACGATTACAGTCATCCCAATTTAAAATTATACATAATCATAATAGGTATGTGAAGTTATGGGCAATCATAACTTGGCCATGCATTTCTAGTCTGAAGTCCGGTAGTATCACGAGGTAAGGTAGGCTCTCGTTAGAATATTTGAACCGCGGCAAGAGTTTTTTTTATCATATTTTCTTTGTGTTAAATTAACCAACATGTCGTGGTTATCCCAAAATGAATATCTTGCCGACATATTGGAAAAACAAACTGAAGTAATAAAATGATTGATTAGTCAAATACGAAAACGTGAATATTGTTAATGCAGGAGATAAAATATTTCCTCTGTCTCGTAAGTTGCGATTTCAGCAATGGAGAAACATAATGCTCTGTTGTCACACTATTGATAAATCCGAACTTGAACTTGTAAAAGAAATTCGCAGGAAAAAAAATACTGGGGCGCATGTTTCTTACGGGGTTCCGTTATGTAGAGCAGGGTTTCCCAAACTATGTTCCGCGGAGCACCAGTGTTCCGCGACCATTTGGAAAGGTTTTACACACTGCAACACATTGAAAGATCTTCTACTAAGTAGAAGTAAAATAAGAAAAAACTAAAACAATTAAAGAATCGACTTCATATTGAAAGGCGAGTGATGATCAATCTCCACTGATGTTTATGACGTCAAGCATCTAGATAGGTCATGGCTCCTACAAGGGGGGGGGGGGGGACTGACAGGCATCTGACTAGCCAAGTGAGATAAATACACATCACAAACATGCACTAATAGCAAAAAAAATGTCGCCGGCGGCGCTGTTTCACTTCAAGCATACTAACATTTAATAATATGTGGTTTTGCCATGCTTACAATTTTTGATTATTATCGATATTTGACATGTCCACAATTGTGCATATCAACGTAAAAGTGGGTGTATTAAAAATACAAAAAATCGATAAAAATACCCATAACTTTACCTCGAACACCATTTGGAATATTTAACTGTAGATCGTCACATTGCCTTTCCTTTAACCATAGCGATAAGTAGAGGGCCCGCTTCGGGATGTGGGGGCCATGATCTAGGTACAGACGGAGGACCATCTTTTCTCACACCATGCGCATGAAAAAGATGGGGTATATTGTTTTTATCTGACCGGCTGACAAGTCTTGTCAGTTTAACGACAGTTGCCAAAATTGGCAGAATGGTTAGCTGCGCTAATACCTTCAAAATAAAGTGTTCCGTTAAAATTTCCGGGTTTGCGAAGTGTTCCATTACAAAAAAAGTTTGGGAAACCCTGATGTAGAGAATATAAAAAGGTCCCGTGCCTAAAATTAATTGGTAAACGCTGCATTAGAATGTACTGGCATTATCTTGTAATATTATAATTAATCGTTCTTGTCTGGTACTGTAACTGCTCTATAGTACAATCATATTATTTGTATGTAACCATTTATAAAATGTTCTGAAGACCTTGAGAGAATCTTAGCCGGATTTTTTTATTCATAATTTCAGATTGCTACATACTTATAAACACCTGAGTTTTCAAGTATAATAATTTAATAATTATTAGCGAATTGAATTGGATTTTTATTGAATATTGGGTTGGCGAGCACTGTTAAGCATGTGCGACAGTACGGTGAAGTATGTTAGGTTGCGCAACTCACCTCAAATCAGCGATTCGATGTTGGAAGTGGATTTTCACAATAATGCTTCCGAAATGTTGTTTGATAGCTGTTACGCAGGGCTGTATTCATCCACCAGAAATAATGTTTGTTAATACGTATTAAAAAAAACATAAGAAAACAAGCATAATAAGATTTATTTACGTATATAAGTATTGACAGAGATGAAAAACCATATTTTTTTTTTGTGATTTTACCGAGGCTTTGACTGCGACTCGCTGTCATATCGCCTCTTCTCTTCTAGAAGGGGATCCGTCGATCAGGTCCTCACTCCTATTCTGTTAAATAACTTTACAATTTTGCCTAGCTCTTCCGTCTTACCTACCGCCAGGACACACTTCAATTCGTCGACATTCTCAGAGATATCCGCAATTCGCAGCTGTACTCCGTGAAGTTCATATTTAGGGCATTGTAGTGCTATATGTACAATGTCCTCTAAAACATGACATTCATCGCAGAGCTGCGATTCGCTTCTTCCCATGAGGACATAAATCTTTTGCCCATTGTGTGCCCTGTCCTTAGCCTCAGTATTGACCAGGGCTCGAAATGGACCGGAACGCACCGGAGCGCCGTTCCAGTTCGTGAAATTTGTAAATTTATCGCTCCGTCTCACGGATAAAATAATTTGACCGTCTGAGCTAGATATGCCATAGATATAACAGATAATATGGCACACTTATGTTTATAAAATACACATAAAATTTGATAATCTTGTTAATATCCTCAGAAAAAATTCGAGCGCTCCGGTTCGTAAACTTTTCCATTTCGAGCGCTGGTATTAACTTAAGCTCATTCCTCGTCAAAGAAGACTACAAACCAGGGCATCTCTCGTGGTGATGGTAGAATAGACTTACTCCATTTCCCCTTTTCTAATGATGCCAATAATTTATTATTGTAATATGTAAATGATTTACCTATCCACTCAATACACTTCAATTAAGTATCAACATAAAAAAATCAGGTAAAACTCAATACGTCATCTTAAAGGTCATAGTATTATGTAGCCATAATAAATCAAATACATATTTTCATTTCATTATCTGCGATGGCAACTGAGTAAAAACTAGTACCTATTCAAATAATATAATACAATGATATTTTAAGTATGTATGTACCAATGGCGAAGGGTGAAGGTAGGCTATTAATATCCACCATAAATAGTGCACACTAAACTTTATCAGTCATACGTATTTGTTTTCATTGAAATAAGACTACAATTATTTATAGATGGTGTTGGTTAGTTTTTAAAATTCAATTAAACCCTACGAATAAGTGTGCACAATTTTGTCGTATCGCCCAAAAAATACCAAAACTAATTTGGTTTGGTTTATGCAGCGATTAATTGATTTTTAAAAACTAACCAATACCATCTGTAAATTGTATTCTTAGTTCAATAAAAACAAATACGCATGACTAACAAAGTTTGATGTGCACTATTTATTGTGGATCTTAACAGTCAACCTTATATGTACTACCAACTACGTCATCATCATCATTATCAGGGGCGCGACAACCCGGTGTGGGTCCTGGCCTCCTCCAAAAATTCCCTCCACCTGTCCCTATCCAGTGTAGCCGCTTTCCAATTTGGTACCTCCAGAATACGGCAGTCACTGGCAGCTCCATCCAACCAGCGAATCTCTGGCCTCCCTCTTCTTCTACGTCCTATTGGATTGCTGGACATCACTCTCTTTGCCGGTTCATTATCATTCATACGGTGCACATGACTTAGCCATTGCAGTCTCCCAATCTTAATTGATTGAACTGCGCTGCAATCTTCGTACAGCTCGCAGAGCTCAGCATTATATCTTCTCCTCCAATTGGTGCCATCCCTGATCGGTAAATATATTTGTCTGAGAATTTTTCTTTCAAAGATGTTCAGGGAACGTTCATTTTGCAGAGTTAATATCCAGGTTTCCGATGCGTAGGTGAGCACTGGCTTTGCAAGTGTCTTGTAAAGAGTGCTTTTAGTTCGGCGAGATAGTGTGCGGGACTTAAAATGTCTTAACAGGCCAAAGTAGTATTTATTCGCAGACATGATTCTCTTGTTGATTTCTTCTGTAATATCATTATGTCGAGTTACAAGAGATCCAAGGTATATGAAACTGTCTACCGTATCAAACTTGTATGCACCAATATCTAACTTTGGTGCGACTTCTCGTGGTACCAACTACCAACTACGTACTATGTTTTAAATAATATCACACTATCCTTAGTAATATAGGTATACCTAGTGCGCTCTATTGGAAAAAACACCCACCTCTAAAGTTATCGGTCAAATGTTAAAATTTAAGTATCGTTGTTGTCCATAATAATATGTATTTCAATCATTAATTATTTCTATGGTCTTTCTAAATGATCAATCTATACCAGTATTTCGAAAGCTTTAAGTTTTCTTAGAGTTATTTCTGTTAGTAATCATGCATCTACTTCATATGGTAGGACCAACAAAACATAGCGTCTTACCATTTTCACTCTGAGATCCATATAGGTACACAGATAAATAAGTGAAAATAATAATGGTTATACTGTGGTTATGGTAATGACAGTTTATAGAAATTTAACATGACATATCACAGAAATACGTGTGCATACCTATAATTAATTAAGTAGTATTGAAAACCGAATGAGAACTAATGTTTTCCTGTTACGTGACTAATTCAAACCTGCCAAGATACTCGCAGTTCACTTCAGACGTATTAAAATAATCGTTTATTACGCCGGACATTGCGTAAAATATAATATGGTGCAAGCTGCAAAACCGTCTATTCGCTGAATTATATCTTTGGTATATCGTGTATTTTTAAAATGCAATTATTATGTTTCAGGTTTACATCGCGAAACACTTAGTAATAAAACGGTTAAATTATTATTATTGTATTACTATTTTGATGCAATACCTATTTCGTGAACAGCAGAGTTATAGAATATGATTTGATTAATCGTTTTCATTCGTGTACTTCTTTTATACTAAAAACAAAACTATATTAAAAAAACTTTACTGTTTTAATACTAATTATATCAGATATTGGAGATTACAATAATAATTGCTGGTTTGAATAAAAATAATTACTTACAAGATAAAAAGAACTTTTTATATAAGTACAACGTTTTTAAATTTTCTGTTGAATCATATAAACTTAACTTGACTAGCTTAAACGATCAAAAAAATGTTGTTGATAGAAATAATACCGAAATGTCATTTTGACATTCATATTAATTTCTATAGTAACGCACGTATATATTAATAATTTAGTTGCTAGGATCCCAGATCCCAATCCCAGACCAATAATAGTGGATTGGATTACGGATTTCTTCCGAAATAACTTTTCATACAAAACAGAATTAACTGAAAATGAATTCAATTCTACTTAAAGATGGCTAAAAGTATTAAAAGAATGCATTGGCATCGTGTTCTGATATATTGTAGAAGTTTCAAATGTCTAGCTAGTCGGGAAGTTTGTTAAAATCGATTGGAAGATTTGTACTGGATAAACAACCACCGGACAAATAAGAATACGACCTAATAAAAACGTTGTAATAAGTTTTTTTTAATATTCTCTGTATAATCTTACAAAATGAAGATTAACAAACAATTTCGTATACCTACATAATAATATGGAGATTTTTAGAAACAGCAGATTAAAGTATTATCAGTTTCTTTGCAGGTACCTAATAATTGTTTAAGATGAAGTATATTTTTTTGCGTTTCGCCTTACTTTCATTAATGGTTCAATATTACAATTTGGCGATAGTAAAACATATTGTTCAAAACGAATAAGACATTGACAAATTAAACCATAGAGCTAGACTGGTCACAGTGGAACCGACAAGGCCACGTATTTTTCCCGACTACTTATATGCGGTGAAAATGATAACTCTGCCATTGTTGATAGTATTGACCTGTATGTTCCTGATAACTATCTCAGAAATCGGGAGCATCAATTGTTTGTTCTCCCATGGTGCAGAAATAACAGTAGGGAAAGCATGTATCCACGTTTGATAATTTTGGCCGTTAGAGTTTAAGTAACAATCAACCATCATCTGAGGGGCCCAGAGGATGCAGAGCCCCCCGCGAGGCCCAAAGCACCGAGTTTATTGTTTATAATTATTACTAATGATCTATTATTAGGTTTTGACGATTTATACGCTTTCGACTTAGTGATAAGGTAGGTGTTTTTCACAAACACTTCTACTATTCATAATAATTTGTTTCTTATATTATTTTCACTTATATAGAGAACATTGCACATTATTAATTTAAGACGTTCACAACATCACATTCAGAAACAAAGAAATATTATTAAAACAAATATTTCTTTTATTTTGTTAACTGTCAATTTCATGGTGGAACTGCATTGTATTGTTGTTTGATTTAATAAAACGCATTTTTTGTAGTTTTTGTAGTACTTTTATAATCTCAGTTCAAAATGTCCCTCTGAGGCGGACTACAAAAAAAAAATGCGTTTTATTAAATCAAACAACAATACAGAATTATATAAAAGTTGTTAACAGTAGAAATGTGTAAATACAAAAAACATTTATTGTTTTATTGAAAAACCCATGGTACTATTGCTTTGGGCCATTTTTCTCTTCATGAAGCTTCTCCGCCTACACAGTAGCCACATTTAAAATACGTTTTTTTATGTATATTTGAATTAAAAATACTATGTGAATTAGAACGAAGAGACATTTCATTAGATGTATTTAAAATATTTCTGCTCTTCAAATTGATCACAGTTTGACATAACGTTAAGGCATAGCCTTTTCATCTTTTATGTCTGTGTTTTATCAATCTTTGTCATAAATACTGTACCCGATTAAAATATGTTCGCAGACTCAAAATATAAACATGCATATTATTATCATTTTGTGGGAACATAAATAAAGTTATCGTTAATTTCTCATCAGTTATATTGTCATAATTATCTTAATATAAAAAAAACTCGTCGCTTTGCCCCCCTGGGCCTCTCAGATTGTTGCGCCTTGGGGAGGGGTTCCGCCCCCCCTGGCCCCCTCAGATCATGGTTACTTAAACCCTGACGGCTAAAATTATTAAACATGGATACATGCTTTGCCTATTGATTCTCTGAATGCTGGTTTTGCAATGCAAATTTATTTGTCAAAGTAACCGAATCCATAGGATTCAATTGCACTTTTCTGAAAATTAAAAATTATTAACTTAATTAAATTATTACAATTAAAAACTCTGCTATTCTTGGTGGTGTTGGCTTGTGGGTCTCTGATATTTACCTTAGGAATCGTGGGCATCCGTTGTTTGTTCTCCCAAGGTGCAGAACTAACCTGCCATTAGTGATGTCAATTGGGAGGGCAATAACCATGTTTAATGAAATCGCTTCGTATATTGATATATTCCACTTACGTGAGGGTGAATTTAGGTGGACGTTGTTTTATAGGTTTTTAAGATATGGTCTATTAAGTCACATTTCTCTGTATTTTTATTTAAAAAATTGTTAACACTTATTTTATGTCATGTCGTGAACGCTTTGAATTTGTAATTTGTTATGTTCATTATATGTAAAATAAATATATTTAATTTGATTTGATTTGATTTGACCTATAATATTACTTTCGTCTGATTAATTTTTTTTGCTAAATTTATCAGAAAAATTGTCATGAGAACGATGCACAACAAACTGGTGTTAAATTTGGGAACTTTCACGAAACGTAAAAAGTAAAGAAACTTTCATATAAGTAAATTCTGAATTGCTGCACATTGCATTATTATAAACATATTATTATTAGCTTCACTTTTACTTTCCGTGTGGCTACAGGTAATCGAATACAAACTTCCTATTTCATGGAGAAGCAGTCATAGATAATATATATGAAGCGAGAGTTGTATACACAATTACAAACAACTAGTAGGTAGATACGTAACCGAGTTATCTATGAGATTGTTATTTTTTTTAGTAGGTAACTAAGAATAGAACGATTATAAAATTCACCGGTAAACGGGGTTGATTTGATCGACTTCTATGTCAAATATAATATGCGATTGTAAATTCTAAATAATATGTAGCTGTTTTAATCATTCTGTACCTAATAATAAATTGAGCTATTTTTGACAAATGATCCATTATTATTCTTAGCTTAATTTCTTTATAATTATTTATTAATATTTTTGAAGTTATACTTCTTTTGGCGCGTTTGGGAAATCAGATCAGAGTGTATTTTTGGCGTGTGACATGTAACACATCATTTATTTTATCACACAAAAAAAAACGCACTCGATTGGATTCGAACCACCGATTGTTCAGTTATCAGCTGAACGCACTACCTTTACGCCACGGTATAGACTGCAATCGATTATATAGTATAATATTATAGTTTAGAATTGTTCCGTTGCCTAGGCAGCGAATTTATTATTGTTGGCCATTTGCAATTCCTTACGTAAACAAACGATTAAACGTCAGTTAGTAATATAAGTTAAAGTGTATAGAAATAAACCAACGGCGTTCCAATAAGCGGTCTTTTTCTTGGATGTGTAATTTAACAAGATAATTAAGAGCTAGTTAAAGAATCTAGTTTATCACAAGTTTTGTTTTTGTTACGCCTAAGAAGTATAACTTCTAACGCGCGTACATAAGTATACACACCGTTTTTTTTTACTATATTTATGACGGCCAAAATATTTAAATTAGAGTTCATCATTAAGAATCTGTTGCTCTGAAAATTAGCTAGTTTATACAGGTAAATAATAGTTTTATTGATAGGGATAAAATAATTGGTGAAATTAAAAAAAAACTTCTCAATAATAAAATTGAGTTATATAGCAGGCATGACTTCGAAGAGATACCCATAGCTGGCCCATTGACTAGACATCGCAAGTGCTATGTAGACATATTAGAATTTAACTCTATGTTGACTCCGAAATTGACATCTCTCACAGCCAGTCAGTTTGGTCTGCTTAGCTCTGACCATTTTGATCATACGGGTCCTCTATTTTGAGACTAAGCACCTTACACTATCGAGATTCGTTTATAGTGATAAGTGTGGTATCTAGTTTTCAAATGTGATACCTACCTGAACTGAACTAATCCTTTGGCAAGTTCATCTGGTTGTTTGGTCGAGCGAGTCATCTTATCTTGTTAATCTATTTTCTTGTACCGTTTGAAGTATTCTCTGTTATTGTTGATTAATCTCTGCGAACGCGGAATGAATAATAAAACTGGAAGTGTTTCTATTTTATAACTATAACATACTATAACTGGCGACCAACGTCGGCTCAAAGTGTAAATAAATAAAAACTATCCTATGGAGTTATACTTTAATTAAATTTCAAATTGAGTATAAAACCAAAGCATAACAAAATCTCTGCAACTGAAATGTCCTTGCACACAACAAAATAATATAACACCAATGTAAATAATTTTGTGTCATCAATATAACCATTAATAATAATTATTTTTAATTGTTTGATTACATTGCATAATTCTATGAAAAAGATACGTACATTGATATTTCTAGTTGGTACATTGGTATTTGGAATTTATGGTTATTATTGTATTTTTACCATAGATGGCCTCAAAATCAAGCAGTGCCTCAGAAGTTTCTAAGCTCCGTGTCCGGAAACTTGTACGTATACAGTTCGCCGTATCACACTTCACCTTATCGAAAATATATGGCCGTAAATGAAAGACCGTCCAACCTCTTTGGGTTGTATTGTACTGACATACAATTCATGTCTAAATAAAACACGGTTCTTGTCGGTTTACAGGAAGCCAGCAGCAAACAATTTTTGAAAATAGTCGATACACTGGATTATTTGTTAGGTTAGGTTTTCAGCCTTGAATTCTTGAATTTTGCAAAAATCAGCTATAAAAATTGAAATATTAATGTTCATATTGAATCTAATAAAATTGGAGATCGTACCTATAGAATATTGTTTTTCAATTTGTGTTTGAGTCAGAGTATGGACCTAATAAGTTGAGCAAGTGGCTGACATCCATTTCTCGTAAAAACAAAATCTGTTAATACAAACCTCCACTCTGTAGAGGCCCATATTATGATCTTATTAGGATCGGACATGGTTGAAAAAACAGTATACGGTCATCTTGTTCCGATAGAAATCTCACGGCGAACTGTGCTACGGTGAAATGTTTTAAGTACAATTTACATGTAACCCCTAAGCTCGCCACTGTATATTTCCTTCCTTAATGGACCGAACGTGTTGCAACTAAGAATTAATTATTGATGTTAGTAAATCATTTTGCTTTTCTAAGGCTATGCCAAAGTTTAAGTTTGAAAAAATGTATATTAATTAAAAACTTGACTACAATCATGGCTATAATGACGTGTTGTGAAAACAAATATATTATTTACTTATAAAGTTTTTCAGGCATTACGTACTTATTCAATATTTTTTTTAAACTATGAGTCTAATTAAAATCACGTGTTCACAGAATATTTCTAATGCCTTTTTTGTAAACCGGTTCTGCAAACTGCTGTGGTGTTTGTTATTATGAATTAGGTGAATTTTTTGTTAACACCGACCAACAACATAGTTTTTTTTTTAATTAGATCTTGATACGTATTAAGACCCAGTACAAACTACAAATCTAAAGACAAGTGTTGTTTAAATTCTTTTGATATGACATGTTTATTGTTTGCTGTAAAATGCAGTGCGTTGGAGCAGAGCTCGGAACAGGAGCACGGAGCACTGGAGCAATGGGATTTTAACCGGAGCAGGAGCGGCGCCGGAGTACCGAAAATTTGTAGTGCTCCACTGCTAGGGTGTATTTTCCTCACTTTTTTGACAGAAGAGGCAAATAATGAGAGACGATTTGCTGTTGGGAATTTTGTTTAATAGAATTAATAATGAAAATGACGATTATTTTAAAACTACTTTTTTAACATTTGTATAAAAATAATTATTAAAACTTTTTACCCGGAGCGGAGCAACTCAAAAAAGGGTCCGCTCCAACGCTCTGGTAAAATGCACAAATGAACGGACGAAATTGAGAGATTTTATAAACACGCAGTGACGTCCCGCAGGCTTAGGGGCGGCACATTATAAAGGGTGCTAAATGAAGGAACGAATGCGAATATTACAACTTTGCAGATCATTTTTCGATGAAGCAGATGATGCGATTGCTTTGTTGGAAAATATCGACACCTTAGTTAGAAAAATAATTATAAGTATAAATATCCTTGCAACATATCTTATTTTTGTAGCGGTAGCCAATAGCGGTTTATCGCAAAAGAAAATTTTCAAAATTGGACGTCCAAATCCGTCTACTTCTACTTAACAACATACTCGTAGATGTTCGAGAGTATGTTTCGTGGAAATGTTAGATATATGATAATATATAGGTACCTAGGTACGTAAAAATTTTGCATACAGTTCGAGACTAAAGATGATAGGGGTGGCATTTTTAGTCTGCCCAAGGGCGGCACTTTGTTTAGGGGTGTTACTGCATTTACTCAACAAGTTAACTTATGTAAGTTATTTTTATTCACGTCGCCTAATGATTTAATAAAACTTTAGTAGGCATATACGGATACATCCGCAATATCTACTGAATATACACAATATCAACACCTCATAATACATATTATTTATCAGAGACAATTGTAAATAAATCAAGTGGGACTCAAGCCTCACGTGTTTCACTGGGTGACTGATCTCGTCTTCTAAAGTCTAAGCTATCCACCTGCTTATGATATCTAATATTCATGCCGCTCTAGGTGCATCTTCATGTTCTTCCCCATCTGACAACATCCTCAACTTTATGTGATCACTGTGAGTTTTGCCTACGATGCATTGGGTGTCCCCGTAGGTTTCGCAACATACATCTAGTTATATCCGTGTCTTCCCTAGCCTCAAATTTTTATTTTCCTACAAAATGTATTGTTAATAAACATATAACTTTTTAAATGGTTGTTTATTATGTCATATTATATCTATGTTAATATTACATAATAATATGGCTTTACTAGTTTCCCATTCGCTGCGTCCAACGCAGCTGGTGCGTTTTCCATCAGGTGGCCATTATATATAATTAGCATGTTATTTAAATGTGGTAATTAAATATTAATTCGAGCCTTTTAACAAACACAGTATGCGAGGAACGATTATTTAATTGAGATATTATTTTGTGAACTGCTTGATTGAAAGGTTTGATATCGACTAATCATTATATTATCTAATACAATGCAATATTATTATAAGTACGATTGACGAGTACTTAATTATTATCTTCTGAGGTCTTTAGTTATATTTTATGTTGATAGATGTTACTATAAGACATCCTTAGATGACTGCGGGTTTATTTAATTGTCATTCGACATGACAATTGATATTTTGGTAATTGAGCAGGTCTATCCCCTAAATATTTGAATTCTGTTTTATGTAGATGCTTAGTTGGCGTAATATAATTTATTTATTTTGTGTAGTATCAAACAGCTGTTGTTTTCAATAATTTTATTAGTCAATCGTGTCGTTAAAAGCTTGTTATGCTAATTGAGAAAAGGTATGTAGGTTTTCATTGAAAAAACTACGTAGTCATATTTCGTTATAAGACAGAGATAAATATATTGGGAAATTCTAAAATGCTAATGATGCGACGAAAAGGTAAAATTAAATGCATGTTGATATTGTCGCCCTTGATCTTTATAAAATTCAATGTATTTGAAATAACTTCTATTTCAACACTTTGATCACAACCGTTTATTGCGATATGATTCTACTCAACATTGTAGGTAGATAATATTATATTATCAAATCTTTTGAATAACATCGTTACCTCAGTTCTAACTTAACGTAAGGTGAGATTTATTAGTTTTAATTTAATCGAGATTCAAGATCGAATTCAAATATAATATGTCATGCATGATAGTATCAGCGTCTTTCTTGTCAAATCTAGCCTTTTTAATAGGCACATATCTATAAAAATACACATCTGTTTTATGACGTTAATATTACGTTGTTGACACCGCAAAATGCTAGAATATTACAAAACTTTTGATTAAAAATCAGTATAATAGTTTTATTTGCCATGATATCTGAATATAAAATGACAATATGAAATATTTAAAAATTATCAAATTTCGTACCTATAGTCATTGTTTAAATAATTGTGTAAATAATTCTTCGTTATATTGTTCTTCTCAAAATAATTTTCATCATTCTGTTGAAATTTTAGTTAGACTTTTTAATTTTGAGAAAATCTAGTGTTAAAATAAGATACAATAATCATCAATTCATATTCGAACGACAATTCCTATAGCAGTGTCACACTTTATTTGAGAGATCTGAAATATGTCGATATATGTCGGAATATGTCCTTTTTCTCTGTGATTAGTTGTCAAAACTAGGTTTCTTATATTTTAAAAATGTAATAAGTACGTTACTTTTGTTTGGTTTAATTTAGTTTTTGTGAATTAATGTTTGAATATTTTTTGTTGGTGTGAATTTTGACTAATAAATGCGATGTACAATTATTAATTCCCACCTGTATACAAATGACATTATATCCTACGTTCTTTTGTTTTTAATAATATTAGGTATATTATAATGTTTGATACTTTCACAGTTAGTTGTTATCGTAATAGATTCGTCTTGTTACAGAGGTAAGAATTTCATGAGAATAGTCGTTGCAATTGCAAAAAGAACACGTGGAGGCAATCCAAAAATCTATTACGGTTTAAAAATTAATAGGTATTGTAATACCGGAATGATGAATTTTAAAATTGGAATATCGGGTGCGATCGAAATGGTTACATACTTATATCATTCTAAAAATATGATGATGATATGAATAATTCTCAAACACAATATAATCAATTTGTGGTGAGTCAGTAATAATATAACTTTCGTTACCACGTTATAATATTACAGACTATAAAGCGTTGTCAAAAATTACATCCTGATTGACCAACTTAACTCGAGTTACGTCGTGGTATTTCCGGTTTTCGAGTTACGCAACTTTTACTCGCGGATAACTCGAAATAATATAATTATTATGTATCGCATCTTTAAATGCTAATAATAATACATTCTCGCTTACATAATGGCTATGTGCTAACGATTAGCGTGCAAACAAAAATATTATTAACAATATAAAAAATAATTTTGGTGAAAGTTCTGTGCATGTGTGTGGGTTTACTTCCGATTGGATGTGTTAGTAAAGTTTAGTTTGCAATGTGCGAAAACAAAGGCGTACTCAAAGCTGGGTGGAGTCAGAGAAAAAAATATAAACAGCATTATAATAAAAAAAATACATAAATTATGTATTGGATGTTGTTAAATCAGTAAAACATCGTACCTACTGGCGTGAGAGAAGCGTGGTCATTAAATCTTCCAGCTCTAGCAGTCTTAGCTGGATTATATGATTACTTGTAAGTTTTATGTATATACGCAGTTCGCCGTATCACATGACCCGTTGTACCGGAAACAGATGACCGTATAGCATTGACAACAAAAAATGACGCGTTGTTTATGGATCATTTCATTGTGAAGTATGCTTTACGTTTATTACAAAATCATTTAGTGCGATGCTTGTTTACAGTTCAATAATAACATTGATTCGTAAGTGTAATTGAATTATTCACAATTTTATATATTTATATTATAAAAGATTTGATTGACTTACCCATCTATTTTCTTCTGTCTTTCTATTGCATTCCGATGGGGTTTATTTGTAATGTTAAGTGTTTTATGTATACTTAAATTAATTTGATCTCAATGCTATAATATATTCATTTGTTTACGATACAACAGCTGACGGTGAACGATATAACGGCGAACTGGATACATACAGTTGACAATGACAATGTTATGAGGGCAGAAATTTGGGATAATCTTATTATTCCTTGCAATCGCCCACGATATTATCCGCGTGGTATTTATGTAAGAACGGTTAGAAGTATAAACAGTATACAGAATAGAGACATAGATTAATAATTAATTATTTGTAATTATTATATTTCTGGTAGCTTATTTCTCAATCCGCGCTTTATGTCATATTGTTGCAAGTGCGTTAAATTTGATAATAAAAAAACTAATAAAATAACACACAAAGTATCGTGGAGCATCAGCTGTGCATGTTACACACACATATATTATATAATATGATTATTATATATTATATTGGTTCGATAATGTTTTATTTATAAGCGAACAAATAAATAGACACTCTAATATTATTATTTTATGTTAGTAGGTATAAATAGTGTAAGTCAATTCCCAAAAATGTCATATTATGAAAGTTAGATGTTATTTTTATTCAAAATAGTTTTATAAAATCTGTAAGAACCTACTTCATAATTTGATTCTTCGAATATAACAACATAATATGAATTTCAATAAGATGACTAATATAAAAATTTACAGTTGCATAACACTTCTTAAAACATGTTAACTTTTATACGAAACATACAATAAAAGATTGTTAATACTATGTACATCAAAACAGCTGATACGGTCGATGGTTGTTTTCTCTAAAACTAAACCATTGAATGTATATCATATGAATGTCGATATAATTTTCTTCATCTCTTAATCCCACGTTATATTGAATATAGGGCAAATAAGAGGATATACTGAAGAAAATTTTTGAGGGTGGCCGGGGCCCACACCGGATTGTGGCGTCATTTGCCATGCATTATCGTGCATCATAATTCGACAATAAAATAATAAAATCACAGTACTAGTCATATAAAAAGTTACCGTGGAACCGGCGAGGTATGAAAACACGCAATAACTTCCGGTTTGGCCCGGTGCATGGATGAAACTCATCCGGGGAAGGCATACATGTACATGACTCTACGATATACTCCGTGATCTGAATCTTATCACACTCGCAAAGTGGGGACTCTTCAGTGGTAGGCTTTGGGACGTGGAGGCCCGACGCACTGACTGGTTTTGAGACTAAAATACAATAAACAACAAAAATCGCATCCTTCAATCAAAATTAATTGTTTTTGAGGATGACAGTGATACATAACAATATTATTGGTTCACTTTTTTGTGTTCAAGTAGGCGCGTATCTGTTTAGTTTAGTCTGTTAGTTGAAGGGATTTTGTTATGCTTTATGAGAAATACGCATCTTTTGAAGATTTTCGTATAATTAAGTACTTACCTATTTAATTGTATGACTGGTTTGAACTGTTTCGAGGCCCCCTTTGATTTTTCTGATGAATTTATTGCATTATCTACTCCAGTGGATCTATCATATACATAAGGCGGCTATCGACGGTAGTTTATCATATTTATGTATTGAGGTGTTATAATTGTTACAATACGTTAGCCATCTAAACTGTCAAAACTGTCTATTTTGTTCTAAAAGCATGCTAAAACACAACACTTTTTGACGGCTTAGACGGTTAACTTATTGCAATAATTAACCGCCTCAATAAATAAAATAATATGACAAACTACCGCCGATAGCCGCCTTGTGTATAGAATAGACCCACTGGGACTCTTTCAAGCACGCCTGGAATGATCACCCCGGTTTAGGTCCAGACATATTTGCGTGGAAGCCTAAAGCCAGGATTCTCACCTGATCCTTATTAACAACAGCAAATCGCTGCCTGATTTCCAGGTTGGTCTATTTCACATTTTTAAGAAAAATGACTTTTTAATGCCATTTTGTTCTATTTCCAGAACTCTGTTTAACCCATTAGTCAGAATATAAAAATTATGAACGCATTTGTCGATAATCTCGAAAATAAATTATTTTTTTAAATTCAGAACACAGTTTTTAATATATAATATCTATAGGTTGTGCAATTATCTCAATGCTCTCCTGAGTATTTTACAGAAAATGACATAGAACAACCTGGGAATCAGACAGCGATATATATATTGGTGGTAAAATTTATTATTTCAATGTGAACTTTCAAATTGCTCTCCTGAACATTTTACTGAAAGTGACATAGAACAACCAGGAAATCAGGCAGCGAAATGTTCACTTATGTTTAGTGATTAAGTAACGAAACCATGACCTTTATAGTTTAAAGACTTTCAGACATGTCTGATGTCTCTCAAATTATTCTGTCGGTGTATGAACAAAGTATATCGCGGCACGACTCGCGCTGGAATTATGCAAGAACTTCCTACGACCGTAACTTTCTCCGTGTTCACTGCCTCAAGACGTTTATTTATACGTACAAATAATATTGGGGTATAATGTATTCACTCGATTCGATCATCTACTGGCAAATTAATTGCATAGGCGCACAGAAAACTGCTATTACCTTCTGAATATTATTTTAAATAAAACATTATAATATTCTCTCTGCTAGGGATTCCAATCCCGGGTTCCCGGGATCCTGAGCTATTTTCGATACCCGGGATTGATAAACATAATCCCGAAACTTTCGGGATTGATTTTTTTATCAATTTTTATGCAATTTAAAAAAAAAACGAAAATATAACAGCAAAAATACTTTTAATAATAAATAACTACATTAGAAATAAACTGAGTTTGAACGAAGTTTGATTTATACCCATGTGTAAGTTGCTGATTCATTTTATTTTTTCACATAAATCAATAAAAATGGGAAAGATTGGAAAAAAACAATGCTTCGCACTATTAACAAAGTAATTCCACCATGATCTCGTACGTTTTACGGCAGTTTCATATTTGGCTGACTAATTAGATTTATGAAGCGGAAAGGACATAAGTACACTATGATTTTATTTACTATTTTAAATCTCGCTGACCCATCCATTAAGTCTTTACTATCAGAAACAGCAATCTCATATTAAATTCACATTATTATTTATATTACAATATTATTTATTCCATTATACTTATGTATTTCCAAGATTGAACGTATACAACATTAACAATAAATGTCTTAATAGTATAAATTATACTAGATTTATTTTTGACCGATTTTATCAATGTTATTTGTAAATATAAAAATTTTATATTAATAATGGAAAAAATGCCAATCCCGGGATTGTCAAATTGTAATCCCGAAATCCCGGGATCAGAATTTTGGCTCGGAATTGGATTCCCTACTGTCTACCCATTTATATATCTCCATAGATAGAGTATCTGAACACAAATAATGTACTTTTTCTAGAATAGTTTATAAACATCTGTCAATTAATTTAAGAAATAGGTACCCTTATTACAATGTAACTAGAGTTCAGTTTAAGTATTTAAAATATTAATACTACTATAGACCAAAAGTACTTGATGGAATTTCAATTTAAATTCTAATAGATTTAAGTTTTGTACTATTCTATTTGAGTAAGTACAAAACTTAAATCCATTAGAATTTAAGTATTTATAACACCACAAGGGGGGGCTAACAGGGCTCTAGCCTGGGGCGCGGCGTGGCGCGTCTACCTTATATTATGTGATGCAAATTTTGATTATTGAGTGTCGATATTCTAAAACTTCGTAACTCAAGTATATTTATTGAAAAATACACAAAAATGGCTCAAAATACACTGAATAGGTACCCTTAATTTTAACTGGAACACTGTTTGGAAAACGTTTCTGTATAACGTCACACTGTTTTTAAGACTGGCGATAGGTAGGGGGCCCCAACAAAGATCCTGGCCTGGGGGCCCGCTTCAGGGTGTGGGGCCATGTTTATAACAATTGTTTTTAAAAATAGCCCATAACATTTAATTATTGTGTTTTAACTTATTGTAACAATTATAACACTTCGATACAAACATATGAAAAACTACCCTCGATAGCTGCCGATAGCAGTCTTGTGTCTAGAATAGATGCGCTGAGGTGTTTTGAAAATTATGTATATCATCAAAAAGGGTATACGAGTCACTTGGTTTAATAAAGATCCATATAGATAAAAAATCCCGGTAAAATTTGATAGCTTTGAAAATAGGACCACAGAGTTTTGGCGCCAAACTTTGCATGTGGTCTTTATAACATACTAGAGATGGAATATCTCGAAGTATGAAATGTAAATGAAGAATAAAATAATGTTATTAAACTAAGTCGCGCGCTCGTTGGTTGGTAGCCATTGTTACCTGGTAAAATTCACCGTGACAAGAATTCTGATTTGTATTCACTCCAAATACATTTTAGTGACTGATGATGCAATCTTGTGATCCTTAATGGCACATAATACAATGACGTCTTGTATTTGTGCTTAATTGGCTTTACAATCCGATGTGGATCTTGGCCGACTCATGAAGAGGTTTTGTAACATTTTTTTTGTTCAAGAAAATGAATGTTAGCAACATATTAGGTCAATGTTCCGGATACAAACGCACATTGAAATTCAACAAATGAATTTTGTCATACCCGAGATTCGAACCCTAGACTCTCGACTACGTTATTATTTGGTCATCGCGGGGCTCCACTTTTTATACGTTCAATGAAATTCTAAAAGACCAAATTCTATTTAGGCCTCAGAGGCGTTATTTTTCTGAAGTTCTTTGGAGTTTGACCCATTCAATATTCATCCTGACAATTCTATTGATAATAATTCATTCTACAAAACCGTAGATACTGATAGTGACATGAAAATAATGTTTAATGAATTTAATCCAGAGTGTAGTTATTAATTAGTTTATAGTTGTAACATTGTGAAAGTTACACCAAGAAAATATTAAGCCAATTCAATGAATGAAATAAATAATATATGTATCAAGGTACGAGTATATAGTTTTCAGACAACTGTGAGAAATAAGAATAAGTATAACCACTAGAAAAGTCTTTTTGAAAAAAATACTACTTCCGGCAGGATTCAAACCCACGCCCCGTGCGATTAGCACCCATGTAATTCACCATTAAGCTATGTGTGTCCTATCTAATTGTCACGAAATTAACTAGTGTTTTTACAATTCTCACTACAGTGCTTTTTGGCAATCGGCTTTTGTATTTTACATCAAAGTATAAAGTAATAACCGGTGTCAGGATCTCTCCAAATTTTTGTTATAAAGTACTTGCACTTGCTAATAATTACACTATATATTTTATTTTGGTTCAGTGCGTAAGGCACTGGCCTTCCATCCCTGGGTTCGATTCCCGTAAGGTCAAATATATATTTATCTTTTTGACCATGTCCTATCCTAATAGGATCATATGGGCCTCCACAGAGTGGAAGTTTGTATTAACAGATTTTATTTTTACGAGAAATGGATGTCAGCCACTTGCTCGACCTATTAGGTCCATACTCTGACTCATACACAAATTGAAAAACAATGTGTACTTGCCGTACCCAGGATTTGAACCTGGGACCCTCGACACTATAGACACATATATAAGCCACGCGGTCATCGTGGGTGTTATATGTAAAATATATTTACATAATCTAATATGTAAAATTCCTCAAGTCTGGCAGTTTTTACCACTATTATTGGGCTTCACGGCCTGTTGTGGTGTTTAATAAAGAAACAAATTAAAATTAAAAAGAAATGTAAACACTCGTATGTTCAATAAAAAGTATTCTGAAAATTTGAAAAATATTCGTGTAATAAAAAAAATGGTTTATTATATAATATAAAGATATTTTATATTTCATCGTACAATAATATATAATATTATGTATGTTAGATATTACCATTTCCACCCAATGTGGAGCTTAATTATAGACCTTTATAGTGGAGGTTGTTTTGGTATTTTTTTTAGGTAAATAGTAGTTATTCATTAAGCTTAGGATCTAAAAGCATAGTTAAAAAACACTATATATTATGAATTTTATCATCTGTGGGATTCAAACTTGCGGCCGGAGTATTTAGTTGATCATTTTAGCCGGAATTGTACTCAATTGATAAAATAAATCTGTCAAGACAAGTACCTATGTATCACTGAAGTATCTGTCTTATATTATTGTTTTATTTAATAAAACGCATTTTTTTGTAGTACTTATTCCACTTTTAATTCAACTTTCAGTTGAAAATGTCCCTCTGAGGCGGACGAAACCGGTCCTAATTTATTGATTAAAAGTGGAATAAGTACTACAAAAAAAATGCGTTTTATTAAATAAAACAATAATACAATGCAGTTCCACAATGAATTGACAGTTAACAAAATAAAATAAATTATCTGTCTTATAGCAATGTCAAACGCGGATACATAAAAAAATCAATAAGTACATTATAAACGGTTGAGTTTAAAATTTATGTTTTCACAAGTAGACACCCATTGTCCAATATAATTTACTTTTCGTGATTGTTGAACTTTCTTCGCTGATTTTATTTTCAACAAAGACCTTCATCACGCCACAGTGGCTTTCTAAATCTTTTTTTTTGTTATTTTCTTTTTTTATGTAATTTTCTGACTGAAAAAAAGATAATTCAACTTTCCCCGCGGTGCGAAGCGCAAACAATTTTGACAAAACGACGTCCGAATTTTCACAATCGAAATTAGTGTATTTAAAATAATACTATTGTGTCGTTTCTCAAACTACAATTACTTGTGGACCCCTTTACAAGACTTTGGCAGTTCTAAGCACTTCTGATTCCATACTTTAACAAATGGGGACGTATATAAATAAATAAATAATTATTCCGACAACGGTTGACGCTGCTCTCACAAAACAATGCTAAATTCTTTAATACGTAATTCTGAAAAACCTCAGAAATACACATATTATAAAATCATAGGATATAATTACAAGATAAAAAGAACTTTTTATATACTTACCACGTTTTTAAATTTTCTGTTGAATCATATAAACTTGACTTAATTAGCTTAAACGATAAAAAAAATGTATTTGATAAAAATAATACTGAAATGTCATTTTGACACTCATATTGATTTTCATAGTAACGCACGTATATATTAATAATTTAGTTGTTAGGACCCTCGCAACCAATAATAGTGGATTGGATTACGGATTTCTTCCGAAATAACTTTTCATACAAAACAGAATTAACTGAAAATGAATTTAATTCTACTTAAAAATGGCTAAAAGTATTAAAAAATGCATTGGCATCGTGTTCTGATATATTCTAAAAGTTTAAAATGTCTAGCTAGTCGGGAAGCTAGTTAAATATCGATTGCAAGATTTGTACCGGACAAACAACCACTTGACAGATAAGAATACGACCTAATAAAAACGTTGTAATAATAAAAAATGGACCGAGTTTAAACTTATATTTTTCGCTTTGCACGTATGGTCAGTCCATGAAGCAACTACCCTAACGATCGTGGAAGTGTCCTGTCATAATTCAATTTAGCTATGGACTGTAGGTTCATGTATTAATTGTGCAGACAGAAAACGATAAAATATATTATTTGTATATTATGAAACATATCTTCTTTCTTTTCTTTCGACCATGTCCGATCCTCATATGATCATATGGGCCTCCACAGAGTAGAGGTTTGTATTGACAGATTTTGTTTTTTTACGAGAAATGGATGTCAGCCACTTGCTCAACCTATTAGGTCCATACCCTGACACACACAAATTGAAAAACAATATGTGTACTTGCTAGACCCAGGATTCGAACCTGGGACCCACGGCGTTATAATCCAACGCTAAAGCCGCGCAGCCACCGTGGGCGTTAAACATATCTAGAAGAAAATTAACGTTAACACAGTTTTAGGACCATTGTTATTCTTTTTCACGGTCACCGATTACCAAATAAGATGTTATCTGCAATTACAAAAACGTTAATGTTACTTTCATTTTCGCGAAAAAGATCTTTTTATGTAACACATCGTTAAGCAGGAAGAAAGTGTTTGTTTTAAAATATTTATGAATTCAAATAAATCAGTATTATTGTGCATTTATATGCAAAGTGAATTAAAACATAAATACAGTCATAAAAAGAGTTTTATTGAAAATTTGAGTAGATAATATTTTAATAATGTGATTAGCATCGATGTTTTAATTATTTTAAATACAAACGTATATACATATCGTTCGAAACAATACCAGTTAAGAAATTAGTGTAAGAATTACAATGCCAAAAAACAAAACTTGTGATATACTAGATTCTTTGACTGGCTCTTAATTATCTTGTTAAATTACACACTCAAGAAATAGGACCGCTTATTGGAACGTCGTTAGCTTATTTCTATACACTTTAACTTATATTACTAAAATATACCATGGTTTTTCGTTGTTTTTATTTTTAAAGTACCAACTGTCACTCTTTAATAGTTTGTTTACGTAAGGAATTGCAAATGGCCGACAATAATAAATTCGCTGCCTAGGCAACGGAAAAATTCTAAACTATAATATTATACTGTATAATCGTCACGATTGCAGTATCATACTGTGTCGTAAAGGTGGTGCGTTCGGCTGATAACCGAACAATCGGTGGTTCAAATCGAATCGAGTGTGTTTTTTTTCGTATGAAAAAATAAATTATGTGTTACATGTCACACGCCAAAAATACACTCTGATCTGATTTCCAAACGCGCCAAAAGTAGTATAACTTCAATAAATCACACTACTGTTAATAAACATAATAATTAAGACTCCTTTACATAAAAAAGAAAACTAAAATTAATTTTTACAAAACCCTTCTACCTATGGTTTGGAATACTGGGCTTTATCAAAAATTATGAGAGAAAACTGGATACGTATGACAGCGCGTGGCAGGTTTATTACATTTAAATTGTACGTATTACATTTCGCCATAGCACAGTTAACCGTGAGCTGTTTTGCCGTAAATCTATGCCCGTATAGCATTTAGATCAAAAAATAACTCGTCGTTCATGGATCGGTATCAAATAACTGATAATAACGCTGTCATTATTATCAGATATTTGATAGAAACGACTTTATTAACACACACTAAACACAATAATATCCAATGAAAGCTTTTAACGATTTAAGAATAATTTAGTATTAGTTATGTTATAACTTTCTTAATTTTATGAATATTATTACAATTTTGATATTTAAACAAAACTAAAAAAGATGCAGATTTATCGGATAAATATGATTACAGAATAAATTAATAATTATTATCTGATGAACTCTGATTATGTAGCATATTATGTTGTTATAATCATATTATATTTTTAAATATTTGTGAATTTGTTTTAAAGTTTCATGTTTCGTTTATAACTTCTATAATCCTAACCAATTTACATGTTATTTAAATAAAATCATTAAATATATTATAGGTAAATTACCCGTGCAATTACTTTTGTCATTTATCACTATAGTGGAATGACTTAATCTTAAAATTGCGCAGATTGCGATCTCTTCTACTGCGCACGAATTATATAGCGTAATTTTAATTATTGTTTCCGTTATAATGTTCGACTACTATTACCTTTATTATTATAAAGCCTATAGTATAGATAGTGTCATATTATAGCATCGTTTTCTCCCACTCAGCATTGCTCTAATAGGTACGTCATATTTTCTGTCGAAACTTCATGCTTATGTTCTTAGGTGGTATATTATTATGATTATTGATATTTTAGTAAATTAGCTTATGTTGTATGTTTATAATAGTGTTTGTAACGTAATTTATTTTAATACCTTCGCTCTAATAATTGTTCAACGATAATATACTCATAATTATTTAAAGTATCAATGTGAATAAAGACATTACTGCTATCCTAAGACGGAGCAAATGGATGTCCACAGAGCAGATATATTTTAATATTCTTAATCATATAATGTTCACAAGAGTATTGTGAATACTGAAATACTGAACAACTCACAAAGTTCATGGTTTTCTTTTCACCTTCCTGGTGATTTTTTTTTTGGAAACGACTCCATACAGCCTTGTTATTTTATTTTTAATTTATTGTAGTTTAATTAATTTTAAATACTTTTATATTATAATATCTGAAGTATCTATTTTCAAAAATCGAATAATCGCTAATTAAGTGTCTGGTTTTAACTCATTTGGTGATTTTACTCTTCTGATTATTACGTTGTTTTTTTTTGTTTAAACAATAATATTAATACTGTCATTTCTTGTTTATTGAATTGTATATTGACATTGTATATTGTACATATTGAATTTGTAATTTATGAAACTCACTACTATAATATGTAAAATCAATTAATTTGAATTTGAAGTCAGACATATTGTTTCAATATTGTCGATCGAATCGTAGAGTCGAAAAGTTGAAGTCCTATTTTTTAAAATACAGAACGCCTACATCTCTTAAAATATTAGCCATATTAAATGCGCTTTGCGTTTACGTGATACACGTTAACGCATGTTACGAGATATACGTAAATATTGGAAACAACATATTTTCTACCATGACCGATCCTAATAAAATCGTAAAATGTGCCTTCACAGAGTGGAGGTTTGCATTAACAGATTTTTGTTTTTACGAGAAATGGATCTTAGCCACTTGCTAAACCTGTTAAGCGCCGGCTAGACGCTCATGCGTTACCACAAGCTTTCCTGCGCAAACCGGTTTGTATCGGGAAGCCCGTGTGTATGGACGGGAAAACTGTAGCTCACGCAAAACCGAAAAGCGCTGTAAAAGTAGTTTGCATGAACTATACCGCGTAGGCAAGTCGCTGTCGTCTAACCGGCGTAGTGTAGCCATATTTTTCTATGCTGATTACAGTACAAAGGCGTAAAAATTATAGTAATTCTGTAAAAAATATAGTACAGGAACATTTTTCGGGTTAAATCTTTTAAAATTATAGTATTTAGGCATATTTGGCGTTCAATTATAGTATTTAACATTTTCTGCAGAATCAAAATTATAGTACTGTTGGCAACACTGAGCCAGCGCTTCCAGCCCGTACTCTAACTCTAAATACGAATTGAAAAACAATATGTGTATTTGCCAGACGCGGGGTTCGAATCTGGGACCCACGACATTATCCTCTTCTACGAGACGCGTAAGCCGCTCAGCCATCATGGCTTAAATACGTGTATAAGTTTATCCGATTTTTTCTACATCCAGAAGGTAAAATATTTTTCATTATGTCTGTGTTCTCTGTATCTAACAGAAAATTGATAGAGAATATCAGTGTAAAAAGTCTAGTTTGAAATTTAACTGAAATCAAGTACCTACATAATATCTACCTACAAAATAGTAGAAATCAATCAATATCATTCGATTTGATTTCTTTTCGCAAAAAAACTGTAGTTTTCACCTCCGATATTAATTTATAGTGGTTTTTTTTCGCCTGATTCATCGCGCACGGTTGGTCACCGTCAAAGGCCAAAACTGTGTCGACACTTTTGTTGCTTCAATAAGATTTCACACGATATTGAATTTGGCGAAAGGTTGTCCAAATAATGACCAATTATTATTGCATTGTCAAGTTCCGCTCTTGTTGAATCAACGACGGAAATTCTGCAAACGTCGGCGGATATTGGCAATCGGAAGATTTGTCACTCTGTAGAGTTAGCAATTAGGCACCTACCCCCAAAATATAACAATAGTATTGTATATAGTTTGAAAACACGTCAGTTATAGGTATACCTACTATATTTTTTTTTCAAATACAACAGGTGTGACTCGAACACACATCCACTGGATTCCCGCCAATGTGCTTTACCAATTCTGCCCTGCTAGGTAAAAAGACAGTGTTTTTGTTTTTAGTGAAATGAGAACCCAGGGAACTTACAAATAATGGGAACTGAAATATCTAACGGATAAGGAGTAGCAGGTGACCGATCTCGAGTAAAAAAGAACCCGGGATAAACTTAAACACGTGTCAGGAATACGTCATACGTCGAATACTGACAACTGCTCTCGGTTTATGCATTTTACGCTCATTTAACATAGGTGTATTACACATACTATTACACGTTCATAATGCGTGTTTCATTTTCGTAGGACACTCACATATTCAAAAGATATAGCCTATCAGAATTCTATTTATTGTTTCTGTTCTATGTATGAACCCAAGTTTTAAATTACCTTTTCTATTATATTATGTAAAATTATTGGAACTGTTTATTTAGAGATTATGTCAAAACAGTCCAATAATTTTACATAATATAAGAGAAAATGTAACTTAAAACTTGGGTTATCATTTCATTAAAAACCAAAACACTGTCTTTTTACTTAGCAGGGCAGAATTGAGTTCTACTATTTGAGTCCTACCAAATTACAACGAAATTATCTAGTAGTAGGTGTATACTTATTAAGAGCTTAAGAAATATAACATTATATAACTTCATATAGGTATGTACTAAAACTATAAGCATCTACTTCCATTTAGAGCAATTCTGTGCTGATCTTGTTGCTTGAATTATTGTTGATTCAGTCGCTTTCTTGGTGGTGTCGCTCTATCTGGAAGGCTCACGGCAATGCAACACCCTCCCTTCGACGCCATCAGATATCACTTTTCTCTCCAGGCTGCTCGGATCTATTGTTATCAGAAGAATTAATTGTATCTTGCAGTTCGACGAGAGACTAGAAAGGGAGAATATAGAGAGAATATTTCGAATAATTTAAATTGTTATTTTTATCTAGTCATGATAAGTAGTTTCATCTTTGGCAAATAATCATGGTTTCAATCAAATAATAATTGTACATTAATTTATCACTCTCAATTAATAATACTACAATAATTTTTACAGATTTCAAATAATGAGCATGATAAAAATAATGGGTGGAAGTTTTACCTATTTTGAAATATTCGTGTCTATGAGCTTTAATAAATATCTGTAAAAGAATCAATGCAAAAGTCTTACAGTGGTTTCATGAATAAACCAGCGCTCGAAATGGAAAATTTTACGAACCGGAGCGCTCGATGATTTTACGAAAATATTGTAAAATAAATAAAAAAAAAAGTATTTTATAAAAATAAGTGTTAGGTTTTTTTGTTTTATGGCCGATCTAGCTCAGATAGTCAAATTATTTTCCTGAGAAATTTTATTAATCAGAACGGCGCTCCGGTGCGTTCCGGTCCATTTCGAGCCCTGGAATAAACAGAACGGTAACAAAACAGAACAGAAATAAATAAAACTATGACCGTTCAGGAAAAATATAACATTACTATTGAAACTGTCGTATCTCTATATTACGTTGTATAGATTTTTAATAACACAGGTTTTCAATACGCCGTAAAAATCAAATTATATAAATTATGCATTCCTAATAGCTGCAAAGCCTCAATTAAACGGGACTCAACTCGGTGTTACCGGGAAGCTAGGTATAACTAATATGTTCAAAATGCTTGGGTGACTAGGTAGGCACAACGAAATAATGAGTTTAATAATCCTGTGGAGTTGTGCATGATTATCAAAACAATGCATATAAATAAATTGAGCTTTTTATGCTGAATGGCCAACATGCAGTGATATAATATATATAAATATTGTTTATAAACTTTATAACGTTTAAAAAGTTTTATAAGTATTTAATTAATAAATAGATACGACAAAAATGAATGTTTTATTTTTCCCCTGGCTATTCTGTTTTGTCACTGTTCTGCTTTATACACTATACTTTATAAATCGTGCAATTAATAATATAATTATCATACATTTCTCTTGAAATTTGACATAAATGAAAATATTAACGATGTCTGCCATTATTATTACTTACATCAAAATTCGGTTTTTAAAACAAATATGAGACTATTTTTTTGGGAAATCAGTAGCGTGTTATTAATAATGTATTTTTGTAGAATCTTGTAAAATTTCGACAAAAAATATAAATTCAAAGTTCAGAAACTTAACATACAAAATAGTAGATGCCTAATACTAGTAAGTATTATAATATATATATACGTACTTGTAGGTAACGTAAATTGTTACTGTTATTTTATATGCCTTGTCATACATTATTACTGAAAAATAATATGATAGTATAGTAGTACCAACGAATTTCTAATGGAATAGCTCGCTGCAATCAACATTCAATTAATAGTGGATGTCTATCAATGTTCTGTATTTTTTATTCATTGATTCTCAATGTTAAGGTCTTCTGACACCATTTCATATTATGTGCAAAAATATTAGAAGACATTCCATATTACATTAATTAAAATGAATTTCAATATATTATAATATCCACTTAAATATTTCAGATAATATTGTATTGTATTCAACAAAGCTATTCTATACACAAGGCGGCTATCGATGGTGGTTTATCACATATATGTATTGAGAAGTTAATTGTTACAATAAGTTAATCGTCTAAGGAAGCTGTCAAAAGTGCTATGCTTTACCAGCCCCTTTCTTGGCTGTGTTAACTTTTAGAGCGATATAGGCAGTTTAGACGGTTAAATTATTGTAACAATTATCCGCCTCGATACATACATATGATAAAGTGATAATATTTATCACCTTAGCCGTCGATAGCCGCCTTGTGTATAGAATAGGTCCACAAGGCCATTATCATCCGCTTAATAGGACATTCTCGCACGATGATAATAAATCTCAAAATAAATTCTTACAAATCGAAGATATAAACAATAATTAAATTAAATAGTAGGAAAAAAATATCCGTTAAATTAATAAATTAAATTTACCTCGCCTCACAAAAAACATTATGTAAGTACCTAATATAAAAAAATATATTGTAGCCACGCACATAAAATGAATGTCAATAATTGAATCTAAATTAAAAAACGTACTCGTTGGGAATGTCATATGACGAAACCGCTCCTGATCATTATTAAATTGTATGGAATAAGTATATTATTATGATTTATTTTAATTACTTGATAATACGAAATTCTGCCAACAATTGATAGTTAACCCAATTAAAGAGATATGCCATGTTTGGTAAAATATTTGCGAGGTTCCAATAAACTTTGGTTGGTATAAGTGTACTATGCGATATTGGTTTCACAATTTGACATTATTATTTTTACTGTCATGGTGTATGGTCGAAGTAACTGCTACGTATTGTTTTTTTATCCTTGGGTCAATTTCGGGCGACTTTCTAACGTGTTTTTGCCGAGATGATTTTCCTTTATTGCATAAATGGATCATTGCCATTAAAAATAATCGAATGGTTTATTAAAGATTTGTTTTATAATAACATAAAATGTATTTCCAAGAAACTATTGAACATACTGTAATCGAAATACATCAAGTAAAGTAACTACGTAATATATATTATATTCATATTAATATTATTCCAATGCACCGTATTAAATGGTAGTTTTAGTTTGATTGACAAGGAAGTGTCCTTGTGACAATTTTTGAATAAACATTTTTTTCCAGATTTACCTTGCTTACTATTCAGGTTTCTTTACGGCCTTTGGTACGCAAACTACACTACTTGATGCCAATTCAAAAGAAAATAATTGACTGCTGAAAAACAAGCTTTATTGAAACCAATTTGTCTACTCGTATCAGGCCGATTTGAATTCGGCCAGGGTATATCGAAACGCCTTGGAAAAATACTGGAAAATTCTTTGCAGCGCAAGGCAGTGGAGATTGTATTTATCACAATATAATTAAAGATGACTATATTGTCGACGTATACGAAGCGTCGTTCGATCCACTGGTGTCAATGACATTATTAATGGACAACGCACTCAATACAGTAGCTAGCAAATAAATTCACGCACAGCGACATTCGCACATGTATAGGTAGACGTCACGCAATTTCCATTATGCGACATCACGCATCGGGAATTTATAGCAATATCATCTTTATTTTAATAGCGTTAGAACAGTGTTTCTAGTGTCAATCTTCATTTGAGCGAACCCGTTCGAACCAAACCATTCGGCAGACCCGACACAAAGCATCGGGGAGTTATAGCAATATCACTTTTATTGTAATGGCGTTAGAACAGATTATGCCATTCGGCAGACCCGACAAGAAAGTGAGTGTCATTTTTCTTTCCAGATGCGTCGTCCATATTAACGTCTTTGGTCAACGTATACGAAACGTCGTTTGATCCACTGGTGTTGTGTTGCCAGATATTCCCGACTCGCTACATACTCTTTCAGAAAATATCGAATAAGTTAGAAAAACATGCATAATATACAATTTATGTTCAAGAGTTTAATAATTATAATTTGTAAATAAATACGTCACCTAAAGAACAAACTTAGATGCTTGTAAATTTCTACTCACATAAGTATATATTATTTTATTATATTTGTTTAGTATGTCTGTATTCAAGTTCTCTTATTCTGTAAGTAATTAAAAAAACAACGCATATAATATGCACAAGGAATAACACCTTTTGTTGTCTCTACTGAGAGGCTATTAATCTGTTTGACTTGAATACTGTATTTAGTCAATTCTGTTTTAAACAGTATACATAACATTTATATATTATATAGTAGTTAGGTATACTTATTCGTTAAATAATATTGACTTTGGCATTCGGTTTGTCAAGGAAGATCATTTCAACGGATTGCTAATTGAAAGAGAATTAAATTTATTTTAATAAAGGTACAACACTTTTAAAATTAACGATATGTATACAAAATACTCAGGACGCATATCGTCAGATGAATGCATCACTAACTATTCTAACTCACATTTGAAATATTTACAAGAGTCTTTTGAAGCAGCCTACTTCAGTTATTTATAATTTATATAGACAAGTGTAGCACCTTTTTTTTTTTTTAAATAATCCTACTACAATATGATGCATACATCCATTAAAACAATAAATAATTTCAGTAATTGTTTCAATGAACTCTCTCGTAAAAAAAGCAAATGAAAGTTAGAATAGTTCTGCATTCAGCTGACAATATTTTATTTGGTATTATAATTTATTTATTGTTTGGAATTCATACGTACATAATATTTTAACTAAATTAAAAACAATTAAGATAAATGAACAAATGAAACAAAAATTATTCTTCTGTTTGGTGTAGCGCATTGGCTAATAGTATTTTAAAATTTGTTTCTTAATAAATAGATCATTATAATAAGAAGTATCTTTAAAATAAAGCTAGTGTATGGACATTAGAACTGGATTCATTAGGTATGTACCTAAAATGTTTGGACTTTTCGTTTTCAGTTGTAGATATCTACCTAGTTCTATGTTTTGATATCCAAAAAACTTCAATTATGTATATTATACAAATGCATCATCTACACAAATATTCAGTGATTTAAAAAACTGTAAAAAGTAAAAAAAAAAAAATAACAATTTTGAATGAATAAACTATCAAAATATAGTAATATCACCAAATATCGCTAATCCATATCGTATATCTATGAGTATATAGAAATAGATTAATTCGAAGTTTTGAACCAATTTACTGTGAACCACCCATCCCACGAATTGAATTGCATTGCGGACGCCGTGAAATGAGAAAATTTTAATACAACTCCTTAGCTTACCTCTATCATGCATTTTCACGGAATGCAATCAATTCGTAAATCATTGTGGGCAATTTGTGTTATTTGTGTAATTTGCGTACAACTGCATGACATTATTTGACTAGTGGTTATCCGGTCGCCGAGTAAAATTCCAGCCCAATATCATTTCAGCAGTATGCCGATAGCTAATCATTACAATAGTCTTTTAAGTACATAATACCTCAAAACTCCGCCTCAAATCAGGGCTCGAAATCGGCCTGAGCGCACCGGAGCATCGTTCTGGATTATGAAATCCCTAGAATTATCGCCCCGTATTGTGGAAAAAATAATTTGACCATCTGAGCTAGATAGGCAATGTAATAAAATCTAACACACTTATTTTTATTAAAATATGCATAAAATTGATAATTATTATGTTATTTTTTTCTGAAAATTATATATTAAGCGCTCCAGTTCGTATTTTTTTTTATTTCAAGTACTGCCTTAAATGCATACTTGATTGATAAAATCTGGATGGATAGCAGTTGTATTAGAAACTTAATCGATAAAGCTCATTTCCCAGATTGCGATGGCTACCAAAATAAAACTAGGATTGAACATTTCTGTGGTTTTTCCAAATTACCTAATCGCAATAAACAAGAACTCTAGTCACTGCAAAAGCAGGTGTTTAGTTAAAAATTATTTTCAAACATGTATTAATATTTGATACTAATTATTTATATATTTTGTCCCCAGATCATACCAAATAATCCAAAATGGCAACTGAAGTAGCGCTTCCACGCAGTGGGGAGAGCACCATCACCAAGATATCCGAAGACGCGAGGGCAGTCGCCTTCCAAGAGTTGCGAGAGGACGATGATGTCAGAGAACAGTCTCTGACACAGATGCGGGATTGGATCAACAAGCATCCTGCGATTAAGAAGTGCAGAACAGGTTTGTGGAAAAATCGCTTTATTTATTGTTTACAGAGGTGCCCCAAGTGGCAAAAGTCTAAAAAAACATTTGTGACGTTATTAAAAATATGTCTTACTTATTCAATTACATAAAATGAACTTTGTGATTAAGAAATCGCCTGCGGCGCAATTTTCTTCCGTCTCTTAAAATATTCTTTTATATATTCTAATTCCGTGTTCCATTGATACATATTTATCGATTTAACATGCTTTAAATTATGATCCATAGTGTTATATGATAAGTATTTTTTTTTATATATTTTGATGACATGAGATATCCCGAGTTCTGGGCTAGCTCAGGGTATGTGTCGAACTCAGGATTCACAAAAAAAAATGGGTTAAATGAAATTTTTTTGGTTATAAGCACGTAGCTTAATATTTTCAGTGATTTTTCTTTGCTACACACTTATATGCTAATAATTAAAACAATAGTTTATTTTTTTGGCGCGGAGTAGGTACACGAATTCAACTTGCGTCCGCTCGCAACTCGTATTTTTTCCAACTGACTTTAAATAAAAGAAAAAAAATCTCACTTGACAATTGAGTGAGTGGTACAGTCGCTACAAAAGAAACTTTCATACTCACTCTCTTCCACTCATACATCTTTTACGCCCATCTCTTTCAAACTTAAAAAAACAAAATCTTACATAATATTATTACAAACTATTTCTTTTTATCCAGATAGCCAAGTGATACGTCATAAGCCTTTCATATTTTGTTAATTGACTATGTGACCAAGCTGCACGCTTAGGCCTACAAAACTTTATTCCGGCTCCCCATTGAAGATGGGAAGTCCAGGAGTATGTCAGACAATATAATAATTTTTGACTTCTGGCATACTTTCACGATAAACCATATTTTTATGAGTTGGATATTTCGGGTTGGCACCCGGGCGGCAGTCACCCTTGCGCGCCTCCGATTGTTAACTATTGGATAACCATTTTAATAAAATTCCCATCCCCTCTCCTCAATTATAATTTTATCATCAGTTAATTTTTCCCACAATATTACAGATATAGCTCCTTTTTTGCCTCACCGCACGGTATTGGCAATACATAATATTACATTGCATACATTATTCAATTGTAAATTTCGGTGGGTTACCTAATAATAAATTGATAAAGGTCACCACGTAGGGTAAGCGAAACTCGTATCGTAAAACAACAATTATGTTTATATTATGTGGAAATGATGAGTGGTAAATTCATTTTATAAATTTTAATTATGGAGATTGAAAATCAACCAGACCTTTTTCAGTTAACCATTTGTATATGGCATCACATATCTTCCCCCCAACACCAGCCACGTCTCTACAAAATTTCCGGTATATACCAGAGGGTATAGGTAAATCGTTTTACAGTGGCACCGTGGGTCCGGCAAATGCGGCTTGCAGTTGTAGTGGTATTGTTTGCTAGCATTGAAACAGGCATTGTCGCAAGCAATTCAATACACGCACGTATTGCCTATGATGCCACTGTAGAATGATTTACCTATAACAAGCGAGAAGTCTCCCTTCAAATTTGGGCTGAGGGTATACAAGGAAGATTTTCCCAAGACCCTGGTTGTAAATGGCGTGCAATAAAGTTTGCAAGATTTCTAGTTTCCTGTTTCAAGACACTTTCTCTATCAGCGTACGATGCCGTCAAGTTACCAAATAATTACTAAGTAATTAGCCCTCGTGGAAATCATATTTCCATTTATCAGTCCATTATTAAATATATTACAAACAATTGTGGCGATCAACGAGTCCTGTGAGAACAAGCATGCCAGCAAAATCTGTGACATAGGAATCGATCACGAAAATATTGTTGAATTATTTTTATATACTTACATTTTTCACAGGTCGTCAGCGGTATCGGTTAGTGTTTACTCAGTGAGAAATACTTACGGCGAAAAATAATATTGTTTAGTACATACATTTTTAGCATACAAATTCAGTGTATTATTATCAATCCGTCAAATAAACATGCAATCGCTCTTAGCAATCATACTTAAGTTCTTCACGCATATCCTTGTCATACAACCCATCCGCGTACTTCCAAAGAATATGTTAAACATTTACAGCTCATTGTTGGTCGCTTATCCATATTTCCACGTTACATCGCCCATAAATTAGGTAGTATCCAATGTCTCACTATTAAAGTAAATCAGTCCTGCGTATAATGGCTCCAGATAAATACACTGGGTAGATTCATAGTCATTTTTTGTAATAATATTTAATCTGTGATACATTTGCACAATATAGTCGGTTAAAGTTGGAAAACATTTGCACTCTTCGGTATTGACTTAACACTTCTAAACGAGATCCAATATTGAACTAACATACTAATAGAGCTAAACGGGTCCGTTATCCGTCAACTATTGTTCGTACTGTTGTGTACACTAATAATGCATCACACCTATCAAATTTACAATACCATTCGATTATTGCATCATAGAAACTTTAAGCTTTAAAAATAAACAATATAATATAATATAAACATTTATGTACCTACTTGACTGTGTCAACTTAAAAAATGTTCAAAAGGGTCTCACAACATTCAGTTCACCATCTAAAAGCAATAAATTAACTAAGATAACGTTCTAAACCAATGCACACCTGCAGTAATAAATAAGATGATATATGTATTTATACAAGTAGCACTTTAAAGTCAAAGTAAGACAACCTCTTATCCATACTGATTTGAACACGTGCATATTCTCACTCTCTTTTAAAAGATTGACATGAGCAAAGAAATGCACTTAAGTGTTTGTTATTAATATTATTTACGAGCTCATGCAATCTGTTATCTACCCTTTTGGGGTAGACACCTGCATTCTCACCATCTTTTAAACTTTGATCTCAACCAAAGTAGTGTTGATTAAACTATGTTGATTTAAACACGTGCATTTATTATTATATTGCTTCCACTCTCTTGTGAATATTGAAATAAACCAGAAAATGCACTTAACTGGTAATTATCAATATTATTTACGAGCTCATGTTTAATACTCACACTAGGGGTAAAGCAATATGTTATCTACATTGATTGCACACGTGTGTACCTTTTTGGGTTAGCTAACATAAATCAGTTATCACTGTCATCTCTCGTTGATGTAAGTAGAAATTATAATGAACACCTTCAGATGAAATGGAGTTGTTCAAGTCAAAAAACCCATTAAAGTGAATCGTATATAATCTCAGGAAATCCATCCCTGTTTGTCTTTTGTTTCCAACCATTGTACAGTACGTAACCTCTGTCTGTCACACACTTTGTACTAAAATTATTACTGAAATAAATAGTAATGTTTTACTTTACGTAAAACCCTATTATTTCCCCGTGTTTACAATCAAGTATACACATCCACCGCTCAAGCATCCTAGAAGGCAAATCTCCTGACAAATTACCTTCAAGACGTACAGTCTATAAATGTACAAGAAAACTGTGAAGAATTACATCAAGGAGTTTCACAGAGGGTCCCAACTCTGGTAAGAAATTAAGGAATGTTAATACCATCAAACTATATAGGTTACCTGCCAGCCAGATCACCTGCTTTCTTAAAGTACTCATCACTAGGACATAACAGTATGTAGATTGCGTATAAAGGGTTATCCTATAAACAAGAACTTGAGTAGAAAAATGTTTATATTTTTATGTTCAAGACAGACAGCGTGCAGTTTACAATAATTATTTTATATCAGAAACGTCCCTAGACAAAATGCCGCCCCTAGGCAGCACCAAAATGCCACCCCATATTTTATACAGTATATTTTATCATTCTTTCATGTTTACAATATCTAATAAATGTGTTGTGTGGATACATTAGTAAGAAAATATATAATACTAAATCATATTTAAATGCCATATCTACTTCAATAGACAATATTCCGAGTCCTCAGTTTCAGATGCATTTAAAAACACACCTGACAACTTTAAAAACTCGCCGGTGTCTGGCAAAAATATTTACCTACCTATAATTCAAATATAATTCGAAAATCTGCAAGTGTCATTGCTGGTCATCAAGGACATGACGTCCAAGGACAACGGAAGTAAAATAGACATCGCAAACCCGATAAAAAAATTACAGTCTTGTTAATCCTTTTACGTTAATACATTTTATTTCCAACCAGTGAGATGATTTTTTAATGGAAAGATATTTCCGTTATTACTAAGTTTAGGTACCTATTTCTATTATATATCTAATGATTCTTCTCGATTTGCCGCCCTTCGAGTAACTGCCGCCCCAAAGCGACGCTCAATCTGCCTAGCCCCACGGGACGTCACTGTTTTATATACATAAGAGAAATCAAATGAAGCGAATCGAATCTCAAGAGGCGAGCTCCCTACAACTCATTATTTCTGTTCCCAGCATGGCTTCATATACCCGAGAACCGCTTTCTCAGAATTGTGGGACTAGGTAAAATGTTTTTTACACACATTACGCATCGTTTTGGACATTTAATTAACACCACTTAAATAAAACCTAATATTAATATTTGTCTGCATTATAGTTATCTCGGATTGTTACTTGTTAATTATTCATTAATATATCTCGGATGTCAGTTCAATGATTGCCGCATTAGCGCATCAGTCGCGCATAAGCCTTTTACTTTTAGTTACAAAAAAAGCGAATCAGTTTATAGATTCCATTATTGTTATAAATAGATTTTTGACATATTGATTCGATTGACCTCCGTGTGGCCAAGGCAAACACCGATAATTAAGCCCCAAAGAAAGACATCTTCAGCCAAAAATACTATGACCGGATTGGAACGATCATAAATGATTTTATTGACAATTAGACATTGGCATAAACAATCTGCAAGGCTCTTTGAGACAATGCATGCATAAATGAGCCATAATTAGTTGTCAAATGTATTTATATAAGTAAATAAATTGACAATTATAGACAAGGTGCGAATTGTTAATACATATATCTTAAAAATTACAGACACCTACTTTACCTTCATATATAATTATTATTATTCACATTGTTTTATCATGGTTTCGCGGTCTTTGAAGCCACTAGTTAATCCAGAAAAGTATCAACAGGATAGGGGTTATTTTCTATGAAAATGTAATTGATAAAACATACGTAGGTACGTACATAAAAAGCTAATTTTAATTTATCTATATATTATACAACATTATTAATTAAAACAGCGGTGTCCAAAATTTTTGGCAATAAGCATAATTAAATTTTGATCATCTAAAATCTGTTTAATGCTCCCAAAATAGGAAATCAACTTTAATGTGGACCGTCGAGCATATATTTTTTTGTTGTGGCAATCCAAAACTTGTGCTGCATGTGCATTTACTTAAATCCCCCCCCCCCCCCACCTAGCAACGAAAAAAATCACAAATTATGTAGGAAAATAGAATAGTATTCACCGCGGTAATGTAATAATTGTAATAATGCCATTCGGATTGTCTAAAAGACTGTGCAGCGCGACGCAGACGATGCAAACGGTTTTAATAATTATACGTCACGTGTACTCTACAACCACTTGTGTAAAAGATGTGAAAAGCAATAATGCAGGATTCAGCTGTGAAAACCATAAGGTGCGGTAAATACTATAGAATCACTGCAATAAATAAACAATTATTTATTATATTATTTTTCGAAATAAAACTGCTCACGTACCACTTTTCTACGCGCGCGACTGTTAATTTAAAATTATATAGGTACTTCATTTCAGTTTCTGGTTCATTTGGAGATGAAAATATTCTGATTCTGAACAGATTAATAAATATAACTCCGATAGGCTATATCCCAATACACTACATTGACGCAAGGTTTTGATGTGTGTGTCCTACGAAAATGAACCAGGCATTATAGACGTGCAATAATGTAGCACAAGTTACAATCAATATCAAATGAGCGTCAGTGCATAAAACGAGAGTAGTTGTCAGATCGAAATACAAGCGTATTCTTCACACGTGTTTTAGTTTGTCCCATATTCTTCCAAACTCGATATCGGTTGCCTGTTTTCCATACCCGTTAGGTATTTCAGTTCTCTGATTCTGACATTCCCTATTATAATATATAGTGCAGGATCCCATAGACTTTTCGTATACATAATATGCGGAACGCATTCTAACAATTGGAATAGGTTCTAGGGGTCACAAAGATATATAATGTCGATGTTGCCAGGCGATATTAGTGGTATTTTTTTTTTCTTATAACCCACCAAAAATTGTCCTGATTTCTTCAATATAACCAAGACCGAATCAGGGATTGATTGAAAAAGCAATAATTGTACCATGCCATCGACATGGTCGTAGAACGGTTCGTCTCATTTGAAAAAATAAAAATAGCGGGTAGTGCAATGTGTTCAAAATTATCGATTCTTAGGATCCTCCTTGGGTTAAATTATTTTATTTAGTAGCATTTTTGTATAGAATCACCCAGATTAGTTTCTTTACTATATCTATGCATATGATATTAGTTTTAGTATTATGGTTAATCCAGAAACAGTGTAGGTTGCATATATAGGTAGGTGAATAAATGAAATAACGATAACCACTAAGTACAAATTTATTAAAAAAAAGAAACAACAAGTCAAGTAGTGTTCAAACTGTTTTAAGTATCATGATCACAGTTTTTACAAACACTACTTACCCATTTGTGCAATGATATATATGCCAAACCCGATTTCTTATAACTACATGATAATGTACTGCAGTTAGAATTACATTTGCATGGTTTAACTAAATAGTTTGGTAGAGGTTTATTCGTAATTTGTCTTGGATACAAATTATGTTCTCGTAACTGGGTGATTCTATACAAAAATGCTACTAAATAAAATAATTTAAGCCAAGGAGGATCCTACGAATCGATAATTTTGAACACATTGCACTACCCGCTATTTTTATTTTTTCAAATGGGTCGAACCGTTCTACGACCTTGCCGATGGCATGGTACAATTATTGCATTTTCAATCAATCCCTGATTCAGTCTTGGTTTTATTGAAGAGCACAGAACAATTTTTGGTGGGTTATAAGAAAAAAAATTAAAACCTCAATAATAAATAAATTACCACTAATATCGCCTGGAAACATCGACATTATATATCTTTGTGACCCCTAGAACCTATTTCAATTGCCAGAATGCGTTCCGCATATTATGTATACGAAAATTCTATGGGATCCTGCACTAATAGGTAATAAAAGAAGATTAGAAAATTAAACTTACTTCCGAGAATCGTTCAAGATAAACATAATATAAGTACTATTGACGGATGTAGGTATTCATAATACAGAATAGGATCTACGCTTTTACGATTTTCCTTTGTACGAAGTATTTGCCATTTAGATGGTAATAATTTACACAATATAGCACGTAAGTACTTACTCGTTTTAAGTGTGAGAATATTAAATGTACTTACCTACTTTTGTTTACACAAAAGGTTTTTAAATAATAAATATAATGGCCACTAGGAAAATCATTACACGTGAGTCATTAGTCAAATTTACCGTATTATCTTATGAGATGAATTTGGTTTCCTGATAATCCTTTATGAGAGGTCATTGCCCATAATTGTCGAATATGTATTTACAGTCAAGTATTGTGTATTGTCAGTCGAAGTACGTTTCTAAATATTGTACCTATATTGTATTTCTTTCTAATACCATATTAGGCCTCGAGGCCCAATTAAATTAGTACATATAGTAACAGTGAAACAATCGCCATGCCTTGAGGAACTCATATATTATGTGGATATATTGAGACTAATTGAGTCGCCTAGGGTCATAACTCACATCTTTCAAAAATCGAGTTTTGAGATAATCGCAAAAAACACCAGAGCACTGTTTTTTTGTAATTAGAAGAAAAGTATTTAATTCCTTTGAATATTAATGAGTGAGTGAGTCGATTTGCATTATTAATATATAATACTCATAAGGTAACGGGAAGCATTTCAATTTTTATAATGTGAGTTTTGACACGAACTTTGTGATAATGTGAGTTATGACTCCAAGTGTGGGGATAATGTGAGTTGTGATTCCAAGATACACCAATATTTACATAGGTATACATATACATAGATGCATCATACTTTTACATTTAATTTTCTTTCTTTTTTGTCTTGCTGTCGTCATATGATTATATAATATATTATTATCGAAAGTTGAAGTGGTGCACATTTAAAAACTGCTACGCTGCAAAATTTTAATTTTGGAAACATAACATCTTTATATTCAGGAAGTTCAAATGATGAGCTTATCTGGTTATGTTATAAATATGTAAATATATCATTTCATAATGGATTGTCTTGACATAAAGCCTGACGATCTTCACTTTCAGTGAAAGGTCATATTGTTATATTATTGTCTTTGTATTCATGGCGCGCGATTCGCGAATGTATTTGTCATAAGGAGTATCGTAGGTAGGTCAGTCGGATAGCGAGGAAGGACGATGTAAGTCTGGGTCAACGCCTTCGTTAATACCACATACAGATTCGAGGGCTTCATTAAAATATTAGGCCATATTTATAATACGATGCGTCGATGCATAATAAACCCACACATGCTTATGAGGTGGATCGTTTTATATACCAATGAGTGATGAGAACCTTTTGGAGTTTTCATATAATACTTATGTCAGAACTACATAATTCTGCCCAACCTTCAGTAAAACAAATCGGCCATTGCCCAACAGCCACAATACTTTGATTGGTTAGGTTATATTGTTAGGTATGGTTCTTATGCATGGCCCCCACATCCTAAAGCGGGCCCCTAGGCTAAGATGTTAGGCGGGCCCCACTACCTATCGCTAAGGGTAAAGGCAGTGTGGCGCGCTGAAGTAGCGTTTCCAAAATGGTGTACGTGGTAAAATTAATGTGTATTTTAGCGATTTTTTGTATTTTTAATATGTACATCCATTAAAATACAGTTAAAATTGCATTGTACAACCAAATATTTTTAATTATTAATATCATTGTAGTAAAATAGCGCCGCAGGCGACTTTTTTTACTATAAGAGCAAATTTGTGATCTACGTTTATCTCACTTATCTGGTCGGCTCGTCACGCCGGGCCCTTCCTGAGCCCGGGCCCCCAGGCTAGAGCCCTGTCAGCCCTCCCCCCCCCTTGTGGGGACCATGTTTGTTTATTAATATTTTGAAGTTAACGGTTACAATAATTTTACATCATATAGGTATTATTTCCTATATGTATTGAAGCCTTGTCTATTATAAACAAGGCGGTTCTTTTAAATTAGGTTAGGTTAAGCATTTTTAGGTACTTATATAATAAATATTATACTTAATATATAAAACTGGATGTACATTACTACATGTGCACTAACCATTTGATCATTTAATTATAATGAATGTAATGAATTAGCAGGGTTGAATAAAGACCTTTAGAGACCCTAATAAATTTTATGATCACGTATATTATGTATGTATATCTACTTAAAAATACACAATAATAAACCGCCAAACATTATTTTTTGAATGAAATAAATAATTACAAGATAAAAAGAACTTTTTATATACAAAGTTTTTAAATTTTCTGTTGAATCATATAAACTTGACTTGCTAGCTTAAACGACCAAAAAAATTTGTACTTGATAGAAATAATACTGAAATGTCATTTTGATTTCCATAGTAACGCACGTATATATTTTAATAATTTAGTTGCTAGGACCCCAGACCCCTAGCAACCAATAATAGTGGATTGGATTACGGATTTCTTCCGAAATAACTTTTCATACAAAACAGAATTAACTGAAAATGAATTCAATTCTACTTAAAGATGGCTAAAAGTATTTAAAAAATGCATTGGCATCGTGTTCTGATATATTCTAAAAGTTTCAAATGTCTATCTAGTCGAGAAGTCAGTTAAAAATCGATTGCAAGATTTGTACTGGACAAATAAGAATACGAGCTAATAAAAACGTTGTAAAATGGAAAATAATGGTAATTTCATCTATGATCAAATCCTTAAAATAACACGTAATACGTTTCTATACCACATATACCTACATACTTCATGTGGGAAAATGAACGTTCTCCTAAGCAATTTGTGATGTTGAAAATACCTAAAAGCATCTGAAAACATTTGGAAAAACGCACTCAACAATTTTTATATACTTTTGAGAACGCTGAGAATATCTTTAAATTTTAGTGGATTATGAAGTGACGTTCACCACAAGAAAATCTTTCTGCTGTTTTTATATACATATATATTATACTATATGTTTCAGGTTTATCTATATGTAAGTATATATTTATGGGGTAACCCCTTTTCTTTGGTGCCTTAAACACGTTCTTATTTTGGTCAATGGTTAATTCAGGTCTTAAATATATAACAGTGCACCTTTACGGAATTAATATATTCTTGTTTAGCTGTTATCTCCATGGCAACTCAATTTCGAATCCAACATGGTGGCACATGACATTAATTTACTCTAATATATAATATATATATGTGTGTGTGTGTGTGGATCTGTTATCTATCATGTTTAATTACCTAACCATCTAATTCTAATATGCACAAATGATTGTCGGCATGTCATATAATTTGCATATTTTATCTTTATTTAAACATAATTAATCTGTCAATAAAAACGATACTAATTATTCGGACTATCAATAAACATCATTCGGTGGCGAGCTATTTCTCGCAGATAGATCAAACGTTAATCTGAAACTTCAAATACAGAATAGCGTCCAATATTTAATTTAAATAAGTATACGTGTGTGTTCACAAAAGGGCAACTATTTCTCTTCTTGAAAAATTAACTCGTTTCTACTGATAACTGAACATTAACAATTTTACAAGTCTTTTATCTAATGACGTTTCTTATCCTTAAATATATTATATGTTTTAATTTTATCATAATTATCTTTAATGTTTAAACAGCTGTGTAATTTTAAATAAAATAGTGCTGGATCGCAGTTTTTAAACGTCCTAATCCTCCCCGAGCACCCTATAATATGTACATGTTTTACGTAGGCACCGAAAACATTTTAACAGCAATGGCAACGATTAACGATAGGTAAAAAAAGATTAATATATTTTCCGGTTCTTGTTTGTTTAGTAGAGTCAGCGGCAAACAAATTTTGAAAATATCCGATACACTGGATTATTTGTTAGGTTATGTTTGGTTAGGTTAGGTTATAATTATTTAATTATTCATGAATTTTGCTGAAATCGGGTATACAAATTGCATCTGTTCCGCCTGGCTTCCAGTAAACAGGCTTGTTCCCTTTTTCCTATAAGCATTTAAGAATAAAATTAAACTGTCTGACCGCTTCCCTCGCATTTATGCGCCCAGTTTACTGGTTTTTGATTGTTTCTAAAATATTGCCCTTATTTACATTTACGTGATTCAAAACTATTGTTTAGAACAGTCTGTAGAAGTTCCGTAACGCTGACCCTACATCAATGCAATAAAAGCTTTTTTATGCAAAGATTTTTAATCTTTTTTTATTTATAAAATAAAGAAGTATAATAATTTCTAATCATTCATACGTTTATATGTCTAGACATCGTTACGCGAAACTTATTTTTACCATCACCGGGCTCAATTTGATGTACTTAATTATTTATTTTTAAATTGTAGGTATTATGTAAACACCGAATGCCATACAATGGAAACACAAAGAAAATACAATGCCAATTATAATACATGTTACCAAATGAATACAAATGAGTGACTAGTAACATTTTAAACCCCAATTAGACATACTATCTTTATTATATTCTTATACTTGGCATTCTTTTAACTGTATCAATATTTTGACTTCCAGATGACAACTTCCTCCTGCGTTTCCTCCGAACAAAGAAGTTTTCAGTGCCGCAGGCGTGCATCTTGCTGGAGAGATACCTGACCGGAAGGGAGCTTTACCCCAAGTGGTTCAAGAATCTGGACATCAATGACGAGCATATCGAGGCCATTATTGATAGCGGATATCTTCTGCCACTTCTTAAGAGGGACAAAAAAAACAGACAACTGTTTTTGTCATGTGCAGGTAAAAGAAGTTGTTTTAATTTTTATTTTATTTTATTTTCTGATATAATGACAAAATAAATCTGTGCGTGAAAAAATTATACAAATGTCTATAAACATAGTCAAATTCAAATGTCCGTGCACAAATGAGGGGGTAAAACAACAGAAAAAACTAATTTACACATAATGGATTCAATAATTACAATAGGTACATTAATTATTGTGTAATTATATCTATAATAGATCTAAATAACCGTAGAAACAATATCATTCAAATTATATAAAAAACAATATAAGAAACTGTAACGTTTGATAATAAACAAACAGTGAACGAATAAAAAGAAAGAAAAAATAATGATAGATAGTCCACATGATTTTTTTTTAAATTTATGTTACTTATGATGTTTTCGACTTATATACGACGATTTATTAGAAACGCTTTTTATACAAATATAGGTAAATATACAAGGTACTAAGGTCGCTATTATAAAACGGTTACATGTAAATTGTACTTAAAACATTGACATTCAAAAATGAACAGCCTGATTTAAAAGTGGTCCCTGTTCATTACATACTTCACTGTAGGCTTTTGTCCTCTACAAAAAGATCCATTTTAAATTTTCACCTCATAGCTTGGATCCAGATATTAAACAAAATAAAACACAAAATTCATACTACATAATACTTTATTCCATTAATAGAAGCAGAGAATTATAATAGAAGATAAATTTAAACAAATATTCTTATGAAAATATAATAAAAAATGTTAATTAATTACAAAGAATAAAGAATTTTAGTTAAATCGAGGGCTACATGTAAATTTTACGTAAAAAATTTCACCGTGGCACAGTTCGCCGTGAGCTTTCGTATCGAAAAGAGATGACCGTATGCTATACGGTCTCCAATTTTATTAGATTCAATAAATGATCATTAAGTCTTTCAGAGCTAAAGACACGCTAGGCGCGTAACCATTAGTTGGCCATTATATATAATTAGCATGATATTTAAATGTGGTAATTAATTAGTAATTATCTGGTCAGAAGTGAATGTGTTCAATTTTCATAGCTGATTTTGGCAAAATTCGTGAATTTACAGAGTGTATACAGTAATACCCCGAAGTTACGCGATAGGTGGGTCCGACGAAAATCACTTAACGCGTTCGCTGCTGAGTAGATAATGACTTTTTAATTAGCACCTTTAAAATGCACGTTAATTACATCGATCGGCCGCCTGGTCATTACGCGCATGTGCGTCTTCAGCGTCCAAAGTATTAAGTCGAATTCTTTTTCTTTTATCACACAGAATTTCTTCGTAGCAAACTATTGTTTTTTTATTCCTTGCTTTGTAGCTATAACGCGTTCTTCGTTGGAGTCTATATTTTTTATTTTTTTAAGCCATTTCCAATTGAGGTGAGACCTTCTGTCAAGCTTGCAATTGTCATGACGTGCTTTTATGGTGGAACTGGGTCTGAAATATCGAATTAAGAACCGCGTAACTCAGAGTTCGCGCAAGTAAGGGTATTACTGTATTGGTAGAGGAAACTGTGATTTATCAGTACAAAAAATCTGTGTAGAGTTATTGATTGAAAGAATGAAACCGACGTTATGATCGGTGTCCACCAATAAGGAAATGAACAATGAAGAAGAAAAAACATATTAAACTTATTCACAGAACGCTAAAAATGGAAATTTTATATAATTTATGTCAATGGCGAAGGGTGGAGATAATAATGCACATTGAACTTTGTTAGTCGTACGTATTTGTGTTTGTGATTGAACTAAGACTACACTTTACAGAGCGTGTTTAGTTTTTAACCCTCCCTAACAAAGCCATAATAGTTTTGGTACATTTTGGACGATCCGACAAAATTAGGCACACTTTTCTGTTTTAGTTGAATTAGAAATAAATATTACATATGTTGTTTGCTATTTTTTTTAATTCATTAAGCCCTGCCTAAACCAAACTATAATAGAAAAAAATTATTATTCTATCTATAAAATATCCATAATCATGCAGTGACGTCCCTAGATAAAACGCCGCCTCTAGCCAGCGCCAAAATGCCCCCTCATTTTTTTATACAGTATTTTTATTATCCTTTCGTGAGTCCAATATCTAAGAAATGTGTTGTATGGATACTTTACTAACAAAATATCAAACTAATTATTCGCAAATCTGCTCGTGTCGTTTCTGGTCACCAAGGACGTCGTAAACTAGATATCGCGAACTCGATAAAACCAGTGAGCTGATTTTTTTAATGGAAAGATATTTTCGTTATTACTAAGTTTAGATAGCTATTTCTATATATTCCAAATGATTCTCCTATATTTACCGCCCTTCGAGTAACTGCCGCCCCCAAGCAACGCTCAATCTGCCTACCCCCACGGGACGTCACTGTAATCATGTATGATTTAATGGCATAGGTATTTTTTGACTATTAATTATCTATTATGGTTTAGTTTTCGCATGGTTTAATTGAATTTTAAAAACTAACCGACACCATCTGTAAATTATTATAGTCTTAGTTCAATGAAAACAAATACGTATGACAGACAAAGTTTAGTGTGCACTATTTATGGCGGATCTATCATTAAGGACGCCACTGTTAGTTCAGATTAACGGTCGTGCCATATTATAATATCGTTCACAAAGGAGAAAGAGTGGGTTCGATTTTAAATTTAGAATACTGATTCATTTTTTTAAATTTTGAATTTGGAAGATTAGCAATAAATAAATTACAATTATCATCGTACGAGTTGCAAACCTTGATAAATTAGGTCGAGGACATTTTTATTCTTAGTTTTCGTAATTTTTTGCATGTATCAAAATTCTATTTCTCATTAAAAAAAGCATCCTTAAAACTATATTAATATGCGTGGTATGTTAGTATTGTATTAGTTATAATATTAAATATATACTGAAATAAATAGTATTTTATTTTGAGTCATTTATCCTCGTTTCTGAGGATCACGATCTCCACCGATAGGAAATTTGATAATCTTCATATTCATATATATAAGTTCACCGTCCAGTGGCGAAGACTCCATACTAGGCGATTATTTAAAGCTTACCTTCTTAAAAAAAATATTTTTCATTGCATTTTGACGTACCAATATAATTACTTTATTTTATAAAAATAATTTGATTTGCCAACGACATCTGTCGTATATGTAGGAAAGTATGAATGCATTATAAAGAAAGGTTTAAAAAATATATGCAACAGCGTCACAACCGTCTTTAACAAATTTGTCTATTTGACAAGTGCTCACTATGCGACATAATTATCAAATAATTGATTTTCGAGATATTTTTTGATTTCTCGAGATAGTTTGAGAATACGTTTTGGGAGGATTTTCGGACTGTCTCAAATTTACTTTGATGATCCGTGCTGCTGATTAAAAAAATAGGTCTTAGGAAATCGAATATTTTCTTTTGAAATTTACATGTAAAAAGACTTTTCGGATTCATAATATTATAAGAAATACATATTGTAAAATTTATACCAATATAAAATAATACTTATGCATAATTCTTCGAATAAAATAAATAGTTTAACCTATAATAATAAATGCTTTTAACATTGGTAATAACTAACAGTTATGCTAACTAGTGACGAGGGATGGAGGTAGGCTGTAAAGATTCGACATAAATAGTGCACACTAAACTTTGTCAGTCATATTCATTAAAATAAGAATACTATTTGTAGATAATGCTGATTAGTTTTTCAAAATCAATTAAACCCTGCCTAAACCAAACCATAATTGTTTGGATGGTCTGACAAAAATATTGCAAACTTTTTCAATCATATTTATTTGTTTTCGTTGAATTATATTATATTAGAGATGGTGTTGGTTAATTTTTTTTTTCGTTAAGCCCTGCTAAACCAAATCATACTCTATAAAAAATATTCTTCTATCTATAAAATATGTTTTTACTATTTTCTACTATGGCTTGGATTAGGCAGAGTTTAATTGAATTTTTAAAACTAACAAATACTATCTATACATTGTAGTCTTAGTTTTAATGAAAACAAATATGTTTGACTGGCAAATTTTAATGTGCTCTATTTATGTCGGATTTTAACAGCCTACCTCTACCCTTACCCACTGATACCAATAGTGATTCAATATAATTTATTGACAGTTTCATTGATAATTTCTCGAAAAACGGCAAATATAGAAAATCTTTTCAAGACGAGAATTCTCGATCACAACCACTCACGTTCTGTTTTTAGTGATTGCAAATAAATAATGATAATGTCAATTTCAATTGTCATTATAAAATTATCAACCACGAAAAAAGGGCACAAATTATAATAAAAGTTATAGCAAGAAAAAGTTGTTTTTCTCTCATGTTTATGACGTAGGTATTGTTCGTGTTTTATTTTCGTAAAAGTAGGCATATAAAAAATATGCATTGACGTAGCATTATAGAATTTTAAAAAAAAGTAGATGAACTTCAATCTGCAGTAAAAAAATGAATTAATATTAACATATTATCACAAAAAAACCTTAAAATTTGATGTAGGTGTCACGATAATAATTTTTTGTAATGACACTTATTTATAATGAACAATATTATTTACAAAATTATCATAATATTATGTATTGTGTCCACGACGGAGGCGAAGGGTGGAGGTAGGCTGTTTTTGTAAGCTTCATTTTAATTTCAGATTAGTCACACAAATTATAAATATTAGTCATTCGGCGAAATCTTTTTAGCAAGTTTGCGTGTTGTGACACGGTACATAGTATAAACCTTTACTTCGCGAGCATATCTTTATTTACTTTGAATGAATATTCTCGGACCAAGTTGCAGTAATATACACAAGGGCCATGCCCATCGCCCTCCACAAGGGATGAGGCCACGCGTGGTTACTAGAGCAACCATCTCTGAAGCATAAACAAGGGTGGGGAGGGTTATCACCAGATAAGTGACATAAACACACATCACAAATTGACCCTAATGAAAAAATCGTCTGCGCGCTAATTTACTTCGAATATTAATGTTAATTACGGTTTTAAAAAATGTACTTATGAGATGCGGACGTAGCGTCCTTCTCTTGCCCAGGCCATGTTGTAGGCGACCTCTCTCTTTCGTATCAGCCCTGGATATTTCTGGTGACCTAAGCCTTTCCAAATTATTGTTTTTTTCTGGCTATGTGTCCAAAGAGTATCGAACTCTTCTGTGACATATTTTAGAGGCCGGTCTTTCACGTTTAGACATTATTTGTCCTCTTTGGAATCCTATGCATTCGCGTTAAATATCAAGCAATGGTATCAATATTGCGTTTCGTATTTCGCGTACAGCATTACTTTATACATAAAAATTAGAAATTGCAATCCCAGACATAAATTTAAATCCAATTCAATTCAATTTTTTCATTAGTCAGAAACCTCTGAAAATTTGCCATAAAACGTTTTAGTGGATACCGATATAAAAATAAGTTAATATATTAAGACAAGATATAAAAAAGAAATTTAACATTTATTATGATCTTGGTCGATGATTATTTTAATAAAAAGCCAATTTTATAATTTATTTTGTCTATGATGCATTTTTCGATTTCATAACACCGTGAAAGTTTTGAGATTAATGATATTTCAATATACTTAATATTTCTTACTTTTACCTAACCGCTTTCTTTAAATTATCTTTATTTGCCAAAAAACTTATCTGTTTTTGACAAAAATCATATAAAATACCATTCCGGGTATTCACGATCAAGAAATGAAGCGGAATTCAAGAATCCGATAATTACATGTGAGACAGCTCACATGCATGTATGAATTTGCGAGGCATTGCTTAATGCAAACCTTTCCAACATTGTTCTTGTTAGTATCAGAGTAGTGAAATGTTTACCCTTAGTTATCTCAGAATGTATATCGACAGCACACGTTTTTACATTTACATCTGAATACCGACAACGAAGAATCGATTGGCGAAAAGTTCAGATTGATACAACTAATATCAAAAAAACATAGGCAACTGGTCTGGACGACGTCACCCCCTAGGGGTCATATGGGGCAAATATTATCGCGCGACTATTGTTAACCGACATATTGTAGGATATGGAAACGGGGGTAAGCATTTAAAACGGGAGAAAACTGAACGACCCGCGCACCCCATCCGCCCCGCGCCGCCACCAGTGGTACCTACCGTATTACATCACGTCGCCCATTCCAAAACTTACATGTACGCTGTCAACCTAGTGCCGTTACTATGGATTTCATTCCCGGGATTGATAAACATAATCCCGAAACTTTCGAGATTGATTTTTTATCAATTTTTATGGAAAATAAAATAAAAACGAAAATACAACAGAAAAAATACTTTTAATAACAAATTACTACATTAGAAATAAACAGAGTTATAATGAAGATTGATTTATACCCATGTGGAAGTAGCCGATTCATTTTATTTTTTCACATAAATTAATAAAAATCAGAAAGATTGGAAAAAAACAATGCTTAGCACTATTATTCGTAATTCCACCATGATCTCATACGTTTTACGGCAGTTTCATATTTGGCTGACTAATTAGATTTATGAAGCGGAAAGGCCATAAGTACACTATGATTTGCTTTACTATTTTAAATTTCGCTAACCCATCCATTATGTATTTACTATCAGAAACAGCAATCTCATATTAAATTCACATTATTATTTATATTGCAATATTATTTACTCCATTAAACTTATGTATTTCCAAGATTGAACGTATACAATATTAACAATAAATGTCTTAAATAGTATAAATTATAGGTACTAGATTTATTTTTGACTGATTTTATCAATGTTATTTGTAAATATAAAAAAATATATTAACAATGGAAGAAAATACCAATCCCGGGATTGTAAAAATTGTAATCCCGAAATCCCGGGATCAGAATTTTGGCTCGGGATTGGATTCCCTAGCCGTTACCTTTGGGCTTCACGCTTAATAGAGATACAACTTTTGTGTAAACTCTCCAAGACTATAAATTCATTACTAAGTTGGTAGGTACATACAAGAAATTCCAGATGAAAAATAATAGTCTAACTACTCTAATTATTGTAAAATCTCTTGCTTTCCAGGTCGTTTTGATCCCTACAAGCATTGCTCTGAGCACATGGCCAGGACTCACGCGCTGGTCTGCGAGGCAGTCATGGACGACGAGCTCAATCAGATCCACGGTTACTCATACATCAACGACGAAAGCGGACTCGTAATGGGGCACCTTAGTCTCTGGTCAATGACCGACATCAAAAGCCTTCTGGCCTGCATACAGGTGAATATTCCACTGTTTATTATTTTAACAAAGACCCGCCAATCGGTAACACCTTGGAATGTTCACGGAAATTTTACTGAACGAATAATTATTGATTGCTGATGAAATATTGTTATTATGGGAATGATTAAGTGTAATCTAAGGCTGTATTATTGAGGAATTAATATAAAGAAAATCCACTCCTCTAAAGTAGACACTCCAATTCGTATTACTTTGTCTATGATACATTATTTACAGTACCTAATTATTTTTTTGTAATATCATCGAGACAATTATTTTTTCTAGATTATGGTTTTTTGACTAACCTTGTACATTAATCCGTGCATGCAACTGTGCGCTATTAAATGTATCGGACATTTTCCTCAAATTTGAGAAATGTCAGAATTGAATATAAATTATAAATGCTAGAATTTAATATCATATTTTGTTTAATGATTTTGCAATTTTGCAATAGTCATAAAAAACGTTTTAATCTATGACGATGACCTTTTAATTTACTTGCATACTTGTATTAAATTGCATCTTAATCTTGATTTAACTTATTTTGATATATAATCATATCTACATAATATAAATTGAATGAGTAATGATCTTAATTATATGATTTTTTAGTCCGCGTGTAAAGTTAATTTTGTAAAAACTAGTGTTATGTGTAAATGTTATTACCTATTATTTTAGATTTCGTGCATATCAATGAAATCAAATTTGGCGGGAAAGTGGGCGGCATATCTTTGGAAAATCTACTCTTGTGGCATTGAGAGAAGCACTTGTAACTGAATCGTCTGAAATACATATTTTTATCCAATGCCAAATTGAATGTTGCAATAATTAGGCTTTAGTTAGAAAGAGTCCCACGCCACTCTGCACCATTAGATGCATAATTATATATTATATGCATGCATTCAGTGCCTCACTATACCTATAAATTAATTAAAATCTTTTAAATATGTATAAAAAATATTCCATAATAATACATACCTACTGATTAGCAGTCACTTTTCATCTCTAAAAATTTATAACTATTAATAAAAGTTATAATAAATAATTGTAAATAGTAATAAAACTAAGCGTATCTTGCGAATTTATCAAATTCCATCCAGAAAAACAATATCAATACATCGCTGTAGTTGGAGTTGGGTATTTCCCGAGAAAAACTCAATCTCGAGATTCGGGATTTCCCGAAATGATGAAATTTTGAATTCCAGAAAAGAATTCTCGAGAATTCTCGAGATATCGGGAAATTTAAAAAAAACTGTAAAATCCTAAAATCAGTGTAAAAACAAACAAATTCCCAAATTTTTTTTTATTTATTTAAGAAGACAAACGAAATAGTAGTAGGAAAACAAAAATAATTCAAACCATTACTTATTAAAAAAGAATTAAAAAAAACACAGACTGTCAATCGCTGCCTCTGACAATCGCGTACGCTTTTGAGACACAAAATTCCCAGATGTTGCAAAAAATTCGCTCATTTTGAGTCGACGTTGGCTTAATTGTGTTAAATGCCCCTTGTCTTTTTTCATATAGAAAATCATTTTTTCTGTTATTATTTAATAATAAAGAAATCCCGAATCCCGAGAAAAGATTCTCGAGATCCGAGATTTCCCGAAATGTTGAAAATTTCAATTCTCGAGATTCGGGATGGAAAATTTCGAGAATTCCCGTCGGGAAATTCCCGAAACCCAACTCTAGCTGTAGTACACGTCGGATCTACGTTTTCATGTTTTGGTAACTAAACGTTATCGGACGTCGCTAGATTTAACGCCATACGCCAGATGCATATTTTACAAATTAGATTACATATTAGAAAACAGTATTATAAACACTTGTAAAGTTCGTTATTTTGTATATTGGACTCGTTTCATCTACATGAACTTAATTATCTCACTTTCGAGAAACGCGTACAGTTCTACAAAATATGAAACGCGATAATATTATGTAGATTGGATTGATTAGTACATATTATTACTAAGTAGGCACCTATCTAATACTTTTCTAACATGCGTGTCATGCATTTATTGAGGAAATAGGAAGAGTTTGCCGTAATAATAAAAGTATCTATTTAACTAGACGGCCATGCATGATTATTGATTATAACTTAACAATTTATTTTGTCATAATAATCATAAATATTAGGTATGCCACTAATATCGGTACATGCACAGTTGAGTGACTGTTTTTATGCTTCGAATAGCCAATAAATTGAGTAGGCGATTTTTTTGGAAGAGTGATTTTTTAACCAGGGGGCTTTTAGCGAAATAATAATATTAAGAATGGCAGAAATGCTCAATTTGTAATTGAAATACAGTATACCTACACATATATACTGTTTTATTCAGTACACTTAGTGGCGGAGCCATTATGTGAAGAAGGCACTTGACTATTACGTTGTGCTTTTTACGTCTCTCGCGCCACACGCGCATCGCACAGCCACTAGCAGTGTGCTTTTTCACTGCTGACCTGTCAATTAATATTTAATTACCACATTTAAATATCATGTTAATTATATCTAATTACCAACTAATTCAAACGCGTCAGTCGCGGTGTTAGCACTAAATGAGTTAAGGACAAGTATACTTAATAGAAAATAATCGGTAAATTTAAGCTTTAAAATTACATAGGTACCTAATTAATTTAATTGATCAATCTAAAAATCAAAGATAAATTTATAGTTTGGATTATTAAGTGGTTTTGGAATTGGTTATTTTTTAATAAGTACCTAACTCGCACAGTTTACTTAATATCAAATTGCAAAATTCAATTAAAACATTCCAAAAAACAATGAACTTCCTATGACCATCGTGAAGTTTTATATTTATTCAATAGTACCAACCTATCAATAATAATTGATAATATAATCCATCAAATAAGACTTTTAGAAATTAATCTAATATGTGCGCAGTAATGTGGGCATACATTATTTATGTATACATGCCTGCAGATGCCGAAAGAAGAAACCGGCGACACACGCGAAAAATAGATTCATATGAGATACCTACTAGTTAAAAAAAATACCAAATATTTTTTTTATAAACACAGGATAATGCATTTTGAAACGAGTTATATGACGTAAACACCAATTCAATTATGAATACAAAAGAGTGGGTATAATTATATGTTTTTTTTATTATTTTAAAACTAATTAAGTATTTTAATGAGTAGCCACTATTTTATTTTTATATTGACTGGAATGCGAAAAATAGGTTTTGAAATATTTATTTTCATTTTATTTCATTGATTCATTTTTCAAGATTTATTTCAATTGAGGGGGTTGTACACAACGAAACACCCCCCTTTACTACGCCACTGAACTAACGTTGCATATTATTCAACAACAACAATAATGTATTACATTATTATGTTGAGGTCATTTGCCTGGCTTCTTAACGTATTAAGTCCAAAGTTTTAAAATTATATAAAACGATAGTTTAAAAATCCAATATTGAGATTAAATACATATTCTTGTAGATGACAAATTGTTTTAGATACATAATACATTTGGACCATTGGGTATAAATCTTGATATATAAGATTGGCTCAGTAGAAGATATTCAAAGGTAGATGTTGTAACTTTACATTTAAAACGTACCAACGTCACAACTAGAGTTGGGTATTTCCCGAGAAAATCTCAATCTCGAGATTCGGGATTTCCAGAAAAGAATTCTCGAGAATTCCCGAGATATCGGGAAGTTTAAAAAAACCTGTAAAAATCCTAAAACCAGTGTAAAAACAGACAAGTTCCAAAAAATATGTTTGTTTTTTTTCATTTATGTAAGAAGACAAACAAATAGAAGTAGGAAAACAAAAATAATTCAAAACATTACTTATTAAAATAGAAATTCAAAAATCACAGACTGTATCGATGCGTCTGACAATCGCGCATGCTTTTGAGACACAAAATTCCCTTACGTTAAAAAATTGCGCTCACTTTGAGTCGACGTTGACATAATTGTGTTAAATACCCCGATCAGTCGTTGAACGTTTTGAATTTTCTGTCAATTTTTTTCATATGGAAAGATCGTTTTTTTTTCAATTAATATTTCTATGGCCGGTGTGTAAAACCACATAAGTCAAAAAATTCAATTTTTCGGTTTTTACTGATTCTATAAGTCAAAGTAATTCTGCACACTTGTGTATAAACACATAAGTCAAATGCTGTTAGTATGGTGTTATAATACAAATGAACACAACGACATAAGTTATTTCCCTCTGAAAAGCGGGGTGTAAAAACACATAAGTCTGACTTATGTGATTATGCACAAAATTTTAAATTTAAAGTGGCAACAACGGATGACTTATGGTGTTAGTCGCCGTTAGACAGTTCATTTAGTAGAGTGTAGTATTGATGTTCTGAACTCATAAAATGCATGTAAACTATTTAAATTGATTAATACGTTATACTTAAATACAAAATAATGTCAGAAATCAAAAAAATATACTTGCATTATCATTATCCAATAAAACATCATTGATAAAGTTGCAAGGTAAGTTTACCACATTTTCGTAACTTTATGTTATTTTTTCATAAATATAATTTTATTGTGAGTGTGCTTTTAATTTCACACAATATACAATTTGAATTTAAGTTTCATTTGTTAATGTTAACAACATATTAATGTGATTGTGATATTTCAGCACAATCAAAAACGTTGCCATTTGACTCCGCGTATGCGTTTTTGGATCAAGATCGACCTTTTATCTCTAGTGATACTAGCCATATCAATAACTGCAGAAATGACATTAATCCGGATACATCGAGCCAGAATCTTCAATGTTTGGCTTCAACACATGAACTTAAATATGTGTATGCCCAAAATGAAAGTACAGTACAAGGCTCTAGCTCTGATGACTCTGTCATTGACCCATCATATATTCCTCCATGCCATATTAAAACTGACACTATAGCACCAGGTTTGGAAAATAATGAAATTGAAGTAATAGTCTCACAAAAGTCTCCACAATCATCAAAAAAAGACACAAGAAGTATACGTGAAGAAAGAAAACGCAAAAGGAACAGTGGCCAAGAATACCATTCATAGCCTGGGAAGTTAATTAGAATACGTATTCAACTCCTTTTATCTAAATGCAGAAAGTTGTGCCAAGATCGAATCATAGAAATTCATCGCACCAAGCTTTTTGAAGAATATTTGAATCTTACACAGCATGACAAAAGGAGTGCTTACATATCGTCATTAATTTCCATTCAAAATACGGCCAGTCACCGACCTGGATTTCAGGATCCCAGTAAGGAAAAAATTTGGTTAAAATCCTATAATTATTCTTTGGATATTGAAGGTAGTAAAATTAAAGTATGCAAGGGTTGTTTTCCAAAAACGTTTGGTGAAATAGACATTTTTGTTAATCTTGTCGCCACAAAAAAATAAGCAACTGTAGGTGGCACACAAACCACTGACAATCTAGGTCAGCATATCCTTTCAAATAAATGGAGCGATGAAAATTTGATGAAAGTTTCTAAACACATAAATAAATTTCCATCTTATGAAAGTCACTATACTCTTGCCATAACATTTAACCATAATTTTTTTTCGATATGTACAAAGCGGAAACTGAGAATTATGTATCTATTCTCTACAGGGAGGAATTTCACAGACTTCGGAAGTTGATTCGGACCATGATTGAACAAAAGAAAAAGAAAATTATTAGTCAAATTAACCACCCGTACGATTGGTTTCAGCTAGTCAGATCGTGCGGAAATAGATTTGAAGTCGTTGAAATGATACAATCTGATTTTCTAGAATTTTCCAGTTTGTTGAAAGGCTCACTTGTGCTGAGAAAGAAAGACGAATTTGGCAACCCATTTAAGTGGCACGATGCTCGTTGGCTGAGATACCTATACAAAAAAATTCGGAATTGTTTATTACAAACCAAGCCTAGAAGAAGAAGAATCTTTCAAAATACTGTGTTTAAGACGGCGAGGTGTTCCAGAAAGGATGGAAACAACTGATCTAACTTTTCCTCAGATAACCAACGCTCCTTTACCTATTAGCCAAGAGAACGACCTTATATCTCTATTGCCGCTAATTCTAACTATATCTCATAAGTTTTATCATCAACTGCCCTCCAGCAACATACCTGATATTGATCCAGATTTAGTGGAAACATGAAAACTAGAAGAAATATTAATTATATTTCATTTTCAATGATTTATGTATTTTTTGTGTTTCATTTGTATCTTGGTGGATTTTTGAAGTAAAATTTTATTTTTTATATCTCCTGGTTCTTTTTTTTCTCACATTTGTTATAATAGATTAGGTTCCTCTTTGTAATAATTAATTATATTCAATAAATCTGGTATTCCTTGATAAAAATCAAATGTTTTCATTATTATTATGATATTTTTTAATGTTCTAATAATTGGCCATAATCACATAAGTCAGACAAACAAGAAAAAAACTCATGTGTATATACACATAAGTCAGCTATTTACTTTATTTTAAATATTTCATACTGTCTTATGAATACATTATATATAAAATAACTATAAACTGAAAAAAAATTAATTGAATAGCAAAGCTTCTTGAAAAAAAAAAGATATTCACAAAAAACACTCTCCTGAAAAATGTTGTTTTTTGACTAATGTAGTTTTACACCCCGGCCACAGATTTGATAATAAAGAAATCCCGAATCTCGAGAAAAGATTCTCGAGATCCGGGATTTCCCGAAATGTTGAAAATTTCAATTCTCGAGATTCGGGATCGAAAATTTCTCGAGAATTCCCGTCGGAAAATTCCCGAAACCCAACTCTAGTTAACGTGTAACGTTGCGTTCATTATTATTGTTGTATTCTGCTAACATCTCGGCGCGTATTCGCTTAAGCATTGGCACATACACAATATGCATTATTGATTATTTTTGTGGTTGAAATTAATTCTACATACATTAGTCATTACAATAAGGGTGCATATATGGAAAATTTGCGTACATGCTTTTATAACCATGTCATCATAATTATATTACGCGTATATGTTAAATATTATAAATTATAACACACAAATACGGTATAATACTTATTGTTTATGGTTCATATTGGTAATTTGCTTTCATATCTTTGACTTATTGACTAACGTGTTAGTTGTATAGGTAATATTGAGAATCAGTAAGTCAATGAACATGTCACGCTGGTCAAGGCAATGACTGGTTTTGAGTCCCAACTACCATTGGCTGCGCTTTTTAGTGGATTATAATAGGATGGATATGATTTAGATGCAAGGCTGAGTTTGTGTCGTTATGTTATAAACTGTTTTATGTTAGTTGTAGAAAATTTTTATGAGTAACTATATTTAGGGTAATTAACTGTACGACTAGTTTGTGTTCTTTTGAGACCCCTTTCAAATATTTTGAGTAATCGATTGCGTCATGTGTTAATTATTAAGTTAACAGTTAATTAACATTAATTAAATCGCTGCGCGAATGCGCCTAAACTAATCGGTCGTATAATACACAGGTAGATACCGTCGATATCAATAATAATTACGACCGATAAAAATCTTATTTTTTATATTATTTTATTTCATTGGCACAGCGAGTGTTCATTTTGTTCACTGTTGTTCACCTGTCAACTTTCACTTTTTGTTACCTAGGCGGTCACCAAGGCTTATGACATCGTCTTTATAGAAAATATTACTTTGTGGCAGGTATAAAAGTGTATTTATCATTTTATCAGCTGATGTATATTAAAAAATTCGAAACCTGTTATACCTATTGGCGGGAAATTAAACTTAACACGAAACAATTTATTGCTATTAACTTTTTTAATAATCAGCTTCGCCCCTGTCTAATATATTATTATACGAACCTCCACCAAAGTTATATTGAATAAAAAATGGACGTCGAAACACGCGATCATACTATTTTTTCATAACAGCCGATTCGTCAGACTACTATGCATTTCAATGCAATCGGTACCTATACTAATACTTCCCTCATTTTCAATTGATGTATGCTCCACAGCGTAAAGGAAATAATAACTGAGTTTTTACGAGAAATATTGTTGGCCATTCGCTAAAACTACTAGGTCATTGTATTTAGGGATTCCAATCCCGGGATCCCGGGATCCCGAGTTATTTTCGATACCTATGAATCCCGGGATTGATAAACATAATCCCGGGATTTCGGGATTGATTGTTTTATCAATTTTTATGGAAAATAAAATAAAAGCGAAAATATAACAGAAAAAATACTTTTAATAAAAAATAACTTCTCTTTCTTCTTTCTTTTGACCATTTCCGATCCTAATAGGATCATATGAGCCTCCACTGAGTGGAGGTTTGTATTAACAGATTTTATTTTTACGAGAAATGGATGTCAGCCACTTGCTCAACCTATTAGGACCATACTCTGACTCGTGCATGAATTGAAAAACAATATGTGAACTTGCCAGACCCAGGATTCGAACCTGGGACCCTCGACAATATAGACCGGCGCTTAATCCACGCGGCCATCGTCAAAAAATAACTACATTAGAAATAATCTGAGTTTGAATGAAGTTAGATTTATACACATGTGTAGGTAGCCGATTCATTTAATTTTTTCACATAAATTATTAAAAATGAGAAAGATTGGAAAAAACAATGCTTCGCACTTTTAACAAAGTAATTCCACCATGATATCATACGTTTTACGGCAGTTTCATATTTGGCTGACTAATTAGATTTATGAAGCGGAAAGGCCATAAGTACGCCATGATTATTTGCTTTACTATTTTAAATCTCGCTAATCCATTCTTATGTCTTTACTATCAAAAACAGCAATCTCATATTAAATTCACATTATTATTTATATTACAATATTATTTACTCCATTAAACTTATTTATTTCCAAGATATAACAATAAATGTCTTAAATAGTATAAATTATACTAGATTTATTTTTGACCGAATTTATCAATGTTATTTGTAAATATAAAATTTTTATATTAACAATGGAAAAAAATGCCAATCCCGGGACCAGTTCCGGGATCCCGGGATTGTCAAATTATAATCCCGAAATCCCGGGATCAGAATTTTGGCTCGGGATTGGATTCCCTAATTGTATTGGATCAAAGGCATAGCATGCATCTTTATGCCCAGACACACGTCTCCATAGATGGGTGTTCTACCAACTTAATGAACAAGTGTGTTGATTAACGGGTTTTTTTTATTATCTAGTGTTATACAATACTAATTATTATTAGATACCTACTTCCTTAAAACGCCGTCTATTTTCTATAGCACTGGCGAAAGATAAAGGTAGGCTGTTAAGATTCAACATAAACTTTCTCAGTCATAATTATTTGTTTTCATTGCAATTTGCAGATGGCATTAGTTAGTTTTTAAAATTCAATTAAACCCTGCCTAGACCAAACCAGGTATGCTATGGGCGATCCGACAAAAATAGTGCACACTTTTCAGTCATACTTATTTGTTTTCGTTGAATTAAGAACACACAATTTTGCAGATGGTGTCGCTTAGTTGTATTAAATTCACTAAGCCCTGCCTAAACCAAACCAATCGATAAATTCTATCTATTTAAATATCTAAAAGTATGCCTTGCTCAAACCATACATAAGCGAGACGAATGTTTTTTGACTATTATCTACAACTGCATATAAACTCTATTACACCCACGATAGCGTCGCGGGTCTCACGTTCGAATCCTGGGTCTGGCGCAAGTACGTTTTTATTATTTTCAATTTGTGAATGAGTGGATGAGTATGGATACCTAATAGGTTGAGCAAGTGGCTGTGACATCCATTTCTCGTAAAAACTAAATCTGTTAATACAAACCTCCACTCTGTAGAGACCCATATCATCTCATTAGGATCGGCCATGGTCGAAAAAAAATCAACTATGGCTTGCATTGGGCAGGGTTTAATTGAATTTAAAAAAAAACTAACAAACACTATCTTAGTTCAATGAAAACAAATACGTATGACTGACAAAGTTTAGTGTGCTCTATTTATGCCAGATCTTATCAGCCAACCTCCACCCTTCGCCACTGGTATAGTCAGGCATTGTAGCAAAATTGAGAATTCCTATCTTAATAATAGTTATTGCTTATAGGTACTTTTAATACAATGCAGGAAACTGTTTGTCGTAAAGTAAAATTTTCAATTTCATCTTTCATTCGTATTAACGAGTATTTTTTTCATTATTTAACACAGTCTTTCTCAAAGTGCTAGTATCTCAAAGATAACGCCCCCTTGTGGGCGCTGGAGGCTTTCAGGGGGCAGTAGAAGGCTCAAAGAAAATTAGGGGGCGTTAAGGAAATCTAGAAGGGCGACGGCAGACAAATTCTATCTATAAAAATCCGACGGAATTTAGACACGACACCACTTGAGATACTATTTACTACTCGAATGCTAGGAGTCCCGTATGGACTTGCAGAATAAATAGCACTTGCAGAACCTCCACGATGATTTTAAGGAAAGATTCCAGAACATTTTAAACATGGACATACCAGACTGGGTGTTAGATTTTAAAATGTCCACACAATGATGAATAATGATTTAATTGTGCATGTGTTTAAGTTCCAACGAGACGAAAGTTATTTTATTTTTATATTAAACCTGAGGCATGATAATTATTCTGAATCCGCAATAAAAAAAACATTAAGTTAAGAGCAAAATGAATTAAAACTACTAAGTAGTTGACAGAAATTGAATTCCTAATTTAATTTCAGTATAAAATCGTAATGAACGTCTATTTATTTCATTCGACAGTGCGGCGCCCAATTGTCTTGACGCCTAGTTGTCCCATTCACTTTATTTCAATGGTGGTTAGCGCTTGTTTTTTTATTAACTTACAAACTATTGTATTTTCCATTAAATGTAGGTATTGATATCATGTATGTATCTAATAATCTTTTAAAAAAGTATTAATTGAAGATGATGCATAAAAATATAGTGAATATTAGCAATTTTGTAATCACTGTTACTATTATTAGCTTCTAAAACTTTTCATATTATTTTTTTCAGAATTCCACACCCATGAGACACAAAGAAACGCACTTCATCAACGTTCCTTCGTATGCCCAGAAACTGCTGGACTTCATCTTCTCCATCCTCAGCGACAAGCTGAAGAACAGAATTTTGGTGAGTCACTGCATCCACTATCACTGATAAGTTGCAATCAAAGAAATTCAATTAGGTATAGTAAAACCTTGACCTGTGGCAGTTTTCCATGAAGCACGTGAGGCCTAACATCTCCGTCAGAAATTATTACCAGAATCTTAAAAATACGCGTAGGTATTTTCACACACTGAATGTTTAAAACAGTGGCTCTTAACCGGTGCACCGCTAGTTTGTTGCAAGTACACCGCGAAAAAAATGATAAAAGCAGAAAAAATCCTTGAAATAGTGAAAACTGAAAAAGTCCTTTGCGAAATTTTGAAAGCCGACGAAAGATCTAATGTGATTTCGATTTTGCCGAATCGACTTTAACGAAAACATTGCCAAGGGAACCGCTATAAGAGAACATTTAACTTTATTGGAAGAAAAGATTGCATTTTACTTTCCTTCCTTAAATTTAGAAAATTATGACTGGATTTGACCGACTCCATTTGCTACAATTGATACACCGAGTTGTGAAATTTTGTACCAAGAAGAAGAAGAATTGGTCGCCTTGTCAACGGATCGTACTCTAAAAATTAAAGTTTCTGAAATAACTATGGAGATATTTTGGATTTCTCTCTAAGGGTACTGAAAATCTTGTTACAATTTTCAAGATCATATTTATGCGAGCTCGGTTTCTCAACAATAACTAATAAAAGTACAAATTAAAAGAAGAGAAAGACTTACGAATTTAGACGAAGAATTATTAAGGGTAGCTATGTCAAATATTCAACCCAATATTTCTGAAATCTGCAAAATCCGACAAGCTCAGGTATCACATTAATTTTATCGATTTTCACATCAAATAAATTCCATTTTGTTAAGGGTAATTTTATTTACAGTTTTTCCATATAAGTTTGTATTTTTTAATTTCACTTTTCTTTAATATTTTTTTTCTTTGACTGTTATGTAAAAGTTATGTCCGCATATTTTTCTTTGTTTTCTGACCGTTTGATTTTGGTTCACCGCAATTTTTCGTTATAATCAAAAGTGCATCGTGACTTCGAAAAGGTTAAGAACCACTGGTTTAAAATATCCTGATATTTTTTTTTACACTAATCTTTACCTATATCCCATGGGAAAATGGAAGTATGGTATTATTAAATTAATCGAATGTACGTTTGCGTAATATAAAATTAAAAAAAAAAACAAATAGTAAAACTTTATCAAAAGATTATTGTAAATTTATTAGTTTATAATATATATTTAAATTAAGTCAATTAGAGAGTTGTAGATAAATAAAATAGAATTAAAAATCCAGTTTTTTTCATTAGGTAAATAAATTTAATTATTGTTTTGAGAATTTCTTGCGTATTAATTACTTTTAAATACCTACTATAAAGAAGATATCATTTATTATTTTTCATTCTTTTGGTAAGCTTTCTATTCTCTCTTGGCACCAGCGGCGGTTTTACAGTGACGTCCCGTGGGGGTAGGCAGATTAAGCGTCGCTTGGGGCGGCAGTTACTCGAAGGGCGGCAAACCGAGTAGAAATAGGTATCTAAACTTAGTAATAACGGAAATATCTTTCCATTATAAAATGTAGCCTACTGCTTGGAAACAAAATGTATTAATAATAACCATATAAGAGGTTTAACAGGACTGTACCTAATTTTTGTCGGGTTCGCGATATCTAGTTTTCTTCCGTTATCCTTGGAGGTCACGTCCTTGATGACCAGCAATGACACGTGCAGATTTGCGAATTATACTTGAATTATACGTAGGTACATAAGTACTTACTAATTAATTTATCATTAAGTATTTTTGCCAGTCATTCGCGAGTTTTGAAAGCTATCAGGTGTATTTTTAAATGTAACTGAAACCGTGGACTCGCAATATTGTCTATTGAAGTAGAGATGGCATTTGAATTAGATTTAGTGGTATGTATTTAGTTGGTAATGTAGCCATACAACACATTTCTAAGATATTTGAATTATGCAAGGGTGATAAAAAACACTGTATAAAAATGGGGCGGCATTTTGGCACTGCCTAGGGGCGGCATTTTGTCTAGGGACGTCACTGCGGTTTTAGATGCGTAGAAGCCCGTCGTCCTGTTATGTTTGGAAGTCCCATTGCGAGAAAGCTTCCTTTGCGATAAAATACCACAGGGTGTTAAAAATATAACACCCTTATTTTGTACACCTGGATAGTGAAAAATACGTATCTTTTTTAGACTTTGGTATTTTCTGATGATGTGATTGCATCGTCTGCTTTATGGAAAACCGCCACTGGTTAGTGTAAATGTGCATTGGATACCAATGGCAGGCTTAGATATGTGAATACCCAAGGAATTTCTTGAATTTGAGGACCCCTATGATAAAAAAAACACAAATTTCAACTACCAACGTACCTAACAAACATAAATGTATCTCTTTCCTAGAATCATCTTGCTCTAACTAAAATTAACTATAATTGAAGATAAGTGTGATCAATCAAATTTTATTTATTTTACGTATAGTGAACCTTACAAAGTATTCATTTAATACGTTCACAACATGACATTTTAAAACAATGAAATAGTATTAAAACAGTATTATATTATTAAAAAAGAAATAAACAGTAGAAAGAGTAAAATACAAAAATTATAAATTAGATACAAGGAAGAACACAGCATGAGCTAAGAAGACCCTATCTTAAGGATTTATAAACAAGTGCTCACCTATTATACTCATCATTACGTAGGTGGAATATGTCAACATCCGAAGCGATTTGGTTGAGCAGAGTTATTGCCCTCCCAATTGGCATTACAAAGCAGGTTAGTTCTGCACTTTGGGAGAAAAACAACTGGTGCCTCCGATTTCTAAGATAGTTATCAGGGACACACGGGTCAATACTACCAAGAATGGCAGAATTCTCATTTACACCGCTAAGATATATTATATATATATATGATGACTGATGTAGTGGCTTATTTTTTGTATACAAGAACGAATGCATTATTGTAAAGAATAGTGTTTATGTTATGGCCGTCTTTAATGGTAGTGGCAGGAATCTTGTTATGCTTTGGGTAATATTTTATGCCTTTTTTAAGGTTTATGTTTTAATAATTTACCTATGACTTGTTTGAACTGTTCTGAGGCCCCTTTTACATTGTTTAACGAATCGATTGCGTTACCAGTCCCGCGTCAGAGAAAATCGCTGCTGTTGGAGAGTGATAATAATAGATATGTTTATTATTTTGCAGGTCCACAAAACCCTTGATGATCTCACCGAACAAATAGACATATCAATTTTGCCGAAAGAGTACGGCGGAGAAGTCCCGATGGCCGACATGATCGCCCAGTTCAAGAAGACGCTGAGGGAAAAGCGCGACATCATCCTCGCTCTCGACGAGATGTCCATGGACGTCGACAGAAGCAAACTCAACTTGGAAGGAGACATGAAGGAGGAATTAGGCACCGGAATCATTGGAAGCTTCAGAAAGCTTCAGGTCGATTGATCTGATTCGGAGTGTTAGTGTATTGAAATAGTTATTAGAATACGATTTAAAAAGGTTTGAGGCTATTGGTGCAAAAAAAAAACTTTCATGCGGATAGCTTTTAAAATTTCTCATAACGCTAGTTATTATTTATGTGTCTATAGTGAAGTGTTTGCTAATATATCATAGACTTTTGTGGCACAGTAAATACAATCGAATTATAGACATAACATTAAGATCGTCAGTGTTGTGAGTTTTTAGTCACGGCCATCTATAGAACTAAAAATCCTCTAAACTCTTTCACGTACATTCCTATGCATAAAATAAATTGATTTTATTCTCAAGTTTTGCTCAAAGTTCACCGAATTCATATTTTAATAAAAAAAAATTATACCTACCTACTAATTCAATTTGTGTAGATATCACCAATGAAAAACAGTGACATTGGATTTAAAATGCCAAATGTCTATTATTATTATCAATATCCCATTAGCCTTGGGAGAAAGATGTTGCTATGTTATAAATAACATTTATTTGTGTTATTATAATACATTTTTTTGTACTTTAGGAATTAAGTACTTATCCCTATTTCCTTCTATAAAAAAATTATATTCATTATTCTTTATTGTTTATGGCTAAATTTGTTCTTTCAACACCAATGGGCACTAAGCTTTTTAACTATTTTTATATGTATTATTAGATACCTAGTTATAGTGAACACATCTGAAAATTATCATTAATCATCAATATTTATTTAGAATTAGTCTACAAGTAGTTATCAAATACAAAACAAACTAAAAGCGAATAAATCAGTACAATAAAAATATTTCCAACACATACTATGAACTTGGATTATTAATATATTAGGAATTCTATGAACATTTCATAAATTCGCTCTTTTGTTTTACCCAGTGTGGCGGGAAGCTATGGAATCTGTTTGCTTTTGTTATTTGAAAATTCTATTTCAATGGTAAGGTAATACTGACAGTAAAAAATTATACTGACCGACGAGACACAAGCCTTTCAATAACCACAATTTGAGACGTCTCATTATCAGGCTCATGAAATGCTATTTTATGTGTACACGCCTACCGGTAAAACCACATTAATATTAATGGTTTTAGATTTTCCAGGTCTATTTGTATTTTATAGCATTATTTTTTATTTCATGAAAGACATTTTTACCATTTTACTGTACCTATTAATAAGTAAATTGTTGTCTTTTTTCTATTGTCAAAATGTTTCAGAGTGTTTCTGAGTTATTGGTGAAAAGTAAATTGCTTTCAAAACTATAATCATATTATTTTTATGAAACAAACCATTCATTGGATATTTTTAATCAATTTGACAATATTCGTGATCTTAATATCTCCGTAATACTATCGATTTGTTTAAATAAACGAATGTGTTCCAATGAAGGCAAATAATTAATTTTAATCAAAACTTCTATGGCTTTCCCATAGATAGCTAGGGCTTTCCTTATTGAATGGTATTGACTAATGAATAATAAAACATATTTTTTTATTGTATTGTTTCCTCAAATGGGCTATTGACCAACACTGCCATCTTTGGTAATAAATTTTAAATTTCACACAAAGCTTTTATTTTCAAAACACAGATCTATATGTATTAAAATGAATTTAAACAATTATATTTTTATAAACGCCATAGGTGGACCTACGTTACCAAAAATAATTCTTGATAGTATCCGTGCACTGTTTAATTTTTATTTTAAATAGTTTATATTGGCAAATATTTTTTTCTGTCAATATCATGTTTTATGGAACCTACAGTCAAATTGAGCTCAATACATATTACGAGTAGTATATGCATATAATAATAATTGTCAATGTATCCCACGCAAATTTGGCAGGTGATTGTTTGAATATTTATTGTAATGAAGAAGAAATATTGTTTAGAAATATATTATTATTTTCAAAAATACGCTCTCTCTGCCCCATAGAAATAAATAAAAGTGATATATTTAAAACACATGCCAAGAAAATAATACATTGAATTTTACAAAAAATGTTCTGATAAAGTTTATACCGGCATGAGTTGATTATTATAATGAAGTGCGCGCGTGTGTGTGATGTAGTTAATTTTTTTACAAATACAGTGATATATTTTTTGTTAATTATATTATTATGTAATAGAAATGGCACATTTAATAAAAAATAAGTTAAAATTAATTTTCCTTTTTAATACCTACCAACCAATTTCCCAGTCTTGTATTAGTTGTCCTTACATAAGCATTCACTTACCAAAATGTGGCATATAGACAGTGACGTGCCGTGGGGGTAGGCAGGCCATGCGTTTCTTAGGGGTGGTAAATTAAGGACTGAATATTTACTATCATTACATGTTTTGAAAGCCAGGGCTTTTTTATCATCTTACGCGGTGTAACAGCGTTCCGGCACCTTTTTTCACAGTATTTTTTATGAAAAAACCTTGAAAAATTATTGCATTTGATATAGGCATTGAATTCTATTACCATTTCTTCAAGTGAATGTGAATTTTCGCAAATGAATCTAATTATTACCGCAATAAGAGCTTCGTTGAAGACCAAAAGTTTCGGCACTTTTGTTCATCCAACTCGTCAGACCACTTTTGACACTCCTCCAAAATACGTTGATCAGTGGTTACTCAGTAGAAGACATTCAGCCATAGACTCTAACACTATGAAAAGGAACAAGACGATTTGCCGCGAGAATTGGACTGAACTTTGGGAAGTGAAGAATGAAGAACTGAAGTTTTTTTTGACAAAGGGGGGAAAAATGATTTATTACATTGTATTTATTTCTTTTGACCATTTGTTCGATCCTAATAGAATCATATGGGCCTCCACAGAGAGGAGGTTAGTATTAACAGATCTTTTTTTTTAACAAGAAATGGATGTCAGCCACTTGCTCAACCTATTAAGTCCATGCTCTGACTCATACACAAATTGAAAACAATATGTGTACTTTCCAGACCCAGGATTCGAATCATACATACTTTTAGATATTGTACAAATAGAAGAATATTTTTTATCTATTATGGTTGGGTTTATGAATGGGTAACATGTATTTTAAAAAACTAACCATGACTACCTGCAATTTGTACTATTAATTCTATGAAAACAATTAAGTATTATTGATAAAATGTACACTATTTGTCAGATCTCTACAGCATACCTAAACAGCATGCTGACAAAATGAGACATGCTGCAGTCGTGTCAAGTGATATTATTCGATCTTTTGTTTTGGCTACGCCTGTATACATAACACTAACATCTTCTAAGATAAATCTAGTTCATATTACAGCTACATTCTGGTTGAGTTGTAAATAAAATGCATTTTCAGCTAAAGAATAAATTTATTAAATGTATTCTGACAGTTGACATCTTTCATTTATTCTTCAAAAAATGTATACATCACTATTATAATAATATAAACACAAATCAAACAAAATAAAAAACAATTTACATTTCGTAAGGCGACTGTGATAGAGACATTCGTTTACAAAAATGACCCTATGAGCAAAGACAATTAAATAAATTCTACGTGATATCTATTTCTTTCATTTCGCCCTACGGCAACACTGGCTAATAATCAAATTTATGATTGTTATTGTCAATAATATAATATATAAAAATAATAAATACATACAGAGATAATACTAAAATTAAAAGATAGCCTTTCTTTATTCCCAATTTGGAATAATGTTTTGATGCCAAAGAATCATTAATTTTAATATTCAACTGAATAAATTATTGAAAATACTAATCGAGTTTTTTGCCAAAGGCAAGCATATAGTCAACAATCTTCTTTTCAGTTATTTATTGATTTAGGGATTGAAAAATAGGAGTGGGAAAACCAACTAACTGGTTTTATAATTCATAAGTATACATAATTTAAAACCAGTGCCCGCCATAGCGCTCGTATAATTATCAGAAATAAACAATAATTGAATACTTATAACTGTAAATACACAACATACAATAAAAATAGGACTTCGATAAACACTAAGCTCCGTTTCGACATCATAGGACCGATACAAAACAAACAATTACCATGGATGTGTGATACAAACACCAGACCGTCACGAATTCATAAAAAACCAATGATCGATCAGCTTCGCTACCTGTGGTCAACAAAGGCAATGAAAAATTATATCTCTGTTTAAGCATAATTTAAGCATAATAATTATCTATTACCCAAGATTGTCAGGTAGACCCCTGTTAATTATCTAAATGTGTGCCAGCCAGGTAAGGGTATATAGTCTGGAGAGAAACTCTGACAGCGTCAAACGGAGGAGATTGCGAGAATGTGTCTTCCAGATGGAGCGACTGAAATTACAAGATCAGTGCAGGATCGCTCTAGGTGGGAAGAGATTGTTGGCAATGTATGCAATTTCAGTGGTGACCATCCTCAGTAATGAAGCAAAGAATATGGTGATAGATTGTCAGATGGACACATATTCATTATCTAAACATGTGCCAGCCAACTAACGGTTATCCTGAGATTTATGATTCTGATTCACGAAGTACTTTTCCATCGTGTGTAAGTTTATTATACTATCAAATCCATTTCCTTTTGTATTAAACCAGATGTTGGTTCGAAGGTCGGTTATATTCATCAGCCGCCATTGTTTATTAGACTATTTTTTTTATTCAATATATATTTCACAAGATTAAAGAATGTAACATTCTTTATTAAATAAACCTTGGTGACACCTCTAAAATATACCTATATATTATCTATTAGGTTCGAGTCCTGTACAGCAATATATATTTTTGGATCAGGTGTTCCCAAATTATGTATTTGTCAACCAACTTTAAACATGTTTTAATAATTTTCATGTGTTTGGTCTTTTTATTTCGACATTTGCTCTTTCTTATTATTTACCAAAAACAACATATTACATTTGTAGACCTAAACGCACAATTGTTTCGTGATTACCTCGAAATAGTAATTCAAGAAGCTGACCGATTTTGAAACCAAGACCATCGAGTGGACTGGAGTATTACGTAAATTGTCACACCTTTTCCGATGAAAAATTTTAATATTCAAATATCGCACAATATAATCATATTTTGCATAAAATGTCTGAATATAGATTCCGCAATCACTCGATGACAAGACAGGGTATAATTTTAGCATTTGTATCACACGCCCACAGTTCCTCTATTCGGAAAACAGTGTTTTAATCACTGCAATTCAATTAGTATCGCAAGTCTAAAAACATACGTCGCCATTTATTAATAGTCGTATAAATAATATAACCATCGCAAATTCCTGTGTTCGTCATACACATTGTATCAAATTTATTTTTGTATAGATAATATTGTATTAACTGAGTGGTGTGATATCACTGAACCATTCCAATCGAATACCGCACTGTTCCGAATATAAGACAAGATGAAAGATTGTTGGATGTGTCACCAGTTGAATCCCTCTGAATTGAATCATATCATCGACTGCCATAAATGATAATTCCGGTAATTGAAGTACAACTAAATTCATAACATCACTGTCGAATATGAATAGGCTTCTGATTATTTCAAATGGCAACGGTTATCACTGTATGTATTGGCCAGGACTGCATTGAGATAAAAGTGGCCGGTATAGTGCAAGTCTAAAAGGTTTTAATGTAGATCAGTGATAGGCAGATCTAACCTTCAATCTTTTCATGTGGCCTCGCCGTCACATGTTTAAATTTTATTAGACAACAGAAATGTTTCCCTTGTTATTTCAAATCGATACTGTTCATTTTGAGATTATTGTTGTGGAAAGCATGACTCATCTAATTTTTAAAACAAATGAAAATGCAGTAAACTGCATTACCGTTCGAGCTTTCACAACCACCTATTAACAATACCAAACGGTTACAACTGAATTTGGTGAAATCGCTCAAAATATTCTACCGAATGGGTCTGCTTTGCAATCGTGCAATACCATCGTCCGAATGTCAGAAGCGGAGACACATAGACCAATATCAGAGGCACCTAGATCAATACCGGAGACACCAGCTCCTCTTCTGGGCCAATAACAATTGGACCAAACCGGTCAATCAAACATTCTGTGTTTTTATTATTCTTCCACACAATAAAAGTTTCAATTAGTAGTAACTCTAAAGAACACTACACAGTACTAATTCTGGCCTGCGCATCGTGTAAGTGACTTCCAAAATAGGCAGACAGAGATACACTTGGCCAAATCTAATACCTTTCATATGTGGCTCAATGTCAAAGGTGTCGGTGGTCTAATAAGACTGGCCAAGGATAGGGAGATGTACCGCAACATTCTATAGTAAAATTTCTGTGGTTCATTCCACAATATATTCTTATCAATACGGTATCAGAGATATTATGGTGGTGATGAATAAACACAGGTCTTTGGATGGTTCAAATTGCCAGTCTTGATGTAAAACTCCTTCACGATTCACCCGAGCAGTTCCGTACAGTGATGTAATTATAATATAATTAAATATAGCTTACGTTTAAATAAATATTACAAAACACGCACATTTTTTCACTTTTCTCCGTCAGGTAAGTCGTAATGTTCATCATAGACGCCTCGTTTGAAACACACTTAAGTAAATTATAATTATTTGTAAATTCTTTATTACGTCCGTGTCGAGTGGATGTTTTCATTTTAAAGAGTGCCGCCGTCCGATCAGTGTTTTATTAAAGTTTGAATGAAACTGATTTCATACAAAACTGTCACTAAACTAGCTCAAGACTAATTTTCCATGATAGCAATATGTACTAAACATTCCCACTGATATTTCAAAACAAAGACAAAAATAACATGCGAATTTATTGTGCAATTCAAAATAATCAAATGAAAATTATTTTGTGACAGTTTTGTAAAATGAAACGTTTCTATGTGAACAAATCATTCAGTGTTCCAAATTAATATTACGACAAAATATACATAAATAACACATGAATAATTTCACTGATACATAATGTGTTTTAACGCATTACCCACAAATTTACAATGATTGCTTTAACAGTACTACTAATTATATATGTATGGAATTTCAAACATAAATGTAAGAGAGTTAACATATAAAAATATTTCGTCATCAATGTCAATTATGATTTCACGATTGTGTACCATTTTTTATATTGCCAACAGAGAGGGCTAGAGGTGAGTAAAATCAACAATTTAAATATTATATGATATTCACTAATTTGGTACATTCATTACAAAAGTAATAAACTCTAATCTTCCTATTAATATCAGATAATAATGTGATATAAAAACATAAATAAAAAATATGCTTTAATTATAAAAATGTTATAATATTAAAATTCAAAAGAATACATTTATATTTATACTCACTCCAAATCTAAATTTAGTATATGAGGCATACAAACTTCGGATTATTAAATTCACCATGTCCAAATTATACATTCTTCTTCACAAAATTCATATCACCATTGAAGATTTGAAGAGTAAAAATAATTATATTTGGTTCTGTTTGAAAACAAAATCGATTGAAAAAATCCAAATTGAAAATTACTTCCACAAAACATATAACTGTTGTAGTCAGTTGACGATGGCTGTCAAAGACATAAGTTACCATACTTTTACTATAATAATTATGTATTATCTCTGACGAAATTGATTTAATAAGAAAGTCAACAACTAAATCACAAATAAAATCTATAGTTTGTATCAAAAATAAACAACACTATATTTATAAGATTCTAATAGAGTAGAAGCTCGATTATATGGACTAATTGAGGATGAAGGAAATCCAGATAAACTGAAAGAAAATAAAAAAATCTTCCTGCTTTACTTTATTATTTTCATAAATTATTTCCCTTATAACCTCTTTACAAAGCTAAAGTGAAATCAAGATGATCGAAGTTCTACTGTAAAATAAAATCATTTTGTTCTTGATAAATAAACTTTCAATCAACGTTTTCTTATAATTATGAGAATTAAAAAAAAAATAGATCAGATGAAAAAACAAAATCCAACAGATCAAATCAATCAAAATTTAAGAAATTTCATAGTAAAAATATGCAATAAAAACAAAAAAAACACTGACCGGTAGCAACACTGACTAGTCCTAAAATTAATCTGAAAAATATTACACGCGTACCTTCGATTGGACATAACATTTTTCAAAACGCACACGACTCTGACGCATCTTAAACAATTAAGTGTTGACACAATAATTATGGTCTCGCCTTAGTTCGAGAGATCGGGGAGAGGGAAGAGGTCAGAGCGGCATCGCGGAAAGGATAGATTCTGGGCAGCACCAAATTAGGCTTCCAAACGGGGTGGGCGCGGCTGCGTCTGGCCGCTCATTCCTCCAACTCCACCATTTGTCTTTTGCTAGGGGGGCCCCCGTCTAGGGTGTCCGTTTCCGTTGTGTCTGTCAGGCCGGGAAGTTGGATTTGGGTATCTGATGCCTCTGACGGCTGGAAAATTAAATGACATATTACGTAATGCTTTAGCGTAGCTTACATAATTAATCATGAGGTAAGGTAAATCACCATCTTTAAATAAGACAGGGATTCCATATTATATATTTACATGGACTTTGATTCAATATTTGGAGTCAAATACTTATACATAATAACTCATTTAGTGCTAACACCGGGACTGGCGCGTTTGGAGCAGTTGTCCAATAGATATAATTAATGTGTTATTTAAATGTGGTAATTAAAAGGTAATAAAAGGTCAGCAGTGATTGTGTTAATTATATACAGATGCTGGTGATGATTGCTGAGGGTGTCGCGGACAGAACACAGAATCAATCCCTCGATACTACATAAGTTACGCATTAAGGCTATACTTCAGTTGAGGCATGGTCTAAAAAGATTGTGACTAGGCGAAGCGCGGATTGTGCAAATGACGCGTGCCAAACGAAATATAATTTGTCATAAAAATCCAACATGCGTCCATTTAATATTATGTTTATTGTTATATTACTAATAATAATAGTACATTCATTGACATATTTTCTTTTTTAAGAACATAAGTAAAGTTTTTAGTCATTTTTACACGATTTAAGAATATTTTCATCTGACGCCATGACAAAACAAATCGACATGCAGACACCTCGACTGTCGGTCTCCGATTGGCGACTAATGAGAAATTTCATTGCAACTACTGTTGAAAATTATTTGCCGTTTCACTGAAGTACGCTCTTAACAAAATACTCATCTGTGATGAATGAAGAAGAATTACATCACATCATACATAGTGAGGAGTAAGGGTTTGTGGATGTGGGGTACAAGGGAGTGACGTCAGCGATCACACTGCCATGGCCGACGATTAAAATAAATTAAACGAGACAGATTCCAAAATATTTAGGAGATCAGCAGGTCAAAGAAGAAGATACATACCTGAGCATCGATGCTTCTGGATCTTTCCGTTTGCTGCTTGTAAATAGATGGAAGGATGTCACAGTGAAATTAATTTATTACGTATAACACGGAATGTAGATGAGAAAATGATGTAGATTTTAATGAAACTGTTTTTACACATTGAAACACATTTATTACAACAGAGCATTTCTAAATAATTTTAAATAGATTTGGTGTTGTCTCTTGTCTCAAAAATATATTTTTTTTTAAATATGCAACTATAGTAAACTATCTTGTAATATCTGGTTATACACAGAAATCAACATTTTTTCAAGAGTAAACTGTCAATTAATACTGAGCAGCGGTAAATAAGATATTGCAAAATATGAGGAGTGGATATTGGCAAACAGTTCAATGATTTATTACAAATGCATACCATGACATCTGTTCCGTCCGGTCCTGTTCCCTCAGGTTTCTGTTTGGCTTTTCTTTTCCCTCGTGATGCTTCTGTAGCCTGCATCATTGCAAATGTTATACCACTCTTTTTCATCGCTTGGAACTGGAACATAACACACGAGACGTTAGCAAATCAGACAATGTTGAATTGAAGTTAATAAATTTAGAAAGTTCTCACTCACTACAAAAATACAGTTTTCATAATTTTGTCATCGTTTGAGAATTAAAAAATAGTTTACCTAAACTAAGGAAATGAGAAATTTTAAATATGGAACGATTAATTGAAAAGGGGAACGAAATTAGTTGAGATACAGTCCACCAAAGACTAGACACGCCAACTAATTCGGGCTACATTAGCGACTCTGGATGGTGTGACTTATAGGCCATCCATGGACTGAAACCGTATACGGTTTCGAACCGTGTGTCATACTAAGGTTATCTTTTCTGTTCATGGAAATATATTTTCACAAAGTATATTATAAGCATCTGATCATATTCGTTTATACCATACACTTACAAATTTAGTGAAAATATATTTTCATGAACAAAAATCATAAGTTTAGTATGGCACACGGATCTAAACCGCATACGGTTTCAGTCCATGGATTGCCTCTTAGTTAATCCAGATACAGTAAAACCTCGTTAATAAGAACACTGATAATTCGAAATTTTCAAGAAAAAAAAGCCCCTTGAACATTATTTTCATATAAAACTATGTATACCTATAATTCGAATTTCGTAATTCGAAATGATTTCAGAGTACTGGCATATAAAAATATTCAATAAATCATAATAAAGTACACTATTTCATGAGCCAGTTATTGAAAATTGTGACAGACTTTTCCTAAAACATCATAATTTACTTATTTTATGAAGGTAAAAAAAAAATCCTGACATATTTGACCCATTAAAACAACAATAACTCACATGTTTCAGGGTTGTAGGTATTTAATTGTTGATTGTTTATTGGATTTTCACATAGTTAGAGAACAGAATAGAGAACCAATGCCAAACAATTGTGCTGACAAATTGGAAAAATAAAAAATCTTGCTTGTTTTTCTATAATTCCAGCTACTTCGTAACTTCAATTAATGGATTAATGACACATGGTATATGCACAGATTTTAATTTGAAAGAATTTTATCGGAAATTTGGTAGGCACATCTATGATCGTAAACAAAACTAATGAAAATAAAAAAAAAAAATTTGTTTATATATTTCCCCCCATACATTTCGTAATTCGTAATTCGAATTTTTTTCGATTTTCGGTCAGGTGGAATTCGTATTAACGAGGTATTACTCAAGTTCTGCATTGCGCTCTCACCCAGAAGGTATCCCGCTTTACAGGACGAAGACACATTTCTTGCCTGAAGACAGCACAGAAAGAAGACAAATTTTATAGTTCATAAAATCAAAACGTGTGGAGAATGAGGTGTACCTGTAATTCGGGCGGCAGGAAGACTCTCGTGTTGACGAAGAACTCTGGCTGCTGCGAAAAGTACATTGTGGGGATGCGGGTCTCCGTGGGGAACTCTTTCATTTCATAGTTCGTCGTCTTCGACCAGATAATGCTCATCGCCAGGTCACAGATCGCCCACAATCTCTGGACAAGACAAAGAACCAACATAAAACTTACAAACTATCATAATAAGTGAATACAGAAGCACCGTAACATTAAGGAAAAAATTTTATTCAGTAGCTATTGTCACCGGAAACAGCCAATACAATTTATGAATTGTACCATCTTTGAGACCACAAAGGTTAATGTCTAATTCAAAAATGTATACACATTCAATATAACTCAGGTAATGACATAACATAAGGTGATTTAGACCTATAATTTATAATTCTACTAAGGTTTTTTGGCCGCCTATTGTGGTAAATCGATTATAATTTCATAAATCACTGATGTGGTATACTGCCCTCATAAGGAAAAAGGCAGCTTTTCGACAAAAATCACAAATTGAATTAGTCTATAGATATTGCTCTACGTGAAATTCTGAACCATTTGACATAAAGTCAAAAGCGGTATAAAATTTATTTCAGTATAATAATTGACATATTGTTTTTCGTTTTTTTTCACAAAAACGGTAGTTATTCTAAATAAAAAGACATTATAACGAGTTTCATAAGTAAAAACACAGCATCGATTGAAAATATTCTGGTTTTTGCTTATACCATAATATATCAAATGATTCATTAACATTTTAAAATTTTTTTTTAAGAAAAGTAGAAAAAACGTTAATGTCTCTTTATCTCAAAATGTGACTTTGGCAAATAACTGCCTTTTTGCTTATGGGGGCAGTATAACATAGCATAATATAGAATTGTGAATAGCCCGCCCATTTGGCTCCATCATTAGGTTATTAAAAATATTAATAATCAACCAAGCTGAGAGCTAGAATTTATTTATTCAATTCGACTCCAACAATGGCATTTTTGTGGAATCTACAATGATATTTGCAGTGACAGTAATATGTCAACCAGCAACAACTACAGATACATGTAAAGTACAATAAAACGAAACATACGTAATTCATTGATTCGTCTTCTTCGTTGATTGCGTCTTTGTGATTTTTCATTCGGTCTATGAGATTTTTGTAGAAGCCGTAGCAATAGAAGTCATTACGCATTATCAAAGGCTCCAGGATAAACCAGAGGCATTGTTTCACTACCTGTTAAAACACAAACAAAAGATCATTCGACAACTATTAAAAACAGCATAGTTATTTCCAAATGAAATAATTATATACATATCAAGCTACTTAATTAAAGGATATGCTTTGCCAACCGTTAAAAATTTACATTTTGAAAATTCTACAATACGACATCAATAATCAACATAAATTCATAACAATTTTTTGTTATTTTGTTGGTTAGACCTAAAACGTCGATTGAAAACAAAGTTGGAATGATACTTAACTTTTCAAATGTATTAAAATATTATCATTTCGACTGTGGAAAGAAAAAAGGGCGTAATCCACACAAATTAAATTTAACAGGATGCACAAATACGTTATTGTTATAGTTTTCGGTCAAAGTTAAAATGAAAAATAGACATAACCTTGACGTGCATGATAATTAATAATTTGGTTTATATATCCCTAATCTGATATTATTGAGTTAATAAAAAAAAAATCCAACAAAAATGATGGTTAAGTCGTTTTTCCCATGTCACGTCCCTCTTCTTTTTTTAAAAACAGGAAGCTAAATTTAGATAATAAATCGGCATCTGCAGCTTACATCCTTTGGACACAACGTGTATTTAGTAGTGTACAACATTATTATGCAATAAAACCTATTTTGAAAAAACCGAGGGTTATGCCCTTTTTCCTTTCGATTTAATACAGATGTTTTTTTTCAGTATCTCCACAATCTGGCGTTGATGTTAAGCACTTGCTCGAACAATTAGGAACGGCTCAGGAAAAACATGTGAATTTACCAGATGCGGGATTGGAGTACATGACCCACGGCAATAGAAGCTACCCACTCTACCACTTGTGCAGAAGGGCTTTATGGAAAAAAGACTCCAAAATGCTGTAAAAGTTGGGGCAATAAATTTTTAAACAAATATGTACAGTGAAGAGATGCCACTGTTAAAATGAGGTGTACAAATACCATTTACGCAAGAAGTAGGTGACACTAACTTGTATATTGACCATGGTTGTTAGCATTATTCGATATCGCTTAGTGTTTACACGGCCAAGATGGCCGAGTGGTTATAATGGCGTAGGTCCCGGGTTGGGAAATAATTTAGATGTTGTTTTTCAATGTGTTTGGACCCAGAGTATGGACCTAATAGGTTGAGCAAGTGGGTAACATCAATTTCTCGTAAAAACAAAAAAAAAATCTGTTAACCCTTTCAAAGCGTCAAGAATACCGCTTTAATACAATAGAGCGCGTCATGATTTCAAGTTGTGATAAATCACAATAAATGTCAGTCAAACATGTACAAATACAGTCATCAAAAATATTTTAAGTGTTCAACGGTGATTATGAATAGTCGTAATATTTTTAACGATCTTAAAAATAAACATTTGTGCCCTGATTATGATAAAGAATGACGAACAAGCCGCGTTATACAAAAAGCGTGTGACTTACGTTTCAGTCGCCATTTTGTTGACGTGTCGGCTCCGGACAAGTGCGTCGATGACAGAATTATGTTCAAAACTTCAGAGTTAATGCAACCGTAATCCCAGACCACTTAAGGGGGGACATGCTCGTCGAAGGTCAAAATTGAGTTTTTATTGTATTTTCAAACCATGATCCTGGACACTCCTTAAACGTTGTAGATGATCTATTTATATAATTTTGAAGCCTTATTATCCTTTATAGTTATTTTAAACATTTGATGACTGCATGAAGTATTTTTGTTACATAAAATAGTATTCTTTTAAACCTCTCGCTCTAATGTTTTAGAATATAGTCATATTTCGGTACATAACTGTGCAGTGGTGTTAAGATTTTTTACATTTATTAATTTTTAAACGCATTTATAAAACCATTAGCATAATTTATTACGAGATAATTTTTGTAAAATATTCACGATAAAAAATTATATTGATAATCTCTGTGATCCCAAATTTGACAAGAATTAGGCATTTTATTATTCAAAAAATCGGCAAGATTAACACATTTGAAGATAATTCTAAAGATACTTATTATAAGCTATGTCTTTGACCATTCAAGTGTGATAAACATCTTATGAATAATGATTGCTTTATAATAATTATTGACCTAAGAATAAGGTAGTGTTTTTTTGAAATACGCCATTTCTTTTGTCATTCCCCAGTGGTTAAGCTACAACATACGGCCGTGGCCATAAATTGACAAACTATAATTGAAGTATAGAGTAAAATGATATTAACGCGCGTGTTTGAACATGTACCGTTTAAAAAAAAATTAAAAAAAATTTGGTTAGGTACATGTTCAAACACGCGCGTTAACATAATTTTACTCCCTACTTTAATTATAGTTTGTCATTTTATGGCTACGCCCGTATGTTGTAGCCTAACTACTAGGGAGTGACAAAAGAAATGGCGTATTTCAAAAAAACACTACCTTGTTCTTAGGTCAATAATTATTATAAAGCAATCATTATTCATAAGATGTTTATCACACTTGAATGGTCAAAGACATAGTTTATAATAAATATCTTTAGAATCATCTTCAAATGTGTTAATCTTGCCGATTTTTTGAATAATAAAATGCCTAATTCTTGTCAAATTTGGGATCACAGAGATTATCAAAATAATTTTTTATCGTGAATATTTTACAAAAATTATCTCGTAATAAATTATACTAATGGTTTTATAAATGCATTTAAAAATTAATAAATGTAAAAAATCTTAACACCACTGCACAGTTATGTACCTAAATATGACTATATTCTAAAACATTAGAGCGAGAGGTTTAAAAGAATACTATTTTATGTAACAAAAATACTTCATGCAGTCATCAAATGTTTAAAATAACTATAAAGGATAATAAGGCTTCAACATTATATAAATAGATCATCTACAACGTTTAAGGAGTGTCCAGGATCATGGTTTGAAAATACAATAAAAACTCAATTTTGACCTTCGACGAGCATGTCCCCCCTTAATAAATTATGAGAAATCCTTTTTTACACCCCACTTGATAATATTAATGGTTTATTTTGATAACATGACAATACACTATTCACTAAACAGAACACATAATCCACATAGTTTCAAATGTTATTAATTTATAAATTTCAACATCGTCTGATATGTAGGTAGGTCATTTTAGTATTTTTGAAACACTTAAATATTTTAATAGTTCACCTTTTCATGGTATTCTCTAAAGCACGGATACACGCATAATGGCACGTTACACTCGGAACACATGTATCTGGAATATTTTTTGGTTTTCGGCTTTTTTTTTGTATTCGCACAAAGATGACAAACTCTGCAAGGATTTATCCGTTTATTTGCGGGAGGAATTATGTCCGGCATATGCTTTGCCATCGCTCTAGCTGATAAGCGCAGTGGATGGTCGACGGGTTGCTGTGCGCGGGATGTGGCTGGAACTTGATATTTTTCAAATATTTGCCTGATTACTTTTAACTGAAAATTAGCTAGACCTGTTTTTTTGCCTGTGATAGTACTAAACAGAATATATGAATTTAATAAAAACAGATCTATGATATGGAAAGCCACCTTTTTGTACCATTTTATTGATTTTCGCATACAACTTAGTGTACTTAACATCATATCAGCTTTATCTACAGATCCCATACATTTATTATATTGGATAACACATGTAGGTTTCAGTATAGGCTCTCCGGTCTGCCTATTGAATTTTCCTGTGGGTGTAAATGAATCATTGTGCAATGTAGTCAACATATGGACTTCGCGCCGGTCGTGCCATTTTATAGCCAATAGCGAGCTACTATTTTTTGACTCCACTTCTCCTTTCTTGAGCTTCCTAAATGTTGGCATATTTCTTCGATTTTTTCGGACTGTTCCGCAAGCATTTGTTTTTTTTTCGTGAAGATGTTTAAATAAGTCTGGGCTTGAATACCAGTTGTCAGTCCACATAGTATGACCTTTACCGAAATATTCGTTCATTAATGTCGTTACCACAGCTCCCGAAATGCCAAGTCCCTGCTCATCGACAATATCTGTTCCTTCCCCGCAATATATTATGAAATCTAATATATAACCAGTCATCACATCGCAAAGAACGAACATTTTTATGCCGAAACGGTGGCGTTTTGAAGGAATGTACTGTTTAAACAGCAATCTACCTTTGAAAACAATTATGCTTTCGTCGATACATAAGTTCTCGTGCGGCATCATTGTTTTTTTGAATATTTCTCGGCAATGGTCGATCAGAATTTTAATTTTATGTAATTTATCTCCAGGAATTTGAGTATTGGGATCCGAAAAGTGCAACATCCTCAAAAGCAAAGTATATCTGTCTCTTGGCATTACTTTCCCGAACATTTGGCTGGATAAGAGTGGATCGGTTGACCAATGTTCCTCTATTGTGATGTGACGATTTCTAGTCATCAACATACTTACAGCAAAAAAAATGTACATTTCTGGGACGTCTGTGTTGACCCACTTATGCATTCGTGATTTCGGCGATGGTTCTTGTCTTCTAATGTCTTCTGTATAATAGTTATTTGTTTCGATTACGATTCTGTCCATTATATTTGAATTCAAAAAATGCTCAAAAAATTCTATTTCTTTAGAGCTATCTGATAAATTTGTGTGCGGGCTGACTCCAGAAAAGAAATCATCAAATTCGTGAACAACTGGTATGAAAGGTCCAGTAGTCCACGAAGACAGATCGTCAACATTACGATTTACATTTAAATTAGAGGCGGCGGCAGCAGCACTTTCTGATGGGGCACTGGAAGTATCTGAATCATCGTAGTACTCATTTTCACTCAATTCATAATCTGAATCAGGATCATGAATTGCTTCTCCCATTTCATCGCTCAAATTACCAGGGATATCCATTTTAAAATAATGACAAAATATCGACCACACACAATATGCTATCACAAAATGTTTTTAATTTTTCCGATACAGAAATTTTCAATTGTGTGAAAATGTTTATTTACTTAACATATCTTTTCTTTATAAATGACTGATAACTAAGGTAAATAAACAACTTTTGTCCGTTTTACCTATTAGTATAATCAGAAAATAGTATTTAAAAATGTTAATCAACAATAAACAAAGAGAAATATTGAATCGCGGACTCTTATATTTAAATTACACCTTGTTCAAATTATTTTCCGAAACTATTAACTCGCGGATAATATACTAGCAGGTAGACGAATGAATGCAATCTCAAAAAGCATTCCTTTTGTAAAATGTTTTGTAAATTCACTTTGATCAATGTAACTTTCTCATATTCTATATAACAGTTTATGCACCAAATAGTTTTTCAATCACTAAAAAACAATATAACATATTATATCGCGAATTCGTATCGCTACAAACGCGTCAGTCAAATATCTTCGGCGCACATGCACTAAGAAGCGATAAGACACTAATATACCCGGCAAGTTTGAATTGGCCCGATGACTGATATTTTTTTATCCAAGACACGCTCCCGAAAAATATTTATTTAAATTAGATAGAACAAAAGTTTAGGCTATTCATTGACAGATGTCAAGAGAAGGATGATTTCTGAATAAATTAAATCAATATTAGATTTTTTCGCGCCTGGCCGAAAGCAGTACTAGGCAAACGAAAATCGAAATGACTTTAGTCAGCTGACGCGCGGATGACTTGCGCGTATAGGCTGACTAAAGTCAGTAGCCGCGTTAGAAAGGTTAATATATCTTCTTAAGATCGAATATGGTAAAAAAAGAAAGTTTACACGGCTCCTGACGCATCGACTTGTCTCGCTCACCTCTTTCTTGTGATTCCCAATTATCGGATCATATTTACAATGCAGTACATATTAATCGTTGTCTGACTTACTTTTAATTGTTCTACACTGTCAAATCTATCGAAAGCTGGATCGTGAGCAAGAATAGGAACAGAGAAGACCAGCATGTAGTCGGGAAGTATATGTGGAAGCTGGCCGATTGCTTTCTCAACTGAAAATAGTAACAAACCAAAGACAATGAAAAAAACCATTTTCTAAGCATAAAGAGATTACGTACATAATTATGAAAGTGAAGCTGAAAAAGGATATGTATATATATAATACTACGGTAACTAAAGTGTGTCATTATGCATATCAGATTCATTTGTAGCTGACTTCAAACTTGTGCTTTAGAGATTTGTTTTCTGGAACCCAGACTGAGATGGGAATTCCTTGCATTAGGCCCTCCTCCCACGGCGCAACTGAAATCTGGCGGAACTGGTTGGTGATGGTACTCATAAACTGACCAATGTGATGCTTCGCACACGGCGCTACTGAAGCCACTTGAAATAAAAATCACATAACCTCTAACTGTCAAACTGGACCATCAGCTGTTTTGTACAAAAACCGACAACACGCACGCTGCTGCGTTTACTCGAATACAATTAGGTTATTTCAATTTTGCTTATCTTGTACTTTTGATGTCTTGGGTTGTTAATGGTTTTTATAGCATGACACTTGTTCGCAGTGCTACCAATTTTGGTAAGAAAATATGATTTTTGCCCGAATCTAATGATGTTGGTACCACTGTTTTACGGTGACTGGAAACTTCAGAGACCGCGCAACTAGCATGTCGCGTCTCTTCACGACCGTTTTGAAGCTGAGAGATTTCAGTCTCGCCGTCAGCGAGCCGCCATTTAAATACATTGGCTAGATACTGGTTGGAATTTTAGTTTTAGTTCCGTTGGACTTCAGTTGCTCCGTGGGAGGAGGGCCTTAGTATTACAACAAAAAATGTTAGTTTCTACATAAATCATTTAATTTTATGAAAATAACAGCAAATATACAATTTTAGAATATGTACCAAGAAAAAGTTTATTAATCCTTTCAACGCGGACAGCATACCTGTTGTACACTAATTAATTGGCCATTCGATATAAATAGCATGTTATTTAAATGCGGTGATTAACTAGTAATTTAAATGCTCCGCGGTCAACAAGTTAATGGAAATTTATGATCCAGAAAATATATCAAGTACACAATATGTCTAGCCACAGTTGAAACTTTCCATCAGAACTTTACTTCATGTCCCAATAGATATCTGAATGCAAAAATGATTTCCCATATCTTCTGCATTTTAAGTCATTGTGACTGTAATGGTCGATTTTTCATTAAATAAATAAACTGTACCGCTTCGTATAGCAGAGTTTTAAGTATGAGTGAAATATTTTTAGCTAGGCTTCTTCATCAAAATCGTTTCACACAAAAATAATATGCACCTCTAACAGAACCCATTTGGTAAACGATGATCTATTAGGTGAGTGAGATATTACATATAATAATAAAGAATAGAAGCAAGTACTTTGCAGACCTAACAAAGTTTAGAAAAGTAAAAATTGCAAACCTTGCGTTCCTACGGTGATAGTTTTGATATAGTCTCGTCTGCGAGTGACATCGGCGACCATGAACTGGCGCACGAGGGCTCGGAGACGCTTGTCGGGTTCGCGACCCGCCAGCGAGTACACGCCCATGAAATCCAGCGGGAGACATTTGTTGGGGATGCCCTTTGACAAGCCCCTATGAAGCTTCGTGGCAAACACTTCACGTACCTGAGGTACCTCGTCCTGATGAAATAGATAAGGATGGCATTTTAGTCATTTATCATTGTATGCATAAACAAATTATTGCCTGTAATGAAGGATGTGTAAATTCCACGTACAAATAGGTTTACAACAGATAAAACACTGTGTAAAAAGAGAAACAATGTCAGGGGATATTTTTTTGGCATTCAATATACATAACGTCGTTGAAACTAGAAAATTGTGTAACTCCGTTTTAATCGAAAATTGACTTTGAATGCCATCTAGTGGCCGTTGATAATATATATCCGTCTTGCAAATTTTATAATTCCAGAAAAATTGTATCATTGTTAAATCATGGATGATTTCACTCCAAAACCATACATTTGTATAGGAAACCATAATGTTTTTTGTCTCTCCTGTAAAGTAGTGTTTTTGGAGTTACACAATTTTCTAGTTTCAACGACGATAAAAGAGTAAAACTCACCACCATGAGCTGTGACAGATTATAGAACTGGTCTGCGGTGAATTGGTCACCGACTCCTTTCTGTTCGCAGATTTTCAACATGGCTACTCCTGCTGCCAGCCGTAGATGAGACATCTCCGCTCGTGACAGTTGACCTTGCTGCAAAACAATTACAAAAACACTGTCAACAAATGTTGCTAATTCTCCCCTGTTTATAACACTCAACATGTGAACAGCCTGCATTTCAAATGAAGCTTCATATTTTGTTACCAGAGAAACCGCTAAGAACATGATTTTGTAAAGCCAGCTACAGTAAAACCTCGTTAGTAAGAACACTGATAATTCGAAATTCGCTGTAATTCGAAATTTTCCCGAAAAAAAAGTCCCTTGAACATTATTTTCATATAAAACCATACCTTTAATTCAAATTTCGTAATTCGAAATGATTTCGAGAGTCCTGGCATCTAAATATATTCAATAAATTGTAATAAAGCACACTATTTCATGAGCCAATTGTTGAAAATTGTGAGACTTTTTTTAAAACATCAAAAATTACTTATTTTATGAAGGTAATAAAAATAATCCTAACATTTTATGACCCAATTCGGTAGGGACATCTATGATTGGAAACGAAATTAATGAAAATCAAAAATTTTTTTTTTTATAAAATTTTAATATTTTCCCCCCATACATTTCATAATTCGTAATTCGAATTTTTTTTCGATTTTCGGTCCCATGGAATTCGTATTAACGAGGTTTTACTGTAAATGGCAAAGTATACTTGAAGACTGTCAGTTTACGCTTGAACAATGTCGTTGAAAAACACAATGAAAAATATGTGATTTGTTCAGACGTGTGCAAGTCTCTGCTATACAAGTTCAGTTGTATCTGCATTTTCTGACTTGTGGTAATAGGTACAATATGATATGTTATGGACCAATCAAAACAAGCACTGGGACAATCCAATTTGTACCTGAATTGTTGTGTGTAATTGCTAAAGGTTGATGATCGCTCACAACGATTGGTGAATCTGCTCATGTAATTTGAGCAGTATTAAGTTGGTGACGCTACGGAAAGTAACTTTCAAGTGGCAACATTCAGAAGTCCAACATTGGTCTTCCAATTCCAAAGAACTTTACATATTAGCGATTAGCAATACAATACTGCAACAATATTGACAAACAATGAAGTGAAACTATAATACCTGTAGTAAGTCTCCTTTGTGCAGGATGAATGCGTTGAGCATTCGGAAGGTCTTCTGCGCTGAGAGCTCGTCCCTCTTGAGGCCCAAAAGCCAGCGAGCCATGGTCTTGAGTCCCTCCACTTTGCAGCGCGTCTCCATGGGCAGGTCTGCCTCCGCGCACCAGTCTCCCTCCGAAACCTCACCGCTCTCTGTTTCTCGTGTTTCTTTTACTAGAAGCTCTTTTACAATCTGCAACATAACAAAAAAATTCAATCACATATTTAGACATCTTATATTGTGTGGATTTCATTTTGCACCACATATGACTAGAGAGATGACAATTAAGGGTGTATGATTATATCATAACATGAAATAGGACACTGACGTTGATTTATCTTACAGCACAGTGGTTTTCAAACTATTGCATAAGCTCATATAATATAAAAGCTACATTTTCATTGAGAAAGAGTGTTTTGTTCAATATGTGAAGTAATCATGAAGTTATTGGCATGTAAAATAGTCGTACCTTTCTGGAGACAATGTTCTTAATCTGAACGGGATACTTGTCTGGCAGATTGAAGGCAATGTGTCCCAGAGTGACGATGGCCGTGCGGTAGTGTTCTGACGATGGGGTGAGGGTGGATTTCAATGTGTCCAGGATCTCGGGGAATATTGTGTCGTGCTGGTCTGCCATGTTTACAAATATACATCTGCGAAAAATAATTGATTGAAAATTACAAAAATATGTATGTGCTATTATTAATTGTATTTACCAGGGAACCCAGATATAATGTGAACTTAAATACTTAACGGGTGTGAAATAACAGGCAACCGATCTCGAGTGTGTAAGAAAATGGTTAAACTTAAACAAATGTAAAGAATACGCTTGTCCTTCATTCTGACAACTGCTCCGGTTTACGCGATGACGCTCGTTCAATATTGATCTATTTGAAGGTTGCAACACACACTATTACACGTCTATAATGTGTGGTTCTTTTTTACAGGACACTCACACATTCAAAGTCCTGCATAAAAATGTAATGTTTTGGGGAACAGCATATCGGAATTCTATTTATTAATCTGTTCTGTGATACAGTAAAACCTCATTAGTGAGAACCAAGAACCCTGATAATTTAAAATTCGCCGTAATTTGAAATTTTCGCGAAAAAAAGTCCCTTGAACATTATTTTCATATAAAACCATACCTTTAATTCAAATTTCATAATTCGAAATGATTTCAGAGTCCTGGGCATATAAAAATATTCAATAAATCATAATAATAATAATAATCGTATAAAGGACACTATTTCATGAGTCAGTCAGTCATTGCAAATTGTGAAAGACTTTTCTTAAAACATCAAAAATTACTTATTTTTTGAAGGTAATACAAATAATCCTGACATGGTATTTGCACAGATTTTAATTTGAAAGAATTGTATCTAAAATTTGGTAGGCATATTATGATCGGAAACTGAAATGAATCTGAATGAAAATCAAAAAAAAATTTAATATTTTCCCCCCATACATTTCATATTTCGAATTTTTTTTCGATTTTCGGTCCCATGGAATTCGTATTAACGAGGTTTTACTGTATTTACTTTGAGTTTATATGAATGACCAATTTGGTAGCAGTCTTGTCTAATTGTAATCTCGAATAGTTTGCATTGACATTTATAGTACGATATACGTATATTATGAACCAATCAATCCAAGCGTTGACATGATAAAAATTGGTAGCCGAATCATTGTTTAAAATTGACATTTAAGGTTGAAGATTGCTCACGACGGTCGGCATGAGTCGTCGAACCTGGAGTGTAATCAGACCTTAAAACGGCAGTGAGGAAATAACTCTCCATCATTGTACTCGGTAATTAGTATATAAACATGTTGTAACAACATATACCTGATGGCGTTTTTGGCCTGTTTTGGTGTACCGACTTCCGCATAAGCTTTGCATAATTCTGCCAGTCGTGGGAAGAGAGTGGGGCACGATTCATCTATAAAATAATAACTCGATGTTAATAAAAAAAAAATATTGAACATACAAAAAACAGAAAAAAAGACAGACAGCATCTGAATCAAAGTAAAGAATTTGACTAACTTGATTCAAAATTGCATAAAATGGTTGTTATTAACCTTTCTAACGCGGCAACTGACTTTAGTCAGCCTATACGCGCGAGTCATCCGCGCGTCAGCTGACTAAAGTCATTTCGATTTTCGATTGCCTAGTACTCCTTTCGGCCAGGCGCGAATAATTCGAACATTGATTTAATTTATTCAGAAATCATCCTTCTCTTGACATCTGTCAATGGATAGCCTAAACTTTTGTTCTATCTAATTTAAATAAATATTTTTCGGGAGCGTGTCTTGAATAAAAAAATATCAGTCATCGGGCCAATTCAAATTTGCCGCGTATATAGTGTCTTATCGCTTCTTAGTGCATGTGCGTCGAAGACATTTGACTGACGTGTTTGTAACGATACGAGTTTGCGATATAATAAGTTATATTGTTTTTTAATGATTGAAAAACTATTTGGTGCGTAAACTGTTAAATAGAATATTCGAAATTTACATTGATCAAAGTGAATTTACAAAATATTTTTACAAAAGGAATGCTTTTGGAGATTGCATTCATTCGCCTATCTGCTATTATATTATCCGCGAGTAAATAGTTTCGGAAAATAATTTGAACAAGGTGTCATTTAAATATACCTAGGAGTCCGCGATTCAATATGTCTCTTTGTTTATCATTGATTAACATTTTTAAATACTATTTTCTGGTTATAGAATTAGGTGAAACAGACAAAAATTATTTATTTACCCTAGTTATCAGCCATTTATAAAGAAAAGACACGAACAATCAGATGCCCGTTCCCGCATAAATGCGGAAATTGTCGTATTACGCTACATCAGGTCCCGCGCTACTGAATTTTTATACACTGCGCGGCAAATCATCGTCTGCTGGTGTGAGACAGACACTTGAGAATTATTTTTTTCGTAACACTATTCAAAAGGGTTTGATTCATGACTACTATTTTTTTTTATGGAGAATTCTTCTTATATTTATAGTCGAAAATAACTCGAGTTACTTACTATCATGTCATTATAATAAAATAAGAGATTACCTATTCTAGTACCAGTGGGTCTATTCTATACTTATCGACCGCTAAAGTGATAAAGTAATAAATATTATCATACTTAGGGTAGGTTTGTATCAAAATGTTAGCACTTATTGTAACAATTACACGAAGTAGGTTTTTATTGTTGCAATAAGTGCTATATTTTAACAGCACCTATCTTGCTGCTGTTGAAATATCGCACTTATTGCAACAATAAAAACCAACTTCGTGTAATTGTTACAATAAGTGCTAATATTTTGATACAAACCTACCCTAAGTTTGATACTATTTATCACTTTAGTGTTCGATAAGTATAGAATAGACCCACAGGTTATTGAAGTAATATAATAAAAAAAAAAACAAATGAACTTGAAAATAAAATTGTGGTGACTATAAAGCATTTAGAAGTGCAAAAAGTGTTTGAAATTTAATATTTTACGAATTGTAATAGCCTAATAGGTATTCGAAAAATAAACCGTTTTGTTATAAACTATGTGTCATTCGATTCCATTCAGTTCGGGGTCAATGGTAGGTACAAACCAGGCACTGGTGGTAAGTACATTACTCTCAAATAGCCAGTAGTTCTCAAGGATGATTTATTTATACTCGACCTGCAGTGCTGCAATGTGTATGGGAGTTCAAATAAAAGTTACACAGTTTGAGATGTCCTGGATGCTATAAAAATGAGCTATTTATGACTGATATTTTTTTAACACACTCAACAAAAATGCTCATAAAAATCATAAACCATATTATTATTCATTATGTGTATGACATATTTGTCGAAATCGTAGCCGTAGACTATAATACTGAACTGTTCTTACACTTGTTAATCTGTCATCGACGCATTAGTCCAGCACCATTTCGTAAGTGTCATGGCGCCGCTCGAGTAAGCCGGCATTTTTTCAATGAAGAAATCTTGTTCGTGATTTCTTATCAGTTTTAGGCGACGAATGTTTATTTTTAGAGTCACATAAAATATTAGGTTCTGTCATAATCATTTTTGAACTTGACTCCGATTTTTTACTACTCTATTTGTGTATGTTTGACTGACATTTATTACGATTTATTGATGCTTGAAATAACAACGCGCACTGTTGTACTAAGTCGGGATTCGTAACGCTTAGAAAGGGTTAATGACGGAGTTTGAAAAAGACCTCAGATGCGATGCGTACTTATTAGGAAATATCAGCATGGACAGTACTTGGGTCAGTAGCTTAATTGTCAAAACTATTAATCGATATCGAGATGTGGGTTCAAACCTTCCAATTTATGTGTATAAGACAGTGGCGAAGGGTGGAGGTAAGCTGTTAAGATTCGCTATAAATAGTGCACACTTAACTTTGTTAGTCATATGTATTTGTTTTTATTGAACTAAGACTACAATTTACAGATGGTATTAGTTAGTTTTTAAAAATCAATTAAACCCTGCCTAAACGAAACCATAATAGATTTGGTCTAATTTGGGCAATGCGACAAAATTGTGTACAATTTTTCATTCATAGTTATTTGTTTTCGTTGGATTAAAACTACATATTACACATATTTTTGCTTCATTTTTTTGATTCATTAAGCCCTGCGTAAACCAAACTATAATAAATAAAAAATATTATTCTATCTATAAAATACTCAAAGTTATGTATGATTTAATTGCATAATTTTAGATATTTTATAGATAGACATGTATTTTTTGACTAATATCTATTATGGCTTGGTTTCTCAGGGTTTAATTGAATTTTAAAATCTAACCTACACTATCTGTTAATTGTAGTCTTATTTCAATGATAACAAATATGTATGTCTGAAAAAGTTTAATGTGCACTATTTATGGCGGATCTTAACAGCCTACCTCCACCCTTCGCCACTGGTATAAGAACACCAGTATAAGGTAGTTACCCTCTGAATGAGGACGTTACATAACAACATTTGGAATTCTATACAGTATTTGTTAATACTGTAATTAAATTAGTTCTAAATTTGAGCACTGTACAATTTATGTTGGTCGAGATTATCTTGACATTACTTACTGAGTGGTTTATATTTTCCGAGGAAGGTGAGTGTGGCGAGAATTTGTGGGGCAACCGATTCGTCTTCCATCTCCAACATGGATAGGAGGTGCTGCAGAATGTCTTCGTGCAGGAAGTGTGACGGGAATACATATGACAGCATCTAAGAACAATTACACATAAAATTTTATCTAAACCGCTGAGAGTTATAGAGAGAATGGCTGCGCTAAACTGTTAAAGGTCACTCAATAACTATTAATTGCAGATTAGAATGGTTTCTCAAAATGAATTAAACAGGAAGCCTCACCACCAAGAGTCTAAGTCCTTTTAGTCCAGCCGTGTTGGGATTGAGACACGCTTCGTCAATGATGTTTCCACCTCGCAGGCAGTCCTCCACGTACGAAATTAGTATCTTCAAAGCTTCTCTGTCGATCATAACGGAGCTGACTCTCTCTAGAAGCATCTTCACCGTGTTGTAGTACAGGTTGGTCATGATTGGCTGGCCCAGTTTCTTCAGAACGTAAGCCTAGTAGAATTTTCATAAAGCAAGTTAAGTTTGATGTAATATTACGCGAACAAGTACTACTAAGACAAAATATGTGGTAGGTATAGTCAAAGGATTCATTTAAAAATTGGTTGTTAAAGTCAAACTGATAAAACTGCCGTGTTTGTATCTACTATTCATATTGGATGGTTGAGTTAATAATCATTACAGAGTATATGACTTCACTGTGCTACTACAGTGGTAAATATGGTACGCACTGCAATGCTTCATTGAAAGATTACACTGAGGAAAATAATGTAGCTATTTATTTCAAATCATTTATCAAATCTCTAGATGCTTTTTTCATTATCTCATATTAATTATGTTGTAGTGAAATAAATTATTATGTATTAAAACATTCGTCATATCAGAAGTAAAATTCATTTAGTGTATTCATTTATTATAAATAAGCTCTGACAGAATGCCCCTGGTTTAATGGTCCAGAAGGAAAACGGGTTGTGGGAATAACTAAGATTTCAGTACCTTGATGGCTTACAAAACTTGCGAGCGCCCCAGGCTGTGGTGCCACAAAAGAAGAAGAGTTTTACCTTTTCGATAAGTTGGTCATGTAGAGATATAGACTTACGGTTGTCTTGACACAGTCCTCGCAACTGACGTCTGGACTCAAAATAGCCTCCATCCCTTTGAGGAGTTGCATGTCTTGTTTGAGGTGCGCCGAGAACTTGCTGAGGAACTCCTGAGCCTTAACGGGCTCCGGTAGGAACTTGCTCGAGATTAGATGGACTCGCGATTTGATTTCTTTCACCACGTTTGCCGTCTGCGGTTGCCTGTGAAGCTCCACCCATTCCGCTACACTCCTCCTTACACTGGAATAAGATGATTATTCTAAGAATACTGGGAGTACAATGGGATACACAATGAAGTTTGTCACACTAGTGTCAAATAATAATTTGTTTTTACATCATAGCCTAGACTGATCACTAAATAGTAAAGATAACTCACGCTAATTGATGCTTCTGCAAAACGACAAAAGCCTTAGTGGCATTCTCATCAATGTTTCCAAGAAGATAGTAGAGTTTTTTCATGCGGTCGGCAGGGCAGAGGGTATACGGTACAAGGGAAGTGTTCAATAATCTCTCCACCAGGAGGCGATCTTCCATTGTAGTCATGTAATAACCTATGAAAAAAATAGTAGTGCATCATATTTTCATAACAACATTGCATTGTATGTACGTACATATTATAAATATTATAGATTGTGGGTTTGCAAAATGCATTCCATCGATGTCTTAAGGTTTAGAAGCATATCATCTGCCAAATCGTCAACAGTTATAATGACGCAATAACCTACATTTGAAATATGTTTTAAGATTGCAAATATTTAGATAGAATTTTAATAAAATAATTACATTTCAGCGTCATTAAGGCCTTTCGCTCATGAATAAACTAAAATCCGACAAACTGGTTGGTGATGGAACTCATAAACTGGCCAATGACCGATGCTTCGTACACGGCGCTACTAAAACCCACTTGAAATAATAATCTCATAACCTGTTAAAAACCAATTGTCTTTCCTACTTCATTCCAAGCTTTTTCCGTAATATCTTTACGGGAATATTCTGGCAGCCTGTAATTATACAGGCAGGGGATTTTTCAACTTCTGCCACAAATTTTAAATTAAAAATCGGTTCGCCCATCTTTAACTTTTGACTTGTTATTGCTTGTTCAGTTCAGTTCAGTGCTACCAATTTTGGTAAGAAAATATGATTTTTCATCGAATCTACTGATATTGGCACCACTGTTTTATGGGCGACTCGAAACTGAGACTGGGAGACTGGCATGTCGCGTCTCTTCGGTTTCGGTCTTGAACGTTTTGAAACAGAGATTCCAGTCTTACCGTCAGCGAGCCGCCATTGAAATACATTAGCTAGATACTGGCTGGTATTTTAGTTTCAGTCTTTTTTGAATATTCCCATGAGTGGAAGGCCTAAGCCTAAAGCCATCATGTTATGTACTTTACTATACATACAATGAAAAATGACAGATCTGTTGCAAGCTAAATGCAAGACCTAGTCAAAGAACTAAGGCCCGAATGCAGAGTTCTGTGAAGAATTCTTTAGCTAAACAAATCCGAATGTGCATATTATAAATTTAACACACAGAATAGGACTGAGAGAAAGATCCTTAGGCGGATATACGGACCCATGAATGATGGTGGGGAGTGGAGAATTAGGTACAATACGGAACTATACCGCTTATACCAAGATTCAAAACTCTCCAACTTCATAAAACTCCAGAGGCTAAGCTGGGCAGGCCATGTCCAGCGCATGCCTGAGTCACGGATACCGAAGAAGATCCTCGAAGGAAAACCAGGGGGAAAAGACCAGTGGGAAAACCACGCACACGATGGGGTGATAATGTTACAAAGATGCCAACCAGCTGCTAAAAATCAGGAACTGGAAGAGACGTGCGGAGGACCGTTCCGGCTGGAGGACAGCGGTGGAGGCCAGGGCTCGACTTGAGCTGTAGCGCCATCGAAGAAGAAGAAGAATAGGACACTGATGGACGACCATTTTATCAGTAGGGCTAGTTTATCCATTTTTTCGCAGGCGACACAAGTAAAAAAAAAAATATTTTGTTTATTCCTATTCCTATACCCCACTGCTTCAAATTAGACACGGGAGTTAAAATAACTGCTTTGATACAAGCACATTTTTATTACACATTGCTATGATGCTTACCGTGGAGTATTTTATCCTTGATCCACATAACGGCCTTCTTGGTGGCCTGCGGCACATTGGGGTCCATGAGGTGCTTTTTGTAGATCATGGCGAGGCCGGCCATGGCCTCCTTGCGGATCTTGAACTTCTTGTCGAGGGTGCGCTCCTTCACAAAGTCCAAAAGGTCATCCGACTGAGAGACCACTTCGAAATCGCGCTGAGCCGTTGACACAATCGCCATTACCACTTCATATCTGTTGAGAAGATGGAATATTATTTTATCTTTATTACTTTGTTGAATTCTAGAAAACAGTATCAGGATAATTGTGACCGCTTCTAGGAAGTAGACATCTTGCAGTTTTCGTCTTTATAACATGGACGTAATGCTTTTTAGCCTTAGTCAATGATACAAAAAAGGGGATTCAAACTCAGCTATAAATCATCAGTTGACTTAAATTACAAAGTTGGTAGGCATTTATTGATGAAATTTGAAATACCTCAGAGAGTGTAAATATTTGCAATTATTCGCAAGGCCAATCATCTGAGTTTGGTGAAAAAGTCAATAAACATTGCTGGTGTTGTCAAAGTGGATCAATGTGAGGCGTGCATCATATACCTGACTTGTTCCTCCCCGTCGTGCTGCCTCATCTTGAGGGTGTCTGTAATGTCCTTGCGCAGGTCCGGGTGATGCACGAGGAAGTGCATGCAGTACTGCACACACTTGATGCGGATTTGTACAGCAATGTCATTGAAACGGCCCAAGAAAGCTCGCCACAGTGGTGGGTACATGCGCGCCAGCGTCGACTCTTTCTCGGAGAACATGCGAGCCAGTAGTGCAACAGCGCCTGCAATAATAAAATTCAGTATACCGCTTTGATATGTAGTAAATGTTATTAATTCACACTGTGTAAAGAACCAAAGAGTTAGACTATAATAAAGGAAAATGTTAACATTTAGAATTAAAACATCCTATAGTCCTATCATAGTATTTCTTTATGTTTTTAGTGTGGTTCATTTGCTAGCTAGAGCAAAATTATTTTTTTGTAAATGGCAGATTGAAATTAAACAAGGCAGTTTGTATAAACCAATAGATCGACAACTGAGAGAAATGACTTGCACATTTGACATATGATTATTTGTGATGGTTCGTCTAAATATTCCTTAAATATCTTTTGCCCCGATCGCCTCCCACGATCGTGACATGTCATTTTGAATTCCCTAGACTTACGGCCTAAGTAGAATAATTCCTATTTTGGCAGACAACTCCGTCGACGATCGGTGACAGTTGAATTGACGATTACCAATATCGTGGGTATTCTGCGAATAAGCATTAAGTCAAAAATACTAGTTTTGAAATAATCGAGTTTGAAAGTTTGGACGGTCTTAACTTGTTTTATATATATAAAAGGCAAATTCCTTTCTGCGATATTGCTTTGAGTATGACTTAGTGCAGTTTCGCACGCAGAATTTTGTGAATATAGCCTGAGAATGAGAGAAGCAAATGCACTAAGTCCCTTTAGTGCCTTTTCTCTGAATTGATGTATGTCTTTTTGACTTATAACATAAATTATCTTCGCCAGTTTTATAGATATGACTGTGTGTGTTTTTGTAGACTATAGAGCGTACTCTTAATAAGATTACCTCATTATTAAGTCAAAACAGCAAAATTTTGACTTAGTGCTTTTTCGCAGAATACCCACGATATGTTCTCGGACGAAAATCAGGTAACATAATCTATGGATTTAACTGTTTCAATAAATCTACTCTAATATTGTTTTAAATTTGGATTTCCCCTGTTCCCTTGGATTTCACCTGGCAGGAAATTAGTGAAGCTTCCATCAACTTGGATTGGAGTGAAAATTACATTTTATGGGAAGAAAAATATAACATAGTTATTGAGCATGTCTGAATGAAAGATTTTCCATTTAATCCACATTCAAATTAAATATATTGAAGAAAAGTGGCAAAATGAAAAGAAAATTCGCAGAATACGCTGACATAAAGAAACAATATTCCGATTATAATAATCCTGCATTAAATATTTCTTTCGGTATAAGCTTGTTAGCAGGGTGAGTAGGTAAGTGTAGGTAAGCACTCACTAAGCCTCTCAACTTCGTGTGCACTTTTAAGTTTGCACTCGAGCTGTGGCAGGACAGAGAGCAGAACGCTGGGGCAGCACTGGTTCAGCTCGTAGATCAGTTCGTACACCTTGCTGCAGATGGGCAGCATCCGCTCTTCCTTGCCCAAGATCAAAACATGGTTGAAGAACTGTAGACAAACAGAAACAACAATAATTAAATACATGAAACAAATAAGTCAGCTTAATCCACAAGCTTTTACATAATATATACAACCCTCGAAACGGTACAATAGCCCAGTTGAGAATATCTAAAGAGTATATTCCACTAAATTATTTTGAAACTGATACCATCTTGTTACCATAGGAACAAGTGATGTAATGGATTCAAAGTTTTGTACATTGCAACCAATCCTAAGGCCTGATTTAGACCAAGCGAGCGAATGTTCATTCTCCCCCACTCCAGCGAAATTCTCTCGACGTAAACGCTTTTTGGCAAGGAGTGGGGGAAGAATGAACATTCGTTCGCTTGGTCTAAATGCACCTTAACACGACCATGAGACTTTTTAGCGGTAAATTAACCCAAAAGAACTTCTTACCTTCATTTGTGTGACGGCAGTTTCTAAGCAATTTAAAAAAAGGCTAAATGTTAATAGTCTGAAGAAAATCTCAATCAATCTCGAGTAAGTTTTATAATAACACCATTCAAATGTTGATATTTCACCTCACATTTCAGTCTTTGCATAGGCAATGCTATGCACATCTGACATAGCCAAACCGACCTAGTATCCACATCGCGAACACGGTAACTTGCAGCGCTGTGTGTCTTTAATTTGTTGCAACTTGTAGGACCGTGTGCTTTACGATTAGGCATACAGAAAAATACGGAAAGCTGTGTCCATAAATCTATTCCAATAACCAATGCAAACATTAAAATATTATTTGTCGCCAGAACTCTGATGAAACCGATATGTCACCTGCCTAATGAGATCGGTAATGTTTCTTACGGTTTGAATGTAGGGTTCGAGTGTATCGCTGGTCTTGACGACGAGCTCCTTGGCGAGGAAGTAGGCGTTCTTTCGCTCCTTCTTGTTGGGCTCCACCAGATTGATGAGGACGATGTTCAGCAACTCGTTGGACACCACATCGCTCTCCGTGATCAGCGGGCACAGCACGTCCAGCATGAACGACTTCACCTTCGACGAGTGCTCATCGCTGCAGAAAGAAACATTCGTATTCTTAGTCATTCACCCACTTACAGAATATTTGAAAGCTACATTTATGTATAATTTTTCAGACTGGTACGTAGGCGTATAAAGAAAATTACCGATTTATTTTTACAGTCCACATATTCATTGATTTTAATTACTTTGTGTACCGATTATATGCATGCAAACTAGAGAAGTTCCCCTGTATAAAAGGGCAAAACCTTTCTAATAATATCAAAAAATCACATCAACTTAATAGCGCCTGAACACGTGCATGGAATTACTGTCGGCAATAGTGCTTATTTTAAACTATCATGACAATAACTGTTTACACGTAAAAGTGCTGACTGCCTCTCCAATCTCATACTTCAAGAGTAAGCGAGACGCGACATTGTCATTTTATACTACTATTGTTTGACAGGACGTATTGAAAATCGGTTAACCTCAAATGAGTAGTTCGTTTTTTACCAGCAGGTTCGCCATTTCGCGTAAAAAATCATCACAATTCGGAAGCTTCCAAACTTGTTTGATTCATGCAAGCAATCTTGCCAACTGCAGGATAATAAATGTTTCCCCATACATTTTCTTACTGTGCACAGTAAAGCTATGCACGTGTAAACGGGGTATTACATTATCTGTTATATGCATGCTTTTATATAGTAGTGTAAAAGTGACTATTGTGTACTTATCACATTTACAAGAACTGACATAAATAATTTTTGCCAATTCATCAATACTATATTTTACTGTATTACATATTAAGCTATTTTATACAGCACCCACGGTGGCCGAGTTGGTAGAGCTACCAAAAATTTCTTCTTTCCTTCCTTATTCAAAGTTTATCTAATCCAGTGCAAAGACCCAATGGGAAAAAACCAGGGAACGGGTAAGGCGATAGCAGGTAACCGACTCGAGTAAGGAAGAATCCGGGTTAAACTTACACACGTGTTAAGAATATGTTTTATGTCGAATACTAAAAACTGCTCTCGGTTTATGCATTTACGCTCATTTAATGTTGGTGTATTACACACACTATTGCGCGTGCATAATGCGTGCTTCATTTTCGTAGGACACTCACACATTCAAAAGCCTGCTTCACCATGCGGCGTATTGAATATTGCCTATCAGTATTCTATTTATTATCTGTTCTGTGGAAAAAACCATTCCCCGAAAAAGTTAATAATATGTCGTAAATGTTTTGGAGAACCAGCATATTATGCTTGCTAAGGAACAAAAATGGTCATTTAATTTTTACTTATTCTACCATTTATCCACCCAATAAGAATTGCTCCGACTGATTTTTTGCCTTGTTTCATCATGCACATCGCGTGTTGCCAACTCGCCTTTTCGAAACACCCAAAACGATTGAACAATTAAATTAAATTTCATTCGCACATCTCAACAACCAAAATAATACACATTAGATAAACATATTAAATTTTTTGAGAGATAATTTATATTTTTAGTACGCTAAATGTGATTGCATAGATTCTAGATTAAGATCATAGATTATAGATTAAGCTGACATAAAACACCATTTTGAGAGTCTATATCTCAAAAGTTTAACAAAGAAAGAAACATGATTATTTTGAAAGATACATAACTATATAGATTTTCGCGAACCATCATCGTTTTTGGGTCGACACTCTTAAACGGGCCATGGTCTCCTTTAGAAACTTTTCACATCCCAGTATATTTAAATAATTTGAGAATTCTCAAATCCCCTATGGCGCAATCCAGCCAGCCATCTTAGTTTCAGCCGTCCAGATCTTCTCTTGCCCTCAAGGATGCAAACAAAGTCTGCGTTAATGCTTTAATGGTAGGTCTTCCAGCATTCTGGGTAGGTAAATAATATATTGTGTAAATGTAACAAAATCAATTATTACTAACTTGACAATCTTAAACATGAGGGCAAAGAGGGCGCAGAATATCTCCTGGCAATCCTCCAGCTCGAAGCACATGTTGAATGACTTCACATAGGCCAAGTTCTCCAGCAGGTAGAAGTACCGCTTAAAGGCGGGGTCTTTGGGGTCACGCAGACCAGACAGCTGCTTGATGAGGAACAGGAATATCGTCTGCAAAGAGGAAAGGGATTATAGATGATGATGATGAAGGTAGAAAAATAAAACGATCTATATATTTCAGAAGACAGGTTCACAGAAAATTTACAGCAAACGAAAAACAAAACAGTTATATTTAAATTCAAGGACTTTTACCATTTCTTCGTTTACTTTATGGTAACTTATCAAACATTATTCATGGCAAAACAAAGTGGTTATTAATTATTGTTTTGTGGTCACAGAGATTATCAATTTTATCAATATCACAGTAAGTAATGGTTTTCAATAATTTGTGAATCTGTTGGGGCATGTGATATTTCAGATATGACAAAATTGCATATTACTAAAACATAATGTGTGAGACTTTCACGGTTGTCATGTTATCGTAATAAATTTTTGGGTTTTCACCGCATGTTCTTCCTCCTTCTATCCTTGACATTTCGGGCTCGTCGCAGAGGAGCGAATACTATAAGATTTCTCAATCGTTTTCAATCGTAAATAAAATGTAAATTTATCATCGACAGATGATCAAAGCAGACATAATTACTCGAATTTTAATTCCTATTTTAAATACCTTGACTTGATCCTGTTCCTTGTAAGGTGCTTCCGGGGCGTAAACCCTGAGCACATCAGCAATGCAGCAGGCGATGAGCAGCTGGACATCCCTGGACTGGTGGCAGAGGAAGTGCTCCTCGGCCAGATGCAGCGCCAGGGGTATGTACTGCTGGTACATCCCTTCATCCTGCCCTAAACCTTGGAGGGTGTGGGCCAAAGTCTGCAATACAGATTATACATTATGATCAGGGGTTCACAACAGTATATTTGTGTATGATACAGTATTTGTAGTATTCTTTAGTTACTACTAATTAAAACTTTTATTTTGTGGAAGAATATTCGCAAAAAATAAAAACATGAACTATTTTTAATTATCTCCTTATATTATTATCCTAAAACATTTTGGAGTACACACTAATTTCTTTTTTTAAAGGACACTTTGTTTATTTTTTAGCACTTTTATTCGATTTTTGGAGTCCTGAAATTACTTCAATTTGAATCAAAGATAATCTTTTAAAACTTTACACAATCGGACATATAGCATTTTTTAAAACGCATTTTGTATCCGTCGCCATAGTATTTCGCGTCTTTCCGTCTATCTACCGCAAATTAATTATAATGTCGCTTAATACTTTCTAGGTATATAATCAATATATGAGGCGTCTAATTACAAAAAGCGACAAGTCCACAATTCAATATTTTCGGGAAACAACGTTTTTGTGTTTCAAGCTTCAATTATTTGTTTTAGCGTGAGATTATTTTCTTCGTTGTATTCTATGTCAAAATTAGAACCAAATGGCAATTTTTTTCAGCCGATAAACTCTTAAATGTAATAAATATAGGCAAAATAAAATTGGACCTAGCGCTATTTGTACTTCACTTTTTAATTTACTCCGCATAAGGCACATATTTCCGTGGCACTGTCATGAGTTTACCAGATGCTACGGCATGGGAGACGCCCTTTTCAATATTAAACGTTCCCTTATTGGTTGACTTAAACACGCGCGAAATCAACCAAGCTTTAAATAATATGAAACACGGACTTGGCGCTTTTTGTATTAAATCGAGACTTAAAATATGTTTTTTTCATAGGGTTATGTCACGTTTTGGAATTTATTGATCAATACATATTGTGTAAAATTATACAAAGAATACGTGCGTATTTTTTTTCTCGATTTTGACCAAATGTGGACTTATCGCTTTTTGGAATTAGATGCCTCATATCACAAATATTATTCTATAAAACTATTTAAATATGATATTGGCACATAGGTGTAAGTGTGAGTTTTAACAAGAAATAATTGCATATTTCCTTACTAATTACTACGAAAATATCGTTACTGTTCTGGCAGAAGACACTAATTCGAAAAAATGACATGAATTGAGTTAGTACCAAAATGTTCCTCATTTCAAACTTTACCGTCTGGAAACCTTCTTAATATATAAACAGTGTTTATTTTAAAGTCATCCTTTCTACGATCACTTAATAAACTTACATGATAGACCATTATTTCAAACGTTTTTACAACTTCAAAGTCAAATTACTCAAAACTAGTATTATCCAGTTAGTGTGTTCTGCCAGAACAGAGACGATATAGTCTAGAAACATGACACTGGAACTCATCAGCTCTCAAACTAATAGAAGACTGATCGTCATATTTTCTTTCGCAAACCGATTATAAACTTTGATGTGTCAGTATATTTTAAAATTTAGAATTTCAGAGAAAACATTGAACAATGTGACATTTTTATTAGCATAAATAACCAATGAAGACATTAAAATTAACTATTTTTATATTCAACGAATAATTCACTAGATTTAAGAATGTAACATTCTAATTATTATTGAACATCCATAATTTTGAAAACTCTTCTGAGAAAATATATTATAACCAATAGAAAATTGAAAAAGTAAGACACCCCATCCCGCTGGAATCGAACCTGCATCTCTTGGGTTTCACGGCCATGCACATAGACCACTATGCTAAAGGCACCATACTTAATTACGACAAATTCGAATAACAATGGAGAATTTTAATACTACTATCAATAAATAATTTTAGACTTAATATAGGAAAGTACATTAAGTAATTATGTCATGTTTATATTTATTAATAATAATTAAATTGCAATACTTAATGCTTCTTCTTATTTAATATTGTAAATAATGACAATACGCATGTTGTTTGCTATTTTATCTTTTATCACCTCTAAGTAAAATACATAATTATAGTCAATTATGACCTTTTTATGCCATAATTGGGTACTATAAGTAAGTACCTACTACATAATATAATTAATATTTTTAGAATACATTTTCTTGACTTTCGTGTGATCATATAGGATATATTATTATAAAATACCGGAATAATCCATGTTACATGCCGGATTGTTTGAAGCCAGACACTCCATGGTAATGTCGTTAATAGTTAATAAAATCAATTCAATTTTACACTTATGATGAGAATTATATTTTCCCCATTTTTTACGTGATAAAAATAATAACATTTTTATTTCCTCATCCAGATAATTTGTTAAATAATAAATGAAGCATGTTGAAATTAGTCATTAGTATATTAAGTACTTACTAATTTAAAAATAAAATTTTTGCTCCCTAAGCAAAGCATATGGACCCACCCCACCAGAGTGGTAATATCTTTACGAGAAATAGTTTTTAGTCATTTTTTCAATCTAATGGGATCTTCCTCCATTGAACAAACAAAGCGTATAATTTGTACTGCAATAATCTAAATGTACGACAAATTAAGCAAAAATCCATTCTTATAAAAAAACTATGACTATCCAAACTACCAACTACTCTATGACAACATCTTCTTGGCTACGTGTTAAAACCGTGAACTAAAATGCTCCTCCCATTTTTAACCGCACTTCCATTATAAACTAACAAGCTCCTCCCATTTAGTCGATAACAGCGCCTTCCTTCACGTAGCCAAGAAGATGTTGTCGTACAATACATAAAGTAATTAACGTACTGAGTCAATGGGTTTCATGGTGATTAGACTTTTAAATCATTTTATTAAAATACTAGACTTATTTCTATTTAATTAGGACGCCAAGCAACCTGCAAGGTCTAGCGAGGCAGCTGGCTCTGCTAGTTCATGTTTAATGAAAGAATCAAAAGGAACAAATGAAAAAGTGACTCACTTGTTTCAAAACAAATGAAAATGCAGTATAGTGCATTACCGGTCGAGCTTTCATTTATTATTTTAGCCAATTGATGTCACTACATCCAACGCCAAGTAAGTCCTATTTCTCTTATATTTTTTGTAAATTCAGATAAAAAGTAATATTTTTCTAAACAGGCCCAATTTTGTTTGCTTCATATTCATCGTCAAAAAAGCTGTTTGTTTGATTAAAAATACACAATTTATTATTAGTAAAATTGTAGTAAAATTATGGAAGTTTTGTTGTGAAACTAGGTGCCCACATCGTCAAAAAAGCTGTTTGTTTGATTAAAAATACACAATTTATTATTAGTAAAATTGTAGTAAAATTATGGAAGTTTTGTTGTGAAACTAGGTGCCCACCCCCTTCTTGATCACAAATGTGCTCCTGTCCAATAATCAGATGGGAAGCACTGACCATGATATCAAAAGCGCCAAGCCAGAAGAGCTCAAGTGATGATTTCCAACTGTATAAGAGAGCAATTTGAAATAAGAAATTTATTGGTTTCTTCATACATTTTGCACTAACTACCCTTCTGAAAAAAAGTTGTAACTTCGTACCAGAATAAGTATTGCAGCAAAGCTATTCTTAACAGCCAACACGGTAAAACTTTTCCTTTATTTTTATTGGTCCAAATTAATACGGAAGCAATTCAATACAAAAGGCAGTTATCTACCATAATTTATTGGTAATTCGTAACATGATGAAAATTTAAGTTGGTATGCCTGTGCGTAAAATACATCTCCTATCTGAGATACTTGTGCAGGCATATCTATGGTTCTTCCACCTGAACCCCGAAAATTTGTATTGAAACGTCAAATAACAATTGAACATATCAACATAACCTACAATTTTATTAGTCATGTCATTGCAGTATATATTATTAAAAATAAATGTTACTACTCGCCACTTGATATTTGACAGTTCGCAGGGAATTATAAATTGAGGTGGCGGCCGTTACCAGTAACGTAAATTATTTTTCAAAATAGTCGCATCTCACATCTCAATTTTCAATATGTAATTGAAATATTCTATCTCGCTCTAAAAGTTAACATAGCCAAGAGAGGGGGTGTTAAAAGATAAAAAGACTTTTGACTGTTAACTTTTTGTGATAATAAAATTAACTGCCTGAACACATAGTGATAAATGAAATATATTTATCTCATATATCACTTATTGGATGTTGAGTGATGTTAGAACAGCCTCGCTAATACACTTTTGTGACGCTGAAGATAACATTCTCAATAACCTAACCAACCGAACAAATATTTTTTTTTTCTAAAATCTCCCTTACACCTTCCAGGTTTAGCAACTTCGATATATTACATGCAGCAAAGCGTACATAATATATAGTTCATTCGTCTTCATATGAAAAATTTAACAAATAAAACATACTGGTTAATTACCTACTGTATTTTTAGAAGAGAAATAATCCCAGGTCTATTTTTTATGGCCCGACACTTACATGACGTCAGACATGTCTGGAAATTTGTATGGAGTTTATAAGCGATAGGCGAACAGCCTAAACTCTGTATGGATATGTTTATTGTCGACGACTACCGTTTTAAGCAAATAATAGATAAATATGATGATTTAAAAAAATAATTTCTATTGGGTTCAATCAGATATATTTATAAATTATTTTTAAAAATAAAAAATAACTGTATCTCGTGATTATTATTTAAGTTACTTAGTTCAGTCATAGACAAAAATAATTTTTATGTCACGTTATCAAACAGTCATTATTGTCAGTTTAAATGCGAGTGTAATATTGAATTGTCTTCTTATTTCCCGTAAGTATACCTGATAAGTGTGCTCCTTTTCTCTGATCTCCACACTCCACTCACTGACAGGTGCTAATAGCCCGTTTACACATGAATAGATTTACTGCTGACAGTATGTACTAACGCCATAATAAGAAAATGTATGTGTAAACACATATTGTCATGCAAGTTGCAATATTGCATGCGTGGATAAACAAAGTTCTTCGGCTTCTGAGCTTTCACTCAATAGTTGGAATTTGTGGGATATCTGCGCCTGTGCAGTAGAACGGTAGTGGCGAACCTGGCAGAAAAATACAAACTACAAACGCGTAGAGCATTTTGACGTTTACCAATTTTCACAACCTATCAAATAGCACCATACAATGACGCTTACGCCTGAAGAATGAGATTGGCGAGACAATCGGCATTTTAGCATTTTCATTTCAATTTACACACTATTGGTGCCAGCGAATCCATGCGCGTGCACACCAGTATGTAAAATTATGATAATAACCACAAAATTTAGAAGCAGGAACATCGAAGACAGACGCGTGCCATTGATTTTATTTACATATATAATGTTTATATTACCGATCATTCGTAGGGAACAATCTATTTATGGCGTTTCATCTTAATATTGCTAAAAATATGTGATGGCAGTCATTGCGGAGACACGATGGTGGAACACGGTGGAAAATTATTCGCTTACATTCGTCCACACAAATGTTCTCAACTCTTCCTCCACGTCCTCGTTTCCGGCCAAATGTTGCTTCAGGTGATGAAAAAGATGGAAATATCTCGGCGCCAGGTATGAGTGAGTAGAATGACGGAGGACAAAAGGTTCAAAAAGACCCAAGCGCTTTTCACACAATTATGTTTGTGAGCTTCCGTCAGCATTTTGGGCACCCAACGAGCACACCTTTGCACAACCCAATTTTCCTCTCAAAATCGTTTATATGGTCGACTTACTGACGTCTGGGATCAAAATTGCGAGCTCACGGACTTTATCACTGATTTTCTTCAACAAAACGTCACCAACTGAGGACCGTCTTCCTCTCCCCTCATCATGAACACACGTTCTACCACTCGAAAACTCAGTACACCACTTCCTGACATTCCGCTGGTTCATCACATTACCATAATTGGATGTGAGACGACGATGCATTTCAACAGGGTGGACTCCCTCCTGGTTGAGAAACTGAATGGTTGAATGCATCTCGTAGGCAGCGGGATTTGACAGCGGAGCGTCCATCTCAAACGGACGCAAAGGTCATACTGAAGCAGCTACCAAGCCGGCTCACCACTCTTTCTGGAGAGGGAAGTCTACGCTACACCCCAGAGCTGCCATATTTTGAGAAATATAACAACCGCGTCGCCAAAAATGAATAAAGATCTTTAATTCTTCGACAACCTTTGTACACATTATTTTTTCCAGTAGATAAAGCCTTATTAATTGTAAAATTGTGCACCGGAATCTGATTAATTTTATGATGAAATCAGCAAATACTCTCTTGAAGCACACTCACCTCTGGGACAATACAATAGTCATGTAAAATAATAAATTATACTATTATTGTAAGAGAATTTATTGCTGTACCTTTAGTCGGCGAACGAGTTCATCTGGCCCGAGGTCGTCAGTCACAGGGCGGCAACCCTGCGGGTACACTATATCCGACATGTTGCCAACCTGCCAAAAGAAAAACAATATAATTTACAAACACTTCTCTTATTTTTAAACAGGAGTGATTACACGTAAATCAGCACCCCTGTACCAGCTAGCTTTATAATCTCAAAGAATTAACCTGTTGCATATTACATCAATAATGAAAAATATCTGCTAAATGTAGGCTTCTCCTATTTCGTCCTATAAAACCAAATGAGATTTTATTTCGCAGCAGCTATCAGACATATGCGAATGCAATGTGAAATAATAAAGTGTTTATTAAATGTCAAAAACTATGAACGCAAAAAACACAGACAAAATTAGGATGAAGCAAATATAAACAATATCTCGGTAAAGTTATAGTACTCCATATCGTCAAAAAAAAGCGCATAAGTCACATTTTTTATGACGTAGAAATCACAATAATTGTATTCCAAACCAATTTATGCAATGTACTTATAATAATAGTTGACGGACAGGACGAATATGTTACAATGGCGGTTGTCAGAATTCAGCCATCACCAAGACGCTTGCAGAATGGCCAACACACGCATTGAATTGTCAAAAATATAAATCATAGACAACATAATATACCTACTTTCAACTTTTTCGAAGAAAAAAACAATAAATACCACATGCACGAATTCTTTTATGATTAGTCAGATATATATTTCTATGGATATGGAATTCTGAGAGAGGGCAGCAGCAGAACGAATCACGAAATAGTCCCTGATCCAGGAAATAAGGTTTGTTGGTTGTGGACGTTTGAGATTTAAAACCAAATCAAAACCTAACACAACCTATTGTAACCCAAAAACAAATGAAAACTGTGCGCGCATCGCCCCGTCGCTTGCAGTGGGCTTTGCGACATAGAGTGCGAAAATTATCAGTTAAAGTGTCATGGCCGCCGTCGTGGCGCTGCGATATATTATGAAAGGATTGTCAATATTGTAGTTCTCGAAACGGCCACGCTTTACGTTAAAAGGTTTTCATTTATTTTTGTGTTAGAATAGGTTATGTTAAGTTTTGTTTTATAAACTAATGGTTTTGGACCTTTTTCAACTTTTTTGTCCCTCAAAAATAATGTTATTACAATCCTATAATTATTTTCCTTCAGGTTGTCTACACTGGAGCAAAATTGTCAATGGACAAAACAAACCTCCCGCTGTCGGCTATTATTGTGTTTGCGGCTGTCATCGATCGAATCATGTGTATTTTTCATAAAAAACTATTGTTTGTTTGTATTGTAGCTTGATTTGTTTATAATAGATATATAAAGGATATAATATTATATATTAACAGTAATCATCTATAAAATTCTCAGAATATTTACATCAAAACATTTCAGAACTTAATAATGCATCTGGCGCATACGCTCTTGAGCACGCGGTAAAGATTGTGCGTGTAAGGGTCGCTAAAAAACGATTTGACATGTGGCACGCGTGAAAGATTGGACGCGACTAACCTCACTCTTTCCGCTGTTCGCTATGCAACTTTAGGCACACGATCTTTGCTACGCGACATCACGCACACTACGTTTTCACGCGCGTGCGTGTGCATGCCGCTATTATCTTATGCAGTATAAATTAGTGTAAAGTACAGTCATTGTGATTTCTACATAAACAAATGTGACTTACAGGCTTATTTCATGAGGTTTTTCTGACGATAGGGAGTACCTACTATAAAATTACCGATATATCAATGCTACAGCTACAATCCTCTTGTTGGGTTGGTTGATGCTACAATAGTGATCTACACATTGTTATGTTAATATGAAAGACAGTATAGGGTGTTGAATTGGAGTATGAATTGACAGTGTGTTCTTTAGTCATAGGTGTTTGTGATCATTATATGCAATCATCAATGTTCCACAAAGCTCATTTTATCATTTATATCAAGTGTTGACAGAATTTAGCACTGTTAGAGTTAAAATATACATCTATACAAATATTTAGCATGTGCCTGTAGCATTGTGTCCACAAAAATAAGCTGTGGTAACTTTTATCACATCGATTGGATTTGAATGTAATTTACAATGCATTTTTCTAAACTGACCTATATACAAAATATGACTAATGAATGTGTATGTTATACAATTAAGTATACCCATGTTGTAAAATTGATACAATCAACTAATGGTAGTGCTTATATGCTGTACAATTAAAACTGATACATATACAAAAATAATGATCTCATAAAAACAAAACAATGGTGTTCAATATTTTGAACATTCAGTTTAACGAATGGCCCCAAATTACGATAAAAAGCATTTTAATGTGGGCAAGTACAACATAGAAAGAATAATGATTGCAATTAGGATTTAAAATCGATTTCGATAGTATAGAATATAGAAGGATGAATGAGTTCGATTAACCTATAAGCACGTACGTTTTCATTTATGTCAACAAAATGCCAAGACATTTGTAAAATAAGACAAACATTCAAGAAACTAGTGAACCGTGAAATGTGCGATCGAGAGTCATTTCAGTCCATCGCCGTGTCGTGCCTGTCATATTTACGATAAAGAAGTAAAATAACAAACGCTTCGCTGATCTCGGCTGGCATAATTATGTCTTTAAAATGGTCGCAATACGAACCGTCCATTTGACACGAATTTCATGGTAAACAAATGGAAAATTTGACGTTTCACAAAACACTGGGGACACGATATCACCGCATATTTCAAGATTATGACACACTTAATCTAATTTGAGCATTTAAATTAATAAAAAGCACACGGAGGAACAACTTTACCTGTTAAAAATCATAGACCCAGAAGTGTGTTGGCTTTCGTAAGAGTCGATGTTTACGCCTAAATTTCAAACACGAAAATAACTTTCACCAAGCAATCATGGGTTAATAATTTCACATAACACTGTGAATATGAACAAAATCAAGCATGCGCCCGCACTGTTCTTTAAAATTCAGCGATTTAAGACAGAAAATATTGGATAAATGTGTCCAAAAACACAGCACGCAAAGCGGACGCCGAACTTGTTGGAAACATTAGAATGAAGATAGCGACAAGTTGGGTATTGTCATTTCAGGGTCATCGGTAATACCATTGCCGCTTTGATTTTATTTTCAATCAAGTTTAGAGAACTTATTACCTAATCCGCGGGGAAAATACGCGTACGCAATGATTTCTATTGACTATTTGCTGCATCAATAGTCACAAAATGATGCAAATCTTCTGTGATAACACAAAATAGAAGTGCAGCATTTCTTGGCAACGAGCATTATTTTTGTTATGTTGGTAAAAAAGTTTCGGAATTATGATAAAACAGTTACCATTTTTTTTGACAGCCGGTGCCGCAACATAACCATTAAAACCTATAGAGACTTCAAAATAATACAAAAATAAAAAAATAGAAATATTTTTTTTTTCGCTTCTAATAGGCTGTCAATTTGGATCGTACAAAATCTTAGTTCTCGGTGGCGTTGATTTTACGTAAACCATGGGGCTTTTGTCGGATCCTGAAGCAGGACCTAGTAAAATACTTCATTTGATCATAAAGTTCCACAGACCTATTTGTTTCCTTTTATGCATCATCGGTTACGTCTGGTTTTGTCTCCTCGCCCATAAATCATTCAACAATGGAAACTATTTTTCAGAAAATGCATTGCTACCTGGTAAGACACTTAAAAAAATGTTATACCTATCTTGTTTTAAACCTTTTTAAAATTCAGTATTCCTACACAAAAAAAAATCTAATGAAAACATTGGGTTATCATGAGGGTTACCTTGCAGAAAATCTTGCTTCTTTTTTGCCACCTCTGTACCTAAACGTTTTGAGTTTACAAATACATAACATAATATTATTCTTTTTCTCTAGGTTTGGTTCAATCAGACTTGATAGATGACGGATCAGCCAAGCAATTTTTTAGAGAACTTCAAGAAGAAATTAAGGTAAAACAATAATTTTCTTTGAATGTCAACAAGACTTACAATCACTTGCTAAGTACAGTCGAATTTGGTTATTACGATCACGGAAATAGCGAGATCTCAGATGTAATGAGGAAACATTCGTTGACATTTTAGTTTATGATTTTGGTAAATGTGCCACAGAGGAGGACATGAGATTTTATAGCATTCTTTTTAGACCAAACCTAACCTAACTTAACATAACTCACCTAATCTAACCTACCCCAACCTAATATTACCTCATATAATCTTGGTTTGTGATAATGGTGTATCAAAATGTATGAAAATTTTCAATTAACGATTATTGGATCAAAAGCCGATGCGCCGACAGAAAAAGGTATTTATTATAATTGTCTAAGTACATGGAATAAACTGTTTTCGTAAAAAAAAATTATAAAAGCTCGTGTCCACCTCTGCGGCACAATTACCATGATTTTCTCCATACATTTATTCACTTTCATAACAAGCTACTTCTCGGGTATACCGAACAAAACTATGTCGATCGTTTAAAAACAACATTTTCGACCCTAACCAATAAAATCCGACCAGACAGTTAACTAGACCGATGCCACCGGGATCGGATTACGTTTATGACACTAGTTAAGTGTTTAAGTACCTAAAGTGTTTTCGCCGACAACATTGAAAAAGTATCCACGCATATGGTTGAAATTGCATGTAAAAATCCAAACTTTTTGAAGTCAGTAGGTATCTACCAGCGCCGGCGGCTTAGCACTTCATTACAATAAACAACTTCTTTTGTGTAGTTTATGAATGCCATGCTTGTTTCGGGGATTTTAAAGCTGGTTTTCAGATTATTTCAGTCGGTCACATCTTCCTCGTAATAATGAAGTTAGACTGTTTGTACCATAAATTGATTGATAAGCCGATTGTCAGATTTTTGAAACCATAGCATTTGAGATGAGATGGTAATGGATGTATACCCCGGCGGATGATCATGCACCAACATTCATTTAGAGGACCTGAAAACCATGACTTCGGTGGCTCAATGGTGACGACAAAAACCAGCTAACACTGGAGGCATGTTCAGGAATTTGTACGTATGTAGTTGTTCGTACCGCAGTTCACCATAAGTTGTTGTATCGGAAAGAAATAGCCATATAGTATTGAGATCATAAAATGACACATTATTGAACTGTGATATGGCAAAATATAATACGTACATTGAAGTTATTGCCAAACCAAACTACACCAACCCCGCCCCGCACCACAACCGATCTTAATCGGGCGTATCACGGGACTCTACGTTTGATGTGAAGCATCATTTTTTTTTATGACTGCGAATGTCTCGGGAGCAGTTACCCAATACTGAAGTTGGCATGCACTCAAATGTGCTATTTGTGCATATAATTCACAATATGTAACCTACTGGAGGTTGATAAATGAAAAAGGAAAGCACGATGGAAGAGTGCTTGTACTTGCCAAGGTCTCCCTGGACTATAGTAGTACTTTCGGCACTAATGTATGAAAGCCTACCCTTTAGATTCCTGGCCGTTATTCAATAAAAACTATCAATCTCCACTTTTGACCATAGACAACTATTGTAAAAATATTTAATCATTTAATTCACAAATTAACAAAATAAAATAGTCCTGACAAAGCAGCCTAAAATTATTGTATTGTATTATTATTTCAGATATTTCTAACTGTGTTTACATTTATTATGAAGAGATTTAAAACGCATTTTTTCAATACGCGATTTGGTATACGGATGAAATATTGTATTAAATAGTGGTGTGAACAGTTTTATTGAGGCTGTTTTGACCGGGCCATTTGTTTTCGTGGGTCTAATTGGTCTTTTAATCGTGTGACTAGAAACTTCTACAACATTATTTTCAACACTGTATTGTCTATCTATGGTCAAAAGTGGAGGTTGGTAGTTTTCATTATGCAACCGCCTGAACCTAACGCGTAGACTTTCGTACATTAGAACCCCACATTCAAATAATTTTACATGCCGTTAATTGTATTAGAACACGTTTAATTACATATTGTTTTTGCTTTTATAGGAGAACTATGCCACCAAAGATTCCATGCCAGTGCCATGGTTATCGGCAAAGATGCATCAACTCAATTTGGATGTTTATACGCATAATTTCACGCTGAATTATCCTATGGGGAAAGGACAGGTTGGTGACTTTCTCAAAACGAATCGAATGACCTATCGTCTAAATTAAAATACAACCGTATTGATTATAAATGAATTGCTATGAATTAGTTTAACAGTTAAATCACTGACTATTGCTGAAAATTAATTTGACACCATATGAATTTACTTGACAATTGAATGACTCAGTAAGTTACTGTAAATTTTGTTTTAAATAATTAATTTTAATTCGGTTATTACTGTGACATTTCAGTACTGTTGGCTTATTTGATATCTAGGCAATCACTGAATTTATGTTATTGACAGTTACTCATTGTGAATTTCGTCAACAGTTAAATACTATTCCAAATTCAAACAGCTAAGTTATTTACTTTTAGACATTCCGAGGAGAAAATGTGTATGGGATTCTTCGTGCTGGCAGGACTGCTTCCTCTGAAGCTCTAGTTTTGAGTTCACCTTTTCGTCCTGGTTCTTCGCTACACAAAAATACCAATGCCGGTATCGCCTTGATGTTATCGTTTGCTAAATTTGCTAGAAGTAAGTCATGTTGATGTATTATTTTCGTCGATATTTACAATAAATTATTTTCAAATTCATAATATCTACAAAATGTGTTTATCACAAGATATATTCACCACATTTAGAAATTGTTTTACGCCCACATGTTTATCAAGTACAAGCACAGAATTTTTTAATTTATTATTGTCAATACTATGTGGTCGGTATAGAAAAGGAGCTATGTAATGTGGGAAAGGATATTAAATTTGATAAAATTGAAAATTTTATAAAGTACTATATTTACCACCAAATAAAATATATAGTAGTATGAATAAATAGTATCAAACATGTTTGAAGTATGTAGTAAATGTTTGATGCAATATGCGATTTATAACACAAATAAAGAAACATAATACAAAAATGCAATAGACAGGTATGTATATGAATAAATCTATTTCATTTGTAGCTCGTAAGTACTGGGCGAAAGACTTGATATTCCTGGTAACAGAACATGAGCAGTTGGGTGCTCAGGCGTGGCTGGAAGCTTACCATGGAGAGTCCGACTCCACTTCTTGTCTCAAGGCCGGAGACTTGAGAGGGCGTGCTGGAGCTATTCAGGCTGCTATTAACCTGGAGATGAGTTCTTTGGCGCTTAGTAAGTCAATAAATCATATCGTTAAGTTTTAGACATTTTAATGTTCTGGGTCGTGGTCATCCTAAAAATCTCATAGGTCTCCTGGCCACCTGTAAGTCCATGGTGGAGTAGTCTCGAAGAAATGTTCTACGGACTTTAATGTATGACGCCATGTTGCGTGGATTTTTTACAGAATGTTGAAAATGATAATGAGTAGAATTTACAACCGCATGTTCAATTTTAAAGTCGATTTACTCATCTTGATTACATATCGATGTTCTAATGTTAATACCCCGTATCTGACATATGTGACAAAAATGACTTTTTGACATAATAAAACAACAAAAATACTGTAATTTCCATATCTATAGTTATTTTAACAAAAATGATACAGCCATATTAGTAATTTCCCATATCTGAACATTGCAGGAATAACCCTGTAATAGCCCGTAAATTGCCTCTAAGCGTCTAAGCTGTCAAGCGTGTTGCATGATATGTGTTGAATTCGGTGTCACTTTCGAATTATTTAAAAGGAACATTGCAGGAATAAACCTGTAATAAGCCCGTAACTTGCCTCTGAGCGTCTAAGCTGTCAAGTGTGTTGCATGATATGTGTTGAATTCGATGTCACTTTCGAAATATTTAAAAGGAACATTGCAGGAATAAACCTGTAATAGCCCGTAACTTGCCTCTGAGCGTCTAAGCTGTCAAGTGTGTTGCATGAAATGTGTTGAATTCGATGTCACTTTCGAAATATTTAAAAGGAACATTGCAGAAATAAACCTGTAATAGCCCGTAACTTGCCTCTGAGCGTCTAAGCTGTCAAGCGTGTCGCATGAAATGTGTTGAATTCGATGTCACTTTCGAAATATTTAAAAGGAACATTGCAGGAATAAACCTGTAATAGCCCGTAACTTGCCTCTGAGCGTCTAAGCTGTCAAGTGTGTTGCATGAAATGTGTTGAATTCGATGTCACTTTCGAAATATTTAAAAGGAACATTGCAGGAATAAACCTGTAATAGCCCGTAACTTGCCTCTGAGCGTCTAAGCTGTCAAGCGTGTCGCATGAAATGTGTTGAATTCGATGTCACTTTCGAAATATTTAAAAGGAAAAACAGTATGTAATAATTATAACAAATTTGGATGTTTATCTTTATATAATTTATAATATATTACATTTTATTAGATGTTATCATTGTATTAGGCGTTTTGCTTTACGTCTTCTTACGTTACGGGTTATTGGCATGCTATGTAGTTCCAACATGTGTGTGCAATTAACAGTCAGATGCGGGATATTAAATATTTAGTTTTTTTAGCTGCCTGCACAATTTGTAAAAAGTACTTACGGGATATTAACATTAGGCCATCAATATGCGCTTGTAGTCACGTGTGATCATTTCAATCCTCAGATCCTCATTTTGCCTTTTCAGAATACATTGAAGTAAAAGTGGAAGGCCTCAATGGTCAGCTCCCTAATCTGGATCTTGTAAACTTGGTTCATAAGATGTGCATCAAGTCTAACGTATATCATGCTTATAAAAACAGGTAAATACTTTATCGTCAATAATTTGTTTTTCTATCATTTATCTATTATTAATTTTATCAAATTCTTCTTTGTGTGCTCACTTCTATCTTTAGAAGCTACTGATAATATTGACTGTATGATACCTGCAGGCGACTGCTTTATTATTTCGTTGTTGTTGAGTTGTACCAATCGTTCTAGAATTCTGCAATTTTTTTTATGGTAATTAATGTGTACAATATTTTTTCTTTTTACATTTAAGTTACTCGTGGGCTGGAAATCATGGACCGTGGAAAAATTATTTGAATTCGTTGAGCACACTTCTTGGAATGGTCACCACTCAAGTTACCGGAGTAAGTGTACATAGTATAGGCGTGTTGAGTCGTAATCCGGTGGAGACTTCGAAGTTTAAATGGGTTTAGTTGATGATGATGTTCGCTCATATAAACCATAAAAACTCATCCAATGACAATCATGTTTTGTGTATAAAATAATTACAAGATAAAAATATCTTTTTATATACAATGTTTTTAAATTCTGTTGAACCATATAAACTTGACTTGACTAGCATAAACGATCAAAAAAATTTGTACTTGACATGTCATATTGATTTCCATAGTAACGCATGTATATATTAATAATTTAGTTGCTAAGTCCCCAGACCCCTAGCAACCGATAATGGTGTCGAAATAACTTTTCATACAAAATAGAATTAACTGAAAATGAATTCAATTCTACTTTAAGATGGCTAAAAGTATTAAAAAAATGCATTGGCATCCTGTTCTGATATATTCTAAAAGTTTCAAATGTCTAGCTAGTCGGGAAGTTAGTTAAAAATCGATTGCAAGATTTGTACCGGACAAATAAGAATACGAGCTAAGAAAAACGTTGTAAAAATCACAGTTACTGTTTCAGACACCATAATTTTTACTTGCACAAAGCGATAATATTTTCTTTTGGCATTCCCCAGTGGTTAAGCTTCAACATACGGCCGTAGCCATAAATTGACAAACTATAATTGAAGTAGGGAGTAAAATGATGTTAACGTGCGTGTTTGAACATGTACCGTTTAAAAAAAAAAAACGGTTCGGCCGTATGGTGTAGCTTAACCACTGGGGAATGCCAAAAGAAATGGCATATTTCAAAAAAACACTACCTTATTCTTAGGTCAATAATTATTATAAAGTAATCATTATTCGTGGGATGTTTATCACACTTGAATGGTCAAAGACATAGCTTATAATGAGAATCTTTAGAATTATCTTCAAATGTGTTAATCTTGCCCATTTTTTGAATAATAAAATGCCTAATTCTTGTCAAATTTGGGATCACAGAGATTATCAATATAATTTTTTATCGTAAATATTTCACTATAATAATGTCGATATAAATTATACTGATGGTTTTATAAATGCGTTTAAAAATTAATAAATGTAAAAAATCTTAACACCACATTTATGTACTTAAATATGACCATATTCTAAAACATTAGAGGTTTAAAAGAATACTATTTTATGTAATAAAAATACTTTATGCAGTCATCAAATGTTTAAAATAAATATAACGGATAATAAGGCTTAAAAATTATATAAATAGATTATCTACAACGTTTAAGGTATGTCCAGGATCATGCTTTGAAAATAGAAAAAAAGGTCCATTTTGACCCACGCTAAGCACGTCTGCCCTTAATCCCTATTCAAGTGGAAAGAGAGAAGAAAACATTCCAAATACCCATCACATTAATCCAAAATCAACATAATATACCATTTTTTTTTTTTAAATCTGTACGACTTATAAATTATGATCAAGACTAATGTTGATAATGGTGTGAAAGTAGACATATGTAGTTATCACCTAAATTGTGTAGAATTGAATGCATGTATTAAAAATTAAACCATTGAAAAATGAAATTCTACCACCCAAATTCTGGCTCAATAATATTATGCAGCAATGTGAGATTCAAGCATAATTTCTTTTGATGCGCTAAATTGCTATATTACCATTTAGTCATGGCAACTGGCTCATCTCATGCCATGTTGAATTTCCCCGCAGGTTCCAACCGGCAACCATGGTTTATTCCATCGCTACGGCATTGAAGCCTTAACACTTGAAGGTATCGACGCGACACCGGGTCGAGGAGGGTCCGGTGGCGGCGGTAGAGCTGCCCACGCCCTCGAAGGAACACTAAGAAGTCTCAACAATCTACTGGAGAGATTCCATCAGAGCTTCTTCTTCTATTTGAGACCAGCTACTGATCGCTTTGTTTCCATTGGTAAGTGATGTTTTTGTTTGAAAGTACATACTCTGAATCAATAGATTTTCCAACCATTATATTATGACCAGATATCTTAGTGGCAATCTACAGAAATACCGCTTCCTTCGCTCTTTTATGTACACGCTGACCCATGCTTCCGTCTTTTACACTACATAATCACAAAACATTGCAGCTGTGACATGTAGAATGGCTATTAATTGATACCTTATGTCTTATGGCCACTTTTGAATGAACGAGTGAAACTAGGAGATGGAATTTCTTGATAAGTGCTGAGTGGTATATCATAAAGTATCCATCGGTTTCTTTTATTGTCTTTACGCGTTATGCCCAATATCCACCTTTCCATGCCACGTTGCGCTACTTGTAATGTTATTTTTATTACAGTAAGAATCCATGATTTACACATATACCTAAGCACTGGTAACACACATTGATTGACACAATGGGAGATCACTTTTGAAGATACTATGTAGGTGCCCAAATATACTCTGTGCCAGTTTGGTTCTGTGAACAATCTTGTCATACATACCACCGTCAATTGACATTTATTGACTCGCTCGATCAATGGTTACGCTATATAATTCATTTATTTGAGTAAATGGTGTCTTATTATTACAGGCCAATACATGCCGCCGTTGGGTATTCTGGCGGGCACCCTGTTCATCAGAGCATTCTCGCTTTGGCTAACGACTCAAAAGCAAGACTCGCCGAAAACGGAGCCTGAAAAATCACCAAAAAAAGACAAAAAGGACACCAATATTGATGATGAAGCTAAAAATGAGAATGACGATGCGTCTGAAGATGCTAATGAGTCCAAAGAGGATGCAGATCAAATTGAAGACCCGACCAGCAATGTCAATCTGTTAAATATCGGAATTACTTACCTCGTGACCCATTCCATTGGATACGCTATTATGTGCTCCCCACAATATATCACTGAGATTGGTAAGATCTTTTTTTATTACCAGTAAAGAACTTATCTACAGCGAGTTTTAACTACCTACCTACCAGTGGCGAAGGGTGACTTTTGGAAAGAGGTAAGCTGTGGAGATCAGAGAAAAAGAGCACACTTGTCAGGTAACTTACGAGAAGATAATACTTACGATTTTACTACTGATGAATAGGTGCACACTAATGACAACGACACACTGGTCATAGGTTTCACCGCTGAATTTGTCAAATTATTTAAATCACTTATGGCAGTAGAATTCCAAGCATACTTTCTTTACCAAACAATACGCATCGCCAACCAAAAAGTTTGTTTAATGTATAACTGCCAGTTAAAAACAAATATTTATCATTTATAAATTGTTGTGAAAATGTCTAATATAAGTTTTTTTGCTGTATTCAAATCTAAATGAACCCTTGGAAGGTCAAGCTTTGATAATTTTAAATGCAATGGTTCGCACATTTTCTACCGGGACACTACACAATTTAATAAATACTTATATATTTAAAGCACTGGCGAATGATTTTGGTACAATATGAGATAATTTATCCACATTCACAGTAACACAATGAATTTTGTATTATAAAATAAACCTTTACCACCGCTTTGAAATGTCAAAATGACATAAACTGTGAATAGCATGTTATGTTTGTCTATGACTGAAGTAACCTAAATAATAATCGCGAATTAATACAATATTTATTTTTAATAACAATTTATAAATTATATGTGATCGAACACAATAGTTATTATTTTTTTTAATCATCCTTATTATTTATTATTTGCTTTTAAAGATAAGCAAAGACAATAAACAAATCAACATTTCGAATAAGCTTGTCTGTTAACGCTTCCGAGTCTCGAACAAAAACGCAGACATGCATGAAGTTGGCAACTGAATTGCGGTAGAAAATTCGGCTTGGATTATCGTTGAAATAATTCTAAAAATAGCACTCACGTTGGACGTTCCGTCATTTATTTTTGATTCGAAACATGACTAAATTAAAAGCTCTACTTATGAATAACGATGATAGATGGCAATGAATATTTTTATTATAACCTACAATGTCCTACAATATAGATATTTATTTATATAAATTAAATACTTGAAAATAGAAGGTAAGTTTTAAATAATCGCTTAGTATGGAGCCTTCGCCACTGCTACCTACCATAAAAGAATGAGTATTCATTTTTGTTTTTGAACCCTTAATAGCGTTTTTAGTATGGTTGAAGTGCTAATATATTGCACGAGACTTTTAAGGTTGTTTGTTATCGTAGTTGATTTTTGGGTTGTCACTCTGTGTGTTCTTCTTCATTCTTTCATAGATGTTTTGGGTTCTTTGCGGCGCCCATTATCAAGAAATGTATTGATATACGCTGTTAGTTTGTTAATTATACATAACTTAATATTCTGTGCTGAATACATTGTTTGCAAATAAATTACTAATGTCACTTACTTTCGAACCTACGAATAAAAAAAGAAGGAAAGAGCATTACAAATCACGGCAAGTAGAAAGGCCGGCAAATATGGCCGATATTGTGTGATACACAAACATAAAATACACAAAATTACAAACACCCACGAAGTTTATACGCACGTACAGACCACGTGATATTTGTTTATGCAAAATCGTCCCTTTCCAAAATGGTGAATTTGGTTGCCCGTTTTTATACTGCAATTAATCAGTATGTTCCTTCGTTTCGAACTGTTATTTGACATTTTATGTAATTATTAATCTAAATAATGATGGTTCATTGTATAAAAACTTCTTTAAGGCTTTTAACACTAATGTATGTTGTATATTGTTTTATCTCAGTGCAACTCTGGCAAATACATTTAAGAACACAAGTGAGAATTTAGCCACAAATGAATCTGCAATCGGACATTTTACATTGTTTCAGCTCCATTTTCACATATAAAAACTCAATTTGCATATTCCCAAAAGGTTTTTTTTAACATTTTCTGTCATAATTTCATTATTACCCTATTCACTTCAGCCTGGGTCAATCCGCTACGGGATGAAGACACAGTTAGCTAACCCTACATGGCTTTTTGATGCAGCTAAATCAATTTGTCGATCTAACGACTTCTGAGACCCTCACCCCCAACCCTTGTGGAAATTTAGTGCTTCTTTGTTACTACTGTATGATGGAATTTGTACAGTGGTTGTCAACTAACTGGAAATACATTTCAATAGTTTGGCGACATTTATCACATCGTGTACATTTGTCTTACTGTGTACTTAACCGCTATTTTCTAACATGGTCCTTCAGTGTTATACCCACTTTTCCATGATAGATGACAACATATTGCAAAGGTATACTTTTTAATTTCAGGAGTAAAACACTTTGAACTTCCGTCAGAACAGTCCATCTTCTATGGTTTCTGCATTGCCGCTGCTTTGTTGACAGTACTGCTGCCGAAAGTATTGCCGTGTATGGGGGTCGGGCAGGCCAGACTACTGCTAACTCTCGCCCTGCTGGAACTGGGAACACTTCTTATCACACTGGCAATGCACAACTTCTCGTTGGCCTTCTGTTTGGCTGCCGTCTACTCACCAATCGCTCTTAACGCTGACATTAGAGGAAAATCATCTTCCAGGTAATGTACATGTTTTATATTATTATCTTTGATAAAAAGGATTAATTTTCATTTCTAGCCATTGCATAATGGGGCATTCGAATGCGGTCTATGCGTGTTTTACTTTGCAAGCAAGACATTTGTTGTCCAAGATAGACATAATGTTTGACTTGGTTGATTTTTATGCTGTCAGTGATGACCTGTTTCAAGTCAACCTAACAATTTAACATTACTTTGGTCTTCGGGACATTTATGTTCAAACCTTCATTGTGGCTTTCAATTGCATGCTCAAGCATCTTATCCTGAAAAGGGGCTGAGACTTTTGCATTTATAATGTCATCTGCAAAGTGTTATTAAATTATGTGTATCTACTATATTTCGACTCCTTAGTGTCAAAGAAATATATCTCAATTTATTGCAATTTTGAGTTATGTGTGATACTGTACATAAAGTAACATATTAATTCAGGTGAGACCTATGAAAACATTCAACGGATAAAAGATCTTGTGTCAGTGGAATGAAAATTTATTTGTGTTTGTGGTCTCCTGTACAGTAGAGAAAAATTATATATGTTTCTTTGACCCTAAGCGATGGTGCCCACAGACGCGTCGGGCGCGCGAAGTCGGCGAATGCAGTGTTTATTCATAACCATAATCACACGTCTCTTCCCGCGCATTACCCTTCACCTATGTTATAAGCGGCCCAAGCAGCACAAAATAAATATTATTACAGCGCCTCTCATAACAAAGCAATAAAAATATTATATTATTTCGGGGCTTGTAATTAAAATTTACGACGACATTCTTCAACCAGCGATAAACTGAACACGCAATAAAATAAAACAATGACTTCTCTGTAATTAAATAATTGCTTTCCGCCCGTCGATCGACAATGCCTCGCGCAGCGTGTTTTGGTCAATGAATGGACTCCATTGTATTTTCTTTCATTCGTATCGCCGAGAAGCGGTGATTCGCGAAAAAACGATGATTCATGCGGCGCGCGCGTATAATGCGTCGCCATATCCAGTGGGCGCTGGCATATTTGATTACGTTGTATTTTCAATGATTTATGCGCCACTTGTAGAAATTTTGCGCGAGTGCGGCGCCTGACGCGTTCTGTGGGCACCATCGCTAAGGGGTCGATTTTGGACCAGTAAATGAATGTGTATGGAGATTCTGGCGCGATGATGAACTGTATAATCTATACAAGGATCCATACATATAAAAATGCTCCGACTTAGATGGTACAATCTGCAATGAATGAATCCGCATTCCAAAGACCCTTAGGAAGACCGAGACAAGAGAAACAATGTGGGGAGGGATGTAAGACATCAGGGATCTGTCGCTGGTGAAGGACTGAATATCGTGTCAGTGTAGGAGGCCAGTATTTGATTTGATTTGTAGCGCTATGGAAGAAGAAGTACCTACTACTTACCTATATTATATTGTGTTTCATTTTAATTAATATGACTAATAATAATTGTAACCAATAATTAATATAATAGCGCCTGTACACATGCATGGATTTACTGGCAGCATTGCGCATTGCAGTGCGTATTTTAAACTATCGTGACAATAACTGTTTACACGTAAAAGTGCTGACTGTCTCTCCAATTCATTCATTAACGCGATGTTGTCATTTTATGGTACTATTTCGTACTATTTGACAGGTAGTGAAAATCGGTCAACCTGAAAATTCGTTCGTAGTTGGTTTTTTTGCCGGCAGGTTCGCAATTATCGTTCTACGCGCAGGCGCAGATCGAAAAAATCCTTCTGTCGCATGAAAATTCAGAAGCTTCCAAACATTTTTGATTCATGCATGCAATCTTGGCAACTGCAGGATAATACATGTTTACCCATACATTTTCTTACTGTCAACAGTAAATCCATGCACATGTAAACGGGGTATAATTTAACAACGTTAAATTAATATACTTATGTGCTTAATGTTAAATATTTTTCTTCCAGAGCTAAGGCGTTTATAAACAAAGTACTGTGGCTTCTGGTCCATCCTTTCGTCCTTATTTGCTTGGTTGTGCTGGTCTACTCGGTGATGGCTTTCCCTGACGAAAGTGTCAAGACACTCGTCAACAAAGCGTTCTTCGCATCACAGCAGGCCATCATGTTCTCCATTGTCGATGGAATGGTAAGAGGGAGATTTTTTATTTTGATGTATGCGGGTTTCATATTTATTTTGACAACCAAATCGTTCATCTCTTTATTTACATTGAATATCGTCGTTAATTTTCTACAAACACGTATCTCAATTTTTGTCAGTTTTGAGTTGTTCGATGTAATGAATTCAGAATTTGAATACACACATATTCGTATCTTACGTGTTTTGTAAGTATACAGAATATTGAACTCAGACAGATGATTACACTGGAGTTCTTTCTCGTAAGTCAAGATACGTGTTTACTGCGATAATATTGTGGAATGATTCACAGTAAAGTGGCAACGCATTCACGTATATTCGACAATATGACTGTTCGGTCGAAAGTGTAGTGCAATAGATTGAAGAAACATATCATGTTTTTCATGAAAATATGTGTAAAGCCTCAATTACATTGAGCTTCTTTACGAGCTGTTTATTGGCGAATTTACAATCTGCCTGTAAAGTCGCCCAGTGTAATCATCGAATAAGCTAATAAGCAGGTTGTAAACACTCTACCGAGAAAAGTTGAAAGCCGGTCAACTTTACATGCTACACGCCGGCGTGTAGGCCTACTGCGTCTGCGCAGTAGAGCGCAGTACCAACCTCCTGGTAAAAAAACGAACTACGTTCCGTCAAAATAGTCACTGGCTTGTGGCTTCTCAGCGAATGGAAAGTTTTGTGTGTAATCATCAAATCGCAGTAGCTGAATCGCCCGCTATTAAATTCGCCAATAAACAGCTCGTAAAGAAGCTCAATGTAATTGAGGCTTAACTATACTAAATGCATATTTCATAGAAGAAAATTTATTTCTGAATTTAAAACTGAGAGAATAAAGTTGTTATTTGTCTCTCCTGAAAAGTTGTGTTTTTTGGGATACATGTTTGTAGAAAATTAGCAACGATATCGAAAGAAACATAATATGACACACAATTGTTTTTTTGGAAAATCAGTAGTTAGCTCTGTTTAAACATTTCCCTCTTAACAGTATATTATTAACATTACATTATATAACAATTGCAGTGGTGAAACAATCAGACATAGATGTCATATTATTCTTATTTTTTTTTTATATCCTGTTCGATTATAAGAAGATCATAATATGGATCTCCACAGAGTGGAGGTTGTATCAAAAGATTTTTATTTTATACAAGAAATGGAATTTAGCCACTTGCTCAAATATACCAGTCCATACTCTGAGTCCAAACACATATTGAAAAACAAGATGTGAATTTCGCCAGAATATTTGTGACGGGACCATAATATTTAAACGATAGATTGAGGAAAACGATAAATCGGGGAACGGTTAATGTGAGATTATTTAACATTGTTCTTATGGGTCTTTGGTGGGACTTTCAAAAATGAACGATCCGTGCGGAAAAACGATTTATGTGAGATCCGTAGATCGGGGTTCCACTGTAATTAGGTATGGTAGACTGCGGGTAAACTTTGTTTTCGATTTCATGTTCATCTTGGAACTGATTCATCTAATGTCTAATGGTTGGGTTTCTTCATTCCAGATTTACGGCAACTGGCTATTCAACATTTTTGCCACAATCCTGTTCCCAATATGGATGTTATTCTGGCAGACGCTGAATGCCAGAACTGATTAAAGAGAGATACTTCAAATACCTAGTCTAAAATTTAGATTATTAATTTATCTTCTATTTTATATCCCATACTTTGCCGTTTGCTTTAATGGTTTTTAATGAAAGATGTAATTAGAATTTGTTTATTAGTTTATCACCATGGTGTTACCACAAGGAAGTGATGAGAGATTTCAAATAATGTGTTGATGAATATGGGATACATCTAGGTACTATATCATTCCAGTAAATAAAATATGAATTTTTGTGTTTATTTATTTTTTTATACGAAAAACAAAAAGTAATATAATTTTATTATTAATTTAAGTTTATTTGTAAGGTAATAATAATATGAACTGATTAAAATTTATTGGAAAAAAAAAATAGTGTTTTCTTTTCTTATATTATTTTACAGATTTTTCAATAATTTTAGAATATAATAACTCGTTTATACGTGCATGGAATTACTGCTGACAATACATATTTTCGCGGCCATAACAAGAAAATGTATGTGTAAACATGTATTATCATGGAAGTTGTAAGATTGCATATGAATCAAACAATTTCGAAAGCTTTTGAATTTTCACGTGACAGTTGGGATTTGTTTGAAATCTGCGCTTCTGCAGTAGAACGATAGTGACGAACCTGCCGGTAAAAAAATGAACTTCACCGCTCAGACTCATTTTGAGATTAACCGATTTTCACGACCTGTCAAATAGTACTATAAAATGACAACATTGCGTCTCACTTACTCTTGAAGAATGGATTTGGCGAGACAGTCAGCACTTTTACGTGTAAACAGTTATCGCGATAGTTTAAAATACACACTATTGCTGTAAGTAAATTCATGCACGTGTACAGGCGCTATTAGGTATATCGTTGGGTTGCTGCCAAAAGTTGGCAAGTCGATAATTTAGGTATAAAGAGTTAACAATGCATTGTGTGTCTATATATTATAAATATGTATGCTAAAAAAAATCAGCCAATATGAATATAGAACATGTACATACAGCACAAAGAAATTAGCATAATGCCTGATTTTAGAGGGATGTCAAACTTCAAAATACAATTCCTCCATAACATGATTTCGAGACTTACCAACTTTTGGCAGTACCCCACAATATAGCAATGGCAAAGACTTTATATTATGCTATTGTACGTTGACTTATAAAAACAATTTAATTATAAATGAATAATTTTCTAAACCTAATACCTATAAGACAACTGACACGAATATCATGAATTAATTTGTATGTCGTCGTCTTACTATGCAAACCTCTGACATTTTTTCTAAAACAGACTGTTTGCATAGTAAGCCGACGTTGTAGTGAAATTTGAACATGAGAAACTAATGACACCTTTAAAAAAAATATTGTGTTTGTAATTGTAACAAATATCTGTATAAACATAGGTGATTCTATACAAAAATAAACTATATATTATAGAAACCCAAAAATTTCAACTAGCAGTATTTTTAATGAGATTACTCACAGAATCAACTGGCATGGAGTGTGTTTGGGCGTCTGAAGAGTATCTGCAAAAGTAACCTCCCATTGTATCTTGATCGTAAAGTGTTCAACCAATGTGTGCTGCTGTGTGATGAAACATGGACTCTTAATTTAAGAGAAATCAAGAAATTACAAGTAACGTAACGTGGCATGGGATGGTGCATTTTGGGCATAAAGCGGGAAAAACCACAAAAGAAACCAATGGATAAGGAGGCAGACGAGAGAATGCGACATGATAGGATTCGCTAAGCAGACGAAATGGCAATGGGGTGGATATGTTGCTCGACGAGTGGACAACTGCTGGACAATGCTGTCATATTGTGATACCCGAGGGGCATCAAATTATAAAGGTCAAGCTCAAATTATATCGACAGATTCTTAAGCCAACCATCATGATCAAGAAAAGTCACTTGAGTCGTGACCGATGTGAAACAATTCCTATTTTTGGGGCACAATCATGTCGAAGATTGCCAAGAATCGTCATGTCTTGCATTTGACATAACAACACAAATTTGACATTTATATAATGAAGGCTGCCTGAATTTAACAGATAATAATACCCTAGTAAATACCCAATAAATATCAGTGGCGAAGGGTGGAGGTAGGCTGTTAAGATTCGCCATAAATAGTGCACACTAAACTTTTTTAGTCATATGTATTTGTTTTTATTGAACTAAGACTACAATTTACAGATGGTGTTAGTTAGTTTTTAAAAATCAATTAAACCATGCCTAAACGAAACCATAATAGTTTTGGTCTAATTTGGGCAATACGACAAAATTGTGCATACTTTTTCATTCACAGTTATTTGTTTTCGTTGGATTAAAAATACATATTACACATATTGTTGGTTAATTTTTTTAATTCATTAAGCCCTGACTAAACCAAAGTATAATAAATAAAAAATATTATTCTATTTATAAAATATTCCAAGTTATGTATGATTTAATTGCATAATTTTAGATATTTTATAGATAGACATGTATTTTTTGACTATTATCTATTATGGCTTGGTTTCTCAGGGTTTAATTGAATTTTAAAAACTAACCAACATTATCTGTAAATTGTAGTCTTATTTCAATGAAAACAAATATGTATGTCTGAAAAAGTTTAATGTGCACTGTTTATGGCAGATCTTAACAGCCTACCTCCACCCTTCGCCACTGATAAATATAGTAAGGCACTCCCACCATGGAAATTATTTGTCAGCACTTCCTGTCAGATTGATGACTTCTTAATTATTTCATATTGTGTTTCATTATAAATTTTTTGATAAATTTTGTCTGAAATAATGCCGTACGTAGCATTCAAAGCTAATAATAATCTAGGATTAAACTTAAATTATAAATTTTCTTCGCTTTCTGTTATTCTCGCAGTCAAAACCCCAACGATCGACAACATTTGATGTAGATTCTGAAACAATAATTTTAAAATCTACTTAATCTCAAAATATAAAATGACAATGGTCGCCTTTTACACTTTTGTAAGAATGCGCAAATATAATATAGACATTTTTTATAGGTAGGTACGTAATTTACTCAAACATAATCTTCTTTATATACCTAACTATTTTTTATGTTTGCCTTAGTAGATTTGCAAACGTGAAAATTACAATAGGTAGTGTCATACCCATGATCATTGGGCCTCTCCCGATAGATAAAATTAATTATTAGGTATAACCATGTCACCTGACTTCCTAGTCAACAATGGGCGTACGTACGTCCATTATTCCTTGATTAACTGTCAAAATATTCAACTTGTACTTAGCACATAAGAATTATTGTATTAAATTAATAATAAGGAGTATGTGAGGGGAGGATGGCAACACTGCTAGTCAGTCTATGGCCGCGAGCCAAAGGGTACATCCGGCCCTCACGACTCGGAGAGTGACACAAATAAAATTCGAGAAAAATACCAATTTAGTTTTTAATTTTTTGTGAATCCTGGGTCCCACCAACATCCCGTGCTAGCCACCAGGTCCCGGGATATAACAGTAGGTACTAATCATTATTTCGATGCGACTGCAAAGAAATTTCAAGGGGCATACAAGCGTATAATACCTATAAACTAATATAATAAAAGTAGACTTACCCATTAACTTATTTTATCAGCCATCGGATTGCAAAACCTTTTTATCAATATGGTTTAAAAACGCCGAACAGCAATATTATTCTGAAACTTGACATTATGTCAACTCGAAAAATATTGGACGACTGCTTTTGTTTTGGAAATATCATGAAATAACATGAAATTTGAAAAGACTGATCGAAAGCTCGAATGTTGATTGGCTGGACCATGGGTGAGCTCTGATTGGTCATTGAAATGGCCTTGTATTATGCGACTTCGTGTGTGACCGTGCTACCATCTATTCTGAAAACTGAGTATTAGGTGGTCACGTTCGCTGTATGGAACTTTCATCCCCCTGGCTGTGGGTCCCAGGTTCGGATCCTGGTCTGGCAAGTGCACATATTGTTTTTCAATTTGTGTGTGAGGACCTAATAGGTTGAGCAAGTGGCTGACATCCATTTCTCGTAAAAAACAAAATCTGTTAATACAAACCTCTACTCTGTGGAGGCCCATATGATCCTATTAGGATCGGACATGGTCGGAAAAATACAATCAGCAACTCATTACTTCTCTAAATTTCATTTGTTCCTTTACTTATTATTATTGTTCAGATTAGCAACTGAGCGTATATTATTATGAACCAATTAAATCAAGCGTCAACATGATGTCAACATGATTGAGTTGGTAGTTGAATCATTCCTTGTAATTGCTATTTAAAGTCGACGATCGTTGAATCTGGTTGGATCTGCGAGTCTACTGGTGTAATTAAGCCTTAAGGTAAAACCACTAATATATCGTCGTTGCGCTTGCAAAATCCGCTATGTAATAAAACACAACTTTTCAGGAGAAGGAAAAAACTGATTTACTCAACAATGCCTCACGTTTTTTACAAAGCAAATAAACTGAAAATTAGATAATTACTTTGGATTCAGTATAAATGATATTTTATAATACAATATTTAACACTTTAGTCGTAACAATTTTTTTTTGTGGGTAAAAGGCACATAGCTTGTTTTATTTGGGTCTTTAAATCCGTTTTGTGGTTGAGGCAGTACATAGCGGATTTAAATTAACGGGTATTTTAGACATACCGGATTTTGCCCCGGCTAAAAAATGATAATTGCATAATTTAATGATATTAATTCTATGCGTAAAACATCTTTAACCAAGCCAATAGTCTGTATCGAACAAACCTTTATCTTCCCAGCCAAAATTTGACATATAAATAAGTAATAATTATCGAGTGAAGGGGAAATAAAAATATCCAGAGTAGGATGGATAAATAATTAAACAAATTTATTATAGCACATCAAGAAAATTACATTAGATTATAATAAACAGTAAAGTTGTATAACCTACCTACTTACAGGGCTTTTAAAATTAACACTCTTTAAGTAAACACAAAAAATGCGCATTGTAATGTGATTTTACACTTTTTTATTGCTTAAATATTATTTGTCGACAAACGTAAATAATCCGCTATGTGCACTAGCGCTGGTAGTAAAAGGCGCATTCTGAAGCAAAGGTCAGTGCAAACTCCGTCATGTGTCATTAACAGGCGCAATTAATAGTAACCTTTTTTACTTTAAAATGCGATATGTGACCGGAATATTCATAGCGTATTTTGCAAGCCATTTTTAAGTGAAAATACATAGCTTATTTTGCATTTTTCTAAACTAGCGTTGATATTAGAAAACGGGTTTTACAGGCCCGTCCGTCGCGTCTCATTCTATCACATAGCGTAAAAATGTAAAAACGCAAAAAAAAATGTTTGTCGGATTTTGCAGGCGCAATGACGATATACCAAATCACTAAAAAAACCTTTTGATGTTTGTAGTAGATAACATAATTATATATTAGGGAAATCAGGGTAATAAAATACGTTATTAGTGTTTATTTTTAATTTATTAAATCGTCAGATTCATTTTATAATATACTATTTACATTTACACACATACCCTTCCTATAGATTAATAGGTAAACGTCGCGAGGCATTCTAATAATCATTTTGATTGTGAGAAATAATAATTAAATAAACAAATACATAGGTACAATGAAAATCAACCAAAAGTGAATAACTGAACTTCGTAGATATGCAATTTAAAAATCAACGATTGTGTCGGCAATAATTTGTAGTGGTACATATCATTGTTGGGTTGCTGCCAAAAGTTGGTAAGTCGATAATAATTTAGGTTTTTAGAGTTAACAACGGATTATGTGTCCATAAATTAATATTTATGGTAGAAAAAAAATCAAGGTCATCCAATATAGACCATGCACATAAAGCAGAAAGAAATTACCAGTAGGTATGCCTGATTTTAAAGGGCATGCCAAACATCAAATTGCAATTACTCCAAAACATGATTTCAAAACTTACCAACTTTTGGTAGTACCACGATATATAAGTATATAATATGTTAATTCATAAACATTACTCATTTATAATTTACTGATATCTTTAAAAGAAACTATACAGCCAACTATTTTTATTGTACAATGAGTATTTTACCTACAGATAAATTGATTAATGCCTGGTAACACTTGGAATTAGTGCGTATAAAAATAGTTGATGTTATTAATACCAAGTCGATAGTGATATTAGCATATTTTATCTATTTGATATTTCCCAGTTTTTTATGATTATTACAATGTTAAATATTGCTTTTGAAAATTAACCGAGATTTAAAATAACTATTTTCAGATATTAGAATATTTAAAATTTGCCAGAAAACACACACATAAGCATACACCCAAAAAATAATCTCTTGTCCTTGACCTCACAAATTAATTAATATTCATACATATTTATTTAATTATTACAAGAGAAATATTAATGTAATTATTAATTATTAACTTCTAATAAAAAGTACTTATTGATTCTTTTAATTATACACTATTTACAGTTTTCAAGGTACGTATAGAATAGATTATTTTCCATAATAGAAAAATTTATTTGAAGAAATTTACAATAGATTTTATTTTAATTGTATATTACATTACACGAAGAAATTGAAATTATAGCACCTGTACACGTGTATGGATTTACTGGCAGCAATAGTGCGTATTTTAAACTATAGTGACAATAACTGTTTACACGTAAAAGTGACGACTGTCTCTCCAATCTCATTCTTCAAGAGTAAGCGAAACGCGATGTTGTCATTTTGTGGTACTATTTGACAGGTAGTGAAAATCGGTTAACCTCAAGATGAGTATAGTTCGTTTTTTGCTGGCAGATTCGCCACTATCGTTCTACTGCGCAGGCGCAGATTAAAAAAATCCCTACTGTCGCATGAAAATTCAGAAGCTTCCAAACTTTTTTGATTCATACACGCAAGCTTGCAACTGCAGGATAATACATGTTTAAATATACATTTTCTTGTTATGGCCGTGATAATACTTACTGTCAACAGTAAATCCATGCACGTGTAAACGGGGTATTATATTGATAATATTTATTTTTTTGACAATTAAAGTGGAAAATGATAATAACTTTCAACACCAAAAATAGTTTTTATAAGTATTTAGATTTTTTCGAAATTTAATGCAGTTTCCCAAATGATTAAAAATTATTTCTAAATTTAATAATAAATACGATGATAGAGTATCACATTAGTGTCTGCTTCTGAAGTAAGTAATGAAAATATAGGTAAGTAGTAGAATTTATATAATTTAAACAAAGAATAGATGTTTTATATGTATACGGATATTATTAATAATCACCATTTGTGCTGAATTAAAAATGATTTTGATAAAAAAAATGTTTTATTTTACTATAATATTAGGTATTATGTTAAACTGTAAGACTTATTGTATTTTGAATATTTAAAAAAATCAACGATGGGGAAATGTGCGTGTACTTTTTTGTATTTAGAATAGAAAAAATATAATTTTATTTTGAAATTGAAATTACACAGTTAGATATATATAATATGTATATCAACCCAGTTCTAACTTGCTGTAAGTGTGGTTTATTTATAAATTAAAAGTTAATTGAATTTGAAGATGAAATCCTAATATTTGTGATGCCGGTATAAATGACATTACACTAATTTTTGCTATTTTTCCCCTCCATCGTCATAATTTTTTTACACCCTGTCTGAAATATGTCACATATTTAATCCTCCCCCATTCATTAAAAAACAAGTACAGTAATATAGTATGAGTTTGTTGGTTTTGTGTAGGCACATTTTCTACACCCCACCATAATGTCATATATGGACGACCCCCAAATGAGACCAAAACTATACACAGCTGTGATAACTGATGGCAAAAAGTAATTTTTACTCAACTTGATAGAAATGGTGTTACGATATATTGTTAAAACATGTTTACAAAGTAATTTGATTCTGGCCATTTCCTTATAGAAAGTGAAATACAACAGTGAACAGGGGAGGGGGTAAATAATTCTTGGAGTAGCAATGTTTCTATTTCAATAGTTTACTAACGGCCCAATGCATAGTCATACTTATGAAAATGGGTACCTACTTGAAACTGGAATGAGTCTAAGTGACACTCCATAATAAGGAATGCATAACGCAAAACCCCACGTACATATTAACATAAACATGACTATAAATAGGCCCCTAAGTGTTCAAAATACAGATTTTCTTACTATAATATAAATTATGATAATTTCGAGCTACCTATATAATTTTTTTATTAATTTCATTCTAATATTTACAATAATTCGAAATATTTTTAAAATATATCATTTGAAAAATTATCTTACAAAATATTTGGCCTTTAATAGTTATTAAAATATTATAGAGAATAGAAAAAAAAAAACTGTACTGTTAAATATTAATTTTAATTGTATTTATTGTTGGCATAAACATAAACACAAAATAATCTTTTTAACTAATTAATGTGCATTTATAATAAGTATACTAAAATAATAATTTTATAATATCGTAAACTTTTTTCTTCTGCAAAATGCTATCACATAAAATAGATAGGAAATACATAATAATAATAATACTTAAATCTATATTTTACACATTATTTATCTATAAATTAATTTTTTAGTTAATCAATTTCTGCTGCATGTAATGCAATAGTTTTATAGATTCATTATATTCATTATATTCAATTAAAAATTTCTTGATATCCATTTTTATTGTATACATTTGAATAAGATGAAGAAGAGCTATATGGTTTTACGTGACAAATAAAACAATCTCAAGTTCACTATTACATTCAACACGTCATTCAATACGCATGTTAAAAGAAGTCATAAAATAAATCTAAGTTTTACGCAAGCGTAAATCGTATTCGTTGAAACTAGTAGAAATTTTGGGACTTTAAATGATTTGAGTGGCTGAGGATTAAAGGAGTACAATGACATAAATTGACAAAGAGTTTGGAGAAGTTTTCACATAATCACATATCAATTTATGCCAGGAAAAGAATTCAAACATATAACTGTTATATGAAAAGTTATAAGCCGTTTATGCATGATCTTCTGTTACTTTCATATTATCAACAATGTATCTTATTTGATTATTTTAGCTTGACTTGCAAATTGCCTCTTCAAATACTAACATTGATTTTAACATTTTCTTGAATGGATCAATTGAAAACCAGAAGCCATTTATAAAATGTAGAAAACAGTTATTTATAATTACAATCACATAATATTTAACTTTAAAGTCGATCTACACAATCCGGTTACGTTTACACTTGGATCCCTTTATTCCTCAACTCCTCAGTTGTGTGTTACCGAAACTATTGTAAATAATTTCAGTTATACAAAATTATATCCTGATAACGTAACGGTGGATGACATAATATTACAACTGATAGAATATAAAATAGTATGAAGAAAAGATTCGAAAGCAGATCATAAGAAGCCCATATCCAGTGCGTTGTACAGAGCCGCCATGTCGGAGTGACCAGATATTCTCCAGAAGGGATAGTTCTTGGCCTTGGCTGCCGTTTCTTCCTCTTGACTGTCTCCCACCACCACGTAAGTACATCTTTCGCCAAACCGCTGTTTGATCTTCTCAAAACATGTTTCTTTGCCTGAAAAAAACGTTTCATCCATTAGAATACTTCGAATTGTCGGTTAAGCTCTTAACCAAAATCAATAATCAACAATATTGCTGACTCATAAGACAAAAGCTGGATCCTGATATATATATTAAATAAATAGTTTCAAACCTGTTTTTGTAGCAGAATAAATATTATCAATGGGAAAGACTCCTCCGAGACCAAAGAGTAGTACTTTGGCTAGGGCAGGAACTAGTTGAGTTGTCGTCACCAACACATTCACAGAATTCGTTCTGTAAGAAATACATTGAAATTATTAGGATTAATATTTTAATGAATATTTTTCATTGTTCAATTTAATAAAACGTATTTTTTTTTTTTTTTGTAGTACTTATTCCACTTTTAATCAATAAATTAGGACCGGTTTCGTCCGCCTCAGAGGTTGAAAATGTCCCTCTGAGGCGGACGAAACCGGTCCTAATTCATTGATTAAAAGTGGAATAAGTACTACAAAAAAAAAATGCGTTTTATTAAATTAAACAACAATACAATGCAGTTCCACCATGAATTGACAGTTAACAAAATAAAAGGAACATATTTTCTAGAAACAAGAAAAAAATATTTTCATGAAACAGTAATTAATGCTGTCTAATTTTCATTTGAAATAGAATTTCGAAATTGAAAAAATTAAATAAACAGCTAAATCTATAGAAAATGACAACTACAGCTGAGATATTATAATGAATGAGATTTGCAAAATTTTCTGTTGTATGGATATTATTAATTACACGGTTTTTGTGGGTTGATTTATTACGAGGGTAAGGAAAGAAACACACACAAAATAGCAATTTTTCAAGACACTTGTTTTCTTTGATAACAATATCATATAAATAAACCAATATATTATCAAGAATTTTATTTAAATATTATATTTGTTTATTCATCCAACTTTCAGAGGTTATTTTTATAACCAAACACAAGCAAAACATAAAAGTTTGCAACAAAATATATAAGGAATAAAAGCTGTAATCACCTGGGGTTTTTACACCAATATTGATAAATTACTTAGTTTTTGATTTACATTGAAATTTGATCGCTAAAACATAAATAATTCAGCTGGGTGATGCCTAGCTAAGTGGCAAGATGTTAATTCTGCAGCAGAAATTTTCACATGCCGGATAGTAATTTTAAACATAAAATTACTAAATTATGACTCAAAAACTCTGAATGAACTCCATGGAAAATTAAGATTAAGAAATGACATAATATTGTGTACTTTTAGATCCATACGTTTGCAGCACTGGATCACTTCGTGACTAATACACTTAAATGATTAGATATCACATCATTGGTCCAAAAATGTTATGCAGAAGTATCTGATTTTTCATTCAAATGGAATTTACAAGATGGACTAACGATTTTCATTATTGTGTAATCAATTTGTGAATTATTTACCTTGAATTTATAAGATTGAGGCATTTACAGGCAAGCGTGAGCCAATTGTCGGTTGCAGATTCGATTTCCGATCTTAATTGCAACCACTCGTCGCGTTTTGCTGGTCCTAGTAATCCTCCCACACTAAAACAAAAAAGTCAATATTAATAATATGTGATGTGAAATGTGCTTATAGAGCAGTTTTTGTCTGGCCTATAAAATTTAAATTTTGTCACATCGTAAGTTCAACAGCTCATCAATGATATTTTACTGTCTAAACTAAAACTAAGAGTGGAGATAGGCTTTTAAGATCTGACATAAACAGTGCACACTAAACTTTGTCAGTCAAACGTATTTGTAAAACTTACCACTGCGAAACTAGAAAACTTAAATTCGCTACACTTCATGCATATTTCACCACTTTTGGCAATAAGGTTGCCCACCACAAATCTAGAATGACCTTTTTCTTACACGCGTCACAGGTGCACTCAAAATTTTTGTTAACGTCAACACTGTTAGGTTACGAATTGTCAAACAAACATTAATAATCGTACCTGTTTCTATAATTGTTATAAGTATCCTTAATCTTCCTATATCGAAACGCCAACTTTCTCATCCAGTCAACACCCCCTCTGACTTGCTGTCCGGGTGCGCACAGCCCTCCAGACGGACCGATGACTCCGGGTACAGGCCCCTGGATCCCCCCGGGGTTAAGGCTCCCACCGCCTGCCATACTTCCACCAGCGTGGAAGCCATCCGCCTGGAAGTTATATGAGGCTAAGTCTTGACCATTATCATCAGCCGATACAGCATCTATGTGTTCTTGATCGCAATCCTGAAAGGTAAAAGAAAAATAGTCACATATCTAGTAATTATTAATAAAACTATAACATACATTCACAACCAGTTCAAGTTTCAGGGTTTATTTTGGCCTGTTGAAGGTGGCCAGGGAGGCAGAGCCCCACTACTAAAATATTGTATAAGATGTAGTATCAGAAGTGTCTAAAATATTACCTCTACATCGTTGAAGAAGAAATGCGAATCGGCCATACTAAAAATCATTTCTTCCATTCTGAATCCTAGTTGCACGACTCGTTCGGTATCCTGAAAAATATGATTCAATATTAATGTTGCCAGCGCAGCGAGCAGTAAATAATATTGTTATAATTTTTCTATGGTCGTCAAATTGCTATTTAAATCAATAAACAATAACTAGTGTTTCATTTGTTATTAATGACATATTGTCCGGCAACTTCATCTTGGCTACGTGGCAAATCTGTGAACTACGTACAGCTAATCGAACTTCCGGTTTCAAATTAGGAACGCCCCCAAATTTTTCATTACATTTTTGACACTTCGTATTGGACGCATCTATCAATTTACGTAATTTGAAGCTTTTTATATTCAAAAGATGTCTAAAACAATACGAAATGATGTTCGAATTATTATCAGTAAACTTTTGATTTATTGCGAAGAAGAAACAGAGTCGTATTTAAAAGGCGAGCCTATACAATACTTTCAACAAGCCCATATTACGGGTTCCTGTCATTGTCAGGTATGTCAAAATTCAGTGTTGTAATACTAGAAATATTTCCCCAAATACTGGAAATTATGTTTGTATATTATAAAGTTATGTGTATCGTAATATATTTTATTAATATTGTTAGACGTATAATAGTTAAGTATAAATGATCATTAGTTAATTAATGAATTGTCCTATTTTTTCCTAATTATTTTCCTAATTTTTAAACCGATAAGTAGGTACATATTGTTTTAAAATTTATTTAAGGTGGATATAATTTAATTTATAGAAAATTATTTTCACAGTATGTGTTTCTACAACAATTTTACTAAAAATACGATATAAAGACATCATTTGTAAATTATAAAACATGTGATTGGGTCATCAATATAATATTGAATATGTTATATCTTTCACTTCTACTTTTTTACTCATAATTTGTATTCTAGTTATTTAATTAATAAATACCTGCAGCAATATTATCAGTTAATGTGGGTTCAATGATACATTTCCTTCCAAATTCAATAATTACGCTGTATTAATTAACATAATAGTAATAATTAAGAGGTGAAATTATTTGAAAAAAAAAATCTATTGATATTTATTGAACAATAATTAGACTTATAAATTAATGTACCTACTTATAAACTTACTGAGAATAGAATTGATATAAACTTAAAACCTAATTTCGCGGGATATGTTTTCTCAAAAAATGACAACACTGTGAAATATTCTATATGCGATAAGAGCGACTTCCTGTTGTAGCCTAAATAATGTTGTCGTACAGTAGTAGTTAATACTTTCGGAATGTTCTGACCTATGTTACAGCTAACAGAAATAAAGATAAAACAGAGAGTTTACGGTGTTTTTACTATACCTAGAGGTAGTCTTATAAGCTTTTTGTATTACAACACTCAATGGTGTGGTTTATCAGTGCATTAAAAAATGTTTGCTATACACTTGTTTTATGATATTTCATTAATATTTATTGTTCATTTGTTTGTTCATTTAAATATTCTAAATAATAATGGTTCGGTTATTTTTCTGTCTATCCTTTCCAATGCATTTGCTTTATAAATGCAATACTTTGGTTTCATTATTGATTGAACATATTTCGCGTCTGAAATGAAGTGTATGCAGTAATGAATAAAATAATATCATCCATTCATAGCAAATTAAAATAGTTATATCTATGGAATTGGCTGATTGAGTCAATCTAAAGTTGTGTTAAAATGCTTGCAGTTTTTGACAGATACAAACGGTAAAGGTGTTAATTTTGCGACAAATAAATTTGCGATGGGAAATGACTTGAAGCACATTGTATTATTAATTTTAGTAACCTTTATTTCACATTAACTTTCATATATTTATGATACGCTTATATTATATTATAATATAAAATATTGGTACATCTCATTGTCAATGAATCAAAGAATATAGCATGACCTAGTGCTTGAACTATGCTCCGATCCTAGAACATGATAGTATGAAGTAAGTAAGTATCCACTATGATTCTTTTGTGATGGTATTGCAATGCAAGTTTCAAAATTCTCACCTTATTGTAACGCGTCGCATAGCTCCCGGTGAGTAAGGTATGGAAGATTATAATGGTCTCATCCAAGTCCCAAATGAAGACTCGTTCGGTGGAAGATTCCGGCTGCGGTTGCGAGGGTGAAGCAGCGGCCTGCCGACGACCCCGTCCTCTGCTATTTTTCGTTGCTCCATCCCTAAGTAAATCAGAATTTTATAATTCATTCGTTAATCTTTTTGTTCCATATTAAAGATTAACGCTTGCTAATCTATTGTGTAAATTGTACAACAATGTGTGTATTGGTATATTTATAATGTACCCATTATTTCCACGAGTATTTTATTTCCTTATTAATCAATACAAATCACTGTTTTTTTGTCAGACATGCAATGATATCTGGCTTGAATATTTTGACAGATGAGTTTTTAACGTTTCGACTAGTCGCATCTGTGTACGTGAGAGTGAAGGCAATATTCTTGACAATTCTGATTTATGACTATGTTGGTGTAGAGTCGAATTTTAATGTGCAATGCGCCTAATATCGCTTAGGTGCAGGTGAGTCCAAATCTGAAAGTGTCTCTGTATGATTTGTGTGTGTAAGGATGTCTCAGAGAGCAACGAAAAAACTTTAAGCCTCGTTTATACAATCATTTCATTCTCTCTATTCTGAAAGATCCCTCAAGATTTTTTGCCTCTCAGCAGCTTTATTCCATGTACCCACCGCGAGTGCAATATATCGTGCTGTGATTCGTGAAATATTATCATCTTGGTTACTCTTGATCCTAGAGTGTAGGCAACTCGAATCCCCGCCAGAAAAATTCGCCGATTGTCCAACATGGTAAATATTGTATTATTGAATTGCCGATACACATTTTAATAAATTATTTAAGACTTTTTGAAACGTGCATGCATAGAGAATACGAAAATATGTCATTGGTTAATCGCTGGATTATATTATTTCACAATATAATATGACGATGGATTTGCGGATAACGGATGATTATGGTGATTAATGTTTGATATTATCTCAGCATATTTCTCACCCTAAGATGTCAGTCAACCGAGATATCTATACAATTAAAATTATACTGTTATTGTATGAATATCAAAGAACTTTTAACATTAGATATTACAAGAAAAATATATTGTCAATTTAAAAACAAATGAATACCTGCTAAACAATTCTATGCGAAACCTCTATGAAACAAATTGTATGGAATCGTAAGTATCTTTTAAAACATATTCACAATGTAATTACAAATACGATTTCTATATACCTACTATACAACAGTAAGATGTATATTGTATTCGAATAATTTTTTTTTTTTTTTTTTTTTCGACCATGTCCGATCCTGATAGGATCATATGGGCCTCCACAGAGTGGAGGTTTGTATTGACAGATTTTGTTTTTTACGAGAAATGGATGTCAGCCACTTGCTCAACCTATTAGGTCCATACCCTGACACACACAAATTGAAAAACAATTTTTTTTGTACTTGCCAGACCCAGGATTCGAACCTGGGACCCACGGCTTTGTAGTCCAACGCTTATGCCGCGCGGCCACCGTGGGCGTGGATAGGTGTCGTGGAAAAGATCGCAATGAAATCTTCGAAGAACTGTCAAACTTTCCAGGATTGTGACCAATAATAAAGATATCCCGTCTGCAAATGATTTCCTGAGAATCATCCACGATCCAAACATGGGTGGAATAGAGATAATATAATTTATTGTATGTCTGGAAACTTGTATGTATGCTGTTCGCTGTATTACACTTCACCATGAAATGTTTTATCGGAAATATATGGCCATATATTGAAGACAGTCCAACCTCTTTCGGTTGTATAATACCGACATAAAATTCATGTCCAAATAAAACACGGTTCTTGTCGGTTTACACTTTACAGGAAGCCAGCAGCAAACAAATTTTGAAAATAGCCGATATACTGGATTATTTGTTAGGTTGGGTTAGGTTTTCATTCTTTAATTCATGAATTTTTCCAAAATCAGCCATGAAAATTGAATTAATAAGACCTTATAGTATACGGTCATCTCATTCTGATAGAAAATTTATTGCGGATATGATCCTCATTTTGAACACCCGCGGCAGGTTGGAGTTGGATTGGAGTCAGCTTAGTTGTCCAAAAACACACAACCAATTTTTTAAGTGAAATGACTATCGTGTATGTTAACTAAAAAGAATGGATAAAGTTGACGATTCACTTACCCTGAACCACCACTGCATCTTCGACTAGATTCGCTTTTGACAGGAGAGAGGGGGCTAGTATCGCTCAACGAGGGTAACCCTGATGAGGGAGATTCTGGAAACAATATTAATAGTTTTATAAACACACCCTCGAAGAAGAAATATTGCATATTTAAATAAGAGATACTTTAACGTTCAGTAGGTCTATTCTTAACGATTATCACTTTAGCATATTTCTGTTATTTTCATTGTTACAAATTAGCACGGAAGGTACTCTTTACACTACACGATTAGCTGCGGCTATATCTAATTCGTAATATGGCAAAAAATTAGGTTGGTAGACATATCGGTCAAATTCGGATATTTTCGTACTGCTGAACCCAAGCGGATAAGACCGAATACAAACGGATAGAGCCGAACCAGTGCCATCTAGTCGGTAGTGAGCTGAACACAAGAATTTTGTATTGACACGTTAGATTTATCAACATAACCTACAATTTTATTAGTCATGTCATTGCGATTGCAGCAAAACAGTTGGAACTTGCGTCTCTATTCCCAATAAGTAAAATTGACATACTCTGTCTCGTTTTCAAAGTTATCAAGGCCAAGTGAGGGTCTGTTATAAGATATTACCTTTTGACAGTTCAGACGGTCAACACCAGAATATGTAAAGTGATAAATGTGATATATTTAAAATAATTAGCTCTTTTTTGATGTTAAGTGATATGTTAGAATAGACCTGCAGGTCTGGTTACATATCTAACCAATAATTATGGCGTTTTGAGTAATAAATAATTATATATTACCTGGTAATGCAGATGCCAAATGATATCCGGCACTGCCAGCTGAACTGGGCGGGCTGACTGCATAAGGCGGGTAATTTTGATAGCTTGCATAAGGAGTTGTGTATTGTGGTGCCGTTCCACCGCCACTATCTGCGTATCCTGCGCCATACGAGCAGTAATCTTGCGTCAGAAATGCCTGCAAAGATTACAGATTTCATTAGTACCTATTCTGTATTATACAATATTAGCGAGCAAGAAAGTGGAAAGATGAAAATGACATCATTGGGTATGAAAGGATGCATATTGTCGCTTAAGAAACAACACCGCGGAAGTCAATTAATTAAAATTTTCAGGGGCAAACAAAAACCGTTTTTTTAACTAAACACAAAAAAAAATAAGTTGAAAGGTATCAATTTTCAATTTTTTGAGACGGTTTTTGTTTGCCCCTGAAAATTTTAATTAATTGACTTCCGCGGTGTTGTTTCTTAAGCGACGATATTTTAGTTATATTCATGTAACCCACAGATTCGGTTGTTGGTTTTATTAAATAACCGGGTAATGAGAAGATAGGAAGAAAAATCTCTGCCATTTTAATGACTATTAATAAATATATCTATTCATTAATAATTCTGCTTGCTTGCTAGATGAACCAAGAACACATTTCACAAGAAACAGACCTTTTTCATGACACAATATAGTATTTAAATGAATTACAAAATTTTCACAGCGCACTGAAGAATATCTATGTATCAGTGGCACAGGGTGGGAGGTATGCTGTTGACATCTGACATAAATTGTGCACAATAAGCTTTGCAAGTCATACTTACTTAAATATTTGTTTTCATTGAATTAAGAATACGAATTGCAGATGGCGCTGGTTAGTTTTTAAAATTCAATTAAAAAACCCTGCCTAACCAAACTGTCATAGTGGAGGTAGGCTGTGGCGATTTGAAAAAAATAGTTTACACTTTGTCTTTGTTTATAGTAACTTTACCTGATGGGGTGCTGTGAATCCTTGAGCAGCTGTAGGAAATGGGGCGCTGTATGGGCTGGTATATGGAGAACCGTATCCCGACTGGAGTCCGCTGGCCGCACTAGCACTCGCGCTGCTGTATGCCCCCAAGTACGATGCAGGCACCTTGCATGATGATCTGGGGGTTGGAAGAAAATGACAGTTGGCCAATTTTCACGCTATTTCAAATACAAATTCATTTATATTGAAATTCAATTCAGTTTGGTACTCTTAATATTAGTTTTATAAAAATAACTACAGTAGATTCTTACCTTGAACTAGGAGTAGAGGTAGTGTAAGCGCTATAAGGAGGTTGTCCATAAAAAGAAGCTGCCGGGTTCAACTGGTATGGTGAAGCGGCATTGGGTGAATACTGTTGCATACTAGGGAAAGAAGAAAAAAATACAATAAGTATATACTTCAATATAGTTCCCCCAACTGCTCTATTCCAGCAGTTGCTTTATCTAACATAGTACTTAAATAGTGTCTACTAACTATTGAAGTGAAACTTTTTTACTGTAAGGTACAGAAATTTCATTCGGCTGATGTGTAACAAAAACCATCACAGTCGATTGAAAAATCAACAGCCACGATCAGTTGTGAAACACCAACCTTTCAGTTGATAGTCGAGGATGCTTATTTACAATGTAAGCAAAATTCATATATCAACTCCATGCTATATGTATGTTGCAAAATTTGAGCAATAGAAAGACAATGCTGTAAAGACATGAACGTGTATTTGCAATACGCACCACTATTGCAATGCTGGTAATTTTTTTAACCACATTCATCTGTATTTCTCTGTTTACGGAATAATGAAATGTATGAGGAGATCCAGATACCTGTGAGCAGGGTCATTTATGGGGCCCATTTTATTCCTCAAGTGCATTGCTCATTAACAAGTCAATAGTCGAAATACTAATCTACAGTGCTTTATGCTACGCACACATGAGAACCATAAGACGCTGCATCAAGTCGCAGGAATCCATTAAAATAAAGCAACCCATGCCATCATTCCCAGCATACAACTTCCCTGCCGGATTGATGGACGTGCAGCACCTCCACATGTTCCAGTGTAATATCCAAACAGCCCCTGTAATGAACACTTAGTCTGCGACTTCCTACTATTTGAGGCAAGTCTTTGTGGTTCTCGAGTGTGTGGTTACTTAATTGGTAGAAAAATATATCATACAAACTCACCTTTGATAGTAGTTGTAGGCAGCTGTTGATTCAAAAGTGGGGGAGAGCGGGTCGCTGCAGTAAAGGGGTCCTCCGGGGTCTCCATCGACCACCCCGTTCCCCCCGCCGCCTCCCCCACCCCCACCTGCACCGCTACCTCCAGGGCTGCGAACTTCACTCTTCACACCTCCACCCCCTGAAAAATAACCAGCCTAAAATTTAATATTTTGAATTTTTCAAATATAATTGTTTTATGTCTCTTATGAAACCCCCTTGACTCCCTGAGTTTTAAGGATGTGTATCTCTTAATAAGTAAATGGTCTAACAATCTCATTTTAGGTCCTCTTCTTTTCACTTTTTTTTGTTTTTTTAGTTAGTCGGATATTTTACTGTTTTTGACTAGGTATCAGTGGCGAAGGGTGGAGGTAGGCTGTTAAGATTCGCTATAAATAGTGCACACTAAACTTTTTTAGTCATATGTATTTGTCTTTATTGAACTAAGACTACAATTTACAGATGGTGTTAGTTAGTTTTTAAAAATCAATTAAACCCTGCCTAAACGAAACCATAATAGTTTTGGTCTAATTTGGGCAATACGACAAAATTGTGCACACTTTTTTATTCATAATTATTTGTTTTCGTTGGATTAAAAATACATATTGCATATATTGTTGGTTATTTTTTTAAATTCATTAAGCCCTGCCTAAACGAAACTATAATAAATTAAAAATATTCGTCTATTTATATAATATTCAAAGTTATGTATGATTTAATTGCATAATTTTAGATATTTTATAGATATACATGCATTTTTTGACTATTATCTATTATGGCTTGGTTTCTCAGGGTTTAATTGAATTTTAAAAACTAACCAACACTATCTGTAAATTGTAGTCTTATTTCAACGAAAACAAATATCTATGTCTGAAAAAGTTTAATGTGCACTGTTTATGGCGGATCTTAACAGCCTACCTCCACCCTTCGCCACTGCTAGGTATGATATTTGGCCTACCCAATGAAGTCATCTCACTCTCACAGGTGAGATGATGGAAGGATGACAGTCCCATCTTTTATAATATCGGTAAGTATAGTGTATTTATCACATGAAGGCACGCATTTCACCGACAAATCAGTTAATCTTGCTACTGCGCATTCTACCCATCGGAGTGGGAGTGATCTTATGTTAGATAATTAATACACTACATTTTTAATCGATAATAAATTGTGTATCATAATACGTGTAGAGCAGTGGTTCCCAAAGTTAACTGGGCTCCGACCCATCTAACAAAAATTTCCAATCTTGGGACCCACCTCTTAGCTGTCTTAGAGAAAAGAGGGCATAAATATTGGTAATGCTCAGATTCCCTAGTGGCGAGTCGTGGAACTATTTAATCCTGTCTTTTGTTCTAATTGAAATAAAAAATATATTTTTTATAAGTGTTACCAATATGAATAAAAGACTGTTGAAATAAGAAACACAACTTAAATAAAAAAAAAAATATTACTTAAATGCCTACACCTGCAAGGTTTTTTTACAAAGTTCTTTCAACTGGAAAGGATGTATTTGTTTCTTATTTTTCTTCATTACAGTTTTACAATCAACTTCAACTTTAGTTACTTTTAATCGCAGTGAGTTTGATATATCCAATTTATTTCGGAATTTAGTTTTAATGTTAACCATAGCTGAAAATCCGACTTCACATAGATATGAGGTAGTAAAGAGGAGGAAGACTTTCATAGCTTCATCGAACAGGCAAGGATAATTATCAACAACTGAGAGCCAGAATTTCGTTAACTGTTTACGATTGAAACTATTTTTCAGTGACGTATCTTCTGATAAATCAATGAGTTCTTCACTTGCTTTGGTTGACATACTAGTTGGTAAGTCGTCTTGAAATGGGTTACAAATCCAACGCAACGAATCAAACTTTTCTCATCTCTTCCCCAAAATAGTCGTCAAAGTTATTTATTAACAGTGATAAATGACTGGAAATTTCAGACAGTACGTTCATATTAGGCTGCACTTGGTTTTCAATAATAAAAGTATTATTTTTTTATTATTTTTTTTATAATTCATGTATACAGTGGCGAGGGCCCACTCAATATTTGCTCTTTTAGTTTGGGAAACCATGGTGAAGAGGACAAGTCTCTCCCAAGGGTTCGGTGCCTTTGATAATTTTTCCCATTTTGCTATTCGATTTGTTGTGGGTCCACACCGCCTGAGAATTCTTGGATACCCTTTTTTAAAAAGAATATTTATTAGCCACCTAGGGATCTAGAGACATGTGCCCTGTCTACTAATCCAATACAGAAGTTTACTGATTACGATTATAAAATCTTATATAATTACATAAGTTTGGACCAGCTTTGGTTGAACATGAATAAAATCTAGCTGTATAGGTAGACATAGCATTAAAAAATCAATAATTTTCACCATTATTGCTAAACCTTTGATTGATTTCGAGTTCTTTTTCAATTTTAATGGGGAAACAAAACAATTATGTACCTGACGCATCATTCATTAACCACGCCACGGTAGTTGCTGCACACAGCCCCTCGCTGGATGGTAGCTGGTGATGATGCTGCTCCACTGAAAGTCCTCCGCTATTATGATGACCCGAAGAAGCCAAGCATAGAGACGAGGATGAAGCCGGAGACCCTAGGTGAAGCGCGAGAGATGGGGAAAGACTGGACGTTGAAGAAGACGAATGATGATTTTGGTTCAATGAATGGGAATTTTGGTAATGATGATTGGGATCTATATTATCTAAGCATGACGAATTAGGTGCTAGGGATAGTAAAGAAGACAGTGGACAAGAGTTCGACAGTGATGAAGAAGAAATGCCTGTCGTCGGGGGAAGTAAAGATAGTGAGGTGTGTATCAATGGAGAAGGTGGGTTTGGGTATAGAGATGAAAATGAACAGTGGATTAGAGGTGTCGGAGCTATCGTAGTTGATGACGAAAGAAGCGCGGGGTGGATGTCAATGTCTGGCAGGATGGAGATTGACGACGATAAGGGAGAGCCTCTCGCAGATCCTGGATGGCTCGGGCAGGGGCTCGCGCTGTGGTCAGATGACGATCTGGAAAGAAAGAAAATGATTTCTTGAATTACTTTGTAAAAGTTGTAGAGACGTCAAGAATATAAAATTTGGTTTCGACAGGTAATAGATAATCAGTGACGTCCCGTGGGGGTAGGCAGATTGAGGGTCACTTGGGGGCGGCAGTTACTCGGAGGGCGGCAAATCTAGGAGAACCATTTGATATATATAAACTCGAAGTCGAAACTAAAAATGCATCCCCCTCTCACAAAGCGTCCCACCTACTGCTCCTGGTCAATGATTTTAGTCTGTATTGAAGCGTCGCGCCGTCGTTATATCGATTATCGATTTAATAATGCCTAAACCTTTGCCATCTCAGGCTAAAAATATCATTACAAATGTTGCCAATATTTGTGAAGAAGAAAAACGACACAGATCGCTCTTAATTCCTCAAGATAGAGCAAGTTAATGTATTGCAAAAATGACATATAAGAACCCACTGTACTACCAACGTCAAAAAATCCCCACTCTTGGGGAAAAATGTTTATAAATTTAATTTTGTATGTTTTAGTGGTAGATATATTTTGTTGGTAATGTATCCATACAACACATTTCTTAAATATTGGAGTCATGAAAGGATGATAAAAAATACTGTATAAAAAATGAAGCGGCATTTTGGCGTTGTCTAGGGACATCACTGTAGAATTCAGTGTTTCCCAAAGTGTGATACGCGTACCCCCTGGGGTACGGGAGGAGTTTGGTGGGGGTACGCGCTGCACCGGGCTTTGGCTGCGCCTGGTGCAACAAGCATTAATACGACATCAATACAACATGCATGCTAGAAGGTTTATCGCATGCAGAAGAAGAGCAATCGTTGGAATTAGCTTCAAACGGATTCTTGAAAAATAAATATAAGGAGTGTACTTTAATATCAATCTGGTTGCAAATGCAACATGTGTATCCAGTTTTAACAGAGAAAGTCCTGAAATACATCTAGCCTTTTCCAACTTCATATCTATCTGAAGTTGCTTTTTCAATTAAGTCAAAAAAAATGAACATGCTTTTGGATGTGGAACCGCATCTCAGATTACAAAAATAACAACCAGGGAACCAAATTATGATGATCTTTCTCAACATAAACAATTTCAATCTTCTCATTGATTATAATGGATGTTATTTAACTTTTATTTAAGTGTCTATATTTTATTATGAATGAATTTTATTTTTCGTTTATTATTATTTTGTTTATGTAGGTACTAAAAAAGGAAAAAATAATTATATTTTGAGTGTTAAAGTATACGCATTTTTTTTTTTGATGAGGGGTACTCAGTCTTACGAAAATTATAGAATGGGTACACAGATGTCGTGTAGTTAATACAATATTTGGAAATGATTAACATTGCTTCATATGGATATAAACCTTTAAATTGTAGGTAAAGGATCTACACATTCATAAAACCAAACGTGATACTAAAATAGAACCCGTAAATAGATGATGTCATTTATTATTTCATGAAATTTGATATCTATGATTCCGCCATGAAAACTATTAAAACGGGAATGATTTTTAGGGTCCATAAAATTAATCTAATAATAGGAACATCCGTAAAAAATGTAAACGTAGCTAATACACGTTTTAAAAAGTACATCCGTAGTAGTTACATACCTACACTGCCCTTCCAAGGAAGAAGGCAGTAACTCGCAAAATTTGTGAAATTGAAATTGAGATGAGAATGTCATCCGTTAGGTAATTTTGAAAGCTATATATTATGTTCACTTTAAAATCAGTATTATCACTAAAATACCGTTAAAATCCTTAGTGAAAAAATGGACATCTGCTAAAATGATACACATTTCTTAAATTATTAGCAAAAAGGCAGTCATTGTACCTATTTATTGCAGTTACTGCTTGTTTATTATTACTTTGTTTGTATTTTAACATCCTACTAATAAAAAATATAACCATTTTTTATTAATTCACGTTCACAGTACTAAAATTTTAAATAACACATTAAGTAAGTATGTCATTTATCTCGAAAGTTTGTGAGTGTCAGTTACTGCCTTCTTCCTTGGAAGGGCAGTACATACCTAATGTGTACAGACTTGGATTTACTGTTGACTAATTGACTATAGGACTTAATTAAGTGCAGGGGGTCAAATCAGCAATAGGTCGGCGCTTGAGAAATAAATTAATTGCCGAGGGGAAAAATATTTTTCCAAATTGCCATGAGATTAAAATCGATCATGTTCTCATCTAATGTTAATAAATACTAAAATAATAATTACTGGTTGGGCCAATTGTGGTGGCCGTCATTCCTTATTTCCCCACCTACCTCAAATCCCTTATTATTGTACAAGACCAGGCAACAAGTAATTTCGGGTCCTCAGTCGACCGTGATTGAATAACATTTAATTAGCTTGAGTGACATCAAGAAAGGGGACGCGTGCAGGCTTATTATAGCTTAGCCGTCGCTGGCACTTGTGAATTGTTCGTAGACCGCTGTGCGTATAGGGTGATTCGTCCATCGAGTACCCTTTCGACGTTACAGGCAGTTACATCTGGACAACGAGCGTGTGTAGGCTTGTTAACCACAGAGTGAATCAGACAAAACACATCTATTCGACCTTCGTTGCGCTAAATCTGATACGGTTTGAACGTCGCGTCTATCATCCATCCTGAACTTGTCATATCATCATTCATCCCAAAACCAAGTGAAACCGTGAGAGTGACATTCCGAACCGCTGTTTATCAGTGCGTGAGTGCGTGAACACTGAACCGGCTCCAGCGCGCGCCAGCCCTCTCAACATAAAAAGGTCAGTGTCTGGCATCCTGGTTAAACCAACCCCCCTCCTAGATTACAGACCAACCAGCATCTTCAAAATTACAGTCCACTGCAAAAGTAAAAAACTAACAAAACTTTAATAATCAAATCATTGCGCAAATTTTAAAAATCAATGCTGTAATGTACAATGTAGGTACCATGTACCTATCATTATTTACAATTTTAAAACATGTAATATAGGCTATTTAATGCCAAAAATTGTCCCACGCAAGATGACGGTAAGAAAAACAAAAAAAAAACGGTTTGCTGTCGATATTAATGAAATCGTAATTACTGTTAGAGCTATTAAAATATGCATTGATTTGTATGGTAAACTGGTAGGTGAAGAAAAGAATTTAAGTTAATATAAAAATTAATTAGTGTAGGTGGCCATTTGACATAATCTCAAACATAACAATAAAAAACGGCTCATCTCTTTTGACAGGGGCAACAAGCCATTGGCGTACCAGGCTGGGGAATCATTGAAAACAATAAATTATATTAAGTAGGTTATACACTTGGTTTTCGTATATATTGCTCTAATCGACAGACCTGTTCTATCATATAACTTATATGTATATTGTTGGATTTATTAAGTTTAAGTTTATTGGAGATTAAACTAGAGAGTAGAGATGGAGAGTAACTGTGCGGTTTTGATATATGACATACCTAACTATAGTTACGAGTAGCAACAGTCGATTGATAAGAAATGATAAATTTTGTGTTGACTGATGGCAATATTAACAATGTTTAGAATTATTTCCCTTACATCACAATCACAGAACAGATTAATAAATATAATTCCTATAGCGGATCCTCAATAGACTACATATTTTGACGCAGGGGTTTGAATGTGTGAGTGTCCTATGAAAATGAACCACACATCATTACCTATAGACGTGCAATAGTGTGTGTTGCAACCTTCAGATACACCAATATGCAATGAGCGCCGGTGCATAAAACGAAATTGTCAAAACAAATAACAGGCGTATTATTGACACGTGTTTCAGTTTATCCTATATTCTTCCACACTCGAGATCGGTTGCCTGTTACTCCACACCCGTTGTTAGGTATTTCAGTACCCATTATTTCTGAGTTCCCTGATCACAATATAAATAATAATGTGTGATCCGGCATAATAGACTGGCCATTCACTAGTTCCATTTGACCATTTATATAATTCAGCCGTAACCAGTTGATAATATGTAAATAGACTTGTGCCTTTTCTGGATGAAGGTATAAAAAATCTTTAATTTTAGTCATGATAATGGTTTAGGTTTAAAGGTAGAAAAATCTCTATTTTTTTTTTACACGTAGCCGGCAGAGGACAATAAATTAGTGCGAACTTTGTCGCAACAAAAATCTCTTTCGAATTCTAAATCCGAAAGACAAAAAAGTAGAGTAGGTACCTAATTTTAAAATTTTATGGGGGTTTTGAGTCTCATTTATACGCGTTTAAGGAGGCGCCTCCTGCGCTTGTGGAATAAATCGCCAGTATGTCTAACTAAATTAAGTGATTACAGTCGAACTTGGTTATTACGAGGAAGATGGGACCGACTGAATTTGCTCGTTATAAGCATTACGCGTTATATAACATTTTTTGCGCCACGTTCTATTTAAGCAAAAAACATAAAAAATCTGAAAACCATCGTAAAAATCTACGAAACAAGCATGGCATTCATAAACTGCAAAATAAGTTGTTTATTGTAATGAAGTGGTGAGCCGCCGACGCTGGGAGGTACCTACTAACTTCACAAAGCTTGGATTTTTCACATGCAATTTCAACCATATGCGTGAATACTTTTTCTTATGTTGTCGGCGAAAATTATTAGGTACTTAGACACTTAACTAGTGTCATAAATGTAATCCGATCCCGGCGGCATCGGGTCTTGTTAACTGCCCGGTCGGATTTTATTGCTTAGGATCGAAAATATTGTTTTTAAATGATTGACACATTAACAGTTTTGCTCGGTATACCCGATAAGTAGCTCGTTATAAAACTTAATCCATGTATGAAGAAAATCATAAACTAAAATGTCAACGAATGTATCCTCATTACATTCGAGATATCGCTATTTCCGTGATCGTAATAACCAAGTTCGACTGTATCTATATTTTATAATATAGTGAATAGTATATCTATTATTATAGGTGTCCCGTCTCCACGGCACTGATACCCGTTCTAAAGTCGTATCTGTATAATCCACGACACATTTCTTAGAAAAAGAAGAAGAATATAAGTTTATAAGCAGCAATAAATAAAGAATGCTAAATAAATAAATATAAAAAACAAAAATGTCACACAAAAGACAAAAGCGAAACAAAAGGGGCACATAATAAAAACGTTATAACTTTGTGAAAGAGTAATAAAAATAAATCTTTACGGGAATCCGTGCCCGACTGGTTTTTTTCTTTCTTTCAATTTTTAAATATTTTTTTACTGTTTTATTGGCCCGCACAGGGTGGCAGGAGAGATTACTGTCACATTATTAATATTAAACAAACACGGATAAACAAAAAGAATTAAGATATACCTAGCCAAAAAAAACAGCGGACCGGCATACAGGTACAATGTGAGTTCGGCAGCGCTGATCAAATTGAAAGTATTACAATAATTTAAATAAAATAAAATATTTTATAATCAGTATCACTACATAGCGATGTTGTATAGAGAAATGGCTATAAAATGTCATGTTTGCTACAATTGACAGTATTATCATAAACATAGTCTTGATTATTAATAAACATTGTGTTATAACAGTCCACACCGCCCCTCCCTCTGGAGGATACTGGGAGCATACGGGATCCCTCCCAAGATCATTGCCATAATCAAATGCCTGCACGAGAATAGAGAATTGGATAGACTGTCACGGAATGGTTCGGGGTCGCGACCCGAGTCAGACAGGGTTGTGTCCTTGCACAGTTTCTCTTCATCATCCTCTTTGACTTTATACTACGGAAGTCAATACCACCGACCGAGGCATACCTGTTACTCCCACGGTGAAGCTATGCGACCTGGAATACACCGATGACGCTGTCCTATTCGACAACTCAATCGAGGGCATACAAGAGACAATCGACAGGTTACATAACAACTCATCTCGCGTTGGTTTGAAAATCAACGCGAAGAAAACCAACGTTTTGTGTAATAGCACCTGTCCTGATCCAGATTTCCCTCTGATTAGGACAAAAAATCGAGAGCATCGATAGCTTCAAGTACCTGAGGGTGCACATCACGGGAAATGGCATTTTGCAGAAAGACCTTTTGCAGAAAAGTCGCTATCCGAATAGGAATGGCTGGAGCAACGTTTAACTCAAAGCGGAATGTCTAAGACTCACGATTGTACTCGGTCAAAACCAGATGCCGCATATTCGACGCTTGCATTCTGACGGTGCTGCTTTACGGTAGCGAATCATGGCACCTTACGAAGACTCAGAGCAACCGTATACTGAGCTTCTAAAACAGATATTTGCGACGGATACTGGGAGTGCGGTGGGGTGGTATGACTTTAGGAGCAACGAGGAGATAAGAGAACCCACCAAGCAGCCTCTAATCACGCTGAGAGTGAAGAAGCGACGTTGGACCTAGCTCGGCCACGTGCTGCGGATGCCAGAAGAGAACCTAGAGTTAGTCCACTGCTCCTCCTTCGTCCTGTGTGATTCGTCTTTGGTCGCCATGTACCTACGTATAGGTAAATCATTTTACAGTGACACTATGGGTACGGCAAAAGCGATTCGCGGTTGTATTAGTATTGCTTGCTAGGATTAGAACGGGCATTGTTGCAACTTGCAAATGATAGCAATACACCTGCAAATAGCCAATGATGCACTGTTATTCATAAATTTCAGACGTGTTCTATTATTCTGGATGACTAGATTTGTCCAGCGATCGTACTTCTTTGGCATTGTGATTCGTAATGGTGGGGGGGGGGGTGAGACAACTGGAAAAGTCCATTATCATTAGCTGTAGAAAAGGTAAAAGAAGAAGACGAAAAACATTTGCGATCGTACTGATTAAATCAAGAAGGTGACAGTATTTTCTTAATTATTTTTATTAAAAAAAAACATTAATTTCATAAAAAAAGTTAACATTTTATTCGCGCCACACCATACATGAAGATTTAAGGACCATACCGGAAAGTTCTTAGAATTATAACGCCTAAAAAACGATACGCTGCCAGAGGATAATGAACCGTAAGACAATGGCTCGTGTTGACATATTCGTAATGACAACATTTTGCATTATCCTAATATGATTAATATGACGTGTTTATTGAGGCATTAATAAATTAAATTTTGTATAAAAAAAATTTAAAAAAGATAGTAAGGAGGAGGCCAATTTATTTTTTCACCTCAGCCATTTTTTATCCTCAGAGATGCAATTCATTGATAAATTTGTCTTTAGGTATTTTCGAGTATTTTTTATTGTTTAATAAATTCAATACACATAAATCAAAGAAAACTTTGAATGAATCAAAACAAATGTTTATAATAATATCTATGAAAAACAACCAAATTAATAGGTAAAATTATTTTTATGGTACAAATCATTCATTGATACTTTTACCTAGTGGATACAGCATGTAAAAAATTAAATCACCTTCTAAAATTAAGGAAAAATAACCACCCCCGTCTACATTGCAATAATGGCCCTTATTAATTGAGTAATTAAGTACCTATTTACAGTGCTGCTAGTCAGTTATGGTGTCGGCATAGGTATTATATTGTAACATTGGAATAACCGTAGATACCTACTTATTTCGAATTTTCCTGTAATGGAAAATGGAACTATTCTACTAACGTGTCCAATTTAATATATTTACAAATTTTATGTTGCTCAGCTGAGCTAACAATGAATTAATTGGTAAGATTGTATTGTATTTTGTGATTATAATGCTGCACGTCGCGAACTATCACGTGACGTCACAGTAAGCTGCCACTACGGGAAAAAAATGTTAATATCAAAGAGAGTCCAATCTCTTTGGTTAATATCGTTTTTCTTGAGTTTAAAATGTTATCAGTCTGATGCTCCCACCCCTCAGCACATTTTGAACCTTTTTAAACGAACATTGTCTCTGCCGAAATCACCAGAACAACAATGAGGTTACCTCACGTTGTACCGCACTGCATCGACACCTGCATGACGCAATGAACTTTTTTTTATCATTTTTTACATGCCTATCTATACATTTTCGATTTATGTCAAAATCGCGTGTTGTTTTTAGCGGTTGGCACTATGTATTTTCTATAAGAATAATGTCTATTATCTATGGTATGCAGGTTGGGTTATATTGAAAATATTATCTGTGGATGTAATATCGCAAATAATTTTAACGTACGCACACGTAGAAACTGTTAAAATTAATCGAAAATAGATAACGAATAATAATAATTATTGAAAATAGTAGATACCTACCTAATAATACATTAGAGTTGGCACTCTCCATCACAGAGTTTATAGAGATGGTAATCGTTCAAAATATTCTGCAAAATGACGAAACCATAGACCAGCGGTAGCAAATACGTGACACGCGTGCCCAACTTGGCACGCTAAAAGTTTTCGACGGCACGCCAAAAAAATAAATAGTTACCTTTTATTTCCTTATTTTATTTTATTTTATGTGTATCATTTTTTATATATTCAATAAAAAATATTGTTACCAATGTACCTACCTACCTATTTTTTATATTCAATAAATATCATTTAGATTATATCATGTGTAGGTAGGTACACCTAAAAACTAATGGCACGTGCCACGAATTAAAAAAAAGCCGGTTTATTTTGGCATGCCGATCAAATCCTATTTGCCATCCCTGCCGCAGACTATAATATAATATACATAATATATATAATTCCTAACCATAGCCATACTCATAATATTAAGTTTTTAGCAAGTTCTTTTCCCTAATTCCTTTTAGAGTTACTGACTGATGCAGTGTTGCCATCTTTTTCTATGCTGATTATACCTAGTACAAAGGCGTAAAAATTATAGTATTTCTAAAAAATATACAGTACAGGAACATTTTTCGTCTTGAATCCTTTAAAATTATAGTATTTTGGTATATTTGGCGTAACATTATAGTATTTTAAATTTTTCGCAGAATTAAAATTATAGTAAGTATTGTACTATTAATAATTATAGTAAGGTTGGCATCACTGGACTGATGGCTCTTAACCCTCGACCTCTTTCCTGATGACAGTTTCTGATTTCGTGCAAATCCGTGATTTCGTGCAAATCCGAGGTTTCGTCTTATTTTTTTTATAACAAAACACAAGAGGTGAACTGAGGAAGCCAAATAAGAAATCTGCAGGTAGGTAGGTAGGTATATAACTAGAATTACCTTGTATGGTTTCGTCGAAGGGAAGTTCTTAAAACGTGGTCAGAGGTTTCTTAATTTCTGCAAAAAACGTGCGTTTCCCAAAACCACGGATTGGAAAACTGGTTTGCTTCTCGAAAACAATTTAAATACCTACAATAATAATTCTGCAGGAAGTGCTTACCTATATAAATATACCTGCATATTTCCCTTTAAAATTAAAACGCTTGTGATTTAGTTTATGAGAAATCTTTGTTTATTTACGAGGATGGATCATTAGCCACCACATCATCCCATGGCACACACAGAAGCGGGTCCCCACGCCAGGATGTTTGGCGGTCCCCCTACCTATCGCCAAGTTTAGGGTCAGTGTGATGTTTTACAATAGTGTTCCCCAAATGGAATTCCGCGGAACCTCGGGTTCCGCGAGGTACAATTTATGGTATTCTGTGTATCTTTAGCGATGTTTTGTATTTTTTAAATTTAAATAAATCCACGTCAGTACCTACTCAGCACCATATCATGAAGCACTGGTCGTGACCCCATTTTGTGGTAGTCAAGTACCTAACATGTGACCCTTCACCATATTGGATAAATAGCAAACATACTAAATTATAAAATATAATTCTGCATGTGAATTATAATTTAATCATCGTATTACGTCAAATTGCTTCTCAAGTATTTTAAGATGTTAATATTCTAAAGAGCTATTACAGCACATTTTTGGTGTGTTTATTTCACTTAACTAGTTGATCGCTATACCGCCTCCCCAGGCCCTCTCCGCCTTGTGGGGGCCATATCTCAGCCTATTGGAACCGTGCAATGGATTCAAATTTAATGAAATAGATGAGCAGTTAAAAGATGACTAAATGAAAACAGCGACACGTGAATATGCGACTCCTCAATCATTATTCCCAGTTTGATTATTGAGGGCTTTGGCAAGAGTGAAATTGCGCTGGTGGAGGAGTGAGCTTTGTAATTATGTAACGTGGAAAAATGAATTAAGTCATGTTTCAATTAAAAATCCTGGCATTGTCTTTTGTTTGTTTGCCACCGCTCTCTGACATTTGTACGATTACACATTTTATCCTTAATTTGTTTATTTACAAACGTCGCAGAATTTATAAACACGAGTTTAAACTCCCTAAAATCCTGTTTGGTCTATTCGGAAACTGAGAAACATTTCAAATAAAATAGACTGGTGACGGAAGAGAACCCACAATTTTCCATTAATTGGATTCAAGTATCATCATCGCCAACGATGGCTGAGCGACTTACGCTTTCGGCCAGGTTCGAATCATGGGTCTGGCAAATACACATATTGTTTTTCAATTTCAATTCAAGTCAAAGTATGGACATAATAGGTTGAACAAGTGGCTAACATCCAATTCTCGTCCTCGCCCCGGTTGATACCGAACGTTACCAATGTTGCCGTGAACCAAATTTTCGCCTTCCTTTCCATACGATTTTCTACATTTAAACCAGAGAACTCAGAAATATTGGGAACAGAAATACATAACGGGTAAGGCGATAGCAGGTAACCGACTCGAGTAAGGAAGAATCCGGGTTAAACTTACAAACGTGTCAAGAATACGTTTTACGTCGAATACTGAAAATTGCTGTCGGTTTATGCATTTACGCTCATTTAATGTTGGTGTATTACACACACTATTGCACGTGCATAATGTGTGCTTCATTTTCGTAGGACACTCACACATTCAAAACCCTGCATCAATGTGCGGCGTATTGAATATAGCCTATCGGTATTCTATTTATTATCTGTTCTGTGATTTAAACCATAGATTTATTTAACCCCATATAAATACGGAAGAATTAATACCTATACGACAATTAATATCTCATAAATTTTATCACGTAAGTGAAAAAATCATGGAGTGATCCACATCACGTCGATGGAGACATTCAAGATGAATCATGAATATGTCCTACCTACCGACACCCTCCTCGAAACGTAGGGTCACTTTCTAAAAATCCCAAGTACCTACTTGCTCGAGGAATGATTAATCTTCAGCTAGCTAGGTGTCTCTTAATGACCCTCATTTAGAAGATGATGATTGATTAAACTGGCGCTAAGATCCATTTAGGTCCATGGCCGACTGCACAACCACCCTCCAGGCGTCTCTGTCTAGAGCTTCTCTTTTCCAGTCGGTCACACCCAACTTCGCTGCATCCCTGCTGACGGCGTTCGACCATCTCTTCCGAGGTCGGCCTAGAGGCCGGATACCCACTGGGACTCCCTTGTAGACCCTGTAGAGAGCTCTGCTTTCTTCGCACCTTACAACGTGACCGGCCCATCTCAGCCTTCTTGCCCTCAGAATATTTCTGAACTCCGGCTTGAAAGACTCGTAAAGTTCGGCATTCTTACGAATGGACCCTTGGTCCTCTTTGATTGGTCCAAGTATTCTTCGGAGAATTTTGTTTTCAAATACTTGGATAGCCTTTTCTTGTTTCTCCGTAATGCTCCAGGTTTCGCATCCGTAGAGAACTATAGGTTTTACGATCACGTTGTATATCCGAAATTTCGTTTTTCTGGACAGCAGTTTGGACCCAAATATGCTCTTCAATGCAAAGAACGCTCTATTTCCACTCTTCAGTCGACAGGCAAGCTCTGTGTCAAGATCATTTTTTTCAGAGATCCCAGTTCCTAAGTACCTAAATTGTGCTACTTTTTCAAATATGGAATTGCCAATTACAAGATACCTACCATTATTGTTAAAAAACAGGGAAATACCTACAAGTGGTGGGCAAGATACGTACACCGAGAAACGGGGGTCATCTATTTATAAAGCAATGAAAATATATCTAGGTACCTATTATATTCACCATTATTATATTTTTAAAACTCGCATATTAAGTAAATTACATATATACATATGTACATTCTTATAATATCATAGCTTCTGAAGGGATGCACTCGAAGAAGAAGAACTAGAATGCTTTCACTGGCTTCAGTATATAATATATGTATAGGTACATATTATACAATGTGAATGTAGAGAAAAAAGGTTAACGAGTAGGTAGATTTACGATACGATATAGATATCCAAATTGGTTGAATAGTGTAAACGCATCTAAAACTGTCTACGAGAGGGGGAAAAGTTGATAAAATAAAACAAATGAATGAGAAAAGAAATGGGATCAGTGTAATGGCTGCCGATTTTTATCTGTTTTAAATGAAAACAATCAAACCGCCTTGTAAAACAAAGATTTATCGGAGCATTTTGATTTTTTAAACAGACGTCGAATAAAATAATGGATCGGAAAGGATTTTACAAACTTGTTTTTTGGGAATGCGTAAGTAATCAAATTTAATGACACTAGTAATGATAGAGAGTGGGCTGATTTTGAATAGAGAACATCAACCATCGCAGAGAATAAAAGGAATTAAAATCCAAATGTTGCCAATAATGTATTACTTATTCAATTTGATATAATAAATCTCCAATGTTTTTTTGAGTGGGGTCTCTGGAACGACTGAATATTTTTAAACCACCATAAAAATGGTAATCACCCCTCCCATTTTTTCGCGCTGTTGGCTGTTCACCTTTTATTATTCATGTTTGAAATTTTAATAATAATTATTAAAGCTAGTACTTATAATAGTATAAATGTGCAGAGCTGGCCCGTGACTATTTGTGGCGAGCACACTGCAAGAAATGCGCGTTGCGCGTACGTCACAGAAGGCTTAAACGGCACTTGCTTTGCGCCTCACACGCCACGCGCATCGCACGGACACTCCCCGTGTTCTTTGGCCTTTTAGCGAGACCTCATAGAGAATTAGGCAGTGTGTCCATTTGGAATTAGGTACTGTAGCCCCCCAAAACCCATGCAGTATCTATGCCTAGTTTGTATCCAAGATTCTAGAAACTGCATAGTGAACTATACATAGATAGATATATATAAATATTGGAGCACCTTGACAAAATCTTTCTGTCCAAACTTTAAAACAAGAAATAAATATAAATTAAATGTTTAATAAACCACTGGTTGTATTAATTAGTAGGCGACTGATTTGAATTGAATTAATTTCTGTTTCTCTGATTTCACAAAACTTTATGTTAAGGTGATGTCTCTAGGTAAAGTTGTTATCGAAAAATAGCTAGAAAAGTTTATTAATCGGTAAATATATATTCAAAAGTAATGAGAAAAATAAAATAAAAAATTAAGATGTATCGTGGAGTTCTATATACCAAAAATACGTGTCAAATTCGGTACATTTCTATCGGGTGGTAAGAATGAATGACATAAGATTTATTATCAAAATAACGATAAAAATGTACGTAAATCTATTACCTAGGGAAACGCTAAACGTTAATTGGAATTTATTATATCCTTATATCTTTTTTTTCAAATTTAAAAAACATCGATTTAGAGGTTAGAAAGCATGCAATTAAAATCGAAACATCTCGGTTCAGACTTAATTTATCGCAAAAAACGATTAGCGTTTCTATTAAAAATATTATTTAATAATTTTTAGGCTAGTTATTTAAATTTAATCTTGTATTTTTGTATATTAACGAATCGATTGTAAATAAAATGAATATTTGACAAGACTTTATCGACATATGCTGCTAACGCGGAAATAAATCGAACTATTTTTGAAACAGTACTTGCATAGATTAAAAAATACATACACACACACATACATTGAAAATAAAGGTTCGCCAGGTACGAAGACAAAAACTGTGTTAATTCTGCTGTCAATAATTTTTGTTAGCGATATTGGAGCATATGTCAATGGACTACATATATCAACCTCCACTTTCTGAAATAGTGTTGTGTAATTATTTCAGATATTTATTACTGTTTTGACGTACCTACCTTTTATAAAGCGATTTTAAAATAAATACAGTTTCATAATAATATAAAGAAAGCATACGAGCGAAAATGCCTAAGATACTTCTGACACACATCAAATTTAATCTTTGTCTAGTAACTGTACAATTTATCCATATTTATGTTAAGTGTTTAAAATGTTATAAGTAAAAAAAAATCGTCTATTCACGTGGTATTCGCGAAAATTATGAACAATATACAATGTTAAAAATAATAATAATTGTTAAAATTTCTAGTCACAATATTATTCAAAGACAAATTAACCCGATCAAAACAGCCTCGACAAACTTCCACTTCACTAACTTTTGTTCCATATGTTTATCCTGGATACAGCGGCAAACACATTTTGAAAATAGCCGATATACTGGATTATTTGTTAGTTTGGGTTAGTTTAAGTTAGATTAGGTAATCCTAAAAAATAATCCAGTATATAGGCTATTTTCAAAATGTCTTTGCCGCTGTATCCAGGATAACCGACTTGTACCCTAATTTTAATTAAATACATATTATTGTACTATATTTGGGCCATCAAACGTTCATTCCTGTCTACGGCCTTAAAATTATTATCTACGTGCCTATATAACTGTATGCCGTCCTGTCAAAAAGTGGAGGTTGATAATTTAGTATGTAGAAAATAGAAGTTATTATTAGTCTCCATAAAATATAGGGTAAACAATTCAGTGAATGAACACATAAGAGGTGAATTTGAAAATAAATTAAATTAAAAACGATTAAATGAACTAAGAAAATTATAACAATAGGTAGGTACAATAAATTGTGTATAACCGTGGTATTACTAATTTTATGCCGTGATGCTTTGATAGTTGAACATTTCATAATATTTGGATCACTATTTAGTTGCTCATTTATCTGCTACATCATAAAGTCGTAAATATTGTTTTTTTATGAAGCAATCATAAATACAAAAAATTAAGATCTACTTTTCAATCATAGTAGATACCTAGGAATATGGTATAGGTGTTGATAATTTTTAATTATTTATTCGAGATCTTCAGGGAATTACAAAAGTCCACACCTAGAAACCACTGGGCCAATAAGGTTTCTTTTTATATCTCCAAATCCATTTCACTTACACATTTATAGGTAAAATAAATAAAACTATCTTTTATTTTATCTTGCACTGTTCTTTAAAATCGACATTAGATTTTTTCAAAGAAATAACGTTCTGTCTTTTTCTTAAAATATTATGTAATCAGTGGTGCACTTACATCAAATTCTAAATTTTTTTCTTACGTTTTACAATTTTTTTTTTAATTTGTCACTTATTTTGTCCTTGGGTTTGCTTATCAAGATTTGTTCGCATGTTTATTTACGTTTTTTCTTACCTCCAACTTCTTTTTTATTCAATTCGTTGCGTGTCTTACTTTATTCTTATCTCAGATATAGTTAGTTAGTTAATACAAACCGTCCACTCTGTGGAGGCCCATATGAACCCATTAGGATCGGACATGGTTGAAACGAAATGAATTGGGATGTCTATATAATATCGACATTGTCATAATTATAACTACAGTCGAACTCAGTTATTACAATCTCGGACATAGCGAGATCTCGGATGTAATGAGGAAACAGTCGTTGACATTTGGTATATGATTTTCTCCGTACATTTTTATTCACTGTTATAACGAGATACTTATCGGATATACCGAGCTAAAATACTGGTAATGTGTTGATCGTTTAAAGACATTTCGATCCTAAGCAATAAAATCCGATCGGACAGGATGCCGCCGGGGACAGATTACGTTTATGACACTAGTTAAGTGTCTAATTGTTGTTTTCGCCGACAATAAAAATACCTATTCTCTGATATAACGAGTACCGCTTATAACGAGCACATTCAGCCGGTCCAACCTTCCTAGTAATAACCAAGTACAACTGTATATTCCTTATTTTGTTTAATAATAATTCGAATGGCATTTGTTTTGCTTTTCATTTCATATCATTCTTTTATTCCACCTCTAGTAGAAATTCGATGTAATTGTCAATTGTACAAGATTAAACTCAATCTTATAAACATTTGTACTTAAATGTTCATTTACTACTATAAATGAATTTTACTGTAGAAAAATATTTATATTAATTCGTATTGACAACGTAAAAAAATCTGGTTCATTGACTGGACAGGATACCCTTGTATTGCCACTGTAAAAAAAACTACGGTAAACAAAATGTAAAAATCATAAACACTTTAAATCAAATCAAATAGATATGTTAGAATTGTAAATATTTTATGGGGAAAATATTAATTGTAAATATTTTTACATAGGTAAGTAAATATATAATAAATTTAAATGCATTTTTATCAAGCTTGTGATTTTTAATATGTGGCGACACACAATATTTTATTTTATATTTTATTGCCATCTGGTTGCGATCGACGAAAGTTTTTAGTAACACATTTTTAGAAATTCATGGTAGATGCCTGTAGATGCCTGTAGATGGCGTTGAAGTCACATTTGATCGTAAATTGAGGCAAAGAATTCGCCTTAAGAGCGTACTTCAGTGAAACGGCAAATAATTTTCAACAGTAGGTGCAGCGAAATTTCTCACTAGTCGCCAATTGGAGACCGACAGTCGAGGTGTCTGCACGTCGATTTGTTTTGTCATGGCGTCGGATGAAAATATTCTTAAATCGTGTAAAGATCCTAAAAAACTTTATGTATGTACTTAAAAAAGAAAACGTATCAATGAATATACTATTAATATTAGTAATATAACAATAAACATAACATTAAATGGACGCATGTTGGATTCTTATGACAAATTATGTTTCGTTCGGCACGCGTCATTTGCACAATCCGCGCATCGCCTAGCCACGATCTTTTTAGACCATGCCTCAACTGAAGTATAGCCTTAATATATTCACTTCTAAGTCTTTGCAATGGGCGTAGCCTTTTTTCTATACTCCTTTCATACAATATTGATAACCATGCCAAAAATGGCATGAAAGATATGAATTGTAATTATTTTTCTGAAATACGTTTCCATTTCTGAAGTATCCGTTCATTACTCTGCTACCTTATAATAAATCTCTGCAATTCCATATTGGTTAATTGGGAGACAATGGTTCTAAAAAAGTCTATACTTAGGTACCTATTTACACATAAAATTTATCATATTTATGCACAGAGGTAGGGTACATAAATAAAGTGATGGAATAAGATATAAATATTTTTTGAATGAATTGAAATGAAACGCCATGCAGATAACTTTATCACAGTACCTATATACCTACAGAGTATTGACCATAGAGGTATTAAATAAAAAGAGGGGTAAGGAATCGGTTTTCTCATACAACTGAATGAAGCAGGCCAACAATAGCCGACAACTTACGAGAAATAGCGACGCAACAAAAAAAATGCAGGGCATCACGGAGAATTGTGACGCTAGATTTCAAAATCAGTCTATCAGTCCATGATAGATGAATGGGAGAAAAACAGCTCTTTGTTTTCTCAAATACACAGTCACAAGGGTGAAAGTTTATATTATTTCGTTTATAGAATATTTAAAATGAATAAATTCCCCATTTTGATAATGCAGAAATGTAAGAAAGCAGTAGTTCTTCAGAAATTCACAAAAAAGTAAAAAAATACCTAAAGGTGGACTTGGCTGATTTTGAAATGTAGTGACACAATTTACTTTGGTCATTATAACGTACCCATATAATATAATGTTAACGTGGAAATTTTGCCGCAAATTGATTACCAGCCTGTTTCACCATACTTGCCAGCTTCACCATACTTTCATATAATCTGCCGCCCCTAGGTATTGACCCTTCTTGGCTTTAAGGGTTACTTTTGAATTTTTGAATGGACGGCAGAAAGTGTTTGAAGAGTTTGGGTCATAGAGGTATTAGAGATAGAGGTTGGGAGATAGCACAGAATTTATTTATACCTATACGGTGGGGCCCCCCTAAAACTACATTCATATATAGTTATATATATTATATATAGGTATATTAAATTTATTTAAAATTTTAAAAACATAGCAACAGCTATTTAATAACAGGAGGTTGCTTTACTATGACGGTGGCTGCATATTCAGGCCAGCTTACAAAACAGCGGATATTGGCGGAGTCAATAGGTCAAAACTCAAAACATACGTAATAGGTAGATATTAATATTTTTGGTATTCTTCATGAGGAAAAAATACTGAAACAATTGCTGAATATAACTTTATTTTGACCAAATATCTGTGTTAAAGATTTTAAAAAGTATTGTATGGAGGCAAAACCTAATTATCGTGGTAAAGGTTAGGTTAGCTTAGGTTCCCGTTTGTTGTAGGTAGAGTTGAGTTTCGGGAATTTCCCGACGGGAATTCTCGAGAGATTTTCGAGATTTTCAATCCCGAATCTCGAGAATTGAAATTTTTAACATTTCGGGAAATCCCGGATTTCGAGAATCTTTTCTCGGGAATCGGGATTTCTTTGTTATCAAATATTAATTGAAAAACGATTTTTCCATATGAAAAAAGTAGACAGAAAACATAAAACGTTCACAGACTGATCGGGGGCATTAAACACAATTAAGCCAACATCGACTCAAAATGAGCGCAATTTTTCGACGTCAGGGAATTTTGTGTTTTTTGAAATTCTATTTTAATAAGTAATGTTTTGATTTTTTTTGTTTTCCTAATTCTATTTGTTTGTCTTCTTACATAAATATATAAAAATCTTTTTTTTTTGGAATTCGTCTGTTTTTAAACTGATTTTAGGATTTTTTAGAGTTTTTTTTTAAATTTCCCGATATCTCGAGAATTTTTGAGAATTCTTTTCTGGAAATCTCGAATCTCGAGAATTCAAAATTTCATCATTTCGGGAAATCCCGAATCTCGAGATTAAGATTTTTTCGGGAAATACCCACCCAACTCTAGTTGTAGGTATTTACAAAGTTTACTGCATTGGTATTGTAATCAAATGGTAGGTCTCACTTACAAAATAAAAATATACAGTTTTGCTAATAAGAAACTAAAGAAATGAGAAACTGTAGGTATGTTGATTTGATGCATATTGAAATGTAAGTACCTAGTAAAGTTCATATCACTGAAATATAACTGTATCTTGCAGTAATTAGGAATGATATACCTATCGAGCAGTAGACAATTTTATTATCCCAATGATGAATCAAACGTTAATAATTTAAGTTTTTCAAATAAAACGAATAAAAATTCCCATGTGGATGACCTTTTAAAAAATAATATGTATCAGGCTGTCAGAAAATACGTGAAGGTTGAAATTGGAGAATCCGGTCCGTCACGCCCACAGTTCGTTCTATTTATGAATGTAGTAATATTATTTGAAGACAAAATAATATTGTATGCGAGTACTAAAGAGACTTGTCATACACGCTCATCTCGTTGGTATTGGGATGATGTATCCACCCCACCACCGAGATGTTATCCTGTTACTTCTTTTGAAACCCGATACCGATAACTACATAATACAGTTTTGATTTCATTCATGTTTTAGTTTAGAAATTAAAATTAGAGTTTACTACGCACGAGAATAGCAGGTAAATCATTATTTATAACATGTAAATATTTACGAAAAAGTTATTTGATATCATTAGTGTTGTTGTTTGCTAGTAATTATTTACAGAACGTAGTATTGGATAGAATTTTAGTTGACGGGGAAAATAGAGAAATTCACCGACTGCAAGAAGCTAGAAAATATATTATGTAAATTGTAGAATGTAGAGTGGCTTAATTTTGTTTAGAACGGTGATCACAAAAAAAAAATACATGCTGAACTTGGAAAATTGCTGAAATGGTAGTAGATAATAAATAATAATATAGGTAATACTCATATATTTAATATAAGGCCCGTTTCAGACGGGACACCGGTGTCGCGCTTGATATAATATAGGAGGCCTATGTATTCGAATAAACTGGCCTTTGTATTAAGTTTATGAACGCCTCAGATCTAATGAGTCAACGCATAATTTCGCGTTATAAATTAGAACATAAAACTGGCTGCGGTAATAAAAACGAGTGTATCGGCGGCTTGAGAATGTAGCGGCCGACGGAAAAGTGTACCGGACACGCGTTGACTCATTAGATCTGGGGCGTTCATAAACATAATACAAAGGCCCATTTATTCGAATACAAAGGCATCCTTATTATATACGAGTGCGACACCGGTATTCCGTCTGAAACGGGCCTAACGATAATGCTGCTAACAGTTTAGCCTAGCGAATTGAAGTTGATTTGTCCTGGAACTAAAATTCAACAAATAAGACACAATATAGTAATGTGTATTATTTTTGTTGAATTTCATAGTGTCTTTTTTATTTCAGTCGTATTAGTGTGCCGTTTGATACTAGGTACTATAATATATATTGAATTTATTTACACGTATAGCCAATGATACGTCTTGTCATAACATTGTGTATAATTAGAAAGATGAAATATACCTAAGTAGGTAGGTATGTCGGGTTTATTGAACTTGCTATTAATAATTAGAACTAATGACGCTATTCAAGTTTGGCTGATAGCTGTCAAAGAAAAACTGCAGTTGCAGTAAAACTTCTTGCATACAGGGATGATTTCTATTGCAATTTTCAGTAAGCAACTGAAGTTGATTGTGTCCACAGAACTGATAATAAATAGAATACCGATAGGCTATATTCAATACGCCGCATATTGATGCAGGGTTTTTGAATTTGTGAGTGTCCTACGAAAATGAAGCACGCATTATGCACGTGCAATAGTGTCTGTAATACACCAACATTAAATGAGCGTAAATGCATAAACCGAGAGCAGTTTTCAGTATTCGACGTACAACGCATTCTTGACACGTGTGTAAGTTTAACCCGGATTCTTCCTTACTCGAGTCGGTTACCTGCTATCGCCTTACCCGTTAGATATTTCAGTTCCCATTATTTCTGAGTTCCCTGGTTGTGCCCTCCGAGAGATGAGCCCAAACGCCCTGAACTTTCCATGTTCACGACATGGCCATTGATATGACCACGTTGGTTTTCAACGTGTTGTCAATGTTACATCTAGATGCGACACGGGGTCAGTCAAATCCAACGCAGACTATAATCAGGCCGTGGCACTGAAGTCTTCGAATGAAATGCGATAGTCTAAGCCTAAGGAAATGCGGTAACTTGTTCGTAATACATGCAGCAACATTTCGTTAAAACTATTAACCATTAATTTCTATTTGATACATTCATCATTATCTACCGTTTACCTTTACCTCGGCGCTAAAGCTGTACTAATTTGTGGGATAATCGGTAGGTATATTATTCCCACTTTTTCATACCTATATGCAACGTTTTCCCTCTAATTTTTCTATTGTGTGTGAGGATCATCAACGCATCTGAGCATTTTTTATATTTTGCATTCGAGCAAAACTAAAATCTGGCAAAAGAAACTTTCTTTTACAATATTTTTGTGAGAGGACTGTGCGGGGGATGAAAACATGTGTGAGGACACATTTTGGTAGGTGTGCGCGCGCACACGCGCACACCTTACAAGGAACATTGCCTATGTATGTATTATCATTGGATCCAGTTATTCACGCAACGCCCCGTATTACCTAGTGTCTCGTCTAACATAAATGGAGATGGCTTCCCAGGACTTTTACGCGTGTTCAACCAATGTTCGAAACTGGCTGTCTGAAAATACGAGTGACACATATTGTAACAGTCGGAATTAATTTAGTATGTAAGTGTAATAGTGGTTGGATCAGTTGGATATCAACTACGACGGAGAGTAAATTAGTTAGAAATGTATAATAATAATCACGAAGAGACGCTTTACGTGGTTGGGACATGTGTTCCGGGTGACACTCTGTACCCTTATGGCACAGCCTCAAGAGTTCCGTCGCCGTGGCCGGCCCTCCCTCACCCTGCAGCGGTACTACAAAAGTGATATACGCGCTGCAGGTCTGGCAATGAGGGAGTCGCGAGAGTTAGCGATGGATCGAGGGAAGTGGCGTAAACTTTTCCCTGCCCTATGCCCCAATGCTGAGGCGTGAGAGTGTGAAAGAAGAAAAATAAATATCTGATATAACAGGGGAGATACAATTAATTATTATTAAATGGACAATCATTGGCGTAAAAAAAACGATTCAAACGCCATTTCAACGCCCAACAAACTCCCATTTAACACCAATCAAACTGAGCAGTTAAAAGTCGGTCTGTCAGCCATCGGGAGACGTCTAAATTTAAATAAATCAAAGTTAAAACTAGTGTACGGCTGTCTCAGAGACGCTGGATGTCTCGGCCGGCGTGTTTACACTCAACATCTCGCGCACAACGAGACACGAAAACAAACAGAGAAACAAAATAAAAGCATTTCACTAATTGACGTGACGGGGCGGTACTTACGGTTCATACACCTGTCGGTAGTGACAATCGCGTCTAGCTTAGTGATGGATTCTATCAAAATATTTGACACATTGTTTGATAACCAATGAGTCGATGGTAAAAAATTGACTACTCGTAACCCAGTTTCGCTACTTTACAGGGGAGCATTAAAACTGAATAACACGAAAAGTATTGAAAACAAAGCAAAACCAAAAATACGCTATGTTTAAATAGTGAAACAACGTTTTTATTTATCAGATAATGTTAACATTTTCATGAAACATAGAAGTTATTGACGAAAATATATCTTACAAGGTTACAATATACAACAAAAGAAGCTTAATTCTATGATACGAAGAAACAGTTCATACTAAATGGAACCTCTCAATCCCATTTCAATCAGTTTGATTTATTTTGATGAGGGAGACTATCATAGAATGCGTGGCATTCTACAGGTATTCCAATTTTTTTAATTCCTGCAAATCTTGAAATTTTGAAAAAACTTCGAAAAAACTGCCAAAAGCGTCACATACGAGCTATCAATTTTTAAAATGCGTCATTCTACAATGCAATTAAGATATTTTATGTTGACACCTCGTAACGTTGATTCCTCGTAACTTAAGGCGGTTCTACCTTAACGCTTTCGCTGCTGAAGAGATAATGAGATTTTAATTGCCCCCTTTAAAATGCACGTTAATTACATCGATCGGCCGCCTGGTCATTACGCGCCGTGTGCGTCTTCCGCGTCCAAAGTAATAAGGGTTCGTAGGGACCATCCCCACATCATCATGTCAAAAATATACGTCCGATATTTTTATCATTGTCATAATATACCAACTTAATTACATGATTAATTGAACTTTTTAATTTATTTTATCCATGTAAACTCGTCACGATTTTATAGAGATATTAAAATAATTAATTCAATTAAATACACCCTATTTCATGGCGACGCCTATTTACAAATTAAGAAAGCTATGGCGTCTATTTTTCGCTGACCGGGGGTCACTCAGTCCCATCCCGTCGCCGCGGTACAAATCTCGTTCTACAAAGGATGTGAATGCATTAGCGTTAGTATGCGCATACTGAGGAGCGAATCGAATGACCCTTGAGTGAGTAAAAACGCTCGCTCTATGTCGTTGTTCAAAACCTGATAATGGTTATTATCTATAAATCTAATAATAATTATTATAGCGACTCAGATAATCATAATATGATTATATTATTATTTCTGCTGAAAAATTTCCCATTTCCTCATTAATAAAATCATATTATTTTCAGTTGCTTAGTACATAATGTAGGATAATATGAGAAAGTAGGCAGGTATGTATATTTAATAATTAATGGCCCCACCACCTTCTCTTCGAGTCTTCGAGCCGCCACTGTTAACACCTATAGGTACATTATGGTTACGAGGTAACTACTTTTGTTATTATAATCAGTTTTATGACGTTTCCTGTAATTTTGAGTTAACATATTATAGGTAGGTATTGAAAATCTGAACAAGTTGGCATTCATAGTCCATTTTGGCCAAAAAATTGGTTACGAGGGGTCAACTTTAACGCGAAAGTGGGTTACGAGTAGTCAATTTTTCACCATCGGAGTGGTAATTACTAGTAAATCATTACTGAATTAATTTAGCTAATGCATCTAGGTTTTCTAGCAAGCGGACAGACGCTTGAGTCGCCAGCCAAATGTCCCCGTTTGGCCGGAATCGTTCCGTAGGAGTTGAATTATAGTCCCTGTCCAGGATCCCGATTGAAGCTGACCAGGGACGCACAATATCCCGGAATTTTATAAAAAGCTACCTGGTATAGTAGGTACCTATACGTTTTATAACTTTGCACCTTTTTTGCACTTTTTACTATACTGATACGCCTCTTTGCTTGATTACCTCGCATTAAATGAGATCAAATGATATTCAATTATATTAACATATCTAGTAAAAAATAAATGAATAGATATTACATATATTATGTAAAACAAATATTTTTAGAATATATTATTAAGTACCTACCTACATCATTTTTATCCCAGCGCCGAGGGGCATAGGGCATAGGTACTCGACCTAATAATATAATTGCACTCTGTAAAACAGTTTAGGCACTAACGTGGTAAAACGCAAGTAGGTACATTTATTTAAAAGTTACTAAGTACCTACACTTTAATGTTTCCCCATATTTATAGGATTTTTAACATGTTCTTTAGGAATTTTCTGACTTACTTCACTATGAAATATTGTATCGGAAATATATGGCCGTATATTAAAGACCGTCCAGCCTCTTTCGGTCGTATAATACTGACATAAAAATCATGTCTAAATTTAATAAAACACGGTTCTTGTCGATTTAATTACACTTTACAGGAAGCCAGCAGCAAATAAATATTTTGAAAATAGCCGATATACTGGATTATTTGTTAGGTTAGGTTTGGTTTTCATTCTTGAATTTATGAATTTTGCCAAAATCAGCTATGAAAATTGAATTAATGTCCATATTGAATCTAGTAAAATTGGAGACCGTATAGTATACGGTCATCTCTTTCCGATGGAAAGCTCACGGCGAACTGTCCCACGGTGAAATGTTTTACGTAGGTACAATTTACACGTAACCTGCTTATCGTCACCTTACTATTTAGACCTCGTAAGTCCGATATTATGGAAAAATTAAGTTTGTTCGACTAAATTTAAACAAAAAAACATTTTAAATCATATCAAAACCTCAGTTCTCTAGACTAGTATGCTGTCCATCTATCGAATATTTTAAAAACTCGTAAGTCTCGTGTTTTCAAATATGGAATTAAAACCTCGTATGTCACAATAAGTGTTAGCAGATTCATCGATTAGAGTGGGGTTTAAAATATTGTTTTTATTACGTTTTTTCCTTCCCCTCAACATTCTTCTCAAACAGACTTACGCGGTTTTAATAGTAATGTGACGATAACGTGGATATACTAAAACCTCGTATGTCACAACAAGACGTGTTAGCAGATTCATCGATTAGAGAGGGGTTTAAAATATTGTTTTTATTATGTTTTTTCCTTCCCCTCAACATTCTTCTCAAACAGACTTACGAGGTTTTAATAGTAATGTGACGATAGCGTGTATATAAACGTGGAAAATGAATATATAAATATATATTATTTGACCGAAATATTTTAATAACTGGACCAAGTATTAAAGATTCGTACGTGTCATCTTTACGTCACTGAATTTTAATGACTTGTTTCAGTAACAATGTTATTGTCACTAAGATGCAGCATGCACCCACCTGGTGTCATGGCTGATCCGAGCATTTAGTATTTAAAATTCTCTTCATCTTGTTTTGGTTTGTTTTATAACGTCGTTTGACGAGCGAGGACATAAAAGTCGACGTGGAACAACACTCAGAAAATATTTTATAAAAATAATGACGAGCCGGTTGACTTTGGAAGTGTCGCTAATCTTGGCAATGGCTTGTTGATACAGTCGTATTTTTGTTCTCACTGTTTCCAGTGCCACCATCATAAACGCGTTAAAATACAGGTTGGAGCAGACCCTTTTTTGAGTTGCTCCGCTCCGGGACCTAATACTTGCTCCGGCTCCGCTCCGGGTAAAAAGTTTTATTAAAGTAAAGTATTATTTGGACTTATACAAATGTTAAAAAAGTAGTTTTAAAATAATCGTCATTTTCATTATTAATTATATTTAACAAAATTCCTACAGAAAATCGTTTCTCATTGTTTGCCTTCTGTCAAAAAAGTGGGGTTACTAATTATCACTCGGCAGCGTTGCCATATTTCAAATAATTCCAGTAAGTGTAAAAATATACTAGTATTTTCATTGGATTTTAAGACGAAAATTTAATAATAAAAAAAACATCCGGAGTAGTGGAAGACTACAAATTTTCGGTGCTCCGGGTAAAATCCTATTGCTCCAGTGCTCCGTGCTCCGCTCCATAGTGGTAGGTACAATCCACCCCGTAATTTGTGTCAACATAAATGTCAGACCATCATAATAGTACTTACGAGTAGATAGGTTTTTCAAATTCAATTTCAATTTATTTTTAACATATTGTGACATTACAAATTATAAGTTTAAGACGTTCACAGCATGACGTGAAACATTAGAAAAAAACGTAGGTACCTAATAAAATCGATAAAGATGAAAATATAAAAAGAGAACATAATATAAACATACAAAAGCAGTGAAAATACAATTATACATCTATAGAAGTTCAAAATTTGCTAAGGAGACCCTATTTTAAGAATTAATAAAATAGCGAGAACCTAAACTCGCCCTCGCGCAAGTAGAATATATCAACACCCGAAGAAATTTGGTTGAACATAATTATCGCCCTTCCAATTGGCAACACCAGTGGCAGGTTGGTTCTGCACCTTCCTCGCTATTTCTAAGATAGTTATCGGGGACACACAGGTCAACACTGCTCAGAATGGCAGAGTTCTCATTTATACCTCATATACGTCGAAAAAATACGTAGCTAAATAAAGATTTCTTCTAAATTGCAGACTGTAGTATGTAAGCATACCTTAGAGAAAGTCAATTAGTTGGATCTTAGACTATAAATACAGTTGGACAAAGCCACTGGTAGTATCCATACAACCTCAAATAAAGGAGTCTCGAGAATTTCTTCTGAACCCTCTCTACATTATATCTACGTGGATTGTGAAAAATGCTAATTGAATAATACATATTATTATATAAGTACTTATTATATATATTATATCCACTATTCAGTGGCGCACCCAGGATTTAATATTGGGGGGGGCCAAGGAGGATAATGTAAATTAGCCCCATAGGATCTTTTTCTTCTTCACAGCCTAATTTCTCGTTTATCGGCCTTTTGTCTATTGCACTCGGTGTACCTACACCATGGTCCCTACATCCTGAAACGGGCCCACAGGCTAGGATATTTGGCGGGCCCCCTACCTACCGCCAAGATTAAAGGCAGTGTGAAACACTACATTAACGTAAATTTTGTTTTAGTTCAAATTAAGGGTACTCATACAGTGAATTATTGGCTATTTTTAATACATCTACTTTAATAATGAAGCTGTCGAGTATCGACACATAATAATCAAAAAATATATTACACAATTATATAATTGAAAATGTTCATGGGCATGAAGTATAATAGCGCCTATTTTTGCTATTAAAGCTAATTTATGATGTGTGTTTATCTCACTTATCTGGTCAACCCGACACGCCGGGCCCCCAGGCTAGAACCCTGTCAGCCCTCCCCAGCCATGACCTATACTACTCCGGAATTCGGGTGGATACCGAGAATTTTTTGACAGTTCCATTGGGGTTGGGTTTCTAAAAAAACCTGACATTAGTGTTTCGAAATCTTTGTGTTAGAAATTAAAATCTAAGAATTTTTTCTAAAAAGAGTGCTGGAGAATTACAAATCATTTTTGGCGTGTTTTTATTTGTATAAGCCCAAAGCTATGGTTTATCGGCTTTCAATTTCAATGTTTAAAATCATTCTGATAATTTTGGGGGGTGCCAAGGCCCCTTGACCCCCCCCCCCTGTATGCGTCACTGCTACTATTATACCTAATCTACGATCGTACATAGGTAATATATAAAATAACGAAGGTACGTCAAAGAGATCTTGTAGCGATTCACACAGTCAATGCGATCAATGCTAAAATCAAAATGCTCGTTGTGGTTTATATATTTTAGAAAAATTATACCTAGGTCTCAAAAGCTCATCAAAAGTCTTTCGCATATTGTGTCAAAGTTTTTTTGCACGAAAGCTTAGCGCCAACCCCGAAGTTTTAAGATGCAGTGGAGCTAAGCAATTTTGGACATTATAATAATAATAATATACAGTGACTGTTATTTAGTGCGGTGGCGTGCGGCTACCCTATCCTGACCCCCGCAAGCAGGGGTTGAAAACCAAGATAAATTCATTTATTATAAGAAGTACAGTTTGAATCATAAATATACCAAACCGATTGGAATGAAAATATTATATAACTTTGAAAAAACTTAGAAACATCTTCTTTCGACCATGTCCGATCCTAATAAGATCATATTATGGGCCTACACAGAGTAGAGGTTTGTATTAACAGATATTGTTTTTACGAGAAATGGATGTCAGCCACTTGCTCAACCTATTAGGTCCATACCCTGACAGACACAAATTGAAAAACAATATGTGTACGGCAGACCCAGGATTCGAACCTGGGACCAACATAGACCAACCACCAACACAGAAACATACATAGGTATTGAAAAAAGGATGGAGTGATATTCGTACTCCTATCTTTCACTTTCCGGATGGGTGGTTTAGCTTTTAAGCTATCAATCCGTTTATGATTCCAATAACCACGTTACGTTATTATCTCTATTTTAACGTATCTATTATATAATTACTTTCATTTTGACAGCTTCTCAAACGAGTATTTTCCGACTAACTTTCTTCAAGGTACGCTCGCCTTTCATTCTCTTGAAGCTCGTAGGTCACTTCTGCTCTTAACGCATTTTTCCCTACTCTCACGTGGAATAGTTTCCAAACCAGATATTCTGGTAAATTTGAATTTTTATGCACCCGTAAATTACATGCGTAGTCGCAGCCATCACCTATTTTGGGTGGAAGCTGTTTCCTTATGTCAGGCTCACCAGGCACCAATAGCTCACCAGGCACTTCCTAGAGATGTTGACATTTTTAGCGATTTATTCTTTAAATTTTTTAAATTCTATTTTATTGTTATATTTGTATTTTTTTTTTAATTTCTTTTCTATAAAATTATTCTTTGTCTCTGCCTTGTTTTTTCGCTAGTTTATTTACTTGTACTTGTTATGTGCTCAACGTGTCTTATTTTAAAATAAATACATAAAATAAATATTTCATAGAAATACCAGTTTCGGATCCCTACAGGTCATGTGTAGCTTGACAGAGTCGACCCAGGCGCTGTTGTTCCGAGAAGGACTGCAGAATAATATGGACATGCCGCAATTAATTTTTTACATCTGCCTTCCTTTACCATAATAATATACCTACTCTGCATCTTGGAGTAGAGTAGGTAGAGAAAACCTTCCGTGAATCTATATCCACCGGAATCATGGACATGTATCATCAAACTAATTTAAAGATCCAAATTACTTATTTTAATTACTTATTAAGTACCTATAATAATATTTAATTATTTTAATAACATAATATATTAAAAATTTATAATTAAATTAACTTAACACTGTAAAGTATAAACCGACTTGTACCAAAATTTAAAAATAGAACCTAGGTACCTACATCGCCTACAATCTACATTATGGATACTTACAAATATTTGTAAATAGTATGCAGTAGGTATTAAGTTCATAATTTATCAAAATATTTGATTAAAATAAGTAATTTGGATCTTTAAATTAGTTTGATGATACATGTCGATGATTCCGGTAGATATCTATAGATTCAGGGAAGGTTTTCTCAACCTACTCTAATCCAAGATGCAGATTACAGGAAGCCAGGCGAGAACCGCGCCAATTTTCATAGCCGATTTTGGCAAAATTCATGAATTCAAGAATTAAAATCTAACCTAACCTAACAAATAATCCAGTATATCGGTTATTTTCAAAATTTGTTTTCCGCTGGCTTCCTGTAAAGTGTAAACTGACAAGAACGAAATGTTTAAATACAGTAGATGGACTAGAATTTCACTAGATAGACTAAAAAATAAAGTAAGATTAGGTAGGACCGGTAGCTATCACAGAACAGAATAATAAATAGAATTCCGATGGGCTATACTCCAATACATTACATTTTGACGCAGGGTTTTGAATGTGTGAATGTCATACGAAAATGAATCACACATTATTATAGACGTGCAATAGTGTGTGTTGAAATCTTCAAATAAGTACACCAATATTGAATGTGCGTCAGTGCTTAAAACGAGAGTTGTCAGAACGAAATACAAGCATATTCTTAACATGTGTTTAAGTTTTTCCCATATTCTTCCACACTCGAGATCGGTTGCCTGTTTCTCCACATCCGTATTTTCGGTATTTCAGTTCCCATTATTTCTGAGTTCCCTGATTTAAATGTTTTAATACGGTAGATAAACTAGATAGACTAAAAAATAAAGAAAGATTAGGTAGGTCAGGTAGGTCAGGTAGGTAGGTATATTATATTATATAATGGCAGCGAAGAACTAGGGACGAGAAGAGTTGAATAAACTACTTATAGGAAAAGCTTTGACCAATAGTCACTCGACCACGGCTGTGGATTATACATTGATGTACTTACTACTCAATGGGATATATCACCTAATTCATTATGAATTGGGTATGGTCCAATCCCTGGAATGTCCGCTTCATCCGTCCAGCTGAACGTAAAAATCTCGGACACACATGTCCGCCAAATGTCCTTTATAAAACAATGTCACTCCAGTTTTTGCCCTCCCTTTCCCCAAAATTGACACGGTTGACTGAGAACTGGTCACAGCTTTGAATTATTATTTCCTTATATTTTTTGTTGTTAAAATCCCATTATTCTAAAATCAAACTACGAAAGAACCTGTCAAGTGTTTGCATTAGGTATAATCATTTATATTATATCAATGGGTATAATAGAATAATAAGTTAATGAAATATCGAAGTATCTAGGTATGTTAGATTTCGTAAACAATACTTTAGTTTAACGGCCCACTATTTTTCTATAATCTAAGCGGCCCACATAAATTATTTTTATTATATAAAATAGTATTCTTTTAATCCTCTCGCTCTAATGTTTTAGAATATAGTCATATTTCAGTACGTCCATGTGAAGTGGTGTTAAGATTTTTTATATTTATTAATTTTTTAAAGCATTTATAAAACCATTAAATGTTTAAAATAAATATAAAGGATAATAAGGCTTCAAAATTATTTAAATAGATTATCTACAACCAGGGCTCGAAATGGACCGGAGCGCCGTTCCTGTTCATGAAATCGGTAAAATTATCGCTCCGTCTCGTGGAAAAAATAATTTTGCCATCTGAGCTAGATAGGCCATATAATAGAAAAACAAACACACTTATTTTTATGAAATACACATAAAATTTGATGAATAAACTAAATATCTTCAGAAAGCTGTCGAGCGCTCCGGTTCGTAAACTTTTGCACTGTCTACAACGTTTAAGGAATGTCCAGAATCATACTTTGAAAATAGCATAAAAGCTCCATTTTGACGTACGCTGAGCATGTCCACCCTTAAACTTTAAATTATGATAGATTCACAAGAAAATCCAATGATTACTATGTCGCAGAGGTATTTTAAAATTATGTATTTTCAACAATGACATTATTATGATTTTCAATGAAAACTTCAATCACGTAGGTAACTACCTAAAAAATTTTTTTTTAATTATTTGTATCTACCAAACCAAAAAAATTTGTATTGTTCTAATATGAAGTATTTAAGATTAAATCCTTACAACAACAAGTATGAAGTAGGTACGGGAAACCATAACCTAGCGAAAACAAAAAAATGCAATACGGTTTCATTACAATTAGATAAATCGTTTTCAATCTATCTTCAGAGTCTTGGGAGACATTTTCATAATGTCAAATACGCTCTCTTAGCCCTTGTAAGCATTCATCTCTTTCAAAACCGGTGTTAGCTGTAAGTTCATGTTGAATTTCTGTCAGCAGTGTTTACAAAATAATTATTTTTTATAAATCGTACCCTTCTGCACCACGATTAATTATTACAATAATATTATATTTTAGTTTCAGTTAGGCCTCTGGCCTACACAACTTTACTGTAGCACAAGAAGTGTTCATGGTACAAAACACCTATAAGTATGTAGGTAAATATTTGTTTTAATTAGGAATGATATCTACACGAGATGTAATCAAATGAATGTTCTTATTGAATCTAAGAAAATTGGAACTATCTGCAATGCACAACGAACAACGCGTCATTCTTTTACCTCGATGCTAGATGCTATACGGCCATCTTTTTTCGGTACAACAGCTCACGGTGAACTGTCATACGTACAATTTACGTGTAACCCAATAAGCTATCTTTGTAAAGAAAGATTGTGTAGGTACTTAGTTTTATGAATTTGAAAACAAAGTAGAGAAATGGTTTGGAGCTTTAAGGGCCTACTAAATCTGAAACAACATCCAAGTTACTTCAACTTAAAAAAATCCAAATGCCAATGTTGTAGTAACAAAAAACTGTCAGTTCTGCATAAGTCATAACCCAAACTGGAGATGTTTACAGTGCTTCATACATAATTCGAAATCTATCTTGAAGGAAAAAAGCTTCGGTATTTTTGGTAACTCTTCTTTATAATTAACTAAGTATTTCTTTTATTCAACGAATAATTCACAAGATTTTAAGAATGTACCATTCTAATTATTGAACATACATAATTCTGAAAACACTCATGAGAAAATATAGCCAATAGAAAAAACCTTTTTTGAAAATAGTAAGACACCCGGCAGGAATGCAGGTTCGATTCCTGTGGCTTCAATTATTTATTGAATATACTTACCTACTTCATTTATATTTTACAGAAATATTATTTTAGAAAAAATTTAGAGTGGTCACCAACGATCACATTCGCGATAATTTTATCAAACAAAAGTAGGTATCTACCTATGTAATCTTTAATTACGTGCGCTGATATTTCCTAATAATAAGTCCCGGACATCCAAATGTGCACTCAATACAGCAGTTATAAAAGGCACCCAAGGCAACGCTGCTGAATCTTCAACAATAATTTTATTATTGAGGTATAGTCCATCCTAGCGACGTCCCAGATGTGTCTGGCAATCTGGTTGGCAATGCACTCAGGTCCAGGTGCAGGAAGATAGCGGATGATATTAGCAATCTTTCGTATATAATTTTAATGAAGATTTCCAATTACATAGGTACCTACTTATTTCGTTTGCATTAACTTATGTGTTACTTTTTTTTCAATATACTTAAAATAATAATCATTTCGTATAAACTGTACTTTACTGAATTAAAAGTATATGCAATCAATAACTATCACTACGGTCGGCTATAATAGAGGACCTCGTAAAAAATGATTTTATAAGTTGCAACGTGCGACTGTCGTACATAGATGTGATTTATTTGAAAAGAAAATAATGTGTTTAATTTTTTACGGGGGATGCTTCGTATGTTTTTTTCTCTTTGCTTGCGTTTTTTGTCGCATGGAAATCTATCAAGTTCACGAGGCCGTCACTAATTGACACCCTATAACCCGACACCAATGTCGGGTACATAAAAAACGCTCAGACAGGGGGTGTGAAGTGCGGCCTTTGTTTTTTTGGTAGAAATAGTGGATAAGTCTATTAATAATTTATAAAGACAGGCCAAATCGCAGATACCTATTCGCTGGACAAATCGCATCACCAAGTGGTAGATACCCATGGGCAGTGGCGTCACAAGGGGTGTGCTAGCGGGGCAGCTGCCCCGGGCGCAATAGTGGAATTTCGTTGGACGTGCAAGAATAAAAAGTGAACGAAAATTTTCATCCTAAAATAACCAAATTATGGGGACCGAACCTTCTTATGATTATGATAAAAAAGTAATGTGTTATCGTAAAAAAAATCCATATTGGTGCATTTTCCGTTATAGTTCCGGGCACTTAAATACCTTGATACACCCTGATTATGGGCTATTATAAGACCTAGAGTATATAATATATATAATTGATAAGATAAGTAATTATAGCATTAGTGGTAACGAAGAACTAAAGGACCGAAAAAAGTGCATAGGAACAGTAAAGAGTGGCCTTCAACCAGCTGAGGATCGAGAGCATTTCAAGATGATGATAGTAGGGACATCTAAGACTACGAATAATCTCATATCTTATTAGGATATGCGTGTATATGTAGTTTTATATTATGATCTTTGACAAAAAATACATGGTATTGTCAACTAAAGAAGTGTACTTTCTTTCAAGAAGGTTGTAAGTTATACTAATATAAAAAATATTCGTAGGTATTGGAAAAAACTCTATATTTCCTGAATGGCAAATAACTACTAAATCTTCATGATCATGGTCCCCACAAAAGGGGGACTGACAGGGCTCTAGCTTGTGGGCAAGTCGACCAGTTAAATGAGAAAAACACACGACAAATTTGATCTAATCGTAAAAAAGTCGCCTGCGGGGCTATTTTCCTTAATGATTATTAACATTAAAAAATATGTGACAGTGCGATGAAATTTTATGTGATAATATGATGTATTGATAATATAATTAAATGATAATTGACGCGTATAATTTTATTTTAAGTGTGTTTCCTGACTTAGATAATATACACATTTTTTTATCCAATATGGCGAAGGGTTACTTGGGTACACACACACAAAATGAGGTCCCGATCAGTGCTTCATAATACAACTCAATAAATCAATTGGATTGATTTAAAAATCGCTAAAAATACACGGAATACCCTTAACCCTGGGGTTCCGTGGAAACCACTTGTGGAACAGGTAGGTACTACTGTAGAACATCATACTGCCCTTAACCTTAGCGATACGTAGGGGGGCCCGCCATAGATCCTGGCCTGGAGGCCATGCATTTATTATAAAAAATATATCAATTTTGTTTGTGGATTTAGATAGGTAGTAGGTACAATTTTGTATAAAAAAAATATAAACACGTTACCTACTACAACACATGCCACTAAAATTAGCACCATTTCACTCGTTGTTGTCTAATCCCAGTATTGATAAAACACTAATCCCGGAATTAAAAATTTTGACCGGGGTCGGAATACTTAACATATTGTGTACCCCTGAAAAAATAAAATAAGGAGCTCTTTAGTCCCGCTGTGGAATTCGAATAATTGGGATTTATCTTTGTGAATAAATAAGGTTAAGTCGAGAAAGGATCTGTGTTTTTTTAACTGGGCTTAAAAAATAATGAATTATTAGCATCCGTGAACTAACATGGCGTGACATTATTTAAAGAAATATTTACTTTTACTTTTCTCACCCCATGAACGTTTTTTTTGTTGCGTACCTTTTCATATTCTTATAAATCATTGGGATTTAGTGATGGTTAGGTAATTATGTGACGTTACAATAAATATCAAAATGTCATTACACATTGACATTACATAATATTATATTTGATTTTTTTAAGTGGTCATTTTATTATACTGTGGTATTAAATGCGTACATTCAAAAAATGGGACCGTTTTCACTTCTACAATATCACTTGCATGCATCAGAACACATAATTTAATTTGTAGGTACCTATCGAGTATGTACCTACTTACAATCCACAATTTTATTCTACATCATATACTTATAAGTAGGTACCTATTTGGTTTAAGGGCCCACATGCGCCACGTAGGTCAAATGGAGCTTTTATGGTATTTTCAGAGCATAAGCCTGGACATTCCTTAAACGTTGTAGATAATCTATTTATTTAATTTTGAAGCCTTATTATCCTTTATATTTATTTTAAACATTTGATGACTGCATAAAGTATTTTTATCAGATAAAATAGTATTCTTTTAAACCTCACGAATAAAGTCATATTTCAGTACATCCATGTGCAGCGGTGTTAAGATTTTTTAGATTCATTAATTTTTAAACGCATTTATAAAACCATTAGTAAAATTATTGTTAACATTACATAGTGAAACATTTACGATAAAAAATATATTTATAATCTCTGTGATCCTAAATTTTACAAGAATTAGGCATTTTATTAATCAAAAAATGGGTGAAAAACCAGTGAGCTGATTTTTTTAATGGAAAGATATTTCCGTTATTACTAAGGTTATGTAGCTATTTCTATATACCTATACCTAATGATTCTCCTCGATTTGCTGCCCTTTAGGTAACTGCCGCCCCCAAGCGACGCTCAGTCTGCCTACCCCCACGGGACGTCACTGGTAATAGTGTTATATCAAGCAAAGAACAGACATCAAGCATATAGAAGCGTGCATCATTTTTTCTAAAGTAAGTACCTACCTATCTTCTTATAGTTAACAAGTCTGGTAATGCATGAACATAATAAAAATTCGTAGCTACATACTATTATTATCATACGATCCATACATTTGGTTCGGTGACAAACTAATAATAACTATCATTTTGTTCGGGGCAGGCAGTTCGGTGTGTTATGTAAAAAAAAAAAAAGTAGATCGGATATTGTCGATAAATTGGGCCGAGATTTAGTGCGAAGATTATGCAGTCCATTGAGAGAACTACTTGACAGCAAACATCAATGACATCAATAGTATTTCGTTGAAATGAACATGCTTGTCCCATTATTACACGATCCAATTCGCGCGGGACAAAAGACGTCCGATGCACATTTTTTGAATTCAGAAATGGCAAACGTTAGCATAAAACCTCACATTCACTTTTTATTACAACGTTTTTCTTATCTCGTATTCTTGTTTGTCCGGTAGTTGTTTATCCAGTACAAATCTTGCAATCGATTTTTGACTAACTTCCCGACTAGCTAGACATTTTAAACTTTTAGAATATATCAGAACACGATGCCAATGCATTTTTTAAATACTTTTAGCCACCTTTAAGTAGAATTGAATTCATTTTCAGTAAATTCTGTTTTGTATGCAAAGTTATTTCGACACCATTGCTAGGGCTCTGGGGTCCTAGCAACTAAATTATTAATATATACGTGCGTTACTATGGAAATCAATATGACATTTCAGTATTATTTCTATCAAGTACAAATTTTTTTGATCGTTTGGCATAAAGCCCATTGACGCAGCGAGTGGGGCGCTCGCGTAAAATTTCTACAAGTGGCGCGTAAATCGTCGAAAATACAACGTAATCAAATACGCCAGCGCACATTGGATTTGACGACGCCTTGTGCCCGCGTGCCGCATGATTCACCGTTTTTCGCTTCTCAGCGATACGATTTAACGAAAATACAATGGAGTCCATTCATTGAACACAGCAAGCAAAATCACGCTCCTCGAAGCGTCGTCGATAAGACGGGCGAGAAGCCATTATTAAGAACAATGTACGCTTTGTTTAGTTATTGCGTGTCCGATTATTAATTACAAGCCCGGAGAAATAATATAATATTTTTATTGCTTTGTTATGAGAGACGCTGTAATAATAATTATTTTGTGCTTCTTGGGCCCCTTATTACATAGGTGAAGGGTAATGCGCGGCAAGAGGCGTGTGATTATGGTTATGAATATACGCTTCTTACGCCGACTGCGCCCGCTCGTCCGTCTTGATGGGCTTTATGCCTTTAAGCTAGTCAAGTCAAGTTTATATGATTCAACAGAAAATTTAAAAACTATGTATATAAAAAGTTCTTTTTATCTTGTAATTATTAATGTTGTGATTTCAATTTGTATTTGTCGCGCATGAAAATTTTAATTTAATTAAATTTAATATATTATGCATGTTCATATTAAATAAAACTGAAAATACATACTTAGGTTAGACTAGAAAATCCTTAGGAATATTATATCATAAACCTATTTTTAAAATAAGTGTAAAACACGCAGATATACCTATTGTGACCTGTGACCTCACCAGGTTGAACCTGGAGCTCCGGATGGGAAGCAGTGCCTTACCCTCCTTTCACATTATACGGTTTTGGCCATACGGAAAAAATCCGAATCGGCAACAAGTTTATGCTCTTTTCTCACTGTACGGTTTATGCACGGTTTTTTTCGTCACTACCTCAGTTTGTGGTGAGTGTTAGCAGTTAGGTATATAAGTTATATCGACAGCTATAACTTGAAGCGAGCCTTCGAGCTAGTGTCGCGATGTGAATATTGCCTATTGACTGTTTCTCCAAGCCACCGCACCTCAAGTTACAATTGAGTGGTTCAAGTCCATTCTGGTTATTTTTGATTAAGCTAGGTTCAAACATAATATTTAAGTATTTATTGTTCTGTTTCCATTACATAATAACTTAAATGTACTCAAACTAACACTTTAGAATTGTAATCATACCCTTACAGAATATGAAATACTCAAATATTATGTTTGAACCAAGCTTACTCAAAAAAACCAGAACGCACTTGATTCACTATGCTTGTGAAACACTCAATTATTGGTCTCTAATAAGTATTACACATGTGGCAATCTCCACCTCGAAGCCATGGGTCGCAGGTTCGATTTCAGTGTCAACCAAAATAGCAGTAGATTGGAAAAAATGATATGACGTTTTTCTTCAATGTGTGTGTGACGTAGAGCAAGACCTAACAGGCATTCCTGGTAAAAAGCTACCTCCTCGGAGTGAAAATGATAATTTATTTGCGCAACTTATGATTTAATTAATAAATATTGAGCGATCGCTTGCCAATGCTCAGGCATCTCTGATGATTTTGGAGATGTTTCTCTTGATACGGTGTATTTTTATTATGAACCCCTGGCCGGCCTTTATAGTCTCTCGAGTCCTTCTGGTAGAACACCTATTGTAAATATCATCATTATTATCCAGTTCAAAAGAAAATTCGTTAATCCTCTCAACACAGAAGCATCGAGCATGACAATGAAAGATTGGTGGTGTGGGTAGGGTACCTATTTATTATGCACACACTGTCGGGTCTGAACACGTGTGCTAAATTCTGTAAATGATTCTGTAATTTATCTATAGTATGTCATTGATCAGTGATTACTGATTACTGATTACAGTGATTACTATATACTAATCAGTCGATAATCGGGTACTTAATTAGTATTTAAAGAATGGACGTGCCTACGTAAGTTACGTACAACGAAGGATTCCAATCCCGGGATCCCGAGCTATTTTCGATACCTATGAATCCCGGGATTGATAAACATAATCCCGAAACTTTCGGGATTGATTTTTTTATCAATTTTTATGGAAAATAAAATAAAAACGAAAATATAACAAAAAAATACTTTTAATAACAAATAACTACATTAGAAAGAAACTGAGTTTGAATGAAGTTTGATTTATACCCATGTGTAAGTTGCCGATTCATTTTATTTTTTCACATATATTAATAAAAATGAGAAAGATTGTAAAAAACAATGCTTAGCACTATTAACAAAGTAATTCCACCATGATCTCATACGTTTTACGACAGTTTCATATTTGGTTGACTAATTATATTTATGAAGCGGAAAGGCCATAAGTACACCATGATTTACTTTACTATTTTAAATCTCGCTAACCCATTCATTAAGTCTTCACTATCAGAAACAGCAATCTCATATTAAATTCACATTATTGTTTATATTACAATATTATTTACTCCATTAAACTTTGTAGTTCCAAGATTGAACGTATACAATATTAACAATAAATGTCTTAAATAGTATAAATAAATTATCCTAGATTTATTTTTGACCGATTTTATCAATGTTATTTGTAAATATAAAAAAATATATCAACAATAGAAAAAAATGCCAATCCGGGACCAGTGCCGGGATCCCGGGATTGTCAAATTGTAATCCCGAAATCCCGGGATCAGAATTTTAGCTCGGGATTGGATTCCCTACGAACAACGGTATAGACGCGCAGCGGCTAACCTGGAAATCTGACAGCTGTCACATTAAACCCGGAAATGAAATACATACTTATAGATATATTTTTTATGTCGTTTACTTGTTTCCGTCAAAGGAAATTATTTTGAGTGCGTGGCGATTAGTAGTAGGTGCTAACTACGGTTAAGTGATTCAAGATCTAAATACTACTAGTTAATTTCGTCGGAATTAAATAGGACGTACGTGGCTCAATAGGTAAAACACATTCGTACGAATCCAGTGGATCCGGGTTCAAGTCCAGCCGGGCGTTGTATTTTTTATCAAAGATTTCTTCTAGTATTATAATAATTTATGTATATAATTATATTATATTATATGAGGTGTTTTCAAATTGAGAAACTGTAACTTCGTCTAGACAAAAATAGTCCCTTCACGGCAAATACATAGGCCATCCGCCCACGCGAAACTAAAATCTAGCGAACTGGTTGGTGATGGAACTCATAAACTGGCCAGTGACTGATGCTTCCCACACGGCGCTACTGAAACCTAATAATCTCATAACAGTCATAACCTCAAACTATCAAACCCATTGTCTTTCCTACCTACTTCATTCTAACTAAGCTTTTTTCCGTAATATATTTACGGCAATATTCTGGCAGCCTGTAACTATACAACCATGAATATTTCTCAACATCTGACACATATTTTAAATTAAAAATCGGTTTGCCCATCTTTAACTTTTGACGTATTGGCTTGTTATTTCTTGTTCAGTTCAGTTCAGTGCTACCAATTTTGGTAAGAAAATATGATTTTTCATTGAATCTACTAATATTGGTACCACTGTTTTATGGGTGACTGGAAACTGAGAGACTGGGAGACTAGCATATCTTTCTTCGGTTTTGGTCACAAACGTTTTAAAACTGAGAGATTCCAGTCTTGCCGTCAGCGAGCCGCCATTGAAATACATTAGCTACTAAAGTTTCAGTCTCGTCTTTTTTAGTATTCACGTGAGCGGATGGCCATACTGTTTAAATTTTAAATGGATCCGAAAGATTGCTGGTACGAGACGGTTTTTCAATTGTTGTACCTGTTGTGTTTTTCGTTCATCACCCGGATTCACTTAAACAGCGAAATTTCTGTACTGTGCCTAAAAGTTTCGCTTTAAAAATAATCAAAAGTGGTTTTCACAGTTTTCTGTGAGTGCACATACCTACCTACCTTTCGAAATCGGTCAAGATATTTCGGCCAAAGAGTGCTCTCAGCATGACCGGAAGCCGGCGTACAAAATAATACAAAGCGACAACTTGGTTGTCACCGCGTCTGAGCATCTGCAGACCTCGACGTGTGTCGCATCGTCCAGTGGCAAAATTATGTTTCGCGTAAAGTAGTTTTAATTTAAAAAAATAATAATTATTATTATTGATATGCCCCATAATGTGACAACGTGCTCTTAATTGGTGTGACATTGGCGCAAGTTGCGCAACGTGTGGTCAGTTATCGTAACGCAGAAAAAATAACAACAGGAACAAAGCAATAAACATCAGCTGTTTAATATTTTATTAATGCATGAATGGACGGCTAATGAATGAATGTGGCAAAACCATTAAAAAGCAAATAAGTAAATAAAAATACATATGTGGGTAGAGTACCTATAGGTACGCTTTATAACTTTGCACTTACTACTACACTGATACACATATTTGCCTTATATCACTTAGCATACAATTGGATTAAATTAATGATACCTATTCACTTGTATACCTATGTCCTATATTATGTAGATGTAGTAGGTTAATAAATACATAGATAATATTGAAAATTTTCATTTTTTATAAAATTGCATTCGAAGCTTTCCGGGAATAGATCTATCTTTTTTCGAATATGTGTATGGTTGTAGGTATGTGTATGGTTGTAGGTATGTATATTGTCCTTTACTTATTTTTATTATGATTTAACATACGTCCTGATTTGACCGGGATTGTGTTGGTTTGACAATAGATCCTGCTGGCCGGTTTGTCATTTTGTCCCGGTTTATAATGCTTAGAACGGATTTTCTATTTATACTACAGTAGTTAGGTATATCGATAATTTGAATCCTAAAATGCCGTATGTTTTATTTTTTTAACCTAGGTAGATATACAGAGAATGACTACCTATACATTTACCCAAGATTATTGCCTTCTATAAGTCGCGTCACATCATATCATTATGAATTGTGCGTATTTTTGTTATTGTAATAATGTGATGATGACTGATGTCAGTCATCTTCACTCAACTCATTAATTCCCTATCTTAAGATTGTTCCCAGAATGGACGATTTTACACCTCTTGAGTGTAGCATTTTTATTGTTTATAAATATAATTAATTATAATTACTAATGTAATGAATGAATAATGATCTATTATTAAGTTTTGACGATTTATATATGCTGGAGTGTATTATTAAGTATTATTATTGATAAGGTCGGGGGTTTTTTACAAACGCTTCAACTATTTATAATTTGTTTACTATATATATTTTTTATTGTGATACTTGACTTAATAGGCACATAGGTGATTAGTTTTTACCTACCTACTTTATTGTATTGATTTAGTATATAAGTCAGAGTTAATAGTGTTCGTTGTTAGTGTGTGGTTTCCGTTTGGTGAGTATACACAGCGCATGAAGATGTCGAAAGGCGAAACCCGGGTCGCAAAAAACGATTCAAATGGAATAGTATAAAACTTAAATCCATTAAAATTTAAATTCAAATTCCAAGTACGATTAATACGTAATAATTACATCAATTCATGCCATGGATCTTCGAATAGCCACAAGCATTGCGTATCGTAGAATGCTGAGAGTAGGCCAATCCGCTGATAGGGCTGTTCGACAGTCAATTCACCCGAGAAGAAGATTTGTTGTATACCCACCCACCTACCCACCCTGCATGCATATCTGCGTATTCTGTCAATGTTTTTCAGATTTTTTTCTCATTTATTTTGATGGATTGATATGTTAAGTACCTTACCTACTTGGGTATCTAGGAAATTTATTTAAGTATTATTATTTTATTGTGTATGTATTAAATCACCACAATGTGTACGTAATGCTGTGGAATTAATTTTCGAAGTATAGTATTTATACCTATGCAAGCCAAAGTGAACGGAAGAAAAGTTAAAGAAAATCCTTCACTTGGATTGATGATTTATTTTTTGGGGGAATACCGCTTGGGTGGAAAAAAATATTTTTTAAAAAATAAATGTAGGTATAATAAAAGGGGTAGGTACCTAATGCTGTAATTAATTCATTTCGTCGGCTGAATGCAGAACTATTCTACCACACATTTAATTTTTGTTAGAAGGTACGAGTAGTAATAATCTTTGAAATAATCTACTTCAATTATTTATATTTTATATAAACAAATGTAGATATACCTACATCATATTTTAGTAGAACTGTTGATGTATATGTTACGCCGAATGTGCGAAATTGACTATTACATGAAATGGGCAAAATTTTGCCTAAATCATGAAAAATGCAAGCCCGTTGCCTTATTCATGAATAAGGCAAAATATCTGCCAAGTGCGTGAATTCGGCAGTAATTTTTCTGCCTAGTTCATGCATTGGGAAAATTTGATAGTAGCGCTACGGTGGTGTTTTTTGCAACTAAACCAAATGTCTCAAATGCTCAATGCATTGGTCAAAATAGATGGTCGCGCTCCGGTGGTGTTTTTTGCAACTAATCAAACTAACAAAATCTAATGACATTGATTATATCAAAATATACCAATCAATAACTACAATGACATTCATATCCATTTACTGTGCCCAAAAAAAATCTAGAACTAGGTACGAGTATAATATGATAACGGAAGAATTTTATTAAAAGGTATTTTCGCGATTTGATTCATGCTTGTGTATCAATCGTGCAATGGTCGATTGTTTGTTTGTGATAGTATGATTTGATAGTTTGTTGACAATTGTTAGCTAACCTCAAAATGGACATTCAGTTGAATTCAGAATTACAAAATCTAACTTAACCTAATAATAATTATATTATATTATGTCCAATTATAACTAATAAAACCATCCGTATTAAATTTACTTTTTCTACTGTCATGTTGACAGTTTAAGAATTCCATACCCTGGCGAATTGACGCACTCGGTAAATAATTTACCTAATTCATGAATAAGGCAACGGGCTTGACTATTACATGAATTAGGCAAAATTTTGCCTATTTCATGTAATAGTCGATTTCGCACATTCGGCGTAACATATATATTTATTTATATGAGTAATAAATAACTGATATGTACTTCTGTTTTCAAGGTCTACATTCAGCGGACGATTTTTCCCCTTGGCATGCTAAACATTATTTGAAATATTTTATTAGTTTTTCAGCACGTAAGATTTAAAGATCCGTTATTGCTTATTGTGTCTATCATTTTTTTTATCACACCGGATCAATAAATATAACCGTTGGCCACCCAAAGAAATAAGAAATGCCGTAAGTATGTAATGGTGTTAAATAAAAATATTTTTTAATACCGAGCAAGCATCGTAAAGGGGTGATTAATTATTCTAAGGTGACCTCTATTAAAAGTTGACAGGTACCTACTAATAAATAAATATTTTTTTAAACTAAATAACAGCACTTCGCATTCATGTTGTGATCCATAATGAACATTAATGTTGGCGGATGCCGATGAAAAATATACTTTATAAGTTTTCATAGTATTTGTTTATGTTAAATTTATCGAATGAGTAATAATGAAATCAACACGAAGTAGTTTAACTTCTGACAAAGCTTCCGAAAAACAATCACCCATTAAAATAAAAGTCGCTACAGAATTATAAATTATTCTACAAACTGACGATAGAGTCACAAGAAAGGATAAAAAATATGATTAAGCGAGCTTTCACATTCATACTAAATAGGTTAACATGCATGAAACTTAATTGTATCCCTCTTAAATCCAAAGTAAAATAGTATAGGGTTATATATAAATTGCACGAAGGAAAGTTAACCAAAACTAGCAGATTCATGGTTGGCAGAAAAACATTTAAACAAAATAGAATTTTCGTCAATCAGCTCATCGCCGAAGCGGAATTGGCACCTACAATCAGAGCATTGGAGCGGAGCTCGGAGCAGGGCACTGGAGCAATGGGATTTTACCCGGAGCACCGAAAATTTGTAGTGCTCCACTGCTCCGGATGTTTTTTTTTTATTATAGGTACACTAGAATTATTTGAAATATAGCAACACTGCCGAGTGATAAAAAAAACCTGACTTTTTTATAGAAGAGGCAAATAATGAGAGACGATTTACTGTCGGATTTTGTTTAATATAATTATAATGAAAATGACGATTAATATAAAACATTTTTTTATTTTTTAACATTTGTATAAGTACATATACTTAATACTTATTAAACTTTTTACCCGGATAGGAGCCGAAATAAATAATAAACTATAAAAATACTAGAATACCTATACGTATTTGAGTCACGACTTATCACGACATGCATATTTTGAAAACAATGTTTCATTTAGTTAAACTAATTAATAATTAGAGAATTTAACATTAATCCAAAATAAATATTTTGGAATAATAGTTAAGGTGTCTCTTTTTGAATATGTCTATTATAAATGTATGTTACTTATATTTTATATTGTTTTCGTTAAAAATGTCCCTATGAATCGGACGAAACCGGTCCATTTATTTTCTTAATAAAAAGTTGAATTAGGAGATACTACAAAATTTTCGTTTTTATTAAAATTAATAATACAAGGCCATCACAAATTGATAGTTACCACAATATATTGAAAAAAATAATTAAGTTGGGTAACTACTTACCGTTTACTTCAATGTTTTCCATAGTGAGCGATACCGCCCCCGAGTGTGCAATAGTAGCCTCGAAAGTAATTGGAAGGTGTTGAATATATAAAAAGGGTGGTGGAAGAAAAATGAAAGCGGAAGAAAATATTGAAAAAATTGTTCGTAGGTAGAATGGTGTCAGTTTCTTCTGGCAGTGCAGGCGACTCATTTAAGTGCTGGTATCGTTACTTTCATGTCACTTTGTCACTAACACCGTTCCAAAGTGATTTCATCATGGTCACAATGTCAGAAGAATCTGTACTAAAAAGAATACAAAATGCAGGGAATGGGACAACTGGACGCCAGGACAATTGGACGCCGCACTGTCGTAGACACGTAAACAGAACGTAGACGATGAATTTTAATCAGTTTCTATCTACTACTTAGGAGTTTTAATTTATTTTACTCTTAATATAATGTTTTGATTGATGAATGGTGTTAATTGAATAATGTTAAGTGAATTGAATGATGTTAGGATTGAGAATTACCATGCCTAAGGCTTTATATAAAAATAAAAACTCTTTTTTCGTTGGAACTTAAACATATGCACGATTAAATCATTATCTACGTGTGCACATTTAAAATCTCACGAACTATTAAATCATAATACTTACAATAATTTAAATATAAGTAATAATATTAAATATTTTTTTAAGTACGTATAAGTAACTAACGTCTATATATTTTCGAATTGCGTGGTGTCCAGTTTTCCGGCGCCAAATCGTCCTAGACCCAAAATGCAAGTTACCGATATGCGCAGATGTCCGCAGACAAGTCGTACAAAGTAAGTGTTAGAAGGCGATGTGCAGGAATATGTGCATGTTATTGGTTGCTTACAAAACGATATGTAGGTATTATAAATAGGTACTATAAATAGGCGAAAAGGTTACATTTTTCGATTTGCTAACTTATAAAGATAATTTGATGTTGCGAAGCCTGTGTGCGAGTTCGGTTAGATTTAGTTGCAATATCGATTCTTTATATGCACCGTTAAAATATTTTTGTACCTATACACTGCTGAGCAGTAGTTGATAAAATGCATATTATTTAATTTGTATTTAAACATACATATTTTAAGCCACTAGTCATATTATTATAAAGGGTAATAAATTAATCTGATAAGAATGCCGACAGGATATAGCAATATATGCAAGAATTTTTCACTTGTAAACTTACCTACCTACCACTGAATGTAATCATTACTAATCTGAGTAATCAATAATCATTTTTAGAGTTCATTGTTTCAATGTTGGCATACTATACCTACGTCTTACTGAATGGTTACCATATTGTGAAGTTCTATAAATTTACCACATAAACGCCGTTTCAATTAATATGTAGGTACATATTATTATAATTTCTATAAGACATCAAAGTACATGCATTTAAGTACCGATTACCTAATTATTTTTTTAATCAATTTGTTACTAAAAACGGGTGAGTAGGTAGGTGCGGTCTTGCGGAGTGTCTGGGACTCACGATTGTACTCGGTCAAAACCAAACAAACGCCGCTTATTCGACGCTTGCATGACGGTGCTGCTTTACAGTAGCGAATCATGGCACCTTACGAAGGCTCAAAGCAACCGTATACTGAGCTTCGAAAACAGGTGTTTGCGACGGATACTGGGTGAGCAGTGGGGTACGACTTTCGGAGCAACGAGGAGATAAGGGAACGCACCAAGCAGCCTCATCATGCTGAGAGTGAAAAGGTGACGTTGGACCTGCCTCGGCCACGTGCTGCGGATGCCAGAAGAGAACCTCAACCTGGCTTGCCTGTTCTTCAAGCAGACCGGAGTCCAGCATGCTAGAAGGCCGCTTAATACTATATATAGAGTGTACTTATACGGCGGAGCTACGGGATGCTGATTTTACCAGGAATGAAGCAAGAAGACTGGCGAGGGAAAGGAATTCTTGGAGGCGCCGCGTGGTGTCCATATGCTCCGACTACGGGACGGATATGGAAGAAGAGGTAGGTACGAAATTAGGCTGAATAATTGTAGAATGCTGTGGAGTAGACTACTTAGCGTTTTTTTCAACACCCATGCCAACTTAGCGCTTTAATTGCCAGATATAGCATTTTTGTATCACTTAACTGGCTTGCAAATATCGTACATGGCATGTGGCGCTAAGTTTATCGTATTTAAATATTTTAAAAACTATTCAAAAATTCTGTCAAGAAAGTTAAGGTCACGTTGGCAACGCTGGTATGTACGCAAACGTATCACCATACCCAGAACATCGAAAGCCACACCAATATACATTGGTTCGTGAACAAATAATGTGCAGGTAGGTACACTGTTCGAAAGTTGTATCAAAAGCGTTTACGAACGTTTCTTTATGCCGCGTATGGAACACATTGTTCACGCACAGACGTTCTTGGTCTGGTCTGGACTATGCGTTATAGTAAGTAAGTATAAAGTTTATTGATGTTTCCAGACAATACCAAACAATAATTACTAGGTTGTTTAATTAACGAAGCCCTTTCGCCAATAAGAAAAAAAACACAAATGAAAACATGTGTAATAATTTTATTATTACACGTCTGCATGTCCATACTTAAGTTGGTAATCAAATCATTTACTTACGAGATGGGTAAGCCGTCATAATAAAACGGATTCACATTTCACAAACAATGCGTAAAAGTGCCGATTTGAATTATGCAAACTATTTTCACAGACCATTCCGTTTGCGTAATACGTTGGGTAGGGCAGAGCAAGTTGAACCGTTTTTGATCAGTTTAGATATAATTATCTGTGCTAAGCTCTAAATTATTATTCAACCGATTTCTAGTCTCAACATTAAAAGATTGTTTTGTTATCTAGGTTTATAATTGAGCGTAGTTATACGCAAAGCAGCCAGTCCACACAAACCTCAAACAGAGATAGAAGCACTTTTATGTAAAGTGTGTTTTTAAATCCACAAAGCCCCTGTATACTGTTTATACCTTTTGAATGATAGACATTATAATATGTATATATATATATATATGATTTTGTGTAGCTTATAAAGAGATAAAAGCACAAAATCTATGAAATTTTGGTATTTTAGCATTCCAGGCTGTTTTGTGCAAAACGGGTTTTTTAAAATGTTCATTCTTGAATGCAGCTAACTCTTATTTTTTAAAGAAAAATCGTTATTTTTGCATCTATGTTCTTTAAAAGAATCCTCTAAGTTATTCAAGTAGGTATTATGGGAATTACAAAGTTCTGAAAATAATTCGAAAAACTTGTAAATTATACATTAATATTTAGCTGCCTGGCACTAATTTTTACATGAAAAATCTATATATTATATAATATTATATTATATATAATATTATAATATATAATAAAATGAAAAACATATAAGTACTTAATGTAATTGAGAAAATAATGTTTATTAATTGAATGTAGACAAACACACCTTATAGTCAGGATTTTAATAATTAGGTAAGTACACAATATTATCATGTGGCTGCTTTTTGCAGATCGAATATGGCATATTTTTAGAACGAATTTATATTACATTTTTTGTATGACAGCAGCTTGGTTGCTTTATGCAGATCGAAAATGTCATATTTTGCGATTTGAAAAATCTTTAAAAAGCATTTATATTAGATTTTTGTGTGACAGCAGCTTGGCTGATTTGTGCAGAATGTAAAACAAACGTGTGAGATTATGGAAATCACAATAACTCATTTTTTTTCAATATTGTGGCCTAGCTGCTTTGTGTATAACTACGCTCAATTATTACATGACAATGAAACAGAAAAATATTAACTTTCCGATAATATATTATAAATATAATAAAATCTATTGAGATAGGTACACACAAAAAAAATTGGACGATTGCAGCTTTGTAGATTTTTCATTAAACCTGACTAAGGTTAATTTCAAAGAACACAAAATAAATAGAATTTCGATAAGCTATATTCAATACGCTACAATTTGGTACAGGGTTTTGAATGTGTGAGGGTCCTACGGAAAAGAAACACGTATTGTGCACGTGGAATAGTGTGTGTAATACACCAATATTAAATGAGCGTCAATGCATAAACCAAGGTTACAGTTGTCAGAATTCGACGTATGACGTATTTTTGACACGTGTTTAAGTTTACCCCGGATTCTTCCTTACTCGAGATCGGTTACCTGCTACTCCTTACCGAATTTGAATATTTGTTTCTATGTTAAATTTATTATGTAATTCATAAGTAGGTACTAAGTGTTGATTTTACTCATCTCTTTTCTTCTTTAGGCGTATAATTATATCCATTATAGTTAATTTAGCATATTTAACGAATTTTTTATTTTATTTTTAGACTTATCTCCTTTTTCTTGCGCTTACAAAAATATCAATATAACGTCATAATACCAGCGAACCCAGGGGTCAATAAAAACAGATTCTCGGTAAGTGGGTAATCTTTATCCAGGAAAGGATGCTATAATATGAATTTAAGTAATACAATATATTCCTTTCTATTATCTAAATGAATTGTAATAATTACAAGATAAAAAGAACTTCTTATATACTTACAACGTTTTTAAATTCTGTTGAACCATATAAACTTGATTTGACTAGCTTAAACGATCAAAAAAAATTGTACTTGACATGTCATATTGATTTCCATAGTAACGCACGTAATGTATATTATTAATAATTTAGTTGCTAGGCCCCAGACCCAATTGCAAACAATAATTGTGTCGAAATAACTTTTCATACAAAACAGAATTAACTGAAAATTAATTCAATTCTACTTAAAGATGGCTATGCATTAAAAAAATGCATTGGCATCGTGTTCTGATATATTCTAAAAGTTTCAAATGTCTAGCTAATCGGGAAGTTAGTTAAAAATCGACTGCAAGATTTGTATCGGACAAATAAGAATACGAGCTAAGAAAAACGTTGTAAACTACAGCACGGATAGGTAGATATAGTACAAATAAAACAATGATTCGGTTGGTCGATGGTGTGCGTGCGGATTGGTGCGGATGTCCGAGCCATGGCCCCCACAAGGGGGGGGGCTGACAGGGTTCTAACCTAGGGGCCCGTGATCAGGAGGGGCCCGGCGTGGCGAGTCGACCAAATAAGTGAGATAAATACACGTCACGAATCTGCTCTAATCAATGACATTAATATGGACGAAGCATCTAGAAAATAAAATGACACTCACTTTGTGTCGGGTCTGCCGGATGGCGAAATTCATATTTTAATATCGGTATCGTACGCTCAAATGAACATTCTGCTTGCAAGCGGTCTGGCGACACCGCTGGGTCTGCCCATACAAAATTTCTGACTGTCAGGTTTCGACTCCACCGTTATTATTATGTTACAAAATGCCAATGTGCCTAGTTAAAAATTGTAAAAAAATTTACTAAACACTCCAAGAAAGATGGGATGTCACTTTGCATGTGTTAGTATTATTTATTATTTATAAAATGCCATTTTAAGATATTGATGAATGTTTATTCAATGCAATTGAATGACAGGAACCATTGGACAGTCAGTCGCCTGTGATTCGCTGGGCTCGCTTGCGTCTAATCTCCGAGAAGTCGTAAGTAACCGAGAATCTGTTTCTAACGCAATGAGTCATGACTAGACACCGGACATCTGGAGTCCTTTTTTTTTGGGACGGACTCGAATATTACAACATTTTTTAATTAAAAAATGCGTTAATAATTTATGGAACCTATGTTTTTCAGAAAAATAAGTTGTACGATGTAGTAGGTACAATGAAATATGAAATAAATGATATTGATAATATGTGCAAGAGACTTTATCAATACTTAATTATATAGAAACGCTGCTATTAGTAGATATACTATACTATTTAGAGAAATTAATGAAGCGCTTACGTATAGAGTGGAAGAATTAGGTGTTAATAGTAATATCTATAATATTTAATAATATTCCACTTTTTATATACCTATTATTGAAATCAAAGTTTCAAATTTCCACTAAACTACTTCTATTTTCACTATCAAATAACAAATCAAACTTGCTCCCATGATGAGAAGGACCGGACAGCTAGTGTATTATTAAAATCGTACCAAATCTGAATGATTTCGTATATTATGTTGATACTACGAAAATATATAATAAAAAACATATTATTATATTATTGTAAAACCAATTCAACGAGGATTCAAATCAATGCTTATCAGCTCGGAGTAAGGACAGATTTTTACACAATGCACAACAGCGGCCACTTGAGAATATCAAGATACGTCTGTTATATTTACCATAACTACTTAAGTACTTAAGCCAAACTAGTAATTATTTTTGTATACTTCACATATAATACGTTTCTTGTGATACGAGAATGCAACAGCTGGATTTAGGGATGGGTAAAATGGAGAATATCGGACCTACGTGGTTAATGAAACCATTTAGAAAAAGTTTCGTACGAAAGATACTTCAAATCGTACTTTTGTGTTTCAAGCAAGTGGTTGGACATGTTGAGATATTCAATTTTAATATATAGGTACTGATGTTGTAATGTTTTTTTGACATTTTGATAGGCCATTTTCAAACACTTTATATTCATCATGCAAAATATGTAAGTATATGCGTTTTCTGTTAATTGCTACTCCCTAATACTATAAATTATATATCATAGTATTATTTCAATGAATTGTTTCGGAAGTTATCAAAATGATACAATCATAATTAGTCGACATTGACACATTGTGTATATATAGTACCTAATACCATTGATAATAAATTATTTTATCAAGAAATATTAGATATAAATAGGTATAACACAGTTGCAGTGCCTACCATTTCTTAACAAGTTGACCTTCCCTAATAGCTCATTGCTTTATCCAATCTGGGAGTTCATGAAAAAACAAAATCTGGGAGATGGTAGAAAAAACAAAAAAAACTTAACCTGCGCGCTTGTTAACTGATCTACGTATTTTCTTAAAATCCGACATCACTTCAGTTTTGACGATTATGGATTATAGCTTAAAATTGTTGATTTGTTTTGTATTTAGTGAGTAGGTATATTTCGTGATATTTCACATTAGCTGGTTCCATTGTTTACGGGAAATGACGATTTAACGGGCTTACATATTGAATGTATTAATAGTATGTAAGATATTCATTGCGGGTTTTCACAAACACTTCAGATAATCAAAATTTGTTTTTTACTTGATCCTTTACTAATAGGTAAGAAGGTTTTCACATTCTTTTATTATATTAAATTACTATATAAACGAAAATTAGCTTTTTTCGATGTCAATGTGCATTTACGATCGGTGAGTGCGCATAGTGCACGAAGAAGGCATACGCCGGGTCGTAAATAATGACTTAAATAGAATACCTAGTACAAAACATAAATCAATTAGAATTTATTGATTAATGTTTTTGCCACTCGTACCCGTTAGATATAGGGACCATTATACCACGTTTTCCTCTAGAAGGTATATAAGGTACTTTTAAACACTTTTGAACTGATTTTTTGTCCACAAAATCACTTTATATTGAGACGTCACACAACTATCACAACTTACGATGGTTATTGTACATTTTGCATTTTTGTTTATTGTTATTAAATCTTAGTTGATATTATTCTTTTGACTTATTAACTTAAAAATAACAATAATGGATGAAATATAATATTCCTAAAAATTATAATATGGCACATACAATATATAATTGTCAACCCTCGATAGCGAAGGCTGCGTGACTATCAAATGCACTATGTAAACCTGCTATTAATATTGTTTTGAAAGCACATTGCATTGTTATTTTTTTAAGATTATCCTTTGCTTTGTAATTTTATTTTTGTAAATCCACGGTAAACATAAATTTATATACAATATTGGTATATACTACAGCTGATGATGATACATACTATCGTATGGAAAATAACTCATTTTTAAGTAGTGGACTTTTTGTATTCATCATGCGATTGAAAACAATAAAACCACATTCAAAATTTGTCATTGGTAGGGAACCTTTTTTAATATCTGAGGTAGGTGAATTTTAAACACAGAAAATTTTTCAGTGATGAATTTGCGCTATTTCATAATGTATATAAATCAGTCATTTAATAAATAAGGACAAATATCACCAACAAGTTAGTTCAAGTAAACAACGACTCCCACGTTATCTATACTTAATTAATTGACTTTTTATGCAATAATATGTACCTACCTATATTTTGTAATGTTATTCAATTGAAAATGTCCATTAGGATAAAATCGGTTAAATATCAAAATTATGAAATAAACGTGGAAAAAGTACGAAAGTACATATAAAGTGTTTTGATGAAATATGTATCTAGGTACCAGTCGTTTTATGTGATGAATAGTTCTTTACACTTTATAATATGTAAGTATTTAAATCAAATACATAATATAATCATATATCAGATAATTACTTTTTAATTACAACATTTAAAAAAATATAAAAATATAATGCTAATTTTGTCGAATGGCCACCTAATAATCGCCTTTAGCGTACAATGTATTAAATGGGACGGCAGGACTTTTTTAACGTTACACACCTACAAACTTACCTGTAGAATGAACAAAAATGGAACTACGAACTACCATAGGACGCCATTTTGAAAATTTCATTCGAATGTCAGATTTTGTCCAGTTACGAATCTTGATTGGGTAGTTTTCGACAATGGCTCCATTTTTTTTGTAGTACTTATTCCACTTTTAATCAATAAATTAGGACCGGTTTCGTCCGCCTCAGAGGGACATTTTCAACTGAATCTTCCCTTGTTCAGTTGAAAATGTCCCTCTGATGCGAACGAAACCGGTCATAATTTATTGATTAAAAGTGGAATAAGTACTACAAAAAAATGCGTTTTATTAAATTAAACAACAATAAATATTAACGTAATACAATGACTAAGTGAAAATCTGAAGCAATATAATATTGCAAAACCTTTAGAAGAATGCAATTACGGCTTACGCAATACATAATATTATAATAGTAGGTTCAAACGAATATTTTCAGGGATGTTTCGCATCTACAGATGTACGCCACTGGTATTTTGAAGATGAAATTTCTTACGATCGATTTGATGAAATTCTTCAATGTCAATAGTTTATAATCAAATAGACCAGTTTGGGCAGAGCATCCTCAAAATACTTAAATATCTAAAGAAATAAACAAGTAGGTATGTGACTTTTTTATCGATATGTAGGTAAGGTATTGTTGCTTGGTAATACTAATAGGTATCAATATGATACACTTAGAACATAAAACGGGTCAGCGGACAAAATCTTTCAATATTTGTATTTATATTAGTGGTAGGTACGCAAAAGCTATTCGATATTTAATTATGAAAAAACATATTCTACACGCATTTTATAAAAATGGTTTACCATTACTTACCTGCAATAAAACAAACCATCAATTTTGTAATGCGACCTTTTTAATTACAGTTTGCGAATTTGAATTCGTTTGACGTCGCCCGCACGTCGCGTTAAAATATTGGCAAGACGATTATTTTAATTACAATAATTACCATCGCACCTGAGCTGCCAGAAAAAACAACTGACAAATTGTAGAAATCCATACTAAGAATCATTTGGGCAAAAGTCTCCTTAGGATATTGGATTCGTCCACCATTTTAATGTGTTTTTTTATGGGTTGACGGTTAAAGACTTGAAAGATCCGGTCTTTAGTCATGACACTAATACGCCATTACAATAAAGGTTATATTACTATAAATTCTCGAAGCTTGTATCGCATAATGGAAACGGATACGTCAATGGTCACGTGACATCTACCTATACATCTGAGAATGACTTTCATGGACAATTTCTCGTGCGCGCCGGGTATGAAGTGAGTCGTCCATTTAATATGTCATTGGCTCTAATAGTAAAAGGCGCTATTTTACTTAGATGATATTAATAATTTAAAATATGTGATTGTGCGATGCAATTTTTAAATTGTATGTTGATACTCGACAACTCCATAATTCCAATGAATGTATTAAAAAAATACATTCACTGAAAATACACCTTATTTTGACCGCACTCGCCATTTGGAGCTGTAAAGCGTCACACTGCCTTTACCTTTAGACAGTAAAGGGGCCCGCCAAAAATCCTAGCCTGGGGCCCCGCTTCAGGATGTGGGGGCTATGGCCCGAGCCCTACTAATGGTATTAATTACCTGGCAGCCGATGTGCCCGTAGCGCTGACAATGGTACACGTATTCGTACGCATACAATCCACGAACGGAATCATTGTTTTGTTTTTACTGTACGTATATATGTCATATATCCTGTTATCCAACATGACAACATTGTCAACATGGCCACAGTATCTGGACAAAAAATTAATATCTATAAACACACATAAGTAATACACAAATAAATAATTTTCTACAATAAATAAATATCTATAAACTAATATAAATAAATTATTTGAACGTTGTATTACCTTTCTGTAATATTTGGCGGCCCCGCGTCTGTTCTCGCCCTCTTCACCTGAAAAAGAAATAACATTTTAGCTACCTATAATATATTTTAACTGTAGAAACAAATAGATATTAATCAGTAAATTTCCCAATAATCATATTATTTTACTATTTTTTTTTAAATATGTAGGTACAAGATCTCCTGTTCCGTTACCGACGCTAAGCGCGCATGAACGTATAATTAATTGGACGATCGTACTCAGGCGATAGTGGTATGTCCGTTTTTCTATCGGCCGATTAAGTTCAGCGTGCGATTACTACGATTTTGGTAATATTGTGATACGTGCATTGCGTTTGCATTAGTTGGCCATTAGATATAATTAACATGATATTTAAATGTTTTAATTAATTAGTAATTATCTGTCACTGCTGACCAGATAATTACTAATTAATTAGGTACAACATTTATTTACCATGATAATTATATCGAATGGCCAACTAATGCAAACGCGCCAGTCGCGTTGTCAGCATTAAATGAGTTAAGCGCGAATCAAATTGAGATGCATGTCATGGTGCATATCGACTACTGTCACGCTGTCGTAGCGACAAATTTAGTCTATGGTTTTGTCATTTTGCAGAATATTTTTAACCATCACCATCTCTGGAAATTCGCTGAAGAATGACACTGATGAGGAGTGCCAACTATAATATATTAGTACTTAATTTGAATTATTATTAATAATTTTAACAGTTTCTACGTGTGCGTACGTTAAAATGACTTCCGATATGACATCCATAGATAATATTTTGAACAGAACCCAACCTGCAGACCATAGATAATAGACAACACTTGTAACGAAAATACATAGTGCCAACCGCTAAAGTGTAGGCATGTGGAATATGATAAAAATGTCATGCAGGTGTCGATGCAGTGCAGTTCAACTTGAGGTGACCCCATTGTTGTTTTAGTGATTTTGGCAGATTTTGCCAACATTATTTACAATGTCCGTTTAAAGGTTCAAAATGTGCTACGGGATGGGAGCATCAGTCTGATAACATTTTAAACACCAATAACAACGACATTACACACTTTTTTTACCGTAGCGGCAGCTTACTGTGACGCCACGTGATAGTCCGGGACATGCTTCTTAATTTCTTAATTTGGTTCGCGCTTTACCCGCATGAAGTCACTCAGCCGATTCAATCTTTCAATCATCAGGAGCGCACGCTAAACAATGACAAAATAGACAGAATTAGACAGAACACAAATTTTTAAATCAGCTGGTTTTGCGCATGCGTTCTCTCCATACAACGCCGCTGTCGTAACTACACGCTACACGATTGCTGATCTGCCGTTTAATTAATCGTTCATGCTCGCTTAGCCTTATAGCGCCTGTAAACGTGCATGGATTTACTGGAGGAAATAGTGCTTATGCTTATTACTATCACGACTGTTTACACGCAAAAGTACTGACTGTCTCTCCAATTCATTCTTTAACAGTGAGCGAGACGCGATGTTGTCATTTTATATTACCTACCTACTATTTGACAGGACGTATTGAAAATCGGTTAACCTCAAAATGAGTAATACGTTTTTTTACCGGTAGGTTCGCCACTATCGTTCTACTGCGCAGGCGCAGATCTTATCTACTTGCGCGTTAAAATTCAGAAGCTTCCAAACTTGTTTGATTCATGCACGCATACATACATTTTCTTACTGTGAACAGTAAATCTATCCACGTGTAAACGGAGTATTACTGTCACATGAAAATTTAGAAGCTTCCAAACTTGTTTGATTCATGCATGCAATCTTGCCAACTGCAAGATAATTAATACATGTTTATCCATATATTGTCTTACTGTCAACAGTAAATCCATGCACGTGTAGACGGGGTATTATGCATTAATGAGGTATCGATCAATACAGGGGGTCCTTGTTATCCGAGAGTAATAATTGGTATCGAAAAAATACCCCTTAAAGCGAATCCGCTTAAAACAAGGACCAAAATTACTTAGTAAATGGGTTTAATTGGGACACGTTTAGAAAACAAAGACAATTAGTGAGCACACATAGTGTAGGAGTGTGGTATTGAAAGATTGAAAGTGACAGTAATTGACGACTGTGTGCTGTTGCGCTTTTTTATGTACTCAGATAATAAGGACCCCATGTACTATAATAATAAAATTAACTACTAACACCGCATTGTGAAAGAAATCAGAGCACATGAATAATAATCCATATAATAATTCTTTTTTATTTTAATTACTTATTAGAATCAGACCCAAGATGTTGAAGAAGAACTTCTTATTAACTCTACTACCTATCATAAAAGTGAAGCAAAATAGGCGACCTCTAATTCTCATGTAAACTCTCAATATTCTCCATCATGTTATTAAATTTATTTCTTCCATACAACATTGGCACTTATGTGAAACTGAAACTTGTGATTTTTTGAGGACAATCAGTTCATCGATATCTGTTTTATTTATAATATTTCAGGCTCTATTAGTATTAAAACAATTTTTTGAATATTTATTATATCGTCACATCACTGCAACAGCAGGACAATCTGCAAACCATAGTTTGGAGATAATGGCTGTTTTGTGTTTTTCAATATCTTAAATAATATGATTAAGTATTACACACAGTTTAAGAAAAGTGTTAGTTTTATTTTGGTATTGTTTTAGAAAAAAATACATTTTATGGTAAGTAGATGTAATTATAGTTTTAAATATTTCACAGAAAGTTTGTTATTGAGAATAAATACACATTATTCTTATGTTGCATTAAGATTAAACTACTTATGTTATATTATTCCGTTTATTTTGTATAGTCAGTAAGAAGGAAAATGGAGCATACATATATGACATAATTATTATGTAATATTCGTAAATAATGCTGCGTAAATATTTATTAATTTGTGAGAATATGGAAAACTACCTTTCGCCTTGGCAATTTCTACATGTTACAGTTTACAGGTGGGTAGGTACTTAGGTATACTACGAGAAATTCTTAAGCCAATTCAAGCATTTGAAAATGTTCTTCTGAAAGTACCTAAGTAGCAATGACATTAATATTGCTTAGTAGCCACTTATACAATATATTTGACATTTTTTCATTGAGTTTTTAAATTTATTTTTCCGGATCCGGGACCTCTACCAATTCGAGGGATACTGCCATGCTAAGTACAAAGACAGAGTTTTTACTTAGCAGGGCAGTATGGCCATTTTTTGCCCAGTGGCAAATCCGGTCCAGACCAAGTTGGCAACGCTGGTCTGGCCGGGATCCTTTATTTATGAAAAACAGTTCATGAGTGATACGATTAAAAACACAGAACAGATAATAAATAGAATTCCGATAGGCTATATATTATATATACCTATACCAATACAGTAAATGCTGACGCAGGATTTTGAATGTGTGAGTGTCCTACGAAAATGAACCACGCATTATAGACGTACAATAGTGTGTGTAATACACCAATATTAAATGAGCGTCAATGCATAAACCGAGAGCAGTTGTCAGTATTCGACGTAAGACGTATTCTTGACACGTGTTTAATTTTATCCCGTATTCTTCCTCAATCCTCACTCGAGATCGGTTGCCTGCTTCTCCTTACCCGTTAGGTATTTCAGTTCCCATTATTTCTGAGTTCCCTGATTAAAAATCACAAATAGTAGATGTATTGGATTGTAAAGTAGGTACTTTTACATTGTAAAAGATTTGTGCTTATCTCATTTATATTATTATACAAATAACACTTATCTCCATTGTCAAATGAAACTTCTTGCATCGAAACCATAAGCTTTCTTCCCCTTACAATCTACATTACACTGTTTACTTCTGACCCGCATGCTGTCAAATAAGGGCATAAACCTCACTCGGGAAAATGAGTAGCAGCCATTGTTTTTACAGGGAGGTCTTTACATTTTATTAATCTCAAAGCACGGGCCATTGTTTGAATTGTTCCAGACTCAACATCTGGGCATTTAAACCACCGCCTTTCGCCGCCGGATAGTTAGTGTTAGTAAGTAATACAATACCATTATTTAGTGGCAGAATTATTGTGCTTTATATTTTTGCCAAGTGTGCAGTAGACCTGGTAGTGTAATGCAATTTTGTAGAAGGGTAGAAAACACCGCGTGTGGCCGAGCTTGAATCGCTGCACTTTGTAGGTGCACGGGTTCATTAGTCAGATGTTGCAGTGTATTTTTTTACGAACTGTTGAATGAAACGTGTGGTTACTGAAATTTTAACCGTAACAGGTTGTTGTTTTATACTTTTATAGCTTTATTCTTTTCCAACAACGTTACAAATATCCGAAGACCGAAGAGCCAGCTCAATACAAAGTTATTTTTCTAGCGTCTAAAGCGTGAATGACATTGAGCTTGAATTGATTGAATACTTTACAAGCTGTTTGTTGGCGAATTTAAAAGCGGGCGATTCAGCTACTGCGATTGTGATGATGACACACAAAACTTTCCATTCGCTGAGAAGCCACAAGCCAGCGACTATTTTGACAGAACGTAGTTGCAGATCATAGACAACAGATAATAACGTAAAAATAATTAAAATTATACACAAGCTAGCAAGTTAAAATCATAATATTGTGTTGTTGTTTACTTTATCGGGCTCTAGCGCTATGAAGTGTAACGTAAATGAACGTAAAATGCTTGCCGAATAATGTTTCCATTGTAATAAATGTCAAAATGAGTAGTTCGTTTTTTTACCGGGAGGTCGCTACCATCGCTCTATCGCAGTAGACGCAGTAGGCCCACACGCCAGCGTATAAGCAAGTAAAGTTGACCGGCTGTCAACTTTTCTCGGTTGATTGTTTATAAGCTGCTTGTTATGTCATCGAGCCTTAACCATGTGTTTGATTTTCGCAGTGGGTCCTCCAAACCTGTCAGCGCATATATTATAGCATCGACGTACCTACCCTAGCACTGGGAGGGAGGTTCAGGTCCGGATTATGGATATTTTTTTTCAAAATGAACCCCCCCAAACCGTTTTTCTGTGTGCGCGCCTAATATAGAAATATAAATGCAAAGTTAGTTGCCATAGATAGATTAAGATTTGGAAGCCGAATTTCGTTCATAACTTAATGAAAGTCTGGCCATAAAATACTTGATATACCTACAAAGCCTTCATTCAGAATGTCCATAAATATTACCACTTTTGCTTCACTTTCATAATAATAATACCTATTATGTTTGGGCATCTGTGGCTTGGGTCAGGGAATTCGGAAATAATGGAAACTAAAATACCTAACGGTAACGTAAGACACGCACATATTCAAACTCCTGCTTCAAAATGTAGTGTATTGAGGTATTATAGGCTACCTATCGGAATTCTATTTATTAATCTGGTCTGTGCTTGTGCTCCATCGCGTCATTGGCTCCATCTATTCGAAATTTACAAAAAGGTTTTCTTCAACATTTTTATAAAAGTACTTACCTACCAAAGATGGTGTCGAAAATTTATAACACCAACGCTTATCTGACGCACAAAATTTGTTCTACACAAAAACGCATGTTGCATTTTGTAAAACGAAAAACGACGCGTTTGAATAAATCGAATCGAAAAAGCACACAAATACAAAAACAAAAAATAATCAAAAAAAAAAAAATTGAATAAAACAAAACGAATAAATTAAACGATTTATCAGGGTGTTGTATCAGGCGATCAGGAATGCCACGAAGGCAATATGAATGTAGGTACAATGTGTCGTGGAACCGCAATAAACTAAGGTCGAAGCGTGTGAGAATGACAGATTGTGGGGATAATGTATATCTCCTCGGACATTCTGATCTCCGGTGTGGCCGCACGAATGCCATCCACTCACCCGGGGACTTTTTTATAGCGTTTTAAGTGTATTAACATTATTTTGGTGTGTCACACGCGCTACCCCCACCCTTCCCATGCCTGGCCATATGTGATTCTGGTTCTTCGGTTCGGTTCCGTTGAAGGATTTTTCTTCGCGCGTGGGGCGTCAAAGCTGTGGATCGTAACGAATATAATCCGTGGTCTGATAAGGAAAAAATCATGTCTGGAAATTTGTACGTACGCATTTCGCCGTATCACAACTCACCGTGAAATGTTGTATCGGAAATATATGGTCGTATATTAAAGACCGTCCAACCATGTATCTATAGTCTAAACTCTAAGCTAAGGTCTAACCTCTTTGGGTCGTATAGTACCGAGATAAAATTTATGTCTAAATAAAACACGGTTCTTGTCGGTTTACGTTTACAGAAAGCCAGCGGCAAACAAATTTTTAAAATAGCCGATATACTGAAATATTTGTTAGGTTAGGTTAGGTTTTCATTCTTGAATTCATGAATTTTGCCAAAATCGAAAAATTGAATTAATGTTCATATTAAATCTAATAAAATTGGAGACCGTATAGTATACGGCATATGGTCATCTCTTTCCGATATAAAGCTCACGGGGAACTCTGCTACGGTGAAATGTTTTACATACAATTTTCATGTACCTACGTAATTGGAAACAAATACGAAATCTGTCAAATTTATCGTTATTGTACCAACCTAAATATTGTTTTTACTAAGCATAGGTAAATAATTGTGTGATACACTAATCCTGTAAAGGCTTAAATTTCTTCTTATTTTTGATTAGTGATACAATCAGACCCGTTTGCCTTTTCAAATCTTCCCAACGTTGATAATCACTATGCCGTGGAGCGAGGGCTATCCTCTTATCATGTGATGTCTATACAAGTCTTCAATTTAAAAAAATCAACAAGAAAATTTATAAATCTAGTCTAGATATAAATTACCCATTTGACAAGATTACCATTTATTACAATAAGAAGAATCCACAATGATATCAAACATTGAATAATGGTGAAGAAGAATAAGTGTATCTAGGTACCTGAGTATCTCTGAATCAAGAAAAATAAGAAACCTAAGCCAGGTCCACACTGGCAACATGTCGCCGGCAACCTCGTTAAATTTTACGATAAGTATGATAATTATCGTAAAATTTAACGAGGTTGCCGGCGACGTGTTGCCAGTGTGGACCCGGCATAAGAAGGCAAACGAATTATAGTAGTTGGCAGAAATAAAACCTGAATTCTGGTGCTTCCACCGCCTGTCATATTTTCACTACTTTGCAATCCCGTAACGAAACAAACGTTAGGTGCCCATCAAAGTTGAGCAAAGCAATCCTCGGAGAAACTCATCAAGATCTTGGTTGGCGTGCACTACGTGATTTATATTCTGAGTTTTACTTACTGATCAAGCTTTTTCGTAGTTTTAGTGGGAGACTTTCTATAATAATATATTGTTGTTTTGACTGTCTCTCGTATTCGCAATGCCCGTCCGAACCAACCAAGGGTCGGATCAACTTTAGTCTTTTTTTATTTAGACCGATATATAGGGCCCCCAGACGACTTTGTCGGACTATAATTGGTTAATTTGATCAGTTTGGTCATTTTATTTCTTTGTCTGGTGTAGCACGAATTATTACGAATTATTAATGAACATAATAATGACTTTATATTATTAATTTAAATAAATCGCAATTTCTAAGTACTATTTCCACTTTTATTAAATATCAACTGGACCGGTTGCCTCAGCCTCGGATGAACATAAAATTGTCAACGAAAAGAAATTTCATTTTCAGTTTATGTCCAACTGCATACGAATATGGAAAAATCGAACAGATGTGATGCTGACAAACGGATTTCACTGCGCCAAGTAAAACAGCCAATTCCTTCCTGAATGCAATACAATATCGATATGTATAAATTGTTTAAAACAAAGACAAGTGGTTTTACTAATAATTATAACTTGGCTCAATATTAATGGTAAAAGACCTAAGGGAGAATCAGGCTATACGTGTTTGGGGATACCAACTTTTGGACATGCCATTAGTCATTTTCCACAGTGATTCTCAATATCTATTATAAAAATATTTTTTAATAACATTTGAAAACGCCTGAGATTGATATCGACGTTAGTGCATAAACTATTCAGGCGACAAGGGTCATTCTGGGTAGCCGGTCGTATCAGGACAGCATCGCACTCGAGGAGGTAAAATTTGTGTTTTACACGTATTTATTTGATTCCACCAGACACAATGTTTTAAAACATAAATTCGCGAGAGTCAATCGATGATCACCTACAGATAATAATAATCTAAATCACGCGAGTCCCAAATGTAACAGATGATTGTGGACAATCATATTATTTAGTTTGGAAGTAGCTTATCGGTTACTGAAAAATTGAAAAAGTGAATTTACAGTTTATCAATATAACATTAATTTATTTCCCAAAAAGATTAAAAAGCATTAATTTGCCATTACTTAATCAATTCAAGGTTGGATATAAATCAAACCTTATAAAATAGAGAGTAAACATATTACTGGTGGTGTTGGGGAGAGAAGGCCGCGAATGTGTGCGATTTATTTAATACCTCTATGGTGTGCGCCTTACAGATGAGCGACATCATCAATCAGTGCGAGATCACTTCAAATAAGGACATTGTTGGCAACGCCTGTAATATCATTGATCACCATCCTCAGTAACGGGGCAAAGAATATGAAGAGATTGCATTTTATTTTAATTAATATAATGTATTTCTAACAAAAATAATAATTGACAGTTTACACCATTGATGTCCCTAGGCAAATACCCCCCTTACACAAACTTAGACTTCCGTCCCCTTTTCATCTCATTTTTAGTCTCAAATCGCATGTAAAAAAATTCGGGTGAACCCACCTATTTTTTTAAATCTTAAAAACTGACGCAATAAAAATCTTTTAAAAAAAAAATACGTACCTATGTATCATCTACTGAAGATTGGATCATTTCTACGAAACCTACTCTCAAACAGAGTCGGTTTTAGGTACGCGAAAGTTTGGAAGCCCTTTGTGATTTATAATATGCGGAAACTGTCTAACACGCATCGTCTGTCGGATGGAAAACCACTACTGCGTTCAAAAGTTGTAATGATTAATTTCCATTTCTAAATTTACCGCCCCTAAGCAGCGCATTACCTTCCTGCTCCCACGGGACGTCACTGGTGAACATAATTAAAGAATTGACACCAAAGCTCGCAAGAGTGATAAAAAGTTGTCTAGTCCGTTTTCACAGAAAATTAAATTGACGCATAGAAAAAAATATTAAAGCCCTCTATTTACGTAAGTATCTATAAATATGGTCAACATAAATATTCTACAGCTACATTATTTGAGAATACTTTAAAAAAATATTATCCGTTCATCGCTCGTCCTGTTGCGGCAATCGCATAACCGAGGTGATTTGAATGAAACGTTCCAAATTTAAATAGTGACGGACGACGGAATTCCGTAGAAATTCTCTCGCCGACCGCCTGTTAAGGTTATGTCCGCCTGTGACACAGGTGGATATATTGTCATTAAATTTTCTTCTTCGCCCAACAGATAAAAACAATATGTTTATTTACACGGCCATAATGACCGGTTACGGATTGTAAATCGATGTCCTATCACGGATTTAGAGATAGTCGAACGGTGATTAACTATTCCAGTAAATACATGGACAGCTATTATGGCGATAATAAAACCTCACGTAAGAACAATCCTAATTCAAATTCAATATAAAAATATGCATGTGACTTCTTTTTTTGAATTTTCTTTGAAGTTGTTTACGTTTACAGAACATTCTTCCCGCCATGCAAATGCTAACTAATAGTAGGCATGTTGGTAATTTATGGAATTAACGCCTAAAACAGTTCTTAAAAAGAAATGATAGGTAGGTACCTACCTCAGAGTAATTAGTAATTAGATACAAATAACGTAATACGTATGATGAAGATATCGCCACATCTATATATCGGGCCTTGGTAAACGAAATGTATAGGTAAATCATTCTACAGTGGCACCATAGGCGATTCACGCGTGTATTGAATTGCTTGCGACAATGCCTTTTTCAATGCTAGCAAACAATACCACTACAACTGCAAGCCGCATTTGCCGTACCCATGGTGCCACTGTAAAACGATTTACCTCTACCTATGTCAAAATTTGCTAATTTTGAGTTATGTTGAAAATTACGTGGTAAGTACATAAAAATGTTCAAAAATTGCTTTATTTTTTTTTTCTTTTCCAAAGAATTTACGATTCTATTAAAAACAAATATTTATACATAATACCTACCTACATATTAATAATTAATAGGTTTGGAAGGCATTAAACAATCGCTTGTACCTACTTACTGGAAAACATTCATATCAACATTTGCATTTTACCAAATGTTAACAAGTCAAAATATGTTTGTATGATTTTCTTTCCCTACTTGGCCATATAATATAATAATTGTTGGTTCTAATTATCTATCTCGCCAATTCCAATTTTGAATTTTAACGACAGATCAAAAAAGGTTTGCATGATATTTTGGATTGGATTTTAATTTGATATTCTGTTGTTTGACTAGACTGTCAAAATTATTTTCATTTTGGCATGCTGCAGATAGTATTATAGTTTTGTAAGATAAAAATGTCGATCAATCAATAAAGCGACCTCAAACGACGCCGGGTACTTCAGCTAGTATCAAATAAAACGTTTATAATTTAAAATAAATAGTTTTTAAAGCAACATCAAAATTAATGTCAATTTGTCATGTTCAATTAGGTCTTTATTCATCTTTAATAAATGTAAATTTTTATTGCATAATTAATATGCGTTCCACATGACCACGAATATGCTTATACTTTATAGGTTTTATGACGTCACATCTTCTGCAACCATCACAAATCCCTTTAATCACATATTTTCACGTTATATCAGATCCCTTTCCCCCTTATGGCTCGTCTTCATATTATATAGACTTAGAGAGTATGGACGACTCGATCATACGGGTGAGCACACAACACCATGATGTTTTTGTATTTTGATGACAGATACGACTGTATTTTTACCAAAAAATACTATCGCAAAATATGGTATGTGTTCCTTTCATTGAAACAAAACAAATTTTAAAACAGATGAAATGATGGATAAAGCGTTTAATTAAATTTTAAATTGATTAACTTTTCAAGTAGCTAGTAACATATTATATTAAAAAAAATATCTGATTAAAATAAATGCATTTTTTCTATAAAATATAATACCTAATATGTGCAATTAAAAATATATAGGTATACAAAAGCGGTGCAGCGGTATTCTACTGTGCTTGCGTACTAATTAATTAATTGTGTGCTTTAAAATGATTATTGTCAGGGGTTTCAAACCTTCGGCTCTAGCATCTTGTCGACGTGGGCCTGGCATCGGACCACCGCCGGCGAGGGCGACCCCACGTTCTTCAAGTACGAGCAAGGCAGTAGGGTCACCATATTACGCCGCTCGTCTTTTGCGGGACAAAATGCGAACAAAACCATATTAGAATTAAATGTCAAATAAGTTGGAAAATCATTTTTTTTGCGCAATCTTACTTTCTAGTATAGCACCACTTCTACGGCTAGTGAAATGGACCAAATAATACGATTTTTCAAAATTTTCTTTAATACTTATATAAATAATATAGGAACATAACCTTGCGTTCAACATTAAATAATTTATTTCAGTACTTAAATATTTTTTCTGTTTCACTGGGCGTAGATTAGATACAAGTAGGGTCGTCAAATCGAAAAAAGAAGTATTGATACTTGCAAAAATCAATACCAAGGTATGGAAAGTTTATAATATTACAAAAATGCGATATTTTCTTGAAAAAGAATAATCATGAATTAATACCAAATTAGGGTGGAGGCAGGTTGTTGAGATCCGACATACCTACATAGTGCACATTAAACTTTGTCAGTCAAAAGCATTCGTTTTTATTGAACTAATAGATACTATATTGAGTAGATAGTGTATATTAGTTTTAAATCTCAATTAATTCCTGCCTATTTCAAGCCATAGTAGATAATACTAAAAAAATATTCGTTTATCTATTAAATATCTAAAAGTAGATATGCCATTAAAACATACAAAATTTTACTTAATAAAAAAACTAACCAACACATTCCAAATAAGTAAGAAATTTAGCAGTGGCAAGGGGTGGAGATAGGCTTTTAAGATTTGACATAAATATTGCATGCTAAACTTTGACAGTCATATTATTATGTTTTCATTGAAATAATAATACAATTTGCAATTAGGTATGTAAATTGCAATTGTAGTCTTATTTAAATGAAAACTAATACGTATGACTGACAAAGTTTAGTGTGCACTATTTATGGCGGATCTTAACAGCCTACCTCCACCCTTCGTCACTGGTATATAGGTCATGGCCCCCACAACCTGAAGCGGGCCTTTAGGCTAGGATGTTTGGCGGGGCCCCCTACCTATCGCTAGGGTAAAGTCAGTGTGATATTTAAAAAAATGTAAAATTAAGGTGTATTTTTAACGATTTTTTTGTATTTTTAATACATTGCACTCTAAAAACGCCCAGCGCGTAACGATTAGGTGGCCATTCGATATAACATCATACAACCATATATTTTTAACAATTAATATCACGTAAAATAGCGCCTAAAATATACTTTTTTTACTATTAGAGCAAATTTGTGATGTGTGTTTGTATCACTTATCTAGTCGACTCGTCACGCCGGGCCCTTGCTGAGCTCGGGCCCCCAGGCTAGAGCCCTGTCAGCCCCCCCTTGTGGAGGCCATGATATAGGTATATATCTTTTTGCAAGCTATGTCAATTTTAGGGAGCTAAAATAAACTAACTCTCTATTATTTATGAAATAAATAGTAAAGTTGGTATAAATACACAGTAACAGTCAAAGAAAAATTGTTCTTTTCTGTTTAGCGGAAGCCAGTGGCAAACAAGTTTTGAAAATAGTCAATATGGTAGTAGGTACTGGATTATTTGTTAGGTTCTTGATTCTCTCTTCTTGGTTCTCATTCTTGAATTCAGGAATTTTTCCGAAATCGACTATGAAAATTGCGGCTTTTCCTGCAATCAGACTTGTAGGTATCTACCGAAAAATTATGTACCTAATAGAAAATCGGTCATACGCTTCGTTAATTATGCGCTTTTTACTACACTGATACGCCTCTTTGCATGATTACCTCGCATAAAATTAAATCAAATTATATTATTCACTTGTATTAATATAATATGTACCTAGTAATAAATAAATAGATAATACTAAGTATATATTAAAAGAATATTTTTAGAGTAGGTCTATTACCTACAGATGGTCATTTTTTATAGGCGAAGTTATGAAATGGCAACTCTTTACCGTTGGTATCGAGTACCAACCTACTTTGGTGATAAAAAGAAATTTCGGGTTTGTGGTTTGACCGTGTATCTCATTCCTAGCCCAGGAAATATAAAAATAAAATTAATGGTAGGTATTTACATATATACCTAACACACAAATTCCGTTCTGTGACAGCATGCCAGCCACCTATTCTAGGATCACACAATGTGACATTGTTTTCCTTACAAAAAAATATATTTGGAATACCTAGCTAAAATAATATGTTTGAAAAATATTGGCAATTTTATGATTTATTTCAAGATATTAATTTTAGGTAATTTCCTTGATTCCTGGACAAAGGATCTGAGATGTAGTGCTAACTAAAATAGTGGCGGGTTACTGTTTCTAAAAATCGTAACCTTCCCCAATCTTTTCTATAGCATATTTTTCATTATTTCGGTAGATGCCTACATGTAAATTATACGTAAGTATTACATTTTGTCGTATCACGGTTCACCATAAGCTATCATACAGGAAATACGTGGCCATATAGCATTGAGATTTAAAAAAATGACAGGTCGTTCGTAGAACCTTACAGACAGGAATGTTCTAATTATATTAGATTCAATAAGAACCTAATGTGATATTGATTAGTATCACAATAAATATCTGATTATAATGACGCTGTCGTTATTATTTTATTAGATAGTTCATAGTAAGTACGACTTGATACTTACGGGCACTTAGGTACTTGGTAACCAATTTTTGAATCATTGAGAATTTTATGTAAATATATATGTTACGCCGAATGTGCGAAATGGGCAAAATTTTGCCTAAACCATGAAAAATGCAAGCCCGTTACCTTATTCATGAATTAGGCAAAATATCTGCCAAGTGCATGAATTCGGCAGTAATTTTTCTGCCTAGTTCATGTATTGGGCAAATTAGATAGTAGCGCTACGGTGGTGTTTTTTTGTAACTAAACCACATGTGTCAAATGCTCACGCATTGATCAAAATAGATAGTCGCGCTCCGGTGGTATTTTTTGCAACTAACCAAACGTGTCAAATGTCATTAATTATTTAAAAATATATCTACCAATCACATATCCATTTACAAAAAATCTAGAACTATAATATGATAACGGAAGAATTTTATTAAAAGGTATATTTTCCCGATTTGATTCGTGCTTGGGTATCAATCGTGCAATGGTCGATTGTTTGTTTGTGATAGTATGATTTGATAGTTTGTTGACACTTGTTAGCTAACCTCAAAATGGACATTCAGTTGAATTCAGAATTACAAAGCCCAACCTAACCTTATAATAATAAAATTATATTATGTCCAATTATAGCTACAGTTTAAGAATTCCATATCCTGGCGAATTCACGCACTCGGCAGATAATTTACCTAATTCATGAATAAGACAACGGGCTTGACTATTACATGAATTAGGCGAAATTTTTCCCATTTCATGTAATAGTCAATTTCGCACATTAGGCGTAACATATACAATATGATTGTATATCTAATACATTTAACTACTTAGCTACCTACTTATTTTCTTGTCTTCCGGTGGGTTTTATTACCTATTTTTAAGTGTCATATTATATGTATCCATTTTTGAATAATACAGCATAACATACATACATTAAAGAAAGAAATGATAAAAACAATCATAGGAAACAAGACGTGTAAGATGAGCTTTGTTTTTCACGTACCTATGGAGATTTTTAACCAGGCTATACAATCGTCGCGCAGATAACATATTAAACCAGGGGTAGTCAACCTAGCGCTACCGTTCCTGCGTTCATGGTGGACTACCTTTGCCACTGCCACATACAGCATCAGGGTAATGTTCATTGTGGGAATGGGACAACTGGACGCCAGGACAATTGGACGCCGCACTGTCGTAGACACGTATACATAACGTAGATGAGGAATTTTAATCAGTTTCTATCTACTTCGTTGTTTTAATTAATTTTACTCTTAACATAATGTTTTTATTATTGCGGATTGCGAATTACCATGCGTAAGGCTTTATATAAAAATAAAAAACTCTGTTTTCGTTGAAACTTAAACATATACACGATTTAATTATTATTTACGTGTGTATACTTAAATTCTCACCAACTATGAAATCATAATATAATAATTTAAACATAAATAACAATATTATTTTTTTTAAATACCCATAAGTACCTAGCGTCTATTTATTTTCGAATTGCGTGGCGTCCAGTTGTCCCGGCGCCAAATCGTCCTAGACACGCTCGTGGTCCCTTATTCCCGGCATCCCAAATCCACGGGTCCACTCATTTTATCCACCAATGAATAATTATTAAGATTAAATTATTATTAAAATAAAAAGCTTGTATGGTTATTGGTCGATTTTCCATGTCTAAGCGGTGCTCGTTATAATCGCGACAGCCTTTTGAAAATAATTCTCCCCACATTTCTAATAACTATCAGCGAGTCTTTTGTATGGATTATAATAAAAACATGAGCGATGTTCTTTTGTGATTCTGCTCCATTGAAAGAAATCATAACACAACAGCGGGGGGCAGGGGTATTAAGCGGTGGGCAGGGACTGCAAATCGACCGTGGGGTATTAATCCCATGGATCGCAATAAATGGTAACCTGAGTGCGATTTTACTATTTATTATTGACGAACTCAACATGGGAAAATGTATGAAAACATATTTTATAAATCTACATGTTTAGTATTTATGCTTTCGTGTCAGGAAACTTGTACTTAGGCAGTTCGCCGTTACACACTTCACCGTGAAATGTTTATCGGAAATATATGGCCCTATATTAGGTACCTAAAGACCGTCCAACCTCTTTGGGCCGTATAGTACCTACTTGTATACTGCCCATCTTAGGAAGAAGGCAGTAACTGACTCTCACACACTTTCGAGATAAATGACATAATGTGTTTTTTCTCAAACTTTAGTACTGTGAATTAATAAAAAACGGTTCTAATTTTTATTAGTAAGAAGTTAAAATACAAACAAATTAATAATAACCAAGCAGTAACTGCAATGAATATCTGCAATTACTGCCTTTTTGCTAAAAAAAATGTATTATTTTAGAAGATGTCTATTTTTTCACTAAGGATTTTAACGGTATTTTAATGATAATACTGATTTTAAAATGAACAGAATATATAGCTTTCAAAATTACCTGACGGATGGCATTCATAACTCAATTTCACAAATTTTGCTAATTACTGCATTCTTCCTAAGAAGGGAAGTATAGTTCTTGTCGGTTTACACTTTACAGGAAGCCAGCGGCAAACAAATTTTGAAAATAGCCGATATACTGGATTATTTAGGGTTAGGTTTGGTGTTCAATCTAGAATTCATGAATTTTGCCAAAATCAGCAATGAAAATAAAATAAGAAAATTAGAAAAGAGACCGTACCTATAGTATACGGTCATCTCTTTCCGATAGATAGCTCACGGCAAACTATGTTACGCTAAAATGTTTTACGTACAATTTACATGTAACCGTATGCTTTTCCGATCGCGTGTCTAGAAATTTGTACGTACACAGTTTGCCGTAACACAGTTCATCGTTAGATACAGACGGCCGTATGTATTGAGATCAAATTCATGTCTCAATAAAATACTTAAAATACCTACGTATTAAAATTATTATTTACATTTTAGCGTTGTGGTCTGGTTGTTAATCATTCATAAAGTTTGACTCATAGGTATGCGATGCGACATCTCGTTGCCAATTATCATAGGCCCGTTTCAGACGGGACACCGATGTCGAAGGAGGCCTTTGTATTCGAATAAAGGGGCCATTGTATTATGTTTATCAACGCCCCAGAGTAATGAGTCAACGTGTGCCCGGTACACTTTTCCGTCGGCTGCTACATTCTCAAGCCGCTGAAACACTTGTTTTTATTACCGCAGCCAGTTTTATGCTCTAATTTATAATGCGAAATTATGCGTTGACTCATTAGCTCTGTGGTGTTCATAAACATAAGGCCCCTTTATTCGAATACAGATGCCTCCTATATTATATACGAGTGCGACACCGGTGTCCCGTCTGAAACGAGCCATACTCGTCAGCTTGATTGTGTTCCCTCTGCTCCAACGCTACTTGACTCAACTCGTTTCCAGCGGATCAAAATTACAAAGGGCATAATAATTATCGATAATGATGTAAATTTGTTGCGTTTTTTAACAAACACTAAACTAAACTAAACTAAACACCCACGGTGGCCGCGTGGCTTAAGCGCTGGACTATCACGCCGTGGGTCTTCGAATCCTGGGTCTGACAAGAACACATATTGTTTTTCAATTTGTGTGTGAGTCAGGGTATGGACCTAATAGGTTGAGCAAGTGGCTGACATCCATTTCTCGTAAAAATAACAAAATCTGTTAATACAACCCTCTACTTTGTGGAAGCCCATATATGATCCTATTAGGATCGGACATGGTCGGAAAAATAAAAAAAATAAAACTAAACTGTCTGTATGACGCCTGCGCACAAAAATAATATTCTTACCTACCTAAGTTATGTCAAATTGTCTCTAATCGCGTTGTAATTTGCAACGGGGAAACCCTAGCAGACAAATGAAATTTAATGGTGCAATTTATGTGGAGTAATAATTGAATATTCCTGATATCCGGTTGGTTGAAATAGGCCGGATGTATTCCCGTTTAACCCTCCTATAAAACCATCCGCCGCCATTTTGTTACGCCCCTACCTATTATTATTTCGCGGATGTCTCTTTTCATTCATATGTTATCCATAGTTACATTGAATATTATGTTTGCATCGAAATAGGAATAAATGGTCGGGTATGGTATTTATTTAGCTTATTTAATTCTACGGAAACGCAATTATTGTTTGTTATCTTATTGAATTTTTAATTTTTTATTCCACAGATCTAACTTGTGATTTACATACTTCTTCTACGGAAGACCTAGAACACGCGACACACAGTTTGACTGACACCAGAACCTAGACCAGTGATTCTCAAAGTGGCCAATATCGCCTCAGAAGCAATTGGGCAGCGGCGAATCTAAATAAGAGGGCGGTGGAAGCAGAAGGAAATTTCGAAAAACTGTGTTGTGTAAATTATAATTAATTCGTCGTAATTTCTATTTTTCCAAATGAACTATTAACTAAAGAAAGAAACCGACTGAAAATAACAAATGGTGGTGATTTACGAATGCTGATGATAAAAATATAGTTGCTGATAAATAAATTGGTGGCAGTTCATAATTCTCATTAGGATTATTTTTATTTATATTGTTATTTGTAATTTTCATTATCATTAATACGAATGTTAGGTATTATGGTTGATTTAAATATTTTTTTTCAATATAGACATCATCGATTCATAGCACCATCTTGCTTTACAATGAATGTTCCGTGGGTAAAAATATAGATAGGTATGTAAAAAGGAACACAAATTTGCCACAGCATCTTTCATTTTTTTTTTGCTTAAAAAGATAGATTTCCATGAGGGTGTTCAGATTTTTTCTGAAAATAGGGCAGTAGGCAAAATAAGCTTCGGAGTCTGTGGCCTAAAAGCCCTAAAGTAACCAAGCAGGGAACACAGAAATAGTGGGAACTAACGGGTGTGGAGTAAGAGGCAACCGATCTCGAGTGTTTTAGAAAATCGGATAAACTTAAACGCGTGTTAATAATACGGTTGTCCTTCGTTCTGACACTGTTCTTGGTTTATGCAATATAGCTGTATTTGAAAGTTGCAACACACACTATTGCACGTCTTATTATTATTATTGTGTGGCTAATTTTTGTAGGACACTCGCACATTCAAAATCCTGCGTCAAAATGTAGTGTATTGTGGTATTGCATAGGCTAGCATTATAAAATAGGATAGAATTCAGATTGTTGGTTTCATCCCACGCAACCTATCATGTGCATTTTGTTATAAGTAATAATTGAACCGGCATTAACCTGGTAAAACTCAAGTATAATTTATTTAAAAGCTCTCCTTCGTTCTGACAACTGCTCATACATTCAATATTGGTGTATTTGAAGGTTGCAATACACACTATTACATGTCTATAATGTGTGGTTCATTTTCGTATGACACTCATACATTCTATAGTGTATTGAGGAACCTTTCGGAATTATATTTATTAATCTGTTCTGTATAACCAAGGTAATAACAATTTTATCATCTTGGCGCGACCCAACGGAAGATTTACTGCCATCTCAAATTGATCAATTTGATGAGAACGCGCTGTTTTGGATTCAGATTCAACCGGTGCCTATCTATATAAAACTATTTCTGACGATGCGATTTTGTGTTGATGAATAGTGTGAGGCCTCGGTGCCAGCGTTCAGCGCAACGTATAACCGTATAAATGTATAACAAAAAAAAGACATTGTCTACGAACATTTTCACACACGGTTATACGTTTCAGTTTCGCAAAACGCTCAACGCTGCCACTCAGGACGTACACATATTGTTGTTACTGTGCGTCGAAGTCGGTTATTACGATCACGGAAATAGCGAGATCTCGGATGTAATGAGGAAACATTCGTTAACATTTTAGTTTATGATTTTCTCCATACATTTATTCACTTTTATAACGAGCTATTTAGCGGGTATACCGAGCTAAAATATCGTCAAAAATTTTCTTGATACTGTAATGTGTCGATCGTTTAAAAACATTTTCAATCCTAAGCAATAAAATCCGACCGGGCAGGATGCCGCCGGGATCGGATTACGTTTATGACACTATTTACGTGTTTAAGTACCCAATTGGTGTATTCGCCAACATTGAAAAAATATCCACGCATATGGTTGAAATTGCATGTAAAAAATCCAAGCTTTGTGAAGTCAGTAGGTACCTACCAGCGTTCATTACAATAAACAACTTATTTTGTAGTTTATGAATGCCATGCTTATTTCGGGGATTTTTACGATGGTTTTCAGATTTTCTATGTCCTATGCTTAAATAGAACGTGGCGCGAAAAATGTTATATAACGATATAACGAGTAATGCTTATAACGAGCAAATTCAGTCGGTCCCATCTTCCTCCTAATAAACAAGTTCGACTGTATTTATATTGTACAACATGACCCCAAAATAGGCATCTACTATTTACCTACAGCTATTTTCGCGATCCATTGAAATAATTTTAGTAAGTAAACTTGATAGAAACAATAGGTACAAGTCATAACTGATTTTTTTAATCAAACTAAAATCACAATAACAAAACTAAAGCTCATGCGATACGTGACGAATCAAGTAGCAGACTGGGTGGCGATATGAAAGCTGACGACCGCTGACTAAGTTGTTCCAATCTTATCTCGGTCGCACTCGATAATTTAATATTGCGATAGGTCAGTGTGACTTTTCTTTATGATTTTTCAGGAAAATATTATTGTTAGATTGTATTACAGTCTGGTAACGTCATTGCCTTTTGTGTTATTTGACGACAAATAGGCATATTAGGGACTAGGTGAATCTATAGATTCTATAGTCTAAGAGGGACTATTGCATTGCGTCCCCCTGATTTATTAGTTTGAGTTTATTGACATTCAAGTGTTAATAAAAATACATTCAACGTATACTGTAGGTCATGGCCCCCACAAGGGGGGGGCTGACAGGGCTCTAGTCTGGGGGCCCTGGCTTAGAGGGGGCCCGGTGTGGCGAGTCGACCGGTTAAATGAGAAAAATATACACCACAAATTTACTCCAATAGTAAAAAAAGTCGACTGCAGCGCTATTTTCCTTAATAACTATTAACTTTAAGAAATGTGTGGCTGTGCAATGTAATTGATGTGATATGATGGTTGATATAATTAAATGATAATTCACGCGCAGAATTTTGTGTTACAAAATGGCTTTTTATCCAATATGGCGTAGGGTTCCATATTACTTGGGTACCACAAAAGAGGGTCTCGATCAATGCTTCATATTCTTATTATGCTGAGTGCTGGCAACTCAATAAATCAACTGGATTTATTTAAAAATCGCTAAAAATACACAGAATGCCCTTAACCCTGGGATTTCGTGGAAACCACTTGGGGAACACTACTGTAGAAAATCATAATGTCCTTAACCTTAGCGATAGGTTGGGGGGGGGGGGGCAGGTCCTACTTGTCTTTAAATGTAATGACCAGCCATAAATTAATTTGACTTGTTTTCATCTGTAAACCCTTATTATTCGGACATTGACCGTTGTCTTATTAAAATATTTTTTACTATGGTTTCGTGTAGCCGACATCAATTTATTCTGTCAGCCATGTAACATGGTTTTCCGCACCAAGGGACAGTAAAATGGGGTGACCACAAACATAAATTGATAATAATTCGTTACGGGAAATAGGACATGATCATTTTTTGTTTTTTAATACTGCAATAGCCGACGAGGCCCAATGACAGTAATGTAGTTGTAATACCAGTGAAACAATCACAGGTAAAGAGAGCTAGTGTTTTTTGATTTCATCAGGGTCATCGGGTCCTTAATCTGATACCTTGATAATAACGTATAGGGTATACCAGTGGCGAAGGGTGACTTTTGGAAAGAGGTAGGCTGTGGAGATCTGATAAAAAGAACACACTTGTCAGGTATACTTACGAGAAATAAGAAGATAATACAATATTACTACGAACTAATGACAACGACACACTAATTTAATGAAACTTCAAAAACTCACTTACCATATAAAATTAAGCGATCAGTTTAAATTACGCATTTTTTCAACATTTATACACATCAAAAATCATTAGATAAAAGTTCTTTTTACTTTTAAAAATAGTGATTAAACACCATAGAAATTATTTTTTAAAATTATCTAATTATTAATTATTTAGTTTCAGGCTCTGCGATCGGAGCTTACCTCAGTTCATACAATCCAATAGACTGGGAGGGGCTACGTGAGGTAAAGTCCATATGAAAAAAATTGAGAGTTATTTGAAACATAATCCGATCTTTATTTACGTCAAGACAGATGGCGCGCTGTGGTATTTTTTTTTAAACCTTTGCAGATCGTTTTGTTATTATCTGTGTAATACATTCCTACACATACGGCATCTCTCTTTGGCAAAATAAATTATTTTATAGAATATAATACAATCAAGTGATTATATAGATAAATCAATATGCAATTAAAAACTATTTTTCTTAAGAAGGTAGGCTTCAAATAATCGCCTAGTGTGGAGTCTTCGCCACTGGGGTACAAGAGCAAGCTTGGAACAGACTTTATACAAATAGTGTGAGTACATAGGTTATGGAGTAAATCTCAGTTTTATCTAAATGCTCATTAAGTAGACATGATAATTTTATATCAACATAAGTAACTATCGATAGAAAATATAGGTATGAAGTACCTCAGTTAAAACTTAAGTTAGGATAAGAAATAGTTCGCATGAATCATAGAATGATTTTTAAAGGTTTCCAGAGGTACCTTTGTGTTTCTGAGGTTTTTAAAAATTATGAATTTTCTATAAAGGTATCAAATTCGGTAGATATCAATTTAATGACATATGTAATACCTATATATATTTTAAAATTCAACATTATCATTAAACTATTGTAAAATAAATTTCGACTAAGAATATGAATACCATACATCCATTATGACTATATAGTTAACTAGTAATTAGACTAATATTAATAACAGTCGATAAAATAAATAATGAAATCATGTGTTAATATTATAGTGTTCAAACTTCAAACACAGTTTTCTCATGTGGGTTTGAATATTTTTTTCAGCTTCAATATCCACCTCCATCGACATTATTATAAATATAAATTAAAGATAAATTCATTATTTATTATACCTACGTCAGGTAAATTAGCAAACGTTTTATTAATAGAATAGGTGAAAGGTCAAATAAAAATATTCAGGTCAATTTTAGGCCGGATTTGATTCAATAAATAACAGACAAAATGTTGTTAAATTTTGGCGTAATTATTATTATATGGGATGCTTAGTTGGTAAACTCAAATATGCACGAACGCAGTTAAATCCTTACATGTATAACAGTTTGGAAAACACTAGTTTAAAGGTTCAAAATGTGCTACGGGATGGGAGCATCAGTTTGATAACAATTCAAATACCAAGGAAAACGACATTACACACTTTTCACCCGTAGCGACAGCTTACTGTGACAGCAGGTGACAGCACGTGACAGCAAATAACGTGATCATAATGTATTTGAAGCTTTGCTTAACTTTTGGTTTTCTTTTGGACACTCACTTCAACACATTCTCTTACTGTGCCAACTGCTTCATATGCTGCGCGACGGTAAGAGGCAACTACGGGCAATGACATTATTAATGGACAACGCACTCAATACAGTAGCTAGCAAGTAAATTCGCGCATAGCGACATTCGCACATGTATTGGTAGACGTCACGCAATTTCCATTATGCGATATCACGCATCGGGAATTTATAGCAATATCACCTTTATTGTAATGGCGTTAGAACAGTGTTTCATGTGTGAATGTTCGTTTGAGCGAACCCGTTCGAACCGAACCATTCGGCAGACCCGACATAAAGCATAGGGAATTTATAGCAATATCACCTTTATTGTCATGGCGTTAGAACAGATTATGCCATTCGGCAGACCCGACAAAAAAGTGAGTGTCATTTTTTTCCAGATGCTTCGTCCATATTAAATGTCATTGACTACGGGTCAGTTTTCACATATTCTCTTCATTTCACTACTGCGGCAGGCAGTGAGTGATACAATATGAATCAAGTAATAAGATGAAGTCACGCGGGCTTACTAATGGTTAATTTAAAAACTTTCACATAATCCGGCAAAGGATATAATAATAGGAATGGTGAATGGTTTCCCTTGAAAATCCCATTGAAATCATAATATATTGTATACCTAGTAAGAACCTATGTACAATAAATATTATTGAAAAAAATATTCGTCTATTTATAAAATGTCTAAAATTATACCATTAAATCCATAAATTAAAACAATAATATTGCCTCAACGATCCAATGTGGATCTTGGTTGCCTCATGATGAGGTCTCTTAATATCTATAAGTAAGTACTTAATATTTTAATGAAAAATAAATTATAATAATCTCAACATATTAGGTTTAAGTATGTTCTGCGTCCAAGCACACCTTTAAAAACAATATCTGAATTTGACACGTTACCACTCGTTTATCGCGGAAGCTGTTTTAGCTTGTATTATTTAAGTTTTAATTTATATTATAGAGTTGTCAATAATAAATCTCGATTCGTGATCGCATACCGCTATTAATTTATTAAAATAATTTTATTCGAAAAGTTAGACCAAATACCTATCGTATGTGTAAGAAAGTATGTATCTTGTAAAACTGCTAAATCGTATTTTATTACAACGTTTTTCTTAGCTCGTATTCTTATTTGTCCGGTACAAATCATGCAATCGATTTTTAACTAACTTCCTGATTAGCTAGCTAGACATTTGAAACTTTTAGAATATATCAGAACACGATGCCAATGCATTATTTTAATACCTTTAGCCATCTTTAAGTAGAATTGAATTCATTTTCAGTTAATTCTGTTTTGTATGAAAAGTTATATCGGAAAAAATCCGTAATCCAATCCACTATTATTGGTTGCTAAGTGGGTGGTCCTAGCAACTAAATTATTATATATACGTGCGTTACTGTGGAAATCAAAATGGCATTTCAGTATTCTATATTTTGTTTGTTTGTTTGTTTTTTATTTACTTCATATCAAGTACAAGCTTGAGCATATTGAGCATAATAATTCAACAGATAATTTAAAAACGTTGTAGATATATAAAGAGTTCTTTTTATCTTGTAATTATTTATATTTAAAAAAAAGATTTTTATTGAATATTAGGTATTATCGAAATGCCATGCTTATTAGGTATTATCAAAAACTACCTCTGTATAAAATTATTCCATCCATAAAAATCCACAAAAGTAAATCGTGTCTAAGCAATGCAAAATTTTGGAAGAATCATTGCTATTTTGTTTTGAGAGTTTGTTCTTTTCTATTTTTTTAAATTTTGAAATTCTATTTTCATTCCATAAAGTAAATTAGATGGTTTTTACTGTCTCAACGAATTGATTCAAACAAAATTTATAAATATGTATCGCTTTGACTTTCGCGGATAATCGCTGTTCAAAATAGTTAGGTACTTATTAATAAATTTACCGCTGAATTCAAAAAAATATTGGTTTCGCGCATGGAGACCCGAATAGTGTGAGGACGAGTCCTAAAATTAAGGATGCACAAGATAAACTCCCTACCGGAAGGGTTACAAAATTTAATTCACCTTTGCATTTTGTTACGGTAGCCGGCATGGGCACTTACTGCGCACCCCCTCTGAGAAAGATAGGGGTGGAATTAGTATTGAAACTATTCATACATTTGTGTGTTGTTAGTTGGTATAAAACTGTGAGATCTGGTTACACATGCTCTGAAGTACGAGTCATTCACCACTCAACTGAATTTATTACTTAAGTACCCATAGGATTAATAATTATTGTATTTAGATAAAATTTGTGGGTATCCACCTATATCGGAGCTGTAAAGTCCAGGGACCTACATAACATATTACTTAATATTTTTTTTATAGGGGTTTCCTAGTGAGTTTCAGTATATCACATATTATGTTTTTAAATATGCAATATTTAGGATCGCAGACATAATTAATATGTTGATAGTTAATTTTCTGCAGAAATCGAAGGCTGTATATAATTGCCTAACCATTCAGTTAAACGTTTTTTGTTTTAGGTACGAGTATGATAATTGATAATATATTCTCTTCATTTATGTAGAAATATCTTATATAACTAGTACATACAAGTGAAGTTAACTGTTCAACCAGTATGTACTACCAGTGCTTGCGTATGCATGTGAAACATGGACCTTGAATATAAGATATTTAAACTATAAGTAGTGCAATATGGTGAGTAGATGTGCTTGTTGGACATAAGCTGAAGAAACACAAAATAACCCAGTGGGTAAGGAGATAACGAAGATTACGACAAGTCGTGATGTACCTACTTAATAGAGGTCGACAAGTTGATAAAATGGCAATAAGCCGGGCATATCGAGTGGCGTAACTGCTGGACAAATGCGGTCATACAGTGGTAGTACTCAAGAGCCATAAAATTACCACAAGGAGGCTCTAACTAAATCTTGTTTTATCAACAAACTCACTTTGGTTTAACGGATGTACGTGGCAGGGAAGAACAATGGAGTGAGACGCGTGGAAGGAGCTAGGGGAGACCTTCATCCAACTGTGGATCGATCCTGACTGATGGTGGCATACAATTAAAATATGAGTTAGAGCTTGTCAGAAGTAGTGTTTGCATCACCACATACCTACATACATATTTATACATGGAACGGGATTTAACACATCAGTAATAAAATTATTGTTATTATGTAGTATGACGTAGGTGCTACGGCGTAGCGGCTGCGCTACGCCGAGAGTAAACTAATGAAAACTTAAAAATAAACCGCCAATGTATGGCAATGTAACATAATGAAATGTTAACCCTTCAGATGAGTGAAATATGTTAGCGGGTGTAAATAATCGTGTCAGATTACCTGTAGGATAGTAATTTTAGAAATGCTTCTCCGAAAGCGGAATCAAATTACTTGTCAATTAACAGTACACATCAGAAAGTTCCTAATTCGTAGATAACTCGCTGTTTTAATTTGGTTGCCATCTGTCGATAAGTTGAATCAATACATTTTTAAATGAGTAGCTCACCTCGATAGATGATCGATTATGTGTAAAAAGCTGCAAAATGAGACTGAAAAGTAAATGTAAAAGAAAAAGCTAAGGAAAAGCTCGCGAATGTGATTTTGAAAGGCCACTCGGGAAAAAAGTCTCAAATCTGATGAGAAGAGTAAATTTTCAATTCGCTACTCAGAACATTGGCAAGTTAAATATACAGATGTTGTGTTTCTATACAAAAATACCACGGAATGGTTTTCCAGAGAATTTTACCCAATTATGAGAACCAACCAGGGCTCAAAGTGGACTGGAGTGCACGGGAGTGCCGTCTCGGGTCGTAAAATCAGGAACATTGTCGTTCCGTCTCGCGGAAAAATAATTTTACCGTTTTAGTTAGAATTGCCATATAACAAAAAATCCAACTTATTTTTATAAAACACACATAAAATTAGAAAGGTAAGTATGTTAATATTTTCAGAAAATTAATGAGCGCTCCGGTTCGTAAAATTTTCCATTTCGAGTTCTGGAACCAACACAATCACCATTATATTTTTACACAACGGAAAATAACCTCCTACGACTCCGTCAAATACAATAGTGAAAGTTGTCTAATTTTCAATCGATATTTGTCGACTTTGCCGAAGTGCAAATTTCATAGATTTTATTAATTAATTATAATTAAGTTCTTGAACATACGGTAACGTTTGCCGACAACAAAAAACTGTATTGCGGTATTTTCAATCCCGGGATTTCAAAATAAAGAAATTAATAGGCACGTTAGTGGTAAGACTATTTATATACCTAAGTGCATGTGTAGTGCATACAAACATTAGTATTATTATTTATCCATCTGACCCGATTACAAATAATCCAGCCAAGAGATCTTATCATAATCATATCTGTAAAAAATTAAAAGGTTTAAGAGCGTCGTTGAGGCAGTGTTCGCGCACCGCGGGGCGTCGCCGCGGAGCCCGGCGCCCCCCGGGGCTCCGACGCCGCCCTGAGGGGCCCCGCTAACTGCTTGTGATGCTACATGGCTTCTGGATAGCGCCTATCAGACCAACCGCAGATAATTCCTGGCGCGGTGCTCAAAATGTGATTACGATTTCTCTACAAAAATGATTGTAAGTAATGTTAATGGGATTAATATTATAGTTATGGAATATTAATCAGTTAGATTACTGATATTGAGTGATATACCAAACTTGTCACCGCAATCATATTTTTGTTAGTGCGTTAGTTACGATAAGTTTCTTCTGAGATAAAGAAAATCAAGTTGAAGGTCTACTAAAAGTCTACAAAGATGGAAGGTAGGTATCAACAATGCAGTCAGACAGTCAGAAAGTCAGATACCTGAATTTTATTAATAGTATAGATTATTTGCCATTATACCTATTCCGCCATTAGATATTTATACTTAATTAATCTCTAGTAGGTGCTGACATGGCCCCACAAGGGGGGTGGCGTGGCGAGTTAACCAGATAAGTGAGATAAGCACACGTCATGAACTAGCTTTAATAGTAAAAAAGGCGCTATTCTTCATGACCATTAACAATTCAATTTTTTAAATTATAGAATACGATGTAATTTTTGATTATTGTGTGTCGATATTCGACAACTCAATAATTAAAGTAGACGTATTAAAAATCGCTAGTAATACACTGCTTAAGTATGTACCCTTACTTTGACCTAAAACACAATTTGAAAAACGTTAATGTAATGCGTCACACTGCTTTACATCTTAGCAATAGGTAGGGAGGCCGCCAAAGATCATAGGCCGAGGGTCCGCTTCAGAGTGTGGGGGCCAGTGTGCTGATCTACAAAATAGCTTCCCGCAAACAATAATTATTTATACAATAATTATTTGTACATACTACGTCTCTACACAAATGAACAATAATGTGTATGAAATACAACGCACGCACATTCAATTTAATGTAACTTGGACAGTCCACTTTATAAAAATTTACACTAAAATACTCCACAAGACCACGCGTCGGTACTTCGCTACTATGATTTACATTTTACAACGTAGGTACATAATAAATGAAGTCCAGTAAGTACGACTTGACACTTTTGCGCTATTCTTCCCGGTTTCATACCCCCATCGTTATAATGAAAATTGATGCGCTGACTTATGATATTTTCAACTGGGAAAAGTCAAGTATGGAGAAGCTCTGGTTTGAAACGCCACCATGAAATTAGGATGAATAAAAAGCAGACGTACACGTACGGCGTCATGTTTATTGAGAGACCAACACAATTACTTTGTTTAAACCGTTGTTTTATAGAAATATCAACATTCTTCGGAGACATTTCTTTCATCAGGGGGGGGGGGAGAACGCCACCAATAAGATTGCTACCTGGTATTATTAAAATCTTTTTATAAAATTAAAGGTGCTGGGCGAATGGCTTGCAGACTATAATCTTTAAAAATTCGTTTAATCCATCTCATAATAAAATTATAATAATTATGGTTATTATGATTCGTTTCAATGGAAATAGGAATGATTTGAGGTGGATTTTATATTTTCGGATGCAGATGAACACAAATATATAACATATTTGGTAAGTCTTCCGTATTGACTTGAAACACAGAAAAATTTATGTGCAATTAATGTTGCCTTGTGGCAGGCACTCTCTGGATCGGAAACGACTTGAATCTACTCTATAACAATAAAACGGTAAGTAAGCTAATTATCTGCAATGATCATTTTTCGATTATTTCCAGTAGGTAGGGTCCTACATACGTATTATATACGTTATACGCTATACATTGTTTTTTATTTACTGAGTTGATTCACCTGTACTTTTTATTCTAAATGTCACGTTGTGAACGTCTTGAATTGATAATTTGTTATGTGCTCATTGTATCTTTTTAAAATAATTTAATAAATAAATAAATTATTGGTCTAAAATGTTATTTTCATGGTTTTTTTATTTTCATGGGTAATAATTTTATACTCAATTTGTGAGAAATACGTATGTTTTTTTTTTCATTTTATTAACCAGTGTTTAATGTCTCGGGTGCCCTTTTTAAATTTTCTGAGGAATCGATTGCATCATCTGCGATAAAAAAATCTCCGTTGATTATGCAAATGACAGGGAACACAAAATTAATGTGAGCTGGCCTACCTACCGGGTGTGCCGGTGTGGTACAACATGGTGCGAATCTCGAGTGAGGATAAATAATATGGAATAAACTGGGCGTTGGATTTATATTTTTCTCTCTCTCTCTCTCTCTTAACAAAAACGTGTATTTTCCATACACTGTTAAATGTAGTTACTAGGTAGTATACTTTATACGTACTTAGTACCGACCTACCTACTCTTTTGCACTTATTTGTAAATTTATAAAATACACGACACAGACAGATCTGTTTTGAAATTTAGCTAAAACACCCCTTGTATAGGTAAATCATTCTACATTGGCACCATAGGCGTTTCGCGTGTGTATTGGAATTGTCTGCTGCAATGCTTGATTCAATGCTAACAAACAATACCACTACAACTGAAAGTCGCTTTTTCCGTACCCATGGTGCCTCTGTAGAATGATTTACCTATACCATATACCAGAGTACCTTATGGTTGGAAAGTTAACTACGATGTAACAATGTGCCTCCGTAGCAACTAGCCCCACCTCCCCCTACCCAACGCCCTTAAAGAATATGTTATTCTCAATAATTACGTCTGTATCATAATATGCATTATAGTTTGTCAAGTAAACGAAACGTTCATTCAATATTTGAGGACAGTCGGTGCGCTTTGTGTTCCTCGCGTTTTATAGCCTAAAGGCCCTAAAGGGCTCAAAGTAATAAAGCCACCAAACCTTTATCCTTGGCGACTGACTTTCACATTTATACCTATTTTATTAATCCGTTCCACGGCAAATGACAATTGGATAACTTTGAAGGGTGACTTTTGGAAAGAGGTATGCTGTGGAGATCTGATAAAAAGAGCATACATGTCAGGTATACTTACTAGAAATAAGAAGATAGTACGATATCACTACTAATAAATAGGTAAACAATAATAAATGACAACGATACACTAATACAATGAAACTTCAAAAACTCACTGACGTAATAAAAATGAGCGATATGTTTAAGTTACGTATTTTTCAAAACATTTATACACATCAAAAATCATTAGATAAAATGTCTTTTTATTTTTAAAAACAATCTATACTTACTTATTTATTAATATTCGATTAAACGCCGTAGATTTTTTTTTAATTATCTAATTATTAATGATTTTGGACAAAGTGCAGCCATGACAACAATATTATATGCGAATATTTTAGGCTCTGCGATAGGAGCCTACCTTATTTCATACAATTCGACAGACTGGCTGAAGTTACGAGATGTAAAGTCCATACGAAAAAAGTTCAGAATTATTTCACACATAATCGGACCATTATTTACGTCAAGACAGGCGCGCTGTGGTATATTTTTTAATACCCATAATAATTTAGGCACCTACTTGATATTTTCTTGCTTGCATTTTGCTGTCAAATGTGGGATTTCACAATTAAGTATCTATACACCAATCTGTTAAATTAATTTCTAAATGAAGGTACAAAAAATTTTAAGTATTCAGATTCATAACCAGAAACACGGCTATAAAACTTTTATTTGTTTTTTTTCTATTATTAATTCAATTTTTAATTTATGTGGCACGCTTTTGCATAAATTAATAAATGAATATCTGGGCAATAATAAAAATACTGGTAAATAAATAATCACTATAAAGCACGCTACGTACATACGTGCTAGAATTTTATTGGGTACATACGTCTATTTACCAACACTAATTTCCAGATTTCGTCAACCACTGGGTTGCGTACAATATTCAACAATTTTAATACTGCCCGCTGGTACTCGTACATAGCAATATTCGTATGATTATTTTACGAATTATATAATTAGTATAATTACCTACCAGTCAACGTTCCCTCTAATTTTTCTATTTTGTGTGCGGATCCCCCCCCCCCCCTCCCCCACAAATACACATAACAATTTTTCATTCAAACCACTTCTTTCCAGACGTAAATTCTCTTTGCATAAATTATTTGCTGCGGATAAACAAAATATATCACCAACACATAGGTGGTCATTGATAAACACTAAAATACGTATCTTCTTTTCGTATGCTTTGGCACGCGATAGAACGGGACGGATATTGTGATCCTGCTAGACGTAAAATTTCACTTGCGTGCTCGCGTTATTCGCACTTGATCTTCGCCTTCCGAGAAATGAGTCGAAGAATTGTGCATGTGATGGTTTCGTGCATTCGAGCAAAACTAGAATCTGGCAAAGGAAACTTTCTTTTAAGTACAATATTTTTGTGTGAGGACTGTGCTGGGGATGAAAACATGGGTTGTCTTCTGGGTGAGTCTGTTACAAGGTTTAATTCTCAAGTGTGGAAGAATATTGTACCTATACACTAACTTGTACACGTGTTAAATAATATGATTTTGCTTACGCGTCGGCTTATAATGTCGTGGGTACCAGGTTTGAATCCTGGATCCGGAAAATACATAATATAATGTTTTACAATTTGTGTTTGGAGTCATGAGTAGTATGGACCTAATAAAACATAAATCCGTTAACACAAAACCTCCACTTTCTGGAGGTCCATATGGTTTTCTTAGTATCAGGCATGGTCAAAAAAATGTTATATTCAATAGTTACGACTGTATCATATAATGTAGATACCTTTTAAGTTAATCACGTAAAAAAAACGCGCATTCAACATTGGAATATTTGAGAACATTCAGCCGTGCTTTGTATTTTTTGGAATTTTACGGCTTTTATAGATTTTTTGGTACTGGGACAACTGGACACCAGGACAAGTGGGCGCCGCACTGTCGAATGAAATAATTAATAATAGACGTTCGTTACGATTCAATACAGAAATAAACTAGAAAGTTTAATAAGTTTATATCTACTACTTGGTAGTTTTAATTGATGTTTCTCTTACAATAATGTTTTTTATTGCGGATTGAGAATTATTATGCCTGACGATTCATATAAAAATAAAAGACCTCTCTTCTCGTTGGAAATTAAACATTTGCACAATTAAATCATTATTTGTGTATATTTAAATTCTCACCCAGTATTAAATAATAATATTAAGGTACGAGTATTAAATATATATTTTAAAAGTAGCTATAATTCACGAACGTCTATTTATTTTCGAATTTCATTCTGTTGCGAAGGGCCCAGTTGTCCCGGTGCAGAATTGTTCTAGACCCGATTGTTTAGAATAGATCCTAGTACTTATGTCATCTAAAATACTAGAAATAGGCAGTTGCACCTTTTTTTTATTTTTGTAAAATAATGACGAAACCAATAGTCCTTATTTCAAACAGCTCTCTCTCACTTTGACTTAACTAAGCTTGATATCGTTATTAATACAAATCGTCGTAATTATACTATGTTTTATATTATTATTATATTAGCTTTTGCTTCGTCAGATGTAGTATAATATTATGATGGTGTTTGCTAAAAAGAGTCGTAGTTACTGAATTGTATTTTGATTGAAAACCCCTGATATATTATACTCACATACATATTATTTAGATAAGTTTAGTGTTAGTAAAGATAATAAAAAAAATGTATGCTAATCATATTACTAGCCAATAAAGATTTTGAGATATGACAGTAATTAAGTTTTTACAGCTGCGCTTACTCATTAACTTGACTAAGTATTGGTGAAATCAATTTTATTTCTCGATGTTAGATTTTGAATTCGATAAAAACGTGTGTATATGTGGATAGGCACTTAATAGGAATTTATAGAGATAGATCCATATCGCATTGGGAAGCGTTAGAAAATATTTAAAAAATGTTTGTCTATCACTCAGAAGTGTAGAACCATTAGTTTACGTAGCTACAAAGTTAACATTTTTTTTTACGATGATTTAACAATCATAATAAATTTAGTTTTTGTCCATAGTCCGGTTGTCAGGCCATTCATTATCAAGACCACGACCCCACCCCCACAAGGAGGTCTGGCGTGGTGGGTCTACCAAAAAAGTGAAATAAACATGCATCACGAATTTCCCATAACAGTTAAAAAAATTGCCTGCGGCGCTATTTGACTCCGGCAATAATAGATATTTGGTTGTGCAATACGATAATTTTAGTGGATTTATTTAAAAATATATAAAATCGCTAAAAATACCTACACGGAATACCCTGAATTTTACCTCGTAGAACCTTGGTGCTTTGCGGAATACTATTTGAGAAATGTTGCCATAGAGCATTAGATTCAGGCCGATTCAGGTGGCCTGGGGGCCCGCTTCAGGATGTTCAGGTTATGATTTATTTATTATATTTAGAAAAAAGAGTATTACGGCATTACAGCGATTGGCCAATGCTCCATAATACATAATAAATACAGAAATATAAAAATGTCTTAGTTACAAATAACAATTAATATAACAAGAAAGTAGAAAAGACAACATGTGTTTATGTAAATATTAAAGAATGATCAAGACTAAAACTAAATGATGCATTGAAATTATGTGGTGGGTATAGGCAAATATTATTTGGGCTGGAGTGAGCAAGTACCTACCTACAGGAGTATTGACGTATCGTATGAAAATGAGTCTGTTTTTTTGCTTTTTTTACTACACTGATTCGCCTCTTTGCCTAATTACCTCGCATAAAATTAGATCAAATGGTATTCACCTGTATTAATAAATGTAGTAAAAATAAATAGGTAATATAAATGTAAAAAAATATTTTTAGAATATATTACATCATTTTCATCCTAGAGCCGGGATTGCAAAGTTATGAAGAAGCAACTCTACGGCAAACATGATTCGCAGTTGTATTGGTATTGCTTGCTAGCATTGAAACAACCATTATATTATCAAATGACACCAATACACCTACGAATCGCATATGGTGCCATTGTTGAATGATTTCCCTACATACCTCAACGAGCTTTGTGATTGCATCTGTGATAAAAATAATTACTTTTATGAGGAAGGGTGCCTATTATGAGATAGGTGCCTAATATGAGATATAGCAATAACTCAGCAACCGGACGATAATAAAATATGGTGTTGGTGTCACGCAGTAGCGAGGAGTAATAGCTCCAAACGACTGTCAGTGTGCAGCATGCAGCGCTTGTCTTTGGTGGTGGATGTGTGTTTTCGTCGATCACTCGTCCAAGAAATTTTTCCACGTGCTACTTTTGATGATGATAGAACATCTCTAAGGTATCGTACAATGTTTATTTCTTAATTAAACACGTGGTTTGGTAGTTTGCTTTATATTTGAGTATCTTCTGTATTATTATCGACTCTAGAAGAAGAATAGTTAATTTTTTATGTCAAATTTTGAATGAGCCTAAAATGAGATACTTGGGTGTGCCCAATATGAGATATCTCATATTGGGTACACATTTTACTTTGAAACCATATCAACGTTTATAATGTGTGTGTATGTTTTATATTATATTTTCCATAGATGCCTCCGTCAAAAAGGAAAAGATGGGACCCCGAGTCTATGTTTCAAGCTCTGAACGTCGTTTGAAAGAAAGAAATGGGATATCCGAAAGCTGCCAAACAGTTCGGAGTACCAAAAGCCACGCTGGAGCGTTATGTCAAAGATGGTCGAAACCCACAAATTACAAAAAGAAAAGACGGCTGAGGAAAAAAAGAAAACTAGAATGGAAAAAGCGATGGGAAAGAAAAATTAGAAAGAAATTAAAAGGAAGAAAGAGGAATTTGAGTCCTCGTCAAGCGAAGGTGGAGAAGAGATGATATTTAACGATGATAGTGCTGATGACGACGATGAAGAAAATGATGCCATGCGTAATTATTTACTGTAGTTGGAATTTTACGGAAGATACAAGAGTATAAAAATGGGCGCAGGTGTTTCAAATTGAGTCATGAAGATTGTAGTAATTTAGCAGGAGGAGATGTTTTTATTTGTGTTTTTTGTTATGATAATATTTGAATAAAAAGTGGATTTGGATTAAATGAGATCACGTGAAAATATGTAAACAAATATATAATTATTCATATCAATTACAGCTGTTGTTTTTTTCATAATGTTCCCAATATGAGATAGTCTCATATTAGGAACAGCGACTATCTCAAATTAGGAACACTTTTTGGAGAACAGCTTATTTGACATTTTTCACTAAAATGCGAATCTAAAATAAACGGGCTGAAAGAAAAATCTCATGACTACAAATTTATTAGTAAACAGTATGTTTGATGTATTTATAATAATAGATACCCTGCAATGAGTTTATTTTAGATTTGAGAATGTCACAAAAAAAAGTATCTCATAATAGGCACCCTTCCTCTACCTACCACGTTTTTACATTTTCTGTTGAATCATATTAACTTGACAAATCCAAGTATTAATAATTTAGGACAAAAAGGCAATTGCCAACAAATCATTTTTTTTTGCTATTTTGCAACAAACAAACAAATATAGAATACTGAAATGTCATTTTGATTTCCATAGTAACGCACGTACATATTCATAAGTTAGTTGCTAGGACCACCCCTTTAGCAACCAATAATAGTGGACTGGATTACGGATTTCTTCCGAAATAACTTTTCATACAAAACAGAATTAACTGAAAATGAATTCAATTCTACTTAAAGATGGCTAAAAGTATTAAAGGAATGCATTGGCATCGTGTTCTGATATATTCTAAAAGTTTAAAATGTCTAGCTAGTCGGGAAGTTAGTTAAAAATCGATTGCAAGATTTGTACTGGATAAACAACCACCGGACAAATAAGAATACGAGCCAAGAAAAACGTGGTAATAAGGCTTGCTTTTAGCAAATATTTGAGATGTGAGTGTTACGGATCTATTAAAATTATCAATTTATGAAACGGACAAGGATGTTGAAGGAAAGAAAGCTTCTGTATGAGGAAAACTCAAAAACGATCACAGTCACGTGACGAATCTCCAGTTTGAAACCATACAAGTCATACGATGGACTATTTGAGGGGAAAAAAGCGTTGGTGAAAGATAGTATGATGGCTGAACCGTATCCGCGAAACTGTCATGGACAGGACGGCTACCAAATTCAACGCCTTACGAAGGAAGAGAGTATACGATAATAATATAGTTAATGTGTGCCAATAAGGCAATACAAAAATAACAGGAAATGGGTTGCCTTCTCAGTTCTGATTTACCTAACAAGGTTTAATTAGTATCAAGTGGTGTGGAAAAATATGAGACACTTAGGTACATTAAGAATATATTTATTTATTTATTTATTTAGAAAACAGTATAATGACATTACAGCGATTGGCCAATACGCCATAATACATAATAAATACAATTTACAAAAATGACTTAATTACAAATAACAACCGATATAGCAAAAAAAAATGTGCTTATGTAGGTATAAAAGTAAAATAATAAATACAATTATAAATTTAACCTATTTAACACGTCCACAGACATGATATAGTTAATAAAAAATAAATCAACCTTTATGGTGCCATCTAATAAGTTAATCGCACGATACACAGCATCATGAAACATCACATCCGTCCTGCGACGAGGTATCATGAAGACGGAAGAGTTACGAGTGATATTGGTGGGAAAATGAAAATTAATATTTGCCAGTATATACGGATTGTAAATGAACCCACGAAGAAATAAAAAGAAATGCTTTAAAAGAGCAATCACTCTTCGGGTGGACAAGGATTGCATTGATAGCGTCTGTATCTATCATAATATCCATATTCAATATCAGTAATATTTGAGGACACTTGGCCTTGCTGTCATAAAGTAATAAATTGAACACAGCTTCCGAACCTCAAAATCACATTCCTATCTTAAAATCCGTTTTGTGGTGCCTACGTACGGAAGTATTTATTAGAATAATGCTGGCTAGTTTAAATGGTTTGATACATCTGCGATGCAACGCTATTTACCGAGTAGGTATCAAACATTTAACATCGGTACCTACCTACGGAAATAGTTAATTTAGAATAATTTCCGTAATATAAAAGGAATTTTATACCACGATTATGAATATAATAAATATTTGGGAATATTCAAACATAGCGATAAATCAGATAAGTATGTACATATTATTATATAGGTACTAGCGTGGAGGTAGGCCGTTAAGATCCGACATTAATAGTGCACACTAAACTTTGTCAGTCGTACATAATATTATCTGTTTTCATTGAACTAATAGGTACTATAAAATTGCAGTGTTGGTTAGTTTTTAAAATTCAATTAAACCCTGTGTAAACCAAAATAGATAGGTACCTATTAGTCAACAAATATTCGTCTACCTATAAAATATCTAAAATTATACATATAATTATAATTTTAGATATTTTATTGTTATGACAGTTTGTTTTTCATCTATAATGGTTAGGTTTAGGCTAACATGAATTTAAAAAAACAACATCACCTGGAATTTGCTAATTCAATGAAAACAATTTTTAATTACTTACCTATTTCTTTTATTCAACGAATAATTCACAAGATTAAAGAATGTACCATTCTAATTGTTGAACATGCTTACATAATTTTGAAAAACACTTCTGAGAAAATATAGGAATCTTTTTGATGCCGGGTGTCTTACTTTTATCAAAAAGATTTTTTCTATTGGTTATACCTACTTATATTTACTCAGAAGTGTTTTTCAAAATTATGTGTGTTTGAAAACAAATTTATTAAGTATTACTGACAAAGTGTACGTACACTATTTTTATATGATTTCCACAGCTTACCTCCACTATGGTGGTTTGATTTATGCAGGATTTAATAGATGTTTAAAAGCTAACCAGCACCACCTGCAATTTTTATTCTTAGAAACCTAGATTCAAAATAGGTGGTTAACGCATTCGCTGCAGAGTAGGTAATGATTTTTTAATTAGCACCTTTAAAATGCACGTTAATTACATCGATCGGCCGCCTGGTCATTACGCGCCGGGTGCGTCTTCCGCGTCCAAAGTATTAAATACAATTTTTGATATCAAGTACCTATCTACTTAGGTATGTGTTACGAGTAGTTTCCTTCAGAATATTATTATTAATTCATAAAACCTTTTTACAGCGCTCTCCAGATTTTTTTGCACACATGCAAGTTAAAATTAGAGGGAAAATCGATTCCAAAGTTAGTCAATTAAAACTAATTATCCACTTTAAGAAAGATTATATGATATTATGAGAACAATTACGCGATGAAAGGTGTGATTTACTCCAACTCACAATGAGGGAATGTGGAGAGCATGATAGAGATATGTAGGTACCTACTTTAAGTTGGTTGGCAAACTTCCATAGAAAACGCCAGCAAAAGAAGAAGACAAAATACACTTATCACCGAGTAGGTACAATATGAGTATTTTCACAATACTTTTATAACACCTACATTCCGATGCCTTCTTTTTAATCAAACTTCAGTCCTTATTTTCCATAATATTCAATAAATTCAAAAAAATTATTCTATCAAAATAGGTACCCAGAATGACAAACTGTAGTCTTTTTTAATAAGCATTCTTACAAGAATGGGCACAATAAGGGCCAATATAATATTTAGGCGCCACGTTCCCACAACACAATGAGATGAGTGGTTCTTTTCGGTCACATAAATTTTATATCACAATAAAATTTATCTGGGATCATAATATAATAATGTCTACTGACTCATTCTTATGCCCACATAGACGTGTCTTTATATGACCGGAGATTTCAGGTGAATGGATTTAGGAGAATTTTAATGTCGCGTCTCACCATGGTGTCTGTGGATTTTTAGACGCGCTTTCTTCGCATCGGAAAATTGACAATATTATGATGTTTTTATTTATTTTTTCCCATAGAAATCTTAAAGTGATTTATATTTAATATGTATGTACCTACCTACTAGTAATAATGCAAAAAAATGGACGAATTAATATAATAGTTTTAATTAATTGAAACAAATAAGAACACAACTTACTGTATTTGTTTTAATATTTTTAGCTTTAGTAGATACCTACCTAACAATTCCACATTTCGATTGGTACAATAGTTATCGTAGTAGTTTCCACCGTGTGTCCTTCTTTACTCGATGTTTCAGGCTCGTTGCAGAGGCCATTATCAAGAGATTTTATGATGAAAATGTGGTGTAGGTATGTGAATGTAAACGTTGCTCTAAGAATGTCAAAAGTAATCCGATTAGCTTGACAGATTAGTAATCTGTCAATCGTTACGACCAGGGATACCGGCTCGAATATTGGATTTTGCTGATAGTGCCGGAAGCCATGACGTTTTTAACCGTAATCCATCATCCTTATTAATATTTTCAGGGTTTCTATGGATTTCAATGGCCTCCTTTACCAATCGTGTGAAATATCCTTTATTCCGACCCAATATCTTGGTTTCAAAGTCAAATTTGTCACGTACCTACACTACATTTTCATCATAAAACATATTATCTCTTGATAATGGCCTCTGCAACGAGCCCGAAACGTCGAGTAAAGAAGGAAGAGGACACACGGTGGAAACCCAAAAATCTACTACGATAAAAAAAAACAACCGTGAAAGCCTCAAACGGTACTATATTTATATGGGGAAACCACTCAAAATTCCAAAAAGCTTTAAGTTAATAATGCCATTAGATGTAGAAAGGCTTTTATCTTTATAATTTAATAAAAAAAATAAACCAAAAATTTCTTTAATAAGTCATAAACTCGAATATCTCTTTCTGAAATAAATCATTAATTTAATTGTATAGGTACCTCCTGGAATTTCTGGGTCGATTCTTTGAAATACTGTTTTTACAAATTAAGGATTTAAAATGGAAAATAAAATTTGTGTAACAATTTCAAACGCCATTATCATTGAACAAGATTTTTTGAGTTGTTTCCGCGCTGAAATATATTATAACCAATAGATAAAATCTTTTTGAAAAAAGTAAGTCACCCCGGCGGGGAAACGAACCCTGCATCTCCTGGGTGTATACCCCGTCCATCGCATTTACCTCTATGCTACAAGGCGACGTACTAATTGCGACAAATTTTAACTATTGGCCTTTTTAATACCTACTCATCAGCGTTCTTCTAAATCAAGCTAATTTGGTAATCAGTTTTTGTTTTATTAAATCAAAAGTAGATACCTATTACAAAATTAGTATTACAAAGTAGATACAATTACTAACCGACGTCGTGGATTTCTCCAAAATTTTTTATGATGTAACTTACTTGAACTTGCTAATAATTTATAATTAACTATTTCTTTTATTCAACGAATAATTCACAAGATTTAAAAATGTACCATTCTGATTATTGAACATACATAATTTTGAAAACACTTTCTGAGAAAATATATTATAACCAATAGAAAAAATCTTTTTGAAACTTACATTGCTTGGCTTACTTTTTTCAAAAAGAGTTTGTTATTGAATGAATTATATGAATTATAACCAATAAACAAACTCTTTTAAAAAAGTAAGCCAAGCAAAGTAAGTTTCAAAAATATGTAGGTATGTTCAATAATCAGAATGGTACATTCTTAAATCTTGTGAATTATTCGTTGAATAAAAGAAATAGTTAATATAGGTATAAGTTTTAGTTCAAAGCGGTGAAATCTCGCGTGGGTAGACAGGTCATGCGCTGCTGAAGGGCGGCATGTAAAGGAATACAGTGAATAATGTTACTTCCTACTACCTAATCCGTTGAAAAAGTATTCGATGTTTTGTTAAGTATGTGTGTAAGTACCTACTTAATATTATAGTTTATGACGTAATATTAAATATTCAAGTCATATAAGCAGGCCTACCTACCAAATTTCAAAACGAAAAACCATAGCTGTGCGTTGAATGATAGAGCGTTCGTTCAATTCTGACCCGACATATATTACAATATCTCGATAATAACATCTAATTAATCACGGCGTCGGACGCTAGGCGCGAGACCGCGTCCGCAACGCATGTGACTCTTCCCATAAGAGACAAAGGAGATTGTTGGTCGCGATATCACGCGCCCGAGCGATTTATTGCCGCGGAGTTGATGATTATAAATCAAATTTATCGCGAATCAAAAAGAATGGCTTTATTTCGAAACTCTCGGATGCCTTTATGAGAGTTTAATACATTGGTAGGCATAATATTCTAACAGAAAAAAACAATGGCGTGCGATGGTCCACGACATTCAGTAGGCGCGGGAAATTGATAGCAAAAAAACGTCAGTATTAGAAGCCATCCCACGTGGAGCAGGAAAATGCTTTAAGGGCTAACCGCTAAAGTGACCTACGACCTTCAAGAATGTATAAAGCGAGCATGCTAAGATAGTTTGAAAATACTGTTAGACTTGATTTGGATTTCCTGAAATGATGAAATTTTGAATTCTCGAGATTCGGGATTTCCAGAAAAGAATTAGGTACAAATTCCAAAAAATATGTTTTTTTTTATTTATGTAAGAAGACAAACAAAATAGAAGTAGGAAAACAAAAATAATTCAAAACATTACTTATTTAAATAGAATTTCAAAAAACACAAAAGTGTCAATCGCTGCGTCTGACAATCGTGTACGCTTTTGAGACACAAAATTCCCTGATGTTGCAAAAATTGGGCTCATTGTGAGTCGACACGTTGGCTTAATTGTGTTAAATGCCCCGGTCAGTCTTCGAACGTTTTGTGTTTTCTGTCCACTTTTTTCAGATAGAAAGACGTTTTTTCAATTAATATTTGGTAACAAAGAAATCCCGAATCCCGAGAAAAGATTCTCAAGATCCGGGATTTCCCGAAATGTTGACAATTTCAATTCTCGAGATTCGGGATGGAAAATCACGAAAATCTCGAGAATTCCCGTCGGGAAATTCCCGAAACCCAACTCTACATATATCTATATAAAATTCGGAATGATTCTAAAGTAGGTTAGAAAGTAGGTGCTCGTAAGTATCAAGTAGTATCTAGCTTCAAAAAAATCAAATGAATGTTCTTATTGAATCTAATAAAATTGGAACTATACTGTGTGCTTTTTGTGTGCACAAAGTGTTTTTTTTTTAAATCTCAATCCTATAGAGCCAAATCTTTCCAGCATCTACGAAAGCCGACGGTAAACTATGATACGACGAAATGTAAAATGTCCATACAGCACGACATTCTACTTGTGTCAGTCTGTTAAGAATCGACAAACCTAGACGTCAGCGATCCTAATCATTGAATCGTTTGAAACACGGCCTGTAAAGTATACCCCCGGAAATTTTCTAGACAGAAAACTTATTACATTACCTAAAGGAATCTTTATTTTTGACACATTTTATGAAAAATCATAGCACTCCACTGGCACTGAATACAAAAAAAAACATCTGTAGTAATCTGTTAGAAATGTATGCGTTGGATAATTATGACAGGTAGAATTTGAGAAAATAATGTTTTGTTTTTTCTATTATGACACCAACCTACCAAAGAAAGGGATCAAGTGACTAAATTGATTATTTTTCTAATATTTATACACAAGGAAAATAAAATTGATAGATTGTGAAGATTGTCAGAGATAAATAAATTTGATTAAGTACCTATATCTACCTAGGTTCTAGGTACCTACATTTTAAATAGATAATCCTTCGACATTTACGACATTTACCTTTGACATATTTATGCGATTTGTACCTACCTACAAGTTTTCGATATCCTTCCATCTCAATAAAGCAATTAAAATTAATTTGTTACGTACCTACCTACCTTGGTAGCGTCATTTTTATTGCATAGTAACACAAGAAGTTTATTAATTGGACCTTGGATTATTAAATTAGTGAAATTAGGATATTGGCTTATAGGTAGGTAATAGGTATACCTACATAATTGGTACAGTAATTAATTTTACATAGGTAACCAGAGTATTGACCATTTTTTACTGAGTACCTACCTACCAATGAAGTAGGTACATTACCTACTTATACCTAGGTGCCTATGATAGTAGTTTCATGTAAATTGTACCTACGTATACATGCTCTCATTATTATTAGATAAGTATTTGATAGGTAGGTATGACTTAATACTTACGAGCATCTACTTGCTAACTTACTAACTTTGAATAATAAAAATATAGATAAATGACATTGTATTTCGAATTCGGTTACTTACATAGATACCTATCTAGTTTTCTGTCTTTCCCCTGTATTCCGGTGATTTTTATTACCTACGTATTTATTTAGATATGAATTTTATCTCAATAAGTACTATTGGTACCTACGGTCATCTATTTCCGATACAACAGCTCTCGATGAACTGTGATACGATCAACTGCAATAATCTAGTATACAATACTTAACTATGCTAGTGATGATCAATCGAGGCACGTTTCAAGGGCCTAAATTAAAAACTAACCAAACATCGTGAAAAAATCGTAACATCAAAAAACTCACTCGCGTTAGCTCGTGAAATATTGCCGCGCATTTTTGACTAATTCTTCGAGCATCATTCTGACAAACGTATCAAAAAAATTCTCAGATACCTTTACGACACATTTTGTTTAATAATACATACGAAGACGGATAATTTTATTTAAGGTATTTTTTGTTTAAATGTTTAAAACATTGTAGCTACCAACCTAAGCAAGTAGCAAGATGAATCGATTGACGCATCTAATTAAAATTAAACAAAATTTACTTGAAAAAACGTAAGTAGCTAGTATCATACACATTTTAAAAAAAAACCTCCTAAGTAGGTGTTGCTAGGTTACCTACAATAAAATTAATATAAATAAAGTATGACGTAGGTAGGAATAATACCTATTAGTAAAATAAAAAAAACTCACACAAGACTTAACCGTATTCATCAGTTACCTAATAAGTATTACTCAGTTAGGTACCTACGGTAAAGCTTTCTTTTTTAAATTCTTGTACAACTTTCTTATAGGTACCAACTTACTCCAAATCGCGGAAATTTTAGTTTTATGTTTAGTGTTGTCATATGACAAAATGAATAATAATTCTGAATTATCTCTTGGAAACTGTGAAGTTTTGGCTAAATAATTTAATAATTGTTAAAATTTGACGCCATGTTTGAAATCGTACAGGTAGCTCTGTATCTAGTGTAGTGTAAAGACTGTAAAGGGCGAAAGCGGGGGTCGGTTTAAACATGTAGGTACGTCAAAGGATGGATGGGTTTGCAGTTCCGCAAATCATCGCTAAAACATAGCCATGATTTATTATTACAATGGTAAGATGCTCCATAATCATTATAGCTTTAATATGTGTAATGATATTAATTTATATAAAAAAAACAAAGGTAAGTACCGATTTATTTTAATTTTACGATCGGTAAGAACCTTTCTTTTATTAAAAGTTGCGGGTAGGTACGCAATTATTTTCGACGTGCTAAGGGTAATGTAACCCTTAAATTGAAAAAAAATGGTTGGACGTCACTGATCTATTCAATATAAGTACCTACTATAAGTAGGCAATTACCACCTAGGTAAGTATCTACCAACGAATAAAATAAATGATTTTTCACGTGAATTTGTCAATATAACTGTTTTATGTTTATTAATTTAATTAAAAAATTCTTAGTCATTATGGCGGGTATGTATTTTTTTTTTGAAAGCATACAAATCAAAGAACAATATTGAATTAAGTTTAGGTCATTTAAAGTGACTCACTAACAATATGAATAGGTGGCTCATTGAATTTATAAATGAATTACGTCCTTACAAACAACAGTTAAATATAAAAGTTCCCATCGAGTATGAACCTGTAAGCTCACCGCCTTTGATATTGTCAATAGTGCTTCCATTATATTCACTGCTCTTTTTGCTTGCCGGTTTTAAAAACAATAAACATTCTATAAAAATAATAATATGCCGTCGCAAAAAAAATATTAAGTTGTAGTAGGTACTACCTACCTAATAGCATTATTTTGAAACAACTGAACACAGATACCTATTCTAAATAATAAATTTTAAAAAAATAACGTGAAATCACCTTTGAATTATCTTGCTTGATAAATATTTTTCATGCTTTCCAACGGTGCACTATTACACTATATAAATTAGTTACTTCACAATAACTTATTTGTACCTATTAGGTATTAAAATGTTTCAATTAGAAAAAAATAATATTCTTCAAAATATTAGAAAAATACACACACTCTTTTTATAAACACTTGTTTTTTTGCACTTTTTGTTTGTTATTTTGAGCTTTATTATTTTATTGCATTGTTTCAAATTTATAACTTTTTTCGATTGAGATAAAATCAATTTAACGTTCCATAAACAAAAACAAAATAACGTATTGCGTTAATTTAATTAATTACCTACCTATAAACTTTTCACTATAAATTATTGACTATGGTAATTATTATTGATTTCAAATTTAGAACGATGTTCACTGTGATTCAAGGAAACGTCAGATGAGACAAAACAAATCAATTCTGCTGCGAAATTCGATACGCGAATTTTGAGGTTATGTCGGCGATTTAGTTTAGTGTTATAAAAATTTGTATGAATGAAAATTGATATTAGTGTTCTGCGTATATTGTGCGCTAACCGCCTCAGCCGGTCGACTGAAATCCAAACTGCGCCAGCCCATGTCTACCGCTCGATCTCTGGCCTAGAGAGGAAAACGGCGATACGTTGAAATAGCGTCGTCCCGGTCTGGCGCAATGAGAAGGATACGCGGGAAACGCCTGTCGAATCTGACAATGGTTTACGACACGTGTGCGCGTCCCCCTTAAGGATGTGTGAGTGGAAATGTAATTGAGAACCTTTTCCCTGGATAATTAAATTAAATATATTCAGCGTTTTTATCTCTATGAGCCTCAACGTCCCTATCTGACTTAGGTCTGTCTTAGGTCTTAGAATGTCTTAGATCCATTTTAGGACCATTCGCATAGAAATATAATAAATAAATATGAATAAATAAAAAATATGTGATTATTCTTATATCTAGGTGTAAAAGGTTTCACTTCGTCGGTAGTTATAATACGTAAAAGGCCATACAGACAATCTGATTTAGATGGGCGTTCGGTCCGATTTGTTATACTGCCAGGGCGTTTATTTGTGTGATGGGTGATATATTATACTATTATAGTGATGTTGGGTAGCCGCAGCAAACAGAAACTGTAAAATCTCAAATATTAAGTTTCAATTTTAATGCAATATCCATTCACCTAGCGTGAGTGTTGCAGATCGATTCTGACAAGGCGCATGGTAGAGTATATGCTTCATAACTTTTCACTCCGACTCTAGGATGGAAATGATGTAATATATTCTAAAAATATATTATTTATTTACTAAGTACTATATATATTAAGACAAGTGAATAACATTTGATCTAATTTCATCCGAGGTAATCACGCAAATAGGCGGTATCAGTCTAATTAAAAGTGTAAAAAAGTGCAAAGCTATAAAACGTATAACTTTGCGTGTAACTTTACACCTGTCGATACTTGCCCGAGTTCAATTTAACTGTTCACTGTAAATGTGTAAATAAATATTGTCCTCAGTCACAGTTTTTATTTATTGAGCCCTGCTCTACTTCAGCCTCTTGACCAGGACATTAGCAATAAGGTCCTTTTTAAAGCCGTTTATTTAAAGAAAGTTTTAAATAAGTATAACGTTGATTCTTATAATATTCCTCCTGTAGGTACAGTATGTGTAGAAGCATGGATGAAACACAGACTTTTCAATTTTAAATACGTATAAATAATATAAACATATCCTTAAAATATTGTAGAAACATAAGTCAATAATCGACTTTAATTAAATAGAGAATGACAAGAGGCTTATTACATACTATGATAGTATAATACATAGAAAGCTAGTATTGGATAGGTAGGTACCTACGTGGCTTGTAGGGAAAAATCGATCTCCTGCAAAGTAACAAAATTATAGTAGAGAACTCCAGGAAAAGGTCTGGAGGCAGGACACCGAAGAGAAGACACAAAACACCATTGAGAAATGAGGATAAGATGATAACCTCATTGATAATTAAGATGTTTATAAGGTTGATACTTATAGGTAAATTCTTTCGACCATGTCCGATCCTAATAGGATCATATGGGCCTCCACAGAGTAGAGGTTTGTATTGACAGATTTTGTTTATTACGAGAAATGGATGTCAGCCACTTGTTCAACCTATTAGTCCATACCCTGACACACACAAATTGAAAAACAATATGTGTACTTGCCAGACCCAGGATTCGAACCTGGGAGCCAAGGCGTTATAGTCCAACGTTTAAGCCGCGCGGCCACCGTGGGCGTATAGGTAAATACCTGAGCTTAATCTATTTAGTTGCTTATTGCTGCGTCACCTCAGTGTAGTATAATACCTATAGTTTTGGGCTTGATTCTTCTTTGGGCTTATGGGGGGGTGAAAATATTTGAGACTTAAGGATATGAAAAGAATTCTTTCGTAGGTGTTGTAATTTTTGGTTAAAATAACGGTAACTGTGTTCCCTTCTGGATGTGGTTGTAAGAAGGTCCCGAGTGTGAAGAAATTTGGGATAAACTTAAACTTGTGTCATTTCAATATATATACATTCTTATGTTCGTTGAGCCAAGAGGTCCAATGACAGTAGTGTATTTACTAATACAAGTGAAACAATCACAAATACCCATGCTTTGAGAAAATCGCATAAACGTATTGTGACATTAAAGGAATTAAATCTGAAACTCCAGGATGAAAGGCAAGCACTTTACGCACTGTACCTTGTCTGCATTATAATATGCATTACACATTAAAGTGTCACGCAAACGCAACACGCATACAATATAAAAGGTGCTTTGCATTTATTGCGTTTATTGTCTTGCCCCTCTGCCAAAGTCAAAACTGCCGTCAAAAGTGAGTCGGCTGGCAACTGGCATTCGCATATTTTTCATTTTATACTCTATTCTGTTTGTATATAGCTGGTACAACGAACTATCGCTTGCCTTATTTTTATTTAAATGGTTGGTGATACCCGAAAAAGCTTCAATTCTACCACTGTATTGGTGAGATTGAAAACACATGGGTGTGTACTGCCAATGTGATGTACAAAACTAAATTTATTCTCAATTTATATTCACGGTCCATTCTCATCTATTGTCAAACAAATTGGAATAAGTAATTCTTATATAATAATAATTTATACATGTATTTATGTATTTATATACATACTTAACGGAAATTTAAACAAAAAAGGCGGACATAAATACAAGCTGTTTGGAATTTATTGTAAAAAAATTCATGGAATGTGGGAATATATTTTAATTAATTACATTTTATTGCCGCCGATAATATATCAATCATTATAGGTACCTATATATGAACGTAGTTATGCAGAATATAGCCAGTCCATAATAATGTCGAGCTGAGATAATAGCACTTTAGCAACAACATGATATTAAAAATGTATGTAAAATTGTAAATAGTATTTTATTTAAGGAATATTTTTTGCGGCTTGGCTATTTTCAGCAGAACGTAGCGAAAACCTTCTCGCATAATTCTGATCTATATCATTTATTTTTTATTTTTTGTGGACTGGTTACTTTCTGCATAACTGTGTTCATATTACCTACCACTTATTGCTAAATAAAACAAAGAAATAAAGTCACAAGAGCTTATGTTTCTATAATGTTCCCCATGAAAGGATTGACTATTTAAGAAATTAATAAAATAACGTTCAATATACCTACCTACTTAGTTATTATTATTCTCCATAGTAAACAAATCAGCATACCTACCCTCTTCTTCTTGGCCGTTCCCTCATGGTTGAGGATAGTGACCACCTTGAAATTCCATCATCTTCTGAGCGACGAAAACCTTCCACCCTTCTTGGTCTTCTGATTATCTCAAGGCAGAGTGAAGGCTGTCCCCAGAAAGCTTCTTCACCTGATCCCTCTAGCGCGTCGATGCTCTTCATTTACTTCGCTTTCTCTGGAGGCTACCCAAAACTAGCAGTTTCTCCAGGTTATTCGGTTCGCGCCAAATATTATGTCAAAAAAACTGCAGATTGTGTCGATTCTTTATTTAGGTATAGGTACTCTATAGTCTCCGGATCATGGCCCCCACAAAGAGGGGCTGACAGGGCTCTAGCCTAGGAGCCCGGGCTCAGGAAGGGCCCGATGTGACGAGTCGACCAGATGAGTGAGATGTAACACAGACCACAAATTTGCTCTAATAGAAAAAAACTCGCCTTCGCCGCTATTTTACTTCAATAATTATTAATAATTAAAATATTTGTTTGTACGATGCAATTTTTAACTGTGTGCTGATACTTGACAACTCCATAATTCAAATGAATGTAGATAGGTACATATTAAAAATATAAAAAAATCGCTAAAAATACACATTAATTTTACCGCGTAGGTACACCATGGAAAACGCTAATGCAGCGCGTCACACTGCTTTTACCCTTAGTGATAGGTAGGAGGCCCCACCAAAGATCGTAGCCTTGGGGCCTGCTTCAGGATGTGGGGGCCATGCTCCAGATGATTGACTGGTTCGTCCTGTGCTCTCTCCAAGAAATATGAAGCATACGACGCCAACACATATGACTCGACATGGTACCAAAATATGGAGAACACTGATGTTTGCACAAGCATTGTAGGTACCTACCTAATCATTTCTTACCGCGGAAAAGGTTGGCGTACAGATAGATTATGATAAAATATTTGGGACAACATTTTCGCCAGGGTAGTCAATAGATGGAACCTTCTTTAACTTGTTGACCGCGGAGCTTTTAAGTACTTTTTAATTGTCGCATTTAAATAACATGCTAATTATATATATCGAATGGCCAATTAATTAGTGTACAACAGGCATGGCCCCCACAGGGGGGGTTGACAGGGCTCTAGCCTGGGGGCCCGGCGAGGCGAGTCGACCAGATAAGTGATGTAAGCACACATTACAAATTTGGTTTATTAGTAAAAAAAGTCGCCTGCAGCGCTATTTTCCTTCAATGATATTATTAATTAAAGTTATGTGGTTGTACCTACTATTCAATTGTTAATTGTGTATCAATACTCGACTTCTCCATAATTCAAATGGATGTAGGTATTAAAATATACAATTAAACACTAAACACACCAACACAATAATTTTACCGCGTACCTACATCATTTGGAAAACGCTACTGTAAAGCGTCACACTGCCTTTATCCTTAGCGATAGGTAGGGGGGCCCCGCCAAAGATCCTAGCCTGGGGTCCACATCACGATGTGGGGCCCATGACAACAGGTGTTGTCATTAACCAACACTTCTGATATGCCTACGATTGAGACAGTGGCGTAGCTAGAAATATTAAGCACCAATAAAAAAATCACACAAGTGAACACATCTGTGTTTCTATAAGTATAGGTAGGTACACTTAAATTGCCATAATAATATTTCCCATTTGATAGGTACTTAGGTACCTAGGTCCTGCATATTATGTTGGCATTTTATACAAACAAAAATAATTAATTTGTCATCAAATTTTATTGGTTACTTACCTATAGGTATGAAAAATCAATTAAATTTTAAAAACATTAAGTTAAATATATAAAAGAAGGTACCTAGGTGCATAAGCTTTCAATAATTACTTAGTTCGCCACTAGGTACCCACTACCTACTTGTCCTACCTATATGATCATGTGTGAAAAATTTAACAGATATTATTTACCCATAGGTAGACTCCGATTTCTATAAGCTGGAGTACACGTCACCGCGTCGCATTGACAATGGAGATTGGAGTTGGCGGGGGGCGGACGTAATGGCGAATTTAGTTCCACTAGTAGGTAACTACGGGGTACAGTTCGGTTATGAGGAATACAGCGGAAAACACATTTTGAAAATACCTGATATATGTACTGGATTATTTGTTAGTTTGGGTTAGTTTAGGTTAGGTTATGTTGAGTTAGGTTAGGTTTGGTTAGGTTAATCTAACAAATCATCCAGTATATCGGGTATTTTCAAAATGTGTTTTCCGCTGTATTCCTCATAACCGAACTGTACCAACTACGGTACCAGGTAGTAGATACCTACAAACTTCCGTCATTCGGTATTAAGCTTAAACAAACGTTTAAACGATTATTTTTTCTTTGGCATAGCGGGATAGGTACCTACCTACTAACTGGACGATGGTTTTTGTCTAGGGATCATCGACCTGCCAAGCAACATATTCATCCAATTGCAATTTGGAAAGTCTGGCGAAATCTATCGAAAAATATTATATCGCGTATTCAGTGATTTTTTGTGGTCTTTCAGCGTAATGTCCAACACGCACTGTCTAGGTACGTCACGCCACTGTCCATGACCCTATGCTTACTCGAAAACCTAATTACCTACGGACATTTACTTATGAATATTTTAAATCAATGATAACATTACATAGGAGGTTCCTATAACAAGTTTAGTGTACCTCCTGATTTCTTACGTAAATTGTGCCTATTGATTATTTCGAGAATTTTAAGATAACAAATTTTAAAGACGTCATTGGAAAACAAACATTAAATTAATTCGACAAACTTTCATTCGTCATCCCTTTCAATAAAAATAACATCGCGAAAGAGACAACTGAATTATGTTAATTGAAATCTGTGCACGATAAAACGAGAAAGATAGTGTTGTCGGCTCCAACGAAGACGATCACCTGCCATTGGTGGAAAATGGTTTTTTTTATAGCTGTGGGGGTTGAAGGCTTTTGCGTTCCGAGTGAAATGAATATATGCTGTATATAGATGTCTCTTTTTGGCACGCTTTAATGGCAATTTTTACAGTAATATAAATAATAATTACAAGATAAAAAGAACTTTTTATATACCTACAACGTTTTTAAATTTTCTGTTGAATCATATAAACTTGACTTGACTAGCTTAAACGTTAAAAAAAATGTATTTGATAGAAATAATAGATACTGAAATGTCATTTTGACACTCATATTGATTTCCATAGTAACGCACGTATATATTAATAATTTAGTTGTTAGGACCCTAGCAACCAATAATAGTGGATTGGATTACGGATTTCTTCCGAAATAATTTTTCATACAAAACAAAATTAACTGAAAATGAATTCAATTCTGCTCAAAGATGGCTAAAAGAACTAAAAAAATGCACTGGCATTGTGTTCTGATATATTCTAAAAGTTTCAAATGTCTAGCTAGTCGGGACTGGACAAACAACCACCGGACAAATAATAATACGACCTAATAAAAACGTTGTAATAAAAATACATTTCACTTATTAACTACCATTTATTATTCTGTAAATTTATAGTGACTTTTGATTTTATATCTATGGTAGGTACCTACTTCATATAATATTGTGTTAAATATGTAGGTACCTAGCTATATTTAAATATGTAGGTACCTAGCTATATTTAAATATGTAGGTACCTAGCTATATTTAAAAATAAATCAATAAGTATCTACTGTCTAATAGGACAGTAGGTATCTACATACTGCTAGGCGACTAGGTACATTTAAGTAGTTACATGATAGGTAAGTATAAGTTCTATAGCGAAGGGTGGAGGTATGCTGTTAAGATCCTACATAAATAGTGCACACTACACTTTGTCAGTCAAACGTAAGTATTGGTTTTCATTGAACTAATACTACAATATATAGATAGTGTTTGTCAGTTTTTAAAATTCAATGAATTCAACATTCCAAAATTATTCGTTTATTTATCAAATATCCAAAATTATGCCATTGAATCCAACAAAATTTTCGATATTTTATAGATAGAAGACTATTTTTTATCTATTAGGTACGGTTTGGATGCAGGGCTTTAGATAAATGAACCAACAATATATAATAGGTAATAGGTATGTAGGTACCTATTCTTAATCCAATGAAAACATATAAGTAATTAACTACCAAAGTATCTATGAATGAAAAAATGTGCACAATTTTGTCGTATCGCCCAAACTATAGGTACAAAAACTATTATGGTATGGTTTAGGCAGGGATTAAATTGATTTTTAAAAACTAACTAATACTTGCCATTTGTAAATTGTAGTCTTAGTTCAATAATAACTTTGAATATTTTATAGATATCTAGAATATTATTTTGTATCTATTAAGTATAGGTAGTTTGGCTTAGGCAGGGCTTAATGAATTAAAAAAATGAGCCAACAATATGTGTACGTAATATGCATTCTTAATCCAACAAAAACAAATAGGTCGGTACGTAAGTATGAATGAAAAATAATTTTGTCGTATCGCCCGAAATATACCAAAACTATTATGGTTTGGTTTAGCCAGGGTTTAATTGATTTTTAAATACTATCCAATATCATCTGGAAATTGTAGTTCAATATAAACAAATAGGTACGTACCTACCTATGACTAACAAAGTTTAATGAGCACTATTTATGGCGGATCTTAACAGCCTACATCCACCCTTCGCTACTGCTGCATAGGTTTGCCACCACTGGCCTAGTATTTTAAAACGACATTTTAATTGCCATAAATGTTATATATCATTGTACCAATCAGTTTGATGATATCAGCAATTATTATCTAAAACGGAATCATGTTTCTACTTAGTTAAATTACAATAAGTAGGGGGACGAAAATTTATACAGCCACGCGCACTACCTACCTACGTACCTACCTACTAATTTGCTTATCATGTGTGTAGTATGTAAGTATCTGCTTATCCAATTTATAGCATGTAGAATCTAGATTGTACGATCATACGGATATTACCTACCTAAATTAAAATTTATTAAAAGTATTAAAAATAAAACACAGCCGACCTTCATTGAAACGTTGGTCGGTACTGTAGGTAGGTACCTACCAGTGACGTGCCGTATTATATGCTATGGATGCTCCGCATGCCTTAATTATTTTAAGATATTCATTGATAGTAGGTAGGTAGGTGTAATCAATAAATAATTTTAATTACTAGCTGCAGATTTGGAATGCCGTTTCTCTCATTTTACAAGTTTTTATTAGGTCGTATTCTTATTTGTCCGGTGGTTGTTTATCCAGTACAATCTTGCAATCGATTTTTAACTAACTTCCCGACTAGGTAGACATTTGAAACTTTTAGAATATATCAGAACACGATGCCAATGCATTCTTTTAATTCTTTTAGCCATCTTTAAGCAGAATTGAATTCATTTTCAGTTAATTCTGTTTTGTATGAAAAGTTATCTCGGAAGAAATTCGTAATCCATTCCACTATTATTGGTTGCTAAGGGTCTGGGGTCCTAGCAACTAAATTATTAATATATAGGTAGGTACGTGCGTTACTATGGAAATCAATATGAAAAGTCAAAAAATGACATTTCAGTAGATATTATTTCTATCAAATACAAAATTTTTTGATCGATCAGAAAATTTAAAAACGTTGTATATAAAAAGTTATTTTTATCTTGTAATTATTTGGTCTCAAATTGTATGCGAAATTGTTAGGCCAATAATTATCTTGAAGAAACAAATACAATATAAATCATCTTGAGAAGCATTTCCACGAAACCAATTCTCAAACAGCAGTGGTTTTAGATACGCTCATGTCTGAGGCGCTGACCAGTTTGTAGGCCCCCCTATGATTGTTTTAAACAAAGATGTCAGTACTTTATAATGAAGCGACCGCATCGTCCGCTTCATAGAAAACCGTAGATGCTTCCAAAATATACATATAATGATCGTATTCATTCCTGTATTTGCCGCTCTTTATTATATGCCGCCCCTAAGCAACGTATGGCTTGCCAACCCCCACGGGACGTTTCTGGCTCCATGTGGGAAAAAATGTCGCACAGTGGGGAATAATTGCTATTTTATAGTATCATTTTCATGCTTTTCAAAAAGTTTCCCAATTCTTTAAGACCGCAACGTCAACACTGAATATATGTAGGTATAGTTTAATTTTAACCAGTAACACCAATATTATAACTTAAGTATTAATTTGTTTTAAATAATCTGGCATCTTATATTGCATCTTGTATTTCAAAATTGTAATATTTAGTGTGACAAAAATATTAGTAGATAGGTAGGCACCTACATCTCATAATAATTTTATGATTTTATTAAGTAGTATGTAGGTACCAACCTACCTACATACTTATGATTTAGAAGAGCATGCCCAATATCAAAAGACACCGCATTCCATATGTACCTACATACCTAAAACTATGTAGTTACTATATCTATAAGTATAAGTTGTAATTTTGTATTTAAATTAAAATTCCATATCACACAGAAAAATGTTATGGGGGAGTCAATTTCGAAAAATTATCCATATTAATCTATTTTTGATTCTTAGGGCGGTGGAAAAAGGCGTGTGCCACTGATTTTTGCATTTACCCGCGAATCTCTGCACTTTTCCGGGATGGAACCTACCTACCTAATACATACCCCATACCCGGATGATAAACACCTAGCCTGCAGCTATAGCAACGGGTGCTCACCTCCGAGTTATTGCGACCAGTCGCATCCACAATTGGATATCCAAGATGCGTGGCTTAACAGTTATACATATTAGGATCGTTGAATCAATTTCTGTCGTCCGCGATGTCGTGTCAGACCATTAAAGCAAACATTGGTTGCCACGGGTCTTCCACCGACATGGGCCTTGCGTGCTATAAATGCCCAGAGGAATGAGGAAAGTCTATGAGAAGGCCGTTCGATAGCCAAATCATTCAGGTCACTCATAATCCTGAGAAGAAGTACCTACCTATTATTCCATTTAACTAAATAATTTGTATTTGTGTCGTTTTTTGGGGGAGGTCCGGTCCCTATAACCCCCTCTTTGTGTGCACGCCTGGCTGAAACAATTTTGGTTTGGTTACAATACCTATTTACCAATATTTGACTTGATGTATGTATCTGTAATTCTATCTGTTTGTATGTAACATAAGAGAAAACATAATATTAAATTGTACCTATAGAAGAAAGTGAGGCAGGGAGTAGACATATGTATTCACAGGGGCAAGGTGAAAGAAAAAATAAAGTGCTAAATTTGAAAAATAAACTGACGCGCAAATAAATTGATCGTTTATTTTAATTATAGGATACTCTCATAATTGTTAGATAGATATTTATAGTCCAGTACCAATTAGCATATCGCCACATTTAAGAATGTTGACAAGTGATACTGTCACTTGGTATTTTTTTCTAATAAATAAATATGATGCCAATGCAATGTCTTCTCTACTCTATAGTGGAACAATGTAACCTTAAAATAATTGTACATATTGCGATTTCTTCTACTGCACACGAATTACAAAGGGTTGTTATTGTTACCGTTATTATTTCCGATTGTTGTTATATGAAGACTATTGCATCGTTCATATTATGTTCTGTCAAAACTATCAAACTTCACGCTTTATATGGTATGTTCATAGCACCTTACAATAATTTATTTCCCTTTGGACTCAACAGCAGTATAACCTATCTATTACGTTCTACTCTATAAAACACTTGATTTTATCGATTTGTGCAAAACACCTAGGTACCTACCCAAATCTTTGCCAGCTCACCTGCGAGTCGAGTGAGAGAGAGAGACGATCGGATGAGCGAAGAGTTGGGCGGATTGAATGGGGTGGAACTCCATCCTCCGGTTACCATGACGACAAAGCAAGCGAGCCAATCTGTCTACCTTTGTCGGATAAAATAATACGTCACGGATATAATTTCGCGTTATTTCCTTTTCATTGATTCGTATTTAAAATAGCACATCGATCAGAGAATAATATTCTGTTTTTAATAAGTAGGTATATTGAATGATTAGTAGATATGTAGGTAGGTACCTACCTACCTGTTTTCAGAAATAGCCTCCCATTGTGACAAGACGTGATCAATGAGACCTACCTACTAGTGCTCACAGTATGCATGTACATATAATATGGGGCAGTAGCGATGGGTGGAGGTAGGCTGTTAAGATCCGACATAAATAGTATCTACACACTAAACTTTGTCAGGTAAACGTAGGTAGGTACCTATATGTTTTCATTGAACTAAGGTTACAATTTGTAGACTGTAGATACCTAGTGTTTGTTCGTTTTTAAAATTCAATTAAACCACAGAACAGATAATAAATAGAATACCGATAGGCTATATTCAATGCGCCGCATATTGATGCAGGGTTTTTGAATATGTGAGTGAAGCACGCATTATGCACGTGCAATAGTGTGTATTATACGCCTACATTAAATTAGCGTAAATGCATAAACCGACAGCAGTTTTCAGTATTCAACGTACAACGCATTATTGACACGTGTGTAAGTTTAACCCGGATTCTTCCTTACTCGAGTCGGTTACCTGCTATCGCCTTACCCGTTAGATATTTCAGTTCCCATTATTTCTGAGTTCCCTGAATTAAACCCTGCCTAATCCAAGTCAAAAAATATTCGTTAAAATATAATATTAAATTATGCCATTAAACCATACATAATTTTTTAGGTAGATAGGAATATTTTTATCGATTATGGTTTCGTATAGGCAGAGGTTTAGGGGCAGGGGCAGTAGGTACAAGTACGGCTGATTACAGTTAGGTACGTGAAATATTGTGTTCACTTTTGTACGCATAGATAATATTATTATGAACTTCTTTGAAAAAATAAAATGTAAAATGTACCAGCACTCAGGTACAGACCGCAAGGTGAGCCCGGCCGCCCCTAGGATGATAAATCGGAGATGCAGAATTCGTATTGATTCCTCATTTCATCTGCTTCCGATATCTATAAAAAAAACATGAATGCCCCCGGACAATACGGTCCAGATTATTATATAGGTACAGACGTTCAACATATTAACGTCATTAAGTCTTATTTGGGTAAACTAAATTTAGATTTTTATCTATAATCGGATAAATTTAATATAACCCTAAAGTTCCCGCACATTATCATTATGTGAAACAAAGGAATTCTAATCGTTTTTATCGACGGCCATGTTCATTTGTCAACTGATGTGGCGATCGCATTCCCGCCTTTTTTTGACAGATAACTTTTAGGTTAGGTTACACTCGACCCCTCCACGTCATAATATACATTCTTCTTCTTTTAACACTTTCGATGCTGAATTTCTGGTAATCAGACATCCGGATTATTATAATTACAAACCAAACATTATTTCTTCATATGTCTATCAAGTCGTTAGGTAGGTACCTAGATATCGACCTACTTTATTGACGAATTACTGACACTAGTATCAGATACTTATATAAACAAATCAATGACAATAATTATTATTATGTCGACGGATTAATTTTTGAATTATTAATAACCATGTCCTTGCTTTTTCGTACAAGGTGGTTGTTAGTATTTTTGGACAATCACGAACACTCAAGCTTTGACAAAATCACATAAATATTGTGTCCTCACCGGGAATCGAACCCAGAACTCTCGGGAGGAAGGCCAGCGCCTTACCCACTGCACCACGAGAGCCGCCTACGGGTTTATTAGTACTACGTACCTTAGACTTTTAGAGTTTAAAGTGTCCCAACCTGAGTTGCATGCACCCCCAAAGAGTTTCATTTGAAAAGTTGGGTAAAAAAGGCGAGATTTTTGACATTTTTTTTTTAAAATACCGTGACCTCTTATATGATTTTATCATTGGGGAGAATATTTCTAGCTACGCCACAGGAGGTCAGGTTATCGATAGGGTCGGTAGGGAGGTACATACTCACAGTTACTAAACACATTTGAAAGATAAAATGTGCCATTTTAAAGAAAGGAGAGTCTAATCTAATTAGGTACCTATATGGCAGCAGCAATTTTCTTCGACGCAGATGGTGCGATCGAGTCATGAGGGGGTTTTAAAGGGGGCCTCGAAACAGTTCAAACAAGTCATAAAATGATTACATTAAGTCTATGAGATTCTTAAAAAGTATTCGTATTTCTCACAAATTGACAATACCTATTACCCAAAGCATAACAAATTCCTTGCAAACGGTCATATAACATAACCACACAAATAAATACATACTGATACATAAAAACACTATTATGTATCCTTATTATACTTATTATGTACCATTCATTACTGTCATCTTCAATCATAATTATTTTTAATTAGGTACCTGTCTTACAGGATGTGACTTTAGGAAAGATATATCTGCCTTAATTGATATTTTTACAAGGTACGTCGATAGTTGGAATTAATGGTTTTTATTTATTTTACCATGGGGGCCTATAAATTATCAGTACCTCAGGCATCCATCTATCTAAAGCCTTCACGCTGTCTATCTTGCCCACATATGGTTATAATAATTTAAAATTTAGGCATGTTGGGGCACGTTGTGTGCTTGTGCTCTGTGTCGAAAGTGTTAGTTTCCTTTTTATGTAGACCTGACAGGTTGTTATGTTAATTCGGTTGACATTAATGTCCTGTATCTTGACTGTCCAACAGTTTATTCTAATTTATTGGATGTCCAATCGAAATATTTTATTCAACACTTCTCGCTGATCGCGTGGAGGAATTCCGAGAAAAATGTCAACAATGTTAGTGTCAACTCCAGGATCTGTCGTTACTTATTATTCATTGATTTGAACCCAATCTAAATATAACATTTCTCCATACATTCAACACGATTGTTTGAAAATTTTCAATATTGCAGGTAAGTTAGTGATAAAACTTGAAGCGGATCGTAGTCGTATAATACTTATAGGAGGCTAATTAGGGTAGGTTCCAATTATTAAGAGGTTGTTGCGGAGAACGGAATCTATTTTCAGAATTATTCAGAATGTAACCGACCAATATCGCTATTCAAGTGATAATTAATGAACCGTGTTGTATTCCGAAAGGTTTTTTTTTTAAATATTATTCTACTGAAAATTTTAACAAGAGGTGTGTCGTGTTTATCGACTGCTAATTATATGTATATCGCCTGATTGTAGGTATATATGTATCTTATGTATATTGAAAATTCACTGTTTTTCCTTCATAATTAAAAGTCTTTTATACCAACAAAAAAAATCGGGGATCTTGAATTTTTTCGGTTTCAGGCGGCCATACATTTTTAAAAATAATGTTTTTATGTAGTTATTTAAACCAAATTATTTAGTTGTTAATAGACTCCATCGAACTTATTATTATTATTTGATAAAGTCATATATTATAGTGGAACAACGTAACCTTGAAATTGCGCAGATTGAGATTTCTTCTACTGTGCACGAATTATATAGGCAAATGGAGTAAATTTAATTATTGTTACCGCTATTATTTCCGACTGCTTTTACGTGAAGCCTGTTGCATCGTTTTCTCTCGCTCGCCGTCGCTTTAACTACGTCATATATTCTGTCAAAACTATCGAGCTTCACGTGGTATGTTTATAGTAAGTATGCATATATACCTATGAGTTTTGTATAACGTAAGGGGCGCATTTTTCATTACTCCCCCAAGCGCTAAAATACCTTGCTACTAACTGAAAACTTTGGTCCGTTTTGAAATAACATTAACTTTGATTAAGGCTGCGCATTGGTGTCTGTGGGTTACATGTAAATTGTGCATATTACATTTCACCGTAACACAGTTCGCCGTGAGCTATCTTATCGGAAAGAGATGACTGTATACCTACTATACTATGCGGTCATCTCTATAGCACCGAGATGAAAAAAATACGCATTGTTCTGTAGTTCTAATTTAATTACTTACCTATTATATACTGTCTTTCCCTTGTATTCCGGTAGTTTTATTACGTATTTTGTAAGTGTTTTAGGTACAAGTCAGCTTACAGGAAGCCAGGCGGGAACCACGCCAATTTCCATGGCCGATTTTCCCAAAATTCGTTAAATCAAGAATGAAAACCTAACCTAACAAATAATCCAGTTTATCGGCTATTTTCATTTTTTTGCCACTGCCTTCCTGTAAACCAACAAGAATAGTGTTTTATTTAGACATGAATTTTACTCCGTACTATACGACCCAAAGAGGTTGGACGGTCTTTAATATACGACCATATACCTATTTCCGATACAAAATTTCACAGTGAAGTGTGATACGGATACTGCATACGTACAAAATTTCCGGACACGATCTTTGCAATTCATACTCTGCGATTTAGCATCTGCATGTTTAGATTAAACATGTACGATCGGTAAGATAATCATAGTAGTGCAAAGCGTATGCACTGCAATGCAAGTGGTAATAGTAATTGCAATAAATTGATTTACGTGCTTACTTGCATTTAAAAAAGGTTCTTTATTAGCGCGAGCATCTGTTAATTCGACGCTCCATCCAGTTGCTCGGCTCAACGCGAGTAATTTCGCAGTCAATTGACGAAACGTTGGGAACGAATTATTTTAACACGACTCGCCGTGCTAATTAATTCAATTATTATCAATATTATCGCATCCTTCGCGTTAATGGCTGGTTATTTATAATTATAAGTTTTATCGTAAATTGCATAACGATGATTCGAGTGCATTTATTATTTGAACGAAATTATTTTCTTTTATGTCATTGACTCATTACTCATTAGGTCTAACAAGGCCACCTCCCTAGATAGGTATAGTCCAAACACTCCAAACTATTTGGTACGTTTTTTGTATTATTATAAGTATAAATTATTTTCAAAGTGAACTAATTACACTACTTGACGAAAATTAGTTATGAATGCTAGAATTTAAAGGATACAATTTTGAACAAGTAATTTTTGTATAGAAGAACCTAAAAGGGTACAGTTCGGTTATGAGGAATACAGCGGAAAACACATTTTGAAAATAGCCGATATACTGGATTATTTGTTAGGTTAACCTTACCAAACCTAACCTAACCTAAACTAACCCAAACTAACAAATAATCAAGTATATCGGATATTTTCGAAATGTGTTTTCCGCTGTATTCCTCATAAACGAACTGTACCCAAAAAACATATGTAACATCAACACCGTAAGCACTTTTTTCGGTTTTGCCAAACATTTGTTGAAGTGAAATAAGTTCACTTTAAAATACACGCATATTTATAAATTTCATGTAGGTACCTACCTATTTCAAACTGTCACAAATCATTTTGATAAACTCTCTTTCGCGTTAAAAATTGCAAAATCCTATAAAAGGGCATTGTATTAAAGCTATGGTAACTGAGTGTAGGTATACTGGGGAGGCATAAGAAGAGGGAAGTATATTATTTGGGAAGTCGACATATTATATACTTTTTTGACTTCAGCCACCGACCGCAGTTTATGCAACCCTGATACTTTATTGAATTTATTATTATTTTTATTTGTTCTAGAATCCGATTGGCCGCCTCATTGAGAGATTGTCGGACATATTTTTTTACAAGAAATGGATGTTAGCCATTTGCTCTACCTTCCATAGTTATTTCCTTTACCTTCCATATTAGTTCCATGCTCTTGGTCCAAGCGCATATTGAAAAACAATAATTGAAAATGCCAGATCCGAGAATCTAACCCAAGACCCACACGATGGACACAGTGGACACGATACCACTCGCCTATCATACAATGCAGTTTAATAAATTGTTAAATTGTTTTGATATCATTAGATGAAAACACGTAGGTACATATTGGATAAACTTGAAATAATATGAATCAGTTTGAAATGTTTGGTTTTCATATTAAACATAATCTTTCATAAGTAGTTCTTAGTTCTAGTCTTAGTTCAGAATGGTAGACAGTAGCAAGAGCAAGTGAGAATCAGCATTCTCAACTTAACGTTTTTCTTGACAGGTCTAGCATTTTTCGATGGGCATCTAGCTTATAGCGTTTTTGTTAGCGTTTTATGATGCTCTTCAACAGCTTCAAATGTGTTGAAAATAAGCTACCTATAAGTATATTAAGTTTATTTATTGTCTTGTACATCAAATTTCTGACCACCAGATAGGTATTTAATTAAGGTAGGTCGGTACTTGAGAAATAAAACAACACAATGAAACAATAAGAGCATTCTTGGCGTTATAGTGCTATAATAGTACTCGTATCATCTATCAAATATTATAATTTATTATGTGCTTAGGCATGTGGCATCGGATTGACGATTATCGGGGATTCCACTCTATGGTATTACCTACCTAATTAATTACATACCGTAGGACGTAGGTTTTTAGATAAATAAATTATATTCTGTCAATTTTGAAATGAGTTTCTAGGAAAATGCAGTGTGGCTTTATCCGTATACCGATTTTTTTCACGTTTTTCTTCGAAATAAAAAAAAGTGGTATTTTCACAAAATCTAGCATTTTTTTCTGCCAAATAGCTTGTTTTCGTAGCCCGTCTAGCATGTTTTGTGAACGACAGTTGGCAACACTGGCTGAGAATCGGTGTTGCCATCTGTCATCAACAAAAATATGTCTGAAGTTAGAAAATTATTTGGTTGGAAAAATAGTAGATTTCCTAACAAAGTAAAATTAACACCAGAACCATCATTTTTTGTCGATTGTATTCTAGGAAAAAAATCCTCTCGATGAAAGAGAATGCATTTTTTCAAGTCTTCCAAAGAAAAGTCTGCCGTGTAATCCAAAAATTTCCTTTAAAAAAATACTCTTCCACGGAAAACCTGTGAAATTTAAAAATATCCTTTTTGGAAAAAAAATCGTGCGAGTACCTATGTGTCGAGAAAGGTCTTAATTTTTTTAAATTTCCGCATAGCAGTGAGTAAATTTATAAAAGCAATCCAGCGTTATTTCTTATTAGTACCAAACTCCTACATAGCTACGCTACAATTATTTAACATCAATCAAAAGTCTACTAACATACCTAGGCTTTTGAATGAAAAAAAAAACACTTTATTACGAGCATTCTACACAAAATGTAGGTAGGTACCTCTCTAGTTATCAACGTGCTTTTGGAATGATATAGGCGCCTCTTGTAGAATTCCGCCCTTCACGGCAAACAGCTCGATAGGGCGGCTTGGCAACGTGACACCCGCCCATGTAATTTGAAATACGAGTCTCCTATATCCATCCATCGCCCTTGCTCTCTGGATATTTACGTTTTTCGCGAGGAAAAGGGAGAATTTTATTATGTCGCTTAAACAAGATTTCTTAAGTGTCGGCAGGGTGCGTATTGCAAGTCTTTAGATATTGCAAAGACTTAATTAATAAATTACAGGTATGTAGGTATATCTATTGTATCTAAATCCTATAAAATATTATCATTTATTTATAAACCACAAAAAATGTGACAACTGAATAGGTACTTATCCGTGAATTAATTAAAATAGCTAAGCACAACCTGGAATTTTACAATTTTTTATCAACCTATGGATCAAGAGCGATACTAAGATAGACAATCCTGAGTATAGAGTTAAGGAATCCTTAACCATAGACTACTTTTGTTATGAACACGCTCCCTTCTGTATTACCATTTTTACCACTGACAGCTGCTGTCAAAATAAATTCGCATGTCTATAAAACAGTCCATACATTCAAATTCATTCGACGTATCTCAATATGGATATTGATAGTGTTAATTCGTTTGGCATGTACTTGCAGGCTATTATTTTACTTTTATACGCCAGCCCGCAGACATACAAGATGCCAGATGATAGAATGACACTTGACGCTAGTGTTACCACGTTAAAAAATATCTTGCGGTGCCTGTGGAATCACGTATAATGACTTAAATGAATGAAATGAATTAAATATTAATATGTATTCATAGTTATTGCATTTATAAAATGCAGTTGCCATATTTTTGTCATCGTTTAATAATTATAAAATAATTTACCTAAACTATAGGAAAGAGAATTTTTAAATATGGTATTATTTTCAATAGAAATGATCTTAACTAAGTACAATGTTTCTGCATAGTGTTTTCTGCTAAGGAAATTTTAGTTATGACAAATGTTTCTGCATTCCGCTACTAGCTAAAGTATTTTGCCGCCGGAGCTAAAAACAAGATGATTTTTTGCAGGGCAGAAATATTTTATTCAGCACAGCAAGTAAAACAATAGAGGAAACATTGGGTTAGTTGGTTAGTAGGTAGTAGGTATACCTATCATACCTACACGGTTTATTTTTTCTATTATTTTAAAATTAATGTACTTACTTAGTGGAATTCAATATCTGTGCTGGAAGCCTGTGTTTAATTATTGCTGATGGCAGTTTTTAAAAATCCCAATCACTTCCCCCCTTACTATTCTTAAAGTGTGTTTTTCAAGATTTTGTATGTACTTAGTATGTACCGAGATTATCGATTTTCAATACAATGATTAGTATTATTTAAAAAATAAATAAATTATTTCTTCTTAATGATAATTATAATGATTTTTTACTAATATGTACCTACGTCCAGACCATATCGTCTTCAACTTCCGGAACTTTGCATTCATGTGTCTTGTCGACGGTTGAATGATCGAATTATGGATTTGTCACTTCGGAATTGGACTGACTAATCATATCTCTCACGCACAGGCATGGTATATCACATTTTTATCTAAAATAAAAAAATAACGATGACATTTTCTGTATTCACATAGCATACGTAATACCCCGTTAGCATATGCATAGATTTACTGCTGACAGTAAGCATTATCGCGGCCATAACAAGAAACATGCACGTCGTGCAAGTTGCAAGATTGCATGCATGTATCACAAAAGTCCAAAAGGCATGGCGGTACGCAGTAGAACGATAGTGGCGAACCTGCCGGAAGAAATACAAATTACAACGCATAGAACATTTTGACGTTTACCTATTATCTACGAACCTGTCCGAACCCGTCCGAAACTGTCAAATGGCACACATGATGACAACATCGTGTCTCGCTTATGCTTGAAGAATGAGATTGGAGAGACCGTCAGCACTTTTACGTGGAAACAATTATTATTTTCGTGATTGTTTAAAATACACACTATTGGTGCAAGTAAATTCACGCACGTGTACAAGCGCTATAATATTGATGAGGTGTTTGAAGAAGTGTCGAAAGCTGCTCTGACATGGATACATTTGTCTCTCCATCATGAATTGATAGTTAAATTTATTTTACTTGAATTAAAAAAATAAATCTGATCTCAGCAAGTATCAGGGTGGTATAAACTGCGGTCGGTGGCTGAAGTACAAAAAGGAAGCAAGTCGACTTCCCGAATAATATACATACCTCCTTATTCTTATGCCTCCCTAGTATCCACTCATTTACCGGGAATTCCAGCTCAATAAAACATAATGTAATGCCCCCTTTTTACAGAAGCTTTCAATTTTCAACGTGTAAGAATTTTCAATGCAAAATTACTTTCATTGTATCATTACTTTTAGTACCTTTGTTGTAATTATTATATTATTAAATTTAGTCTATCTCCATAGAAGAATATTTTATTCAATGTCATTCGTTGAATTAATTTGATATTAATACACCGCTATAAACGATATCCCTATTATATTTTCCTGTCCCTATTATTTTATATTCTCCTGTCCCCCACAAAGCGGGGGCTGATAGGGCTCTAGCCTGGGGGCCCGGGCTCAGGAGGGGCCCGGCGAGGTGAATCGACCAGATAAGTGAGATAAACACACATCACAAATTTGGTTTTTGTAAAAAAAGCGCTATTTTCTTTCTATAATATTATTTAAAGTTATATGGTTGTACGATACAATTTTTAATTGTGTATCAATACTCGACATCTCCATAATTCGTATGGATGTATTAAAATATACAATAAAACACTAAATTTACGGATTATTTTTACCGCGTACATACTGCCTTTATTATTAGCGATAGGTAGGGTGACCCGCCAAAGATCCTAGCCTGGGGGCCCGCTTCACGATGTGGGGCCCATGATCTTAATGCAGTTGTTCTACGATTAACCACGGGCCTTTTACATATTAGGTACCTAAAAAATAATAGGTATGCATACATATTTAATGATTCTCTATAATACCAGACTCTTTAAATTGACCAGCCCTGATGTTGACCACAGTCTCGGCGAGGTGGTCTTCTTTCCTACGGCATTAAAAACGGAGGTTTCATGGATTCTTTTTTTATTTTCATTTTGTTTTTTATTTTGTTTCTTTCTCAATTTCCTTACGGTGGAACAGACGCGCGGGAAACCGCTGGGGTGGAAACTGTGCTGTAGTAAACAGCTAACTAATACACCGGTAGGTATAAAGATAGACTTATGTTCCTATATACCTATATATATATTAAGAGGTTTTGAAAAATACACAAACATCACGCGTAAACGCCAAAATTTTTGATTGCCGAACATTTCCCGGGTTATTTGAAAATATTTCGAATGAAATTGACTTGACAGAGTTTCAGATAATATATGGATTGTTAAAAATCGATATTCTAGTCACTAGTGCAGGGATGGCGAACACATGGCACGCGTGCCATCAGTGGCAAGCGAAATGATTTTGCATGGCACGCGAATGTTTCATTTTGAAGAGAAAATAAATATTACTATTTTATATATATTTAAAAAATGTTTTTTTATGAAAAAAAATACAAATAAATATATACTAAAGTACTTACTTATATATAATATTAAAAAATAATGACAACATAGCCATGCGTATTTTCGAAATTCATGCATAAATAATGACAAATCGCATTGTATAAAAAATTGCAGGCAAATCATTTTAAAGAATAATCATTACGTTTAATGTAAATATAGGATTGCATAGGTCGGTCCTTAGGATCGGGGAATTAAAATAAAAAATATACAATCAACAAGCCTTTTGAAATTAATTATCGACAGTTATTCAAATATAATAACTGCTTGTTATAGTCTCACTAGTCTAACATAGACTAACATAGTCTCTAAAAATAGAAAACCGCTCAGTGATGGAGAATATAATTATGAATGAAGAATGGTTTAAATGCTTCCACGATCTCTTTGAGTAATTTGGAAACAATGAAAAAAATACTTAAAGAATAAAAGATATTCCTTCGGCTAGAAATACGGTGAAAGATAGAACATTAATAACTCAATTGTAATTTATAACCTTTTTAATAAAATTCTTAAAAACTATTTTTTTAGAAAACTAAAAAAAAAACGCCATAAAAAACTGCTTGGCACGTCAGACTGTCGAAAAATATTATTTGGGAAATTTTGGCACGCGTACTTAAAAAGGTTCGCCATCCCTGCATGAGTGCAACTCGAATATCGTGAAATTCGAAGTGTCTAGTCTAGTACATACACTATAAAATAGTGAAGAATCTGCTTTTGGTAATGCATATTGGTTGGTGATAATTACTATAGTGACGGCCTTAGGCAAACTAAAAATTCGTCCTTTTTCATTGTTAGTCTCAAATTGTTGCAAAATTGTTAGGAGTGTTATAGATATTATCATTCACCAAGGATTAGAGAATTCCTACGAAATCTACTCTCAAATAGCGGTGGTTTTAGATACCTATATGGAGATTCGAAGCGCTGACAAATTTGGAGGCCCTCTTATGCTTTTAAAAATTACATTGCCAATACTCTTTAATAAAGTGATCTCACCCCCGCTTCACGGAAAACAGCCACTGTTTTCAAAAGTTGTAATGATCGTATTCGTTCCTTTGTTTTCCGCCCTTAATAATTTGCCGCCTCTAAGCAACGCATGAGTTGTCTACCCAATTAAGCTTGGCTTTTGTATTAAGTATTCTTATTTATAAATAATTACAAGATAAAAAAAAACTTTTTATATACAACGTTTTTAAATTTTCTGTTGAATCATATAAACTTGTCTTGACTTAGATAATTGCAGGTTACTGATTTTTAAAAATACTAATTATCAGTTGGGTCCGGTAGACAACACAAACATGGACCCTCCAAACCACTCCACACGACACTCGGTTTTAATCGAGCGTATCACGAGGCTTACGTTTGGATATGAAGCATCATCAGTTGTTTGCACCTGGGAATGGTCTCCAAAGCAGATACCCAAGACTGAAGTCGCTACGCTCTCAAGTGAGCTTTGACTGAGTTTAATGAAGACAAAATTTAATAAAAATTGCGATGGGAGAGAAAAGCACGGAGAAATAATATAAAATCAAATGTATTTATTACAACGTTTTTCTTAGCTAATATTATTATTTGTCCGGTACAAATCTTGCAATCGATTTTTAACTAACTTCAAGACGAAACTTTTAGAATATATCAGAACACGATGCCAATGCATTTTTTAAATACTTTTAGCCATCTTTAAGTAGAATTGAATTCATTTTCAGTTAATTCTGTTTTGTATGAAAAGTTATTTCGACACCATTATTGGTTGCTTGGGGCTGGGGTGCTAGCAATTAAATTATTAATATAGACGTGCGTTACTATGGAAATCAATATGACATGTCAAATTGACATTTCAGTATTATTTCTACCAAGTACATTTTTTTTGATCGTTTAAGCTAGTCAAGTCAAGTTTATATGATTCAACAGAAAATTTAAAAACGTCGTATATAAAAAGTTCTTTTTATCTTGTAATTATTTTGTTTGAGTTTGAGTAATTGAAATATGTATTTATATACATATATCTACAAGCATGCCATCTTTATCAAATGATACCTACATACCCTTTGCTACAGCAACTCATTCATATTTTCAGTTTACATGTTTGATTTTACTTTTAACACTAAAACAAAGTCTGATGACAACTTGACTGATAGCAGTTGTAATGAACAAGATCACATAAATAACTGTGGTAAATGATTGCAATTCCGAATCAACAAGTTATTAGGACAACCATGAATGCGTGAGAGATGAACCATGTACCCATTTATTTAAGTGAATTCTACATTCAATATTGTGCTGTCCAATCGTCGCAATATATTGCATGCAATTAGTCTTGCGTCTTGGCTTTTCATTATTCGATTGCAAATAATACCTCGATTTTTTTAACGTGTGTGTTGTCAAAACGTCGAAGAAAATCTTCTGTATATAAACAGAGCCTACATAATATTATATAAACGGCAAGTTTTAAATGGTTACAAAGATTAATGACTAAATTAGAAACAATAATATCACTGCAAACACTGCAAGCAATAGACAAATTTAGTAAATTCAATAAATCATTTCAATGTGGAGACATTGCCGAGATAACTATTTTCATTTCGATAATTCGTCATAACATTATTTTCCGACTGCTTCTCATCTCATTTTCATTTCAGTCATTTCTGCTCTTGAGATATTTTTGCCTGCTCTCATGAGGAATGGTTTCCAATCCTGACATACTAAAGAAGTGATAGTTTACAGTTGTATAAATTTACATACACCTATCAAGTGTCAATTACCTGCGTCGCAGCCGTGACCTATTCTGGGTCAGAACCGCTTACTCGTGTCAAGCTTATCAGGCATCATTAGCGAGGGGTGCAAAACTAGTCAATGCGTTCCTCAAAGACATTTTGGTCTTTTTTGAGCACTTAATCCACCCATAGTCAAACTATTATCATACTTGATCATATTACATACCTAACATGGAAACACCTCAGTTATATTATACATACTAGAAAAAATCACATTTGAAAAAAAACAATCCGGTCGAGCATTCCATTTTTTCAAATGAGATTTTTTCTAGTGGGTGTTTTCAAATTATGTATGTTCAATTTCTATATAGAATGTTATATTCTCAAATCTTGTGAATTATCTGTTGAATAAAAGAAAATGAATGGTTTATTAATTATTAAATATGATCATACATGTTTAAAGAACCTACTGCGCAACGGTAAGCGCTACGCATCAGTTTAAAACATGAAGGTGGTAATGTGGGCTACTTTGTTGATAATTTGAAAACGGCTTTCGCGTAAGCTAGTTAATAAAATAAAACTAGGAACTAGTTAATGCTTCCCCTTCAAAAGCTCAATGAAATTATACTAGGTCTAGGTATATTATAGCTATATTTATAGGTACGTTTTTTTACATTTACACGACCTATAAGGCCTATGGTATGATTGACTAAAATCGATCCCGCGATCGAGGCGTTGGAAATTGCTGTCGTATACCAACGAATAATGCTAGCAATTTAACCAAACTATTCGATGGATCGTTATCAAATGTATTTTAATATATTTTTTTTTATAAAAATCCCTCCAGTCACTGGACTCTAGTGATAGTTTATACCTTTCGGTTATATTCATATTGTGGGTGTTAACTGTTATCTGAATACCTACGGCTTCAATTTTACAGTTACTTAGGGTCCGTCTAGGTAGAGGTTTTCTTTTATGTCTTTCATGAAGCTATATTTTCATTCAGAATATTGGAAGGCATATTTTTATTTTCGTGTGGACAGCTCACAATAGAATCCATCAGCTGACGAGTCTCGCGCTAAGCGCATCACTCATTGTGACATTTTAATCTACATAGATCGCGTAGGCCTCCATCGTATATTTTATATTACGTACCGTCAATGAACTTACCATCCTCTATGGCCATATGTTACCATATTATAATAATTATTTAAGCTAATCTTCTTTTTCTTCTCTTGGCCATATACCCCGTTTACACGTGCATGGATTTACTGCTGACAGTACGTATTATCGCGGCTATAACAAAAAAATGTACGTGTAAACACGTAGTATCGAGCAAATTATAAGATGCATGGATCAAAAAGGTTCAGAAGCCCCTGAATTTTTACGCGACAATTATGTATGACGATATCTGCATCTGCACAGTAGAAAGATAGTGGCGAACCTGACGTTAAAAAAACGAACTACTTTCACTGAAAGTAGTTCGTTTAAAAGTAGTCTACTCTGAAAGTCTTTCAGAGAAGACTTTAATTTTGAGGTTAACCGATTTTCACGACAAATAGTACGATACAAGATACAATGACAACATCGCGTCTCGCTTACTCTCGAAGAATGAGATTAGCGAGACAGCACTTTTATGTGTAAACAGTTATTATCGCGATAGTTTAAAATACACACGAATGGTGCAAGAAAATTATTGTACCTACGCATCCCTACAGGCGCTAAAAGCTAAAATTTATATATCAGTTAACCTTTTTAACCAACCATCTAGCATCTATTAAACACAGCATTCTTGCGCATTATCTGGAAGAATATATATCATATAATAATATAATGTCCAATAGATATCAAAGTGCTTTCTTCACCACTTTCAATATTCGTTATGTAATCGTTAAAGTATATTATTTTATTGTAAAGTTACGAAAATGAGGTCAACTACTTAATTACTTAGTATATGTGCAACTAATGGGGCGCCCCAGCGATCTTAGGGTACGCATCCCCTTTATATGTGGTTACTGTCTCCAGGGTTGCATGAATTTTGTTTCATTTGGGTATAAGCTGGCCTCGGTGGCTTCGCGACCGGCCGAGGCCAGTTTCGAGGTCTGTGTGAATTTATCTCTAGAAAGTTTTTTTTTTTTTAAGTTTTTCCGTCCAAAACAAGGGTGTCCGTCGTTTCACGTCACGTCATGCTCGTGTGATTCTCGTTGGCTTCCGGCACTGCAGTTTTCGTCCGCTCTCTTCTATCGCCGTCTTCTCGTCCAGGTCTTCGTCTTCTTGGGTTTTTCTTTTCCCACCGGTAGTCATCAGGATTGGTGATGTTATACTACTGAGTCGTGTGAGGTCTGTTTGAAGGCTTGTGCAGCATAGGTTGTCTTCATGCGGTTTTTAAGATCTCGGCGCTTGGATGATTGATGCAGTTCCCTCGAGTAGCAATTCGTCTTTTTTGCTCTACCCTTGATCTTTGTGGTTTGGTATTTATTATTTTTTAATACCTAGGGTGGGTGGGTTTTGAGACTTGTACTTAAGTCAAGTGACAGACTGGCCACCATCTTTTGTTATTTATTTTTTACTCGAGGGAAGTTCGATATCCGTGTGACGCAATGGGATCCCGATTGCGGTCGCTGAAACAGAAGAGATGGATGTCTGAAGGAATGTGAAGGATGTGAGTGGTTAGGGGGGCATCAGAAGGAGTACCTTTCTTGGCCAGTTAAATTCTATCTGTGCGTGTATGTCATACTGTAATAAGTGTGATATTGTAGTGTTGGGATGGTTTTCGATGGAGCTGTAGAATTGCTTCGTGAGCTTGAGGATGTGGGTGTGGAGGGTTTCCACGTTAAGATCGCTGTGCAGTGTGGTGTTCCTAACGAACCAAGGTGCATTTGTGATTGCTCTGAGAGTTTTGTTCTGTGCGATTTGAAGTTTATTGAGATATTTTAAGCCAGCGTATGCCCAGACGGGGCAAGCGTAGGTCATGATGGGGCGGATGATAGCTGTGTATAATAGCAGTTTGCTGCGGTAGGCAAGTCTGCTCCTATTACCTATCATAGGTTGGAGGCGAGCTAAAGCTATATTGGCTTGGCGTCTTTTCCCGCTAAAGTGTTAGGAGAAAGTGAGTCTTTTGTCTAGCGTAAAACCAAGATATTTAACCGTATTGGTCCAAAGGATTTTAGTTTTATGCATTTTCAGGTCTGTAAATTTGCGCTTTCGTCTTTTAAAGTTACGCTCGAAGCAAATGGCGTTACTTTTGTCTGCGTTTATCTTTATGCGCCACTTATCGCATCAGGCGGACACCTGGTCGGACGATTCTTGGACCAGTTGTGTAGCTCTAACTCTGTTCAGCGATCGGGAGAGGATGGCTGTGTCGTCTGCATATTGTGCTATTATGCGTGAATCTGCTGAGGTATCTAGTGGGATTGGAATGTCTCATGTGTATAGATTATACAGAGACGGGGCAAGTACGGATCCTTGTGGGACTCCGGCACAAGTTGGTCTAATGGAAGATTTGGCTCCGTGCAGTTTGACTGTGAGTTGTGACCCATTTATAGCTTCCCTGGTCTCGGTTAACGTGTACTAGCCCCCCACCCGCTCCCTCTGCGAATGAATTTGCTGGGTCGTAAAGCTTGACAAAAGTAGGTAGGTAGCTATTATTATAAGCAAATAAAATTTGCATGTATCAGCCAAAATATTCATTGATAAAGACGTGCAACATCATAAGAAGTAAAACAATGATAATTAACATTTTTTTAAATACGTTTTAATAGCTTGAGGTATTTTTAGCATACGAAAATAGTAATAATAAACCTGCTTCAGTATTTTTTATAGGAAACCCGCAAAATTCTTCACCTGCAAGAAGAAGATTCAATATCTTTAAGATAAAATCTTCTGTGGTGTTCCTAATGAAAATTGCTGAAAAAGTACCAGTTTGTCACGATGGCTATTAGTATAATACATGCAACAGTCGCTAAGGGTGGAGATTAGCTATTAAGATCCGACATAAATTATAGTGTATACTAAACTTTGTCAATAAAACGTATATATTTTCATTGAACTAAGGCAACAATGTGTACCTAAATAGTATTTGATAGTTTTTAAAAACCCTGCCTAGTCCAAGCCATAGTAGATAATAGTAAAAAAACTATTCGTTTATATATAAATTATCTAAAAGAATGCCATGAAACTATACAATATAATGATCTAAATATATTTTATAGATAACGGAAGAGTTTTATCGATTATAGATTGGTTCAGGCATGACTTTTGAAAACTAACCAACACCATCTCTGATAAATGTATCTATGTATTCTTAATTCAACGAAAACAAATAAGAATGACCAAAAAAGTGTGCACTATTTCGTCGGATCGCCCATACTATACGTAAACTGTTATGACAGGGTTCAATATTGAATTTTAAAAATTAACCAGCACCATCTGCAAATTGTATGCTTAGTTCAATGAAAACAAATTAGTATCACTGACAAAGTTTAGTGTGCACTGTTTTTTTCGAATCGGAACAGCCTACCTTGCCACTGATATGCAATAACCTAAAACCTTCTAAACTTCAAACACTAATAGGTACTCAGTTTGTACGAAAATATTTTTTGCTTCAATTTCAAAGTTACAAAGTTTGGGCTTCATCTTTATTGAAGAAGGGTTTTTAACACCTTTGGTTATAGTGGAGCAATGATTATCTTTTCGTTGGACATAAGACTTTTTTAAAATGCTTATATTGAAACTGTCTTAAGCGTCAATTACATTGAGCTTCTGTACGAGCTGTTTCTTGGCGAATTTAAAAGCGGGCGATTCAGCTACTGCCATTTGATGATTACACACAAAACTTTCCATTCGCTGAGAAGCCACAAGCCAGCGACTATTTTGACAGAACGTAATTCGTTTTTTTACCGGGAGGTTGCTACTGCGCTCTACTGCGCAGACGCAGTAGGCTAACACGCCGGCGTGTAGCGTGTAAAGTTGACCGGCTTTCAACTTTTCTCGGTAGAGTGTTTACAACCTGCTTATTAGCTTGTTCGATGATTACACTGGGCGAATTTACAGGCAGATTGTAAATTCGCCAATAAACAGCTCGTAATGAAGCTCAATGTAATTGACGCTTTACGAAACAGAGATATGTTTTTGTAGTTATTGAAATAATTTGGTTACCTATCAAATTTTCGGTTCTTGTCGGTTTACACTTTACAGGAAACCAGCGGGAAACAAATTTTGAAAATAGCCGATACATTGGATTATTTGTTAGGTTAGGTTAGGTTTTCATTCTTGAATTCATGAATGTTGACAAAATCGTCTATGATAATTGGTGCGGTTTCCGCCTTGCTCCCTGTAAACCGACTTGGACCAAATTTTCTTCTAACCATAACGAATAAAAAATAGTTCCTGAAAATGAAAAAAAAACCAACTATGAAGGTCGTGAGCAAAAAAATGAATGTCAAAGAATATGCTTGAGAAAGCCTTTATTTTTATTATTATCACATTACTTATTCGAGTCAAAATAAATTAGAATAAGCTTTTATTCGTCTGTGAATATTTTAATGGTGGAATAATGAAATACCACGCAAGACAAAGGGAAAATATGTAATAGAAAGTACCAGGGTCGCAGAATGTATAAATAGCTATATCTACGTGTTGTAATCTCTGTAATTATAATATATGAAATAAATTCGTTGATGAAACATGTGTGCATAGAACGCGTGCATTTGACCGTGAGCCAACGCAATTTATATCTGACAGCGAAGCGCGATCTTCTGTCGCCCTGATACCTACCGAGAAATCCTCGCTTGAACAATATTAATTGCTAATCTGTTGTGTTTCTTCTCCGCTAAGGAAGACTTATTTCGAAAATTGAATCTGAATAAAATAACGTTGAACATATCGCAAATTTCAGAGTGTAACTTGAGACTGTCGTTTTTTCAATTTCCTCTTTTGTTTTGATACCGTACTAGTCTACTACTTCTACTAGTTACTGAGAAGTACGTACATAAACATACGAAAGACGAAACCACAGAACAGATTAATACATAGAATTCCGGTAGGCTACTTGGTTTTGAATGTGTGAGTGTCCTACGAAAATGAACCACACATTATATACGTGCAATAGTGTCTGTTGCAACCTTCAAATACACCAATATTGAATGAGCGTCAGCGCATAAACCAAGGGCAGTTATCAGAACGAAGGACAAGCGTATTATTTACACGTGTTTAAGTTTATCCCATATTCTTTCACACTCGAGATCGGTTGCCTTTTAGAGTAGGTATACGTTTTATAACTTTGCACTTTATTACACTCTTTACTTTATTGATACGCCTCTTTGCCTGATTACCTCGGATAAAATTATATCAAATGATATTGACTTGTATTAATATATGTAGTAATAAATAAATTGACAGATAATATATGTAAAACAAATATTTTTAGAATATATTACATCGTTTTCATCCTAGAGCCAGAGTTATGAAACATATACTCTACTCCACACCCGTTAGGTATTTCAAATCCCTGAACGAAACGCATTTTTTATAACTATTTTAGGAATTTTGTATTTATTAAAAAAAAAAAAAAAACTTATTTCAGAATTTGTCTATAGAAAACTTATCATAACCAATCCTGTCACGCTCTCCAGTATCGGAGCTTAGAGCAAACACAAGGTCATGCAACTTCATCGGTTTATCCTGAGACCTGTAGTATGTAGATCACTTTTGTAGCACCGCTGCAGGGTGAGGGAGGGTCGGCCATGGAGTCCTTTAGGCAGTGCCACAAGTGTACGGAGTGTCACATTCTCTCACTCTGCAGCGGTACTACAAAAGTGATTAGCGCACTGCAGGTATCAACATGGCGGGTGGAGCGAGACGTGGCGATAATCGATGAAAGTGACGTGACCTTGTGCTTGCCTTATACCTCAATGCTGGGGCGTGACAGGGTGAAATGAAATAGAATTGAATGAATTGAATTGAATTGAATATTTAAGTGACAGGAGGCAATTGAACATATACATATTACACATAAGATTGTCTTTAGTTTAAAATTTTATTTCGCATGAATGACAAAAATCAAAACTAATTTAAGTAGGCCTACATAATGTAATATTAATTCCTCTTATCAGAATTTACGTAATTATATATACAACAAATATATATTAAACATAGGTACATAACTTGAAAACACCTCAGATATATAAAAAATCATAATTAAAAAAAAAAACGATGCTCGACGGGATTTGAACCCGTATAACCACTGGTATCGCGCCAACGGTGCATTAAGACGATACATCAGTGTAACGGCAAATAATTTTCAACTATAGGCGCGATGAAATTTTGGACTTGCTGGCATTCGGAGAGAGAACGTCGAGCTGGGAAACACGTCAATTTGTTTCGTGATGGCGACGGGGGTACTAATTCTTAAATCGTGTAAAGATGACTAAAAACGTTACCTATTTACTTGAAAAAGAAAACATGTCAATGAATATATTATGATTGTTACTAATAGAACAATAAACAGAACATTAAATGGACGCATGTTGGATTTATATGACAAATTATATTTCGTTCGGCATGCGTCATTTGCACCCGCGACCCGCAATCCGCGCATCGCCTAGCCACGATATTTTTAAACCATGCCTCGACTGTGGTATAGCCTTAACCAATTATGCTACGAGCCTATTCTAAGACATATTTTTTCAATTATGTTTTTTTCTAGTGTATGTATCTGAGGTGTTTTCAAGTTATGTATGTTCAATATATGGAATATTACATACTCAAAATCTTGTGAATTATTCGTCGAATAAAAGAAATGGTTTATTATAAATATATATAGGTACCTATATTTATTTTTTAAAAGCTCCGCCTTGCGCTGCAGGGTCTTGCGCAATGCAGTTCCGCCACTGAATGTCATAATGTAAATTTTCTACTAAAACATTATTGTAAATATTTTGACATTCTATACAGATACAAAACGCATTATCAAAATAATAGAACACGTGTCATAGTTTCTCCTTTTGTGTCTGTAACAACTCTTTAGTGAGCTGTCAAGCAAACAGCTGATTGAATTGAATCGTCATCATCATCAGTCATGACAAACGCGGGTTAAACACCAAACAATATGGATGACTCATCCATCGAAAATATCTCGCGTTCATCTTAATTTGAAAGCCTATATTCGTTTTTGGGTGATCGAGAACATTTTTGATCATGTACGACATTATTTAAGATTCTGATGTTGGAACTTTGATAAAAAAAATGTACTTGTCTATCCTTCTTTATGTAGATAATAATTCAACAATAATTATATGAATGGAAACTGCCGAGTGACAGACATTTCTTGACAACCGCGGGGCGGGCGTAATATGCGTCGTTTATAATTCGTTACGACGGCTTAAAGCAACCACAAATCGCAAGATGTACCTATCTGTCTTGGTAAAAATTTCAGGGACGGTTCTGACATGGGGATATCACTAGGAACGTGCCGGACTGTATGTTAATCAATTCGAACGAGATGAACTTGCAACGCCTTCGCATCCTTTTGAAAAATATTCCCATATCAATACCGTCCCTGAAAATGTTCTACTTCATGCAATTTGCCTACCAAATTTATTAATAGATTTAATTAAAAATGAAAAGTTTATTAAATTCTCAATTTTATAAAAATAACGAAATCGCAACCACGAGTTGATTAAATGTGATCACATTTAGAGTCCGTATTCTTTATGCTAGCGTTCATGTCACGTAACTCGTGGATGGAAAGCATTGTGTCGTCGCGTTCAACTGTTGCAAGTTTTCAATGGGAGGGAATGAGAGGGAATGCAGTGTTAAGATGCTGAAGCGGGGGGAAACCGCACGTCAGCATAATTAAAGAATACGGACTCTTATCTAGTCGACTCTGATACAAAGAGCAAATACGCAACCCTCACCTATGCAATGATGTATTTACTATGGGTTATAGGGTTATGTATCTGTAGTCTAAGGGTTATACCTACGTACGTATGTATTTATATGGTAATTTATTTTTCTCACCTTCGTCTAACATGCAGTATTCGCGATTTATGGTGGCCCTCGTAGACCAATACGTATGGCATTGGTTTTTTTCAGTGCTCGAAATGGAAAATTTCACGAACAGGAACGCTGTATAATTTTCCGAAACTAAGTACTTATGCTAATCCTTTCTTTGCGTACGTACGTACTTTTGATATAAAAATGCAACAATAAACTTTAAACTTCTTACGTGGATCTATATTGGGCAGGTTGGTAAGGATTGTCAGCGCCGCAGGCGAAATAATCTTGTTTTAACAAAGTATACCGTCAAAAATTGTATTATTCTTTATTTTTACTTTATCTACCACTATAACCAGTGCATGATACCTCTACCACCACTCGTCACTGATTATAACTTACTGTCTCATTTGGGATAGATAAGTTTGTAATTAATTAGTCATAACAAACAACATATCCACATAAGTACCTTATAGATTCAAATTAAAAAAATATTTACGTACTTATAGAAAATTTTACAAATTCCATTTAAATACGAGCATAGAATATCAAACATCAAGAAATAGTATTAAAATAGTGTTTAAAAAATAAAGAAATAGTATTAGAAAAAACAGTAAGTGCCTACCTATACCAAGAATTTATAAAATAGCGTTCACATAAACTCGTTCTCACGCAGGTGGAATATACGATTATCCGAAGCGATTTGGTTGAACATAGTTATTTCCTGCCCAATTATCATTAGCAATTATTGCACCTTGGCAGAACAAACAACTTAGATTATCAAGAAAGTTATAAAATAATATATAATAAAATCAATACTAAGTACCAATAATGGCAGAGTTCTCATTTGTACTGGGTAGATATAAGTTAGAAAAAGTACGTAGCCTAAATACCTAGCTCTCTTTTTAACTTTCAGAATACAGTATGTAAGCATACGTCTTGAGAAATCAATCGGATAAAACCATGGATAGTATCCACTATCCACACAGCTTTAAAGGATTCTCAAAGATTTATTTTGAACCTTCTCCACTATAAGGGGCATAAGGCCGTACCTACATCTAATAAAAGTTTCAAGTCATCCAAACAACGTAAACATAGCATTATTTGTAATTAAATTACCAATGGTGTGTCATTTTCATTTATATAAGATAAAACATGACGGAAGGTGAAACTCAGGTTGCTAAGCGCGATTCTTATAGAATAATATAAAATTGTCATTAATTAGTACCTACTATATTCAACATTATAAGGACTAATATTGTATTGTATGCATGTTATGTTACAATGGTGATGCTTTGGTTACCATTATTGTAATATACATCCACCACCGTATTTATTTAATAATCTATGACTAACACCACCTAAGATAATTAGATGTCCGCACTGGACACATAGGTACCTAATTTGTTAGTACCTACTTATTCTAAACGATTCAATCTATGTTGTTTGTCCTTCCCTACTCACATTATTATTGCCATGGAAATGATAATAGGTACCTACATACAATACAGATATTATGATAGTCGTACATTTTTATTAAAGGATATTCCTATATTTTTTTTAAACAAATTTACAAACAAAAATTAAGTAAAAGTTCTCTCCACACTACCTATGTATTATTTCTATTATTTTTAAAGTCACAAGCTACAATGCATGTAATAATAATTGTAATACAATAGGAACGTCCCAAATAAATAAACTCTGCAGAAGGCTATTCAATATTTTCTGCCCAAACCATCAATGGCCCAAACACATTTTTGTAGAAAAAATCATTCATTATTCATTGTGAAAATTGGGGTTTACGACTTATCATAAATATTTTTTTAACACAAGTCAAGTTGTTGAGATGATAATAATTATTGAATCACAGAACAGATGTTGCCACTGTATTGTCCACCGGAAAGAATTCCTAATGTTTTAGCAGATTTACACGAAGTACCTACTACGTAATTAAGCCTTCATTATTTTTATAAATATCCACAAAATTATCAAATTGTGCGTGTGGCCAGAATTATCTTAAATCAGTTTGGATACCAGCGACAATTAATAGTATATAGGTATATATGTAATAATATAATTATGTAAAAATGGCGAATTTGTATCCCACAGGAAAGTACTTATTAAAAACGATAATTGTAAGGGTGATTATCCACTTAGTGTTACGAAGAAAAAGCGAATTTAACATAATAGACTTTTTAAAATATTATATTATAAAGCCTATTATAATGAAAGTATTCATCCACAGGTAATTAATAAATAAATGTCAAAGGTTAAAAATTCTCCTCCTGTAATAGTATTTTGGTTAATTCGCCATTTTTACAATACACCGACGATATAAAGGTATTCGTATCGCCTGCTGAGAATTTTAACTAACTTTTAAGAGAACAAATTGTTATTAAAAAATATGTTCAACACAAAGTTAAAATTAAAACACAAAACTTACCAGAAGCAACAAAATTCACTTACAAAAAAGTATACTCATCATGACCTATGGCAAATAAATGAATGAATGTAGTAGTTATATCACAAGATTTATTGTACTATAGTCGCAATTCAACAATAATGTAAATTACAAAACAAATGTAAACATCGTAAAAAGAGGGGTTTACGACACATCATAAGCTTTTTTTAACAAAAGTTAATTGTTGAGATGAATACCATCTGTTGCCACTTCAATGGTTATTGGAGTGAATTCCTAATGTAATGTAATGTGGTTTTAGCAGATTTACACGAATTACCTACTACTTTATTATACCTTCATTATTTTTATAAATAACCACTCAATATCATTTTTTAAATGATCAAATTGTGTAGGTATGTGGCCAGCGTTACGTTACCTGCGACAAAATATTTTTCAATAGTTTCGGTTAACACGTTTCGCCTGATGACATTTTTTACCAACTTTTAGAACAATTTTTTATTAAAAAATCAAGTTAAACACACAGTTAAAATTAAAACACAAAACTTACTAGAATGTAGCAAAAAAACACCAAACTAATAATATAAACAATTTTGTTTAGAAACGTATTTATATCTTAAATAATACAAAATATTTTAAAAGGCAACTAATAGGAATATTATAGCGGATTGCACGAGTCAAATTATCAAACTTTTTTGTAGGTACTAATTTAACCATCGAAAACACAATTCATTCATCCGAAAATAAATGGCGCAGTAATAATTTTTGTCACTCCGAATAAAATAATATAATAAATTACTAGGTAAGTAAATTAACAATGCGTAAGTCAAAGGCAAGATTGTATTGAGATTTGAAATGTTTCATCCTTTAGAAATTATTAAACAATGTATACTTTATTTTTTAAGAGTTTTCAAATAGTGTCAGCAAGGTACATTTTTTTGGGTAATAAAGTAATTTACGCTTGCAGCTGGTTGTTTCTTGTTATTTAGACAATGCATTTAGACATGGACATATCGACACAAAATAAGAAGGTTGAAAGAAATTTAGGTATGTCATAATTTTTATTTTTAACCCTTGCACGCCCGGCATAACATAACTTCGTTAATTTTTAATTTTGAGAAAAACTTTAAAAGATACATTCATATATAATTATCTCAATCTAACGAACCGCAACGCAATTTTAAATGAATCCACGAGCCGGAACGGTATATTTTGGAATTCCACGAACCACAACGGCGCTCCGGTGCGTTCCTGTCCATTCCGAGCGCTGGTTTTTTTTTAAAAATCTAGAAACTCCATAATTAATTCCCGGTGAGATCACAATACATTTATGTGGGCAGCTGTGTGACTGTTTCGCTGCTATTACTACTGTTTCTCTACTAAGTATATACCACACTAGGGAATCCAATCCCGAGCCAAAATTCTGATCCCGGGATTTCGGGATTACAATTTGACAATCCCGGGTCATCAATAAAATCGGTCAAATATAAATCTAGTATAATTTATACTATTTAAGACATTTTTATTGTTAATATTGTGTACGTTCAATCTTGAAAATACACACGTTTAATGGAGTAAATATTATTGTAATATAAATAATAATGTGAATTTAATAAGAGATTGCTGTTTCTGATAGTAATGAAAATCGTGGTGTATGGCCTTTTCCCTTCATAAATCTGATTAGTCAGCCACAGTGACGTCCCGTGGGGGTAGGCAGATTTAGCGTCGCTTGGGGGCGGCAGTTAGTCGAAGGGCGGCAAATCGAGGACAATCGTTTGGTATATATATAAATAGCCAAATAAACTTAGTAATAACGGAAATATCCTTTAATTAAAAACAAAATGTATTAATTAACATACACGATTTAACAGGACTGTATTTTTTGTTAGGTTTGCGATGTCTAGTTTACTTCCGTTATCCTTGGAGGTCACATCCTTGATGACCAGCAATGACAAGTGGAGATTTTTAAATTATAGGTAGGTACACACTTGGCTAATTTAATTCAAATATTTTTGCCAGTCACTCGCGAATTTTGGAAATTGTCAGGTGTATTTTAAAATGTATCAGAAACCGTACTCACAGTATTTCTATTGGAGCAGAGATGGCATTTAAATTTGATTTAGTAGGTAGTTATTTTGTCGGTAATGTATATATACAACACATTTCTTAGATATTTTAGTCATGAAAGGATAATGAAAAATATTGTACTTATAAAAAAATTGGCTGGCATTTTGGCGCTGCCTAGGGGCGGCATTATGTCTAGGGACGTCGCTGGTCAGCCAAATATGAAACAGCCGTAAAACGTATGAGATCATGGTGGAATTACTTTTTTAAAAGTGCGAAGCTTTTTTTTCCAATCTTTCTCATTTTTATTAATTTATGTGAAAAAATAAAATGAATCGGCAACTTACATATGGGTATAAATTAAACTTCATTTAAACTCAGTTTATTTCTAATTTAGTTATTTGTTATTAAAAGTATTTTTATGTTATATTTTCGTTTTTATTTTATTTTCCATAAAAATTGATAAAAAAATCAATCCCGAATTCTTCGGGATTATGTTTACCAATCCCGGGATTCATAGATATAGAAAATAGGGATTGGAATCCCTATACCACACTACTGTCGTTAGGCCTCGTGGCTTGATGTCATATTAAAAAGGGAGTAAAAGTTATGTTTGTTTTAGACGAATTAATAATAATGCCACCGGGATTTATTATCATCTGCAGCATTAAATGGTTGGTTACCCCGTACGTTGTAGTGTTTTAGTTGCCAACGTCCATTTCCGTGCGAGCATCCAAAACACTGGCAATATGTATTTAGATAAAATAATAATATAAAGTTATTATTATTGGTGAAGATCGGCGTCGACCGACTCCTGACTGCTGAATGACGTCTTCCGGTCTTCCCGGAAGCTGCGGCTGAAATTTGAAATGTCTGATGCATCTACGCATCTACCACCACAACTCTACCATGTAATACTGGCTTCGCTGTACCAAGTCTCTGTAAATATACATCGGTAAAAGATGTTAGTGTATTAGGAGATTATTAATTATTATTATAAATAAAAATAATTAAAAAAATATTGTTTGTTTAGGCTATAATATACATCAGTCACTGTGTGATTCGAAATTATGAAATCCTACGCGTTGACCAAAACTTAGGTCAAATGCACGATATAATATTGATTTCTTGAATATTATAGATTTTTTCGTTATTTTGGTGCTTCGACAAATATTCAATAAAACGTTTTCTCTTTTGAGTGCAACCGAAAATTTTTTTAAGTCGCCATGTCTTGCAACTGCCAAAAATAGGAGGAGGTAGTGATTATAATTTTTTGACTATGTCCGATCCTAAGAAGATCATATGGGTCTCCACAAAGTGGAGGTTTTATATTGACAGATTTTTTTTTACCAGGAATAGATGTTAGCCAATTGCTCAACCCATTAGGTCACCACTCACAAACACACATCAAAAACAATATGTATAGTTGCCAGACCCAGGATTTGTACATGGGATTCACGATATTATAAGCCGACGCATTAACCACTCGGTCATCGTGGGCGTATATATTATATTGATTATATAATCAATATATAATAAGCGGCGGCTCTCGTGGTGCAGTGAGTAAGGTGCTTGCCTTCCACCCGAGAGAGAGTTCTGGGTTCGATTCCCGGTCAGGACACAATATTTATGTGTTTTTCTCAAAGCCTGGGTGTTTGTGATTGTTCAAAATTACTAACAACCACCTTGTACGAAAAAGAAAGGGCATGGTTATTAATAATTCTAAAAAAAACATAGATAGTAAATAGTTCTAGTACATTGCAATAATCTATGTATTAACGATCAAATTTCGAAATGAATGAAAAACCATGAGAATTATTGTTTCATGCATGATTCCTCATTATTTTGACGATAGCCCCCTATACGAAGAGGTTTACAAAATACTTGAATCCGCGGGTTGTGGGTTCGAATTCCATGGCGGGGTTAAATATAGCTACATGTTATTTTTAAATGTGTGTTTGTAGTTCGGTTCAGAGAATGTGCTATGTAGGTAGGTAATAATATGTAGGAAGGTAGTTCCTTTGTACTAATATTTACCTTGAATTAAAAAAAAATAATGATATCAGATAAATAAAAAGGATTTGAAGTTATACACATTTATATTTTTATATTTTATATAAAAAATATTAAAACGATGAATTAGTCAAAAATCTAAACGTCAACATTATGACCATACAAAATAATGTAGGTAATAATAAGATGTGACCCTGCAACGAATTCACATTTTATTAGGTACATTTTTTTTACAATTGTAAGTTTATCTTTGAATTAAAAAAAAAATTTTTTTAGTGTTTTCAGATATATATTTATTAATTAATACAATTGAATTTGTAAATTATCAAAAAAAAAAATCTCAAATTGCAAACTTCGTATTTTTCCGCTAGGTTCTCTGTTGGCATATATAATAGGATTCCCCTTAATGTTCATATTGAATCTAAAAAAAATCCAAAAATAATCTCACGGCGAACTGTGCCACGGTGAAATGTTTTACGTACAATTTACATGTAACCGATTTAGACAACGTATGAACTACATTTTTCTTTGTAAGTAGGTACCCAATAAAAAGTACAGTCAAAATTGTTTCTTTAAAAAATCTCTTGATTCAACTCTTTCTTCTTTATGTAGATACTAAGTAGAAGCTTGTTGAATGACACATTTTAAAGAGCATGGATACTATTACGAAAAATAATTAGATTTTTTAAATTATTAATTGTTTTCAGAAATGGTCCACTGAAAATGTCAACAGCTATTGACTAAATAGTTAAAGAATTAAATTTCAGCAAATACAGTGACAGTTTTCCATGAAGCAGACGAGACAGTCGCTTCGTAATATACGCACCAAAATCTTAAAAGGTTTGCAATCTGAGCATAAAAAGCGTCAATCGAATAATAAAATAAAAATCCTGTTAATTTGACCATACAACGTAACTAACTATATTTTTCGTATACCTACTCAATGGCAGTTTATCGCACAGTAAATACTTATTTTTAGATATTGAAGTTAATCCCTCCAAACCAAAACCCGCCACGCACCACACCCGGTCATAATCGAGCGTAGCACGTGGCCCTACATTGGCGATGTGAAACATCTAGTTAAGTTTTAGGCCGGGAATGCCCTAGGAGAAGATACCCAGGACTAAGGTTGCTACGCTCAAAGTGAGCTCTGACTGAGTTTAAAGTTACTTTCTAATGCAAAGTGCTGGGGAGAGAAGAGCACAGGGAAATTATGAAAATAAAAATGGTTCTAGTGTATATAAAACAAAATAATGAAGCTATTCAAACGGACAGCAAAAATTATGTGAAGAGATCTTCACACCCGCAGTTAGACGCCGCAATTTTTTTAAATGCAAGATAATTGATCAAGTCGGACGGCCCGATGGGCCCAACAGCTGGTTGGACCGACCTGAGCATCTCCCCCCGTTCGGAGCACATTCTAAGACATTCCCAGAGGATGTGGTTGGCATCCTGAATTTCCCCTCCGCATGGACATGTCGGACGGCTTTCAAGTCCAAGCTCAAAGATCTTGCCAGCGAACCCACCGTGTCCAGTCACAAATTGAATGGTGTGATGGTCAGGAGTCAGATATTTGGTTATCTCCAATCGCCATTTAATATTTGGAAAAACACATATATGTGTGCCGGCCCTTGGTTGATTCATCCCACCGTCGCTTTTTAGATAAAAATCTGAAAACAACGAAACCATGTTGAAGGGAAGTCATCATATAAAAGTTTTAAAGTATTATCATAATATGACATAGATAGGTATGTACGTATCTATTATCTACCTATATATTAAAAAGATGGCGCCAACCATACTAACATGAGATACGGAGGCTGTGGTTAGCGGTTATTCAATTTGTAGGAATAAGTACCCATATGTAACAATAGTAACATAATATTATAGTTATCTACATAATATTGCAGCAGATATATACATAAGTATTGCGGTGTAACCATGAATATGCGCAGATGCGATTTAGTATCGTGCGCAGGAATCTAGGCTAACGTGATTACTTTTACGGTTAGGTACTTTTTTTTTTCGACCATGTCCGATCCTAATAGGATCATATGGGCCTCCACAGAGTAGAGGTTTGTATTAACGATTTTGTTTTTTACGAGAAATGGATGTCAGCCACTTGCTCAGCCTATTAGGTCCATATCCTGACTCACACACAAATTAAAAAACAATATGTGTACTTGCCAGACCCAGGATTCGAACCTGAGACCCACAGCGTGATAGTCCAACGCTTAAGCGGCGCGGCCACCGTGCTTACATGCTTACATGCAATAGACTCAGTGGACTACTTGTGTGACTGATTTGAACTGTTTAGATGCTTTTTTTAATTATTCTGACGAATCGATTGCATCTTCTGCCGCTAGTGATTGCACCTGGCTACTGATGACTAGAAATATTTTGTCACTTAGTATAAGGACATAGAAACTTTTATTTTCTGATTTTTAATCCATTAACTGATGCTTTATTATTATTATTATTATTTTTTTTTTTTTTTTAAATAATAGTTAAATATAATTACATATTAAATTTTTTAAATTGCATCATTAACACAACTCCGTGAGAAACATGGTGAAACATCAGTCCCACGGAAGTAGGTATAATTACGCTATACTTATAGGTAAATGTCATCACATAGTATATAGCCAATAGTGAAATACAAGAACATTCCCGATAAGAAGGCAGAAATATTGCTGATTAAAAATTATTATTTTCCACTCTCTTTGCATTTTGTTACTAACTACATGAATTTTAATAATAAACAGTGACATGTAACAATGATTCACGCTTTTCAGATCCAGTCATATAAGTTAGGATACGTCTATGCTCAGAATATTAGTCCTATGCGACATTTATTTTTTCACTGGAAAAACGCGGTTATAAATCTCAATTCTCAGTTCTCAATGAATACGACGAAATATTCATCAGAATCACCACCGCCTTGTGCTATAAAGAATTTTCCAGGGTTTTTGGAAGGTGGTTTCATAGGCCGTGACCAAATTCAAATTATCAATACCTGAAGGCGGGTAGACGAATTGTTATTGGCAATTTTCTCAGCAGGCACAAATTTCCTTTGACTTAGCTATTCAAATTTATTAATTTTTCACATACCGTGAATATTACAAATTATAAATTTAAGACGTTCACAACATGATAATTAAAAACAAAGAAACAGTGTAAAGAAGAAATAAATATACCTATGCAGTATCACAAAAACAGTATGAAATATAAAGTAAAAAGTACAAAAATTATAAAAAAAAATTACTCATAAGAAATATAAATTATAAAGCATGGAAGCACGCCAAATCAGCTAAGTGAACCCTATTTTAAGAATTTATTAAACAACGTCCCCCTATAATTAATACTCATCCTCACGTAGGTGGAATATATCAACATCCGATGCGATTTGGTTGAACAGAGTTATTGCCCTGCCAATTGGTATCACCAGTGGCAGGTTAGTTCTGCTCCTCGGGAAAACAAACAACTGATGCTCCCGATCAGGGAAACACAAATCAATACTACCAAGAATAGCAGAGTTCTCATTTACACCACGTATAAATCGAAAAAAAAATACGTGGCCAAATATTGATATCTTCTAGCATTTGAATTACAGTATGTAAGCATACCTAAGAGAAAGCCAGTTGGATAAAGCCACGGATAGTATACATACTTCATATAAAGGAGTCTCAAAAATTTCTTTTGAACTCGCTCCACCATAATGTGATATTTCAACTGATGCGAAGCCCAAACAATCGACCCACTCTCGAGCCGGCTTCTAACTAAGGAATTATAAAGGATTTTTAATACACTAACATCTGAAAAGACCCGGGAAGCATGTAAGACGAAGCCCAACATCTGTAACGTCTTTTAACAAATGATAGCTATATGCCCACCAAATGACAGCTTACTGTTAAACGTGATGTCAAGATCCCTTACAGACACGAAAGAACTCTGCCATGCATCGAATGTTGTATATCAAGTATGTTGTGCTCAAATTCTGATTTTGAGGCCTCTTACGATATATATATATATATATATATATTCAATAATTTCCTCTCAAATATATCTACTATAAAAGTTGTAGAAATATAATATTTGCAATTTTTGTCTTAGTTTGCTGTTTTTTAGCTACGGATGATCGCCATACTCTCACATGAGATGGTTGAATAAAATTATTCCAAAAGTTAGGTATCCAATTAGTCTAAGTAAGACCTGCGATAACACACCGCTGTCGATTTTCAGCGCCGTGTATCATGGCCCTTCCGGCGAGAAGCTGTACCGGAATGATCCAAGTATCGACACTTATTAATGATCCCCACCTTGTTAGGTAGAATAGCCCGGTATCTGGACCTGAATGCTGCTAACAAAAATAAAGACTAAATATTTTTATCTTCAGGATTTCTTATTTATATCTTTCTCTGATATGCTCCGTAGGTAAAAATATAGATTTAGATATTATCTACCTATATAAAAGAACAAAATTTTGTCACTGCATCTTTCGTTTAAAGAAAGTAGATTTCCAGTTGGGCGTTGAGTATATTTTTTTCCCCTGAAAATAGAGCAGTGGGTCACAAAAAATTGGGAATCCCTAGTGTAGGGCTTTCGCCACTTCCGGAATATTAATATTCTGTCCTGTATGTAAATCCTTAATATATTTATAATATCTAACTGCAATGTTTAAATTGCAGAGAACTCACTTAAAAGGTAGGTACAATACTTTGTCAGCTAAAAAACATTGAAATATTAGACGGCTGTGTCTGTCTCAAGACAATGATATTTATTGTTTTATCTAATAAACGGTCACTCATTTCCATATATGGATTAGGTATAATCTACTTTGTAACGTGGGAAACGTTTACAATGTTTACAGTTTCAAATTATCAGACAGCAGGTAGGTAACTCCACTAACCAAGTTACCTTGATGAATAATAAATTAAAAAATATTAGGTATAATCACGTGTGAATGTGATGTGTCAGAATTCGTAACATTGCCACAGAATCGGCGACTTTCGTTAAGTCAGACAGGTATATTCTAAGCCTAAGGGGTGGCAAATATATGAAGAGAAGAGAATAATTCCTATAATTTTGAGAGTAGGTGGGTGTAATGGAAACCAAATATTATTTCGACAGTATCGCAGATAAAATTTGTCTACTATGAACTTCGATAGATAATAGATATAAATGTGGAAGGTTAAAAGATTATTATTTAATTTCTTTATTTCTTGATCTTCATCGCCCTCATAAAGTACACAGAGCTTCTCATTATCCGTTGACCTCCAAATGCCATCTTCTTGAACAACCCCAAAGATTTTTCTCAAAACTATCCTCTCAAAGATATCCATATTTATCTCATTCTGTTTGATGAGTGCCCAGTATTTCCAAGAAGCATATATCATAAGCTGATAATTTTGCTGGATAGTAGACATAACCTGAGTGCAAAAATAAAAAATAAAATTTTAAGTGGATAATACAAATATTGCTAATATCCAATGGCAGTCAATCGCACAGAAAATGTTCACAATTTGACTCCAAACTTGTCAGATCCTCTGATCTCCAGGTAACTACTTAAAAACGTTAGTACCTACATGGCAGATAGTTAATCGTTAAATAGCAGTGGCGAAGGGTGGAGGTAGGCTGTTAAGACACGCCATTAATAATGCACATAAAATTTTGTTAGTCATACTTATTTGTTTTTATTGAACTAAGACTACAATTTACAGATGGTGGTGGTTAGTTGTTTAAAAATCAATTAAGCATTGCCTAAACCAAGCCATAATAGTTTTGGTATATTTTGGGCGATAAGCAATGACATTATTAATGGACGACGCACTCAATACAGTAGCTAGCAAGTAAATTCGCGCATTCGCATGTATAGGTAGACGTCACGCAATTTCCATTATACGATATAACGCATCGGGAATTTATAGCAATATGACCTTTATTGTAATGGCGTTAGAGCAGTATTTCTAATGTCAATGTTCATTTGAGCGAGCGAGCGTGATTCGAACCGAACCATTCGGCAGACCCAACAAAAAGCATCAGGAATTTATAGCAATATCATCTTTATTGTAATGGCGTTAGAACAGATTATGCCATTCGGCAGACCCGACAATAAAGTGAGTGTCATTTTCTTTTCCAGATGATTCGCCTATATTAATGTCATTGGCGATAAGACAAAATTGTGCACACTTTTTCATTCATATTTATTTGTTTTCGTTGGATTAAGAATACAATATATAACATATAACACATATTGTTGGTTCATTTTTTTAAATTCATTAAACCCTACCTAAACCAAACTGTAATAGATAAAAAAATATTATTCTATCTATAAATATCCAAAGTTATGTATGATTTGATTGCATATGCTTTAGATAGACAAGTATTTTTTGACTATTACTTATTATGGCAAGGTTTCGCAGGGTTTGATTGAATTTTAAAAACTAAATAATACCATCGGTAAATTGTAGTCTTATTTCAATGAAAACAAATACTAATGACTGACAAAGTTTAATGCGCACTATTTATGGCAGATCTTAACAGCCTACCTCCACCCTTCGCCACTATTAAATAGTGTGTGTGTACATACGCTATAATGTAGATATCATTTGTGGGCGTTTCTTTGCGATAACTCTGTAATATATTTTTTTCCCATTCACGCTGAAAAATTATGTTTTTTCTACTGAACACCGACTGAATGCTGCAGCTAGAGTTGTCGAGAGACAGTGATACGCGTGTGACAGCTTCACGCATCGCGGTTTTAGTTCAACTAGTCTCGTAATGGTGCTCAATTTTTTTATTCATTAATCGAAGAAGGTACTCAAAATTCTACGTAGTATGTACCGGTGGACAAGCCGAATACATCGACTTAAAAACTGTTATCATTAATTGTAAACAGCGGCCTTTTTCTTTGACGCAGATAACGCAAACGATTCGTCAGATAATTTGAAAGAGGGCCTCGAAACATTTTAAACCTATTATACAGTTATCAAATTATTCCGTCTCGGGACGGAATGAGCACTTAAAATCATTTCTTTCAGACACGTTTATAGCATCATGGAAGGCGGCCGTGCATATCTACGGCTGTACATACATGACGGGTGGTGGTGGGAACCTAGGTATTTATCAAATTATATAGAAATCTTAAAATACGTCTAGGTATTTATTTCAAATAGATTATAAAATATTACCTACCCAAAGCCTAACAAAACATAACCCTGCAAGTCCTGCAACTATCAAGAATATGAATTATTATATTTTTTACTTTATTTTTTACTGTTTGTATAAAAAAAATAGCAAACTATTCTTAATTTTCCAAATAATAAATCCAGGAAAATTGTTATGCTTTGGGTTATATTTTACACTCAGTTTGTAATAAATTATTTAATAAGCTATTGACTAGTTTTAACCCTTCGGAGGCACTCTTTTAAATTTCGACTGCGTCATTTGCGTCAAAGAAACGCGCCGCTGTCGAGGATCGATCCAAATTGAGTAATAATTCTTCTTCCACCCTGTCACGACGCAGCATTGGGGCATAGGGCAAGCACAAGTTCGCGCCGCTTTCCTCGGTCCATCGCCAACTCTTGCGCCTCCCGCCATGTTAGACCTTTAGTACGGAGATCGCTTTTGTAGCACCGCTTCAGGGTGAGGGAGGGCCAGCCACGGCGACGGACCCTTGAGGCTGTGTCACAAGGGTACGAAGTGTCGCACTCTTTGGCGGCGTCCGGAACACGTGTCCCAGCCACTTAAAGCGTCTCTTCGTGATAACTTCAATCACCGAAGGCTGCTGTGTCTGTTCACCAATGACATTAATTTAATATATGGACGAATCATCTGGAAAAAAAATGACACTCACTTTTTTGTCGGGTCTGCCGAATGGCATAATCTGTTCTAACGCCATTACAATAAAGGTGACATTGCTATAAATTCCCGATGCTTTTTGTCGGATCTGCCGAATGGTTCGGGTCGAACGGGTTCGCTCAAATGAACATTGACACTAGAAACACTGTTTTAACGCCATTACAATAAAAGTCATATTGCTATAAATTCCCGATGCGTGATATCGCATAATGGAAATTGCGTGACGTCTACCTATACATGTGCGAATGTCGCTATGCGCGAATTTACTTGCTAGCTACTGTATTGAGTGCGTTGTCATTGCTGCTCACGAACTCGGGTTTTTGTAACGCGGTCGTACCTATGCACCCCTAAGATTCGGCGGAGACATCGATTCTCAAAGCTCAAAAGCCGAGACTCTTGAAGCTTAGTAAGATGCCATGTCTCCATTGAGTAATTATCCTACATTTAATTAGAAAGTACTCGCAGCAGGAAACAAGCTAAATATTTAATTAAAGTTTTAGCAGCGGTATGAAATGGTAGGTATCACAATAAAATAAAACCCCGTCGTCTGCAAGGCGTGTCAAACAGAGCGCGAAGAGTTGGCGACCGCAGCGTGCGGGTTGCGGCCCAGCTCACACCACTAAAACTTGCGGATAAAACCGGCCGCCGCAGCGAGAGGATAGAGTTACCTCATAGACTTTGCTTGTACCTAAATATGTATATAAATTACCATTACTATGTTCAGAATCTCAGAACCGTATGGAGGTCGCCGCTGTATTTTATGACGAACAAATGACAGTTGTTTTGCATGACTATGAGACATGGCATGTGGCCATGGAACAATAGTCTCGAATTTTTAGTTTTGATTTGATGTATCTGGCGAACATTAGCCCTGTCGCACATACAAACTCGTCTCAGCTGCAACACGTCGAATTTGTCGATGTTGTCATTTACAAAACGCATGTAACTTAATGCAAATAAAAATAAAACATCTGCTTGTCGCTTGTCATAAGTTTCACTCGACGTGGGCCCTAGGTAGAGTAGCAAAATGATGCATCGGCGTATATGCATAGGTTGCCTTTTCATTCATTTTGGCTAGTCGCATGACATTGCTGTCCCGGCATGGTCCCGCCTGTGCGCGTGGAAGAGAGTTGCAACACAGTCGAGACGATTTTCTATGTACGGACAGACTTTAGACCAGGGGGGGGGGGGAAACTTTTTGGATGGAGGGCCGAATTCAAGAATTCAAAATGAGCGGCGGGCCGCAAGTAAAATACCATTTTTAGATATGCACTATTTATTATCACGAAAAATAAACATTAAAAAAAAATAATGAGAAGAATGAAACTGTTGTACATTTTTTTAAATTCAGGTGTTAATTTTGTAGTTGATATTCTCAAAACTGTTTGTAAATGGGCATCGGAGATATTTGATCGTAAAGAATTTTTATTGAGGTTCATGATCGAAAATGTTTGTTCACATATATAGATAGATTGATCCAAAAATAACGAACATTTTTCTTGCATAATCTTTAAGTTGGTCGAATTTGTCTGAATTAAGGGCATTGTAAAATTTGGAAATTTCTTCACGACGATGCAATTCTCTTAAATCAGTGTCACACTACAGATCAATAATCTCAAGTTGTAGCTCTGTCGGTACACTATCAATATCTATTGAAATTGATGTTCAACGTAGAAAATAGTGCTTACATAGTGCGAGACGAGACGCAAGGAAGATGTACTGAGATAATACATTTACGAAACAACAAATTCTTCAAATTTCAATCTATTGTCAATATTTTTTAAAAAAATATAAAAAAAGTTATTCGTAATCAAAAGTACAATTAATGATGGCGGGCCGCAAAAAAATACCCGGCGGGCCGCAGTTTGCCTTCCCCTGCTTTAGACAGAGGTACACCATTAGGAATGACCCGCGAAAACACTCGAGTTCGTGATACAACTCAAACATGGATCACCAAACCAAACCGCCCCGCACTACACTCGGTTTTAAACGAACATATTACAAGACTCTACATTTGAATGTGAATGCAGTTTTTATGCCTAGGAATGGCTCAGGAGCGGTTACCCAAGAATTTGCATGAATTTAAATTAACTTCTTTAACCCTAAAACCCGAGGCTATATGGGTAGAAGGAGTATTCCATGAACATATGGGAGTGAAAATGTTTCCTAGAGGCTAATACCCGCATATAGTTGTAAAACTGATGAAGATGGCCTTACAAAACAATTCCTAATCTGACAGTCAGTGGTACCGATAGGAAATAGTACCGGGTCACTGTTTTTTTTAATACTATCACACTCCCTCCCCCAACATTTTTTAAAGCACGTTTTTCAATATCTGAATGGTCAAGTACCGATACTTTCATCCTAGAGGTAGGTAATGACAACGATCAGAATGCTGCGTACTTCTCCACTGGACTGACGCGCGCGCAGAAACCCCGACCCATGTCGAAACTGTTCCTGCACCGAGCACCTGACTCAACGACACCCGAGCAACGTCTTGGAGATAATATAGTATTTTCCATGATCACTTCGAAATGGGACTGACTAAAAATGTTTCTCAGGCATTTTTACACCCAGTTTACAGTTTATAAATAAATTAAGAATAGTATTGACATAATTTACTATACCTACTTATTCACGTGATGCAAAATTATTACGTGTAACGTAAATTGATGAGAATTTCTTGCACCGGTCTGGCAAAGAAGTCCCGGGTCGTTAACTCGGTGTACTCCAGCCACATTACAGTGCATATTTTTATATTTTACATGACTCGACCGTGTTTAGGAAAAAGGGCGTAACCCTCACAGAACAAATTTTACAGGAGAGGCAAAAAACGTTTTTTGAGAGATTTTAGTTTAATATTTTTTTTTAAATAGGCACAGACATTGGGTGCATGATGATTGATGATTTGGTGTAATATATTTTCAATCTAATAATAATTAAAAAGTTATTACAGAAAAATCATTAAAATTGAGGATAAATGCTTTTTTCCATAAATTAAAAATTAATTAATATCAAATAAAACTTGAATTTAGGCAATAATTCAACATTTGCGACTTACTTCCTTTTTATAGAACGCGTATTTAGTTGTATACATTGTTAATATCTAATAAAAGCACTTTTAGAAAAAATCGAGGGTTACGCCCTTTTTCCTGAACACAGTCGAATGTACTTACTATCCTAACAAACACACTATTGGTCCTATATGAAGAATAACCTTCATATTATAATAATTATTTGTTAATTTTAATTGCTGGTCACATTTAAACTTTTGCTGGTAATACTATACCGTAAGTTCCTCATACCCGGTTGGAGCAAGTATTCCCCTGGGGGGCTGTTACACCACGCGCCATATGTACAACGGGGTAATCTGTTTTCCGATACACAATCGGATTCACCATGTCTCATTAATTGCAACGCCCCCAAATCAGTACTAACTCAATCACTGTGATGATTTATTTTTATGACATAATTATTGTTTTGTAAATATTTAGTAGGTTCACAGTTAAGTAGGTACCTATACCAGTGGCGAAGGGTGGAGGTAGGCTGTTTAGATCTGCCATAAATATGGCAAATTAAATTTTGTCAGTCATACGTATTTGTTTCCATTGAAATAAGACTACAATTTAAAGATGGTGTCGGTTAGTTTTTAAAATTCAATTAAACCCTGCGAAAACCACTCCAAAATAGATAATAGTCAAAAAATATCCGTCTATCTTTAAAATATCTAAAATTATGACATTAAATGATACATAATTTTGGATATTTTATGGAAAGAATAATATTTTTTATCTATTATAGTTGGGTTTCTGCAGGGCTTAATGAATTTAAAAAAAAATGAAATAACAATATCAGTATGTACATAATATTCTTAATCCAACGAAAACAAATAAGTATGAATAAAAAAGTGTAGACTATTTTGTCGAATCACCCATAACATACCAAAAACTATTACGGTTTTATTTAGGCAAGGTTTAATTGATTTTTAAAAACTAACCAGCACCATCTGAAAATTGTAGTCTTATTTCAACGGAGTCGGATCTTAGCAGCCTACCTCCACCCTTCGCCACTGACCTATACATACATGATAATTGATAACTATACTATCAAACATGGTAAGTTGGTTTTACGTTTTTTTTTTTGTTTCGTAAAAAAATCTGTTTAAAGTATGATTTGATTGTCTTCTGAAGTCGTTCATCGTAATATTTGTAATGCATTTATCGTACAGTGTTAAATTTACCTAATATTCCCAGAACAGGACTTTTTTTTTTTAATTTTGACAAATAAATCGGCACCTTGCTTCTAACTAGTACCTATCTAAATAAAGAGAAATAATCTGTATATATTTTTTAATTTTTTTTTATTAAATTCAGATTATATGCATAGGTACCTATATTGTGTACTTTCATTGCGATTTTAAAATAATTGTAGGGTCGACAGTATTACAGGGTTGGAGACCCCCTTACCAATACGATGCCTGTGCGATAAACTGCCATTGTGCATTTAAAAAACCAATTTTAGGAAATTTCTGGAGGCCCGAGGCGATAACAGCTTTAGAGCCCTCATTCGTACAGTAGGTTGATTGGTTATGGTACAGACCCTTTTGATTTTGTTAAGCTTCGGGTAATATTTTATATGATATATAGATATACATCTTTTTAAGATTCTGGTATACCTACTTAGGTAATTTATTAACGGTATGACTGGTTTTTACTGTTTCGAGACCCCTTTTAAATCTTCTGACGAATCGATTGCATCATCTGCGTCACAGAAAATTGCCGCTGCTTCTTTTACCATTATTCATCACTGTACAATGGATTCCATGAATAATTATTAAAAACAGATCTCAATTAAAATCTGACATTAAATTATTCGGTATTAGGTAGTTAGTTATTCATCAATAGATGCATTAATTGCTTATTTTTATAAGTTCATTGACCAAATGGCACGTTTATAATAAAATAAAATAAATTATGTACTTACATAATTTAAAAACAAATGATTTGATAATAATAAAGATAAATAATATTGGATTTTTTTAAATATTCGCAAGTCAGCAATATTTTGTGAGAAAAAATAAAATTTACTTTCTCACACTTTGAACTAAGTCAGCGGATAGAAATGCGTACCTAATTAATTAATGATTAGGTATTCATTTTTATTGAATGAATTGTAAATAAAAATATTTTGATTTTAATTAAATTATTTATGTTTCAACTACCACAACAATATTATAACCTTTTTTTATTATAATAGGTAGTAGGTATCTACTATTTTAAAAACTAAAAATAATTCTCGTTTCTACAGGTTGCGATCGATAAAACTCGAGAAATCAGAAAATGTAACTCGAATTTCGAGAAATTAATTTTCCGAGATTTCGAAAATTCTCATTTCTAGAGAAATCGTCAATGAAAATCTAAAGTATTCGAGAAATTGACACAAGGCAAAAATGACAAAGGGAGGTTGAAACAAAAAATGAAAGCTGCTGATCGGAACCGGAATTTAAAAAAAAATCGCCGGTAATTTGCGAAACGAATTGGCAATAAGAAAAGATCTCTCAATTTTTAAAATTCAGTTCCCCGATGAACAATATGGATATTTGTAATCAATTAGATATTGCCTCAACAGGGGCGGATTGGTGATCTGAAACCAGCCAGGTAATATGCCGTAACACGCAGATCACGCAATAAATTTGTCATGTGTCAGAGGGGCCTCGAAACAGTCTAAACTAGTCATACAATAATTATATTATTAAATTAAATCCTAAAAAGATGCTTATTTATAAACTTATATGTGTTCCTTGGTAACCACCAACCACAGCAAAAGTTTCAACAGCATTTGTAATTTGCATGTTATTACTGAAAATAATTACTAGAAAAAAAGAACTTTTTATATACCACGTTTTTAAATTTTCTATTTAATCATATAAACTTGAAGATTCTATGTATTAATAAATACTTTTTTTTGTACTTGATAGAAATACTGAATAAAATATAGAATACTGATATGTCATTTTGACATTTCATATTGATTTCCATAGTAACGCACGTATATATTAATAATTTAGTTGCTAGGACCCCCTTAGCAACCAATAATAGTGTTTTACTTCTTAGGAACAGAATTAACTGAAATTGAATTCAATTCTGCTCAAAGATGGCTAAAAGTATTAAAAGAATGCATTGTCATCGTGTTCTGATATATTATAAAAGTTTCAAATGTCTATTTAGTCGGAAAAATCGATTGCAAGATTTGTATAGGACAAATATGAAAAAAATTGTACTAGACATACAAGAATACGAGCTAATAAAAACGTGGTAGAATAATATTATTAATGTTAATAAAAAGAATAGCCTATTTTCTATAGTTAAAGTTACTATTACATTTAACAAATAGCTACACAAGTTTAAAAAAGGTACTTCTTTTATAAATACTAGACTTGCCGAAGAGAGTAATAATTCATGTTCGCGGTTCCGGATGAAAAGAAATATTTTTTCAATTTCTTTTTTGCTTATTGTACGAATATAATGGTTTTTACAACGTACTCCATAAATGTCTGGATCAGTTGTGATATCATATAATTATGTGCATAAAATGGCCGCCGGAACATAGTAACATGTCAAATTTTCTCCTATCCCTTGAGGGTTCAGTGGGCCTAAACCTGATAGTTACGGCCAGGAAACTTTTTTATTGGTATAATTTTTGTTTCGCAATGTTTATTTATTCAAAACTTGTAAGTGATTCTAATATAAGTAACATTTTCAGCAATCTACATACTAATAGAGCCAGCGCTCGAAATGGAAAAGTTTACGAACCGGAGCGCTCGAAAATTTTTTGAGGATATTAACATGGTTATCAAATTTTATGTGTATTTTATAAACATAAGTATGCTAGATTTTTTGTTACATGGCATATCTAGCTCAGACGGTCAAATAAATTATTTTATCCACGAGACGGAGCGATAACTTTACAGATTTCACGAACCAGAACGGCGCTCCGGTGCGCTCCAGTCCATTTCGAGCCCTGAATAGAGCTAAATTGAACGGTACAATTTTTATTAAATTTTTATTTACGCGCGTGTAAGTCCAGCTATGCATGCATTGTTGATATTATACTAATAATAATATTTTTATAATGTCAACTACATTTTAAAGAAATTCTTTCTCACGGACCAAAAATGCATCGACCGCAAAATATTCAACAAGACGTGACAACTGCACTATTGGCGCAAGCATGCTCCCATTTGCGTTAAATAATTATTTCTTTCTAATAACTAATAAGTCCTGACAATAACAATAACAATGTAAGTAAGTACCTACTGTTGTTATGTAATAAATTTAAAATAATATAATTGTATCAACTATGACGTGAGTTGATCGCATGATTGATTAGTAAGAAGGTAGTCATAGGTAATCAATGTACATGTTTATTTGACCTATATCTTCTTTTAAATGTTTTTTTCACGATGAACAGCAATATCGCAAGTAAGGTGAATTCAGCTGGGCTATACCTCAGTTGAGGCACGGTTTAAAAAGATCGTGGCTAGGCGATGCGCGGATTGCGGGTCGCGGGTGCAAATGACGCATCTCAAACGAAATATAATTTGTCATATAAATCCAACATGTGTCCATTTAATATTCTGTTTATTGTTCTATCAGTAACAATATATTCATTGACATGTTTTGTTTTTAAAGTAAATGGGTAACGTTTTTAGTCATCTTTAGAATCTGTTCTCAAATATACCAGTGCATTATCTCATTGTTGTATTTCCCTTTGCAATCAATGTTGCCACTTTAGCGATCTTCAAATTATTATTTGACATTCTCGAGTAATTGTTTTAAAACATATCTTTGATTTTCCGCAGTCCATTTATGTAGCAGACCTACTGACACTTCCATGATATAACGGTGCATTTCACATGGTTTTATCTTTATCCACCAATGTCTATTTTTCTCTATCTTTCAATGATATTTCTACATTCATAAAGCAAATTGTGTGAAATCTAAGCTGCATTGCAATTTAACTTGACGTCATTTTAGAATATAATAATCATTTAGATGCAACATGTACAATAATGTGTCGTGGGCGTAGGCAGGTCATGCGTTGCATACGGGCGACACATTAAAAAGGGCAGCGAATGAAGAAACGAATACATATATTACCTACAACTTTTGAGAGAAGAGGCAGTTTTCTATGAAGCAGACGATGCTGACTGCTTCGTGGACGTTTGCGTAAAAAATAATCCTCCTTACAACATAACTATTATTGTATTCTCTTCTTCCACAGCGCTACATCCCAGGGTGGGATTTGGCCTCCTCCACAACCGCTCTCCACTCACTCCGGTCTTTCGCCACACTTCTCTAGTTACCGGGTCTTCCTATATGAAGCCAGTCCATTTCTACGGCGTCAACCCATCTCCTTCTTGGACGGCCTCTGGGTCTCTTTCGTTGGGGTAGCCACTTCGTCATGATCCTTGGTGCTCTAACTTCAGGCATTCTCTCCACATGTCCCGCCCATCGTAGTCTTTGGGACTTACAGTATCTTATAATTGTTTGCTGTTCAATCAGCTCTTCCAACTCGTGGTTCATTTTTATTCTGTAGTTCCCATTTTCCAACGTGGGTCCAAATATTTTTCGGAGTATTTTGCGCTCGAAGACAGCTGTTTTTCTCGTTTTGAGTTAAGCACCAAGTCTTACAGCTATAAGTGACCACTGGCCTTATAATTGCTTTATAAATTAGAAGTTTACTTCTTCGGACTAGAATTTTCGACCCCACCAGTCGCTTGCAGGCATGCCAGCATTGTAATACCTATTATAATGGGTACAAATTGTAATGGAGTTTTATCGCATAAACAAAATTTTCACAAGAATGCCTCCAAATCTCTCAGCGCCACAGATCTACACATACCTAAAACTAACCACTGTTTTGGGATAGATTTTGTGGAAATGCTCTTATTCTCAGTAGGTAAATGGTGTGTACCTTTGCCATTGTTTCAATACGCCAGATTGTTGGCGATAGTAGTAGTGGTATGTTAAAGATAGTCGAAAAAAAATATATAGGTAGGTAGATAAAAAGTAGTTTAAAACTTGGGTTTTCTGACTTCACTAAAATCAAAATAGGTACTTACAGTCTTTTTACTTAGCAGGAAAGTATTCTAAGTCTGCTTCAGGACGGCACTTTGCCTAGGGCATGGGTCGGCAAACTCTTTGACCAAAAGAGCCAAATATGAGTAGCAGACGGTTAAAAAAAAATTCGAGAGCCATACATATATTTTTATAAATATGATATAGGTATTTGAGTGAATTAATAACATGTTATAATTGTTTATTTATTAAGTATTAGGTGAAGAAATTTCACGAATAAAACTAACGAAATTTATATGTTTTTTTATTGTTGAAATTATAAATATAATTTTTAAATAATATGAATTACACTTCATTTTCACGCATTCCTTAAAACTAATGTGAACAATGGCCTACCTTACATTTCTTTTGAGAGTTTCTGTATGTTTGGTATGTACCTAACTTGTAGTTTTTAATTTCAGGCACGACTCCAAATTCTCATAGGTTATTTGGCTTAATCTCTAAATGATATTTATATTGTTCATGTTTGAAAATGATTGTTCACATACATATTATGTAGACTCGAATATGAGTTCGGAAAGCTATTCCATGTATTAAAAATCGTAGTATCTACCTTACAATATGTAGATCTTTTAGAGCGCTCCACTTGTGTTGTGAAATTCAATTGCATTTTTCTCTCTCCAAATCCTCAATTTTGGTGGCAAGACCTACAAATTTGGAGCTCTATAACACTTTGCTTGCTAAATCCACAAATAAAATTGTATTTCAAAAGTGCTCGTGTCAATATCAAAAGGAGAAAAATTAGTTTGTCGACTTTTGCAATGGGGGGATTTAAAGCAACAATCATACCTTTTGGCATCAACCATTACGGAGGAAAAATTAGGCTCGCGATAATATCATTATATATTATAGTACAAATAATTACAAAAAATTAAAATTGTGAATTTTGCAAAAGTTTTTGTAAAAATTGTGAATTGGGAATTTGGCAAAGAGCCGCACGCCAATACCTAAAAAGCTGCATGGGGCTCGCGAGCCGTGGTTTGCCGACCCCTGGCCTAGGGCAAACGTATGAACAAACATAATATGATAATCCTTGGTGATTTCGCTTCGAGATGATCATCAAGAGGGATCCACGTAAATTGACATTGAATGCATACTATCGTAAAGTTGAAGTTTCTTCATTTTCATATTTGACCGTATTCATTCCCTAATTACAGCATATTAATAGTATCCATATTACGATTGGAAACTACTCGGTGCCTCCAAGAATCCCTGTCGCTTGACAGTTTCTTGCATCATCCCGTAACTATGCCATATAATTACTCTGTGGATGGTATTCAGCACTTTTAGCACATTTAAATATCATATGCATTTTTAATATCACGAAAGTTCACAACTGGACAGAATACTTTACCAAGAAATAATGTCATACCTATTTATTTATTTTTATTATTAAAACTAAGTTACCTATTAAATTCTTATATAAAAAATTATAATCCAATACAAGAGTGACACACGCCCCCTATGTTAAAATGATTATTAAATATTAATTCATACTTAAAAGGCAGGAAACGTCGATTTAAATTTTACTGGCGCTTAAAGTTTATAAATAAATTGAAATAAAATTACAAGAATGATTAAATAAATAAAAAAGACTGGGTATGTACTTAATAAAACTGTGAAAGATTAAATCGAGAGCCATTCATTCGACACCTTTTTGAACAGACGTTTACTGCGAAGGATTAAAAGGTGCCAACTCCAATTTAATTGCTTTTAATACAATTGAAAACTAATTCAACAGAATATATAAACTTACTTATCTGAAAAAAACTTGCGATGTGGCATACCTATTGTTTTATTGGATTCGGGGATAAAGAAGATTCCAGAAAAATATTTTCCATTTTGTGGCCACCGAATAATATTCGGTAATAGGTATTACCTATATATACCTAATATAATGTAAGTTCTCTCAAAAATTAGTTTTCAAAACTCTAACGAAACCTTATAATAGGGTCTAGGACGATTTGGCGCCGGGACAACTGGACGCCACGCAATTCGAAAATAAATAGACATTAGGTACTTATAGAAAAAAATATTTAACCTTATTATTTATATTATGATTTAATAGTTGGTGAGAATGTAAATATGCAGACGTAGATAATAATTTAATCGTGCATATGTTTAAGTTCTAACAAAAAAAGAGTTTTTAATTTTATATAAAGCCTTAGGCATGGTAATTCTCAATCCGCAATAAAAAAAAACATTACGTTAAGAGTAAAATGAATTACAACTACTCGTACTAAGTAGTAGATAGAAACTGATTAAAATTCCTCGTCTACGTTCTGTGTACGTGTCTACGACAGTGCGGCGTCCAATTGTCCTGGAGTCCAGTTTTCCCATTCCCTTATAATACGACCAAAACGCTTTTACATAATTTTATGAAGATGTTGAACTAATAGTAGGTAACTTTTGATCACACAAATATTATTTTATATATTGTATACTTGTATTCATTTTACATTGTTACTCATTTTTATTATTGTATATTATACAATAATTCAACGCTCAAGATAGAAAATCGTATGTACTGGTTTTGAGCCCCGGTTGTGTTGTACCATAATAAGTTGATTTTCAACGTCTGCTAGGATCCAGAGTGTGGAACTAATAGGTTAAGCAAGTGGCTAACATCCATTTCTCGTAAAACCAAAAATCTGTTAATTATTCATCCTGCACTCTACGGAGTCCCATATGATCCTCTTAAGTTCGAACATGGTGATGTATGTATATATTAATTCTACTATTCATTATAATATATAGGTTTTCTTATATTATATTAATTAATAAATCATAGAGACAGCATTATTTTCGAGAATATGTAGTAAAACTTTGTTTAAACATTTTAGGTTTGCGAATTATGAAAACAACGTATTTATTTAATATCAAGCATTTCGTTTTATTCAAAATACACAACTGCCAAATTTAATAATACTTACTGGTTATGTAGTGCTGTGCAAATTAGTAGGGACATAATATTATAGAATAATAAGGTGATTTAATCACCCTTACAAGTTTATTTACAATCTTTCGCTGCTGACTAGATAATGATTTTTTAATTAACACCTTTAAAATGCACGGTAATTACGTCGATCGGCCGCCTGGTCATTACGCGCCAGGTGCGTCGTCAGCGTCCAAAGTATTAATAAACGAAAATAATAAAATAAGTGATATTGTAAATATTATATTATCTACTTATTATTGGGACCGAAAGTGAACACGATTTAGTTGGTGGGTATGTATGTTTTAAGCGTTTTATGTGTATGTCGAAGTGTTGGTGTTTATTTTGATACAGATAAATTGTAGCCATACAAATAAATAATTCTATTTTAAGTAAATAATTAACTAATCTGTTCCGATAATTAATAAATAATTAATATCAGATAAAAAACTAAAATAAAACTTTATAGGTATTGGTGGTTGCATCTTTTTAGAATAAGACCGTAATTTTATCTGATCAAATTAACGACAGTTGCACCATAAGAGATTGTAGGCAGCGCGCAGCAAACTGAGCTGCGGATGCGGCACTTTCAAATAACCATTATGACAGCGTTTTGCACAATATAATGGTGGGTCCAATAGTATCCCATCAATTTATTCAAGACGCGTCATTTTATCAATTTATATTTTATAGAGATAGGCTTAACTGTAAAACGCCGAGTTAGCATTATTTACTAAATTGTGTTCTGCGTATTAATGCATATTTTACTAGTGCCCTTCTATAAAACAACAAATTTAACTGTTTTTTATGAATACCATTAATTATTCTTAATCGGCCTGGTTTTTGACAGTTTTCTACTTATAGGTACAATATCAAATTCACTTCTAAATAAAACACTTAAGGGGGTACGTGCGCCGCGTAGGTCAAAATGGAGATTTTATGCTATTTTCAAAGCATAAGCCTGGACATTCCTTAAACGTTGTAGATAATCTATTTACATAATTTTGAGGCCTTATCATCCTTTATACCTATATATTTTAAACATTTGATGACTGCATAAAGTATTTTTATTACATAAAATAGTATTTTTTTAAACCTCTCGCTCTAATGTTTTAGAATATAGTAATATTTCAGTACGTCCATGTTCAAGCACGCGCGTTAACATGATCTTACTCCCTACTTCATTTATCGTTTGTTAATTTATGTGCTACGGCCGTATGTTGTAGCTTAACCACTGGGGAATGTCAATAGAAATGGCTTATTTCAAAAAAATACTACCTTATTCTTAGGTCAATAATTGCTTATAAGGCTTCAAAATTATGTAAATAGATTATCTACAACGTTTAAGGAATGTCAAGGATCATGTTTTGAAAATAGCATAAAAGATCCATTTTGACGTACGCTGAGCATGTGGGCCGTTAAAAAGTACGTAATAATAACAATCGGATATATTTTTACAAAATTCTGGTGGGTGCTCGTAAGTATTAAGTAGTAGATACATATCAAAACAATGTTCTTATTATTTATTATCTGCAATGCTCCAAGAACAACGCGTTATTTTTTGACCACAATGTTATACTATCAACTTTTTCCGGTAAGACAGCTCACGGTGAACTGTGATATGGAAAATGTAATACGCACAATTAGATACTTGTAACCTTTAGTACAATGTACAACGCTTTCAACTAAACTACGACGGGTGGCTAGTACATAAACACGGAAAACCAGCATAAAAAAATGTTGGTATTTTGTATTATTGACCATAGAAAAAATATGGAAAATATTATTTATTTAATTGTGGCATTATTATACAGAAGTTACGTTATCGTCTATCTATATGAGATAATTACTTTTTTAATTTTTTTTAAATAAATATAATATTGCGAATATTTTACTGTAATTTTAATTTATTTGTTCAGGTAACTGGTAAAGAGTAGAAATATATATTTATGTCATTTCATTCTAACTAAATTCACCATTGATATTTTATGAATAGCTAAATCTGCTATATCATAAGAGTCATAACATCAAACTTATTGAATGAAATGAAAAAAAATATACTTGTCTCCGTAATGTAGTCATTTATTGGCTCTAAAATAATATTCTTACGTCGTATTATTTCGTTGCTGTGGATATCAATTACTCTCAGTTTTCATTCAATAAAGCATTTGTCGTACATATTTTATGGCATTACTGGGAAATGTCTCTCTGGGAGACTAGAGTTCCCGCTTCTTCGTTCTCTCTTCTTCCCTCAGTGTTTTCTTGTTTGCACTCCTTTCTTTTTGTAACAGGGCTAACCAACCAGTCGAAAAATCAAATATAATAATATTCGTATCAGGAAATTTGTACTACAGTTTGCCATAATACAGTTCATCGTGAGATGTTCTATCGGAAATAGATGGCCGTATAAATAAAATATTGAAATCGATTCCTTACCTAAATAAACCACTTAAAAATACGTTATAAAAACCATCGGAATACAAGGTTATATTAATAACAAAGTTAATAGGTACTATTAATTGATAATTATTGTTCAGATGGTTTTTGACAGCTTTTCTACGAACTTACAGGTATTATATTTTTTTGGTACCGGACAAAACACAACATGAATCAACAGAATGGTGACAAAACAGAACAGCGATAAATAGAACTATGACCTTTGAGAAAAAATATAACATTTAATATAGAGAGTGTCTGGTCTAGGATGATTTGCCGCCGGAACAACTGAATGCCACGCAATTCGAAAATAAATAGACGTTAGGTATACGACAGTGCGGCGTCCAATTATCCTGGCGTCCAGTTGTCCCATTCCCAATGTGTCGTATCTCTATATTATATTGTATATATTTTTAATAACACAGGTTTTCAATACGCCGTAAAAATGTAGGATTGTTTTCAATCAGGCTTCCACTCATTTGATACCTTACCGGTATTTCAATTTCCCGAATGGTATATGACTTACTCACCTACGTGTCTGCTTACTCAGGTGAGGAAGATATGTAATGTTTTTTCGATACCCAAAAAAGTTTTGAACGTCGTCCCACCATCGATGATATCTGATTTTGTTGTCTTTCAATGATATTTATTTAACTGAGTACGATTTTTAACACAATATATATTTTAAAAAATATATTTTTAAAACTATAAAATAATATTTATTTATTTCATAGAATCCGCCCAAGCGCAGCACACGTTGATAACATTTCTTGGCGAGGATCAGTTATGAGACGTTCGCGCTTCTGGGGACAAAAAAAGGAAAGAAAAACAACAACAAAAAGCCACATTAAACACTTACATATCACATAAGCGTGAAGTTCAATAGTTTTGATAAAAAATATGAGTAGTTAAAGTTAAAGCGATACTGAGCGAGAGAAAACGATGCAATAGGCTTCATGTAAGAGCAGTCGGAAATAATAATGGTATCAATAATTAAATTTACGATAGGTACGTATGCAATTCGTGTGCAGTAAATGAAATCGCAATCTGCGAAATTTCTAGGTTAAGTTGCTCCAATAATGCGCCGGCTAGGCGTGCTTGCATGACTTGCCGTGAAGTATAGTTTGTGCAAAAAATACGGAACATTTCAACTGCGCTTTTCGGTTTGCGCGAGCTACAGTTTTCCCGCCCATACACACGGGCTTCCCGATACAAACCGGTTTGCGCAGGTAAGCTTGTGGTAAAGCATGAGCATCTATCCGGCGCTTATATCAACTTTTCGCGATAGTAGTAGGTAGGTGGCGCGTTTAGTGTTGTGGATGCCCGTCTAAAATTACATTTAAGATTTTGTTATAATTGTGTATGACAGGTTTGAACTGTTTCGAGGCCACCTACTACCTACTCAGTAGGTAGGTGGTGTTTTTGGTGTAAACCGACAAATCTAAAGATCAATAAAAGAGCCATACTTCCGTAACCATATATTAATTTATTATACAGATATAAAATATGACTAAAAATATGCAAAATTTAATTAGTGTGTTTGTATATTTTAATAACACAAAATAATAATATATTATACTACCATATTGGTTTGGATTGATGAGAGTCCCTGCAAGGTGGCGTGTAAAAGAGATACCATTTTTGAAGATAAACAGAAAAGTATTAAGTTTCCAACTAAAAGAGCGTCTTTCCATTTCCGCGGAGGTCTCTATACCTCACTCTGTCATGCTCCGGAGACGCAAATAGGGTTGTCACCTAAGACTTTAAGGTCAATATTATAAATAAAAACCTTTTTCAATAATTATTAGTGTCTAGCATTAGCATAATAAATTATCAATTGATATTCATAAGATTAATACTATCGACCGAAGGTACTTGATGGAATTTGATTTAAAACCATTAGAATATAAATTCATAACATTCTTACTATAAAAATGGGTGTGTGGGACTTTTTTTGTGAATGAAATTACTGAAATTAAAATTTAAATACTTAAATAAATATTATATGAAAATTGGAATATAATTATTATAAAAAAATACAGTAGAATACCTACAGAAAAAATTTACACATGTAAATCCATTTGCACAAATTTCTGTCTGTAAAAAACAATGACGCTGTTGCTGGACATTGGTGGATACACCTTTGCGTATCTACCGGTACCTAGACTTTGCAGACATATCTATTCATTAATCAAATCCTAATTGCTCTACACTTCTCACAATAGAAATTACCACTGACCACTTAGGTAATCATTTGAAAAATTATACACGGTAGGCATACATTCTCCATTTACTGGATTATTCTTGCTGGAGTGACACGTGTCTCAGGATTGTTACCCTACGCCAGTGGTCGGCAAACCGCGGCTCGCGAGCCACATGCGGCTCTTTGGCCCCTTGAGTGTGGCTCTGCCTCAAATGCCCTCTACCATATTTGACATGGCTACAAAGAAGAAGCAAAGAAAATCGGATGACGAAAACCGTGAATTTAGAGTTGAATGGACCGAGACTTTCGCGTTTATTCAAAACTTAAATGGCCTACCGACCTGTATTATTAAATTTGTCGAATAACATGAAATTGGCGCATAACAAGAAGTCAAATTTGGAAGAACACTTTACAACTAAACACGCGTCATTTAACACTAAATATCCTATCGGTGATGCAAGGAAGAAAGCAGTTGAGGAACTTTAGAAGAGTCAATAAAAATTATGTTCTGTATTTAATTACTGAATAAAATCTTCCAACAATGTTAATATATGTTTTGTGGTTAGTAAAGAGATTTATAAGAGAGAAAATCAAGAATAAATTGAGTCGTCTTATTGATGAGAACCTGGAATCATCAATAGGACTTAAAATTAAAAACATCAACATACAAACCTGACGTACCCAAATTTTTCACGGAGATGCAAGGCCATAGTACACACTGAGTGTTTGTCAGTCATTGTCATGGTTTAATTTTATGGATACGTTGCTTACAATTAAACTTTTATCAATAAATAAGACCAGTATTAAGTATGATATCAAGTTTCATTATGTGTACTAATAGTTAAATTAAGACTTAAATCACAACTTAAGTTTATTTAGTTAATAAACAGTGTACTTACATAGGTATATAATTTCAGTTTAATAAATTTGGCTCTCAAAAGAAATCTCAATCGTTGAATTGTTGATATTTGGCTCTGTTGGCTAATGAGTTTGCCGACCACTGCCCTACGCTTCCGTAGTGGTACCCCTCTGCGTATCGTTTTCTCGTTCATAGATACTAGGTTTGCGACCTGTCGCGCACACAAATAGTCGTGTTCTTATTATCTAAAATATTATAAACTATCGAATCTCAGTTATCATTAGAACCTAAATATCCCTTATATTCCCTTCTTGGTCATCTTCTAAGAGACCAATACCCTTCACCTTTCTCGGTCCTCTGTTTTTCTGAAGTTTGTACCTAGCAAGCTCCTTCACTTGGTCGCTACAGTGATTTTGCTCATCCTCGGCTACCCAAAACCAACAGTCTCTCCAGGTTATTTGGTCGAGGCCAACAATATGTCCACGAAACTGCCAAATACGTCTGAGACATATTATTAAATAGTAATACATAATAAATAGACTGCTTCGTCTTGTAATCCATCCAAAAAATATGAAGCTTTCGGTGCTAACACCACATTTCGAAGTGATAATTTATACAAAAATTAGGTAGACATAATTACTTTATGTGAACGCAAACAAAAAATGGCACTTACGTCAAGCTGGAATTAGCTTCAGCAACTTGGGAAAACCACAGAATGTTTCATCTAGAACATTGTTTCCAACCTTATTTGTGTCATGCCCCACTTCAACGCTTCAAAAATCTCCGTGACCCCCTCCCCTATCAAAATTTCATAGTTAACTAACAAATTTTGAAAAAAAAAGAATTTCTTCAAATAAAAAATGTACATAGGCAATATTATTTTTAATTTAACTTTTGTAAGTAAGTACCTACCTATGTATTAGATTAGATATTAGATGTACCTACAACCCGGAAGAAAATTAGTGCGATCCTTGTGGTTGATGTGAGCTGCAAAGAGTTTTTATGTGAGGTTCTAATTTAGTCAATTTTAATCTTAAATCTCCACAGTTTGTGATATCAAAACGATTGCTTTTTTCAGTAACAAATCATTTACAGCGCTAAAGCACCACATTCAACTAAATATTATGATGGGAATGGCAACAGTAATTTTGTCATGGTTACAATATCAAAAAAATATTTTCAAAAAAGCGTTTTTTAACAAAAAAACAATTACCAAATATACCTAATAAATTGCACATTGCCCCCCCAAAACATTCAAATCGCCCCCCGGTGGGGCGTACACCCCACGTTGGCAAACACTGACTAGAACAATATTCAACATGTTTCGATAATTGCATGCGCTGTTTATACATAAATACTAACTAAATTAATTTATATACTTATACTTCATTTTATAAAAAAAATATTATAATATTTGGCAACCCTGTTATTTTCCATACTCGCGTAATAAAAATGTTATTCTTTATGTGTAACGCAGGGAAAATTCATTAGATTCCTCCGCGAGCGACGCCAGGTCTTATTATAAACAATGGTTTGTCAGCTCGGAGCCTGGTAATAGTAATCGATACCTCACTCTCCTGCTGCAAAGTAACAGTGAGGGTGCTTCATAATAATTATTATGCCCCGAGAGGGAGGGTGACGTACAGATCCGAGACCCACGTGTAGCAATCAAATTATTACTTCAATAAAGATATCTACTTAATTTTTACATGTATATTTTTAATAAAAAAATGTTATTTTCATGTTATATCCATGTCTAGTCACCTTATTATGTATTATCTTTTACTGTCTTTTACATGTAAAATGATATAAAGATAAGATTTTTTAAATTTTATAACAACTCTTTGTCACACATTAATTGTAAAATATATAGCCATCCTGCGCATCAATTTTATACACACGACTGATTTCGACCGCTACGGGAGCTATCTAGGGTAGATTTATATCGAACTATTAGCACTTATTCTAACAATTACAATAAGTTAGCCATCTAAACAGTCAAATTTGTCTACCTCGCTCTAAAATGTAGCATAGCCAAGAAAGGTGCTGTTAAAACATGGCACTTATTGTAACAATTACAACTAACTTATTGTAATTGTTACAATAAGTGCTTATACTTCGATACAAACCTACCCTAGTAGCTGCCGTAGCAGCCAAAAGCAGTTTATAGAATAGATGCACTGGAACTGTATTGTAGTATCACGTAAAAAAAATAATTTTGTGATGATAGAGTTCAAAAATTTTATATTTAGGTACTATACCGAGCAATGAAACAATGGATTTAGTATGTATGTACTTATTTAGTAGAGGTCAATTGGTAAAATTAAAACCTAATAACTGATGTACTCGTGAATGAAGAAAATTAACACTAATAAATTTCGAGTTACAACAGTACACTGCGGTAAGTATTTTACGACGGTTTACTGCAGCCCATATGCATAATTTATTGTTCTTCTTGAAACATCGCCTACTGGAAATAGGAAACAATCACAGTGATCTTTGCACTATTAATTGTCTGCCACTCGGAACAGTTCGTCGGAGCTGCACTCGTACCAATCACGGAGTTTCCCATGAATTGGTGTGTCTTCCAATGATACGTTTTCCGTTGATCTTTCCTTGGATAATAATATGATAAGGAAGGCTCTATTATTTATTGTCCCTCTCATAATGTGATCGAAGTACAAAAATGTTAGTATTTCCAGAATTCATAATTAGTGAAGTCATGCAAATGGCACAGAATGTCTTCAAAAACGTTCCAGTAACAATTTTTCATGCTTTGCAAAATGTTTCGCAATATTTTAAGGAAACACCATAATTTAATATAGTACCTACCTATGTAGGTACCTACCAGTGGCGAAGGGTGGAGGTAGGCTATTAAGATCCGCCATAAATAGTGAACACTTAACGTTATCAGTCATAAATTAAGTATTTGTTTTTATTGAAATAATACTACAATTTACAGATCGTCAGCTGAATGCAGAACTCTAACTCACATTTGAAATATTTTGTAGAAGAGTTTTTTGAAACAGCCTACTCCAGTTATTTATTATTTACATGGACAAGTTTATGCACCATTTTTTTCATCAATAATCCTACTAAAATATGATGCATCCATTTATCCATAAAGACAATAAATAACTTCATTAAGTTATTTCAAAAAAACTCTCTCCTCAAAAATTTAAAATGTAAGTTAGAATAGTTCTGCATTCTGCTGACGAGGTGGTGTTGGTTAGTTTTTAAAATCGTTGAAAAAACGAAACCATAATTAATAGATAATAGTAAAAAAATACTCTGTCTCTATAAAATAAAATCATACATAATTTTGGATATTTTATAGATAGGATAATATTTTTTATCTATTATAGTTTGGTTTAGGCAGGGCCTTAATGGATTAAAAGAAATAACCAACAACATATTGTGTAATAATATGTAGGTACTTAGGTACCTATTTCTAATTCAACAACAACAAGTTAGTATGTATGAAAGATGTACACAATTTTGTCGGATCGCCCAAAATATACCAAAAAAATTATTGTTTGGATAGGCAGCGTTTAATTGATTTTTAAAAACTACTCGAAACCATCTGTGAACTGTAGTCTTAGTTCAATAAAAACAAATACGTATGTCTAACAAAGTTTAATGTCCACTATGTATGTCGGAACATAACAGCTTACCTCCACCCTTCGCCACTGGTATGTACCTACGTAATAATTATTAATAACTATTTTTCAGTGCACAATGCGAATGACAGCAATGCTATGATATTTATTTTCATTTATCATCAACTTAAAAATAATTTATAAAATTGAAACTGCACATAAGATCCGTGCGTATTTCAAGCTTCATTTTGGTAAATTTTGCAAGATTTATATTGTATTGAACTATGGAATTTTGTCATGTGTCAACTGCGAACATAGATTTTAGCCACATTCACGCTTTGGAGAATACTTGTTATGATAGTGGTCGATAAAACAAAGCAGCTTTCTACGCGCAGAAGTAATGTCATGTCTATAAAAAAGTACCCAAAATGGCGGCGTTAGCGCGTAAAAGCGTTTCAGAATCGAACGTCTATTCAAATATTTGAATCCACTTCCTGTGTTGTTGGCGCGGGAGGCCGCTATGATTGATCGGGGCTTCCGGTCGCCATGGCGACCATAGACGAAGAGAGCGAGACGAAAAATGGATGCCTCGATCAATCGTCTATGGATGATATTGTTCTTTGAAAGCTTGACGTGATAATGGTAAGAGAAATAAATATCCATTGGTTTATGTTTAATGCATTTACGGGAAAGTTTGCGTACTTATGGCCGACAATAAATCGTCTAGCATTTGAGATAAGATAATGTTTCTTTTAATATTATGCATTTTATTAAAATTATTTAAAGAATACTGTTATCAGTGTAATCGAAGGAGTAAGGACACAATTTGAGGAACAACTGAGATGGAAAAAACACAAAATATAAACAGGTAAGTAGGTACCTACTTTGAATATCTACACATTTATTCACAAAACGTCAGGCACGTACACAATGAATGGGGGGGGGGGTTCGGGTGCTGACCTACCTCCCCAGTAACGAAAAAAAATACTTAGGTGAATGGAGTTCAGTGGAAGACACGTATTGGTGCAAGCATCTTGGCATCTAATACCAACATAAGAAAACAGCGCGGAACACACCGACGGACATTAAAGACCCTAATATTTATCACCGTTAGGCCACGTGTAATCTTATCTCTACTTGTGGATGCGACAGGTCACAATAACGCTGCATTCCATATGTCCATCGCTAGACTCAATGTGATATCCTAGCCGATGATGGAATATAGCCGGAAAAATTAGGAGTCCGCGATTGATGCGATGAGAAGCTATACTTTCAGGCGGAGTAAATGCAGAAGTCAGCGACCCCTGCTAGCTTTTGTTAAACCCACCCCATTTTGCCACCTTACAAAATCAATAATTTATTTATTACCCCCTTTATAGCATTTTTCTGTATGCTCTTCAGCACAATGTTGAATTAAACAATAATACATTTTTGAATAAAATGACATTTAAAAATTAAATACTTAGGTAATAATTAACATTGAAGTTAATCAAATCGGTCATTAGCTTACCTAAATACACCATAGGCATTCGCAAACCGTCAAAAATATAGTATGGCTACACGCATATTTTCTTTTTGAAATTTGACAAGTCAATTATTGAGGGAGGGGCGTGTATAGTAGTGGCGCGGGGTAGAGATAGACTGTTAAGATTCGACATACATAGTGCACACTAAACTTAGTCACTCATACAAATTTGTTTTCAACGAATTAAGAATACAATTTGCAGATGGTTCTGGTTATTTCTTAAAATTCTATTAAACCATGCCTAAACCAAACCATAATAGTTTAGGTATGCTATTGGCGATCCGACAAAAATTGACTGTAAGCTTTTCAGTCATACTTATTTTTGTTTTCGTTGAATTAAGAATAGATAACATTACGTAATGTTGGTTGGTTTTTTTTAAATTCATTATGTCCTGCCTATACCAAACTATATTTTAAAATTATGTGTGGTTTGATTAATGGCATAATTTTAGATGTTTTATAGATAAATGAATATTTGTTGACTATTATTAGGTACTATGGCTTGTATTAGGAATGGTTTAATTGAATTTTAAAAACTAACAAACGCTATCAACACAATGTAGTCTTAGTTCAATGAAAACAAATACGTATGGCTTATAAACTTTAGTGTGCACTATGTATGTCGGATCTGTATAGTCTACCTCCACTCTTCGCCAGTGGTAGCAAGCATTCTATTACTTATATAACATTATGTGATTACTTTTACTTAACGTTAAGTTTACTTAACAAAGAGAAGCTAATTAATTTTAAAATAAGTGAAACTAGAACTAAATATTGTGTTACAAGTGTTTGCACTGTTTAACTAAACCATTTTTATTCAATTAATAATATACACGATTTAAGAATATAGCATTAGTTATTGAACACCTTAAAAACGGTAACCGGACAAAACAGAACATGACAAAAAAGAACAGTGACAAAACAGAACATGACAAAACAGAAAATGATAAAACAGAACATGACAAAACAGAACAGTCAGGGGAAAAATGAAACATTAATTTTTGTGGAATCTATTTAGGTTAGGTTAGGTTAAGTCATTATTTCGTTGTACCTAATCACCCAATCATTTTGAACATATTATATTGATTAAGATGAGATATCCTAAGCTTGCCGGCAAAGTCCCGTTTATTTGAGGCTTTCTAGCGATTAGGAATGCAGAAATTAGGTACCTATATAATTTGATTTATTATGGCGTAATAACATGATAGAGATAGGACAATTTCAATATTAAATTTATATTTTTCCTGAAAGGTCATAGTTATATTTATATTATTTATATTATATTTATCTTTATATAGTTATATATACCAACGGTCATTCGCTGTGAAATATTTTTTGAAGGAATTGAATTATCGAACATTCAATAATTTAAAAAATTCACATACGAAAAATAAACCGCTTTCTATTGATTCCATACAAAATAACCGGAGCATTCATACCTACCAATAAAATAAAATATTAAATGAAATCGTATAAGCAATTCACACGGACACACATTTAATAAAGTTAACCCTTTTCAGCCAATAGAGAAATTAAATGTATCGATTTCACATTCACTTGCTGTATTATTTTCTCATTCAATTATATTGGATTTGAATCGATAGGGTTAGATTGTAACTAACCTACCTACCTGCTTGGCTTATTTTTAAAAAGGTCAGAAATTTTATTCCCATGAAGTTGAGTTTATGTTTAATATAATAACTAAATCTCTTTATAGCTAGATTTTGTGAAAAGCTGTAAGAATTTCAATAGAAACGCTGACCGTAAAATTATTTTTGTATTTTAATATTTTCAACCCTTTTATTAAGTTTTGTCCGACATAAAAGGGCGTGTAGGTAGGTACTACATTCATAATGTATTTTGAAATAAAACCGTTTTTTTGACGAAAATATTAAAAAATGTGTTGTATAATAAATTTCCTTGACTATCCATTAATCAAAAGGTTAAAGAAAATCAACTATATATTGTTGGGTACTTATTTTGGACATTTTACGTTTTTCTGTGAGAAAATAATATTAAATCATTAGTACTGTAGGTGAAATAGAACAATAATGATTTTTTTTTAAATATATGAGAGCCATAAAACCCCTTGTTACTTGACGGTTGTGGTTTTGCGTAATTTGCATATTATGTCATTCCGTGGTTTTGTTTAGTTATACTGTTTAGACTTTAAGTTTAGTTTAGAGCAGTGGTTTCCAAACTCAATAAGGATGTAAGCTACTTTCAGAAATTGAAATTGTCATACAATATATTCCTTCTTTATAAATTTTTATCGTCGTTATCCTTTATCGTACCATTCGGCATTCCAGTGGCGAAGGCTCCATACTAAGTGATTATTTAAAGCTTACCTTCTATTTTCAAGTATTTAATTTATATAAATAAATATCTATATTGTAGGACATTGTAGGTTATAATAAAAATATTGATTGCCATCTATCGTCGTTATTTATAAGTAGAGCTTTTAATTTAGTCAAGTTTCGAATCAAAAATAAATGACTGAATATCACAACGTGAGTGCTATTTTTAGAATTATTTCAACGATAATCCAAGCCGAATTTTCTACCGCAATTCATGCATGTCTGCGTTTTTGTTCGAGACTCGGAAGCGTAAACAGACAAGCTTATTCGAAATATTGATTTGTTTATTGTCTATGCTTATCTTTAAAAGCAAATAATAAATAATAATGATGATTAAAAAAAATAATAACTATTGTGTTCGATCACATATAATTTATAAATTGTTATTAAAAATAAATATTGTATTAATTCGCGATTATTATTTAGGTTACTTCAGTCATAGACAAACATAACATGCTATTCACAGTTTATGTCATTTTGACATTTCAAAGCGGTGATAAAGGTTTATTTTATAATACAAAATTCATTGTGTTTTGAATGTGGATAAATTATCTCATATTGTACCGAAATCATTCGCCAGTGCTTTAAATATATAAGTATTTATTAAATTGTGTAGTGTCCCGGTAGAAAATGTGCGAACGACTGCATTTAAAAATTATCAAAGCTTGACTTTCCAAGGGTTCATTCAGATTTGAATAGAGCAAAAAAACTTATATTAGACATTTTCACAACAATTTATATGATAAATATTTGTTTTTAACTGGCAGTTATACATTAAACGACCTTTTTTGTTGGCAATGCGTATTGTTTGGTAAAGAAAGTATGCGTGGAATTCTACTGCCATAAGTGATTTAAATAATTTGACAAATTCAGCGGTGAAACCTATGACCAGTGTGTCGTTGTCATTAGTGTGCACCTATTCATCAGTAGTAATATAGTAAGTATTATCTTCTTATTTCCCGTAAGTTACCTGACAAGTGTGCTCTTTTTCTCTGATCTCCACAGCTTACCTCTTTCCAAAAGTCACCCTTCGCCACTGCGGCATTCATAATATTATTATAGTACTTAAAATATATCAAGACTTCCAATAAAACATAAAATGCGTACTTTAATTGTTTATTTATAAACAAAATAATAATTGAAAAATATCTTGATATAAATCAGAGTAAAAGTAAAAATAATTAGTGAAAAGAATGGCATTCACTTTCCTCCACAATTTTTTCAATTCTCGGTGAGTACCTTGTCACTCCTAGTCGAATGCAATAATTATCAAGATGTACATCTGTGAGCCTTGAACAAGTGTCTTTGGAGAGCATGAGCTCTCACCTGGTTAATAATTTTAACAAGTTTCATTACCTCGTTGAACTGTAGGTATTTTGCACACAGTGCCTGCTGGTGAATAATGCAGTGATTATATAAAAAGGGAGGAAACATTTCATCTCTCTGGCATAAGGAAATGAAGCCATTGTTGATACCACAAAAAGCTCAAGCACCATCGGTAGTAGGCAATATCCACAAGAAATATTTCATTTTTGAGTCCAATAATAAAATTTGAGAGGCAAATTTATAAATACATAATATGATAAAATATACTACGTGAGCTACCGTTTGGCGATCACTGGTTTAGACTATGTATGTCCAACGTCAAGTAGGTTGTGATCTACAATCCAGTATCATAGAGTTGGCAGTTGCATAACATACTCTTTCATTCTACAACCGTTTACACTTATTTGACCGAGCATTTGGTAAAAATAATAACAAATGGTAAATGAATCTCTTTTAGAATTATCTGGGGCATTTTTTGTAACCCAGCCTCTTCCAGTCACTTTAATTTTGAAGGATTTAAAACAAATAATGTTCTCTACACACAGTACGTATACTTATCTTTTTTTGAACATAGTATAATTTTTATATATTTAGATATATAGAAATAAATAGCAACACATGTCTAAAAAGTTGACAGAGTGCGTGCAAATACATTCAATGCGCCAAATTACTCGGTCTTTAAAGTTGAAGTGAACTGAAAGATATTGGAAGCTATTGGCCTAATATGGTGTGATCGACACTTTGGACATGCGTGTTATATATGAAGTCCGTATTCTTTATGCTGGTGTGCGGTTTCCACCTCGCTTCAGCATCTTAACACTGCATTCCCTCACGTTGCCACTTTGAATTGAAACCAATGCCCAACAATTGAAAACTTGCAACAGTCAAACTCGATAACACAATGCTTTCCGTCCGCGAGCTTCTTGGCGTGAACGCTAGCATAAAGAATACGGACTCTAAGTACCTCAAGTAGTTTTTTTTATTCCAACCGACGACGAAAAATACTATTTTAATTCTAAAAAATATTGTGAAAAATATCAACGAAATGTTGTACTTAAATAAAAATAAAACTAAAAAAATATACCTATACCTAAGTACAATAAAAAATACGATGTAGGTAATTCAATATTTTTCAAAATTTACCTCTTTTCTAGTAAAAAAAATGTATATTGTTTATTTTCCTATTGAAAGGTCACGAAGTCTTTCAACAATATTTATTTTGGGGTGAAAACTTCCAAAAATAAATCCGTTCCTGACCCCTTGTCAATGTAAGTATTACAAATGTCAATTGCGAGATATATGTAGGTTGTTAGTTAGCCGGTATAAATATAGAAAAAATATGATATTTTAGTAATAAAATATAGCAAATCAAGGGTCGATTTTATGAACCATATCAGCTATCTATCAATGCGAGCGCATTATTTTTTTTATTGTGAGGTATGTTTTCAATATTACAGAATCAAACAAAAATCATACAGAATATTGATATGTGAGTAATTCAGTCCAGGCAATATTTCCAGCTCTCATGTGATGTGGATTTAAATCCGAATGTTCTAAATTTGTATATATCCCCAATTACACACGTTGTCGCAGCCATGGCCTATTCTTGATCAAAACTTTTTCTTCGTGTCTTGCTTATTAGTTATCAGCCAACAATCTAGACTCCCGATATTTTAATTTCAACGTGATCCTGTTCTTGTCTAAATTTGTTTCTAGTAGGTACCTACTAAGTGTTAAAAGCTGATGATTTTAAATTATTACTCTACCAACAGCTGCAACGTATTAAATCTCAAATTACACTGATTATCGTATGTAAATTTCTATCGTTACGCAATTCGAAAAACCAAAAAGCACTTGATTCATATATTTTTGTATTTTTTGCGGGCGGTTTTGTCTAGGCGGATTTGTCCGGGTATTGACGTATTGAGGAGCAGTGGTACGGGCGGATTTGGTTTGGCGGCAATGTATGGGCGGTTTTGTCGGGGTGCTGAAAGGACCCGTGTAGAATATATGGCCACATGCTAGATAGCAGTGAATATCTAGTTCATGTCTAGTGGACAATATCTAACTTCAACCCTTGGGTTTTCACCGTGTCTCCTTCTTCCTTCTTTACTCGACGTTTCGGGCTCGTTGCAGAGGCCATTATCAAGAGATATGTTTTATGGTGAAATGTAGTATAGGTGTGTGAATGTAAACGTTGCTCTAAGAATGTCAAAAGGAATCCGATTATCTAAGAGCATCGATCCAGGATAGCAGACTGGATGATCAGACATCGACCGGCAGACCTAAATATGGATAGTTGGACGAGGTCAACAAGTATGCCAGATCGACCAGTGCAGACGTGATTAGTAATAGTGCCACAGGATACGAGGAGTTGGAGAAGCTTCTCGAAAGAGACTAAGAGTCACCCTCGTTTGTTAAGAGCGTACTTCAGTGAAACGGCAAATAATTTTCAACAGTAGGTGCGTTGAAATTTCTCACTCGTCGCCAATCGGAGACCGACAGTCGAGGTGTGCGCACGTCGATTTGTTTTGTCATGGCGTTGTATGAAAATATTCTTAAATCGTGTAAAGATTACTAAAAACTTTACGTACGTAGGTACTTAAAAAAGAAAACATGTCAATGAATATACTATTATTATTAGTAATATAACAATAAACATAACATTAAATGGACGCATGTTCGATTTTTATGACAAATTATATTTCGTTCGGCATGCGTAATTTGCACAATCCGCGCATCGCCTAGCCACTATATTTTTAGACCATGCCTCAACTGAAGTATATCCTTAAGCTACTGATGATAATTATTAATATTTGATGACCCCTGCCCTCGCTACCATTGTTTATTATACATTAACTAAATACGTCAGGCATTGAAAAAAATATTCTAGATTAGAAAATAAAATAGAGCGGTTTACCAACTTGGCAGAGTAAAAAAATCTTGCGGGAAAATTGTGTGCACAAGATGGCGCCCTTAGATGCATTGATTAATAGACCATTCCATAAAAGGCGATGGATTCAATTTGATATTTTGATAATAGCATTTCTTTACCGTTTTCTATATGCTTACGATTTATTGGCAGATATAGTGAATATTTTTCTGATTGTTATTAAGAAATACAGCCGTCAATACAGCTTTATTTTTTAAAAAATCTGTCCAGAATTAGGACGAGAGTTTTTTTGGTTTTGGATGGTGTCAGATGTTTTCTCGGATTTGACAAACATAGTATGATTTTTAAAATAAAGGACACAACTGAGTTTTTGAGAATAAAACAATTAAAAGGATATTAATGGTTATGAAACAACGTTATTTTTGTTAATTCTATTTAACTGAGTCATTTACGTTGACAGCTGCTGTTTTGGGCTATAAAACCATATCTGTTATCTATGCAGCTATTGTCGACCATTGCCCGAAACAGTTATCAACGTAAATTAATGATTCAGTTTTTTTTACTCTGTCTGATTATAACAAAATCGTATAGGCTTAAAGTAGATAAAATGGATGTTAGCCACTTGCGCAACCCATTAGGTCCAAACACAAATTGAAATCCAATAAGTATGTTTATTTGCCAGTCCCAGGGTTCGAACCTGGGACCCACGACATTATAAGCCGACAGTTTAAACGGTGTTAACAAAAATAACTTAAACCACGTAAACGCCAATTCAATTAATAAGGGATATTAACTATAATATTATAATACATAGTCACTCCCATATTGGAGTATTGGGTAGAGCATCCGTCTTGAAATACGTGGGTCGCGGATGCGAATCCCGTGTCTGAAAAATTTACATACCGTTTTTTTTTGTATCCAAAACATGAAGCAAATATATCGAGATATGGATGATAACTATATCTCATAATAACAAATTCGGAACCTACGGGAAAGGTGACCAAAATTCATTCCGAGTGTAGAGTAGAGACAGTAAAACCAATTAGATATAGGTATACATATAAATATATTATTCACATACTTACGTCTTATCAAAATGTTATCACTCCCTTTTAGTGAATGTTCCTATAATTCAAAATGTTCATGTCTTACTTCTGAAGAATAAAGAAAACACAACCCAAATGTTGGTTGCGTTTTCTGAAGAGTGAGCGGTAAACAGTAGATCCTTGTTTGTTCCTTCGACATGCATGCAGCAGGGTTGGCAATAAGAATATATTATTATCATGGGGTTACTGACAAAAGTTGGTAATTCTCAAAATCATGTTATGGAGTAATTTCAATTTGAAGTTTGACATGCCCTCTAAAATCACGCATGATGCTAATTTCTTTGTGCGTTATGTGCATGTTCTATACATCGGATGAACTTGAATTTTTTATAGCATACATTCGACTGTGTTTAGGAAAAAGGGCGTAACCCTAGATTTTTCGAAAAGTGCTTTTATTGGATATTAACAATGCATACAACTAAATATACGTTCAGTAAAAAGGAAGTACCTAAGCCGCAAATGCCGATTTATTATCTAAATTCAGGGTTTAATTGAGATTTAATTAAATTTTAATTCAAGGAAAAAAGCATTTAGCCTCAATTTTAATGATTTTCTGTAATAACTTCTTTAATTATTAGTTTATCGAAAAGATATTACATCAATTCATCAATCATCATGCACCCAATGTCTGTGCCTATTTTTTTTATTAATATTAAGCCAAAATCATTCAAAAAACGTTTTTTGCCTCTCCTGTAAAATTTGTTCTGTGTGGGTTACGTTCTTTTTCCTAAACACGGTCGAATATTTATATATATATATATACACATAATCCGTTGTTAACTCTAAATAACTAAATTATCGACTTACCAATCAGTCAGTATCTAATCCTACGCCAGCTGCCATCGTATGTGCCAATATAAATTTATATTTTATTTATATCTAAGGGTTTTCTTAAATAATATATCCCTCCTTATATATAAGGCGTCACGTAGTTATACGTATGTACAATAAAACACAACGCGATTTTATTTAATACAAAATGACATTTTATCCTGTACTTTTTTAGTTACATTGAATGACTGCCAATATAATTAAATACTGATAACTATGTAGCTACTGGTATTATACAACTTCACATGCCCTATAGTCGTAGGTACATATAAGTATAAATAATTTTCTTACCCAATGACACAAATATTTGAAAAGCATACTTACACCACGAATCACCACCAAGCCAACGCATTTCTTGAATACTTGATAACAAGCTTTTTTGTTTAAAATACATTATTATTTCCATAATATTATATTGGTGATCATTAGAATTTATTGTTTTTTGGCAACCCTGTCCGGGCTTCTTGAGACAAACCGACGCTTGATTGACGGATGACAAGGAGCAGTAGACCCTGGCTTTCAGACACATTTGGCCATCGTATAGTACATATATTATATTAGAATATTTATCCATATATGTACAACTCACACGTGACGAAAAATCCAATATTAATTCTGAAGTGCCTATATCCAAATTTATTTTTATAAGAAATAACATATTGACTAAGCTGGACTTCGTCCGAACAATTAATTGGGTATGTTATGCTGCATTTTGCGCGGTTGATTATTAGACCACCAGATATTTAGGTACCGCGTGTCGTTGGCTCTGAGAGACTTGCTCCTGCTTGTTCGGGCGACGAGCCGACTGGCACTTGAGCGTGCAGCCACGGACGCCTTGGGCAGAATCCTTAATTGGAGGTTGCTGAACAAGCTGACATTTGCCCCTAGCAAGACGGAAGCTGTCCTCCTCAGGGGTAGTTCTCGGGTCAACATAACTTGACGGCCGCCCACGGTTCGTTTTATCCAAACCTCGGTGCGTTTCTCCGAAAGGGTTACGTATCTGGGAGTAAGTCTTGATGACAAGCTGTCTTTCGTTCACCACGCAAAGAGGGCCGTCTCTAAGGCCAATTCGGCCTTTCAGAGAATGGCCCGAATGGCGGGCAGAAATTGTTAAAGTAGCCCTTAAGGTTGCATACGGCACAATTTTTATGGGAATTGCCGGTTACGCCTTCAGTATTTGGCATTCCTGAGTAAACTCCTTAACTCACGTGAGACGCGCACCACTAAGCGGGCAGCGACTTGCGCTGATCTCGCTTACCAAAGCCTACCGCACAATTTCCACTGACGCGCTTGCCGTACTCGCGGGGGTGCTACCCCTCGATCTGCACGTCCAAGTCAGAGGATAGATCACCCTCCTCTTGAGAGGGATCAGCACAACACTCGCCGGTGTCCATCTGACACCACCGCAGAGATCCGAGGACGTTCCTTACAGGAAGACTGTAAGTGACATTGTGTACAAGACTGCATTTGCGACATGGCAGGCGAGGTGGACAGCCTCCCCCAAGGGGCGGCACACTTACCGTTTTTTTCCAGACGTATTCTGCAGGCACCAAACTAGAAGACTCCAACCTTCGCACTGGATTAGCCAGTTCCTCACCGGCATGGCAACTTCGCCGCCAGACTCCACGAATTTGGCTTGATAGTAGATGGGCCGGGTTGTACCTGCGGGCATGACCACCAAGTTGTTGAAAAAATCCTCTGGGATTGGCCACTTATGGAACTCGAACGAGCGGAGCTGTTTGCCAGGGTCCGTCCTCACACGGGCCCAATTGGTCATGGAGATCTGATAGCAACCGAGGCCAACTTTGCGGCATTCGAGAAATTTGCAGCGTCGTATGGGGAGCGGAATAGTCCCGACTCTTCTGTAGACTCATCCATTTCAATTTGTGACACTCAGTATGCAGGTACACAAAGCGCTTAACGTCAGCGGACAGCAGAGCCAATCCAAAAAACGAAAAAAAATATCTTTCTTAACTTTCTTATTTAAGCACTACGGTGCATGGTTGCAGCATCAGTCCCGTGCGGCTCCGTCTCAGCACGGAATGAGCATTTAAAATCACTTCTTTCAGACACGTTTACAGCGTAATGGAAAGCGGCCGTGCATATTCACGGCTGTGCATATATGACGGATGGTGGTGGGAACTTTAACGTAGTCCCTACATACTGGATTTGATTTACTAACTACCTACCAGATTATCACAGGTGCGTGATAACTACAGTTTTCAGGAAGAAAATAAAGATGTGTTGCGGCTCGTATCTAATAACAGGATCGGTCATAGCAAATATAAGGCCCGATTGGAATGTGTGCGTGAGGCCCATATATATATTATTTTCTCCTCAAAAAACAATTAGGAGGGTTGCTAATTAATGTGAATAATATTTAGAAAAGCTTTTTTTCCAATCTTCAGTAGTACCGAATACAACAGAATTTATTCAAAATTTAAAATCTTGACATTTTAGTAACAATTAGTTGAAAGATAAAATTGTTATTCAGAAAAATAATGGCCGCTTGTATGCGTCTACCAAAATTATTTGATACTGTCTTTCATGATGCCAATGAACTAATTTTATGTATTTTCATCACTGTTTTGAGCTTTAACTTCACAACGCGGGGACGTGACAATTATCAGTTGAAAGATAAAATTATTATTCAGAAAAATAATGGCCGCTTGTATTCGTCTACCAACATTATTTGATATGTACTGCCTTTCATGATGCCAATGAGCTAATTTTTGTGTGTTTTCATCATTGTTTTGAGCTTTTACTTTACAACGTCCCCGAGTTGTGAAGTAAAAGCTCAAAAACTCAAATATTTGATTAAAATTTAGAACCAATTTTAATTTATTGTTTCAGTCTTGAATTTATAATTGTAAAGTTCAATATCTAAAATAAATTATTCATGAATCTGGGTGCCAACGCAACACGCTGCACCGGGCGGCTCTCGTGGTGCAATGCGTAAGGTGCTGACTTTCCATCCGAGAGTTCGGGTTCGATTCCCGTTGAGGAGACAATATTTATGTGTTTTTCTTGCAACAACTACCTTGTACGGAAAAACAATGACATGGTCAGTAACAATTCAAAATAAAAAAAAACACACTGCACCGATAAATATGTAATTAGTTTGGAGAAGCCTACATTATTTATAAGTGCATTGACACGTCATACTTCTGTGATGATGATGGGTTGAGATGTTTTGTAGTAGTACCTACAAATGTTCCATACCTACGAGTTGAACGTAGATTTTTTTTATTATTGGGGTGGCAAACAGTATTTTCAGGGATGGCAAAAGCACTCGACTCGAGTGGTGTCCATTAGAAAGAAGGGGGAAACCTGCGTAAATATTTGAGGAGCGCGGTACATTAGCTTATTCTACACCTTCGACCAGTGGTTTTCATTTTTCTTAAAATGATTAGGTACATCGAAACATTTAATTTATATTTATTAAAAATACGTATTTTTTTAATCCATGCCCGATCCTAATAAGATCATAAATGGCCCTCCACAGAGTGGAGGTTTTGTATTAACTGATTTTGTTTTACGAGAAATGGATGATAGCCACTTGCTCAACTTATTAGGTCCATACTCTGACTCATACACAAATTGAAAAACAATATGTGTAGGTACTTGCCAGACCCAGAATTCGAAACCTGAAACCCACATCATACGCCGACGCTTAAGCCGCTATATATATACCAAAATGGGTATATATAGTACATACCTCGTGGTATATAAATTACCTAATCAAATATACTTTCATTACGTTATGCACTAAAAAAACCAGTAGTAGATAAGTACCCAAAGATGTTTAAAGGCTATTCTAATATATTACTTAACTCCAAAAGCAATACAAAAGTGATAAACAATAATATGCTGTATCGTACGTATTCAGACAGTTAATTATTCCGAGATGTGAACTGTCACACGTGATGTTTTTTAATGTGTCGATCATGACTGCCATATTAATTACTTTAGAGTGAGATAGATTACGACAATTATTGCCTATCAAGAATTGAGATGCAGCGATTTTGAAAATGAATACTTACATTGTGACCAGGGAGCTCAGAAATAGTGGGAACAAAAATACATAACGGGTAAGGCGATAGCAGGTAACCGACTCGACTAAGGAAGAATCCGGGTTAAACTTACACACGTGTCAAGAATACGTTTTACGTGGAATACTGAAAACTGCTCTCGGTTTATGCATTTACGCTCATTTAATGTTGGTGTATTACACACACTATTGCACGTGCATAATGCGTGCTTCATTTTTCGTAGGACACTCACACATTTAAAACACTGCATCAACATGCGGCGTATTGAATATACCCTATCGGTATTATATTTATTATCTGTTCTGTGATTGTGACACTAGCACATCTGGTATTAACCTCTGACTAAGTAAGTAGTACTGTAACATATTTTTAAAATACGTCATACTGCAATGACAATGTCTTACTTGATTCTAAATGCATCCGATTATAATCTCCAATTAGACTGTGTTACCAATAATAATTATTGTCGATAACCGCTTTTTATATTAAATTTTCCTGAGTGATATCTATGTTATTTTCGATCACGAAAAATAACGGAAACGTGTTATCGTGTTAACTAGTTAGAATTGCCCTGCTGGCATAAACGCATGCGAATGATGGAAAAAGAGGACCATTAGGACATAGTTTTCATACAAACCTCGATAAGATTCTAGTATTAGTAAGTACCAAATTTTGTTATATGTAATATACAAATTTTTCAGACACAACAAACTGGAAATTATTTACACGATATGTATCATCATTGTATTGCCTATGTGTAACAGTAAGTACCTACTCATGTTGCTTTATGTATTGATTTATGTAGACAATTGTCTATGTTTATCCAAGGGAACACAAAAATAATGGGAAGAAAGTAAAGGAATGGTCTGTCACGTAAGCGAAACTCGCATTCAATATTGGTAATAGTTGAGGACACTAACCGCGGTTTGTATTTTTTGTATTTTATGGCCTGATTGTCATATAGTAATACCTAAATGGAATCGGGCTTAGAAGACTTGGTCCATGGTGGGTGGTTTCATTTTTACCACGTTTTTCTTAGCTCGTATTCTTGTTTGTCCGGTGGCTGTTTATCCAGTACAAATCTTGCAATCAATTTTTAACTAACCTCCCGACTAGCTAGACATTTGAAACTTTTAGAATATATCAGAACACGATGCCAATGCATTCTTTTAATACTTTTAGCCATCTTTAAGTAGAATTGAATTCATTTTCAGTTAATTCTGTTTTGTATGAAAAGTTATTTCGGAAGAAATCCGTAATTCAATCCACTATTATTGGTTGCTAAGAGGATGGTCCTAGCAACTAAATTATTAATATATATGTGCGTTACTATGGAAATCAAAATGACATTTCAGTATTCTATATTTGTTTGTTTGTTGCAAAATAGCAAAAAAATGATTTGTTGACAATTGCCTTATTTGTCCTAAATTATTAATTCGTAGAATTGTCAAGTTGATATGATTCAACAGAAAATTTAAAAACGTGGTATATAAAAAGTTCTTTTTATCTTGTTAGTAATTACCTATTCAATGATGTATTCAGTAATTTATGGGTACCTACCTACATGTCAAAACAACAATACATATTATATAAATAAGCTCCTGCCAGAGCAAAGTGGCAGAATGTCCACTTTTTTAAGCCGTGGGTCATAGGTTCGAATCGTGCATCTGTCAAATTCGCACATTATTTGGATCCAGAGCATTGACAAAATATTTCGATGTGATGAAAGAAGAACTATGAAGAAGAGAAAAACTATTTTGCTACGACTAATTTATTAATTAACTACTGTTGAATTGTACGAAATAATATTATATATTTCATCCTTTTCCTTCAGCCACTTGTACACGCCACTGCAATCGGTGTGAAGCCTTCGCAAACACATTCAGGAATCGGGAGTCTGCTCAGAGAAAAGCAAACAGCATTGGCGCCATCGATAACTTCAAAAAGGGGTGCAAATAGAGCACATTTAAATGTAGGTATGTCGGTACACATAGAAAATGTAAATCTAAAAAAAATCCCACCTTGCCCTAAATCACCCTCTTTCGCAAAATTGATTAGGTATAAAAACAAACCTTATATGAATCCTATAAAGTGCTTTTATTTCTGATTGTATAATGTACACAATTCATTATTACATTAAAAAAATACAATGCATAGAGTATAGACGTTGGGTCATAGTTTTTTCACAAAACTTCTTCCCCAAAATTGATTACTTTCTACCACCCTTTTACACCATAGGTACAGCACTCAGAAGGGTTAACAAAATATTCAATGCTGATGCTGTCAAAAGTAAGTTTTGGTGTCTAATTAAGAATAACTAATAAATTTGAAAAAAATATCACCTGAAGTCAATGTAATTTTATCATACAGTTTTTTTTATTATTATTCGTTTTATGTGTGAAATAAAAACATGTCATTTCTCACTCTGTCTATTTTTTTACGATTTTAGTTACGATTTTAGTTACGAGTGTATTTGTTTATTATATTATAATTTTTTTTTTTTGTGAAAATACTAAATAATATTATATTATTTCAAATGTTTCTTGATAGTGATAACCTGATAACTGATAGCGCATGTACACTGTGCATAGATTTACTGGCTTAAATAGTGTGTAAATTAAACTATCGCGATTGTAACTGTTTACACGCAATAGTGCTGACTAGGGATTCCAATCCTACGATCCCGATTCCCGGGATCCCGAGCTATTTTCGATACCTATGAATCCCGAGACTGATAAACATAATCTCGAAACTTCATTTTTATGGAAAATAAAATAAAAACGAAAATATAACAGAAAAAGTACTTTTAATAACAAATAACTACATTAGAAATAAACTGAATTTGAATGAAGTTTGATTTATACCCATGTGTAGGTTGCCGATTCATTTTATTTTTTCACATAAATTAATAAAAATGAGAAAGATTGGAAAAAACAATGCTTCGCACTATTAACAAAGTAATTCCACCATGATCTCATACGTTTTACGGCAGTTTCATATTTGGCTGACTAATTAAATTTATGAAGCGGAAAGGCCATGATTTGCTTTACTATTTTAAATCTCGCTAACCCATTCATTAAGTCTTTACTATCAAAAACAGCAATCTCATATTAAATTCACATTATTATTTATATTACAATATTATTTACTCCATTAAACTTATGTATTTCTAAGATTGAACGTATACGATATTTACAATAAATGTCTTAAATAGTATAAATTATACCTACTAGATTTATTTTTGACCGATTTTATCAATGTTATTTGTAAATATAAAAATTTTGTATTAACAATGGAAAAAAAATCCAGTCCCGGGATCGTCAAATTGTATTACCAAAATCCCGGGATCAGAATTTTGGCTCGGGATTGGATTCCCTAGTGCTGACTGTCACGCCTATCTCATTGTTCAAGCCTAAATGAGACACTTTGATGTAATATATGGTGCTATTATTTTGATAGGTTGTGAAAATTGGTCAAACTTCGTATTTTTCTGGCAGGTTCGCCACTATCATTCTACTGCGCATGCGCATACGTCATCCAAGTTTCAACTATCGGATGAAATTCAGAAGCTTCTGAACTTTTTTGATTCACGCATGCAATCTTGCACCTTGCACGGTAATACGTGTTCACACGTGCATTTTCTTGTTATGGCCGCAATAATCCTACTAGTGGCGAGGGATGGAAGTAGGATGTTAAGATTCGCCATAAATAGTGCACGCCTTTTCAGTCATACTTATTTGTTTTCGTTGTAAATATTACAGATGATGTTGGTTAGTTTTTTGAAATTCATTTAGCTCTGCCTAAACCAAAACACAATCGATAAAACATATTCTTCTATTAACATTGAATTTGAGATATTTTATAGATATCTACACGAATATTTTTTTACTATTATCTACGACTGTTTGGATTAGGCAGAGTTTGATTAAATTTTAAAAACCAACAAACACCATCTACACATTGTCGTCTTAGTTAAATAAAAACAAATACGTATGACCAACAAAGTTTAGTATGCACTATTTATGTCGAGTCTTAACAGCCTACCTCCACCCTTCGCCACTATTACATACTGTCAGCAGTAAATCCATGGACGTGCAAACGGGTATAGTTCATGATCTATCTATATGTATAATTTAAAATATGTTTGTTTGATTTCCCTTTCCTATTTGGCTTCGACTGACATCTACATTAATTTATGAAAAACCCAAAGTTTGTTTGTTCAAATTAGCTTTCCTGCTAATTCCAATTTTGAATCCTCACGACAGATCAAAATTGATAAGAGCAGACATGGAGAAAAATCGTGTCAAAAACTATACAAACCCTTATTTTAATACCAATACCCAAACATCTCAAATATCTTCCCATTAGTATGTCAAAACCTTACGGCGGACGACGTCCCAATTTTCGGCATGGACGCCGCAATTATTTAGTTAGATTAATAATCTCAACGAACGCCGTTGGAAAGGGTGCGGGGAGTGTGCGAGCCGCCGGCCACGTGGCTACCAACAATGCGACGCCCCACCTGCCAACATTCACCATGAACTCCTGGTAGATTTATAATTTATATCTTGGCTCATCATTTAGTTTAGTGGGCGACCCATGGGAATTATTATTAATACATAGTGTTTATTTGGTAACTGAATAAAACGTATTTATTATTGTTCATCTACCAGTGGGAAAGGGTGTCTGTTGAAAGTAGGTAGGCTGTAGTAATTTAACTGAAAAAAGTTCTAGAACAGCCATATCTATTATAGTACTTGACCGGCCCATCGGAGTCTTCGCGCCCTCAAGGCATTGACCATACTGGGATTACATTATTATTCGCATAACTCAGCATTTCTACGGATGTGCCGTCTTTATTTTCTCTATTCCAAGTATTCTTCGGATATTTTTGTTTTAGAATACCTGAAAAGCCTTCTTTCTCTCCATTATACTCCATATTAAATCAAAATGACACCTATACATAGCGATTGGTATCATGGTCACGCAGTGGCGAAGGGTGGAGGTAAGCTGTTAAGATTCGACCTAAATAATGCATACTAAACTTTGTCAGTCAATCTTATTTGTTTTCGTTGAGCAAAGACTACAATGTAAAGTTAGTGTTAGTTAGTTTTTAAAATTCAATTAAACCCGGTTTAATCCAAGCCATAAAAGATAATAGTCCAGAAATATTCGTTTAACTGTAAAATATCTAAAATTATTCCATGAACCATTCATATTTTTAGATATTTTATAGATATAAGAATATTTTTATCGAATATGGTACCTAATATGATAAGTATGACTGAAAAAGTATGCACTACTTTTGTTGGATCGCCCATAGCATACCAGATACCTAAACTAATGAGGTTTGGTCAGGCTAGGTATAATTGATTTTAAAAAACTTACGAGCACCATTGGTAAATTGTATTATCAGTTCAAAGAAAACAAATAAGTTTTTTTAATTCATTGCCTTGCCTATACCAAAGTACCATAATTGATAAAAAATATTATTCCATCTATAAAATATCCAAAATTATATAATAATTATGTTTTAATGTCATAATTTTAGATTTTTTACAGATAAACGAATATTTTTTGAATATTATCCACTATGACTTGGATTACGGAGGGTTAATTGAATTTAAAAAAAAACTAACAAAAACTATCTACACATTATAGACTTAGAGCGGAATGCAGAGACATTTGTCATAACTAAAATTTCCTTAGCAGAAAACACTATGCGGAAACATTGTCCTTAGTTAAGATCTTTTCTATTGAAAATAATACCATATTTAAAAATTCTCTTTCCTATAGTTTAGGTAAATTATTTTATAATTGTTAAACGATGACAACAATATGACAACTGCATTTTATAAATGCAATAACTATAAATACATATTAATATTTAATTATAATACTCTTATTTTTCCATTATAAGTCATTATAAGTGATTCCACCGGCACTGCAAGATATTTTTTTAGCATGGTAACACTAGCGTCAAGTGTCATTCTATCAACTGGCATCTTATATTTCTGCGGGCTGGCATATAAAAGTAAAATAATATTCTGCAAGTACATGCCAAACGAATCAACACTATCAATATCCATATTGAGATACATTTGACACAGTTTGAGTGTATGGACTGTTTTATAGACATGCGAATTTATTTTGACAGCAGCTGTCAGTGGTAAATGGTAATACAGAAGGGGGCGTGTTCATAACAAAAGTAGTATATGGTTAAGGATTCCTTAACTCTATAATCAGGATTGCCTATAGTTAAGTCATGCTTTTCGGCGATTTATCCTTAGGATCGAAATCTTAGATTGTGCATGCCGCTCTTAGTTCAATGAAAACAAAATACGTTTGACTGACAAAGTTTAGTGTGGACTATTTATGTCAAATCTTAACAGCCTACCTCCAGTGTTCGCCATTACTGACACCATTATCTATACTATAATAATAAATTACTTTTTTTACGCGTAAACCTTATAAAATTCTATGAAAAGACAATGTTCCAAAATGTAGTTTTGGACATGAATGAATTGGCGAAAAAAAATAATCGAGTAGTTAGGTAGGTAGGTAGGTTGGTACATATTGTTGATTAAGATCTTTCCTAGAGCTATAGAAAGTATTATTTTATATACCTACCTACCTATTTGACAACTTCTATTCCCTGAATACTTTCATAAGTATGGATAAACAATAGGTTTGATTATTTATTTAGGACTATTTGGTATAGGTATCCACATAATATAAAATATGACATGGGTTCATATGCAGTTCTGGGAACATTTTTATTTGGTCAAATAAGTAAAAGTAGGTATTTACTTATAAATGCATGCATTATTGGCATTCTGCATCTTTGGCACACATGCGATACTGTTTATGGGAAACATCTAATGATATGGACCGTTGTCAAAATCGTCAAAATGTAAACTTGTCAGAATTCACTTTGCTATAAAAACATAAAACTAAGAAATGAATAATTTTGCATTAGTTAAGACATTGTCTCGTTGTGAATTCGCAATGCAATAATTAATATATATGTAGGTACCTATTATATTTTTTATATCTTTAACGCCCACGATGGCTGTGCGGTTACCGTGTCGGCTTATAATGTCGTGGGTTCTGGGTTCGAATCCCGGGTCTGGCAAATTTACATCTTGTTTTTCAACCCTACGGAGTTTGGACCCATAATATGTAACTAATAGGTTGCACAAGTGACTAACATCAATTACTCATAAAAATATATATAAATCTGTTAATAACTGCAACCTCTACTCTGTGAAGGCACATATTATTATGATCTTATTAGGGTTGAACATGGTAAAAAAATCTTGGTCATTTGTCATCCAGTAGGTAGACAATTTTTACTTTATAAATAATATATTAATCTACTATTCGTCATTAAATAAAAAGTAGCCAGATAATATACAGATGGTAGAAATAGACTGATACTTTAAGCAGCACAATCGACAATGGTTTCATGTAGGCATACCCCAACTAAACGCACTTCACATCAACACTCTACCACTGCTATCAGACTACTTTACCTATGATGAATTAAATATACTTACCTACTATTTGTTATTGGTGTTATGACATTCCCAGCTGCACATTTTTTGACGTAAATGAGCAATTAATTCGTTAGAAGAGTTAAAACCAGTCACGAAAGATATTAAATTATCTTGATATTTAAAAACAAAAACAAACTGAGAGTAAAATATTACCCAAAGCATAACAAAATTCCTGCATTCATGATATTTGATATATTATGAACTATTTATACACAATATATAAAAAAGTGACATCACGTGCTAGTAGGCAGATCATGCGTTGTTTAGAGACAGTTAAGTAGCCACAACGGTTTCTCACTTTTCTCTAAACTATGAATACCTAATTAGGCTACGCAGATGATTTGGTGGTGCTCGGAGAATCTGAAGAAGAAGTCAGAGATATTTTCACTCCTCTGGAGGACACAGCGAAAAGGTTGAACCTACGAGTAAATGTGGGAAAGACCAAGTATTTGAAAATGACAAGAGGCATTGAACCCTCTGGAAACATTGGAATAAGAAACTCCTCGTTCGAGAGAACCTCTCTCTTCAAGTACTTGGGCTCCAACATTACCTCTAAAAATGAAATGTCCCTAGAGCTCTCTGACCGACTGAGAAGTGGAAATGCAGCGTACTTCGCGCTGAGTCGTCTGTTCAGGTCCAAAATGCTGTCCATCAAAACGAAATTCCGGGTGTATAACGTGGTCATCAAGCCAATCGTCATGTATGGATGTGAAACGTGGGGTTTAACAGAAAAACAAGAAAAGGCGCTCCAAGTGTTTGAAAACAGAATCCTCCGGAGAATACTTGGACCCGTCAATGAGAACCACCGGTGGCGCATCCGCACAAACGCTGAGCTCTTCGACCGATACCAACCTAGAATCACTAATATTCTGAGGTCAAGAAGGCTCAGATGGGCGGGCCACGTTGTACGATCTGAACGATCTAGAACTCTCTATAGGATTTACAAAGGCACACCAGCTGGCACTCGACCTCTTGGCCGCCCTCGACGGAGATGGGCGGACAACATTCAAAGGGATGCGGAAAGGCTGGGGATAGTCAACTGGGAAGAGAGAGCGCTGGACAGAGATGCCTGGAAAAACGTTGTGCAGTCGGCCATGGACCTGAACGGCCCCTAGCGCCAGTTTAATAATATGAATACCCAGCGGCGGCTCGACGACTTTCTAGGTAGTGGGGTTTAGCTGTTAATTATTAAATATACACACCTACCTATCTACTTTCTCATATTATACATTATGTACCAAGCTACGTATGATATGATTTTATCAATGAAGAAATGAGTAGTAATAATATGATTACATAGGTCGTTACTGAATCACATCTAAAAAGCGTGCTTAAAAATAAACTGAAATTATAAAAATAATTATATAGACTTACCATTATCAGTTTTGAACAACGACATACAGCGAGTATTTTCACTCACCTAGGGGTCATTTGATTCGCTCCCCAGTATGTGTATATTAACGCTAATGCATTCACATCATTTGTAGAACGAGATTTGTACCGCAGCGACGGGATGGGACTGAGTCAGCCAAAAATAGACGCCATAGCTTTCTTAATTTGTACATAGGTGTCACCGTGATAGGGCCTATTTAATTTAATTAATTATTTTAATACTGCGTAATAATCATTATGTCATTACATAATTTACAATAATTGCTTTATTTATTTGTATAATAATAATAAATATCTCTATAAAATTGAGACGGGCTTAGATGGAAAAAAATAAATGAAATAGTTCATTTAATCAAGTAATTCCTAAGTAGATATATTATGACAATAATAAAAATATCGGTCGAGTATTTTTGACATGATAACGATGTGGGGATGGTCCCTACGAACCCTTAAGGTAGAGCCGCCCCTGTGAATACCTATGTCAGATAACATCTTCTGAAACCATAGAACACAATTTAAAATTTACGTCATTTCATATTTGAAATTTATACGTTTATTTTTGCAACGGATATTATTTTGCAAACAATCATTTGGGACTCATCGAATTACGTACCTCAATTTTTCCCGGTTTGCGAATCTGAACACATCCCGATTACATGGCAGATAACACTTTTAAAAGCTAAACGTCAAAATTTTTATCTGTCTTCAATTGTTTTATATTGTCTCAGATGTCAGACGTTCCAATCGATCGCGCAGTCAAATTTTTATTCCTCTTTGTTTTTTTAAGTTGTTTTATAACAAGGGGGATATCTGAGGTGGCAACACTAAGCTGAAATACTGTTGTCAAAATATCCTGAGGGTGATGTCGCGCCTATGGCTTCATCCTGCAGCAGGGGTTACGTTTTTCATCGGACACTTTCTATTTCCTGCCATTATTAATGGGTCATTTATCACAGAACTTATGTACACCTATAACCTAGCTGTCTAATACAAAGGTAAACCAACATTTCCGCTAAAAAAACAATATAATTACCAGGGAACTCAGAAATAATGGGAACTGCGATACGTAACGGGTAAGGCGATAGCAGGTAACCGACTCGAGTAAGGAAGAATCCGGGTTAAACTTACACATGTGTCAAGAATACGTTTTACGTCGAATACTGAAAACTGCTCTTGGTTTATGCGTTTACGCTCATTTAATGTTGGTGTATTCAATGACATTATTAATGGACAACGCACTCAATACAGTAGCTAGCAAGTAAATTGGCGCATAGCGATATTTGCACGTGTATAAGTAGACGTCACGCAATTTCCATTATGCGATATCACGCATCGGGAATTTATAGCATTATCCACCTTTATTGTAATGGCGTTAGAACAGATTATGCCATTCGGCAGACTCGACAGAAAAGTGAGTGTCATTATTTTTTCCAGATGCTTCGTCCATATTAATGTCATTAGGTATATTACACACACCATTGCACGTGCATAATGCGTGCTTCATTTTTGTAGGACACTCACACATTCAAAAGCCTGCATCACCATGCGGCGTATTGAATATAGCCTATCGGTATTCTATTTATTATCTGTTTTGTGATAATTAACTTCACAGTGTGGAGCTGTTTCAGAAGCCTTTTTGTATATGATTGACGATTGAGTATTAGAAATTTGCTCAACCATTTGGGTGTAGCTATGCACAGCCTTCTTTACCTATTATATTTTTATTAATAATGGAATATAAGGCTGTGGTCTTCCTCATTGACATAATATTGAATGCAACATATTATTGTGAATACCTAATTCACATTAAAACTTTATTTGGTATTATTGGCATACGACATACGCAATGTACCTACTAGTTACTACCAATACCTATGTCATTAGTAATAGATACAAACAGACCTATTTAATATATCGGTACCCAAATACTACAACTATTATAGATAACTTGATTTTCACTGTTTTAAGATAGCTATTGAATGTGATTCTACATAATTCCATCTCTACAAAATGATAAAACTAGGTAAAGTCAGAAGTTCAAAATTCTCCGAAAAATCTTTGGACCCACGTTGGAAAATGGGAACTACAGAATAAAAATGAACCACGAATTGGAAGAGCTGATTGAACAGCAAACAATCATAAGATACTGCAAGTCTCAAAGACTACGATGGGCGGGACATGTGGAGAGAATGCCTGAAGTTAGAGCGCCAATGATCATGACGAAGTGGCTACCCCAACGGAAGAGACCCAGAGGCCGTCCAAGAAGAAGATGGGCTGACGCCATAGAAGTGAACTGGCTTCATATAGGAAGACCTGGTAACTGGAGAAGTGTGGCGAGAGTGGAGAGCGGTTGTGGAGGAGGCCAAATCCCACCCCGGGATGTAGCGCCGTGGAAGAAGAGAAGAGAAGAAAGTCAGAAGTTAATGTGAACTGTATTAAGCTCGTGTTTGAAATTGTTAGATAACTTTAAAACCATAAAATAATATAATAATATCTTCATTATTTTTTCATACAATTGAGCTTTATTTAATTGTTCCCAATTGGACAAGTACAATAATTGTCCATTTTTAGTTTAAATAATAATTATAGCCTAGATTTATGTTAATCAAGTAAAGTTTAAATTTCATTTTCCCAACAATGACCAAATCAGACAGGTATCTTGTTGTAGTATTGAGGTGACGATATGAGTTTGACACATCGGTGGGATTAAAACACGTGACCCACTACTTCAAGAGACGAGTGCCTTACCAGTTCGTTACCTTACTTTAAAAAGGTTCTAACTGACACTTTGACCTAAAATGACTTTTTGGTGTGAAAAGCTTCCATTAGTCATATTCCATCATATACGTTCATTTCAGAGTCATCTATTGTCAAATATGGGAATTAGCAGTATGCCGGAGTTTTATCTACATGTCTTTTTATATTCAAAATATGAGCATTCCAAATTTCAAATAGTCATAACTCAAAACATTGTCAAGTGCAATTAGAACCTTTTCAAAGTAAGGTAACGAGTTGTTAGACGGTAGGTGCATATTATTTGCAGGTGTGATTTTATTTGTCACGGATGATGCGATCGATTCACCACAAGATTAAAAAAAGGGGCCTCGAAACAGTTCAAACCAGTCAAGAATTTTTTAACTTACAAACTTAAAAAACGCATATTTCACATAAATCTACCCAAATCAACCGTTACTAACATCAGAGTGGCATATAACATAACCACCCAAACATATAATGTATCTACCTTAATTATTTTTGTCGGAGCATAGACAGATTGAACAGGTAAGCCAATTCGACAGACTGTGAAACATCGCGGGCCCCCTGTTTATTAAAAACAAAATCCTGTATACTTTTTAAGGTTTCTTCACATCCCGGAAAACCCCAGTATGAAATATATCGGGGGAACACTGGGATAGGTATGTAATGAAAAGAGAATGAATAACCAAATTTATTGATTATTTTCGAACTCAAAAACTTTTATTTACTTATTATTTAGGTAGGAACTTACTATTTTTGCATAATGCATCATCTAAGTATGTACGTAAGTAAGTACCTGGGTATTTAGGTAATATTGCGAAGTCTGCCTATTAGACGATCGATGGTAAACGAAAATGATAAATACACACTAAGGCCCGTTTCAGACGGGACACCGGTGTCGCTCTCGATATAATATAGGAGGCCTTTGTATTCGAATAAATGGGCCTTTGTATTATGTTTATGAACGCCCCAGAGCTAAACAAATGTAAATTTTGTAAAAATGTGATTTTGTTGAATCGGACCGCACCTTATTATTACATATATTGTATGGTCATATTTATTATTAAAAATTAGTTTATTCAGTTTCCTAAGAGATTTTTGACTAATTAATAGTATTAATATTTTTTATATTTATTTTAAAAAACATCGATTTTTATGAAAATATAAATGTGTATAACTTAAAATCCTTTTTATTTATTGCAATATTCGTATTTTTCCGCTAGGTGCCTCTGGTAGGTAAAGACATCACCTTCATTGGTTTATTTGAAATATTATTTTTGTACAGAAACTTATGAATCTTTTTTGTTTCCCTAATGTGTGGCATTTGTTTTATGCATACAAATATTAATTAAGACTTCTTATATTTTCAATATTTCTGAATTTTTAAATAAGAATTATAATTTATCATGTATATTTTTAACCCTTTACATTGTTTTTTCTCTTACGTCCCTATTTTTAAAACTGAAAGTTGAATGTGGTCCTATCAATGTTCCGTTATTTAATACATATATGATGTTACCTGTAAAGTGTGCGCGCGCACATCTACCAAAATGTGTCCGCACAGATGGTTTCATCCCCCGCACAGTCCTCACACAAAAATATTGTAAAAGAAAGTTTCCTTTGCCCGATTTTACTTTTGCTCAAATGCACGAAACTACCCCATGCACAATTCTTTGACTCATTATAAAAAAAACATTCTGCAACTTATATAAGTACCTATATATACTTACTTAGTATCAACGAATACTTATTTTTCTTTATTTACTTAAAAAATTATCGTTGTTAGTGTTATTATTATATAAAATCACTAAAATTAATAAACACCTTAAAATTATAAGTTTTAATGAAAAATGTATGTGTGTGTTGGGTGACGGGTGACACCAACACTAGACACCAACACACTGCTCAGATGCGCGGATGATCCGCACACACAATAGAAAAATTAGAGGAAACGTTGTTCCTAATGTCTGAAAAGGTTTCCGAACCCTGCTATAAAACATTACCTACATTCAATGTAAAATTCTTTTAACACATTTTAACTTAGTGCCTACTTCTGCTGATTTCAATTGAACAAAAATACGATATTATGGGATTTTGGAAATGTCTTCCTCCATGTAATATGTAAAATATGGCATAATAAAAATTATTGGAGTATTGAACTGATAATGAATTATTTATTATAGATATCTACCTAATAGGTATGTAAGTATTATAGGTTGGCATTGAAACAGAACCCATACGACAAACAGATTTTTCACCCGGTCGGACATGTCAACACACTTCAGTGTTTAAAAATAAGGCCTTTGTAGTTGGTAACTCGTGTTCCTTTTTTGAAAAGTAAATATTCTTGCATGTGTTTTTTTTATAAATTTTATTTTAATTTTTGGCTGTTCGATACAGACAGTTGTTTGACGACCGGAACGCATGCGATATTTTTTGTAGTTGAGAGTTTTTAATTTTTTTTTTTAAATTTCTGTTTTTGATAAAAACCGTGCACCAAATTAAAATGACACTTCACAAGGTGTGGAGTTATATGCAGATACGGCAAATCAAAAGCTCTTGCGCAATAAATCAGTAAGTAATTACGAAATTACCGGCCATTCAAAACTAATATCAGTCATTCGTTGCTACTCGCATTGAGCAATTGATTTTTTTTTATACTTAAAAAAGTTAATTTAGAAAACATATTCTTGCAAAGAGATAGATATATATAAACAATTTTAATAGTCACAAAAAATCTGAAAACAAAAAGTTACTTAATAAGTTATTCTGGTTATTGTAGTCCTTATTCCTCATATTATTATAATTATTTAGCTGGAAATCTAGAGCAATTAAGCAATCTGGGTTCAGTAGGATGAAACCTCTTCCAAAGTGCAAAATAAAACAGACATTAGCGATGTCAATTGAGAGAACAATGCATAATATGTAAAATCGTATCGTTTTATAGAATATTAAAACTGCCTACGGATCATTTAACTTCTTCTAGTCTTTAAAGTAACTGTTCATATCAGGTTTAAAAAAATGTTCATTTCATCAGTGTCGGATTAGCATTATATGTTATGCCATGTATGCCCTAGGAGTGTGATTACCTACAAAAGTTATTTACATTTTAAAATAAATGAAATTCAAAGTAAGTATGCAGATATATAAAGTATTTATAAAATAATTTCGGAAACACCTAAAGTTATAGGTATACCCTTTCAGACAAAAAAACACAATATTAAAAAAAATCTGAACTTTTAGCATATTATTATGAACTCAGTCCATTGTAGGCCTCGGGATAGAGCACACGCACGTTACACAGTTATCAGACTAACATCTTTATATTATAATCAACTCAAAGTGCCCTCACGTGTTTCCCTGTTAACTCACCAATAACAACTCCATAAATGAAAATTAAACTAATAAAACATGATAAACTATCATTAAAATAAAATCTTACAAATATGTAAGATCATGATAAAAAAAATTGCATATTGTGCGACTTTTTTACTATGCCTTTCATCATGGCACCACTACCATACAAAGAATTACATGTATACCTATTCTTTATTATAAAGGACTTACCTACCCATTATATTAGGATACAATAATTTTTGGTAAATGTTTTTACAACTACGATGTATTTGTCGTAGATCGCTCAAATTCCTAAATAAGAATATATTACATAGGTATATTGTATTTAAAAAATATATATATATATATTTCACATCCATTCTCCAATCTACCACTCATTAGTACCTAATTGTCGTCATTCAGTAGGTACTTTAGAGAATAATAAGATTCAATTTATATAAATGAATATAATATACTTACTTAATTAAAAAAAAATGTTTTTTCGGTATTTTGCCGCCTCCTAGATCTCGTCGCCTTGATATTGTACATCCTAACACCCCCGCGTCGGCCGGCCCTGAATATACTCCACCTGAGAACGAAGACAGTGAAATATCTCAAATTTGCAGAAATATGTTCATTTTACAAATTAATTATATGGGCACACGAATACTTACCTGCCATAATATAGGCGCCAATTTTTTATTGTACTCCTGCAATTGCCCACATACAATAAATAACAATACACAGATAATAACTGGTGAAGTTGTTTTCTTTTTTCGTTTTTTTTGTCTACTGACGCCACCTTGCTTCGCCTGTCCGTTCGAATTTTATTCGCTAGCTTCACACTAAAGAGGTTTCGCTAATCCGTTTGTTATGAAAGTGAAATTTGGAGCAAAAAGCACAACAAAGAATTCTAAATTTAAAATATTTTTTATTCTCTTGGGCAAGCGTAGGTATGCGAAGATTTATTATTTATTGGGCAACTACAGCTGATAAAGTCATCGATTGTACCAAGTTTCAATACCTTAATAAACAAAATAATTCTCTATTACTATCTCCAGGCGCGAGCCTGCAGTTCTCCTGATAGACCCGTCGTTCTCGATATTTTATCAATCTTTTTTTAGAGATCTTTTTTTTATTATTTTTATTAAAATTCCGTCCGGAATTAAAGACATGAGATTCGTGAGAATTCAATTTATTTTATTACAACGATTTTATTAGGTCGTATTCTTATTTGTCCGCTCGTTGTTTATCCGGTACAAATCTTGCAATCGATTTTTAACTAACTTCCCGACTAGCTAGACATTTGAAACTTTTAGAATATATCGACATTGTAATTTAAAATTCACAAAGGGGTCTCCAAATCGTCAGTGCCTCAGATCTCTACGTAGGCACCTAAAACTACCGCTGTTTGTGTGTAGGTTTTGTAAAAGTGCTCTCTCAGTAAAGTGTATTTTGTATCTTAAAGATTATTACAACGTTTTTCTTAGCTCGTATTCTTATTTGTCCGGTGGTTGTTTGTCCGGTACAAATCTTGCAACCGATTTTTAACTAGCTTCCCGACTAGCTAGACATTTGAAACTACTAGAATATATCAGAACACGATGCCAGCTTTAAGCAGAATTGAATTCATTTTCAGTTAATTCTATTTTGTATGAAAAGTTATTTCGACACCATTATTGGTCTGGGGTCCTAGCAACTAAATTATTAACATATACGTGCGTTACTATGGAAATCAATACGACATGTCAAGTACAAATTTTTTTGATCGTTTAAGCTAGTCAAGTCAAGTTTATATGGTTCAACAGAAAATTTAAAAACGTTGTATATAAAAAGTTCTTTTTATCTTGTAATTATTAAATTATAAATAGGACATGGGTAGGTATACAATCTAGCAATTTCGCATACCATTTGAGACTAAAAATGTGAGGGGCGACATTCTAAGTCTACTTAAGGGCGGCACTTTGCCTAGACACATTACTGGGTGAATACCTGAGTAATAACCCATTTTGGCCCCGGGTAGGCCGCGTGGCTTGAGCGCCGGTCTATAGTGTCGAGGGTCCCAGGTTCGAATCCTGGGTCTGGCAAGTACACATATTGTTTTTCAATTTGTGTATTAGTCAGAGTATAGACCTAATAGGTTGAGCAAGTGGCTGACATCCATTTCTCGTAAAAATAAAATCTGGTAATATAAAACCTCCACTCTGCGGAGCCCCATATGATCTTATCAGGATCGGACATGGTCGAAAGAAAAAAAGAAAAATAAGGTAGGTAGGTATATATTGCATGAAACGAAATGTAAAAAACCTACCTACAGTACTTTTCTCAAAAATCATTTCGTAGAATTGCATTACATAATACCTAGTAAGTACCTACTTTTTTGCACTAAAACTTGTATAACGCTTCAGTGAATTTTCTTCAAATCGAACCCAAATTAAACACAATAGGTACCTACATCGCAAAAGCTTAATACATAAGAAAACACACGGTGTTTCTAATGTTATATTTTTTATCTGGGGAAATATTATATTTGAATATGAGTTTGAAAGACGTTAGTTAAAATATAGTTATAGCGGATCCATAGCTTAGAGGTGAAAGCGAAAGACGTGAGATTTGACTCCCGCTCGGTCCAACTTTTTCTAGATTTGTTTCCAATATGTGTGTTTGAGGTTTTTCAAAATTAGGTTTTTTTATCAAGAATTCATGTTTCGCATGACAAGGCTTATATTCGGAAGGCAAACAAGAGCCCGTTCGACCTCGTACAATATCGAGGGACAGTGTCGAGTTAGATTTTAAAACCTTGGGCATCCTAAGCTAAACGGAAGCAGCTTTAGACAGACTTGGATGGAAGCAGATGCTGGAGGAGGCCGAGACCCTCGTAATGATGTAGCACTAGGAAGAAAAGAATAAGATATTTTTTCTATAAACTGTAGGTATATTCATTATTGAAAATACATAATTTTTAAAACACTTCTGAGAAAATATATTATAACCAATAGAAAAAATATTTTTTTGAAAAAAGTGAGACACCCAGCAGGAATCGAACCTGCATCTCTCGGGTTTCAAGTCCATGCACTATAGGCGCCATAATCAATTGCGACAAATTTTAATTATAGAAAGCTCTTTCCAAATTGAGTTACTATTGGAGATCGGCTTTTGTATTTTTATTGTTTATACCTATTTGTTATTTGGAAAGCGTTTTCAAAATGATGTATGTTCAATTATCATTTTTTTTCGTTTCTTGGGGGGGGGGGGGGTCCGGACTCTAAAACCCCTTCATTGTGTCGCGCCTGATAGTGTCTATTCCTAGTTAGGTATATCAAAACATTCCGATACTTCATCATTAATCCAGTTTGTTAGGACCGTTTAAACAATTTTACGATCACCACGTAGTTCGATCATCAAAATTCATGAGATAGTTTTCAGTTGTGTTACAACTTACAATGTATATCTATCAAACGAAATATAATACTATTCAAAGGCACTACACTAGCATCGGTAGAATAGAGTAATACTTGACTGTTTGTGTCTGAAGTGAGCCACAATTACTGTGGTATTTCGTTTGCTTTTACTTCAATACACTCGTTTATAACCAGGGCATTGCAATATTCTGGACCCCTAACTATTAACACTTAGTACCTACCTACCCTACCAGTGGCGAAGAGTGACTTTTAGAAAGAGGTAGGCTGTCGAGATCAAAGAAAAAGAGCACACTTGTCAGGTATAAGTATAAAATAATAAAAAAGCCTTTTTATTTCTTATAAATTGACAGTTAACAAAATAAAAGAAATTATAAACAAAAGTAAATGACAGTTAAATGACTATATCTAATGAATATATAATATATAACCTATGAATATATATTTTTTCTATTATGTATATATATCTATCTATAGTTGTATTATCTACTTATTTTCTAGTTTACTTATATAATATTAATTATTATTATTTTTTTTATATTTTTGTATACTTAATACATAAATATATATTAAGATTTTTTATTTTTGTATATAGTACTATTAGATAATGTTTATAAATTAAACAATGATATGTAATTAGTTTGTTTGGTTTGTAAGAACCCCTCTTCGGGTATCAACAGCTCAAAATGCCAAACATTTAAAAAAAAATATAATTAATTATGTTAGTATAATAATCACAACCTAGATAGGTACCTACTTATCGCATTATTATTAACGAACAGTACATACCTACCTGCCTTCATATTAAGTAGGTACCTACGTACCTACTTAGTTCGGTACTGTAATAATTATCGAACTACCCACTTCACCTACATTCTACATTACGATTTAGAGTTTAGACTAAAGCGAATGATATCGAATGGCGGTTATTCGATATTTAACCTACCACAATGGTTAACAACGATTTATTCTCAATAATTATACTATTAAATTACATTTAAATAACATGTACCTATCTATATTGAATACAATAAATCTTCTATTTAAAATTACGCAAAGATACTTACCTGCACATGTTTGTCCATCCAATCAAAAATAAGGTAAGAAGTAATTATTATAATGTTTTTTTCGAAGTCTATCTCACTTGGAATCTTTTGAGAGTGCATAAGAAAATGCATCATGCATGATTGCACGTTGAGTGCACTTCAATGTGATTGTTCGTCGTCAACATTAGTGAAGGCATGTCGCCAAGTCCGGTACCTACTCCTACTACAATGTAAAGATTTTTACTGCAACTAAAGGGAGTAGGTATGGCAAGTGTACCTACTGAAATATTGTGGAATATTATATCATAATATTATATAAGTGATTTTTTTATTCTGGTAGCAATGACATATTAAATGGACGACTCACTTCATACCCGGCGCGCACGAGAAATTGTGCATGAAAGTCGTTCACAGATGTATAGGTAGATGTCACGTGACCATTGACGTATCCGTTTCCATTATGCGATACAAGCTTCGAGAATTTATAGTAATATAACCTTTATTGTAATGGCGTATTAGTGTCATGACTCATTGCGTTAGAAACAGATTCTCGGTTACTTACGACTTCTCGGAGATTAGACGCCAGTGAGCTCAGCGAATCACAGGCGACTGACTGTTCAATGGTTCCTGTCATTCAATTGCATTGAATAAACATTCATCAATATCTTAAAATGGCATTTTATAAATAATAAATAATACTAACACATGCAAAGTGATATCCCATCTTTCTTGGAGTGTTTAGTAGATTTTTTTACAATTTTTAACTAGGCACATTGGCATTTTGTAACACAATAATAACGGTGGAGTCGAAACCTGACAGTCAGAAATTTTGTATGGGCAGACCCAGCGGTGTCGCCAGACCGCTTGCAAGCAGAATGTTCATTTGAGCGTAGGATACCGATATTAAAATATGAATTTCGCCATCCGGCGGACCCGTCACAAAGTGAGTGTCATTTTATTTTCTAGATGCTTCGTCCATATTAATGTCATTGTCTGGTAGGTACAAGTCGGACGTTACATACTCAATTTGGTCATAGTAATTATTATTAACAAAAAAAAAAATATCACCCATTTACCAAGAACGATTTATAGTTTTAGGTTTATCTTGACAATGTGTGCACATTTAACAGTGACGTCCCAAGACAAAATGCAGCCCCTGGGCAGGGCCACTATGCCGCCCCATTTTTTATACAATAATCACGAAGGACGTTGAAGGGCAACGGAAGTAAACTAGACATCGCCAACACGACAAAAAATACAGTCATGTTAAACCTTTTATGTCAATTAATACGTTTTGTTTCTAGCCGGTGAGCTGATTTTTTTTAAATGAAAGATATTTTCGTTATTAAGTACTCAGATTTGGTAGCTATTTCTGTATATACAAAATGATTATCCTCGATTTGCCTGATTTGGGTAACTGCCGCCCCCAAGCGACGCTCAATCTGCCTACCCCCACGGGACGTCGCTGACATTTAATAATAGTGGAATACTGAAAACTGCTCTCGGTTTATGCATTTACGCTCATTTAATGTTGGTGTATTACACACACTATTGCACGTCTATAACGTGAGCTTCATTTTCGTAGGACACTCACACATTCAAAATCCCGCTTGAAAATGTAATGTATTGTGGTATAGCCTATCTAAATTCTATTTATGAATCTGTTCTGTGCTTAAAATCAACGCCTAGACTAAAAAGGTAGGTAGTTATCTTCCAAAATAGTTATATGTTTAAAAAACTACCTATCACGATAAGGTCATCCGCGACCTGTGTTCAGTAGCTTATCTTATAGCCGTGAAAGATTTAATACGGTAGATACGTATTAATGTTTAATCTCATTAATACCAGACTTACTATCTTGAAAGAAATCAAACGAGGCGTGCAAATCGAAATAAAACGAAAAACACTATCCACCCGTCCGACAAAAAAACAGGTAACAAAAAAACAAGGCCTTTTATTTTATTATAAACCACATCGCGTAAATATTGTTTCACCGAGATTTTATTTTTTCCATTCATAAACGTCAGATGGCATTATTTCTATCAGCGGCCATATTGGTTTTCGGCCCCCGTGGTGAACCAATCAGGCGAGAGGTTCTGCACCGGCGCACACGCGCGTTCCATATTTAAAAAAAGCTAGTTTACTCTTTTTATATCGAAATATTCACAAGACAATAATTTTTGGTAAAGTGATAAAAGCACAATATTTATTTTATTTTCTTTACCAAATATTCACGCAAGCTTTAAAACATCACACGCTTATATATCACTAGAAAGTCTACGCAACTTTGTTAAATTTGTGTGTTTTCTTATTTTATTGAACGAAATATGGTTAAGAGTGTATGGTCAGGAAAACTCAGAAATAATGGAAACTGAAATACCTAAAGGGTGTGGAGAAACAGGCAACCGATCTCGAGTGTGAAAGAATAGTGAATAAACTTAAGCACGTGTTAAGAATACGCTTGTCTTCGTTCTGACAACTGCTCCCATTTTAGGCACTGACGTTCATTCAATATTGTTGTATTTGAAGTTGCAACACACACTATTGCACGTCTATAATATGTGGTTCATTTTCGTATGACACTAGTTCTAGCATATTCAAACCCCTTCGTTAAAATGTAGTGTATTGGGTTATAGCCTATCGGAATTATATTTATTAATCTGTTCTATGGTTATGATTAACACTACAATAACACTCATGTGAACTAATTTTCAATCTTAAGGAAACAAAGTGAAAAAAAAATACACAAAAAAAATGTTGACGATCCCAGATTTAAAGCATTAATTTTTATCTACAAAGATTGTCATCGTTACCACGGCTTAAACTATTTTATATAAAGTGAGATTGTTTCAATTCGGCACAGTCTGGTCCACAAGGAAACGTCCCTCATCTATACCGATGACATATTTACGATAGGTACCTAATTAATTTTTTAAATTTATGAATTTAGGTTGATTAGACTTTATTATTTACTTATTGATTTAACTCGTAACGTGCATGATTTCTTACGCATTTCGTTCATTTATAGCGGCACCCAGATGTCCGTCGTCCTGTTGTTCTGGCGTCTAGTTGGTGTCGTGCCGTTCCCACAATCTATATACTTATGTGTGTAGTTGTATCCATCCCTGAAAATTCCAACCCTTTACCTACTTCGTAAAATGAAACTGATAGATATGTAAGTAGGTACTTAAGATTCGCAGATGATACCACACTAATCGCTGCTGATGAAAGGGAACTCTCAGAGCTGCTACACCGGGTAGAGGAAGAGAGTCGCAAATACGGCCTCCTTATTAATAGGAATAAAACCAAGTTAATGGTTATTGATCGGGCCAACCTTCTACCAACACCAAGTACACTCCAAAACCTCGAAACAGTCGACGAGTTTATATATCTTGGATCGACCATCAGTGGAAAGGGCGGATGCGAAGCGGAAATAAGAAGGCGCACACAAATTGCAAAAAGTGCGATGACACGCCTTACCACTATATGGAAGGATCGGGGAATTTCGATTGCCACAAAAATGATGCTTGTGCAAACATTAGTGTTCTCGATATTCCTATACGGAGTCGAGTCGTGGACCCTGAAGGCAAGAGAACGGAAGGCAATTGATGCCTTTGAGATGTGGTGTTGGCGCCGAATGCTTCGCATTTCTTGGACGGAGCACAGGACGAACCAGTCAATCATCCAGGGACTGAAGATAAAGGAACGGCTCTCGACGATATGTCTGAGAAGAATTCTGCAGTTTTTTGGACATATTGTCAGGCGCGGACCGGATAACCTGGAGAGACTGGTAGTCTTGGGTAGCCTCCAGGGAAAGCGAAGCAGAGGAAGAGCGTCTGCGCGATGGAGCGACCAAGTGAAAGAGCTGACTGGGGGCACCATCCATTCTGCCCTGAGAAAAGCGGAAGATCGAGAAGGATGGAAAGTCTTGGTCGCTCAAAGGATGGCGAAATTTAAATGTGGTCACGATCCTCAGCCATGAGTGCACGACCAAGAAGAGAGAGACATAATTTTATAATAGTAGGTACATACTCATCTGACATTATTGTATTTTTTGTAGAAACGCTGATCAGTAAATCGTCTTAACCTTAATTGTATAAATAAACGCTGAAGATTCTAGCGACTACTTACGTCTCGCTAGTATTAATTATTGTTAGTGGCGTAGACGCAAAGCTTTTGTTGACCGCAAACTTGCGTAGACCCTAAGCTTTCGTAGAAGCTAATCAACGCAGAACTATAAAATTCCACCAATATAAGAACGCTTTCGAACAGGGAGAGAATACACGTTTGTTTTTATTAATGTACATTTAGTGACAATTACTTGTTTATGTGCACTACGCTGTCCTGTTTGCCATTATTGTTACATTTATCCCAGGGATATAATGCAAGTATCAGATGTTTATTGATTAAAGGTTTGAATGACACACAATTATTTTCAAATATCAGCACACTGATGCTTACTATAAATCTAAATTCTGCTTTGATGGTATGAACCGGTGTGCGAAGGGTGGCTTTTGGAAAGAGGTAGGCTGTGGAATAATAAAAGTGTAATTTTAAGCTTTTTATAATAAAAGTATGTCTAAAGCGTCAGGAGTGATGATTGTTAGTAAATTTTTGGTTTATTGTGAAGAAGAAAAGAAGTCGCATCTAAAAAGAGAGCCGATACATTATTTAAACACGCGATGCCGCTATAACTGGTACGTCATTGAGAAGTCCTCTACATCACTACAGCGACTTCCTGTTATCGGCGATTTCTTGTTGTCGGACAGTACTGATTTTTCTATATCGCATTATTACATATACTGTTAATTACAGATTGGTAAATACATACAAAAGTATAGGTACTTATGTTAAATAATGTAATGTAAAATGTAAACAGCAATAAATTCATATATTATTAGAAGATTACTAAAAATAAATACATACGAGGTTTGTCTACGTAGAAGACACTACCAAGTAGTCCAAGTCTCTATAATTATGTTTACAGTACAATTATGTTTTTTTTATGATTTTCATCTAGAAAAGAGGATCCGCCGATCAAGCCCTCCAATTCGGTTAAAAAAAACTTTACAATTCTACTGCCTTGTTATATTGGTTATTATGTGTACTTAGTCATTGTTATGTTTTGTATTTAGTATGCATTATGGCGCATTGTCCAATCGCTGGAATGCGCCGGCTAGATGGCAGTGACTTTCCTGCGCGGTATAGTTTGTGCAAACTATTATTACAGCGCTTTCCGACTTACGCGAGCTACAGTTTTCCCGTCCATACACACGAGCTTCCCGGTTTGCGCAGGTAAGCTTTTGGTAAAGCATAATACTATTATTTTCTAAATAAATAAATATTAATTAGTAGATACTTTGGTAATTAAGTACGTATACCTACATACTTGAAAGATTAACTAATAATATGTTTTGTGTCAAATAAATATATATTATGTAGATTGCAAGATTAATTTCGTTCAAGTATATTCTCATTAAACACACGCCATATCCATTAAAAGGCGTTATGATACATCAGCCACCAATAAAAAAATCAATAGTTAAACCAAATAAAAAATAGCCAAAACTTGAAATAAAAATAAATTTCGATTACCTACCTTTATCAGCGATGAATTTTGTAATGTTTTTGACAGATTGCGGTCGATGCTGTGTGTGTGGTATTATTTTATGATTTTATTCAAACTCACCAAAGGCCACTGTATAGTTATTTTTTGAAATTACTTAAATATTTTTAAATATTTGCACAGTGGCGGTACACTTTTCTTTATGCTGGAGTGCAGTGTTTTAGAATCCTACTAAAATGATTGCACATAATCATCATCTCAGAAGGAATGAAATAGCACGTGATACATACATCCGCATGTCCATGTTCAAAGTGACCTTTGACATCGAAGCATACAGCAGTCATCCAGCTATAGCTACGTTTAGGTAGAGAGCTGTTGACCTTTTTCTTCTCCAACTATATTGCAGTTTTATCTCTTCTTGATTTCTTTCACACAATACACATCACTTAACCAGTGCAGTCTTCCAAGCTTTATTGATTGAAATACTTCGTGTCCGAAAATTTGTACGTATGCAGTTCGCCGAATCACACTTCACCGTGAAAAGTTGTATCATTATTTATTATGTTCGTATATTAAAGACCGTCCAACCACTTTGGATCAGATAGTAGGTAGATATTGAGATAAATTTCATTTCTAAATAAAGCAGTTACAAAATACATAATCTACCGGAATACAAGGGAAAGGTAGTTGAAAATAGGTATGTAATTAAATTAGAAATATAAAGAATCAAGTTGAACATATCAAATGTAATAACTCATAATAATGATAGCGTTATTATCAAATATTTAAAACCAATCAATATCAAATTAATGGTCTTATTGAATATAATAAAATTGGAACATTATTGTCTGCGATACTCTACGAACAACGCATTATTTTATCATCTAAATACGGACATTTCTTTCCAGTAAGACAGCTCAAGGTAAAATGTGATACGGCGAAATGTAATAGGTACGTACAATTCACATGTAAGCAAAATACTTACACTGTGCATTAAAATGGTATGGTTCACTTCGAAAAAAATCCATAACTACATACTTATAATAATTGAGTTAACAAAATCGAGACTTCTGGGTGCATTTCCCATACCCAGATATTACTCACTTTGAGTCTAGGATGAACAACTGGCATGTAAGTAGAACTACACATTTTAACCTACGAATTGCTGCGACTTCTATACTATATTAATCAATATGGAATAAAATTGCACTTGCATTGACATTTGGTATTGCATAGTTTACTTTGTGAGAAATGCGAATGAAAATACGGCTCTCTACTTCTCTACTAGATTGATAGAGAGATAATTGATAATATTCCATCACATTTATAGTTATAGGTATTGGGCCCTGGTTGAAAGCACAGTTCATTTTAGGGACGTCAATCCACTGACTATCTTACTAAGGCTGTTGGGCGGCTTTAATCACCTGAGCCATGATCCTCAGTCATAACGTCCTTAAAAAGAAGGTGTAGGTACTATTAATATAATAGATCCATCAGTATAAATTGTCCGCTGTATGAGGGCACCACATGCTAACATTTGACATTTATCATTCAATACTTTTTATTCTCTGATGAGCTTAGTTCTAAATTAGAACACCAGACGATTTATGATGGTATACCTACCTATAATACTCCGTTCATCTAAATATGTTGTTTTTTTCGTTTCTGGGGTACGAGTAGGTATGTGCAGTAGGATCGAACATTTTTTAAATCACGGTCCAGACCCGACCCCCCCCCCCCCCCGTCGTGTATGCGCGACTGGTTATTTGTATTTGATTCAATATAACAAAAAAATATCTCACTCGTATGACGCTTTAGTTCAGGTCTTGTACCTACCTAATTTAACAGAGCCCCTCTAGACGAGGTCTAGTAGCCATGCACGCCATTGCACATGAATCTACATCTAAGCTTAACTTGTAATGATTGCATATTGATTAAAGGATATCAGATTAATTTGTTTTGACACGCGGTATTATTTTTGTTAGTGTTTGGTATCATAATATCGTTCCAGTTTCTTATCGTGCATCAATGAATGGACCATAGACAATCATCTAGAAACCAAATTCAGAGATAATAATCATTAGCCTCAGACTGCGGACTCGTTACATAATAAAAACAATTAATGATCCCTTATAATACCACCCCTTTCTATCCCCACAATATATTGTAGCCAATGCATCATAATGAGTTTAATTGCTTTTATTTGCAACAAATGAAGTCATTTTTTTCTTGTCATGATTCATGAACCGTTATTACATATTTTTTTTACACTAAATTCTGCCATGTTGATTCCAGTTCAATGACTACAGAAAATCTTGTTCAATTCCAACTCAATAAATAACGGTAGGCCTATCATTTAATAATTTTTCAATTTTATTGTATCATTTATAATTTGATATTTACTATAAAATAGTTATTTAGCGAAATGATTAATAAGCATTAAATCAAAAAAACTAAATAAAAGGTCATCCACGATGACCGAGCGGCTTAAACGTCGGTTTATAATGTCGTGGGTCCCAAGCTCGAATCCTGGGTCTGGAAAATACCTACTCGTACACATATTGCTTTTCAATCTGTGTTTGAAGTCCTAGTATGGACGTAATAGGTTGAGCAAGTGGCTAACATTAATTTCTCGTAAAAACAAAAACCTGTTAAGGGAGATCCTTATACCAGCAGAAGCACCTAGTGGAAAAATACGAATCTTGCAATTTGAGACATTTTTTTGATAATTTACAATTTCAACTGTATTATATTATTAATAAATATGTAAGTATCTGATCGGATATTATAAATAAGATTTTTTTAAGTCAAAGATAAACTTACAATTATTGTAAAAAAATGTGAATTTGTTATATATTAAATGTCACGAGTTACGTTATTATCACTTACATTATATTTTATGGTCATAGGTATTTAATATTAAAATTTAGTTTATTGAGTTTTCAATTTTTTACTGTGTAGATTTTTGACAAATTCATCGTTTTAATATTTTTTATATTTATTTTAAAAAACATCGATTTTTATAAAAATATAAATGTGTATAACTTGAAATCCTTTTTGTTTATATCAAATCAAGCTTCAATATCGGGACCATACCTAAAATAAAATGTACTTTAAAATTAAATTAAATGTAATAAAATGTGAATTTGTCGCAGGACCCCATCTTATTATTACATATATTTTATGGTCAAATTTATTATTAAAATTTAGTTTATTAAGTTTTCTAAGCTTGACCTAAGAGATTTTTGACTAATTCATAGTGTTAATATTTTTTTATATTTATTTTAAAAAACATCGATTTTTTATAAAAATATAGCTGTGTATAAATTGAAATCCTTTTTATTTATATAAGTATAAAAAATTGTTGACATTCTAGTTAACCAGTTTTTAATCTACCATTTAAGAATTAATAATAATGAGAACTCACCCACATTCTAATTATTTAATAATTACAAGATAAAAAGAACTTTTTATATACAACGTTTTTAAATTTTCTGTTGAATTATTATGCTCAATATACTCAAACTTGTACTTGATATGAAGTAAAAAGAAAAACAAACAAACAAATATAGAATACTGATGTCATTTTGACATTTCTTTTTTCTGAAATAACTTTCCATCCAAAGCAGAATTAACTGAAAATGAATTCAATTCTGCTTAAAGATGGCTAAAAGTATTAAAAGAATGCATTTGGCATCGTGTTCTGATATATTCTAAAAGTTTCAAATGTCTAGCTAGTCGGGATGTTAGTTAAAAATCGATTGCAAGATTTGAACTGGACAAACAACCACCGGACAAACAGGAATACGAGCTAATAAAAACGTAGTAAAAATATATCTATCTATTCAATGGGCGTGTGTTTTATGGAATGTGAATGCTGCAATTTTCGATTATTTTATAAAAATTATTGATCATTCTTTGGGTAGGCTATGATGTCTCTTTAAAATAATACATAGGTACAATACAATAATTGATAATATTATAAAGTAGGTACACGAGAAAGATTTTTATTCTCCCATAAAGTAGATTATAAAGTAAAGTTGGAAGCGAAATATCGGCAGTGGATATCGAATTACCCGACGCATCTTTTCAATAAAATAGAAATAACATGAAAAGGTCTAAGCTGCCAATAATGCGTAGAATAGAACGTTCATTGAATGGTAAAATAGGTGAGATAAACTCGTCTGTTTAATACAAACAAATTCACATAATATATTATTTAGATTTTCCTGGTTATTTTAATAATAATTATTATTCTTTCCGGTAATTACACTATGGATAAGGTTAGTGACTGAAGTTAATGGCCCCACCAAACCACATCGTCATCATCATCAGGGGCGCAGCAATCCGGTGTGGGTCTTGGCCTCCTTCAACAGCAGCCTCCACCTCCAGTGTGGCCGCTTTCCAATTCGGTACCCCCAGAATACAGCAGTCACTGGCAGCTCCATCCAACGAGCGAATCTTTGGTCTACCTCTTCTACGATGATGATGATGACGATATGAATATGTATATAAATATAAAATCACTGATTTTGATAAATACAGCAATTCAAATGACAGAAAGGAATAGAATCAGGCTAGGGAACCCTTCATCTAGCAGTGGATTGATCCTGGTTAATGATGATGATGATTAGCCCTATTGGATTGCTGGACATCACTCTCTTTGCCGGTTCATTGTCATTCATACGGTGCACATGACCTAGCCATCGCAGTCTCCCAATCTTAATTGATTCAACTGCGCTGCAATCTTCGTACAGCCCGTAGAGCTTAGCATTATAAATCTTCTCCTCCAACTGGTGCCGTCCCTGATCGGTCCATATACCTATACGGTGGAGAATTTTTCTTTCAAAAATGTTCAGGACTCGTTCATTTCACAGAGTTAATGTCCAGGTTTCCGATGCGTAGGTGAGCACTGGCTTTACAAGTGTCTTGTAAAGAGTGCTTTTAGTTCGGCGAAATAGTACCCACCAAACCACACCCGGTGATAATCGGGCGTATCATGGGGCCCTACGTTTGAATGTGAAGCATCATTTTTTTATGACTGGGAATGTCTCAGGTCCAGTTACCCAAGACTGAGGTCGCCACGCTCCCAAGTGAGCTTTGACTGAGTTTACTGATTTTACTTTAATGCAAAATGCCGGGGGAGAGAAAATGCACAGAGAATTAACAAAAAGAAAATGAATTTTAAATATATATAACAAAAACGAAGCTAATCATACGGAGAGCAAAAATTATATGAAGAAATCTTCACGCCCGCAGTTAGCGACGTAAAGTATATTGTCGTATAATTTGGTTTGAGGGCTGATGTACCTACCTACGTGCGTAGCTACTGATATTATTTGAGGGATGAAAATCATTGGCTTCTCTCCAATCTACCTTTTAAGGAGTAGTTGGAGAAATGGTTTGCAATTAATTCAAATAAGGAACCGTCATATTATATTATTATTATTATTATGACCAGCGGCGATTTTCTATAACGTAGGTATATGACGGGACGGGGAATAGGTTAGTTATACGATTTAAAAGGTGGCCCTGAAACAGTTCAAACGAGTTATAGGGCATGATCACCTATAATCTGGGATTGCCCGCTTATGAATTCTGAGCGAGCGGAGCTGATTACCAAAGTTGGTCTACACACGGGCCCAGTTGTCCACGTAGACTTGATGTCAACTGAGGTCTAGGTATTTGAAAAAATTGCAGCGTCGTATCGAGAACATATTAATCGGGTTGATCCCAATTCCCGAGACATCATCGAATTCAAATCTTCATATTCGGTCTGCAGATACAGAGGAGACTTTAATGTCACTGAGACTAGCTGAGCCAGTCCAACCCTTTTCTATTCTCTTTATTTTTTTTAGGCATCACGGTGCATGGTTGTTACATCAGTCCCACGCGGTTCCGTATCGGGATAGTAGAGTGAACACATATATTTTTTCTTTCAGACACGTTTTAAGTGTCATGGAAGGCGGCCCTGCATATCCATGGCTGTACATACATGACGGGTGGAGATGTGGAACCAAAATCACTCATATTATTACCAAAAATATAACAAAACTCCTGCAAGTAACATCAAATGGGTATTTAGCATACTAGCATGTATGTACGTACTTGTACACAACAAATAATCCCATATTCGTCAGCCCTCGTAGACCAGTGTGTAAGGCGCTAGCCTTTCATCCGGGTGCTCCGGGTTTGATTCCCAGTGACGTCACAATATATTTATGTGATTTTCATAAATTGTTTATGATTGGTCCTACTCTATTACTGAATGCAGTATTGTCATTGGGTCTCATAGCCTATTGTAGTGTTAAAAAGAATATCGATACTTATATTTATATTATATATTTATTTATTTATATAATATCACTATCGTCTTCAATAATAATTATTTTTAATTATAAATTGTGATATTATTAAAGAGATACAGCGATATTTCTATTAGGTTCGTTGATAATTGGAATTTATGTTTTATATGATGCGTATCAAAATTAATCAGTGCCTCCGGTCTTCAAGTCCCTAAAACCGTCGCTGGTGGTGACCATTGAGATTTGAATCCATGATTGAATTTGATTGAGAGTCCCTGAATAATCGCGTGAGATATTCTCAAGACAAATAATACGAGCATCTCAGAATGGAGAAAGAAAGGTTCCTCAGAAATGGAGGGAAACCAAATTGAAAAAAGAACGACGAAAAAAAACTTTTATCCGCCCAATTTTGTATATTCACTTTGCGTGGCGTATCACGTTTCAGTAGGCTGTTTCGTGTTGTCTTGTGTACGTAAGTATCTACGCACGGAGCAGCTTGCGTATTCGTGCTGTGTATTTTTCACTTTTTTGTTTTAAAATATTTTTATTAAATAAACGCGCGGGTGAACGTAAAATAAACAGAAATGAGAAAATAACACCCATTTTTCCGACAAAACGCTAAGTTTGAAAGAAAATACAAAAATTTGGAGACCAAAATTTTCATGAAAATTTGAGGAAAGTAAGTACTTAATTAAAATACACCAGGTAACACAACAATAATGAGAAGTGGATTGCCTTCAGGGTAAAGATGTAAGTAAGTTTAATTCTCGAGTGTAGATAAGTATGGGATACAACTTTAAAACTTGAAGCATCACATCACGATCACATCCGCCATCATGGACTGAGACAAACTCGAGCGTTTGTAATACGGTCGTATCTTTGTACTTTCATGATTCTAAGGTAGATGCTCAAAACTCAAAAGTCGAGACCCTTATTATTTTAGAATTTATTGTGAGCAGAACACTCTAGTTTATCACCCGCTTACCCGGTGGCACGTTTAGTAACATATATGTCAAATGCAACGACTGATTTTGAGACCCCCTACGATGAAAAAAAACAAAAAAACAACAAACAATTGAATTTTGATTTTATCCATGTATTCAAACGAATGTTAGTGCTGCAGGCGAAAAAGATTTCAAGTATCAAAGATGTATTTATTATCTTATAATATTATCCGCAATTTTTAACTTTCTTTGCCGTCTCTAAGTAACTCATGATCTGCTACACCCACGAGCGTTAGATGTAAATTGTACGCATTACAATTCTGTACCACAGTTCACCGTGACCTGTCATACCGAAAGGAGGTGGTCGTATAGCATTGAGATCAAAACTTCCGCATTGTTCGTGGATTATTGCAGAGAGAATTGTTACAATTTTATTAGATTCAAAAAGAGAATTATTTTTATATTTATTGGTAACAAAATAAATATCTAATAATAACGTTATTATTATTACCAGATAATTAACAGGTAGGTACGACTTGATACTTATATACGAGCACCTACTCGCTACTTAAAATACTTTTGAATTAGAACTTTATATTGGTATCTACATACAATATGATTGTAGCTACTTATTTACAATTTACTTAACTACGTATCTTCTTCTGTCTTTCCTTTGTATTCCGGTGGTTTTTATTACGTAGGTATTTTTAAATGTTTTCTTTAGATAAGAAGTTGATTTCAATCCTGGTCGCGCAATGAAAGTTGAGGCAAACACAGATACGAAAGATTGTGTGTATCGGTGCATTTCTGAGACAACGGGCATTGCACAACGTCTACGAGAAACAGCCGTTTGTCTTGCTTACGCCTACTTATTGTGCATAAAGCGAAATGAGGACTAGATGTAGGTATACGTCGATGGTCGATTTAAAAATTTGAAACAACCTGTTTGTAAACAATGCATCTGTGTGAGTATTGCTTTGCCTCAACTCTTGTTAACACATCTATATATATACAAGCAGATAAGGGTTTGCGATGAAATAGAGTCATTAAAAGCCTTAAATGGAGATGGGCTGGACACATAGCTCGAAGAACAGACAATCGTTGGACAATTTTAGTCATCCAGTGGTATCCAGAGGTACAAAATGTCTGCAAGGTAGACCTATAGGCCGCTGGATCGATGAAATGATAAAGTTCTGCGGAAGTATGTGGCAACGCAACGCATAGGATGGAGAGAAGTGGAAGCAGCTTGAAGAGGCCTTCATCCAGCAGTGGATATATTCAGGCTGATGATCATGATGAACATCACTGATTTTATTAATATTGTTTAACAACAAATGAGCAAGTGTTATTTGAAATCTAAATCGATATTAGGTACGTATTAAAAAACCCAAATATCAATTTACTTATCAGAAACAACCAGCTTTTTCAGATTCTAATAATTTTACGACTGTTTTAAACTGTTTCAAATTTTCAAACGAATCGTTTGCGTCAAAGAAAATCGCCGCTGCGTCTACCCACTATAATAAAAAAAATCCAGATTATTCAGTTTCTAAACGTCGGCTACTTTCATGTATCTACTACAACTACACAATGTAATGGTGTGATAATGCCCATTATCAAATCTAATAAAGAAGTCCTCCAATACAAGCGCCCTTCAGGTGGGTACTTAAGTACCTACAAAACATCACGTCAGTCAAGTGAGCGCATCCAACACGCCGTCACGTCGATACAACAGACTGATTGTACCTTTTAGTTCAGGACTTTAGGTACTAGCGAATGAAGAGGTACCGACTCTCTGATACAATGCATTATAATACCTACACGAACAGTGCAGCATTGAGGCAATAACAAAATAATAAGGGAATATAATACCTATTCGCACAATTCTTAGGCTATGGTATTGTTGCGACCACAGAACAGATAATAAATAGAATACCGATAGGCTATATTCAATACGCCGCATGTTGATGCCGGGTTTTGAATATGTGAGTGTCCTAGGAAAATGAAGCACGCATTATGCACGTGCAATAGTGTGTGTAATACACCAACATTAAATGAGCGTAAATGCATAAACCGAGAGCAGTTTTCAGTGTTCGACGTAAAACGTATTCTTGATACGTGTGTATGTTTAACCCGAATTCTTCCTTACTCGAGTCGGTTACCTGCTATCGCCTTACCAGTTATGTATTTCAGTTCCCACTATTTCTGAGTTCCCTGGCTGCGACCTACAATTATTCGTGTCCGGAAACTTGCACGTATGCAGTTCGCCGTATCACACTTCACCGTGAAATATTGTATCGGAAATATATGGCTGTATATTAAAGACCGTCCAACCTCTTTGGGTCGTATAGTACTGACATAAAATTCATGTCTGAATAAAACACGGTTCTAGTCGTTTTACGCTTTCCCGGACGCCAGCAGCAAACGAATTTTGAAGATAGCCGATATACCTACTGGATTATTTGTCAGGTTGGGTTAGGTTTTCATTCTTGAATTCATGAATTTTTCCAAAATCAGCTATGAAATTCATATTGAATCTAATAAAATTGGAGACCGTATATACAGTCATCTCTTTCCGATAAGAAAGCTCACGGCGAATTGTGCTACGTGAAATGTTTTACGTACAATTTACATGTAACCACAATTATTAGTTTCACTTATTGGTATACATTTGTGAATTTCTACAAATTCATTGTGGGATGTACCTATTACTATACGGTGAAAACATTTTTACCAATGTTTCTAGATGTCCAGTTAACTTAGGTATGTTTTAGATTTAGAATAAGTGAGTATGATCATAATATTAGGATCGGACGTGGTCAAAAGTGTTTTTGTGAAAACCCACCCACCCAAAATAATATACTTTACTTAAACCAGTAATAATTAATGGATAATAACTTTACTATATTATTTAAGTATCATAAGACTAGGTATACACCAGTGGTGTAGCGTTAAAATAAAATAATGCACTACTTTTCCTAAGCCCAACATTCCTATAGTTTACTACCAAAAAATTTGTACAAACATAATGGCAACGATTATCGATAAAGTGTAATATAATAACAAGTAATATTTAATTGTTTTTTAAAACTGTTTTTTGTGTAATTCAAATTTAATATTAATTATTTTTTTAATCTTACACTTTTAAGCTCAAATAACATTGGCAGATTGCGTCTGGCCCGATCGTCTGCCACGACTGTCAAACTCTATTCTCTATGGTTTTCAAGGATCGTGAGCGATCGGGACAAAAGTGGAAAATTTTCTATTATTCGGTCATGCGATCCATTTATTAGCAAGCGAAGATTGTCGAAAGCGTACGAAAATAGCCGAATACGCACCCGCAAACGGTCTTTCATTCTACTGCTCGATTTCAATAACTAAAAGATGGTGAAATCTCACAAAAATGTATGGACTAGCGCTGAGGACACGGTCCTCGTCGAATTAATACACGCCAGTTGAAATATAGTCATACTCTCTACAATTAGTCTTAATCGATTGGCTTGGAGATTCAAGCTCGCCCAGTTGTTCATGATGTAAATTAACAATAAGTATACAAAACTTTTTATAAATCGTCACTGTAGGATTGATTTGTCGAATAGACCAAATGTTCAGGAGACGAAAAATAAATTTCATAATCCTATATTTAAATACATGGAGATATTTAAATTGTTATATTTACAGCATGTGAATGATGTATTCATTACCATTACTAAGTCATTTACAGAAAAAGATGGTTCTAGTCCATTTAGATACAAAAAAACATTCTGCATCAAGGCCTGAACAAAAACGATGCATGAGTGCGAGTGAGAAAGTATTCGGCACCCTTACAATCTCTGCGACACGCGCTAGAGTAAGATAAAAGGTCTACTAGCTACAAGCCAGTTTCCAAAAGTATCGCCATCAAATCGGGGCGAAACGCTTCACATAGCATCGATAACTTGCGAGCTCGTGTTGCTATAATTGATATTTTTTGTGTTAAACATAAAGTCAGTGGTAAATATTTTTGATTAATTAAGTAGAAAAGATGGTTCTGTGTGTTGTCTTAAAATGTGGTAGCCGTACTGATAAGCAAGAAGATGGTATTACGTTTCATAAGTAAGTTGATACATGTTCGTGATAATTTATTTGTATTTTATTATATATTTTAATATCAGTGACCTAGTGTTTCTTTAAAATAACTTAAATTATGGATATCTTTATCTAATGGTTGCATTTTGACCGCTTAAAAATACTATATAACGTAAAAAAATAGAAAATTATATTTTAATTCTGAGCGTCTAGTGCGAGCACTTCGGGCTAGCACTAGCGAAATGGTCTATGGTCTCGAACATTTGTAAACGAATGCGTTCGCTCGCTCACAAACCAAACGCAAGGCACGCGGCTTCATTTAGCAATGCAACGGGTGGCGTCTAGATGTATCTATAGTCTAAGTTCTGCATTAAAAGGTCGATTTCGACAAAAACGGATATTCGACAAACCAATCCTATAGCGACGAAATGTCAAACGGCCGCGCAAATTTCAACAGATGCTCGATAGGTTTGACAGCTTAGTTTTTTTGACGTAAAATTGTGCGGGAATACGTTCCGTGTAGCCACCGATCTAAGAAATATCTAGTTTTTGGTCAAGCTATATTTTTAATAATAGCAACACTATGTTTATTTTAAACCAATCAAAAGCAAGGACCAACGCGATTGAATCGTTGCGTGTAATTGCAAATAGTGTTAAAACGTTGGCCACGGCGGTTGTTGGATCGGGTTGGGTCTGCGCGTCTGCCAATGTAATTAAGCCTTTAGACTACATCACATCTTCTACAATTTCCAAAACTCGAAGTATGAAAATTAGACTAACTAATCGATTATTTCAAATTTTATATCCAGTTGTAGGTAGGTAGGTACTATTTGACTTCTCGAAAATTCTCCCAGTTAAGAATAACGACATATTTTTTTTTAAATACTTGTCATTCAAAACTAATGTGTTACATAATATTGATGAAAACCATTTGAATAAGAAGCGGAGTGCACTTCGTCCTAGGAAAAAGTTCCCGGCGCGCTTCGGCACTCACTACGCCACTGGTTACAATTTAAAATATTATTATTATATATTATGTAAATACAAGTAAAATGGAAGAAAGGGCGCGAAATAAAATGTTATTTTTTACATGATTTATTTTATCTCTCACTAAAATAGTAGTAGGTAAGTACACAATTTTAATCACTCAATAAATTTATACATTCTCAATAAAGCATTTTTTTTTAAATATGAAACCATTGATTTTAATGGATAAATGTAATGGTTTTAATTCAGCTATAATTTCCTCCGTATTTTGTCGTAGATATTTTTAAAACGGCTTGTAAGTAAATGTATGTCCGTTTCGGATAAAGGGTTTTTATTAATGTTAATAGTCGAAAATGTTTGTTCACAAACATAGATCGAGTAAAAAATGGGAAACGTTATCTGGAAAAATGACGAATATTAATTGTGTAATCATTCGAATCTAGAGTTTTGTGAAATGCATTTATTTACATAGTTTTGGCGATAGGTAATTATTTTAAATTTAATGTGCAGTGCTATGGTAACTATACTTAAGATATCTAGCACTAGAATGAGAAGCTTGTAACTACTTAACCACAATATAACTTGGTACCTACCTAAAAATAAAAAATAAACTTACTAGAAAATCGTTTTAAATTTGCGTTCGTTGAAATATCTCCCCTTATTATTACATAGGTACCTACCTACATATTATTAATTGTGCCGAAAATGAGAAAGATTTTTGATTCATACTTTTAATGTATTTTATATTTTTAAAAAAAAGTACATAAATACGTCAATAAAAATTTATTTAAAATAAGTATATGCAATGACGTCCCGTGGGGGTAGGCAGATTGAGCGTCGCTTGAGGGCGGCAGTTACCCGAAGGGTGGCAAATCGAGGAGAATCATTAGCTAGGTGTAGAAAATAGCTAACTAAACTTAGTAATAACGGAAATATCTTTCCATTTAAAAAATCAGCCCACTGGTTGGAAACAAAATGTATTAATTTACATAAAAGATTTAACAGAACTGTATTTTTTGTAGGGTTCGCGATATCTAGTCTACTTCCGCTGTCCTTGTACGTCATGTCCTTGATAACCAGCATGCATAACACGTGCAGATTTGCAAATTTTATTTGAATTATAGGCACCTACGTATTTACCTAATTTAAAATGTATCCACAAATATTTTTGCCAGCCACTCGCCAGTTTTGGAAGTTGTCAGGTGTATTTTTAAATGTATATGAAGCCGTGGACTCGGAATATTGTCTATTGAAGCAGAGATTGCATTTAAATAAAATTAGATTTAGTGGTGCCTACCTAATTATATTTTCTTTAGTATGGTATCCATACAACACATTTCTTATATATTGGAGTCATGAAAGGATGATAAAATATACTGTATAAATAATGGGGCGGTATTTTCACCCTGCCTAAGGGCGGCATTTTGTCTAGGGACGTCACTGAGTATATGATTACAATATTTAAATTGTGTGGAGAATTGATAACAAACATAATTTCTGAATTCCACCCTGTAACCATTTCAAACTCAAGCCCTCGCGTCTCTGTAATAATCGTCAGTGGTAGCTAGGGGTGGCACAATGATGCCCGCGCGTCCCCATTATGGGCTTTTGTAATCCGAAACGGCTCTGTCGGCACTTGCGCCATTTTCAGCTTCCTCGCATTATAAGGGCCTTTTCGCGGCTGCAAATTTAATGGGGGGGGTCTATTTCTGTAATAATTAATTATTATTACTATTCCTATTGTTAAATGAAATTACTAAAATTTAGCCTAATCCTGAGTTCAGTAGTTGAGTGTCATGGTTTTAGATATTCAATCGAGTATCTACTGTTAGCGAAAATATTATAATATTCTTCATAACCCATACCTATTCATATTAGTTACTCAGTTGAGCATACGGACACTTTCTCGACTCCACTAGTTTAGTCTAGGCTCGCCAGTTTTTTATGTCTTTCCTAGTCATGCCATAATTTTATAGCTCCGCTATATACATATACAATGTGGCAGTGGCGAATGGTGCCTGTTGATGGTAGATTGGCTGTGGTAGTCAGTCTTAGGACAACCGTGCGTACAGTACTGTTCAGTATTTTACTGAACAAAAAATACAACAAGTACTAAAATAGATATTAAAGAAAAGTAATTCTCAACCGCGATTCCAACTCGGGCTAGAAAATTATGCTCGGGCGTTTTGACCGCAAAACTGTTTCAGTGTCGATCCGGCGTGGCGAAATGAATGTTGCAAGAGTTGCAACATCCATTTCGCCACGCCGGATCGACACTGAAAGGGTAAAATACCTACAGCCTTGGGTCACTTGCTAATACGACACTATTTTGACATTGTGTGTGTGTGTTTTTTTACAATACGTGTATAATCCTGTATATGTGTTGTAGGTATGCGTGAAATGTACCAAATTAGATGAAACCTTTGTTTGATTGTTTGGTGACGTTGGTGTAATAATTGCTTAAATATTAGTGCCAATAGCTGTCTTGTCTTGTCTGTTTGGTAAGAAGGCGGTAGTCAATTTATAATATTATATACCTACAGATAGGTGTCGTTGGAAAATTATATCATGTTTGCAGAATATAAAATAATGAACTTAATATTTAATACGAAACCTCCACTCTGTGGAGGCCCATACGATCTTATTAGGATCAAAAAATAAATATATACAATAATAAAAATAAAAGTATTTACACGGAAGCACACATAGTGAACTAGGTTGATAGACCCTGTTTTAAAAACTTATAAAACAGCGTCCACCTAAATTCACTTCACGTAAATGGAATATATCAATACATCCGAAGCGATTTGATTAAATAAAACACACTGGCATAATATTTTATCATTAAAGTGGAAGAAGAGTGCGAACGACAAGAAGTGGTGTCCATATGCTCCATGTAGGTAGTAAACATGGAATAAAAACTATTAAAAAAATAGATGAATATAATGACGTTCTCAAGAATACCACATTAAAACTTCTATAATATTGCTCCTGTTGTAAGTAAGTATAGGCTTGTTTCATTCAGCCTCTATAAGTTATTAAGAGCGGAATGCAGAAACATTTGTCATAACTAAAATTTCCTTAGCAGAAAACACTATGCAGAAACATTGTCCTTAGTTAAGATCATTTCTATTGAAAATAATACCATATTTAAAAATTCTCGTTAGGTAAATTATTTTATAATTGTTAAACGATGACAAAAATATGACAACTGCATTTTATAAATGCAATAACTATAAATACATATTAATATTAAATTATAATACTCTTATGTTTCCATTATAAGTCACTATACGTGATTCCACAGGCACCGCAAGATATTTTTTTAACATGGTAACACCACCGTTAAGTGTTATTCTTCACCTGGTATTTTGTATTTCTGCGGGTTGGCGTATAAAAGTAAAATAATATTCTACAAGTACATGCCAAAAGAATTAACACTATCAATATCCATATTGAGATACATTGTTAAATAAATTTGAGTGTATGGACTGTGTTATAGACATGCGAATTTATTTTGACAGCAGCTGTCAGTGGTAAATGGTAATACAGAAGGGGGCGTGTTCATAACAAAAGTAGTCTATGGTTAAGGATTCCTTAACTCTATACTCAGGATTGTCTATAGTTAAGTCATGCTTTTCGGCGACTTATCCTTAGGAACGAAATCTTAGATTGTGCATTCCGCTCTAAGATTATAATTCGCCGATGATAAGATAAGAGATAAAAATATTGATATCAGCTGGTGTTAACTAAATAGATAGCATTATCCAGGATTGGAAATATAATATTTTATTACAGTTCATCAGTATTATAGGTTATTAATTACAACACCAGCTGTTTTAAGAACCTACAGTTTCGTTGCGTGATTGTTTTAAAACTGTAATAATATTTTCAATAGGTAGCATATATAGGACATAATATAATATATAGCTCTGCTAAAACAATGAGCAAAGACAAAATTCAACCATTGACAGTGACAACAGTGGGAAACTGTTGCGTTGGAATGACTTCTATGCTGGTCAGGTACGTTACGCAAGAGTTTCATGATGATCAATTTGACCCGACAATGTAAGTACTGTCACCATATTTAATGTATTACTTTACCTTTAAACTATGAAAGTTGAATCGTGTTTACCTACATTCCCGGAGCTTGTGAACCTCTGTATTATGGCATGGTTTACGCATGGTTTAATTGAATTTTAAAAACAAAAACCAACACCATCTGCAATTTGTTCATTAAAGTCATATTTATTTTGTACATTCGTAATGTATCGTTTTTATCGCAAATTAATGGTTATTGTTGAAAATGTTCCGCAATCCACAACCCATGCGTTAAGAACTCCTGCCCTGTGTATACGTAACTTAAGCACTTACTTTTTGGTTTCAGAATGGACAAATATGAAAAGAGCCTACAGCATAATGGCCAATCTTACATTCTCACATTATGGGATACAAATGGATGTGATGAATTTGAGAGACTGAGATCACAACCCTACCCAAATGTAAGATTGCATTAAAAAAATAATTGACCCATGAGTTACAATCTAAAATTGGGTCGATTGACAAATATTTTAAACACTACCGATATTTTGTATAAGATTATAACATACGAATCATACGATGCATTACAAAAGTACAACAATTATTTTATAAACCTTGTTTTGACATGTGCCACAAGCCACGAATCATTATAATGAATGGAATCACGCGTGTACGATCTTTCTCGTGCACTCATAATATGATTAACGTTAGAATGCGAGTGAAACAAAAATAAGCCAATACGTCATTGAAGGACCAAGCAGGGTGAACTAGATTCTTTTTTGCAAAGCAGAACAAAATCAATGCTATTTTTATTATTTATTACAACGTTTTCATTAGCTCAAATTCTTGTTTGTCCGGTGTTTGTTTGTCCAATACAACTAACTTCCCGACTAGCTAGACATTTGAAACTTTTAATATAAATCAGAACACGATGCCAATGCATTCTTTTAATACTTTTAGCCATGTTTAAGCAGAATTGAATTCATTTTCAGTTAATTCTGTTTTGTATGGAAAGTTATTTCAAAAAAATCCGTAAAAAGTAAAAGACTATTATTGGTTGCTAAGGGGGTGGTTCTAGCAACTAAATTATTAATATATACATGCGTTACTATGGAAATCAAAATGAATCATATTCTATATTTGTTTGTTTTTTTATTTACTTCATATCAAGTATTAAGTTTGAACATATTGAGCATAATAATTCAACAGAAAATTTAAAAACGTTGTAAGTATATAAAAAGTTATTTTTATATTGTAAATATTTTTCAGTTTATTGCAATGTTATATCACTGTTACAAAAAGTATGACATTTGTTTTGATATTTATTATACCTAGAGCTAGCAAAATGTTTGGTTTTGTTATGAAGAGTTTAAAGCCTCAATTACATTGAGCTTCTTTACGAGCTGTATATTGGCGAATTTACAATCTGCCTGTAAAGTCGCCCAGTGTAATCATCGAATAAGCTAATAAGCAGGTTGTAAACACTCTACCGAGAAAAGTTGAAAACCGGTCAACTTTACACGCTACACGCCGGCGTGTGGGCCTACTGCGTCTACGCAGTAGAGCGCATTGCCAACCTCCCGGTAAAAAAACGAACTACGTTCTGTCAAAATAGTCGCTGGCTTGTGGCTTCACAGAGAATGGAAAGTTTTGTGTGTCATCATGACAATTGCAGTAGCTGAATCGCCCACTTTTAAATTAGCCAACAAATAACTCGTAAAGTAGCTCAATGTAATTGACGCTTAAGGGACCACGAGCGTGTCGAGGACGATTTGGCGCCGGACAACTGGACGCCACGCAATTCGAAAATAAATAGACGTAAGGTACTTATAGGTACTTTAAAAAAAATATTTAATATTGTTACTTATTTATATTTAAATTATTATATTATGATTTAATAGTTGGTGAGAATTTAAATATGCACGCGTAAATAATGATTTAATCGTGCATATGTTTATCTTCCAACATTGTTATATAAAGCCTTACGCATGGTAATTCGCAATCCGCAATGAAAAACATTATGTTAAGAATAAAATGAATTAAAACTACTAAGTAGTAGATAGAAACTGATTAAAATTCCTAGTCTACGTTCTGTATACGTGTCTACGACAGTGCGGCATTTATTCATTTTTAAACGCATTTACAAAGCCATTAGTAAAATAATATTACCATTATATAGTGACATATTAACGATAAAAAATTATATTTATTAATCTGTGTGATCCCAAATTTGACAAGAATTAGGCATTTTATTATACAAAAATTGGCACGATTTTTACATTTGAAGATAATTCTAAAGATACTGATTATAAGCTATGTTTTTAACCCTTGAAATGTAATAAACATCCTACGAATAATGTTTGATTTATAATAATTATTGACCTAAGAATAAGGTAGTATTTTCTGAAATACGCCATTTCTATTGGCATTTCCCAGTAGCTGAGCTACAACATACGGCCGTAGCCATAAATTGACAAACGATAAACGAAGTAGGGAGTAATATCATGATAACGCGCGTGTTTGAACATGTACCTAACCGAAAAAAAAAATTTTTTTTTTAAGACGGTACGTTTTTTACATTTTTATACTTTTGTACATTCAATATTCGTACACATTTCCAGGGACCAATTACGTAGATGATACGAAAGCCGAGAGCCGCCTGTACTCCATATTACTAGCTTTTGGCAGTAGGTACCTACCCCACGATATTTAAATCCTCTGTTCATCGCGAAATTTTGCTTATCGTGGCAGTCTCCAAAAAGTATCCCCCCGTGTTTAATTAAAAAAATAATATTTGTCTTTTATACTTTGTAACTCCACTTTGAATTTGATTGATTTCATTTTAGACGGACTGCTACATAATATGCTTCTGTGTGAATCGGAAAGATGAATCTTTTAAGAGAGTCATAGAGAAATGGTATCCAGAAATAAAGCAATATTCGCCGGACATCCCTATCATCCTAGTCGGTAAGGAAACTATAAACCTATTGCTTCGTCTGGGGTAATTTTAAGCATGCTACTGGCTGTGTCGTTCTGTGCGGGTTTATAGGTCATGCTTTACAATTTTACTTAAGGGCTATACGATATAACTGATCAATAAACATTTTTTTTAATTCAACGAATAATTCACAAGATTTAAGAATGTAGCATTCTTTGTTGAATACACGTATAAATAATGCGACTCCCAAAAGGCGCATGTTCGCATCATCATGAGTGTCAAATTTTTTCTAGTGATTATTTATTTCTCAGAAGTGTTATCAAATTATGTAGATATCTTCTTCTTCCACCCTGTCACGTCCCAACATTGGGGTATAGAGCAAGCACAAGTTGGCGCCACTTCCCTCGGTCCATCGTCAACTCCTGCGCCTCCCGCCATGTCAGACCTGCAGCACGTAGGTCACTTTTGTAGCACCGCTGCATGGTGAGGGAGGGCCGGCCACGGCGACGGAACCCTTGAGGCTGTGTCACAAGGGTACGAAGTGCCGCACTCTTTGGCGGAATCCGGAATACGTGTCCCAGCCACGTAAATCGTCTCTTCGTGATAACTTCAATCACCGAAGGCTGTTGTGTCTGCTCACGAACTCGGGTGTTTGCAACGCGGTCGTACCAATGTATCCCTAAGATTCGGCGGAGATATCGATTCTCAAAGCTCAAAAGCCGAGACTCTTGAAGCTTAGTAAGATGCCATGTCTCACAGCCATACAGTATACATATGTAGATACAGTTTATGAAATTCGATTTCGATGAGATGATTTTTCGATGAGAGGATTCAATCCTGGGACCAATGACATTATAAGCTGACGCATTAGCCGATCAGCCATCGTGGGCGTCTTGTAAAATTTACTACCTACTAAATTAAATCAGCCTGTTGGTCCATTTTTAACTCATTTTAAATGTGTTTCAATGGTTTAACATGCAAACTCAATTGAAACACACTTAAGGCTATTAGTTTCAAAGCAGGTAACCTACATTTTTTTTATTTTCTCGATTTATAAGTACTTTTCCATTGTAAAATATAAAAATAAAATCCAGCTTCATTTGTTAGTTAGAATTAAATCGGAGATTGATTGCAAAGTCTTAATACAAATCAGCACCCATTTTTTTGTATGACAAATTTTAAACGTGATTTTTTATTAATTTTAATGAGTTTTATTTTGCTGTTTGCTTCTTCTATTGTTCACTTAATATGTTTGCAAAAATAAAACATTCTATTTGAAGTCCTAAGTAGTGGGTTACATGCAAATTGTACGTAAAACATTTCACCGTGGCACAGTTCGCTGTGAGCTTTCTTATCGAAAAGACATGACCGTATACTATATGGTCTCCAATTTTAATAGATTCAATATGAACATTAATTCAAATTTAATAGCTGATTTTGGCAAAATTCCTGAATTCAAGAATGAAAACCTAACCTAACCTAACAAATAATCCAGTATATCGGCTATTTTCAAATTTTGTTTGCTGCTGGCTTCCTGTAAAGTGTAAACCGACAAGAACCGTGTTTTATTCAGACATGAATTTTATGCCAGTACCTTCTATACCTACGACCTAAAGAGGTTAGACGGTCTTTAGTATCCATATATATTTCCAATACAACATTTCATGTGAAGTGTGATACGGCGAACTGCATACGTACACGTTTCCAGACACGAAGTAGTGTGCTTGATGATTTTCTACAATTATCTCAAAATGGCGGAGTATGGAGGCTACTGACATTGAAACTAACACTTGAGTGCATGGCGTAGTCTTGGGTAACTGCTACTAAGACACTCCCAGTGTTTTGATGGGGCACCGCCATCTTTAGATTAATAAAGCCTGATTATAACTTTTTGCATAACCAACGAATGGTCCACTTCCATACTATTTATTAATAATGACAGGCAACGACAGGTCATCCACAGAGAACGGGAGGGGCGGAAAGGTAGGACCAGTCGTGAAATGTATCGGCTTTCCTCTTCAGTCGGCAATGGATGGGGTCATTAACATTAGCATCAATGTCATGACATTTTAGATTAGAATTAGAAAGTGACAGAGTGTATCATTAAAGGCTGTACTTTGCCTAGCGGGTCTATTCTATACAAAAGGCTGCTTTCGTCCGCAAAAACCGCTAACTAGGGTATGTTTGTATCAAATTATTAACACGTATTGTAACAATTATAATTAGCCGGTATTAATTGTTGCAATAAATGATATATTTTAACGGCATGCCCCCTGCCTGTGCTCAAATTTAGAGCATGAGCGATAGAGAGAGAGCGAAAGAGAGACAGTTTCGACTGATTAACTGATTACAATACAATTACAATTATAATATTTCAATATAAAATGTATGTAACAAATACTAACACATTATCACGTTAGCACGTTAGCGGTCGATAGTCGCCTTTTGTATAGAATAGACCCGACTTAAAGCCGTACATATAATATATTATCTTATAATTAAACCCTCAGCGTTTTAATATGTGTCAGTGAGTCAGTCAGATAGGGGTTCCCCGAGATTCCGGAAAATATCTCAAGAGTTCCTCCAAGTTAAAATATCATAAAATAATCATATTATTTCTACTAGACTTATGTATTTTTATTTTAGCAACTAAAACTGATTTAAGAAATGATCACCCTGAGAAGGATTTTGTGACTATTGCTGAGGGCGAAAAGCTAGGAAAGGAAATATCGTGAGTATTTTATATATTTCATCTTTTTCACTACATAGTCGGAGGGGAATGGGACAACTGGACGTCAGGACAATTGGACGCCGCACTGTCGTAGAGACGTATACAGAACGTAGACGAGGAATTTTAATCAGTTTCTATCTACTACTTAGTAGTTTTAATTCATTTTACTCTTCACATAATGTTTATTGCGGATTGAGAATTACCATGCCTTAGGCTTTATATAAAAATAAAAAAACTCTTTTTTCGTAGGAACTTAAACATATGCACGATTAAGTCATTATTTACGTGTGCACATTTAAATTCTCACCAACTATTAAATCATAATATAATAATTTAAATATAAATAATAATATTAAATATTTTTTTTTAAAGTACCTAACGGCTATTTATTTTCGAATGGCGTGGCGTCCAGTTGTCCCGGCGCCAAATCGTCCTAGACCCTAGTCGGAGGATATTAGGACCATCCCAAAATGCCTCTAGAGTCTAGACCAGTGGTCGGCAACCTACTAGCCACGGGTAATTGAATTACCCACTACAACATTTTGAGTTACCCGCCAATAAAATATGATAATATTTTGGAAAGGTGTTTATTTGAAATTATCTGTAAGTAGGTATTTGAAATGATATCAAAAATAAAATATTTAACTATTTTATATCAATAAAAATACAAAAAGGCATTGAAGATGTACATATGAATAGGTATAATTGTGAAATCAGAGCTATAAAAACGGAATTTGAAGCGAGTTTTGAAGATTTAAAGACGTATGGTCCAATGTTTAGCTTTATTATAAAACCGGATGAGATGGATTTAAACGAGCTTGAGCTTAAGAGCATACTTCAGTGAAACACAAAATAATTTTCAACACTAGGTGCGATGAAATTTCGGACTCGTTGCCAATCGGAGAGCGATAGTCGAGCTGTGATCAATTTGTTTTGTGATGGCGTTGGAGTAATATATTCTTAAATCGTGTGAAGATGACTAAAAAACGTTACCAATTTACTTGAAAAAGAAAACATATCAATGAATATATTATTAATATTCCTAATTTAATAATTAACATAACATTAAATAGACGCATCTTGAATTTTTATGGCAAATTATGTTTTGTTCTGTCCGCGTCGTTTGCACAATCTGCGCGTCGCGTAGTCATGATATTTTTAGACCATGCCTCAGCTGAAGTTATAGCCTTAAATATTTTAAATACTTATCTTGGAATAGATAATCTGGAATTAGAATACAATGAATTCAAATGTTTAGTTCTTTGGACAAAAAATTTAAAGATCTTCGACAGCATCTTGAAAACATAGAACACGATCACATGAATAAATTATCATCATGCTGGGCTGAAAATTTTTCATGCTTAAAAATGCATATTTGCTCTATTATCAGCATTTCGTTCAAAATAGCCGATATACTGGATTATTTGTTAGGTTGGGTTAGTTTAGATTAGGTTAAGTTTTCCTTCTTGAATTCATGAATTTTGCCAAAATCGGCTTGACAATTAGTGCGGTTCGGATGTAGGTAGACCAAGATATAATGGTATTCCTTAAATGGTTTCTAATTCAATTTGGAAAAAAGACATTTGACACAGAATGCTCAGCATCATGGCACCCACAAGGGGAGGGGCTGACAGGGCTGTAACCTTGAAGGCCGGGCTCAGGAAGAGCCTTGGGTGGCGAGTCGACCAGATACGTGAGATAAATACATCACAAATTTGCTCTAATAGTAAAAAAAAGTCGCCTACGGCGCTATTGTACTAATGATACAAATATGTAAAGATATATGGTTTTACGGTGCAATTTTTAACTTGGTAGGTATGTGGCGATATTTTTTATACACCATTTGGAAAACGCCACTACAGTTCGTCACACTGCCTTTACTCTTATGCCAGCGCTCCATTGGTGAGCCAAAAGTCCGAGGATAATAAATCGTCTGATTTGTCTATGCTCTGCTACTGATCAACAAACGAATAAAAAAGTCGAGCTGTCAAAAGTCAAAAGTCAAAATTTTCGATTATCATAATGTCTTCTGATAATCCTATAACTTTGTGTTATTTATGTAGACTTGCATAAATAATACAGCAGTGAAAATAACACAAGTTTTACGTTTTCTTTAAATTAACAAATTAATCAATGAAAATGTTTAAAATAATTGCAGATTTTTTTTCGTTCCGAACGATTGCGTATTAATGTCAAATCGAATCTGCATAGTGATCGACGGACGAACTCTGGTAACTCGGAGAGTATCGATAGGTAGGGGAGGCCGCCAAACATCCTAGTCTGGGGGCCCGTTTCAGGATGTGGGGGACATGGTGAAATGCCATCAGTTAAATGTCATAACAACCAAAAGTAAGACGTTGGATTTTTTAAACAACAAAAGAAATTGAGAGCATTCGTGCAATAAAAATTCTTCAAATTTTTGTATCGTGTGTTCGGAGCCTTACATTTTCTTAACTAAAATATAATAATGTGACAATATTTGTTATGTGAGAAATGGGTCTATGAAGAATGCTCAAAATTTAGTTGGTTTAATAAAATGCTGGTAATTGTTTAGTCTATTTAGGTTAACCTAAAATCTGATATCACAATATGTTGGCCACTAAATTTAATACCATCTAACATCAGGGTTGGCGAACCTTTTTATGTACGAGTGTTAAAATTTCCCAAATATTGCTTTTGACTGTCTGACGTGCCGAGCAGTTTTTCATGGGGGAAAAGTGGCTTTTAAGAATTCTATCTTGAAACTGTCTGCCAGAATCACTACTACTTCTAGCTCCACCAACTTTTGTTTCTTATTTTTGTGAGAATGTGAAATTGTTTGTTATTGTACCTATTACTAAGTTTGGTTCTTTACACACAAATCGACATAAAAATTGCTCCGATCAGATGAGGTATTCTCTCGTTACAGTAGTCGCAAGCATTGTAAATTTATCAAAATCAGAGGTTCGCAGCGCGGCTTGCCCGCCGCCTGATGAGGTTAATGTGAAAATATTATCTCATGTGACGCGTAAAGCCTTAGGACCGACCTATACAATTATATATTGTTTACATTAAAAGTACCTACTGCTAATTTTTGAAGACAATTTAATTTGCCTGCTATTTTTTATACAATATAATCTGTCATTTTTATTATGGGTATTTTTTTTCTTTTCAAAATAAAACATTCGCGTGCCATAAGGTTCACCACCACTGATCCACATGTTGTATACAACGGAGTTACGGGACGCTGGCATAACATGGGAAGACGTGAGAAGACTGGTGAGTGACAGGGATTCTTGGAGGTGTCGTGTGGTGACTAAAAAGAATTTTATAAAAAAATCTTTGCTCGTCACTCCCTTCTTGATCATAAATAGTGTACTCCTGATCAAATATCATTTGGGAACTGCCGTTCTAGGCTTATTGGAAGATGTTTCAATTCTTATAATGATTTTTATTTTCAGGGCATCCGCATACCTCGAATGTTCAGCAAAAGATAATACTGGCATAAATGAAGTCATTCTAGCTGCTGTATCTGCTTCAATCCGAAGAAAGCAAAAAATGCATTCCTGTTTTTTACTCTAAACAAACAGACAAACGACCTCAGAGTCAGAAACCGAGAAAGGTTGGAGCCATTACATATATGGACAAATATGAAGTTTACATTACATTCAATATTAATTACCTGTTACATTACATTTATCAACAAATACACGGTTGAAAATGTTTCTCTGCGGCGGACGAAACCGGTCCAGATTTATTTATTAAAAGTGGAATAAATAGATACCTAAGTACTAAAAAAATGCGTTTTATTAAATTAATCAATACCTAATACAATGCAGTTCCACCATGAATTGACAACACAAACACGCTCTAGAAACATAATCCACCCCGCACCACACTCTCAGTCTTAATGGAGCGTATCACGAGGCACTACGTTTGATGTGAAGCATCTATACAGTTATTTATGCCTGGTAATGTCCCAAGAGTAGTTTACTGATTTTACTCTCATGCAAAGTGCCGGGGAGGGAAAAGGCACAAGGAATTTGACAAAAAAGAAAGGAATTTAATAAATATAACAAAAAACGAAGCTAATCATATGGACAGTAAAAATTATGTGATGAGATCTTTACGCCCGCAGTAGGACGCCGAAAATTTAAAAAACTATTTTAACAGCACCTTTCTTGCTGCAGTTAAAATATAGCACTTATTGCAACAATTACAAACACCTTATTGTAATTGTTACAATAAGTGCTAATACTTTGATACAAACCTACCCTAAGTTTGATAATATTTATCACTTTAGCGGTCGGTAAGTATAGAATAGACCCACTGGTGGGTCTAGGACGATTTAGCGCTGGGACAACTGGACGCCACGCAATTCGTAATTATTAGTTAGTTAATTAATAGTTGGTGAGAATTTAAATATGCACACGTAAATAATGATTTAATCGTCCACATGTTTAAGTTTCAACGAAAAAAAAGGTTTTTTATTTTTATATAAAGCCTTAGGCATGATAATTTTCAATCAGCAATAAAAAAAACATTATATTAAGAGTAAAATGAATTAAAACTACTAAGTAGTAGATAGAAACTGATTAAAATTCATCGTTTACGTTCTGTTTACTGTTTACGTCCTGGCGTCCAATTATCCCATTCCCACCCCTGGTATATTATGCACAATTGAAACTAATCGTTATGATTTTAATTGCCAGTAGGTATCTACAATAGTCTTATACTATAATAATTACCTCTTATTACAATACATCTTGCGTATTTCCGACTGAAAGTTACTAACTTCCGGCGTGCTTCTGCGGAAGTGACGTCCAAAAGGACATCGGAGTGTAAGGACGACATGACGCTTTCGACTTGACGAGTTGTGACATTTCGCTACACAGGGGTTCCGGTTCGGAGTTGAAGGGTTTCGTGAACACCAAAACAATACCGGATTAGCCCTATCGGCGAGAGAAAACATGTGTAGACAAGGAAAACATTATTATCTTTACACGAAATAATAGGTAGGTAAGTTGGATGTTCTTTCCAGCATTTTAAACGAAACTGATTCACCATATTTTTAATATTGCCTCTACGTACTCACCACTTCCATGGGCAGGGGCGGCTCTACCTTAAGGGTTCATAGGGACCATCCCCACATCGTTTTCATGTCAAAAATACAGGTCCGATATTTTTATCGTTGTCATAATATACCTACTTAATTACATGATTAAATGAACCATTTAATTTACTATATCAATCTAAACCCGTCGCAATGTTTTATGGTGATGCCTATGTACAAATTAAGAAAGCTATGGCGTCCATTTTTCGATGACCGGGGTTCACTCACCGTCGCCGCTGTACACATCTCATTCTACAAAGGATGTGAATACATTAACGTTAGTATACGCATACTGGGGAGCGAATCAAATAACCCCTAGGTGAGCAAAAACGCTCGCTGTCGTTGTTAAAACCTGATAATGGTAAGTCTATAATAATAATAATTATTAATTAAGTTACTATTTTTAAGCACCCTTTTTGGAATTGATTAAGTAATGACCCAGATAATCATATTATTCATTCTAAAAAAATACTCGTTTTCTCATTAATAATATCATATTATTATAAGTAGCTTGGTACATAATGTATAATATGGGAAAGTAGGGAGGTGTGTATATTTAATAATTAATGGCTAAAACCCACCACCTAGAAAGTCGTCGAGCCGCCACTGTCCATGGGTACCTACCTCCCTTAACTTAAAGTCATGTAAATTCATTCAAAGCAGATATTTGAGTGCATATCGACCTTAGACTTAGGTAACTGCTCCCGAGACATTCCCATCATGTGGTTTGTGGGGAAATGACTTCAATGACTTTCACAATTCTATCTTATTAGGTAAATCTGTCCTGTGAAATACATATTTTCCAGACGCGGGAATCGCACATACGATTCATGGTTGCAGAAACGGAACACTACCACTCTACCATTGTGAGCACGGTCAACCTAATAATAGGAAGATACCAACATTATTTTATTTATTATGTAATTTGCTAAGGAACATTTCCCTTCACACTTATTATAATGTCCCATTAATCATTACAGCAGGCGTGAGTACCTACGTACCTACTTCCTACCCAATGGTGAACTTCCCTTGAGAATAAATTATTTCAGCGAAGTGCCGTTCAATTAAGTACCTACTACAAAATGCTTTTTATTAACATGGTGTAATGATTTGTAAGGGAAAGATAATTATTTTAGATGTGCGGGGAGATTGTAGACAAGTTTAAGGGTTGTTCGTGTGTTATGGGGTGTTTTTATTACCCCTAAAAGAGCCATGGTAGGTAGGTGGTACTCTAACATAATATAGTAATATAGATTATGGAGCTATCAATCTGTCGACGAGTTATCCAACTCATAATTTTATAAAATATCTATAATTTTATTGATCACCAAAATTTTTATTTTTTAGCTGTGTAATCGAATTGAAAAAAATGTTATTAGAATACAATTTTTATATTTGGTAGGGTACCAGTGGCGAAGGGTGAAGGTAAGCTGTTAAGATTCGACATAAATAGTGCACACTAAACTTTGTCAGACATACGTAGGTAATTGTTTTCATTGAGCTAAGACTACAAATTACAGATACCTAGTAAAACCTATTATTAGTTAGTTTTTAAACCAAGCCATACTACGTACCTAATAGATACCTAATTCTCAAAAAATATTTATCTAAGTATCTATAATTATGCCATTAAATCACACATAATTAGATGTAGAGAGAAGAATATTTTTTATTTTATTTAGTTTGGCATAGGCATCATGGAGATGTAACATGAATTTAAAAAACTTCTGTCCCATCTGCAATCTGCACTCTTAAGTCAATGAAAACAATTAAATATAACCGACAACGTATGCCTACACTATTTTTGTCAGATCTCTATAGCCTACATCCACAATAATGGTTTGGTTTTGGCAGGATTTAATTGAATTTTAAAAACAAACCAGCACCATCTGCAATTTGTATTTATTCTTAGTTTAATGAAAACAAATCGGTAGGTGAAACTGACAAAGTTTCATCATCAGCCTGAATCTATCCACTGCTGGATGAAGGCCTCTTCAAGCTGCTTCCACTTCTCTCAATCCTGTGCATTGCGTTGCCATGTATTTCTGCAGAACTTTATCATTTCATCGATCCAGCGGCCTCTAGGTCTACCTTGCGGACGTTTTGTACATATTGAATACCACTGGATGGCTAGATTTGTCCAACGATTGTCTCTTCTTCGAGTTATGTGTCCAGCCCGTCTTCATTTAAGGATTTTAATAAACTCTATTACATCGCAAACCCTTGTCTGCTTCCTTATCCACTCATTCCTCTTCTTGTCCTTTCGCGTTATGCCCAGCATGCACCTCTCCATGCCACGTTGTGCTACTCTAAGTTTCTGGATCTCTCTTTTACTTAGGGTCCATGTTTCACACGCATTACACGACAAAGTTTAGCGTGCACTATTGAAGTATGTCAGATCTCCACAGCCTATCTTCACCCTTCGCCACTGCTACCTAGTAAGTATCTACTACATGATATGAAATTAATACGATCGAATATAAAATAAGTTTGGAAATACAAAGAATTTAAATTATTCTGAATAAGTATACTTATTTAAAAGTATGTTACTACGTACCTATGTCATTTTTACTACATGCCTCCCCCGCCCCGATACAAGCGTCTGGGGAGTTGTTCGCAGAATCGCGGGGGATAACGAGGTGAGTTGAGACACTAATTGGATTCTACGCCAAATTTGTTTGCGGCAGAAGGATTGTTGCGATCTCCTTAGGGACGAATAGTTTAGGGGCTTTATATGATGCGATCTGATCTCTTAATGATTTCCATTATAATAATGGTAAGGCGTTGGGATATATTTATATGGGGTACCTAATGGAACGAATGTGGCGGAACTTAAATTGATTATTATTTATTTTTTAAGGGCTACTCAAGAGGACATTGAAAGGACTAGGTAAGCAGTGGCGGCTCGACGACTTTCTAGGTGGTGGGGTTTAGCCATTAATTATTAAATATGCATAGCTACATACTCTCTCATATTATACCTTAATATTATATTACCAAGCTACTTATAATAATATGATTTCTTTTAAATGAAGAAATGAGTAATTTTTGAGAATAAATAATATGATTATCTGAGTCGTTACTTAACACATCTAAAAAGCATTCTTAATTTTTTTAACTTGATTAATAATAATAATTATTATAGACTTACCATTATCAGTTCTGAACAACGACATACAGCGAGCGTTTTTACTCACCTAGAGGTCATTTGATTCGGTCCCCAGTATGAGCATACTAACGCTAATGCATTCAAATCCTTTGTAGAACGAGATTTGAACCGCGGCGATGGGATGGGAGTGAGTGACCCCCGGTCAGTGAAAAATAGACGCCATAACTTTCTTAATTTGTACAAAGGTGTCACCGTGAAATAGGACGTATTTAATTTAATTAATCATTTTAATACCGCGTAATCATCATTATGTTATTACATTTTACAGTCATTGTTTTATTTATTTGTATAATAATAATAAATATCTATGAATTAGCAACGGGTTTAGATGGATAAAATAAATTATTTAATCATCTAATTAAGTCGGTATAGTATGACAATGATAAAACTATCGGACGTGTATTTTTTGACATGATGACGATGTGGCTGTGGGAATGGTCCCTACAAACCCTTAAGGTAGAGCCACCCCTGTAGGTAAGTATATTACTACAAGTAGGTATAAGTATTTTTTATTCTTTTGACCATGTCCGATCCTAATAGGATCATATGGGCCTACAGAGTGGAGGTTTGTATTAACAGATTTTATTTATTACGAGAAATGGATGTCAGCCACTTGCTCAACCTATTAGGTCCATAGGTACTCTGACTCATACACAAATTTACCTACAACAATTTATGTTGGCCAAATAATTTATACTGTCTTTGTTTAAAGGTGAGGAAAATGTATTTATTGTTTATTGACGTAGGTCATTGCCGACTCAAGTAGAAAGCCGATACATTCACAACGACTGGTCCTACCTTTCCGCCCCACTAATTACACTAATAATCGCACTCATTTTCTTCCGAGTTGTACATGTAACGTAATATAGGTACCTATATATTATTTACTTACGAAAGTTAAATTAAATAATTATTAAGTAGTTTAATTAATAAGTTCTTTTTATCTTGTAATTATTAACTTTATGGCTTATTAAATATTGGGTATTCTCGTATAAACACAAAAACTGGTAACAGACTTGTAAAGAATATTTACGTAAGTACCTACCTAGGTAGCTACCAAGGAAACATAATATAAAATGAATTTTCATCAAGACGTTAATAGCGATTAGGTACCTATGTCTATCTATATAGCGATAAATAGGTAACTACTTACGTCTGGGCACCTAGATAGATTATAAAATATTTCGGAGACCAACTGATAGATGTCACCTTAAGATATGACATACACCGAACAGCTTCCGTCAAAGCGCAGACCTTTCAACAAAAATGTTTGCTTTCAAATCCCTCTTGCGTAAAAAGATCGGAATGAAAACACTGCTGATATGGATCTTCAGGAGCCGATAGAAAAAAATGCAAGACAATAGCAATCCTGGATGTTGAAAGGCAGAAATGGATTTTGTGACGCTTCATTGGCAAGGGATTAGTTTTGAGCCTCGCGTAGGATGCAGGCCAGATCTGATTTTTAGATAATACACTTATTATGAAGAGCATAGTGGGATAGATATGTGCATAGGTTTGTGAAGAAATGATTTTATTTATTGATAATGAATAAAATTTATATATAAATTTATATTAAATATTTTAATATTGTCAGAGCCAATCATGTATCTAAATTTTAATCAGTTTATTATTAAAATTTAAACACAATATGTAGATAGATATTTAGTAGTAGGTACCTACGTATCCAACATAATATAATAATCAGGGAATTCAGAAATAATGGGAACTGAAATACCCAGCGGGTAAGGTGATAGCAGGTAACCGTCTCGAGTAAGGAAGAATCAGGGTTAAACTTACACACGTGTCAAGAATACGTTGTACGTCGAATACTGAAAACTGCTCTCGGTTTATAAATTTACGCTCATTTAATGTTGGTGTATTACACACACTATTGCACGTGCATAATGCGTGCTTCATTTTCGTAGGACACTCACACATTCAAAAACCCTGCATCAACGTGCGGCGTATTGAATATAGCCTATCGGTATTCTATTTATTATCTGTTCTGTGATAATAATCAATGGCACTGATTTTATTCGCTTGGGTAAAACAAGATAAACTGATACAAAAGATAAAATATTAGAACAATTTATACAAAATAAATGAATTATTTAAAAATAATGTAACTTATTGAAGAATCTAATAACATTATAAAAAGCTGTTTGTTCAAAACCAGTCTTGCTGTGTGGAATTATAATTACGTAGGTATCTAGGTAGATATTATACGTAATGCATTGTGTTTTATTTTAATTATTATTAAAATGTCTTTCCTCCAAAAACACAGTGAGTTAGCATTACTTCTAGTACTCCGTTTACACGTGCGTGGATTTACTGTTGACAGTTGGTTCGTTCTATTATAGTGGCCATAACAAAAAAAATCACGTGGAAACATTTATTATCGTGCAAGTTGTAAGATTGCGTGCATTGATAAAAAAAGTTCAACTTGTGCGACATCTACGCCTGTGCAGTACATCGATGGTGGCGAACCTGCTGGGAAAAAAAAAAACAAACTACACCACGCAGAGCATTTTGACGTTTACAAATTTTTGTAAAGTAGCACCATACACTGAGAACATCGTTTCTCGTAAAGTTATTATCGCAATAGTTTAATTTACACACTAATATTGGTTTCATTAAATCCAGCCACGTGTACAGGCACTATTATTAAAGTAATTTATCTGTTTAGATGGGTATATACCTATACTAGCAGTATCACCCAGCGCTGCCCATGAGTGGAATGATTTAATATTTGAAAATAAAAATTCTAAATTTAATGCGTAGGGTGCAAAGGATTGAATTTAAAAACGTAAAAAAATATAATATTAGAGATTTTTATATTTAACATAATATACTTAGTGGGTATATTTTTTAAATGTATTGCATTTAAATACCTTCAAAAGTAGTACATATTCAATTTATTATTTTAAGGCTTTTCTATATAATATAAATATCCATCCATAATATAAATATCCAATCCATCATTCCAGGGCTTTTCGATGTACAATATCTGTGGCTTTTTCATTTGGTGCCAAAATATATAGATTTTTACTACTCCCCACTCTTGATGCCGCTACATACAATCCATTGAGTGAAGCATTCCGATCTAATGTGGTAGCGCTGCGTCGCCCGCGCCGCTCCGGCTCGATTGGCTCCCTGCCGATTAGCGATTATAATAACACAATCATTTGCATCTAACTTTCCCATTTGAACTCCGATCGAGCTGAAATAAACGCCAATATTTTTTAAATGTACACATTCTATGGACATTTTCAATAAAAAATGGGGGTCGCTACATTAACTTCCGAGTTTCAAGGCCTTTTTCCGCAAAAACCGTTAAACTGTCCCCGGGGTGCAACGGGTTAAATCTGAAATTCGAGACCCCGACCACACATTTTGGCTCATCGGCCTCCGTCTACTCTCCAAATTTTGTCGAAATCTGACTAATTGTCCGTGAGTGTAGCATTCCGATCTAATGTGGCAGCACACCGTGACCCGCGCTGCGTTTAGCGATTCTTATAACACAATTATTTGCATCTAACTTTGCCATTTGACAAGCTAATGCCTTAATTTGATTCTGACAGGAAGATCTATGAAAGAAGAGGTTAAAAAGTACCCACTTTATTCAGTGTGACTGAGGCAAAAATTTTATACCTAATTTGAATAGTGTACCCACTTACCTACCAATACGTAAAAAAGGTTAAGAAACACTGATCCTGAGCCCCAGACTTATATGGTTATGTGTAGACCTAAATACAGTGGGTAGACCTGTTATTAAAATTCATATAAATATTTAAATTGGAAGTTTAAAGGTTGTTCTTACCTAATTTTAATTCTGTCGCCACGCTTAGTCCAGTTCACCCCAGAAAATCGGCAGGTTTTTTTTCTAGCTACCGAAAAACATTGATGTGATATCTGCCAATCTACCTACGGTTGATATAACGAAGAACAATTTTTACTAGAGATCCATGAAAAGATACGACCATTTATTTTCTATCAATATGTGAGGAAACTGGCTACGCACCTCACTTCTTCTTCTGAACCTGTCACGCCCTAGCATTGGGGCATAGGGCAAGCACAAGTTTTCGCCACTTCCCTTCCTTAGCCCATCGCCAACTCTCGCGTCTGCCGCCATGCCAGACCTGCAGCGCGTAGATCACTTTTGTAGCGCCGTTGCAGATTAATTTGAAAACTTTTAGATATTACAAAAACACAGGATTTTAAAGTAGGTAAGTACCTAATCAATTTTAGGTAGGGATGATACCTATGAGTAGTGCTACTTGGATTAGGTACTTACCTACCTACCTAACGAATTATTATTTTTATTGAATTATTAACCTATTCCAAACGAATAGAAAATAGAAAATCAAAAATATGGAGCGAACATAATTATATTCATTGTAGATACCTAAGTAGGTATATATAAACTAGGATTTTTGAATGCCTCTCAATAATCAGTTGAAATCAAAATAAATCGAAAAAAATTCGGCGATTCATTCTTTCTTGATTTTGCCGCCCTTTGAATAACGTCGCCCCAATGCGGCGCATAGTCTGTCTGTCCCACGGCACGTCACTGGACAATATGCGGCCAGAGTCTCATCTCAGTTAGGGATTGCAATACCGGTATCTCAGTATTTTTCGATACCGAAATACCGGTTTTAAAAATCAGACAATACCGATATATCCAGTATTGAAAGAGGAAACAAAATGTATCTACCCATTAACATAAGTCGGGTTACGCGATGTCTGTTTTACTTACATTGTCATTCGACGTGTAAGTGTAAAAAGTGCAATAAAATAATAAAACATCACGTGGAATTATCAGTGGGGCACATACCTACACATCTAAGATCACTTCAATAAATTTATTGAAAGATCATTCGAAGAAGAAAGTGCCAATCATTCAACTACCAAGTATTTGTAAACATCAACATGTCCACCATATCTTACCTCACCTATTTTTAAAGGGTTGCATATAGGTACATACCTACTTATTTACATATTTTTTCAATAAAATATTAATGTTTAAAGAGATTTTTATATTTATACCTATTAATTGGTAGATACTTTTATTTTTGTCATATATTTCACGAATAGGTACCGGTATTCAATAGGAAATACCGAAATACCGGTATTGTTGTTTTCATTCGGTATTGCAATCCCTAACCTCAGTGTTCATAGGTAGGTATTATCTAATTATATAAAATAATTACATTTCTTTTTCATTTCTAGATCACTCAATAAAATTGTCAATATCATCTACCTCGCAGCCTGTATCTATTTAGGTAGGTATGTACACATTACCTATCTAATTATAGTTATAGCAAATCTTTGTGTCTGAATGACAATCAAAACTTAATAAAAGGATACCTAAGCAAATAGTTAGTCTATCTTATATCTATCTACGTACCCATCAGAGTCGGAATATGAATTTATTTGACAAAGAACTCCTAAGTATAAAGTAAAAAGCTCTGTATCCAAACTTGACTTGCAAAACGCCGTGAGCTTTCGCTCAAGTTCGTCTTGAAGCGAGATAATTTTCCATCGCTCCGCCTCTCGTCCAATCGGAGATCACCTCAGCCTCTCCCATATTATTAATTCTGACCAATGCGGAGGCCATAGCTGACAAGCCTCATCCCTCGATGACAAGAAGAGCATTTTACTGCCGAGGGGTATTATTTTCTCAATCAGGCAGATGCTAAAGCTGAACCTGTGATAATATTTTTTTGATCACTCCAAACTACATTAACTTATAAAGACTGATGAAGATTAGGTAAGAATCTAAGTTTGTAGAGTTTGGTACCTAACCATTTAGGTACCGATCTAAATATTATATTAGATACCTACCTAGGTAGATAGTAGGTAGGTACTATAATATAGTACCAGTCAGTGGCGCACCCAGGAATTATTATTGGGGGGGACCCAAGGAGGAGAATGTAAATTAGTCCCATAGGCTCTTTTTCTTCTTCATATAAATATTTTTACATATTTTCACAATATATGGCGATATACATAGTTTCAACTAGTTGAAAATGTCCCTCTGAGGCGGACGAAACCGGTCCTAATCTATTTAGTAAAAGTGGAATAAGTAAGTACTAAAAAAAAATGCGTTTTATTAAATTAAAACAACAATACAATATTTACTCCGAATTCCACCGAAAAAAATGTTCTTTTGATTTACACCACCACCGTAGTGAGTGTAGTCGTTCTTTTCGCAGAATGTTTATCGCAGATTTTTGGTTTTTTAATAATATTGAGGTTCCAACATATTAATTGAAAATGGACAAAAAAAGTATTATTGCATAATTTGTAAATTGCACAACCTACTCAATACAACACAGCCTTATATCTCGTTTATCGGTCTTTTGTCTATTGCACTAGGTGTACCTACACCATGGCCCCCACATCCTGAAACGGGCCCTCAGGCTAGGGCAGTGGTCGGCAAACTGCGGCTCTTTGGCCCCTTGAGTGCGGCTCTGCCACAGATGCTCTCTGTCATAATTGACATGGCTACAAAGAAGAAGCAAAGAAAATGGAAGAGGATAACCGTAAATGTGATGTTGAATAGACCGAGACTTCGCGTTTATTCAAAACTTAAATGGCTTGCCGACCTGTATTTATGTGTCGGGAAAAATTGGCGCATTCAAATTTAGAGAGATACTACAACGAAAAACTCGTAATTTTTCGCTAAATATTCTGTCGATGTTGCAAGGAAGAAAGCAGCTGAGGAGAAGAGTCAATAAAAATAAAGTTCTGTATTTAATTAGGTACTGAATAAAATCTGTCAACAATGTTAATATTGCAAGTTTTGTGGTTAGTGAAAAGATTTCCAAGAGAGGAAATTAAGAAATCGATTTATTGATGAGAACCTGGAATCGTGCTTAAAATTAAATCAACAACATACGAACCTGACTTACCCAAACTTTACAAGGAGATGCAAGGCCATTATTCACATTGAGTTTGTCAGTCATTGTCATGATTCAATTTTATGGATACCTGACTTACAATTTAATTTTTATTAATGAATAAGATCATTATTACGTATGATATTCAGTTTTATTCAGTGTACCTACCTATAATTTAATTAGGACTTAAAACTTTAACTAAAGTTTATTAAGTAAATTAGCAGTGTACCTACTTACTACCTACGTATATAATTTAAGTTTAAGAAATTTGGCTCTCAAAAAAAATCTCAATCGTTCTACTGTTGATATTTGGCTCTATTGACTAATGAGTTTGCCGACCACTGGGCTAGGGTATTTGACGGCCCCCCTATCCACTGCTTAGATTAAAGGCAGTGTGTAACACTATATTAACGTTTTTCAAATTGTGTTTTAGTTCAAATTGAGGGTACTTATACAGTGAGTTATTGGCGATTTTCAATACATCTACTTTAATAATGGAGCTGTCGAGTATCGACACATAATAATCAGAAAATATATTGGACATTTATATAAAATTTAAATGTTCATAGTCATGAAGTATAATAGCGCCGCAGGCGAATTTTTTACTATTAAAGCTAATTTATGATGTGTGTATATCTCACTTATCTGGTCAACCCGACACGCCGGGCCCCCCACAGCCCGGTCCCCCAGGCTAGAGCCCTGTCAACCCTCCCCAGCCATGACCTAATACCACTCCGGAATTCGGGTGGACACCGAGAATTTCATTAGGGAACGGGTTTCTAAAAAAACCTGACATTAGTGTTTCGAAATTTTTGTATTAGAAATTAAAATCTAAGAAATATTACTAAAAAGGGTGCTGGAGAATTACAAATCATTTTTTGCCGTGTTGTTTGTCCAAGCCCAAGGTATAGTTTATTGGCTTTCGATTTCAATATGTAAACTCATTCTGGGTGCGCTACTGGTACCAGTACATATATTTTACTTATACCGATGGTTCATGATCATGGTTTTCGTCAAATTTAATACTGATGCTGGTAGGTAGGTGCATTCAAAATGAGTGCATTTTCTCAGGTGTGGAATTCGTAGGTAGGTACCTACCTAGGTACCTATCAACCTACTATCTAGTGAATCTACACACGAATGAGTAAGTTAGATTGTTTGTCAATAGGTGTCTACGTATCCAGTAGGTAGGTACCTGGTACCTAGATATATAGGAGTCAGCCTAGGTTCTAATCTAGATACCTAACTAGGTACCTAATGTGTTTAATCCAGAGCAAGAAATTACCCAACAGGTTGAGCGAATGGTTAACAACCATTCTCCATGTTTCAATAGCCTCCTAGCGCTTTGTCACTCTGCGGAGACCTACTCTGAGGAGAACTAGGTAGGTATCTAGGTACCAGATGTGGTAGCTGTTTTGAATCAGGTTTCGCTTTATTACCTTAGGTCAGGGGTCGGCAAACTCGTGGACCAAAAGAGGCAAAAGAGCCAAATATGAGTTTCACAACGGTTAAAAAAAATTCGAGAGCCATACATAATAGGTATATTTTTATAAATATGATTTATTTCAGTGAATGTTATTGTTTATTTATCAAGTAAAGAAGATTTTGCGAATAAAACTAACGCAAATATAAGTTTTTTTATTGTTGAAATTATAAATATAATTTTCACAGAAAATGAGCTACATACAATTTTCACGCATTCCTTAAAACTAATGTGAACAAAGACCTTCCTTGCCTTTATTTGGAGAGTGTCTGTATGTTTGGCATGAAACTTGTAGTTTTCAATTTAAGCGCGACTCCAAATTCTCGTCGGTTATTTAGCTTCTCTAAATGTTCGGAAAGCTATACCATGTATTAAAAATCGTAGTATCTACCTTATTATGTAGATCTTTTAGAGCGCTCCGTGTGTTGTGAAATTAAATTGCATTTTTCTTTCTTCAAATCCTCAATTTTGGTGGCAAGACTTACAAATTTGGAGCTACATAACTCTTTGCTTGTTAAATCCACCAAAAAAAAATCTATTTCAAAAAGTGCTCGTGTCAATATGAAATGGAGACAAATTTAATTTGTCGACTTTTGCTATTGACACGAGCACTTTTTGAAATAGATTTTTTTTGTAAAAAATGTGAATTGGGAATTTGGCAAAGAGCCGCACGCCAATACCCAAAGAGCCGCATGTGGCTCGCGAGCCACGGTTTGCCGACCCCTGCTTTAGGTGGTCATAAAACCAACGCACCGACTGTCCTCCAATGTCCTCAATTTACGTGACAAACTTTAATAATTTACCTAATGCATAAATGCATAGATAGATGCTATTAGGTATGAGACAGACGTTGAAAATAACATAACACGTGTTTAAGTTTATCCCATATTTTTCCACATTAGAGATCCGTGGGTACCCTGTTATATCACACTCGGTAGGGTAAGCCATTTCTCATTCATTCTGTGTTTCATAATGTTTATTAAATTTTGACATGTAGCACAACATGCATTACATATTTGAGAACAGTCTAATCTCGCGTGTCCCTTCGTTTTATGGGCTAAAATCATAACTTTAGCTCAATTTAAATCATAACATTTGAACTCTGGTTCAAAACTACTACCGTATGCCCTCAAACCAATTGGTAATCCTGACATAGGCAGTAGGTATGTACCTACCTAAGTATTCATTTTATGTTTCCTGGGATTTATGATTTGATGGTTTTTATTTTGGAGGGTACGTACCTACTCAATCAGTGCCTCGGGTCTCCACATCTCTGAGTTCGCCACTGTAGGTATTCACATCACAAATATTAGGTAGGTACCGAAGTACCTATATCCAGTACCTATCCATCCAGAGGAAGAGTGCTGTTTAGGAAAACGAAATGGCAGTGGGCGTCACGATCGTTTATCTTTACTCATGTAGTTACAGAGACGCTCCGCGATAATTATCTTGTAGGTAATAGGAGATCCTACATTTTTAGGGGTAGATAATTTTGAGAGGGATTGGTATGTCTTACAGTTTTAATGATTCTACTATTCACGGTCTATGACCTGATATTTCGGGTGTCCTTTTTTAATGGTGAGTAGGTAGTGCTAATAGAGGCAAATAATATGTAGGTAGGTACATGCAATACATTTTATAGAAAATAAAGAAAATTACATTTTAGAGTGTTCAATTAGGACCATTGCATATCTAAAACATTAAAATAAAAAATAATTAGTACCTAGGTAGTAGGTAGGTACTTATGTGTTTGTTTAATACTCTCATCGTAGTAGGTAGGTACTTACCTACCTACCACATGTTATTTAATGGCCACAGAACAGATAATAAATAGAATACCGATAGGCTATATTCAATACGCCGCATGTTGAAGCAGGATTTTGAATGTGTGAGCGTCCTACGAAAATAATAAAAGCACGCATTATGCACGTGCAACAGTGTGTGTAATACACCAACATTAAATGAGCGTAAATGCATAAACCGAGAGCAGTTTTCAGTATTCGACGTAAAACGTATTCTTGACACGACGTGTGTAAGTTTAACACGGATTCTTCCTTACTCGAGTCGGTTATATAGGTACCTGCTATCGCCTTACCCGTTATGTATTTCAGTTCCCATTATTTCTGAGTTCCCTGTTAATGGCTATTCATCAAAAAGTTTTGAGTTTGGACCCCTCCAGGAATGGAAAAATAAATTACCTATTTAAGAAATATTACTTCTTCCTGCTCTTCGTTAAGACCGCATGACTGGGGATCGTGACCTTGATGGTTTGGCTGTTGAACATCCTTCTAACCGGGTTGGGCCCACTCGGTATTCTACGACACGCAAGTGGCCATCTGGGGAATCAAAATGTTTGTTTTAATATTCTGACGCATGCCTAAAAGATATAACAGCGCGGATGACACAAACGGACACTAACAATTCTAATAATTATCATCATTTTGCAACGCGCATTCTGTAACCACTTGTGGATGCGGCAGCTCGCAACAACTCGTAGGTGAGCTCCTTATGGCAGGCTAGGTGTTTATCGCTAGACTCAAAGTGTGGAGTGTCTGGGTATAGTGAATGTACCCTAAAGTGCGGGGGTCCTCGGTTGAAGCGACGAGAAGCAATAAGTGAGTAGTAGGTAGATGGGATAAATGTGGAAGTCAGTGGTAGGTAGGTACCTACTTGATAAATTTTGATCACCGCACTCCCACCACCTTAAAAATGAATACTACCTACCTAGCTACTATTTTTTATGGATATTTTTTCTAAAGGATTTTCTATGTGCGCGCCTGCACGTTGGTAGATACCAGTGGTGAAGGGTGGAGGCAGGCTGCTAAGATCCGCCATAAATAGTCATACGTGTTTGTTTTCATTGAAATAAGACTACAATTTTATTGAAAGTGATAGTGTTGGATAGTTTTTATAATTCAATTAAACGCTGCGAAAACCAAGCCATAGTAGATAACAGTCAAAAAATACTCGTCTATCTATAAAATACCTATCTAAATTTATGCAATTAAATCATACATATCTACTTAACTTTGAATATTTTATAGATATCTAGAATATTATTTTGTATCTAGGCAGGACTTAATGAATTAAAAAAATGAACCAGCAATATGTGTAAGTAATATGCATTCTTAATCCAACGAAAACAAATAGGTAGGTAGGTACCTAAGTAGGTATGAATGAAAAATAATTTTGTCGTATCGCCCAAAATATACGAAAACTATTATGGCTTGGTGTACCCAGGGCTTAATTATTTTTTAAATACTATCCAATATCATCTGGAAAGTGTAGTTCAATATAAACAAATACGTACCTACCTATGACTAACAAGGTTTAATGTGCACTATTAATGGCGGATCTTAACAGCCTACCTCCACCCTTCGCTACTGGTAGATACATATAGGTTGGTATAGGAACCTAATTAACAAATTGGGTAAATATACAATTATAGTGGAATGTCATAGTAGAGGTGTGAAGTGCTCTTCAAATGAACTTACAAACAACGCGAAGTCACTTGTTTGTAGTTAGCTTTATCAGTTGAGCAGACATGGCCCCACTTCTTTAAACTGGCCTCCAGGTCAGGATTTTTGGCAGGCCCACCTACTTATCGCTAAGGTTAGTTAAGTTAAATTATAAAATTCCTATGAAAAAGGTATGGTCCCAATATTTAAGCTCGATTTGATATAAGTACCTACTTAAATAAAAAGGATTTCAAGTTACGTACATTTATATGTTTTTTAACTTAATTTTATTAATAAATATGACCATAAAGAGGAGATAAATATGTAAGTAACAAATTCTGATTTTTTGTAAAATTGTAAGTTTATCTTTTAAAAAAAATATTTTTCACTTTAATGTTTTCAGATAGATAAATATTAATTCATTAATACAGTTGAAATTTTAATTATCAAAAAAATGTCTCAAATTGCAAGCTTCGTATTTTTCCGCTAGGTGCCTCTGCTGGTAGGATAAGATAGATATATCAATCATCATACCATATCAAATTGCAATGCACAGCCAAATATTTAAATTATTCGACAGCCTTAAAGTAAAGTAGTATCCATTCGAGTAAATTTGTGATGCGTGTTAATCTCACTTATCTGGTCGACCCGCCACGCTGGGTCCTCCTATGCCCGGGCCCCCAGGCTAGAGCCCTGTCATCCCCCCTTGTGGGAGGCATGAGAGCAGATGTCCAGTATAAGGTATTTTCAACGTCTTTAATTCAACCACAGTCTGAGACAGTAAGACCTGCTCGCTTGACAAATTAAGAGCGTACTTCAGTGAAACGGCAAATAATTTTCAACAGTAGGTGCGACGAAATTTCTAACTCGTCGCCAATCGGAGACCGACAGTCGAGGTGTGCGCACGTCGATTTGTTTTGTCATGGCGTCGGTGATAGCGAAAATATTCTTACATCGTGTAAAGATGACTAAAAAACTTTACGTATGTAGGTACTTAAAAAAGGAAACATGTCAATGAATATACCATTATTATTCGAAACATAACATTAAACGGAGGCATGTTGGATTTTTATGACAAATTATATTTCGTTCGGCACGCATCATTTGCACAATCCGCGTATCGCCTAGCCACGATCTTTTTAGACCATGCCTCAATTGAAGTGATAGCCGTAATGATATTATTATGCACAGTGGCGCACCCAGGAATTATTATTGGGGGGGGAGCCAAGGAGGAGAATGTAAATTAGTCCCATAGGCTCTTTTTCTTCTTCATATAAATATTTATACATATTTTCAAGCAAGGGCAGTGGTCGGCAAACTGCGCCTCTTTGGCTCCTTGAGTGCGGCTCTGCCACAGATGCTCTCTGTCATATTTGACATGGCTAAAAAGAAGAAGCAAAGAAAATGGAAGAGGATAACCGTAAATGTAATGTTGAATAGACCGAGACTTCGCGTTTATTCAAAACTTAAATGGCTTCCCGACCTGTATTTATGTGTCGGGAAAAATTGGCGCATTCAAATTTAGAGAGATAGGTACTACAAATAAAAACTCGTAATTTTGCGCTAAATATTCTGTTGATGATGCAAGGAAGAAAGCAGCTAAGGAGATTCAAGAAAAATAAAGTTCTGTATTTAATTAGGTACTGAATAAAATCTTTCAACAATGTTAATATTGCAAGTTTCATGGTTAGTAAAAAGATTTCCAAGAGAGGAAATCAAGAGTAAATTGAGAAATCGATTTATTGATGAGAAACTGGAATCGTGCTTAAAATTAAATCAACAACATACGAACCTGACTTACCCAAACTTTATAAGGAGATGCAAGGCCATTATTCACATTGAGTTTGTCAGTCATTGTCATGATTCAATTTTATGGATACCTTATTTACAATTTAATTTTTATTAATAAATAAGATCATTATTACGTATGATATTCAGTTTTATTCAGTGTACCTACCTATAATTTAATAAGGACTTTAACTAAAGTTTATTAAGTAAATTAGCAGTGTACCTACTTACTACCTACGTATATAATTTAAGTTTAAGAAATTTGGCTCTCAAAAGAAATCTCAACCGTTGTACTGTTGATATTTGGCTCTATTGACTAATGAGTTTGCCGACCACTGGGCTAGGTTATTTGACGGGCCCCCTATCCACCGCTTAGATTAAAGGCAGTGTGAAACACTACATTAACGTTTTTCAAATTGTGTTTTAGTTCAAATTGAGGGTACTTATACAGTGAATTATTGGCGATTTTCAATACATCTACTTTAATAATGGAGCTGTTGAGTATCGACACATAATAATCAGAAAATATATTGGACATTTATATAAATTAAAATGTTCATAATTATGAAGTATAACAGCGCCGCAGGCGACTTTTTTTACTATTAAAGCTAATTTATGATGTGTGTTTATCTCACTTATCTGGTCAACCCGACACGCCGGGCCCCCCACAGCCCGGGCCCCCAGGCTAGAGCCCTATCAACCCTCCCCAGCCATGACCTCTACCACTCCGGAATTCGGGTGGACACCGAGAATTTCATTAGGGAACGGATTTCTAAAAAAACCTGCCATTAGTGTTTCGAAATATTACTAAAAAGGGTGCTGGAGAATTACAAATCATTTTTTGCCGTGTTGTTTGTCTAAGCCCAAGGTATAGTTTATTGTCTTTCGATTTCAATATGTAAAATCATTCTGATGATTTTCATATTTGGGGGGGGGGGCAAGGCCCCCTGCCCCCCCCCCCCCCTGGGTGTGCCACTGATTATGCAGCACCACGGAAATAGTTACGCCGCTGCCTGTCTAACTAATGTCGGAGTGATAAAAATATCCAGTGGAATGCGCACTTGCGCTAGTAAATTTGGTAAAAGGCGGACGTGCAAAAGATGCCCTAAAAGACAGCGTTTCCGGGTCGACGCCACTGCGCGGGTAAAAAGCGGCAATAAGTGTATAGATTGTAACCCCTCGGGGAACAGTTAGACGTTAGACTCCCCTAGGGGGCCGTTTTAAACTATAAAATAGTGTTTGAAATATTTTCTCATAAAAAATAACGCACACCATGTACTTTTTTGTGTATGCGTGTGTTGTACCTACCTAACTAATGAGTAAATCTTGGGTTAGGCCGGCGGATTATAGGTAATCCGTTAATTTTAAATTTGGACGGGTAGGTACCTAGATAAATATTTTATATTCTATGATTAGATAAGGTGTGTTCTAGGTAATAGGTGGGTATGTAACTATCGCACCGAACAAATTACCAACACGTCTTGTGCTGTCATGCAGAGATGGAGATAAAGACGTTGAGATAGATAGGTATAGTGATTCACTATCTCTAATGTAATAATAATATGTAGCCAGTGTACTGTCGACGATACCAACCGTAACAATAATCACATTAGCCTTTCCTAATTCTTGCGAACTAGATCGATCCATTATAGACTATACCTACATACGGCTACGCTCTATAGGAATGTACCTACTATGCTGAATATTCCGTGTAAAATATTTTTTTTTCCAAAATAAAATAAAAATCATTACCCACCGTTATATTATATTTATCTTGGTCAACATCGATTATGTTGCTTCTTGTGTGTTTAAATAACAAAAAATAATAAGTACTTTAGTACTTAACATAACGACAAGAATTGCATTATCTAAAAAATGTTTTTTATATAAAAATGGTACCTACCTAATTTCTATTTATTATTATTTATGCATTATTTTGATTTTACGGAATTTTAATCGTCTAAAAGGTCAATCGAAAATTAGGTGAGATACTGACATCTGTTTTACAAAATGTATATTTTTATATTAACTACTGAATAATAAAAGTAGATGTCACTACTTTTATTGTTACTAGTTATAGCAGACAAAATAATACATTCGTACCTACAGTAATTGAGCATTGTTTCAATTAAATATAGTACAGGTAATAAGCAAATTTCAATTAACTAATAACATGCACAATATATTCTGTTTTAGGTAATTGGTAAATACCTATATTATTTTAATGTAATAATAAATTACAATAAACAACATTGTTATTCAACAAAAAGTAAGGTGCATCTTATTTTTAATTACCTGTTAATTACCACATTTAAATAACACGTTAATTTCATCTAATGGCCAACTGCTCCAAACGCGCGAGTCGCGGTGTTAGCACTAAATGAATTATGAAGTTACTCTTTATTATATTTTATTTAAATGATGTTGTATAAAGGTTGATAGAACAAGTACTGTTAATAAGAGATTATTCATTAAACCTTTTTGTAGTGAAACGCGAAACTATGCTTTTTCGGAACGTATGAAAAACGATATGGAAACGTCATCGATGTCAATTTTTGACAACTTGTGTCGTGCCGTGCATATCTATGGTGTCGTGAATGTTATCAATCTCTATTTCCAACAATAGGCTGCAATTCATTTATCAGCTTAACGTTATCTCTGTTCATCTGGCTGTGAGTAATCTAACGTATGTATTGTTTAATTCTTTCGCTGTCAAACTACCTACCGGCAGAATAAGTTGCTACTGAATATAGCTGCATTATTAAAGGTTAAATTGAATCGGATACTGTCAGAGTCAATTTGCTAGTTTGTCTCATTATTGCCCGTTTTAAATTTAACGAAATGAGTTACAATTTACATTGACAGGTTCAAGAACGTATTTTAAGAATAAGTCTTTGGAAAATAGCCACATTGACATAAATTTCTGCCAAATAGTGTTAATATACTTATTGACTTTCAAATTCTTTTGCAAGACTAGGTACACAGTAGAACAAATTTTTCCATCTTATCGAGCTGAAATTTGAAACTATTATTAAGAATGTATGTTGAATGCAATAACTGTAACAATTTGTTTGTTATATCAATTGACTTCCCATTAAGAATGACAGATTTATGTAGACTTTTCTGAAATATTCACTTTGTATAATTATGTATTATATTTCTTATTAAAATGCTTATGATATAAAGTGGATGTATTCAATTAAAGTGTGTCGTATCAATTATTAGACATTCAGTTTACGTGTGAGCAAAACATTCCATTCAAAGATTCTGCATCAAATAACTTGGTGTATCTATTTCGGGCATCTAATGTCTGCTTTAATATTCTGATACGGCATATATAAAAGACAAGACAGCACGGACGATACAAACGGACACTAACGATCCTAATAAATATTACGGATAAACCACACACGTTTAATCATTTTTGGATGCGACAGCTTGCAATAAGTTGTATGTGAACAGCCGTAGTTATACCTGCAGGTTTTTATCGCTAAATGCAAAGTGCGAATTGTATCTGGGAAAGTGCAGTACCTATTTTGCAGTTGAAACAAAGCTATCAGTAGCAGGCGGAGTAAATGTAGAATTCAGTCACACCTGCTAGTTTTTCTTAAACCCGCTCCCTCCTGCGGCATTGAAAATCAATAAAAAAAATACTTCAAAATGGATCCCCCTAAATCATTTGGTACTGTTCGATTATCAGGAATACAGCGGAAAACACATTTTAAAAATAGCCGATAAACTGGATTATTTGTTAGGTTAACCTAACCAAACCTAACCTAACCTAACCCAACCCAACCTAACCTAACCTAACCTAACCTAACCTAAACTAACCTAAACTAACCCAAACTAACTAACTAAACTAAACTAACTATGTCATTTTTCCATGTACACTTGAAATACCTAATTTTAAACCTAATCTATTAGGATTAACCAAAGTTGCTCTAGAAAACCTTTTGTAAAGGACTGTCTAAAAATATGAAAGTAAATCGAAGATAAAGTTGCGTAGTGTTCATATTTAAATGTTAAAAAGTTAAATTTTAACTCTTTTACTACCACGACAATTTACTGTTTACAACTACTGTCGTAAAATACCACACTGTTTTATGCCGTTTCATGGAGTTTTGTTAAAATAATAAAATCTTTTTTAAAAATAACAATTATTCTTATATTCTATTATTTAATGCTTTCTTGGAGAGAGCGATCCATCCTAAATATTGACGCTTCCGTGTTGATGTAAATTATAGACAAAAATAAAAGATGCATTTTATATCTATTAAATATGAGAAAATATACATTTGATAGCATAATGAAATAAATATCAGCTTTCAGCACTTGCACTATCCGATGTCATGATGAATAATAGTTGAGAATCCATCACACAATCACCCAAATTGTACTAATAACTTATACTATGTGCAAGAACACAGTGGTCGAGCGGGTGTCAGGGCGGTAGCGACGTACACGACTCAAATGTATAACCGTGCGTGAAATGTACGTAGACAGTGTCTTTTTTTGGGAATTTCACACACGGTTATACGTTTGAGTCTCACGCGCTGATGCCGCCACGCTGCCTGCGCGTTCACTCTGGCCAAACACTATGACTCATTAAGATAGTGAGAACAATTAATAGGACACTTATTTCATGCCTCAGTTGACATGTTTTGAAATATAAACACTCATTATTTATAAAATATGGCATCACCAATTTTTTTTTAAATTGTGTAACAAAAAATTCCATCAAAACCCGCTATAATACTTTTTCATTATGTTGAGAAAATCAATAAAAACGTTTCAGTAGTGTTATAGCGGGTATTGATAGACGCATTAATTTTGTTTCATAAATTACAGTTAATCATAGTAGATTTTGAATGAGGCGATAAAATTTTCATGTAGAGATTTTAATAACGAATCTATCGATATATATATATCTTAATTATTTAAAAAAAGTATTATAGCGGGTTTTGAAACTCAGCGACACATATATCGCCTCTTGGTATTTTTAGCAAAGTACGCAAAGCCGATATATTCAGTGCTCGAAATAGAAAATTGTATGACCCGGAGCGCTCAAAAATTTTCCGAAAATATTAACATAAGTAGTTATCTAATTTTATCTAGCGTATCTAGCTCAGGCTGTCAAATTATTTTTTCCACGAGACAGAGCGATAATTTTGCCAAATTCTTGAATCGGAACAGCGCTCCAGTATGCTCCGGTCCATTTTGACCTGATCTGTGGTATTCTAAAGGCGGCCATAGACGGACAGTTTTCGTAGCAGTTTGAACATGGCACAGATAATAACTGTTCAATAACTGTACGTTAGTGGACACACCACATATCAGTTTAACTACCCCATTTAAATCTGTCGAACTGTCAACAGACGTGCCCATATACGTACAGTTATTGTCTGTGGCAGATCAAGTGTCAAAAACTATGGAGGTTATGTTCGCCGAGATCATACACAGGGGTATCATGTTTGTGTTAAATTAGTTTTAAGTAGGGTATACTTGAACGAACGATTGATCTACGAATATTTTTACTTTGTTAGATTTATTATGATTACAATTTATTGTTTGTGTAAATATATGTCCAGATTCTTTTATTTTGAATAAATTATTCATAGTATACTAATTGTTGTTTTAATAAAATTTAATTAAGATAAAATACATACGTATTGTTTTATTTAAATCAGGGTTATATACATTAAATTTATGTAATATGTTTTATTCAATCACCAAAACAATTTACTTATTGGTTTTGAATAATATAATATATTAATTTGGTACAGACATATTAACAACACACAATAAATATTGTTTGCGGTACCTAGTTGACACTTCACAATATTCGTAATTATATAATATGAGTAGCAAAAGAATACGCAACAAAAATAATATACTTCTTATCGAACGAACTTAGAAGATTATGACAGAACTGTCAAAATTTGCCGCCAAATCGCGCCAGCTACTCCTACTTTACGACACAGCTAGCTAACGTCACCCGAAAACTTTCGGTGAGTTGAAATTCCAACAGTTTTACAAAAACACGGGAGTGGGAGGTCGCTGGCAGTTTGAACATGGCACACATCTGAAAGGTCGAAAAGTGTCCGTCTATGGGCGCAGCAGATTATCTACCAAAGATAACTGTATGGTTATTAACTGGCATGTTCAGCCTGTTACGAGAACTGTCCATCTCTGGCCGGCATAAGGGCAAAAACAAAGATACTGAATGTAAGCTGCAAATTTTCAATTTCAATCAGCCAACATACAAAATTTTAATTTTGTAGGGCTCGCAGGGCATGACATAAGTATGAGCAGCTTCGGATATAATTTTCGTGTATCTATCGAAGACAATTGGTGCCGGTTTGATACCGCCTTTGACGAAGTGATTCTGTACAATCGACATCAATTTGTGTGCCGCTTGTCCTAAGTAAACTTTTTATTTTTAGATATTTCTCAAAATTCTACATATTTGAAAAGTCAGCAGTATTAGTAAACTCTTGTCAATTCTACAAAATTAAATCTGGCTGTTGGTCCTTTTTTTTACCTAATGTCAATGCTTGAAATGTGTTACAGGGATAAATAATTTTTGAACATCAATAGTAATTTGCGATATGTAATGAATTTATAATCTGAATGATTTAGCAGTCTCTTATTCAGCCTTTCATTTATATACGAAGAATCTCACGACTGGTTTATCTATGTACTTGTGAATATTTCCCACGATTGGTGGATTTGGGAAATATTTGTGCCAAGAGCCTAATGCAGAAACATTTAACTTAACTAAAATTTCCTCAGTACAAAACACTATGCAGAAACATCGTCCTTAGCTAAGATCATGTCGTCTATGGTTGACCTCGTCTTAAAAGCTTCGTTCGTTTTATCACCTCGTCTTAAACGCTTCGTTCATTTTTTCAATTGAAAATAATACCATATTTAAAATTTCTCTTTCCTATAGTTTAGGTAAATTATTTTGTAATTGTTAAACAATGTCAAAAATATGACAACTGCACTTTATAAATGCTATAACTGTAAATACATAATTAATATTTAATTATAATACTCTTATGTTTCCATTATCAGTCATTATACGTGATTTCGCAGGCATCGCAAGATATTTTTTTAACATGGTAACACTAGCTTCAAGCTTCAAGCCGTCACTACTGACTTCACTCTTCTCCAATTTAAATTCCGGTTCATTAAATCTTGCGTATGGATCCTTCATGTCCCTGATGTATCTCCTTGGTAAAGAAGCCTCGGCATTTTGCGCGAATTCTACCATGCGTACATTGTTCGCAATAACTGCAAACTGTTTATGCATATTATGCATGTACATGCTAAACGAATTAACATTATCAATATCCATATTGAGATAAATTGTTAAATGAATATGAGTGTATGGACTGTTTTATAGCACGCAAATTTATTTTGACAGCAGCTAGTCATGAAATTATTCACGTGTTAACTTTACCAACAATCTCGCGGGAAAGATAAGTGGACGTTCCCATGACTTGTCAAGTATCCGTAACGTGACAATTAATATCTGCCTTATGACTACCCTTATAGTCCAACGAGCAATTCAATACAATGTTCTGTTTGATTTGTAGAAATTGAAGATGGAGCGGCTGACACTATGCAGTGTCCTCATCTTCGGCCTACTGATGATAACCTCGCAGACCAGTTCAGCCAACAAAATGCCGGAGGAAGAAGCTGAAGTACTTCCATCAGTAACCGTAAGTAGTCTAATATCTACAGATCTAACAATGATATTATTTGCATGTAATGCCATATTTAAATAGATTTCAGTTGGCAATCAAGCGAGATGTGATCACTAATTTCTGACGAATAAACAGAGTGGTATAACGACTTGTCTTGTGTAATCCCTTTAGTATGACGTAGTATGAAACAATTATTTTCTCTAGTAAGAAGCAATTATATTGTCTTGTAAATAATAATTAAATTAGAAGAATTCATATAACATAATAATTATACATGATGCAATTGCCACAAATTGTGCATTTTGATTTATTTATTCATTCGTAAGTACAGTAGAACCTCGCTAATTCAGCACAATTATCTGAAGACATTTTGGAAGAAAGTTTTTAAAGAAAGCTCGAGTGTCAGAAAAGAATCATTGATAAGAGGTTATTTTGGTTTATAATAGAAAGACATGTTTTGCTACCTATAAAACCTTATTCATTATTTGTAGACGATTAAGATTACACGATTGAGGTACATCATATCGTGCCAGATCAGTGAGATTCTACTGAGAATATATAGAATATACAAGCTAACGCTATATATATATATATAAACAATTTGAAATTATTCGCCAATAATAATACTAACTAAAAAATCTATGAAACTCATTAGCGCCATGTAGCGGAGTTATAGGAACTAATATTGGAATCTTTCAGCTGCCTGTAAACTTCACATCCCAATACGTGTGTTACATCATTAATTCTGTTTTATTAGGGCGCTATTGATAGTCACACTTATGGAAAAAACGTGGGCTTATGCATTCATTCAATGGAGTAGAAAAAAGTGAAGGTAGTTTCAAGTAAAGCATAATCCATAATACCACTTATTTACATATGTATAAACTATGCATAGCTTCCTAAGTGTTCACTTAATTTTTTTTTTTAGTTTCCATTAGTTTTTTGCGATGCGGAATATTCACATTAGCTATTTTATATTTCTTGTAAGTTTTAGAAATTTCATCTAATTTTGTATGTCGCTTTCAGTCAGTTGTAAGATAATATACTGTGACAGTGGCACTGTTTTAAGGTAATTTATTACAGGGATCTGCTTTGTCAATCTTATCATGTGTTAGTTTTTACAGGTGTCGCTACATGTACGAATTCTTATGAATTTAGTATGTAATTAATTAATTTAGTACGGTCCGGTCGTTTATTTATCATTTTGAATAATATAATAGGTTAACTTTCAAATCATTTTGGAAAATACTAGCCGGATCATGGATGACATGTAAAAAGCGTTGATTTGATATCATACCCTTCATCATTATATTCGGAATTAAATAATAAAATAATTAAGTAAAGGTTTCTCAGTGTTTCAGGGTTACTTTCCGGTTCAAATTAGCTGATTGTAACCAAGTTTAACTTGGAAAATGTTTCACTATTCTTTCATCTTGTTTGCGTATGTTTTAACAAAGTCTTGCGTCACGCTAGTTGGAATACCTGTCTCAATCAATTGTCTGTGTTATCAGCAGGTATTATTTTGGAATGACGTTTTAGTTCACCATGCACCTATATCGTCGATCCATTGCCGACGCATTTTGTACAGATACACAGAAGGTTTTTCCTTTATCAATCTATAACACCTGTGATAATGCGAATCTATCATCTATAAGCGAATTATTTTAATAAACGTACATCCATATCATAGAGATAGCATCTCTAGCGAGTCCTTCAGATATTATAGTGATCAAATTGCTTTTAAATAATGGCAATCGATTTTATCTTAGTAACAAAGTGATATAATTATATAGCAATACATTGATAGTGATTTATTTGAGGCCAAATTTTTTCAAGAGATTCAAAATTGGAATGTTCTGGATATATTTTATGACAACTGCTGCATTGTTTGATTTAGTAAAAGTAGGAGAGTGGCGATGACTCCATACTAGTCTATTATTTAAACTTAACGCCTGCCTTCTCGAGAAAAATAATATTTAATTGCCTATTAATAGTTAATGTATTTAATTAATAATTACTTCATTATTTTATATTCTACAAAAATGATATATTTTTCTAACGACATCTGTCTGTAGGTATATATTATAAATTGATTGCCCTCTTGCCAAACCAGACCAACACGTACATGGCACTAATACGTAACCAGCTATGGCACTAAAAGGCTGCAAATAATTTCAAGTATACAACACGAACACTTACATACATACGATTACATAAGTATAATCAGTACCTATTATGAAATAATATTATGTCTAATAATTAACCATTATATTTTAACTATGTATTAATAAAAGCTGCACCAAACCATTGTATCATTAAAGCTAGGTTGCTAGATACCTTCAAAGTAGCCTCAAAAACTAGCCAGTAAAGGCAGTAACAAAATGTATATTAAGAATATTAAACATGTTGTGAGCTATTCGTTCGGGACTTGATATCCGAGAGGTGAAGGCTGGACCGTCTGTCTGCCGGGGCTCCCGTGATGATTGTCGTTTTCTATAATGTCATATCATTAATTATTTTATTAAACTACCTAATGTCAAACAGTATGCGATTTAGAGTTCATTATTGCAGTGGTAGTTGGTATGCGGCGCTCCGTCCACCTCTGTGTTGCCGTGTTGGGCTAAGGCTTCAATGTCAATGTCACAATGTCAAAACCAGTGTCATGCTATCACGTGAACTAAAACTGTAGGTAATTAATGACTAACGGGCCAAACAATGTAATTTATCTGAATATATTTATTCATTTTGGCACGCTGGATTCGGTACCAAATGCTCTTAGCGGTACATACTAGAGATGGGAAAACTGGTCGATTTTGAGGACTAAGTATACTTACTACCAGTATAAAAAAATACTTAGTATATAAACTTGTTCCAAAATACTTACTAGTATTAGGAATACTATATAGATGTTTGGCGTGCGTATGCGACAAAAGTTTCATACTCAACTTAAACTAAAACCAACTCCATATTATTAGTATTTTAAAATACGTATCGGCTCAGGGAACTCAGACTGTGTATCGGCTTCAATATAATCGCTAAAAATACGCTGAGCTCCTCTTATCGAAAAGTCCCATTTATTATAAAATTTTAAATTTATGAGTTGTTTTTCTGTTAGGTTACAATATTATTGTTAACAGAAATGAATAACAGTGATTTTTTTAAATTTTAAACATGTTTTGAACGGTAGGTATAAAACAAGCCTTAGCCTGTGCGTCATCTCACCACTGTGCTGCGACACAAAATTTATGACCTATTATTATTCATACATTCGAACGCAATAGACTAATAAATTAAAATATACCTATATTCAAGTGCTATTTCGTTCGTGCGCATTTAATGTCAATAGTGTTGAAAATTCTACTAACTGGCGAGTGCACAGAACAGCGACTTGGGATGATATCATCACAAGTTTTTTGGAATAAGTTTATTGGGCCACAAATACTTAGTATGGGTAGTTTCATCCGAAACTTGAGTACACAAACTGGTGACAGTATTTCCAACTCACCTCTAGTACATACGTACAACTATCGTGACAGTAGAATTTTCTAGCCCAGTTCGAATCGTGGTTGGGCATTACTATTTTTAAATATTTTTTTTAGTGCCTGTTGACTTTAGTTCGTGTACTTAATATCTATAATAAAAAGGTAAAATGTAATATTTTTTGTTCAGTAAAATACTGGAAATGTATGAAATAATCAAGAATCCAAAAAGAATGTCGTATTTTACAACTAATGAAATAATGCATAAAATGAATGTACAGTTCGACTCTTCTACGTCACCACTGTGGGTGGTTTCTGGAACTAAAACCCTCCCCCTGCAATTATTTTCACCACTATACCTATTCCCCGCGCCCATAATTCAGTGTGTTTTCGATATCGTTTAGAGTTTTATTAACATTTTTTTTTCCGACCATGTCCGATCCTAATAGGATCATTGGGCCTCCACGGAGTGGAGATTTCTATTAACAGATTTTGTTTTCACGAGAAATGGATGTCAACCACTTGCTCAACCTATTAGGTCCATACTCTGACTCATGCACAAATTGAAAAACAATATGTGTAGGTACATGCCAGACCCAGGATTCGAACCTGGGACCCACGACGCTATAGGCCGACGCTTAAGCCGCGCGGCCATCGTGGGACTGACTTATTAACATTAGCTCCGCCTAAACCTTTGCAGGCGAAGAACATTATTTCGAATTTAGAAATGTCATCCGGAGGAGAGAGAAAAAGAAAGCTTTTCCTCTAAATAATGCCAGAGATTGAGTATTTGCTATGACAAGTCAATACGCAAAGAGCATGTGACGCAATGTCATTGATGTGACGTAATAGTATCAGTGCGCGAAAACCATGTGACGTAACAGTGCCAGCGCATGCAAGGCTGTGACGTAGAAGACTTGATATAGAAGTTAGTGTATACCTAATAGTTAAGAAGTTTAGTCGTCATTTTGTATGTAGCATTTAGGTATTTAGGTAATACTAAAAGATCAGTAGGTATGTTGATTTTTAAACAAATCTAGTATAATTTTAACCTTGTGAGGAGACGTTTTAGGCTGTCTGTCGTGTCAAAAAACGCTAAATTTAACGCCTATTCAAAAATGCTAGATCTAGCAAGAGAAACGCTTAGTTGGCAACACTAAGATCTTGTCCAGATGACGCGTGTCTCGCCGCGACTGCATGTGGACGGCTCAATGAGGTCACCTGTACCTCGCGCGAGAAGTGACACGCGGCGATTACATGTGGACGGCTCAATGAGGTCACATGTAGCTGGAATGCGCGCGGGTTCTTACGCGCGAGTCAAATCGCGCCATCTGGACGAGGCCTAAGTGTATGTCCTGAGTGGCAGCGTTGAGCGTTTAGCGCAACTCAAACGTATAACCGTGTGTGAAAATGTTCGTAGACAATGTCTTTTTTTGGTCATACATTTATACGATTATACGTTTGAGTTGCGTAAGACGCTCAACGCTGCGCCGAACGCTGGCACTGAGGCCTCAGACTAAGTGCTCGGCCGTAGTGGTTTGGCGGGCGCGGTGCGGCGGCGTCTTGCGAAACTCAAACGTATAACCGTGTGTATTATGCCCCAAAAAAGACACTGTCTACGAAAATTTCACACACGGTTATACGTTTGAGTTTCGCAAGACGCCGCCGCGCCGCCCCCGCGCGACCACTATGTTCTTGCACTAGCCTGTGGTGCAATAGCGTCTGTTTCAAAACTTTACTCATTCATGACAACACCTCTACTGTATGGGTGAGTAGATACTATTTGAAGTGTAGGCATTCTCATTGCATTTTTTTAAACCTAGTACCTACCCACTCCTTTATAAGTGTCACGATAATGCCCTAATGCTGATAAGAGACTGATTTTTCTACACGTGGAAAGCCGGTAAAATCTATGTCAAACACAATAATCGCTTAATCAGTAATCATAGACAATTATTTTTAATTCATCATCAATCAAGTAGGTACCTATTAGGTAATTATTATTGATTATTTTGTAAATGGATCATTCGCTTATGAGTTTTATGAGTATCTATCAATACGTATATAAGTAGGTTGGTATGTGTTTATTATGGGCAGTGGTGGCGTGGTTGATAAAGTGCCCGTTTCTGAAACCATGGGAACGGGTTCGAACATTATGGGAAATCTACTATCCATCTTAAGGGGGATCCTTATACCAACAGCGGCACCTAGCGGAAAAATACGAAGCTTGCAATTTGAGACTTTTTTTTGATAATTTACAATCTCAACTGTATTAATTGATAAATATGTATCTAAAAACATTAAAAAGATTTTATTTTTTTTAAGTCAAAGATAAACCTACAATTGTAAAAAAATGTAATAAAATGTGAATTTGTTGCAGGGTCCCATCTTATTATTACATTATATTTTATGGTCATATTTAGATATTATTAAAATTTAGTTTATTAAGTTTTTTAACGTTTAGATTTTTGACTAATTCATCGTTTTAATATTTTTTATATTTATTTTAAAAACATAGATTTTTATAAAAATAAACATGTGTAAGTATAAGTTGAAATCCTTTTTATTTATATCAAATCAAGCTGTGTGTGGAAAGAGATGTGAAAAGTTGTCAAAGGGTGACTATTAAATTGCCTTTTGGGTTAGAAATTGCTGTCTCGTAGTCAACCCTGCTCATATTTCTATGAGTCTGCCCGATAGTGATTCCGGCCTCTTAAATAGATTTTTGACTAATTCTTAGATTTAATATTTTTATATTTATTTTAAAAATATAGATTTTTATAAAAATATACTTGTGTAAGTATAACTTGAAATCCTTTTTATTTATATCAAATCAAGCTGTGTGTGGAAAGAGATGTGGAAAGTTGTCTAAGGGTGACTATTAAATTGCCTTTTGGGTTAGAAATTGCTGTCTCGTAGTCAATCCTGCTCATATTTCTATGAGTCTGCCCGATAGTGATTCCGGCCTCTTAAAGTTTCCATGGAATTAGATCCTTAGGGGAAAACACTTTTTGGCGGTGATAATGTGTATGTTGCCTAAGGCATAAAGCCCATTGACGCAGCGAGTGCGGCGCTCGCGCAAAATTTCTACAAGTGGCGCGTAAATCATCAAAAATACAACGTAATCAAATACGCCAGCGCCCACTGGACTTGACGATGCCTTGCGCCCCGCTTGCCGCATGAGTCACCGTTTTTCTCTTCTCGGCGATACGATTTAATGAAAATACAAAGAAGTCCATTCATTGAACACGGCTACCAAAATTACGCTGCTCAAGGCGTCGTCGATCGACGGGCGAAAAGCAATTATTTAATAACAGGGAAGTCATTGTTTAATTTTATTGCGTGTCCAGTTTATCGCTGGTTGAATAATGTCGTCGTAAATATTAATTACAAGCCCCGAAATAATATAATATTTTTATTGCTTTGTTATGAGAGGCGCTGTAAAAATAATTATTTTGTGCTGCTTGGGCCGCTTATTACATAGGTGAAGGGTAATGCGCGGCGAGAGACGTGTGATTATGGTTATGAATAAACACTTCATACGCCGACTTCGCCCGCTCGACGCGTTCTATGGGCACCATCGCTAAGATTTACAGTAGGTTACAGCACTCCTATTATATATTCCTATTATAATTAACCTTAAATCTCTAGGATAACACACTATTTTATTGATATGTAATCATCTGTCAAACTATTATGAGAGTATCATTTGTTTTCTTTCACGACCCGATTAAAATAAATGATTCCTCCGATTTTTCAAATTTAGAATCACACGTTTTCTCTCATGCATTACGGATAATTCAAGACAAATATTAGGTAATTTTTTATGCAAGTTGAATAATGAATGACATTGAGAGAGTGATAGATCACGTTTTGATACTGCGCGGAAGTTAAAGAGTATGTCAATGTATAGAGTAGATAACTTCAATTATTTTATTCATTCAGTGGTAGATTGATAAATGACAATGAAGATAGAAATCAGGAAGGAACTGTTAGGGTGCATTAATACTGTGCGATATTTGAAATTAAAAATATATCATACTTATATCAATTATTATTTTATCTTGGATAATATAAACTAATTCTATGGGTCTCGTTAATAACGACTTCAGCACAGAACATAGATAAGCCAGCAATACTCGACTGATAATGTAAAACAATAAGAAGGTATCTATTAATTATTATATTACACAGATTTTTAATCTTTTGCTTAATGGCGGTCATTAAAAAAATGATATGCCATTAATCATTCTTCTTCGAGTACCGCGATCGGTTACATGTCTTATCCTGCTATCTCTGCTAGTGTCATTGTGCGTTAATAATAATATTTTACAGTTATTATCAATAGTGAGAAAAATTGGTAAATATTGTTGGGAGTGGTAAAAACATTAATATTGTTAGCTGCACTAATCAAGCCTTCATTACAGTTTAGTTTAAAAAAACGTCGTGATATAATATATTATACAAGCGGCTCTAGACGCGAAAATTAAAATGAACAGGGGACTATCACCGTAGTCCCCTAATGTTTTGGGTTTAAAGGGGATTATCCCCGGATATTTTGTATATAAAATAATAAAAGAACTTAAGTTAAGGATTTAAGGATTACAATATATAAAAACATATGAGCAGTTTTTAGCAGGGCTTCGAACCGTTATTTTTTTTCCGTTCCGATTCAAGTAAAAATATATATATCGGTTGGGTTCCGGTTTTCGTTCTAAAAAAATAATGGTTTTCCGGTTTTCGGTTCGGCTCCGAGTGATTATTTTTTAAATATTTTTAATTTCTATTAAAAAATATTTTCTACCATAATTTGAAACATTTTATGGTATTTGTATGATAGCCAGATGCTACGCTCCGACACCAATGGTTATGCTGCACCGGACGGCCGTAGCCTTAAATTTTTAAAATAATATAATATTATCAATTATAATATGTTAACGCGCGTGTTTGAATATGTACCGAACCGAAAAAAACGATATTTTTCCGGTTTTTGTTCCGGCAAAAAATAACGGTTTTCCGGTTTTCGATCTGCTTCTGGTTCGAAGTCCTGATTTTTACACCACGACATACATTGATATATACTATATTGATTTTGATGTTCCAAAATAATACGATTTATTATTCCTACTTATTCATCGATCTGGCTTTCAACTGTTGATTGATGTTGAATAATAAAAAATCAAAATATCTAATCCCACCTGAAAAATGTTAGAGCCCTCTCTGAATATTCATAGGTACTTGTGGCTGATAAAAATGTGTGATGAAATAACGTAAAATCGTTATTATAAATTTATTTATTACACGCGCATAAAGTTAATTTACTGTTCAAACGATTTATTGTCAATTTTATGGAATTATGTAGGAACAATAAGTCAATCGATTTTTATCGCTAAATTTCGTTTTGCATTTCAAATAATTGTCATTGTTTCTTCCATTGTCATTGCTTTGTATGCATGGCAGTAGGACGTCAACACTGTAGTACATCTATCAAATATGTCATGTTTCACTCATGTTATACTTAATTCTAATCAATAAATTTAGCATGACAACAAAAAGTTAATTGTAGTGTTTTGTACCTAATCATTAAGTGGCTAATGTCTGTTTTTCGATATCATTTTTTGGTTGTTATCCACATACATATGTACCCTCTGTTCTAAATTTAAAAAAATCAACAATCTAGTTGCACTATTGGTGTGATGAATTTAATTGATATTGTTGTCCTCTTTCTGTGATGTGTCCTCTTCCATAACACTACCTTTATATTATCATGGTTGCAGACATCTTACCAGACATTTGCGGAAGAAAAAAATCATATATACCCCCATACCTGCTTCCGGCTATTACACTAAGTACATAATAACATAACACTATGAAATCGTAACCAAGGCGCGTATGTTGTAAAATACTTGTTTATATTTATGTATAACCCAGGAGTTATTAGGTATATACCTACCTACAACTATAATGTGAGGCTTGACCTGACAGGCGTTGTGAGTATTATGCGTCAATTACATTGAGCTACTTTGTGAGCTGCTTGTTGGCGAATTTACAATCTGCATATAAAGTCGCCCAGTGTCATCATCGAACAAGCTAACAAGCAGATTGTAAACAATCTACCGAGAAAAGTTGAAAGCCGGTCAACTTTACACGCTACACGCCGGCGTGTGGGCCTACTGCGTCTGCGCAGTAGAGCATAGTAATAGTAGCGACCTCCCGGTAAAAAACGAACTACGTTATGTCAAAATAGTCGCTAGCTTGTTGGCTTCTCAGCGAATGGACAGTTTTGTGTGTCATCATCTCAATCGCAGTAGCTGAATCGCCCGCTTTTAAATTCGCCAACAAACAGCTGGTAAAGTAGCTCAATGTAATTGACGCATTACCGGTGTACTACGAGTTATTCGTTCTTCGAGCACCTCGAGTTATAATTGTCAATCTCTTGCTTTTAGCGATTACAAACATTTATTTTTTAATCTACGTTATACAGAAACTCGACATAATAAGGAAATGTAATTTCAACTAGGTACATAGTTATAGTTATTGAATTTTCCAATTAGTTACAATAATCCAAAAAAACTTCTTCAGTACCTACCTAAGTATTTCTTCAAATACCGACCTATTTTGAAATGTACGAAATTTAAAAAAATTATAACAATAACCCTTATTAAAGTCGGAGTAATTGACGATAAAAGTGATAAGAGTGTATAGTGTCCAGTGTCAAATTAAAAAAAATGGATTTCGCGGGTCTTTCCGCGCTGGGCCGGAGCACTTCATATGGCAACACTGCGGGAACTGTTGGAACTGCGGGTACACTTGGTACTGTCGGCACACTGGGGACCATGGGTACATATGGGGACACCTTCAGTTCTGGGATAGGAAGTACATATGACGAATTTGACTCCACTCTGGATTACACGACCACCACCAAACACAGCGGGGGTGTTGGGCAAATGATTTTCGGCGCATTTTTTATTAACGTGAGTAGCATTTTAATCAATAATTGAATCCGTTCAAAAATAGAACCTTATTTTGACAATTGGAAAAAATAATGCAAAATAAATTAATAAGTATAATTATATATATTTTTAAATTTAAATAAAGAACATTTTAGATGGTAATATAGGTATCAGACGTCCCTAGATAAACCGCCGCCATCGAAGATATAATATTGTCATTAATTCTTCAATGTCGACGTCATTGATATTAGTAACGTTCGTTTTTGTCTATGCAGTGTTTCCAAAAGTGTGGTACGCGTACCCCCTGGGGTACGGGAAAAGTTTGGTGGGGCACGCGCTGCATCGGGCTTTGGCTGCGGCTGGAGCATCAAGCATTAAGACGGTACTTCAGTGAAACGGCAAATAATTTTCAGCTATAGGTGCGACGAAATTTTGGACTCGCTGGCAATCGGAGAGCGAACGTCGAGCTGTGAACACGTCAATTTGTTTCGTGACGGCGACGGGGGTATTAATTCTTAAATCGTGTAAAGATGACTAAAAAACGTTACCCATTTACTTGAAAAAGAAAACATGACAATGAATATATTATTATTGTTACTAATAGAACAATAAACAGAACATTAAATGGACGCATGTTGGATTTATATGACAAAGTATATTTCGTTCGGCACGCGTCATTTGCACAATCCGCGCATCGCCTAACCACGATCTTTTTAGACCATGCCTCAACTGAGGTATAGCCTTATACGACATCAATACAACATCCATGCTAGAAGGTTTATCGCATGCAGAAGAAGAGCAATTATTGTTGGAGTTAGCTACAGACGAATTCTTGAAAAATAAATATAAGGAGTGTGTATACTTTAACAGCATTCTGGTTGCAAATGCAACAAGTGTATCCAGTTTTAACAGCGAAAGTCCTGAAATACATCTTGCCTTTTCCAACTTCATATCTATGTGAAGTTCTTTTTTCGGCATTTGATTAAGTCAAAAAAAGTAACAGGCTTTTGGTTGTGGAACCGCATCTCAGATTAAAATTAACAACCAGGGAACCCAATTATGATGATCTGTTTCAATATAAACAATTTCATCCTTCTCATTCATTATAATGAACGTTATTTATAATACTTAAACTTTTATATATTTCATTATGAATGAATTTTATTTTTCCTTTATTATTATTTTATTTATGTGCTAAAAAGGGAAAAAAATAAACATATTTTGTTTGTTATTAAAGTATATGCAATTTTTTTTTGACGAGGGGTTACTCAGTGTTGCGAAAATTATAGAAGGGGTACACAGATGTCGAAAATATTTGAATAATATTTGACAGGAAAATTGGTAATGCTATAGATATTTGACAAAACTCTTTAAGAATCGCCCTTATTGAAATGAAGGTAGAGTTTAGTTTTTTCAGTAAATTCAATAATAATGTAAATATTTATTACAATTCTGTATTCAAATATCCCACAATACTTAATTATTTTATTTTATATTAAAATAATAGCAACCAAATTGACGTATGTATACAAATTAACGCAGTTGGACCCTTATAACAATGTAGGTATAGTTAATTTTTCCGTCACTTTCATCTGCATTTATCTGTAAGAAAGAATAATTATAAATTTTTAAGAGTATGTAGTCATTTTATTATTCACACACTTTGTCAAGATAAGACTAAGTCAATAATAATATAAACGATTTTGCAATTACAGAGAATGACAATGGGTAGGTCCATAATGAATATCACTATTAATCATCTCCACATGTTATAAAATGTATGAAGCTACTCAATAGTATGTAAGTATAACTCCTCCTGCACCTAACTTCACAATACATAATATTTGCAGGACAGTGGCGCACCCAGGATTTAATATTGGGGGGCCCAAGGAGGAGAATTTAAATAAGTCTCATAGGCTCTTTTTCTTCTTCATATATTATTTTTTACATATTTTCACAATACACGGCGGTATATTTGAGGTTTCAAAATATTAATTGAAAATGGACAAAAAAAAGTATTATTGCATTTAGGGTGAAGTAAGGTTATTTGGTGATAATTTTTAAAGAAGCTCCATTTACAATCTTATTTTTTATTATAGAAAAATAAAAGACATCGAATTATCAGGACAATATAAAATTAAAACCTTATAAGAAATAAATATTACAAAAAAGCCAGGAAAATACACGATTTTTATAGTTTAGTTAGGGACAGTATAAGTAATTTGGTGATGGTGGGTATTTAATTTGGTGATATTGAGTTTTTTGAAGATTTGACTACCTACCTACCTATTTACAATGCAGCATCATAATTTACACAGAAATCGCACATGAATACGTTGTTAATGGCACCCGTTTGACATGTTTCATGATATTTTCCCATACAGAAACAACATTCAATCCATTTCGCTCCATTTTTTTTCTTAGCGTCGTAAGAATATGTTTTTCACACACTCCACAAATCCATTCGTCGTCATTTTGTTGTGATTGTTTTTTTAGTCGCTTGCGGAGGAAGTGAAGCAACTCGAGAGCATCCAGGTTGTTGCACCACAACTACTGGTTCTTCTTCAGCTACTTCTGGTTGTTCCTCTCCAACTGGAGTTAGGCATTTTGCCGAAGAATCTCTTTTATTTTTCACAGGTTCTTTACGCCTGGCCGTTGGATATTGTAGCAATTCCTCTTCAATAATAACACTAGTCTGCGTTCTACATGTCTCCGGTCGTTCTGTTAATCGTGATGGAGTCAAGGCCTCTGGAGAAATCGAATTTGGATTAAAGGGTATGATGCCTGCCTTTTCAAATCCACTTTTGATGTTTTTCGTTGTAAAACTCGCCACAAATGCTGGATTAAAAATTGTATGAAAATTAAATCTGCTTGGTTTGTCATTTGGAAATGACTTCATATAAATATTGAGTTTTTTCGTCCAAGCAGCTTTTAATGGTCTGTAAACGGAAACGTCCAAGGGCTGTAAAAGGTGAGTTGTATGGGCTGGGAACGTAAACAAAAATATTACATTGTCAGTTGCCAATTTTATCACATCTGGATTAATATGCGACGCATGAGAATCCATTAGATGGATAACAGGTCTAGTAGGCGAAATACCTTTGATAAAGAATTTGAACCATTCGAGAAATAGCTCCGAATTAATCCATCCTTTTGGAGATATTCTCACCATCGAATTTGGAAAACAATCTTTGATGAGTACATCGTTCCACCTTTTACCTTTAAATATTAGGAAACGTGGAATCCATGTGCCATCGGCACACACACAACCAACAAAAGTATGAGTATCTCCTCTCTCAGCATATGTTCTTTTATAAACAAATCGTTTGCCAATTTTTGCTACAACACGACTTGGTTTAACGACATAATTTATTCCAGTCTCATCGACATTCCAAATCTGTGACGGCTTATTTTGGAGATTCAGTTTAGTCAACAGTGCTCCCAATTTTTCATAAAAATCTTGGAGAATTTGCGGATTGGCCATTGACGCACGATATGCTGAGAGATTTTCAGGCACACGCACTGACAAAACATATCTTGCTTTATACTGACTCCACCAGCACTTACTGGCTGAATCACTTTTCGGGTTTAACAAACTATCGCGACCTACAGACTTGGCGATTTTATGAGCCAACTCCCTTATCTACAAAACGGTCAATCCAAAACCCAACTCCTGCATATTATTAATATATGTGAGCAATTTCTGTTCATTTTCTACTGTCAATGCAAAAGGCCTTCCTAATTTTGAAAAATGCGTCGTTGAATTGCTGTCTTCTCCCTCGTTCTTCGAAATAAATCGTTTTAAAGATGACCATGGAATACCCATGGCTTTTGCCGCTCTATATAATGTAAATGTTTGATCCTTCACCAGGTCTGCTGCTCTTTGTACATCAAAAAATGAATACGTCTTGTAACATTTGTCACTAACTTCACTTCTCTCTCCTCTTTTAGGTGCCATCAAAAAGGTGGTAGGTAATTTGGCGAAAGTCTGTATAACCTGGAATTATTTTTTATAACATAATTAAACACCCGTAAGACAATATAAAATAATTTGTTGTAATTTTTTTCACTCGTTAATTCATTTAAAAAAATATCTAATAGTGACCTAAAAATGTACTGTCGAAAAATGACGAATCTCTTAAAATTTCTATGATATTTGTAAGGCTATAAAGTTTAAATTCACTAAATAATGACAAAACCGTATTAATGGAAACATATATTAGGCCATGCACCATGGAAAACAATTATAAAAACACAAATAATGTGAATATTACCTTGATACAGCTTAAATGTTGAAAAACGAAAGATTTTTGTTGAAAAATGTGTTAATTCTCCGAAAGGCGTTCAATGCAAACACGTGTGCGTCGACTGATAGCTAATAACACTTTGAAAATAATTTTGCCAAGTCAAAGAATAGTGGAGACATCTATGCCTTATTCTTGAAAGTTTTCTGACGGGTTATTTGAATACACCTTATAATACAAACTATCACCAAATTACCTGTATCGCCACATTACCTTACCTTACCCTATACACAAACCTACTCAACACAACACAGCCTAATTTCTCGTTTATCGCTCTTTTGTCTATTGCACTCGGTGTACCTACACCATGACTCCTACATCCTGAAACGGGCCCTCAGGCTAGAATATTTGGCGGCCCCCCTACCTACCGCTAAGATTAAAGGCAGTCTGAAACACTACATTAACGTTTTTCAAATTGTGTTTAGTTCAAATTAAGGGTACTTATACAGTGAATTATTAGTGATTTTTAATACATCTACTTTAATAATGGAGCTGTCGAGTATCGACACATAATAATCAGAAAATATATTGCACAATTATATAATTTAAAATGTTCATGGCCATGAAGTATAATAGCGCCGCAGGCGACTTCTTTTACTATTAAAGCTAATTTATGATGTGTGTTTATCTCACTTATCTGGTCAACCCGACACGCCGGGCCCCCAGGCTAGAGCCCTGTCAGCCCTCCCCAGCCATGACCTACACCACTCCGGATTTCGGGTGGACACCGAGAATTTTTGACAGTTCTATTAGGGATTGGGTTTCTAAAAAAACCCGACATCAGTGTTCCGAAATTTTTGTATTAGAAATTAAAATCTAAGAATTTTTTTCTAAAAAGGGTGCTGAAGAATTACATATCATTTTTTGTCGTGTTTTTATTTGCCCAAGGTATAGTTTATTGGCTTTCAATTTCCATGTTTCAAATCATTCTGATAATTTTCATGTTTTGGGGGGTGCCAGGGCCCCTTGCCCCCCCCCCCTGGGTGCGCCACTGTTGCAGGGTTTGTAATCTATAGAAATACTTGTGTTTTATAATAAATAGGTATCTAGGTCCTAGATACATAACTCATTCTTGGAAATATGCTATGACAAAGAGGAATTATAAAATTTTATTGCAGATATTATGGTAAAATTTATTATTAGATTCGTACTAAGTTGCAGTCGAGTCACAAATCATAATAATATTATGTTATTAAAATAACTGATACTAAGTTTGTATAAATTATGTTGTTGGAAAATAATCAATTGAGGTTATACGGATTATACAAGTGACCCAATTAAAAATTAGTTAGGAGCAGTTATCACATTATTACATTACTATACACATGCGTAAAGTTTGAGAGAAAATAAATGACGTAGTAGGCGACTCCGAGCGAGAGAAACGATGCAATAAGCCTCATGTAAGAGCAGTCGGAAACAATCACCGTAACAATAATTAAATTTACCTCTGTAATTCGTGCGTTATAGAAGAAATCGCAATCTGCGGAATTTAAACGTTAGGTTTTTCTACTATGAAGAATAAGACCTTGTCCACATGGCGCGTTTTGACTCGCGCGCATTCCAGGTACATGTGACTTCATTGAGCCGTGACGACTGTCCGCTGTCGCGCGCGGTCGAGCTACATGTGACCTCATTGAGGTGTCCACATGCACTCGCGGCGACACACGCGCCACGTGGACAATGCATAAGCTTAACCAAATTAAAGTGAAGTTGAAAATAGGCGACTGATTAAATTACCTGCAAGTCATTTTGTATTTTAGATTTACATGTAGACAAACCCCACATTGTTAGTTAGTTAGTAACATCAGTGTTCCAAGCCTAAACAATTTTTTTTTTATATACAGTACACCAACATTATTTAGACCAGTGTTCCAGGTGGTCCGCAGAAATTTTATGTTGGTCCACGAATTTTTGGCGTCCAAATACATATGCTAAAATTCAAATAAAATCATTAAAAACCGTGCACCTGTAAGTATATTATGTGCATTGTGTTTTTGTTATTAAAATATATTAATGGTTTTACGCATAGAGGTATTAAATAAAAAGAGGGGCAAGGAATCGGCTTTCTCATACAACTGAACGAAGCAGGCCGATAATAGCCGACAACTTACGAGAAATAGTGACGCGATAAAAAAAAATGCAGGGCATCATGGAGGATTTACTTTGGTCATTATAACCTACCCATATAATATAATGTCAACGTGGAAATTTTGCCGCAAATTGATTACCAGCCTGCCACACAATACTTTTTGACCATACTTGCCTGCTTCACCATACTTTCATATAACCTGCCGCCCCTAGGTTTTACGTGACGAAATCAACCGCGACCAGACGTTATACGTTACTATATAAACAATATATTTTTATTTCTGCGTTAGTGGTCCACAAAAACGGTTCTCCCATTTTCAGATGTCCGCATGTCTAAAAAGGTTAGGAATCACTGATTTATACCACTGCTTGGGCTTAAGAAAACCTTTTTGACGTACCGCCCCATTTTCAAAGATATTTTTCTCAGCGCCCTATCCCCATCTCCCAGAGTGAGTTATATACGAGGGTGGGTCAATAAGTCCTTAGAAAAGCCGACAGGTGGCGCGACTAGTACTGTAAGCGGTTTGTTTTCATGCAGCGGCACTACCGATTCAGTATGCTGCGAAGTTTCAATCAGATTGGTCGGGTTGTTGTGTGTTTCTCGTACATTTAAAAAAAAAATTTGCTTGTGGAAAATGGAAAAATAGAAAATGGAGAAAATTGAGTTTAGAGTTGTTATTAAACATTTTAATATAAAAGGGTTAACAGCAAAGGAAATAAAAAATGAGTTGGATTTAGTTCACGGCATATCTGCTCCTTCACTTGCAACTATTTATAACTGGTTAAATGAATTTAAACGTGGTCGTACATCAACAAAGGATGAACCATGCTCAGGACGTCCTGTAGAGGTGACTACACCAGAAATGATCAATAAAATCCACGATATGGTGTTAAGTGACCGAAGATTAAAGTTGAGTGAGATAATTGAGGTTACAGGGATCTCAAAAGGTAGCGTCATTTCTATTTTACATGACAAATTGGGCATGAAAAATATTTCTGCAAGATGGGTGCCGCGTTTGCTCACAGTCGACAATAAACGCAGTAGGGTGGTGGCCTCTAAAGCCCTGTTGTCGCTCATGCAACGCAATCCGGATGAATTTTTTCGTCGCTTTGTGACTGTAGATGAAACATGGATACACCACTATACTCCCGAGACGAAAGAACAGTCAAAGCAGTGGATTGCGAAGGCAAACCATGCCCAAAGAAGGCGAAAACCGTAAAATCAGCTGGTAAGGTTATGGCTACTGTATTTTGGGATGCACGTGAAATTATTTTCGTTGACTATTTGGAAAAAGAAAAACAATAACAGGGGATTATTATGCATCTTTATTGGACCAGCAAAAAAACAAAATTGAAGAAAAACGGCCTCATTTAAACAGGAAAAAAATCCTCTTTCATCAGGACAATGCCCGTGTTCACACATGTTTACGATCAATGGCTAAAATTGAAGAATTGAAGTTCGAATTGGTCGACCACCCACCGTATTCGCCAGATTTAGCCGTCAGTAACTTTTTCCTTTTCCCAAACTTAAAAAAATGGCTAAGTGGACAACGTTTTTTTTCAAATGAAGAAGTCATCGATCGGACAAATGCTTATTTTGAGGACCTTCCGAAAACTTATTTTTCTGACGGTTTAAAAAAAATTGAGAAACGTCTTACCAAGTGTATTGAGCTCCAAGGAGATTATGTTGAGAAATAAAAAAAAAATACAAAAATAAAAACTGTTTTAATGCTTTTTTCTAAGGAATTATTGACCCACCCTCGTATTATCTATCTTAATTAATAATACAATTTTATTGTAAGTGTAATTTTTGAATTTTATCAAAATATTTGTATAGCTGTGTGTATTTTTTTGTATTTCAACAAGCTTATGTAAATAAAACAACTTGGAATTGAACTATGTAGGTATATACTGAAATTAAATAATAAATTTAATATTTTACATAAAATAAACTAGATTGCTTTTTATTGTTTTATCAGTAATGCAATCAGTATAATTAAAAATAATAACTAATACATATTATGATGTGCCTGGTGTTCTGTTATATAATATAATACCATCATAAATCGTCAGGTGTTCGAATTTAGAACTAAGCTCATCACATCACAGTATAAAAAGTATTGAATGATAATATGTTAAATGTTAGCATTTGGTGTCCTCACTCAGTGGACAACTTATACTGGTGGATCTATACAAATTTGTCTATATTTGGCACTATATCTCATATTGCATAGTTGGCTTTCAAACCCGTTACTGCAGACAAAAATATCCTCCAGATCTATTGGGAAACAATTAAGTAAACTCGCAAATTATAGTAGCAGTAACTAAAGCAGAGCGTCAAAATAGGCCGCCGTTGTACTATTTGGAATGTTTCTCAACGTTAAGTTGGCTACAGGTCCATTAACAACAGTAATCTGAATTTATTATTTGAAATTTTTTTCAGCGATTCATTCTTTCTCGAATTTTTTGCACTTCGAATAAATGCCGCCCCTATGCGGCGTACGATTTGCTTCCCCACACGAGACGTCACTGCATGTACTAAGGGGTAGGGGTTTACGTAGGGTGTTGATTTACACTTTCCACTTATTCACTGATTCAGGGACATTAAGTATATTTCGCTTGACAAGTAACAATTAATTACTAACAACATTTGTAAACGCACGCTTTGGCGCGAAAAAGGTAGCAAATCGTATTTAGAGGCGACGTAAGAGGCTCAAGGGTAGATAACCGACTGACCGTACCCGCTTTCGACCCTTCGTCCGCCCAGAAACAGATAACAGTAACTTTCTTTTTCTTTGTTTCGCTGTGCATCATGGTCTAGCCTTGACTCATTTACAATTACAATAATATCATTATATTCCCAACTCTGTCGATTGGAGGATTTTTGATGGGGGATTTAGGCATTATGATAATATAATAAATATTATTTGGTATCAGTACCTACACGATTTTTAGAATTTTACGTCCGCAATCGACCAAAATTCATTCCGCGATAGAATCTTTAGACCAGGGTTGGCGAACCTTTTCACCTGCGCGTGCCAACATTTCCCAAATATTATTTTTTGACTGACGTGCTGAACAGTTTTTCACGGTTTTTCTTTAAGAATTCCATTGATAAAGTTTCAAGCAATTGAGGTCGTGTGATTCTATCTTTCACCGTGTTTCTAGCCGGAGGCATATCTTTTATTCTTCGAATAATTTTTTCCTTGTTTTCAAAATTTTCATAGAGATCATGGGAGCATTTTAACCACGCTTTTTCATAACATATTCCTCATCACTAAACGGTTTTACATTTTTAGCGATTATGTTTAGGGCAAGATAACAAGCAGCTGTTCTCAACCGGTGGTCCGCAAAATTTTTCTCTTGGTCCGCGAATTTTTGGCGTAAAAATGCATATTATGCTAAAAATTCCAATAAAATCTTGACCCGTGCATATATATTATGTACATGTATAGTGTTTGTGCATTGTTCTTAAAATGGATAAATGGTTTTACGTGACAAAATCAACCGCTATCGGGCGTTATTATATGTTACCAAATAAATAAAAAAAAATATTTCTGCGTTAGTGGTCGGCAAAACGTTTCTCCTATTTTCAGTGGTCCGCAAGCGTAAAAAGGTTAAGAAACACTGCTCAAAACTATGCTTTGGTAGCTTTGGTTAAATATATTTATCATGTCAGAATGTTTTCACTTTGACAATTAGTATTAATTATAATATACCTAGTAACACATAATATTTTTCCCCACTCTGTAGTGTCTGATAATAGACTAATAATGAGTAAACATAAGATTAAAAGACCCACTTAGATAGACGAAGTAGATATATACTGATTGTGTCGTGTCCCATTCGTTTGCCAACTCTGGTACAGGATGATTGGTATTTCACGTCATGCAAATATTCATTTATAAACAATATTACTTTCTGGTTCTGAGGTTCTTATACTTGAATACAGTGACGTCCCTAGACAAAATGCCGCCCCATTTTTTATAAGTACAATATTTTTTTATCATCCGTGCTCGTGTCGTTTCTGGTCACCAAATTCGTCGAAGGGCGACGGAAATAAACTAGACATCGCGAACCCGACAAAAAATACTGTCCTGTTAAACCTTTTATGTTAATTAATACATTTTGTTTCCAACCAGTGAGCTGATTTTTTTAAAGGAAAGATATCTTCGTTATTAAGTAAGTACTGCTTAGGGAGCTATTTCTATATATACCAAATGATTCTCCTCGATTTGCCGCCATTCGAGTAACTGCCGCCCCCAAGCGAAGCTCAATCTGCCTACCCCCACGGGACGACACCGCTTGAATAACACAGAGTTCATGGTAGAATCTACCTCATCATGTACTTACCATCTCTATTATACACACCGACGATTTTATTTGACTCAAATAACGCAACCGATCCGTCAGAAAATTTAAAACGGGGTCTCCAAATAGTTCAAACCAGTTTTAAAGTTACCAACATCTATAAAATCTATAAAAGATGAGTATTTATCACTAATTGAGCGTAAAATATTACTACTACTGCTATTACCTATCTTTTTATTTATTTTTTTAATGTTTCACAATTTTTATCGATTATATATTTAAATTATACTCATTTTAATATAGCAATTGTGTACTTATATACATTATCACTCGCGAATTTACAAAATTGTTTCATTAGCCTTTATTTCCATTTTTCAAATTCCGGTTCCGATCGGCAGTTTTCATTTTCCGTTTCATCTTCTCTTGTCGTCAAACGTCTCGACGAGAGTGTGGATACGGCATTAAGGTTTCATTATGGACTTTGACACGCATGCGCACACTACTCTATTTGATGCTAATTCAAAAGAAAAATGTGCCGGCTGAGAAAAAATCTGACAGCTACCTGCCTACATAAATATGACAGTAGGTACACAAAATGATTATTTTAATGATATTTATTTTGTTTCGTTATTATGGGTGACTGTTTTTAGACAGTTTGATGTTAGTTTATTATATTGTCTGTAAGTAAAACTTAGGAAATTTGTTGTCATATCAGTTTAATTTCTGCCGTAGACCCTCTACGCCGTAGGCTTGGAGCTATGACGTGTGTCATACAGGCTTCTTGAGCTATATTATATTGGTATTTTTCTGTTTCCCAATTTGATTTTAAATTGTATGAGGAAATTCGAAAAAAAGATCGTAGATAAAGATATTTAAAAACAAAGTTATGTTTTATGGGGCTGATAGGGCTTGAGACAAAATTCAAACCATATGCGCCACCTTTTTAAGGTAAATCTTCACCTACCAGAGGCACCTTCCGGAAAAATATGATGCTTGCAATTGGAGACATTTTTTTGGTAATTTACATTTAAAGTGTTTCAATAATTAATGAATACGTTACACGGAACACTCAGTGTTTGAAAAATCACATTTACCACGACCTCAATGATGGTCAACCGAGAAGACAGTTTCTGACCTTGGCTGAACCTTGACTGCCGTGGGGATTTTATGTTTTTCGATTTTCGGATCGGCTATGGTGAGTTTTCGCTACATGTCATTTATTTAATACCTCTATGTCAGCTGTATCCATTCTAACGGCGAAATTTCTGTACCGCGCGTTAAAAAAATCACGTCAAAAAAACCTATTTTACATGTAGAGGAAATGGCAACATGGCTAACACGATTTCTCATTTCTTGATGTAGTCGCAATTTTTATCACATATTAGGTAGGTACCTATTTATTATAACAGCGAAGCCACATATTGTTAGGTAGGTATGTTATATATTATAATATGTTATTTTATATAGTGCAGTTAAGTAATTCAGTTTGTTTGAACGTGCACTAATTAAGTATGCCCGATAAAATGTTTATCTCGAGTTCATGCGTTCTCGTGCGACCATTAATGATATCAGTAAATTGCATTTTCCAAGGTTATGGCGGTAAATAATTATTATTTTAAATTGAAAAATATATATTTAGAACTTACTTGTCATAGATTATTGTTTCTTTGGGTTGTGGAGAGCCTAATGCACGACGAACAAGAAATTTCATTGGCTATTTGTTTACGCTCGATTAATCACTCGTCCAATAACAATAATGCTTTCATTGTATTGTCTACTTGAAGGTTTCCTTTAAATTAATAATACAGCATCTATGTCAGCTAAATGTTGCGTATTGGAAATTTAGTTTCTACGATATGGTTTATTGAATGTATTCTAGTCTAGGGAATGCCATTTCTTGGCGGGAAATAAGACAAACGTTTTGCCCTGAGTGAGAGCAAACGATACAACATTGTTTATGTAAATACAGTGTACATTCGAAACCTTAAAAATAATCGCGTTAGCCACTGCTTAATTGTTGCGCATGTGCTCATGAGATTTGCACCCACGATGACTTAGTACAGGGATGGCGAATCTATGGCACGCGAGATGATTTCGATTAGCAGGCGAACGTTTTATTTTGAAAAGAGAAACATTTACAATAATTAAAAAAAAAATACAAAAAAGTTTTACAAATAAATGTACCCATAAGTAAGTAAGTATATAATATTAAAAATGATGACGTAGCAATGCGTATTTTATTCGGTTTTTAATATTATTTTTACCAATAATATTTACCAATCGATGCGTAAACGGAAACGACGAGACATGCAAAAACGACAGTTCGCATTGTATGAAAAATAGCAGGCTTCAGGAATAAGCTTTACGTTTAATGTAAATATATAATTGCATATGTCTGTCCTTAAGTTTTATGTATCACATAATATTATCGCACTGACTTCATCAGGCGACAGGTGAAGCCGCGCCGCAACACTTTGATTTTGATCGATAAAAATAAATATATTCAACCAAAAAAATTGATGAAATTTATCGGCAGTCATTCAAATATAAACAGTTACTTATTATTTTGCCTCAAACATAATCGCTAAAAATGAAAAACCGTTCAGTGATGGGGTGATAGTAATAATATTATGAAGTTAAAATGCTTCCACGATTTCTTTTAAAATTTTGAAAACAAGGAAAAAAAATATTCAATGAATAAAAGATTAGCATTCGGTTAGAAACATAGTGAAAATAGAATCTCAAGAACTCAATAGTAATTTTTAAACATTTTTAATAACATTCTTAAAAACTGTTTTTTTTTCATTTTTCCCCCATGAAAAACTGCTTCGTCAGACAGTTGAAAAATAACATTTGTGAAATTTTGGCACGCGTACGTTAAAATGTTCGCCAACCCTGGCTTAGTCTGTAGATCGGCCGTTAGGTTAGGTTAGGTTAGGTTATACTTTTGTGTTGTGGTGTTGTAGGTTATATTGTGGAGACCCATATGGATGGTCTGGTGAGAAACGATATTTGTATTTTACTTTATTTACTTCGTAGGGGATGAAATAATTGAAAGACTTAAACGAGTACTTATAACTAGAGTTGGGTTTCGGGAATTTCCCGACGGGAATTCTCCAGAAATTTTCAAGATTTTCCATCCCGAATCTCGAGAATTGAAATTTTTAACATTTCGGGAAATCCCAGATCCCGAGAATCTTTTCTCGGGATTCGGGATTTCTTTATTATCAAATAATAATTGAAAAAAACGATTTTCTATATGGAAAAAGTGGACAGCAAACACAAAATTCAAGGACTGATCGGGGCATTTAACACAATTAAGCCAACCTTGACTCAAAATGAGCGCAATTTTTGCAACATCAGGGAATTTTGTGTCTCAAAAGCGTACGCGATTGTCAGACACAGCGATTGACAGTCTGTGTTTTTTAAAATTCTATTTTAATAACTAATGTTTTGAATTATTTTTGTTTTCCTACTTCTATTTTGTTTGTCTTCTTACTATGTCTACGTAAATAAAAAAAATCATATTTTTTTGGAATTTGTCGGTTTTTACACTGATATTAGGATTTTTACTGGTTTTTTTGAAATTTCCCGATAATTCTCGAGAATTCATTTCTGGTAATCCCGAATCTCGAGATTGAGATCTCCTCGGGAAATACCCAACTCTACTTATAACCAAACGTCGTTAACATGTTGTGAAGATATTTTGGCGTCGTTGGGACTATTATTTTATTAGAGTTTTAGACGTTAAAGAAGCTGAAAAAGGAAAAGCTGATGATTAAATTAGTTGAGAGCCATATTGTGTGTGGGCAAGGATTTAAAATACAATCTTAGATTCATTCGTACAGTCAATGGTATATATTACTATCATTAAATATCCAGATATCTCTACGATAAACCATGAAACTTGAATTTGTTTCGAAGATTTCGAACATGAAGCCAGTACTTAACTAATATTGAAGTCCCCTACGATAAGAAAAATTGCAATCGAATTTTCTAAATAAATCCATGCGATTATAAATTAGAACGATTTAGTATTTTTATTTCGTATAAATTATACAAACATGGTCACGGGTATATGATTAATTAAATTTATTCGTGTAAAAATAATTGTTCTGTGGTGTAAACAGACTCATTTTTATTAGTTACAATACATACATACAGCAGTAGGTATATACTTGTTATTCAATTTGTACCTGAAATACGCATATTTTTTAGATTTTTGTATGGTTTAATAATTTTTTAACACTATTTGGAGGCCTTCTTTTAATTTTCTGATGAATCGATTGCGTCATTATCGTCAAAGAAAATCGCCGCTGCATGAAGCGTATCCGATACACATAACTGTCTGTGAAAAGATATGCTAGGTACTTATCATTAATTTTATTATTGTAAATAGATAGTAAGCGACACATATAAATATTACATACATACATAGTGTTATGACACGAACAATACCACGGAACAGAGTATTCCTTGGTATATATGTTACGCCGAATGTGCGAAATTGACTTACATGAAATGGGCAAAATTTTACATAATTCATGTAATAGTCAAGCCCGTTGCCTTATTCATGAATTAGGTAAATTATCTGCCGAGTGCGTGAATTCGCCAGTGTATGGAATTCTTAAAATGTCAACATGACAGTAGAAAAGGTAAATTTAATACGGATGGTTTTATTAGTTACAATTGGACGTAATATAATATTATTATTATATTAGGTTAGGTTGAATGTCCATTTTGAGGTTACCTAACAAGTGTCAACAAACTATCACAAACAAACAATCGACCATTGCACGATTGATACCCAAGCACGAATCGAATCGCGAAAATACCTTTTAATAAAAATTTTCCGTTATTATATTATAGTTCTAGATTTTTTTTGGGCATATTAACGTCATTGTAGTTATTGATTGGTATGTATATTTTTATATAATCAATGACATTTGACACATTTGGTTAGTTTGATTAGTTGCAAAAAACACCACCGGAGCGCGACCATCTATTTTGACCAATGCATGAGCATTTGACACATTTGGTTTAGTTGCAAAAAACACCACCGTTGTGCTACTACCTAATTTGTCCAATGCATGAGCTAGGCAGAAAAATTACTGCCGAATTCACGCACTTGGCAGATATTTTGCCTAATTCACAAATAAGGCAACGGGCTTTCATTTTTCATGATACAGGCAAAATTTTGCCCATTTCATGTAATAGTCAATTTCGCACATTCGGCGTAACATATTATACACACACCTTAGGAAACCATTAGGATCAAGAATTTGTCATGACTCGCCAACATGTCACGATTTTTTTTTGCGTCGTGATATCATTTATTTTTTTGTGAATTTCCTCTATTCGCTTATCTCTAAAAATCAATATATATATTAATATTTTAATTACTTTACGCCTATTTTTTTGCAATATTTTTTCGTTATCTATTAATGCCAAATTTGTAGTAAAAAGATTAAGTAGACATGTATACGATTATTCAAAGGTAAATGACACTGGAGAAATTTTGAGGTGAATTGATAATTAATTTACAATTTACAAATTGTTATCTAGTTGTAAACATTTATTATGAAAAAATATAATAGCCTTGCATAATTTCATTAGGTAAACAATATTTTTTTTAAATCTGATTAATAATTTATATTATGGATCCTTGATGGAAGGTCACTATATAATTTCGATGAAAAACAATTACATCACCTGTCCTTTTAATTCTATATACCTACTTAACTACTTAGCAGTGGCGTGCGGTTCATAGATGGTGCAGAATGTAGATGCAGCGCATCCCCATAAATAATTGCTAAAATGCTTTGTAATAATAGTATTATCGTGGAGTTACTGCCAAAACGTGGTAAATCTCGAAATCTTGTTATGGAGTAATTGCAGTTTGAAGTTTGACATGTCCTCTAAAATCAGGCATGATGCTAAATTATTTGTGTTTTATGTGCATGTTCTATATTATGTCGGACGACCTTGAATAACAGTAATTCCGTTGAAAACGTGATTTAAAATTAACTATTTTGAAAAATGCATGGTAGGTAAGGTTAAATTACATTGGATTTATACCAATGACATTAATATGGACGAATCATCTGGGAAAAAAATGACACTCACGTTATTGTCGGGTCTGCCGAATGGCATAATCTGTTCTAACGCCATTACAATAAAGGTGATATTGCTATAAATTCCTGGTGCTTTTTGTTGGGTCTGCCGAATGGTTCGGTTCGAACAGGTTCGCTCAAATGAACATTGACATTAGAAACACTGCTCTAACGCCATTACAATAAAGGTCATATTGCTATAAATTCCCGATGCGTGATATCGCATAATCGAAATTGCGTGACGTCTACTTATACATGCGAATGCGCGAATTTACTTGCTAGCTACTGTATTGAGTGCATCGTCCATTAATAATGTCATTGATTTAGACACAAAAATATCTAGTGTTAAGTGTTATTTTAATTTTATATTAAATATTTGTTTTAATATTTGACATTATTTGTTAACTTTACGGATATTTAGTTGGATAATGATAATAAAGAACGACAGTAATCACATCAATGCGATTTGATTTTACTCATTTTGAGGTAGGTAGTGCTACTTACAAAATTTTTTAAAAGATGAAATCGTATTGAAGTGATGGTACCAAAATCAGGTAGGTAATCGAAATATAAAAATATTGTGAATCAAACATACGAAAGTTTACAACTGCATGACATATTATTTTTTCAGTGCACAGTGTCATTTAATAGTAAACAGCTGATTCATATTTTAAAGTTTACCCACTAGGAGATAATACTATACCTACGCCCCTGCACTGTAAATTTATTTGAATAGCTCTGTGTATTATGAAATATCAGAACGTTGTAAGCGTCTCCAACATGTTTTTTACAGATACGCAAAATGTTGTGAAAATGGCGTATAAAAGTCGATTTTTAAAACGCCATAATAATATTATTTATTTATTTAAGAATACAAAACATTGTGGACATGACAAATCTAAATTCAAGACGTGCACAACATGAGATTTACATTATAACAAATATTACCCTCACAAGAGAGAAGAAGAGAATATAGAAAATAATAATAATAATAATAATAACAGATTTTTTTAAATCAAAACATACCTACTTAAGAAAACAAAAAAAAAAATACAATTTTTCAAATGTGAGTTAGAATAGTTCTGCATTCAGCTGACGAAAATGCAAAGTACATCATTGAAAATGTCTATGTCTTTAGGGAGCGCATTACTAATCTTGCACCCCTCGCTAATGGTGCCTGATAGGCTTGACACGAGGAAACGGTTCCGATCCATAATAAATCATGGCTGCGACCATGTAGGTAATTGACAGGCGCAATATATTTGGTTGGATATTTATTTAATTAAAATAAATCACGTTATAATGTTACTACCGGCATATGGAATAAAGCGAAGTGAAAATGTAAAACAACAAACAAAAGCGGTTCTTCAAAATTGCTTAGCATAATAATTAATAATATGGGCGATTTTTTTTCCTTTTTTGAATTTGGATCGCATTTATTCTGATGTGCTACGTGTTCGAGTGTTACCATTTGCGAGAAATAAATTAGCGAATTAGGCAAATATATTTTTAGCCGGCCACTTGCGATTCCGTGCCGGCGATTATTTAAAAAATAATCCCGTCTGCGAAAATTCGCGGCTTTTTTTAGAACGTGATTCAAATTCTTTAGCAATTGAGGTTATGTGGTATCGATTATATTTTTTTAATACAGATTGTAACCTACTGCCTTGAAACAGAATAGCATTGTTGTACCCGGGTACTATATTATAAGTACACATTTTAGACTTTCCATGGAAAATTGTTGGTGTTCGCATGACACGAAATATTGTGTGAAATCGACGCAACTTAGTTTTATCAGTTTATTAAAACGGTGATATTCAAATTTTGTTCGCAGCGGCACCTGTGACTATTGAAGGATTATAAATTAAATGTACTCTTGTGCGTTGTTTGCACAATATTATTAGTTTATCTAACGTTTATAAAGTTATATTGGCTCTAATAATATGTAGGTAAACTCTCATACATAATTTTTCATTATCAAAAAATTGAAGCCTGAATGCTCATGAGCCTTTGCTTCAGATTTTACAGATAAAACAAGATGGCGGCCAATTCTTTGATAGTCGTCTGATTTGATTGATTTTCGGTTTTGACATGTATTTTATGGCGGTGAAAATTAATTCGAAGTTCAAGTTAATATTTTGCAAATACATTATTAATTCGTTATCCGCGCCTCATTTCATATCGTTGCAAGTGCGTTATTTTTGAGAAGTTATTTTTGGAATATTGAGAGTCAAGATGAAAGTCTACTGAAAGTCAATTAAATTGGTATCAATAAATTAGCCTAAAAGCTGTGCAAGTTTTGTATACCGATCAGACAGGCAAATCTATACACCTATAATATTGTATTCATGGCCCCCATATCCTGAAGCGGGCCCCCAGGCTAGGAACTTTGGCGGCCCCCCTATCTATCGCTAAGGATAAAGGCAGTGTAGCACTCCACATTAGCGTTTTCCAAATGGTGTACATGGTAGAATTAATGTGTATATTTTTAGCGTTTTTTTTTTTTTTTTAATGTAGTACATCCATTTGAATTATGGAGTTGTCGAGTATCGATACACAAATAAAATTTGTATCGTATAAACACATAATTTAAAATAATAATAATAGTGAAGGAAAATAGCGCCGCAGACTTTTTTACTATTAGAGAGAATTATTTGTGATGTGTATTTTATATAGTAGTATAGATATAAGACCCTTGAATGAGCTTTCCACATGGTAAGATTATATTATTTCTAACCACATGTTATCTAGTAGCTACCTATTAATAGTTTCCAACTTACAAGGTTGCAGTAAGATGGCAAAATATGATATTAACGTATTTTTGGCAAATTGAGTTATGTATACCTACAGATTCGTTTCGGTGAGATCTACAATAAGCATATCAAAATTTGGGAAGTATATGGTCTTATAGGATGGGAGAAATAAGCTGTGTCAATAACGTCCATCGTTTGAATTTCTTTCGAAGCTTAAAATTGCTGTCCTGAACAATTTAGAAAAACGGACATATCGTGTTTTGCCATATTACTCTTACTACAGAAGTTATTAATAATATCTAATAAACTATTTCATTTGTTCATCGAATAATTCACAAGATTTCAGAATGTAACATTCTATCAATGACATTAATATGGACGAATCATCTGGCAAAGAAAATGACACTCACTTTATTGTCGGGTCTTCCGAATGGCATAATCTGTTCGAACGCCATTACAATAAAGGTGATATTGCCATAAATTCCTGATGCTTTTTGTTGGGTCTGCCGAATGGTTCGGTTCGAACGGGTTTGCTCAAATGAACATTGACATTAAAACACTGCTCTAACGCCATTACAATAAAGGTCATATTGCTATAAATTCCCGATGCGTGATATCGCTAATGGAAATTGCGTGACGTCTACCTATACATACAAATGCGCGAATTTACTTGCTAGCTACTGTATTGAGTGCGTCGTCCATTAATAATGTCATTGCATTCTATATATTAAACATACATAATTTGAAAACATCTCATGCATGTACCCACTAGAAAAAACATTTTTTTTTATTTTAAATACTTCTTTTAGTGGGTAATTATGCATGAGTTGTTTTCAATTTATGTATGTTCAATAATATATAAGTTTCATATTTTCCTATAAAGTAGGCAAAAAGGCGTGTAGTTAGTACAGCTCCTTTGTAACCCATTCGCTACGTCTTCAGACGGTCCATTTATATATTATTATACCTACAGACATACAATATTGCAACGTATGGAACATTCAATACGTTTTTTATATTTCACGAATTTATTAACATGCAATGTTTGTGGGGATTACCCAACTTTTTGTTTTGCTGCCTCAGTACATCGGTGATAATTAATAGTGCTGGCCATTCTATAGTATTTTCTTTCGACTACTTTTTATATGTAATTTATAATAATTACAGTTTATGCTGTATAGTTATATATTGAATATGTCAATCTTGTTGGTACAGTGCTAGCACATTTATCTTAAACGTAATACTTTGTGATATAAACATTACATTATTTGGTAGATTTACGGATTGTTATGGACGATAGTTTTTGTGTTTAGTTATATTTGAAAATGTCCAACGACACTTTCCCTGGTGAGGAATCGAGTATTATCAAATCGATATTGACAGTAAGTTGTAATTTTTATTATTATCATCAAGGTGGAAACGGGGGTCCGAGGCTTCCATGTGCTTGAGTTAATCTGTTGGGTTTTAGGGTGTGAGGTGATCATCCCACAGCACTCGAATTACTGGTGTTAAGCCAACTTTATATTACTACGCCTCCCTTGAAAAAAAATCTAATCTTGGCGCCTCCCCCCACTTTATTTCATTAAATAATACGGACACTTTTTTAAATAGTCAAAATTGTATCTACTAATACAAAATATGAATCAAAACTTAGGTACCTAATTATAAAAATAAACAAGGTTATTTTAAAATATTAGCTATATTATATTCATTTTTAAATTAATTTGGTTTTCATGCGATGGAAGTGCTTGTTTATTAGCACAAAGTGCTCTTTTTCTAATAAACGGGATCAATATTTTTGGATTTCATTGCAGATAAAGCAAAAAATTCCGTTTCACATAAATATGATGTTACAAATGGTAGCAGTTGCATTGGTTTTAAGTATTATATTATTCTTCACTTCGATTCAACCAAAATTGAACTAGGGTTTTGTTTCAATGAATTATCGCATGCTAATTCTATCTATTTTTACTTTTCAATAGTAGTCGATCCAAATTCATCATCGTTCATTGACAAAATGGATTATATATACACGCGAACTTCGAGAATCGAGATCTTATAAATAAATAATATGAAAAGTGCATTATCAAACTATCCAAGTGCTCAGTAAGTAAATAGATTTTTGTTTGCTTCAATATAGGTAGGTATCTGGCGCAGAAATCATTTAAAAGTGGAAACATGATGAACTTATTTTTTTGTAATTTTGATTTCCAAAGCTCAATTTTTTTCTTTTTAGTGGTTCTTGCATTGATTTATTAAATATTTTTGTTTAAATTTCAACCAAATAGACAAATTAATACCAAAGTTATCGTTCCTAAACAAATTTACCTCAATAGTATTTATAGAAGTGAGGTATAATAAAATTAGTACCTATCCTTATCTTCAGACAGGTTTGCAAACAACCTTTTATTTGACTGTTTTTTTATGTAGTTTATAACTAGCGGCCGTTTTATAAACTATGCACTTGCAAACTGCAAACCTGTGGCAACATTTGTATTAAACTTTTCGCGCCCCTCAGTTTGGAAATCGCTGCCTTCGGGCCTGTGAACATGCCCTGGTTTTCTGTAGGGGGTTTTCTTCCCGTAGCCAGAATGTACCAGTTTTTAGGCGCTGGTGATTCGCCTTGCACCCCCCACTATCTGCTACTCATACTCAGCATTTCAAATGGAAGCACACCTGATCTGGCATCGGACATACCCCACTGAAGTCATACCAACTTTTGGCAATGCTTACAATTTATATTTTCATTTTCACTACTTTCTTTCAACACTATATTATTATCTTCACTTGGGCAACTTTCTAATAAGTGGAAAATTCAGTGAAAATGTAGACACTTTTTTTTACATAGCTATAGTATATTTCTACGGATAGAAATATTTTCGAATTTTCCTTAAGTTAGGTACTAAAAGCCATATCAAACAAAATATCAAAAATCTTTGAAATATCGTCGAAAATAAAAGTGGTAATTGTATTTATATAGATAGCTGTTTTGATTCATTTAGAAATTAAATCGATCAACATTGTTAATTGAAATATGACAAAAATATTATGTTATTCTACCAAAATGGCTAGGTACCTATATCTACGCGTTTCTGTGCCAATCGTTTGTAGGAAGGCTCTACAGTAAAATATAAAAAAATATTATGTACTAAAAAACTCGATGTTTGTACTCGAAAAATATTGTAACTACACTGCCCTGGTAAGTAAAAAGACAGTGTTTTTGGTTTTAGTGAAATGTGAACCTAAGTTGAAAGTCCAAATGACATTTTCTCTTATATTATGTAACGTTATTGGATTGTTTTGACATAATATCTAAATAGACAGTGTACCTATATTTTACATAATTTAAGAGAAAGGGCACCTTCTTTAATCAGTAATGTCTTAAGTAACCTATAAGTAAATAATTTTACATTTTCATAATTTTCAAAAGTCTCAAATGCGCACGAGTCTTCTGCGCAGTTCCAATTTATTTCAAAAATATTATTTTGCATTCGATAACAGATGAACAAAACAAATGAAAATAGCGTTGCTGTCATTAAAATTACGCACTTAAAAAATAGTTATTAATTCAATTATACATGCATATTATATATTGTGGAGATTCCTTTAATTAAATGCTGGAGAACATTTTCCAAAGCATGAAAAAGATTTAGTGGAAGGTTTTAGAAGACGCTAAGTGGATGACTTCATTAATAATTATTATTAATTTTGTAGGTACGTAATACTTTTACATATGCAAGGTATTTTCTCTGGCAGTGATAAAAAAATATGATGAATTGGGTTTGATGACCTAAGAAGTTTGATTAGGGCTTAGGCAATCTTTTTCTGTCATTTTATATTATGAGGCATGTTCTTAAAAATAACAGCATGACGTTACCAATAATTATCAAGAAGTTAGATATTTTTCATACATACCTGGATGGGCTTTACCTACATCTGGTATGATAATAATATTTAACTTTTATGTAATATAGAAACCCTAATTTAAAAATTTCCATCACATTAATTATATTTCTCTCTACTAAATCACATCACATACATTTATTCTCCATAGGTATCGGTACCGGGCAGCTAGTAATGTATTATTTTTCATTTTTTTTCCAGCACATCGAAAATGACGCGAACTCCGGCTTCACGCAGGCCTTCGTGGCATCCCTCTCTGTTATCATCGTCAGCGAGCTCGGTGACAAGACATTCTTTATTGCAGCCATCATGGCGATGCGACATCCCAGGACTCTGGTATTCGCGGGGGCTATTTCGGCACTTATTCTAATGACTGTGTTGTCAGGTTTGTTACTTAAAAGTGATACATAATATTTTGAGGGTTTAATGCTTACCTTGTAATACTAAATACCTAATATTAATACTATCAACCGAAGGTACTTGATGGAATTAGAATTTAAATCCATTAGAATTTAAATAGGTAAATTGAGTTGTGCGTTAGTCAACACAAACATGGGCTCACCAAATCAACCCAACACTGTATATCTAGGCCCTACGCTTGGATGTGAAGTTATTTATACCTGGGGATGTCTCAGGAGTAGTTACCCAAGATTGTAAAATAGCTCATAACCAATTGGCGCCACTATTGGCGAAATTGAAATGACAGCCGCTGTCAAATATCTATATAATTTAGGACAAACCAAGATCATTAATATTTAGTACCAATTATCTACGCAAACACGTACCAGAAAAGAATGAATAATTTGCAAGCATTTAATCGATAGAGAATTTTGTGGATAATATTAATGAACAATTATTAACAGTGTGTTGCCGTTTCAGTAATAAATAAAAATAGTGCTGGGGATACTTAATCAGCATTTGCGTGCTTTTATTCAATTAAACCACTAATAAAGTAGCAATAAAATTATTGAAAGTTTATGTTGTTAACTTATGCATTTATATATTATGCTATTATATATTAATAATTTATGGAATAATGAAATATAAATACTGATAACATTTCTGATCGCGTGAAGCATCCACATCAATAATTTTCCTTAAAACATTTTGTTTTTATTATTCTAGCCGGTTTCGGTTGGATAGCCACATGGGTGCCAAGAGCTTACACATACTACTTGAGTGCCGCTCTGTTTGCGCTCTTTGGCATCAAGATGTTGAGAGACGGATGGAAGATGGACCCCAACGAAGGCCAAGAGGAGTTGGAGGAAGTTCAACAGGATCTCAGGAAGAGGGATGACCAGGTAATAAGATGAAGATTCTTAACTCGAAACTAATATTCTATAGAGAAAACATAATTTTGAAAAATCTAAGAAACATACATATTGGAAAGTGGACAAAGTGCCCTCGAACACAAGTTCTTCGCAAATTGTTATTGTCTGAATTGAATGCAAAACATTTCATAAAGTTTATAAATACTTGCACTTGTTGATTAGCTTGTGACTATATATGTGTATGCTTTTCAGTGGTGAAGACTGTTTATTGGAAACAAAACAATAGGAATAGAATAACAATACACATTTAAATTGTGATGCATTGGTTATAAAATACCTGCAGTATATCGCATGCTTAGAACACAATGGTAACATGTTCACAAAACCGTATTAAGCAGCTTTTTATGAATTAGGAGTATTGAATATAAAAATGATAATTTTCCATTAGTTGTACATACTTCATTTTAACTGTCTTTCAATTGGAAGTTCCTTTTGCTTTTATTATCTATATATTTTTAAATACCATTATGCTTAAACACTAATATAGCACTAGTATACGTGCATGGATTTACTGGCAAAAATAGTGTGTAAATTAAACTCACAATATAACTGTTTACACGTAAAAGTGCTGAAAATTGGTAAATGTAAAAAAACTCTGCGCGGTGAAGTTCATATTTTTTTTCCAGCAGATTCGCCACTATCATTCTACTAGGCATGCGCATACCTCATGCAAATTGCAACTATCGCGTGAAAATTCAGAAGCCGGTAAACTTTTTTGATCCATGCATGCAGTCTTGCAACTTGCACAATAATACGTGTAAATAATAGGTACATTTATTGTATTTATGTGGGATGTAAATTTTTTGGTGTTCAATCCGCACAACAGTGATTGTAGCATGCTTTGTCAGTTTTCGGTAACCCGGTTTACCGGTAAATATAGTTAGATTTCATTACTGAATTATCGGTAAATTTATATGAAATTACAAAAACCTGTTCTATGCGATACCGATAACGGCTGTAAGGATGAAAGAACATGATATATTAAAAATTTCTTACGTTGGAAATAATAATAATAATTGGAGTATCTCCTTTCAGTACGAGAAAGAGGCAGCGATGTCTTTAGTGGATCAAGAAGCGGCACGTGGAGCCGCAGCGATAGCGTCTCGAAAGCGAGCGTGGATTGTGGTGTTCCGCACGTTCATGCAGGCTGCCTCCATGACCTTCCTGGCCGAGTGGGGCGATCGGTCGCAGCTCGCCACTGTCATACTCGGAGCCAGAGAGGTGAGATTCAGTCTTTTTGTACCTCTTTTCAGCTAGTAACATGCAGCATTGAAATTGTAATTTTAAAGACATTGAAGCTGTAAAAATATCACTAAGACTAATGATAAATTAGCTGCATGTCATTTCATATGGGGAATAATTTGTAATAAATTTCATGGAACTGTAAATAACTGATGGCGTGCGTATTAATGCACTCGAAACAGTTAATTTCATGTTTGTATTATTAAATTGATATTGCTAAATTTGTTATATTATAATGTTTGGTATATTCAAATACCTTTGTAAATACAAACTGTTTCTATTATTGAGTTGAGAATTCTCATTGATTGATATAGTAATTATTCATGGACTGACATTGTTATAACTTTTTCCAGGATGTATTTGGTGTGGTGTTGGGTGGCATAATCGGTCACTCGCTGTGTACTGGACTTGCCGTCCTCGGGGGCCGAATGGTGGCCCAAAGGATCTCAGTTAGAACTGGTAAGACCGACAAATTATCTCATATGATTTAGGATGCCGAAGGGCTTTAAATTCAACTCGACACTATCCCTCAATCTTGTACAAGATCGATCAGGTTTGCCTTCCAACTTCCCAAATGTTATTTTTTTCTGTTGCGTGACTTGTTCATTCTGTGTACATGGCTCAGCCATCTAAGGCAGACCAATTTGGTAGACTGTATAATATATCTTCAAATATTGAATTGTGGACATATTGGTATTTGAATAAAAAAACAAATTAAACATAAGCCATCCAAGGCAATCAAGGAAACAATTTATTCATTGTGCACTGTTGATTCTATAATTTTTACTTGATAATTTTTTAAATAACTATATTATCTTTCTTCTTGTTCACAGTAACTCTAATCGGAGGTGTCGTGTTCCTGGTATTTGCAGTCAGCGCATTGTTCATCGATCCGAACGACTCATAAACCAATCATGGACTTGCCGTAATGCCAATAGACAATTTAATAGTAACCTAATATCAACTTGGATGTGTCAATCATAGATATTAACGAACATTTTGTATACTTTAACGTTTACCGGTACTCAGACAATACTTTATATTGTTTTAAAACGTAAAAAATGGTCGAAAAATAATGCATTAAGTTGTAGCTTATTAAGTAATAAATTTTGTATCTAAAGATGGTTTTTAAATAGGTTCTATCGATACATAAATAAATCTTTTATAACTAGTTGAGGCCTCTTTCCCTTCAAGATATTAAAATATATTAATTAGGTCTTGTATTCACAAGGTTACTGTAACCTTTAAAACATTTAAAAGCAGTGGCAACAAAAAGAACTTCAGAATCATTGTTGTTATTGTTGCTCGGTGAATACAGGACATTAGAAAACTAGTTGCAACTGAATGATGAATTTATTTAGTTAAGAAGTTATATTTGATGTCTTTTATTATTTTTATTAGGTATGTAAATCTATATATCAGTAGCGAAGGGTGGAGGTAGACTGCTAAGTTGCCATAAATAGTGCACATTAAACTTTGTTAGTCATACGTATTTGTTTTTTTTGAACTTAAGACTACAATTCGAGTGCTTAAAGTCAGACAACGTTATCTACAAAAAGTGTTTTTTTTTTTTTTTTTGAGATAACGTTATTTTACATCTACGGCTACATGATAGTCAAACAACGTTATGTCAATCTTTTCTAATTTCTTATTAAATCGTCAGGAAAGTTTAACGCTAACTACATAAGTTACCCTTGTTTTCATATTTTTTAAAAACTATCCCTAAAAATTTTAACATCATCATAAGCAAGACAAATGTACAATACACAATAAATTATAAAATATTAACTTTAGGTTTTAAATAAACATTTCCCTTGTTGAGTTACAAGAATCTAAAATAATGATTTTTGGCTCTCCTGTAAAGTTGCACTTTTGTAGATAGTATTGTTTGACACTAAGCCCTCGAATTTACAGATGGAATTGGTTACTTTTAAAAAATCAATTAAACCATAATAGTTTTGGTATATTTTGGGCGATGCGTTAAAATTGTGCACACTTTTTCAGTCATACTTTATTTGTTTTTGTTGATTTATGAATACATTCGACTGTGTTTAGGAAAAAGGGCGTAACCTTCAATTTTTCGAAAAATGCTTTTATTAGATATTAACAATGTTTACAACTAAATACACGTTCTACAAAAAGGAAGTAAGCCGCAAATGCCGAATTATTATTTAAATTAGGTTTTAATTGAGATAAATTAAGTTTTAATTTAAGGAAAAAAGCATTTACCAACAATTTTAATGATTTTTCTGTAATAACTTCTTTAATTATTATTAGATCGAAAATATCTTACACCAAATCATCATTCATCATGCACCCAATGTATGTGCCTATTTAAAAAAAAAATATTAAACTAAAATCATTCAAAAAACGTTTTTTGCCCCTCCTGTAAAATTTTTTCAGTGAGGGTTACACCCTTTTTCCTAAACACGGTCGATATTATTATAAATGGTGTTGGTTAGTTTCTTAAAATTCATTAAGCCCTGGATATGCAAACCATAATAAATTAAAAATATCTATGAGATATCTAAAATTGTGTATGATTTAATGGCATAATTTTAGATATTTTATAGATGCACAATTATTTTTTGAAGTTTACGTAGGGTTTAATTAATTTTAAAAATTTACCAATACAATCTGCATATTATTGTAGTGTTAGTTCAATGAAAAAAAATATGTATGACTTATAAAGTTTAATGTGTACTATTATGTTGGATCTTAACAGCCTACTTCCACCATGCCAGTGATATAAATACATTTCTAGAGCATCTCACAAGCGTAAATCAAAATTATTATGTTTGTTATTTAATGTTTGATTAAAACCATCCAAAGTTGTTAATATTAAATGTAATTAGTGACAAATTGTGTTGACTTAACCCAGTATGAATGAATGTATTTCCGGTAGGATGAAATTATTATTTTTTTGTATGATAAGATTTATATTATGATGTATAAATTTATTTTATGGGATATTTATGTAAATTCAATTGACGTTTACATTCGAAAATAAAGAAAATTGTACAAGATGTGAAGAAATTGTACAAAAAATTATTTCTTGTACTCTATATAAAAATAAAATGTTTAGTAGCTGTTCACTTAGCATGCTATAAAAATATGACATAATATCCCATTCGTGTTTTCCTGAATTTATCTAAGCTTAACTCTACTGTTGTAGCAGTTTGAGTTTTTATTAAATTATAAACTGATGATTTTTTGTTTCCTTTGTTAAGGTACGAGATTCGAGAAAAATACAATTACTCATGTGAAAGTCTGAAACCCTAATCTCCTTCAATGTAGTCTTCTTGGGGATTACACGCATTTTTCCCAGCGGTTCTGCCATTGTTTCTTGAGCATTTCTTGAACCTCTGTTTGAGAATGGAGTACAGCCGTCGCGTTCCGTATAATGTCTTCTCTCTTCTTGTGACTCAAAGCGGGTCCCTTTTAGCGGTATTTTTCAACTGGTTGTACTACTCCTTAATTTGTGTGACAGCTATGGCACTGTCGCTGAAAGCCTGTTGAAACTTTCAAATGGTTTCCGTTTGCGTATTGCCAGACGTCATCATCAGGCAAGCCGACTGACAAGCTGACTTTCTCAATGGATGTGCTTCATTTGTTTCCGTGAGAAAAACAATGATTAGCTACTTTCGGAACTGCTTATGTAAGTGTATACATAACAATGTATTTGTCTCATCAGGTTTATTCTAGCAAACGTGTAAAAAAAAAATTAAAGTGGAATTATTTATCACATTGATAACGTGTATGCCAATTCATTATTTTTATGATATTTTTATGTGATATTTTTACGGTATGATCAGGTGGTACTTTCAGCTTTAATATTAAACTGCTAGAATAAGCCTGTAAATAATCAATTGTGGTGTCAGGTAAACAAAAATCATCATTATTAATTGTCAAAAATATTAGCTGTGTAATTCCCAGTGTTTTAAGTTTGACTAACTTCTTGGTCATTTATTATTTACTATTGCATTGCTTTCCAAACTTGAAAAAAACTTTGTTTTGCAAAAGATTTGAAACTGTAGTGTTAATTTTTCTTCTTCCATAAAGATTTTTTTTCATATTAGTAATTCATGCAGTTCTGACAACTTTACAATTATATTATGTAGTATTTTCACTATAATATTGATCCTCGTACTATGTAGTATGTATATTATTATAATATGCCAAAAATTAAATATTTTTGTTCACAATATTGTCAGAAATAAGTAAAAAATATCCTATACACTCGGGTCTCTATTTATACACTTTTGAAGTTAAATTCTTAAAATTCTGCTACATGCCTCGTTGTTGAGATAGGCAAGTCCAACCGGCAGCGTTTTATGGAAACGCTGGGTCATGGCCAGTATAATGTGGCTAAAACCAAGCGAGATCGAGCATCCCCTCTCCTTTCTAAAGTTACCAGCATATTATTGTTTATGTAAAATTGAGCATTTGAAATGAGACGCTGATGGTATACGAACAGCACCTTCTGGCTGTTTTTTTAATAAATGTGAATCTGTGAAGTTTAGTTTTTAATTGTTTGTCTTTGTTTTTTATGCGGTATCCTGTGGAACGCATCTACCGCATAAAAAGAGGGAATGGGACGATTTGACACCGCGAACTGGCCTCCGGTAATTGGCCGCCGGTACAATCGGACGCCGGCCCAATTGGACGCCGACCCAATTCGACGCCGACCCAACTGGCCTCCGGGAGATTGGACGCCGCACAGTTGAATTAAATGCGCAAAGGAATTGACGTACGTTACGATTTGTTGGAGTAAATAAGCAAGTCAGTTTAATATGCTTCTATCTTCTCAGTAGGTGTACCTTATACATTTCGCGCTTGACACATTTTTAATATAGATTGAGAAAAATTATTATGCCTGATGATGTTTATTAAAAGAAAATAATTCTTCCCTCGCTAAAACTTAAAGATGTGCATAATCAATTAATTTATTGTCTATACATGGGTACTTATTTATATTTACAACAAATATTTAAAATAATGTTGGATGTTAGAATGAAAATTACATTATATTTCAGCGTTTTATCGACTTAATATTATAATAAAGCTTAAATATGTATATTATTATGCATAAATGCGTATTTTAAGATAGTATGAAATTACAAACAAAATATTAAGTAAGTTATCTGCTAAGTATAAATGTTTCAGTAGTTTGATTGATAAACTACTTAGGTACTGGATGCCGGATGAAATCCCGAAGGCCGAAATCCCAAATGCTGAAATCCCGAATGGCCGAAATCCCGAAAAATGAAAAAATACAAACATCAATAATTGCGCAATTTTTGCAAGAGAGACAAAAACCCATTTTTTGTGGAAATATAAAAAATGTAAAATACAAACATCAATAATTGCGCAATCGTGAGCGCAATTTTTGTAAGAGAGACAAATCCCATTTTTTCGGAAAATGGGTTTTTCTGATTGCGCAATTTTTTTCAGGAGAGACCATTTTGTAGAACGAATGGATTGCGCAATTATTGATGTTTGTATTTTACATTTTTTTTATATTTCCACAAAAAATGGGTTTTTGTGTCTCTTGCAAAAATTGCGCAATTATTGATGTTTGTATTTTTTTTATTTTTCGGGATTTCGGCCTTCGGGATTCCGGCCATTCGGGATTTCAGCGTTCGGGATTTCGATATTCGGGATTTCGGCTTTCGGGATTTAGGCTTTCGGGATTTCGGCCTTCGAGATTTCGTCCGGCACCCAGTACCTAAGTAGTTGATCAATCAAACTACTAAAACATTTATACTTAGCAGATAACTTACTTGATATTTTGTTTGTAATTTCATACTATCTTAAAATACGCATTTATGCATAATAATATACATGTTTAAGCTTTATTATAATATTAAGTCGATAAAACGCTGAAATATAATGTAATTTTCATTCTAACATCTAACATTATTTTTAATATTTGTTGTAAATATAAATAAGTACCCATGTATAGACAATAAATTAATTGATTATGCACATCTTTAAGTTTTAGCGAGGGAAGAATTATTTTCTTTTAATAAACATCATCAGGCATAATTATTTTTCTCAATCTATATTGAAAATGTGTCAAGCGCGAAATGTATAAGGTACACCTACTGAGAAGATAGAAGCATATTAAACTGACTTGCTTATTTACTCCAACAAATCGTAACGTACGTCAATTCCTTTGCGCATTTAATTCAACTGTGCGGCGTCCAATCTCCCGGAGGCCAGTTGGGTCGGCGTCGAATTGGGTCGGCGTCCAATTGGGCCGGCGTCCGATTGTACCGGCGGCCAATTACCGGAGGCCAATCAGCGGAGGCCAGTTCGCGGTGCCAAATCGTCCTAGACCCTAAAAAGAGACCCTAGTGTCCTTGGATATGAGAAAAAAAAGCTTTTTCAATTCTTTTGGCAGTTCAGAAAAGCTATTACACCGGTCTCGAATCTGACTGAAGGAAAAATTTTCTATTGGCTGGTCAGATTGTCAAATGTAGGGTAAACCAGTAAGGGGGTAGTGGCATATTGTATGTTTGGGAAGCACTTGCAATCTAATCAATGCATGATATTTTCTTCAATCTATTCGCTTTTGTTTTTGATTAAATTTTGTTTGAGTAATGTTATTTCTGATGTTTAATATTAATTGTTAATTATGACTATTATAAAAATTAATAATAGTGTTGACAGAAATTTTGACACAAAAGTGATTCGATAAACTAGCAATGAAATTATTGTTGATGCATTCACTTTTATAACATTAAGGTGCAATTTTACTGGTTGATCCGCATGCGTGATCTCGGGAATATACATGACTGAAGCTATGTTTAAATGGGATTCAGTATAGATATGCTGGAGTGAATAATATGCTGTTACTGATTTGCTGTAGTTACCTGATGCCTCAAGATGCTAAAAACATTAGTGAACGAATGCTCGTTTACCTGTACACCATTCCATTTTTACATGTCCACTTTGTCATTTCCCTATTTGTTCATATCTTCGGCTTGACCATTAGAATTTCACAATAGTATTGATTTATAGAAGAGATGAATACATTAATTATTAGTCATGTAGCAGGGGACAAAAAATGGATCTTACCCTACATGGGTCTGATCATTCTATTTTTTTGGATGCTTTATAGTCTGTACTATTTTTCGACCATGATGCATTTCTGCTGGAGCGGCCATTTTGTAAAAATGGCGCCCAAAATCGATTTTTCAAAATATCTCTTCACCTGTAGACTTTAGATTAAAAATAATCATCATCAATTTTATAGAAAACACAATTCCCTAAAACGTTTGTCTGAAATATTTTGTTTTTTTATATGTAATAGGTAGCGAGTTGCAGCACTAAAGTGGAGGGAATATTTAAAAAATACAATAAGTAGGACAAAACTACCCTGCTACTGTATATTTATTTATAACTATATTTTTTTTTATTATTTCTTGTTGAAAATGATTTTAATTTTGGTTAGGTTATGCAAATTTCATTCATATTTTAAATTTATTATATTTATACTGAATCTGAAGCTACATTGATGATATAAATTATAGTAGTCTGTGGCTGGTATCTAGTTAATATTTATCAGTGGCGAAGGGAGGTATGTAAGTATGACTGAAAAAACGTGCAATATTTTTTATAATTTTTATATTCCCATAACACATCTATAGTAATATGGTTTGGTTAGGCAGGGTTTAATTGATTTTTAAAAACTAACCAGCACCATCTGCAATTTGTATTCTTAGTTCAATGAAAACAAATTAGGATTTCTGTGGGTCTATTCTATACACAAGGCGGCTATCGACGGTCTTTTATCATATTTATGTATTGAGTATTATAATTGTTACAATAAGTTAGCCGTCTAAACTGTAAAAAAGAAGAGATCCAGTGACAAAGTTTAGTGTACACTATTTATGTTGGATTAACAGCCTACCTCCACCCCTTGCCACTGATATTTATAGTATAATATATAATATTATCATATAATAAATTTTAACTAGGTAATTGTCGAAAACAAATCATTAAATATCTATTAATAATTTTTATGATGTTCTTTGTTATTTTTTTCATTTTTTCAACTGATTTATTCATTCATATTTTTTATATTAAAGGTATTATAAATCAATAGGTAGATGATTTATAGACAAATCTGAGTTTTGTTTGACATATACTTGTAATCTACATTTAAAATTCATATTCGTGTATATATCTGGAATAGATATGGTTAACCTGCATAACTTAAATGACTTGTTATAGATTCGATATATTCAGTTAAGAGTCTTTGTAATAAGTCTATATAGGGACCAAACATCACGATGCATTATGTATAACTATTGTAATACCCACCTATATAAACAACCTTCTTTTCCGCAAAAATATACAAATGAAAAAATGTAATTCAATAAAAAATTCATCTCAATTTGAGTAGTCATCTTACCTAATATATCTCTTTCATAATGATATGATAAAATTTGTATAACTTAATTTATAAATTAATAGGTTCAATGTAGATTTAATATATATTATCTCAATCTGTACAGCATTGTGTTTTTTTAAGTCACTTTACAATACACAGAAGATTATGGCAAATGGTCTACTGTTTGAGGTATCAAAATGCTTTGACTAGTGACTTGTGATATGTAAATATAGATTATAAGTGAATGTGAATTTATTTTGAAATATTTATAAATTAGTAAAAAATGTTAAAAAATATATTTGTATCAAATACTAAGGGCTTGTTTAGACGGGCTTATTAGTAATCATTAGTACTTGCTACTCGCACTAAAACCGACCATGGTAACAGGCTGAATATTAATGCTTATTACATACCAGAGCTTTTTTTTTTTAAAAAAAAAGATGCCGGAATTCACTTGTCAAGCTTTTTACCAAAGAAAATTATATTCAAATATCATTTAAATGAAATTTAAAGCAGTTTTTCCTATTACTCATATAAAAATTTAAAAAATTATTTGTTTTTATTTTAGACATGTCAAATCTAAAGTTAAAATAAATAAATACAAATATAGGTACAACTAAAGTTTAAAAAATAAAATTGTAAAAACATAATATATTTGAATAAAAGTTTATAGTTATAATTCTCGTCTGGCAAATTGTCTTGATTCCATTTCTTAGTATTAGTGTCTATGGCCGAATGTCTTCCTCTGAGTAACTACCTATCAATGTATTTTAAAGGATCGAAAAGTGTCAAAAGTGGTCCACGAGTTTGATGAACAAAAGTGCTGAAATTGTTTTGGTCTTCAACGAAGCTCCTATTGGGGTAATAATTAGATTCATTTACGAAAACCCAAACTAAAAGTACTGTGAAAAAAGGTGTTGGAATGGCGTTCCTGCCTTTTTACTATAGTCTTACCATTATATCTTGGCTACGGGCGTCATATCGGGGCTCAGGGCGTGATCTGGGGAACTTTCAGGTATAAATCTACGGCCCTGACCCCTGCTATAGTCCGTAACACTGCATACAGCAGATATAAAATCGTAGCCAAGATATGATGGTTCTAGTGTAATTCGGACTGTTTACACATAGCGGTATTAGTGCGAGTGGCGATTACTAATGATTAGCACTAAGCCCATATAAATAAGCCTTAATAATTGTGATTTTGCTTTATCACGACAAGTAAAGCTGTTACACTAAGACATTGTATTAAATTTAAGAGCTAAATTATTGTGGGAGGCACAAGATAGACTGCACATAACGTTTGAAAAAATTGTTTGTATCTATGTGATAATAGCATTGCGAAATTTGAAATATTTTATTATTCCATGTCGTATCTATGGTGTTTGAAAGTAAGTGAAATGTCATTCTCTGTTTTATGATATGTGTTTGTTGTAATTATGTTATGCACTATTTTGTATAGCCTCTTCAATATTAGTTCTGTATAATTAAAATGAATATGTATTAGTTTCCATTCAAATTCACTTCTTCACCATTTTTCTGTAGATAGCCTGATATTATATGCCGCATCCCTTCTCCTGGATTTGTCTAATAGGACCGCGGATGACAGATCAAATCTTTAGCCTTACACAGTGTATTAATTTTTTTGGATATTCCATTGTTCGATAACATCCAATGTAACATGTGTTATGTGCACCTAATTGTGTTAACTATAATGGTATTAAAAATTTTAAAATAATTGTAAGTATCATAAAACAATTTCTCTTCAACCATAGATATTTTTTTCACTGAATTGTCTCTTAAACATTTTAATGGTAAAATTTATTATGTTAATATTTATTATTTAAATAAATGAAAATAATATGTATTGACACAACATATATTTTAATATTTTAAATTATTAATTCCAAAATCAATTAAAGAAAAAATGTAAAATAAACGGTAACTGTTTTCTAATTTACTGTAGGTTTGATTAAATAAAAAATGACTTATTATTGATGCAGTATTTAAAATGAGATTAAGTTATGTGACTATTGAAAGTACTATTTAGTTTTCTAAGTTTATAATAATTAATAATAATATGCTTATTAGTTAAGTTGTGAATTAATTTTGTTTGGTATAAAATATGTATCTATATTAGTTGTAATCTAATATATTTGAATTGGGCTTTATATTTCAATGCTATTGCAATGGTTGTCGCCAATTTAAAATGGCGCAATTCAATGGTAAAGCTCACTGACTGTTGATGGTGGTAAAACAATTGAGAGCTTTACATTATCTATGTGTCAGTTTTACAAATAAAATATTATCACTAAGTAGAGTTTATATGATTAGTCATTGGATTGGGGTGATCTTGGAAACATCGAAGCTTTTGGTTACTAACCGTCAGAATAATTGTATCAGAACCATTATTATGATCGGATACATTATAGTGCGGGTGGGTAAGATTATTTTTTTTCACGGCCCGATCACCCAACGAAGAATGCCGAACACTCATATTTCTAAAAAAAATCCTGACAGCACGACTAAATGCAGCTACCTATACCTACATTTATTAATGAATTAATTAAGATTGTATCTTTTGGCAAAAATCACTGTTAGTAGATACACTAATACTTTCTCTTCAATGTTAATTTTGTGTAGTACACATTATGTTTAGTGAGTTTTACATTTGAACTGACAGTGATTATGCGATTTTCCTATAAAAATTACAGAAGCAAGTTCCAGTGCCATCTTTGAATGCAAATAAAAATAAAAGGTGTACTTCCTCATTTGAGAGTTTGTCAGGGCTCGAAATGGACCGGAGTGCCGTTCCAGTTCGTGAAAACCCCGAAATTATCATTGTCTTGCGGACATATTAATTTGACCATCTGAGCTAGATTTGCCATAGAGTGCTCCGGTTCGTAAAATATTCCATTTCGAGCGTTGGAGTTTGTATGAAAATTAGTACAGTATTCCAGAGGTCCTTTTTTGTTTCTTGTAATATGTTTTAGGCTCCATCTCTAAGGAGGTTTTCTTCAATGTCTATTTATAAATATTAGGTAATTTCAATAATTTGAAATATATTTTTTCTATTCTTTTCTTTTCCTCATAATATGTGATGGGCAATTATTATTTTTCTTTTGCTTATTTTACGCATACACTATTCTGTGTGAATGGTCTTAATATTGTATTGAAATAAATTAGATAATATTAATAAATAAAAACAGATTAATTTCAAATAGACAATATTTTTGTATAAACAAAGTTGACGTTTTCTGAATAGACTTAAGAAGCATCTATTTAAAAAGTGCATGATCATGTATCTAGAATAGTAATAAGATGTAAAAAGTACTAAGCACGTATTATTGTAAAAGAATCGATAGGCATAGAATTTGTATAGATCCGTTATTATACTATAATATTAAATAGCTATTGTATGTAAACATATGTCCTGTATACAGGTGCTGAAAAAAATATTGAAAAAATATACTATATCTTTAAAAGAAAATGTTTTTGTTTTTTTTTCCACAAAAATATTATAGTACAGGTAACCCCCCCCCCCCTATTCATCGCGACCCTGGCGATTGTGGATTCATTATATCGTGATCTTTTTTTAAAACTGGAAATTATGGAATGGGGAAATTATCCACCAAATTTAATTTTTAATGTGGATGAGACTGGACTCTATTGGAAAAGAATGCCAAGATGTGCGTTTATTTCCATATAGGAGAAGACTCCTTCTGGATTTAAAGCAGCCAAGGATCATCTAACTCTTCTTCTCTCAACTCATTGAAGAAATTGATGGAGGTGATAGAGATGCCATGTGGGTGTGGTGGAAACAATTTAATATTATGAAAGCTATCAGAAACATCGACGAAGTGTGGAATGAAGTCACTCAGTCGTGTATGAAGGGTGTTTGGAAAAGGTTGTTCAGTGAAATTGTTGAAGTTCACTGCAATTGTGAAAATGACATTCAAAATATCTAAGAGATTAGTCTTATAGCCATATCCGGAAGCATCGAAGGTGTTGATGTAGATGATATTCAGACTTTGTTAAAATCACACGGTGAACCCACATGGACTGCCATACGTACCTAGTGTTAAAACCATTGAAAAGGCCCATTCTCTTCACAATCAATGCATGGAGTTGTTAGAAGAGAACAACGAAGATTGCGAGCGAGTGAATGCTGTAAAACGTGGCTGTATTGCATTACTTGACAGTATGTTATCACAAATTTTGCACAATAAACGTAGAGAGGCTAAACAAGAGAAACCTCTGTTGATCGCGAAATTTCGCTTATCGCTACCATGTTCAGAGTGTATCCCCCGCGATGATTGGGGGGGGGGGGGTTTACCTGTACTTACTTACTCCATATTGTCATTTTGGTTAAGGTGGATTGAGATGAAAAACCTAATAACCTACTGAAAAATAACCCAAAACCAAACACAACCTACATATTTTTGGGATACAGTAGGTGTTAGGTTTTTCGTCTCAAAAGACTTCGATCATAAAAACGATAGGTATAGAGTACCTACTTACTAATTACCAAAGTTTGGATTAAAATGGTCGCGTCGGAGCGAATTTTATGCTATTTTAACTATACACGTGTTGAATTTCGAATTTAGAATTAGGAATTTCATAATTAGAATTTGGAATATGGAGTTTTGAATTTTGAATTTTAAATTTTGAATTTTGAGGTTTGAATTTCTAATTTTGAATTTCGAATTTTAAATTTTGTATTTTGAATTTCGAATTTAGAATTAGAAATTTCATATTAAGAAATTTGAATTTGCAATTCTTTATTTTGAATTTTAAATTTGGAATTTTGAATTTTGAGGTTTGAATTTCGAATTTTGCATTTAGAAGATAAAATTTAAAATTTATGATTTTGTATTAATTTTGAATTTTGAATTAGGAATTTCATATTTAGAATTTAGAATATAAATTTTGTATTCATTTTGAATTTTTATCTTTGAATTTTGAATTTAGAATTAGGCATTTCATATTTAGAATTTGGAATATGGAATTTAGAATTTGGAACTCTGTATTTTGAATTTGGAATTTTAAATTTTGAATTTCAAATTTCGAATTTTGCATTTAGAAGTTATGATTTTGTATTCATTTTGAATTTTGAGGTTTGAATTTCGAATTTTGAATTTTAATTTAGAATTTTGAATTCGAATTTAGATATAGGAATTTAGAATTTAGAATTTGGAATTTTGCTTTTCATTTTTAGTAATGGCATAATAATTATGGCAATACAATATTGACAATTTTGACAGACGATAAAAAGATTGTTTTCAAAGTCCACTGTCAAAGTTTTCATAAATTTAATTATATTGAGTTGCACATAATTGGCTGATTTACGAATATATAAAATAATTGAAGGTTGGAGGTTGTAGATCATGAATACAGTGACAATGTGAAATAATCTAAATATTAATTACTGCGGAGTTAATTTCGATTTAAAAAATTAAGCAACTTCAGATAGACAAAAGTATATTAGTCTATGAGATAGACTATGGCGCTTCCAGCTGCATCAAGCGCTGCGATTCTTCGGGCAGCTCAAAAGGATGAATATTTTACGGAGAAACTGACCGGTTCTGGCTCCGAAGTATTGAGATTGCTCGGCAACAAAGTATGGCATCAATATTCGAAATACATCCCTTTCTTTTCTCACCTAACCTACAATTCCCTGACAACACTGCGCGATCTTCAAACATTCGGAGAAGAGTATACGGGAATTGTGCAAGTAGACGATACATATGCTCAAATTCCTGGCAAATTTTTACAAATAATATACATATTACTTGGAGCTTGCGGCGAAAAGGTTATAAAGAATATTTTAAACAACCTTAAAATAAAAACTGCCAAAAATAAAGAAATGCTGCCTGGACCAAAAAGAAAGATCTTGAAATTGTTGTCTATTATTCATTGGTCTTTGCCACTGATACAAGAACTGCACCAGGCATACTTTTTTCTCGGAGGCTACCATTATAACATCCCGAAACGGTTGATGTTGATTAATTACGTTGCCGCCATACCTGGAAGGAGGCCACGCGTCGGGGCGCTCCGTTCATTGGGTGTTCCTTATTTATTGCGAGCAATTCTTAGTGCTATTCGTTCACCACCGTCATTTGAAGATGTCGACTTGAAAGAAAAGCAAAAAGAAACCTTTCCGTTACGTGCAGCTTGTCCAGGATGTTTGGAAATAAATATGACTCCTTCAGCGTTGCCGTGCGGCCATGTTTTGTGCTTCAAATGTTCCCGTTCGGCGATAAGTTGCGGTCTATGCCGGGCACCGTATCCTGTTCATAGAGTAGTTCCTCTACAAAATTACGCTATGATGAGTTGACATAGTACAAGATTCACCGAAATTTATGAAAATGTTGTTTGGGTTTTGTAAAATCTTAGTGCAATATTTGGTGATGGATTTTATGTAATTTAATAAAGTATTAAATATATGAAATTACATATTAGTAATAATATATTCAGTACAGTAAATTCTCAATTATCTAGGTGCCGACTTTTGATTATTAGTAAGAATAGTTTCCTACTGATATATGAAAATCATCGGAAGATTCTAAAAAAAAAAAATATGAGGCGTCTAGTTCCAAAAAGCGATAAGTTCACATTTGGTCAAAATCGAGAAAAAAATACGCACGTATTCTTTGTATACTTTTACACAATGTGAATTGACCTATAAATTCCAAAACGCGACATAACCATACGAAAAAAAATATTTTAAGTCTCGATTTATTACAAAAAGCGCCAAGTCCGTGTTTCATATTATTTAAAGCTTGGTTGATTTTGCGCGTGTTTAAGTCAACCAATAAGGGAACGTTCAATATTGAAAAGGGCGTCTCCCATGCTGTAGCATCTAGTAAACTCATGACAGTGCCACGGAAATATGTGCCTTATGCGGAGTAAATTAAAAAGTGAGGTACAAATAGCGCTATGTCCAATTTTATTTTACCTATATTTATCACATTTAAAAGTTTATCGGCTGAAACAAATTGTCATTTGGTTCTAATTTTGACATAGAATACAACGGAAAAAATAATCTCACGTTAAAACAAATAATTGAAGCTTGAAACATAAAAACGTTGTTTCCCGAAAATATTGAATTGTGGACTTGTCGCTTTTTGTAATTAGACACCTCATATGTAATACATATTAAGTAAATAGGGGTTGCAATAGGTACCGGTATCCCAGTATTTTTCAATACCAAAATACCAGTTTTAAAAATCAGTATATTCGGTATTAGGAAAGAGGAAACAAAATGTATTAATAAACATGAAATGTTTATCAGGACTGTAAATTTTTTGTCAGGTTACGCGATGTTTGGTTTGCTTCCGTTGTCCTTGGTGAACTGTAATGCTATTAGTATCAGCAAGGTATTAATACCGGTATTCAATAGGAAATAGCGAAATACAGGCGACCCTCGACTTTCGAACATTCTACTTTCGCACAATTCGCTATTTCGTACATTTCTTAAAGTTTAGATTTTTGTTGATAATGCAAAAAGTGTGCACTTCCATGCAGTCACTCCTCTCTCCGTCACCTTCTCAAATACGTAAAAGGGTGGTATTCTTTATTATACCCATTGATAAATAAATATTTTAAAGTACACGTTTTAATGTTTTTTTTTTACATCCCTCTACTTTCGAACACATTTTCAGGAACTAATTACGTGCGAAACTCGAGGGCCGCCTGTACTGTTATTGATATTTTTATTTGGTATTGCAATCCCTAATATTAAACATGTAAAATAATAGTTACCCAATTATAATGTTAGAAAGAAAATATGGTAAATGTGCCGCAGCGGTGGCCATGAGATTTTACAACTTTCTTTTTAGACCAAACCAAACCAAACCTAACCTAACCTAATATTACCTCATATGATCTTAGTTTGTGATAATGGTGCATCAAAATGTATGAAAAATTTAAATTTTCAATTAACGATTATTGGATCGAAAAACCGATGCGCCGACAGAAAAGGGTATTTATTATAATTGTCTACTTAAAATAAACTGTTTTTGTAAAAAAAAAAATATAAAAGGTTATACAATTACCGAAAATATGTTGATATTGTGTCATAAAAGTAATTACCTATCCCAAATACTTTTATAGGGATGTCTAAAAATATTGATACTCTCCTTCCGGATACTTATCTTTCAGTACAGATACTTTTATGAGTGTTCATTATCGCTTTATTTATTAGATTGTCTTCGTCAAGGTTAACTTAACATCGACATCCCTGCAATTATTAGTCATTGATGTTTTTTGACAACCTATTTCAGTATGAACAACAATGTTTTAGTACCTATTATAACATCAAATTATAATAATATTTTGGATTATTCATATTTTTCATTTCTCTGTGGTCTCATCCCCATCATTTGGCCGGATAATTGAGAGTATACTGTATTTTGTGTATGAATATTATAATACAAAACTATTAGAACAGAATGTGAGATTGTACATAAAATTGTCTGGAAAGTTTGTTGAAATGTTACTTAAATAAACGCACAGTCATTGACTGCAATGAATGATTTTGACTTTATCTAGACATATATCTTTCAAAAATGTCCTGTTTCCTTTCATCCTTTCTTCAGAGCCGCCGCGAGGGGTTCAGTCGATAAAAACCAATGACATTAATATGGACGAAGCATCTGAAAAAAAAATGACACTCACTTTTTTTGTCGGGTCTGCCGAATGGCATAATCTGTTCTAATGCCATTACAATAAAGCTGATATTGTTATAAATTCCCGAAACTTTTTGTCGGGTCTGCCGAATGGTTCGGTTCGAACAGGTTCACTCAAACGAACATTGATACTAGAAATACTGTTCTAATGCCGTTACAATAAAGGTGATATTGCTATAAATTCCCGATGCGTGATATCACATAATGGATATTGCGTGACGTCTACCTATGCACGTGCGAATGTCACTATGGGCGAATTTACTTGCTAGGTACTGTACTGAGTGTGTCGTCCATTAATAATGTCATTGATAAAAACAGATAACATAATATTACCGATAGGTCGATAGCGACACATGCAAATTGTAAGGCGACATTAATACGCTCTAGCGTAGTGGTTTCCAAACTTTATGTCACTACGCCTCCCTTTAAAAAAAAACTAATCTTGGCGCCTCCCCTCCCTTTATTTCATTAAATAATACAGACACCTTTTTAAATAGTCAACAACGTACTAATACAAAAATGAAAAAAAAATAAACAAGGTTTTACTAAGTACTTATAAATTCATTTATAAATTAATTTGTTTTTCATGCGATGAATGTGGTTATTTATTAGCACAATCAATTTCAATAGTAGTCAATCCAAATTTATCATCGTTCATTGACAAATGGATTCTATCATGGGCCCTACATCCTGAAGCGGGCCCCGAGATCAGGATCTTTCAACCACATATTTAAAATATTTAATAGCCCTGAAACAGAACAGTGCCGCAGGCGCCTTTTTTACTATTAATAAAATAATATTAAAAGTGCAATATCAAACTAACTAAGAACTCAGTAAATAGATTTTTGTTTGCTTCAATATCTGGCGTAGAAATAATTTAAATGTGGATACATGGCGAACTTATTTTTTTTGTAATTTTGATTTCCAAAGCTCCAAATTTTTATGAATGTCTTCACTTTGTCTTTTTAAATCAGTGAATGCATAAGTGGTCCTAGCATTGATTTATTCACTCATTTTTTTTTAATTTCAACCAAATATAACAAAATTATCATTCCTAAACAAACTTGCGTCAAATTTCAACGTTATGATTTGACCCTTATTATGCAGACTTAATTTTTTCACGAGATAGCCAGTGCGCCTTACAATAGTGTAGAAGTGAGGTTTTATAAAATTTGTTTTCATATTTTCAGACAGGTTTGCAAACAACCTTTTGTAGGGCTGTTTTTTTGTATAGTTTATAACTAGCGGCCGTTTTTGCAAACTGCAAACCTGTGGCTACATTAATTTTTTCTTCAATTTTAAATAAATTCAACATCTACATATTCAAATAAATATTCGTCACGTCACTTTCACTGTATGAAAATATGGATTCTGGTTTTAAGTGAATTGTGTTAAACTTTTCGCGCCTCCCTTAGCAACACTCCGAGCCTCCCAGTTTGGAAATCGCTGCTCTAGCGTTTTTACTTTTGCACTGCTTAAAGTGATGTTATATTGAAAACTACAACCACTCAGTTAATTTCTAATAGCAGCCATTAACACAGACCAGGTGCTTGGACCATCTGTGTAATTTCAGTCTCAGTATAATGTCTTCAGTTCATGAATTGTTACTTTATACCCGAGCCGTAAGTAGAAGACTGGCGAGCGACGGGGATTCTTGATGGCGCCAGAGGTGTCCATATGCTGAGGAGCGGATATGGTCAAAGAAGAAGATGAAGTAATGATTGTAAATTATCAATAATATGAATTTTAATACGATAATAGGCACTAAATGGCAGTAATATGTATTTTTTTGAAAATTGATAGTTACTTACCTACCTAATAATTAATAAAAACAATAAAATTTTCCATGTGTTGCTTCGGGGCGGTACATAATTAAGGGAGGAATGCAACTAATAAATACAAGCTGAATCCATACATTTACATACATTGAATAACTGGATAAGCAACGTTAAAAACTGTAATTTATAATAAAAATGTACAAAAATTTAAAAAAATGTGTGTTATTTAAGGCCTGAACAAAAACGATGCATGAGTGCGAGTGAGAAAGTATTCGGCACCGTTATAATCTCTGCGACACGCGCTAGAGTAAGATAAAAGGTCTACATATGTGTGAGTTAGTTTCCAAAAGTGTCGCCGGCAAATCGTGGCGAATCACTTCACTTAGCGTCGATAACCTGCGAGCTTGTGTTGCTAAAATTGCTATTTTTTTGTGTTAAACATAAAGTCAGTGGTAAATATTTTTAGTTAATTAAGTAGAAAAGATGGTTCTGTGTGTTGTATTAAAAAATGGTAGCCGTACTGATAAGCAAGAAGATGGTATTACGTTTCATAGGTAAGTTGATACATGTTCATGATAATTTATTTGTATATTATTATATATTTTAATATCAGTGACCTAGTGTTTCTTTAAAATACCTTAAATTATGGATATCTTTATCTAATGGTTGCATTTTGACCGCTTAAAAATACTATATAACATAAAAAAAATGGAAAATTATATTTTAATTCTAAGCGTCTAGTGCGAGCACTTTGGGCAAACACTAGCGAAATGGTCTATGGTCTCGAATATTTGTAGACGAATGCGTTCGCTCGCCCACAAACCAAGCGCACGGCTTCATTTAGCAATGCAACGGGTGGCGTCTAGATGTATCTATAGTCTATGGTTATTTATATGAAAACCCCATACATCTTTGATTCTAGCAATATTCACTCAGCTATTGAAGCAATTTTTTTATATTTTGATGTTAATTATCTTCAAAACACTTGTGGGTTATCTAGTTTTTTAAACACATCCCTCAAAAGATATAACTTTTCGGAGTAGATTCTTTGTTGGTAATACAATTTTTGTCTGCTTCAGTGCTATCAGTTACTTAATTATTTTGCATACAAATAAAATTGTGTTTAAATACAGTAGGGTGTGACATTTTGAGTGAAATTTGTAATTTTTCATGGACCGGTTAGATAAGGTTTCCGCAAGAATTTTCAAAATGCGTCAACGGTTCAATTATACATAAAATGGTGGGAATCACTGCTATAAACCATTAGTAGTAGCATTATATATTCTAGTGTAATTCTTCTATACGCTACATATTTTGCTGAGATGTCATTTGGGGATTGAATTAAGCATCGTCCGAAATAACTAAAATTTCTCAAATAGCCATTCAATGTTTGTAGGTACCAGTGGCGAAGGGTGATTTTTGGAAACAGGTAGGCTGTGGAGAAAGCACACTTGTTAGATGTATTTACGGAAAATAATCCGACATAACTACTGATGAATAGGTAGGTACACAAAAACCGATGAAATTTCAAAAGCTCACTGATGGTATAAAATTAAGCAATTAATTTGAATTATGTATTTTCTTAAATATATACGCAAGATACGCTCAGAATATATTGAAAACCGTTATTGTGAATCTGTTCCATAACAATTTATAATTAAACCTGTAAACTAGACATTTTAAAATACTTCTATATTTAAAACACAGACTTGGATACAATATCAGATTTCAACGTACATAATTGGCTGAATAAATTGTCTTAGTCTATGAATAAACTAACTGACAAAGAAAATCATGAGATAAATTATTTATTATTTTTAACAACAATCAATATTTATATGTGATTGAATCCCTAGAAATTATTTTTTTAAATTATCTTATAAATTATTTTGAATAAATGTGCACTTACGTAATATGTAAGCGTAAGCGCTCCTTAAATAGCTTACCAATTTATATGGGCCGCCGCAGACGTCTTGAAATTATGAGAAACAAACTTCATATAAAAAAAGTTTTCGATTCACGCGAACGTAATCCATACAATATGTAAAGCGAAACGAGATGTCACTTATTTTTTTAAACCTTCGAGACATGCCATAAATGGTGCTTATTAAAATAGTGGAAAAGATCGTAAAATTATTATGACAATTATACGATAGATGTCGTTGGGCATATTGAATGTATTATTATGTGATTATATTATTTAATGTCAATATATTATTAAAAAATATTTTTCTTAAGAAGGAAGGCTTTAAATAATCGCCTAGTATGGAGTCTTCGCCACTGGTAGGTACGTTTCATTCGTTGGCATCTATTTTACCTTGGCTTGATTGAAATGGAATCCTATTTTCTTCCATTCTGCTATATTTTAAAACGAGAGAACTGGCTAGTGTAAAGCTTTCATAATGTATAAGAAAATACTGGCGACATTGGTTGGAAGAATTTAAAATAAATATTAAGACATTTTTTTTTATGAAAACGTAACAACGTTTGTATATTTATTTCATAAATTACTTAATTTATAATTACAACAATTATTTACACTTACAAACTACTCAACACCAAAATAAACTCTTCTTTTGTCGTATTAAAATAAACTATTAAAAAAGCACATTTTAATGGAGTACATTAATTATATTGCATAACGAAAAAATTAAGTAAAATGCTTAGCAAAATGATTTAACTGTAACTGTAAATTATTCATTGCAAATAAATAAATATAATTGATTTTATAATTTAAGTAACATCGTTAATTCAATTTATAAATAATATATGAAAAATTCAATAATCACTGATAAAGGCTTTATAAATTCATTTGAAGAATAACAGGGTATAATACTAAGCTGGTTTGACAACACCAAAATGTCAAAAACAGTTAGGTTTATAGAAATTGTATATTTCGTCACCATTTTTCTAACTTGATGTAGGTAGGTGACAAATTACATTTTTTAATCTTAATTGTGTTTAAAGTTTTGATTAATTCTCTTTAGTAGGCATTGCTATATTTTAATTTATATGGGTTAAGTCGTTATCTGGAAATTTATTTTGCCATATGTACCAACGTCACATTTTCGCGTTCTGGAACCAGATATGTAAAGCTGCATTTTGACCGAGCGAGCGAATGTTTGTTCTTCCCCCACTCCAGCCAAATTCTTATGCTCGCTCAACAAAAAGCGAGAGAATTTCACTGTAGTGGGGGAAGAACAAATATTTGATCGAAATGCGGCTTTAGACAATCAAATCTAAAGATTTTAGCCTCAATAAACCAAGACATAAAGCAATGAACCCAAAAACAACATTAATAGAACCGATAGATGTGTAGTAGTGACAAGTTTAAAGTAATGTTTCGAGCCACGGCTGAAATGTTTCAAGGATTTTAATATAATTTATTCCAGCACACACCACATACAGTTTTATTAAATGTAAGACTGTATTTTTGTGAGTAACCCCAGAGTAAAATGGAATTTGGTTTCAACAGTTTTACTGCACAATAGTGATTGTTATATTGTTAACTGAACACTGTATTTTTTTGAGATATTACAGTCTGGTTCCAGGATAGTGATATATTTAGTTTCAACCTTGAATCTCAACTAATTCTAAACAAATATAGGTATCGCAATTTATTTAAAGTTCAAACTAACCTTTTGACTGCATTAATTGGAAAGCGTTACACATTTGTAGACCAGATAACATATTCTAAAAATGAGTTATGTATGACAATCATAAAATTTTTTCCACTAACTTTTTCTTGTATCGAAACCCGGTTTTAATTCGGTGTCTGCGGTTATAGGTCTGCTAATCGCGAGCCTAATACTACAAGGTTCTAAGTGTTCGTCCTTGAAAAAACAAACTCAACAATGAAGTAGTATTCTAAGCTGCCACATTGTTACTTTTGTTTCGTCATGGACAAACACTTAGAACCTTGTAGTTCTCCACTCGCGTAATGTCTTAGGGGCAAGAACCAATTGTAACACATTTCACTGTGCTTAAGCATGAATGACAACTGTTTATAAAAATATTATATACTATTTCATTGTATATTCAAAGATGGATCCATGTTATTTTGAAAGTTTTGAATTAAGCGGGCACTGTGTCGATTGCACACGACTATAAAATTATTTAGTCCCACTATAGCCACGCGGCTTAAGCGTTGGCCTATAGCGTCGTGGGTCCCAGGTTCGAATCCTGGATCTGACAAGTACACATATTGTTTTTCAATTTGTGTATGAGTCAAGAGTATGGACCTAATAGGTTGAGCAAGACTGAATCAGCTCATCCATTTCTCGTAAAAACAAAATCTTTTAATACAAACCTCCACTCTGTGGAGGCTCATATGATCCCATGAGGATCGGATATGGTTGGAAAAAAATTTTATAGCCGATTATTTGTCATGGAAATATTGGTTTGATCTACAAATGTTTAGAAAGGTGCAATTATTGCAAGACATGTCCGTAGAACGAGAAGTAACGATTCAGTAGTTTCAGCTAGGTTACTGAGATCATTATCAGAATATAGCTTTACAACGACATTATCAAAGGTCCAGAAAACAATGAAATATATATTATTAATAACTATAAATTTATGTCTTGTTAAAAAACTATAATATTATTAGAAAATAAATAAATATCATGTCAAAAATTATATTATTATGTAGTTAACAATGGCAGTTGATTAATATCTAGGGCAGTCGATATGCCTAAGAAAGAAATGTTGCGACATTATTTCATACAATTATAATAAATATCGAAATAATAAATCTATGAGAAATATCTTGAGAAAATACATGCTCGGTCGGTCTTACTAGAATAAAATGTATTATGTTTTTTGTAAAAATATAATCATTAATTTTGTACATTGATCCAAAAAAACATCTCTCTTAAAAGGTACAAATTAAATTATTTATGATTTGTTCAACAGCCATCTTATGTTATTCAGATTGATTGAACAAAATGATACATCACACAGACTGAATTGAATGGACACAGTTATGTACAGAATATCAATATTGTGACAATATTTTACAGATAAACATATTATTATTCCAAAAATGTTTTAATTATTAAATTGCATAGATCTCCACCGTGTACAATATGGCTTATCATTTAACGATAAGAGATTCATTTTATAAAAAAATGGCAAGATCAAATTGCATTGTGGAAACTATATAATTTGAAAATGTTAGAAACAGACTTCCACCAAAATATTACCATTCGATGATTTAGTATAAAACGAATATCATGAAAAATCCACCAAAAAACAATGCAAAAAAAAACAAACCAATATCATAATGTCTTTGATACTAAAGAAATAGTCTAAATATATAATATTTACATAATTTATATAGTTTGGTGTTATTAATGTGTACACATACATTGACTGTGCGTATTATACAACAGAGACAAATAAATTGTGCGTTATTACTTCCGTAAGATAATTATATTGGAAGTATAGTCTGTAACGAACTTTAAATAATATCATTCATTTATCTGTAGGTAATCTGGTAACATTAAATGTACGTTATTAACTCTGGAAATTTATGATGTAAGGTCTTTCGCTCACAGAGCATTCGATTAAAACATGACTGAAATTTTAATTAACGTTATGCGGCACCGCTGATCTATTTCATATTTATATTCATACATAATATGTGTGAATATAAAATTTGTGGTAGAAATGGAGAAACACCCTCCCCTCCAACAGGCTGTCTGACTATACTCACAGAATTTTCCAGTTAATAGTTTGTGACTTCAACCTTAAGTATCGTCTTCTTTGAGTATAAAGCTTTGTATGTATTCTCACTAGGGAACAAAATGTTCCTCAAGACGAACAGCGAGCACAAGAGCCACGCGTCAGATGTTGGCGAGTGTAGATGGGTGCGTAACATGTCGCTCAACATGGCAGCAGTGTGTGAATAAATATGTACGCAGCACTGACCAACACAACTTCCTCGGGCGACGTTTCTGTGATGACTGATGCGAGTTCTGGTGTAAAATGTTCCACGACATTGTTCCCGAGACATTGATGTAGATGTTGAGCATCATGTTGCTCCATTTGTCCCCTAGTGAATACGAGGCTTAAAAAATCGAAAGAAAATTAAAAAAAACATATGGACTCATCCCTACCAAATAGGTAGTCCATTTATGCCCCTTACAGCAATCAAAATTTCCAGCATTGATAACTACACAATATATAGAATGAGAAACTGTCACGGATATTAATAATATGGCTGTACTACCATTGTTTAGATGAAATTGCAATGATTTCTTTTGTTTGGTCAAGGCATTCTGACGACAGTGCATCCAATGGCGCCGATACTGCAAGCGTGGGACAGGGCCAATTCAAAATCTTGAAGAGCATAGACCTGTAAAATAAATAAAAACTGATGGTAATAATTTTATGGTCAGTGTTATCATACTGTGTGCATACTGAAGATAAAAAAGAAGCGAAAGTACCACTCGTAACAAATCCATTCATTTTATCGTGTCATCCCCTAACAAAGGACAGTTACCATCGGGGCGATCTTTACTTACTCTTCACCCGGTCAGTCGAAGGAATTTTGAGGATGCGCCTGTACAGTCACATTAACACACTCTCCGTGACATATCCTAGTTTAGCATTCATACAACCTCCATACCATAGAAAAGGATTGAGAGAACATAACAGCAAACCATACGCAGTCTTGAATCTATCTCGAAGCGTCTTATTTTGAGAAAAGCACTCCTTCCTATCTCAATTTTTGTTTTTATTTTCCGACACTGGTCCAATTTCATATTGACCTGTGTTCCTAAATATTTATAGTGGGTCACACGTGCGGCTTAAGCGTCGGCCTATGGCGTCCTGGGTTCCAGGTTCGAACCCTGGGTCTGGCAAGTATAAACATTGTTTTTCAATTTGTGTATGAGTCAGAGTATGGACCTATAAGGTTGAGCAAGTAGGTGACATCCATTTCTCGTATGCTCTTACATTTATGGGTCACGGGTTTGAATTTCCTGCTGGGTCCATTTCACAGAAGTGAAAATGGTAATTAACCTCAACCCGAAAAAGATGAGAATAGCCATAAATGTATTACATTTGAAAATACTGCAAAGTAAATTAGTAACATTTGTAATAAATAAAATCTACAAGCAAATATTTGTTGTTAATAACCTTATCAACAACGGTCTGGAGGTTCCCGGATTCCACATGCGATGATAATCTGTCCAACATGTCGCCGTCAAGAGATGCCGGAAGCATAAAGTCTGTGTTGCTTTCTAAACCTCGGAGCCACTGGAAAAGAAACATAGCCTTTTATCAATAATAATTGTGTGATGGATACAAAAAAACCACAGAAATATATACATGGAGAAGGGTAGAGGTAGGCTGTGGAGATCTGACATAAATGATGTACACTAAACTTTGTCAGTTACACTTATTTTTTTTCATTAAACTAAGAGTATAAACTGCAGATAGTGCTGGTGACCAGAGTATGCTGATCTATCAACAAATAACTGAAAAGATACTTACAGAAACACCTCTCCGAATTGCTAAATAACCTCCATAGAAAGCAGTGACGAAACTAGCCGCTCTGTCAGTGAACAGGGGCATTGGTCTCATATCGGCAATGGCAGCTGCCCCTGGCTTCAAGAGAGCCGTTAGCTTGGAGCAGTAGGGGGGCGGGGCAGAGATGGGGGCTCGGCAGATGCAGGCTGCATCCCACGGGTCATTGTGAGCAGACAAGTCTTTCACGAGGGCCAAGTAGAGAGCGGAGTTTGCTTCGCGGCCCGCGCCCGTGCCGTCGTCGTCACACCAGTCTACTGCTAACGCCTCTTGTGCACCTGGAATGAAAATAATAGTAATTATTGGTAACCGTGGATAATATTAAGGCGATACATCAGTAAAATGGCAAATAATTTTCAACTATAGGCGCGACGAAATTTTGGACTCGGTGCCATTCGGAGAGAGAACGTCGAGCTGGGAACACGTCAATTTGTTTCGTGGTGGCGACGGGGGTATTAATTCTTAAATCCTGTAAAGATGACTAAAAACGTTACCCATTTACTTTAAAAAGAAAACATGTGTATGAATATATTATTATTGTTACTAATAGAACAATAAACAGAACATTAAATGGACGCATTTTGGATTTATATGACAAATTATATTTCGTTTGGCATGCATCATTTGCACCCGCGACCCGCAATCCGCGCATCGCCTAGCCACGATCTTTTTAGACTGTGCCTCAACTGAGGTATAGCCTTAATGAGATTTGATGAGAAATGTTTTTATGAGGTGACTCTACTTAAAAACCATGTCTACATTATTATAATAAGGTAAAAACTAATAATAATTATATGTATACATAATATAATATGAAAAAATATTTAAACATTTAATGGCTAACAAAAATGAGCATATTGTTCTGATTTGAAAATACACAATAGGAAGAAAGCTAACCACTTACGCAAGAAAAATAAAAACGTCTTGTACCGTAAATAATATAGAATTGTAGGTACCTGTTTGAAAATAGAAGCCTCATATTCAGGTTCCTTGTAGAGAGTGAAGCAAGAAATAGTCATAGACAATAGGCGCATACTGACTGAGCGAGCAGTCTCAGGCATTTGCTTCGCGAAAATCGCTGTGCAAGGCAGCTCGCAACAAAATTAACATCACGCAAGGCAGCCGCGCACAGCACCTTTGAGCATCGATAAACCGACAATGATTGGATCGGGTCGCGGCAATGCTCGGGCGAGGCGCGTACTGACTGACTGAGCATTTTGCCTCGCGAGGCTTTTACGTATACTATCGATGGCGAAGCAGACTCGCGACCATGCGCTCGCTTAGTCAGTACGCACGTAATATAATATTATTATACAGTAGCAGGTTATTATCGGGTGTTGTGAGTTTTGCCTTATTTCCAAATTTAATTCAATGTTTTTTTTTCAATGATGCTACAGTTAAAATTAACCATTGAGTCTTAACAAGCTGTTAACAGTGCAGGTCTTAACTGTCAGTGGTATTATCTTAAACCTGATTACTTCAGTTTCATGAAAATATTGCCTGCTCTACAAATACTTATTAAAGTAAAATTTTATGACATGCAATGGGAGTGTTGACTCTTCTTACCTAGAGCAGTCACAAGTGGTCTCGCTCTCGGATCACAGACAGCTGTTGTGAAAGCTCCCCACGCTTTTAAAAGCTGAAGCATTACGCATCCTGAACCGCTCCCTGCTCCTATTATTAAAACCCTGGAAATAAAAATTATTATAATGAGCTGTAAGTTTCTTAGTTAGCTGATATTCTGGTAATATGTCTCATCTAACAAATTTAATTTAAAAAAACGTTGTAAATGCTAAAGAAAATCTGATTGGTCTTGTTACGGACGACAGATTTGTCTTATCAGAACACCCAGGGAACATAACGATAATGGTAGTGGGTTGCCTCCTGGTAAAGACTGTAACGTTTAATTCTTGGGTATGGAGAAATATAGGATAAACTTAAACACATGTTAAAGAATATGTTATTTTCAATAGTAGGACGTAAATGAAATGCGTATTCAATATTTTAAATATTTGATGACACTCAGCTAGCTTTGTAGTTTTTGCATTTTATGGACTGACCATTATAAAATAAAAAACTGAATCCAGCTTCAAAGTCTTCGTCCATGGCGACTGGCTTTCAGATTTTATCTTACTAATCTGTTCTGTGAGAACATCATTTCGGATAATTTTTTTTATATGTAAGTATCTGCATTTTAAATATTTGTAGTTACAGTAAAATATGGTAATTCTACTAGAGTCATCCAGCAGTAGAATACATAACATGAAATTTACAGATAATTTGTATTTTAAACTGTTTTCATTTATCAATACATAATATCTAAAAACATTAAAAAGAAAATAAATATTTTTTTAAATTCAAAGATAAACAACTTACAACTAATGCTCACACAGACTATGTTTCAGATCACCGTTGTGATATTTGTATCGGCTTATAGTCTAGTGCTTGCTTAATGTGCGAATTTACATCGTAAATTTTCACATTCACTTGTGTTTTTCGCTGCTATGCAAACTTCGCGATGGCGGAGGCAAAAAACTTAATAGAAAAGGTTTCGAATTTATCATAAGTATTTATATGTTGACCGCATATTAAATATGACATTATATGCAGGCCTTAGGAATCTTATTCGTACGTATTATTTTATGGTTAGTCTATCATTACAATGTAATTTAAGTAATATGTTCATTTAAAGGTCACAAAGAAATTTTTTAATATTTCATAGTTTTAATGAATCGAGTTATGGTATTGTGATGATACCGAAACTTCATTAGGTAGTGATGACTGATAAGGAAGATCAGGATAAGACATAGTTATCCATTACCTTTTTCCTTTGGCAGTGTGCACGTTGATTCCCATATGATGTAAATGATGCAATGCCAGTGCTCCGCAGTGAGGTAGAGAGGCGGCCGCTTCTGGAGGGAGGGCTCTCGGACGGCGACCCACTCTGCGGGACGACGCCGACAGATATTCCTGGGCTGCGCCCCCTTCCCACTCTGATATTGCGCCCCACACCTGGAATTGTCACATATTTTATAAATTGCGATGAATGCAATGTGATAGAGTTTGCTATAAACGTCAGATGGAAATAGGCTGTACACATAATATATAAAGGTTGAAAATGTACTAATAAAACTAGCGCTAGATGAACAAATTGGTTTAAGTATGCAACACACAGAGCTGTGAGGAGTGGAGTCATCTTGCAGTGTTTTTAAACCATTTTGAATTAGCGACACAATGAATATGGAAATTCGTAAATTTATCTGTTATTTCTTTTACCAATCATGTCATTGTTTTTTATACAATGAACGCCGTGCTCTCCATTGTCATTTTCGTATTCTGTGTGATCTGACAGGTCGGTGTGGTGGCTACTTGAACTAACAGCGACTTGCGTGCTAAGAATAGTATGAATTCTGTGCTGTTTGGTGGTAACTATATTTTGAATTACACCTTTATTGACCAACTACGTAGCAAGCACCAACATGTTTTCTACAAATGAACAATGTTGCATCAACGCTGTGTGTGTCAGTACATTAAGCCACATCTCTTTTGTGTTTTCGGTGTGTTGCAGTGGTGCCGAATTTGTATGCCCAAGTAAATGCGACCTTATCTCACCAGATTATCTATCGAAATGCAAAGAGGGAGTCCCAAAATTTCAAGTTCCGTTGCTGGTTGTAATATAAAAAGTTTAATTCAATTCCTTTATAAATACCTCATCGCCTATGTCAAGCCTTGTAACAGCTGGTCCCATTTCAGTTATCACACCGGAGAATGATCTTCCCACAGTTACATCCTGTTGAAAGAAATATTTGACGTTTTAGGACACTTGTCAAGAACAAAAAAACATTAAAATTACAATTATTTCATTTTTAAAAAGAACCATGAAAGAACTCTAAGTTGGCTCGCACATCAGAATTCGCCTCATGCGCCGCATGTTGAAATCGTCAATGTGACGTCATCGTTGATCCACATAACAAACATTGTCAAATAGAGCTTCGCAGATTGGTCGAATGCGACAGAACAACAAATGCAACGAGGATCGACTCTTCTAGCATGTTGACAGTCGCGCCCGCCGAGATTGGGCGAAGCGCTCGATGCGGCCATTTGGTGTACTAGCTAGACGTCAGTGGTCACGCTTTCCACACACAACACATTAAACTGAGACATCAAATAAACAAAAATGGCAGATGAACGTTTTAACATTATGACTGAATCCAATATTTTCGCCTTCTAGTGTTTACGTTTTTTATAGATTTTTTGCATTTTCCTGCAAATTCATAACTGCGGGGACTCGGATATCGAATAATTAGATAATGAGGACCCCCTGTACATATTATTCACGGGAACGAATCATAGTTTAGTTTGTTTATTAGATATTTTCTACACTTCGAAATGCTGTATTTTTTTTGTATTTGACAAGAGACAAAATTACAGTAGTCACATGTATTGTGGGCTCACCGGGAATTGAACCAGGAACCTGCGGTATATAAAGCAGAGCCTTTTTGCATTGGACTACGAGTTCCACCGAAAATTGAATTGAATATTGAAGAATATACTTTGTTTGCAGGCTTGAATATTTCTCGAAGTCGTCTAGCGCGCCCTCTTAAGATATCTCTGTCTAGTGGATCAACTGAGAATGCGTGGATCTTCACCACAACCTCGGTGGGACGCCGAACCCTCGCTCCAGCACCGTCTTCCACCATAACTGCAGTGCCCTAGAAATATAATCACTTATATAACATAGTAAGATTTATTGTAAATAAGTAAAAAATAATTATTTTAAATCTCACCTGAAGAGTTGTCAGATGTTTGGAAAAAATTTTGGTAATATTTTCTGTGTCAAATTTTTAAGCCACACATAATACCATAATAGAGAAACATCAATTATTATTTTAAATTCCCTGCACTATACTGCCGAAGGATCGTTTTAAAAGGCACTGAATTTACATGGTTATGGATATAACGAGATAACCGTGGTATTGTAATAGAAAAGTAGATATTATTTGTTTTGAAATAGAATCAGAGATAATAAAGAAGATCCACTCACATCTTCCAAGGAGTGTAGAGCTCTTGAGTGGGGTATGGCGATTACTTTGGAGCCCCACTGACAGCCAACAGTTATTCCGAATACTGTTCCGCAAGCCACACCGCACACAAATATGAAAGCGGTTCTCCGCCACACTGGAAAGTAATATAATAAAAATGAAATGAATGGGTTTCTATCTCGATCATCATCATCGACTCGGATTTGACTATTTGGTTATAAATTCAGGACCATGAATTGGACGGTATTATGCAACAAGGAACCAACCCTAAATATGTTAAAATATGAGTTAGTGCTATAATGTGGTTCCCATAAGAGTCAATTTGTTAGAAAAAAAAAAATGTCACGCATGTAAGTGAACGTTACTGCCATCTATCGTTGTAAGAACCAACCAACATTCATCTAAGGACGGGTTCAATTTTGCAACAAAGAACCAATCAACATTTTTTGTTAAGAAATGCATTACTTAATTTCATCAGATAAAGCAAAAGTTAAGTAGGTATTCAATATAAATAAATAATTACTTTCAATATTTTTGAACTCCCAAAATATTTGTTCATAAATATCATATTGTTTATCGTAGTATATTCTTGGGTTTTCACCGTGTCTCCTTCTTCCTTCTTTACTTGACGTTTCGGGCTCGTTGCAGAGGCCATTATCAAGAGATATGTTTTATGATGAAATGTAGTGTATGTATGTGAATGTAAAACTTTTGACTTTCTTAGAGCAACGTTTACATTCACATACATACACTACATTTCATCATAAAACATATCTCTTGATAATGGCCTCTGCAACGAGCCCGAAACGTCGAGTAAAGAAGGAAGAAGGAGACACGGTGAAAACCCAAGAATATACTACGATAAAAAACAACCGTGAAAGCCTCAAACATCATATCATATTGTTTATCAACACATAAAACTTCAAGGCATTTATCATAGAAGTAGATTTTTGTGGATTGGTTCTTTGTTGCATAATACCAATTGTAATAATAGAGGTAGTGACACGAATTGGAATCGATACAATTACCGGTTGCATGGCAACCTTAACAGTTGGGTTGTTTTGTTGACAACAAGTAATACAAATGGCAACAGCTTTGTATTTTAAACTTCTTATCAATTACTAAGAAATAATGAGCAATGCACATAATAAGCTTGAAGTGAAGACTTGAACTCACTCCTGTCTCTGAAGAGCATGTTGATATTTCGAAAGAGTTCTGCGGGCGAAGGCAGGTCATCGATACCTGCTCTTTGCCAAGCTTCTCGTGCGCCTTCTGAGGCTCGTTCTGCCAGCGACCGAGCATTGTCGGCGGCCCTATCAAGGGCCTCTTGAAAAGCGGGATTATTCCATGCCTGCGATCAAACAAAATCAGATTAGGTTGGACTAGCGAATTTGAATCAATAAAAAAGGAGTAGGTAGGTATATCAAACTCCCTTTTTCTAAAACTTCATTGAATATTTAATTTAACGTTTATTGGCAAGACCTACTGTAATGATTTGTAACATGGAGGTGTCACGTTTCTTGTCAACCTTTACTATACAAATACATTTATGTTTTCGTGAAAACTATCCATTTTTTTTATAAATTAAGTAATCAGACAATAATGTACATCTATTGTCATTCTGTCATGTAATCTTATAAATACATTTTTTTCCCAGTAAATTAACATAAATTAAGTAGATAGTAAAAACTGTCTAATTTAAGTTTTGAGGTTTGACTCATTGTATACTTAAGACACAATTTAGAAAGTTTTTATGGATTGATTTTTGAAATAATTAATGCCATCCGTAAAGATGTCATTTCGATTAACAAAATCACTGCTGACCTGTTAATTAATATTTAATTAACACATTTAAATATCATATTAATTATATCTAATGGCCAACTACCACAAACGCGCCTGTCGTGGTGTCAGCACTAAATGAGTTAATTAAAGGTGTCAATACAATCTAAACGGTTCTGTTTAATGGTTTAAAAAACCATAGATAAGATGCAACACGACTGCTGCCGCCAGGTCTCACGTTAAAGATTTCGCAGTCTATTTGAAACAATTTCAAACTTGAATTACTTACTAAAATATAGTCTATTTAAAAATAATGATTAAGTACCTATGTATAGAGTTTACCTGTATTATAACTTCTTGTATACGAAGAATATATTCCTTGGCATTGGTAACACCAGCGGCCATTTGCATCTGAAATATAATTTTTATTATCAGTTCATCAAATTAATTATAAATTTTCAAAGAAATTGTTTACAAATAATATCCTTGTTTACATAGGTATAATAGAAAAATTGAAAAATAAAAATATGGCATGTTGAACATTGTATATTTGAGCCAACCTTATAGGATTTATGTGTCTTCCTGGCATAAAATTATTTTGTATATTTAATGATAAATGAACAATTACTTAGTAATGAAATTAAAGTTTAATTAAATCAATAAATATTAGCAAGTGTTATCTAACAGTAATGTTTAATTAAGATGTAAGGACAGAGCAACATGCCAATTTTAAAATGAATCATGGACAGTTGAAAATGAAGTGACATGCACATATGTAGTTAAATAATGCTCACATGAACCACTTCCAAGCGTTCGGAGGCCCGGAAGACCAGCTCATCCATTCCTGGTGCCATTCTATCCCCCCTGGCTGACCCTCCTACCTGAAATGACAACAGTTGCCATCACCGAAAGACACTTAACTGATCTTGGTTTCCACAAATCACCGTTACACACATTTCGATGTGATCCAAATATTTGGCGGGCCACACTAAAATAGACATTGTCTCTGTACGCATCGATCTCGGATGCATTATCTTCATCCAAATATGAAGCAATGTATACAAATTTCACGGTTGCACAATCTATTGGATAACACTTCTCGGCGAAATATAAATATTAAGTGTAAGTCTATCATAAATGAAGTAATAAAATGGCATCATCGATAAGTATTTCTTGTATCACTCTGATTGTGTATGACTAATGTACCTAAATGACGGCATTTAATGAATAAATTAAGAAAATAAATAAATAAAAACATAACCTTACTTCCTTACACAGATCCGTCCATCACAATCAGCTGCCCGATTAATGTTGCCATTTGAATTTCAAAATATAAATAAACTACATATCGTCACCGTTTTAGCAAAACCATCTATGTGCACTTTCTCAAATTGTGCAGGAGAAGGATAAAACTGAATAAAAAAATAATGTTACATTTAAACATTAAAATTATGAAGAATGCTTTATTATAATCAGAAAATGGTCTAAGATTATTATTTTGTTTACAAAAATCTTTTATTTTTAATACAAAAATAATAAATATACAGTTTGTGATGTCACATAAGTTGTTTTGACCGTTTTGTAAATACACATAGTTTAATTTATTCATCAACATGTGAATAATAATAAATTCATGAAAAACTGTTACATAAATAATAGTTGAAATATACATAGTGCGTTAGTGATAAATTGCAATATCATTTTATTAATTATTAATGCAATAGTGAGATGATATTATATTTATAAGTTCGTTTACTTTTTATTAGCAGGTTTAAATGTTAGGTTATCGTAGAAATAGTGGTGATCTTTCTCTATTACACTTTTTAATTCCTGAAGATGTATGTATTTCGACTGCGATGTTGGCAATGATTCATTATATATATATTACAAAGGCAGTCAAACGGTTGCACTGATAAAGTTGAGTTTGTAAAAGATTGTTCCATCTGGTAGATACTGTAACATTTTAATATCATATACAACAGGATCTCCGATTCGTTTTCCTGGTCTGATTGAACTTAATCCAGATTTAATCTTATCCATAATTCTTAAAAATTTAAAATCAATGACATTAATTTTATAAGGTTGTTTTGGTCTTGCTATATAATCAGATGGTGAATATATTGGAGGCTTAAAATACTTTTCTTAGGTGGCATGTGCACTATCGGCCTCTATCATGGTGTGGCCTTTTTCCAGAAAAAGCTGTTGAATCTCGATGTTTTTTTTCTCTAAAGATATAACTTAGAGCAGTAGCGAATAATTTATTTCGGTTTTGATATCCACACCCATCCGATATTAGAATTATTTCATTGTATTGTCCTGCTTTCGATGAGATGAGACAAATTCATTAGAAGATACATTATGAAGAATGTATATGGTGAAATTGTGTAGTTGCAGCTTTTGTTTATAATACATGTGTGCCTGTGTTTTGGACATAGCAGCATACTTTGGAGATCCATTGTGATTACTAACCGTCCAGTAATACTTCTGGTACTCTCCTTCATTTCATTTTTGGTCTTCTAGCATCTTTTTTTTTTTAATAATGTGGCTATTGTATTTCATTTCTGAAACATTCTTCATTTTATAACTACAGCAGATGGCAGTGATGGCACACTGATCTTTACGTGGTTGGTGGATACTGATTTTTTGGTGGTAAATATACTGGAGTATATTCTGCTGCTTTATGACCATTTCCAGAGACCATTTTTTATATTCATCATGCATTTGTATTTTGGATCGGAAACACGATTCCACATACACCCTGGAGGTATTTTCTCTGCAATAATGGCTGGGAACTTTGGAATTAGATCCAACCATAATGTAACATTTTTCCACAAATCTCTCCGTTTTGATTTTTGGTTGCACTACAAATTATTTATCTTCAGTCAGATTCTTATTACCTGTCATTGTTGCTTTCAATTGGCCACTGTCATCGAGACGTTTGTAGTTATTTATCCAACTTTTAAATTAATTCTCGCCTATACCCTATTGACCATGTAGGCATCTTCCAGAAATTATTGAATATTTCCTCTCTTTTTGAGAAAGCATCTTTCAAACCGTCATGCAAGACCATAATGCATAGCATATAACATAGAAACAAACTATGTGTAGCCAAACTGTAAAAAAACATTACACTCTCGATATCAAAATACCATCTATATGTTACTATAATGTACACATAGTTGTTTTTGTGAACCGTGGTTTTTGAACCTTACACATAGCTGTTTTTTATTTTTTGAAATAACTTCGGAGCGAGTTTACCCAACACATAGATCATTTTACTGGCCTATAGAGAAAAAAATAAGGAATGACTTGGTATTTAAAAGTCATTTTTGATAAAAGTGACACATAGATGGTTTTGCTAAAACGGTGACGATATTATGAATAATATTTTAATTAATTATTCATACATTGTCATGTCATTACACTTCGGTATAGAGTAGCTTTGTACTAGCAAAGTTTTCCATGAAGTTATTAAAATTAAAATATTCTTTAGATCTCACTGCGTACTTTTATGTTATGGGGATCATTACTTTTGAGGTTGGATTTTCATGAAATAAGCAAAGATAAAGTTTTTCTTGTAAAAATATTTTATTTTATATTAAATTATTATTATAAAATACGCATAGATATTAGTTTTATATTTAAAAGCAGATACATAGGTAAGTAATTTGGTCAATTTTGATGTTTTTATTAAAAATTACACTGCCTTGTCTAATTTATTTAAAGCAATAATTATTTACACCCTCTAAAATAAAACAATTAGTCACCTTTCAATCATATAATATGTTAATTTATTATCAATAAATGAGTTACGGCGAGATGATGTAAGAACTACGGTATTTTTTGGGAGAATTTTAGAGGCGTAATGTAATTTTAATACAATGAATTGTTGATAATTTACACTTAAAATTGTTTAAATTAAATCAATATGGCCACATGTTCCAAAAAGCATGAAAAAAACTAGGAAGGTGTAGGTACTCACTCAGGTAGTAGGTAGGTACATATTTTTTAAATTCATGAATATTCATGAAATTACACAAAAAACTTTTATGAAATGGGCAATTTTTGAACAATCCCCAATTATTAATATTTTAAATGACTTACCTATTTTATGAGTATTTTCATCATTTCTTAAGTTTTTTCAAAAGGTTCCTTCTTACCTACCCACCTATCTAATTATTTTAAGACAAGTTACTAATATTTTTTTTATATTAAATGTAAAATTCATTATACTTACCTAACTATGCATTATTAGAAAATCAATTTTTCAAATTTGAAAGAACTTACATTTATTAAAATAATTGTCATTGGATAGTAAAAATAGGTGTCAAAGTGAACCGTATATATACGGTCATTTGCTTTTGCCGGCACTGCACCCACGGAATTGTAGACCGTATATATACGGTCGTGGCATCTAACCGGTTAATTATAGAAATAACCATAACATACTAAATTATAATCAGATAGGAGACTTGTGTAAATACATGTTATAATGTTTTTTTAATTATTTAAAATTTGTCAAAAATATATATTTGTGAAAATCCTCAAAAATAAAACAAACTTTTAATGTCCGGGTGACTGTTCTTATCCATTGAGCTACCGATCCATCCATGAATTCATGGGGATTGCTTCTGTTAAATACCTACGTTATCGGAGGTGTTCCAAATTTTGGTAATAACCGCATTTATGTAATTAGATCAAAAGGTATTGAAACCATATAATTTTAAACATTGTTTGCCAACTTACATCTGTGACAACTAGATTATATTATCATTTCAAGAACCGGTTCTCATAAATCTTTGCAAACTGATTCAACCAGTAATAACCCCTTCTTCAAATAATATATTTTATGTAATAAGAGACCACAATGTTGTCTTTATTATTTCTTTACAATTTCTAAATTCACAGAAGCGCTGACTGCTCTGGCGATCTTTCTAAATTTGTTTGCGGAAGCTGGAATCCATCATTCCTGGAGAACTGTTCCAGGATTTCATCCAAGGCCTTTCCTTTTGTCTCAGGAACAAAGAACAGGGTGAATAAGACTCCTAACGCAGCGATGAGAGCGAACCCCCAAAATATTCCATACGTCCCCAACAACGTCACGGCAGAGCTGTAAAATTGGGCCACGATGAATGCTGTCACCCACAACCACAAGATGATGATTGTAGTTGTGATTCCTCTCACCTAAAATAATAAAATATAATATTATTGGGAAGAAATAAAATATTCCTCCAAAAGGGAAAAGCGAAAACACTTGACTATTGATTATTTCCAAGACAATGCTAATAGCCAAAAAATACGACTCTGAGTACGGGGGCTTCTTTGGCCATGGCAACGAATTGTGGTTGTGGCAGGTCGCAGGCCAAGACGTCTCCACTTCAGGCTCGTCACTACAGCAAAAATAAAGTGCAAGGTGAATAGCTATGCTGTGAGTCAGACTGTACAAGCTGCAGGCTTCACATATCCGCAACTACTAGTTGTTGGAGCACCATTATTTTTTTACTGCACAACTTACCGTCCCACACCGATTACCTAACCATGCCTCGTTGCTTCCATCGGTATTCCATGTATAAACGCCTGACCTACGACCTATCTCATTTATTTAGAAAAAGAGTATTACGGCATTACAGCGATTGGCCAATGCGCCGTAATACATAATAAATACAAAATTATAAAAATCTCATCTTTATCTTAAATAGAGCAAAGGTGTACCTACACACTATAGTACCTAATATTATTATACTAAATACAACGCTTGGTAGAGTTCCCGTCATCCAACCTTGCCATTGTACAGTAACAAGGATTTGTGTGTATATGCAACCGTATAATAATTTTACGGTTGCATATACACACAAATCCTTAATTGTATTAGTAAAAGCCAGTTTGTGTGGTGGTTTACTCACGTACGCCGTATAATTATTGTATTAGTAAATTCCAAGCATTTGATTGGTTTTCGCAGGTTTTAATTTAAAAAAATCTATTCCAAATGGCAAGGTTAGGTGGAGGCTACTCTAGTTGGGCTGGCAAGGAACTCCTCATGTTAGTGCAGTATCCGGTTTGATATTATAACTGCGGATGATTATCGTGGCACCATAAATGCCCACGGTTTTTACATAAGTATCTATTCCTCGAACCCCGTTTCCAGAATCGTAGCGATGGTGTCATATTGCTAACTGAAGAATCGGGCAACAAGGGTTCAATCGCGTATCACAAGGTTAAGGAAATACTGTAGTACGTAGATACCTATCGGAAATGGTAATCAAAGAAAAACACAAAATATTAGATTAAAGTGCAAGCTGTGAAAACAAATAGGTACAGCGAAATAGACGAACCAAAAATATTGATCTACCTGTATCATAAAAACTTCTGAAGTGATCACGAATGGGACAGGTCCCACTCCAACAGAGAAAATCATCACGGCAAGAGACAGAGCCAAAAGTGGAGCCCAACCAAATTGGGACACATCATACTTGTTCTCTTTATAATACAAATATGTTCCAAGGGTGGCCATTCCAGCTGAGACAACTATTGCAGATGTGATGAACAGCATCTGAAATACAAAAATGTACTGTTTTAATGAAATTATCATAATATTAAGATCAAAATGAATATTTTTTGTACGATTTCTTATCTGATTAATTCAAAATTAATTATTACAATATAATGTAAGTAGGTGCTAACCTTTCTTCCAATTTTTTCAATCAAGACCAGGGCTCGAAATGGAACGGAACGCACCGGAGCGCCGTTGCGGCTCGTGAAATTTGTAAAATTATCGCTCTGTCTCGTGGAAAAAATATGTTGACCGTCTGATCTAGATAGGCCATAGAATAGAAAATCTGACACACATATTTTTATAAAATACACATACGATTTGATTACTATGTAAATATCTTCAGAAAATTTGTCGAGCGCTCCGGTTCGTAAACTTTTCCATTTCGAGCGCTGATCAAGACGATAGATAGATAAGCGCCGACAAGTTGCAGACCAGCCAAGATAATTGAAGAAGTATTTGGAGACACATTTCCACCAGCTTCACTGAATATTGACGATGCATAACTCATGATCGCAAACATTCCAATATAGCCTTGGATTGTAAACAAAACAAAGCAGATCGCAAATGCTTTTATGGTTACGGATGAAAAAACTGAAATATATTAAGAAATGCTTAAACATCTTGCAGTAGATATATATTTTATATCAGGCTGAGCAATTATTATGTAGGTACAACGCTGATGTGCGACGTCTAGTTGTCCGTCGTCCAGTTTTCCAGCCATCGAGTTATCCTAGCATAGAGCGCAATGCAGAACCGTTAACGTTAAGGTGATAGGTACATCAGTGAAACGGCAAATAATTTTCAACTATAGGCGCGACGAAATTTTGGACTCGCTCGCATTCTGAGAGAGAACGTCGAGCTGGAAACACGTCACTTTGTTTAGCGATGGCGACGGGCGTATAAATTCGTAAATCGTGTAAAGATGACTAAAAACGTTACCCATTTACTTTAAAAAGAAAACATGTCAATGAATATATTATTATTGTTACTAATAGAAAAATAAACAGAACATAAAATGGACGTATGTTGGATTTATATGATAAATTATATTTCGTTTGGCATGCGTCATTTGCACCCGCGACCCGCAATCCGCACATCGCCTAGCCACGATCTTTTTAGACCGTGCCTCAACTGAGGTACAACCATAGATAACAGACGTATATATATATAGATTCGTAAGTTCCATACAAGAAGATGTCCCCTATAATTGGTACCATCTATTGGCGTGACTAGAAGTTTTGGCTATGGCAGAACCATAGATCCGAACCCAAAAAAGTATTTATAATTATAAAAACGAAATTGTGACAAAAATGAATAAAAGTCCATATTTCAATTCAGATAGGTACACTTTATTGCAATGATAATCATATTGACAAATTATGAGTAACAATATAAATTTATGAGGACATAATTATGTAATAATAATAATAGTAATACACTCCCACCATGGAAATGATTTGTCAGCACTTCCTGTCAGATTGATGACTTCATTAATTATTTCATATATTGTGTAGCTTGAAGATTTCTTTATAAATTTTCATCGCTTGACGATCAACAACATATTGATGTAGATTCTGAAACAATAATTTTAAAATCTACTTAATCTCAAAATATAAAATGACAATGGTCGCCATTTACACTTTTGTAAGAATGCGCAAATATAATATAGACATTTTATAGAGGTAGGTACGTAATTTACTCAAACATAATCTTCTTTATATGCCTACCTATTTTTTATATTTGCCTTGGTAGATTTGCAAACGTGAAAATTACAATAGGAAGGTACTATCATTATTTCGATACCACGACTGCAAAGAAATTTCAAGGGGCATACAATTGTATATACCTATAAACATAATTTAATAAAAGTAGACTTACCCATTAACTTATTTTATCAGCTATCGGATTGCAAAACCTTTTATCAATATGGCTTAAAAACGCCGAACAGCAATATTATTCAGACACTTGACACTTGGACGACTGCTTTTGTTTTGAAAATATCATGTAGAATTGACATGAAATTTGAAAAGACTGATCGAAAGCTCGAATGTTGATTGGCTGGACCATGGGTGAGCTCTGATTGGTCATTGAAATGGCCTTGTATCATGCGACTTCGTGTGTGACCGTGCTACCATCTATTCTGAAAACTGAGTATTAGGTGGTCACGTTCGCTGTATGGAACTTTCATCCCCCTGGGTACAACCAGAAGGCAATCAACATTATGACTTGCAATTCTTCTTTTCACAAGTGACCACATAAATTTTATTGGGTTAAGATCACAGTGGTATGGTGGTAGACGAACTACTGTTGAGCCTTTTTCTTTGATCAGCTCGTCGAATAAATACTTTGGTGTTGGTTTATTTCTATCAATTATTTCTTTTAATTTAGTTTTAACCATATTTTCTTCGAATATAATATTATTTTCTTTCAGCCATTCTTTCATAACGCTTTTTTTATTGGCCATAGTTGGCGGTTTATTTATTTTAACGCTATGGTAAGGGGCATTATCGATAACTATTATAGAATTTGTGGGAATGTTTGGAACAAGGCGTGTTTCCACCCATTGTTTAAAATTAGTTGTATTCATATCGTCATGGTAGTCTCCAGATTTTGATTTAGATTTAAATATTACCAATCCATTATTAATAAACCCATTTTCACTCCCAGCATGTATTATGCATAATCGAGGACCAGCGGATTCCGGTTTCAAAACTCCTCTAATATCATCACTATGCCAACATTTATTCATAACATAGGATGCGTGCACGTATGTTTCATCTACATAGAACACAGGACGATTTTCACCAAGCCGATTATTTCGCATAGTGTTGAGATATCTACCTCTCCACGCAACTATATCGTGTCTCTCTATGATAACATTTCTTTTAGAAAGGCTTTTTTTAAATTTAAACCCTAGCTTATGTAACCATCGCCGTAAAAATTCTTTGCTTCCTTGAAAGTCCATGCACTCTCTTAAAGAAACTAGTAAGGTTCGCAGCGTCGGAACTTGTTTGCGGACAGTATAAAACTCCTGCACTTTTTGACGTATGGTACATAAGTCCATACTGTCCAACGCAATCTTATTTTTTCCACGGCGTTTTTTTCCAGGCGTTACGATTTTTGAAGAGGAGGCACTCGCTGTAGTCATTTCTTTCTTAATTCTCGAAACTGTCCTTGGGGATATTCCTGTAAATTAATGATACACTTCCTGTAAGTATCTATATAATTTTAAGCATTTTTGTAAATTTTACATCTCTGTAATAATTGATTTAATTACAATAATGTTTATTCTTGAAAATATTCTTCTTGCCAATTTATTATTACACTGCCAGTGTACTTAAATGATCATTTATACTTAATTATTATACGTCTAAAAATATGAATAAAACATATTACGATACACACAACTATATAATAAACAAACATAATTTCCAGTACTTGGGGAAATATTTCTAGTATTACAACACTGAATTTTGACATACCAGACATGGCCGCCACCCGTGATATATGGGCTTGTTTAAGTATTGTATAGGCTCGCCTTTTAAATGCGACTCTTTTTCTTCTTCACAATACATCAAAAGTTTACTAATAATATTTCGAACATCACTTCGTATAGTTTTGGACATCTTTTGAATATAATAAGCTTCAAATTACGTAAAAGATAGATGCGTCAAATACAAATGTCAAAAATGTAATGAATAATTTAGGGGCGTTCCTAATTTGAAACCGGAAGTTCGATTGTAGTTCACAGTTTTGCCACGTAGCCAAGATCAAGTTGCCGGACAATACACAACATATGAAATAATTAACGAAGTCATCAATCTGACAGGAAGTGCTGACAAATAATTTCCATGGTGGGAGTGCGTTACTATTATTATTATTACATAATTATGTCCTCATAAATTTATATTGTTACTCATAATTTGTCAATATGATTATCATTGCAATAAAGTGTACCTATCTGAATTGAAATATCGACTTTTATTCATTTTTGTCACAATTTCGTTTTTATAATTATAAATACTTTTTTGGGTTCGGATCTATGGTTCTGTCATAGCCAAAACTTCTAGTCACGCCAATATATGGTGCCAATTATAGGGGGCATCTTCTTGTATGGAACTTACGAATCTATATATATATATACGTCTGTTATCTATGGGTACAACCAAGCAGCCGTTCTTTCTCTATTCCACTTATGCGTTCTAATAAGAATTATATATGTTTTTCTTACTGAACTTAGGTCGTCGGAATCGACCCCTTAAAGTTAGGTGTTACGTGCCCCAAGTATGGTTCTGTATCGCGCAACTAATATTCAGTTGGCTACGTCAAATAGTCGTAGAACCCATGAGTCAGTCAGTGGTCAATGAAAAATATCGGATTGTTTCACAATATGCATGGCATCCTTCGGTTAGAAAGAACTTTGTAGAATCTACGCCACCTAATTATTATTTTTAAACTTGAGTAGTTGGTATAATATGTATGATGGACTCCTAAAGAGTAAACACATTGGATATTGACTGATAGAAAACCACGGTTACGTTAAATATAGCTTGATATACTAAATGCAAGATCGTTACAGTTAATAGTATAAGAATAAAAATGAGTTTTAACATTAAGAATCGTACGTATTTCTTTGATTGATGCAATCTCCTCGTTGCTCTCATAGGCCAATGTTTGATCATGCTGCACTCTCACCAACACTTGATGGACAACTGTGCTGTCTTCAGGAACACTTCTTAGCCAAGCAATAGACTTGGCAGCTTCCTAGAAATTACATTATTAATATTATTTACTTGCAGGATAGCGCGAAGAAAGATGCTCAATATTAGAGATTAGAAAACAAATCCTGAAACAGAGCTGGCCATAGAAAGAAGAACAATTTATTAGCGGTTTTTTATAGTTTATCAAATAGTTTCTTGATGGAGAACAAGCGATTGCATATGATCGTCAACCTCGTAAGAATACAGTTTCCTTGTACTGGGAGTTCCAGGTTCGATTCCCAATCTATAAATGTGTGATTTTCTTAAGCCCAGGCATTTCTGTGATTGTTTCATAGTTACTACTACACTACTGTGTGTGGTCTGTTAAGTTATTTTGGTGTAGGTATCTTAAACCATTAAAAGAAGAAAAAAATCAAAGATAATTATTTAAGTTTAAAATTGATATCAAGCAGTTATAAAATAGCGGTGCTTATAGACTTTCATTTTATCATATTTACAAATTTTATTATGGTTATTTTTGTTATAGAAGTGTAATGAATATTTTTGAATAATTTGTAGTTTTAATGTATTTTTAATTAAGTCATTTAAGAAACATCGATGTATCTAACATGAAATCCTTTTTATTAGAGTTAGAGTTAGAATAGAGCTTATATAGAGGTCATATGAAGGAATGTGTTTACAATAATTGAAAACCTGAGAATGAGAACTGGACAAAGACCAAATAATAGTGAATTTTACAGGAGAGCCTGTAAACATTCAATGAGCAATGAGCAATGTCGACTTTCTGTCTATATTGTCGCCCGCATAGTCTGAGTCGACGTAACAATCAATTTTATCGTTCTTTTCGTTTTTGCCATATCTTAATTTTAGATCTTTGGTCTTAAATAAGTATTTTAGAATTCGCATCGCATACTTGTAATGGGTTTTGTCGTAGCAGTTTTGAAAACGGCTTAAGTAATTAACGCTGTACGCGATATCAGGTCTAGTGCCTGAGCTTATGTATTAAAGTTCGCCGATCAAGTTTCTGTATTTTATTGATTCATCTGTTTCGCTCGCTTGATCGATTTTTAGGTTTGTCTCCATTGGAGTTTCGTATAGTTTAGAATTTTCTAACTGATATTTAGAGGCTAAGGATTCGATATATTTTGTTTGGCTTAGCTTCATGTTGTTTTGATCTTTATTGTTACGATTGGCTCTTTAAGCTCAACGCAACTTGAATAGAACTTATCGCTTTTCACTAGGTGATCTGTGCACCCGCTATCGAGTAGCCACTTTATTTCACTCTCACTTGTTTCTTCACTGTTTGCACTGAGTTTATGATGATTAACTTGAAGAGCCCACGTCTTCAAGTTTTGTTGTTGTTGCTGCTGCTCGATGCCTCTGCCTCGGCTGCCGCCTCGCTGGTATCTGGTGCCTCTGCCTCTGTGATATCCAAATTTCTCGTAATTGTTTTTGTTCGTCGGCTGTTGTGATGTATTGCCGCTGTTTCTGGTGCTGGGCCCATATCCCTGCTGTAGATTGTCGGTTTGATTTGCGAACCAACACTGTTGCTGCTTGTGTCCTTGCTTATTACATATATAGCACAGGCCTTTTGTTTTTGTTTTCGTATTGAACGTGCTGACATTCGTCTTTTGTGGATTTTCCGTGTTTGTTAGGCTTTTTTCCTTGATTTTCGATTTGACATATTCCATTGTTTGTTTTTCCGTCGGAACTATGTCAATGAAATCACCTATCGCACTATAGCTTAACGGTAGTGCCTTTATTAAATATCTTATCTGCTTTTCTTGTTGAAGAGTACCACCTGCATTTACATATTCATTGGAGGTTTTCTGGAAGTCTAAGAAGAAATCATCGACTGTTGCATAGTTTTTCATTTTAATTTCCTCGATTTTTGACCTGCAGATTATCTGCATTGGCGTTGATTTCGTTGAGTGTATTTCATCTAGTTTTTTCAGCATTGTCAATGTCGTGTCGCAGTTCTTGATAAATTCTAATTGGCTATCGGAAACTGCACTAATTAGAATGGTTTTGGCTTTTAAATCTAGTTTTTTCCATTCCGCATATTTTTCTGTTGTTTCCATTGTTCGGATTGCTGGCGCTTGACACTCGTTGTATTCTAGAATGTTCAGCAACCTGTATTTCCAGCTGTTGTAATTCCTTCCTTCGAAGATTGGTATATTTACCTATGTGATCTTCGTTAGATTTGCCATTTTCGTAATAATAATTTTATTTATTATTTATTTATTTTTCTTTTTTATTGAATTATTTTGCAGCCTTACGCCGCAGCTGCGTTTCACTTAATTAAGCGGTCGGTTTTCTGATCCGCTGTGATCGCACTTTCATTATTGTTACCGGGAACCCGCGGTACAATTTACGGAGCACTGGTTTTACGTTTTAAACCACGTTGCACTTGTTTTATATTTCAACCACGTTGCACTAGTTTTATATTTCAACCACGTTCTGCTACCATGTTGGGAATAATGGATCGTTTAGAGGATGTTAAATTATGAACATGGTTTTCTTCATATGATTAACTTTATTATTATCATCATCATGAATAATAATGTACAGAGTAATAGATTACATTGATTATGCGACCGTTACAATAGACCTTCGATTATACACTAATGTCACGCCGGACACTCAAGTGAACATTTAACTGTAATTAGTATTAATTAGTATTTAGCATTGGCGGACAGCCAGTGCCGTAGTTAAACGTATTAATAATATTCTTATATTATTACTTATAATATTTAGTTATGTTATTATATTAGACGGCTATATATCAACAATTATAATATTAATAATAATTATTTTGTTTTCTGAATAAGTGTTCACACACTATTTAAATAAATCGATATTTCTTCACTACATACATATTTTAAATTTAAAACGTACTTACGACATATTTTTGCGTAAACGAATAGTATTTTAAAGTGTCAATTAGTACTAATTTTTAAATCACTGCTTTTATTGAATCAAATTTAAACCAAAATATTATATATTTTAAATACTGTATTAAATTTGAACAAAATATTCTTGGAATACACTGTATTGTGTGAAACTAAATGATTAATTAATTAATTACATTATCTTGTTATTGTTTAACGCGTCAAATTTAATACGTTCCTCACTTTATGGCAAGTTTATGAATCCACTTATAAATCGCAATTATAAACTTTTTTGTATTTTTAACCAAATATTTAGATGTTTAAGAATAAGAAAATGGTTGTGGAAAAGAAAAAAAAATCTGGATGTCCACCTTTATAGGACCACATGTATATTAAAAGTGGTTAACACAGTACAGTGTAGTGATGGGCCAAAGTTTAAATTATAACATTCTGTAATACCGGGTAATCAAATAAAGGTTAACTGGCTACGATATAGTATGTTTATTTTACGAGTATAATGCTAAACGAGTGATTAGACATTTAAACCAGCTGATTTTAGGCGAATCTTGTATGTTTATGACCAAATTTTACGTCAAAACCTTTTAATATAATATATTTTTTAAATCAATACTGAACGTACACAAGCTTAATTTTAGAATGTTTAATTATCTATTATAGAAAAAATCCTAGAAAACATTTAGACGGAGTGGGGCTCAATTTCACATCTTTTATTTTTCCGAGTGAGTACCTACTCTAGCATTTAATCATTGATTTTCAAACTTTACGTTATACTATTTCATATATATATAAAAGTCGTGTTAAAATACATTTTAACGCGAAATTTAATACACGAAGCAATAAAGGATTACAGTTTTAACTTGTAACGCCCCCATAGTTTGGAAACCGCCAAGTCGTGATTCATGCGTTTTATTTCTAATATAAGAATTTCTGAAAATGAAGATGATTTCTGAGAACAAAATAGTCCGTCATTTAGTATTATCTTTTTAAATGCTAGGGTAAAACAATGTCAGTCTCAATAATGGCACGTGGCATGTTTTTCAATCGCAATGTTCTGAAAAATAATAATTTTTGTATACACCTTTTATCTGCATGACCTGTTCTGGATCAAAACAGTTGATTTGTGTTGGATAATTGGGAGAGGGCTGCGAGACTCATTAATTCGCTCCTTAGATACTAGATAATTTCAGCGATGTGTTGTTTTTAAAATTTTATTGCATAGGTAGGTGCCTAGTTGTTCATTTTTCATCTGATAGGATTAATGCATTTTACAACGTTTTTATTAGCTCGTATTCTTATTTATCCGGTGGTTCTTTGTCCGGTACAAATCTTGCAATCGATTTTAACTAACTTCCCGACTAGCTAGACATTTGAAACTTTTAGAATATATCAGAACACGATGCCAATGCATTTTTTAATACTTTTAGCCATCTTTAAGTCTTTTACCAGTAAACCAGTTATTCTGTTTTGTATGAAAAGTTATTTCGACAACATTATTGGTTACTAGGGGTCTGGGGTCCTAGCAACTAAATTATTAATATATACGTGGGTTACTATGGAAATCAATATGACATGTCAAAATGTCATTTCAGTACTATTTCTATCGAGTACAAAAATTTTTGATCGTTTAAGCTAGTTTATATGGTTCAACAGAAAATTTAAAAACGTTGAATATAAAAAGTTTTTTTTATCTTTAATTAATGTAATTATTTATAGTTAATTTTTTTATCTAAACGCCATGTTGTAAATGTTTTGAAATAATGATTTGTTATTTTATTTACATATTAACTTTAATAATAAAACAGGCCATGGGTCCCAATGACAGCATTGTAGCAAAACAGTAGTATATTTAGTAAAAATTGTATTCTTAGCAATTTTACGTCCAGAGAGTCTCTCATATACCAATGCAAAAGGACCATAACTGCAAATTCATAGTTTTTAGAATCTATCCTCCTACTAATATACTAATATAATCCTACGGTTATTTTTGCATATAAAACAGATTTTAGCACTTGTGATCCTTTTGCAGTGGATGTGAGATGAGTCTGTATACTATAAAACATAATAATAATAAAAAAATCAACAAAACAATATTAATTTTTATTTTATTACTATATTGATTGATACTGTATTAATAAAGATTAACAGTTTTCATGTACGAATGTAAATAGATGCTCAATATCATAACTCAGTAAAGTTATCACCACAAATCCTTTTAAAAAGGACGTTGGAAAATTTTACTGAATAATCCTTTATTCTTATTAACTAAAGTTCATCTTCTTCCAAATCCACTGTCATCATGACTTAGAGAAAATACAATAATTGTTACAATATTTATAATTACAAACATCCTATACACTATGGAAGGTCATATGAGCGCTGATCGTTCAGGAGATTCTCTTTGCCGCGTTTCAGAGTTATTCCTCTTGTGGAATAGATCCAGGATTTCATTTAAATGCTTTCCTTTAGTCTCCGGGACGAAGAATAGCGCAAATAGTACCGCTGACATGGCAATGAGAGCGAATCCCCAAAATGTTCCATACGTTCCCAACAGCGTGACGGCAGGGTTGTAAAACTGGGCCACCATGAATGCGGTCACCCACAACCATAGGATGACTACAGTCGTTGTGATTCCTCTGACCTGAAATAAAGAAACCATATTTTAAAAATAAATATGGCTGATATTTTTTTGATCGAAAATGATAGTGATAGAGGAATAGTAGAGGAGGCTATTACATAATTATATACTACTATATTTTTTGAAGAATAGGCTACAATAATGACAAAATTGTATAAAGACCGGGGGAGAAGAAATTTGTAGATGAGAATGGGAAACGACTCGCTATATCAAGACTTTACTAATCAAATTAGATTTAGGGGTTTTCACCGTATGTTCTTCCTTTTCCTAAATATAATTACAAATAGTTTGTGAACAGACACGGCAGTCCTCGGTGATTTAAGTAATCATGAGATGCTTTACGTGGTTTGGACTTGTGTCCCGTATGCCCGCAGAGTGTGCGACACTCCATACCTACCCCTGTGGCACAACCTCAAGGGTTCCGTCGCCATAGTCGACCCTCTCTCACGGTGCAGCTATGATACAAAAGTGATATATGCGTTGCAGGTCTCACATGGCGCGAAACGTGGCGATGGACCGATGAAAGTGGTGCGATCCTGTGCTTGCTCTTTGCCCTAACACTAAGCGTAATTGGGTAAAGTAAGTAATAATGAAAGAAAAATACCTGTATCATGAAAACCTCCGCAGTAATTACAAATGGAACTGGTCCAACTCCAACGGAAAAGACCATTACTGCAAGAGAGAGACCCAAAAGTGGTACCCAACCAAATTGTGAAACATTATAATCGTGTTCTTTGTAGTATAAATATGTCCCAAGAGTGACCATCCCGAATGATACAACCGCTGCGGATGCCATGAATAGTCTCTGAAATAAGAATTGTAGAATGTCTTTATTTGTTATTTATTAAGCTGATGAATTTTCAAATTTTGTGGACTTAAACTCTCATAGATATATTAGTCAATCCACCAAAACATTCTTCGGTTCTTGTTGGCTTATGGGAAGCCAGCGGCAAACAAATTTTGAGAATAGCCTATATACTGCATTATTTGTTAGATTAGGTTAGATTTTCATTCTTGAAATTTATGAATTTTGTCAAAATCGGCTAAGAAAATTAACTCAGTTCCCGTCTGGCTTCCTTTAAACCGAGTTGTAGCCATTCTTCTACAAAAGTCTGAAAAAAGTGTAAAAACCCTAAACTGACGGGATGGACTAAATAAATATAATACAATAGGAACAAAAAATTCTTGTCACTAATAAGGTGAAGGAGTTTGTACCATAGAGAAGGAATATTTTTAGTCATAAAGAACGTTGTGGGTACCCACTACAATGATAAAAAAATGGTTGAGGTCAAAATAAGAAAAGAACGTTCTACATCATTTTATATTTGGATTTTAAATTCTTATCTAAGACTGAGTTGGTTGGTTGCGAGTAAGTAGAAAGTAAATTACCATATTCGATATTAGGCGAAACTTAATTTATTATGTGTCTCTACAGAGGATATTCTCCATAGTGGAAGTTGTATTAACAGATTTTTGTTTTTCATAAATATGGATATTAAATTCTTGCTCAACCTCCTTGCTCAACCTCCTTGATCAACCTCCTTGCTTTGTACCAGTACTAGTAATAAATACTGTATTTAAAAAAAATGTTTTCTTCTTTACCATTTTTCACTTTCACCAGTTTTTTTTACCATTTTCTTTAGACGACCTTCTTTTGAGTTTCTTATGAGCTAAGTGGGGATTAATATTCTAGATGTTTACCCATTTTACAACGTTAAAAGTATCTCACCTTTCTCCCCATCCTTTCAATCAGCACAATGGAGATACACTCGCCCAAGAGTTGCAAGGCAGCCAGGATGATTGAAGAAGTACTTGGAGATAAATTACCACCAGCTTCCACAAATATTGATGATGCATAGCTCATGATTGCAAACATCCCCATGTAGCCTTGGAATGATACCAGAATAAAGCAAATCACAAATGCTTTTATGGTTACCTTCGATAGCACTGAAAAATGAACATGAGTTAATGTTGTCATTAATATAACAATTTAAAGTTATTGAACCAATTTTCAATGCGTTTTCTCGTATTGTGACTTTTAAGACCAATCTCACCATCTCAACCAAAGTGGAAGATGTCTCGAAAATTCATTATTTTTTACTTAATAACAAAGAATATAAGATTTTTATCAACTGTTTTGACGAAAGTTCTCTAATAAAAGTTTCCATGGCATGTTCAAAGTACCGAACACATCAAGAGACATACTGTCTTGGTGTACCTAGGTATTGTCACCAGGCAAGAATGCCGTATCTGTTAACGTCTTTTAGTGTACTGTGTTAATGGTAGCTAAAGCCTAAATCCTCGTTGTGCCATTATTTATGTCATAATAACCCATATTTTTCTCCGGAGACCAAAGTCTACTATGTTTTTGTTTGTTCATTTCATTTCACCATTCTTTCGGACACATTTATTATCCTGGCCAAGACGTCAAATTTCGCGGAAATAAGTAAATTATGAATTAATGGCATATACCTAAGCTTTGTAACTTTTCTTTATTCATTTTTACTACACACTGTGACATCAGAGATGGCAGCACTGGCAACAGGCAGAAAATATAAGAGTAGAAAACCATAGCAACCAAAATCAACAACCATAATTAATAATAACAATAACATACAAGACCGATTGCAACGAACACGAAATGAATTATTTCTGTTATTACAATATTCAATCAAATATTATGAAGACATTGAGTATTAGAACGATTATTCTAAAACACTGAGAAAATATCCAATCATATTATAATATTCTGGGTCATATTCGACAACATTGAATGGAACTTGTTGATTCCAAATAAGTAGTAATACCGAGAAGAATGGAGAACTCACATGTATGTCGGTGGTAGAACCTTCTTCAGTATTATTTCGATTGAGAGTGTGACATCACGGGGTTTAATTTATATAAAACACATCTTATTTTTGACTTAACGGCCCTGCGCAGGCTCGATTTATTTACACTAAATTATACAGACATCGACGGATATTACATTATGGATTGCATTGTAGATTACAACAGAGAAGACACGTTATTATTACTGGCCATTGCTGCAACACTTTTAATTTGTTTGAAGCTAACACTGAGGCGGGTTAACGTTTAGGCACATTGCCGGGATCAACACCGAAACACTTTATCGGACACGCAATTCGTTTTGAGGGTGGTAATATGAGTTATTATTAACACAATAACGGGGAAAGAGATTCACTGATTTATAATATTGAGACAAGCGTGGTTTTGCACTTCGCGTGGAGGAGAGCCGGCCGGGCCACGCCGACACCTTCCACTCTCCCGGGAAAATTTGTACTGCCAACAATTATCTAAAATCACAGATTTAAGGGATCGATGCACTTTTTTGCTCGGAAGGCGCAGTAGGAGAAGGGTGCGGGCGGGTTTGAACTGACCATATTTCAAAAAGGCATCTTTTAATTTTGGCGGGATTTATTATGCTCAGGAGAGGGGCAGAGGGGTGCGGGTTATTCGAGAAATTTTTGACTCTGCCTGGGCGGCGGTCAGTATTCAAGGTCGCCTGAAATTTCTAATTGTTATTTCGTAAATCAGGGGAGGTGAACCCTAATTCAGGGGCGTTTGATTAGGTTGTGGATTTGTGATTTGAAACTGCGGACCAGGGGTTTTTTTCGTCTGGTGACAGTAGGTAAGTTTAAATTTGCTTTTTTTTTTAAATTAAGCACATAAGACCTACAAATTTCCTTGATGGATGCCATCTCCTCCTTGCTTTGATTGATTAACGTTTGGTCGTTCTGAATTCTTGCCAATACTTGACGGGAAATTCTGCTATCTTCAAGCACACCCCTCAACCAGGCAATAGATTTGGTGGCTTCCTAGAAATAAATGAATAATAATATTATTAGATATATAGTGATAATATTATCTGACATCATTTAGGTGAGATTGAGGCGTCCGAAATATCTGGTTTGGCGTTATTGTAATAGAGGGTTCTCATGTGACTATTTCTCAAAGGCCAGAGCTAATAGTATGTAGTTAAACTAAAATTTCAATATCATCCAGCGATTATTATTCAATAAAGAGTTGACACCAGTGAACTCAGAAATTATGAGAACCGAAATAACTAACAGGTGTGGAGAAACAGACAATCGATCTCGAGTGTGGAAGAATATGGGTTAAGGCTATACTTCAGCTGAGGCATGGTCTAAAAAGATCGTGACTACGCGACGCACAGATTGTGCAAACGACGCGTGCAGAACAAAACATAATTTGTCATAAAAATTCAACATGAATCCATTTGATGTTATTGTTTTATGCACTGACGCTCACACGCTATGGTATGTATATAATGTGTGGTTCATATTCGTAGGACACCCACACATTCAGAACCCTGCGTCAAAATGTACTCAGTGCATGGCCCCACAAGGGGGGGGCGGGCTGACAGGCCCGGGCTCAAGAAGGGCCCAGCGTGACGAGTTGACCAGATAAATGAGATAAACACAGATCACAAATTTTCTCGAATATTAAAAAAGTCGCCTGCGGCGCTATTAGGCTACAATAATATTTATAATTAAAAAATTTGGTCGTACAATGTAATTATTAACTGTGTGCCGATACTCAACAAATCCATAATTGGAATGGATGTACATCTTAAAAATACACCTAATTTTACCGCGTAGGTAAACCATTTGGAAAACGCTACTGCAGTGCGCCACACTGCCTTTATCCTCACCGATAGGTAGGGGCCCCGGCCAAACATCCTAGCCTGGGGGCTCGCTTCAGGATGTGGGGGCCATGACCTAGTGTATTGGGTTATAGCCTATCGGAATTACATTTATTAATCAGTTCTGTGGTTGACATACTCACCCCAATCTTTCCTTTCTTCACCAAATAAGATGGTGTCTCGGGCATAAACAAAAAGCAGATAAAAAACGTAACTGGAACGGCGAGAAGAACCCAGATAAACGTGTAATATCCCACGTATGAGCCAATGATATAAGCGTACAGTATTCCTGCATTAATGGCCAATATCGAGAACGATCCTAGCTTTCCTCGGCAGCGGGTGCTGGCCACTTCTGAAGCGTAAAGAGGGGCCACTAGAAGACCACCTGCACCGCCCATGCCTGCTGCGAATCTGGCGACCAGCATTGGAGCCACTGACTTGGCTGTGAGCTGGAGGATAAAAGATACCTGAAACAGGAGAAAGTGTTTTCTAATTATTTATACTAATACAAGGATTTTTTCAGACCTCCAATACTTTACAGGCAATCAACTAAAACAGAATCGGGTGTATAGACGCAGTGACGTCCCTAGATAAAATACCGCTCGTAGGCAGGGCCAAAATGCCGCCTCGTTTTTTTTATACATTATTTTTATCATCCTTTCATGAGTCCAATATCTAAGAAATGTGTTGTATTGATATATTGGCAACAAAATATCATACTAATCGCAAATCTGCAAGTGTGGTCTCTGGTTTCTGGTCACCAAGAACGTTGAAGGGCAACGGAAGTAAACTAGATATCGTGAACCCGATAAAACCGGTGAGCTGATTTTAATGGAAAGATATTTTCAATATTACTAAGTTTATGTAGCTATTTCTATATTATATTCCAAATGATTTTCCTCGATTTGCCGCTTCGAGTAACTGCCGCCCCCAAACGACGCTCAATCTGCCTACCATCACGGGACGTCAGAGATCAAATATAGATGAAGGATTTTCCAACACGCTGTCTTCATATAAAACAATTTGTTTGAAAAAAAGAGTCACTCGGGTGACCACACAAAAAAGTATGAGACAAAATTATTTTTCTATTTAAGATCTAATTTCTTTTTCCATTGTAGAGTGATTTCACCAACTATAGGTACTTATAATTATAAGAATTGCAATAACTTGTGATGTTATTTTTTATCTCTGCAAAATACAGAAATAAAATCAGCAATTTTGATAAAGTAACCTACTTAACTGTACATACGCCCACGGTGGCCGCGCGGCATAAGCGTTGGACTATCATGCCGTTGGTCCCAGGTTCGAATCCTGGGTCTGGCAAGTACACATATTGTTTTTCAATATGTGTGTGGGTCAGGGTATGGACCTAATAGGTTGAGCAAGTGGCTGACTTCCATTTCTCGTAAAAACAATATCTGTTAATACAAACCTCTACTCTGTGGAGGCCCATATGATCCTATTAGGATCGGACATGGTCGAAGAACCTACTTAACTTACCATTCCTATTAAAAAGTCTTAATATAATTTAATTTCTGTGGAAGGCCATATGTGTAGGGGTGAAAATTTTAATTTCCACTATGGGGTAGTTAATAATTATAGCACTTGTCTCTGATAGGGCACGAACCGACAGGAGTATAGCATTATGTTTTTTCAATGTTTGATCCAGTGCAAGGAACTAATGGTTTAAAAGGATAGCTAACAACCATCCATATGAATATTACCTTCAGCATTTCGTACGGTGTCTGGTAAGTTGTTATTGCAATTAAAAATATTGATCAGATATTCTTGCCTATTAATTCTTCTGTAAACACACTTTATTTACATTAAATTGGCACCATTTTAATTAACATAAAAAGTATTTTCTGTAGGTACTGCGTGTTTATTGTAGGTAGGTAACTACTTAAGAATGCGGTACCACCCTGTTTTTAAGATTGTTAAAAAAGTAATGAAAAGAAAAAAAATCATCGTATTTTTAAACAAAAAAATCATACAAAAATAATTGTCTGGGTACTGTTCGGTTATTAGGAATAGAGCGGAAAACACATTTTGAAAATAGCCGATAAACTGGATTATTTGTTAGGTAAACCTAACTAAACCTAACCTAACCCAACCTAACCTAACCTAAACTAACCCAAACTAACAAATAATCCAGTTTATCGGCTATTTTCAAAATGTGTTTTCCGCTGTATTCCTGATAACCGAACAGTACTATTGTCTGTTACACATTTTTATGTCACTGTTATTAACACTGAGGTGGTACATTGACTGTAGTGACAAGTATGTCTATTGCATTAATTTTAAAACAAATGCCATCCTTATGGATTGGAGTAATAAGTCAAGCAGTATATTATCTATATACTTTTCGAGGAGTACTTTCATTTACATTATCTGTTTCATCACGCGCACATGCGAAATAAAGATTTTGCACAACAATCTAACTAAAACATGCTGCAGAACTCAAATAGATCCTATTAACCTTCCCTTTACGATATGCTAATAAATTTGTTCCACTCTAGTGATGTCACTTTGAGTTACCGTACTAGATTGAGAGTAAGTAAAAGGAAAATGCATATTTTGACGACATAAATAAGTCTAATAAGAAGGTGATAATAATAAAATGATCAAAAATGCATCAAAAGTTAATTAAAAACATACGAGTATTTATTTCTATTCATTCTTACAGCCTACAATTCATAATACTATATTGATCATTCTCACGTCTTATTTTCTTATCCCTTTCTCACAATTTATTGAGTATGATTCTTCATCGCATATACTTTTAGATCTATCTATTTTGTTCGCAATGGAATGCTATGCTCTGTATGCGATGTGCTTTTATAATTATTATTTATGACAGGTAAATGAGATCTGATGGATATCAACTAATTAAATGTATTTTATGGATAATGTCAACGATTTTTAAAATAATAACATTTTAATTAAATGTAATATTGATGATTCTAGAAATAACCAAAATATAAAGATGACGCAGTGCATATTAACTGAAATAATTGCAGTCCCATTAAATGGGTAACGTAAGGTGACATTACAGTAACAGGGGTGTTAAAACCAATCTAATGTATGTAACAAGCAAGTTAAAAACACATAATAATTGTTTGGAACCATTGGTTGTAACACAGAATTAACCCCATAGAGGATTAGGCCGAAACCAGCTTCTGACGGTGTATAAAAAGAGTTTACTGCAATACCGTTAGATGTTATAAATGTACAAAACTAGATATAAGCTGTGTAGCAAATATTTTATCTGGTTCCACAATTCTGAGAAAGCAGGCCTGCAGCGAGCCGCATCGGGAACAGAAAAATAAATATGGACAGTCCGAACTAGAGCCGCTTGATTTTAATTAATTAATTAATTATTTACTAATTAATAATAATACGTGATTAAAAATAACCTCAACAATGATTATATCTTATTTTTATTTATTTATGTAGTCGAGATAATTATCTCACAGTGACGAAACTATAGATATTATTGAAATTATTTTGGAATAATTTGTAATATCCTATCTGCTGTCAGTAGGTACTCTGAGAAAAAAATGTTTATAATATATTTTGTTTTATAAAGCAATTTCCTCTACCTAGTTATGTTTTGTCAAAGGCAATGACATTAATATGGACGAAGCATCTAGAAAATAAAATGACACTCACTTTGTGTCGGGTCTGCCGGATGGCGAAATTCATATTTTAATATCGGTATCCTACGCTCAAATGAACATTCTGCTTGCAAGCGGTCTGGCGACACCACTGGGTCTGCCCATACAAAATTTCTGACTGTCAGGTTTCGACTCCACCGTTATTGTTATGTTACAAAATGCCAATGTGCCTAGTTAAAAATTGTAAAAAAATCTACTAAACACTCCAAGAAAGATGGGATATCCATTTGCATGTGTTAGTATTATTTATTATTTATAAAATGCCATTTTAAGATATTGATGAATGTTTATTCAATGCAATTGAATGACAGGAACCATTGGACAGTCAGTCGCCTGTGATTCGCTGGGTTCACTTGCGTCTAATCTCCGAGAAGTCGTAAGTAACCGAGAATCTGTTTCTAACGCAATGAGTCATGACACTAATACGCCATTACAATAAAGGTTATATTACTATAAATTCTCGAAGCTTGTATCGCATAATGGAAACGGATACGTCAATGGTCACGTGACATCTACCTATACATCTGTGAATGACTTTCATGCACAATTTCTCGTGCGCGCCGGGTATGAAGTGAGTCGTCCATTTAATATGTCATTGGTCAAAGGTAAGTTTTCAATTATTATTGTTGTACCTATTCAATTTCATGTCTCGTATTTCCGCCGTCAGATGTCTCCGATAAGCTTTAAAGACTTTAGAAAAAAAATATTAATAGAATTGTTACGCACGTGTAAAAAAAACTTCAACTGAACAAGAAGAGAAGGTAGGTACACAATGTAGATTGTAGATGCCTACTAATATAATAATATTATATAACATAACTATTAATGTTTGTATTATGTTAGTGTTCTCATTTTCCCAAACAATACAACAGTTTTATTCTTCGGTAGGTTGGTAGGTAGATTACCTATTATAATATCAACAATACTATCTGAGATATACAAACATTTTTGTAGAGATTGTCTATCTCTATATCGTACTAAACCAAAAATGCATAAGAGGCAATTTTTAACCTTAGACGAAAGTAATATCATTTTTTTTTATTGTGGTTTACAGCTGTTTCGCCGTTTCGAGCTATAGATCTATATCCAACGACTATAAAATAACTAAGTAAATTTAAAAAATGGTAACTTAACGTTTGGATCTTATAACATGTCGAATACGTATATGTGACGTCATTGTTATTCACAAAACACACGTTTCATCTAGTGTTGCAAATAACAAGTTGTATGCAATTCACGCTGTGAGTCAAAGCCGTCAGTATTGCGGTCACGCATGCGCATAGGCTACAAGTCGGTCATTTCTATATAGACGTCGAGTCCGCCGGTCACTAGTCAGAGTATATTTTGACATTTCGAGAGGTTACGCGCAACTGTCGCTAAGCGCATATGTGCGCGGTTAAATATGAAACATCGGTGCGGCGACCCTAGAAGGTTTATTTATTGCTGTGCCGCAGACGATGTTGAATTTAGATGTGCGAACCGCCTAAGAAATTCTAAACTTGAATCTAGGCAGTAAGTACCGATATAAACTGTATACAATAGTATCTACCTACCAAACCACGTAGAAACAATGCTCTAGCAGCGGTGATTGTTTATTATCCGTTGGTGCATGGTAGGAAACCCTCTATGTCAGTAAATATCAGTGCCGAAGACTCCATACTAGGAAATTATTTAAAGCTTACCTTCTTAAGAAAAATATTTTTTGGTAGCATATTGACATATTGATGTCGTATATGTAGGAATGTATTACAAAACCATCTGCAAAGGTTTAAAAAATATACCACTGCGCGTCATCCGTCTCGACGTAAACAAATGTCGGATTATTTGTGAAGGAATTGTGATATTTTTTGGTATGGACTTTACGTCACGTAACACGCAGTCTATTAAATTGTATGACATATGGTAGGCTCCTATCGTATAGCCTAAGACCTTCGCGTATAATATTGTTGTCATGACTCCACTTTATCCAAAATATGTACCTAATAATTGAATGATTAAAAAAAAATCTATGACGTTTAATCGCGATGTGTATGATGATTTTTTGATGTGTATAAATGTTTTGAAAAATACGTACCTAATGTAAACTCATCAATTTTATGTCGTCAGTGAGTTTTTGAAGTTTCATTGAATTAGTGTGTTGTAATATCGTATTATCTTCTTATTTCATATGGTATACCTGACAAGTGTGCTCTTTTTCTCAGATTTCCACCTTCGCCACTGGGAAATATAGTAGTCGCAACAAGGTTATGCACGCTGTTCGCACAATCGTTATATACCTGTTATAATAATATATTTTTAAATATTCCATGCATTCGCTATCCACACCAGAATAACATGAATATCTACTGTAAATGTATTTTGACCTTTTAAAGATTTTTTGCCTGTGGCGCATTTTTTATGTTAGGTACCCATTCTACAATTAAATTTTGCTATGTTATACACAATATAAAAGTATTCGATAATTAAATTTAATGAAGAAACACTATTCTTAAGTGCTGTGATGATTTTGCTGATATACAAAAAAGTGTGGGCTCAAATTCTTACCGTATAAGGGACAGCGCACATCAACCCAGCAATCTTTCTTCCAAATCTGTCCGTGACGATTCCAAAAATCGGTGTTCCCACCATAGCACCAACGCAGATGAGCGATGCCATTAATGACATCTCTTTTTCGTTGAGAGGTCTACCCAGGGGTGAATTGACATCCTTCAGTGTTGCCAGTGATGGAGAAAGCCAGCCTACAGCACAGCCATAGCTGAATGTCGTTAGGCTCACTAGAATAAGATACATGATGAGGTTTTAGGATTATAGGCTATACTCTAAAGTCTAAATGGAAAGTTTTAACGATTTGGAGCGCTCGATGTCTGATTTTTTAAAAATATACCTACATATCTTGGGCAGACAAATGCAATAACAGTATGTAAACTTCTGACAAGTATAATATACGAGTAAGCTGGTAACCTTTGTCACTGCCTAAGACAAAAAACTCACTTCTCTAACATATAGTGACAAAAAGTATATTGTTCTCCATAACTAGTGCTTTGTTTACCTTGGTCTGGAGGTTAATTTTGTAATAATTGTAGCGTTCCGTTCAACTCAGTCATGACTCAGTCAAATATAGGCCTCGGAAGAAGAGACTCGTATCACACATTCACGCACAAAGTCTAAATTATCATCTTTATTTAAAAATGTATTCACATGTGTTTCACATGTCACTCAAGAGTCTAGCGATTCCAATCCCGGGATCCCGCGATCCCGCACTATTTTCGATACCTATGAGTCCCGGGATTAGTAAACATAATCCCGAAGTTTTCGGGATTGATTTTTTTATCAATTTATATGGAAAATAAAATAAAAACGAAAATATAACAGAAAAAATACTTTAAATTAAATAAATAATAAAAAAATAATTATTATAATATTTTCAAACAGTGTGGACTCAACTTTATGCTTAAATTAGTATGATGCCATAAAATATGAAATGTAATATGAAGACACAATAACCCTTGCCGAAAAAAATCAAATACTGATGTGATGTTATTATTCTTAATGTATTTGTCATTATCATTAATAAAAATTACACTAATTGACTATTTGAATAATGTAATAAAATGCTGAATTCAACACTCGATTCTATTTTTAGTTTGTTTCTTCGATCTTTGTGTATTAATGCTCGGTAATAGTTACGGCAACTATTTTTAATTGACGTAACATCCGAAGGTTAATGCATTTGTCATTAATAAAAACGTTATTTATTATTATTTATTATTATTATTACCTCTCCTTTTAAAATAATAACAACAATTGAAATTTGAAAATATGCCAAAATTAGATCCAGATCAAATTACGAAACACTAGATGCTTTGGTATAAATTCGGGCATATATTCAGATTATTTTTTTATATTGTAGGTTATTTTTTATTTTAATTAAAATTATATTTGTTATGTTATCTTAAATAAAGAAAACTGTTTTACTTTCACATTATTATTAATATTAGAATATTATTTACTCCATTAAACCTATGTATTTCCAAGATTGAACATAAACAACATTAAACAAATGACTTTATTAGTACACATAATTTTACTTGATTTATTTTTGACCGATTTTATCAACGTTATTTGTACATATAAAAATTAAATATTAAGTATTGGAAAAAAATGCCAATCCCGGGACCAGTCCCGGGATCCCGGGATCGTCAAATTGTAATCCCGAAATCCCGGGATCAAGATTTTGGCTCGGAATTGGATTCCCTACTCAAGACCTATCACGAATCCCTTATTATGTAGTATAATATAATACCTATCCATAGACCGTGAAAATGTTGAAATTGAATTTAATTAATGTATCAATAAGTGAGTGATGTCTCGAATATTGTACGAGCCGGAGTCGTTTGCTCCGGTTCATTTCGAGCCCTGGTTATAGGTTAGTATTTTCATGTAAGTGCTTCAGCAGATTTTTAAGTGATTTTTTGCTGCGTTCCTCTTTCTGGAGTAGCTACTTTGGGTCTCATTAACCGACATAAGAATAGGTAATACTTATAATATTGATAAATGTAATTTAACGAAATAATCATGAGCACATTTAATATTACATATTATTTTAAAGTCCACCGAACTTAAAGGAAGTTTTGCAGGATACTTGTAAAGCTTGTGTTCACATACGCCTCGCAGACCTGGACATTAACTCTGCAAAACGAACGAAACCTGAGAATGTTTGTAAGATAAATTCTCTGCCAAATTTATTGGTCTACAGTATGTACGGCCTACAGTATGTACGAAGATTTCAGCGCGGTTTAATCAATTAAATTGGGAAATTGATCTGGCTAGGTTACGTGCGAACGAGAATGAATCTTATTTTAGGGATTGCAATAAATTAAAATTTTCAAATCTTAAAATAGCAGACAAATACTAGTGCGTTATCTGTTTTACACTTCTTTAACGTTTGCATGAAAATAATATGTAGGTACTAACAAATTACAAATTTAATAGTTACCTACAAAATAATAATACTATTACTCTATTTCATAATAAAACAGCTATTTTTATATTTGCGATGCACCTTGGTATTTTTATTTGTAACTGTAAGCATTTATGTTAAAATGAATTGATAAGCAGTTTCATATGATACGCGTTTCACAGTGGGTACACATTGAAAAAAAACATTTACTTACATCACACTCAGGAATGCAAATAACTGGATTATTTGCATTCCTGATAGTTTTTTTCCGATAATTCTTTCCACCTGACCCAAGACTCTGGTGACTAAAGAATATGGCAGTAATTTATTTGTACGTGTCCTTTTTCCAACGGTCTCCGGTTTGCTGAGCATGATTAGCGAAATATCGTGGATCTTATTAATATTGCATAATAATTAATGTATTTTGTCTTTTCCATATAAAAAAAATATGCTACGAACATCATGTAACTAATGATTAACTTTGTAAGTATTCGAGTGAATGAAAGATAGATCATGGTTCCCACATCCTGAAGTGGGCCCCCAGGCTAGAATCCTTGGCGGCCCCCGCTCGCTAGGCAGTGTGACGCCTCTACAATAGCGTGTTCCATAAAATGGTGTACGCGGTAAAATTAAGGTGTATTTTTAGCGATTGTTTGTATTTTTTAATGCGTCCACTTGAATTGTGGAATTGTCGAGTATGCATATTTGAAAATTTCATCGTATAACTGCATATTTAAAAATATTAACATCATTGAAGGAAAATGGCGATTTTTTTTACTATTAGGTCAAAATTTTCACTCGCCATGCCGGGCCTCCAAGCTAGAGCCCTGTCAGGTCCCCTACCTTGTGGGGTTTACAGCAGTGGTATTAAAACTATGTGCCGCGTCACACTGGTCCGCTTGGTGAACGATCCCCAGGGGTACCGAAAAATAATAATTCCTTATTACAGTACGCTGATGCATGACCACAATTTTAGTGACCTCAAATGCTCCTTTTATAATATAAAGTTTGTTCTTGAACAGCACCTATCACAGTTTAGCAATTGGTTCCGAAAATATTTTCAAAAATATTAGATACGTACAGTAGTGACGCCCTGTATGGGTAGCCAGGTTATGCGTTGTTTGACGGTGGTACACTTTAAGGAGGTAACACATTAAGCAAAGAGATTTTGAATCTTTAAGGATGAGCACATCACAATTTAAAAGAAAAGTTTTTTGTATATCCCTTTCAAATAGTAAAATAATAAAAAAAGTATGCATTTACGTATGTACAGAATATTTATTACTAAACATAGTAATAGATGGAAAATTATCTACGTTATTTGATCAATGATCAGTTGAGCCTAGTTTGATTCTATGTTTTGAGAAATTGCGAGGTAAGCAACACCAAACAACAACAACATGCAATACATTTTTAGGGCGCCGTAGATTGTTTTAAATGACGCCGTGAAATGGAAAAGTTTTAAAACCTTTGGTTTATAGATATGTATATACATAAAATAAAGCAAAATATACTTACTTAACAATGAAGCAATATACTGATGTTTCACACTCCCCCCAGGATCCACGTCAAGTTCTACCATGTTGTAAGTATTTACTGGATTTCTACTCAAAAGATAGTACTGTAAAGATGTAGAGGTTATCAAATGGCAGCGGGTGCTGAGCTGCTACCTTGGTCACAATATATATTTAAGTACTTTCAATATTTAAAAAATAATATTTTGATAATCATTTTTAAATGAAAGATAAAGAATGTAATATAGCTACAAATTAATTGAGTTATCTTTCATACAGCTAAAGATGTCTTTTATTTATTTTTATTTGTTAACTGCACATAGTTATGATAATATACTTATCAGTTATCACACTAAACTTCACTCATTTATTATTATTTTATTTTTAATAATAATTGTTTCGCGGATAATTATTAACACGCGGCAGACAAATACTGGACACTGAGAACTACGTACTACAACTTCATTTAGAAGTGGATCGTCCAAAGGTTATTCTGATGATATTACTCAAAATGTTCCTGGATAGATAAAAAATGCTAATTATATCAATGATATTTACAATTTCAAATGTTTAATATCACATCAGTTGACCGAACGCAAGAGTAGGTACCGTATCACAAAAAATACTGATGTTGTATAATATAATAATAATATGCACAGTGCAACTTAAAATTTAAAAAAAGTGATTCAATTCCGCACTAGTCGGATCAAAAGAATTACAAGTAGACTGTAGTGATGGGCAGAATAATTCTAAAAAAATCATTAAGTATTCGAGAGTGATACCGAATGTAAATATCAATACCGGTATTTCGGTTGTTCTATTGAATACCGGTATTATTCGTGAAATGTATGTATCTACCAATAAATTATTTATATATAAGTCTCTTTAAAATTGCAAAAGTATCTAAATAGGTACATAATATAATATGTAAAGGTAGGATATGGTAGGGATGCTGATGTCTGCATGTCATGGCCCCCCACAAAGAGGGGGGGGGGGATGACAGGACTCTAGCCTAGGGGGCTGGACTCAGGAGGGGCCCGGCGTGGCAAGTCGACCAGATAAGTGAGATAAACACACATCATAAATTTGCTCTAACAGTAAAAAAAAAAGTCGGCGCTATTTTCCTTAAATAATATTATTATTTAAAATTATGTGCTTGTACGATACAATTTTTAATTGTGTATCGATATTCGACAACTCTATAATTCAAATGGATGCATTATACAAAAAACACTAAATATACACATTACTTTTACCACGTAAACCATTTGAAAAACGCTACTGTAGATCATCACTGTGCTTTTATCCTTAGCGAAAGGTAGGCTCTACAAAGATCCTAGCCTGGGGGGCCGCTTCAGGATGTGGGGGTCATGCTTAGAGTTGGGTATTTCCTGAGAAAATCTCAATCTCGAGATTCGGGATTTTCTGAAATGATGAAAATTCTTAAGATTCGGGATTTCCAGAAAAGAATTCTCGAGATATCAGGAAATTTAAAAAAAAACCTATAAAAATCCTAAATCAGTGTAAAAACACGAATTCCGAAAAAAATGTTTTTTTTTATTTATGTAAGAAGAGAAACATAATAGAAGTAGGAAAACAGAAATAATTCAAAACATTACTTTTTAAAATAAAATTTCAAAAAACACAGACTGTCAATAGTTGTGTCTGACAATCGCGTACGCTTTTGAGACACAAAATTCCCTGATGTTGCAAAAATTGCGCTTATTTTGAGTCGACGTTGGCTTAATTGTTTTAAACGCCCCGATCAGTCTTTGAACGTTTTGTGTTTTCTGTCCACATTTTTCATATAGAAAATCGTTTTTTCAATTAATATTTGATAATAAAGAAATCCAGAATCCCGAGAAAAGATTCTCGAGATCGGGGATTTTTCGAAATGTTAAAAATTTAAATTCTCGAGATTTGGGATGGAAAATCTCGAAAAATTCTCGAGAATTCCCGTCGGGAAATTCCTGAAACCCAACCCCAGTCATGCTGCATGTACCTTGTAGTTGAACTATTGTCGCTTGTCTGACTTGTCTTTCTTCTTCGAATGATCTTTCAATCAATTTCGATTATGAAGTGTTTCTTCGATACTCAGGAACCTATTTATTTATTTATTTAAGAAAACAAAACATTGTGGACATAACGGACGTCCACAATATGAGATTTACATTATAACAAATATTACTTTCATAAGAGAGAAGAAGAAAATAATAATAATAATATAAAAAAAAACCAACAACCACATAATATTATACAAACGAGCAAGAGTTCAAACTACTTCAGTTCTTTATACCTTACACATTCTCATTTAATATGCAATTGCCAAAGCCAATTTCTCACAACTACATAAAAATGTGTGGCAGTTAGAATTATTACATTTGCATGGTATAACTAAAGAATTTGGTATATGCCCTTTCGTCATTCGTCATCAAACTCTAAGCGATAGTGCTCATAGAACGCGTCGAGCAGGCGAAGTCGGCGAATGCAGTGTTTATTCATAACCATAATCACACGTCTCTTCCCGCGCATTACCCTTCACCTATGTAATAAGCGGCCCAAGCTGTACAAAATAATTATTTTTACAGTGTCTCTCATAACAAAGCAATAAAAATATTATATTATTTCGGGGCTTGTCATTAATATTTACGACGACATTATTCAACCAGCGAAATATAGGACACGGAACAATGACTTCTCTGTAATTAAATAATTGCTTTTCGCCCGTCGAACGACGACGCCACGAGCAGCGTAACTTTGGTAGCCGTGTTCAATGAATGGACTTCTTTGTATTTTCATTAAATCGTATCGCCGAGAAGCGAAAAACGGTGACTCATGCGGCAGGCGGGGCGCAAGGCATCGTTAAGTCCAGTGGGCGCTGGCGTATTTGATTACGTTGTATTTTTGATGATTTACGCGCCACTTGTAGAAATTTTGCGCGAGCGCCGCACTCGCTGCGTCAATGGGCTTTATGCCTAAGTGATGTGATTTTATATCAATGGCGTCAGTGATATAAAATTGTTCAGGATGCCCTTTCAGTTTTAGAAAATGGATTGTTGGGCCCACAGTAGTTTCAAGACTTAATAATTGGAGTAATAATGTCGACTGAGAACACTAACATATTTTATTATATTATGTAGCAGTTTACTTGATAGAAATTTTAACTGAAATTCGTATAGGCACTTAAAATTTTCCCATTTTTACTAACTGGGGTCATTTTACATTACCTTTCGACAATACGTTGGAAGGTCACTTAATACAATAATAATTCATTCATTAATAATAATTATTAATCACTTGACCATGAAATAAAATAATAACTCCGATTAAACGGGTTTGGATCGAAGTTTTAAATCGCCGAAATCCCGAATAGCAAATATTCCAAATTCTAAAACCTCAAAAAATAAATTTGATGTTTCCTCTTTTAATAATATGAATGTAGGTATATACCTACAATTCATTCAATTATAATGTCAAATTCAGTAGACAACTTTAAATATTAATTATTCTCAAACATATCCAAAAAATATTAACTAGGAACTTGCTGACAATAATAATAATTACTATAATGTAACTCAAGGAAATATTAATTAATTCGTTTCTAATGGATAAGAAAATACATCAAACTGCTTTGAGATAGTATGACATTGTCAAGCAGGAAATTGGAAAAATATTAAATGGGGCATTAGTTTTGTGCTTTACATAAAACATATAAAATTCGTGGTATCGTAGAAATACAGAAAACTTTTGTTTAAGCAACTTTTCATTTAGGCCGTAAAAATCCAACATAAATATTTCATGCTAAACTTTGTCAGTCAAACGTATTATTTTTCATTTAACTAATATTATACTCTGTATATAATGTTAGATAGTTTTTACAATTCAATTAAACCCTGCCTAATTCAAGTCATGGTAGATAATAGCCATTAAAGTCTAACCATACATAATTTGAGATATTTTATAGATTTAACAATATTTTTTACCGATTGGGGCTCAACGAATTTTGACTGGAAAACTCTGCACTATTTTTGTCGGATCGCCCATAACATACGTTGGTTTATACAGGATTTAACTGAATTTTAAAAACTAACCGGTAGGTAGGTACTATCTGCAAATTGTATTCTTAGTTCGATGAAACCAAATAAGTATGACAGACAAAGTTTAGTTTGCACTATTTATGTCGAATCTTAGCAGCCTACCTCCACCCCTCGCCACTAGGTCATTGGTACATACTCTTGTCAGTTTCCTTATATATTGGTTTATTTTATGATATTTGCGCATTATGCCCAACATGCACCTTTCCATGCTACGTATCAGTGGCGAAGACTCCATACTAGGCGATTATTTAAAGCCTACTTTCTTAAGAAAAATATTTTTTAATTGCAAGTTGACATATTTATATACTTAATCACTTCATTATTTTATGTTATATAAAAATAATTTATTTTGCCAACGAGAGATGTCGTATATGTAGGAATGTATTACAGTATTACACAGTTTACAAAACAACTGCAAAGGTATTAAAAATATACTACAGCGCGCCGTAAATAAATAATAAACGCCGCGACGTCTCGACGTAAATAAATCACCGATTATGTGTGAAACGATTCTGATTTTTTTTTGTATAGACTTTACGTCTCGTAACCTCAGCAAGTCTGCTGATTTGTACGAAATAAAGTAAGCTCCTATCGCAGAGCCTAAAACATTCGCGCATGTTGTCAAGACTGCGCACTTTGTCCAAAATCATTAATAATTAGATAATTAAAAAAATATTTTCAACGGCGCTTAATCGAATATTAATAAATAAGTTAGTGTAAATTGTTTTTATAAATAAAATAAATTTTATCTAATGATAAAGATACATGTTTTGAAAAATACGTAGTTTAAACACATCGCTCATTTTTATGGCGTCAATGAGTTTTTGAAGTTTCATTGAATTAGTGTGTCGTTGTCATTTACTAGTGTGTACCTATTCATTAGTAGTAAATATCGTACTATTCTCGTAAGTATACCTGACAAGCGTGCTCTTTTTATCAGATCTCCACAGCTTACCTCTTTCCAAAAGTCACCCTTCGCCACTGCTACGTATGTGTGCATTCAGGAAATATACCACGTTTTAAGAGGAGGAAGTATGCCAAAGTGCTTGGGAAACTCTGATCTATGCATCGATATCGACAGGACTGTTTTTCAATCGGCACATCACTAGCACAATGCGCTAATTTTATTTTTGTAAAAAAATCGCAAGTATATTTTTATACACGTCAGCTGATAATCGCAAATCAGTGGTTCAGGAATTAATAGCTTTAAAAAAATAGTTCTGGTTCTCTATTCAAAATTATAAATATGTTGATTTAAATCCAATTCTTTTTTTATTAACCATATAAATTACTTACGAACATATATAATAATATTCGTAAATCGTTTTTTTTAAACTATTTTGATATAATTGATATTGATTTTTAATTAATAAATAAATATCTACATTATATTGTATTTTGTGTAATGAAAAAATAATAGCGTAATCCTATAAAATAATGCTTTTAGAAAGTTTTTAATTAAAGGATTTGGTGTTTCCCAAATATTCATTAGCAATTTTATTTAGTATCCAATACAATTAAAAAGTTTTATTAATTAAAGTAAATATTTTTTTTACTGCATTCTACCTATAGATATAATATTATTGTATAATACTCACATACTTTCATACATCCTAAAAGTTTGTACTTAATTGATTTTTTCAATCGCAGATAGAACTAGAATATTTACTAGACAGTTGATTCTTTACTGGTCATGAACATATTTTTATTACCCACTGCAGCATTGGCGCTCCAAAGTCGGTCGGTCATATGGACTTCAATAGTGTCAAAATAGATCCAAATAAGAACAATATTGATTGAAAAAATATACGTGTATATTACCTAGCTGCAGGATCAATGGAAGAGCACACTGCAAGAAGCCGTGCGATGCGCGCACAGAGTATTTGTTACGCCTCTCACGCAATGCTCGCATCACACGGCCACTCGCAGTGTGTTTTGTCGCTTAGAGCTTGTAATCTATGGGGTCGCAGCGAATTGCAAATGAATACACTATCAATAGTGATATAATAGTTTTATTTGTATGTGATTTAATTACGGTATTGCTACAGATAATATTGTAGCTCGGTTTGGTATAAATAAAACGGATTTTGAGTTATACACAATATGTTTATTAATATAATGTAAATAAATAGAGACCATATTAAAATTATGAATTATTTAAAAATATTTATGTCACATAAATAAAACTTAATAAAACGTTTTTTATGATTAACATAATCATAAATTAATATTATGAAATAGTAAAACTGAATTCATTGATGATTTATTATTTTATAACGTTTTTTTAATTATATGTTTATCTTTGACTTTATTTATTTTCTTTTTAATATATTTAAATAGGTACATATTTATGTAGATTGATTAAACAGTTTAAAATGTTAATCGTCTCCAATAGCAAGCTTCGTATTTTCCGTTAGATGCCTCTGGTAAGTTGAGCATTCGTGAAATAATAATACAAATTATATTAAATACTACAGATTGCAGTCTTTTATTTTTTATCTTTAATTTAATAGTATACAATATACCTTCAACTGAATTACATACATCGCTGAGAAAAGTGATAATATTATGTTGAAATTATTATGAAATAATATTAATTCGTAATGTTATAAAATTGCAGATCCGTTATATCATAACATTGCGAAATCATATTATATAATATAGGTACTGACTGATTCTACGTGAAAAATGAATATTTAATAAATACTATTATAATTGAGATCTGGGTTCGGTGATTTCGGATTCGGAATTCAATGACGGCCACATACATAATTGAAATATTCACATACTTTGTTTTGTATAATTTAAGTCTTCATTTCGTGTTGATTACAAATATGACAGAAGAATCGCCAATATTTACTACTAGTAAAAATATATCTTGTAATTAAAATTCAATAAATTACTTTGGGAATTGTAAATTATAACTGATTGCCTGCTCAATAAAATGTTACCATACCCAAAATTCTGAGAAGGCCACACAGCAATTCGGCGATGAGAGGGCTTCAGGTAAAAAACAATGAGTGAGAGGGAGTGATGATGACATTTGTGTACATAAGTACAAGTTACAATATCACTAATAAATTATTGTGTATGCTATTTGTGATTATTTTGAATTAAATACATTATCGTCGTCAAGTTCATAGTGATTATTGAATTCGCCACCCTATAGTCGTAACATTACCCACATAAAAACTAAAATAAATAATAATAGTTAATGCCGGATTTTATTTTCACTGATGTTTATCCAAAACTTCATAAAAGATCTCCAATTTCATTATTTGCTGTATGCGTTTCATTTTTCAGTTGCAGGTTTGTTTCGCCGAAATAAACTAAAATCTCATCCAGCGATTTTCCTTTGGTTTCCGGTACAAATATGAACATGAAGACCGATCCAGACATGGCTATCACTGCGAAGATCCAAAACGTGCCATGGGCACCAAGCGCTTCGACCAGCGGGGGGTAAAATTGGGCCACCACGAACGCCGTCACCCAGAGCCAGAATATCACGATGGTCGTAGCAATTCCTCGAGCCTACAAATAGTGAATTTGAATAAGTTAACCGAAATAAATTAATTTGGATTGCCTATTCTATGTATGCTGCGTACTAAGGTCCAAATGCATAGTCTTACTTAAGTGTCTCACTGGTATCGGCGACTTAGTGGAAGTGAGAAAAATAAGCAAAGTTTTATCATTATTCGTATTAGAACATCTTTCATAGTTAAATCTAACTCAATGTCGACATCTCTGCATTTGGCCGTAATAGTACTTATGTCAAAATATTGACTTTTCAGTTTTAGTCACTTTTGGAATATTCGGGTCATAATGTGCTCAAGGTTTCCGTCGCCGTGGCTGGCCCTCCCTCACCCTACAGCGGTGGTACAGGAGTGACCTACGTGCTGCAGGTCTAACATGGCGGTAGGCGCAAGAGTTGGCGATGGACCGAGGGAAGTGACGCAAACTTGTGCTTGCCCTATGCCCCTATGTTGGGTCGTGACAGGGTGGAAGAAGAAGACGAAGACCTGAGCCTATGTACCTATCTAAGATGAAGAGTCACAAAATTCAGTGGCGATTCTAGTGACATAGATACCTGATGACAGTCACCCAGTGATTTTTTGCTGTGCGATAAGCCTCCATAGGGTGTTAGAAATAATTATGTTGCCAGGATGAAAAGCAAAGTTATTGGTTTTTGAGTATGCACATATGTACTTACACAGTAAAACAGGACTAAAAGCACCCAAAATACACTATTTATGAATTAGAAGAAGTAGTAAATTTACACGAAACAGCTTTGACAAATAAAAAGCAATCCATTAAATGTCATTATGAATTAATATAGTCATATTTTTATCAAAAGTATTTGTATGCAACGAAGAATTTTCCACTCGAAGAATATTGTAGGATAGAATAATTATTGTGATCTAAGAATACCTGTTCCTAGACTTACTGGTAATATGCTGAAATAAAATCATCAAAATTTGAGTCGCAATTAAATGTATAAGTGAGTTTTGTTAGCATTTTACGAAATAAGTATCTGTCTTGTGAGATTTTTTTATTAATAAAATTGTTACATGCCATATTGTAAAATAATCAATTATGTACACATTGCTTTTCTTCAGAGCAGTGGCGTATGTGGATGTCGCATAGAATGTACTATCTAAAAGTAGGTATAGAAAAATGCATGTTTATTTTTCAATGGTAGGTATTTGATCCAGTGCAACGACCCAGTGAGTTCGGCGAACAGTTTTTTTTGTGATTTTACCGAGGCTTTGACTGCGACTCGCTGTCATATCGCCTCTTCTCTTCTAGAAGGGGATCCGTCGATCAGGTCCTCACTCCTATTCTGTTAAATAGCTTTACAATTTTGCCTAGCTCTTCCGTCTTACCCACCGACAGGACACCCTTCAATTCATCGACATTCTCATAGATATCCGCAATTCGCAGCTGTACTCTGTGAAGTTCATATTTAAGGCATTGTAGTGCTATATGTACAATGTCCTCTAAATCAGTGCTCCGCAACCTTTTCCAACCCATGGCACACCAAAGGTCTTCCCAGAATTCCGCGGCACACCACACGTAAAACAATTTATACACCAAAACATGGACTCCACATCCTGAAGTGGGATCCCAGCCCAAGATCTTTGGCGGACCCCCTACATATCGCTAAGGTTAAATACAGTGTGATACTCTAAAATAGCGTTTTTCAAATAGTGTTCAAGGTAAAATTAATGGTATTGATTTTATGTTTAGCGATTTTTTGTATGGTTATATTCTATTAATATAATTATGGTTAGTTGTCGGGTTAGGAATAATTATTTGTCGAGTATTGATACATATATAATAAATTGTGTCCTACAATTTTCAAAATATTAATATTTACTAGCGTAGTATAATAGCGCCGCAGGCGATTTTTCTTTACTCAAAAATGGGAGCTGAACTGCGATAGCCTTGTCGGAAATCCGAGGAAATTTTTTATTAACCGAAATCCAGAAAATAGTCCATATAATAATATAAATGGAACATCGACAAACTTCAGTTTTAGCGTCCCGTCGTTAATCAATTCAACAAATTCCTCTCGAATTTATAGGAAAAGCGCTTCTATAGAATTTTTGGCATTGGTTGCAAAAGAGTTTCGTATCCTGTCGCATTTATTGTATGAAAGTACTGATGAAATTTCTTTTGCAGCAAAGTTAAATGTTTTTGAGACGGATCCAAAATTAATTGCTTGTTTTCAATGGTGGATTGATAGTTCTTTTGGAACATTTGTAGAGATCCTTGTCTAAACTCCTTCTGCCAAAGTTCTATTTTATTTTTGACTTCTTCAAATTTATCAGAGCACGTTAATATTTTTCATTCTCACCTTGCATTGTTTTATTAAGTTCATGCAGGTGCTCAAATATATTACCAGCTACGTACGAAAACTTGGTTATTGCACCGCGGCACACCGGTTGCGGAGCACTGCTCTAAATCATGACATTCATCGCAGAGCTGCGATTTGCTTCTTCCCATGAGGACATCAAATCTTTTGCCCATTGTGTGCCCTGTTCTTAGCCTCAGTATTAACTTAAGCTCATTCCCCGTCAAAGAATACTTTGGCCCATTTTATTTATAGCCTCATTCCAGTCCAGGTTTTCTGGTATACACTGATATGGTACCACTGAATGGCCAGCTTCCTTTGCCAGATCATCCGTCCTTTCATCGCCCTCAATGCCCATGTGCGATGGAATCCATTGAAGGCATAGATCTCCTGGCGAACAGTTAACAACGATTACTAATAAAAAGTCTGATAATTCTCCACATTTTCCAATGTTTCTTTCTCTTTTAGTTATGTTTGTGCAGTGTCTATTCAAACATAATCAATACTTAAATCTTAAAAATACTAACCTGTTTTACTTTTAGACCCTACAAACGGAAGTTACTAACATTGTTATATTATCGTGTAACTTTACATTATTTATTTATTACCTGAACCATGAACACCTCTGAAGTGATGACAAACGGAACAGGACCGGCTCCTAGGGAAAATACGGCCACAGCAATTGACAAAGCCATGACGGGTATCCAACCCACTGATTCCACATTACTGCCTTCGTTTTTGAAGTAGAAGTAAGTCCCAAGAGTTGTCATTGCAATGGAGACAGTTGTCGCTGATGATATGAAAAGAATCTGTCAAAAATATGAAAGGCATATTATTTAGAATGCGAAATTGAAAAGGCTTTCACGTAGTAAGATATCCTTAGTTATATTTTTTTCAACATTTTGTATTTCAATGAATACGGACTTTTTTTTAATTCTATGAAAAATAGACTTTAGTTTAGTTTACTCGAGGTAGGTTTATGAACGATTTGTTTTACAACACTTGATAGTAACTTCTTAAAGTTTTTTAGTAACTACCGTGGGAATGGTAGCCATATTATAAATTACAAGGTAAAAAGAACTTTTTATATACAACGTTTTTAAATTTTCTGTTGAATCGTATAAACTTTACTTGACTAGCTTAAACGATAAAAAAAAATTGTATTTGATAGAAATAATACTGAAATGTCATTTTGACACTCATATTGATTTCCATAGTAACGTACGTATATATTATTACTTTAGTTGTTAGGACCCTAGCAACCAATAATAGTGGATTGGATTACGGATTTCTTCCGAAATAACTTTTCATACAAAAAAGAATTAACTGAAAATGAATTTAATTCTACTTAAAAAAATGCATTGGCATCGTGTTCTGATATATTCTAAAAGTTTCAAATGTCTAGTTAGTCGGGAAGTTAGTAAAAAATCGATTGCAAGGTTTGTACCGGACAAATAAGAATACGACCTAAGAAAAACGTTGTAAAATGAATATTCTCTATGCTGAGACAGCGGTAATCATTTAGATTACCAATCATTAACATTTCGTATTTTAATAATTTCAATGTTGTTTATATTAAGACTGGCGTCATATATTTAACAAAATGACATTTTGATACTTCTGAACTCACTTTTGAACTGCAAACATGTAGATGAGAATTTATTGTATTATAACAACTATTGTGTCAAGCTTATCAGGCACCATTAGCGAATGGTAGAAGACTAGTCAATGTGATCCCCAAAGACATCGTCATTTTCAGTGACATGCTATGTATTTTGTTTTCCAAAATTTATTTTTCGGTATAAAATTGTACATACGTATGTTTTTTTATTATTATGTATATTTTCTTCTCTTTTGTGAGGGTAATATTTGTTATATTGTAAATCTCGTGTAGTGAACGTCTTGAATTTAGATTTGTTATGTCCACAATATTTTGTTCTCTTAAATAAATAATTAAAATAAATAAATTGCAACATTACTGTCTGCAATGCTCCACGAAAAACGTGTCTTTTTTATCTCAACGCTATACGGCTATTCCGGTACGACGGCTCACGTAACATGTAACCATTGCACATAGGGGTGCGACGCCCCTGGATTAGATTTTATTAAATATCTTTGATGCAACTTCGACATTTTACGTTTGTATTCAAATATAATTATTAATGTATACATTGATACAATGTTTAATGTTTTGTATTTCATGCATATCTTAATAATAATAAGATATTGACATTGATGAGAATAATATTATTCTTAAGTAATCGTACATCAAATAATAAGATAAAACAGGAGGACATTGAACTTATGTTTAATATTGTAATTTATCAGAAGTAATCTGAATATTGTAATTAATTATATGACTTTATTTATTTATATTCTGTATCTACGATAGTTTGCAGAGCTGTGAGTGAACGAAAAGATGCATCTTGTATTTTCGATCTGTACTTGACCCAGTGGATGGAACAATAAGTTGAGCTGTTAAAATTCCTCGTAAAAAAATGTGAATATAACATTCGCTCTACTTATAACCGAAAATGGTAAATTTCTTTTTTTAAACTTATTTAATAGGTATGCCATAACATGATTTACGAATAGTCCATTCTTATTTATTGTTGCAAATATTCTCATCATTTTTTAATATTTATTTAATTAGATTTATAAGGTTTATAAAATAGGACAACGATTTTAATCTGTTGAAACGAAGATTTTTATATTAACAGTGATATTATAGAGTGCTACAAAACTCTAATTAAGCAGAATTTAAATGAGTTTTTTCCATGTGAGGTTTGCATTAACTATGTCATTTTTATTATTTACAAAATTTGCATAATATTATGCCATTTACTAAAAAAACACTACTTATTTATAAATATAAAAATATATTATTGCAGTGTTGTTTAGTGTAAGGCTATATTATTGTATACCTAGGTATGTATATACTATATAATACACTGCGGCAACCAAAATGCAATAATACAACTTTGAAATCGGGACATGTCCAACGTTAGTTACATTCATAATGAGACATGTCCATTTCTACCGACGACAAGAGCGTATAAGCGCTATAATAATTATTAATGTAGGTAAGTATAAGTTTTTATATACGTCATGACTCATGGTATATTACACGTGCATAATAATATGTACATCATTGCGGGCGAATCAAATTACAGAAAAATTAATTTATCTTTGAACTGGAAATAGTGGACATGTCCAGTTTTGATTGTAAGGTGAAGTCTTTAGATAAAGTTGTTATATAAAAATCGTTAGAAAAAGTTTATTAACCGATAAACATAATAATGTCTAAAAGTAATGAATGAGAAAAAAATTAAATCAAGTATTTTAAAAATACACATAAAAGTCGGTACAATAAGATAGATTGTAAATAATGAATGTGGCAAGCTTTTTGATCAAGATTACCATAAAAAATAACGTAAATATGTTCAGGTTTTCGAAATTAGAATAATTATATAATTTTTTTTAATTAAAGAAACATCAATTTAGAAGTTCCATTGATTGCAATTAAAACCGAAAAAACTCGATTTTTACGTAATATCTATTTTGATTTATATTATTCCATAAATGTTTGTTATGAAGAATGTTGTCTTCAAATCTTTGTGGCTAATCATGTTCCATTTTAAAAACATCTAGTATTACGTAGCTATAATTTAAATATTTATGTACTTAGGTATACTTAGATGTAGTTTTGATAAAGTTTTAAAAAAGAACAATACCTGAAAACTGTGATTTTTAAAAAATTCAATGTGTTGAAATTTCCAGTGGCGGCCCTCTAGTCGTCAGTAAGTGAATTATTGTGAACGCATAATATATCTAGATCGGATGTTGTCAACTTGATTTTCTCTCTACGTCACTTATACCATAACGAAACTGACGGTCGGCGCCCTTCAACATTGTGCCCCTGGAGTATCTAACCTCCCGAGACACTAAACTTGGGTAAACTAAAACATGACCGTGAGCTAGAACATGTACCTATGTCTCATTCTTATTTAATTCAATATGTTCAAGTGTAAATGACATGACCGACGCCTCGCCCGACGTATTAAAACGCCATCATTTTTTTAAATGCTGTCGCCGTGAACTAGAGGTGAGTTGGAAATACTGTCACCAGTTTGTGTACTGAAGTATCGGATGAAACTACCCATACTCAGTACGTGTGGCCCAATAAACTTGTTCCAAAAAACTTGTGATGATATCGTCGCGAGTCCCTGGCTAGTTGGGAGACTTTTAATACTATTGACATTAAATGCGCGGGAGAGAGTTGAATACAAGCATATTTTAATTTATTAGTCTATGCTTGCGAATGACATAATTTTATGAATGAACAAGAGGTCATACATTTTCTGTAGCAGCACATTCCCTCAGGAATGTGGTGAGGTGACTGAGGTGATGGCAGTTTAAAATAAAAAAGGTCATTGTTATTCATTTTATCTTAACTAGAATATTATAACTTATAACATAACATAAAAACAACTCATAAATTTAAAATGTGTTTAAAATTTTATGATAAATGGGACATTTCCAAAAACCCAGCTCAGTGTATTTTTAGCGATTCTATTGAAGCCGATATTTCAAATTAATACTAATATGGAGTTAGTTTTAGTTCCTGTTGAGTATGAGACTTATGTCGCATATGCACGCCAAACGATCTATATAGTATTCCAAATACTAGTAAGTATTTTGGAACAAGTTTCGATACTAAGTATATTTTTATACTGGTAGTAAGTATACTTAGTCTTCAAAATCGACCAGTTTTCCCACCTCTACCGTGAACTGCATTTTTTTTTGTAGAATGTATTATTCTGTGATGGGATTATTAATTTGAGCTAAACAGGCCCAGCGCGACTATTCTTCACAGTTAACACGGTATCACGCTCCAGTTATTTGTATTGCTCCAAAATAACACTCTGACCAATTCCATTAACAATGCGGTTATCTACATTTAGTGTTAAAACACCGCACTGCGTCTTACTTGATTCTAAATGCTTCTGATTAGAATCAAGTAAGACGGCGTGTTAACTGTGCTAGCCGCGACATTTGACAGCTCACGGTTAACGCGGGGCGGCCGTGTTAAAAATATCACGCCTGACATTTAACTTCCCGAGATAATTAACTGCCTGACTATGACATATCGTTACCTTACTATTAAAACTTCGTAAGTCTGTTTTAGAAGAATGTTGAGGGAAAGGAAAAACGTAATAAAAACAATATTTTATACACCTCGCAAATCGATGAATTTGGCAACACTGGTTGTGAAATACGAGGTATTAATTCCATGTTTGAAACCATGAAACCCACGAGTTTTTAAAATATGTCGATCGATGGACAGCATACTAATCTAGAGTAGTGCTTCTCAAATTTTTTTATACCACGTGCCCCGAAATCAGAAAAAAAATTCAAGGCTACCCTCCCCAAAAATTTTAGTCGTTAGTGACCAACAGTACTTTATTTACCATTAATTATTATTATATGTACATTTTCATCATGATTTTCTAGATTATGGTGGATCTAGTCCTTTTGGTGTCGCCAAAAGTTCCGTACAGAAAACCAAATCGTCATGAATCTGGGAATCATACTGATATCTTCTAAAAACCATTAACTGTGCGTAGTTTGTAATATCAGTAGATGAATTCATCGAGTTGTATTGCGAAGAAGTTGATCTGTTTAATGCGAGAAATTAATCACGTTTTTATGATTTTTCTCTTTAAATACTGAAATATTTCGCGGCTCTCTTGCAGAATGTCCAGAGCCGCCCCCCAGTTTGAGAAGTACTGGTCTAGAGAAAAGAGGTTTTGATATGATTTAAATTTTTTTTTTGTTGTTTAAATTTTGTCGAATAAACTTCATTTTTCCATAATATCAGACTTACGAGGTTTTAATAGTAAGGTGACTATATCACATTTATCACTTCTTTTATTGATTTTGGAGTTAGGATGAAGGTAATTTTTATCCAATTTATATTTTGCGCGGCTAGCGGCGTCGATTGAACATTTACGATATTTCATAAATATCATTTTTATCACATGTTACGTAACCTTCGACATTTTGTTGTTTTGTAAATTATGATGAATATGCAACCATTCACCTAGTCATCTGTAATGAAACCTATTTGTAATGTTATAGTTTAAATTAATACGATCGGCAGGATTCTAAAGGTGTCATTATTTACCGCACCATTATTTTATTAGACATGAAATCACGACTCACTTTTACTGTCCATTGCAAGTCTAACTGTTACAATATAAAGACGAACTTCAAAGAACTACTAACAACAGCTCAAAAAAGGACGTTATTTATTCACCTTTCTTCCAAGTCTTTCAACCAGTAATGTCGATCCATATGAGCCTACTAGTTGAAGGGCTGATACTACAATCGCGGAATTTTTAGGAGACAGAGTGCTTCCAGCGTCTTTGAAGATGGTAGCAGTGTAGTTATTGATGGCAAAGATGCCAATATACCCCTGGATTGAGATCAGGATGAAGCAGATGACGAAAGCCTTCAAAGTTACCTTGGAAGTCACTGAAAAATGATGGAAAGAATGATATTTATATTGTATAATTGGTATATATTTGTATAAAGCTTTAAATATTATTTAAACACGAGATTCAGTGTATCTAATTAAATTAAAAATATTTTTATAAAATTATTGAAATGATTATAATTATTTTATTCCGGTACTTTTCGCTTCCTGAATCCTACCACCCGGATGATGCGCACCTTAAAACCCTTGGCGCTGCCATGTTCACCAAAATAACTTCTCTCAATTCAAAATCAACACGTTGTCTGAAACTTAGGCTATTAATGAACTATCGATATATTGTAAGGTGTTAGTTGTATAAAAATATTGAAATCGCACCAAAAAACTTCCACGAAGGCATTTCTTCATCAGCCAATTTCCCATCAGGGCTTTGAAGGTCCTTAGAATCTACAATACGTTAAATAAAAATATGAGTGGAAGTTATATTGTATTTACTGAAGTTATACGCCTTAATCGAAAGAAAAACGCTCATTTTATTGACTATATTATTTTAAAGGCAGTGTGTGACACTGAACAATATTGTTTGCTGGAAGCACAGTGGGCCAAATACACGGCGGAAGTTTGCCAGTGTAGTGAGAATTAGCAGAAAAAAATTAAAGAAGGATTTAATTTATTCATTAAACAATTATAAATGATATTAATATTTTTATGATGGCAACAATTAATAATTATTATCGACTGTAGATATGAAAAAGGATGTAATCCACACAAATCAAATTTTACAGGAGGCACAAAAACGTTTTTGTTATGGTTTTCGGTCCAAGTTAAAATACAAAATAGACATGCCGCAAAGTGCATGATAATTAACAATTTGGTTTTTATATTCATACTCTGATATTGATACTTATTGAGTGAATTAATGAAAAACCAACATAACTGATGGTGAAGACGTTTTTCCCACTTTGTTTCCTTCTTTTTTTTATAAATGCCAGCTAAATTTAGATAATAAATTGGCATTTTCAGCTAACATCCTCTGGGCACAACGTGTATTTAGTTGTGTACGACGTTATTATACAATACAACATATTTTTAGAAAACTGAGGGTTACGTCCTTTTTCCTTCCTACAGTCGTTATGTTTTTTCACCTTATATTCTGATAGCAGAGATAATGGATGTAATATACTATCATAATATGAGATTGTATTTCATTGGACTTGTAAAATCAAGTGCATGTCAATTGATCAAAAAAAATACTATCGTACGTTTCCCCATTGCACGTTGTATGAAATAATTACTTACCGATTGTTTTAATGTTGGCATTTCCACCCGAGGTTTCTGATGCTAGAAGGTTTTCGTGTTTTAAGTCATCCATGACTTTTTTTATTGAGGGGTCGTCCACAGATAGGTTGCGGAGAAAAGCGATTGCCTTTGATGCTTGCTTAAAAAAGAATTTGATTAGTATTAGTTTATTAAAATCATTCACGAAAATCAGTAATTTTAAAATAGAAAACATCAGATATGCAATCGTTATTTTCACATGGCTATCAATCAATATTATAATGATTATATTTACAGTAATTTTATCAATTAATACTCTTGATAGTGCCATCAACTGCTATTGAATATTAGTGAATAATAATTGTATGCCAGGTAATGTACGAAAATAAGCTAGCTGGCTAAGAAACGCATATTTTTCTTTTTTAGAAAAAAAAAATAGGAAATTACTTTTGAAATTAGTTTTGCGAGAACAAAATATATTGAAGAAGAACTATGTAATAATTGTTTGCTAACTATTAATACATACTAAAGTCAAAAAAGCAAAAAAATAATCAGTGGGTATATTCCAGGGGTTCACAAACCTTTTCGTCAAAGGGACAATTTTGAAATGAAAAATATTTGGCGGGCTGCTCTTTCTTTCGTAAATATTTTATGTTTTTAAAAAAACATAAGGCAACAAAATAAAAAAATTTTTCATTGTGTAAACTTATATTTTTAACTAAATATACATGTTATTATTACTCTTATTAATAAACTAAAGAAATAATCACCATGTGATTTATGCAATTCTTTGTCTGAAACTTGAAACTAAATCCTGCAATCTAGGCTCAAATTTTGTGATGTGAATACGCAAAACAGATGCGATATGGTTGTCTGTTAATTGTGATATTAAGTTTGATTATTTTATTAATGCTCATTGTAGATTTTTTTTTCACAAATATGTACCTACCTATAAATAAATACTTAAGGTACTTACAAATAAATAAATCAAGAAAACTCTATTTAATACACAAGGCGGCGATCGACGGTAGTTTATCATATGTATGTATTGATAAGGTTAATTGTTACAATAAGTTAACCGTCCAAACACTCTAAACTGTCAGAAAGTGCTATGTTTTAACAGCCCCTCTCTTGGCTGTGGTAAGTTTTAGAGCGACATTGACAGTTTTGACAGTTTAAACGGTTAACTTATTGTAACAATTATAATACCTCAATCATGGGCCCCACATCTTGAGCGGGACCCCAGGCTAGGATCTTTGACGGCACCCATACCTATCGCTAAGAATAATGGCAGTGTGACGCTCTACAGTCCATAGTACAGCCAAAATAATGATGACCATAATATGTAAAATTAATGTGTATATTTAATATTTTTTTGTATATTTGAATACAGATACCTACCTATCCAATTGAATTATGGAGTTGTCAAGAATCGATACGCAATTAAAAAATTTATCGTACAACCATATAATTTTAAATAATGACATTATTGAAGGAAAATAGCGCACTTTTTTTGCTATTAAAGCAAATTTGTGATATGTGATCTAACGTATCTGGTCGACTCGCCACGCCTGGCTCCTCCCGACCTCGGGCCCCCAAGCTACAGCCCTGTCAGCCCCCCCTTGTAGGGGCCATTACCTCAATACATACATATGATAAACTACCGCCGATAGCCGCCTTGTGTATAGAATATACTCACATGTATGCAATTTGGTCGTTAATTAAATAGCGTATGTTACATTTAATTTATTGATATACTATTACAACAGGCCAGCATGATGATTTTCAAGCACATTTGATTTTTATGAAACATTTTAGGCTGTTTACGGCGCCGAAAAACATTAGACTTAACGTCATACGCCAGACGCGTATTTTGCAAGCTGTCTATTAAAATAATGCCAGATCTGGCAAGAAAAATGCTAAGTTGGCAACCCTGATTTTTGAATTTAAAAAATAAATAATAATATATAATGATTAAACCCAACAAAGGATATCGAAAATTAAAATAGTAGATAGCACCGTGATATGAATTTACTGCTATATTGTAAATATAACACGGAATGGAATCAGTAGCGAATTTAGTGACATAGAGGTCCGATGCACTGACTGATTTAGAGGCCCACTATGATAAAAAATAACAATATATTTTCAATTTTCCAAATAATAAATGTAGGAATTTTGTTATGCTTTGTGATTAGTAATATTTTACATTCAGTTTGTGAAAAATGTGCATCTCTATCTTAAATTTTAGTATAATTTTATAACTTTCTTATTAGGAGGCTCTCATTTAAATTTTTTGACGAATCGGTTGCGTCATTTGCGTTAGAGAAACGCCGCTGAATGAAATGTAAAATATTGTAATATGAATTTAACTTTATCTTAATGTATATGATTTAAATGTTATTATAATGCCAATTTAATACAACTGTATGTTTGTTAACTATGTAATTAAATACAATTTTATGTAGTGTACTTACCTCATATTTTTCCTTTTTGATCAAATATGTAGGTGTCTCTGGCATAAATAAGAACGATGCGAAAAATATCACTGGAATTGCTAAGTGAGTCCAAAGAACTGCTTCATACTCCGCATATGCCCCTAGAATAAAGGCGAATAGTATTCCAGCATTGATGGCCAGCACTGCAATGGATCCCAAAGCACCCCTGCATTGAGGACTTGCGATTTCTGAAGAGTATAGCGGTGCGACTAATAGGCCGCCGGCTCCTCCTATTCCAGCAAAGGCGCGGGCTGCAAACAGGCCTCCAGTACTTCTCACAGAAAGCTTGAGGATCCAGCAGATCTGAAATTTAATTTATTTTTAATATAACATGCGTATGTTTAAGACTATTATTTAATGCACACGCACGATGCGTGTTTACATCGGACAACAAAGATAAACAACTTTTAGAGTGTAGATACCTATATGCACGTTGTATTTATTATGTAAGTAGATATTTTAATTGAACCGAGAAAATGTGTTCATCTTTATGCGCACACAGAAAAAAATTAGGGGGGGGATCTATAATAATAATATAAGTACTTACTATTGGGGGGAGGGAGGGGGCGTAGTCAACAAAATCTGGCAGGTGCAACCGACTTTCACTTTTATCTCACCTACTACTTATAGCTTCTCGTCGCTTCAACCACGGACTTCTATACTTTTCCGGGTATATTCCTCATACTCAGACACTCTGCAGCTTAATACTAGCGATAAACTTTTGGCCTGCAGCTGACATAATAGTTACGGCGACCTGTTGCACCCACCAGTAGTCATAATAATTAGGACCGTCAGTGTCCGTTTGTGTCGTCTGCACTATTATGTCTCCTAGATATACCACATCAGAATATTAAAGCAAATATGGGATGCTTCAGATGGTTGAACGAGTTCCTTTTCCTTCGTCAAGACTTCTTCACACATCGTGTAATATTCTATTCACCTAAATTGCATTTTTTTCATTCTTGGTTGGGGGGGGAGTTCGAAACGGAAACCTGCCTCCCCCACCCCATGTGGATGCGCCTAGGTACCTACATAATAAACGTTACGGATCGAGTATAGTCCACACCAAGAACACCAAGAACACCAAGAACAACTACGTGAACAATGTTTTTCATCCTTGGAAAATTTCATGGACATTACCAGAGCATAATATTAAATGTATGTGTTTGATACAATCTTTAAATAGTTTGTTTAATTTGTTGACTTACCAATAAATATTGTTACTTACAGCATATGGTAGTGCCACTAGCAATCCAGCGATCTTCCTCCCCAATCGATCAGTAACGAATCCAAAGGGTCCCGTGCCAACGATGGCTCCTAGGCATAAAAGTGATGCGACCCATGCCACATCAGAGCTCTGCAAAGGCTCTCCAAGAGGAGAATTATCTCCTTGGAGGTATTCCAGCGATGGAGAGACCCAGCCAATAGCGCACCCGTACATAAACGTTGATAAGCTCACTGAAACAAGCAGAGCAATAGGATTTTTTTAATATAACATGTATTATTACAGTTTCTTTAATGAAAACACAATATGCATTACTTATTCTACACTTCAATTTTCTAACACTAGTTTTTATACTTGCTCCCTTACTTCCCCAGTAATAAGGGTTACACCAGGGAACTCAGAAATAATGGGAACTGAAATACATAACGGGTAAGGCGATAGCAAGTAACCGACTCGAGTAAGGAAGAATCCGGGTTAAACCTACACACGTGTCAAGAATACGTTTTACGTCGAATACTGAAAACTGCTCTCGGTTTATGCATTTACGCTCATTTAATGTTGATGTATTACACACACTGTTGCACGTGCATAATGCGTGCTTCATTTTCGTAGGACACTCACACATTCAAAAGCCTGCATCAACATGCGGCGTATTGAATATAGCCTATCGGTATTATTTATTATCTGTTCTGTGGTTTACACAGTCTTTTATTAGATTAATTTGTTATATACACCACAGCGTTGGAGCGGAGATCGAAGCAGGAGCATGGAGCAGTGAAGCAGTGAAGTTTTACCCGGAGCACCGAAAATTTGTAGTGTCCCACTGCTCCGGATGTTTTTTTTTTATTATTAAAATTTCATTCATGAAAATATTGTATTTGACAATTTACAACACTGGAACTATTTAAAATACGGCAACACTGCCGAGTGATAATTAATAACGTCACTTTTTTGACAGAAGAGGCAGATAATGAAAGACGATTTGCGGTCGGTTTTGTTTAATAGAATTAATAATGAAAAGGACGAATAATAAACCTTATTTCAAAACTACTTGTTTTTTTTGGTTTTTTATCATTTGTATACAAATAATACCTATTAATACTTTTTACCAGGAGTGAAGCAGACTCTTGAGTGAAGTTGGAGCAAGCATTAGGTCCCGGAGTGGAGCAACTCGAGGAAGGGTCTGCTCCAAGCCCCTGATATAAACGATAATTTAACTATATTTTTCTGTGTCACGGTGCATTTTTGTTCTTATTGTTTCGGTCTCTGATAAGCAACTACGTATGTTTTATCTAATGCGTTATAGATAATTTGAGACAAATATTTTATAATTATAAGGTGATATCTATAGTCAACAATTCATGTCAGATTTTCAGTCTGACGCTTACGACACTAGTTTCAACGCGTAAGTTTTATATGCATGCCTACGTCACATCGTTAGCTAGGTCGCTACATATTATAAACTAGTCTTGACTGAAACACGTTGAATTTGTCGATGTGATTTTGTTGGTATTCACAAAACACATGTAGCCTAATGTACCTCCGCACACTGGAATACGACATTTTTGTTATGAAAAAAGCAGCTGGTAGCGCAAGCAACAAATTTCACTCGACATGCGAGGCAGTATATTTAATGTCTAAATTTCGCACTGGCACATCGGCAGAGGTGGCCTTTTCGGGTGCCGGATGAAATCCCGAAGGCTGAAATCCCGAATGCTGAAATCCTGAATGGCCGAAATCCCGAATGGCCGAAATCCCGAATGCTGAAATCCCGAATGGCCGGAATTCCGAAGGCCGAAATCCCGAAAAATAAAAAATGCAAACATTAATAATTGCGCAATTTTTACAAGAGAGACGAAAAACCATTTTTTTGTGGAACAAAAAATGGGTTTTTATCTCTCCTGTAAAAAATTGCGCAATCTTAACACTTATCTTGGATTGCGCCAATTTTACAAGAGAGACAAAAACCCATTTTTTTTGTAGAACAAATGGGTTTTTGTCTCTCCTGCAAAAAATTGCGCAATTTTTATAAGCGAGACAAAAACCCATTTTCCACAAAAAGGGGTTTTGTCTTTATTGTAAAAATTGTGCAATTCAAGATTGCATAATTATTGATGTTTGTATTTTTTTATTTTTCGGGATTTCGGCCTTCGGGATTCCGGCCATTCGGGATTTCAGCGTTCGGGATTTCGGTATTCGGGATTTTGGCTTTCGGTATTTCAGCCATTCGGGATTTCAGCATTCGGGATTTCGGCCTTCGGGATTCCGGCCTTCGGGATTTCGACCCAAACCCGGCTTTTTCATTCGTTTCGGCCTGCAGCATGACGTCACTATCCCGGTGTGGCCTAGTCCTATGAGCACGAAAGACATTTGCAACATTGCGTCCAATTTTGATTTATGACTATATTCCAGACGAGACGATTTCGTGGGTTGGCTACCAAAAGTTGGTGTGTCGATAATTTAGGTATTTAGAGTTAGCAACGGATTATGTGTCTATATAAATATGTACCTATGCTAAAAAAATTCAAGGCCATCCGATATAGAACATGCAGATAACAAACACAAATAAATTAGTATTAGGTATGCATGATTTTAGCGTATCCGGAAATTTGTACGTAAACAGCGCCGCAGTACGTGAAACATGAGTTCGTGTAATATTTAATCAAATGACGGGTTCTTCGTGGAACATTTCACCGTGGAGTATATTTGTACGTATGCTACAACATGTGGAGATGTCTTTAATAGGTTAGGTTAGGGTTAATCTAATTGGAACAGTACTATTTGCAAACTATCGCCACATTTCGTAAGATACGTACAAATGTATCCCACGGCGAAATGTTTAACGAAGAACTCATCATTTGATAAAATGTTATACGAACTCATGTATCGCGTACTGCGGCGCACGAATAAGTGTCCCACGATGAACTGCATACGTACAACTTACATGTAACCTGATTTTAGATGGTATTTGAAACGTTTGGCAGTAACCCCACTTTGTGCAATGTGACTGGATGCAGAACTGATCCCGTTGGATGCGTGTTATTATAATATATTTTCATGATATTTAAAAATTTTCTGAGGTGTTTCAAAATATTTGAAATTTTACTTGCTTACAATATTGTGTGAAAGATTTTGTTGAAATCGTCTTAAATCTTATTAATAAGCTTGAGAAAATATTATGTCAATACCTGTAAGTAGATAAATACATAATAAGCCGCAACTTTAATAGTAAGTTGTTGCATACACAGACATTCATTTTTCAAAAAAACAAACACGTTGATATATTATTATATATTAATTTAATAGGAAGATTGAAGATTAAGGTGGTCATAAAATTGTACTTTGATTATTGGGAATAACTTTTGATGTACCAATTAAACAATCGTAGTATTAAAATAAATAATAAAAAAAACTCACTTAGTAATGCTGCAAAATATTGATTTCTTACACTAGAACCACTGTGTCCTTCGTCATTATTAGCCATAACGATTAATTTTAAATAACTACACTTAACTAAGATCTTTATGACTGATTAAATAATTATTATATTTTATATTTTGTTTACTAAAAATGTAAGGTTTCCTCGATAGTACTTTTAATATTGGTATTTTAAATTAAATTAAAATATTATAATTTATTCAGAAAATTTTATAATAATTATCGATCAATTTATAATGATTTACATATTTGCTAATATTTCCATAACATATGATTATTTATAGTAATTATTTATTATTATAGAGTATTACTATCTACACCTTGTAAACCAACACTGTGGGAAAATTCAATCCTTTATCATTTTTATATCATTAATTGATGCAGACCAGGGATCAATAACCATGCTCACCGTATTAGATTAAATGACATACATATAAATATAAATTCAAGCATATTTTTATTACCACGTTTTTATTAGCTCGTATTCTTGTTTGTCCAGTAATCATTTTTTCTTGTTTCTCCATGATTTGTATTGGACGATCGAAGATTTTTAACTAACTTTCTAACGACTAGCTAGACATTTGAAACTTTTAGAATATATCAGAACACGGCGACCATGAATTCTTTTAATTCTTTTATCTGTTTTTAAGCAGAATTGAATTCTTTTTCGGTTAATTCTGTTTTGTATGGAAAGTTATTATTGTTCTAGAAACTAAATTATTAATGTATAGTGCGTTACTATGGAAGTCAATATGAAATGTCAAAATGACATTTCTGTATTATATATTTATTCAGTATTTCTACCAAGTACAATAAAAAGTTTGGTACTGTTCGGTTATCAGGAATACAGCGGCAAACACATTTTGAAAATAGCCGATAAACTGGATTATTTGTTAGGTTAACCTAATCAAACCTAACCTAACCTAACCTAACCTAAACTAACCCAAACTAACAAATAATCCAGTATATCGGGTATTTTCAAAATGTATTTTCCGCTGTATTCCTGATAACCGAACAGTACCAAAAGTTTTTAATAATACATAGAATTGTCAAGTTTATATTATGATTCAACAGAAAATTTAAAAACGTGGTATATAAAAAGTTCTTTTAATCTTGTAATTATTTAGATATGAAAATACAAACACAAATGTGGTGATCTAAATATCGAACTTTCAGAATTATATATAAAAAGTTCTTTTTATCTTTAAATTATTTAACTAATAACATATTACACGATTTTACATAATATGTCGCCCAATATGAAGAGTGAGGGAACACAGGGGGTTTGCATAAAAACATATTTGATTCGACTCTTGATCTGTAAATATGAAGTATTTATATATGTTTATTGATCCAATTTTCAGACGCAAACAAAAAATCAAAGGCTAGCGTTTAAATATCGAAGAAATATAAACAGTAATTGTCTTTATTGGTAATAATAAGATATTTAGTGTTTTGATTCACTTTGAAATTAGATCACCTCCACCACAATGGCTTCAGGCAAAGGAGAAAGCAGGAGATAGGGTAACGATGAGATATCGTCACTTGCCGCTCACTTGAGGTTGCAGATAAAGAGCGAGTCATATAAGTCGTATAGTATCAAAAGTAGAACTGTCGCATATATGTCGAAATTTAACTAAGTATGCCAAATTATTCTTCTGACCATAATGTACGATTAGCAATATAATATTCGAATCAAAATCATATCTGTGTGGTATAAAGTTGTGATGGAAAATATGGTTTGGTATCAGAATTAGAACTGTTCAATACTTTGGAAACAAAAGTAGAACTGTTGAATTTGAATTGAATTTCTAATTTCTAAATGTAGAAACATATTTCATGCTATTATAACACTTAAAAACTCAACAAAACGTTTTTCGTCATTTTCTCGAAATTGTGAATAACGCACAGATCTACTTTTGATACTATAACACTCATATCCAGTCTCTCGCCGGTAATGTCAGACCATTGTTAACGCTTCCCTTGTTAAAGTAATCTACCAGAATATTGTAAACTGTACGCTATCTGTAATCGTTTGTAAAATATAAAGAGTTCTCCACCACTGTTCTTGTTTATTGGATTCGTCAATCCCAAGCCTTAACAGTAGATAGATCCACGACGTAAAATGAATACGTGTATTAATTAAGGCGCTAAGTACCAAATTAATAAAAACTGACATATTTATAGAAAAATATTCTACATACCAACGCCAATAACTTCAACTATAGTCTAAGTGCCTCAAGCAAGTCAAAAAAACACAGCAAAATAATTAAACTTGTCGACGTTGTAAGTCCGTTGGCGTGTTTTATTTATAATGGTGTAAGTAGCACTGGAGTGGTTAACGGCATTCAATATAAAATAGCTGACGATGGTGTGTTGACACTTGCGAGTTCTTAATACCTAAAATTATAGAATCTGCCATGATTGCTTCACACTGTAAAACTACATTTTTCAAAAGGTCTTCTTCATGAAATTTTACTGCAATGACTCGGTATTTTGTAACTACAGGCAATACTACTTTTTGGTACTTAGAGCCTTATTTAATACACGTATTTAAATGACGTATAACTTATTTAATAAAAATGAATATATAGCATATTCTGACCCCTGCATGCTTCATCGGATCAATAATAGGGTTCAAATATCATATATAAAATACAAATGTTTAAAATATATATCTAAGTTGAAATTATTTAAATTTTAAATCATCAATTATAATAGTTTTGATTAACTCTTGGGGGTTTCCCTGTACTTTTGATACTTATGAGTACTTAAAATATTGTATTACCAAAATAAATAAACATAGTTTTATCTTGATATACTGGTTTTAGATTAATAGGGTAAATGGAATTTTATTGAGAGAAATCCTTACCAGTTGTAAAAATACGTAGATAAATTATAATATTTGAATAAGCTAAATGAATAAAAAAAGAGCTAAAATAGCAGATAGACCTAAATGGTATCTGCAGAACCTTAGGTCTCCACGATAAGAATGAGAATGTGGTCCAGATCATTAATTTTATTAAAATTATTACTCTACAATTGTTAACAATTATATTAGAATATTATAAATAATAAATTATCTGTCAGCCCTGCTTTTGCATTTAGAAGTCCGTATTTAGTATCCACTTCATATTTGAATTGCTGCGAAAGTTTTTAGCATGTTATTTTTTGATCAGTTAAAAAATATATTTTGTGGGCATCAAAAATTGTATATATTGCACTCATTGATTGCACATAACTGACAAATTCACAAAATTCTCACTTCAAGGAAGTAACATAAACTTTTTTATTGAGATATATTCATACGTATTCACACTGTATCGTAAATTGAAATATTGATTTTTTTTAAACAAAAATAAGACGTTTTTATGTTTAATAATGTATAAAAGGGTCGCTTGACTAGAATGAATGTAAAAACGAAGATTTATAAGATAATATTATTAAGATGTACCTACAATATTTTGCATCTTTACTGTGTGTATAATGCAGAAATATCCAACGTGTCGATTATGGGATGGATATTGGTCGATATACCCATGTCGTAAAATGTAAAAAGCACGTCAAACAGAAAAGTATGCATAGTTTGAAAAGAAAGCGTTCCACAAAAAAATGATCAATGGAATTGTAGAGAATTTCACATTTCCGTTGTAATTCTATTTGGAAATTGCAGTGACTATCATTAAAAATACTCATTGAGCATACTACATCTTAATAAATGAGGTATTAACCATGAAAAATTACATTTTTCTGAAAGCCCGCGAGGTAGTACATACATTCTGAAAGTTCGATATTTAGATCACCACATTTGTGTTTGTATTTTCATATCTAAATAATTACAAGATTAAAAGAACTTTTTAAATACCACGTTTTTAAATTTTCTGTTGAATCATATAAACTTGACAATTCTATGTATTAATAAATACTTTTTTTTGTACTTGATAGAAATACTGAATAAATATAGAATACTGTAATGTCATTTTGACATTTCATATTGATTTCCATAGTAATGCACGTATATATTAATAATTTAGTTGCTAGAACTCCCTTAGGAAACAATAACAATGTTTTACTTTTTACGATTTTTTTCCGGAATAACTTTCCATACAAAACAGAATTGACTGGAAATGAATTCAATTCTGCTTAAAGATGGCTAAAAGTATTAAAATAATACATTGTCGTCGTGTTCTGATATATTCTAAAAGTTTCAAATGTCTAGCTAGTCGGGAAGTTAGTTAAAAATCGATTGCAAGATTTGTACTGGACAAACAAGAAAAAAATTGTACCGGACAAATAAGAATACGAGATAATAAAAACGTGGTAATAATAAAATTACGAACATTTTTACATTTCAACATGACAAAGAAACACTAAAGATTCCTTGAAGTTAGGGTTCATCTATTCTACTACTCGACTGATATCCAACATTTATGCTGAAAAAAAGCAGACTGGCATCACAACAAAGATGGAAGTAAGCATAATTTTCAAATACGTATTGAATTATGACGAACTTCTCAGGTTTTGTAGAAGCTAATATCATTTGTCATTATTTTTACCAACTACGTATAAAACGCAAAAATTAAAAGATGTTTTAATTGATACTAAGTCACTGTCTTAACTTAACTAAACTTGAAGTTCCTGTGGCAGCTCGACGACCTTCTAGGTGGTGGGGTTCAGCCATTAATTATTAATTTTCTCATTTTATACATTGTGTAAGAAGCTACTTATAATAATAATACGATTTTATCAATAAGGAAATGAGTAATTTTTCAGGATAAATACATAATATGATAATCTGAGTCGTTTCTTAATCAGATCTAAAAAGCGTGCTTAAAAATATTAAAATATTAACAATTAATAATAATAACAATAATAGACTTACCATTATCGATTTTGAACAGCGAGCGTTTTTAATTCATCATGGGGTTATTTGATTCGCTCTACAGTATGGGTATACTAACGCTAATGCATTCACATAGTTTGTAGAATGAGATTTGTACCGCGGTGTTGGGATGGGACTGAGTGACCCCGTCAGCGAAAAATAGACGCCATAGCTTTCTTAATTTATACATAGGTGTCACCGTGAAATAGGGCGTTTAATTTAATAAATTACTTTAATACCGCGTATTCATCATTATGTTATTATATAATTTACAATCATTGCTGTATTTATTTGTATAACAATAAAAAAATATCACTATAAAATTGCGACGGGTTTAGATGGACAAAATAAAATAAATAGTTCATTTAATCATGTAATTAAGTAAGTAGGTATATTATGACAATGATAAAAATATCGGACGTGTATTTTTGATATGATAACGATGTGGGGATGGTCCCTACGAACCCTTAAGGTAGAGCCGCCCCTGGCTGTATCAATAAAACAGTAAACATGGTAAACATATTATTAGTAATTAAATAATTATATGGAAAAAAATAAACCTAAAAGTTATATGGAAATATAAAAAGATACTTATCAATAAACCAACTACACATTCAAAGGCTAATACAGTTAAACTTGATTATTACGATCACGGAAATAGCGAGATCTCGGATGTAATGAGGAAACATTCGTTGAAATTTTAGTTTATGATTTTCTCCATACATTTATTCGCTTTTATAACGAGCTACTTCTTAGGTATACCGAGCAAAACTGATAATGTGTCAATCGTTTAAAAACAACATTTTCGACCCTAAGCAATAAAATCCGACCGGGAAGTTAACTAGACCGATGCTGCCGGGATCGGATTACGTTTATGACACTAGTTAAGTGTCTAAGTACCTAATTGGTGTTTTCGCCGACAATTTTGAAAGAGTATCCATGCATATGGTTGAGATTGCATGTAAAAAATCCAAGCTTTGTGAAGTCAGTTAGTAGGTCCCTACCAGCGCCGGCGGGTTAGCACTTCATTAGAAAAATTCTTTTGTAGTTTATGAATTCCATGCTTGTTTCCGGGATTTTTACGATGTTTTTCGTATTTTTTATGTTGTATGCTTAAATAGAACGGGGCGAGAAAAACGAGTAGTAATGCTTATAACGAGCAAATTCAGTCGGTCCCATCTTTCTCGTAATAACCAAGTTCAACTGTAATTGATTGTGTAGTACAATTTCTAGGGTTCATCACTATTAATTGCAATTCTATATTCGGCAATCATTTAAAATTTTAGATAACTACAAATGTTTCTTAAGGGGGGTCATATATGCCAACAGAGAACCTAGCGGAAAATTACGAAGCTTGCAATTTGAGATTTTTTTTGGTTATTTACAATTTCAACTGTATTAATTAATAAATATGTATCTAAAAACATTAAAAAGTTTTTTTTCAAGTCAAAGATAAACTTACAATTATTGTAAAAAAAAATGTGAATTTGTCACATATTTGGTATATAGCTTTCGTTATTATTACATTATTTTTATAGTTATATTTATTATTAAAATTTAGTTTATTAGGTTTTCGAATTTTCACCGTTTAGATTTTTGACTAATTCATAGTTTTAATATTTTTTACATCAATTTTAAAAAACATCGATTTTTATAAAAAATATAAATGTGTATAACTATCCTATCCTATACCGTGAGAATGACATTACAAACTCTCCGTTTACCAGCGTGCGAGTGCGTGAACACTGAATTAGGTTCAGTGCGCGCTAGCCCTCTCAATATAAACGATCAGTGTCTGGCATTCTGTTAAACCCCCCCCCTCTAGATCCGCAATCCACCAAATAGCATCTTCAAATTACAGTCCACTGCAAAAAGTGCAACGAATAATCGTTGGCATTGCTGTTACGAAATTATCAGTTGGTAAGTACGTTGAAATATTAAAACAATATATTGTGCTTTAGAAAAAAAAATGTTGGGATTAGGATGTTTAAAAACTATGACCCGACCCAATTATTGTATTTCGCATTACACCTGTATGTTACTGCGGTATTCGAAATTATGTATGTTCTATAATAAATTATAAATTTAAAAATCTTGTTAACCTTTATTCATTGAATATAAAAGAGAGTTTAATTAAAAATATAACGGTATAATTATCAGTGATAAATTATTAATATATCTACTGTTTTGGTGCTATAACCTGCATGGTTCCTTTAAAATTTGCCTCAATCCAGACCTGGCCAATTCCACTTCCCTTCAGCTTTTGTGATAATAAAATATTTACAAAACATAACGAATTAACGTGTGTGCTATCATTTAAACTGAGAAACAACGATTGACTTGTATTAATAGCTTATACGAGTAGATAATCTGAAAAAAAACAAAGATAGTCTCCAAAATGTTGGGTACCACTGACGTTATTATTTACAATATGGTGATATCATTAATTGTCTATGTACTTTGGTTTCGGTCGATTTTAATTTGTTAGTATATATACACACACACACATATAATATCTATATATTATTTTGTACTAATATGATTGCAACACAATATAGAGATAGAATTCATCCTAAGAGATCAAAATCATTTTTTACAACATGCATTTCCTTTTACTTCTGAATCGTCCATTCACTATCTGATTACAAAAAATGCATAATATTACTGTATTTTGACGGACTGCAGATATTCGTTAATGACACGTAAGCCTCTCGCACATCAACACACGTCCGTCTGCAACGTCATCGTTATTCACAAAACACACGTTGCCAAATGGAGCTCTGGATATTGGTCGAATGCGACTTTTTAGTTTGAAAAAAAATCTACTGTGCATTAGACAAGTTGCGTGCGATTCACACTGTTGGTCGAAACCGAGCCTGCGCATGCGCTTTGCCACGAGTCGGCAATTTCTATTTAGACGTCATTGCTCGACGGTTATCGCGTTCCATATATATTATGATGCAGATGAGCGCAATAAATTTTGGTTCCTGCGAGAAATCGAAAAATATGCGTGTATATACGACTATGATACTTCTGGTTTGATGGTTTTCTTGAAATGTGGGTCATTTTTCGATAAGTGGGGTTCAACTAACATCAACAGAACCTTAACATAGTCCGGACTCATTCTATAGGAATTTTGGAATTTGTCCGGTTGCTGGATGACTTTTTCTGCGATAAAGGATGCACTATGCATCGATATAAAGTGCCTAATTGACAGATGAACCCAATATATTATAACTTTTGTGCGGCAAACACGTCATAATAATCGCTCTTTCGGGCGTTTTAGTGTCTGATGACAGTGATGACATATTTGTGCAATGGCGTTTAATGTCTTTTTTTACCATATCCAATCCTAATAAAATCATATGGGCCTGTATTAACATATTTTGTTTTTACGAGAAATGGATGTCAGCCACTTGCTCACAGTGGCGAAGACTCCATACTAGGCGATTATTTAAAGCCTACCTTCTTAAGAAAAATATTTTTTAATTGCATATTGACATATTTATTTACATAATCACTTCATTATTTTATGTTATATAAAAATAATTTATTTTGCCAACGAGAGATGTCGTATATGTAGGAATGTATTACAGTATTACATAGTTTACAAAACAACTGCAAAGGTATTAAAAAATATACCACAGCGCGCCGTAAATAAATAATAAACGCCACGATGCCTCGACGTAAATAAATCTCCCATTATGTGTGAAATAATTCTGAATTTTTTTCGTATGGACTTTACGTCTCGTAACTGCAGCAAGTCTGCTGATTTGTACGAAATAAGGTAAGCTCCTATCGCAGAGCCTAAAACATTCGCGCATAATAATGTTGTCACGACTACGCACTTTGTCCAAAATCATTAATAATTAGATAATTAAAAAAATAATTTCAACGGCGTTTAATCGAATATTAATAAATAAGTAAGTCTAGATTGTTTTTATAAATAAAAATAAATTTTATCTAATGATTTTTGATGGGTATAGATGTTTTGAAAAATACGTAATTTAAACACATCGCTCATGTTTATGTCGTCAATGAGTTTTTGAAGTTTCATTGAATTAGTGTGTCGTTGTCATTTACTGTGTACCTATTCATTAGTATTAAATATCGTACTATTCTCGTAAGTATACCTGACAAGTGTGCTCTTTTTATCAGATCTCCACAGCCTACCTCTTTCCGAAAGTCACCCTTAGCCACTGCTTGCTCAACCTATGAACTCCATAATCTGACTCCAAACACAAATTGAAAAACAATATGCCTACTTTGCCAGACCCAGGATTTGAACCAGAGACACACGCCGCTATAGGCCGATGATTAAGCCGCGCGGCCACCATGCGTAAGTTTGAGATCTAGCAAGAGTATAATATTTTGACGTTTCGAGAGGTTACGCGCGACTGTCACTAGATAGATGTGCGTGGTCTTCATATGCAACATCCGAACGATGTTCCTAGAAGGTTTGATTTATGGCTGTACGGCAGACGAGACGAGTTTTGATGTGAGAGCTGGCTAAGAGACATATTGTTCGACGAAACATTATGGTAGGAACATTTATCTGTAAAAAGTAGGTAAAGAGTTTCCTTTAAGCTGACTCTAAATTCCACCAATTAGGTACTCTGGTTAGTGTCAAATGCTATCTAAAGTTCCCTGCTATTTTCTGCGTGACTATTTTAATCAGTAAAGCACATTCATTAGAAAATATTTAAAATTCCGTTACCTATACTTAGGCACAAAATCCAAAGTATGTTAGCATCGCAGGCGAAGATTGCTTATTCTTGCGGAACACCGGGTTCCGCAAAACCACTGTTGTGAATCACAGGTCTAAAGATTGTAGTACCTTAGTCCAGACGAATAAAATGTAAAAAAAATGTGCCGAAAATTATATCTAATGAATAAGATCATTAAAATATTTTCAAGGTCGATTAAGATGATTTTTTTAAAAAATATATAAATATAAACATATATATATATACATAAATATATAAATATAAACAGGAAATCCTAGAAATAGGTATACATTTTTGCCCAATTCTAATTTGTTAAATGATCAATTATATTTTGTGTCCTCTCCATTATTATACCCTATTTAATATTTGGGATTGTCATAACATAACTTTATATATTGTACATTATTTATTATTTTAATTTTTATTTAATTTTGACTCATATTTTGGTTGTATTTGTTTTTTATTCGATCTCACTTCAATTGATAATATTGTTTTATTTTATTTTTTAGAAAATAAAATAAAATCATAATTATTTGTTGATATTAATGTTATTGTAAGTGTAGATTGTTTCATATTTTGTGGTTTGTTAATATTTTAAATAATTTGTTTAATGCCCCTGACGTAGTATGAAATATTAATGTCCAACCTCATTACTTTTAAATTAGTCTGTTATTGGGAAGGTATTATTGGACGGATAATTATTATGTACCTATTGTTATATTATTTCTATCGCTTTGAATTTTGTTTGATAAATATTGTTTTAAAAAAATGTATTCAGTTGAAAATGTCCCACTGAGGCGGACGAAACCGGTCCTAATATATTAATTAAAGTGGAATAAGTACTATAAAAAAAATTGCGTTTTATTAAAAAACAATGATTTTTAAACATTAAAAATACCATGAAAAAAGGTGCCGGAACGCCGTTCCGTCGCGTTACATGATAAAAAAGCCCTGCTTATACCCATAATATTTTTTATTAAGAGCGTACATAAGTAAAACGGAAAATAATTTTCAACTGTTTGCAGAACGAAATTATGGCTGCGTTGTCATTCGGAGAGCGATAGTCGAGGCGTCTGCACGTCGATTCGTTTTGTCATGGCGTCGGATGAAAATATTCTTAAATCGTGTAAAGATGACTAAAAAACTTTACGTATGTAATTAAAAAAGAAAACATGTCAATGAATATACTATTATTATTACGAATATAATAATAAACATAACATAAAAAGGACGCATGTTGAACTTGTATGACAAATTATATTTCGTTCGGCTTCCGCCATTTGCACCCGCGACCCGCATTCCGCGCATCGCCTAGTCACGATCTTCTTAGACCATGTCTCAGCTAAAGTATAGCCTTAGGCGTCGTGCACATAGAATCGGGCTTGATCATCCAAAATACAACGTAATCAAATATGGCAGCGCACACTGGTTTTGATGGAGCACTGTGTCCGCTCGCCCCATGATTCACACGTTGTTATGCTTCTCAGCGAGACAAATTAACGAAAATACTACGTTGTTAAATATGACAAAGCCCATTGAACACGGCAAGCAAAAGGGGCGCACGCCGTTTTATTTTATCCGCTTCTGGACGCGTTGTCGATAGACGGGCGAGTGAGCATTATTTAATAACAGTGAACTCATTGTTTAGTTGCTGGGTGTCCGATATTTCGCTGGTAGAATTACGTCATCGTGAATATGAATTACAAGCTGCCGAGAAACATAATAATATTTTTATTGCTTTGTTAGGAGAGACGCTGATAATAATAATTATTTTGTGTTTCTCGTGCCCCTTATTACATAGGTGAAGGGTAATGCGCGGGTGGGAGGGGGCCTACTTTGTAGTGAGCGCACCGAGCGCCACTTCTGGTGAGCTTCGTCACTTAAATGTACCAAAGAGTCACCGGTAACATGTCTACAAATGAATACGATCATGTTATAAAATTGGGAAACACTGTATTGAATTTGTATAACGTAGAGTAGGCATACTAATTAGGTATTAGATACTATTATGTATTTAATATAATGTAAAATTATTCTTTCGCATGGCTTCTTACATAGATAGTGAGTAATTATTGATAAAATTAGCACGATAAATTGATATGCGGCACCTTTGATTGAAGTGAAAGTATTCCATTGAATTATTACTAGATACATCGATTACGATAAGCTATGTCTATTCTCACAAGAATCAGTAAAATAATGTGAAACATTGTTTCATTCTTGATTGTGATAAAAAATGTTATTACAAAGTATGTACTAGGATTTTTTAGTTTATTGATATTATTATACATAATATTATAAGATACAAGATTTAAGGGGGAATATAATAGGTAGTGTGATCAATATAGTAATGCATCATTAAGGAATAATATATTATTATACTATATCTAAAATAGCAAAACCAAATATAAGTTTGCAATTATCAGCAAACCCAGCTTAAATATTTATGGACGAGAAATTGGATCATAAATATAAACAATAACAATGGAGTAATCAAGGAGTATCTTTCTCAAACTGAAACGTCTTCTTGGCAATTGAGACCTCAACCTAGACTTGATACAGCGTTTGGTTTTCTCGTATCTCCACAATCGAAGTATGGATGCTAAAATTGGAGATATCACGGAGAGCTGAGGCTTTCGCGATTGTACAGAAGATCGTCGTCGAAGACCTAGTCATGTGCGCTGAGATTGCCTGTCTCGGAGGATGCAGTACGGTGGTTATCTCCGCATAGTTAGTTTTCAGAGCACGAAGGAATACGTGGTCCGACTGCTTGATGGCATTCTGCGCATGCTGAATGGCAGAGATGTCATCATCTGCGCGGATCTCAATTCGCAGTCACCACTTTGGGTACCAGTGGACCACACTTTGGGCGACGCAGATACCATTGATGAGTTTTTGTACACCAGCATAGACTGGTAGTCACTGGCTGATCACTTTTCAGCTGGTCACTGACCCCTCAATCGATGGTGAGCCGGACGAATCCCCTCTCCCGCTTGTGCGTTTTAAAACGCGTGACGGGAATTGGGAAAAGTTTGAAGTTGCGCTCTCGAAAAATCTCGATAGAACGGCCAAAACCTGTGCACCGGATTTGCACACAGTCGCTTCTCGATTGACTGCAGACATAGCAGGTGCTACCGACTCTGCAATCGGCCGCTGCAGACCGAAGCTTCCTGGCCAATCGCCGTGGTGGACGCAGCACGTTTCATCCCATGCGTACACTCTGCAAGAGAACTCGCAAACGCCTTAAAAATGCACGCCGCTCCGAGCAATCACCTGCCTCACCCTCTATTGAACTCTTCGCCGCCATGCATGCTTTCACCCGATACACTTAACAGAAGGCAATTCTCCAGGCCAAGAAAGAGTACTAGCAGAAAATTGTCACTATAAAGGGGGGCTCAGACCCCTGTTGTCCTCCATACAGCGCCACGAAGCTTGGACTCAGACCGAGCAGCATTATGTGCGGTATCGAACGGCCAGATGGTGGACAGAATCTGAAACGGCTACGGTATTTTTTGAGGCGCTCATCCCTCAGGATGACGAATTCTTGGATGATGCCGCCGTGAGACTCGTCCGATTTGAGGCTGCTTTTCCTATCGACACGGAGCATTCATCGCAGCTATCTGAGCAGGAAATCATTAATGTTGGAACTATCAACTCCGTGGCTCAATACTAAAGTTGTCTACTGAAACCAAGTAGAGGGAATGTTCAAGGGACAGTAGGTATTGGAGACATCCAGTAACAAAATTAAGAATATACCTATATATAGATTTTTATCAATTACAAGGAACATAGAAAATTCCACTACAACGAACGGAAATAAAATAATTACAAGATAAAAAAAAAACTTTTTATATACAACGTTTTTAAAATTTCTGTTCAATTATTATGCTCAATATGCTCAAACTTGTACTTGATATGAAGTAAATAAAAACAAACAAACAAATATAGAATACTAAAATGTCATTTTTATTTCCATAGTAACGAACGTATATATTTATAATTTAGTTGCTAGGAACACCCACTTAGCAACCAATAATAGTGGATGGGATTACGGGTTTCTTCCGAAATAACTTTTCATACAAAACAGAATTAACTGAAAATGAATTCAATTCCACTCAAAGATGGCTAAAAGTATTAAAAGAATGCATTTGCATCGTATTCTGATATATTATAAAAAGTTTCAAATGTCTAGCTAGTCGGGAAGTTAGTTAAAAATCGATTGCAAGATTTGTACTGGATAAACAACCACCGGACTAATAGGAATACGAGCTAATAAAAACGTTGTAATAACAGAACTTATAATCGGGGAAATATAACGTACCTACCTAACAAACATAGAATAGAGAAATGTTTAGGTAAACATAACGGATAAAAGCATTAAAAATAAATTATAAAATATTACTATCCGAATATAAAATTAATGTAAAATTAAGGAAAAATCGTATTATCAACATACTATTGACATAAATCCAATAAGCATTACCTACCTTAAGTATTTTATAAAAAGGCATTTCAAAAAATATTGAAATTAAATAGTTACATTGTATCTTTAAACACCAATTCACAATTAGTCAATCTATAATGTTCATGTTTAATCTAATGTAATTCTAGATAGATAGTACTTATCGTTATTTACATGGTAATTAGTACTTATGAAAATAGTTATTAAATCAGTATTATGCATTAACAGTAAGTAATTAGTATTTATTATACATACATTGATTAATGATTGGCAACTTATTTTGCTTTTCAGTTATATTCAAAGTGTGCGTCGCGAGTAAGTCCTTGCGGTACAGCACGCTGTGAATCAATCAACAATCTTAATTTACTGGACTGACACACAATAACACTATAATAATATTATTGTTATGGTAAATCTTTTTGTAGCACCAGCTTGTGACCTTGAATGTTTCCCTTTTACAACATTAAAAAATGTTTTTGAACAGGGTTTATTAGAGATTATCAGTTGGTTTCAATTGAACTTTCAAGAATATGTAGTTAGTTGCAATATTATCCGGTGTATGTAGGCAGATTATGCGTTGAATAGGGTCAGTACATTCAACGGGGGTGAAAAAAATACTATAAATCAAAATAAATAAATATGGTAGATTCTGTGATTGCATATGTTATTAATAGATTCCTATTGGAAAATTTATGCGTCAGAAAAAAAAATCAAACTGTGTGTGATCTAGATAGGGATATAATAAACTGTAGAGAAGTAGGTTATATAAAAAAATGTATGTCATAGTTAGCTATGTTTAGTTCAAAGAAGCTGCGCAGTGAAGACCAGGTATTTTTTAGAGCGTTGTGAAAAAACTTAATCCACTAAGAACGCAGTGGAATGGAAAATATTGAAAACGACTATGCTGTGCATTGAATGTGTTCTTTGGATAAGCATATTATCATTACAATGTCCTCTTGAACATCACATTGACCATTCTGACAATTTTTGACAAGTGACGTCCCGTGGGGTCAAGAAGGCAGATTGAGCGTCGCTTGGGGGCGGCAGTTACTCGAAGGGCGGCAAATCGAGGAGAATCATTTGGAATATATATATAAATAGTTACCTAAACTTAGTTATAACGAAAACACCTTTCCATTTAAATATTCAGCTCACTTGTTTTGTCGGGTTCGCGATTTATAGTTTACTTCCGTTGGCCTTCGACATTCTTGGTGACTAGAAACGACACGTGTAGATTTGCGAATAATTACAGTCTGATATTTTGTTAGTAATATATCCATACAACACATTTCTTAGATATTGGACTCATGAAAGGATGATAAAAATACTGTATAAAAAGTGGGGCGGCATTTTAGTGCTGCTTGTGGGCGGCATTTTATCTAGGGACGTCACTGCTTTTGACCATTGTGTGATCTCATCTTAGTATAAATATTAGCTAGAGCTCATATCTTCTCAGAGATAACTTCACAAATTAGGGCAGCGTATTGCCAAACTCTACTTATCAGATAGCAAGGCAGAGACAGTTTTCGATGTACTTTTTGGTGACCACATTTCAACGACGTTCATACAGACAACAGCTAAGTTCCAAACCCTGATCAAGTATCAGTACATTACAGAAAGTAAGAGAAGCCCAAGTCGGTCCAACTAGCTGTTGGACTCACTGGGTAGTCTGATCTGGTCGTTATACCTTTATGATGACAGGTATGGCGACTGTAATGCGTTAAAAAAATGTGACGTTTTATTGTGAACGTGAGAATTACATATTATACAATGTAAATTAATTGGAGTCATCTATTTTTGTAAATCGTCCGAGCTTCTCTCTCCCATTGGCACTTTTTATTAAAAGTCTCAATAAACTCAGTCAACACACATTTGAGTGCGTGGCGACCTCAGTTTTAGGCATCTGCTTTTGAGACATTCCCAGGTGTGAATAATTGGTGATGCTTCACAACTGAGACACAAACAAGACCGAGTGTGGTGCGGGGCGGTTGGCTTGGAGAAATCTACCTTGCTTTCTGACAAGAAGGGTTAGGCAATACGCCATTGGGCATGGAGAATGTAGAATAGGTTTATTCTTTTTTCTATTGTCTAGTGATGCCATGACGTAATGGGAATCTGTATTATTTTAAAAACTTCGAATGGTTTTGAATTGAGGCAAAAATGCTTCTTTCCATCACTTATACATTGAGATATGCTCATAAAAATAAAGACACAGTTTGAGTGGTTTTTAGGTAGAATATAAGTTTTATTATTATATTATATGAAAAGAGTATACTGGGTTACTTTGACAATTACTTAAATTACAGATGATAAAGTCAAAAGGTCCAAAATGACTGATAGTGACTGTTGTGCATTTAAAAAAATGCACATAATTCCTTTTGCTTCTTACTACTGAATCATCCTTTCTACTTGTTTTAGTAAATTTTATAGATTTGAAATAATAATATTACGTATCTATCTAAAAATAGGTCGCTTTTGGGAATACGGGATGTATCTACCTGCCTACGAATGTGGAAAAAATATGTTGGTGAAACATCAATTTTCCTTGGATGTCCTTGTACTACATTATGAAGGTTAATTACTCCAGCAGATAAATAAACAATGACCCAACATAAGTTTGGTTTAAATCAAAGGTTTTCGGTTTCATTTCAGACACCGGGAACCGAACTTTTAAATAAAATGGTTGATAAAATCAAAAATTTACATAGACTAGATAGGTAACTAATTAACTTTTGTATTATTAAAATTATAATCATTTTTGTTAATACCTATATTGATTAAAATAGTGGTTTAGCAGTTTGAGTAGATTTATTAAGTCAGGATGTGTGAGTGTCCGCGGTAATGTAACGGTTTATTAATCCCAGTGGGTCTATTCTATACTTATCGACCGCTAAAGTGATAAAGCGATAAATATTACCAAACTTAGGATAGATTTGTATCAAAGTATTAGCACTTATTGTAACAATTACAATTATAACCAGCTTATTGTTACCTACCTAAGCTTGAAAATATTTATCGCTTTATCACTTTAGCGGTCGATAATTAGTATAGAATAGACCCACGGGTCTGGAAAATTCACACGTTGTTTCGACGAGTGTTTTAATAAAGTGAATGCCTATCCATTTTTCGTAAAACAAAAATTTGACCCTAATTCCTCTATTAGTATTTGGATATTTAATATAATGATGAGTGGTATCGGATGGGCTTAATGCTTAAAAGATATTTTCAGGTAGGGTTTGCGTAATGGAAAATCAGAATTAAAATATCGACGATATATTTTATTAAAAAAACATTACATAACAGCAGATCCATTGTTTTAAAGTATATATTGTTTATTGTGTTATATAAGAATAACAGGTTGATAAGAAGCAAATCAAACCTTTTTTTATTGTTAAACATATATTTACAAATAATGAAAATGAAAATGATATAGGTTTATATAATTTAAAATTAATTTAATATGCTGACATTATTGAAAAAAAAACATTTAATTAGTTTTCAACACGAACACGAAAATAAGGGGAAATTTTACCTTCTGGGTCTTTAAGAAGGTACAATTTTCAATTGTGGAGAATAACAAATAATAAACCATAACTGCCTTCAAAGCCTTGGTCTATGATGACTAGCTTTCGTATTTACATCTGTTATGTAGTTTTTTTTATAAGTCGGGACGAAGAGATTTATATCTCGACTTAGTATATATTTATATTTTTCCATGTTTTGAAAGCCTTATGATATAATAATACGGCCGCTTAAGCGCGGCTTAAGACGGTACTTCAGTGAAACGGCAAATAATTTTCAACTATAGGTGCGACGAAATTTTGGACTCGCTGGCAATCGGAGAGCGAACGTAGAGCTGTGAACACGTCAATTTGTTTCGTGATGGCGACGGGGGTATTAATTCTTAAATCGTGTAAAGATGACTAAAAAACGTTACCCATGTACTTCAAAAGAAAACATGCCAATGAATATATTATTATTGTTACTAATAGAACAATAAACAGACCATTAAATGGACGCATGTTGGATTTAATAATATGAAAAATTATATTTCGTTCGGCACGCGTCAGTTGCACAATCCGCGTTTTGCCTAGCCACGATCTCTTTAGACCATGCCTCAACTGAGGTATAGCCTTAAGCGTCGGTCTATAGTGTCATGGATCCCAGTTTCGAATCCTAGGTCTGACAAGTACACATATTGTTTTTCAATTTGTGTTTGAGTCAGAGTATGGACCTAATAGGTTGAGCAAGTAGCTGACATCCATTTCTCGTAAAAACAGAATCTGTTAATACAAACTTTAACTGTGTGGAGGCCCATATGATCTTAATAGTATCGGACATGGTCGGAAAAAAATAGTGTCAGTTATATAATACCAAATTGTTGTAAAAATAAATCTGTATTTAAGTTAAGCCTTCAAATTTATTACCGAACTAGAAGGATTTAATTGTCTTCTTCATCATGTCGAATCATCATTGACTATTAATTAGCTATCGCTCTAGAGTTGAGCAAAGGTAATACGATTTTCTACAGCTTGTAGAATGGATCTTTTGGGAATCTATAATATTTTAAACCCTGAAAAATTAAATTAAGTTGGAACTTGTACTATCTGAACACATAAGCACATTATCAAATCCTACTATATTAAATGTATTGAGAATTATGTTTGGAAAAAGTAAAAGACCATACCCCATTAATTACGGCTTAACTCAACGGTGTAGGAAAATGAAATTATTTTCTTCCACGGGCTGCAAAAGTACAGGGCCGGATTATCCAAGCGTGATCAATGAACATTATTTATTTGACTTAAGTATGATATTCTGTCGCGTGGCTTTTCTCTATTTTAGAAAGTTATTATGGGTTATGCGGCTATACGCAAAAATGTGTAAACTTTTTATATTCCATTTTTAAATATTTCCATTCGTAATTATTTGTTACTATTTTGAACATAAAGTTTTGTTTTAAACAATTTGTTATGGTACCTAGTATCAAACCATCAAACGAAGGCATTTTATTGTTTCAGAAAAACGTGATATGTAGGTATATAAATGGAATTTTGTTCGCATGAAATTACATATTATAAAACGCGGTTCATTATCGCTTGTAACAATGACATGGTTTTATACTCTTAATGTATGGATTGATTATTTAAGGATGGGAATACCCGCTTCCGTTTCCGGAAATTTGTATGTATGCAGTTGGAAGTGTCACTGTTCAGCGTGAGATGTTGTATCTGAATTAGATTGCCGTATAGCATTATGATAGAATTCGTATCTAAATAAAACACTAAATACGTAACAAAAACAACTGAAATACAAGGGAAAGACAAAAATAAAACAAGGTATATGGTAAGTAAATTAGAAATACTAACATGCAATTATATCATTATTATTGGACATTTGATAACAATCAATATCAAATTTATGTTCTTATTGAATCTAATAAATTTGGAACGTCACTGTCTGCAATGCACAACTAACAACTCGTATTTTTTGATCTCAATGCTATAAAACCATCAGTAAGATAGCTCAAGGTTAACTGTGCTACGGTGAAATGTAATATGTATAATTTACATGTAACCGTCCACATCTGAAGCCGTGGGTCGCAGGTTAGAATCCTATGTCTTCATTAAAATCACATGTTAATTTTCAATGTAAGTTTGGATCCATAGTGTATGCCTATATGCCCTACATAATAGATTCAGATACATGGTAATAGTATGGTAAATGCTTTGTTATTATGGTTAAGTCCGCCCTTGATGAAAACCCATACTTGGTGTACTGGACTGGGGTCTAGGACGATTTGGCACCGGGACAACTGGACGCCACGGAATTCGAAAATAAACAGACGTTAGGTACTTATAGGTACTTTAAAAAAATATATTTAATATTATTATTTATATTTAAATGATTATATATAGTTGGTGAGAATGTAAATATGCAGACGTAAACAATGATTTAATCGTGCATATGTTTATGTTCCAACGAAAAAAGAGTTTTTTTATTTTATATAAAGCCTTAGGCGTGGTAATTCTCAATCCGCAATAAAGAATACATTATATTGTTGTTTTTATTTAATAAAACGCATTTTTTTTGTAGTACTTATTCCACTTTTAATTAATATATTAGGACCGGTTTCGTCCGCCTCAGTGGGACATTTTCAACAAGTAGTTGAAAATGTCCCACTGAAGCGGACGAAACCGGTCCTAATATATTAATTAAAAGTGGAATAAGTACTACAAAAAAAATGCGTTTTATTAAATAAAAACAACAATACAATGCAGTTCCACCATGAATTGACAGTTAACAAAATAAAAGAAATTAAAGAATACATTATGTTAAGAGTAAAATGAAAGAAAACTACTAAGTAGTAGATAGAAACTGATTAAAGTACCTCGTCTACGTTCTGTATACGTGCGGTATCCGTGCGGTATATTGTCCGGAGTCCAGTCGTCCCATTCCCACTGGACTGTCCCCAAAATTTTAATAGAATGTATTGTCACCATGTTAGCACCTGTATACCGAATTTTAAATATCTGGGTATGGGGGAAAAATTCGCAAATTGAGCGTGACAGTAAAACTTATCGGAAAAACGTTGCAGATTTTTTCTTATATTATAGAATAGAAATAGAAACAAAATAGATCCCTATAATAGCGTTTCGATTCTAAAAGAAAGATTTAAACGATATTTTTATATTATTACTTTGACAGCAATCCCAGGTAATTATAGAAAATTTGACATTCTCTATATAAATCAAAATTATTAGAAAGTGGAGGCTGTTGAACAAACGTATATCTTATAACAAGTATTTTAAATTAGAATTGAACAGTATATTATAATTTAAATATTTTTGGATACCTACCGATTTTATCAGACAGTAGAATTAAATTGTATGTTTCGAATTCTGTCTCTAGATCAGTGGTTTATTAAATAATACTTACAAATACAAAAATGAAAGAAAAAATATTAAAATAAACATGGTTTTACTAGGTAGGTACGTACCCACTTATATTATATTAATTTTTAAATTAATTTGTTTTTCATGCGATGAAGGTGCCTGTTTATTAGCATAATCAATTTTAATAGCTGTAGTCAATCTTTTCCAGTTTCCTAAATTATACAGGGCAATTATCATTTAGGTAATTTAAGTATACAAATCATCATAATATATGTATTACATCAAATCGCAACGCACAACCAGATATTTAAAATATTTAACAGCTCTGAAACAAAGCAGCGCCGTAGGCGACTTTTTTACTATTAAATGGCAAACTTATTTTTTTGTAATTTTGATTTCCAAAGCTACATTTTTTATGAATTCCTTCACTTTGTCTTCAGTGAATGCATTAGTGGTCCTTGCATTGATTTATTCACTCATTTTTTCAGCCAAATAGACAAGTTTAACAACAAAATTATCGTTCCTAAACAAATTTTGCCTCAATTTTCAACATTATGATTTGACCCTTTTATTTCATTTTTTCACAAGATAGCCAGCGTGCTTCACAATAATATAGAAGTGAGGTATTATAGAATTAGTCTCCATATTTTCACACAGGTTTGCAAACAACCTTTTATAGGACTGTTTTTTATGTAGTTTATAACTAGTGACCGTTTTATAAACTATGCATTTGCAAACTGCAAATATGTGACTACATTAATTGTGTTAAACTTTTCGCGCCTCCCCAGAGAGGCGCGCCTACCAGTTTGGAAATTGCTGCTCTAGATACCGCTAGTATATTACACTCTTCCTTAAATAATAATATATGAACTAAGTAGACTAAGTAGAGGTACATAATATTTTCCTGAGCCAAATTATAGGATGCGTTACTAACTTGTAAATTAGTAGGATGTGACAAAACAGCAGGAAGCTTGTATGTGTCATTGTATTTTGGAAATGAATGTGATGTTGAAAACGCAGACTAGGTTGTGAAACAACCTACTTTACGTATACATGAGAAAACGTTTTTCAAAATTTTATCATAGTGAAGAAGCCTAGGTGATGTTTTATTATTTATTTGTTGAAAACTATTATAATTTTATTTATGGCAGATATTGTGTAAAAAACTAGAGTTGGAAATGGGACCAATGTGTGCTGCCCGTGCTCACGTATGGCTGCGAGACATGGACCCTCAACACGAGAGATGTCCAAAGACTAAGGGTATCACAGCGAGGCATGGAGAGGTGTATGTTGGGCATCACGCGAAAGGACCGTAATAGAAACGAATGGGCTAGGAAGCAGACAGGAGTACGCGATGTAATAGACGTTGCCAAACAGCTGAAATGGAGATGGGTGAGGCAGATTGCTCGCCGAAAGGAAGGCCGCTGGACAAATGCCGTCATCCAATGGTACCCAAGGGGCACGAAACGGCCACAGGGTCACCCTAAAAGCCGCTGGATTGACGAACTGATAAAGTTTGGCGGAAATACGTGGCAGCGAACGGCACAGGACCGAGAGAGTTGGAAGAAGCTTGGGGAGGCCTTCATCCAGCAGTGGATCGACCCCGGCTCATCATGATACGTTCCATTTAGCAATGTAACTCAGTAGATACACACAACTGTAGTGTCCCTATGATTTACTTTGTAAGTATACATGTCATGAAAAAATGGTACAGATGCTAGTTTTCAAAATTTGCAAGTAAAATAAATTATACAGCATAGTATACATAATAATATAAGTAGGTATATGATACTCTGAAATACTCTATGATATAGTATGTATTCTTAATACTAATATTTATTTTTGTGCAATTGGTGTAGGTACCTAGTAAAAAAAATCAAGGTTCAATTAGTTACAAAACCCTAATTAAATGATAATACACAGTATAGCAACGGGTCTAGTCTAGCGACTATCGACCGCTAAAGTGATAAAGTGATAGTATTTATTACATATTATTTGTATTGAGGTATTATACTTGTTACAATAAGTTAGCCGTCTAAACAGTCAAAACTGTCTATCTCGCTCTAAATTTTATCACAGCCAAGAGAGGTGCTGTTAAAATATAACTCTTATTGCAACAATTACAACCAACGTATTGTAATTGTTACAATAAGTGCTAATACTTTGATACAAACATACCCTAGTTAGCCGTCGTATTTATCACTTTATCACTTTAGAGGTCGATAAGCATAGAATAGACCCACAGGTATAGATGTAGTTTTTCAATAGCATGTTGGAATGTTTAAAAGTCACCACACGCCAATGGTAGGTAGGATATTGGGGTTTTAGAACCGAATCTCGAACCGAACCTTTAAATCAATTAGTGGTAGGTACCAACAGCTCTGCCAAAAATATGGAATGAAAAATGTGGATTACTTAAATATTATACCAATTTGCCACCAAAGCGAGATTGTACAAATGTGTACATTGTGTTGTATAAATTTTAAATTATAATAAGTGTACAAACTACCAAGATATACATCTTTATTACGATGCTATATTATATCTATCTGAGATATTATTATCATAAAATACGTCATAATATTAAATTTAGTCGTTCGTTTTTATATCCACTTAAATTTTACATACAATTACGCAAAAGTTCCTTTAAGCTTTATGAGTAGTTATAGAATTATAGTAAAATTTATTTTTCAATCGTTTACGAGTAATTTATTTTTCCTTTTGTGGTTTTTTATGATACATTGGTGAAAGAAAATTGTGTGCTAATAAATCAAACTGTTTGACGTTTCAACCGAAGTAAAACATTTCAAGCTCTATTCACAGATGTCATTGTAAGAAAAACGGAATAAATACATAAAAATGTAATATTAGGTTTCTTTTTAGACTTTTTTAAATTGAGTACCTAGATACTAATCTGAATGTTGCTTGACATTAATTAATTATAAATAACAAAATAAATAATGAGATACTTAGCCAAAAAATAGTACCCAGAGTCCTAGAATATCGCATTTTTTACTATTTTGGTATTGTAACCATACCAAGACTAGATTCGATAAGTACCTATCAATAAAAAAGATTTCAAGTTAAACATATTTTATTTATTTTTAAATTCTGTTTTCAAAATTAAATAAAATTCTAAAATCTCTTGGACATTACGAAAAAATACTAATCTACATATTAATGTTAAAATAAAGTTTTATGTAATACCTATAAAGGTGAAGCCTTTACTGAGCCTTTTTTAAAGATGCACCTAGCGGAAAAATACGAAGCTTGCAATTTGAGATTTTTTTTTGATAATTTACAATTTCAACTGTATTAATTAATAAATAATTAAAAAGAAAAATATTTTTTATTTTAAGTCAAAGATAAACTTACAATTATTGTAAAAAATGTAATAAACTGTGAATTTGTTGAATCGGACCGCATCTTATTATTACATATTATATTTTATGGTCATATGTATTATTAAAATTTAGTTAATTAAGTTTTCTGAGCATCACCTAAGAGATTTTTGACTAATTCATAGTTTAAATATTTTTTATATCTATTTTAAAAAACATCGATTTTTATAAATTGAAATTGTGTATAAGTTGAAATCCTTTTTATTTATATAAAATTTTATTTATGTATGGCCCCAATATTGAAGCTTGATACGTTTATAGCGTCTTGGAAGGCGGCCGTGCACAGATCTCGGTTGCATAATATACACAACTTTACTCATCCTTAAGTATCATTTAAAAATGTTTTGCTGATAATAAATTTAGAACATTGATATATTCAAATTCTATCCCCCCCCGATATAATGAACATTACAGATAATTAATTTAAGACATTCATAACATTACATTCAGAAGAAAAGAAATATTAATAAAACAGTATTATATAAAAGAAAAAAGAAATAGATTCGCATTAAACAGTAGAAAAGTCTTAGTGTAAATACAAAAAAATATAAATTAGATACAAGGAAGTACACCGAATGAGCTAAGCAAAGCCTATTTTAAGAATTTATAAAACAATGTCCATCTATAATACTCATCCTCACGCAGGTAGTATATCAATATCCGAAGTGATTTGGTTGAACAGAGTAAGTTATTGCCCTCCCAATTGATTTTACCAATGGCAGGTTAGTTCTACACCTTGGGAGAACAAGCCAATACCGCCAAGAATGGAAGACTTTCCATTTACGCCGCGTACCTATAAGTCGGAAAAATTATGTAGCTAAATAAAGATCCCTTCTAAACTATAAGTATGTATGTAAGCATACCTAAAAGAAAGTCAGTCGGATAGAGCCACGGATAACAGCCGAAAGTAAAGGAGTCTCAAAAATTTCTTCTGCTCCCTCTCCACCGTAAGACCGTACTTCAACTGATGCGGAGCCCAAACAATAGATACACTCTCGAGTCTCCTTCTAACTAAGGAGTTATAGAGAATTTTCAGTACCGTAACATCCGAAAAGCCTTGCATAATATATCAATGATTATATATTATGTAAGTTTCAAAATAAACACATTTATAATAATATTAACACTATCGACCGAAGGTACTTGATGGAATTAGAATTTAAATTCTAACGTATTTAAGTTTTGTACTATTCCATTTGAGTCTTATTGATATACAACATTTATATATATGTATAAGGATGTATGGATGTGTATGTAGGTATGGATTGTCTGATCGATTTTTGAAGCTATTCGAGAGTTATTTTAGGAACCGTCAACAATACGTATCGTACGGCCTTTATCAGTCACAGAGCTTTTACACATTTTCTGGTGTCCCTCAGGGCTCAAACTTGGGCCGTTGCTGTTCACGATTTTTATAAATGACATAGCATTGGTAATAAAAAATACTATGTTTTTGTTGTTCGCTGATGACTTGAAACTCTTTTTGGAAGTTGTCACCTTGGACGATTGTCGTCAGCTCCAACTTGATATAGATAATATATTAGATTAGGGCAGGCGTAACAAACTAGAATTCAATTATTCAAAAAATCGGCAAGATTAACACATTTTAAGATGATTTTAAAGATACTCATTATAAGCTATGTCTTTGACCATTCAAGTGTGATAAACATCTTATGAATAATGATTGCTTTATAATAATTATTGACCTAAGAATAAGGTAGTGTTTTTTTGAAATACGCCATTTCTTTTGTCATTCCCTAGTGGTTAAGCTACAACATACGGCCATAGCCATAAATTGACAAACTATAATTAAAGTAGGGAGTGAAATTATGTTAACGCGCGTGTTTGAACATGTACCTAACCGATTTATTTTTTATTTTTTTTTAAACGGTACATGTTCAAACACGCGCGTCAATATCATTTTACTCCCTACTTCAATTATAGTTTGTCAATTTATGGCTACGGCCGTATGTTGTAGCTTAACCACTGGGGAATGACAAAAGAAATGGCGTATTTCAAAAAAACACTTCCTTATTCTTAGGTCAATAATTATTATAAAGCAATCATTATTCATAAGATGTTTATCACACTTCAATGGTAAAAGACATAGCTTACAATAAGTATCTTTAGAATCATCTTCAAATGTGTTAATCTTGCCGATTTTTTGAATAATAAAATGCCTAATTCTTGTCAAATTTGGGATCACAGTGATTATCAATATAATTTTTTATCGTGAATATTTTACAAAAATTATCTCGTAATAAATTATACTAATGGTTTCATAAATGCGTTTAAAAATTAATAAACGTAAAAAATCTTAACACCACTGCACAGTTATGTACCGAAATATGACTATATTCTAAAACATTAGAGCGAGAGGTTTAAAAGAATACTATTTTATGTAACAAAAATACTTTATGCAGTCATTAAATATTTAAAATAACTATAAAGGATAATAAGGCTTCAAAATTATATAAATAGATTATCTACAGCGTTTAAGGAGTGTCCAGGATCATGGTTTGAAAATACAAAAAAAAAATCTCAATTTTGACCTACGACGAGCACGTGGGCCGTTAACTCATCCGGTGTATTTCCATGTACCTATATAATTAATATTTTTGTATGTACATATTTCTACTGTTTAATAACATACTATCTATCTCTTTTTTATGTCATGTTGTGAACGTCTTAAACTCATAATTTGTAATGTCCACAATATGTAAAAAATAAATAAATTGAATTGAATTGAATTGAACGTGTGTATATAAATATATATATTAGGTGGGTTTATTTGTGGATTTGTTATATTTAAATATTTTAAAAGAAGTAGGTATCGTTAGGTAGGTAAGAATATTATTGAATATTAATTGTTTTACTAATAACTTTTAAAGACTATATTATTATATATATTATTAAAATATACTATATAATTATATTATTATATCTCATTAGTTAGCTCCATTAGTTACTATTGTTCCCAAAATGGACGATTTTACACATCTTGAGTGTAGTATTTTTATTGTTTATAATTACTAATGATCTATTATTAAGTTTTGACGATTTTTTATACACTTATCAAGTGTATTATTATTAATAAGGTAAGGGGTTTTTTACAAACACTTTGTTATGTTATATAAGTTAGAATTAATAGTAGGTATTCGGTGTCAGTGTTTATTTGCCTTTTGATGAGTGTACACAGTGCTCAAAGATGCCGAAAGGCGAAACCCGGGTCGCAAAAAAACGACTCAAATGGAATAGTACAAAACTTAAATCCATAGAATTTAAACACATTTATAATACTATACATATGTAATAATGTCTAAATATTGAATATTAACAATCACATGTCAATCACATATTATCATCAGGCAGTTAATATCGCGAAGTCAACATGATTGTGATCTCACGGGGTCCGCGATCATCGCTTCAATGCGCGATCTCAAAATTGCCTGTCAAACACACGTTCTATTGGCAGAATGCAGAGCCGGAGCACGCAGCTCTCTTTGATGGGAAAATTGTGTCGCTTCTTTGTAGCAGCGCTTTGCCAGTGCTGGACTGCGACTGGCTGTTGTGCCAGCAATGTCACTCGTTTGTAGACTTTAGTATCCAAGCTGTACGATTTTAGCAAAAATATTGTAAACGATATGGAATGTCGAGGAGAATTGAAATAGGTATCCATACTTTCCTGTACTACTTAAGCTTGAGTACTATGGTAGTGTAGATATACTGGATGGATAATTTACATTTTGAAGTGTTTTAATAATTAATATATATAATTAACGTATCTGAAAACACACAAAAAATAAATAATTGAAAGACAAACTAACAATTATTAAAAATAATTACAAGATAAGAAGAACTTTTTATATACAACGTTTTTAAATTTTCTGTTGAATCATATAAACTTGACTTGACTAGCTTAAACGATCAAAAAAAAATTTGTACTTGATAGAAATACTGAATTATGAAATGTCATTCCATATTGATTTCCATAGTAACGCACGTATATATTATAAATAATTTAGTTGCTAGGACCCCTAGCAAACAATAATGGTATCGAAATAATTTTTCATATAAAACAGAATTAACTAAAAATGAATTCAATTCTACTTAAAGATGGCTAAAAGTATTTAAAAAATGCATTGGCATCGTGTTCTGATATATTCTAAAAGTTTCAAATGTCTAGCTAGTCGGGAAGTTAGTTAAAAATCGATTGCAAGATTTGTACCGGACAAATAAGAATACGACCTAAGAAAAACGTTGTAAAAATCTTTCGTTCGTTGACAGTTTATAAAGTTATTAGCAATCGCAAGTAGAGTAGGTATACGTTTTATAATACCCCGTTTATACGTGCATGGATTAACTGTTAACAGTACGTATTATCTCGGCCATAACAAGAAAATGTATGGGTAAACATGTATTATCCTGCAGTTGCAAGCTTGCATGCATGAACTAAAAAGTTTGGAAGCTTCTGAATTTTCATGTGACAGTAGGGATGTTTTAGATCTGCACCTGCGCAGTAGAACGATAGTGGAGAAAACGAACTGTACTCATTTTGAGGTTAACCTATTTTCACTACCTGTCAAATAGTACCATAAATGACAACATCGCGTCTCGCTTCCTCTCGAAGATTGAGATTGGAGAGACAGCATTTTTACTGTAAATAGGTTAATGTCACGATAGTTTAAAATACGCACTATTGCTGACAGTAAATACAGGCAGCTATCTTTGCAATTTGTTTGCACTTTTTACTGACTGATACGCCGCTTTGCCTGAATACCTCGCATAAAATTAGAACAAATGATATTCACTTGTATTAATATATTAATATGTAGTGATAAAAAAATTAATAGATAATATGTCTAAAAGATAAATATTTTTAGGATAAATTATTAAGTGGCAACTCTACCTACGTTAAGACTAAAATTTGGAAAATACCTGACGTCGGTTAGAAAAGAATTACTAGGTGGCAGCGCCACCTGTCAACATTATTAGATGTGGCTTAGTTCTGCAACATAAATTTAATTATACTGATTAACAGACAACATATTACATAATATTATCTTTCCGTTAATTTGTCACAAATTAATTGTAATGTCATTTTTTATTACTTTCTATATACTTACTTGATATGCTAGTACAATTATTATACTGTAAGTTTCTGTCAAATTATTATGAGAGTATCATATCATTTGTTTATTTTACGACCCGATTAAATTAAACAATTCTGGCGTGTCAGTTTATTTTTCAAATTTAGAATTTGCGTTTACATGTATGTTTTCTTTCAACTTACTCATTGTAATACGTCTTCTCCCTGTTTCCCTCTCTTCGATACATTTATACATTATGGTTCCTCTCATGCTTTATAGACAGACAGATAGATCAATCAAGACGATAATGTGTAAGATAATTAGTACTTTGATTCAAACCACAGAAACCTAGAGCCACATGACTGTTAGCTTTTTTTTGTAATTAGGTATGGTGCAGGAGGCTAAATTTGGTGAATCATTTGCCTGGATCCGGTGAATTGGAACTCCACCTGGCATCATATATTTTTTAAAGATTTTTCTAATAGGTATGTATCTAATTAATTATAGAAATCCGATTTATATTTTATACCGTAATAATTATTAGTTTGTAAGCCACTGTTATATTGTGTACTATTCTTACAGTTGGTTCTACAATCTGATATTAGCTGCTGAATGAAGACGTTTCTTCATATATTTTTTTTTACGAAAAATGGATGTAAGCCACTTGCTTTGGCTTTAAAGTTTAAAGCCAAAACAAGTGTTTCCCAATCTTATTTGTGCCATGCCCCACTTTAACGCTATACAAATCTCCTTCTCCATGCATCATAATTTTATACTTACCCAACAAATTCTGAAAAAAAAAAATGAATTTCTTCAAATAAAAAATGCACATAACGCTTTCGCTGCTGAAGAGATAATGAAATTTTAATTGCCCCCTTTAAAATGCACGTTAATTACATCGATTGGCCGCCTGGTCATTACGCGCCGTGTGCGTCTTCCGCGTCCAAAGTATTAAGGAATACTATTTTTAATTTGACTTTTGTAAGTGAATATGTATATTATGTTACATGTACTTAGCACTCGGAAGAAATTTAGTGCGATCCTTATGCTTCGTGTGAGGTGCAAAGAGTTTTTATGTGAGGTACTAATTTGGTCAATTTTAATCTTAAATCTCCACAATTTGTAATATCAAAACGATATCTTTTTTTCAGTAAAAATTATAATCATGATGGAAACGGCGACAGTAATTTTCTTAATAAATTTGTCATAATTAGATATTTTGTTTCTGTCTAGACACAAAGCCACGCCATTGTATTTTTTATGATGAATAGTGTTTTAAAAGATCCACTAGTTATATCTAGCAACATCGGTTGAGTTATCCAAGGTGGAAAGCAATTTCTTTTAAATCTGGAAATCTGTCATTTAAGTCATTAGCCATTTTTAATGATTTGCGCAATGTCCGGTGGGGCGTACGCAAATCGTTGGGAATCACTGCTTTAAACACACCTTGAAAAACGGCATGTAATAATTTTTCTTACATGCGATTTGAACCCCAGACCTTCGACTGAATAAGCGGATACGTTTCCATTCGTCTATTGAGATCGCGTGTGTATTATTCATGAATATTAGAATGTGTCAATAGAAAAAAGCCCACCGAACATATTATTATATACAATTGTATAATAACTGTTAAAAACTAACTTCATTTTCTCGCAATATATTAAAAATAACGAAAACTGCTTAATTAGAAAAAAAACATTCTGTCAACAGAATGCAATTAATAGGATACGTACAGAAGAGCAAATTGGATAATCTAATTTTTGAAATTCAGACACGGGAGGCGTAGTTTTAATTTAGAAAGCAAATTAAATTTTATGCATCCCGCAAATCTTGTTTGTGACTGCACTCCTTGATAATTTAAAAACTCAAATAAAAATGAAAAATATTTCCTGGAAAAATATAAAATGACGAAAAGTAATTATTATTCAAGGTCAGTACGTATCGTTGGTGTTAACTGTCACGTCTCCATACCCGCTTTAGAGAACGTGAAGTGTGTTTCGAAGCTCTTCCAGGAGTATCCCATGAGCAATCTCCCAGGTCTGGCTGTCAGTGACGTCCCTAGACAAAATGCCGCCTCTAGGAAGCGCCAAAATGGCTTCATGACTCGAATATCTAAGAAATGTATTGTATATACATTACTAACAAAATATTATATACCATTATTAATTAATAGTGAGGAAGAGAATCAAAAAGACACCATATTGTAAGTTGCAAGAGACAAGACAGGTAGTGGTGAAGCTAGACATATTGGGCCCTCTAGACAGTAATTGTTGTTTTTCCCAGATCATTGTGTCCCAGATCATCATTATTTTTTCGCAGATTATTTTTTTGTCTCCAAAATTAATTTCAAGAGCCTTTTTAACTTTCATTTCGGATTTACGTGCAATATATATTTGAATATATTTGATTTGTCAATGGTATGATACTCAACATAGAAAATTGATTATAAAAACTATCGAATTGAGATTTAAGGATCTTTAACCGGCAGGACCAAATGCTGTTGCATACATTTGCGACGAGGTTGCTATGTCATTGAAAGCACGCCAAAAGTGTGTTGGATAAAATATACAATTATTATAGACAACATACTGCTGTATGGTTTGGGTAACGAATTGGGGAGAGTAGCTAGATTAAGTGAGAACTTATCCTGTAATGTATTTCTGTATTAAATACGCATTAAAGAGCAATTTGTATTTTTATCAGATACTCGAATCAGCACCCACATATAAGAGGAAGACAAATAGTGCAGCATGGGGAGTTGGTAGTCTATCATTTAATATTAATCTGTCAGTAATCTTGGCATTATTCTTAACAGCTAGCTGACTTTTGGTCACCATATAGATACCATTCGTAATAATACGCTCTACATGTTGCGTATTTTCCTGGTCTTTGTGATTGTTATGCTAGGTATAACGACTTTTGTATAATTTGTTAATTCGAAGCAGGTTCGAGAGTGGGTCGATTGTTTGAGCCCTATCCTATCCTATCCTATCCTATCCTATCCTATCCTATCCTATCCTATCCTATCCTATCCTATCCTATCCTATCCTATCCTATCCTATCCTATCCTATCCTATCCTATCCTATCCTATCCTATCCTATCCTATTCCATCCCATCCCATCCCATCCCATCCCATCCCATCCCATCCCATCCCATCCCATCCCATCCCATCCCATCCCATCCCATCCCATCCCAGAAGGAAATGAAAGAGCTGACAAATTGGCTCGGCATGGTGCCTCTGAACCCAAGACCGCGGTAGCTTATGACAAATTTCCTCTGAGCTACGCGAAAATAACAATTTCAGATATGGTGAAAAACGAATGGAACTCACGATACATAAACTCATCGACAGGGGAGTTGACCCGAAAGTTTTTACCTTCAATTTTAGCAGCACGAGACGTCAGGGTGCATAAGGGACTGTGTTTTGAGATGACTCAGATTCTTACAGGTCACGGAGTCATGCGAGCATACCTGCACCGGTTTAAAATAACATCTGATGGAAAGTGTCCATGCGACGACGGAAGCGACCAGGACGTCTTACATTTACTCCTAGATTGTCAAATCTTTAGCAAGGAGCGGCACAACCTGAACTTTTTATTACAGATGGCAGATGCGGACATTCGAGACCTTCCGGGGACCATGGCAAACGAGGCCGGAAGAGATGCCCTTTTTAATTTCTGTATTGATGTAATAAAAAGAATAAAAATAATAAATGGTGACATGTAAAGATGATTCATGCCTTTCAGATCCAGTGACTGCAATCATATAAGATAGGATAAGTATATACTTAGAACATTAGTCCAATGCGACATTTCTTTTACCACGGGAAAAAACTCGACTACAAATCGCAGTCCTCAGTTCCCAATGAATACGACAAAATATTCATCAGAATCACCTCCGCCTTGCGCTACTAAGAATTTTCCAGGGTTTTTGCAAGGCGGTATCATAGGCCCTGGCCGAATTCAAATCAGCAATACCCGATGCGGGTAGAAGAACAGTTTTCAATAAGGCATATTCTCTCAGCCGGCACAATTTTCATTTGACTAGCATCAAGTAGAGTAGTTTGCGTGCCAAAGTCCTTAAGAAACCTCGATAGTAAATGCGAGGTATCCATAAAGGCATCTAGAAAAAAAAAAAAAACCCCATCCCATCCCATCCCATCCCATCCCATCCCATCCCATCCCATCCCATCCCATCCCATCCCATCCCATCCCATCCCATCCCATCCCATCCCATCCCATCCCTTCCCTTCCCATCCCATCCCATCCCATCCCATCCCATCCCATCCCATCCCATCCCATCCCATCCCATCCCATCCCATCCCATCCCATCCCATCCCATTGTCACCGACAGGTTTTTCCGCCCCTGTGGGGGGCGCTCCCATAAGGAGTAGTGCCACCCAGCCGCTCGGTCTGACCCTGGTAATCAATGCGCCACCGATGAAATGATGATGACCCTTGGCAAAGCTGAACAAAATATTTCATATGTAAAGTCCCGCAGTTTGCTCTGACAGGCCCCACGGCTTCTCAGAGTGAACTGTGGATGGTTAAGTCGGTCGCCACTGACCATGTAAATATAGGTAATAGGTAATATAGTATAAGGTTGAATTCTGAATTAAATATATATTAGGTAAAGGGTAATTAAATTAGATATGATTTGTTTATAATAATGTATAGTGTAAATTGTAAAATATTATATGTAAGGCAAAGGATTAAATAGTAATAAAGGGGGACTTATGGATGGGCGTTGAGGGTATGTAATTAGATAGTTAAGATGTACGTAGTGATAAGTGCATATAGATCGATGTCGCTGCGCGACGCGCGTACACGGCACAGTAATTGTTAATATATGCTCATAGGCCTGTTGCGAAGGCTCCCTTTTGCACGTATGTGCAATCACAAAGCATAGCAACACCTAGGCAATCATCGATCCGATTATAATCACGATCCCGCGCAATTAATTTACATATCAATTCCGTTCATTAATATTCGCGGTCATTCCGCGCGCGGCGTTTCCGAATCGGTATTCTGGCAGCTTTCCTGCTCGCACATACGACGGCGTCTCTGTCGTATGTGTAGAAACCGATTTCGAGATACGAATTTGCTCGCTTTGCAGTGACAGAGCCCCTCTCGCTCGCGTGTATGACGGCATCACGCTCACGCGCGACGGGAGAATCGGATCAATGATTTTGGTCGATCAAGGAGACCACGTACTGGAATAAAGTGCGGGAAATCTTTGATCGGCTAGGTCACTTGCTGACTGACACTCGCCGCGTAAACACCTCATTTACCGCGCTCCTGTCTGCACACAGATCCAAAGTCTACACCGCTTCGCCGCTATCATCGCCATATCAGAGGACTCTTGGCAGAACTTCACCGCCGCGGAAAAGTCTTTATAAAGATATTCTTCGACGGCCGACTACTTCAAGATTCCCCTGCAAAGCCTTCATAGCGGAGACGCCTGTCAACACCAAAACCTCCATCATGAGCAAAATACCGTCGCTCGTGGGGTTATTGGCTCCAGAGTGCCACCGACAAGTGGACGATAACATCAAGACAGACCTGCTGAACATCCGTGTACTGAGGAGGAAGCTGAGGGCCGCGGACTTCGCGTACATCTACGGCTTCCTCGCCCTTGCCTACGGGATTCAGCCGCATGACTCTCTTCCTGACCTGCAGAAGCAACGCGATTCTCAGGACAAGAAGAGGAGGAACAAAAACATATCGAATTACCAGAGGGTCCTCGAAGAGATCAACGCCATGGACTCGGGACTACTCAAGCCTTTCTCGGAAGAGGAAGACGAGGAGTACGAAGACTTGGATTATGATGACTCCGACTTCTTCCTAGACACCGATGATGCCGACGACTATAGCGGCAAACTCGTTCACTCCATGGATGCTGTAAAACCCACCAAAGCCCCCGCCTCGGCCAAGGCCAGGGCTGCCGCCCCAGCCACAGCCAAGGACCCGGTCTCGAGTGGGAAACCAGTCTCCACCGCCCACGAACAGATGGACACCACGCCAGCGGCCACATCTGTATCGCTTCCAAACCCAGATCACCGCACAGCAGCGCCGGAAAAGCCCGCCGTAACCGGCAAGCCTAACCCTACCGCCGCCACGCAGAAACCCACAGCAGATCCCCGCGCATCCGCGCCAGTAAAACCCGCCGACGCCGGCAAGCCAGACGCACCGAAGAGTTACGCAGCAGCGGCCAAGCCCTCAACGGACAAGGACGTAGCCCGCGTAGAACACGGAAAAAAAGCGACCAAAAGACAAGCAACCGACCGAGCAGACCAAAAAGCGGCCAAGAAACCCGCCACGGTCTCGCCGAAGAAACCGGACATGCCTAACATTAACCAGCCGGCATGCTCGAAGAAGACAACAATCCCCGGAAAAAATTCAAGAGGCAACGCGCCCTCGAAGAATCCGGCCAAGAGGAACTTGGACCGCACGGGAGCACAGAAAATCCCTCCGATTGTCCTTCACGACAAAAAGGCTTACAGGGACAACATGAAGCTGCTGGAAGAGGCAGGAATATGTGTCTCTGAAGCCAAAAATGTCAAGAAGGGGATTATACTAACGATCTCAGAAATAGAAGAATACAGACAAGCAGTAAAATTACTAGACAGCAAGGGCATTGAGTTCCATTCCTACAACCTATTTGGGGACAAACCCCTCAAAGTGGTGCTCAGGGGAGTTCCAGAAGAAACGGCCGCCGAAGAAATTCGCGCCGAGCTTGTGGAACTGGGATTCACCATCAAGAGCGCGTATCGGATGACTCAAGGCCACTCAAGAACTCAGATACCGCTAATCCTGGTGGACGTAGAGAGAACCAGCGACGCCAAAGACATCTACCGACTTGAAAAAATCTTTGGACTATCTATAAAGGTGGAGCCACTACGCAGGAGGACGACGGACGGACAGTGCCATCGCTGCCAAGGCTTCGGCCACGCCGCTTCCTGCTGCCATGCCAGACCAATGTGCGTCCGTTGTGCAGGCGATCACCTCACAGCTGACTGCAAGAAACCCAATACCACAGATCCTGCGACATGCGCCAACTGTGGAGGCCCTCATCCGGCCAACTACAGGGGATGCCCGAGGCACCCAAAACACGCCCGATACGGATACACAGAAGCAGATAAACGACAAGCGGAAAGGACCCAAGACAGATACTCGTTCAGGCCTGCCTGGAAGACCACCCAGGAAAAACCTAAACCAGAGGAGATAAAGGACATGATAAATGCTTTAAAAAACACTATCGACACTGCCAACAACATGATATCAAAACTGACAGAATTAAACTAATCTCGACAAGACCTGAAAGCCCAATAATCAAGACCAGAAGACGATGAGGAAACGAGAAGAAGACGAATTATTATACATCTGATTTTATACATCTAAGCCATCCTACAAAACTCAAATAAGACATGACATCCAATTAGTAGCTAAACCGCTACACGGAGCAGACTTCCATCATACGCCATAATATAGATGAAAGGGATAGGGGGCATAGCCCCGGCACCCTACACGCCAAGCATACCAAAAGATCGGCTAGGTATGAGTATGTACTAAGCAATTATTACTGCCTATATGTTTGGTTGACGGAATGACATCCGTCAACTAGTCGTAAGTATGTGCCTGTGGCGACACCGAGCTATATTAGTTGTTAACGTGAGAAAGATTGCGCGACCAATACGTTTATATATTAGAATCGAGTAACTTCCCCGCGTAATATGGGTTTATATTAAGCTTTTATTTTGTAGTTAAATTACCAATCTACCGAGTTCATATTCTTAGACCAACGTCAAGTAGGTATTCAGGCCGTCGGGGCGCCTCAAAGTTGAGCCCCCCAACGGTAGTTGGCCGAAGGATTGATATGCGCTGTCGGAGGCCTGGTGCCTCAAATATGCCGAGTTAACCACTGGCGTATGACGCCTTATCATCCAGGCTAACTTTGTAGTACCCTTGTTTTTGGGTGAGAGGTACCTTCGCGCCGCTAGGGCCCGCAAAGCCGGCCGCCGCGGGAACGCCCCTCCCTCAGCCATGAAGAGCGCCACCACGCGGGGGGTGTGCTGTATCGATAGGTAATTCAACCACGAATCCGTCGATGCCTCGCACGCCTTCGTAGGTGCGTTTTTCGTGGGGCTGGCCCAGAAACACTGCGGTACTGCTTCATCAATTACACGATCTCAGTACTCCTAGGTACTCGAAGGACGTACGTGACGAGTGAGCGACGCCGCCCGCCGGCGAGCGTCGACTCGCGCCCATAATTTTTCTTAGTCGGCCCTTACGTAGATGTCGCGGGTAATTAGTCATTGTACAATTTCCGCCACTCTCGTAAGGAAACCGTTAATTAATTTTGTCACCCGAAAAACGTTGAGCTAAGGGATGAAATCGGCCAGATTTGCATATAAACCCAATATTTTTAAATTCAATATCAGTCTACGCCCGCATTTACGACCCTGAACCTGCGAAGGTCAGCGGCGTAATTTTCTCTACATTTTCACATACAAGTCGCCAGGACTTGTGAGGAGGTACTCGCCCAGGTCCTGATACCTACAGGCAGATACCTACCTCTCCACCTACTGTCACTTTGACAGATAGGAGTGAAGTGTCACCCAGCGACTTAGTCGTTTTATTCGCGAGTTTATCTTTTCATTACCGGACCCGGTCCCCAACCTTTTATCGCGGTGCCCCGTGTTCGCGCAATCTCGCTTACGGATAAAAATAGATTAATTCTCAAATAACTGAATAATAATTGTGTTAGTTATGTAATTAGTGTAATATCTTAAATAAGTCTTTTTAATAATTTTGTGGTTTCGGACTTAGACAATTTGAACTTTGTGACCTTTGTGGACGCGGAACCTAATAAATTGTTTTAATATCGTAATAAGTTCTTTTATTGGACTAGACATAGTGCCTACCTGTTCTTCCTACAATTTGAATGTACCTCCACTCCAGGCCCGGAGCTAGCCGAGGATTCGGAGGCCTACACCATCCCATCCCATCCCATCCCATCCCATCCCATCCCATCCCATCCCATCCCATCCCATCCCATCCCATCCCATCCCATCCCATCCCATCCCATCCCATCCCATCCCATCCCATCCCATCCCATCCCATCCCATCCCATCCCATCCCATCCCATCCCATCCCATCCCATCCCATCCCATCCCATCCCATCCCATCCCATCCCATCCCATCCCATCCCATCCCATCCCATCCCATCCCATCCCATCCCATCCCATCCCATCCCATCCCATCCCATCCCATCCCATCCCATCCCATCCCATCCCATCCCATCCCATCCCATCCCATCCCATCCCATCCCATCCCATCCCATCCCATCCCATCCCATCCTATCCCATCCTATCCTATCCTGTCCTATCTTATCCTGTCCTATCCTATCCCATCCTATCCTATTCTGCTTCTAAGTTTATTTTTTATTTGGTTTGTTTGTTCGTTCGCATGTTTGTTCGCATATTATATTATAATATGTCAAAGCCACAGATTATGAGAATAACAAAAGCTAGTTTTTTTTTAACGCGTCAATAACGTTATGTTTCAGGTTTTTTCAAAAAAAAAAAAAGATGACCCTCTAAGTTGCGACAATTGCCGAGGCATTACGCTATTCAGTGTTCCGGGAAAGATTTTGGCAAACATCCTCTTGATGAGAATAAGGGACCCATTAATGCACGTCCTCAGGAAAAACCAAGCCGTGTGCAGACCAAATCCACAACCTTGCCCTTGCACCGTTTCTCTTCGTCATTCTCTTTGATATCATACTACGGAAGTCAATACCACCAGACCGAGGCATACCTGTTACCCCCACGGTGAAGCTATGCGACCTGGAATACGCCGATGACGCTGTCCTATTCGACAACTCAATCGAGAGACAATCGATATGTTGCATAACAACTCCTCTTGCGTTGGATTGAAAATCAACGCTAAGAAAACCAACGTCTTGTGTAATAGCACCTGTCTTGATCCAGATTTCCCTCTGATTAGCGACGGGCAAAACATCGAGAGCGTCGACAGCTTCAAGTACCTGGGGGTACACATCACGGGAAATGGCATTTTGCAGAAAGAGCTTGCTATCCGAATGGGAATGGCTGGAGCAACATTCAACTCGATGCGGAATGTCTGGGACTCACGATTGTACTCGGTCAAAACCAAATGCCGCCTATTCGACGCTTGCATTCTGATGGTGCTGCTTGATGGTAGCGAATCATGGCACCTTACGAAGGCTCAGAGAAGCCGTATACTGAGCTTCGAAAACAGATGTTTGCGACGAATACTGGGTGTGCGGTGTATGACTTTAGGAGCAACGAGGAGATAAGAGAACGTACCAAGCAGCCTCTCATCACGCTGAAAGTGAAGAGGCGACGTTAGACCTGGCTCGGCCACGTGCTGCGGATACCAGAAGAGAACTTCAACCGGGCTTGCCTGTTCTTCAAGCCGACTAGATTCCGGCGTCCTGGAAGGCCGCTAAATACAATCTACAGAGTGTATATGGCAAAGCTACAGGATGCTGGTTTGACTTGGAACGAAGCAAGAAGACCGGCGAGCGACAGGGATTTTTGGAGGTGCAACGTGGTGTTCATATGCTTCAGTTACGGGGCGGATATGGCAAAAGAAGAAGAAGAATGTTTCAGGCCAACTATTACACGTATCAAATTAATATTGTTTCTATTTTAGGTTGTTGTGTTATAGCTGTTCACTTGTGCTGATAAATTAAATTGGATTTCTCTCTTTCGAGTTCTTTCAAACGGCTGGTTAGATCTGTGAATTTGTTGCTCCACTATTCCTTGCTTTTTAAATCTATCAACTGCGTCTGGAGTGAACCAGCATCTGTGTCGAACGGTGTCAAGTTAAGTTCATTGACATTTATTTTGAGAGCACGTACGATAAAAGGTAGTGTAGTCTTATTTCTTCTGAACTGGTGAAAACGTTCACCAAAACTGTTCTTCATTTTTCTTAATACGTTATAAGGCTGCTTGAGATGAGGTGAAATTGGAGTTTATGTTTGAAGAGCCGCAAATCGTCGCTATAGGATTTGTTTCCCGAATATCCATTTTTGTCGAAATCGACATTTTAATGCAGTTCAATTTCTTTTATCGAACTCTTCCGAAATCATTTATAAAAACAATATATTTTTATCTAGGAACAGAGATATTTTTTTAAAAAACCCGAATACGCCATGTTAAGTTACAATTACTCCGTGGTGTTCTCCCGAATGTCCAACTATTCGTACCTGAATATCCAAGTTAATTTCGGTCGAAATATATCTCTGGCTGAGTGTTTATTTCCCGAATATGACTTTAGCCAATCAAACCGCGCTCATGCCGTGCATCTCGCTCCCACATTCACGCTGTCTAGCTCTAAAACAATCACGCCCACTTTCATATTTTTCCGCCGTCTGGAGACTTCTTTCAAATTTCGTCTTATTGATATCGTTTTTAACGTTACTATTGTTTTAATAGTGAATTCATCAAATTTGAAGAGATCATTCATAGCTGATACATCACCAGTTCGCCCTGAACTTACAATAGAGTTGTGGAAGTGAGTATTTTAACCTAAATAACTGCATTTTGTTTTGATAAATGACACAAAATCCCAACGGTTATATGAATTCTACAGTATGACCCGGCAACTACTATGACGTAAAAAATAATTATTATTTCAAATTATTATTAATCAAACATTGTTTGTCTTTATTTTACTTTTAATCTAGGTATTTCTATGAAAATAAAGGCGATGCTATTATTTATTTTTGAATGCGCTGATAATTAATATTTTAATTTAATATGTATGTTAGTAACTATTTATTTGGTGGATATTATATACTTAGGATATTGGTACCTACCTAATATTAGCAGCCAATGGTAATTAATTTATACATGCTATTATTTTGTGTTGTTGTTCCTTACAATAGTAAATATATAATATTTATTTGGTGGTTTGTAATAAGTTTAATTGTCAACTATAGAAATATATATATATAATAATATACAAATATATATAAATAGATTTTTTTTTTTTTGGAAAAAGTATTAATATAAAATTGTTGGCAAGTACGAGTAAGTACCATCATAAAATATTGGAGAAATGACCGTGACGTCGGTTAGTAATTGAAGTAGTAGATATCTTATAATATATTTTATCAGAAGTGATTTAAAAAAAATATGTAAGTATGTTCAATTATTAGAATGGTACATTCTTAAATCTTGTGAAATATTCGTTCAATAAAAAAATAGTTAATTACTTAAAAACTATTTTATTACTTAATCCGAAAAAAAACCGAAAAAATCGATTGCCGCGTGTTATTATTACATACGAACTTGGGTAATTACGATCATTAAGTATTTAAATAGTAGAGGTAATTATTAACAATTATCGTGTAAATAAATATAACATTTGAGGCGCGTACTTTTTGACCACTCAGTAATCTGTGGGCCGTGCAGCAATACGCTGCGGTCTTAAATCCCGAACGTCCATGTTTTGTCCCGAATATCCATTATTCTGAGAGATCGCTAAAAATTTCCCGAATATCCACAGTGAGTACTTGTAAATAAAACGCATTTTCTGTGCATTTAATGATTTATACCAGTATATTATTCTTGGAATCTATTCTTAGATAATGTTGCAATCATACAGTATAGAAAGAATGATTGATACATCTACTGATATTAAAATATACGACAGTGAAATTTGTTTTTCGTCTCCTGTAAAATTGACATTTGGTCTATTCGGGAAACAAATCCTATAGCGACGAAATGTCTATGCAAAGAGCCGCATGCGGATCGCGAGACGCTTATGCCGACCCCCGGTCTAGAGAACCGAGGTTTTGATATGATTTAAAAACTTTTTTTGTTTAAATTTTGTGGAACAAGCTTCATTTTTCGATAATATCATTATTTTTTATATTTTTTACAGCATATTGTGTACATATTAGAATTTGTACAAAAATTCGTTAAGCGAACTTATTGTAAACAAATAAATTTGAATTATTTATTACACATTAGCGTCACAGGTAAAGATTCCAATCCCGGGATCCCGAGCTATTTTCGATACCTATGAATCTCGGGATTGATAAACATAATCCCGACATTTTTGGGATTGATTTTTTTATTAATTTTTATGGAAAATAAAATAAAAACGAAAATATAACAGAAAAAATACTTTTAACGACAAATAACTACATTAGAAATAAACTGAATTTGAATGAAGTTTGATTTATACCCATGTGTAAGTTGCCGATTCATTTTTTTTTCACATAAATTGATAAAAATGAGAAAAATTGGAAAAAAACAATGCTTCGCACTATTAACAAAGTAATTCCACCATGATCTCATACGTTTTACGGTAGTTTCATATTTGGTTGACTAATTAGATTTATGAAGCGGAAATGCCATAAGTACACCATGATTTGCTTTACTATATTAAATCTCGCTAACCCATACATTAAGTCTTTACTATCAAGAACAGCAATCTCATATTAAATTCACATTATTATTTATATTACAATATTATTTACTCCATTAAACTTATGTATTTCCAAGATTGAACGTAAACAATATTAACAATACATGTCTTAAATAGTATAAATTATACTAGATTTATTTTTGACCTATTTTATCAATGTTATTAATTGTAAATATAAAAATTTTATATCCCGGGTTCAGAATTTTGACTCGGGATTGGATTCCCTAGTCACAGGGATGGCGTTTTTTAAAACTTCCGATATAGTAGTGAGTAAAGACGATAGAACAGGGAGTACCTAACGACGCGGCGTTATAACGACCAACAAATCAAACGCCGTTACGCTTCAACAAATAAGATATCCGCCTCCCTTCAGCGGGATGTTGTATTTTTGATTTCACAGAATGCCATCTACGATATGTCTGTCATATACATACATACATATAGAAATTATTTACTTTATATTATTATGAAATATCTCTAGAATTATTGAAGAAAGCACGGTGACTATTTTTTTTAATAAGTAACAATGTAATTATTTAAAAAAAATCACAGCCATTTTGGGATCCATATGCCACATTATACAAAGTTTCGCACCAAAACTTGTTAGTCATAATTCCTAGCTGTCAAAATGTAAGTGATGTTGATGAAAGTGAAGATGAAGTAATTTACCCAGATTTTATTGTATTATCCCATGATGGCCGAGCGGCTTAAGCGTCGGTGTATAATAGTGTCGCGGATCCCACGCTCGAATCCTGGGTTTGGCGAATAAAATTCACAAATTGTTTTTCAATTTGTGTTTGAAGTCAGAGTATGGACTTAATAAGTTGAGTAAGTGGCTAACATCCATTTTTCGTAAAAACAAAATCTGTTAATACAAACCTCCACTCTGTGCAGGCCCATATGATACTACTAGTAAGTATCGAACATGGTCAAAAGAATAGAATATTTTTTTCATTGGCCCGACAATCCGACGTGAATTATGGTGGTCTTATGGAAAGATTATTTATTTTCTTTACATTTTTTTTTTACGAGAAATTGATGATAATTATATTAATTGAATCAATATATTAAGTTCAAGCTCTGTATACGAATAATGTGAATTTGCCATACTGGCAGTCGAAATTCACAAGTTGTTTTTTTCAATGTGTGTTAGGACATAGATTATTAGGTACCTAACAAGTAATATTTGAGAATATGCACAATTATTGATTATTGCGTTTTATGGTAGGGCCATCATTAATTTATAAACCAAAACTGTCTTCAAAGACTTGGTCTATGGCGACCGGCTTTCGCATTTCTTTATATCAATCTGTTATGTTTTTTTGAATTATTCATAGTTATTATATTGGTTATGAGAACATTCATTTTTAAAGGAGAAAATTCACTAGACTGTTTTTATTCATCTGTCTATTAAAATTTAAATAAAGTAATAATTTTTAGTCGTAGTGGATTATTTAATATACATAATAAAAACGTACTTGCTTCATCGACGGCCTTGAAATGAGCCTGTCGTGTGAGCTGCGCATTCAATATTATCGTTTATATGATTTTATATTCAAATTTTATTCTTGTATGGTTTTGTTTGGCACATAATAGATTAATAAATATACTACATTTTGACACATGGTTTTAAATGTGTGAGTGTCCAACGAAAATGAACCACACATTAAAGGCATGCAATAGTGTATGTTGGAACCTTCAAAGACACCAATATTGAATGAGCGTCAGTGCATAAACTGAGAGCAGTTGTCAGAACGAAATACAAGCGTATTCTTGATACGTGTTAAAGTTTAACCTATTTTATTCCATACTCTAGATAGGTTGACTGTTACTCCACACTCGTTAGGTATTTCAGTTTCCATTATTTCTGAGTTCCCTTGTGTCAACTCTTTATTGAATAATAATCGCTGGATGACATTGAAGTTTTAGTTTAACTACATAATATTAGCTCTGGTCTTTGAGAAATACTCACTTGAGTGTTTTCGAAGTCTCAAAGTCGACAATTTTGTATTCTTACATAGCCACCGAAAATGTGCCTCTTCGATGAAGATTATTTTAGATAAAAAATTATTAACTCTCTCCAGCACCCAATAAACTCAATCTAAAACATTGACAATAGTGTAGCAACTTATTAAATGACTAAAATGGCTATAGTTTACATAACGTATAATAATAACACTAATGGCTAATGCACACGGCACTGCAAATTGACGTAAACTATGGTATTTTTTGCTTGATTCCAATTGGATCCATCAGCCTGCATTGTGTGTCATCATAGTCTGCGTTCTGTCTGAGTCCCCATTATTTCTGAGATCCCTGTATTCGAAGCTTAAAACGAATAATATAAAAAAATATATATTGTACACTATTAAACCGCTCCATATCTGTCGAAATTTAGAGTCACCCCCAAGTATCGTTCATTTCTCAAGAATATCACGACTTATTGTTATCGTCACCAGAAAATATACGCGGGTGTCGGATCTTCGAGACGAACGAGTTTTCATTGTATCGAAGATAATGCCGTAAATTTACATTAAATTTAATATATTGGCTTTGTATAAAAAACACACACTTGTGTGCTAGGATATTTTTCAATACGACAAGAGTGAATACATAATACCGTATGGCAGGATTGATACAAAGATTTTTTACTTAAATAAATCAGCTTTATTTTTTTATTATTTTTCACAAAGAATGGTACGGTTCGCATCCTTCGATGACTGAAACGTACATAATAACTATAAGTAAATTAATAATAATTATTATTGTATACTATTTTTGAAGTTATACTTCTTTTGGCGCGTTTGGGAAAACAGATCACAGTGTATTTTTAGCGAGTGACGAAGTTGCGCGCGCCGATGTAACACATAATGTATTATTATGATCATATTCATTTCGGTCTCAAGGGTACATGCGCATGCGCATAGTGTCATTTAGTTACTTGCTCAATACAAGCAAGTAAAGAGCACGTGTTGTAAACATAACCATTATTGTGTCATAATAAATAAATATATGTTTATAAACATATTTCTGGAGACTAACATTCTACACTGTTAATTTATATTCATAAAACTTTATTTATATTATGGTGTATATTTATTTTTCATTGTAAAGATTGTGTATCAAGATTTGAGGCTATATTTATGTAAGTATTATTTATGAGTAAAATTATATATCAATAAATAAATAAATTTTGTGAATGTTGAGTTGATAAATAATTCAAAAAAATATATTAAAATTTAATTTGTTATTAATTCATTATGGGCATTTCTGAATCGATTATAACCGCTATATGGCAAAGATGAGTTTTGGTTCAATAAAATAATTAAATTACAATTATCATGTGCTATATGAGACACAGATGAATCGAGTACGTTTTCATCAATCTAATCCACTGTAATATTAATAGACTCAGGTAACGGCTTATTTTGTTTTGTTATGTCAAAGAAGTGTAATTTCTAATTTATTATAAGCAATAATAAGGTAGCTAGAGCTATTAATTATTAGACCTTTCGTGATTTACTGAAATAATTTCCGGTAAATGTAATATTATTCTATTCAAAAATTAGATCCAATCTTGGACATATTGAACGCAAAGGTCGGTATAGGATTGCGACAACTTACATTTGTTTTAATATGACTTAAAAACCGCTATAAAGGTCTACGAAAAATGTACTGCAATAAAAAATATATCAAAGAAAATCTTAGTATTTTCAATTTAACCTAGTAAGATTAGTTCAACAAAACTAAAGTCATGGTACAAAGCCGACAAAATAAGAGTAGGCTGGGCCAAAGTTCCAGTTTTGGAAACCAATAATTTGAGGTTGTCAACCGGTTCACATACCTGGGTTCCAATATTACAAAAGAGAACGAGGAACTGAAAGAAATAAAAGCCCGAATAACCGCTGCAAATAAATCGTACTTCTCATTGCTGCCCATATTCAAATCCAGAAATGTCCACAGAAAAACTAAGACCCGGCTCTATAAAACCGTCAAACGCACAGTCGTTGCATAGGGGTGTGAGTCATGGATGCTAAATATGAAAGCAGCTGAAATAGTGGACTACTTTGAGAGAAAGATCCTGAGGCGGATATACGAACTCATGAATGATGGTGGGGAGTGGAGAATTAGGTACATACAACACGGAACTATACCGCTTATACCAAGATTCAAAACTCTCCAGAGGCTAAACTGGGCAGGCCATGTCCAGCGCATGCTTGAGTCACGGATACCGAAGAAGATCCTCGAAGGAAACCCAGGGGGGAAAAGGCCAGTGGGAAAGGCACGCACACGATGGGGTGATAACATTACAAAAGATGCCAACCAGCTGCTAAAAATCATGAAGTGGAAAAGACGTGCGGAGGACCGTTCCGGCTGGAGGACGGTGGTGGAGGAGGCTAGAGCTCGACTTGAGCTGTAGCGCCATCAAAGAAGAAGAAAAAGAAGGTTAGTTCAGTATTGTGAAGTTAAAACAAATTTCAATATCTTCATCTAATACCAGTACCATCTATCTATAATCTGTATGACGTATTAACTCTTAAAATATATGGGAAATCACATTGTAAGCAAAAGTAAGGTTATTACTAGGTCTTTATATTTAACTAAAGTATCGCTAACTAATACATCTTTTACTTGTTTTTAGCAGCCGTCGTGTAAAATCGTGATAATAAAGGCGTATTACTTTGTGAAGATTCCCCGGATAATGCCGGAAATTTGATCCTGAGATTTCCCCTGTTCAGTTTGCTTACTAAAAGTAAAAGATTTATTGCCGTAGTTTGTATTGTATCAGACGGAGATAAGACTTATTTCAGTTAAAACCCTTTTGAAAAACAAAATGTCCTAAACGTTTCAGATGACATTTGAGTCAGTAGAAATATGTAACTATTGTACAGTTTAAAAAATTAAGCTTGTATAGTATAGGTATGGTTCAAACATAGTAGTGCAGTGGCATAGATTTACTTAGGAGAGGACTTTTGTAGAATTGTTGCTGAGAGGGCAGAGATGCATTTTATGCAGTTACGTCGGGTCGTCCGATCTGGTAGCCACAAAGGCCAATTCTTCTGCGTTAAAAAAATACGCCATCTTTTGCTGACGTAAAGTATTTTCTTACTGTTTTAGCTGTGTTTTTGTTATATATATACTTAATATTAATTATTTGTTGACCGCGGAGCATTTAATTATTTAAATCGAATGATCAATTGATTAATAGGATTAACTAGATTCATTTTTTGTTAGTTCACCATGCTCCGCTTTTCCATGAGCACTATTATTAGAAAGTCTCTGTAAAATCAGTCAAAGCACACTTGGGTGCGTTTCGAACTCAGTTTTGGGTATCTGCTCCTGAGACATTCCCAGGCGTAAAAAAACTGCTGATGCTTCACATAAAATATAAGAGCTCGTGATACGCTCGATTAAGACCGAGTGTGGTGCGAGACGGTTTGTTTGAGGGCGGTATGTTTGAGTAATTTCGTTATTTATTGATGAGTATATTATATTAGCCTAACCATTACATTTGGACAAACATGTTAAGATAAATTGTGTATCCAAATTTTCGCCTGCGGTGCTAATACGCTGTATGTATTTTCGGATGTATTTAATATTACCACAATTTTAAAGATTATCCTTAGATTTATCCATTAAATAGCCATGACAAATAATAGAATTTACTAAGTATGATATGAAGGTACACACAATTTGAAACTAAAATAGCAAGGGTTGGAATTTTGAGTGCGTTTAAGGTCAGTACTGCCCACTGTTTTTGGGGCTAATTTTGTCATTTATCCTCCTGGATGTTAGTATGTGTCAGCCAGGTAGGGGTTGCTCGTGATTGTATGAAACCGCTCAAGAGTTCTGCCATTTTAAACAAGGTTGGGAATAACAGGGTTAGATTGACTATGTGGGTGAAAGAGCTATATGCCAGGGTCAACTAGTTGTAGGTACCTCGGGGCCCAAAAAATAAACATTGGATTACATGAAAATAAATCAAGGGGGGTTCAAAAGGTGAAAAAATTGAGATCAAATCACTTGCAAAGAAGACATATTCATAAATTACAGTTCTTTTAGTATATCTGTGATCTACTGATTTTAAAGGCAAAAAGTCATTTATTTTTCTAAATTGTAGTGACGAATAAACCATAATATTATAATTATAATAAATTTAAGTTTTGTACTATTACATTTGAGTCGTTTTTTGCGACCTGGGCTTCGCCTTTCGGCATCTTCACTATGTGCACTCAGCAACAGGTAATTACACAATGACAAACACTATCTTCAACTATTCATATTTTTTTTGTTATATTTTTTTTTATTGGATCCTTGATACCTACTTTATTGTACTGATTTGTTATATAAGTTAGAGTTAATACTGTTCGTTGGCAGTGTGTGTTTGCCTTTTGGTGAGTGTACACAGTGCCTGAAGATGCCGAAGGATGAAACCCAGGTTGCAAAAAATGACTCAAATGAAATATTACAAAACTTAAATCCGTTGAATTTAATAAATGTTTGTTTTGATTTTAATATTACGTCTTTCCATCAAGACATTACAGTAAATAAAATTAATAGCCAACAAAATTGTTGAACATATACCTAACATGTATTTTTTTTTAATTATTTGTTATTAATAAATATTTGTTAGAAGGTTTCAATATATTATATTAGCGCAGGGTCCATTCAAGCGTAAATTTGTCCATTATACTATGCAACTCCTCTTTATATTCTTGCAGGGAAAATTGCTTCCTCGGTTATATTATATTATACTTAACCCTTCGCCCTTTAAACTGATCATATTATTTGTGATTTATTGGAGGAAGTTTGATATTCTAATAAAAGCCGTGTAATAAAATAACATATGCCTTGTAATATTATGGGTCAATGACGCAAGTAAGATAAATTGCCAACTGCTGTAACATCGAATGTTGTAACGCCCCCTATAGAGATTCATATAAAAAAGATACACGAAGATAGTAAATCTACTATGGATGTGATAAACAATTCTGTCTTAATTGTTTTGCCTTGAACGGTCAAACATGTAATATCGTCAATATGTTTATATAATTCCAGCATAAACACTTTTGACAAATATATATTTTTTATTTTTATTTTTTAACGTTATAACAAGTTTGTCTATTCTTCGAGCTATGTGTCCAGCCTATCTCCATTTGAGGCTTTTAATGAACTCTATTACATCGCAAATCCTTGTCTGCTTCTTTATCCGCTCATTCCTCGTTTTGTCCTTTCGCGTTATTCCCAGCATGCACCTCTCCATACCACGTTGTACTACTCTAAGTTTTTGGATCTCTCATTTACTTAGGGTCCATGTTTCACACGCATATTATGTGATTACGGGAAACACGCACTGGTTGAACACTTTGCGCTTAAGGCACAGTGGAAGGTCACTTTTGAAGACATTATTCAGGCGGCCAAAAGCACTCTAGTCTAGATTAGCTTTACTCTGCGAAATTTGCTAAATTTAGTCATTCAGTGATATCCGAGAGGTGAAAAACGTCCGTAAGGTAGACCTAGAGGTCGCTAGATCGATTAATCGTTCGTTCTGCGGACGTACATGGCAACGTAACGCATAGGACCGAGAGAAGAGGAAGCAGCTTGAAGAGGCCTTCATCCAGCAGTGGATAGATTCAGGCTGATGATGATGATAACAAGTTTAGAGTAATGAAGTAATAGTATTTGTTAGGTATATTGTAAATCCCACTAATCAAAAAAGTTATACAGATATCACACTATCGATTCTCGCTAGGCGAAAAGAAATTAATAATAATATTATCTAAGTCCCATTTTGCTCTTATCATAATGTAACAATAAAATTTCAAAGCTGATCAAATCAGAGTCAGCCTTGTCTCAGAAACATAACTTAATACTGTACTTACTCTTAATTTTAGATTTTTTTGAAGATTTTTGATATTTTTTATTTTGTTTTGCACCTCGAAACAAAAGACATCAATCAAAAAGTTTCCTTTTCAATTCGACCACAATAATAACAACATCAAATAAAAGGAGATCTCAAAACTTACTGCGAAATGAATTCCGTCAGAATCTGTCAAAAGTACACTTTGAGCGTTATTATGACTGTAGCCCAGTGGCGGGGGGAGATGATGCGAAATGAAAACTTTTCGCCGTTCGAAAATTAAAAAGTTTCCAAATTCGAATATTCGTCGTTCCCTATTCAAATTTAGAGCTTCCGTCTGGCCGCGGGCGATTTCCAAGTCGTTGAGCTTAACGGTTCGCCGTTTAACGGCGCGGCGTTCGTTCGTTAGTAACGGCTAACGGCCGTTGCCTAGCAAATTGAGGGAAAAAATCGTTGCCCGTTACGGGAATACCGTAATTACGGGTTTTATACTACAATGTACAAATTTGATATTTTCATCAATTACTCCATTAGAAATAATACCACTTTTAGTCAAATCCATAATCCGGTGTACTCTTCTAAATGAAGAAGTATTAAGTACAACTTAATTACATACCTATTCAATATGTATTTAAAAAATAAATATATTTTCAAAATGCAAAAGATTCATAATAATATTATCTTTCAACAGCTATTGTTATATTTGAGCGGTTGATTTTTGAACAATTTTAATAAATTTTTAAATAAAATATCCGAATTGAATTATAAAAATGCCACAATTTTGTAATACATTAATAGAATATAATTCAGCGCTCGAAATGGAAAAGTTTACGAACCGGAGCGCTCGAAAATTTTCTGAGGATATTAACAAGGTTATCAAATTTTATGTGTATATTATATAAACATAAGTGTGCTAGATTTTTTGTTATATTATCTATGGCAAATCTAGCTCAGACGATCAAATTATTTTGTCTGTGAGACGGAGCGATAACTTTACATATTTCACGAACCGGAACGGCGCTCCGGTGCGTTCCGGTCCATTTCGAGCCCTGATATAATTATAAATAAATAAAAGGATATTATAACTAAAATTGTAGTTTATTTCTGATGTCATAATCATAATTTAAATTACAAAGTTGACAATTGTTCGCAATACATAATGATAGTTGGGAAGAAAGGTGAGGTGGTAACTTAAAATATATAAGTTTTAGTGCACATGCTGGGGTTCAGGCATATGATCGACGTCACGAACCATCATTGATCTTCAAGCGCAGTGTTAGCAAAGAGATTGTCCACTATTACTTTACACTACCTGGGATATCCCCTCCATCACACCTCCAATACGAACAGACCACATGCTACTCTCAAAATAATTGCAAACAAAAGTTAAATATGATTTGTTACATAATATATCGTGGTTATAGTGGCAAAAGGCGATAAGTCAAAAAATCTTTTCCAAAAATCAATACATTCCTACTCCTATAAATATTTTTATCTTGGCATTATTAGCGAACTAAGCAGTTTATGAAGTTTATTGATCATTTAAGAATAGGATTAATAGTTTAAAGTAATAATAATTATTTATTTGAATTTATTAACAAAAAGGCAACTTATTGTCTTTTGCAACTTGAGTTTGGAGCTAAAAGAATGGTGAATACAAATATGTTGCAGTTAAGTAGCATGATACAGGATTTTAGAAATTGATTATTTATTTTGCTTTATATTTTATGGATATTGGATATTTAAAAATAATTTTTATATTTTTATGAAAGGTTAGTATAAATAAAAATCAAATCAAGAGATTCTACCATTATCTAATTAATATACCTACCTAATTTTGTGTAATGGATACGACACCTTTGTATAACATCTGATTATCGTTTTTTTATTTATTTAAAAACGAGTATGAATGAAATAAAAACTAAAAAAAAATATTTAAAAATTTTCAATTTTGAAGTGAAATCATCAATTATTTATTTTTTGTGAGAACGTTATTTTATTGTATTTGGGTGAAGAATTTTTTTTTATATCCTTTTATTTACAAAACCATTGGAAATGACAAGAGAACAAACAGAAATTAGACAGAAATTTTACATAGGTAGGTAAAAAACAATCAATGAAATAGAAAAGTACTAAAACTAGTCATATTTTATTAGGTAGATACATACTATGAATATAAAAGCAGGTTATTTTTCGATATGGCTTTTTATAAAATTTACATCGTCTGGATGTGTTTTATTGGATGGGCTTTTTCGGCATCTCATGTCCATTCCATTAAATCCACCTTGTTCAATGCGCACTTTTAACGTGTATGTGATCACGGTGTTTGAAATACAAAGCGTTTTTAGAAAAAAAGTTTTGGCACACGCTTTGATTTAATTGATTCTGATAAAAATGGTATACTTTGGCATCTTTCCGTTATTTTTCTTCTGCGATTCTAACCCTTCGCGTTTTTGGAGTGCTAATTTCAACATTTATTAAAATAAAGTCTCTTTTCCGTCAAAACTCTTTAACCCCCAGTAAATTTCAAAAATATGTCTTCGATGCTCCGGTGTAAATTTTTCACTACATTTAAACCGACATAATGAGCAATCAATTGCTTTAGGAAGTTTTAGCGATTTCTTAATACCACTTCTGTCTTCATAAGGTAAGCACGTACCTCCTTCCGTATATCTTCCAAGTATATTCTCCTTTTGTACACTTCGTTTCCATCCTGCAACATGGCGTTTCTTCCAACGATTCCTTCTATCAACTGAACATTCAATAAATTCAACGTTAAATATAATGGTAAAGTAATTTCTTGCCAACAACAATTTAAAATCCTGAAAACGTAGTAAATATGTAATTCCTAACTCTAAATTCGAAATTCAAAATTCAAAATACAACATTCGAAATTCGAAATTCAAAAATCAAAATACAAGATTTGAAATTCGAAATTCAATATCAAAATACAACATTCGAAATTCGAAATTCAAAAATCAAAATACAAGATTCGAAATTCGAAATTCAATATCAAAATACAACATTCGAAATTCGAAATTCATAATTCAAAAATACAACATTCGAAATTCGAAATTCAAAATTCAAAATACAACATTCGAAATTCGAAATCAAAAATTAAAATTCAAAATTCAAAATTCCAAAATACAACATTCGAAGTTCGAAATTCATAATTCAAAATACAAAATTCGAAATTCGAAATTCGAAATTCGAAATTCGTAATTCGAAATTCAAAATTCAAAATACAACATTCGAAATTCATAATTCGAAAATACAACATTCGAAATTCGAAATTCGAAATTCGAAATTCAAAATTCAAAATACAACATTCGAAATTCGAAATTCAAAATTCAAAATTCCAAAATACAACATTCGAAGTTCGAAATTCATAATTCAAAATACAAAATTCGAAATTCGAAATTCGTAATTCTAAATTCAAAATTCAAAATTCAAAATTCAAAATACAAAATTCGAAATTCGAAATTCAAAAATCAAAATACAAGATTCGAAATTCGAAATTCAATATCAAAATACAACATTCGAAATTCGAAATTCAAAATACAACATTCGAAATTCATAATTCGAAAATACAACATTCGAAATTCGAAATTCAAAATTCAAAATACAACATTCGAAATCAAAAATTAAAATTCAAAATTCCAAAATACAACATTCGAAGTTCGAAATTCATAATTCAAAATACAAAATTCGAAATTCGTAATTCGTAATTCGAAATTCAAAATTCAAAATACAACATTCGAAATTCGAAATTCAAAAATTAAAATTCAAAATTCGAAAATACAAAATTCGAAATTTGAAAATCAAAAATCAAAATACAACATTCGAAATTCGAAATTCAAAATACAACTTTTGAAATTCGAAATTCAAAAATTTAAATTCAAAATTCCAAAATAAAACATTCGATGTTCAAAATTCATAGTTCAAAAAAAAAAAACATTCGAAATTCGAAATTCAAAATTCAAAATTCAAAATTCAAAATTCAAAATTCAAAATTCAAAATTCAAAATTCAAAATTCAAAATTCAAAATTCAAAATTCAAAATTCAAAATTCAAAATTCAAAATTCAAAATTCAAAATTCAAAATTCAAAATTCAAAATTCAAAATTCAAAATTCAAAATTCAAAATACAACATTCGAAATTCAAAATTCGAAAATACAACATTCGAATTCGAAATTCAAAAATTAAAATTCAAAATTCAAAATTCGATATTCAAAATACAACATTCGAAATTCAAAATTCGAAAATACAACATTCGAAATTCAAAATTCAAAATACAAAATTCGAAATTCGAAATCCAAAAATTTAAATTCAAAATTCAAAATTCCAAAATACAACATTCGGAATTTGAAATTCAAAAAATAAAATTCAAAATTCAAAATTCCAAGATAAAACATTCGAAATTCTAAATTCAAAATTTAAAATACAACATTCGAAATTCGAAATTCCAAAATTCAAATTCATATTTCAAAATTCGAAAATACAACATTCGAAATTCGAAATTTAAAGATCAAAATTCGAAATTCAAAAATCAAAATAAAACATTCGGAATTCGAAATTCAAAAATTAAAATTCAAAATTCAAAATTCCAAAATACAACATTCGAAACTCGAAATTCAAAATTCAAAATTCCAATTCGAAACTCGAAATTCAAAATTCAAAATTCCAAAATACAACATTCGAAATTCGAAATTCAAAATTCAAAATACAACATTCGAAATTAGAAATTCAAAATTCGAAAATACAACGAATTTTGAATTTTACAAATTTCGAATTCCGAATGTTGTATTTTGAATTATGAATTTTGAACTTCGAATGTTGTATTTTCGAATTTTGAATTTCGAATATTGTATTTTCGAATTTTGAATTTTGAATGTTGTATTTTGAATTTTGAATTTCGAATTTCGAATGTTGTATTTTGATATTGAATTTCGAATTTCGAATGTTGTATTTTGATTTTTGAATTTCAAATTTCGAATGTTATAATTTCGAATTTTGAATTTTAAATTTTAATTTTTGAATTTCGAATTTCGAATGTTGTATTTTCATATTAATTTCGAATTTCGAATGTTGTATTTTGATTCTAAATTCGAATTTTGAATTTTGAATTTTGAATTTCGAATTTCGAATTTTGCATTTAGAAGTTAAAATTTAGAATTTAACCAACCTGCTTCCTCTTGGCAAGTATGATTCTCCACACTTGTTTCATAAGTCTCACCGAAGTTTTTATTTTGTTCTTTTGCCATACGATTAGCATCGACATCATTATTTTATACACCATCTGAAAATAAAGCATACATTTTACATAGTATTACTGGTAAATACAACGCAGTACACTACAAAAATAATTAAATGAAAATACGAGTCATTTTGAGGTTATATTGAAATGGAGTGACGTACCTTCTACATTTTTTAAAATTTTATTTTGTTGCTTGCATAGAGAAATGATTCTTTTTGACCTTGATTGATACATTGTATACTGAAATATAGTTATTTATGACAGTATTAATGAAAAAAATAGAATTATAACGAAGCGTGAACTACCAAAACGACGTAACAACAAAATGTCAAACGATCGATGTATTCTGAATAGACAATAATATTCCATCCACTCATTATTTTCGAATGCGATTTTACGCCAGATGGCGTGCGAAACGTATAATTGCATTCATGGAGATTTTGTATATAAGTATCTCGCCGAATCCAAGCACAGAATGCTCCTCTACCATAAGTTCAGCGAACCGATTGCAAAATTTTCCAGAGTCGTTGTTTGACAGATTGCAACTGACAGCCCGCGTTTGTTGATAATTGTCATAGGTATTTGTTTTCTTCCATATTTCATTATGATTCAGTGAATTATTTTGATTATTGTCTAATGGTATTATTTATTTTACAATTGATCCTATAATTGGTGCTTCATTTTATTCAACCATGACTACTTTATTTAGATAGACCTGCATGTACAAACACCGTTATTTGAATGGAGCATTATGGAACACGGAGCGATTTCTGTAAACAGCTTCGCAGCAGCTCCATGAACGCTCGACTAGTTAGTAAATGGTTGTAAACGGAAACAACGTAAGTTTGGAGGGTAATAAATGATTCGGTTTGGCTTATTTCGATAGATACCCTATAAGTCGATGTCAATAAAACGACTAGCGAGCATAGTCAAAACGCCAAAAACAATAAGTGAGTTACTGATTGTGTGGATCTACAATAAATTAAAATCCCTAGCGCCAGAAAGCGTTAAGTTAGTTGTTGTTTTTGGCTTTTATAATTGTGAACGGAATTGCCTTAACACCTACTGACTTTGTAAAATTGCGGAAAAATAAATAAAATAGGACTGCGCTTGTTTTTACAAACGATAGAGCGTGTTCAGATGTATCAAACTGCATTCATAACTTAAAACAGCCAATTTTTGACTTATTGTTTTCTGCCACTATACCCTCGATATTATCAGTTCTCTGTTCTCATAGTATATGACTAAATAATGCGTGAAAAAGAAACAAATTACAATTTCAAGTCTTCCGTTTCACTCTAAAAAAAGACTTCTCTTTGTCACATTTACAAAAGATTTATGAAAAACTTTTCTTTTGTAAAAATGCTTTCATAAACATCATTAAATAAATAACTCATTTCCTTTGAAATTTAATGTTTCCATTATGACATTTGATTATTGGAATCTGAAAGAAGTCTCATAATACATTTTTGACAAAACTTTGTTTTTATTCATTTCTGGTTCACTTTTAATACCCCTGTGATAGTCTAATTTGAATAGCAATTGCACACACTGTACTTGTTGACTGCGCTGCGGAATTTTGATGTGGAGTATATATAGGTGGACGTTGTTTTATAAATTCTTGAAATAAGGTCCACTTAGCTCATTCGGTGTGCTTCCATGCTTTATAATTTGTAATGTTCACGGTATGTTAAAAAAAATAATAATTTAAAAATTTGAATTTTAATGGATATGAGGAGCTTTGTAAGTTTGTCTAATTGATTTTATATTATTTGTTGTTTTGTTTTCTAATGTCTTTTCTCTTTAAACTAAATGTTTGTTCAGCTGTCGTTATTTATATATTACTATGGTGACCGAGGAAAATTAATATTAAGTAATTCCACTAGAACAAAATTGGCAGACAAAACTTTCAGACAAAACTGTCAGATAAAAGTGCCAGATAATTTTTTTAGACAAAACTATCAGATATAGCCTCCAGACAAAACTTTCAGACAAAACTGCCAGACAAACTACCAGAAAACCATCAGACAAAGCCTTAACACAAAACTGCCAGACGAAACTTTCAGATAAAATAGACAAGACTTTCAGATAAAACCTTCAGACAAAAGTTTCAGACAAAACTGCAAGATAAGAATACCCGAAAAATCAGTAAGACAAAACTGTTGAACAATGCTTTCAGAAAAAAACCAGACAAAACTTGCAGACAACAATGTTAGACAAAACTTTCACATAAAACTTCAGACAAAATTTTCAGAATCGGGAAAAATCTGAAGATACAATTTTTGGATAAAATTGTTGGACAAATTTGTCTGATCAAACTGTCGGACGAAACTCTAAAACAAAATTGTCGGAGAAAACTGCTAGACGAAACTGTCATAAAAAAATATCAGGTGTGTCAAATGAAAACGAGTTAGTAAAGAAAATATTTTCATTCATACATAGCATTCTCATCACTGCTGTTAATTTTTTGAGGCACTCTATACAGATAATAAACACCCGAAACTTGTCACCACACACAATCATTTTGCTTTTATGTTTTCACGATTCATTAATCTAGACGTGGCTGCATACCTATACATAACGGGAGCGGAGGTGGGAATTTACACACCATGATTCATTAATCTAAATGCAGTTCGTGTTTTTGTAGAAAAATTGAATCTAAGAAATTTATGTATTTAAGGTTTACGGTTGGTACACTGTGATATTTTCGTGGATTTGGCACGTTTCCTATCCTGCCTTCGCATTAGCAAGAAAACTTGGCTACGTTAATAATTTACTGAGTTTATATTGTAGAAAATAATATATTACCACCCATTGTACAGTAGGTATAGGCGAGCTTGCGATAATACCGCTAGGATTGAATCCTGTCATCCCACATACGGCAAAAAGGCATGCACTATTTAAATATACAAAAATGCATTATTATCAAAAACTATTGTACAATACGTCTTGTTTTACATACATAATTTGAAAACACTTCTGAGAAATATGATATATCCATTAGGGAAAATCTTTTTGAAAAAATACACAGCAGAATTCAAACCTACACCCATCGGGAATCACTTCCATGTGCACTGACCACTATGCTATAGATATCTTATTTAAATGCGACAAATTTTAACTTATGGTTTTTACAATACTTTCTGAAGCACTTTGTAAATTGTTACTAATTGATAATCAATGTATTTAAAATCAAAGTATTAAGTTACCTTAATTATTAACTGGTACTTGAACTTGATAATAATTAAATTTAATAAACATTTTTTTATTCCACAAATGATTCACAAGATTTAGAAATTATGAAAAAATAGTTTACGTCTTTTTTATTAATTAAATAAAGAATAGGATGTAAAGAGCTCTCTATAATAAAAGTTTCATAACCCTTTTCGTCAAGTGGTTCAATTTTCAGTTTTTTCTGTACAGTGAATAGGCAATAGAGTTCTACTTGGCTTAAAATTTTTGTGACTGATGCAGATTTACTTACATACTTACTTCACAATGTTCGATCCTGAGAGGATTATATAGGCCACCACAGAGTGGAGGTTGTATTAAGAGATTTTTTTACGAGAAATGGATTTTACCCACTTTCTCAAACTATTAGGTCCATACTATAACTCCATACACATTTTGAAAAACTATGTGTATTTGTCAGACCCAGGATTTGAACCTGGGAACCATGACATTATAAGCTGACGTTTAAGCCGCTCGGCCATCGTGGGCGAAACACAGATGAAGACTAGCATTTTTTTTCTAATTTTTACATTTTCCGGTAATAAAAATGTGAATGTTTTTACATTGTTAATCTCTAAGAAAGTAATAATATATTTAACAAAAATGATAATTTTTTATTGAATTATTTTATTTTTGTATTATAAATTCTCTATGGGTAAGACTATACAAGCAACAAAATCAGAGTGAACTTTTTTGTAAGAATTCTTTAAAAATGGTTATTCTATGAAATCTTCAAATTATGAAATGACGCATGGAAAAGACTAAGTTAATTTAATTATTTATTAATAAAACAAATAATATAATATCATACTATGAAATAACAAACTTGTGGCTATATAATCCTCGCCAAAGTAATTTCCTAGCGCCGGTAACAATGAGACAAAACACATAATATAATAATATATTAATAATTATTGGTGTGTATGTTTACATTTTGTAAAGTGGAATACATTGCAGGAGATCGGCCACTTCTAAAATCACTCATTCATTTGTTATTATAACCAAAATTAAAATATATTAAATAATTAATATATTAATTATAATAATATATTAACTATTGATGTGCATGATGTACATTTTGTTAAAGTGCATCACTTTACAGTAGGTCGGCCACTTCCAAAGTCACTCATTCGTTTGTTATTATAACCAAAGTTAAAATAAATATGCACTGGAATTGATAATCGGGTTATTATTAAATATTTTTTAATGAGTTATTTTATTACAACGTTTTTATTGGCTCGTATTCTTGTTTGTCCGGTGGTTGTTCGTCCAGTACAAATCTTGCAATCGATTTTTAACTAACTTCCCGACTAGATAGACATTTGAAACTTTTAGATTATATATCAGAACACGATGCCAATGCATTATTTTAATACTTTTAGCCATCTTTAAGCATAATAATGAATTCATTTTCAGTTAATTCTGTTTTGTATGGAAAGTTATTTATGAAACATCAGTAAAAAGTAAAAGACTATTATTGGTAGCTAAGGCGGTGGTCCTAGCAACTAAATTATTAATATATACGTGCGTTACTATGGGAATCGAAATGAAATTTCAATTGACATTTCAGTATTATATATTCGTTTGTTTTTTATTTACTTCATATCAAGTAAAAGTTTGAGCATATTGAGCATAATAATTCAACAGAAAATTTTAAAATGTTGTATTTAAAAGTTATTTTTATCTTGTAATTATTTTTCGTAAGAGTTCGCTATCCAAATGGAAATGACTGGAGCAACATTCAACTCGATGCGGAGTATCTGGGAATCACGATTATACTTGGTCAAAATCAAATGCCGCCTATTCGACGCTTGCATTCTGACGGTGCTGCTTTACGGTAGTGAATCATGGTACCTTACGATGACTCCGAATACTAAGCTTCGAGAGCCAATGATTGCAACTGATACTGGATGAGTATAACTTTAGCAGTAACGAGGAGAGAGAGAACGCATCAAGCAGCCTCTCATCACGCAGTAGTGAAGAAGCCACGTGCTGCGGATGCCAGAGGATAACCTCAACCTGGATTGCCTGTAAAGCCGCTAAATACTAACTATATAGTGTATATGGCAGAGCTTCGCGTGCTATGGCCTGAAACGTCGCAAGGAGACTAACTAACGCATGGGTTCTCGGAGGCGTGGTGTGGTGTCCGTATGCTCAAGTTAAGGAGCGGACATGGCCGAAGAAGAAGAACACGACACAATTAAACTCTTGTCAATGTAACCTAGAACCATTTGCAGTGGGTGCGTCTGCATGAGGTTCAAAGTATTTTTGAATCGATACTGTTGAGTATTGTAAATTATAATATGCATCTGAGGTATATTAATAATATTATACCAAAGATCTAAAAGTATATCACCTTATTGTAAACTGCAACGCACACCTGAAACTATTCCACACCACGAGCCCAAAAGCCCAAACCATAATGGGTAATTTATCAGAAAATACCATCTTGAGTAAACATAATATTGTAGTGTTTCCGGAAGTACAGATACTCGTGGAAACGTCTGGCGAGATGTTTGCTGATATTTTAATAAGAATGTTAAAATAATTGTAATAAACTGGATACATATTTATCTGCTGAGTTTCATTTTTATTTTAGGATAGTTTTGGGGATTATAAAAATCTTTCACCAGTCTGCATTAGCATATAAGCATTTATGAACTATTGATAGACTTTATATTTCTTTTCACTTATACTCTACAATCTACACTATTAATATACATTTGTATACATACACAATAAATTATAATTATATTATTATCAAATACTACATATATGAATTGACTAGGAATATAACTACGAGGACCATTATTTTTGTAAATACATACATCGGCATGTTATTAATTTTTTGCCGGTGCGTCAATAAAAAGATTTTTTTTAAATCTCCGTATTGATGGATTCGATATATTTTTTGATAACATTCTGTTCCATTTTTTTTGTAACCTAATGATTTTCCGTCTAAAATTTGAATTCAAAAGATTTTTTTTGTTTTCATCACAAAAAAATCTAATATAAAAATTCTAGACTGAGACCTTCTTGCAACCATTGATTCTATTTAAAATATTTAAAAAAATAAACCATAACAATAAAATTATCAACATTGTTTTCACGAAACAAACATTTAAGAAGATTTTTTTGTTTCAGAAATCTTAACTAACATTATTAATAAGCATATTGATAAGCATTTCATATAAGAACTACTAGTTAAATTCGTCGTAATTAAGTAGGACACCCGTAGCTTAACTGGAAAACCATACTGGCGCAAATCCTGAGGTTACAGGTTCAAGTCTCATCGTGTGTCGTATTTTTTTTTTCTAAAAAAGATTTTCTCTAGTGGGTATATGCATGAGATGTTTTAAAATGGGTATGTATAATAAAAACCTAAGCCATACAAATAAAAATTATTGTATCCACGAAATTTGGTTAATAGTTAAATATTGTATGTTAATTTTGGTGAGATATTATCAGGTACAACAAAAGGATAGCATGTTGATTTTCAAGTAAACCTGTTGTCATATTCTAGTTTTTTTTTATGAGTAAACTGTTTTCTTTATCGAAATATGCTAGACTTTTGTAGATATGTGCATATGAAAAAATTATTGTATTCTATTATATTACGCAAACTAAAGAAATGTTATTGTACGTATTATATATATATATATATATTTATATGTAATATATAGATTTAATCTCAATGTTAAACACATAGGCCGGAACTACTTGACTTTAAGCTACTGCATATATACTAAAATAATGATCAAGAATATATCAAGTTAGATATATTACACACATACGACATTATCTCGAGGCGGTGCATTATGTAGTTCACCCTTTTTAGACGTCTTTGAGTGAGGTAAAGTGAATCTAAGTCGCTAAGATAGATAGGCAAATCTTCGAGCTTTGAAAGCTCGGTGAAGGCATTGAGGCGATGAAACTCAATTACAGGAAAGTCTGCCGATGTTAAAAGCTTCTCGCTTGTATCGTGTCTTTGAGATAGATTGGAGAGTAGGTAATATAGAAAATTGGCTGGAACATATTTATTGCTTACTACAGAAATAACATAGTGATTTAGTAACATGTATGTTGAATGAAAATGTAGATCGTATTATGACTAGTAAAATTGCTTGATATCATCATCAGCCGGGGTCAATCCACTGCTGGATTAAGGCCTCCCCAAGCTTCTTCCAACTCTCTCGTCCTGTGTTATTCGCTGCCACGTATTTCCGCCGAACTTTACCAGTTCGTCAATCCAGCGACTTTTAGGGCGACCCTGCGACCCCTTGGGTACCACTGGATGACGGCATTTGTCCAGTGGCCGTCCTTCGGCGAGAAATATGCCCCGCCCATCTCCATTTTAGCTGTTTGGCAACGTCTATAACATCGCGTACTCCTGTCTGCTTCCTAATCCATTCGTTTCTCTTACGGTCCTTTCGCGTGATGCCCAACATACACCTCTCCATGCCTTGCTGTGCGACTCTTGCCTTTGGACATCTCTCGTATTGAGGGTCCACGTCTCGCAGCCATACGTGAGCACGGGTAGCACACATTGGTTGAACACCCTACGCTTAAGATATAATGGTAGGTCACTCTTGAAGATACTATTCAGACGTCCGAAAGCACTCCATCCCAGCTTTGTTCTTCGAGCAATTTCATCGTGCATGCTTCCGTCTATGGGCACCTGCTGTCCGAGATAGACGTAGCTGCTGACTTTCTCGAGTTGGGTGCCATTAATATAGATAATTGCAGGGTCCGAAAAACAGTTCCTCATCACTTTTGTCTTTGAGACATTTATCTTTAGGCCGACCGTTTGACTGACATCCACGAGTTCTGGAATTCTACCTTGGAGGTCATTCGGGTCTTGTGAGAGTATAACAACATCATCTGCAAAGTGCAGGTGACTGAGGTGCTCCCCATTAATTGGAACACATTTTTCCTCCCAATCATGTTTCCTAAATAAGTCCTCAAGAGTAGCGGTTACTTGAAATAACTGGACTGAATTCGTAAATAATTGAGTAAATCATCTCTTCTCTCCTAACTGCCTTCTCGGAACAAGGTTACTGTTGTAGAGTAAAACAATCTCCCGATTTTCAACCACTTGTTTCACTTTTGCCTACAATATGATCTCATAAGTAAAAGGTCGGGTGTCCTTTTTATGAAAATAAGTTCAAAATATGTTCATTTTTAAAATTTGTCTACCTACGTATTGAAAAACTAACCATCACTATTTGTAATTTGTAGTCTTAGTTCAATGGATACAAAGACGACTGACAGAGTTTAGTGTACATTATTTATATTGAATCTTAACAGTCTACCTCCACCCTTATACTCTTGGTAATATAGAGTAGGAACTGTTACACTCCCACATGTTCCCCATTTAGGAATGTCTCTGTGGATCTGGAGAACCCGAATCGGTATCAAGCCGACAAATAGTAAGGGTTGATCACGAAAATAAATAATAATAAAGCTGGAAATGCTGTAAATCGCGGCCGTTTAAAAAATATCTGCAGCGTCGCCATTGTAGACCGCTTTCAGCGGAAGAGCTCGCTGAAAGCGCTGTCGAAAACGGCGCTTCTCGCTGAGAGCGAAATATAAAATGGCGGATAGAACGCTGCAGACTGCCAAACAGTAAACATTATTAACTCGCGCTACGCACAAAATAAATGAAATTATATAAATGTAACCATTAGTAGATATTAACGTAAATAAATCTCGTCGTTTCTGACCACAATTCCGGTCTGTTATTTGTCCACCTCCAAGTCCTGAACCCGACGAAAAACCTTAAAAAAAAATAAAAGTGACAGTATCTTTTCACTTTTGTAAATAGAGGGAGATGACAGAACCCAAAACTAAATCCGTAGGACCTGTCATCTGTCAGAGCGTTTAAAATTTGCTTAATAAAGCTAGAGTCACAATAATTTATTGGTATACTATTTATCGTGAAGTGTGCGTCTATGATAAAGGTATGTTAAAATAACTATCCCATCAAAATTTTCGTTTATGGCTTTCTGTCACATCAAAAAGATTGGGAATCACTGAATTTTATATGATTGATTTATCCATTAATAATCAGGTCGCTTTTATTGATGATGTCATTTCATTTAGATGACTGAAGAGTCGTTGCACTTAGGCACTATTTGACTATCTCGTAGTACAAGCGCGTTGAAAATGTAGACCTCGGAGACGGACCAACAAAAACGAAATATATGTATATATATAATTTATAGTATACATAATATTATAATCATCATCAGCCTGAATCTATCCACTGCTGGATGAAGACCTCTTCGAGCTGCTTCCATTTCTCTCGGTCCTGTGAATTGCGTTGCCACGTACTCCCGCAGAACTTCATCATTTCATCGATCCAGCGGCGTCTAGGTCTACCTTGCGGACGTTTTGTACTTCTTGGATACCACTGGATGACTAGATTTGTCCAACGATTGTCTCTTCTTCTAGCTATGTGTCCAGCCCATCTCCATTTAAGGCTTTTAATAAACTCTATTACATCGCAAACCCTTGTCTGCTTCCTTATTCATTCATTCCTCTTTCTGTCCTTTCGCGTTATGCCCAGCATGCACCTCTCCATACAACGTTGTGCTACTCTAAGTTTCTGGATCTCTCTTTTACTTAGGGTCCATGTTTCATAATTACTAGTTTCATAAATAATATAAAAAATTTATATTTACAAATAACATTGATAAAATCGGTCAAAAATAAATCTAGTATAAGTTATACTATTTAAGACATTTATTGAAAATATTGTATACGTTTAATCTTGGAAATACATAAGTTTAATGGATTAAATAATATTGTAATATAAATAATAATCTGAATTTAATATGATATTGTTGTTTCTGATAGTAAAGACTTAATGAATGGGTTAGCGAGATTTAAAATAGTAAAGCAAATCATGGTGTACTTATGGCGTTTCCGCTTCATAAATCTAGTCAGCCAAATATGAAACTGCCGAAAAACGTATGAGATCATGGTGGAATTACTTTGTGAATAGTGCGAAGCATTATTTTTTTCCAATCTTTCTCATTTTTATTAATTTATGTGAAAAAATGAAATGAATCGGCAACTTACACACCGGTATAAATCAAACTTCATTCAAACTCAGTTTATTTCTAATGTAGTTATTTGTTATTAAAAGTATTTTTTCTGTTATATTTTCGTTTTTACTTTATTTTCCATAAAAATTGATAAAAAAAATCAATCCCAAAAGTTTCGGGATCAATCCCGGGATTCATAGGTATTGAAAATAGCTCGGGATCCCGGGATTGGAATCCCTATTCGTCACTAATATTTTATAATATTATTCAGTTCAGAGCTCAAACTTTGGTTATTATCACGGATTTGCATCACCTGGTAGTATGCTACGTATTACCTAAACTAGTATGACTAAACCGTGGACGAGCGGAGTTCAATCGGTGACTTCCACAACATTTACTCATCCTACTAAGTAGTTTCATCACAGCGTTGAGGTAGTTCCATCACAGCATGAGAGAATTAAGTTCTACTATCGGTGAACTTGAGGCAATGTTAGACGTACGCTGTGTAAGTGACGTGGAGATAGACGGTTTACAAAGTGTGGATTTATCAGATTATGATAATATTATAGTTGTACGAGTACATACGAAAAAAAAACTGTACTCTTTGAGGAGAGTGGTGAGTACTAATCTTGGCATATGTACTTCATGCAGGTGTACACTCATTATGAACATTTAAGAAGAAGAGCAACACGCAATTCATCCACCTAAAAAATCAATTATTTTATATATCGACTGTAGAAAGAATAAAGGACGTAACCCACAGTTTTTTCAAAGTAGGTTTTATTGGATAATACCGTTGTAAACAACTAAATACACGTTGTGTCCAATAGATGTTAGCTGTAAATGCCGACTTATTATCTAAATTTAGCTGGCAATTTTTTAAAAAGAAGGAAGTGAAATGGGAAAATCGACTAAACCATAAATTTGTTTTTTTTTAATTAACTCAATTATTAATATCAGAGTAGGAATATAAAAACCAAATTATTAATTATCAAGCACTTCACGATTATGTATATTTTGTATTTTTACTTTGACCGAAAACCATAACAGAAACGTTTTTGCGCCTCCTGTAAAATTTTATTTGTATGGATTACGTCAATTTTCTTTTCTGCAGCCGGTATGTAATCAAATTGCTTCGGATATTGATATATTTCACTTACGTGAGATGAGTTTAGGCGGACGCTGTTTTATAAGTTTTTAAGATAGGGTTTACTTAATTCACCCGGCGTGTTCGAGTGAATTTTATTGTTTTACTCATATTACCTTGTATGTTTTATTTAAAAATTAAAAATATACTATCAGTGAAGTAGGTATATGTCTGTGATTTCAAAATATTTCCCCTTTGATCAGTGTTTTGACTATTTCCGTGATATCTAAACACAATTAACTATTTAATAATCATTTTTATTTTCATCTATCTGTCTGTTCCATTATAACTAAAAACAAATACTAAACCAACATTGATGATACTTATACAGTATAGATAACATTTTTGTAACAATTTAGTAGATAAAGTTTCATCTTGTCATATCAAAAGATATTAAAAATAAAATCTCTTAAAAATAACGCACTTGCAACCATTCATCACGAGTAAGTAAAGTTTTATTTGATTAATTATTTTTTTAATTAAATAAAAAACAGTTTTATAATACTTATTACACTTTATAATTAAATTTTGGACGGGTTTCGTCCTTCTCAAAGTTGATAATGTCCCTTTGAGGAGGACGAAACCGGTCAAAAATTTAATTAATGAAGTAGAATAAGTACTATAAAATTGTGTTTTATTTAATTAAACAAATAATACAATGCAGTTCCACCATGAATTGATAGTTAACAATATAAAAGAAAGTAAGTACAGTGGTTAAATAGCAGCGGTGGAGTGATTAAGTGGAGTGCTGGTAGAGGAGTGCGCGCTTATATACAACCGTTATCGATTGATCTAGCTCAATTGATCTCCCAGTCGAGCGTGAGAGTCTGATAATGACGACCCAGTCTAAATGCATTGGATGTACAGCTGAGTAGAAGAGCGCGTCTATATACCTAGATGTGTAATTATATTATATTCAAATCTAATCTGTCTATATCTTCAATCTATCTACATTTTATTTTCGTGTTTATTAGGTACTTATGTCATAATATTATCTAACTGATATTTATGTATTTTACGCTGACGAAGTCGCAGGCAAACACTAGTATAAAATATTATATAAACGGTGATTAACGTGGCTATAGAAAATGGTTTAGAAACAGAATGTGGATAATGGCGATTTACCCATTTACTTTACAGCGCACAGTTAGAGAGCCTTACTGGGTAGGTAGTTCCAACAACACGAGAGTTATTCCTTCAGTTTCCCATTAGTTTTGAGAACTAAATCATGTCATTGTTTAAATGCAACGCCATCTTGCGACGCGATTATGCTGCCTTTGTTTGCCGCTGTAATATTAATAACCCGGACGATTGCATTGCCAGACATCCGTGCTGACGAATGCATTCGCGGATGCAACGAAAATGCATTATTTATATCGTGAAGCTATCTTGCATAATATTAAATTTATTGAGAACAATAATTTAATGTATGGAACAAATTATTGTTGGAGTCACCTCCCCATGCCTTATATTGATATAAAATTTTAATGCCACCGTACTTGTCATATAGGTACAGTATTGAGTAGGGGAAGATTACTTGCAACAGGGGTAAGTTGCAACAATCGATTTGAAATGGCCGCCAATCACAATTTTAACAAAATTTATTAGTTGTACGTCAGATGGTAGTGTAATGTACACCGTGGTCTAAAAATCAGTTAAATATATTGCGTCAGACAGGAGATATTATTAAAAGTTTGTTTTCGTTTACTCAGAGTATTTTTTTTTAAAAGGTAAATATTTTTTGTTACTTTTATACTTTATTAATTTGGATATCTGTGTTATATATTTTCTTGCCAAAGTATTGTAAAATGTACGCACGGATCTTAAATTCACTCAATATTACAGCAATCACAAAATTTTGAGACTGGAATTCCATTTTAGATGACGGGGTCGGTTGCAACAAATGTTACGGGGTTAGTTGCAATATATTGAAACTGACCCGAAGTAAAAAAAAATGTTAAATATATTATATAATAATAATAGTGATACGGAAACATAATTAATAAACTGTGGTTGTGTAAAAGACCATTAGGTATTAACGGATGAAAATTGAGAGATTTCATGCGACGAATCTTGGATGGATTCTTAATTTTGTGTGGTTTCACACCAATGGAAGTAAGGAAAATGAAACATGTGGGCATACTTTATCTGTACCAATAAAATGCTTTTTACATAAAATGTCTCAACTGCAAATCAGATGTCCTTGATGCCTCCAAGTAGATGTTGCAATTTGCCCCAGAGGTGTTGCAACTAACCCCGCTGTCGGGGCAAACTAACCGCTAATTGCTTTACGCGTAATAAACTACATAATAACATCTTAGAATAATAAAATTGATACTTAATCGATTATCAATTATCTGAGATATGATATAGAGATAGATGTTGGCCAACATATAGATACCAGTTTATTTGATATTATAAAGAGCTATCAAATAAGAGATAATAAAATATACTGAAAATTTCTTTCAATAAGTTGATTGTGTCATGAGCTGTTTGGCATGTTGCATCATCTTGTTCTAATTACAAATCGTAAAGGTTAAATTTATCTAATTCATGTCAGAAAAATCAGTAATCATGTTCCTGTAGCGTTCTCCATTGACAGTGACTGCATTGCTAGTTTCGTTTTAAAAAAAATACGGTCCAGACCATACTGTAAACCACACCAAACTCAGGCCTTGAAATAGACCGGAGCGCACTGGAGCGCCGTTCCTGTTCCTAAAATACCCAAAAGTATCTCTTCGTCTCGTGGAAAAAAATTTACCATCTGAGCTAGATAGGCCATATAACAAAAAATCTAACATAGTAGATATTTATTTTTATAAAATATACAAAAAATGATAGTCCAAAATGTTAAATTTTGGGGAATAAAAGGGGTTTCAAGAATAAAATGTTGGTTTTCATTACTTCAATGCGATAATAGTGCTTATTTACGAAGCAAGTGAAGATGATTTTCTCATGAAATAATGGGTCTATTTCAAGTTGTATTTATGCCCAATCAGCAAAATTTCAACGAACCAAATTGTCATTCGGTGTAAGTTCTTGTGTTAACTGTATTTTATACGTTTTCCAGAAAGAATATTCCATGAAGTGTCATAAGAAAGTTTAGGTTCTCAAGAACGATATGTAATTTCATCCACACTTTCATTAACAACATCGATATTTTTGGCGGTACGTTTACGTTTTTGACGGGTTGGATTCTTAACATCACAAATATTACCATTATTTCAAATCTACAGTACTAATTTGATAATCATTACCTATAATTGTACCAATTTCTCGACTAAAGTGTTTCTATCAGATTACATTCGACAATATGAGACATTAGTTCAATGCACAACATGATATTAATATTTTGTTCCGTATGGGCCGGTACGTTTGGTACGACTATTTACCTTTCACCTCTGATACGGATAAATTAATATAATGAGGGACACTAATTTTGCGACGTCTTTGTGTAGACACGTTTTTTATAATTTCTATTCTCGTCCCTCAGTATATAAAAATATCTGAAAATGTTATATCAGTATAATATACTCATTCGAAAGTTAATGGACGAGCTATGATTACGTAAAAGCTTTTTCATTTTGATGCATCCGATAGGTTTAGTTTCGATAATGGGGTGCCAATCAAAATATATATAGAATGAAATACAAGACTTTTAAAAATAATTACATATTGTAAGTATTGTAAAACTATTACGAATTTGAATCTTAATAACAATCAATGCAACCTCGAATAAAATCGAATACAATAAGATAGTACCAAGTATCACCAGAATGATAATTTATCGCCACTGCACAATTTGTATTTTATTCAGGTTCAAGTCATTTAAAATAGATTTTATCTGTCACATTTAAGTGTGTGCAAATGTGTGCAAGTGTATTATGAAAATGGGGTATCTAACGGGGTAGTGCATGCGTACCGCACGACACTGTATCCTGATAGTGTCGCATAGCCTCTCCTACTCAATTCCTATCTCCACCTCTACGTGGTGAACCCTGGAAGCCTGAGCAACTACACCTCAGATCAGGTAGTCAACTCTGGTGAAAGGTGTGATCAGGACTAACCGAGAAGGAAGAAATGGCCCTCCGAAAAGAGGGTTGAGCGTGAGGTTAACAACCCCACCTTATAAAAGCTCAATTGTTACGAATCCTCAACGAAAGCTTCGGAAACCGGCAACATCTCCTCGACGACCTCACAAACAAAACATGGATTTGATTTTTGGTACATGGAACACACGAACACTGTGCCAACCAGCTGCTAAAAATCAGGAACTGGAAAAGACGTTCGGAGGACCGTTCCGGCCGGAGGACGGCGGTGGAGGAGGCCAGGGCTCGACTTGAGCTTTAGCGCCATCGAAGAAGAAGAAGTATGATGAAACTATGTCACACTATCATTTTAAACATATAATCCACCCAAAGTCCATTGTGTAGCTTGTGTTGACTTTTTTTAGACACTCGGCCAAATTCTTTATTACTGTCAAGACATACTATGTATACTTATGTTTATTCCTATAATAAAATATTAAACCACCATGTAAAATGCTTAGTCTTAATAAATGTATAAACTGTAATACATTTTTTGATTTAAATTAAAAATGTATGTCACGCATTAAATTGTCATATAGGTAAGTCATAATCATCATCAATGATGATTTTGTTGATCCAGAGCGGGTCCTAGTTTCAACCTAGGGCTTTGTTCATTTTTCACATTCTGCGTTAGTGTCCTCTAGGTTTTAGCACTGACCGATCTAGTTACCTTATTGATACTGTTCTATCTCCAAAGGTTGGGCATTGTCCATTCATGATACATAGTCTGCACATCGGATTTTTTCAACGAATTACATTGATTTTAAGATACGTTCTCCCTCGGTGAAGTAAATAACTTGGTAAATAGATAGTGTTCTTCATTTTTAATATAATATGTAGAATAATATCATATAATATGTAAGGTACTTATTGATTTCATTTGAAGAACTAGACGTGTAGCTCTAAGAAGAGACAATCGTTGGATAAATCTAGTCATCCAGTGGTACACAAGAGGTACACAACGTCCGCAAGGTAGACCTAGAGGCCACTGGATCGATGAAATGGTTAAGTTCTGTGGCAGTATGTGGCAACGCAATGCATATGACAGAGTGAAATAGATTCAGCTTGGAGAGGCCTTCATCCAGCAGTGGATAGATTCAGGCTGATGATAATGATGATATCACGTATATTATATTTTTTTATTCTCCGTAATTACATCGCACTTTGTAATTTTGGGCTTATTAACACACTACTAACCTTTTAATTATCACATTTAAATAACACATTAATTATATCTAATGGCCAACGACTCCAAACGTGCCAGTTGCGGTGTTAGCACTAAATGAGTTATTAAATATATTATTTTCAGTCCATTCTCGAAAACAGTCTAAGGCTAAGGAATAAGCTTCTTGACTAGCATGAGGCGTTGAAGAGGAAGAAAAAAAACAACACAAACAATAATACTCAAAATCCTATAGGAATCAACAAACAACTGTGAGCGAATGGATATGACGTATAAAATTGTATTGAATTAAAATTAAATTATATTGCATCAAAAGAAAATGAATACCTAGACAATAATAATTGTTTGTTTTTTGCTGAATATATTCAAACTTGATAAGTCGTTTATTTCTCATAACGCGAATAAAAAGATTATGCGAAAGCTTTCCGGAACAGCAGTGAAAAATGAATTAATGAAAAATATATTAACTCAGTTACAAAGTGTTGGTATATGTGTATAACCCAATTATAAATTGAAAAAAATACGAAGAGCACTTCATTTTAAGTAATCACTTTTCCGCACCTTATAACCGCATTTTTGGGGAAATGAAGTGTTTTATACTTAGCTCGGAAAAGCTCTCAGCCATTGTAAAAATATCAACGTTCGTTGGAAAATTAAAATTTAGGCATTATCTTCTTTCCCTTGTTTCTTGTTTTATCGTAGATCTCATAAACATCAAATGATGTTATGTGCTATATTTACTTAAGTACTTTATGAATAATTGATTACTGTTAAATGAATATCATTTCCACAGTTAACTGATAATTATTCAAAATTTATATTAATTACAAAATTTTTAATCTTGTATTCTTGACTGTTATACTGAATGAGTATTGTCATAATAAAAACAGAACTTTAATTATTATTTTCACTAAGAATATCATGTACTTATAGATGTTCATTTATATTATTTGAAATTTTAATATTTAACCCATTTTGGGTAATATACTTATTCCGGTGTAGTAATTGATGCTGTTTTATAAAATAAAAAAATAATAAAGGAAACGTACCTATTTTTGCTTGTTTAGTACATAAGCTGATTTTCTGATGAATTACCACGGTTACTCTTCTTGTTCTTCATCATATTTCTTTCACCTTGTCACGCCCCCAGCATTGGAGCATGGGGCATAAGTACAAGTTCACGCCACTTCCCTAGGTCCATCGCCGACGCTCACGTCTCCCACCATGTCATATATTCAGTGTGTAGATCATTTTTATAGCACCGCTGTAGGATTGTGGAGGGCCTGCCATGGTGACGAAACCATTGAGGCTGTGCCACCAGGGTACAACGTGTTGCGCTCTCTGGCGGCGTTCGGAACACTCAATGTGAAAATAATTAATGTTTTCGATTAGTAGAGTGAAATTTTTAAATTGTGGTACATTGGATTTGTTTTAGTTTATTTAAAACAATACGCTATAATAAAGTGTAGAAACATGAAAAATATGTAGCACAGTTAGGGATTGCAATACCGAATGAAAATACCATACCGGTGTTCGTGAAATATATGAAAAAAAAAACAGTAGGTATCTACCAATATATTATATATAAATCTCTTTAAAATAATAATATGTTACAGCAAAAATATCTAAATAGGTACATACATGTAAACATGTAAACCTTTAAAAATAGGTAAAGGTTAGACATGATTATGAGATTTTGATGTTTACCCTAGAAATATTCGCTACTAAGGCTGAGGTTACTAATGATTATACAAACGAATAGTATTTTACTGCGATTTCAGATACCTACATCAAAAATACACCTAACAATTTCTAAAACCCGCGAGCGACTGGCGAAGCATTAATTTAAGTAAATAATTACCTAAATTGTAAATGTTTTTGACACATTTACACGTGTCATTATTGTTCACAGACATCGAAGGGCAACGGAAGTAAACTAGGCATCGCGTAAGCCGTCAAAAAAAATACGGTCCTGATAAATACATTTTGTTTCAACTTTCAACACCATTAATGAAGCGTCTAGTTTCAAAAGCCCTAAAACGGTTTTTGAATTTTTTTTAGTTAGATAAATGTAGTTAGATGGATATTTTTGTGACCTATATGATGGCGAAAGATTGAACTCTAAAAACGCGTAAATTCGTCAGTACGTATGATCAAAAATTAGGGTAAATTTCAAAACTCGCTTAAATGGTTGGGTGTGCTTTTCAAATATGGAAAGCCAAAATACTCTTTAAAATGTAAGGAATTAAAAAATAAATACATAAAGTTCACAGATTTAATAGATATGATTTTTTCTCATTTTTCTCAAAACTACCTAAAATCGTTTTAGGGGCTTTTGAAACTAGGCGCTTCATATATTGGTATTGTCTGACTTTTTCTGAGGTTTTGAAATACTGGTATTGCAATCCCTAAGGACAGTATCACGTTTATTATTAAATTTGTACTCGAACAATAATTCTCGAATAAAGTGTAGCGGTGTTTGTTTTCATTAGTTTTTCACTACAGCGGAAACAATGGTGTCCTCAAATAAATGTCCTGTTATACTGGAAAACTTCCCTGAAAAGCTTTCACTACAATGAAAGCTTCAAAATGCCACTGTTCGTTTTGTTGCTAGCATACAATGAAATACGTAAAAAGCACGCTGTAAACACTGTGATGTGATACCTCGATATTTCTTCCATCATCTACTATGAAGTATGATACCGCTGTGTCATAAACATTATTATCCCTTAAACATTGTTCTGGGAATATGAAGGAAATACCTTATAAGACCAAGATTAACGCATTAGAAAGATATACATTATTTATTATATGAATTAAAAAAAATGAAAGACATGGCAACAAAACACTTCGCGATAAAAAATGTTGGTATAATTTTTTCTTGAAATTTCGTGATAGTTTACTGTTAAAATACTTTTTATTTGACATGAATGATGTGAGTGTATGACAACTGGATTATGTAAATTGAATAATTTTACATTCATAGTTTATATACCTTGCCTTGCGACTCCCGCCATCCTAAACCTGCAGCGCGTAGATCGCTTTTGTAGCACCGCTGCAGGGTGAGGGAGGGTCGGCCACGATGACGGAATCCTTGAGACTGTGCCACAAGGGTACGAAGTATCGCACTCTTTGGCGGCATCCGGAACACATGTCACAGTCACGTAAAAAACGTAAAATGTTTTTTATATACCTACCAATATAAAATTACTGGTGTAATTTACGGAATCACACTTAAAACGTAGTCATGAAAAATAATTCGAATGAATTATAAGTATATTGATAACTTATAGATGAAAGCACTCATACGGCAAGTAAAAGAAGTGAGTTAGAGTGCCATTCGGTCCAACTTTTTTTTCTAGAATTTTTTATATACCTAGTGTATTGAGCTTAAATATTGGGACCATACCTAAATAAAATTTCATATAAATAAAAAGGATTTCAAGTTATACACATTTATATTTTTTATAAAAATTGATATATTTTTTAAAATAGATATAAAAAACATTAAAACTATGAATTAGTCAAAAATCTAAACGGTGAAAAAGTGAAAACTTAATAAACTAAATTTTAATAATAAATATAATCACACAATTAATGTAATAATAACGTAACCTAAATATGTGATAAATACACATTTTTTTAATAATAATTGTAAGTTTATCTTTGACTTTAAAAACATCTATTTAATGTTTTCAGATGCATATTTGTTAATTAATACAGTTGAAATTGTAAATTATCAAAAAAAATCTCAAATTGCAAGCTTCGTATTTTTCCGCTAGGTTCTCTGTTTGCATATAGGATCCCCCTTAACGACAATGCAGAGACACCATAAGGTTGTGAGCGGCATCCTACAATTTATTCGGCACCTTAGCAAGTAAGAGCTGATCTTATTAAGTTAGTCGAAATTTAACCCATAGCCGTCGACTGAAATATGGAGATAAATTTTGGCGGGAAAATTGCCTTTAATCTACTTATTGATGAAAAAAGTTCCCATCAATCCCGACGACGCGGGGCCCTTTATGGGGCGGTTCAGTGTCTTATTTCGATGTTTATGAAATATTATCTGTTTTTGTCTTGTAATGGTGGTGGGGTGGGGACCCATATTGTAATTATTCTACTCATTTATTTTTGACATAGTAGTTTATAAGTTGCTGTAACTATTTAATAATTGTATTGAATAGTACGGATTTTTAACAGTTAGTGACAACATAGGCCGTTCGCACATACAATATATTTTCGACCGCGATACGGCCATATCAAAGATGCTTGCAATGTTGCAACCAGGGAACTCTTGTTGAATAGCCATTAACAGGGAACTCAGAAATAATGGGACTGAAATACATAACAGGTAAGGGGATAGCAGGTAACCGACTCGAGTAAGGAAGAATCCGGGTTAAACTTACACACGTGTTAAGAATACGTTTTACGTCGAATACTGAAAACTGCTCTCGGTTTATGCATTTACGCTCATTTAATGTTGGTGTATTACACACACTATTGCACGTGGATAATGCGTGCTTTATTTTCGTAGGACACTCACACATTCAAAACCCTGCCTGCATCAAGATGCGACGTGTTGAATATAACCTATCGGTATTATATTTATTATCTGTTCTGTAGTTGCAACTCTTTCTCGCGGACATGTCCACTATGCGAAAATGATGTGGGCATTGATGTGATGCGGGCACCATCAGAAACGTCAACAACAAAAATTCAACCCCCATAAACATAACTGCACAAAAATTACACCAGACGCCGAAACTTATTGGTACATAAGAAGGCTAACAATTAGGCGAAAATATTTGGGTTTATCTGTCAATTGGGCACACGTCAATGCACAGTGCATAAATTGAAAGAAAAGTTGTGATGTTCATCTGTCATGTTTTTACGTGAGTAAGTAATGTAGATTTGATGAGTTTGATAGATATATTAGAAATAGTCGATCGCTAGGATAGCGTTTGTGCATGTGTAACTGCGACATAGACGATATTGTATATGCAACCCGTCGACTGAAATTTTTTGTATGCAATGTATACTGTTTTCAACCAAAAATATTACATAAACACTGTGTGTGACGGCACATTAAGTTACATGTATTTGGTGAATGCTAACAAAATACATCGACAGATTCGACGTGTTGCAGTTGAAACGAGGTTGTATGTATGACTCGCTTTACTGAGCAGGTGTATCCAACGAGAATGTATGTACGCCGGGTCGCACATTTAAACATGTCTCGACTTCGACGCGTCGAATATGTAGATGTGATTTTGTTACTGTTCACAAAATACTTGAAATATAATGGTACTCCGCACACAATTCGAATGCCACATTTTATTTTGAAAATAAAACAGCTGGTGTCGCAGAAAGTGCAGGAGCTGGTTTTTCATTCGTTTCGGCGTGCCGCGCGACGTCACTGTCCCGACATCGACTCGTTTATTCATAATATAATCGCCATTTGCTGCGGACCTTTTAATTAATATTTAATTACCACATTTAAATAACACGCTAACTATATCTAATGGATTATGCACACGGAAGAAAGTTGCAACATTGCGCCCAATTTTGATTTATGACTAAGTATATCCAAGTGATTTCAATGAACGACCAAGCTAATAATTGCATGTTTTTATATGTGCCTAACGTCATCATTTAAATCGAACTCATTTTTAAAAATTTCAAATGTGCAGTAAGAAAATATTCTATTATTATCCGTTGTTAATTATTATAAAGAAGGTCCTAAAATCAATCCATAAATTAATCAATGCTGTTTGTTTATATTGAACATTTTTGAACGGAGTTAGTTTCGAGGCAATAAAATTCTCGCCGTGGTGAGTTGGCTGTCGGAATTTCATTTGTTGCTTGCCCGATACAAGATAAATTTTTGCACGTTCGTTGAAAAAAAGAATTATGTATTTCCCTATTTAGAACGTTTGAATTTAATATGTTTACAGTCTGTTTTATAGGCTATACATCTTTTACCTTTCACTAATAAACTTTGCAATATGATTCTATCAAAGTTCTTTTAGGGCAGTTAAGGAGCACAACCTTTCATGTACTATTGTTAATTTACAATATAAATACTTACGAGTGTAATTCTTATAAGGTATAATATATTCGTAGTATAGTTTGTTTTACATTTATATACTTACGTATGTATTCATAATACAAGGTATTTTTTTATAATGTTAATTAGGGTGTTAATATTTTTATTTATTTTTAGGAATTATTATTACAACGTTTTTATTAGCTCGTATTCTTATTTGTCCAGTGGTTGTTTATCCAGTAAAAATCTTGCAATCGATTTTTAACCAACTTCCCGACGAAACTTTTAGAATATATCAGAACACGATGCCAATGCATTCTTTTAATATGTTTAGCCATCTTGAAGTAGAATTGAATTAATTTTCAGTTAATTCTGTTTTGTATGAAAAGTTATTTCGGAAGAAATACGTAATACATTCCACCATTATTGGTTGCTAAGTGGGTGGTCCTAGCAACTAAATTATTAATATATACGTGCGTTACTATGGAAATCAAAATGACATTTTAGTATTCTAAATTTGTTTGTTTGTTTTTTATTGACTTCATACCAAGTACAAGTTTGAGCATATTGAGCATAATAATTGAACAGAAAATTTAAAAACGTTGTATATAAAAAGTTCTTTTTATCTTGTAATTATTTTTTACTATGTTCGATTCTATGAAGATCATATTAATATATTTTACCTCCAAACAACCTCATCTGGAGTGTGTGTTAGTTTAAAAAGTATATTGATATCTCTGTTAGTGCGTTGAATTGTTGTTTACATAGTTGGGTACAAATTTCATTGTAATTTATCCAATACATTGTGTGTTTGAATCCAGGACATGTACCGAATGTATATGAATACCATATATATATAGGTTTCATTAAATTGTTTTCTTTTTCACGGAATTAAAATAAGCCAGTTACGGGTATTTCTTAATAGCCGTAAAACCTTTTGTTAGTAATTTAATAAAATGTCATAATTTAGCATATATTAAAAACTTGGACAACTGCGATTTAATTTGTAACACTGGGGTTTGGAAAGCATGTAAATTACCGTATTCACTCGTGCCGATCATAATATTATATCCCTGCACAGAAGGAAAGTTAAATTATCATATTTTTTTTTACTAGAAACGGTTGTAAGCCATTGGTTTCTAGCACTGGGTTAAAGACACAGAGACAATATATTATGTAGAAGCTAACCCGTAACCGATAGCGTCGTATAATTCCACTAGGCCACCGTGGGTGCTTGGATGCTTATGGCAAGTTGATAAGGATTGGTACCAAACAAATATGTATCGTTTTCTACTAGACAATTACCTACGTTTCTTGAAAAAAATAATTTTAGCGGATTCCGAATCCCGGTTCTTGATAAATCAAATGTTGTTTTTTCAATATGTGTTCAAGCCCAGGGTATCATATGGAGCTTTAATAGGTTTAGAAAGAGGCTAACATCTGTTTCTCGTAAAAGAAGATCTAATAATAGATAATGAAACATTTATAATATATTACACAGTAGCCACATGTAGTCTAAATAACTGATAATTATATTCTCCGAATCGCATATATTGAAAAAATGCACCAACTAACAGCGATATATGCCTACATTGCATTATATAATAATACAATGGTAAATTTATGATACGAGTAGCAATACAATGTTGATTGAATAAATTTATATATGTTACGCCGAATGTGCGAAATTGACCATTACAAGAAATGGGCAAAATTTTGCCTAAATCATGAAAAATGCAAGCCCGTTGCCTTATTCATGAATTAGGCAAAATATCTGCCAAGTGCATGAATTCGGCAGTAAATTTTCTGCCTAGTTCATGCATTGGGCAAATTAGATAGTAGCGCTACGATGGTGTTTTTTTGCAACTAAACCAAATGTGTCAAATGGTCATGCATTGGTCAAAATAGATGGTTGCGCTCCGGTGGTATTTTTTGCAAATAATCAAACTAACCAAATGTGTCAAATGTCATTGATTAGGTACCTATATAAAAATACACCAATCAATAACTACAATGACGTGCATATCCATTTACTATGCCCAAAAAAATCTAAAACTATAATGTGATAACGGGAGAATTTTATTAAAAGGTATTTTCGCGATTTGATTTGTGCTTGGGTATCAATCGTGCAATGGTCGGTTGTTTGTTTGCGATAGTATAATTTGATAGTTGTTTGTGGATACTTGTTAGCTAACCTCAAAATGGACATTCGATTGAATTCAGAATTACAAAACCTAACCTAACCTAATAATAATAATATTATATTATGTCCAATTATTATAACTAATAAAACCATCCGTATTAAATTTAATTTTTCTACTGTCATGTTGACAGTTTGAGAATTCCGTACCCTGGCGAATTCACGCACTCGGCAGATAATTTACCTAATTCATGAATAAGGCAACGGGCTTGACTATTACATGAATTAGGCGAAAATTTTGCCCATTTCATGTAATAGTCAATTTCGCACATTCGGCGTAACATATATAATAATATGTCATATTAACATTTAATAATAAGCTTTATCAGTGGTTTAATTGGATAACCGCGGATAGTGACCCCTGCTTTATTGAATGAAATTATAACAATATGATCTTCGTCCATGCAAATTATTCATTACAGTGTTATTTTTTGGTTAGTGTTTGACTAGATAATAGGGTTTCAATGCGATTTTGACCGAAACAAGTAAACGATATTTAATATTATAATATATCTATAGTACATGTCTAGGAAAAGTATTTATTTTGACACCTGTTACTCCTGTGTCTGAATTTTTCCACTAGAGGGAGCTAATTGTTATGCTTTATGTTACTATATGTCAGAAAATCGGTTACATAGCACATACCTCACTATTTATTTATGTAACTAATAATTTAGACCTTAGGCACTGAGGTTAAATAAAGATATACTATTTTATTTACTATAAAACGAGTCGTAATTAGTATCCATATAAATGATCAGTCTATTTTTTGACAAGTAAAAATAGTAAATTCTTTAATGACGCTTTTCAAAGTGGAACACAGGCGCGCCACGTTGTCCTTTCTTCTGCGACAAGGCAGGGCATACTCGAGGGATTTGCACCATGAAGAGAATCACATGAATGGGGTGGATGTACGGCTTTTAAGTATTACACTAGCTCTTCTAAAACTTTGATGAAGTGAGAAGAAAACATTTCGATGGATTCTAAGGTAGTCAATAGTCAATAATTATGTCTTGGTAAATCACTTCTTATCATTCACGTCTCGGTAACAAATAAAACTTATGTAATTTTAATATAATTTTTAATACTAACTTAAATTGCCATACGAAGAATGTCTTTATTAGAGGTGAGTTGGAAATACTGTCACCAGTTTGTGTACTCAAGTATCGGATGAAACTACCCATACTCAGTACGTGTGGCCCAATAAACTTGTTCCAAAAAACTTGTGATGATATCATCGCGAGTTTCGCTGGTTAGTTGGTAGACTTTCAATACTATTGACATTAAACGCGCGCGAGCGAGATAGCACTCGAATACAATTATATTTTAATTTATTAGTCTATACATGCGAATGACTAATGACTATCTAATGTATGAGAATAGGTCATAACTTTTCTGTAGCAACATATTATTCCCTCGGAAATGTGAGTGAGGTGACTGAGGTGACGCAGTTTACAATAAAAAAAATCACTGTTTTTCATTATGTTAACAAGAATATTGTAACCGAACATAAAAACAACTCATTAATTTAAAATGTGTTGAAAATTTTATAATAAATGGGACGTTTCGAAAACCCCAGCTCAGTGTATTTTTAGCGATTCTATTGAAGCCGATATTTAAAATACTAATATGGAGTTAAGTTTTAGTTCCAGTTTAGTATGAGACTTATGTCTCATACGCACGCCGAACGCTCTATATAGTATTCCAAATACTAGTAAGTATTTTGGAACAAGTTTTGATACTAAGTATTTTTTATACTGCTAGTAAGTATACTTAATCTTAAAAATCGACCAGTTCTTTCACCTCTAGTCTTTATGTGTTCATTACATTGGCGAAAACCTACAGCTCGCATGTAATTGAATTAAATTCTGTATTCAAATTCATATTACGCAATATATGGCTTTTTTCTCTATTTGAAAGTACGTCGTTACGTAGCGCCGATTGTCATAGCATACATCCCAGCCCATATATCCACCCAAACTACTATACTCATTGTTGTTATCCAAGCATTTTAATCAATAATTAACGAATGACTATACAACCGTATTTGCAAAAGCCAGTTATCTTCAGACCATGAAAGCGTCAAGACTAGTTTGACCGTAGATCAACGCCGCGTCAATCGCTGTAATTCATAAACAATCATAAACTCATTACCCACCCATCCGTCACAAGTAGGGAATCCAATCCCTAGCCAAAATTCCCGATTCCCGAAAATGATCCCGGGATTTTGGGATTACAATTTGACAATCCCGGGATTGGCATTTTTTTCCCATTGTTAATATAAAATTTTTATATTTACAAATAACATTGATAAAATCGATCAAAAATAAATCTAGTATAATTTATACTATTTAAGACATTTATTGTTAATATTGTACACGTTCAATCTTGGAAATACATAAGTTTAATGGAGTAAATAATATTGTAATATAAATAATAATGTGAATTTAATATGAGATTCCCGTTTCTGATAGTAAAGACTTAATGAATGGGTTAGCGAGATTTAAAATAGTAAAGCAAATCATGGTGTACTTATTGCCTTTCCGCTTCATAAATCTAATTAGTCAGCCAAATATGAAACTGCCGTAAAACATATGAGATCATGGTGGAATTATTTTGTTAATAGTGCGAAGCATTGTTTTCTTCCAATCTTTCTCATTTTTTATTAATTTATGTGAAAAAATAAAATGAATCGGCAACTTACACATGGGTATAAATCAAACTTTATTAAAACTCAGTTTATTTCTAATGTAGTTATTTATTATTAAAAATATTTTTCCTGTTATATTTTCGTTTTTATTTTATTTTCCATAAAAATTGATAAAAAAATCATTCCCGAAATCTTCGGGATTATGGTTATCAATCCCGGGATTCGGGATCACGGGATTGGAATTCCTAGTCACAAGTACAGTGTACCGTAAGAGTGACCGTACTAGTTGTGTGAGTGCGGGAACACGGATCTAGCCCAGTGCTTTCGCCTAATCAACATCATAGGTTAGTACCTGGATTGAAACCCTGTATACCCCTCCCCTAGACAATATGAATTTGCAATTGGTATGCATTCCTACGTATTATAGAGTGGATAGAAAGACCTCATTTTTCATAGTTCGAGGTAGATTCACCGCTGGATGACCGCTTCTCCTAATTTCTTCCATTTCTAACCCAAAGTAACCTAACTTTTTGAGTTCAATAATCCGCCGAGTTTTAGGGTGTCCCTGTGGTCACTTAGTATTCCTCGGGTGCTACTATATGACTGCGTTTATCCAGTAGTTGTCCACTTAGAGTATATGCCTCATAACTTTGCACTCCGGCTCTAAGATGGAAAAATACAGTTTTTACATTTATATTATATATTTATTTATTGATTACTACATATATTAATTCAAGTGAATATCATTTGATTTAGTTTTATCCGAGGTAATCAGGCAAAGAGGCGTATCAGTGTAGTAACATGTGCAAAAAAAGTACAAATTTATAAAACGTATACTTTACCAAGCGACATGTCCGGCATTTATCTGTTTGACAAACTCTAGTACATACCATAATCTTGTCTGTCTCCTTATTTATCGATCTCTTTTGTGATCTCTCCGCGTTATTCCCAATATGCACCTTTCCATGTCATGTTGTAATTCTCGTAATTTTTAATATAATCAATATTAAGGAACAAAAAAATATTTTGAAATTGAATATTTAGTTAAATCATTAAAAGAATTAATAAAATATCATGTTTTTAGTTGGATTTAGGTATAACTGGAAACGTAAGATTTTAAAACACATGACTCAAGTATTAATTTGTGTATGAAAGGATGACATTTGTATGTTCAGCATACTCTGAAGTGCACATATTATTTATACAAGGTCGTTTACGAAAGCTATTAATTATTCAGAAGCTGTGTCCACTAGTTAGCCAAATGCATTGTACGCTACATTATATGTGTTGCTGGATTTCAAAATCAGCCAAGTCCATAATAGATGAATAGGAGAAAAACAGTTTTTGTTTTCTGAAATACGCAGTGACAAGGAAGAAAGTTTGTATTATTTGGAGTATAGAATACTTAAAAATAATAAATTCCATATTTCGATAATGCAGAACAGTTAGAAAGCAGTTGTTCTTTAGAAATTCCCAAAAAGTCAAAAATACCTAAAAGTCGACTTGGTTGATTTTGAAATCTAGCGACACATATATTCGATATGGGGCCAAGTGTCGATTTTTTTCTGTAGTAATTGGTATTTAATTAACTGATTATTATTTCAGTGCTAAAAAAGATTGACAATCTATGACAACCATCTGAGACCAGTGGTTGTAACCACAGCAAGAGAGCGTGGAGAATAGTAGGCTTAACGTAATCCCGGATTACATTCACGGTTGCCATTTCACAGCCACAAGCCTTGCTTTGCCCACAACTGACAATAGTATAGTCGCGAGTACTTGCGGTTGTCGTGTTCTAAGTGATTTATATGGGATGCACCTGTACAGTGTTTATCTTGTAAGATAAAGGTGCTGCAGTTGTGCCAGGAATAAGATAACACCAAAACATAGTTTGGAAAATATGATACCTGTTGTTCGACTAGGGGTTGGAAAGGGGATTGAAAAATCCAATAATTAACAAGAACTTAACAGTGAAACCAAGTCATAAAAGAAAATTGTTAAAAATTCTCGTCTATCTATAAAATATCTGAAATTATTCGATTAAAACATACATAATTTTGGATATTTTATAGATAAAATAATATTTTGTATCTCTTATAGTTTGGACTAGGCAGGGCTTAAAGAATTTTAAATAATAACAAGATAAAAAGAACTTTTTACATACAACGTTTTTAAATTTTCTGTTGAATCATATAAACTTGACTTAACTAGCTTAAACGATCAAAAAAATTTGTACTTGATAGAAATAATACTGAAATGTCATTTTTACATGTCATATTGATTTCCATAGTAACGCACGTATATATTTATAATTTAGTATTTATAAACTACGACCCCAGACCCCTAGCAACCAATAATGGTGTCGAAATAACTTTTCATACAAAATAGAATTAAGTGAAAATGAATTCAATTCTACTCAAAGATGTATAAAAGTATTAAAAGAATGCATTGTAATCGTGTTCTGATATATTCTAAAAGTTTCAAATGTCTAGCTAGTCGGGAAGTTAGTTAAAAATCATCAATCGCACAATACAAATCTTGGACAAACAAGAAAAAATGTGTACTGGACAAAAGAGAATACGAGCTAATAAAAACGTAAAATAAATACGTATGACTTTGTTTCTTATTGTGCCATCCCCTAGCGGAGGTCGGCCACCATCAAGGCGATCTTATCTTTGTCATCTGCTACCCGGAACAGTTCAGTGGAGCTGCACTCGTACCAATCACGGAAGTTATTAAGCCACGAAATGCGGCGCCGTCCTCTGCTACGATTCCCATTGATCTTTCCTTGAATGACAAGTTGGGGAATGCTGTATTTGTGTCCTCTCATATGAGTACGATACGTATGACTAACAAAGTTTAATATGCACTGTTTATTGAGGATCTTAACAGCCCACCTCCACCTTTCGCTACTGATCGACCATTTTTATGGGCCACATTGAACACATGCGGCCCGCGGCGCACCGGTTGCCGACTGCTGCACTTCACCGTTACGAAAGGATAAACGAAATAGAAAGAAATTTAATAATAAAAAAAATCATGTAATTCTAAACAGAGTTATGCAATGGTCGTTCGAAGTGTACGTGTACATTTTACTATTACATTGGGGGCAGTCAGGAGCCATACAATTCACGAACAAATAAGCAATAAAATAAATCATGACTTACGATGTGAACAAGAATTCACCTTTGGGCCCCCGGTCATAAAAGCCAAATAATCAGAATGTGAGGTGATTTTTATATGCGAATATATATATTTTTTACCTATCCTATAAGGGTTTCTTTGCCTCGCATAGTTTGTGAGAAAAAAATCTCATTCTGTTAAATCGCTCCGCTTTCTATATAGGTAAAACTTTTTTTACAGGATATTGTATTTTTTTTGATTAGTTTTAAAAGAAATGTCCAATTTTATTAACGCCCATTCTCAGTTCGAACAGAGTAGTAATTTATATTAAAAATAGTTTTGTTTAGTTCAAATCAATTCGATAAGAGGATACTAGTTGTAAAGTCAGAATAGGCATAGGAATAGAGCAAGGAAGGGGGGGGGGGGAGGAGCAAACTGCGGCCCGCCGGGTATTTTTTTGCGGCCCGCCATCATTAATTGTACTTCTGATTACGAATAACTTTTTTTATATATATTTAAAAAATATTGACAATAGATTAAAATTTATTTAGCAATAGTACGCGATCCATTTTCAATAGATATTGATAGTGTACCGACAGAGATACAACTTGAGATTATTGATCTGCAGTGTGACACTGATTTAAGAGAATTGCATCGTCGTGAAGAAATTTCTAAATTTTATAAAACCCTTAATTCAGACAAATTCGACCAACTTAAAGATTATGCAAGAAAAATGTTCGTTATTTTTGGATCAACCTATATATTATGTGAACAAACGTTTTCGATCATCAACCTCAATAAAAATTGTTTACGATCAAATATTTCCGATGCCCATTTACAAGCAATTTTGAGAATACCAACTACAAAATTAACACCTGAATTTTACAAAATGTTAAAAAATGTACAACGTTTCAATCTTCTCATTAATTTTTTTGTACTGTTTATTTTTCGTGATAATTAATAGTGTATATCTAAAAATGGTATTTTACTTGCGGCCCGCCGCTCATTTTAAATTTGGCCCTCCATCCAAAAAGTTTGCCCCAATAGAGTATACGTTTTAGGAAGTAGGCTGTGACTAGGGATTGCAATACCGAATGAATATATCAATGCCGGTATTAATACCGGTATTCGAGAGTAAAATGATATTAACGTGCGTGTTTGAACATGTACCGTTTAAAAAATAAATAAAAAAAATGTCGGTTAGGTACATGTTCAAACACGCGCGTCAATATCATTTTACTCCCTACTTCAATTATAGTTTGTCAATTTATGGCTACGGCCGTATGTTGTAGCTTAACCACTGGGGAATGACAAAAGAAATGACGTATTTCAAAAAAACACTACCTTATTCTTAGGTCAATAATTATTATAAAGCAATCATTATTCATAAGATGTTTATCACACTTGAATGGTCAAAGACATAGCTTATAATAAATATCTTTAGAATCATCTTGAAATGTGTTAATCTTGCCGATTTTTTGAGTAATAAAATGCCTAATTCTTGTCAAATTTGGGATCACAGAGATTATCAATATAATTTTTTATCGTGAATATTTTACAAAAATTATCTCTTAATAAATTATGCTAATAGTTTTATAAATGCGTTTAAAAATTAATAAATGTAAAAAGTCTTAACACCACTGCACAGTTATGTACCGAAATATGACTATATTCTAAAACATTAGAGCGAGAGGTTTAAAAGAATACTATTTTATGTAACAAAAATACTTTATGCAGTCATAAAATGTTTAAAATAACTATAAAGGATAATAAGGCTTCAAAATTATATAAATAGATTATCTACAACGTTTAAGGAGTGTCCAGGATCATGGTTTGAAAATACAATAAAAACTCAATTTTGACCTTCGACGAGCATGTCCCCCCCACTTTCGGGATTCGAGATTTCGGCCTTTAGGATTCCGGCCATTGGGGATTTCGGTCATTCGGGATTTCAGCATTCGGGATTTCGGTCTTCGGGATTTCATCTTTTCGGGTCGTATTATGATTGCCACGATATATTTAATAATAATATTATGCAGTTAGCAATATTCCTCAGCAAATATTATGGATGCATCTAGTAATTAATAATAACTTATTTAAACTATTCTTTTTATTAGGTATGATGCTTTAATTAGTACAGCACATTAGTCGGAATTTGATGGATGCGAGGTTTTAACAGTGGCGAAGGGTCCATACTAGGCGATTATTTAAATCCTACCTTCTAAAAAAAATATATCTTCAAGTATTTGATTTATATTAAAATAGGTAAATAAAAAATATGTATGCAAAATATAAAACAACTGAGAGTCATCTATCGTCATAATTTAGAATACCGTTTAATTTAGTTGAGTTTCGAATAAAAAATAAGTGGCCACAAGCGCCATCTATTTTCAACTAAAATAGCTTCGGATTCCGATCGACAGAATCCAAACTACATTTTGTATCGCTATAACGTCACATATTCATCAAGCATGTCTGTAAATTTGAACCGAATCTATAAGCGTTACCAAATACGCTTACTGTGGGCCCTACACTCTTTAGGGATATGTGTATTGTCGATGTCTGTCGCTTTAAGCAAATAATAAATACATAAAATGATTAAAAAATAATTTCTATTGGATTCAATGAGAAATAATTAAAAATTGATTTTAAAAATAATAAAAATAATTGTATCTTCTGATGTGTGTCATTGTGTTGTGTACATATTCATCAGTAGTAATATCGGATTATCTCCTTATTACACGTAAGTATATCTGACAAGTATTTTTTTTCTCATATCTCCACAGCCTACCTCTTTCCAAAAGTCATTCTTCGCCACTGGGTCTTAGTTATGAGTTTTAACGAATAGCGGTAGTAATACCGGCATTCAATAAGAAATATCGGTATTGATATTTTTATTCGGTATTGTAATTCTTAATAATATATACCTAATATGTTTCGGAAGTTACAAATAACGCAAACACCAATTTAATTATAATTGTTAGAATTAAAGTAATTTAAATACAAATAATATATATTATTATGAATGAAGTATTTCATTTGTTGTTTGGATTCAAAAGATTTGTAATATTATCGGATATAAACGAAATGAAATTACAGAAAAGAATGTCGGGAAACATGCTATATTAAAATGAACAAAGATGTTTAAAAGTATAACGCTCTTTTGGTTGATGAATAAAAATCGACTCCCCACGTAAAAAATGTTAAATTTTCTCCTTGATGAAAGATTTTTTCAGAGTCAGAATTTGAATAAAAAATGATTCTAATTCCTTTTAAAAGACAGAAGTCTTGAATCGTGATTAGAAGGATGACAAACGTACGCATGAGTTGACACATTAAAATTATTACTATGGTCGTTCATGTGAAGGAAGAAGGTAACCGATAAGTAAAAAAGTTTGGTACTGTTCGCTTATCAGGAATACAGCGGAAAATACATTTTGAAAATCGCCGACAAACTGGATTATTTGTTAGGTTAACCTAACCAAACCTATCATAACCTAACCTAACCCAACCTAACCTAACCTAAACTAATCCAAACTAACAAATAATTCAGTAAATCGGGTATTTTCAAAATGTGTTTTCCACTGTATTCCTGATAACCGAACAGTACTAAAAGTTTTAGTAAAATAATTAAAATTAAAATCAAAAGCAAAATTTGTTTAGTTACTGTTCGACTGCTTAATTTGCAAACCAGCCAACTGCACTTTTGACCAAGAACGAGATTTTGATGGCATTTTGTTATAAAGCATGTTTTGTATCCTCACATAAAGTTTTAAACTCCTAAACCTATAAACAATTGTGTTATCGTTCTTCACACAAAACAGCCAACTGCAGGTGCCAAATTTCCAATATCTTAAATGGAACTACTCCGCTCTTTATATGAATTGTCTTTATATAATATAAAGTCATGTTCAACTGCTTTGCAGGCCAAAAAGAGATCCTCATCAATGGCACTCAGCTCGAATACGTGAAAAGCTACATCTATCTGGGACAACAAGTGTCTATAGATGGATATATATATTTGATGAAATTGTTTGCAGAGTAAAGCTAGGCTGGAGTGCTTTTGGCCGCCTGAATAATATCTTCAAAAGTGACCTTCCACTGTGCCTAAAGCGCAAAGTGTTCAACCAGTGTGTGCTTCCCGTGATCACATATGCGTGTGAAACATGGACCCTAAGTAAAAGAGAGATCCAGAAACTTAGAGTAGCACAACGTGGTATGGAGAGGTGCATGTTGGGCATAACGCGAAAAGACAAAAAGAGGAATGAGTGGATAAGGAAGCAGACAAGGGTTTGCGATGTAATAGAGTTTATTAAAAGCCTTAAACGAAGATGGGCTGGACACATAGCTCGAAGAAAGACAATCGTTGGACAAATCTAGTTATCCAGTGGTATACAAGAAGTACAAAACGTCCGCAAGGTAGACCTAGAGGCCGCTGGATCGATGAAATGATAAAGTTCTGCGAAAGTATGTGGCAACGCAATGCACAGGACCGAGGGAAGTGGAAGCAGCTTGAAGAGGCCTTCATCCAGCATTGGATAGATTCAGGCTGATAATGATGATGATGATATAATATAAAAAGAAAGCTAAAATAGTGTCTCAATTCATAGTGCAGGTTATTTGTAAAAAAAAATTCTAAATGTATTTTTGGAATTGTTAAATTCCGCTCGATAGCTTAATTATTATGTTTTTTCTCCTTCCTGAACCGTTTTGTAATATTTTATTTATTAATTGTTTATCTATTGAATACAGCCTAAGCCATCTGTTTTAAAATCCAAGCAAATTACATAACATCAAAACACTGCAATAATTATTAAATACATGTTGGTGTCACCACTGTTGGTATTGTCCTTCTGATCACGTCGGGGTCACCAATATGGGTGTTGAGGATGATGATGAAGAAGTCGAAAATGTATGCAGGAGCGAGTTTTATTAGGCGTAACGGTTGGTACAATAGTATGTTACAGCAGTTATGTTACAATACTAAACTTACTATAGGTACGGATCCGAGGTCCACATCTCGCTACAATCAGATGTTGGGCGAAGCGATATAGAGACTGCGATGGTAACAGACTGGCAACGTATATTCGAATGACATTTTGATAAATCATTCTTCGTAATTTATAAAGTCGAAAGTAATACATAAACATTATATTCTAGTACATAATTATCTTGAACGAACCAGCGGTTAAAATTCGAGTAGCTGTGAATTTTATTTATTACAGTCATAATATAATATGAGAGTATGGGAATGGATATTCGACTAATTTTCCATTGCGATAGCGTATTTCATATCGCAATTCAATCTGCTGATACAGATAAAAGTTGTTTACTGGAATATGATTTGCTGGGAATATATTATTGCGGTCGAATAATTTGATACATTAAAAATAGATATTTGATCGCTAATATACTGACAGCTACATACATATTAATACTAATATACAGCAGTCTAAAAGTCAGGAGAGGCCTATAATACTTGGTTACGTACTTTTTCCAGTTTATATGCGGTGTAAATGTGGTGGGGTAGGTACTTATTATTTACTTATTAATAAAACTCGCTCTAAATATTGCTTTGGTAAATTGTGATTGATGCTTTTCTACCATTTTCCTTCGTACAAATGTTTTCTATAAATTACCGGATACGTTAAATTCAACATAATGATTTTTGGTACTAGAACGCAATATACTTAGGTATTGTATGCCTCCATGAAATTCATTATAAAGATGTTGTAATTCTTGTTATTATAGTCCGATCACTTCAATATTTAGGTATTCTTTTATCTTCCGGTCTAGTAAAGGGGAGCCTCTTGGTTTTATATGGTTGGGTGTTTTCCACACTTGAGATTATGGTCCGCTTGACTGCATCGACCTTCACGTGTGAACAAAATCATATGCTTCATTAAAAGCAAATAAACTTATGTTTTAATTCGTAAGGAGATTATAGACTTAATTCTAATAGGCCCTTTGAAATCATAAAAGATTTTTTTGCCACATATCCTATAGTGAGTTTATGGACTTGAAGATCCGAAACACTATCTGATTTTGACGTCACTCTACGATAAAAAAATTCCATGTAACATTTAAAAACGTGGGTTGGTGAGTTTTACTTATTTTCTTTAATGATATAAAACGATTTAATTTCATCAAATCAGATGTAGCAAATATCTCCTCCTCTTTCTATACATACAACTCATGAAAAAAGAGATAAATTTATTTGTGCGTCTCTTATTTTGAAAGCATTACGATGCCATTAGACAGAGATGAATTCAGGATTTCGTAGTTTTTTTTAAAACAAAATTGTGTTATTGATTTTAATTAATATCAAGTTGACTGATGTTGATGATTTTCGCGTATTTGCTAGTAGTTCGTAAATTACTGAATGAAACGTGTATGGCAATAATTTAATGGCCTATAATTTAAGTTTGAATAGGTAGGGTGAACTAGAAAACTCCGGGCACTAGCCTTCAGTTGATGGTAGCAGAGAAAGTGTCGCACTTCTGACTCACGGGTCGATAACGTACACACTGTAATAATTATTGTGTTTGCTACGATTCACTTGTGCGCCCTTTGTATTGATGGTTTATTTGATTTAATTGTTTAACTATCAATATTTTCGAGGTTTATGACTGTTTGCTGGGGATAAGACAGGAATTGGTTCAAAAAGTGAAATACAAAATAAAAGTCCAAACGACCAAATGGATGAACGAGTCAATCATTTCCAAACTCCACAATCAAAACAGACTCTTCGTGGATTGCCTTGTACCAAAATATCCATTTTCGTTGGTCAAATATACCACAGAGAAGATGTAAACCTAGAGTAACTTTTGATATTTGGTCAAATCAAAAGTCTGAGAGAATTAGAAAAACTTCTCACTAGATGAACGGAGAAAATGAAGAATCCCACGAGGTCTGATGAATGCCAATATGAGTGAAGTCAAATACTAAAGATGGCTTTAAGACTGTCAAATCATTTGCGTTACCATTCTCAGTCACCAGGTCCCAACAATTAAGAAGAATATAATACAATTCTCTGGTACTACAGCCCGAGGTAGTTCTTGGCGACCTCAAGTAGACTACTCTGTACTCCTGGTTTTCCGCATAACCACTCCAGTCAATCACTCCTAATGCTCGTAAATCTTTCTGTATGCCATCCAGCTACTGACATCATGGGATTGCTGGAGTCTGTTATCCTTTTTAACCATTGAACGTGAGGAGCATTGTAAGTGTTTTTTTCATTTATACATTTGTAATATGGCCAGTCCATCACTAGGTGTAGTGCATGCACTTCACACTTTGTTGCTTCCAGTTGCCTTAGCTAACCAATTATATCTTCAACGAGATAGATACTGGAAAACTGAGCAACCAATATAACTGGAATAATTATTGTCTTCATTCATTAATATTATATATTTGATTAAATTATTTTTATATTGCCACCTCCTAATATTAATATAAACAAATTTAAAATATTGATAGTTTATTGGTGTCCCTTTATAATAATGAATGTATTTGTTACTCAGACGATGGCCGGAATACCATAATCGGTAGCGTATGCGATTGATAATCGAACGGTATATGGATAGATCCCGTCTGATGACTCAGTTTTACGAAACGGTTTTGTATCACAGATTTACGGGGATCACTCTCGCAGGATATAAAGAAGTTTCACTTCAAAAAATAAAATGATAAGATCAAAAGATAATCTTCGGACGTGCGGACTCCCTCCAGCAATCCAATATAATAATATGATATACGTTGTCAAGACGCATTCGATTCTGTGCTTGATTGGAGACTTGCCAAAAAAGTAATAAACTCTCAATAAGATTCACCTCTGTTAGACAGGTTTATACGATACACCGGATACACTGATTATTTTATTCCAGCTGATTTCACATACATTATAAGTCAATATCATTTTAAAAATAAAAGCAATAATAACATATTTCTACTTGGAAAATTTTCAATAAACGGAAACACAGTAAGCAATATGTTGTTATTCAATATGCTTAATATTGGTTTATTGTGAAATAATTATTACTATTTTCCCTTTTTATATTTGAAATATTACGACAAATACAGGTCGTATTATGGCGCTAAACAAATCGTAAATAATTGTCAATATTCATTATAGAATTTTAAACATTTCGAATTACATAATATTAAGTAATAAGGTTTATTGCTTTGTTTGAGAAATTTATTATTATTATATTGAAGTCTTGAATTTATCAATGACGAGAGTTATTTTAAAGTATTCAAACATTGTCTTTCCCGCGAAAACGAATGAAGTATACTAATTAAAAGAGGTGCGCATGCGTGACTTTTTTTTTCAGCACTCAGAGGGCGTCCGCCGCTTGCAGCCGGCTTGTAAATTATTGGTGTACTCAGTGCCTGTTACCCTTATTTTCCACACTATATGGTTTTAAGCGTACGGTAACAATCCGAATCGGCAACAAGTTCGCGCGCTTTTCACACTATACGGTTTATGGACGGTTTTTTTCCGTCACAAGTTCAGTTTTGTGGTTGAGTGTTGTGCCAACCATACGATTAAAAACCGTATAATGTGAAAGCGTGCATTAGGGCACATACATCGTACCGGTGGCAGTCTGGGCGTCGTGAATACAGTGGAAAGGACGGCTGCTATACGGCGCCGTTTTGGTTTTTAACCGTCGCCGTGTAATGTGAAAAGGGCCATGCTCTACTTCACGCATGTCACCGTTCAATTTTTTGCCGTACGGTCAAAACCGTATAATGTGAAATTAGCGTTAGATTTTCATTTCACGCAAAATTGACGGAATGCACGGTATGTTAATTGAAAATCAAAATTAAACTAAATGCGAAGAAATTTTGAAGCGCTGTAAAATAAATTTCGAGTTATCAATATATCGCATTTTTGTGTGACAATCAAAGATGTTAAAAACTTTCTCCTATAGAAGTGGAGCCTAAATATATAACATTGAAGCAACTGATTAAGTTAGTTATATCTGATTTTCATTGCAGGTTCATCTGCAGAGAACTTTATACTATTGCTATAACATTTGTACACCAATTTTCAGATAAAAAGCTAATAATACTACGCTTTAGCATTATTATTTATAGCCTTACCACTATATTATCATGGTTACGGACGTGTTAGCGATGAACAGCGTTTCCCCCGCACTTGCAGGTGTATTTTGACGACCCTGCTAAAGTCTTGACAAATGCATACAGCGCCATAAAATCGTAGCCAATATAATATAATTGAAAAATCTTGAAGAATTTGTGTAAAACCCCCATGACTGCAGTCGAGTAAGCAATCAAAATAAACGCACTTTTTAATTTCTGTATTGATGTAATAAAAAGGATAAAAATAATAAATGGTGACATGTAACGATGATTCATGCCTTTCAGATCCAGTGACTGCAACCATATGAGATAGGATAAGTATATGCTCAGAATATCAGTCCTATGCAACATTTCTTTTACCACGGGAAAAACTCGGCTACAAATCGCAGTCCTAAGTTCCCAATGAATACGACAAAATATTCATCAGAATCACCACCGCCTTGCGCTACAAAGAATTTTCCAGGGTTTTTCCAAGGCGGTTTCATAGGCCCTGGCCGAATTCAAATTATCAATACCCGATGCGGCTAGAAGAATAGTTTTCAATAAGGCATATTCTCTCAGCCGGCACAATTTTCATTTGACTAGCATCAAGTAGAGTAGTTTGCGTGCCAAAGTCCTTAAGAAACCTCGATAGTAAATGCGAGGTATCCATAAAGGCATCTAGAAAAAAAAACAAAATGAACATAAAGAATGTCAAGCGTGTCAGAAAATTGGAATGCAAACTGAGCGATGTAAATATTTATGGAGTTTACCAACATAGCCATGCTTCATACATTTGCTAAATAATTTTAAATATAACATAACTAAAATATAAGGCTCCTTATATGTATTTATAGTCCAAGTTATTTGATTAAAATTCAATTTTCATTATTTTCGAGTAATTTTATTTCTCAACAGAATGACAGTTGGTATTGAGTTAATAACATAAACTTGAAAGTTTACTGAATAGTAAATACTGAATATTTCTCACCTGGATGTCACTGCGACTTTGTCAGCAGAGCCGTGAAACATAATTTATATTTATATAAAATTGTAAAACAGTCATTTGATTTGGAGACAGGTTTAGTACGTTCTCTTAGCCGGCTCTCACATTTATTTTAAACTCGCCCGTCTGCCGCACAGCCATAAATAAAACTTTCCAAGAACGTCGATCCGGTGTCGTATCTGATGACCACGCACATCTACATATCGACAGTCGCACGTAACATTAGAAACGTATAGATATTTGGATGCGGCGATCGGCGAGCCAGTATAGAAATGACCAATTCGTAAGTGTTATGCGTCCTGGCGTCTTCGACTCGCAGCCCGAGAAGCATGCAACTTGTCGATTGCAACAGTATATGTTTTTTCAAACTTAAAAGTCGCATTCGACTAATCTGCGGAGCTCCATTTGGTGACATGTTTTTGTGAATAACGATGACGTCACGTCGACGTATTCGAAACGTTGTAGGCGAGACGAGTTTTGATGTAAGAGCCGGCTTAGAACCACAACAAGGTATGGAGAGGTGCACGCCAGACGTAGCGTGAAAGGACAAACAACGAAATGATTGGTGAGAGTACGCGGTGCGATAGACCCAAAAAACCTGACATAGCTAATAGATATTGGTAGACAAATCTCGTTAGCCAGTCGTACCTATCCAAAAGTTAGACAATATCTACTTAAAAGACTCTGGATTGGCGACAATTCAAAATTGTGTAGAAAAATACGGCAACGCACAGAACCAATAGTGGGTAGATTCAGGGTGATGATGATTATACTGTTAATAATTATTTAGATTTTTTTACCTTTTCAAATATTAGAAAGTGGGATGTCTTAAAATGTGCCTAGTTTTGTATTATACCTCCCTCAATAAGTACCCATTACCACTCAGCGTACACAAGAGTGGCATTCTACTCTCTTGACTTTAAACCGCTCTTCCACGCGGCTCTTCAGTCGAAAACCGCGCCTGCGATGGCCAAGGGCCCCGAGATATACCCACTTGTTATATACTGCGTTGTTCATTTAACTATATTGTAAGGTTCTATGTATGTTTAGCTTGCTTGTCCAAACGAAAAGTTTGTGATCCCTATCTAGGCATGTTTGAGTTGGTTGGTAAACACTGTGCCCGCAATGAAAATTGTAATGGATACTTGATGTAATTAATTATATACTTAAAATTATCGATTAAAATCGATTTAAAAACTGCGATTGCTTATATCAGTATTCCCTAATTGGGAATATGCAACAGCAAATTATAATCAAACATAGTGTGGTGGGTACCTACATTCTGTTTGCAATGAAACTTTTATATTATATAAAAGTTGAAACCATATTTCTTTTTCATCAGATGTGCAAACTAGAGGTGAGTTAGAAATACTGTCACCAGTTTGTGTACTCAAGTTTCGGATGAAACTACCCATACTCAGTATGTGTGGTCCAATAAACTTATTCAAAAAAACTTGTGACGATATCATCGCGAGTCGCTGTTCTGTGCACTCGCCAGTTGGTAGACTTTCAACACTATTGACATTAAATGCGCGCGAACGAAATAGCACTTGAATATAAGTATATTTTAATTTATTAGTCTATTGCGTTCGAATGTATGAATAATAGGTCATACATTTTGTGTAGCAGGATAGTGGTGAGATGACGCACAGGTTTAGGTTTGTTATATGACCGCTCAAAACATGTTTAAAATTAAAAAAAACACTGTTATTCATTTGTTTTAACTAGAATATTGTAAACCTAACAGAAAAACAACTCGTAAATTTAAAATGTGTTTAAAATTTTATAATAAATGGGACTTTTCGACATGCGAAGCTCAGCGTATTTTTAGCGATTCTATTGAAGCCGATACACAGTCTGAGTACCCTGAGCCAATGACATTAATATGGACGAAGCATCTAGAAAATAAAATGACACTCACTTTGTGTCGGGTCTGCCGGATGGCGAAATTCATATTTTAATATCGGTATCCTACGCTCAAATGAACATTCTGCTTGCAAGCGGTCTGGCGACACCGCTGGGTCTGCCCATACACAATTTTTGACTGTCAGGTTTCGACTCCACCGTTATTATTGTGTTACAAAATGCCAATGTGCCTAGTTAAAAATTGTAAAAAAATCTACTAAACACTCCAAGAAAGATGGGATATCACTTTGCATGTGTTAGTATTATTTATTATTTATAAAATGCCATTTTAAGATATTGATGAATGTTTATTCAATGCAATTGAATGACAGAAACCATTGGACAGTCAGTCGCCTGTGATTCACTGAGCTCACTGGCGTCTAATCTCCGAGAAGTCGTAAGTAACCGAGAATCTGTTTCTAACGCAATGAGTCATGACACTAATACGCCATTACAATAAAGGTTATACTACTATAAATTCTCGAAGCTTGTATCGCATAATGGAAACGGATACGTCAATGGTCACGTGACATCTACCTATACATCTGTGAATGACTTTCATGCACAATTTCTCGTGCGCGACGGGTATGAAGTGAGTCGTCCATTTAATATGTCATTGCCCTGAGCCGATACGTATTTTAAATAATAATATGGAGTTGGTTTTAGTTTCAGTTGAGTTTGAAACTTTTGTCGCATACGCACACCAAACGCTCTATAATATAGAATAGTATTCCAAATACTAGTAAGTATTTTGGAACAAGTTTCTAAACTAAGTATTTTTTATACTGGTAGTACCTAAGTATACTTAGCCTTCAAAATCGACCAGTTTTCCCATCTCTAGTGCACATGTATAGGGCCGAAGTTCTTGGTCCGAAAAAAAATTGCAAAACACGTGAATTTGTTAGATCCGGGATTCTAATCTTCTTATGACCCATGACTTTATAGGCGATACTTTACCACTCATATATTATCACGGAAAAATAATGTACCTACCTACCTACAATTCTACAAAAATGATATTGGCGATAATTTAAGTGAACTGTAATTTATGGTTGGTTATTCGGATGGGTAAGGTGAGCTTGGGAACTCCGGGCACTAACCTTGTTGATGGTGAGCAGAGGGAGTCCTTGTGACGTTGTAGCACACGTTCGTATAGGCACGGTCAGTTTGTAGGCCTTGTGTTTGTTGCCTTTGCGGTCAGATTGGCTCTAAATTAAATGTGCCCAGGAGATACTTACATATGCGTGATTGAAAAGGTATTATAGGAAATTGGCTCAACCAGATATATTAATCATCACCACCATATCTACCTACTATATTTTGAGATTAGTAAGCTAAACGAGCCTGACAAACTGTAATTTTAGACGGGAGCAATTTTAAATTACAATTATAATGGCTTCTTCATATATTACATACTATTCAATATTCACTCTACCAAAGTATAGTTGTAACTTTGTCAAAGAATACTCTTGCTAATACACTTGTGGATATATTTGTCAGTAGATATATCCATGTTTGGAAGTTCTGGAGAGATAGTCTTAAAAATTTAAAATTGATAATTTTAATTCCTATAACTTTCCTATCTTGTCACCTTCGATTTCAGATAGATCTCTCAAGAGGCAACGCCACAGCTACTTCACTCAGACACCTACATAATGTATGCTCTACAGAAGTTTAAAGTCTAACACCTCAGAGTAATGATATATAGAGAGCACCTATTGTTCGGCAAAATGAAGCCGTGTTTCCTGCGTATAACGTACAGTAGAACCTTGATTTTATTATTATCAACTTAATTATGAAACGTTATACCATCGTGTTGCTTCTCAGTACGGCTACCAAATTTAAAAACGAAATAGCTAACCATATGCGCTACTAAAATAAGCAAAAATAATTACCACTAACTTTATATTTAACACAAAAACAATAAATTTCAGCAACACGTGCTCGCAGTTTTTAAATCAATATAATTAGTCAAATCCATATTTACCGGCGACGTTTCCAAAAAATATTTAATTCAGCCGTAGAAATTCTATCTTACACTAACGCATAGTGCGGAGATATAAGCGTGGCGAATGCTTACTCACTCGCACTTATGGTTCGTTTTTGTTCATGCCTTGACTAACACAATTCGGGGAATTATCTTACGCCCTCTCCCCGCGAACTCCACACAGCGTGAATACGCGTTTTATCTTATTGATTATTTTATACCAACGAGAAATCACTCCAAAAAATTAGTTGGTGATTTTAAGCTTTTAAAATTGCAACTAATTTTGTAGCACCAAAACTCCTGTATGTAGGGAGTGGGTCTCATAAAAGTGTTATACGTCAAAAATACTACATTGAAAATAATCTCAACGGTTTTATTATTTATATATTTAAACATTTCAATAAAATGGGTAATATATTCATCAAAGCTGGCAAGTTTACAAAAGCTTTTACATCACTGAACTATCAAAGTACATGGCAGTGTACACTAAAGAAAAACGTACGAGTACCAAGTGAGCTTTTCAAACTGTAGTAGGTATGGGGCGCAAGCCGCTAGTGGCTTTAATGAGTACTCATGTACAAGGCGATTAGCCGTTAGGATAAAACCTGGCGGAGAATTGCCGAAGTTAAACATTTGCTTTGGCCGTAGGTTTGTGTTACTAACGCTGTGTGTTCTCGTATTATTGCAATAATAGTTACCTACAGTAAGTGGAGATTTTGTTTTTTGGGTTGTCCAACATGATTTTAGGTATTTTGTCGGACCCTCTCCTATACACAAAATCTTTTACCACACTGTCTAATAACGTCATATATTTTTGACCCATTCCCATTTCATTAAAAACTTAAAAACAATGTCAGTGCTTATAAGTATGGAGCGGATTTATAAGCAACAAAAAACATGATTATATGCATGCATATATTATGCACTTAAAATCATTGAAATATGCACTAAAACCAAAGAAATATTGTAAATACCCACTTCACCCAATATTATTGATAAAAAATCGAATAACAAATTAATAATCTTATATAACAATAACAAACAAACACAAATAATCAATGTAAAGTTAATCAATTACAATTTTCAAAATAGTTTGTTTACTAGTAGGTACAAATAATTGAATAAGAAATGCGAAATGTAAATGTAAACTATGGAAACTAAACACAACTTAAAAAACAAAAACGACACACTTAACTATTCCTAAATACTATTTACTATTTTTTTGTCCGAAAAAATAAGTTTAATATTCTTTAATCTCAATATTCTAATTCTAATTTCAATATTCTCTGGCATTAAATTTTCCGCATATCTGTCAGTATTTTGTTTATATGCGGAAAATGATCTCTCAACGTCCACAGAGATGATAGCGCAAAATTTAGATAGTGCCTGATTTGACTTCACTTTTTCTGATAAATTAATGAAATGCTCGGGGATGCCATTGAAATGCATGTGAATCTACCTGATTTAGTTATGTTTCGATAAAATTATAAATGTAAAAGCCCTAAAATATTCATTTATTAATGAAATATTATGCACTAATGTCTCAAATATGCTCTACGTCTCAAATATGCATTTATATGCACAATAAAATTTTATTTTTGGATTCTGCGTCTTTCGAAACGGATTTCTGTGCAACTCCCATAGCTGTGCATACACCCTAACAAAACATGCACTAGCATATAAATCCGGGCCCTACTTATAAGTTTATATTATTTTGTTACTTTTGCGACATCACATTTTCTAAATTTTGTAACAAGTGTTTCTTTTATCAACTGCATTTAGTTTTCCTTTGTTCAAATGTATTATTTATAAGCTGTTATATACGTCTCACGTTCACTTGATATTTTTGTGAACAAATTAATTAGGTATGTATGTAGCAGTGGCAAAGGGTGGAGGTAGGCTGTTAAGATCAGACATAAATAGTGCACAATAAACTTTGTCAACCAAATGTATTTTGTTTTCATTTAACTAAGATTACAGTTTGTAGATAGTATTTGTTAGTTTTTAAAATTCAATTCAATTAAGCCACAGTAGATAATACTAAAAAAATATTCGTTGATCTGCAATATATCTAAAACTATGCCATGAAACCATACATAATTTTAGATATTTTATAGATAGAAGAATATTTGGTACAGTTCGGTTATGAGGAATACAGCGGCAAACACATTTAAAAATAGCCGATATACTAGATTATTTGTTAGTTTAACTTAACCAAACCTAACCCAACCTAACCTTACCTAACCTAACCTAAACTAACCCAAACTAACAAATAATCCAGTATATAGTGTATTTTCAAAATGTGTTTTCCGCTTGTATTCCTCATAACCGAACTGTACCAAATATTTTATATTTATTATGGTAAGAATAAATGAATTTTTAGAAATTAACCATCACCATACATATGTCTTCTTAATTCGACGAAAACATAATTGAAAAAGTTTGAAGTATTTTTGTCAGATCGCTCTTAGATAAATGAAAACAAAATAATTATGACTGAAAAAGTTTAGTTTTCACAATTTTTGTCCGATCTTAATAGCCTACCGCCACCCTTCACCAATGGTATATAGGTACCAGTGGCGCGTAGTTCATATATGCTGTAAATGGGGAGTGTCCTCAGAAATAATCTATCAAGTAGGTAATATGTAACGATATTATTGTGAAAATCTATGGTGAATTTTAATTAAAAATATTTCCTCTATTGGTGGTAACATTCGAATTGTAGGTACCTACGTAGGAATGCTACATACAAACTTGAGAGCAAAGGAATCAGTTTGTAGAGGCCTTCACAAAGCAGTCGGTTAATCCAGGCTTATTATGAAGATGGTGGCAATAAAACTAATCTAAGAATAACTTTAATATTTATATAATATGTTGTGTTACATTAATTTATTAAATAAGCAGTGTAAAATAATTTTAGGTCAAACCTATTTCATCAATCACTTTTTTCATCTAATCTACAAAAGAATTTTTTTCCAAATTATTTATCCAAAACTGTATTTTAGCTTTAAAAAGTTTTATAGAGCTGATCATTTCTGAATGTTTAATTTAGAATCGCCCAAGAGCTTTGAACTTACTATTAACCTGTATATCTGTATGTAAAATGAGGTAAGCTGTGAGGAATTGTCTTTTTCTACAAGGGCTTTAAATATTCTAAATAATACAATGATAATACATAAATTTAGTGAAGGATTCATCTTTTTTGCAATGAGAAATGAATGTAATTATTGCTTATACCTTGGGCGCATGAAAATAGCTTCGACGCACAAAAGGATGAAGAACCCCTGCCTTAAAATATGTAATATGGGGTAAAAATAATGAATTATCCACTATGAAGACACAATACAATTATCATAATTAGATTAAAATTTTGATTTGACCCTAGAGATGCAAGTTCGATTCCTGCGTCTTTCTTTTTTCATTTTTTTTTTGTTCTATTGGTTATAATAGATATGATGAGTGTTTTAAAATTATGTATGTTCAATAATTAGAATGTTACATTCTTAAATCTTGTTCATTCATTGAGTAAAATAATGGTTAATTAAAAATTACTAGGCAGTTCAAGAAGTTACTACAAAAAATCTTGGAGTGATCCGTGACGTCGGTTAGTAATTAAAGTAATACCTACTTTGATTTAAAATACGAAACTCGATCGCCAATAGTATCTCAGTTTGGAAAGTGCTTCAGTGAGTATTAAAAGCCGTTAGTTAAAATTTGTCGCAATATAGTATGACTCCTTTAGCATTGTGGTCTATGTGCGTGGGCGCGATACCCGAGAGATGCATGTTCGATTCCTGTGGGGTGTCTTACTTTGTTCAAAAATATTTTTCCAGAAGTGTTTTCAAAATTATGTACGTATAGGTCTACTTTTAATTTAATATACTTACCTCAATTGTAAGAATCTTATTTCACATTTAATAATAAGATTAAGAATATATAGCGTGTGTAAAAAATAGGTAGACTCTTAAATCTGTTTCGAGAACAATGGAAGGGTGTTCTAAGTGCTTACTTAGTTTCTAGTAGGTACAATGGTTTCTAAATCGTACCTGACGAGTGAGAGCTAAGACTAACCGATGTTTTCGGATTAATCAATACTTTGGGCAAGATCGATCGGGCACATTTTTTTCACGAAATAAAGCTAAGTCGATGAGGGAAATTCGCCGGTGGGCGTTGAGCCGATAATTCGATCGGGATATTGCCCATTTTATGGCCTGCAATATTTTTATACATTTTCGTATTGCCACTTTCATGAGAACAAATTACTACCGACTAACACGAAAATGGACAAAGTAATAATATTAACGATAATTTATTGTTATTTTATTCTTTTACGTAGGTTGTGTTAGAGGCATATTATGCTAGCATTTCAAGCTATCGAAACAATGCTATATAGAAACTTCTTTTAAAGAAATTCAGAGCTTACTATCCATAGTATAACATTTATATTTTACATGGTACATACAATAATATAAAATATATACAATACATGCTACAAAATCAGGAACATACTGACAGTGGCTAAATTGAATCCGTCTTCTAGCCTATCCTTATAATATTATTCTTGTCAAGAAGTATTAAGCACGATAATGAATGTCTGTAAATGTTTTTGATGCAACGCATCTTTATCGCTCATTGTTTCAAACTGCCTTAATGCGTCGATGACATTGTAAACTCGCCCAGTATCATCATCGAACTAGCTAACAAGCAGATTGTAAACAATCTACCGAGAAAAGTTGAAAGCCGGGCTACTTTACACGCTACACGCTGGCGTGTGGGCCGATATGCGTCTGCGCAGTAGAGCGATAGTGGTGACCTCCCGGTAAAAAAAGAACTATTCAATACGTCCTGTCTAGGGAATCCAATCCCGAACCAAAATTCTGATCCCGGGATTTCGGGATTACAATTTGACTATCCCAGGATTGGCATTTTTTTCCATTGTTAATACAATTTTTTTATATTTACAAATAACATTGATAAAATCGGTCAAAAGTAAATCTAGTATAATTTATACTATTTAAGTAAGACATTTATTTATAATATTGTATATCTACGCTCAATTTTGGAAATACATAAGTTTAATGGAGTGAATAATATTGTAATATAAATAATATTGTGAATTTAATATGAGTTTGCTGTTTCTGGTAGTAAAGACTTAATGAATGGATAAGCGAGATTTAAAATAGTAAAGCAAATAATCATGGTGTACTTATGGCCTTTCCGCTTCATAAATCTAATAAGTCAGCCAAATATGAAACTGCCGTAAAACGTATGAGATCATGGCGGAATTACTTTGTTAATAGTGCGAAGCATTGTTTTTTTCCAATCTTTCCCATTTTCATTAATTTATGTGAAAAAATAAAATGAATCGGTAACTTACACATCGGTATAAATCAAATTTCATTCAAACTCAGATTATTTCTGATGTAGTGATTTGTTATTAAAAGTATTTTTTTCTGTTATATTTTAGTTTTTATTTTCGATAAAAATTGATAAAAAAAAATCAATCTCGAAAGATTATGTTTATCAATCCCGGGATTCATAGGTATCGAAAATAGCTCAGGATCCCGGGATTGGAATCCCTAGTCCTGTCAAAATAGTACCAAAAATGACGGTTTCAACTGCTAGCTTGTTGGCTTCTGAGTGAGTGGAAAGTTTTGTGTGTCATCATCACAATCGTACTAGGTGATTCGCCCGTTTTAAACTCGCCAACAAGCAGCTTGTTAAGTAGCTCAATGTCATCGAGCCTTAAAAGATATTGTTTTATAGGTAACCACTTTCCTTATCCAACTAAATGTCTAACTTACTTACTTAGGATATAAGCGTATTCATGAGGGATGCCAGGACGGTTTTTAGCGTCTACTCCCGCAGTATCTAGTGCCTATCTGTGCGGGCGCTTGATTGTTGTTAGTTGAAGGGACCCGGCCTCGGTGGCTTCGCGACCGAGCGAGGCCGGGTTGGAGATCTCAGTGAGATGATCTGGATGATGATTAAAAAGTAAAGCAAACTTCACGCAGGCGTCCGTCGAATTCTTCGTACACCTCTTGCTGCTTTGGTTCATATTCTTCACTTCCGGTCGTTGCCATAGCCTGGAAGAGCTCCGAGTATCTCCGCTCGGAGCTCTGCTTCTTGGCGGTTGGCAGGGTTGGGCTGGGTCCTGATTCTTGCGTGTGGTCTGGAGGCTTATTTATTTTTCAAGAAGTGGGCGCGTTGGTTGGTCTCGCTGCAGTAGACTTTATCAGTTTTGGGCGTCTTTGTCTTCTTATTATTTTTCTTCTTTTTCTTCGGTTTTTGGTCGGTTATTGGTGATGCAGGGTCTGGAAGGTTGTTGGTTGCATCGTGTTGCGGTGTGGCGCTTTTTAACGAGAGGGCAGTGTGTTCTGCTACGTCGAGCTTATACACTATCTCGTTATAGTCCGTCGGCTGGTATTCATTTTCGGAGTCTTGGTCGGGAGTTGGTACATCTGAAGTCTTGCTTGATTCGTTTAGGCGGTGGTTAAGTGCCTCTGAGAATTCGCCCAGGAAGAAGTGTGTTTTTTCATCATCCTTGCAGTACTGTTGTTTTCTGAGTCCTTCAGTTTCTATGAGGTCGGATCTTAGGATGCTTTCGGAGTGTTCGGTGCGATTTAGGAGGTCTTGGATTCCTTCGCGGATTGAGCGTTTATGTTCGGAGTCGAGTTTTTCTTTATGGAGTCTGTTGATCAGCTTGTCCCTTTCCTCGGTATAGACCAGTTTTGGTGGTCCAGGGTCGGAAACGGGGGACTTGGGTCGTACTGTTTCCGGGGACTTCCGGCTTATGGTCTGCTGAGGTTCATCAGGTAAGTCATCTTGTGAGTGGTCGTTGTCACTCTGATCGGACAGTTGGTCGTTCTCGTCTTCTGATTCAGAGTCGGTTTCGGGGTCGTCCGATGTCTTTTCTACGAGCTCATCGGGAGTCGGTGTCTCGGGTGTTGTGGTTGCGGCCGGATGTGTTTCCGGGGTTCCGGGTTCGGCCTGAGCGAAGGAGACATCAACTTCCGTCGAGGTCTCCTTGTGAAGTTGAACGTCTGGGATTAATGCTTGTGTCTGGGTCTGGGAAGACGTCGTAGCATTGCCTTGGTTTGTGTTGCGGTGAGGGATGGCGTTGGTGGTGATCTTCCTTGGTGTTTCGATTGTGAGGCTTCGGTGAAGTGCGTGTTTCAGTGTGTGAATTTGCCTCCCTCTGTCATTGTCCAGGAGTGTGACCAGGACAAGGGGCATTGGATGCCGGGTCCTGCCCCGCGTCATTCTCCGGACGCTGATGATCGGGAGGCCTCTCCGAAGAAGATCTTTAGTGATGTCCTCCGTGTGCGTGCCGATGTGGAAGCCCCTGATAACGACCGATAGATGGTCGGTATCGTGTCCTGGATGAGTGGCTGGGTGTGCCTCCTTGATCGGCGCGCTGTTGTGATGTGATGATGTATGATGGTGAAGAGTGGTCTTTGTCCAAGTATGCGGTGATGGTCGTCTTGGCGGGTTGATGCTTTTCCTCCAGGTAGGAGGAGGGCGGGTAGGTGGGACTGCGGGTGACGCCGACTCGGCCTGCTCCTGATATGCCGTCAAGAGCAGGAAGTGCAGCGTCATGAGATCCCTCAGTTTGGTCGGCCGGAATGCGGCGAGTCTGGATATTTCGATTTGGATATGCTCTATCTTGTCGTAGGCGGATGATCGGAATCACTTGCGGTGGTAAGCAAAAATGGGTAGTTTGCTCGGTCGGCAGGTAGCGGCAGAAAAGTAGGTAATACTTTGCTGGTCGGCAGGCGGCGGCAAAAAGTAGGTATTTCTTTGCGGGTCGGCAGGTAGCGGCAAAAAGTAGGTATCTTTGTTGCTGTTTGGCAGGATGTAGCAAAGTAGGTATTTGCTATGTCGGCTGGTTCTGCAGGTAGATTGAAGGTCTTGATTCGGTTGAATATCTCAGCTGGAGTCGGAGCGCACGGAAAGGCGACTGCTCGCGACGGGTGCTAGACCGCAAGTGAAATGTCTAAGATGCCTTGCGTAATATTTATATAAAATAAAAATAGTTTTACAATTCAGTTTAAATTCAACCTTGGAGAAAGTACGAGTAGCATCGACTGCGTTCACTATATCAAAACATACCATAATAAGTTATTGTCCAAAATATAATCTGCTATATATATATATATATCCATATTATATTAATGAGCTTCTAATAAAATCAGCTTAAATATAAAAAAGTGTTTATATGAAAATGATCCCGCCATCCCACCATACACTAGGATAAGAGTGAAACTCGCTTCAGCGCATCTATTCTATACACAAGGCTGCTATCAACGGCTATCGTATGGTTGAGCTTTTTAAGTGGACTGTAATTATTTTAAGGGAAGATGAGGAGGTCGGATCTAGGGGTGGGGGCGATGGAACAGAGTGGCAGACACTGACCTTTGTGATGATGTATGATGGGTCCGTGGTCTGGTTTCAGCTTTCGCTCGCGCGGTATTGTTGTTTTGGGTCACCCGGTTCGTACACTCCCGCACTTTGTGACAGAGTTTTATGGATTATATGTGATGGTGTATGAACGATGATGATAGATTCTGAATGAGTCTGTATCTATTGAGTCAATCACTTAAGCGACGGAAAGCTATTAGAAACCCGCACACGCCCGCTGTCGAGATGCAACTGAATGTTCTTTGTAACACCGTCTCTCATGCCCTAATTGCTTATTGATTGTCTCGTGACAATAACACTGGAGATTATGAGGTGGGTGAGGAGGTAAGGAGTGGAATGGTAACATAAATGGCCCAACCATCATATATTTATGTATTGAGGCGGTTAATTATTGTTAAAATAAGTTAACTGTCTGAACTATCAAAAAGTGCCATGTTTTAAAAGCACCTCTCTTGGCTGTGTTAATTTTTATAGCGAGATAGACAGTTTTGACAATTATAATACCTCAATACCTCAATACCTAAATAAACTATCCTCGATAGCTGTCGATAAGAGCCTTGTGTATAGAAAAGATGCGCTGCTGGTCGAAAACTAGGGGTTAACAAATTTAATAAGCTTTAATAATTGTAAATTACAGCCAAATATCTGCATAATTGAATGTTAGCGGGCCAAAATTCTGAGAAGTTCACATGACATTTCACCTAGCGGTTTCCTGTGCCGACTGCATTGTTAAATTTACATTTATAATTATTGTATTATGTTATTATCGTCCATTTTGATAATAATGCTATCATTATTTGAATTCAAGAATGACAACAAAACCTAACCTAACCTAACAAATAATCCAGTATATTGGCTATTTTCAAAATTTGTTTGCCGCTGGCTTCCTGTAAACAAAAGGTGGTCAACCTTTTGCATACCATGCGCCAATTTTTTTCACAGACGAGTTCAGATGCGCCATATAATTCAAGCACCTTTTCTACCTTCTTACGTTCACGGTTGGGGTTGGAAAATAGGGATACGGGTAGGATGTAGGTAGGTGATCGCTGTCGTGGACCCCGCTGATGGTGCTACAGCTGCCGGAGAGCCTCGTTTGGTGAAAATAACTCTGGACCACAGTAAGTTGTTGGATGTGATGAGAGAGAGAGAGAGAGAGAGAGAGAGAGAGAGAGAGAGAGAGAGAGGAAGAGAGAAAGCTCTGAGCAGGATGGAGCACTGAGAGCTATTGAGCGTTTGGATTTCGCTAGTCTTTCAATGTTTGGTGTTAAATTATTTGTTATTGACAACAGAGAATTCTTCAAATATGAATCAGTTCTTCGCGACCTTGTTTTGCTTTTAATAAATTTCATGTATGAAAATGCTTGTTCACATTTATATGTTGATCCAAATTGACATATATAACTTTTTTCAAATTTTCTTAGCTTTAGGAAATGTTCACAGGGTAATGGACGCCAGAAATTAATTATGTCAGAAGCATTTTGGTCTGGAAAAAGCTCATCAAATTTAATTTTCAATAGGTAATGAATTTGTTTTTAAATCAATCAGTTCCATTTGTATGTTACTAGGCATCTGCATTACATGTTGTTCACTAAGTGAAAATGGGTTTATAAATGCGAGCTTGGAGTTTTCTTCTTTAGCAAAACGACTTTCAAATGACCCTTGCAATATCTTGATTTTTTCAATATATTTGGTAAAATTGCTATTATCTGCAGTACATTCATTTTGCTCTTTCAAGTATGGAAATCGACTCAAATCCTCATTTTATAACTGAGATATGAACAGTTTTGATTTCATTTTAAATGAACTGATGTTATTTACTAAGCTAGGAAATAATTTATTCTTGCCTTATAGTTTTAAATTTAGATCATTGAGATGGCTAGTAAAATATCAATTAAGGAGCAATGCGCCACTTGTAACCATCCAATGCGCCACGTTGGAAACTGACAAGAACCGTGTTTTATTTAAATATAAATTTTATCTCAGTACTATACGACCCAAAGAGGTTGGACGGTCTTTAATATACTTACATATTTTCCGATACAGCATTTGAAGCGCCTAGTTTCAAAAGCTCCTAAAACGGTTTTTGTAATAATATTGTATCTAATATAATATGTTTTTGTAAAAATTTGTAATAATACGTATGATCAAAAATTAGGGTTCTTTTCAAAGCCAGCTAAAATGGTTGGGTGTGCTTTTGAAATACCCCTAAAATGGAAAGCCAAAATACTCTTTAGAATGCAACGAATTACAAAATAAATACATAAAATTCACAGATTTAATAGAAATGATTTTTTCTCATTCTTCTCAAAACTACCTAAAATCGTTTTTCTTAGAACCACATAAAGTCGTTTTAGGGGCTTTTGAAACTAGGCGGTTCATTTATTTCACAGTGAAGTACTGTGATACGGCGAACTGCATACGTACAATTTTCCGGACACGGTTAAAATCTCTACGTCTACCAACATTTAAAACATTTTACATGACAAATTAAGTAATAGAACATTTACAAAATGTATACAATACACGAGAGATCAAGATGTGTTTGAATTTAGAACTACACACATAAATTTTGTTAAATTATACAACACTAGCTGAGCCAGCTGGCTCTCGCCAGTCTGTCTCGCTAGGTCTTGCAGACAGCTTTTCGTCAAGATGACATGGTGTTGGATTTTAATATAATTTTAAAGTATGTATAGTTGTCCCTTCGGGATGGATTTTCATTCACGTCAGACAGTTTGACATTTCGCTGATATGTCAGTTTTATGATTTGCATGTCGTCACTGCAAATACAAATTTGCAGTCATATGCGTAGTCTATTCTGGAGTCTGGTCTTCACAATATCGTCTGACACCACTTCAGGCCTAGCAGAACAGCTGTCAATCGCCGATTGCTACCAATGACATTTTAATTGTAATACAATACATTATTATGTGTAGGTATGTGCATTTAAATATGATAAATAATTATACATCTCATTCATTCGAATATACAGCAATATTATGTGATAATCATAAAAAGCGATCCAATATATCCAAATATTAATCTCTTTCGGGACCCATTTACATAATAGAAAAAGGTTAGCAGCATAAGAAACAAATTTAAACATTGTTTTGTTTCATTGTCTATAAAAAATAAATGCTTGCAGCCATATAATAATATTAATTAAAAAATCAAATTTTGAATTAAAAATTAACCTTAAATAATATAGTTTCCCGGTGCGGGACATTGATATCGAGACAAATGTTGATAAATAATAAAGCAATACATATTATATCTGAGAGGAATCGACCAATTCTGATAAGAATAGGGGTTTATAAAACCTAAAAATGTGGAATCAGCTTGAAGAGGCCTTCATCCATCAGTGGATTCATACAGGTTGATGACGATATTGACGATATAAATGGGTAGGTATATAAAATCACAAATTTAAAAAAATATAGCAGTTTATATGACTAAGAAGAGTAGAATTAGGTTGGGATAACCTTCATCCAGCAGTGGATTGATCTTGGTGGATGATGATAATGACGATATTACGAATGGGTAAATATAATATCAGCAATTTTGATAAATTTAGCAATTCATATGACCGACAGTAATACAAACAACTTAGAGAGGCCTTCATCCACCAGTGGATTGATTCAGGCTCATGATGATAATGGCAATATAAATAGATATAATATCACCGATTTTGATAAATACAGCAATTCAAATGACATAAAGGAGTAGAATCAGGCATGGGAGGCCTTTATCCAGCAGTGGATTAGTTCTGGTCGATGATGATAAGGACGATAGAAATGGGTATAATATCACAAATTTGTTAAACCTATAGTAGTAGAATCAGGTTGCGGAACCCTTCATCCAGCAGTGGATTGATTGTGGTTGATGATGGTGACGATATGAATATGTAAATAAATATAATATCACCGATTTTGATAAATACAGCAATTTATATGGCAGAAAGGAGTATAATCAGGCTATGGGAGGCCTTTATCCAGCAGTGGATTGGTTCAGGTCGATGATGATAAGAATGATAGAAATAGGTATAATATCACAAATTCGTTAAATCGATAGTCGTAGAATCATGTTGCGGAACCCTTCATCCAGCAGTGGATTGATGATGATGATGAAATTCAAGACTGTCAAGAATACAATCAACGTAGAGAGGCCTTCATCCAGTAGTGGATTTAATGAGGCTCGTGATAATAATGGCTTATAAATATAGATAGGTGAATATATAATAATTCATGTGTAAGTACGGAGTACAATAAGGCTGGGGAGGCCTTCTTCCAGCAGTGGATAGGTCCAGATTGATGATGGTAAAGATGGTAAAAACAGGTAGATATTATACAATATCACAAATTTCGTTAACTATAACAATTCGTATTAATTTATTTCATTGTTTGCAATGGCAACTTAATATGACTATATTGTAATCTATGGAAATTAGTAGCCTAGGTAATTATTCAATAAAAAAGTGTTCGTGAACAGCCACAAAGAAGTATTTAAAAAAAATTGCTAATATAAATTTCACATTTTTTCGATTAATTCTGCAAATTCTTAATTTGCATTCTGACACGTCAAATGAACTTGTTTTGCGAAAGAAAACAAATGACAATCTTAGTCTATTAGTTTGACAGATAAAAAGCAGTGACATGGTTTTAGATTATATTTTCGTAGTAATTAGTGAGGAAAGATGTATTTATTTCTTGTAGCACGCCAATGTGCTACTTACAGATTTGAATAGTTTGGTGGAATATTAATTCTGATTTGTGAAATATAAAAAGTATTAAGTGACAATATAATCAATTTGCCGTAGATGGCTAGCAAGATGCGAAGATGTATGGTGACGGATGTAAAACGCGATTTAAAAATGATTTTATCTGTGATTGTGTCGAGTTTTATCAGATTGTGCCCGATTCAAATGGAAGTAGATTCGGGACTCCAAAAATTGAAGTGAATTCCTTTAATAATCAACAAAGTGGTTTTTAAATAAAAAAGTTGACGTATTTTCCAAAATTTCTTAGGATAATAATATATAGGAGATTATAACAATGTAAACAAATTTTCTAATATCGTAACACGTAATGACTTCAGATTGTAGCAGGCAATTTCTTTCGACGTTAGATCGCATCTTTACATGCAGTGTTATTCCGCATAACCACCCGTGTAAATACCGATAGATAATCGGTCCATTAGCCGAAAGGAATAAAATAAACCCGTGAGGTAAAAGAGATTTAATGTTCCATAAAATATATCATTCAAATCGATTTATTTCGAGCCGGGGGGCTGTAGAACGTCGCGATTTATAGTTTTAACACCTTACTTACTAAAGATATTGCCGCACACTTCTTGTTTTTATTGCCCCTTCAAATGGGTCTTTACCCGTGTAGTGACAAGATAACAGACAATGGCGTACAAAGGAATTTGTTTCCGTTTCATCGGACTCGTAGCAAATATTACAGGATTTAACCTTTTCTATGCCTCACGTACGTCTCTTCTGCTCTTGAAACACTTTTGCTTGTTATCGCGAGGGATAGTTTCCAATCCTGGTGTTTTAATGAATGTAAATTTACATGCGCCTGTCAATTACCTACATGGTCGCAGCCATGATTTATTCTGGATCGGAAACGTTTCCTCGTATCAAGGCACCATTAGCGAAGGGTGCAATACTAGTCAATGCGCTTCCCAAAGACGTAGACATTTTCGGTGATGTGCTATGTATTTTGTATTCGAAATTTTATTTTTCTGTATACAATTGTACTTAAGTATGTTTTTATGTATTATTATTATTATTATTATTCTATATATTCTCTTATTCTCTCCTGTGAGGGTAATATTGGTTTTAATGTAAATCTCATGTTGTGTACGTCTTGAATTTAGATTTGTAATGTCCACAATGTTTTGTTTTCTAAAATAAATAAATTACTAAGGTAGGTATCTAATGGGTCGCAAATTTTTAACGACGCATATTGAATGAGGAGTAGAGCGAAGCTCTTACTTAAATCGCTGTAATACCAATTATTTGTGGCTAAGTATTTCATAATTATTCAAACAGATGTCACTGTGTGTTTATTTTTTAAGGTTATGCATATCAATCGACAGTGGTTAGTAATTTGAGCTTAAAGTCGGACGAGATAACTCGCAAAATTTGTATGTATGGCCTGTCAATCACGGCCTCATAGAGCAAGAAAACTTCCTGAAAGCATAGAACTAGTTAAATGCATTGTATGCACGTCATACATTTTTACTAGGTTAGTTTTAATATTATTCACTGCGAGAAAAATTTTACTTGCTCAATACATCTAGGTCACTACTTTTGGAATAAAATTAATCATGTGAGAAGTATGAAATATTGACAAGTTTCTCTATATTTTCGTCAATATTTTCACAATCAAATATTTTCATAATAAATATTGGTTTAAAAATAAACACGAACAACTACTAACCTTGTTATGAAGTCGGCAAGATCTCGCAAATTAATTCGCGTATGGGTTGACGGTACATAAAAACTTTGGCGAATAAACTGGCTCGTGGCACTTAAAGGGTTTGAAAAAATTACCTCTGATAAATTAAGTCTATGGACCACTACACACACAATTATTGAAATACTAGTAATAATACTTCGAACTGTATTGCATGTTAAATATTATATAATTATTATAGTGCCAAGAAGAATAATTCTATAGCATAGTGGGTACTAGTGGACATATCGGTTTTTGTTATAAGACGCCTCATCTTATTTTATGTAATGCCGATGATAACAACTAATTATTCAACGGATTCGGAAAATATCTAATACGGCAATAAGATTCTTCTAATGTAAATGTAGCAACCATTAGGGAATCCAATCCCGAGCCAAATTTTTGATCCTGGGATTTCGGGATCACAATTTGACGAGCCCGGGATTGGAATTTTTTTGATAATTAATATAAATTTTTTATATACACAAAAAACATTGATAAAATCGGTCAAAAATTAATAAATAAATAATTTATACTATTTAAGACATTTATTGTTAATACTGTGCATGTTCAATCTTGGAAATACATAGGTGTATTGGAGTAAATAATATTGTAATATATAATATGTAGTGCATTAATAAGAAAGATAATCTATGAATACGCACTCACATCGTCGAGTCCGTCACGAGACGTGATGCTATTGTCACGAGTTCTTCACTAGACATAGTACATCCGTTATTCCACTCAAAGTCTCTCTTGCATTCTTATAATTAATCTCTTGCTCATATCGATCTCATCAGTACATCATTACTTCGAGTTTTTAATCTCGCGTCATCATCCTTATAATAAATTGTATTCAATGTATTCTTGTAACAACCAATAAACTCACATCTCAACAACCAAGCAATAACGACCTTCGTCTACCACCACCTTATCATACCGCCAAATAAATAAACATAATTTCTAATCATGTATCAATGTTTTGTTGCGGGCGTACTCAAATGGATCTCGCTGTTGGGAACCCATGGTGTATGAAATTGACGATTGTCTAACCCCTCTGTGTTGTGAAGCCAAAGAATACGATGATTACGGTTAGAGAAATGCATTGAACAGATATGTTAGCAGTAGATAAAGTTTCACTAAGAAATTGAAACTTCATCATGATATAAAAGTATACGTTCACCTCGTTATTATACCCTTTTAATAATGTTCTAAGCGATCTCCGACCTCGTAATATTACGTTTCATTAGGTCACGAAGCACGTCTGCACGAATAGGTCCAATATTACTTACTGTTTGTAGTCAGTTAACTGGGACAGGTTTTAATATATTACGTAACTGTTTTCATTATATACATTGACTGAAAAAAGGTGGAAATAATATACACATTGAAAGCAGTATTAAATAATTACAAGATAAAAAGAACTTTTTATGTACCACGTTTTTAAATTTTCTGTTGAATCATATAAACTTAGTAGTATTAATAATTTAGGACAAATGAGGCAATTGTCAACAAATCATTTTTTTACTATTTTGCAACAAACAACAAATATAGAATACTGAAATGTCATTTTGATTTCCATAGTAACGCACGTATATATTAATAGTTTAGTTGCTAGGACCACCCCTTTGCGAACAAATAAAAGTGGATTGAATTAAGGATTTATTCCGAAATAACTTTTCATACAAAACAGAATTAACTGAAAATGAATTCAATTCTACTGAAAGATTGCTAAAAGTATTAAAAGAATGCATTGGCATCGTATTCTGATATATTCTAAAAGTTTCAAATATCTAGCTAGTCGGGAAGTTAGTTAAAAATCGATTGCAAGATTTGCACTGGATAAACAACCACCGGACAAACAAGAATACAAGCTAAGAAAAACGTGGTAAAAATGGCTATTATTCTATTATTCAATACTAAATACACAGAAGATTTAAAAACCTCAGAAAGAAAACATAGTCCTAGAAAACAGTTGTACCGAGTGGGATTCGAATATTTATTGTCCGACAACAAGAAATCAGCGATAACAAGAAGTCGCTGTAATCGCATATTGTAGAAGATTTCTAGTGACGTACCTGCCATGGCGGCAACGCGTGGTTACAGAATGTATCGGCTCTCCTTTTAGATGCTACTCTTTTTCTTCATTGAAATAAACCAAAAGTTTACAAATAATAATTTTAACATCACCCCTAATCGATTTAGACATATTTCTATTATAAAAAGCTTCAAATTATGTAAATTGACAGATGCATATACCACGGGAGCGTAAATTGAAATGATAAATTTGGATGCGTTCCTCATTTGAAAAGTGTGATTAGCTGCACTGGAGGGGATTGTTAGTTCACAGTTCTAACACGTGCACAAGAAGTTATTATCTTTATATCTTTTATACAACTTAGACAGTTTATATCTTTAATATTATGTACATAATTTGAAAACATATAGGTATATGTATACCTACTAGAAAAAAAAACATTTTTGTAAAAAATACGACGCCCGATGGGTTCCGTTGCCGCAAATCCAGTGGTTACAGGTTCAAGCTCCAGACGCCGTATTTTTTTTTTAAAGATTGTTTCTAGTAGGTTGATTTGAGGCGTTTTCAAATTATGTGAAATTATTCGTTGAATAAAAGAAATGGTTTATTATATATACATTTGATAGCTTTCACTATTCAGTATGCACCCATTACAACGGCCAGTCGCTGCAATGTGACGCAATGATTGGTGGACGAACCAACCACATGCTGCCAGCGTAGAGTGTTGTACAGTGCGTAGTGTCTGGAAGTAATAAGATGATGTAAAGTACGCATGGAGTTGTATGGGGGTAAGAGAAAAACACCGTGAGACGAAAACGTCTGGTTTAGCTCACCCACCAGCCGTTGCGTTGTGTTGGAGTCGTTGGCCATCGTACTGGATGCAGATTATTACCTTTTAAGCTACCGACATGGTTATAAATCATTAGAATCAAGGTAACCATCTTTATAATGAACCTAGGTAATTAACACTTTTCAAAAGTTGCTAGGTTTTCTTTGATAGCTCATGTCATGTCAATTATTTTGTGTGGTTTTGAATTCAAAAAGTTTTAATGAAATATTAATACTTGAGGCAAGTCACTAGAATGTTCATTCACTACGTAATATTGTATACTATAGCTAATGTATTTATTTTTGTTGCACCTTGCAGTTGAAAAATAATGTTACCATGCATAACATTGCGCAGAAGCATTTATAGGTGTTATTTGAAATGAAATGGGATTCAGTTTATGGAAAATAATAGGTTACTTACTGCAGTCGTAAGTGCATTTTTCTGGGAAATTGAAAATGAAAAAGTCAATTACATCGCATATTTTTTTTATTGGACTATAATAATAGTTGCATGTAGTTATTTTGCTTGATCTAAATAAGAAACGAGGTGTTGATGTACCGCATTTATGACGGTTACGTGTAAATTGTACGTAAAACATTTGACCGTGGCACAGTTCGCCGTAAGCTTTCTGGAAAAAGATGACCGTACACTATACGGTCTCTAATTTTATTAGATTCAAAATGAACATTAATTCAATTTTCATAGCTGATTTTGTTGAAATTCATGAATTCAAGAATGAAATCTAACCTAACAAATAATCCAGTATATCGGCTATTTTAAAAATTTGTCTGCTGCCGACCGACAAGAACCGTGTTTTATTTAGACATGAATTCTATGTCAGTACTATTATGCGACCCAAAGAGGATGGACGGTCTTTAATACACGGCCAAATATTTCCGATATAACATTTCACGGTGAAGTGTGATACGGCGAACTGCATACATATAAGTTTTCGGACACTATTTATAACCGTTAAAAGTCCATGTTATATGATTGTTACTTTGAGTGGACTGTATGAATGGGATAGGTTGGAACGGCGGAAGTGTGTGCTCACGGGTACCAACCTTGATGTTGTCTGTAGACTTTAAAATTCCCAACATATGTGAACTGGATTTATCACGGCTTTTAACCATATCACTGCCAGCCAATTTTTACTAGGTAGATACTTGTAGTAGGCCAGCTATTTTCTGAATAAAATAAATCCTTTAAAAAATATGAAATAGGAACGGAATGATAAATATTTGTGAAAACTTAGCAACCCAACATGTTTATCAAGTTTATCGTGAATATTTTCACACTAAAATGATAAATATTGTTTAGAAAATATACACAGAATGTTTATTCAGAAGTTATGGCGTTTATAAGAACCCGCGAATATATTCGTCCGTGGCCTGACGCGACGTAAATGCTTTGGCGAGTTAATTCGTCCGTGGCACGGATCAGGTTTTAAGAATGATTATAACGATACTGCGCGTCGCTGAAGGCAAGCCAAGCACTTACTGAATTTTGATTTCTTACTGAATTTTATTAATGAAGACAAATTAAACTCAGCTAAAGCACATCGATCCCTAGGCGTAAAAACTGCTGATTCTTCTTACCCAAACTTAGAGCCTCGTGATATGGAGCGGCTTAATTTGGGGGTTCGTATTTAGGTTGTTGAAAATAATTATTGCGTTTCACTCCCCTATCAAAAATCTTCCTCCGTCAGCTAAAAGAACTGCTGAACCTGACGATTGAATTGATTTATTCAGTTGCCTAGAGTGTATCCACCACAGTGGCATCCCAAACCATACATTTTCTCATCTCTATGGAATCAATCATCATGATACCATTAGGTCGTTTGCCATCTTGTCAATAGACATCAAGAGATTCCTGCCTTGATACCAAATATTAACAGATCACATCATTGATGGTAAAAGACGACTATGCCTCTCAGTACTCTTTTGGTATATCAATCCATGTCGACCCATATGGTCAACTGGTCTTCCGCAATTACATTGGTGTGTATGACACAAAGGTATACCAAGTTGTAGAGCAACAGAAATGCGTAAAGCATCACCATTCAGAAGGATGCTGAGGTTACGGGATGGAAGAGCATTACGTTAAATACCCGACTGACTCCATGAAACTACGATAAATTGTTGACTTGTTTAAATAAAAAACAATTGTTTTCTTTCTAATTTCAACAATTGAACTGTCCCACTCTTTTTTTATACAAAATTTATCTGGTGCAGGCATATTTATGAAGTTACACCACTTTTCCAATGAAATATTTTTTTTTTAGAATTATTAATAACCATGTCCTTACTTTTTCGTACAAGGTGTTTGATAGTAATTTTGGACAATCACAAACACCCAGGCTTTGAGAAAAACACATAAATATTGTGTCCTCACCGGGATCAAACCCAGAACGCTCGGGCGGAAGGCCTGTGCCTTACCCACTGCATCACGAGCGCCGCCTCTAATGGAATATTAGATACGTTACCAATTCATGTTTGGGAATATGAACGTGGTCAAACTTTTGATACAGTGAATCAAGGCCAAAATTATTGGCATAGCATATAAACCATTTAGAAATTCTGTATAATTTAAATGTTAATTTTATTAATTGCTATATAAATACAACATAATAATAATACGCATACTTTACTGGAAAAACAGCTTTGAGAAATATGTATTATTCCTCGTTAATGCGTATACTTTTGTAATGAAAAGTTAAATAATTGACAGACATTTAAATTTGACCATTGAGCCGTCAAAATATTATTTTCACGAATTTATATTTTTGGCAACACAATGCCTAATGAGAAAAGTGGATTGAAAGTTTTTCGCAAAATCTGACAAAACATTTTTTTCAATTCGAATTCCAATTACAAAGTTTCATTATTTCGGACAAAGCTCGTCCAAAATTTTATAGACGAGAAATATTTTCGCCCCGTTGGCTGAATGTTTTCTTTATACATTTTTGTAAGTAATTGAATATTATCTGAAATCATTATACAGCTGGGTGGGCGCGGTGCGATAATGGAAAATAAAACACCCCATTTGTTGGGAATTTAAGTTTTTCAAAGAAAAGATACGGCTCACATAATTTCAAAGTTTTTGAAATCATGTAGCGTCAAAAATAGCGAAAGAATTTATTATTAACATAAATTTAAATATTCACTTTGATCAAGGGGCTTAATACCTCATGGATATAAGTGGTATCTAAATAAAGTTGAAATTCCACGACTGGTGTACTATTCTATATGAAATATAGAATAAGTGATGATCCCAATAACATGCGGATACAGAAGGTACAATTAAATCAAATAAAATATTAAATACAGTTATGAAAAATGGTTACATGTAAGTTGTACGTATGCAGTTCATCGTGGGGCACTTATTCGTGCGCCGCAGTACGTGAAACATGAGTTTGTATAACATTTTATCAAATAAATGACGAGTTTTTCGTTGAACATTTCACCGTGGAATACATTTGTACGTATCTTAGAAAATGCAGCGATAGTTTGCAAATAGTACTGTTCCAATTAGATTAACCCTAACCTAAACTAACCTAACCTAACCTAACCTAGTAAAGACATCTCCACATGTTGTAACATACGTACAAATATACTCCACGGTGAAATGTTTAACGAAAAACCCGTCATTCGATTAAATGTTACACGAACTCATGTTTCACGTACTGCGTCGCACGAATATTTGTGTCCTGCGGTGAACTGTTTACGTACAAATTTGAAAAATACGTTGGTGAGAGCTATTAAAAATGATTAAAAGAAAAATAGCACATTGTTGGTACTTATAAGAGAGGGAAAAACATAAACAAGTTTATATAGATATAACATAGGCAATAGAAGAAAAAAATACAATAAAAAATACAGTCATCCAGTTACAATGAGTGGTAAATTTTGAAGCAACCTAATTTAAAATAGGCGAAAGAACAAAACAGTTCCACTCACCGCCTGAACAAAAACGAACCATAACTCTCCTTTCGCGTTATACGATTTTTATTGTACGCCAAAAAATCATAATGGCGACATTTTTTTCGTATTGTGAAGGTGAGCATGGCCCTTTTCACATTACACGGCGACGGTTGAAGACCAAAACGGCTCTGTATAGCAGCCGTCCATTCCACTGTATTCATGGGGCCCGAACAGCCACCGACGACTCAGTGGTGTACGTGACCTAGACGTGCGAATGAGAAAGCATTCGGTACGCTTATATTTCCGCAATATGCGTTAGAGTAAGATAGAATTTCTACGGCTGAAATTGAAATGGAAGAACTTATCAATTGGTCAGCCATTGCGACTTAGTATCTACTAGGGAAAATTTGACAGTTTTCTAAAAGTGCCAGAAGATAATATATTCACATCAACGATTGACCGAAATATTATATTATACCTGAATGAGAATCACAGCCCTCTACCAACCCCACAGATCACCCCTTAACTACTGCTATTTGATCCATTTACTTATTTCATTCACTGTTTTCGAGAAGTTTATTTTGTATGTAATTTTGGAACCATTTTCGATATTGAGATGAAAATCTAACAAATTGGTATGAACAATGTGTTCTATGAGTTACGGAAATGGTATGAACAATGTGTTCTATGAGGAAACGGAAACGATATTCTCAGATCAATTTTATTAAGTGATTGATATCAAGAATACATATTAAAAATACTTAAGTATAATATTACTCAATTTGGCAATGTCTGTACTGGGACCGTTATTTTCTCAGCACTCAATTATTTTTTGAAATAACTTACACGTTACTTCAATTAGAAATAATTTGCAGTATAGCCAACAAAGTTTTAGTGTCTACAAATACCATATTAGATGAAGTTGAATACTTTCATAGAAGATATTTATTAAATAAGATACTATATTGGTGACTGTGAGACGTGGGATCAGACTATAAAGCCTTGTGCACAAGATAATTGACAGGTCGCAATGACACGTAGCAGAGCATCAAGCCAGTGGTTTCAGGTATTGATTTCTAGAATAAACACGTCTGTTATAGTAACATCTATCAACATAAAATATAACTAACGATCTCTGACGATAATATTTAAGTACTCGTCACTTGAACTTATCGTAGTACATTGTATTCATGGCTCCCACATCCTAAAGCGGGCCTCCAGGCTAGGATATTTACCCCCCTCTACCTATCGCTAAGGATAAAGGCAGTGTGTCGCTCTACAGTAGCATTTTTCAAAAGGTGTACGCGGTAAAATTAATATATTATTCAGTATTTTTTTTGTGTGTTTTGATACATCCATTTGAATTATGGAGTTGTCGGGTATCTATCTATACACAATTAAAAATTGCATCGTCCAACTACATAATTTTAAATAATAACATTATTGAAGGAAAATAGCTATTTTATTTATTATATGTATTTACCTACCTACTATTAGATAGCAAATTTGTGATGTGTGTTTATCTCACTTATTTGGTCGACTTGTTACGCCGGGCCCCCAGGCTAGAGCTCTGTCAGCCCCCCCTTGTGGGGGCTATGATTGTAATTTATATAAGATTAGTCGATATCAAACCTTTCAATCAAGCAGTTCACAAATAATCGCTCAATTGAATTATAGTTCCTCGCATACTGTGTTTGTCCGCTATATACATTAAATTAACAAAATAATAAAGCTATACTACCATTTAATATTAAAATGTGTATGAAACAATAAACAATCATTAAAACAGTTCTGTGTTCATAAATCAAATATGTATAAATAGTAAATTTACATCCTGGCGCAATCTAGAAATCAAGGAAAGTATTTTGTGTTAAAGCTTGATTCAAAATTACAATATATGGTTGCCAATACTTCGATACTTACTTCTGGTTCTATAAACTATGTAGGTCTATGATGCATAAACATCTTGCAGAAATCTCAATCTCGAGTTATCTCTCTCCAGTCAGGCACAACTATCCTCTCGACGTACTTTTTGAGGTTGTTCATTTTATTTCATCCCTACCCTCGAAGAATAATTTATTTAAAAACGTGACCGATTATTTTTTGTACCCTTTTTGAAAAACCCAACGTTATTAAAAAAGCATCACCATTATTTTTCTTTAGTCACTCCAATAAATTAAAACATCTCAGAGTATATACATATATACTGATACCAAATATCATAATGCCTGAATCCCCCATCAAAAATCCTCCAATCGATAGAGTTGGGAATATAATGATATTATTGTAACTGTAAATGAGTCAAGGCTAGACCAGGATGCACGCACAGCGAAACAAACAAAAATACGTTATCTGTTTTCTGGGCGGACGAAGGATCGAGAGTGGGTACGGTACGAGCAGTCGGTAACCTACCCTTGAGCCTCAAACGTCGCCTCTAAAAATACAACTTGCTACCTTTTTCACGCCAAAACGTGCGTTTACAAATGTTTTTAGTAATTAATTATTCCTTGTCAAGCGAAATATACTTAATGTCCCTGAATCAGTGTTTTTAATAAGTGAAAAGTGTAAATCAACACCCAACGTAAACCCATACCTATCAATACCTACAAGAAAAATTCTTCCTGAAAAAAATTTGTAATGAAAAAAGTAATCCACAGGATTTGCGCCAATGAGCTTTACCAATTAAACTCTACCTAATTACTACGAAAATAACTACCTAGTAGAATTTACATCTAAAAATGCTTCATAAATAAATTACGTTCATTTTTGACTTGTTTTTGTGTTTTTAAAATAAAGTATCAATTACTTTAATTATTAACCGGTATCAGGATCTCGCCAAATTTTAGTTATTCGTAGAATAACAATAAAATATTTATTTATGAAATTGTATTATTTTTTTTCAATAACGGATGTTTGTTACATTATCAAATCTTGCATATTATTCATTGAAAACAAAAATAGTTCAATTAAAAATATTTAGCATAATAAACACAGTCGGTTCGATTCAGAAATACACTAGAATAATAAAATATTCATTGGATTTTGTTTGGACGGTGGAAAGTGCCAATGTGTAAATTACATGTAAATTTATGGGCATTAATGAATATTGCAATTCAAATATCGAAATGTAAACAAGAGTTTCCTAGTAATTGGCATGCAATATTGTTCGAATTATAATTTTCATCGAAGTGGCAACATTGTTTAAACGTAATACAGCAATTATTATTGATTGTCCGGTTGGGCGTCATAAAATAATTAATAATTTTCCGCATCAAACTGACCGCGAGTTTAACAAGTATTAATAATGTATTATAATTTATGAGAGTTGTGTTACGACTATTCTTGTGAAATCAATCACAATTCTGAGCTGTGTCACACGTCACCCAGTGCGGTATATTTACACCCCCCCCCCCACAAACACACACATACAATTTTTCATTAAAACTAATATTTCTAAGGTATTTATTAATTTCGTAATTAACGTACAAAATTAGCATTTTTTGCACAGATATATCCGTACTTTCAACAACCATTAATGTATGTAACCGAGACTTCCGTAATTCATCAAAAAAATATTTTTAAGGACTGCATTAATACATAAAATACGACAAATTCGAATGCATAATTTTACTTCGCCAGCTTTCGGGAATCTCTGTATATTTAGATACATGATTATGAATATCTTGTACATACAGCATAGGAGCATTTTTTATAGCCAATACCTAGTGCATTATCAATTAACACTTTGACTAGATTGCAACCAGATTTTTGCACTCAGCGATCTCAATCCTATTTTTTTCATTCTTCGGGTGTTTCCGTCATTATTTTCAAATGCTTTTTGCTGCATTTTGCAACGCCATTCGCCGTAGATGTGAATTTATTACCGGAAAATTTACGAATGAAACATTGTGAAATATGTTGTGATGAACAGTTAAAGGTGAAATTAGATCGGGTTGGCTTGGAAGAGTTTTAAAAAACATATTTGGACAAGGAGAAATATCCTGCATTTTACAAACATGCTCTAATGTTGACTTTGCTATTTGGAAACACTTACACAATATGTGAACAGCTTTTTAGTCGGATGAAGCATATCAAATCCCGAGTGAGAACACGAATCGCTGATGTGCATTTGGAAAACTGTTTGCGTGTAGGAACAACCTCACTCGATATCGATATTGATGCACTTAGTTCTGCCACACAAAATCACACTTCTCACTAAAATTTATTATTTTTAAATTAATTTGTTTATTTTTTATTATTTAAAAAAAACTATAATCTAACAAATATGTTTGATTCTCATTTTTGTTTTATTTTATTAATATATATTTCTTTTTTGTTTTGTATAAGTAATAAAAAAAATCGGTTGTGCGGCCCGGTAGGAAATCTCATTTTTAGAATCTGGCCCGGCTGCTAAAAAGGTTGGCCACCCATGACCTAGAACCTAAGAATATATATTGATATTATATATATATTTTTTAAATACATAGTTATACAAATACTTGTCGTCCCTGCCTGTCTATATGTGTTCTGTTACTACTCAAAAACTACAAAACAAATATAGTATATTGTATTCATTCAATCATATGGCAGCAGAATGTAGGCGACGGCGTATAGGTTTATATACCATATAGATCAGTGGCGAAGAGTGGAGGTAGGCAGTTAAGATCCACCATAAATAGTGCACATTAAGCTTTGTCAGTTATATGTATGAGTTTTCATTGAAATAAGACTAAAATTTACAGATGGTGTCGGTTAGTTTTTAAAATGCAATTAAACCCTACGAAAACCAAGCCATAATAGATAATAGTAAAAAACACTCGGCTATATAAAAAATATTTTAAATTATGCAATTAAATCATACATAATGTTGGATATTTTATAGAAAGAATAATATTTTTTATCTATTACAGTTTGGTTTAGGCAGGGCTTAATGAATTTAAAATAAATGAACCAACAATATTACCTACGTGTAATATGAATTCTTAAGCCAACGAAAACAATTAAAAATTATGAATGAAAAAGTGTGCAAAATTTTGTCGCGTATCACCCAAAATATACCAAAACTATTACGGTTTGGTTTAGGCAGAGTTTTGATTTTTAAAAACTAACCAACACCATATTCTGTAAATTTATTGTAGTCTTAGTTCAATAAAAATAAATACGTATGTATAACAAAGTTTAATGTGCACCATTTATGGACGATCTTAACAACCTACCTCCACCCTTCACTATTGATATACATATATATTATCAGGCACAACGGAAAAATATTTGGGCGGGGAATCAACACAACCTTATTTGATAATGTGATTCATCAACTAGCTAGACGCTACGTATTGTTTGTTATTAATACAGTATTTTTCATACCCTGTCTGGAAATGACTATGTGGTCCTCATTGAAAATGTCAATTTCCTTTTGTCTGAAAGCTTCGAGGTTAGATTGCAGAAACGATGCTTTAAGCGGTGCCGGAAGTGATGCTGCAAAGTCTCCGGCCGTCTACGGAAACTGGCGTCGACGCAGAAACTCCAATAAGCCAAAAACACGACGACATGTTGGTTTTTATTGAGATTTTTTTTACCGATTATTTTTGTTGTTTTTTTTTACATTAACAAATATTGGAATATTACACAGCTTACTGATTAAATCGACAAAGTAATATTATAGCCATATATAGGTTTGAAACAATATTAATCAAATATCACCTCTTATGCTTAAGAGCGTACATAAGTGAAACGGAAAATAATTTTCAACTGTTTGTAGAACGAAATTACGGCTGCGTTGTCATTCGGAGAGCGATCGTCAAGGCGTCTGCACGTCGATTCGTTTTGTCATGGCGTCGGATGAAAATATCCTTAAATCGTGTAAAGATGACTAAAAAACTTTACGTATGTAATTAAAAAAGAAAACATATCAATTAATATACTATTATTATTACGAATATAATAATAAACATAACATAAAAAGGACGCATGTTGAACTTTTATGACAAATTATATTTCGTTCGGCTTCCGTCATTTGCACCCGCGACCCGCATTCCGCGCATCGCCTAGTCACGATCTTTTTAGACCATGCCTCAGCTGAGGTATAGCCTTAAAGCCTAAAGCGCTAAAGGCGTAAAAGCACGTGTTATTTACCTATCGCAAGTTGTCAATAATTTGCAGTAGTCTGCGGTACCTTGCAGCAGACTGCAGTATCTTGCTGTCGATAATGAAAAAAAACCACAGTTTGCCACAAATTGACGTGATGTGTGTGTGACTAGATTCATCACATCCATATCAAATACATGACATTATTTTGAAGTTATGTATTGAACGGTAACAAGTCAAAAATTCGACATTTCACGATATTGGTATCAAAATATTCGTAAAAATGAGCTCTTACCAGTTCTCTACAGAAATAATTCGAAAACTATAATTTAAATACCTTGCGAGTCAAAAAACCCGTATGAAATTTTACAAAATTTCAAATACAACCAGTTATGTACAGATCCATTTCAAATTGTTTCCATTTAAAACTGGTGATTGACCATACGTTTCAATTTCGAATACATAATGACATGTTTTCTTTTAAAATTTGTAAAATCTTATAAAATATTTAAATCTTAAAGTCATGATTATCTCAAAACTACATTTTTTGAGTTGTTACTGTTCAATAGTGGGCCGTCAACGTGGCGCCTTTCCTGATTTAATATATTGAGAATCCACTTTTTAAATGCATACACGATCACTGGTAGCACGGATTGATTAAATATTAAAGTTGTATACAAGAACGCAACGCGAGTTGTCAGATAGATGCAAGAGTATGCAGTAGCTAGTGGTAGCTTACCTTTATTTGTATATATGGTAAGAGCCACAGCACACTACGATGGCTGGTCAATGCAACGCGACTCAATGGCCAATAAACTGCCAGTCGGTCCACTAACCACCAATCTTTCTTGACGCACTGTGATCCCTTCTTTTCACCCCTTCACCTCACTTTATCAATGTCTGAACATACTCCTATTTCCGCTGTCCCTCACCAACATCCAAATTCTCAACCCACATTTATACAGTCCACAAAAGCGCAGCCAATATATTATATAATATATAGGTATGTATATATATCTTAAAATGTCCCTTATGATTTTTGGCAATGATTTCTGAAAATTATTTTCATTTTTTATTTAGGTAGGTTATATGTAGGTAATGAAAACTCCCTATCATATTAATTATGTGTATATAATATGAATTAATTTAATCATACATTGACCAATGTAAATGAATTCATAATTAGAAGTAGCCAATTAGTTATATTTATTAATACCTAATAAGCTTTCGAGGGCTTTAAAAAGGCTTTAGTTAGGTATTGTACTATTGTACCTTAATGCATATATTTTAATTTGATATTTAATCATAGCAAACAATACGGTTGTTACGTCATAGTTTTAATAATACAAAGATTCACATTTCTCCAGGGCTGAACATTATAAGGTTTGATTGTAATAATTATCGCATGGCTTTTCAAATGCAAATTAACACGTTAATTATAAAATTAATTAAAAGGGCCCGTAAGCATTGGGTTATTAAAATAAATTGCGCAGCAGGTGACTTTTTATCATATATACTAATAATTGCAGTATCAAATTTTACAATTATAAGACTAACTTTAATTCTTGGGGCCCTTTGCCGTATGAAAGAGTGTAGTTTTGCATAAATATCGTATAGCTATAACATTTTTGAGATTTTTACGGGTGTTTTTTTTTTATCCTAATACATTTTTGAGTTGTCAGTACAAGTTCTACCTCCTTATTTCCTCGACATTTCGGACTCGTTACTGTTGATATTCTCAAGTAATAAAGTATTTTACTGTAGGTACTTCGAAGTGTCATTCTATTGAGACTTCATCGCATTCATAAATATAAATATTATGCGTTCATTCTTGGTTTTTTATTTAAATTGTAAGTGCATTGCTCTCACTTTTGTCTTATGCGAAATCGTTAACGTACTCAAACGCACGATGAAAGCAAATTCATACATAAGCTATTTTATTTTTTCAATTCCACAAAGCAAATACTACGACATAGCTACTAAAGCAACTGCCAGTTAACGGTAATATATTCTTTTTATACAAAAAATATGATGTATTTAGGTACTTTGGGAAAGTTCTACTGATTGAAAAAGTTATTCAGATTTATGACAGAAAGGAAATAGGACGGAAATCGCTGACAAAATCTGTAGTGGAAAACTGAATCATGAAAAAGATAAAAATAAATATATATTGAGTGGTGACGGTTTATTGTCTTGTAGAGTATTCTACGTTAAATTCCCAGCTGGCTCAAAGTTGTTAGGTAACTCGTATAATATTGTCTTCTTTTTTATGTAGCCATGTTGGCCCTTTAGTTGGAGCATATGGAAACCATACGTTGACTCCAAGAATCTGTTTGAAAAAGTCTGTTTATATGTTTATACAAGAAAATGCACGTGTAAACACATATTATCGTGCAAGTTGCAAGATTGCATGCATGGATCCAAAAAGTTCAGCGGCTTCTGAATTGTCATGTAATAGTTCAGGGTTAGCAAACCTTTGTACATACGCGTGCCAAAATTTCTCAAATATTATTTTTCGACTGTCTGGCGCGCCGAGCAGTTTTTATTGGGGGAAAATGAAAAAATAGTAAATAAATAGTAGTTAAAAATTACAATTGAGTTCTTGAAATTCTATCTTTCACTATGTTTATAGCCGAAGGCGTATATTTTGTTCTTTGAATAATTTTTCCCTTGTTTTCAAAATTTGATTTGAAGATTTCGTGGGAGCATTTTAACTGCGCTTCTTTCATAATGTTCCCCATCACTGAATGGTTTTTCATTTTTAGCAATTATGTTTGATTCAAAAAAACAAACAGCTGTTATATTTGAATGCCTGCCAATGCATTTCATTAGGTTTATTGATTGAATATTTTTATTAATAAAACCGAAAAAATATACATTGCTATGTTGTCATAGTGTTTTAATATTATTATGCATACTATATATTAAGTAGGTATATCTATTTGTATTTTTTGTGATATTTTTAAAAATAATTATTTAATTACGTTAAAGGTTTTTCGTCTTCAAAATAAAACATTCGCGTGCCACGCAAAATCATCTCGCGTGTCACTAGTGGCACGCGTGTCATAGGTTCGCATCACTGCAATAATTGAAACATGTGTGATATATACTCCTGCGCAATAGAACAGTAGTGGCAAACCTGCCGGAAAGACCCGCGCAGAGCATTTTGACGTTTACCAATCTTCACAACCGAAGACAGCACCATACAATGACAACAAAACGTCTCGCTTACACTTAAAGAATGCGATTGGCGAGACAGTCAGCAATTTTGCGGGTAAACAGTTATACAACAGTTAAACAGTAGCCAGTAAATCCATGCACATGATTATTATTATTTTCTATAGTCACACGTTAAGCACGCTCTCGCTAAATCTCGTTGAAATCACTGTCTTGTCATTAATTTAATCCAAAAAGGTCGCATTGTTCCCATTATTTTAGAAGTTTAATTAATTTGGTTAAATCAAATTTAGCTTTTGATGAACTCGAATAGATACCGGTTATACGAAATGTTTAAATCGTCAACCTCAAATGTCTTTTAGTAAAATGCCGGATCATTAAAAAGTATATTATACCTTTTCCGGATATTGACGGATGGGCGTGTAGAGATTTTGAACTAAGCCTCCGAATTTGGCAAACGAATTCACTGAGAGCCGTTTATAACACTGATTGGAGTCTAGAGAAATTAGTCGATCATCCTTTGAGGCATATCATTTGAAAGATTCACTTGAAGTAAGTCTTTAGTAATTCTAATCAATGGTATAACTACGCTTTATGTTAAAGTATGATTAAGTTAGAAACAGAAATTTTAAAGTAAGGATTTAAAAATGACGGATTATTATTTATTTACAAAAATTCCAGGAATTTTAAATATAATGATTACGTTGAAAATCGAATATATTTATTAGCTAATAATACCAGGAATTTCCAGTGTTTCGATCAAGCGATGCATTTTAGTTTATCGCACGGTTTTTCTTGTAGACTGGATGGACTTTTATGAAGATCATCATCATCAGGGGCGCGATAACCTGGTGTGGGTCTTGGCCTCCTCCAACAGCTCCCTCCACCTGTCCCTATCCAGTGTGGCCGCTTTCCAATTCGGTACCCCTAGAACACGGCAGTCACTGGCAGCTCCATCCAACCAGCGAATCTTTGGTCTGCCTCTTCTTCTACGCCCCATTGGATTGCCGGTCATCACTCTCTTTGTCGGTTCATACGGTGCACATGACCTAGTTATCACAGTCTCCCAACCTTAATTGATTGAACTGCGCTGCAATCTTCGTATAGCCCGTAGAGCTCAGCATTATATCTTCTCCTCTTTATGAAGAAGTTGTGATACTTCAGATATCTTTAATTATGGCCCCCACATCCTGAAGCGGGCCCCCAGGTCTGATTCTTTGGCGGGCCCCTTTACCTATCGCTGAGGTTAAGAGCAGTGTGATGGTTGACAGTAGTGTTTTCCAAATTCTACATGTGAATTATCGTTGAAGTACATATATCAATCACATTAAGCTCTATCGCACAACCACATATTTAAGAAAAATATAATCATCGCAAACTAAACGTAAACTAGCGCCACAGGCAACTTTTTTTTACTAATAGAGCTAATTTGTAATATGTGTCTATCTCACTTAGCTGGTCGACCCACCACGTCGGGCCCCCAGGCTATAGCTCTGTCAGCCCCCCTTGTGGGGGCCAAGTCTTCAATAGTATTTTGTATACTTATCTGGATTATCATGTGCCAACACACCTCTTTATATTTCAGATGTTTACAAATATCAGTAAATTTTTTTGAATGTTTCCTATTGAAATAAATGGAAATAATTTGAGTAAAATCTGCAATCGAAAATCTTCACTTATTTACATTTATATGTTACCGCATTGCATTCGAAGATAATCAATAACTAGCACTGCCACGGCCTGAATATAGTCAGTCTTGAAGGGGTTTGTAGAAAATATAGACGTCCAACTTGAGATGTCGGAATCGGTGACCTAATTTAAGTGAGAAAAATAAACATTATTTTTATTAGTCGCCCGTCAAGACTGAACGGTAAAACAGGTGTCTATTCACATGTTGTTTTTCACATATATCTTTGGATCTAGTGATATTTTAGACTGTTTAGAGAGCCCTCCGTCTATTATGGTGGCCAGCCGCTGCAACTAGAAGCAACGGTTGGTGGTTGTGCTAAAATCTTTTTTTAACCCTGTGTAACCTTATGCATACCTAAACCGGCTCTTACATCTAAACTCGTCTCGTCTGCAACGTGTCAAATACGTCGATGTGACGTCACACACGTTGCCAAATGACCTTTGAGTTTGAAAAAACATCTAGTGCTACTATCAACAAATCGCATGCTTCTCGAGCTGCGAGTCGAAGACGCCAGAAAGCATACGGACACCTACGAATTGGTCATTCCTATACCGGCTCGCCGACTGCCGCATCCAAATATCTATTCGTTTTGAGAGGTGACATGCGACTGTCGGTAAGTAGATGTGCGCGGTTTTCATATGCAACACCGGATCGACGTTCTTTGAAGGTTTGATTTATGGCTGTGCGGCAGATGAAGCGGGTTTAAATGTGAAAGCCGGCTTACCTCACCTTATTATTTGTGTGGCAGTTCCTCTGCTTCCTCTGTATACCCAGACAGTGCACAATCTTCGCGGAATGTAATTGGTTAGGCTACCCACCAGCCGTTGCGTTGAGTTCCATCGTCTGTCCACCGTGATGGGCGGAGGAGGATCTTAAGCAAATGTCTAACATCCATTTATCGTAAACGAAAATTGTTTAATAAATCATACCGTGATGCAGCCAAGATCCATATTGGATTGTAGAGACAATTAAAAAAATCTATAATAACGCCTTAGTCGTATGTAGGGAATCCAATCCCGAGCCAAAATTCTGATACCGGGATCCCGGGATTGTCAAATTGTAATCCCGAAATCCCGGGACTGTTCCCGGGATTGGCATTTTTTACCGTTGTTAATATAAAATTTTTATATTTACAAATAACATTGATAAAATCGGTCAAAAATATCTCTAGTATAATTTATACTATTTAAGACATTTATTGTTAATATTATATATCTATGTTGAATCTTGGAAATACATAAGTTTAATGGAGTAAATAATAATGTAATATAAATAATAATGTGAATTTAATATGACATTGCTGTTTCTGATAGTAAAGACTTAATGAATGGATTAGCGAGATTTAAAATAGTAAAGCAAATAATCATGGTGTACTTATGGCCTTTTCGCTTCATAAATCTAATGAGTCAGCCAAATATGAAACTGTCGTAAAACGTATAAGATCATGGTGGAATTACTTTGTTAAAAGTGAGAAGCATTGTTTTTTTCCAATCTTTCTCATTTTTATTAATTTATGTGAAAAAATAAAATGAATCGGCAACTTACACATGGGTATAAATCAAACTTCATTCAAACTCAGCTTATTTCTTATGTAGTTATTTGTTATTAAAAGTATTTTTTCTATTATATTTTCGTTTTTATTTTATTTTCCATAAAAATTGATGAAAAAACTCAATCTCAAAAATTTCGGGATTAAGTTTATCAATCCCGGGATTCATACGTATCGAAAACAGCTCGGGATCCCGGGATTGGAATCCCTAGTCGTATGTGAGAAAGACGTTGTTACGTGTTCACTAGTATTGTTACAATTTATCTATGAGTATTATTATTTGGTCAGGCCAATTATGGCAGCCATAATACAATTAAAATGTCCTACCCAACTGACATAATTAGTCTTGCCAGGACTACTATTAACAGGCAGTCATTCTGCAACAGTGCGCTTGTCTTGTAAACACCTTTAACCTGTAAAACAGTCATTTACGTGCACTAGTTTTGATCGTCAATTGCCGCGTACAGAGTGACTCAATAAACAGTAACGCGCTGGAGTGGTAGTGCGTGTGAGTGACAACAAGACCACGGAGCCAGCCTCGTCATAATTAACGGTCACTGCCTCGCATCCTTGATATAATCCCCAATCCCTATCCGAATTCTATCATATTACAGTCCACTAAAAAGCGCAGCCATAATTTCAAACCTGTATTATATTATTACTTTTTTAAATCCGCCCGAGGTCAATCCACTGCTGGATGAAGGCCTCCCCAAGCTTCTTCCAACTCTCTCGGTCCTGTGACGTTCGCTGCCACGTATTTCCGCTGAACTTTATCAGTTCGTCAATCCAGCGGCTTTTAGGGCGATCCTGTGGCCGTTTCGTGCCCCTTGGGTACCATTGGATGACGGTGTTTGTCCAGTGGCCGTCTTTTCGGCGAGCAATATGCCCCGCCCATCTCCATTTCAGCTGTTTGGCAACGTCTATTACATCGCGTACTCCTGTCTGCTTCCTAACCCATTCGTTTCTCTTACGGTCCTTTCGCGTGATGCCCAACATACACCTCTCCATGCCTCGCTGTGCGACTGTATAATATATATTAATCTCGTGTGCTATAGCCCGGGGCTCAAGTCCATATAACAAACTATAAATCATCATAGTGAACGAATGAAACTATATTTTCTCTTGCCTCTTTCAAAATAAGTTGCTCCAAATCTACTGCGTGGTCATTTTTTTAATTGACACTCATTTTAATTTATCACTCTCTTCTGTATTCGATTTTTAATAACTATTTCAATTACTTGATTTAATTATGTCAGTTTGTTATTAGGATATTAGTTTATTGATTTATTTTGTATCTGATATTCATAATTAATATTGTATACTTCTGTGAATTTATTTTCAATTATTGTACTAAACGGATGATTCGAGACTGATATTAATAATAATGGTTGACAGACAAGCAAATATGTGTCACCGCTACAAAGCATTTTAAAGTCTCAAGGTTTCATTTATTTTAAAGCTTTGTATGAATAATTTTAACAATGTTATATGATCAAAATGATAATTATATCAAATATAGTCTGAGCGTTTGCGAGAATGATAATTTGTGAATATCACAGACGATTTCATTCTTAACATAGAAAACTTAATTATAATAATAATATTTGCCTTCTTGTAGATGTTAAAATATTAATTTATATATTATATATATTTAGAAAACCCTTGAATTTATCACAGCCATAGTTTAACATATAAGCATCGTGCTAAACTATGTGAAAATTGCCGTAAAGGTAGACGGTTCTGTCGTTCAATGTAACCTCACAGATGTTAAACCTTTTTAGAGAATAGTACATAGTTTTAATTTATTTTTTTATAGCGTACATGAGCTTCAACGCTTTATTTTACATCATTAAGATATCTATTGTTGTATATAGGTCTCTCTCCAGCGGCGAATAGTGACAGTTGGAGGGAGGTAAACGATAACGGTAAATAAATTGCACACTCGGACATACTTACGGGAATTGAAGGTGAATTTCATTTTATCTTCTCTGGATCCCGGAAAACTATTACATACAATAATATAATATGCTCCTACTTTGTCTATAAAGTCGCTGATATTTTCTTAGGACTTTTACGTTTTTTAATTGCTTCTTCTTATTGTGCCATCCCCTAGCGGAGGTCGGCCACCATCAGGGCGATCTTGGATTTGTCGTCTGTTAACCGGAAAAGTTCAGTGGAGCTGCACTCGTATCAATCACGGAGGTTCTTAAGCCACGAAATGCGGCATCGTCCTCTGCTACGCTTTTCATTGATCTTTCCTTGAATGACAATTTGGGGAATGCTGTCCTTTTCATCAGCTGAATGCAGAACTATTCTAACTCACATTTTAAATATTTTGCAGAAGAGTTTTTTGAAACAGCCTACTTCAGTTATTTATTATTTATATGGACAAGTCTTTGCACCATTTTTTTCATTAATAATCCTACTAAATCCACATATGTCACTATGTATCCATTTATCCATAAAGATAATAAATAATTTCAGTAAGTTGTTTCAAAAAACTCTCTCCTCAAAAATTTCAAATATAAGTTAGAATAGTTCTGCATTCAGCTGACGTTTTGTCCTCTCATAATGTGGCCGAGGTACTGTAGTTTACTAGTTTTGATACTACATATAACTTCTCGGTCATTTCCTATTCGATTGAGAAATTTTCAGCCGGTTAATCCAAGGAATTTTGAAGATGCGTCTATACAGCCACATCTCGAAAGCTTTAAGTCTCCGTGACATCTCTTTAATTGGAAGGTAAAATTAATTACCATGTACTGAGAATTACATAGTTTACGTATAAAAATAATTATGTGCTAAAGCTTTTATCTCGGAAATCGTTTAGACAAAAAGACAGCTCCACTTAGGTACCTATATAACTAATACTAAAATTGTAATTTACTTTCAAGATTTGTTGAAGTTTGAAATGGACGAAACGATTATCAAAGTATGAATTTATTGTCTGGACATAGTAGTATTTTACTTATACTAATAGCATTTGGTCAAATATATAAGTTGTGTAGTAGTCAATGACTTTGTAGCGTCAGCCTTGTTTCGACGGTGTAAAAATTAGCAAGTCATTTAAACTGTCGCTCAATCGCCGCATCGACCGTCAGCATATTAATACACGTGTGACATTCTTCGATGGGGTCGTAACACTCGTAATTCTCGTAACACTCGAAATGCAATAATGCGAAGGTCAGCAGATTTTCCAATTGTAAAATTCATTAGCTAATTGTTATATTTATGATGAATTGTATTTAAGTTTTTAGAATAGAAACAACGTGCTCGACTGTCAAGACGAAAAAAAGTGAATTTATTTCCTTTCATGGACAACACAAGTCAACAAGCTTACATCTCTACATCATAGATGGCGCTAGTGGTAAATATATGGTATTTTGAGCATATTTCAACACTAATGACTAGCAATTAACCGAATATTCATGCATATAAATAGTGGATCATAGTTGATGAATTAGTCAGTCTAAATACTCGAAATCTTAGTATCAATCTTAATCTCAGTCCGATCAGTAATCTTTGTGTTAGTCGCACCGCACAGCATTTTCTTGCAACGAGCCTCGGACCACGGAGCAGTATCATAACTTTGCTCTGTCATTTGAAAACCGGAAACTTAAAAGGGTGTAAGTGTCATTTTCAAAAAAAGAAGGTAGCGGGAATTTAAAAATACACTCAAACATTCAATTCATACATCAACCATACAATTCGTACAACCAACGCCATCTTCTCGAATTTTTAGGAATTATTTACGGGCATCAGTGGCACTTGTACCCTTCTGTAGGATATTGGCCATGGCACCTGCTATACATTTCTTAAATAAAACCATTTTCATAATTTCTGGCACTTACAGTCTTTAAAGTTTCCGGTATTCATTTTACCACTGTATTTATTTACTCATCAGCAATGAAGTCGCTCCTCCATTCATCAGAGTAACCTCCAATCTCGACTTTTATCACTACACCATCCCTTTAAAGTTGTAAAAATGAAATAAATTTATTTTTCAAAAAAACCCCTACTTTGTAAACGACCGTACAGTTTATCTTGGAGACTGAATAAACCTTTATAAACAAGTTCTAACAATTCAGATACCTTCGACAGTATTCTGATTTTTGTGTGCCGATATATCTCTTTGGATTTAAAAAGTTTACGGATCATTCCAAAGTAACACTAAAATTGTAGGCTCTATGTATTTGTCTTACGATTTTTGTTACCATAGCGTTGTTTACAACAACAATGAGACAAGATAAGTGAATATTTAAATGTTTTATAAATGCAATATGTGACTTCACCATATCGAGGGTATACTGACAGAAAGCATAAACTCATTAAAATAAGTTCTGAGATAATCGCAAAAAGGACTAATTTGTTTTTCAAAGCGTTCTCCCACGTAGATTTTTTATGATTTAAAAACATTTTTTCTGCATTATAAAGACTAAACTTTATGGCAAACACAATATACGACATGTTACAAGTCCTGTATTTTGTATACGCAGAACGCATTAGGTCATTATCATGCTTTCTATTAGAATAAAAAAATAACAATATGATTTAATAATGTTTCTATTTTCTCACCATTATATCCTATGCCTTTGTGCATTTTATCAGGACGTAGAGCGTAAAATTGTATACATTTTGGCATTTAAAACAGAAAAATAGCAAAAACTGAAATAATGCGTTCTGTCAGTATACCCTCGATATAATAATTAGTTTGAAGGCTACGATAGGATATAGCTATAAATAATATTGCAAAATGAAAAGATTTAATTTTTTTAATACGCCATGTCTTATTTTTTAGTGATACATGTTTTATATATTGCAAGAAATAATATCTTGGATAACTAATTCCATAATTATATTTAATCAGTATTTTAATGTCGAGTTACACGGGTAGATTGAACCAATTGGAACGACTGTGTGATTTTATATACCTCGGCTCAAGCTTCAATAACTCCGGTAGCTGCGAAAAGGAAATTAGCGCAGAATTTGATGTCCAAGAATGTTTGGTTAGAAGATGGTATAAGGAACAGGCAGGGTAGGTTGGTTTGACTCCAATAATAAGAAGAGTGATGCGTGAATTAAATGAACCCTGGTTTTATTATCTCCTTCCAAATAAATATCAATTTAATTATTACAGGTAAGTTTACAGATTTATAATTTAGCTGAGTGAAATCACGTGTTTGAGTTCTGGTGAATTGCGAAGTCGACCGGGCGAAGTTGAACGATAACCTTACGGTTAAATTTTTGATAACTGACTGACAATTTAATTTCATGTACTAAGTGTTTTTATAGCGATTTGATACAATAGAAAATGCTGCTATCACTATTTGGATATTTTGATAATCATGCTTTATTGTGTAATGCATAGCTTGTTTGTAAATTATAAATAATTGATTTTAATTTTGGACAATTAAGCACTTTTTAATTATTAGGCACGATTGATTTTTAAATAAACAAATTTGTGCATATCATGATAAATCGTTTGGTACATTATAAATAATTGATTAACATAATTATTGAATTATTTTGCTAAATAAGCTTTCTGTTAAAAATTGATTGATTCACATAAATCGCTTGTTCTGATATTTTAACATTATTATGTTGCAAGATACATTGTAATTATAAATTATTGGTTTCCTGCCAAGTCATGTAGGTGGTAGGGTATTGACCTCACCACAAATGCTATGAGTTATCGATAATCAAACTTATTTTATACTTGTTATCCTTAATATTGATTATAGTTTTATGTAACAAGAATACTGATATTGAAAAAAATACTGTACTTTGGAGTTAAATGTTGTTTTTTTATGTATAATTTTGTTAATTTTATGTAAGTACTTACATATTATATTGCGGACAAACTCAGTATGCGTGGAATGATTATTCAATTGACATGTATACTGATTAATTGAAAGGTTGGATATTGACTGATTTTATTGTGAGAATAATTTATTTTCTTTTTCTCAACGCGGATCGTTTCACCAAAATCACAGCATCACAAAAACTCGTCAAAACGTTAACATTTTCAATCTCGTACTTCTACGTTTATGCATGGGACGACTATTCAATTGTTATGTGAACTGCTTGATTGAAAGGTTGGATATTGACTGATTTTATTGTGAGAATAAATTACTTTAATTTTCTCAATGAGGATTGTCTTGCCAAAAACACAGCATCACAAAACCACAAAAAGTTTTAATTTTATCAATCTTATACTTCTACGGTATTCAATTTTTATAGAGAGTTCGGTAAGAAGATAATTTAATTATTCGAGATGTGGTACTGATGAAAGATGGTTCGCACTCCATGGACGGCCAAGCGTATAAATGTCTTTTTACAGGAAAAGCTTGGCGCCCAAATAGTCTTTCAGATAACTGCAAGTTTGTTAAATTCTTTGGTCACGTAATAAGAAGAGATCTAAGCAGCCTGGAGAAAAGAGTGATCGCTGGTGTCATCAAAAAGAGGAAGTTGCGAAAGCGTGCGCCTTTCACCAAGAAAACGGGTGAATTAACAATGACTGAAGCAAAAATATCAATCTAGAAATTAAATTGTTGGCAACGCCTGTGATTTAAGTGATTACTATCTTCAAACACAACACAAATAATATAAAGACGGTCATGAAATATCTCTATACTATTCGACTACCTAAATGGTAGATTAAGTCTATCCATTAAGGCTATACCTCAGTTGACGCATGGTCTAATAAGATCGTGGCTAGGCGATGCGCGGATTGTGCAAATGACGCGTGCCGAGCAAAATATAATTTGTCATATAAATCCAACATGCGTCCATTTAATGTTCTGTTTATTGTTCTATTAGTAACAATAATAATATGTTCATTGAAATCGTGAAATGTTTTCTTTTTAAAGTAAATAGGTAACATTTTTTAGTCATCTTTACATGATTTAAGAATTAATACCCCCGTCACCATCACGAAACAAATTGACGTGTTCACAGCTCGACGTTCGCTCTCCGATTGCCAGCGAGTCCAAGATTTCGTCGCACCTATAGTTGAAAATTATTTGCCGTTTCACTAAAGTACCGTCTTAAGTTGGTTCCTAACCATTTAAAAAAAGTTCCGAAATAATGAGTTGCATACCAATGCTACATAGCTTGTTTCGTTCCAAAAATGTTATCTGCGCATTTTAAGAGTAAGTTTTTATCGTGTCACGTAGCACTAAAATACTGCCACCTTCTGTTATCTATTTTCTAGCAAAACGTTAATCCGATTCATTACATTAATTATGGGTATCTATTGTGACATCACCTGCGAGCAACTGAGCTTGTTACTGATATAATTAACTATATCCCTTTAACGCCAAACTGATGTTGAAAGTCTATTAACAGAGAAAATTTACATGCATTTTCCAGAAACTTTACTGCTTACAAGACACTATTAAAAGATAAATGAGCTTTTGCTTGAAATGAAAAGTATTCAAAACGTTGTAATTACCAAGTATTTGAAATTGTTATTTATTAATAACTAGAGATTGACTGTGATTTCGCTCGCATAAAAAACGGACATTAAAGTTGACAGATATACACAAAAAAAAATTAACCGATTAGATTTGAATGTAATTAATTCACAATTATAATTTTTTTCCGTAGCTATTTAATTTTTGGTAAATAAGGTATGAAACTTAAAAAAATCTAATATTATTAAAAATAACTATATTTATATCCTTTTAATTTCTCTCATCTAGCCATGTTATTGTTTTAGTTAGGTACATCATATTTATATTTAAAAAAATCCTTAAATACCAAGGCCTGAACAAAAACGATGCACAAGTGAGAGTGAGAAAGTATTCGGCACCCTTATAATCTCTGCGACAGGCGCTAGAGCAAAATAAAAGGTTTACAGATGTGTGAGATGATTTGCTGTGGTGTCGCCGCCAAATCTTAGTTTGTTGCTTAACTAAGCGTCGATAACCTGCTAGCGCGTGTTGTTAAAATTTATATTTTTTGTGTTAAACATAAGGTCAGTGGTAAATATTTTTAGTTAATTAAGTAGAAAAGATGGTTCTGTGTGTTGTATTAAAATGTGGTAGCCATACCGATAAGCAAGAAGATGGCTTTACGTTTCATAGGTAAGTTGATACATGTTCGTGATAATTTATTTGAATATTATTATATACGTATTTTAATATCAGTGACCTAGTGTTTCTTTAAAATAACTTAAATTATGGATATCTTTACCTAATAGTTGCATTTTGACCGCTTAAAAATACTATATAACATAAAAAAATAGAAAATTATATTTTAATTCTGAGCGTGCACTTTGGGCGAGCAATAGCGAAATGGGCTTTGGTCTCAAACATTTGTGTACGAATGCGTTCGCTCGCCCACAAACCAAACGCACGACATGCAGATCATTTAGCAATGCAATGGGTGGCGTCTAGATGTATCTATAGTCTAAGTTAAATACCCATTCAGTGGCTTTTGTAGACAATATATACCTACGTCAGTATGACATTTTACTGAGAGCACGACTAATCTCTTGTGATCGACAACGGTTGTATGTAGGTGCGTGGCCATCTACTCTCACCTCACGTCACCAATCCACACAGTTAAAAAGATTCACGATGAATTGTTGCATGTGCGTTACTTTATCTCAGTGGTTCTTAACCTTTTCGAAGTCACGGTGCACTTTTGATCATAAGAAAAAAATGCGATGCACCAAAATCAAACGGTCAGAAAACAATGAAAAATATGCTGACATAACTTGTATTACAAATTAAACATATTATATCTCATAATCTCATCTCATCTCATCATCATATTATAACCCCAATATGCTGTGCCATTATGCAGTCTGATCTAGATGCTATCTCGCAATGGTCTATCTTGAATAAACTGGAATTCGCTACCTCCAAATGTAATATTATTTCATTCAGTCGTTCAAGGCACACCTTATTGTTCCCGTACACATTGTCTGGTATAATATTGAGTAGAGTAACGGAGATAAAAGATTTGGGTGTGGGATGATGCAAAGTTCACTTTCAATCAGTATATTCTTAACATCAGTACTAGATCTAGCAAAATGCTTGGTTTTGTTATGAGGGTTTCAAAATCATTCGAAAACGTCCGAGTGCTACGTACATTATACGTATCATTTGTGTTGAGTATTCTTGAATATGCCAGCATTATTTGGAGTCCTAATAGGTCCATCCAGACAATAAGTTGGATCGAGTCCATAATAGATTTCTTAGATTTATCCACTTAAGAACATACGGGTTCTTTCCTTATGACAATGATAATAAAATGAATTTCTCGACTCGTTTTCTTCTGGGTATGCTATCAATGCAATCCCTGTCCACCCGAAGAGTGATTGCTCTTTTAAAGCTTTTCTTTTTACTTCTTCGTGGGTTCATTTACAATCCGTATATACTGGCAAATATTAATTTTCATGTTCCCACCAATATCACTCGTAACTCTACGGTCTTCAAGATACCTCGTCGCAGGACAGATGTTATGTTTCATGATGCTGTGTATCGTGCGATTAACTTATTTGATGGCACCATAAAGGTTAATTTATTTTTTATTAACTATATAATGTTTGTGGATGTGTTAAATAGGTTAAATTTATAATTGTATATATATTAATCATGTTTATTTAATATTTACATAAACACATGCTGTCTTTTCTACTTTTTTGTTATATTAGTTATTATTTGTAATTCAGATATTTTTATAATTTTGTATTTATTATGTATTATGGCGCATTGGCCAATCGCTGTAATTTCGTAATACTCTTTTCTAAATAAATAAATATATAACAGTCCAAAAAAAATATTAAAGAAAAGATATATAAGTACATATATAGAAAAACTGTAAGTTAAATTACCCTTAACAAAATGGAATTTATTTGATGTGAAAATCAATTAATGTGATTGTCGGATTTTGCTGATTTCAGAAATATTAAGTTGAATATTTGATATAGCTACCCTCAATTTCTTTGTCTAAATTCGTAAGTCTTTCTCGTTTTTTAGTTTTAATATTAGTCATTGTTGAGAAACAGAGCTCATACAAATATGATGTTGAAGACTGTAACAAGATTTTCAGTGCCTTCATGTAGATAGCTGGACAGAAATCCAAAATTCTTCATAGTTATTTCGGAAAATTTATTTTTAGAGTATGATCTGTTGACAAGGTGACCAATTCTTCGTGTTCTCTGGTACATTTTCACGATTTCGCGAAGGAATTTTTCGGTTTTCACTATTTCGCGTATTTTTTCGCGATGCACTTGCAACAAGCTAGCGATACACCGGTTAAGAACCACTGATTTATCTTCTACCTAACGTTCAAACACTTTAATATATCATCTTGAAACTCTATTCAGTATATTTTGTACTAAAAGGTTGTAAAATCTGGAATTTTCGTAAATATTAGTCCAGTAGTTTTTAGGTTATAACGGAATACATACGACAGACGGGAAAAATATATGTGCTATAAGTTATTGATGAGGAAGATCTTCAAAATGTAATACACACAAGGGTGAATTTCGGATAAGATTAAAGAGGCTACTTTAGCAATAACAGCCCTAAGCCACCAAATTAGCAGGGTAGGATTTTCGTTATATTAAAATAATTGTAGAATTTTTGTAAATCTGTCACTCAATTATTTTTTTTTTTTTTTTTTTAATTTAAAGAACATTAATTTTTCATTCAAAAAAAAGTATTTTCAAATCCTTTTTATTTATGCCAAAATGTGTTTTGGTGCAGTCACAGTAATTATTATTCCAAATATTGAATTGATATATTAATATTGTATAAATAGAGGGCTGCCATGTCCGTCTACGAACTCGAGTGTTTGCAACGCGGTTGTGCCAGTGTTTCCCTAAAGTTCGGCGGAGACATCGATGCTAAAAGCTCAAAAGCCGAGACCTTTGAGCTTTACCAATATGTACTGCCACCAGTAAATCCATACGATATATTCAAACGCTATTTTCTTGAATAATATTTGTTCGATCTGTAAAACTTTTAATGTGAGATAAAATAAATGAATTGGAATAATAAAATAGGGAAAGAAATGACTATAAACACCCAGTTTGGTTAAGTTGGCACATGTCCAATCTATTTATTTACCATATTATTATTATTATTTATTTATTTATTCTGGCAATATTAATAGATTATGTTTGTGAATAACTCGTGAGTTACGATCAGCTTTATCGTTTGGTATCTGTTTTGCACCGAGAATATAAATAAGGAAATAAATTCAATCGTTTGAATATGAAAAATAGCTGTCCCCAACGTAAGTTTCTTCAGATCTTTTCAAATGAATTGATAGGCATAAAACGAGCATTTATTTCGCTATGTATAGATATTTATTTACTTCCAAAATTTCATGGTAAGTATACCCAACCTTCTGTGACACAATTGTAAAAAGTAATTGTTATTATCCATAAGAATATTGATCGCTACCTAGATTTATCTAAAATTGATTATGAAAAATTATATTGTAGCCTTACGAAGAGAGCAGTCATATTGTGAATCCCATGGGTTGCCATGCGTATGTAAACGTCACCGACTCTACCTTTAGTATGTAGAGAAATATATGGCGCATTTAAAAAATTTCCAGAATATAAAAATAATTTCTACTAATTCTAATAATTATTGTTGCCATCCAGGCCCTGCAGTATCAGACACATTAATGAATAAATTATAGACATGTACATGTTGACCGTAAACGCGTCAATACGTGTACAGTCCTACAAACTTATCGAAAGAACTGTCAAAAATGAAACTACGAACTACCATATGAACGCCATTTTGAAAACGTCATTCGAATGTCAGATTCTGTCCAGTTGCGAGTCTTGATTTGGTAGTGTTCGACAGTGGCTCCCCCATCCATTCTTTGGATAAGTTTGTAGGTCTGTACTCGTTTGACTCTAGCGTCATCACAGAAATAATTAAATTAAGAATAATTATCGCTTCGCCCAATGCCGTGTAACTCACTTAAACAATCAAACTCATCACCTATCCATCTATTCAACAAACCACAGAGTAACTCAAAAAGTACAGTGTTACCGGGAGAGTGATAGCGCTATTGCGTGAGAAGTAGACCAGGGAGCCAGCCTTATCATCATTAAAGGTCAGTGCCTGGAATATTGGTATAACCCCCCCCAGCATCCAAATCATCTCGTCCTTTTACATTCCACTAAAAAGTGCAGCCAGTATAAAATGATATATTTTGTTGATCGTCTGGTTTGTCATTTTGTAAGAAATTCATATTATTCAAAACGTCTCAAAGTAATATCAACAATAATCGACTTAAATCTAATAAAACTAGAGCTTTAAATATTTATAATATTTATTTCTGTGTTAATATTACACTCAGAAAATTATAATGCATCACATGTTATTATGTGTTATACACTTAAGTAATAATAATCTAATTAAAATTATAATAATATATACATTTATTTATAAATTTATTCAATATGTTTATTAATAGACTGTTTCAACATTCATTAATATACAGCTTTTCATATATTTTTAGAATAAATATATCATTCTTTTTAATCATACATATAAAGTAAGTACTATATACCAATTATTTTTAATACTCTTATAAATTAGCATTAGGATAATTTTAAAAATGTTTTGTAAAAAACAGAAATACCTTATGACTAGAAATAAAGAATTTATTTCTAATGACATTTTTAATAGTGAACCCTCACACATACTTAAAATACAGCTACGAGTGAATCGTTACAAATAACAAAGCCAAATAAAGTTAATACATTATATACATATATTTAAAAAAAAATAGGGACACCTCTAACACTATTTTACAACGTTTTTTTTAGCTCGTATTTTTGTTTGTCCATTGGTTGTTTATCCAGTACAAATCTTGCGATCGATTTTTAACTAACTTCCCGACTAGCTAGACATTTGAAACTTTTAGAATATATCAGAACACGATGTCAATGCATTTTTTTAATATTTTTAGCCATCTTTAAGAAGAATTGAATTCATTTTCAGTTAATTCTGTTTTGTATGAAAAGTTACTCGGAAGAAATCCGTAATCCAATCCACTATAATTGGTTGCTAACTGGGTCGTCCTAGCAACTAAATTATTAATATATACGTGCGTTACTATGGAAATCAAAATGACATTTCAGTATTCAGTATTTCTATATTTGATTGTTTGTTTGTTTTTATTATTTACTTCATATCAAGTACAAGTTTGAGCATCTTGAGCATATTCAACAGAAAATTTAAAAACGTCGTATATAAACAGTTCTTTTTATCTTGTAATTATTTGTAGTTATATTGAAATATTGACTTTATTATTTATTGACTGATAGTCTTGATAATGAAAGTATTAGTTTTATAGCAGTTATTAAAACAAAACATTGGAACAATAATAATTGTCAACGTTTTCTCAATCATAACTAGATAAGTAGTGTTTGTTTTGATTTGTAATTACGAACATATCTATTGTCATATAATATGTACTGCATCAATGTAAAAAATAAGAAGGGAAATCTATGAATCCACACTCAACTCATCGAGTCCGTCACGAGACGTACTGCTTTTAACTGTTGACATAGTACATCCGTTAGAATCAAGTTTCTCAGTGCATTCATATATTAATCTCTTGATCATATCGATCTCATCAGTACATCATTACCTCGCGATTATAATCTCTAGTCAACATCCTTATTATTGTACTCAGTGTATTCTTTTATAAACAAATAAACTCTCATCTGAACAATCAAGCAACAACAACCTTTCATACGTCATATTGATTAATAATTATTAATATATATTTTTTAATTATTTTTAATATATAAGCAATGGATTATTTTGGTTTATGATTGGTAACTCAAGACCCATTTTAATTAACCCAATGCTTACGGGTCGCACAAAATAGTGTTTTTGCTAATTCCCTTTCAAATGCAAATTAACACGTTAATTACAAAATTAATTAAAAGGGCCCGTAAGCATTGTGTTAAGTAATTATTATATTGTGGTGTTTTTAATTGACTAAGTTTATATGACGTATTTGTGAAGAAAAACGTACAATTTTAAATATAATATTTTGTGTTAAGAAAAGTAAAATATGATAATTTGACTGAATTTAATAGTTAAATTTAATTACATTGAGAAATTATTTTTAATTAACATTTTATTTATCTAATGTTACTAACACGTTAGTTATCCCCCAGAGGGTAAAATACCTCCCCCAACCCTTCATGGCATTCAGTGTACTAAATATAGTGACTGCATCAACTTATTGCCATCCGTTGCCTCAGATAAACATCCGAACGACATGTTTTCCACTAAATGACGCCTAATAACCACCACCGTTTTAGTGCGGAGGATCCACGTGGTAATTATTGACAATATGAGAGTTTTATAAATAAAATATTTAGGATAAGAGAGGTAAGCTGCACGATGTTAGATTAATTGATATTAACATCACTTATATCACAGAAAAGAAATAATCATGAATGACTAGTGTAAAATAGCCTTTATAAATTGAAACATATGAATGAATGAATGCTCAAATTTAATGATAATTATTGGTTAAAAGTATTATGTCATAATTTATTTTATATTTAAAATTTTAACTATTAGTACAAGCTATATACATTCAAAAAATTAATTTACATAGTTTTATTGTTTAAAAGATCAGTGAAATTTAGTACAATAAAACTGAAACATCTAATTATTTGTAAATATATGAATAATTGTTGTGCATTAATGTACGAGGGTGGGTCAATAATTCCTTAGAAAAAAGCATTAAAACAGTTTTTATTTTTGTATTTTTTTTTATTTCTCAACATAATCTCCTTGGAGCTCAATACACTTGGTTAGACGTTTCTCAATTTTTTTTAAACCGTCAGAAAACTAAGTTTTCGGAAGGTCCTCAAAATAAGCATTTGTCCGATCGATGACTTCTTCATTTGAAAAAAAACGTTATCCACTTAGCCATTTTTTTAAGTTTGGGAAAAGGAAAAAGTCACTGGGGGCTAAATCTGGCGAATACGGTAGGTGGTCGACCAATTCGAACTTCAATTCTTCAATTTTAGCCATTGATCGTAAACATGTGTGAACACGGGCATTGTCCTGATGAAAGAGGATTTTTTTCCTGTTTAAATGAGGCCGTTTTTTTTCAATTTTGTTTTTTAGCTGGTCCAATAAAGATGCATAATAACCCCCTGTTATTGTTTTTCCTTTTTCCAAATAGTCAACGAAAATAATTTCACGTGCATCCCAAAATACAGTAGCCATAACCCTACCAGCTGATTTTACGGTTTTCGCCTTCTTTGGACATGGTTTGCCTTCGCAATCCACTGCTTTGACTGTTCTTTCGTCTCGGGAGTATAGTGGTGTATCCATGTTTCATCTACAGTCACAAAGCGACGAAAAAATTCATCCGGATTGCGTTGCATGAGCGACAACAGGGCTTTAGAGGCCACCACCCTATTGCGTTTATTGTCGACTGTGAGCAAACGCGGCACCCATCTTGCAGAAATATTTTTCATGCCCAATTTGTCATGTAAAATAGAAATGACGCTACCTTTTGAGATCCCTGTAACCTCAATTATCTCACTCAACTTTAATCTTCGGTCACTTAACACCATATCGTGGATTTTATTGATCATTTCTGGTGTAGTCACCTCTACAGGACGTCCTGAGCGTGGTTCATCCTTTGTTGATGTACGACCACGTTTAAATTCATTTAACCAGTTATAAATAGTTGCAAGTGAAGGAGCAGATATGCCGTGAACTAAATCCAACTCATTTTTTATTTCGTTTGCTGTTAACCCTTTTATATTAAAACAGCTCTAAACTCAATTTTCTCCATTTTCCATTTTTCCATTTTCCACAAGCAAATTTTTTTTTTAAATGTACGAGAAACACACAACAACCCGACCAATCTGATTGAAACTTCGCAGCATACTGAATCGGTAGTGCCGCTGCATGAAAACAAACCGCTTACAGTACTAGTCGCGCCACCTGTCGGCTTTTCTAAGGACTTATTGACCCACCCTCGTATTATCACGTATCTGATGGTATTATAAACTTTACTATAATACAACAGAATAAAAGTTTAAATGCAATAATTATATTATTATGTAGTGCCCAGCACAGGGGTTAGACAGCATCAATAATTAATAAAACTAATAATAAATTAAGTAATATGAAATTAATTACTAATTATTTAAATAATATTACACTCCGTTCATAATGAAATAATTATTTATTTTATGAATTATTGATGCCGTACAACTTATCACCGGTTCCTTTATAATCAGTGTTTTATGAGAAATATTAATTTGATGAACAAACGTCTTACCCAAGGCCTGAACAAAAACGATGCACAAGTGCGAGTGAGAAAGTATTCGGCACCCTTATAATCTCTGCGACATGCGCTAGAGTAAGATACAAGGTTTACAGATGTGGGAGGTGGTTTGATCTAGTGTCGCCGCCAAATCTTAGTTTGTTGCTTAACTAAGCGTCGATAACCGTGTTACTAAAATTGCTATTTTTTGTGTTAAATTTAAAGTCAGTGGTAAATATTTTTAGTTAATTAAGTAGAAAAGATGGTTCTGTGTGTTGTATTAAAATGTGGTAGCCGTACTGATAAGCAAGAAGATGGTATTACGTTACATAGGTGAGTTGATACATGTTCGTGATAATTTATTTGTATATATTTTAATATCAAGTGACCGTGTTTCTTTAAAATAACTTAAACTATGGATATCTTTTCCTAATGGTTGCATTTTGACCGCTTAAAAATACTATATAACGTAAAAAAATAGAAAATTATATTTTAATTCTGAGCGTCTAGTGCGAGCACTTTGGGCGAGCACTAGCGAAATGGTCTATGGTTTCAAACATTTGTATACGAATGCGTTCGCTCGCCCACAAACCAAACGCACGGCGCGCAGCTTCATTTAGCAATGCAATGGGTGGCGTCTAGATGTATATATAGTCTAAGGTCTTAGTTATATTCGGATTTAAAGAAAATCTTCTGAAATCTCTGTCTTTAAAAAGGTAGTTTGGTGAAGAAAATATATTTTTTTCTTATAAATTAGTCAGTAAAAGACAAGATAAAGGATATTAATATGTATTATAATATATAATTTTAAATAAAATAGGGATTACAAACCCACGATGGCCGCGTGGGCCTATATAGTCGAGGATCCCAGGTTCGAATCCTGGGTCTGGCAAGTACACATATTGTTTTTCAATTTATTTATGTGTCAGAGTATGGACCTAATAGGTTGAGCAAGTGGCTGACATTCATTTCTCGTAAAAATAAAAATCTGTTAATACAAACCTCCATTCTGTGGAGGCTATAATATGATCCTATTAGGATCGGACATGGTCGAAAGAAAAGAAAGAAAATAGATTAAAAAAAAAACTTCTTAATCACATTCAGACATTAGTATGACTAATATATAAAGAGAGCGAGAATTGATTTTGAAAGAAGAAGGAAAAAAAGAAGAGAAATCCATGAATAATTTTCAATAGATGCTCATTAAGGCGAACGTTGAAGACATTCTCTTGTGGAGTTGGTCCGACAGCAAAGTCGTTCGCAAATATCTCTCTCGGGATTTTTTCCAATTTGCATCTTTCAGAATCACTTTTACCTTTTTGGCAAAGTGAGGGCGTGATTGATGGTAGATAGGTTTCAAAATTAATATAACAAAAGAGGGCTCACTTAAAAGGAGACATCTAGAGAGAAAAAAGTTTAAGGACCACTATAATACTTGTACCATGGGGACTTTCGAGTGGCGAAAATAAAATAAATAAAGATGTATATTTTACAAATAAAGATGTGTTTTGTGTTTTAGAAAAAAAAATACTTTATCATTTTAATATTTGTACAAAATTATGTGAATATTTTAAAATTGACATCGTCTATGGCTACTTGATGAATCTAACGCTAACATTAAAATAACTACAATTATTAATAAATACCCCTCATAATTTCGTACCCTCTTTATAGTAGGTATTATTTTTAATACTATTTAATTTTAAAATATAATTATTTTGATAAAATTACTAATTTATGTTTAATGCTCTTATAATATATTTAAAAATACATATTATTTTTAAATCTATTATTTTTGTATAAATAAAGATATGGACCTCCCTGTTTTTTTAAATTATTTATAGGTTATATTATTATTATATGCACTAGCATACTTATGGTTATGCACATGAATTTTAATTATTTTTAATTAAATTTATAATTTAACTTACGACTATTTACTTTAAAAATACGTATTTATATATTTAATCGCTTGTTGGATGATGTTTAATTTATTTTAAAGCAAACAAACCATACTAAAGTTAAATAACTATTAATAAATGTATCTACTTATTACTTAAAATACATGTATACATTTTATTCAATCATTGCATTTATAAAAAAAATTGTAAAATTATTTTCTTAAAATAAAAATAAATAATTTGATATTTAAATAATCTGTATCGTAGAGCTAGTGCATCTCCAAAATAAACACTTACGGGAAAAGACAATTTAAGATTTTTATTTGCTTACTTACACTTTTCATTTGCTTAAAACTATAAAGCCGTAAGTAAATTCGTGACAACGTATTTACAGCTTTAAAGTTTTAAGAATTTTGGATTTACGTTGTGAGTAGACACTAATTTTCGGCAAAATAAGACTTGAGATACACTAGACTTAATGTACCTAATATTATGTTGTGTAGCATTTCATATTTATATTGTTTATGAAATATATTTGTCAACAATATTATTGTAAATATAATGTTGTAAGATTGGAATAAACTGTGTGAAATTCCGCGTTCTCACGTGGCGATTTTTGTCGTTCAACTGTCAGATGAATGTTGAATGTTGAACGAAAAATCAAAAGGAATGTTCGTACATATCAAAACCAAAATGGCGTCAAGTGAATTTGTTAATTCTATCATATTAGTAATTCATGATATTTTAAGTAACGAACTATAGAAAATATAGCCGATGCGAGTTATTATCGCCTTGATTGCGTACCTAGGCAACCAGTTGACTAGAATGTTGGATGACTAAGCGTAGAAAGAACCCCAATTTCATTTAACTCAATTACAAGTTGATCAAGTTTGTTGAAATGCGGTTCACACTTATTAATTGACGTTCAACTGTCATTCAACATTTTGAACGACAAAAATCGCCACCTGAGAACACTGTTTTGAATGCAAAGGCTTATTAAGCTCTTTTGATTTTAATTATAAATTAAAAATGCTTCCTCTGATAACAGTAAGATGAAAAAGTTTTATGTAAATAACTAGTTTAAACGTCAATAAAACACCATTACATATTTTATACATTAATTATTTTTTTATAATAAATTTTAAAACACGAAAAATTAAGAATATAATGAATATTATTGAAAACATCGATTTGGTTGAAAGAGCGCTTTGTTCCCCAGATATATTTTTAGTATTTTTCTATTTTTTTATTTAAAATATTATAGACATATACTTTGATAATCTGTGATTTTAATACTGTAAAAAATGATGTCCTGAATTATTCACAAAATAAGCTTAATTGCTTTAATATTAAAGTAAATTAAAAACGGTGCTTAAGAAGTTTAAAAAAATGACGATGATTATTTATTTTAAAATATATTTAATAATTAATCCACTTTTTGTTTGAAATATGAAATATTAGGTAGTTTTAAAATAAAATATTGTAAATTATTGAGTTTCAATTAATTTTAATAATCAATAAAAAAGAAATGCATTTTTTGTAATAATAATTTATTCAAAATTAACGCTCTTCTTTTTTTTATTAAAGCATCCCAAATTTTTATGATACCCATTGGCCTCACTAAGTAGCCTCATTTCTGTCTTTCTTCCTCTTTCACCATCAACCCTGACAACGATATCTTCTCCTACATACCCTACAACGACAGCATTTCCATCAAACCCTACAGTGCTGTCGTAATCAACTGACTGCATCGGCGATGTACAACCCTGTTGTCGTCTTTGTCATTGCCGCGAGTCGAGATCAGTCGCGATGGTGAGCCTGGTGGCAGGGTTGTCACTCACCGAATCCGACCGTATCTTTTTCTTGTTGTTATTTTCAATAAATGACGTATTCGACCGGCCAAATTCTCGTGTGTTGTCTCGCGTGTTATTGTACGTGGATGGTGATAGGTGAGTGAGGTGGTAGCTGGAGTCACTGCGGCATCTAGTCCCGGTTCGCATAGTTGCAGTCCTGTTGGGACCAGATTGGGCTGATGAACCGGTCCCTCGCATTGGACCCAGACCCAAACAGCTGCACTTGAAGAATGACCGCCGGAATTCTCTGCGAAATTTGCCTGGGACACATAAAAAGAAAAATATTATTAATTTACAGCTCTAAAACATTTTGAAATATTAATTTACTGCTTTATTTATATTTTTATTTTGTCTGTATTTGTATTTGCCTTTGGTAAGTATACATGGCACCTGAAGATGCCGAAAGGTGAAACCCGGGTTGCAAAAAAACGACCCGAATGGAATAGTACAAAACTCCATTAGAATTTCAATTCAAATTCCATCAGGTACCTTCAGTCGATAGTATTAACATTAACATGATATTCAAACATCTTCTTACATAATATTTAATTGATCACTTAAAATGTGAAATAATTATAATTTAAATATGTACAATATGTAAATTTATTCTTAATTAAAAGTTTTTAACATTTTATGGATTTTCATTTTATCAAGATATTAATTATAATATATAGACGTGGAACTAAGGCTAAAAAAGTTTTCTATAAAGTGTCTTGTCTCAAGATTAAAGAGATTACGATAATAAAAATGAATTGGGTGATACATTTCAATTATGAAGTCAGTAAGTAACTGAAAAAGTTGTGATTTTCAGTAGGCATAAGTAATGCTAAAATCGCATTAAGGTGAATATTTATTTGTATAGTACATGTTATTTTAGTGTTAATTTAACATTTTTATCGTATTATAATATAATTTGCTTACACGTATAAATACAAAATGTAACGTAAAAATGATGTGTCATTTATTGCAAAACATTTTGATTAACATAACTTATTTGAAAGTTTTCAAGAACACCGATAGTATATTATATAGGCTGGGTGACAAATACATATATTTAATAACTATTTTAAATTGGAATGTTTCGCAAACTTAGCAACTAGAGGCACCTAGTAATAAAATGTAAAATATGCTATTGAGATTGATAGTTTCAAAGTCGGTAAACTCCTCCATTTTTATATTTTTTCGAGTCTGATTTTATAAGCAATTTTAATCTTAATATATTCATAACATAGTAAATACAGCTCTGTTTGTTTGCTAAATATAATTAAACTGTAGGTTGATTGCAAAGTCGTTTATATTCATCAGTCGCTATTTTTTATATTTTACGACTAATTTTAAACATGATTCATTTTAATGATGCTGAGGACATTTTACTTCGCTATTCGCTTTTAATAATAAATGAAAGCCGCAAAGCAGTTTTAAAGAAATATGTCTGTAAACAAAAGTAATGATCAACTACTATGCCGAACTAAAAGCAATCCTCATAGATGGCACTCAAATCGAGCGGGTCAACAACTACGTCTATCTTTGACAACAAATATCGATTGATGACGGTATGTATAACGAGATTGCTCGCATGGAGTGCATTAATTTGGTCGCCTGATCTTCTCAATGTGACCTCCCATTTTGTATTAAGCGTAAAGTGTTCAACCAATGTGTGCTACGAATACTCACGTCAGCATGTGAAACATGGACCTTAAATATAAGTTAAATCCAAAAATTATGAGAGGCGCAATGTGATATGGAACGGTGTAGGCAGAGTTGCGAGATTCGGGATTTCCCGAAATGATGAAATTTTGAATTCTCGAGATTCGGGATTTGCAGATAAGAATTCTCGAGAAATCGGGAAATTTCAAAAAAAAATGTAAAATTCCTAAAATCTGTGTAAAAACAGACGAATTCCAAAAAAAATATGATTTTTTTCTTATTTATGTAAGAAGACCAACAAAATAGAAGTAGGAAAATAAAAATAATTTAAAACGTTATTTATTAAAATAGGATTTCAAAAAACATAGACTGTCAATCGCTGCGTCTGACAATCGCGTACGCTTTTGAGACACAAAATTCCCTGATGTTACAAATGACACCAGTACAATGCCGGGTAAAGCTTCAAGCGGAAATATCCGAGCCATTTATATCATTGAATGGCCTAAGACGCTCTGGCATGCCTTCTTTTTAATATTGCGTTATAAAAGGCGATACGGAATGCGAAGATTGATGCCCGTAGCAGCGGCATGATATTTACTAAGCCTGTGCAGCTGCTGGCGTATGCCGATGGTATCGACATCATTGCCATATCAGAATTGGCGCTGAAAAAGGCATTCACAGCACTAGAAGCCTCTGACAAAAGAATGTATTTACAAATAAACGAGGCAAAAACTAAATACATGCCTGTCTATGTCACACCCCGAGAAGTCGCACCAAAGTTAGATATTGGTGCATACAAGTTTGCTATGGTCGACAGTTTCATATACCTTGGATCTCTTGTAACTCGAAATAATGATATTACAGAAGAAATCAACAAGAGAATCACGTCTGCGAATAAATGCTACTTTGGTATGTTAAGACATTTTAAGTCCCGCTTACTATCTCGCCGAACTAAAAGCACTCTTTACAAGACACTTGTAAAGCCAGTGCTCACCTACGCATCGGAAACCTGGACATTAACTCTGCGAAATGAACGAGCCCTGAACATCTTTGAAAGAAAATTTTCCGCCGTATATATGGACCGATCAGGGATGGCACCAATTGGAGGAGAAGATATAATGCTGAGCTCTACGGGCTGTACGAAGATTGCAGCGCAGTTCAATCAATTATGATTAGGAGACTGCGATGGCTAGGTCATGTGCACCGTATGAATGACAATGAACCGGCAAAGAGAGTGATGTCCAGCAATTCAATAGGATGTAGAAGAAGAGGGAGGCCAAAGATTCGCTGGTTAGATGGAGCTGCCAGTGACTGCCGTATTCTGGGGGTACCAAATTGGAAAGCGGCCACACTGGATAGGGACAGGTGGAGGGAGCTATTGGAGGAGGCCAGGACTCACACCGGGTTGTCGCGCCCCTGATGATGATGATGAATATTTGATAATAAAGAAATCCCGAATCCCTAAAAAAGATTCTCGAGATTTCCCGAAATGTTAAAAATTTCCATTCTCGAGATTCGGGATGGAAAATTCCGAAAATATCTCGAGAATTCCCGAAACCCAACTCTAGGTGTAGGTATGTTGGGCATATTGTAATTTAGTAATTTAATCAATGTGTAAGGAAGCATATAAGAGTACGCGATGTGATAGAGGTCACTAAGTACCTAGATGAAGTGGCAATTTTCTGGACACGTCGTTAGACGAGTGGACAACCGCTGGTTAAATGCCGTCATACAGTAGTAACCAAGAGGCACTAAGCGCCTACAGGGACGCCCGTAAAACTCGTTGGATAGATGAAGTCATAAAATTTGGTAGATGTACGTGGTAGCAAAGAGTTAGGGGCCGATAAGAGTGGATATAGAGCTAAGGGAGGCCTTCATCCAGCAGTGTGTCAATCACGGCTGATGACGATGATGTTTGAAAAATGAATATGGAGAATACCGTCGTCGAAACTAACAGCCTCAGTGAAAAATATTTACCGATAATTTATATTGTGTAGGCACTAAGTAATGTTAAATGTATCCAAATTTTTTTTTTAATTAAAAAATATTAAAAAATTAAATTTTGTTGAAAAAAAATGTCTTAAAAATATAAATATTATTTTTATAGATGAATAGTTTCACGTAATATTGAATTATGGATAGTGCTACTTTTGTTTATATGTATGCAAATCATATCCGAAAACTTTTAATATCATCCGTATCCAATACAAAATCTCAATCAAGTATTTGGCAATGAATTTCGAAATGCTTAGCTGGTAAACTTACTTAAAAGTTCAGTAGTATAACCGAAGTAATAAAAAGTAAAAAATTCTACTGCGCAAAATATTTTTACGACATTATTATTTTTTGCAGTACCAATAATTTTTATCGCCCACGCTTTCATGAAAAACGTTACAATCAAATATCCGCATTAATATTATCATTTTCATGTCCCAGAGGAACTTTTTTCAAATAATATAGTCACTGATATGAAAAAATAATATTTCATTAAATACTGATCGATTGTTGCTGTAATTTTTTGAAAAAAAAAACATCAATCATAATTATTTATATAATATGTATTATTGTTTCTCTTGATATTCTAAAAAAAGTAAACACGAATATTTTGAAAGCTCTGTGGAATTAACTACGAATGTTTTGATTAACGGATTAATGAAATACTCGTACATTGAGAATTTTATTTAATTGCGAGAAAAAGTTAATTTATATTATTGTAAAGTTATTTCAACCAGAGGGTTGGAGCGGCATTTTTTTGAGTTGATCTGTTCCAGCTCCGCTCTGGGACCTAATACTTGCTCCAGCTCTGCTCAACAGTCTGCTACGCTCCGGGTAAAGAGTTTTAATATGTATAAAAATTATGTTAAAAAAAATAAAAAATAATTAGTTATAAAATAAGGTTTATTATTTCAATGGCACAGTATTGAACGGTAACAAGTCAAAAATTCGACATTTTGCGATATTGGTACCAAAATAGTACTTGCAAGTTTTGTAGATACAAAAACAATTCGAAAAAAATAATTTAGATACCTTCGGAACCAAAAATCCCATATAAAATTTTACAAACAATCAAACAAAACCAGTTTTGTACAGATCTATTTCAAATTGTTTCCATTTAAAACTGGCGATTGACCATACGTTTTAATTTTGAATATATACATTCTGACATGTTTCCTTTAAAAACTTGTCAAATCTTGTTTAGGTATTGTAAAATATTTAAATATTAAAACATGATTATCTCAAAATTAAGTTTTTGTGTTGTTACTGTTCAATACTGGGCCATCAATTTGTTATTTTCATTATTAATTCTATTAAACAAAATTTCCGAAAGAAAATCGTCTTTTATTATCTGCCTCTTCTCACTTAGAACTAATTTTAGGGCGAAAATTTAATAATAATAATAAAAAGCATCCGGAGCAGTGGAACACTACAAATTTTTGATACTCTGGTTAAAACCCCATTGCTCCACTGCTCTGTGCTCCTCCTCCGAGCACCGCTCCATGATTTCAATATTATAAAGCAAAGCTCTCTACGGTCAAGCTTTGGTACGAAATCGCGAATTCTGAACGTAATACCTACTAGTTATTGATAATTAATTCGAATGCACTGTGGTAAAACGGCCGTGTTCAACTTAGTATGCTATAATCACTATTCAGTATAAAAATAGCAGTGATATATACGACTCCCTTATGTCATTATTTAACATAAAAATACGTTTTATAGAACACTGATATAATTAATACTTATCTTTCACAATCACAAAGAAATACCTACCCAATTTTCCATTCCTCGTAAAAATGATAAGTTTTGATCGTCTTTTTATCTCCTGCGGTGCAAAGTGCTTAATTCATGTCTGTAAGATTAATTCTACGCCTCAATTTAAAGCACGGATATTCAAATCATTACTCTCACTTCGGAGGCAGGTCGTGAATGATCACGAATTACGTGACACGACGGGATCACGCGGAGTGTCTCATGATTAACATTAAGCTTTCTCGTAAGCTGGTTAAGAAAAAAAGGAGAAATTTAATTAGGAGAAAGTTAATTCTTAACCTCCAAAGTCTTAATGATATCATATTATTATGTGGTCAACTGAACCTACATGCTCTACATATTTTCTCCTATAGTTCAACCAACGGAAATCCATCCTGCGATCAACGTGTTGGACATGCCTGCGGTTAACTGTTTATTTGAGATAAATGATAATGGTAATAAAATGATGTAAATATTTCTATGTCTAACTAAACTCTTTTTGTCATAAGATTCAAGTAAGCATCATTCGTTATTAAATAACGTATAATATGTGAAATAATACCTCAGAAACATTCCTATTTATATTTATTATTATAGTGGGAGTAGAAACTTTAGTAGTTGATAATTGGTTTGAATCCTGGTTTTACTGAAAACAATAATAATGAGCACTATAGTTGCGCAATTTCGTACCGCGGCCATCTTATAAAGAATTTTGATAGAAGGGGTTTTATCTTAACTGACACTTTGTACACTTGTGATAAAATTAGATGGTATAATTATATTTCCTCATATAATAGTATTAATTTGAATCTACACGACTAACAAACACGTCGGTCTAAAATGCATCCCATCTAATCCATCCTGTAAATTTTTGGTTATTGTTTTTGAAAAGATCACTGCCCATGAAGCTTCTAGCATCTTCTCTCAGTAGTACCACATGTCAAAAGCTTTAAGCTGTCTTCAGTGTTTATATTTCCAAATCGTAAAGACCTAAGTGACACAACAACAAACTAGCGATTGTGTTAGACATTTTGTAGTCGGTTCTTGATCATCCTAGTTTGGCCTGTTCTAGACACGGACGTTTTGTCTTCCCAATTTGCCACGAGCCCAGGTTCATAATTTTTGGTAAAAAGTTTTAAAAAATCGTGATTTATATTACAATTTTGGATTTTTTATTACAGTTTTTTAAATCTAAAAACTAATAGAGACAATTATAAAAATAAAATTTCACACAAGATCTTATTAACGAGTATACAAGGTATAATACATCAAAATTTTTTTGACACTGTTAATTAAAGCAAAATTTATTTTTAATGTTACATTTTTACTACTATATTAATTTTACCTATATGTCTATATGAAGTTTTCAGCGTTGTTGAAATAAATTTTTACAACGTTTTTCTTAGCTCGTATTCTTATTTGTCCGGTGGTTCTTTGTCCGGTACAAATCTTGCAATCGTTTTTTAACTAACTTCTCGACTAACTAGACATTTGAAACTTTTAGAATATATCAGAACACGATGCCAATGCATTTTTTTAATACTTTTAGCCATCTTTAAGTAGAATTGAATTCATTTTCAGTTAATTCTATTTTGTATGAAAAGTTATTTTGACACCATTATTGGTCGCTAAGCGGATGGTCCTAGCAAACTAAATTATTAATATATACGTGCGTTACTATGAAAATAAATATGAATGTCAAAATGACATTTCAGTATTATTTCTATCAAGTACAATTTTTTTTGATCGTTTAAGCTAGTCAAGTCACGTTTATAATATGATTCAACAGAAAATTTAAAAACGTTGTAAGTATATAAAAACTTCTTTTTATCTTGTTGGTTATGGTTTTTCAACACTTTTCAGTAAAGTTGATTCTTATGTAATTTATTAAACTTTCCAGTGTGAAATTATTTTTATAGAAATGAAATTTAATTATGTATATTTATCATTTTTATTTAAAATACATAAACTTTCTTATACTTACAACATTTTAGCGATCCAGATTTCATCTTTAGATACCCGAATCACAAAAAATGGTAAACTATGATGTTTTCACATCACAAATAAATTTAAATACATTGTTATCGAGTAGTAAAAACCCTAAACTTAAATCTAATAATTATTGCATTAGATGTTTTAACAATAAAAATAATGTATTCGATTTAAATCAGATACATACCCTCAGTTTACAGTATTAATGGATACATGTTTTTTAATAGTGGTTTAAAATATGAGGGTTATTGAAAGATCCCTATACTGTATTATTAAGCGGACTTCAGTGGCGAGGGATGGATATGTTATTAGATGGTGTTGGAGATAAGGTGTTAATATCCGATATAAATAGTGTACGCCAAACTTTGTTAGTCATACTTATTTGTTTTCATTGAACTAATAATACATAATTACAAGATAAAAAGAACTTTTTATATAAAACGTTTTTAAATTTTCTGTTGAATCATATAAACTTGACTTGACTAGCTAAAACGATCAAAAAAAATTGTACTTGATAGAAATAATACTGAAATGTCATTTTGACATGTCATTGATTTTCATAGTAATCCACGTATATATTAATAATTTAGTTGCTAGGATCCCAGACCAATAATGGTGTCGAGCCAACCAAGAATGGTGTCGAAATAACTTTCCATACAAAACAGAATTAACTGAAAATGAATACAAATCTACTTAAAGATGGCTAAAAGTATTAAAAAATGCATTGGCATCGTGTTCTGATATATTTTAAAAGTTTCAAATGTCTAGCTAGTCGGAAAGTTAGTTAAAAATCGATTGCAAGATTTGTACCGGAGCTAAGAAAAACGTTGTAAAATTGCAGATGGTGCTGGTTAGTTTTAAAAATAGTTCTAAAATTCAATTAAACCCTGTTTCAACTAAACGATAATAGTTTATATACGAGTATATAATAGATAATAATAAATTATGTTGAATAGGGTTGCTTAGTTTTTTTTAAATTCATTAAGCCCTGCCTTAACCAAACCATGCAGACTATACTATATTATGGCTTGGTGGGTATATGCGGGGTTTAATTGAATTTAAAAACTAACTTATATTATCAGCAGTTTGTAGTCTTAGTTCAATGAAATCAAATATGTATTACTGACAAAGTTAAGTGTGCATTATATATATCGGACCAGCCTACCTCCACCCTTCGCCACTGGTGGACTGGTATTTTCTAGTATTGTAAGGCATATCATTAAACATTGTATTTAATAAGTCTATATTTTATTTTTAAACATGTAAAGAATTTTGTTCATGCCACTAGTTAAGTATACTTTATTGATAAAATATGTAATTGTGCAAAAGTGCTCAAGTGTGATTTAATAATAATAATAAAAACATGTATCGTGTACGTCGTGCCTTAGAGCAAGTAAATACAGTTGGGTAGGTACCTAACAAATAAATATTGTGAATTAATTATGTACAGTGAAGTGTGGAAATTGTGGATAAAATGTGCTTAAGAGGCTGGTAGAGGCATAACAGCAAACATCAAAAAAACATGCAATTGTTAAAAAAAATTTAAATTAATTTGATTTGATTGAATATTTGTAAGTGATATAATTAATATTTTTATTATATAGGTATATGATTAATATTTTTTGACACTTTTTATTGGCATTTATAATAAAAATAAATCGGAGAAAAGATATCTTTTTGTTGACTAGCCATAATTTTCAGTGTATGTACCTACATTGATGGCCATTTAAAAATTTTCATTCAGGTTTTTTTGTTGATAAATTTAATTAAATATCAAAAATAATCCAGCACATTGAGCCAATGGATTTCATGAGTGGCTGACTACCATTCATTTTTGCTAAAATATTTGCACTGTGGAACTCCATAATGTTTCATCTGGACGTGAAAATATCCATTAAAAAAATAGAATCTTTAGATTATAATGATTATTTCTTGTGTGCGATGTTTGTGTTATAAATTATTTAGTTCCTCAAATATTTTTTATTTATTGACATTTATAATATTATTTTATCCAATCATAAAAGAAAGTGGTAGTATTAGTTTTTTTTTGTTTTGTTTCTGATGTCAGTAGTTTTCCAGATTAGGTTGTCAATGTTATCAGAATTTCTACACTGATAAAATATTCATATTATTGGAAGAAAATCACTTGGGATATAATATGTAATACTTAAAAAAATATGTTAGTACCATAATGAAAAATTAATAAAAAAACAGTATATTTAAAATATTTATGTTACTCTATTTGTCATAATCGTAGAGTTTCTGGTATTTTGTCGAAAAAGCTTTTAACCTGGTACAGCTTAAAACACGTAACAGCACATATATAAATAAATGCTTTTCATTTGCAAATGAAAATGGTGTGAAACAGTTTGGAGGATTAGGTACACGAATAAATAGCATAAATTTGCACATCCACTTAGACAATATGCGTTCAAAGTTATTTTCTACTAACCTGAGAAACCAGGAAAACCTGTGAAAAACATTGAAAAGCATTTATTCATAATATGTTTTAAATATTTTAATATAGATAATAGGAACTATTTATTACTATCAAGTAATTTTATTTGATGGGATGAAAATAATTTAAATCGCTTAGTGACAATAAAAACAAAAACGCTAACGTTATTTATCCCATAAGCAGTGCGGTGTTTTGAGAATATTTAGAAACAATGTTTTTTTAAGATTACTCCAAGATATAATATTTTCCTTCATTAGAATTGTGCTATGGACTGACTAAAGCAATTAATTAAAGAACGACGCCCAACTTTGGACAACATAAAAGATATCGTTTTCCATAAAAAAAACCCCTCCAAAAATTGAGGCAGTTTAAATTCAAAGTCATGGCACATCTACTATATCATTTTACAGGCAAAGTAGCATCATACTATCTTTTTTAAAGACTAGAAAACGATATTAATTAATAAGAAACTACTTTGTATACATATTTACTATAATGTCTAAAATGAGACTGATTTATTCTTAAGATCAAAAGTAATTTAAGTACAAAATGGGAAAATTTTAATGGAAAATATATCTTGAATTAATTATCTTTGTATCATTTCTGATATTCTTAAAATTCCGCGTTATGTATGAGATGACCTCGGTATCCAATAAAGTTTGATATTTCTTTGGCAAAACCTGATAAGCAATACATCTCACTTAGATTAAAAAAATATTCATGTAGAAACGCATTTTTTTCGCCATGGATATTTTAAAAGTACGCAGAATGTTTCATTTATGTGTTTAAATAGATTTCACAAAATTCGCTCTGTTAATTGATTGTTTGCAGTTATCAGGTTTAGCCGGGATATAGGTTACAAATAAAGATGTTCCATATACCCAGAAGATTGATTTATCTGAGGTATACTTATCAATGTCGCTGAAGCAACTTCCAGTCTGTCACAAGTGCCTTTTTCTATGTCTCAAACGATAAGTTTTTCTTCTCTTTTCTATGCTGTTTGTTTCTTCACTTTCATAAATTTAAGTTCCATCTCTATAGAAGCTGGGGTTTTCAACATATTATATGAGAAAAGATCTTGAGATGTATATAATAATTGTATTATTGGCTACCATACTTAATATTGAGCCTTCAAATTAAATAATTAATACTTTGGTTCAAAAGAAATGATTCCAACAAGCATGATCATTTTTTTTTATATTATTGAAATGCTTTTCATCTCATCAATAAGCACTTCTTATCATTTAATTTTAGTTTTCAACTTAATTTCCATAGCCCTATATTATATACACATGCCATATTATCAGTTTTACGATAGTTGAAATAGTATTTTAGTATCAAAATTATAAATGAATTATATCTTTATGAGTAGGTAGAGAAATTACAGTTTTGAAAATATATTTTTCCAAGTGTGTTTATCATAAATTAAAATGTCAACAATTTTGACAGTTAGATAATTTATATCCAATTGGGAGTTTCTTTAATGTTCAAATCTTCCGCTTTATATAACATATTTCTACAGGTTAAATGTAAATAGTATGAATTACATTTCACCGTAGCACAATTCGCCGTGAGTTTTCTTATGGGAAAGAGATGACCGTATACTATACGCATACATATGTATACTATACGGTCATCTCTATTTTCATAGCCGCTTTTGGCAAAATTCATGAATTCAAGAATGAAAACCCAACCTAACCAAACAAATAATCTAGTATATGGGCTTTTTTAAAATTTGTTTGCCGCTGGCTTCCTGTAAGCAGACAAGAACCGTATTTTATTTAGACTTGAATTTTATCTCAGTACTATACGACCCAAAGAGGTTGGACTGTCTTTTATTATACACGAATGTATATTTCCGATACAACATTTCACGGTGAAGTGTGATACGGCGAACTGCATACGTACAAATTTTCGGACACGATTTATACTACCGAGCATAATATAATATTATAATATAAGAAAAAAAACTGTTGATCGAACTAAATGAGTTTGCGTACCACTTGAGCAGCCAGTCATCTTTGAACGCCTTACAAAACTAAATATGTCTGACTTTAAATAAGGGTACTTATTAGAATTGAATTCAGAGTTCTAATCTCAGAGTTTTTTAGTATTGCACAGGATTGGTTGAAGCAACACTTTGTAGATATATGGAAATCGAATAAAAACTATTAAAAGTATAGTTAATTCTAAAATTATATAATTTGTTTATGGGGCCAAAATTACACTAAAAGGGGTTTAGTTATGTACGTAGGTACTCTAAAGTAAAGTAATCGAATAACTGTATTTTTTCTAATTGATTTGTCAAATACACACTTCTTTCTTTGTAATAAATATTTTTTGATTTTAACTTAACATATTTATTTTCAAGTAGGTAATGTGATCTTGAATATTGTATACTCTCGTAGTAAAATTTATTTTTGGAAAGTAATCAACAACAGTAAAATTGTTATTTTGATGAATTATAATTTTCATAAATAAGAAAATAATTACTTTTCACCGAATAACACGTGACATGTTTTCTATTCATAGTCGTAACTATTCATGTTTTTAAATAGTTTATGTTATTAACTAATAATGCGATTGATAATTTTGATTGATTAATAACAAGGTAGAAATTCTATTTTTATGATATTATATTACTGATTTATTAAGGTTAGTAGTTTGTACTAAAAATGATATCAAATTAACATTTGTCTTTACAATGGCTTTTTGCCAATAATCAGTACGAGTGTATAATATTGCCCTTCTAAGTAAAAACACAGTGTTTTTGGTTTTAGTGTAATGAGAACCTAAGTTTTAAACTATTTTTCTCCTATAGTATATAAAATTATTGGATTGTTTTGACAATATAATCTCTAAACAAACACTATCACTGATTATATCACAATAATTCAATACTTTTATGTAATATAAGAAAAAATGTAGTTTAAAACTTGGGTTCTCATTCCACTAAAACAAAAAACACTGTTTTTGAACTTAGCAGGGCAGAATAACTGCACCAAGTGGTGATGGTTGAAAGAAAACTATCAACCTGAGAGTAATACCTAAATTATCCTGATGCAACCATACTATATAAAATCATACTGAATACTTTACACATGATTTATTATCAGCTTATAATAAATACATAAGGTACAATGAAAAACGTTAAAAAAATGTCTGTTTCTATTGGTCAAACATAAAGATATTACTATCATCAAACTTTCATTCTCATCACAGAGTTCTCCAGAAGGTGGTGTCAATACCTACGGTCAAGAGAAAACTACTAGGACAGTATCATAATATTGCGAAATAATCATATTATTTAAATAAACTATTTTTGATGACATCATTAGTTTTTTTTATGAGAGTTTTATATATTTATATAATATATACGTAATTACCTAACAGTATAATACAGGGGTAGTCAACCTGGTCCCTACCGCCCACTAGTGGGCGTTTCAGCTTTCATGATGGGCGGTAGGGGTTTTAAGTAAACATAAATTCGATAGTGGTGGATATGAAAATCTATGACAATATTATTTATATCCAATTATGTGGTCAATGATATTCAGTTTATTGATACCTTTCCCTACCTCATATCTTGTGTATTCAGACTTTGGTGCTGTTAATCATATAATGACCAAAGAAAGAAACTGCCTAAATAATTCCGAAAGAGGAGACCTTCGGTTTTCCTCACAAAAATTGAGCCAAATATCCAGTATTTAGTTTCGCTGCATCAGCCTCAGAGATCTCAATAATAATTTAATTAATTAAATTTAATTAAATCAGAATTCATGCTTCTATGTGTGTAAAGTATAAATAAAAAGATAGATTTAACCACAGTAAATTGTTTTATAAAGATTTATTCTGTCAACCTTAGCGAAAGTCTGACATTAAGTATTATTTTATATGATGTAACTTGCTGTTTAAAAGCAAAGTTACTTCCCTACTTTATAAATCAACATTACTGTGGAACCGGTGGGCGGTATAATATGTTCGATATCTGTTAACCTCTGTCCTATATCTCAATCATAATCATAACTTATATTCAAGATTACATTACCATCACCATACTTAGGATAAGTCACATTTTCATTGTTTCTTGATAATTCTATCGGATTAATTTATTTAGTTGCCATTGAGTGAGTTTTTATTGAATAATAACAATTTTAGGACAAAAAAGATATTTCGGAATTAGCTTTTACTTTTAATAATGTATTATTGTGAAATAAAGAAGTAAATAAAAATAAAAATAAGTGGGGTTCTACTCAGGATTGCTATCCCTAGTTACCATAAAACTATTTTTTTAAACTAAAATAACTATAATAATGTTACAATATTATCTTTCTAATAATCCTCCATTGTACGTTTAATTAAATAAATTATCTATAAATGAAACCCAGTTTCAAATTATTGTATTGCTTAATTATTGAAATTGAATCTTAAAACGTAGCCGCGCGTTTTAATTTTAAATTAAAAGAAATGTTAAACCAAAAGAAAAATGAAATAAAAATACGATTTGATCATTGAAAGAGTAATAAATATCTGAAAGCCAAACAATCAACGTAAAGTGGTAGAAAAAATGCTTCTTTATTTTGTATTAGTAGAAATATACATAAAGTTATCCACCCGTATTTTGTAATGCTAGTTTGTACGTAATTGGCTATTCAGAATAAAATTAATGGCGAAAATAACCACTTGAATATTTTCAATTGAAACCAATTTTCTTTCTTTTGATATTATTTTCTTTTCAAGTAAAAATAAAATGCATTTTTTAATTTATGATTTTCTTTTATGCAAAATGTCAATGGAATTTTTTTGAATTAATTATTTAAATATATACAGAATTTTTTAAGTGAATATTTTTAATAGATTAGTATAGTTTACAATTACTTTATACTAGAAATTTATTTTCACCTCAGTATAAAATCTTGAAGGGATGAAGGGAGTCACTAGTCAGAAAGATAAAAACTTGTGATTCGAAATATACCAATAGGGTTATAAGAACAGGTTATACAATTCAGATATTTTTAGATGGATTCTTTCAGCTACTAAGATCTGAATAATGAAATTAAATGAATCTACAGCAATGTCAGGATATATGTGAAACTATTTTGAAAAATACAACTTAATTCGATTATTATGACATGAGATCGACCCTAGAAAAACCTTCAGAGATCATGATATTAAAAATGAAAGGATCGGAGAACTTGAAAGGTGTAATAAGGTGAAGTAAGTCAGTGACGTAAATTGGAAACACGCGTAAAGATTGAACGAAGTTGTATAAAAGATGCATTGACTATCATTTTTCCAAATATGGAAATTTATCTGGAATGACACAAATTCGTAACAATCGTAATAAAATATCTACAATACGACTAATAACAAATTGAAGACCTAAGTGTATTTACAAATTGTAATAGAATCGGAACACATTTAATAAAGAATTTATTTAGTAATAATTGTAATATGTTGTATAGTGAGATTTTTATTAAGGGGGATCTTTATACCAGCAGAGGCACATAGCGGAAAAATACGAAGCTCGCAATTTGAGAGATAAAGATTTTTCACTAATTCATAGTTTTAATATTTTTTATATTTATTTTAAAAAACATCGATTTTTATAAAAATATAAATGTGTATAACTTGAAATCCTTTTAATTTATGTGAAATCTTAATTAAGTACTATGGTCCCAATATTTAAGCTCGATTTTCGAGAAGGATTTAAAGTTATACAGTATACACATTTATATTTTTATAAAAATCGATGTTTTTTAAAATAAACATAAAAAAATATTAAAACTATGAATTTGTCAAAAATCTGCACGAGAAAAAATAGAACACTTAATGAACTAAAGTTTAAGAATAAATATGACCATAAAATATAATGTAATAATAACGTAACTGGGGAGATAAATATGTAACAAATTCTGTTTTTTTTTTCAATTGTAAATTTATCTTTGACTTAAAAAAAATATTTTTCGTTTAAATGTTTTCAGATACATATTTTTTAATTAATAGGTATAATTGAAAATGTAAATTATCAAAAAAAGTCTCAAATTGCAAGCTTCGTATTTTTCTGCTAGGTGCTTCTGAGTTGGGTATTTCCCGAGAAAATCTCAATCTCGAGATTCGAGATTTCCCGAAATGATGAAATTTTGAATTGTCGAGATTCGGGATTTCCAGAAAACAATTCTCGAGAATTCTCGAGATATCGGGAAATTTGTAATTTGAATTTGAAATCTGTAAAAATCCTAAAATCGTTGTAAAAACAGAAAAATTCCAAAAAATATGATTTTTTTTATTTATGTAAGAAGACAAACAAAATAGAAGTAGAAAAACAAAAATAATTCAAAACATTACTTATTAAAATAGAATTTCAAAAAACACAGACTGTCAATCGCTGAGTCTGACAATCGCGTACGCTTTTGAGACACAAAATTCCCTGATGTTGCAAAAATTGCGGTCATTTTGAGTCGACGTTGGCTTAATTGTGTTAAATGTCCCGACCAGTCTTTGGACGTTTTATGTTTTCTGTCCTCTTTTTTCATATAGAAAATTGTTTTTTCAACTAATATCTGATCATAAAGAAATCCCGAATCCCAAGAAAAGATTGTCGAGATCCGGGATTTCCCGAAATGTTAAAAATTTCAATTCTCGAGATTCGGGATCCAAAATCTCGAAAATTTCTCGAGAATTCCCGAAACCCAACTCTAGTTATGAGGATCCCCCTTAAATGTTGTATCTTATTTACTATTTTATAAAAAGGGTAAAGATTGTGGTATACGTCAGTATAGGACATATTATATTAGTGCAAGAGATATGGAAAATAATGTTTATATAAAAGCGAGATATATATAATTATATATATAATATGTAATGATGGCATAAGTAGTTAACATCGATAAACAACAACGGAATAGTTAATGCTTACCACTCATAAAGTTATAGATGAGGGGGTTAACGGCGCTGTTCGCATAACATAGCCAGTGAGAGAGCAAGGCCAAGAATGACATCACATCTGTCTGCTGCATGTCGAAAGCATATCTAAAACAAACAAAATATACGCATAAATAAATAATTGTGGAGACTTAAGTCTTTCGGTGCTAAAGACGCGTAATGTGCGTAACGATTAGTTGGCCAATAGATTAATTAGTATGATATTTAAATGTGGTAATTAATTAGTAATTATCTGGTCAGCAGTGAATGTGCACTATTTAGCCGTTCACCGACCAGCCCAACACCGATAAAGTGTTTTTAGAATAGTGAAACATATGTCTTGATTACACGTAACGAGTACAGTGGCGAGACAGCAAAATGTCACTACGCCGAGGGAGTGGTGTGGGCGAGAGAGTGTTTATACGTATTTTTCTCTTTTCGACTTTGGTGGCAAGTCAGTCCATTTTCGATCAAAAAGCAGGCTAGTTTTGTGTACCGAAACATGGATCGTAAAACGTACATTAAAAAATATAATAAGCTGTTCATCCTGATTGAAGAAATGAATGAATAATTGCGCGAAGAAGATAAATGTCTTTGAACGAGACAGTGGATTTTAAGGAGACTATATTGTAGTGCAACATGCACTCTTTTTAGTGAATTGGAGTTAGAAGACCCTAATGAATTTAGAGCGCTTCTGAGAATGGATGTAGAACGTTTTAATAAATTGTTAAAAAATATTACCGCACCAATATTACGCACCGAGTGTGTGTTTAAACATAACCAACTGAGCACTCGGCCAAGAGCACTGTCTCGTCACTGTACTCGTTACGTGTAATCAAGGCAATACGTTTACGTTCCAGTTTATTTTATCTCACTCTAACTCGTATATTATCATTTCCTTTACGAAGCGGATAGATCCCGCCATTTCCGGTGATGTCACCTTAGGTTACCGTACGAGATTAAAAACATAAGTAATAAGTATAACAAGGTTTCATCGTCATTATTTACTATTTGTTTAACCTATAAAAAAGGCAACAAAACCTAATTAAAATCAACCGAGTATTTCAATGCATTCTTACAGCCTACAAGTCATAATACTATCTTAAGGCGATGTCTTTGCCAAAATAACACATATAGTGTGACTTTTACACCATCTATTTATATTTAAAGGCATCTACCATGAATTTCTAAAAATCTCTTACTAAAAACTTTGTGGACACGGCATAAGGTGACATTATTGTAACGAGAGTGTGAATCATTAAGCCTTAGGCCACATAGGTAGGTGCCTTGCTTGATGTACCTGCTAGGTGACATATCCTAGTGAACGGACGCACACTATACTATAGCAATGGCCACACTGCACGCTTCGCGCCTCGCTACGTGATTATTAGTCACCTAGTGAGTCTCCCGGCGAACAAACATGTTGGTTAATTTTAATGTGTCACCTAGTGATTTTGCAAGATGGAGGATGTTTAGAATATTTCTTCAATATGACAAACGTCACCGTATATTTTGAGGTTATGAATAATGACGCATGGGCCGTAGTGTGCCCATAGACGAAAAAGTATTGCGAGGGAGAGAGATGCAAAAGGATTTACGTTACCTTAATGTTACAATAAGTAGTTGTTCCTCAGGTGTTATAGAACATCTGAAATGCGTACCAACCTTTTGTAATATCGCTTTTAATTTGCCCAACAATAAGTAAAATGATTCCTGGTTCATCTTCAAAGAACTAAAAAACTTTTCATCGTATTTCCGAAATTCTTTGTAGAGAAGTTGAAACTCTCCAAGAGTACTTCGAGATGAATTAACATTATGCACCCAACAACTTCGAATTTGTGACTTTCGAAATTTTAAACTTAAATTCTCTGTGAGAAGTAGCTTTCTGGTTAGTTTTGATAGTGACATCGTTGTTGACTTGAGCGCTCCCAAATGTCAAATGAATTTGTATCTAAGCACGTAGCGTGTAATGTGGCAGTCATAGAGGTATTAAATAAACATAAATAAAGGTGGCAGTAGTGTTTTTAGTAGACAAGCATAGTACTTAGCTTAGCACTAGTGAAGCACCTACCTATTATCACCAAACGAAACCCCTAGCACGCGAACGTTTCAAATTCCAAATCAGTAATCTAACCACAAATTTAAAAATATCATTAAAATATCCCTGACGTATGCCCTGCAAAAGTTTGCTACCCCGATGAATATTATAAAATAAGATATACTCCGCAAACGAAATACGCTCTCTCAACGTGTCTTCAAACCTAGAAACAACTACCTGACCCCCCTTTTTCGGAAAGAATATCTGGCCTCGAAGATTCCGGGCCAAAAATTACCGTAATATTTTCGAAAGTTTGTCAAGTGATTTACTCTTATCCCGCACCCAAGGTGCAAAGATCCCCTTTGAAAAATAGTTTTGTGGGACAGTTGCAAAAACCACTCTGCCGGGTAAGGCGCGATGCCTCGGACAATGTCCCTTCAAAATGTTAATCTCCCGCGCACTTCGCCACGCAGCGGTGAATACCACAAGGTACCTAGTTAATTCAGCCCAAAAAAATTACGTCAGTGTAATGCCTAATCTAAGACCTCTTTAAAAGTAATTGTAATAAGACCCCTGCTTGTCCATGTTTTAGTGTAATAAATCGTAATTCTGCGCGGAATTATAAATTATATTTCTATGTTATAACTAATTCTGCCAGCTATAATGTCACTCACTTCCTAAACCTGAAATAATGCTCAATGAAGGACTCCATCAACATACACGTGAGTTCCTTACGGTATTACTATGTAACCGAAGCCTAAACGATACAGAAAACTTTCTCGATAACGCTCAATCACGCGCCGGTATTGGGCCTTGAGTGTAGCAGTAAAATGAATACAACATTATCAGAATGAGGGTACACAATTAAATGTTTCAAACAAGGCTCAACAGATAGAAAGAATGATATATTAAAAAAAATATTGTGTCCTTAATTCTGGCCATCCATCAAAGAATTACATTGTCGATTGATCAAAACAGAAAATGTTTCTGTAACGCAATTATTATTATTCCCAATAAGCGAATCTCTTTTATTTTTCGTAGTTTTTTCCTCTCTGTCCTACATACCTATTTTGTTTGTATTTTTCCACACATACCAGACATTGATTGAGCGAATTGTTTCATTTCCACTGAACTTTTTTCAGAAAAGGTACGCTTTGTGCGTGATTTAACAATTTAGAATATCGTTTTGCCATTATTTATCAGTGAATTTTTTTTGATGGAATTTCTTTTTATTTCCATCGATGTCAAATTCTTATGTCCACTAAAAGAGAAAAAAGGTAACGTAAGAAGGTCGAAAAAATAAGTTATATAAAAAAATATATAATATAATAATATTTCGTCATTGAGATATTAAAAACTCCGACGAGATAAATTTGTCATTTTTATTTAAAAATATTTTTGTCCATTTATATTATACCGACAATGTTGGACATATTATTATGCAACATACTACATAAATTATATTTTTTTATATAGCCTGACATTATTAAATAATAATTACAAGATAAAAAGAACTTTTTATACACCACGTTTTTAAATTTTCTGTTGAATCATATAAACTTGACAATTCTATGTATTAATAAAAACTTTTTATTGTGCTTGATAAAAATACTGAATAAATATAGAATACTGAAATGTCATTTTGACATTTCATATTGATTTCTATAGTAACGCACGTATATATTAATAATTTAGTTGCTAGGACCCCTTAGCAACCAACAATAATAACTTTCTTTAAAAAACAGAATTAACTGAAATTGAATTTAATTCTGCTTAAAAATGGCTAAAAGTATTAAAAGAATGCATTGACGTCGTATTCTGATATATATTCTAAAAGTTTAAAATGTCTAGCTAGTCGGGAAGTTAGTTAATAATCTTCAATCGTCCCAATACAAATCTTGGACAAACAAGAAAAAAAATATACTGGACACACAAGAAAAAATCTGTACCGCACAAACAAGAATACGAGCTAATAAAACGTGGTAAAAATGAAATATCGTAATTGATGTCGTCATTCTACGCGTAACAAATGATCGTTATTATAATATGAGGACTTTGGTGTGAAGCATCATTTTTTTTATGACTGAGAATGTCTCAGGAGCAGTTACCCAAGACTAAGGTCACCTTGCACTCAAGTGTGCTTTGACTGAATTTACAAAACTTTAAGTTAAGGTACCCATGGGAGAGATGAGCACGTAGAAGCAATATTAAAAATTGTATTTAGTAACAAATTAAAAGTAATACAAAACTACCGAACATTCTAAGTGAAGAGATCTTCACGTTCGAAGTATGACGCCGCAAATTTTCTAAATGCAATATGTGGACTATTTGAATGCTCATATATTAGACAAAAGCCAAGCATAGATTTACAAAATAAGTATAATAATAAGTATAATAATGTAAATATATCATATATAGGTATATCGCTGCTTATATTAAATATTATGTGTATGTGACATTGATTAAGAGTTAAGACTGACATCACATAAATCGAATTTAATTTTACTCGACCCTTAGGCCAGTTTCAGACGGGACACCGGTGTTGCGCTCGATATACTATAGGAGGCCTTTGTATTCGAATAAGTAGGCCTAGTCGGCCGCTATATTCTCAAGCCGCCGATACACTTGTTTTTAATTACCGCAGCCAGTTTTATGTTTTAATTTATAACGCGAAATTATGCGTTGACTCATTAGGTCTGGGGCGTTCATAAACCTAATACAAATGCTCTTTTATTTGAATTCAAAGACCTCCTTATTATATAAGAGCGCAACACCAGTGTCCCGTCTGAAACAGGGGTTATTGTCAAAGTAAAATTAGACAATACTTACATAAAATGTCAATAGTGACAACTTCCAATCGAAACTTATTGAAGTGGTGAAATTGAGAATTCAAAAATTCAAATTGAGGAATAAACCATTATTAATGGTATCGCACCACCGCTTGAAATGCACCGTAACGCACCGGAGCGCAGCTCCTGTTCGTGAAATCTCCAAGAGTATTACTCAGTATCATGGAAAAGTAAATATTGCTTTCCGGTTCGTGATTTATTAAAAAGTAATGAAATTAATTTACTTTATACATTTTAAATTTATACAAAACTTGTCAGAATCATTGTAAAAACATGATATTTATGACGAGAAGTCAACCACGATTTCCGTCCGCGGTGCCAATAACATAATGCTCTAATCTTGCATGCTACAAGTTTAAAGATTATTCCATTCGACCATCTGAGCATGGCAGATAGAAATATAATAAAACAACATCTAATACACTTATTTTTATATAACAAATAACATAATTACATAAAAAATTAACGAGCGCTCCGGTATGTAAAATTTTTGATTTCGAGCGCTAACAGCCACAAACATAATACCTACAACCGTTTCAATGACACGCTAAGAAACATTTAATATTTCAATATTTTCAATACCTATATCTATGTTTCAGACTTGTTTAAAGTAGTTTTAAGAGTCAATTCAATTTTGGAGTTTATTCATAAGAGATACCGGAAATTCCTAAATTCATAGAGCAGTTCAAATGCATTAAGCAGTTAAACAATATTAAATTGCGTTTTCCGGAAAGTGTTATTTTTTGATAATATGATAATGTATATAAAGATACACTGGCTTTCAGGTACATATAAAAACATATATATTTAGTTTGTATCATCATTTTACGCTCTAAGTGGAGTTAAATTATGTATAAACTATTTCTTTTATTCAACGAATATTTCACAAGATTTGAAAATGTAACAGTCTTTACATTGAATATACATACCATAAGCATTTCAAATGAAAATAACTAGTTTACTTTTTCGTAATTAGGTATGACGTCCACAGCTTAATTGGTAAATCCTATTGACGCGAATCCAATGGTTATATGTTTAAGTCCTTTCGAACGTTGTAGTTTTTTAAAAAAGATTTTTTTAGTTGGTGTTTTCCAATTATGTATATTCTATATTATATAATATTGATACTCCCAGGTTTCAACAGGTTTGGAGACCCCCTTGGGCGGTGGGCGGCCGAAGCTATGAATATCGCACCCACGATTCTCTTATAAAATAAACGACGTTGTCAAGTTTATCTCCGTCCGTTTTAATATTGGCGTTTTAAAATGAGAAGTATGTATAAATGAAAATATTGTTTGTAAATCCTTTGTCAAGTAATTGTGTGGATTATATGTACAAATAACCCTTTCTGGGGGTGTTAATATGTTATTTGTAAAAACTCTGTCAATATACTCCATCGATAAAGTAGAGTTGTGGTCCATTTTCTTAGCATTTTTTTGAAACCAGTGTGTTTAGTATATTGTAGAATGTCTTATCCATCTGAGCTGCAGTAGTTTATTATCTATTTATAGACAGCTTGGGTAAAATGGATATATACTATAATACATTTCTGTTCATGTGAAAATCCTACCAACAGTTCATTAAAAATACTTAAGGTAAATTTACAGATTTTATTATTTATAGAATATTATTATTAAGTACCTAAGTACGCTTATCAGGTGCACAGGGAAATAGCAGACGGCGAACATGACGACTACTGCCACCAGCATCTTAGCTGCCTTCCTCCTGGACCTCAGCTGACCCTCCGTGCTGGCGTTGGCATGCGCCGACATCGTGGTCCTCCGGTTCGAAGACATCCCTGCAACGATAGAAAACGAAAACGTTAAAATTTATATAATATAAAATAACGACATGAAATACAGAGATAGTATGTAAATAATGTCAAATTATCGAGTAGATTCATGACCGGAAAATCAGTAATAATATGAAATAAATACCTGTATTTTACGGATAATCGTTATTTTTAATTAAAAAATAATTTTAAAACTTAGCAAATCATTTAAATTGGATTCTGATGAAGAAAAATCTCTCTGTGATTGTACCTACACAACATAAATAATTGCTAACGCCCACGGTGTACGAATGGTAGCTTAAAATTTAGGTGTGTTTGACTCTTAAATATAACATATGACAGTATATTATAATCTGGGGAAGGTTAAAGTAAAAGTATAAAATAATTAATATAAGGATTTATGTGGGAACTACGTGAATTTACAGACCAAAATGAGTGCTTTTGGAGGGCGCAGTTACATATTATGTTTTGAGGGCAGCGTGAATCGAAAAAGTTTGAAAAACACTGAATAAACTGTTCCAATAATATCACATCGAGAACTTTCAGTGTATATTAATGGTTTTAATTAAATAAGCCTATTATTTAAATTAAGAATTTTGGGGCTAGGAAGGATTTTAAAATTATATTGGTATCATCTGTCCATCTTAATCCACCGCTGGATAAAATTCTCTAAGTAAGTTCTATTCTTTATGTCCTTGTGGATTCATTTTTAATAGGAATACCAGATAGTAAGTAAAAAAGAAAATTAAAATCCATGCTTAAAATATGCGTAGACATTCATAAAGGAACTGAAATATGATTCCTATTAAAAAGAATTTTATTGTTTCCAGATAGTCGTAACTGGTCAAACTATAAAAATGAACGTGAGCCCAAAAGGCATAATGTAACAAAATTTGGTGTAAAAATTACACAAACGTGGCCTTACATACTTACATGATTTACAATGTAGATCAAAGCTCGGGTGACCATTAAAGAATTTTACACAGAAATTTTAATGTATCGGTTACATTGTAAGATATATTTCTGCAAATTCTTCTGGGTAACTTTCAAAAGCAAATTACAATGATGTTGTTATATTTGGTTTGTCGAATTAAAACACTGAAGGGAAGTGGTACTGAGGCACTGTAGAAAACAGATTTCTATACCTACATTATTTTAACACAAACCATCATAAACTGTGGCGAAATGAATGAAAAACTTCTTTCAAAGTTCACCGAATGCCTCTCAGGAAGACGTCGTAGTGAATGGCATGTACTAAATAGTGCAAAATTCTTAGTTTACCTATTGTTACTACAGATTAATAAATAATGTGAAAGCCAGTCGCCATAAACTTGTGAATCCGGATTAGACTTATTATTTTTTTGACGGTCAGGCCATAAATCCCAAGAAACACATAGCACGCCGAAATTTTACCAAAATTGAATGCACGTTTTGTGTACAAGACAAACTTTAATGCATATTGTAATACTGATACATTATTTAACATGTGTTTAAGTTAACCTCATATTTATCCACAGTCAAGATTTTAGCCTTGTTACAGCCTCACCCAGAAGCCATTATTTTTCTGGTAACCACCATGGTAATTCATCGGTGAGATTTTTCGAAGTAATCAGATTAAGTTCATTTTATAAAATTTAAATTGTACCGCCATTGGTACAAGTACACAAAAGTATAAAATAAATACCGCTTACTAGTTGTGAGTGGACGAGAAACAATACGCCTGGATTATAATCTACAACAAGTAAATTATTTGACACAATATTTTACTTGACGAAGATATTTTTCCATGTGGGCTTTGCACCAAAAGCACCAAGAATAACCGGCCGTATCAAGGGGAATCGGGGGTTATATCAGCCCCCAGGGAAAAGTGGCCTGCGAGGGTTGACCACAGGTGACCTTTTCTTTGTTTTACGACCACCCTCGAATAATAACTAGGTAACACTAGCAGAATAGCCCACTATGCCCTCGCCTATAAGTCAAACAAACTATGTTATATGGTGCATGGCTAAATTTAACCAATGCGTGGGCATGTCTGTATATCACCTTAATCATTGGCGTAGAAGTCATTTTCAAACTGGTGTCTATTTAAAAAAAACTAATTAAGTACACGTATATTAAAAATCTATCAAAACAATCTATGGTTTTTTTTATATAATATATTAAGCTGTGAAGTCTTGCTTAGGCTCATTTAGCTGTAGAATTGTGTCGCTACATTTCAAAATCAGCCGACTCCACCTTTAGGTATTTTTGTTTTTTTTTGTGAATTGCCGAAGAACTACTGCTTTCTCACATGTCTGCATTATCAAAATGTGGACTTTATTAATTTTAAATATTCTATACTCGAAATAATATAAACTTTCACCCTTGTGACTGTGTATTTGAGAAAACAAAAAGCTGTTTTTCTCCTATTTATCTATTATGGACTTGATAATATGGACCTGATTTTGAAATCTAGCGACACATATGAGTGGTTCACAAGCATAGTGAACCAAGTCCATTCTGGTTATTTTTGGGTAAGCTGGGTTCAACCATAATATTTGAGTATTTCTAATTCTGTTTAAGGGCTAAGGTGTTATTTTTGGTACATTTAAGTTGTTACGTAAGGGAAAAAGTAATCTTACAGAATAAGAAATACTCAAATATTTTGTTTGAACTTAGCTTACTCAAAAATAAGCAGAATGGACTTGGTTCACTATGCTTGTAAACCACTAATATACAATTAAATTATTATAAAAATATTTTTTTAATAGGTTCGTAGGTACATAATAATAAATTATAATGTAAGCTTCAACAATGTGGTTATATAATTAAATGTATACCTACTTCTAGATTACATTCTCTCAGAAATATTAGGTTTGGTTGAGCCATAAACACCTCAAAATTAAGTGGTAATCAATAATTTTGACTTTTAAAATTTTCAATGAGCTTTCGTCTTTGACAGTCAAAGACAATATTTCTAAGCAACGTGATTTATATCTTCAATATCACGTCAGCATTGACATTTTGAATAATTATATTATTCGATGGCCGGAGGGAACAATCACATAAGTCGAATTTTAAGATTTTTTTTATTGTATTATTTTATGTTTTTCTAAAAAAATAATGTTGGATAAATCAATGAACTATTTTTAAATGATAATTTTTCTGAAAAATGTGCAATATTGACTTATGTGATTATTCCCCCCGGTCTTCGAATATATACTATACATATATTATATAACCTGCAAAATCCGCTAAAAATTAATAAAAAAATGTTTAAAAAATGTAATGACTTAAATCAAGAATCATTTATTGAAATGATAAACGAAATATCGACGTATAGCTAAACACCAAAGAGAATATTATTTTATAAAGGCTCCTGTAAGATCCTGTTAGAAGGAACATCCAACCATGTGCCCACATGCTCATTTGCGTGCGCCTCTGATGGACACCACTGACAAACTAAACGGTTAAAAACTTGTACCTACCTACATCAAGAAAAGAGCAAATGTTTAGCTTCGTAAAATTATTTAAGCCGTAAAAATTACTATTGTAGATTTCTTGAGGTTGACTGTCTTGTGCACTTAATGTGAAGAAAATACTATGCCCGAACAATTAAAATATATCACGTTTTATTATCTACGTTGGTTAAATTTTCGTCAATCCATTTTCGTTAAAATTTAATATTATTGAAATTGCCATTGTAAAACTTTGAATGAAACAAGGATTACACCATATTGATGACAGATTTTAGAATCTGCTGGAACGTAAAAATATCACCTCCTAAAAAGATAGTATATGCCTTCAAGTCCTATATAAGATAATAAGTATTGATTATGTATTTATACAAATAATTATTTTCAACACATGAAGTTCAGATAGTAGCTCACGGATGACTGTTGAATTGTTTACGAAAAAGAATTCCAACATATTAGTATATAAGTATGAACAATTGATCAAAGAAAATGATGCTAAAGATTACACGAAGTTTAAATATTATATTTGGTGATTCTTTGAATAAGATATTATTTAGTTTTAGTATATCTGCAATAATATTATTATTGCAGATTTTCTTTAATAATTATTCATTAATATAAGGCTATGAATGAAGTCATGCGCAGATCAGTACATTAAAGAATAAGAGCACTTACCCGATAGTGACAAATGTGAGCTCAAATCCAATTTTCTCACCATTTTTTTTATAGGATATCAAAACGTATGATTTTCGAGGTTTATCAAAATAATGTATTTAAAATTATATTATGAATCACAGTAAATTTGGTTAACACTTCATTTCATCTATAATCATGACAGTAATATTCTTGATTACTTACAAAGAGTTAATTATTGTCCAAAGTAACTTAAATACCTCAGATAGCGCAGTTAACAGAATTAATTTACACGAGTCACTTATCAGCATCGGTATTCACCCAGATAGTGAAAACTATGAGTATGAATTGCATACAAAATCTAATATTCTTAAATTTTTCGTGTATTCTGTAGCTATTAAATAAATAATAACATTACCAATTCAAAATTCAATACAAATAATAACAAGATAAAAAGAACTTTTTATATTCAACGTTTTTAAATTATCTGTTGAATCAAATAAACTTGACTTGACTAGCTTAAACGATCAAAAAAATTGTATTTGATAAAAATAATACTGAAATGTCATTTTGACACTCATATTGATTTCCATAGTAACGCACGTATTACTAATAATTTCCTAGCAACCAATAATAGTGGATTGGATTACGGATTTATTCCGAAATAACTTTTCATACAAAACAGAATTAACTGAAAATGAATTTAATTCTACTTAAAAATGGCTAAAAGTATTAAAAAAATTGCATTGGCATCGTGTTCCGATATATTCTAAAAGTTTCAAATGTCCAGCTAGTCGGGAAGTTAATTAAAAATCGTTTGCAAGATTTGTACCGGACAAACAACTACCGGACAAATAAGAATACGACCTAATAAAAACGTTGTAATATGGCCCTGATTAGTGATTCCAAACCAATTAGGAACCACTGATTCAGTTACTTACCTGCTAATATCGTATCATTGATTAAGTTTTCAATGACCTTTATTGATCCAACCAGTTACATATAAAAATATATATGGATTATGTCCATCCCGAATCTCTCTGAAACCTCTCTATATAGAATAAATTATCCCATTTTTGCGACGGATTATTAATCCCGATTGAATAAAACTCATTTGTATTTGTTCTGTGCGAGTTGGCTTCCATTATGAAATAGTAATATTGCTTCACGTCTTTTTCAGTATTAATAAGAAATATTATAACGAAATTGCTAAAATATAAGTGTGTTTAAGTAAGCAATTTTATTGGTTTCATCATTATACCTTAACAAAAATAATTTTTATTTAATACGGAAAAACTCCTGCTTATGGACTTTTGGGACGCTAAATATAATATTCTAAATCTAAAATATATTATTCTTCTCTGGAACTTCAGTCAGGATGGATATTGGCAATCTCAAGTAGACTCCTTCAGTTTGCTTGGTCCACTGCTGTTCTTCTTTAGTTAGGTACAGAAAACTTGTTATAATTAAAAATTACTTTTAGATATAAAACTCTTACAGTGAAAACCAATCCTTAGTTATAAATAATTACAAGATAAAAATAGCTTTTTATATACAACGTTTTTAAATTTTCTGTTGAATTATTTTACTCAATACGCTCAAACTTGTACTTGATATGAAGTAAATAAAAAACAAACAAAAAAACAAATATAGAATACTGAAATGTCATTTTGACATTTCATTTTGATTTCCATAGTAACGCACGTATATATTAATAATTTAGTTGCTAGGACCACCCCCTTAGCAACCAATAAGAGTCTTTTACATTTTACGGATTTTTCTGAAATAACTTTCCATACAAAACAGAATTAAATGAAAATGAATTCAATTATACTTAAAGATGGCTAAAAGTATTTAAAAAATGCATTGGCATCGTGTTCTGATATATTCTAAAAGTTTAAATGTCTAGCCAGCCGGGAAGTTGGTTAAAAATCGATTGCAAGATTTGTGCTGGACGAACAACCACCGGACAAACAAGAATACGAGCTAATAAAAACGTTGTAATAATAATCAAAACGTTAAGTTATTATTACATCTTTGACCATGTCCGATTATCAGTTGGAGCATAATATGAAAACCACACAGCTAGGGATTGCAATACTGGTATTCCAGTATTAATTTACTACTAACTAGATAAGTAAGTAGAAGATTTTGTGTATAATAACAATAATTATTAGACAATGAATACCTATGTACGTAAACAGTGAAAAGTTATAATATGTTTATTTATTTATTCTGCGCATACAAATGTGAAGGAAAGAAGAGAATATGTTTTTATAAAAATGTTAAGTACCTATTACGTATTTATGTAGTTTGGCAATGTTTGTGTTGGTATATAATATTTTTAATTTGTAAAAAATAGACTATTTACAAAAAAGCAATCCAAATAAGACTAAATTTTATACAAAAAGTAAATATGGTTTTTATTTTAATTTTTATCATGGGGGGCTCAAAATCAGTCAGTGCGTCGGGCCTCCACCACCCTAAACGTGACACTGTCAATGTTTTTTACATTTCTACCTTGACTTATTTTATCAAATCGTTAACGTTCTGATTGAATCAGTGAGCAAACATTTACCTAAGATTAAAAACGTTTAGATGTCTAGTTTATTAATATTTCTCATAATTTAAAATGTCAGTTTTTATTAAACACAACGTTTATTGTTGCTGCAGTGCCAAGATCTTCAAGCACGTGGTTAATTTTTTACAACATTTTTCTTAGCTCGTATTCTTATTTGTCCGGTGGTTCTTTGTACGGTACAAATCTTGCAATCGATTTTTAACTAACTTCCCGACTAGCTGGACAATTAAAACTTTAGAATATATTACAACACGATGCCAATGCATTTTTTGAAAATACTTTTAGCCATCTTTAAGTAGATTTGAATTCATTTTCAGTTAATTCTGTTTTGTATGAAAAGTTATTTCGACACCATTATTGGTTGCTAGGCAACTACATTATTAATATATACGTGCGTTACTATGGAAATCAATATGACATTTCAGTATTTATTTCTATCAAGTACATTTTTTTTGATCGTTTAAGCTAGTCAAGTCAAGTTTATATGGTTCAACAGAAAATTTAAAAGCGTTGTATATAAAAAGTTCTTTTTATCTTGTAAGTATTTTTTTATGTTGACAAAAGCAGGTAAGAAAATGAAAATAACTCGAACGGAATGGGGCGTAAGTCATTTGAGTTGAGCAGTTATGCCTTTTCCCTTGGCAGTCCGTTAAAAGAACGTGAATTGGGTGCTGTAAATAGATCTTTATTACGATCTGGTTAAATAATTATTATAATAAATATCATCACTATAGCTTAAGTTAGTAAAGTTATTGAGGATTTTGTAAAAGATTTTACTGCATTTCATTCGAAAACAAAACTTTGTAAGTAAGGAGCTGAATTTTTGCAGGAATGCAAAAAATCCTCATAATTCCGAGTGATGAGGAGGTATCCCAATCCACATTAGCGTTTTTCGGGACTCACGGTATGTCGGCGCTTTTTGACGCTGGGTGGGAAAAATATTCAAGTAAATTAATTTAATTTAACATGCGTTAACATTAATCTTACGTCTCCGAAATGAATTTAAATGCGTTCGTCAATTAATTACTTACGTGTTGGCATCCATGGCCTCTTTTAGATCAGAACTGTTTCCTCGTATCAGGCTTATCAGGTATTATTAACGAAGGATGCGAGACTAATCAATGCGCTCCCCAGAGATATATACATTTTCAGTATTGTGTTGTGTATTTTGATATTTAAAATTAATTTTATTGTTATTTTACATTATTTATGTTTTTTGTCGTTTGGTTAGAATCGATTTTTTTAAATTTAAATTTCATGTGAACGTCTTGAATTCTGATTTGTCATGTATACAATATTTTTTTATAATTAATAAACAAATAATAATAATAATGAAATATATAATTAACTATTTTTTTTATTCAACAAATAATTCACAAGCTTTAAGAATGTACCATTCTAATTATATGGTACATTCTTAAATCTTGTGAATTATTCGTTGAATAAAAGAAATAGTTAATTATAAATTATTAGCAAGTTCAAGTAAGTCAGATCATAAAAAATATTGGAGAAATCCACGACGTCGGTTAGTAATTGAAGTAATAGGTATCTACTTTGATTTAATAAACTAAAATCGATTGCCAAAGTAGTTTGATTTAGAAGAGCGCTGATGAGTGGGTATTAAAAGTGGCCAATAGTCCAAATTTGTCGCAATTAGTATGTCACTGCGTAGCATAGAGGTAATGCGCGGATGGGACGTAAACCCGGGAGACGCAGGGTTCGATCCCTGCCGGGGTGCGGTGGCTTACTTCTTTCAAAAAGATTTTTTCTATTGGTTATAATATATTTTCTCAGATAGCGTTTTTCAAAATTATGTATGTTCATAATCAAATATGTACAGATATATAAAATATTATTAATCTTAGCTAAATTCAAGGTCAACCCCTAGTTATGAGACCGTCAGCAATCAGCACGTCATAATCCCCGACTGTGGTTAAGTATATAAGTAGTGTATGAATTCCAAATATTCCAAGTATAAATTAACTGTTATTTTTGGTTACAATTCATTTACTTCCCACCAATAAGATTCGGCTATATCACCGCTATTTGTATATTATACATTCAGGACACAGACTCAATGAATTCAGGGAATGGCTAATGATTAATCACTGTGAATAAATGTCTAATTCGTAGAATCGCGAAAAACCTCGAAGTGCTAAGACAAATCGCTACGCTAATGTCGTAGCACCGCCGTAATGTGTACTATTATATAATTCTCTATGGTGCCCACGCTTAAACTGATATAAATTAAGATGCTATCTAAAATGGTTACTAGTCTACGCTAAAACTAGCAACAGAACCGCATAGTATTTACATGGCTCTGTCTTTTGTATTATAAAACGTTTCTAAATGGAGTCTATGTAAATTTCCAGCCTTACTCTAAGTAGAATGGAATAAAATTACACTAACCATTGTTGATAACCTTCCGCTGTCGACATCACATAAACTGAGTGATGAATATGTATTAGGATTTTAATAAAACTTTGGCTTTTGATGTTCGCAAAACATACGCAAACAGATAAGCCCTAAGTAAAGACAACATATTCGACAATAGTTTAACGGATTCTGTTGCCATACATTTTGTATTTAAAAAAAGGAGAATACATTACCGATCATATTGAAACCCTTTGTAGTATGTCAGGTATGGTAAACAGGTCGATAGCGGCCATTATTGTTATTTTACAACATTGCATTTTTGTATGCTCCGTAATTTCGTTAACATTTTAATATATTATGTCACGATTAGTGTTTTGAATTTAAAAGTGCAGTTAAAAAGATGGCCAATAGCTTTACGGCTTATAAAAATAGATATTTAAAATTAGTGTTATTACGCCAACAAATAAATCACTTTCCAAATAAATATTTAAAATCATTGTAAGATGTAGTGTAGAAATAAAAACGTTATAGGTAGAAGACTTTGTCAGGTTATAAAAGAATTGAAAATATTTTTAGTAAATACCTATCTGCATAGGTAATATTAATATGTGATATCTTTTAAAATCAGGTTTATATCACTGAAATATATCGTATGAAAATTTCAAGTTTTTTTCCCATATCGAATGACATGTTTGAATGTTTTGGTTTGGTTATTTAAATGTTTTCAATTCTCGAAATCAAAAATTGATTTTTGATTCCACGAGAATTCTCGAGATTTTCGAGAAATCGACATTATTTCTGATAAATCGCCTCTTGTCGATTAAATTTGAGAAATTCCATTCAGATTAAGTTCAGTCGAGACCTTATTTTCACCAAATTTAATATTCTTGAGATATTCTTTCCAGTTTAAAAAAAATCCGATTGCCGTCAGTCTAAGCTCAGTCTCATTGATGATTTGAGAATTTCTCGAGAAATGAGAATTCTCGAAATTTTGGAAAATTTATTTTTCGATATTTGAGATTGATCTTTCATGATTATTTATCGAGAATTTTTGAGACGAGATAAGACCACAAGCTCTACTTTCGACTATATTATTCATTAAACCAAACTGTGATAAAATCCCATAATCCATTAATGCTAATTTTGCTCATATAAATATATCGTTTTTTTTTCTTTTAACCATGTTCGATCTTAATAAGATCATAATATGGTAGGTATATCCATAGGGTAGAGATTTGCATTAACAGATTTTTGTTTTTACGAGAAATGGATGATAGCCACTTGCACTACCTATTGGGAATACTCTCCGAGTCCAAACACAAATTTAAAAACAATAATGTGTATTTACCAGACCCAGAATTCGAACCTGAGACCCACGATATTATAAACCGATGCGTAAATCCATAGATGAAAATTATAGATATATTGGTCAATGTAAAACACAAAATTTAACTTATAGGTAATACGTTCTTTGCTCGTTTATTATGAGAATTTTGTACATACGAAACTCGCGACTGTATATCTTTTTGTGTACAATATCGATCACAATAACGTTGACTACCCCTGTAGGTATACAATCAATATTTTATTCTAGGGATGTTATCACATTTACATTTTGTTTATTTATTCTATTAGATTTGCCTTTATTTAATACTTATTAGACTATTTAAACAATCAATCGAAAAAATGTTAACCTAAAACTTTTATAACACAATCGACTGATTTTTTGGAAGGATAAAACATTTTAATTGGCATACATTTTTTTAAATTTTAACTGACATAAAATAAAATAATAATATGTATATAGTAATATTTAAAAACACATAACATTAGCTATTCTACGTGAAAATGTAACTGTTAATATATTTCGCCTTTTACTTATATAGAGGTACTTAAGTAAAAAAATATATATTAATATTTTATTTCATTTTCATCATCTGACATATTTAGATTAGTTTATGGTGTTTTTCCTTTCCGTACACCTTTTAGGACATTTGCAGAGGATATGTTTTGCATCCTATGTTTGTGTGTTATGTTCGACGGGTGACAAGCCAAGCTCATAGAGTCTGCCAGCGAAGCCACTATATTGTGCAGTCAAGAATTGACTGTTGTAATGATGGTTTGAAGTGAAAGTGGTTATCTACATTCGACATTTGATTTTTGGATTTTTTTTCAATACCTAATATAGAGTCAAATAAAATAAATAATATTTGAACATTCATGGAAGATAATATATTATTACAAACAACAACATTACTACCATTATATTATGGTTAAGGGTGCTTATTAAGTATTTTGTTAAATTAAATTATCTTCTGCAATCAGCGATTATGATTTCGAATGCTAAATGTTATCAATATGTCATCAAAGCGTGCCAATAAATCATCCGCCATTTTGGACCGCAATTTGCTGGTATTGCTTGTCGTTAACTTCATGTGAATGTGAAGTCACTTTCGACGTGACATCTAGTGTCACGTGATTAGAAAATATCATGCAATGCCTGGCGCCGCACAAAGATATAGGAATTATATTATACAAATATGAAATAATATATTTTAGAAATAATTAATAAAAATGTTATTAATTCCTCAGATTTGTAAAAGCTCCTATGCTTTGGCGTGTATAATTTAGCAACCCATTATAAAAGAGAATGTTGAAATACTTTCACGAATAGAGCGTAAAAGTTAAATTATCTTGTAATAATACGTAAATAGGTTTCTGCGTTGCTTTAAAAACGATTGACGTAGGTACTGCAAGTATAGCAAGAGTACCATTGTTCAAAATGAATAATTATTTATTGGTCCCATATGCTACCTTTTCAATCACTGACTGTATTTGGATCAACATATCGTTATTATCCAAAAATGTTGGAAAAAACATGGAACCTAACTGTAATTGGAGCAAAAAAGATCTTCAGTCTACTGATTTAGATAGCTGTTAGTGGATTCACATTGCAAGCTCGCAATTCTACTAATTCATTCCAATATAATTTCAGATTGGTTAATTACCCAATTGGTTAATTATTTATATGAATCATAGAATTGGTTAGTGTATGATTAAATCTCACATATTGCCGTATCCAAGCAGACCTGTTAAAATATGCTGTCCGTACATTTGATATAGGGAGCCAAAAGCAATACATTTACCATATTTGTTAAGTAAACAAAGTAAAAAACTTCAAACCACAACGTGAGCCGCCATTTAATTTTTAGGTCTGCCAATAGAAGATAAGATTTATGAACATACTACTAACTGCCTTTAAAATATCTGATACGATTCCTTCTATTTGGAGTACAAATTATTTGGTTGTAGTTTATATTAAATATTAGCCTATCTTCCGATGGTTGACATTTTTATGTCTTCATTCTAAATATAATGAAACCCACAGCGAAATTGCCGCGTTAATTTTTAGTATCAAACTGTTTATAATTTTATTAGTTTTTTTTTTGTTTAACAGTAAGCAGTAACAATATTTAAAAGTCTGACATACCCAACTACTGACGTTTAGTTTAGAGTACGTACACTTTGGCAGTACTATAGGTAAAAGAATATTATTATCATGAAAAGTACGCACAAAGGCTATACTTTGACTTTGTATTCCTTTATATACAGCGTAGTTTCACATACCCCTCTTATGCAGTATATGATTATGCCTACCGCTCTACCCCTATTAGACGCCAATACCCAAATAGTGGTTAATAAAATATGTTTCTGTAAAAATCTATTATTGTATGCTTAGTACACAACAAAATCTGTGAACAAAATAATATTAAAACTGTTTTTAATAATTTATATAAATAAATTTTAATCATGTTTTTTTTATATTCCATTGTGGATGGAAAAAATGTGCAATTGCACTAACAAACAAACAAGTGTAGAAAAAATACTATTTAATTGGAACTGGGGACGCGTGGTCTTGTGGAATGTCGTTTTCATTAAACCGCGCGAAATTTTCCGGCATTGGTTGTAAAAACTACATTAATTTAATAGAGTGTTGATTGGTTATTTATTTAGGTGTTGCACATGCATTAATAATTGTGTAGCGGCAAATGTTTACAAACCATTGTATAATTTTTATACGGATATTTTATGAATATTTGTCTGAATTATACTTGATTTTCCCTTCACCACCCGACACGTCTCCATAACCATTACGCAGGCGTATACCGTGGCGTAACAAAAGCTAGGCACTCTTCAAAGATGTGCTAATAGTGCCCCAAGACCTTATTTGGCGTGTACTAGAATGTGTGTGATTTCTATTTTAATATAATCTTTTCCGAATTAGACTTTAAATAAATTCAAACAAATAAAATAAACAAGTCTTATGCGTAAATGACATTGAGCTACTTTACGAGCTGCTTGTTGGCGATTTTACAATCTGTCATCAGCGAACAAACTAACAAGCAGATTGTAAACAATCTACTGTAGGGGTCATTACCCTACCATCTGCACGAGTTAATTTATAATTACAATGTACCTTGCAACATAGCAATGTTGAAATAGTAGAACAAGCGATTTATGTGAATCAATCAATTTTTAACAGAAAGCTAATTTAGCAAAATAATTATATTAATCAATTATTTATAATTAACAAAACATCATGATTTGCACAAAATTGTTTATATGAAAATCAATCGTGCCTAATAATTAAAAAGTGCTTAATTGTCTAAAAATAAAATTCAATTATTTATAATTTACCAATAAGCGTGATTATCAAAAATATCCAAATAGTGTATGCAGCATTTTCTATTGTATCGAATCTGTATAAAACACTCAATTACATGACATCAAATTGTCAGTCAGTTATCAAAGATCTAACCGTAAGGTTATCGTTCAATTCTGCCCGATCGACTTAGCAATTTCTCATAACGCATAAACTGCTTTCGTTCTACTAAATTATAATCGGTAAACTTATCTGTAATAATTAAATTGATATTTATTTGGAAGGAGATAATAAAACTAGGGTTCATTTCATTCACGCACCAAATTCTGAGTTATTCATTTTGGAGTCAACCTACCCTGCCTGTTCCTTATTTTTTCTCCTAACAAAACTACCAAGAAAAGTTGAAAGCCGGTCAACTTTACACGCTACACGCCAGCGTGTGGGCGGGCCTACTGCGTCTGCACAGTAGAACGTAGTAGCGACCTCCCGGTAAAAAACGAACTACGTTCTGTCAAAATAGTCGCTAGCTTGTTGGCTTCTCAGCGAATGGAAAGTTTTGTGTGTCATCATCACAATCGCAGTAGCTGAATCGCCCCCTTTTAAATTTGCCAACAAACAGCTCGTAAACTAGCTCAACGTAATTGACGCATTACTAATAGAATACCTTTTTCAAAACGTATTTATAAAGGATACTATTTGTTATATGAAGAATTAAATAATTTACTGTTCAATTATGATTGTCCACAAACGTTGTTACGTCAACCAATGTGCGCCGTTATATTATATGCAATCACCTCCCTTGTCATGGTATGAAACAACAAATTTAACATAATGTTAGAACAGTGCACAGAACAGAATTAATTCTGTGATCCCTAGACCAGTGTAATTGATAATACAGAGATGCACACTGGTATCTAGAGACGAATAATTAGTCAAATAGTCATAATAATTATATTACTTGCACGAACTGTGCAACACAGGTCAACACATTCCGGAAATACCTACATCGGAAACTGGTTACAACCACAGAAAATGATTTAAAATAAAATATTATATTAATATGACTTAATGAAGTATGTGTTTTAGGAATAAATACGGGTAGGTGTCATTATCATCATCTGAATCTATCCACTGCTGGATGAAGGCCTCTTCAAGCTGCTTCCACTTCTCTCGGTCCTGTGCATTGTGTTGGCACGTACTTCCGCAGAACTTTATCATTTCATCGATCGAGCGGCCTCTTGGTCTACCTTGCGGACGTTTTGTACCTCTTGGATACCACTGGATGAATTAATTTGTCCAACGATTGTCTCTTCTTCGAGCTATGTGTCTAGCCCATTTCCATTTAAGGCTTTTAATGAATTCTATTTTATCGCAAACCCTTGTCTGCTTCCCTATCCACTCATTCCTCTTTTTGTCCTTTCGCGTTATGTCCAGCATGCACCTCTCTATACCACGTTGTGCTACTGCTACTCTAAGTTTCTGGATCTCTCTTTTATTTAGGTAGGTATACATATGAAATAATATTACATATTATATTTAATTCAAGATTGATTGTTAAACGTTTGAAAAACTATCACTTAGGCCACCTATTATAGCCGGATAGACGCCACCTCAAATCGCAGGGTGAAGTGGTCTAGCTAGATGTACATTCCCGGGTCGGTTCGGGTATGGAGATAATATTATCCGGTGGGATGTAGAGGTGTCGCGTACCGAATCAAGTCGCATCGTCCAGTCACAGTTCATTTAATAAAATGGAAAGCCATATACTTTTGACTATAACTAAAAAGAGTTAAGTATATACATATTTAGTTTTACAATATAATATGTGCAATTAAAAATATTATTTTAACTAATTTAATCGCAAAGAAGAGCATAATATAAAATTTCTGTCGATACATTTTTGAGTGCTACAATAAACTCAATAGAAGTGAGAACTACTTCTTTGCATAGTGAAATTCTATCATTTGACAGTTTGTCATTTTTGTGAAACCATCCATTTCCGATGCGAATTTCATCTTTTTAATGTTGTCTGCGATTTGTGAAAATGGGCTATTTAATCGTGCGAATATAATAATATATTCACCATAGTTTAATATGACGATAGTTATATCAACTGTCCCTATGCATATTTTCTTAAAACTGGTAACACTGACATGATTTAAAAATTGTGTTTATTTTTTACAGATGCAGATGATACGAATTAATACGCAACACGAAATCGCTTGTTACTTATATAAACATTAGTCCTACTAGGACTTTTTCCATCACATTTAAGTTCTATCTTCTGCAGAAAAATTCTTTAATTTATGTGTAGCAAAAACTATTCGACTACGAATCTACTGATAAGTTTTAATATCCCTACTATGATATCCAGCATGGAGCTTTACGTAGTTATCAGGACCAGCGTTGCCAAATTAACGTTTTTGGCGTTTATATTAGCGTTTTTGATGCCTCCAACAGTTTTAAATGTGTTGAAAAAACGCTAGATATTTTGTTTATTTATTTTTATGCGATTCAAATTTATGATTATCAGATACTCAATCCAGGTAGATCGGTACCTATTTTAGTGAGAAATAAAACACCATGAAACAATTTCATGCAATATTTAATGTTTTTGTATATTACTTCGAATTTCAAGGAATATAAAATAATAATTTAACAATTATTCACCTAAAAGGTATGTTCTTTAATTGTGTCGCTACATTTCAAAACCTTTTACCTTTAGGTATTTTTTACTTTTTTGTAAATTGCTGAGGAACTACTGCTTTCTAACATTTCTGCATTATCAAAATGTGTAATTTATTAATTTTAAATATTCTATACTCGAAATAATATACACTTTCACCCTTGTGACTGTGTATTTGAGAAAACAAAAAGCTGTTTTTCTCCTATTCATCTATTATCGACTTGGCAGATTTTGAAATCTAGAGACACAATTCTCTATGTCTGTACTACAAAAAAGAAGCTCTAGTCTTCAAATATGGAACGAAACTTTAATGCCGTTGATATAATATAGGGAGGTACCTATTTGTTGTTAATTTTGAAATACATTTTGTTAAAATGTGTGGTTTTTACACATATCGACATTTTTTGATTTTTGGACTTTTTTCGATGCGCGAAATCAACGGTATTGATTTTGTTCTTGGTAGAATGAGTAAATTTATTTGCAATTTTATTTTCATAAAATCTAGCATTTTTTTATGTCAACTAGCTCATTTTCATACCCCGTCTGGCATGTTTTTGTCAACCACTGTTGGCAACACTGAACAGAACACTTGTGTTTATCAAGACACACTGAATGAAAACTTCAATAAATATATTCGTATTGTTATATTTATTAAAAAAACAACACGTTGAAATATCAATTACACTTCAGCATAATAAAAAATAAAAGCGATATTTTGGTGCAAAGTATGTGGGCAGCTAGATTATTATTTTGCCTTGTTTGAAGACCCTGAGACTTTTGAAGTTTCCTCCCGGTTATCCTCTTATTGTAACAATAGGCTTCCAGACAACTTGAAACACAATACGTCGGACAAAACGAAAGATGTTTGGTACAAAATAAACAGTACACAATAAAGTTTGAGAAACTTGTAAAATGACCAGTGCCGTTTCTGAAATAAATCATTATATTATTTAGATACAACGATAATGCTTGGAAATTAGATGAATATTATTTAAATAGAAATAATTTATTTTATTGTCGTATTATAATATATTATCAATTAATGCCATGCTAAGTAGAATTTTTACGTCACATGAAAATAAGAAAGCAAACTATGGAGATAATATTGAATTGTCAATCACCCGGTGGCCGAAATAGCACAATCCGCAGTGTGCGCACCTACTAATGGAAGTTTGCCTATGTGTTGATTCCACCTACTGCATTTTCTTTTTCATGTAAGTATCGAATAAAATCATGGCGGTCTTTCGTCACAGATCAACGGTTCTCAACTTCCGGAATTTTTGCATACTGCGCGTACAAACAGTTTCACTTAAAAAACGGCAGCAAATTATGAACAAACATGGATGTATGCAGTTTTTAATAATTAGATCTATTGTACATTGCAATAACATTGTATTGATATCTGTGGATTGCATGATTTCTCTTGTGCTGTCTAATAACGCGCATGTTGATTGCTAAAGCGCAATCCTGGACTAAAATTAAATGGTTTAGCCGCATTAGTGAAATTTTAAATTTGGAACATATTCGGCAATGCGATCTGGTACTCCATAAAAATGTTCTATAAAAAAACTTACTTTTTGTTAAAATGAAGTTGTCAATCTGAAACGTATAGATACTTATAGATTTAAGTTTTAATATCATAGCAGATATATCTCATTAGTTAACTCCATTAATTCCCTATCAGTTACCATTGTTCCCAGAATGGACGATTTTACACCTCTTGAGTGTATTATATCATTACTAATGATCTATTATTAGGTTTTGACGATTTATATATGCTTATCAAGTGAATTATTATTGATTAGGTATGGAGTTTTCTACAAACTATTCATAATTTTTTTGTTATATATTTTTTTATTGAGATCCTTGACTTAATAGCTAGGTGATAAAGTTTTTACCTACTTTATTTATTGATTTGTTATATAATTTGGAGTTAATTGTATTAGTTGTCAGTGTATATTTGCCGTTTGGTGAGTGTACATAGTGACTGAAGATGCCGAAAGGCGAAACCCGGGTTGCAAATAACGACTCAAATGGAATAGTACAAAACTTAAATACATTAGAATTTTAATTCAAATTTCATCAAGTACCTTCGGACGATAGTATTAGGTAATAGTATACTAATAGATTTCTAATAAATGGTTTCTGGATAGACATGTAAAACAATATGGGTCTCGTCAATCGATTTTTTGAGTTAATGGATCTTAAAACATTGGGTGTTCAGTAGGTACTCTGAGAAAAAAATATTTATAAGAAAAATAACTTACAGTTTTGCTGGGTTCCCGTGGTGTACTTGTGTGACTCGCAGTGTCCTGGTATATTATCAGACTTCCACAGCACTCTGACTATCTGACAGTACGCTATCGTCATCAGAAACAGAGGAAGGCTGTAACAATAAAGTTTAATGTAACATTAACAAAAACATTGATAAGATCACCTAAAATTATAGTTTAGTGTACGTCTAGTCTAAATTTAAATTTCGAATTTGTTTCAAATCAGTGTTGCCGCGACTTCTACCATTTTAAATATTAGGTATGTCTAATATTTTGTAATAATCTTCAAGAATCAAGGCCGTACCTCATCAAATAAATCATAATGAGACATGTTCAAGTAGGTAGTTAACCACTGCCTAATGATAGTGGTACAGTGATTGGGTTAATAATGAGTAGATTACATTACATGAAGGGTACATGGGCAAAACAAGAAATGTCACACAAAACCATTGATATACTATACTATCAATGCACAAAACTGAAAAAATGACTTAAGTATGGTAACACTTACATTTCTACGCATATTTTTTTTATCTACATTAATGAAAAAGTGTAAAACAAATCGTAGTCCTCCGAAATTAACGATTTCTCAATACCCTTTACAAGTCCAAAGTGGGAAGGTCCCATGATGTGTAATGAACGTAGCAAGGAATGTCAAACGTCAACTTTTATGTAATATTTTTACCGGTTGGCACTTGGAAGTGTGTCAAGTTTTTATTTTTCGTGCATTAAAACATCCGATATAGATGAAAACTGCAATATATTGCGCGAAAGATACAAAAAAGTAGTTCTTTTTCCACCAATACAAAAACTACTAGGAATTTCCAATTTGTCCAAAAATTTTAATTGTCAATTACGACAACTTTTGGTTTTGTGACATTTCTTGTTTTTCCCGTGTACCTACATTCACATTACATAACCATAATATTTATTTATAGGAAGATGATATAGGTCTACAAAGTATATAAAACATTGTATTAACAGATTTATGTTTTAACGGGAAATGGATTTTAGTCACTTGCTTAATCTACTTCTACTACTACTCCAAACTACACCATATATAACCTAAAATAACATAATATGAATTTTCTAGACCCTTGTTTTGAAATGGAGACACACAATATTATAAACCGACATGCTACCACTCAGCCATCGTAGGTATACCTAAATAAAATAGTGATAATAAATTTCTCTTTGGTTGAGTTATCTGAATGGTAATACTCATAAGTATGGTTATTCGAATAAATCAATTATTTTAAAAGGCTGAATTTTTTATATGAAGCCTCTAATGGCATTTAAAACAAACGTAGAAATAAAAATGGTGTGTATTTCTTTAGGAGAATTTGGAGTCTGTTTTTGGAGCGATGGAACGAACGTGGTGGGGCATTGTACAGAAATAAAATCTACGATGGTATGCCAAGTGTTTTCATCTCAAAACTTCTTGTCAGTGAATAGTTTTTCCGATATTGTTTTATTAAAATAAGTAGAGTTGCATAATCAATTCATAACCACACCACACCCAAAAATATTGGCACTTTCAATGTTTATAATATTATGATTTCACAATCAAAATAAAAAATAAACTCAATTAATCAATAAAAAAAGAAAAAATACATAGGTATGTCTGGAGCTTGTCATTTTTCGGTTTTCGAGATTAAAAACTGTCGAATTTAAGAATATTTTTTTTTCGAGAATTCGATATTGGTTTAATGATTTTTCGATAATCTCGAGAATTATTATCGCATCATTTTACTTCATCCGACCCTATTTTCTGCTGTTTCCATTCCGTTTCGAATCCTTTGGAGACCCTTGTTAGGATTTTTTATAAAAAAAAGAAAAGAGTGAATTTAAGAAATCCCGTCAATTGTTTTTTTAATATGCCAGTTCTGGTCAGCAGCTTCTCTTTGTTATTTAGCCTAATAAAAAAAATTGTAGAATTTTTGATATTTTCATTGGTGATTTCACGAGAAAAGATAACTCAAACATTTAGAGAATTGATTTCTCGAGTAGTTCAAGATTTACCTTATATAATTGTTTCACGAAAATTCTCGAGACTAGATTTCTCAATGACAACCTCCAAGTATGTTAAATATTTGATTTGTTCACTAAAAATTAAAGAGAAAAATATTTTCGGTAAAAGTTTCCATTGGAGTTTCCGATTGAAGAAATTACCGCCTTTAACGATTAATATTTGCCGCAATCTTCTTCTATGGCAACAGGGTGCAGACTACACTCTACTCTTTGAGCCGAGTTGTTAATTTTTTTTCGAAAAGTCTTCAATTTAGTAGTAGAGGAAAATAAACAACAACTATTCCACTACACTGTAAAAATAATATTGGTTTTGGTAAAAAGAATGTAAATTAAAAACGCAAATTTTATATTACTTATTCAATTTTTATTAACGTTTTGGACCTTTTTCGTTCGCCTCAGAAAGACAATTTCAACTGTCAGTGTTAGTTAATACGTCAAGTGGAATCAGTATGTTAAAATTGGAGTTTTTATTAACATTACTACTTTAGTCCATTTCCACCATGAATCGACAGTTAACACAACAAAATAAATTAATATATCGATGGCCTAATGTTAATATCCCGTAAGTGACTTTTTAAAAATTGCGCAGGAAGCTAAAAAACTAAATATTTAATATCCCGTACCAGACTTTTAATAATATTATGTTGTAACTACATAGCATGCCAATAACCCGTAACATAAAAAGTGGTTAATGTAAAGCACATAACGTCTAATATAATGATAACATCCAACAAAATGTGACATATAATAATATATCATCAAAATTTCTTATATTATTCACTGTTTTACCTTTTAAGTAATTCGAAAGTGTCATTTTGCTGAATTCAACGCACGCCATGCAATACACTTAAGGCTATACCTCAGTTGAGGCACGGTCTAAAAAAATCGTGGCTAGGCGATGCGCGGATTGAGGGGTCGTGGGTGCAAATGACGCATGCCGAACGAAATATAATTTGTCATATAAATCCAACATGCATCCATTTAATGCTCTGTTTATTGTTCTATTACTAACAATAATAATATATTCATTGACATGTTTTCTTTTTCAAGTAAATGGGTAACGTTTTTAGTCATCTTTACACGATTTAAGAATTAATACCCCCGTCGCCATCACGAAACAAATTGACGCGTTTTCAGCTCGACGTTCTCTATAGTTGAAAATTATTTGTCGTTTCACTGATGTATCGTCCTAATAGCTTAGAGGCAAGGTACATGCTATTACAGGCTTATTCCTACAATATTCAGATACGGAAAATTACTAAAATGGCTGCACCATTTTTGTTAAAATAACTACAGATGTGGGAATTTCGCAGTCGATGTGCAGTATTTTTGTTGTTTTTACTACATCAAAAAGTCATTTTCATCATATAGGTCAGATGCAGGGTATTAACATTAGACCATTGATATAGCACATACTTAATTTAGGATTTTTAGGACTTATAATTAGTATCTATCACGTTTTGCATAAAATTTGATGTACTTGTAAAAAAGGATTCGCCATGCCTAATCTAGTATATTAATTATTTAACATTTTTGATACATAATGTTAAACTAATAAAATCAAAATGAATGATTTCATAACGACGTATAATGATTTTCCATAAGCAACCTTTCAGTGGCGAGATAAACTAATTTATTTCAATTTAAAATAATAAAAAATATATATAGCTACACATTGAGGCTTTTCTCAATATTAATCATTGATAACGTAGATACTTAAACATTTTGTATTGCTGGACGAATGAAAATATAAAAATAAAACAGCCGCAGTGAAATTATCATTCGTATATTTTATTGGGCAATCTCAAGGCATTATGCAATATTAAAGAATAAAATGATGAAAGAAAAAATGCGACATTTCACTCTCGAGAAAAGTCAAATTAATGTTTGGATTTGATAGCAACATGATTTTTTAATCTATTCGAAATCAGTCTGTGACCTTTCAAGGCAAACATATTAAATTTTTCGAATAAATGCGAAGTGTTTTTTTGTGTTCAATAAAACTTTGAGTATTTGGTGGGTTCGTAAAATTTGGGAGGAACGGTTGGTTTAGCAGTTAAGTTTTATGTATTAATTTGATCAAACGTACCGAGGATTATTTGACAATTTTCTTTAGAAATGTATTATAAATAAATACATAAAAGAAGCTTTATCAATCGTATGTATGTTTCAAATGATAAATTCATTAGGGTATTTTCGTTTACATTGTAAAAAAAGATATTCAAACGATATCATAAATTACCACGTGTATGTTATGCACGTAATTCGCTTGCTGGCGACTGCTCTGACTACTGTGCTATTGATCCAAGTAATATTTTTGCAAATATTTTTTAACAATTATGATAGCAGAGGTATCCTCAAAATTTTAGAATAAATGGCATCCATATTTATTATTTAAATTTATCTAAAAAGTCAGAGAATGTCACGAATACAGTTTATTACTTGGTGTATTTGGAATAACTGATATATAGTTCATCTAGTAATCTATTTTTTAATTTTAAGCTGTTTTAGCTATAGTGACCGTTTTTCAAAAGAATCAGAACAGAATCAAAAACAGATCAGTTGACTGAAAATAAATTCCAGCGAAAATGGGGAAAAAGGGTTAATAGAGCGACACGGCGTGAGGATTGCTCCAAAATTTCAACGTGTAAATATTAAATTAAATTTATAGTTTCACCTATTTTGCGGATATATCCTAATAAATATATTCATTGAGGGGTGTTCTAATGTATGAACATTTACTTTGTTGCTTCCAGTTAATTTCGCGTAATCTCTTCTTTGTAAGCTTATCTTTACCTCTTCGTGGTAAACTTCCCATTAGTACTTTTTCTGGACTCGAACAGCTGGAGAAGGGTATTGTGATGTATAACAAAAAAAGGGAAAAATGGTGCTTCAAGAACGGGTTGAGTATGAGGCTAACAATCTCATCACGTAAAAATGACAATGTTACCAAATCCAAAATACGACATCAAGGAATATAGAACACGGAATTTACGAACTCTAGAACTTAAAAAAGTTAATATCGTAGCAGTGCAAGAAACCAACTAGTCAAATTAAAATATATTCACCTTCAGTATGTATAGCATCTACATACTATAATAGTGGTACAAGAGATGGAGAGCGAATATTTATGCTTCCGGGCAAGCGATGAGTTTAAATTACAGTGGCAAACTCGGGGACGATCGAGGCAGACGATCGGCGTAAGAACATGGCGGTGTAATTTAACCTATACAGTGAAAGAAGCTATCATAGAGTAAGAGAATATGTACCTACGATCAGAACCAAAGATAATCAGTTTAACACGACTTTTGTTTATAGTGCATGCACCAACAGAGGACATAGACGATGATAATACAAATAAAATAATTACAAGATAAAAAGAACCTTTTATGTACAACGTTTTTAAATTTTCTGTTGAATCATGACTTAAACTTGACTTGACTAGCTTAAACGATCAAAAAAATTTGTACTTGATAGAAATAATAGTGAAATGTCATATTGATTTCCATAGTAACGCACGTATATATTAATAATTTAGTTGTTAGGAACCCAGACCCCTAGCAACCAATAATGGTGTCGAAATAACTTTTCATGCAAAACAGAATTAACTGAAAATAAATTCAATTCTACTTAAAGATGGCTAAAAATATTTAAAAAAAATATGCATTGGCATTGTGTTCTGATATATTCTAAAAGTTTCAAATGTCTAGCTAGTCGGGAAGTTAGTTAAAAATTGATTGCAAGATTTGTACTGGACAAAGAACCTCCGGACAAATAAGAATTCGAACTAAGAAAAACGTAAAATACTTATGATCAAGCACTGAGCAATGTCAAGATTATGTATCACCAAAAAAGTGAGTAGGGGCCTTAAAGCAAGAGAATTAAGCATCGGTGAAAGAGTATTAATTAGTTTACTTACGTGTATAAGAACACTAGTTTGATGATATGCCACTTGAGGTCGCTGTCTGTTGACCAGGTGGGCGCGCACTGTGTGAAATAGTCCAGGTCAAACCTCACGTTGGAGCTTTTCTTGGTCTCCAATACCACCACTTCTGGAATATCTGAAAGAAAATAGTATTTTTCTATTTAGTTAAGCTTAATAAACCATTACAATGATATTTTTTTATATAATATACAGTAAATTTGATGCCATCTATCGCAATTCGGTTTCTGTAAACAGAGATGAAAATAAATAAAATAATTTTGAAAACTTCTAAAAAGTCAAAAAAAAAACCGATTAGACAGTCTATGTATCGATAAAAACACTGTAAATATTTTGTGAATAATAAATATGTTTAATAAAATAGATTAAAAAATATATAATTAGTCTTTCTCAAATTGAGAAATGCAAAATTTGGTGGTATTTTAACGAACCTAGAATGTATGTGATTGATTTTTTACCCAAAATTACGCCCAGAAATAATATATGATGACAATTCACCCCTCAATATAATCGTTTATCTAATATTGGTATCTGATAAAAATAGAGGGATGACAAATTACAAATTCATGTGAGGCATGAAATGGAAAATTAGCATACAGATTGATTTTTAATAGGGTGTCAAAACACATTAAAAATAATCATAATATAATTTTTCCACGTGAGTCAACATTATTTAATTATTATGAATCATTATAAAATCGTCTTTTGCATTGTCTATATTTCCATGTAAATTAGTAATGATCACACCTTCTTTCATGTTACATTTTTTTTCATTTAACTAGAAAGTTCTTATGTCTATCAAATTGAAACGTTTATATTAAAAGCGATCTTAAGAATATGAAAAGATATAAAGTAGAAGATAAAAAGGAAACGATACTCGTGTGCTTTAAAATTATCTATCAACGGTATGATTGGGTAACATTTTTGAGCCAATCAACGAAACCTGTGAGAATAAGCTTTGTAAGTAAAATCCTAAGACATACGAATCGATCGCGAAAATAGTATTAAATTACTTTTATATATATTTTCACAAGCCGTTAGCGATATCGGTTAAAGCTTATTCAGTAAAAAAAGCGGACGGTGAAAAATAAGCTTGTTTAGTACATACATTTTTAGCATATAAATTTCACACTAATCTAATTACTGATTAATTGCAAATAAGAACGTTTACCTTAGTAATACTTATTAATATGTATTATGTTAAAATGCATTTCTCACCGAAGGCATGGGATATTTAGTGTCAGCATTATTCAACCGTGAGAGATTCAATAAATAGGTCATCACGATTGAATGAATAAGTATTTCACTCCGCATTTTTTTTTTGTAGAGAACTGTAACTCTGTATCATCGTGCCTCGGGCAAAAATATCTACTTCATTGTTATTTTTATCATTATCAATGTACCACTGTACTTAATATGTCAATCCGTCAAATAAACACGCAGCCATAGGTACTTTAGTTCTTCACCATCTCCTCATCACACCATATCCGCATACCTCAAAATATTTTAGAACCAATCGCACAACTACAGGTATTTAAATGTTTATAAAATTGGAATAGCAGGCGTCTTTTTTACTATTAATGGAACACATTTATATGTAACTTGTATGAAAATATTCCTTTTCATCACGACATCAAACTTCCTTGGGTATCGCATTTCATGGGCTGGGAAATAGTGTGCTAGAACTAATACAGAATCATAAAACTATGAACTTAGACGTCTGAAATAATGGTTAAATCCAAGAGTAGATCGGTTGATAACTGTGATTATTTACCAACTAATTGACATACCTATTGATCTTCAATATATTAAAAGAGAAGGTTCAGAAGAAATTCGTGAGACTCCTTTACTTGAGGTTGTGTGGATACTATCCGAGGCTTTATCCAACTGACTTTTTCTTAGGCATGCTTACATACTGCAGTCTGCAATTTAGAAGAGATATTTATTTAGCTAAGTATTTTTTTCTTATACGAGGTATAAAAATGTGAACTCTGCCATTCTGGGCAATGTTAGCCTGTGTGTTCCTGATAACTATCTGTTCTCTAATTCTGTCTCTATCTATACGTATAGTATTTAAGCAAAGGCAAACGGCCTATCTGAATAGTCTTGATAATGGTGTTACAACCGAAATAGCTATCGACAAACCTTTTTAAAAACCTGTAGAATTTAATATTAATTATATTTTCATTTCTTGTAAAATGGAATTCTACTAAGCTAACTCAATTAATTATCTACCATGGTTTGGTTTAGACAGGGTATAATGAATTTTAAAAAACTAACCAGCAACATTTGTGTAATATGAGTATTCTTAATTCAACGAAAACAAATAATTAGTATGAATGAAAAAGTGCGCACTAATTTGTCGAATCGTCCATAACATACCAAAACAATTATGATTTGATTTGGGCAATGTTTAATTGAGTCGCCCATTTCCGAGTATCTTGTTCAGTTTTGATAAAAAATGAACTGAATACGCAATTTTATTCCATATTCAAAGGGGCACACACATATTTTATAAACAATCCAAAACTAGTCTTTTGCAGTCAGTATAACGTTTGAAAAACATCGTCCATTTTCAAAATGCATCTTACCCGTCTGGTGGCCATTTTTAATAAATTTCATCTTTTCCATAGTTACAGAGTATGTTAAAACTTTCGCTCAATACGGTAAAGTATAATATCATGTTCCGCAAAACTTTCAAGTGTTTGATTAAAAAGCTCTAGTTAAGATATTAAAAGCACCCGCCCAATGGGCAATGAAAAAATGGGTATTTTTACAACGTTTTTATTAGGTAGTATTTTTATTTGTCCAATGGTTGTTTGTCCGGTACAAATCTTGCAATCGATTTTTAACTAACTTTTCGACTAACTAGACATTTGAAACTTTTAGAATATATCAGAAGTTATTTCGGAAGAAATCCGTAATCCAATCCACTATTATTGGTTGCTAGGATCCTAACAACTAAATTATTAATATATACGTGCGTTACTATGGAAATCAATATTACATGTCAAAATGACATTTCAGTATAATTTCTATCAAGTACATTTTTTTTGATCGTTTAAGCTAGTCAAGTCAAGTTTATATGATTCAACAGAAAATTTAAAAACTTTGTGTATAAAAAGTTCTTTTTATCTTGCAATTATTTTATTTGTAGTATCATAGTCTATGTATTCTGTTGGTGCATGTACCTACTATAAATAAAAGTCGTGTTAAACTGATTGTCTTTGGTTCTGATCGTAGGTACATATTCTCTTATTCTATGATAGCTTCTTTCACTGTATATGTTAAATTACACCACCGTAATCTTACGCCGATCGTCTGCCTCGATCGTCCCCGAGTTTGCCAGTGTAATTTATACTTATCGCTTGCCCGGAAGCATACATATTCGCTATCCATCTTTTTTACCACTATTATAGTATGTAAATGCTATACATACTGAAGGTGAATATATTTTTATTTTACTAGTTGGTTTCTTGCACTGCTACGATGTTAACTTTTTTTAAGTTCTAGAGTTCGTAAATTCCGTGTCAAAATGACATTTCAGTATTATTTCTATCAAATACAATTTTTTTGATCGTCAAGTCAAGTTTATATGATTCAACAAAAATTTAAAAACGTTGAATATAAAGAGTTCTTTTTATCTTGTAATTATTCTATGTAGAGGTTTCATACACGCTGTTTGTAAATATCTCAAAACGAAACAAAATGGACAAGGTGAATTTATGAAAAAGGCGACTCAATCAAAACTAACCAACAAAATCTGTAAATTGTAGTCTTAGTTCAATAAAAACAAATACGAATGACTGACAAAGTTTAATGTGCACTAATAACAATTTATGTTGGGTCTTAACAGCCTATTTTCACAACATTAATTTGATGTAAAAAAAGTACAAAATAGATTTAATATTACATTTATTAAAGATTTTAGATAATATTTATCAAAAGTTAATTAGTTTAATTTATATTACGTAACTTAATGTCACTGAGCGTAAGTAAACTGAACGTTGTTTTAAAATTCATTAGTTTTAAAATACGCCTGACAGGCGCCGGCCGTGTAATGTATATATACGTTTTATTAATTGCTTAAAATTCTTCATAATAATTAATAATATTAGTAAGTAGATATTTGATTAATTAATTATTATTTATAATTAATGTGCATAATAAAGCTAAGGCTGGATGAATATTATTATTAGGTGAACGTGAAATGTCATTTTGAAGTGCTGGAGCAGTGTTTGTGGATGATTTCTAGAACGTGAATTAATCTGGAAGTCATAATAAATAAAGCAGAAATCGCCTAGACTAGGGATGGTGAACCTTTTTAGGTACGCGTGCCAAAATTTTCAAAAATAATATTTTTCAACTGTCCGACGTGCCAAGCAGTTATAGTTAATAATAGTTAATAATTCTATTAAAAAGGTTAAAAAATTAAAATTGAGTTCTTGATATTCTATTTTTCACTGTTTTTCTATCCGAAGGCATATCTTTTATTCCTTGATTTTTTTCCTTATTTTCAAATTAGTCAAAAGAGACTATGAAAGCATTTAAACCACGCTTTTTTCATATTATATTCTCCATCACTGAACTGTTTTCCATTTTTGGAGATTTTGTTTGAAGCAAAATAACAAGCAGTTATAATGACTGTCGATAATTAATTTCATAAGGATTGTTGATTGAATGTTTTTATTTTTAATTCCCCGATCTGAAAAACCGACTTATGCAATTGTATATTTACAATAAACGTAATAATTATTCTTGAAAAGGATTTTCCTGCAATTTTTATACAATGCGAATTGTCATATTTATGCATGAACTTCGTTCTTTCCGTTTGCGCATTGATTGGTAAACATAATATGAAAAACCGAAGAAAATACGCAAGGTTATATAGTCATTATTGTTAAATATTATATTAGTTAGTATTTATATATTTATTTGTAAAACTTAAAAAAAAACATTTTTTAAATATATGTATATAAAATGGTACCAAATTTCTTTTCTCTTCAAAATGAAACATTCGCGTGCCATGCAAAATCATCTCGCGTGCCACAGGTTCGCCACCTCTGCTCTAGGCCCTAGAGGTTTGAAATTTATGACGGATATCTCATTAACTACACAGATAAAATGGCACAGAAAACCCGTTGCCTCGCGGGAACTTTGCAAAAATTACGTGCGATACATTATGTATGAAGAGATGTAGACACTTTTAGCGATGCAATATGTATATTGTTTAAAATTCAATTTGTATTTTTCTTGAATTATTTTTGTTTTTTTTTAATTTTATTGCTTTTGCTATAAAATTATTATATTGTTTGGTTTTTTTCTGTACTAATATGATTTATGTGTACTTTTTATTATAAATTTTATGTTGTGAACGTTTTGAATTAATAATTTGTTATATGATCAGTGTGTCTTTTTAAAATATATAAATTACTTACTATTGAAAATATACTAAATAATACTAAAGTTCCCGCCATGGATAATTCGAGTTTACTCTACTTATTTGATTTATCTGTACTTTTTATTGAAAATGTCATGTTGTGAACGTTTTGAATTAATAATTTATTATGTGCTCAATGTGTCTTTTTTAAATGAATAAAAAAAAATATTTTTCGATAACTTGAAAATATACTAAATAATATTAAACTTCTCGCCATGGATAATTCGAGTTTGATGACAAAACTATCGTATAAAATGATTTAACATATTATTATATTATTTAATAATAGTGTCTTCAAAAATGATCTCTCGTTCTGTCTTAAGCGTAAAGTGATTAACTAATGTGTGCTACCAATGCTCGCGTATGCGTGTGAAACATTGACCTTTAATGTAAGAGAAATCCAAAAATTGCGTTGTGCATAATGCGTAAAGATAACAAACAAAAAGAGTACGCGATGCAGTGGCGAAGACTCCATACTAGGCGATTGTTTAAAGCCTACCTTCCCATGAAAATATTTTAAAATTTAATATTGACATATTAAATAATATAATCACATAATAATATATTCAATATGCCCAACGACATTTATCGTATAATATTGTCATAATAATTTTGTCATCTTTTTCCCGTATTTCAATAAGCACCATTTATTTATGGCAAGTCTCGAAAGTTTAAAAAAATAAGCATCACATATTCTATGGTTTATGTTCGCGTGAATCGAACGTTTTTTTATATGAATTTTGTATCTCATAATTTCAAGACGTCTGGGGCGGCCCATAGAAATCGGTAAGCACCGTTTAGAAAAAAAAATCGGTTAGGTACATGTTCAAACACGCGCGTTAACATCATCTTACTTCCTTCTTCAATTATAGTTTGTCAATTTATGGCTACGGCCGTATGTTGTAGCAATCATTATTCGTAGGATGTTTATCACACTTGAATGGTCAAAGACATGGCTTATAATGAGTATCTTTAGAATTATCTTCAAATGTGTTAATCTTGCCCATTTTTTGAATAATAAAATGCCTAATTCTTGTCAAATTTGGGATCACAGAGATTATCAATATAATTTTTTATCGTAAATATTTCACTATAATAATGTCGATATAAATTATACTGATGGTTTTATAAATGCGTTTAAAAATTAATCAATGTAAAAAATCTTAACACCACTGCACATTTATGTACTGAAATATGACTATATTCTAAAACATTAGAGCGAAAGGTTTAAAAGAATACTATTTTCTTTAATAAAAATACATTATGCAGTCGTCAAATGTTTAAAATAAATATAAAGCATAATAAGGCTTCAAAATTTTATAAATAGATTATCTACAACGCTTAAGGTATGTCCTGGATCATGGTTTGAAAATAGAAAAAAAGCTCCATTTTGACCCACGCTGAGCACGTCCGCCCTTAAGCGTTAGCCTATAACTTCGTGGGTCCCAGGTTCGAATCCTGGGTATGGCAAATATACATATTGTTTTTCAATTTGTGTTTGAGTCCGGACCTAATAGGTTGAGCAAGTGGCTAACACCCATTTCTCGTAAAAAAAAAAAACAAAAATATGTTATTAAAAACCTCCACTCTGTGGAAGTCCATATGATATTATTAGGATCGGACGTGGTATATATTATATATATTATTCCGTTTATGAATTGATATTATGATCTTCTTAGGATCGAACATGGTAAATAATAACTATGTTATTTTGAAAGATTATAATATTAGTATACAATATATTGTAAGAATACCATAAATTACGAAAATATTGCTTCATCACACGGGTCAAATTCAACCAAATATAAATTTAAAGTTGAAGCTTTCTCACATACGTGATATAATATTTGTTCTACTTTATCATTAAAATTCGACGCTTGAAATTGATATACATAAATATGTATTTAGTATATCGTTATGTGCGCTTATATAAATATTACTTTTTGTTCAGTTTTCTTGTATAGATTAAAATTGTTCATGCACAAAGTCTTTCAAGATTTCAGAGAAAAGGACTCGTGAAAATCATTTTAACTTTTCTCCCTTTCAGGAAATAATATTTTTAAATAGATATATACTAAGTAATTTAATGAAAAGACTTTTTACATGAAAGAAAATAAAATAATATTTACCGTAGCATAAAAAATCATTGAAATAATAATATTTTGTTATGTTTTCCCCAATAAATCTAAAACTCACTTTCTCAAATCGTGCAATAGGTAGGTATATTATCGTATTGTATATTTCCGACCCATTTCAGATTGATTTATTCAAATTTATATATGTTACATAATATAATGAACATGACAAATTATAAATTAAAAGCGTTCACACGACATAAAAAATAAGTGTTAACAATCTTGAAATAAAAATATAGGGTAATATGAATAAATACAAGTTAAAAAGAACTTTTTATATACAAAGTTTTTAAATTCTGTTGAACCATATAAACTTGACTTGACTAGCTTAAACGATTAAAAAAAATTGTACTTGATAGAATACTTAGAATACTACTTGACAGAAATACTGAAATGTCATATTGATTTCCATAGTAACGCACATATATATTAATAATTTAGTTGCTAGGACCCCAGACCCCTAGCAATCAATAATGGTGTCGAAATAAGTTTTCATACAAAACAGAATTAACTGAAAATGAATTCAATTCTAGTTAAAGATGGCTAAAAGTATTAAAAAATGCATTGGCATCGTGTTCTGAGTTTCAAATGTCTAGCTAGTCGGGAAGTTAGTTAAAAATCTATTGCAAGATTTGTACCGGACAAAAAACCACCGGACAAATAAGAATACGAGCTAAGAAAAACTTTGTAAGATAAAAGTAAATGGAAGCACTCAGAGTGAATTAGGTTAATAGACTCTATAATAAAAACTTATAAAAAAACGTCCACATAACTTACGCACACGTAAGTGGAGTATATCAATATTCGAAGCGATTTTAGTGAATATAGTTATTACACTCTCAATTTGAATTACTAATGGCAGGCTAGTTATTCAGCTTGGAAAAACAAACAATAGTTGCCCTCATTATCATGACTTAAATAAAATTGAATAATAAACAGGACGTTCTGCTTCATTGTCTGGTTGACAATTTAGTTTTTTAATGATGTGGATTTCTTAATATGCTTTAAATTGAATAATTAATACGATACCTAATATAATTATAGAGTAAGAAAAATGGTTATACTAATAATTTTTACTCTAATCATTTACCTTACCTATGTCATCAATATCGTCATCACCAGCTAGGGTCGATCTACTGCTGGTTTTGTAAGGTTCAAATACATGATGATCTACGTCACGTACTGTCACATGCTGTCACTGCGACAACTTTAGTCTATGGTTTCGGCATTCCACAGAATATTTTGAACGATCACTATCTCTATAAATTTAATAATGGAGAGTGCCAAGAATTATTATTTATTATTCATGCTAATTTCAATTAATTTTACAGTTTCTACGTGCGCGTACGTTAAAATTACTTGCAATATTGCATCCATGGATAATATTTTGAACAGAACCCAACTTGCAGACTATAGATAATAGACAGCATTCTTATAGAAAATTCATAGTGCCAATCACTAAAAATAAAAATAAATGTTTATTGAGTCATGCGGGTGTCGATGCAGCGCGGTACACGTGAGGTGACCTCATTATTTTTCTGGTGATTTCGACAGATTTTGTTAACTAGCAATGTTCATTTAAAGGTTCAAAATGTGCTACGGGATAGGAGCATCAGTCTGACAACATTTTTTTTAAATACCTACCAATAAAAACGACGTTACACACATTTTCCCGTAGCGGCAGCTTACTGTGACAGCACTTGACAGCACATAACGTGATCATAATATATTTGAACCTATATGGACCCTTAGCTTTTTGCAATCACGTCTTTCACCAGTTTAAAGTGATCTGGTGCTATTGGATATCAATGGCAGTATGACCGTATTTATTTATTAGTTGTCTTGAGATATTTCCTAGTTAAAAAAATAAATATAAGAGGAAGAATAATATGTAGTGAAAAATCTCAGATCAAGATACGAAATATATTGTTTGAATAAGCTTAAATTTAGCTCAGTTAAAATGTAAGATTTCAATTCAAGATGTAATATTTAAAAATGGGGTAACATAGTTAGTTTAAATCAAGTCGTTACACGATGATGTGAAAAAAAGAGAAGATAAAACAAATTTAAAGAAAAAGAGGAGCCTGAAAAAAAAGGAAAAACGGTATTGCCACTAATCTTCGTTAACCCATTAAAACCGATGGCACATCAATTTTTATTTAAAAAATATATTAATCTTATTTGATTTTTTTTTTCGACCATGTCCGGTCCTAATGCGATCATCGGAGGTTTGTATTAACAGATTTTTGTTTTGCTTGTAACTTGCTCAACCTATTAGGTCCATACTTTGACTAATACACGAATTGAAACACAATATGTGTACTTGTCAGATTCAGGATTCGAACCTGGGACCCACGACGCTATAGACCGACTCTTAAGCCGAATTTTTATACACATATAAATATACATAAATAAACATAATTATTTTTATTGAAACACCGAAGTGATTGTTTATAATTTGAGCATTATTCTTTTATTATTCCTAAAGTTCATAACTAGAAGTGACTATTACTTATCATTGGTTCTACGATTCGATATGGATATTGACTACCTCGCGAAAAGGTTTATGGGTATTTTTTTCAAGACATTCTACTTCAAGTCTATGGTCTGCGTTCAAACACAAATTGAAAAATGGCATGTCAATTTATTTCCATAAGCAGACACAGTACGTCTCGTTCATCGCGGTTTACAGTCAGTACTCCACGATCCATTTGACTAGAGCAGAACACGTACATAATTTATAAGGAAAGGTATTTTATGCACGTCGAAAAAAACATATCGAAAAATATTGTAAACTAGTTACCTACTAGAGTATACAATTTATACCTTTTCATTTTTTCTGCACTTTTTACTCCACTGACTTTTTACGTAATTACCTCGTATAAAATAAGGTCAAATAATTACAAGATAAAAAGAACTTTTTATATACCACGTTTTTAAATTTTCTGTTGAATCATATAAACTTGTCAATTCTATGTAATAATAATTTAGGACAAATAAGGCATTTGTCAACAAATCATTATATTTATATATTTTGCAACAAACAAAGAAACAAATATAGAATACTGAAATTGATACATTTTGATTTCCATAATTTAGTTGCTAGGACCACCCTCTTAGCAACCAATAATAGTGGATTGGATTACGGATTTTTTTTTCCGAAATAACTTTTCATACAAAACAGAATTAACCGAAAATGAATTCAATTCTACTTAAAGATGGTTAAAAGTATTAAAACAATGCATTGGCATCGTGTTCTGATATATTCTAAAAGTTTAAAATGTCTAGCTAGTCGGGAAATTAGTTAAAAATAGATTGCAAGAGTTGTACTGGATAAAAAAACTACCGGACAAACAAGAAAACGAGCTAAGAAAAACGTGGTAAAATAATATTCAATACTATTATTATATGAATAAATAAATAAATATATAATAAAATGTTTTTAGAATATAATTAATACATTATTTTCATCCTAGAGCCGGAATGCAAAATTATGAAGTGGTAACTCTACCTAATAGTTCCCGCTAAACTAAATCGCTCCGCACCACACTCGGTCTTAATCGCGTGTATAACGAGGACCTACGTTTGTATGTGAAACATCAGCAGTTATTTATGCCGAGGAATGTCTCATGAACAGATTATCAAGACTAAAGTCTCCACGCACTCAAGTGTGCATTGAATGAGTTTACTAAGACACAATTTAATCAAAGTACCTATGGGAGAGAGCAGTTCGGAGAATTAAGAAAGATAAATAATATTGTAAACTGAGAAAATGGCCGCCTAATCAAAAACGCGTCAACACACACTTGTCATCTAAAATATTAATTGTCTGATGCACCATTAAATATTTGCTAATAAATAAATTATACCTTATATAGAAAGCCTATTGATGTCTAATAACGTTAAAAGAATATCATCTTACCGAGCTAAAGATGCTACGACTAACTGCCTCACGAAAGCAAGAATACTACCGAAAATTGAAAAAAAGAGGGTTCACTTTTTAAATAATAAAATCTTTACTACTGGTAAATTCTTTCTCCCTTTACCAAAAAACGTTATTATTCAACTTATCGGTGTGACATTTTACGAAGAATTTGTGCTTTAACTCTAACATTGTCCACTGAAGAAGGAAGCCAATACATTACACGACTGGTCCTACTTTTCGCCCCTCCCGTTGTCTATGGATGACCTTTCATTGCCTGTCATTGTCTATAGAGTGCTCAAACTGACGCGTCTGTAGTGTTCATTTGTTGGAGTATTCTTTCAAATTGTTTAAACGTATCCTGGAGACCTTGGAGTTCATTGGATTTAGTGCTAGGGAATGGTTTGATTTGGATAGATGAGTTAAATGATAAATAATACACTAGCATTAATACACTTTCTACAAATGTAATGATGAAGGACTAGTCTGACTTTGACAGCTGATGAATAACAGGAATGTATATTATTTAAACCAGGAAACAACAGTACCTCGGCCACATTATCAGAGGACAAAAATACAACATTCCCCAACTTGTCATTTAAGGAAAGATCAATGGGAAGCGTAGCAGAGGACGGCGCCGTATTTCGTGGCTTAAGAACCTCCATGATTGGTACGAGTGCAGCTCCACTGAACTGTTCCGGGTAGCAGACGACAAAGATAAGATCGCCTTGATGGTGGCCGACCTCCGCTAGGGATGGCACAGTAAGAAGAAGATATTATTTATAAATAACACTAATAGTTAATATATTTGATTTGAGAATTTTGCATAATTCAATTTGAAATGAGAAAAGGCGAATGAATATGTCAAGCAATCTGGGATCTGATTTTGACAGCTGAAAAGTGGACCACTCGTTGCTTGTGCAAAAAGTTATGCTCAGGCTTTATTAATCTAAATATGGCGGTGACTCTACCGATTTTTAAAATCAAATTATACGAAAAATGTAGTATTAAAAAAGAAACACTTTTTATATTATGCTATTGTATTAGGTATATTTAAGTAAGCATTCAAAGTATTACAAACAAAACCTTGACAAAGTCAGCTAACTAAAAGCTAGACGGTTTTAACAAAAACATTGAAATCCTTGAACTAGATAAATATATACCTGTGAAAGTTTTTCTATTTCAATCCCGTTGGAATTTAGATTTACATATTACAGTGAACGCGCGAATTTACGAGTGCGGGCCGCACAGTGTTACAAACTCCCGCGGAGTTAACCCATTGGAATCTCCCGAGACAAATGGAGAGAATGAACGTTTGCAGATAAACTCGAGACGATTTAAAGAGCACGATGAACAGCGGAAGTGACGAAAAATCGAACTGTATTATTTACTCGGGCTTAGAAGAGATTTGATCTTGAAACAATGTTTTATAGGTGTCATTATTCTTTTTAACGTTGGAGAAAATTTTAAATTGTTATCGTACTGAGTCAGGAGTAACTTTTTATCGTAAGATGCTTCGATAAGATGTTTGAACAAGACGTACGTTTTATATGGTTAAGTCGATAAAAATCTTAGAATATTTTAATACGATTTTTAATGAAGCTATGAAAAGTGTACATACCAGAAACATTCCTACAAGAAAGTTTCTCTGTTTAACTGGAACCCCGTACGCGAATATGCAACTAGTGGATATCAGCCTTTAGTGAACCATCATTGTTCATCCTCTAGAGTCTAGACTGAAACAACATGAAGTTTTGAAATGTGTGCTAAACTTAATTACTTAATGATTTCTGTTCGTGTATTTTATTTTCATATATGTGTGGATCAGAACAATACTTGTCTAACCCACAAAAACGAAAAAACTGAGTTAGACATTTTATCGCTATTAAATATTAATTTTAGTCCGTTTCAAAATATGCCTATCACTAAAAATTATCGTCTTATGAGGCTACCATCTACAACCATTTCATGCAATAACATAAAATAATTCATTATGAATGCCATATTTATCTATTACACATATCTATGGCGAACAAGTCTGGCATTCGTGAAATGCTGGAAGAAGCCGATGGAGATTTTTTCAACAGATAACAGTGAATACAAAACAAAAAAAACATTTTATAATAAAAAAAAATGTATATTAAAACACTGAGTTTTTTTCTTCAATGAATCTATAACTTTAATACTAATTATCTCATAACTGAATAATTGTGGATTGGACAAGTCTAATTCTGGTCCACACATAATTATAGCGTACATGTATGGGGTTCGGTTTGAGTCATCAATGTGGGGTTCAATTTGAGCTACCACTGTGGGAGTCGTCAACGTGTCGTAGGCCATGGTGTTGAAGATGATGAAGAAGTCGAAGATGGATTCAGGAGCGAGTTTTGTTTGCAGCGTAAACAGTCGGTACAAGAGTATGTTACAGTAGTTATGTTACAATACTTATGATAATGTTCCGAGGTCCGAATTTCTTTAAAATGAGATGTCATGCGGAACGATACGGAGATTGAGATAGTAACAGACCAGGTACTTATATTCGAGTGACACTTCCGATGAATTATTAATCGGCATTTATACAATCAAAATAATATTCTTTTTATTGAAGTCGCGCTCAAATCTGGCGTTTGTGTCAATGTATGACTGACTAAGTGAACAATGGATGTGTAGAATTTATTATTGAGGTCAGCTCCATACCGAGTTTGCTATAATTTGACACTATGAAAAATAGATATTTAATTTGTAATTCTATATCTCTATACATGTATAGGTATGGTATATAAATTAAAACGATCAGACACATATACTTGAAAATATATTTTCATGAACAGCTATTTAATTATACTACGGTAATTACATGCGGTTTCAGTTTACTGATTAATGATTAAAAACGAGGTATTTTTAGTTTTCAATATGCACAGACTGGGAGTGTTTTAGAACGTATTTTTTGTTATGTAAACATATAATAGTAGATAGCACCACATTATGTGATTTAAAAATTTACTAAAATTCTGGGACAAAGTATTCCATAGTTTTTTCTGTATATAAATATTCCATCTCAGTGGCGAAACGTGGTGGTAGGTTGTTAAGATCCGACATAAATAGTCTACAATAAACTTTGTCAGTCATACGTAATTGTTTTCATTTAACTAAGTTAACAATTTATATATGGTGTTAATTAGTTTTTTAAAATTCAATTGAAAACTGCAAAAACCATGTCGTAATAGATAATAGTCAAAAAATAATCGTCTGTCTATAAAATGTCTAAAATTATTCTATTAAACCATACATGGTTTTGGATATTTTATAGATAGTATAATATTTTTATCTACTATGGTGTGGTTAGGCAGCGCTTAATAAATTAAAAAAAAACGTGTGAAATATGGATTAATAATTTTTTAATGAAAACAAATAAGTATGAATGAAAAAGTGTGCACTATTTTGTCAAATCGACCATAACATACCAAAACTATTATGGTTTGTTTTAGGGAAGGTTTAATTTGATTTTTAAAAACTAACTAACACTATGTGTAAATTGTCGTCTTAGTTCAATAAAAACAAATACGAATGATTGACAAAGTTTAATGTGCACTATTTATGTCGGATCTTGACAGCCTACCTCCACCCTTCGCCACTGCTGAGTCCATCTATTTATTTAATTTAGTCTGAGGCTAAAGTGTAATATATTATAATACTTACTGAATATCAGTGACAACAGCCATATAACGCAGATAGCGGTCTTGGCTCTCCCAGTGGTGGATTTGAACTTGAGAGGGAAGCAGATGGCATACCAGCGGTCCACTGATATGAAGGTCAATGTCAGCACTGACACAGTCACCGAGACAGACTGAAAGAAGAAGAAAAGAAAAACATTAGGTTTATTTAAATTGATATTAGAATCTGCAGATGATAAATTTAATTACGTCAGAAATATAAATGAAACAAAATATGGGAAAATATTAACTTGATGTGCGGCAGTTCGGTGTATTAAAATACCCTCTAGCGTTTTCTATTTTGTTCCCTTCACCACGAAAATATTCTTTCCATCACTTACAAATTAAAATATTATGCGTTTAAAGATAATTAAATAATTTTGAGGGCATTTTAGGTGTATTATATTACCACCAAAATGTTTGAGCTAATTTGAACAGTGTTTAAATTAAAAATAATAAAATTATTTCGTCCGATTTGAAAATTTCAAAGAGTTACTATTGCACATTTAAATTTAAAAAAAAATGCTCTTTTGCTTTTAACTTATTCATTTATTTTAATATTCAATTGAGTATGTAAGTAAGTATGTATGAAATATATATCAATTATATCTACATGGTTTGCACAATAAAATGGTCACATTTTATTATTACAACGTTTTTTCTTAGCTCGTATTCTTATTTGTCCGGTACAAATCTTGCAATCAATTTTTAACTAACTTTCCGACTAGCTAGACATTTAAAACTTTTAGAATTTATCAGAACACAATGCCAATGCATTTTTTAAATACTTTTAGCCATCCTTAAGTAGAATTGAATTCATTTTCAGTTAATTCTGTTTTGTATGAAAAGTTATTTTGACACCATTATTGGTTGTTAGGAGTCTGGGGTCCCAGCTACTAAATTATTAATATATACGTGCGTTACTATGGAAATCAATATGACATGTCAAGTACAAATTTTTTTGATCGTTTAACCTAGTCAAATCAAATTTATTTATGGTTCAACAGAATTTAAAAACGTTGTATTTAAAAAGTTCTTTTTATCTTGTAATTATTTTGTTATTACCCCACCCCTTTACGTCATTAAAAAAATAATAGTAAAAATAATGAATAATGTAAACTTTTGTTAATGTTTATATTATATTATTTGTTTTTTAGGACTAACATAACACTCTCTTGATAATTAATGATAAAAATTAAAAAAAATCCTGAAAAATCGCAAATAAATTACTTATACATGGGCATTACCATCAATTTACTACAAAGAGAATTTTAACTTTTCTTTAGTTACCTTCCAATTGATTATTTAATTACTTATCTAAAAAAAACACTGCAATCGGTATTTTAATACATAACTGTGATAGATTCTATTGACGTCTTATATATTATATTTATATATCTCAAGGGATCCATATTTTTGTCTGTAGACGTTTTATTACTTAATTTAATGCTTTTACAAGCAGTTACTGTCATTCAGAACTTGTTATTTTATATCTCCCTTGATTTTAAAATACCTAACTTTGTTTATTTCTCGCGTACCCAATTTATGAACAAAAAAAATATATCACCAAATCAGGATCCCATTTTAAATGCCGGCATAATGTCTTTAGGTCCTGAAAATTTTATGAAGTCACTTTTATATTATCTGCTACGTACTCGGAGAGCAATATAAGAGAAGACGCGGGACATTTTTTGACACTTCGGGGATTCAAACCCCTTATCTAATTTCCGGCGAGCCTATCCTCTCACATATATTCCGCTTGGACATTTGACCGCCAATTCGATCCCTGGAACGAGCATGTTATATTTCGAAAACTATTATCGCTTTAATAAAATTTATATGAGAGGAATATGAAGAGGTCAAAAGGTGTCTAAACCACATACATCAGTATAATAATAATATTTAAAATAAAATTAAGCTACACCCTTTTATTAACTATATTATCATAGATAATAAATTATTCATGAATATTCATTATTACAAACTTCAAAAGAGTGTTATGAATAACCCAAATTACAGGAGCAGATTTGTAGAATAAATAATTTTAGGTCTAGATAGAAAGAATCTCGAAGAATTCCGTATTAGGAATTTGAAGGCAGTTCGAATTTCAAATCAAGCAATACAATTATTATACGTGTGGTTAATGACATTAATATGGACGAAGCATCTGGAAAAAAATGACACTCACTTTTTTTGCCTGGTCTGCCGAATGGCATAATCTGTTCTAACGCCATTACAATAAAGGTGATATTGCTATAAATTCCCGATGCGTGATATCGTATAATGAAAATTGCGAAATTTTGTCACGTGACATCTACCTATACATGTGCGAATGTCGCTATGCGCGAATTTACTTGCTAGTTACTGTACTGAGTGCGTTGTCCATTAATAATGTCATTGCATAGGTAACAAAACAAGTTCATTATTTTCTTCTTCTCTTTCTTCTATTGGCAGCCTAAAAATAAAATAGCGGCATTCATTCTGGTTTAAAATAATATTTTTAATTGATTTGTTTACATAACTATAACATAACCTAAGTAGGTATGTGTTAATCCGTGTTTTACGTGATTATTCATTTTCAAATTTAAATTCAAATAAAATTTATTTATTTATATATAGTGAAAATTACAGATTACAAATTCAAGACGTTCATAACATGACATGAAAAAATAAAGAAATAGTGTTAGAACCAAGGCCTGAACAAAAACGATGCATACGTGCGAGTGAGAATGTATTCGGCACCCTTCTAATCTCTGCGATATGCGCTAGAGTAAGATAAAAGGTTTACAGATGCGTAGATAGTTTGCTATGGTGTCGCCGCCAAATCTTAGCCTGTTGCTTAACTACGCGTCAATAACCTGCGAGCTCGTGTTGCTAAAATTGATATTTTTTGTGTTAAACATAGTCAATGGTAAATATTTTTAGTTAATTAAGTAGAAAAGATGGTTCTGTGTGTTGTATTAAAATGTGGTAGCCGTACTGATAAGCAAGAAGATGGTATTACGTTTCATAGGTAAGTTGATACATATTCGTGATAATTTATTATTATTATATATTTTAATATCAAGTGACCGTGTCAAATCAATCATCAAACCTATCAAACGCACGGCACGCAGCTTCATTTAGCAATGCAATGGGTGGCGTCTAGATGTATCTACAGTCTAAGGTTAGAACAGTATTAAAAATCAATGTATAAATAGTACCTAAGTCCTAAATACAAAAAGTACATGGAGATACATCGAATAGGTGAAGTAAACCCTATTTTAAGAATTTATAAAACAACGTTTACCCAAACTCATCCTGAAATAAATGTTTTTTTTAAAACGGTCTAATTGTACAGCGTTATTGCTCTTCCAATTGGCATCACCGATGGAAGGTTAATTCTGATTTTAGGAGAACAAACAACTGATGCTCCCGATTTATAAGATAGTTATCAGGGACCAATAGCAATTAAAATATGTGGGCAAATATAGATATCTTCTAGAGATTAGACAACAGTATCTAAGCATACCTAAATGAAAAACAGTTGGATAAAGCAACGGATAGTATCCATGCTGCTCAAGTAAAGCAGTCTCAAAAACGTATTCTGCACTAGCTTCACCATAAGGTCGTACTTCAACCGATGCGGGACCCAATCAATCGACCCATTATCAAGCTGAAATAGCCGGAATGAAATCTTAAGAATATAACAGTCAATGTATCGCATTTGGTTGCTTACGTAAAATAATTGACGATGGTGTATCTTTTTGTAGGAATCGTACAAACTATAGTTTAACAACTGAAGAAGGTATTATGGAAGTTAATGGATTTTATATTAGATCCATACAAGCTATCTACTATTTTAACATATATATATATTAACAGAATAATTAGTTATATATTGTCTGATAGTATTATAAATAAGTAAATATACGTTCAGTAATTCGTTTTTTGCCAGGTAAATCCTATTTATCAACATATTGGCATATTGAATCCAGAAAATATATCAATACAAATTAGAATTTCAAATGGAAATTCCAACAATGCCGTGAGAATATTTTAAGAATAGTTTTCTCGGATTTGGAAGATACGGGCTCTATTCATTATAACGTATAGTGTAATATGTATGAAAGGTTTTCGATTTCTGCCCTCTCCTGCCGACGAGTCTGCTTCTTAATCACTCCTACCCAGATTAACCACATGTACAGTGATGCATAACCTTTGAAATCAATAAAAAATGCTACTTCTCAATCAATTCGTTTGATATCTTAGTCTGCGTCTTTTGATTTCTTTTCAAATCATTCCGATACTGACAAACACAGCGATGAATGCCAGATTATTATATCCTGCTTAGGCCCACTTCAAACTTAAATCCAGTAACAAAATTTAATTATTTTATAGAATCAATAAAGTATCATTATTGTAGCAGATGTGTACCAATTTTCAAATCTCTGAGTATACGAAAAATAGGCAAAAACGTGTTAGAAGTTTATTTAACGTAATGAGATGTTATATTAATTATTGTCTGTTGGACGAAGGTAAACTGTTATTTGACAAAAGTATTACCATAAATTTGACGCTATACTGTAGACCAGTAGGTGTATAATAGACATGGCCCCCTGCCAGACAAAGTCACCTGCGGCGTTATTTTACATCGGAGTTATTACCATTTTAAAATATATGGTTAAGTTGTTAAGTGATACTCAACAATTCCATAATTTGATGTGTTAAAAAATCGCTAAAAATACACTGAATTTTATTTGACCTCCAACACCATTTGGAAAACAACACTGTAGAGCGTCAGATTGCCTGTAACTTTAGCAATAGGTAGGGGAGCTCGTCAAATATCCTGATCTGGGGGCCCGCTTCAAGATGCGGGGGCCATGGTAGTAGACCTAGAGGCCGCTGGATCGATTGAATGGTTAAGTTCTGCCCGAGAGGAGTGGATTCAGCTTGGAGAGGTCCTCATCCAACAGTGGATAGTTTCAGGCTGATGATATAATATATGTTCAGAAATAACAGTATTAGAATACTTTTAATAACCTTTAAAAATACATTATTATTATATGGATAATTTTTATACTTAGCAAAATTACATGTTATTGACACAAAAAATTCACAGGAGTATTAATTTAAGCACACATTATCTCATATAATAATAATTTTCTTTATTATCTTTACGTGTCTCGTGAGACTATAACCAACGGTAGATTATTTCTGCCTAGTCTTGGATAAGAAATACCTAAATGTCATCTTAACGGGGTTGGAGGTAAATCACTTCAGCTTGACCTCAAAAGGTTAGCCATCCCTCGCAAATCATTTCTATGCGGGCCAAATAATTTTCGGATCCGGACCCAGTCGATAAATAAAACCCTATTGAATTAACGTCGGGTAGTTATTAATAATAATTGCCCATCTGTACACATATGATATTATAATATTATATACTCAGATGTAGCCTAATCTATGCGAGTGTTTTGTATAACTTCCGGTACATATCTTGTAATCTATATAAGTTGTAAATATGTATAAATAAAACTATTATTTTATTATGTAAACGTCTAATCTCAGAAAAATGTGACGAAACACCGAACGGGATTATAAGGGCTTGCGCAGACAGAGAGCGGTCAGGCGGTCTGCGTTCCGCGTTCGGAGTTCTGCGTTCTTTGTACTGTATGGACTTCATACTGTATGGGTACACAGCCGGCGGTCAGACCGCGCCGGTCAATTGGAACGCTAGCGTTCTAGAGTTCTATTCCCGGATTTACAAAGAACGCCGTACCTCCCGCCCAGTCCCGTCATAGGAATTTGAGCAGTCAGACAACATAGAGCGAAACCACACGGGGGAGTGAGTACGCAACAGCGGTGTTTTCTCACTTCCACTCGAAGTCAGAATATAGCGGTCTCGCATTATGCAGCGCTAGTGTCAGTACAACGTTTGTAAACCAATGGAACGCTTATTGTTGACCGCCACCTGTCTGCTGTCCCTGAACGTTAGCGGTCAACGGTCGGTTGAACGCAAAACTCCGACCGCTCTCTGTCTGCGCAAGCCCTTATATTATTATCATACGCGGAAAATCCGCTACGGGCGTCAGCTGGTCAATTAGTGGATATCGAAGATAATGGCCCCACCAAACCAACCCGCCCCGCACCACACCCGGTCTTAATTGGGCTTAACACGGAACCCTACGTTTGGATCTGAAGCATCATTTTTATTTTTATGACTGGGAATTTCTCAGGAGCAGTTACCCAAAACTAAGGTCGCCATGCACTCAAATGTGCTATGACTAAATTTACATTATTTTAAGTTAAGGTATCCATGAAAGATATGAGCACGTAGAGGTAATATCGAAAATTGTAGTAAGTAACAAATGAAAGGAATTAGTGCATAGGTGAGTATCTCTATAAAAGAAATCTCGTAGAAAAAGTGATTAATCTTAGAATGACCTACGGTATGCCTTTGCTCGAGTAAAGGCGCCTTTTTATACTGTCTCGTGTCGCTACATATTATGTAAGCAGTGTTTTTACTTTATTGTTATATTACAGAAAAAGATTACACAAGCGCAGTCCAAAAACTAAATGTAATATAATAACTTTATTGTGTGTTATTTTATTGAATCCACAATTTACAGTTAATACCATTAAAGTGATTTTCTATAATTACCAATTCAATTATACTAAAAACACTTTGGAATCACTATCAAATGTTGGAATCAAAACACATTTTATGGCAATACCTTTACGATAATACATTCAGAATCGGCACCGAACCAGTTCCATATGGTGTCAAAATGAGAGCTCTACCTACAGTCAACAGGGTGATTAAAACTTCAATGAGTGCTTAGCCCAACTTCGACAATGTACATTGTATAGTGTTACTATAAGTGATCTTAAAATCCGTTAAGAAGTCAATAAACGTTGTGGGATTCTTATCGTCCACGGAAAACATTAAAGTTAGTGTCAGTGAGTACACATTTTTGCCGTTTCTACCCGACCCTATCCGTACATTCTACTCAAATGTACAATTGATACCTATATTTTAGTAGTGTTTTTTTTGCTATTTAGATGTCCAATACAATATTATTATAGTCAATATTTTGTAATATATACTTATTCAGAGACGGTAATGATTCCACATTATAAGCAACTTACCTAAAATTATTTATGTAGGTCAATGTATAACTACTGGTTGCGCTTTTTGCAGTGGACTGTAATTTGAATATGCTTGTGGATTGCTGATCTAAGGGGGGTGGGGGGCGTTTAAGCAGTGATTCAATCCAGATACCAACATTTGATGTTGAGAGGGCTGGCGCGCTGGAACTGTTTGAATGTTCATGCACTCACGCACTGGTAAACGTACGCTTCATAATATCACTCTCACGGTCTCACGTGTATTTTGGGATACACGATGATGACAAGTTCAGGATGGATGATGGACGCAACGTTCGCTCAAACTATAACAGATTTAGCGCAACGAAGGTCGAACAGATGCGTTTTGGATGAGCCACTCTGTGGTTAACACGGCTTTTTTTTGCAGTGAGTACGTAGGCTCGGTTTTTGGGAATTGGGTACATTATGCCCTTTAGAGTGATTGGTATTGTATATGTCACTGAGTGCTAGACTTTCTTCATTCAATTAACTTTATTTGAGCATACAGAATGAGCACAAGTAGACTAGTAGACACTGAGAAAATTTTATTCTGTTTTTAATTAATTATTCATGAATTACTATTTGTAAGTGTACATGGTTCATTTACGACGCAATATATGTTTAATATTTAAGCGATATACTTAAGAGCTACTTAAAAACTACGGTTACGCTATCTGACACGATGGGTCTGGTAGTCTTCATGAGGTTTCTGAAGGAATCCTTCAAGGTAATTGGTCCAAAGTTCGCCCTTAGTAATTACATCGCTCGAAATAGATAATTTTACCAACTGGATAATTTTTCGAAAATATTAATATATTTTATATAACATATTAACTTATCTAATTTGATGTGTATATTATAAAAATAAGTGTATTCGATTTTTTGTTATATCGACTGCTTAATCTACAAACCAGCTAACTGCACTTTTGACCAAAATTGATGTTCAAACAAAATTTCAAACTCCTAAACCTATAAATAAATGCGTTATCGTTCTTCACAAAAAACAACCAACTGTGGATGCTTAATTTCCAATATCATAAATGGAACAACCCTGCTCTTCATATTAATTTTCTTTATATATAAAACGGAAGCTAAATTAGTATATTAAGTATTCATAAATTTCCAAGTGTATTTTTAGAATTGTTAAATTTTGCTCGATAGTTAACATATTGAGTTTTTCTCCTTCCTGAACGATTTTCCTAAATGGAGTTAGCCGGTTTGCAGATTATTAAGCAGTCGATATGACAAACCTAGCTCAGACGGTCAAATTATATTTTTTCATGAACTCTGCCTCAGTGGATTTAGGCGGAAATTGTCAAGAGGGATGCATATGGGTTATGTTAGGGCTAGAGAGAGAAAGCTCGGAAGATTCTTGGAGGTTCATTGTGCGGTTAATCATGTACATTGGTAATCAGTAACATTAACTTAACCCATAGCTTACGGGCCGCACAAAATTGTTAATTACTTTTCAAATGCAAATTAACACGTTAATTACAAAATTAATTAAAAGGGCCCGTAAGCATTGTGTTAAGTAAGTAGATAGATACCTAAATACATTGACAATCATCCACTGTCATTAGGCGTTTCAGAAATAGCATTTGTTTGAATTTATTGATTAATAATCCAAGAAAAGTATGTTTGTGATGCTTTTCATTTACTTATATGTCTTATAATCACATACATATTGTGTTAAATGAATTGTTGCAGTAAAATTTCTTTAATTTCTAATGCAAATAAAATTATTGTGAACACGTCATCGTCAGCTGAATCAGAACTGTTCTAACCTAACTCACATTTGACATTTAATATTGTACAAGAGTTTTTTGAAACATCCTATTACTTTAAGTTATTTATTATTATTTAGTAATATAGATACATTTATGAATCATTATTTTCATCAATAGACCTACTTAAATATTATGATGTATACGTTTATAATATATACAAGTAATAAATAATTTTAGTAGGTTGTTTCAAAGAACTCTCATCTAAAAGATTTCAAATGTGAGTTAGAATAGTTGTACATTCAGCTGACGACATAAAAACAGTAACCTACTGGAAAGGACGGAAGAAATAATTTTAAATTGGGCCATTCTATTGCTGAACGAAGGCTTCTTTATAACTCATTCATTTCTCGGTCTCAAATTCTTCGATGTACCTAACATATTTTTGTCGAGCTTGATGAGTGCGCCATTTAAACGGACTTTAGGGCTGACCTGTGTTCATTTAGTTTAGTGACCGTTAGGTATTAAGACCTTGAATGTAAGATGCTGGAAGACCAGGATATTTCCCAGTTTGAGGCGATAGGCATGGTAACTAAATAAATACACTTTTGTTGACTATATTCAAGTGAATTTATATTTGAGAATTTATTCTTATATAATTAATATACAATTTGTATATAAAAATGTGCAACAGTTAATAATAATGCACAGGAGGAGTTTGCAGTCCGATGCGCGCTGAAAGAAGGCATATCCAATAACTAGCGATCAGGTTTCTATTGACTATTAAATAGTTGGATATCAAAAGTCACTTTAAACCATATAAAAATAGTTGAAAATGTTGATTGTTGGTGTCATAACTCACGTGAAACGGCAAATAATTATAAACTATAGGTGCGACGAAATTTTGGATTTGCTGGCAATCGGAAAGCGAAAGTAGAGATGTGAACACGTCAATTTGTTTCGTGAAGGCGACGGGGGTATTAATTCTTAAATCATGTAAAAATGATTAAAAAACGTTATCCATTTACTTGAAAAAGAAAACATATCAATGAATATATTATTATTGTTACTAATAGAACAATCAACTGAACATTAAATGGATGCATGTTGGATTTATATGACAAATTATATTTCGTTCGGCACGCGTCATTTGCACAATCTGCGCATCGCCTAGCCACGATCTTTTTAGACCATGCCTCAACTGAGATATAGTCTTAATGTTACTGAGTTCTGTCATGAAGGCCTTTTTAACCTATCAGGGAGCTTTATTTCTCGTAGTGTGTTTGCAGCCTTAGGTTAGGAGTATTATATGTATATATTTTTTAAATAATGTAAATCAACTCACTCACTCATTAATATTCAAGGGAGTTAAACATTTTTTTTCTAATAACAAAAACAGTGCTCTGTTGGTTTTCTGTGATTATCTCAAAACTCGATTTTTGGTATATTTGAGTTATGACTAGGGTGCGGATTTACATGCAACAAAAAACATGAATATGTATAAAAAGCATGAATATTCCTACAGGTATGCACTTAAAATCAATAAAATATGCACTAAAACCGAAGAAATATGCAGCTGAAAATTGACAAATTGAATTTTTGTGGGAAAAAATAATACTCAATAATACTGACAAAAAATCGAATACTTGTTAATATTTTTTCAACATAATGCGATAGCACAATCAAAAAAACACAAACAATGAATATAAATTTAACCAATTGCAATTTTCAAAATAGTTGTTTCACAAGTACAAATATTTGAATAATGAATGCAATGTAAACTAAACATAATTTAAAAAAAAACCACACACTTGACTATTCCTTAATATAAACTATTTTCTGTTTTTTGCCCGAAAAAAAGATTACAATATTTTTTTCAATATTAATATGCTCTGGCATAAAATTGTTCTGCATAGCTATCTGTCTGTATTTTGTTTATATGCGGAAAATGACCTCTCAACGTCTACAGAGGTGATTGAGCAAACTTTAAATAAAAGTGCCCGAGTTGACTTCACCTTCCCTGATAAATCCACAGCTCGGATATGGTATTAAAAATGCAAGTGCATCTAAACTATCTACCTTGCTAACTTAGTTACATTTCGATAAAATAATTTAAAAAAACTAAAATTATAAATTCAAAAGCTCTAAAATATGCATTTATTTATGAAATATGCACTAATGTCTCAAATATGCTCTAACGTCTCAAATATGCATTTATATGCACAATAAAATTTTATTTTTGGATTCTATGTCTTTCAAAACAGATTTCTGTGCAACTTTCATAGCTGTGCATACGCCCTAATAAAACATGCACTAGCATAAAAATCCGGGCCCTAGTTATGACTCTCGTACTCATAATCAAAAATAATTTGGGAACTTCTGGCTTAGTTCCAACTCCAGTGTTCTTAGTTCAGTGTAAAATCAACTTGTCATACGTAATGATAGATATTATTATTTCTCAAAAGGGTTTCCAAGGAGCATTCACAGTAACGACGCAGAGCCGCGGGCCTCTGTTATCGAAAATCCCCTTTTTTATTTCAATGAATATTCCATTTAGTATTGATTTGCTTTTCGTTACAGGCTGTAAGGGTCGGGTCGGTAGTAAAATTGTTCATTTGATAGATTATTTGGATTTACGGATTTGTGTGAGACACAACGCTGAAAGATAGTGGAATACATGATTGAGTAGGAAGGCTTATGTACATGTTAGATTATTGGAATTGGGTATACAGTATGTGAGAGAGAACATATTATTTCTTTATGTGTTTTAAGTAAAAGATTATGAATAAATTCATTATAAGTAAATTCAGATGAAATAATAGTAGGTGAATTGACTGGTAGAACAGTTTAATCGCCATTAAAGGCAAATAATATCTTAGTTGCCTGCGATTTGCAGACTACATTCTTGTCTTTGTAAATGATCTAGATGACTTACACAACAGGATGCAGGAGCCTACAAATGAGTTGACAAGTATCTTAGCAATCGGGAGCATTGGTTGTTTGTTCTCCCAAAGTGCAGAACTAACCTGCTATTGATACCAATTGAGAGGGAAACAACCCTGTTCAACTAAATCGCTTCGGATGTTGATATATTCCACCTACGTGGTGATGAGTGTAGGTGGGCGTTGTTTTATAAATTATGTTAAGAGAAAAATGAATTAAAATTATTAAGTAGTAGGCAGAAATTTATTAAAATTCCTTGACTACTTTTTGTATCAAATCGTAACGAACGTTTATTTAATAAACTATTTCTTTTATTCAACGAATAATTGACAAGATTTTGAGAATGCATCATTCTATATATTGAGCATTCATAACTTGAAAACACCTCAGATATAATATATATATTTTTTTCGACCATGTCCGATCCTAATATGATCATATGGGCCTCCAGAGAGTAGAGGTTTGTATTAACAGATTTATTTTTTTTACGAGAAATGGATGTCAGCCACATGCTCAACCTATTAGGTCCATACCCTGACTCACACACAAATTGAAAACAATATGTGTACTTTCCAGACCCAGGATTTGAACCTGAGACCAACGGCGTGATAGTCCAACGCTTAAGCCGTGCGGCCACCGTGGGTGAATATATAATATACGCACTAGAAAAAATCATATTTGAAAAAAATACGAAGCTTGACGGGATTTGAACCCGTATAACCACTGGTATCGCGCCAATTGTTGCATTAACCAATTATGCTACGAGCTTCCTATCTAATTGCGACAATTTAAACTAGTAGTTCATACATGAAATGATTATCAAATTGCGTTATTGATTTATTGACTATTGATTTATATCATTCGACAGTGCGGCGCCTACTTGTTTTGGCGTCCAGTTGTCTCAGTGCACTGTAATGCCATAATATTGTTTTTTTCTATAAAAATAATAATTACATTTGATGAAATTTATTTATTAAGCATTTACGTATTAAATATTAAATACACTACGAATAACAATATATTATGTTATTTTTGCCAATATGAGAATAATGACATGACGTTGATTTAGGATATTCCACTGCATAAATTATTATACAAATCGGAGGTCTGAGCCCGATCGAGAATTTCGTTTTTAATTTTTGAGTTAGCTCCGATGCTTTTTCGTTAGACACAGCAAGTTTCTACCGTTAATTTCGCTGTGAGTATAAAAAAATCATAATAACGAAACGTGCATTGTTGTGCTGAAGATTCGGAAAGCGTTATTTTTTATGTTTGTCTTTCACGGAAGAGAACGAATCATTTATTCATCGTGTATTGTTAATCGATAAATATTTTTACGATGTTGAATACAGTGAGCTAAGAAATTTAATAAAAACCAATTTCCATATTAAATTCAATGCAAGCATAATATTTTATTACGGAAATTCGCAAATTAGAAATACTCAGATGGCGTATGATACGCAGGGTAAACTGTGGTTTTATTTGTTTTAAATTTTCAATCAAACAAAAAAAAACACTTGCTTGTTGAACCGTACGAGGATATTGACATTTGAAGAAAGCGATCGCTAAATCGAAATAAAAAGCAAAATTTGATGACGCTGCCTGCTTCTATAATCGACTGATATTATTTTAGAATTCAGAAATAGTAATCTTTTACCAATTTGCATATATATATTTTAATAAATAATTATAAGTAGGCTATATCGATGTTTTCGTGAAAAGATATTGTATTTCCAGTTTTAAACGTTTTGAGAAAATTGAATTTTCAGATTTGAGATACATGAGAAATGGACATACCTACCATATATTATTTAAAAGATCTTCTCAAATAACCTATTTGGACGTACAATATAATAGACGAAAGTTTTGTATGTTTTACCTAGCTCAATTTCGACAAAAACTAGATATACAATATCTTTGCACTAAGCATTGATTTATAGTATGAAGCAGATAACAGTACGCGACGCGGACGCTAATGACTCAGTAGGGAAGCGGATTTCTATGCAACAAAAAACATGATTATATGCATGCACGTATGCACTTAAAATCACTAAAATATGCAAAAAAACCGAAGAAATATGCAGTTAAAAATTGACATTTTTGTGGGAAAAAATGTAAATACCCACTTTACCCAACTGACAAAAAATCGAATAACTATTTAATATTTTTTTCAACATATAATACGTAGCAGAACGAAAAATCACAAACAATGAATGTTAATCAATTACAATTTTCAAAATAATTTTTTCATAAGTACAAATAATTGAATAATAAATGCAATGTAAACCAAACATAATTTAAAAAACAAAAACGACACACTTAACTATTCCTAAATATGTAGAAAAGTACTATTTTCTGTTTATTGTACGAAAAATAAATTACAATATTTTTTTCATTATTATGCTCAGATAGATTTTTTTTTTTGTATTTCTTAGTATTTTGTTTATATGCGGAAAACGACTTCTCAACGTCCACAGAGGTGATTGGGGGGATTGTGACTTTAAATAAAAGTGCCTGAGTTGACTTCACTTTTTCTGATAAATCCACAGCTCGAAGATGGCATTAAAAATGCAAGTGCATCTAAACTATCTAGCTTCCTAATTTAGTTATACCTACTTCGATAAAATAATTAAAAAAAAAAAACTAAAATTATAAGTTCAAAAGCTCTAAAATATGTATTTATATATGGAATATGCACTAATGTCTCAAATGTGCTCTAACGTCTCAAATATGCATTTATATGAACAATAAAATTATATGTTTGGATTCTGTATCTTTCAAAACAGATTTCTGTGCAACTCTCATAGCTGTGCACACACCCTAACAAAACATGCACTAGCATATAAATCCGGGGCCTACATGAGATTCCATGGCAATGGGATGGACATGTCGCTTGGCGAGTGGACAACCGCTGGACACAATATGCCGTCATATAGTGGTACCCAAAGGACACTAAACGCACACAAGGCGCCCTAAAACCTGCTGGATAGACGGACAATTTTATTTATAATATATCTCGGTAGATGTACGTCGCAGTGAAAAACTTCGGACCAAGATGAGTGGAGGGAACTAGAAAAGAATGTCATAACTTGATATTAAAGACTGTATGTACACACACAAGTTGGCAATATGATACAAATGATAAATACGTACGATTTACTTGTTAAAGTATATAGATGCTGCAAAAATTCAGAAAATAAATTATAATAAAAACAATAAATATTTTATGAGATTATCGACTACTATTTTGTGTCAACGGGACTTTATCTTAAATGTATTTAAGATAGATTAGTGATTGGTTTACACGTTGTCTACTAATTTATATATCGTGTAAACGCAAATTCGTAGCCTCCTGTAACCTTAAATATATACAATCAATAAAAAAAATAGAATCAATATATATATGAGGAAGAATCATAAGCTAAGCATCGCCGTTTGACAAATGAATGAGTTCAGCGATGGCGTGCTCGGTAGTCAAGAGAATCTAAAAAGACTTCTAGCAGAATTGACAATAAAACGTACGAAAAACATGCACGTAAACGTATGAGAGAGAAGGACATAGGGAGAAGACGTGTGATAATGTTGACAGGTGGTGCTGTCTTCAATAGCTGCAAATTTCTCGGTTTGTAGGATTTAGTCGAAAATGAAGATTACTGGGCAAGCCTTGCATACAAATAGGTGTGCTATGTTTTGTATTTCACTGCACTTGCAGGTTTGGTCATCGGAGAACCCTCATTTCACCACGTCGTTTCGGGTGCGCCCTACCTTGGGAGGCGTCAAAAGAACATCCACGCTGGCGCCTCCTGGAAACGGTGACAATTACTACTACTTGTCAATCTTTACCATACTGGAACTTCTTCAGGAAAACAACCTTTTAACTATGTACCTATGTAGCATTTTAATCTCATTTATTGGTTCCATAAGCAACGGTTAGGTACTATTCTTATTTTCATATGTTTAGATCCCTCGTTGAAGACTTGTTTTTATTGCATTTTTTTTTAAGTTTTACTTTTGAAAGTCAGTCTACGCGTATATATTTATACTGTAGTTTACAAAGAAAAATAATAAAATACAAATTATCATTAAAGTAAGTATCTACCCCCGCGTTTTGCGAAAGTTAAAAAAAGGAATATTTTAAAATAAAAAATATTAATTTTAATTCTAGCCTCTCCTAAAGCTAAAAGAAAATAATCTCCCACGGCTGAGGAAGAAAAGAAAAACGAAAAAACAAAACATCCCTTGAGATTTCTTTCAATATAATAATTAGCATTCAGATTTTTGCCATACCTAAGTATCGACGGCCAGAAAATAAAATTGTGGGCACGGGGAGCTCTCGAAATAATTGCCAATCAAACCGTAATAAATTTTTACGACTCCGCCAATTGAACAGAAATAGACAAGAGGGTTACGTCATAAAATCGTTTTATTTCTTTGTTATCAATCGGTTTTATTGTACTGCCGAATGATAACATTAATTGAGCTGAAATTTACGTGGCAAAATTACAGTGATGTAGCAATACCCACTGCTTGCCTACAGAGCATTTTTTTTGCCAGATTTATCACTTTTTAATATACACAAAATACACCAGCGCATCTATTCTATACAGATATACAATGCTGCTATCGGCGGTTATTGGTGGCTAACGGCGGCAATCGAGGGTAGTTAATGATATTTATGTATTCAGGTATTATAATTATTGTTAAAATAAGTTAGCCGTATAAACTATCAAAACTGTCTATCTCGCACTAAAGAGAGGTGCTGTTAAACATAGCACTTTTTAACAGTTCAGACGGCTAACTTATTGTAACAATTAAATGACTGAATACATAAACTACCCTCGATAGCCGCCGATAGCTGCCGATAGTAGGCTTGTGAATAGAAGAGATTCGCAGATAGTTTAAGATTTCACGTGTTATGTAATACTCGCTTTTAATCTACCTTTGACCAAATTTTGTTCTGAAATATTTTTTTTAGTTATGAAATTTAAAATAACTGTTGCATCATTTGGCAAACACTAAAATCATCCATTATCTACATTCTAGCGAAAATAATGTCCTTAATTATTATTACTTATGACTTATTTTTTTGAAATGTTTCCGGATTTTTTTTTAATTTTACGAAAATCCAGCTGGCAATAAACTTGTTTTCTTACCCAATCTAGCGTATTTTTGGCTAAAAAAATAATTCTGTCTGTGACAACGTTCTTTTCACCAACTATTTTATACCTATTGTATTGATGGAATTATCGAGAGACATATGTAAATTCATGCATTCATAAACGTTTGGTATACAACCCAATGTGAGTCTTTGTCGCCTTCAGGAAAGATTTGCGCTTATGTTTTTGGGGAACGGCTTCATCGGGAAGCCTTAGTCTAATACAGCAATGTAAATGACGTGGAAGTGTGGTTAACATCATTTACAGTTAGCAGTTTAATTAGGTATTTAATCATATGGCATCACGGAATCAGATGATTATCTCGGGGGCTCCAGCAGACAAAGGCCTCACAACTAGGGATTCCTACATTTTACGGCAGTTTTATATTTGGCTGACTAATTAGATTTATGAAGCGGAAAGGCCATACACCATGATTTGCTTTACTATTTTAAATCTTGCTAACCCGTTCATTAAGTCTCTACTATCAGAAACAGCAATCTCATATTAAATTCACATTATTATTTATATTACAATATTATTTACTGCATTAAACTTATATATTTCCAAGATTGAACGTACACAATAATAACAATAAATGTCTTCAATGGTATAAATTATACTAGATTTATTTTTGACCGATTTTATCAATGTTATTTGTAAATATAAAATTTTTATATTAACTATGGAAAAATGTCAATCCCGGGACCAGTCCCGGGATTGTCAAATTGTAATCCCGAAATCCCGGGATCAGAATTTTGGCTCGGGATTGGATTCCCTACTCACAACATAATATTATTTATATGAGATTCTATGAGAGCCTTACTGGCTCCTGTGAAGGTAGTTATACTATATAATTTGGTTTGGTGCAGTCTTTATAATTACATTAAATTAATAATTATACTAATCAGTACTAAATATTTCATAACAATGTATGACATAACTTAAATGATGTTTACAATGAAACCACTCCATTCTATTCGATTCTACTTTTCCCTCCAAAAATGATAAAATGGAGCCTGTTCGATGGTTGGATTCCATTCTGAAGACGCCATGACCTGCCCAACTTAGTCACCCTACCTTTACGTGTAAGAGTAACAACGCGTAGGTATACATAAATCTTATTTATACCCACGTTGCATGCAGTTTATGAATTTTATAAAATACACACATAACCACACCACGTAATTACTAAATAGTACAATTAAAAAACAACAGTTAACATTATATTATTAGTTGAGCGTGCGTAAAAAATATGTATAAAAGTAGAAACCATGATTTAGACGCTTTTTTTTATCAAAAAAGCTCTGCGTCCGAATAAAGTTGTTGGAAAATTTAGAGAGCTTTTATTTTCTACGTATTCTATCTATTTCAGCTATACGTCAATGATACTAAAAGTCTACAACTTTAACCGATAAAAACTGAAATCAGTATATGGAAACAGAGTGAAGTACCAAATAAAAGGGGAAAATAGTTCGCGTAAAGGGACTGAATGAATGGATTATGGCCCATTTTTATAAAAAAGCACTATAGGATAAGTTTCTTGTTGGGAGAGTTAAGACTTTTCTAAGATACAGAAAGCCTGTTTCTTTTGATGACAGCAGTTATAAGATATTTAGAATAAAAAACGGAACTACTCGTAGTTAAATATTTAGAGTTAATTATGTAAAACGTGTTGTATTTTTTTAGTAGGTAATTCATTATTTACAAGATTTCTAATATATGTAGAGATAGAGATATAAAAATTTTAGTGCCACACTTCCTTGTCCCGAAAACATGAAGTGTCCTCTGTACCCGTATACTGAATCTCTGCCGAAACATAGGAGTCAGGAGTTGAAAGCATCTGCGCCTACATGAACCACCAAATGGTAACTTCGAATTCTCGCTTGTTTGTCGACGCCTTCCGCTATAATAAATGTAGACGCTAGCCGGTGCGGTATTCCTGCGCGGGGTATTGAAGTTGAATAGGTATTTACATATAAAACGCAACCATAGACGGTGTTAATATTTTTAACTATCTGAATCTGAAAGCCAGTAAGTATACCTATGTAATTATGTTAATTTCAAAACGAACGATATTATCGAAAAACGTGTTTTTTTGTCGTTTATTTTTATTTAAACATGGATTATTTTAAAAATTTACTTAAAAGGTGAATTTGGTTTAAAAATATCTTATAATTTTGATAAAATTTAATTAATTGTATATCTACTTACTTAACTCATTTTCGGTAAAATCTGAATTTAGACTTATAGCTTAGAGTAAACGCCTGCCAACAGCAGACATCAATTAAGCGACTTATTAAAAATCCTAAATTTAAAAAAAAATCTTCAAACATAATAATTACAACCGATTCTGGCATAATGTAAAAATTAATGGTCTCTAAGAAGAACGCAAAATCTTACGTTAAATTAAAGACAATCTCCTATTTGCCTTATTTTTCTAAAATTGTTGGTATATTATGAATCGTTTATTTTTAAATACCAAAAAGTCGACGATAAACAACGGTTTTGTGTGGGAAGCAAAAATTGTTGTTTATAATGTTAGCTATTTTTTTAAAATATGTCTATTTTTATTAACCGTCCAGTGGATTATGAGTTAATAGATTTTTTTAAATTGTCTCTACAATCCGATATGCCTATTTTTCAAGCAAACCTATTAGATCGATGCTCTAGGCTCAAAAATACATTTAATAATAATTATGTAATTTTACCCACCCTTTTACCCTACCTTGTTAATAATACCCACGATGGCCGCGTGGCTTAAACGCCGGCCTATTGAGTCGAGGGCCCCAAGTTCGAATCCTGGGTCTGGCAAGTACACATATTGTTTTTCAATTTGTGTATGAGTCAGAGTATGAACCTAATAGGTTAAGCAAGTCGCTGACATCCATTTCTCGTAAAAATAAAATCTGTTAATACAAACCTCCACCCTGTGGAGGCTTATATGATCCTATTAGGATCGGACATGGTCGAAGAAGAAGAATTTTACCAGATCAGATATTTGAACTTGAGTCTTACAATTAAAACAGACACTTTACCTGACATTACCATTTGTAGATCTCAGCGTACAGAGACATCTCTAGATAAAGTGCCGCCACATTTTTTATATCATCCTTCCATGGCTCCAATATCTAAGAAATGTGTTACATGGATACATTACTAACAAAATATTATATATGTATTACTAATTCTAATTTAAATGCCATCTATACTTCAATATACAATATTGCGAGTTTGGTTTCAGATACATTCAAAAATACACCTGACACCTTTCAAAACTCGCGAGTGACTGGCAAACATATTTGTATAAATCAATTAGGTAAGTTTTTACCTTGTACCTACCTATAATTCAAATATAACTCCCAAATCTACACGTGTCATTCATTGCTCGTCATAAAGGAAGTGACGTCCAAGGACAACGGAAGTAAACTAGACATCGCAAACCCGACAAAAAATACAGTCCCGTTAAACCTTTTATGTTAATTATTACATTTTGTTTCCAACCAATGAGCTGAATTTTTAATGGAAATATAATTTCCGCCATTACTAAGTTTATGTACCTATTTCTATATATACCTAATGATTCTTCTTGATTTGCCGCCCTCCGAGTAACTGCCGCCCTTGGTTCGTTCACAAAATTTAATATGAAAAAAAAATATTATGAGTATGTACCGAAAATCTATTTTTAATTTTATACAATACTATATTTATGCTAGGACTGGAGAGAAAATGAGCAGTGTAAGAAAGGGTAAGTTGATAGACATAAAAAAAATAGTTTATAGAGTAGATTAATAGTGATAGAGGAGGTGAACACGAGGGAGAAAAATAGACGTACGCGGGCATATAGAGGTGTCTCCTAAGGGGATACTTATATTATTAAAGTATGATAGTAGGGTCGGTAAACTTAAACTAGAGTTTATGAAAAATTTCAATTAGCCGGTAGGTATATACATATTCACTGTATTATTAGATTGATTGCTGTCACATCTATATTACCTACCGTTTTCATACTCTTATCATTTAAAATATATCTCATGAACCACTCCTCAACATAGGTACGTTAACAAACGAATACACTTTGGAAAGCTCTAAAAATGTATAAAAATATCATAGCCACTTTAAATGTTTACACTGTCAAAGCTAACTGCCTCATAAAAGCAAGAAAATAGAAGAAAGAGGAAAAAGCGTGTTCCTAAAACTTCAACAGGCATCCAATCCAAGAGCGTAAATTAGACCACCTACTTGTCATATCATAAGTCACGGCTAACACTTTATATACCTAAGTATTATAATTTATAAAAGTAGTTTCTACCATAGTCAACATTTATCATTTACCCTACTCTCACTAAAGTTGCTAATGAATACATTTAAACATCAGCAAAATAATTCCAATATTCAACTGTCGACGTGGCATTTTGCGTAAATTTTGTTTTTACTGTTGAACACTTTTCTGTCCCACTACCGTGCATGTCGTGCCGATACTTTCAAATAAACTTTAGGAGCACAGCCATAATATATAAAAAAAGGTTTTAAAAAGCATATACTCTTCCTAACAAATCGATATGACCTCTAGAAAAGTAAAGTATTTGTAAAATCTATAAAGCCTTTCTGGATAGCAAGAGACGAGCTACTTGAAAGGAATCAAGAGTCTGAGAAACTTTTGTGCCGTTAATGACACACACCTGAGATAAGAAACTCTCATCTCGTAATAATAATATAATAGCTTCGACGAGCTTAATTTCTCAACAAATATATCTTAGATTTAATTAAACTTTTGTGGACATATTATCTGATGTGCTTATATCATGAATAAGTGGGATTAAATCTCTATCTTTTATCTATAAATCCAAGCCGCTGAGGATGATGTTAAAACCAGCCCCTTATAATAAATTATACTGTCATCCATCAAGCTGATGAAAATGTGCTGCCATCTATTGAGGCTTTACCAGTACCTCTGATGTGCTAACAATGCAATTTTGTGTAACTGTGGCAGTTCTTTTGTTAATGCATATCTCGTATATCTTGATGCCGTCAGATGCCCTAATACTAAATAAATTAATTAATAATAAATCCTGCAGAGATCATACAAGTAAAGTTAAATGTTCATGTGGCTAAATTGGGAATACAACGAAGATTTTTTTTTTAAATGTACAGGTGGAAAAAATAGGTGAAACTAGGATTTCGTTAATTATGTTGCGCAGATGGCCAGCTTCCTGTCTTATTCCTGGCAGACCTATTAAAAATGGAAAGATTGTTGGGACTCAAAAGTCAATGTTGGGACAAAAACACAGCTAACGAACGAAAACAAACGATTTAAATTATATATTTTTCAGTCAGTTTTCATTTATAACTCGTTTAATTTCACGTAAAATTCCTAAATTATATTGAAATCATAAACTATATTGGTTAAGTGAAAAGGAAAATTTCAAAATTAATACAGTGTCGAACGCGTAGGTGATAAAAGTTAAGCACTTCACTTCATTGCCGATAGAAAAGTATTGAGTTAAAAGGGTTGGACAATAAATTACTTATCCAGCTCTTTAATGCATTCGACGAAGTATGTAATAAAATATAAACCGCCCTTGTAACAACGAGATAACATTATTATTTATGGTAATCTCTACGAAGCATGGAGTTTTTTTTGTGACAAATTCTTCCTATCGTGATATCTATATTATATTTATTCTGGAATAGATTTTTTTGCAGCGATTCTTGAAGCATGGACACATTTGAACATTTTTATCTGTGACGTCATTTATATATATACTCGTACCAAGGGCGTGCGGTCCATAGATGCTGTGGATACAGAGCATACTTCAATAATTATTACAGTATTATATACATTCTAATGGATTCAAGCTCTGTACTATTCCATTTAAGTCGTTTTTTGCGACCCGGGTATCGCCTTTCGTCATCTTCAGGCGTCGTGTACACTCACCAAAGGTAAACACACACTGACAACGAACACTATAACTCTTTATAGTAAATCAATACAATAAAGTAGGTAAAAACTCCATTAACTACCAATCTAGTCAGAGGTCATAAAAATACAATAAACAAATTATGAATAGTTGAAGTGTCAGTAAAAAATCTGATTAGTAAAAATCCTATCTTATTAACTCATTCGCTGCTGACTATATAATGAGATTTTAATTAGCATCTTTAAAATGCACGTTAATTACATCGATCGGCCGCCTGGTCATTACGCGCATGTGCGTCTTCAGCGTCCAAAGTATTAATAACAATACACTCGATAGCATATTATTATAATAAATCGTCAAAACCTAATAATAGATCATTATTCTTTATAAACAATAAAAATACTACACTCAAGAGGTGTAAATCGTCGATTCTAAGAAAAATAATTAATGGATTAACTAATGAGATATTAGTCTTTAACTGGTACTTACTTTTATAACATTATTTTTACGATTTACACCTATTGAGTGTAGTATTATATATATTATACCCCTTATGATTTAAATATACTTCAAGACACCAAATGCCATTGATCTATACCTATATTTCGCTACCTGTAAACAACAGTAGAATAAGTCATAAGTACTAGTTTCGAGATAATTTAACTTTAATGTTTGTATCATACATATGAAATAGTATCTCCTATATTATTTTTATTTTGTTTTTTTTTATGCGGTTTATAATAAGACATTTTTGTATACCATTATTAACAGTGGTAAATCTTATGCCATATATTCACTAAGGGACAAAAAACGGAGTAACATGTTGCGGAACATCTACGTCGATGTTTTGGAAACAAGGTCGCGGAACATGTTGCTTGTACACCAGGACTCACACCAGTTGTCGCCCGAGGGGTTGTGTTGGTCAGTGCTGCATTCATATTTATTTTAACGACTAACTAGTAGTTTATCTAACCGTAAGAGAAAAAAAGGGTGGTGGGTGCGGAAGTACTCACTACATAGAGAAACAAGAGTGGATATTCGAATGACTCATGTTGATCGACATGTTAAGCACCCATCCACACTAGCCAATATCTGATGCGGGATAGACGCGCGGCTCGTGCGCTCGCTTGCGAAATAAGAACGTGCAACATGTTCCGCGTCACATAGAAATGCTGCACTATGTTGCGTGCAACGTTGGAAGACAGTGCACAACGTTGCAGCGTCACGCAGACTCTATGTTGCACGTCATGTTGAGCAAAGTTTTGTCCCCCTAGTGAATACGAAGTACAGCTACGTAGGTCTAGCTTTCAGCAATCACTTGGCATACTTATATCATACTCGATTTTTTTTTCACTTTACATCTCACTCGAGATATTTGCTTTTGATTACCGTTTTTATTATTTCCATGATACCTACCTAAGCATAAAATAGCTATTATTTTAATTATTTTTTTTGTCCACAATATTTGAATGTTTTTGACGGCTGTTTCTTCCCCATCCTTGCGACGTAGCCTGCACATCAGAATAAAATTAGATTCATACCTTAACAAAATTTCCTATCATTAGGTTTGAAAATAAGTGATATTATTATAACTCCTTAGTTATAGGTATTATGCAGAGTTGTTATATTCTTAACTAAAGACCAAGACACACGGTAATGCGCATTGCGTCAACGATATATAATAATAATTCTAATACTTATTTTTAGATTTAAATATTCTTTGCGTAAATAGAGTCGCAATCACACAGGATCTTAAAAAACTGGAGAAGCACGGAACATGACAGACAGACATTATTATGGAGACAGGTAAAATCCACACTAAATTATAAAGTCAATGGCTTCTCTAAGAATAGAAAAAGCAATTAAATATTAGTAGCGAAGGGTGGAGGTAGGCTGTTAAGATTTGACAAAAATAGTGCACATTAAACTTTGTTCGTCATTCATAAGTATTTGTTTTTATTGAACTAAGACTACATTTATTTACAGATGGTGTTGGTTAGTTTTTAAAAATCAATTAAATCCTGCGTTCTCCAAACCATAATAGTTTTGGTATATTTTGGGCGATTCGACAAAATTGAGCACACTTTTTCATTCATGGTTATTTGTTTTCGTTGAATTAGAAATACATATTACACATGTTGTTGGTTATTTTTTTAAATTCATTAAAACCTGCCTAAACCAAACTACAATAGACAAAAAATATTATTCCATATATAAAATATCCAAAACTATGTATGATTTCATGGCATAATTTTAGATGAGCATTTTTTGACTATAATCAATTATGATTTGGTTTCGCAGGGTTTAATTAAATTTTAAAAACTAACCAACACGATCTGTAAATTGTATTCTTAGTTCAATGAAAACAAATATGTACGACTGGCAAAGTCCAATATAGGTACACTATTTATGGCGGATCTTAACAGCCCACCTCCACCCTTCGCCACTATTAAATATAATCTGAATATACCCACGTAAAAATATTTCGTTTCCTGAAACAATCTAATTGGAATTTACCTACGTTAAATTGTCCCAAATACAAAGATTCCCGTTGTAACCACTGTTGTTATTTTCATCGCAACAATGTCGTTAACCACGCTGATTGGATCGATTTACGGGGGCGCTTAAGGGGTTAAGCCAATTTAAAGTGGGTTGCAATTAACTACGTACCTAATACTAAGTGGTTTTTATAATATCATGGGTAACAATTAGATTAGTTCTGTGGGTCTATTCTATACTTATCGAACACTAAATTGATAAATAGTATCAAACTTAGGGTAGGTTTGTATCAAAATATTAGCACTTATTGTAACAATTACACGAAGCCGGTTTTTATTGTTGCAATAAGTGCGATATTTTAACAGCAGCAAGATAGGTGCTGTTAAAATATAGCACTTATTGCAACAATAAAAACCGGCTTCGTGTAATTGTTACAATAAGTGCTAATATTTTGATACAAACCTACCCTAAGTTTGATAATATTTTTCACTTTATCACTTTAGCGGTCGATAAGCATAGAATAGACCCACTGGAATTGGTATTAATAAGATTTTATTGTGTTAACTGGCAATTCTTGGTAGAAGGACATTATATATTTTTAATTCAAATGAAATATCATAATAATATTATAGTTAGTTCTCTTTCGAATACGGTATCGAGGATTTCACTCGTTAGCGGAATTTTAAATTTTAGCTCTCTAAAAAAATACAGCCTCCTTTATATTATCATAAAAAAATATCGACCTTGTTTAGAAAAAAGGGTGTAACCCTCACAGAATAAATTTGACAAGAGGGGCAAAAAACGTTTTTTGAATGATTTTAGTTTAATATATTTTTTTAAATAGGCACAGATATTGGGTACATGATGATTGATGATTTGGTATAATATATTTTAGATCTAATAATAATTAAATAAGTTATTACAGAAAAATCATTAAAATTGAGGGAAAATGCTTTTTTCCTTAAATTAAAACTTAATTAATCTCAATTAAAACGTGAATTTAAATAATAATTTGGAATTTGCGGCTTACTTCCTTTTTATAGAACGTGTATTTAGTTGTATATATTGTTAATATCTAATAAATGCACTTTTTGAAAAATCGAGGGTTACGCCCTTTTTCCTAAACAAAGTCGATATTATTATGTATCACGACAATTATTTCACAAAATCTATATTGTTAGATAAATAGGGTTCCGTTTAGATTACTTATGTATATATAGTGCATAGCAAAGTGATTATAACAATAATATCGGTACATTAATTATTGCAATAATCTCGTCTCCCTAATCGCAAAATAATCACAACGATATATTTTCTGCAAACTGATCAATGTCACTCGGACCTTGGACCACCTCGAGAAGAGATAGGTAGACGACATCAAGAGGGGCGCTGAGAGGCTGTGTGTCACCGACTGGAGTGAAAGAGAGTTCGGGAGAGAGCTCTGGAGGATGATTGTGCAGTTGGTCATGGATTTAATTGGTATAAAGAACAAGCTAAGTTTAATGCGACTAATAGTCTCAGCTGACCGTTATTTTTATTCCCTCAAATAACACGGATATCACTCGGATCAATTTAATAAACAAGGCGATTATTTAAAATAACTGTTAAGACAGTTAACACGTATTACTTGATAACAAATGCATTCAGTTAGAATCTTCAATTGGTCCAGAGTCCAGAGAGTCAAGTAATGATATGCATTTTGAATCAAGTAAGACGTGTTATGTGTGACTATATTACTCAACGACATTTGACTGGTCAAAGTTAAAGCGGTCATGGGCAGCCGTGTTATAAAATATCACGTCTTTCTACAAGTTGCTGAAAAGATTTTACATTTTTGAATTTATTTTATATTAAAAAAAAAAGTAATTAGGTATATTAGGACCACGAATAAAGAGTGCGGGAAAACCACGAAGGGCAAGGAGAATTCTGTTTCAGTTAGCCATGATAGAAAATATATGATAATTTTATGTACGTAACAATTATTAAGAGAAAACTTTACCTTCGTTAGATATTACAAAGACAATATTAAGTCGCATTTGCTTTTAACAGTTCCATATTACTGCCAGAGCCGAGTTAACACGTCAAAGTATGTCGCGTCAGGCCGCAGACGAGTTAACTCGTCCGTTATTGTAAACGTCATAAATGTTACTTCTTAATAAACTGTGTATATTTTGTAAATAATATTTATCATTTAAGTGTGAAAATATTCACGGTAAACTCGAGAAACACGTTGACTTGGTAAGTTTTCACAAATATTTTGATTTAGATTGATATTATTCCAAAAAAGTGTCCAATTAATAAAAATTGGCTCAGATTTAATATAAGATTTATTAAAAAATACACTCAGATTTTAAATTATAGTATTATATTAAAAAAAACTCTGAAATTTGTAAACTTCGTTAAACAAATTTATAATAAAAGTTCGGTCTTCGAGAACGAATTAATTTTCCAGCATGCTGAGCAGTATATTGTACCTACCTATAAGCTTTCAATAGTGTCTATGAAATACGAATTAATGTCCTGAAGTACTTTTTTATGAATGAAATACCAAAATCTATTCCCAAGTTACTTGGCTTATTGCAAATTATGGAAGTGTCCCCGAGTGGGTACGTAAATTCTTTAATATTAATCACGACTGCGTTTGACATTTGCCCCGCGTACCGTCAATACCCGGATCACTCACTCAAAACTCCTCCAAAATGGTTTAATTATAAAATCAAGTTCGAATCAGATTTGAAAGGAATGTGCCTTCTAGGGTAGATCGGGGTGGAATGTCCCTTTATCATTTTAGGCAAGGCCGCATTATTTATCGAGGTTAATAATGTATTTGTGTATTGATGAAAATGGAGGGAAATTATAAAATTTGGAATATGAATAACATAGGCAAGTACGTAGCAACTATCTAATATGTGTGACGATATTAACATTAATAAGTTCTTAGAATTTCTTAATAATTATTGTCTTCTTACCGAATGGTCTATTAACAACCCGTAGAGCTATTTATTTTAAACAGTTAAGGCGATACTTCAGTGAAACGGAAAATAATTTTCAACTATAGGCGCGACGAAATTTTGGGCTCGCTGGCAGTCTAAGAGCGAACTTCGAGGTGTCAATACGTCAATTTGTTTCGTGATGGCGACGGGGGTATTAATTCTTAAATCGTGTAAAAATGACTAAAAAATGTTACCCATTTACTTGAAAAAGAAAACATGTCAATGAATATATTATTATTGTTAATAATAGAACAATAAACTGAACATTAAGTGGACGCATGTTGTATTTATATGACAGATTATATTTCGTTCGCCACGCGTCGTTTGCACAATCCGCGCATCGCCTAGCCACGATCTTTTTAGACCATGCCTCAACTGAGGTATAGCCTTAATGTTGGTGCATTAAAAGCAGAGTTTGAAAATTTTTAATAACATAATAATAGGTATCATGTATGACGTACTATCATTTGCGATTTTTTTTTTGCAAAATAACTGTTTTACTTTTGTTGACAATGAATAAATTAATAAATAAAACTTTGTTGATTGTTCTTCAAAGCCAATGATTCTCAATGTTTGTCTTGTTGGCAAGGGTGTGGCATGGTGATGTGGAATTTTATACACTAACGTTATACAAACAGTATAGTTGTAAAACTACAAAAAAAACAAAAATCGACTCAAAAAAAGTGTGGAAAGCTTATACAAATTTTAAGTTATTAAATTAAATTAATAAATTTGCATCTCAGAGCCAGTATGTCTTATGTACGATTTAAAGTACATATTTTTTATCTAAAGTATCAGTATCATAATAATATGAAATATCCAAATCGTCTTTTGAGTATCTATATATTATTCGTAACAATAATCCGTAATTCCTAAAATCGTTATACTGGTTTTAAAGTAGGTACATAAATCATTATTGTAAATGTAGAGATCAAATAAGACATTATTCAAAGTTCTGGTGACACGTAGTTAAATCTTATTTCAAAATCATAAACTTGGTTTTAATACAGATAACCAATTAGTTGGCAGAACAATACCGCTATGGAATCCGATTTATCAATCGTTAACTTATTCATAAGTTTACTGGAATTTGCCACTTAACTTAACAAAGTTTAATTTTTGGAAAAGTAAACTTTTCCGAGTTAATAATCTTAGCAATTAACTCTTCGCAGATATGATTTTATTTCCTTATAATATAAATAGGTATATATTTTTATAACGATATTCATGCAAATTCAATCGTAGGCAACACAATAAAAGGCCTGATGAATTACTGTTTTACTGATCAATTATTATTTCTCTCATAATGGCAGTCATAATATCAAATAGGTGAATAATTACATTTAGTTAGAATAGCGACGTTGAATTTATAACACGTGAGAAAATTCTATTTGCACGCTAAACATTTCTATGTACATGAAAATTTTCTTTTATATGAAAAATGTGGGAAAACTATTTAGTGATAAAAGAAACTTGATAAAAGTTATGTTTTCTCGATTATTGTTAGCATTTTCCGTTTCAGGTCTTAATACATGTTATTTACACAATATGTTTACTGTACTACAGGTAGGTAGGTAAATATATACATAATGTATAATATAGTGTATATGGCAACAGTGGCGGCTCTAGCATATTTTAGTAAGTGGGGTCAGATGGCGTGAAATATCTAATAAGTACCTACCTTATCAATATTAATCAAAGCGTAGAAAACATATCTTTTTGTACCTATTACTTCATCTACATATGCCTCCTGCGTTCGAAAGAATCTTATTGCTACAAGGAAAACAAAATACTCTTTTCAAGGATACACTCGCCGTCAACCATGTTTTTTGGGTAAATACGGTTAATTCATACATAATAACTAAATGTGTTGACGGTGACTGGTTGGTGAGGTCCTAATTGTTTCACTTCTAGTTTGTCTTCAAATGTCAATGTACTTGTAACTTATATTTCAATAAATAAACCACCTCATTCATCATAATACCTAATATTATTTATCAAACTTATTTTAATAACGTGAAATTCAACTATCCACAACTAGTACTTTACAATTAATATTTAAGTAATACAAATTAATATTGATTTAATTAACTGAAATAGCACATAACCTTTGTTATTATTATTCAAGATATTATAAATTATTATAGTATGTATTAACAAATAATATATTTTAAAACTTAAGGAGATATATTACATATTTGATCACTTACTGGCAAACTAACTAATAAACTAAACCGGTGGGTCATGGGATATGAATTTACAGCCAACCGAAAAGATAACTTCATAATATATTATAATAATAATACGCCCACTATTGCCTACTCACACTTATGCAGGACCAGGTATCTGCTACGGTGTCCCCGGTCTAGCATCGGTACATGTCGGTACATCGGTACATGCACGATGATGGCACCTACAAAGCGGCCTACAGATGTACTTATTATTCAGCTTCCTTATGAATTTTGAGAATCATAACTGGCAATCGCACATAGCATCTCATAATATAAAATTGCTTTGATTTTAAAGGGGCCACCCAATTTGGACCCCAGATGTATTGTTGTATTGTGCTATATAGGTAGAGCCAAAACTTACATAGAGCATTGGTGTTGGGCCAAGAAACAAGAATCAAGGATGGGCAAACGGTACAAATAAAATATATAATTAATTTATACTTAACAAAGTCAATGTATTGTGGCAGGCATGTGTAACATGAATATGTAATTGAATATTAATTAAAGAATGATGGGGGGGACTGTCCCCTCGGTCTCTTAAGGTAGAGCCGCCCCTGTATGGCAGATCTACGGGATGATGGTTTGACTTGGAACGATGCAATCAGACTGGCGAGCGATATGTATTCTTGGAGGCGCCGCGTGGTGCACATATGCTCCAACTGAGGGGCGGATATAACTGAAGAGAAGAGAAGAAAATAATAGTATATACTTATATGGAAGAAGCAATTCTGAATTAATTTGTATAATACGGCAAAGGCGAAACTGTCCCGGTCGATAATAAAAATACACGACACCTAACAGCCAGTGCAACTAGACGTAGTCCATCCGCAAGTGATATAAAACTAATTAAATTTATTTCGTTATGTTATAAGACTGCAGTTCCAAATATATAATATGTGTATCGTAATAGAGTCTGCAACTAACAGTAAAACAGTAAAGTCAGGATAAAAGATAATTTACGTATTTTATTATTATATTATGTGGATGTACAAAATACAAAAAATTGAATTTGAGTGTAGTCTGCCCTTCTAAGGAAGAAGGCAGTAATTGTCTCTCACACACTTTCGAGATAAATGACATAATGTGGTTTTTTACAACTTTAGTACTGTGAATTAATAAAAAAATGGTGATAATTTTTATTAGTCGGATGATAAAATACAAATAAAGTAATAATAAACAAGCAGTAACTGCAATAAATAGGTGCAATTACTGGCTTTTTGTTAAGAAATTTGTATTATTTTAGCAGATGTCCATTTTTCACTAAGGATTTTAATGGTATTTTAGTGATAATTCTGATTTTAAAGTGGACAGAATATATAGCTTTCAAAATTACCTAACGGATGGCATTCATAACTCAATTTGACAAATTTTGCGAGTTACTACCTTCTTCCTTGGAAGGGCAGTAATAACCTCATTCTTTTGATGATATCCGATCCTAATAGGATGAATTATGGGCCTCCACAGAGTAGAGATTTTGTATTTACGAGAAATGGATGTTCTCTATTTGCTCAACCTATTTAACCTAATACTTACAAATGGGTAACATGGAAGAGAGTGAATAAAATAAATACAACGTCACAACCCATGATACATTTTAATTAATTGCGTCTCCATGATCGATTGGTAGGTAGCATACATCTTCGGTGCTGAACTCTTTGTTTTATTAATTTAATAAAACGATTTTTTATAGTAGTAATTCTACTTTCATTAATTCATATTAAATTGGACCGGTTTCGTCCATATCACAGGAACATGGACTGATCACAAGTAACTAGCACACTGTGGCCGTGAAATCAAGTCACGCGTCTCTATTGCCATAAAATGTAAAAAAAAATGTGATATGTTACTGTCAAACAATAAATTACCCCGTTGTTACTAATACATATTTTTCAAAGTCCCGAAGGTGCATTTTCATAATGGTAGCAGTACCAACGTATAATATTTTTTCCTGGCAAGAAGAGTCCTTCGCTAGACAAATCGTCAACTTTGGGAAGATCTGAAATAGCATACAAATCAGAAGATATTAACAGCAAAGATAAGTGGCATGAAAGTTTTAATTATTATTATTATTCGGAAGTTGAAACATCGAAGTGCTTTTAACGGTATTTTGATAGGATTAAATATTATTGGTCGATTTGATAATGGAATATTAGTTTAAATCACCATAAAATCAAATATGTTCGAACATCTTTAATATAGTTATGAACAATGTGGCTAAATACAGTTCTTCTTCATTTATGCTTTGCCTACCCGTGAGTAGGGAACACCAGGGAATTTTATGCCTCAAAAGCGTACGCGATTGTCAGACACAGCGATTGACAGTCTGTGTTTTTTGAAATTCCATTTTAATAAGTAGGTAATGTTTTGAATTATTTTTGTTTTCCTACTTCTATTTTGTTTGTCTTCTTACATAAATAAAAAAAATCATATTTTTTTTGGAATTTGTCTGTTTTTACACTGATTTTAGGATTTTTACAGGTTTTTTTTTAAATTTCCTGATATCTCGATAATTCCCGAGAATTCTTTTTTGGAAATCTCGAGAATTCAAAATTCTCAAAACTACCGCTCCGTCTCGTGAAAAAATTAAAAATGGCGCTCTGGTTCTGGAATTATTATGAAAAACATTGCATTAATTTAAATCGTTTAAATTAAAACTTAATTAAAGCTCAATTAAAACCAGAATTTATATATTAATTCGGCATTTGCGGTTTACTTCGTTTTTACAGAACGTGTATTTCGTTGTGTACATTGTTAATATCTAATAAAAGCATTACGCCCTATTTCCTAAACAAAGTCTAATAAAACCATCTGGAAAAATTCTTTGTAGCGCAAAGCGGTGGTGATTCTGATGAATATTTCGTCATATTCATTGGGAACTGAGAACTGCAATTTATAATCGCATTTTTGTAGTTTTCCCGCTGAAAAATAAATATTGTTTAGATTCTGGACATTAACTTAAGTATATGATTGCAAATATTGGATCTGAAACGTTTGAATCATTGTTATTTGTCACCGTTTATGACATGGATGATTATCATTATTCGTAAAAAGTCTTTTAATATAACCTCCGCTTGAAGCGAAGCAATTTATTTTGCAATGTCTATAACTTGCCAAAATGTATAAATTTTAATCAAAAGCCAAAGTTAATTATCCAAAATTGACTTTTTGTATCTCAGAATATGTGAATACAGAATTATCCAGAAATGTAATTACTAAGCCATGCTTAAGCTTTCTTAGAATTCATTTAATAAATTGAAATTTAAGTAGGTTATATAAATTAAATATTATTTTGATATTAAAAGAAGTCATTACAATGACTTATTAATAAAGTCCGTAATATTTCTGAGTCGATCGAGGGAAATAATTATACGAGTCAAAGATTTCTTATGAGTTACGAAGTGTTTTTATAGCTGAAATTATTTTTGGTGAGCTTAAGCATCGTCCATAATGTGTAATATTACATCACCTGCAAATTATTATTTTTCGCTAGGAATCAGTCTTGCGATCCAGATTGTCACTAAAGCGCCGGCTAGACGGAGCGACTTGCCTGTGTGGTATAGTTTCTGCAAACTACTTATATAGCGCCTTTCGGCTTGCGCGAGCTACAGTTTTCCCGTCCATACACACGGGCTTCTCTAGGTTAGCTTGTTGTAAAGCATGAGCGTCTAGCCGGCGCTTAAGAACAAATAATATATAGATAATAAAGATATTTTTGAATAGCTTATAGTTTTAATATTTTTTATATTCATAAAAAAATTAGATTTTTATAAAAATATAAATGTGTATAACTTGAAATTATTTTTATTTATATCAAGTAAGTCAGTATTATCTAACAAAGCAAACACTGACATTACTTACGAAAGTTGTTATGATAGTATTCATTCCTTAATTGGCGGACCATACGCAACACATAGCCTGCCACAAGATGTCACTGGCTGTTATAATAGGACATCGGTGATAATTTTGGCAACCTGTCTGTCGCTGCTCTAAACACGGATGGGATGCAGAGATCAAACTAAACACTGAGATTCTTGACCCAAAACTCTTTCCTTGAATGATCAGATGCAGAAGTTGATAATTTTCATGATACAGCCAAAATATGCTAATTTTATTGTTAATTATTTTTTTTCCTTTTAGAGCATGCATCTGTATATTAATATTCCGGAAATTTAAAGTTTTTAAGTATTTTTTTCCTTCAGCGTCCAAGCCTTAACTCTATATAATAGAACCGAATCGACGCGGCATCTTACAATTTAAATTTGTAGCCCCAGATTTACGTCGTGGACACATAGTATTTTCTTCAGTTGTTTAAAATCCACCCTTAAGTTCTCGACATGGCATTTCTGGTCATTGGCATGGGTTCAATTATCATCCCGAAAGTATGTAATGGAATGTGCTCTCTTCAAGAGTACTGTTTTTACTTTGTTTTTTAGTCATCTATGGGAGATTTCCTTATAATCATTTTGAAATATTGAAGTGTGTATGCCAGAAATTTGTTTTGACTTTTCAATTTGAAGTACATTTTCCTTTTAACATCATAATAATTTTAATAATATGGAATAGCGACGTGTATGGAAGCAATAAAAACATAGGTGAAATATTATCGAATATTTTTCCAAGATACCACGAGCAGTTTTTTGAAATAAGGGATGAAACACTATTATTTATTTTCTTTATACACTTTACATTTGAGCTACGAACTAATATTTAAATATGCACTTAGCGCGATAGCTGGAGTATCTATGTTTTTGGGACGCGCCTAGAGGCACTATCAGGGCTCGTGAACGACTGATTATTGTCTTTTAGTATTCACGTGGGGATAGAATAACTACTGCTCTTTTTCCGTTGTGGTAAAATTTATAGAAATATTTACTGTGTTCTATTGGGCAAAGCAGTACACACTGATATACAGTCTGCGATTGTCTCGTTTCAAAGTTACAGATATTGGGCCGTATGTATGAGATTCCGAAAATCTTTATAAGCTATTTAACCGATTTTCCACCACAAAGCGTATATCACTGTTTGTGACGTAAGCAATCTGACGTCACACGTCATTCAAAATGGCTGCTTTATAATATGTCACTTTCAAATGACATTTTAATAATGCATTCATTACAACAAACGTATGCTTGAGGCCTTCGTTCATTTTGTAGACTCTGTAAAACATTTGCAAACTTTAAAAACAGTTCCTAGTCGTGCTGTTTATTCATTTCATTCATTAATTTATTCTTATTCCGTTTTGACATCTCATAATTCTCACAATAGAAGTGATTGAAGTGAAGTTAGTCATAATATAACTGCATGTATTCCCACCAAATGGTAATGTTTACTGTATCCTTAAAGTTCATAATAATTATTCATTTATAATTATCAAATTTATATGGTACCGTTCGCACACTTTCGGATACATTTACAATTTGAAAATTTTAAAATATTGATCGGGGAATGAAATTTTATAAGTTTGCCATTATATGGACGCCATGACACATTATGACGTCACATCGTGACGTCGCTAACCAATGGATTACATTGGCACTCATGCATACAAATGAGCAGTATTTAGCCTATAAAGTATTTGGGAATCTCATGCATACGACCCATAGCGAAATATGTTTTCTAGAATTCTGTCGTTTATAGGATTTTTGATGGTGATTTAGGCATTGGTATCATCATGATGCTACCTTTTTAGTATTCAGGTTGAAACCTTGTTCATTGCAGACCTTTTTAACCCTATTTATGAATATTTTTATATCAAATTCACCTTGAATTTGATAAAATACAGGTAAAAAGCGAGGTATGGAGAGATAGATGTTACCTATACATAGTGCGTACGTATCAAGAAACAAATAGTGAAGTAAATCCGAGTAATATTTGCCTACACCTCAAAATGCATATCATGCAAGAATAATTATTGATCATTGGATCTAGTGATCGGAATTGATGAAGTGATCGTATATCGCAAAGCAAGGCTAGAGTTGTGAAACAGGGAGAGGCCATCATCACAGCATTACATATAAAAGTGCATGTTCGGCTTTGCTGGTTGCAAAAACTTTTCATTATTATATTTTAAATTTTTGTAATCAATATGTACTTAACTGTTTGTTTCCTTAATAATAATAATAAAGAAAACGCTTAAGGACCACAAAAATCGATGAATGATCAAACAGGTAAAAGTACGTACGCGATGTGATAGAGGCATGGCCCCCACATCCTGAAGCAAGCCCCCAGGCTACGATGATTGGCGGGTCCTCTAACCTATCGCTAAGGTTAAAGGCAGTGTAATATTCTATAAGGGTTTCGTGTAAAATAAAGGGTATTCCGTGTATTTCTCGAGATTTTTCATATTTTTATATAAATCTACTTGAATTGACCATATTATGAAGCACTGATTGCGACCCCCTATTGTGATAGCCAAATAACATGCGACCCTTCGTTATATTGGATAAATAGTCATTTTTATTAGTCAGGACTTTTTTAAATCTATTAGAGCGAATTTGTGGTATGTGTTTATCTCACTTAAATGGTCAACCCGCTACGCCAGGCCCCTCTTAAGCCCAGACCCACAGGCTAGAGCCCTGTTACCACATCCCCCCCCCTTGTGGGGGCCATGGATAGAGGTAAAAAAACTGACAAAATGGCATGGCTAGGATATTTCTGTGCAAAATACAGCAAAGAACTACGAACCGTGAAAATTCGAATCAGCTATAACAGAGCTTCCCCCAACAGTATTTAATTTTATAATTCTTGATTGCAAAAAAGATACAGTTTGTGGTAAGTCTATCTGGTGAAATATTGCACAAGTTCTAGGCAATAAACTACGCAATATTTCACAGTGCAAATGCGAAACTAAATTGATCGAATTGTTTGCAAGTAGCAGAAGCTAGCGTTAGGTCAACTGAATAACTCACTTAACGCTTCTGACTTGTTTAGTTACTAACTTCGCAATGGTTGGAAACAGTCTTATGTATAAGGTTATTAATTGACATAGACTTGTTTACGTCTCTGAATAAATAGGACAAAAGCAAAATGATAAATAAAACCAAGACAATAACATTAATGTTGTTACTATTTGGCGGCAATTTTGGAAGGGTTTAGTACTAATGGTTTCTGTGGTCATGTTTCGCGGTTTAGGGTCTCACAAATTTAATGATTACTTTAATAGATCACACAACTTGGAATAAAGTTATTATTATTAATAAGAAAGATTATTATGAATAATTAAAGCTTCATATAATCAATAATAATATTCAATATAGTTATTAAGTATATAAAGTTATTTAGTTAAGGGTGGGTAGGTAAGCAATAACTCGTTACCCTATTTCTCACTTATTTAAACTTATGAAAAAATACTTCACTACGCTTTTCATAGTGGACTGTATTTTTTATGGAATAATTGTGATGGTGGTTGTGGATGGTGGTTGTGGATGGTGGGGGGAGGGCGGTTACTTGGGCGTTTGTCCAGGCATTAACCGTATGTTCAGCTGTCTGGTTGAAACTGGTCCCTGGTGTATACCCTCAGGTTCTAGTACGCACTCCCACAGTACAATTGGGTTTATGGTAAATAAGGAAACACCATGTACCGGAAACAGATGGTGTGAATAACGTAGTTTGCACGGAGATTCGAATATAATTATGGTTTCCATGACGGTTATACTGTACACGCTCGTGGTCTGCAGTCTGCACTTCACTTTTTGAATCAGTGTATGCGCTTTGAATTAGTCGTCTAGCTGTAAAAAGCATATGCGCTCGTTGTCTTGGGTTAATTAAATATTTTTCAATCACGGTCGATTGATGACTCGTAACTGAGTTGCGCCCGGATTTGCGAAAATACTGAGGATGTGAGGTAGTAGGGGAATATAGGGATAAGAGCGATCTTAATTATTGGCCCAAATAATACTTTTTTAAAAATTGTCATCAGTTATCATAATAATATGTGAGTATAGATTTTATATATATGTATTGCGCCACGTACCAGAGGCTCATATAAGATAAATGCGAATTTTGCTATTTGAGACATTTTGTTGATAATTTATATTTTAGAGCGTTTTAAAAATTACTTACAAAAAAAGCATTACAAAATGTGAATTCGTTAAAGGATCTTATTTCGTTTTAATTAAAACCATAGAAAAGAATTCAAAAAACAGAACAGCGAATCATACTCAGTCTCAGAACTCGGTTAAGGCGTCGATTGCCAAAAAGGTGTCTTATTTTGAGAAAGGAATTCCTTACTATCCCAATTCTTGTCTTTATTTCTTGAGACAGCCCCCATTGTTCATTAACAGTAACATTCTTTATTGAACATACATAATTTGAGAAAAAAATCTTTTTGAAAAAGATACCCTGCGGGATTTTAATCCACATACCGTACTTACACTACCCTCTAAGCTATGTGTGTCCTGTCTAATTGCAACGATGTTAACTAGTGTTTTTTTATAAAGTAAAAATTTTAAAAATATGTATGTATATTCAGAAAGCGCTTCAGTGAGAATGATAAAAACCACTAGTTAATTTCGTCGCAATTAAATATAGCTTAGAGGTCAAAGCGCATGGGCGCGAATTACAGATATTGCGGGTTCGAATCCTGCTTGGTGTCGTATTTTTTTCTAGCGGTTATATATTTCTCCGGGGTGTTTTCAAAATATGTATGTTCAACAAACTTTGTACTTGGTATCACTACCAAAAAATTATGATATTTGTCTAGAGAAGATTTTTGTTTTTCAAACGACGTGGCTTGTTCATTATCACTTTCAGGTCTTTATACTTTGTTTTCTCTCTTACTTAATAATTTATTTTTCAATCTCTGCGCTTAACGGTATTAAAAATGTATGTTTAATCATTACTCCTACACTTACACACACTATTATTCCCTTTAATTTACGTTACCACCTACCTCTAAGAGCTTTTAAGTTCAAAAGCCTAAATGTATAGCAACCACGTGCTACACGTAAAATAATAATAATTATTATGTTAATTTTCCATCAGTCAATCTGAATTACGATTCATGTTAATTAGTACGTAACTTCAGTAAGTAAGCCTTCGTGACAAAAACTTAAGTGAACAATCAAAAAATGCAAACGTTGATGCCACATCATATTAAACTACTTCAAAAAATAATTTATATCCTAATTTTTTGGCTATATTATATTTATAGTGTCATATTTTAGTGCTGGACGAATGCAGACGAATGTATTCTGAATAAGTTTTTTCGGGAATTTAAACATGAACAAATTGTTTGGCACAATAAATATTTAAAAGGAATGTAGATATATTTCATTATAATAAAAGAATTATTTTTTTCATTTGTTTCTCCTTCTTCTTTTGCCATATCCGCCACTTAACTGGAGCATATGGACACCACGCGATGCCTCCAAGAAGCCCTGTTGCTCGCCAGTCTTCTTGTTTCGTTCCAGGTCAAACCAGCATCCCGTAGCTCTACCGTATACACTATGTAGCTTGTATTTAGCGGCCTTCCAGGACGCCGGAATCCAGTCGGCTTGAAAAACAGGCAAGCCAGGTCGAAGTTCTCTTCTGGCATCCGCAGCACGTGACCGAGCCAGGTCCAACGTCGCCTCTTCACTTTCAGCGTAATGAGAGGCTGCTTGGTGCGTTCTCTTATCTCCTCGTTGCTCCTAAAGTCATACCACCGCACACCCAATATTCGCCGCAAACATCTGTTTTCGAAGCTCAGTAGATGGTTGCTCTGAGCCTTCGTAAGGTGCCATGATTCGCTACCGTAAAGCAGCACCATCAGAATGCAAACGTCGAATAGGCGGCATTTGTGTTGTTCAATCGTGAGTCGCAGACATTTTGCATCGAGTTGAATGTTGCTCCAGCCATTCACATTCGGATAGGGAGCTCTTTCTGCAAAATGCCATCTCCCGTGATGTGTACTCCCAAAATCTTCAGTCCTTAAATATGTATAATTTTAAACATAATTTTTGTCTCATTAGTGAAGATGGTAATCACTGAGATTACAGGCGTCGCTTATTAATAATCTACTCCACCTAGATTCTAGAGTGATCCTGCGCTGATATTGTTGATTCAGTCATTGTTAATTTAGTCGCTTTCTTCACGATATCTGGAAGGCGCACGTACTTCGACGCTATTAAAGATCATTCTTCTCTATAGACTATACGGATCCTTTTTATTATGTGACTAAAGAATTGGAGAAGGCGTCAATAGTTGAGAGATGCCTAATAGTAATATAACACTAGATTATCCATACATATTTTAATATTTTAAAAGTAATTAATATTTCTTCCTCTCTCTATTTTTAAAATTTGCATAATATTGTGTTGTGTCAAAGAAAATTGTATCCATTGTGTCAAGGAAATTTTATTTTAAGAGCCTTCATTTTTAAGCGGATAAACGAGCATCTGGATAAGTAAGCTATACCTAGCACATTATATGGGCTGGCTATAGCTTACAACGTTTTTATTAGGTTGTATTCTTATTTGTCCGGTAGAAATCTTGCAATCGATTTTTAACTAACTTCCCGACTAGCTACACATTTGAAACATTTAGAATATATCAGAACACAATGCCAATGCATTTTTTTTATACTTTTAGCCATTTTTAAGTAGTTTTAATTTCATTTTGAGTTAATTCTGTTTTGTATGAAAAGTTATTTCGGAAGAAATCCGTAATCCAATCCACTATTATTGGTTGCTAGGGTTCTAACAACTAAATTATTAATGTGCGTTACTATGGAAATCAATATGAGTGTTAAAATGACATTTCAGTATTATTTCTATCAAAAACATTTTTTTTTGATCGTTTAACGCTTTCGCTGCTGAATAGATAATGAGATTTTAATTGCCCCCTTTAAAATGCACGTTAATTACATCGATCGGCCGCCTGGTCATTACGCACCGTGTGCGTCTTCCGCGTCCAAAGTATTAAGCTAGTCAAGTTAAGTTTATATGATTCAACAGAAAATTTAAAAACGTTGTATATAAAATGTTCTTTTTATCTTGTAATTATTGTTTAATATACCTGTGTCAGTCATCGGATTCCTGTGACCCTATTCTCAATTACATTATTATTTATTATTTATTACATATTATTTTAATGTAGAATATGATTTCGTAATATTGAGTCAACGATAGTCAGCAAGGCGTCCAATTGATGCACAATCGATGAGATGTTATTGATTTATTGCTTAATACATTCACTGCTGACTAGTTAATAACTTTTTAATTAACTCATTCAAATATCACGTTAATTATATCTAATAGCCAATTACAGTCGCGGTGCTAGCACTAAATGAGTTTTAATCATTTCAACATAATATTATTCAATAGTGCGTCAGTAAATAAATAGCGGGTTAACACCAACATAAAATAACGCTTAAATATCTATGATAATATATATATATTTGATGGCTCAAACATTGTCACCTAATCTTTACCCCGGCGGCTTTATAAAACTCGTAACTAAAATCCCTTGGAAAATCGTCAAACTATCTTTCTATTTCAGTTTAAGTCCTCGCTCTGTGTATGCACTGGTGTACACTAGGTGGGAAGAATTTGGTAAAATAAACAAGTATGCGAGGTGACGAATGGAGTCAATAGATTAATTAAATATTTAAATTGTTTAATTATGTTTCCGAATGTACCTAGCATGTAAGTTTTAAATAAAGAAATATCTAAATAATAATTATGTATACTGGTATGTGAGGATGATGTTAACTTGTTATAGGTACTATAAAGGAGATGAATGCCGGAGTAAATGAGAATTGAGATAAATATATTATGTAAGCATTCGGTAAAATAGAATAACATGTATAGCAAAATTACCGAAGAGGGTTACTATTAATCTCAGTAGTTTTGTTTTGTATAAGTAATTGAATTTAGTGGCTGCATTTTATATTTTAAAATAATATACGTACTGCACTGCCCTATTCTATTAATCACTCGATATGCGTAAGCGGGCGACTGTTTTTTATTAGTATGTGTGCACTGCTTACACCGATACGCAAAACGAGAACGGTCAAAATATGATCGGCGGGAGATATTATCTGTTTCTTTCTATCAAGATGGATATAATATGTAAATTGTAATAACTTCTTTAATACTTAATTTTCTGCGTAGCTTTATTCCGTAATTTTGCTTTAAATAATTTTACCTAGTTGTTTATATATCAAAATAAGATTTTATAATAAATTAAATGTTAAGTAATAACGCGCGACGCACTGCTAATTAGGTGGTGCCACTGAGGAGGAGGGGGAGGCTTTAAAAAATAGGGCCTCTCCCGAAATAGAGTTGTACGTCAGTTCGTTTCCGCTCCTCTAATAAGATAGATATAAAACCGTGATTATAACAAAATAAATAAATAAACAAATTTTTAATACTTTCTTCAAGAGTTTAATTTACATTATATCAACTTACAAAAAAACTATAAACATTTATAACCACCCTAGGGTACGTGCACTAAGAAGTGAGCTAGCCGGATTTGTGTCGTGCTATTAAGGGTGTGTTAGGGTCCATAGTTGATTGGACAAGTCACTCGATTACAAGTTCACGTTAAAAATACATCGCACCGAATTGTCATTATATTTATTATATTGTATCGATTGTACCCTTGTAATTATTGAAACAGTGAATAAAGTCTCGCCTCCTCCATCATCATGAACAACTACTACCGTATTTCATCTGCAACACCTATCCGCCGCCAAAGTGGAATACTTACATACCATTTTTAAACCTCTAAAAATTCTTTACATAATGAATTCAAAGTAGATAATATGAATATTCACGCTAGGCGACCCTTAAGCGAACGAGCCCATGTTCTGTGTAATTATCGTGTCATCTGGCCTGGCAACTTGACTTGACTTCCTCATGTAATGGATGTGATATTATTAGTATTACAAAAGACGATATCTATAGAAGATTTAATGAGAAGTGAAAGAAAACCTTTTAGAATGGTATTATTTTTTGTATTACATAATATATTAGTTTATCCCACAGAACAGATAATAAAGAGAATACCGATAGGCTATATTCAATACGCCGCACGTTTAAGCAGGATTTTTGAATGTGTGAGTGTCCTACGAAAATGAAGCACGCGTTATGCACGTGCAATAGTGTGTGCAATACACCAACATTAAATGAGCATAAATGCATAAACCGAGAGCAGTTTTCAGTATTCGACGTACAACGTATTCTTGACACGTGTGTAAGTTTAACCCGGATTCTTCCTTACTCGAGACGGTTACCTGCTATCGCCTTACCCGTTGGGTATTTCAGTTCCCATTATTTCTGAGTTCCCTGGTTTATCACCCTTAAAAAATATATATACCTACTACAAACAGTAATCTAAAAAAATATGACAACAACCTAACGGAAATAATGTGTCATGTGTGAGTTACGGGATACTGGAACGCTCTGGAAAGACACACGTATTCATGAAACTACCATATGATACTCATAGGGCCGTATGTATGAGATTACCAAATTATTTATATGCTATTTAACCGATGTGCCACCATATAGCGTATAGCACTGTTTGTAACGTAAGCAATCTGACGTCACACCTAATTCAAAATGGCTGCTTCATCTGTCACTTTCAAATGTAATTTTAATAATGCATTCATTACAACAAACGTTTGCTTGAGGCCCTCGTTCATTTTGTAGACTCTGTAAAACATTTACGAACTTTAAAAACAGTTCCTAGTTGTGCTGTTTACAAAATACGTATAATTTTGATCCATAGTCTCATAGACTAATATATTTTTGATAGTCTATAATCTAGATAGTAGGTAACTGATACAATGCCTCGTATTTCGCTTACAAAATGCAGTATTATTAAAATGGTAACATCAATAGTGTCATACGGTAATTGGTATAAATGATAATATTATACAAAGATCATTACATATTATTATCTAAATCCATTTGCATTTCTGTCATTTATTCTTATTCTGTTTTGACATCTCATAGAAGTGATTGAAGTGAAGTTAGTCATAATATTATGTATGTATTGCCACCAAATGGATATTTTTACTGGCAATACTCTATCCTTTCGTACAGTAGAGTTATAAAATAAATGTGATAAAATAACTGATAAATTATTTAAAGTTCATAATAATTATTCATGTATAATTATTAAATTTATATGGTACCGTTCGCACACTTTCAGATACATTTACAATTTCAAAATTTTAAATTAATGGTTGGGGCATGAAATTTTATAAGTTTGCCATTATTTGGACGTTATGACACATTATGAAGTCGCTAAACAACGAATTACATTTGCACTCATGCATACAAATGATCAGTATATAGCCTATAAAGCATTTGTGAATCTCATGCATACGACCCATAAGGTAGTAAAAATAACAGTTAACAAAGAATGCTGCATACCGAATAACGATAATAAAATATTCACCAGTTTGAATCGATCCTTTATTGGGTGAAGGCCTCCGCTAGTTACTCTCACCCTTATCGGTTCCTAGCTTTTCCTTGCCATGTACATCCACTGAAATTTATGACTTCGATCGGGTTTTAGGGTTTTTTTGTGGTCATTTAGTACTTCTAGGGTACCACTGTATGACAAGATTTGTCCAGCCAATTGCTAATGCATCTACTTGACGACTGCTCTCAAATTACGTACTCTTCTCTTTCTCCTTATACGTTTCTTTTGTGGTATTGTTGCGTCATGTCCAACATGCACCTTTCCATCCCACGTTACGATACTCGAAATTTTTGGATGGTTCATGTTTAACATGTGTACGTGAGCTCTAGTATAGTATAGCATTCAGGCGCCCAAATGCGCTCCATTCTGTGAGCAATCTCATCATATACACCACCGGTCTATTGACATTTGATGTATAGTATAAACCTGTACGATTTGAGTGTCATTGATGAAGATGTAGGTTATGTTGATATGTCTGACGTTTCAATACAAAATTATTCGGTTCGGGTGTATCCGCCAGCACGAACATACCAGAATTTGACCAACATGTCTACCAACCTAAATTTTCGTCGTATTACAAATTTACCAATTATTGTAGATAACTAACTTTCTTGCATATGAAATGTCTTCAGAATGATTCAGTCCAAAAATGGTGTTTATTAAAATTATTGATAAGTTTAATTTATAAAACTGAACGTGGTTATTCCAAGGAATGGAGATGGACAACGAAGAAAGATTACTAGAACAACCTTCATTGCTGAGGATTATTATTTATTATAGTTGGTTTAAGGAACAAAAATGTGGTTTTTGACTTTTTTATGTAGTTTTTTTTTTTAAATACTTATTACAATCCGTTTTAATTTATCTAAAGTTTTATAGTGAAACTTTCCTAATTTTGTCATTGTCATTTAGGTACATTGTAATTGTCCAATGAAGCGAAAAATAAAATTGAGTGCTTAACAATTTGTTTTAATTATAATTTCGTCTTCCAGTTTCTATAAAATTCCTCCTCGCGGTGATAATTCGATTCGCATTATCTGAAGGACAGAAAGTAAAATGGCGGAAGGGAAAGCCGGCATCGCTTTAGCGCTCGTCAAAGCCCATTTGCTGCCATTTCGTGCGAGCGATCAATGAATTCAATTATTATTCGCCATTAATCAAAATTATAAGTTACAAGTTCAAAGTGTAACGAACGTCATTCATCGAGATTAGAGAAGCGTTTGTTTAGGGGCGATGTAAACTTTGCTTAATCTATACCGATTTACATGCTATTATGTGTATACTAATATTATGCTACTGTGTACGAACGAGAATAGAGATACAAATTTAAATTTATCATATCGACTGTGTTTAGGAAAAAAGGCGTAACCCTTGATTTTTCTAAAAGTGATTTTTTTTAGATTTTAACAATTTATACAACTAAATACACGTTCTTTAAAAAGGAAGTAAGCTACAAATGCCGATTTATTATCTAAATCCTTTTTTTAATTGAGCTTTAATTAAGTTTTAATTTAAGGAAAAAAGTATTTACTCTCAATTTTATTGATTTTTTTATAATAACTTAATTAATTGTAGATCGAAAAGATATTAAACCAAATCATCAATCATCATGCACCCAATGTCTGTGCCTATTTTTTTTTTATTAATATTGAACCAAGATCATTCAAAAAACGTTTTTTGCTTCTCCTGTAAAATTTGATCTGTGTGGGTTACGCCCTTTTTCCTAAACATGGTCGATATAAATGAGACGTCGGAAACCTTTTCGGAGTTAGGTATATGCATCGCTGTATTTTAAATATCAAATTTATATAGGATTTATTTAAAAAAGACATGTTGAGTACATAACAAATCTTTAATTTTGGACGTTCACAACATGACATTTAGAATAAAAAGTACAAGTAATCAGTTATAGAAAAAACAATGTAGAGAAAAAACAAAGCAAAAAATAGTTTTATACAAAAGAAATAAAATAAAAAAACAACAATAATTAAAAAAATACAAATTATACAATAAAATAGAATTTAAAAAACAGATTTTAATTATAATGCAATAAGTGCATTAGCCAGCCGCACAGCCCTTGCTATTGGTGCCTGGTGAGCCTGACACGAGGAAACAGCTGTCACCAAAAATAGGTCATGGACCACGCATTATCGTAATTGACGGGTGCATAAAAATTCAAATTTTCTAGAATATCGGGATTGGAAACTATACCACGTGAAAGCAGGGGAAAATGCTAAGTGACCTACGAGCTTCAAGAGAATGAAAGGCGAGCATGCCTTGAAGAAAGTTAGTCGGAAAATACTCGTTTGAGAAGCTGTCAAAAGGAAAATAATTATAAACTTTAAAATAAAGATGACGAAGAAATTTTTCATGGACACGCTCTAAATCAAGCTAATAGGAAACCTCATAAGGACTCCAGATAATGGACCCATACTCAAGAATACTCCGTACTATATCGTCACCTTACTATTAAAAACTCAAAAGTCTGTTTGGGAAGAATGTTGAGGTGAAGGAAAAAAAGTAATAAAATCAATATTTTAAACAACCATCCAATCAGTGAATCTGCTAACACTGGTTGTGAAATACGAGGTTTTAATTCCATATTTTAAACCACGTGACCAACGAGTTTTTAAAATTTGTCGATAGATGTACAGCATACTAGTCTAGAGAAAAGAGGTTTTGATAATATGATTTAAAATGTTTTTTTGTTTAAACTTTGTCGAATAAACTCCATTTTCCATAATATCGGACTTACGAGGTCTTAAGACGATACATCAGTGAAACGACAAATAATTTTCAACTATAGGCGCGACGAAATTTTGGACTCGCTGGCATTCGGTGAGAGAACGTCGAGCTGGGAACACGTCAATTTGTTTCGTGATATCGACGGGGATATTAATTCTTAAATCGTGTAAAGATGACTAAAAACGTTACCCATTTAATTGAAAAAGAAAACATGTCAATGAATATAAATTATGTTCGGCATGCGTCATTTGCACCCGCGACCCGCAATCCGCGCATCGCCTAGCCACGACCTTTTTATACCGTCCCTTAACTGAGGTATATCCTAAATATGAAGGTGTCGATATGTGGTTTTAGTTATATTCTGAGATAATCTAAAAAAACTGTTATAAAAAAATAATCGTATATAATAATATAATACGTATATATTTTAACATTTTTTGTAGATCCTAATCATAAATTGAATTATTAATATTGGATAATCATATATTATTTTTAATAATATATTTATTAAAAAATGGTAAAATTGTAGCTTTTCCATGTTTTTATCGCATAATATGGTTGATTAATTCTTCATGCACCGTGTTGAATACGTTGAATCATGTGTAAACATGCCGTATTCACATATATGATTATTTTAATACTGATATATTGTGGCGGACGCTCACATTGGATTAATTACGGTGCATGATTTTGGATACTCTCACATAGTAATAATTTAATATCGGTTTTATTTGGTGATTTAATCTTTTATTTTATTTTTCCACAAGTGATAATAATAATATAATACATATGGTAGAGAGAAAAAATGTGCTTTACATTGTATCGATAACTGATTTTCGTCAAAATCATCACTTATTATGATGTATTTAATATACCTACAGCGACGATGCCGCATTCAATTAAAAGTTTTATTAATATTTTTTTTTGAGAAACATCAGAAATATCCTAGAAAATAAAAATTACACCGAATGGGATTCATCTTTCACTTTCCGGATAAGTGCTCTTATTCTTTAAGCTATCGCTCCGTCTATGCCTTGTATTTTATGATTACATGTATATTGTACGTAAAACATTTCACCATGGCACAGTTGGCAGTGAGCTTTCTTATCAGAAAGAGATCTCCAATTTTATTATATTCAATATGAACCTTAATTAAAATTTCATAGCTGATTTTGCAAAAATTCTATAATTGAAGAATGAAAACTTAACCTAATCTAACAAATAATCCAGCATATCGGCTATTTTCAAAATTCGTTTGCTGCTGGCTTCCTGTAAAGTGATGAATTTTATGTCAGGACTATACGACCCAAAGAAGTTGGACCGTCTTACGGCCATATATATCCGATACAACATTTTACGGTGAAGTGTGATACGGTGAACTGAATACGTACAAGTTCCCGGACACGCTATTTTATATAATAAAGAATCTTAATTTTATCGAAAAAGATGGTCATCTCTTAATAATGGCAACTGCAATGAGGCTGAACCGTCGAGAAAATAAGAAGGAACAACACGGAGGTGAGAACACAAAAATCTATATCGAAAATAGTTTAGTATTTCACTATTCACAAATTACAAGCACGTTAAAAGTAAAATTTAACACCGGACGTCGGCTACAATTATTTAGTTAGGAATATATTATTATCATTGGCATTAATTGATTACAAAACCGATAGTCGTTCATTTGGAAGGAATTGAGGTATCTGAGATAGCATAGTCATTAGCAATAATTTTCAAGAATCCTAGATGGATCGATTAACGTTATTGTTGAAAAAAGTATCAAAATAAAAAATCAACAATTCCACTAAGCGCCGAATAAATAGAGAGTACCGCCGAGAGCGTGCTAAATATATGGGATTATCTGTTTTTTATAACTTATCGACGACATGATTTCGGATTTATGTCATGGATATTTTTCTCTTTAAAACATTTATATTTGAGTCGCAAAACTCGCTCTCGACAATTTATAAAACCATTTGCCTTTGCTGGTTGCAATAACTTTTCATTATTATATTTTAAATTTTTGTAATCAAAATGTAACTGTTTGTTTCCTTAAGGGCGGACGTGCTCAGCGTAGGTCAAAATAGAGCTTTTATTGCATTTTCAAACCATGATCCTGGACATCCCTTAAACGTTGTAGATAATCTATTTATATAATTTTGAAGCCCTGTTATTTTTTATATTTATTTTGAACATTTTGATGACTGCAAAAAGTATTTTTATTACATAAAATAGTGTTTTTTTAAACCTCTAGTATAAAACCATTAGTATGTTTTATGACGAGATTATTTTTGTAAAATATTTACGATAAAAAATTATATTGATAATCTCTGTGATCCCAAATTTGACAAGAATTAGGCATTTTATTATTCAAAAAATGGGCAAGATTAACGCATTTGAAGATAATTCTAAAGATACTTATTATAAGCTATGTTTTTGACCATTCAAGTGTAATAAACATTTTACGAATAATGATTGCTTTAAAATAATTATTGACCTAAGTATAAGGTAGTGTCTTTTTGAAATACGCAATTTCTTTTGTTATTCCCCAGTTGTTAAGCTACAACATACGGCCGTATCCATAAATTGACAAACTAAAATTGAAGTAGGGAGTAAGATCATGTTAACGCGCGTGTTTAAAAAAATTATATGACATTTTTTCTGAAATAAATAAAGTCGCAAGAGCGGATTCTGTGACAAAGACTGTGATTGTGGAAACTATGATTGTGGATTATGTGTGACTGTGGAAAAGTCATTATATAATTTTATACTGCCTGTTAGATTATGTAGCGTCTCAATAGGAAAATCATAACAATATTAATGTTACTAAATTTTTGTATAACTTTACTGTCCAGGTGCGCACTGTAATTAATATCCTCCCAACATTCAGTCTTAGTCACTATATAAATATTATTTTTATATGTTGTGTTGACGGAAACTGTCATGTCACGTTGTTTTTTGTATAAACAAATAAAAATTGCTTAAAAACAAAGTGTTTCTTCTCAAGATGATTTTTTCAAAAGCTTTGCCACGAAAAAAACTTTATTAAAACTTATCATTTTATTATTTCCACTGAGAATACACACGTGATTTCATTGTAGAACTTTTTGTGAGAGTTACGACTCAAGAACACTTAGATCAGGGATCGGAAAACAAAGGTAAATTACCCGAAATGGAGAAATCATGACAAATAAATTTGGAGGATAATGAAGACCCAAAAAATAAAAGTAAAAGTTTTTATTTTTTTAATTAAGAAAAAAAAATGCACGGGTTTTAAAATTTCACGTAGAAAAACGATATAGATATTGCTGTCTACCTATCTTACAACATTTTAAAACATGGATTTTCTACTTTTATGAACTTAAAAATAAAACTTGGACTTCTAATATTGGGTTGGTTTGGCATAAATAAGGTATGTAAAGCTTTAATTAGGCTGTGATCTACTATCCAGTACAAAAATTGATAGTGATCTATTTACCACAGTCCTCCATTTAACTTAAACAATCATATATAATATTTGGTTATAGATATCGAGGCATTACATATTAATCAACATTTAACTTTCACCATCAGAAAAAAATATATACTTAATTTTCCGTCAGTCGCAAAAACAATAACTTTTAACCTACCTTCTAGCACTCAACTCTATGCAAAGAGCCAACTACGTGATGAGTTTTTTCTTAGTCTTGTGGCAGCCGTAGGTGATGCAGTACAAATTTAAAAAAAACTAAGTAAGTATACAGTTTTAATCAGCGCTCGAAATAGAAAAGTTTATGTTTTTCAAAGCATGATCCTGGACATTTCTTAAACGTTGTAGATAATCTATTTACATAATTTTGAAGCCTTATTATCCTTTATATTTATTTTAAACATTTGGTGACTGCATAAAGTATTTTTATTACATAAAATAGTATTCTTTTAAACCTCTCACTCTAATGTTTTAGAATATAGTCATATTTCAGTACGTCCATGTGAAGTGGTGTTAAGATTTTTTATACTTATTATTATTTTTAAAAGCATTTATAAAACCATTAGTAAAATTTATGTCGACATTATTATAGTGAAATATTTACAATATAAAAAAAATTGATAATCTCTGAGATCCCAAATTTGACAAGAATTAGGTATTTTATTATTCAAAAAATGGGCAAGATTTACACATTTAAAGATACTTTTAAAGATACAGTCTACGAATAACGTTTAGTTTATAATAATTATTGACCTAAGAATAAGGTAGTATTTTTTTGAAATACACCATTTCTTTTGGCATTTCCCAGTGACTAAGCTACCACATACGGCCGTAGCCATAAATGAAATAGAGAGTAAGATCATGGTAACGCGCGTGTTTGAACATGTACCGTTCTAAAAAATAAAAAAATCGCCGAGGTACACGTTCAAACACGCGCGTACCAATGTACCAACAATAAATATTCGGGTAGGTAACGTTTTTCAGCGCCGCAAGTAAAAAACTTGTTCTTTTCTAAATACAGTGTCAAAAATTGTATTATAAGTAATACTTTTCCTTTATCTGCCATATATAAATAAGCAGTGGATTTGTAAAATAAGAACAAAAAATCTTTATATTGTTTGTAGAAAAAGGATTTGAATATTTATAAAGTAGATGTCAAGTTTCTTATTAAACTTTACTAAAAAAAATAATCAAATGTAGGTTATGATTTTTGTTATATTTCCTCAAACCGGAGCGCCATTTTTAACTTTTCAACGAGTCAGAACGGACGTATTGAGGATTTCCGAAACAGGAGATGCGCTACGGTCCATTACGTTTCAATTCGAGCGCTGGTGTTAATTCAATTGAGATAGAATTTTCCTAAAGGAGACGCTGAAACAAAAAAAAAACTATAAAAAGAGGGCGATAAGCCATAAAAAGGGTAATATTCTGAAATAGCGTGTAGGAAGGAGTATAATATCATTTAAAAGAAATAAATCTTTGGTAATATCCAAAAAAAATCCTCGATCCCTGACAGCTGATATTATAGATTTTTCACTAAAGCAGTAAGTAATAAAAAGATATACTTTGTCAGTTTTAATGTTTATTACATTATTAAAGTTTCAGAGAAATCTTTCGGCTGACAAGCTAAAAATACATTGTAGAGAAGTGCAAATTTAATATGATTCTTTCAACGAAATCTCGTACATCTCAAAGATAAAAAGACCCTAAGTTGAAAATTTAAGATAAAATTTCAAGCAATTTATAACACTGATGTTTTATGATCGGATTTACGACGTTTGACAGCGATTTCATTTGTGTCGGATTATAAATTACTTTGTCTGTGTTATTTGCGATTATTGCATTATAAGGGTAGTAGTTACATATTATATTTATAAGCAAAGAAACATCGTTTTAAAATATTATCTACCCAATGGCTATACATAATAAGTATGAGTTAATAGAATATGGCAGAAAGCCATCGAGGTGATGAGTGTTTTAAGTCAGTCTCAGAGAATTCGGTTTTAAAAACTATGTTTATGGAAAATCTTCATTTATATTAACTTTAAACTTACAGGCTGCACAGATACGTACGTTAAAAGCATTGAACTACCAATATAATATTAATGAAAAATCGCAATAAATAAGTAATCAGAGGAAAATGTCTAAATTTTCATAAATTTACTAACAATACTGCATAGGACGACATGATTTCTGTTGATGGAGGATATTGTAGTCCAGTGCATAGATTATCACATCAAGAGTTCTGGATTTTAATCGAGTTGGTGAGGTAACAATATATGAATTATATGATACTCTTAATTTTGGGTGTTTATGTTATTGTTGTATTACTATAATTTGTACCCTCGTGGTCTGTTGTACATACTAGTATCAATACAAAAAATACTTAGCTTGTTCTAGTAACGTGGGTAGGCATCTACACCGTAGTATCTGTTAACCCAACGTCCTTTAACTCAATATAATAATTATTATCTACAAACTGATTAACTTTGGGAACAATACCAGGTATTCTATGACAACATCTTCTTGGCTACGTGTCAAAACTGTGAAATAACATGCTACTCCCATTTTTAACTGCACTTCCATTATAAACTAACAAGCTCCTCCCATTTAGTCGACAACAGCGCCTTCCATTACGTAGCCAAGAAGATGTTGTCGTACAATAAATAGACGCTGATTGAGTGTACAGATCGAATACGTCATGGGTAGCTGCCACTCAGGAGCTAACCCAAAATTGCCGCCCACACAAAATAAAAAAAATAGTAGAAATACGACAGAAGTAAAAAAAAATTTTTTTATTGTCATCAACACCAATAATATATTTTTTAGATATTTTAATATATATTCCGATTATTAAGGTAAGGCATATTAAATCGATTGAAATGTACCGCTTGAGCACGGTAGCTTATAATAGAAATAGAGTAATCAATAGCAAGTAAGAAATTGAGACCTTTTTTCTTGTTCTGAATTGTTTTTTTTATAACAATATCATTTAAAATATTTTTTTCGTACCGCCCCATGAATCTTGCCGCCCGGGTGTTTTACACTCCCAATTAATACCTCGGCTTGGCGGCCCCCTGTGAGAGAAAGTCTAAAAGAGATTTTCATCCAGCACTTGATCGTAACGTTGATAACATAGCATGTTTCTTAGCAGATTTAGCATTTTTGCTAGCAAAATACGCATCTGGCGTATGGCGTTAACTTTAGAGCTTTTCGACAACGAAAACTACTTTAAATTTATCATTAAAAAGCTAGAATATTATACTAATTTCTTTGAAAATCAACATACTGGCCTCTTGTAAATATAATATTTTACCAAAATATAGTAAATTTAATGTTACATACAATAACTATAACTATAATTAACTATTTCTTTTATTCAATGAATAATTCAAAAGATTTAAGAATGTATCATTCTAATTATTGAACATACATAATTTTGAAAAACACTTTCTGAGAGAGTATATTATGACCAATAGATAAAATCTTTTTTGAAAAAAGTAAGCCACCCCGACGGGGAATCGAACCCTGTATCTCCCGGGTTTACGCCCTATCCGTCGCATTTACCAATATGCTACGCAGTAACATACTAATTGCGACAAATTTTAACTATTGGTAAATTTTAAAAAAGATTTTATCTATTGGTTATAATATACTCTCTCAGAAAGTGTTTTTCAAAAATATATATGTTCAATTATAACTATGTGTTAACTAAATTTCATACCTGATGTCTTTTAACTGTATGACTAATATATTTATTAGTTGCAAAAAAATGAATTCTTTTTCAATATAGTCTGTATTTTAATTATAAAAAAATCTAGCATTTTCTCTTACCAATTAGCATATTTTCTTATCCTATCTGTCATATATTTGCAGGGTTGCTTGATCGACCCTGACTAACGATGGTTACGTCGATAAGCATCGTTTACTATTTTATTTCTGTATGAACGTATGTAAAACAAATCCATTTGACATGTCGTTTAGTCTAGGATAAAATTGACACCAAGAGAATAATTAGTTGAACTGGACAACATGCATTTATAGTATTACCTTTTCTGCACGCAGGCGTCATTTTGCCAGTACTGAAAGCACGCGATGACCTCCTTAGCATGCAAATTTAAAATGCCTTTTGTACGACGGAAAAAAAATAAAAATCTCTGTTTACTCGGCATGAACGAATTGAAAGGGCCAATGATAAGATATACGATTCTATACATTATTCATAAGTCGGAGGAATGCTATGTCATATAAATAAAGGCATTATCACGAGTTAAAACTTTTTTTATTTAAATAAAGGTTAGAATATATTAATGTATTTTGTTTATTTTTTTTAATCAAGCCAGTATTTCGTTTTTGTTTTTTTTTATAAATAATCCTGTGCGTATAATTGTTTGCATTTTTCAAGAGAAAATAATATCTTAATTTATACATCTTGACAAGTGATTTTTTATTTAAAGAAAAAACGATAAAGAATTTAAAAAATAGCTGATTTTTAAACGTTCATAACAATACCGGTAGGTATATGAAAAAGGGTTTATTTTACAAGAATTTATAAATACCACTTTTAATAAAATTGTTGAGTTAGAGATTTATTACTCGGAATTCTTTTTTTAACAATAGTGAAATAATTCGGTAAGTATCTAATAAATTTAATAGATACATTTTTATAAAAGACAATATTTATTATTTTGACTGAATATAATTTATACTTAAACACGCGCGTTAACATATCTTACTCCCTACTTCATTTATCATTTGTAAATTTATGGCGACGGCCGTATGTTGTAGCTTAGCCACTGGGAAATGCCAAAAGATATGGCTTATTTCAAAAAAATACTACCTTATTCTTAGGTCAATAATTATTATAAAGCAAAAATAAGTATAGAACTACTTATACTACTATTACTTATACTATTATTACTTAAGTAATCCGTGAAAAATCGAGAGGTGTAAGTGTCTTTGGTTCAGTTATTGGCGCCAATATTTGAGATAAAAACTGAATGAATATTTGAAATCCGAGTGACATATTTAAGTGTTACGATATTACGTTTGTCTCGCTCATCAGTGAGTCAATACCTGAGTGGCTAGGTTACTTGCACGGTAAATGAAAGATATGTGTTAGGGGCCCACTCGGCCCAGATTTTTTTTTTTTTTTTTTTTTTTTTAAATAATTGTATGTTTCTGGGACTTTATAAAAAATATGTAAGTATTATCAGTGTCAGTAACTTGAAATCATTTTTATCTATATCGAATCTAATAATTACAGTATAGTCACAATATTCAAGCTCGATTTATAATTAATTATCTTTTAAATGTTTTTAAATACGCATTGATTAATTTTATTAAAAAAATAAAACTATAAATTATCGAGACATTGTCTCAAATTGCAAGCTTCGGATTTTTCCGCTAGTTGTCTCTGGTAGGCTAAACTTTACCTATTCTCTAACATAAAAATTTAATTACAATGGTAACGTCATAACATAACATTACATTCTAGTGTACATATTGGTAAAGATTATGGTTGCATTAACTTTATCAATATTATAGTCTCGAACTATAAAAATATTGTAATATACCTAATTATTCCTGATTTATTAGCAACAGTTACAATGTAAACTAGTAAAATTAGTGAAATCTATTAAAGGTTATGATTAGTCAAGCGATTCTTATTAAATATATTATACACTTTTCACAGACTGTGAGGAAAATTTTCCTAATAAATCGCTCCATGATTATACTGTTACACCGCGACATAATAACATAACTTAGATAGAGACAGCCATGGCTATAATAAATAAAACTTAAAGTGTTTTAACTGAAACCTCAGCATAGTTGTCAGCGTCGATCTAACTTTCCAAGTTAAGTTGTTTTTTCTACGAGGAATAAAACGTCCCCGAAGACGTAGGCAAATTGCTTTTTAGTTGTGAGGGAAAACTTTCAATTTAAATATTGGATTTTAAATTAGATGGCATAGTCTATTATTCTTTACTACGACACTGCTTTAAAAAATAGTTTATATTATATTGTGGGTGGTATAGTTATATAATTCACACCAAAACATTTTTTTTAAATATTTGAAATATATTATAACCTTTTCTGGTTGGTGCTACTTTAAAATTTGACTGTTCATAAAAAGAATTAAGTACTTCTATAAATTTCAAAACATGAATTTTCTAACAGTTGAACTAACAGTCACCCTTGCACATTGAATATATATAAAAAATGGATTAGTCCAACTCTGGAAAAAATCCCTTACTGCATACCTATTTAATAGATACGCAGTATCTAAATATGATATCACTTAAATTAGTTTTTAATTCGAAATTTAATGGGTCGATGCACAATAATTAAAGTCAGCCTTGTGTTTCGTTTAAGCGTTTTTCTTACTAGAACTAACATTTTTGAATATGTATTCGTCTAGCAAAATCGCATCTGGCATATTCTAGCATTTTTGATAACCCGTCAATCTTAAACATTGTGAAAACAAACGCAAACTAATTGATAATAATATGTTTTCGGATAAATTTGAAAAAAAAAATATTTATATATTCGAACCGTCATATTATGGTAACACTGAAATTGTATTCCAGAGTAAAACATAAAATCAACGAGGTGTTAAGCCAACATACAATGCAATTCATACAAATATATTCATTAAACATCCTTCTTTACTTCGATGAGTGGATCACGACCTTCATTCAACATAGAAACACACCCATTAGCACCCTTTCAAATCTAAATCGTATTTGATAAATCATTAAAAATACATTATTATTTTATACAATTGAATGTTCATGTTATTGACTTTTTGCCTCTAAATAATACAAAATATAACTTAGTGTATTATAGTTCACGTAAATATAAATAAATTGTTTTAATATTATACATTTTAATGTATTACACTTAATCTTTTGATATAGTTCTGAATAGAAACTTTCAAATGGGTTGAAAATAAGATATAGTGAAGTAAAATGAGAAAATTTAAATTATTTATTCTATTAGCGAATATAATTGAAGTGGTTTGAAATAATTTATTCTCATATTCTAATTAAGTACACTCTCAATAGATTAACTAAGAAAAACAATTAAATCAAAACACTCTAACTGCTGTAAGAGAAAACTTTCAACAATACTTTACGTCCGACTGGAAGAGTTTGAGAACCATTAAAAGTAAGAATTTATTGAGTATGTGTATTATTTGGTACAATTACATTTGAATTAGTTAATAAAAATATTATTAATTTTATCAATCTAATTAGATAAACATCGACGAGTATAAATAATTCGGGAATACTGATTCAATATTTTCCTCAGTATATAGGAAAATAATGATCAATTAAAAATAAGTCTATATATCTGGATTTCACTTCATATAATGCATTCATAGTTTTAGCACATGAGTGCTTTGTGGAAGCTTCTTCTTTCAATGAGAAAAGTCATGAAAAGCTCACACCGAGCGTGGTTCTTCTTTACGATAACTGAATAGTGCATAGGTATATTTACAAAACCGTAATCATCCACACTGCAGTCTTAACCGAGCTTTCTCATATTTATTCTTGTATTCAAAAAGATTTTTTGAGGATATAAATTCGTGTGCAATAGTCAAAACGATGGCAAAGGCCTGGTTTTTAGAATATTTATTTTTATTTGTTGACCTTGTTTGCAGAAGTATTGGACTAAACATGTATTCAACCGTCGGGGGACTAAATTAAAATAAAAATATATATTTTTGATCTGTCATCGTTTCTATACTGAGCTATATAATATATAATAATTGAATCACTTCATATATAAAAGAAAAGAGTCAAATAAAATATGAAAAAAATACTGTAGTTGGTTCGCTCAGTAGAAAGCTCAGTCTTCTTAATTTTTTACGGTGTTATTATGTGTTGGAGAAGTGCATATTGAGAATGCCATGAACCTTGATAATGGCTAATTTCTCAGTATTCAAAATTCTCTTCACTGCCTGACGTAGACAATTGATAATTTATGAAATTGACTGAATTTTAAATTATATTGGAGTGAATGCGCTGTCTTCAGACGTAGACGATACTAATTGTGTAAAGCTTTCTGACTTCCAGAAAATCGTTGATTAGTTTATTTAAGTTTCTTATTAACTTAGGATTTGATATTTTTTATTTATCTAGCAATTTATTTTTATTTTCTGTATAGTTCTTGTAACAGATAAAACAACTCAAACTCCACTAGTTATCGACTCATGAACCAGAAAACGTAATACATGGAAATATTTGAGAGTTTTATATTCCATTACACCACGACAAACGTAAAAAAACTAATTCTGAATTTTAAGTTAAGTACATGATAATTTCAATTACTTGGTAATAACGTGAGATTTATTTTTCTTTTAAAAAGCTCTTATAAAAGTTTCAATTGAATAATTTCAGCCCGACGCATAGTAAAATTATTTTACGGTTTCGTTATAATTTTGTATAAATTATTATTTGGTTAATACATCGTAATATATTCGTGTAATACCTATATTATATTTTATTAATTAATATTGCATTCGTTATTGAACATAAACAATTCGGGACACATCGGATACTAGAGAAAATATTTGGTAAACTATTGGTACTCGAATATGCGTTATTACGTTGTATCATAATTTATGATGCTCATACTATCTTATGGTATTATTTCAAATTACGCTAATACTGGCAACGAACTTGTGTAATTTTGAATCTAGGTATTTTTTCTTTGTTTATAGATGGCGTCAGGATCTATCCAACTTGCAATTTACTTGCAAGGGGTAATAATTTTAAATTAAATTGTTTTGGAAGTTGAAAATGTATTTTAAAGAATTTGTCCTAAAATAGATCAGATTTTAAGAAATGAAAGGCTTATTCCGAGTAGTACATATTGGGTTTACTTTCACAGGGTAACAATCGATTATCTACGGATAGAACTTATGATTTCATTAACTATTTTTTTTGTTCAACGAATAATTCACAAGATTTAAGAATGTAACATTCTAATTATTGAACATACATAATTTTGAAAACACTTCTGAAAAGATATATTATAACCAATAGAAAAAAACTTAAAAAAAAAAGGAAGACACCCCGCAGGAATCGAACCTACATCTCTCGGGTATCACGCCCACGCACATTGACCACAATTCTAAAGGAGTCATACTTAATTACAACAAATTTTAACTGATGGCTTTTAATACAGCTAACGCAAGTAACTTAAATTCAACCCTTATAGAAGATCATGGTATTCTATAGGGTATAACTAGGTATTTTTAATAGAGGCAGACACAGAAAAAGTAAATTATATACATTAGTTTATATTTTATTTCAATCTATGTATGCATGATTGAAAAACTTGTATAATACGATAATACAATGGTTAAAAGCTAGTTATCCCTAATTGCATAATGGCAACACTTTAATATAGGTATATATTATTTATGTTCTAATCGATCACATTTAATGTTTAATAATAGGTATTATAAACTAACACCATATAACCACCAACCACCTTATAACACCATAGTTATAATTAAAGGTTAAAAGAAAAACTCTTCAATTTTTGGCATATAAATGCACAAAACTTGTTCCATATCATTAGTTGTGAATTATATTTTTAAATACAAAATTTTGAGAGGAATGATGCCGAATGTAGCCGATCTGAACCAATAACCGTCACATCATGGGGGCCACATTGCTTACTTGTAATTTTTTATAAAAAAACATGTGTATTTAATGAAGGATATATCAATATAAATAGCAGTGTAACAGCTATTAACCTACTGGTGCGTGAGTGCATGACCCAGGACTAGTTCCAACGCACGCCAGCCCTCTCAACATCAAAGGTCAGTGCCTGGAATCCTGTTTAAATCGACCCCCCCCCCAGATCCGGAATCTACAAGCACCCTTCAAAATAACAGTCCACAAAGGCTCTACCAGTATTATTATTTTTTAATTGAAATAATGCCATTTTTATTTGTATCAGAAAATTCATTGCATGAAATACATAATTTTAATTGGGAGGAGGAAGCATTGAATAATTTTAATCTGGTAAAGAGATGGCTACAACAATGAGGGTAAGATAAACTGATTTAGACGTTTTAAAGGTTTTATTGAATTGATACAAACAAGCATTTATTTTATGATAAACGATGATAAATAGTAGTGACTCGATTGATTTAATTATAATAGTAATATGCAACGGTTTCATCACGATTGATGTTGTCAACTGATATAATAAATACATTTCTAAACCTTTTTATACAAACAAATTAATTCAATTGTAAGACTAAAATTCAGGTACATTGTGTCGTATGTTATTCATGTCTAACATAACATTGCGTACATTTTTTAAATAAAAATCTATGACTTCTTTAAATGGATGTCTCACAATAAAAAAATGTACTAAGGATAATATTCTCAAAAGTAATTCTTTTTTACTTAGCATGTTAGACTATTGTGTAAGATTTTTGTATTTTTTTAGATATCACAGAGCTAGGCCATACAATAATGTCAGCGATTTCTTTTATACAAAATAATAAAATAGACTAAACAAGACTGAAATAATATTATTATATTATATCCTACGCTTTTAGAATAACATAATAAAAAATGTATTGTGTTATCTCAGATTTTTGTGGACATATAATCCTGGCCCACATATTGAAGACTGAATAAGAATAAGTACTCGATGTGTTATTATTTAAGTAGGTAAGTGAAATAAATACGATAACAGAGCTTTGATATTATAAAGCCAAAGAATAATTCCATTATATTAATTTATTATTTTACCTGTTTTATATAAATTTATTTATAAATATTTGGGGTAAGTTAGGCGTCTATCCCTGGAAAATCCGTAAACATTGTATGAAAGATCATTGTCATAATATTCCATTATTTCATATTATTGGAATTATCACAATATAATGTACATCGATGTACATACCTTAACCGTTTATGTTTAAATTATTAGGTAATACTTAGGTATTAAAAAAAACGATTTCAAAAAACAAGATGCCCGTAGATTAATTGGAAAAGCATGCTGGCACGGGTCTAGGACGATTTGGCACCGGGACAACTGGACGCCACGGAATTTGAAAATAAATAGACGTTAGGTACCTACTAATGGGTACTTTTTAATTATAAAATTATTTAATATTATTATTTATATTTAAATGATTATATAATGATTTAATAGTTGATGAGAATGTAAATAGCAGACGTAAATAATGATTTAATCGTGCATATGTTTAAGTTCCAACGAAAAAAGAGTTTTTTATTTTATATAAAGCCTTAGGCATGGTAATTCTCAATCCGCAATAAAAAATACATTATGTTAAGAGTAAAATGAATTAAAACTACTAAGTAGTAGATAGAAACTGATTAAAATACCTCGTCTACGTTCTGTATTATACGTGTCTACGACAGTGCGGAATCCAATTGTCCGGAGTCCAGTCGTCCCATTCCCTGCTGGCACGAATCCAGCAGGTACAGGTTTAAGTCCCGTCGGGTGTCATATTTTTTTCTACAGAATGATTATTTTAGCGTGTATATGCATGAAATGTTTTCAAATTATGTTTATTAAATATATATTATTTAAACCTCGCTGTTCCAAATTTAAAAAAAAAAACTTTTTTCCCCTAAGATTTTTATGGTTCATCATCATCATCATCAGCCTGAATCTATCCACTGGTGGATGAAGTCCTCTCCAAGCTGATTCCACTTCTCGAAGTCCTGTGCGTTGCGTTGCCATGTACTTCCGCAGAACTTTATCATTTCATCGATCCAGCGGCCTCTAGGTCTACCTTGCGGACGTTATGTACCTCTTGGGGACAACTGGATGACTAGATTTGTCCAATGATTGTCTCTTCTTCGAGCTATGTATCCAGCCCATATGCCTATAGCTGAATACGTAATGTGCATTTAAATCGAAGATCTGGAAAAATCTAACGATATTTTTATCGAGAGTTAGGACGGAAAAATAAAAATGATACACAAATAATGTTCTTAAAACCTCCACTCTCTGAAGGCAACTTTGATTATTAGCATAAATGGTAACGTATCATCCCTATAATAATGAGTTTTAATAATTTTACTTCAATTTTTGCAATATCCAAAATCTCTACAATTTGAAACGAACATAATATTATTCATAAAGAAATTGACATTATCAGATATATCACTTTCAAATACGTGTTTTCTAGCTGCCACCATACTTTTTAATATCTCTCCGTCCAGGTGCACTCGATATATCTCATATCACAATTATTATTATTGTTCCAAAAAACTATTAAATCTAAAACATGGCAGTAGTAGACAATAAGTTTTAGCGAGAAATAAATGCATATTTCCTCACGAATTACTACAAAATATCACCTAGTTTACACTGCACTGATAATTAACTATCAAATAATTTATGTCAGCATAATATTTCATTATATCTTTTAATAACACGTTATACAAAATAATAGTTTGCTATATTTCAGCACCCTTCGATTGCTTCTGCAATGTGTGTAGAACCATCCGTTGACTGCTAATAAACTAGACAGAGATATTTTGAAAAATAAGTTATTGTGTATACCGCATTTTTATGATGGTGAGTTATAGACAATAGGAAATCCTTTGTTATTAGGTTCACAAAATTAATGAGACTAATCGATCTATATGCCTACCTACCAATATTACAACTTATTATGTTGAAGAAAAACTTCCCATATCATTATCATCTTCAGTCGAGATATATCTCACTTTTGAGGTAGACCTCTCCAGCTACTTCTACTCTTCTCAGTCCCTAGTTTTTACAACTACTTATATCCGCAGAACTTAATTACCTCGTCAATTCTTCAGGTTTGAGGTCATCACTGTAGTATTTTAGTGACCCTTGGGTACTACTGTGGTTTTTGATTTTTTTACATTAAGGGTCCATGTTTCACATGCATATGCGATCAGTACAAACAACCTGAATATATTTTCATTACTATTAGATAATGTTTATAATAACGTGAAGTCACTAGTTTATGCTGATAAACCAGAAAAAATGACCTTGAAAGCTAACAGTACTCCTCGAAAAAGTGGCCCAAAATTGGACGTCTATAATGCGTTTTGTCAAAAATAGCTGCGGTGGCCACATGTCCGAAATCATTTTCAAATGTTAATACCATGTATTGACCTTTTGAATAAAAATAATACTATTGAAAGTTAATTTTTTATGTTATCTTTTTACAGTTCTATCGGACTTAAAAAAATACACTGTATAAAGAATCTTTCGTAATACATCATTGACAAACCCATTAAGTATTATTTTGTTGTGAAAAATATCTTGCATTGAATGAGACTTGTATTAATGAACACGTCATATTATGGTCAGTTACGGTTGACGATAAATAACAGCATTTACCACTATTCACTGATTATTGTATTGTGTTTTTTTTGTATGTGGTTTTTGTAATTAGACGCTTTTTGAATAGAATTAAATAAACTATTTAAATTTAAGAAACTTCTTCGGAACGCGGTAAAGTTGCTCACTAGATGGTAGAGCTAATGATGCTGACGATAGTGTAACTGATTAATAAAACAAAATAAAACTTGCACGACAGCTAAAATCCTCAAAGCTGACACATTATCTAGACAAGGTCATTTTGGGGAAAAACCCACCCATGCCACGTGACAGTTTTGGGTTAATTGAAAATGACACAACTATGTAGCTTTTGTGAGTAAGATTATATCGGATTGTCCGGAGGGGCGTAAACTTTTCTACAGTGAAAATAAAACACAGCCTTTGCTGGAAAATTATCATGATTAAATATACGTTCTGACGTTGCTATATACCTTAAAACCTTCGTTATGCGATATAACGAAAACTCCAGTGGGTTAAAGTTTTGGATTTTAAAATACGTCCAAAACTTTACGTGGGTGTAGATATAGTATATTTATATTTTCACAAACTTATTTGGTTCACCGCCTCTCTTTTAAAGGTTTTTTTTTGTTTTAGCACATCCCCCGTATAGGAAAACTGTATCTATATCGCGATTATATTCAATAAAAATGTGTAGGTAATATTTGAATTTCATCAAAATGTTTATTTAGCGTGTGTGTAATTTTTGATTAAAAAACAACTAGTTTGCAAAACAACTTAGAACTGAAATTATATAACTAAAAGTATATACAAATATTATATCAAATTATTAAAATTAACCTTTGATTGGCCAATTTTTTCGAGTGGATAGTATATACCTCTAGGCATGGCCCCCACAATTGGGGGCTGACAGGGCTCTAGCCTCGGGTCCCGGGTTTAGAGGGGGCCCAGCGTACTGGGTCAACCAGTTAAGTGAGAAAACCATTAATTTGTTCTGAAAGTAAAAAAACTTGTCTGCGGCGCTTTTTTCCTTAATGATTATTATTTATTAAACTATGTTTCTCAACTAACAAAATGGCTTTTTATCCAATATGGCGAAGGGTTGCTACTTATTGGTTGTTACTTGGCTAAAACAAAAGGAAGTCATGATCGGTGCTTCATAATATGCTAAGTGCCGACAACTCAATAAATCACCTGGATTTATTTAAAAATTGCTACACAGAGTACCCTTAATCCTGTGTAACCTTAGCGATAGGTAGGGGGCCCGCCATAGATCTAGACCCGAAGGCCCGTTTCAAGATGTGGGGGCCATGCTTATAGGTAAACTATTTTTGGATTGAAATAAATCACTTAAACATTTGCAATACACGTAGGTAATGATCAATTTAACTAGATATCAGTAATTTTGCATTGCAGATACATTTCCTGCCTCTTATCAAATTCTACAATTTTTTATATTTAGCACTGAAACCAGCATTTAAAACTTAGCTATTTTCTTGCCATATCTAGCTTGCAAAAGTTACATCTGGCGTATCGCGTTAAATCCAGCGTTTTTTGACACCGCAAACTAAACTTCTCATAATAAAGCTAGAATATTATACCAGATTTTCTTGAAAATCAAGATTCTGATCTTCTTTACCGTATGTTTGTATTGAGGTATTATAATAATTATTACAACATAAATTATTACAATATAAATAGTCAAAACTGTCTATCTCGCTTAAAAATTTAGCACAGCCAAGAGAGGTGCTGTTAAAACATAGCACTTATTGTAAAAAATCTAATATATTAATATAAAAATATGAAAAGCTACCCTCGTAAGCTGCCGATAGCAGTCTTGTGTATAGAATAGATGCACTGATACTATAAAAATTATCGCCATCAACGTAAGTGGCGAAAAGTCAATGACCCGATTAGTTGTTATCTACCGAATGTCGCCGAAAACTATAAACGTTTTTTTCTCTCGCCCTGGGAGGCATAGGGTGGTGACTACGATAGCTTTGACCTTGTCCTTGACATTTGGCCGAAAGTATGGTATGTGGTTTATAGTATATTAGTCTATTATGGTCTACTGCCCACTCCGCTAAGATGGCGCGGGAGATTAGCCGTTCCAACTGTTCGTCGTATAAGCCAGCTGAGCGCTGAAAAGGTTCGATGAAAAACAATCGTCAATCTGGTTCGTCGGGTCCGATCCCCTGCGCGCCGGTCAGATTTCAGCAAAGCAAACTTAGTCAGCAGTTAGTAATGCGTATATCTGTTGTATTCGGGGGTACCATTTGGCGGCTTAATTTTAGTCGATTTAATCTCTGATTGCATGCAAACAATGGACGAATATTGACGGAGATAATGCCGATATTATTGTCGCAAATTATATCGGAGATAACGGAATATAGTAATACTTGTTGTTTATATTGATATTAATAATATTAAAATCGGTCTGTGTGATATTTAGATTAGGTATACTTATCCATATATTAATTCGTTATTACGTTTCAAAATATTGTTTTAGTTTGTATATTTAATCGTAGAGTAGACTAGTAGTGGGTGTAGAGCTATTTCACACGAGATCTCAGTTGTCATATACCAGGGGTCAGCAAATACAGTTTGCGAGCTGCATGCGGCTCTTTGGGTATTGGTGTGCGGCTCTTTGCTAAATTCCCAATTCAAATTTTTTACAAAAAAGGTATAAATTGTTGTTGTTTTAAATCCGCCCATTGCAAAAGTCAACAAATTAAATTTTTCTCCATTTCATATTGACACCAGTACTTTTGAAATACATTTTTTATGGTGGATTTAACAAGCAAAGAGTTATGGAGCTTTAAATTTTTAGGTCTTGCCACCAAAATTGAATTGAAATTTAATTTCACAACACAGCGGAGCGCTCTAAAAGATCTAAATAATAAGGTAGATACTACGATTTTTAATACATGGTATAGCTTTCCGAATTCATATTTGAGATACGTGATAATTATGTATGTGAACAATCATTTTAAAACATGAACAATATAATAGCATTTAGAGAAGCGATGAGAGTTTGGAGTCGCGCCTGAAATTAAAAATTACAAGTAACACCAAACATACAGAAATCTCCAAAGAAATGCAAGGAAGATCATTGTTCACATTAGTTTCAAGGACTGCGTGAAAATTCTATGTAACTCATTTTCTGTAAAAATTACATTTAGAGTTTTAACATTAAAAAAACTTATATTTGCGTTAGTTTTATTCTCAAAATCGTCTTCGGTTAATAAATAAACAATAACATTCACTTAAATAAATCATATTTATAAAAATACATGTATGGCTCTCGAATTTTTTTTTAACCGTTGTGATACTCATATTTGGCTCTTTTGGTCCAAGAGTTTGCCGACCCTTATCCTATACCTAACTTGTACACCTAGAGCCGTTTCACACGAGACATTTGTGTCTGGACACCGGTATCTCTGCACACTATATATACATATAAATGAACGCGACAGACGTGTGTCTTCGTCTGAACGCGCCCTCTCGCTACATTTCCACATACATGATATGGTGCGTTCAGACGGAGACACACGTATGTCGCGTTCATTTATATGTATATGTAGTGTCCAGAAACACCGGTGTCTCGTGTGAAATGGGTCTAAGGGTCGTAGACGCCCGACATACTGAATGAATTTGAGGGGTCTCACGATAAAAATAAAATAAAAACAATGTACCTCTTTCCTAGAATCATTACATTTAACAAAAAAAATATTATTATTGAAGATGAATATGATGACATATTATGATGCAAGTGTGCATCTGTTTGGCTGGATATGTTATTTATGGGCACCTTATGATTTTAATTGCAGGGATTTTGTTATGTCTTTGCTACCTTATATTTTATACAGTCCTGAATAAATTATGATTTGTTATGTCCACAATGTTTTGTTTTCTTAAATAAATAAATACTTACTCAATTTGGAAAAAATGTGGATCTTTTCAGATTTTTTTTTTGTAATTGGATAATTTTATTGTATGACTTGTTTGAACTGTTTCGAGGCCCCCTTTTAAAATATTTTGAAATACGAAGCAATCTTCACAGCACTATATTTCGAAGGCATCAATAATTGTAGTTCGCTACGCTTGCCCTGAGGGTCCATAACTCCGTACAAAAATGTGCAGAACACTAATATAAACACACACGATGGCCGAGCGGAAAGTAAAACTCTTAAGCCTAACCTATTTAGCATTCATTATATATTAATAAAAATCCAATATTAATAACGAAATGCGTATATCTTTGTTTTAGCAATGTGGTGCCATAATAAATAATGTGCAAATGACGATGTGTCTATAATAATATGCCCTGTCTGAATAGGATGTAAAATTATATAAATTATATTAAGTGTGTATGTATGTATGTATGTACGCCCACGATGGCTGAGCGGCTTAAACATCAACTTATAATATCGTGGGTTCCAGGTTCGAATCTTGGGTCTGGCAAATATACATATTGTTTTTCAATTTGTGTTTGATACTCTTCAAAGGCGAGGAGGTCGTTGTTGGTGACTTTCACCTAGCCCGGCTCCTCGGCTTGTTGCTGAAAAAGTAACCTCGTTGAAGCGGACAATACGTCTCACGACGCTTGACGCGGCGTGGAAGACCTGGCAGGACGGTGGGATGAATCAACCAAGGGCCGGCACACATATATGTTTTTTCCAAATATTAAATGGCGATTGGAGATAACCAAATATCTGACTCCTGACCATCACACTAGTCAATTTGTAACTGGACACGGTGGGTTCGCTGGCAAGCTCTTTGAGCATGGACATGAAGGCTTCCGACATGTCCATGCGGAGGAGAAATTCAGGATGCCAACCACATCCTCTGGGACTGTCTTAGAATGTGCTCCGAACGGGAGGAGATGCTTAGATCGGTTGTTGGGCCCATCGGCCCGTCCGACTTGGTTGCTACTAAGGCCAATTATCATGCATTTAAAAAAATTGCGGCGTCTTGCTGCGGGCGTGAAGATCTCTTCACATAATTTTTGCTGTCCGTATGATTAGCGTCATTATTTTTGCTATATATACACTAGAATCATTTTTATTTTGATAATTTCCCTGTGCTCTTCTCTCCCAGGCACTAAAAAGTAACTTTAAACTCAGTCAAAGCTCACTTTGAGCGTAGCAACCTTAGTCCTGGGTATCTTCTCCTAGGGCGTTCCCGGACTAAAACTGAACTAGATGTTTCACATCGCCAATGCACGGCCACGTGATACACTCGATTAAGACCGGGTGTGGTGCGTGGCGGGTTTTGGTTTGGAGGGATTAACTTCAATGTGTTTGAGTCAGGATATGTTCCTAATAGGTTGAGCAAGTGGCTGACATCCATTTCTCGTAAAAATAAAATCTGTCAACATAAACCTCTACTCTGTGGAGGCCCATGTGATCTTATTAGGATTCAGACATGGTCGAATATTTGCACAAGCATCATTTTCGATGCGATTGAAATTTATAGAATTCATTAATTGAGTGGATAAAAGCGGCTTTCCACATGTCCAAATGAACAATATTCATCAAATTACTAAAATAAAGTCTTTGTAAACTATTTTGATAACGTGAAGTGTGTAGTTATATTAATTTTATTCATTGCGATCAAAATTGACTGTGGATTGAATTAAATTTATTATACGATATAAGCATACTTCATTGTTGTAGATATCTTATAAGACAATTTTTCCTTAGGTTCGTTTATTTACGCCTCGTGCGTCAGCCTAAACGGCTTTGTTTTTGTGGTTTGACATTATTTTTTGCGTCAGCTGAAATCGAGGGAAATTTATAAATATTTTCGCCGATGCGCGGCGGATTCGTCCCCTTATTCCGATTTTTGTGAGACATGCCCCGAGAATATTCGACACGGATGTGTTTTTATTTTTTCCAGAATATTTTTTTTGCCATATTGTGATCGTTTTGTATTGTTATAACAAAAAAAAACACGTCTCCCTTCAAATAAAAAATACCACAAATAAAATACAATGTAGGGAATAAAAAAGCAATATGTCAAATGTCATTAATTTTATTGTTGTATATTTTCAAAGGATATTCTTTTTTAGGTTTTTGTTTTATGAGAAAAAATTAGTTTGTCGTAATGATTATCATTCTTTTTCAGACTGTCATCGTGGAGTTCTTTACATGTCCTTCAGTCCTGGATAGTATCTTCTTCTTGGAGCCAATTTCAACTACCAAAGATGGGAAAACCTCATTAGTAGGGTACACTTGAGATCATGGCCCCCACAAGGAGGGGGCTGACAGGGCTATAGCCTAGGGGCCCGGGTTCAGGAAGGGCCGGGCGTGACGAGTCCACTGAAGTGAGATAATCACAGACCACAAATTTGCTCTAATAGTGAAAAAAAGTCACCTGCGGCGCTATTTTGGTTCAATAATTAATAATAATTAAAATATTTGATTGTACGATGCAATTTTTAACTGTGTGCCGATACTCGACAACTCCATAATTCAAATGGATGTGCATATTAAAAATACAAAAAAATCCTAAAAATACACCTTAATTTTACCGCATACAGTATACACCATGGAAAGCGCTACTGTAGCGCGTCACATTGCCTTTACCATTAGTGATAGGTAGGGGAGCCCGCCAAACATTCTCGCCTGGGGGCCCGCTTCAGGATGTGGTGGCCATGCTTGAGATAATACGATGAAATGGAGGTTACTTGATGATAAAGCCCGAAAGTGCGAGAAAACGTAAACCATGCAATGCCTATCTTCATGCCCACTAAAAAAGAGCATACATCCTAAGTAATACGATGTTACATTTTGTTAAGTGTTCTCCTTTTTATACCATATCTGTCACCAGACAGTTTTTGTCAATCTCTTCCCTGTCTGTCGCTGATATGAACAGAAATATTGTTATATGCTTCAACCTATCTCTGAGATTTTTGAGTTTTGGCTGAGTTTTTATTCGGTTACTGGAAATATTTTCTTTGAATAATAAGAATTTGATTCTTCTCAGTCTATCAGATCATATAGCCAAAGCGCTAGCTATAAATATGCTAGGTTATTTTAACGATGCACCCATCGAACAGTAGCGACGACTCCATACTAGGCGGTTATTTAAAGCCTGCCATCTTAAGAAAAAAAAATGCCTAGTAAATATTTAAATAATAACTTCATTATTCACTGACTACCGGCTTGCTTAATTAGACGCCAAACTATTGATACTGATAATTATGCAGCTATTACGTCAACGCAATCCAATGAAATCTAATAGTAATTTGGTATATTTCACGCAAACAACACATACGTATGATTAGAGTTGGGTTTCGGGAATTCTCGAGAAATTTTCGAGATTTTCAATCCCGAATCTCGAGAATTGAAATTTTTAACATTTCGGGAAAGTCCGAATCTCGTGAATCTTTTCTCGGGATTCGGGATTCCTTTATTGTCAAATATTAATTGAAAAAACGATTTTCTATATGAAAAAAGTGGACAGAAAACACAAAACGTTCAAAGACTGATCGGGGCGTTTAACACAACGTCGACTCAAAATTTGACTCAGAATTTTGTGTTTCAAAAGCGTACACGATTGTCCGTGTTATTTGAAATTCCATTTTAATACGTAATATTTTGAATTATTTTTGTTTTCCTACTTCTATTTTGTTTGTCTTCTTACATAAATAAAAAAAAATATTAAAAACTATATTAAAATTTTCCATTTTTACTGACAAAAAGCTATTACATTAAAATTTTGTTCCCACATGGACAAGTAATGGGTAGCTATTATTTGCATAATATTAAACAATTATAAGTGAAATAATATACTATAACCTTTGAGACATTCTTTTTGTTAGATAACTATGCTTTGCATTGGCCAAATAATATTATATAAAATATTGACTGATATTCCTGCTTTGTTTCATGCCTTGATATAATATTGGAAAACTACTTTTTGCATTAGAGATGTGCTTTATTGAATTTCGATAAAAAGAAAATGAAAATGCTTTAAACCTACTTAAAGTCGAATAATAACAGGCAAATTGAATTTTGAACTGCGATCCATTTATATAAAAGATTTTATCTAGAGGGGTGGCTCGCCGAAATGATAACCTGCCAAACAAATTTTGGAAAATGAGGCCATATTTTTCATGAAAATTTTCAAGTAAAAACATTCTCTTTATCGACTTAAAAAAATAAAAAGGTAAAATTCTTTCACGCTTCCTTTTTATAATATAACGAATATTATGCTAGAAGAGACGGTTGGTGGCAACCAGCTGTCTTGCTAGGCATTGCAACAAAATTTGCATCCTAACCACATAGTGGTTGATTTTAAAATATTTTAGTGTAACATAATCGATTTTATAGGCTAATACAATAAAACTATTAGTGAATATTAATCAAACCGGTCACGGTTCACGTAAAATATTAACGTTGGTTATAATTCCGTTTGTTCTGGTGACGTCACCTTTGGTTACCGTACGAGATTGACAATAGTCCTCTTGGTAAAAAGAAAATGCCTAAATTGGTAATATATACTGACCTGCTAACCAAAAACACTGTCCTAGGTTTCATCACCATTATTTTGCTATTTGTTTTCTCTATAAAATGATCAAGGTATCAAAAATTAATTAGAATATTTCTATACATTATTACAGCCTACAATTATTAGTCATAATACTATCTCTTTCTCACAATTACGTATATTTTTCTATGTGGCATATAATTTTAGATCTAACTCTTTTGTTCGTAATGGAATGCGATGCTCTGTTTGAAATGTACATTTAAATGAAATCTGACAGATACATATCAATTATATGTATTTACTGGATAATGTTATCGATTTTGAAAATAATAACATTTTAATTGGATGTTATATTTATGGCTCTAGGAATAGCCCAAATATTAAGATGACGAAGCGCATATTAACTGAATTAATTAATTATTCATAGATTAAATATTAATTATATTTTATTATTGGGCTGGGTAACCTAAGGTGACATTACAGTAACGGGAGTGTTAATAATATTCATAATGCTAATATTAATATAATACGCAGGTCACATGAACTGGCAAGAAGAGCTCTCTACACGTGGACAAAAATCTTTAAGCCTTTACGAGAGTACAAAATCTGAAAACGTTCCTATTCACCCCATTTTATTGTACCTATATAATACGTGTCTGAGGTGTCAATGAATTATTGATATTTGAATAAAAAAATGTTTAATTAAAAATAAATGTTACTTTAAGTGAAGAATGGAATCCTTTGATTCAATATTATTATTTTTGGTACATATTATATACAATTAAAAACAAAATCACAGAAAATAACCATCGTCATAATTATTTATTCATTGCAAAAGTGTCAAACAGGAAAGTGAGGTTATGTCATTCTTATTTAATGGTTTTCTTATATGAATAGTTTAACAATAAGTAATTGCAATTATTGGTGAGTCGTATTCAGTGACAAAGCAGGGTTGCAAAGGGGTGGAACATCTATAGTCTAAGGGTGGAACATTATAAAGAGCGGCGAACGAATACAAATATTACAACTTTTGAGAGAAGTGGTGGTTTTTACGAAGCAAATGATGCGGTCGTTTCCGTTAGACAGTATTGGTAATATTGGTATCTTGGGTAAAAATAATCGAAGCATAAAAGTGCTGACAATTGTTATTAATACATAGTAGTGTAATGGCGGTTCAATATATTTTTTTCACCTAGGGACTCTTTAACTCTGTCATATACCATAGATTGCCACGTACCTAAAACCACAACTATTTTTGAGAGTAGGCTTTTTAGAAATGCTATAATTCTCAGTAATTGTGTGCATGTTAATTTTAAGATTTTTATTGTAATTGCCTGTGTAAGATGGCTGATAATAAATAATAAAACAGATAAATGGATACCTAACGAGTTTACTGACGATTTGAAACTATACATAAAAGAGCACGGTATTAAAAGAAGCGCCTAGTTTCAAAACCCCCTAATACGATTTTACGTAGTTTTGAGAAAAACTCTTATCTATTAAATCTGTAAACTTTATGAATTTATTGTCATACATTCTACAGAGTATTTTGTTTTATATATTTTACTCACTTCTAGCATATTTCACTAAGTGAATAAATTAAAAATCAAAGATTCTCATTTTAGGTGATTCTGAAACTCACATATTGTAGCAATGCATCAAGAAATCGTCAAAGGCATCTCGTGGTTATTTTTATTGGATAAAAAATAAAGTGGTTGGTAAAAGTTAAAAATATATTTATTCAAAAAATAGTCAAAGGAACTAAAATTATCAATAAAAATTATATTTATAAGATAAAATTTATTGAATATACATAATTTAAAAAGACCTCGGATATATATTTTCAGCCGGGATCGATCCATTGCTGGATGAAGGCCTTCCCTAGCTCCATCCACTCTTCTCGGTTCCTTGCTTTTCTCTGCCACGTACTTCCACCAAAACTGACAAGTTCGTTAATCCAGCGGGTTTTGGGGCGCCTCTGTGGCCGCTTAGTGCCCCTCGGTTACCACTGAATAACTGTATTCGTCCAGCGATTGTCCGTTCGCCGTGTCGCATAGCGCACCTCGGATATATACCTACCAGAAATGACCTTTATTTTAAAAAAAAAACATCTTTTTTTTTTTTTACGAGAAATGGATGTCAGCCATTTGCTTTTATTTTTTTTATTTATTTGTGGACATTACAAATTATAAGTTTAAGACGTTCACAACATGACATAAAAAAGAGATAGATAATATGTTATTAAACAAATATGTACATACAAAAATATTAATTATATAGGTACATGGAAATACACCAGATGAGTTAAGCAGACCCTCTTTAAAAAAATTATAAAATAACGTCCACCTATACTCATCCTCACGTAGGTGGAATATATCAACACCCGAAGCAATTTCGTTGAACATAGTTATCGCCCTCCCAATTGGCATTACCAGTGGCAGGTTGGTTCTGCACCTTGGGAGAATAAACAACTGATGTTCTCTATTTCTAAGATAGTTATCAGGGACACACAGGTCAACACTGCCCAGAATGGCAGAGTTCTCATTTATACCTCGTATAAGTCGAAAAAAATACATAGCTAAATAAAGATTTCTTCTAAATTGCAAACTGCAGTATGTAAGCATGCCTAAGAGAAAGTCAGTTGGATAAAGCCACGGATAGTATCCGTACAACCTCAAATAAAGGAGTCTCAAGAATTTCTTCTGAACCCTCTCCACCATAAGGCCATACTTCAACTGATGCGGTGCCCAAACAATAGACCCACTCTCAAGTCTGCTACGAACTAAAGAATTAAATAAAAGTTTTAATACCGTAACGTCCGAAAAGACCCGGGAAGTACGCATGACGAAGCCCAACAATTTAAGCGCTTTGTTACAAATGGTAACTATATGGCTAATAAATGTCAGTTTACTCTCAAACGTAATGCCAAGATCCCTTACAGATAATATTCGTGACATCATGATGTCACATCATGATGTCACATCATCACGACACATGACGCATCGAGTATTGGAAAAACAACACTTTTGAGGCTCTGGTAAACGACAAAAGATTGCATTTATCAATATTGAATTCTAGTTTGTTACGCCTGCCCCAATCTAATATAATATCTATATCAAGTTGGAGCTGACGACAATCGTCCAAGGTGACAACTTCCAAAAAGAGTTTCAAGTCATCAGCGAACAACAAAAACATAGCATTTTTTATTACCAATGCTATGTCATTTATAAAAATCGTGAACAGCAACGGCCCTAAGTTTGAGCCCTGAGGGACACCAGAAAATGTGTTAAAGGTCTGTGACTGATAAAGGCCGTACGATACGTATTGTTGACGGTTCCTAAAATAACTCCCGAATAGCTTCAAAAATCGATCAGACAATCCAATAAGTTGGAGTTTTTCCATCAGGACATCATGATCGACTTTGTCAAATGCTTTCGAGAAGTCATCGTAAGAACAGTCAACCTGGTGACCTCTATCCAGGGCCGATGACACATAATTGGTAAATACCATCAGGTTAGTTTCCGTTGATCGGCCTGCTCTAAATCCATGCTGTTCATTTATTATAAATGACTCAACTTTTGGAGAAATCATGTTGTGCATGATCATATCTTAAGAACTTTTGCTGGTGCAGAGAGAACAGCTACCGGCCTGTAATTTTCCACTGATGACTCTGTACCACTCTTATGGATTGGAGTAACCTTCGTCATCTTCCACGTTTCCGGAAAGATACCTGTCTCCATTGTAAGATTATAAATATATGCAAGTGGGCCTTTGACAAAATCAACACACCCCTTTAAAAAAAAATGTAGGGACGTTATCAGGTCCCAAAGAGTGAGTATTTTTTAGTTTTTTATTAAATTTTAACACATCACTCTCACACAGGACTCGAACCTGTAACCACTGGACTCGCGCCAGCGCTATTGGCTTATTTATCCATTTTAGGGGTATTTAAAAAGCACACCCGACCATTTTAGCGGGTTTTGAAATTCACCCTAGTTTTTGATCATATTATATATTGACGGTTTTTGGCGTTAATTTAAGCTCAATCTTTGGTCATAATATAGGTAACAAAAGTATCTATCTAAATACATATCTAACTCAAAATTGTTCAAAAACTGTTTTAGGGGGATTTGAAAATAGGTTTAAATTATGTAAGTCTGTTTAAGGACAGCACTTTGCCAAGAGACGTCACTGACCATACTGTAAAATTTAAAATTAAATCTTAGCACATTTTTATAAAAAAATGTATTCATTCAAGAAAGAAAAATCCCAGTCTTTTTAAGGGTTAGAGACGACTTGTTCATTTATAAAATCAAGTAGCAATATACAATAATATAATTTTGAAAAGGACCGTTGATTGCTAATCACGGGTTTGTTCAATTTTTTTACCATTTTTAGGTCACATTAATAGGTATCTGTTTACTCTTTCATTTTATCTGTCTGCTTTTACATTATATTTCGATTGGAATGTAAGCAGATCTCTTATATCTTTATTTTATATTTAATTCTTATTACAGAATTACATTTTTACTCTTTGCGGTAATGTTACTACTTTAAGTACTTTAATTTAATATGTTCAAAATGATTGGGTGACTAGGTACAACGAAATAATGACCTAACATAACCTAACCTAAATAGATTCCATAAAAATTATCCATATATAGAAGAAAAAAATATATGTATATTATAATCTCTGGCTGTTCTGTTTTGGCACTGTTCTGTTTTGTCATGCTCTGTTTTGTCATTTTCTGTTTTGTCATGTTCTATTTTTTTATGTTCTGTTTTGTCATGGTTTGTTTTGTCATGTGCAGTTTTGTCCGGTTACCAAATTAATATATTTTTAATCTAATTTTAATACATTTTTTTGTATATATAATGATTTTTTTTAATTAAAAGTAATTATGCTTTTAACTAAATAAACCATCTTTATTCTCAATGCTTAAACCATTAATTTTTAACTTATTTCTCTTGTGATCCGAATAAAATACTACTTACACAAAGATGTCAAAGGAAACTTTGTCTAAATAGACCAGCGCATCTATTCTATACACAAGGCTGCTATCAAGGGTAGTTTATCATATTTGTGTATTGAGATGGTTAATTGTTACAATAAGTTAACCATCTGAACTATCAAAAAGTGCTATATTTTAACTGAAATTGTCTTGGGTTTGTTAATTTTTAGGACGAGATAGACAGTTTTGACAGTTTTAGACGGATAATATATAAAAATTATAATACCTCAATATATAAATATGATAAACTATCGTCAATAGCAGCCTTGATTATAGAATAGATGCTCTGGTATATTCAATCATCAGTCTGCGGTCCGAACACGGCTTTGGACACCGAGTAAGTGAACAGGGAAACATACATTTTCCATAAAAATTGATCGTATTGAGGACATTTTGTTTTAAAAAAAGTGATGTGGTCGATAAAGAATATTGAGGAAACTTGAATAAGTTATGAATTGATGTTATTGTTAGATATACAGTTTTATAAAATTGCAAAAATCACATACAGATAAACAATGCAGAAGCGCCAATACTACAGTTATTTGCCAGGGATGCACTGAGATAACTCATAATCTACAGCGTGCTTTTAAATTTTAATACCATGTTTATTTTTAGAAAATAATAATATATCAGTGATGCCATTGGTTTCAAACTTGAAAACCTCCATTTATACTTGTTTTTGATATTTTTTTTTTATTCTGATTATATAAGTACTTTTCCATCGTATATTCATAAAATATACAATCCATCTCACATTGATTACAAAGTTGTTAATTTTCATCAGTCATTTCTTTCAAAAGTTTAATGAAGTTAGGGATATTTTATTTGGTTTTTCGCCTTTTCTAATTGTAAATTAATATGTTTACAGAAAGAAAATATTTTATTTGAAGTCCGGTTTTTGGCAATTATCTGAAAATGGCGGAATAATATGGATGTTATAAATATTAACTTTGAAACTTTCTGGTACTGCTATGCTATACCCAGTATTGAGTAAGCAATCGTTAATATCACATTTCATGTCGAAAACGTCGTAAGAGCTGCCCAAGTCGGTTCAATCAGCTGTTGAGCCCATCTGACCGTTCGACCTGGTCGCCGCAAAGGCCAATTTTGGTGCATTTAGAAAATTTGCGGCGTCATACTGACAACGTTATCATCTATTTACTTAAATTGTTTGGCAGTTTTGTAATGGATATTTTTTACTTAAGTACCATTCTTTGAAAAATGTATCTAAATGATTTTCTCTCTTAATGGGAATTTAAACTTAAAGTCATGTAAATTTAGACAAAGCACACTTTAGTGCATGGTGACCTAAGTCTTGGGTAACTGTTCCTATTTGCGGATGTGAAGATTTCTAAAGATAGTTTTGTATATCCGTATTATTTAAGGTTCGTTTTTTGTATTATATGTGGGTATATTATTAAATTCATTAATTGTTTAATAATTTTCATGCTTCTCTCCCACATGGCACTTTTTTTTTATTAAATTAAGTCAACTCAGTCAAAGCTCACTTAAGAGTGTGTCGACCTCAGTCTTGGGTATCTGCTCCTGAGAAATTATCAGGCGAAAGCAACTGCTGATGCTTTGCATCTAACGTAGGGTCTCGTGATACGCTCGATAAAGACGGGTGTGGTTTGGTGGCGCCATTAACTTTAATGTTCAACACCACTGCAATGACAACAGATGTCATGTGCAATAATTCAGTCTATGAAAAAAAAATCTAATATATTATCAGTGTTGTTCTTTTTAAACTTTTTACTGAATGAAATGTGTTTATTTATTATATTATTATTACGATAAAAAACTTGTGTACGTTGAAATATTGAATATAGAATAAATCATACGCACTTTGTTGACATACTAAAACACTTTTGACCTACGTGATACACGAAAACTACATTAAATCTGGATTTGTTTGTAAACTAAAAAGTTAAAATATAGTTCACATCGTCAATGCTTGGTAAAACAACAAGACGGATCCCCGCACAAAACTTTTAATATTATCATAAACTAACAAAAAAAAAAAACAATGCGAAAAGACTTTGAATTCTCACACCGGCTTACCACTCCAGAAAGAAATGTTTTCCGCTAAAAGAAAATGGGAAAACCCCAAGGTTTATTTGGATGAAATAAGTTTTCCTACGAACAAAAGGGGTGTGAATTAAAACAATCTGTGAATAGAAGAAAGTGAGATGCTTTTGATAAAACGAAAATATGTCTTGGGAATTATGAACTGGGAAATCTTTCACACAACTAAGAAGGCAGTCAGTTTATTATATTATTATATTTTATATAAATCTTCAAAATAAAGTTATTTGTAAGTCAGATTCAATCTATCTCAAAGACATAATACAAATAGAGAGAAAATATTGTTGTATGTAGATTAAATTTCTACGGACAATATTCACCGTATAGACTCAATAATAATTATCATTCCAAATAATTGGGATGAAAGTGCTTCAGACAACAATGTAATTTATAAAAATTTTCACAACTTTTTTGTTAGTTACTAAATACTTATTACATAGTTCTTATATTTATAATATAAAACTGTTATAAAATACTATACCGAAAGATCATACGTGGTGCTACTGCCAAAAGTTGGTAAGTCTAGAAATTATAATGCGGAGTAATTGAAATTTAAAGTGTGATAATATGTCTTTTATTTTGTTAACTGTCAAAACATGGTGGAAATGCATTGTATTTTTATTTTTATTTAATAAAACGCAACTTTTTTGAGTTGAAAATGTCCCACTGAGGTGGACGAAACCGGTCCTAAAATATATTAAATAAAGTGGAATAAGTACTAAAAAAAAAATTGCGTTTTATTAAATAAAAACAACAAGTGATAATATGTCCTATAAAATGAGGCATAATGCGAATTTATTTGCGCTAGACGTGCACGTTCTATAATATATCGGATGATCTTGATTTTTTTTCTAACATACATATTTATATAATATCGATTCTGTTCTGGCAGAACACACTAACTGGATAATACTAGTTTTGAGTAATTTGACTTTGAAGTTGTTAAAATATTTGAAATGGTCTATCATGTGAGTTTATTAAGTAATCGTAAAAAGGATGATTTTAAAATAAAGACTGTTTATTTATTAAGAAGGTTTCCAGACTGTAAAGTTTGAAATAAGGAACATTTTGGTATAACTAACTCAATATGTATTTTTTTCGAATTGGTGTATTCTGCCAGAACAGTGACGATATATATGTACACATAATCCATTGTTAACTCTTAAGACCTAAATTATCGACTTATAAACTTTTGGCAGCAACCCAACAATAATACAAATCAAATAATCGCGGTCATTGATATTGTCAGGAACATGAAAACACAAACTCACACAGATTCTAATAGGCTACCGATCACTGAGAGCCTATCTAATAAAAAAAAAATGACGCATGATGTGACGGCAATACGTCTCAAACATTGTGGCATGTCGTTTACGAAATTGAATTTCACAAACTTTATGAAATATTAAACATCAAAATAACACAACACGAAATATCTAATTTTGGCCATTGAACATAGGTAACTCACTATAGACTTCTAGAAGATTTATAATATTTTGACCACTCATAGATACAATACGTAATCAACTAATGTAATAGTAGAACCACCTTGTACGGAAAAGCATGTGCATGGTTCATATTCAATTATTTTAAAAAGATAATTATACTCGCCCTATACCAATTTCATATTTTATATAAGTATATTATTATTATTATTATTATATAGTGGATTTTAGATCTTGAGCTGTTGTTTTCCTGCATGTATCAGATTTTATTATACCGACAAATACTCTACACAAATTTAAACGTTGTATGCGCGTTAGAAGTTATACTTCTTTGGCGAAACAAAACAAAATAACCCGTCACCCGAGTCTATTAATATTACAGTAGATTCGGTTGATTAAGACGTACGCGATTCATCTGTGTCTCATATAGCACATGATAATTGTAATTTAATTACTGTATTGGGCCAAAACTCATCTTTGCAATACAGCGGTTATAATCGATTCAGAAGTGCCCACGATGAATTAATAATCGACTCGAATTTTAATATATATTTTTTTAAATATTTATCAACTCAACATTAACAAAATGTATTTATTTATTGATAAGTATATAATTTTACTGATAAATAATACTTACATAAATATAGCCTCAAATCTTGATACACAATCTTTACAATGAAAAATATACACTCCAATATAAATAAAGTTTTATGAATATAAATAACAGTGTAGAAATATTGGTTATGTTTACAACACGTGCTGTTTACTTAGTTGTATTTAACGACTAACTAAATGACACTATGCGCATGCGCATGTACCCTCGAAATCGAAATAAATAATAAATTGTGTTGGATCGGCGCGCGCAACTTCCGTCACACGTCAAACGCCAAAAATACACTCTGATCTGTTTTCCCAAACGCGCCAAACGACTTCAAAAAATATCAAAACATTATCACTTTGATTGCTCCTCTTTTCATCGTTTTCCAGCACTGGTCGTTTGAAATGTTATCTAGTTTGCAGTTATTAATTATTTTGTATGGCTTAAATAAGATACAAAAAGTATTGAGAGTTTTCGTGTGCGCTAAATGAAAAAAATAAATTCAGCTTCCCCAGACGTCCGTGTTGTAATCAGCGAATTGATTGATATCTTGTGGTCTTGTAGAGTTTGGCGTAACATTGTGTAAAATTATATTATTTTCATTTTATACTTAATATTTGTAGGAGAAATACGTAATAATTACAACCAAATATTGTATATTAAACTGAAACCATATCAATGATATAGCAATTATTTCAAAATAATGGGAATCGAATGTGTTCAATATTCACTCGGTTTTAATTTTAATGCGTTTATAATTCACCCGCAGTCATTAAAATCGACTTTCAAACGCCGAACAAAATACCGGATGTGAGGTTAGTTTCCGTTTCCGCCAGAAAATTTTACCACATTTCCCGCGCTTGGTAAAAAAAAACAATGGCCGCCGGAATTGGACGTAGAGATGCGAAGAATCGCCAGACGGTTACTATTATCATTTCTGATAGAGATATTATTATATTGTTTATTCATTTCTAATTAATTACTCATAAACATAAAAAATGTTTTGTTACGAAATGATTTTTGAGTATGTTTCTAAGCTGTTAATAATTAACTAACATGAAAGTTTTTATTACTGTTGATTTTTGGCTAAATATGAATATTCAACGCTCGTTGTTAATTACTTAATAATATTTATTACGTATATTGGTTAGGTACAGTGGTTGTCAAACTTTTCATCTCGCAGTGCCCTTAACTCAACACCTTGATTCAAAATTACAAACGATGGTCACCGATATTAACGATATTAATTAAAAATATTTTAAATGCATACTTATTAGTTAATTTAGTTGTGGTTAACTATGATAATTTGTAAAGGATGTTGGCTGGAATCTAATAGATAGTAGTTTGCGTTCCGTTCCATACCAATATATTTTAAGAAATATTTTAAAAACAAGTTTGCTCAAAAAGTATATTATACACCACGGCGAGGGGTGAGGATAGAGGTAGACTGTCAAGATTCGACATAAATAGTGAACACTAAACTTTGTAAGTAATACTTATTTGTTTTTATTGAGTTCAGAAAGCGATTTGTAGATGGTGCTGGTTAGTTTTTAAATTTCAATTAAACCCTGCCTAAACCAAACCATAATGGGTTTACGTATTCTATTGGCGATCCGATTAAAATAGTGTATAGTTTTCAGTCATACTTATTTGTTTATGTTGAATTAAGAAAGAATACACACTACAGATGGTGGTGGATATATTTTAAAATTATTAAGCCCTGTCTAAAACAAACCATTATAGATAAAAAATATTCTTCGATATATAAAAAATCGAAAATTATGGATGGCTTAGTGGTATAATTTTAGATAGTTAGATAAACGAATATTTTTTGACTATCTGTATTTATGGCTTGGATTAGGCAGGCTTTAATTGAATTTTAAAAACTATCAAACAGTATCTACAAATAATTGTAGGTATCCATTCGAATTGAAAACAAATCGTTTGACTGACAAAGTTTAGTGTTCACTATTTATGTAAGATCTTAACAGCCTACCTCCATCCGTTGCCACTGTATAATATAATTTTATATATATTATAATTTATAATACTTATATTATGTTGAGTAGTTATCAATTATAAAAATTCTAAATACGTCATATCAAAATAAACAAAAGAAAATTGCTCAACAAAAATAGATAACTCGTAAATCATGCTTTTATTGCGTGATTGGCATGTCGTACGCCATGTGGGCGTTCATGAAATTTGATTTTGTGGCCCGTAACAAACAATCCCATATTTTTTTCTTTCGAATAATATAATAATATTAATAATATTTTGATACCAAGAGAAACAACATAATGTCCTTAATTGTATTATTCTACGATCGGCGAATTGTGTCTATAATCATGTGGGAGTATTTTCAATAAGATACATATTATTTATTTTAATATAATGTTTAAGTATTGAAAACTAATATTTTCTTATAGTGTGGATTATGTCGTGTTAAAACTTAAAAAAGAAAAAAATATGACATTACTCTTTTAAAACCATAACCGTATTAGCTTCCGTCTACTCAGATTTCTCTTTTCGACTACGAAGGATACAACAATGTATTATATTGGTAAGTAAGTACTAAAATTAAATTGTCATGATAATAATACTTCCAAGATCGTCATTATGGCCCCCACAAAGGGGGGCTGACAGAGCTCCAGCCTGGGGTCCGGCGTGGCGGGTGGACCAGTTGTGAGATAAACACACACCAGAAATTTGTTATATTATTAAAAAAAAAATCGCCTGCGGCGCTATACTACTTAATAAGAAATTAAAATTTAAAATATGTAGTTGTACAATACAATTTGATGTGATATAATATTATAATGATTGATATAATAACCTACATGATAATTCACGTGTATCGTTTTACTTTAAAATTATTTTTGGTGTTTCCTGAATAATAAAAATTGCTATTTGTCCAATATCGAAGGGTCAAATGCTACTTGGTTACCACAAGAGGGGGTCGTAACCATTGGTTCATAATATGATACTCAGTACTGAAGGGGATTAATTTAAAAATATAGAAAGTCGCTTAAATACACTGAATACCGTTTGGGGAATACTTCTGTAGAACATCACACTGCCCTTAACCTTGACGATAGGTAGGGGGGCCCACCAAATATCCTGGCCTAGGAACCCGCTTCAGGATGTGGGGCCCATGATCTTTATCATAATCAAATCTCTGCACAAGAATAGCAAATGAATACCATCACAGAATAATTCAGAGTTACGACCGGAGTCAAAGAGGGTTTGCTCTGTTTCTCATCTTCATCCTTTTCGACTTCAAACTACGTAAGTCAATACCACTTAAGTGATGCATAGTCTTAATCCCTGCGGTAAACGCGAAACAGGTTAAAAAATAAGTACTGTCGAACAAGATCTTCCTGGCTACGTGTTAAAACTGTGAACTAACAAGCTCCTCCCATTTTCGATTATAGCGCCTTCCGGTTAGCGATGATATATCGACGTGTTAAAACTGTGAACTAAACAAGCTCCTCCTATATCGATGACAGCGACTTTCGGCTTGTGCCTAAATCTTCTTGTTGGACAGTATGTACCTACTGTACTCTGAACTGTGTCCGATAATGCCTTGAAAATTTGGGGGCATGTATTTCTAATCGCGTAAAATACTGCATTTAATATTGTAGTCTATGGACTCCATCACAGCAAAAATTAATAGTGTCAACCAGAAAATAATCACGTAGTAATGACATTATCATATTTTATTAGTTTTACCCGTTTACACGTGCGTGCTATTCGCGCATTAAATTTTCTGAGTACTAAACACCTATGTACCATTTAGTTAGGCCGAGGTTGAAAGCTACTACCTAATCAAAATTCTATAGTAGGAATCTATAATAGTCTGAGTGTACTTAAAAAAAGTAGATTCTCAAAGGTGGATTATAAGGAGTTATAATACCTTCTAAGAAAAAAAATTGGCTCCTAAGTCAGTATTTTCTGAATGAATGGCACGATATCTTTAGAAAAGAAATATAATCTATATAAAAATGGCGGCTATTTAAGAGTTTATCTATAGATTTTTATGTATAGTCACTTCTTTGAATCAGATAAAAATAATTATAAGTAGGAATTTGAAATATAATATATTATGTAATACATTTTAGATAATATTTAGTTAATTTTACAAATAGATAAACAATACATAACAAAACGAAAATAACACCAGTAAACATGTAATGATATTAAGACTTTTATTCAATATAGTTACCCAAGTTATGTTCCCTGATTAGAGCACCAGCTGGAAACACTGATTTCACTAAATAAACAGTGCCAGTAAACAGAAATTCTCTGATGTCAAAGAGCTTTTTAACGCCGACTGCAGAATTCGTTGCGCTTTCTGCATCGCTTGATTTCTTGCTTTTATTTGACAACAAGAGCACAATAATGCTGCATCGCTCTGTCACTCTACACTGCACTCAGTATGTTGCGGTGAAATTGTGAAAATCGACGTTGTATCCATTATTCAAGACAATAGCTGGGTATTGTAGTGAACAACAAAACCTCTTTTATATACATAGCTAACTGAAAAAACGTATCTTATATAAAAACGAGGGATGTAGAGTCATTAAAAAATCGGTGTGTGTACTTATGTACGCGCGTTGGAAGTCATACTTCTTTGGCTAACAAAACATAAACAAAACTTGTGATAACCTAGATTCTTCGACTAGCTCTTAATTATCTTGTTAAATTACACACGTAAGAAAACGGGCCGCTTATTGAAGCGCCGTTGGTTTATTTCTATACGCTTTAACTTATATTACTAAATTATATAATGGTTTCTCGTTGTTTTTATTTATAAAGTACCAAATGTCACTCTGACGTTTATTAGTTTGTTTACGTTAGAAATTGCAACTGGCCGACAATAATAAATTCGCTGCCTAGGCAACGGAACAATTCTAAACTATAATATTATACGGTATAATAAATTCGCTGCCTAGGCAACGAACAATTCTAAAATATAATATTATATGTATAATCGTCATGATTGCAGTATCATACTGTGGCGTAAAGGAAGTGCGCGTTCGGCTGATAACCGAACAATCGGTGGTTCGAATCCAATCGAGTGCAATTTTTTTCGTGTGGAAAAATAAATTATGTGTTACATGTCACACGCCAAAAATACACTCTGATCTGATTTTCCAAACGCGCCTAAAGAAGCATTACTTTTTAGAAGAATTTCAAGTCTACTGTCAGATCTCGTCGATAACAGGAAGTCACTGTAGTCGCATTTATAGTAGACTTCGCAGTGACGTACCTGTGATGGCGGCAACGCGTGTTTAAATAATGTATCGGCTCTTTTGTAGATGCGTCTCGTTTTTAGCAATAAACCAAAAGTTTACTAATAATAATTCTAACACCTATACTACACTTCATCATAACACATATATTTTGTTAAAGACCTTGATAAAGGCCTCTGCAGCGAGCCCGAAACGTCGAGGAAAGATGGAAGAAGTACACGCGGTGGAATTCCACAAATCTATTACGATAAAAAACAACCGTGAAAGTCTCAAAAAATATTATTTTATCACTCTTTGATCTATCTTATGTATTCGTACCTTTATTACATTAATTGTTACACGAGTCTTGAAAAAAATTAGAAGTGTAGGTTTCTTACTGAAATAACGTTTGGTTTTACTTTCATTTAGATAGATATTCGTTAAAACTTTTTAGATATTGTCATTTTTGTTTAAATAATATAATCATAAAAATATGTTGGTTCAATGCCGCTGACAAATGCACTTAATAGACAAATAAATTACTTTATGGAGTGTTTGAGTTGTGAGAAGCGCACTATCACAATAATAAATTATTTCCCTTGCAGCTTGTATACTGCGTCACCGTTTGACTTATGTGACACATCTCTGACAATTAACAATGAATTATAGTAAATTCATTAACACGCTATCGTTGTGCAGACTATGTATACCGGTACTACCCACTAGTGAGGAAATTGAAACTGTCAACTACAATAAACTTGAGTTACAGAGACCAATGGTACACATATTCGAACGCAAATGCAAAGTTGACGTGCATCAGGGCCATTGATATACTACTAGATGAGGAGTTCCCATACAAGTTTCATTTTAAACATGTACCACAAAAGAAGATATTACGAATATCTTCTTATAATATTTCATTGTAGGTATAATGCGTTAAGACCGTTAACATGGATTTCCGAATTTCACCCGTATTGCCCTGGCTTTACCAAAAATTCATGTCTGAGCGGGCAGAGAAAGTCATCATGCGCTGACTATTAGTTAGATAAGTCGGTATTAGTAAGATGCAAGCTAGATCGGGCTTAATCATAATTATTGCCAGGTCGTTTTCGAGACAAATATTAAGTGAGCTTATATCGAGTTAAGTCCGCTGATATTAAAACAGTAAGTTTTAACACTGGCCGAGTCGCTGAAAATCGGGCGTCATTTTAAGAAGCATATGATTCATCCAGTAGTATATCAATGATCAGAGCCCAGTTACGTTAATCGTAATTATTTTTTGATTTTCCTTACATCAAGAGTCAATGTTTCTCACGCATACGTGAGCTCTGGCAGAATATATTGGTTCTTAAACACTTTACGCTAAAGACACAGTTGAAGGTCACTTTTACTACTTTAAGATACTATTCAGGAACTCAAATACACTTGATTTTCCCTCCACCACACGCCACGACTCAATACATGTTATGCAGGTGTAACGAATGTTAGGCGCTCTTCAAAGTTGTCGCAGGAGAAATTTCCCAATACCTTGGTTGGCGTGCACTAGAGTGTGCATGATTCTTACTTCGATATAATGTATTATGGTTAATTCTCGATGAGAAAAGACCTCGCTCACCATAAAATACCGCAAACTTTTTAAAAGTTTAAAAATTTCCCTCGTAGATACCAAGTTACAATGGCCGGCCGGTCTAACTGTTTAACCGACATAGGGTCACTCCCAAAGGATGTGATGAGCATCTTGAAATTTGCCACATAAACAAGTCGGAGATTCTATTAGGCCAAGCTGACAGATCTAGGAGGAGAACTGAGAAGTACAATATTCTGAAGTCAATCTAGTAATCTCCATGCGCCACTTTATATTACATATATATGCTACTTTAAATGCACTACATGTCAGTTTGGTTCTGCGAGAAATCTTGCCATACATACCACCCATCAATTGAGATTTGTTGTCCTAAGATAGACGTAGTTTTTGACTCGCCCGCTTTGAGTTCTAGTGAGAAAGTATTCGGCACCCCTATAATCTCTGCGACACGCGCTAGAGTAAAATAAAAGGTTTACAGATGTGTGAGATGATTTGCTGTGGTGTCGCCGCCAAATCTTAGTTTGTTGTATAGCTAATCGTCGATAATCTGCGAGCGCGTGTTGCTAAAATTGATATTTTTTGTGTTAAAAATAAAGTCAGTGGTAAATATTTTTAGTTAATTAAGTAGAAAATAAGGTTCTGTGTGTTGTATTATAATGTGATAACCGTACTGATAAGCAAGAAGATGGTAGGTATTACGTTTCATATGTAAGTTGATACATGTTCGTGATAATTTATTTGTATATTATTATATATTTTAATATCAGTGACCTAGTGTTTCTTTAAAATAACTTAAATTATGGATATCATTACTTAATGGTTGCATTTTGACCGCTTAAAAATACTATATGACCTTAAAAATAGAAAACTATATTTTAATTCTGAGCGTCTAGTGTGAGCACTTTGGGCGAGCACTAGCAAAATGGTCTATGGTCTCAAACATTTGTGTACGAATGCGTTCGATCGCTCACAAGCCAAACGCACGGCACGGAGCTTTATTTAGCAATGGGTGGCGTTTAGATGTATTTATAGTCTAAGGCTCCATGCCAGTTTGGTTCGGGAAATCTCCTTATACAAACCACCGTTAATTAATTTTTTTTTCACGATACACGTAGTTTTTTACCCATTCGATCAGAATGTAATTGCTATAGTTCAGCAAAGAATTTTATCATTTTTTTTTTAAATATTCATCTTTAAATTTATATTTGCAAGCTTTTGTATCCGGTTTTCAAGGTGTTCTGAGTCATTTGCAGAAAATAATGTCGTCTGCAAAGCGCAGGTAGCTGGATGAATTCTCCTCTTTTTTCCCAGTCAAGTCGCCTGAATAGATCTTTCAGAATTAATAGCGGTGAAGCATCAAACTACCAATTATATTATTATATAAATGCAGTTATAAAATTAGCATTCTTATACGACCATAAGTTTTTTTCTTTTATGCAATTTTACATCACGCGAATAAAGCGCAAACCCATTGCTTTTATATTATTTTCTATGGGAAAAACTAATGAAAGGAAGAATCAAAACGCTCTTCAAACTTTTGATTAATCGAGTCACTTTTTAAAGAGACTGCTTGTTTGATTTTTATGATACCGAGTAATCAAAGCGGGACACTCCAATTAATTCAAATACAAGGCAAAAAAACCGCGCAACGCGTTTGAAAAATGTCAAAGCCTATTATGTAGGCAGTTGCCTATGCATGGGGAAAAGTTACACAAAAAACATAAAAATGCTTTTAAGAATACACGATCCACGTAACAACAAAATACAAAAATAGCGTTGGTTAGTATATTTTTTGAGGTAAATTAAAAATTAGTAAACTTTTATTAAACGTGCAGGAATCTGCTTTATTATTAATTTATTGTAATTTATTTTCTGGACGTAAGCGGCATTGTTTAAAAGAGAGAAAAAATGGAAGTACCTACTAATTATTTTTTCTTAAGATTATGAGTTAACTTGAATGATTAATTATTAATGTGTTTAGGTACCCATGAGTCAAATATATTTATTTTAAATACGACATTTTTTAGATACCTAATTACAATATATATTTTTCTTGTCTGGCTGTCTCTGATGCACGTAGATTTATATGCGAAAGAGTTTGCGTTTTCGTTGCGCAATCGCATAAATAATATAATGCATCCCTCTCATGCGCGCTGCCCTTATAATTATTTAGTCATGTATAATTTCCAATGCATTGCCAATTGCATATGTACAATTTTTCGAACACGTCGCTATGTAACTATGGAGCTTTATAAAATTAGTTATTTAAAACAAACAATTTATTTAACAAATTTTAAACATAATTTTAAATTAAACAGTTTTATTCTAAATTGAACTGTAAAATAAATAATATAAATGAAAATAGTCACAATTCTATTTAAAATATTTTTTTAAATATTAAGATAGAAAGATTGTTCAGTCAATTATTAATGTTTTCATACCAATTTTACATCATACAGTGCCTTGAAATCAGTCTGCCTCTAGAGCCTATAATAATAATATATTCTTTCAACCACCAATACCTTCAACATTATGCATTTCGTATCCAGATACAATGTATTGTCTTCTAAAATAGGTAACAAAAGATGTCCAGAGAAATACTTCAGTATTATAAAACAACAATAGTGCCATTAGTCAATATCGCTAATCACTGTCTTTGTCAGCGTAGGGGTAGTCAACTTGTCAGGCTTATGGGAAAGAGAAGATTATTGTGAATACAAAAATACGAAATGAGGCGTCTAATTCCAAAAAGCGATGAAAGTCCACATTTGGTCAAAATCGAGAAAAAAATACGCGCGTATTCTTTGTATAATTTTACACAATATGTATTGATCTATAAATTCCAAAATGCGACATAACCCTTCGAAAAAAAATATTTTAAGTCTCGATTTATTACAAAAAGCGCCAAATCCGTGTTTCATATTATTTACAGCTTGGTTGATTTCGCGCGTGTTTAAGTCAACCAATAAAGGAACGTTTAATATTGAAAAGGGCGTCTCCCATGCTGTAGCATCTGGTAAACTCATGACAGTGCCACGGAAATATGTGCCTTATGCAGAGTAAATTAAAAAGTGAAGTACAAATAGCGCTACATCCAATTGTATTTTGCCTTAATTTATTACATTTAAGAGTTTATCGTAGAAAAAAATTGCCATTTGGTTCTAATTTCGACATAGAATACAACGGAAAAAATAATCTCACGTTAAAACAAATAATTGAAGCTTGAAACATAAAAACGTTGTTTCCCGAAAATATTGAATTGTGGACTTGTCGCTTTTTGTAATTAGACGCCTCAAATAGGAAACAAGCGTGATAATAAAAATAAACCAAAATTATATAAAATAAAATACATAATAACAGGTTATAAACAAAATATGCATCACTGTTTGTCTTCATACTGTGAATTTTACTGCTAGTTTTCTTCGCTCAAACTACATAATATATCTAATTTAAGCCGCAAGGTGAATTGAAACTAAAGTATGCCAGTAACAAATTCAATAGAGAAGAAAAATTAATCTTTCTGAAACACACTGCAGAAAATTCTTCGGTATTTTTTTTATAAGAATTGTTTTATTAAGAACGTTTTTCTTAGGTCGTATTCTTGTTTTTCCGGTGATTGTTTGTCCAGTACAAATCTTGCAATCAATTTTTATCTAACTAACCGACTAGCTAGACATTTGAAACTTTTAGAATATATCAGAACACGATGCCAATGCATTCTTTTAATACTTTTAGACATCTTTAAACAGAATTGAATTCATTTTCAGTTAATTCTGTTTTGTATGGAAAGTTATTTCAGAAAAATCCGTAAAAAGTAAAAGACCATTATTGGTTGCTAAGAGGGTGGTCCTAGCAAATTATTAATATATACGTGCGTTACTATGGAAATCAAAATGCAATGTCAAAATGACATTTCATTATTCTATATTAATTTGATAGTTTTTTTTATTTACTTCATATCAAGTACAAGTTTGAGCATATTGAGCATAATAATTCAACAGAAAATTTTATAACGTTGTACATAAAAAGTTCTTTTTATCTTGTAATTATTTTGCATATTTTCCGATGAAAATACATTTTTCGATTTTTCGATTTCAAGTAATTCTTGTGGTTTTTAAATTACACCTAGTTGGTTTGGTTCATCATTGAATATTTACACATTTAATGATTATCTGAGTCAACGAATCACAAAATCGCTCTGGCGACTTTTTCTAATGCCATAAAAATGATTTTAATTTTTATTCATACCTGCAACGTAAATATATAATTTTATTTTCTGATTTCAACATTTGCAAGGAAGTATCATGTAATTTATAAAAAACGAAGTTTTAGAACTGTCCAGATCGAGTTTGCGACACAACGACTCATTATCAAATCAAAAAGCTGGACACATACATACTTATTTGATTTTTAATGTGAAAAACCTTGATGATAATTAAATTTGATTTTTTTTCCAACTTTTCTCAATTACAGTGGTCAACTATTTGTGGCTTCGCAAGCCATCGGTTACGAACCGCTGCTTACCGGATTAGTATAGTAAGTTAATCTACAAGATTGGTTGTCGTGCTAAAGTTCATGATTGGGCAATCTGTGAAATGATAATCATTTGTCAGATAAACAAAAGGAGAAAAATATCTCATTATTTTTTCTATTCATGAATGACAAAGTTATATAGTAAAATAATTGTGCTAGCGTATTCCGAGGAAGCTTTTGTTTTCGCTCGTCTGTATGTTATTACATACAAGTAGTTTCAAAACAGTTGTAAGCCTCTTGATAAATTATTTTTATTAGTATTACAAACGTATTCTGTTTCATATTTACAACTGCTTGCAGAATGTAACTAAAATATTTCCCAATTAGCAAAAATGTAGCTTCAAATTTAATACAAAGCTTCAACGGAATTATTAGTACGATTCATATATAGTATTTTGTCTGTTTGTCACACAGTTTATCCCAAGTTGGGCCAATTATGGTTGCTTTCATCCCTCCTACCTTAAATCCCCAGTTATTGTTGCAAGTCCAGGCAACCACTTGCTAACCTTATAATAAGTCGACTGTGATTTAATAATAGGCAGTTACCTCAAGACAACGGATACGTGTAGGCTCATTACAGATATAACGAGTAATTCCAATCATACAGACTGATTCAAAAAGTTAAGTGCATACCATGAGCGTATCCAGTATAACCGTCGTGGTAACCATAATTCTATCCAAGTGTCCGTGTCCAAGGGTGTCTCCTCATTTATCATATCATTCATCAAAAGTATACCGTGCGAGCGCACGAGGGCATGCGTCAAAGACCAGCTTCAACCAGAACATCATAAAAGGTCAGTGTCTGGCATCCTACGTATAACCGACCCCCCCCCCTCTGCATCTACATCCACCATCACAATCATTCTTTCAAAAAATTACCGTCCACTATGAAAAGCAAAATTAGTCTACATAAACCTATTCAGTACGATAACAAATTCTGATTCGATTAGAATGTAATTTGTCCACCGATTATTATTTTTCAAATCAATATGACAGACAACTTACTATCGGATCTACGCGTGTTCTTTTACTAGATCTTTCCGGTACATCGGTGTCACACTCAAGAAAGCTAACGTGACTGACACCGGTTGGATATAGGCGCACGTCTCTCTAACCCCATTGCACATAGCAAGTTACAACTTTACATACTCGTATCACAAGTTAATTTAACATTTTCGAAAGTTTCTCTCATAAGTTCTCTACATTTTAAGATATTTAGACGAAACTATATGTAATTATTACCTACCGATAAAGAGTCTATGATAAGATGCATGGAATGCTGCATGATGTGGCCAAATTACCTATGTCATTTTTCTTGTTTTAACCATAGATATGATATCATGGAGGGTTAAAAACAAAATGATAATAATGCCACTGTAACGGTTAAGAGTTTAGTGTATAATGTAACGAATGTATGTAAGAAATCACAGCCTCGTGATCGAATAGAATATTACCATACATTCCCCATGAATAACGGCTTAGCTCAGTTCCTGAGTAAATAAAATAGAGCACATGAGACTTTATAGAGAACACAATATGTAATATCGGGTCGTGAGTGCGGATTGTCTACGCTGCCTGCCATCAGTCCCACTCGTGCACATGGTTATGTAACAAGTAATAATTAGGGCGCCATGCTTGATCTAATTCTACTGTGCGATAACACAATGGGATTAGTCAGGCAACTTTTAAAAATAAAAGAATGTTTATGCTAGGAACCATGTCGATAATCAAAAGGTTTATTAAAACAAAAGTTAAGCAAAACACACGGTCAGTCAATATTCGTAGAAGTGAAACAGAAATAACGAACAAATAGCTAGGCCTATTCTCTACGATATAAATCATGTGGGGTATTAAATAATGAAGTCAAAAGAAGAACATATTTAATAGTAATTCAAAGCTCAGTTTCAAACTCAGAATTATTTGCGTGCCAGATCACTACTGTTTACTACTGTCACTGTGTTGTAGTTCGCATTTTTATTTCATATGATGTTCAATAAAACCCTCGAATTTGAAATAAATCAAGAAATTCAATTCCAGGAAATTAAATGAATAACGTTTAAAGTCGGCTATATAATCAGATTTTGGAATCCCAAAACCTTTTTCTTTAAAGGGAAAAATCGTAAGAAAAATAGCTCTATATTAGTAGAGCAGTAGCACAAAAATGGCCACAGACAAATTTCCCTTCCTTTGAGCAAAATTTTCTGATAAAAATCGTGTATAAAGTAGTGGTATTTTCACAAATCCTGAAAGACCATTTCACTTAACAAGCGAGACCTTTTTTATATATTATAAAGACTATATTTTTGAAAACTGTGGTAGTGGTTATCTATATACTTTATAATATTATTTATAAAAAGTGTTTTCATAAGAGAAAAAAACTCTGAAAGTGAGGATTTTTTTTTCTTCTGTGAAACATACCCCGTTTAGCCACTCAGTATTTGAATTGATCCAAATATTCAACAATAAAATCTCTTATCTTTTTTTGATAACGCGTTTGCTTGAGGTACGCATTTAACATTTTTCTTTTGCTATTGCGATGATATGTTCCGCATATTTTCCGACATTAAAAAATTTACGGGATTCATAGTTGCATATTTTATTTCCAACCCTTGGATATGGGGTGATGTTTAAGTGTTTGAAACTAATTAATTTTATTGTGTTCACTGTCAATTCATGATGGAAATGCATTGTAATAAATTAAAACAATTTATAGTACTTTTTCCATTTTTAATAAATAAATCTGGACCGGTTTCGTCCACCTCAGAGGGAGATTTTCAACTAAATACTCTTTATACAACAAGCATGTATCAAAGCAAATTGAAAAGGTGACACAAATAATCTACCAAACCAACATCTTAAATAATTGTAGTCTTACTTCAATGAAAATAAATAAGTATGACTAAAAAAGTTTCTCAAACTAGCTTGCCTGTTCTTCAAGCCGACCAGATTCCGGCGTCCTAGAAGGCCGCTAAATACTATCTACAGATTGTATTTGGCGGAGCTACGGCATGCTGGTTTGACCTGGAAAGAAGCAAGAAGACTGACGAGCGACAGGGATTCTTGAAGGCGCCGTGTGGTGTCCATATGCTCTAATTAAGAGGCGGATATGGCCAAAGAAGAAGAAGAAGAAAAAGTTTGGCGTGCACCATTTATGTCAAATGTTAACAACCTTTGTCACTTCCGTCGATGATTCGATTTACCTCGGTTTTTATTTCACACACTATATTACCGCGCCTCGATGCTTCTACTGGTAACTAATTTTATTCTACATGTACCATATACATACATACTTGATTTACATACAATCTGCGCTTTAGTTATACTGGTAATACTTGGCCATAAGCAATGCAGTAGTTATGAGTTGTCGCACCCATAGGTGGTTCAGTTTGCGGATAGCCAAAAAATCAAAATAATTTCATGTTATATCATTAACAGACTTTTACGAGAAACGGTTGTTGATCATTCGTCTAACACTCTAATAACCTATTCGGTCTATGCATTGGATTAATACAACACTGCAATTATGAGTAACTGTGAATTTGTTAATAATTAATTGTGTGAATGATATTTTTTATAATAATTTTATCGAAAGAGGTTTATATAGTTACATAAAAAAAACTACACACCACATGACAAGAAATCTCTTACATGAATAATTAATTTTGTTAATGAAAATATGTCGATGATATAAAACATTTTATAGTCAGTGTGTCGTTAAAAGAATGTGTGTTTTATTTTCATATAACAATCACATTGTTGTCTTTCTTTAGTTAAGGGTTTTCTTTTCATTTGGAAAACGTAAAGAAGAGGCCAACATATATCTATATAATATAACAATTTTATTATCATTACAGCATGTAGTATTTATAAATAGTGTCATACCGTTCGAAAGAAAAGACATGCGTTGTTATTTTTGTTGTTATTTTCCTAATTATTATTTCAAACAATGGCTTCTGCAACCAGACCGAAACGTTGAGAAAAAAAAGGAGAAACACGGAGTGTAAGTCCAAAAATTTGTTACGCTAAAATTCATAATTTTTTCGAGTACTTTTTATGTGGTTTTGTAATTAAAAGATGACCAAATTGGTAGCCACCACAAAATCGTTAGCTGAATGCAGAACTATTTATAACTTACATTCTTATTGATGAATAAAATGGTGTATACATTTGACTATATAAATAGTAAATGACTAAAGTAGACTGTTTCAATAAACTCTCTTTCAAAATGTTTTGGTTCCATGGCAAAACAGAACAGTGATAAAACAGATCATGACAAAACAGAACATGACAAAACAGAACAGTGACAAAACAAAACAACGATAAATTTAATATAACTATGATCTTTCAGGAAAAATATAAATTTAATATTGAAATTGTCCTATCTCTATTATGTTGATAGATTTTTAATAGCACAGATTTTCAATACGCTATAATAGATCAAATTATATACCTAATTTCTACATTCCCAATCGCTAGAAAGCCTCAAATAAACGAGAATTAACTCGGTGCTGCCGGTAAGCTTATGATATCTCATCTTAATCAATATAATACGTTCAAAATGATTGGGTGACTAGGTACAACGAAATAATGACCTAACCTAACCTAACCTAAATAGATTCCACAACAATTAATGTTTCATTTTTCTCCTGGCTGTTCTGTTTTGTCATGTTCTGTTTCTGCCTTCCAAAGATAACCATTCCAATCATGCTGTAATATAAAACCTTCATCCTCGGTGAACCTGTGGTTATTTTAATTAATTAAGATTATAATGCGATCCGTGGTAAAACGATTCATCACAACGCACATTGGAATTATTTATATTTTCTAAGTAATTAAAAGCTTTCAAATAACCATAAAAGATTTATGTATTCAAGACGTATTTGATATATATTTCTCCCGTGTTAACGACAAAAAGCGCCATCTAAAAGCTTTGTCTACGCCAACTCGGCGAGCCTGCTACGAACAGAGACTACGTGACTCTACGAGAATGCTACGATCCGAAACAAAGCCGGAAATATCCATAAATTAATGATAACAATTGCTCCAATTATTCATTTGTTTACAAAAGTACTCAACCAAAGTTACTGTTCTCCATTACATCGCTTTATCGATATTTTGTTGTTATTTAAATTTCACGTAAAAGCCGTTAAATCTAAGTAGGAAAATTAGTGTAATGCGTATATTTTGTTATAAATTTAACTTAATTTATTACAACGTTTTTCTTATCTCGTATTCTTATTTGTCCGTTAGTTGTTTGTCCGATGGTTGTTTGTCCGGTACAAACCTTGCAATCGATTGTTAACTAATTTCCCGACTAGCTAGACATTTGAAACTTTTAGAATATACCAGAACACGATGCACATGCATTTTTAAAATACTTTTAGCCATCTTTAAGTAGAATTGATTTCATTTTCAGTTAATTCTGTGTCGTATGAAAAGTTATTTCGGAAGAAATCCGTAAAAAGTGAAACTATTATTGGTTGCTAAGTGGGTCTAACTAAAACTAAATTATTAATATTAATATATACGTGCGTTACTATGGAAATCAATATGACATTTCAGTATTATTTCTATCAAGTACAATTTTTTTTGATCGTTTAAGCTAGCCAAGTCAAGTTTATAAATGATTCAACAGAAAATTTAAAAACGTTGTATATAAAAAGTTTTTCTTATCTTGTAATTATTTTTCGGTTATATTTAAGTCGGTAAATTAAATACACATATATTTTTTTTAATTCAATTAACTGACAAGTATGTGCCAGGCAAATAATAATGTATAATATATTTAACTACTAAGTAGATAACGTTTCTGTCACACATAATTATTATTTAATATTATATTATATACATATTATGTATCTATTTTCAGTATGTCTAGAGACTTGAAATATAGTACCGACTCCAAACATGTTGTCTCCTTAAAATGTTTTATACAAGAACAAACTTTTTGTTCATAGTTGATCTAAAGCCAACAATAGATTCTTCATGGATAGTTTCTGAATAGACATGAAAAGGAACACGCGAGTCGTTGATCTACTTTATCAGATAATATAAATTTAGCTAACGGGAAGTAGGGGATCGGATATTGTGTGATATTTTTTTGCCTTACAATTATTGCGTTCACAAAATAAAGTTGATTCAGTTGATTGTCCTTTTTTCTACTTCAATATTTATGTTAATCAAATATGTAGGTTCTTATAGATTTTTACCTTTTAGGTTAATCAAAAAAAAGTTTTATATACTGAGAGATCTTCTATTCTGATTTAATTTTATTTAGATTCCGAAGTAAAAAAAAAGAATTTGCAATAATTCATTCAATAATTGTTAATCGTGGACACGTGTAGGTAAAGTGGTTAAATAGCAGCGGTGTAGTGGTGAGGTGAGGTAATGGTAAAGAAGCGCGTACCTACATCTAAACATTGTCGATCACACATATTATGGCTCAAGCTATCAGTGGAGTGAGATATAAATTCATAAAAATAGAGCGTACAATTAGATTATGTTGTCTCTCTCATTGATTTAACAAAATTTAAATCGAATCAGTCTATTACTTCATTCTGTCTATTATTTGTTTTTACTTGACTGTGTTTATTAAATATTAATCTATACTGATGATTAAACTATAATAAACGATACTATAATATAATATACGCCTTACACAAATATATAATATTTAAATTATGTACCTACTTGGTGGGGCAAAATATGGTGGCTGTCATTCTTTATATCCCCACCTACCTCACATCCTCATTTATTATTGTCACAGGACTAGACAACCAGCAATTACGGGTCATGAGACGACCGCGATTGCGAATAACATTCAGTTAGCTCAAAAACAATTATACAGACTGATTCAAAAGTTAACTCGAGTTACATCAAGAAAGCGGTCGCGTGCGAGCTTGTTATAGCTTAGCCGGCGTTCAACCTTCGTTACGCTAAATTTGATTTGATCATCCATCCTAAACTTTTCATCATCATTCATCCCACAACCAAAGTGAAACCGTGAGAGTGACATTCCGAACCGTCCGTTTACCAGTGCGTGAGTGCGTGAACACCGAACCAATGTCAGCGCACGCCAGCCCTTTCAATATAATAAACAGTCAGTGTCTAGTATCCTGGTAAAGCCACCCCCCCCTCCTAAATTCGTAATCCATCACCAGCATCCTCAAATTACAGTCCACTGCTAAAAGCGCCACCAGTAATCTTGTTTTTTGTTTTGGGGATATTTTAATATATTTTTATACATTTCATTATTTATTTTGATAGGTCAAATTCTCAAATTTATGAATTTTAAGACAGTAAAATAATTATCATTGGTAATCATTATAATTTCTGTGTCAAAATAATTCACATTTTAACATTTTCTCTCAGCCAATGCGGTTTCTGACTGTTTAAAATGAAATTTACATAAGAATACCGCAAATTCAATGAAGTATTATTTCCATTCATTACAAAATGATAAAATACAATACAATCGTACAAGATGTAACTTGGAAATGTTGTAAATTTAAGACGATTTTATCATTATGTGAAATAATTTATTCGAATTACAGCTGACTTGATTATATCTCGCATAATAGGATTTTATAAAAAATTCTAACCGGAAAATTTATTTGAAGAAAACATTTATTATAATATAAAAAAGGCTGAGAGAAGACATTAAAAATAAGGAATAATAAGATTTTGACTGTTGTATGTGTTCTTCGTCTACCCCATTATTACCGCATGGAATAAGGCATTTTATTATTCAAAAAATGGGCAAGATTAACACATTTGAAGATAATTCTAAAGATACTGATTATAAGCTATGTCTTTGACCATTCAAATGTAATAAAAATCCAACGAATAATGATTGGTTTATAATAATTATTGACCTAAGAATAAGGTAGTGTTTTTTTTTTAAATACGCCATTTCTTTTGGAATTCCCCAGTGGTTAAGCTACAACATACGGCCGTAGCCATAATTTGACAAACTAAAACTAAAGTAGGGAGTAAGATCATGACAACGCGCGTGTTTGAAAATGTACCGTTTAAAAAAAAGATTTTTTTTCCGGTTAGGAGCCTATTTTTTTAATAATAAAATGCCTAATTCTTGTCGAATTTGGGATCATAGAGATTATCAATATAATTTTTTATCGTAAATATTTCACTATAATATTGTCAACATAAATTATACTGATGGTTTTATAAATGCGTTTAAAATTAATAAATGTAAAAAATCTTAACACCGCTGCACATTTATGTACTGAAATATGACTATATTCTAAAACATTAGAGCGAGAGGTTTAAAAAAATACTATTTTATGTAATAAAAATACTTTATGCAGTCATCAAATGTTTAAAATAAATACAAAGGATAATAAGCCTTCAGAATTATATAAATAGATTATCTACAACGTTTAAGGAATGTCCAGGATCATGCTTTGAAAATAGAATAAAAGCTCCATTTTGACTGCTGAGCTTGCCCCCCCTTCACTTAATTGTGTATGAAGATAAGCATATTTATGGCGACAAATCAAATAATAAATCAATGAAAATCAATTCAATTCAATTTGTATATTGCATTCGACTAGTTCGATGTAACTACTTTCCTATTATTTTTATAATTTTTAATGACATTTTTTACGCGGTTATTTTTATATTGCCATGATAGGTACTATTTCTATTATGAACGTCTTAAACTTATAAGTTGTTCTTGGTATTATTTTTGTCAATTTATATGATATACAATTTATTAACCCTCTTATTAAAAAAACATATCGAAATTATTATCAAGTTATAGGTACTCTCAAAAAAGCTCAATACGTACTGATTTCAGTGCTTTGTGGAAATGTCACTTGAAAAATGTCTGGAGTTTTCTTCACAAAGCGGATCGAATATCAATCTGCTCTTCCCTTCACTACATTTAAAAATATTGAAACCCTTATTTATATGAAGTATGGAAAACCATTGACTATAAATATTATTTTACTACACTATTCTTCTAAGATTTACGTATTATAATATTTCCAATTCAAATAATTCTTGCCGCGAATATAATATCTAAAAATAGTTAAAGAATTCCCAGACACAAATTTTATCAGTGGAATGGTAATCTTTACAATTGTGCATACACGTGAATGTACACACATTACATCATTCCAATCGATATTTAGCCTAACACGAAACGAAACGGAGTTTTATTCAAAATAGCTAAATATTAGTATGAAAGAATACGCCCGGAACAAGACAAATGAGGACATTTTATGACAACGCAAATATGGACTCCTCCAAGCCAACCACCGCCACATACCACACCCGGTATTAATCAAGTGTTTGGATGTGATGCCTGAAGAAATCTCAGGTGTACTTACCCAAGACTGAGGTCACCACGCATTCAAATGGGGTTTGGTTAAGTTTTACTAGACAAGTTATGAAAAAAACAAAAAGCCAACAAAAAGTAAAAGGATTGTTATTACCGTGTTGTGTGAGTCATCAAAGAATGAAAAAATAATCGATGGGCAAAATTAGAATAAAAAACAGATTTGTGTATTCAGTTTTTATGAATGGTAAATATCTTTGAAAGACGTTAGATAAGTCTCAATGAGGTAGGGTGCTGGACGCACATGCTAGGAATTTCACTGATGGCATGAATGTTTCCATTCTGAATGGAGTTGAATTGAGTTGAGAATGAATTCTAAGAGTCAATTATTGTTTAAAATGGTTACATGTAAATTGTACGTATTAATTTCGCCGTAGCACAGCTGTCTTACTAGAAAGAAGTTCCCGTATAGCATTAAGATTAAAAAAATTACCCTCCGTTGTTCGCGGAGAATTGCAGACAGCACTGTTCCAGTTTTATTAGATTCTATAAGAACATGAATGTCGTATTGATTGATTGGCATCTGGTAATAACGCTGGCATTATAATCAGATCTTTGATACTGAAAACTACCAGAATTTTATATAAACTATATACGACATGATTGCATTAATTCTAATTTACTTACCTATTTTTTTCTGTCTTTCGCTCGTATTTCGGTGGTTTTATTATGTATTTTTAAGAGGTTTATTTGGAATTAATATCATTATTATGCAGTCATCTTTTTCCGATAGATCATCTCACGATAAACTGTGTTACGGCAAACTGCATTCGTACAAATTTTCTGACACGACTTAAAAAACATATATTGTCTCCATTGAGTTCTACAGTTTTTCAATACATAGCCAGTAGCGAAAACAAAGCGTATCTTAAGGGGGGACATGCTCGTCGAAGGTCAAAATTGAGTTTTTATTGTATTTTCAAACCATGATCCTGGACACTCTTTAAACGTTGTAGATAATCTATTTATATAATTTTGAAGCCTTATTATCCTTTATAGTTATTTTAAACATTTGATGACTGCATGAAGTATTTTTGTTACATAAAATAGTATTCTTTTAAACCTCTCGCTCTAATGTTTTAGAATATAGTCATATTTCGGTACAGAACTGTGCAGTGGTGTTAAGATTTTTTACATTTATTAATTTTTAAACGCATTTATAAAACCATTATTATAATTTATTACGAGATAATTTTTGTAAAATATTCACGATAAAAAATTATTTTGATAATCTCTGTGATCCCAAATTTGACAAGAATTAGGCATTTTATTATTCAAAAAATCGGCAAGATTAACACATTTGAAGATGATTCTAAAGATACTTATTATAAGCTATGTAATTGACCATTCAAGTGTGATAAACATCTTATGAATAATGATTGCTTTATAATAATTATTGACCTAAGAATAAGGTAGTGCTTTTTTGAAATACGCCATTTCTTTTGTCATTCCCTAGTGGTTAAGCTACAACATACGGCCGTAGCCATAAAATGACAAACTATAATTAAAGTAGGGAGTAAAATTATGTTATGCTTATGACGTGAGTGACGCTTGTGACGCTTATGCTTTACCAAAAGCTTACCTGCGCAAACAGGTTTGTATCTAGAAGTCAGCGTGTGTGGACGGAAAAACTCTACTGTAGCTCGCGCAAACCGAAAAGTGCCGTTTAGCCGGCGCAATAAGCGAAAACGTCGATGGTCCAATATAAAATTTACGATCTTCTGCAAGCTAGTCTTGATTTCGTTGTTTTATAATAACGACATGACTATATTTATTAATCATGTATATATAAAATTAAAATAAAGTACTTCTACCGTATTCTATTTTTTTTATAGAGACGTTATAAAAAAAGTGTAAAACAAATATTAAAAAGTGAGAGGTGAAAATATTTTGGGGCAGTCACGCCACAACAAAGAAACGATTCAGAAAGGTTTCGCGCCTTTTTTGTATTCTAAACATTCTTTGACGATTGGCAATTTTCAAAACTAACCATAAATAATAATAAAAAAACTAAAGATATTGAATATCATTAGGTAGGTGGTATATTATATTATATTGTAATAATTATTGCACTTTTATTTGAACGCAAGTCAAAGTTGTTTTCAGCTTAGCATCGTATTCAAATCAAATGACTGGATGTCTCGAATAATAAATAGATTTTCTTGGCACAATGAGATTAAATTATTATTCCAATTTCACTTCAATTTCAATTTTATTTATTTTAAATTATTATGGAAATTACAAATCACGAATTCATTATGTTTATAACGTGACGTGTAAAATGAACAATACTTTACAAAAATAAATGGAGTTAATAAAATACTTATTAACTATTTTTTTAAATCAGTGAAAGGATTTGTTTATAGCACTACTTCAATCCCGTTTTATTTAATATTTTTTATTCTGTGATGTGACATCAAGTCACGTTATACAGAAAATAATTTTGAATATTTTAATTCTATATTTTTGTCTTGATTTGATTGATATGTCTGTAACGCAGCACACATACACACACACTCTAACTGTAAAAATTATGCACCGCTAACAATAACCTGCCTTTCTCTGACGCATGTCAGTTTTCATCTTTGTTGCGCGGTCGGATAAATAGAACACCCACGTTGTATCCCTGACATGCGTGCTGTTATACTTAATCGTTTAATGACGTATCATTTCACTCACACGCCTTTTTAACCATTCACAGTATTGTATTATAATTAAAGATTCATTATTTTTATAAATCAAAAATAAACAAAAACTATTTTAAGACGATGCCAATGAAAAATACACGCTGCCAAAAATACACCGGCTTTATCGAAATAGATACATCCTACTATATATTAGTATTTAAATCGAAGAGTTTTTTGGCTATGCATATTGTTACTCTATTACAGGGTTTCCCAAACTTTTTCTGCAATGGAACACTTTGCAAACCCGGAAATTTTAATGGAACACTAAGCTTATTTTTTAGATTGATTCCTATTAGTTAAAATTTAAAAAAAATGTTATTAAAACATATTATTTATTTAGTAATTACATATTTTTAAATATACGACTACTTATGATATAATATAACATGAAAATATGAATAAATAAAGCGCTTAAGTAATGAGTTTGATCATTTTGAGTCCTTGAATTGCATCTTCTTGATATCAGGCACAATATTGGTAAGTTGCAGTCTAATATCTGGTGTGGCGTCGAGCCTGTTCCTGCACTTTGAAAATCCCGCTTCGGATAAATGATAAATAGGTAGTAGAAAACGGAAGTAAATCATGGCCCCCATATCCTGAAGTGGGCTCTCAGGCTAGGATCTTTGGCGGGCCCCTTGCCTATCTCTAATGTCGAAGGCAGTGTGACACATCACATTAACATTTTCCAAATTTTGTTACAGATCAAATTAAGGGCCCTTATTCAGTGTATTATTAACTATTTTTTTCTATTTTTAATTCATCTACTTTCATCATGGAGTTGTTGAGTATCAATACGGAATAATTAAAAATTTAAGCTTAACTTAAGCCTACTGGTTTAGTTGTCACGGAAAATGGATTCCGAACTCAGGAATCGTCTTTACTGCTTTTCAGAAAATATTGCAAAAGTGTATAAAACTTTCCAAATTGTCGCGGAACACCTTTTATGGTCTGGCGGAACACTGGTGTTCCACGGAACATAGTTTGGGAAACCCTGCTCTATAGTATATTGCTTTGCTTTGGATATATAAAATGGTATTATTGTTAGCTAAATAGTATTATTGATATCATCAACAAGAATGTTGACAGGTGGCACTCTTTTATCGTGAAACTAGTACGGTAACGTAATACGACGGCACAGGATGGACCGGAATTTATAAGAATAGTCGGTTGCAACGTTTAAAAGTGTTTATACTAATATTCGTTTTTTTGTCTATTCCTGGACTTGGATCGACTGTACAAATTACGTTTACTTTGATAGACATTTTTGCAAGTGTGAACATGCATCGAGTTTATAAAGAAGAATATTTCGGAGGGAGATGAAATAAGGAACAGGCAGGGTAGGTTGACTCCAAAATGAATAACTCGGAATTTTGTGCGTGAATGGAATGAACCCTGGTTTTATTATCTCCTTCCAAATAAATATTAATTTAATTATTACAGATAAGTTTACAGATTATAATTTAGATGAATGAAATCACGAGTATGCGTCCTGATGGATTAACGAGATCGACCGGGCGAAGCGAAACGATAACCTTACGGTTAAATCTTTAATAACTGACTGACCATTTTGATTTCTTCTATTGAGTGTTTTATACAGATTCGATACAATAGAAAAATGCTGCTATCACTACTTGAATATTTTGATAATCATGCTTTGTTGTGTAATGCATGATTCGTTTTGTAAATTATAAATAATTAATTTTAATTTGAACAATTATGCAGTTTTAATTAATTGAGCAAGATTGATTTTCATACAAACAACTTTTGTGCATATCATGCTAAACTTACATTGGATTATTTATTGTTGATTGATTGAATTATTATAATATAATTTTGCTAAATAAGCTTTCTGTTGAAATTTAATTGACTCACATAAATCGCTTGTTTTGGAATTTTAACAATATTATGTTGCAAGATACATTGTAATTATAAATTAATGGTTTCCTGCCAAGTCATGCGGATGGTAGGGTATTGATCCGACAAATATATTATGTGAACTGTGTATCATAATGTTTATTCAAATTCTTAATCAAAACTTTTCATAATATATAAGTAATACATAAGTACATAAATGTCTAATAATAAGAAAAAAAATCAGTATTTTTCCAATGGACAGTTTTATTACTGGACGACATGAGTGTCTATATAGTGGATATAGAAAACGGATATTTCCCTTACAGCCGAAAGCATGGAAATCGTTGACAGAAGTATCATACAAATTCAAATAAGGAATTACCATTCAAACATAACTGAATAGGAAATGTCATTTATACCAAAAAGCGGAATATTTTAGAGATCGACGTATATTTTTATGTATGGTTTAATATTTAATTTTAAAAACTGGCCGTCACTATTAGTAATTTGTAGTCTTATTTTAGTGAAAACAAATACGTATGACTGACAAAGTTTAGTGTGTACTATTTATGTCTGATCTTAACAGAACCTCTACCCTTCGATACTGTACTTATATTTCCCATTTATTAAATAACTATTCTCAATATCAAGTTCTTGAATGTCACGTATATTTGACAGCGGTTCTGTGGTCATTTACAACCCCTTGGTCTGACAGTACCGGTTTTCCTCTTGCCGAGCAATAAACCCAATCCACTGCCATTTAATCAACTTGTCGACATCAGCTATCACATGCGTGCATTTTTTCTACGTATCCTTTCGGTTTTTGTAGTCTTTCTGCACTATGCCCAACATGTTCTTATCTTTGCCACGTTGCGCTACTATTAATAAGCGAATTTAATAAAAATATATTATGTTAAACTCTCTATTAACAAAATAATAATTAATAATGTCAGTATTCTGAAGATTTCATATAAATCAAAATTGCTTCGGCTATAATTTAAATTAAAACAATAATTAATATAATAAATATTAAGAAATACATATACTAATTCGATTTGATTATTTTTCAATCAATTGTCGGTTGTGTATAGATGCATGTTCTTTTATCTGTACCTCACCAAACCACTCCATCGCTGCTATTAAAAAAATCCTATTCGTATCAAGATTCAACAGGATCTGTTTAAAAGTGTGTTGTTTATTTTCCAGAAATTTTACCTTGTAATTTCGGAATTATCCACATAAATTCATGAAGGAACTCTGGAACATTTTAGTAAGTACAAAATAATATTATAAATTTTATTCAGTTCTACACTCCACAGGATATTTTTAAATGATAGGTTTTTCGGTTTTTACCGAGGCCTGAACAAAAACGATGTATAAGTGCGAGTGAGAAAGTATTCGGCACCCTTATAATCTCTGCGACACGCGCTAGAGCAAGATAAAAGGTTTACAGATGTGGGAGATGGTTTGCTACGGTGTAGCCGCCAAATCTTACCTTATTGATTAACTAAGCATCGATAACCGTGTTGCTAAAATTGCTATTTTTTGTGTTAAACATAAAGTCAGTGGTAAATATTTTTTAGTTATTTAAGTAGAAAAGTTGGTTCTGTGTGTTGTATTAAAATGTGGTAGCCGTACTGATAAGTGCTGATAAGCACTCCTCTAAGCAAGAAGATGGTATTACGTTTCATAGGTAAGTTGATACATATTCGTGATAATTTATATGTATATTATTATATATTTTTAATATCAGTGTTAATAACCGTGTTTCTTTAAAATAACTTAAATTATGGATATTTTTACCTTATTTTGACCGCTTAAAAATACTGTATAACGTAAAAAAATAGAAAAATATATTTAAATTCTGGGTGTCTAGTGCGAGAACTTTGGGCGAGCACTCACGAAATGGTCTATGGTCTCGAACATTTGAATACCAATGCGTTCGCTCGCCCACAAACCAAACGCACGGCACGCAGCTTCATTTAGCAATCCAATGGGTGGCGTCTAGATGTATCTATAGTCTAAGGTTGTTACACTATTATCAAGACCATAAAAATAAGTACTTAAATATAAAAATTTCAGAATTTGACGGCATGATCTCTATTTTTCACCCTGAGACTATTCAATATTAATAAACATTTACATGGAAACCGTATTAATTCAAAACAATTATTAATTTATTTTCCTGCATGCTTTTACATAATATTGTTTCCGCCAACCTTAAATCTTTCCATAGCCTACAAATAATGTAGTATATAATGCTGTGCAAGTTTTATTGGCACAGTAGTTGTTTTGATTACCTATACCCGAATAAACAGAAATAGGCATACCGTTTAATTAAATTATATACATAGTATATAAGTATAAAGTATTTATTTATCAACAGTCACACCTGAAATATATCATGAAAGAAAGAAAGATAAAATAAATTTGGTTAAAGATATTAGTATGATGTAGACGTAGAGTACTGTTTTGTCGACAGTCGTACCTGAGACATCTGTTATTAGTATTTTTGAATTTTCTATTCTATTTATCAATAATTTCGGTGTCTTCGGTAGAGTCTATGTATATCATACATAACTTGTGCTAATATAAGCAACCATTATTTATAATTATTATATCTTTCAGAAATTATTCGTTTAATTAGATACTTAACGTATACAAGTCATAGATAGCATTGCAAACATGTATTAAAACTTCGTCAATACATTCGGAATATTATTATTTATTATAATGTGAGTAAAGAGAGAAATGTGAATTATAGGCAAGAGTATACGATGTGCAATTTATTTGCGACACTAATCTCTGTGTTTAACTAATTCATTAATCATAAATATTATTAATTAATATAACGAAGTGCGTTTCTCAAAATAAGACGCCTCTTTAGTAACCTAGACGTCAATTTAAATATGAGACTGCATAATATGGTTATTTATTATATTATCATCGTAATAATTTTCAATGACATAAAGGCTTATAAGTTAAACCAATATCTGAGAGTTGAGGGTAAGCTAAATAGTTTATCAAGACTTTCATATTAGAGATATTTATCTTCAAACTTTTGCTTTTGCGGCTTTTTCTGCTAGTTCTTGAATCACATTTTAGATGTCATTCGGATCTTTTGAGAGGACAACAATGTAATCTGCAAAGTGTAAGTGTGGGTGATTCAGATATTCACATTAAATGTATATACCTCTGTGTTTCCAATTAAGTTAACTAAACACATTTTGAAAGAGAACCCGTAAAAGTTTAGGTGACATTGTATCACCTTTAAGGTCACCTACGCCAATGTAAAATTTGCAAGGCGATTTTATGAAAATTGGCGGATTCTGTTGCATTTCTCATGCAACGTGAACACAGGAAATGCATATTAGATACAAATACTTAGCGTTTAATGTACAGTATCAGGTATTTCCAACGCATCAATCACACCGAATTTTGTAGTAAAAACAAAAACTGTGCACGTTTAGATGTACCTACTATAATATGATTTTATTAATATTGTGAAGGGGAAGGATAACATTATACTACTTATTCCTATTTTTATTTTCTTAACTTAAGTAAAACTCGTTTTCATAAAATATTAACGACAAGGATAGACAATAATACTTTGGTTATAGAATTGGGTAAACTTCTACAAGGTACTGCTTTAAAATAATATTATATTAATTAGTAGTAATATTAATAATGAATGAATTACTATTTAAACATAGAGTTTAATATCGCAAATAAATTATGCATCGTATACTCGCACATATTATAGTTTATATTTGTTTTTTTCGCACAATATAATAATATTTCGGAGTCGACCTAACACTTTTAAGATATTCCAAATCGTGTCTGAAAATTTGTGAGTGAAATGTATCGGAAATATATAAAACTCTTTTTAATAAAATATTAAGCAAAAGGAAGTCTGCGAAGCCTCGTTGAAGTGAGAGAAAAATAACCAATAAATTCCAGTGATTTAAACTCAAGTGTGTTTTTCCTTACCGTCGTGCAGTAGGCTTTTTACTAAAGATGAGACAAGTATGACAATGAGTGCAATGAATGCCCAAATGAATACGAAGAATGATCATTTTTTATGATGATTGGTTAATTCAGTTTTTTTTATAATGTTGAAAGACAAAAAGGTTGTTGTTGAATACTTAACTGTCTTCAGCCAAATAATGTAATACCTCACTTCAAGTTGAAGAATCGCATTGCAGAGTTTTGATACAGGATATTAAGAACACAGACTACTTGAAGTTGGATATGCTTGATAAATTAATTTTATACCAAATTGTATACTATGTGTTGTAATAAAAAACAGGTTCTTTTAACAACCTCATAAATCAACACCACGTAAACGTTAAATTTCATAAAAAAACTATAATTACTTATTTGAAAACAATATTAATACAAAAAATATAACAGCAGATAAATTTATGAAATTAACATATATATTATTTGCTCGAAGCGCCTCAAAGTTATCAAAATAATAATATTCATCACGTTTCTGAATTCCAGACTGATTTCATTGATGGGTATCATTTTGAGATCAAAATGAAAAATTCGATTTCTTACGCAAATAATGTCATTTATTTTATGAGACGTTTCTGTCATTTCGGAAATTATAAGATCCATCATTTTGGCAAGAAAATTATGACCGTTTATATTTACGTTACACTATTGAATATTTTCAATTTATTATTCTCAACTTTGACTAAGTCGCATTCAGAAAGAATCTTCTCTGTAAGATAACAGTTTTATAATGTAATTTTTCTTCATGTATGAATGTATAAATTATCGCATTTTGAAAGACGAATGTGTCTAATCAGACGAAATCATACAATTGAAAAAAATATTTGAAGTTAAGAGTCTAGACTGTAAATTTTAATCTTAATCGATAAAATTTAATAATTGTAAGTAAACAAATAATTTACAATTAATTTATAATAACTTAATAAAAAATAAACCTACTAAATAAGACAGATAAAAAATTGTGACACTTTACACGTTTTAATCTTCTTTATTCATTCTTTAATATCAATGATTGACATCAATGATTTGACATTTTAATATTTATGATTTAACACCAGGCCTATTGCGTCGTGGGTCCCATATTCGAATCCTGGGTGTGACAAGGACACATATTGTTTTTCAATTTGTGTATGAGTCAGATTATGGACCTAATAGGTTGAGCAAGTGGCTGACATCGAATTCTCGTAAAAACAAAATCTGTCAATACAAACCTTCACTCTATAGAGGCCCATATGATCATATAAGGATTGGACATGGTCGAAAGAAGAAGAATATCAATGATTCATTCTCTTTCGAATAATTAATCTATTGACATGTTAAATACCTCTTTTCGGATATTCAAGACCTGGAGTAAATAGTCTATTTCTTGCAGTGGCTAAACTTTGCCAGTCACACTTATTTCTTTTTATTGAACTAATAATACAATTTGCAAATGGTGCTGGTGATTTTTTTAAATTCAATTAAACCCTGCCTAAACAAAACCATTATAGTTTAGGTATGGTATGGACGATCCGTCAAAATTAGTGCACACTTTTTTAGTCATACTTATTTTTTGATTTAGTTGAATTAATAATACATATTATTATTACAGATGAGGTTGGTTAGTTTTAAAAATTCATTAGTCTATAATCTAAACCAAACCATAATGGATAAAAATATTCTTCTATCTATCAAAGTTATGTATGGTTTAATGAATTTTATAGATACAAGAATATTTTTTGACTATTATCTACTATTACTCGGATTAGTGAGAGTCAATTATTGAATTTAAAAAAATTAACAAACACTATCTACACATTTTAGTCTTGATTCAATGAAAACAAATACGTTTTAATAACAAAGTTTAATGTGCACTATTTATGTGGGATCGTAACTCTACCCTTCGCTTATTGATTTGTTGTGTACCTACTTTTTTATAATTTAATAAGCAGATTTTATTTTATTGAAATTTTTTATTATTATATTATTTTATTCTGTCTTATTTTATTAAGAGCATGCTCTGTTTATAATTAAATACATTATTCAAAGTGGCACTACGGTGGCATAGTTGGCATTCATTTTTTTGGAATGGCTTACTATGTTAAAAAAATGTAAATTTTGCAATTTTGTAGAGTTCACTATAAATAGTAGATACCAAATACCTATTAGTAAACTTTTTCTAACTAATATCACTGTCAGTTGTATGCATACTGTAGTACAGAATTACCATTTGTCTATTACAATGCCTAATGAATGAACATATTATTATTAATATAATTAAAAAAGTTGAATATAACTAACCTAACCGCAAAACAGATTAATTAGACTGAAATGCGAAAACCAGTCACTATAGGCCAAGTGCTTGAAAGTCAGTTTTGTTTTTACAATTTAATGACAGTTAAACCACAACACGTAAAACACGTTCGCATGCACATTGCACCTATACTAACACTGAATGCGCGTTACGTTTATCTGACAAACTTTAATGCACATCACGATACTATTGAGAATGCATTTTTAAATTTTGTTCAATATTTCTTCATACTCGAGAATTAAATCTTTTTAGGTTCTTGTCAGTTTAAGGGAAGCCAGCGGCAAACAAATTTTGAAAATAGCCGATATACTGGATTATTTGTTAGGTTATGTTAAGTTTTAATTCTTGAACTCATGAATTTTGCCAAAATCAGCCATGAAAATTAGCGCAGTTCCCGCCTGGCTTCCCGTAAACCTCCCTAATTACATTTTTAATTGTCTGCACAGCTAATCCAGTTGCTGTTTGCAGCTTGTTCAATTGGATGTATTACATAACTATTACTTTTATACTGTTCCTGCAAATTTAATATTTGTACACATTAGCAATAATTTCCTTAAACTGACGATGAAGGGGTATTCCACGACATAGTTTACTATTTTGTGACAACCTTAATAAAAATGCTTTTTTTTTTAGATTTAAGCTTAGATTTAATAATCATTTAAAAACTCAACAAAATAAAACAGCACAGAATACACAAAAGTTTCGGAACATACTATACATAATAGCATGCAAACCACATCGACGTGGCTTTCGTTAAATGTGTGTGAACCATTCGACCAATCATCGTGCGAATTTCGTACTAACACAAACAACGAGTGTATGTATTACTGATTTCACCAACATCAAAACAAAACTTATTAAAGAATAAAACAGGCTGTACCTCTTCTTTTATCCTCATGCAGAAGGATTTTCCGACGAGAATTCTCGAGAAATTTTCGAGATTTTCCATCGCGAATCTAGAGAATTGTAATTTTTAACATCTCGGGAAATCCTGGATCACGAAAATCTTTTCTCGAGATTCAGGATTTCTTTATTATCAAATATTAATTGAAAAAACGATTTTCTATATGAAAAAAGTGGAAAGAAAACACAAAACTTTCAAAGACTGATCGGGGCATTTAACACAATTAAGCCAACGTCGACTCAAAATGAGCGCAATTTTTCAACATCAGGGGATTTTGTGTCCGTACCCGATTATCAGACGCAGGCATTGACAGTCTGTGTTTTTTGAAATCCTATTTTAATAAGTAATGTTTTGAATTATTTTTGTTTTCCTACTTATATTTGTTTGTATCCCTAATTAAATAAAAAAAATCATATTTTTTTGGAATTCGTCTATTTTACTGATTTTAGGATTTTTACAGGTTTTTTTGTTTTAAATTTTCTCAATATCTCGAGAATCTCGAGAATTATTTTCTGGAAATCCCGAATCTCGAGATTGAGATTTTCTCGGAAAATACCCAACTCTACAACCCGCCACATAATATTTTTGTGTTGCTTAATACTGACCTTTAATTCATGCTAGATGGAAATATACACCTACGTAGGTACTTGAAAAACATGACTAGTATATTATTATTATCATGAATCTATTGTTGAAATATAATATTCTCTCCAATATATTTGTTATTATTTATGCTTCCAGTTGACACCCACTATCTTATCAACACAGGAAGGAGCATTATCGGTCAGTTTGAGTAAGTGCGTATTTCGACTCATGCGGCCATTTTGTTTGAAGGGGTGGCGTGTAGTGTTCACGAAATGGCGGATATCCTGTTCATCGCATGTTTTACGAGTTTCGTTGTCGTTAAACCTTTTACGCGTCGCGCCATTACAAAAATCCAGGGATTTTATATCATTTCGGCTCGGGAAAAAGTCATTTTGGCCAGATTTTGACAGTATTATAACAAAAGCAACAAGCCACTCTTATAAATGACATATTGTATAAACATATATTTTTTTCACCAAACGAACTACCATACCTACACGGATTCGGTAATGCTATATCTTAGTGATAATCTAATACTATTGTTCGAGTGCTTAAAGTCAGACAACGTTATCTATAAAAAAGTGTTTTTTTTTGAGATAACGTTATTTTACATTTACGGCTACATGATAGTCAAATAACGTTATGTCATTTTTTTCTAATTTCTTATTAAATCGTCAGTAAAGTTTAATGCTAACTACATAAGTACCCCTTGTTTTCATATTTTTTAAAAACTATCCCTATAAATTTTAACATCATCATAAGCAAGATAAATGTACAATACACAATAAATTATAAAATATTAACATTAGGTTTTAAATAAACATTTCCCTTGTTGAGCAACAAGAATCTAAAATAACGATTTTTGGCTCTCCTGTAAAGTTGCACTTTTGTATATAGTGTTGTTTGACACTAAGACTTGGTATTATCCTAAGACTTACTACATTTTTACTTGTTACTTATTACATTTTTGTCAACTTATTTTCATGTAATTCTTACCTTTCTTGATGTGATGTCTAAAATTTGTTTCATAACGTATTTTGGATGCATAATTATATTATATAAATACATAGTTACATTGCAAAACAGGATTAAAAGCATTCACATATTTAAACTTACTTACTTATATTTACATTTCGACGGCCCCAGGAAAAACCATGATAAGTCTAAAATCATAAATGTTCAGGAGAGCGAAAAAACTAAAATATTTACGCTATTAAATTCATCATGTAAAATGAGTAAGTTTTTTCTTATCTTATTTAAATAAATCAGATAGACCATTTTATGGTATATATTCCTATCAAAATTTAATGGTGATTAATTAATTAACAGCTGAGATAATGTCCAAAAATCGTTTTTATTTGGAATAATATTACGCACTTTATATTTCGACTCGATTCAACATGCTTTTGCGCGGACGAAATAGATTACTGACTCCGCATAACACATTCATATTCTGAGATAGAAACCTTATTTTACGTCGCATTTTTCTTACTCTATACGATTTTATTAATTACAACTATAGTTATAACGCTCTTTTACGGAAAAATTGACATTGCGCAATATTTAACTCGAAATAGTACAGCGTGTCTATAAAATCTTAACAAGGGATATAGGGACATATTGATATACTTATATATATTTTTATACGGAGTTTTTATAATTTAAATGTATTTAAGTATGACTTTTTATGTTTTTTTGCAAATTATTATTGATATTTTTATAAATAATCAGAATATGTACATTACGAAATAATAAACATTCAGGAAAAATGTTTATAATGGAATAATAAATAAGTTATGAGGAAATTAGTACATAACACTACTTACTACATCATCAATAAAATATCTATTTTTTATACCAACTTCGTAACAAATTTTTCATTAAAAATATAGAATAGATAGAAAAAAACAATATAATGTTAATGATCATGTATATCGCTAGAACAATTTTAATTTAATTAATATTCAGTACAATTATCGAAACCAGAGAGATAATATATTTCATTTAATAAATCATTGTAAGTTCGTTAATAGTTTACATAAAGGATATACTGAGTGAATTAAATTAGTAATTATCACTTTAGAACACACATAATTATTATTTTTCAATACAAAAATACAAAAATATTAAATAGCTAGTGGAATATAATATTATACATAACAATTTGGCACAAATGTACCTACCAAAGCATCGAAATATTAGAAAAAATATATTTAAGTAGGTTTATTAGTTTCAAAAATTTTAATACTAATAAACCTAAGGAAAGTGTTATTTATAACCTAATAATTATTATTCAAAGACAGCTGAATTCACTTTCGTTATCAAATGTTCATCAGCAGAAGTTAAATTCATATAAAATTTATAATAGGCTTGTATTACATACACATTCTATAATCACGATTAGGTAATTACCTATCTAAAATAACATTGATACAACATTATGTAGTTCTTATGTAACAAGAGTGATAACCTTTTCAGTACCTACCTTCTATTCTTTTTTTTCAATTCAATTTTTGCAACATAATATCTTTCTGTAGGTAATTGATCTTGTAAAATTGTAATTATAAGCTTATAAATACTGATACAGAGATCATATTAACTATCGTTGTGTTTTTCTAATGTTTATTGTTGATATGAGTTTAATTACCGATTAGTAAACATAGATGGATTATATTTAATTGTCAACATAAATCATGAAACATCAGTATAAGTACGTCTTAACTGAACTCAGTTATGTTAATTAATACGAGGTGTCATGATTGCATTAATATAATTGGAAAGTTAAAATTAGTATGTACCTCCCCAACATTGTAATATTTAGTTTACAATTTAAATAATCGTGGTACGAATCTGCATTTTTCTAAACGGTTGGCTTTCAAGTAGTATTTTCTTTAAATGATACATTATGTTATCTAATCCAATCGATTACGTAGAGTTTTTTTATTTATCAATAAAACATCGTTTTATATCCGTTGTCATTCATATCACTTTATTTAACTTATTTTGATCGATCTACAAATTGTATAACTCCGACAGATTTAACTTAGATAAAATAATAATTACTATTTTTGTTAGTTTTCATATTTTAAAACAATCATATTCAATAAATTAATACGAGGTATGTATATGAGAGTAGGAACTAGATTTAAAAACCAATTGATATTTTGTTCGATAGTATAGGTACCTACCGGATACCAAATGTTAATCTCATCTTATATACATTACTAACCTAGATTCTAGACAACAATAAATGCTTCATAAACGGACTATTATCATACACGGTTTTCGGTAAAATTCTATTGAAAATAATAGATAAAATAAGTTTTCAAAAAACACGGGCCTAATCTCTCTTTTAGGTGACCGATGCAATAATAATTTATAATCCACAGAGCTCGTTTTCGAGAAATATTCAATGTACAAAGTAATAATAATATATACCCTTTTATATTATTGCAAAAATACTATTAACACGTAGGACGTATTTTTTTATTTTCGAACTCATATTATTATTACAATGAGCTTAAGTCGGTCCCAATCATTAAGTAAGCCTTTCGGAAATTCTCGCCATTTCAAAGTGTAGGTAATAAAAATGATCTTTTTCACTTTAAGTCAGCGCTCGGAATGGAGCGGAACGCCCCGGAGCGCCGTTCCGGTTCGTGAATTCCTCGACAATTCCGTTCCGTCTCGTGGAATCCTCGAATCTACCGTTCCTTCTCGTGGAATCCTGATAGCGAGATGTTTCGTAAAATTCTCGAGCCTCATCAGACTATTTAATATGGCGTTCCGGTTCAGAATGTGTTGAAATTGAGGAATATGAATTAGTATAATATATTTAAAAAAAAATCTTTCTATTAAACAATGATTTTACTTGTTGACTACTCCTGATTTTTAATAATTCGTAAATGTCGATACAAATGCGTGCCACAGTAAGCCAAATTTCTTCTTAGAAATGCATCTAGGTATATTTTTTCCTAACAATGCATTTCTAGACAACCCATGTGTCTGTCTGATAATAAAAAATACAGCTTTTATTGAAGAAAGGACCCTTACATTTATTGCTCTCTTCGGTTTTCTTTAAGACAATATGAGATAATAGTATATTATTCTATTATTTAGTACTATTCAACAAGTTTTTTTGCTTGCAGACAATATCACAAAATACATAATTTATTTAGGGTAGGTACCTACTACCCACTACTAATAACGATAATAACGTAAAATTATTACGTACCTTTTTTTGATTTTGTTTCAAGTATTTGATTTTCAATTAAAACACATGAAATATCTACACATTGTCAAAAATAATTCATTTGTTAATCAATGTTTTATAAATATATAAACTACCTCCGAGTAGGTATCTACCAAGGCTTGGATTTTCGACCCTTTGGTATGAATCACAGAGCAATTGACTTGGTTAAGAGTGTAAATCGCGGGTTCCTAAATAGTTATCATTTTGAGTATATTTGTATTCAATACGGGAGTGGAAGTCACAATATTTTATGGAATGAAACGGGAGAGAAATGAATGGGAAAAACTAAACCATATGTAACTGTCCGATTGCCAATTGCGTAAAATATAGGATATAGGATAGCTAACTTTACATATGTAGGCTTGACGCGTTCATAGTTTTGACAATACATCATAAGACAATCGAGGCCGTTCATTAGTCGACCTGTTGATATTAGATGGTATGCATCCAACGAGGCGTCTTTCCATTGGTATGGAGCGATATACATCCGAGGAGGTTTTATATCGCTATTGTGCAAGTAAATTAAAATATCAGTGGTCTCTGTAAAATTTTTGCGTCTATGAGCATCTTCATCAGAGATAACGAACAAATTTAAACGTTCATAGACCCATATCATGCCGAGCTACTTTTATTTTTAATTTCGATTTTAGTTCGGCAGAAATACTTTAAAAAAATACGCGTAGGTAGGTACCTTCCTAAACTCTATCTATATGTATCCCTTCATGTTATACAGAACATAAAGCTAATGGAAAAATATACTGTTGAGGATATTAAAATAACTACAGTAATGCGGTCCTTTGAAATAAATCAATATAGGTAGGTACCTACTTAGTTCATATTTTTTGTTTCACAAAACTTCTGCGTAGCAAAGCTGTTTACCATTTAATAATAATAGGTACAATAAATCATATCTACTGTGCATTGAAAAAAATATTGTCGGTGCTCTCAAATTCACAAAACTGATGCATAAGGAAGAGATTTTTTTTGTCTCAAAAAAGGTTTTATAAACAATAGCTAATAAATAACATATGTACTTTTTACTACTAAAATTTTTACTTTGTACTAAAATATTAATTTAACCAATAATCCTGGAGTATCTAGAGGTCGTTTACATCGTCGTAGTATTTATTTATAAAACCATAGTAATTATAAAAAAGTGCATACCCATCTAAATCAAGTAAGTATCATAATAATTATGGTGTCTTGATTGTGAGTTTTTGTTGGTGTTTTGAATTGTTTGTCTTGTGATTGGGGAAACATGTTGCATACTATGCAAACCACGAACATACTAAGGATTTTTATATAGGTACCTACTGTACAATAATAGCAAAGTACAAATGAGTAAAAATATTAAAACTGTGTAGGTATTGCCAAGTGGTAACGACGAAATCTTAGAACAAGGTATTTTGAGTTGTTTCTCTATAGAAGTTGGGTATCGAATAGAACCTTACACTCTGGTGATTTGGATAAGTGTCTAAACACTCTAAACTCTATATTATAGTAACATATTAAAAAGCGAATAAATATTATGTATTAGTTTTTTTTTAAATTTAATTTCATATACCTATTATCGCAAAGGTCTTTTTTGTTATATATTCATAGAACAGATTCCTTATTACAGAGGTATTTGAGTCGTTATATGGAGATTCAAAATACTGTAGAAAAATTGGGGCGGCATTTTATTTAAGAACATCACTGGGTGTTTTGCTACGATCTTCTCGTGTTCCATGACTGAGAGTATTGCATGTATATTTTTCTAATTTCAATTCATATAATCTCAGAAAATATGTACCCATATATTATAATATAATATAACATATAGATTGCATTGAGCAAATAATAGGTACATTGCGAAAACTCACGAAATAAAATAGGTAAAATACATTTAAATAAAATCATCACAATCCAATTGGAAAAATATTTACTTATATAATAATTAATAATTTCAATAACATCAGAAAACTATTAGAATAAATTATCCCACATGCCCACATGATGTAAATATTTAAATATTTTTTTATAATATCTACAAGTCTGAGGTTGTTTAAAATTATGCATATTTAATAAAGAATGCTACATTCGTAAAACTTGTGTATTTATTAAGTATTTAATAATATTAAATTAATTTATTATGATATATAAGCTCTTGCCTTTTCATACATGGTGGATTTTGATGTGATTAAAAAATAGTGGAATCAAAATATTTCCAATTTAGGTACTAAAAATCAAAGCTTTAAAAATGAAGTAGCATGTATCTTGGTTTAACCAATGTACCTATCTTCTGTTTGTGACTTTCACGATTGTTTGTCATGGTAATTGATTTTTGGGTTTTCGCCGTGTGTAATTCTTTCTTCTTTCCTCGACGTTTCGGGCTTGTTGCAGAGGCCATTATTAAGAGATATTATATTATGATATCGAGGAAAGAAGGAAGAAGTACACGTGGTGAAAACCCAAAAAATCAATAACGATAAGGTATCTTCACTCATGTTTCCATCTACACTTAGTTACATGTTTTTATTCAAACTACTAACGAAACAAATGGAAAATTGTATTGGTTTGTCCATTATTTCATGTATTTTTATGTTTCCTACTCCAATTAGATTCATATACTAATTAGGTATTTGTATAATTATTATTATTATAAATGATTTTTTTTTAAATTTTTGAGTAAACGATATCGTAAACTTATATTAGATATTATATATTTTTTATGTTACCAACAACTGATTCGGGTGAAGGTGATGATGGAAATGTTTTATAAAGTACATTATGTAAAACTAAGATTTTTTATATTACAGATATTATATCTAATATTGCACATTTTTGAAAAATTATTAGCGTTCCTGTTCGTTAAATTTTCCATTTCGAGCACTGCTTTAAGTCATAAATATTATTCCGTAATTAGTAAGAATTTAACTAAAAGAATAATAAAATAAACTCTCTTGTATTTGCTAGCTAGGTAAGTCCTTCCTTTTAAATAATAAAATATTTTGTAATTTAAACATGAAAATACTGCCTAGTTGTTATTATCGATGTACAAGACTAATTTAATCAAAATGTGTCATGCGGTACCAAAAATAAAATAATGTTTTGAAGTTAAAACATAATATTATAGGTATAAGCATCGGCCTATAACATCGTGGGTTCCGAGTTCGAATCATGGGTCTAAAAAATAGATACAAATTGTTTTTCAATTTGTGCTCGGAGTCAGAGTACGTACCTAATAGGTTGAGCAAGTGGCTGATATCCATTTCTCGTAAAAACAAAACCTGTTCTCCAATCTGTGGGGATTAGGATCGGACATGATCGGATATTTTAGGTGGGTACATTTTTAATTGCAAAACAATTAGTTTTCTAGTGATAGGTAATAATATTTAATTATAATATGTCGTTTTCTGCTGGGTATTTATTTAAGATAAGTTTATTTATAATTACATACTTTTTTTAATCATCTAAATAATTGAAACAGTCAATTATTATAATGATATATCCATATCGTTTTCTATTGGATATTTGTTTAATATCAAATAATATAATAATTTCAAACTTAAACATTACCTACAACATTGTTTTTTGGGTATCTAAGTAGAAGAGTAATTAACCGAAAATAGTCGAAGAAAGCTTGTGGAGGTCTTTATTTTGCGGTGGATTGAAATTGGCTGATGAATCAAAATTAATATTTAAACATTATTACTGTGTCCTAGTATTTATAGTATAAGTACCTACCTATATTAGTACAAAATAATTCTTTTCTATTTTGTTTGTTTTATATTCAATAATATAATATTTTGATAATAAAACACTAGTACTAGTGACTAGTGAGTAGTTTTTTAACTAAAAATGCATTTACCTACTGCAAATTCCAATATTTTCCGAAGATAAACCAATATATTTTTCGAAACTAATGTGATACGTCAATATAAACCATGCCGTATATTAGGATCTCCGTTAAAGACTGTTATAGCAAGTATAACAACCTTCTTACTCGTAAAATAAAACGCAGTACACTTTTTTTATTGATATATGACTATACTCCTCGGATGTTTATGTGAACACAAATTTGGTCGATGCGATATGTAGATATAGAGCACCATTGTCGAAAACCTAACTTTGTCAATTTTTATGCTAGAGACCTGAAATTTTTACAGGACATGCACAAAAAATATGGTATTATAAAAAGCTAATAAAACTTAAAATGCTATTTTCAGACTTATCATGGTTTTTCTAGGGCACGTCGATTTACACTTACATGATTTTTATATACCTACTTAACACGAAACAGATTTAAAAAAATTGAAAACAGCCCCATTATTAATTACCAAACATATATATATATATATAGTATATACTTATATATACTATATGCAGCAAATAATTTTCTAGTCGAAGAATCTAGAGGTACCTACAAACTAAGCGATTTAAGAACTACTAATAATTAATAGTATATTCCATTATATACTTGGGTTGCACTCTGGATGATGACTGGAACCATACCACGGAATTGAGATGCCGAATCGAGAAAGCCAGGGTGGCGTTTACTCGTCTAAAAAAGTATTATGTAGCCATGATATACACCTGGGAATCGGAACTAGAATGGTGAGATGTTACGTCTTCTCGGTCCTTTTATATGGAGTAGAGGCTTGGACGCTCACAGAAACGGTTCTCAAAAAACTTGATGCTTTTTAAATGTGGGTGTATAGGCGGATGCTTCGTATCAGCTGGAAGGACAAAGTTACAAATGTCGAGGTGATGTCAAGGATGAAAAAGACCAAAGAAATAGTCAAACTAATAAAAACCAGGAAACTGGCATACTTTGGCCACATCGTGCGGCATCCCGAGAAGTATCGCCTTCTACATCTCATCATTCAAGGGAAGATCTCCGGTAAGCGAGGCCCTGGTAGAAGAAGAACATCCTGGGTCAAAAACCTCAGGGACTGGTTTGAGCTCAGCACTCCATCCCTGTTCAGAGCAGCGACGGACAGGGGCCAAATGGCCAAATTCATTGCCGACGTCTGATAACGGATATGGCACACAAAGAAGAGAATAATTAATTATTATAATATGCGGAAAATGTTCCTAGAGCAATCTGTAGGGCGTGACCAACTCCCTGCTTACATGCTTTTCCCTCTACTACCCACTATGTCTCGACACCCGTTATGCAGGCATATACTGTGGCGGAACGAACATTAGGTTCTCTTCAAATTTGTGCCGAAAGTGTCCCAGGAGACCTTGGTTCGCGTGCACTAGAGTGTGCGTAATTCCTACTTCGATATAATGTATTACGGTCAATTCTCGATCAGAAAAAACTTTCTCGCTCTCCCTAAAATGCCGCAAATTTCCACGGACCAACGTACTGATCTTCACCTTATATGTGACGAGAGACTACAAGGTCTGCATTATTGTCTCCTTATTTTCGATAAAGTCATATACCCACCCATTATCCGCCGGAAGCATATAATTAATGCTGAGAAATTCGACGAAATGTCAATTCCGTGAAATGAACAAAGTGGTGTGATCATGAATGTTTAATTACGCATCCTAAATAGATAGCCACGATGTGGCCGACATGCATTATTCAAAAATAGATGGACTCTCTTAACGGACCATTAATAGATTATGCACTTGACGACCCCTGCTTTGCAGTACAGTGTAATAATAATATGTTAGTAAAAGCAGAGTATTAGAACTGATTGACTAGCATAATATGACAACTATCTAAGCCAGTGCATGTCAAACTTTTTATTTGTTTGTGTAAGTGGGATTTGTTTGGTGGCACACTATTAGGCACTTTATTAATTTGAATAAAAAACTTAGTAACAGATATAGATAATAATTTTATTAGTGATAATGATAAAATTGATTTAGTGAAAGAATTATATCAGAAAGCGGCGCTAAACTAGATAAACAAACATTGAGAGGGCAATAACTATGTTTAATCAAATCGCTTCAATAAATTTTAGGTGGACGTTGTTTTATAAGTTTTTAAGATAGGGTCTATCAACCTAGTTGACTTTGTGTGATTTGATGTACTTTTGTTTTATTATTTTACTCAAGTTACCCTGTATTTTTATTTGAAAATTGTTTACACTTACTTTATGCCATGTCGTGAACGCTTTGAATTTATCATTTGGCATGTTCATTATAATGTAAAATAAATAAATTTGAATCCAAACGGAAACAGAGATTTAACGGCTGTATTAAGTAGCTAATCAAGGATATTGACTTCAAACCAATATCCAAATTGCTCACAACCCTAGCCCAGAAAATGAGGCTTTGTGCGCAAGATCGTTTTATATTTAAATTAAATTTTCTTCCACTGTTAATGTCAGGTATGTACTGTCATGTCTTAGTGATAGAAAATACCTATACACTACTGAAACTACACTTGAAAAAAATACAGATTCACAGACTTCTTCTTTCGCGGCACACCTAGAACCCCTTGCTTAACATACTTTGACAGATACTGGTCTAAGCCAATAAAATGTATATATAAGACATAATAAAATAAAACCGCCTTACTTTACAGTGAGCGATATTTATTCTAGGAAATTTTATTTATTTTACTAGCTAATACATTTTTATTGATCTCATCTAATAATAGTATAAAACTAAATCAATATTAGTGGGGAAACCGTTCAAGAAGAGAAAGAATCGGTGGTTTTAGTATCAACTATTATTAATCTATGTTGATGATACCTTGTTTACAAGTACATATTATTATCGCAGCCATAACAAAAAAATGCATATGTAAACATGTCTTGTGAAAGTTGCAAGATTGCATGCATGAATCAAAAAATTCTGAAGCTTTCACGCGACAGTCGGATTTGTTTTGACATATGTGCTTGCGCAGTAGAATGGTAGTAGCGAACCTGCCGGTAAAAACGATACTCATTTTGACGTTAACCGATTTTCACTACCTGTCAAATAGTACTATGAAATGACAACAAAGTGTCTCGCTTACTCTTGAACAATGAGATTGGCGAGACAGTCAGCACTTTGTGTAAACAGTTATTATCGCGATAGATTGAAAAACACACTATTGCTGCAAGTCAATCCCCATGTACGCGTACAGGCCTTATAATCTCTAATACGATGTACGTTTATTATGTTAGAGAGTACAAACGATATAAAACGATAGGTAAGTAAAAATATGCTACAATAACAATACCTATATGGAACTACTCTAACATTTATAGTACCTACCTACCTATTATATTATTTTATAAACTTGTTTCTATAAACGTCAGAAACAAGTCCTCATAATTTATAATGTACATAATATGAGTACCAGTGGCGACGGGTGGAGGTAGGCTGTGAAGATACGACAAAAATTATGCACAATAAACTTAGTCTGTCCTACTTACTTGTTTCCGTTGAACTATGAAAACAAATTGCAGATGGTCTTGGTAAGTTTTTTTTAAATTCAATTTAACCTTGCCTAAATCGAACCATTATAGTGTAATAGTGAAGGTAAGCAGTGGAGATCCGATAAAAATAGTGCAGACTTTGTTAGCCATACTTATTTTTGTTTTCATTGCAGATTGTGTTAGTATAAGTATATGTCTGATCAAGTTTAGTATGCAGTATTTTTGTCGGATGTCTTAAGGCCGTACATCAGTTGAGGCACGGTCTAAAAAGATCGTTGCTAGGCGATGCGCGGATTGCGGGTCGCGGGTGCAAATGACGCCTGTCAAACGAAATATTATTTGTCATATAAATCTAATATACGTCCATTTTATGTTCTGTTTATTGTTCTATTAGTAACAATAATAATATATTCATTGACATGTTTTCTTTTTAAAGTAAATGGGTAACGTTTTAGTCATCTTTACACGATTTTAGAATTAATTGGCCCGTCGCCATCACGAAGCAAAGTGACGTATTCCTAGCTTGACGTTCTCTCACTGACTGCGAGCGAGTCCAAAATTTCGTCGCGCCTACAGTTGAAAATTATTTGCCGTTTCACTGATGCGTCACCTTAAGCTTACCACTTGCAGATGATGTTGGTAAGTTTACAAAATTAAATTAAACTATAATAGATAAAAATGTTTTTTTTTTAATTATGCATAATTTAATTGCATAGTTTTAGATATTTCACAGATAGAAGAATGTTTTTTTTATATAATATCTATTATGATTTGGTTAAGTCAGGGTTTGATTGAATTTTTAAAACTAACCAACACCATCTGCAATTTGTATTCTTAGTTCAATTATAACAAATAATAATTATGACTGATATGAGTATTTTTGTTGGATCCCCAAAGCTTATCTCCAACCATCACCACTAATCAGTACATAATATAATATACACATTTTGGAAGATCTATGCAGGCCAATCAAAGGAATTCAATGCGTCATTTCAGATGCGGTGTTGAATTTCCATATTATAATCTGTTATTTCCCAAATTATAAGTATTATTTATCACAATAGTCCTAATATAATGATTTATTACATTACAAAGTTTACTTACATTGTAAAATAGTATCTACAGTATGACGCTTTGCAGACTAAGGCAGATAGAACCTTTTAGGGGGTGATATGTAGCAGAAAGATGTTAATTAAGGCTGTAAGTCACTCGGAAAAGCAGGCTGTAAGAAAATCTTTGTCAGCGAAACTGAATAAATCGTTGTCTTACACGGTCAGAACAATGAGATAGAAAGTGCCATCGTTTAACGGAAAAGTTTACACGGGAAACAATTTGGTGGGTACTAAGATTTTCACTTCATTTAAATGTTTATTTATATTTTATTTACGTCCTTGTTTTTTTAATTATTGGATTAAAAAGACCGGTCTCGTTCTAATGAAAATTTTTCAATTAACAGTGAAGTTTTCTTCAGTATAAAATAAGCTAATATGAAGAAATTTAAATCCAATATAAAAAGTTTAAATTGAAATAGATATAAAATATGTATAGTTTAACTTTTCCTTTACGATGCTAATAAACATCGTCCATTCCAGTGATGTCATCGTGCATTACTAATTAAAAGGAAAGTGCATATTTTGGCAACATAAGTAAGTTTATTATATCATTATATTCACTAAATTGAAACAGCTTTAAAATACATGTAGCTTAACTTTTCCTTTGATGCTAATAAATCTCGTCCATTCCAGTGATGTCATCTTGCATTATAAATTAAACGGAAAATGCATATTCTGGTAATATAAATAAGTTTGTTAAGGTTTCATCATCATCACCATTATTTACTATTTGTTTTATCTATAAAATGTAAAAAACTTAATTATAATCATACCAGTATTTCTATACATTCTCACAGTCAACACATCATAATACTATTTTGATCTTACGCCTTATTTTTATATCACTTTCTCACAATTGAATATATAGCTATTTGTAGTATAATATACTTTTAGTTTTAGATATATTTGTTTGTTCGTAATGGATAGTGATGCTCTTTATGCAATGTTCATTTATTATTTATGACGTACTTATAAATAAAATCTATAGAATAATGCTGTCAATTTTGAAAATAATAACATTTTAATTACATGTAATATTGATGCTTCTACGAATAGCCGAAATATGAAGATGAAAAAGTGCATATTATCTGAAATGTTTTAAGTTTAATGGGTTGGGTAACCTAAGGTGACATTACAGTACTTAATGAAAGTGTTAATTACAAGTTTATATATCACAGTGATACCTCCACGTTTCTGCGTGTATGGAGGACCCCTTAAGGGCAAAGTACGAGCGAAGCTATGGATGCTACATTCATGTTTCTTATAGTCCGCCAAGCCAAATTTCCGTCTATCGCCGCTCGATCAAGTAGAATGCTCTGTACTTTTATTAATTAACTGAAAAAAATGTACAAATTGCTAGATAGAGAGATAAAAGTTGGTCATGCGAGATTAATATGATTGAGACTCGAAGGAAATAATTTTGGTTTTTAAATCGTATTTGTATTAAGATACCTAATGTTGTTTCTTTTGGGCTCAATTCCCCCGAAATCGCTGTAACTCTTGACTACCTAGCTAAAAGGTGACCTGGACGACCCTCATGGTAAAACCCAGGTAAAGGCCAAGCATTCTGCCGTAGGCGAGAACGACAGAGAGGGATGAGCGTTCAGGGGTAGATCGAGAGGGACAGCGATAAAGTCAAAAAAGGAGGACAAAACCAATCTGGCAGGCAGTAAGCTGAAGCCTCCGATACGTGACGGACTTCGCGTCCCGCTGATCCTTAAATTTTAATTGCCGCAGCCCACGGCGCCCATCATTAACAAATTTTGGGCTGTTGCAAAATTATTCATGTGTATTGTTATTGTGTATCTGTGTGTAATAGTGAGTAACCTTTTTTGTGAACCCTAATTGTAAAAATAAAACTTTGTGCTACGAACAACGTGTTTTTTCTTTTGAATATCCACCATCGTCAACCGTCAATCCTACATCTTAACCCAACTGTCAAGACCTAACCTTACACTGAGCGTGCTCTACCACCAAACCAAACCCAGCTTCGATTGACCGCCCTGAACAATTTACATCACTGAGCTAATCAAAGGGTGGAAGCTGGTCGTGTGACTCACACGTATCGACCGAAGGCGCGCTGTCAAGGGCGTCATTAACGTCAGGTCGACCGGAGAGTTGAGTGCGGAGGTCAGAACGGGCTGTGCGGCCCCGACTCCCTTCCCTACCCGGACTTTCGGGGTGTCAACAGTATTACCCCCAATTATGTGTCCATTAAATTAAAATCATTTGCAGCAATAACATGATAAATGCGGAAATAAAACAGTGATAAAATGGTATTCTTGACTCACAATTTGTTGAATAACCGACTCCATCCTTAAGAATTTAATTTTGTGAATTCCAATATAAGGTTGTAGGTCAGAGGTGGCGAACCTTTTAACGTACGCGTGCCAAAATTTCCCAAATAATATTTTTGACTGTCTGACGTGCCAAGCAGTTTATTATTATTATTATTATTATTATAAATTTAAGTTTTATATAAAAATAGTTTTTATTAATTCGATTAAAATAGCTTAAAAAATACAATTGAGTTCTTGATATTGATCATATCTTGATCTTTCATCGTATTTATAGCCGAAGGTATATCTTTTATTCTTTGAATATTTTGTTCCTTGTTTTCAAAATTCTCAAAGAGATCGTGGAAGCATTTAAACCACTCTTCTTTCATATTATATTCTCCATCACTGAACGGTTTTCTATTTTAAGAAATTATGTTTGAGGCAAAATAACAAGCAGTTATTATATTTGAATGACTGCCGATAATTGATTTCATTAATGAAACATTCGCGTGCCATGCAAAATCATCTCGCGTGCTACTAGTGGCACTATATATTATATACTAGTGGATATCTAAAAAATCGTCAAAACATTATCTTGCAATCGTTCGATTTTAAGGTACCTAATGCCATTTTGAATATCTAAGTTTTCTTCAATTTTTTGTGTTTCTTAAAGGATTTTAAAAAAATGGAGCCATCGGTTCGATAATGGAAAATTGCTAGAATATGTTTTCAAATTGTTCTAAAAGCGTCTTAAGATGAGTAATAAATAATTTTACGTCAAAAATATGTTTACCGATCAGTCATCCTTGGAAAATGTACAAGAGAATTTTACAAAAAAATATTTATCCAAAACTGTATTTTAGCTTTGAAGGCTTTTATAGAACTAATAATTTCTGCTAGATCTTTATTTTTTCCCTGAAGTTCAAGTTTAAAATTGTTAAATTTTTCATAAATATCAGTCAAAAACGTCCATCAGCTAATGATGGTTATCTAATTATTCGAGTGTTTGACTTTTTGAAATGAAACATTTTTTTATCTCAAATCTCAAAAAAAAGGTTATTTTGTTGCGATTTCAATAAATAATTTTATTAAAAAATATTTTTTTTTCGTTATTTAATACTTTGCCGGGAGCGCACGAAAATGGCTCTGCGGGCACGTGGTTAAGAACCCCTGCTGTATATATTTAAAATAAAATCCACGTAATTAAATAGGTAGGTACGTTTATTAGATATATAATCATATCGCATGATTTAGATACAATTTTGGTGGATGTACGTTAATATTGAGTCGTACTCAATTAATATGTATCTGATATTAATGACAGCTTTATTTGCATATACCAATTAACATTAAATTAATGTTCTTATTGAATAGAATCAAATTGAAACAATACTCCACGAACAACGCGTAATTTTTTATCTCAATCCTATTCGAAAATTTCTTTCTGGTAAGACAGCTCACAGTGAACTGTGCTTCGGCGAAATGTAATATGTACAATTTACATGTAACCAGTTTGTACTAGAGGAAATCATTTAGATTTCTCTTATAACATTAATTTGAAACGTCATAATATTGGCAATATAGAAAATCTTTTCTTATCTAGAATCGACCAAAGTACCTACCTAGTAATAATGTATACTTTAATAATATTATGTCACATTTGATTAGATTTTCTTTTTGTATGGACATATTAAATAATCCAGCTCGCCATTAAAGTAATGGGGCAGTTCTGTTCACACATAGAATATTATGATTTCCGGAAAGAGTTCAGTAAATTATGACGCCAAACAGGTCATTTATAATACAGGACTTTGAAAAAACAGGGCATTCGGTCTCATTCGGGATTAACGATTCCACAATATATTGTAAATGGGGCTCGAAAAGTTTTGTTTGTGATTTTAGGTTTTTGGGTGGACCCAAAAGTTAATAATTATAACAACTTAGTTTTTATGCTAAATTTAGCTGTGAAATAATATAATAATTAAGTTACCCACCAAATCATTTTACAACTCATTTTGTAACTTTCAAATATTGTTCAGTCACATTTTACAAGGGTTAGTAAATAGCTAGGGGGACTTATACAAAAGCATAGTAAGTAAAGTTCATGAAATATAATATACTGTAAATTTTAATGCTTTAGTTTAGTACCTACTTACGATATTCTTGTAATAATTATTTGACTTGGATTAATTTTTAAATATTTAATAAATTATTAATATTTCAATTGAAATGGTTGTGTTCTGTTAAAATGATTGGGAAACGAGTCACTTAAATTTGAATATGAAGTTGTGATTATATTGCGATGCACGTCGAGTACTATCACGTGACGTCACAGTAAGCTACCGCTACGGAAAAAAGTATGTAGTGTCGTTTTTCTTGGTATTTAAAATTAGATGGGTGGGAGATTAATGTTCTCCCACCCAGTAGCACATTTTGAACCTTTAAACGAACATTGTCAGTTAGCAAAATCTGCCGAAATCGCCAGAACAACAATGAGGTCACCTTACGTTGTACCGCACTGCATCGACACCTGCATAACTCAATTAACGTTTTTTTTATCATTTTCTATATGCCTACACATTTTCGATTCATGTCAACGTTCGATTCATGTCAATGTTCGCGTGTTTTTTGTTTTTAGCAGTTGGCACTATGTATTTTCTATAACAATGATGTCTATTATCTATGGTCTGCAGGTTGGGTTCTGTTCAAAATATTATCTATGGATATAATATCGCAAGTCATTTTAACATATGCATACGTAGAAATTGTTAAAATTAATTGAAATTAGCATGGTCAATGAATAATAATTCAAAATACTTATAAATTACCGTTGGCACTGTCATTATTTTTCAGTCTATTTTTTCCGTATTTTATGCAGACGAATTAATACGCGAGCTATCTCTAGTCGATTATAATAAAAATAAATACAATACAAAGAACATGTTGTGCGTTATTTTGATTTAACCAAGCGAAAATATTTCTTGACAGCTGAAACAGGTCCGGATAAAAAAAAACACCTAGAAGGATTGTAATAAAAATACGCGTAACATCACAATTTTGTCGACAGTTTTAGGTAAAATCCAGAACAATGACATGCATAAAATTATTTCCCACATTCAAAATGTTGAATCAATATTTTACTGAGTATTTTTTATTTATCAAAACCCCAACGCCGGAAAATTGTGTGCTTTCGGATCGTAAAGCTTTTGAAGTGGATAGTAATAATTGGAAGTTTATACAACAGGTAGGTAGGTAAGTTGCTGGTCATAATTAGGGCCCGGATTTATATGCTAGTGCATGTTTTGTTAGGGTGTATGCACAGCTATAAGAGTTGCACAGACATCTGTTTTGAAAGACACAGAATCCAAAAATAAAATTTTATTGTGCATATGAATGCATATTTGAGACGTAAGAGCATTTTTGAGACATTAGTGCATATTTCATAAATAAATGCATATTTTAGTGCTTTTTAATTTATAATTTTACTTTTTTTTTTAAATTACTTTATCGAAATTTTACTAAGTTTGGAATGTAGATAGCTTAGATGCACTTGCATTTTTAATGCCATCTCCGAGGAGATGTGGATTTATCAGAAAAAGTTAATTCAACTCGGGCACTTTTATTTAAAGTTTATCACCTCTGTGAACGTTGAGAGGTCGTTTTCCGCATAATAAACAAAATACTGACAGATACCTATGCGGAAAAATTTAATGCCAGAGCATAATATTGAAAAAAAATATTGTAATTTTTTTTTTCGGGCAAAAAACAGAAAATAGTATTTAGGAATAGTTAATGTGTCGTTTTTGTTTTTTAAGTTATGTTTGGTTTACGTTGCATTTATTATTCAATAATTTTTTGAAATTGTGAAAAAACTATTTTGAAAATTGTAATGTACTTTATATTTAGTGTTTGTGTTTTTTTGTTCTGCTATCGTATTATGTTGAAAAAATATTAACTAGTTATTCGATTTTTTGTCAGTAATATTGGATAAAGTGGGTATTTACAAGTTTTTCCCACAAAAAATGAAAATTTTTAACTGCATATTTCTTCGGGTTTAGTGCATATTTTATTGATTTTAAGTGCAGACCTGTATGCATATAATCATGTTTTTTGTTGCATATATTATATCCGCTCCCTAGTTATAGTACTTAAATACAGTAGATAATGACAATACTTTAACTATCGTCATGTGTTAACTATATTAACATATTATATCCCAATTACATTATGTTGACACAAGGTTCCAACACTTCCACAAACAGTTTTTTTTATCAATAGTTATGCTACACGTTGTATTTATTTTGTGATTTAGGTGAATAAAGAAAATTATTTCGCTGCTATTTATTTATATAGAATCAATCGAGAACCCTTTCCACGCGGACGGAACACCCATTGTACACTAATTAATTGGCCATTCGATATAATTAGCATGTTATTTAAATGCGGTAATTAGAAAGTAATTAAATGTTCGCAGTCAACAAATTATTAAACAAGGCACAAAATATATGGAAGGGAAGCGATTAATCAGATAAATTCCTAAACGATTGTGGGAAAATGTATTGATCTTTTTTATAAGTACATACTGATTGGACCAAATATGATGGCCGTCGTCCCTTATATTTCCCCACCTACCTCACATCCTTATTTAATATTGCCACAAGACCAGGCAACCAGCAATTACGGGTCATGAGACAACTGTGATTGCGAATAATGTTCAGTTACTCTAAGACAGCCGAGCGCGTAGGCTTGTTAAAGTTATCGCGCTATATCTGATACGATACGAACAAGGTCGCTTTAACTACAGAGTGATTCATACAAAATGCATCTGTTTGACCTTCATTTCCCTAAATCAGGTATGGTTTAAGCTAACGTCGCGTCTATCATCCATCCTGAACTGTCATCATCATTCATCAACATCATATACCTATCATCCATCAAAAGTGTACCATTCGTTTACCAGTGCGTGAGTGCGTGAACACCGAAGCGACTCTAGCGCGCGCCAGCCCTCGCAACATAAAGGTTCGTGTCTGGAATCCATCAACCAGCATCATCATCAAATTACAGTCCACCGCAACCAAGTACCGATGTTTCACTTTGTTTGTACATCGATAATTTTCGGTAAGTAGTATCCGTTGGATGTGGGGGGTGGGTGGAAGCGGGAGGGGTAATTAGGACGTTTAAAAAATCGAACGACTCTGCATTATTTTATTGAGCACTATCATTTTTAGTATTTTCAGCTTCACTTTATTATAATATGTACTATTTTACTATAATTAGGATAAAATTTCCTTCAAAATCTTTAGTAGAGGCATATTTTCAACGTCAAATTTTTCGACTATGAAATGTATTTTAAAGCTCGTGAAAATAAAGTCTTGCTTTGAAATGACAACCATTAATAATCCTATGCTTGATTTTTCTCTCACTGAAAGATCACTTCTGCTAAAATATATGCATAGTAGAGCTGGGCTTGGTGTAAATTTATATCGTCTATCGTGAGTACCTACTCACTATGATGCAATTAGCAAGAAGTATTAGAATATTTTAATGAGGGTAAAAATATAACACCTGGACAGTTGAGACTAAGATGGTTGGGTGATTTGTTATTTTGATTTGAATCGAGGCCACGAGAGATTTGAAAATGCTTGACCAAAGTAATTTGGACAGCAGTATGACTGATAAATGACGACAGAACAAGTCAAGATTCTTTTTATTTTCTAAAACTCTTTCTTTAAGCACTAATGTGCATGGTTGCTACATCAGTCCCGTGCAGCATCGCTTCGGGACAAGGAAGTGTGGCACTAAAATCTTTTCATTCTAACATGTTTATAGCGTCATGGAAGGCGGCCGTGCACAAACCGCGGCTGCATATACATGGCGGGTGGAGATAGGGCAACTCAAATCATTGTCCATGATAGAAAATAATTCTGTAGATAACCAAAGCCCATAATATATTATAAGAGTCATAGAGCCGAAATAGTTTGCTGTAGAATGTTATTTAACATTAAAGTTAGTGACATGCTCGTATTGATACAAAACCAAAATTATTTAAAGGTCATTCAACAACTGGTCATATAATATACAGATTTGTATCATTGTCGTCAGCCTAAATAAATCCACTGCTGGATGAAAGGCTTCTTAAGCTTATTCCACTATTGTCGGTCATACGAATTGCTATATAAAAATGTTGCCAGATGGTAACACCATAAATAATGTTAGGTACATTTAAAAAATATAAGTATTATGGCTGTTGAAAATTGACTGATTCTTTTTGAACCTATGAAAATTATGTAATTTAATCAGTTAATGTAACTCAATATTTAAAAGCCATTCAACAATTTTATTATTGATGATATTTAAATTATTATCATCATTAGCTAAAATTCACTGCTTGATGAAGGCCTCACTAATCTAAATTTCATTCCTCTTGTAGGTAATATAGTAATAATTAATATATAGAATTATTGTGATAACCCACTGAGATAACATTTTGAACATATATTGAAATCAATTGAATTTCACACTTCTGACATCAATTCTCTTTCCCCAATTGAAAAATGTGGTGATTAAAATAACCTATTTTCATTCCCTTGACTACTTAGGAAAATATAAAGTGAACATATTGTTGTGATTTATTCAGGAGGTGCATTAGTGATATTCAAATAAATAACTATTTTCACTTCTAAGCGGAGCATTTCAAAGCCCACGGAGACGTTTTCATAAAAGTTTTTATAGAAAAATAGTTGTTAGCCGTTTATCAGACTATCGAGTGGAAATAAGTGGAAAACTAAGTCGCTATCACCGCATATAATTTTTATTAGATTTACGTCACACTTTTATTAACCCTCCACCAGGCCCTTGGTACTTATCACACCAATAACTGTAATTGTATGTGAATTAGGTATATGCAATTATGGAAATTTCAGCAATTATAAAAAAAACTTCTGAAAAACTATTTAGGAACTATTTTTCTATAGCCTGATTGAGGGGAATATTTAATCATTTCCCGATAAAAAAAAACGGCTAAATTGTATGTGAAAGGAACACCATATCTGCAAGACCTAGCGAGATAGCTGGCTCTCCTAGTAATAATAAATATTATAGTCATGTACGATAACATAAAAGCAGTATATCAAATTATGAAAAGAAGTTGAGTTAATAGACACCAGAAAAGAATCGTTTGTCATGGACGAAGTATTCATGTCATTAGAAAAACTATTAGAAAGAGAATTAATCCTTTTATTAATTCAGAATAATACTTAATTAATTCGTTAGACATTCAATTGAAATAAAGATATACCTACATACTTTCATGGATTACAACACCCACAGTGGCCGCGCGGCTTAAGCGTTGGACTATCACGCCGTGGGTCTCAGGTTCGCATCCTGAGTCTGGCAAGTATACATATTGTTTTTCAATTTGTGTGTGAGTCAGGGTATGGACCTATGAGGTTGAGCAAGTGGCTGACATCCATTTCTCGTAAAAAACAAAATCTTTTAATACAAACCACTACTCTGTGGAGGCCCATATGATCCTATTAGGATCGGACATGGTCGGAATGAATTTTCACGAATTGACAATATGTATTATATAATTATTTATATATTATAATAATGTAGTAATCAGGAAACTCGTGGTAATAATATAGAGGTCAAATTAAATACAATAATTAGTTTGTGAAAATAAAAAAACTGACAATATTCAAAAAACGATTAGTTGTTATAATAAAAGGATGTAGAACATCTCTATGTAAGTCCATATGAACACAGGCAAAGTAGACGTAAGACAAGGCAGACAAAGGCATGTGTAAACTCTCGACTTTCATGAATTGTGTCAACACGTCGCACCTCGATCAACGCCAGAATCTATTTTTTTGTTTACCCTTGCCGCCATTTGAAATTGATGATAATTGTAAAAAAGTGTCAACGTCAGATACAATATTATTATTGGGATGAGTGATCGGTATAGCTAAATTATTGCAATATTTATAGAAAAGAACGAAAACGAAAATTGGCCACCCAAAAAAAGATGACAGCAAAGATCAAAACGGTAACTTACTGTGTATTATCGAAAATATTCAGATATTTTATTATTATTCTACAATATTTTATCATTTAATGTACCGAAGTAATATATTTTTGATAGAAAGTTATTTACGTTAAATGTTATATGAAGTAAAAATAAGAGAGTCGATAACATTGTTATCTATTCGGCAACGGAAATCCTTATCAACGGCTTCCGATCCTTCACGTGGTCCAGTGGAAGATGTATGTCGGTAATAAGACTCGATGGATGTTAATCTTCAGTATTGTTTATTCGTCAAATAATAGAATAAAATTGGTTTACTGCCAAAAGTCTCGAAATAGAGGTACGGGGTAATAATTGCGATTTTAAGTTTGGCATGTCCTCTAAAATCAGGCATAATGCTAATTTCTTTTTGCTTTATGCACAAACATATCGACTGAGGAAAGGAAAAAGGGTGTAATCCACACAAATCAAATTTTACAGGGGGCACAAGAACGTTTTTGTTATGGTTTTCTGTGAAAGTCTAAATACAAAATAGACATAACCTTGAAGTACAAGATAAGGGTTTGGGTCAAAATCCCGAAGGCTGGAATCCCCAAGGCCGAAATCCCGAAAGTCGAAATCCCGAACGCTGAAATCCTGTAAGGCCGGAATCCCGAAGGCTGAAATCCACTCAAATATAAATGTCCATTAAAGTTATGTCCATGCGCTATTCGAACTCGGGCTAGAAAATTCTACTGTATCGCTTGGTCATTATTAAGTTAAAAGGACCCTATCACAAGGATTCTTTGCATTTGTATCAATATATTATAAAATAAACATGACAGACTTTTATACCTATAGCCTCAAGTATGGCCTCCACATCCTAAAGCGGCCCCCCTGGCCAAAATCTTTGGCGCCCCCTCCTACTTAGCATGTAAGAAAATCACCACTGCACGCAAAATTTTTAATATTTGTATTCATTCCTTCATCTGACTCACTTTATAATATGCCACCCCTATGCAACGTATGGCATGCCTAGACCCACGGAACGTCACTGTCAATAACTAATAACTATTCCTCTTAATAAAGTCTGTTAAGATAATTTCGACGCCACTTAGAAATGTAAATGGTAATTTACTCTTTAACCTGTATAAGTTTGACCCAATTCTACAACTGACATGTTATTGTATATGGTAATTTTTAGAGCATAGACAATAACGAGACAGTTGTCAAAGAGAGCTTCCAAAATGTAAACTTTGCGAGACGCTCGACCTTACCTTTAAATATCCAAGTTAAAAGGATCACTATAAACATGTAACGCATAAATTCATAGATTAATATATTTTCTTGTTATCCTGCCGTGTAACATCACCAGTGTACAAAATACAAAATGATATAACTACTCACGAGTGCTTCCTTAATAGAGACCCATATAATATTATATCATACATCCAAACGCAGCCGTTTGAGTATAATATATTAATGGGGTAAGATGACAACAGCAAACACCCTCTAATGCCACGTGCATCAATTACAATGTACCGCGTTGAAATATGCGATCAGCGACTTCAAGTTATGTAACTTTAGTCAAAGCACACTAAACTTGAGTGCACGGTGACTTCAATATTAGATAACTGGTCCTGAGACATTTTCAGTCATAAAAAATACTCATGCTTCACCTCCAAACCGGGTGAGGTTTGGTAAGGCCATTAACTTCAATGCGCTGTCTAGCCTTTCTTCATGATAGTTATACGTCATGTCATTACTATTAGGCATAATTAATTCATGTTTGTGAGATTATACAAATTTTATGTCACAAATAGTTAAAATGGCCTCAAACTCAAGGGATTTGTACTCCTCAAAAGTTCAAACATCCATTACTGAAAAACTTTTGCGGAGACTTTTTGAAACAGAGCTGTTTAAACCCCTAGATTTTAAAGACTTATTTCCTGTTTCATTTGCAGACAAAATTTTGGTTGAGTTCTGTCTACTTATTTAAAATTCGGAACCCCAGATATCCGACCTCATTCTATAAAAAAAAGCAATGCCCCTATATCTATTTATTGATGTGAATATGAGTTTGTAATGAGTACTACTAGCACATAATAATATCATAATTTAATTCGACTGTGTTTAGGAAAAAGGGCGTAACCCTCGATTTTTCGAAAAGTGCTTTTATTAGATATTATCAATGTATACAACTAAATACAGGTTCTGTAAAAATGAAGTTAGCCGCAAATGCCGGTTTATTATCTAAATTCAGGTTTTAATTGAGCTTAAATTAAGTTTTAATTTAAGGAAAAAAGCGTTTACCCTCAATTGTATTGATTTTCTGTAATAACTTCTTTAATTATTAGTAGATTGAAACGATAATACACCAAATCATCAATCATCATGCACCCATGTCTGTGCTAATTTTTTTTATTAATATTAAACCAAAATCATTCAAAAAACGTTTTTTGCCTCTCCTGTAAAATTTGTTCTGTGTGGGTTACGCCCTTTTTCCTAAACACGGTCAATATATATATAATACGGGAAAAGGGGAATCGGATAGAGCAAGGAGAAGTTCGTTTTCAGGACGTGGGTTTCAATCCTCGGACCTAATCCAGCTCACGCGCCCTCCAAATCTGTAAATATTACTTACTGCATGTACTTATGGCTGAGAAAGTTCCTGAAATATGAAATACAAAAGTTGGACGCCACCCCCGAAGGAGACAATGTCAGATGCGACAAAAGATGTGGAAGGCTAATTTTAAATGAAAGACTGCGGTAGTAGATAATAAATGTATAAATATAATTTCTCTGGTATGCAAGCAAGGCACATCTGACATGGTAATAATACAAAATACGAGATATAATTAGAATTTAGGTAGAATGGAACGAAAGCTATGGTGAACTATACATAATTAAACTGGCCACGATGTCCGGATACCCAATATTAATAGAACACGGGAACGATACAGATCAATACTTGCTATTAAATTAATGTCTTCAAATGTTGGCGGCTCTACGACATTGTTTTAGGTTAAACGTTGCACTGAATTTAAAGTAAGCCCACCGGTTACTAAATTCACCGGGGGCATACACAACCTCTGAACTCGACGGCGGCTGGGTATCAAGAGCCCTTTCATTCTGCCGGATTATCTTTTTATATCATTAATCGGCGGAACCTGTCAGCGACATCTTCCTTTTGTTTTGACGTTTGTCCTCCTTGGTCGCTTCGTTTTCTGACGGCCAGTACGAAATGGTGTTGCCATACCATTGACAGGTTCGGTGTTATGTATACTTGATGTTAAGTTTATTTAAACATAACATTATATTATAATATTATCGATAGGTAAATAGGTATGTTCGCGTCAGGGATACCATTTTAATAGGTACCTTATTCATTAACTTACTGTATTTATGATTTGCATCACTTTATATATTAATTAAATTCCGTCCCCGTCTCTTTCATTCAAATTCTTTATTTTATATCGGCCGTACATATTGTGTGTATCATTGATGGATGTGGTTTTCTATATTATTGAGCGTTGTAGTCGATGAAGAGAATTTAATTATTATAACTATATTTTTATTGCACCTTCTTTTGTATTGACTATTCAACTCAAGCAGATCGACTGACTATTATTTTTTTTCAGCTCAGTCGGTGATTGATCCATCCATTTTACACCAGGAGATGTCTCAATAAAAATATTTTGGTAGTACAGGATTTTATAATATAAGAGAAGATTATACATACACTTCTTTTGACCATGTCCGATCCTAATATGATCATCTGAGCCTCCACAGAGTGGAGATTTGTAACAGATTTTTATTATTTACGAGAAATGGGTGTTACCCACTTACTCAACCTATTAGGTTTATACTCTGACTCCAAATACAAATTAAAAAACAATATGTGTATTGCAGACCCAGAATTCGAACCTGGGAACCACGGCATTATAAGCCGACACGTAAGCCTCTCGGCCATCGTGGGGCCGTACACACATACATACACACTTAATATAATTAATAATATTTTATATTCTTTTCAGACAGTGTATATATTATGGACACATCAACATTCGCACATTATTTATTATATAACCACATTGCTAAAATCAACATATCCACCGTTCGTTATCAATATTGGATTTTTATTAATATAATGGATGCTGAAAAAGGTTAGGGATAAAAGTTATTACTTTCATTGTCGACTATTAATAGTATCCAACGTATAAATTCTGAGATCTCTTGATTTGGAATTTCGCAATAGTTCCGATTCGGTTCTAAATTAAATAAGTAACGGGTTTTCAAGATTATTAGGTTCAGTTCCGGTTCCGTTCACAACTCTGGTTTATAGTCATTAATCATTCAAGCAATCATATTTTTAAGACGTCAGACGGAAAACATCATTTAAATCCATGTCTTGATGCTAAACCCACCTATTATATGAAACATTAACAAAAAAGAAAATAGTGAAATGATTTAATTTATTTACTCGTTTTTAATAGGTTTTACGTTAATTATGGACTCAGTGTTTTTGACGTATAATCAAAATATGACAAAGCATTTTTTTTGTCACTGTGAGAAATTCCATGACAACTCCGTTTTAAAAGATGGAAATAATAATTATTATTAAACACAACGAACAAAATAAAAATACGTGAGAAATTCCCCGAAACAATAAATCAACAAGATTTACGTCACTTAGCTCGCGGAATATAAAAAGCTATCATTAATTCCCACCCTTGACACGCCGGAAGAAGTAACATCACTACATCCCCAAGGAGTATTTTATTTTGTTTGTTTATTGAAGTAATCAATGTTTGTATAGCTAAAAGCTTCGCACCAAAATGCAGCGACATTTCCTTTAGAAAGGTCACTAGATATTCTATTATATTCTGAATATAATATTATATAATATGCACTATGTACATATTGTATTGTACAATAATATATAATTTTATAATCTGATTTCAACTTGTAGATCACAGTTCGTAACCTTTTTCGAGGCGCGACCCCCCTTTACTAATTGAATTAGCGTGGTAGAACTCTATTAAATAATGTAATGGTTCTGAAACAAAGTTATTTTTATTAATTCTACTTTAATTAGGTTATTGTTTTATAAAGTAGAATTAACATCATAGCTCGAAATACCTGTCAACGTAAATAACTCAATTATAATATAAGTTACAAAAATAGCTTTATTTTAAAATCATCCCATTTTATAATAAATAATACTCCCCCCACTAACTATGTGTGAGTTAATATGCATTGTAAGCCATTAAATGCATGATGGCAACCTTTTAATGTACTTTTAATATTCATATAAATAAATTAACAGTGGCACATGTGAATAAAAACTATAACTATTTTATCGGCACACTTTGTTTACTACCTACAGAAATCTGCAAGTTTTTAAATAAAATTTCATTCACATGAAAAATATAAAGAATAATACGTACAGTTTGTTTCTGAAAAGCAACACCATGCAATAAAACTGGTTAATAGCGTTAAGAAAGAACATTAAAAAATAATCGTAACATAAAAATTTACTCATATGGATTAATACTAATCACCACTTTTTCTCTCATTTGTTTATCTATTTTGTGAATTCGCATTCATCAATATACTAATCTCTTATAGTTTACTGTCAAACATTATACTTTTTCTAGTCTCTTGAAAACTATTTTTTATCTTGTCCACCAGTAACCGACTATTCTTGTTTAGGGTTGTATTGTTTGTCACAATTATACTGAAACTGTTTGTTCCCACTTTTAACAGAAATCTCTGATTTTCGGGTGATGACTTTAAACAAGGATCGATTTTCCCAGCGTCACATATTTATAAAAAATAAATCAATCATATATTATATTATAATTCTGTAGCCTCTTAAATTGTGTGATAACCACTTTTTCGTGGTTGGTAAGTTGAATGAAAGATCTGGGTCTCAAGATGAGTTCGAAAATAAAATTTATTACAAAAACAAAACTAACGGATAAGCCAGTGAGGAAGATTAAGAAAGTATAGATTCTGTATTATAATAGCCCGTTTACACGTGGATCGATTTACTATCATGACCATAATGATAAAATTCAAATGTAAGACTGCAGGCATGGATCAAAAAAAATTAGCGGCTTATGACGTACGCGCATGCGCAGTAGAAGTATAGTGGCAAACCTGCCAGAAAAAAATTCGAACTACACCACGCAGAGCATTCTGACGTTTACCAATTATCACAACCAGTCAAATAGGACTATATTATAATGACAACAACTCGTCTCGCTTACGCTTGAAGAATACGATCGTCGAAACAGTCAGCACTTTTGCGTGTGAACAGTTATTATCGCGATTGTTTAATTGACACAGTTGTGTAAATATAAAATTGCATTCAAAATATGTAGGTACGTTTCATTGAGTGTCATTTGAATTTCAAGAAACCGACTAAAAATTAATTTGTGGGTATGCTGATTTTTGCATCATATTCTTCATAACACTTTTTTCAATTTACTTACCAAGAACGAACGAACCAAGGGTTGGGAATCTTTAGGTAGGTGGGCTAGGTGGATACTTTCAACTAAATCACTCTATTTGTAGGTACTAATTAATACCATTTCTAAAGTCCACTACGCTAATCTTCTTATGCTTTATAGCAGTGGTTTCCAAACTTTATGTTACTACGCCTCCCCTTTAAAAAAATCTAATCTTGGCGCCTCCCCCCTTTATTTCATTAAATAATACAGACACCTTTTTAAATAGTCAACAATATACTAATAAAAAAATGAAAAAAAATATATAAAAATAAACGAGGTTTTAGTACTTTATTTTCATTTTTAAATTAATTTGTTTTTCATGCGATGAATGTGCTTGTTTATTAGCACAATCAATTTCAATAGTAGTGAAACCAGATTCATCATCGTTCATTGACAAATGGATTCTATCATGGGCCCCATATCATGAAGCGGGCCCCCAGGCCAGGATCTTTGGCGGGCCCACATACCTATCGCTGAGGTTAAGGACAGTGTGGTGCTCTAATATAGTGTTTCCTAAATTATACACGGGGGTTATCATTTAAGTATATCAATCATCATATAGGTATCAGATCAATTTGCAACGCACAACCACATTATTTAAATTTAATAGCTCTGAAACAAAACAGCGCCGCAGGCGACTGTCTTTACTATTAATAAAACAATTTGAAAAATGCATTAGCAAACTAACCAAGAACTCAGTAAATAAATTTTTGTTTGCTTCAATATATTTGGCGTAGAAATCATTTAAAAGTGGAAACATGGTGAAATTATTTTTTTTGTAATTTTGATTTCCAAAGCTCCAATTTTTTATGAATGCCTTCACTCTGTCTTTTGAAATCAGTGAATGCATTAGTGGTCTTTTCATTGATTTATTCACTCATTTTTTTTAATTACAACCAAATAGACAAGTTAAACAACAAAATTATCGTTCCTAAACAAATTTGCCTCAAATTTCAACATGATTTGACCCTTTTATTTCATTTTTCACGAGATAGCTAGCGGGTTTCACAATAGTATAGAAGTGAGGTATTATAACATAAGTATACATATTTTCAGAGAGGTTTGCAAACAACCTTTTATAAGACTGTTTTTTATGTAGTTTATAACTAGCGGCCGTTTTATAAAATATGCATTTGCAAACTGCAAACCTCTGACTACATTAATTGTGTTAAACTTTTCGCGCCTCCCTTTGCAACACTCCGCGCCTCCCAGTTTGGAAATCGCTGCATTATAGAGTGGTGAAAATAACATAATATGGTTTATCATTATTGACAGTTAAAATCAAAGTGACTATAAACATTGTCAAATGAGTTCAGCATTTTTGTAATATCCAGAATTTAGACAGATGCCATCTTATTGGTTTTTAAGAATATTAAGATTAGCTTTTAGGCTTGCTCAAAGAGTTTTTTTTACTTTAAAAAGTTCAGAATATGACATAATAAAACGCCAAAAAGGTAGGTACTAGGTGTAATCATTAAAATGTCAAAAGAATTTTAAGCACAACAGAAATGGGGGAAATTTTGGGGTACTTCCGTGTTAATTAAAGAAATATTTTACAAAAAAAAATGCAAATTAGAAAATAAAACAAGCTGTTTAGTAATAAAAATATTTTTTTAATAATCAATCATCTTTCTTTTTTAAATTTTGTGGAAAAATTTGTATTTTACAGGGTTAATCTATGGTAATGAGACTAATTACATACTGTTAATTTAATACTGTTAACGGTCGGTTCTTATACAAAACAACATTATAGTATAGCTTAATAGTATTATACTAAACCAAAAGTGCAATATTACCGTAGATCAGTACAAAAATACTTTACTTTAGAAAATATTGCATAGGTAAGTGTCTAAAACCAGTGGCAAAATATGGAGGTAGGCTGTTTAAATCTGACATAAATAGTCCACATTAAACTTTGTCAGTCAAACGTATTGGTTTTCATTGAACTAAATTTATAATAGTGTTAGTTATTTTTTTTTTAATTGAATTAAACCCTGCCTAATTTAAGCCATAGTACATAATAGTCAAAAAATATTCCTTTATCTATAAAATATCTAAAATTATTTATTGTTTAATGGTATAATTTTAGATATTTTATAGAGAGAATATTTTTTATCGATTATTGTTTGAGTTAGGCAGGGCTTAGTGAATTTAAAAAAACTAACCAGCACAATCTGTAACAAAAACAGATAGGTATGACTGAAAATGTGTGCAATATTTTTATCGGATCGTCCATTATTAGCATATCTAAACCATTGTGGTTTGGCTTAGCCAGGAATCACTTCATATAAAAAAATAACCAGCACCATCTGTAAATTGCATTCTTAGTTCAATTAAATCAAATAAGTATTATTGACAAAGTTTAGTCTACACTATTTATGGCGAATCTTAACAGTCTGTCTCCACCCTTCACCACTATCTGAAACATTAAAATGAAGATAAAAAATCTATTCAAAGATAAACTTTTGCGAATAGTGGATCGTTTAAGGATCGTAAATTATCAACGTAGTTTTATATATATGATTAACTTTATTTATTATCAACTTCATGAATAATATAAAGAGTTATTATAACAGATAACATTTTATAATGCGCGCGTTACAATTGACCGAAGAGTACTAACTGGTGTCACGCCGTACACACAGGTAAAACATAAAACAGTTCTTAGTATTTAGCAGCATCGCGCAGCCAGTGCTAGAGTTAAACACGTATTTATTTTATTCTTATATTATTACATATAATATTTAATTAAGTTGTTAAATTAGACGGCTATACACCAACAGAAACGTTTGAAAAGTGAATCACACTTTTATACACGTCCGTTGAACCCAAAACCTCCGAATGAAGAGCCGGTATCTTACGCATTTGACTACGTGGACCACATCTATGTAATATAAATGCGATACTAAAACGCAAAGTAATAAATTCATAATTTTACACATTATAGACAATTTACAAATATGACAATATTTATATACTAAATAATGTCATTTGTAATTTACATCTTTCTGTGAAAAATGAATGACTGAAGAATTCATCATTGGTTCATGAAATAATATTGGCTGATTTAGACGATAATGATCTGTTTGAAAAAGCTATAAAAGTCCAGAATAAGTCATATGTAAACAACTCTCACTTTTGCCCTATTTCCTCCACATAAAACACTTTTTACGACGCTGTCAATTTGGGGCATGTAGATATAACACAAATATATTACATAAATAAATATATATGTGTGTATATTATATATATATATATATATATATATATATTATATATACAATAATATAATATACTTTTTTTAGCGAAAGCAATTTCAATGAAACTTTTGGGTCAATGTAAATAATATAAATAAACGTTGGGAAATAAATACAGTCGGTGAAGTTTATTTTTCTATGGTGAAAGCGATAATAATATAATATACTTTTTATATATGAAAATATATAAGGGTAATAAAAAATAATATCAATATAAAATAATACGATAACGATCAATTCAATTAGGTAGGTTTTATAGATACATCGTTTATGCACGACTGTCTTGAAACACGTGTATCAGAGGCTTCCCGTAAGTTAGTAATACACTATCTCATAAGCTGATTCATTAAGACCGACACATAATATTATGGATAAAAATAGTTTGGAGATCTATTTAGCCAGCATTTTTCATGAATTTTCTGAAGACAGGTACTATCGCTGATCAGGAGATGGGGAAGTGACTTTAAGGTGAAGGTGAAATTTTTTTGCACTTGTGACTAGGGATTCCAATCCCGGGATCCCAAGCTATTTTCGATACCTATGAATCCCGGGATTGTTAAACATAATCCCGAAACTTTCGGCATTGATTTTTTTATCAATTTTTATGGAAAATAAAATAAAAACGAAAATATAACAGAAAAAATACTTTTAATAACAAATAACTACATTAGAAATAAACTGAGTTTGAATGAAGTTTGATTTATACCCATGTGTTAGTTGCCGTTACATTTTATTTTTTCACATAAATTAATAAAAATGAGAAAGATTAGAAAAAAACAATGCTTCGCACTATTAACAAAGTAATTCCACCATGATCTCATACGTTTTACGGCAGTTTCATATTTGGCTGATTAATTCGATTTATGAAGCGGAGAGGCCATAAGTACACCATGTTTGCTTAACTATTTTAAATCACGCTAACCCATTCATTAAGTCTTTACTATTAGAAACAGCAATCTCATATTAATTTCACATTATTATTTATATTACAATATTTTTTTTTTTTTAGAATTATTAATAACCATGTCCTTGCTTTTTCGTACAAGGTGGTTTGTTAGTAATTTTGAACAATCACAAACACCCAGGCTTTGAGACAAACACATGAATATTGTGTGTCCTGATCGGGAATCGAACCCAAGAACTCTCGGGTGGAAGGCAAGCGCCTTACGCACTGCACCACGAGAGCCGCCTATATTATATTACAATATTATTTACTCCATTAAACTTACGTATTTCGATTGAAGATTGAACGTATACATTATTAACAATAAATGCCTTAAATAGTATAAATTATACTAGAATTATTTTTGACCGATTTTATCAATGTTATTTGTAAATATAAAAATATTATATTAACAATGGAAAAAATGCCAATTCCGGGACCAGTCCCGGGATCCCGGGATTTTCAAATTGTAATCCCGAAATCCTGGGATCAGAACTTTGACTCGTGATTGGGTTCCCTACTTGTGACTCAAATGACCTGATCAATCAGAACGAGTAATAAAATTTTATTGTAATGACCTATGGTCACATTTAAGTAACTCATTTCACATGTCTACTAGCTAAAATGCCGTTTAATAATTTTAATTTTATCTCCCGATTGCCAGGCGGCTAACACGTCAGCTTATAATATCGTGGGTCCCGGGTTAGAATCCTAGATCTGGCAAATACACATATTGTTTTTCATTGTGTGTGTGGCGTCAGCGTATGAATCTTATAGGTAGAACCTTTCTCAGCCTATTGGGCCAAAAGCCCATAGGATCAGACATGGTCAACAAAAAAAGTATCGACTTATAAACTAATGTGATTTTTTATGCCTGCGTTAAGTGTTTTTACATCAGACTTAATTAAAATAAGTTTCGTGGTAATTTTATAAATTACATTCATTCCTTCTTATTTTGATATGTTTCAGCTGCTTTTTTTTATATTATGTAATTAAATATATTTATATAGTTAAAAACATTTTTTTACATTGTTTTTAAATTATTATAAGCAGGTATTTTTTTTCTCTTCAAAATAAATCAAATTTATTTATTTTACATATAATGAACATAACAAATTATAAATTCAAAGCGTTCACAACATGACATAAAATAAGTGTTAATAATTTTTAAAAATAAAAATACAGAGAAGTGGGAGTTAATAATAAAATAAGAAAATAAATAAAATAAGAAAAGAAATAAAATAAAATAAATAACGAAAATAGCAAAATAAAAGTAGATGGAAGCACACAGAGTGAACTTTGATAGACCCTATATTAAAACCTTATAAAACAACGTCCACCTAAATTCACCCTCACGTAAGTGGAATATATCAATATCCGAAGCGATTTCATTAAACATGGTTATTGCCCTCCCAATTGGCATTACTAATGGCAGGTTAGTTCTGCACCGTGGAAGAACAAACAACGGATGCCCTCGATTCCTAAGGTAATTATCAGAGACACACAAGCCAACACCACCAAGAATGGCGGAGTTCACATTTACGCCGCGTGTAAGTCTGAGAAAATATGTAGCTAAATAAAGATCCCTTCTAAATTTTAAGCTACAGTATGTAACCATCCCTAAGAGAAAATCAGTCGGATAGAGGCACGGATAATATCCATACAGCCGAAAGTAAAGGAGTCTTAAAAAAATCTTTTGGACTCTCCACCATAAGGCCGTACTTCAACTGATGCGGGGCCCAAATGATAGATCCACTCTCAAGTCTGCTTATAACTAAGGAGTTATAGAGAATTTTTAGTACCGTAACATCCGAAAAGACCCGGGAAGTACGCAAGACAAAGCCCAACATCTTGAGCGCCTTTTTACAAATGGTATCTATATGGCCACTAAACGTCAGTTTACTGTCAAATGTAATTCCAAGATCTCTGACAGATGATATTCGCGAAATAATTCTGCCATGCATCGAATACTGGAAAAACAATACTCGTAAAACATTCCCATGCCATGCAAAATCATCTCTATAGGTGCCATAGGATCGTCATCACTGTTCTATAGTAACATCAGTTATTGGCAGAAAAATAAACCTAACTGTTGCAATCAATAATAAAGAAACACGTCACACAGCAGTTGGTACAAGCAGACGTTGTCCATCTGAAAATGAAGTAAAACTAATTAACTTTGTCTCATTATATTATTGTTCAATATGACAATAATTGTCATATCAATATAAAAAGATAAGTCCCGTCTTTTATAATAACAATATATGCCTAACCGAAATCAATGTTAGTAGTTGTAATAACTAAATTTAATAAATTAATTTAAATACATAATTATAGACAATCTACACTTCTGCATTGTTTTACACGCCGTGCATGGCGACTATTATCACATCGCCTAGGTCAGTGGTCGGCAAACCGCGGCTCGCGAGCCACATGCGTCTCTTTGCCCCCTTGAGTGCGGCTCTGCCACAAATGCCCTCTGCCCTATTTGACATGGTTGCAAAGAAGAAGCAAAGAAAATGGATGACGAAAACCGTGAATTTAAATTTGAATGGACTGAGACTTTTACGTTTATTCAAAACTTAAATGGCCTACCGACCTGTATTATTTGTCGGGAATAATTGGCGCATAACACGAAGTCAAATTTGGAGGGACACTTTACAACTAAACACGCGTCATTTAGCACTAAATATCCTGTCGGTAATGTAAGAAAGAAAGCAGTTAAGGAACTTTAGAAGAGTCAAGAAAAATCAAGTTCTGTATTTAATTACTAAATACAATCTTTCAAAAATGTTAATATTGCATGTTTTGTGGTTAGTAAAGAGATTTCTAAGAGAGGGAATCAAGAATAAATTGAGAAGTCGTCTTATTGATGAGAACCTGGAATCGTGCTTAAAATTAAAAACATCAACATACAAACCTGACTTACCCAAACTATCCAAGGAGAGGCAAGGCCATTATTCACATTGAGTGTTTGTCAGTCATTGTCATGATTTAATTTTATGGATACCTTACTTACAATTTATTTTTTATCAATAAATAAGATCATTATTAAGTATGATATTAAGTTTTATTCAGTGTACCTATAGTGTAATTAAAACTTAAATCTTTAACTAAAGTTTATTAAGTTAATTAACAGTGTACCCACATATTATATAATTTCAGTTTAAGAAATTTGGCTCTCAAAAGAAATCGCGATCGTTGTACTGTCGATATTTGGCTCTTTTGACTAATAAGTTTGCCGACCACTGGCCTAGGTACTTCTTGTCTGCTCTTGAGTATTCACTGGTATTGTCTGTGGTATTTTTGCTTAATTTTTCCATACCACATGGCTTCAGAATATAACCAAATGGGATATAATTGTGTGTTGATGTTTTCTCTAAGCCTGCTCTTGGTCGTGAGAGTGTTTATGGTTTACATCTGAAGAAAGTACATCCGTGCATAAAGGAATGATTGAATAAAACTTCATTACAAAAATGTCGATCAGGATACTAGGTGCAAAATGTGCAAGATACGCTATTTTACTTTACATTGCTATTTGTAATATTATTCATATGCCTAGAATAACCGCTCTCTGCCCACCCCTTTTGATATAGCTTCGATGTTATTATTCAGATAGATTATTCTATATCAAATTTTAAAAAAATACAGTAGGTACATAAGTGGAGTATGACCTTTTGTATTTAACAATAAAATCAATTCTAATGTATTTAATTTTTGTACTATTTCATTTGAGTCGTTTTTTGTGACCCGGGTTTCGCCTTTCGGCATCTTCGGCCGCTGTGTATACTCACTAAAGGCAAACACATACTGACAACGAACACTCTTAACTCTAACTATATAATAAATCAATACAATAAAGTAAGTAAAAACTCAATTAACTACATATCAAGTCAAGAGTCACAATAAAAAATATAACACACAAATTATAAATAGTTGAAGTGTTAGTAAAAAAAACCTCTATCTTATTAATAATAATAATACACTCGATAAGCATATTATAATAAAAAAAACATGCCAACATGCAAACAAGCAAAAAACGACTCAAAAAATGGAATAGTACAAAACTTAAATCCATTAGAATTTAAATTCAAATTCCATCAAGTACCTACGGTCGATAGTTAATTAATATAATAAAATTAAACATACATAATTTTTTAGAAACACTTTCTGAGAAAATAAATATTATTGCCAATAGAAAAAATCTTTTTGAAAAAAGTAAGCTACCTCGGCAGGGAATCGAACCCTGCATCTCCTGGGTTTACACCCCGCCCATCGCATTTACCTCTATGCTACGCAGTGACATACTAATTGCGACAAATTTTTAATATTGGCCTTTTTAATACCTACTCATCAGCGTTCTTCTAAATCAAGCTACTTTGGCAATCGGTTTTTATTTTATTAAATCAAAGTAGATACCTATTACTTAAAATTACTAACCGACGTCGTGGATTTCTCCAATATTTTTTATGATGTAACTTACTTGAACTTGCTAATAATTTATAATTAACTATTTCTTTTATTCAACGAATAATTCACAAGATTTAAGAATTTACCATTCTGATTATTGAACATATATAATTTTTGAAAAAAACTTTCTGAGAAAAAATATTATTATAACGAATAGAAAAAATCTTTTTGAAAAAAGTAAGGAAGTAATGTAGTAAAATTAATAAAGACATGTCTACAATATAATTATGATGTCTAACCTAAGCCAACGATATTGTAACATTTTATCATAGTCTTGAGATTACTATGCCAAAAGAGCGTGATACATTTTTATACCTTTTTGAATTAGTCAGTATTTGGTAGTTAAACCGAAAAACAGTGTTAATTTTGTACAAACTAACTCTTATAATATTTTAATTAATAATCTATCACACTACTATTTAGTAATATATGAATGATTACTCCATTAAAATATTTTATTTATTTATAAATGCATTGAAATCGTTTTGAAAAAAAAAAACAAATAAATCTATTTATACAGGTTTACACAAGTATGGTTTGACGTATAAAAAAGGTAGATAGTAAATTAAAAATATCTCCATAGTAATGGCGTATCTATTTAGAGAAAATTGTTTAAAAAACCCATTTTATAAAACTGTAAATAATACTGCAATAAATTTCACGCCATTCAAACGTTTTTCTGCGTAAAAAAGCGCTTTATTTTACGCAAAAATATGATATACACTCAAATTAGCGCTTATCTTTGGAATACGATCGCTAAAATAGTTGAAAAATATGCAACAGTTAAGTTACGTGAACTGTAAAATAAAAATAACACTTCGTCCTACGTTGAAAATGAAACTGTAAAACATAAAATTCTAGAAGGTTTATAAATCATTTACGGCTAGAATTTATCAGTCTTAAAAGTGCTTTCGCTCAATGATTTATATGCAGTGTACTGTGGCTAAGAATTTTATTTTTGTAGTCAGATAAATGACCATTTTCACTTTAAAACGGAGCACAAAGTTTTTATTTTTATTTTATAAAAAAATATTTCTAAATATTCCTTAATGTATTGCTTACCGTCCTACAATAATTAGTCGCTGTAGTCGCAGATAGAAGACTTTTCAGTGACGAACCTATCATGGTGACAATGCATTAACGTATGTGCTCTCCTATTAGATGCGACTCTTTTTCTTCTCGCAATAAACCAATAGTTTACTAATAATAATTTTAACATCACTCCTGATCGTTTTAGACATATTTTTAATATAAAAAGCTTCAAATTACATAAATTGACAGATCCGTACACTACGAGAGCGTAAACTGAAATTATACATTTGGAAGCGTTCCTCATTTGAAGTACTGGAGGGAATTGCTAATTCATAGTTTTAATAATAATATGTGGATAAGAAGTTCTTGATCGATAATAGACAAATATTTTGCTATCATTTCTGGCATTGCAAGTTGCAACCCTTGGCATTTAATTTTTTTTTTTCAAATGTACATTTGAATTTATTTTACATATACCTACTAAGTATACTTAATGAACACGAGAAATTATAAATTCAAAGCGTTCAAGACATGACATAAAAATAAGTGTTAATTATGTTGAAATAAAAATATATGGTAATATGAGTAAATAGCAATTTTATTGAACATATGTATTGCCTTCCCAATTGACAGGTAAGTTCTGCACCTTGTGAGAACAAACAATGGATGTTCTCGATTTACAGATAATTATCAGAGACACACAAGTCAATACTACCAATAATGGTAGAGTTTCCATTTACACCGTCTATAAGTTGGAAAAAATATGTAGCTAAATAAAGATCCCTTCTAAATTTTAAGCTATAGTATGTAAGCATACCTGAGAGAAAGTCAGTCAGATAAAGCTACGAATATTATCCACACCCTCAACCAGTGGCGAAGGGTGACTTTTGGAAAGAGGTAAGCTGTGGAGATCAGAGAAAAAGAGCACACTTGTCAGGTAACTTACGGGAAATAAGAAGATAATACTTACGATATTACTACTGATGAATAGGTGCACACTAATGACAATGACACACTGGCCATAGGTTTCACCGCTGAATTTGTCAAATTATTTAAATCACTTATGGCAGTAGAATTCCACGCAGACTTTTCTTTACCAAAAAATACGCATCGCCAACAAAAAAGTTTGTTTAATGTATAACTGCCAGTTAAAAACAAATATTTATCATATAAATTGTTGTGAAAATGTCTAATATAAGTTTTTTTGATGTATTCAAATCTAAATGAACCCTTGGAAGGTCAAGCTTTGATAATTTTTAATTTTGAAGAAACGTCAAACTCGGCAATGATTTTTTTTAAATGCAATCATTCGCACATCTTCGATCGGGACACTAGACAATTTAATAAATACTTATATATTTAAAGCACTGGCGAATGATTTCGGTACAATATGAGATAATTTATCCACATTCAAAACACAGAAATACGCTGAATTTTGTATTATAAAATAAAACTTTATCACCGCTTTGAAATGTCAATATGACATGAACTGTGAAAAGCATGTTATGTTTGTCTATGACTGAAGTAACCTAAACAATAATCGCGAATTAATACAATATTTATTTTTAATAACAATTCATAAATTATATGTGATCGAACACAATAGTTATATTTTTTAATCATCCTTATTATTTATTATTTGCTTAACAAGATAATCATCGACAATAAACAAATCAACATAGCGCGTAAGCTTGTCCTGTAACGCTTCCAAGTCTGGAACAAAAACGCAGACATGTATGAAGTTGGCAACTGAATTGCGGTAGAAAATTCGGCTTGGATTATGATCGACATAATTCTAAAAATAGCACTCACGTTGTGACGTTCCGTCATTTATTTTTGATTCGAAACTTGACTAAAATAAACGATCTACTTCTAAATACCGACGATAGATGACAATCAATATTTTTATTATAACCTAGTCCTAGACAATATAGATATTTATTTATTTAAATTAAATACTTGAAAATAGAAGGTAAGTTTTAAATAATCGCGTAGTATGGAGCCTTCGCCACTGCCCTCAACACACACTCCACAGCCTTCAATTTTTTTTCCATCCTGGACGATATAATTTCGACCCTTTCTAGTTGTTTCGTCCAGCATCCTAAAATCCACCATGTCTCAGTTTCAGGTGTCAATGTGTTATTTTACCCTCAACTAGGGAATCTAGTCCCGAGCCAAAATTTTGATTACGGGATTTCGGGATTAAAATCTGACGATCCCGGGATTGCCTTTTTTTCTAGAGTTAATATTATTTATATAAATAGCATTGATAAAATCGATCAAAAATATCTGGTATAATTTATAGTATTTGACATATAATCTTAATATTGTGTACGTTCAATCTTGGAAATACATGGGTTTAATGGAGTAAATAATATTGTAATATAGATAATAATGTGAAAGTAAAACAGTTTTCTTTTATTTATTTAAGAAAAGATAACATTCTTAAAATTGGCATAGAAACAAGTGCCTGCCTGCACGTCCGTAGCACTGACGGCTAGACGCCGTTCGCGTGCCAGAACGTCAGTGGCGTCTAGCCGGTTAAATGAACGAATATATTATTTTTCCGATGTTCTTACGATTGCGTATGATAACAAAAAATGGTTATTTATTATCCGTGAGCATCCGGCGATTCCCCTTGTGACATGTGCAGGCGTACATATACTTCACTAACATAATTTTGTACACATACTAATTATGGGATTAAGGGATTATGTTAACTAATACCGGGATTATCGGATCGGATCCCGTGGTTAGAGTCCCTACCCTCAATGTACCCTCAATCCGCCTTGCTAGTAACTTTTCCGGCAGTCTATACGTGTGGCCGATCCCAGCACATTAATTTACGATAGATAGATAGGTACGTAATACGTATACCACTAAACTTTCTTTAATTAATAATTAGCTATAAAATGCTGCAGTTTTTCACTCTCATAATATGACTGTAGTACTAGAGTTTTCAAGTGTTACTTTTCAACCCTTCATCATTCGTTAAAAGACACGAATATTTGCCACCATGTACGTTTTTATATTGAGTTATAGATATTCTTCTTTTTGTTATTGTTTGAGTTTTTAAAAGATCTTAATATTGGTCATCCTATTCTAACGAGAGAACAAAATTATATATGGAATATTAAAACAAAGGTAGGTAGGTACTTATAGAAATTATTGAAAGTAAGAAAAGCATACAATCGAAAGGGGTGGAAAGTTTTGGTCGCTTAAAAGATAAAAAAACAAGATGGTTACAATCCTCAGCTATAAGGGAATGACCAAAGCGAAAAAGAGAGGGGTTAATTGAATTTTAAAAACTAACCAACATTGTCTGCTCATTGTAATGAAAACAAATACGTATGACTGAGAAAATTTAGTGTCCACTATTAAGCTGGATATTAAGAGCCTACCTTCAGCCTTCACCAGTGATATATTGTAGTATATTTTATAATAGTCTTTGTGGTAGGTGTCAATTTATCAATTTATCAATTTATTTATTTATTTTACATATTGTGGACATTACAAATTATAAGTTTAAGACGTTCACAACATGACATTTAGAAACAAAGAAATATTATTAAAACAGTTTTATGTACAGTATAAATGTGTAAATACAAAAAATATGAAGTATATAGGTACAAGGAAGTACACCGGATGAGTTAAGCAGACCCTATTTTAAGAATTTAAAAAAACAACGTCCACCTAAATTCACCCTCACGTAAATGGAATATATCAATATCCGAAGCGATTTCATTAAACAGTACAATGTTATAATATCATGTACACTAACAGTGACATTCCTAGACAAAATGCCGCCCCTAGGCAGCGTCAAAATGCCACCCCATTATACAGTACTTTTTTATTATCCTTTCATGACTTCAATATCTAAGAAATACATTATTAACAAAATAAATACAACAAAATTTAATTTAAATGTCATCTCTACTTCAATCGACAACGACGAGTCCACGGTTTCAGATACATTTAAAAATACACCTGACAACTTTCAAAACTCGCGATGAATGGCAAAAATATTTGGATAAATTAATTAGGTACCTAAGTATGTACCTACTTATAATTCAAATATAATTCGCAAATCTGCACGACTCATTCCTGGTCATCAAGAAGTGATGTCCAAAGACAACGGAAGTAAACTAGACATCGCGAACCCGACGACAAAAATACAGTCTTGTTAAACCTTTTATGCTAATTAATACATTTTGTGAACCAGTGAGCTGATTTTTTTAAGGAAAGATATTTCCGTTAATAGTAAGTTTAGGTACTTATTCCTATATATATATTTAATGATTCTCCTCGATTTGCCGCCCTTCGAGTAACTGCCGCCCCCAAGCGATGCTCAATCTGCCTACCCCCGCAGGAAGTCACTGTATACTAATGTTACATCGTATTATGTATTAAAACTTAAGCCAAATACTTAAACAAAATCAGTAAAATTATAAAATTGTATGATAATACTCTACTAATGAGACTACTAAGACATTCAGAGACAAACCATATTTTACCTAATTATGCGAATTTGTAAAAAGTTAGTTGTAGAAAAAAAATGCTGACTTCTTATATTATTTTTAATTTAAAAAAAATATGCAACTGACCTAGACATATTTTTTTATGAAAAAAATTCTCTCTGATCATAAAATCTTGGTCTATTTTAATAAAATCACTTTCTCTTTTCATTGGAATAAGTGAAATAATTTTGGCAATTAAAAATAAAATAAAAAATCGAGGCGAATCGAGCGGTCTTTTTGCTGGCTTAATTATTTTTTCACACTTCAAAGAAGCTTCACTTTTTAGTATTAATGCCTTTCAGAATATTAAAATCTTTTAACGGGAAAGCGTGATTTAACAGATTTGCGGTTTATTAAAAATTTGTTGGTGGAGAATTTTAATTTATAGGTCTCTATTTTTGGATATAATATAGATATAAGCTCTTCACGTTTTTCGTAAGATGTATAATCGATTTCTTTAGCTATATTATCCACAAAAATGTTGAGCATAATTTGAAAAGAAGGGTAGTTACCACAAAAGTTGAAAGACAACGAGAATATGGAAGAACCAACTCACTACAGTCTAGCTAGAGTGACTGGGTGAAAGACATCATATAGTTTTCTATATCAGGCATGAATGAGCTATGGTCGACTATCCAATCAATATTAAGAATAGAAACGTAATATATTCGGCTGTAAAGACCAAAACCTTAAATTAATGAACAACACGTCGTGTCTTTCACTAATACAAAAAATATTATATTTTTCATAAGCTCTGAAAATTGTAAGGTTTGTTCTTCTTTTGGGCATTATGCCGTGTCCACACTGGCAACAAGTTGCTGGAAACCTCATTAAATTTTACGATAATTATCAAGGTTGCTAGCAACTTGTCGCCAATGTGGGCACGGCTTTAGATTGATCGTCAAACTATTCTACTACTGCGTGACTATAAAATAAACTACGCTTCCGTTTACAATAAGAAGATTTACATCTTCCCCTTCTCTCACTTCTGCTGCAAGCTGTGACTGATGCAATATGAATCAAGTGATATGACAAGGTCACGAAAACTTCTTCAAAACGAATTTTAAACAGTGATGATCCGTTGGGGTAGGCGGGTCATGCGTTGCATAGGTATGGAAAAATATAAAGAGCGGCAAATGAAGGAACGACTACGATCTTCAGAATTTTTTTCGATTTTGACGGTCACATCGCTGGAAAGTACCGATATCTTAGTTTTAAAACATCGCAAGGGGGCTTCCATGCTTGTCAACGACTCAGACCTCTACATACTCTAAACAGTCTAAACCAACGATATTTGGGAGTAGGTTTAGTGGAAATGCTTTAATCCTCAGTAGATTATATTGTGTACGTCATTTTTTTCAAGATTTTTATTGCATTTTCAATTTAGTTAAAGATGATAATATAAGTAGGTATGCATGGCAAAGGCGACATTTGTACTTGATACTTTTAAGTAAGCTGTTAAAAATGAATGAATGACATATGCATAGTTAATATTTCCCTTTCAAAATACCACTAAAATTGTTTCATGATCTCATAACAAACACAATTCATCATCATCATCATCAGGCGCGCGACAACCCGGTGTGGGTCCTGGCCTCCTCCAACAGCTCCCTTAACCTGTCCCTATCCAGTGTGGCCGCTTTCCAATTCGGTACCCCCAGAATACGGCAGAATCTTTGGCCTGCCTTTTCTTCTAAGTCATTCAAAATACAATTCAAAATGTACCCAAATACAAAATCAGACCTTTTTTGCGTATATAATAAAATTATGTTGTGATAAAAAGCAATAATTATTAGTATCATGGTGATTTTTTTGCAACTGTTAGTTGCACACTTTGGGCACTGTGAAACGATTTTGATTCACCGAAAATTGTAAATACATAATCGCTGTGTCGAATTTTATATGCAAAAATAATTCCATTGGTTAGTACCTATACTAAGTATTTACTATTTACACTCTCCCAAGTTAAAAATAAAATCTTGAAAAGCAAAGTTGGTTTCAGATGAAATTGCGATTAGTTTTCAAAAGACGTAAAAGATTTCTTTTTCTATTTCGTTTCTAGATCTCAGTGCACTGCTGACTCTCTTGCAAAAGACTCAAATTAAGAAGTGGAGAAATCTTAAAGATCTCATTTCCGAAAGTTTATTAATCTCGCGGTCCCAGTTGTTGTAGACCTCGATTTTCATTGTTTTAAAAGTTTGTATTTTATACGGTGAACTACTGATAATATTTCTCAGTAGCTGGCAAAACTTTGCAATGCTTAATAATATTATTATTTCTTCGCTGCAGTATTACAAGTAATTAAATTTAGTTTAGTTCTTTGACAATTAACTTGGCTTCTTTACGTAGTGTTTTTCAGTATAATATTCATTCAATAATGCATTAATTATGTTAAGCAATATTGTAGAATAGAGCTTTTCGGAGAAAACGCGAGACTCGGAGAGCGTATTGCCAAGCCCTATCTAACACATTTTTCTGTCACGACACGTCACATCGATATAGCTTTAGACGACCTTATTTTTAACGCTCCCCATATAAAGTGCATTGCCAAACCCAAAAGGTACTGGGTATTAACTACTATATCGATGGATCTCGTTGTACAGCTGTACGTAAGCGTATGGCGCTGGCTTTTCATCTGAGGGATCCGGATTCTGGTGAGATCACAATTAATAATATATTTATGTGATTTTTTCAAAGTTTGGCTTTTTGTGATTGTTTCAGTTATATTACAATAACCATGGCCCTCACACCCTTAAGCGGGTCCCCATGCTAAAATCTTTGGCGGGGCCTCTACCTATCAATACGGTTAAGGGAAATGTGATGATCTACAGCAGTATTTTCCCAAATAATATTATTATGTATTTTTTATTATTTTTTTGTTTTATTAAATAAATTTACTTGAATTATTGAATTGTTAGCACTCGGCATCTATACGTGAATTATCATTTAAACAAAAGCAAATTTCAACGCATAACTGTATATTTAAATTGTTTTAACTCTATTAGAGCAAATTTCTCATGTGTGTTTATCGCACTTAGCTGGTCGAACCGCCACGCCGGACCCCTCTAACCCCCATCCCCCATGCTAACGTCTTGTTAATCACCCCCTCTCCCTTGTGAGGCGCCATGATTGCAAAACTAAATAACAAGAAACTTGTACGTATGCAGTTCGCCGTATCACACTTCACCGTGAAATGTTGTATCGGAAATATATAGCCGTATAATAGACCATCCAACCTATTTGGGTCGTATAGTACTGACATAAAATTCATTTCTAAATAAAACAGGGTTCTTGTCGGTTTACACTTTACAGGAAGCCAGCAGCAAACAAATTTTGAAAATAGCCAATATACTGGATTATTTGTTAGGTTAGGTTAGGTTGGGTTTTCATTCTTGAATTAATAAATTTTGCCAAAATCAGCTATGAAAATTTAATTAATGTTCATATTGAATCTAATGAAATTGGAGACCGTATGGCTATAGTATACGATCATCTCTTTCCGATACGAAACATAACGGTAAACTGTGTTACGGTGAAATGTTTTACGTACAATTCACATGTAACCGGGCGACATGGGCTGTTGTAGTGTTAAAAAAAATATATAATAGATAATAAGCTATTTTTTTATGAAAATTTTTGTCTTATATTTTTTTCACGTCAATGTAACAATTATGGCCAGTTGGTAACAGCGTTAGCACTCTGTTCAACGGAACGAAATTATAATAATATATAATATATTTACTTAGCAGTGGTTGGAAAAACATGTTTTTTCGCACGTTTTTGGTGAACGCCGAAGCCACAGACTGACGAATATTAAAAGATACGTTTACTATAATAACGTCTCTTTAATACATTATTGAAAATTCTGATAGTAAACACACTAGAATGGAAAAGTAATCAAGTGTGCGCGATGTGAGAGTATACTCTGAATTTCTAATTAGTTTAAATTGTTTACAATGTTCGGACTGATGTAATCAAAAACTTTTCCCCATGTTTTATCTACCACGATTCGTTATATTGATTTCCAGTTGAACCGATAAAATATTTGGAATAGTTAACGTATGGTTTTGTAAATATTAGGTTACAATAAATTCAAACTTCGTAGTTGGTAGAGTGTCCGTCTATTAAACAGTCAATGCAAAGTCAAATCCCAGATCTGGAAAAAAATATAGTATGTTAATATGTTCCACAACATTTGTTTTATTAAATGCAATAGCCCAATGAGATGGGAAAATAACGTCTTTGAAAAGTTACAGAATCCAATGTAAATAATATAATGTTTGAGAATTTCACGGTTGTTTTTTATTGTAATAGATTCTTGGGATTCCACCGCGTGTACTTCTTCCTTTTTAGACCTTTCGGAAGTGAGATGGTGTAAGGAACAGGCAGGGTTGGTTGACTCCAAGGAATAACTCAGAATTTGGTGCGTGAATGAAATGAACCCTGGTTTTATTATCTCCTTCCAAATAAATATTGATTTAATTATTACAGATACGTTTACAGATTATAGATTAGCTGAGTGAAATCACGAGTATGCGTTCCGATGCTAACTCTTTCATAATAGAATGACGATGTTGCTTTCTTCTACTGAATGTTTTATACTGATTCGATACAATAGAAAATGCTGCTATCAACTGCTTGAATATTTTTGATAATCATGCTTATGAGATTTATTGTAAAATGCATGATTCGTTTTGCATTTAACATATTATGCTCTATAGTCTATATGGACGAGTTACTGGGATCGAATACGTATATATACATATGGAGACGCAATTTCTGTTGTGATTTGTCTACTTGAGATGATAGTATACATGAAAACTCACGGTGCCAGGCCGGGAAGTGGTCGTGGTTCCCATTTGTCATTCCAGTAACTTCATACTTGATGGGCACCAGGCGCCTGTCACGGATTTGTGTAAATAATAAGACAAACGCAGTTTATTTTGTGATTCGTTTTAAATGAGTCTATATTATATACTAAAAGTCATGGTGCCATGCTAGTAGTTTTCGTGGATTCAACTCCTCACTCCCTAACTTGGAATTACAATGGCACTGTGCGAACAGTTTAGTTTTGTATGTACGTATATTATGACAGACGCATTTTGACTTTGAATATTATTTAAATAACAGAAGAAAGTGTCTCTCTAATTATGTTAACGGATTTGTTCTCTACACCTGTACTACTATGGATGTATTGCATTTTCATTGTTTTATGAAATAAGTAAAGTATAAAATATAATAAAAAATATTTCCAAATGTTTCAATATCGAGTGTTATATAAAAAAAAATATTCAAACATCGTCAATTTCAACTATAAGTCATTTGGTTAAATAATATTTTCATTGTTTTTCAAAATAGTAAAGTATTTTTATTAGTTTACTATGTAGTATTAATATAATTTTATTCCCAATAAATATACCCTATAAATTACTATTAGGTTTTAAAATATTTCTATATCAGAGATTTACAAATACGAAAACAGTTTTGATTGTTGACCATGTAAAGGAAAAAGGTACTTGAGTAAATTGGGGTTTTAATAGTAAAAATAGAATAAAAAGTACCATTTTATAAAGTATTCAAAACATAAGGAGTTAATAGATATCAGTTTATTTTCATTATAATAGAAAAATGTATGTTTAAATTAATTTACATAATGCAAATAATGCTTACCTATATTCAAATGAGAACAATTCACTTAAATTTGGGTATGCTTAAAAACTAAAAGTCTGATGCTTTGTATATTATTATTGAAATAATTACCATTTTATGATGTTCATAATATTATTTAAAAGCATGTTTTCCTATCAACACATAATATTTGTTTTATACAATAAATTAAATATATAATAATCAAACCTATTTCCGTGATCTTAGGTACCGGTCAGTTAAACAAATCAAACCCTCTCTACCTCATCGTACAACCTAAGTAAGATTTTATCAAATGTTTACCACACTTAATTATTAGCCTATTACAAATACCCACCTTTTGTGTTATTGTGTTAATAATAACCATTCAACTAGGTACTGTAAACAAAATATTAAATCGTAATAATTAGAATTTATCTCTCCTGCGTAACCGAATAAACGTGTCCACGCGGACAAGTTCATCTAAGCTTTGTATTTTAATACATGATCTGTGCCTCTTTACCCAAACCTCAACATGTCTATTCTTAACGGTTATCACTTTAGCACGTTTTCGTTATTTTCTTTGGTCCAAATTAACACGGAAGGCATTCTATAAGCAAAACAGTATCGGCGGTTATCTCTAATTCATAATACGGCAAAAATTTACGTTGGTAGACATGTCGGTCACATTCGGATATGTTTTTGCTGCCGAACCCAAGCGGATAAGACAGAACACACGCGGATAAAGCCGAACCAGCGCAATCTAGTCGCTAAATTTGTATTAGTCATGTTATTTCAATTGCAGTATTAAGGTCTTGCATCTCAATTATTCTCAATATGTAAAATTAACGTACTCTGTCTCGTTTTCAAAGTTAGCATGGCCAAAAGAGGGGCTGTTAAAAGATATCACCTTTTGAGAGTTCAGATGGTTACTTTTTTACACAATTAACTGCCAGAATACGTGAAGTGATAAATGTGACATATTTATCACAATTATTTCTTTTTGGATGTTAGGTGATAAATGTTAGAATAGGCCTGTTGCTGCCGGTTGACCTGATTGAAGTACTCTTGAGTATCCCAACCATGAATTCAGCTTGCCGGAATTATCAGTAGGTACCTATCAGTAGAATCTATGTCCGTCGATAAATTTCCATATACCACCCCGTCGAGTAAGTGTAAAATTACTCGGGCATATTCTGCACGTTGGTAGGTAATTAAATATAATATCACTTTCAGTGCAAATTTATAGCTACCGGAACCGTCTGTCTACCGATAAATATCCCGGAAGTTTGAACACAAACCTGTGGTATATAGTGTTGTTTGACCACTACTACAGGGCTATTAATGTATTATTAGCACACAGGCGCGCACACAAGGGGAAAAGTTTCTGGTCTGGACTCCCCCCCTAGAAACGGAAAATAATACAAATTATTTAGGTAAATTGTATAATATTACTTAGTTGTTATTTTCTTCGTCAGAACCTCGTGACTGAGGATCGTGACCAGCGGCGGCTTCTCTAACACCATACATCTGCGCTGCACTCCTTCCATTTTTAAAACATAACTCAATATGCATCATTGCTATTCAAAAGTATGTACACACTGAACATTCATCAAGAATGGTGCGGATCTGGTCAGAGTACTAATTAAATCTTAGTTTATCATTAATACAGTATTCTGTAATAACGGTATAAGCTGAATCGTAAAAAGCATTAAAAAAATATTATGAGCATTTGGGTTGTCGCATGAACTTCTATATCGCAGAACTCGCGTTCACTAACTTCACGAGACCCGGATAATTTGACTGTCGTTTTCCCACTCTAAGACCCAAAGCACTCATAAATTGTTGCAACAATCTGAGACATCTAATGTTTCGTTTAATTAAGACAGCGCGGATGACACAAATGAACACTAACGATCCTAATAATTATGACTGTTTAGCCATACGCATTTAATAGTCCTCAGTTATACGTGCAGGCCACGTGTTTATAGCAAGATTCAAAGTATAATATTATGCGTATGAAGAATGTACCTGGAAAAGTGCGGTATTCCGCGGTTGAAGCGATGGTGGTAAATGTGTCAGTAGCACCTGCTAGATTTTCTTAAACCTACCCCCATCCCTACCTTAAAAATCGATAAAAAAATATAGATAATTTTTCAAAACGGACCCCCTAAATCATTTTTCTATGTGCGCGTCTGTTAGCTGTAAGCACACAGTAGTTATTTACTATAGTAAAGGTATACTGCAGTATAATGAGTATGGTGGTACAATACATTGGTGGTATAATCACATTTTGCTTAACACTTTGAATTAATTGGTACCATCTATTATGCGTAACAAGAAGCTTGTCAACCCTAATATTACCGGCAAATTGAAAGCCTTCAGATTATTATTAATTGTATGTTTTGGTATTTATTAAACCCTTAATAAAATTATACCTCTTGCGGAAATATTGTAGCGATCAATTTATTTTGCTGATAAAATATTATAATTAATTAGTAATTGTTTATTTTCAGAAAGCAGAATCACATAAATAAATTAATAATTACGTCATTATTAAGAAAATAAAACTCTTTTTAGTGAAAAATTTAATTAATTTTGAATTTGAATAAATAATTATTTTTAGTAACAGAAAAGCCGGTATTTCCTTATTATTTAGGTACCTATATTTTATTATTTATAATCAGCAAAAAACAAACCTGAATGCATCTAATTTCAGTCAATATACCCTACTTTGATTATAAGACAACCTTTATTAATTAACCTTATTAATTAATCGCCAAATATGCGTCAACAGTTATAGAAATACGTACCAATATAAAAAAATACACGTATGTTTCTCAAGTGATCATACTTATATACAGTTCCGTAATAAGATATCTGCGAAGGAGGTAGCTGCCCTGGGCGTAGCTCTAGGGGCGCAATAGTAAAGCTTCGTTGAACGTGCAAGAATAAAAAGTGAACTGATAATTTCATCCTAAAATGACTAAATTATGATATGGGGAAACGAACCTTCTTATGTCTCTAATAAAACGCTCAATATAGCAGAGCAGCTTACGCGTTAGTTTATAATGTCGTGGGTCTCATGTTTGAATCTTGGGTCTGAAAAATATTATTTTTCAATGTCTGTTTGTAGTCAGAGTATGGACTTAATAGGTTGGGCAAGTGGCTATCATCCATTTCTCATAAAAACAAAAATCTGTTAAGAGCATGATTTTCAACCATAGGTGGGACAAAATTTCGGACTCGTTGCCAATTGGAGAGCGATAGTCGAGCTGTGAGCATGTCAATTTGTTTTGTGATTGCGTCGGAGGAATATATTTTTAAATCATGTAAAGATGACTAAAAAACGTTACGCATTTACTCGAAAAATAAAACATATCAATGAATATATTATTATTACTATTACTAATATAACAATAAACAAAACATTAAATGGATGCATGTTAAATTTTTATGACAGAAGATTTTTTGTTCTGCACGCGTCGTTTGCACAATCTGCGCGTCGCGTAGTCACGATATTTTTATTCCATGCCTCAGCTGAAGTATATATAGCCTTAATACAAACCTCTACTCTGTGGAGGACCATATTATGATCTTCTTAGAATTAGACGTCATCAAAAATATATATTATTATATAAGCATAAAATAATGTGAGGTCGATTATTGTTTATCGATTATTTAGTCTTTCATTTGGTTAATCATAATTATATTGTAATGTTATAATTAACTGTTTTTCCTTTATTATTAGTATATAACAAGTTTTATAATTTTAATACTAACAAAAAATCGGGAATCTTAAACTTTTTTCTATTCTCGGAGGCGGAAAATATTTGAAAAAAAAATATTAGTTATAAATTCCGTATTATTTAATTCTGTAGTAACCAGCCATTTGGTAGGTTGATAGTAAGAGTGCATATAAGGTACTTACCCTACATTTATTTTGGGTTTTAGTTATAGGCAATATAATGTAGGTACCTACTATCAAAATAATTAATTTATAAATTATTCTGTATTTCTTCATTTAAAATACCTACATTAATAAGTTGTATTAAAACTTCTTTAACAACTTTAATATGGATGTACAATAATTATTATCATTTATTACGAATGTTATTTGTAACATTTTAAGGTTAAAATAGCTAGCATACGAAGCATGCAATACACTCTTTTAAGTCCGCCACTCTAGTATCAGGCAATACTGTTTATATCTCGCATACACGAACGCCCGCATGTAGAGGACATTCGAAGAAAGGGAATAAATACATAGAAAGGACATTAATGGTAGAATAGGCATTTTTTCACGTCTTTCTTCATCAACGTAAGTGGTAAAGTAATTATTTATAAATGTCTGGTGGCGGATGGAAATCCACTTCATATTTTTCGTGATTAAATCCTTTATCACTAATAACCACTTCACCATATTGCTTTTAAATGGTTTTTTGATCAAATATTTTTACACTAAGGTGGAGCATCATTTTTAAAAATGTAATATATCTGTAGGCCCTGCACCGGCGCCTATTTATTGTCTGGCAGCGAACGGTGTTTATTGAAGATAAATAGTGTAAATATAATTATTCTTTATTATTAAGGTAAACAACTGAGAGCTTAAATTGAGTGACCGATCCGGATAACATGGTGTGTAAAACTCCCACCTCCGCACCCGTTATGTATATGCAGCACGTCATACGCGGCCGCCTAACATAACCCTTACGTGTGCCAGATCAAAGAATTTAAGCCCTCATTTTGTCCCGAGCAGAGCCGCACGGGACTGGTGATGCAACCTTGCACCGAAGTGCGAATGCATGATGTTAATTTATATGGCAACTACGTTAAAGTGCCCACCACCACCCGTCATATATGCACAGTCGTGGATATGTACGGCCGCTTTCTATGACGCTTTAAACGTGTCTGAAAGAAGTGATTTTAAGTGCTTATTCCGTCCCGAGACGGAGCCGCACGGGACTGATGCTGCAACCATGCACCATAGTGTTTAAAGAATAAAGTTAAGAGAGAAAATGTTTGTTTTTTGGACTGGCTCTGCTGTCTGGCAACTATCAGAGTGACTTTAATTTGAAGAGTCGCAAGAGGAGTCGAGAGTGTCCCGCTCCCTGTACGCTCTGGCGAATTTAGTAAAGGCCGCAAAATTGGCCTCGGTTGCCACCATGTCCGCGTGTCCTATTGGGCCCGAATGACCGATCCGGATAGCGGGCAAAGCTTGCACTGGCGAGTACTCGCCATTCTCGGTACGCCGTAGGGCTGTTAGACTTGCCTTCTCGGAATTTGGCCAGGCCACTCTCAACAAGTACCCGGAATTGTTAGAATAAATTTGTAAGCTATTTTGTTCACAAAATAAAAATTATCATAATTTTAATTAAATTATAGACTGCCACTGAAGTTGGTTCCGGATTTTGAGCACGTTAAAACTAAAACTTTGAAGAGGTCCATGATGCCAGGTATGTATCAAGTTAAACACATATTATTAGTATCTTGATTCAAACTTATAAACAACATTTAAGACGCATCCAACTGCATGACTATTGGTTAATTTCGTCGTAATTAGGTATGACGCAGGGTTATGTTTCTGATGTATTTCTTAATTATGAATGTTCACTAGAATAACGTTATATCTTTAATATTCTTGTGAATTTTATTCGATTAATAAAGTTGGTCATAATTAAAAATGGAACAAATAAAAAATATGTATTTTGTGCTAAGGTATCATGTAAAATAGTCAAAACGTTAATTAAAAGACAAATATTTGATAATAATATTATGACATTTAGGTTTTAAAAATAACTCCTTAAAAATAGTAAAATATGAAATAGGTACATTTAAGAAAATAATAAGTAGTGAAAGCTCAGAAAACACTGAGAAGTCGACAGTATAATTAAGTTAAGCATACTCTATTTTAAGAAATTATTAAACAACTCCCATATATGGGATAATTAAATATACAAGGAAATATGTTGCCATGGAAATGCCAGTCAATAAAAATCACACAGTAATTGTTCGAACCCTTTTCATACTTTATAATATAACTATATTTCAAAGTCTATAATTACCCCAGAGAGTAGCTTTTGTCTCTCAATAAAAAGCCTTCTAAATGGGGTATTGAGCTTTCTAGCTTTCATGGTGACTGTCACTCTGGCACTTAAAAAAATGATTTCTCACCAAAGGACTAAAAGCACGAGGCTTTGAAGTATAAATTGAATCTCAATTCAACGCTTCTGTTTCGTTTCACACAATGATTATCGAATATTCGATCGAATTTTTCACAGAGTTATTACAAAAAGAATGTAACATAGTATCGACAGAAATAGCATGCTAAAAATATCTATAATAATAACTATAGACTGAATCAAACCGTGTAAAAGTATCCAGGGAGTATCAGTATTGACACTGAATATTTCCCAGTATCATTTAATTATAACTGAGCTACTCATGATGAAATTCTAGGAAAACTATTATAATGTAGCTTTATAAATCGGTTTATGTGTCTCTCTATAGCTGTAATAATCAGATCATAATAATTACATATTCAGTGAATATGTTCTGAAATATAATACAAAATAAAAAAGCTATTCAAGTCGATCAAACTAGCTGTTGGATCAGCATCAGCTCGTATGACCTGATTGCCACAAATAGCTGCAGGAGTAAGGGTTAAAGGTACACTTTTTGAAGAGTACATTAAATTTACTTCACTTATTCCTTAGATACTGTATATCTAGACCTATTTTAACGTTAGAAAGGGGAGCCACCGGAATTTCATGACACCAATAAATTGATTGCCATAAAATTAAAAAAAAAATATGGATGTCTATGTGCTATTTGAGTCTTTATTTCGTGAAAATATTCTTACCCTCAGTAGATGGTATGTATGTCATGTCTTTAAATATTTTTGTTGCACTTGTCTATTTGAGATACCTACCCGAAAATAAATTTAAAAAAGTTAGTAAGTACCTAACAAATTTGCATACAATTTAAAACTAAAATTGAAAGGGGTGGCATTCTATCTGCCTAAAGACGACCTTTATCTAGGGACGTCACTGATCCAAATAAATATTGAAAACCAATATTTGAATTGGCCAGACCCGGATTCAAACCTGAGACCTACGACTCACCACTCATTCATTACGGCAGTACAGATTTATTAAAATTTTGATAATATTATATGAGTAATCTCAACATCAGATAATATCATTATTAATGAAATAATGAATACACATCTTTGAAATGGAAATATTGCTTGATATAAATTATGTAGAATCAAGTTTTAGGAAAGTAATGTTAATATAACAACCAGATCAGAAAGTGTTTAGTTGCTGAATAAATTGTCGGTGACAACATGATGATAAAGTAATATATCTTGACATTATTATAAAATGTCAAATTTGAGAATGTAAATTAATTTAACACGACGGTAGAAATTTTACTCATCAGCGGAAAATTCAGTTGAAATATTTAATTATGTCGCTAATATCTATGAGTCAAGGAAAAGTTTTAATATCCTTTTTATCAGTATACTTTTTGACCATATCAAAATTAAGATAGGTTTTAGGTAATATACGAGGGTGGGTCAATAATTCCTTAGAAAAAAGCATTAAAACAGTTTTTATTTTTGTATTTTTTTTTTATTTCTCAACATAATCTCCTTGGAGCTCAATACACTTTGTTAGACGTTTCTGAATTTTTTTTAAACCGTCAGAAAAATAAGTTTTCGGAAGGTCCTCAAAATAAGCATTTGTCCGATCGATGACTTCTTCATTTGAAAAAAAACGTTGTCCACTTAGCCATTTTTTTAAGTTTGGGAAAAGGAAAAAGTCACTGGGGGCTAAATCTGGCGAATACGGTGGGTGGTCGACCAATTCGAACTTCAATTCTTCAATTTTAGCCATTGATCGTAAACATGTGTGAACACGGGCATTGTCCTGATGAAAGAGGATTTTTTTCCTGTTTAAATGAGGCCGTTTTTCTTCAATTTTGTTTTTTAGCTGGTCCAGTAAAGATGCAAAATAATCCCCTGTTATTGTTTTTCCTTTTTCCAAATAGTCAACGAAAATAATTTCACGTGCATCCCAAAATACAGTAGCCATAACCTTACCAGCTGATTTTACGGTTTTCGCCTTCTTTGGACATGGTTTGCCTTCGCAATCCACTGCTTTGACTGTTCTTTCGTCTCGGGAGTATAGTGGTGTATTCATGTTTCATCTACAGTCACAAAGCGACGAAAAAATTCATCCGGATTGCGTTGCATGAGCGACAACAGGGCTTTAGAGGCCACCACCCTATTGCGTTTATTGTCGACTGTGAGCAAACGCGGCACCCATCTTGCAGAAATATTTTTCATGCCCAATTTGTCATGTAAAATAGAAATGACGCTACCTTTTGAGATCCCTGTAACCTCAATTATCTCACTCAACTTTAATCTTTGGTCACTTAACAGCATATCGTGGATTTTATTGATCATTTCTGGTGTAGTCACCTCTACGGGACGTCCTGAGCGTGGTTCATCCTTTGTTGATGTACGACCACGTTTAAATTCATTTAACCAGTTATAAATAGTTGCAAATGAAGGAGCAGATATGCCGTGAACTAAATCCAACTCATTTTTTATTTCCTTTGCTGTTAACCCTTTTATATTAAAATGTTTAATAACAGCTCTAAACTCAATTTTCTCCATTTTCCATTTTTTCATTTTCCACAAGCAATTTTTTTTTTAAATGTACGAGAAACACACAACAACCCGACCAATCTGATTGAAACTTCGCAGCATACTGAATCGGTAGTGCCGCTGCATGAAAACAAACCGCTTACAGTACTAGTCGCGCCAGCTGTCGGCTTTTCTAAGGACTTATTGACCCACCCTCGTAGTATAAATATTAAAAAAAAACAACGTGTGAAATTTTCAGACCCAGAATTCAAACCCGCGGACCAGACATTAAATCGTAGTATATTCTTGGGTTTTCACCGTGTCTCCTTCTTCCTTCTTTACTCGACGTTTCGGGCTCGTTGCAGAGGCCATTATCAAGAGATATGTTTTATGATGAAATGTAGTGTAGGTATGTGAATGTAAACGTTGCTCTTAGAATGTCAAAAGGAATCCGATTATCTAAGAGAAACGAGCCCGAAACGTCGAGTAAAGAAGTAAGAAGGAGACACGGTGAAAACCCAAGAATATACTACGATAAAAAACAACCGTGAAAGCCTCAAACATTATACAGACATTAAATGTTTAAGCCTGAAGTGTTACTGCTTGGCCACTGTGGGCACATAATAACCATAATAAACAATAGCGTACTCGTATTATTATATAATACTAGGTTTTTCTTTGATTTAAAAATGATATTTTTTATTATAATCTTTCTAGACAGATAGCAATTGATTATTTAAAATTGTCTAAAAACACCCACGGTGGCCGCGCGGCATAAGGGTTGGACTATCACGCCATGGGTCTCAAGTTCGAATCCTGGGTCTGGCAAGTACACATATTGTTTTTCAATTTGTGTTTGAGTCAGGGTATGGACCTTATAGGTTGAGCAAGTGGCTGACATCCATTTCTCGTAAAAAACAAAATCTGTTAATACAAACCTCTACTCTGTGGAGGCCCATATGATCCTATAAGGATCGGACATGGTCGGAGAGTAAAATGTAAAATGTATTCAATTGAATCTTTTGTATTTTATTGCCAGTGGCATCTAGTAGTATTATATAATACGTCGCCTTAAAAATTTAAATAATCTGCAACAACTATTTAAATGTTAAGACGTCTACAACAAAATATGAATAGGAATAAAGAAGACGGTGCTTTTTGTCTCTAACAATGAGATTATAGATGAAAAGCAGTGCAATTATTAATAAATAATATGAAAATGATTTAATATACGTTCCTACATTAAGTACACTAAGTGAAGTAAGTGATCGTAAATTCATTTACATTTCCCTTCCGTTACCTACCAACAATAATTGTATTATGCAAAACATCTAATAGACGCGTTGAAAATATTTCCAGTTATTGTTACAGAAGCAGATATATTGCATCGCAACAACCTTTCAAAGGGTATTCCAATTTGTACAGACGTACATCACGTGTGTAGTATTTTCATCCGAAAGAAGTCAGTTTTAATAAACGCAGTTCATTTTTGTATTTTTTTGTACCATTAGAACGAAGTGTAGCTGTTAAGAGAGTAACAAGGTGTTTCTTTTACAAGATACAAAGACCGGGATCGCAATTTATTTTGTACCAGCTCAATTTCATTTTGTTTTTATTCTTCTCTGGTAAATAGTATAGACCGAGCAAATGTTGCATTTATATTTTTACAACAAAAAAATAAAACAAAATAAAATCGCTTTTAGTAGCTCATCATTTATCATGGGGTAATTAATATCTGTTACAAAAATCTTTTTAAACAAGTTTGTTTCTAACGTGCAACCGCTAATATAAATATCAGGTGGTTTTTATGAAAATTATAATTTTAATTCTCAAAGAAAGTCAATTGAACTTTGTATAATTAAATTATTAGCAAGTTCAAGTAAGTCACAACAAAGATCTTAGAGCAGCCGTGACATCGGTTAGTAATTATTGTAATTAATACCTACTTTGATTAAAAATACAAAAGTCGATTGCCAATAGTAACTCAATTTAGAAAACGCTTCAGAGAGTATTGTAAGGGCCTTGAGTTAACATTAGTCGCAATTAGATAAAATGCCTAAAGTATTGTGGTCAATGTGCGTGGGCACGAATCCCGAGAGACGCAGGTTTGATCCTGCTGGGTGTCGTATTCTTTTTCCAAAAAAAAAAAATTCTATTGGTTATATTATTATATTTTCTCAGACGTGTTATGTATGTTCAATATATACATATATTATATTTTTTACTACAATATGCTGAGGCCCTATGTAGTTATATATGGGTGGTTCATAATAATTATGGATCAAGTCCATCAAAATGGAACCTGAGATATTTGGACTTAAAGTTGAAAGTCTTTTTTTTTAATTCAGGAATGTGTTCACTATATTATGTACTTACTATGTGTTGATAGTACAAGGATCACTTTAAATACATAGTCGAAACATAAAATGTGTTCAGGCTTTATTAATATTAGCATATTAATGTTAGCAAATACCTCTTTATAATACTGCTGAAGGAACTATCAAAATGGAGATGATTCACATTCAATTTGATGTCTTATCAATACTAGTATTGCCATTTATGTGAAAAACTGTAGAGCTACGATTGTGATATTAAACACACAATATAGAAATCTGTTTTATCTAGCCACTGAAATAAAAAATCTAATTTTATGAAAATTGGACTTGATCCATAATAATTATTGTGAACCATCCATATATATAATATAATTATATGTTTATATAATATAATTATATGTCATATAATTAAATGTATATTAATGGAAGTGAAATAGTCACAGACACCAAGGATTTCAGAAAATCACATAATATGTATTGTGACCTCACCGGGTCGAACCTGGAGCTCCCGGATGAAATAGTAACAATAAGTTGGAGGTTGCAGTAGCTTTCTTCTTTCATAATGTGACCAAGATGGTACTGCAGTTTTCTTGTTTTGATTCTGTGTAGAATTTCTTGGATCTTTCTCATTTGTTTGAAGACGACAGCAGTTGATACCGTAACAGTCCAAGAATTTTTGTAGTTATTTCTATATAATATAGCCCAGGGAATACAAAAATAATGGTAAATGGGTTGCCTTCTAGGCGAGGCTAAAACAATGTTTAATACTCGAGTCTGGACAAATATGGATTAAACTTAAACACGTATTAACGAATTAATTTTGTCTGTATTATAATATAAATAAAACTGACATTAAATCACTTTTACAGCTTTGCATTTCTTGTTTTTCATCGCTGAGCTTTCATTTTGTCATAAAGTAAATCTCATTTAAAATACTTGGTCTATGGCAATTGATTGGTTTCACATTTATATTTATTAATCTGTTCTGTGATATAGCCATAATTATATACTCTCAAAGTGATACAATCCACAAAAGCTTATTAAAAGTTTATAACGTAATAATAAACTTTGACATTTTTAACACGTCTAGTTTTCTCTTTTATTTCAAGTAAACCTTAAATCGAAATACGTACCTAATACGAGTACATACTTGAGTTAATAAGATTGCTTTCACACTGAACAGTTTCATAAAAGAAAAGGCGATCAATCAATCATCGGCACTACAATCCACTAGCGGTGTTGGCCGCCTCCACAAAATGTCTGCAACTACCTCTTTTGTCTACTGCAAGCTTTTTACACTTAGCCTCCAGGATGTTGTCTATTTTTATAATAATAAGCTCGCTCTCTACACGGAGAGAAAAGTGATAGCCTCATTTGAAAAAAGCAGTTTCCGGGAAATGCATTTTTTTTAAATAGAAGAAAATTGAGTTTACATAGTATACAAGATATTTGATATACGGCGGCTAAATGTTATTCTACGAAGACAACACCATATTGACTACTTAATTGAAGTCAATAAATATAACGTCAATTTTAATAGAAACATAATATATCAGACTTTTATTCAATATAGAATGCTTACAAGATTTAAAAAAGATGCATTTTCTAATAGGTATATGTTTTTGTAAATTAGATCCACTTTTATATGGATTCAAAGCTGGGTTAGTAAAAAATATAATATGGACAATCATGAATATCAATTAATTGTTATAATAGAAAATATAGTGAAAATAATTACAAGATAAAAAGAACTTTTTATATACAACGTTTTTAAATTTTCTGTTGAACCATATAAACTTGACTTGACTAGCTTAAACGATTAAATAAATTTGTAATTGACATGTCATATTGATTTCCATAGTAACGCACGTATATATTAATAATTTAGTTGCTAGGACCCCAGACCCCTAGCAACCAATAATGGTGTTGAAATAATTTTTCATACAAAACAGAATTATCTTAAAATGAATTCAATTCTGCTTAAATATGGCTAAAAGTATTAAAAAATGCATTGGCATCGTGTTCTGGTATATTCTAAAAGTGTCAAATGTCTAGCTAGTCGGGAAGTTAGTTAAAAATCCATTGCAAGATTTATACCGGACAAAGAACCACCGGACAAATAAGAATACGAGCTAATAAAAACGTTGTAATTATAATACACTACAGGACGTGTTGTTCTTCGTTATAGTACTGAGACCTCCTTTAGACGTCCATTCGATATCTCTACAATAAATTCATAATAATAATAATAATATAAATACTACTCTTTATCATTATAATATTATATCTCTCCACGCAGCGTTCGTGAGTAGATCTGACTTATTTAAACACCTCTCATTTGCACGTTCCACTCAGGCACGTATCCGAGACGCACTATTGGCTAACGGACGACGATATCACGAACGCTCGCTAACCTTCCACCCCCGGCTATTATAAATTTGTATGCCAGGGGATGCTAAGGGGATTCGGATTAACTTCTTTGACTGTGTAATTATTGCATAGTCTGTGCAACTTCAAATACAATTCGCCCCCGGACGTTGGTTCTGACCAAACCATTAACTAATTCAGTGATAATTTTAATTCTCTTTAACTAAATTTAATGACCAGCATCATTCTCCAAGGATAACTCTGTGTTTACAAAAGAATTCAGACCAAAACATATCATCACATTAATTGAGGCGTCTAATTCCAAAAAGCGATAAGTCCACATTTGGTCAAAATCGAGAAAAAAATACGCACGTATTCTTTGTATAATTTTACACAATACGTATTGATCTATAAATTCCAAAACGCGACAAAATCCTACGAAAAAAAATATTTTAAGTCTTGATTTATTACAAAAAGCGCCAAGTCCTTGTTTCATAATATTTAAGGCTTGGTTGATTTCGCGCGTATTTAAGTCAACCAATGAGGGAACGTTCAATATTGTAAATGGCGTCTCCCATGCTGTAGCATCCGGTAAACTCATGACAGTGCCACGAAAATATGTGACTTATGCGGAATAAATTAAAAAGTGAGGTACAAGTAGCGCTACGTCCAATTTTATTTTGCCTATATTTATTACATTTAAGAGTTTATCGGCTGAAACAAATTGCCATTTGGTTCTTATTTCGACATAGAATACAACGGAAAAAATAATCTTACGTTAAAACATATAATTGAAGCTTGAAACATAAAAACGTTGTTTCCCGCAAATATCGAATTGTGGATTTGTCGCTTTTTGTAATTAAATGCCTCAATTATATTCGTTACTCCCCTCTCTATAATATCTCGCCAATGACAATAAATTGTCTTTTGGATAATTCATCGACACCATAACTTACTAATATAAACCATTGTTAAGAATATTCAATCGGTGTGATTGCAATGTACCTACTCAATATTATATTATTGATCAACCCCAATTTATCCACCATATCTAGCTGGTTACTATACACATATACCCTTGTACATGAAGTAAGCGTCACTAATATTACCTACTTACTATTTCATATTTTTATACTATTGTAAATGATTCTGATATCATTCAGCTCGGATCATTTAACTTGATCAAACATAACTCAGCTCTGCTCACTGAGTTGTTTCACTGCGGATCAAACTCTCCTGAGTTGTTTCCCTTTTATTTTTACACAATGTAAATGTAAATTGAGAATTGACGAATAAACATCTCTGAAGATTAACATCCATCGAGTCTTATTACTAACATACACCTTCCACTGGACGACCTGGGCCCAATGACATTATTAACAACGCACTCAATACAGTAGCTAGCAAGTAAATTCACGCATAGCGACATTCGCACATGTATAGGTAGACGTCACGCAATTTCCATTATGCGATATCACGGATCGAGAATTTATAGCAATATCACCTTTATTGTAATGGCGTTAGAACAGTGTTTCTAGTGTCAATGTTAATTTGAGCGAACCCGTTCGAACTGAACCATTCGATAGACGACAAAAAGCATTGGGAATTTATAGCAATATCACCTTTATTGTAATGGCATTAGAACAGATTATACCATTCGGCAGACCCGAGAAAAAAGTGAGTGTCATTTTTTTTCTAGATGCTTCGTCCATATTAATGTCACTACCTGGGCCCCACAGAGTGGAGGTGGTATTGTATTATATGTACAGATTTTTTTACGAGTAATGGATGTTAACCACTTGCTCAACCTATTGACTCCTAACATACATTGAAAAATAATAATAAGTGTATTTGCCATACCCAGGATTCATTCTTGGGACCCACGACATTAAAATACGATGTGTTAACCCATCGACCATCGTAGGCGTAATCAATATCACAATTAGCAAGACTGATTTGCACACGAAGAATAAATTTTATTTTTGGCAACTTTGTAAGGAGATTGCTCACCAATAAGAAATCCAATCCCGAGCCAAAATTGTGATCCCGGGATTTCGGTATTTTTGTTGGTATTTTTTCCGTAGTTAATATATTTTTTTTATATTTACAAATAACATTGATAAAATTGGTCAAAAATAAATCTAGTATAAATACTATTTAAGACATTTTTATTGTTAATATCGTGTACTTTCAATCTTGAAAATACATAAATTTAATGGAGTAAATAATATAGTAATATAAATAATAATGTGAATTTAATTTATGAGATTGCTGTTTCTGATAGTAAAGACTTAATGGATGGGTTAGCGAGATTTAAAATAGTAAAGCAAATCGTGGTGTATGGCCTTTCCGCTTCACAAATCTAATTATTCAGCCAAATATGAAACTGCCGTAAAACGTATGAGATCATGGTGGAATTACTTTGTTAAACGTGCGAAGCATTGTTTTTTTCCAATCTTTCTCATTTATATTAATTTATGTGAAAAAATAAAATGAATCGGCAACTTACATAAATGGATATAAATCAAACTTTAGTCAAACTCAGTTTATTTCTAATTTAGTTATTTGTTATGAAAAGTAGTTTTTCTGTTATATTTTCGTTTTTATTTTATTTTCCATTGATAAAAAAATCAATCCCGAAATCTTCGGGATAATGTTTACCAATCCCGGGATTCATAGGTATCGAAAATAGCCCGGGATTGGAATCTCTACTCACCAATAATACATTCTATATACTAAATTAAAAAACCTAGTCTGTAAATAAACATTATAATAGTGTGTATTTTTCTCTTGAGAAAAAATGCATATTTTGAGATACGCGGCGTTATAATTTATGTTAAGCAACGTTTTTATAACGGAATTTAAAATAATAGCAAGGTCGTTCAGACGATAAGATTATTCGTAATAAAACTGCAACCTGACGTAGATGTAATAACGGTATACTTACAATTGAAGTCGAGAACGAAATTGTATGTTGACATTTAATAGTATCAAAGAGTGTGATTTGAATATGACGTGTTTTTCCACTGTACACTGGGTGACCGAATTAACGCGATAGAGAAAAACGACTGACTGCCGCATTTGAGCGAAATGGGACATTTTCAGGGAGTTCAGAAATAATGGAAACTGAAATACCTAACGGGTAAGGAGTACCAGGTAACCGATCTTAAGTAAGGAAGAATCCGTGATAAACTTAAACGCGTCTCAAGAATAGGCCTGCATAGGAATACTGATAACTGGTTTCGATTTATGCATCGACGTTCACTTAATATTGGTGTATTACGCACACGTGAATAATGCGTGTTTTATTTTCGTAGGCCACTCACATATTCAAAATTCTGCATCAAAATGTAGCGTATTGAATATAGCCTATCGGAATTTTATTTATTATTTGTTCTGTGGGCATTTTATTGAAAACCAATTATAAATGGGAATATTTTTCGTTTTTAATTTCTAAAATCATGTCCACCTATTACAACACCAAGCACTGTAACACAACGCAACGGCTGATGTGTGAGCCACCAACACAAACATAGATCTCTCCAAATCAACGCGCCGCACATTACACTCAGTCTTAATCGAACGTATCATGTTTCACGAGGCCCTACGTTTGATGCGAAGCATCAGCAATTTTTTACACCTGGGAATGTCTCCGGAGCAGATACACAAGACTGAAGTCACCGCACTCTCAAGTGTGGTTTGACCGACTTTCTAATGAAAAGTATCCACAAGAATGAGAAGCACGGTGTGCTAACAAAAATAGATGGTTCTAATTAACTTTCTTTGAATTTTAATTTAATTAAAATTTCTTTATAGTACAAAAAACAAAGCTAAAAAATACGGAGATAACTACCAGACGTTTTCATGGGTACCTTATTAGTTCCGTAGTGGTACTCATTGGTGCATGTTCATATAGTTAAGCCTGTTCACTACTCGCGAATATACCGCCAACGCAAATCCACATAATATTATTTATAAGAATTTAGGAAATCATAAAGTATTCCAAATAATATTTTTTAATGTACTAAATCCAAACTAAACTTTTTTATCGTCATCGTCGTGCTGGGAAAATGGTTGATTTTTTTCCAAATTTTCGGTAATATTTTTGAAATTTTAATACAAATATTATATCTAATGAAATCCTTTAAAGCCTTCTAACGAAAAAAAATGCACCAGATACGTGTTGGAAGACTTGCTCTGACTGCGTAATCACGCTATTATTTTTATATAATTTTGAAATTAATAAATACAAAATAATTATATAATTATTATTAGGTATGATCTACGCCCACGATAGCCGAGCAGCTTAAGCGTCGACTTATAATGTCGTGAATCCCAGGTTCGAATTCTGGGTTTAGCAAATAAATATATTATGGTTTTTCAATTTGTGTTTAAGTATGGACCTAATAGGTTGAGCAAGTGAATAACATTCATTTCTCGCAAAAAACAAATATAGGTATGTTAATCAAACTCTGTGGAGGCCCATATTATGACCTTATTAGGATCAGACTAAGTCAAATAAATAAAGTGATCTATTAAGTATAAAAAAACGTACTACACCTGCTTTTATTTTTTTGCAATTTCAACGCAAACTTTTTATATTTCGTTTGATATGACATCTGAACATGAGTTTAATGAGAAATAAATGAAAGTAAGTCATTCAGATAAAATATGAAAACATTTTGTTTTTGATTTTACCGAGGCTTTGACTGCGACTGGCTGTCATATCGCCTCTTCTCATCTAGAAGAGGATCAGGCCCCCACTCCAATTCTGTTAAAGAACTTTACAATTCTGCCAAGCTCTTCCTTCCTACCCACCGCGAGAGCACCTTTCAATTCGTCGACATTCTCAAATACATCCGCAATTTGCAGCTGTATTATGTGTCGTTCATATTTACGGTATTGTACTGTTATATGTACAATATCCTCCAATTCATCGCAGAGCTGCAAATCGTCTCTTCCCTTGAGGACATCAAATCTTTTACCCATTGTGTATCCTGTTCTTAGCCTCAGTATCAGCTTAAGCTCATTTCTCTTCAAAAGAGACTACAAACCTGGGAACCGAACGTGGGGATGGTGGAATGGATTGACAACAAATTATATGGGCATATCTAAATATTTTGGGTACTGAATATTTGTTAAAGGCTTCGGTTGCTTGATAAAATATATTTTCGAAATAGGCACAAAGAAAGATATGAGTGTTGCCTAAAATACTCTGGCAAAAACAAACAAAATAATTACATTTATTTTAGTAATCTCGATAAAATAAATACATAAACTGACTGAGTAATAAAGAAAAGCGAATGTATAATAAAATAAATATACCTACATTAAATTAATGTTGTTTACCTAATGTTAACCCTTGATGGAAAGCCTTTATAATGTAATAATACTACAAGTATTTAGTATCACGTTCGTTAAATAAAAGAAACTGATCTAAAATATAATATGTTTACTAAGTCGTGTGCACAGTAGATAGTAGTAAATTTAATTGTTTTGGTCTGAGATCATTATTAATTGCAATGTTGAAACTAAACCTTATAAACCAATAAGCAATTAAATTGTTTTATTTTAGTAGATTAACAAACTAATGTTCTTAAGCACTACTATCACCAGAGCTTCACAATCGGCGTGCCGTGGCATGCTGGTGTCACGAGCAATAAGAAGTGTGACGCAACCATTATCATATTTCCCTAATAACTCATTTAAACTCCGATTTAAGGAAAGAATTTTTTTGCCAATATTGTTACAAAACTCCCACCAAATATTCTCGACCATATACCCTTTTAATTATTTACGTCAAAAGGCACATCACCAATTATTTAGTTACACTAACAATTTAATCAATTGAAAACATATTCATTGTAAACGTAAAACACATTATAATTTATTAAAATCTATCTATACTTAAAGCCGGTCGATTTAAAAAAAATATATTATAATGGCGCTTCATGAATATGACCGACATTTCAACGAACATCAGCTTCAACCCTTAAATGCATGATGGAAATATGTACTTTAATGTAGGTACATATTACTCTTCCAATCGATCACATTTAATGTTTAATAATATATTATAAATCATTTTCACTGACTCCTTAAGTTTGATTCACTCGCTCGAAAATCAAAATTTCAGCATCAAAACTAATGACTACATTCTTAATATTAGAACCAACATTTCCAAATTTAGCAATAGTAACGAACACGGTACAAATATACAGATATACTGGATGCCAGCACATAAAGGGATTAATGGCAATGAAATAGCTGATCAATTGGCAAAAAAATCTGTAAAATACGCATCAGAAAATATAAGAATTCCATACACAGATTTTAAAGTCCAGTTTAAACAAACAATGAGCGAAAATAACGGTAAATATTTAGAAAATCTTGGGAAAGAAAAGGGAACACACTACTATTAAAACTATTATAGTAGATCTCCTAAAACTTGGTAAAGTAAACATTGTAAAATAAAGCGAGATGTAATAGTGACAATAGCTAGAAGCAGGACAGGGCATTACAATCTCAACGAATCATTGTGCAAAATTAAAGTGGTTGATAGCCCTCAGTGACAGTGTGGACATCCCAGTCAAGATCTTAGCCACATTGTCTGGCAATGTGATGCCTATGACCAGGAGAGAGAGGTATTAATGAATAAATTGGGAAAATGCAGGTTATACCCTCCTTTTACGATTAATTCGTTCCTGGCAAAACGAAATATTTCAGTTATGAAAATTGTACATGAATTTCTCCAAAAATGTAACTTTAATGTCTAGTGTATAGTGTAACAAAAATGTAATTCTGTATTATTAATAATGTAACTATTTATGCCTGTAGTTAAAAAAATGTATGTATACTTTTGTGAACCATTGTAAAGCAGAATAGCCTTCCATTCAGAGAAGAGCTCAATTGCTTTCAAATAAAGAAAAAAAAATATATATTATAAATAAATAGTGGCACCTGTGAATCAAAAAATATAATTATAATTATTTTCTTGAACACTTTGTCTACTTAACTGGAGAGAACTGTGTGTTTTAAATAAAATGTCATGCATGTAAAAAAATATAAACAATAGTGCAGTTTGTTGCTGAAAGGCAACACCATGCAAAAAATAATGTTTAATACTATAATACTATTTTACTAGCAAAACGAGCTAGTTTTGATTTAATGAATTTACACATGATAGAAGAGTAGGTACTTGGAAAATAAAAATCACTAAACATATTTTTATAGCAGTGGAAGTAACCGACTTTGGTGCGAATAATCTCAATTAAAGTGACAGATAAACTTTAGTTGACTGAAAATTACATATCTTTCCAAATCTGTGAATATGTGGGACTAGATGATAATAAGTTCTTTAATCTTTTATATCAGTTAAAATAGGACCATAATATGGTGGAGCTAGTTCAAAAGACTCCTTTACTTGATGTTATATGGCTACTATCCGTGGCTTTATCCAACTTTCTTCCTCTTAGGTATGTGTTTAAACACTAGGCGATATTATATTTGGCCACGTATTTTTTCCAACTTATAAACAGCGTAAATGAGAATTCTGCCATTCTTGGTAGTATTGACCTGTGTGTCCTTGATAACTATCTTAGAAATCGGGAGCATTAGTTGTTTGTTCTCCCAAGGTGCAAAACTAACCTGCCATTTGCAATGCCAATTGGGAGGGCAATAACTCTGTACAAGCAACTCACTTCGGATATTGACATATTGCACCTGCGCGAGGATGAGTATATTATGTGTGTATTGTTTTATAAATCCTAAATATAGGGTCTGCTTAACACATTCAGTGTGCTTCCTTGTATCTAATTTATAATTATTGTATTTACACTTTTCTACTGTACAATAACTTAATACTGATCTATTTCTTTCTTTTATAATATAATACTGTTTTAATACCTAATATTTATTTGTTTCTAAATGTCATATTGTGAATGTCTCAAATTGATAATTTCTAATGTTCCCTATTTGATTGGGACATTTATATTTGCATTAATCCTTACTTCCCACCTCCCTCAAATCCCAGTATTATGGTAACAAGACCGAGTGACCGGCAGTCACGGGTCACGATAGACCGTGATGCAGTTAGCATTTAGTGACTTCAAGACAACCGTCACGGGTGAGTTAGCTCGAGATAATTGGTGCGTAAGCCTGCGCTTAATCACATTTTATTGAACTACTCGATTATACAGACTGAATCAGAAGTTGTTTGTGAGCCACGGCCTGGTCAGCTTGATATAGTGTGACCGTCGTTCAAGCGATACTTCTGAATACAATTCAAATAACCTATCATCATCACTCATCAACGTCATATATCATCCATCAACAGTGTACCGTCAAGTGCCGTGCACCGGGTCACCCAACAAATCATACCGCGCGAGTGATAGTGCAACCAGACCACGGAGCCATCACCAACATCATAAAAAATCAGTGTCTGGCATCCTGTTAAATCTTCTCCCCCCCCTAGACATCATCCACCATCACCTTCAAAATTATACAGTCCACTGCAAAAAGCGCCACCACTATTATATATGTAAAAAAAATGAATTTGAATAAATTGTAATTAGACCGAGCAGTGTATTTTTCACAATGATTGCTCTATTTTTTCTAACCGTTTACGATCAGACCATTAAAAAGGTCGTTACGTCGGGGCGATCAACCATTTTGTATGCATTATGAGATCGGCAGTGTTCGTAGATATTTTATGCATTGTTTTATCCATCGGAATAATCGCGAACTCAATTTTGCATATTATAATCTACATGGTTATCGCTGTTCCGCGACTTTTACATATTCAAATTTCAATGTCGCTACAAAATTATTTTTCCTTGACCGTTTGGTGTGAATTGCTAAACAAACAATAAACTTACTAAATTCTATCCACTAGCCAATGTTTAGTTATGATCATCAGCCTAGATTAATCGACTACTGCATGAAAGCCTTTCTAATCTCATTATTTAATTCCTTTCAGTATCATGCGTTATTATTGTCACGTATCACGATTTTAAGTCCTTGGTATTATTTATTCAAGTTAATAATGTTTTCTTTGTAATAATTAATTACATCATTGGGTTCTTTAAGCAGTTCGTCATAATATTACGTTCCAATATAATATTTTCCGATATACTAGCCGCGTGGACCGTGGTATTGCTCGCTATAGGGGAAAATTTGATGTGGTGTACGACTTTAATATTAAATAAAATTTGACTATATCAGTATTAATTTATAAATAACTTATTATAAATCAAATAACCTATTCTTTAGGCAAGCAATAATATCAATTTCAACATTCATTTGTTTTTAAAAAAATCTCTCATCGAATAAAAAAGATAACAGACAATATTTTAAAATTGGAATAGCATTTCAATAATTTTAAACGAAGGAATATAAATATTTCGATATACCCACTCATACATTTTTACCACGTTTTTATTAGCTGGTTTTCTTGTTTGTCCAGTACGAATCTTGCAATCGATTTTAACTAACTTCCCGACTAGCTAGACATTTGAAACTTTTAGAATATATCAGAACACGACGACAATGCATTCTTTTAGCCATTTTTAAGCAGAATTGAATTAATTTTCAGTTAATTCTCTTTTGTCAGTCATTATTAAGTCATTATTGTTGGTTGCTAAGGGGTCCAAGCAACTAAATTTTTTTTTTCATTTATTTATTTTTTTAACATATTGTGGACATTACAAATTATAAGTTTAAGACGTTCACAACATGACATTTAGAAACAAAGATATATAAATATAAGAGTATTACATAAAAAAAGAGATATATCAGTAGATGAATTAGATAGGTACAAGGAAGTACACCGGATGAGTTAAGCAGACCCTATTTTAAGATTTTATAAAACAACATCCACCTAAACTCATTCTCACGTAGGTGGAATATATCAACACCCGAAGCAATTTCGTTGAACATAGTTATCACTCTCTCAATTGGCATTACCAGTGGCAGGTTGGTTCTGCACCTTGGGAGAATAAACAACTGGTGGTCTCTATTTCTAAGATAGTTATCAGGGACACACAGGTCAACACTGCCCAGAATGGCAGAGTTCTCATTTATACCTTGTATAAGTCGAAAAAATACGTAGCTAAATAAAGATTTCTTCTAAATTGCAGACTGCAGTATGTAAGCATGCCTAAGAGAAAGTCAGTTGGATAAAGCCACGGATAGTATCCATACAACCTCAAGTAAAGGAGTCTCAAGAATTTATTCTGTACCCTCTCCACCATAAGGCCATACTTCAACTGGTGCGGTGCCCAAACAATAGACCCACTCTCAAGTCTGCTTCGAACTAAAGAATTAAATAAAAGTTTTAATACCGTAACATCTGAAAAGACCCGGGAAGTACGCATGACGAAGCCCAACATTTTAAGCGCTTTGTTACAAATGGTAACTATATGGCTAATAAAAATGTCAGTTTACTCTCAAACGTAATGCCAAGATCCCTTACAGATGATATTCGTGACAGAACTCTGCCATGCATCGAGTATTGGAAAAACAACACTTTTGAGGCTCTGGTAAACGATAAAAGATTGCATTTATCAATATTGAATTCTAGTTTGTTACGCCTGCCCCAATTTAATACATTATCTATATCAAGTTGGAGCTGACGACAATCGTCCAAGGTGACAACTTCCAAAAAGAGTTTCAAGTCATCAGCGAACAACAAAAACATAGCATTTTTTATTACCAATGCTATGTCATTTATAAAAATCGTGAACAGCAACGGCCCTAAGTGTGAGCCCTGGAGGACACCAGAAAATGTGTAAAAGGTCTGTGACTGATAAAGGCCGTACGATACGTATTGTTGACGGTTCCTAAAATAACTCCCGAATAATGATTTCAGATTTCAGTATTCTATATTTATTCAGTGTTTCTATGAAGTATAATAAAAAGTTTTTATTAATACATAGAATTGTCAAGTTTATATGACTCAACAGAAAATTTAAAAACGTGGTATATGAAAAGTTCTTTTTATCTTGTAATTATTAATATTATACTATGATTTACTTATTAAGTAGTCAAGTTCTATGTGTGTATGTGTTCTATTCTTCCAACTGTGTGTCTTATCTGTTTGCATTTACGGGTTTTGGCATATTCTATTACGTTCTCCTGTTCGTTCCCTTATCAAATTTTTCCATATGTGTCCTTAGCCGTTATGTATGAATATAATATTTAAACATAAAATAACTGTGTTAAAAAATCTAATATAATATACATGTGTGGCAATGGTGAAAAAGTGGCTTAATTAAAAAATATACCTGCGTGATATTTTGAAGTACGTTATTAAAAAAAGCTTCATCCCTAACATAATATAGCTTTTGATTTATAAACAGAGGGTGATTTTTATCGCCACATGATTTCAATTCAGTATCTGATTTATGAGTTTTTAATCTACCCACTGTTTGTGGGGATGTTTGTACCTCCCATTAATCACTTTTATTTGAAATGCGACAACATAGAAATGAAATTTTTATAATTTTGCAAGTCGAGTTGTTTTGTGATTCTATCGATAACTTGAAAACATAATATGCTTGTAGGATACAAAACAACAACATGAGTATCATTTTCATTTTTTAAATTAATTACTACACTTCTGAATATATAAACTACGTCCCAACGGTAGTTCGGCGATTTCATGCGCTCACTGCGAACACAGGTTAAAACACCTGCGTTTTTAGCATGGATACATGCTTTTGTCTTGACCTCCCGGGCGGATTCGTTACGAAAAATCGCACAGGCGTAACGAAAAATAATGTCACAAAAGATGTGCGGCCACTAGAGACTCCAGTCGGCTGCGAGCGCGTATTAACAAATTTCAAGCTGTTCTATAATTTTTCTTTAATACTCAAGCAGAGACAAGTCGTTTATTTTTGTAGTCTTGATAATATGCATGAACAGTTTTTATAAGGTATGTAAGGTAAGTTCTCTTCGTCAAGATAATTTTCCGATATTTCTTCTGAGAATAATGTACTCTTACAATAAATAATTAAAAAATATATTTCCACCTTCAACACCGTTTTAGAACATTTTTTATAACAAATGTAGAGTTGTCACTTCATATATTTTCACTCCGTAATATATTATATTCAATATATTACCTATTTATTTATTACTACATATATTAATACAAGTGAATATCATTTGATCTAATTTAATGCGTGGTAATCAGTCGAAGAGGTGCATCAGTGCAGTAAAAAAGTTAAAAAAAAGTTATAAAGCGTATACTTTATGAATGTCGTATATAATTCGTTAGCAACCAACATTCAGAGAATGAGTAGGAAAAGCATGTATCCATGTTTAATAATTTTAGCCGTCAGGGTTTAAGTAACCATCAACTTTAGGCCCCAGAGGGGGGGCGGAGCCCCCCGCGAGGCTAAAACACCTGCGTTTTTTTTATTAATTAACTCGGTGATAGGTTTTTATTCCGCGACTGGGTTACATTCACATAAGTATTGTATTTTTTTTTAATATGTTTGATTTACTTTTTTGGTTAGTGTTTGCATATTATATAGGTAATCGATTTTTATTACGATTTTGACAGAAATAACATTTTACGTTTCGATTTCTGTTTAGGAAACTACCTATTTCAAATTCAAATTTATTTATTTTTACATACATACGGTCAACATTATAAATTATAAATTTAAGACGTTCACAACATGAAATTTAAAAACAAAGAAATATTATTGAATCAGCGTAAAGAAGAAATAAGTATAAGCAGCATCACAAAAAACAGTAGCTATGTAAAGTAAAAGGTACAAAAATTGTAAAAATTATAAAAAATATAAATTATAAAGCATGGAAGCACACCGAATGAGCTAAGTGAAGCCTATTTTAAAAACAACGAATACCTATAATACTCATCTTCACGTAGGTAGAATATATCAACATCGGAAGCGATTTGGTTGAACATTGTTTTGCTCTCCCAATTGGCATCACCAATGGCAGGTTAGTTCTGCACCTTGGAAGAACAAACAACTGATGCTCGCGATTTTTATGATAGTTATCAGGGACACACAAGTCAATGCCACCAAGAATGGCAGAGCTCTCATTTACACCAAGTAAAAGTCGAAAAAACTACGTGGCCAAATATTGATATCTTCTAGAATTTAAACTACAGTATGTAAGTATACCTAAGAGAAAGCCAGTTGAACAAAGCAACGGATAGTATTTTTACACCTGTCACTTCTGTTGCATTCCGAAATGGATAACTATTCTTTTTGTGTTATTAAAATTATTGTGTATTATGTTATAATATTATAGGGTCGTATGCATGAGATTCCCAAATACTTTATAGGATAAATACTGCTCATTTGTACGCATGAGTGCAAATATAATCCGTTGGTTAGCGACGTCACGATGTGACGTCATAATGTGTCATGGCGTCCATATAACGGAAAACTTATAAAATTTCATTCCCCGATCATTATTGAAATTGTAAATGTGTCTGAAAGTGTGCAAACGGGACTATATAAATTTATTAATTATAAATGAATAATAATAATTTATCAGTTATTTTATCACATTTATTTTATAATTAATTCTACTGTACAAAAGGATACAGTATTCCCATTAAACATTTCCATTTAGTTGCAATACAATACAGTTATATTATGACTAACTTCACTTCAATCACTTATATTATGTGATGTCAAAATGGAATAAGAATAAATTTTAATGACAGAAATGAAAATGGATTGAGATAATAATATGTAATGATCTTTCTATAATATTATACAGATACAGCAGTATGTACCTATCTTTGCAGTCGTTTAGCGGAGGTATTTTATCGTAATCTTAAGTAAATCCATCTTATCTCTATGAGAAATACTGCGTTTTTTACGTAAGCGAAATACGAGCATTGTATCAGCTACCTACTAACTATCTAGATTATAGACTATGGATCAAAATTATACGTATTTTGTAAACAGCACGTCTAGGAACTGTTTTTAAAGTTCGCAAATGTTTTACAGAGTCTATAAAATGAACGAGGGCCTCAAGCAAACAATTATTGTAATGAATGCATTATTAAAATGACATTTGAAAGTGACAGATGAAGCAGCCATTTTGAATGACGTGCGCCGTCAGATTGCTTACGTCACAAACAGTGCTATACGCTGTATGGTGGAACATCGGTTAAATAGCTTATAAAGAATTTGGGAATCTCATACCTACGGTCCATAGTAAATAAATTGGCTACACAAAGCATACCCCACTTATTTACGTGACTAAGAATTTGGCCTTGATAAGAAGATAAAATAGTTATTTTTATTAAGCTACGACGTCTCAGCTGACGTTTATTTAGTTGTACATTATTTATACATATACTATTTTTAAATTTATATATGATTATTGATTGTAAAAACAACAACATAATTACTATTACCATATATACTATTTATACTATCGACCGAAGGTACTTGATTTAATTTGTATTTAAATTCTAATGGATTTAAGTTGTGTACTTTTCCATATGCGTCGTTTTTTGGGACCCGGGTTTTGCCTTTCGGCATCTTTAGGCGCTGTGTATACTCACCAAAAGGTAAAAATACACTGACAACAAACACTATTAACTCTAACTTATATTATAAATCAATACAATAATGTAGGTAAAAACTAATCACCTACCTAGTCAAGGGTCCAATAAAAAATATATAACAAAAAATGAACTATGTATGAATAGTTGAAGTGATTGTAAAAAAACCCCATACCTTATCAATAATATTACACTCGATAAGCGTATAATAAATCGTCAAACCATAGATGATTAGTAACTATAAACAATAAAAATACTATACTCAAGAGGTGTAAAATCGTCCCTTCTGGGAACAATGGAAATTAATCGAGTTCTTGACTAGATAGGTGATACTGATAACAGTGATAACTGATTAGATAAGATAAGTTTTTACCTACTTTATTGTATTGAGTTATTATATAAGTTAGAGTTAATAGGGTTCGTTGTCAGTGTGTGTTTGCCTTTTGGTGAGTATACACAGAGCCTGAAGATGCCAAAAGGTGAAACCCGGGCTGCAAAAAACGACTCAAACGGAATAGTACAAAACTTAAATCCATAAGAATTTTAATACACTATATATATATTTATACATTATATTACATGTTAGCTTTCACCGCGAGGTATTATAATTTTTACTTGCAGGTTATATTTTCTTAGAAACATTTGGATAAAAAAAAAACGTTTGATATTTGGTTAGGCTTTATTTATAATTTTGACTTCTTAAGTTTAATGTTTATTGAACAATAAAGCGGATATTGCCAAGGAGCGTGATTTATATAATATTAACTGTCGCTTCCCCATTGACATTTAGGATCATTTGTTGTACCTAAGCAAGCTAAGGATGCTGCAGGATTGTAGTGATCAGTTCTGCAGTGATTAATTTATTGTCAAAATTGTTTTTTCCATCAAGTATTCTATTGGAATACCAAAGTTTTTTTTTTATTACTGATTGAAAATACTTTTTGGCTTTTGTATATTTTGCTCAGCACCACTACATACTGTTAGCATTAGAGGTGAGTTGGAGATACTGTCACCAGTTTGTGCACTCAAGTTTTGGATGAAACTATACTCAGTATATGTGGCCTAATAAACTTATTCCAAAAAACTTGTGATGATATCATCGCGAGTCGCTGTTCTGTGCACTCGCTAGTCGGTAGACTTTCAACACTATTGACATTAAATTCACGCGAACGAGATAGCACTTGAATATATGTTTATTTTAATTTATTAGTGTATTGCGTTCGAATGTATGAATAATAGGTCATACATTTTGTGTCGCAGCACAATGGTGAGATGACGCACTTGCTTAGGATTGTTATATAACCGCTCAAAACATGTATAAAATTTAAAAAAATCACTGTTGTTAATTTTTGATAACAAGAATATTGTAACCTAAGAGAAAAACAACTCATAAATTTTAAATTTTATAATAAATGGGACTTTTCGACAAGCGACGATTCTATTAAAGCCGATACACAGTCTGAGTTCCCTGAGCCGATTCGTATTTCAAATACTAATATGGAGTTGGTTTTAGTTCCAGTTGAGTATGAAACTTTTGTCGCAAACGCTCTATATAGTATTCCAAATACTAGTAAGTATTTTGGAACAAGTTTCGATACTAAGTATTTTTTTATACTGGTAGTAAGTATACTTAGTCTTCAAAATCGGCCGGTTTTCCCACCTCTAGTTAGCATGTTAAAATTCAATGTAATACAAATTGAATTACCTAGTTCAATTGTAACTTTGTGGCTATTTCAATTTCCACCCACAATACGAAAGCATTTTAGTCACTACTTTACGACATTGCCAAGTGTGTCCGTAAGTTAGCTATACCGGCCGATAAAAATCGACCAGGCGAATAATTTTACTTAGGAAGAATTTGAACGCTCGGCGAAATATGCGGAAAATGCATGAGACGTCTCTATGCCAACAATTTAAGTGAGGAAAATGCCAGCCGAGAATATTATTATTGACTTACAGCAAACACGCATGATTTATGACTAGGAATTTATGAGATTTCCTTGTTCGAATATGCACGATAATAATATGTGACTTATTTGCTTACTAAATAACCAGTCGGTTATATCTTTCGGGGTAAGTATCGTATAATATACGAGCATTTTTCCAACGTTTTTGAAGGTTGTGACCTTGGGGACGATAAGAAAATACTAACTTTGTGAAAGATAAAGAAAGCTTTTTTGTTAGGTACTAATCTTGTATCAAATTCACATTGGTTATAATATAGAGTTTGTACAGTTATATGAGCTTTTTGGACTACATTCTGAAATAATAGAGATTTAAAAACGATTTTAATATAACTGTAATTTTTAATAAACCATTTCTTTTATTCAACGAATAATTCACAAGATTTGAGAATGTAACATTCCATTATTATATTGAACTTACATAACTTTTTTTTTTAGAATTATAATAACCATATCCTTGCTTTTTCATACAAGGTGGTTGTTAGTAATTTTTGAACAATCACAAACACCCAGGCATTGAGAAAATCACATAAATATTGTGTCCTCACCGGGAATCGAACCCAGAACTCTCGGGTGGAAGACCAGCGCATTACGCACTGCACCACGAGAGCCGCTACATACATAACTTGAAAACACCTCAGATATATACCTACTAGAAAAAAATAGTGTTGAGCGTCGGTTAGTAATTAATGCAATTAATATTCCTTGATTTAAAACATATAAACCGACAGTCAATAATAACGCAATTTGATAAGCATTTCGTGTACTAGTTAAAATTATTATCGTAATTAAGTAGGAGGCATGTAGTTTAATTGGTTAAAGCATATTAGCGCGATACCAGTGGATATACGTCAGGCGTCGTATATTTTTCAAATGTGATTTTTTCTAGTAGGTAGATGTTTTCAAGTTATGTATGTTCAATAACCGTAATTTATTAAAAAGTTGGTTGCCGGTATTTGAAAATATATTAGATGTAAGTTACGTATTGGTAGCTTAAGAGATTAGTGCATTTATCCAGACCGTATAAGATGTGAGTTCAAGCCCGACTCTATAATAGGTTTTCAAAATCATATATTTTCATAAAGAAGAACGTAACATTTAAAATCTATATCCACGATTTAAGTACGTTTGAAATAATATTCGTGGCGTTTGATAGTTTTGCGATCGTCTATATAAAATATTTCGGATTATCGTACATAAAATTGTTTTTATTTTTCTGAGAGTTTTTTTACAACTTTCTATGCAAAAGATAAAGAAAATCCGCATCTATACTTATGTATATTATCTACCGAGATATCCAGAAACTTAGAGTAGCACAACGTGGTATGGAAAGGTGCATGCTGAGCATAACGCGAAAGGACAAAAAGAGGAATGAGTGGATAAGGAAGCAGACAAGGGTTTGCGATGTAATAGAGTTTGATAAAAGCCTTAAATGGAGATGGGCTGGACACATAGCTCGAAGAAGAGACAATCGTTGGACAAATCTAGTCATCCAGTGGTCCATCCAAAGTTCTGTGGAAGTACGTGGCAACGCAATGCACAGGACCGAGAGAAGTGGAAGCAGTTTGAAGAGGCATTCATCCAGCAGTGGATATATTCAGGCTGATGATGATGATTACCTACCAGTGGCGAAGCGTGGATGTAGGTTGTGGAAATTTGACATAAATAGTGCACAATAAACTTTGACAGTCAAACTTATTTATTTTAATTGAACTAAGAATACAAATTGCAGATGGTCTTGGTTAGTTTTTTTTTAAATTTATTTAAATCCTATCTAATACAATCCATAATCGTTTAGGTATGCTATAGAGATTAGAAAAAATAGTGCACACTTTTTTAGTCATAATGATTATTTGTGTTCGTTGAATTAAGGGGGAGAGGCACGCCAACAGAAAACCTAGCGGAAAAATATGAAGCTTGCAATTTGACATTTTTCTTGATAATTTACAATTTCAACTGCATTAATTAATAAATATGTAACTGAAAACATTAAAAAGATGTTTTTTTTTTCAATTTAAAGATAAACTTACAATTGTAAAAAAATGTAATAAAATGTGAATTCGTTGCAGGGTCACATCTTATTATTACATTATATTTTATGGTCATATTTATTATTAAAATTTAGTTTATTAAGATTTAGATTTATTGTCGTTTAGATTTTTGACTAAATTATCGTTTTAATATTTTTTATATTTATTTTAAAAAAATATCGATTTTTATAATATTATAAATGTGTATAACTTGAAATCCTTTTTATTTATATTAAAATCTTTAAATTGAAAAAAAAACATCTTTTTAATGTTTTCAGATACATATTTATTAATTAATGCAGTTAAAATTGTAAATTATCAAAAAAATTCTCAAATTGCAAGCTTCGTATTTTCCCGCTAGGTTCTCTGCTGGCATGCCTCTCCCCCTTAAGGATACAAATTACAGGTGGCGATGGTTAGTTTTTAAAATTCAATTAAACTCTACCTAACCAAACTGTTCTGCGATACAAAATATTCTTATATCTACAAAAATCTAAACTTATGTACAGTTTACTGGAATAATTTTAGATATTTTATAGATAGAAGAATAGTTATTTTCTAAAATCCGTTATAGTTTGCTTTAGGGTAACGATCATTATAACAATATACCACAAAGGTCTTGGTAGGGATTAATCGAATTTCAAAAACTAACCAATACCATTATTTATGACATTTTGAATTCTTAGTTCAATAAAAAAAATAAGTATGTCTGGCAAAGTTTGGTGTGCACTATTGATGTTGGATCTACATGGCCTACCTTCACCCTTCGCCATTGATATTAATTTACGCTGTATTATTCAGATAATAATAGGTATATCTTAATATTAACTATTTAACATAGTACATAATTTGGAAACACCTCAGAAATACACATTATACGAGTATTAAAACATGGCATCAGGCGTGACGTGGGAATAAAGAATGTTTCATTCTTAAATCTCATGAATTATCTGTTCAATAAAAAATTAATATTTAACTATTTAATCTGAGATTGTAATTTGACCTATTTATTATTTATTTATTTATTTATTTATTTATAAAAAAGAGTATTACGGCATTACAGCTTTTGGCCAATGCGCCATAATACATACAAATATATAAAAATATCTTAATTACAAATAACAACTAATATGAAAAGAAAGTGGAAAAGACAGCATGTGTAAATATTAAAGAAATATGATAATATATACAATTATGGTGGGCAAAGGCTGACTATGGCCTCAATGATGTATACCGATGCCAATAGGTATACCTCTAAAAAATGTTGAGACGCCACTGTCCAAGAAAGTCAGCAAATCCTATCTCTAGCCTCCGCGTGGCGTCCCCCGGGCAATGCAGATAATGTGCTGTATAACGCAACATAATATCTGTAGCTAATAGAGAAGGGTGCAAGGCGAAACTCTGGCGCCTTAAAACGAGAGACCTTTGGCTACGGGAAGGATCACCCAGACAAAAAAACCACACACCAACCCGTCTGGACAGCGTGGTGTGTTATGTCCAAAACCTTCATATGAAAACAAAAACTTCTAGAACCCGGCCCTCATTCTCCGGAGGCCAACCTGATACTGATCACGGCAGCGATCAGCGAAGGAAGGCAGAGGGTGCTAAAAATCCCCGGAGACCCGGAAAAGGCTGCCAACAGATGACCATTGCTACATATAACGCAAGAACATTGTCCAGCGATGCCAAACTTGTAGAGTTTCAAGAAGAGCTCCGGAATATCCACTGGGATGTTGTCGGACTCAGCGAAGTAAGGCGTAAAGGTGAGAGTATTATTACTTTACAAAGCGGACATGTGCTGTACTCCAAAGGAACCGATGAAGGACGCACGAGCGGTGTTGGATTTGTTGTCAACAAAGCCTGGAGGGACCGCATAGTCGAGTTCAACTGCATTTCTGACAGGGTCGCAAGCGTGATACTTAAAATCAATGCTAGGTACCGCATTCAGATTTTGCAAGTATATGCTCCGACACAGAGCTATCCTGATGAAAAAGTGGAAGAGTTTTACGAGGAAATAACATCCTTGAAAAATAAAAGTAAATGCCACTTCAACATCATAATGGGAGATTTCAATGCACGTATTGGATCATACCAAAGAGATGACGTAGCGGTCGGACATTTCGGACATGGCTCAAGGGATGGTAGAGGGGACATGCTTGTGGAGTTTGCTGAAACCAACAATCTTCACATCATGAATTCCTTTTTTCAACATAAACCTACACGTAAATGGACGTGGAGAAGCCCGACAGGAAGGACCAGCGAAATCGATTACATCCTCACTGACAGAAAATATACATTTTTAAACTGTAAGGTGATCAATCAGTTTAACACCGGCAGTGATCACCGGATGGTGAGATGTAAGATAAGATTGAACGTCAAATCAGAAAGATCCAAACTGCAGAAGAAGTCAAATGCTCGCGTATACCTGCAGAACAATACTGAATTCCAAAATGAACTCAAAAATGCACTATCGGCTTTCTTAGATGAGAACGAAACCGTTTCCCTATCCAACGCGGAGGATATAACGAATATTATTCTACAATGTGCAGAAAAAACAGGCGTAAAAAGCTCAGAAGTTACACCTTCCACCAAGCTTTCGAAGGCAACATTGAATCTTATGGAGCAGAGAAGGAAAACCAAGAGCGATAGACAGGCGCAAAACGATATGGAGTTTTCATCACTTTGCAAAACCCTCCGAAGGAAGATTAGAGAAGACCTTCGTAAATTCAATGTAAACCTCATACAAGCAATTGTGAAAGCAGGCAGAAGTTTAAACAAAAACAAGCAATGCTTGTCGATAGGAAAACGTCAAATCACAGCACTAAAAGCAAAAGATGGTTCTATCGTCAGAAATTGGGAACACTTGTTAAGCCGAGTTGAAGAGTTCTACAGCGATCTCTACAGTGATGACACTGACAATACGACTATAGACTTAGATCTTCAGAGAAATGGAAATTCGGAAGACCATACTCCCGAAATTACATCCTGGGAAGTAACCCATGCTTTAAATTACATGAAAAGTGGGAAAGCCCCCGGGGAAGACGGTTTAACGATAGATATCCTCAAAAAAGCAGGAAAGGATGCAAATGAAGTACTTGCACAATTGTTCACAGCCTGCATATGCAAAGAGGATGTCCCAGAGGTATGGAAAAATGCCAGCATTGTCATTCTTCACAAAAAAGGTGACAGAGAAGACCTAGCAAATTATCGTCCAATAAGTCTACTCCCTATTCTCTACAAGACGTTCACAAAAATTCTCTCAAACCGTCTGCAAAATGTACTAGACGAGAACCAACCGAGAGAACAAGCCGGATTTAGAGGAGGATACAGCACTATGGACCATATCCAAGTCGTCAGAGAAATCATAGAGCGGTACCAGGAATACAAACTGCCACTATGCATGGGTTTTATAGACTATGAGAAGGCGTTTGATTCGATAAAGAAATGTTCAATACTCGACGCACTCAGAAAACAAGGAATCCCTGGACGCTATATAAATATTTTCAATAATATATACAGTAGCGCAACAGCATCTGTAAATCTCCATAAACCATCGCGCAGATTTCCTATCAGCAAAGGAGTCCGACAAGGTGATACAATCTCACCTAAACTATTTACAGCTACCCTTGAAGACTTATTCAGGCAACTTGACTGGAATGACAAAGGGATCCCCATAAATGGAGAATACCTGAGTCATCTGCGCTTTGCCGATGACATAGTAATTTTCTCGCAAGACTCAGAAGACCTCCAAAGCAGAATGCAGGAACTCGCTGAAGTAAGCAACAAAGTAGGTTTGAAAATAAATGTAACAAAGACGAAAGTCATGTTCAACTGCTTTGCAGGCCAAAAAGAGATCCTCATCAATGGCACTCAGCTCGAACAGGTGAAAAGCTACATCTATCTGGGACAACAAGTATCTATAGATGGATGTATATTTGATGAAATTGTTCACAGAGTAAAGCTAGGCTGGAGTGCTTTTGGCCGCCTGAATAATGTCTTCAAAAGTGACCTTCCACTGTGCCTAAAGCGCAAAGTGTTCAACCAGTGTGTGCTTCCCGTGATGACATATGCGTGTGAAACATGGACCCTAAGTAAAAGAGAGATCCAGAAACTTAGAGTAGCACAACGTGGTATGGAGAGGTGCATGCTGGGCATAACGCGAAAGGACAAAAAGAGGAATGAGTGGATAAGGAAGCAGACAAGGGTTTGCGATGTAATAGAGTTTATTAAAAGCCTTAAATGGAGATGGGCTGGACACATAGCTCGAAGAAGAGACAATCGTTGGACAAATCTAGTCATCCAGTGGTATCCAAGAAGTACAAAACGTCCACAAGGTAGACCTAGAGGCCGCTGGATCGATGAAATGATAAAGTTCTGCGGAAGTACGTGGCAACGCAATGCACAGGACCGAGAGAAGTGGAAGCAACTTGAAGAGGCCTTCATCCAGCAGTGGATAGATTCAGGCTGATGATGATGATGATGATACAATTATAAATTTATCCTATTTAAAACGTCTACAAACATTATATAATTAATAAAAAACAAATCAACCTTTATGGTGCCATCAAATAAGCTAATTGCACGATACACAGCATCATGAAACATAACATCTGTCCTGCGACGAGGTATCTTGAAGACCGTGGAGCTGCGAGTGATATTGGTGGGAACATGAAAATTAATATTCGCCAGTATATGCGGATTGTAAATGAACCCACGAAGAAGTAAAAAGAAATGCTTTAAAAGAACAATCACTCTTCGGGTAGACAGGGATTGCATTGGTAGCATACCCAGAAGAAAACGAGTTGGGAAATTCATTTTATTGTCATTATCATAAGGAAAGAACCCGTATGTTCTTAAGTAGAGAAATCTAAGAAATCTATTGTGGACTCGATCCAGCTTAATTGTGTGCATGAACCTATTAGGACTCCAAATAATGCTGGCATATTCAAGAATACTCAACACAAATGATACGTATAATGTACGTAGCACTCGGGACGTTTTCGAATGATTTTGAAACCCTCATAACAAAACCAAGCATTTTGCTAGATCTTGTACTGATGTTAAGAATATGCTGATTGAAAGTGAACTTTGTATCATACAATACTCCCAAATCTTTTATCTCCGTTACCCTACTCAATATTATACCAGACAATGTGTATGGGAACAATAAGGTGTGCCTTGAACGATTGAATGAAATAATATTACATTTGGAGGTAGCGAATTCAAGTTTATTTAAGATAGACCATTGCGAGATAGCATCTAGGTCAGACTGCAACATCGCACAGCATAATGGGGTTTCAATAGTTCGAAAAAGTTTAAGATCATCTGCGAATAGCAAACAAGAAGAATTGGTTATAACTTTGACAATATCATCAAAAAATATTAAAAACAAAATTGGGCCAAGATTTGAACCTTGAGGAACACCAGAGTTTGTTCTAAAAATCCGCGATTCATTCCCATGGTAATCAACAAATTGACGGCGATTTTTCAAATAAGAAGCAAAAAAACATATTATACTATATGACGCGCCAAATGTACAAAGCTTTTGTAATAAAATATCGTGATCAACACGATCAAATGCCTTGGAAATATCTGTGTACACAGAATCAACTTGAATTGACTTAATTATAATATTATTATTATGAACATTGATTTATTTTAATTTTTTTCAAACCTTTGAAAATATTAAAAAATATTACGAAAAAAACATCTAAAATTAAATTAAACAATATTTCCGTGCAAAGATTTTTTTTTGTTATCTTGAAAATTTTATGAAATTCCTTTTGATGGATTCATATTCAATAATATTGTCCTAAGTTTGCTATTTTTCTTAATATAATCGTGACACGGTTTTTGTATGCAAATTAATGTAATTAATAATAATATATTAAAGTTTCTCAATATATAACATTTAATATTTTATTATAATTAAACAATATTTTACCCAATTATATGACTTGTTTTTTCCCAAATATATGTCATTTGAAATTATCATAAGTAAAATTGGATGTGGTTACATTTATTTACATAAACAGTATACTTAATATAATATGATTGATTATATTGGTTATAATTATTGAACAATCAAAGATTTTAGAGCTTAAATTTGCAGTAGTTTCAAGTAGTGTAAATAGTTTTAGTTAAGATGACTAAATGTAACTAAGAATAACCTAAATCACGAGTAAACAACAAGATCAATCTTGTAGTTTGCGAAGTAATTTTCTATTCCAGTGGGAATCAAAAGGGATACAAGTAGGTATACAAAATTCAAATACGATTGAAATAATAAGGCTCTTTAAATCCAGGTATTTTGCAATATACCTATTCCATTCACACAATTTTTAATATTTATATACCTAAGTATGTAGGTATATAATTTTATTTGAGAAACACATATTATTACTATAGAACAAGTGAAAGTTTTTTTTATAAAGTATGTAAGTATACCTAATGGATATATCGTATCGTAAGATTTGTCAAAGTAGTTTGTTGAAATACTTAATAATATAATATGAAAGAAAGACATGTTATAAAATATTTTTAATATAATATGGTAAATAACAAGTGAAATTTATTTTAACTGCGTAATATTATGATTAATTTACATAATAAATATATGCTTATCGAGTGTATTATTATTGATAAGGTAGGACGTTTTTGCAAACACTTGAACTATTCATAATTTGTTTGTTATATATTTTTTATTGATTTAATAGGTAGGTGATAAAGTTGTTGCCTGCTTTATTGTATTGATTTGTTATATACGTTATAGTTAATTGTATTCGTTGTCAGTGTATATTTGCCTTTTGGTGAGAGTACATAGTGGGCGAAGATGCCGAAAGGCGAAACCCGGGTCGCAAAAAACGACTCAAAAGGAATAGTACAAAACTTAAATCAATTAAAATTTAAATTTAAATTCCATCAAGTAAATTCGATCGATAGTATTAACCATGGCCCCCACACCCTGAAGCGGGCTCCTAGGCCAGGATATTTGGTAGGTTTCCCTACCGCTCCACAGTAACGTTTTCCAAGTTGTGTTCGAGGTACTATTAAGATTATTTTGCGATTTTTAGTATTTTTTAATACATCCTCTTGAATTATTGAATTGCTGAGTATTGTCATACATCAAAAATTACATCGCATAACTACGTGTTTTAAAACCATAATCAACATTAACATCTGAAGTAAATTAGCGCCGCAGGCGACTTTTCACTATTGGGGTCAATTTCTTATGATTGTGCTGATCTCACTTATCTGGTTGACCAACCACGCCGGGGCCCTCCCAAGCCTCGGCCCTCAGGCTAGAGGCCTGTCAGCCCCCCCTTTGTGGGGGCCATGGTATTAACATTGTACCTACTATATTATGTTTTTATAGATTCTATGTTGTGGTCTTTTAAAAGAATAATAAATACTCGTACCATGTTATAATATTAAAAATATATAGATAATAAAGGTGCCGGGTGAAAATATTTGAGCATTTCTGAACAAAATAATACCTACGTATGGTTAAAATTTTCAGCCGAGATCGAAATATTAACGTCCATCGTCCTAAATATATATTTTATTTCACAATAAATGAAGAGCTTTTTGAAAATTTCAAAAGATATATTTACTGAGGAAACGTAATATTGTTTGACTTATTAAATTCTATCGTACAAAATAATTGTTTTACTCTTACCACATGGTCGGTTATGAATAAGTTATATTATGTGTCTATGGGTAGGAAAAATGATGGCCATATAAAGAGATTGCGTAAAAGCTTTGGTTTATAATATAATATTTATTTATTCGGAAAGTTTATTTGGATTTGGGTCGCTAGCAGAGATTTGGACCAATCCAGGAATGTAGACCAATTCGACATACAATAATAATATATCCATTTTGCACGGATCTTTCCTTTGTCACTTGATATGGGTAGTCTTACTGTTTTCAATAATGATGTTTACATTCTTTATTTGGGTTTTCTAGTATCTACATATATGTTACGTTACCTCCGGATGGATATAGGCAAATATTCGAAAATCCAATTACATACAATACTACCTGTGCATAATATCATCTACCGGCATATTGATATCGACTATAGAAAGAAAAAGAACGTTATCCACACAAATAAAATTTTACAAGAAACACTTTTTTATGGTTTTCGGTCAAAGTTTAAATACAAAATAGACATAAACGTGAAGTGCGTGATGACTGATGATTAATAATTTGTTTTTTATATTCTTAAGCGTCTTAAGGCAATACTTCAGTGAAACGGGGGTATTAATTCTTAAATCGTGTAAAGTTGACTAAAAACGTTACCCATTTACTTTAAAAAGAAAACATGTCAATGAATATATTATTATTGTTACTAATAGAACATACGTTAAAGTGCCCACCACCACCCGTCATATATGCACAACCGTGGATAGGCACGGCCGCTTTCTATGACGCTTTAAACGTGTCTGAAAGAAGTAATTTTAAGTGCTCATTCTGTCCCGAGACGGAGCCGCACGGGACTGATACTGCAACCATGCACCGTAGTGCTTAAAGAAGAAAGTTAAGAAAGAAAATGTTTGTTTTTTGGACTGGCTCTGCTGTCCGCTGACGTTAAGCGCTTTGTGTACCCGCGTACTGAGTGTCACGAATTGAAATGGATAGTCTACAGAAGAGTTGGGACTATCCCGCTCTCTATACGACGCTGCAAATTTCTCAAATGCCGCAAAGTTGGCCTCGGTTGCTACCAAATCTCCATGACCAATTGGGCCCGTGTGAGGACGGACCCTGGCAAACAATAAACATAACATTAAATAGACGCATGTTGGATTTATATGACAAATTATATTTCGGTCGGCATGCGTCATTTGCACCCGCGAGCCGCAATCCGCGCATCGCCTAGCCACGATCTTTTTAGGCCATGCCTCAACTGAGGTATAGCCTTAATCTGCTCACGCATAGCTCGAAGATGAGACAATCGTTGGACAAATTTAGTCATCCAATGGTATCCAAAAGGTACAAAACGTCCGCAAGGCAGACCTAGAGGCTGCTGAATCGGTGAAATGATAAAGTTCTGCGGAATTACGTGGCAACGCAACGCACAGGACCGAGATAAGTGGAAGCAGTTTAAAGAGGCCTTCATCCAGCAGTGGATAGATTTAGGCTAATGATGATGAATCTGATAATATTATTGAGTTAATTAATGTCATTTTCCCACTTCATTTCCATCTTTTTTTTAAATTGCCTGTTAAATTTCTTTTTTTTCCATCATTTTTTTTCTTTTATTATGTTAACTGTCAATTCATAGTGGATATGCATTGTATTATTAATTAAATTTAATAAAACGAAAATTTGTGTTGAAAATAACCCCTAGGGCGGACAAAACCGGTCCAGATTTTAAATAAAAGTGGAATAAGTACGATAAAAAAATTGAGTTCTATTCATGAGTATGGGAATCTGTAAATTGTGTTGGTCAAAGGGACACGTCATAAGAAAACATATCCAAGTAAAATTTCCGTTATGTTGACAGGTTTCATTCATAATGTACTAGTTACATACTACTAATTAATATTAGTTTGGAAATATCAAATACCAATCACATTGGCTAAGATTTTTTTATTGTTAGATAAAGTTACCATCGCTGAGGTAAAGTAACCACAATTTACGGTAGGCACCTTAAAAATAGAATCATATTACATTTTGTTTTGCACAAAGAGTGCTATAAAATAAAATTATGCCTTCTATCCAGCGCTCGAAATGGAATATTTTACGAAACGGAGCGCTCAATATTTTATGAAAATGTTAACATAGTTGTTTAATTGCTTGTGTATTTTATAAAAATAAGTGTGTTATGCCCTGTCCACACTGGCAACAAGTTGCTGGCAAACTCATAAAATTTCGATTAAAATAATTTTTGGTCTAACAAATTTTGATAATTATCGTGAAATTTAATGAGGTTACCAGTGTGGACAAACTTTTAGATTTTTACATTAAATGGCAAATCTAGCTCACTGTCAAAGTAATATGTCCACGAGACGCAGCGATAATTTTGGGGATTTTACGAACCGGAACGGCGCGAGCCCTGCTTCTATCACAGTGTGACGCCAATCGTGATATCGTCAGATCTGCAATTTACGGTTTCATAACACAGAGGTACTTTGCTATCATGAAAAATACGTATTTTATTGAATTTTATTATACAAGTGTAATTTTAAGTCCGCGACCATGATATTATTATGAAGTTGATTAGTTTACTTCCTACCTCATAACGAGGCCAGGATATACGTACCTTTATATAATAATTTATCGTCGTTCACCATATTTTCTACTATGTATTATATTGAATATAATATATATTATTATTATGGAGTGAAAAGTGGAAACAACATGCAATGTAATTTAAAATATCGTCTAAAAGAGTTATTTGTAAATTAGATCAATTTCTAAGTAGGGCAGACATCTCCAACCCCTGCTGAGGTAAATAATAATCGCCCTCGTATTCCAATGTCCAAGGCACGGCTTCTCATCCAAAGTTCTATTAGCGATGACGTTGTTAGATTACGATTATATATATGCAATTTTATCAAAGCCAGTGTATTTATGAGAGTTAACATAACACTACTGCATCACTACAACTACACTATTGTCATTGTGTTGCATAGCCTATTGTAGTTGGTATTAATATTCCGAGAAAAAAATATCCTCATTTATGCGCAGTGCATTTTTTGCAGTGGACTGTAATTTAAAGGTGCTTGTAGATTACGGAGCTAGAGGGGGTTAAACAGGATGCCAGGTACTGACCTTTATGTAGAGAGGGCTGCCGCTGGAGTTGGTTCGGTGTTCACGCATTCACACTCTGGTAAATGGACGGTCCATGATGTCACTCTCACGGTTTCTTGGGTTTTGGGATAAATGATGATGACAAGTTTAAGATGGATAATAAACGCGACGTTCGCTCAAACCGTATCAGATTTAGCGCAACCAGTGGCGCACCCAGGGGGGGGGGCAAGGGGCCCTGGCACCCCCCAAAACAAAATTATCAGAATGATTTTAAACATTGAAATTGAAAGCCAATAAACTATACCTACCTTTGGGCTTAGACAAATAAAAACACGGCAAAAATATGATTTGTAATAATTCTCTAGCACCCTTTTTAGAAAAATTTCTTAGATTTTAATTACTAACACAAAAATTTCGAAACACTAATGTCAGTTTTTTTTAGAAACCCAATCCCTAATGGAACTGTCAAAAAATTCTCGGTGTCCACCCGAATTCCGGAGTGGTGTAGGTCATGGCTAGGAAGGGCTGACAGGGCTCTAGCCTGGGGGCCCGGCGTGTCGGGTTGACCAGATAAGTGAGATAAACACACATCATAAATTAGCTTTAATAGTAAAAAAAGTCGCCTGCGGCGCTATTATACTTCATGGCCATGAACATTTTCAATTACTTATATAATTATGCAATATATTGTTTGATTATTATGTGTCAATACTAGACAGCTCCATTATTAAAGTAGATGTATTAAAAATCGCCAATAATTCACTGTATAAGTACCCTTAATTTGAACTAAAACACAATTTGAAAAACGTTAATGTAGTGTTTCACACTCCCATTAATATTGGCGGTAGGTAGGGGGCCCGCCAAATATCCTAGCCTGAGGGCCCGTATGAGGGATGTGGGGACCATGGTGTAGGTACACCGAGTGCAATAGACCGATAAACGAGAAATTAGGCTGTGAAGAAGAAAAAGAGCCCATAGGACTAATTTACATTCTCCTCCTTGGGCTCTCCCAATATTAAATCCTGGGTGCGCCACTGAGCGCAACGAAGGTCAAACAGATGCGTTTTGGATGAATCACTCTTTTGTTAACGACGGGTTAGCTTTAACAACCCTATTCGCGTTCGCAGTCTTAAAATAACTAAATAATGTAACTCCAATCACGGTCGACTAATGACTCGTGACTGCTGGTCTCCTGGTCTTGCGACAATAATATATAAGGATTCGAGGTAGGTGAGAAAGTAAGGAATGACAGCTACCATAATCGGCCCAACCATTTATACTTATAATAATAATTTCAATAAATTGCGTGAACAACAAAAACCAACCGTGAAATATATAAAAATTATAATTACTATGATATTTCGCAATACATACCTACATACTATTATTAATTATATAGTAATGTATCGAATACTTTTAGGAATGCTTCACATCTAAGTATATAATTTATGTACTGCATACCATTGGTTATTATATTTTTTTCTGCTGTCTTCAACAATATTTTTATCGCATTAGTAGGTTGGATTGTTTGATTTTATAGATTTCACAAAATCTATAGATGCATAGCCAACAAGAACGTAGGTCGTAGAAGAATAAATTTCTTAATTTATTATTTTCATTTGTATTTCGCTTGTTGTTTGACATATGAGCCGTTATCGTCGAGATTTCTGTAGGGCTTTTGGAAATATAATTATTGGACATATTTATTATACAAAATTAACCTTGGAAATCTTATCTACTACACAACGTGGGAATCTGAATACTTTGTTCCTATGCCAGATTTGATGTTCTCGCAGAGAAATGGATGTTGGCCACTTGCCCAACCTATTAGGTCCTTACTCTGACACCAAACCCAAATTAAAAAACAATATTTGTATTTGCCAGATACAAGATTCGAACCTTGGATCTACGATATTATAAGCTGACATTTATGCCGCTCGACCATCGTGGTATCTACAGTGGGACCAAATTAGTACATACTACCAAAAAGTCAATATTTAGTAACGGCCAACAACACACATTCATAAATTGAAGGAATAAGACTATTAGGAATTTATTATTTATTTTTTAAACAACTGTATCCTAAGTTAATTCAATTATTAGCATACGAAAGCTTATGCTATTGATATCATTGCTCGGTCCCCAAAAGCCCTAAAATATGTATTTATTTCTGTATAGACTATAAAGCAACCATGAGACTCCAAACAAACAAAGGTAAAACTAAATACATGCTGTATCAACAAATGATAATAATAGTCTTATCGTTGGCGGCGATGCTTTTGAAATGGTGGAGTCATCACTGTTTATCTCATGTCTTTTGTCACAAATACAGATAATACAAGCGATGAAATAAACAGCCAGATAAACCTTGCCAATGGGTGATAATTTGCACTAGCGTTAGGTGGAGGTAGGCTGTTAAGATTCGACATAAATAGTGCACACTAAGCTTTGTCAGTCATAATTATTTGTTAACATTGAACTAAGAATACAGTGTGCAGTTGTTAGTTTTTAAAATTCAATTTAACCCTGCCCAAGCAAACCATAACAGTTTAGGTATAATATGGGTGATCCGTCAAAAATATTTTTTTTCAGTCATACTTGTTTGATTTCAAAAATACACATTAGAGATGTTGTTGGTTAGTTTTTTTGCCTAACCCTTACCTTGCCTAACAAAACCACAATCGATACAAATTTCCTTATATCTATAAAATATCTAAAATGATATGTGGTTTAATGGCATAATATTAGATATTTTGAAGATAAATGATTATTTTTTTACTATTACCTACTATGGCTTGGATTAGGCAGGATTTAATTGGATTTTAAAAACTACCAAACACTATCTACACACTATAGTCTTAGGCATAAAGCCCACCAACGCGGCGCTCGGTGCGCTCTCTACGAAGTAGGCCCCCTCCCACCCGCGCATTACCATTCACCTATGTAATAAGGGGCTCAAGGAGCACAAAATAATTATTATTATCAGCATCTCTCATAACAAAGCAATAAAAATATTATTAAATTCCTCGGGGTTTGTAATTAATATTCACGATGACATCATTATACCAGCGAAATATCGGCACGAAATAACTAAACAAAGAGTTCACTGTTATTAAATAATGGCTTCCCGCCCATCTATTGACGACGCTGCCAGAAGCGTAATTTTGTTTGCCGTGTTCAATGAATGGACTACGTTGTATTTTCGTTAATTCGTATCGCTGAGAAGCCAAAAAACGATGAATCATGGGGCAGGCGGGCACAATGCGTCGTCAAATCCAGTGTGCGCTGGCGTATTTGATTACGTTGTATTTTCGATGATTTACACGCCACTTGTGAAATTTTTCGCGAGAGCCCCACTCACTCCGTTAAGTGGCTTTTACGCCTTAGTTGAATGAAAATAAATACGTTTGAATGACAAAGTTTTATATGCACTATGTATATCGGGTCAACAGACTAGCATTCCTATAACCCTTCGCCACTTCGTATATTGGCCTTCTGAAAAAAGGCGCTCTCAATGAAAACTAAAACAAATTTAAGTATGTATATAAAACCTTCCTGCATAAAAGTATTAACTTAGTATTAAAGTATGGCTCAGAATACTAGGCACTCATCAAAGAGGATAGGATAGAAATATTAATATAGTTATTTGAAAGTATAGTCTTGATAAGAATCTTTAGGATTGTTCAAGAAAATGGTATTTTTAGGTCAACGCATGTCCTTGGCGAAAGCAGCCGGAGAGCAGTGGCGAAGGGTGACTTTTGGAAAGAGATAAGCTGTGGAGATCAGAAAAAAAGAGCACACTTGTCAGGTAACTTACGAGAAATAAGAAGATAATACTTACGATATTACTACTGATGACAATGACACACTGGTCATAGGTTTCACCGCTGAATTTGTCAAATTATTTAATTCACTTATAGCAGTAGTATCCCACTTTTCTTTAGCAAACAATACGCATGGCCAACAAAAAAGTTTGTTTTATGTATAACTGCCAATTAAAAATGAATATATACTATATAAATTGTAGTGAAAATGTCTAATATAAGTTTTTTGCTGTATTCAAATCTAAATGAACCCTTGGAAGGTCAAGCTTTGATAATTTTAAATTTTTAAAGTAACGTCAAACTCGGGAATGATTTTTTTTAAATGCAATCTACGAAAACACTAGACAATTTAATAAATACTAATATGAGATAATTTATCCACATTCAAAACACAGTAATACACTGAATTTTGTATTATAAAATAAAACTTTATCACCCTCTTTGAAATGTCAATATGACATGAACTGTGAATAGCATGTTATGTTTGTCTATGACTAAAGTAACCTAAATAATAATCACGAAATACAGTATTTATTTTTAATAACAATTTATAAATTATATGTGATTGAACCTTAGACTATAGATGATCGAACCTTAGACTATAGATACATCGATCGAACACAATAGTTATTTTTTTTAACCATCCTTATTATTTATTATTTGCTTAAAAAGATAGTCATCGACAAAGAAAAGAGTGTAAGCTTATCCTGTAGCGCTTACTAGTCTGGAACAAATATGCAGACATGTATGAAGTTGGCAACGGAATCGCGATAGAGAATTCAGCGAGGATTACGTTCGACATAATCCTAAAAATAGCACTCACGTCTGTGACCTTTCGTCATTTATTTTTGATTCAAAACTTGACTAAATTAAACGCTCTACTACTTCTAAATCCCGACGATAGATGACAATCAATATTTTTATTATATCCTAGACAATACAGATATTTATTTATTTAAATTAAATACTTGAAAAAAGAAGGTAAGCTTTAAATAATCGCTTAGTATGGAGCCTTCGCCACTGCCGGAGAGTATCAGCACACTGATATTAGATTTTTTTGCATACATTTTTTATAGTTTTAGTGAAGGTACTCTATGTTTTTGTAATTCGAAGTCAGTATGTTGTTTAAATTATTTAAAATATTTTAAATGTAAATAGATATTGGAAAATTGTATAAAATTGCAAGCTTTTTATTCTATCACTATTTATCTCTAGTAATAATATGTAGCTTTAAGCTTCATTTTTGCTAATATAATTTATAAGCTAATAATACTGTAAGTAGGTACATAACCGAAATAAGTGGAATTAGCTTGAATATACTTTAATATAGCAGTCGATTGATTTTATATGCTGATGGTGTGTGTGTTGATATGTGTCTACCATTGAATGATAATATACTAGAATCTGTTGTCATGACAACATAATAAATGTTTTCGTAAAACATTAAACATAAGGGGGGACATGCTCGTCGAAGGTCAAAATTGAGTTTTTATTGTATTTTCAAACCATGATCCTGGACACTTCTTAAACGTTGTAGATAATCTATTTATATAATTTTGAAGCCTTATTATCCTTTATAGTTATTTTAAACATTTGATGACTGCATAAAGTATTTTTGTTACATAAAATAGTATTCTTTTAAACCTCTCGCTCTAATGTCTTAGAATATAGTCATATTTCGGTACATAACTGTGCAGTGGTGTTAAGATTTTTTACGTTTATTAATTTTTAAACGCATTTATAAAACCATTAGTATAATTTATTACGAGATATTCAAACACGCAAGTTAACATAATTTTACTCCCTACTTTAATTATAGTTTGTCAATTTATGGCTACGGCCGTATGTTGTAGTTTAACCACTAGGGAATGACAAAAGAAATGGCGTATTTCAAAAAAACACTACCTTATTCTTAGGTCAATAATTATTATAAAGCAATCATTATTCATAAGATGTTTATCACACTTGAATGGTCAAAAACATAGCTTATAATAAGTATCTTTTAAATCATCTTCAAATGTGTTAATCATGCCGATTTTTTGAATAATGAAATGCCTAATTCTTGTCAAATTTGGGATCACAGAGATTATCAATATAATTTTTTATCGTGAATATTTTACAAAAATTATCTCGTAATAAATTATACTAATGGTTTCATAAATGCGTTTAAAAATTAATAAACGTAAAAAATCTTAACACCACTGCACAGTTATGTACCGAAATATGACTATATTCTAAAACATTAGAGCGAGAGGTTTAAAAGAATACTATTTTATGTAACAAAAATACTTTATGCAGTCATCAAATGTTTAAAATAACTATAAAGGATATTAAGGCTTCAAAATTATATAAATAGATTATCTACAACGTTTAAGGAGTGTCCAGGATCATGGTTTGAAAATACAATAAAAACTCAATTTTGACCTACGACGAGCACGTGGGCCGTTAAGTAAGAAAAAAATACATAGTGTTTGGTACCTATTAATAGAATCAAGTAGAAAAAATGTAAAAAAAAATATTATTTATGACACGATAATAATATTTTTTCCCATTATAATACATAGGTACGTAGGAGTGACATTTTATTGAAGATAAGATCGAGGTATTATGTTTGTAATACAGTTAACAATATGACTCAGTGGCGGTTTTATATAACGCAAATGACGCAATGAATTCGTAGAATAAAATTTTAATGTATACCAAAATCTTAAATGTATCTACCTTATTCTTTAGTCAAGTAAAAAGATATCAATTAAATAGGTAATAGATTTTATGTAACAATTATTAGACATTGAATACCTATGCAAATAGTGAAAAGTTAATTTTTTATTTATTTATTCTGTGCATAAAAACATGAAGGAAGGAAGAGAATATTTTTAAATATTTTTTATAAAAAGATTAGGCACCTATTTATGTATGTGGTTTGGTATGTATCTAATGTTTGTGTTGGTATTATAATATTTTTAATTTGTAAAAAAGTAGCGTATTTACAAAAAAGCAATGTAAATAAGATTACATTTTATACAAATAAAAAATAACTAGAATTTATGGATCTATTTTATTTTTTTATCGTGGGGCCCTCAAAATCAGTTATTGCGTCGGGCCTCCACAACCCTAAATGAGCCACTGATATGACTTATTATTAAATGTAATACGTAGGTACTACATATTCATGTAATTTATTAGGAGTAAAATAATTTTGCATAGTAAGAACCCAGCAATTCGAGTATTGTAGTAAAAGGTGAAATAGGTACCAAAAGAAACAAAATATGTAAATCAACTCACCTGGAAGTAGAGCACAATTCTGCACATGGCATTTCCGAAGAACCATGTTTCAGTGACGTCCCACAGAACAGTGGGAGGAAGACAAAACAGGATCACCATGAAATCAGCTACCGCCAGATTCACAATAAAATAGTTCGTAACAGTTCTCATAGAATGATTCCTATAAACAGCCACACAAACTAAAGCATTCCCAATTAGGCCAACTAAAAACACCAACGTATGGGAAGCGATTAAAACCCATTCGTATGGCTGTGGGAATATGTATTCGTCAAGCAGTTGAATGTATTCTTCTTTCGTAAAATTGCAGTAAGCTGCATCACCAACGCAGATCATTTCTTCGTCAGAATAGTTGGATGTCGTCGTTTCGGTGAAAGACGTTGAGTCAAACATGTCTTCAGTTAAAGCACTGAAAGAAGAATCTCTGTCCGTTACAGATATGGCTGTGTCGTTGCCAAAAATATTGGAAGAATCCATTTTAGTTATATTGTAAACAACTGTGTCGTCGTTGAAGGAATTTTGACGTTTCTGTCTAAAAACTGTTCCCTGACTGAAAACACTATTCCTTGAATTTATATTTACAATTTTATTATTTAATTTAAAATCTAGATCGTTCAAATAGTTGTCTCTTATAAAAACTTCTTCAGGTTTACTGTTTCGTGGAGTGTCTTTGCTAAACATATGTTTGTCACTCATAAAGTTGTTATGCTTTTCAATTTCATTTTGATGCTTCGTGTTATCTTTGTGACTGTAGACATTATTTTCATTTAAATAACTGTCACAATTTATATGTACACTGCTCGTTCTATTTAAGTCACTTTTCGGAAAATCTTTTTTGATTTTTTCACTTGAGTGGCACGTACAAGCATGCACGAGGCAAGATAAAAACAAAATAAAAAATCTCGATTTGCAAAGGTAATAGCTTTTTCTCGGTTTCATTTCGAAGGCTTTTAGTAGAGCAGAATAATTTTGAATTCTAATTCGGCTTGTTCTTTTTTTGCGTGTCAAATAAACTATAAACACGTCATGTCATTATTTGGAGATTTTGTTAGATTATTTTGTGGATTTTTCAACGAGACTGAATATTTGTTTTTTTTTGTATATTTTTAACAAAAAATGGCACTGTTTCATTTGTTATTATTATCTTCTTTATGTGACAGCACCTGAAAAAAGAAAGAAAAACTTGTTTTATAAAATAATATAAAAGATACAATTTACTATCGACACAAATAAATATGTATGGGTATTCACTTGGCAATCAGATAAAATTATATTCAATGGCAGAGTATCTATTGCCAGAGTGCCTGCCTCTAAAATTGTGGGTGCGGGTTCGAATTCCACCTCCAGAAACACTACTTAGTTTTTCATTGGTTGTTTTAAGCACACCCATGATGGCCACGCGGCCTATAGCGTCGTAGGTCCCAGGTTCGAATTCTGGGTCTGGCACGTACTACATATTGCTATTCAATTTATGTCCGATCCTAATAAGATCATATGGGCCTCCACATGGTGGAGGTTTGTATTAACAGATTTTTGTTTTTACGAGAAATGGACGTCAGCCACTTGCTCAATCTTTTAGGTCCATACTCCGACTCAAACACAAATTGAATAAACAATATGTTAACTTGTCAAACCCAGGATTCAAGCCTGGGACCCACGACGCTATAGGCCAACGCTTAAGCCGCGCGCCCAACGTGGGTGTCACACTATAAGGCCAACGCCTAGCCGCGCGGCCAACGTTTGGTATGGAAACGCCAAAGGTATGGAAAATAATTGGTATCAATCGTCGAAAAACGTGTGTGCATTCTTAAATTAATTAATTGATACTAAGGCTATCCAAGTATTTGAAAACAAAATTCTCCGAAGAATACTTGGACCTTGGCCGAACTTTACGAGTCTTTCAAGCCGAAGATCAGAAATATTCTGAGGGCAAGAAGGCTGAGATGGGCCGGTCACGTTGTAATGTGCGAAGAAAGCAAAGCTCTCTACAGGGTCTACAAGGGAGCCCTAGTGGGTATCCGGCCACTAGGCCGACCTCGGAAGAGATGGTCGGACGCCGCCAGCAGGAATGCAGCGAAGCTGGGTGTGACCGACTGGAAAAGAGAAGCTCTAGACAGAGACGCCTGGAGGATGGTTGTGCAGTCGGCCATGGACCTAAATGGACCTTAGCACCAGTTTAATCAATCAATCAATCAAAGCATTATAGAGTATTGAAAAAAACATAGCTAATATGCATGGGATTGTTTTAATCATGCTTGAAAAATACACAATTTCGCCAAATCATTGAACAAACGAAATCAATCACCTTAATTAATTAAGAGTACTTACACGACAAGTAAAACAACCACAAACACTTGTAAATTATTGATATAATATAATATTACGTAGGTTAGGTACCTAATCATACAATATTGAATAGTTTAAGTTTGAAATAATCACGTGGTTTATGATTTTATTTTTCCACATTTTTTTTTTCATTTTACATCATTCTATGAGATTGTTTATTCCAAAACCATCTGCAAAGCTTCATTTGACACTTACTCGTGTACTGCATTTTTGAAACATTGTGTTATGTTAAAACATAACGCTAAAAATAAAGCCGCATAAGCGTGATATAAATGCATTGTCAGAATACGCTCAGTGATACAAATCGTTTGCACATTTATCATATTAAATTTGCCTGCAACGCTTTTATAATATTTTTCTTTATTTCTAAAGACAATAAGAATACTATATTATTATAATAGCATTCTTTCACCCTTGTTAGGCAATAAAATGTTTTATCTATTAATATCAATCATACGTTTATAGCAATAAAACATCCAACATTGAATTTATCTCATAGTTTTAAAAGCTGTTGTTGACTCTACTTATGGGATGAATTGAATTGGTAATGTTGGTTATGAATTGAATAAGTAATGTTAATAATGTTGGTTAAAGTAAAGTTGTCAATTCATAATCGATTTTTAAAAACTTTGGAATCTTGAGTTCGAAAATTAACTCCAAATGCAAGTTTAAAACATAAGAAAACTTCATTTTTAACGATTCGCAACAAGAAATAGTGTTATTTCTAACAAGAGCTAAGTTTCTTCGGTACATTCATGTGTAAAATTTGAATAATTAGTTAAAATCACATCAACTTTCAATGAAGTTTTACTTAGTAGGTACTTCATTCATTGTATTATATTAGTAGTAAATTCAATTTTGCCAACTATCAGTTCTCGGTGAAACGTCAATGTATTAAAATTAAATAATAATAAAATACTCTATATACCTAATATGCAGCAGTGGCGCAGGTCATATAGTAACGAGGAACTGATTTTGAAAAAAAAAATACAATAATAATTTAATTTTACAAATAAATCCATGCATTTAAAAAAATATTATTAATTGACAAATAGCTTTCATGATTTTATATTAAAACACGAATATAACGGAAGTACTTAGGTACCTTAATGAATTATAGTAGTTAAGAGAAGTTCTTTTAATTTAAATCTTTAATATATATTATATAAACTTCCAGTAATAATGTAGCAACTTGTGAGAAATATATGTATATCTTTTTGGATTTTGATATAAGTTAATTATATTTATGACTGCTTTTAACTATTTGGAGACCTTCTTTTAGTTTTATGGCAAATCAGTTGTCATTTGTGTCGCTGATATGCTGTATGACGTAGGTATATCATAATCCTCATACGTTCATCACGTCAAAATTGTCAGTTGACAACGACTCTGTAAGCAGTTTAATTGGGGGAAAAGTATTCGAATTAATTGTGGATTAAATAATATATTCTAGATATTAAATTATTATTCTAACACTGGTACAGCATTAAATTATATGTAACGTTTAGTACCTAATACATGAAATTATTATCTTATTAATATATCTATATATATATATCGATAATTCACAATTCAAATATTTACATATACGTTTAATTCCACAGTAATTTTAAGTAGTGGTCTGTTTACCTACACGCTCTGTGAACTATTATAGTGGTAGTGACTTTTTATACATAGCAATAGCGACATTATTTTTATGATAAAACAATATATAAAATATTAAAATCAGATAATGCACCAAAGAGACTATAGATGTCAGAACCCATAAAGCAGAATTCTACAATATCGACCTACTTACGGCTGAGATCAAGGCCTGAACAAAAACGATGCATGAGTGCGAGTGAGAAAGTATTCGGCACCCTTACAATCTCTGCGACATGCGCTAGAGTAAAATAAAAGGTCTACATATCTGTGAGCTAGTTTCGAAAAGTATCGCCATCAAATCGGGGCGAAACGCTTCACATAGCGTCGATAACTTGCGAGCTCGAGTTGCTAAAATTGATATTTTTTGTGTTAAGCATAAAGTCAATGGTAAATATTTTTAGTTAATTAAGTAGAAAAGATGGTTTTGTGTGTTGTCTTAAAATGTGGTAGCCGTACTGATAAGCAAGAAGATGGTATTACGTTTCATAGGTAAGTTGATACATGTTCGTGATAATTTATTTGTTATTTTAATATCAGTGACCAAGTGTTTCTTTAAAATAACTTAAATTATGGATATATTTACCTAATGGTTGCATTTTGACTGCTTAAAAATACTATATAACGTAAAAAAATAGAAAATTATATTTTAATTCTGAGCGTCTAGTGCGAGCACTTTGGGCGAGCACTAGCGAAATGGTCTATGGTCTCGAACATTTGTAGACAAATGCGTTCGCTTGCTCACAAACCAAACGCAAGGCACGCGGCTTCATTTAACAATGCAACGGGTGGCGTCTAGATGTATCTAATGTCTAAGGCTGAGATCTTTTTATCGAGATGAGCCATCGCGTACAGACGTATTTAAAAACTGTCTTTATCATTGCCTTACGATGAAAAAATAGATGTTTTAACTGAATAATAATAGTGTTAATAAATCATGTAACTTCAGTGATCGACGTTCTCAGAAATGGGGAACTGGAACTACAGAAGAAAAATGAACCACGAGTTGGAAGGGCTGATTAAACAACAAACAATCATAAGATACTGTACGTCTCAAAGAATCCGATGGGCGGGACATGTGGAGAGAATGCCTGAAGTTAGAGCGCCAAGGATCATGACGAAGTAGCTAGCACAACGGAAGAGACCCAGAGGCCGACCAAGAAGGAGATCGGCTGACGCCGTAGAAGAAGACTGGCTTCATATAGGAAGACATTAAAGTTAATCCCTCCAAACCAAAACCCGCCACGCACCACACCCGGTCTTAATCGGGCGTATCACGTGGCCCTACATTGGCGATGTGAAGCATCTAGTTAAGTTTTAGGCCGGGAATGCCCTAGGAGGAGATACCCAGGACTAAGGTTGCTACGCTCATAGTGAGCTCTGACTGAGTTTAAAGTTACTTTCTAATGCAAAGTGCCGGGGAGAGAAGAGCACAGGGAAATTATGAAAATAAAAATGATTCTAGTGTATATAAAACAAAATAATGAAGCTAATCATACGGACAGCAAAAATTATGTGAAGAGATCTTCACGCCCGCAGTAAGACGCCGCAAATTTTTTAAATTCAAGATAATTGGCCTTAGTAGCAACCAAATTGGCCTTAGTAGCAACCAAAATTGGCCTTAGTAGCAACCAAATTGGCCTTAGTAGCAACCAACTTGGCCTTAGTAGCAACCAAATTGGCCTTAGTAGCAACCAACCTTAGTAGTAGCAACATATAAGACCTGGTAACTGGAGAAGTGTGGCGAGAGACCGGAGTGAGTGGAGAACGGTTGTGGAGGAGGCCAAATCCCACCCCGGGATGTAGCGCCGTGGAAGAAGACGAGCCATCGCGTGCAGACGTATTTAAAAACTGTCTTTATCGTTGCCTTACGATGAAAAAATAAATGCTCTAACTAAATAATAATTAATAGTGTTGATAAATCATGTAACTTCAGTGATCGACGTTCTCAGAAATGGGGAGACGTTACGGAGAGAAATGTATCTTCTAAAAAATCGTTAAATGTGAAGCAATTATCTGAGTTTCAATTTGAAATATTATTAGATTTGTAATATATAAAAAAGTTTACTTGTTTACCATAGGGTTGATATTGATTATTGGTATGTTTGTATCTTCAAATACAATACAGGTAATATAGTAAGTATATACAGCGTAAGAGAAGTCTCATAGCAACAAAAAAATGACCAAACAAAGTACAGGGTGGAGAGTGTTGTCTGCTATCTGGTTATGGCATTCAAACAAGTGTACGTTGATAAATTGCATGGAGTAACAATATAAAGACATCTAAATTTGGAAATTATGCGCAGTTACGTATGAAATATTATGTACAGAGCTTTTGTGAGGCGAGAAATGCTCGAGTGACTTCGCTTGTCTTACCCACTTAGGGTATATTCATCACTCACATACTATAGTAAAATGGGTATATTATTTATTATTTCCAAATATTGACTTACTAATTGACAGTCGAGCTCTCTTATTAGGATCACGGATATAGCGAGATCTCGTTTGTAACGAGGAAACATTCGTTGACATTTTAGTTTATAATTTTCTACATACATTTATTCACTTTTATAACGAGCTCCTTATAGAATATACCGAGCTAAAATATCGTCAATTTTTTTCTTAAAACTGTTAATGTGTCGATCGTTTAAAAACATTTCGACTCTAAGCAATAAAATCCGACCGGACATGATGCCGGCAGGTTAGGATTACATTTATGACACTAGTTAAGTATCTAAGTACCTACCTAATTGGTGTTTTCACCGACAACATTGAAAAAATATCCACGCATATGATTGAAAAAAAAAATTCAAGATTTGTGAAGTAAGTAGATATCTACCAGCGTTCGTTACAATAAACAACTTCTTTTGTAGTTTATGAATGCCATGCTTGTTTCGGGGAAAAAATCTAATTGTGTATTTTTGTTTGAATTGCGACTTTTTATGTTATGTGACCGCTCATTTCAAAATACCTATTCTCTGTTATAACGAGTAACGTGTATAACGAGCAGATTCAGTCGGTCCCATCTTCCTCGTTACCATGTTCGACTGTAGTTTTTTTACAATTTGCACTCTTATGTGGAGCAAATAAATATTTTTTTAATAAGGAATGTTTGTTTGCTAATTTAGTCTAATAATCAGGGGGGGGGGCAAACTTTTTGGATGGAGGGCCAAATTCAAGAATTCAAAATGAGCGGCGGGCCGCAAGTAAAATACCATTTTTGATTTACTCTATATATTATCACGAAAAATAAACATTACACAAAAAATAATGAGAAGAATGAAACTGTTGTACGTTTTTTAAAATTCAGGTGTTAATTTTGTAGTTGATATTCTCAAAACTGCCTGTAAATGGGCATCGAAGATATTTGATCGTAAAGAATTTTTATTGACGTTCATGATCAAAAATGTTTGTTCACATATATAGGTTGATCCAAAAATAACGAACATTTTTCTTGCATAATCTTTAAGTTGGTCGAATTTGTCTGAATTAAGGGCATTGTAAAATTTGAAGATTTCTTCACGACGATGCAATTCTCTTAAATCAGTGTCACACTGTAACACAATAGTCTCAAGTTGTAGTTCTATCGGTCCACTATCAATATCTATTGAAAATGGATCGCTAACTATTGCTTAACAAATTTTAATCTTTTGTCAATATTTTTTAAAAAAATTATAAAAAAGTTATTCGTAATCAGAAGTACAATAATAATGATGGCGGGCCGCAAAAAAATACCCGGCGGGCCACATGCGGCCCGCGGGCCGCAGTTTGCCCCCCCTGGTCTAAATCAATGAATCCTTGCACTGGATCAAACACAAATATCCACTACTTCAGAGACGGCCGACATTCTCTTAAAGCTGGTTCGCACATCTAAACTCGTCTTGTCTGCGATGATGTGACGTACCTACTCGTTATTCACAAAACACACATTATCGTATGGACCTTTGTATACTGCTGGTGTCGCTTGCAACACATTTCACGCGACTCAGCCTGCAGATCGCTGGCCGCCCGTGTTGCGGTTACCATTACCATTCCTATTCAGACATTAACCTTGCCGGTCGCAGTATCTCATCTACGACCAAAATGGCAGATGAACGAAAAATTTACTTCGTTCAAGAAATTGAAAAATATCCGCATATTATTATAATACTATACTAGGAGATGTGCTTAATTGACGGATAATTCTACTTCAATTTCTGTGCTACCAATACAGACTAATCGCTGTTTCGGTGACTGATGGTATTTTGACGTTTCGAAAGGTTACGTGCGTCGCTGTCGCTTGATGCTTATAATATGAGCGGTCAAATACGAAACATGCATAGGAAATTCATGCAAGGTTTGGTTTATGGCTGTTCCACAGACGAGACGATTTTAGATATGCGAGCCGGCTAAGGGCCAAGACAAACGGCAAAGCAGACGGTGCTGCATCAACACAGCTAGTGTAACTTAATTCCAGCTGTACAGTGACACCCCGATTCTACGGTTTTCAAAGGACCCTATAAAACGATAAATGCGAGATATATAAAATAAACTCGTTTTTCTCCTGGATTTTTTTCGACGTCTTGAATTATTTTCAGTTTTTCTCAGCTAGAGTTCTAGTTTTCTTCATGGGGGTAAGCCTGAACGCTGACCGACCTGTGCAAACAAAGCGACCCGACTGAAAGGTATGTTTGTGTCATAAACAATTCTACGAAAGCGAAATAAAAATTGTTCATCAAAAACGGTCAATCGGGATAATATTTGTGACGGGATCATAATATTTAGACGATAGATTGAAGAAAACGATTAATCGGGGAACGGTTAATGCGGGATTATTTAACATTGTTCTTATGGCGTTTGGCGGGACTTTCAAAAATGAACGATCCGTGCGGGAAAATAATTTATACGAGAACGGTAGATCGGGGTTCCACTGTATACAGTTGTAATCCTTCAAGACGATTCCAACAATTATGCATTGGAGGTGTATGCGCATGTATCCTTTTGAAAACATGTCAAAATATATTTCCTCCGCAAATAAAATTTCTATAAACTTGTACCTATGCCAGGGTTGGCCAACCTTTTTGTATACGCGTGCCAATATTTCCCAAAAAATATTTTTCGACTGTCTGACTTGCCAGGCTCGTTTTTTTAGGAAAATATGTTCGCCGCGGGCCGCAGGTTGCACAGTTTTCTCAAATGTCGTCATTATTTTTTTTATATGTAGGTTACTTGAGGTTGTATGGACACTATCCGTGGCTTTATCCAACTGACTTTCTCTTAGGCATGCTTACATACTGCAGTCTGCAATTTAGAAGAAATCTTTATTTAGCTACGTATTTTTTTCGACTTATACAAGGTATAAATGAGAACGCTGCCATTCTGGGTAGTGTTGACCTGTGTGTCCCTGATCTTAGAAATAGAGACCATCAGTTGTTTATTCTCCCAAGGTGCAGAACCAACCCGCCACTGGTAATGCCAATTGGGAAGGCGATAACTATGTTCAACGAAATTGCTTCGGGTGTTGATATATTCCACCTACGTGAGAATGAGTTTAGGTGGACGTTGTTTTATAAATTCTTAAAATAGGGTCTAATTAACTCATCCGGTGTACTTCCTTGTACCTATCTAATTTATCTACTGATCTATCTCTTATTTTATGTAATACTATTATATTTATATATCTTTGTTTCTAAATGTCATGTTGTGAACGTCTTAAACTTATAATTTGTAATGTCCACAGTATATTAAAAAATAAATAAATTGAAATTGAATTGAAACCTTTTTTGATTTTTTTATTAGTTTTCGTTCGCGTGCCGTGCAAATTCATCTCGTGTGCCATAGGTTCGCCCCCCCTTTCCTATGCTATACCAGATTTTGGATTTTCATAAATACGCTAAACAAAAACCAACACTTTATTACACCTACCGGCACATTCTTCATATTGTATTTGAGAATGTACTCACATTTTTGGTTTGAAAAGATCAAAGAGAAAAACATACTACTCGTATCTCTTCCGTAATATATAAACATAAAAATAATTAAGTACTTCCTTCTACATTCTTTCTCGGCGTTCTACAAACTGGAGAGAACGTTATAAGTAGGCTACTTAACTATAATAAGTGCGAGGTTTACATTAATAAACAGATTATTGTAATCTGTTACTCTATATATATATGTATCTATGTAATTTTGTAATTAGACAATGATTTAAAAAGCCCGTTCCAGGGAAAATTAAAAACAGGTTTATGTCGACTCGATTCTCTAATTTTTCAAAATGATCTATTAAATCGTTTAATAGTCAAAATATCAATTGTATATACTATAAATCAGTGGTTCTTAACCGGTGCACCGCGAAAAAATGATAAAAGCAGAAAAATCCGCGAAATAGTGAAAACCGAAAAATGTGATTTCGATTTTGCCGAATCGATCGATACCTACACAGAAAATCTCTAGTTTCGAAAACATTACCAGCAACACTAAAACCTGTAGGCACTTGACCAAGTTGTAAATATGGTAAATTTTATGAAAACGAAACCTTTAAAAACGCGCATTTAAAAAAAACTTTGCATTTATATGGAAGCTAAGTACGAATGTTTGCTTTTTCACACTAAAGTGAGCTAATATTTCTGAAATATGCGAAATCCGACAAGCTCAGGTATCACATTGATTGATTTTCACATCAAATAGATTCCATTTTGTTAAGGGTAATTTTATTACAGTTTTTTTCATATATGTATCTACTTACTTATATATGTTATCTTTAATATTTTTTTCTTTAACTGTTATGTCTATTCTTAATAAAAGTTATGTCCGCATATTTTTCTTTTTTTTTCTGACCGTTTGATTTTGGTGCACCGCAATTCTTTCTTACGATCAAAAGTGCACCGTGACTTCGAAAAGGTTAAGAACCACTGTTATAAATTATTTATTAATCACATTATTGCAGACAAATCAGTTTTCTGTTTTAAACTACCGCGATAGTTAGCGCTATTTATAATCGTTTCCGGAAAATCATATTTGTATGCAGTTCACTGTATCACAATTGAGCGTAGTTATGCACAAAGCAGCCAAGCCACAATTTTGAAAAAAGTGAGTTATTGTGATTTCCATAATCTCACACGTTTGTTTTACGTTCTGCACAAATCAGCCAAGCTGCTGTCATACAAACATCTCATATAAATGCGTTTTAAAGATTTTGCAAATCGCAGAATATGACATTTTCGATTTGCATAAAGCAACCAAGCTGCTGTCATACAAAAATGTCATATAAATGCGTTCTAAAAATATGCAATATTCGTTTTGCAAAAAGCAGCCAAATGATAATATTATGTACTTACGTACATTTTTAAAATCGTAACTGTAAGGTGTGTTTTTCTACATTCAATTAATAAACATTATTTTCTCAATTACATTATATGTTTTTCATTTTATTATATGTAATATAATATACAGATTTTTCATATAAAAAATAGTGCCAAGCAGCTAAATATTGATGTATAATTTACAAGTTTTTCGAATTATTTTTAGAATTTTGAAATTTCCATTATAATTTAGTAACTAAGAAGGCTATTTTTAAAGAAAATAATCAAAAATAAAGACTTTTCTTACAAAAATAAGAGATGGCTGCATTCTGCAAAATGCACATTCTAAATCATTTTACTCAAAACACCTGGACTGCTAAAACACCAAAATTTCATAGATTATATGCTTTTATCTCTTCAAAAGTTATACAAAATCATATATATATATATATAATATCTATCATTCAAAAAGTATACACAGTATACAGTGGCTTTGCTGATTTAAAGAAACACAATTTACATAAAAGTGCTTCTATCTCTGTTTGAGGTTTGTGTGGCTCGGCTGCTTTGTGCATAACTACGCTCAATTATTATTCACATGAAATCAAATTAATGTCTAAATAAAACACTTAAAAATACATACAGTGTAACCACAAAAGTACAAGAAAAAGACAGATAGAATAGGTCGGTAAGTAATTATCAATGCATACCTGTCAATAGTGAATGTTATTATAAATTTTAATAAAATTTAAAAATTACTATTATGCAAACAAGTGTAGTATCTAAATGGTTTTGTAATAATATATTATGTACAACTTACTATGAAATGTTGAAATTCTCCACTTAAAAAGCGTATTTTTTTATCTCAATGTTGTATAGCCACCTGTTTCCGGTACAACAGCGAATCTGTAGCGGTTTTACACAACTCTACAACTGACATGTTACTGTATAATAATTAACTTGGGTAAGATCCCAACACATGGCCACCCCCCCCATAAATTACATAAATACAATTCACATCTATAATGTATCTACTATTATTCTCTTTTTACTTTTTTTTAGTCTGACTGACCATTTCGTTTCCCATAATTATTTTTCTGTAAGTATTTATTAATTTAGAAATTTTCCATGCCTTCTGTAAGAATACTTTATTTATTTCTCGCTAGTCTAGACCCACCGTGTTTTTTTTTTCATTTAAACAGGGTTACCTTTTGAAGGATATAGTAATTGTGCTACACATAGATGGTCTTCAAAAGAAAATTCTACGAATCTTTATACATTTTCTTCTTGGATCTTCGCATCACCTTACCCTGTGGATAGAGATTGCAATACCGGTATTTCAAAACCGGTATTAAATTATTTATCGATACCGAAGTACCGGTTTCAAAAATCCGAAATATCGGTATTTTCGGTATTAAGAAAGCATACACGTTTATGTTTTCGAAAATGAATTAATGTTATTAATTAAATTTTATGCTACCTAAACGCAAATACTGACACCAACAAAAGTTACATAATATTAAAACAATATTCCTCAAATATACTTATAGAATTGTCGCGATGAATTAACAGATTTCGAAAAAGAAGACATTCGTTGCAAATGTCTCCAACTATTCTATAACTATTGATTCAACGTTGATAGTACATCCAACAAACGTTGTATTTCAGAGAGATTTTCCTATACCCGGACTAGTATTTTATAAAAATGAACAGTTCTAAAATATTATCACTTATACATATTTATAAAGGTCAACATAATAAATGTAGGTAGATTGCAAAAAAATAGTATTTCAAATAGATTCGAATAGTTATAATAAGTTTTGACGAATACCGGTATTAATACCGGTATTCAATAAGAAATACCGGTATTGATATATTCATTCGATATTGTAATCCCTACCTGTGGAGTAGTGAGGACTGGCAAATATTTGCGAATCGTTTTGTAACGACTCTTTGCCATTGACGACAATAATTATAGGTAGGTATGTGCGATTTGCCAAAGAAACTTTGATAATACGCCGTTCTCATGTAGGCAGTCGTACGACATTGTTAAATATTTCCTCAAGCTTTCTACAAATTACTTTGGCAAACTACAACATATTACGGTATATTTTATTGCTTTTCGGAAAATACGTACTATTATATCATACAAATTCGCATTTCAGCTGCATATTGTTCAAGCTCATTAAATAATTTACAATTAAATGATTCAGCTTTACTTTATATGCAAGCTTTATGTGTAAGCTTTGGTTAACAATAATTCACCAGAAAAGCGCAGCTGGCTACTTTGTAATGAATAAATATTTTACAATAGCATAATAATTATATTCATTCCACAAATTAGTTTCTGGTCGGCTATTCAGCTATTCACAACCATAGAAATAGGCGCTTTGTTCGCAATGACACTGAAGAAACTGTCCGAGTTCTTCATTCGGGAAACTTCTCTATTTAAACCAGTTTTACTAAACGACGTTTTTGTGACAGTAAATGATTGATTTTAATGTTTTTTTTTATCCAACTTATTGTATTTTTAAATAAAATCAGACCATTTTAATTTGCAGATAAACCCTTTATTATAATAAACACAATCAAAGTAATATTGAACGTATCGATTTGTGTAATTTTAAATAAACATCTTTAAAGTTTGTAAACATTTTATTCGTATTGTTTTTAGCGGGAAATCACATTTAGAAAGAATATATATAATATTTATTGGTGGTTTTTAAAAATAGAAGCCTTATGTACGGCATCTAAATATTATATAACAGAGCAGCTGATTTAAAAACTAAATGACTTTTAAAATAACTATTGTATCTACACTACTATTGCAAGAATATGAAATTAAAGATTAAAATACATATAAAATGTAACTTCATCGTTGTAGATAAGGGCTTTTCTTTACGCATTACATCAATTTCGACGTAATACAATTAATACAATACAATACGTAATACAATATAATTAAGAATTAATCGAATTTTTTTTTGTCACCGCACTACCACATGTGTACAAAATTTAAAGCCGAACTAGGCGAACAGTTCGTTTATATTTATTTTTATATACATAATATATTATATCTAGGGCCTAATGTTAGAAGTGCATATTATGTCAAATATATTACTTGTTCATTATAGATGATTGTTTATTTCTCATCAAGAATACAATTCTCAATATTATTAACTTTTACAATAATTAACACATATTATGAAAACCCGGTGATAAAAAATATAAATTAATAAGCTCAAGGCGGATAATCAGTTTTCTTTTGGAAAATGCTGGAAAATGGGGAAATCTCAAAATATTGATAGATATGTCAACATAGGTAATTTTTTGGTCTAAAATATGCCGATACATTATTTTTATTATACTCTTTCAATGTGCTTTTATTTCATACATTTTACATCGGCTGACATATGCATTTCTAGCATTGAAAGAAGGAACATTTTAACGTACCTCCTTTCTCATACTTAACTCAAAATTGCCAAAATCTGATATAGGCACTTCTAGCACTAGGCCCCAGATATATTCCTAGTGAAGTTAATATAATGCTGATAAAACTAATGATTGAATAAGCTGCTAGTCATTTTACATTGCGTTTTTATATTACATCGTTAATAAACCTGAAGTATATTATATCTATTGAAATGAGGTAACTTTTAGTATACCATTTGAACTAGTTGGCAGAGTTGTAGGATGTTAATATCCGTTATGAAAAAAAAATGGTAATACCATTTGTGTCGATTCTTAGAATTGTATAAAATTATTTGGCAAACTATTTTGAAGTATTTTTGTATAAACACTAACATATCAGAAACTTTACTACGTCGCCATATATCAAAGAGATGAGATATTATATTTTATTCATTCTAGTAATTAATTCAAAACAATAGCAGTATTTCGGCTCAGCATAATTGATTTGTAGATATGGAAGTAGTGTTTACTAGAAGCGGCGAGTTTTCATGTACCTAATCAAGCATTTTCTGACATTATTAATATCATTCGAACCATTATTTTGTCGGCGAGAAGAAAAAAAATGATAACACACCATAGAATATATAAATAAACACACACATACATATTAAATAGATGTAGATATGTGGTACAAACGGTGATAACCAAGGCCAACTACATTCAGGCCGAATTGAGAATTACTATGGTAGTGCTAGTTATTGATTATCTTCAAATGCATTACGCCCATTACGGTACCTACGTTTGCCTTTCATGCTTTTGATACTCGTAAGTCACTTCTGGTCTTGGTTATATTTCAGCTGATGCATGGTCTAAAAAGATCGTGACTAGGCGATGCGCGGATTGTGCAAATGACGCGAGCCAAACGAAATACAATTTATCATAAAAATTCAACATGCGTCCTTTTGATGTTATGTTTATTATTATATTCGTAATAATAATAGTATATTCATTGACATGTTTTCTTTTTCAAGTACATACGGAACGTTTTTTAGTCATTTTTACACGATTTAAGAGTATATTCCTCCGACGCCATCACAAAACAAATTGACGTGCTCACACCTCGACTGTCAGTCTCCGATTGGCGACGACTGCGAAATTTCGTTCCACTTACTGTTGAAAATTATTTGCCGTTTCACTTATGTATGCTGTTAAAGAATTTTTCCCTGCTCTCACGTGGTATAGTTTTCAATCCCGATATTCTGTAAAATTTTATTTTTTATGAACCCGTCAATTACATGTGTGGTCGCAGCCATGACCTATTTTGGGTGAAAGCTGTTTCCTCATGTCAGGCTCACCAGTCACCAATAGCGAGGGCTGTACGGCTGGTCAATGCACTTCCTAGAGATTTTTAGCGATGCACTATGTATTCTGTTTTTAAAATTCTATTCTACTGTTCAATTTGTATTTTTTTTTTGAATTATTATAGTTTTTTTTAATTTTATTTCTTTTTTATAAAATTATTTTTTGCTTTGTTTTTTTTCTCTACCTTGTTTTTTCTCTAGTTGATTTACTTGTACTTTTTATTCTAAACGTTGTGAACGTCTTGAATTAATAATTTGTTATGTGCTCAATGCGTATTTTTTAAATAAATAAAAATACAATAAAAACATTTCCGCAATACATGAAGATTTTTGATTGCATATTATGTTATTCAAAGTATTAATTACAAATATGCAACACACATTGAATTCAAAGTATAAACAAAAACCAGCACTACGAATGAAGTTTACAACTTCGTGTCACGGACCATTGGACCAATGTAACCATCATCACCTTACTATTAAAACCTCGTAAGTCCGTTTGAGAAGAATGCTGAGGGGAAAGGAAAAACGTAATAAAACATTATTTTAAACACTGGTTGTGAAATACGAGATTTTAATTCCATGTTTGAAACCACGAGACTTACGAGTTTTTAAAATTTGTCGATAGATGAACAGCATATTAGTCTAGAAAACCGAGGTTTTGATATGATTTAAAAAGATTTTTTGTTTAAATTTTGTCGAACAAACTTGAATACGTGTATTAATTAAGGCTCTAAGTACCAAAAAGTAGTATTGCCTGTAGTTGCAAAAAACCGAGTCATTGCAGTAAAATTTCATGAAATCTTTTGAAAAATGTGGTTTTACAATGTGAAGCAATCACGGCAGCTTCTATAATTTTAGGTATTAAGAACTTGCAAGTGTAAACACACCATCGTTGGCCATTTATATTGAATGCCGTTGACCACTGCAGTGGTACTTACACCATTATAAATAAAACACGCCAACGGACTTACAACGTCGACAGGTTTAAATATGTTGCTGTATTTTTTTTACTTGCTTGAGGCACTTAGACCATAGTTGAAGTTATTGACGTAGGTATGTAGAACATTTTTCTATAAAAATGTCAGTTTTGATTTTTTTGGTACTTAGCGCCTTAATTAATACACGTATTCACTTCATTTTCCTTAATATCGGACTTACGAGGTCTTAATAGTAAGGTGACGCCCTGTATCTTCATACGAATATTTTCATAATACAACAACTCTGATTTCGTCAACAGATGGTGAGTTTCAAAGTAATAATTGTAATTAAATATGATTTATATTGGGCATCTGGATTGCTCCAAATCTTTATTGTGACGCACTTGACTTGCAGGTACTTTCGAATATTCCAATAATGTATAAAAAAAAATGTTCTGTTTCTCCTATCGATAGCCTGCCGTCATAAGAATGAATATTATGATATAAAATTCCACTACCCATTATGGTTGACTATTCGCTATCAGATATTGTTACATGAAAGTTATTCCGCTGAAACTATTTTGCACTCTTTGCAAATAATACGTAGGATGCGATATTATCCGACTATGCAAATAGAATACAATGCAAATTCCTCGTTTTATTAAATCCGCCAACGTTAGTTAATATCGGATATTACGAACCGGTAAAATACGTGTACCGGTAAATCGATATGCATGGCGCAATTATAACCGGGTTATAGGTACTCTTTGCAAAATTCCAGATAAAAAGCAACTAATTTCATATTTTACCGTTTATTGCATATTCTGTTTTTATTCTCGTGTATGTATCGACAGGTACTACATCTAAAAATTATGCACAATACACAAATATTAATATATTTCTTATGGGGTGAACACATTACCATTACGCCACGTGTGCTTACGGCTGTCACGCTGACAAATTTAGTCTGTGATTCCCATTGGCGAAGAGTGGATGTAGGCTGTTAAGATCCAACATAAATAGTACACACTAAAGTTTGTCTGTCAAACGTACTTGTTTCGATTGAGCTAAGAGTACAATATGTAGTGTCACCAGACGAAAAAACCCCTGGTCCGCAGTTTCAAATCACAAATCCACAACCTAATCAAACGCCTTCGAATTAGGGTTCACCACCCCTGATTTACGAAATAACATCATCACGGCACATTTCAACAGCGGCAAAAAGGGCGAGTACCTAAGCCCAGCTACTAGGAAATGGTAACTTGCCGGGAGACAAACAAAAAATTTACCGTAAGTTGTTTCATCCCTTTGCCCCTCCCTCCTGTCTCACCACCCATAGGTTAGTGGCAGATAAAGGAGACAGTGGAGATTGTGCGGGGAAAGTAAAAGGGGCCGTGTGCCACGGGCTGCGCGCTCGGCATAGCCGGGCGGTGTTCTTCAGCGCGAAAAATACCGCGCTTTTCTCGACGTCGTAAATCAGTGAATCTCTTTTCCCATTATCGTGTTAATAATAATTCGTGTAACCACCCTCAAACGAATCACCTGCCCGATAAAGTGTTTCGGTGTTGATCCCAGCGATACGCCTAAATATATTAACCCGCATCAGTATTTGCTTCGAATAAATTAAAAGTGTTGCGGCAATGGCCAGTAATAATAACGTGTCTTCTCTGTTGTAATCTACAATGTAATCTATGATATAATACCCGTCAATGTATTTCTAACCTGTATAATTTAGTGTAAATAAATCTAGTCTACGCAGGCTGTTAAATCAAAAATATGTGTTATCTATAATTATAATCATATCCCGTAATGACGTCACACATCCCTCAATCGAAGTGGTACTTGTAAAGAACCTGCCAGTCTACATGTGAGTTCTCCACCATTCTTCTCGGTATCAGTAGACAGTGTCGGATAGTTTTTAAAATTCAATTAAAATCTGCGTAAACCAATCCATAATTGATAATAGTCAAAAACTACTTATCTATATATGAAATATTAAAAATTATGCCATTAAAAAATAATTATGGATATTTTATAGACAGAAGAATATTTTCATCTATTATGGTTTGGTTTATCTAGGGGTTAATTAATTTTAAAAAAACTTATCAATTTTATAACCAATATCATCTAAAATATTATCTATTCTTAATTCAACGATAACAAATAAGTATGACTGAAAAAAGTGTGCAATAGTTTTGTCGGATCGCCCATAGCATTGGTACCTGTGTGGGTACTGTGGGGATGTTTCTGTTGAACATCTGCTGTATAATAATTAATAGGTTCTACATACTTTCAACTTGACCCTATCTTGTCAATAGGACCCATGTAAAAATGGGTCCCTGTTCAGTTTTCGACCTATACATTGGTTATAGTCAATGTAAGGAGGAGTTTTGTATCAGAATCCATGCTAAGTTATGTTATATGAGGCGTCTAATTACAAAAAGCGACAAGTCCACAATTCAATATTATCGATAAACAACGTTTTTATGGTTCTAGCTTTAATTATTTGTTTTAACGTGAGATTTTTTTTCCCGTTGTACTCTTTGTCAAAATTAAAAACAAATGACAATTTGTTTCAGCCGATAAACTCCTAAATGCAATAAATATAGGCAAAATAAAATTGGACTTAGCGCTACTTGTACTTCACTTTTTAATTTATACCGCATAAGGCACATATTTCCATGGCACTGTCATAAGTTTACCAGATGCTACAGCATGGGAGACGCCCATTTCAATATTGAACGTTCCCTTATTGGTTGACTTAAACACGCACGAAATCAACCAAGCTTTAAATAATATGAAACACGGACTTGGCGCTTTTTGTAATAAATCGAGACTTAAAATATTTTTTTTCGTAGGGTTACGTGTTACGTCGCGTTTTGTAATTTATAGATCAATACATATTGTGTATTGACACAGATTTTGTTTTTTACGAGAAATGGATGTCAGCCACTTGCTCAACTTATTAGGTCCATACCCTGACAGACACAAATTGAAAAACAATATGTGTACTTCGCACCCCTAATTTTAAACTATTACAAGTCAAAAAATTGACATTTTGAGTTAATAATGCAGAATGGTTGAAAATATCATTATTTATCTGGTCAAAGACTATCACAAGTCTAAATAAATTCTACGGAAGTACAGGACAGAAAGAATAGTCTATAATTTTCATAAATAGTGTTGTGTGATATTTAAAGACTATGCTATTATGGTCTTAAATTAGGATTCAAAAATTCAGCGAGTTTAAGACTATGACATCTTGAATTATCATAGGTCAGGAATGGACAAAGTAGATAAAACTTGTGTTGTAGTCACACTGGTGACTGGTCATTCTGAAAACATTGACAATTTGACAGTAGTTTGTTGATAAATATAGTAATAAATAAAACAAACAGTGATGGAATCATAGAAAAGGATCTCAGAAGAACACATGAAAATCATTAAAAAATTGATACCGAATTAAAACAATATGTTAGAGATCACATCAATTGCATTCCTAGGGTAGAATCCCACTTCCTAAGAGCTCAAATTTTCAACCATGTCCGATCTAATAAGATCATATGGGCCTCCACGGTGTGGAGGTTTGTATTAACAGATTTTTTGTTTTTTACGAGATATGGATGTCAGCTAATTGCTCCACCTATTAGGTCCATACTCTGACTCATACACAAATTGAAAAACAATATGTGTACTTGCCAGACCCAGGATTTGAACCTATGACCCACGACGCTATAGTCCGACGCTTACACCAGACTAACTACCAGACAATTTATTGATGGCTTTTTAAATTTAGCAACACTATATGCTATACAAAGGAAAGTGCCAACAAAATGATCGACCTTTCGTGAAGTTATCTCAGTATTCTACGATGTTTAACACAGAATTTAATATTGGGCGCTTTCAGTAAAAAAAAAGATCAATGGTCAGGATAGCATATACAAATTTAAATAATACACAAAAACAAAACAATTAACTTCGTTCAATAATCATATCCCAAATAAAGAAAAAGCACGAGAGGAGAAAAAATGACGTGAAAAATGGAGCTATCCCTGATCCAGATATGATAGTTTCATGCTTCGATTTGCAAGCAGTTCTTTCATAACCCTGTGGTGAAGTCTCAAACTTCTATTGCACCAAAAAACTTGAAACATATTTCACTATATTTGATATTGCTGCGAAAAAGGGTTTTGTTGTATCTGGAACGAAGTGACTGCTAAAAGAGGTTCTAATGAAATTGGTAGTTGTATTTATAAACCATTACTTGAAAAGGTAATTCTAAATTAGAATGGGCATTTTTGGTCCGATAACTGTGCTGGACAAAATAAGAAAACAGAAAATATAAAGTCTGTAACGCAAAAATATTTGATCACGGGTCACACACAAAATCAGTGGATACTGGTTAGCGATGCACTCAAAAAAAAACAAAACTAAAAGTGCTCCAGTCTTCATACCAGCTCAATGGATACCCATTATAACATTGGCTGAAAAGAATGGTAAACCTTATAGAGTTAATGCAATGGCAACTGATGATATATTTGACATGAAATTGCTGTCCGATGAGCTGGGACAAAATTAAGTTATAACTACCGTAGGTACGAAGGTAACATGGCAAGCAATCAAAGTCATACATTTGAAAATAGAATCACCGTATAGTTTTTTCATTAAAACCAATTTTAATGATTCTTCCTATAAGGAAATTGATATAATGCATCGCATGACGGGTCGTCCGGTTCCTATAAATATTATAATTATACTGAAAACTTATAATGAGCCACCAGGAATAACCATGCAAAAAAAGCAAGATCTTTTAACCCTATGCAAAAAAATTGATACCGATGACGTACCACGTTTTTTACAATAATTTGAAAGTCGCTAATAGTACTCAAGTGGCAAGAAATGACTTGGTTCACGAAGAGAGTGATGGAAATTACTCTGATTAAAATTCTAAATTATATAATAATTTTCATTACATAATGTCAAGAATCTTGAATAGGTAATCATAATCTTATACAATTATATATTTTAAAAATCCGGTAAGTATGTGATGATTTATCTGTCCCAGTTATTTTATTATGAAATAAAAATTTCAAATAACCATTTTGTTTATTATTTTACTTGATATGCATAATATATTGAAGAGATTTTATGTTGTTTTATATTAGTTTGTATTGTGTGCATAATGGGTTATTTCAAAATTTATCAAAATAGTCCAATTTTAGACTATGACATTTCAAAAATACTACTAAAAATATGTTTTCTGTATGATTTTTCAATATAATAATTATTTCATACAAAAATACAAGCCCTGATACACACTGAGCAAGAAAATTGGTTTGGTACATACATTTTTAGATTTAGTTGAGAGGGTTTGAATCTTTGAATCCAATTATCTCAGAATGCTGTTTTTTGACTTGTCATACTTTAAAACTAGGGGTGCGACTTGCCAGACACAGGATTCGAACCTGGGACCCACGGCGTTATAGTCGAACTTTATAAGTCTATTGCGTTCAAATGTTTGAATAATAGGTCATAAATTTTGTGTCGCAGCACAGTGGTGAGATGACGCACAGGCTTAGGCTTATAATACGACCGCTCAAAACATGTTAAAAATTTAAAAAATAACTGTTATTCATTTTTGTTAACAAGAATATTGTAACCTAACATAAAAACAACTCATAAATTTAAAATGTATTTAAAATTTTATAATAAATGGGACTTTTCGACAAGCGGAGCTCATCGTATTTTTAGCGATTCTATTGAAGCCGATAGGTACACAGTCTGAGTTACCCGAGCCGATACGTATTTCAAATACTAATATGGAGTTGGTTTTAGTTTCAGTTGAGTATGAAACTTTTGTTGCATACACACGCCAAACGCTCTATATAGTATTCCAAATACTAGTAAGTACTTTGGAACAAGTTTCTATACTAAGTATTTTTATACTGGTAGTAAGTATACTTAGTCTTTAAAATCGACCAGTTTTTCCATCTCTATTATATACCGTATTTACAATTGTCAATTAATTGAATCCAATAAAATATTTAAAAAAAAACTCGTTAATTACTAATTTTGGATAATTATAGCAGCCTGGTAAAACCGTGTTGCGACAGTATGATGATCAAAATTAAGATCCAGATTCTCTCTGATTAGTGATGGGCAAAATATCGAGAGCGTTGACAGCTTCAAATACCTGGGGGTACGCATCACGGGAGATGGCATTTTGCAGAGACAGCTCGCCATCCGAATGGGAATGGCTGGAGCAACATTTAACTAGATGCAGAGTGCCTGGAACTTACGAATATACTCGGTAAAAACCAAATGCCGATTATTAGACGCTTGCATTATAATGGTACTGCTTTGCGGTCGCAAATCATGGCAACTTACAAAGGCTCAGAGCAGCCGTATACTGAGCTTCAAGACCAGCTGATGTTTGCGACGGATGCTGGGTGTGTGTTGGTATGACTTTTAGAGTAATTATAAGCTAATAGAATGCACCAAGCAGTCTCTCATTGCGCTGAGAGTGAAGCAGCGACGTTGGACCTGGCTCGGTCACGTGCTGCGGATGTCAAAAGAGATCCTTAACCTGGCTTGCTAACAGTTCTTCAAGCCTCTATAGAGCGTATACGACGGAATTACGAGATGCTGGTATGACCTAGCAATGATGCAAGAAGACTGGCTAGCGATAGATATTCACGAAGAAGCTGCGTGGTGTCCATATGCTCCAACTAAGGGGCGGATGTGGCCGATATCAAAATCGGATATCAAAATCACTTCTCATCGAAATAAATAAAAATAACAAACATAATTTTTTGGGACCGCATGGAATTTATGAACCAAATTGATATCTATAACCCGAAAACCAATTAAATCTGTAAAAAATCAAGTACATACCTACTGACTCAAGAGTGCCGACCGTTTAAATGAAAAAAATCAATTTGTTCAATCATTTTCAGGCACGTATTGTTTTCACATAATCAATTTACATATTGTGGGCGCCGATTGTTGTTATTTCATTATGATAGGCCTCTGTATGTGATCAAAGCTTCCAATAACTGGAAGTGCTTACTAATTTTACATTTGTGTTAGTAATCAGCTTGAAAACGAAATAATGTGACAGCCAAGCAGTTTTCTGATTCGAGGCGATTCGAATCAAATCTGAGTTAACCACAATTTTTGAATTAATCTTTGAATTATTATGTATGTAAGTAGTTGTAATAATTTTGCCCAGAACAACATAATTATATCATATGTGTGATATTTCAGAAATGAAACATGTAGATTTTTATGTCATAACAATATTTTTAGCAGAAATGTTGCTTAAAAAGTTAGGTTATACCCAACCATGGCTTCACAATAATAACCACAGTATAATATAATATAAATGTAAAAGCCATTGCCTTGCCATTGAAGCAGAGTAGTTTATGGTCTAACGCCATAAAACCCAAGTTAAAAAACCGCGTCGACTGTACTAAAAGATTGAAAGCACGTTACATTAACGTGACAAACTAAAATGCATATTATTTAACACGTGTTTAAGTTTATACGACATTTTTCCACACTCAAGATAATTTGCCTGAAACAACACACCCGCTAGGGTAAGCCAGTAACCAATAGTTTTGTGTTCCCTGGTAAAAAATTTATTATGCAGATACAATTCTCGTGTATGGAAATATATGGGTTAAAAACAGGGCTCGAAATGGACAGGAGCGCACCGGGTGGACGTTACGGTTCTGGAAATCAGTAAAATTATTATCCCATCTGTGGAAAAAAAACATTTTGATCATCAGAGCTAGATATGCGATATTATATACATGTTTATTTTTCTAAAATACTTTCTAATCTTTTCTAAAAATTTGATAACTATGTAAATATATTCAGAAAATTGTCGAGCGCTCCGGTTCGTAAACTTTTCCAATTCTAGCGCTGGATAAAACACGTGTAATTTGAATATTGACGTCTGTATTATAAATATGAATTAAAATATGTCACGTAAACGAAACGCGCAGATAATTATTGTTGCTAATTGGGAAGAATTTGTGTTTCTTGCATTTTGTGGCCAAGCCGTTATTAAGTCATAAACCAAAACTCTTTTCGGTCTAGTGTGACTGGCTTTTGAATTTCTACCTTATCAATAGGTTCTATAAGATACTCAAATCGGTTCAATCAGCCGTAGGGCTTATCGGATTGTCCAACTTCATCGCTACAAAAGCAGATGTTGTTGCGTTTCAAAAATTTCCCGCTCCATACTGTCAACTTGAAGATATCTTAGATCTATCGGCAGTTTTTAATTATTAGCTTTTGTTACATATTACAATTTACCTTTACGCGCTCCTCTATCCTATGGGTACTCTTTAGTTGTCATGTAAATTCAACCATGGCACACTTGAATGCATGGTGACCTCAAACTGCTCCTGAGACCAGTGGCAAAGGGTAGAGGTAGACTACTAACATCCGACATAAATAGTGCACATTAAACATTGCCAGTCATACTTATTTTTCATTTAACTATTAATACAAATTGCAGATGATGCTGGTTAGTTTTAAAATTCAATGAAACCCTGCCTCAACCAAACCATAATAGTGTAAGTAGACTGTGGAGATTTGTAATAGGAGAAAAACAGCTTTTTGTTTTCTCAAATACACAGTCACAAAGGTGAAAGTTTATATTATTTCGAGTATAGAATATTTAAAATTAATAAATTCCACATTTTGATAACGCAGAAATCTTAGAAAGCAGTAGTTCTTCAGCAATTCACAAAAAAGTCAAAAATACCTAAAGGTGGACTTGGCTGATTATCAAATAATGTAGCGACACTAAAAATATTCGTTTACAAATTGCATATTATGGTGTTGGTTAGTTTATGAAATTCATATTACCCCTTGCCTACCCAAACCGTAAAAGATAAAAAATATATTTCTATCTATAAAATATATTTTTTTAAGTATCAAAAAATGTAATGATGTATGATTTAATGTTATAATTTTAGATATTTTATAAATAGTCGAATATTTTGTTGTTGTAACAGTTGTAATAGGTATACCTACATAATAATATGATTTCATTGTGATTTTCAACGGTAAGCATTCACCATTCCTATTATTGCCATTTTGCCGGATTATGTGAATTTAATATCGTTTTAAACATTAGTAAGCCCGCATGACCTCGTCGTATCACTTGATTCATAATCCTGCGACAGTTGTGAAAGAAAGACAAGATATGACTCTCCGCGCTTCAAACTGATTCGTAGTTGCCTTTTACCGCCGCGTAGCATAGTTAGCAGTTTGCACAAAGAATAGGTTGAAGTGACTGTTCAAAAGAAAATCAAAAGTTATCATTTTCACAATGAAGGGAAAATAATTGATTATTTATTTGTTACTGTAATAGTGAAATACAAGTGTCGTTATTTAATTTATTATTGTTATCAATTATGATAAAGAGAAATCACTGCTAGTTTTGATACTGGATACAAGATCACAACCTATTTGGAGTTGGATATGCCTGGTATATAATAATAATAATATTACAAAATATGTTTCGCAAATAAATCAAAATGTATTAATTATGTTTATAATATGTTGCGAGAATAAGAGAATATAATATATACTCAACCCCATTTTAGTTAAGTATTCGCTTTGTTTGAGGGTTGAAATAATGACTTACACACAGTTTTGGAAAAAACGATTATTTTGGCTTTAAAATGGGCATCCGCAAATGCAAAGGTATAAGAACACATCCAATTCCCTATTCTATATTATACTATTTTATATGCTGTTCTCTTTTTAAATTTATTTCTAGCTATTATCATAAATTATTTCAAAGACAAAAGAAAGAGGAATTACGCAAATTATTCCTTTTCGTGAGCATACTTTATTATTATGTACATTCAAGTATCCACGCTGTCTGTCATGCAGATCCTCTACTATGTACTTACTAAAAAGAAAAATTCTTAAATTATAATAATATTACCATAACTAGAATATCTCTGTACATAACAAAATACATTTTACTTATTTTAATTTTTTGTCACGGGAAATGTAAAATTCTCCACATGGCAACAATATATCTTGACGAATAATTCAATAAACTAAAACATAGCGACTGTTTAATCTGCAAACCGGCTAACTCCATTAGGGAAAATTGTTCAGGAAGAAGAAGAAACTCAATAACTTAACCTTTGAGCTGAATTTAACAATAATTGCAAAATGAACTTTATCAAATAAGCTTCACAATGAATTAATACACTATTTTAGATTCCATTTTATATAAGAAAAATTGTATAAAGAGCGGAGTTGTTCCATTTAAGATATTGGAGATTTGACACCTGCAGTTGGTTGTTCTATGTAAAGACGATTACGCATTTGTTTATAGGTTTGGGAATTTGAATGAATCTTGACTATAGAGAATATTTGAATGAATGAATATAAACTATCCGCATGGGAAGCGAACCTAGCCTCTGAGGGTCTCGAAGATTGGTAAAGCTAGCATAGCACCTCACACCCAGATCCAGTCTCAGGTACGGTATATGGAAAGCCCTAAACAAACTGAGAACCATAGTAGGGCGCATTCGAGACAACATGGTGAAGTGGGGGTTCTCTGATGACTAAACCTGCGAGTGCAGTGAAATGCAAAGCATGGAGCACCTCTTGTCATGCAAGGTTTGCCCAGTAAGCTGCAATTTTGACAAGATCCTACAAGCCGAGAAAAACTGTGTTGCCTTCGCCAACTTCTTGAGCGACACATTTTAGCTATTGAAGACCTGACACGACGAAGAAGAAGGGATTTAATTTTTTTGTGAGCATAAAAAACATGTTTTATAATAAAATGCCATCAAAATGTCATTTTTGGTCAAAAGTGTAGTTAGCTGGTTTGCCGATTAAGCATTCGATAGAGAAAATTTCTTAGAAGTTAATTATCAATTGATACTGTTTTAATGGGAGGGTTTTGAAATTAGTATAACTCTGTCAGCTGAATGCAGAACTATTCTAACTTACATTTAAAATTTTTGAGGAGAGAGTTTTTTAAAACAACTTACTGCAATTATTTATTATCTTTATGGATAAATGGATGCATCATATTTTAATAGGATTATTGATGAAAAAAATGGTGCATACACTTTTCCATATAAATAATAAATAACTGAAGTAGGCTCTTTCAAAAAACTTTTCTACAAAATATTTCAAATGTGAGTTAGAATAGTTCTGCATTCAGCTGACGACTCGATTATCCACTAAGTACGAAAAACCACTCCAGATATATAACAACATTTCTTATCTAAACACGATATAACCACAGGCGAATACAACTGTTGAAAAATGACGGCTAAATATCTTGATATATTTTTATTTATGGGAAAATAATGGTTTCAGAGTTTTCCTCGTCATAATCCAGTGTCACCCCATTTTGGAGTTCGGTTCAGATTACTACTCTGTTAAGCATACACATGACGCGTCAACAAAGCGGCCTAATGCTCAATTCTAGGGCACATATACCGATATATAACATAATATTATATCATATATACGTGCACGTTTCCAAACACATACAACCCAAACGCGTTTCGAGGACGTGACGCGGTTGCCGATCTCTATCGCGGTAATAATAATAATTTTACACCCCCCTTGTTTTCAAAAGCCACGGTGACGCCAATGAAATCGTTTATCATGAAATTGCAATCGACGCTGAAAAGCGTTTATATTTTGGTTCTTTGAAAAAACTGTTTGTTATATAAAATAAACAGTTGTGAACTGTCAAAATAGTTTCATTGTTAATACAGTATTTTACAAATATTTCTCTCAATTAAGCGTAATAAATATTGTTTTTTTTCAATCATCAATTAATAATATGTGACAAGGCCCAAATAAAAAAACAGCAATAATACTATGTTAAGAGCATACTTCAGTGAAACGGCAAATAATTTTCAACAATATGTGAGACGTAACTTCGCACTCGTTGCCAATCGGAGAGCGATAGTCTAACTGTGAGCACGTCAATTTGTTTTGTGATGGCGTCGGAGGAATATTTTCTTAAATCGTGTAAAGATGACTAAAAAACGTTACGCATTTCCTCGAAAAAGAAAACATGTCAAGTAATATATTATTATTACTAATATAACAACAAGAATAACATTAAATGGACGCATGTTGAATTTTTATGACAAATTATGTTTGTCATAAAAATCCACGCGTCGTCACGATCTTTTTAGACCATGTCTCAGCTGAAGTGACACTGCAACAATGCGTACAGAAGAGACCTTGTCTATGACGATGACGTATTAACAATGAGTTTACATTTATATTTAATAATTTAATTATCTTTAACAGGTAAAAATCCATTATAACGGTTTTAAAATCATTAAACGTATTTTTTGATCATAATAATTCGTACTCAAGAGATCAATGATTACTATGACGTTTTATATTTATATTGCAATTAATACAACCGATCCGTCAGTCAGCCAGACGGGAAACGATTAACGTTCCTGGGTCAATTATCGCTTCTTCAAACTGACCAAATCAACACCACTCTTAAATAAATTGTGTATTCTTAATTATTTAAAATTTTAGGGTCACAATAAAAAATATATCAAACAAATTATTTTTTATTGTGACCCTTGACTTGACAGGTAGGTAATGGAGTTTTTACCTACTTTATTGTATTGATTGGTTATATAAGTTAGACTTAATAGTATTCGTTGTCAGTTTTTATTTGCCTTTTGGTGATTGTACACAGTGCCTGAAGATACCGAAAGGCGAAACCAGGGTCGCAAAAAACGACTCAAATGGAATACTCGTAGTACACAACTTAAATCCATTAGAATTAAAATTCAAGTTACATCAAGTACCATCGCTCGATAGTACCTATTAATATAATAAAATAACCATTATTAATTAACGGCCCACGTGCTCGTCGTAGGTAAAAATTGAGTTTTTATCGTATTTTCAAACCATGATCCTGGACACTCTTTAAACGTTGTAGATAATCTATTTATATAATTTTGAAGCCTTATTATCCTTTATAGTTATTTTAAACATTTGATGACTGCATAAAGTATTTTTGTTACATAAAATAGTATTCTTTTAAACCTCTCGCTCTAATGTTTTAGAATATAGTCATATTTAGGTACATAACTGTGCAGTGGTGTTAAGATTTTTTACATTTATTAATTTTTAAACGCATTTATAAAACCATTAGTATAATTTATTATGAGATAATTTTTGTAAAATAGTCATGATAAAAAATTATATTGATAATCTCTGTGATCCCAAATTTGACAAGAATTAGGCATTTTATTATTTAAATAATCGGCAAGATTTACACATTTGAAGATGATTCTAAAGTAACCTATTATAAGCTATATCTTTGACCATTCAAATGTGATAAACATAATAATTATTGACCTAAGAATAAGGTAGTGTTTTTTTGAAATACGCCATTTCTTTTGTCATTCCCCAGTGGTTAAGCTACAACATAAGGCCGTAGCCATAAATTGACAAACTATAATTAAAGTAGGGAGTGACACCACTGGGGAATGACAAAAGAAATGGCGTATTTCAAAAAAACACTACCTTATTCTTAGGTCAATAATTATTATGTTTATCACATTTGAATGGTCAAAGATATAGCTTATAATAGGTTACTTTAGAATCATCTTCAAATGTGTAAATCTTGCCGATTGTTTAAATAATAAAATGCCTAATTCTTGTCAAATTTGGGATCACAGAGATTATCAATATAATTTTTTATCATGACTATTTTACAAAAATTATCTCGTAATAAATTATACTTATGGTTTTATAAATGCGTTTAAAAATTAATAAATGTAAAAAATCTTAACACCACTGCACAGTTATGTACCGAAATATGACTATATTCTAAAACATTAGAGCGAGAGGTTTAAAAGAATACTATTTTATGTAACAAAAATACTTTATGCAGTCATCAAATGTTTAAAATAACTATAAAGAATAATAAGGCTTCAAAATTATATAAATAGATTATCTACAACGTTTAAGGAGTGTCCAGGATCATGGTTTGAAAATACAATAAAAACTCAATTTTGACCTTCGACGAGCATGTCCCCCCTTAATCAATTATGGTATCCATAATATATCAAAAATTAAAATTAGTAGTTCAACACATTTATATATTATTTTCTTATCGAGAAATTAATATAATATAGTTAATTTCATTTCCAAAATATCACATTTTTTAACGTTATGAAATGTCTCTCGAATATAAATTATCATATTATATTTTAAGAATTTAGACCGAAAATATAAAAAAAAATGGTTCTTGGGTGGTTTTTGTAGTAGTAAAATTCTATAAGTGCTTATTTCACTTACGTATAGTGACCTAAATATTCTGCACATATCTCTAAAAAATTTATGCAAAAATCTCTACGAAGTAGGTTACCATGTCCATCACGCAAATAGAATTTCCCGCGAGGGTCCAATTTCGTCTTATGAACAGTGGACTTGCCATGATTTTATTCAGCCAATACAAGTTTTTTGAAGACCGACCTTCAAGATAGCTTGGATAAATTTGGTTCTAATAAGGTTTTCACTAAGTATTCTTTCAAATTGACTCATCTTAAAGCAGAGATATAAATGCATTTAAAATGTTGATATTATGTTACAGTCATATTATTAGAATATAATCTAAATGTTGATGAGGCCAACATGAAGTAACGATTACCTAGTTGTTTTATTATTACAAACATTATAATTATATAAGACATACTAATATAAAACTTAATCCACATAATTTACCAACGATTATATTCTGTTCTGTCTATTTCAATAACTTTTTTTTCCCGGCCATGTCCGATCCTAATAGGATCATATGAGCCTCCACAGAGTAGAGGTTTGTATTAACAGATTTTGTTTTTACAAGAAATGGATGTCAGCCACTTGCTCAACCTATTAGGTCCATACCCTGACTCAAACACAAATTGAAAAACAATATGTGTACTTGCCAGACCCAGGATTCGAACATGGAACCCACGGCGTTATAGTCCAACGCTTAAGCCACGCGGCCACCGCGGGTGGGATTTCAATAACTAATCTTATCAATAATATTAACTAATCCAGTGGTTCTTAACCGGTGCACCGCTAAGCATTGGTGCACCGCTAGCTTGTTGAATGTTGCAAGTGTACCGCGAAAAAAATGATCAAAGCAGAAAAATCCGCCAAATAGTGAAAACCGAAAAAGAAAAAGTCGCGAAATTATGAAACGAATGTGACTTCGATTTTGAATGATTTAAAATGACATGGGAGTTATGTGTATGAATTTGTACGGATGGTGCTCCGTCAAAGATAGGCTCATTTAAAGGATTTGTTACCCGCGCAAAGACAAGAAACCCTAATATTATGTCTACGAACTGTTTTTTTACACAAAACATTACCAGCAGCATTAAAACCTGTACTTGACCATGTTGTAAATATGGTAAATTATTACTTCCTTTCCTGAAATACAGAAAATTATGACTGGATACGAAATCCATTTGCTACGATTGATACATCGAGTTGTGAATTTTCGTACCAAAAAGAAGAAGAATTGGTCACCTTGTCAACGGATCGTACTCAATTAAATTTTCTAAAATAATTATATGCGCTCGGTTTCTCAACAATAACTCATATAAAAACTATAAAACGAGAAAGACTGACGAATTTAGACAAAGACTTGAGGGTAGCTAAGTATATCAAAATTCGACCTAATATTTCTGAAGTCTGCCATTCCGACAAGCTCGGGTACCTACCATATTAATTGATTTTCACATGAAATAAATTCCATTGTGTTAGCGGTAATTTTAGTTACAGTTTTTCCACATAATATCTATATATCGTTTCTTTAATAATTCTTTTCTTTGACTGTTATTGTAATCTGTTTAATTTGTAATAAAAGTTATGTTCGCATATTTTTCTTTTTTTTCTGACCGTTTGATTTTGGTGCACCGCAATTTTTTCTTATGATAAAAAGCGCACCGTGACTTTGAAAAGGTTAAGAACCACTGTACTAATCGAACGAAACTTGTTTTATTAAATATAAGTTGTTGAATAAGTGATACATATCATCATACACCAGTCCACCGCTGGATGAAGGTATTTCCTAGCTCCTTCCACTTTTTGCAGTACATAGTGATTAGCAATATATATATATTGTTTTATTTGAATTAAGACAAGGATGCAAGCAAAAATACGTGATGTAATAGCGGTCGCTAAGCATAGTATGCAATTGTAATGGACTGGACATGTCGCTTGGTGAATGGACAACCGCTGAATAAACGCAGTCATCCAATGATACCCAAGAGACACTAAATGACCACAGACACATCATAAAACCCGCTGTTTAGACGAACTCATGTACATTTACGTGGAAGCAAAGAATTAGGAATCAAGAAGTATCCAGTAGTGGATACGTTAGAGAAGACATTTTTTATATTCGTGTATCTACCTTATTTAGTGAAATAAATATAATATATCAACTAGATAGGTAATAGACAGAATTATAGATAAAAATATTAGATACCTATGTATTTGTTCTATTTTCATTTTGGTATTTTAATATTTAAAATTTAAAAAAAAAGTAGCCTATTTAATAGTTGGAATTTATCGTTTTTTATATATCGTGGGGGCCTCAAAATCAGTTAATGAATACTAACCTCCTCTCTGTGGAGGCCTATATTGATATTCTTAGGATTGGACATCTTCTTCTTTGGCCATATCCGCCCCTTAGTTGGAGCATATGGAAACCATACAGTTCAAGAATCCCTGCGCTCGCCAATCTTCTTGCTTCGTTCCAGGTCAAACCAGCATCCCGTAGCTCCTCCGTATACACTCTATAGATAGTATTTAACGGCTTTCAAGGATGCTGGAATCCGGTCGGCTTGAAGAACACGCAAGCCAGGTTAGGGTTCTCTTCAGGCATCCGTAGCACGTGGCCGAGCCAGGTCCAACGTTGCCTCTTCACTACCAGCGTGATGAGACGCTGCTTGGTGCATTCTCTTATCTCCTCGTTACTCCAAAATTTATACCACGGCACACGCAGTATCCGTCGCAAACATTGGTTTTCGAAGCTCAGTATACGGTTACTCTGAGCCTTCGTAAGATGCCATGATTTGCTACCGTAAGAAAAAATAAAATAAAGTTTGAAACACTTAAAAAAAAAAATCAAATTGCAAGCTTCGTATTTTCCGCTAGATGTCTTTGGTGGGTACCTAGAGTATTTTATCACCCTAAATATTTATAAATGTAATGCTTTAATAATATTTATTTTATCACAACTCTATTTGGCCTAGAAAAAATCTTTTCGTTTTTACTAGCTTGATAATATAACAATATACATAACTCGTTATCTTTATTCTTTACATTATACTTCTTTATGACTTTGACTTTATCGTATATCATTGTGATCCAACTTTACGTATTGCAAACAAAACGTATTAAGCAATCTCCTTAATCCATAAGAATGATAGTTAAGTATAATATTTACTTAGGTTTTTTTTGTTACCTACTTACCTAACATATTTAGACAATAATAAATAACAAAAGTTACGTAATAACCATTTACTACAATAAATAGATGATTTTGGCAGTGGACATTAAGTATTGTTTACAATATTATATAATATACTTCGTGACAATATGTAAATACAGCACCGATGCATCAATAAATCGAATTTGATAACCCAAAGTGCGGAAGAGATATATTGGCGATAATGAATTATTTATGCGGTTAAATTATTCAGAATGTAAAATTCAGAGTCCCAAAAGTACACCAGTAAATTCTATTACAAAATGAAAACAATTTTTAGTTAGGTAGTAAATGAAAGTTATGGTTTTTAATGAAATCGAAATATATTTTTTTAATTATTCGCATGGAAATCTGTTGATTGCCGCGTAGGCCTTTTTGGCTTAGGTATCATCTATATATTATAATATAATAGTATTAAGTTGACATTTATTATAAATATTAGAGATTTTAATACCGACTGAAAATATCAATACATATCGGTATTTACGTATTAAATATGAAGGGTGCTACAGGAGAAGAACATGTTATGTCACACAAATGTCAAACTAAGATATCGTTGATTGACTAAAGTCGATGACTCTTAAATTTTCAATGCTTTATAATGGTTTGACTAGTAGGTACAACTGTTAATGCCAAAATTAAAATACCATATTGTAGTACTCGGTTCGATCTACAAGACTGCATTGCCAGTTTTAAAAAAATAAAAAATGTGACATGACAATAATATGTTCTTCACCTGTACCCTTCATATTGAATATCGGTATGAGTTAAAAACAAATCAAGACAATAATTTTATTGTTTCATGGAAAAATAATAAAATCAACAAGGTCTTTTTGGCTCATGCCGAATTCCGTCTAAAATCAAACTAGAAAGCTCTTTTTTGCCAAAAAACGAAATATATTCCATTCAAAAACAAAACACAAGAATTTTTGCGCCCAAAATAAATATGTGGTAGATTTGTTGTTATTATTTAACTGTACTTGGATGGGATTTGAGATATAATGATATTATTAATTTTATTTACCAAAAATACATGTATTTCGTCGTCGATCCAAAGCGGACTTCCGGTTTTCAGAATATCGGTATTGGAATCCCTACTAAATATTACTAGGTATGTAAAATAATTTGCTAAACATTTATATAGAAAGTGACAGGCACATAGCTCAAGAAGAGACAATTGCTGGACAAATTTACTAAAACTAATTAAACCAACTAGGTAGGTTTTTTTATTCAACGAATAATTCACAAGATTTCAGAATATTATATTATTTATTGAACAACAATTTAAATTTTATTACCACAGTCAATTACTAAAATTGAAAACAAAAATGTCACCTTCAATAATTACAAATATTTGAGTTAGGTATAACTAATAAGAATATGGTATTAATTTTAGAGTAATGTATTATGATCAGTTAATAATTATTTTAATATTACTTTACTAATTGGTTTCAGTGGTGTACTATTAAAAAATCTATCAAACAAACTCGAAGCCAGTTTCTAACCACTGTAATGAAGTTTGACCACGTAAATTCCAGCTCAATTAATTTGACTGAATTTCTATTTCAAATATGAAACTAAATATACATAAACTAAAACCAATAAGAAGGTTGAAACTTACCTCACACAAAACCACATCTAACTAAAATAGTGGCAGAACAATGTATCATACTGCGAAACTTGAATAAATTTCGAATTAAACTTAAATTTCAACGAGACTGGGTTAATAATTTACTGCTTAGATGACAAAGATGTCTGGAGATTACTATGATAAACAATTTAATATTTCACTTAAGTAATAATATATCGCTTGTAACCTGTTTATGAAGCTTTTAAAAATACCTTAACACAATGAATAAATTTCAATACAAAATATATTATGTAGGTAAATTCCGCACTCAGCAGACTAGCGATATAGATTATTCACTTAAAAACATTGTGGTCGTATTTGCTTCTTCTTTTTCTGTCGAGTCCGTACGGGAGAGGTGCCTAGATTCTTCTCAACCATACCTTAGCCAACGAGATGGCCACGTTCATCATGACATACCATCAAGTGTTGCGTAGTTTCAACGACACCACATTCGCAGTTTGAAGGATCATCTAAGTATCCATACTTCTTCATATTATTGTAAGTTGATGTTAGTAACTTTGGTTCATATTTGATTCATTGATCCTCCAAACTGAAAAGTCCTGAATGCCCCCAGATGGCAGCTTCTAGTCAGCTGGATAGTCATTCTCTCGTTTCACCTCGCCATATTTTTTCTACCGCATGCGGCACCGAAATCTACTTGGTTGACTTAAGGAAGCTCTTCGTAGATTTTAAGCGTGGTTGTGGCGGTTAGGACCCCAGACCCCCTAGCAACCAATAATGGTGTCGAAATAACTTTTCATAAAAAACAGAATTAACTGAAAATGAATTCAATTCCACTTAAAGATGGCTAAACGTATTAAAAAAGTTTATTGGCACCGTGTTCTGATATATTCTAAAAGTTTAAAATGTCTAACTAGTCGGGAAGTTAGCGAAAAATCGATTGCAAGATTTTGTACCGGACAAAGAACCACCTGACAAATAAGAATAGGAGCTAAGAAAAACGTTGTAAAATATTAAAAATGGGTGTTCAAAAGGGTGGTTCTGCAATCAACCGCAGGTTTAATTTCAATTTAATAATTTAACTAACAAACATAGCTGGATTTTGATATTTAATGAATATACATGATGGAAAAGTGCTAACAAAATCAGAACCAAGAAAAATAAAAGAGTAAAAATGGAGGTTACCAACCTTGAAACTAATAGTCTCTAATATAATACGTTATCAATAAATTGTATTACATTACATGCTTCGCAATCTACCGCTATAATATGCCCCTATTTGGTTGAGCTTCCACTTTAAGTACCTCTAGTTCAAACGATTTTTTTATCTGGTACGATGTAGGTACCTATTATGTTTTTATGCCAAATCATGCTCTATACTCTCCTACTGAGCTTTATGAATGTACGTCTAAAAGAAATGCTATCAATTGATCTGATATCTTCACTTAAAGTCGAAAATATTTATTATACGTCAGTAGACGTGTTTATTTAGAATAAAATAATAAAATTCTTTCAGCCAAGACATTTTTACGTGAATGTATTTTACTTTTTATCCAACTATTGTGAATTGAAAAATATGTAGTTGGTGTAGTGGTATTATGCATTTTGTTGCATCGCATAACGTTCCAGATGGATATTAATTTCCTGTGCTTTATATAAATTTATATAATACCTATACCAGCATAGATATTTCCTGCTTACCTTCATACTCTGTAGTGGATATATATATATATATAACGTCTTTCATCTAAAATACTTAAGAAAACACAAAATTTCTAACAAAAAACGTAAAAATACATAGGTATTAATAAAAAAATCAGCAGGCCAATTCTGACACAATACTTAAATCTAAAAACACGTAAAGTAGCGATTAAAATTATATCGTATTCTACGGGTTTAAGCTTGGTTCAGATTAAATCGGTATTTTAGTCGAGTGGCAAGTAATATAGTAATTAAAAGAGTATGACAGACAAGTTTATCTGAGAAATTTAGTAAAATCATTTAGTCGAGTCAATCCATTTTATTCTAATTTTGGTCAAGTACCAACCCTTACTAAATACCAAATAACCCGCGAAACAAGTATAAAAATAAATTATCTAAATTTAAACGTATTTTTATAAACGTGCACTTGTCAATTCATAGATTAATATAATATCATTTTATTCTACCGTGTAATATGTAACCAGTGTAATTGTGTAACCAGTAACCAGTGTAACAATATAAACGCCCACATGTGTTTCTGTAAATGAGACCCATACTATTTATATCACACCTCACACACAACCGCAACCGTCTGAACAATATATCAACGGAGGAGGTATGATACCAATACCCGAACAGACCCCGGTAAATTACATAAATACTATTCACATGTAACTAGGGATTGCAATACCGGTATTTCAAAACCAGTATTTCAGTATTTATCAAAATCGAAATACCGGTTTTAAAAATCGAAAATACCGGAATTTTCGGTATTAAGAAAGCACACTCGATTACGTTTTTGAAAATTAATTATAAGTTATGTGCTGCTAAAATGCAAATATATCGAGTGAATCCAACAGCGGTGAAAAAATAATAAAACAAATTTAATCAAATATATTTATATACTTAAGTAATAATCATAATATTATTTCGAAATAGAAAACATCCGTGACAAAAATGTTCAATTACTCTATAATTATTGACTGTTTACGCGTTGAATTTAATAAGAAGCTTTACCTGCAGCCTGATGCAGCTTGATAAGCTTTGGAGGGCTTTCAAATTATTTTTAAAAAAATCACTAGTTCTACAATAATTATGATCAATACATATTTTAAATGTCAACATACTAAATGTAGGGTTTTGCTATAAATTATTTTTTTAAAAGATTTTAATAGCTATATTTTTATTGATAAGCACCTACTTCTGTTTTTTAATGATTAAGAAATACCGGTATTCAATAAAAATACCGAAAAACCGGTATTCACATTTTCATTCGGTATTGCAATCCCTAGTTGTGTAGAACAAAAACAAAAAAATACAGTAAATCTTAAATTATATTAGCAGCCTCTTGCGCCACGTAGTCGTGGTCAAAATAAAAGGACTCAGCGATCAGTGACAGTCAGGTCGACGATTTTCGTGAGTTCTCGGTAATATTCGACCCAATGTCATCGATTATCGACTGATTTGTGTGCAAAAAATATGAATTACTATTTCTTCACGACTACAGAAAATGATCTAAAAAAAATTTTAGATTCGGTTGCGATCGGGGCAGACGATCGATGCATGCCGTTGTATCTCTGCCACGTTTTGAGAGGATAAAAGAATAGCATTCCCCAACTGGTTGGTCATAGAAAAGATCATTGGTTAATGTTGTGAATGACGACCACGCATTTTGTGGATAACATTAATTAATGAATGAATAATTGTTTTAGCGCATCTATTATATACACAAAACTGGTTTCGGTCCGCTACACCAGTTATTTAGGGTAAGAAAGTATCGAAATATTAGCAGTTATTGTAACAATTACATTAAGTTAGCCATCTAAACAGTCAAAACTGACTATCTCGCTCTGAAATTTAGCATAGGCATGAGAGGTGGTGTTAAAACATAGCACGTATTGTAACAATTAAGTCCAACAAACGTTTTGTAATCGTTACAATAAATACTAATACTTCGATATTTCCCTACCCTAGATAATTGTTATAGCGGCCGAAAGCAGTCTTGTGTATAGAATAGTATAGAACAAACTTTAAACAATAGAAAGAGAAGAAAACATGTATTACTTAAAAATATGGTTCAAGAGTAAAATATTAATTATGACATATTTTATAAAATTCAAAAATATTAACATTTTGAATTTAAGTTGTTTAGCTTAATTTAATTTGTCAAATTGGATGCCTAGTATATCCTATTTCCAATTGATACTTTTCTTTCAATTGAAAAAAAATATCTACTTAGCTATTCTTTTTTTGGTTATCCAGATTTTCAAGAGGCAATATTGCTACGTCAACTTTTTCGAGGATTCGTTGAAACCGACCTACTCAGAGAAAAGGAACTTGAAAATGAAAATAAACAACTATCTACTATGTTTACTAAATATCTTCAAATCTACCCCTTCTGTGTGCGCAGTTTAGTGTATCGGTAAATCCACCCCCGAGTACTGTTTCCTTTGGATTATAGTAATTTGAGTTTAGTAGATAAAAATAGTTACACCTAATTTTTTTTTCTTTCGTTTAATTCAAAAAACATAACAACCGCAATGTGAAAAGTCATTCTAAATATTGTTCCACGAAACAACGTAAATACTCCCTTAGGACTATAATATGAAACCACAGTTGTTCACGGTTTATTACGTGGACATATTATTATTATTATTGTACAGTAAATTTACAGGCACAAATTGATGTATTCCTACTGCATGAAATATTGCTTGAAATTTTAGACACAATGGTAAGGCCATTTATGTTCCCATTGCACTCCTTATCTCCTCACCCCCTCCTAATTCCGAGTGTTATTATCACCAGGGAATGTATAAGCAATTATGCGTCATGAGAGACCGTGTTGCAAAGAGACAAGGAGTTGCATCGCATAAGCGGACGAGTGCGGGCTTCCAATAGCTTTCCGTCGCATAAGTGATTAACTCAATAGTTACAGACTCATTCAGAATCTATCATCATCATATCATTCACCATCATAATTATCCATAGAACTGTGTCACAAAGTGCGAGAGTGTACGAACCGGGTGAACCAAAACAACTATACCGTGAGAGCGAAAGTTGAAACCAGACCACGCAGCCATCATACAAGGTCAGTGTCTGGCATTCTGTTCCATCGCCCTCACCACTATATCCGACCTCCTCATATTCCCTATAAATAATTACAGTCCACTTAAAAAGCTTAACCACACAATATTCAAGATACTTAAAAGAAACGTAATAATAAAGTATTTCTCAACCTTTTTTGATCAATGGGCCTTTTTTGAGTCTAATATTTCACTGTCGCCACCCAGACATAATATTTTCTTAGAAAAAAAATAAAATAAAATAAACATCAATTTACGTACGCCGTTAATTTTAACAATTATTTCATAAAAATAAATATAACCATTTTCGTAATGACATATGTACTTATATACGAGTTAAATTTATTTAAAAGCAATATCTACAAGAGTTTCTTTATTATATTGTGATGCTTGTGACTGATGCAAACTAACATGATTTTTTATGTCTGGTTACAATGTTGTTAGCGACAAACTAATGTAACCTTTATTCACGATATTTATTTTCAATAGGAAAAATATATATACCTAATTTTGGTCTACTTATCACAAATATTACATTTTCAATTTTCCAATAGTTTCATGAATTTTCCAAATACAATTTTTTTTGTATTCATAATCTCATCATATTGCTCGATTGTCTTCATTTATTCCACGAGAGTTCGGGCTTGAATCCCGAAAACGAAAAAAATCAAGAGTAATCCAAAATAATTAATTTAGGTTGGGTTAACTGATGAGTATTTTTTTCCCAATAAAGACTATTAACATAAACTACACTCTTTGAAAGTCTATTTCGTCGGTTTAATTGCAATACCGCAAAAAAACTAAATCTAAATGAAACAGACTTCTGTTTAAAATGTCTAGACGCGTTTGTTGGGCTATTAAAAATTCAAAAGTTGACCTATAGTTTCCCTGTATATATTGGCTTACATAAATATTGCGTAGAAAAACCGTGTTTAAACTACAAAATACAAAAACCTAGTTACTAGGCGGGTGAACTTTGACGTAAATATAAATTGAATTAAAAAAAACATTCAGAAAAATCCACGGTAGTTCCGAGAGAACTTATTAAACTACATTAATTTAATGAGAAACATGATTATAAATTAATTTGTATGATAAAACGCACAGTGCATGTATAACAATTTTACAACGTTTTGCTTAGCTCGTATTCTTATTTGTCCGGTGGTTCTTTGTCCGGTACAAATCTTGCAATCCATTTTTAACTAACTTCCCGACTAGCTAGACATTTGAAACTTTTAGAATATACCAGAACACGATGCCAATGCATTTTTTAGTACTTTTAGCTATCATTAAGTAGAATTGAATTCATTTTCAGTTAATTCTGTTTTGTATGAAAAGTTATTTCCATTATTGGTTGCTAGGGCTCTGGGGTCCTAGCAACTAAATTATTAATATATACGTGCGTTACCTACTATGGAAATCAATATGACATGTCAAAATGACATTTCAGTATTATTTCTATCAAGTACAAATTTTTTTGATCGTTTAAGCTAGTCGAGTCAAGTTTATATGATTCAACAGAAAATTTAAAAACGTTGTATATAAAAAGTTCTTTTTATCTTGTAATTATTTTTAAAACACCTGCAAGAAATATATAAACAAAAACGCTGTCACCGGCTAGTAATTAACGTAATTTATTAATACTTTGATTTAAAATAGAAAAGCCGATTGCCAACAAACAATAACGCAACTTAGAAAGCGCTTCAGTGATAATTGTTAAAACCGTAGTTTATTTCATCACAATTAAGTAGGACACACACAGCTTAGTGATTAGTATACATGCGAGCGAATCCCAGGTGGTACAAGTTCGAACCCGCTGGATGTCGTATATTTTCAATAAGATTTTTTCTATTGATTGCAAATTTATTTTATAATTATGTAAGTTAATTAAATGTATTAAATAGAAACATATGTATTCTGTATTTAAATTCCCTTTTTAAGGATGACATCTTTGTATCTATAACCACCAGCTTATATAATAATATGGAGGGAATAATAATAAGACCTTGTAAAGTTTGAACATTACACAAGTTACCCAAATCTCCAGACCGTAATAAGCGGCATGTCCCACAAATTAAGACTCGTCGCCCTAATAAAGCTGCGAAGTGTTTGCACAGTTTGGGAAACAATACACAATACACGGATGTCGCTCTATAAACTTTGATCGAGTGTATTCTGTCCTTTATTTATGACCGGGTAGGTTTGACGACATCGGTATTATACTATAATGTCTGCTATTGATTACGTGTAGACTTTTATCAGCCAGGGCCTCCACTAGGAGAATAGCCGCCCGTAAAAGAAAAAAAAATGAATATTGCTAGTTAATTATTAATATATTTGGTATGGTACAAGTTGGTTTACGAGAAGCCAGGCGGGAACCGCGCCAATTTTCATAGTCAATTTTGGCAAAATTCATGAATTCAAGAATGAAAACCTAACCTAACCGAACCTAACAATAATAATCCAGTGTATTCAGCTATTTTCAAAATTTGTTTGCCGCTGGCTTCTTTTAAGCCGACAAGACCCTTTGGTATGTATGTGATATTTTCCAGGAAACATTTTGGTTGATAACTCGAAAGTTCCTACCTATATTTTTAAGCACTTCGTACCTAACATTTTCGCGATAAAAAGGCAATATTTTACAACGTTTTTATTAGGTCGTATTCTTATTTGTCCGGTGGTTGTTTATCCAGTACAAATCTTGTAATCGATTTTTAACTAACTTCCCGACTAGCTAGACATTTGAAACTTTTAGAATACATCAGAACACGATGCCAATGCATTCTTTTAATACTTTTTGCCATCTTTAAGTAGAATTTAATACATTTTCAGTTAATTCTGTTTTGTATGAAAAGTTATTTCAGAAGAAATCCCTAATCTAATCCACTATTATTGGTTGCTAGGGGTTTGGGGTCCTAGCAACTAAATTATTAATATATACGTGCGTTACTATGGAAATCAATATGAAATTTCAAAATGACATTTCAGCATTATTTCTATCAAATACACATTTTTTTGATCGTTTAAGCTAGTCAAGTCAAGTTTATATGATTCAACAGAAAATTTAAAAACGTTGTATATAAAAAGTTCTTTTTATCTTGTAATTTTTAATATCCCATCAGACTGAAGGCACGAATAAGTCCATGCAATTGAAAACCGTTGGATTTAGGCAACCGCCCCTCTACCGCACTTCACCATACCATCGCTACAATCTGAGCAGTTTTCGTACTCATGATAAATTAGTGCGATATTTTTATCGTGTTACTTCGAAAACCGTTTTAGATAATGCGATAAAGTTTAATAAAATGTACCACGGATATTTATAGTCCAGTAATTTCCTGAGTTACAACTAACGATGTTGTATCTTCTTCCAGGCGGCCAATTTCTGATTGACGTAAGTAGAAATCACTTTTGCATGCAAAAAAAAACTACTATAACACCCCGGAGAGTATTCGGAGTTTGTACAGAAATTAGTAGCCCTTGTGGTTCGTTTTACCATTTTAACAGTATTTTATTTATACAAGAAATGGATGTTAGCCACTTGCTCAACCTATTAGGTCCACACAATGAAAAACAATATGTGCATTTGCCAGACCCAGGATTCGAATCTGGGTCTGGCAAATGCATGACATTAAAAGGCAGCGCGTTAGGCACTCAGTTACGGTGGACGTTAAGGCGATGTCTTTACCTACCAGAGGCACCTAGCGGAAAATACAAAGCTTCCAATTTGAGACATTTTTTGATAATTTGTCTGTATTAGCAACAATCGAGCTTCAATATTGGGACCATATCTAAATAAGATTTCATATAAATAAAAAGGATTTCAAGTTACACACATTGATTATGTTTTTTATAAAAATTTATGTTTTTTAAAATAAATATAAAAAATATTAAAACTATGAATCAGTCAAAAATCTCTTAGGTACACCATAGAAAACTTAATAAACAAAATTTTAATGTACCTAAGTATGATCATAAAATAATTATAAAATATGGTATTATAAGATGGGGTCCTTTGACAAATAATTCACATTTTATTTACAATTGTAGGTTTATCTTTGACTTAAAATAAAAAATATTTTTACTTTTAATATTTTCAGATACATCATATTTATGAATAAATACAATGATTTGAGTTTCCCCATCTCCACCCGCCATGTATATGCAGCCGCGGTTTGTGCACGGCCGCCTTCTATGACGCTATAAACATGTCAGAATGAAAAGATTTTAGTGCCACACTTCCTCGTCCCGTTGAAATTGTAAATTATCAAAAAAAAAATCTCAAATTTCAATCTTCGTATTTTTCTGCTAGGTGACTCTGGTAGGTATAGACATCGCCTTAAGCATTGCTCCCAAATTTCTCCACTGGCATTTTTAAGATAGATTCATTAATAGCGGTAGATGATAAACTCTGCGTAAATCTGAGATCAAAATATTTACCAATATAATATTATAATGTTTGAAACGTATACGTTAAACGAGGATAACATAATATTATCCCTCTTACGCTGTAGTGTGGATAAACATAAATAATTCTTGGGATAAAGTGACAGAGAATAATAGAGGACCCGGAAAGGAGAGAAATGTCGGAAAATATTAAGAAAATGAATACATTGAACGGCTAACGATACCACATACAATAGCATTATCTTCCTTTCATTTATAATATGAGGATGCAATGTAAACGATTAAGGCTTATACACCATTCAAAAGGTGAATAGAGACCGTGATATTATATTAAAACAAATTAAAATTATAATAATATTATGGTTATAATATTATAATATAGTGAATATAATATATATATCGTATCACTAATTAATTAATCCATACGGCCACGATGGCCGCGCGGCTTAAGCGTTGGACTATCATGCCGTGGGTCCCAGGTTCGAATCCTGGGTCTGGCAAGTACACATATTGTTTTTAAATTTGTGTGTGAGTCAGGATATGGACCTAATAGGGTGAACAAGTGGCTGACATCCATTTCTTGTAAAAACAAAAATCTGTTAATACAAACCTCTACTCTGTGGAGGCCCATATGATCCTATTAGGATCGGACATGGTCGAAAAAAAAAATAATAACTTGGTTTTAAATAGGTTACTACTATTAATTCAGCTTGTTAGAAGCGCGTTTTGATTCTTCCCTTTGAATTAATACGCATTGCATTTACGTGTCATACTTTAATCCTTTAAAACTCATTTAGTGCTAATACCGCGACTGGCGCGTTTGGGGTACTTGGAAATTAGATATAATTAACGTGTTATTTAAATGTGGTAATTAAAAGGTCAGCAGTGATTGTATTAACCCATAGCTTACGGGCCGCACAAAATTGTGTTTTTGCTAATTACTTTTCAAATGCAAATTAACGTGCTAATTTGCATTTGAAAAGTAATTAGCAAAAACACAATTTTGTGCGGCCCATAAGCTATGGGTTAACACAACAACGAAACGTTAACACCGAAAAATAGTCGTTTTTTTCGGTTCGGTACATGTTCAAACACGCGCGTTAACATGATCTTACTCCCTACATCATTTATCGTTTGTCAATTTATGGGTACAGCCGTATGTTGTAGCTTGACCATTGGGAAATGCCAATAGAAATGGCGTGTTTCAAAAAAATACTACCTTATTCTTAGGTCAATAATTATTAAAAAACAATCATTACTCATAGTATTCATTATTACATTTGAATGATCGAAGACATAGCTTATAATCAGTATCTTTGGAATTATCTTCAAATGTGGTAATCTTGCTCATTTTTTGAATATTAAAATGCCTAATTCTTATCAAATTTGGGATAACAGAGTTTATAAAATATATTTTTTTATCGTAAATATTTCAATATTTAATTTTAACATTAATTTTACTAATGGTTTTATAAATGCGTTTAAAAATTAATACACCTAAAAAATTATAACACCACTGCACATGGATATACTGAAATATGACTATATTATAAAACATTAGATCGAGAGGTTTAAAAGAATACTATTTTATGTAATAAAAATACTTTATGCAGTCATCAAATGTTTAAAATAAATATAAAGGATAATAAGGCTTAAAAATTATATAAAAAGATTATCTACAACGTTTAAGGAATGTTCAGGCTAATACTTTGAAAATACCATAAAAACTCCATTTTGACCTTCGTTGGGCATGTGGGCCCTTAACGCACGTATTATACCAAACTGAAAAAAAAACATTTTTTTCCGGATCGGTTCCGGTTATTATTTCTACAAAAAAACGGTTTTTCCGGTTTTTGGTTCAGATCCGGTTCAAAGCCCTGCATGTTACTATATAGATATAAAATACTGAAGGTAACGTAAGTGTCATTATTTTCATGTTCCCTGAAAGTAGATCGTTTTTGTCGTTGGCAATCAAATGTTAATTTTGGCAACCGGCTTTTGTAGTTTGAAGCAAGGTATTAATAATAGGTTACTAAACGATATAAGGATCTCTTCAGTTTCTTTTAACGTAGGTACCTATATGCAATTTTTAATAACTTAAGAAGTATTCGTTAAATTAATTGTTAATACCTACTCACTACGTCTATCTTTGACAATAAATTTAACGTTAATTTACGGTGGCATTTATGTAGAGATTGTTCGCACAACTAAACTGGCATGAAGTCCATTTGGACGCCATGGTACATATCGTCGAAAATTACCTTCCTTTGTGTCAAAAGAGTAAAGTGTTCAACCGATATATGTGTACCGGTCAATGGCCTCGGGCTTTGTCAGCATTATTTCGACAATGTAAGAATTGGCAAGTCATTTAATTATCGCATAATCGTTCCATTTACAGTGAGAGTATTCTACACGCATTAGACGAGAAAAGTATGTTATAAGTTGCAATAATGCTGAGGCCAGCAGATTCACCAACTGCAAACTATAATATTAACAATGACTATCGCAATTTACCGAGTATTCATATATATATAAACTACGGAGCATAGTTGACAGGCCATGAGGTATTCGCTGCCAAGGTCTATGAGCTTGGACTTGTTACCCGGCCAACATGTCCATGTAGCGGAGAACTACAGGAAACCACATCCTCTGGGAATATACGAGGATATGCTCCGAGAGGGAAGAGATGCTTGAGTCGGTCCAACTAGCTGTCGAGCCCATCGGGCCAATTATATTGCATATAAAAAAAAATGCGTCGTCTTATTGCAGACGTGAAGATCTCTTCACATAGTTTTTATATGTCCATATTATTTAGATTGGTTTTTGTATTATAATAATAATAAACTTTTTTTTTATTCAACGAATAAGACACACGATTTCAAAATGTAACATTCTATATACTGAATATACATCATTTGAAAACATCCCATTCGCAATTCGATAAGCATTTCATGTTACGTTACAACTACTAGTTAAAATCGTCGTAATTATCTAAGGCGCTCGTAGTTTAATTGGTAAAACACACGGGCGTGAATCCAGTAGATTCAGGTTCAAGTACCTACCGTCGATTATCGTATTTTTTTTCTTCTACAAAACGATTTTTTCTAGTGTGTATATGCATAAGATGTTTTCAAATTATGTAGGTATATTTTAAATAAACATTTAATGTTAGTTCTTGATGCTTTTATTTCCTATGGCACTTATTATTAACTTAAGTCAATTCAATAAACTCAGTCAAACCTCACTTGATAGCGTGGTGACCTCAGTCTTAGGTATCTGCTCCTGAGACAAAATCTGCTGACGTCTCACATCCAATCGTAAAGCCTCGATACGCTCGTTTAAGACCGAGTGTGTGCGAAGTGAGTTGATTTGGAGGGGTCTATATTTGCGTCGATGAGTTAGTTTGATAGTCTCAATTTTAATCTGATCAGTAATCTTCGTGTCAGTCAGATCTCAGTCTCCGCACAGCATCTCTTCACCCTGACCTCGGAAAAGTATCATAACTCTTATACCGACTGTTTACGCTGCAATAAAACCTCGTTCATTCATTGATCATACACCTTCACCCCTAAATATGTACTACCAACGCTCACGTATACGTGTGAAACGTGCGCTTTTAATCTTAGAGACATCCAAAAATTACGAGTAGCCGCTACGTGGCATGGAAAGGTCATCTTAGGCATAACGCGTAAAGATCAAAAAGGAAACCGATGGATAAGGAAGCAATCAAGAGTATGCGATGAGATAGAGGTCGCTAAGCAGAAAAAATTGCAATGGACTGGACATTTGGTTCAGCGTATGGATAACCCAAATGCTGTCATAAAGTAGTACCTAGAGGCACTAAACGATTACAGGGATGCCCTAAAACAGGGGTTCATAAAGTATGTCCCGCGGGCCATTTATGTCCAGCGTGACTTTTTGATGTGTCCCGCGAGATTTATGTTAAATCTGTATTATTTTTTACAACGTTTTTATTAGGTCGTATTCTTATTTGTCCGGTGGTTGTTTGTCCGGTACAAATCTTACAATCGATTTTTAATTAACTTCCCGACTAGCTAGACATTTGAAACTTTTAGAATATATTAGAACACGATGCTAATGTATTTTTTTTATTACTTTTAGCCATCTTTAAGTAGAATTAAATTCATTTTCAGTTAATTCTGTTTTGTATGAAAAATTATTTCGGAAGAAATCCGTAATACAATCCACTATTAATTATAAGTTGCTAGGAAATTATTAATATATACGTGCGTTACTATGGAAATCAATATGAGTGTCAAAATGACATTTCAGTATTATTTCTATCAAATACATTTTTTTTGATCGTTTAAGCTAGTCAAATCAAGTTTTTATGATTCAACAGAAAAATTAAAAACGTTGTATATAAAAAGTTCTTTTTGTTTTGTAATGTATTATTCGTCATATGGAATATTAAAAATTACATTTGAAATTAAATATCCTCTGGCAAGAATGATTGGACAGACACTTTGATAATGCGTGTATGCGGATATGCGAAGTGAAGGCTTCAGAGCGAAAGATTCGACTTATTCAACAATAATTCGATGTTGGAAATGTTTGTTATTTGAAAGCATGTCGGACTCTTTTGAATGAATCTACCAAGGCTTCTAGTATTCTGTGATCAGAAAAATACCCCAGGATCATTAAATGTATGTTGGATGAATGTTCTAAGCGCTACTTGAATTTTAATATTTTTCAGGATCCCTTTTCATGTAACCCGGACGCTGTTCCCGTAAATATGAAATTTGAATTAATAGATTTGCAAGAGAAAGTTAATACTATAAAAAGAAAAATTAATACTTTCGACCGATGGTACTTCATGGAATTTGAATTTAAATTCTAATGGATTTAAGTTTTGTACTATTCCATTTGAGTCGTTTTTGGTGACCCGGGTTTCGCCTATCGGCCTGAAGCTGCCTGAATATACCGAAAGGCGAAACCCGGGTCCCCAAAAATGACTCAAATGTAATAGTACAAAACTTTAATCCATTAGATTTTATATCCAAATATAGTTAAACATGCTCATCAAATAGTTTCTTTATTTGGAAGTAGGTACCTATATTTGTAAAAAAACATTTTCTACGATGAGCATTAATAAATCAAACTTAAGATCAAAATTAACAGATAACCATATCGCATCTGTTTGCGTATTCACACCAAAAAAATTGAGGCTAGATTGCAGGATTTAGTTTTAAGCAAACAATTGCATATTAATTAAATCACATGGTGAAAATATTTAAATACCATTTTTTAATATGTTAATAAGAGTATAAGTAATGTATATTTTGTTAAAAATATAACTTTACACAATAAAATTATTATTTTTTATTTTTTTTGCCTCATGTTTTTAAAAACAGGAAATATTTACTAAAAAGGGTGGCCCGCCAAATATTTTTGATTTCAAAATTGTCCCTTTGACGAAAAAGTGTGTGAATGCCTGCTCTAAAACTATGGACTGGGAACAGTGGAGGGAACTATATTAGGCCTTCATCCAGTAATGAATCGACTCCGGCTGATGATAATGATAATGACTTAATTCTAGAAGTTCGGTAGTAATACTACTCATATTCATTATAATACTGTTTAGGTAAGTCATCAAATTATTTATGGCTATCATTAATCAAATTCTTGTTGACACAACCTTTGTTTAGATTTAAAGCAAAATCGAAGTTTGAATACATTAATGTCATTCTTAAAGTGGTTGAAAACGTTCAAAAGAATCATTTTACCGCCACAAAGATGCGATCAAAGAGCACGATGCTATACTTTTGTATACAAGCTACATTGTATACAGCGTGCATATTGTATTGTGTAGAATATGAATGACGATCAAATACGAGGTCGTAAATCAGACGATCAGCTCTTCTGTCGTTAACTCGCTTACGTTATAATTTAATTTAAACTTTTTATATGCAGGGATAGAAAACGAATTGTCACACAAAGATTATTGACAAATCTTTAAAAAAAATACACGTACCTAATAAGTTTGATGTTTTTTTCATACTGTTCAAATATTTTTTGAGTCCTGGCTAGGGCCGCATGGAAAGAAAGTATCATTTTTTTTTAAATATTATAAAAAATACAATATCTTAGAAAAAAACCGGTACAAGCCGGTTAACGGGAAGCCAGGCGAGAATCGCACTCATTTTCATAGCCGATTTTGGCAAAAATTATGAATTCAAGAATGAAAACCTAACCTAACCTAATTTCAAGTACGAAAGCAAAGAAGATAAATTCATCTTATCGCTCATTATGCTGGTTGCTGGTCACCGCCTGTTATTTGGGACTTGGGAGTGAACAAATAAACACCTCAGAATGGTCGAAAAACAGCGATTTTTAATTGACTTACTATTTATTAAATTTTTATCAATTTTTCGGAACGCGAGATGTGTAATGTTTACAATTGCAATCTCTAGAAGTATTTGCCTGCCAAAACTATCGCTTTCGACCTCGCTCTCAGCGAGAAGCGCTGATTATTCTGAAGTCTTTCGTCAACACTGTCGTGTAAACAGAAAATGAATGCCTGAATCCAATTCCTTCCGGAGGATCATCCACAGTGACACGTGTAAATTAGCTTTAATGTTGTACTAGTATAATATACACGTCATGCATTCTTATGTTTTTCTTGATAATACAGACGACTTTCTATTGTTCTTTCTATCTATTGATTGAACTTTTAAAATATATCTAATAAACGAAAAAATAAAATAGAATCGAAAGAGGTTTGGGGCTTTAATTCTAAGAAATAAAAGCGGTAGCTCTATTCTTTCCATTATTTCATTCAAATTATGAAGCATTAATGAGTCTATTAAATGAAATAACAATGGTTTAGGGATGTATTTCTAAGAATCAGTAACTTTCCATTATCTTCCTTTTGAGCTTATAAATAATGTGAGTATACATTATAAAATATCTTTTTATTATGTCAAAATAGATTTCGTTCATATTGGTTACATACAATTTTCCAAAAAATGAAGCCAGAAATGCGCACGGGTCTTCTGTGCAGTTTCAATTATTAAAACATTATTTTGAGTAATAATTATTAATTGTGGAAATAAAACTTTTATGTTTTATTATCTGGAATTGATAAAAAATGATGGTTTTATAGCAAATTCGTAAATAGAGTGAATCTGGCTGCCGATGTGCCATTAAAAACGGTGACAACTGATACAACAATCGAATAACAAAAACTACCTTTCATAATAGATTCTTGGATTTCGACGGCCTGTATTCTTCCTTCTTTCCTAAACGTTTTGAGATAATAATATGTGTTATAATAAAATGTAGCGTAGGTATATGAATGCAAACGTCGCTCTAAGAATGCCAAAAGGAATCTGATTAGCTAAGAGCAAACGTTGCTCAGAGTAATGTGTCAATCATTACAACCAGAGATACCAGATCGAATAATGGATTTTGTTGACAGTACTGGAAGTCATGACGTTTTTAACCGTAACCCATCAACCCTATTAATATGTTCAAGTTTTCTATGGATTTCGATGGCTTCCTTCATCATAACACATATCTCTTGATACTCTGTAACGAGCCCGAAATGTCGTGGAAAGAAGGAAGAAGTACACGCGGTAGAAACCCAAGAATCTATTACAATACAAAACAATTATGAAAGTCTCAAACGTTATACCAAACTTTCCGTTGACAGTCGATGAGAATGAGATGTTGTGCGGAGTGATATAGAGACTGAGATACTGACATATCCAACGAAATATGATTCGCTATTTATTGATGTACTCACAATCAAAATAATATCTCGAAAAGAATATTTAGGAAATAATTATTATAATAATTGTGTCAGCTATGGAGTTTGTGTCATCGGATGCTTATATGGATATCGCGGAAACAATCATTGCAATCAGATATCTACTGAGTTTGCTATAATTGGACTCTACGGGAATTGGATATTTAATATAGCCGATCAATAATATGCTGACAAGGTTTGAGCTGTTTATTCCCATATACTTATTCAAACTTCTTTAAATAGTATGATGAACGAAATCAAAAATCTTTAGAATTTAATTTCGACACTATAAAATGAGATTAGCTTGACAACTCACCATAAAGATAAAATGATTTGCACGTATAATCTCATACAATTTATTTGAGATGTTTATCTGTAAACGGTTAACATACAAGTATTCTGTGTCAATGAAGCTCAATCCCAGATGTGTCGCGATTATTGCTCAGGGCAGTAAACTCTATGTCAAAAACTCCGAGAATAAAATTATTCATGTAGAATTCTTAATGTTCCCTTTATCAGCGTGCCGATCTCGACTTCTAAAAGTATCCCAATATATTATTATGTCAGTTAAAAGGGAAGAGTCCCCTAAGTCCAAGGAAAAAAATAGCTTTCAAAATTTTTGCTGTTGCTTATTATGATTTAGAAGGTCTCTTCCCATCAATACTTGCCAGAACAGATTGCAATAGCATATTATTCATGTACAATCTAGTGCAATACTTCCCAAACTCATAGATTGCGACCCTCTGGAGACCGTAAGGCTTTTGCGGGGGTCGTGAAATGTATGTTTATTTGTTTAATATTTTTAAATTTAAAAAAATATTATAACAGTTGGATAAAAATGCTATTTCCTAAATCCTTCAAATATGATCATAACATGTGAGCAGCTCAAAAAGAATTGATCATTGTCAGATCACATAATTGGCTTAAAGTGTAATTTAATGAAGGAAGGATTTCAGAATTTTGGACAAGGCGACTGCAAGAAGTATTGCATATTGCAAAAGGAGCATTAGTAACCATAATTCCTTTTGACGAATCGGAACATAAATACGTTAAATATTAATAATTATAAAGGTTATTATTGAGAATTTTCGAGAAATAATAACAATAAATTTCTTGTTTCTCGTTAATTTAGAACATTTTTTAAGAAATGGGAGTTTGACAAGAAATCGCGTTAATTAGATTTTCGATAATTCGATCATTTTTGTGAACAAATTGAGTTTAACTGCTTGGTATAAGCACTGGATAATACTTATAATTTAATGACTAATACAAAAATTATACTTATCAGCCTATATTTTCTTATTACATTTGTTGCTTGAAAACTAAATAAGAATTTTTTTTAACTGAAAAGAAAGCTTTCAACCGAAAGGATCAAAACAAATTGTAACCTCATATCTGCATAGGGTTTGTTTTGGAGTTTTTCAAGATGATCTAAAAAAGATTCCATATTTTTCCACAAAAAGAAAATTTAAGAAATCCTGAGAAAAGTATTCTCGATAATATGAAGAAACTAAATAAACAATTTCGAATTCATGACAATCAAATCATCCTGGAATCCATTATTTATATTTTATATCAGAGGTTTTTATACTTAAATAATATGTATCTATATTTTAGTGATACTTATATAGAAGGTTACAGGTTTTACTATAAAACTATTGTTAGTGTAATAAAACAAATTAACTCAATTATATTTTTTTATGTACAACGTTTTTAAATTTTCTGTTTATTATGCTCAATATGCTCAAACTTGTACTTGATATGAATTAAACAAACAAACAAAATATATAGAATACTGAAATGTCATTTTGACATTTCATTTTGATTTCCATAGTAACTTAATAATTTAGTTGCTAGGACCACCTCCTTAGCAACCAATAATAGTCTTTTACTTTTTACGGATTTTTCTTAAATAACTTTCCATATAAAACAGAATTAACTGAAAATGAATTCAATTCTGCTTAAGGGGGGACATGCTCGTCGCAGGTCAAAATTGAGTTTTTATTGTATTTTCAAACCATGATCCTGGACACTCCTTAAACGTTGTAGATAATCTATTTATATAATTTTGAAGCCTTATTATCCTTTATAGCTATTTTAAACATTTGATGACTGCATAAAGTATTTTTGTTACATAAAATAGTATTCTTTTAAACCTCTCGCTCTAATGTTTTAGAATATAGTCATATTTCGGTACAGAACTGTGCAGTGGTGTTAAAATTTTTTACATTTATTAATTTTTAAACGCATTTATAAAACCATTAGTATAATTTATTACGAGATAATTTTTGTAAAATATTCACGATAAAAAATTATTTTGATAATCTCTGTGATCCCAAATTTGACAAGAATTAGGCATTTTATTATTCAAAAAATCGGCAAGATTAACACATTTGAAGATGATTCTAAAGATATTTATTATAAGCTATGTCTTTGACAATTCAAGTGTGATAAAAATCTTATGAATAATGATTGCTTTATAATAATTATTGACCTAAGAATAAGGTAGTGTTTTTTTGAAATACGCCATTTCTTTTGTCATTCCCTAGTGGTTAAGCTACATTATACGGCCGTAGCCATAAAATGACAAACTATAATTAAAGTAGGGAGTAAAATTATGTTAACGCGCGTGTTTGAACATGTACCTAACCGAATTTTTTTTAATTTTTTTTTAAACGGTACATGTTCAAACACGCGCGTTAATATCATTTTACTCCCTACTTCAATTTTAGTTTGTCAATTTATGGCTACGGCCGTATGTTGTAGCTTAACCACTGGGGAATGACAAAAGAAATGGCGTATTTCAAAAAAACACTACCTTATTCTTAGGTCAATAATTATTATAAAGCAATCATTATTCATAAGATGTTTATCACACTTGAATGGTCAAAGACATAGCTTATAATAAATATCTTTAGAATCACCTTGAAATGTGTTAATCTTGCCGATTTTTTGAATAATAAAATGCCTAATTCTTGTCAAATTTGGGATCACAGAGATTATCAATATAATTTTTTATCGTGAATATTTTACAAAAATTATCTCGTAATAAATTATGCTAATGGTTTTATAAATGCGTTTAAAAATTAATAAATGTAAAAAATCTTAACACCACTGCACAGTTATGTACCGAAATATGACTATATTCTAAAACATTAGAGCGAGAGGTTTAAAAGAATACTATTTTATGTAACAAAAATACTTCATGCAGTCATCAAATGTTTAAAATAACTATAAAGGATAATAAGGCTTCAAAATTATATAAATAAATCATCTACAACGTTTAAGGAGTGTCCAGGATCATGGTTTGAATATACAATAAAAACTCAATTTTGACCTTCGACGAGCATGTCCCCCCTTAAAGATGGCTAAAAGTATTAAAAGAATGCATTGGCATCGTGTTCGGATATATTCTAAAAGTTTCAAATGTCTAGCTAGTCGGGAAGTTAGTTAAAAATCGATTGCAAGATTTGAACTGGACAAACAACCACCGGACAAACAAGAATACGAGCTAACAAAAACGTTGTAAAAACAAGTTTACAAAATTGTCACATCGGAGGTTTAAACAGCTCAACAAACAATTCAATTCAATTTATTTATTTTTACATAGTGGACATTACAAATTACACGTTCAAGACGTCCACAACATGACATGAAACATTATTATAAGGAAGAAAGAAAAACAAAAGTAATAAAGGGATAAAAATGAAAATGAAAATATAAAAAGAGAACGTAATATAAACATACAAAAGCAGTGAAAATACAATTATACGTATATGTATACAAGTTCGAAGAATTTCACGGAGTGTGCTAAGGAAACCCTATTTTAATAATAATTTATAAAATAGCGTCCACTTAAACTCACCCTCAAAAAGTGAAATATATCAACACCCGAAGCAATTCGGTTGAACATAGTTATCGCCCTCCCAATAATTGGCATTACCAGCGGTAGGTTGGTTCTGCACCTTGGGAGAATAAGCAACTGATGATCCCTATTTTTAAGATAGTTATCAGGGACACACAGGTCAGCACTGCCTAGAATGGCAGACAATGAATAATATCAGCATGTAAAAATATATTATGAATTATTAATAAACCTGAATTATTAAAAATGGTGTTAGATATTTTAAGAGTTATGAAAGTAATCCATAATATTTTTGACACAATATTTTACGCTCTTTTATAAATGATAAATCAACGCCAAAAGCTACGTATACACAATATGTGTAAGAACTTTTATTATGTGTATTTTCAATTAGATAGCACGCAAGTCTGGAGTAATTACATTTAACAACTACGGAATTATTTCATTCTGATCCCGTGAAAATGATCAATCACCCGAAAAGTTTTGGGTCGTGTTGGTTTACTGGGCCCAGTTACTGTCTCATCAATCTTCTAGTTATAAATGTAACTAATAGAAAATCTGTGAACCTAATATGATATTATAGGAGTGAGGAAATGTAACGATTTTCTATCAATATTAATAATATACGGTGGTTTTGTGTATATGTATGACGTCAATTAATTCAAGAACTCAATACAGCGTGCGGTCTGGTTACACAAACAAGACACACTTTAAATATAGACATTCCTCCCTTAAGAGGAGGAAAGCTGACGACGTTAATATGCTGGGAGGGTAGGTACAGCGAGAGGACAAAAATGTAAAATATGTCAACGGTTATTTGGCTGAATTTGATTATTTGTTTAATTACTCAATAAATTACACTAAACATCTTATTAAATGTAATTGAATATATTATTCTACGAAACGACAATATATGGTGGCATATATCGTCTCTGTTCTGGCAGAACACAGTGACTGGAGAATACTAGTTTTGAGTAATTTGACTTTGAAGTTGTTAAAATGTTTGAAATGGTCTATCACGTGAGTTTATTAAGTAATCGTAAAAAGGATGACTATAAAATAAAGACTGTTTATTTATTAAGAAGGTTTCCAGACGGTAAAGTTTGAAATAAGGAACATTTTGGTATAACTAACTCAATATGTAATTTTTTAGAATTAGTGTCTTCTGCCAGTACATTGACGATATTCATTATATGGGTGATATTGGTTGGGCCGATTATGATCCCAATCCAATACTTAAACCCGCATAAATATCTCATAACTACTATCCTCATTTATTGTTGTTGTCCAGGTGCCTAACTATTTTACGAGTCATCAATCGCTCGTTTAAACAAAGGCAGTTATTTGTAGACCATGACAGTGTCAACTTCGACTGAACTATAAACACTTAACTTAGCAAGCCGTGATATTATCAGATTTTGTGACTTAACAATCGTAAACGCATACAAGGTGACTCGTCAAACAAGTATCCTTTCGAGTGTCATCATTAATCCCAAAACCCAAGTATGCCGTACGAGAGATAAACATAACCATTTGCATACTAGGACATGAGTGCATGAACCTGGAACCTACTCCAGCCAGACAGTCGAACAACATCAAAGTTAGTGCCCGGATCGACTCCCGCTTAAACCGCCTTTCCCCAGCATCCACATCCACAATAATCCTAAATTACAGTTATTATCGCGATAGTTTAATTTACACACTATTAGTGCCAGTAAATCAATGCACGCACTATAATGCAATGACAAAATATTTTATTACAGTTTTGGGGCGGTCTTGTACATCATTATAAAATTATTAGTCTTCTTATTATTTTTATTTTTTGTCGATTACCTTCACGAATAGGTTATAAAAGTAGAAAATATGAAAAGTATATCTAATCTACTTTTCGAGATAATTAAAATATTTAAACATAACATTATTGTCACTGGGTTGAGAAGGGGATGGCTAGTTAATTATAATATTTTAGAATTAAATTAAACAACTAATAAAAAAAAAATCCGTGTGTGTACTTATGTGCGCGCATTAGAAGTTATACTTCTTTGGCGTAACAAAACAAAAACAAAACTTGTGATAAACTAGATTCTTCGACTAGCTCTTAATTATCTTGTTAAATTACATACTCAAGAAAAATGACCGCTTATTGGAACGCCGTTTGTTTATTTCTATACACTTTAACTTATATTACTAAATTATATAATTATTTATCGTTGTTTTTATTTTTAAAGTATATAAGTGTATAAGTAAATAGTTTGTTTACGTAAGGAATTGCAAATGGCCGAAAATAATAAATTCGCTGCCTAGGCAACGGAACAATTCTAAACTATAATATTATACTGTATAATCGTCACGATTGCAGTATCATACTGTGGCGTAAAGGTGGCGGGTTCGGATGATAACCGAACAATCGGTGTTTCAAATCCAATCGAGTGCGTTTTTTTTGGTGTGAAAAAATAAATTATGTGTTACATGTCACACGCCAAAAATACATTCTGATCTGATTTTCCAAACGCGCCTAAAGAAGTATTACTTCAAAAATATTAAATAATTTTACAATGCTAAAATTGCAATGCTGTTTTTGTTAATTAATTTTTGTTTGTCTTTTTCAAATGTTTACGAACTATATTTTTGTTATAAATTAGTGTACCCCTGATGTTTGTAAAGTTATTCACTGACCGGAATTTACTTGTTGACCAATTTAAAACGTTTACAATTTTACTGGTGCACTTAATAGGTTGGTACTATGCCGTTTTACTATTGCAAGCATAGTCGTGTGCTAAACATACACCGAAATTAAATCGCATACATTATATTATGTGAATAAAAGCATTGTTATATCATATAAAATCATAAAACTAATATAAATCATATAGACTGTTAAATCTAAATTGTACAATAAGGGGAGACATGCTCAGCGTATGTTAAATTGGAGCTTTTATGCTATTTTCAAAGCATGATCCTGGACATTCCTTAGACGTTGTAGATAATCTATTTACATAATTTTGAAGCGTTATTATCCTTTATATTTATTTTAAACATTTGATGACTGCATAAAGTATTTTTATTACATAAAATAGTATTCTTTTAAACCTCTCGCTCTAATGTTTTAGAATAAAGTCATATTTCAGTACGTCCATGTGAAGTGGTGTTAAATTTTTTTTCTTTGAGACCAGATAACATATTCTTTAACACGACCTATTTTAACCTTTTAACCACCTACTGTTTATTAAGTTTATAAAATGTAATGTTTCAATTAGATTCCATTTGACATTGGTTCATATCAAATAATATCTGATAATAGTGATAGGTATTTGTTTATGTGCAATTTAACGGACATGCTTAGAGATAACAATATGTAAATACTGTTCACTAGTAAATTATAACTAAAAAAAATAAATAAAAAAATATAATAATAGATTTCTACTCGCCAATTTTTGTTATAATATTTATGTAAATAAGTTAGTAGATATACTAAATATTTGTATTAAACCATGCAATATAATAATAAGATAATTTCACATAATATTCTGAACTAAACTAATTATCAGTATTTTTCTAAAATTAATTATGTACGTAGCATAGGTGTTCGGTTCATAGATGCCAGAGATAAAGGGTATTCACAGAAATAATCGATAAAGCAATAATATCGTATATTTAATAATTTATATTACTTAACTATTTGAATGTGCTCACGTTGCATAACCACAAAGCTATTCACACATGGATGTTGTTTTTTTTCAATGTGTATTATTTTGATCGAGTACAAGAACCCAATTCGCTGTGTGAATGCCTAATAACTATTCTTCGTAAAAATTCTGTAATTAATACAACTTTCACTCTGTGGATGTACAAATTATGATCTACCTATGAATATAGTAAAAACTCAGCGCTTTGCGCCTCGCGGGGTGGCTCCGCCCCCCTGGGCTCCTTAGCCTTAGATGATGGTTACTTAAACCCTGACGGCTAAAATTATTAAACATGGAACATGCTTTGCCTGCTGATTCTCCGAATGCTGGTTGTCCAAATTCGAAAGAAAAATTATTTGTCAAAGTAACCGAATCCAAAGGATTCAAACAATTTTACTTTTCTGAAAATGATGTAATTACAATAATAAAACTAAATACATAACAGACGAATAATACGTCGTACAGAATGTAGACTACTGAACGTACAATGAAAATAATCGCATAAGGCGCGCGTAAGTTATCGGGACGGGGCGTGTTGCGCGTCTATAGTTATTCTACGTCTATTTTTCGTAACGCTTGTGCGTCGGATATCATGAGTAAAACAAGTTCCATGTTAAGACTCAGCAATATTTATATTACTCTATCAGCCGTCCGCCAAAATTCATTTCGTTACAGACCCCTAAGTAATTATATGAAGCAAATTTAATGTAATATATTTTGATATTTTTTCAGCGTCATCCTTACAAAAAAAATAACCACATTTTACTGGTAGGTAGGTTTGTAATAAAAATAATATTATCCAACAAACAATAATATATTAATGTTATAAATACTATTATATTACCTTCTTGACAAACAAAAAATAAAACATTTTTTCTCTAATAACTAACAAAACATAATATATTATTAGAAGTCTGAGTATCGGACTGAATCAATATTATTGGATTTACTGTCGTCTCAAGTTTCGTTTCATCAATCACAAACATTGTCTTTGGAATAGCGATATTGTATCTAAGATGCTCGCCTTGGTACCTGTAGACATTTTTTTGCTAATTCAATCTACTTTAATTATTTTGTATATTATTTATTATCCATAAATACTTACATACGTACATAATTTTTGAAATACTTCTGAGAAAATATATAAGCTTTTTAGAAAGCGCTTCAGAGTGTATTGTAAGAACTTTTGCGGATCTCGATGTGAAGGGACGAGGCCGCTGTGATTGGGGATGACCAGCAGGTGTAGATGGAGAGTCGTCAAGAGGAGGGATGAGAAGTCGAGATTTGGTGGTTGCTCCGATGGATAGAGGAGCAAGTTTTATTTCCAGCGTAAACAGTAGGTACGAGAGTATGTTACAAGAGCGTTATGTTAGAATACTTATGATACTGTTCCGAGGTCAGAGTCTCGGTGGAACAGAATGCGGTGCGAAGCAACTGACACGAAGCTTACTGATCGGACTGAGATTAATATTAATACTAATAGGTATTTAAACTGACCAACTCATCAACAATGACCCGCTAATTATATGCACGAATATTGGGTAAATTCCGAGTCATTGCTGACGAAGTTTGCAATTGAGAAATCTGCTGCCCTCCGCATTATTGCACTTTGAAAGTTTCGATCCCATCGAAGAATGTCACGCGTGTAGAATATGTTGACTGTAGATGCGACGATTGTGCGATAGTTTAAAAATGACTTGCTAATTCTTACACTATTCAAATAATGCTGACAAGGCCCGAAATCATTGACCGCTACAGAGCCATTAGTTAGAACTTGTTGCAATTAGATAGGATGCCTATAGAATTGTGGTCGATGAGCGTGTGCACGAATCTTGAGAGACGCACGTTCGATCCTGCTGGGTGTTTTTCAAAAAAGACATTTTTATTGGTTATATTATTATTTTCAAAATATTGTGTATGTAGTTAATATTTCAACAATAAACATGTATCTATCGACTAAAACTTAAGTGATTTATTTTAAATTAATATTGATAATCTACGCATTTACATGATTTGTAGTAACACTGGGCGGATGGTACTTTACAGGGAACAGCAGGAAACTTGATATGATTTTGATTCGAAGGATAGGTAAATGATAAGGGTTCTTCATTCGCTGTTGTGTCCGACTAGATATATTATTTATTTTGATAGTGTTTTACATCAAAATACATTTATATAGTATTTCAGCACGGTTATGGAATTAATTTTTACATATTGGCGGGGCTAGAGATTATAACACGCTCTCTCGGCCCAAAAACTACAAAGCTTGGGGAAGTTATATTTTGAAAAGAATCTTGTTTAACGGCCCACGTGCTCGTCGTAGGTCAAAATTGAGTTTTTATTGTATTTTCAAACCATGATCCTGGACACTCCTTAAACGTTGTAGATAATCTATTTATATAATTTTGAAGCCTTATTATCCTTTATAGTTATTTTAAACATTTGATGACTGCATAAAGTATTTTTATTACATAAAATAGTATTCTTTTAAACCTCTCGCTCTAATGTTTTAGAATATAGTCATATTTCGGTACATAACTGTGCAGTGGTGTTAAGATTTTTTACATTTATAATTTTTTAAACGTATTTATAAAACCATTAGTATAATTTATTACGAGATAATTTTTGTAAAATATTCACGATAAAAAATTATATTGATAATCTCTGTGATCTCAAATTTGACAAGAATTAGGCATTTTATTATTCAAAAAATCGGCAAGATTAACACATTTGAAGATGAATCTAAAGATAATTATTATAAGTTATGTTTTTGACCATTCAATCGTAGTATCAAAACCAGGAAACTACAGTACCTCGGCCACATTATGAGAGGACAAAAATACAGCATTCCCCAACTTGTCATTCAAGGAAAGATCAATGGGAAGCGTAGCAGAGGACGAGGGCCGCATTTCGTGGCTTAAGAACCTCCGTGATTGGTACGACTGCAGCTCCACCGAACTGTTCAGGGTAGCAGACAACAAAGTTAAGATCGCTTTGATGGTGGCCGACCTCCGCTAGGGGATGGCACAATAAGAAGAAGATAAAATCCTTACATGTTTACAGTTATATATTTTTGTATATGTACCAATTCATTATTCTTTTCGTGCTGGATTCGATGCAAAACAGTTCCTTCGATAAAACTACCGAGACTGTGCAATTTTATAACCCGAGTTCAAATCGCGGTTGGGCATTACTTTTTTATATCTATTTTAGTACCTGTTGTCTTTTTTTCGTGAAATATAAAGTATTATAAACAGGTAAAATATAATATTTTTTTGTTCAGTAAACAAAGTTCAAATTCAAGTCATGTAAATATGGCAGTCCTAGGAGTTTCATTCAGTTACCAACATAGCCAACCTTACGACAACATGCACCCTTCGCCATTGCGTGATAACTATTTTTTTGTAGATACTTCATGTTATTACGTAATTAATTATTTACATACAATGACGTGTTCTATAAAGCATGTTGGGCAACATACGATAAGTCTAGATATTATATCAACAAAAATCATTGCTGAAGTTTGATCAATACGATACTTCAACACTGCATTCAACTGATAATTAATGCATGTAATATTGTAATACATAATAATAAGACTGTCAATCAGTTTTTGTGATAACGAAACTTGTCCAAAATACACCGACTGGGCATCAAACCTAATCTTATCGGTTGACTGTGCCTGTTTTCTAAACCAGCCACTCAACCCAAGCATTATTACGAAAGTCTTAATTAAATGTGATAACAAAAATTATAATTTACCTTCGGGTCTATATATTATGATAACCAAACCAATATGACACAATTAAGGTTAATTTCTTTTATTTACAAAACAAATCTACATACTTTTTCTCCGTATTGTTTACGTATTTATCTGGTTTTAATATTTTCCGGTACAAGAAGATAATTATTGTATATGTGGGTATCTACTTCGACGGTGGGTAGATGATGCAGATGAAAGACGGTCGTGGTTGTTTGTGATGATACTGTTCCGAGGTCCGAATCTCGGTAGAATCAGATGTTGTGCGGAGCGATTAAGAGACTGCGATTCTAACAGACGGGGAAATTATATTCGAGTGACATGTCCAATGAATTTATGATCCGCTATTTATTGACGTACTCACAATCAAAATAATATCTTGAAACGAATATTTAGGAAATAATTGTTATAATTAAGTCAGCTACTAAATGGAGTTTGCGTCATCGGATATAGCTGACTATGTGAATGCGCGGACATTATCATTGCAGTCAGATATTTACTGAGTTTGCCATAATTGGACACTACGGGAAATGGATATTTAATATCGCCGATCAATATGCTGACGCGGATTGAGTTGTCCCCATAAATACAATAATTCTGGTTTGAATTTTTGGGAATAAAATGATTTGGCACCGATAACTGGACGTCGCCAATAATTAGATGCCACTTATTGGACGCTGCCGAAGATGAGTAACTAAACACCGCACATACAAAATAAATGCACGAATTATTATTAATACACCACAAATGTAGACAAACAAGTCTAATATAAATATCAAAATTTTGAAACGAAATTATTTTAGTTAATTCTACTTTAATTGAGTGTTTTACGTTGACAGCTGTTTCGGGCTATAAGCCCATCTTCGAAACGGTCGACTATAACTCTATAGTTAAAGATTCGTATAACCAGTTCACTATCTCGGGCTGTTATGACAGAGTGAGGGGGTATATAATATATACCATAACTATCTTAATATCTATTTTTAATCTCTTATTATTTACGGCAGTGGCGTAGACATCATTTTATGCATTATTATACATTATACACATAGATATTATGTATTTTTTTAATCATAAATTTACAAAAATAATTGTAAGTATTTCAAAACCATTATAATGGGATTCTACTAAGTAAAATCAAGTTCAATTCATCATCAACATCATCAGCTTAAATCTATCCACTGCTGGATGAAGGCCTCTCCAAGCTGATTCCACTTCTCTCAGTCCTGTTCGTTGCGTTACCACGTATTTCCGCAGAATTTTATCATTTCATCGATCCAGCGGCCTCTACGCGGATATTTTCTACCTCTTGGATACCACTGGATGACTAAATTTGTTCACCGATTGTCCTTTCTTCGAGCTATGTGTCCAGTCTATTTCCATTTGAGGTTTTTAGCAAACTAAATTATGCCGTGTCTACATTGGCAACAAGTTTCTGGCAAACTCATTAAATTTCACGATAATTATCATAATTTAATTATGTGACCATAAGTACATTATTTTAATCGAAATTTAATGATGTTGCCAGCAACTTGTTGCCAATGTGGACACCGCTTTTAATCGCAAAACCTTGTCTGTTACCTTTTCCACTCATTCCTTTTTTGTCCTTTCTCGTTATGCCAAGCATGCACCTCTCCCTACCACGTTCAATTAATAATAATTTATATTACTAAACTAAACAGTGGTTAGGTAATATAATATTATTATACCACCAACCAAAGAAATGTGTTGCCTTTTTGTTATACTATAAGACCTATATTATTGAAATGAAAGAAAACTCTAAAATATATTTTTTTTTGTAAATGGAAAGTGTTAGAAATAATACATTTTCCGCAAGAAAAGTCTGCCTGTATATTTGTGTTAGCAGATGCTCAAAGCCATGTACTTAAACCACATTTAACATCTGCTGAGTTTCCGCAGACTTTTTTTGAGCATACAATTGTACTTTTACTCGAACTAAACAAATGATAAATGCTCAATATAAAACAAAAATTGGGTTTTGGGCTGTCACCGTGTATTCTTCCCTTTTTCTCGATGTTTCGGAGTCGTTGTGGAGGCCATTCTCAAGAGGGATTATCTCTCATTAGCATTCATCTTTATCTTTCTTTTTGATTTATTATATAAGCTAGAGTTAAGAGTGTTCGTTGTTGGTGTATGATTGCCTTTGGTGAGTGTACACAGCGCCTGAAGATGCCGAAAAGCGAAACCCAGGTCGCAAAAAACGACTGAAATGGAATAGTACTAAACTTAAATCCATTAGAATTTAAATTCAAATTCCATCAAGTACCTTCGGTCGATAGTATTAACATTCCAAAATATTTTGTGATAGTGTTTGTCCTTGAAACCCGGTAACTATCTAGTTCATTATAAGAAACAGACGATGCTTTTCCAATAAAGCCTACTTACATTTTTGCTAGTCTATTATGGCATTTTACGAATAACAGGAAACTTCCGACTGGCTTATCGCACAAGAAGTCTAAATAACGAACGTTATATTACAACGTTATTATTACAACGTTTTTATTAGCTCGTATTCTTATTTGTCCGGTGGTTGTTTGTCCAGTAATCTTGCAATTGATTTTTAACTTACTTCGCGACTAGCTAAACATTTAAAACTTTTATAATATATCATAACACGATGCCAATGCATTTTTTTAATACTTTTAGCCATCTTTAAGTATAATTTAATTCATTTTCAGTTAATTCTGTTTTGTATGAAAAGTTATTTCGATACCATTATTGGTTGCTAGGGGGTCCTAGCAACTAAATTATTAATATATATGTGCGTTACTATGGAAATCAATATGAAATGACATTTCATTATTCAGTATTTCTATCAAGTAGATTTTTTTTGATCGTTAAAGCTAGTCAAGTGAAGTTTATATGATTCAATAGAAAATTTAAAAACGTTGTATATAAAAAGTTCCTTTTATCTTGTAATTATTTTAGCTTTAGTTTGGTTTCCGATTTGACATCACTTTTATCTTATTTTTTCGTGAATTATCTTTGATAATAAGTAAAATATTGAAACAAAGTGTAAATTTAAGTCCTTTAAATATGGTTGTCCTTGAACTTTCTTTCAGTTACTTATACCACAGTATACCGTCCTTCAACAAACTCCCTTTGCCGCTGATATCCTGTTACCACCATTGCTAGGGTTGCGTTTCGGGAATTTCCCGACTGGAATTCTCGAGAAATTTTCGAGATTATCCATCCTGAATCTCGAGAATTGAAATTTTTAACATTTCGGGAAATCCCGGATCTCGAGAATCTTTTCTTTGGACTCGGAATTTCTTTATTATCAAATATTAATTGGAAAAAAAACGATTTTCTAAATGAAACAAGTGAACAGGAAACACAAAACGTTCAAAGACTAATCGGGGCATTTAAAACAATTAAGCCAGAGTCGACTCATCAACATCAACATCAGGAAATTTTGTGTCTCAAAAGCGTACGCGATTGTCAGATACAGCGATTGACAGTCTGTGTTTTTTTTAAATGCTATTTTAATAAGTAATATTTTGAATTATCTTTGTTTTCCTACTTCTATTTTGTTTGTCTTCTTACATAAATAAAAAAAAAATCTTTTGGAATGTGTCTGTTTTTAGACTGATTTTAGGATTTTTACAGGTTTCTTTTTAAATTCCCCGATATCTCGAGAATTCTCGAAAATTCAAAAATTCATCATTTCGGGAAATCCCGAATCTCGAGATTGAGATTTTCCCGGGAAATACCCAACTCTAACCATTGCGCCCGGCTTATCTGACCGTCTACCTAGTGGTGAAGATTGCCGAATGCTGAAAACAGCCGACATAATTATTACAACTAAGTAATTCCGTTCTACCTAACAACTCTAGTTATAAAATTGATTTACTGTATTTTCAATCAAGTCGATTAAATTGACGCATGTAATGGCCTGTAAATTCTAAGTAGGCACTTCTAGATACATACAATGTATCCAAATGTCTCTGCGTTTTATAGCGATGTTACGCGTGCTGTGTGAAATGATTTTATTCTCAAATAAAAGCCGTAAATAATAAGAGTACGGTTTTGTTACTTTTGTCTGATTTGCAGATGAGGATTTAACACTCGGCCATCAAAATCAGACATTGTTGTTTGAGTTACAGGCAAAGTTGAAACGCCCAACAGCGTGTGATATATCAAATGATTGACTAATGTTATTAACGGTGTCATAATATGGGAATTGCTTAGATGTGTCGACATGTAGATGTTTATTCTGCATGGTTCGATAGAAAACTGACCTATTCCGCATTCCTTTATTAGTTTCACTGCTATATTGTCAACATACTAAAGCTCAAATCGATATAAATATGAAGAATCTCAAGATAAAATACAGTATTATTAAATTTACTAGTAAAATCGGGAGAACTGTAGAGGTTTACTCAACCATACAACTGACGCATTATTATCTATGCTCATTTATTTTATATGGCATATATAATAAAACGAACAGTTTCAACCTTAAAATCATAATGTCAATCCTACTTCTTCTCTTCTTGGTCGTGCACTCATGGCTGAGGATCGTGACCACATTTAAATTTCGCCATCCTTTGAGCGACCAAGACTTTCCATCCTTCTCGATCTTTCGCTTCTCTCAGGGCAGAATGGATGGTGTCCCCCCCCAGTCAGCTCTTTCACTTGGTCGCTCCATCGTGCAGACGCTCTTCCTCTGCTTCGCCTTCCCTTGAGGCTACCCAAAACTACCAGTCTCTCCAGGTTGTCCGGTCCGCGCCTGATAATATGTCCAAAAAACTGCAGAATTCTTCTCAGACATATCGTCGAGAGCCGTTCCTTTATCTTCAGTCTCTGGATGATTGACTGGTTCGTCCTGTGCTCCGTCCAAGAAATGCGAAGCATTTGGCGCCAACACCACATCTCAAAGGCATCAATTGCCTTCCGTTCTCTTGCCTTCAGGGTCCACGACTCGACTCCGTATAGAAATATCGAGAACACTAATGTTTGCACAAGCATCATTTTTGTGGCAATCGAAATTCCCCGATCCTTCCATATAGTGGTAAGGCGTGTCATCGCATTTTTTTCAATCTGTGTGCGCCTTCTTATTTCCGTTTCGCATCCGCCCTTTCCACTGATGGTCGATCCAAGATATACAAACTCGTCGACTGTTTATAGGTTTTGGAGTGTTCTCGGTGTTGGTAGAAGGTTGGCCCGGTCAACAACCAATAACTTGGTCTTATTCCTATTAATAAGGAGGCCGTATTTGCGACTCTCTTCCTCTACCTGGTGTAGCAGCTCTGTGAGTTATCTTTCATCAGCAGCGATTAGTGTGGTATCATCTGCGAATCTTAAGTTGTTTATTTTCTGGCCACCAATTGTTATTCCGCCTTGCCAATGATCTAGGGCTCTTCGCATTATATGCTCTCCATATGTATTGAATAACTGGGGAGATAAAACACATCCCTGAGGAACTCCCTTCTCGGTTCGGAAACTCGCAGAAAACGCACTATTTACTCTTACCTTTGTGTGGCTATTGTTATATAAGTCTTTGATGAGACAGGTAAGGTGTATCTTAGGTAAATCCTACTTAATTCAATATAGATGTCTTGTGTATTGCCATGCGTATCCAAATTATTATCTATAATACAAAACCGAAAAATACAACCACTGTGTATCATTCTTCACAACCCAAAGCACCATATCATTAAACACTCAACGCAACCTTAATAGATATCAATAACATCATCATTTTCGGAGTAACTCGCGATAGAACTTAGCAAACTTTTAAAGTAGGTACAAAACATTTTAATGATAAAAATAAATGTATTTTTTTAGTAAAAAATAATGAACTACGATATGGGCTATAAATAGATCATATAGGTACTTTGGTTTAGGTTATTGATATAGTTATATTCATCAATGGTTTAGGCAGAGTTTAATTAAATTTTAAAATCCAACTAACACCGTCTTATAATTTACCTTTGTTAAAAATAATTTCAAATACTACCAATTTTTTTTTATAAAGTTTTCATTGTCACTCAATTTAGGGATGATTTCTTAATGTAAAAACTTGTAATAAATTACGCCGTTATCAATGGCAAATTTTCTGACAGATCAACATTAATAAAGTGTTGAGGGTTAAAACTTTCCTGTCATTTCATTTATTACAAGGGATGAAAATCTCCACGACTAATTAAACGATACTTAACATAAGCCCTTTTTGTTTTTTTTGTTAATTGCGACTGTTTTAACTACTCCTAATAATCGCTTATTATTAATTAAACAAAAACTTTATTATATTAACTGAACCAGACGTGAAATTAGTGGACAAGGATTCAAATAAAAATATTTTTTTATATATAAAAAAGACTCAAAATACAAAAAAAATATTTTTTATTTTATTATAATTTATATCAGGTCTGGAAACTTACGAGAAATCAATGAAGGCTTCTCTGACTGCCCTCAATGTTCAATGAATATCATATTACAAATTAATATTATATAAACATGGAAAAATGATGAGAAAGACGTTAAAAATTTAACGAACTCATAATCACATTATATGATGACAAATCTGGTCATCCAATACAGACACAACATATTCAAAATGTAGACATAGAAGCCGCCAGTGTCGAAGTAACTAAAATTAAATGCAATACACAGCACCATGATGAACCAGATCAACTTGGAGAGGTCTTTATCAGACAGTAATGATTTTATTTTTATTAGTAACACTGCAACAGACCACAAAGTTATTACAGTAGTGAAAAAACCGTTGAAAAAACCAGCTTCAGAATATTACACACGCACACAAATTATATTACCTATAATATAAATAATTACGAGTAGCACTACTTAATATGGAAAGGTGCATGTTGGGCATAACGTAGAAAGATGATAAAATAAACCGATGGTTATGAAAGGACACAAGAGTTTGCGAAGTGATAGAAGTCGCTTAGTAGACGAAATGACAATAGGCTGGATTGGTTGCTCGGTGAGTAGGAAACAACTGGTGAATAAATTAATGCCATCATTCACGGGAATCCAAGGGGCACTAAACGACCGTAAGGACGCCCAAAAATTAGCTGGATAGAGGAACTTATAAAGTTCGTTGGATTACGTGGTATCGAAGAACTAAGGACCGATAAGAGTGGAAGGAGATAAGGGATGTCTTCATCCAGCAGTGGATCAACCCCAGCTGATGACGATGATGACAATGTACGTGATTTTGTCAATCCTGGATGTTTCTCTAATCGTTTCACAAGGTACTGTAATTAGTGTTGTTTCAGTATATTAATAATAGATACATAATATAAATTATATGTATTATGTATGTCTTCCAACAAAACCTGTACCCTTTGTGTTAGAAGAAAGTACTTTACGCATCATTGGATAACGAGACCCATCATGATGATTATAATTAATATACATCTCTTCTGTTATGTCGTCAGATGTCATAATACGTAAAACTTGCTCACAAAAGACGGCGGTTATTTTAACTAAATTAGTACAAATTATTAGTACAATGGAACAAACGGTAAGATATAATTTATAATTTAAGTTATTATAATGAAACATCAGATTAATTACTTGATGTCCAACCCTTTGCGTAAACAAGGCTTAAATAAGGATTAAAGCCCGGATAAGTATGGAAGTTATTATCGCGGAAAGTTATGTTAATCGTAAATTTAAACGAGGAAATTAGCCCGGTTAAATCTGGCATAAAACATGTACTATCTAAATAATTATAAAGGATTATGTTTCAATACCGTATTTAAATTTTGTTAATAAAAATATTTATAAGGTAAATCGGGGGAATATGTCTAATTTTTACTTTGACGGATTACTGATTGTAAAATAATATATTTATATTCAAAATAAAAACATAGTTATATGTTAAAAACACTATATATTATTATAATATTTAGCAGCAATACTATTAAAAAATTAACTGGAAAAATATAAAAACTAAAAATGCCATCTTCCCCCACTTTGTCGGGGGAATATGCCACAAACTAAAAAAAATTAAGACTTAGTACACAGGTCGCAAATGTCCGGATTGTACATGCTTGTTGCATATAGTCATTATTGGCATCTTACAAATGCAATCCAATCAACTGTAGGGCCTTCTTTATCAAAGTAATATCCCTTGCAAATTGCGCAACAGTTTTCTTCATCCATCACTCAATTTACTCACATTAGAAAGGCTAATTACGCTTCAATACTACAATCAATGACATTATTAATGGACAACGCACACAATACAGTAGCTAGCAAGTAAATTCACGCATAGCCACATTCGCACATTCATAGGTAGACGTCACTCAATATCTATTATGCAATATCACGCATCGGGAATTTATAGCAATATCACCTTTATTGTAATGGCGTTAGAACAGTGTTTCTAGTGTCAATGTTCATTTGAGCGAACCCGTTCGAACCGAACCATTCGGCAGACCTGACAAAAAGCATCGGGAATTTATAGCAATTTTTCATTTTTTTTTCCAGATGCTTCGTCCATATTAATGTCATTGACTACAATATATAATTTTTATATTATTTTTTTCAATGACAAAAATACATTTTAATGTTAATGCAATAATGATTAAAGATGAGAACATATTACAATGCTTATAGCATTGATCTTAGAAGAATCCAAAAAATAAACAATAAACTTAATACACTATGTCACTGAATGTAAATCTATATAACACCAGTTTGCGGTTAAATTAAACACCACGTCGTGCAACGCAGTGTTTCTAAAAATTAAAATTATATCCCTGTCACATGATCTACCTAAAAAAACTTTGTTCTCAAACTCGCTAGAATAATAAATTAAAATTAGCCCTCAGAGATCTCTGATTAATTACGACAGCATTCTTTGTTATTTGTTGGGTTTAATAAAACTCAAAAAAGAAAAGTTTAATAATTATTATCCAGCCGCTAATTTACGGGGATAATTTAAAAAGTGGAAGCAGAAATTATTTATTATCAACCGTAATTAGTTTTACCTGTGAAGTGAGTACAACGGTACACCAAACTTAACCCTTTGTGGTATTTTTTTCGTGTAATTAAAACAGATGATTAATTTAATTACTGGATAAATAATCTACGATGTTATTATTTATTAAATTGAACATAATACCATTAAGTATCTACACATAAGAGGTTACGTGTTGAAATTATAATTTATTGAAGGTATTAACTATTATAATAAGCTGACACGACAGATTTTAAATAATATGGTTTAATATTTTGGACGCTGAAGACGCACCTGGCGCGTAATGACTAGGCGGCCGGTCGATGTAATTAACGTGCATTTTAAAAGTGGTAATTAAAAAATCATGATCCAATCAGCAACGAATGAGTTAATAAACCTGCAAGCATTGCCAACTTAGCGTTTTTCTTGCCTGGTTTTCGCATATGCATAGGTATAGCTTTGCGACGGATACTGGGTATGCAGTCGTATGACTTTATGAATAACGAAGAGATAATATAACGAACCACGTAACCTTATGGCTCAACTACGTGCTTTGGATGCCAGAAGAGAACCTCAACCTGGCTTGCCTGTTCTTCAAACCACCGGATTCCAGCGTCCTGGAAGGCCTTTAAATAATATCTATCTATAGTGTATATACAGCAGGATGCGGTATGACCTGAAATGACACAAGAAGATGGGCGAGCGATAGGGATTCTTGGAAGCGCCGTGTGGTGTCCATATGCTCCAGTTAATGGATATAGCTATAGTTTATTTAATAATATGATAATACGACGTATTTGGCGCCAAATCTAACGTTTTAGACACTACACATAACTTTCAAATGTTCGTTAAAGCACCAGAATATTACACTTGATTTGCTTGAAAATTAACACTCTGGACTTTCCAATGAAACAGATGTTATTATTACCATATTTCATAACTGAATTAATTTTTACATTATGATTTATTTATAGGTTGTAAAATAATAAATTCTTTTACTACTTATCTGTATTCTCGTAAAAATAATACATATCAATAATCATTTCGTATTTTATTGAAATGCTGGTTTATAGATATTTTTTTATACCATTCCTATTTTTTTTGGCCCTATCTGGTATAGTATTTTTGTAAAAGAAGCAACACTGCATACATACTCGTATCATGTATTTATCTAAGAACGGTTTCATATGCAGAATTCACAAATTTGATACAGATATCAATATTTTTTAAAAATTATGCTTAGATAAATAAATGCCATACACAACACAACAATGTGACGTATTGTGTGGCTTAAAATTCTCCCTCATTGCACAGCAGTTCAATAATTGAATTATTACAAGTGGCAGCAGAGAGATTGTGCAAAATACATTCCATCAAATTGATCCGCTATTAGATGACTGAGCTGGTTTAATATCTTATATTATAGTATTAGTTTTAAGGGTTTCGATTGGATACGTAAATACAAATAAGTTTAGTAAAATTAAAAAAAAAATGACTAGATCTTTCGACGGTTCAGATAGTAGAGAGAAAGAGAAAATTCAAATTAACGTAAATTTAGCAATAAGTACGCAATCATAACAATAAAACTGACATTCGTACAAACGAAAAGCGAAGGAATGCCTTGTACAAAATGGAGGAATATTTTCGAGATATACTATTGAAGGTCAGTGGACTTATCTAGGTCTGTCTTTGGACTCCGATCCCTCCTTAGATTTATCACTTTCAACTCCTGACTCACGTTTCACCTCAGTACACGGGTACTAACAGAGAACACTTCATATCATTAAAGATAAATGACGGCAGAGCAAGTCAAGATTCTTTTTATTTTCTAAAACTCTTTATTTAAGCACTAAGGTGCATGGTTGCTACATCAGTTCCATGCACTTCGGGACAAGGAAGTGTGGCACTAAAATCTTATCTTTCTGGCACGTTTATAGCGTCATGGAAGTGGCTGCATATACATGGCGGGTGGAGATGGAGAAACTCAAATCATTGTTAGACCTAAATGGAAGAGTTGCTGAAGGACGCAAATACGTGCCTACATAATAATAATTATAGTACCGGAAAGATATAAGAAGAACATAATCCACAGAGCATAAGTATGTGAGTTGTTCGTGGTAATCATAAAATAAAATGCTGAGTCTGCATGTGTTGTGACAGAATTATTATTTGTTTATTGCAAAGTGAAGGGAGAGAATAAGTTATCGCTGAAACCACACTTATACAGATGAAAGTTGTTTTATGAGGTCTGTATTTTTATATTTCTCAAGATTTATTACCTTTCATACCATAAAACTCTCCTAAACCGTATCAAAAGCTTACTACTGGAGCTTCTAAGTGACTGCAGGGGATATCCTACAAATGGCACAGCTGTTTGAAATCGCGGTTCGTTATGAATATAAAATATTTACGGTCGTCATACCGACTAAATATTTAAACTACATCAGAAATTATTTAATGAGAGTAAGTACAGGTTCAAATACATTATGATCACGTTATGTGCTGCCACGTGCTGTCACGGTGATAAATTTAGTCAATGAATATTTTGAATGATCACTATCTCAATAAATTCAATGATCGAGATTCATGCTAATTTCAATTGATTTTAACAGTTCCTACGTGTGCTTACGTTAAAATAACTTTCGATATTGCATCCATAGATAATATTTTAAATAGCTAAAACCACTAAAAATAAAGAATGACGAATGTGTAGGCTTGTAGATAATAGAAAAAAGTTCTACGAAAAGCGCTCACTGACTAGTGCGGCTTATGATGAAGCGAGGTACGCGTGAGGTGATCTCAATGTTGTTCTGGTAATTTAAGCAGATTTTGCTGACTGACAATGTTCATTTAAACATTTAAAGGTTCAAAATATGCTGCGGGATTGTAGCATCAGTCTGATAACATGTTAAATACCAAGAAAAACGACATTACACACTTTTCCCGTAGCGGCAGCTTACTCTGACATGACGTGACAGCATATAATGTGATCATAATGTATTTGAACCATAACTATCGGTATTTTTTTCTATCATGCCGAAATTTGTAGAATTATTTATTGTTTTGTATAAGGCAATAATACCTACAAGTCAAGCATTTTTTGTTCGATTTGTTTCGAACATATAAGAGTAAAATATTATTTAGTCTCCGAATTCTGTTGATTACCGAATAATTTTCGTTGGGATATTTTAGAATTTATTAGATACGTTAATAATTGGTATTAACACACACACATCGTAATGAAAAAATATTTTTCCTACTAATCTAAAGAGTTGTATACAAATTTAATAATGTTGAAGACACAATATTTATTAATGAATATCAGAGCCAGCTGGCAAGTAGCTAGGCCTCGTAGAAGTCATAAATACAAATGCATTGCACAAAACCGAAGGAAATATAATGAACATGAGAAGTCTTTATTCAGCAGCAGATTGATGATGTTAATAGGAAAGTATGTGGAATCACCAGTTATTGATTCCCGTTCTTTTAAATATGATAAATAATTATATATTTCGATACGAACACACGAAGTTTGAACATCTTACATAAAGATCAAAATAAAAAAAAGGATTTTAAGAAAACTCTTGAAAATATATTTTCTGAAAACTCTAAATTAGTTTAGACTTTTTAGTTGGATAGTTTATACTTTATAACGATTAACTAGATTAGGTATTTGGTTAGCCATCAAGAGCCTACATATTATTTTCTTCGTGGAAATTGTTATCAGTATGGATATCGCTGAAATTTTGACGTTGAAAAAAGACCAAACAAATGCCAAAGGCTTTTACGGTGTGACTTTATCAAATGGCTTGAATGATCTCACATGATGATTACGTCATTAGCAAAGGGCACTAAGCCAAGTTCAATAGAACTGATAACTCTGAACTTTTAGAACCGATCCCATACCTTGTTCTCGACAAATTCTTTCGATTTCTTTATTTAAGGACATACTATACTTACGGATTATTTTATTATGATAATGAAAATTAAAAGAAAAATAATTACAAGATAAAAAGAACTTTTTATAAACAACGTTTTTAAATTTTCGGTTGAATCATATAAACTTGACTTGACTAGCTTAAACGATCAAAAAAATTGTACTTGATAGAAATACTGAATTATGAAATGACATTCCATATTGATTTCCATAGTAACGCACGTATATTTATTATTAATTAGTTGCTAGGACCCCCTAGCAACCAATAATGGTATCGAAATAACTTTTCATACAAAACAGAATTAACTGAAAATGAATTAAATTATACTTAAAGATGGCTAAAAGTATTAAAAAAATGCATTGGCATCGTGTTATGATGTATTATAAAAGTTTTAAATGTTTAGCTAGTCGCGAAGTAAGTTAAAAATCAATTGCAAGATTACTGGACAAACAACCACCGGACAAATAAGAATACGAGCTAATAAAAACGTTGTAATAATAACGTTGTAATATAACGTTCGTTATTTAGACTTCTTGTGCGATAAGCCAGTCGGAAGTTTCCTGTTATTCGTAAAATGCCATAATAGACTAGCAAAAATGTAAGTAGGCTTTATTGGAAAAGCATCGTCTGTTTCTTATAATGAACTAGATAGTTACCGGGTTTCAAGGACAAACACTATCACAAAATATTTTGGAATGTTAATACTATCGACCGAAGGTACTTGATGGAATTTGAATTTAAATTCTAATGGATTTAAGTTAAACAATAATGGTATCGAAATAACTTTTTATACAAAACAGAATTAACTAAAAATGATTTCAATTCTACTTGAAGATGGCTAAAAGTATTAAACAAATGCATTGGCATCGTGTTCTGATATATTCTAAAAGTTTCAAATGTCTAGCTAGTCGGGAAGTTAGTTAAAAATCGATTGCAAGATTTGTACCGGACAAAAAACCACCGGACAAATAAGAATATGACCTAAGAAAAACGTTGTAATATCAAACGTTTTCTTGTCAATACCGGTGGCGAAGACTTAAGGCAGATATTTAATTATTATTAATAATTAATAAAATTTAATTCGCAAAAATAACTCAAATCGAATGAATTAAAAATCAAAATAACTGTTAAATAATATAGGAATGCAATATGTCAAAACGAAAATAATTCCGGCAGCGGTATAATAGTTAAAGAAAATGACACCAAATTAAAATCTAATAAAAAATATGCAAACTTTATCTTATAGTAGCTTTACTACTAAGCTTAATTTTTTATACTGCTTGATTCAAAGATCTGATATTGACTGATTAATATGATGTTAGAGTGACGAGTACTTAATTATCGTCTGAGCTATATTGATAGCAATGTTCCCTCTAAGGTGTGCGCGTGTGCGCGCGCACACCCACCAAAATATGCCCGCACACATGTTTTCATCCCTCGCACATTCCTCACACAAAAATATTGTAAAAGAAAGTTTCAAGAAGGGATCACCATATCCATCCCGTTCTATAGCATGCCAAAGTATTGCGAAAAAAAGATAGGTACGTATTTTAGTGTTTAGCAATGACCACCTATGTGTCGGGTCCTCTACATTTCTTAGTCTTTGACATGTTTCAACTTACAAGAAACGTTGTCAGTACAGTCTTATTTATAGTAGTCCTTATTGTGAAAACATCGATATTTTATGATTACAATATTTTTTAAACGATAAATGATCGTTTATGATCCGCACACACAATAGAAAAATTAGAAAGAACGTTGATTGATAGATGTTTTTATAATTTTAAATTGTGATAAAAATTCAAATTTGGAAGAAACAAAGAAACAAATGAACAAACATGCTAGTAGGTATGTATCTAACTGCACTATTTAATTTCCAACGAACGAGAGATGGAATTGATTAGTTAGGTGGCAATTTTAATATAATATCAGATTTTAATCATTATCTATACGGTGGTGCTTGAGTTTCCCCTGGAGTGACGTCCGTAAAACAGGATACACTGTTAAACTTTCACCCCCCCCCCCCCCCCCCACTCCGCGAAAGTATTCTCTCAAAAAGGATCTGCTGTCTCTCGCTTCCGCATCACAAAAACAGAATATAAAACTAAAAGATTGGAAATATGAAACCACTGATACAAATATACGACGCTTATCCACATTTTACAACACATTTTATTACAAAAGAAACAAAATGCAATACGAGAGTTCTCATTTTTTTGATAAAAATATTCAAATAAAGATGTTTTTATTATGATGTTAATATTATTGGATTTTCTTCAAACAAAAAACGAACAATGTCTCACTTCTATGCGTATTATTATTCCTTGGTATCTACTTTGTTAGATTGAAAAGTGTGCGTAAAAAAATATTAGAATTATTATTACAATTTATAAAGATACATAAAAAATCATCTCGATTGTAACATGACTAGGGAATCCAATCCCGAGCCAAAATTCTGATCCCGGGATTTCGGGATTACAATTTGACAATCCCGGGATCCCGGGACTGGTCCTGAGATTGGCATTTTTTCCATTGTTAATATAAAGATTTTGTATTTACAAATATCATTGATAAAATCGATCAAAAATAAATCTAGTATAATTTACTTATACAATTTAAGACATTTATTGTTAATATTGTATACGTTCAATCTTGGAAATACACAAGTTTAACGGAGTAAATAATATTGTAATTTAAATAATAATGTGAATTTAATAGGAGATTGCTGTTTCTGATAGTAAAGACTTAATGAATGGATTAGCGAGATTTAAAATATTAAAGCAAATAAACATGGCGTATTTATGGCCTTTCCGCTTCATAAATCTAATTAGTCAGACAAATATGAAACTGCCGTAAAACGTATGATATATCTACTTTGTTAAAAGTGCAAAGCATTGTTTTTTCCAATCTTTCCATTTTTAATAATTCACGTGCAAAAATAAAAGGAATCGGCAACCTACACATGGGTATAAATCAAACTTCATTCAAACTCAGTTTATTTATAATGTAGTTTTTTTTTATTACAAGTATTTTTTCTATTATATTTTCGCTTTTATTTTATTTTCCATAAAAATTGATAAAAAAATCAATCCCGAAATCCCGGGATTATGTTTATCAATCCCGGGATTCATAGGTATCGAAAATAGCTCGGGATCCCTAAACATGACTACAAATCAAAAATGTCCTCCGCGCACATAGCCGCGACAGTGACATCACGCAGCTAGCCGAAACCTCGGTGTGTCATGCTACCCATGTCGAGCGATTTTTTTTTTTAACCAAAAATGTCACATTCATACTGTAGAGTAGACGATTTCACATCAAAATATATGTTTTGTTAAGGGGGGACATGCTCGTCGAAGGTCAAAATTGAGTTTTTATTGTATATTCAAACCATGATCCTGGACACTCCTTAATTGTTGTAGATGATCTATTTATATAATTTTGAAGCCTTATTATCCTTTATAGTTATTTTAAACATTTGATGACTGCATGAAGTATTTTTGTTACATAAAATAGTATTCTTTTAAACCTCTCGCTCTAATGTTTTAGAATATAGTCATATTTCGGTACATAACTGTGCAGTGGTGTTAAGATTTTTTACATTTATTAATTTTTAAACGCATTTATAAAACCATTAGCATAATTTATTACGAGATAATTTTTGTAAAATATTCACGATAAAAAATTATATTGATAATCTCTGTGATCCCAAATTTGACAAGAATTAGGCATTTTATTATTCAAAAAATCGGCAAGATTAACACATTTCAAGATGATTCTAAAGATACTCATTATAAGCTATGTCTTTGACCATTCAAGTGTGATAAACATCTTATGAATAATGATTGCTTTATAATAATTATTGACCTAAGAATAAGGTAGTGTTTTTTTGAAATACGCCATTTCTTTTGTCATTCCCTAGTGGTTAAGCTACAACATACGGCCGTAGCCATAAATTGACAAACTATAATTAAAGTAGGGAGTAAAATGATATTGACGCGCGTGTTTGAACATGTACCGTTTAAAAAAAAATAAAAAAAAATTCGGTTAGGTACATGTTCAAACACGCGCGTTAACATAATTTTACTCCCTACTTTAATTATAGTTTGTCATTTTATGGCTACGGCCGTATGTTGTAGCTTAACCACTAGGGAATGACAAAAGAAATGGCGTATTTCAAAAAAACACTACCTTCTTCTTAGGTCAATAATTATTATAAAGCAATCATTATTCATAAGATTTTTATCACACTTGAATGGTCAAAGACATAGCTTATAATAAATATCTTTAAAATCATCTTCAAATGTGTTAATCTTGCCGATTTTTTGAATAATAAAATGCCTAATTCTTGTCAAATTTGGGATCACAGAGATTATCAAAATAATTTTTTATCGTGAATATTTTACAAAAATTATCTCGTAATAAATTATACTAATGGTTTTATAAATGCGTTTAAAAATTAATAAATGTAAAAAATCTTAACACCACTGCACAGTTCTGTACCGAAATATGACTATATTCTAAAACATTAGAGCGAGAGGTTTAAAAGAATACTATTTTATGTAACAAAAATACTTCATGCAGTCATCAAATGTTTAAAATAACTATAAAGGATAATAAGGCTTCAAAATTATATAAATAGATTATCTACAACGTTTAAGGAGTATCCAGGATCATGGTTTGAAAATACAATAAAAACTCAATTTTGACCTTCGACGAGCATGTCCCCCCTTAATGCTACTATACTTATGTATTTCGACGTATTGCAGCCGAAATGAGTTTGTATGTGCAACCGGATTTCAAGTACGGACCGTTGATCGACTGAAAAAGCAGGTCTTTACCATGCCAATGAATGGGTCATCCCTTATATAGTTGGTAGTACAGTGTATCATCATGGATTCTTAAAATTAGTCTAAAATTTCAGGAAAACTTTTTAGTACGTAATATTTTGGTAGGTATGTTTGTCCACTTCTTCTTCAAAAAGAAAACTAAAATACTGTTCGAAATTACCCTCATCGAACATAGTAGTTGTAGAGTTATACTTTTTTATTGAACAAATAATTCAAAATATTTAAGAATATCACATTCATTGTTGAATATAAATATTTTGAAAATACCCCAAAAAGACGCCGAAAGTGCATGTTAGCCACAACGGCCACAAAATAAATTAAAAAATAAAGCGAGAAATGATGATGGAGTGTTGCCAAACTGATGAACGACAGTGGGCCGGACGGTGAGTGAACAAACAGTGGTTTGTCAAACAGTCATACAGTGGTACGTGAAGGGCACTACACAGGAACATCCTGTGGGGGTAGGCAGGTCATGCATTGCATAGGGGCGAGTATATTATACAGAAAATATGAAAATAATAATATTACAACTTTTGAAAGTAGGTTTTCCAAGGAGAAGTTAGAAAATATATATCCAAATTTCATTTTTTTTTACATACGGTGAACATTACAGATTATAAATTTAAGACGTCCATAATATGATATTTAAAAACAAAGAAATATATGCGGTATCACAATAACAATACTTATAAAAATTAAATAGGTATATATTCTTACACTAAAAAATAATCGAAGCATAAAAAATGACTACATAACTATTGTTGTACTGTAATAATATTATAATAGCGGTTTATCACACATAGAAAATTTTCACAATGGTGCCTCCGAACCTATTAATACCACAGAACTGCATGTACATAAAACAACCACTCTTTGAGAGTAGGTTTCGTGGAAATGCATAAATTTTCAGTAGATGGTGTTTATAGAAATTTAAATATTTTTCTGTGTCTCTCAGTCTGCTTAAGGCTATACCTCAGTTGAGGCATGGTCTAAAAGATTGTGGCTAGGCGATGCGCGAATTGCGGGTCGCGGGTGCAAATTACGCATGCCGAACGAAATACAATTTGTCATATAAATCCAACATGCGTCCATTTAATGTTCTGTTTATTGTTCTATTAGTAACACACTCAGCGGACAGCAGAGCCAGTCCAAAAAACAAAAAAAAATCTTTCTTAACTTTCCTCTTTAAGCACTACGGTGCATGGTTGCAGCATCAGTCCCGTGCGGCTCCGTCTCGGGACGGAATGAGCACTTAAAATCACTTCTTACAGACACGTTTAAAGCGTCATAGAAAGCGGCCGTGCATATCCACGGCTGTCCATATATGACGGATGGTGGTGGGCACTTTAACGTATGTTCTATTAGTAACAATAATAGTATATTCATCGATATGTTTTCTTTTTAAAATAAATGGGTAACGTTTTTAGTCATCTTTACACGATTTAAGAATTAATACCCCCGTCGCCATCACGAAAAAAATTGACGTATTCCCAGCTCGACGTTCTCTCTCTGAATGCCAGCGAGTCCTAAATTTCGTTGCGCCTATAGCTGAAAATTATTTGCCGTTTCACTGATGTATCGTCTTAAGGGTGGCACTTTACCTAGGGACGACACTGCGTAAAATTCATTATGTCCGATGCATGTACATGGCGGTAAAGAATTAGAGATCAAGAAGACTGGAAAGAGCTATGGAAGATCATCATCCAGCAGTGGATTAATGTTGATGATGAAATTATGGGAAAGAATATTTAGGTATCCAATGACATGTTCGTTGAAATGAAAAAAAACTTTACAATAAATAATATTAATCATATCGACATGAAAACATTCTGGGGATGATTATATTATTATTATTATTCAGCATGTGTCGTGAGTATTATTATTTATGGTGTTTTTATAGGGAAAAAAATGCAATGAATTCGCAAACAGTACGCCGATCTGTAAACACACCATGCTCGAGTTTTTCATCATTTTTTTTGACATGTACGGAAAATATTGATTCACAGTTCGTGCATATTGTTAAGACTATGTTTTTTTAAAACAACACGTGGCAAAATGGAATAATATTTTTTTAACAGAGTTGTGTTATAGAATAATATAAATACCGATGTCCTCACGTTCTTATGTATTAATGTATAATGCGACTGTTTATGGACAGTACACTTTTTGCGTGAAAAGATTCTTACCAATAAAAGATTTTTAAAAAAAACATAGTATTTCGTAGTCCCTGGCACTTCGCTGAGAAGTTTCTTCCCGAAATTCACGAAATTTTTATTTAAAAAAAATACCACCAAACCTAACCTAACCTAACCTAACCCAACCTAACCTAACCGAAAAAAAATCTTTTTTTTAAACGGTACAGTTCAAACACGCGCGTTAACATCATTTTACTCCCTACTTCAATTTTATTATAGTTTGTCAATTTATGGCTACGGCCGTATGTTGTATCTTAACCACTGGGAAATGCCAAAAGAAATGGCGTAATTCAAAAAAATACTACTTTATTCTTAGCTTAATAATTATTTTAAAACAATCACTATTTGGCTGAATTTTATCACACTTGAATGGTCAAAAACATAGCTTATAATAAGTATCTTTAGAATTATCTTCAAATGTGTTAATCTTGCCCATTTTTTGAATAATAAAATGCCTAATTCTTGTCAAATTTGGCATCACATAGATTCTCAATACACTTTTTTATCGTCAACATAATGTCAACATAAATTTTATTAATGGTTTTATAAATGCGTTTAAAAAATAATAAACCTAAAAAATCTTAACACCACTGCACATGGATGTACTGAAATATGACTATATTCTTAAACAGTAGATCGAGAGGTTTAAAAGAATACTATTTTATGTAATAAAAATACTTAATGCAATCATCAAAAAAAGTTTAAAATAAATATAAAATATATGTGGTTGCACTTGTATAATAATTTATTAAACTATTTCTTTTATTCAACAAATAATTCACAAGATTTGAGAATGTAACATTATAATATTATATTGAAAATACCTCATTTGAAGACATCTCTAATTATACTGAAATGAGATGATAGTTATTTAACTAAGTTCTTTTTACATGTTTTAGTTCGTCCCCCTTCCTCAAAAAATGTGATGAAATGTGAAGGGCTAGTTCGCGAACTGATGACATGTGGATTTGTTTAAGCGGTAATCGTATGTAAACACTGACTAAATGGCGAATGACTTTTATATTTTGTATACTAGAGTAAAGGCGCCTTTTCTTGTTGTCATATTTTGCGACATTATGTGGATGTCGTATTTAATTAATGTTATTGATTGTACACGTTGCTATGCGCCAATCAAAGTGTTGTAACCATTTATTATTAAATATACTGGCCATTCTGATTTACTTAATTAAGTACGTGTTCAAACTTATTTATATTTTATAAAGTGATAACGGTGTGACATTGACAATGACGGAAAAAAAATTATGAATTTAGCAGATAAGTCTAAAATAAGTCATAAAGTTAAAAAATTAATACTTAATGTAAGCAATTTAGTCATATATTGTCTGTAACATTAATTTAATTTGTAAAATATAGGGTATAACACACAAGTATGTTGATTTTAAAGCAAATCAGGTGTAAGTTTTAACCTGTTTGCGGTGTAAAAAACGCTTTATTTAACGCTATACGCCAGATGTAAATTTAAAGCTAGATGCATATTCAAAAATGCTAGATCAGGTAATAAAAATGCGAAGTTGGCAACGCTGAGTATATTAGTATATGCGTTTAACTTTGGATATACCTACCTTGGATTTGAGCTTTTGAAATCATTCCTAAGGATTGATTATAGTTGATTTATGTGAGCTCATGACTCCGACTATGCCTTTGAGATGTGGTAGTGTACGTCCTGAGTGGCAGCGTTCGGCGCAGCGTTGAGCGTTTTGCGCAACTCAAACGTATAACCGTGTGTGAAAATGTTCGTAGACAATGTCTTTTTTTGGTTAAACATTTATACGGTTATACGTTTGAGTTGCGCAAAACGCTCAACGCTGCGCCGAACACTGGCACTGAGGCCTCACACTAAGGTGAATGCTCACGCTTTCGATTATAACTAAATAAACGTAAAGAAGCAGATCTCTCAATTATGTATACAGAGAGTTCTGCAATTTTTATCACATTAGCTTGAAGGGAATACAGTAACTTAGACTATAAATAGTAACTTGAATATTTTCAATGAGTCATAGTTCAGAATACAAAAACGAATGTTAACTTAAAAAATATTTACGTTACATAACTAATTAAGTAGATTTATAGCTTCCTGTCAAATGTATTTTAAAATTTTATTAATGAGCAATGAAATAATGTCACTTATTTAAAGTATTGTTTTATCAACGTTAAAACACAGTGTTAATTTATTTAATTTACTATTATGGAAACAATCAACTGTCTGGTTTGGCAACCTAAATAATATTTTATGGCGCAATTATCTACGCGATTCGATACTGTTCACGCTTCCGCAATAAAAATAAATACGATAGGTAAATTTGTGCCAAGTGTCATACTATTAACGACAGGTAAATCATCGCGGAGTAATTATTATGTAAATGTTTAAAACTGAAATGGTCTTTCCTATATTATGTATCCATGAGTGATAGATTGTATCCCTCTCGTTCAATATAGCCGTGCGCCATTTCAGTTTTCAAGAGCTCAATAAAATATTATTTATAGAAAACTTAACGTGCCATGGAATATTGGTAAGTCATTGGAAAATAAGGCCAGATAAGACATGACATAATAAGACAGGGGGGTATTTTGACTTAATGGAATCTAGAGTATCGCTTTCTGCAAAAAAAATATTATAGATTAGGTAAGTAAAACGGGAATATCTTTAGAATAACAATACATGAAAAAATGATTAGTAGAAATAATAGTATATTCTTTAAATTTTCGTATTTTAATCTTTAAATATTTTTTTTGTGAATGTTTCTAAAATTCATGATTAGTGAAGTGATCCTAGATTTTGTTATGAATCCTACAATAATTGAGAAAGTCAACCAGTAACCTTTTTGACATTTCGGTCATGTCGTAGAGACCATTTTCAAGAGATTCTAATAGCAAGTTAAAGAGAACGAGGAAAAAACATACGGATGGATCAAATCAAGGGTGCTACACAGGTTTTCCAATGATATCGCAAGGGATGATTTTCAATCAATAAATAAGAGATACCTTTTAGATTAAGTACCGATTATAGTTAAGATTTATTGTGAGAGTTTATAGAGTAGGCATGTTTCCACAAGTGTTGTGGTAAGAAGTAATAATACATTGTGATGTATGTATATCATGGGATCGATATTTATGATATTTTGTGTAAAATGTATTGTTCAGCAGACGCTGTTTTTTTTAGAATAATTATTAATAACCATGTCCTTGCTTTTTCGTACAAGGTGGTTGTTAGTAATTTTGAACAATCACAAACACCCAGGCTTTGAGAAAAACACATAAATATTGTATCCTGACCAGTGATGCCGACCGTACTATAATTATAGTACAATACTATAATTTTAATTCCGTGGGAAATGTAAAATACTATAATTTTACGCAAAATATACCAAAATACTATAATTTTAAAGGATGCAAGACGAAAAATGTTCTACTTATATATTTTTTAGAAATACTATATTTTTTATGCCTTTGTACTACAATCAACATATAAAATATGGCAACACTGGTCCTGACCGGTTTCGAACCCAGAACTCTCGGGTGGAAGGCAAACGCACCACTAGAGCCACTGCAGACGCTCCTTTAAGCGACCATGTGAATATATTATTACAGTTACAGAATATGTCTATTGAGTAACCTACTATGTAATATTGTGAGCCGAGCCAATAGAACGGACTTTTGTTACAGATCTCATACTGATGTGATAACTTATGTAATGTTAAATACCTACCTGTTAATACAATTGTCAAATAAATTAATCAAATAAAGTATTTTAATAAGATAAAATGGTTAATTACTTATTTAGTGTATCCCTGATAACTATCTTAGAAATAGAGAGCATCAGTTGTTTATTCTCCCAAGGTGCAGAACCAACCTGCCACTGGTAATGCCAATTGGAAGGGCGATAACTATGTTCAACGAAATTGATTCGGGTTTTGATATATTCCACCTACGTGAGGATGAGTATAGGTGGACGTTGTTTTATAAATTCTTAAAATAGGGTCTGCTTAACTCAGCCGGTGTACTTCCTTGTACCTAATCTAATTTATATTTTTTGTATTTACACATTTCTACTGTTTAATAACTTACTATCTATCTCTATACTGATCTATCTCTTTTTTTATGTAATACTGTTTAATATTTCTTTGTTTCTATATGACATATTGTGAACGTCTTAAACTTATAATTTGTAATCTCCACAATGTGTTAAAAATAAATAAATTAAATTGAAAATTGAATTGAATTTTGGACTAATTATATTAGCCTGATCAAACCGTGCTGTAACATGTAACACTATAATATCGTGTTTGGCTATTCCTTCCATTATTATAGTATTGTTATGATCGCGATACACGATTTTCAACACATAATACAAAATATCTATTTTTACGATCGCCATCAATACAATATTTTTTCTTTCGTCGGATTCGACGTTCGTGTTTATTTATTTTTAAACGTTCGCATGTGTTATGTAAGTTATGTTGTATTATGAGTTATATTATGTTATGATGTGAGCGCGTGTGTTGTAAAAAAACATACGTAATGAAACGTTTACACAGGAACATCGCTATAAAAAAATAAAGATAGCAACGCGTTGAAATGTGTGGTAACCATACGATAGAAAAATATGCAAACGTCCATTTGAAGAGTTGAACAATGAAAAGTAAACCCCCAGACCAGTGATGTGCACAGTAGAGGTGGAAAAACTGGTCGATTTTGAAGATTAAGTATACTTACTACCAGTATTAAAAAATACTTAGTATCGAAACTTGATCCAAAATACTTACTAGTATTTGAAATATCGGCTTTAGTAGAATCGTTAAAAATACATCCGCTTTTCGAAAAGTCCCATTTTCGAGACAGGTACAGCTGGAACTATGGCACTAGTCACTCATGTTTCAGTAGAAAATACTGAAGCATTAAAAGCACTCGTTTCATTTATCTGTAAAGCATTTTCATTTACAGGTGGAGCTATATTTTGCCTGGCAAATTCAATATGAATAGTTGGGTACTTGCGCTGTAAAAGTTTCTTCAAATTTGACATTGACTTGTATGAATTTTTTATTTTATAAACATTACAGATGGCATAATTTGTAACTATTTCTTTAGAACGATTCCACATGAAACTTAACCTTTTAGTAGCCATTTTTACACAAATTGTTTATTAAGTATAATATAATTATTATCCATTTATACAATCACGCATACAATTTGAATTCAGTTTATGTTTATAAGTTCCAATTATAACACTAAAAAATTGAGAAACTCAACGTGACAAAACCAGATAAACGCGTAGTCAGTTAGCGTTATCAGAACTCCGCTATTCCGACTTGCGACTGACGTCAACTCGATGTAAATGTCATACTCAACTTAAACAAAAACTAATTGCGTAGTATTATACTAAACATACGCGAGTCGCGAAGTCCGAGGCGATGATTTCATACGTAGCAAGACTACGAACTAGCTAGCGGACGGCGAGATCTCATACCATGCGTCGAACTCCTGGACTCGATAAAGTCTCATACTCAACTGAAAATAAAACTCTTAAAACTAAAACTAAGGCGAACTCAAATAGTATACTATAAAACGAACATGTGACCATTTCTGTCCTTCACTATACCAACTTTACAACAGAGGAGAAAGGGAGAACAATGACAGTTGAGTATAATATCACGGCTAGACATACGTGTATCATGATATCTCGCTCGCGCGCATTTAATATCAATATCGTTGAAAATCAACCAGCATCACCGAATGGCGAGTCACGGCGATGATATCATCGAATGCGTTTGAATTCGAACATCTAATACGTTTCAAGTTTCTTGAAACAAGTTTATTGGGCCACAAATACTTAGTATGGGTAGTTTCATCCAAAACTTAAGTACACAAACTGGTGACAGTATTTCCAATTCACCTCTAGTGCACAGTATAATTTAAAGGCCAATATTGTACTGTAATGTCACCTTGCAAATATTTCAGTTAATATGCACTCTGTCATCTTCATAATATTTTAGCTGGTTGGGTCAATTATATTCCTTATTTCTCTACCTATTTCAAATGCTTATTAATTATCGTTGCAAGATCAGGGCGAACAGCAATGGGTCATGAGTAGACCGTGACTGCAAGATACATTCAGTTACACCAAGAAAGCGGACGCGTGCAGGCTTTTTATAGCTTAGCCGTCGCTTGCTGGCACTTGTGTTGCTAGATTTCAAAATCAGCCAAGTCCATAATAGATGAATATGAGAAAAACAGCTTTTTGTTTTCACAAATACACAGTCACAAGGGTGAATGTTTATATTATTTTGAGTATACAATATTTAAAATAATAAATCTCACATTTTGATAATGCAGAAATGTTAGAAAGCAGTAGTTCTTCAGCAATTCACATAAAAGTAAAAAAATACCTAAAGGTGGACTTGACTGATTTTGAAATGTAGCGACACGATTTTTTGTAGACCGCTGTGCGTATAGAGTGATTCGTCCATCAAGTACCCTTTCGACATTTTACAGTTACATTAAGACAACGGGCGCGTACAGACTTGTTGCAGCTAAGCCGTCGTTAACCACAGAGTGACTCAGACAAAACACATATATTCGACGTTTGTTACGCTAAATCTGATACGGTTTTAGCGAACGTTGCGTCTATCATCCATCCTGAACTTATCATCATCATTCATCCCAAAAAAAAGTTAAATCGTGAGAATGACATTCCGAACCGTCTGTTTACCAGTGCGTGAGTGCGTGAACACCGAACCGGCTCCAGCGCACGCCAGTCCTCTCAACATAAAAAGGTCAGTGTCTGTCATCCTGGTTAAACCACTATAGATCTGTATTCCGCCAACCTGAAACTTTAAATTACAGTCCACTGCTAAAAGCGCCACCATTTAGCTATTCCGAGAATCATCAATATTACATATAATTAAAATGTTATTATTTTCAAAATTGATATATTGATTCAAGTAAATACATAATATAATCGATATAGATATCGGTCAAATTTCATTTACCTGTCATAAATTAGTAGGTATAAATGCATATTGCAAACAGAGCATCGCATTCAATTTACGAACAAAAGAGATAAATCTAAAAGTAAATGCGGCAAAGAGAGACAAACTCAATTTTGAGAAAGAGATAAATGCAAATAAGGCTTAAGATCAAAATAGTTACTTGTTGGCTTTACGAATGTATAGAAATACACGTATGATTATTATTACGCTTTGATATCTTTTCTATCATTTTATAGATTGAACAAAAATAGAAAGTAAACATGATGAAACATAATTAGACTTATTTATGTTGTCAAAATAAGCGTTTTCCTTATACCTACTGTAATATTGTCAATATCATAATAATATGGTAACCCAAGATGACATCACTAGAACGGATGGAATTTATTTGCATCGTAAACGGAAGTTGAAGGACGTAGCCCAACAAACTGTCTTATTTTCAGGCCTAATTGGCTATAATATAACTAACAAACATAATTGAGGATGTCAGTAATGAGTACTGACACATAATAATATTAGTGGTTTAAACTAAGTACAAGTACTTAGTTTTAATGGTTATATTATCGACCAATTTATTGAGACATATGAATACCTTAAGATTTTCGGATAATTTAATAATTTTTAACTGTTCCCTTTTTAATTTTATGATGAATCGATTGTAGAATCTGCATCAAATACTAGTCTTCGGGCTTTTTTCGGTTGCTTTGTAAGCAATATGAAAATTTACAAAATACATATTCAAACGTTTTTCACCCGTTGATATAAAAAAAATATAAAAATCAAAGAGAAAGTTTTAACTAAAATCGTTTCAGAAAGCAGGACGTGATATTATGGTCTGAGTTCTACATTTTGAGACCACTGTGACAAGTCCTAGAATAATTTGCCGAGCCAGCAAGACTGGGTGTCCAACATGATTAGTTAAAACTAATCACTGATTTTTCTAATCATATTACACAAAAGTTTCTCTCTTTCATCCTTGTCGTAACTGAAGGTCATGATCACACCATGATATATAGCAGATACTGTAACATTCTGGAGCAGTTATTCATTACCCACATTAAAATCAGTAAATTTATGAAATATCTGTAAAATATATTATTTTTTATTACATTCCTGAGTGGCACTATTGATATTTTTCATGTGAAAGTGGATCCTTTTCAAAAATGTATACACACCACTGTGCTAAATGCCACAACGTTCAAATCCGAATTAGGTAGTAGACTGTTTTAAAAAGCTAAATGGTGTCAAAAAACCAACAAGTTTGGAAAAAATAAGAATGTTGCCAAGCCACGAAGTAAGATTATACAGGAACAGTGCGTAGGCTTTATGTAAATAAATGCATAGGTATTTATAATATTATTGTATATTATATGTTTGTCGCAAGGCCAGATATTTCATACAAAATGACTAACAACGAGCGGTGAAAATTTTCCATTTTCGTGGCATTACAGATTCCATTCATTGTATAGCTTGTTAAATTAATAACGAAAAATTTGACTACCGGAAGCTTAATCGATAAATCACAACGCCCTGACTACGATAGTTCTGCGATTTTTGTAAAATTACCTACTGTCTAGGAAATATTTATTTTTGAATATATTCAACAATAAATATTAATATTAATATTATTATTATTATGTTTACTATTTTAATTTAAATATATAATAATATAAGTGATATATATAAATTTTGTGCATTTTGTGCAAAATTATGTGCAAGAAACAAGCTTCTATTACCGACAATATTTACATCACGCCCGTTTTTTTTTAGAATTATTAATAACAATAACCATGTCCTTGCTTTTTCGTACAAGGTGGTTGTTAGTAATTTTGAACAATCACAAACACCCAGGTTTTGAGAAAAACGCATAAATGTTGTGTCCTGACCAGGAATCTAACCCAGAACTCTCGGGTGGAAGGCAAGTGCTTACGCACTGCACCACGAGAGCCGCCTGCACATCACGCCCGTTATATCGTCTTGTCTCGTTCGAAAGTTCCTTCACACATTTTTCTTTCCTGCCCAAGCTATTGAACAATACATTTACAATGCGGTAGACACTTTTATAGAAAATTTTACGTAGGTATTTACAAAATACCAACTCCAATTTCATTCAACGACGTTATTAATCATAATTATTGGTTAATTGACCGAACTACTATTACACTTATAACATGATAAAAAAATCTTATGTACGCGCGTTAGAAGTTATACTTCTTTGGCGTAACAAAACAAAAAGAAAACTTGTGATAGACTAGATTCTTTGACTAGCTCTTAATTATCTTGTTAAATTACACACTCAAGAAAAAGGACCGCTTATTGAAACGCCGTTGGTTTATTTCTATACACTTTAACTTATATTACTAAATTATATAATGGTTTCTCGTTGTTTTTATTTTTAAAGTACCAACTGTCACTCTGGCGTTTAATAGCTTGTTTACGTAAGGAATTGCAAACGGCCGACAATATCAAATTCGCTGCTAGGCAACGGAACAATTCTAAACTATATTATTATACTGTATAATCGTCACGATTGCAGTATCATACTGTGGCGTAAAGGTAGTGCGTTCGGCTGATAACCGAACAATCGGTGGTTCGAATCCACTCGAGTGCTTTTTTTTCGTGTGAAAAAATAATTTATGTGTTATATGTCACACGCCAAAAATACACTCTGATCTGATTTTCCAAACGCGCCAAAAGAAGTATAACTTTAAATTAAAAATATTATAAGTAAATATAAAAGATTCTAATAAATAACTTGTACCTATGTATTACTATCATGGCTTTCCACAATAAAATTAACAATAAAACGATTACTAAAAATCGTAAGAAATAAACACACCTATCAAAAAGATACATAAGCAAAATTTTTAAATTCAATGGGAATTAAAATCACAATAATTATCGTATTGCGTTGTAGAAAATGTTCTAACATAATGAAACTGAGGCGTTAGGTATTTTAAATTTCATTAATATTGGGACCATTTTTATTTTAAAATATTTTTAGATGTTTGTTGATTAGCCACCTACTTATTCATAATTTTATAAAAATATGTTGTATGTTTCAAATAAAAAATATCTTTATTACGGTAACCCTCAAGTATTTCAAATGTAAATTATATTTTATTTTTACGCTACCTGCCTGTTGATAATTCAGTTGTTACAAGATTATGCCCCTAAAGGGCGGAACCGTTTGCTGTATTTACGTGTTCAGTAAATTCCTTCACTTTAAAAGCTTACTTCAGGAATATATTCCACACATTGCTAATACAATAATGCTTCCTCCTTTTATGAACAACATTCATACAGGTTTCTCTCACATTATTAAGAAAATTTCGCATTACTTACCTACGTAATGTCTTTTTTTACATAATAATAAAATATAAGTATCAAGAATCGTAAAATCCAAAAGATTAGTACTGCTGAAAATGAAACATTAAATATTTTTTCTACAAATAAAATGTTCGTGTCACAAAATGCGTAGTCTTAATACTTTGGACGCTGAAGACGCACCCGGCGCGTAATGACCAAGCGGCCGATCGATGTAATTAACATGCATTTTAAAGGGGGTAATTAAAAAAACAATATCTATTTATTAAAAAACTGAAATTTATAGTTAAAAGTATATTAATTATGAATTTATCACCAGAAGCAGATAGAAAGGTCGCTTCATTTGAGAGTGTAAACATCTTGGAAAGATGCATATTTTTTTTTCTTTTCTTTATATGGAAGCAATTGAGCTCTTCAAAGATGCATATTCTTATTAAAAAAGCAATCAAATTATAAATACGAATAAATTAAACTCGATAGTAGTTTATCACATATGAGGCATCTAATAACAAAAACAGGTAGGTACGTTACACATCAGTGACGTCCCTTGGGGGTGGGCAGATTGAGCGTCGCTTGGGGGCGGCAATTACTAGAAGGGCGGCAAATCGAGGAGAATCATTTGGTATAATTGATAATAATATAGAAATAGCTAAAAGTATTTTATTTATATGTTGTACAATAATAGCATAGTAAAAATGGTGTGAACATAATAAATATGTGTATTGCTAAATGGTACAAACCAAATGTGTTAGAACTTAGAAGTATCAACCAATTAGGACGTCAGACTCTGATGATTTGCGCAAGTGTCTAACATAATTACCTTATTTATTCGCCTTTTATATCTAAATTTAATTTGGTATGTTTTAGTGGTAGGTATATATTTTGTTAATGTCTCCATACAACACAATTATTAGATATTGGAGTCATGGAAGGGTGATAAAACATACTGTATACAAAATGGGATGGCATTTTGGCGCTGCCTAGGGGCGGCTTTTTGTCTAGGAACGTCATTGTTACACATATAGTCGAAATCTAACAAGAAATACTTAAATGGTGTTAATGCATAAATGATAATATTATATGCCTTCTAAAACGCGTCAAAATCATACAAAAAAAGTTTAAAAACCTAGCAATATACAGAAACTAATTAGGTATGTAAAGTGAGTTTCCAAAATATATTTATTAAAAAATTGGATTAATCACTAAATAAGAAAAAGGCATAATGATTTATTAAAAAAAATAAACTTATGTTAAACCCACCTTAATTTACCACTATCAATCGGAGTCAACAAACTTACACACAAATAAAAGTCTTATCAGAAAATCCCAGTCAAATTGCATGCATTGCCATATAATAAGGACTTATGCACTGGGACATTTCCTTATATGGTAAGGAATGCAGGCAACAGGATGGAGTGCCACGTGCAAACGCTTCGAGACTGCAGCCACGCCATATTTTCTTCCACAAATTATAATACTTATATTATTTGAATAACCTTCAATCAGTATTGATTTAATTACCATACCTATAACTTCATTCTCGAAACTGGAAACTATCCTTCTCTCCTATCTTTCTACAATCATACCCTAAATCACTAGTAACGAACTGTGAACTTATTCGTTTTTGTAATAAAATCCTTTCCACGCGGACGGAACACCTGTTGTACACTAATTAATTGGCTATTCGATATAATAAGCATGTTATTTAAATGCGGTAATTAAAATTAATTAAATGCTATGCAGTCAACAAGTTAACACAATAACTGCGTACCTTTTGATTATTTTTTAATTACCACATTTAAATAACATGCTAATTGCATCTAATCGCCGTTTAACGAGGACACGGCAGCCGTGTCGTCCGCGTAGAACGAGTTGCACCTCAATACATAATTTTCCCACGTGGCCTTTGGAGGTAAGTACAGCAAGCCTTCACTGCACTCTTACGTATTTTAGTATTGCAAGCACCGCAATGTTTACATCGTTAAATTGTTAACTCCCTTCAGTGACATCCCATCCCATGGGAGTGGACAAGTCGTGTGTTGCATACGGGCAGCACATTAAAAATAGCTGCAAATGAAGAACGCATTTAAATATTACAACTTTTAAGAGCAGTAGCGCTTTTCCATATGATGCGATGCGGTCGTTTAGAAAAAATAATCGAAGGAAAAAATCCTGAGGGCATAACTATCATTACTAATTACTACTATAACTATTGTTATATTATAATACCAATTGTAATGGCAATTTATTGGACAGATTTTTTTCTGTGAACATCAATATAAAGATATTTTATGTATTCAGTGTCTGTTTTAAACCGTAAAATATTAACAAAAAATGATTGGGGACGCCATTCTAAGTCTGTTTAAGGGAGCTTTGAACGTTATTGACTCCTTTTCAATACAGAAACTAAGTAGTATTAATTGCACACGTCATATTATTGTTAAATTCAATTGGCATTATCGTGGTCACCCAAGCTATACCAGATGCTTTTGATCCTGGAGATATGCCAGCTATTCCTGCAAGGACTAACCAACACTTGGATGCAACCTAATTTTCAGAGTTGCATGTCCTCGGTTGAGTGTGTTTATCTATAGGTACTTACAATTTCGAGGGTGTAACAATGGCACGGCTGTAAAACTGTAAAAAAGCTGAAATTAAAAATTATTAATTTAAAACTATAGTAATATCACCATTTTATTAATATTTCATGTCGAAGCCACTAAAAGTGAATGTATCTGTATTTGCCTATATTTATTTTCACTGAATAACATATATATTTGCTTTATACTCGTATTTAAGACACAATAATTATTGTCGTTAACAATACGTACAAGGTCAAATATTATTAATACAATTAATATAGTCAGCTACTGAGAAAATACCTACTGTAGGCCTCCGAATCCTCGGCTAGCTCCGGGCCTGGAGTGGAGGTACATTCAAATTGTGGGAAGAACAGGTAGGCACTATGTCTAGTCCAATAAAAGAACTTTTTACGATATTAAAACAATTTATTAGGTTCCGCGTCCACAAAGGTCACAAAGTTCAAATTGTCTAAGTCCGAAAACCACAAAATTATTAAAAAGTCTTATTTAAGATATAACACTAATTACATAACTAACACAATTATTATTCAGTTATTTGAGAATTAATCTATTTTTATCCGTAAGCGAGATTGCGCGAACACGGGGCACCGCGATAAAAGGTTGGGGACCGGGTCCGGTAATGAAAAGATAAACTCGCGAATAAAACGACTAAGTCGCTGGGTGACACTTCACTCCTATCTGTCAAAGTGACAGTAGGTGGAGAGGTAGGTATCTGCCTGTAGGTATCAGGACCTGGGCGAGTACCTCCTCACAAGTCCTGGCGACTTGTATGTGAAAATGTAGAGAAAATTACGCCGCTGACCTTCGCAGGTTCAGGGTCGTAAATGCGGGCGTCGACTGATCGATGAATTTAAAAATATTGGGTTTATATGCAAATCTGGCCGATTTCATCCCTTAGCTCAACGTTTTTCGGGTGACAAAATTAATTAACGGTTTCCTTACGAGAGTGGCGGAAATTGTGCAATGACTAATTACCCGCGACATCTACGTAAGGGCCGACTAAGAAAAATTATGGGCGCGAGTCGACGCTCGCCGGCGGGCGGCGTCGCTCACTCGTCACGTACGTCCTTCGAGTACCTAGGAGTACTGAGATCGTGTAATTGATGAAGCAGTACCGCAGTGTTTCTGGGCCAGCCCCACGAAAACCGCACCTACGAAGGCGTGCGAGGCATCGACGGATTCGTGGTTGAATTACCTATCGATACAGCACACCCCCCGCGTGGTGGCGCTCTTCATGGCTGAGGGAGGGGCGTTCCCGCGGCGGCCGGCTTTGCGGGCCCTAGCGGCGCGAAGGTACCTCTCACCCAGAAACAAGGGTACTACAAAGTTAGCCTGGATGATAAGGCGTCATATGCCAGTGGTTAACTCGGCATATTTGAGGCACCAGGCCTCCGACAGCGCATATCAATCCTTCGGCCAACTACCGTTGGGGGGCTCAACTTTGAGGCGCCCCGACGGCCTGAATACCTACTTGACGTTGGTCTAAGAATATGAACTCGGTAGATTGGTAATTTAACTACAAAATAAAAGCTTAATATAAACCCATATTACGCGGGGAAGTTACTTGATTCTAATATATAAACGTATTGGTCGCGCAATCTTTCTCACGTTAACAACTAATATAGCTCGGTGTCGCCACAGGCACATACTTACGACTAGTTGACGGATGTCATTCCGTCAACCAAACATATAGGCAGTAATAATTGCTTAGTACATACTCATACCTAGCCGATCAAAGATTTCCCGCACTTTATTCCAGTACGTGGTCTCCTTGATCGACCGAAATCATTGATCCGATTCTCCCGTCGCGCGTGAGCGTGATGCCGTCATACACGCGAGCGAGAGGGGCTCTGTCACTGCAAAGCGAGCAAATTTGTATCGCGAAATCGGTTTCTACACATACGACAGAGACGCCGTCGTATGTGCGAGCAGGAAAGCTGCCAGAATACCGATTCGGAAACGCCGCGCGCGGAATGACCGCGGATATTAATAATCGAAATTGAAATGAAAATTAATTGCGCGGGATCGTGATTATAATCGGATCGATGATTGCCTAGGTGTTGCTATGCTTTGTGATTGCACATACGTGCAAAAGGGAGCCTTCGCAACAGGCCTATGAGCATATATTAACAATTACTGTGCCGTGTACGTGCGACGCGTAGCGACATCGATCTATATGCCCTTATCCCTACGTACATCTTAACTATCTAATTACATACCCTCAACGCCCATCCATAAGTCCCCCTTTATCACCTTTTAACCCTTTGCCTTACATATGAATATTTTACAATTTACACTATACATTATTATAAACATTACCAACAAATCATATTTAATTTAATTACCCTTTACCTAATATATATTTAATTCAAAATTCAACCTTATACTATATTACCTATTACCTATATTTACATGGTCAGTGGCGACCGACTTAACCATCCACAGTTCACTCTGAGAAGCCGTGGGGCCTGTCAGAGCAAACTGCGGGACTTAACATATGAAATGTTTTGTTCAGCTTTGCCAAGGGTCATCATCATTTCATCGGTGGCGCATTGACTACCAGGGTCAGACCGAGCGGCTGGGTGGCACTACTCCTTATGGGAGCGCCCCCCACAGGGGCGGAAAAACCTGTCGGTGACACTACCCTATTGTAAACTCCTACACAAAGTTTGTGAAATATCTTCAAATATTTAAGATAGTTTAAACTCGCACATATTCAGGTAGAAGTTTATTAAACTGTATTTAGGGCTATATTTTGTGGGACGGAACTATGACATTCGATAACCTTTCATAGAACTAGGCCTAAGTCATTCATATATGCTTAATAACTTTGTTGTTAAGAAGGTTTTAGTTTCACTAGACAAAAAGGAGAACAGACGACAATAACTTGCTGCCATAATTAAATTATGTCAAACTATTTATACACTATCCTTTATCATAAGTTTGAGAATAAAGTTACCGGTGATTTTCTTTTTAGTTTTGAATCTCGGCCACCTTTTTAACATGCGGTGTACATTTAAGTAATAGCGTCCAGCGAGACGATCTTTCAACAGTACCCATTTCAATAATTTTCTTGTAGTGAATTTTTACTACTGCAATATGTTAATAATTCCCACCCGATCAAAAATAACTAAGCATTACCTATATACCGATTTTTTATCCATTCCTGAGTTAGGCAGACTTAATAAAGTAAACAAATAAAATGTACAATACGGAATTAAAATATCATCTAAGTTAATCGTCCACACGATTAAATATCCGTGAACCAACGAGGCAACGTTTGCGTAATTTCTATTGGTACACGACGTGTTTTCGACGGTCGCATGTTGTTCCGCTGGTCACGGACGCTTGTGTACAGACCACACGTTTAGCAGACTGTTCTAGGAGTTATTATTAATTGGGGATCTTTTTTCATAGTTTGGGTTGATGGAGGACTACTGTGCGGATTTTCTGTTGGAGATCCGAAAATAGAAGAAATGTAATTAACACTCTTACAACGTTTACTCTCTAATACCATGAACTTAAACCGTAATAGGAAAATAGTTGATATTATTATTATTAATTAATGAGTGTGCGAATACACGTTAAAATATAGAATTTCTTAAAAAACCTCAAATTACTCTGTATTTTTATTTATTTATTAATTTTCATAATTTATAAACGGAGAAATTTATTCAGAAGCCCCTAAATTCAAAAAAGGCTGAGAAAAATTAATTTAATTTTATGTAATTATTACTGTCTGATTTCGTTGAATTTTAGTTTGGACATACTATGTTATACTTAGTGTTAAATACCAATTTGAAGTTAAAGTCACATTTTGAAATTGGCGATTCTTAAAATACCAAGACGATGGGTCAAAATAACAATATTTTTTAATTACAGTCTGATTTGGTTGTTTTTTTCAATTCAGACATGTATTTTGTGGTACTAAATACTAATTCGTGGTTAAAATTTATATTTCGATATTATTAAATATTTATTAAGTGTATACAAACGTTTTACATATTTTAATACTTTGCTTTCTAAAAGGAGCTGTTATTAGAAGATTTTACAAAAAAAAAACCTAAAATAAAGTAAGTTGGTACACAAAACTTTCTACTATGTCAAAAGTGCAGCTACATCAAGTTTCCATTTCCAACAGCCGAGCACAACGCATATTATAATTATTCTTGTTTTGGTTTATGTTTATATGTAGGCATATATTTTGTTTGGTTGCTTTTCCCATTGCAATAATGAATTATTTGAGGCCATATTGGTTTTTCACAAAAATGTTATATCGACAGCGTAACCTGGATACTGTACAGAATAATTTAAAATAGTTCCTGTTTTTTTTTAACTTTTGAAGCACTGATTTTTTTTCAGATACAAGATACATTAAAAATACTTAATACAGTAGGTTGGGCCAATTATGGTGGCATTCATTCCTTTCTTCCCACCTACCTCAAATCCACAATTGTTGTGGCAAGACCAGGCGACCACCAGTTACGGGTGATGAGTCGACCGTGATTGTATTTTTCTCATTTAGGTACCATTCATCAAAAGTATGCCGTCGAGTGCCGCGCGTCGGGTGACCCAACAAGCAATGCCGCGCGAGTGGTAGTGTAACCAGACCACCAAGCAAGATATCAACATCATAAGAGGTCAGTGCCTGGCATCTTTACGTACACCCTCCTAAGCATCCACATCCACCATCACAATCATTCTGTCAAACAATTACAGTCCACTGCAAAAATTGCAACCAACCGTTATATTATTATGTACACAAGGATTCTGAAAAGCTTTATTCTCACATTGCATTAAGCGATAGAAATAGGTATTTTAACCGCAAATTTTATTTTTCCATGTATATTTAGTTCCTGCAGTATTTTTATAGTTTCAGTCAATTTATAGTCGAGTCGTATGCAACTGTCAAGTCAAGAAATATAAGTATAACATAATTTTTAAAAACCTCCGAAACAATACATATTCCTTTCGCCTCTAAGCTATCGATCCATCTATGATTAATGCGAATTATTTCTTATGCGTTACGTTTAAACTAAGGTACTTCAAATTCCGTCAATCAGAAGGCAATCTGCTTTGTGATCAATGAAGGTTAATGACATTACTAACTTAATTATTGTAACAGACGTCTGGGCGCTAGCCACGTATTTTATTATTAACGTTCGTGTACTTATGAATAATTAAATGAAATATATGCTGCAATATTCATACGACTTCCCCAGGATTTGGCGGAGAGTAAATAATATAACATTATCAGTGTTTAATCAATTATTACTCCAAAAGCCACACAAGTAAGTTGGTACTCTCCTACTATTAGAGTTAATGCCAATGACATTATTAATGGACGATGCACTCAATACAGTAGCTAGCAAGTAAATTCGCGCATTCGCATGTATAGGTAGACGTCACGCAATTTCCATTATGCGATATCACGCATCGGGAATTTATAGCAATATGACCTTTATTGTAATGGTGTTAGAGCAGTGTTTCTAATATCAATGTTCATTTGAGCGAACCCGTTCGAACCGAACCATTCGGCAGACCCAACAAAAAGCATCAGGAATTTATAGCAATATCACATTTATTGTAATGGCGTTAGAACAGATTATGCCATTCGGCAGACCCGACAATAAAGTGAGTGTCATTTTTTTCCAGATGATTCGTCCATATTAATGTCATTGGTTAATGCATACTTTAGTCGAGTAGTAGATCACCATTATTAAGAAAACATAAAAAAAATCATTGAAATTTGATTCTGGGTTATAAATTACCTACTTAATAATAAAGGAAAAAGAAGATGAATCATTGTCAAAAAAATACAAGAAACCCTGTTTAACATTTGTGTAATACAACATCATTTATATTAGATTTTTTCAAGAGTTTAATGATTAAGGTTTGTGAAAATGTCCGCAGTGCAAAACATTTCACAACAGTGACTTAGAGGAAACTTAGTAGTGAGTAGTGACCATATAATATTGTATAATGTAATGTAATTATACCAAGTGATTGCTGGATAAATTAATAGTAACATCAAACTTTACTTAAAATATAATATTATGGATTAGTTACATAATTTGATAACAACAATTTGCACCGGAAGACAGATTTTAATTTCAGAATATTGTTTACAATTTATTTGACACTTTATGGTTTCTATATTAATAAGGGACGGATACAACAACAAATCGAATGGAGTAACTTATTAAATTGACTGTACATTCAATTAATTAAAAAAATATAAACGATGCACTCAAACCCGTATTATTTAAATACGGATTGTTAATATAAGTATTATATTATTATAAGTTATTTGTGGTGAAAAAAATGGTCAAAACACTCAAAACACAATTTTTGTTTTGTTATCTCGTAAGGATTATTAATTACTTTTAGTATTGTTACAGTATATAAGTAGGCGCGCACACAATGGGGTAGTTTCTAAACTAAAATATACAAATTATGTAAGTGAATGGAATATTTTTACTTATTTTTCAATAACATAAAAAAAGTTATATCATAAAGTTCGGTATATTTACGTGACGGTGAAGAACTAGGGACCAAAAAGAGTGGAATAAGCTAAGAAGGCCTTCATCCAGCAGTCAATTGAACCCGGTCGATGATGCATATGATTATTGTACTGTTAACGCTACTAGTTACCTTATACTAACCAGACATACGGCTATGAGTCGACATTTTATTTCGTAGCAATAATAGTGTAATAAATGATGACAGGCAATTTGTATACGGTCAAAATCACGACGATTTTTGTAGACACTTTAAGAAAGCACGTTTGTATGATAGACACGGTTATGGATCGATTTTGAAATCTATACAGGGACTTAGGAAGATAACGTGTTCTCCTCACGCTACCAAGACAGAAAAATAGTATACTTTACATTACTTTTAAAATTATATCTTTTCTAACACAAGCTATTCATGACGGCTGCATTTCCACTGTATTTAACATATCAATTCCAAGCATTACACTTTACTCCAATTAGCCAAATGGAATATAACTTACTTTTCTTTGTCATGACTGAACTGTCATGGTCGCCACAAAGACTAATTATATTATATTGCATTTAAAAAAATCTCTTCACATAATTTTGTTTGTCCGTATTATTTTAGCTTTGTTTTTGTATCTTATATATCATTAAATTCATTTATTTCTGTTAAGTCTCTGCCTTTCTCTCCCATGGCACTTTTTTATTATATTACGTCTTTCAGTAAACTCAGTCATATCTCACTTGAGAGCGTGGCGATCTCAGTCTTGGGCTTCTACTCCTGAGATATTCCCAGGCGTAAAAAACTGCTGATACTTCACATCCAAACGTAAGGCCTCGTAATACGCTCGATTAAGACCGAGTGTGGTGCGAAGCAGGTTGGTTTGGAAGGGTCTATGTTTGTGTTGTCATGACTGAAGATCGTGACTCGAATGATTTGTCTGTTAGTCTTCTCAACGGGTTGTGCTCACTCCTCTTGGCATTCTACGACACGCAAGGCCTGTTGCCACTAGACGACCTGTAAGTGACTGAAACTATCTGGGAATTCAATGCTTGCTTTAATATATTCCGATCCGTACATCTTGGTGAAAGGTTTGACCTGCCCTGCCGTAGTTAAACATAAGTAGAACACATGCATTAGTTATGTAATTTACGGTTTCCTAACCTTACATTGTAACCCCACCGTTCGTTTGCGGTGAGTAAACTACTCGCCGCCTACTTAAATAAATAAACATACTATACCAAATTTGAATTATATAAAAAATATACCTACGCAACGTGATAACACTAAACGGTTGACAAAATGAATTACTTATTTATTCTAATATTCGCTTTTAATGGAATTGGTTCTGATTTGTTACGACAAGAAAAATTATGTAATCTTTTGGATTATTATGTACGCTAAATAGAATGTAGTCATATTATAATATAATCACTTTGTTGGATTTTCGACTAATTGTTCATATCCTTACATTTACAATTACAATAACTTTCCATAGAATATCACGACTCTTGAAACAACAAACAGAGGCAGAGGGGTGCCGGACGAAATCCCGAAGGCCAAAATCCCGAATGGCCGAAATCCCGAAAGCCTAAATCCCGAACGCCGAAATCCCGAAGGCCGAAATCCCGAAAAATAAAAAAAATACAAACAGCAATAATTGCGCAATCTCAACACTTATCTTGAATTGCGCAAATTTTACAAGAGAGACAAAAACCCATTCTTTCTACAAAAAATGTTTTTGTCTAAAAATTGCGCAATTCTAGATAAGTGTTAAGATTGCGCAATTGTTACTGTTTGTATATTTTTATTTGTCGGGATTCCGGCCATTCGGGATTTCAGCCATTCGGGATTTTGGCTTTCGGGATTTCGGCTTTTGGGAATACGGCATTCGGGATTTCGGCCGTTCGGGATTTTGGCCATTCGGGATTTTGGCATTTGGGATTTCAGCCTTCGGGATTTCAGCATTCGGGATTTCGACCCAAACCCGAGCCAGAGATAGTGGCTCTCCTAGTGGCAGAACTTAGAAACAGGAGTGACAAGAGGTGTTAAAATAAATTATTCTTATAATTAATAGAAATCAAGCAAAATAGATAGGTATGCAGTATTATTTATTGTCATTTAATTAAGAATCAAAATTAAATGGTATATTAATAAAATTATCTTCCATAAAGAATATCTAAGCGAAAAATGCCATTGGAATCAATAATTATTCACATGCATTTAGTAATTACACACAATATGTACTACGAATAGCTTATTGCCATTTTAATAATAAATAAAAGAATTTCTAGGTACACTATACATTTATTTATTCAAGTAAACCACGGACAGAACAACAATTAAATTATTTAAGGTTTATAATATTAACTTTCAGTTTACTTTCTGCAGTTTTCATACACCATCATGACACCATAATATGAAACTGCAATTTTACTTACACACATTCTTTTGCATTAGGTGAGACAGTCAGAGCAGGACAATACTATTATGTTGTAAACAAACTTTGGTTCTATCATTATTATATTGGAGTTCTCCATCTTAATATATTAAGTATAGTAAAAATATACTTACATAGTAGATAGTACGCTATGGCGTATTTCTGTTGATTCTATATTTCATGCGTTGTTATTGTTATTTAATAAATATTTCAGGCTGCAAGCTCATTTTCTGAACTATAATAATTAGTATCTAATATTCTTTTTTTATTTTGTTAATTGTCAATCCATGGTGGAACTGCATTGTATTGTTGTTTAATTTAATAAAACGCAATTTTTTTTGTAGTACTTATTCCACTTTTAATCAATAAATTAGGACCGGTTTCGTCCACCTTTGAGAGACATTTTCAACTGAAATTGAGTCTTCAGTTGAACTTCAGTTGAAAATGTCCCTCTGAGGCAGACGAAACCGGTCCTAATTTATTGATTAAAAGTGGAATAAGTACTACAAAAAACTAATAGTTCTCAACAGATCGATTTTTGATTCAGAATATTTTTTATTAGTAAGTTTTTCTGTCATTATAAAGTAAACTTCCTGATAAACTACAAAACTACTACTTAGTAACCTTACAATCTTAGTGGAATAAACAGTGTATTAAAATCTTAATGTGTTAGTTGTAGTGTTAGTATTATCTTTATTGCCAGGCAATAAAAATAATATTTGCAGTATTCCTATGTGGTATTGACCTTATTCCTATTCTAGGGTCATGGTTTCCTATAACAAAGTGACGTAATTGAAAAATATTTTTCCTACGTATTACTGTTATTTTATCGGTGTTAAGTTTGACTATTGTACCCATTATACATAACTTTATGATGCACGTCGCAGAAAAGTGAGATATCATATTGTTATATTATTTTTTTCAACTTTCAGGTGTAAAATTATATGGACATAAAAATAATTATTTGTTAGCAATCATTAAACTGACCCAATTGGTCAAGGGGGAGAGTAATGATTTCTGTGAAATGTAACATCACCATGTTCGATCATATTATGGACCCCACAACATAGAGGTTATAATAACAGAGATGTTTATTATTATCGAACAATATTGCTCTACCTATTGGGTTCAAACAACAAGTGAATTCGTCAGACTCAGGATTCGAGCCCGGAACCCGTCAATAGAGTTGGGTATTTCCCGAGAAAATCTCAATCTCGAGAATCGGGATTTCCCGAAATGATGAAATTTTGAATACTCGAGATTCAGGATTTCCAGAAAAGAATTCTCGAGAATTCTCAAGATATCGGGAAATTGAAAAAAAAACCTGTAATAATTCTAAAATCAGTGTAAAAACAGATAAATTCGAAAAAAATGTTTTTTTTATTATTTGTGTAAGAAGACAAGCGAAATAGATGTAGGAAAACAAAAATAATTCAAAACATTACTTATTAAAATAGACTTTCAAAAAACACAGACTGTCAATCGCTGCGTCTGACAATCGCGTACGCTTTTGAGACACAAAATTGTCTGATGTTGCAAAAATTGCGCTCATTTTGAGTCGACGTTGGCTTCATTGTGTTAAATACTCCAACCAGTCTTTGAACGTTTTATGTTTTCTCTCCACTTTTTCCATATCGTTTTTTCAATTAACATTTGATAATGAAGAAATGTTAAAAATTTCAATTCTCGAGATTCGGGATAGAATATCTCGAAAATTTCTCGAAAATTCCCGTCGGGAAATTCCCGAAACCCAACTCTACCCATGAAGACGGTATGTTAACCTCAATTCAATATATTTTTTAATAATTGATATTTTAAATAATCAATAATATTATGTATCATTAGAAATATAGGTAATTTACAATAAACAAATGTGCGTTTAAAAAAACATCGATGATCAAGTCGACTGTTTAATCTGAAAACCAGCTAACTGCACCTTTGACCAAAAATAAGATTTTGATGGCATATAAAGCATGTTTTCTATACTCACAAAAATTCCTAAGCTTTCAAATAAATGCGTTATCGTTCTTCAGACAAACAGCCAACTGCAGGTGCCAATTTTTTAATATAATAAATGGAATAACTTTAATTAAACTTGAATTAAATTTTCTTTATATTATTTAAAAGGGAAGCTAACATAGTGTATTAATATTATTCATAGTGCATTTGATTTATAAAAAAAAATCCAAGTGTATTTTTGGAATTGATAAATTCCGCTCGATAGTTAAATTAATAGGTTTTTTCTCCTTCCTGAATAATTTTTCCAAATGGAGTTAGCCAGTTTGCAGATTAAGCAGTCGAAGTGGCGATGTGTCGGCTTATGAAGTCATGGATCTCCAGTTTAAGTCCTGGGTCTAAACAATTAACGTGTTGTTTCTCAATGTGTGACCTATGGACCTAATAGGTTGAGCAAATGCTTAACATCCCGTAAAACACTTAATATATTACGAAACCTCTTTGTGAAGTGGTCCATGTCGGATGCTAGAGACAATTTTATTGTAAAGGTTAAAAATATTTTATTGGTTATTGTCATCATTAAAATGTGGTTTAAAAATTCTCATCTTGAGAAATAATGAATCGAAATTTTATTTTTATGAAATTTTGAGATTTTCGAGAATTCGAGAAATTTATTCCATTCGTGAGATTTGTAAAATACAAACCTGTGGCTTTCATCGGAATCTTGTGGCAGATATCTCAATTATAATATTATTTATTAAAAAAGCATTTTCACGTAGAATCAGTCAGTATATATTATATTATTATGAGATAGCGGATTCGCAATTTATTGCATAATCAATTCAACATATTATTTCATTGTGCGCCGGTCAATAAAAATAGCGGGTCATACATAATTGATTGGAAATGTTACTCGATTATACGTTCCCATTAAAAACACATTGCACCGAATCGTCATTATATTTATTATATTGTATCGATTGCATCCTTGTAATTATTGAAACAGTGAATAAAGTCTCGCCACTTCCATCATTACAAATAACTACTACCGTCTTTCAAGTGGAATACCTACAAACTTTATTTAGAAATGGGAAAAATAATATTCTGGACAGAAAATGTATTTTGAGGAGAAAATTGTTCAGACTGAAATAAAATCATAACAAACATTTCTATCACAAAAGAAAAATAAAAATTCACAGGAATTCTCGAAAAATCAATAAGCCACCGAAGAATTCAGAAGAGTTAAAACATATTCCGTAATAATTATTTTAAATGTTGAAAATCAAAAAAAGTCATTCATAATATATTATGTTTTTCTTAATAGGTATGTCTATTTATACAAAAATAATTAAGCCCAGCTGTATTAAAAAAATTATATACATTGAAAACATATATGTACTTTACATTAGAAAAAATATTGTGCCGGGCGAGAAGTTTCCGAATTGTGTACATTCATAAAAGAATATTATATTCTGAAATCTTATGAATTATTCGTTGAATAAAAAAAAGTTTATTTATATAGGTACTATTTTCAGAAGCCACTTTTTAATGTTTATTATGGTAAACAATCAAAAGTGAGAATCTATTATAAACACATTAAATGTAAGTTTTAAAAGTGCTTTCCGAAGCAAGATAGTTTTATGAATAGGTTTCTTCGGTAGGTAATGGATACAACTTTTTAGTAAACAACATAACTTTTCCTGTAGAAAATATTTAGTGCCTTGTTAGCATAATAAGTGGTTTCCTGTCAAAATATTTAGGTATAGTGTACTACTTAGAATGTAAATATATTTTTGTCTACGTCCAACCGTTTCTAAGCAATGCCCTTGATCACAAATTAAATTAAATTATACCAGCGTTTCCCAAATAATTTTAGTTTAATGGGTGAACAATATACTGGAACCCCTTAAAGATCTAACGTAAGTAACGCATAAAAATGGTCCACCGGCGAAACATGTTCAGCTTCTTCAAAAAAACCACGGGTGTTATTGATTATAGGATATTTAAATTGGCAGTTATTTCGAGCTATACACTCATCTTATGAACAGTCTATGGTTAATACTGCTAAAATTCAGATAACACCTGATACTGCTCAAAAAACTATGATAGCGCGATAAGATTTTTTAAAGCACAAAAAAAATAATATAAGGTGCATTGGGGTAATTCCGAATCTGGGTATATTCCGAAAGTTCAAAAATTCTACCAATCGAAGCGATATTTTCCTATTGGCAACATTTAGTCTAGACGCCATATTCATTGTGCTCGCCTCGTCAGTCGTCGCTAGTCGCTAGTGTCAACAATGCGTGCTTACCATCAAGTTTTTTCGGAGAAGTGTTTTTCGCGTCATTTTTGCTGATTCGTAATTACCCCAACTTACATATCTCGGAATTCTGGTAAGTTATTTGAATAAGTGATTGTTTTTACGATAGATTATCGTTTTTTACGAACTTGTGAGAGGACACAACGTCCTAGCTGTGTTTTAATTTTTTTTTCGGAAATACCCCTTTGGGGTTATTCCGATATATATTCATTCCGCAATAGCCCACTTAACTTTTTCATAGTAATTAGCAGTGATTCTCAATCTGTGAAGAAACTAAAATTATATCTAATTTAGATGTACATAATATACTTAATTAAATTAATATTAAAGTAAGTAAATTTAGCGTTGTCCTAATAAGAAGCTATCGCACGTCCTATTATAATCTTGGGTAAGTGCGGTAACGCCAGGCTTCACTTAACAGCATATAACTAGTGTATCCGACATCTGATATTATAGATTATCTTGATTTTGAAGAATTGATGGATGAATACTCTGAAGATGATTTAAAAATATACAAGGAAGCACCAAGGTCACAAAAAAAACAAAAGATGTGAAATATGGTAAAAGTTTAACTGACGAAAAGATACTCACCAACAACGATTCAAATTCTCTCTGTACTAAGAGTAAAGGTGTTGGCAGAAAAAGTAAAGGTAAAGAAAGTCAAGCGGATAAAACAGACAAAAAAAACGAAGAGAAAAGACACACTGTAAGAGATGACAAAGACAACGTTGATGTTTTTATAAAAGGAAAAAATATGACAACTAGAGAAGACTCAAAAGAAAAAGACAATGATGAACAACTGCTACTAAAACTGAAAAATAAAGATATAATATACAAAACTCAAGAAAAGGACCTTGCCATGAAGGAAAATTACAAATTAAATGATTCAGTGCTTGTCAGATATTCAATCAGAAAAAAATGGAGATACTATATTGGGTTCATAGAAGAAATAATAAAATATGAGGAAACATACTTCTCTATCAACTTCTTAAAAACTATGAGACCACAACAGCAGCTAACCTTTATTACGACCAATAGAAAAGATAGTGACAACGTTCCAGAATCATTAATAGTGAAGAAGATAGATATACAAGAAAAAGTGCTGATGAAAAAGAATATTACTTATGTAATGATAAAGATAGAATTTATTTTGACTGATTGCGTACCAAACCAATAGATCATTATTATGTATATGTGAGGCTTTCAGACCATGTCTTACGCAATTCTGTTATATTTTTTTAACAGTGTAGCCCGCATTTTAGTTTTAGGGTTTGCTAGCAGGAATAAATTATACGTTTATGCCATAAAAGTAGATGGAAATGATTAAAAAGACAAGTTCCGACTTTGATTTAACATTTTTAATGTTGACTAATTTAATTGTATGGGTATGAAGAAAGTTTATTTTGCTATGCAAAAAGCAGTAAGTAAACAAAAGATATCTTTATAAAAAATATTGTTCTATCATGGTAGTCAAATAAGAATGTAGACTCAAATAAAAATTGATTTTCAAAATTATCACTTTCTTTGATTTTCCTCGTCTTTATTTTATTGATTTAAGGTGGTAGGTACTTGTGTCATATTGGGATATTTTTTCTCATTATTTGTCACCGGTGGGAACAAAACTGGTAGTGACAACCGGGAATAAACCTGCTCTGCTCCATCCCGTTCCACAATCCCTATAATCTTAAGTACTTAACTGAAATGTTGAGAACCACTACCTTTTTTTTGGGGTAATTCCGAACTAATAGTATCAAAAAATAGGGATTATGGATACTATTAACAAAATTGATGATATTTTATGTTAGGAGTAATTACGGTCGAAATATAAAGGTAAACCTTCGGTCAAAGTGCAATAAAATCAACTTTTGAATAATTTCGGAATTACCCCAAGATAGTTCGTAATTTCCCCAATGCCAAAAAAAAATTACTCAATATTTCAAATTCTCAATTTAAAGAACCCAACTATATATTCCAGAATCTAATATATATTTATCATACATCTTTTCTTTAAGTACACAGAGGTAAAACAATAATGGCAGTAAATATAAAACACTTTGAATAATTAACCGAAATATATAACCTATAGTCATCTCATAGAAATTCCTGTCGGAATTACCCCAATGCACCTTAATATAATACACTACAACAGGCCATGAGCCCCAATGGTAGTAGTGTAATTAGTAACAGAAGTGAAACAATCACAAATACCCTGGCTTGAGAAAATCACATAAAATATATAGTGACCTCATCGGGCATCGTACCCGGAGCCACCGGAAACGTTCATACGTCTATAAAATGCCTTAATTTTATCATTTTTTTTTTACTAATACTTATTATTTATATAGATTTAAATATCTTTGAGTTGGTATTAGCTATATGAAACAAGTTGACATGTATATTATAAATAAGATCATCTCTGAATATTTTTGCAATATTACCACATTTTTATATAGATTCCCTCCACAAAGTTAAGCTTGATGACCGTTTTCAACAGTATGGTTATTCTCTAAGAGTGTCCTGGAGAATTGTAAGCCTGCCTTATCTGTTATCCATGTATGCATGTACTCCATATACATGTAAGTAAAAAATCTCCTGGTTTGACCAACATAAACAGTTTAGCATGTGTTGCATTACAGAAAATAGACACTACTTGCTAGAAGTAGATTTAAACAGTCAGTTATTATTACAACGTTTTTATTAGCTCGCATTCTTATTTGTCCGGTGGTTGTTTGTCCAGTACAAATCTTGCAATCGATTTTTAACTAACTTCCCGACTAGGTAGACAACTGAAACTTTTAGAATATATCAGAACACGATGCCAATGTATTCTTTTAATACTTTTAGCCATCTTTAAGCAGAATTGAATTCATTTTTCTATTTTTCATTCATCATTCAATTCTATTTTGTATGGAGAGTTATTTCAGAAAAATCCGTAAAAAGTAAAAGACTATTATTGGTTGCTAAGGGGTTGGTCCTAGCAATTACATTATTAATATATATGTACGTTACTATGGAAATCAAAATGAAATGTCAAAATGACATTTCATGTATTATATATTTGTTTGTTTTTATTTACTTCATATCAAGTACAAGTTTGAGCATATTGAGCATAATAATTCAACAGAAAATTTAAAAACGTATAATATAAAAAGTTTTTTTTTTCTTGTAATTATTTTTTAAAATAGCCTATTGTTATCTATACACTTTTTCGATTGTTACTTTTTCCTTGAAAGTGTTTTACGAGAGATGGAAATCTTTATTGAAATATAATATTATGTCTTTAAGTGCCTATTGATAAAATTATATATTCGTTTTATTAACATGGTGCGTTTTATGTGGTATGATTATATTTCCATGAAAATACTTTCATTTTGCGAAGCCTCTAATATTATTGAGGTTGACTTTAGCGATCGTATTTTAGGTTTTATTTGACTTATTTTGGTCTGAAAAACCACTTTCGTAAGGGTAATAAATGATGAGGGTTTATGTGAATCTGTGTTGTTTTTATTATTACTGCATTAATAAAGCCAGATAGTAAAAGTACTATAATAATAGTTATATTACAAATTAAACAGAGCTCTAATTGCTTTCCTAATGATATTATAACAAGAATTCTGACAATGGTACCTATATTAAAATATTCTTTTTTAATTAATATTTATGTGTATGAATCTGGAATCTATACTAGGCAATAAATAATACAATTAATTACTTAAGTTTCTGTCAGTAATTTCGAAATATTTTCCTCTTGATCAGCGTTTACACTCTTTTCCTATGATACTTTTTATTTGAAAATGCCCGATCCTAAGAGAATCATATTATTATGGGCGTCCACAAGGTGGAAGTTTGTTTTAACAGATTTATTTTTTTACGAGAAATAGGTGTTAGCCACTTGCTCACCTACTAGATCCATACTCTGATTCCAAACACTCATTGAAAACAATATGTGTATTTTCCAGACCCAGGATTTGGATCTGGGACCCACGATATTATAATCGGATGCGTTAGCCCAGGGTTTCCCAAACTATGTTCCGCGGAACACAAGTGAACCGCCAAACCTGAATAGGTGGTCCGCGACCATTTGGAAAAGTTTTATACACTGCAACACATTTAAAAATCTTCTACAAAGTAGAAGTAAAATGACTAAAACTAAAATAATTAAAGAATCTTCTTCATATTGAAAGGCGAGTGATGATCAATCTCCACTTTCGTTGTTGTCGATGTTTGACATGTCCATAATTATGCATAGCAACATAAAAGTGGGTGTATTAAAAATACAAAAAATCGCTTAAAATGCCCTCAATTTTACGTCGGACACCGTGAGGCTGTGCCATAAGGGTACGAAGTGCCGCACGTAAAGCGTATCTTCGTGATAACTTCAATCACCGAAAGCTGTTGTCACGAACTCGGGTGTTTGTAACGCGTTCGTACCAATGTATCCCTAAGATTCGGCGGAGACATCGATTCTCAAAGCTCAAAAGGCGAGACTCTTGAAGCTTAGTAAGATGCCATGTCTCACAGCCATACATGAGCACAGGTAGCACGCACCCGTTAAACAAACGCTATTTGGTCCTCACATAATACAGCCTTGACCTCCATGCGACTCCAAGTTGGTAGAACGCAGAACCCGCCACACCCATGCGGATTCCAAGCTCATTAGAAATACCACCATCATCGGAAACCGTGGCACCCAAGTATTTGAACCTGGACACCAGCTCGACGGGCAGACCGGAAACCCACAGAGGAGTGTCGGCGTCGGTGCATGCAGCACTGCACATGGATTTGGTCTTAGCCGCATTCAGATGAAGACCCACACGTTTCGAGTTCGCGGCGAGCCTGTTCACGGTTACCTCCAACCTTTCGATCGTCGAATTCGAAAATCAGTGCGACGGCCTGTATATAGTCAGTCTTGAACCATTATTGTACGCGGGCTTAGTCAGAATTAAACAATTCAATTGAATCATGTAGTGGTGAAGTACCTAGGTGAAGTTGTGAAATGGTATCAATTTAGTGGTGAGGTGAGTTGTGGATATAGAGGCATTCACTTAGTGTAGGCCTCAGTGACAGCGTTTTACGGAGCGTGAAGCGTGCATGAAACAAGTAGTATACTCAATATGCATGCTTCGTGCACCTCGCCGCAAAACGCTGCCTCTGAGGTGTTATCTTTTGATCTTACGACTTCATTTCTGATGTATTCGAATTAATGGAAAATCATTCACTACTTCAGTAAATCAAAAAGTAAGGATGTTATAAGTGACTGAAATTGCCCTATAAATAAAAGCGATTTTATTAAAAGCTATTAGGAATAAGGCATCGATCAATTTAAACGTAGTTCTCCTGTGTAAACAATCAATTTGACTTGATTTAAGATCAATTTGTACGATCGTTGTTGACAAACTTGGATTTATGATTTATTACTCTGTCACATTAAATTTTCATTTTGTTTTTGTTGTAAATTTTGTTTATTTTGAAATACAAAATTACTTACAAAGTAATTCACCAGCTCTTACCAGTTATTTTTTATTTAAAACTTCTACAAGTTATGCTTGGTACCTACTATAATTTTCTTCGTTTATGAGATATATTTGAGTCGCTTAGAATCATAACTCACATATTGCAATTTTGTCGTTTTTCAGTTAAATATGCCAAATGAATTAATCTATATACCGAAAAATAGTTGATTATTCAAAGTCAATTTAAACCATGTGAAAATTGTTGACATTTCAAAGAATAGAGTTTTGTCACCAACGCCTTCCTAACCAATCGGGGAGCTCTATTTCTCATAATATGCTGTATGTCTGCAACGTTAGGAGTATTAGGTATAGATATATATTTAAAAAAAAAAAAAAAAAGTTATTCGACTCTTTCACTCATTAATATTCTAGGGAGTTCAATACTGTTCTTCTAATTACAAAAAATAGTGCTCTGTTGGTTTTTAGCGATTATCTCAAAACTTGATTTTTGGAATATGTGAGTTATGATTCTAAGCGACTCATTTCTTTTTCTTATTGTGCCATCGCCTAGCGGAGGTCGGCCACCATCAAGGCGATCTTATCTTTGTCGTCTGCTACCCGGAACAGTTCAGTGAAGCTGCACTCGTACTAATCACAGAGGTTCTTAAGCCACGAAATGCGGCGCCGTCCTCTGCTACGCTTCCCATTGATCTTTCCTTGAATGACAAATTGGGTAATGCTGTATTTTTGTCCTCTCGTAATGTGGCTGAGGTACTGTAGTTTCCTGGTTTTGATACTACGTAGAACTTAGATTACCTATTCGATTGAGAACTTTAACACCCGGTCAGTCCAAGGAATTTTGAGGATACGCCTATACAGCCACATCTCGAAAGCTTCAAGTCTCCGTGACATCTCTTGGTTTAGCGTCCATACTTCCATACCATAGAAAAGAATTATATTATAAGAGATATATTATTTAACTGTCTAAAATAACAATTTTCAATAGCCATTATAACACAAGATAATAACACTTAACAATAAAAATTGATACTTCATTCGTTTGCGACTACGATAATAGCTTTCTTTTTTATAGAGATAACAATAAAGCATTTCCATTCATCCGATGCACGGAATGACGCAATTGGATGGTAACTAAATATTATGAATATAATTCCGCCCGCTGCTTTAGTGGGTCTGTTCTATACACAAAGCGGCTATCGGCGACTATCGACGGTATTTTATCATATTTATTTTTATCTATTGAGGCGGTTAGTTGTTACAATAATTAATCGTCTAAACGGTGTTTAACAGTCCCTCTTTTGTTTGTGTTAACTTTTAGAGCGAGTTAGAAAATTTTGACAGTTTAGACGGCTAACTTATTGAAACAATTATAATAATTCAATACAATATAAATATGATAGCCGCCTTGTGTAAAGAATAGACCCACTGGTACATTTCATATAAAAAAGGGTTACTTCAAAAATAGGGATAAGTATATTTATGGCAGTTATTAAAACATTTAATATCTGTAAAAACTGACCTATTTCTAAGGCAGTAATAATAATATGTAATGTCTTGAAAGAATTCTTATTAAAGCCTTGGAGTTAATGTTATTACACCACATTAAAATGTTTAATGATAATAAAAACGTTGCAATTAATATACTACCTACATCATTCTATTACGAAGGCCGTAAAATATTAATAATACGTTATTTTGTCAGACTTGCGACAATAATTTACACACAATAAAGATGTAAAAATGTATTATTATTTATTAGTTATTATTACATACAAAGTAGTACCTAAGTATGACTTGTTATTAAAACTGTTGAATATTATTGACATACAGCTTCTTTTTTTGTGTATAAAACGTGTATCGAATAAAAACATATTATTATATTTATTTAGAAAGTTTATGTAAATAGTACGTAATACCCGTGTTTATAACTGACAGTACGTATTATCGCGGCCCTTACAAGAAAATGCACGTGTAAACACGTATTTTCATGCAAGTTGCAAGATTGCATGCATGAATCAAATCGAATAGAATCTAATCAAATCAATCGAATCAGTTTGGAGGCTTCTGAATTTTCAAGCAACAGTTTTCAACAATTTTTTCGATCTGCGCAGTAGAACGATAGTGGCAAACCTACCGGGAAAAAAACTAAATACATCGCGAAGAGACTCTACCGATACCAAACTTTATGAGATCGGCTATCTAGCGGGGCTTTAGGGCGTCCTTGTAGGCACCACTGTATGATGGCATTTGTCCAGCGGCTGTCCACTCACACTCGACATGTCCGACTCATTACTATTAAATTGCAAAATGACGAGTAGTGCAACGTGTCATGGAAAGGTACATGTTGGGCATTTCGAGTAAAGATCATAAAATACACCAATGCATAATGAAGCAGATAAGAGTACGCGATGTGACAGAGGTCACTAAGTAGATGAAGTTTTGTATTATAATAAAATGTAGATAACCATTTGGTATACTCGATTTACTTAGGAATTAGATCATGAATACTAATTGTTGCCGACCATGTACTTAGATGAAAGTTATTAAAAGTGGTTTAAATAAACTGTATATTATAATATGTACTCGAAAAAGATATAAATTATTTGCCCACTGTAATTTGTTTGGACTTAGTAGACGAAAAATTTGATTAATTCAAGAAACCAATTATTGTGTCGTTCATTTTTACATTCATACATTTACGTTGTCTGGGGATTACGGATCATTTAAGGCGATACTTTAGTGAAACGGCAAATAATTTTCAACTATAGGCGTGATGAAATTTTGGACTCGCTGGCACTCGGAGAGCGAACGTCGAGGTGTGAATACGTCAATTTATTTCGTGATGGCGACGGGGGTATTAATTCTTAAATCGTGTAAAGATGACTAAAAATGTTACCCATTTACTTTAAAAAGAAAACATGTCAATGAATATATTATTATTGTTATATGTACAAATTATATTTCGTTCGGCATGCGTCATTTGCACCCGCGACCCGCAATCCGCGCATCTCTTAGCCACGATCTTTTTAGACCATGCGTCAACTGAGGTATAGCCTTTTAACGACTTGTGGACAATCTTGTTTATAATTATATGCATTTACACGTTAAAGCCATATTATTGATTTTAAATAAAACTGATCTAGATTTCATAGCCATGCTATTACGCTTATGAACATTTTGAAAACACCTGTAAAAATAGAATGTAATCAGAGTTCAAAATGGTAGAAGGATAAAGAAAAAAAGCCGTTGTAATTTCAGTAGAAGGGTAGAAACTTCCTAATGGGAAATTTGAAGTGTTTAATTTCATCAGTTAACACAAAATAAAGGGTGTAACAATGGTGAAAATGAATTAATTTTAATTAAACACCATATGCCAAAATTTCAATTTTTCACATGGCATCAATTTGAATTAAGTTTTTGATAACACCACGACGAAAAGAGATATTTTCAGAGCCTCCTACATAAACCAAAATGTTGTGTGGAAAATTTATACTACGATTTATTTACGGTATACTACAGGTAAACGTGTAGAGATAAAAGCCTAATATGGGGTAAACACGTGGCCTTCATATTAGTCCGCCACGTGTGAAAAAATCCCACGTGTTTGGTCTGGGCATTGTGGTTTATTTTGGTGAACATATTATTATTATTCTTCTATCTGTACTATTGGAATTGATTGTTATTATATATTATTACTAGCTGACCCGGCAAACGTTGTTCTGCCATATAAATTATTTCTAGTGAATATTTTGGTTGTTAAATAAAAAATAACGAATGTATCGTAAGTGTGTGGGGATGGGATCTATGACAGAAAGAGGAATAGAGCGCTGTAGACGATGACCGCCGATAAAAACAAAAAAACATCAACCATTCATTTTCTCAATTCAAAATGAGTAATGATGTTCATAATGAATGAATTACCTGTGACAGGATCTCGTTGTTTACTGTTTATGCAATATCCGTCTTGTCCCTTCCAGAAAATTAGCGGATATTGGAGAGCGTCGTATGAACGGTGTGTGTCAGCGATGAACTCCAGATTATTGTTTCTTCTTCGAATCACGATTTCTCGCGTCGATGTGTCGTCAACAACAGTCGCATTGAATCGACGTACGTGCTCTCCAGCTGGTGTTTTATCAGGATTGATGACAATAGCGTGATTGTTACTTTGCAATTCGTGCACGTGTGCTTTGAAGAATTTCAATAATTCATTGTGCTCATTCAACAGGGCGTCCAGTTCGCCGACGATGCGCCTGGCATTAGGCGAATTGAGGCTATTGTAGTCGCAACGTGCATCCACCAAATGATTGATGTCCTCACCGCCACGCCCATGAAGTAGATTTGTAAACATTTATGTGGTTCATTTGGCATTGGCAGCAATGAGCCTACTTTGTGGTATACTTGGCCTTTGATTTTGAACGTAGAATGGAATTGTTGACCATTTGCCGCAGTATTGTGAACTATTTCTGTTGCTCCGGACGAAGTCATTTGGAAGCATGAATTGAATGTGCGAATGGACTTCAGGAACAGGTTTGAATCTGGAACCGAGCCGATGAGCAAGCCGTTCAATGGTTTTGGTGGTATCTCAATTTCTGGTAGTTGCACTTTTCCTGATGCGCAACACATCCCGGCTGACTCATGTTTGAATTTGAGCGCATGACAATGGGGACATTCTTTGTCCATAGCACCAATCAGCACTTTCGGGTGAGCGGAATATTCAATATCTGACTCGTACTCGAATGCGAGACGAAGGAACGAAGTAGATGTAAATGTTCGATGTACTTATTGGCGTTGTCAGTCATTTGCTCTGCGTGTGTTAACTTTGAACCGGCGCGCTTGGCTCCGTTCCAATTGTCGTTGTTAATTTCGTTCAGCTCGTGCCTCTTGTTTTTGAGATGCACGCAATTGCGACATGCTTACACGCACGTTTTTGTTATCTTGTTGGATTTGTTCGTCTGTTCTTTCTGCTCTACTATTTCGCATGTTTGTTGCTTTATTCGTTCGACGGCCCAAACGCCCCCCCTTGCGTCTTGCTGGCATTGTGTACTGTAATACACACACATAAAAATAGGTAAATTAAAATAAATCGTACAAAATTTTGCACGCACTGCGTTGTGATATGCCGAATGAAATGTCAAAATGACGCGACGCTTCTCTTGAATTCTTCTCGGACGTAGCGCCATCTGTCATTCAACAACATAAATAATTTCGTTCTGTTTGAAATACGAACGACGGTTAAATTTGTTCATACAAAAATAATAAAATCGCGATTAAAAAATGGGTAAAAAAGGGGTAGGAAGATGAAAATTTGGGTTATAGGTATTTTTTTTATGTCAAAAAATAAAAAAAATACAAAAAAAAAATTGTCAAAAAAATAAAAGAAAATTTTTCTGGATAGAGATACCCTAATCACATAGCGGTATGAAATATACTTGTTGACCTATTCTCATACCTAACAAATATACATCAAAAAATTTATAAAAATCGGTCGAGCCATTTCGGAGGAGTTCGACCACAAACATCGTGACACGAGATTTTTATATATATAGAGATTAATGTGTATGTAGGGAATGTCTTCTGTACACTACTTTTTCGACCCAGAAACGATCCTCATCAATGTCATTCACATCGAAGGGGTCGATAATTAAGTACGTCTATCTCAGATAACAATAGTGTAATATATTATGTATGACGAGATTACTTGCAGAACCAAACTGTCATGGTACGTATTTGGTCGCCATATTTTTTATTCAACGAATAATTCACAAGATTTAGGAATGTAACAATCTTTTTGATTTTTACAACGTTTTTATTAGTTAGTATTCTTGTTTGTCCGGTGGTTGTTTATCCAGTACAAATCTTGAAAGCGATTTTTAACTAACTTCCCGACTAGCTGGACATTTGAAACTCTTAGAATACATCAGAACACGATGCCAATGCATTCTTTAATACTTTTAGCCATCTTTAAGTAGAATTTAATTAATTTTCAGTTAATTCTATTTCGTATGAAAAGTTATTTCGGAAGAAATCCGTAATCCAATCCACTATTATTGGTCCTAGCAACTAAATTATTAATATATACGTGCGTTACTACGTCAAAATGACATTTCATATGATCGTTTAAGCTAGTAAAGTGAAGTTTATATGATTCAACAGAAAATTTAAAAACGTTGTAGGTATTTAAAAAGTTCTTTTTATCTTGTAATTATTTTCTATTGGTTTTATATTTCTTTGAAATGGTTTCAAATTATGTAGGTATGTTGAATAAAAAGAATGTTACATTCTTAAATCTTGTGAATTATTCTAAAATAGTTAATTAAAATTATTAGCAAGTTCAAGTACGCTATAACAAAAATCTTGGAGCAATCCCGACATCCGTAGGTAATAATTAAGGTAATTTAACACTTTGATTCAAAATGCAAGAGCTGATAGCCAATAATTAGTAACGCAATTTATAATTCACGCCAGAGAGTATTGTAAGAACCGTTGATTAAAATTTCGTCGCCATTAAATAAGATACCTATAACAAAGTGGGCAGTGCACGTGGGCGCGATTCTCGAGAGACGCAGGTTCAAATTCTGTTGGGTGCCGTATTTTTTTCAAAAAGATTTTTTCTGTTGGTAATATAATATCATTAATTAATAATATTATATTCCTCAGAAGTGTTTTCAAATTATGTATATTAAACATGCACATATTTTGTTTTCTAAATACTGTATTATGAATGACGTTAGTCTTAATATACCTAAATAATATTTGTTTTTTTTTTATATTTAATATGCGAGACGTTAATGATTGGTAAATTACTTTAATTTCTAATATTATGATGATTTTTTAATATATTTTTTTATTAGTAGACAAACAGGCTGCTGGACCCATAGCGGCGCGGCAACCCTATGTGGAATTATTATATCACGTTTCCCTATGCTTGAGTATCCACTCATTGTTAAAATGTTTTCATTTCATAGAATGTCTAAGCAACGCTTTGTCGTTATTATTGTGTTTAAAGATTATAATCGCGAGCTTAAATTTCGAAATATCATATTATATTATACATTCTTGGTAAATCTATCAAACAAGTCGATATTTTGTTGCCAAGTAACCGATTACAACATAAAATTTCAAATTTTCCATCAGGTACAAATTTAGGCTATTAATTTCAATATATCGGTAACCTCCAATTTTAGATGTTTTGATATTTTTTGTATTCTGATTCCGTAAGTACTTTTCCACAGTACCCATTTCCATTTCCATGAATATATTATTATTACTGTATTCATAAAAAATATCAAACGCAGCTCCGTTTGTGTTAAATAGAATTAAACGGAATATTGATTGCAAAGTTATTTATTTATATTTATTAGTTGCCATTTTTATATTTTACGACTAACTTTAAAGATGACTTGTTATTAGTTTTCATCTCGTTAAAGGCATTTTATTACTGTTTAAGACTATGTTTACAAAAAGACAATATTCTACTAGTATTTACTGTCATTCCTTAATGCTCATGAAGGTTTGTCGCGATTATCTCAAAATTGCAGAATTATGGAGGATACCAAGACCTGAACAAAAACGATGCATGAGTGCGAGTGAAAAAGTATTCGGCACCCTTACAATCTCTGCGACACGCGCTAGAGTAAGATAAAAGGTCTACATATGTGTGAGCTAGTTTCCAAAAGTGTCGCCGGCAAATCGGGGCGAAACGCTTCACATAGCGTCGATAACCTGCGAGCTCGTGTTGCTAAAATTGCTATTTTTCGTGTTAAACATAAAGTCAGTGGTAAATATTTTTCGTTAATTAGGTAGAAAAGATGGTTTTGTGTGTTGTCTTAAAATGTGGTAGCCGTACTGATAAGCAAGAATATGGTATTACGTTTCATAGGAAAGTTGATACATGTTCGTGATAATTTATTTGTATATTATTATATATTTTAATATCAGTGACTTAGTGTTTCTTTAAAATAACTTAAATTATGGATATGTTTATCTAATGGTTGCATTTTGACCGCTTAAAAATACTATATAACGTAAAAAAATTGAAAATTATACTTTAATTCTGAGCGTCTAGTGCGAGCACTTTGGGCGAGCACTAGCGAAATGGTCTATGATCTCGAACATTTGTAGACGAATGCATTCGCTCGCCCACAAACCAAACGCAAGGCATGCGGCTTCATTTAGCAATGCAACGGGTGGCGTCTAGATATATCTATAGTCTAAGGAGGATACCAAATTTTAAACTAACAGCCTCGATTTTCTGGAATGATTGTTTAATTTACATACTAGGTCAAGACGGCGCTGAACCCTTAATAATTGCATAGTATTGCCATTCAGTAACAAATTGTACTATTGTTTATATTTGTTGTGTGAATGAAATTTTATTTAAAAACAAGCAGTCTTTGCAGAGAATAAAGTGTGTTGATAAAATATATATATATATATATATTAGTTTTCATTCACAGGTGCCACTGTTATAATAATATTAGACATTAAATGTGATCTTTTAGAAAAGCAATATTATGTAGTACTGCCATCATGCATTTAAGGGCTTAAAACCTTCGTGACTGGTACGAGTGTAGCTGCGATGGGTAGCAAATGCTATTACAATTATCACTCTAATGGTGGCCGATTTTCGATAGGGGATGGCACGATATGAAAAAAAATGAGGAATAGGACCACTTTCAAGAAATAATAAAAATACTTGAGATATTTAGGTGAGTCCCATCGAGACCTTATCCTAAAACTAAGACTACTTACCTATGTATAAGTTACATGTTATTTTCTACCAATCCTTTTCTACATGCGATGTAATATGTTTCGCTCCGTATTTTCCTTTATATAATTTATATAAATAAATTATCATAGTTTTATATCTGATAATTTAAAGATCCATTCAAAAAATGCTAAAATAATTAGAGAAAAGATAATTTCTATTGTTAAACATGGTTTTATAATAACGCATGTTTTCTCATCAGTGATTTGTTGACAGTTGGATATTTTCATAGATTTCAGAAACCTATTAAAATAAAAAATCTTATTCAAGCGAATCAATTTTATATTTATTACAATATCACACAGTTATGTTTGTTGAAATAACGAATAATGGTGACAATTAATTCAACTATGTATTTATTATTTTAGGAAAATTATATTTCTAAAACTTTCAACTACGTTAATAATTGCCCGTAATCCATCCGTGCCGTACCTACCTAATACATTAAAAATATGTCGGTACGTTAGTTAAAACGCGCTTTATAATTTCAAAAAGCCGTATCACAAAAAACCTCAGCTATTTTCTAGCTTAAAATATAGATGAAAATAATCTACTAAAGCTTTTGTTAAATTTCCGAGAAGTTATATTTCAAACTTTTACGTAAAAAGCTTTTAAAAGCTGGATATTTGAAGTGACCTTATTAACATGAGGTAAGGCTTGAAAGTTTTGCTATTACATCCGACAGATTAATTACAGGCTTTGAATGATGGCATGGTTATAATAATTTTATTATTTTCACTTATAATTCTACAATAATTTATTATTAAGTGGCTCCTATTTCTTTGTCATTTTCATTATTCACCCAGGGTTATTTCCCTCCCTACGCTTTCCCAACATTATAACTCGCTTTTGTATTCTCAGTTTTTTCGCTATTATTATAAAAGGGATTTTAAGTAAAAGTTATTGGAACCCCATTTTTAAGCTTTGGTCTATAAAAAACAATATTTATTTTTATCTTCCTAATTATGTCTTCGTATAATACGGATATTATTATAATTTTAAAACTTACATATTACTTTAGCTTAAAAATTAGACGGGATCTTTATTTAGCTACATATTTTTTTCGTCTTATACGCGACGTCAATGGAAACTCTGCCATTCTTGGTGGTGTTGGCTTGTGTGTCTCTGATAATTATCTTAGCAATTGAGAGCATCCGTTGTTTCTTCTCCCAAGGTGCAGAACTAACTTACCATTAGTGATGACACTTGCGAGGGCAATAACTTTACTATGCTTAGGACAATAACTACAAATTGTTGATTGTCTACATGTCTTTGACCTAGTCTGTTTGACGTGTCCACTTAATATGAAGATTTTGTATACTTATTGGGGTGCATCCTTGTATATTTATATCGTAGTTGTCTGTAACTGTGTTCGATTTTAGTCTGGTTGAATTAGAAACTAAACAAAAAAATATTTACATTATTAGTAATTTAAAAAAGTGGCGGTCTGTATTGACGTGTTACTCACTATGAAATGAATAAATTACCAGTATAATATACAGAGTGGTTAATTATACCAATTTTTTAAGGTAATGAGGGCTCAAAAAATACCTTCTTACCCGCATGAGGTCGAAAATAAAGTACAGAAATAGGTTGAACCTCGAAAAACATCTAACCTGCTACGACATCAAGTAAACCCTGATATCAGCTTTGTTGTTTAAAAAACAATTTCATACCTCAGAGTAATAATATAACGAGAGTCGGTATTTTTCGGTAAAATGAAACCATGTTTCTTGCGTATAACGCACAGTTAAACGTCATTTTTGATTATTAACGTAACTATGAAACGTTATATCATCATGTTGCTTCCCAGTACGGCTACCAAATTTAAAAAAACATAGTAAACTGTATTTTCTACTTAATTAACTAAAAATAATTACTAAGTTTATGAATATTTAACACAAAAAAGTAATTATGCTAATTAAAATTAAAAATAATTTTTACGATTAAGCAGTTGATAGAAGTTATTTTGTAAAATATCGTACTTTTTCATAAAAAAAACTCTTTTGACGATATTCTATTGAATTTTTAAAAAGTTTTGGCAGAATGAGTTTGTATTTTGGATGAATATTTTTTGACAGGAATAGCTAAACAAAGATAATTTATTTTATGTGTGACCGAAGAAAATTCCTCTTCAATCAATCAATGTGAATAGGTAAAATCAAAAGGTATTAATGTTCAACCTTTTGTCTGTATACCTACATTGAAAATTCAAAACGACGAAAAAGATCACAAATTAATTACCAGTTCGTTGAATGACTCCGATTTGAGAAATACCTAATCTATTCCCAGTACTGTTAAAATATTTTTTTACGCCGTGTCTCTTTGTGTTTTGTTAATTACTGTTTATTTTTTGTTAGACAGCGTTGATGTATTGCCACTTCCGATTGTACAATAAAATAACCATTAACAACAAAGAAAGACATTAAACATATTCTGGTAAAGATCACAAGCCGTCCCATTTTGATCGTGGCATTTGCGAATGAAAACGGCACTTTTATGTTTCCTAGTGATACCTTGCAAATTTTTTTATAGAGACTCAATTATACACCTATGATTTCTGTCAAAAATACTTCCATAAAGAAATATAATTTCAATTTATGTTCGTATATTTTTTAAATAAAAATTTCCATCGTGAAGCTACAATAAAATATTTTCTAAAAAATATATTAGAATGGAATTGTTACACTAAAGTGTAGGTGTAACTAACCTACTAAACCTATTTGACAGTACAATATGATATGTAGGTATAATGCTCTACATAGTATATAATAGAGTTTGCGAACCCTTTTATGTAAGCTTGCCAAAATTTCCCAAATATTATCTTTCGACTGTCTAACGTGCCGAGCAGTTTTTAAGAATTCTATTTAAAAAAATGATGATATTCTAGATATCACTCACAGAGAACACACATAATTATAGCTTTAGCACTTTTTTCAATTACACCATACATTTTAGTCCACCAATTTTGAAACTTTCTGCCAGAATTAGTACTATATGCTCCACCAAGTTTTTGTTTATTATTTGGTACAGAAATTTTTGTAGGTGTAAATGAAAAAGTTTGATACTTAATTTTGGTTCTTTACGCACAAATTGACAACAAAATTCTTCCAATCGGATGAGGCATTCTCTCGGTACAGTGGTCTCAAGTATTGTAAATCAATCAAAATCAGAGATTCGCGGTGCGGCTTTTCCCGCCGCCTGATGATGTTAGTGCGATAATATTACATGTGACGCATAAAGCATAAGGACCGATCTATGCAATTATTATACTTATACTTACCTAAGTACATTAATATAAATGCTTATTCTTGAATAGTATTTGCCTGCTATTTTTTATACAAATCGATCTGCCATCTATTATTATTACAGGTATATTTTTCTCAACATAAAACATTCGCGTGCCATGCAAAATCATCTTGCGTGTCACTAGTGTCACGCATATATAGGTTTGCCACCACTGGTATATAATACATATTTTTTTTAAATCTATATGTATTTCACGAAGCCTTTAGTGTGTAAAAACTCTTATCGTTTTTAACTTAGCTCTATTACATTTATTTTTTAGCTCATTCGCCATAAAAATATTTTCATTCAGAACCAGAAGAAGACAATACTTTAATTTAGTTCTTTATTGTATTAAGTTCAAATTCGTGACAAAATAAAAAAAAATATTAAAAACACGTAACAAAAACCACCGGATTACAAAGGAAAGGATGAAGAAAATAAGTATGTAAGTAAACAAATAAGAAATAAAATCATATCGGATAAATTTATTTAAAATATTGAATGATTCAAAAGTATCTCAAAGAATAAGGGCACTCGCACAAACAATTTGAGTTCGAACCCCACTGGGTCCATTTTTTTCTAATTGGTAAAATTGGTGAAAACTACATATTATAATATCTGAGACGATATATTATATTCTATTAAATGTTTCCATGTACAAATTTCTTGATGAAAAGATGATTGATAAATAACTTTACTCTAATCATCCAGTACTACCCAAGAGAGAGATAGAGATAAGATAGAGAAAACGTAGACCTAAAGGCTACTGGATCGACTAACTTGTTAAGTTATACGGAAGTATTTGGCAATGCTTTAGATGTGGTTAAAGGAATGTCGTAATCTATTCGAGGCTATAATTTAGCAGTGGATATATCCAGGCTGATGATGATGATTATAAAAAGTTTAGGTATATTAAAAAAACTTTTATTCTGTTACTTTTTCAAACAAAAAGACACGGTTAGATAATACGTATAATATGGAAAACTCAAGGGTTATAGGAACTTTTACCTCAATTTTATTGGATATATTCGATATTGAGTTGAAATCTTTTTTTAAACTACCTATATATTATATTTTATAATACTTATATAAGCGTTATATTCCATCAGCTATGACAATTTTCTAGAAAACCCTTGAAAATATTTACTTATTCTGTCAACAAAAAGCACAGTGTCCTCACATATGAAAAACCAGGCAGACGAAAATTTCAATATCAATCGTTCGAAATATAAACACGAGCTTTTCCTTCTGATCGAATATATTATTTTATATAAAAAAAGTGTTTATATAAAAAACTTTTGCTCATCAATATAAACGAGTTTAAAAAGTACCTCCATACTACGATATAATATAGGAAACCGATATATTAAATAATATTCATGAACTTAGATCAATATTTTATTGACTGAACATAGGTACATAATTTTAAAATATCTCAAATATATACCAATTAGTATAAATATTTTTTACGAACCAGGACGCTCAATAATTTTCTGAATATATTAACGTAGTTATCTTTATTTTATAATAATTACAAGTATAATTATAATAATTACAACTTTTTATATACAACGTTTTTAAATTTTCTGTTGAATCATATAAACTTGACTTGACTAGCTTAAACGATCAAAAAAAAATGTAATTTATAGAAATAATACTGAAATGTCAATTTGACGCTAGAATTTTAGATGCTAGGACCCCAGACCCCTAGCAACCAATAATGGTGTCGAAATAACTTTTCATACAAAACAGAATTAACTGAAAATGAATTCAATTCTACTTAAAGATGGCTAAAAGTATTAAAAAAAATGCATTGGCATCGTGTTCTGATGATATATTCTAAAAGTTTTAAATGTCTAGCTAGTTGGGAAGTTAGTTAAAAATCGATTGCAAGATTTGTACCGGACAAATAAAAATACGAGCTAAGAAAAACGTTGTTAAAATAAGTTGGATTTATTGTTGGATTTATTGTTACATGACATATCTAGATCAGATGGTCAATTTTTTTTTTCGACGGGACGGAGCAATACTTTTGGGCATTTCATGAACCAGAACGGTGCTCCGGTGCGCTCCTGTCTAATTCGAGCCCTAATTTTACCAATTCTTCAGACATATTATCTACTTACGACGAAAGTAACGAGTAGTTTTTACTTATCAAATTGCGTTGATTTTTGACTATCGGTTTTTGTATTTTAATTCAAGGTATCAATTAAGTGCTTTAATTACTAACCGACGCACGGATCACACACAATTTTAGTAATCACGTACTTGCAATTACTAATATTTCAATAAACTATTTTACTCATTATGAAAAAATACGAAGCCCGACGAGACTTGAAACTGTAGTCACTGAATTCGCGCCTATATGCTTTAGCAATTTAAGGTTCGATTTTTGTGTTTCAAAATCAAGGTGTCAATTATTTAGAATGTCACATTTACTGTCCTTGAAATTTTATGATAAATCCAATAAAAATCTTTATTTAGATTGATCTCCTGTATAGTTTCAAATTGTTACCGCCGCCGCTCTATTAGTTTATCAAAATCGCTCTTCTATTATTTTACTGTCAAGTTATAATACCTAGTGAAATTTTCCTATGATATTAATACCCGATTTAATAAAAGGAAATATATTTCTTTCCGTCAAATTGACAATATCCGTTCTCCAGCCTAATGTATGCTGGCGTGATAGCTATTTCCTTTATATCAAAAAATGACATATTATTATCGACAACATATCCACCATGATGTAAGCGTGACGCTTATTTTGAATGTGTACCTAACAAAATAAATTAGTTTTCCAATGATTTTTTTCTAATCAAACATATTGAATAAAACCTTATCTACATACTAAAAAGAACCTTAGTATATTAAAATGAAACGGGAAACAAATTACTTTTGGACAGCGTTTCCTCTACATTCATCATTATCAGCCTGAATCTATCCACTGCTGGATGAAGGCTTTTTCAAGCTACTTCCACTTCTCTCGGTCATGTGCGTTGCGTTGCCACGTACTTCCGCAGAACTTTGTCATTTCATCGATCCAGCTGCCTCTAGGTCTACCTTGCGGTCGTTTTGTATCTCTTGGATACCACTGGATGACTAAATTTGTCAAACGATTGTTTCTTCCTCGAGCTATGTGTCCAGCCTATCTCCAATTGAGGCTTTTAATGAACTCTATCACATCGCAAACCCTTGTCTGCTTCCTTATCCACTCATTCCTCTCTTTGTCCTTTCGCGTTATGCCCAGCATGCACCTCTCCATACCACGTTGTGCTACTACAAGTTTCTGGATCTCTCTTTTACTTAGGGTCCATGTTTCACACGCATATGTAATCACGGGAAGCACACACTGGTTGAACACTTTGCGCTTTAGGCACAGTGGAAGGTCACTTTTGAAGGCGGCCAAAAGCACTCCAGCCTAGCTTTACTCTGCGAACAATTTCATCATATATACATCGATCTATAGACATTATTGTACATTATTCTACATTATTGTACTATTTGTTATATGTCTCGTCTGAGTACTTACACAATTATTTTGAACACAGATAAATATGCGCTAATATTCAATATTTTTGCACAGGTATACAAATGAACTCATCAAATTATTATGCCACATAAAATAATACATATGTACCTAACTCTAAAGTAAATATTTTTATATAAATTGCACACTATTCTTAACCAATTTATAATTTATTATTTCCACATATTTTACATATTTTTTTATGTTTTTGACTGAACGCCGATCGCTTCTCCCAATCTCAAAATAGTTTGCGGGGAAAGGGGATAGTCTGTTTTATATTTTCTTCAAACCAAAAATGTTAAGACTAAGCGATGGTGCCCATAGAACGCGTCGAGCGGGTGAAGTCGGCGTATGAAGTGTTTATTCATAACCATAATCAGACGTCTCTCGCCGCGCATTACCCTTCACCTATGTAATAAGCGGCCCAAGCAGCACAAAATAATTATTATTACAGCGCCTCTCATAACAAAGCAATAAAAATATTATATTATTTCGGGGCTTGTAATTAATATTTACGACGACATTATTCAACCAGCGAAATATAGGACACGGGACAAAGAGTTCCCTGTTATTAAATAATTGCTTTTCGCCCGTCGATCGACGACGCCTCGAGCAGCGTAATTTTGGTAGCCGTGTTCAATGAATGGACTTCTCTTGTATTTTCATTAAATCGTATCGCCGAGAAGCGAAAAATGGTGACACATGCGGCAGGCGGGGCGCAAGGCATCGTCAAGTCCAGTGGGCGCTGGCGTATTTGATTACGTTGTATTTTTGATGATTTACGCGCCACTTGTAGAAATTTTGCGCGAGCGCCGCACTTGCTGCGTCAATGGGCTTTATGCCTAAAATGGAATGACGTGTGACGTCATTCGCCGTGTGACGTCATTCGCCGTGTGAGAAATGAGTATGTGAAGAACGCAAAATATTTCTTATGAGTAGGTAATAAAAATATTGGTTAGTCGAGTTAAGCACACCAAAAACCTGGTATCACATTTAGGTATCTACTTCTTAGAATATTTCTGTATGCGAACTGCTTAAATTAACTTAAATTTATTTCGCGTTATGGATTGATATGTATCAACTGACAACCTTCACTATTTTCGCCCGAATCTGTCAACATCCGCAAGCAATAAATTCAGCAGAATTTCAACACAATTTTAATTTCACTCAAACAACACTCAATTCTCAAACGTTATCACACATAACCAGAAGTTGCAGGTCTGATGTTCATAACAGGGATAGTTTGGAAACGGGGATCTAATACGGGATGATGCTCGGGTATCGAAAGCTATGCGGAAAGCACTGGGAATACAGGATTTATCCGACGATACGATGTATCTATCCATAAATTGCTCATTTAACTGATTAACATGATAATATGTCCAAACCGTCTCTGTATTAACCACCAAACCTGCGATTTCCTGCAATTTGTGGTAAAACATCTACCCGCCGAAATGCGCGTACACTTAAGTAAAGGCAAATATGAGTGCACATGCGAAACATTATAAATCTTGAAATGATTTTGTGAGAGATAAATAAACTGTCAAATGGCTTAACAATGAGAAAGTGATACAATACGGAAACTCATTGAATCAGGAAAGTTCAGTGATTTCGCAAACATATTGTGCATAATATATTGATAAATTATTCAGATGCACAATTCAAAATAATATTTCAAACGCGTATGCCACTTGCATGGAAGAACCAAAACAAATATATTGGCTATAATTAAGCTTCCGTATTCCAAATTAAATTCGCCAACTTACAAAGTATTGATTTTGTTCTGCTTATTAAATTTAATCAACCACAATAAAATGTTCCGGATATTCCATCAAGCGTTAATACAGTCAAATTCGGAGTTTAACATAACTTTTACTTTATGGTTTTAGTTTTTGTTGACGTCAGTAAAATTTACAACTTTACGTGTAAAAAGGTAAGCAAAAAAAGTTTATTACAGAAATCGAGGTTTATTTTAATAACGGCCAGAGTTTGTATTAATCAATAGGTAGATACAGGACCGCTGCGAGGAGAGCAGCCGCCTGTGTGCGAAAAAAAAACTCAAACCTGAGTCTACATCATGGGTGGCCAACTCGCCCACTAGGTATCAACTTGTGGTCCGTGGAGCAGTGAGAAAATAAAAATAATATCAAATGCTGCCGCTAGATGTGCTAATTTCGCAAATTGAGATTCGATATTAGCTCATGATTTAAAAAAGCACCGTGTACTTTTTGCTGCATTTGCAACGCCATTCTCCGTAGACGTGAATTTATTACCGGGAAATTTACAAATGGAACATTGTGAAATATGTTGCGATGATTAGTTAAAGGAGAAATTCAGGTTGGTTTGGAAGAGTTTTACAAAACATATTTGGATAAGGAGAAATTTCCTGCATTTTACAAACATGTTCTAATGATGACTTCGCTATTTGGAAACACATACACGTGTGGACAGCTTTTTAGTCGGATGAAGCCAATGACATTAATATGGACGAAGCATCTGGAAAATAAAATGACTCTCACTTTGTGTCGGGTCTGCCGGATGGCGAAATTCATATTTTAATATCGGTATCCTACGCTCAAATGAACATTCTGCTTGCAAGCGGTCTGGCGACACCGCTGGGTCTGCCCATACAATCTACAACGTCTAATCTCCGAGAAGTCGTAAGTAACCTAGAATCTGTTTCTAACGCAATGAGTAATGACACTAATACGCCATTACAATAAAGGTTATATTACTATAAATTCTCGAAGCTTGTATCGCATAATGGAAATGGATACGTCATATGGTCACGTGACGTCTACCTATACATCTGTGAATGACTTTCATGCACAATTTTTCGTGCGCGCCGATATGAAGTGAGTTGTCCATCTAATATGTCATTGGATGAAGCATATCAAATCCCGAGATCACTGATGTGCATTTGGAAAACTGTTTGCGTGTAGGAACAACCTCACTCGATACCGATATTGATACACTTAGTTCTGCTACACAAAATCAAACTTCTCACTAAAATTTATTATTTTTATATTATTTTATTTATTTTTTATTATTTAAAAAAGTCTTATCTAATAAATATGTTTGATTCTCATTTTTGTTTATTTGATTAATATATATATATATAATATATATTTCTCTTTTGTTTTGTATAATAAAAAAAATATTTCATCATCTCATTTTTAGAATCTAGCCCGGCTGCTGAAAAGGTTGGCCACCCATGGTCTACATAGTCTACAAATAAAAAAAATCTGTGATCCATGCGAGCTTAGAGCCGGCTTACTAGACTGAAATTGCACGAAAAGTTATAACTATTCACATTCAGATAATTGCTAATTTGAGACAGACCAGGTGTGTTATTATTTAGAATGACTAAATTATTTATAATATATATTATACCTATTGGCGTTAGAGGATAATAATTATTATTGTGTAATAAAATGTTGTTTTGCTGCTTCACACCACGTTTATGCGTATATTTGTATGTATGTGAGTCAGAGCATCATAATGAAATCATCATCATCATCATCGAAATGAGTTAAGTAAAAATGAATGTAGGTATCTAATTATCAAATATTATGTCAGGCCCAATTCACACTTTGAGCCGATTCCTAAAAAAGACCGGAAATTCTGAAGACAATATAGCCGTAAGTATTTGGGATTTCAATGCCGGTATTTCAAAACCGGTATTCCAGTATTTATCAATACCAAAATACCGGTTTTAAAAAACCCAAAATACCGAAGTTTTCGGTATTAAGAAACCACACTCGTTTGCGTTTTTGACAATGAATTTAATGTTATTTCTTCATCAGTTTGTTCTCTATTTTCTATTCAACTGAGTGTATAAGTTATGTGCTGATAAAATGCAAAATATTTACTGAATCCAACATAGGTGAAATAATAATAAAATACAATTCATTAAATATACCCAATTATAAAAATTGTCTCTACAAATTAACATACTGATATTATTTCGAAATAAAAAACATCCGTGATAAATGTTTAATTATTCTATAATAACATTATTGATGATTGTACAATGTTGAATAGAAGAAGCTTTTCCTGCAGCCGCGCTTATTTAAACTTAATGAACTAGCCTTCTTGAAATTATCAATAGATATTTTCAAATTATTTGTAAAAATCACAAATTCTACAATAATTTGATTAATACATATTTTTAAATATCACCATAATACATGTAGCTAGGTAAGTTTTTTCTATAACATAATGTTTTTAAAGATATTGTAATAGGTATATTTACTAATAAGTAGGTACTTATGTTTTAACGGATACCAGTATTTAATAAGAAATACCGAAAAACTGGTATTGCTATTTTTATTCGGTATTGCAATCCCTAGTAAGTATATTAACATTAGAACCATGGAAAATCTAAAATTTCGTTTTACCCAAAGTATTATTTATGGACTTAACACTGTTAATTACTGTAAGGTTACCTGAGGTTACCCAGCCCATCAAACTGCAAATATTTTAGTTAATATTATGCATTTTGTCATCTTCATATTTTGGCTATTCATAGAATCATTTAATTAAACTGTTATTAATTTCAAAATCAATAACATTCAGTAAATACATTTGGCTGTCTCGATATAAAAGGACGAGACCTGCTTTAGGAGGTGACCAGGAGTTGAGATGTAGGTAAGTCGGATTGGAGGTTGTTTCGATGAATGGAGGGGCGAGAGTAGTTTATTGCTGCGTAAACAGTATACAGTTGGTACAAGAGTTATGTAAGCGGTCCGAGGCTCGGTGGAAGTGATGCTGTAGTTCCAGGCACGGAGAATTCTTCACTGGTCCGAGGTTCTATGGGAGAGATGCTATGCGGAGCGATATGGAGACTGAGGTCTGACTAACACGAAGATTACCGATATTAATACTGAAACTAACTCATAGACTCGGACTCACTATTTATATACATGAATATTAACTAAATTGCGAGAGTTATTGTTGATGTAGTTTGCAATTATTGCGAAATATGCTGGCCTCTGCATTATTGAAACTTAGAGCGTTTTGATGACCAAGGCCCGAGGTAGTTGAACCTCATCAAAGAATATCAAGCGTGTAGAATATGCTGACTGTAGATGGGACGAATATGCGATATTTAAATAACTTGCCAAAATAATGCTGACAAGACCCGAGGCCATTACCCACTTCATATATATAATAATTGATAAATACCTATTATAAATTATAAGAGCACATTGCACACAGAGCATCGCGTTCAGTTACGAACAAAGGAGATAGATCCAAAAGTTTATGCGGCCAAGAGAGACATACTCATTTGTGAAAAAGTGATATGGAAAAAAAGGCGTGAGATCAAGATAGTATTATGATTTGTTGGCTGTAAGAATGTATAGAAATACTCGTTTGTAGGTTGTGATGACTTTTTGATTATTTTAAAACAAAATATAGCAAATAATGTTGATAAAACCTTGTTAGATTTAGGCACCCTAATTTTACCTTTTACCCTAACTCGATAACTCAAGGTTACACCACTGGAACGGTTCATTAGTATCATAAAGGGATGGTTAAGGCAGTCTGGATTTTACGTAGAGATATAAGAACATTCTTGATTTTTTTTTTCTATCACTTGGCTACCCGTGTGCGCTACACACGTTGCGCTGAAGGGTGTGGCGACTCTGGTTATATATATAAAATGAGCAGTATTAACTTACACTCACTGGATGTAAGTTTATATTCATCAAATTCTCGATTAATAGTAAAAACCAAAAATAAAAACGGTCCAATAAATCTTCATGATTCGCTACAAATGGAGGCTGTTTAAACGGGAATGGGACAACTGGACGCCAGGACAATTGGACGTCGCATTGTCGTAGACACGTATACAGAACCTACGAGGAATTTTAATCAGTTTCTATCTACTACTTAGTAGTTTCAAATCCTTTTACTCTTAAAATAATGTTTTTTTATTGCGGATTGAAAATTACCATGCCTAAGGTTTTATATAAAATAAAAAACTCTTTTTTCGTTGGAACTTAAATATATACACGATTAAATCATTATTTACGTGTGCGTATTTAAATGCTCACCGACTATTAAATCATAATATATAGATAATAATATTAAATATATTTTTTTAAAGTACCTATAAGTACTTACGTCAATTTAATTACGAATGGCGTGGCATCCAGTTGTTCCGGCGCCAAATCGTCCTAGACCCGTTTAAACTACTTTCAATACTTTGCTGATATTCCACCTGGTTACCTCACGCCTACTGTCAAACAATAACTTCTTATCTCTGTGTTAAAACTGTGAAACAAAAAGCCCCTCCTGTTTAGTTAATCGCTTTTCCGTTTTCAAACGAGGAACGCCTCTTAATAAAAGTATAATTTCATTTTACGCTTGCGTGGCGTATAGATCTTTAAATTTACGTAATTTGATGCTTTTTACAGTAAAAATATGTCTAAAACGATGCGAGAAGTAAACTTTTTGTTTATTACGAAGAAGAAAAAGAGTTCTACCTAAAAAGACAGCCTATACATTATTTAAACATGCGTTGCCGCCATGACAGGTATGTCACTGAGAAGTCTTCTATATGTGACTACGACGACGTTGTCGGACAGTACTGGACATCGCAATTTATCACATGGCATGTTTCTTTTAATGCAAAATTTAGTTCTTTTTACCACAAACCCCCTTTTTTAAAACTCCAATGTAGTGATATACCTATTAGAATTGTCCAGTCGACTGAAAGAGTATCATAGTATTATGACACCTGCAGATCTTCTTGTTGTGAAACAATTAGACATGCAGATCTCGTTTCTTTGTATTAAACATCTATAAAAAAGCCGAACATACATTGGTCAATTATTAGAGTCTCAAGTCACTAAAATTGTTGGTCAGGTCGTGCAATTTGAGTATTAAAACCATCTATAAACTCAAAATGACTGTGAATTTACGAAATGTTGGTATGGAATGATTAAGAAGCAAAAAGATTGACTATTGACAGGGATTCTTAGATGTTCAACGTGGTCCATTTTCTTTACTTAAATATCAAAAATGGGCAATGGTAAAGAAGAGATGAATGGACATGTTTATTTACTGAATAATTTGTATGGGAGAATAATATTGTATGGAATAAATATATGCGTAAGTATATCTACTTTTCATACACAAACAACCTTTTTAAAAAATGTATTTATTTTTCGCATACGTAAAAAAGTTGAATACAACCAAAGGCATTCATTGAATATAAACATTTCCTTGAAACTTTCTGATAATGTAGTTTGAATAAACGTTTTATTACAACATGAAAAATGTAATCTTTTATCAAGAAATACCAGAATCATAAATCAATATCATGCTAACAGTAGGTGAATGTACGAGTTGTATAAAATACAAAGTGAAGAATTCTTGAACCAAGAAGTAATGTGATGGAGCGTTACGTATTATATTTTAATAAAAAGGTATTTTAAAAACACTTATCATAATTATTATAAAATAATTACAAGATAAAAAGAACTTTTTATATACAACATTTTTAAATTTTCTGTTGAACCATATAAACTTCACTAGACTAGCTTAAACGATCAAAAAAATTATATTTGATATGTCATATTGATTTCCATAGTAACGCACGTATATATTAATAATTTAGTTGCTAGGACCCCAGACCCCTAGCAACTAATAATGGTACCGAAATAACCTCTCATACAAAACAGAATTAACTGAAAATGAAATCAATTCTACTTAAAGATGGCTAAAAGTATTAAAAAAATGCATTGGCATCGTGTTCTGATATATTCTAAAAGTTTCAAATGTCTAGCTAGTCGGGAAGTTAGTTAAAAATTTGATTGCAAGATTTGTACCGGACAAACAGCCACCGGACAAATAAGAATACGGGCTAAGAAAAACGTTCTAAAATCTAAGGAATCTTCATTTTAATCGGGTCTACGAAGAACATAATATTCATGTGAATTTAGTAAAGAGTAACACCATAAATGAAATAGTAAGTTAAAGTAGGTATGTCACTATTGTAGAATTATTATTTTACACCTAGCGGGGAAAATTCGAAGCGATTTTAAAGTGTTTAAATTATTCAATATTTTGTAATAAGAATGCATAATTGGTATTATGTGAGGGTATTTTCTTTGCTTGGTTCATAGTGTGAAAATTAAATATATATATATATATATATTTACGACACAATGAATAATGAAAATGCTCCTGTCTAGCTGATGATGTATATGCGACGTGTATCTCATCCTTTCATTTAAAATGTATGTATTGTGATTTGGGAACTTAGAAATAATGGGAACTGAAATACCTGACGGGTAAGGAGTGGCAGGTAACCGATCTCGAGTAAAGAAGAATTCGGGATAAACTTAAACACGTGTCAAGAATACGTCATACGTCGAATACTGACAATTGCTCTCGGTTTATGCATTGACGATAATTTAATATTGGTATATTACACACACCATTGCACGTTCATAACGCGTGTTTCATTGTCGTAAGATACTCACACATTCAAAACCTTCCATCAAAATTTAACGTATTGAATATAGCCTATCGGAATTCTATTTATTATCTGTTCTGTGATTGTGATCTTGAATTAACTTATTCAGCGCATCTATTATATACAAAAAACTGCTTTCAGCCTTTACGGCAGCTAACTAAGGTAGGTAAGTATCAAAATATTAACACTTATTGTAACAATTACAATAAGTTAGCCATCTGCGGGTCTATTCTATACACAAGGCGACTATCGACCGCTAAAGTGATAAAGTGATAGTATTTATTACATATTTGTATTGAGGTATTATAATTGTTACAATAAGTTAGCCATCTAAACAGTCAAAACTGTCTATCTCGCTCTAAATTTTATCACAGCCAAGAGAAGTGCTGTTAAAATATAGCACTTATTGCAACAATTACAACCAACTTATTGTAATTGTTACAATAAGTGTACTTTGATTGAAACCTACCATAGTTAGCCGTCGTATTCGTCATTTTATCACTTAAGCGGTCGATAAGTATAGAATAGACCCACAGAACTGTTAAAACATAGCACTTATTGTAACAATTACAACTAACTTATTGTAATTGTTACAATAAGTGCTAATACTTGGATACTTTCTTACCCTATATAGCGGCCGAAAGCAGTCTTGTGTATAGAAGAGATGCGCAGAGATATCGCAATCGTACCTGCTGTTTCAATGAGCAAATACGTATATTAGGTTAGAAACTTTCTGATTTCTTTATCCCTATACAAAGTTAGTTTTTGTATACTTCGTTTTATTTACCTTTCACATATTATTAAGAATGTAAATTTGTACCGAATACAATTATAGAAAACATAAATTTTGCGTATACAAAATGTCGTTTCAATAGAACAACATTGCCTGTACGATTCTAGTTCTTACATTGTCTTGGATGTTATTCTGTTGCCGCCTTTTGCTAATTTTACGCAATGTTAGTGAGAAGCCCCCAGAGAATTGACACGATAGGCACCTTTCCTAAACAGCTTGGGAGAAGTAGCTCACAAACTTCTTGTATTTTATATGTGCGAAACCTTATTTGTTCTGGAATAATAAGAATGTTACTACAGGGCACAAATAGAGCCTTACATACGCACACATTTTTGTACTTGGCTTACAAAGATTATATTTATTTTAAGTAGTAAGAAAGTAGTCGTATTTTAGCAAATATTCAATTTATGGCAACTAAGTGAAATTTTATAATGATTACGAAGAATAATCTAGTGTCACAAATGTGGCGCCAGACTCGATGTTTTCAGGAAAATCATTCCACACGTCTCACGTATAAAAGTACAAATTAGTTACATAAGTCACATAAGAGAAATCAAAAATAACGAATAAAGTAACATTGCAAAGAAAGGTGCATTTTGGGCATAACGCGGAAAGATCACAAAATAAACAACACTACCATATACCCTAAAAGGAATCCACTGGCGGTAATTATTATATTAAATACATTCTGAAAGGAAAAATTCAAATATTTATTGTTGTTTAATTTGTAACCCCTCAGATCCCCAGCCAAATTTGTATAACGTTTGTTCAAGTTGAATGATGATAATGGAAAAATAATGTGGATCACTGCCAGTGTTGGTACTGGATATTTAATCACAGCCTACTTGAATTTGAACATGTTTGAAACCAATATGCAATTGTATATAATATATAGTGGGAGATAAAAATTACTCAGTTAACATAGAGTTAAATCTTAATTAATTTAATTATTTATTTATAAAAAGAGTATTACGGCATTACAGCTATTGGCCAATGCGCCATAATACTTAATAAATACAAATGTATAAAAATATCTTAATTACAAATAACAATAAAAAGACAGCATGTGTAAATATTATAGAAATATGATAATTTATACAATTATAAATTTAGCCTATTTAATACGTCCACAAACATTATATAGTTAATAAAAAACAAATCAACCTTTATGGTGCCATCAAATAAGCTAATTGCACGATACACAGCATCATGAAACATAACATCTGTCCTGCGACGAGGTATCTTAAAGACCGTGGAGCTACGAGTGATATTGGTGGGAACATGAAAATTAATATTTGCCAGTATATACGGATTGTAAATGAACCCACGAAGAAGTAAAAAGAAATGCTTTAAAAGAACAATCACTCTTCAGGTAGACAGGGATTGCATTGATAGCATACCCAGAAGAAAACGAGTCGGGAAATTCATTTTATTGTCATTATCATAAGGAAAGAACCCGTATGTTCTTAAGTAAAGAAATCTAAGAAATCTATTGTGGACTCGATCCAACTTAATTGTGTGGATGGACCTATTAGGACTCCAAATAATGCTGGCATATTCAAGAATACTCAACACAAATGATACGTATAATGTACGTAGCACTCGGACGTTTTCGAATGATTTTGAAACCCTCATTACAAAACCAAGCATTTTGCTAGATCTATTACTGATGTCAAGTATATGCTGATTGAAAGTGAACTTTGCATCATACAATACACCCAAATCTTTTATCTCCGTTACCCTACTCAATATTATACCAGACAATGTGTATGGGAACAATACGGTGTGCCTTGAACGACTGAATGAAATAATATTACATTTGGAGGTAGCGAATTCAAGTTTATTCAATATACACCATTGCGAGATAGCATCTAGGTCAGACTGCATCATCGCACAGCATAATGGGGTTTCAATAGTTCGAAAAAGTTTAAGATCATCTGCGAATAGCAAACAAGAAGAATTGGTTATAACTTTGACAATATCATCAAAAAATATTAAAAACAAAATTGGGCCAAGATTTGAACCTTGAGGAACACCAGAGTTTGTTCTAAAAATCCGCGATCCATTCCCATGGTAATCAACAAATTGACGGCGATTTTTCAAATAAGAAGCATCTGTCTACATAGAGCTTGCGGCGTCCTGTCAATAGGTAGCACCACATATGAGTCTCTTTTTGAAGTCACGCCGCTACATGACCTCATTTTCCTAATTATAACATGTATTGTGGTATAAAAGTAAGTTTACGTATTTATTTAAATAAAATTATTTATGCAATTAACTAGTCTTTTGTTCATCAAATAATTCACAAGAATTGATAATGTATCACAATTTCTATATATATAATTTAAAAATACGTCAGATAATATTATTGTCTACATATCTACTAAAAAAAATTTTGAAAAAAATACAATGCTCAGCAGGATTCGAGTTCGCACCCAATGTGCGTTACCTTTACTAATTACACTTCTGTTAATTACGTAAGTAGTTAATGTCAACGTTTCTCTGGAAAGTTTTGTAAAAGTTTATAAACTTTACTTTTAAAAGCATTATTTCAGAAACTCCAGTCAACCTGTGGTGCGTCAACTTTATTCCGAAGTAATGCTTTTCTACACGGAAAACAACATTCATAATGTTTACATAATATATTTTTATCACGACGGCCTGTGAGCATCTGGTGTGATGAGAATAGATTTTTTGCCTTAATTCATTAGACGATTTTTATATTTTGAATGAATGTAATAATTAGCGGGAAAAAAATTAACTATACGTCAATCAATGTCATTAAAGACTGTCTGTAAAACTGAAAAAGTCTATTAATTTTGCAAATGAATTGAAAATAATAAAATAAACCACAGACAAAAATAATGTTACAATTTGTCTAAAAACATTAATCCACACTATTTATTACGTATTTCTAAAAAAAATCGACAGAATTCCTCGATTTATAATTTTAAAAAAAATGGTTACGTACATAATGTTGAAAACACCTTAGATACGTATCCGGAAACTTGTACGTATGCAGTTCGCCGTATCACAAATCACCGTGAAATATTGTATCGGAAATATGTGATCGTATATTAACCTTCCAACCTCTTTGGGTCGTATAGTACTGACATAAAATTTCTGTTTAAATAAAACACGATTCTTGTCGTTTTACACTTTACAGAAAGCGAGCAGAAAACAATTTTTTAAAATAGCCGATATATTGGATCATTTGTAAGGTTAGGTTAGGTTTTCATTAGAATTAATGAATTTTGCCAAAATCAGCTATGAAAATTGAATTAATGTTCATATTGAATCTAATAAAATTGGAGACCGTATAGTATACGGTCATCTCTTTCCGATTAGAGAGCTCACGGTGAACTATGCCACGGTGAAATTTTATTGTTTTACGTACAATTTACATGTAATCTTTTAGTTAGATAATACATACTTAGTATATACCGAGCAGCTTAAGAATCGGCCTATAAAATTGTGGGTCCTAGGTTCAAATCCTGAGTCTGGCAAATACACATAATATTTTTTTATTTGTGTTTGAGTATGGACCTAATAGGTTGAGCAAGTGGTTAGTATCCATTTCTCGTAAAACACCTGTTAAAATAGTCTCCACCCTGTGGAGGCCCATATGATCCTCTCAGAATCGAAGTATTATAGTATAGTATGAAAAATGTTTGAAAAAAATACGCTGCCGAGCGGGACTCCCTAATTACGACGATATTAACTAATAGTCATAGAAGTACGTATGCGTTAATTTTGGCATTTTGGCAGTCTTGATGACTGCCGTATTCTGGGGGTACCGAATTGGAAAGCGGCCACACTGGATAGGGACAGGTGGAGGGAGCTGTTGGAGGAGGCCAGGACCCACACCGGGTTGTCGCGCTTCTGATGATGATGATAATTGTCTTGATGCCTTGATGGCTAGTGAACGTCAGGATGTATTCAAATTTTAGTTTAAGTAGAGCGTTGGAGCGGGATTTGGAGCAGTGGAGCAATGGAGTTTTACCCGGAGCAGGAGCGGAGCCAGAGCACTAAAAATTTGTAGTACCTCACTGATCCGGATATTTTTTTTATCATTATTTTTTCGTCCTAAATTGCAATAAAAATATTATATTTGACACTTTGCAACACCGGAGTTATTTGAAATACGGCAACTCTGCCGAGTCATAAATAATAACCTCACTTTTTGACAGAAGCGGCAGATAATATACTTATTAATTACAGTATTGTTTAATATACTTAATTAATAATTAAAAGAACACTTAATAAATCTTATTTCAAAACTACTTATATTTTATTTCTTAATATTTGTATAATTATCATAGATTGGAGCTGAAGCAATTATTAGATCCCGGAGCGGAGCAACTCAAAAATTGGTCCGCTTCAACTCTCTGGTCTTAACGTAGTTACTTGCATTTGGCTTGTAATTTCATCGTAACTGGATAAATTTCAATTTGTGAAAGAACAGGGTTTGAGTCCCATCCAGCGTATTTTTTTAGTAAGTATATATCTGAGGTCATTTCAAATTATGTATGTTTAATAGAAATTAATTTTCTGTGGGCTAATATATACGTACTTTGTAGTAAAATATTAAGTATTTCCATTTACTTACGTATATAAATGTATTGAAAAATTATACATTTCGAAAATTCAACTAAACATGCATTATATTAAAATAGCATTAAAATATGAAAAAAAAATGTGTTGCTACATTTCAAAATCAGCCAAGTCCACCTTTATGTATTTTTGACTTTTTTGTAAATTGCTGAAGAACTACTGCTTTCTAACATTTCTGCATTATCAAAATGTGGAATTTATTAATTTTAAATATTATATACTCAAAATAATATAAACTTTCACCCTTGTCACTGTGTATTTGAGAAAACAAAAAGCTGTTTTTCTCCTATTCATCTATTATGGACTTGGCTGATTTTGAAATCTAGCGACACAAATATTATTTTTGATAAGCGTACATATTATTATCATGACTTATTTTATTCATATTATATTTTCATAAATTGAATACGAATCAGATCTCTTATACCACTGTCATTAGCTGACATTACGGCTTGTTGTAGTGTTTAAAAGATATTATATATATAAAATACGTTATCTTTGATACTAGACGACTCATTTTGTGAATATTACCAACCCGGATTTGAATCCAAGCCGTGCGAATTAATTACGACAGAATGATAACAACAGATATACATTTATATTATTTATTTTGGATAAATGGAAAAATTCGTTATTTTATATGCCATCGTGTTCACAAAATCTCTTAAGCCGATAAGAACATAGTCATGCCGTGATATTCAAGTAATTAAATGTCAAGATTATTGAGCTAAAATGCTGCGAGGGATAATTTACAAGAGATAAATTTAAAATAATAAAAAATATTGGATCCATTTTTACAACGTTTTTATTGGGTCGTATTCTCATTTGTCCGGTGGTTTTTTTATCCAGTACAAATCTTGCAATCGATTTTTAACTAACCTACCGACTAGCTAGACATTTGAAACTTTTTAGAATATGTCAGAACACGATGCCAATGAATTTTTTTAAATACTTTTAGCCATCTTTAAGCATAATTTAATTCATTTTCAGTTAATTCTGTTTTGTATGAAAAGTTATTTCGGAAGAAATCCGTAATCCAATCCACTATTATTGGTTGCTAGGGTCCTAACAACTAAATTATTAATATATACGTGCGTTACTATGGAAATCAATATGGAATGTCAAAATGATATTTCAGTATTATTTCTATTAAATACATTTTTTTTTGATCGTTTAAGCTAGTCAAGTCAAGTTTATATGATTCAACAGAAAATTTAAAAACGTTGTACTTATATAAAAAGTTCATTTTATCTTGTAATTATTTTTAACTCAATACTATAGGCACCTACTGCCATTTCTTTCCAGTAAGACAGTGCTACAACGGTGATACGGCGAAATGTAATAATTATACGTACAATTAACATGTAACCAGTAAACTCGATCGAAATTATGCAATTCGTTTTAAATACCCGTAATATATTTTATGCTGATTTTTGTTAATATACTTGTCTTGTTAGTAAATTATTGTACTCATATTGCATACATTCATCAATCATTTTTTTCATGTCACATTCCAACAACATTAAATTTCACCATCAAATACCATTTTTATGTCAACTCTTCATTGTGTTACTTAAAATTATTACAATAACTAATAACATAACTCACATTATGAAATGGTTATTTATTATAATGCGGACATTATCTATTTGTCAACCTAATAATAATTAGAATTCAATAATTACTTGTATGTTGCTTATTTTTTCTGAGACTACAAAAAATATATTCAACATTGGCAATCAATAATTTAGACATGTACAATATGGTTAACGTTTACATAATTGATTTATTACATGTCATGATAGAATACTAATCGTTCGTGATATGATTAACGCTGAATCAAACTTATCACTTTAGTAGAGTTTATCTCGAGTATCCAGACTAGACCTTTATGTAAATTAAGAACCTGTTCAACTAGACTCAATCCCAGGATTAACACAGATCTATATTATATTCATAAAATTTGTAATATACTCAACAGTGATTAATTTAGTAAGAATTATTAAGGGCCCCGAGCTGTATAAAAATATAAAATGAAGAATATAGGGCAGGGATGGCAAACCTTTTAACGTACACGTGCCAAAATTTCCCAAATATTATTTTTTGACTGTCTGACGTGCCGAGCAGGTTTTCGAGTAGTTTAAGCAGGAAAAAATTCTAAATAAGGAATTCTATCAAAAAACGTTCAAAAATTATAAGCAATTGAGTTCTTGGGTATTATTACTATAATTTACGATTGATTAATGTTATTAGTAAAAATATTATTAAAAACCGAATAAAATACGCATTTTAAATATTATATAATATTAAATATATATATTGAGGTACCTATTTGTAAAACTTTTTGTAAAAAAAATATCTTTTAAATCACATACTTATTATTATCGCCATCCCTGATATAGGGGGTCTCCTAGAACTATTATAATAGTGAAACAACTTATCTTTTAAATTGCGCAGATTGCGATTTCTTCTACTGCGCACGAATAACATAGGAGAAATTTAAGTATTTGTACTGTTCTGAAATGAAGTCAATATACAGTGATGGCTAACCTATGGCACGCGAGATGATTTTGCATGACACGCGATTGTTTTATGTTTAAGAGAAAAAATAAATAGTTATAATAATTTAATAAATATTTTTTTTCCATTTTTTTACAGACCTACGTAAGTAAATATACATATATATTATTAAAAAAATAATGATGAACAAACCATGCGGATTTTCTACGGTTTTTAATAACATTTTTACCAATAATTTTTACCTATCGATGCGCAAACGGAAACGACGAAATTCATTCATAAATGACCGATCGCATTGCCAAAAAAAAAAATGCAGAATAAACATTACGTTAGTTTTTAATTGCATAGATCAGTCATTAAGTTTCATGCGTCATACATAATATTGTTGCACTCACCTCATCAGACTGCGGGGATCTGATTTTGATCTATTTACAATCATTTTAATGCTTGAGACCACTATAGCGAGAGTATACCTCACCTGACCTGAGCAATTCTCAATTTGTGTGTAAAGACCTTACTAAGTAATACAGACATACTCAATAACTTAATTATATTTTTTGAACCTTTTTAATAGAATTCTTATAATTATTTATTTCCCAATGAAAAACTGCGCGGCATGTCAGACATTCAAAAAATAACATTTTGGAAATCTTGGCACGCGTACGTAAAAAGGTTCGCCAACCCTGGTCTATAGCATCGTTATCTCTCGTTCAGCGTCGCTCTAATTAACTACGTCATATTTTCTGTCAAAACTATCGAACTTCTAAGTGGTATGTTAATACCCTTGAACGATATAATATTATATATAATGTCTCAGTGGAGGGGGATGGAGGTAGGCTGTAGGAGATTCGACATAAATAGCGCACACTAAACTTTGTCAGTCATACTTATTTGTTTCGGCATAACAGGCATGGTTAAAAAAATCTTGTGTTAAAATAAACGTCCTACAATTTCATTCGTCTGAACTAAATTACTTTCGTGGTCAATCTGCAGTGGTCCATGAACCAAATTTCGTACAGCTCGATAAATTCAAACATACAATATCGATATTGTTTCAGGGTTTTTTCTAGAATGTATGTTTCTGAGGTTTCAAAATTATGTATTTTCAATAATACTTCTCCTATAAAAAAGTGTCCGGCAAATAAAAAATGATATTTATAATATAAGAAAATATTATGGACATAACAATATTTTACATCAGATACAATTTCATTTCCTAAACCTATACTCCGGAATATTGTTTTTTTTGTGAATTTTGATATGATTTTGAATTACCAAAAATTTGGAAGAAAACGAAGAAGTCTTTGTCGATCTAATGATTGCATTAACAATTTTACTGGCACGATATTCGGTTTACGAAACATGACCTAAATTATGTTTTTTTTTTTTTGCTGATTTTTAACAAATATTTACATGATGGTTCACCATCTAAACTGAAATTACAATGAAAATAATAAAAATATAATAGTTTCTGCAATCCGATGTTAGTTTAAGAAGCCATAGCGAGCGATAGATATTTATTATTATTATCATACAGAATTGAAGCGAGGGCAATGAGAAAAAGATCATATTATTATTATTATTATAAACTGAAGTTAGGTTATATGGCTTTCTAGAAAAACATTAAATTTTTTTTACATTATCCCATTACGCCAAGAGAAAATCAGTCATGAGAAATAAATAATAATTGAACATAGAAAATCTGCATACTTTAGACCAGTATTTCCCAATAGTATTGTCGCCCATTTTTAAATGCCAAAAATTTCAAACGAATCGTCACTTCATTTTTTATGTTTTTATTCTTATAATGCTATTCTGGTATTCAGGCATAAAATACAAACATTGCCTCAGTTTTGGATAGTCGTATCACTGAAATCAGTCAAATTATTGTCTGGACTTTCGACTACATATTCGAAAGAAAAGATACACATATACGCACATTCCAAATTTGAAAAATAAACCGACACTGAAAAAATATATTTATTTTAATCGGGTCGTGAAAGAAAACAATTGATAAATTTAATGATACTCTTATAATATTTTGACAGATACTAGTATATCCTAGTATACGAGTACTAGCATATCGAATAATAAATGACATTAAACTTAATACCAGATAATGAAGTCTAAATGTGATTTTAATTAAAATAATTTCTGTTGCAGATAATACGTCATATCTAAGAATGTTGACAGGTGGCTCTGCCACCCCATAATTTTTTCAATTAATATATTTTTGTTAATAATACTATTAGTCTGAATACTAAAAATATTAATAAAGACAAAGATATATGAATATTTTTTCGTGGAATAGTAAGATCTTTTTTGATCTCGAGATTTTATTTACAGAATATTATCGATTTACTGATCACTGGTGTACTTGTATATGTAAAATTTGTTCTCTGTAAGTATTAGTATTAGATGAAAATATTTATTACAAATAAAATGTATTTATTATAATGTACGAGGGTGGTCCCAGAAGTACCCGACCTAACAAAGAAAACACAAAAAAATTGGGATTTTTTTTTATTTCTCTACGACACTCTACGCAGTCTTCTTTTAGGTCGATACACTTTTTGCAGCGATGTTCAATAGCTTTGATACCCCGTTTATAGTGAGAATCGTCGAGCTCCTCAAAATAGCCATCAACCGCCGATCATTGTTGGCAAATCTTTTACCACCGAGCCATTTTTTCAAATTTGGAAACTGAAAATAATCCGAAAGGGTTACATCTGGCGAATAAGGCGCACGAGGAAGCAATTCGAACTTTAACTCATTGATTTTGGCCATCGCGATAACGGATGTGTGAACTGATGAATTGTCCTGATGAAACGAAACTATCTTTTTCGCCAAATGCGGTTGTTTTTTCTTGATTTCATCACTCAAATGCTGCAATAAGTTTGCATAATATACGACATTGATTGATTTTCCTTTCTGAAGATTATCAATGAAAATTACCCCACGCGCATCCAAAAATCTGACGCCATGACCTTGCCTGCAGATGGAACTGTCTTCGCCTTCTTTGGAGCCGATTCTCCTCTTTCAGTCGATTGTTTTGACTGTTCTTTAGTCTCAGGTGTAAAATGATGGACCCATGTTTCATCCATGGTTATGAATAAATGCAAAAACTCTGCTTTATTGCTGTGAAACTTCGACAAACACTCGATTGAAACATCCTCACGATGCTGTTTTTGTTCCATTCTGAGTAATCGCGGCAGCCACCTTGCGCACAGCTTTTTCATGTCCAAATTTTCAGTCAATATGTGATATACAGCACTTTTTGAAATGCCTACCATGTCTACTAGCTCGCGCAATTTCAGTTGACATTCATCCAATACCATTTTGTGGATTTTCGTCACTATTTCTGGCATGGTCGCCTCATTTGGTCGACCACTGCGATGTTCGTCTTGGCAGCTCGTACAGACTCGTTTAAACTCACCCACCCAATATGTTACTGTGGTAAACAAAGAAGCAGACACCCCAGAGTAAAATCTAGCGCCGCTCTGATATTGGTTGGACTGAAGCCTTTCAAATGAAAGTTGCACATAAGTTTGACCAATTTTTTCCATGTTTACAAATTCACTGAGAGCGTTCACTGTTGATGGCTGACAAATAATTACTGAACAACGTAGCGTCGTCAAACTTCAAATTTAGGCTTTAAAAGGTTGGTACTTTCTATCATGGTCACTATTTTTAAACAAAACTGCTATGTATACGTCAGGTCGAGTACTTCTGGGACTGCCGGTATATGTAAGTATTTTTTTTATTGTCGTAATATAAAAATAGCGTCACAACTAATTATTTATTCTTAAATAACATTTTGATTGAAATATAACTATTAACATAATACTACTTTATTGAATCTCAACTTTCAAAAAGTTTTTTGCATCTTACGGCTAGCGAGAAGGTCTATTCTTATCAAGACTAGACCATAATAGATTAAAATCATCTAGCGCAGGAAAGTTTTTTCTTGGAAAAACTTCCCGGAACGAGAAATATGATCTCTTAAAAGGATCATTATACGATGGAAAGAAGGTGTCCGCAATGATATGGGTAAAAGAAGGCTCTGTTGGATACGCAACTCTACATAACGACTTCAAGATTGTGTTGATGCTGATGGAATTATTACCACAGGTAAGTACTGCAATTTTATTGGGATCTTCGTTTTTCCAAGTAAAATTATAGAGTCTTTATTCTAGTATAATATGTTCATACTTATTATATTGATACGTAAAGCACTTATATACATAATATGCAATACAATAATTGTAACAAAGAAAACCTTTATTCTTCCCTCATACAATATAATATTATTATAAAAATTACATTTTTGTTAAAATCCACCATTTCTTTTTAAAGATAAGGTTACTGGTTCGGTTCATTTTTAAATCTAATGTGTTTCAATTCTCGGTTTTTTTAATAACCCAATGGACTTAATTACCTATTTATTCCGAGTTATAAGTATGGTTTATTTTAATTTCAACACCAGCGCTCGAAATGGAAAATTTTACAAACCAGAGCGTTGGATAATTTTCTAAAAATACAATAACATATTATTTCATCTAATTTTATTTATATTTTATTAAAAAAATAAGTGTGTCATAAGTAATAATGACAACCAAGTTTATAGGTATTAAACTACATTGGTAAAAAAACTTTTATAATATTATCATATCATTTATTGATAATTATATCAAATATCATTTTTTGGTATAATTGGAACCGCAATGAGTGAACAATAACTAAAAATTTAAAATGAATGTAAATTTCAGATTCTAGACATTTCTAATGGTTTTCCGATTCCGTTTTCATACTAATTAAGAGGGTTACAAGATTTCAGAGTTTGGTTTACGTTTCCATTTCTCTCAAGTTACTCTCCAAACCAATAAATATTTGAAAGTGGCTTGCTTTCTATATTTTTCCCCTACGTAACAAAATTAATAAAACATAATAATATTAGCCACGTAGGTACTTCAGTGAAACGGCAAATAATTTTCAACTATAGGCGCGCCGAAATTTTGGACTCGCTCGCATTATGAGAGAGAACGTCGAGCTGAAATCATGTCACTTTGTTTCGTGATGGCGACGGGCGTATTAATTCTTAAATCGTGTAAAGATGACTAAAAACGTTACCCATTCACTTTAAAAAGAAAATATGAAAATGAATATAATATATTAGTATTACTAATAGAACATACGTTAAAGTTCCCACCACCACCCGTCATATATGCACAGCCGTGGATATGCACGGCCGCTTTCTATGATGCTTTAAACTTGTCTGAAAGAAGTGATTTTAAGTGCTCATTCCGTCCCGAGACGGAGCCGCACGGGACTGATGCTACAACCATGCACAGTAGTGCTTAAAGAATAAAGTTAAGAAAGAATTTTTTTTTTTTTAAATGGACGTATGTCGGATTTATATGACAAATTATATTTTGTTTGGCATGCGTCATTTGCACCCGCGGCCCGCAATCCGCGCATCGCCTAGCCACGATCTTTTTAGACCGTGCCTCAACTGAGGTACAACTTAAGCTAATTTAGATTTTTAAGAAAAAATATAGTTATAAATAGTTAAAATGTCAAAAATATCTTCCAGATATACGAAATGGATTGTGGTATATTGACGGTCATTATTAAATTGTGTGAATTTATATTATATTTTTTGTTTCATTCAAGTATTATTATTAATAAGCAATGTACGGAATTGCGACTTATTTCTATTTGCAAAAGTATGAGTACTTTTATATTATCTAATACTGTACGCTCACGGTGGCCGCGCGGCTTAAGCGTTGGACTATTACGTCGTGGGTCCCAGGTTCGAATCCTGGGTCTGGCAAGTACACATTTTTCAATTTGTGTGTGAGTCAGGGTATGGACCTAATAGGTTGAGCAAGACGTGGCTGACATCCATTTCTCGTAAAAACAAAATCTGTTAATACAAACCTCTACTCTGTGTTGGTCCATACGACCCTATTAGGATCGGACATAGTCGGAATGAATACTGTAACCATTTTATCTCATGAACACAATATACCATTATAAAGTTAAAGTAGTAGGCATTTTAATTGTGCAAAATTATACAAACATTTTTTAAATTGGGTTCAATATTTTATGATATTCGTTTATTTAAATACATTTTTAATCGCTTTAACTGATAAAAGAACAAAAAAAATATACATATGTACGTTATTCTCTATTGATATTTGCGAATAAATTAAGCTTTCATATCAAAAAAGTTGAAGGGCGATAACACTTTAATGCTCCCAAATTGAAAACAAAGCTAGACTCTATTATGATTTTGTCTTTTCTTTCAGCATTCGTCCAGTAAAAGCAGCCATTATATTGAGATTCATGAACCCAGACATTAACAGTAGTACATACAGCGCTCGAAATGGAATATTTTACGAACCGGAGCGCTCAATATTTTGTGAAAATGTTAACATAGTTATCTAATTGGTTGCGTATTTTATAAAAATAAGTGTGTTATGCTGTGTCCACATTGGTAACAAGTTGCTGGCAACCTCATTAAATTTCGATTTTTTGTCAAACAAATCTTGATTTTTATCGTGAAATTTAATGAGGTTACCAGTGTGGACAAACTTTTAGATTTTTACGTTAAATGGAAAATCTATCTCACTGTCAAATTAATATTTTCATGAAACGGAGCGATAGTTTTGGAGATTTTACGAACCGGAACGGCGCTCCGGTGCGTTCCGGTCCATTTCGAGCCCTGAGTACATAATATATACAACTAATAATAAATTATAATATATCGTTGTATGTAGTTATTTAACTTACCGGTAAGGATGGGTTTTGAGTAATTACATAATATTACCACGTTTTCGGCATATGTATATTCTGATATAATTTTTAATTTTCCAAAAAATGAAGCCTTAAACACGCACGGGTTATCTGCGCAATTCCAATTTAAATAAAAACAATGACTGGTGAAAAAAATAAATCAAAATAACGATGCTGTCATTCGTATTACACCAATAAAAATAGTTATTAATTCAATTTCAAGTGCAAGTGCACGATATTCTGGCCATTAAATAAGTATTTTTGAAAATAATCCTTTTACATACGCAATACTGACCGGGGTCAAAATAGACCGGAGCGCAGTTCCGGTTTGTGAAACCCCTGTGATTATCGCTCCATCGCGTGGAAATAATAAAATATGACGTTTCAGGTCGTGAATTATTATACAACAATACAATTTCATTTACCTATCGTCATAGTTCATTTATTTTTTTATAATATATAAAAATGGATAAACATGTTATTTATTTTCGAAAAATTATCGAACGCTCCGATTCGTAAAAAAACCCATTTCGACCACTGGCAAGACATTCTCATTGGCAGTGGTTAACATTATGTTTGAATTATGTAGGTACCTCTTTTACAAGGGCGGCTTTTAAGCAATTTTCTATGAGAAACATTCCTAAACTATAGATGGCATAAAGTTTCTAATAACTAACAAGAATTTTTTCGTATGTGATGCAGGGCTCGAATTGGAACGGAACGCACCGGAGCGCCGTTCCGGTTCGTGAAATTTGTAAAATTATCGCTCCGTCTCGTGAAAAAATATGTTGACCGTCTGAGCCATAGAATAGAAAATCTGACACACTTATTTTTATAAAATACACATACGATTTGATGGCTATGTAAATATCTTCAGAAAATTTGTCGAGCGCTCCGGTTCGTAAACTTTTCCATTTCAAGCGCTGATGTGATGTTTTCTATGATTTTCGATGTAAAGTGGGTCCAATATTCAAAATTGTAGCGAGGAACGGTTTTTATTAGAAAAACTACCTACAGCACAGTGTAGTGAAATTAAAGTATTCAAGCACATTTAAACTAAGCATGCGATAACGACGTTCACGCCGGGTTTGGCAATAGGCCGAATCTCAATTATCACGGTATCTATCGACACATACTACCGATTCCAACAGGTATGTTAGCATAGTCTGATGGTCAGTTAACTTTTGGCAGGTAGGTAGAAAGATAAAATGTTTGTTACAATATTACAATTATTTTTTGCATACGAAAATAAAATACGTTGCAGTCAATGTCAATGATTATGTTCATCCAAATTACTAAAGACCTAGAGCGGAATGCAGAAACATTTGTCATTACTAAAATTTCGTTAGTAGAAAACTTAATACAGAAACATTGTCCTTAGTTAAGATCATGTTGTCTATGGTTCGCCTCGTCTTAAAGCTTCGTTTGTTTTTTCTATTGACAATAATACCATATTTAAAAATTCACTTTCGTATAGTTTAGGTAAATTATTTTATAATTGTTAAACGATGACAAAAATATGACAACTGCACAAAATAAATGCAATAACTATAAATACATATTAATATTTAATTATAATACTCTCATGTTTCCTTATCAGTCATTATACGTGATTCCACAGGCACCGCAAAATATTTTTTTAACATGGTAACACTAGCGTCAAGTGTCATTCTATTTGGCATCTTGTATTTCTGGAGGCTGACGTATAAACATCAAATAATATTCTGCAAGTACATGCCAAACGAATTAACACTATCAATATCCATATTGAGATAAATTGTTAAATGAATTTGAGTATATGGACTGTTTTATAGACACGCGAATTTATTTTGACAGCAGCTGTCAGTGGTAAATGGTAATACGGAAGGGGACGTGTTCATAACAAAAGTAGCCTATGGTTAAGGATTCCTTAACTCTATACTCAGTATAGTCTATAGTTAAGTCATGCTTTTCGGCAACTTATCCTTAAGATCGAAATCTTGGATTCTGCCTGGGGCTCGTAGCTACAAAATATTGTTCTAATTCAAATTAAGAATCACAAAAAACAGTTGGTGCGATATTTTTGGCTCCTTTTTATGTGGTTCTTTGGACATGGCTTCAAATATATTAATAAACAGCCGAGTCTTGTGGTTGTAAAACTATTTTTCGCCTTAAAGTATGCAGCAATTTCATCGCGAAAAACAATAAATTAAAGTCGCGCATGTATTTAACTGCTCTGCCGCTAAGCTTCGACGGTTTTGTTTGAATTTAACGACCTCCGCCACTTCGTTTTTACGTGGTCAAGTTTTGAAATCAGACATAACACAATTAGAATGTAGCAAAGAAAATTGTAATTGTATTTTTCATCAAACTTCTGGAAAACATGTTATTTTGTAAGTATCCTGTAAAAGGGTGGATATTTTTAGGTTAGCAACTCCGAAATGTTATTTTTCCATAAAAAGTTTGACTATAACAAGAAGTAGAGAAATGACAGCTTCTTCTGCCATTTTTGCTACTACAAAATCGGTGCTAGTATCATTTAACACCTAAATAAGTCGCTTGCACTGCCGGAAGAATCTGGCACCATTCTGCCTAGTGCAGGGATGGCAAACCTATGGCACGCGAGATTATTTTGCATGGCACGCGAGTGTTTCATTTTGAAGAGAAAAGAAATTACTATTACACATATACATATTATTAACAAAAAAATAATGACGACATATCCATGTGTATTTTCTTCGGTTTTTCATATTAGGTATGTTTACCAATCGATGCGCAAATGGAAACGACGAAATTCATGCATAAATGACAAATGGCATCGTATAAAAAATAGCAGGCAAATAAAACTTGTTCAACAATAATCATTACATTTAATGTAAATATACAATTGCATAGGTCGGGTTCTAGAATCGGGCAATTAAAATAAAATATTCAATCAACAAACCTTATGAAATTAATTATCGGCAGTCATTCAAATACATGTAATAACAGCATGTTATTTTGCCTCAAAAATAATCTCTAAAAATGGAAAACCGCTCAATGATGGAAAATGTAATATGAAAGAAGAGTGGTTTATATACTTCCACGATCTCTTTGAGAATTTTAAAACAAGGAGAAAAATATTCAAATAATAAAAGTTATGCATTCGGCGAGATATACGGTGAAAGATGGAATATCAAGAACTCAAATGTAATTGTTAAATTGTTTTAATGGAATTCTTAAAAACTATTTTTTTAGAAAACTTTCAAAAACTTTTTTTTTCGCCATGAAAAACTGCTTGGCACGTCAGACAGTCGAAAAATATTATTTAGGAAATTTTGGCACGCGTACGTAAAAAGGTTCGCCAACTCTGGCCTACTGTTTCATTATAAATCGATAGCTCAGTTCCAGAGATACAAAATTTTATGTTATCCACTATATTCGTGTATCGCTCTTCTTCAGTTTCACAAAATTATAACTCGAAAAAATTACTAGTTGTCCTCGTAAGGTCGATGTTTTTGTCACGTTTCTATATATAAGTCAGTATATGTGAGTCAAAACTTTGGTCAACCATTACTCAACCATCAAGCCATTACAAACTAGATTCCATAAAAATGAATGTTTTATTTTTGCCCTGGCTGTTTTGTTTTGTCACTGTTCTGTTTTGTCATGTTCTGTTTTGTCACCGTCCTGTTTTGTCATGTTCTGTTTTGTCATGTTTCGTTTTGTCGCTGTTCTATTTTGTCATGTTCTGTTTTGTCATAGAACCGCCATACCCGTATAGTTTCGGTTTCAGTGAATCTAAAATCGTGTTGAAAATTAGTTTTCTAAAATCTCGAGGAACCCCAACATGATTGCTTGTATTTTTTTCGCATTTAAGCATTGCGAATTTTCACGTGATAATTGTTTGAAAACTACTGCTCCAAGGATATTGTACAGATCATATCAGATAATTTTGAATTAAATACCTACCTACTTACTACGATACAACATACTGTGAATTTTATAAAGCTTTGTAATAAATTGGTATCAGTACAACCCATCTTTAATGTGACGAGCTTATTGTGCCTACATATTTTGAAGTGAAAATTTGCAAAGCATTCGTTATATCAGTAGATTACAGTTCTTGTACCAGTCGTCAAATCTTAGTGAAAAATCGTATGAAAATAATGTTATGGTTCCTATATGAATTTAGTAGTATTTAGTAATTTAGTACGACGAGATTTTGTATTAGTTAGATAATTTATTTCCTTATCCTATATATTGGATAAGGAAACAGACAAGGGTTTGCGATGTAAAACGTAAATGGAAATGGGCTGGACACATAGCTCGAAGGAGGGACAATCGTTGGACAAATTCAGTCATCCAGTGGTACCTAAGAGGTACTAAACGTCCGCAAAGTAGATCTAGAGGCCGCTGGATCGATGAAATGATTAAGTTCTGCGGATGTACGTGGCAACGTAGCGCACAGGACCGAGAGAAGTGGAATCAGCTTGGAGAGGCCTTCATCTAGCAGTGGATAGATTCAGATGATGATGACGATGATGATGATGATGATGATGATGATGATGATGATGATGATGATGATAATGATGATACCCTAGCGTTACACAGTTATAGCATTTATATATATTTATAGGCACCATACCCAATAGTAAAAAAACACGAAAATGATAAAGAAAATATGAATTTAAAATATTCAACATTATTTTAGACACGAGTATATTGACCAACACCCACGTTGGCCGCACGGTTTAAGCAATGGACTATAAAGCCGTGGGTCCCAGGTTCGAATCCTGGGTCTGACAAGTACACGTCATATTGTTTTTCAATTTGTATGTGTATGGACCTAATAGGTTGAGCAAGTGGCTGATATCCATTTTTCGTAAAAAACAAAAATCTGTCAATACAAACCTCCACTCTGTGGAGGCCCATATGATCCTATCAGGATCGGACATGGTCAAAAAAAATATTGACCAATACTGTATGATGTATTTAATAAGAAATAAATTCGTTCAATAGTTTTCAATAGATTATAATATTATGTTGATTCGTCAACAAATTAAAATAAATTTTGTCTTTGCAAAGTTAGCAATTTATTTTTTAGATAACACCCGCATTGTAACTATTAAAGGGGAATGAAATTCTAGTAGTGGCATCTAGTGGCGTAATGCATGGTATGCAATTTAATAAAATTTAGTGAAAATTTACATTGTGAAGTGTTTATAATTGATCAATACGTACTGGTATACTAGAACTACTTTGCAGTGAACAGTTTTGATTCGAGGGGTGGAGTGGCAGGTAATTGATAATAGATACTTCATTTGCGATCGGATCTAATCAAACACATTTATTTAGATACTTATTTACGCATTTGACACAATCACATTTCTATGACATTACATGATTATGGAATTGATTTATAGCTCATTGAAAGTGACTTGAGATTACAATATATTATTCTGGCTCATTTGCCTCAAAATAAGCCTGGGTAAGCTACATTTTGAATCGGATGCTTGGATGAAAGACGACTGATACCCTGTATAAAAATGCAAAAGTGTTTATTTTAGTCATTTTCGCTAGAGCGAAGCGCCTTGCATGTGTGAATTTCAAAAATCAAACTGACTCTGGTTCTGTAAATTAATCACGATTACAATAATATATCGGTTCACACGTCTTACCAATGTGTTATTATGATATTAATTAATAGTCACCATTAAAAACACCCACGATGGCCACGTGGCTTAAACGCCGGCCTATAGAGTCGAGGGTCCCAGGTTCGAATCCTGGGTCTGGCAAGTACACATATTGTTTTTCAATTTGTGTATGAGTCAGAGTATGGACCTAATAGGTTGAGCAAGTGGCTGACATCCATTTCTTGTAAAAATAAAATCTATTAATACAAACCTCCCCTCCTATTAGGATCGGACATGGTCGAAAAAATAATAGTAGTTATCTAAAAACTTTAGGACTTTTCTAAATAATTTAAAATGTATCATATTATGGAATGTAGTATGGAAAAGAGTTCAGATACATCTATAACGACTATAACTAAATACTTTAATAACACGTCGTTCCATCAATAATTAACAATGATTGTAAGGAGACCTCCTCTTTCCCAGCAGGTCAAATAACATGGGTAAAGCGTCAATTACATTGAGCTACTTTACGAGCTGTTTGTTGGCAAATTTAATAGCGGGCGATTCAGCTACTGCGATTATGATGATGACACACAAAACTTTTCATTCGCTGAGAAGCCACAAGCCAGAGACTATTTTGACAGAACGTAGTTCGTTTTTTTACCGGGAGGTTGCTACTGCGCTCTACTGCGCCACACGCCGGCGTGAAGCGTGTAAAGTTGACCGGCTTTCAACTTTTCTCGGTAGAGTGTTTACAATTTGCTTGTTTGCTTGTTCTATGATGACACTGGGCGACTTTACAGGCAGATTGTAAATTCACCAATAAACAGCTCGTAAAGTAGCTCAATGTAATTGACGCATAAGACACAATTCCTAACATACTATTTAAGTAGTTAAAAACAGTAAAATCACAAGACTTAAAAATACACTATGCCTATATACTGATACCAAATAACGCAAAAAATGCCATCAATCATCCTGTAATCGACAGTTTCTGTTACTTATATAAATTAAACTATCGAGGAATAATAGACCGGGATGCACAACGAAACAAAGTGACAAAGTGAAACAGAAATAGTGAAAGAAGTACCGCTGTTTGACTGCACGTGATTGGAAGGATAGAGTGTAAGTAGTCGGAAACTAGCCCTTGATCATCACTTTGGCGCATCCAAAGTGTGCGTGTTCGTGAAGTATTATAATTCATAATAATTATTAATTATATAGTAATCTCGTGTGAAAAACGAAATATACCTACTTTATATTTAATTTCCCCAACGTGGTTATAATTAAAATGGTAACAAACCCTCCAACATAAACCCTTCTATATCAATAATATATATCATAATACAAAGTCACTATAATAATATACTGTTTGAAGAGAAACGTAAAGAACAATAATATAATAGTTTTACCTAGTAAATGTTTTTAAATTTACCTCGTTTTACATAAAACACGTAATTTTTAAAAAAAAAATAAAAACCATGATGCTTTTAATAAAGGGTTATATTATAATACTTTTTTAGATTCCCTTCTAATTTTCGTTTAACCAAAGTGACAAAAACAGTGGATTCGCTTGTGTAATTGCTGCCTACTCTTTCATATTTTACATTTCAACATTTATTTTTCCCTTGACTTCCTTTTTCAGTCACTTTTTCGGTGAATTTCTGTCACGTGGCATAATGAAACATCCCATTTTTACTATTTAAGTATTTTTTTTTGCGTTCTAAATAATGTAACATTAAAACAGAACGAATCTTGAGTAAATTACTTACCTAACTGAACATTTTCAGCATTGTATTTTATTTACTATACAAAAAAGATTGTTTTAATTTCTAAATATATTTAAGTTCTTTATGTATTTATTATAGATTATCTAACATTGATATACTCAAAATATATTGTATTAAGTTAGTAAGACATAACAAACACTAAACTAAGTCAGATATGACATTTTATTTGTAATATGTCCACATTTTATTATATTTGTAGGGTGAATACCCTACCATCCAGCATGACTTGGCAGGAAACCATTAATTTATAACTACAATGTATATTGCAACATAATATTGTTAAAATTGCAAAACAAGCAATTTATGTGAGTCAATCAAATTTCAACAGAAAGATAATTTAGCGAAATAATACTATAATTCAATTAATCAATAATATCTCATATAATGCTATGCAAGGTTACCATGATATCCACACAAGTTGTTTGTATGAAAATTAATTTTGCTCAATTATTAAAACTGCATAATTGTTCAAATTAAAATCAATTATTTATAATTTACGAAACGAATCATGCATTGTACAATAAACCTCATAAGGATGATTATCAAAAATATTCAAGTAGCGGATAGCAGCATTTTCTATTGTATCGAATCAGTATAAAACACTCAGTAGAAGAAAGCAACATTATCAAAGGTTGAGCCGTAAGGTTATCATGGTTAGCTTCGCCTGATCGATCTCGTAATTCTTCAGAACGCATACTCGTGATTTGACTCATCTAAATTATAATCTGTAAACTTAAGATAATAAAACCAGGGTTCATTTCATTCACGCACCAAATTCTGAGTTATTCATATAGGAGTCAAACCAACCTACCCTGCCTGTTCCTTATTCCATCTCACTTCTAAATATTTACCCCAAACTGTTTTCACTGAATACTAACGTTTTATTAAATGTTTTTTTTAATATTTTGTTCTTATCTAATAATATAGATAATAATTAAGTCTGTATTACATTTGAAGATACCAAAATACTAACGTCAAATTAATAATACCTATCATGAAAAATCGGATATATAGAATCGTAATAGATTTTTGGGTTTTCATCTCGTATTTCTCCTCCTTCTTTCCTCGAGGGCACGTTGCAGAAGCCATTCTCAGGAAATAATCTGTGGATGAAACAGTATTGCCAACACTTTTACACCGAATTATTGTAGTACGCGGTACATGAAATTATAGTAATTCAGCAAAATTTATAGTACGCATAGTCATATTATGTTGAAAATGTATAGGTGTTTACTTTTATACAAAAAGATAAATAACTTAGAATTTACTTCTAGACCCTTTTTGGCCTTTTTTCTTTAGGTGTCTCTTCACAACAAAAATGACAAATGGCGAATTCAAGAAAATTCACAATAAATAAACAAAAGTCAAGGGATTTTTTTTATCTTTTTCGACCAACCTTTTTTTTCGGCTCGCCAAATTTTCTTCTATTACGAAATTATAATATTTTGCGCCAATTTATAGAACGGAAATATCAATTCTCCGATGCTCAAAATTATGATAGGGCGTGGTATACCTTAACTGAGAGCAAACGATGCCCAGAATAAAATACATAGTGTGATAGTAGGCTGTGTCAGTTTTGACAACCAGAGATACCAGAATATTGGATTTCGCTGGCAGTGCCGGAAGCCATAACGTTTTTAATCGTAGCCCATCATCCCTATTAATATTTTCAGGGTTTTCATGCATTTCGATAGCCTCTTTTACCAATCGTAAGAAATAGGTACCTATCTTTTATTATCACCCAGTATCTTGGTAAAATATGTGGCCTGTGTCCATCGAGTGCTCGTCAATTGAATGAATGTATGAGCAAAAAGGGGGGAAAAATACAAAAATCTATTACCATAACAAAAAACATAAAAAAGTTTTAAAACATTTATATTTCATTGGATATTTAATAAAGTCAATATTGTGGCATATTTTGAAACTAACCGACCCCTTAATACAACGGAATTTATATTACTTTCTCGCATTAAAGACACAGATAGTTATGTGGTGAAGTAAAAAAAGATGCCGATTGAATATGTTTGATGGTTACTGTATATTTATCGCAATAAAAAACATCAAACGAATAAAAAACGTTTTAGATGCTGTAATAGTTAAATATAAAATAAAAGCTTCCTCAGATTATTTTTAAATAGTGATTGTTAATGTTTTTAGATGAGTTTTATGATAACTACGAATTTTAAGTAGGTATAATATATTGATAAATTTAATCGAATTAAATCCGGCTGATGAATAACCATCATATCAACTGCTTAATCTAAAAATCGGCTAACTCCACTTGGGGAAATTGTTCAACAAGAAGAAAAAACTTAATAATTTAACTATCGAGCGGAATTTAACAATAATTAATGTTAAGTTGATTAAATAATATTTAATATAAATATTTTTTTTAAATAATCATACCCTTGATTTTTCGTACAAGGTAGACTATAAAATATTAATATAAAAACATTTTTAATTTATTCAAAAATACACTAAATTATAATAATTTGTACTAACACTCGATCCAGTCAAATAAAATAATTATTTCAAGTAGTAATATGACTACAAGACTACCCTAGAAACCGTTCGATCGATGGCTCTCTAATTTTAGTGTATATCACCAACCTCACTCACATGTAAAAATATATACTTATATGGCAATTAAATAAAGTACAATGCATTATACCAGCTAGATACCTACCCATTGTTTTATCTTCTGTATCAAAAGTTAATGCAGGCCCTCGGAAAAAATTTTGGCAGCAGTCTAAGCTTTTAAAGAATTTCAACATTTTTAATCCATTGGGCTGCTGTGAATTTTATCAAAATCATAGCGATAGTTGCCTCTGTTTATAAAATATTCTGATTAATGAAAATAAAACTACTGTATCAAGGTACGTATTGTTTTGCAATTTTCCATGTATTTATTGTACGTACATGATATGGTTGTATTAAAAAAGATGTTCTATACTTATTTCAGTGTTTAGGTTTCGAGACCTCTGAGACAAGTCGTCTGCATCCTAACTCACCGAGCCATCGAAACCAGACATCGTGCAAAATAGAATCGACCAAAATCTTTACGTGATTTATTCTGAAAATAAATGGAAGTGTGAAAAAAAATGTTTTTCATCAATTTTTTATTAATTTTGTATTCCAATTAAAATGTAATATCCCTCAGTGCCCACGTTAGATATTTTCTCGTAATAAAGTGACCGTCGGTCGAAAAATAGTGCGCATTACTGCACAAACTAATTTATAATATATTTTGGTGCAAAGTTTTAGGTTATTAATCTTTTTAATCTACCTTCATCCGACAGTGATATTATTTGCCACTCGCACGAATATGTACGACCATTGCCAACTCAAGTAGAACGCCGATACATTCACGACGACTGGTCTTACTTTTTCTGTCATTGTTATATAGAGTGCTCATACTGATGCGTCTATCGTGTTCACACAGGGAATGGTTTGATTTGGATAGATGAGTTACATGATAAATAATACACTAACATTAACACACCTTCTACAAATGTAATGCATAGATCAATGCTACATATTTTTTGGAAATCGATATTACCACTAGTTTTTGTGTGAAAGACTAGTCTGACTTTGACAGCTGATGAATAACAGGAATGTATTGTATTTATAAATAGTACTGATAGTTAATATATTTGATTTGAGATTTTTTATAATTCAATTTGAAACGAAAAAGGGCAAATCAATATGTCAAGCAATCTGGGATCTGATTTTGACAGCTAAAAAGTGGACCACTCATTGCTTGTGCAAAAAGATATGCTCAGGTTTTATAAATCTAAAGATGGCGCTGGTACGACGTATTAAAACTAGTAATTAACAGATAATTACTAACAATATAATTCCATCTCGTGTTCATAATTCACTATGAATAGACAACTTACTGTCAGCTGCTTGTCATTATTTAAAAACTGTAATTATATTACCGCTTTTGTGAAAACCCTTACAAAATTCAAGAACAAAAGAGTTTTTCAACAAGACGTAGGTAGTGATGGGAACTGTCTTAAATTAAATCTACCAAGAGAAAGTTGGTATAGGATTGCTTTCCACATTGCTAACTTCAAACTGTCGAATAAATACTTATCTAAACGTTTTTCTTTATAGCAATTAGAGTTCTACTGCGTAAATGATTAATGAAAATGAATTTGTATATTGTACATAGTATATGGAAAATTCTTCAACCACAATTTCTTTATTTCCACAATTTTATTATTCTTAACACACAGTTTATTATTCTACGATCCCACAATTCTTCGCCACATATTTGTTTCTCATGTGCAACCGCCGTTTATAAATAAATACATATATTTTAAAAAACAATGAACATGTGTCTGTATTCATATTATGAGGGCTCGCGAATCAAAAATGGCAGTTTCCGTTTTCGATAAATATTTGAAAGTCAAAAAATGTCTTATTTCTTTATGATACTTTAGGTATTGTATAATATCCGAAAAAAAAAAGAATTTCAAATTATTATTTACTATAAGTATGTAGGTACTTATACAAAAAACATTTTATGAAAATGAAAATTGCCGTTTCTGTTTCCAAAATCCTCATATTATGCGATGAGATTTTTTTACGGATAGTTTTGCATTTGTAAAAATTGTTTCGTATAATTATTACATTTAATTTTGAACGTCTCAAATTTAAGACACAAAGATAAATAAATCTCGCTTCATAAAGATTTTAAAGTAAACCCCATTTAACATTGATAGCACTACGGTGGCCGAGTTGGTAGAGCGGCCGTTTATGAATGTCGTTTTCAATGTGTACTTGACCCAATAGGTTGGGCGTGAAAAATCTGTAAATATAACCATTTTATTTGTGAAGGTCTCAATGATCCGCTTAGGACTAAAAATTGTTTGTTTACTTTACTAGACAAAAGGCATTATAAACTTTTGTTTTAAGAATATCTGTAAGTATAATAATTAAAATTAATTAAGTAGGTGGGTATTATGTATTAGTATGTACCACTGTTACCTAATCATTATAAGATTATGTGAATAAAGTGGGTACTGTTATACTATATATTTTATTTTATATAATTTTTATGACATGTCTTCTTTATTATTCTAAATAATATTTATTTATCTGTTAGGTACGTTAATATAATGAATATTATACCCCTCAAAGTAATATGTATACAAATTGTATGGAAAATGTTTGTGATGTGAGTTATTGTGGAAGATCATACCCATCTGTGATGCCGAATACAATATAGAACAGTATTCAATATATTATGATTAAATGGCTGTATGGCTCACTAAGGATCTTGACCGTTTCTCGAAGAGGTTGCATAACAGATTTTTACGAGAAGTGATTCACGGACGGAAAAACGGACACTCCCAACCAAGCACGGAAGGCCCCATAATAACGCTTGCATTGCACTGCGCTATTCCAATATTATTTCTATTCATACGCAAATAATGAATGACATCCACGCTAGAATCTAAAAGTTAACTAGGTATAGTGAGAGTCACTAACAAGTCACGTCATAAACCAAAAGAAATCGTATTCAATGTTATTTAATATGAGGAATTTCACAGTTAGGTTAATATACACAAGACGGTATTTTTGATTGGTATGAAATGCATTTTTAAAAGGCGATGTTGAATTTTATTGCGCTTAATATCGCGTTCTCAGTATGCGGAAACTTGTACGTATGCAGTTCGCCGTATCACACTTCACCGAGAAATGTTGTATCGAAAATATATGGCCGTATATTAAACACGGTCCAACCTCTTTGGGTTGTATAGTACTAACATAAAATTTATGTCTAAATAAAACACGGTTCTTGTCTGTTTACACTTTACAGGAAGCCAGCAACAAACAAATTTTGAAAATAGCCGATATACTGGATTATTTGTTAGGTTAGGTTAGGTTTTCTCTCTTGAATTCATGAATTTTGCCAAAATCAGCTATGAAATTTGAATTAATGTTCAAATTGGATCTAATAAAAATAGAGACCGTCATATCTTTCCGATGAGAAAGCTCACGACGAGCTGTGGCACGGTGAAATGTTTTACGTACAATTTACATGTAACCGCGTTCTCATTGTGTGTTCAAAAGTGTGTTGAATGACAGTAGAGTATCAGAACTACATTACAATAAGGGTTAACCAACTTCCAATTTTATTTGAATTGAACGAAGTTGTGGTTCTTTATAATTTGAATCGTTCAACATTCGAAACAATTGGTTGCCTAGGCAAGTAACCAAGGTAACATCAACTCGCATCGGTATGCCAAACTTGTCTATTTTATTACAATTGCAACGTTTTTATTAGGTCGTATTCTTATTTGTCCGGTACAAATCTTACAATCGATTTTTAACTAACTTCCCGACTAGCTAGACATTTGAAACTTTTAGAATACATCAGAACACGATGCCAATGCATTTTTTTAAATACTTTTAGCCATCTTTAAGTAGAATTGAATTTTTAGTTAATTCTGTTTTGTATGGAAAGTTTTTTCGATACCATTATTGGTTGCGAGGGGGTCCTAGCAACTAAATTATTAAATAATATATACGTGCGTTACTATGAAAATCAATCTGAGTGTCAAAATGACATTTCAGTATTATTTTTATCAAATACACTTTTTTTATCGTTTAAGCTAGTAAAGTCAAGTTCATATGATATGATTCAACAGAAAATTTTAAAACGTTGTATATAAAAAGTTATTTTTATCTTGTAATTATTAGTTTATAAACGATTGATTTTGTAGCAATATTTATATTAGTTTCTCACTTAAAATATGGAAATTATGGAGATGAACGAACTAACAAATTCACTTGAAGCAATCTTAATTATGACTAACGGTTATACTTAAATCTGTACATGAGAACATTCCTTTCGATTTCTTATGCCGGGTCCACACTGGCAACATGTCGCGCGACAATCTCGTTAAATTGTACGATAAGTATGACAATTATCGTAAAATTTAACGAGGATGTCGCACGACATGCTGCCAGTGTGGATCCGGCATTATGCAACATTCAACGTATATTCGAACGACAAAAAATGCCATATAATAACTCAGCAAAACGCTGTAAGTATTCAGACTATTGATAGCTACGATACCAACTTTGATTCCGTAGTGTTAAAAACACATGCTCTCAATATTATAGAGATGCCAAATTATTAAAAGTAGGGGAACGTGTGGCGAAGGGTGGAAGTAGGCTATTAAGATTAAACATGCATCATCATCATCATCAGGGGCACGACAACCCAATGTGGATCATGGCCTCCTCCGACAGCTCCCTCCACCTGTCCCTATCCAGTGTGGCCGCTTTCCAATGTTGTACCCCCAGAATACGGCAGTCACTGGCAGCTCCACCCAACCAGCGAATCTTTGGCCTCCCTTTTCTTCTACATCCATTTGGATTGCTGGACATCACTCTCTTTGCCAGTTCATTGTCATTCATACAGTGCACATGACCTAGCCATCGCAGTCTCCCAATCTTAATTGATTGAATTGCGCTGCAATCTTCGTACAGCCCGTGGAGCTCAGCATTATATCTTCTCCTCCAATTGGTACCATCCCTGATCGGTCCATATATACGGCGGAGAATTTTTCTTTCAATGATGTTCAGGGCTCGTTCATTTCGCAGAGTTAATGTCCAGGTTTCCGATGCGACACGCATAGTGCACACTAAACTTTGTCAGCCATAATTATTTGTTTTTAATTCAACTAAGAATACAATTTATTTGCTGATGGTGCTGGTTCGTTTTTAAAATTCAATTAATCCCTGTCTAAAACCAAACCATAATATAACATACATAATTTTGAAAAACACTTTCTGATAAAATATATTATAACCAATAGAAAAAATCTGTTTGAAAAAAGTAAGCCACCCCGGCAGGGAATCGACCCCTGCATCTCCTGGGCTTACGCCCCGTCCGTTGCATTTGCCTCTATGCTACTCAGTAACATAGGTACTAATTATGATAAATTTTAATTATTGGCCTTTTTAATACCTACTCATCTGCGTTCTTCTAAATCAAGCTACTTTGGCAATCGGTTTTTGTTTTTATTAAATCAAAGTAGATACATATTACTTCGATTACTAACCGACGTCGTGGATTTCTCTAATATTTTTTATGATGTAACTTACTTGAACTTGCTAATAATTTATAATTGACTATTTCTTTTATTCGTGTTTGTTCGTAAGTGTTTTCCAAAATTATGTATGTTCCATAATCAGAATGGTATATTATGGTTGAATAAAAGAAATAGTTAATTACAAACCATAATAGTTTAGGTATGCCATGGGCGATCCGACAAAAATACTGCACACTTTTTCATTCATTCTTATTAATTTTCGTTGAATTAAGAATACATAATATTATAGACGGTGATGGTGTTGGTTAGTTTTTTTAAATTCATAAAACCTGCCTAGTCAAACCATAATCGATAAAAGTATTCTTCAATCTATAAAATATCTTAAATTATGTTGGTTTAATAATGGCATAATTTTAGATAAACGAATATTTTTGACTATTATATAGGTACTATAGTTTGGAGTATGCTGGGTTGAATTGAGTTTTAAAAACTAACAAACACTATCTATACATTGTAGTCTTAGATCAATGAAAACAAATACGTTTGACCAACAAATTTTAGTATGCACTATTCATGTAGTATCTTAACAGCCTACCTCCACCTTTCGCCATTGTGGCATATATACATGTGCATATCGTAAAAAGGCTAGAAATAAGGCAATCGCCAACAAGTCAAATAAATGCATGCCAACTGGAAGTGAATATTAGTTGGATCACCGAATTGATTGTTAATCAGACATGGGTGTACAAATCTAAACATGTCAAAACATAGAAGTGTCAGTTAGGTTAGGTTAGATTCGAACCCCTATTTTATTTCGACAATTTGTGTAATTGCATATTGTAACGTGTTATAATTTTGTTACTGTTTCCACGCGATCACTCGACGGAGATATTTACATATTTCTCTTATAACCTACCATACACGCACACCAGTTTTATTACGCATAATATTTAAAATTTCTGTTCGGGTTTTTCTTTTTGAACATTTCTTTTTGATGTTACTACAGTGTTCCATTTAAAAAAAATCACAATAAATATATTATCACATAATATCTTTCTTACCTTTCAGGTCAAAATTTTTATTTCCGGATTCATAAAATTTTCTCACATAGCTATTATAATCCACACATAAAATCTATCTTTAGTGTGGATAAATTTTACTAGCGCTAATAATTGTTGTTATACGGAGCGGTTAATAAGCACACATACGATAAGAATATATTTTCACGCAATTTCTTACGCCAAACACAACTACTATTGATATGAATTATGCACATTTCACAGCAATGTGAATCAATAACAATTTAAAACTTCAATTTATTATAATAATATGACATTTTATCGAAATTAAAATTGTACATAAGAGAAGACTACATCTTTTTTCTTTAAAATGTCTTTTCAAATTTAAATTTATTTATTTCACATAGTACCTATAAAGAACATGAAAAAATAAATTATAACTTCAAAGCGTTTATGACATAAAGTAAGTGTTAATAATTTTCAAATAAAAATACAGGTTAAAGTTAATAAATAATAAAACAATAATAAAAGGGACTAGAGGAGATATTTTAGAACGTTTTTCTTATCTCGTATTCTTATTTGTCCGGTACAAATCTTGCAATCGATTTTTAACTAACTTCCCGACTAGCTAGACATTTGAAACTTTTAGAATACATGCAACACGATGCCAATGCATTTTTTTAATATTTTTAGCCATTTTTAAGTATAATTAAATTCATTTTCAGTTAATTCTGTTTTGTATGAAAAGTTTTTTCGGAAGAAATCTGTAATCCAATCCACTATTATTGGTTGCTAGGGTCCTAACAACTAAATTATTAATATATGTGTCGTTAGATTTCAAAATCACCCAAGTCCATAATAGATAAATAGGAGAATAACAGCTTTTTGTTTTCTCAAATACACAGTCACAAGGGTGAAAGTTTATATTATTTCGAGTATAGAATATTTAAAATTAATAAATTCCCCATTTTGATAATGCAAAAATGTTAGAAAGCAGTAGTTCTTCAGCAATTTACAAAAAAATAAAAAATACCTAAAGGTGGACTTGGCTGATTTTGAAATGTAGTGACACATATACGTGCGTTACTACGGAAATCAATATGAGTGTCAAAATGACATTTCAATATTATTTCTATTAAATACATTTTTTTTGATCGTTTAAGCTAGTCAAGTCGAGTTTATATGATTCAACAGAAAATTTAAAGACGTTGTATATCAAAAGTTCTTTTTATCTTGTAATTATTATATCATATAAGCAACCTAGGATATTAATAATAATTGTATAAATACTAGTTTATATAATATTATATTATGCATGTACGTATACCTATCATTAAATTAAATTTTACACCTTTTCTCACTGTTATTTTATTTAATCTTGTATTATTATTATAATTATTATTATTGTTTACCAATTTATTAATTCCGTATGTAATTCTCTATGGAATAATATATCGTCACTGTTCTGGCAGAAGACACTAATTCGAAAAATGACATATTGAGTTAGTTATACCAAAATGTTCCTTATTTCAAACTTTAACGTCTGGGAACCTTCTTAATAAATAAATAGTCTTTATTTTAAAGTCATCCTTTTTACGATTACTTAATAAACTCACATGATAGACCATTTCAAATATTTTAACAACTTCAAAGTCAAATTACTCAAAACTAAAGTATTTTCCAGTTAGTGTGTTCTGCCAGAACAGAGACGATATTATGATTTTATTAAAAATAAGAGATTCATAAATATCAGTCGCCTAAAAATTTTGGATCCGTTAATACAGTTTGAAAATGACTTAAAAGCCTAAACCGTTATTGATTGATTGTTAAAAAGTGAAAAAAAGTACAAAATAATAATATTGTTTCATTTTATTTAACTACCATGTCCTTCCACCAGTAGTGAAGGGTAGATGTAGGCTATTAAGTTCCGCCATAAATAGTACACATTAAACTTTGTTAGTCATACGCATTTGTTTTTATTGAACTAAGACAACTTACAGATGGTGTTTGCTAGTTATTAAAAATCAATTAAACCCTACGTAAACCAACCCATAATAGTTTTTGTATACTTTAGGCGAAACGACAAAATTGTGTACACTTTTTCATTTATACTTACTTATTTATTTTCGTTGAATTAAGAATACAGATTAGACATATTATTGTTAGTTATTTTTTTTAATTCATTAAACCCTGCCTAAACCAAACTATAATAGATAAAAATATTACTCTATCTATAAAATATCAAAAGTTATGAATGATTTAAATGGATAATTTTAGCTATTTTATAGATATACAAGTATTTTTTGACTATTATCGTTTATGGCTTGGTATCGCATGGTTTAATTGAATTTTAAAAACTAACCAACACCATCAGCTGTAAACTACTGTAGTCTTATTCCGATGAAAATAAATACGTATGACTAACAAAGTTTAGTGTGCACTTTTTATGGTAGATCTTAACAGCCTACCTCCACCCTTCGCCACTACCTTCCAATAAGTATAATTGTTAACAGCAAAAAAAAATAATTAGGTATAATTTATGTTTCATACGATTTGAATTAGAACTACTATATGTAACAAAGTATCTAATATACCTCCTATAATAAATAATGTCATAATATCTACTACAATTAAATAGATAGGTACTATAGCAGGTTTTTTGTGAATAAATTATTAAACTAGTATTGTCAATCAATGATTAGAGAGAACTGCCAATTAATTGCAATACATAGTATTATGTATGCTTAATGTGACCAGACGTCCCGTTTTAAGGCGACGTGTCTCAGTCGGTGTCCCCGAACACAGTGTCGGGACGCCAAAATGTCCCGTTTTCGAAAAGAAAGAAACTTGTGACCAAGATACAGAAATATTTGATGAGTATTCACTTTTTTATAATTACATAAATTACACCCCAAACAGTGTCTGAATGGAACACTGCAAATGTTTCAATTGAAAGTCGTTGGGTGGAGTTGTTCAAATACTTTCGCGCCAATAATTTGAATCACAAGAATTTTCGAATAATTATTGAATATATTTTATATCTGCCCGACACTAATTCACCAGTAGAAAGGGTCTTCTCTCTTATTAACAAGTTGTGGACGAGTGAAAAAACACAGTTGAAAGTAGATGTCCTTAAGCAATGTTGATTATAAAAGTAAATCCGAACAAATCCTGCCAAGAATTTCATTCGTTTTTGAAATCATCACCAGATATACCTACTTAAGAAAATTTGTTCTGATAAATTTTCATGTATTCATTCCTATATGTAGTTTTCATTAATAAATAAAATAATATGTACTTACTATGAAAAAATATATGGGAAATGAGAACATTACTATCTTGTCAGTTGTATTTATGATAGTGTGAGGCGTCTAAAACGGTAAGTAGGTACCTAACTTTTTGTTTGGTGTCCCGGTGTGGGGAAAAAAATAAATGTTTACGTTATATTATGCTCGCAAAACCTATAATTTTATTGTCTTTATCAACTTTACAAAGACAAAATGACGTCGCTAGTCAGAAGGAAACCCAAACCAGGATAGATGCTTTTGTATAAAACGTTGGTTTTCTTCGCATTGGCTTTCAAACTTACGTGAGAAGAATAAAATTATTATTTTGCAGATTGCTTCTATAACGTCTTATTCGCTAGATAATACAGCTTCACCGTAGGCGGTAATAACTACACCGTAGTCTGAGTATATATTGATGTTTATAATTGTAATATATAATTGTAATTATAATTTATAATTGTAATAATAAATTGTAATTATAATTTATAATTGTAATTATAATTTATAATTGTAATAATAAATTGTAATTATAATTTATAATTGTAATTATAAATTTTAATTGTACTTATAATTTATAATTGTAATTATAATTTATAATTGACGTTTATAGTATTAAGTCAAATAAAGGAAAATGGAGCGAGGATGCAACTCTTTCTGACTCCAGTTATGAGCCCGAACCATTCTGTGACAATGTGACCAATTCTGATAATTTTATGGGTGATGCGGATTGTTAAAAGCCTTTTAGTAATCTATAAAGCAGCAAGCCAATAGATTTTTCAGCTCGAGGCTCTGATGGAGAAAAAATAAAGTTGTCGAATTAGTCGCCACAAGCTTATTCGGTAGCAAACCGGCCTGGATTTTTCTAAGGACATGCATTACTCAACGTCCTAAAAATACGACAGCATAACATATTCCGTGACAAAGTTACAACTATTATTTTATAGGACAGTTAGAAACAAATATATATTTTTTGGAGGCGGTCAGGTACGCCAAACATGGGGTCTCACTATACGTTTTTGAATGACATTTATGTCAATCTATCTTAAACCATCGATAAAAGGTGGATCGGGGGTCAGAAGGTCGGTGGTCCGAAAAAGGCCAGGGACAAAGCTCCACTAGTACATTCTTATTATATATATCTGTTAACCATTAACGTCATAATTCTTTAAATTTAGTACACAAGTTCAAATGCAGTGCCAATAGGTACCTACATTCTATTAACGGACAGAGGTCAGTGCCCATACAACATTCTTCCAAAAAACTAACTTTAGTAGGTATGTAGACTAAATATGATACGTATATCATAATATATCACTAATTATTCTGAATTTATCTAGCATGCTTCTACTTTATAACCTATTCAGTCGAAATTGATTCAAAAAAATAATACGACCTCATCTGCAATGATGACGTATTTACGATAATATGTTTATAAATGTTTTAAATTTAAGCTGTATATTAATCTTGATTTGAATTATTATGATATCTCTCTGCATGGATCCATTTAACTTTCTCGTCTCTTAGTGTCAATTTATATAGAGTATGGTTTTATTTTTTTTATTCTGATAATAATGACTACATATAATTGGGAGTGCTTATTATTAAATACAAGAATTTTTTTTTGTATGTAAAAAATAAAAATATTTTTTTTTTTAAATTATTAAGTTAAATGGGTAAACATCGCATATACTAATAACTTAATTGTATTATGAATGGCGTGTTTAATCTCCAGTGACTGTTTTTAACAAATCATTTCGTATCAGTTTTCACATTTTATTTATAAAATAAGATAAATATTAAAAAACATATTTTCACATTTTTAAATCACCTGGAATAAAGTTTCATTTTGATGCTACATAATATTATATAGATACAAATAAATCACGGTAAATATAATTGACAATTTATTGGTTAATCATTCGCCCAACGACATATTAACCATGTATGATTTTAAATACATGTATAAAATTATCATTTCATTTTCAAATTCTTTTGAAATTTGATTTAAGTTTTGTACTATTTCATTTAAGTCATTTTGTGCGACTCAGACAACAAATACAGTTAAAAATATTTTTTTTAATATTTTAAATTCTTTTATAAAATAAATTAAAAACTTTTTCAAGTATATTATTCATAACTTTGCACTTTTTGCTACACTAATACGCGTCTTTACCTGATTACCTCTCATAAAATTATATCGAATGATGTTATCTTGTATTAAAATTATATATAGTAAAAAATTAATAAATAAATAAAAAAATTTCGTATGTTTTTTTCTACCTTAAGTAAGTATAGGTGTAAAAATGTTATTTTTAATATTTAAAGTAATTGTAAAACACCGTAGTGAATAAATTATATAGGTACTATTAATACATTCAGTAGGTAAGCACATTAATATATTATTATCATTACTGGTAGACAATGGAACTAAGTAAAGTATTGGAAAAATATTACATTAGATGAATTATTATGAAAAATTCTAAATGGTTTTACTAAAAATATTGTGCTAAAGTGCATTCAATATTTTGTGGAAATTAAATTATAATAATAAAACATTCACTTACATTTTTGTAAAAGTATCAAAAGAAAACTAATAATAATTATTTGTATACAATTTTATTTGAATACTTACATAAAGTCATTCTGTGAATAATTATTTCGATGCGATTTTCCTTTAGAATCTGATAATTATTATACACTTCCGCGGAGGCGGTGTCACTTTTCACTTTAAATTAATTTTGAAGTCATTGAAATATGTTTTAAAGTGTTCTATAAAATTATATTTTAATTATTACAAAAACCATTTATTATATATAAATAATTATGTATTGTCACAACAATGTAATGTACATAATATCTTTCTTATGATAATAATAAAAATATATTATTTTTATACACAATGTTATTTTTGCATTATATTCATTTTTTTATTTCACATTTAAGAATTACACTAAACATTAATTATTAAAATAATTTAAACATTCATTGATGACAAGCGTTAAAAGTATATTATAGCTGACAAGATATATTTAAAAATACATGTACAATCTATTTAATAATTGTTTTATTTAAATAATAAAAATAACACTTTTATTATTATTTACGCAATATATGTATAAAATAGAAATGTTTTTTCTTTTCAAAACACATTATTTTTTTTTATAACCCGAACATTAATGTCACACAGCAGAAGGTTACTTTTATAATAAACACACTTTTTATGAGAGAGTATTAATAAAACCTTATTTACGCTGTTTTTAACAAGTGTATAAAATAATATTATGTTCACGTTGACAAATTTAATATTTAAATGAATTCTCATGCACTGTTTCAGTTTCCAGTCACGCAAAGTTTAAACTGAATAATAAAACACAGACTATTATTCGACAGTTCATTACTTACTCATTAAACTGTTATTTATTAATAGTTAAACACCCACTAAACTATTAGATAAACGTTTAGTTAAAGTTATACGTAAGTTTGATGGAAGTTAACTCAATACTTGGAGAGTGACCGGGCGACGCTCGTACGTACTCCGCGACGTCTTTTCCATAGCGACGCCAAAACACAACTGATTTTTGCGAACTTGTTAGAAGCGTCGAGCGTTGATTCATTATTTTGAACATATTTTTTTGCGTATGATCCTCAGCATTAATACTGGAAAATATCAATAGTTAGAATATTTTATATACCCACTTTTACTATTACTTACAATGTATTATAATTATGTTATTATTAAATTACACATTAAAAATATACAGTTATAAATTAAAATACCTAGTAAAACGTAGCAAATAGCATTGCAAACTTTGTTTTTTTGTCAAATCCATTCTTTGCTATACATCTAGCTTACAAAATACGCACCTGACATATGGAATTAAATCTAGCGTTTTTCGACACCGTAAACAACTTAAAATTCTCACAAAAATACTATAGTACAATACCAATATTATTTACTTAAAAATCAACATTCAGGCCTCCTGTACTTTATTGTATATAATTTGCAATAAATTAAATATTGTATTATCCAATATATTTAAGTGATGATCAAATCTAGAACCACACTATTTTCTGGTATTTATTAGTTGCAAAACTAATTCTTCTTCAATGTAGTTTGTTCTCGCAAAATTATGACTTATATTTTTGAAGTTTCTAGACAATTTTTAAAATATAAGAAAATCTAGCGAAAATTTTTGCCAACAAGTTTATTTTCATAACCTATTTGGCATATTTTAGTCTGCGGCAGTTAACAACGTTGGTAGCAAAGAATGTCATAGAGTTAAAAAAAAAATAACAGCAGTAAAAATTTGTATTTAATATAACCAAAAAGGTTTCTCTGTTTTGGCTCATGAATGTCAACCTGGTGATACAAAACTTTTCCGAGAGATTCCTCCGGAAAGCCGTAAAGCCGGAAAATCTTTTTGAATGTTAGTTTTTTGATAAAGTGTCGCGAGAAAGTGTTTCAGAAAAGTCGGTTTTTGCTCCCAGGCGTCGACGGGAGCCCCCTTGCATTCGAAGTCGTCGGAAGGTTTTGGGAAAATCTCAAGGTTCTTCGTGAATCGAGTGAAAAACCATTTTTTTTTGTCTTTTTTGTGCTATTTGTGACATTGTGAAGGCCCCCTTTGGGCTATAGTGATAAATTGTTTGTGGGATACAGGCGTATGTGCCCTCAACGTTTTGGTGTTTGTCCGAAGAAATTCGGTTCAGACCAACCGATTCTAGCTCCAAAAAACCATAATTTGTATTGTACCATTCCCCGAACACGTGCAAATTATTCATGTTTTGATTTGAACGATTTCCAGAACTTTCTCGAATGATCTGGAAGAATCGAATTTCGAAATCCGCATAGCAATTACACTTAACTGCAAATCCTTCTAGAAGTTTCTCGAAACTACTGGAGCAAATCGAAAACTTCGAGGGACTTTTTTATTAATAATATTACTTGCATATATATTTTAAGTTTAAATTTAATTTAGATTATTTTATTGAATTGAATATTATCATTTACCTAGTTTCTTTAATAAAGAATATATATTTTATATATATTTTTTAGAAATATTTTTTAATTTTTTTTTATAATTCTAAAAAAGGATTTTTTAAATGGTTTTTTAATATTTTTTTTAAATAACATTTTTTTTTTTTCTTTAAATATTTTTTTCAATAATTTGAAAAAACATATATTTTTTTTTTTTTTTTTTTACTTTTTCTTTTACTTTAGTCATTTACTTATGCCACTAATCTTATATATATATATTATATAATAAGCTTGTCCACAGCAACTCCACAAGAAAAGCAACGGCATGGGAAAACCTGCAGTCGATCCGCCCCCGGGAGGGGACAAGCCAATAGTTCCCGAGGACTGGTACAATACGCAATCCGACCCCTCCTCCGAGGACTCTGACACAGATGCAGTGCTTGACACCACCAAATCCGAAAAGGAAACGGTGAGAACTAGGGCGGAGGCTGCCACAAAGGCGAAAATCCTTGCTCGAAAGGCTGCGGATCTGAAAGCGGAAAAAATCCTAGCGGAAGCTGCCGTGAAAGCCAAAGCATCCGAACGCCAAGCGGCCACAGAAAGAAAAGAGAAGGAAGAGGCGGCAGCCACCAAGGCCAACAAGAAGGTCAAAAAGGTCAGGAAGGAAAGACGTTCCCTGGCTGAGGAAATACCACAGGACTCCGAGGAAACCCCGAGGCCAAACGCCAAGAATCCAAAGAGCGTTGCCCCTCCCGGGGATAGGATAGCCGACTCGGATGTTACGGACTCACAAAACGGGGCTACTAAGGTTGCTCAAGCAATCCAAAGAGTGAAAGAATTACTCACCGGCGACGGAAATATCCCCGCATCGACAATTAAGGCGATAACAATGGAACTGGAGGCAGTCGTCGCGGAGACTTGGTCTCTCGCAATCAAGCTTGAATCCAGCAAAGCCATACTGGAAGATCGTGCCTCCTACATAAACGCGGTTGCCGCTGCCACTGGTGACGCAGTCAGTGAAGGAACCAAGTATTCTTGGAGCGACGTCACTCGAAAAGGCGCCAAGCCGGTCAGACAGACTTCTCCGGAATGGCCAATTGTGCCACCAACAACCGCCGCAAGGCCCGGCGTGTTCTTTTTTCCTACACAAGAAGGAATGGAGTCTCCGGCCACTAAAGAAGTCGTCAAGAAAGCCATCGTGCCCGCGGAACTAAAAGTCCAAATAACGGGCTTGAGAATGGTACGTGGAGGTGGGGTAATCATTCACCCCAGAACCGAGGAAGAGGCCAAACGACTGGCCGCCGCTCCTGGTCTAAAGGAGGCCGGTCTCCGGGCTGAAATCGCAGGAAAAAGGCTCCCGCGGATAATTGTATTCAACGTGCCGGTCAAGACGACGGAGGACGACCTTAAGGAAGCCATTAAGGCCAACACTCAAGAGGTCACGGGTCTCCCCTCGGAGGCATACCGCCATGTTAAACTGAGCCACAGGGCAGGCCCCAGAATCGGAAAATGTCACATGGTGATATCAGTCCCGGCAAAGGTGAGGGAAGCGCTCATCAATGACGGGCGCATATATATGGGATGGGAATCCTTCCCAACCAAAGACTTTTGTGGCGTCGTCAAGTGCACAAGGTGTCACTTATACGGCCACATGGCAAAGAATTGTTCGGCGAGAAGCGCCACATGCGGCCATTGCACCGAGGAAGGACACGATAGGGCTGAATGCCCTAATATTAAGGCCCCCGGAAAGTGCCCGGCCTGCGCCAGGCACAAGAAGCCGCATCAACATGCAGCGATCGACCCTGATTGCCCAGCGCGCAAGTACGCAATGGCACAGGAGCGGAACCGAACGGATTATTCGATTCAATGATTCGGTTCGGTCAGTTAAATGCGGGCAAAGGGAAGGCTATAACGGCGGAGCTGATCAAGACGGTTCGGGAAATGGACATCGATTTGGTCCTGGTGCAGGAGCCTTACTCCTACGGCCCCAACCTGGGTTTCAGTGGGGGTCGGGTAATGCACCACGGCCTGGGGTCCATGGCCTGCATCTTCGTTGCGAATCCTACCCTAGTGGTGCTACACCTTGCCCACTTGTCGAGCGAACTCTTTGCCGTAGCGGAGGTCTCCGACCGATCGGGGAACTCCATTGTGGTGGTCTCTTCTTACTTTAAATTCAGCGTAAACATCCTGAAATGCGTCGAGCAGCTCGATAAAATTCTGGTTGCATGCCGCGGCAAACAGATTATAGTGGGAGCGGACGTCAACGTTCAATCATGGCTGTGGGCCCCCCGGGGGCCGCGGTCTGGCCGGGACAATCCGGCGCCCCTCGAAGAACTCGTGGCAACTCACGACCTGACGGTGCTGAATAACTCTAATGGTCCAGCCACATTCTCTACCAACAATGGGGAATCTCACATTGATGTCACTTTGATATCCAATGGTTCTGCCGGACGCGTCGTGAACTGGACTGTCCATTTGGAAGCGTCAGCAAGCGACCACCGTCTGATCACGTTCGCCTACAGGACCGAGAGGGGCCACGCGTCTCTCGCTCCACTTGTGAGCGAGTCACTGCCGAGGCGTTTCAGGACCAAGGGAACCGACTGGGTACGTTTTGACCGCGAGTTTGCTGAGGGTCTGGACAGGATGGCCTCGCGCCCTCCGCCAAAGGACATGCACGCTGCGGCTGAGGACCTCACGAATCTCATTATTGAAAAAGCGGAGGGCACTATCGGAAGGACGACCCCGAGACCGCCGAACCTCGCACCCTGGTGGAAGCCGAGACTGACAAGACTGAGAGACACGATGAGGAGGGCCAGAAGGGCCTTACAAGCAGCGCGAAGATCGCTGGAGGGGCCGCTGCACGCGGACCATCCGCTTGCGGTCACCTACAGGACCACTAGACTCAAGTTCAAAAAGGCAATCAGTAAGGCTAAGAAGGTGCACTGGAGAGAGTTCGTCACTGAAATGGGTGGCAATGATCCGTGGGGCCCCCCCTTCCGCGTGATGAAGCTTGGCCTACGGCCCGGAAAAGTCATGTCGGCGGTACGGCGCCCCGACGGATCGTTCACCAATAGCTCTGAAGAGTCCGCCACAGTCCTGTTGGATGCTCTTATCCCGCAGGACAACGAGTCGCTCGACATTGACAACGACCGATTTCAGCAGCTTCGCGTCTATGCGCTGCTCCCCTTAAACACTCCGCGATCCGCAGCCACTACCATGTCCGAGCTAGGGATCCTGTTTGCCAGCCTCCCGATTGGCAAAGCCCCGGGGCTTGACTGCATAGATAACGCGCTAGCAAGAAGGGCGTGGTCTCTTGCCTCACACGAGATCACGCAACTCTACAAAGAATGCATGAGTAGTGGCATATTCCCCGACTGCTGGAAAAAGGGTCATCTCACGGTGATCCCCAAAGCCGGCAGTCGCCCTCCTTGTGACCCGAAAGCGTATAGACCGATTACGCTCCTTCCCGTCTTCGGGAAGATATTGGAAAGATTGATAAACAGCAGGATTGAGTCCCACCTGTCGGAAAACTGTCCAATCTCGCAAAGACAATTTGGGTTTAGACCCGGAAAGTCCACCGAGGATGCGATTCGCTTTGTGATCGATTCTGTGGAGAGCTCTGGCAAGGACCTCGTTGCCGGGATTTTTCTCGACATAGCGGGCGCGTTTGATACTGCGTGGTGGCCCTTGGTTCTGGCAAAGCTTAGGCTGAAACAGATCCCCGGGGACCTCTTTGCCTTAGTTCAAAGCTACTTCAGCAATAGGGAGATAACCTACGACTCCGGCCCCAGCCTGATTCACAGGAGGACCACCATGGGGTGTCCTCAGGGCTCCGTCCTGGGACCCCTTCTGTGGAACATTCTGTTTGACGACGTTCTGTCCCTGCCACTGCCTCCGGGCTGCACGCTCGTTGCGTACGCCGACGACTTGCTCCTGCTTGTTGGGGCGACCAGCCGACCGGCACTTGAGCGTGCAGCCACGGACGCCTTGGGCAGAATCCTTAATTGGGGGTTGCTGAACAAGCTGACCTTTGCCCCGAGCAAAACGGAAGCTGTCCTCCTCAGGGGTAGTTCTCGGGTCAACATAACTCGACGGCCGCCCACGGTTCGTTTTGGCCAGACCTCAGTGCGTTTCTCCGAAAGGGTTACGTATCTGGGAGTAATTCTTGATGACAAGCTGTCTTTCGTTCACCACGCCAAGACGGCCGTCTCTAAGGCCAATTCGGCCTATCAGAGAATGGCCCGAATGGCGGGCAGCAATTGGGGACTTAAGCCTAGAGCCCTTAAGGTTGCATACGGCGCAATTTTCATGGGAATTGCCGGTTACGCCTCCAGCATTTGGCATTCTCGAGTAAACTCCTTAACTCTCGTGAGACGCGCACTATTAAGCGGGCAGCGACTTGCGCTGATCTCGCTTACCAAAGCCTACCGCACAACTTCTACTGACGCGCTTGCCGTACTCGCGGGGGTGCTACCCCTCGATCTGCACGTCCAAGTCAGAGGATCGATCACCCTCCTCTTGAGGGGGATCAGCACAATACTCGCCGGTGTCCATCTGACACCACCGCAGAGATCCGAGGACGTTCCTTACAGGAAGACTGTAAGTGACATTGTGTACAAGACCGCATTTGCGGCATGGCAGGCGAGGTGGACCGCCTCCCCCAAGGGGCGGCACACTTACCGTTTTTTTCCAGACGTATTCTGCAGGCACCAAACTAGAAGACTCCAACCTTCGCACTGGATTAGCCAGTTCCTCACCGGCCATGGCAACTTCGCCGCCAGACTCCACGAGTTTGGCTTGATAGTAGATGGGCCGGGTTGTACCTGCGGGCATGACCACCAAGATGTTGAACACATCCTCTGGGATTGCCCGCTTATGGAATTCGAACGAGCGGAGCTGTTTGCCAGGGTCCGTCCTCACACGGGCCCAATTGGTCATGGAGATCTGGTAGCAACCGAGGCCAACTTTGCGGCATTTGAGAAATTTGCAGCGTCGTATGGGGAGCGGGATAGTCCCGACTCTTCTGTAGACTCATCCATTTCAATTCGTGACACTCAGTATGCGGGTACACAAAGCGCTTAACGTCAGCGGACAGCAGAGCCAGTCCAAAAACAAACATTTTCTTTCTTAACTTTCTTCTTTCAGCACTACGGTGCATGGTTGCAGCATCAGTCCCGTGCGGCTCCGTCTCGGGACGGAATGAGCACTTAAAATCACTTCTTTCAGACACGTTTAAAGCGTCATAGAAAGCGGCCGTGCATATCCACGGTTGTGCATATATGACGGGTGGTGGTGGGCACTTTAACGTTTAGTACATATTATTATGAATTGACTATTTTGAATAAAAATAATCTCATACTGGAAAAAAATATCATTGAGGCAATGAAACATCTGAAGTAGATATTAATTATTGAGATAGTATCAAGGTATAAATCTTATTTACCATACCAAGTTTAAAATTTTATTAATTTCTACAAAATTAGTATTTTATTGGTATTATCATTATCGTGTCAAAGTCTAAATAAAAAATCCACCGTAATCCGAGCGTACAAAAAATAAATAATAAAATAAAAAATAATAACTTAAGGACTAAAGTCCACAAAACAGATTATTAAATTCACATGACGAGAGATACGAGACATAGCGAAGGACCGATAGAAGTAGAACAACCCTGTGCTTGCCTATAATCTGGTACTGGAGCGTGATATGGTGATAAATAATTACAAGATAAAAAGAACTATTTATATACGACGTTTTTAAATTTTCTGTTGGATCATATAAACTTGACTTGACTAGCTTAAACGATCAAAAAAAATTGTACTTGATAGAACTACTGAATAATGAAATGTCACTTCATGTTGATTTCCATAGTAACGCACGTATATAATATGTATTTATTTATTATGTATATAATAATTTAGTTGCTAGGACCCATAGTACCCTAGTAACCAATAATGGTATCGAAATAACTTTTCATATAAAACAGAATTAACTAAAAATAAATTCAATTCTACTTAAAGATGGCTAAAAGTATTTAAAAATTATAAAATGCATTGGCATCGTGTTCTGATATATTCTAAAGTTTCATACCTCAGTTGAGGACGGTCTAAAAAGATCGTGGCTAGGCGATGCGCGGATTGCGGGTCGCGGGTGCAAATGACGCATGTCAAACGAAATACGATTTGTCATATAAATCCAACATGTGTCCATTTAATGTTCTGTTTATAAGCGTCATAGAAAGCGGCCGTGCATATCCATGGTTGTGCATATATGAAGGGTGGTGGTGGGCACTTTAACGTATGTTCTATCAGTAACAATAATAATATATTCATTGACATGTTTTCTTTTTAAAGTAAATGGGTAACGTTTTTAGTCATCTTTATATGATTTAAGAATTAATACGCCCGTCGCCATCACGAAACAAATTGACGTGTTTTCAACTCGACGTTCTCTCTCCGAATGGCAGCGAGTTCAAAATTTCATCGCGCCTATAGTTGAAAATTATTTGCCGTTTCACTGATGTATCACCTTAAAGATGGCTAAACGTATTAAAAAAATGCATTGGCATTAGTATTCTGATATATTCTAAAAGTTTCAAATGTCTAGCTAGTCGGGAAGTTTGTACCGGACAAACAACCACCGGACAAATAAGAATACGACCTAAGAAAAACGTTGTAATTATTATTATCATTCTTCATATAGCGTATATTACGTATCCCTGATATTTTCTTTAAAATACAAAACTAAAATTTTAGATTTTTTTTATTTATTATTATCGTAAAACAATTAGCAGAATTTGATTTAAATTAACAAATAATTTTCCAAAGCAGGGTTAGTCATACATTAAAAGTATCTCAAGTAATCATGCATGCGATCAGTTGGTCTGACTGATGGACTGCTAAAGTGATTGTCTGTCGGCTGTCACACAAACGCAAGCGAAATGGCAAGCAAGACCAATTCTACGTATTTCCGAATAAACAAAGTAAATATTTATCGTTGAATTAAGAGATATATTTTAACTACCCATATCAAATATTTTGACATTGATAATAATTATTTTGGTGGTATAAAATTTGTTTTACAGTCCTGCGTATAGCTGTAGATATCTATGTAAATAAATGGGATTATGCGTTATGTTGCCAGTTTTGGATGAATATTAAAATAATACTTAATAAGTAGTCAAAAGTGACGATAAATAAGCTTTTTTAAAAGAAATACACTTAATTATATATTTATTGAATGTTTTTTACTAGTTTCAGACACATCGAATTATACCGATTATCTACGCAAATACCAAGCGTAAGTATAAAGATTCATTTAAATATTATTATTGTAATACTATCGGTTACATGTAAGTTGTACGTATGCAGTTCATCGTGGGACACTTATTCGTGTGCCGCAGTACGTGAAACATGAGTTCGTATAACATTTTATCAAATGACGTGTTCTTCGTTGAACATTTCACTGTGGAATATATTTGTACGTATCTTACAAATTGCGGCGATAGTTTGCAAATAGTACTGTCCCAATTAGATTAACCCTAACCCAATCTAACCTAACCTAACCTAGTAAAGACATCTCCACATGTTGTAGCATACGTACAAATATACTCAACGGTGAAATGTTCAACGAAGAACTCGTCATTTGATTAAATGTTACACGAACTCATGTTTCACGTACTGCGGCGCACGAATAAGTGTCCCACAATGAACTGCATATGAGTAATTTTTTGCGACTCGGGTTTCGGCTTTCGGCATCTTCAGTAACCATGTAAACTCACCAAAAGGCAAACACACACATTAGCCAAAATCCAATGGATGTTGATTCGAGTCCCACTAGGCAAAAACAATATTTTTACTGTTAGTTATGCTTCAGAAGTAATCCAAATTGTTTATGCAAATGCATATGTACACTATTTGTAGTGACGAGTAATAAACAGACACAAAAAACATATAAGTCACGTATTCAACAGAGTTGAAAGTTTAGCACTTGAACTACTTAAATAAACTAGAACTACATGGTAATTTAACAACTATGAGACAGTTTAACACCAAAAGTTCACCAGACCCCAAAGGTCTAGCTAGCACTTTAAGTTAAAAAGACACATATTGTGCAATATTATATTTAATAGAGTGAATTGGACCCAAGGTACTGCTGTAATTTATATGCTGAGATTTTGTTGAGAGTTTCAATAACGATTTCAATATACTTTGGTTCTACGGTAATCGTTCCATTTTTCCCTCTTAAAAGAAATATTTTTGGTTGGAATATTTTTTTACAATACTGCTACTACAAAAATATTATTTTAACGTTTTAACAAAACCTGTTAAGATTATAAATAGTTCCTTTATAATATCTAAAGCAGACGAATTCGGTCCTAATCACTACAAATTTAAGTGAATTGAGTACTACATATCCAGGATTATCCAAGTTCTGGTACGAATTTGTTTCTTACACACAATTAAGCCTATATTTCACGAGCTGTTTAGCATGTTTTCTAAATCAAAATCTTCCAATTCCGGTTTTCGTTCAATCAATTCAATTGCCTATAGTTATCATGTTATATGCCTGGCAGACGCCATTGACCGTAAAGTTCTGATCAAATCTAGGTCCATGCCGCCTACTATCACGTGACGTCACACTAAGCTGCCGCTACGGGAAAAAGTATGCAATGTCGTTTTTATTGGAGTTTAAAATGTTATCAGACTGATGCTCCCATCCCGTAGCACATTTTGAACCTTTAAACTAACATTGTAAGTTGGCAAAATCTGCCGAAATCTCCACCTCCTCTTCTCACCTCAACATTATTTGCGCTTAACGGTCGCTATTTCATAATTTTCGAAGAAGTACGGTCCCCTAAAGTCTCCAGTCCAAAATCCACACCAGTTTTTGCTCGCTCTGAAAACTGTATTTTACAACGTTTTTCTTAGGTCGTATTCTTATTTTTCCGGTGGTTGTTTGTCCGGTAAAAATCTTGCAATCGATTTTTAACTAACTTCCTGACTACCTAGACATTTGAAACTTTTAGAATATATCAGAACACGATGCCAATGCATTCTTTTAATACTTTTAGCCATCTGTAAGTAGAATTGAATTCATTTTTAGTTAATTCTGTTTTATATGAAAAGTTATTTCGATACCATTATTGGTTCCTAGCAACTAAATTATTAAATAATATATAGGTACTTGCGTTACTATGGAAATCAATGTGATATGACATTTTATTATTCAGTATTGGCTATCAAATACATTTTTTTTGATCGTTTAAGCTAGTCAAGTCAAGATTATATGATTGAACAGAAAATTTAAAAACGTTGTATATAAAAAGTTCTTTTTATCTGGTAATTATTTACTTATTAACGCGTGAAAATTTGTCTCCTTTAAAAATCATTATCGGTTGCCTGGTCTTAGATTGACGAGAGATTTCACGTGGTCTGTTAACTTTAGTTCTTGCGTGAAGTGGATCATAATAATATGATCCATATAAACAATCCGTATAAACGGGTGTAGGTTAAAGTCTTAATGAAATTCGCCATAAAGAACCGTGTGAAAGGCCAAATTGCTGCGATATTATTGAAATAGACATTTTTCTAGCTCTTCGGCGGCACTTTCGCGTACTGCATAAATATTTTCGCCCGAACAGGCTTGACAAAATAAATAAAACACTTTGAATGTTGGAGATGATTTTTACCGAACCTTACTTTTTGCAATACGAGCATCGAAGATTTGCCATTTTCGTATTATGAGTGTACAATTTTTATGCATCGTGCGGTAGATATACGATCCATTGTTTCAAATAGTAGACTTTCAATTAACGATATAATGTCAGAAAATAAATACAAAATATTATTTGACAGGTAACAAATCACAGGACTGTGTAATTCATACCACGAGTTGAATAACCAAGCATTATGATATTTTAATTTAAATAATAAACAATGTATTATTATCATATTATTTGAAAAATATGTGTATTTTATTACAACGTTTTTCTTAGCTCGTATTCTTATTTGTCCAGTACAAATCTTACAATCGATTTTTAACTAACTTTCCGACTAGCTAGACATTTGAAACTTTTAGAATATATCAGAAAACGATGCAAATGCATTTTTTAATATTTTTAGCCATATTTAAGTAGAATTGAATTCATTTTCAGTTAATTCTGTTTTGTATGAAAAGTTATTTTGATACCATCATTGTTTGCTAGGGGGTCCTAGCAACTAAATTATTAATAATATATACGTGCGTTACTATGAAAATAAATATGGAATGACATTTCATTACTCAGTATTTCTATCAAGTACAATTTTTTTGATCGTTTAAGCTAGTCAAGTCAAGTTTATTTATGATTCAACAGGAAATTTAAAAACGTTGTATATAAAAAGTTCTTTTTATCTTGTAATTATTTATGTTTAAATTTTAGTCATTTATTATTAAATATATCACGAATTTTCATCACGCTAAAGAAAAGAAGGACACTTGTATATGATTAAAAAATTGTTATAATATCTTTAACAACGTATCTTTTTCAGACTTTATTCTTTATAATCAACAATTTATATTCATAAAATTATATATTTGTCTATAAAAAAGTAAATACGTTATCTATACAATTATATTTACAGAAAAGACATTGTGTAATAATAAATAATAATAAAAATGATGCAGTTATTAAATTTAACTTTTTTTAGTACCTATCTTATGAATGAAGACTTTTCTTTTCGTTATTAACACGTAACTATTAAAATTAGCATCGATAGGTTTTTGTATGTTTATATAGTCATGATATTAACGCCCACAATTGCCGAGCGGCTTAAACGTCGTCTTATAATGTCGTAGATCCAAGATTTGAATCCTGGGTCTGATAATAGATGATATCTTTCAATTTGTCAGAGTATGGACGTAATAGGTTGAGCAAGTGGCTAACATCCATTTCTCGTAAAAACAAAATTTTGTTAATACAAACATCTACTATTGTTCATTGTTGAAAATAGTTACTCGCATTAATAATAATTGTTGATTTCTGATTTATATCATTTGAGAGTGTCAGTTGCAGTCGATAACCTCCATTTTTCTCCATAAGGAACCGTACATTATGAAGTCACACTCTAGAGGGGGGAGAGGGTCTGATGTAATGTGATGATTTGTGACAAAGGGGTAGTCACAAAGTTAATAAAAAATATAAATGAATCGGGGATTTAATGATAAATATTAAAAAAAACATTTTTTTTCCATTTTTTAACTTTGTAAAATAGACAGGGGTGTTAAAGGCTATGTGTCAAAATGTGACAATGGGGCGGGGGTTAAAAAATATAATAATCAAAATCACGTGATGTCATACGGCCTACCAAAAAACCGCCAAGTACGTTTCGGTCTACAAATAGATTATATTAAATTTGTCCTCTTTGCAGACATATTAGGTTACGATAAAATTAGGAAAGAAAGCAACCAAAGTGAAGGTTATTAAAATTAATAAATAATCACGAACGTTTGTCGTGAAATACAAAAAAATGGCAGCTGATAATAATGTAAACTACTTTAAAACTATAATTTTATTTAACCAACAAACTGAGCTGTGTTTAATATTTGTTGAAAAAGTAAACTTACAGAATCAGAATTAAGAAAACTATCAATACAGTAAAAATTAAAGTTTCTAACATAAAAACTAATAGTCTAGTTTTAGAAGTCATTATTTCCTGTTCAATGTACCATGATTTCATTCAGCTGTGTACATTGTAAAAGTACGATTTTCGCATTTTTTTGTATATAGCACAAAACTGTAATAAAATGTAACCATTTATCAAAATTTATAAGATATTGACTGGAATAGGGTGAAATCTTAAGTTCTCTTTTTTACCGATATTTTTTTTACATTTGAGGATGACTTTTCTCTTTTCTTACTCAAAAAATTTCTCACGTTATTATTTTGTTGTTTATCGATATTTCTCAGGGAGCACACTGTTGTGAACACCTGTTATTTTCTCATGTGTGACAGTGGCAAGATTCTGTTGAGCATACTGTCTTTAGAATGGATAGTACTTAACTACTCAACAGGCTCCTTTTCAATGAACTGAAAGGAAATTGAGGACCTGAATACATAAACTGAGGTAATTGAAAGCTATACCTATAAAGAGACACAGCATTGTTAGAGCTATGGCAGTGAGGTGTGTTATAACAGTATATCGATGGCCCAGTATTGAACAGTAACAACTCAAAAAACGTAGTTTTGAGATAATCATGTTTTAATATTTGAATATTTTACAATACACACGATTTGATAAGATTTAAAAGGAAACATTTCAAAATGTGTCAATTAGAAATTGAAACGTATGGTCAATCACCAGTTTTAAATGGAAACAATTCGAAATAGATCTGTATAAAACTGCTTGTTTTTGAATGCTTGTAAAATTTCATTTTTGATTTTTTGGTTCTCAAGGTATTAAAATTATTTTTTTCGAGTACAAAACTAACGAGAGCTCATTTTTACGAATATTTTGATACCAATATCGCGAAATGTCGAATTTTTGACTTGTTAACGTTCAATACTGGGCCATCGATATATTATACATCAACGGGGACAATTCTTATAGGTTACCGATATTGGCGATTGTTGAAGGAACCCATATATAGGTTTTCTAACTATTACTTAGAGAAATCCGGGACCAGATTTCTTTTTTTATTTTAAATTATAAATGAAAACATAAATAATAGCTGGGACTTATTTAACTGTATCGTTGTTCAATTACAATCATACAAGATTAATTATTATATTATATTTAAAAATGTAAATATTATTCCTAATGGGTAGGTAGGTACATGATATTACATCTTCAACCATTTGGTTTTATAACTTATACTTACATTTTGTCAGCAACATTTAGATCATCATCATCATCAGGGGCGCGACAACCCAGTGTGGGTCCTGGCCTCCTCCAACAGCTCCCTCCACCTGTCCCTATCCAGTGTGGCCGCTTTCCAATTCGGTACCCCCAGTCACTAGCAGCTCCATCCAACCAGCGAATCTTTGGCCTGCCTCTTCTTCTACGCCCTGTTGGATTGCTGGACATCTCTCTTTGCCGGTTCATTGTCATTCATACGGTGCACATGACCTAGCCATCGCAGTCTCCCAATCCCTATTGATTGTACTGCGCTGCAATCTTCGTACAGCCCGTAGAGCTCAGCATTATAATATCTTCTCCTCCAATTGGTGCCGTCCCCTATCGGTCCATATTACCTATATTAGAAACATTTAGATAAGTACACAAAAACGCTTTGATGTTTAGCTGATCTATAAATATCTTAAGATTAAGTACCTTTTTTTTCCGGCCATGTCCCATCCTGATAAAATCATATGGGCCTCCACAGAGTGGAGGTTTGCATTAACAGATTTTTTTTAACGAGAAATGGATATCAGCAAATTACTCAATCTTTTAGGTCCATACCCAGACTCATACACAAATTGAAAAACAATATGTCTAGTTGTCAGATCCAGGATTCGAACCTGGGACCTACGACGCTGTAAGCAGATGCTTAAGCCACGCCACCATCGTGCTTTGACATTTTAAATTTTCAAGGATTTTTTGTCTTTGGCCATCATAAAACGGACATTGTCAAACAACATGATAAGTATCAGCATTGTAACTTCCGCTTTGACATTTAGGATCATATGCTGCAAGATTGTAGTGATTAAGTCTGCATCGATCAAGTGTTATAATAATTTTATTGTTTCCCTATAAATATTTTATTGGCATATCCGGATTTGGTTTTACTATTGTAATACAATAATACTTGGTTGGGCCATTTAAATTCGCATTCATCCTTTCTCTCCACCAACCTCAAATCCCCAATTATTGTCACAAAACAACCAGTTACGGGTCATGATTGACCCTGATGAAAGTTGAATTTAGTTACTCCAAGACAGCCAAGCGCGTGGGCTCGCTAAAAATATTGAGCTCTATCTGATACGATACAAACAAGGACGCGTTAACTACAGAGTGATTCATACAAAACGTATCTGTTCGACCTTCGTTGGACTAAATCTGTTACGTTTTGAGTGAATGTCGCGTCTATATCATCCATTCTGAACTTGTCATCATCATTCATCAACCTCATAATATAATATCATCCATCAAAAGTATACCATCCGTTTACCAGTGCTTGAGTACTTGAACACCGAATCGGGCCAAGCGCGCGCCAGCCCTCTCAACATAAAGATCAGTGTCTGGCATCCTGTAAAACTCTTACGCGGTGTTTATATTTGCGTATATAAATAGTTGAAATAAGTGATAGGTGAGTGTCGACACACGCGAAATAAGTGGTTGGTACAAATATATATTACTGTTTACTCTAAATGAAAATGGTGTCATACATAAATATTACGATATAAGTGTCAAATGTAAACAAACCATTAGATTCGTAATCTATCTACCAGCATCATCTTTAAATTACAGTCCACTGCCAAAAGCGCCGACAATAATAATAAAAAAATACTATATAATTATATAAAAAAATATTTATCTAAGGTGAAAATCGAGACAATTATTTTATCTCGTCTAAACATATTTACTTTTCAATAAAAATCCAAATTCAAATTTAAGAGATATTAAACTTATCACTAACCAGCTTTCTCTAGTCTTCTCAGTATATTATTATGACAGTACAATGCATTATGCGAGCTTTACACGACGTTTTTCTTTGATAAAACAAGCGGTTATTCTATTAGCATAACTCCGTGCTGTTATGGTGGTCTTATATACCATGAAGTGCCAAAATCTTTCCTTATCCCAGAAAACAGTTGCCGTAACTTAAAATTGATAGAATTTTGTAAATATTCATATCGATCTATTTCTATGATTTCTCCCTACCGACACTAAAATGCCCTTATGTATAATTCCCTTTATATAAAAAACGACGCGCTTCATCGCCATCCAATGCACCGTCGTAATATTACGCGAGTAACATGAGTGCTTTCTCAGCATATACCTGAGGTGGTATTAGTCGATCTTCAACCGAGTTAACTAAAAAATATAGATACATAATTTTGAAAACACTTCTGAGAAAATGTATTATAGCTAATAGAAAAAAAAGCTTTTTGAAAAAAGTAAGACCACGCAGGAATTGAACCTGCATCTCTCGAGTATCCCGCCTGCCGCGCATAGACCACTATGCTAAAGCTATCATACTAACTACGACAAACTTAAACTAGATTAAAAGGTTTTTTCTATTGGTTATAATACATTTTTTCAGAAGTGTTTTCAAAATTATGTATGCTCAATACCTATTTTAGAATATTACATTCTTAAATCTAAATTTTCTCAAAAAATATATCTTCATATCAATATATAACTATAAATAATAATAAAATAGATCAGCATTTACGTTTTGAATAAAATGCATATTTCGATATAAGTATTATATTTTATTGAATTTTATCTTTTCATCTTCTATGCTATGCATTAAATATTAGCTTTTTTTAAATAATTGTTTTTGTAAAAGTATCAGTTTCTATTTTTTCACATTTATATTAGCAACTATAAAATGAGCAGCCAACATCAAAATAATAAAAAAAATATATGAAAATATTTCAGGCAAAATATTTTACACAATAGGTACTGAATATATTATTTTCCAATATTACCATACCGCCTGATACATTCTTTCGTATCGATTTTTTCTAGCGTTTTCAAGTCGAATAAACGTTTAAGCATCAAACTATGCGAGAAAATTCTCGGAAACTTTTCAGTGAAAAGCTGAAAGTAAAATATAAATCGGTGCGATCTGTGGAAAATGCTGCAGAAGAACTGTAGAAAACTTATCTTCTCCATTGAATGGATACTGACATAACTCTTTTAAAGTTATATCTTTCATATAAAATGCACTTTTCTTATTGTTAGTGTTGGGGCCAATATTTTTAAAAAGCTCCCACCAAGTATTTTCATCATATATCGTCATAATCATTTATGTCTCCCAGGCACAGTTACCAATTATTCAGTTACAATTCGATCACCACCACACCTACAGTTTAACTCGATCATAAACTCATTAACAATTAGCATAAACAAGTACAGGGAGACTAGACGCGATAGTGATAAAAATAGCAATATTTAAACCAAATGTACGAGTGCGTGACCTGGTATCCAGCTGGAGCGCTCTAGAAAACCAGAAGTTCAACCATTGAAAGGTTAGCACCTGGACTACATCCCTGCGTTCAATAATACTCTACAAAACTCCAACATCCTCAACAGTTCACTCAGAAATATCGCCAGATATTTTTCTTTAATATTTTAATAATTATGAAAGACGAGTTAGTTTTAAAACCGCCGAACTAAAAACACGCTTTACAAGACACTTGTAAAACCAGTGCTCACCTACGCATCGAAAACCTGGACATTAACTTTGCGAAATGAACGAGCTCTAAACATTTTTGAAAGAAAAATTCTCCGCCGTATATATGGACCGATCAGGGACGGCACCAATTGGAGGAGAAGATATAATGCTGAGCTCTACGGGCTGTACGAAGATTGCAGCGCAGTTCAGTCAATTAAGATTGGGAGACTGTGAAGGCTAGGTCATGTAAATGAATGATAATGAACCGGCAAAGAGAGTGATGTCCAGCAATCCAATAGGGCTTAGAAGAAGAGGCAGGCCAAAGATTCGCTGGTTGGATGGAGCTGCCAGTGACTGCCGTATTCTGGGGGTACCGAATTGGAAAGCGGCCACACTTGATAGGGATAGGTGGAGGGAGCTGTTGGTGAAGGCCAAGACCCACACCGGGTTGTCACGTCCCTGATGATGATGAGTTAGTTTAAAACTCAATAAGTGAGCAGTCAATGTGTCACATTGACTGCTGACTAGATAATTACTTTTTAATTACCACATTTAAATTTCATGCTAATTATATCTAATGGCCACCATAATCGTTACGCGCTGGGCGCGTCTTTACCGTCCAATGTCCAATGCAATTATTCTGAATATATATAATTAGTTCTTCACCTGTTCGGGCGGAGTACATAATCATGTGTTAGTTAACCAGGACTTTATTTATATAATATAAATATATATATATATAACACAACATGATACAATGCTCAATAATTTAAGCATTCCTCTCAATAATGATCTATGTTACATTTTGGCAGTGTTGAACTAAATATTATGCAACAATGATCTACATCACAGTGCCTCTGTTTTGGCATATTTATTTTTTTAATCTATTACCTCACTTGTTTTTGATCCGCTATGTTGGCCTCCCTACAATAATGATCTATGTATCATCACACGAGAGTTTTTGTTAACCAGCGAATGCAAAAAGACTTCACAGAGAAAAATTCACATGGAAAATTGGAAGAGGCATAAAAATAAGTGATTAAGGAATTCAGGAGAGGCCTTTTAATTATAAATAATTTCTTCTCAACAAAATAGTTTTATTTGATCTCAAAATGCACAAATATTGTGTAGTATCACATCATATATTATTATAAACCAATAACAATAATAAACATAACAATAATAAACGCATATTATTGTGTAGTATCACATAAAAAAATTCATAATTCACAAATAAGAGATTCTACTAAGTTTTTTTGTCGTCTTGTAAAATTGTTCAGTTTTGACTTAATATATTTATTAATTGTTTTTGTGCATCAGGATCTGATCAAATTTTAGTAATAACATACTTGCGATTGCTAATAATTATTATTTAAAGAGGTTTCTTGTATGTATATAATAAATATCAAATTATGTAAGTATATTATTCATATATATTTGTATCACCATTTTTTGCTGCAGTCTACAGAACCTTTAAAGAAGACTACTTACAATGTGATCGACAAAATATAATATTATAGTAATATACTCCCCATTTATAGGGATTCCTTTGTCATTATATTACATTTTACTTACTATTAATAATGATGTACCTGTAATTAATATTAATGCTGTATAAAATATTTTGTTATTTTTAGCATCTAAGGTAAGTAGTCACTCGATTTTATCATTTAGTCTACGGATTAAAATATACTGTATTATTTTGTTCGATAAAATGTAATGTAATTTTTAATTATTTCTCAAAGAAAGCATTCAAATGTGCGCTGAAATAAATCAAATTCTCCAAATAATCCCTTTGATCAAAGGTTCATTTATCTTTTAAAAAAATCAAATACAAGGTAGCATATTAAAAGAAAAGCTTTACGATTTTTAAATAAGTCAGACAAGTTTCTATTGGGATTATTTTTTTCCCACACCCACGACGGCCGAGCGGTCACGCGTCATCCTTATAATGTCGTGGATATAACATGCTATTTTTCAATGTATCTTTGAACCCAGACTATAAACCTAATAGATTGAGCAAGTGGTTGGCATCAATGTCTCGAAAAACAAAAAATCTGTAATAAAACCTCCGCCCAATGGAGGCCTATATTAGTTTCTTCTTATAAAATATATAAACTGTGTTATAATATTCATATATCAAGGCAAATACGGAATGTAAAATATTGCAATTTATCCAAAATGACGTAGTTACCAACTCTATTTAATAATTTACCAAATATATTTGATTATTATATGCTAAGTTTGATTAATATTGAGGATATTATTTGTATTGAACAAAACAATAATTTGAAATAATGCTATGACCACGGATATCTGATGTGACAAATATTGCTTTGTTATCAATTTTAACACAATGACGTTTAGAACGATTATTCTATTTTATTGTATTAATATATTTTAGGTCATTAATAATGTTAATTTATAAAATGAGAAAAACAAGGTATCTTAATGAACTAATATACCTACGTTTTTCCTACAAAGTTTACAGATTAACTAGGCTCTCACAAAGATACCCCTAATTCTTCATTTTCTACCCTAACACTGCTTGAATTACTATGACAGCACTCCAGTCCTTAAGGAGGGTTTCTGTCTTTCGACCATGTCCGATCCTAATAGGATCATATGGGTTTGTATTGACAGATTTTGTTTTTACGAGAAATGGATGTCAGCCACTTGCTCAACCTATTAGGTCCATACTCTGACTCATACATAAATTGAAAAACAATATGTGTACTTGTCAGACCCAGGATTCGAACCTGGGACCCAGGATGCAATAGGCCAACGCTTAAGCTGTGCGGCCAACGCGGGTATAATCCGACTTTAATTTTATTAAAATCACGGATTCGAAGCAATTAGATATTAGGTATATTTTTATTTTCACACGATTTTCACAGAAATTGATGTAATCAGTGACGTCCCGTGGGGGTAGGCAGATTGAGCGTCGCTTGGGGGCGGCAATTATCTGAAGGACGGCAAATCGAGGAGAATCATTATTTATATAGCAATAGCTACCTAAAATTAGTTATAACGGAAATATCCTTCCATTAAAAAGTCCTAGCAAGCAATAACACGTGCAGATTTGCAAATAATATTTGAATTATAGGTAGGTACATACTTACATAATTTAAAATTTATCCAAATTTAATATGTTTGCTAGTTACTCCCGAGTTTTGGAAGTTGTCAGGCGTATTTTTAAATGTACCTATCTGAAATCGTAGACATTGTCTATTAAAGCAGATATGGCATTTAAATTAGATTTAGTGGTATATATTATTATCATGTTAGTAATGTATCCACCATACAACACATTTCTTAGATATTGGAGTCATGAAAGGATGATAAAAAGTACTGTTAACTATAAAAAATGTGGCGGCATTTTGGTACTGCCTAGGGGCGGCATTTTGTCTAAGGATATTACTGGATTTAAGTAACAAAAATATAGATGAAAGTTAATGTAATAATAGTCAATATATCACGGACACTTTGTCATTATTAGGGATGAAACACTGTTTATGTACTAGTTAATATTAATTGGTGACTTTACGTTTAGATTATAAATTATTATTAAAAGTCGGCTGTTTGGTATGCGCACTTTGGCGCGAAAAAGGTGGCGAATTCGATTCGGACGCGCATAAGCGACGGTTTTGGACTATTTTCCGACTGCTTATTACAGTCTAATGCGCCGGCCACACGGCAACGACTTGCCTGTGCGGTTTTGCCTGTGCACAAAAAAACGGAACACCCTCGCGTGGCCACACAGCACAAGTAAAACTGCGCAAACTTCATTACGTCAGAAGTAGCCGTCGTGAAAACATTGTTTTTTGGAATCGCAGCAATGTCGTCAAGTGACGATTTGTTTTTGTCACAAGGGTTTTTCTATTGTTTATTGGTTAAAAAAAAAATTTAATCCTACAGATCCAAGTGGACCAAACAATGGCCATTGAGAAGAAACATACACTCGCGTATAAATTTACCAACGATTTACGAGACAATCCAGCTGACTAGCGGAATTATTTAAGAATGGTGATACCCAAATTACAAAGTAACCTAAATTTGCTAAGAAACTTGTCTCCGTTGTTAAAAGCTTATGTAGACCATGTTTATAAATGAATCAGTAATTTTTGTTTAAATATACTATATACTAGTGGCGAAGGGTGGAGGTAGGCAGTTAAGATCCGCCATAAATGGTGCACCTTAAACTTTATCAGTCATACGTATTTGTTTTCATTGACATAGGACTAAAATTTATTTACAGATGGTGGTGGTTAGTTTTTAAAATTCAATTAAGCAAACCATAATAGATAATAGTCAAAAAATACGAGTCTATAAAATATTTAAAATTATGCAATTAAATCATACATAAATATAAATATTTTATAGATAGAATAATATTTTTTATCTATTATAGTTTGGTTAGGCAGGCTAAATGAATTTATAAAAACGAACCAGCAATATTATGAGTAATATGTATTCTTAATCCAACGAAAATAAATAAGTATGAATGAAAAAATGTGTACAATTTTGTCGTATCGCCCAAACACAGGCAAAACCGCACAGGTAAGTCGCTGCCGTGTGGCCGGCGCATAAGGCGTGTTACCTTTTCCATGAAGCATGCGGGAGTAAAACAACGATATTATGTACCTTCTCCGTTATTATACTAAAATTCGCAGAATTATTTTCTATATTGTGTCGGACGAAGATACCTACCGGTTCAGCATTCCTCGATCGTTTAGTTTTAAAGTTACTAATATTCTTAGACTAATATTATTAGGAGTTAGATATTTTCTTCCTCTAAATCTATCGATTATAGATTTTTTATGCTAGATTTTATGCTAGATATGGATTTTATTATGTTAATTAGTATCTATTGATACCAAATACAACCCCTCGCGAAGAGACGTCGCCGATCCCATATCAGGAACTTTACATAAAACATTGCCTACCGTCCCATAAAATGACCAGCACTGCAAATGCTCGCAACCTCTGTAAATACTAAATAATATTATAACTAAAATAACATTTCACAAACGATCTTGCGAGAGGAAAATTTAGAAGACCGACGGTCACAAATGAAATTACCCGAAACCGAGGGTATTTATTGTCCTTCGGCCCAAGCAAAATATTAGCGTTAGATTTCTAAAAAGTTGAAATGTTTACCCCTTTCCCCGCACCTTACAAAGGGGTAGACATGTTGAAAATAATTCTGCAGTACAGAGTTGCCCACGAAGATAGGAGATGCGTCTCCCGCGCTCCTCTGCCCTTGTGGGGAGTCGCCTAGTAAAAAGTAAACTCCACCCGTCTCGATATTATAAAAGTGTACCTCCGTAGTGTTCTCGTGTTAAAAATCAATAACAAAAGTTAGCCTACCTTAATAAAAGTGAATACCTACCGTGAGATCAACCCCTAAAATAACGCCAGTGTCGTGCCTAATCTAAGATCCCTTTAAATGAAACCAATGTAATAAAACCAATGCTTGTCCATACCTAATTGCAATAAAACATAGTTCTGCGCGGAATTATAAAATAGACTTCTGTGTTATACTAATTGTGCCCGTTATAATGTCCCTCACTCTCCAAACATCAAAATTGCCCCAATGAAGGACTCCACACACCCACGTGAGTTCACAAATGTATTACTATAATATACAATATTATAATATTCCATCAGCATCCATAAGTAAAAGTCACCGCACGCTATTGGTATGTAATACACTTTGTTTGTAGACAATGTCCAAAAATTATTATATAATGATATATAATAATTATTAATATATAATATTACATAATATTATACAGAAGACGATTGATTTCAAAATATAACTAATTCTATTTCCAATATCTATTTTAGGGAATAGGTACTCAATTGTACTGTGTTCATAGTAGAGTTGTATTATTTACTAAAAGGCTTTTTTATATTAATTAATATTATATCAATATATCCATTTTATTTAGGATTAAGTCGAGTAAAGATATCAGGACTTGGATTTGAAATAGGTCTGAGTTGCATAGAATAATTCGCAATATCGGACTAGGGATGATCTGAGTGTTTAACATACTTAGAACATAATATTATTATGTCATAATACAATAATTATTCATATTTATTTGTACTATTAATTGTTCGTTAAAAACGATACTGATTAAGTAGATATATACTAAAGAACAAATACATAATAAAATTATATAAATATTAAACTAAATGTTCAAATCAAAGATATAAGTATTTGTTATCGAGTTGGACTTGAGCATTTGAGTAGAACGCCCATGTCGAATAGAAAGTAAAATCAACAACATGTTACCAGAATTTAATATAAATAAGTGAAGTCTGAAAGAATGATTATTAGGTGACAGCCGAGATTTAGTGTACCTATATATTGTTTAGTGCATACGTGCAAAAAAAAAGTATTTATTTAAAAAAATGCCTGTCGACCCTGCGTATCTATTATTTTCCAACTTTTAACCAGACGAAATACCACCAAAGTTTTTCCAAGTTAAACAGACTTTTCCATTTACGGGTTGTCTGTATGTTTAAAGTATGTTTTAATGACTGTTTTTTTTAACATAATGATAGTACTATATTCGAAAGATAAGGGTGGCATATCCATATGAATGTTGAGCTCTGCGAACAATTTAAGCCCTATATAATCGATGTTTTGGGTGTGAATATTCAAATGAGCCGATCACGTTGTTAGATGCAATGGATCCTAGCTAGAGGTTTCCATAAAGTTTATGAAAGAACCCATGTAGGCACTGTAGACATTGTGACAATTTAAATGGTTTATTTTGAAGTAAAATGACAAAAAGTGGCTACACAGCACACGTTTATTCAAACATATTATTTTTTTTTAATTGCGTCGAATTATTTTATTATTTCCATACCCTGGCCCGGAGGATCTATAAAGGAGTACTAATGACTCCTGAAAAAAAATGCAAAAACTATAACACAAAATACAAACCATAGAAATTAAAAAACATAGAGACGGGTGTTTGTACTAAAACGCGATGACATGGTATGATTTCATATTCAGGTAGCATTTCGTACACAACTCAAATACAATACACGTAGATACTTGTTTTCCATGAACTCGAAACTAGATAAAAAGACAAATTGTTCAGAGGTGGCACACTTGTGTCTTCATCGGGTGACAGTATGTACATCAGAGGAGAAGTGTGGAGGTAGGTTGTTAAGAACCAACGTTGAGTGCTCACTAAGCCTTGTCATTCATACGTATTTATTTTCACTGAGACTACAAATTGTAGATGGTGTTGCTTAATTTTAAAATTTAATTAAACCCTACATAACAAAGCCATAATAGATATTAGTCAAAAAATATTCGCCTATCCATCAAAATATCTAAAATTATGCCATAAGATTAAACATAATAATTTAAGATATTAATTTATAGGTAGAAACATATTATGTTTGGATTAGGCAGGGCTAAATGAATTTAAAATAAAACTAACCATCACCATCTGTAAATATTATATATTTCTTAATTCACCAAAAAACAAATAAATATGACTGAAAAAGTGTGCACTATTTTTTCCGTATCGTCCATAGCATGTCTTAACTATTAGGGTTTGGTTCAGATATGGTTTAATTGATTTTTATTAAACTAACCACCACCACCTGCAATTTGTATTCGTATTTCAATGAAAATAAATAAGTGTGACTGAAAAAGTTTAGTGTGTTCTTTTTATGTCGGACCTTAACAGCCTTCCTCCACCCCCCCCGCCATACTAGTGCATAATTATTATTCTTGTCATCGTTTACACCTGCATAGCAATATACAACTATATAATTCGTATTTCAAGTTACATGTGCCGTCATAAACAAATCAATTTTTCAGATTATCCAGGATGAGCCAACATAGGTGGCTGCCATTTAGGGTTGTATGGAAATAGGAAAAAATCATGTATGTTATGGTTTTAAACCAGACTGTGCCAATGATGACGTCATAAAAACCTCATTAATGTGGCCTAAAATCAGCCTAATTTATTTACCATAAATAATAATGTTAAATATAACCAATAAATATTTACGTTAATTTAACTGCATACGCCCAAAATATTACTGTGTTAATATTTATTACTCAGACATATGAATTTGATAAAATATAGTTGATTTTAATATTTTAGAACCCGGAAAAACAGAATTTAATATTTTGGTAATAAAATGATTATATTATGCTTATGTAAACTTGTAATTTACATTATTTTTTTGATTTTGTGAAATATATTGCTGAAAATAAACGGGATAAAAAACAAACTGTTTTATATACAAATTAGATGAATCGTGTATTTAAATTATTTAGAATGTTTTTTTACAACATATTGAATTCTCTTCAGAATCTTGAAAATTCTACCAAGACCCTCTTTTCAAAGATATTCTTATCCCAGGATTCTGAGTCATACGTTAATACTTGGCGCAGGATACTATTTTATTATTATATAATTGTTTTGGTTTCCCTTGTGAGTGCCCCGTTTTTTCAGAAAGCTTTTGGATACAAAAATTGCACCGTCCTGCTGGCGAGGTGATCCATTGAAGTTAATAGGCCCACCAAACCACACCCGGTCTTAATCGGGCGATCACGGGACCCCGCATTTGGGTGTGATGCATTATTTTTCTATGACTGGAATTTTTTCAATACCAGTTACCCAAGACTGAAGTCTCCGTGCATTCAAATGTGCTGTGACTGAATTTACAGGACTTTGGAAGGTGTCAAGAAATTAGGAATACTCATGGGAAAGAGCATACTTTGAATAAAATTTGATAATCTGTTTGTAGAAAATGGTGATTGTTGTATATTGAAATAAATGGTAATAATTTTAACGAAATACTTTGTAATCGAAAATCTTCATTTATTTATTGTAAACAGATCACTGCAATGCAGTAAAAATAATCATTATTTAACTAACACTATCTAATTAAATCTAATTTTCAATTCTTTGCCACGGCTTGAATATAGTCAAATATAGCTATAACATATCTCAAATATTCAAGGTAGCTAATGGAAAAATAGACTATTTTCTTTCCAAAGTGACAAATCATTTTACCTCGAGTTGTAATAGTATCTGTGGACCATTGAAGACGTTAACTACACAATCAATTCACGATTTTGACGCAAATGAGTCAATATTAACATGATTTAAGAAACCCCGTGTCCAACCGCTATGTACATGCTGCCGCATCGTTGTCTTCCCTTCCACGACAATGTAAACGTGTCTGAGCCTTAAAGTTGGTCTTGGTTGATATTAAGTTGACGTGGTTAATTGGACCCGTGTATGAATGGACTCTGGCAAACAACTCCGCTCGGTCGGATAAATTATTGGATTTATGTTCAATATCCCGTCCCCGTCTTCTATCATTTCGCACTACTTCAAGCGCTTTGACATCCCAGAGAGAATATGACTATCGCACTCTCTTTTTGATAGGGAACGTCACTAGAATTTTACTATTACATTTATTATGTTATCTGAATATAAGCAATACTTCAGTCATTATTATCAATCTATTTGTACTACCTAAGTATTTGTAAATACTAAAACTTTTCAACACAATATTAATTAATACTAAGAGTGGGTAGATCTTCTCCATATAAACTTACGAACTTATACTAATTTGGAATATAGTTATCAATACAGCAATATTGATACTGGTATTAATAAAGTTTTTGTCCCAGCTCTACACTCGACATTGTTTAATGATCGCATTGTCTATGTCCACATGTCCACACGGAACCCTTTTGGTTATCTCTTGTAAAATATGGGTATTTTCTGAGAATAGAATGATAATCCTTTCAATTCCGTACACTTTATAACGAGATCAGATTCTATTATAATATACGTTGCGTTATTCCGTCAGTCAACGATATTTTTAAATAATACATAGGTAATATTATAGAACATAATTCAAACTGATATAATACAAAATATTGCATTACATCAAAATATATTATATTTTATAATAAATATTAGAAGTCTAATTAATAATAACAAAAATTTTATTTCAATATAACACAGTATTTTTCTATAAATATCGGCTGTAGCGATCCAAGTTACGTCTTTCGGTAATCTCTAGAGAAGACAGTGCTTCCCAACCAATGTCGTCATGGCACACTGTTCTTTTATCATTATAGCGCCTTGTACACATGCATGGATTTACTGTCGACAATAGTGTTTATTTTAAACTATCGTGATAATAACTGTTAACACGTAAAAGTGCTGACTGTCTCTCCAATCTCATTCTTCAAGAGTTAAGCTACGTTGACACGGTCCAAGTACGATCCAAGTACACTTGGACCGAGTGCCATCCAAGCGCACTCGTATGAGACATCTTCATACTAGTTATTCCTATCCAAGCTAACTTGGATGAGTAGGACGCGGTCCGAGTAGCTTGGGTAGGAATAATTAGTATGAAGCTCTCGCTTGGATGGCACTCGGTCCAAGTGTACTTGGATCGTACATGGACCGTGTCAACGCGCTTTAAGCGAGACGCGATGTTACTATTTTATAGTACTATTTGACAGGATGTATTGAAAATCGGTTAACCTCAAAATGGGTAGGTAGTTAGTTTTTTTACCGGTAGGTTCGGCATTATCGTTCTACTGCGCAGGCGCAGATCTTACTTGAGCATTAAAATTCAGAACCTTCCAAAATTGTTTGATTCATGCATGCAATCTTGCCAACTGCAGGATAATACATGTTTACCCATACATTTTCTTACTGTGAACAATATACCCATGCACGTATTAGCATAGAATCACTCAACACCTCTCAGATTCTAATTATTTTACCACAATTCATTGCATAAAATTATGAACATCTCCATATAAAATCATTATTCAATAATTTCATCGGGTAATAATTAGGGAGCGGATGTGCTTGTGCATGTTTTGTTAGTGTGCATGCACATAATAATAATATAACATAAGAGTTGCACAGAAATCTATTTTGAAATACGCAGAATCCAAAAATAAAATTTCAATGTGCATATAAATGCGTATTTGAGACGTTAAAGCATATTTCATAAATAAATGCATATTTTAGGGCGCTTGCATTATTGTACTTTACAACGTTTTTCTTAGCTCGTATTCTTATTTGTCCGGTACAAATCTTGCAATCGATTTTTAACCGACTAGCTAGACATTTGAAACTTTTAGAATATATCAGAACACGATGCCAATGCATTTTTTAATACTGTTAGCCCTCTTTAAGTAGAATTTAATTCATTTTCAGTTAATTCTGTTTTGTATGAAAAGTTATTTCGATACCATTATTGGTTGCTAGGTCCTAGCAACTAAATTATTAAATAATATATACGTGCATTACTATGGAAATCAATATGAAATGACATTTCATTATTCAGTATTTCTATCAAGTACAAATTTTTTTGATCGTTTCAGCTAGTCAAGTCAAGTTTATAATATGATTCAACAGAAAATTTAAAAACGTTGTAAGTATATAAAAAAAAAATTTATCTTGTAATTATTAATTTTGCTTTTAAAAGTGATTTTATCGAAATAAAACAAAATTAAGTAGGTAGGTAGTTTAGATGCAATTGCATTTTTTTTAATGGCATCCCCGAACTTATTCATTGTCTATACTATATGCCATATGGAATCAAATTGACAGCCGACTACATCCCCATTGTTTACGTGTCAAAAGTGAGGTTATACTTACACATATCTAAAAATTCCAAAAGGGAAATCTAGTACCAATGCTATTTTACAACAGTAGGTGGAAAATGAACCCAATTTATCTATGTATTGACAGTAGATTTATGTTTTGCAAGCCATTACTAATAATATATTCATAAAATGGACTTAGTTGAATGTCTTGTGAGACTTTATTAATTACATAATATAAGTATAAACAATTTTTGGAATTTTGAAGAGTGCATGAAGTAACAATATTCAATAAAGCTATTTTGACGAACAACTATTTTTGTCGATGAATTTAATATAATCAAATCTAAAGTAAGAAATCGGAGTAGGATTTAAAGTCTTTAACTAACCGTGTATAAATCAATTAGCTACAGGCAACCAACCTGGCATATCTTACAAATTTGTATATAATATGTATATACCTATACCTATATATATATCTCTATATATATAAAAATCTCGTGTCACGATGTTTGTGGTCAAACTCCTCCGAAATGGCTCGACCGATTTTTATGAAATTTTTTATGTATATTTTTTAGGTTTGAGAATGGGTCAACAAGTATATTTCATACCGCTAGGTGATTAGGGTATCTCTATTCAGAAAAATTTTCTTTTATTTTTTTGACAATTTTTTTTTTGTATTTTTTTTATTATTTTTCATAAAAAAATACCTATAACCTCAAATTTTCACTTTCCTACCCCCATCCTTCCATTTTTTAATCGCGATTTTATTATTTTTGTATGAACAAATTTAACCGTCGTTCGTATTTCAAACAGAACGAAATTATTTATGTTGTTGAATGACAGATGGCACTACGTCCGAGAAGAATTCAAGAGAAGCGTCGCGTCATTTTGACATTTCATTCGGCAAATCACAACGCAGTGCATGTAAAATTTTGTACGATTTATTTTAATTTATCTATTTTTATGTGCGTGTATTACAGTGCACAATGCCAGCAAGACGAAAGGGGGGCCATTTGGGCCTTCGAACAAATAAAGCAACAAACATGCTAAATAGTAGAGTAGAAAGAACAGACGAACAAATCCAACAAGATAACAAAAACGTGCGTGTAAGTATGTCGCAATTGCGTGCATCTCAATCACCAGAGGCACGATATGAACGAAATCAACAACGACAATTGGAACGGAGCCAAGCGCGCCGGTTCGTAGTTAACACACGCAGAGCAAATGACCGACAACGCTAACAAGTACATCGAACATTTACATCCGCTTCGTTCCTTCGTCTCACATTCGAGTACGAGCCAGATATTGAATATTCCGCTCATCCGAAAGTGCTGATTGGTGCTATGGACAAAGAATGTCCCCATTGTCATGCGCTCAAATTCAAACATGAGTCAGCCGGGAATCATCAAAATCAGGAAAAGTGCAACTACCAGAAATTGAGATACCACCAAAACCATTGAACAGCTTGCTCATTGGCACGGTTCCGGATTCAAACCTGTTCCTGAAGTCCATTCGCACATTCAATTCAAGCTTCCAAATGACTTCGTCCGGAGCAACAGAAATAGTTCACAATACTGCGGCAAATGGTCAACAATTCCATTCTACGTTCAAAATCAAAGGTCAAGTATACCACAAAGTAGGCTCATTGCTGCTAATGCCAAACGAACCACATACATTTTTACAAATCTACTTCATGGGCGCGGCGGTGAGGACATAAATCATGTGGATGCACGTTGCGGCTTCAATAGCCTCAATTCGCCTAATGCCAGGCGCATCGTCGGTGAACTGGACGCCCTGTTGAATGAGCACAATGAATTATTGAAATTCTTCAAAGCACACATGCACGAATTGCAAAGTGACAATCACGCTATTGTCATCAATCCTGATAAAACACCAGCTGGAGAGCACGTACGTCGATTCAATGCGACTGTTGTTGACGATATTGCTGGAATCATGGTTGGCGACTGCACATCGACGCAAGAAATCGTGATTCGAAGAAGAAACAATAATCTGGAGTTCATCGCTGACACAAACAGTTCATACGACGCTCTCCAATATCCGCTAATTTTCTGGAAGGGACAAGACGGATATTGCATAAAAATTAAACAACGAGATCCTGTCACAGGTAATTCATTCATTATGAACATCATTACTCATTTTGAATCGAGAAAATGAATGGTTGATGTTTTTTTGTTTTTATCGGCGGTCATCGTCTACAGTGCTCTATTCCTCTTTCTGTCATAGATCCCATCCCCACACACTTACGATACATTCGTTACTTTTTATTTAACAACCAAAATATTCACTATGGCAGAACAACGTTTGCCTGGTCAGCTAGTATATATATATAATTATGATATTTTTTACCTAAGATGCGACTTTTTTTAAGACTGTAGGGTCAAATACTTTGCCATACTAACTTGTAGAAATGTTCACCATCCCTGACCTATATAGATGTTGTACGAAAGTTATCCAATTTATTAAGCTTTGGAAACTTTTAAAAGTATTTATTATTAGATAATTTTTAAAATTTGGTGATGAGCTTCCAATTTATGCGATTAAGATTATTTTAATGCTATCACACTGTAATAAATAATCTGATATCCATAATAGGTGCTAACATTAAATACTAAGTTGAAACAAATTGGTAAAGGTAGTATTTTCCAAAAGTGCCTACAAGTTTATCAACTTTTTATTTACTATCATCACCTGGTGTCAATTCACTTCTGTATAAAGGCCTCCCCCGGCTTTCTTCGCTGTCGCGTGCATCTTGCAAACTTAATAATAATGTCGATGGTCCCATGGTCGTTTAATGCTCCTTAAGTTATGATTATATTAAGATGCACGTCGCGTACTGTCACGCTGTCACGGCGACAAATTAAATCTATGGTTTCGTAACTTTGCAGAATATTTTGAATGATCACCACATCTGTAAATAATTCAATGATGGAGAGTGCCAACTCTAATGTATTAGTATTTTGAATAATTATTATTCATGCTAATTTCAATTCATTTTAACAGTTTCTACGTGTGCGTACGTTAAAATTACTTGCGATATTATATCCATAGATAATATTTTGAACAGAACCCAACCTGCAGACTATAATATATAATAGACAACATTCTTATAGAAAATATATAGTGCCAAGGGCTATAAACTTATAAATGTAGTCATGTAGAAAATGATAAAAACGTTCATTGAACCATGCAAGTGTCGCAATCCAGGGCGGTACAACGTGAGGTGACCTCATTGTTGTTCTGGTGATTTCGGCAGATTTTGCTAACTGACAATGTTCATTTAAAGGTTCAAAATGTGCTACGGGATATGAGCATTACTCCGATAATATTTTTAACACGAAGATAAACGATATTACACACTTTTTCCCATAGCAGCAGCTTACTGTGACATCACGTGATAGTACGTGACGTGTATCTCAATATAATCACCACTTTAAGTACCACTGTGTAACTGAATTTTTCTGTCGGCTATCTACTCGCCAAGCGGCATATCCATCTAATTGCCATTCTATCATTGTGTTAACAGATTTTTGTTTTTACGAGAATTTGATGTCAGCCTCTTGCTCAACCTAGTAGGTCCATACTGAACTGATACAAATTGAAAAACAATATGTGTAATTTCCAGACCCAAGGTTGGAATATGGGACCCACGATATTAGTCGACGCATTAGCAACTCATCCATCGTAGTCGTGATAATAAATACGTAGGTAGGTGTCTAAAAACATTAAAATGAAAAATATTTTTATATTACTGATAACTTGTAACTTAAAAGCTTTTCTATGTATAACAAATCGAGCTTCGAAATTGTAACCCTACATACCAAAATTAAACTTGATAACAATAAAAAGGATTTCAAATTAAGTATAGGTACATATTTTTTTACATTTTGTAACATTTTTTTATTGTAAATAGGTAAATCTTTGACTTTAAATAAAAAATCAATTATCAAAAAAAAAATGTCTCAAACTACAAACTTCGTATTTTTTTTCACTAGGTGGTTCAATGAGTCTATTAAATTTTATAAACAAGGCTGCTATCGTGTTTATATATATATATATACATATAATATGTCTATCATATTTATGTATTAAGGTGGTTAATTATTACAAGAAGTTAACCAGGTAAACTGCCAAAAATTGCAATGTTCTAATCGACCCTTTCTTAGATGTGTTAACTTTTAGAGCGAGATAGATAGTTTTGACAGTTTAGACGGCTAACTTATTGTAACAATTATAATACATCAATACAAAAATATGATAAACTCTGTTGATAGCTGCCGTGTGTATAGAATAGACCCACAAATAGGTTATTCACCTTAAACATTTTTTTTTCGAACGTACTTTTAATACCAAACCTATTTATTTCGATAGTAAAACACATTTCTTATAAAAAAACATCCTACAGCCCTCGATAATAGTAGTTTACTAAAAACATAAGTATTAATCTAATAAAAGATGTTAAATTATTATACGCAGGTACAATATATTGACTGGTAAACCAATTTATCCAATTACTGTATAATATTTATCCGAAAATAAATCTCGTAAACTGTGCTCGCTCGGACTTTTCCGCTGGCTGATAATGATGATAAATGTTTGTGGAAATAATAAAAAGCTTTTCTTCGCAGTTTTTGTAACCTTCAATAAAGAAAATAGCGCACACAAAATGCCGAAAATAATCGTAGGCATAACATAGCGATCACAAAACCTTGTGATGGTGGGTGATCTACAATAGCTTGATTATGATGACATGTGATTTTGAACATAAAATTATTATCATTTTAGTAAACTGTTTTTGCCATTTTGTTTTTGTCATAATATTTATACTAATAAACAAAATAGTTGTGGTAGGTATCTGTCCATGATTTCAAACATCGATTTTTTTTTTAATATTAGTAGGTATATAAGAAACATTAAAACTACGAATTATTCAAAATCTCTTAGACACAATATAGAAAACTTAATAAACAAAATTTTAGTAATAAATACAACCATAAAATAATGGGTAATAATTGGATGAGATCCTTTAACAAATTCACATTTAATAACATTTTTTTTTTTAAATTATTGTAAGTTTGTTTATCATTGACTTAAAGTTAACATATTTTTATTACGCCGTTTTCATTAGGTCGTATTCTTATTTGTCCGGCGGTTTTTTATCCGGTACAAATCTTGCAATCGATTTTTAACCAACTTCCCGACTAGCTAGACATTTTCAACTTTTAAAATATACCAGAACATGATGCCAATGCATTGTTTGATACTTTTAGCCATCTTTAAGTAGATTGAATTCATTTTCAGTTAATTCTGTTTTGTATGAAAAGTTATTTCGACACCATTATTGGTTGCTAAGGGGGTGGTCCTACCAACTAAATTATTAATATATACGTGCGTTACTATGGAAATAAATATGACACTTCAGTTTTATTTCTATCAACTACATTTTTTTTGATCGTTTAAGCTAGTGAAGTCAAGTTTATATGATTCAACATAAAATTTAAAAACGTTGTGGGTATATAAAAAGTTCTTTTTATCTTGTAATTATTTTATTTTAAAATTAGAATACTTCACCGCTATTCGCTAATTTATTGATATATGTATATATTAAAAAGTGAATCTTCCGACAAAATTTGTTTACTAAATACTGCATAATATATAGATATGTATGTAAAAATAAATAAATATATGTTGTATAAAATAGCATGTTGGTTTAAGCTAGTCAAGTCAAGTTTATAAATGATTCGACAGAAAATTTAAAAACGTTGTATATAAAAAGTTCTTTTTATCTTGTAATTATTCTTTTAAATATTTTCAGATACATTTATATTAATTAATACAGTTTAAATTGTCAATTATCAAAAAATATCTCAAATTTCAAGCTTCGTATTTTTCCGGTAGGTGCCTCTGGTAGGTAAAGGTATCGCTTTAAGGGCCACTGCGAGCAAATAATAAAACTGTAATTTAATACAACGTATTGATAGCTTTCATTTCAAATTCTTCTTCAGCAATATCCACCCTTTTGTTGGAGCATATGAACACCACGCGGCGCCTCCAAGATTTTCTAACCAGTCTTCTTGCATCATTTCAGATCATACCAGCTCCGCCGTATACACTCTATGGATAGTATTTAGTGGCCTTCCAGAACGCCGTAATCCGGTTGGTTTGAAAAACAGGCAAGCCAGATTGAGGTTCTCTTCTGGCATTCGCAGCACGTGGCCGAGTCAGGTCCAACGTCACTTCTTCACTCGTAATGAGAGGCCTCTTGTTGGATTCTCTTATCTCCTCGTTACTCCTAAAGAAATGTCCAATATCCACCGCAAACACCTGTTCTTGATAATCTTTATTTATCTAAATACACAAAAAGATTATTTTTAAATAAACTTTGAATTATTATTATTACTTCATCATATTTTATAAATATTTTTATAATTAAAACGTAGTTTGAAATGTTCTATATGCGATGATAAAACGAATTTTGAAAACATTATATTTTTAAAGTATGTATCTTGTTTATAATTATTTTGAATCTTGAAAATGTAAATGAATATAATTTAAAACTATTTTTATTTATATTATTAATTCCAGCTTTGGTATTGTGAATATTTTTTTAATCCGTTACATAAGACTGAATTTTTCAGAAATCGACTGAACTAAGTGTATTACTTTAATGATAAAAAATATTCATAAAATACGATGTAGGTATTTATTAATACAATTGGAACTTTTTTAACAAAATAAGTAAGAACACAAATTTTGTTGTATTGTGTTAACTGTCCCTCCGAGGCAGATGAAACTGATCCAGATATCTTCTAATATATAAAAAATAATATTTGTGTGTTTGTGTATTTGTTTGTTCGTATTTAATGCGCAGCCATACCGTTCATCCGATTGCGATAAAACTTTCTCAACTTATTGCTTGCACTTGCGCAAAGAGTATAGGCTATACTAATATATAAAAATGAATGTATGTCTGTCTGTATGTCTGTCTGTCTGTCTGTCTGTCCCGTATGCGTTCCTATACCATTCATCCGATTGCGATGAAATTTTGGTAAGTGGTTGTATGCACACCCATGAAGTTTTCTGAATTAGAAAAATCATCATCTTCTTCTTCTTCTTCATTCTATCTTCTTTTATTCGTATGGTTCCTATACCATTCATCCGATTGCGATGAAACTTCGTCAGTTATTGTGTTAACACCCGCAAAGGTTTCTGAAATAGTACAACCATCTTCTTCTTCTTCTTCATTCTATCTTCTTTTATTCGTAGGTATAGTCCCTATACCATTCATCCGATTGCGATGAAACCTTCGTCAGTTGTTGTGGTAACACCCGCAAAGGTTTTTAAATTAGTACAACCATCTTTTTTTCTTCTTCTTCTTCTATTCTATATTCTTCTATTCGTATGCGTTCCTATTCCATTCATCCGATTGCAATAAAATTTTCGTCAGTAATTGTGCCAACACCCGCGAAAGTTTCTGAATTAGTACAACCATCTTCTTCTTCTATTCTATCTTCTTCTATTTGTATGTGTTCCTATACCATTCATCCGATTGTGATGAAATTTTGACCAGTTGTTGTGAGCACGCCCGCAAAGGGTTCTAAATTAGTACAGCCATCTTCTTCTCCTTCTATTCGTATGCGTTCCTATACCATTCATCCGATTGCAATGAAAATTGAATCAAGTGTTGTGTTCACGCCCGCAAAGGTTTCTGAATTGATACAACCATTTCTTCTTCTTTTTCTTCTATTCTATCTTCTTCTATTCGTATGCGTTCTTATACCATTCATCCAATTGCGATGAAATTTTGACCAGTTGTGCGCAAGCCCGCAAAGGTTTCTGAATTAGTACAACCATCTTCTTCTTCTTCTATTCGTATGCGTTCCTATACCATTCATCCGATTGCAATGAAACTTTGGTGAGTTGTCGTGCGCATGCCCACGAAGATTTATGAATTAGAAAATCATCTTCTTCTTCTATTCGTATGCGTTCCTATACCATTCATCCGATTGCAATGAAATTTTGATAAAGTGTTGTGCCCTTGCCCGCAAAGGTTTCTGAATTAGTACAATCATCTTTTTCTTCTTCTATTTGTATGCGTTCTTATGCCATTTATCCGATTGCGATGAAATTTTGACCAGTTGTTGTGCGCACGCCCGCATAGGTTTCTGAATTAGTACAACCATATTTTTCTTCTTCTATTTGTATGCGTTCTTATGCCATTCATCCGATTATGATGACATTTTGACCAGTTGTTGTGCGCACGCCCGCAAAGGTTTCTGAATTAGTACAACCATCTTCTTCTTCTTCTTCTTCTTCATCATTCTATCTTCTTTTATTTGTATGGTCCCTATACCATTCATCCGATTGCGATGAAACTTTTGTTAGTGGTTGTGCCAACACTTGCAAAGGTTTCTGAATTAGAAAAATCATCATCTTCTTCTTCTTCATTTTTCTTCTTTCTTTAAACTTTCGTCAATAATTGTACCAAAACCCGCAAAGGTTTCTGAATTAGAATAACCATCTCCTTCTTCTTCTATTTTATCTCCTTCTATTCGCAATGAAACTTTTGTGAGTTGTCGTGCGCATGCCCACGAAGATTTCTGAATTAGAAAATCATCTTCTTCTATTCGTATGCGTTCCTATAACATTCGTCCGATTGCGATGAAACTTTTGTCAGTTGTTGTGCGCACACCTGCAAAGGTTTCTAAATTAGTATTATATAAAATACAACGTTTATTGTTTGTTTGTTCAATGCAATTTTGATTTTTTTACTACTAATAACGTTTGCATATTTTGGATTCGATTTTAATTTAGTGGTCTTTTGTTTGACATTTACTCCTATTAGAATTATTTTCATATTGCCATATTGTATTACACCGATATTTTAATATTAAAAAAAAATTACCTCTTATTATTTTTTAAATATCTAAGATAAATATACCCACGAAGCGACCCTATGCGAAGCCGGGTACTTCAGCTAGTATTTAATAAAAGTGGAACAAGTACTAATAAAATTGCGTTTTATTAAATTAAATTAATAATTAAAGCACAACATTTTAATATTCTTAGAAGCATATCAATTATTTAAAATAAAAGTTACCGGGACAATGTATTAAATTTCAGTTATTGCTAACAACTGAAGAATAGTCTTAGTCTCTATGTCTGTCTGTTTGTTCCGCTATAACTCTAAAACTACTAGAGTACTATGCTAATATTTATAAAACTTAGACAATACCCATTTTTGATACTCAGTGGCGGGTTTTATATAACGCAAATGACGCAATAAATTCGTCATAAGATTTAAAAGAGGGCATTTAACATGGAATACATTGTTGATGTACTTATATCAAAATCTTAACCATAAATCTAAAAGTTTTATATGTAGGAAAGTAGATTTTGTGCAACAATTATTAGACATTGAATACCTATTTAAACAGTCAAAATTTATTTATTCTTCGCATACTGATGTGAAGGAATAAAGAAAATGATTTTTTTATAAAAAGATTAGATACTTACCTATGTAGCTTAACAATGTTCGTGTTGGTATTTTAATTTATGAAAAGTGACCAATTTAATAGTTGGAATTTATGGTTTTTATTTTTCGTGGGAACCTCAAAATGGGTCCAGGACGATTTGGCGGCGGCACAACTGGACGCCACGCAATTCGAAAATAAATAGACGTTAGGTACTTATACGTAGTTTTAAAAAAATATTTAATATTATTATTTATACTTTAATTATTATATATTATGATTTAATAGTTGGTGAGAATTTAAATATACACACGTAAATAATGATTTAATCGTGCATATGTTTAAGTTCCAACGAAAAAAGAGTTTTTTTATTTTTATATAAAGCCTTAGTCATGGTAATTCTCAATCCCTAATAAATAAAACATTATCAATGAATTAAAACTACTAAGTAGTAGATAGAAACTGATTAAAATTCATCGTCTACGTTCTGTTTACGTGTCTACGACAGTGCGCCGTCCTATTGTCCTGGCGTCCAGTTGTCCCATTCCCCTCAAAATCAGTCAGTGCATCGGATCACTGTTGATACTGACTTAAAAGAGTTTCATCTCGAAAGTTTCTTAGAAAGGAGTCACTAACTAACTCAATATTCATATAAACATTTATTATAAAAAAGATTTTGGGCTTAGTGTTAGGATGGCCAGGTGAACCATTTGAATTATATGTACGTTGCAACGCGGGACAATCTCTGACTGTGGTGTTGACAGTTCCGAGGTCTGTAATTGACTGTTTGAATTAGGGCCACTCTCACTGTATGACTGTACAGTACTTACTTTTGAGTTTAAAACATTTAACTTATTAAGTTTATTCAAGTAGTACATCATGGTGTATGTATTAAGTAAGTATACATGACATCATCTGGATTATTTGGGACAATACATAAACAACGTATATAAATAAACTTCTAACATTTTTAAACGTCAAAAGAAACTATAGATAATAAATAAAACTTTTTCTGTTATTAATTTTATAGACACGCTAATAAAAATGATGACAATATTATTTTGACTTAGATGTATGAAGCTAAATTATTTTCATAACTTACGAGTCGCATGACTAACTTACATACAATGTGGCACTAATGAAAAATATTTTTTTACGAATGAACATATTTTATGAAGAAATAAAAATACAAACTTTTATTTGGTGACTTATAACATTATTTTATTCATTATAAATTTACTACCTGTTCGGAATTTTATGAATATTATTAATACTATACATATTTCTATTTTCAACTGACGTTTATCTACATAATAGCAGTTCATTACAATGAATAAATGAAAGAATAATATTAATAAGTTCTTATGACTTATGATTAATCTTTCGGCACTTCATAGTTTATGATGTTTATTTATTCTTAGAGAAATAACAAAAAGTGTTCCTTGAAGAACTGAACTAAACAAAAGAGGATTATATCTTAAAAATGTTTCCGTGATAATTTTATGTTGTTTTTTTTTAATATATATGTATTAGTTTCATTCTGTCAATGGCATGGCCTCCAAAAGGGGGGGGGCTCTGTGGGCTCTAGCCTGGTAGCCCGGCGTGGCGGGTCGACCTGATAAGTGAGATAAACACACATCACAAATTTGCTTTAATGGGAAGTCGCCTGTGGTACTATTTTACATGAGGAATATTAACATTTAAAAATATTTGGTTGTATCGTCCAATTTTTGATTATTATGTGTCGATATTCGACAACTCCATAATTCAAGTGGATTTATTCGACAATACAAAAAAAACGGTGAAAATACACCGAATACCCTTAATTTTACCTGAATCAATATTTAGAAAACGATTCTGTAGAGCGTCCCACTGCCTTTAACCCTAACAATGGGTAGAGGGACCGCTTCAAGATGTGGGAGCCATGGTCCACGGCGCATCCGGAAATTTGTACATAAACAGTTAACCGCAGGACACTTATTCGTGCGCCGCAGTACGTGAAACATGAGTTCGTGTAACATTTAATCAAATGACGAATTCTTCGTTGAAAATTTCACCGTGGAGTATATTTATACGTATGCTACAACATATGGAGATGTCTTTACTAGGTTAGGTTAGGTTATGGTTAATCTAATTGGAACAGTTCTATTTGCAAACTATCACCGCATTTTCTAAGATACGTACAAATGTATTTCACGGTGAAATGTTCAACGTAGAACTCAACATTTGATAAAATGTTATACGAACTCATGTTTCACGTACTGCGGCACATGAATAAGTGTCCTACGATGAAACGAATACGTACAACTTACATGTAACCGGTCCATGGATGCAATGGGCTGGGCGTTTTCGCTTTGAAGAGGCATTTTTTTTTAAATTAAATAACTTACAAATACTAGGTAAAATACAATATCCGCTCTAAGCCAGTTACCTTAACATGCGTATTGTGAGGAATGGTTGCTTATCACTTTGTCATAATTAATACAGATGGATTGCTCTGGATCAGTGTCATTATAATGCCTTAACATTGTATGTATAACAAATCAGTGGCGAAGGGTGAAGGTAGACTGTCGAGATCCGACATAAATAGTGCACACTAAACTTTGACAGTCATACTTATTTATTTTCATTGAACTAATAATACAAATTGCAGATGGTATGCATAAAGCAAACTATAATAGATTTTAAATTGAAAGTATTCTTTTCTATAAAATATCTAAAATTATGCCATAAAAATACACTTACATAATTTTAAATATTTTATAAATAGAATTATATTTTTTTTTATCTTTTATGGTTTATTTAGGTGGGACTTAATCCAATTTTGAAAACCATCTACAATTTGTATTAATAGGTTAATGAAAAGAAATAAGTATGGATAAAAAAATGTAGTGTACCCTATTGCTGTCGAATTTCCAGATCCTACCCCCCACTCTTCGCCACAGCAATAAGAAATATTTATTTTAGTTTAATAATTATCATTGAACATTTCATTCATGAGAAGGAATGGATCAAGTGGTAATAATATATTAAATATAATGAAAAATATAGAACTTGAAATTAGAAACTTAATAGAATGTTATTTATTATTAAAAGTTTGTATTGCCAATAAATGATACAAAATATGGCGTTAATCTTGATTTCAAACAACGTTGCTTATAATTATAAATATTGATTTCTAGGATAAGAAAAGATAGGGCATAATAATGACATTCGTATACCTACATAATATTTCCTACTAATTTTACTTGTTCAGTCTGTTATGTTCAAAATGAATATAACTAACATTCATACCTCTGGCAACCCCGACGAATATCTATGGTCACGTCGATGGAGCGTACGCAATTTGAGAGATGTCGCTGATAGAATTTCCGGCCGCAACGGACGTCGCGAGGTGTGAAACAAGCAACAAGACTTTTTGATTCTGTCTGTCATCCAGTATAGTCGTGCTCCGCTTTAGTTTTACCCAACATTTATAATGGACGTCACTTAAAGGAACACGATTGCGGTCGCAGTGCTTGAGGCTTCTTGTCGTTCCATTTTGGTATTTTAAAACTATTATTATTTGATTCATTACTCTTTCAATGTTTCTTTTCTAACTTAATTTTTACAGTTGTCAGTTGCGAGGTTGCGGAAGTAATTATTGGTCGGCTTGAAAGGGATGCAGGTAACCCATGGCCCTTCCTTGTTTGCTTATGTCTCATGCTCTCTTTAACTTTACACTCTATATTCCATCCTATCTAGAGAGACTTTTTTTCTTTTATTTTGTAGTTGTGACGATAATGTTCACAAATACAAAATACTATTATATCAAGTCTTAGCTCCCAAATTCGTGATTTTTAACCTTTACAAAGCAAGTGGGCCGTTAATTGGATATAGAATAAAAATAAAAAAACTACTTATTTTATACTACAGAATGCATTCGAAAACCTTCTGATAAATAACTAAAAAAGCTGTCCTGCTTTTAAAAGACAAGTTGAAGCTCATTCTAAAAAGCTTTTAAGCTTTTAAAAAAAAGTCTTCTTTGCGACAATCCGATCACCCGTCCTTATTATAAAAGAATTTGCCTAAGTAGTACGAAAATAGAGTTCACTTAACAAAAAATGATAATTAAATATTCTGAGTATTTTCTTGATAAAATAATAATGCAAAATAATATGTTGTCATGTTTATCATTGTTTAATTAAGATTTCATATTGGTTTTTATATTAATAATAATAAATAAATTCTTGAATGATGTTCTACCAAGAATTTTAAATGGAAATATATACATGATACACTATGTATTTAATGTTACTATTGGGGGTGTGCAAATTCAATAGTGAACTCAACATGACTTAACGGTGGAGACGGATTTATTTTAAAATAGGGACGATTAGGTACAATAATTATTAACATTGTAAAATTACTTATGCAAGCTGGCACATCAAGCGGCTTCTTACGTACATGATCTCATGTGAGCGCCAAGTGACGACAATGAAATATTCAATCCCTTTCATTCGTTTTTTTCTTTTTACTTAAATGTCATCGCTTTGCAGAGTTCCCGTGTGCCCAACGCTAAGATTCGATTAAACAGACATTTGGTTACAATTTATAATCTTAATCCTTAATCAAACCATGGTAATATCCTTCCAATATACAGTTTGGCTGTATTTATCGGGCAATGGTTCCCCACAATCAAGCTATTGGAAATTCGTTCCCACATAGTGAAATTTCCATAAATAGGTACATATTATAATTTAAAATATATAAATAAAGGATATATTTTATTTAAATAAATTATAGTTATTGCTACAGTTGTTCATGTGGCCTGGTTAAGGGTTAAAACTAGTTTTAACACATAGTAATAATTCCGTCCTAATCCCCCAACTGGAATTGATTAGTGAATGTCAGTATATAAAGAGAATACCTATGTAGGTACTGAAGAAACGATAATTATTAATGTGCCTACATTATGCCTACTTATAATATACTTTGTGAAAATATATTTCCATGAACAAAAAATAAAAGATTGGTATGGTAAACGGTTCAAAACTGCATACGGTTTCAGTCCATGGATGGCCTATTATTCTATGTATTAATAATTTAGGACAAATAAGGCAATTGTCAACTAATCATTTTTTTGCTATTTTGCAACAAACAAACATATATAGAATACTGAAATGTCATTTTGATTTCCATAGTAACGTACGTATATTATATTAGTAATTTAGTTGCTAAGACCACCTCCTTAGCAACCAATAATAGTGTGTTGGATTACGGATTTCTTCCGAAATAACTTTTCATACAAAACAGAATTAACTGAAAATGAAATTCAATTCTACTTAAAGATGGCTAAAAGTATTAAAATAATGCATTGGCATCGTGTTCTGATACATTCTAAAAGTTTAAAATGTCTAGTTAGTTAAAAATTGATTCCAAGATTTGTACTGGATAAACAACCACCGGACATACAAGAATACGAGCTAAGAAAAACGTGGTAAAATAGATTTCTAGAGCTTTCATAGACCTTAATAAATAATATTATTAACTTTATATCAATAAACAATAATTACTTTGACCAGGGGTGCTGAATGACAAATTTCATGTTGAGAAACTATAATATAATTATTTCGCATTCAATGAAGTTCAGTTAGATACACGTTAAAATGTTCCATAAATGTTGTACTAATCTAAAAAAAATAAGTTTCTAAACTTCTCTAGATAGAGATGAATGTAGTTTCAGTCTTTCTTGGATAACAAGTGTCTATAGAATTTGGTATACATGACAAAGTTGTCCTCATTATGCACAAATTTACGTGCATTCAAATGTCTCTATTGCCTTGTTCGGACTGTGCCAGTGATTTAGTAAAGTAGCGAGTGATTTGGTAAAAAACCTTGTCTAAACAGACAAATTTAGTCGAGTAGTTTAGTAAAATGGTCAATCAATCCGATCCATTTTATTCTATTATTTCGGGCGAGTAGCAATCCCCACCACCTCTCACTATATACTAAACAAGCCACAAAACAAGTCTGAACAGGCGAGCGCAGGCAAGTGCATTAGTTGTCGACTGCCGTAGGAATGGCACAGCGTTGAAACTTGAAACAAAGATTACTACTCGAAAAAATATAACTTAGGTAGGTATATTATTATACTTCAATGCTACAAAAAGTCGCGAACGTGTGTTGATAGATCCGTAGATAAATGGCGATATTTCACAGAAAGCTTGTTGTTATTTAGGATAGGTAAAGATGGACACATTATCTTATAATTTTTATATATATTCTTCTTCTTCGATGGCGCTACAGCTTAAATCGAGCCCTGGCCTCCTCCACCGCTGTCCTTCAGCCGGAACGGTCCTCCGCACGTTTTTTCCAGTTCCTGATTTTTAGTATCTGGTTGGCATCTTTTGTAACATTATCACCCCATCGTGTGCGTGGCTTTCCCACTGGTCTTTTCCCTCCTGGGTTTCCTTCGAGAATCTTCTTCGGTATCCGTGACTCAGGCATGCGCTGGACATGGCCTGCCCAGTTTAGCCTCTGGAGTTTTATGAAGTCCCTCCAAAGGGCCGCACTAGAGATTGGCTTAAGAGTAAATGAAAACAAAACTAAAGTCATGGTACAAAGCCGACAAAATCAGAGTAGGCTCGGCCAAAGTTCAGTTTTGGAAACCATCAATTTGAAGTTGTCAACCGGTTCACATACCTGGGTTCCAATATTACAAAAGAGAACGAGGAACTGGAAGAAATAAAAGCCCGAATAACCGCTGCAAATAAATCGTACTTCTCATTGCTGCCCATATTCAAATCCAGAAATGTCCACAGAAAAACTAAGACGCGGCTCTATAAAACCTTCATACGCACAGTCGTTGCATATGGGTGCGAGTCATGGACGCTAAATGTGAAAGCAGCTGAAATGGTGGATTGCTTTGAGAGAAAGATCCTTAGGCGGATATACGGACCCATGAATGATGGTGGGGAGTGGATAAATAAGGTATTTTATATAATATTATATATAATTATTATATTCATTTATTATTCCGTTTAGGTACATTGTACACTCAGTATGAAGGATATTATGTCATGTCGGTAGGTAGTGTGGATAATTTGTTGATTAAAACTTTGATAAATAATGGAAATATTTCACAGAAAATTTGTTGTTATTGAAAGTAGGTAAAGACGTAGGTAGGTAGGTACACATTATCCTAGTGTTCATTAGAATAATTATAATTATTCATTTATCATTCTGTTTATATTTTATAGTCAGTAAGAACAATGGAGCATAAAATCAGGGGCGGATCAAGTCAAGCGGAGGCCCTGAGCGGTAAAAATTTCGGGGCCCCCAAATTCAAGTTAGAAAAAAAGTTTTATACGTAGAAACACTCATTTATTTATTAACATAAAATATAACAAAGGTAATAGAAATAAAATAAAAAAACATTTTTTAAATAAATTTTCGTCTTGCAAATTCGTCAATTATTTTGGCAGTGTCAATTCGGTTTAAAAGTTCTTGCTCTATATACAAAATTAAATCTTTTTCTCACATAGTACTTCTCAAATATTTTTTTGCACGCTTTAAAACAGAAACGATCTTTCACCTGATGCATTAGATAAGAGGATTGTTAAAAAAATATTTCTACATTTGGGAATGTGTAAGACATTTCTTTGGCGGTTCGATAGATGTCTGGTGTGGTTTTAATATTGTGCATAAAGTACCTATTTTTTACCTAAACAAACTACAAAAATACATAGGTAAGCATACAAAAATTTATGCAACCACAAAAATATAATAGATAGGTATCCTATGTAAATTAGTATTCATCAATAGGAATTTGGAGCATAAATCGATTTAATTCAACAACGCCGTTTTTGCAGTGTCATTTGAACTATTTTTGAAGTGACGACAGACGGCAGCACTCTCGTGTCGCGCGAATGGTGTACGTTTTGAAATATCCGTAGCTCTGTTCATTTTGACGCGTCACTCACTAATGAACTGTGTTCGGACACTTTTCAGTTACTAATTCACTAAATCACTCGCCACTCTACTAAATCACTCGCCCGGTCCGGACCGGCCTTATGTAATTCTATTCTTCATCAAGTACCGTGTGTTTAACCAATATCTGGTTCCAGTGGTCTCATATGCATGTGGATGGGTCAGACAGGACAGGCGCGGGACAAATGCGTTAATCCATTTCTACTCGAGGGATATGAAACGATTGAAAGGCCACCCGAAGGTACGCTGTATTGACGAAATATTAAGATTCGGCAGAATTACTAGGCAAGGAAAAACAAACTAAGAAAAGGAAGCCTTCATGGATTGAAAGAGTTTTTCGTAATTATTTATTTTAAACTTTTTATGACTGGTTTTTATAGGAATATAATAACATTATTATGTCCTAAAAATCATCTCGAGTTGTAGATTCGTAAAATTTAAAAGCAAATCCTTAATATTCTAAATAAAAGCATTAAAATATTGATCAATATGATTGAATGTGCAAAATTTGTATTTATTCTAAAGGCCGTTCTTAACATCCTACAAGGTCGCTTGGTCCCCACCTCTCAAGTAAGCCGGTCATAACTTTAAAAAGCTTGTAAGTAACTACAGACGATTGTTAAATAAATATTTGTTTACATCTTAAAGAATTATTGGAATTTTTCCAATATAAACGAAGGAAAAAAATATAAAAGAATTTCTTGTTTATTCTGTGATTGTATTTTTTCTTTTTGTTATATGAAAATACAAAAAAGCTAACAATCATAATCTTTTCTTAAATACATTTTTCATGCTTTGATAATCAACAATCTTTTCGGGGGGAAAAAACTGCGGATTTTCAATATAATGTCACCTATTCTGATTGTATATGTACACACATTGTATCTAGATTATCATGTACCTACATAATATATTATTATATATTTTATAAACAAAATGTTAATATTTAATGTACCAATAAAATCATATAAAATAACTAAATTTATAAAATTATTGATATATTTTGGCGGGAAAGAAAAATATTTTTTGTTAGAATTTTACTTTGTCCGCATATTTATTCAAGAGTGGATTTTTGCTGTATGTACGTTAAAGCGTCAATTACTCGTACATTGAGCTACTTTTCGAGCTGTTTGTTGGCGAATTTAATAGCGGGCGATTCAGTTACTGCGATTATGTTGATGACACAAAACTTTCCATTCGCTGAAAAGCAACAAGCCAGCGACTATTTTGACAGAACGTTGTTCGTTTTTTTACCGGGAGGTTGCTACTGCGCTCTACTGCGCAGACGCAATAGGCTCACACGCCGGCGTGTAGCGTGTAAAGTCGACCGGCTTTCAACTTTTCTCAGTAGAGTGTTTACAATCAACTTGTTAGCTTGTTCGATGATTACACTGGGCGACTTTACAGGCAGATTGTAAATTCGCCAACAAACAGCTCGTAAAGTAGCTCAATGTAATTGACGCTTAAGCAATAGTTTACTGAAATAATATGTAGAATAATAAATTGTCTTTTAATGAAGTTGTAAATGAATTACATTTATTATAATACATACCTACAACAAAATATATTTTATTAATGAAACTTTACATAAACGCCATGCATATTTAAACAAATCTTTTAAGCCAATTATTAATCATGAGAAACTAGTCAATTAAATTTGAAATTAAGTCACGTTAATTATATTGTACAGACCTACGAACTCATACGAAGAATGGGATGGGGGAGCTACTGTCAAAAATTACTAAATCAAGACTCTTAACTGGACAAAATGTGACATTCGAATGAAATTTTCAAAATGGCGTCCTATGGTAATTCGTAGTTTCATTTTTGAGCATTCTACAGATAAGTTTGTAGGTCTGTATGTCTCGTTTTTACTGTTTAGATCATTTGAGTCCACTAAGATCGCTCCGACTTGCTTTTGTCTTCATACCGTTCGCTACGTATCGTCTGACTCGTGTCTGTTTTCACCAGTGACGTCCCTAGACAAAATGTCGCCCCTAGGCAGCGTCAAAATGCCACCCCATTATACAGTATTTTTTATTATCCTTTCATGACTTCAATATCTAAGAAATACATTATTAACAAAATATATGAGTACCACAAAATTTAATTTAAATATCATCTCTACTTCAATAGACAATATTGCGAGTCCACGGTTTCAGATACATTTAAAAATACACCTGACAACTTTCAAAACTCGCGAATGTCTGGCAAACATATTTGGATAAATTAATTAGGTACCTAAGTATGTAACTACCTATAATTCAAATATAATTTGCAAATCTGCACGTGTCATTGCTGGCCATCAAGGAGTGATTTCCAAAGACAACGGAAGTAAACTAGACATCGCGAACCCGACGAAAAAAATACAGTCCTGTTAAACCGTTTATGCTAATTAATAGGTACGTTTTGTTTCCAACCAGTGAGCTGATTTTTGTAATGGAAAGATATTTCCGTTATTACTATATTTAGGTATATTTATTGAATCTTTTCGATTTCCCAGCTTTCGGTAACTGACGCCCCCAAGCGACGCTCAGTCTGCCTACCCCCACGGGACGTCACTGGTTTTCACATCGTTCACGAAGTACCCAATGACTTACTCCTATCTTCAGAGCGTTCACGAAAGACGTTGGCTGGGTGGAAACGTAGTTTTCTGAATCAGTCATGACGCATACGCTTACAACCTGTTGTAGCACTACTGTTTCACGGGTAGCCTATGTATCACTCATGGCCCCCATAATTCCCAAGTGGCGGGCCCCCAGGCCACGATGTTTGGCGCCCCCCAACCCCCAACATATCGCTAAGGATAAGGGCAGTGTAATGTTCTACAGTAGTGTTTACCAAATGGTATTCCGCGGAACTCTAGAGTTTCGTGTAAAATGTTGGTATTTTTAAATAAATCCGCTAAAATTATCGGCATTCTGTATCATATTATGACTCCCTTTTGTTATAGCCAAGTAACATGCGACCCTTCGCCATATTGGATAAATACTCGTAGTATAAAATAAAATTGTAATATTAATATTTAATTACCACATTTAAATAAATGCTAATTATATGTAACGGCCACCTGATGGGTAACGCACAAGTTGCGTTGGACGCAGCGAATGATCGACCTGCCACGCCGGACCCTCTCTAAGCCCGGGCCTCAAGGCTAGAGCCCTGTCAGCAACCCCTTGTGGGGGCTATTATGGTATGTGTACTATAGTAATTATGTCCCTTGTGTCGCTACATTTCAAAATCAGCCAAGTCCACCTTTAGGTATTTTTGACTTTTTTGTGAATTGCTGAAGAACTACTGCTTTCTAACATTTATGCATTATCAAAATGTGGAATTTATTAATTTTAAATACGTTATACTAGAAATAATATAAACTTTCACCATTGTGACTGTGTATTTGAGAAAACAAAAAGCTGTTTTTCTCCTATTCATCTATTATGGACTTGGTTGATTTTGAAATCTAGCGACATACTTAATCATCTACCTAATATCGTTTTTATAACAAAATAATTTACTAATGAAAATTTCTGCGGGGACGTAAACCCGCCAATCCAACAAATTATACAATATTAATGAGTAAGGTATGAGTTAACTCATTTAGTGCCAACACCACGACTGGCGCGTTTGGAGTCGTTGGCCATTAGATATAACTAACGTGTTATTTAAAAGTGGTAAATAAAAGGTTAGCTGTGATTGTGTTAAGTAAAAGCTCATGGTTTTAATACCGTTTCGAAAAAAACTAATAATTAATGAATTATTTCTGGATAGTTGCTGTAGTGAGTAAATAATGTAAGAGTGAGTCCCCATCTTTACATAAGTACCTAACGTGAGAACCTACGTATTGGTTTGTCGAATATCCGTTTTTGTCCTTTGAATGCAGATTGATTTTTTGTATCTAAATGGACCAGAACCATCCTTTTCTTTAAATTGCTTTGTAATGAAAACAGCATTCATATGCTGTAAAAACAACAATTTAAATACCTTCATGTATTTCAATATAAGATAATCATATTTGTTTTTCGTCACCTCAACATTTGACATGAACATTATTGGTCTATTCGACAAACCAATCCTACAGTGACGGCATGCAGAGGCAAAATATTTATCGTTGTAGTCTTGAAAAAATGGTGTGATAATCGAAATAACTAATTATATCGGTTCAAATACATAAAACTATGTTCAACAAAATCAACAAAATGTGCAAATGGTTATGTTGTATTTTTTACCATGTATCCTAATAAGATCATAATATGAGCCTCCACATAGTGGGGGTTTGTATTAATTAACACAACCACTGTTGAACTTTTAATTACCACATTTAAATAACACGTTAATTATATAAAATGGCCAAGTACGCCAAACGCGCCAATCGCGGGGTTAGCACTAAAATTTAACAGATTTCTATTTTTACGAAAAATGGATGTTATCCATTTGCTCAAACTATTACATCCATACTCTGACTAAAACACAAATTGAAAAACATCATGCGTATTTGCCAGACCTAGGATTAAAACCTGGAACCCATGACGTTATAAGCAGACGCTTATACCGTGCGGCAATCGTGGGCTTCTATTAATCATCTGATTAGAACTAAGTATTCATATAAATAGAAATGAATCATTATAAGTAAATAAAAAATCCGCGAAAGCTTTTATAAGGTAATAAAAATTAAATAGACCTACTTTGTCATTATTAATAAGATTAGTAAACGGCAAAATAATAATTCCAGTTCGTAAATCTAACATTATTCAAGAAAAAAATATTCATTAAGTACTTCACTGAAAATATCATACTTAAAATGAATTTATTGTTGGGTCCTGGAGCATTTTTTAAATTAAATTATAAAGTTTGCATTGTACATTACTACCTCTAAGGAATTTTCGGAAAGTTATGTTTGCTTTTGAAAGATATTAAATAATTAAGTAATTATCCATTTTATGTGTTTTTGATAATGTTTATTTTCTATTAAGAGCGTACATAAGTGAAACGGCAAATAATTTTCAACTATAGGTGCGACGAAATTTTGGACTCGCTGGCAATCCGAGAGCGAAAGTCGAGATGTGAACACGTCAATTTGTTTCGAGATGGCGACGGGGGTATGAATTCTTAAATCGTGTAAAGATGACTAAAAAACGTTACCCATTTACTTGAAAAAGAAAACATGTCAATGAATATATTATTATTGTTACTAATAGAACATTAAATGGACGCATGTTGAATTTTTATGACAAATTATGTTTTGTTCTGCAGGCGTCGTTTGCACAATCTTCGCGTCGCGTATTCACGATCGTTTTAGACCGTGCCCCAGCGGTTTTTACCGTTTTTAATTAGGTTTTTTACTGACACTTCACCTATTCATAATTTGTTTATTGTATTTGTTGTTGTAACCTCTGACTAAATAGGTAGGTAATGTAGTTTTTACCTACTTTATTGTATTGATTTACTATATTAGGTAGAGTTAAGGGTGTTCGTTGTCAGTGTGTGTTTGCCTTTGGTGAGTGTACACGACGCCTGAAGATGCCGAAAGGCGAAACTCGGGTCGCAAAAAAACGACTTAAATGGAATAGTACAGAGCTTGAATCCATTAGAATTTAAATGAGTTTTGTTAAAAATCAAACCTTCTTACTATACTTAAAGCTACGTACCAGAAATTGATTTGATCTCATCAGCGACTGTTCCTCGCGTACCTGTATTCTCCACTAGCTCATGTACCTTCTCAGAAATCTTCGAATACAACTTCGAAAACAATAGGATTGGTCGATGAAAGTTCTATTCGGTTAAGATTTTCTTCTCTGCATTGTATCACTCGTCCTTGGTAATTTTTGTATAAGTAAATATTTTCTTACAAGTTATACCCATCTGAATCATCGTCCCTTTTTTAATAATATTATTGTTATGCGGAGTTCAAAAAGTGCAAGGAGCTCGACATTGGCGGATGTGCCATGCACGGATTTTCACTGCAGGTAACAAGTTGATTGATTAGTGTACATTTATTATTGTATCGTATAATATTCAATTTTTATCTACATTAAGTTTAGTTATTGCTAACTAAAACGCTCGTCTAGGAAATAGGGTGTTTCTGAGAATGGTGTCATTTTCAAAAGCATATTTCGTCATATTGTTTTCAATCAATTTGAATTATATTAATGAAATTTACTCAAACTATATAAAACTGGCGACATGTGCATTAACCTAGAGTAGGTAAACAATCTTTATCTTTTAATATACGTTATCAGTGTAAATTTGTGTACACACTGAAATTGGCAACATCATAAAAACGGATTAATGATTTTCGTAATAAAACAATAAAATGAAGCTGACATCAGCCCAAGAACCAGTCAAAACAATGTTGGTGCAATAACATCGTATTAATTAAAAAAAACAATGTTACAATTGCCAATATACTTTAATATTATTCTGATTTCATATCATGTTACTTAATATTCAAATAATAACAAGATAAAAAGAACTTTTTATATAAAACGTTTTTAAATTTTCTGTTGAATCATATAAACTTGACTTGGCTAGCTTAAACGATCAAAAAAATTTGTACTTGATAGAAATACTGAATAATGAAATGTCATTTGATTTCCATAGTAACGCACGTATATATTATTTAATAATTTAGTTGCTAGGACCCCCTAGCAACTAATAATGGTATCGAAATAACTTTTCATACAAAATAGAATTAACTAAAAATGAATTCAATTCTACTTAAAGATGGCTAAAAGTATTTAAAAAATGCATTGGCATCATGATATATTCTAAAAGTTTCCTCTCAACTCTCCGGTTGACCTCACGTTAATGACGCCCTTGGTAGCGCGCCGTCGGTCGATACGTGTGAGTCACACGTCCAGCTTCCACCCTTCGACTAGCTCAGTGATGGTAAATCATTCAGGGCGGTCAATCAAAGCTGGGTTTGGTTTGATAGAGCACGTTCAGTGTAAGGTTAGGTCTTGACAGTTGGGTTAAGATGTAGGATTGACGGTTGCCGATGGTGGATATTCAAAATGAAACACACGTTGTTCGTAGCACAAATCTTAGCAGAAAGTTTTTATTTTTACAATTAAGGTTCACAAAAAGGTTACTCACTATTACACACCGATACACAATATCAATACACCTGAATAATTTTGCAACAGCCCTAAATTTGTTAATGATGGGCGCCGTGGGCTGCGGCAACTATAGTTTAAGAATCTATGAATTACTTGATTCGTAACACTAGCGAATTCTATACTACCACGTACGTGGCACACAAACTCTGAAATTATTTGATAATTCAGCGAAAATTATAACTCTCGGCGTGGCGCGCGTAGGACACCGTATCCAGTCCAACCTCTTTTTTGACTAACTCGATCGATTCCTGTCGATACAGAAGTCGTTTTAAAAAGTAAGTAAACAGCAACAAATTATATTTTTCGCAAAGTCGATTCTAAGCGGGACACGAAGTCCGTCACGGATTGAAGGCTTCGGCTTACTGCTTGCTAGATTAGACACCTCTACCGGATGTAGCGGTAACCAAGGTATTTCCCAGAGAGGGTTAAGCTAACCCGACCAAATTCTTATGTGCCTGCGGCGATCGACTTCGCATTCGGCAGGGGTATAAAATGCTGGGCTGGCCTTAGTCTTTCACGAGATTTTACTTAGCGGATCACAAACAAAAAAAATAAAATAATACCTATTACATTTAAAAATATTTATCAGAAGAACACTTTCGCAAGGAAATTCCGCGATACATAATTCGAGATACTTGTCAACCTTAAGCATCATAGGTACACAAATTTAATTATACTTTCACATGGCAATATTGCGTTACACGGTTGGACAGGAAAAAAAATACCATCTGCTATGGAATCCACCACAGATATTATTCCCCGGCGAACAACACGTCGACAGAATCTGTGATCGGGAATAGACTTAATTCTCGACGGTCATCGTGTTCAATTTCACTTTTCACCAACAGTGTTACTAATTTTGAAATACCTACAATAATAGTTATCATTACTACAATTGATACAAAAGGGCTGTCGGCTTCAATTGGAAGTTATAAAAATTAACATCGGTAATCAACAACGAAAATTCACGGAAAGAATGTAATCTATATTAATCATTAAATTATTAGTTAGTTGCAAGATATATCAAAACCAAATGTAAATAAAAACAATACCTCCCACGGGGGCAACATAATAAAACAATTCACTTGTAAAGTTTTGCACCCCTTGGTTACACCTGGCGATTCTTTTCGCCCCAGGTATGTTGAAATTTGGACCTAATCAGTACCCCGGGTATATTTTTTCAAAAATAACCTGCTTTCTCTTACCTTAATAACGACGGGAGGTTTACTAAGTACCTACGATTCAAAATGTTGTAAAAATTTAAATTTAAATTTCCGCGCCGTCGAAATGTTATATCTCCTAACTTACCCTTTCGCGTTACGGTATCGTTTTAAAAACAAAAATTATTTCTTTAGGTGTCCTTTAAATATGTACTCATTATATTTTGTTTCGTTTTGTTAATTAATAAAAGTACAGAGCACTTTATTTGATGGAGCGGCGATAGACGGACATTTGGCTAAGCAGACTATAAGAAACATGAATGTGGCATCCATAGCTTTGCTCGTACTTTACCCTAAAGGAGTCCTCCATACACGTAGAAACGTGGAGGTATCAATATTGTATGTTTTATTTTAATTATTGTATAGCAAAATTACGATAATTATAAGTACTGGTAGCTTGCCCTTTGCATTTAGTCTTTTAACGTTTTTTATTTTTCTGATTTCTAAGATATCTAGGGCTTTATTTAAGGCCATCGACCATTGATATCGGGTTAGTAGTTTTATAAATATAGATTTATTAGGTTGACAACGTTTACATTTGAATGTATCTTACACAAGACTTATGACAAGAAGTCTCGCATTCATACAGCCCTGTATATTACATAGTATATGTAATCCCTTTCTAGATAATATAAGTACTTACCTCTTAATGAAATGAATTAAATATTTACTTCTTCTGTCGGTTTCTCCACCTTATTTTGAGAATGATGATTACTAAGAGTATAATCATGTTTATCCCAAAATAACGGGAAATATGAAGCCTTAATTCGGATATTTATATTATTAATAAGCAGTCGGTACCCACTTTTACGTCAGCTGATTAAGAAGTAATATATCACATTATCCGCTATGAGAAAAGTTGCCAGCTGCATAATTTATTATTTACGTGAACGAACTGTTGGCAGCGAGGCGCGACAGAAATATTATTCGGAAAGTTACCAGACTAAGTTTTTCAATTTATTTCATATTACTTACAAGTCCGCCGGAAATTTTCAACTAGTTTTATTCATTTCGAGGACTATTCGTTTTTTTTACCATTTTCAATCAGCTGGAGTTGCAATTATTATCAATTATTATCGAGCCTAGTTTTTTAGCAAATACAGCTAAGCTACAAGGCCTAATTACACCAATAGACTCGCAGACCCAACCAGATTCAACGATCGTCGTAAGCAATCGTCAACTCTAAATAACAACACGGAACTCGATCGTGCTAACCAAAAAATATCTGTCAGCTTGCTGAAAACACTAAACAGTCTTCTGTCATTACATTGTTACTTTAAATATCAAATGGAGATGACATATAGACAAAAGTAACGAGTTTCTGTTTTGTATTATTATCGTATGTTACAATATGGTTACAATAATGAATACAGCAAGACAGGCTTCATTGTGTAAACGTCAAATTTGTGTTGTATGCCAAATAAATGCAAGACAAGACACGCTACGTGCGGGCACACTTGGAAGCTCAAGGTTAATTCGAATATTTTCGTACGTTCTCGGTAATCTTCGAAACAATAGTAGGTAATTGTTCCAATCCTGTTACGTTTTGAAAGTGACTTTTAATGATCGAGGACATGGCAGATAGTCGGCCTGATCTGCGAATTTGCCAATGTAATTTGAACTTTAGTAAAATTAGCGTATTGATAAACGCAACTTTATTCATATAAAACCATACATTTCATAAAATATATAATTTTACATTTTTTTAAATTTAAGCCTGAAATTCACATAGGTCTTCTGTGTGGTTCCAATTTTAAAAATATTATTTTGAAAACGATGACAGATGAACAAAACATGACATTTGCATAACAGCGCGTTGTTATTAATATAATTAGTAATACGTGCATATTAGAACATAGTTGTGATGGGTTTGTAATTCAAAAAGATTAATTTGAAGGTCTTAGAAGACTTTCTAGCGATTTGGATTAATAATTATTAATTGTGTAAACAATACTCTTATAAATTACTATACATTGGCAGTGACACAAAAATGATACTGAAATTAGGTAAGTACCGACTTTATAGGGGAGTGCTATTTTACATGAGTGTGTTTCTAAATTATTAATAATTAAGATTGTGTTTTTATTGCATCCTTAGATGCGGTGTCCACCTAGTTAGATATTAAGATGTTTTAAAAACGTTAAAATTGTAAAGGAACCAAAACTTTTGAAAATAAAAATCCATTCAGGCTAACCATTTTACATCGAATGAATCATACAACAAACGGTCTAAAAATAAATTATATAAACCTTAAGATAACAACACAATCTGATCAATGTCTAACAATTTTTTTAAACTATCACAAATATATCAACATAGTTTAATACTAAACGAGAGTCGACTTAATGTGTGATATTTTATTTATAAAAATGAGCAAGCCTATCTAATTAAAAATGTAAAATCAACCCTGGTTGATACAATAATTGTATTGTTCACAACTTCACTGAACTTGAAAATGTCAAATTGTGCCAATTTATAACCGGTCCTGATCTGTGTCTCTAATACAATATAGTACTGTGTTTTATTTTACACCATTATTGATAAATACCACCATGTCCCTCACATTCTGAAGCGGGGGCCCAGGTCAGGCTCTTTGACACACATCCCCCCTGCTTATCGCTAAAGTAAAAGTTAGTTTGATGCTCTAGTCCTAGTCCAATGTTTCGTAACCTTTTTACATCTGCGGACCACAATCCCACAAATCAACATTGGAATAAAACAATAAATATTTATATAATTAATTTTTTATTCAAAACAATTAATTTTGCAACACAGTATGCTGACATAACAATATTTAAGTAAATGACTTGTTAATGACAGTAAATGACTTGAAATGACTTGTTATTTCATTGTGAACCCTTGTTCTGAAAGATATTTATTACTTGAAAATTAATATAAGATTTATTAACTATTTTTGAACTGCAGAAAATTTTTGCGGCCCACACAAAAATCTTCGCGGAGCCCCAGGATTCCACAAGGTAAAATTGGGTGTATTCCGTGTATTTTTAGCAATATTTTGTATTGTAAAACAAATCCACATAAATTATTCAGTAGTTGACGAGGCCCTTTTGTAGTAGCCAGATCAGGAAACACACTCAAAATAATTATAAAATAAAAATTCACACATGAATTGTTAGCACCTAATAAGCTCTCAGAGAAAATTGTAATGCGAGTTTATCTCACTTAGCTGGACAACCCACCACACCGAGCCCGAAGGCTAGAGTTTTATCAACTCCCCCCTCTTCATCTTGTGGAAGCTATTATTACTATAGCGTAAGAAAAGAAACTATTTACACATAATAAAATAAAGATAATGGTCGACAGTTGAACTTTTTGCACAATTAATTCAAATTTAATGTATATTTATTGCACTCAACTGTGTGATGTCCAGTTTTCCTGGCGTCTTGTCAGTGGCAGCGAACTGTCCCATTTTCATTGTCCAATAGACACGTCGGAGGATTTTTCTTTTAAAAATATTTACAGTTCGTTAATTTTGCACACTTAATGTCGAGCTTTTCAACGCATATCTGAGCACGGACTTTTCAAGTATCTTGTAAAGCGAGCTTTTAAATTCGTCGACGCAGTAGGCGGGACTTGAAATGGCTTAATAGAACGAAGTAACGTTAATTTGTTTCGCTGATGTGATTCTCTTGTTAATTTCCTCTGCGATGGCATTATGTCGGTTCGCGATATTAGTATTACAAAGTTTATTCCACTGCATAATTGAATACAAAGAAAGCTTCACACGCTGAATTCGAAACAAAAACAATGCCCCGCCTAGTATTGCTTCTATTTGCGGGCAGTTAGTGTGGAAGTTATTAAGCCCCAGGCGACTTAATGCGGCAAAAGTGTGAAACAAAATATTTCTAGTTTTCACTTGGTAATTTACCTAAAACTGGTACCAAATAAGACGTAACAATTTAAGTTTGAACACAAACATCACTTCGACCCTTACGGTGGATCATTAATTATGATAGGGTGATTTTCACAATCAAATTTATGGGTATGGAAGCAGACAGGTAATGGTGTTGCATTGGGGCGTAACATCATAAAGGGCGGCAAATATAAATATTAGAACTTTTGAAAGCAGTAGCGGTTTTCAATGAGGCAGAAGATGTGGTCGGTTCAATAGATAATAACGATATCTTAGTTTAAAAATACGCGCGTAAGAAGTTATACTTCTTTGGCGTAACAAAACAAAAACTAAACTTGTGATAACCTAGATTCTTCGACTAGCTCTTAATTATTATCTTGTTAAATTACACACTCAAGAAACAGGACCGCTTATTGGAGCGCCGTTGGTTTATTTCTATACATTTTAACTTATATTACTAAATTAATATAATTATTTCTTGTTGTTTTTATTTTTAAAGTAACAACTGTCATTTTGACTTTTAATCGTTTGTTTACGTAAGAAATTGCAAATGGCCGACAATAAGAAATTCGTTGTCTAGGCAACGGAACAATTCTACTATAAAACTTGCGTTTGTATACAGCTGACTGATTCGCAGCTAACTTCATACTGTTGCGCTCTTTCGTAACGGTGTGCGCGCGCAGTTCTCAATAAATTTCACTCTCTACCAAACGCCCCAAAAGAAGTATAACTTCAATAATTATTATTATAGCATAAGAAATTCTTACAATACAACTATTGCTGTATTGTAATACCTATCGTAATATTAGTTTATGGTGCGTTCAAACCTGTCAGCGCTACATACGTTCAAATACCTATAACCACTATATTTGAGAGTAGGTTTCATTCTCAGTAGATAGTGTGTCAATTTAAAGATTTCTGGTGTATTTGTCTGTTTAAGATAGCTAAAGACAAATAATAAGATAGGTATCTAAGTGGTAATTTTAAATTAAGAGAGTAAAGTTGTGATTATATTGAAATGCATGTCGCGTACTGTCACGCTGTCACAGCCGCAAATTTGCAAGCATTGACATAAAAAAACTCGTTGTTCTTCGAACATTGCAGACTGTAATGTGTTAATTTTGTAATTAAATATTTGATAACGCTGTCATAATGATTTGATACTTACGTATTAAAATAATCGTATGTGAACACGGCATGTCGATGTATATTAAACACCTCGTATGTGGTGATTTTGACGAAAATGAGTTGTTGATACCACGTGATGCGCATTTTTTTCTCTTTATTCTTCTTATCGTCACTGTATATTAAATACCTCATATGTGCATTGTGCAGTGACGTCCCAAGACAAAACGCCGCCCCATTTTTTTATACCGTATTTTTTATCACCCTTTCATGACACCAATATCTAATAAATTTGTTGTATGGATACATTACGAAAAGAGATATATACCACTAAATCTAATTTAAATGCCATCTCTGCTTCAATAGTCAATATTGTGAGTCCACGGTTTCAAATACATTTAAAAATACACCTGACAACTTCCAAAACTCTCAAAAATATGTGGTTAAGTAAGTTTGTACGTACCTATAATTCAGTTGTAATTCGCAAATCTGCACATGTTATTGCTGATCATCAAGGACGCGACGTCCAAGGATAATGGAAGTAAACTAGACATCGCGAACCCAAAAAAAATTACAGTCTGTTAAACCTTTTATAGTAATTAATACATTTTGGTTCCATTGGGGAACATTTGGGAAGATATTTCTGTTATTACTAAGCTGTGTAGGTATCTATTTCTATATATACCTAATGATTCTCCTCGATTTGCCACCCTTTGGATAACTGCCGCCCCTAAGCGACGCTTAATCTGCCTACCCCCACGGGACGTCACTGCCTATGTGATGATTCCAAATAAAATCGATATTAAATTAATCCTATGTGAGCAACCGCCACAATGGATCAATCAGTATTAAAATAATCTTATGTGAACACGGCATGCTTACACAATATGATTCAATGTATACAACACGGTGCGTATAGAATTAATCCTAAGTGATTTATACATGGAAAAGGCTACGATTTTCCTATGAAATAATTTTATTTGCTTTTTTATTTATTTAAAAATGACACGTTGAGTACATAACAAATTATTAATTCAGGACGTTCACAACATGACATTTAGAATAAAAAGTACAAGTAATCAGTTAGAGAAAAAACAAGGTAGAGGGAAAAAAAGCAAAAAATTGTTTTATACAAAAGAAATAAAATAAAAAAACAATAATAACAATAAAAAAATACAAATTAAACAATAAAATAGAATCTACAAAAAATGATAAATCATTAACGATTATTTTTTATTAAGGGGGGACATGCTCAGCGTAGGTCAGAATGGAGCTTTTATTGCATTTTTAAAGCATGATCCTGGACATTCCTTAAACGTTGTAGATAATCTATTTATATAATTTTGAAGCCTTATTATCCTTTATATTTATTTTAAACATTTGATGACTGCATAAAGTATTTTTATTACATAAAATAGTAATCTTTTAAACCTCTCGCTATAATGTTTTCGAATATAGGCATGTGCAGTGGTGTTAAGATTTTTTACATTTACTAATTTTTAAACGCATTTATAAAACTATTAGTATAATTTATCTTGACATTATTATAGTGAAATATTTACGATAAAAAATATATTGATAATCTCTGTGATCCCAAATTTGACAAGAATTAGGCATTTTATTATTCAAAAAATCGGCAAGATTAACACATTTGAAGATGATTCTAAAGATATTTATTATAAGCTATGTCTTTGACCATTCAAGTGTGATAAACATCTTACGAATAATGATTGCTTTATAATAATTATTGACCTAAGAATAAGGTTGTGTTTTTTTGAAATACGCCATTTCTTTTGGCATTCCCCAGTGGTTAAGCTACAACATACGGCCATAGCCATAAATTGACAAACTAAAATTGAAGTAGGGAGTAATATGATGTTAACGCGCGTGTTTGAAAATGTACCGTTAAAAAAAACGGTTAGGTACAAACACGCGCGTTAACATCATTTGCTTCACACTGCGGATGTTAAAAGAAATGGCGTATTTCAAAAAAACACGCCCTTAAGTATCTCACAATATGACGCCACCCACACTCGTCGGCGTTTTGTAAAAAGGGCGAATCAACCAAAATGCTATTTTACAGGTGAAGTATTTTCAACTTTCGACATTTATTTGTTAATTAATTAATTAAGAAAGAATACTGTCTTTATAATAGGCATTATAATATGATATTTTAAAAGCATAATATGTCACATTCGTTTTTTATTCGTAATACGTTTGTAAGTACTTTCCTGTGGAGATAAAAATTCGCCGTTTTTACATAACAAAGCTAGTGAGGTAGATACATATTATTTTTTTTTTTATTAAAATCTCGATTTCGCCTAAATGGCTGATTAGCCCTTTTCACAAAACACCGACGTTATGAGGTATTTAATATACATCGACGAATTATTCTTCACTGTTTCACCCTGGAACATATGATGGTAAGAACAAGTTAGCCATTTCCTTTAGTCCATCGCCTCGCACGTCCTTCCATATTCGACATGCAGTGCGTAGACCGCTTTTGTAGCATAGTAGTAGTTGACTCGTTCAGTGCGCTGATCGCGCCTGGCCTAAGGCCATTAGAGGTCATTAGCATGTTATCCAATTGAGGTAATTAAGAGATAATTAGTAGCTCAGCAGTGAATGTATTAAGGGTAAATATTTTATAAAATATTTACATGGGTTTTAAGTAATATTCCAATCCTTCTAAAATGTAACTGCTCCGGTCGTTATTTTCAGCAAACTGTACCTATGGTGTATTCAGCGGGCGACGAGTAACTTGTAAGTTGTCGGGGTATTAAAGTGGGTATGCGGTGTTAAAGTTTACGGCACTATGACACTCTGCGTAATTCTGAAGGTGTGCTTAAAGGCTATTTGTATCGTATGAAGTTTATTTCTAAAGCTCGAAGAAGTTAGTAGGTTTTTTTTTTTTAATTATTAATAACCATGTCCTTGCTTTTTCGTAAAAGGTGGTTGTTAGTAATTTTGAACAATCACAAACACCCAGGCTTTGAGAAAAACACATAAATGTTTTTGTCATGACCGGAAATCGAACCCAGAACTCTCGGGTGGAAGGCCAGCGCCTTACCCACTGCACCACGAGAGCCGCCTAGAAGCAAGTATGTTAATAAGTATTGGTGCGATAAAAAAATTGTACACCTTTTTATCTACGATTATATTGTATTCAATGACGAAGAACACACACAGCTTAAGACATTCTTTATTGAAAAAACAAAATATTAAAAGTATCAAAATAATATTTTTTGTGTTTCTAAAAAACGTCATAACTTCATTTACGCGGAGCAAAAATAGATTTGCGCAAATATTCACGATTTTTTGCGTAGATAAATGAACTCGTGAAATTATTATTACAGAAAAGAAACAACAACATTCGGAATTACTTAGGAACGTGGTCTTCATAAGTAGTAGGTATCTAGTTAATATTCCTTACTTACACATTTTTCAATCAGATGTAACTGTAGATACTCACTTTGTCACAATCTTGATTTGATCAATCTAACATATGGGTATTCTTCTTCTTCCTCTTTTACAGCATATACTGTCAATCATTACCAGTTTCTATAAGTCATATGGTCGAGCACCTGAAGAGTTAGGTGACAGTTGGAGTCAATTCACACTTTAAGTGTATTTTTAACAAACATCTGAAAATCCTGAAACGATAAAGGTGTAAATTTATGAACAGTTATCATAATATTATGAAACATCAATTTTTCTAAATAAAGTTTTTCACTTACCTAGAATTTTTTTTGTTCTTACGAATCACCAGGTTTACAAAATATTTCTACGAGTTCTTCCCAGCTTGTGCGTTTTACATTTCTATTAGAATAGTCAAAAGATTCCGTGTCCCATATAGCCTTCCTTTATTTCCATTTCATCAATAAATAATTCTGTATCGAAGTAGTCACGCTCAATTTTGAAAAAAAATGTATATTTTAAAACTAGCCAACGAATCACTTCCGCGCACGTTGGCGATCGCGTTGTTACTGAGCGCAATAATTGGCGGCATAGTACCTCGACTCGAGCACAACACGCGCGAGGTCGAGAGTCTGGCGATTGACCGGCGCATTCCGCGCGAGCGCTTGTGGACAGCTGAATTGGGTCACATGTACCTGGAGAACGCGCGATTTGTCACTCGCACGTAAAAACGCGCCATGTGGACATGCTCTTAGTTGTGGTCCAAATATCCAACGTAGCACATTTCTCTGTATTACTTATTTAAATTATTTTAATATTAAACTTCAGTTTTATAGTTATTGCTTTTTATCGATCTGTCGTTTACGAGGTAGAATTCAATTTATAATAATCTGATACAATCGCTGATGTTGTCATATTTTTAAGTTATTTTTAAAGTAATAAGTTCGCTTTATCAGCAATTCGCGAATCAATAAACTTTTACGTATGGCTGTAAACCTTCAATCGTCAATAACAAAGAGAAAATACAAGTCAAACAAAATCGCCGCAATAAACTTCACGGTGTCGACCAGACTTTACAGGCCAAAATGTTTCAAAAAGTTTGAACTTTTTACGGAGCGCCGTGCGTAATTCCATTCGTTTAATTATTCACAATAGCATTAAGTAATTACGAATTACAAGACGTAAAAGTTCGCGTTTACGTCTGACAAAGTATATTTATTTTGTCGTAATGTCATTTAATATTTAGCCCGGCATGCAATTAGGAGAGTGACGTTTATTTAGATCTGCTATAACGCCATGGGTTCTCCCTTTACCATATTAAATAGGTCAACTTACATTATATATTATAACGTGAAAGCTTAATAATCAGCAGGATAATTATTAATACTCTGAGCTTTTTGCCGTACTTTTTCTTATTTATTTTTATATAAAATAATTACAAGATAAAAAAAACTTTTTATATACTTACAACGTTTTTAAATTTTCTGTTAAACCATATAAACTTGACTTGACTAGCTAAACGATCAAAAAAATTGTACTTCACATATCATATTGATTTCCATAGTAACGCACGTATATATTAATAATTTAGTTGCTAGGCTCCAGACCCCTAGCAACCAATAATGGTGTCGAAATAACTTTTCATACAAAACAGAATTAACTAAAAATGATGGCAAAAATACTCTACTTAAAGATGGCAAAAAGTATTAAAAAATGCATTGGCATCATGTTCTGATATCTTCTAAAAGTTTCAAATTTATAGTCGGGAAGATAGTTAAAAATCGATTGCAAGATTTTTACCGGATAAAAAACCGCCGGAAAAATAAGAATACGACCTAATAAAAACGTTATAAAAATCATTTTGTAGAAAAAAATACGACACCCTCGGGACTTGAACCTGTATCTACCGGATTTGCGCCAGTATGCTATTCCAATTAAGCTACAGGCATCCTACTGAACTATGACGATTTAAACTAGTAGTTGTTACATGAAATGCTTATCGAATTGCGTTATAATGTTGGCTATCGGTTTTAGTATATTATATTGAGGTAGGTATCAATTAATTCCTTTATTACCTATTAACTGACGTAATTTCTGCAAAATGTTTTTTTCTGGTGTGTATAATATGCACGAGATCTTTTTAAATAATCTGTGTTTATTTTTTATTTACTATTATAGTGAGAATCAAAATGGGGCACAAGTCAAAAAAGATTTAGAAATACAACACTAGATTCTGCGTGACTTTACGCATGAGCATTACGTGATATTTTGTTCTCCCAATGTCATGGGCTAACTTACCATTAGTAATGCCACTTACGAGGGCAATAAATATACACAAGAAAATCGCTTGATGACACTTGCTCAAGGCGATACCTCTACCTACCAGAGGCACCTAACGGAAAAATACCAAGCTTGCAATTTGAGACACTTTTTTGATAATGTACAATTTAAACCATATTAATTAATAAATATCTGAAAACGATACAAATAAAAACGATGTCAAGTTATACACATTTATATTTTTACAAAAATTGAGGTTTTTTTTTTTTAAATAAATATAAAAAATATCAAAACTATGAATTGGTCAAAAATCTCTTCATTAAAATAAATAAAACTTAATAAACTAAATTTTAATAATAAATATGACTATAAAATAATATGTATTAATAATTTATAACACTTTTTTTTAAATTGTTAGTTTATCATTGACTTAAAATAAAAAATATTTTTCTTTATAGTGTTTTCAGATATATATTTATTAATTAATACAGTTGAAATATTGTAAATAATCAAAAAAATGTCCCAAATATTAAGCTTCGTATTTTTCCGCTAGGTGGCTCTGGTAGGTAAATAAATCACCCTAAGCAATTTAGTAGACTTTTGATAGACTTTAATCTTGATTTTCGATTTCTCAAAAGAAAACGCATTTGAAGTGAAATGATTAAGAAGCACGCGCCTAGAAATCGATCAATTAATAATGCAAATCAAATTATTTCTTTACTGTGTATACTTGAGTGAGTGAGTGACCAGTGGCGAGGGATGGAAGTGGGCTATTAAGATTCTAGATAAATAGATAAAATCATTATGCCCTGCTTTAACAGATTTTTTACTATTATCTACTATGTCTTAAATTAAGCAGGGTTTAATTGAATTTTACACTATCTACACATTGTAGTCTTAGTTAAATAAAGTTAATACGTTTGACTGACAAAGTTTAGCGTGCACTATTTAAGTCTGATCTTAACAGCCTACCTCCACCCTTCGCCACTTATATCTGCCTATTTTTTTCTTTCCATATTTCACGCGGACTAAATCGTAAGCAATCGCTAATAAATAAGTGAAAAACTTAGTTTTCAGCAACTTTCGTTTAGTCTGGACATAATAATAATAATTTTGTCTATGCTTATCGTCCACGAGATACGTGGGTTGTATAATAATAATCCGAACCGATTTGTCAAATGCCTGTCACCTAACTCTATATTAATAAATCATATCCTACTTAAGTATAGAAAATAATATTATAAAAGTTGGATTATTTCGTCCAGTGACAGTGCCTAATTATATTACGTCAATCGATAAAAATAATACTGTTTTGATTAACCAAATTATTATACAAATGTCATTCGTGGTTTATTTTGACATATGGGAAAATATTATTCGTTCAAGTGTGGAAAATTTTGACGAAAATTGGCATCTGTATGATAAATAAATGCAGTCATGCAAAAAAATGTGATACTTACCGATTGTATTAAAAAATGTGTATTGGATGAAACATGTAAAAACACGTAAAGTCACTCCACATATGTAATTAATGTTGTTTTTCAATATTTTTTATCCGGAGCATATTATAATATGTATTTATTTATTTATTTAAAAAAGACACATTGAGCACATAACAAATTATTAATTTAAGATATTCACAACAATAAAAAGTACAGGTAAATCAACTTAGTCAAGAAAAAAACAAAGCAACAAATAATTTTATAGGAAAGAAAAACAACAATAATTCAAAAAAATACAAATTAAACAATAATAATTACAAGATAAAAGAACTTTTATACACAACGTTTTTGAATTTTCTGTTGAACCATATAAACTTGACTTGACTAGCTTAAACGATCAAAAAAATTTCTACTTGACATGTCATATTGATTTCCATAGTAACGCACGTATGTATTTATAATTTAGTTGCTAGGACCCCAGACCCCTAGCAACCAATAATGGTGTCGAAATAACTTTTCATAGAAAACAGAATTAACTGAAAATGAATTCAATTCTACTTAAAGATGGCTAAAAGTATTAAAAAAATGCATTGGCATCGTGTTCTGATATATTCTAAAACTTTCAAATGTCTAACTAGTTGGGAAGTTAGTTAAAAAATGATTGCAAGATTTGTACCTGACAAAGAACCACCGGACAAAATAAATAAGAATACGAGCTAAGAAAAACGTTGTAAAAATAGATTTTTAAAAACAAAATACACAACTCTAGGAAGTGCATTGACCAGCCGCACAGCTTTCGCTATTGGTGACTGGTGAGCCTGACATACAAGAAAACAGCTTTGCGATCCTGCGACCACGCATAATTGACGGGTGCATACAAATTCAAAATTTCCAGAATATCGGGATCGGGGCTTGAAGAAAGTTTGTCGGAAAATAGTCGTTTGAGAAACTGTCAAAAGGAAAATAATTATAATTATACATTATAATAAAGATGTCGAAGAAAACTCTTCTGAGCACGCTCTAAAACAAGCTTATAGAAAAAATCATAAGGACTCCAGATAATGGACCTATACTCAAGAATTATACTTATATGTTATATTATATTGAGGAAATTGGCACCTTTACTATCATAATATAATAATGTTCTACGAAAAAAATATTATAAAATAAGTATCTACCTATATATTTTGATTTTTACTTATTAAATTATACAAAATTTGTTATTCTTGTCGACAGGTTTATTGATTATTTAATGTTTAACGAGGAACAATCACAGATGCATACAATGTTGATGAACATATCGATGAATCAGTTTCATAGTACGATAAGTCAAAAGTGTTGAGTTAGGCGGCTCTCGTGGTGAGTGGGTAAGGCGCTGGCCTTCCGCCCGAGAGTTCTGGGTTCGATTCCCCATGAGGACACAATATTTATGTGTTTTCCTCAAAGCCTGGGTGTTTGTGATTATCCAAAATTACTAACAACCACCTTGTACGAAAAAGCAAGGACATGGTTATTAATAATTTAAAAAAAGTGTTTAGTTAGTTAGCCATTATATTCGTATATCGTTCGTCTTCAGTTCCACAAAATTACAACTCGAAATAATTACTAGTTGTCCTTGTAGGGCCGATGTTTTTGTCATTTTTCTACAAGTTAGTGTAGGTGAGTCAAAACTTTGATCAGCCATTACTCAAAACTACGATATGAAATAAAATAAATGAATAATTGAATATCCTACTAATAGGGGGACACAAAATACAATATTAATTAATTAAAAAATTATTAACACAATGCTTACGGGCCCTTTTAATTAATTTTGTAATTAACGTGTTAATTTGCATTTGAAAAGTAATTAGCAAAAAGACAATTTTGTGCGGCCCGAAAGTTAAAGTGGAAGAAGAAAAATAAAAAAGGCAATTACATAATACAAATAATAACAAGATAAAAAGAACTTTTTATATACAACGTTTTAAAATTTTCTGTTGAATCATATAAACTTGACTTGACTAGCTTAAACGATCAAAAAAAATTGTACTTGATAGAAATAATACTGAAATGTCATATTGATTTCCATAGTAACGCACGTATATATTAATATTAATAATTTAGTTGCTAGGACCCACTTAGCAACCAATAATTGTTTTACTTTTTACGGAATTCTTCCGAAATAACTTGTCATACAAAACAGAACTAACTGAAAATGAAATCAATTCTACTTAAAGATGGCTAAAAGTATTAAAAAAATGCATTGGCATCGTGTTCTGATATAATCTAAAAGTTTCAAATGACTAGCTAGTCGGGAAGTTAGTTAAAAATCGATTGCATGATTTGTACCGGACAAACAACCACCGGACAAATAAGAATACGAGCTAAGAAAAACATTGTAAAAATTAAGCAGGTTACCAGAGACCGAAAAAATAAAAAAGCACAGGTAAATTTACGAACAAAGTTTACAATACAGTTATCCAGTAATTTACTGTTACTTTACTTCAGTAATACTTCGGCAATCGATTTTTGTTTATTAAATCAAAGTAGGTAGTTATTTTATACTCTCTCAGTTAGTGTTTTTCTAAATTATATAATGTTCAATAATCAGAATGATATATTCTTAAATCTTGTGAATTATTCGTTTGAATAAAAAGAAATTCCTAGACGTCGGTTAGTAATCGTTGTAATAGTAAAATAACTACCTACTTTGATTTAATAAACAAAAATCGATTGCCGAAGTAACATGATTTCGAAGAGCGCTGAGTGGTAGGTATTTAATAGCCAATAGCTTAAATATTTGTCGTCATTAGTATGTCTTCCGTAGCATAATGGCTGAATGCGACGAGTTTGGGGCGTTTACCCGTTGCAGATGCCGGTTCGATTCCCGACCGGTTGGCTTACTTTTTTCAAAAAAGTTTTTTCTATTGGTTGTGATATACTCTCTCAGTTAGTGTTTTTCTAAATTATATAATGTTCAATTATCAAGACTATCTATAGGTAACCAAAATGAATAACTGTAGTACACTAAAAATGTTGAATTTAATTATTATCATACTAGATTTTAGAGTACCTATCAGGTATATTAACATATAATTATTATTCTATTACGCAAATTCTATATCAATTAATAAAAAAAAACATCTTTATCACTTGGGTTTTTATATATTTACTATTTGTGAGAATATAATGGTTTAGTTGCACACTTGTAGTGGTATTAAATATTATTTTCTTCTTCTTCATCATTTATTATCTTACCCTTAGTTGGAGCATGTGGACACCACGTGGCGCCCCCAAGAATCCATGTCACTAGCCAGTCTTCTTGCATCGTTCCTCATACCAGCATCCCGTAGCTCTTGCGTATACACTTTGTAGATAGCATTTAGCGGCCTTCTAGGACGAAGGAATCCAGTTATATTATTATTTTGGTTGGTAATTAATTTTTTTGATACCTTGTTACAACAGTAATAAAATTACTTTAAGTATACATAAAATAAATGTCTTGCATTTTTTCTGACATTCCACTCGCAAGTATAACAGTCAGAGACATTTTTATAACATTGCTACACTCAATGGTAATTATTTATCTCAAGTTAAAAACGGGCAATTTTAATTCTCTACAGTGCCATCAGAAAATAATAATAATCGAATTATTATATTATCTGAAATTATATATATGTTATTATATACTATGTGTATGAATTATGTGGATGCATAAATTCAAGAAATATCATAATACCTACATACAGAAATCACTATATAGATATATAAAAACTATACAAACTCTAGCTTACTGCGAACAATTTGAATTAAAAAGACGATTAAAATATCGTAAGATCTGAAATGACAATGAAAGTACTCAGTATCACCCAGTAGCGTAGGGTGATTTTTGGAAAGAGGTAGACTATGTAGATTGGAGAAAAAGAACACACCTGTCAGGTATACTTATGGGAAATAAGAAGATATCACGATATTACTACTAATGAATAGGTCCACACTAGGGATTCTAATCCCGGGATCTCGAGCTATTTTCGATACCTATGAATCCTGGGATTGATAAACATAATTCCGAAACTCTCGGGATTGATTTTTTTATCATTTTTTATTTACAATATTATTTACTCTTTTAAACTTATGTACTTCCAAGATTGAACGTATAGAATATTAACAATAAACGTCTTAAATAGTATAAATTATACTAGATTTATTTTTGACCGATGTTATCAATGTTATTTGTAAATATAAAAATTTTATATTAACAATCGAAAAAAATTCCAATCCCTGGATTGTCAAATTGTAATCTCGAAATCCCGAGATCAGAATTTTGGCTCGGGATTGGATTCCCTAGTCCACACTATAACTACACACTAATTCGATGCAATTCAATAGCCTACTGATGACATAAAATTGAGCGATGAGTTTAAATTATGTATTATCCTAAACATTTATACACATCAAAAATCGTTATATAAAAGTAAAAATTATATTTATTATATGTGATTGAATGCCATAGATTCTTTTAAATTTTAAATTATTTCGGACAAAGCTGCAGTCATAGACAATAATATTATATGCAAAAATTTTAAGCTTACGTATTAGACATTAGAGCCTATCATTTTGCATACATTGCGATAGACATGCTGAGGGTCACGTGAAATAACTCCATACAAAAAAAAATATTAGCATTCCCAGCGAATAATTCGATAACTACGTTATAAACAGATGGCGCGCTGTGCCATATTTTTTTAACCATTAACAAATCGTGCTGTAATCTGTGTTTATCTATAATACATTCAATTCATTTAATTCATTTCAATTCATTTTTTTTAAACATATTGTGGACATTACAAATTATAAGTTTAAGACGTTCACAACATGACATTTAGAAACAAAGAAATATAAAACAGTATTACATAAAAAAAGAGATAGATCAGTATGTTATTAAACAGTAGTAATGTGTAAATACAAAAAATATAAATTAAATAGGTACAAGGAAGTACACCGGATGAGTTAAGCAGACCCTATTTTAAGAATTTATAAAACAACATCCACCTAAACTCATTCTCACGTAGGTGGAATATATCAACACCCGAAGCAATTTCGTTGAACATAGTTATCACTCTCCCAATTGGCATTACCAGTGGCAGGTTGGTTCTGCACCTTGGGAGAATAAACAACTGGTGGTCTCTATTTCTAAGATAGTTATCAGGGACACATAGGTCAACACTGCCCAGAATGGCAGAGTTCTCATTTATACCTTGTATAAGTCGAAAAAAATACGTAGCTAAATAAAGATTTCTTCTAAATTGCAGACTGCAGTATGTAAGCATGCCTAAGAGAAAGTCAGTTGGATAAAGCCACGGATAGTATCCATACAACCTCAAGTAAAGGAGTCTCAAGAATTTCTTCTGTCCCCTCCCCACCATAAGGTCATACTTCAACTGGTGCGGTGCCCAAACAATAGACCCACTCTCAAGTCTGCTTCGAACTAAAGAATTAAATAAAAGTTTTAATACCGTAACATCTGAAAAAACCCGGAAAGTACGCATGACGAAGCCCAACATTTTAAGCGCTTTGTTACAAATGGTAACTATATGGCTAATAAATGTCAGTTTACTCTCAAACGTAATGCCAAGATCCCATACAGATGATATTCGTGACAGAACTCTGCCATGCATCGAGTATTGGAAAAACAACACTTTTGAGGCTCTGGTAAACGATAAAAGATTGCATTTATCAATATTGAATTCTAGTTTGTTACGCCTGCCCCAATTTAATACATTATCTATATCAAGTTGGAGCTGACGACAATCGTCCAAGGTGACAACTTCCAAAAAGAGTTTCAAGTCATCAGCGAACAACAAAAACATAGCATTTTTTATTACCAATGCTATGTCATTTATAAAAATCGTGAACAGCAGCGGCCCTAAGTTTGAGCCCTGGGGGACACCAGAAAATGTGTAAAAGGTCTGTGACTGATAAAGGCCGTACGATACGCATTGTTGACGGTTCCTAAAATAACTCCCGAATAGTTTCAAAAATCGATCCGACAATCCAATAAGTTGGAGTTTTTCCATCAGGATGTCATGATCGACCTTGTCAAATGCTTTCGAGAAGCCATTGTAAGAACAGTCAACCTGGTGGCCTCTATCCAGTGCCGATGACACATAATCGGTAAATACCATCAGGTTAGTTTCCGTTGATCGGCCTGCTCTAAATCCATGCTGTTCATTTATTATAAATGACTCAATTTTTGGAGAAATCATGTTGTGCATGATCATCTCAAGAACTTTTGCTGGTGCAGAGAAAACAGCTACCGGCCTGTAATTCTCCACTGATGACTCTGTACCACTCTTATGGATTGGAGTAACCTTCGACATCTTCCACGTTTCCGGGAAGATACCTGTCTCCATTGCGAGATTAAATATATATGAAAGCGGGCCTTTAACGAAGTCAATACAACCCTTTAAAAAAAATGTAGGAACATAATCAGGTCCCAAAGAGCGAGTATTCTTTGGTTTTTTAATAAACTGAAGTACATCGCCCTCATTAATTGAAAAAATATCGACGGATTGGGCACCACATGACGGTTTTCCTGACGTTGAGGCAACATCCAGATTTGGAATACTACTTGCGTAGACAGACTTGAAATGACCAGCAAATGCTTCTGCCAGTCCATGTCCGGTCACCTCTTCGCCCTTCCAACTCATCCTATCAGTAAACCCACCATCTCTTCTTAACGATTTTACGTAATTCCAAAACAATTTAGGATTTTCGCGAATGGAATCTCCTACCGTTTCCATATATGTTCGATAGGCCCGTCGAACAGCTTGTCTCACTTTCAAACGATAGATGCTAAACATGATATAGTCAGTCTGATCATGCCCAGCCTTCCATGCTGTATCATAGTTATGCTTGACCTTAATGTCCCCAATAATCTCCCGAGAAAACCACCTCGGGTATCGCCTTCCACCACGACATGGCGACTTCCTCGAAAAACATTGATCAAAAATATTATACACAATATTGTAAAAACATTGTACCGCCTCATTCACATCACAAATCTCGAGCAACTCACTCCAGTCCACTTCACTCATCAATGAGTAAAGTAGCTTGAAGTTTCCGCCTTCAAACCTCCACCCGCCAAATTGGTTGGTTTTGTAAGAGGGAATTGGAGTCTGAAGCGGACTGAGCAGAAAAACTAAAGTTGGATGATACACATCTTCGCGTATAAGAGGAGACATGCATCGTGAAAGCGATAAGTCGATATTGCTAAATACCCTATCCAAAAGTCCATTGCTAGAGTTAGAGACATCATTGTACTGAGAAAATCTAAAAACAGAAGATAGAAATTCAAGGTCATCGCTGACTCTTTTACCACTACGCGCTGAGTTTAGATTAAAATCTCCCATTACAATAATCTTTCTATCTCCAATTAAGTTGATATTAGATAGCATACTCTCAATAAAACACTTATACACCTCCAAGTCACTTGCTGGTGGAAAATAAATGACGCAAACGTAAATAGTGTCTCCGTCGTAGGTCAGTTTCCTAGTCCTCCATATACAATAGATGTCGTTGGCAAATTAAATTAGAATATAGGTGTATATTTAAATACGTCAGTATGCAATTAAAAATTACTTTTCTTCGGAAGGTAGGCTTTAAATAATCGCCTAGTATGGAGTATTCGGCACTGTTATTATCACCACAGGTATTTGAGCACTTGAAAATTATACTGAAAGTTTAATTAATGACATCCGCTCTAGAGTTCAATAATTATTATAAACGTTAGGCAAAAAGCCCACCAAAGCGGGCGAGCGGGGCACTAGCTCATTTTTGCAATTCGGGCGGTGAATCACCGGGAATACAATAGAACGTACACAGTGTATGACGAATATAATGCCTCGCGCCCTTTATATTTCAACGCACACAGAATTGAGCGCAGCGTCCTTTGACGTCATAGCATGATAATAAAACGAAAATACCATGTATTCAAATACGTCAGGGCCCATTGGATGTGACCAGCGAAAGGGGCGCGACGGTCTCTAATTTACTCGGTGGCGGGAGCGTCGCCGTACAGGCGCGCGCTTATTTCGTATACATATTATAATTTATTCCACACCGTGCGCTTACATCGCTTATTGTTATTGCAAATAATAACTTACTATGCTAGCACAATGACATCATTGTGAAAATGAATTTAGAGCAGACAAATAAATTACTAAATTTTATAGTTTTGCAAAGAAACACGAGGCGAAATGTGATCGGCGCCGCTTTTTACATAGGTGAGAGGTAATGCGCGGCAAGAGGCGTGTGATTATGGTTATGTATATACACTTCTCATGCCGACTGCGGCCCGCTCGCCCGCTTTGGTGGGCTTTATACCTTACAGTAAGGTTAGGTTATTACTCATGTTTCGAAATAAAACTGTCGCTTTTAAGATGGGAGTAGATTGGCATCATACATTACTAATCTTACCATTTTCAATGTGTACCTATTTGATTCTGTACAAGAACCAAATGAGTTTTGCAAATGGTTAACAAATGTTATTCGTAAAAAATCTGTTAATATGATACTGTAAAGACCCATATGGTCCGATTAGGAGCTAACATTCATTTCCTACCATGTCCGATCCTATTAAGATCATTATGGGCCTCCTCAGTGTGGAGGTTTGTATTAACAGATTTTGTTTTTACGAGAAATGGATATCAGCCGCCTGCTCAATCTATTAGGTCCATACACTGACTCATACACAAATTAAAAAAAAAATGTGTACTTGTCAAACCTGGGACCCACGACGCTATAGGGCTATAGGCCGACGCTTAAGCCGCACGGCCATTGTGGGTGTCACAGGAGCTAACATCGTAATTTAATTTTAAAATATATAACTACATACCATTTTTATTAAATCTCTACAATATTTTAACTTAACGTAATCTTTTGACACGTTAAACATAACTATCTAGTTTATTATATTATGATAACGAGTATAAAACTTAGTTTCTTACGTTTCAATAACGTTTTCTATGTGGAAGAAATGAGAGCATTGTCGCTTTATTTGTTTATGAATCCTAAGATAAAATTATATTAGGCACCGTGTACACTGTATAAGAACGACAAAGTGATAAACTAAAATATTTTAGCAATCGTTTTAAGAGGTGCCCTGGGACACACTTATGACCTCCCCGGTGCCTCTTTCTGAAATGATTAATATTTTAAATATTTACTGCTTTTACAGGTTAGTACCTCATAGACCTTTTCTCAAGCGACAGTTCAAATAATAATAATATAATAAAATAATACGCGCCTAAAATATTCAAGAAGCAATAGCCGATGGCTTATTTCAAGCGACAATTTATTAATATTTAACTTTGTCTTACAATTTATGGGTGAATATTATTAGTGATCTAGGCAACTCTCATTGTTGTAAAGACCTTTTTATCAAAATTAATGATTTTACGAGATACTTGCTTTTATAATTCATTATTTTATGTTGGTATTGCTTATACTAAATTAAAAATCAAATCCTGTATCAATATATATTTACACAAGATTTTAAAATAAAAAAAATGTTAATTTAACGTAATATAGGTACTTGATGGAATTTGTATTTAAATTCTAATAGATATAAGTTTTGTACTAGTCCATTTCAGTCATTAATCTATTATTAGGGTTTGACAAGGGAACATATGTGAAATATTGGAAGGTTTTAGATTAGAGTCATTCTGGCAATTTGGCAAGTATTACTAATATGTTTATTATACATACATATATTATGTATTATATAAAAAAATAATAATAGATATTATATAAACAAGAAAATAAGTAGATAATCAACCATAGATAGATATATATTATACATAATAGATATATTAATAAGTTATATATATATTCATTAGATATAGTCATTTAACTGTCATTTACTTTTGTTTGTAAGGAATAAAAAGGCTTTTTTATGTTTATTTATTTATTTACTAATATGTAATTACAATTATTTAGAATAATATATGCAATACACTTTTTTTTTGGACAGAGTAGAAAAGAAAATGATGATGGTATTACGCAGGGAATAATGGGAACTGAAATACATAACGGGTAAGGCGATAGCAGGTAACCGACTCGAGTAAGGAAAAATCCGTGTTAAACTTACACACGTGTCAAGAATACGTTTTACGTCGAATACTGAAAACTGCTCTCGGTTTATGCATTTACGCTCACTTAATGTTGGTGTATTACACACACTATTGCATAATGCGTGCTTCATTTTCGTAGGACACTTACACGTTCAAAAGCCTACATCAACATGCCGCCCTTTGAATATAGCCTATCGGTATTCTATTTATTATTTGTTCTGTGGATTTGACGATGTATACGCCTATTGATTGTGTTATTACTGCTATTAGTGATAGGGTTTTTTTTACAAACACCGTTGATACAAACACCGGGAGCCTTAACAGGTATGTGATAAAGCTTTTACCTACTTTATTGTACTAATTTATTATATAAGTTAGAATTAATTATATTCGTTTTCACTGTCTATTTACCTATTGGTGAGTGTACTTAGTTCCTGAAGATGCCAAAAGGCGAAACCCGGGTCGCAAAAAATGACTCAAATAGAATAGTACAAAACTTAAATCCATTACAATTTGAACATATTATAATAAAATTTGAAACAATTTCAGAAATATATAAGTATATTATTCATTTTAAAAAATCATAAAAAAATATACTGAAAGTATCATTGATCCAAGCTAACTAGGCATTTGAAGTATACATAAACAACGACTGCTCCAAACCAACCCGCCCAGCACCACACTCAGTTTTAATCGAGCGTATCACAAAGTTTGTATGTGAAGCACTAGCAGTTTTTATGCCCGGTAATGTCTCAGGAGCAGATCTCCAAGACTGAGGTCACAATACTGTTAAGTGAGCATTGACTGAGATTACTGAGTTGACATAATTTAATAAAATGTGCCAGGGAAAAGAAAAGCACGGAAAACTAACATACAAAAATAAATGAATTTAATGATACATAATAATATAGGTAATATGAAAACAAAGTTAATGCAATACAGACATACAAAATTATGTAAAGACATCTTCACGACCGTAATAATAAGACGCCGCAAATTTCATTAAAGCATTATAATAATTGGCCTTTGTGGTAACCAGGTCGGAAGGTCCTATGGGCCCAATAGCGGTTGGACCGACTTGAGCATCTCTTCCCTCTCGGAGCACATTTTCGGACATTCCCAGAGGATGTGGGTTGCATCCTGTTATATTCCACCACACTTGGCAGCGAATCCACTATGGCGAGTTAAAATCTGAGTGATGTTGTAATAGTCAGGAGTCAATTTGATTATTTCCAATCGACATGCTATCAGGGCTTGAAATGGACCGGAACTCACCAGAGCGCCGTTCCAATTCATAAAATACCCAAAATTTTGGCTCCGTCTCATGGAATAATTAATTTGACTGTCTGAGCTAGATAGGCCTTATAACAAAAAAAATCTAACACGCTTATTTTTATAAAATACACATAATATTAGATAACTACCTATGTTAATATTTTTGTAAAATCGAACGCTCCGGTTCGGAAAATTTTCCATTTCGAGCGCTGCATTCAGTCGTTAGTTATTCATTGTCATTATGTAATATAGACAATGAATAACTGGCAACCGAGAGGAATGCAAATAACCAACGGCTGGCATCCGGCAGTATACATACCCTAGCTCAGTGTTTCCCAAAGTGGGAGTTATCGCCCCCTAGGGGACGCTGGAGCGATCCAGGAGGACGGTTGTATCCTCAGAGGTAATCGGGGAGCTATGAATACAGATAAGGAGGCGCTGGAAGCAAAAATAAATTAGAAGAAAATTTGGAAAATTGTTCGTACATGTTTCATGTGTTCTGTAATATACAGTTACGTTCATAGCGATTACTTATTATACAAATAAACACATAAAATGCATTTAATTTAAAAAGCAAAAAAATATATATTTTGATATCAGCAAAACCTTTTCATTTTTCACGTTTTGCAATACCACACTGTTAGAAAAAAAGCGAGCGATGTATTTTTTTTTCAGATAATTTCATGACTCTATGTGGAAAATTTAGATAATATCTATGATTTCCAACCAGATTCCGTGAAAACCAAAAGCACCGCGAATAAGTAATTAAGGTTTTACGTGTCCCATTACTAAATAATTAAGTATTTTGAAAATTTTACTTGATTCCCATCAAATACATCATTATTTAGGGGTAGCACATTATAAAGCGGTGACAAATTGGGGAAGAATGCGAATAATATAACTTTTGAGAGTTCTTTAGAGGTCCTTCGGAGTCTATGCGCTAAATTGCTTAGACTATTAAATAGTTTTTAATTTATTTAATTAATTTAATAATTTATAGGTATATCATTTTTTTATTATCTATCCATTACTGATTGCCAAGCAGAAATAATAAAATGTACAAGGTATTAAAATTACTAAAAAGGGAGGCTACAGGTAGTGAGGTACAGCAATCTGAGTCTGCTTTATGGTCGACACTTTACTTAGGTATAATATAATATTATTACTGGTTATTGATTTAATCACTAATTGTGCTGCGTTATGTTAATTTTAATAGTTCCATAAACAAACGTCAATTTGTCAATGTATATTTTTGTATGTTCATTTACTGTTTAAAGAATGTAGATTTCCAGTGGGGCGTTGAGAAGTTTTTTTTTATGGAAAATAGGCGGTTTGCCAAATAAGTTTGGGAATCTACGCCCTCACTGATGAAGTTGGTAGGTACTACACATTATTATTGTGTTTTATTTAAATTAAAATATAAAAAAAACTATTATATTATATTGTATACATTCGATTGTAGAAAGGAAAAAGGACGTAACCCCCAGTTTTTTCAAAATAGGTTTAATTGGATAAAAATAATGTGCACGACTAAATTCACCAAAGGATGTAAGCTGCAAATACCGATTTATTATAAAATTTTAGCTGACATTAAAAAAAAAAGTGAAATGGAGAAAACGACTTAACCATCATGTTTGTTGGGTTCTCTTTAATAAACTAAATAATTAACATCAGCTTAGAAATACATTAGAAGTATAAATTATTAATTATCATGCATTTCAACGTAACGTCTATTTTGCATTTTACAGAAAACCATAAAAAAAAAGTGTTTGTGCCTACTGTAAAATTTGATTTGTGTGGATTACATCCTTTTTCCTTTCTACAGTCGATATAGATCCATTATGAAGTAAGGTTGGTCGATATTGCAGTACGTGAATGAAATCGGCAAGTACAGATACAGGACGTCATTGATCAATTTATCGTAATAGTCTACTAGTAGTTAGGTCAATTTAATTTACACAATTTGTTTTAGCCAGTAAATGTAATCGTCACCTTTTTTCCTACCTTTGTGTCATATAAGACAATAAAAAGTAACTTTAACTGATCATCACTCAGTACAATCCATTATTAAATTCAGAGTACAATAAAATTTGATTGTGTGATTAAGGCATTCAAATAAACAACACCTCGAGTAGTAGTGAATTAAAACTATATGTAAAGAAAAACTAACCTTAATACTACCATATTGTGTAGCATACAAGTGCACATTATGAATTCACAGCATCTTTAGGAGCCATTGTTCATCTTCGAAGTCAGTTATATCCAGTGGAGGCTCGTCCATATGCACTGCGGAACTGTAGCGCCCCTAAGCAAATTGAGAAAAATGTAATATTATAATATACATAAATTTATGTATATTATATGAAAATATCAATATTATTTAAGCGTGAATTAAGCTCGCCCGTGCACCGATACATCCAATTATAAACGTATGTGTAAAATACTGCAGTACCGTTTTCAAACGAAAGCGAGGTACGCAACTGGGAGCTTGATCGGTACTGCAGGCCCGTCAGTGTATCGCCGTATCTGAGTTCGTATGTGAGCCCGCGCGCGTGCGGAGGAAAGAAATATAGTTTTAATGATTTTATTAGCATTGTTAAATTTATTTCTGCATGCAATTTATGCAAATTGAACAAAAATTGCCGAACAATAGCCACTCTCTTTATATTATTACTCTGAGGTTCTACAAAACCCCCTTTCCTTTGCTCCCAAATACAACCCCAACCCTCTTCATCCAATCCACTTGTTTATATTTTAAATAATAATGCGACCAATTTTATTTCCATTTTAACTAAGCATATTTAAATGAAAATAGTTCACTTACAAGCTAAAGAATTTCTTCCAAGATTTAATCAAAAGTCACGTAGAAATTTATCAGAATTTATTTCATATTTTAACAACGCCAAAATAAAATGACTCCTATTATTTCAGACTTCCTCAGTGAAAGGAAGAAATTTTTAGCGAAGTTTGCCAGCTGAATACTAATATTCATTTTCTCAATATTTCAACACAACACTTCGCATTAAAAATAAGAATAAATTTCAAAGTTTTTAATTATTAATCTTTTTGGTTATGACGTATCCGAATAAAATATAATTATTATTATTGTGTTTGTAGTTTGGAATGGGTAACCTAACGATATTGAATATAAATTTAGTGAATGTCTCGAGAATGCTAAATCAAAATGACATAATTATTACACTTATATTAATTTGCAACTTTACATGAGAGTGATTAATTTAAAAGTTTGCCCACGATGGCTATGCAGCTTACGTGTTGGCTTATAATGTAGCGGGTCCCAAGTCCAAATTCTGAATTTGGAAAATACATTTATTATATATATTTTTTTTAATTCTGTTTGGAGTCAGAGTATCTAAACCAAATAGGTTGAGCATTTTCATTTTTCAATTTAAATTAATTTATTTTTTAACATATTGTGGACATTACAAATTATAAGTTTAAGACGTTCACAACATGACATTTAGAAACAAAGAAATATAAAACAGTATTACATAAAAAAAGAGATAGATCAGTATAATAGCTGATAGATAGTATGTTATTAAACAGTAGTAATGTGTAAATACAAAAAATATAAATTAGATAGGTACAAGGAAGTACACCGGATGAGTTAAGCATACCCTTTTTTAATAATTTATAAAAAAACGTCCACCTATACTCATCCTCACGTAGGTGGAATATATCAACACCCGAAGCAATTTCGTTGAACATAGTTATCGCCCACCCAATTGGCATTACCAGTGGCAGGCTGGTTCTGAACCTTGGGAGAATAAACAACTGATGGTCTCTATTTCTAAGATAGTTATCAGGGACACAGGTCAACACTGCCCAGAATGGCAGAGTTCTCATTTATGCCTCGTATAAGTCGAAAATAATACGTAGCTAAATAAAGATTTCTTCTAAATTGCCCACTGCAGTATGTAAGCATGCCTAAGAGAAAGTCAGTTGGATAAAGCCACGGATAGTATCCATACAACCTCAAGTAAAGGAGTCTTAAGGATTTCTTCTGAGCATGAGTGGCTAACATATATATCTCGTAAAAAACAAAAATCTCTTCACCCTTGAATGCATGATTTTTTGTTTTTAGTTATAATACATATTTTGTCACCCCAATATGTATTTATTTAACAATGGGAATAATATTTGGAAAAAAAAACATTCCAAGCATCATTTGAATTTAAAAAAAAAAAACCAATTCAGACAAAAACGTGTAAAATCCAAATTTCACACATGTCAGATTGAAACTCATATAATCTGGGTCCAGTACCATCTATGTTAGTTTTTGAAAATCATTATTTAAAAATATCACTAGTCAAGTACGGATAGAACTAAATTGGCATGGGATTAATTTGGGTGCCTGAGTAGTATCTTCAAAAGGGTTCCATGACAAAACAGAACAGTGACAAAACAGAACACGTCAAAACAGAACAACGATAAATATAACTATGACCTTTCAGGAAAAATATATATTTTATACCTATTGAAATTGTCCTATCTCTATTATGTTGATAGATTTTTAATACGCCATAATAAATCAAATTATATACCTAATTTCTGCATTCCTAATCGCTAGAAAGCCTCAAATAAACGGGACTTTGCGAGCGATCTCATCTTAATCAATATAACATGTTCAAAATGATTGGGTGACTAGGTACAAATAATGACCCAACCTAACCTAAGCTAACCTAACCTTACCTAATCTAACATAACATAATCTAACCTAACCTAAATAGATTCCACAAAAAATTATGTTTCATTTTTCCCCTGGTTGTTCTGTTTTGTCCGGTCACCCTTTAAAAGTAGCCTCACATTTTGCCTAAAGCGTAGAGTACCTACAACCAAAATATTATGTTACCAGTGCTCTCATATATATATATATATATAGGATACACGTACTCTTGATATACGAGATATCCAAAAACTAACAAAAACTGTCATGAAGAGGTGCATGTTGGGCATGACGTGGAAAGACCACACAATATTCCAATGTATAAGGAGACAGGCAAAAGTACGCTATGTGATAAAGGTTGATAAGCAGATGAAATGGCGATGGGTTGGACAGATTGCTAGGCGAGTGGATAGCCGCTTAACGAATTAATGCCGTCGTCCACGGGCAAAGGGGGCAGTAACTGACTGCAATGATATACCATCTGGATAGAGGGACTCATAAAGTTCGGTGTATTACGTGACAATGAGGAACTATGGACTGAGAAGCGAGGAAGGAACTAGGAGAAGCCTTCATCCACCAGTGGATCGACCCCAGCTGATAATGATACATGTATGTGATTTATGGACCATGGATGTTTTTATATTTTGTTTCACTACTGTACCTGTAATAATTGGTACTGTTTCACTATTCAATTCATCGACAAAAATGTTGACCGGAAGCATTTTTACTATTATAATAATACCCACTATGTTATTATAAGTTGATTTCATCAGTTATAAACCCTGTACCAAATAGTAGGTACCTACCTATAATAATTGTGTTTTTAACAGGATTCCTACAAATAAAAGTCATCGTACGCCACTGTAAACAATAGTAATACCTAATAGCAATTATCCTTTAAATAATAACTAAAGCCATTTCTCTTCATACCTTTTCCTTTCACGTTTCCAGCATCTTGAACGTTGTCACGTTGTGGATACGTACCTACACGTAATTTGAGAGTAGGTAAATTCTCACCGATAGAAGAGGAAGCAAGATCGATTCTCTTTCACACAAACCCCCACCCTGCGGCCGTTGCTGATACCTACTTGTACTTTGGCGGACAGGAGGGTTGCACCTTTATCGATCTCGTTCACTTTTACCCTGACTTCTCAACTGGATGGATCTTTCAACTTAACCTACTTTTTGTACATGGCCGGACGGACGCCGGCCACATAAAAATCAGTTTTTCTTTCACTTTTATTGAACTTTTATTAACATTAATTTCTAAAATTCAGTGTCTACAATTTGAAGGGATGCAGAGCAGATGAGTACCCTATTATTTTTATTTATAATGTTTTTTTTGTAGAATAGCATGTCTTCGCATAAAAAAGATCACCGAGTCTCCTTAATTTCAATTGTTATACTTGTCAAAATAAATTTAATGTTTTTTTTGCCTATAATAAACAACTATTGTTATCTCTAAATCTAGTGTTTTCTTTATTTACATGGTATTTAATTATGTACACACTTAGACAGCACTTGGCGCCCTTTTTATCAGGTCAATTTTATCACACACTTATAAGTCTCTTTTATACATAGTTTTCTCAGTCTATTTAAATTCCTTTTTTTACATATTTTATAGATGCTAGTTCTCTGTTAATCACATACAATTGTCAGCGCGATCTCATGGCCCTGAATAATTCAATTATCCGATTTTACTATTCACGCTAATCTAATCATGCTCTACCTTTAACTTGCAATTTCTACAATTTATATTTTTATTGACACATTCACTCTCCTATTTTATTCAATACTTATTATCAATTTTATAGCCAAAATTACAATTGGCGCTACAACTTAGGACCGATTGTTGAACTATTTTAACATCGATTGTCAATTGTGTGTGATTTTTCAGTGGAACTTGTATTTAATTTAATTGAGGCTTTGTCAATTGTTTTATTCTCTTAAATTATTTCTTTTATTCTTATAAAACGGATGATACGTGATCTTTTGCTTGCGGAGATAGATATTTTAATTACTATGTTAGGTTATTTTGTAATCTATATTTTTGTGTATTTATTTCAGCAGTGCTAATTTTTTCGCTTAGATATTTTCTATGTTGTATTTTTTTACTAATGCATTATTACATGTTATCATCATACTAGTTTTTTAATCAGTGTATATATAATTTTGTTGGGAATATTGTAGTTTATAAGGAGACTTATAATCTATATTGTTAGGTTTGTTAGCCAGAAAATTTTCATGTCCGACGGCATTTGACTCTAGTTATTAAATCTGTTATAGTATTTTTTCTTAGTGAATTGTTAGAATTATGAATATTATGAAGTCCGTTGAAAAATGGAATGCTGGACAGCAAATCCTATCTAAACATAGTTGTTTGAGGTGTTTTTTTCAATTTTTGGTTAGAAACTGTTTTATAAATGCATTAGTTTGAATTATATAAATAATGCTAGGTTTATATATTTTTTCTTAGCCAAAAATACTTAATTCATGTTATGTTAAAGTTAGTGCTTTGTATTATCTTCGCTTGATTATTTATATTAATTACATTGTTCGTTTATTTTCTAACATCCAATTAAATATTGATAGAGGATATCAATAATTTGGCGAAATTTATAAAGTTTTGTTTGTTGAGGCCGTAGATGCTTCGAATGCAGATTTTTAGTTTCTCTACATGGCACTGCATTTTTACTGTATATTAGGTAAGGGGCAGTTCGCATCTTTCATTTCAGTCTTACTTTTCGAAGTGTCAACATCTCAGAAGTTAATTGTGTTATACTATCTATACCTACTCTTTAATATATTTTCTATACTAGCTTCCATTGTGCTTAGTGTCTACAAGTGGTTTGATTTTTGGTAAGTTTTTGAACTATTATTTTAATCTTATGTTTGAACTATTCTTTTCAGTAATTATTTTTCATAAAAAGTGTATGGTTTGTAGATAGCTTGCGGCATTGTTCATTGCAAAATCTGCTTGGTGGTTATTTTTCTGGTTATTAGTTATTATTTTAAATCAGTGATTGTTTTATATTATTGAGTGTCATTGTAAATTAGATAAATCTTCTGTTTGAAAAAGTTTAATATTTAAAAGTTTCAATTAAAACTTAGTTATTAAAATTTTAATCAATTCTAGCATCAGTGAGGGTATTGTTTAGTGATTTGCAGATAAGAATATCTACTAGACCTAGTCTTTTCTCAATTTAATATTAGATGAGGTTATAAACAGAATTAATTTCATCGTCTATCATCTTTTCTTGCTGATATTCTATTATAGAGCATAATCAGTAGGTATTAATATGTTTTTTTTTAAATATCCAATTTGTTACAAATGTTTCTAATTTGCTTTTTAGTAAGTTTCAATTTAGTGGTAGATTTGTCTACATTTAATTATATTAGGAATTATTGTCATCGCAAACTTTAATTAATATAATATCATAGTTAGATAGCTTTGTTGTAATGGCGGATTGTCAATTCATTTTGATTATTTTTCTCTTATTATTTCGACTGTAATTTTTTAGGTAAACTACGTAGGTAGGTATATGAATTTATTTTCCCGCGTAAATTATTTCCGTAGATCTCATTCTATTTTTTCATAAAGTTTTTGTTGTTAAGGCAATGTTAAAATTTAATAACCGTCATTTTTGTCAAAATGTGTAGTTATGAAAACATTCATGTAGGTATATTCCTATTACTTCCAAAAACCCATTTCAGGTATAAAACCTTCTTAACATTTTGTTGCAAGTAGTTAGGCAGGGACAAAATAGAATTATAGAAAAATAGTAAACAAGGTCGTTACCTACTTTATGCATTTCAGAGTAATTTGAAACCGTCATTATGTATTTTACCCTTGGTTTTTTCCACACTTAACAATTGTTTAGTTTTTGTATCTCTCACTTAAATAATATTATTTATCTGCTTTCCAATTATATTTACGGCACTTCGGAGAAAAATTCTTTGAATTCACCGCATTTATTTGTTATTATTTAAAATCTTTACCATTTCTAGGTAGTGGGTTTATTTTTATTAGCCTATTGTCACATTTAGCTCTAGACCCTCTTAATTGCACCCCAATTTAGTTTTGGGACTTTTACAACTTTATTGTTATTGCTTTCTCTAAATATTTGAAACGGATGTGTTTTTATTTAAAATGCAGTTTATTTTGCACAGAAACACATTAACTCAAGGTTTAAAACCCTCGGTTTTATTACGGGTATTTCTTAGCATTCTGGTTTTGTATTGTTTTTATTGCAGTTGGAGAAATTTGCTGCATTTTTATTGTTTTGAACTACTTAGTTCTAGGTATCTGATATTTTATTACATTGTTTACTTAGACCTTTTTTAATTGCCCCTATTTAGGCATTCGGTTTTTCTTTTGACCATATCCGATCCTAATGGATGTTATCGGTTTTCACAAAACCCAGTTCTTGTAAATGCTTTATTAATATTCTTTTAAGCAAATGTCTTTACATTTAAAATACATTAATTTTACCTACCTAGTGAATACATAAACCTTTGTATTATTCCTAGTAGATTTTAAATTGTTTTTTGTAAACTTTAGTAACTTAAAATAAGCTAATGGTTATATTTACCTACTGTTCAATAGATACTGCTCAGTATAAAGTTTCAAGCATTCTCATTACTATTACAAAAATATAATCATATTATGCAGTGGTAATACCTACTTTTTAAAACTACTATACTCTGCTTACAATGATTGTCACGAGTTATTCTTCTTTGCTTACTCATTAACTATCATTTAAAACACAAGCATTTTATTTAATTTTTTTAATTTGCTCTAGTTTTTTTCTCAGATGGGAAGCTATAATGCTATAACATTATTACTCGAGCACATCTTTTAATTTTAGTCAATTTAGAAAGGAAATAACCTAGATATTTTTTCAGATAAATTAAACCTCGAAGAGGGCTACAAAAATAAGTTACATCATTTTCATCATTCTTCTTGACTTAGAAAGGACGGATATCACCATATTTCGCCCACCTTCAATACATCGCAGAGGATTTTTGCAAAAGCTAAGTGTCTCTTTTAAATTTGATTGTTCACATGTCATTGTTATTGCTAGGTCAGCAGTAATTAACTTTTAGTGTGTCAATCTTCAAGAAACGCGTCGAAGGTTCATCAATTGCTCTACAGATTTTTAGTTTTTTTTGGAAACTTAGTTTTTATTTTGTTTACAGCTTGTTTTTTTTTTCGCAATAGATAGCATTTCAAGCTATATTTGCTTTTATTTAACTCTTTCAGATTTACTTATTACAATATTAAGTTTAGTTCGGCGATTGTATTCCCATTTGACAGGGGTTGTCATTTATTTTTGGTGTGAATTATTTTCGTTGGTGTGAATTATTTTCGTTAGTGTGAATTATTTTCATTGGTGTGAATTATTTTCATTGTGGTGAATTATTTTCATTGTTGTGAATCATTTTCGTTGTTGTGAGTTATTTTTCGTTGTTTTCAACTACTTTCGTTGTGGTCTTCGCCCGTGTTCTCACATTCGTGTGTAGTTTCCCTGTCTAGCAGTTTGATTGTTTTTACATACTCAAGTATACTTTATTATTAAACAATGGAGGATACTGTTGCACAGCTTCCAATCAGCATGGCGGAGTCATGGAAGTCTAGCACTCTCAGGTCAGCTCTGATTGCGAGAGGTCTGGAACCAGCGGATAAACTGTCGCTGATGCAAGATCAGGCGCAAACGTGGAATGATTCTATTGCAGCTAGAGAGGAGCTACAGAAGAACACGGAGATCGTTTCAGATATCTCGCAAGAGGACAATCCAGAATTTCAGCAAAAGGCGTGCTCACACAATTTCCACCAGTCTTATCTCAAATCGTATAACGTTTCATTCGATGGGGAATCTTCCGTACACAAATTCGTGCTGCGGATAGATGAGCTGTTAGAGAGTCGCAATACTCCTAACAGCATGTTGTTAGCGTGCTTTCCTGACTTGTTGAAGGGAGAGGCTTTGACGTGGTTTCGCATGACGAAAGGTCAATTTAAAAACTGGCAGCAATTGCGTGCGGCTTTATATTTACAGTTTGAGGATGTGGCAATCCTCACTGACTTGGCAAACAAAATTCAAACTCGCAAGCAGCGTAACGATGAAAAAGTTACGAGTTTCATTATTAGCATGCAGGAAATTGCCAATCGCTTAGGAACCAGGTACACAGACGAGGAGGTGTTAATTTTTATACAGAAAGGCCTACTGCCTAAATACCAGGCGGTAGTCATAGCTCGGGAAGTGAAGTCGTTTACAGAACTATCGGCTTGCTGCAAAAACGTGGATCGTATCACCGGAACTACTACAGCGCAGGCGGATACGAGAACCAAACCTCATAGAGGCAATGTGGCGGCTGTTCAACAGAGCTGCATTCCCTCATCTACAGCAAATAAAACTTTTTCCAATAGGTATACCAGCAAACCGATCGCCACTCAAGCAGCAAATATTATTTGTTTGAAGTGCCAAAAGACAGGGCATCACTATTCTAGTTGCAGGACTATTACTCATCTTTTATGTTTTCGTTGTCGTAAAAGCAAGACAATTACAGCGAAGTGCCCGAATTGTTCGACAGCTACGGTCACGGAAGCTCAAAAAAACGAGCACAAACATTCGGAAGCCGCCCAACCGTAACCGAACAAAAAGCCGAATGGAAATCGTGGCTGAAAGTAGTCGCCGATTTTTATAAATATTCTTATTTAGCCCCTATGTTACCTTGTGATCATGACGATCCAAGGCCTTTTGCAGACATATTTGTAAATAATGTTAAGTTGATAGGTTTATTAGACACGGGAGCCTCCGTTAGTTGCATAAGTAAAAAAGAATCTGAAAAATTATTAAAAATAGGCTATAAATTATTACCTTCTAGTATGTATATTAAAACAGTCGACGGTAGATCCCAACTCGCGAAAGGAGAGTTGCGGGTACCTGTCACCTTTAATAATATAACTTTTAATTTATCTTTAGTAGTAGTAAATAACATTCATCCAGAGCTCATACTAGGTATAGATTTTTGGAAAATTTTCAGTATTGCACCTCATGTTTTCTCATCACTGCAACAGCAGGATAACAAACATACTGTTTCCTCTGTTTGCACATTGAATAAAATTGTTTTAACCGACACTCAGCATACTAAATTAGAAAATTTAAAGGAAAAATTTTATGCAATATCTTTTGAAAAGGTCGGACTCGGTAGAACTCATCTGGTTTCACATAAGATTGAAACAACTGGCCCACCTATTAAACAGCGTTATTACCCTTTGTCACCAGTCAAGCAGCAGCTAGTTGAAAAAGAGCTTGATGAAATGCTAGCCTTAGGTGTAGTCAAGCCATCAATTTCTGCTTGGTCAAATCCTATTTTAATTGTACCGAAAAAAGATGGAACAGGACGACTTTGTCTCGATTCCAGAAAACTTAACAGCGTCACAAAATCAGATAATTATCCTCTACCATACATTTCGCAGATTCTGGATCATCTTAGGGATGCGAAGTTTATTTCTTCAATAGATCTCTCTAAAGCCTTCTGGCAATTACCTTTGTCACCAGAGTCTTGTGAAAAGACTGCTTTTGTTGTGCCCAGACGGGGACTTTTTGAATTCAATGTTTTAGCTTTTGGTCTCAGAAACAGTAGTAACGTCATGCAGCGTCTTTCAGATAGTCTTTTTGGACCGGATTTTGAGTCTAGAGTATTTTGTTATTTAGATGATATTTTAATAGTTTCAGAAAATTTTGATAATCATTTAATTTTATTAGAAAGGGTCCTTCAAAAATTTATCTCATCAGGATTGACAATTAACTTTAAAAAATCTGAATTCTGCAGATCTGAATTGAAATTTTTAGGTTATGTAGTAAATGAGCGCGGTCTGCAGTGTGATCCAGTGAAGCTGGAGAGCGTAAAGAATTTTCCAATTCCAAAGTCTTCAAAGGACATTAAATCATTTATAGGCTTATGTTCTTATTATAGACGTTTTATTAATAACTTTTCTTCTATATCTGCCCCTTTATCCCGTTTAACAGGACAAAAGAAAGGCATCTCAAATTTTCAATGGTCATCGGAGGCTCAAATAGCATTTGAGGCTCTGAAACAGGCTCTAATTACAGCACCTGTTTTGTCTTGCCCAGATTTTGGATTGGAATTTTCTCTACATTGTGACGCAAGTGCATACGGTATTGGATCAGTCCTGACTCAAAACTTTGAGGATGGCGAGCATCCGATTGCTTATTTCTCTAGAACCCTTTCAAAATCTCAACGTAATTATACAGTAACCGAACGAGAGTTATTGTCTATTATAGAATCAGTACACCATTTCAGGCAGTATATAGATGGTTGCCATTTTACTATCTACACAGATCACTCAAGTTTAAAGTGGCTCATTAGCTTAGATAATCCGTCAGGTAGGCTAGCACGCTGGGCTACTAAACTTTTACAGCTTGATTTTGACATCAAACACCGACCGGGTAGGTTAAACACCGTACCAGACGTCTTGTCGCGATTAGAGCTGGCGGAAGTCGCGGCACTAAATACAAAATCTGAAGACGAATGGTATGGCTTTAACTTCGAAGGATGTGGTACGAATCCTCTTAAGTTCCCTCGTTTCAAAATTCTTAACAATAAGCTTTTCAGATTTAAAGCAGGTGATCTTCCACTTAGCGATGAAAACTGGAAGGAATGTGTTAAGTTTCCTGACAGGATAGATTTAATTAATAAATTTCATTGTGATGTTAATTTAGCTCATCTAGGTATCTATAAAACGTTTAAAAGAATTGCTTTATACTATTATTGGCCCGGAATTTTTAAAGATGTAAGTAACTTCATTAGTAAATGTAGCATTTGTAAGAAATTTAAACATTGCACCAAACCACCTTCAGGTTTAATGACAAATCCTAAAATAGTAGATCGACCGCTACAAACGCTGTCGATTGATCTAATTGGACCTTTCCCCAAAGCTATGGATGGAGCTATGTTTATTCTTTCCGTGGTTGATGTATTTTCAAAGTACGTTTGGTTAAAGGCTTTGAAAAAGGCAACCTCAAAACCTATCATTCAATTTATGGAGTCTGAAATTTTTTTGAAGCACGGCGTACCTTTTTGTATTTTAGCTGATAATGGTAAGCAGTTCATCTCCAGAGAATTTAAAGTTTTTTTAGCTAAATATAACGTTCCAAAATTGTTCTTAAATGCCTTCTACTCTCCACAGAGTAATACAGTGGAACGCTATAATCAGACCATAAATACCTCTCTAGCCATCTTAGTTGGTAAGAATCAGCGTCTTTGGTCAGAAAATGTGATTCATGTACAAACAGCGCTGAATTCTACAGTAAATATTGCCACTAAGTTTTCCCCTTATTTTTTGTTACATGGAAGAGACATCATTCTTGATGGTCGCTTTCATTTTCCTCACCACGTACCAACCAATGCAACTTCTGGTCAACCAAACATGGTCGACCAAGATAAATTTACTAACAAATTACTCGAACTCCCATTTATTTTTGATATAGTACAGGAAGAATTATTTACTAATTTCTTTAGAAACGCCAAACGTTATAATCTCAGGAGGAAATCAATCCAATACAGCGAAGGAGATACTGTATACAGGAAGAACTTTGTGCAATCATCGGCAGCTAATTATTTTTCTTGTAAATTGGTGCCGAGATTCGTGGAAAATGTTGTTTTAAAGAAAATTTCGCCTCTAATCTACTTGCTTGGAGATAAAAATCTCAAACCAATAGGGAAATTTCATATTAAAGATATTGCCAAATCAGCATAATATTTTTTAAATTACTATTAATCTTTTCATTCAATCTAAATATAACTTATTTTAATTGCACATTACTTTTAAATTTCACTTTTTGTTAAAATTGTACAATACAATTTAAATGATTTTGACAAACTACTTTACATTATTTTTTTTTCTTAAAAGCTAAGATTCTACTTAATTGTGCTTGTTAATATTGCTACCATTTTCTTTCTTTTTTTTCAACATAATTTTACTTTTGGGTAAGCTAATCACTTAGTTTGCATTTATTAATCTTGGAATTACCATTGTCACTCAAAGACAATAGAAAATTCTTTTTTTTTTCAAACTCATTTCGAAGGGGGTGATTCTACCCATTATCATGTCTAGAAACTAAGTTTATTCTTATCTATATCTATGTTAATGATTCCAATGTCATATATTTTTTTTTTTTTTGCAAATTTTCATGAATCATGATTAATTATGCTCTTATTATATATCGAAACTGATATTTACAAATTTGTTACTCTATAAAACTTGTGTTTAAATTAGGTATGATGATTTTGTAATTTTGTATTGTAAATAATATACTTAAATGACGTATGACATTTACTTTTTTTTTCTCTTTTCCAATTAGTTTTATCTTTTAGTCTTATACGTTACATCTGATATCGAGATTTCTTTTGTTCAAAATTAAGATAAAAACAAAATCTTACAAATTATATTATATGTTTTCAAATATTCTTTCAACATGTTGTGACAATCTTAATCTACATAATTGTTTTATCTCATTCAAGGTTCACAACTACAACACTGAAAAGCTTTTATTGGATGAAAAGCAATGTCGGCTTGCAGAGATTTGTGTCGCAGTATTCCAGTGGTCAACAGCCAAATGCAATCCTGTTTTTTTAATTGTGTCTATTACTTTATGGTTGAGGACGTTCAACATCAACTTAAGTTTTGCTAGGTTGTGGTCATGAGGGCTTTTACGCAAATGCTTGCAAGGACAATTCAGTTTTCACGCTAAAACATGTTTTTTCTTTCTTTTTTATTTCTCTTTTTACAACTGTACTCTGTACAGAATTTTTCTTGTAATTTATTGTAACTTGACTATTTTATTTGTTAAATCAATCTGCAAAATGGTTTGGTTTCACTTTAGGGTTATATTTTTTTATTCTTAGTATTATTAATTAATTTTGTGAAATGAAAATTGAGCTTGTATTTGATAGGAAGTAAGTGTTAGTGACTATAAGTTCAGAGGTCTAGTTTTTTTTCAATCTTACTCTATTGTGGATGATTTCTATGCAAAACTTTTATTTTCATACATCTCCATACTCTCTTTAAAACTGCGAAGTCGCGGACATTTAGGATTGGTCCTTTACTTTGTAGTTTATCTGTGTCGCTCACAGATACTTTGATTTGGGTCGGGAACATTTAGTGAGGAGCTTTACCCAATCACTCTATTTAGTCATTAGTCTTATGGCATGAGTTTCATAAGCTATTGCACTACTATTCTTATTTAAGGTTGAGAAGAAGCAGATCCTATGAATGAATTTGTCACGTAACGGGCTCTAAATTCAGAATGTTTTCCTTGCATGAAAGCATAGTGGTGGCTTGTTTAGCTTAATTCTCGAAACATGAGTAAATTCTTTGTTTTGTGATGGATTTTACTTGAATTAGTAATTATCCATGGATATCGTTGGTGGTATCTAACAGTAATTTCGCACTAGCTTTCGATGTAGTTTTTGATGTAGCTGTGTTGCAACTCTCGTTTATTATGATTTCTCAATAGATTCGTTTATTTCGCAATTCTCTCACATTTGTGTTCATGAATGGTCTCACGTTAGGTTAATTTTAGTTAGTAGGAAAGTGAGTCCAAGAAAGTATATATCTGTCGTAATAGAGAAGTCTCTTTGTTTTCCTTGCGATGTTAATTGTCTGCTAAGGCTCTGTAGTAATTAAGTTAGAATTTAAAAGGGAACTGACCCTTGGTTGTTTCATGTAACTTTCTAAGGATTTTTTTTATATGGAACTTCTGATGGTTATACAACAAGCAATAACCCCCTGTTATGCAAATTGTATTAAAATTAGAGTACATGAAGTAAGAATTGTCGAGGCAGGATATTGACAGTGCTGGGAACATAAATAGCAGACATTAAAATTAGAGTTTTTTTTTATTAGCTTTTTGTTTTTTGCCAACAGTAATCGTAATGTCCTTAATTATTAGTACACTAATGAGCCTAATATCATTTGTTAGTAGATTCATGTAGAGAAATCGTGGTAGGCAGATTTGTGACTAGGTACTTCTTAGTGCATCTTTTTTCTTAATAACGTTTCGCAGAAGATTTCCACGCATTATCACGCTGGGTTAGTATCCTCGTGAGATAAACAGAAAAGTCTGCATACTGATCTGAAATTTCAATTGTATTTAGTTTAAATTATAAATGTACGGACTGCTTACAAACAGTGAGATAGTATTATAACCGTTGAGTGAAAACCTTGAAGTGAACACCATTCCAGCAACTAAGAAATTCATGGGAAGTAGAAATTTTATTTGTGGCAGTGGCTTGTATTCTTTTTATGCATTTCATTGTACTGCTTCAATCTTTTATGTTATTATTTTTTCCACCTGTTATCCTTATGTGCTTATCGCAGGATCTACTGGTTATTAATAACTAATCTTTAACGCAATAATTGACTTGGTCGCTTTCTGTTTTCTTTTATACCAACACAATTTTTTGCACTGAATCTTACTAAATCAACTTCCCAAGAGTTATCTTATCTTTATCTAAACTTATCTATGCATTTCTCCTTGTAAAATATTACTTATATATTTTCAAAGAATTGTAATTTGATACTTTACATCTTTAAACTTTTATGTTGTATAGTCATTATTATTATGATGTTGCTTGTGCAATACTAGATTTTGTATTATTTTAAATATCACATTGTCTACTTAATGTAATGTATTTACCTAAGCATTACCATTGAACGGTAAGCTATTTTATCAAAGCAGTTTACTAAATTGTAAACATTTCCCTTTGTTTTTGAAGCTATTTCAACTCGATTAAATGAGAATGTCATAAATTATGGCGAGCTTAAAGATAAATTAATTAATGTTCTCGATATCACGTAACGGTATTAAACTAAAGACTGAATTAAAAATTGTATTTTTTTTTTTTGCTGGTAGTTTTTTAATTTGGAAATGGACATACTGATAGATGTTATTTTAAATTGCTTATGTATCTTTTTTCTTTCATTTATTTGATAACTAATTACTACGCTTTAATTTTATCTTTGCTTGTTCTTCATAAAGCTTTTTATTATTGACGAATCATTTATCATCTTTTGCAAATGTTTTCTATTTGAAAACTTAAAACCATTTTTTTTTGCTATGCTGGCAGACTAACAACATGTATAAATTGTATTGGTATTGTTTAGCATAAGTTTTTGAATTTTTGTATATTTTTTTATTATTTTTTCTGAGACTTTTTGAGACTTCGTGATCAATTTTACTTTCTGGTATTTGCTATCATTATCATCAACATCAAGATTTTTTTTTCTCAACGTGAAAATGACAATTTTACCTTTGAAGAAACATTCAGTGAAAGTGAAAACAAGGAACGTAATTTCCTTTAGTGAAAAAATAAGGAACGAAATTTCCTTAAGTGAAAAGAATCCAAAGTGAACAAACCGTCTAAATGTTTTTCTCAAACGATGCTCAAAGATTTTCGAAGAAAGACGAGCCCTTGGAACAAACCAGTCTGCAAGATGAGGAACTGCTCTCCACTACTGATCTTGGGTCAGTGTATCACACGATGGTCTACTACTTAGCGACTCTGGCAGAGGCAACTGAACTTCAATGGTCGAGATGCTGACGAGCCGTGGGCAAATTCAACCACGATAAGTCACACCATGAACAGCTGTCTGCCAATGGAAACCCTGGGAGGAGTTCAATCTTTTTTTCTTTGAGTGGAAAAGGGGTGTTGTCACGTTGTGGATACGTACCTACACGTAATTTGAGAGTAGGTAAATTCTCACCGATAGAAGAGGAAGCAAGATCGATTCTCTTTCACACAAACCCCCACCCTGCGGCCGTTGCTGATACCTACTTGTACTTTGGCGGACAGGAGGGTTGCACCTTTATCGATCTCGTTCACTTTTACCCTGACTTCTCAACTGGATGGATCTTTCAACTTAACCTACTTTTTGTACATGGCCGGACGGACGCCGGCCACATAAAAATCAGTTTTTCTTTCACTTTTATTGAACTTTTATTAACATTAATTTCTAAAATTCAGTGTCTACAATTTGAAGGGATGCAGAGCAGATGAGTACCCTATTATTTTTATTTATAATGTTTTTTTTGTAGAATAGCATGTCTTCGCATAAAAAAGATCACCGAGTCTCCTTAATTTCAATTGTTATACTTGTCAAAATAAATTTAATGTTTTTTTTGCCTATAATAAACAACTATTGTTATCTCTAAATCTAGTGTTTTCTTTATTTACATGGTATTTAATTATGTACACACTTAGACAGCACTTGGCGCCCTTTTTATCAGGTCAATTTTATCACACACTTATAAGTCTCTTTTATACATAGTTTTCTCAGTCTATTTAAATTCCTTTTTTTACATATTTTATAGATGCTAGTTCTCTGTTAATCACATACAATTGTCAGCGCGATCTCATGGCCCTGAATAATTCAATTATCCGATTTTACTATTCACGCTAATCTAATCATGCTCTACCTTTAACTTGCAATTTCTACAATTTATATTTTTATTGACACATTCACTCTCCTATTTTATTCAATACTTATTATCAATTTTATCGCAAATTACAACTTATGTAATGTTTGTCAATGTAAATAAAAAAATAATTTGACTATTTTACATAAAATCGTTTTATTTCTCAACAGTACCTAAAGCATAGTAAATAATCTTCGGAAACATAATCAGAAAATAACATAAAAACTGCAAATAAAATAAGTTTCAATGACGTTGCGAATAAAGCATGAATGCTTTTTGTCTGAACGATAGATATTGAATGGATCACACAGACTTTCAACCTATAAAATTATTTTTAATAAATTTTTCATTATTTTTTAGTAAAGCTTTACTGATAAATACTTCAGATTGTTATATTTATTTAGGTATTAGTAAGGACACGAAAACAATGAAATTAGTCATCTATTAATCTGAATTTTATTAGTAATTTGAATACAATGATTTACATTCAACTCGATGCGGAGTGTTTACTCAGTCAAAACCAAATACCGCGTATCCGACGCTTGCATTCTGACGGTTCTGCCTTACGGTAGGGAATCATGGCACCTTACCAAGGCTCTTGGAAACCGTATACTGAGCTTTGAGAACAGATATTTGCGACGAATACTGGGCGTGCTGGGTGGTATAACTTTAGGACCAACGAGGAGATACGAGAAAACACCAAGCAACCTCTCATCATATTGAAAGTGAAGAGGCTACAGTGCACCTGGCTTGGCCACGTGCTGCAGATTCCAGAAGAGAATTTCAACCTAGCTTGCCTCTTCTTCAAGCCAAATGGATTCTGTCATCCTGAAAGGCTACTGAGTACTATCTATATAGTACCCTCATTCTATAGAGATAAATCCTAATGCAACAAATTGATACAAAAAAGGAGCATATTATGACATTATCTACAAGTGACTTTGCATTCATTTAGTTCATTTGCAGAGAATTTTACACTGCTGCTATAACATTATTTATTTGCCAATTTTATTTTCAGACCGTATGAAAAGACAATCCATCACAGAGTAGGATAAGCAGTCAATAATACTTCATTACGGCATTACTATTGTGTTTTATTTTTTTTATTAAGCTACGAAGTCTCAACTGGGTCTCATTTAGCTTAATGTTTACATAATTATATGTTTCGCCGAATGTGCGAAATTGACTATTACATGAAATGGCCAAAATTTTGCCTAAATCATGAAAAATGCAAGCCCGTTGCTTTATTCATGAATTAGACAAAATATATGACGAGTGCGTGAATTCGGCAGTAATTTTTCTGCCTAGTTCATGCATTGGACAAATTAGATAGAAGCGATACGGTGGTGTTTTTTGCAACTAAACTAAATGTGTCAAATGCTCATGCATTGGCCAAAATTCACGTATATTATCTATGGTCAAAATAGATGGTCGCGCTCCAGTGGTGTTTTTTGCAACTAATCAAACTAACCAAAGGTCATTGATTATAATATTAAAATATACCAATCAATAACTACAATAACGTTCATATCCATTTACTATGCGCAAAAAAAACAAGAACTATAATATGATAACGGAAGAATTTTATTAAAAGGTATTTTCGAGATTTGATTCATGCTTGTGATAGTTTGTTGACTCTTGTTAGCTAACCTCAAAATGGACATTCAGTTGAATTCAGAATTACAAAACCTAACCTTCTTCTTCTTCTTCGATGGCGCTACAGCTCAAGTCGAGCCCTGGCCTCCTCCACCGCTGTCCTCCAGCCGGAACGGTCCTCCGCACGTCTTTTCCAGTTCCTGATTTTTAGTATCTGGTTGGCATCTTTTGAAACATTATCACCCTATCGTGTGCGTGGCTTTCCCACTGGCCTATTCCCTCCTGGGTTTCCTTCGAGAATCTTCTTCGGTATCCGTGACTCAGGCATGCGCTGGACATGGCCTGCCCAGTTTAGCCTCTGGAGTTTTATGAAGTTGGAGAGTTTTGAATCTTGGTATAAGCGGTATAGTTCCGTGTTGTACCTAATTCTCCACTCCCCACCATCGTTCATGGGTCCGTATATCCGCCTTAGGATCTTTCTCTCAAAGCAATCCACCATTTCAGCTGCTTTCACATTTAGCGTCCATGACTCGCACCCGTATGCAACGACTGTGCGTATGACGGTTTTATAGAGCCGCGTCTTAGTTTTTCTGTGGACATTTCTGGATTTGAATATGGGCAGCAATGAGAAGTACGATTTATTTGCAGTGGTTATTCGGGCTTTTATTTCTTCCAGTTCCTCGTTCTCTTTTGTAATATTGGAACCCAGGTATGTGAACCGGTTGACAACCTCAAATTGATGGTTTCCAAAACTGGAACTTTGGCCCAGCCTACTCTGATTTTGTCGGCTTTGTACCATGACTTTAGTTTTGTTTTCATTTACTCTTAAGCCAATCTCTGGTGCGGCCCTTAGGAAGTGGTCAAATTCTTAACCTAACCTAATTAAAAACCTAACTTAACCTAACCTAATCTAATAATAATAATATTATAATATGTCCAATAACTAATAAAACCATCCGTATTAAATTTACTTTTTCTACTATCATGTTTTTAGTTTAAGAATTCCATACCCTGGCGAATTCACGTACTCGGCAGATAATTTACCTAATTCATGAATAAGGCAACGGGCTTGACTATTACATGAATTAGCCAAAATTTTGCCCATTTCATGTAATAGTCAATTTCGCACATTCAGCTTAACATATACACTGTTCATATATATTATTACAATTCACATTTACAGAAGAAAAAAAATACTATTTACACTTATAGGCCACACTCCCTCAGAAACACTGGGACACACTGGAACGCCTTGATATTCGGCCGAGCCAAAAATATCGAATGATCCAGTGGCAAAATTGGTACTTTTGTTTGCTTAGTTCTCCAAGAAGCCTCTGGCTCTGGGCATCATACAGAGGACGTTGCCAAACAAAGTAATTAATATCTTGAATCTCACTTCCGCACTGGCACCTAGGTTCATTTATTATACCCAAGCGAGCTAGGGATGCTGCAAGATTATAATGATCCGCTCTACAGCGATTAATTATTACAATAATTGTTTCCCTATTTAGCATTTTATTGGTAATACCATGGTTTGGTTTTAAAACTACCTTTTGAGTGTACCAACCACTTCAGCATTATTATTTAGTTGAAAAATATTGTATTTTTGTGTAAAACCATTAATTGTAACTGCGCTACACAATATGGCCGCCTTTGCGTTTGTCATAAAATTGGAATGAAACAAACTGGCAACTTACTATTTGTGGGGTTTACCAACATAACTATACTTCCTGCGCTTGCAATATATTTTCAAATATCGTAACAGAAATAACTTAGAAAGACTTCTTCTATTTATAGTCCAGATTCTTTGGTTTGAACGGCGACCGTAATACCTCTGCAAGCGTTTTTCAAAACTGATGTTTAATACATTTTGCCGATAAATTTCAACGCAACTGGTACGTTGTCCATGAGGTGGCTATTAGATATAATTAGCATGTTATTTAAATGTGGTAATTAAATATTATTTAATATATGAATTAAAAGGTCCGCAGCGAATGGGTTTTAAAAACAAGTTTTTTTGATTAAAAAATAAATATCGTGTTTCATAGAAAATTTTATCTTTAAGAGATATGTATTTTGAATGTGCTTTAATGTAATATTTTTAATTTAAAAATCATAGAGTTTTCCATAAAATATTATATAATGTGTAAATGCTTCCAGGAAAATCATGCGTGGTCCTTAATTTTTTTAAAAGTTCAATAACTAAGAGTAAACATCGCTGTATGTAAAGATGTGCCGTGTTCAGTAAATTGTACGTATGCATTTCGCCGTATACATTACTATCGTGAACTTTTGTTTCAGTAAGATATTGTAGTATAGCATTGAGACCAACTGACTTATTTTTCGTGGAACGTTTAACCGTGTTGTCATTTTGTATGCATGTACGATTTTTGGGAGGAAGTAATGTTGAATAAATATAGATAATTTGACAATATTTTTTTAAGAAATGTTTTATAATAATTATGGTAGGTAATAATAAATAAGTGCTACCTATCTACTTTTAAACCATTCAGAAATTTTCCCACATTCAGATTTTCGTTTTGTTATAAATGTGTGATTATGTGACATTTCTGAATTACCTACCCAATTACCTTTATTCGTTTATCTTCCGAGTTGATGTGTTTTATATTATTGTAATGTGTCTTAGTTATCTTTATAATTTATAGTAATTGAGTACTTAAATTCTAAAATGATTTATTTTAACCTATTATAACAAAATTTAACCAAGACGGGAAAGCCAAATTTGACAACAAGATTTTGATCGTTGATGAAAAAATGAGTCGTCAAGTCGCAAAACTCGTTCTGGATATTTTTCAAAATCACTATAAATATTTTTAATGCCTCCTTTTTTGAAATGTATAATTTTTCGTTGAAAAGTTGAGTATTTTTCGTTATCGTTTTATGTCAATAAATATCATGAGAAAATAAGATTATATATTATAATGAAGTAGAGGGTATGGAAAGAAAATCGTAATTTGTGATTTTTTATTAAGTAGAAAACAATCTCCAAAGCAGATTTTGTAACTTGACAACTTAAATCACATCATTCAATGGCACCTTAGAGGTTAAACGTAAATGACGACAAAGAAATAATGGCTACATCGTATCGGAATTGTGTAGCAACAAAAGACTTAAAATCAAAAACAGTAAAGACAGCAATGAGTACTCCAGCGTCTAACAGTGAACCGACAGTAGATCAGAGGGATTATAATGTCATGAGTATTAATTATCTTTGGTTTATATTATATTTTCACTTCTCTTGGAAGCACCTGACATCCATCCCAACACAGCAGCGCGAATATCAATGTCGAAGTTTCAATGCTTGACGTGAAGAGAGTCCATTGAGTTGACATCTCAAAGGACCTCGCAAAGTCTCGAATAAAGTTTGACTTGCCTATTTACGTATTAGGTAGGTACACGAATACTGGAGACCTGGTAGAGAACGGCATTACAGTATTTTGTCGACTCAAACGAATTATTTGTTAACGATATCGTGGCTTAGCCTTACTCGTATTCACAACAGATGATATATTAAATATTTTTACATTTTTTTTACTGTATAATAAATAAATTTTAAGATTAATTGTTTTCCGAGGATAATGGGTGTGCGGTGATGTAAATTTAAGAATTACAAGGTGATAAAAGAGTGGACCATGCAGCCTCTCACCTCACTGATTGATAGTGACGAAGCGACATTTTACCTGGCTCGGTCACATGCTACGAATACCTCAAAAGAATTTTAATCTAGCTTACTTGTTGATCAAGCTAACCAGATTTCGCTGGCATCCACAGAGAGTATTTTTTTTTTGTTTTTTTTTTATTTATTAGGGAAACAAACAGTTACATTTTTCTTACAAAAATATGTTTAAAAATAGAATAATGAAAAGTTATTGTAACCAGCAAAGTTTCCATAAATAAATTATAATATAGTTAAGCCTAACAGGATAGAAAGTAATAATAACACAAATATAAAGAAATTACACAAGACAAATGAGGAAGAACAATGAATAATAATTATATAAATACAAAAAAGTACACATTTAAAATATATATATATATTATGTATATATATCTATTAATACACAATTTTGGAGATAGCGCGTTTAAATGAAACAGGTGAATTTTTGAAAGGATCAACGGTGGAGAAATACATAATATACTATTATAATTTAAACAAGAGCGCCGAATAAAAGAGTTTTATGAATAATTAGAATCGTTACGACCGACATGGTACAAAGGAAGCTTGGTTTCGCGTAAATCTTGACGAACCATGGAAACCCACCCTTTCGAGTAGGTTTGGCGAGTCAACAAAACTATTGAGAATTTTGAAAAGAAAATATTGATCAGATAGAGAACGTCGACTTTCCAAAGATGGTACCAGAAAAGTTGTAGTGGTCGAAATAGAATTAATTTAAATTAGAATTAATCATAACAGAAAGCTTTAAAATTGTTATATGGCGAAGTTACAGAATGATTAAATGGTTACGGGGTGAGTATCCTAGCTTTTAAGCTATCGATCCGTCGATGATTTATACGAATTGTTTATAATTACTTCATTTTACCTGAGGCACTTTAAATTTCAACAATCAGAAGGTGATCGGTTTTGTCCGCTTTGGCGTTAGCCACCGACGTCGTGGCGTTGTATAGTACCTAATGATAATTTTTAATTTAGGAAAATGTCTGAATAAGTGACCTTTATTTTTATTTGTACCTAGTCAATGACAGTTGGCAACTTTTGGTGAATAATTGGTGTTATGGTAAATTAAAATGCTACAAAACAGCAGGCACTGATACCAAATACAACCCCTCATGAAGAGACGTCGCCGATCCCATATCAGGAACCTTACATAAAACAACGCCTACCGTCCCGTAAAATGACCAGCCCTGCAAATGTTCGCAACCTTTGTGAATACTAAACAATATTATAACTATAATAACATTTCACAAACGATCTTGCGAGAGGCGAATTTCGAAGACCGACGGTCACAAATGAAACTACCCGAACCCGAAGGTATTTAATGCCCTTTGTCCCAAGCAAAATATTACCGTTAGATTTATAAAAAGTTGAAATGTCTACCCCTCTCCCCGGACCTTACGAAGGAGTAGACATATTGAAAATAATTCAGCAGTACGGAGTCGCCCGCAAAGGTAGGAGATGCGTCTCCCGCGCTCCCTTGTCCTTGCAGGGAGTCGCTTGTAAAAAGTAAACTCCACCCGTCTCGATATTATAAAAGTGTACCTCCGTAGTGTTCACGTGTTAAAAATTAATCGAACGAAAGAACGCCTACCTTAATAAAAGTGAATACCTACCATGAGATCAACCCCTAAAATAACGTCAGTCTCATGCTTAATCTAAGATCTTTTTAAATGAAACCATTGTAATAAGACCAATGCTTGACCATACCTAATTGCAATAAAACATAGTTCTGCGCGGAATTATAAAATAGAATTTTGTGTTATACTAATTGTGCCCGTTATAATGTCCCTCACTCCCCAAACACCAAAAATGTCCGAACGAAGGACTCTATAACACACAGTTCATAAAAGGTATTAGTACATAGATCATCCATCTTTCATAATTTGAAGTTCTGAATACCTATATCATTATTTACGGGAAGGTTGGCTGAGATGACAAAATGTAATTAATAGTTTCAACGGCTAAACAAAGTTGAGAAGACAAGAGACCTTTAAATTTTCAAAATATTCTCTTTAGTTGAATCTCGTTAAACGGAAATTACACTCAATAAAATAATCAACTAAGCAATACAAGTAAAAGCAAGTAAAATAACGAAAAAGATATAAATAATTATTATTTACAACATAAACGATTTTTAAACTCTTTAAGACTTTACATTAGGCTGAGTACGTTGATATTAACCGTATAAGGTAGGTATCTCTTGTAAAGATTCTGTGACTTCTTTAGTAACTCTAAATTGATTCATTTTTTTAATTCATTCATTCCATTTGTTCACAGCTTTTCAACGTTTTTTCAAATTGTAGCTCCCTTTTTATATACATGCAACTCTCAATCCCCCTCCATATTTGCATAGGCATTTTATGACATCATATTTTACGGATTATCAATCTATTCTATCTCATTTACTACATTTAGGTAAGTACCTACATATAAATTGGCAATCAACGCAGTTCTTTCACGTTACTAATTATTGGTGGCGGTTTTAAGGGCGTGCATTCGTGAGAGCGGTGACAGGTTTGGAGACCTCCTTGCATTGTTTTTCCTGTGCCATATTATACCGCGATTACGTGTTAAAATATAATAATAAATAAAGGCGTATTTTGAGAATGTTTTACACCTTGATTAATTATTCTACTGATGTGAAAGGAAAATATCATTTTAATCTTAGAAGCGACCACCTCACTAATTAATTAATTAATTTATTTATTAATATAAATATTATATTCCTTCTTAAGTCATATTCGTCAGTGTGTTATTTTGAAAATCGAGACGAATTTAAATATTTTATCATTTTTTACAACGTTTTTCTTAGCTCGTATTCTTATTTGTCCGCTACAAATCGTGCAATCGATTTTTAACTAACTTCCCGACTAGCTAGACATTTGAAACTTTTAGGATATATCAGAACACGATGCCAATGTATTTTTTAAATACTTTTAGCCATCTTTAGGTAGAATTGAATTCATTTTCAGTTAATTCTGTTTTGTATGAAAAGTTATTTCGACACCATTATTGGTTGACAGGGGTCTGGGGTACTGGCAACTAAATTATTAATATATACGTGCGTTACTATGGAAATCAATATGAATGTCAAAATGATATTTCAGTATTATTTCTATCAAGTACATTTTTTTTGATCGTTTAAGCTAGTCAAGTCAAGTTTATATGATTCAACAGAAAATTTAAAAACGTTGTATATAAAAAGTTCTTTTTATCTTGTAATTTTTTTTTTTTTTTTTGCGACGCCTAGAAAAGATTTTGAATTCCACTGAAGGTTACCCATGGGTTTGGGTTGGAAATCTCTGCTTAAGTTCTAAAGAAAATAGAATCCTCTTGATATAATCTCTACTGAGTATTAAATACGATTATAATGTATGTGAGTTGTCAGGTATTACGAGAAAATATCATTATGTACTGAAATGAAAGGCTTTTATTAGAATAAGTACAAGATGCTATACTAATCAATTGAATTTATTATTTTTCTTTAGTGAGGCTTTAGCTGAAAATGATATTTCGACTCAAAAATATAAAAATAGAGCGATTTGGAGAATAAAATTTAACGTAGTATAAAATACGGCCTCCGACAAACGGGTCGCGAAGTGATTTCTAACAAGACTTAAATCCTGCTGAAAAGTAACATTTTCTTAAATTTTTCTTGAAAATGTATTGTTATATTAATAGTAACATAGTTGCCTGCGGCGCAATTTTGTTTCACGTTTAATATATCTCAACATATGTGAAATATTGGAAGGTTTTAGATTAGAGTCATTCTGGCAATTTGGCAAGTATTACTAATATGTGTATTATACATACATATATGTATTATACAAAAAAATAATAATAAATAATATATAAACAAGAAAATAAGTAGATAATACAACCATAGATAGATATATATTATACATAATAGATATATTTATAGGTTATATATATATATATATATATATATATATATATATATATATATATATTCATTAGATATAGTCATTTAACTGTCATTTACTTTTGTTTGTAAGAAATAAAAAGGCTTTATTATTTTTATTTATTTATTTACTAATATGTAATAACAATTATTTAGAATAATATATGCAATACATTTTTTTTGGACAGAGTATAAAAGAAAATGATGATGGTATTACGCAGGGAATAATGGGAACTGTAATACATAACGGGTAAGACGATAGCAGGTAACCGACTCGAGTAAGGAAGAATCCGGGTTGAACTTACACACGTGTCAAGGATACGTTTTACGTCGAATACTGAAAACTGTTCTCGGTTTATGCATTTACGCTCATTTAATGTTGGTGTATTACACACACTATTGCACGTGCATAATGCGTGCTTCATTTTCGTATAACACTCACACATTCAAAACCCGGCATCAACATGCGGCGTATTGAATATAGCCTATCGGTATTCTATTTATTATCTATTCTGTGGTATAACGTATGAGCTGCTTTTTTACATAATGCAAGATCCTTACAGTGACGGAGGGTGGAGGTAGGTTATTAAGATCCAAATTAATAGTGCACACTAAATTTTGTTAATCATACTTATTTGTTTTTATTGGATTAATAATATTACAGATATTATGTAGTGTTGGTTGGTTCTTTAACTCGTTAATCCCTGCGGAAAACAAACCATGATATTAATACTATCAACCGAAGTTACTTGATGGAATTTGAATTGAAATTAACCATAATAGATAAAATAAAATATTCTTTATATCTATAACAAATCTAAAATTATGTACCAAGCGAAGTTATTCCGGTCAGTTGTAAATTCCGATCTCATTAGTGAAGAGTTGACGATAATGAGAACGAAGAGAGAAAAATTGATAAAAAATAATTTTCCACAAATAACAGCCCACCTACTTAAATTATTGTACGAAAAATTTTTATTTTTTATTTGTTGATGCTCTATGTATGTACTCGTACAATATGCCTAAGTAAAATTATCTTTTGTAAGTCGCAAAATGTTTAGCTTTTCCGTTACGAAACTCAAAATAATTAATGCGTATACAGCGCATGACTTTTAAAATTGCGCTTATGGGAATACACTCTCTGATTTATAGTTCCCTAACATAATTTATATAATATATATTTTTAGAGATAATATCATTTGTTTTAAAGCCTTCCTCAGCATGCTTACTAAATAAAAGTATTAATTTTAGCTTCCGTCTAGTATGGATATTTATCACGAAGCCTATTTGTATCAGTTACATGTAAATTGTCCGTAAAACATTTCACCGTGGCTCAGTTCGACTCGAGCTTTCTTATCAGAAAGAGATGACCGTATAATATCCGGTCTACAATTTTTATTAGATTCAATATGAACATTAATTCAATTTTCAAAGCTGATTTTGACAAAATTCATGAATTATTCAAGAATGAAAACCAAACCTAACCTAATCTAACCAAACAAATAATCCAGTATATCGGTTAATTTCAACATCTGTTTGCTGCTGGCTTCGTATAAAGTGTAAACCGACAAGAACTGTGTTTTATTTAGACATGAATTTTATGTCAGTACTATATGACCCAAAGAGGTTGGACGGTACAGCCATATATTTCTGATACAACATTTCACGGTGAAGTGTGATATGGCGAACTGCATATGTACAAGTTTCCGGACACGACTTTTATTGTATCAACAATCTTAGTTAAGATGTCATTTATATTTTCTATAATATGAATTACTATCATCGTATGTGACTCGGCAACACATATTGGATGATTGCCTACTCAAATAGATTTTCCTGGAAAGACTTGCACCTAGTATCGCGCACTTAACTCCTCTTTAACCTTTAGAACATTTTATAGGGTACTTTCTTACATATTACTTTTGCTACACGTGCCCTGCCCACCGAAATCGTCCAATCAAGATATTGAATATTATGATGGACTCATTCTTGCACAGTGTATATAAAATACATGATTTTGTATACAGCATATTCCTTTCATATAAGCTTGGCCATATATAAATTTATCGAAGGACTTATAATAACATCTTGACCAAGACCAAGAAATATAATACATATATTTTAATAGTAAAATAAAACATTAAATTCGATGACAAATAAATAAAATTAATTTAAAAAAAGCGTTGCTGTTATTCTCAATATGCACTGAAAAAAATATTTTTAATAAACAATACTTGCTTAATAAAATATTATATTGTAGTGGTTCCTTACAAAAGTGGGATCATTGTTCAAAGCATGAACTAAACATTCTGACCGTTTACATGAAACTCTTACAATTTTCTTGACAATGGTAAAAAAATAATGATACTATTAGTTAGGTACCAACATTATAGAGGGGTACTTTCGGCAATATTTTTCTGATATTTTACATAAGGCGCATTCCTAAATCATAGATGCCAGCATAAAGTTTCTATCATTTCTACCACAGTGACAAAATGCATATGTTTGACCTTCGTTACGTTAAATCTGATACGGTTTGAGTGAACGTTGGGCCTATCATCAATCCTGAACTTTTCGTCATCATCCATCCCAAAACCAAAAGTGAAACGGTGAGAGTGACATTCCGAACCGTCCGTTTACCAGTGCGTGAGTGCGTGAACATCGCACGCCAGCCCTCTCAACATAAAAAGGTCAGTATCTGGCATCTTGAACCCCCCCCCCCTCTAGATCAGTAACCCTCCAACCGGCATCTTCAAATTACAGTCCACTTCTAAAAGCGCGACCAGTTTCTGATAATTAACAAGAATTTAAAAAACATTCGTACATCCTTGGATGAGCTTTCGAAATACAGAGTTGGTTATATTTTGTAAAAAATAGATCAAAATATTGGACTTATCGGATAATACTAGTTACGTTGATTTTATAATTTAATTAAATCAGTATAAAATCTGACTTATATAAAGGGTCTTTATGAGCATAATGTTATTCTGAATTCTGGAACAGTTCAAAATCGGCAAATGATTTTTATATTAGTCGGTATGTATAATAATACTATATTGGTTGTTATACTCTGATATTCATGTGATAAAATAATTTATAGAATTTAATATAAATAATATTACAGTGCTGTAAATCGATCGACATTAATAGACCGATTGCATACGATTGGTAACCTTGCGGCAGTAAAATATTAATCGACGCCATTATAACGACGCCATCTCTCGCAGGCGTCTCTCTGTTTACAGACGCCGGGAGCGTCGATTCAGTGTTTATAATATAGCATAATTATTTATATTCATATGATTTCAATTGAATGATATATCATGGCAGGAAATAAAACTATTAATAATTTGGAATTAATTTATTGAAAATATACTTTGCCATTTCTATCGTCTTGGATACCACAGTAATTTTATCCTACTACCTCATATAAGATATCTACCGTTAAGCCGTGTTGCCACGATCCAAGTACGATCCAAGTACACTTGGACCGAGCACCTTCCAAGCGCATCGTACGGGACATCTTCACACAAATTACTCCTATCCAAGCTACTTGGACCGCGTCCTACTCATCCAAGTTAGGTTGGATAGAAATAATTATTCCTATCCAACCTAACAATCCAACCAAGTCCGCCTATTTATCCTTTATGCTACAAGGCGACGTACTAATTGCTACAAATTTTAACTATTGGCCTTTTTAATACCTGCTCATCAGCGCTCTTCGAAATCAACTTAGGTACTTACTTACTTTTTTGGCTGACTTTTTTCAAAAAAGATTTTTTCTATTGGTTATAATATATTTTCTCAGAAGTGTTTTTCAAAATGATGTACGTTCAATAATTAGAATGGTATATTCTTTAATCTTGTGAATTATTAGTTGAACAAAAGAAATAGTTAATTAAAAATTATTAGCAAGTTTAAGTAAGTTACATCATAAAAATATTGGTGAAAGCCGTGACGTCGGTTAGTAATTAAAGTAGTTGGTACCTACTTTGATTTAATAAACAAAAATCGATTGCCAAAGTAGTTTGATTTTTATAATATATTTTCTCAGAAGTGTTTTCCAAAATGATGTATGTTAAATTCTATACATTGGCGTAGTAGTTATGAATGATAAGAAATCCGTTTATTGTGATTGGTTATCTATTAGAAAAAATCTGCAGAGCAGGTTTTATGACTGAACGATTCAGTATTATCTTGAAACTGGTTTGAAGCAAGTCAATTCGCACATCACTCACCCTCTTGTGTAGGGTTTCCCAAACAATGTTCCGTAGAAGAGTACCCCAGTATGACAAAATAAGCTATTATTGTTTTACTTCCGTTTACTATCCTATGTGCGAAACAGGATTTTATTGTTATGCTGCAATGAAGTCAAAGTCCAGTATCAGGCTCGCCGCTACACCAGATATGAGAATTCAACTTTCTAACAGTGAGCCTGATTTCAAAAAGATTTGCAATTCAAAGACCCAAAACCATCGAAGTCATTAAGAACTTTTTTACTTATATTATGTTTTAAAAATAATTACTAAATAAATAAATAAGTATTGTTTACATACCTACCCTACAAAATAATCAAGGTGTTCTATGTTTGGAAAACTCTGGACGGCACCATAGTTTTCCCTTCGGGATGGATTTTCATTCACATCCGACGTTTGCTGATTTGTCAGTTTTACGATTGGCAAGTCGTCACTGCCAATATAAAGTTGGGGTCATATGCCTAATCTATTCTGGAGTCTGGCCTTCAGAATGTCGTCTGACACCACCTCAGGCTGCTAGGCCTAGCGAAACACCTGGCAATCGCCGATTGCTACCATTGAAATTCTGATAAAATATATGTAGGTATATAAATATTTCGTTAAATCGCGTGTATTTAAATATGATAAATAATTACAAGATAAAAAGAACTTTTTATATACCATGTTTTTAAATTTTCTGTTGAATCAAACAAACTTGACAATTCTATGTAAGTATTAATAAATACTTTTTTTGTACTTGATAGTAATACTTAATAAATATTATAGAATACTGAAATGTCATTTTGACATTTCCATAGTAACGCACGTATATATTAATAATTTAGTTGCTAGAACCCACTTAGCAAGCAATATTAGTAAGTAGTAAATATTACTTTTAACGAATTTTTTCAGAAACATACAAAAGAGAATTAACTGAAAATCAATTAAATTCTGCTTGAAGGTGCCCAAAAGTATTAAAAGAATGCATTGTCGTCGTGTTCTGATATAATCTAAAAGTTTCAAAAGTCTAGCTAGTTGGAAAGTTAGTAAAAAATCTTGGAGAAACAAAAAAAAAATTTGTGCTGAACACACAAAAAAAAATCTGTACCGGACAAACAAGAATACGAGCTAATAAAAACGTGGTAATAATACATCTCAATCATTCGAATATAATGCAATATATGTGATTATCAGAAATAGCGATCCAATAATATGACGTGAATAGCGAACGAAAAATTGCATTAGTGTAGACATAGTTTATTTTCGATTAAAATATTGCGTATTTTTTGAAAAAAATATTTTGAACTCTGATGTCTCACCAAAACCTATAGACTTGCCATTCTATGGTGGTATGTCTATAATAAGCTTCCTCCGTTTACTTATTTATTATCCCGGCCCCCTCTTTTGTATTTTATATTATGTATATTGATTATAAAATAGTACTACAAGTGTGTGTTTTTCGTGAATAATTATTTATTTCCCTCTGAAAGGCAGTTTTCCTTACTGATACAATAGAGAAATAACCACGTAAACGCCAGTTTGACCAAATAATATCCCACGACTTCATTTAGAGTTACGTCACGTCGCTGTATTGACAGCTCAATCAGTCTCATCAACCGTTCCGTTTAATAGAAATTGAATTTGCTAAGTTAAAAGAGCATAAGGAAAATTTTGACGAGAATAAATAATTATTATTCTAAGAGTTGATTGTTTACCATCCCAAAAGTGCATCATCAAGGAATATTTAGTGTTTTTTTTTGATAGAATATATAGTGAAATATAACGGGTGTTTTTTTAAAGGTGTAAAAATTTAAAATGAAATAAAACACAATAATTGTGGTAATGAACATGTTAGGCTTTATTCGAAAGATGATTTTATGCCATTAGTGCAAGTTCATATACTTATTGTTTTTTTTAATTTGTGCATGAGTCAGAGTATGGTCCTAATAGGTTGAGCAAGTGGCTGACATCCATTTCTCGTAAAAATAAAATATGTTGATACAAACCTCCACTCTGTGGAGGCCCATATGATCCTATTAGAATCGGACATGGTCAAAAGAAGAAAGTGCTGAAATATAATTTTGGGCATATGGGCGCCGCGGCTGGCTCGAAGAAAGCGCAATCTGGAAGTCAAATTTTCGACCACTTTTTCGAGCATCTGGGGCCGTATATCGGCAACAACGTGGCGAATATTGGCTTCCAAGTCATGCATCGTCTCTGGTTTATCGGTGTAGACTAACAATTTTACATATCCCCACAAAAATAATCTAAAGGTGTTAAATCACACGATCTTGGAGGCCAATTCACAGGTCCATAACGCGAAATTATTTGCGCATCCAATGTTTCTTTCAATAAATTGATTGTGGCACGCGCTGTGTGGCATGTTGTGCCGTCATTTTGAAACCACAGCTCTTCCACATTAATGTCATTTAATTGAGGAAAGAAAAAGTCAGTAATCATGTATCTATAGTACTGTCCATTGACTATCACGTTCTGGCCGGCATCATTTTTGAAGAAATATGGACCAATGATTCCACCAGCCCATAAAGCACACTATACAGTGATTTTTGTGGATATAACGGCGTCTCAATAATGGCTTATGGATTTTCTTCACTGCAAATGTGGCAATTTTGATTATTGACGTAGCCATTCAACCAAAAATTAGCCTTATCGCTGAACAAAATTTTGTGGTGAAAACGAACTGAACTGTACGACGATTTTCAAAATAAAAATGCACAATTTGCAACCATTATTCTGGTGTAAGTCTATTCATGGTAAAATGGCAAACCAAATTGACCACAAACCAGCTATCAGCTGTCAAATTGGCTGTCGCTGGAAAAAGTGTTGCCAATTTGAAAAGCAAACCGTTATAAGTATATATCGAAATCAATAAAGTTCTAATATCAAGTCGTAAATTTTCACTTAGTCCTTTTTGGCTGGGTTATCTCGTAATAATAAATAATACTATTACCAGCTGTTTCACATTTTCATCGTCAGAACGATTTTTTTCGAGGCACTAGTAAAGTTATCAAATTACTGGCGATAGATTAATGGAAAAATAATATTGGGAGAGAACAAGTTTTACCGGTTGAAGCTAAACCAAAAAAGCATATTTACGATAGAACCTTTAATTATGTTATTTTTATTTATCTCGGCAAAAAAAGTTATGAGGTAAAAGATTGTTTTTTTTTAAATGAAACAGGGCAGGCAAAAAATATTATAAAATTTTAATGACATATTTTAAAAAATAAGATTGATAATATTTGGTATATCATTAAAATTTGCGATATTTTTTGCTCCTCTGTTTATTGCGTCAATTACATTGAGCTTCTTTACGAGCTGCTTGTTGGCGAATTTAACAATCTACCGATAAAAGTTGAAAGCCGGTCAACTTTACACGCTACACGCCGGCGTGTGGGCCTACTGCATCTGCGCAGTAGAGCGCAGTAGCAACCTCCCGGTAAAAAAAAACTACGTTCTGTCAAAATAATCGCTGGCTTGTGGCTTCTCAGTGAATGGAAAGTTTTGTGTGTCATCATCACAATCGCAGTAGCTGAATCGCCTGCTATTAAATTCGCCAACAAACAGCTCGTAAAGTAGCTCAATGTAATTGACGCATATGTTTGTCTGCATTTTTTTATTATACAGATAAAAAACATATGTTTTTGGAAGTCGCAACGGTGACACTTAATATAATATTATATTATTAATATCCTTCATAAATTTAATAAACTTGGTTAAAATCGAAATGCTGATCTAAAAATGGAAAATAAAACATATTATTATAGTTTATTTTAAATTAAATTCAACAATTTTCCATATCTAGATCAATACTATTGAAAACGAGGTAGTTTTAGTATCTATATAATTTATACTGTCTGAGTCCCGGCACCCGGGCAAATATTTCCGTAGAATTTCTATATAGAAACACTTCATTTGTTTATTTAACTTAATCTAAACAAACATCATAATAATGTGTTAAAACCTATTTCTTACTGTGATAATAAATTCCGTTTCATCCTGTGCTGTGACATCACGTTACGTTGAGTGATATTTTTGTGAGTTTATAAATTATTTATATAACAATTTAGTGCTTATAATGTGTGACTTTTTATGTGTCAGAGTCTGTTTGTTGATGCCACACCATAACTTTGCACTCCGGCTCTAGGATGAAAATGATATACCTAATTATATTCTAAAATATTTTTTTACGAATATTATCTACTTATTTATTTATTACCACATATTATATTAATATACAAGTGAACATCGTTTGACGCAAGGTCATCAGGTAAAGAGGCGTAACAGTGTAGTAAAAAGTGCAAAGTTATAAAGCATACTCTACCAATTTTAAATATTCGTTAACACCAATTAAATCGTTCATCATGTTGAACATATTTTATTGTGACAAAGTAAATAATAATAAAATTTAATATAACTTACATATCGACCGTGTTTAGGAAAAAGGCCGTAACCCACACAGAGCAAATTTTACAGGAGAGGCAAAAAACGTTTTTTGAATGATTTTGGTTTAATATTAATAAAAAATAGGCACAGACATTGGGTGCATGGTGATTGATGATTTGGTGTAATATCTTTTCGATCTACTAATAATTAAAGAAGTTATTACAGAAATATCATTAAAATTGAGGGTAAATGCTTTTTTTCCTTAAATTAAAACTTAAATAAAGCCCAATTAAAACCTGAATTTAGATAATAAATCGGTATTTGCGGCTTACTTCTTTTTTAAAGAACGTGTATTTAGTTTTATACATTGTTAATATCTAATAAAAGCACTTTTCGAAAAATCGAGGGTTATGCCGTTTTTCCTAAACACAGTCGATATTAAACTGTTATTTTTAACAGTGATTTTTTTCATCTAGGAATAACTACAAAAAGAATTGGATGAAGTGCATAACATTAACTTAGATATACGTTTTTCGAGGATTAGTTGACTTACTTGACATCACATAACGGAAAAGGTTAAGTGTTACGAAACCAATCTTCTCTGTTATTAAATTTCGTAGACTATTTATAGATACAATGGGCTATTTTTGTTAATTTAATATCAGGCTTCTCCACAACTTAATTAATGTACCGTATTTATCTTTCAGTTAAGACATAAGTAAATTAAACACTTGAAATAAGCTAAAAAATATTTTAAAAAGCTAGCTGTAAGTATTTAAAAAACCTCATTACGAATTCGTTCGCAAGTTTCATTCAGTTACATTGGCGGTTTTTTCACAGGCTTTTTTTAGTTTCGCTTGCGACAAAGGGCGTAACTAATTTGTCAGACCGTACTTTAATGGTTGCAATATATCACTGGCGGATAAAAATACCTTTTTACGCTGTTATCTACGCGTAAAACATACTTAACCCGTTTATTTTTTTCAAAAGACGTTTTCAAATTTTCAGTAGAAACACTCTGAATAATAATTTTAGCGAGGGGTATAAATAGATTTTTTAAAACAATGTCATGAAATATTAAGCTTTTTTTTTCATTATATTATAATGCGAATAACGCAATGACTCGCTTTTAATGTGGAAAAAAATATTTATTTATCTTGAACGGAATATAATAAAGATGGCGCACGTGGTCTAATGAGCAAGGCATTGATTTCTCATACCGGTTATCCCGATTCAATTCACATGTAAAATATTTTACGTTTTACGTAATTAGGGCTCATAGACTGTTGTGGTATTAAAAAATATACATTGAGGGCTCATTAAGAGGGTTAACGTTTCTGTAAGTATCTTCTTCTTCTTCGATGGCGCTACAGCTCAAGTCGAGCCCTGGCTTCCTCCACCACCGTCCTCCAGCTGGAACGGTCCTTTGCGCGTCTTTTCTGTAAGTATCTAGGCTGACATAATTTTTTTAATGACTCCAGTGATTTTTACAAAAATACTTGGTACTGTTCGGTTATACGGAATACAGCGGAAAACGCATTTTGAAAATAGCCGATAAACTGGATTATTTGTTAGGTTAACCTAATCAAACTTAACCTAACCTAACCTAACCTAACCCAACCTAACCTAACCTAAACTAACCCAAACTAACAAATAATCCAGTTTATCGGCTATTTTCACAATGCGTTTTCCGCTGTATTCCGTACAACCGAACAGCACCAAATACTTTAAAAAAAAAAAATACAATTTTGACTATTTTTATTGTCAATTATTCATTCAATTGTTATTGAAATCAGCCAGAGCCTAGACCTAGAGCCATCAGGTCATTTAATCTACCCCGTACGCTATAGTATCCTGAAAGACTAACACATTAAAATATGAAAGATGTATATTGCTAGTACGCGTAGAAATACACTGAATATTTTCTGCAAATGACCCAATTTTTTAAAACATGTTGTACCTACCAACGCAAGTATTTTAACATAAATTATGAACATTTCGTCGAAGCTTGACATTTCACATTTAACATTTTTTTTCTCCAGCACAGCTTTATTACAAAAAGTTTTACATATTTAATGATAGATTGTGAGTACTCAGTGCTATATCTTAGAGACATTCAGGAATATTATAGTAACTATATATCACTTGTCGAGGAACTAATATATAAAGTAAGCACCTAAGGTCTCAATAACGGAAATAAACAATTTTAACTAATCATAGTTTCTGGCATTATAATCTTTGGCAAGTCTTGGCCTCTTGGTTTTCCAGTGCCTTTAGCCGAGTATTCCTAATAATATGTGTATATAAGTAATTAATGAGACAGTCTGATCCATTGAAATTACTTCGACGTAGGAGGAAAACCAACCCTGTTAGGTAGAGAGGCGATTAGTATGCAACTCTGGCGAAGCAAAACGAGTAAATCAGAGAAATAAATCGGATTAGTTTTCCTCAAGATGACGTAGAAAGAAAATGAAACAGGAAAATGTGGAAATGCTTCAGTTACACTTTCGTTATCAAGTATTTTAAATAATTTATTTGCATATTGCTTAAATCTTTTCAGTTGGTTCACCTTAATTAATTTATAGCACTTTATGTTCACCTGTTTATTCTAAAATTTACCTACCAGCTGTCGCTTCTGTAACTCTTGTCATTAACAATAATTAACATTATATATTAAATATAGTTCATTTTAATAACATCAATGGCGTACTTACGTTACTTATGTAAATAAAAATATTATTATTGAATATTTTCTTTATTCAAAACTTAATTTTATTGATTGAATGATTGATTGAATAAAAAGTAAGCCACCCCACCCCGGCAGGGAATCGAACCCTGCATCTCCTGGGTTTACGCCCCGTCCGCGCATTATCCTATATGCTACAAGGCGACGTACTAATAGCGACAAATTTGAACTATTGGCCTTTTTAATACCTGCTCATCAGCGCTTTTTGTTTTTTGGACTGGCTCTGCTGTTCGCTGACGTTAAGCGCCCTGTGTACCCGCATACTGAGAGTCACGAATTGAAATGGATGAGTCTACAGAGGAGTCGGGACTATCCCGCTCCCCATACGACGCTGAAAATTTCTCGAAGTTGGCCTCGGTTGCTATCAGATCTCCATGACCAATTGGGCCCATGTGAGGACGGACCCTGGCAAACAGCTCCGTTCGTTCGAGTTCCATAAGCGGGCAATCCCAAAGAATGTGTTCAACATCTTGGTGGTTATGCCCGCAGGTACAACCCGGCCCATCTACTATCAAGCCAAACTCGTGGAGTCTGTCGGCGAAGTTGCCATAGCCGGTGAGGAACTGGCTAATCCAGTGCGAAGGTTCGAGTCTTCTAGTTTGGTGCCCGCAGAATACGTCTGGAAAAAATTTAGGGGAGGCGGTCCAAGTGACAGCTGTCTACGTTAAAGTTCCCACCACCCGTCATATATGCACAGCAGTTAATATGCACGGCCGCTTTTCGTGACAGCTGTCTATCGAGTGTAGAGATATTACCAATTAATACGTTTCAATGAATAATTATTACTATAATTTGTAAAAAAAATCACCTCTTACTATGCGCAGGGTCAAATTATTAGCAAGTTCAAGTGAGTTACATCATAAAATATTGGTGAAAGCCGTGACGTCGGTTAGTAATTAAAGTAGTAGGTACCTACTTTGATTTAATAAACAAAAACCGATTGCCAAAGTAGCTTGATTTCGAAGAGCACTGATGAGCAGGTATTAAAAAGGCCAATAGAGTAGTAGATAGCAAAAAAACACTACCTTATTCTTAGGTCAATAATTATTATAAAGCAATTATTATTCGTAGGATGTTTATCACACTTGAATGGTAAAAGACATAGCTTATAATTAGTATCTTTAGAATTATCTTCAAATGTGTTAATCTTGAACATTTTTTTAAATAATAAAAGGTTGAAAACCACCGGTGCAATGTACATATAATGATAACAATTTCTTCTTAGAGGAAGTATAAGACCGCTGCATTCAATAATATCCACTTCAAGTTTTATTAGCTGCTGAACTTTCAAGAATAATTCGAACTCAAAGCAAGATTATTAAATTTACGTACATAGGTATAACTGCGCTATCGTACCTAATTAATTCCAGGTCAACAACCAGATTATTTCGTAGATTCAGTAATATATTGATTCACAAACAAGTGAGACAAATATCTCACAATAGAATCATAATATTATGTATACATAATTTTGAAAATACTTCTGAGAAAATAATATATTATTATAACCAATAGAAAAAATCTTATTGAAAAAAGTAAACCACCCCGCAGGTTCGAACCTGCATCTCTCGGGTATTGCACCCAGGCACATAGACCACTATGCTAAAGGAATCATACTTAATTACGGGAGGAGGCAGATCCTGGACACTCCTTAAACGTTGTAGATAATCTATGTCTATATTTTTGAAGCCTTATTATCTTTCATATTGACGCGCGTGTTTGAACATGTACCGTTTAAAAAAAAAAAATTTAAAAAATCGGTTATGTACATGTTCAAACACGCGCGTTAACATAATTTTACTCCCTACTATAATTATAGTTTCTCAATTTATGGCTACGGCCGTATGTTGTAGCTTAACCACTGGGGAATGCTAAAAGAAATGGCGTATTTCAAAAAAACACTACCTTATTCTTAGGTCAATAATTATTATAAAGCAATCATTATTCGTATGATGTTTCTCACACTTGAATGGTCAAAAACATAGCTTATAATAAGTATCTTTAGAATTATCTTCAAATGTGTTAATCTTGCCGATTTTTGAATAATAAAATGCCTAATTCTTGTCAAATTTGGGATCACAGAGATTATCAATATATTTTTTTATCGTGAATATTTTACTAAAATTATTTCGTCATAAATTATACTAATGGTTTTATAAATGCGTTTAAAAATTAATAAATGTAAAAAATCTTAACACCACTGCACAGTTATGTACCGAAATATGACTATATTCTAAAACATTAGAGCGAGAGGTTTAAAAGAATACTATTTTATGTAACAAAAATACTTTATGCAGTCATCAAATGTTTAAAATAACTATAAAAGATAATAAGGCTTCAAAATTATATAAATAGATTATCTACAACGTATAAGGAGTGTCCAGGATCATGGTTTGAAAATACAATAAAAACCCAATTTTAACCTACGACGAGCATGTGGGGCGTTAACTGTGGAGAGAATTATTTATTTAATTGGAAATAAAAACAAAAATGAAATGGAGTGCCGTGAAAAGATTTTTAGTAACTATGGCCACCATAAACCAACAATTTTTGAAAACCTATATCTATTAAAAATTACTAACTTATTTTTGCTTTGTACCACGGTAGACTTATAAATACTTCTGGAACTAAAGTAGTTTGTTTTTAATATAACTCTTTCTCTCTCCCCATGTTCGTTTTAATGATCATTCTGATAATGGCCCTATATCCCAAAGTAGAAAGTTGCATCATAAACTCAAAACCTACACTAAACATTAAATATACTAACTCAGATTTTCCCATCTATATTTTTTAAGATAAATATATATTTTTTATATTGTAAAATATTGACACGCATTATTTCAGGCATTTAACTAGGGTATAGAAGGATGTCGGAAGCATTCCAAAGAGTGGCAATCATTTATAACAAAACAACCAGAATCACGTCAGATAGACATACCTACCTACATTGTTCCCTCCAGACCAATAAAATTATTTCATATACCGGTTCATTTATTTGAGTCCATCGAAATTTATATTATTTTTGTTGATTTCTTTCTTCTCGGAAGCATATTGTAGATTAACTGCGTCAAAAACATATATATTATAATGTTGTGAAATCAGATTCACACTTGGGACTAAAATCTGATTTAGGGTGAATGTTGCGGAAAGCCAAAACCCACACACGGTTAAACTGAATAATACCTTATGTTATATATTATATACATAACGCGTAGGTCAAAGGTTCAAGTACCACGGCGGGTTAGCCTTTTTAAGAATTGAAGACGTCACAAACAACGGCGTAGGAAACATTCTCGAAATAAAATACGGCTCTTATAATGTTATTATAAGAGTAATTTTATTTAAGTTATTTATCCGGTAACCGGAAAAAACAGAACGTGACAAAATAGAACATGACAAAATAGAACAGTGACAAAACAGAACAAGAAAAAACAGAACAGGACAAAACAGAACAACCAGGGGAAAAATAAAACATTCATTTTTGTGGAATCTATTTAATAACAAAATACTTATAAAACTTAAGTTTATAAACAAAACATACATAAATATTTAATATTAAAAAAAAAATATTAAGTGAAATCATCAATAATAGTTTAATATTAGGTATAAAGTATATATATATTTTTTTTTCAAAACCATGATTTTAAAAATACTAACATGCATTTTTTTAATAGCTCGCCAGCGATTATTATTAGTTGATGATTTCACTTATAGGTACATTGAAAAAAAATTTAATATTTATATATATTTGGTTTATAAGATTATGTTTTATAAGTATTTAATTAATAAATAGATTCTACAAAAATTAATGTTTTATTTTTCCCCTGGTTGGCATCCATCATATTCTTCATAAGTTGCGAAAGTTTCAAACAAAATATACAAAGGAAATAATATTTAAGCTCATAAATTTAATAATGCCTTCCACTAAATTATGACATTTCGGACGGAAAATGGATTTTCCGAATGATTTCACTTAGAATACGTTACACGTAGTTGAGTCATAATTTGTACGTGCGTCTAGACTAGTAGTTTATTGTTGAGCGACCCAAAGTTTTATTATTTTTGAAAAAAAATATGACAATATTATAATTATATTATTTTGCCTTTGCGGCATGGATAGTAAGATCAAGAGAGAGATGGACTAGATGCTTTTAAAATATAATTTTGGAATTTAGCGCTAACAGTAACTCTCCTTCCAGGTGACGTAAAGAAGTTTGCTTCCCGATGGTTATGATGTTCAGTAATGAAGTACTGACGAAGAAGAAAAAAATATACTTTCCCAGTAAGTAACGTGTTACTTACATCCATGACCCCCACAAGGAGGGGGGCTGACAGGGCTCTAGCCTGGGGGCCCGGGATCAAGGGGGCCAGGCGTGGCGCGTAGACCAGATAACTGAGACAAACATACATCACAAATTTGCTCTAGCGCTACTTTAATTCTTGTCCATTAATTAATTAATCATTACGTGACGGTGCAATATAATTTTTGGTTATTGTGTGTCGATACTCGACAACTACACATTTCAAGATAATACATTAAAAATACAAAAATCGCTAATACGTTGAATACCCTTAATCTTAATATAAACACCATTTCGACAACACCACTGTAGAGCATCACACTGCCTTTAATCATCTTCTTCTTCTTCTTTTGCCATATTCGCCCCTTAACTGGAGCATATGGACACCTTGCCTTGTCTTCTTGCTTCGTTCCAGGTCTAACCAGCATCCCGTAGCTTCGCCGTGTACACTCTGTAGATTGTATTTAGCAGCCTTCCAGGATAACGGAATCCGGTCGGCTTAAAGAACAGGCAAGCCAGGTTGAAGTTCTCTTCTGGCATCCGCAGCACATGGCCAAGTCAGGTCCAACGTTGACTCTTCACTTTCAGCGTGATCAGAGGCTGCTTGGTGCATTCTCTTATCTCCTCGTTGCTCCTAAAGTCATACCACCGCACACCCAGTATTCGTCGCAAACATCTGTTTTCGAAGCTCAGTATACGGTTGCTCTGAACCTTCGTAAGGTGCCATGATTCGCTACCCTAAAGCAGCACCGTCAGAATGCAAGCGTCGAATAGGCGACATTGATGGCCTTTAACCGTAGCGATAGGTAAAGGGGACGTTAAAGAACCTAGCCTGAGGGCCAGCTTCAGGATGTGGGGTCATGCTTACCTCCATACATTTTTATAAGACGTACAGCTGACTTACGCGTAATAAAGAAGCGCCACAGCGGCAGGCTCACGCACCTAGGACCACAAAAAAGTATTACTATATACTATACTTTTGACCGATAAGATACCAGTATCGAACAATTCAATACTTTTCACTAGTTGGATTATTCGCATTTTAATTGGCGATTACAATGTATTCGAACATTATCAATATTTTAGCCATTATTTTCAGGATAGTTTTTTTGATAATTTTGTTTCAGGTGGTGCATATGGATTATAGATGTAACATAATAGCGTATGTACACGGGTATGAATTAATTATTTTTTTGCACTAGTAATGTGTATTTTCAACTATCGCCATAATAACAGTTTACGAGTAAAAGTTCTGAATGTCTCGGCAATCTCATTCTTCAAGAATAAGCAAGACGCGATGTTATCATTTTATGGTACTTGACAGATCGTGAAAATAGGTTAACCTCAAAATTAGTCTACGCGGTGTAATACGTTTTTTTTACCGGCAGATTCGCTATCGTTCTACTGTGCAGATATTACACGGTTCAATTGTCGCGTAAAAATTCAGAAGCTTCTGAACTTTTTTGATTCATAAACTCGGCTACAAATCGCAATCCTCAGTTCCCAATGAATACGACAAAATATTCATCAGAATCGCCACCGCCTTGCGCTACAAAGAATTTTCCAGGGTTTTTGCAAGGCGGTTTCATAGGCCCTGGCCGAATTCAAATTAGCAATAACTGATGCGGGTAGAAGAATAGTTTTCCAAGTTTCGTATATTTCCTTCAATAGCCGGCACAAGTTTCATTTGACTTGCATCAAGTAGAGTTGTTTGCGTGCAAAAGTCCTTAAGACACCTCATTAGTAAATGCGAGGTATCCATAAAGGCATCTAGAAAAAAAAATACAATCTTGCAATTTGCACGATAATACGTGTTTACACGTGCGTTTTTTTTGCTATGGCCGCGTTAATACGTACTGTCAACAGCAAATCCATGCACGTGTCAACGGGGTAAAAGGCTTCAATTTAGAATATAATAATAATTATTATTATGCAACTATTTAATTAGTGGATGGTACCTACTTATTACGATTTTCATAGTGTCATAAATATTTTATATAGCATTCATAAGACAAATTAATTACAGACCAGCCAATTCAATTAAACAATTCAAACCAGCATTCATTGTAATCAAACAACGTGTTCGCCATTACACGTGACCACGTGTTTCTCATCATAACAAAATGGAAGCTGATTCAAATAAACTCCCGCGCTTTTTCTTAACTAGGTCAAGCTCAAAGGTATATTCTTACCATGTGAAACAATCGTAATATGTTTAGATAAATAAAACAATGTAAGGAAAAATTCTCAGAAATATGCGTTGACATATTGAAAATAGAATATTATTAATTTGTAACACGCACAGAAGTGATAATATGATATGACGGTACAGTATCATAATTATTATTTATGGTGGCGCGTTTAGCAGTGGACTGTATAATTTTAAAGTTATGTTTGATTTAGGGGGGAGGGGCAATTTAACATGATGCTAGACACTGACCTTTTATGATGTTGATGATGGCTACGTGGTCTGGCTACACTATCACTCGCGCGGTATTATTTTTTTGGGTTACCCGGTGCGCCACTTGACGGTACTCTGTTGATGAATGATAATATATGAGGTTGATGAATGATGATGATAGGTTGTATGAATAATGAACGTGACGTTCACACAAACCGTAATAGATTTAGTGCAACGAAGGTCGAACAGATATATTTTGAATCACTCGGTAGTTAACGCAACGCGGCAACACACACACGTTCCTATTATTGAGGTGACTGAATGTTCTTCGGAATTATGGCTGATTCCTGACCCGTAATTGCTCGTCATCTGGTCTTGCGACAATAACAAATAAGGAGATTTGAGTAGGTGGGGACTAAAGATGACGGCCACCACAGTCGGCGCAACCAAGTTGGTCCCACCTGCCCAATATTAGGTAAATAAATATATATATTTTAACCATTATAAAACGACTGCGAATAAAAAATATGAACTAGCCACTGTCTCTAACGCCACTCAACGTGATAACGACATGTACAGTATTGTCATCGTATAAATATTTCCCCACATTCCGGAAATTATAGATATTTTTTGTATAAATGTTTTTTTAGCAAAATGAAACGGTTTATTGCAGATAAAATACACATTCGCTTATTAGCTGTTCTGATAGCTGAGTAGGTTACCTATCTAATGATATTATTCAAAATCGTTTTGTTTTGCTTAACCTTATACATACCTAATAATATAAGAACTGTTCTTTCTTACCTCGTGGCTGCATATACATGGCGAGTGGAGATAGGGTAACTCAAATTAATGTTCTTTCTTACTAATAATAATATTATTGGCATTATTTTTATAATATTCGATATTATGAACTTATAATATAAGTTTACATATTATGTATTTGGAGTTGTCATAATAATTTTCTTTCAAACCTGGTAAAAGTATACGCCTCATTGAATGTGTAATGAAAATTCTGTTAGTTTAAATAATCTGTTTCATATTATTAATAATATATTATTTATTTAGGTATTATTTACTAAATTTATTTAATTATTATTTCAATATTTTTAATAAATTAAAACATGGTTGTATAAGGGTATTTTTTCTCCCACAATAATGACAACACTGACAATATTGTTATGTTCGAATTTAGCGACATCCAATTAAGCCGTTATTTAAAAGTCTAATAATGTATTAATTGTGTTGCTAGATTTCAAAATCAGCCAAGTCCATTATAGATAAATAGGAAAAAAACAGCTTTTTGTTTTCTCAAATACCTACACAATCACAAGGGTGAAAGTTTATATTATTTTGAGTATAGAATATTTAAAATTAATAAATTCCACATTTTGATCATGCAGAAATGTTAGAAAGCAGTAGTTCTTCAGCAATTCACAAAAAAGTCAAAATTACCTAAAGGTGGACTTGGCTGCTTTTGAAATGTAGCGACACAATTATTAATCGTCTATTATCTATAGCGGTGGATTTATACCAGTGGGTTAAAATCCCAAAGGGTTTGATAGAGGTAAGATGGGAGTTCGAAAAAGACCCTTGATAGATAGCTATCAGAAAATACAAATAAAAATACAAATGGTACTCGTGCAAACTTTAGTGTTCTCTATATTTTTATACGGTGTCAAGCAATATACCTCGTGGTAATAGAGTAAGACAATCAATGCCTTCAAAATAAGACACTGGTTTGCAATGCTTCATATTTCGTGGACAGAACACAGGACGTATCAATAAATCATACTAAAACTCTTATTAAAGGGACGGCTCTCGGCAATATATCTCAGACGCCTTCTTGGATATATTATACAGCGTGGTCCAGATTATCTGGAGACACTGGTGGTTTTTGGGTAGCCTACAGGAAAGGCGAAACAGAGGGAGAGCGTTGACGCGCTGATGCGACCAAGTTAAGGAGCTTACTGAGGTCAGTCTTCACTCTGCCTTATCGCTAAGAATATGACTACATACATTTATTTTCAGGGCGGTCACTGGTCATCGAGAAGAGAGAGTATGTGTACAGTACAATATTGTATTATGTAGTATAGATAGATAGTTTAAGTCTACAGAGAAAAAGTCTTTTGAAACGTATATTTAGATGGACAGGAGACAAGATGAAGATTAAGATATATATACCTCAAGAAATAGAGACCCTACTCGATGCAAGCAGATATTGCAATACCGAATGAATATAAATCAATACCGATATTTCGGTATGTATCATTGAATACCGGTATTCATCTAAACATATTATCGAAAAAAGAAATACCTATCAATAATTAATATAACTAGTATAATCTATTTCAAACAATATTTTATCGCAACCTACAGAACATATCTACAGTTATTATGTTGACCTTGGCATAAGTCATAATATTTTAGAACTGCTAATTTTTACAAATAATAATAAGTCTTGGTACAAGAAAAACTCTCTCAAATTCAACGTTTGTTGGATGTACTATCACTGTTAGATCAATAGTTATAGAATAATTGGAAATTTTTGCTACGAACATTTTCTTTTTTGAAATATGTTAATTCATCGCGACAATTCTATAAGTAGGTATATTTGAGGGTTTTTTATCATTATTTAACTTTTGTTGGTTTCAGTCAATATATTTGCGTTTTAGCAGCGTAAAATTTATATAATAAATTTAATAGGTGTACAATATAGTAGTAATGAAAAAAATAATATTTAATAAATTTTCGAAAAACATAAACGTGTATAATTAACGAAAAGATTTTTTATATTGGTTATAATATATTCCATCAGAAAGTGTTTTTCAAAATTATGTATATTCAATAATTAGAATGATACATTCTTAAATCTTGTGAATTATTCGTTGAATAAAAGAAATAGTTAATTATAAATTATTAGCAAGTGCAAGTAAGTTACATCATAAAAAATATTGGAGAAATCCACGACGTCGGTTGGTTTTCGAAGTAATAGGTATCTACTTTGATTTAAGAAACAAAAATCGATTGGCAAAGTAGCTTGATTTAGAAGAGCGCTGATGAATAGGTATTAAAATTGACCAATAGTTAAAATTCGTCGCAATTAGTATGTCACTGCGTAGCATAGTGGTAATGCATGGATGGGGCGTAAACCCGGGTGATGCAAGGCTCGATTCCCCGCCGAGGTGGCTTACTTTTTTCAAAAAAAGATTTTTTCCGGTATTGCAATCCCTAGATGTAAAGACACTACAGGCTTTCTGGTACCTTCAGCAGATTACAGCGATCGCTGGAGAGATATGACAATGCTAGCGACGAGGAATGAGATGACGAAGAATAATGATAGTATAACATAAAATTATATATGAATGAATTATGGGATCAGAAGTTATTGTCATAAATAAAAGTTTATCTCTAATACTAAAATTAAATTAAGTTCTTGTAAGCTTGTAGTTTATTATTTTAGCTTGGCGGACGTTTTCTCGTAGTTTATGGAATTTTCTATCTTTCTTCAAAACATTTATTTTTATTTTTGACAGCATTAACACTAACCGTTTCATCCCACGCTCCCCATTTCAATTCGAGTCGGATCAAACATCAATAGCAAAGATATTAATATAATTTAATAGTAATAAAATTCAATGAAGTTTTATTGCTTGACCCTGTACAGGTCGTGAATGTGTTAATCTATCTCTGGATAATATTCCTGTTTTTATTACCTGTTTTTTTTTTCGACCATGTCCGATCCTGATAGGATCATATGGGCCTCCACAGAGTGGAGGTTTGTATTGACAGATTTTGTTTTTTACGAGAAATGGATGTCAGCCACTTGCTCAACCTATCAACCTGTTTAGTGTTTAAATATATAATAAAGGTTTGCGCCAGGGATTGATCTTATTCAATTAGGGTTAGCAATCCGCGATCCTCGATTTCTTGTTTCCTAAATTGAAACTATTTGAATCTCGGAATTTTCGTATTTGTTGCTAAAAAAAATAATTTAAAGAACTTTCATGATTTTTTTCTTTTTTACTAAATTATCGTTGTAATGTTGTAAATATCTTTTTTAATTGGCAAATGCTTTTTATACCGATAGGTACCTACATGAAATGACACTAAAGCGTCACATTATGAAGCACGTCGCGTACTATCATGTGAAATCACAGTAAGCTACCGCTACGTGAAAAAATGTGTAATGTCGTTTTTCTTGGTGTTTAAAATATTATCAGACTGATGCTCCCATCCCGTAGCACATTTTGAACATTTAAACGAACATTGTCCGCTTAGCAAAATCTGCCGAAATCACCAGTACAACAATGAGGTCACTGCATGCGTATCGCACTGTATCGACACCCGCATGACTCAATGAACGTTTTTTATCACTTTCTACATGCCTGCACATTTTTGATTCATATCAAAATCGCGTGTTTTTTTGTTTTTAGCAGTTGACACTATGTATTTTCCATAAGAATTGTGTCTATTATATATGGTCTGCAGGTTGGGTTTTGTTGAAAATATTATCTATGGATACAATATCGCAAGTAATTTAAACGTACGCACATGTACAAACTGTTAAAATTAATTGAAAATAGCATGAATTATAAATAATAATTCTAAATACTAATACATTGAATTTGCAGAGATAGTGATTGTTCAAAATATTCTGTAAAATGACGAAACCATAGACTAAATTTGTGGCCATGACAGCGTGACGTGCATCATAATGTAATTGAAGCATAATAAATGTTTTGAATGATTATCTGACAAATGTCATATGAAGTGTATCGAAAACGGTTCTGTGTAGCTCATAGTTAAAGGGGTTGTTAAGAAAGTATTATTATAACGATAGTTTTTTTCTAAGAGAAGACTATTTTCCTGAATTCTGTTATGGTAATCATTTTCTTTTAATTTGAAGTCATATAATGTCAACGACTCGCAAAATGGCCAAGCAAATACTAACGCAGATAATCAAAAACCCCTTTATACCTTAGTCTCAGAATATTCTAAAATTTCATTAACAGTTTTACCTGGTACAAAAAAAGCTTTCTCCTCCGCAAAGAATAAATACTAGGCACCTTAGATTCTGTTTACATTAATCGAAAATTAGTCTAGACACACTTTTGTTGCCAAAATAGTTATTATTACTATGTAAATAAATAATTGGCAGGTCGACAACTCTAAGATCTTTGCGATTTGTTTGCATAGCAACAGCAAATAAATTTTAAGATTAATTATTATTGACACACTGGTGACAAATAAAACGGAATACCTATCATTAATAGATATTACGCTAAAATTAAAAATTAAATTTTAAAAATAAGTAAGTAAAAGCTTTTAAGAAATATATTGAAAAAAATTAAAAATTACAATTGAGTTCTTAAAATTCTATCTTTCATCGTGCTTCAAGCCAAAGGCATATCTTTTATTCTTTGTGGTTGGGTCAATTGAGGTCGCATTCATTCTTTTTTCTCACATACCCTCGAATCCTTATTTAATATTGTCGTAAGACCAGGGCGACTAGCAATTACGGGTTATGAGACGACCGTGATTGCGAATAACATTTAGTTAGCTCGAGTGACATCATGATAGCGGTCGCGTGCGAGCTTGTTATAGCTGAGACGTCGATTACTTGACTCAAAACGCATATGTTTGACATTCGTTGCGCTAAATCTGATACGGTTTGAGCGAAAGTCGCGTCTGTCATCCATGGTGAACTTTTCATCATCATTCATCGCAAAACCAAGTAAAGTTGTGAGAGTAACATTCCGAACCATCCGTTTACCAGTGCGTAAGTGCATGCACAACGAACCGGCTCCAAACCCTCTCCCTGTAATCCACCAGCATCCTCAAATTACAGTCCACTACAAAAGCGCCACCACTTTGAATTATTTTTCCATTTTTAGAAATGATGTATATGAGACAAACTAATAAGTAGCTGATATATTTGAATGCCACTAGATAAATTTCATTAGGTTTTTTGATTGAATATATTTTTAATTGCCAGATCAATGAATTATTTTTGTTTGTCATTGATTTTTGCAATTAACGATTTATGGTTTGTCTCATAATACCCACCGTTTCATTGACAATGTTTTGCAATGATAAAAATTTGAAACGGAAAGATGAAATATAAATGAAACCGGAAATATCATTAAAAATGAATTTCGCCAACAATGCCTTAGGTATTAGATTATTTTCTAATTGACTCCAGAAAATTATCCGTCTTGATTCCCTATAATCTTCAAAACCTGTGCACCTGCAAGTGTTAATAATTTGTGCATTGTGTTTTTGTTAGAATATATTAATGATTGTACGTGACGAAATCTTCCGCGATCAGACGCTATTTTATAAAAATAATATCTTTTATTTCTGCGTTAGCGTTCCGCAAAATGTTTCTCCTATTTTCAGTGGTCCGCAAGTGTAAAAAGGTTGAGATACCATATATTATATAGTATCAAATCGGGTGCTGTAGATTAAATTTGTACCGTGACATGTATACGTGAAAAATAATTCCAATAATATGTAGTCGCTTCCGACAAAAAGTTATAAACATAATCTAAAAATTAGACTAAGCCATGTGTGTTGCATAATACAATATGGAACTTTCTTTCGCGATGGTTTCCCTTCAAAATTGCTTAAGCCATTCTTACGTTGTCATAATAATTGTGATTTTTATTATATACAATAAACATTTAGTTTTTTTTAGGTTTTCTCAAGAGTTTATGTAAAAAAACAAAGATCAGGGCGTTTTTATTCAGTGTTATTTTTTTAGGCAGAATATTCATATTTTTTCTTCAACATGTTTGGATTGGATTTATATTAGGTACTTCTATTTTTTATTGGAACGACGTATCCAATTTGGATGTCATATTTCAGGGGTTCCCAAACTATGTTCCGCGAATTTATCAGAATAGTACCTCAGTGTGTCAAAACAAGCTATTATTATTTTACTACGATATATTTATGCGAACCAGTATTTTCTTATTACGCTGCAATGAAGTCAACGTCCAGGAAAAGGCTCGACGCCACATCAACTTTATAATATTGTGCTGATATCATCAAGGTTTGCAATTCAAGAAACTACAATTATCAGACTCATTAAGAACTTCATTCACTAATATTTTTATGTGTTATGTTTTAAAAATAATTATGTATTGTTTTTCCTCATTTATTGATTATGTATTATTTACCTACCTTACAAAATAAACAAAGTGTTTCAAGAAAATGTTACGAAAACGAAGTGTTCCATCGCAGGAAAATTTTAGGAAACCTTGTTATATCTGATTCCTACTCCTTATAAACTAGTACCCCTATTACTAATAAAATAAAGAAATATCAATATTTTTCTTTAAATGGTAATATTGGATCATTCTACAACGAGAAGACACAAAGAATTTTTAAAACAGTCGAATTTCGAATTTATAACCACGTATTTAAGTTGAAATATTATTTATTTGACTTGTTTACCTATGCACATGAATCATTTAAGTCTGCAGCTACTCAATTATTACAAATTAAGTATTAATCACAGTATAAGAAACATGTGGATAATGTTTAGTTTTTCAAAAGAAAGGGAATATTTTTAGCATTTGACTAATACGTTGGTTTTTAAGAAATATTTTCTCCAAATTAATTGTTGTTTAATTAATCATAATTATTATTTATTGCCTTTTTATTTCATCGCTTTAAATATTTATAATGGCTAACAGAAAGTATGCGAAAATCATCTAAACACGTCTTTCAAACTCGGCTTGTTTATACAGTACTAATCGAATTTACTCTAATACCTTGGTATACTAAATTATGCAGGAATATAATATTATTATATTCCTAAAATAATTGTATATTAGCAGAGCTGGTAATGTAGAAAAGATAATTCAAACAAAATACTTCAGGATCAAGTAAGAAATCAGGCAATATTCATTACAGGTGACTAAAAGAACTCGAGTTTTTGAGCGGACACAGCAGCCCTGCACCGATGCTATAAAAGTGATCTACGCGTTGCAGGTCAGGCATGGTGGGAGGCGCGAGAGTTGACGATGGACCGAGTAAAGTAGCGTGAACTTGGTAACAGAGTAAAAGAAGAGAGAAGAAGAAGAGAAAATATTACATTATTTAAATATGCAGGAGAGAGAGAGACAGGGATAACACGTAAAGTAAGGTGAGAAAAAACATAAGTACACAAAACCGTATATTTCCTTCAGTATCCATATTTTTACTCCAGAAAGACGACAATCGGTTGTACTAGCTGACGTCTTGCAATTATTCTTAGTGACAGTAACTTCCTTGGCAAAGTGCCGCCCTTACGCACACTCACAATACCGCTTCTTTAACTTTAACTTTGTCAGGGCTGCAGGCGAAATATATATTATAATTACGATAAAATATTCTTTTAAGCGATGTATTATTTGTATTTCTTAATTTATTTGCCGCCCCTAAGCAGCGCATGACCTGCCTAGCCCAACGAGACGTCATAGTCTAGTGACTATGTTCACGACTACAACTTGGTACCATTTTCACTTACTGCCAATAATGCGTATAAACGCATACATATAAGTATGAAAATCGTGATTATTAATTTTATTACTACACTCGCTAAAGGACCCGACTTAACACGAGGTCGCTTCATTGATCAATATACATGCATTTATCTTACTTAACAAAACAGTAATAATTACATTCTGAAATATGAAAGGTCCTATCTATGTCTCGACATACAACGTAATAATTACAAGATAAAAAGAACTTTTTATATACAACGTTTTTAAATTCTGTTGAATTGACTTGACTAGCTTAAACGATCAAAAAAATTTGTACTTGACATGTCATATTTATTTCCATAGTAACGTATATATTAATAATTTAGTTGCTAAGACCCCAGACCCCTAGCAACCAATAATGGTGTCGAAATAACTTTTCATACAAAACAGAATTAACTATAAAAGAATTCAATTCTACTTAAAGATGGTTAAAAGTATTTAAAAAAATGCATTTGCATCGTGTTCAGATATATTCGAGAAGTTTCAAATGTCTAGCTAGTCGGAAAGTTAGTTAAAAATCGATTGCAAGATTTGTGCCGGACAAAGAACCACCGGACAAATAAGAATACGAGCTAAGAAAAACGTTGTAAAAATTAACATAATTCTGACAGTTAAGTCAAACAAAAGAACATCAAATTAAAATCGAATCTAAAATATGCATTCTTGTTTTGATCTGTCGTGAAAATTCAAAATTAGAATTGGCAAAAAGGTAATTTGAACAAACAAACTTTATATTTTTCATAATAAATGATATAGATGTCAATTAGGGCCAAGTAGGGAAAGCGAATCAAATAAACATAATTAGACGTATTATATTAAAATAAACATTCAAACGTCCCACATCTTTTTCACAAAATATTTTATAAATAACCACCCGAGAGGATTACTTTGTACACATCGTTTTAGGTATTCCTCGCATTATTATTAAAATTATTTCCTCGGCGAAAATATTATTTATAGTCGATTAATCGAGACGTCGGTATGTCTTGTAATTTTAGTCTGTTTATTTTAAATGTGAAAAAATAAATAATGACCTCCCGTAAACATCCTGGGATTTTTTTTCAACACGTTTATAAATCGCGCCTCGTTTGCGCAAATAAGCTTTTTCATATTGTAAACTAAGAATTAATAATCTTTAACTCCCAAACTTTTCTGTGTTACATTATTTTACAAATTCAGATGTTTTGTTACTTGCAGTTAGAATTGGGTTTCGGGAATTTCCCGACGGGAATTCTCGAGATTTTTTCTAGATTTTCAATCCCGAATCTCGAGAATTGAAATTTTTAACATTTCGGGATTTCTTTATTATCAAATATTAATTGAAAAAACGATTTTTCTATATGAAAAAAGTAGACAGAAAACACAGAACGTTGAAAGATTGATCGAGGCATTTAACACAATTAAGCCAACGTCGACTCAAAATGAGCGCAACTTTTCAACATCAGGGATTTTTGTGTCTCAAAAACGTGCGCGATTTAAAGTCTGTGTTTTTTGAAATCCTATTTTAATAAGTAATGTTTTGAATTATTTTTGTTTTCCTACTTCTATTTGTTTGTCTTCTTACATAAATAAAAAAAAATAGAATTTGTCTGTTTTTAGGATTTTTTTACAGGTTTTTTTTAAATTTCCCGATATCTCGAGAATTCTCGAGAATTGATTTATGGAAATCCCGAATCTCGAGATTGAGATTTTATCGGGAAATACCCATCTCTACTTGCAGTATGCAGACGTCACAGTGATCATTGCAATTAGAAAGTTTTACACTCAAAAAATACTTTTTTATATGGTTACCCAATACTATCTAATCCTGAATACTAAAAAGACAAACTACATAATAATAATATAAAGTATTATTAAATCATATTTTAACAATTTGTTAAAAATTTTAAATTCGTTATTGAATATACATAATTCAGAACATCTTATTTATAGATGGTGTTGGTTAGTTTTTAAAATTCAATTAAACCCTGCGCAAACCAAGATCAATATAGGTATACCATAATATGTAATAATCAAAAATACTTGTCTATCTATGTATAAAGTATCTAAAATTATGCGATTAAATCATACATAACTTTGAATATTTTATAGATAGAATAATATTTTTTATCTATTATAGTTTGGTTTAGTCAGGACTAAAGGATAGGGTCGGGACAGGAAAGAAATGAACCAACAATTATAGGTGTAATATGTATTCTTAATTCAACGAAAACAAATAAATATGAATTAAAAAGTGTGCACAATTTTGTCGTATCGCCCAAAATTTGCCAAAACTATTCTGGTTTGGTTTCTTCTTCTTATTCTTTCATTGAAGTTAATGCCCCCACAAAACCATCCCGCCCCGCACCACACCCTCTTTCACCCTGTTGCGTTGAGGCTTAGGGCAAGCACAAGTTCGCGCCACTTTACTCGATCCATCGCCAACTCTTGCGCCTCCCGCCATTCTAGACCTACTGCGCGTAGATCTTTGTAGTACCGCCGCAGGGTGACGGTGTGCCACAAGGGTACGAAGTGTCGCACTCTTTGGCGACATCTGGAACACATGTCCCAGCCACGTAAAACATCTTTTCGTGATTATGTCAATCACCAAAGGCTGCTGTGTCTGCTTACAAATTCGGGTGTTTAGGTTTGATTTAGGCAGAGTATAATTGATTTTTAAAATCTAACCAATACCATCTGTAAACTGTAGTCTTAGTTCAATAAATACACATACGTATGACTAACAAAGTGCAATGTGCATTATTTATGGCGGATCTTAGCAGCCTACCTCCACCCTTCGCTACTGTCGTGTAATAATTATTAATAATTAGACTTTAAAACTCTCATACCAGCATTATATTATGTCTTAAGAAAAATTAACGATTAATCACACTAGATGTCTCAAATAGATCAATCATCACAAATTATTTAAATATTATAATGGAGTGTCACAGCTACCGGATCAGCATAATTGATCAGTCTTCTCGTATGTGAACATCTGAAAAGTATGGCGCAATTTCTTTTTTTGTGTGTACAGGATTGAGGGCCACTGCTTCATGCGATAACACATGATCTCGCTCAACAGTGTGTATGCTATGTGACCTTATATCTCCCTTATCACAAATAATAAAAACATAAATATTATAATAATGTATTTTACTAGGTAAGTATAAAATCCATGCACATCATACTATCGGTAAAATGTTTAAGATGAAATTTATTCAACATAAAATGCAAAATCTACGTTTCTGTAAGTTTCTACGTATCTACGTGTATAAATAGCAATTTTGTATGTAATAAAACACAATATTAACAACCAAATTTTCACTATGTCCCTTACGTTTGTATAGTATAACAACTCTGTACAAAAAGTTATTTTTTTATTTCCTGAGGAAAACAAATAACTAATTAATTGGTATGACGTATTATATACTAGATACTGATAGGTATGGGTTTACGTAGGTTGTTAATTTATACTTTTCACTTATTAAAAACACTGATTCCGGGACATTAAGTATATTTCGCTTGACAAGTAACAATTAATTACTAACAACATTTGTAAACGCACGCTTTGGCGGGAAAAAGGTAGCAAGTTGTATTTTTAGAGGTGACGTTCGAGGCTCAAGGGTAGGTTACCGAGTGACCGTACCTTCGTACCTACTCTCGGTCCTTCGTTTGCCCAGAAACAGATAACGGTAACTTTCTTTTTGTTTGTTTCGCTGTGCACCCTGTTCTAGCCTTGACTCATTTACAGTTACAATAATATTATCGGCATGTAAAGGGTGTTTTTTTAAAGGTATAGAACTTTGAAATGGAATAAAACAAAGATGACTTTTTATATTGACATGAAATTTATTTTATTCGAAAGATGCTCTTCTGGCATTATAATTTAAATATGACTTCTGGCATATGACCGCCACGGCTGGCTCGGACGTAGTCTAATCTGGAGGTCCAATTTTCGATAACTTTTTCCAACATTTGTAGCCGTATATCGGCAATAACGCGGCGAATGTTGTCCTCCAAGTGGTCAATCGTTTCGGGCTTATCGACGTAGACTAGCGATTTTACATATCCCCACAGAAAATAGTCAAGCGGCGTTAAATCGCACGATCTTGGAGGCCAATTCACGGGTCCGAAACGTGAAACTATGCGGTTATCAAACGTTTCCTTCAATAAATCAATTGTGGCACGAGCTGTGTGACATGTTGCGCCGTCTTGTTGAAACCACAGCTCCTGCACATCATGGTTGTTCAATTGATGAACGAAAAAGTCAGTAATCATGGCTCTATAGCGGTCACCATTGACTGTAACGTTCTGGCCAGCATCGTTTTTAAAGAAGTACGGACTAATTATTCCACCAGCCCATAAAGCACACCAAACAGTCAATTTTTCTGGATGTAACGGTGTCTCAACATACACTTGAGGATTATCATCACTCCAAATACGGCAGTTTTGTTTATTGACGTATCCATTCAACCAAAAGTGAGCTTAAATAAACATTAAATCATAAATCACTTAACAGCTGACAAAATGGCCGCCAATTAAAAAAGTGCTGCCAGCTTAAAGTTCTATACCTCTAAAAAAAACACCCGATATTTTCGGCATAAAAGATTCTTGGAAAAGAAGAAGAAAAAAAGGATCTGGACTCATCCTTTCGTCGCAGCTCGCTTTCTGCCTGGAGTGTTTATCACGTTGTATGATGATTTAAGAAAATACCCTGGCAAATTTTTCAACTACGTTAGAATGTCGATATCATCATTTGATTAATTATTGACTATGTGCAAGAATGACCTAACCAAACAAGATACTATCCTACGGAAGTCTATACGTCCCGTTTGTATCTCTATAATGAACATATCCGTATCGAACGCCATGGCTGATAATGAATGTACACGCAAGTTATGCAAAAAATACGTCCTCTCCGCGGCGTAGCTGCTCGCGACTAATCGCCCAGTATGGCAGCACTCAATACATAACTATATTATATGTTTTCATACATCGCTACCGGTCGCCCGACCAGAGAGACTGCGAGACCAGACCGAGCGCAAGAACGTGATTTTACTGATCGACCGACTTTATTACTTACGCGACTACTGGGCGACCAGGTGTGGCATGCTCCATATAACTGCATGCATCGGTCTGGTCTCGGCGACTGGTCTGGCGACCAGAGTCGCCCGGTGTAGCTCGGCACTAAGTATACTTACTACCAGTATAAAAAAATACTTAGTATATAAACTTGTTCCAAAATACTTACTAGTATTTGGAATACTATATAGAGCGTTATATGCGACAAAAGTTTCATACTCAACTGAAACTAAAACCAACTCCATATTAGTTTTTGAAATACGTATCGGCTCAGGGATCTCAGACTGTGTATCGGCTTCAATAGAATCGCTAAAAATATGCTGAGCTCCGCTTGTCGAAAAATCCCATTTATTATAAAAATTTTAACACATTTTAAATTTATGAGTTGTTTTTCTGTTATGTTACCTACAATATTCTTAACAAAAATTAATAACAGTGATTTTTTTAAAAATATAAACATGCTTTGAGTAGCCATACAAGCCTAAACCTGTGCGTCATCTCACCATTGTGCTGCAACACAAAATTTATGACCAATAGGTATTCATACATTCGAACGCAATAGACTAATAAATTAAAATAAACCTATATTCAAGTGGTATCTCGTTCGCGCGCATTTAATGTCAATAGTGTTGAAAGTCTACCAACTGGCGAGTGCACAGAACAGCGATTTTGGAATAAGTTTATTGGGCCACACATACTGAGTATGGGTAGTTTTATCCGAAACTTGAGTACAGAAACTGGTGACAGTATTTCCAACTCACCTCTACTACACAGGCATTTTTTTCAATGGTGCCTTCAAGTTTTTCAGCGTCATAAACCTCTACGCACCTAAGACCACCAGTATTGGATAGTAGGTTTTGTACAAATTTTCTAAATCTCAGTAGGTAAGATTGTATGGATGTCAATTTAAATATTTTTGGTGTGTTTGTCTATCTAAGATAGCCGAATATAAATACATAATACAATAGGTTAGTAGATACCTAATGACTTTTGACATAATTTGGAACTAGAAATGAAAGGGAACGGCATTTTAAATAAGTATTAGGCCATCTAGTGAAAGCTTCAAAGTGTCAGAAGTCAAACATTCATAAATCTTGTCTATTCAAGAAGAATAATTAAAAGTTTGAGTGATACTTTATTTAATAGATACGTCTTTGTACTATTTACAGTGGTCGGTACATACCGTTGATAGTACCTACATAAGTAAGTCGTAACACAGTAACATTGTAGTGTGGTTTATATTTAGTAATCAAATGTTTTTACAGCTCTTTTGTTTTTGCGTGGAATTTTCTCCTCATAAAAAACAAAAATGTAGGTCATAAATGAGAACTATCAGAGTCACAAAACCATATATCGTGTTTATTTTAGGTAAGTTCAGAAATATTTCTTTCTACACTTAGCTACCTACGCAAAAAATCTCATTTAGTTATTTATTGGGAAATATAGAATATATTTTATTCTTTTTCTTGTACTTGAGCACAAATTGTAATATGAAGTGTTTACTTTAGAAACACATTTTTTATAGTATTAGAACAATATGCATACTTTTATAAGCTGATAAACTCTTTTTTGTAATAAATATTAAGTAAAATAGTATTGGACATATTATCAAAATTCATTTAAGTCGTTTAAAAACACTTTCTGTCTAATTAAAGTGTGGTTTATATATAAAAATAACATATTATGTCAGTTTTTTTCATATTTGAGGTTTATGTCATTTTGTTTTTTTAAATGTTATCTATAAGCTTTCTTTTACCATTCTTTAAAAAAAACAGCACATAGCACGAGTTAAAATGTGCTAAAGTTTTTTTTAATTCAGCCAAAAAAAATTATTTAACAAACGAGTTTCTACAAATATATCATACTAATTAAGTCAAATGACATCTGTCAATTACATATTTTTCTGATAGGTACTTCAAAAGTTCTAATGATTATTATTTATCATTGACAAAGAAGCAGATTATTGTGTAGTATAACATCAAAAGAAAGAAAAAATCATAATTCACAAGGAAGAGATTCTTTTAAGTTTTTTTGATATCCTGTAAAATTGTTCAGTTCTGACATATTATGTTGTTTTTGTAATCCACCCCAATTTTGGCAACGAGACAAAGACTTAATTTTGGGGATTTTATGAACCGGAACGGCGCTCCGGTGCGTTCCGGTCCATTTCGAGCCCTGCGCGTTTTAGAAGTTTGAGGTGTATCTATATGGCGGACCTATGGGACCCTGGCATGGTCTGGGAAGATGCAGAAATACTGGCGAGTGACAAAGATTCTTAGAGACACAGTCATTTTACAGTGCGTAAGGCGTTGGTCTCTCATCCGGGAGAGGTCACAATATATTTATGTGATTTTTCTCAAAGCCTGAGTGTTACTAAATACACGTCTGTCTCACTACAGTACTGTAATTGAGCATCGTGGCCTATTGTAGTGTTATTATATAGAATATAATTATATAAGCCGAAACTTACTACAAATGAATGGCTTCTAGGTCTACCTTGCGGACGTTTTGTACTTCTTGGAAACCACTGGATGACTAGATTTGTCCAACGATTGTATCTTCTTTGAGCACATAGCTCAAATTCCATTTAAACTCCATTTCCATTTAAGGCTTTTAATAAACTCTATTGCATCGCAAACCCTTGTCTGCTTCCTTATCCAATCATTCCTCTTTTTGTCCTTTCGCGTTATGCCCAGCATGTACCTCTCCATACCACGTTGTGCTACTCTAAGTTTCTGGATCTCTCTTTTACTTAGGGTCCATGTTTCACAAGCATGTGTGATCACGGGAAGCATACACTGGTTGAACACTTTGCGCTTTAGGCACAGTGGAAGGTCACTTTTGAAGACATTATTCAGGCGGCCAAAAGCACTCCAGCCTAGCTTTACTCTGCGAACAATTTCATCAAATATACATCCATGTATAGACACTTGTTGTCCCAGATAGATGTAGCTTTTATATACGAAATTATTTGGATCTAATTTCATCGTTAGTCTAAGTAACTTTTTTCACTTCACCTCTTATATTTTTATTATTTTTTTTTATTTATCACTATTATGTATTATAGTTATAAAACGTAAACTCTGACGTAATAAAAAAAAACTTTATAATTGTTCATGCATATTTTACATATTTTCAAATTATTCATTGCAAAAATAAGTGTTCCTCCGCTTTTATAAAAAATCTAAATATTTTTTCCCTGCTTATGTTTTGTTTTTTTTTATAATCTGAGTGTTGTTGCTTGTTTGAAAAATAAACAAAATATTAAACGAATAGTTTCTAGATGAGAAAATTATGTGTAGCTTTTTTTGTGAATAAATTATTCAGCCATTGTATTAATAACCACTTCAAAGTTCAAAGAATCTGTTTGTTTATGAGGCATTAGGCACGCCTCACACCGACGCGTCCCTCGGAAAAACAATAGCCATTTAACTCTTTGAAGTCGAATGTTTAAAAACATGTTTATTACTATCAAACGTTACGCTTACAATATAAACAGTTTAGTATTTATAATAGCTGCAATCTTTCCACTATTGGCTGGTACATTTTTTATAATCAACCATCAATGAAGTTGTGGATGACGTAGGTATAGACGAGGCGTGGATTGCGGGATGGATTTTGGTCGATCGCACCATATCCATAGAAATCGAATCGTGAAAATATAAATAATGAATGTACATTCAGTTTGTAATGTTATATTATATTAATGAATTCATTGACTTTTTAAGGGGCATTAAGCAATCCTATTAATGTTTCCTTAACCAGCTTACGTAAAAGTAATTTTAACATAAACCATGAGAAAGCCCGCGTGACTTTGTCGTATCACTTGATTATTAGCTCAACTCTCATAGTTTGCTGCAGGAGTAAGAGAAAAAGAAGATGACAGTGTGAAATTTGGCTCGCTGTCCAAAAAAAACCTCAACGGGTGGCATCGAATACGTTCAGTCGTTCACGAAAATTATTATTATTAGTAAATAATTATTATAATTTTAATATATTATAGTAGATATGACTCTGAGAAAATTACTGTTCGGTGACAATTACCCCCTAGACAAAAACCCCAAGACATTAACCCCTGCCAATAACCCCCTAAAATATATGCATACTAGACTAGAGTAATTTTTTAAATATGTATCCATATTCTTTCGACCATGTCCGATCCCAATAGGATCATATGGGCCTCCACAGAGTGGAGGTGTGTATTAACAGATTTTATTTTTACGAGAAATGGATGTCAGCCACTTTCTCAACCTATTAGGTCCATACTCTGACTCTACACAAATTGAAAAACAATATGTGTACTTGCCAGACCCAGGATTCGAACCTGGGACCCTCGACTCTATAGGCCGGCATTTAAGCCACGCGGCCATCGTGGGTGTATCCATATTAATTGATTATATCAAAAAAAAACGTTGAAAAATATTCATGTTGTCAAATAATTAATTATTGTTTCTATTGTTTGTTGTGTCGAGGAAAGTCTGATTGAATGATTTTTTATTTTTATACAGGGAGTAAAATATCCGGAAGGTATTTGTATTGTGACCTTACATAATAGCCCTTTTCCTGCAAAAGTCTGCTTCTTCTTGGTCGTGCACTCATGGCTGAGGATCGTGACCACATTTAAATTTTGCCATCCTTTGAGCGACCAAGACTTTCCATCCTTCTCGATCTTCTGCTTCTCTCAGGGCAAAATAGATGGTGCCCCCAGTCAGCTCTTTCACTTGGTCGCTCCATCACGCAGACGCTCTTCCTCTGCTTCACCTTCCCTGTCTGGTCCGCGCCTCACAATATGTCCAAAAAACTGCAGCATTCTTCTCAGACATATCGTCGAGAGCCGTTCCTTTATCTTCAGTCTCTGGACGATTGACTGGTTCGTCCTGTGTTCCGTCCAAGAAATGCGAAGCATTCGGCGCAAACACCACATCTTAAAGGCATCAATTTCCTTTCGTTCTCTTGCCTTCAGGGTCCACGACTCGTCTCCGTATAGAAATATCGAGAACACTAATGTTTGCACAAGCATCATTTTTGTGGCAATCGAAATTTCCCCATCCTTCCATATAGTGATAAAGCGTGTCATCGCATTTTTTGCAATCTGTGTGCGCCTTCTTATTTCCGCTTCGCACCCGCCCTTTCCACTGATGGTCGATCCCAGATATACAAACTCGTCGGTTGTTTCGTGGTTTTGGATTGTACTGTCTAAAGTCAGCATAGGTCTGCAATAGAAGACAATTTTCTTCAACGTCTTACATTATACATTACAGTGTCTATTTTTTTATTTGTTATCTACTTTAGATTAAGACCCATGACCATTCTAGACGGTTGTACAGCACCAATTACTTGACTGAATATGTTATATAATTAATCAAAGACATACAAAATTTGAATTCTTAATATAGTTTTCATCCATCGTGTATGTGCCTCAAAGTGTTTCCTTCAAAACATTTTCATTAAAAAATATAATATCTCGTCTAAAAAGATTGGGCGAAATTTTCTACGAATAATCCTTTATAGCGAATTTACTCTTTCAAATAATTACTCGCACTTAAAATTTTCATCATTGAAATGGTTTAACTTTAACTCGTGGTTTATTTACCTCGCGCCAACTCACTTTTAAATTAAACTGTTTTGTCACGTATTTTTGTTTTGAAAAAAAAAATAGATGTGTAATCATAAATGTCTAGCCGTAAAAGCGAGCACTAAAAATCATGCTACAACGCTGCATTTTTCCAAGAAAAGATTTTCTTCGTTGAAAATAATCTATTGACACAAAATGTACAAAAATACTTACAATCAAGCAAGTGTCGTAACGATTAAGTGAAAAAATCTTAATGTTTCATTGAAAATAGTGATGCATGGTCACGTGAAATGTTTTTTGACATTTTTTTTATAATGCGGAGAATCCAGACTATATTTATTTTGATTCTGTAGAAATGTTTGCAAATGTGAATGTGGTGTGGACGTACGTCAAAGAAGACTAGTGACGGCTCCTCTAATACCATGCAAGTGCTACGCACTGCCTGCATTTTTGAAGACATTGTTCAACTTTTCATTGTTATACATACGTGTATCACTCACTTCGCGAAGTAGAACATGTAGCAGTATTATGAACAATACTCCGTTCATGAGCGCAAAGCGATTGCAATCCAAATAGATTTTCAGTTTGCACAGGATTACAATGAGGTCATTGTATACTACTTAAACGTTAGTTGAATGTTCCTGTATGGCGTTTCGTGTAGAATTTTTTACACACTTTTAGATCGGCGCACGAAACGCCAGATTCAGTTTTATAAAAATGTTGGGGAGTTAATTTTTAATAATTTTACAGTTAACATATTTAATGAATCGCCAACATTTTACAAAAATACAAACTGCTGCATTTATTTCTAAACCACTCAAATACATTCAAAATAATAAAAAAACACATCAGCGGTTATTTATTTGGCTAACGCATTGTTCACTCAGAGCGTAAAGCCATAAACTGTGACATTTATATTTCTTTATTGATATTAAATTATTCTAGCTGTTCAAAAACTTTTTTGATAAATAGTATAAAATAAACAAAAACATATTTAATTTACCTTCTGAGAAGTCGGTAAGAGAACACGACAGCCTTCGGTGTTTGAGGTAATCATGAAAAGACGCTTTACGACCTTACGTGGCTAGGACACGTGCTCCGGATGCCGCCAAAGAGTGTGACACGTCGTACCCTTATGGCACAGCCTCAAGGGTTCCGTCGCCACCCCGGCCCTCCCTCACCCTGCAGCAGTGCCACAAAAGCGACCTACGTGTTGCAGGTCTGACATGGCGGGAGGCGCAAGAGTTGGAAATGGACCAAGGGAAGTGGCGCGAACTTGTGCTTGCCCCATGCCCCAATGCTGGGTCGTGACAGGGTGAAAGAAGAAAATCTTCTCTTTATAGAAGGTAAACCATTGCGCACTACCAGATAATGCTATTCTGAGTCTATAAAAACCACCGGCCGCCACTGAAGAAGACTCAGATATTTGTTGGGACACATAATATATAATTATCCATATAACATACCTACTTACATAATTACCACGACCAATTAATGTCTCATGCTTGCTTTATCAGGGAGAAGCATTCTTCCGAATCTTTAACTTTGTGATTGTGATTCCCATATCACAATCACAAAATATTTTTTTCATAACAATATATTATAATTACATATATTTAATACACATACATCATTTTTGAACTGAGAAAACATATTATAACCAATAGAAAAAATCTTTTTTGAAAAAGTAAGATACCCTGCAAGAATCGAACCTGCACCTCTCGGGTTATTAAAATTAAGTAAGATCAATAAAGTAACAACAAAAAATCTTGGAGTGATTCGTGACGTCGGTTAGTGATTAAAGTAATACTTACTTTGATTTAAAATAAAAAATCCGATCGCCAATAGTAGCTCAATTTATAAAGCGCTTCAGAGAGTATTAAGAGTCATTAGTTAAAATGTGTCGCAATTAAGTATGGCGCTTTAGCATAGTGGTCTATTTGCATTGGCGTGAAACCCGAGAGATGCAGGTTCGATTTCTGCGGGTGTCTTACTTTTTCAAAATGATTTTTTCTATTGGTTATAATATATTTTCTCAGAAGTGTTTTCAAAATTATGTAAGTATTTTCTATAATTAGAATGTTACATTCTTAAATCTTGTGAATTATTCGTTGAATAAAAAAATAGTTAATTAAAAATATAATCATATTATTGTATAATTTGTTCACGGATATTATAGTATAATATTATGTTATATATTGATCTATATCACAGGTTCTCAAACTTATTTCGACCACCGCCCACTTTGTGATTTTAAAAAAATCTAGTACCCCCCATATTTTTTAACTTTTTACATTGCCAACTGTTGCGTATCTTAAAAACAGCTATTGCAAATAAAATTCATATATTTATAACTTGCAGCCGATTTCTCTTTTTAGTTAGCAACGTTGCTACAGCACTAAATCCACGTTCACACAAATACGACGATGGGAACTAGGAAGAAATCGTTGAACAACCGACCATAACCCAGGGTATAGTTGAGAGATTCGCTTCTGCAGCCAAAAATTCTAAGTAGCCATTCTTGAATTTAACTTTTAATTCATCGTTTGTTGTCAGTTCTATAAGTTCTTCTAAATGGGATGATCCTGCTGTCCGTCGGAATTTTATAGATAGAATTTGTCTGCCGTCGCCCCTCTAGATTTTCGTAATGCCCCTTAATTTTCTTTGAGCCTTCTACTGCCCCCCTGAAAACCTCCAGCGCCTACAAGGGGGCATTATCACCCACTTTGAGAAAGACTGATCTAGATGATTAGACATAATACAGAATATCAGTAACACCTGAATAATTATTATGGAACAAAATATATTATGGAAATTTTCATGAAACATGTTTGACCGCCGCCAAACTAAAACTCCTTTTGTATTATGGTTATATTGTTCTTTTCACATACACATAGCTTTCCATGATACAGCATTTTTCATTGTATACTAGTTTCCAGTCATTATTTGCATAATAAAATGGCTAACAAGGAAAATTCCCAGAATTTTCTGTTTGACAGTGACACAAGGTGGGTAGACGGAAGACCGAACCAGTTGAAGCAAACTTATAATAGCCCAATATATTATTAGGTTTTTATTTTCAAAGTGTATTTATCACTTAGTAAAAAATACCGCATAAGATGAAAGAATATACTGTATCGTATGAAAAAGTTATAACACCGAAGTATTGACTATTTTTTTGCCGGCCCTAGCTATCGTTGGAACAGTTAATATTTTACTGGACATTAACTTCTTTATTGTGTAGTACAAAACAATCAAACATTTATTTTCAAAAATTAGTAAAGTTGTGAACCATTAAATACTTACATTAATTGGTTAATCCTTGTGCGGCTGTTCTGAAAAATGCCTTAAGGCGATACTTCTACCTATCAAAGACATCTAGCGGAAAAATACGAAGAAGCTTGCAATTTGACACATTTTTTTCATAATTTATAATTTAAACTATATTAATTAATAAATATGTATCCGAAAACATTAAAACGAAATTTTTCAAGTCAAAGATAAACTTATACTTAATTAAAAAATGTAAATTTGTGAAAGAGTCCCATCTTATTATTACATATATTTTATAGTCATATTTATTATTAAAATTTAGTTTATTAAGTTTTCTATTTTTTAATGGAGAGGTTTTTTACTTATTCATAGTTTTAATATTTTTTATATTTATTTGCAAAAACATAAATTTTTATAATATACTAGCTGAAGTACCCGGCTTCGCACAGGGTCGTTTCGTGGTTATATTTATTTTAGATATTTGAAAAATAATAAGAGGTAATTATTTTTTTAATATTAAAATATCTGTGTAATACAATATGGCAATATGAAAATAATTCTAATAGGAGTAAAGGTCAAACATAAGAACACTAAATTAAAATCGAATCCAAAATATGAAAACGTTTTAATGTTATAAATATGTAGTAAAAAAAAAAAACAAAATTGGATGGAACAAACAAACAACAAACTTTGTGTTTTATATAATAATAATTTAGAAACCTTCGCAGGTGTGCGCACAACAACTGACAAAAGTTTCATCGCAATCGGATGAATGGTGCAGGAACGCATACGAATAGTAGAAGAAGATGATTTTCTAATTCAGAAATCTTCGTGGGCATGCGCATGACAACTCACCAAAGTTTCATTGCAATCGGATGAGTGGTATAGGAACGCATACGAATAGAAAAAGAAGAAGAAGGTTGTACTAATTCAAAAACCTTCGCGGGCTTGCGCACAACAACTGGTAAAAATTTCATCGTAATTGGATGAATGGTATAAGAACGCATACGAATAGAAGAAGATAGAATAGAAGAAGATAGAATAGAAGGACAAGAAGAAGAAAATGGTTGTATCAATTCAGAAACCTTTGCGAACGTGAGCACAACACTTGATCAAATTTTCATTGCAATCGGATGAATGGTATAGGAACGCATACGAATAGAAGGAGAAGAAGATGGTTGTACTAATTCAGAACCCTTCGTGGGCGTGCTTACAACAACTGGTCAAAATTTCATCGCAATCGGATGAATGTTGTAAGAACGCATACAAATAAAAGAAGATAGAATAGAAGAAAAAGAAAATAGTTGTATCAATTCAGAAACCTTTGCGGCGTGAGCACAACACTTGATCAAAATTTCATTGCAATCGGATGAATGGTATAGGAACGCATACGAATAGAAGAAGATAGAATAGAAGAAGAAGATGGTTGTACTAATTCAGAAACCTTCGCGGGTGTTGGCACAATTACTGACGAAAATTTTATTGCAGTCGGATGAATGGAATAGTAACGCATACGAATAGAAGAATATAGAATAGAAGAAGAAGAAGAAGAAGATAGTTTTACTAATTCAAAAACCTTTGCGGGTGTTATCATAACAACTGACGAAGGTTTCATCGCAATCGGATGAATGGTATAGGAACGCATACGGGACAGACACACAGACAGACATTCATTTTTATATATTAGTATAGCCTATACTCTTCGCGCAAGTGCAAACAATAAGTTTACAAAGTTTTATTGCAATTGGATGAACGGTATGGCAGCGCATAAAATACGAACAAACAAACAGACAAATATTAATTTTTATATATTAGATATATTGGTATACTTAACTTGAAATCTTTATTATTTATATCAAATACTATTTATGTATGGTCCCAATTTGAAGGTCCCAAACCATACATTTTTTATTAATTTTGTTTTCCAATTTTAAAAAAAACGCTCAAATCAAAATATTGACGTTATTGTTTAAAAGCGCATAATTAAAATGATATTGCTTATTCAATTTAAGCGGTTATCAAATAACTAATATATAAACTGAACATTTCTCTCAATAAGTTGATTGTGTCATGAGATGTATGGCATATTGCACTGTTTTTTTGGAACCACAAATCGTTCAGATCAAAATAGTCAAATTCGTGCCCGAAGACATCAGTAATCAAGTTTCTGTAGCTTTCTCCATTGACGGTAACTGCATTAAAATTTAAGTTTTCAAAAAAATATGGTCCAATTCCAGACCATAAACCACACCTAACTGCGGATGAAAATGTGTTTCAAGAATAGCATGTTTGTTGTCATTATTGAAAATGCGACAATTATTGTGCTCAATTACGAAGCCATGTAACCTAAAATGAGCTTCATGGCTGAAGATGGTTTTTTTCATGAAATAATGGGTTTGTTTTGAGTTGCTCTAAAGCCCAATGATCAAAATTTCGACGTAAAAATGGTCATTTAGCTTAATCTATCATGTAAACTGTATTTTATACCCCTTCAAATGCAAATTTTTATGAAGAACTAGCTGAAGTACCCGGCTTCGCACAGGGTCGCTTCGTGGTTATATTTATCTTAGAGATTTAAAAAATTATAAGGGGTAATTATTTTTTTAATATTAAAATATATGTGTACTACAATATGGCAATATGAAAATAATTCTAATAGGAGTAAAGGTCAAACAAAAGAACACTAAATTAAAATCGAATCCAAAATATGCAAACGTTATTGATGTTATTAATATGCAGTAAAAAAACCAAAGTGGATGGAACAAACAAACAACAAACTTTTTATTTTATATAATACTAATTTAGAAACCTTCGCAGGTGTGCGCACAACAACTGACAAAAGTTTCATCGCAGGTAATCCGCAGGTATAGGAACGCATACGAATAGTAGAAGATGGTGATTTTCTAATTCAGAAATCTTTGTGGGCATGCGCACGACAACTCATCAAAGTTTCATTGCAAACGGATGAACGGTATAGAAACACATACGAATAGAAGAAGAAGAAGATGGTTGTACTAATTCAGAAACCTTTACGGGTTTACCACAACAACTGATGACAGTTTCATCGCAATCGGATGAATGGCATAGGAACCATACGAATAAAAGAAAATAGAATGGAAAAGAAGAAGAAGATGATGATTTTTCAAATTCATAAACCTTTATGGGTGTGCATACAACCACTTATCAAAATTTCATCGCAATCGGATGAATGGTATAGGAACGCATACGGGACAGACAGACAGACAGACAGACATTCATTTTTATATATTAGTATAGCCTATACTCTTCGCGCAAGTGCAAGCAATAAGTTGACAAAGTTTTATTGCAATCGGATGAACGGTATGGCAGCGCATAAAAAACGAACAAACAAACAAACAAATATTATTTTTTTATATTAGATATTATATGTAATGCCATAAGAAAGTCAAAGTTCTCCAAAACGACGTGTAATTGATTTTCATCTACACTTTGATTCACAACATCGATATTTTAGGCAGTACATTTACATTTTTGACGAACTGGATTCTTACCATCACAAACACTTGAATTTTTCAACTGAATTACGAATAGTAAGCTCTGTAGGTCTATTATTTCACGTAATGCCCGAAACCTAGCTCGGATAAATTCATTATTGTTATAACATTTTTTTACAATTTCTATTCGCTGTACAACTGTGTATCTTTCCATGGTGATTCGCCAAGCAATACTAAACACAAATGTCAATTTTGGTGGGAATCAGAAAAAAATGCTGCTATGACAATTTAAAAATCTATAGTACCAATTTGATAACATGTATTAACTGTAGAATGAATATAGTGGAACATCGCAACAGCATAACAAATAGGGTGAATGTTTAAAATTATTCACTAAGAAATTTAAACGTTTGTTATATTTTCTATTTTATGACATTTCTACGGCTCTCTACGATATAAGCGCCACTTTGGGTTTTTTTCTAGATTAGGTAGGCAGGTACTCTTTAAATTTAGATATTATAATATCATTTCACTTGTTTTGGATAAGCTAAGCAGCGTAAAAGAAATTGCTTTCTTCATCACTATTTTTTTTTTTTTTTAAGAAAATGTGTCAGCATTTTTGTAAAGAGAATTTTTGCATTTCATTATATTGAATGGATATAGAGGCGAATTTGGAGATTAGTTTTGTATTATAAAACACTATAAATTTAAATTTCTGTGAAAAACAAAATGCGAAAAACATAATCTGATTTTTGCTTCATACTTTCAAAATATATAACAACTAAGTAGGGAAAAAACATTACTTACATCGTGGTTTAAAGAAATTTGATCAAAATAACTACGCAATTAACGAATCATTTTAAAAATTCTGTATTATTATATTATATTTTTAATTAGTCATAGATAATAGATCAATATGATTTTCTTCTACTTACATTTCGCTATTTATAAAATACTTAGGTAAGTATATGGAAATTTGAATGAGTTTAAATTATTTTTTATTATTTCAAATGCTTGTAATATATTATTTTATCTGGGTTTTGAGATATTTCTATCCTGGAGACTGTCTGCTTTGAAGACGGTGGCTGAAAACGTCCATCGCTTGACTGATAAAACAGGTAAGCGCAGTTCCACTGAGTACCCGAGACAGTGAACAACCATCATATCCAAAGAAGTAATGCAGTCGATGTTTTAGGTACTCTAGACTCCAGAAGTATCCAGGAGACTGGATGAGGTAATGTATATACTTTGGGGAACCAAGTATATCAATAGTTTTATAATTATTATTTTATTGATTTATATAATGTGTACTTATAACGTTTCGTTTTACACTTTTTGTCACTTAATTGGTTTTACTGCTATATTACTAATTTTGCTTGGCTACATAATTTATTAATTCTCATTGTATTTTATATTGTAACTGAAATAAAAATAATATGTGTCGTATTAAGTGATTTTATATGTTGTTAATACCGAATGCTGATCAATTTTATGAAATAAATTAGTTATAGGCAATGAAATATCCGCACATAATGACGACCGGTCAGTCAAAGTCGAGGCGACGGCTAGCAGGTGAACTTAACCACATGCAGTTGTTATACACACAGTGTACTGTACGGGTATGGAGAGATATGAAGTGCAGTAAAGCGGCTGTACCGCTGTGGGAGTAATAAGTCGAGGTACGGTACGCACGGAGGTCAAAAGGAGTTCCATGTGCGTCGAAAATATATAGTGGTTAAGCCACTGACCAGCCGTATATTGATCATTACGTCGCATTTCATTGATCGGCCGTCATCGTGGGTGGTGGCTCTAAATACTAAATCTCCAGAAAATAATATTTTAAAAATTGTCAATATAGTCGGTAAAACTATCGCCACAAACAACACATTTATCCTAGTTTTGGTTAAATAAATATATGTCGTATATATTATATGAAGTCACACTTCTTCTTTCTGTAGGTACTATAATATCTATTATTGGACATCGGTCGCTGTTTTAAATAAGGATGGACTACTAACCTGAGATTCTTGAATCAGGACAGGATGTGTTTTTCTGCCAGGGCCTCGCTTACAGAAAATCTTCCATTGGATTAAGATATGCAGAAATTTATATCAGCTCTTAGAATGCGGCATGGTGCAACATTATAGTTTTATCTTATTTAATAATTTCTTCGCCTACATACTTTATAGTGCTTTACTGGCTGACAGTTATTGGTCTACAACCATACAAATTAAAATAATAGCTCTTTAACAAGTTTAAATCTCGCTTAAACTATATGAAGAATCTGAGGGAATAGATGTAACATCTTTACGTAATATAATCAGTCACCATTTGGACGAATGTGTTGGAGTGATTTGATTACCATTTTCCAGCAGATGAGGATCCACGGAAGGGTCGTAAATGGGTCTGAAATCCATTTAAATGAGTATCATAGAATGTTGAGGTACGATTTACGCTTTAAAGGTTCTGGGTTAATATGTTTAAGGTCCCCCAAAAAACAACGTATTAAAATGCAACCCTTTCGTAATCGTAATCACTTATTATTTTATCGAAACCCATTTCAAACTTCATTGACATTACTTAATACATGTAAACTTAATCGATGGTGTTTAATAAATATGTATTCATGACATTATTAATTAACCTTTCCTTTACGGTCCTAAAAAATTCCGTCCGTTCCGGTGATGTCATCATTGGTTACCGTACGAGGTTGATAATATTATAGTAGATACGTGGAAAATACTTATTTTGGCAACATACACAAGTCTAATAAGGTTTCTTCGTCATAATTTTTTATTCGTTTTATCTATAAAACGACCAATAAGGCATCAAAATTAATTATAATCATAGGAGAATTTCCATACCAACTTGCTGCCAAAAAGTATCCCTGTCATAAATTTAACTAAATTTTGATCGATATCTATCAATTATATAAATTTACAGGATAATTAATATCAGTTGTGATAACAATAACATTCTAATTATTATGTAATATTTTCTTTTATTTTGTTAACTTCATGTTCATAATGGATGCACAAATTCATGGTGGAACTGCATTGTATTGTTGTTTTTATTTAATAAAACGCAATTTTTTTATAGTACTTATTCCACTTTGTAATATTGTTGATAATATTGTTTTATTTTATTTTTTATAAATTTTTTATTGTAAATTTTGACTAATCATAGTTATTTGTTGATATTAATGTTATTGTAAGTGTAGATTGTTTCATATTTTGTGGTTTGTTTCATATTTTGTGGTTTGTTAATATTTTAAATAATTTGCTTAATGCCCCTGACGTAGTATGAAATATTAATGTCCAACCTCATTAGTTTTAAATAAGTCTGTTATTGGGAAGGTATTATTGGACGGATAATTATTATGTACCTATTGTTATATTATTTCTATCACTTTGAATTTTGTTTGATAAATATTGTTTTAAAAAAAATGTATTCAGTTGAAAATGTCCCACTGAGGCGGACGAAACCGGTCCTAATATATTAATTAAAGTGGAATAAGTACTATAAAAAAATGCGTTTTATTATGTAATATTGATGATTCTAGAACTAAAAGTGCATATTAACCAAAATATTTTCATTCAAAGTGAATACGTCACCTAATGTAACAGTACAGTTACGGTTAGATTTAAATTACAGTTTAACTTTGATATTAATAAAATTGTCGGTAAACTGAGAAAAAATCTTAAACAAATTTTAGAATTATACTAAGAAATCATCTTGTAGAAATTCGTATAATTGCTCAAGTTTGTCCAACGTATCCACTAACCGATTAACCTATGAATTCCATGGATGTAAATTTAAAAAAATCCAAGCCAAATAGCCCTCATCGATTAAGATAATTGTGTTATACAAACCCATTTAACCATATGGTAAATCAGTCCCTGGATAACTTGGAAGATTTACTAATTGGTCTGTCAATTAAAAAGTGTTTCTAAAATGCAACTTCACTTGCCTCATTTGGATCAAATTAAATGAATATATTGGAAATAAAACCCTATAAAATTCAACTAAAACCTTTTTATTATTTGCTTTGACTTATCTTTGCGAGACTGGTTTCTCAGCCATGCATATAATTGAGTCAAAGTATCGTAATGGTGTAGATATACATTAATCATTGTGAGTGGCATTGATTTTCCTCAATACATCCACGACCATGGTAATATGAATGTACTTATACGTCTAAAATTTGTAATTCAATAAAACATTTTTTAATACCTAGCCCAGCGTAAAAACAGAAAATGGTCACGAGGTAACACTGACATATTATTATAATATAATGGTCCACCCCACGAGAAACTTTGATTACCCCTGATATAATAAACAACTATTATATACCTACCCATTACACACCATTAATATTATGTACGTCAGTGATCCCCAAACTTTTTCTAGTGACGGTACACAACTTATATTTTTACGCAGCAAAATGAATGAGAATCATTTTTTAAACTTAAAGAGATTTTTTGACGACTTGTTTTGGGCATCTATAACATTATACATTTTGCATATTTCACATTAAAAAAATAACCAGACTTATTTATTTGAAATAAATGATTGTCATAAAAACGTGATATAAAATAATATAGCTTTTATATAATATAAATCATAGAAACTATTTCTGCGTTTAGTACAAGCATTTAGCATAGTCAATCATATCTCAAAATGGTCGAAAGGTTGACTAAACCCTTTTATTTATACATAATATATAATATACATAATACCTATATTATACATAATATATAATGTTACCGTCGTAATAATACATCGCTGACGCGTGCGAATCGCTGTATGTATTATTGTAATCGTGATTAAATAACCAAAGCAGATCCAGTTTGATTTTTGTTTGAAATTTACTAATTTTTAGCAAGACGCGCTGCCCTCCAGCAAAAGTGACTCACATAAGCGCTTTCGCATTCTTATACATGAGAAGCTATGCCCTGCTAACGAGAACAGGCATCCGATTAAAAATGTGACTCCCAGCGTTTTTTTTTCAGGGTGTGTTGTAATCTCGAGCCCCTTTTGATAAGTTAAAAATCAATTCTATAACCGTGTATAATAATTGTTAGGTAAATGTGGTTAGCCGAATTTGTAAATTAGTACCGAAATAATGAATGCATTTGGTACAAAATATCAGTTACCTACCCTTCGAATCGAAATCATGTCGAGTTTTCTGCCATTCACCGTAAATAATCATAAGGGCTGGTGTGGCAATACATATAACATAATATAAATACAAATATAAAATATTTTTAAATAGGTAGGTACTTATATATTTAAAATTAACACGACGTAAACATGACCAGACTATCAATTTTTTCGTTTACCTAACTTCCGTTTCTGGGATTAACCACGTACTTACTAGTTAGTATAGATTAAAAACGGGCGCGAAAATATTATTAAAACACTAAGCTGGTTAGCAGGACATAATGGATTAAGTTTAGTAGGTAATGTTTACTTGTTGGTTTATTTAAATTTTCAGAGTTAATCTCGGATTATTGAAGCGGGGTGGCATGGAAAAAATAATGTACCCACAGTGAATTTCAACACATTTTTTTATAATAAGCATTGTGGAGTAAAGTTATTATTTTTTGCTTAATCGAGCTCATTATTTTTTATGCGTTTCAAGGAATGGTTTTTAATTTACTTATTATGAAACTCATAGTCAAAATTGTATTTATAAATCTAGATAAATAGTGGAAGTTTTTTATTATTCTTTAGTTTCTTCGTTCTGTTATGTACCTCGGTGAGTAGTTAAAAAAAACAGGTGGCTTGGACTGGCAGTTACCTGATGTGGCTTGATGATGTAAGCCTTCCTTATAGTAAGTACACACGCACGTTCTTGCTCGATGGTTTTACGCTCATTCCAATATATCTTAACGTATGTACCGTCTGGCTCGATGGTTTTTTCTTTGACATCAAACAAATTGCGCTATCCGACAAAAATTGAAGCTCCGTAATTCTTGCTCGATGTAATTTGAGCGAGGGAGTGAGGACTCACCGGCAAGGCTCGTGTGGCCTCGCTTTTACTCGTGGTCAAAGTCGTGGCGGTGCGACCGTGGCCTCACAACGTTTTGTGTCGAGTTGCTCGACTGTGTGGACGCAACGACGAGCATGCTTCTAAGTCAACATGCTCGATCGAGCAAAACCGTCGAGCATAAACGCACGTGGGTGCTAGGCTTTATATCATCAGGAACTCCTGATGTAATACTCACAGCCGTTAAGTTTTGAGGCCGTCGTCTTGAAGGTAATTGTCAGGTATTTTATCTTCGTGGATGTGTTTAGGTTAGAACGGCAATATGATAGGTGACCAGAACAGTGAGTAGAAAATTTTATTGTTTATTCAATGTAAAAATATAAGTATAAAATGAAATGAAATGACAGCAGTTATTTATAGTACAACTAAATTACAGATAATTATTGACATATTATGTGGGGTGTTGTCTGCTTTTACATAACATCTATAAATGAGTTTATTAACTCATACAAAGTTTGGTATAGAAGCGACCGTAAAGGGGTGCTTACGTGCTTTTTTAGATGTGGTCTATAATATTATTTTAATTGGTTCATTGACTCAAAATATCAACCCAAAATGTGAAAGAGTCTCGGATGTCCTATCTTGATACAAGTAAATATGTATTTATTCATATTACAATGTTGTGTATTTAAAAGCTCTTATTAAACTTGCAAAGTTGAGTAGGTAAATAGTATTGTACAATATCTCCTTGCAAAATTGATAGGTATAACCATATAACACCTTTGTGGTAATTAGACATGCACAACAGTTCGACTAATCCTTTCTGAATTGCTGGAGAAGAGCCGCTACAGACTTGAAGCAAGCAGGAGGATGATGAGTATCGGGCGTGAGAAAGTCTCATCGAATTGTGGATCCACGGACTAGCTTCCTGGTTTTCAGCTTCCAAACAAACATAGCATGTGTCTGAACCGAACTCCAAGTTAAGCCAAGTGCGTCATATATACTTACAACTAAATTAGTCAAAAGTAGTCTGGAAATGATTAACAAATCGCGTTAAGGATTTTTTTTTTTGATTTAGCTTTAAGAACTCTCAAATTTTAGTTGTAACGTACTTGCTAATAATTTATTATTTTTTTCTATTCAACTAAAATTATTCATAATATTTAGAATGTTGCACATACATAATTTATTTTGAAAACACTTCACAAACATACTTACCATAAAAAATCACAAAGAAGTAATTTTGTGTATGGTATTAAAATATTGCAATATCTAACTGTTTTATGCCATGCATTTATTGTTCACATAATACTATCTACTCCTAACAAAAATAAGCTGATGGCAAATCGAAACTATAAACATGTTTGATAACTGAAAATAATATTAAAAAATAATTACAAGATAAAAAGAACTTTTTATATACCTACGTTTTAAAATTTTCTGTTGAACCATATTATAAACTTGACTTGACTAGCTTAAATGATCAAAAAAAATTGTACTCGACATGTCATATTGATTTCCATAGTAACGCACGTATATATTAATAATTTAGTTACTAGGACCCCAGAGCCCTAGCAAGCAATAATGGTATCGAAATAACTTTTCATACAAAACAAAATTAACTGAAAATGAATTCAATTCTACTTAAAGATGGCTAAAACTATTTACAAAATGCATTGGCATCGTGTTATGATATATTCTAAAAGTTTCAAATATCTATCCAGTCGGGAAGTTAGTTTAAAAAGTAAGATTTGTACCGGACAAAGAACCACCGGACAAATAAGAATACGAGCTCAGAAAAATTTGTAATTACCGTTTCTCTTACGACACGATATGTCGACGAAAATAGAGATTTTGCCTTCTTCAAAAATACTATAATATTGTTTCATATTAATATGCAATTGAGTAAACTAAATTCTTTTCAACGTACCTATCACTTTATTTTATATTCACTGGTCACACTTGTCACAGAAAGCTCTCGAGTCGCAGTAATGAGCTTTAAGAAAGCACCTTTGAAAAAATCTAAGCTTTCGAAATCTGCAAAGCTTGATGGATGGAAGGGTTTATAAGAATACAAAATGTGCGGAATTATAGCATTTTATCATTCAGGGCAGTATGGCAGCTTTAGTGAGCTTACAGCTTTTTTTAATACCTTATTACGACAATACTAGTTAATACGATGGCCGCGTGGCTTAAACGCTGGCCTATAAAGTCGAGGGTCCCAGGTTCGAATCCTGGGTCTGGCAGGTACACATATTGTTTTTCAATTTGTGTATGAATCAGAGTATGGACCTAATAGGTTGAGCAAGTGGCTGACATCCATTTCTCGTAAAAATAAAATCTGTTAATACAAACCTCCACTCTGTGGAGGCCCATATGATCCTATTAGGATCGGACATGGTTGAAAAAAAAAAAAAAAGTTAATATAGCTTGTAATAATAATTATTTTAAATTAATTTAATGTAGGTAGAAACGTTGAGCTATTATCGTACAATAAATAAACCAGGGAGTTTTTAAAGGTTTTTGTTTGCATTTAGACCTTTCTGCATAATTGATGAAACTAATCGTACCAATAAATGCAATACCATAGCTCTCCGCTTAGGTAAAAAAGTTTTCAATCGGTGCTCATTTATAACTGCAGGGGCAAATTTATTCATTCGGAGACACTACCCGTAGCGCCAACTGGGGCCCATATTTTAATGTATGAAAACGTAAATTGTATAATTATGAATATCGTAAATTACATTTTTTAAACAGACGTGCAGACTAATTTTTAATGCTGTCATTATCAATATACACTTAAAATTACATTAATTATTATAACCTTCAAACTAACCTACCCCACCATACTCAGTCGTAATCAAGCGTATTACGAGGCACTACGTTTTATTTGATTGCAGCTTAATTGATTGTAAAAAAAAATGTAAGTTAACAGCTCGAGAGGTACTATTAATTAAGGCAGCGGCCGTGACGTAATTATTTTTCAAAACAGTCGTATCTTCCATCTCAATTCTCAATATGTATAATTGACGTACTCTATATCGCTCTTATAGTTAACACAGCCAAGAGGGGCTGTTATAAGATGGCACTTTTTGACAGTTCAGACGGTTAACTTATTGTAATTTTTAACTTAAAGTGTTATATGTGATATATTTATCACATGTAGCTCTTTTTAGATGTTAAGTGATTTGTTAGAATAGCCTCGCTGGATCCATTAATAATATTTAATTGCTGCAATTATTATTTGTAATATAAAAATTCAATAATAATATAATATTTTATAATTAATTATAGATGCCAAAAATTATGACTATAATTGCTTTATTTTTTAGTTTATTTAATTTGGAGCCTTTTCTTAGCGCGGGACCCTACTGTTAGTCGCACTCAGGGTGCCAAAAATCCGCTCATATTTATATCGATGTACAGTCCTACAAACTAATTTAAAGAACGGTCAAAAATGGAAACACGAACTACCACATGGACGCCATTTTGATAACGTCATTCGAATGTAAGATTCTGTCCAGTTGCGAGTCTTAATTGGGTAGTTTTCGACTATGACTCCCCCATCCATTCTTAAGATAAGTTTGTAGGTCTGTACTTTAAATTTGCCACAAGCCACTATTGTGTATAATCACATCGTAATATTAATCAAAATTGAAGACCATTTCAATTTATTTAATAACAATAATTGAAGTTTACGTAATCTTAAACATTGACAAATTCCAACTAGATCCGAGTTTTGATGTTAAACCCAATTTAAAGTTAGGATTAAACTCTATGAAAACGTGAAATATAAGTTATCGAATTAATGTTAGACAGTTAACAATTTAATACTTGAATAATTGCTGACAGCTGTTATGGGTTACAAATCACTTACCAGAACTATTTAACTAATTGTTGTCAGTTGACGGCCAAGAAAGTCAAAGATTAGGAATTTATCGTATACTAAATAGATACCTATATTTAACTACAAAACTGTGGGATTGTCCTGTACAAGCTGTATGTAGGGGGGAGGTTTATGAGATAGTATACATTTCAAATCATTGAATTGAATGCCTGATTTAATAGTTGATCTTGTAGTTTGCTTTAAAGGGTTCTTATACAATTAAAGACCTAGGTGCAGGGCTTCGAATCGTTATGTTTTTTTCGTTCCGGTTCAAGTTAAAATTAATATATTACAACGTTTTTATTATTTGTCCGGGGGTTCTTTGTCCGGTACAAATCTTGCAATCGATTTTTAACTAACTTTTCGACTAGCTCGATATTTGAAACTTTTAGAATATAATATCAGAACACGATGCTAATGCATTTTTTAAATACTTTTAGCCACCTTTAAGTAGAATTGAATTCATTATCAGTTAATTCTGTTTTTTATGAAAAGTTATTTCGACACCATTTTTGGTTGCTAGGGGTCTGGGGTCCTAGCATCTAAATTATTAATATATACGTGTGTTACTATGGAAATATAATTATATGACATGTCAAAATGAGATTTCAGTATTATTTCTATCAAGTACATTTTTTATGATCATTTAAGCTAGTCAAGTCAAGTTTATATGATTCAACAGAAAATTTAAAAACGTTGTATATAAAAAGTTCTTTCTATCTTGTAGTTATTTATATATATAGGTTCGGTTAGGTTCCAGTTTTCGTTTCGAAAAAAATACAGTTATTCCGGTTTTCGGTTCAGCTCGGAGTGATTAATTTCCAAATGTTTTTATTTGTATAAAAAAAATATTTTCTACCATAATTTAAATCATTTTATACTATTTGTATAATAGCCAGGTGCCACGCTCCGAGACCAATGGTTATTCTGCAGCGCACGGCCGTAGCCATCAATTTTTAAAATAATATATTATAAATTATGACAAGTATGTCGATTTGCGCACACGATCGTGAATGACTTCTTTGCACCTTGAATTTTGGTTTTCAGTCTTGTTCCGATCTGAAGCCCTGCCTACGTATCGTGGAAAGGTCGAAAATCAAGAATTTGGGATGTCTTGTAGGAGTTACGCTTGAAATATATTTTGAATTTGAATGGAAAAGAAGTACCTAAAGATAATAATGTATTATAAATAATATAATATATTATAATAAATATATATAGCAGTGGAGATGATATTTGACACAAATAGTTCACACTAAATTTTGTCAGCTATACTTATTTGTTTTCTTTGAATTAATAATACAAATTGCAGATGGTGTTGCTCAGTTTTTTAAATTCAAATAAACCCCGCTATTGTCTTATTACGATAAATTGAATAAAACATACATTAAGATAACCGTTTATATTTCATTTGAAATACAATAATTTAAGAGGACAACAAAACAAGAATTCTAAAAAATATTCAGATACATAATTATATATATTACGATGAGGCAAAGGATATGAATGATTATTCGATCGATTAAACTAAAATAAATATTTCGGTCATTGACATTCGAAAGTGTTTATCTATATATATTTTTAAAAAGATTTATATTGTGAAGTTTCCACTTAATTAATATAAAAATCTTAAAAGAGCAAGTCGTCGATCCAATATGGCCAGGTGAGGATAATCGCACCACATTAATCCCGAAACAATTTCACAAGAAAAATAAAACAAATAAATACCCTTTTCTGTCTAACTTGGTTGGTAAATAGTGAGGGTATATTCTAACGTCTAAGATAAGTTTAAAAAAATCTAACACCTGGTTTCGTCGCTATTCTTTACGATGGTCGGGGTAGTATTTGAAAGTTTTCCAACTGAAAAGTTTGACGGTTCAAGGAACCAAAAATAGGGGTGCTTTGATGCACGGATTTTTGATGATAGTATTAACCTTAAGTTTAGAATAATTATTATTTTACTTTGAAAGTTCGTGTTTTCTTTGGGGTGGTTTTTTCTCATTGCTTAGAACACGACCTTCGTGGAATCTCAACGAAACGGCTCCGTCGTACTTGAAAATTCTCTGACATTATTTTTGTCGAATAATACAAGCTAGCGACCTTTATATCATAATGATATGCTTTAAAAACTTAGTAGTTTTGGCATATTATAATAAAACAGAAAAATCAATATCGTACGAAATCTTACTGTTGAGTGCAGACCTTCAGCATTTACCTTAACAATGCTAGTAACAAAAACTCAATAGCAAAAGATTACTTAACATATTGTAACATTCACCTAGGTCCTAGACTAATACATAAAAAATATGCCATAATCTAATATATAAAAATCAATGTATGTTTGTTTGTTTGTTCGTATTTTATGCACCGCCATACCGTTCATCCGATTGCGATAAGACTTTATCAACTTATTGCTTGCACTTGCGTGAAGGTTATAGGCATATTAACTTACAGTAAGTCTTATATATAAAAATGAATGTCTGTCTGTCGCGTATGCGTACCTTTACCATTCATTCGATTGCGATAAAACTTTGATGAGTTGTGTGTACACCCGCACAGGTTTTTGAATTAGAAAAACCATCTTCTTCTTCTTTTTCTTCTTCATTCTATCTTCTTTTATTCGTATGGTTCCTATACCAACCGCGAAGGTTTCTAAATTGGTATTATATAAAATACAAAGTTTGTTGTTTGTTTGTTCCATCCAATTTTTAATTTTTTACTACATAATTAATACTATTAATAACGTTCGCATATTTTGGATTCGATTTTAATTTAGTGTTCTTTTGTTCGACCTTTACTCCTATTAGAATTATTTTCATATTGCCATATTGTATTACAGTATTACACAGATATTTTAATATTAAAAAGATAATTACTTATTATTATTTTTGAAATATCTAAGATAAATGTATCCACGAAGCGACTCTGTGCGAAGCCGGGTACTTCAGCTTGTATATTATAATAATATATTATATTATATATAAATTATAAAGCAAAAATCCCCTTATTTTTTTATTGACAATTTTATAACGCACAGTGGAATCCATAATATTATATAAAAATCGGCTTTGATGTTATATAGGTCAGAAAGAATTATACGTTTTTCCATATAAAATTTGGATTATGTAGTTAAGACAAAAAAAAATGAAAAATTATGCATGAAAATAACTATATTGACGGCGGTTTTATTTTTCTACTAGTTTTTCCTGTCTACTTTGGTATTGGTATCGGACCAGGGGGATGAAAGTTCCATACAGCGAACGTGACCACCTAATACTCAGTTTTCAGAATAAATGGTAGCACGGTCACACACGAAGTCGCATGATACAAGGCCATTTCAATGACCAATCAGAGCTCACCCATGGTCCAGCCAATCAACATTCGAGCTTTCGATCAGCCTTTTCAAATGTCATGTCAATTCTACATGATATTTTCAAAACAAAAGCAGTCGTCCCATATTTTTCGAGTTGACATAACGTCAAGTGTCAGAATAATATTGCTGTTCGGCGTTTTTAAACCATATTGATAAACAGGTTTTGCAATCCGATGGCTGATAAAATAAGTTAATGGGTAAGTCTACTTTTATTATATTAGTTTATAGGTATTATACGCTTGTATGCCCCTTGAAATTTCTTTGCAGTCGTCCTATCGAAATAATGATAGTACCGACCTATTGTAATTTTCACGTTTGCAAATTAATCTACCAACGCAAACATAAAAAATAGATAGTTACCTTGTATACAAAGAAGATTATGTTAATAACTTAAATAAAGTAAATTACTTACCTACCTTTATAAAATATCTATATTCTATTTGCGCATTCTTACAAAAGTGTAAATGGCGACCATTGTCATTTTATATTTAAGTACATTTTAAAATTATTGTTTCAGAATCTAGATCAATATAAATTGTCGATCGTTGAGGTTTTGACTGCGAGAATAACAGCAAGCGATGAAAATTTATAATGAAACACAAAATTAAATAATAATTAATGAAGTCATCAATCTGACAGGAAGTGCTGACAAATAATTTCCATGGTGGGAGTGCGTTACTATTATTATTATTACATAATTATGTCTTCATAAATTTATGTTATTATTCATAATATTGTCAATATGATTATCATTGCAATAAAATGTACCTATCTGAATTGAAATATCGACTTTTATTTATTGTTGTCACAATTTCGTTTATATAATTATAAAATCTACAATTATATAAACGAAATTGTATTCAATTTAGTATTTAATACTTTTTTGGGTTCGGATCTATGGTTCTGTCATAGTCAAAGCTTCTAGTCACGCCAATAGATGGTGCCAATTATAGGGGACATCTTCTTGTATGGAACTTACGAATCTATATATATATACGTCTGTTATCTATGTATCGGACCCACCCCTCAGATACGTAAAAAATACAAAAAATTAAATACATCACGGCATTCTACGATACGCAAACCCTGTGCCAACTGGAAGATCTGTGGTACGCTTAAACTATCTGGTGTATTCAATGTTTGAATGTTTGTTTCAATACTCCGACATGGTATGTCTAAAATATAAGGATGATACAAACGGACACGCCACGAATATTCGATAGCCATTTGTGGATGCGACACCTCGCAATTACCTGTAGGTGAACACCCTTGGTTATACCTGCAGGCCAGGTGTTGAAGTGCGGAGTGTCTGGGTATGAGGAGTGCATCTGAAAAATGGTATATGAAGCGACGAAAAGCTGTTAGTAGGTGGAATAACTGTGAAAGTATGTGGCATCTGCTAGAATTTCTTAACCCTGCCCCCTCTCGCCGCCTTAAAATCGATAAAAAAAAGTATGGATATTTCTTCAAAATGGACCTCCCATAAATCACTTTTCTGTGTGCGCGCGTGTATATATACAAAATAATGAAACTCGTGAAAACTGTTGAAAACTGAACATTGTTCAAAAAATATTAATAACGTATTCGAAAAATAAACAACGGCATCTAACGGTATTTAAATGCAACGTTTATCAAATTGCAGAGTTCGTTATATTATTATATTATTATATCGATCAATAAAATTAATAATACATTGTATGGTTAAAGCTTTGTTCACTGATACATAGATAGTACAGGGTAAACGTATTAAAACTTCAAAATTAATGTTGGCTGTTCTCGCAAACAAATTCGTTCATAAAGTTGACTATGTAATTTTATTTTTCATGACATTTAGAAAGTTGAATACACTTGTTGCATATCCGCCCTTCATTGTATTATTGAAATACAATGAAAATTTGATATTTACAATAATTGAAAATAAATAATAAATCATAAAAGTCAAATACACATCAGAATTATATTTGAAATCAGAGAGAATTTATTAGTATTAGGTTCCTTCTCAAAAAGTCAACGACCTTAAAATTGAAAGCTTTTTTGGTTCAAATTATGTAGGTACATCTTCAATAATTATAATCGTAGTTCCATCTACCAGTCGTACAATACGTGAAAAAAAATTAGACAGATGTACAGACAGTGACATCCCTAGATAAAATGCCGCCCCTAGGCAGTGCCAAAATGCCGCCTCATTTTTTATACATTATTTTTATCATCCTTTCATGAGTCCAATATCTAAGAAATGTGTTGTATGTACCTATACATTACTAACAAAATATCAGACTAATTATTCGCAAATCTGCACGTGTCGTTTCTGGTCACCAAGGACGTCGAAGAGCAACGGAAGTAAACTAGATATCGCGAACCCGACAAAATTAGTGAGCTGATTTTTTTAATGGAAAGATATATTCGTTATTACTAAGTTTAGACAGCTATTTCCATATATTTCAAATGATTTTCCTCGCCTTTCGAGTAACTGCCGCCCCCAAGCGACGCTCAATCTGCCTATCCCCACGGGACGTCACTGTGTACAGAATTAAGAAAAATATTGATTTGCTACGTTTTCATCGACGTATTATTACGCTCCCATTATACTGGTGCTGCCTGACCACTTTATCTTAATTTGGAACCTTTAAAGATATCCAGATAAGCTGTGCAAGTTTCATCAATATTGCTCGAGTAGTTTTTGAGTTATAAACGAAAAAACATAAGTACATGCAATAAAAATCAAACAAAGCTTTGTGCTTATGAAAATAGTCAAAACTATCATCAAAAGTCAAATATCCCAAAACTTCAATTTAATTATTATAATACTAATGTCTGTAAAATGCTACATTTTTTTGTTATTTATAATCTTTTTGATGTCATCTCATTTTTTAAATTTAACATTCATAAAAAAAATATATATTTTTACATACCCCTAAGAATTTCTTGGGACCTTGGGCAGCCTTCACTCTACCTGAGAAAAGTAGAAAACTGATAGGGGTAGAGAGTCTTTGTTGTTTAGAACAGTGCTCCGCAACCGGTGTGCCGCGAGACGATGCTAAGTGTGCCGCGGCGCATTGTGTCAAAAAATGCAAATAATTTTGAATTTTATACAATACTTACTTAATGGCCAAATTTGCGTGCATGGCTGGTAATATATTTGAGCACCTGAATAAAATTAATAAAAAAATGCAAGGTCAGAATGAAAATACATTGATATGCTTCACTACCATAGGGATATTAAATAAATTCACTATCATTGAAAACAAGCAATGAATTTTGGGTCCGGCCCAAAAGCTTATAACTTTGCTGCAAAAGAAATTTCATCATTACTTTCATACAATCAATACGACTGGATTCGAAACCCTTTTGCAACCAATGCCGGAAATTCTATAGAAGCACTATAATTATATTCGTGAGGAATTTTGTTGAATTGAGGAACGACTTGACGCTAAAAATGAATTTCGCCGATGTTCCATTGGGTATTTTCTGGATGTTGGTTAATAAAGAATATCCTTGGATTTCCGACAAGACTATCGCAGTTCAGCTCCTATTTTATACGACATATACCTATGTGAGCAACTTTTTTCAACTCAACCTATAATTAAAAACGATAAGCAGTCATACTTGACGGGTGATAAGAACTTCGGGTTTCTCTTTCGTCAGAGCTCTAGTCTGGGGGGCCAGGCTCAGGGGGGGCGTGAAGGGAGGGATAAACACAAATTACAATTTTTCTCTAATGATTTAAAAAAAAGTCGCCTGCGGCGCTATATTACTACGCCAATACTAATATTTTTAAATATCCGATTGGGGAATGTTTGTATTAATAAATACAAAAAATAGCTAAACATACAATGAATACCATTAATTTTACCTCGAATACCATTTGAAAAACACTACCTACTTTAGAGTATCACACTGTCTTTAACCTTAGCGGTAGGTAGGCGGCCCGCTTCAGCATGTGGGGTCCATATTTTGATGTATAAATTGTTTTACCTGTGGTGTGCCGCGGAATTCTGGGAATACCGTTGGTGTGCCATGGGTGAGAAAAGATTGCTGAGCACTGGTTTAGAAGACGACTAAATTCCAGGGTGATCACGATTCTCATTCATGAGGATCCACCACCAAGATGAAGAAAGGGAGATTGTATGCAAAATCTGAAGGGCTAAGATCCTTAGCAGTACGCGAATGAGAATAGATTATAAATACAACAAAATAAATCGCCAACCCTAGAGGTAATAATAACCTTTCCATAGATTGTTCGCCGTATAATTTACAGCGCCCTGGAGACTTAGTGTCCGCAAATTTTCTTTCCAATCTTCTCTCTTAAGCAGGTTCAGATGTTTTTCCAAATACTAAATCATTCTACTAGAGGAATTGATACAGCTAGCATATACGAAAAAAGATCTGATTCGAAGAAAAATACACGCGCTTAGCAATAAAACACTACGGGGAGTTGAACTCAAATACATAATATATTTTTGAGAAAAAAAACTTTCAGCTACCAACATACTTGTTTATAACTGAAAGGCTAAGGTGTTATGTCCTGTTTTTTTAAGTGAAAGTAAATCACCACTTTACTATCTATTATTTTTTATTTTAAGGAGTTCCAGCTTTTTAACTTTGTTTATGTAAGTGACAAGGTTTTTTCAATTACGTATCTTTTGAGTCAATACTAATCAAGCAATCGGATATAGAATATACCATCAGGTAATTTAATCAGGATAATTTCCGGTTAACCGACTTAATTTAACGGTTAATAATTTCACTTATAGATTCAAATAGATACTAGGTACTATTAATTATATTAAGTACATAACACCCGTGGTGGGCAATTGATAATGTGTCCGCTTATTAAGTTGTAGGTCGCGAGTTGTGTCAAATTCACAATATATTGTTTTTTCGATTTGAGTTTGGATTCAAAACATATAGCTAATATTGTACACACCTCACCCACTAGAAAAAATCATATTTGAAAAAAATACAAAACTCGACGGGTTTGAACCCGTATAACCATTAGTGTCGCACCAATCTGTGCATTAACCAATTGTGCTACGAGCCCCCTATATAATTACGACAATTTAAACTAGTAGGTCATAGTACATGAAATGCTTATCAATTTGCGTTATTATTGATTATCGGTTTTTGTGTATTACATCAAGGAATATTAATTACATTAATTACTATAATATACGGGTTCTAATCCCGTTGAGTTTCGTATTTTTTTTTCAAATATGATTTTTTCTAGTCGGTATATATCTGAGGTGTTTTCAAGATATGTATGTTCAATAATATATGGAATGTTATTGAATAAAAGAAATGGTTTATTAACTATAGCTAATATATTGAGCATTGACTAGCATATATTTCTAGAAAGAACGGTAAAGATCCCCATTGTAGAGCCAATTCGTATATTCATCATCATCAACATGTATCTACCATTGCTGCATGAAGGCCTCTCCAAGCTGATTCCGTTTATATCGGTCCTGTGCGTTGCGTTGTCACGTACTTCTGCAGAACTTAACCTTGCGGACGTTTTGTACCTTTTGGATACCACTGGATGACTAGATCTGTCCAGCGATTATCCCTTCTTCGCGCTACCTGTCCATATATATTATAATATTTATTAATTGTTATTCAATGCTGAATATACACACGTTTTAGGAATTTAAGTTATAGAAGATACATAGTTTTATCTTCTTTTATTGTGTTAACTCTCATGGTGGAAATGCATTGTATCATTACAAATGAAGTTGAAAATGTCGCTCTGAGGCGGACAGAACAGGTCCAATTATTTAATAAAAACTGGAACCAGTACAATAAAATTTGCGTTTTTATTAAAAATTAATAATACATACATAGTTTTATATTTCTAAGATTCTAAAAATATGTTATAAGGTTTTACAAAACTGAGTATTTTTTTAAACAAATAATCTTAAATCTTGTATGTATTGTGTATTCAATAAAAAAGAATAATCATTGACAAAGACATGAATATCAATAATATTTTTTTCCATATACACGTCGGCTTTACGATGACATCTATGTGTAATTTTCATCAATATATATTTATGTTTTTATCGTATGTAACACAACATTTTATTATGATATCACGAAAAATGTTCATAAAAAAGATAATATATTTTACTGCGATATCACGATAAACATTTAACATTACAAACACATAAATTCGATTATTTTTCGGGTGAACTACGAAAAAACTTTAGGTAATTGAAGAATTTGAAGTGGCGAAGGGTGGAGGTAGATTGTTAAGATTCGACATAAATAGTAAATTGAATTAAATCCTGCCTAATCCAAGCCATATTAGGTAATAGCAAAAAATATTCGTTTATCTATAAAGTACTTACCTAAATTATGTTTAGGCAGGACTTAATGAATTTTAAAAAACTAACCAACACTATCTGTAATATGAATTCTTAATTCATCGAAAACAAATAAGTATATAGTATATACCTACCTAAACTATTATGTTTAGTTTAGGCAGGGTTCATTTTATTTTAAAAAAATAACCACCCCCATCTACAATTTGAAAACAAATAAGTATGTCTGACAAAGTTTAGTGTGCATTATTTACATGGCCCCCACAAGGGGTGGGCTGACAGGGCTCTAGCCTTGGGGGCCGGGCTTAAGGGGGGCATGGCGTGGCGGATCGACCAGCCAAGTGAGATAAACACACATCACAAAATTGCACTAATAGTAAAGAATGTCGCTTGCGGCGCTATTTCACTTCAAGCATACTATTTGACAACTCCACAATTCAAGTGGGTGTATTAAAAATACAAAAAATCGCTATAAAATACCCTAAATTTTACCTTGAACAGTATTTTTATTACACAACTGTAGATCATCACACTGACTTTAACCTTAGCGATATGTAGGGGGCCCGCCAAAGATTCTAGCCTAGGGACCCACTTCCAAATGTGGAGGCCATGATTATTTATGTCGATTCTTAACAGCGTACCTCCATCCCTTGCCAGTGATAGATATGTAGTATTAAGTGTGATGAGAAAATTGTATATTTTTAACTATTATTAATTAACCGTAATTCCAAAAAGGTCGACAAGCACTGTCTTACCGGACGTATGAAAATGGTCTTGATTTTTATTTATTTAATATAAATAAGTATACAGGTGACACAAATGTATTGTTATGGACACGTTGATAGATGACACTAACTACTTTTCACAAAGGACTAACAGTAATCTAAATTAATTATATATAATAGTTATTGTATAATATTATTAATCGTGACATGAGTATTTTGTCGTTCGGTTTAACCGAAAAATTCAATGTACCTAGCCATTATTACTGCTATGTTAACCATTATTACTTACCGAAAAATACAAAATTTAATATTGAGTACTTACAAAATTATTTGGTTGGCAGGTATATATTATGTCAGTATTATTTAACTCATTTTAACAGCAGCAGGATTCTATTCAATAATAAACTCAATGTAACCAATGATTCTAGATGTTTTATTTTAAGCACTTTTTAAATATATTTTTAGGTGTGAAGGTATAGAGATGAAAGTCTGTTTGAAGTGGCTTGAATGAATTGAGGGGAAGTTTATTGCTGACAAATAAATAAATATAATGATAAAAATGACAGGACAACGTTGTGATACAGTCAGTGATGTCCCTAGACGAAATGCCGCCCTTAGGCAGTGCCAAAATGCCGCCACATTTTTTTATACAGTACCTACTTTTTATCATCCTTTCATTAATTCAATATCTAATATATGTGTTGTATGGTTATATTAATAACAAGATATACACCACTAAATCCAATTAAAATCCCATCTCTGCTTCAATAGACAATATTACGAGTCTACTGTTTCAGATAGGTTTAAAAATACATTTATCAGATACATTTAAAAATTCACCTGACAACTTCCAAAACTCGAGAGTGACTGGCAAATATATTGGGATAGATTTTAAATTAGGTAAGTATGTACCAAGCTATAATTCAAATATAATTCGCACATTTGCATTCACCAAGAACGTGACGTCCATGGAGTCAACGGAACTAAACTAGACATCGCGAACCCGACAAAAAAAATACTGTTAAATTTTTATAGTAAATAATATCTAAATATCTTTTGTTTCCAACCAGTGAGCTGATTTTTTTAATGGAAAGATATTTCCGTTATTACTAAGTTTATGTAGCTATTTCTATATATATACCTATATTATATACCAAATGATTTATCTCGATTTGCCGCCCTTTGGGTAACTGCCGCCCCCAAGCGACGCTCAATCTGCCTACCCCCACGGGACGTCACTGGATACAGTGTACTGGTGTGACTATGTTAAATTGCTGAGATTACTGATACTAAGACTAACTCATCGATAGTACATGAATATTCGGTAAATTGCGAGAGTCATTGTTGATATAGTTTGCTATTGGGAAATCTGCTGGCCTCTGCATTATTGCAACTTCGACCGTTTTGATGGCCTAGCCAGAGGAAGTCAAACCACATCAGATAATGTCACGCTTGTAGAATATGCTGACTGTAGACGGGACGATTATGCGATATTTAAATTACTTGCTAATTCTTACATTGTCGAAATAATGCTGACAAGGTCCGAGGTCGTTGACCGCTACAACTTTATTACACTCTTATAAAATCATATTCTAATATTACAGGTAATGTGCGACGAATGCATCTTATACTTAGTAAAAGCGAAACTATCAATTCTGTGTATTCATTATGACAGATTAAAGTATATATCTAATGATTTCTGTGGTGAAAGTTTTTACGCGCATACACAAAAATTTCCAAAAGAGTGGATTCCACTGATTGTAAAAAAAAACCGTCATGACTTACTCGACAAACGAAATTAAAATCAAAAACAGTAGGTAGACGAGATCGATCTATAGACTTTTTTTTAAATCTACATACATACTTAAACTATTATTAAAGACGCAAACCAATTACCTAATTATCGATAAAGTATTTATTTTTCTTAAAATTAACAGATAGCAATATACAATGTAATTTTCTCTATGACTGATGAAGATTAATATATTGAATTCAGGTACATATTTTGAAAAATAAGTAAGTACGAATAAAAATACCAATTTTATTAATAATAACACTTAAAATAATGTACGCAATGTATTATGGCAGGTAGGTCCACTATAGTCAGGCCGTGATACGAAACTGTAAACATTAATGGTAGTGCTAGTTATTGGTCATACTGCGAATATAATAATTAATGATTGTTGAATTTTAAAATGAATGATGTGAACTTAAACGAAATATGCAAAAATCTTCATTTATTGGGAACAGGTCACCATGTTGCATTCTAGGATAACTAGCACTACCATCATAATTTGCAATTCAGTGTAACGACCAGAATATATTCGGCCGTCGGCAGGTAGGTAATTCTTATTAGGGAATCCAATCCCGAGCCAAAATTCTGATCCCGGAATTTCGGGATTACAATTTGACAATCCCGGGATCCCGGAACTGGTTCCGGGATTGGCATTTTTTCCATTGTTAATATATTTTTTTTTATTCACAAATAACATTGATAAAATCGGTCAAAAATAAATCTAGTATAATTTATACTATTTAAGATATTTATTGTTAATATTGTATACGTTCAATCTTGGAATTACATAAGTTTAATGGAGTAAATAATATTGTTATATAAATAATAATGTAAATTTAATATGAGATTGCTGTTTCTGATAGTAAAGACTTAATGAATGGGTTAGCGAGATTTCAAATAATTAAGCAAATCATGGTGTATTTATGGCCTTTCCGCTTCATAAATATAATTAGTCAGCCAAATGTAAAACTGCCGTAAAACGTATGAGATCATGGTGGAATTACTTTGTTAATAGTGCGAAGCATTGTTTTTTTCCAATCTTTCTCATTTTTATAAATTTATGTGAAAAAATAAAATGAATCGGCAACTTACACATAGGTATAAATCAAATTTCATTCAAACTCAGTTTATTTCCAATGTAGTTATTTGTTATTAAAAGTATTTTTTTTGTTATATTTTCTTTTTTTATTTTATTTTCCATAAAAATTGATAAAAAAATCAATCCCGAAAGTTTCGAGGTTATGTTTATCAATCCCGAGATTCATATGTATCGAAAATAGCTCGGGATCCCGGGATTGCAATCCCTACTTCTAATCTATCTGTCTAAGAACGGAGAAAATGGACAATGTTTCACTTCGGCCGTATATTTATATTTCTTAGTTGCATATTATAGATAAATACATAAATATTGTAAATAAAAATTTCTTCAACACGTATTTTTGTGTATCCCAAGTTCCTCCACACACAAGAATTGTAATGTTCTTATGCACTTTTATGTTAACTAAAAATAAGTGACCAAACCAAGATGTTAAAATAATTACCCACGTAAAACGTAAAAATATCAATAGAAACATCCAGGCTTGCAAAAATCATAAAGTAAATATGGAAATCGAAGCGGAAACCTCCACTATGAAAAGCCAGTATATTCTGTATTGGACCACAAGGGTTGTCTATATTATGTTCAATCCGGGCCCCTGAAGACTGTTATAATAGTTGGGTACAAATCTGTTTTACTGGAAGTCAGGCAGGAACAGCGGCAATTTTCATTGGCTTATTCATGAATTCAACAATGATCCTAACCTAACCTAACAAATAATCCTCCAGTATATCGGCTATTTTTTAAATTTGTTTGCCAATGAGTCCAATGACTTCCACTGAACAAACAAAAACCAATATTTGTTTTTTTTCACAGTAATATTATTTAGTCGAGTGTTCTTTATAATATAACATGATGCCAAATAACCTTAAACCGAAAAGATATAAGTGTTATCAACCTTGTACGTACTTACATAATTATGTAACAATTAAAATAAAGACTATTTTGAAAATATTTTAAATATGTTTATACAACTGGGGATATCAAATGAGCACTATTCAAAACCAGGTTCGAAATGCTAAAGTTATGACGTGTAAACCAATATAATATAACTCAGTAGTTTAGTTTACCACAGTTCAACATTTTGTTGTTTGACGGTAAAAAAAAAACTCACGTATTATTCTCCTATTTGTTATGCTAAGTACCTACAAAAAAAACTATATAAAAGTAGTCTTCAATGGTAATGCGTCAGTGAGAAAAATAATACCTCCAAAGCAAAAAAATATTGGTTCCAAAATGAATGGAGCAGTTACCATATTTTTGTTAGCAGTTTTTGTGGTTTTTGTGCAGGTGAGTTAATAATCAAAATATTATTAAAATACATATTACACTATAATTAAGCACATGATGATAATGATAATAATATTAACTATATACACATATAATACATAGGTTACATTTAATGTTAAATAAAAAAAATCACACATCAATAATATAATTTAGCTGGCGCCGGACATCGGTTATAGTTAAGTCTGTAATATCATTTAAGTACGTTAATTTATTACAAATTCGATCGAATTTCAATTAGTTGAATCAGAAGTATATAGGATAGAATGTAGTTACTTATTAGAAATAATTCGCATGAATCCTAGACGGATGGATAGTTTAAACTAAAAACTAGAGCACTCCCCCAGAAAGAGAAAAAAGTTCAAGTCTTAATTGGTCCATTTATATGTTTTTTTTTTACCAAGAGTATATACGTCATTTCTAAAGATGCCAATCAGTAACTGGAATTTAGTACGTAATTATCTTGAAAATAATACAGTTTTGAGTTAACTATACAATTTTTATTTGCGAGATGTCGCAATCTGTACGATAAAAGTGGGGCCTCGAAACAATTCATACCAGTTACCAAAATAGGATACAATATTATCCAAATCACATCAAAATACCTGCAAACAACATCAAAATGGCTTATAACATAAGCACTGAAACAAATACGTACTTGTCCACAATAAATTAAACAACTTTTATTATTATGTGTCAACATTGTCATCTTCAATAATAAGTATTTTACAGACCCATTTCTTTTATTCAATCAATAATTCAGAAGATTTGAGAGTGTAATATTATTTATTATATCGTCGGCATACTGGCAGACAACGTTAAATGACCATTTTGACATAGTAATGCAGCTTGGTAGATATCAACACGCTCTGGACGTCTGGTAAAACAAGCTTCGCCAAATTCATTATAATTCCTCCCTAATTTTATGATGTAACTACATGTTAAGTCGATATTGAATAATATTATTACTGGTGCAATTTGATAAGCCTTGCATGTAATAACTACTTGTTAAATTTGTCGCGATTAAGTAGGATGCCCGTAGCTTAATTAGTCAAGCACATTGGAGCGAATCCAGTGATTATAGGTTCAAGTCCCGTCGGGCGTGATAATTATTAAAAAAAAGATTTAGTATATTATAACTATTTTAGTTAAGTATATCTATGAGTTTATGGTTTTTATTTTATTTTATTTTTTATCGTATGCGGTAAAACCGTTCAGCGCATCGGGCATTCAAGTCCTTAAACCCGCGGTAAAATTGTGGTTTCTAAATACAGTTTTATTATGGATTTATTCACAAAAATACAGCTTAATAAAATAATGAAATTTTTCGTATCTACTAATGAGTAAACCGTAGTAAAACACTTAGTACAAATTTATCCGTGGCTTAAAACTTATTATTTTTTACTTGCTACATTTACTAAACAACTAAACTGTCAGACGTCTACCAGTCAAGTGTCAGTGTGGTTTCTGAGATATTTGTTTTTATTTTACCAAATTATATCTACGCCAACTGAATATCCAGTTTTACCGTCTTAGAGTTTGGTTTAGTCAGTTTAGTGAGATATTTTAATTCAATTATCTCAAAACTACGATTTTTTCCATATTGCAGTACGCTTTGAGGACTGCGATATATTTACCTAATTCTTATAAACACACATATTATTATTATACATTCTAATTTTGTATAAATACAAAGTCGTGGGTCACGGGTTTGATACGACGGCTAGCCAAAAAAAGCTTGATGTTTTTCCAATGTGCATTAACTCAATAGGTTAAGTTAGATAAATGGCTAATAAATTATTTATTGTAAATAATGTTACACCTTCCACCCTGTAGAGACCCTAATGCTCTGTTCAGGATCGAACACAGGTAATTTACTTAATACCTACATATTTTCCATCCACGTCCACGATAGCCGCGCGGCTTAAGCGTCGGCCTATAGCGTCGTGGGTCCCAGGTTCGAATCCTGGGTCTGGTAAGTACACATATTGTTTTTCAATTTATGTATGAGTCAAAGTATGGACCTGATAGGTTGAGCAAGTGGGTGATATCCATTTCTCGTAAAAACAGAATCTGGTAATACAAACCTCCACTTTGTGGAGGCGCATATGATCTTATTCAGATCGGACATGGTCGAATAAACATATTTTAATATTAATAGATATCTCTTTAAATCGAGTATTGATTACTTGCTTCTACTATTTTATTTGAGACTTCATCTATGTTTTGACGATATTAACATATTCTGTTTCTATAAAGATTTTTGATCCATCACGAAAATATATCGTCGGTGTTTTGTAAAAAGGGCGAATCAACCATTTTGGCGAAATCGAGATTTTAATGAAAATTCAGTATGTACCCCACTAGCTTTGTTGTGTAAAAACGGCGAATTTTTATCACAGGAAAGTTTTTAAAAACGATAATCGACTAAAATTAAATTAATTAATTACGAAATAAAAAGCAAATGTGACATATTAGGCCTTTTAAAATATTATATAATAATACATATTATAATGACGGTATTCTTTCTAAGCTTTATTATAAACTTGTTAGATATTTATAATCATCTACAGGTAAAAAACAAATAAATGTCAAAAGTTAAGAATCCTCCTCCTGTAAAGTAGCATTTTGGTTAATTCGCCCTTTTTACAGAACACCGACGATATAAACTGTAGTTTTCTTAATATATTTAATGTGACCACAACCGTTTCTTCCATGTTAATCAACATCGTTTTAAATGCATTAAGAATGCACAATGCTATTAAATGACAAATCTATATCCCATATTGTATGTAATGATTTTTTTATCTGTGTACTGATAATAATATAATGTATACGTTGAAAGAAGATTTTGGAAATGAAAGAAATGTTAAAAATCAATTAATTATATAGATACGTCCGAATGTATCCATAACTTAGTTAACAACATAACAGAATTCGATCTTTTATCAGTGAATCAAATATTTACTCAAGAATGATACAAAAAAGTCTTCTTTAAAATATTTTATCATGTAAATGAATCTTCCTTAAATTATTGATCACATAAAACAAACGAATCCTACGGGGTTAATTGTTATTTAAATAATGGCCAAAGTGCAATAAAATTTCACTGCACACACTACTTAATTTTATGAATTAATTACAACAGTGAAACTTCATTAGCATTTCAAATCTTACAATACAATTATTAATTTCTTGCACTAATTACGTATCTAAATACGTAAATACGTATCTAAATAATGGTAAAAAACTGATCACATTAATGACATTGCTCAATGCACAAATTGTGGTTACATGTAAATTGTACGTAAAACATTTCACCGTGGCAGAGTTTGCCGTGAGCTTTACATGGGAAAGAGATGACCGTATACTATACGGTCTCCAATTTTATTAGATTCAATAAGAACATTAATTCAATTTTCATAGCTGATTTTGGCAAAATTCAAAATTCAAAAATGAAAACCTAACCTTACCTAACCTCACCTAACCTAACAAATAATCCAATATATCGGCTATTTTCAAAATTTATTTGCTGCTGGCTTCCTGTAAAGTATAAACCGGCAACAACCGTGTTTTATTTAGACATGAATTTTATGTCAATACTATACAACCCAAAGACGTTGAACGGTCTTTAATACATGGCCATAATACATTTCCTATACAACATTTCATGGTGAAGTGTAATATGGCGAACTGCATACGAACAAGTTTCCGGACACGACAAATTGTATGTATATACATACCATACAATATTATTATTATCATCTGGATAAAGACCTTCATGACGCATTTGCTTTTCCCTCCACCACCCGTCACGTCTCCACATTCCTTATGCAGTAGTATACCGTGGCGTAACGAACGTTAGGCGCCCTTAAATATTGTGCCGAGAGTGTTTCACGAAAAATTCCAAAGACCTTGGTTGGTGTGCACTAGAATGTGCGTGATTATCGATTTTATGAGAAAAAAAGTTCTCGCTGCTGTAAAATTCCCTGAACTTTTTGGATGGTTAGAAATTTTCCTTCGAAGATACTAAGCCGTAATGGCCAACCGGCCCAACTGAGGGACATAATGACTTGAGATGCTCTTAACTTTGAACCGACATGTGGGGATACTTTCAGAGGATGTGATCGGCATCACGCAATTCGCCACATAAGCAAATCAGATATTCTATTAGGTCAAGCTGATAGAGCTTGAAGGCAAAACCACAGTGTCTTGTTAAGAACTGATGTCCAACCTGAGAACCAATGGTATTCAGTTAATCTGGTTATCTCCACGCGCCACTTTATATTTGGAGAAAACAAATGCATTCACGGTGCAGTGGTTTTCAAAGTAGTGGTCTTAAAAATATCAATTAGTTGAATGGGTGGCCTCTCTTCTCCATGCAGGTTCTCAAATGTTGAAATCAATGTCACTGTCACCATAATACGTAAATTTCGAAAACTTTAGAAAAAATATTCATTAAATTATTTGGTTAATTTGGCAAATACAATGATGTCAAAATTTAAATGTGGATTACTCTTAACCACAGCTTATACAGCATGTTAACAATGACGTCCCTAGACAAAATGCCGTCCCTAGGCAGCGTCAAAATAAGCCCCCATTTTTTTATACTTTACTAACAAAATATATACTACTAAATCCAATTTAAATGCCACCTCTGCTTCAATAGACAATATTGCGAGTCTACGGTTTCAGATACATTTAAAAATACACCTGACGACTTCCAAAATTCGCGAGTGGCTTGCGAAAATATTTGGATACATTTTAAATTAGGTAAATATGTATCTGCACGTATTATTGCTGGTCATCAAGGACGTGACATCCAAGGACAACGGAAGTATACTATACATCGGCAACCCGACAAGAAACACAGTACTGTTAAACCTTGTATGTAAATTAATATATTTTGTTTCCAACCAGTGAGCTGAATTTTTAATGGAAAAATATTTCCGTTGTTACTTACTTATAAGTTTAGGTAACTATTTATGCATATACCTAATGATTCTCCTCGTATACCTAAAGATTTGCCGCCGCTCAATCTGCCTACCCCCACGGGACGTCACTGCATGTTAATAATATCATTACATGAAAATACATTATAATATATCTGGTAATTTTTCCTTGGCGGAATTTAAAACAGTTCAGATAGAGTAGTAATTAGATATAATTCATATAAGTCATTGATGGATCGATAGCTTATTCTATAGGAGAACTCACACGGACATTGAATAATTTTATGAATTCGAATCCTACTGGGTCTAACTTTTTTCTATGATTTTGTAGTAGCTATATTGTATGATTTTGAGGTTTTTCAGAATTATGGTACCTATTTTATTTATTTAACATGCGTAAATTTTGTTCACATTGAAAATTTAATTTAAAAATAATTAACTTTATAGTGGTTACAACAGACCTAAAATCATTAGAGCTAAAATAATTAAACTGAATTTATTTTGTTCACGCCTGTGTTTAATTAATTAATTATTAAAGCAATATAAACCTGTTGACGTATTGATATTTAATCAAAATGAAAAACATTATCGTAGTATATTCTTGGGTTTTCACCGTGTCTCCTTCTTCCTTCTTTACTCGACGTTTCGGAATCTTAAATAATATACCTATATCATGAATACAAAAAAAAATTTATTATACTAATAATGTAATATTGTATAATATTTGTGTTATGTTATATATTTTTCCAGCTATTTCACAATATTCTGAGTTTATGTATAATGTATGTAAGTAAAGTTATCAGCGGGACACAATACTACCTAGAATGGTAGAATTCTTATTTTCACCGCGTGTAAGGCCTTTCGCTCATGGAGAAACTAAAATCCGACGAATTTGTTGGTGGTGGAACTTATTAACTGACCAATGAATGTTGCTTCGCACACGGCACTATTGAAACCCACTTGAAATAATATTAATCTCATAACCTCAAACTATCAAACACAATGTCTTTCCAACGCCATTCAAAGTTTTTCCATAATATCTTTACGGGAATATTCTGGCAGTCTGTAATTATATACGCAGGGTTATTTCTCAACTTCCGCCACAAAATTTAAATTAAAAATACATTCGCCCATCTTTAACATTTGATGTCTTGACTTGTTATTGCTTGTTCAGTTCAGTGCTACCAATTTTGGTAAGAAAATATGTTTTTTCATCAAATCGACTGATTTTGGCACCACTGTTTTATGGGGGACTGGAAACTGAGAGACTGGGAGACTAGCATGTCGCCTCTCTTCAGTTTAGTCGCGAACGTTTTCAAACTGATAGATTTCAGTCTTAACGTGAGCGAGCCGCCAGTGAAATAGATTAGCTAGATACTGGCTGGAATCTTAGTTTCAGTGTAGTCTTTCTTGAGTATTCTCGTGAGCGGTAAGCCTAAGTCGCAAAAAATACGTGAGCAAATATAAATATATTAATTACTTATATAAATCAATTAAGCATACCTACTTAAAATAATATAGATTAATACCGATATTTCCAATTATATTTTACTTATAATATGTTTTGAAATAAATAGTATAATGGCTAATAAAATTCACTGTTCTAATTTAAAAATACAATTCGGTTAAATACGAAACTATCTTTAAAGCCAACCATTAACGTTTGCGACATAAAACGTCGTTTACCACTAATTGAATCATGAACTTATCAGTATTTGTGAATAGACGCCACAATACATAGTACTTATTGTTTTAGATAAATTGTATGTACTTGTAATTGTATGTATGATAAACTGTAAATTGTATGGAAATCTTTCACTAGATGTCATCGGTACCTATTCTGCCATGCTAAGTAAAAATGCAGTGTTTTTGGTTTCAGTGAAATGAGAACCCAAGTTTTAAACTACATTTTATATTATATTATGTAAAAATATTGGATTGTAAAAATATAGGTACACTGTCTGTATTACAACGTTTTTCTTAGCTTGTATTCTTATTTATTTTGTCCGGTACAAATCTTGCAATCGATTTTTAACTAATTTCCCAACTAGTTAGACATTTGAAACTTTTATAATATATCAGAACACGATGCCAGTGCATTTTTTTAAATACTTTTAGCCATCTTTAAGTAGAATTCAATTCATTTTCAGTTAATTCTCTTTTGTATGAAAAGTTATTTCGACACCATTATTGGTTGCTAGGGGTCTGGGGTCCTAGCAACTAAATTATTAATATGTAATCAATGTGAATGTCAAAATGATAATTCAGTATTATTTCTGTCAAGTACAAATTTTTTTGATCTTTTAAGCTAGTCAAGTCAAGTTTATATGATTCAACAGAAAATTTAAAAACGTTGTATATAAAAAGTCTTGTAATTATTATTTTATCAGGGCAGTATTAATGTAATCTCCCTTTTAAGTGTGTATTACTGTTGCCTCTGTTCCAGAGTCAAACCTCAGCGCAATGGGCCACAATCTACGCAGCCCGGACGAAATGCACTCTCAAGACTTTGGTAAATTCAACCATAGTCCGAAAAGTTCGCGATGGAGATTTCTCACTTATTAATCCAGCAGTGAAAGACTATGCCTATTGCGTCTACAAGAATCTCGGCCTGGCAACGCCTGATGGGGAAGTCGACAAGGAGGCCGGACTGAAGCTCATCTCCAAGTATACTGACCGTGAAAAATTCTCAACTGCTGTTGATGGCTGCAAAAACCAACCCGGGACAAGTCGTGAAGAGAAATTATGGAATACTCTTGTCTGTTATAACGAACGTTATCCTGATGATATTTTTGTATTGTAAATTAATATTTTAGGCTCTTCGTGCATTACGATGGCTAGACGTTACCAAAAATCATAATAATAGTTAACTTAGTATTCGCAAGTGTTGACAGTGTCTACAAGAATGATCGTGGCAAATCTCTATCCAAGGGTAGTCAACCCGGTCCCTACCGCCCACTAATGGGCGTTCCAGCTTGCATGGTGGGTGTTAGGTGTTTTAAAAACATTTTCATTATGTTTTCATAAAATTCCCCATGACGATTTAAATTTCAGAAAATATACTATTCGTATCGCCCTTGCATAAGTTTAGTCCATGTTACGTAAGTGAAACTAAATGACGCACTAGTACGTATATCCAGTATTTAGTTTCGCAGCATCAGCCTAAGGGATCTTATTAATAATTTAATTAATAAATGTAATTTCGCTTCCACGTATGCAAAGTATAAATAAAAAGATAGATTTAACTGCAGTAAGTTGTAAGTAATTATTATTATATCTATGCATTAACTTGCTGTTACTCTGATTTACAATTTTTATAAAATTTAGTAAAGTTACTTCCCTACTTTATAAATCACCATTACTGTGGAACCGGTTGGCGGTTAGGAAATTTTACTACTTAAAGTGATACAAAAGTGGGTGAAAGGTATAAATAGGTTGACTACCCCTGCTCTACATGAGCACAAAGGAATTCAAAATTTAGCCTTTTGCGAGCATCTCTTAGGCGAAGATGGCAGGCCGTGATAATTTCATGGCCAAAGAGCGGGAGTGGGAGACAGAAACGCACGGTGTATGCTGTTGAGGCTGGTTTATTTTATCGTAGATACAGGGTATTGTCATTAGCGGTGGGTTGGTAATGGCGATTTTTCGAGCTGCAGACGTGGTGTCGCGGGCTGGGCTGCTGATGCTTGGTATCCGAGGCGAGAGTCAGTACTTGCGGCTTGGTGATGCGGTCTTTTTTGCGGGAGATGCTGGCTGGGCTGGAGTTGCTTGTAGCTTCGCGTCCGAGGCGAGAGTTTTTTTGGCGGTCGATGCTGTTCGTTCGGCGTCAGGGGCAAGAGAGAGAGAGCTTTTCGCGCCCATCCAACTGTCAGATTGCCGGCATCATCGCGCTCTCTGTTTTACCGATGGATTGAGTGGCGGCGCGAGCGACCGTTTTCGGCAGACCGCGTCTGTGTTTTGGCGGGAGCGTGGACGAATTCGAATTTTGAGGCGGCGGGCTCCGCTCGGCCGGGGGTTGCGAGAGCCGCGAAAAGTGGACGTAGGCTGTGGTGTTATGGGAAAGTTGATGGTTCGGTCAATCCTTTGACGTGATCTCCTGTGGTATCAACCTGTAATATTTGTCACTGTCGCATTTTGTTGATGTGTACTTGGCATAATGTTCGATGTTGGGACGGTTTGGAAACGAGCCGGTAAACGTGCAGATATGGATACAGACTATAATAGATAGATATCTACAGACCTACAAACTTATATAAAGAATGGACGGGGGAGCCACTGTCGAAAACTACCCAATCAAAACTCGCAACTGTACAGAATCTGACATTCAACGGCGTCCATATGGTAGTTCGTAGTTCCATTTTTTTCCATCCATCCGTTCTTTAGATGATAAGTTTGTAGGACTGTACGCGCAAGTACCTTGACGCGTGAACGTGTGTATCCGCGCACTAGGGCGCAGACACACGACACTTCGGTTGGCGTGCGTCAACGCAGATATTACTTGTTTCCAAATGCATCCAATTAGCACCTCCAATTTTTGCAGTTCCGTGTATCTGCGCCCTTAGATGACCAGATCTAGTTATTGAACATCAAACCTGCGGCTTCCTTCAATTTATGGTAACGTCTAGCCGTCGCAATGTGTGATTGACCATCTTTTAGTCCTTCTTGCTAATTTTAGTAAACAACTTGTGAATAATAAATTACATGGTATCCGTTACGTCCAAAAAGCCTAGTCCAGATCGGCATAATAAATGTTTATAAATGCTTATGCTCTTTTTTATTTATTTCGCCGCTATTGGAAAACGTGTGGAGATGTATTGACAAACAAAACAAATGTTACCGTATTAGCGCGAAACATAATATAACTATTTCATTAACACATAACTTCGCGGTAAGTATATGGTTTTCAACACATTTAATATTTTGATAGCAATGTTTGCAAGTGTGAACGTGCGTTGAGTTTCAAACAAATGATTGTGTAACGGTGTAACTAGCGGTATAATTAATTGTTTGCGGGCAAATGTGTATTAATATGGTTTAGGCTAAATGAAAACAAAAAAGTATTTTTTTGTGAATCTTACACTATTTTTTATCAAATTAAAATATGCCTTATCTGTCTGGTGACAGTATTAACTTAATTCTTATAATTTTTATACCCATATTATTACTCAATAAAGAACTGAAATATTTAATAAATTGTAGTTATTATTGCTTAGACCAGGGGCCGACAACCTTGTCGCCACGAAAGGCGCATTACATAATATTATTTTGAACATAGCCGGGGGCGCATAACATATACAAACTTTTCTTTAATGCTGATAACTATTCAAAATCTCAATAGAACTTAAAATATTGGTTTAATCCCGAATATCACAGAAATGTGCATTATTAATAACATGGAGTTCTATAAATTTAACACCATATTAATCAATCAATAAATAATAATGAGAAGATACATACATATCGACATAAATCAATATAAAATATATAAAACTAATATTTCAAGCTTTAAAATAAAAAATACAAATACTAAAAAGGTTAAACAACAAACCAAGATTCAAATTTTCAACATTATTATAAATTTTAATTGATAATGTATTTTAAAATGGGTGTTCTTATATTTAAATATACATACATAATTTATATTTATATACGAATATATTATGCTATGCAAAAAAAATCAATGCGACACTTGGCACTGTAAATCTTCAGCTAAATTATTAGTCAGGTACATCCAAGTGAGGGTCTGTAAGTCTTGATCGATATTTTGATTTTGTATTTCATGTTGGAAAACAGAGACTCGCAAAAATATGTAATATCAAAATATCAAGATATTTTTAATGCACATTGTCCTTAATTAGAATAACTATTCTATTCGAGTAAATTCCAAAACATTTTATCATTATAATGTGCTTTTAAAAATATAGTGTCATTTTATATATTCATTATTTCCAATTATAGGTCTTCAGTATTACTAATTTCAAAATATGTTGAAATCACACTGGGTATATAATTTTTAGTAATATTAAATGGATTTATAAAAAATCTCACTACTGGTTCTAATAACACAAATTCCTCAAATCTAGAAGAAAACTCTTCTATGAGAGTATCCATTATCTTTATATATAATGTAAAAATAGTTTTTTCTTCTCCCAAATTCTCAATAATATGTTTAAGATTTGGAAAATGTGATAATGATTTTTTTTTATTAGAATATCTTGAGGGCGCATCAATTATTCTCTGAGGGCGCACCGGCGCCCGCGGGCGCCGCGTTGCCCATCCCTGGCTTAGACTGTTATAGAGATCGGCAACGTGGTGCTCATGATATATATTAATTTGTTGCGTCCACACTAGGCAAAGAAATTTTATCACAAAATAACTTAATTGAGTGGTTGACTCGCAAAATCCATTCTGGATTTTTTTCAAAAATAAAACCGTCTTTTTTTAAATTACATGACAGTTCCTTGTGAATTTGGGTATTTTTCATCACTTATCGCTATTTTATCAGTGAATTTTGTATGGAGTGGAAACCGTTTTCACGACCTTTCCTTAAGTAGGAAAAGTCTCCAGAGCGGTTATTGTGACTTGGCGACTTAATTATGAAAAAATTGTCTTTTTAAGATTCCCTTATAGATGCCAAGATTAATTTATTGTTTCATGCAGGCCATTTAATAGGGGAGTTAGGAGGGGCAATTTGCCACAGGCCTCTTTTTCCAATACTGTTAACAAATAATAAAATCTTTTTTTTGACAAATATCGATTAACACATAGTGTTACAAGGAACTGTTGTTAATTGCTTTAGTTTTTTTTTTCTTTTATTTTGTTAACTGTCAATTCATGGTGGAACTGCATTGTATTGTTTTTATTTAATAAAACGCAATTTTTTTTATAGCACTTATTCCACTTTATTTAATATATTAGGACCGGTTTCGTCCGCCTCAGTGGGACATTTTTAACTGAAAAGTTGAAATTGTCCCACTGAGGCGGACGAAACCGGTCCTAATATATTAAATAAAGTGGAATAAGTACTATAAAAAAAATTGCGTTTTATTAAATAAAAACAACAATGCTTTAGTTTGTATCATATCTGCGAGTGTAGAAGAAAGATAGAGTGTAGAATGGTATCAGATTCTTGTAGCAATGTAGGCGACTCATTTAGGTATCGGTATCGTTTCACTGTGAAATAACGAAAAGGAAAGCATATATTAACATATGCATCCTCTCGCTATATTATGACTATATATGAGTAAGAATGCTTGCTGTACCTATGAATCTTTTTATTATATATCGTAGATCATAGAGCGTTTCTAGAATTGGTTTTAACCTTACCTTACAAAAAAACTTTGTTTCAAACTCATATAGTTCAATATATCCAGGCCGGGCCCCACTTTTTGAATTATTTTTATAATAGTGATTGTAATATTTTTTAAATCTCGTAAGTAATTAATGACTTTTATGTCCCACTAAAGTATACCGATGATTTATAAAAATATCTTAAATACATATCGATTGGATTAAAAGTAAACAAAACCAAGTAAACGACAGTAGAATTAATTAGTTAAGAAACCTGTTCGAGGACGCGCCAAGATATGCATTGGTTTTTAGAGCTGGTAACGATGATTTTGCTGAGAATTTCTTGCAGATGTGAGTATTGAAACAGTAGAATTCATTCATCAATTCTTTTGTGGAAAACCCGTAGGCATTTATCTCTCTACGCTGAAAGTAACTTTTCGCAAGTGTGAGTAAAAGTTTAAAAATAAGGTTAAAAGATTATCTTCTCTTCGACTTGTTTATTGCTCATTATTTGATCGGTTGCCAGAATGCCATTGGTCGAAGTTTTATTTCGAAAAGGTCAAGACTTTTCTAATATATTTATCGCACCGTATCCTTTTTCAGAAAGTGCTGTATCCATATTATCATGGTCACTCTAAATATAAATTAACCACTTTTTTATCATTATTTCAATATTATGTAGTCAATTTGGAATATTTTGTACGCATATGTTAGGTACTTTCGATGCGTCAAAGCCTTATTTATAATACAGGGGTTCTTAACCTGGCCAGTAATACATGCGCCCGCGAAGTTATTTTCGTGGACCCAAGGTATCAGCAATAATTGAAGCCTCCCCCTCAATAATGATCTATGTTATATTAGGGTATTTTGAGATGATCAAATAAAACTATTTTGTAGAGAAGAAATTATTTATAATTAAAAAGCCTCTTCTGAATTCCTTAGTCACTTATTTTTAAGTATTCCTTTTTCAATCTTCCAAGTGAATTTTTCTCTGTGAAGTCTTTTTACATCCGCAGGTTTAACAAAAACTGTCGTATCATCCTCCATTTTGAAAGATGCATAGATCATAATTGTAGGGAGGTCAACAAAACGGAACAAAATCAAGTGACTTAATTTTGCTAAATAAAAAAAATATGGCAAAACAGAGGCAATGTGATGTAGATCATTGTTGCATATTTAGTTCAAAACTGCCAAAATGTAACATAGGCCAACTTTGCGGCATTCGAGAAATTTGCAGCGTCGTATGGGGAGCGGGATAGTCTCGACTCTTCTGTAGACTCATCCATTTCAATTCGTGACACTCAATATGCGGGTACACAAAGCGCTTAACGTCAGCGGATAGCAGAGCCAGTCTAAAAACAAAAAAAAACAAAAAAATTCTTTCTTAGCACTACGGTGCATGATTGTAGCATCAGTCCCGTGCGACTCCGTTTCGGGACGAAATGAGCACTTAAAATCACTTCTTTCAGACACGTTTAAAGCGTCATAGAAAGCGGCCGTGTATATCCACGGCTGTGCATATATGTCGTGTGGTGGTGGGAACTTTATCGTAGATCATTATTGAGGGGGGGGGCTTCAATTATTACTGAATTAATTTGCCATTGCAACAGAGATGAAACATTCACGTATTGTATGTATTATCATTGTATTATTCATAATATCAAGTAGTAGTATTATGTGCCAAAATATTATCCTTTAAACATACATGTCGTTCTGAAAATAACGTTAACAATATTCGAGCAAATCCTTTATTACACATTGGTAATGCTTAAAACCCTCGTAGAAATAGACAATTTCTCACAAGCTCACCTTATTTTACATACAAATATATAAGAGAGTTACGATACGCAGGCCGATTTTTTGATCTTTTAGGAGAGATTTAAAAAAATGTAGGTTGATTGAAGACAGTGGTAGCGTAGATAGATATTATTGTCTTGAGATACAGAGTTACAATAATTGTATGCGTAATAAAGATGTACAGAGTAATCGTGGTAAACTATGAATCCTCAGACTGAACTGCTATGAGAATGAGAGCGAACGACGGAGTGACAGTGGTGACTGGAGTGACCACAAGCAAGTGAGGAGTGACTGTTTCCATCATCGTCCTTTGCTATATATACAACTGAATATTCAATACATTATAATAGTCATTTTTTTATAAGGGTTGCAATTTAATAAATTACAATAGTCATTGTTGATCTAGGTTATGATTGAGAAATCTGCTGACAACTGCCCATCGCAACTTGATAACAAAACATAAACACCGAAGTGTGTTACTCTTGTAATGTTGACATGGTATGATTGCTACAAATTTCATATATCAAAAGATGAAACATTTGAACCATTAGATAACCTTAATAACTTCGGGGGAAAAATAAACAAGTAAATCAGAAATAATAGCTCTATAAAACCTTTCAAACCTGAAATACAATTTTGAATTATAATTTGGAGAAAATTCTCTTGTACATTTTCCGAGGATGAAATAAGTGGGTAGTGAAATAGTTTTGACATAAAATTATTTAAAACTGATTATTTAATAAATTAATCTAACACATACAATGACACAATCGATACTCATAATAAAAATCTTGTCTTTTTAAAAATTCGGCGCTGTCGACCGCAATAAGGTTTAACAACCCCTGTTTTAAAATATGCTTAAATACCGGACAGCTAGTACTTTATTATACTTTCATTAATCAACTATTACAATCGTAAAATTGTATTTATTTCGCTTCGAATAATTGATATCTCATCCACAATATTTTCGGGTTTGTCCCAGGTCATCGCCGCAGTCAATGTAGGTACAATTTTCTAGAGTTTGACAAAAAAAAACTATTTTCAACTACTGACATCTGTTTTTCAAACACTAAAATAATACAATTTCTGAGTAAATGATTTGGATATTGAATCATGGGTAGGTTTTTATTTTTTTTATTCTCCAAGACTGAGAGGACAAAAATATGCTTGATTTATTCTTTACCCTTTTTCAAAAAAAAAAAAATATATATCGCTCGAGTGGCACTAATAAATAGTTTAAATTTTTAAGATCAATCAACTTTTTAATATTAAAACTACTACATACAAAAAATATTATTATCATTCATTATTTTATTGTATGACAAAAAATCCACGCAATATATCTAAGGAAAAAAAATAATCAAGGAAAATAATACTGATAATATTATTTCAATATAAATACACTCGTTATAGTAACGAAATTTATCAGTATAATATTATATTGTGGTGAAGCCTTTACTGAGCCGTTTTTAAAGAGGCACCTAGCGGAAAAATACGAAGCTTGCAATTTGAATTTTTTTTTGATAATTTACAATTTCAACTATATTAATTAATAAATGTATCTGAAAACATTAAAAAGAAAAAAAAAATTATTTTAAGTCAAAGATAAACTTACAATTGTAAAACATGTAATAAAATGTGAATTTGTTGAATCGGACCGCACCCTGTTATTACAAATATTTTATGGTCATATTTATTATAAAATTTAGTTTTTTAAGTTTTCTAAGCATCGCCTAAGAGATTTTTGACTAATTCATAGTTTTAATATTTTTTATATCTATTTTAAAAAACATCGATTTAAAAAATATAAATAAATGTGTATAACTTGAAATCCTTTTTATTACTATAGAAGATCCCCAGATCAAGGTCTACTGTAGATGCGTTTACCAATTCATGGGCATCCTCAAGAGCGACGGATCGATTGACACAAGCGCGGCTTTGATGGTTTTGCCTGAAAAGACAGATCTTGGAAAGTTTGCAGAAGCTATTTATACATGCCATAAGACAAGGATACTAGGCGATGAGTCAATCTGGGAGTTTCTTATTTGTTTTAATAGAGAATATCCAGGAGAATCAACGTTTTTGTAGAAAAAAAATGAGTCACAAAAACAAAATAAATGTAGGTATGCACAATATGCAGTCACGGTAATGTATTAAACATATTGTTTAATACATTACTTTATTTGTTATAATTAAATTAACCCATAGGACAAATAATTAATATACAAATAAGAGAGGATGGTTTGTAGTAAATTTTACAAAAGCTTATTAAAGCTTCTACAGCTCTATATGTTTATTTTCAATATTTATTTTTAAATTATGATGTTATATTATTATATATAAAAATATTACAAAAAAAAACAAGGTCAAACGTTGTCAGATTGACGCCAATTTTCCAGATTCACTTGGTCAACAGTGTCGCAAAAATGGCGCCGATCATCTCCAATAAATATAATTTATTTAATTTATGGTCTTAGCTAACTAAGTAAATGCTTTAACTCATTTAAGTCATTTTTTATAAGAAAAATTATGTCTGATAAATATGAACAAAAAGTATCTACACCTATTTGCGTTTTTATTATTAATTAATCCTTCCTATAAGAGATTTTAGATACCTATACATTTTTTATTGTTTATGTTTTAATACTATAATGTCTCTAAAACAAAGCTTTTTTATTAATACGTCGATAATAATATTTTCTCTCGTTAATATTTTTTTCTCGTGAGCTTCCCATAGCATATCCATATAATATGATAATTTTTATAAATAAATACAGCTAAATATGGCACACAGTAGAAATACCAATATAAAGACTTTGCAACAACTAAAATGACATAAAACGTATATATATATATATTTAGGGGACTAATACTAATAATTGAAATAATAACCATTTATATATTTATTTTATTTGATTTTTTCTGCAATTTAATTAACAACTTAAACCATTTTCCCGATGCTATTTACACAACCCCATGAAATCTTTTTTTAGGGTAGGCATTTAGTTTTCAAGTAGGTGATCCGGCATTTTCTGAAAAATCTTAAGCTTTTCACTAGTAACAAAAAAAAAATCTGGTGTTATATTTAAAATGTTAAAAAGGACAAAAATCTAAAACGGATAGAGGACGTTATTTTTAAGTTGAAAAGAAGGGCATTTCTTTCGTTTCCTAGGACAACGTTTTGCAACGATATTATGTAAGTAGGTAATTTAGTGAATAGTGACGTACTAACATACTGTGAGTTAATCAGTTTTCCAAAACCGTGATCCGCAAAACTTTTGTAACGGTACCTGTTTACCGATCGAACTTTTGTACACACAAATATTTGACATAAGGCACATATTTATAATAAATCTAGAAAAAATGCCAAGGGGCAGTGCCACATGTCAACATTCTTGTCGATGCGCTCCATAATACATTTTTTTAAATCATGCCCTAAGAAAATAGAGTAAAAATATTCATAGTTAAAAAACGCATCGATTTAAATACCAGTATTATATGCTGGTAGGTATCTATTTCGATAAAGGCTCTTTTTATTTATAAAAATAATTACAAGATAAAAAGAACTTTTTATATACTTACAACGTTTTTAAATCTTCTGTTGAATCATATAAACTTGACTTGACTAGCTTAAACGATCAAAAAAATTTGTACTTGATAGAAATAATACTGAAATGTCATTTTGACATTCATATTGATTTCCATAGTAACGCACGTATATATTAATAATTTAGTTGCTAGGACCCCAGAATAATAGTGGATTGGATTGCGGATTTCTTCCGAAATAACTTTTCATACAAAACAGAATTAACTGAAAATGAATTCAATTCCACTTAAAGATTGCAAAAGTATTTAAAAAATGCATTGGTATCGTGTTCTGATATATTCTAAAAGTTTCAAATGTCTAGCTAGTCGGGAAGTTAGTTAAAAATCGATTGCAAGATTTGTACTGGATAAACAACCACCGGACAAATAAGAATACGACCTAATAAAAACGTTTTAATCACGAATCTTTAATACAATAAAGTGAATCGGTATATGTAGCGTGTGAGCGAAATGCAAATACGTGCATGAGAATGATGCAATTTTGGTGTTCTATGCTATCGCGTAACAAAGGCATCTTTCGCATATATTATAATTTTACGTTTTTGTCGGTAGGTAGGTACTTACTACATATTAATATATATTATTTTATATATGATTGTCGATTCCTAAAAAGTCTAAATTAAACAATTAGGTCTTGCTTCTGACTATAAAGGTAAAATTTTCATTTAGCTACCTACAAAAACTATAAAAATGAGTTAATTTGACATCAAACGTGGAATACGCCGATAATACCTGTCTCTATAGTGGTACTAGCATATTGTAAGTTTGAGAAACACGAAGAATTCAAAAAAATCAGAAGGCATTATTTTAGTGGCAACATGTCATGAATTTTAAATTGTTTAATAGCAAATGCACCTCAAGAATACGTTTACCATTCTTGTCAAGTGGGGATGTAGCTCAGTGGTAGAGCGTTCGCTTTGCATGTGAAAGGCCCCGGGTTCGATCCCCGGCATCTCCAAATTTTTGCCTCGATTTTACAATAAATATTTTGAATGAAACTTACACTAAAATTTCAATACAATTTTTGAAAATTGCCCTCGTAGTCCAGTACAGGTGCTGGCCGTGGCTCCGGGTTTGATTCTCTTTGAGATCACAATATTATATTTATCAAAGTCTGTTTATTTGTGATTGTTTCTCTTCTTTTATTAATTAATTAATAATAAATATTAATTATTCAATTTCAATTTATTTTTTAACATATTGTGGACATTACAAAGTTTAAGACGTTCCACAACATGACATGAAACATTATCATAAAGAAGAAAAGTAATAAAAGCGATAAAAATGAAAATATAAAAAGAAAACATAATATAAACATACAAAAGCAGTGAAAATACAATTATACATATATAGAAGTTCACCGAGTTTGCTAAGGAGGCCCTATTTTAAGAATTTATAAAATAGCGTCCACCTAAACGTACACTCACGCTAGTGCAATATGTCAACACCTGAAGAAATTTGGTTGAACATAGTTATCGCCCTCCCAATTTGCATTGCCAGTGACAGGTTGGTTCTACACCTTGGGAGCTGCCCAGAATGGCAGAGTTCTCATATTTACCTATACCTCGTATAAGTCGAAAAAAATACGTAGCTAAATAAAGATCTCTTCTAAATTGCAGACTGCAGTAAATGTAAGCATTGTCATGTTGTAGTGTTAAAAAAATGAAAGAAAGAAAATAAGTAGATTGGTGGTCGTAATCAAAGATCTTAGTATGTATAAGAATTTAGTTTTTTCGTATAATATTCTTTGACTATTTTGCAATCGATCAAAAACGACATTTCTTAAGTTTTTATTGAGAAAGGATGATATTATATATAAGTTTTGTCAGCCACTCTCTGTCTACTGCTAGATGTAAGCTTGGCCTCTTTTTAGATATTTCTTTTAACAAACACTATAAAATGAGATTTTCCTTACAATCACGTGATTTTTGAGATATGTGTCGTCCCCATATTCGCTTCAAGATATTATTATGTTAGGTCCAATACTTTTGTTTGATCCCTCACCTATTCATCCATTTATAATACTGTGAGTGCATCATGGATCTCCCATCATAGTATATATACGTTATGATAGTTTGTTTAAGTACCTAATAACCATGCTACTTTGTAAGTTAGTTGATAAGAAAGGCTTGTAATATCATTTACGAAATCTTGTTGACGGCACGTACGAAGGGCAATCAACCCGCTTGAGTTATTTTCCCGACGACAATTTCATAACAACACATCATGTTTTCTTGATAATTTAACCATTTGTAATAATTTGGAATGCAGCCGCAGCAACTTTGTATTTGGAAATGTATTGTAACTAGGAAATGCTGAAGGTGTTATATTTGCGTGAACCCTGCTTAGTTCATGCAATAAATAGTGACATGCATCTTCAGGTCGTGTACCCCAAGCCATCGATAGATTTCCTTTGCTTGAAATCGTATAAAAGCTCGGGGCACGAGAGATCTGATATCCCCTCACCCAGATCCCAAACCTGGTCTCGGTCGGTCGCGAAGCCGCTGAAACCGGGTCCTCTCAACCACATTTCATGCTCCACTCCAGATAGGCACTACATATGAAGGGGATAGGCGCTAAAAACCGTCTAGGTGGCCCAAACATATAAAGCACATACCCTAAGTAAGTAAGTAAGATCTGATATCACACGTCATAAAATCATTCTCACATACAGTCGAATCTCTGATCGACGAATAGTAATTTTTTTCATAACGTATCGTCGTAATGTAAATTGTCAAACGCATTTTTAAACTATCAATGTACTGTCTGTAATGTTTTATCTTTATTGTTGAGGGCAATAAATCGGGTATTTACTTAATCACGCATCCACCTTCTATTCATTGAAGTCAACCTACCTATCAGATCCAACACCCCCCATCACCTCCTCACAATAAGGTTCATTCTCTGAATCCAAAGGCATACACATCTTACTAGATATAAGATTTGATTTAACAAGCTAACCATGAAAATATATATTTATTTTAAATCTGAAATACAAAGTAGTATTAAATGTAGGTATGTAAGTAATTGAATTTAAGATTCTATCCTGTTTTTCTTTTGTTCTGTGTATACGGTATCTTAGAAAAATGTTACTCATCAAAAGTTTCCATTATTTTTTATGTTACATTATTACGTAAGTAATCAGTTTTTGTTAATAAACTCAAGAAAAATTTCTAAAAAAAATTTGTAGAAAATATTTTTATAATGCTTTGTTTCTTTATCTATGCCATTGCAACTCTTAATAATTAATGGTAGAATTTCATTTAACATCATGATTAATAAAAATTACAATCAAATTAAAATATATGTATGAGGTATAGCCTTTTAATAATTAATATTATGTTCACTTAAATAAAATTGTACCTTAATCTAGTATCATCATTATGACTATAAATATAAATTAGTGGCCATAGCTCTCGATTTCACCTGCGTGAGATACGTACAGACATATAGTATGAAGAAGTAGACCGATTCGATTTGTTTTTTTAATCACACTCTTTACACACTTTCACTTTTACTTATCGGCGCCCGGTGTTTGGAGTACCGATAGAACCGACAGGTAGGTAAAACCAATGATATTATAGTACATAAAAAAATGTGCTATCGATCTACTTTCCGAGATATTGAAATACAAATATTTTACTACTTTGATCTTTACATGGACAATGCCTCGTAAACCCTTCTACACCTCGTCATGCCAACTCATGTCAGTTTTGTTTAATTTTTTTCGCGTTTTAACTAATTTAGTTTTTCGTAAAAAATTACATAAGTATGTATTATTTAATTAAAATTAAAATACTAAATAAATTACTACTAAATTTTAGTATTTCCTGAAGTTTAGTCTACCAAAATCTTTACATAGCTGTAAATACAGATGAAATTGACGGAAAATGAACTTTACATGTATTGTAATAATGGTTAATTTTAAAATAGCGTTAATTTGTATACGTAAATTTTATTGTTCTTTTAAAAGAGAAATCGTCGGCTTAATTCTAACATATCGTAAGTCAGTTTAACCTAAGCGTTCAGGAGGCAGTTAAAACTAAATATTTCAACGTACAGAATCAAATGCATATACTTTTTTTGTTGTAGGATAATCTTTCACTATTCTGAATTATACTTTAAACAAAATATTTAATATTTTTTAAATTATAATGTATCTACAGGACTTATCAAGTTAAACGCAGCCAACCCACTGACATTATAGCTTGCAAACTTATGACATAAGTACGTGATGTTCGACTGGCTGTCGAGACACTTACCATAGATAATATACGACACTACTGAGATACGTTATGTTAGTTTACAATGACTTTACATGATTCTATCTCCCTTCCACTTGCATATTTGGATATTAAACGAATGAAATAGATGCGTTATCATACTTGTAAATCGAAATCACCGAAACATGAAATCTGAAGAAAAATGACTTACGATATGTCAGAATTAAGCCGACGAAATGTCATAATTAAATACATTATATTTACCTATATTGCAATAAGGGTGATCATGGCCCCCACATCCTAAAGCGGGCCCCCAGGCTAGGATCTATGGCGGCTCCCCTACCTATCGCTAAGGTTAATGGCAGTGTAATTTTTTTCAGCAGTGTTCCTCAAATGGTTTCTACGGAACCCTAGGGTTAAGGGTATTCCGTGTATTTTTACTGATTTTTAAATAAATCCAGTTGATTTATTGAGTTGTCAGCACTCAGCATAATATTATGAAGCACTGATCGAGACCTCAATTTGTGGTAGGTACCCAAGTAACATGGAACCCTTCGCCATATATTCGCCAGAAAACACACAAAATAATTATATAACAAAATTATACACGTGAATTATCATTTAATTATATCAATCAAACAAAATATCACATCAAATTATATCGCACAGACACATATTTTTAAATGTTATTCAGGAAAATAACGCCGCAGGCGACTTTTTTTACTATTAGAGCAAATTTGTGGTGTGTTTTTCTCATTTAACTGGTCGGTTTGCCACGCTGGGCCCGCAGGCTAGAGCCCTGACAGCCCTCCCTTGTGGGGGCCATGAAGGTGATACTTCCAAATTTTATTCAGATGTATAGCAGTGGCAAAAACTCCATACTAGATCGATTATTTAAGCCTACCTTCTTAAGAAAAATAATTTTTAATTGTATATTAACGTATTTAAATAATAACTTGATTATTTATATTCTTCAAAAATAATTTAATTTGCCAACAACATCTATCAAATATGTAAAAAATATTTATAAATATAATTATACAGATCCATCTGTCAAAGGTTAAAAAATATATGCGACAGCGCTATCTCTCTTCAACCATTATATTTGTGTGCGATAAATGTCAGTTATTTTCGTATGGAATTTACCTCACAGACATCAGCCTCGTATCCGTAATGTATGCAATATGGTAGGCTCAAAAGGCGAAGCTCATAATAATATTATTATATATGACTGCAGCTTTGTCCAGAATAATTAATAATAAGATAATTTCTATGGCATTCAGTCACATATAAAATATAGAGCGTTTTTAAAAATGAAATAATTATTTTATGTACTTAATGATTTTTTAAGTGTATAAATGTTTAGGAAAATTCATAATTTAAACTCTAACTAAGTTAATAATTTATGTCCTCAGTCAGCCATTGAAATTTTATCGATTTTGTGTATCGTTGTCATTAGTGAGTACTTATTCATCAGTAGTAATAATAAGGTATTATCTTCTTATTTTCCGTAAGTAAACCTGACAATACTTTACACCAATGATGGCCGCGCGGCCTAAGCGTCGCCCTACAACGCCGTGGGTCCCAGATTCGAATCCTGGGTCTGGCAAGTGCACATATTGTTTTTCAATTTGTGTATGAGTCAGAGTATGGACCGAATAGGTTGAGCAAGTGGCTGACATTCATTTTTCGTAAAAACAAAATCTGTTATTAATACAAACCTCCACTCTGCGGAGGCCCATATGATCCTATTAGGTCGGACATGGTCTAAAAAAAAATACCTGACAAGTGTGCTCTTTCTATTTGATCTCCACAGCCTACTTCTTTCCAAAGTCACCCTTCGCCACTGATATTATAGGTATAACTTATTCTGAAAACAGTACCCATTATTCTTATAGATATAATATCAATGTTCTTTTGCATCTCAATCGGTATAAAGTACACATAATCGATAATAAATCGTATTCCTAATAATATCTTCCTGCGCGGTTTCCTAATAAAGGCAATTATAATTTCCTTGAGTGATACCTACAGACACCGATGTACATACACTGTTACGAGTAATTGCAACAAACGCGGATAGATGGTTACATAAGAAAATCTGAAGAAAATGTCAGAGCAATTTTATATTATTATTTTTTGGAAACAAAAGAGAAATGCTTGAATTTTCTCTAGGGATTTTAATGAGTTTGGGTTACCAACAAAAATGTATTTTTTATATTCTGATATAGCGAAGTCTCCTTTAAATCCATACTTTATCATAAGCTTTGGCAACATACTAACTAAGTAGGTACGTAAGTTTGCACAAAGCTTTATGCAATAAATCTCATATATTAAAAACATTAAGAACGAGCATCATTTTAGTTAAATGTATCATTAGGAGGGTACCATGATTTTTTTGTTTAAATATTATTTCATAATATAAAATTAAACGGTGAATATTTTCACAATACTTCAAAGAAGACATAAGTAATTCATAAAAATATTTCCTACAACCTAGTTATATAGGTACCTACATATTATTTTTGCCTTTTACAAAGTATGTATTTTTTCATAATATGCTATTTTAAAAAATCCCATTTTCGTTGCTAAACGGAGCGTAATATAGACCTGCAAAAATGAAGGTACCTATCCGTAACTCCCTTTTCTATGATATCTCCCCAATGATATTAAAAGTTGAATTCATCGACACCCTAAGTTACTAATTATGTAAGTACCATAAAAACTTTCGATCGGTGTGATTTCAACTATTGCAATATACGAGTACCTACTCAATTTTATATTATTGATCAATCCCAATTATCCACCCTATCTAGCTGTGTTACTACACACATAAAAACCCTTGTACATGAACTAAGCGTCATTTATATTACTTATTTACAATTGCACATTTATACTATTGTAATTGATTCTGATATCATTCAACTCAGACCATTCAACTTCTTCAAACTTAATTCAGCTATGCACACCGAGTTGTTTCACTGCGGATTGAACTCTCCTGAGTTCTTTCCCTTTTATTTATACAGCATATAATTGTAAATTATTGAGAATTATCGAATAAACATCTCTGAAGATTAACATCCATCGAGTCTTATTACTGACATAGGTACACCTTCCACTGAACCACGTGAAGGATCGGAGCCCATTGGTAAGGATTTTCGTTGCCGAAAACATAACACATTTATAGATTATAGTTAGTTATATACAAAAATATGCATCGAAAATCATTTTCTTAAAGTCTATAATGCACCCTTAATCCCTAATCCGATGGGCGACTACTTCTCGCGCTTATAATGTCTTGTATCCCGGGTTCGAATCCTGGGCCTGATAAAAATCACATATTGTTTTTAAACGACAAAGTATGAACCTAACAAGTGACTAACATCCATTTCTCATAAAACAAAAATCAGTTAAAAACCTCTTCGTGATGCGGCCCAGGTCCACATATGATTGCAGAGCCAATAATAATAATAATAATAATAATCCTAAAAAAATAGGCATATATTTTGTTGTATAAATGTAATTATTTGTATCGTAAATAGTTCTAAAACATGAATTGAGTTATAAAGCTATAAAATTTGAAGAGGGATTTTTTGTCATAAATCTGTTTCGTGGATAGTATTTTTCCTTCATACTATTCAACAAACGCGGCCTTGCTTATTATAACATCAGTACATTGTATACCTACATAGTAAGTAGATAATGATATGAATTACGAGTACCTCGACATAATATATTCCAAAACAAAGTATGTAGGTACATTAAATTTATAAGACGAAAAAACAAATATAGGTATATTTATTTTTTAATTTCCATAAGTTTTCATTAAAAAGTACATAGGTAAATACTAAATAAAGTTGCAAACAATGTGATGAATTTATAGCGAAAGTGTTTATTTTTATCCTCCGCACGAGTTATTATTCCGCAAGCAATACATAGAGGGTCATAAATTTATTTTGAAAACTTATAATTTGTTTCGCCTTAGAAACGTGCAATCGCCGAGGAGGTAACAAACGATAAATTTAAAGGTAGAAATTGAATTGCACAATTGTAAATCATTAACCTGTCAACAGATGGCCTAGAATCCTAGATTTTCACAATAATCTTAAAGTTTATTATACCTACTCGTAGCTATAATATATTTAGATCACTATCAGCCTTAGATAGTCTCTATCACGTGAATTATCTTCAAGAACTTTCATCTTACGTAATGTACGACAGCTGTACAGAATACAATACATCAGGCCTTGGTATTTCTGTAAGGCCCGCGAGCTTTAATCGTATTTCTGAAAGAAGTTTACGCCTTTTTAAAAATAGAATTTGAATATAAATGAATTGCGCCATCGAGCAAAAAGCTTAATGCAATAAACACAAAAGATAAATCAATGTTTATTTGCCTTTTGGTGAGTGTACACAGTGCTTGAAGATGCCGAAAGGCGAAACCCGGGTCGCAAAAGACGACTCAAATGGAATAGTACAAAATTTAAATCCATTATAACATAATTTATTATTATTCTCAATATTAACGGTGTTTTAAATTAATAATATCCCACATGCACATCATTAGAAATTTAAACGTGTTTAGTGGTAACAACTTTATCTTTAAAATATCCCATTCGGTTCATTTATTTTGTAAAATAATTTATAATAATACTAGCTGAAGTACCCGGCTTCGCACAGGGTCGCTTCGTGGTTATATTTATCTTAGATATTTAAAAAATATTAAGAGGTAATTTTTTTTTAATATTAAAATATCTGTGTTATACAATATGGCAATATGAAAATAATTCTAATAGGAGTATAGGTCAAACAAAAAACCACTAAATTAAAATCGAATCCAAAGTATGCAAACCAAGGCCTGAACAAAAACGATGCATGAGTGCGAGTGAGAAAGTATTCGGCACCCTTATAATCTCTGCGACACGCGCTAGAGTAAGATAAAAGGTCTACATATGTTTTCGTTAGTTTATAAAAGTATCGCCAACAAATCGTGGAGAATCGCTTCACGTAGCATCGTAGCTCGTGTTGCTAAATTGCTATTTTTTGTGTTAGACATAAAGTCAATGGTAAATATTTTTTGTTAATTAAGTAGGAAAGATGGTTCTGTGTGTTGTATTAAAATATGGTAGCCATACTGATAAGCAAGAATATGGTATTACGTTTCATAGGTAAGTTGATACATGTTCATGATAATTTATTTGTATATTATTATATATACTAGCTGACCCGGCAAACGTTGTTCTGCCATATAAATTATTTCTAGTGAATATTTTGGTTGTTAAATAAAAAATAACGAATGTATCGTAAGTGTGTGGGGATGGGATATATGACAGAAAGAGGAATAGAGCGCTGTAGACGATGACCGCCGATGAAAACGAAAAAACATCAACCATTCATTTTCTCAATTCAAAATGAGTAATGATGTTCATAATGAATGAATTACCTGTGACAGGATCTCGTTGTTTAATGTTTATGCAATATCCGTCTTGTCCCTTCCAGAAAATTAGCGGATATTGGAGAGCGTCGTATGAACGGTGTGTGTCAGCGATAAACTCCAGATTATTGTTTCTTCTTCGAATCACGATTTCTCGCGTCGATGTGCGGTCGCCAACCATGATTCCAGCAATGTCGTCAACAACAGGCGCATTGAATTGAAGCACGTGCTCTCCAGCTGGTGTTTTTATCAGGATTGATGACAATAGCGTGATTGTCACTTTGCAATTCGTGCATGTGTGCTTTGAAGAATTTCAATAATTCATTGTGCTCATTCAACAGGGCGTCCAGTTCGCCGACGATGCGCCTGGCATTAGGCGAATTGAGGCTATTGTAGCCGCAACATGCATCTACATGATTGATGTCCTCACCGCCCATAAAGTAGATTTGTAAAAATGTATGTGGTTCGTTTGGCATTGGCAGCAATGAGCCTACTTTGTGGTATACTTGGCCTTTGATTTTGAACGTAGAATGGAATTGTTGACCATTTGCCGCAGTATTGTGAACTATTTCTGTTGCTCCGAACGAAGTCTTTTGGAAGCATGAATTGAATGAGCGAATGGACTTCAGGAACAGGTTTGAATCTGGAACCGTGCCGATGACCAAGCCGTTCAATGGTTCTGGTGGTATCTCAATTTCTGGTAGTAACACTTTTCCTGATGCGCAAAACATCCCGGCTGACTCATGTTTGAATTTGAGCGCATGACAATGGGGACATTCTTTGTCCATAGCACCAATCAGTACTTTCGGATGAGCGGAATATTCAATATCTGGCTCGTACTCGAATGCGAGACGAAGGAACGAAGCGGATGTAAATGTTCTATGTACTTGTTGGCGTTGTCGGTCATTTGCTCTGCGTGTGTTAACTACGAACCGGCGCGCTTGGCTCCGTTCTAATTGTCGTTGTTGATTTCGTTCAGCTCGTGCCTCTTGTGATTGGGATGCACGCAATTGTGACATGCTTACACGCACGTTTTTGTTATCTTGTTGGATTTGTTCGTCTGTTCTTTCTGCTCTACTATTTCGCATGTTTGTTGCTTTATTCGTTCAACGGCCCAAATGGCTCCCCTTGCGTCTTGATGGCATTGTGCACTGTAATACACGCACATAAAAATAGATAAATTAAAATAAATCGTACAAAATTTTGCACGCACTGCGTTGTGATATGCCGAATGAAATGTCAAAATGACGCGACGCTTCTCTTGAATTCTTCTCGGACGTAGCGCTATCTGTCATTCAACAACATAAATAATTTCGTTCTGTTTGAAATACGAACGACGGTTAAATTTGTTTATACAAAAATAATAAAATCGCGATTAAAAAATGGGAGGGTGAGGGTAGGAGGGTGAAAATTTGGGGTTATAGGTATTTTTTGATGCAAAATAATAAAAAAAATACAAAAAGAAATTTTCAAAAAAAATAAAAGAAAAAATTTTCTGGATAGAGATACCCTAATCACCTAGCGGTATGAAATATACTTGTTGACCTATTCTCATACTTAAAAAATATATATAAAAAAATTCATAAAAATCGATCGAGCCATTTCGGAGGAGTTCGACCACAAACATCGTGACACGAGATTTTTATATATATAGAGATTATCAGTGACCTAGTATTTCTTTAAAATAACTTAAATTATGGATATCTTTACCTAATGGTTGCATTTTGACCGCTTAAAAATACTATATAACGTAAAAAAATAGAAAATTATATTTTAATTCTGAGCGTCTAGTGCGAGCACTTTGGGCGAGCACTACCGAAATGGTCTATGGTCTCGAACATTTGTAGACAAATGCGTTCGCTCGCTCACAAACCAAACGCATGGCATGCAGCTTCATTTAGCAATGCAACGGGTGGTGTCTAGATGTATCTATAGTCTATGATGCAAACGTTATTAATATGTAGTAAAAAAAAATCAAAATTGCATGGAACAAACAAACATTAAACGTTGTATTTTATATAATACTAATTAAGAAACCTTCGCAGGTGTACGCACAACAACTCACAAAAGTTTCATCGCAATCGGTAGAATGTTATAGGAACGCATACGAATAGAAGAAGTAAATGATTTTCTAATCCAGAAATCTTCGTGGGCATGCGCACGACAACTCACCAAAATTTCATTGCGAATAGAAGAAGAAAGAGATGGTTATTCTAATTCAGAAACCTTTGCAGGTTTTGGCACAATTATTGACGAAAGTTTTATTGCAATCGGATGAATGGAAGAATATAAAATCAAAGAAGAAGATGGTTGTATTAATTCAGAAACCTTTGCGGGTGTTACCACAACAACTGACGAAGGTTTCATCGCAATCGGATGATTAGTGTAGGAACCATACGAATAAAAGAAGATATAATGAAGAAGAAGAAGAAGATGGTTGTACTAATTCAGAAACCTTTGCAGGTGTTGACACAACCACTAACGAAAGTTTCATCGCAATCGAAAGAATGGTATAGGGAACATACAAATAAAAGAAGATAGAATGATGAAGAAGGAGAAGAAGAAGGAGATGATTGTTCTTATTCAGAAACCTTTGCGGGTGTTACCACAACAACTGACGAAGGTTTCATCGCAATCGGATGAATGGTATAGGAACCATACGAATAATGTATAAAGTATAAAGAATAATGTATAAAGTATAGGAACCATAAGATATAATGAAGAAGAAGAAGAAGATGGTTGTACTTATTCAGAAACCTTTGCGGATGTTACCACAACAACTGACGAAGGTTTCATCGCAATCGGATGAATGGTATAGGAACCATAAGATATAATGAAGAAGAAGAAGAAGATGGTTGTACTAATTCAGAAACCTTTGCAAGTGTTGGCACAACCACTAACGAAAGTTTCATCGCAATCGCATGAATGGTATAGGGACCATACAAATAAAAGAAGATATAATGATGAAGAAGAAGAAGATAGTTGTACTTATTGAGAAACCTTTGCGGGCATTACCACAACAACTGACGAAGTTTTCATCGCAATCGGATGAATGGTACAGGAACCATACGAATAAAAGAAGATATAATGAAGAAGAAGTAGAAGAAGATAGTTTTTCTAATTTAGAAACCTTTGCGGGTGTGTGTACAATAACTGACGAAAGTTTCGTTGCAATCGGATGAATGGTATAGGAACCATACGAATAAAAGAAAATAGAATGATGTAGAAGAAGAAGATGATGATTTTTTTAATTCAGAAACCTTTGCGGGTGTACATACAACCACTTACCAAAATTTCATCGTAATCCGATGAATGGTATAGGAACGCATACGGGACAGACAGAAAGACAGACAGACAAACAGGCATACAGACAGACAGACATTCATTTTTATATATAAGATATAGCCTATACTCTTCACGAAAGTGCAAGCAATAAGTAAACAAAGTTTTATCGCAATCGGATGAACGGTATGGCAAATTCAATACGAACAAACAAACAAACAAACAAACACACAAACAAATATTATTTTTTATATATTAGATATTAATATTTCTGAGCTTGTTCTAATTTATGTATATTTAAAAGCATGAATTTACTGCTGGTAAATTATTAAATCAATTTACAGAAATAGATAAATATGCACAACATAATAATTATGATTCCAGAATGCCTGGAATCATCGTTGTTAGAACATTTATTTTGTTTATCTTTCGCAGAAAAAACATCAAGTTTCATAAAATTATTTCGATTTGTTGAGAGTTTATTTCTTGTTATACAAGTATTTTGTTTAGCTATTTTCGAAAGCACTCCGTGGCTTACTAATTATTAAACGATTAATATTTGTGTGAAACATAAAGCAGGAGGCTCGAATCGCTTTGAAAGGGAAACTTTTCCAGGGGCCCCTTCGCAAAGTTTTAATTACCGCGGTCGAAACTTTTGGATTATTATTACGATTAATAAAATATACAAATATGTCTTCATGGATAACGCAGTGACCTACAACATTTTGAGGACCACTTGATAATATCTCGGTTGGTAAATCAATTTGAATAATTAACATAACCGACTGAGGGCTTTTGATGGAAAAGTTAAATTTATTTGATTTTAAATTGAAGGGCTTGTAGATCGAGTGACGTTTTTAAGAAAATGATATTATTATCATTATTTATTAAGTGCTCCCAATTTCTGAAGAGATTATTTAAATCTAGTTGTGATTAGAGTTGGGTATCGGGAATATATATATCCCGACGGGAATTCTCGAGAAATTTTCGAGATTTTCCACCCCGAATCTCGAGAATTGAAATTTTTAATATTTCGGGAAATCCCGGATTTCGAGAATCTTTCCTTGGGATTCGGGATTTTTTATTATCAAATATTTGAAAAAAAACGATTTTCTATATGAAAAAAGTAGACAGAAAACACAAAACGTTCAAGGACTGATGGGGCATTTAACACAATTAAACCAACGTCGACTTTTCGGCAACGGCGACGTCGCAATTTTTGCAACATCAGGGAATTTTGTATCTCAAAAGCGTACGCGATTGTCAGACGCAGCGATTGATAGACTGTGATTTTTGAAATTCTATTTTAATAAGTAATGTTTTGAATTATTTTTGTTTTCCTACTTCTATTTTGTTTGTCTTCTTACATAAATAAATAAAATCATATTTTTTTGGAATTTGTCTGTTTTTACACTGATTTTAAGATTTTTAGAGATTTTTTTTTAATTTCCCGATTTCTCGAGAATTTTCGAGAACTATTTTCTGGAAATCCCGATTCTCGAGAATTCAAAATTTCATCATTTCGGGAAATCGCGAATCTCGAAATTGAGATTTTCTCGGGAAATACCCAACTCTAGTTGTGATTTTCCATGTAGCAAATGAGGTGGTTTGGTGTGTGGAGTAGCCGAGCGTTGGAGCGGAGCTCGGAACGGGAGCACGGAGTAGTTAAGCATTGGGGTTTTACCCGGAGCACAAAAAAATTAGTACTCCACTGCTCCGGATGTTTTTTTGTATTATTAAATCTTCGTCCTAAAATCCAATAAAAATATTATATTTGATACTTTGCAACACTGAAATAATTTCAAATATGGCAACACTGCCGAATGATAAATAACCTCACTTTTTATGACAGAAGAGGCAGATAATGAAAGACGACTTGGAAAATGACGAATAACAAACCTTATTTCAAAACTATATTGTGTACCTATTAAAACTGTTTAATGGAGCGGAGCAGACCCTGGAGCGGAGCTGGAGCAAGTATTATGTTCCGGATCAGAGCTGGAACAAAGCAACTCAAAAAAGGATCCGTTCCAATCCGCTAAAAGTATGTGAATCCATAAACCTCTCTATATTTTCACAATTTGAGTGTAAAAAATTAAAGTGCAATTTTTAAAATCTGAAAACATTGCTAATAGATATTGCTTAACCACATTTTCTGAGGGAGACCTCAAAAAATGTAAATACCTCAGTTTTTTTAAAACCGCCACTGTATTTAATTAACTATTAGAAATATACTAAAAGCTTAAAAATGTGAAATTATAATTAAGTTTATTATTATTTACAATCCGTTTGGCGAAGTAACACTGAATAAAGCGACATAAACCAGCCATTTTTCATGTGACGGGTCGTATTAAAAGGATTTCGTCGAAATTGCCGCGATAACGTCATAAGGGCACGCCTGACGCATTTGTTGCATAATATGATATATGATAAGACACGACATTCTATCAATAATATTAACAATGTAAAAATGTAATAATTTCTTCTTCTTCTTTGGCCACATCCGCCCCTTAACTGGAGCATATGGACACCACGCAGCGCCTCCAAGAATCCCTGTCGCTCGCCAGTCTTCTTGCTTCGTTTCAGGTCAAATCAACATCCCGTAGCTCCGCCGTATACACTCTGTAGATTGTATTTAGCGGCCTTCCAGGACGCCAGAAATCGGTCGGTTTGAAGAACAGGCAAGCCAGGTTGAAGTTCCCTTCTGGCATCCGCAGCACGTGGCCGAGCCAGGTCCAACGTCGCCTCTTCACTTTCAGCGTGATGAGAGGCTGCTTGGTGCGTTCTCTTATCTCCTCGTTGCTCCTAAAGTCATACGCACACCCAGTATTCATCGCAAACATCTGTTTTCGAAGCTCGTATACGGTTGCTCTGAGCTTTCGTAAGGTACCATGATTCGCTACCGTAAAGCAGCACCGTCAGAATGCAAGCGTCGAATAGGCGGCATTTGATTTTGAACGAGTACAATCGTGAGTCCCAGACATTCCGCACCGAGTTGAATGTTGCTCCAGCCATTCCCATTCGGATAGCGAGCTCTTTCTGCAAAATGCCATCTCCCGTGATGTCTACCCCCAGGTACTTGAAGCTGTCGACGCTCTCGATGTTTTGTCCGTCGCTAATCAGAAGGAAATCTGGATCAAATGATCAAATCTGTAATAATACAGTAGGTATTTAACGTTTACTTTCGTAGAATATGACAAGAATGCATTATTTAACATCACTTAGGTATATTATTATTACTTACGTTTTACGTTTCGAAGAACTCACAACTATCACGCGTAAATGCTTTTGTAATTGACTATTATACATTTTCACTTTGGTTAATTCACGCATGTCTAGAGTTATGAATAAGTTATGACTAGGGAATCCAATCCCGAGCCAAAATTCTGATCCCGGGATTTCGGGATTACAATTCGACAATCCCGGGATCCCGGGACTGGTCCCGGGATTGGCATTTTTTTCTATTGTTAATATAATTTTTTTTATATTTACAAATAACATTGACAAAATCAATCAAAAAAAAAATCTAGTATAATTTATACTATTTAAGACATTTATTGTTAATATTGTATACGTTCAATCTTGGAAATACATAAGTTTAATGGAGTAAATAATAATGTGAATTTAATATGAGATTGCTGTTTCTGATAGTAAAGACATTAATGAATGGGTTAGCGAGATTTAAAATAATAAAACAAATCAAGGTGTACTAATGGCCTTTCCGCTTCATAAATCTAATTAGTCAGCCAAATATGAAACTGCCGTAAAACGTATGAGATCATGGTGGAATTACTTTGTTAATCGTGCGAAGCATGGTTTTTTCCAAACTTTCTCATTTTTATTAATTTATGTGAAAAAATAAAATGAATCGGCAACTTACACAAGGGTATAAACCGAATTGCATTCAAACTCAGTTTATTTCTAATGTAGTTATTTGTTATTAAAAGATTTTGTTTTTGTTATATTTTCGTTTTTATTTTATTTTCCATAAAAATTGATAAAAAATCAATCCCGAAAGCTTCGGGATTATGTTTATCAATCCCGGGATTCATAGGTATCTAAAATAGCTCGGGATCCCGGGATTGGTATCCCTAGTTATGACTTATTATATTATAATGCCAAATATTTTACAGCATAGTTCCTCACATGTATTATGGACATTTGAACTCAATAATAATATACTATTAATACTATCGACCGAAGGTACTTGATGAAATTTGAATTTAAATTATAATGGATTTAAGTGTTGTACTAATTCCATTTGAGTCGTTTTTTGCGTTTTTTGACTCGAGTTTCGCCTTTCGGCATCTATGTGCACTCACCAAAAGGTAAATACACACTGACAACGAATACAGTTAATTCTAACGTATAGGTATAATACATTAATAGGTACAATAAATTTGGTAAAACTTTATCACCTACCTATTAAGTCAAGGATCACAATAAAAGATATAACAAACAAATTATTATGAATAGTTGAAGTGTTTGTAAAAAAACCCCTATTATTAATAATAGTAATCAATAGGCGTATAGATCGTCAAAGCTCATAATCAATTACACTACATTCAAGAGTTGTAAAATCATCAATACTGGGAAAAAAAATGGTAACGTATTGGGAATTTATTGGAATAAACTAATGAGATAAAATATCAATATTAGTAAACAAATTTTCACTAGGGTTTCAAGTTGCATATCATAAGTTTGAACTTATCCTGGAGTGCCTGAATAACAGGGCTTATCAGATGAAATCTCGTGGCACTCTTGATGGTAGGTCTTCCTCGTCCATCTCGATCTTGGACCAGGCCAAATACTCGTACCAGGTTTATTTTTCAGATTTTCATCCCCTTGCGGCTTGTATGGTAACAAAAAACTTCAGAGTTTGACCCAATAGATACCTACCTAGGTACGGTTCCATGACAAAACAGAACATAATAAAACAGAAAATGAAAAAACAGAACAGTGACAAAACAGAACATGACAAAACAGAACAGTGACAGAACAGAACAACGATAAATTAATATAACTATGACCTTTCAGGAAAAATATAAATTTAATATTGAAATTGTCCTATCTCTATTATGTTGATAAATTTTTAATAGCACAGATTTTCAATACGCCATAATAAATTAAATTATATACCTAATTTCTGCATTCCTAATCGCTAGAAAGCATCAAATAAACGGGACTTTGCCAGCAAGCTTAGGATATCTCATATTAATCAATATAATATGTTCAAAATGATTGGGTGACTAGGTACAACGAAGTAATGACCTAACCTAACCTAACCTAAATAGATTCCACAAAAAATAATGTTTCATTTTTCCCCTGCCTGTTCTGTTTTGTCATGTTCTGTTTTGTCCGGTTACAATATATTATAATAAAACACAGTAGGTTCAGAATATTATATCTGTGAAATGGAGAGAAAAATAATAACACAATGCATACATTTTGAATTCAAAAATAATGATCACGCTTCAATATCAAATATCAAAAAAAAAACATTATGCTGCATCATTACCGCAAGCATATATTATAATATATTTTTTTAGTATATCGTATTTCACTTTTCTTCCATATAAAATATTTTTTAAGTTAGTTCCGAGGTAGGTACGGTGCTTATGATACACAAATAATATGACGTTCCCTCTTGACAGCAAGCTGTCAGCGCTTTTCGCGGACTTTTTCAGTGGGTATTTTTTCGCGCCAGATTACGACACATGGGTGGCTTTCCGTTTCGTGGAATTTTTTTGTCTGGATATCAAAATGACAAATGTTTTTGGCGGGAAAAGCATGCTTTTTAATAATTCAGAGAGCTTGTAGGTAATAATATAACTCAAATGGTCTGGCTTGTTCCATTCAGGGTTGTAATATGTCAACTGATGAAGTAAAAGTATACAAAGAATAAGTGTCATACAAAATGAACACGTGCAATTTCATTGAATATAAAATTATTATAGGTAATATATAACATTCATTTTTGCAGATATTTCCTATGCAGGTTTCCAATCTCCCAGATTCAAATATTTAGATGCCACAGTTACCGACGATGACAGTCTTTTCAGTGAACTTGGAATCCACATGGGTGTGACGGAGTCTACATTCAGCTAACTTGTGTTCAATGGTATCGACTTTTGAGCTTTGACAATCAATGACGCCGTCGAATTTTAGGGGTACATTGGTACGACCATGTTACAAACACTCGAGTGCGTGATTGCAAAAGGCAGCCCTCGGTGATTGGAGTAGTCACGAAGAGACCCTAGACGTGGCTGAGACATGTGTTCTGAATGCTGTCATAGAATGCGATACTATACCTATACCCTTGTGGCACAACTTCAAGGGTTCCGTCTCGTGGTCAACCCTCCTTCACCCAGCAGTGATATTACAAAAGCGATATCGGTACTCCGGGTCTCACATGGACACAACGTGAAAAATGGAAAAACACGATCTTGTAAAAACTTTCCCAGTAATCAAGTAAGCAAGCATGCAACCAAGCAAATAAGTAAGTAATGTGCATGTTATGCTTACGTTATTATGCCCCCAATATCCTATTTTTCTTCTTTTTCTGCCACCTGCTAGCAAAGGTTGGCAACCAACGTTCAGTTCACCTCCCTATCCTAAGTCAGTTAGATCCTAGCACACTGAGCCATTTAGGTTAGAAGGTTGCGTAGCCAAAAGAATCGACTTCTACCAACGCTTCTTCCTTACGTCAAATATGGCCGACGAATGCAGGTTTTCTTCGTTTGACAGAAGTAATAAATTATCTTGTTTTAATAACTCATCTTAAAACCTCCCCATGTGATTATCCCAGGATATATGCATGGTACCTATGTCGATACAGTCAAATCTTGAATGTCTCCAATATTCTTATGCTGTACATTACGTACACTCTTAGGTATATTATATTATATTGTAATCACCCACCCGATAAAATGTATAAATAGCGTGTAGTGATTCGTGACATTCCTTTTATGTATCTCGGTCTAATGGTACGTTTACATTTGACACTTATATCGTCATACTTATGTATGACACCATATTCACTTATGGTACGTTTACATTTGACACTAATATCGTCATATTTATGTATGACACCATATTCACTTAAGTGTAAACAGTAAGTATATTTGTATCTGCCACTTATTTTGCGTGTGTCGACTCTCACCTACCACTTATTCAATCTACTTATATACGCAAATGTAAACACCGCGTATTCGACAAGTTCGAACTTGGAGCGATATATCACCGAAGTTGGACCACCGTCTACTTTTATGTCAAGTACCTGACACAATATTCGTAGTTTGACAGGTACCTAGTGAATTGCATATGTATATTTCTAAAACAACGGACAATCAATAATCATAGGTACACCATAAATGTATGCCCAACGTTTACGTTAATAAATGTACTGTAGCGATCTGTCAAAAATCATAGACAATGAGAAATAAATCGGATGTGCCGTGTTCTATGGATTTTGTTCGAAAATAAAATATCGCTTGTTCTCGGCACATACGATTAATTCTGATGCACTCTGTGAAGAAAAAATGCGCTTCAAATGGTATTACCTAATTCATTTTGGCCCACACCTGCACTCGTATTAGGCACGATAATATTATATTGAATATGCAATGACGATCAAGTGCTAGATATCGCAATGTTACTGTTAATCGTTCTTCTACGCATTTCTGAATTGTGTGTCTTGTTTTTTGGCAAAAGGTCCAATCTTGCAAACTAAAGTTAACAAATTGAGTTGGATCTTCGATTTTAAACTCTGACATTAAACGGAAGGCACCTAGTTCTTCTCGTCGCTGAATCCATTCCCGCACCCATCTAGACCATTTTTTCCTCCTTTTTGTTGCCAAAAGACTTAAAATAATAACACTCGCTGCTTTCTTTTTTAACATTCCCATATTGACAACTGACATAACGTTTTTGAGAAGTATACAAAATAAGTGTCCGAATAAATTACAATATCATATGTAAACACCGCATATATTTATTCCAATGTTGCCATTGAATAAAGTGTCGAGACTTTATTTCAACGAGAAGTATACCAGAATTTTGTGTCAGATCCATGCAGGTGTAAACAGTAAATGAAATTTTATGTCCAACACATAAAATAAGTATAACGGTATAAGTGTCAGATGTAAACGTACCATTAGTGTAAACAGTAATTATATTTGTATCAGCCACTTATTTCGCGTGTGTCGACACTCATCTGTCACTTATTCCAGCGACTTATATACGCAAAAAATGTAAACACCGCGTAAGAAATGAATTTTTATTGTGTCAGTCCCACCTTTAAGTACATATTCAGAATCCATAATTATTAGTCATATCGAATTTGATACTTTTGGTCATAGAAAACGTGACACAAGATATTAAAATATCCTTCGAGAAGCATTCTTTCTGCGTGCATTGAATTATTTCACATCCTTTTCAAAAGCAGACATGTTTTGTTTTCAGAACACGTATTTTTCTTTGAAACAGGTAAAAGAATCACAAATGTTCCTTTTTTACCTACCCGATGTTACAGTTTTCTTTCTATTCCATTTAATTTTCAGTTTCATAATATTATCAGTGAGTATTAACCCCCATTTACATATATAACATTAAACATCAAGGCCTGTGCAAAAACTAATCATAAGTACGAATGAGAAAGCATTCGGCACGCTTATAATCTCCGCAATATATATGTTAGAGTAAGATAGAAGATGTATGAATAATCGACTTAGGGAAGCTAGAAGTGAAGCCACTAATTAAAATTATTTTGACTTAAGCGCTTAAGTCAAATGTTGCTGAAAAAGTTACTACTGAATATTTTAGCGGTCGTGAGGAGAGGATGATGTGATAAAGGCAGCGGTAGAGAAGATGGATGTAGATGCTTATTGTCTTGATGCTGAGTACAGAAAATTACAATGTTCGGAGTAAGATATCGGTACAGAGTAACGCGGTGAGCAAGGTGCTCAGAACGAGCCGCGATCCGGTATGATGATGATCGAAACGAGCTCGGGAGTCTGTTCTCAAGAGACGAACGTCGAATGACGAGTGTTGAGTGAGAAGTGAGAGTGACTGTGTCGAATGACGGACTCGAATGGAGTGGTTCTTATCAATCGTCCTTTGCTATTTATTTAAAAGTAATCAATACCTTCCACGAGCTACCGCTAATCTATGTTAATATTGAGAAAACTGCTAACTGCAGTGTCTAACGACTATGAGGTTTTTTATGAACAAGCATCAGAAGCGATTGCTATGTCATTGCCTGTAATAAAAACGCTGATGCTAGATGATTATTGATAGTTAAATGACTTGTTGATTTTACGTTGCCGAAATCCATGCTAACTCAGTGTTAGGTTATTGGCCGCTATAGATGGAACAAAATGGTACTTAATCGACTTCATCGTAACTAAACTAGGTAAGTAATAATATCATTTTTACCTGCCAAGATCGCCACGTGTAAACTGTTATTATTGCGATAGTTTAATTTACACACTATCGGTGGGAGTAAATCCATACACTCGTGAAGGCGCTATTATGGTATACACCTATTGTCCTAGTAAAAGTAAAAGCGTCCCGCCCCAAGTATATTCTCATTCCCTAAATATAAACGTACCTACCTATAATATTTTAAGCTTTTGAAGTTTTTAAACATCTTACTTTTCACGGAATCCTTAATTTTACCTAAATTTCATCACATGAGAAATATTTAACAAACTCTTGTAATAATTAAAATATTTTTAAGTTGCGTAAGCCCAATCTGAAGCAGTTATTGTTACAAAATTACTACTCGTTCTAAAAAACTTAAACATTTTTAAAATTGTATATCAATATTGCGAGCCACGCTTCTAGAACTACCTACCAACATATTGCGTTCAGGGCATAACACCTAATATGACAAGCAAAAACATGTTGGGTGTTTCGTATGCATTAGGAATTTTATTCAATACGATTTTTACACATAGAATACGGCAACAAAAAATCCTCGAATTCAATATTACTCTGAGATATACCACGCTGAATTCAAGATATATGGAGGTAAAATTCGACGTGCCCTAGGAAAACCATGATAAGTCTGAAAATAGCGTTTTAAGTTTTATTAGCTTTTTATAATATCATATTTTTTGTGCATGTCCTGTAAAAATTTCAGGTCTCTAGCATAAAAATTGACAAAGTTAGGTTTTCGACAATGGTGCTCTATATCTACATATCGCATCGACCAAATTTGTGTTCACATAAATATCCGAGGAGTATAGTCATATATCAATAAAAAAGTGTACTGCGTTTTATTTTACGAGTAAGAGGGTTGTTATACTTGCTATAACAGTCTTTAACGGAGATCCTAATATACGGCATGGTTTATATTGACGTATCACATTAGTTTCGAAAAATATATTGGTTTATCTTCGGAAAATATTAGAATTTGCAGTAGGTAAATGCAGTTTTAGTTAAAAAGCTACTCACTAGTCACTAGTACTAGTGTTTTATTATCAAAATATTATATTATTGAATATAAAACAAACAAAATAGAAAAGAATTATTTTGTACTAATATAGGTAGGTACTTTTACTATACTAGGACACAGTAATAATGTTTAAATATTAATTTTGATTCATCAGCCAATTTCAATCCACCGCAAAATAAAGACCTCCACAAGCTTTCTTTAACTATTTTCGGTTAATTACTCTTCTACTTAGATACCCAAAAAACAATGTTGTAGGTAATGTTTAAGTTTGAAATTGTTATATTATTTGATATTAAACAAATATCCAATAGAAAACGATATGGATATATCATTATAATAATTCACTGTTTCAATTATTTAGATGAGTAAAAAAAGTATGTAATTATAAATAAACTTAATTTAAATAAATACCCAGCAGAAAACGACATATTTTAATTAAATATTATTACCTATCACTAGAAAACAAATTGTTTTACAATTAAAAATGTACCCACCTAAAATATCCGATCATGTCCGATCCTAATGAGGCCCCCCACAGATTGGAGAACAGGTTTTGTTTTTAAGAGAAATGGATGTCAGCCACTTGCTCAACCTATTAGGACTCCGAGCACAAATTGAAAAACAATTTTTATCTATTTTTCAGATCCATGATTCGAACTCGGAACCCACGATGTTATAGGCGGATGCTTATACCTATAATATTATGTTTTAACTTCAAAACATTATTTTATTTTCGGTACAGTATGACACATTTTGATTAAATTAGTCTTGTACATCGATAATAACAACTAGGCAGTATTTTCATGTTTAAATTACAAAATATTTTATTATTTAAAAGGAAGGACTTACCTAGCTAGCAAATACAAGAGAGTTTATTTTATTATTCTTTTAGCTAAATTCTTACTAATTACGGAATAATATTTATGACTTAAGAAAGTGAAAAAAATCATTTTTATTACCTACACTTTGAAATGGTGAGAATTTCCGAAAGGCTTACTAGTTGATTGGGACCGACTTAAGCTCATTGTAATAATAATATTATGAGTTCGGCTAAAAATAAAAAAATACGTCCTACGTGTTAATAGTATTTTTGCAATAATATAAAAGAGTATATATTATTATTACTTTGTACATTGAATATTTTTCGAAAACGAGCTCTGTGGATTATAAATTATTATTGCATCGGTCACCTAAAACGGAGATTAGCCGGGTTTTTTGAAAACTTATTTTGTCTATTATTTTCAATAGAATTTTACCGAAAACCGTGTATAAAAATAGTCAGTTTATGAAGCATTTATTGTTGTCTAGAATCTAGGTAAGTAATGTATATAAGATGAGATTAAAATTTGGTATCTGGTAGGTACCTATACTATTGAACAAAATATCAATTGGTTTTAAATCTAGTAAATTATTTAGTAATTTATTGAATATGATTGTTTTAAAATATGAAAACTAGCAAAAATAGTAATTATTATTTTATCTAAGTTAAATCGGTCGGAGTTATACAATTTTTAGATCGATCAAAATAAGTTAAATAAAGTGATATGAATGACAACGGATATTAAACGATGTTTTGTTGATAAATAAAAAAACTCTACGTAATCGATTGGATTAGATAACATAATGTATCATTTAAAGAAAATACTACTTGAAAGCCAACCGTTTAGAAAAATGCAGATTCGTACCACGATTATTTAAATTTTAAACTAAATATTACAATGTTGCGGAGGTACATACTTATTTTAACTTTCCAATTATATTAATGCAATCATGACACCTCGTATTAATTAACATAACTGAGTTCAGTTAAGACGTACTTATACTGATGTTTCATGATTTATGTTGACAATTAAATATAATCCATCTATGTTTACTAATCGGTAATTAAACTCATATCAACAATAAACATTAGAAAAACACAACGATAGTTAATATGATCACTGGATCAGTATTTATAAGCTTATAATTACAATTTTACAAGATCAATTACCTACAGAAAGATAATATCTTAATGATATTATCATGTTGCAAAAATTGAATTGAAAAAAGAGAATATAAGGTAGGTACTGAAAAGGTTATCAGTTTATCACTCTTGTTACATAAGAACTACATAATGTTGTATCAATGTTATTTTAGATAGGTAATTACCTAATCGTGATTATAGAATGTGTATGTTATACAAGCCTAGTATAAATTTTATATGAATTTAACTTCTTCTGATGAACATTTTAATAATGCTATCTCATTTGATAACGAAAGTGAATTCAGCTGTCTTTAAATAATAACTATTAGGTTATAAATACTTAACACTTTCCTTAGGTTTATTAGTATTAAAATTTTTGAAACTAATAAACCTACTTAAATATATTTTTTCCAACATTTCGATGCTTTGGTAGGTATATTTGTGCCAAATTGTTATGTATAATATTATATTCCACTAGTTATTTAATATTTTTGTATTTTTATATTGAACAATAATAATTATGTGTGTTCTAAAGTGATAATTACTAATTTAATTCACTCAGTATATCCTTTATGTAAACTATTAACGAACTTACAATGATTTATTTAATGAAATATATTATCTCTCTGGTTTCGATAATTGTACTGAATATTAATTAAATTAAAATTGTTCTACTGATATACATGACCATTAACATTATATTGTTTTTTTTCTATCTATTCTATATTTTTAATGAAAAATTTGTTACGAAGTAGGTATTAAAACTAGATATTTTATTGATGGTGTAGTAAGTAGTGTTATGTACTAATTTCCTCATAACTTCTTTATTATTCCATTATAAACATTTTTCCTGAATGTTTATTATTTCGTAATGTACATATTCTGATTATTTATAAAAATATCAATAATAATTTGCAAAAAAACATAAAAAGTCATACTTAAATACATTTAAATTATAAAAACTCCGTATAAAAATATATAAATATATCAATATGTCCCTATATCCCTTGTTAAGATTTTATAGACACGCTGTACTATTTCGAGTTAAATATTGCGCAATGTCAATTTTTCCGTAAAAGAGCGTTATAACTATAGTTGTAATTCATAAAATCGTATAGAGTAAGAAAAATGCGACGTAAAATAAGGTTTCCATCTCAGAATATGAATGTGTTATGCGGAGTCAGTAATCTATTTCGTCCGCGCAAAAGCATGTTGAATCGAGTCGAAATATAAAGTGCGTAATATTATTCCATTTATGTGCGTAGACATTATCTCAGCTGTTAATTAATTAATCACCATTAAATTTTGATAGTAATATAGACCATAAAATGGTCTATCTGATTTACTTAAATAAGATAAGAAAAAACTTACTCATTTTGTATGATGAATTTAATAGCGTAAATATTTTAGTTTTTTCGCTCTCCTGAACATTTATGATTTTAGACTTATCATGGTTTTTCCTGGGGCCGTCGAATTATATTTGTAATATTTTTTTATCGGCAGTACTTGAGATATATTGTCAACACCTAAATCAATATCTCTCCTTGGTCGTGCACTCATGGCTGAGGATCGTGACCACATTTAAATTTCGCCATCCTTTGAGCGACCATGACTTTCCATCCTTCACGATCTTCCGCTTCTCTCAGGGCAGAACGGATGGTGCCCACAGTCAGCTCTTTCACTTGGTCGCTCCATCGCGCAGACGCTCTTCCTCTGCTTCGCCTTCCCTGGAGGCTACCCAAAACTACCAGTCTCTCCAGGTTGTCCGGTCTGCGCCTGACAAAATCAATATAACATTTTCTAATGTTTTTATTGTGTGAATAATTTACAATATGTAAAAAATATTTTCACGCGTTTAATTGCAATGCATCCACCAGCCGAGATCGATTCACTGCCAGATGAAGGCCTCCCCTAGCTCCTTCCACTCTTATCAGTCCCTAGTTCATAGTAGCAATATACATCCACGGAACTTTATAAGTTCGTTTATCCAGCGGGTTTTAAGACGTCCCTGTAATCGTTTAGCGCCTCTCGAGTATCACTGTAGAACGGGTTCGGCTAGCGATTGTCCATTCGCCTACCATATACATCCTATTGTCATTTCATACTATGCTTAGTGACCTCTACCACATCACGTAGTAATGTCTGCGTACTTATGCCCAATCTCAGTGGAAAAGGGTGGAGGTAGGCTGTGAAGATCCGATCTAAATAGTGCACCCTAAACATTGTCATACTTCTAATGGATTTCAACCGAGGCCAACTTTGCGGCATTCGAGAAATTTGCATCGTCGTATGGGGAGCGGGATAGTCCCAACTCTTCTGTAGACTCATCCATTTCAATTCGTGACATTCAGTATGCGGGTACACAAAGCGCTTAACGTCAGCGGACAGCAGAGCTAGTCCAAAAAACAAAAATTTTCTTTCTTAACTTTCTTCTTTAAGCACTATGGTGCATAGTTGTAGCATCAGTCCCGTGCGGCTCCGTCTCGGGACGGAATGAGCACTTAAAATCACTTCTTTCAGACACGTTTAAAGCGTCATAGAAAGTGGCCGTGCATATCCACGGCTGTGCATATATGACGGGTGGTGGTGGGCACTTTCTAATGGATTTAAGTTTTGTACTATTTATTCCATTTGAGTCGTTTTTTGGCAAATACACACTGACAACGACTCAAATGGAATAGTTCAAATTCCACCAAGTACCTACCTTCGGTCGATAGTATTCATATTGTCATCAGTGGCACACCCAGGGGAGAGCCAAGGGGCCCTGGTACCCCCCAAACATGAAAATTATCAGAATAATTTTAAACATTGAAATTGAAAGCCAATAAACTATATCTTGGGCTTAGACAAATAAAAACACGGCAAAAAAATGATTTGTAATTCTCGAGCACGCTTTTTAGAAAAAAATCTTAGATTTTAATTTCTAATACTTACAAAAATTTGTCGGGTTTTTTTAGAAACCCAATCCCTAATGGAACTGTCAAAAAATTCTCGGTGTCCACCCGACTTCCGGAGTGGTGTAGGTCATAGCTGGGGAGGGCTGACGGGGCTCTAGCCTGGGGGCCCGATTTGACCAGATAAACATACATCATAAATTAGCTATTATACTTAACTTACTGACATTTTAGATATTAAGTATATAATTTTGCAATATATTTTCTGATTATTATGTGTCGATACTTGACAGCTCCATTATTAAAGTAGATGAATTAAAAATCGCCAATAATTCACTGTATAAGTTTAATTTGAAAAACGTTAATGTAGTGTTTCACACTGACTTTAATCTTAGCGGTAGGTATGGAGCTCGCCATATATCCTAGCCTGAGGGCCCGTTTCAGGATGTGGGGATCATGGTGTAGGTATACCGAGTGCAATAGACAAAAGACCGATAAACAAGAAATTAGGCTGTGTTGTGTTGAGTAGGTTTGTGTATAAGTTAAATGCAATAATACTTTTTTGTCCATTTTCAATTAATATTTTGGAACCTCGACATTAAAAAACCAAAAATCGACGATAAACATTCGGCGAAAAGAACGACTACACCCACTACAGTCGGTGGTGGTGTAAATCAAAAGAACATTTTTTTCAGTGGAATTCGGCATGTAGCTCTCTAGACCAAACGGGTAGCACAGCCGATTTTATTTGTGGAATGTCCAGCATAGTCGCTATTAGTCACTTCCAATCCACCAGTCGCTGATGACACGCTCAACGGTTACCGCCACTATGCCCCAAATTTAGTAAAAACTAGGAGAAACTGTACAAAATATGCAACCGTGTATTTTGAAAATATGTAAAAATAGTTATATGAAGAAGAAAAAGCCTATGGGACTAATTTACTTTCTCCTCCTTGTCCCCCCCCCCCCCACCCCCAATATTAAATCCTGAGTGCGCCACTGATTGTCATACTTATTTTTTGTTTTCATTGAACTAATACATACATACAATAATAATAATAATAATAATAGGTACTTACATATCGATACCCTAGTTCTACAGGGAAACAACTCAAAATACCTTGTTCCGAGATAATGGCGTTTGAAAATTTTGAACAAATTTTCATTTCGATGTTAAAGCCTTGATTTTTGGAGTAAATGTATTTATTTTTTATTTAGTTCAAATACAAAATGAAATGTTACATTGTAACAAATGTTTAACTCAGACATTCCCGTTTATATTCGAATTAATGATTATTCCCAAAAACAGTTATTCGATTTTTTGACCCGTTGAAGAGATTTTTTGATTTTTTGATTGAATTATGAAGATACAACCGTTATACATTAAATGGCATTATTAACTCAAAACACAGACATTTACAGTTGTTTCCCTATAGAACTAGGGTATCGATATTATAAAAAAAAAGAAAAATATTTTTTGAAAATTAGATAAATAATTTCTAAGCAAATTTGTTTTCATGACAAGTCTCTGCATCAAATTTTTTTGGTATTATTTTTTTCATTTAGAACTTGGATTATTTTCATTAACTAGGTTTCAGGGTTTTAGCAACCCTCTCATAAATTTCTTAGTTAGTTAGCAGAGCTGCGTGACTGTAGCGTTGAGAAAAAAATATTATTTGTTCTAATAATTTTACCTTACCGACTTTCTCTAAATCATTTTCTCGAAGTCTCATACGAGGTTTAACCAGTGTTCTTCATGATCTTAAAACCCGCGTTCTAGCGAACATATAAAAGTCTAGTATATGTTCGTAAATATTAAGTCATACGTATCAAATATCTTATAATAATGACAATGTTATTATCAGATATTTAATACTGGTAATTAATTGGTATTCAATAACTGATAATTATGAGTATGACAGTGTTATTATCAGATTTTTAATACCAATCAATATCAAAATAATGTTCATATTGAATCTAATAAAATTAAAACATTATAGTATGTAATGAATTTTCCACGAATAACGCGTAATTTCTTAATGTTATACGCCATCTCTTTCCGGTAAAACACATCGCGGTGAAGTTTTCTATTGCAAAATGTAATATACACAATTTACATGTAACCCTTAAAAACGAAGGGTCCCAAGAATCCAAATATCACGAAACCCTGAAGACAGATGATATTATTTGGTGAACGGCAGCCCAATTTTTTGACTTTGTTGGCATCAGAAACGAACTGCTGAGTTTGACGATTCAAATGTTTTATCCAGATGATACCTATGTCGCAAGTGTATTCACAACAATGGTATCACAAACTATACATTTTATCTCTTATCGTGATAGCATTACGCCGATTGCCATCTTGTGACACCAAAAGGCCCACACCTTGGCGAAACTAAAGAGCGATTATGATATTAATGACAGAATGACGACTATGTCTCCCGGCATTCTTCTGAAAGCTCAATCCATGTCGTCCTAGATGGTTAACTGGCCTTCCGCAATTGATGTACATGACATAAAGGCGAACCAGGGGCCTTATGTTAGAACTTGCGAGTCCCAGTCGCCCGGTCGACATGACGTCATATGACATCATTGTGACGTACTAACGGAGTGATAATAGCATTCGAGAAAATAGCGCTAGTCAAATGCTGGCGTTATTCATTGTCCCCATACACAAATAGGTGTTTCAGCGTAATAATATCTATGGTGAGCAGTGTGTGATGGGCGGCTTGCCTCGAGCGTGTATTGGCTGACGTCACAATTACGTCATGTCGTCGGGTGACACACGAGTCGATAGTTAGGTAAAACATCGGTATTAATACCGATATTCGTCAAAACATATTATGGAAAAAAGTAGGTACCTATCAATAAATATGGCTATTAAAATCTATTTAAAACACTATTTTATACCAACCTGAAGTACCTAACTACATTTATTATGTTGACCATTGTAAATATGTATAAATCATAATATTTTAGAACTGCTAGAATTTTTACAAATAATATAGTCCAGGTACAGGAAAATCTCTCTCAAATTCAACGTTTGGTGGATATTCTATCAACGTTGGATCAACAGTTATAAAATAATTGGAATTTGCCACGAATGTTTTCTTTTTCGAAATTTATGTTAATTCATCGTGCCAATTATATACTTAAGTATATTTGAGGGATTTTATTATTTAACTTTCGTTGGTTTTAGTCAATATATTAGCGTTTGAGCAGTATCAATTTTATACACTAAATTTAATATACAATATAACATTAAATTCATTTTCTAAAAACATAAACGCGTATGCTTTCTTAATACTTTGGACGCGGAAGACGCACACGGTGCGTAATGACCAGGCGGCCGATCGATGTAATTAACGTGCATTTTAAAGGGAGCAATTAAAATCTCATTATCTATTCAGCAGCGAAAGCGTTATTACAGAAAATACCGAATTTTATTATAAATACCGAAAATATTTCGGTATCGATAAATAATTGATTACGGGTTTTGAAATACCGGTATTGCAATCCCTAAATATATATATGCCTATGTGTATATTGAAAACTATTAATAATTAATTCACTGCATCATTATTCACTATAAACAAAAATTCATCAAATATAAATAACCAAGACGTAAGTAGATATTATATTGTTAATAAATTAACACAAATTTGAAAAACCTCGTAATATTAATACCTACTTACTAGCAAAAATCCCAGAAATAAAAGTTGGATTCGAACTCATATCATGTTTCACTGTCCAGGCGAGAGGTTTTATGTTATAAAAACTTTTTGAATAATAAATATTAAACGAATTCTCAAATTAAATTTACATTCACAAATTTAAAAAAAATTACATTTCAAAGCGAATTTAATTTTACTTACCCGCTTTCGTCGTTGTTTAAACGACATTAAGTATGTAAATTAAAATGTATTTTGATAAAAATATTTATCTTATCAAACGAATCTTTGGTTATTAAATATTATTATTTTTAGTTTGTTATTTAAGGTTATTTTTCGATTTATAATAAATTCATCTTTGAAGTTATTTTTGATACTCGTATTATGAAAACGTTATAATTGAAAATTATAAATAGTACCTACTTTGAAATAAGCTTTAAAATTACTTGTATTAAAATTCTTATTCAATTATTATACCTCCATCTCAAGCTGTACTTTTGTGGACTGTATAAATGTAGGTTGAGGATTTGGATGCTGTTGAGGGACAGCGGAAGCAGGGGTATGTCCAGGTACTTACTGACTTTTAAGCTGGTCCGGATTGCTGGGTTAGGTTGGGGCTATAGACTATAGACTATATAGTTGGGGCGCTCTTCTGACTCCCGGATCCTGCACGCATGCACATCGTCATTTTCGACAATACACATCGTTCTCCGTAACTTCTTGATTATTGAAACCCGACTTACTACAACCAATCCAAGCAGTGGCGCGTTTACTGACGTAGAGGCCCGACGCACTAACTGATCTAGATGCCCCATACGATAAAAAAACGACAATGTACCTATTTTATTTTTTCCATATAATAAATGCAGAATTTTGTAAAACTTTAGGTAATAATTTATGTTTTGAGTTTGTGAGAAATGTTTCTTTAAAATTTTAATTATAATGTATTGACTTTTAACATTTTCCGACGAATCGGTTGCGTCATTCGCATCAAACAATCACACCGACGTGCCCGAGACCCACTGGCCATTGCGTCATTTCTAGTTTTAACAGCAGATACAATATGCAATGCTGGTAAAATAGCTACTCTTAATCTTGAAGTTATCTCAGTCGTTTTAGTCATTTTAGGAAGTGTAGCCTGGAAGTAATACTCATTTATTATTAATCTGATATTTTTAAACACTACCTCGGGCCATGCGACTCAGTGACAGTGGTGTAGTGAAACAATATTGCAATAGTAGAAGCTAAACAATCACATAAACACTCATGCTTAAGCAAAAAATCATATAATTAAGTAATGTATTGTGACATCACCAGTAATTGAACCGGGAGCACCCGAATGAGAAACCAGTGCCTTACTCACGGTACTACGAGGCCATATTATGCCCGCTATAATGCTTTTATGTAGGTTCTTTGCCACCATAATAATATGAATGTTTTTAAGATTTTATAAGTATGTAATAGTTACGACTAGAGATGAGAAAACTGGTCGATTTTGAAGACAGTAGAAGTAGACAGAAGAAGTATACTTACTACCAGCATAAAAAATACTTAGTATATAAACTTGTTCCAAAATACTTACTAGTATTTGGAATACTATATAGATCGTTTGGCGTGCGTATGCGAACTGAAACTAAAACCAACTCCGTATTATTAGTATTTTAAAATACGTATCGGCTCAGGGAACTCAGACTGTGTATCGGCTTCAATATAATCGCTAAAAATACGCTTCGCTCCACTTTTCGACAAGTCCCATTTATTATAGAATTTCAAATTTATGAGTTGTTTTTCTGTTAGGTTACAATATTATTATTAACAACAATGAATAACAGTGATTTTTTTAAATTTCAAACATGTTTTGAGCGTTATAACAAGCCTAAGCCTATGCGTCATCTCACCACTGTGCTGCGACACAAAATTTATGATCTATTATTATTCATACATTCGAACGCAATAGACTAATAAATTAAAATACATATACCTATATTCAAGTGCTATTTCGTTCGTGCGCATTTAATGTCAATAGTGTTGAAAGTCTACCAACTGGCGAGTGCACAGAACAGCGATTCGCGATGATATCATCACAAGTTTTTTGGAATAAGTTTATTGGCCCAAAAATACTTAGTATGGGTAGTTTCATCCGAAACTTGAGTACACATACTGGTGACAGTATTTCCAAATCACCTCTAGTTACGACCATAGTTAATTATATTGAATAAATCGATGGAGTGTATAATATAATATACAGAAATGATTCGAAATAATTGGCCATGAAATTTAAGCTAATCAGCGAGTCATAGGCCTTGTCCAGGTGGCGCGATATAACTCGCGCGCATTCCAGGTGCATATGACTTCATTGAGCCGTCCATATGTAATCACCACGTGTGCGGTCGAGGTACAGGTTACTTCATTGAGCAGCGAATCGCGGCGAGACACGCGTCACCTAGATCACGTCATCATGCTAATTTTTTTTATAACATTCGGTTCGCTACACTATTATGCCAGTCTACGCGATCGGCATAGTAAAACTCGTCACACTTTCTTTTGATCTTTGGCTCCGTGGTTGCTTATGACCTATTCTTACGATAGCAAAATGTTCTGCGCTTTATGAGAATCTAATTTTAGTAAGTAGATCAGAATTTGTAGAATACAGTGAAAAAGTGTTCCGACCCTGCTACATAGCTCAGTGGTTTCCAAACTTTACGTTACTACGCCTCCCTTTTAAAACAAACTAATCTTGGCGCCTCCCCCCTACTTTATTTCATTAAATACATTTTTACACAAAGTGCTTTGTTTCTACTAAACAAACGGGCTCGACATATGAATTTCATTGCATCTAATGCAGAAAATTCCGTTTCGCATAAATATGATCTTACGAATGGTAGCAGTACCTACTTGCATTGCTTTTCTTGACAACGTATTATATTATTCTTTAGTTCAATCAAAATTGAACAATGATTTTTGTTTCCATATACCTAGCCATTTTTATTAGTCAGGAAATAGGTAGGTACACTACAAATATGTATTTATAAAATACAATTCTACATGTGAATTATCATCAATCACACACACCTCACAATCACATCAAATTGTATCACACATATACATATATTATAAAATGTTAATATGCTGTTACCGAAACAGCGCCTTTTTACTAATAGAACGAAATTTTGGTGTGGGTTTATCTCACTTAACTAATCGATCCGCAACGCCGGGCCCCCAGGCTGGAGCCCTGTCAGCCCCCCTCTCGTGGGGGCCGTACACAATAGTATAGAAATGAGGTATAATAAAATTAGTCTCCATATCTTCATACAGGTTTGCAAACAACCTAACTTTTTTAGGACTGTTTTTTTATGTAGTTTATAACTAGCTGCCGTTTTATAAACTATGCATTTTCAAACTACAAACCTGTGGCTACATTATTGTGTTAAACTTTTCGCACTTCCCTTTGCAACAGTCCGCGCCTCCCCAGGGAGGCGCGCCACCCACTTTGGAAATCGCTGACATAACTGATATTTCTTCAATCAAAAGCTTTCTCCGTCCAACCCAATACGGTAAATAAATAATCATTTGAAATCGATATAAAACATCAAACAATATGATACCTAAAACAATTTAAATACACATAAGTAATAAAGTTTATTAATAAAGCCATTTTATTTTTGTATATTTATTATATTGTCTCTAGTGTTTTGTTTTTTCCAAAAAAAATACTTAAATTAAAGTAACATTTCCCCAAAATCGATGGTCTCGTTTGACATATCGACTTTTAGAAGGCAAATATTATAGTTTGACCTGTGGTTGAACGGCCCATTTTGTTCATTAATTTGCCTCAGAGTAAACACTTTTTCTAGAGTAAACCGGTCCACGTCAATTTCAATGTGTTTACATTTTATTTAATGAAATCGGTGCTTACCCACAGATGAATATTTCCCACGTCTACTCTAAAATTACCTCGCGTTTTCTTTTGAGCTAGGAAAAATAAAATAAAAATAAACCTTTTTTTTAAGTATACTTCCAACTTCTTTGTACATAAGTACTTACCTGTCATACTTACTCAAATATAAAAGCCATTCAGATTATTTTGATAAAAAAAAACAAAGTAAAGTAAAATATTTAGTGACCATAGAGAAAGATATAAGAACTAATAGCGTGGAGGTGCAGCATTTTTATAGTAGGTATAATAAAATATATTTTTTATTTTTTGAAAACAGACGCTAATTTTACTCGAACTTTAAATCAATTGTTGGAATACCTTTTCACTGCAAAATCATTGTAAAGTCTAATGTGAATAATTTTATTTATATAAATATTTTTTCTTTTCTTTAAAATCAATCCTAGTCTGACTCAAATTGACCAAATAGGCCAAGTGCTACAAGGAATTTCGTACGCATAATATGAGAGACGCAGTTTCTTTTGTGATTCGTCTACCTGAATGGATAGTATATACGAAAATACATTATGCCAGCTTCAGAAGTGATATTTCAGTGACACCGCGCGCATGCATTTGATTCGTTTCACAATGCAGTTTAACTTCAAATATTATTATAATATGATTATTATGTGCAGGCATCCTTCTCCTTCGTCGAGACCTCACAAATAAATCTTAACTTTATGATTTGGCCATCAGAAAGCCGCCTTCTCCACGGTATGGTTCCAGCACACTTGGTATTCAGTCACACCATTCAGTTGATCCTGTATTGTATGGAGGGCCTGATAAAATATCACCAGTTGAGTATCTAAAATAATGATAACCCTAATGGATAATTAATTATCCGGCGTATTATAGTTTTATATTATTAAAATTCACTCAATCACCAGAGCGTATGGCAAGCACAAGGCAGTGCTGTTTCCCATGGTCCAGCGCCATAATTCGCACATGTTTTTTTTCTCCTCTAGATGCCTTTATGGATACCTCGCATTTACTATCGAGGTTTCTTAAGGACTTTGGCAAGCAAACTACTCTGCTTGATGTTAGTCAAATGAAAACTGTGCCGGCTGAGAGAATATGCCTTATTGAAAACTATTCTTCTACCCGCATCGGGTATTGCTAATTTAAATTCGGCCAGGGCCTATGAAACCGCCTTGCAAAAACCCTGGAAAATTCTTTTTAACGCAAGGCGGTGGTGATTCTGATGAATATTTTGTCGTATTCATTGGGAACTTAGGACTGCGATTTGTAGCCGAGTTTTTCCCGTGGTAAAAGAAATGTCGCATAGGACTGATATTCTGAACATATACTTATCCTATATTTTATATGACTGCAGTCACTGGATCTGAAAGGCATGAATCATCATTACATGTCACCATTTATTATTTTTATTCTTTTTATTACATCAATACATGTTACCGTGTAAACTCAAATGTAAAGATCATTAATGAACATAAACTATCAAAAAAGTAGTGAAAACTACTAATCCGACCACGCCATTTTTTACAACGTTTTTCTTAGGTCGTATTCTTATTTGTCCGGTGGTTGTTTGTCCGGTACAAATCTTGCAATCGATTTTTAACTAACTTCCCGACTAGCTAGACATTTGAAACTTTTAGAATATATCAGAACACGATGCCAATGCATTTTTTTAATACTTTTAGCAATCTTTAAGTAGGAATTGAATTCATTTTTAGTTAATTCTGTTTTGTATGAAAAGTTATTTCGATACCATTATTGGTTGCTAGGGGGTCCTACTAACTAAATTATTAAATATAAAGTTATTACCATAAATCACGTTTAAATTTCTAATAATATGCACGTGGGATATTATTTAAAACACACTTAATATTGAGAATAATATTAAGCTAGTCAAGTCAAGTTTATATGATTCACCAGAAAATTTTAAAACGTTGTATATAAAAAAATATTTTTATCTTGTAATTATTATTTAATTCATTGTTTACTTGATTTAGGCATTGGTAACTTACTTGTCACAATACAGTGGCTAGCTGATAGTATATATCAAAAAACACATATTAAATTACCACAACATGTCGATGGTATAACAAAAATAAATGTACTCCAACTCATTCAAACCGTATCAAACAAATAGTAAGTCGTTGGTCAGCAATGTGAGATGCAGACAAGCCATTCCTTCGTCTGTGAATGTGATAAAAAGTGCCCAATACGCTGTTCTCGTAATTACAAACCCCTCTATTTTCTTTTTTTTAATCCAGCATGATAATCGTAAGTAATTTTCTAAATGTTTATACTTCTTCTTCTTCTTCTTTTGCCATATCCGCCCCTTAAGGGGGATGCTTATACTATCAGACGCGAAAAGAGGCACCTAACGGAAAAATACGAAGCTTACAATTTGAGATTTTTTTTTGATAATTTACAATTTCAACTATATTATTTAATAAATATGTATCCGAAAACATTAAAAAGATTTTTTATTTTTTTTAAGCTTAAAGATTAACTTACAATTGTAAAAAAATGTAATAAAATGTGAATTCGTTGCAGGGTCAAATCTTATTATTACATTATATTTTATGGCCATATTTATTATTAAAATTTAGTTTATTAAGTTTTAGATTTTATGTGGTGTAGATTTTTGACTAATTCATCGTTTTAATATTTTTTATAAATATTTTAAAAAACATCGATTTTAAAAAAAATATAAATGTGTATAACTTTAAATCCTTTTTATTTATATCAAATTTTATTTTAGGCATGGTCACAATATTGAAGCTCGAGTTGATATAAATAAAAAGGATTTCAAGTTATACACATTTATATTTTTATAAAAATCGATGTTTTTTAAAAAATATTAAAACGATGAATTAGTCAAAAATCTACACCACATAAAATCTAGAACTTAATAAACTAAATTTTAATGAGAATTATGACCATAAAATATAATGCAATAATAAGATTTGACCCTGCAACGAATTCACATTTTATTACATTTTTTTACAATTGTAAGTTAATCTTTAAGCTTAAAAAAAAATAAAAAATCTTTTTAATGTTTTCGGATACATATTTATTAAATAATATAGTTGAAATTGTAAATTATCAAAAAAAATCTCAAATTGCAAGCTTCGTATATTTCCGCTAGGTTCTCTGCTGGCATGCGTCTCCCCCTTAACTGGAGCATATGGACATCACGCGGCGCCTCCAAGAATCCCTGTCGCTCGCCAGTCTTTTTGCTTCGTTCCAGGTCAAACCAGCATCCCGTAGCTCCGCCGTATACACTCTGTAGATTATATTTAGCGGCCTTCCAGGACGCCGGAATCCGGTCGGCTTGAAGAACAGGGAAGCCAGGTTGAAGTTCTCTTCTGGCATCCGCAGCACGTGGCCTTTTCACTTTCAGCGTGATGAGAAGCTGCTTGGTGCGTTCTCTTAACTCCTCGTTGCCCATAAAGTCATACCACCGCACACCCAGAATTCGTCGCAAATATCTCGTCACTGTTCTGGCAGAAGACACTAATTCGAAAAATGACATATTGAGTTAGTTACAAACTTTACCGTCTGGAAACCTTCTTAATAAATAAACAGTCTTTATTTTAAAGTCATCCTTTTTACGATTACTTAATAAACTCACATGATAGACCATTTCAAACATTTTAACAACTTCAAAGTCAAATTACTCAAAACTAGTATTCTCCAGTTAGTGTGTTCTGCCAGAACAGAGACGATCTGTTTTCGAAGCTCAGTATACGGTTGTTCTGAGCCTTCGTAAGGTGCCATGATTCGCTACCGTAAAGCAGCACCATCAGAATGCAAGCGTCGAATAGGCGGCAATATACAATATTCATTAACATTTAATATATATTATGATCATTTTGCTCTACACAATTTACATGTGTTTCCGTATTCTACTGAGCATAAATTAACTCGCGTAAACATCAGTTAGGTATGTCTAATCGTTTTAACCCAGCATCTAGAATTGGCAAATAGGACCTTTTAAACATTTCGCTTGATATGTCAGTTTGGGAAATCGATAGGTTTATTCAATTAAGGGCCTCTTGTGCCGCTATAACTTACAAGGATTGTCAATAGATGTCGCCATTCGCCAAACATGTTTGTTTCCTGTTGTCGCTTTCACACCGTTCGTGAATTCCCTTAAAATTAAATGAATTCACCCCCCTTTAGTTACTTTCAGGCTTCATTGAAGACACAAATTATTGTGTTTTCTATTACATACCTGGATTAATTAATTTAAATTTAAATATTCTGTTCTCTCAGAACAAATGCCGTCGATCAATGTTACCTAAAGGTGTGTACGAAAATCTAATAAATTAATATATCACACCTTATTATAACATGAATTAATTTTATCGGTTGTTGAGCTAAGGCTCTCCGCATATTACTATGGCTAGACGTTACTACGAAGTCGCAGGTTTGATGTCCAATGGAGGGAAATTTAATTCGTGGGTCAACGCACCAGTTGCATTGGACGCAGTGAATTTAATAGACATTATCAGCGACATCGTAATAGATTTTTGGGTTTTCACAGCGTGTTTTTCCTCCTTCTCTCTTCAACATTTTGTGCTCGTTGCAGAGGCCATTCTCAAGAAATAAAATTCTGGGGTTGCTGCCAAAAGTTGGGAAGTCGATAATTTAGTAGTAATAACAGATTATGTGTCTATAATAATTATATAAATAATGACAAGATAAAAAGAACTTTTTATATACCACGTTTTTAAATTTTCTGTTGAATCATATAAACTTGACAATTCTATGTATTAATAAATACTTTTTTTTGTACTTATAGAAATACTGAATAATTATTATAGAATACTGAAATGTCATTTTGACATTTCATATTGATTTCCATAGTACCGCATGTATATATTAATAATTTAGTTGCTAGGACCCTCTTAGCAACCAATAATAGTTAGTAGTAAATATTACTTTTAACGAATTTTTTCCGAAACATACAAAACAGAATTAACTGAAAATAAATTCAATTCTGCTTAAAGATGGCCAAATGTTGTCGTCGTGTTCTGATATATTCTAAAAGTTTCAAATTTCTAGCTAGTCGAGAAGTTAGTTAAAAATCTTCAATCGTCCAATACAAATCTTGGACAAACAAGAAAAAATTGTACTGGACACACAAGAAAAAATATGTACCGGACAAACAAGAATACGAGCTAATAAAAACGTGGTAATAATATGTATGCTGGCAAAAAAATCAAGGTCATCCGATATATAGAACATGCACATAAAGCACAAAGATATTAGCATTATGCATAATTTTAGAGGAAATGTCAAACTTCAAATTGAATGCTGTATTTCGAAAACGTTACATGTCGCATTTTATTTATTTGTAGTTCTTTGGAGACAACAGTTAACACTTAGGCACTATAAAATAATATATTTTACAAACAAATTACTTATTTTTATATAGATAAGGGATTGTTTTCACCATCTTGACAAAAACACAATTATGACTTAAATCGTTTTCGAAATACAGTATTAAATTGCAATTACTCCATAACATGATTTCCAGACTTACCAACTTTTCGCAGTAACCCCATAAATTATCGACGACGATTTTCTTTGACGGATATGACGAATTCGATTAACAGAATATTTTAAATGGACCTTGAAAAAGTTCAATTCAGCCATCAACAAAATCCCTGCAATTCACATCAAAGAATCCTATAATATCACCACCACAAAATTTTTTCTGTATAAAAAACTACCACTAGTCCGATTATGTGTCATCAATGTCATCAATAATAATTATGTTTAGTTAAAGGGTGTAATTCTAGAGACGAGATAGATCGATATTTGTACTACTTACCCACGCTGTTAGCTGATATTTATGATTTTTATTTTATTTTTTACAGTAGGTACGTCTAAACCTGCTACTGGATTATTGAGTATTAGTTTTGCCACGCGTGAACCATTTTTTTTTTCAATATATGTACTTCCATGCTTTTAACGTATTGAATTATAAAAGATTTGGCGCCAAAACCATTTTCTTATCGTTATAATAATACTTTCGTTATACATACAACAGGTGAAACAATTTATAAGTAAAATAACTTACCTTTTCCCGTCTGAAAATATTTACATAAAACCTTTTTCAAAATGGTTTATCTGAAAACGTTTGAATGAGCTGCCTATTTCGTGCTCAGGCAAATGTATTTTGACTCTAACATATAAAATGTAAATACATATAACGATAGCAAGTAAATAATATAGGATAGCTTTTGCAGAAGTGACATTAGTAAAAAATAATATAACACGATTGGGGAAAATCCGAAAATACAAAGTTGCACCATTCCTATCGGTCAAGCCGTGTCCTGCGCCTTTTGACATTCAGAGCTGAAGTGCGTAGATCGCTGGTATAGCCTATCTGCAGACAGAAGGATTGTCATCCATGACCATGTTGAGTTCGGCTATGTTTTAAGGACAGTCATTCGTGGTATGTCTGCTCACGGACTATTGCGCCGATGGCAACCATTTTTTTTTTATTCTTTTATCACTTTCAATTCCTGACTCCTCTTTTTCGGCAGAGTTTCAGTATACGGGTACAGAGGACACTTCATGTCATTAAAGACAAATGACGGCAGAACAAGTCAAGATTCTTTTTATTTTATAAAACTCTTTCTTTAAGCACTAAGATGCATAGTTGCTACATCAGTCCCGTGCAGCATCGCTTCGGGATAAGGAAGTGTGCCTTTAATTTTTTTTATATTCTGATACGTTTATAGCGTCATGGAAAGCGGCCGTGCATAAACCTCGGCTGCATATACAATTTGGCGGGTGATAGAGTAACTCAAATCATGACGTAGTTTACAAAAAGTATGCAATATTTTTTTACAATTTTCAAGACAGTGATTCACAACCGTAAGTACAATAGACACGTAGGTATGAGGTTATTCCATATTATGCTGATTATCAATTTTAAATACTCTGGTGCCACGGTTGGCGACAATCTAGCAGTTTTTCCTATATACTAGCAATCCGTATGGGTGTTGTGGTCTGCATTCAAAACTTGCAGTCGCATACAGATCAAGGCTGCCAGAGAGTATGACACTCCCGTACCCTTGCGGTATAGCCTCAATGATTATGTATGTCATGGAGATGAGTGGAATTAGCCCAGCCTATGATGATGATAAACAAAACCATCAATCTTTGAGATATGTATCTTTGATTCTAAAGAAATATTTGAACTTAGATTTCTGAGATAATATATAAATCATTCTCTTAAAAAACAAATTTCATTTACAAACAAGCTACACTTTAGTAATTAATTTTAGATTGCGTAGCACAGCTAATTTGCTTTCTAATTTTCCTGCATGTAAGGAAATTTTCAATGTTTTGCGTCATCGAGAATAACACGGGCCCAACAGTTCCTTTGAGGCAAATATATAAAGTGTGGGTACAAGAGGGCCCTTACCATGGAAGGGCGTAAAACACCCAAGGCGTAAATGCGTTAATAATCAACTCCTCGGTCGAGATTCGTGGGGAGGTAATGTCTTTTCGAACAAATTTCTCTGCGGTCCCACATGAATAGAACTCGAGAAAGTGCCTACATAAATTACTGTTCGAAGACGTTTCGAGGTATAGGCAGCTAATTAAGAAATACTTGTTGATAATATTCAAACTGACTGATTGGATCTATATTTTATCGATAATTTCTACGCATAAATTTAAAATTCATTAATCATGTTACTTAGCTTATGTTCTTTAATATTGTGGCTGATCAAGGGTTGTGCCATTCATAAAAAAGTCATGACGTGATAGTAATTGACCATAATATTGACCTAGGACAGGGGTGGTGAACCTATGACACGTGTGCAAGGATTCGATTTTTTATACACTAGTTTAGCAGTTTTTAATACAGTCTTAATTTATCTAAAATTAACTGATTAAGATAATATCGTCACTGTTCTGGCAGAAGACACTAATTCGAAAAAATGACATATTGAGTTAGTTATACCAAAATGTTCCTTATTTCAAACTTTACCGTCTGGAAACCTTCTTAATAAATAAACACTCTTTATTTTAAAGTCATCCTTTTTACGATTACTTAATAAAGTCACATGATAGACCATTTCAAACATTTTAAAAACTTCATAGTCAAATTACTCAAAACTAGTATTCTCCAGTTAGTGTGTTCTGCCGGAACAGAGACGATATTTTCATGAATAAAAAAATAATAACTTATTTCAGAAGTTTCTCGTTATGTTTAATTCAATGAAAAAATAAAATCGCGATTTTGATCATCTTTTGATAAATATTTTTAAACTTGTTAACACTTTTTAGTTCACACAGATACCTACAACATAAAAATTAAATATTATTTAAATCGTACATCCAAGGATTCCTGCGTTTAAAATCCCGGGATCCCGGCAGTAGCAGTTTTGGATACGTAGGATCCCGAGGCGCTGAAAGGTTTGAAAGCCTGCTCGCGATTTTTTTTTCTATATATTTCAAAGACTGCAGTGAGTAGTTATGTTATTAGGATCGGACATGGTCGAAAGAAGAAGAATATTATTATAGTTTCATTTATTTTCCGATATTGTTTAAAAGCATGTTGCAAAATCTAAAACGATTTACAAGAATAAGCGAAAGTTCATCATTATGTTCCAACAAGCTACTAGTTGATAACATATTATAATACCTACTATAACATTATCTAAATGCCTTACTATTATTATCTTTATCTGTGTACCTACTGAATAGACGAGGCCCGTTGTTAGGGAGCAAATTTATATTTTCCCCTCTAATCCCGATAAGCCATAAGTATTCCTAAATTTCTATTTGTTTGACGTAAAAAAGTCTGACCGTCTACAAATGCGACCTGTTAAATTTCACAAGTAAAATGCCCTCCAGACGTTCCAATTTGGTTGACCAACATTGTAATATATTTTAATCTATGGTGATGTCGACACAATTGGGAGTTATTTATTATATTTCATGTTGGCCGCGACGATAGCTTTTCATATCAAATAACTCGAAGGGAATCGAGTGGGCTTTGGACTCCTAAACTTATAGTCACTAGTCCAAACCAACTTCCCCGCACCACATTCCGTCTTGATCGAACGTATCACGAGCCCTGTGCTTAGATGTAAAACATCAGCAGTTTTTTACGCCTGGGAGTATCTCAGGAGTAGCTAACCAAGGCTGAGGTCACCAGGCACTCAAGTGCGCCTTGACTGATTTTACTTTTTAATACAAAGTGCCCATGGGGAGAGGATCACGGTTAATAAAAAGCAAACGATTTATGGGACAGTTTGAACAAGAGGATGCAAAAGTGTAGCACGCATATATATCTTCGGCACGATCAAATTGCGACTAGACGGCGCAGAATGATGAGCATCCAACACTCCCAAATTTTTTTCCACGAATTATCCTCATATCTGATCCATCCCGATGAATCGCTACTTGTGATGTGTGGTTGTATCAAGCCATTGTAATGGATGGTGGGAATTAAGTAGACCATGTATCAATGCTACAGACGTCCCGGTTTGGTTTTAACATTTTATAGTTATCGCATGACCATTCAACGTAACCCAACACTCTTACAACCTAAAAATACCTACCCTATACCACACCTAGTTTTGATAGGGCGTATTTCTAGACCAGTGACATCCCGTGGGGGTAGGCAGATTGAACGTCGCTTGGGGGCGGCAGTTACTCAAACGGCGGCAAATCAAGAAGAATCATTAGGTATATATAGAAACAGGTACCTAAACTTAGTAATAGTGGAAATATCTTTCCATAAAAAAATTCACCTCACTGGTTGGAAAAAATGTTTTAATTAACATAGAAGGTTTAACGGGTAATATTTTTGTCGGGTTTGCGATGTCTAGTTTACTACCATTGTCCTTGGACGTAATGTCCTTGATGACCAGCAATGACACGTACAGATTTGCGAATTGTTTGAATTATATGTAGGTACATACACACTTACCTTATTAATTTATCCAAATATTTTTGCCAGTCACTCGCGAGTTTTGAAAGTTGTCAGGTATATTTTTGAATGTATCTGAAACCGTGGACTCGCAATATTGTCTATTGAAGTAGATATGGCATTTAAATTAGATTTCGTGGTATATATTTTGTTAGTAATGTATCCATACAACACATTTCTTAGATATTGGAGTCATGAAAGGATGATAACAAAATAATGTATAAAAAATGGTGCAACATTTTGGCGCTGCCTAGGGGCGGTATTTTGTCTAGACGTCACTGCGCTAGACGCAAATATGGCACATGATGCACTAGCATCTTATTAGGACTGGGGACTCATATGGTGGTCCAAAGTCAGATCGAACATCAGAATTCTTCGCCATTTACCTATATAATAATATCTAAAAAGAGACGTGTTTGTACCTGCGCTTGACGGTAGCGCTTCACCTACTCTGTTCGGATTGCATCGCTACAACCACTGTCATCATATGAATTGCATGGTTCCTCATATACAGCCTCTCGCTGTCCAAGTGAGGAGGCGACATTAAAAAAGGTACCGACGTCCATTTCTTCACCTCTGATGAGCGTCGATGTGTGGCGTATCTTATTTTATGCAAATTAAGCATGTGGATCCCGATCAGAACAGGTTGAAATTATGCTATAGGCGTTTGTGAGAGACAATAGACCTGTACGCCTACAGTCTGTCACAATCAACTTGACCCGACGGCCAACGAAATCGGAACGTGTAAAGGGCTTATAAGTAAGATTTTTACGTTGAAGAGTGTTTTGGTGTTTAAATAAAACACAAAAAACCCTTTTCGTGCTCTGTAAAAGGTTTTTTTCGACCAACATGTGATAAATACTTATCTACCCTTTTTGTACTTGTGTACTTACCACTATCGAGACAGTTTCATTCTGAATTATACTTATACCTACTCATATAAAAAATATATCTCATGACGTCACACTTAATTATATTGAAGCCATCATAAAAATGTTATACTTTCAAATGTTTTTGTACAAAAATAAATAAATAAATAATAAAACACATTTTGGTACTAATTTTAATGGCCTAAACTTAACACTCTTAACACTATCAACTGTCATTTTTTATTGTAAAGACATAATATTATATTAAACAAAATAAATACTATATAATATTGTATATTTTTAGAATATACCTATCTACTTTTATAAGTATATTGTGGTCAGCGAAGTGAGTTAAATTTGATTGAATTAATTTTGAAAACATATTTTTGGAACATGTATAATTAATATTAATTTATTAAAAAAAACACGTAGAGTACGAAACAAATTATTAATTCGAGACGTTCACAATATAATATTTAAAATGAAAAGAACAGCTACATCAAGTCAATAGAGAAACAAGCCAAAAAATAATCTTATAGCAAAAAATAATAAGCAATGAAAGAAAATTTTCTAAACAAAAATAATTCTAGAAAAAACAATAAAATATTTTTTTTTAAACAAAATACATAGGGCATCACTTAAAATGTCTACATCTCTAGGAAGCGTATTGAAAAACCGCACAGTCCTCGATATTGGTTCCTGATAAATCTACCACGAGGAAACAGTTTTCATCCAAAAGAGTACGTGTATAAATTCAATTTTTAAATAATATCAGCAGACCTATTATAAACAATTAACAACGTTTCCGTTATATTTATTGTTCCAAAATAACATATTATACATATATCACTCGGAGAAATTTCATAAACAAGGCGGTTATCTACAATAAATGTAGATACACTGTCTTAATCGATTCTAAACGGATCCGATAAGAATCAAGTAAATCGTGTTAACTGTGTTACTCAACGACATTTGACATTTAGCGGTTAACGCCCAGTCATGGGCGGCCGTATTAAAAAAAAATCACGCCTGAAAGTTAACTTCCCGGAATAAATAACTGCCTAAATACGACATATCGTATTTATCATTTTTTTTATTAATTTTGTAGTGATTGTGTGATACCTACCTAAGATAAAATAACCGTGGATGCTTAGACCAAGTGAGAGCAGGGGAAATGCTTTAAGAACAGAAGTAACATACGAGGTGCAAAAGAGTGAAAGGTGAGCATGCCTTGAAGAAATATAGCCAGAAATTTAGTGCTCAAAATGGAAAATTTTACGAACTCGAACACTCAATAATTTTACAAAAATATTGACATAGTTTATATAATTGTATCTGTATTTTATAAAAATAATTGTGTACGATTTTTATAACATGGCATGTCTAGATCAGGCGGTCAATTTAATATTTCCACGAGACAAAGTGATAATCTTCAGGATTGTATGAACCGGAACGGCACTCCGGTGTACTCCGGTCCATTTCGAGCCTTGCGGAAATTACTACTCGTTTGAAAAGAAAATAGTTATAAACTTACGTTGAAATAAAGATTTCGAAGAAATTTCTTCTGGATAATCATAATTAGTTTTAATACATTGATAAATTGATATAGTTGTCATTAAATTGTTTATAAAAATGTATTTTTCTTAACTCAAGTGCCCGTAAGACTAGGATAACAAATCGGATGAAATTAATAATTTGGTTCTAAAATATTATGCTTCATCGACTAAGCGGTATTCCAGCAGAATTCATTTCGTTTCCGATGGCCTGGATGGAAGGCCGTTAAATACATTCTACAGGTGTCTTCGGCGAAGCTAAGGGTTGGCGCAGACATACCCACTTGTGGCTGCGAAAGATCAGGTTGCATTTATCATACGTTTGCATACGCTGCGTTGTTGCGTCGAACAAGTTACATTTGTCAGAGTAAAACCAATTTGTATGTACTTACGTAATGTAGAGTGGAGAGTAATTGGAGAATCTGACATGTACATATTTATATGAGGTGTATATTTTAGTAACAATTAGTCTGCATATGGTCATAATTTAATGCCGCTAACACACCTGCGAGTTGCAGCATTTGCGTGAGTTATAAAAAAGCGCGACACTCAGCCTCTAACCCTTTTCTGTTTGTCGGTTAAAACCAAAAAGTGAACGGTTTGACAGGAATATGCCAGAGGTTGATACATCGAGTATTTGAGGAACCATCCACATTTGTGAGCACATCGAGAATAATAATTCTACTGCGTTTCTTTCACTGCTCGGCTGATGCTTGCATGCATTATGTATACGAGACATAAAAATACGTCATATTTATTACACACAAAATATTATAGTGTGTAATTTCACATAATGTATAATGAGCTGTAGCTTTAAAAACTTACCAAAGCATATAATACGAAAAAAATGTTTAATTACCATACATAGAAAGCAACAACTAGAGTTGGGTATTTCCCGAGAAAATCTCAATCTCGAGATTCGGGATTTCCCGAAATGAATTCTCGGGAATTCTCGAGATATCGGGAGATTTTAAAAAAAACCTGTAAAAACCCTAAAATCAGTATAAAAACAGACAAATTCCAAAAAAATGTGTTTTTTTATTTATGTAAGAAGACAGACAAAAAGGAAAATAAAAATAATTCAAAACATTACTTATTAAAATGAAATTTCAAAAAACACAGACCGTAAATCGCTGCGTCTGACAATCGCGTACGCTTTTTAAACACAAAATTCCCTGATGTTGAAAAAATTGCGCTCATTTTGACTCGACGTTGGCTTAATAACACAATCACTGCTAACCTTTTAATTACCACATTTAAATAAAACGTTAATTATATCTAATGGCCAATTACTTCAAACGCGCCAGTCGCGGTGTTAGCACTAACTGAATTAATTGTGTTAAATTCCCCGATCAGTCTTTGAACGTTTTGTGTTTTCTGTCTTCTTTTTTCATGTAGAAAATCATTTTTTCAATTAATATTTGATAATAAAGAATTCCCTAATCACTAGAAAAGATTCTCGAGATCCGTGATTTCCCGAAATGTTAAAAATTTCAATTTTCGAGATTCGGGATGGAAATCTCGAAAATTTCTCGAGAAATCCCGTCGGGAAATTCCCGAAACCCAACTTTAGCAGCAACTGATTACAATGGTACAAATTAATATATGCTGACATTTAAAATTTTATTATGTTTATATTTATTGCTATAAAAGGTTAATCGGCTAATAAAAATAGTGATATTGTACCAAATTTAAAATACATTATTGCTAAAATTAAAATACATTATTACTAAAAAAAAAATTGCGTTTTATTAAATTAAAACAACAATACAATATTTATTCCGAATTCCACCGAAAAAAATGTTCTTTTGATTTACACCACCGTAGTGGGTGTAGTCGTTCTTTTCGCAGAATGTTTATCGCAGATTTTTCGTTTTTTAATATTGAGGTTCCAACATATTAATTGAAAATGGACAAAAAAAGTATTATTGCATTTAAATTATACACAACCTACTCAATACAACACAGCCTTATATCTCGTTTATCGGTCTTTTGTCTATTGCACTCGGTGTACCTACACCATGGCCCCCACATCCTGAAACGGGCCCTCAGGCTAGGGCAGTGGTCAGCAAACTGCGGCTTTTTGGCCCCTTGAGTGCGGCTCTGCTACAGATGCTCTCTGTTATATTTGACATGGCTACAAAGAAGGAGCAAAGAAAATGGAAGAGGATAACCGTAAATGTAATGTTGAAGAGACCGAGACTTCACATTTATTCAAAACTTAAATGGCTTCCCGACCTGTATTTATGTGTCGGGAAAAATTGGCGCATTCAAATTTAGAGAGATACTACAACTAAAAACTCGTAATTTTGTGCTAAATATTCTGTCGATGATGCAAGGAAGAAAGCAGCTGAGGAGAAGAGTCAAGAAAAATAAAGTTCTGTATTTAATTAGGTACTGAATAAAATCTTTCAACAATGTTAATATTGCAAGTTTCGTGGTTAGTAAAAAGATTTCCAAGAGAGGAAATCAAGAGTAAATTGAGAAATCGATTTATTGATGAGAACCTGGAATCTTTAAATGGAACCTGGAAGCTTAAAATTAAATCAACAACATACGAACCTGACTTACCCAAACTTTACAAGGAGATGCAAGGCCATTATTCACATTGAGTATGTCAGTCATTGTCATGATTCAATTTTATGGATACCTTACTTCCAATTTAATTTTTATTAATAAATAAGATCATTATTACGTATGATATTCAGTTTTATTCAGTGTACCTACCTATAAGTTAATTAGGACTTTAACTAAAGTTTATTAAGTAAATTAGCAGTGTACCTACTTACTACCTACGTATATAATTTAAGTTTAAGAAATTTGGCTCTCAAAAGAAATCTCAACCGTTGTACTGTTGATATTTTTGGCTGTATTGACTAATGAGTTTGCCGACCACTGGGCTAGGGTAGTTGACGGGCCCCCTATTCACCGCTTAGATTAAAGACAGTATGAAACACTACATCAATGTTTTTCAAATTGTGTTTTAGTTCAAATTGAGGGTACTTATACAGTGATGTATTGGCTAATATATACTTATACTTTAATATCTACTTTAATAATGGAGCTGTCGAGTATCGACACATAATAATCAGAAAATATATTGGACATTTATATAAATTAAAATGTTCATAGTCATGAAGTATAATAGCGCCGCAGGCGATTTTTTTTACTAATAAAGCTAATTTATGATGTGTGTTTATCTCACTTATCTGGTCAACCCGACACGCCGGGCCCCCCACAGCCCGGGCCCCCAGGCTAGATCCCTGTCAACCATGTCAGCCATGACCTATACCACTCCGGAATTCGGGTGGACACCGAGAATTTCATTAGGGAACGGGTTTCTAAAAAAACCTGACATTAGTGTTTCGAATTTTTTGTATTAGAAATTAAAATCTAAGAAATATTACTAAAAAGGGTGCTGGAGAATAACAAATCATTTTTGCCGTGTTGTTTGTCTAAGCCCAATGTATAGTTTATTGACTTTCGATTTCAATATGTAAAATCATTCTGATGATTTTCCCCCCCCTGGGTGCGCTACTGCTACTGTCTACAGTAATTTGTTACAGATAGATAACCAATATATCCACGATAAGGCGAAAAACAGCTGACTTTTTGTTTTAAACAGTTAATTTAATCTTAGACTGCTCCTCCCCCCTACTGAGCATGATTTAGTTTCGTATCCCCACTGACAGACCGTTCGTGATCCCTTTCACGTTGATTTTTTTGAAAGTTTTCTTTTCCATTCATTCTTTGATACCAAGAGCATTCATTCTCTTTTGAATAGTTATTCTATTGACATGTTCTACGTCATAGGGATTGCAATACCGGTATTTAAAAACCGGTATAGCAGTATTTATCAATACCGGAATACCGGCTGCAAAAATCAGACAATACCGGTATATTCGGTATTTAAAGTGGAAACGAAATTTGTTAATTGACATAAAAAGACTGTACATTTTTTGTCGTTAGTCCGTTGTCATTAGACGTGTACCTAAGTGTAAAAATTACAATAAACTAATAAAATATTAGGTGGAATTATCAGTGCGGTACATACACATCTAAGATCACTTTTCACACAATATCAATATAAGATCATTCGAAGAAGAAAGTGCCAATCATTCAACCTTTTTAAACATTAACATCTTTATCTAGCTATATTATAATATGTACGTATTTAGATTCTTTCTATGAAGTATTAATAATTGTATTTATACCTATATCTATAAAGAGATTTATATATCTAAATTTATTGATTTTTTTATATATTTCACGAATACCGGTATTAAATAGGAAATAACGAAATACCGGTATTGGTATTTTCATTCGGTATTGCAATCCCTAGTTCTACACCTCCGTTCAGACACTCAAGCACTGCAGTAAATGAACTTTTGTTGTTGTTTACCTACTCAACTTGTTTTTTTTATAATATTATAATATGCTAATTATATTGTCTACACCAAGATTATTTTCACTATTTAATTTAATTAACTGGGCTAACGTTAAATATGCGTTATTGGAAATGAGTCATGACTAAGTACTTAAAAACCATTTTAACAATACCACGGTTGAAAAATTTTGGTCGAAGTTATACGTTGTCCAAGGATCAAGTCAATTCAAAGAATTGGCAACAATTGCTTTATTAATATTTATATATAATTATATTAATATATAATTTTTTCTACTACTGTATACTGTGAAAGATCATTCAGTGTGAACTCACTTCATAAAAAAAAACAAATATCGAAGCCAGTTCACAGATGTAAACTTAGAAGCAGCCATTTGGCTCGCATTGGAAAAAATGAGTAATTATTTAGGAATTTCCACGTGTATTATTTTTATATAAATAGATATATCTATTGTACTAAAATGTTTAAATATCTTTTATTAAATGAACTTGTCTATAAATAAATTGATCCTTTTTTTAGTACTTAAATTAAATTTAGCTTTATTTTTTTCAATCACAATAAAAGTGAAATTTGGTGCGGCCACCAGAAGTTTCCATAGAACTGTCAATGTCAATTGTGGGGCCACTGTTAAATTTTTCGTGAGAACCACTGTTCTATATGCGCCGTTTATAAATTAATATAAAATGGATAAATTTTAGTCCTACTGATAAAAAGGTTGTACAATGTTTGACATGCGACGTAATTTAACCCGCAATAAGTAAGTAAACAAATTTCTGTGAGATATAACGATAATGCGTTTTCATGAAAATTGAAGTTTTATCCTATGACGCCAGAACTGTGACGTCACCGGCGACTTTGCATGTCGGCAAAGGGGGGATCGAAATTAGTGAACCAACCCTTGTCACAGCGGGATTCCGTTTGACGAATGTGATAATTACGTCGTCATCGCTGATGCGACACTGGTCCTAAGTTTAATGCCTATATTTTTAGACTATAATAAATAGTATGCGCATATATCAGTAGTAAAGTTAGCTACGTACAGACACTGAAGAGCCACATACTATTATAATATATGTATTATATACATAATTTTGAAAATAATATATTAAACCAATAGAAAAAATCTTTTTGAAAAAAATAAGACACCCCACGTTACGCTACTCGTATTTTTTTATTTTTCTTCTATTAAGAGTCTATATTTCACATGCATACGTGAGCGTTGGTAGCACACATTGGTTGAACACTTAACGCTTAAGACACAATGGGAAGTCATTTTTAAGATATTGTTCAGGCGCCCAAATGCACTACATGATAGTTTGGTTCTAATGGGCAATCTTGTCATTCATAACACTCCACCGTCAATTTTTGACATATTTCTTGTCCAAGATTTGTATTATATACGTATTATTATTATTAATGTATAAAAACTATTTTTCGCTTTGTTTTTTTTCTCTACTTTGTTTTTTCTCTAACTGAGTACTTTTTATTCTAAGTGTCCTGTTGTGAACGTCCTGAATTAATAATTTAAAGTACTCAACGTGTCTTTTTTAAATAAATAAAATAAATAAAATAAATAAAATAAATAAAATAAATAAAATAAATAAAATAAATAAAATAAATAAAAAAAATAAAAAAAAAATAAAAAAAATAAAAAAAAAATAAATAAATAAAATATAATAAAATAAAATAAAATAAAATAAAATAAAATAAAATAAAATAAAATAAAATAAAATAAAATAAAATAAAATAAAATAAAATAAAATAAAATAAAATAAAATAAAATAACATAAAATAAAATAAAATAAAATAAAATAAAATAAAATAAAATAAAATAAAATAAAATAAAATAAAATAAAATAAAATAAAATAAAATAAAATAAAATAAAATAAAATAAAATAAAATAAAATAAAATAAAATAAAATAAAATAAAATAAAATAAAATAAAATAAAAATAAAATAAAATAAAATAAAATAAAATAAATAATATTAGCACTGGACACTCCGCGTACCAACCGCCTCCCTTCCTCTCCCATGCCACGTTTTTAATAAAGTGAGAAAAAATATTAAAAATAGCATAAAAAAGCTTTATTCTTATTTTGTCTCTTCTTATTTTGTTTATGTTTGCATTTAAAATTAGCAATCATTAGATTTTCAGTTTTTTTTTCATTTTACGTAGCTTGACAATGGTTTGGAAACAAAGTTTTTATTTTCTATAATATTAAGATATGTATATTGTACGAGAGGATAAAACAAAGAATGTAAAAAAATAATACACTCATATGATATGGTTTATTAATGGAAAATATATAAAAAACATAATTATTTATTTTACATAGTAATTTCGGTATTACGAAAGCATATTACACGTATATGTTTTTCAAAAATGAATTTAATGTAATTTCTTCATTACTTATATAAATGTCACGTTGATTTAACATATTTCGAAAAAGAAAACATTCGTAGTAAATCTTTCCAATTATTCTACAACTATTGATCCAACGTTGATAGTAGGTACATCGAAAAAATTTGAATGTTGAATTTCAGCGAGATTTTTCTGTACCCGTACTGATTGACCCGGTGATCTATACATATTTTAAAAGGTCAACATACTAAATTTAGGTAGGTACTTTATGCTATATACTATTTTAATATTAACTATTAATAGGTACTTCTTTTTTTCTAAAATAAGTTTTGACGAATACCGGTATTAATACCGTTGTTCAGAAATACTGAAATATATTCTTTCAGTATTGCAATCCCTACTTAATACTTAGTTGTTATGTATTTTCAGTGAAGAAAATCAGTTAGTTAGATGATCCAGTGGGCTTTAGTGGAAAATATACATAATATAATCAGAAATTTAACAGCCAAATATTATAGATATTTCCTTGCGAGATGTTTGAATGAAGCACCACATTGAATTTACCAGTGGCGAAGGGTGGCTTTTGGAAAGAGGTAGGCTGTGGAGATCTGATAAAAGAGCACACTTGTCAGGTATACTTACGAGAATAGTACGATATTTACTACTAATGAATAGGTACACACTAATAAATGACAACGACACACTAGTTCAATGAAACTTCAAAAACTCATTGATGACATAAAAATGAGCGATTTGTTTAAATTACGTATTTTTCAAAACATGTATACCCACCAAAAATCATTAGATAAAATTTGTTTTTATTTTTAAAAACAATATATACTTACTTATTTATTAATATTCGATTAAACGCCGTTAAAATTATTTTTTTAATTATCTAATTATTAATGATTTTGGACAAAGTGCGCAGTCGTGACAACAATATTATGCGCGAATGTTTTAGGCTCTGCGATAGGAGCTTACCTTATTTCGTACAAATCAGCAGACTTGCTGAGGTTACGAGACGTAAAGTCCATACGAAAAAAATTCAGAATTATTTCACACATAATCGGAAAATTAATTTACATCGAGACGTCGCGGCGTTTATTATTTAATTTACGGCGCGCTGTGTTTTTTTAATACCTTTGCAGATTGTTTTGTAAACTGTGTAATACTGTAATACATTCCTACATATACGACATCTCTCGTTGGCAAAATATATTTTTTTTATATAACATAAAATAATGAAGTGATTAAGTATTATAAATATGTCAATATGCAATTAAAAATATTTTTCGAAGGTAGGCTTTAAATAATCGCCTAGTATGGAGTCTTCACCACTGGAATTTACAAAGCTATAAAGCCAATTTTATTACTTCATTTTCGCAGAAATTTCACTTGATCTACAAGTACTACGTAACGCAGTGAAATTGATATTATTCAATTTTGTTATAATACTATATTTTTCTACATAATAAAAATCGTGTTTTTATCGGTTTTTTTTCTAAAATTAGCTCTTCATTATGTCAACATTTTATAAAAATAAATGGGTAATTCAAAACGCAGTCACTCATAATTTGTCTCTCTTGTTTAAAACTGTGTTGTAGGAATAATTTAATTCCTTAGTATTTTTGATCCTTCTGTTAAAAATTATAATATGTATTATATAAACCATTTATCATATTATCATTTTCCTTAACGGTACTACTCGACGGATTTTGACCTTCTCCAGAGCTTTCTCCACTAATTCATGTTCCTCATTATATTATGATCATACAGTTCTAAGCCCCACCTCTTCCTGCTCCAATATTTTTTGATACAGTTAGTATATACCTACTTTACTCAAACAAACTCTCTCTTACTCACTCTGACTACTACCAGGAACTAAATAATATTATAAATAAAGCAAAAATTCACCAGTAAATCAATATTGGCTTTTTAAATCCAGATGGGAATCGATCCTGGAAACTTATAAACTTTACCTTATTAAAACGTTTGGTTGGGCCGATTATGGTCGCTTTCATCTCTATATATTATATTACCTCAAGTCCCCAGTTATTGTCACAAGTCCAGGTACAGCTCAGTAACGGGTCATTAGTCGATCGTGATTGTTACACTCAGTTATCTCAAGTTACCTGAAGACAACGGGTGAGTGTAGGCTAAATCGCCGTTTAATGATTAATTCGATTATACAGACTGATTCAGTAGTTATTAGTGATCCACGGCCGGGTCAGCTTGATGTAGTGTGACCGTCGACCAAGCGATACTTCTGAATACCTGGCAAGCCGTGATACCGGCTCCTATCATTCATCAACCTCATTTATCATTCACCAAAAGTGTACCGTCAAGTGTCAAATGGTCGCATCTCCATAATATGCTGTATAGATTTTTAATAACACAGATTTAAAATTTTTGCATTCCTAATCGCTGGAAAGCCTCAATTAAACGGGACTCAACTCGGTGTTGCCAGCAAGCTAGGTATATCTCTTCTTATTCAATCTAATATGTTCAAAATGCTTGGGTGACTAGGTACAACGAAATAATGAGTTTAATAATTCTGAAGAGTTGTTCATGATTACAAAAAAACATGCAGATAAATTGAGGTTTTTACGCGGAATGGCCAACACGTAGTGATTATATATATATATTAAATATTTTGTTTATAAACTTAAATTGTATAAGTATTTAATTAATAAATAGATACCTACGACAAAAATGAATGTTTTATTTTTGCTCTGGCTGTTCTGTTTTGTCACTGTTGTATTTTTTCATGTTCTGTTTTGTCACCGTTCTGTTTAATCATGTTTGTTTTTATCCAGTTACCATGGCCAACACAGCAAATATTATTTCATTTTAATATTCAAACTTGATTAACAGAAAACTATTAAATCGCACTTACGTCAAGTTAGAACTGGGGTGACGATATGTATATATTATGAAGATAAACAAAGCGCAAAATATAATATACAAATTAAAATTTTCCTAGACGATTCAAAACCGACGTCGGGTAAAATTCCCAAGGGGAAAGCAACGTAATTAGCTTCAGCGGAATTTTCCTTGCTCTCATGCAAAGATTAAGGTATATAATATATATTACACAATTATACACAGGTATTTATAAGTCGGCATGTACATAATATATGTATATATATATATATATATTATATATTATATCATGGTACACCTATTCGCTTGAAGTGCCGTAGTTAGGCCAGGTTTAATGAAGTACCTGTCACGAACGTGTAATTGGAGTTAGCCTGATTTAAATATATTTATCATATATTATAATATAATGAATGTTATATTATTATTATATACATTGTCATAATACTATACAGTAAGTGTAGGTACTTAGCTACGAGTATTGATACGTTTATATATATTATGTGTTATAATAGTTATAATTTAAATTTTATATTTCATGAAATTAACAACAATTTTGAATGGGATAGCAGTGGCGACGGGTGGAAGTATGCTGTTAAGATCTGTCATAAATAGTGCACACTGAACGTTAAACGCATCAATTGAAATACGACCTTAATATGGTGGAGCGAGTTCAAAAGCTTTTTTTGAGACTCCTTTATTCGAGGCTATATGGATACTATCCGTAGCTTTATCCAACTGGATTTCTCATAGGTATGCTTACATAATGTAGTTTAAACGCTAGAAGCTATCAATATTTAGCCACGATTTTTTTACGATTTATACGTGGTGTAAATGAGAACTCTGCCATTCTTGGTAGTATTGACTTGTGTGTCCCTGATAACTATCTTAGAAATCGAGAGCATCAGTTGTTTGTTCTCCCAAGGTGCATAACTAACCTGCCATCGGTGATGCCAATTGGGAGGGCAATAACTCTGTTCAACGAAATCGCTTCGGATGTTGATATATTCCATATTCGTGAGGATGAGTATAGGTGGTCGTTTGTTTTATAAATACTTATCCATTTGGTTCATTCGGTGTGCTTCCATACTTTATAATTTTTATAATTTTGCAGGTACCTAGGTATTTACTTTTCATACTGTTTTTGTGAGCCTGCATATGTTTTTTTCTTTACTCTATTTTAATACTATTTCTCTGCTTTTAAATGGCATGTTGTGAACGTCTTAAATTTATAATTTGTAATGTTCACTGTACCCTGTAAAATAAATAAATTTTAAGTTGAATTTGAATATCGTAAAAATGTCATCAGTTGATTTTTTTTTTGTATTTATTTACTGGCTTCTAATCCTGGGGCTCCGGGTTCGATTCGCAGTGAAGTCACAATAAATTTTTGTAATTTTCTCAAAAACTGCGATTGTGATTTGTTCACTTGACTTTTCACTACCCTACTTCCATTCGGTATCATGGCATGTTGTAGTGCTAAAAAATACACAACATAAACAATAAAGAATTATATTGTTTATTAATTTATTATATTTTAACGGTATTTTTTCTGACCATTCTTTACTTAGTCTACCATCTATAATAAAAGACTTTGTTTTGGTCTATAGTCATTTTTGTCCCTGGCATTAACTTTTGCGTGAACCGATACAAATTCATTGAAAAATAATCATACCTAAAGTTGCCACCTTCACTTTTTTTTTTATTCATAAATGGAAGACATTTTTTATTCATTAAAACTCAATGACATTATTAATGGACGATGCACTCAATACAGTAGCTAGCAAGTAAATTCGCGCATTCGCATGTATAGGTAGACGTCACGCAATTTCCATTATGCGATATCACGCATCGGGAATTTATAGCAATATGACCTTTATTGTAATGGCGTTACAGCAGTGTTTCTAATGTCAATGTTTATTTGAGCGAACCCGTTCGAATCGAACCATTCGGCAGACCCAACAAAAAGCATCAGGAATTTATAGCAATATCACCTTTATTGTAATGGCGTTAGAACAGATTTTGCCATTCGGCAGACCCGACAATAAAGTGAGTGTCATTTTCTTTTCCAGATGATTCGTCCATATTAATGTCATTGTTAAAACCCAACAAATTTTCATCAAAAATACATTCGTCGTCTGTAAACCTTCAGTGTAACGATAAGTTATTAACGTAAAAGCGAAAGTGTATTAACACTCGTGTTATAAACAGAATAATAGAAAATCACAACATCTATGATTTACTGACTTGCTAGACATACAGCATTTCACCACAAACTGTTGCAAAGGTTAGGTATACTTAAATGTGGTATGTCCTTCGTCACTATTCAAAGTCGTCTAGCAAATATATGTATATTCAAATCCTGCGTTGCACAGTTGGCTCGCAGCTAAAGCCAACATGAATATGTCAAAAGCACACACGCCACCTTGTCTTTGTTTAAGCTTTGTTGAATGCTTCATATTATGCATTTAATGCGATTTTTTATTCATTTTAGTTAGATACATTGAATTAAAATAGAGTTTAAATAGTAACCGTTTGAATAAAAGTATACCATGGTGAATGTTTAAGCGTGAATTATATTATGGTGCATGTCGTATACTATCACGCGACGTTACAGATAGCTGCCGCTACGGGTGTGTAACGTCGTTTTTTTTTTGGTGTTTCAAATGTTATCAGACTGATGCTCCCATCCCGCAGCACATTTTGAACCTTTAAACGAACATTGTCAATTAGCAAAATCTGCCGAAATCATCAGAACAACAATGAGGTCATCTCGCGTTGAACTGCACTGCATCGACACCTGCATGACTCAATGAACGTTTTATCATCTTCTACATGCCTACACTTTTTCGACTCATGTCAAAATCACGTTTTTTTGTTTTTAGCGGTTGGCACTATGTATTTTCTACAAGGTCTGCAGGTTCATGGATGTCATGTCGCAAGTAATTTTAACGTACGCACACGTAGAAACTGTTAAAATTAATATAAATTAGCATGAATAATTAATAATAATTCAAATTACTGATACATTATAGTTGGCACTCTTTATCAGTGTCATTCTTCAGTGAATTTACAGGGAAACCATAGACCTAATTTGTCGCGGCGACAGCATGACAGTGGGGACATGTAGGCGACATGCACCTCAATTTTATCACAAATTTAGTTTCATTTATAGACTACACCAGGGACGGTCTTATCAAAAGTGCGCTGCCCTATTGGAAAATATATGCGCAGAGAAACCTTGTTGCGAAAACTTTGTAACTCTACAAGACCCAATTACTCTGAAATGTGATACTATTTCTATATTTGCGGTCAATGAAATGTTCGTAGGTTTTCCTCGCAAAACTTTGCTTTGCAAAAATACTTTTAGGTATGTTATAACAATAATTCGATTCATCAGATTTCTCATTTTTTTTCTGTGCTGGAGAGTTTTAAATAATCCCGGGGGTCATAGGCCTATCACTGGAGTATCCAATCAACATTCATAATATTATAATGTATGCTGATATCTACTTTAACTTGTGTATAAGAAAAATAGACGGTAGGTAATGCAGAACTATAGTGGAAGAAAGAAAAACCATAAGACGTATGTATTGACACAAATTGTTTGTATTTTAATAGATACTATCACCATGCCAGGACGCAGCTCTACAAAGCCGACACAGCCTTCCAGAGGTCTAAGAGTAATAGCCATCAGAATAGCATATGACGCCATTTTCATGGGGACCGCTGCCTACGCTGCTAGCGAATGGCAGTAGCGAAGTGTGGAGGTAGACTGTTAAGACCCGCCATAAATAGCGCACAATAAAGTTTGTTAGTAATCCGTATTTGTTTTCATTGAACTAAGACTACAACTTACAGATGATGTTCGGTAGTTTTTAAAAATCAGTTAAACTCTGCCTAAACCAAACCATAATAGTTTTGGTGTATTCTGGGCGATACGACATAATTATACACACTTTTTCATTCATACTTGTTTGTTTTCGTTGGATCAAGAATACGTCATATTACACATAATTATTATGTACAATATTATTTTTAAATTCATTAAGCCCTGCTTAAACCAAACTATAATTGATACAAAATATTATTTTATCTATAAAATATCCAAAGTTATGTATGATTTAATTGCATTATTTTAGATATTCTATGGATAGAAGAGTATTTTTTGACTATTATTTAGTATGGCTTGGTTTCACAGGGTTTAATTGAATTTTGAAAACTAACCAACACCATCTGTAAATTGTAGTCTTATTTCAATAAAAATAAATACGTATGACTGACAAAGTTTAGTGTGTACTATTTATGGCGGATCTTAACAGCCTACATCCACCCTTCGCCACTGGCGTATGATATATGAGTATCCACAAAAGTGTAAGAATTAATTAATCTATTATCTTAAGTAGCCAGTGCAGTGTGCTGTTGTCATTATTTACCAAGGCCTACCATTCAATCTCTACGGATGCGCTCCCTGTCCTAGCCGGGAGCATCCTTCTTGACCTACACATAGAGGTACCTTCACCTTACCCCGCCTCTAAACCTTGATGCTAAAAAAGAATCTATGAGGAAGCAGATAATACGTCAAATGACGCTGAACACATAAGTGTTCTTTTTTTGACCGGTTTGACTCCTGACCACTGCATCAGTAATTTTTTGACTGGCACTGATGGATTCGTTGCCAAGCTCTTTTGGCTTGGACTCGTCATCCGACAAAATAAATATGTCCATGTGGTGGAGAAGTACAAGATTATCTGGGAATGTGGTGATGTGATCCGAAAAGAAAGAGATGCTCAAGTCCATCCAACCACCTGGTCGCCACATATGCCAATTTTGTTGTGTTAAAAAAAATGCGGCGAAAAGATCTCTTCATCCTGTTTTGTATGTTCATAATATTTTAGCCATGTTTTTTTTATATTATATACATATTTATTAATTATGAGAACCATTTGTTTTTGTTAATTCCGTGCTCCTCACTGTAAACTCAGTCAAAGCACACTTGAGAGCGAGGCGATCTCAGTCTTGGATATCTACTCCTAAGACATAACCAGACATAAAAAAAACTGCTGATGCTTTAAAACCTAAACGTAGGGCCTTCTGATATGCTCGATTGCGGGGTGTATTGGTTTGGAGAGGTAGGTATATGTTTGTAGTATTTATCTTTTTTACTTATGTATAGTCTCTACTATATAGTAATTATCAATTAAATAAGTATTAAAAGTATATTTTATATATTTTAATAAAGCAATAAATTATTATTCTAAACACATTTCACGACAGAATAACTTTTATTTTTTAATAAAACCGTGCTTTAGAAAACTGATGGCTCAATTTTATTGAATAAGTATAAAGAAGTCTTGATTGATTGAATTTCAATATAAAACTTGCGATTGAATCTTGAATATTATCAATTATTTCGCATTATTATGTTGGGTAGCATATGCAGACCTTTTTGAAAATATTATACTTAATAATAAATTGGTTTTCGAGACGCATTTTCATAATTTCGAAAAATAATATCAAAAGAATAGGCGGGTAATTGAAAAGAAACTACGTACAATAGGACTGACAGCGCTCAGGCGTTGAACTGCGGTGAACTTTCGCAACTTTCATATTATTGCCTTTTGACAGGCAACATGAAAAAAAAACAATCTTTCGAAGGGGAATTTTTTAACCAAACGTAAATATTATTGGAAAAAAATGAAAGTAAATATTTTCCATATGTCCAGTTTCGCTGAATATATTATTTGTTCTTGAACGATGCATTGGAACTTCGCAGTGAAAGGTCATGTTCTGAGATTCCTTGCAAAATTTGATTAATAGGTAGGTACCTAGCAATTTTTAACGTTGAAAGATGCAGGAAGGGTTTTAATACAATGATAGAATAATTATACCTCTTGGAGCTGTATTCATTTAGTTACTTTGTTGATTGTTACTTTCACTTAAATTTATTCACATTTGCAAGATTTTTTAATCGATTATCCCATTATATATCGTCACCGTTCAGGCAAAAGTCACCAACCCTAAAAACATAGTTTTGAGATATCGTCATTTGAAAGTTTGGAGGTGAAGGAAAAATCAGATTTTAGTGTTTTTAAGGTTTTATTTACATTAAATTATTTTCTCATGTCTTCTTAATAATTTTTTTAAGGTAATTTTACTTTTTGGTGCTAATTAAAACATCTGGAAGGTTTTGAAGGAGGCAAGGTAGCTCAATTATGGTTTGGTGACTTTTGCTTGTTAATAATCTCAACAATGTTAGCCAAAAGAAGGATAATGAAAGGTAGTGATATAAGTAATAATAAAGATAATGTGGTAAATAATAAGTTTTATTGAATCAAATAGTCTTTTAACATGTTTATTTTTTCTGTTTTAAGATATAAATACCTAAAGTAAATGAATTAAGTGGTTTTTTTTAATGAAATCTAATGCTAATAACAAACCAATGAAAATTATGAAAATTAAGTAATAACATAATGAAAGTAAAGAAAGATCAACGAATAATAATTAAAAACTACCCCTCCTCTGTATCAATTCCGACATCAGGTTCTGCATTCCTATCAATAAAGCTGGTTGAGCTCGGCAGAGATTGGTACCAGTGGTGGAATTCTTGTGGTATCACACCTTTTTCACATAATACCATTAAATCTTTATGCTTTTGTGAACTTATTGATAGATGCTTATATACGCCTTTGACAATTGATTCGGAAAGGTTGGAGCACGATTCCGAAGGGCAATATTAATTTGTAAATATTAGCCGGAATGGCCATATCGATATTTTATAATTGAACGACTATTTTTTCAAATCTGAAGCATTTCACCTTCAACCAGTTAACTTGTTGTCCAGCCGTGTTCCTGGTTTATATATTTATATAAACCCATTATAATAGTATTATTACCAACTATTAAAATCGACTTTTCTATACAGCTCTATATTTTTTTCTACTTTGTATCGATCTGTCAAAAAATCATTTTAAACTCGCTTAATACCTATGTACATTTTAGGAAGTACTTCATATTACAACATTTTTCTTAGCTCACATTCTTATTAATTGTCCGGTGGTTCTTTGTCCGTTACAAATCTTGCAATCGATTTTTGACTAACTTCCCGACTAGCAAGACATTTGAAACTTTTAGAATATTATATCAGAACACGATGCCAATGCATTTTTTAATACTTTATGCCATCTTTAAGTGGAATCGAATTCATTTTTGGTTAATCCTGTTTTGAATGAAAAGTTATTTCGACACCATTATTAGTTGCTAGGGGTCTGGGGTCCTAACAACTAAATTATTAATATATACGTGCGTTACTATGGAAATCAATATGACATGTTAAAATGACATTTCAGTATTATTTATCTCAAGTACAAATTTTTTTGATCGCTTAAGCTAGTCAAGTCAAGTTAAGTATGATTCAACAGAAAATTTAAAAACGTTGTATATAAAAAGTTATCTTGTAATTATTTTTACATTATTTCAGAGAAATGATGTAATCAGCAGGTAACGGTATACAACATTAAAATGCATATTTCCTTGCTAATTATACGCATCTATCTCATTTCTGATAGTACCTACACATAATTTAATAATGATCGAGGCTGGTTTAAATATCTTTTTATAGGAACCATTTTAGATATCTAAACGAAATTGCACTTAATTAGTACCAATAATGTATTCTATAATCTGTGCAAATTGCATCAAAAGCAGTATAATAGTTTTTGAGATTAAATGAGGTTAACAGTTCCAAAGTGAAAAACCTCCATTTTTATTTTTTTGAATTTTTCTTGGTTTTGATTCTGTAAGTACTTTTCCTTCGTATGTAAGTTTAGTATATTATTCATGAAAATAAAGTCATATTGATTATATTCATCAGTCACCAAAGTTTTATATTTTACGAATTAACTTCAAATCTGATGTTTTATTAATTTTAATGACGTTAAAATTAATTCACTATTCGCTTTATCTATGTGTTCACTAATGTTTTTGCAAAAATTAAATATTCTATTTCAGTCGCAAAATGTGCTTGACAGTTTTTCGTGATTTTTACGGAATATAATGATTACCAACGTTGAAATTAAATGCCTCAAATAAAACAAGCAGACATACAGTATTTTTTTTAACAAAAACCATTGTATCATTACAATATTAAAATTAATTGAGTTAGCATTTACTTGGTAGAATTCTATTTTAAAAGAAATGATAATATAATTAATATTAAATTCTACAGGTTTTTTTAAAAAAGGTTTGTCGATAGCTATTTCGGTTGTAACACCATTATCAAGACTATTCAGATAGGCCGTTTGCCTTTGCTTAAATACTATACGCATAGATAGAGACAGAATACATTTTCTTATTCGTTCAAACAATATTATGACTTTGAAAACTTATTATTAATTGTAATATAATTAATACTTTGAAAACCAAATATAAGATATCAAAATTTACAAAATTTATCGAAAGTACAGTGTTCGAGTGCTTTGGTCAGAAAAGAAAATAGAATACATTATTTCTTTTATTCAACGAATAAAACACAAGATTTGAGAATGTAACATTCTATATTATACTGAATATATATAATTTGACGTCGGTTAGTAATTAAAGAATCAATTGATACCTACCTTAATTTAATATACTAAAACCGATAGCCAACATTATAACGCCATTCGATAATCATTTCATGTAACAACTACTAGTTAAAATCGTCGTAATTCAGTAGAGCCAGTTGCTTAATTGGAAAAGCATACTGACGCGAATCCAGCAGATACAGGTTCAAGTCCTGTCGGGTGTTTCTTTTTTTTCTACAAAATGATTTTTTTCTAGTGTGTATATGCATGTGATGTTTTCAAATTATGTATATTCAAATGAAAATATTTAAATATCACAGACGGACGCTTCCATTTTATTATTTGTATAGATTCGACACCATTGTTCTCGATATAGTCATAGTTTCTTAATCGCACATAATAATGGAATAATATATATAGTGGGTAATTAATTTATGCAGGTCTCGCCAAAACGCTACATCAAACGCAATATCAAACTTTTGTCAGTTAATTGATAAAGTTGTTTGAAAGGGATTTTCTGCGTATCGTGAGCTATTCATCTTAGTAAAAAGAATAATTATTGGTTTACTATCTGAAAATAAAAGTAAGTACTTATTAAAATATTGCCAAGCTAATTTTAGCTACAACAAAATAACGAATTTGAATTAAAAAATATAGGTCATTAATTTTATTATTGACATAATAATTATTAACAATACATTAAAATTCGTATTATTATTTAATACTCACACGCAACATATTTATTTACGTCACTGTTCTGACAGAAAACACTAATTCGAAAAAATGCGTCACTGTTCTAGCAGAAAACACTTATTCGAAAAAAATACATATTGAGTTAGTACAAAATGTTCCTTATTTCAAACTTTACCGTCTGGAAACCTTCTTAATAAATAAACAGTCTTTATTTTAAAGTCATCCTTTTTACGATTACATAATAAACTCACATGATAAACCATTATTTCAAACATTTTAACAACTTCAAAGTCAAATTACTCAAAACTAGTATTCTCCAGTTAGTGTGTTCTGCCAGAACAGAGACAATAATTATAAGATTTAAGAGTACTTATTAGATTCTTATTCTGCAATCAAAGTAATTTGAAGCATTGTTGTTTAATTTAATAGAACGCATTTTTTTATAGTACTTATTCCACTTTTAATCAATAAATTAGGACCGGTTTCGTCCGCCTCAGAGGGACATTTTCAACTGAAGTACTACAAAAAAAATGCGTTTTATCAAATTAAACAACAATACAATACAATTCAAACATGAATTAATTGACAGTTAACAAAATAAAAGTAATTTGAAGCCTTCAGTTAACGTAGCTCTTTGGATTAATTCACACGATTCATACACGAATCGGCAGGTATATCGACTTTTTCAAGCCGAAAGAGCGTTAGTGGCTAATCGGTACTATTCAGGAGAACAAAAAGAGTGAACAAATTTCATGTTAATCAGAACAACTTCTTTCTTAGTACCTACCTATTGGAGTTTTTTTTCCTTTCATTTATGGTAGAATAATATTGTTTTGGAGTAGGTATGTAGTGTTAATTAATTTATTTATTGCAATTAGAACTTTTAAATCACTTAATTCCTTTTGGGTGTCCAAGAAAAAATACAAAGTTCATAAAGAAAACACCGAATTTTTTTCCATTATTTTATTCATGTTTTTGCTTGTATTTTTGGTATGTTTTATTTGCTTATTATAATCATTTTGGCTTTCTGTACGGTTATCACTTACGCCCAAATTGAAGTCATCTCAGTCTATGAAGAACGCCCTTTTGCCAGTCTGTAGATATTTTTATGTAACCCAACCTCATATTTAACTAAAAATTACCAACATGTTACTTACGCCCTTTTGGCTTGGAGCAATTATTGACATATATTGGATAACACTTTCACTATCCAGGTGAGTGGATAGAGAAAGTGTGAGTTCGAATCCCGCTCGGTCAAATTTTTTAATTTTATTTTTTATTAAGTTTTTCAAAATTATGTATTTTCATATTATTATACGTTCTGATTAATTTAAGTTTTTTACAATTCGTTTTTCGGTATCTTTCATGCACTATTATACACATTCTCAATAATAACATCTAATGTCATGCTGTTGCTAAAGTGCCATTATCTCAGCTCGACATTATTGTGGACTGGCTACATTCTGCATAACTACGTTTAATTACATATTTCGCAATTCCATCAGATGTGTAGGTACGAACAATGGTTTACTTAAATATATTTCCGTTTCCTGTCTGTCAGCGCTCATATTTTACAAACCTGATTTTATAAAAGTTTTCTTTGATCTTGTATACGTGTGAGCCGCAACTTTCCACGTTCGTTAAATCACACGGACGTAATTTTACGCCCAGCTAACTTTCTATCCTATGTTTCGAGAGAAGCGTGCCTGTAAGTATTAATCGGGCCGTAATGATGGCGCTGGCAAATATTAACGGACAACGCCGGTTTTGTTAATACAACATCATCATCAGTTGAAATGTATTAACCGATATTGGTTCTAAAGGTAAGGCGACATTTATTTTCATCCTGTGTACTTCAAAATATGTTGCAATCACGCTGTGTGCTGCAGTATATTAAATGACATGTATTTTACCGACAAAACTTGACGACCTGTTGTAGTAGAGATCAGTTTAAATGTGCGACTCGTCTAAAAACTGATAACAAGAAAGTAGGTACCTACAAAAAAACTGAAATCTATAACTGAGTCGCATAGAGTCATAACTCACATATTCCAAAAAAATCGAGTTTTGAGATAATCGCAAAAAACCACCAGAGCACTGTTTTTCTGTAATTTATTAGAAGAAAAATATTGAACTCCTTAAATATTATTGAGTGAGTGAGTGGATTTACATTAATTTTTAAAATATGTACAATACTCCTAATGCCGCAGATACACAACATACTATAAGAAATTAATAGACATCAACAGTCAACATTTTTAACGATTTTCACATGGTTTAAAGTGACTTTTGATACCCAACAATTTTTATTTATATAGATTTAGTTTCAATATTGGTATATTTAACTCAAAAATGACAAAATTGCAAAAAATGAGTTATGACTCTAGGCGACTCAATTAGTAATAAATAACTAACACAATATAATATCGCTTGGCGGCATCCGGAACTCTCCACAATATTAGAAATCAAGAAAGCCTATCTGCTCGCACCTTTTTAACATCATGATATAATGCTATTGGACCGATTGGGTCCAATCGTGCCTCCCTCCCTAAGTGAGTCGCAATAAATAATATAATAAATGAAAATAAAGACAAATGGTTTATGATTTCAATCAAACATTGAGTAAGTACATAACAATTAAAACGCGAGGCCGTTTTAGGAAGAGTGGAAAGGCAGGGTCCTTAGAAGATGGGTGCATTTATGTGAGGATACGATCCTCAGTCATAAGGGAACGACCAAGAAGAAGAAGAGGTATATAACAAGACTTTTAAATGCATATTTCAAATCATAAATAAAATTAGTTACGCATTCAACCGCATTGCATTTGCATCGTAATTCAAATTTGAATTTAAAATGCAATTTGCTTGGTTGTCCGATGAAGTTTTCCGACCCACGTGTGGATTCTCATAATCATAATGCATTATTCGATGACCCGTGAGGACGTCTATACTCTGCTCGATTATAATATTATTATTAAGGCGACTCCAGACTAACATACACCTGTCTATAATCAAATAAACATTGGACCTACATAACTTGAAAACACCTCAGATATATTATACCCACTAGAAAAAATTATATATTATGAAAAAAATACGATGCTCGACGGCATTTGAACCCGTATAACCACTGGTATCGCGCCTACTGTGCATTAACCAATTATGCTACGAGCCTCCTATATAACGGCGACAATTTAAACTAGTAGGTCATACATAGTTAACAATAACGCAATTTGATATGCATTTCATGTATGACCTACTAGTTTTAAATAGTCACAAATAGATAGGAGGCCCGTAGCATAATTGGTTAATGCACAGTTGGTGCGATACCACTGGTTATACGAGTTCAAACCCGTCGACCATCGTATTTTTGTTTCATATACCTACGATTTTTTTAGTGGGTATATATCTGAGGTGTTTTCAAGGTATGTATGTTCAATATAATATATGGAATGTTACATTCTCAAAATCTTGTGAATTATTCGTTGAATAAAAGAAATGGTTTATTAAAAATAAACATTGTATAAAAAATGAAATGTTTTTTATACAAACAACCATATTTTGAAAAAAAAAATGATAATATGTAGATACACTGTGGCAATTTTCGCGTGTAGCGACTAGCGACGCGTGTTCGTGTGGAATTTTGTTTTGGTTAAAATGCGCAAATTTATACGATGTGGATTATCTAAATTACATTTAACTTTTTCATTAACAATGTTTTCATCATTGGGTTTCAAAAAAAAATAATATTCACCTGCATTTGTGTAGCAGAAAAGTTCGCAAGCAAACCATTAAACTTTTTTTTTTGACCATGTCCGATCCTAATAAGATCATATTATGGGCCTCCACAAAGTAGAGGTTTGTATTAACAAATTTAGTTTTTTACGAGAAATGGATGTCAACCACTTGCTCAACTTATTAGGTGCATACCCTGACTCACACACAAATTGAAAAACAATATGTGTACTTGCCAGACCCAGGATTCGAACCTGGGACCCACGACGTGATAGTCCAACGCTTAAGCCGCGCGGCCAACGTGGACGTTAAACTTTGGGACCAAAATAATATTCTAAATTAACAGACAACAATTCCAGTGGATCACTCCATTATAGATCATAAAATAATTACCTATCGATATGGTGTTAGTGCAAAGTTTTATGTTGGAGTCTAGACTAGAGGTCGCCGAGATGATGAATGTTAATGGGACGGATATGTCGTTCGGCTACTGGATAACTAACTGGTGAACAAATTCAGTTACATAGTGGTACTAAACGACTATAGATATACCATCATAAATCGTCAGGTGTTCGAATTTAGAACTAAGCTCGTCATAGTATTAAAAATATTGAATGATATTATGTCAAATGTTAGCATAATATGGCGCCATCACTTAGCCGACAACTTATACTGGTGGATCTATACACGGCAGCTATAAAACCCGCTGGATTAATAAAATCATCAAGTTCGACGGAACTACGTGGCAACTGGCAGGGAATGACTAGGGACTGAGAATAATGTAAAGTGCTAGGGGAGGCCTCTATCCAGCACTGGATCTAAACCATCGCGAAGATTAGATACACACATTAATTAAAGCTGCAAAGACCTTAGAGGACCGTACTATTTTTAGAAGGGTCTTTATTATCGTGTCCGGAAACTTGTACGTATGCAGTTCGCTGTATCACACTTCACCGTGAAAATGGTATATCGGAAATATATGGCCGTATAGTTAAGACCGTCCAAACTTTTTGGGTCGTATCTATAGTACATGCTTTTCCCTTCACCACCCGCCACGTCTCCACACCCGTTATGCAGGTGTATACCGTGGCGTAACGAACGATAGGCGCTGTTAAAATGTGTGCCGAAAGTGTCCCAGGAGCAACTTCCCAAGACCTTGGTTGGCGTGCACTAGAGTGTGCGTGATCCCTAATTCCATATAATGTATTACGGTCAATTCTCGATGAGAAAAGACCTTCTCGCTCGCCGTATAATGCCACAAACTTTTTAAAAGCTGAGAAATTTTCCCTCGTAGATACCAAGTCGCAATGGCCGACCGGTCCAACTGAGGGTCGGACCAACTTGAGAAGTTCTTCCCTTTCAACCGACATATGGGGACACTCCCAGAGGATGTGATCGGCATCCTGCAATTCGCCACATAAGCAAGTCGGAGATTCTATTAGGCCAAGCTGACAGAGCTTGGAGGTCGTATAGTACTGACATAAAATTCATGTCTAAATAAAGCACGGCTCTTGTCGGTTTACACTTTACAGGAAGCCAGCAGCAAACAATTTTTGAAAATAGCCGATATACTGGATTATTTTTTGTTAGGTTAGGTTTTCATTCTTGAATTCATGAATTTTGCCAAAATTGACTTAGTGTTCATATTAATTAATCTAATAAAATTAGAGACCGTATAGTATACGGTCATCTCTTTCCGATAGAAAGCTCACGGCGAACTGTGCCACGGTGAAATGTTTTACGTACAATTTACATGTAATCCTTAATTATGAGGTAAGGTTCTGTTTGAGCTGTAACGAAGTCGGTTAAAGAAATAGAAAAGAACTCATAAACCAGCATAATATATCAAGGTAGGCATTTTCACAAAATGATTTTTTCGTTTATAACCATCGACATGGTACTGGAAAAACCTCGCTTTATTTGAAAGAAACGTTTCTAAAAATAAATACGAACACCATCTGACGTTTAATTAAGCCCCGTGACGCTTTTCTTTGGTCGGAAAAACACTTAATACAGCGATGTTCAACCATTCGTAGTATTTTCAGAAATAATATGTTTTTACAATAAACTAGCAAGTTTCTTCTGATAGTATGTTGCCCTACAGCCCACTAGCTTGGTAAGTAGAAATTAGGAAGGTCTGTTCTCCATCTAAGCTCAACCAAAGTCGGCTAATCCAGATTGAGTATGGTCTCCGTGCGAGGTATCTAGCTGAAATTTGACAGGAATCTTCAGGGTCGGTCATTACAATCACTTTACTACTTACTATCAATAAGAGGAAAACCTCATGTGGCTCTCCTCATGAACCGAATTAAACTCGCATAGGTACGTAAAAAAACTGCACACCTTGGTACAAAAACACATAAACAAACTAAAAATACAGATCATTCACTACAGAAGAATCCGCCGATCGCCTAATCATGACTCAAAGCCCAGGTACCCCATAGCCTAGGACAGTGGTAGGCAAAGTCATTAGTCAACAGAGCCAAATATCAACAGTACAACGATTGAGATTTTTTTGAGAGCCAAATTTCTTAAACTTATTATATAGGTAGATACACTGTTAACGTGATATCATTCTTAATACATAATGATCTTATTTAGTGATAAAAATTAAATTGTAGGTAAGGTATTCATAAAATTAAATTATGACAATGAATGACAAACACTTAATGTGAACAATGGCCTTGCATCTACTTGAAAAGTTTGCGTAAGTCAGGTTTGTATGTTGTTGTTTTTAATTTTAGGCACGATTCCAGGTTCTCATCAATAAAACGACTTCTCAATTTACTCTTGATAAGGTTCATGCTTGAGAAAGATTGTTCGCATGAATATGTAGAACCGGAAAGGGAAAGAACAGCAAACACTAGTTTTTTCAAATGATCATATGAGTCAGAAATACTATTCCAGGTATTAAAAATCATTATGTCTTCCATCTCCAGGTCTTTCAAAGCAGACTACTAAACTTGTGCTGTAAACATGTTCACATTTGTTTTTCTACAATGTTTCCATATCAGCACAGAGATGTTCAAATTTAGAGCTCCATAATTCTTTATCCATAAGCTTTATCTTGCAAGCAAGTATCTCGTGATTTTTTTTTCTTTCAAAATAGCAACAACCCCTTTTTTTACGCAGGTCATACTTAACGCTCCGTCTGTTGAAATTGACACAATTTTAACGAGTGGAATATGATGTTTTCCATACACTCAATTACAGCATTTGCAATATCCTCTCCACGTGTTTGATATTTGAGTGGCAATAATCCTACAAGTTCTTCTTTAGGACCTGTAGATGAAAATATAAATCGTACAAAACGTGAAACTTGTGCTGTATCATTTATGTCACAAGACTCGTTAACTGCTATTGATAAAGCTGAAACCAATTTAAGATCTTCGACTTGCTGGTTGGTTATATTCGAAGACATTTTGACTGTTCTATTTTTCACTGTTTTAGCCCGTATGTGGTCATTTGTAGCAGAGCCACACCCAAGGAGCCAAAGAGCCACATGTGGCTCGCGAGCCGTAGTTTGCCAACCACTGACTGGCCTAGGAATATCCAAAGTCATGGCAAGTGCCAGGTCCGATTAGAGTATGACCGCGAGGTTCTAGGTAGTATTGTCGTAAAAGAACTTCTTATCCACGTATTAAAACTGTGACTAACAAGCCCCTGTGCAGTTAATCGCACTTTCGTTTTCAAATTAGGAACGCCCCAAAATTATCATTTCATTTTACGCTTCCGTGGTGTACGAATCTACTAATTTACGTAATTTGATACTTTTTATAATAAAACTATGTCTAAAACGATCAGGGGTGACGTTAGAATTATTATTAGTAAACTTTTGGTTTATTGCGAAGAAGAAAAGGAGTCGCATCTAAAAAGATAACTAATACCTTTTTTAAACACGCGTTGCCGCCATGATAGGTACGTCACTGAGAAGTCTTCTATATGCGACTACAGCGACTTCCTGTTATCGACGAGATCTTGTTGTCGGGCAGTAGGAAGTTGCTTTTCAGTGTGACTAGTTTACTTGAAAAACAACATATTATAAAAATAACCATGATTTATTTTATCAATTTATTGAACATCTTAAAAATATAACAAAACCGTTTATCTAATCAATTTGATATTTCTCTTATCTTTTAATCGGTTAATTGTTCAGAATTTATACTCCTAGCCTCTTCAGAAGCATTTTAAATTAACAAATAAAATTGTAAGAAATCGAACTAATAGCCGTTTTTATTCATCTTCAATGATGCCAGAGAGCAAATTTTAATGTTTTAATAGTGGTCCTAAATAAATTTAGTGTTATAGATACAAACATCTCGCTCTTTATTTTCCCGAGAATTCTGTGATTCTAGTACACAATGGCTCCGCGTAACGTTTAATACTTTTCTCAAATATTTTATTGAAATTTTAAAAAAAAACTAACTTTGATGTACCAAGTGACATTATTTTTTTATTTTTTTTATTGTGAGACCCCTCAGAATGCTAGACCCGGTTGGGCCCAATCGGTCCAATTGCCCTAAGACAAGGTCTGGTAATATAGCATTCAACATCCTTATTGACCAAAACGTGTCTGTTTTTTCAAGATGTGCCCTGCATGCTTCATATGATGAGATAACTAAGATCAACACACTGGTTAAGCCAGTTCCTGACCGGCCATGGTGACTTCGCAGTCAAGCTGCACGGTTTTCGCTTCCACGTGCGGGCACGACCATCAAGACTCTGTACTGCTCGCTGATGTGATCCGTCCGAGCGGACCTGTTTGCCAGGGTCCGTCCACACATGGGCCCGATTAGCCACGCCGACTTGATAATAATCAACCAAGGCCAACTTTGAGGCATTTGAAAAATTTGCTGCGTCATAATGAAGGACGGAACAATTCCGATCCCTCCTAAGATTCATCACTTTCAACTCCTGACTCCTCCGTTTCGGCAGAGTTTCAGTACACGGGTACAGAGGACACTTCATGTCATTAAAGATAAATGACGGCAGAGTCAAGGTTGTTTTTATTTTCTAAAACTCTTTCTTTAAGCACTAAGGTGCATGGTTGCTGCATCAGTCCCACGTAGCATCGCTTCGGGACAAGGAAGTGTGGCACTAAAATCTTTTCATTCTGACATGTTTATAGCGTAATGGAATGTGGCCGTGCACGAACTGCATATACATGGAGGGTAGAGATAGAGTAACTCAAATCAGACAGAAAAGAGTCCCCATTGTGATGCAAGTACACATTTTGAATCACTAATTAAAATAGCACCTAATTAACTTAATATACTATTTTTATGCAAAAATTGTCGTAGGAAGCAATGATATAGGTATGAGGTATGATATATACTTATATGTATCATATATACTTAAAACGTTGACAATCCATGACGTTTCTATTGTAAACCTTTTCTCTTACAAAATACAAAAGGTTTTACAAGAATTTGATCTTGTTAGAACACTTGGATAAATTAATTCTTCTTAGATACTTTATAGAACAAAAAAGTTGAATTTTGATGACTCAAACCCATATACATACCTACATAAGAAATTTGCAATTCTATGAACTGCGACCTCTAAATCGAATACATATTCATATATAATTTACATTATATATAAGTCCTAAAGATAATATATGGTACATACACGTGAATGTAAGTAGTGTCATCACGAAAATGAATATTATAGTATTGTACATACCGACACCTCCTACGTAAAAGGCCGTAACTGCGTTTTTGCTATTTTGACCTGATTGCATTTTATTAAATAATTTTAAAGATAATAAACAATGATAATCGAAAAAAAACAAAAATTCAATCAATACCTATATACGAAGCGCCTAGTTTCAAAAGCCCCTAAAACGGTTTTTGAACATTTTTGAGTTAGATATGTATTTAGATGGATATTTTTGTTACCTATGTCATATATGATGGTCTAAGATTAAACTTAAAAAAATGCCAAAAACCGTCAATACGTATGATCAAAAATTAGGGTAAATTTCAAAACCCGCTAAAATGGTTGGGTGTGCTTTTCAAATACCCCTAAAATGGAAAGCCAAAATGTAACGAATTAAAAAGTAAATACAAAGTTCACAGATTTAATTGATATGATTTTTTCTCATTATTCTCAAAACTGCCTAAAATCGTTTTAGGGGCTTTTGAAAATAGGCGCTTCATATATCAGTGATCTAAAAAATTACGTTTTCAGCATTACAAATTAACGTTGTGGTGTCATTAAAATTTATTAAAATCGTACTACTGAAAAGTACCATTTTGCAGTTACGGACAGTTAAAACACCTCAGATCCACTAGAAAAATCATATTTAAAAAAAAATGCCTTGCTCGACGGGATTTGAACCCGTATAACCACTGGTATCGCGCCAACTGTGCATTAACCAATTATGCTACGAGCCTCCTATCTAACTATGACAATTTAAACTAGTAGGTCATACATGAAATGCTTATCAAATTTCGCTATTATTGACTATCGGTTTTTGTGTAATAAGTCAAAGAATATTAATTACCTTAATTACTAACCGACGCCCGGCTCTCGCTAAATATTTTAGTTATAACGTCTACTACATTTTTTAATGAACCGTTTCTTTTATTCGACGAATAATTCACACGATTTTGAGAATGTTTATTTCATTTCATTTATTGAACATACTTAATTTGAAAACACCTCAGATATAGGTACTTACCACTAGAAAAAATCATATTTGAAAAAAATACGATGCTCAACGGGATTTGAACCCGTATAACCACTGGTATCGCGCCAACTACTGTGCATTAACAAACAGGCCTTGTGGGAGCCGTGAGTATGACTGATAAAGTTTAGTGTGAACTATATTATAATAATATGTCGAATCTTATCCCCTTTGCCACCGATGCCTACCAAGTTAGATTTTATTTACAAAATAACATTATAAATATTGAAGTGCACATAATAAATTAAAGTTTCTTGAATGCAGCCTTTTCGGGTTATAGCTAAATTAATGCGATAACATGAAAAGGTTCCACACCCATATACTTCGCGAAGAAATCGCGATAACAAAAATATTATTTTGCTTCTTGATGGTAAATCTGAAATAATGTTCAAAATAAAATCGAAACAGCGATAATGATTAATATGCCACACGCCAATATTAGTCTATTAGTATAAGTAGCGGTATTTTCAATTCTCGTAGGACTCGATGCGCTGAGTCTATCGGAAATTGAGTTGTCTATTCATAGCTAATTTTCACGACCGCAACCGGAAATTCACTTTTGGCCGACCGGCAGTGGCGGTTTTATGTACGTGGAACCCTGGAGACAGTTTTGGAGTAGGCCCACACCAATCGGGGGTGTTGGGGGCGGTTACATGTAAATTATACGTAAAACATTTCACCGAGGCACAGTTTGCCGTGAGCTTTCTTATCGGAAAGAGATTTTTTTTAAATTTATTAAGTTCAACCAACAGGATCGATCACAGAGGATAAAAATATGAATATAATATAGAAAAAAATAATATGTGATGGTTCCAATAACAGGCGGACACAAAAAGCATAATAAATCAAATTAAATTAGATCAAAAATATTATGTACAGCTGTAATGAATATAATTGGAGAGTTATTGAAAATCGGTAAAGAAAAATAGACAGAAAAAAAAACAAAAAAACCTAATAAAAAGTATAATATAAGTACAAGACAGGCATTGCAAGAAAAGAAAAATGCAATTTAAAAAATACAATAAAAATAAGCAGTCGTCCAGATACAATTAGTCGTGAATTTTGGAGCAACTAAATTTGAAAGAGGCAAGAGAACAAAACAGATCCACTCGATCACTGTGAAGATTCAAGGTTCTGCAGAGTCGAGCCACCGGACAATTGTAACCTAAATCGGTTTTATATGTATGAATGTATAAAAGTGAGAAAATGTGAGGACGAATATTGACTCTTGGTAAATTAATTTAATCTAAGATAGTAGTTGTAGGGAATTGTATAATATACGGTCTCCAATTTTATTAGATTAAATATGAACATTAATTCAATTTTCATAGCTGATTTAGGCAAAATTCATGAATTTAAGAATGAAATCCTAACCTAACCTAACCTAACAAATAATCCAGTATGGCGGCTGTTTTCGAAATTTGTTTGCTGCTGGCTTCCCGTAAAGTGTAAACCGACAAGAACCGTGCTGTATTTAGATATGAATTTTATGTCAGTACTATACGACCCAAAGAGGTTGGACGGTCTTTAATATACGGCCATATATTTCCGATACAACATTTCACGGACTGCATACGTGCAAGTTTCCGGACAGGGTTGGGGGCGCATAATACAAGGGGTGGCAACATACCCGAGACACATTTTTGTAATTCAAAGTCAATTGCGTAAACTAATAATATAATAATATGTATATTGAAGGGCAAGAGCAGAAACGATAATTATTAATGTTAAGATTGTAATTAAATTTGGTAAAGTTTTTTTAAGTGATATTTGGAAGAGGTTATTCAGAGAATATTCGACGCACTTAATGAGGTATCTATGTATGCCAAAACCCTTAAATGGAGATGGGCTGGACAAATAGCTCGTGGGCAGGGTGGTAATTGGACAAATTCGATGATTCAGTGGTACCCGAGAATAAGAATAACGAAATATGAAGGTTCGGTGGAATTACGTGGAACGAACAGGGAATGATAGATTGAGCTTGAGGTCTTCATCTAGCAGTTCATTGAAACTGAGGTGACCGGACAAAACAGAACAAGACAAAACAAAACACGACACAATAGAACAGCCAGGGGAAAAATGAAACATTAATTTTTGTGGAATCAATTTATTAATTAAATTTTAAACGAAATACATATACTTATATATAAATATTTAATATTTAAAAATTATATAAAATTATTTTTCGGGATTTCGGCCAATCGGGATTTCAGCATTCGGGATTTCGGCCTTCGGGATTTCGGCTTTTGGGATTTTGGCTTTCGGGATTTTAGCCATTCGGGATTTCGGCCATTCGGGATTTCAGCATTCGGGATTTCGGCCTACGGAATTTCGACCCAAACTCATCCTAAGCTTGCCGGCAACACCGAGTTAAGTTTATTTGAGGCTTTCTAGCGATTAATGATGCAGAAATTAGGCATATAATTTGTTTTATTATGGCGTTTTGAAAATCTCTGCTACTAAAAATCTATCAACATAATAGAGATATGGCAATTTCAATATTAAATTTATATTTTTCCTGAAAGGTCATAGATATATTTATCTTTGTTCTGTTTTGTCACTGTTCTGTTTTGTCGTGTTCTGTTTTGTCATGGAACCGAAACTGATTAGTACTGATATAAAGAATCAAAAAGGGTTGTTTGCTTTATTTTAGCTATGGGTACCAGCCAATAAAACGAGAAGACAACTAATTATAACATTAATCTTTCAAATTGTGGTAAAACCGTTTCACTTACCAAAAATATGTATGTAAGATACATTTCGACGTACCTACCCCGGAAAACCGATATAAGTCTTAAAATAGAGTTTTAAGTTTTATTAGCTTTTTAAATTTAATTTTTTGTACATATCCTGTAAAAGTTTCAGGTCTCTAACATAAAAATTGACAGAGTTAAGAAAAGAAATTCTGTGAGGATGACGAAAACTGTTTTTGGTCGCCATTTTACCAAGATGGCGTCTTTTGCCCAAGAATACCAGATGGCGGCCAGCATGGTATATCAGCGGGAAAATCTAAAAATCAATCAAAAAACCTTTGTCCCTCGATAATACCAGGTCCCTGGCGATCACAATATAATCTATATATATATATTTTTTTCCGACCATGTCCGATCCTGATAGGATCATATTATGGGCCTCCACAGAGTGGAGGTTTGTATGGATTTGGGTCGATATCACGAAGGCCGGAATCCCGAAGGCCGAAATCCCGAATGCTGAAATCCCGAATGGCCGAATCCCGAATGGCCGAAATCCTGAAAACCTAAATCCCGAAAGCCGAAATCCCGGAAACCGAAAACTCGAACGCTGAAATCCCGAATGGCCGGCTTTCGGGATTTCGTCCGGCACCCGTTTGTATTAACAGATTTTATTTTTACGTGAAATGGATGTCAGCCACTTGCTCAACCTATTAGGAACATACTTTGACCCATGCACAAATTGAAAAACAATATGTGAACTTGCCAGACCCAGGATTCAAACCTGGGACCCTCAACACTATAGACCGGCGCTTAATCCACGCGGCCGTCGTCAAAAAATAACTACATTATAAATAAACTGAGTTTGAATGAAGTTTGATTTATACCCATGTGTAGGTAGCCGATTCATTTTATTTTTTCACAATAATTATTAAAAATGAGAAAGATTGGAAAAAAACAATGCTTCGCACTTTTAACAAAGTAATTCCACCATGATATCATACGTTTTACGGCAGTTCCATATTTGGCTGACTAATTAGATTTATGAAGCGGAAAGGCCATAAGTACTCCATGATTATTTGCTTTACTATTTTAAATCTCACTAATCCATTCATTATGTCTTTAATATCAGAAACAGCAATCTCATATTAAATTCACATTATTAATTATATTACAATATTATTTACTCCATTAAACTTGTGTATTTCCAACTTGTGTATACAATATAAATGTCATAAATAGAATAAATTATAAGTACTAGATTTATTTTTGACCGATTTTATCAATGTTATTTGTAAATATAAATTTTTTATATTAACAATGAAAAAAAATACCAATCCCGGGATCCCGGGATAGTCAAATTGTAATCCCGAAATCCCGGGATCAGAATTTTGGCTCGGGATTGGATTCCCTAGTCAGAACGATCCAAAGATAAATTTCCTTGATAAGTGAGTTTTATTAAGCCTTTTTTTAAGGACATACAGTCAGTAGAGAACCTCAACTCCCCAGAATAATTACAGATTTAGAATAGATAGTCGGGATAATCGAAATCGAATACAAAACCCTTTTTTACTAATTTTTTTTAAATTTCATTTTGTATAATTATTGTAATCATTCAAAACTCATAATCATAATAGAAATCCGGATAATCAATGTTCTATTAGATTGATTGATTGAACATAACTAAATGAAACTGCATAACCTAAAATACGCTCAGACATAGCCATTTCGTAATTCCTGAGGCTTAGCGCAGATACAACCCAGTTGTAATTGAGCAATAACCACCAGTGGCTACCATACGTTGCATGCTTAGCTACTTGCAGCCGCAGTCCAAGTGTTCACCGGTTGGTCACAGTGGTAAGTATTGAGGCACAGGTCGGAGTGAAATTGTGCAGCAGGAGCAGCGACAGGGCACATTAGGTATGCATGCTGGATGATATCGGAAGCCTGTTACTGAAAATTACATGGTGTTTGAAAATTTCAGCGTCTGGCTGCCGCTGGTTGCAACCACAAGTGACAGTCTGTTATGCACAGATATATTCCAGGCTAGAGTTCTAAGAAATAAAAACAACATGAGTTTTAATAATTCATTTTTAAGATTCAAAAGTTATATGAATAAATAATAAACAGGGAAAAACATTGAAAAGAAAATAACTTTAATGGAACTACCCCGTATTTTAATTAAATGCACCAAAGTCAGCATAATCATACAATAAAATATTTTTATATTACATAACATGAAATTAATATCATAAAGAAATCCTTTTCACAGAATGAATGATCCATTTAAATTGCTTGTAAAATACATTTTTAATAAATTTCACTTTATTATTGCACCAATATTCTACTATTTATTACAATATTATTAAAATACTCTGTCATATCCGTTTATGCCTTTTATTGATTATTAAATTTAGACAATAAAAACTATGATTATAACAAGTCCATAGACAATAATAAATTTTCAAAATTATTAATTTTCAGTCAAGAATCGAATCACAGGATATCCTTATTTTTTAACGATTTGCATTTTTATATTTATACATTATTATGACAGCAAATTATGCAATATGTTATTTTAAATACTTATTTAATAAATAGAAAAATTATAATAATTAATTTTAAGAATAAACCAGAATAGAGATAGAGTATATTAAAAAGAAATCCACAAAGATTGGGTTTTAATAGAAAAATTAAGGTAAATTATCACCTATCTATCCTTCACAAAATAAAGCATATCAATATAGTGTGAAGATACATTAACAGACTTTCATACAAGGATTGGTTGTTGGTCAATAGACATGTTCATTGAAAATGGCATGTATATTTGAGCCTGCTCACTGATCATGTGCAGATCATGGTAATCTTTAAAGCACAGTGGGCGCCAGATAAAACTACGGTCAAATAACGAGGATGAATTCCTTGGATAATGCAATTGGCCTAAAAAATGAAGACCTTAATCGCGCCAAAATCAAATGGACAACATCAAAATGAAAGTCAATTACTGTAATGTGGATGCCGCAGCACTAGACGGATTTGAAGGAAACAGGAGTGGAAGATTGGTAAAGGAATTGAAGAAAAATTAAGATGATTTTAAAATCAAGAAGATAGTAAATTGTTATGTTTGAATGAATCAGCCACTAATCAGAAAACTTAATATATATAAAAGAATATGATAATATATAACACATATTTTAAAGATTTGTTCAGCTGGACAAATCTAGTCATCCAGTGGTATCCAAAAGGTACAAAATGTCCGCAAGGTAGACCTAGAGGCAGCTGGCTGATGACAATAATGATATTATAAAGAATGATGAATTAAAAAACTGATATATTTTAGAGTATTTTTCAAGGATTTTTATAAACAATGCACTATTTTTGCAATATGAAGAAGTAAAACAAATAACATTAGGTACCTACATAACATAATTATCAATTATTTTATAAAAGGAAAATATATTATTGCTGCAGCTTGATAATTGGCATTGTATGTGTTTTTTTGTTAATCTGTACATATGACACAAAAAACATGGTGAACATTAACACATAAATGCAAATTGTATGCAAATAAAGCATATTTATCCCATTCACCAAATCAACGTCACTACAAGGCCACCTCACACTAAACAATGAATGCATCGAGACAGTTGATGAGTTTATTAATCTCGGATCACAGGTCAAATAACAACATACGCTACGAAATCAAAAGGAAGATAGTAAGCGATAACAAGTGCCATTATAAGCACTGTAAATCCTCCAGATTATAAGAAACACAAAAGTCTGCCTACATAAAACACTACTGAAGCCAGTATTTATGCTACAGATCAGAGAATGTGGACAGTAACTGTCAGTGATTCTGAAAACCACAGAATCTTTCGAAAGACCCTTGGCCCAATCTTATCCACATAATACATAAATAGGTGAACAAGCCCCGACAAAGTGATTCACGTTTAATGGTTTGGAAGAAAAATGGAGTAAGGAAAAACCATGACTTCAGTGGCTTAGCCTACAAAGAGACTTGCAAACGATAGAAGTGATCGACTGGAGAAAGGGAGCAGTGAACCGGGCAGAGTGAAGGTGTCTGCCTAAGGCAGCTGGGCTATAGTGCCAGAGAAAAAGAAGGACGCAGTCACTAAAAATCACGATGTTTTTGCCTCTCCTGTATAGTAAAGTTATACAAAAAGTTTTGAAAGCACAATGATAATGTGTAATTTAAAGATTATAAAAAAGTACCTATGTAAACTTCATAGAATGCAACCAGAGTTTTTTTTATTTCGGATATCATTTTCAATATTTAAAGAAATATAAATCAAAGTAAGAACTATCCGTCAACATCAACCAGTATTTTTAAAATAGACTACCAAAAAATAGTACCTAACTTTTACTGGGTCATTTAATAACTAGATACCAAATATTTGTTGACAGTAAGTTGTTTCGAATGAATGACAGTTTTACATGTAGACTTAATGTTGCAAACTGATGACTGGTTATTTAAGCAAAGTTTGCCTTCAAGAAATTGATGAGTCCGTTAGTGGAAGGATCGTGTGATGAAACAGGAGTATTGTTCTGAAGTTCAGGTTCAATGGCTTTCGCAAGTTGCTTTCCAAGTTCCACTCCCCACTGGTCGAAAGAGTTGATGTCCCAAATCACTCCCTGAGTGAATATCTTGTGCTCGTAAGTTGCTGTAATATAAAGGTATTCAATTCAATATCAGCCACTCGCATGAGAAAGATTTGATTTGATGTAAGTTATTAATAAGACGAAAGCTTCACATAGAGAATAATGTAAACATGTGAAAAAACTCACCAATCAAAACTCCGAGAGTAAACGGAGTAACCTTTTTGACAACAATGGAATTGGTCGGTCTGTTTCCTAAGAATACTTTGTGCGGGAGAATCTTTTGAAGTTCATCAGCTGACATACCAGATTTCTCCAACTCTGCTTTAGCCTGTAAAAAATTAGTTGGTACATAAGCAAAGTTCTATAATTCAATGATACTGAACCAAACCACCAGAACCAAAATAATTAAAAAGTAACTTGGGAAAAACTTGGACTAAAGTAACAGATTGCTTGGCTTTGCTCGTATTGCAGCTGTAAGATACAATCAAAATTTTACCTGTGCTTCGGTCTTTCCGGTCATCAAAGCTTCGGTCTGGGCCAGGAAGTTAGCGAGAAGGATTTTGTGATGAACTCCACCAGCGATGGGATTGTGGGTTTGAGCTGGTGCAATAAAATCGCAAGGGATCAACCTATATGGCATATCAAACAAAAAATATAATATTAGATACGTGAAAAAAAAATCATCATAATTATATTGCATCCTACCTACGTAGAGAATAGTAAATTTTCTAAAAAATATATCTTCAAGATTTTTTTGATCACCCAAATTAAATATTTAAACTATAATTTGGAGAAACAGTGATAAATAAATCAAAACTTCAACATCACTATCCTAGAATACTAATATAACAGGTAGAGAGGTAGACCCACTAGTAAATTTCTACTACTAATTTTCCTAGCCATTCATTTTCCATAGTATCAAAGGATATTTACGTACCTGGTTCCTTGATGAATCAGCTGATAAAATGCATGCTGTCCATTGGTTCCTGGCTCTCCCCATACGATGGGACCGGTCGAATAGTCAGCCTTCTTTCCCGAGCGTGTCACGTACTTGCCGTTGCTCTCCATATCTCCCTGCTGGAAGTAGGCGGCGAAACGGTGCAGGTACTGGTCGTATGGCAACAAAGCGTGTGTTTCTGACCCGTAGAAGTTGGAGTACCAAACGCCAAGGAGGGCTAACACTACAGGCGCCTGGAAATAGGTGATTTATTAATTATTTACAAATTTATAGAACCAAATGGGGTAGAGTGCAGAATAGATGGCACTACGTGTCAAATAAATTCTACAAATGCTAATTACCACTGACATAATTATTCGTAAATTCATTCTCTTTTCAATTTCAAGCCAACATTTCCTAATCCCTTGACAATTTAAGATGTAATTAAAATCTTATGTCGAAATCGAAAGCGAACTTATTCGCCGTAATTACACCAATTCTTACATTAATTACTACCAATTAACTAATTGCGGCATAGAAGAGGTTAAATAAATATAAAACTTTCTCTTCAACACACTGCCATGTAAAGCAAGCTGTTCTAACTAGGCAACAAAGTAGAAATCCCTCATTTACAGCGCCCGTACATACAGATTTATTGGCACCGTTAATATGTAAATTCAACTATCACGATTATAACACATAAAAGTGCTGATTATCTCGCCAAACTCATTATTCAAGCATAAGTGAGATGCGTTGTTGTCATTTTATGGTGCTATGTGACTGGTTGTGAAAAATAGTAAACATCAAAATGCTTTGCGTGGTGTAGTTCGAATTTTTACCGGCAGGTTCGCCACTATCGTTCTACGGCGCAGGCGCAGATATTGCAAAAGTTGCAACTGTCGCATGAAAATTCAGAAGCTTCTGAACTTTTTTGATCCATGCATGCAATTTTACAACTTCCACAATAATACGTGTTTTTGTTATGCATGTCGTGCATTTTCTTGTTATGGCCACGATAATACGCACTGTCAGTAGTAAATCCATGCACGTGTACGACTGACTTGAAACATGCTAGTAGGAGGCTGCCCAGTCGCAAACGAGCTTTTATGCACTGATTCATGATGTCATGGCTAAAAACTATGTATTATCCGGCCAACGTCTTTCGTGAACGCTCTGACGATAGGAGCGAGTCATATAAGACTTCGTGAATGCACTCGATGTGAATTTTTATTTTTCGTGACTTGAACGAGACATGAAATGTAATTAACGCGAAGACCTATGTTCAAATTTAAGTGACTCATTTCCCATGACTACAACAAAGGCATGCAAATTAATAAAATATGTAATTTACTTACGTTTTTGACGAGGGGAGCTGTGCAGAAATGGTTGTCCATGAAGTGTGCTCCTTCTAAAAGTTGTTCAAAGTTGTCATAGCCGATATACAGGGCAATTGACAAACCAATGGCTGACCAAAGGGAATACCTGTGAAACAATCAGAGATTAACTAAGTACGTACATTCCACTGATTCTTTTCTACATAATACATATAAATATGAACGTGGAGTAAAATGAATGTTAATTTTTCAGTTTATTACAAAGTTACATATTATATTACTTTTATTTTGTGTAGGATGTTTATTTTGTTTAGTTTGTGGCTACCCATCGTGAATCTCAAACATCACTAGTTTATTTAAGTAATACCTACATAGCATTAAGTGAACTTACAATGTAAACTATATAATGTATGTACCCTTCATCAAAATCACCTTTCTCGACATCTAGACAAAGTCTTCGATTCAGACGCTAGCCCGCAATATTTTTTATCGAATCGCTTAATTCGCGAGTTCTTGTTACATTGTAATACGGCACAAATCACATTGCACATTTGTAAGCGAATTCTTTCGGAAGAAAGACGCAGGCAATGGCGAGACAAATGACCGCTACACAAGCACGTTCAAGAAAGCGCTGACCTCAGCCCTATCTTAACGCATTTAAACAATATAAAACGGAGGTATTTTTACCTACCAAAATACATTCAATTCAAATCTCTTGCAACGCAATAACGTCCGTCGAGCCATCATTTATCTCAGCCACGATCTTCGTAATTATCAATTATTATAATTTAGAATCAGTAACATTAAATACTAGTCGTCCTATAAATTTGTAATCAATTTTAATAGTAGGGAGTAAAAAAGTCAGGGGATTGTAATTCACACGCCAATCTGTTTATTCATTGGAGTCAAGCAACCATACCTCTCCTCATACACTCACTCATAAGTTTATTAACTCATTCGCTGCTGAGTAGATAATGATTTTTTAATTAGCACCTTTAAAATGCACATTAATTACATTGATCGGCCGCCTGGTCATTACGCGCCGGGTGCGTCTTCCGCATCCAAAGTATTAATATCGCGTTTTCATATTTTAAATTGTTTTATTTTTCAATTGATCGTGAAATTTTGCTTATCGTGACACGTGTCCAAAACGCATCACCCATGATAGACATGAAGATTCGATACCAAGTGATTATTTAACATTGACCTTCACAAAATAATTTAGATATGAGAATTTTCCAAACATAATACCTACAGAGCGATTGCCACTAATGATGTGAATTGATTTATTATTCAATCTGTAAGTAATAAAATTACAACGTAAGAAACTAGCAACATCTAGATTCATGGTGGCGCAGATTGATCTTGAATCGGTAGCTTAACGTTATCTATGCATCACAATATTACTATGGCAGTATCCGCAGATTTTTAATGACACAATATGTAGAATGTAGAGCGACGGTCTTACCCCCACACCCTGAAGCGGGCTACCATGCCAGGATCTTTGGTAGCCCCCCCCCCTACCTATCACTAAGATTAAAGGCAGAATGGCGCTCTACAGTAACTTTTTCCAAATGGTGTTCGAGGTAAAATTAAGAGTATTTAGTATATTTGAACATATTGAATTGTCGAGTATCGACACACATCAAAAATTGCATTGCATAACTACATGTTTTAATACCATAATCAACATTAGCATTTGAAGTAGCCGGCGACTTTTTTACTATTAGGGTCAACGTGTGATGTGTGTTTATCTCACTTATCTGGTTAACCCACCACGCCGGGCCCCCAAGCTAGAGCCCTGTCAGCCCTCCCCTTGTGGGGGCCATGCTATTACTACAATCGCTGTAATACCAATAATTTGTGGCTTAGTATTTCATAATTATTCAGATGTCACTGTGTGTTTAAATTTTTAGATTATCCAAATCAATTGACAGTGGCTAGTAATCTGAGTTTAAAGTCGGACGAGAAAACTCACAAAATTTTTATATGCGGCCTGTCGATCAAGGCCTCATAGAGCGAGATAACTCGCTAAAGGCATAGAACCGGTTAATAAGTAAGAGCCGTCACGCAGTGAGTCCTACTCAGTCGAAGATTTCTTTAGAGAATTTTCAATAAAAAATAATCATATTTTTAAATGTATAGGTAATATAGGTATTATTCAGTCTAGAATAAAAAAAAAATTTCAGTAATAATTGATTTGTGATGTTAAATGACTATCCAATATGGTAAAAAATAAAAATGCTAATAAAAATAACATTAATTACCTTCCTCCGACCCAATCCCAGAAGCCGAACATATTCTGTGGGTCGATACCGAAGGCTGTGACCTTCTCATTGTTGGTCGAAAGGGCTACGAAATGCTTGGCCACTGCAGACGCCTAAAAACATGTTTAAAATTACAAGAAATTATTATTCTGAGCATGATTACACCATAGAATAATTGAGAGTTAGAAATGTCAACGCTAATATCAGATGAACACGTGGTGTACGATGAGATTGAACTTGAAGTCGCCAGGACTTTTTAAGCCAGATGTTAAGGTTCTACGTGTGAAAAGATTCATAATCCTCTAGCGACGCGAATGTAGAAAAATCATCATCATTATCAGCCTGGGTATATCCAAAGGCCAACTACATTCAGGACATAGCACTGAATTGTGTATTACGATGGTAGCGCTAGTTATTGATTATCTTCGAATGCAATGCGATAATAATGCATATTTCAATATGCAACAATCACTTTCTACAAACAGTTTACCATTTTAACTAGTATTAACATCGAAGTTTACAGTTTCGTGTCACGGCCTGATTGTACAGGGCCTTGATTTATCCACTACTGGCTGAAAGTCTCCCATGGCTCTTTCCCCTCTTCTCGGTTCCTAGTGTACATCCCCCAAACTTGATGAGTTTATGAAACCAACTGGTTTTAGTTTGGTTTAGTAGTTTTATTGAAATATAAATCAAGAGCAGTTAAAAATCAACTTTTTATAAAGAAATGCAAATGAATCATTCGAACACTAAAAATAAATTAAAATAACTAGGTAATATAAACATACATCCTTAGCAGCTGCGACGAACCATTCCTTCGCTGACGTGGCATTCGTGATTGTCTCTTGTGTGGTAAAGGTCTTGGATGCGATAATAAACAAGGCGGTTTCAGGGTTCAATTTCTTCAGAGTCTCGGCCATATGTGTGCCGTCAATGTTTGAGACAAAGTGGACTTTAAGACCGGTAGCGTAAGGTTTTAACGCCTCGGTTACCATTAAGGGACCTAAATCTGAACCACCAATGCCGATGTTTATTACATCTGTGATGGATTTCCCAGTGTACCTGAAATAAAAGAATTTTCCAATATATTACAGACTAAAAGTAATCAGAATAATTTTAAAGATGCATTACCATTTAGGAATATTCAGCAAAATGATAAGTTGTAGGTTATAACCACATGTACATGGATTTGAAACTTTTCACCTTCATAAAACTCCTAATCTAATCTAATAAAGAGACTAATTTGGGCAGGACATGTCCAGTGAATGCTAGGGATACGTGTACCCATAACGGCATATTTTAGGGAATAGTTGGCCATTCATTCAGACCATTAGTGATTAAATCCTTGCTCTGAATCAAGCTATTTTGCTAGAAATTAGAAACTTATACAGATCTTGGATTTCTCCACTCCATTCAATCTTCTGCCTTAGCTTCAGATATGCTAAGTTTCTCTCTACACAGTCCAATCAGCTCACTTTAGGTATCATGACCCTGCTTTTTCCATTTGGGAAAATCTATTGAAGGTCCAAAGGAAAAGGAGTCTCTCGATGATTTGAGTGCCTTCCAGTGGCGAAGGATGGAGGTCGGCTGTTAAGATCCGCCATAAATAGTGCACAGTAAACTTTGTCAGTCACACATATTTGTTTTCATTTAAATAATACTACAATTTATAGATGGTGTTGGTTAGTTTTTAAAATTCAATTAAACCTTGCGAAAACCAAGCCATAATACATAATAGTCAAAAAATACTCGTCTATCTATAAAATATCTAAAATTATGCAATTAAATCATACATAACTTTGTATATTTTATAGATAAAATAATATTATTTATCTATTATAGTTTGGTTTAGACAGGGCTTAATGAATTTAAAAAAATTAACCAGCGATATGTGAAATATGTATGTATTCTTATTCCAACGAAAACAAATAAGTATGAATGAAGAAGTGTACACAATTTTGTCATATCGCCCAAAATATACCAAAACTATTATGATTTGGTTTAGGCCGGGTTTCATTTATTTTTAAAAACTAACATACACCATCTGTAAATTGTAGTCTTAGTTCAATAAAAACAAATACGTATGCCGCCTAACAAAGTTTAATGTGCACTATATATGGCGGATTTTAACAGCCTACCTCCACACTTCGCTACCGGTGTCTTCCATCAATATCTTCCATTCAGAGATTTCCTGCTTCGTGTCATAAGGTTGAGCACTCGGATTCATAAGCCAGTACGAGCCTGATGAGAGTTATATTTTAGTTTCTTTTAAGAGTAGTCTTGATCTGAAGTGTCACTGAAAACTCTAGTAAGTACCATTTACATTCCATGCATTAATAGCTCTGGATGGTAACACAATATATTATTGAAATAATAATACGTGAATTTGAATTAGCCACATGATACGAACTAGCAACGAGGCTCCCATGCTTTCCTTGGCGATATATTTATAGTATAAACAAATACCAGACTACGTAATAAAACATCAAAAAATCATTACGACACTTGGCTTACCCTTTCCATTGGCCGGAAATTACTTTCTCCGAGAACTCCTTCATGTGCGCCAACACAGCATTTACGTCGGGCATGACGTCTTTTCCATCGACCAGAATTGGTTTTCCACTCCGATTTCTCAATGCAATGTGCAAAACGGATCGACCTTCCGTGAAATTGATCTTTTGACCTGCGAATAAGGTAAATGAATCAAAATGAAGCTTACTTTTTTTGTTTCGTATACATTTAATAACACAAAGCAAGCAACCACCAAAATGCAGTTACTAAAGAGTACTCGCAGTCAAGTAAACATACTGCGCCACAATTTACCACATATAACTACCTTGTTGTGGTTCCTTGCGGTCCATATTTTCAGAGATATAAAAAAAAAAATGAAGGGGCCTGTTGCAGATTTGCAGTGAAACTAAATAACTATGGTACAGTTATTATTTTTTGTAGTCGAAGCTGAATACATTGTAGAAAAATGAAAATGGTGGCATGCTGTTAAAACTTCTGCTTTGGTCACGTATTTTTAAGGCTATACCTCAGTTGAGGCATGGTCTAAAAAGATCGTGGCTAGGCAATGCGCGGATTGTGCAAATGACGCGTGCCGAACGAAATATAATTTGTCATATGATTCCAACATGCGTCCATTTAATGTTCTGTTTATTGTTCTATTAGTATCTAACAATAATAATATATTCATTGACATCTTTTCTTTTTCAAATAAATGGGTAACGTTTTTTAGTCATCTTTACATGATTTAAGAATTAATACCCCCGTCGCCATCAAACAAATTGACGTATTCACAGCTCTACTTTCGCTCTCCGATTGCCAGCGAGTCCAAAATTTCGTCGCACCTATAGTTGAAAATTATTTACGTTTCACTGAAGTACCGTCTTAATAAATTTGAGAGATTAAAAAATGATAGTTCATTTTATAAAATCTTTCCTATCCCATCATAATGAGGCAGTATGTATTTTTCTCAGAGGCCAGTTGAACCAGCCAGGTATAAAAATTAAATTTTTAACAATCAATCTATTTTTAAGCGTCACTTTCTTTAAAAATACATGCAACTCAATCAGAAAATCTCACGGGTGCTTATAAATAAAAGTGATAGACTAAAATAATCAACAAAAATGTAGTTTATGCGTGATTTTAAACACATTAAGCGTAATAATATATGAGATGAATGACCGCCTCTTGCAAGATTTCATGTATCCAGCAAATCTATGCCATCTGAATTTCTGGTTTATTTTATGTCTGGCACACATGTGGCACAAAATTAGACCAAACATTGACCAAAGGGTATTTATATTATTTAATTGTGACATAAGTATGAACAAATTATATTTACCCGAAAACATGGCATCTCGAGCTTGTTCGATTCCCCTGCTCTTGGCGAGATTGAGAAGTAAATTACAGGCATCTTCGTTCACTCTATTCTTTGAATAATCAAACAAAATGTCTCCGTCTTTCGGTGTGTTGAGTGTCAAACTAAAAACAAAAATGGATCTTTAAAATTTATTACTAAACTAAACTAAAAGGTATGTATGGAAAGGATATGGATAAAGAGACAAGAGAACCAAATATATTCAATTAGCTATGTCTACATTCGATCACTTCATCTTCCACTTCATTTCAACTTTTTTAATTCTGGTTTCACCACTGAGTAGTTTTGCGCATGCTTTAGGTTGAATGTGTGGAACGCACTGCATCAACTGTCTACACCTGCACATCAAATAGTTTTCACGGGAAGCAGTGTTTTTAATCTTTTTATAATGTCGATTGTATACAAAGATGTAAAAGTTATAGTATAATTTACTTTTATACATTTTACGCGGAATCATTCAGTTTACAACACTGATATGATGTTGAACAGAAATCCATCACTGGCGAAGCTATGTGCGTTAGCATTTTCATCACGAAAAACAGCCATATAAAAACTGGTTTGATGCAGGCAATGCACACACTACGCATGCACTGTGATGCGTTCATCTAGCAAATAAAAAAATCCATGAATCTAGACAGGGCTATTATTCACAGCTAACATTTTTCTGGAGCATTGTAGTGTAGATATCATAAATACCCAAACCTAGTACAGACCTATATACAAAGATATGTATAAACACTTTAAAAGTATATAAAAACTTATATATTTTAAATCTACATTTGTAGCAGGCAAACGTATTATAGCTATGGACTAGCCACTACGCTATACAGATAACCTTTTCATGATTATAAACGGTCATAGGACAAAAAACCCATTTGGAGTGTACTGAGCTTTGACCTTCATTAAAAACAGTATTGATTGAAAAATGTTGGAATATTGTATTTTAATTAATTTTTTAATTAATGTATTAAATTAATAATTTAATTAATTAAAAATGATGAGAAAATCTCGAAGGAAAACTACTACAGTAGTTTTAATAACAGTAACTGTTATTAAAATCGTGTATGTTTAGATTTGTACTTCATTTAAATATTTCTTATAGGTACCTAATTTCAATGGTAAATCTGGTATAAAATGTTGGTTTTACTCCTTATCAAAACAAATTTTTTCTGTCGTAAAAATATTGAAAAACCCATTTGAATTTTAAAATTTGCCGCTGAGTATATTGTATCAACTTCAATGTGGTACCTGCCGAAATAGTGAGACAAAAAGCCCACAGGAAGTGGTGGGGTAACGGCGTGCGTGTCAATTTTTTCGATTAAACGCCTACTTAATCAAAATATTATGTAGTCAAATTCCGCAGAGTACAAAGGAGGCGGTCAGAGTGCGTGGTTCATTCAATTTATGCTGCTAGAGGCTTAGTTCAAGTAGCACACCATGAAAGAAACTTTATTATTGGAAGACGGAGAGAGAATTACTACGAGATAAAAACATTCACCAATTCATCTGGAGCAGGGTTTCCTAAATGGAAAGGGGTGGAGGGACACGTCTAAACTTCAAACAATTTTATTTTACAGCATAAACCAGAGGGGAACAATAAAAATCACAAAGAAAGTATGGGAAAGCTATCAACCAGTTAATAAAGTAGCTTTAAGGTTTTAGCTAAATACCTTAGAAAAATATATTTAAAAAAAGACTTTTTACAATAATAATCGTTATTTTCATTTTTCAATTTGGTTGGTAATTAATAATTGAAAGAATATACGAATAATTCGCATGTTATAGTTGGCATATTGTTACGAATTTCTACTTAAATTAAAGTTGTATATTCATTTTCGAAAGTAAAAGTGGTTCAAGGGAATGAACAATGTTAATGACATGCTATGACAAGGATGCCTGTAGGTCACAAACCAAGCCTAGTATCAGACCCGTATCAATAGAAATGTTTTGATTTTCTCTTTATTATTTACCTGAATTTATTGAACCGGTCTGGGTCTTGTTGAAATAGCTGGGAAATGTCGAGTTTGGCGCCATTCTTATCGTAGTATTCCTTGAGCTTCTGCCAGGCGGCGTCTTGTGTCAGAAATTCTTTATTTTCCATTTTGAATGTCTTATCAATCGTCGACTGACTTAAATTTGCGGCGAACTAAACTCAACTTGCGCAAAGTATTTGACAGTTGTTTTTAAAAGTCAATTGAAGGTCGTCGAAATTAGGTGTTGCCATTATCATAAAACAATAATATTGTCTATTGCAATAATAATTGTAAAATTAAGCAAAATTCGATATGCATCAAGCAACTGAAAATCTTAAATTATTATGTTTTCCTTGGAAAGAACCTCATGACTGAGGATCGCGACCCGGATAATTTGTTTGTCGGCATTTTAATAACACACAGCGTCTGCAATAGGTTAAAACTTGTGGCACTTTCATTAGGTACCTATCTATAATCCATCCATGGCACTCTTGATTCGGTCTTTCAATCTGGACGGATCTCCTACTTCGAGTTGCAAAAATGCAAAGAGATTGGATGGAGCAAAAGATATTATACCTATTGATTTTGACATATATTTTTGCCCGATGCATTTTTAATACTAATACCCTGTTTGCACGTGCATGGATTTACTACTGACAGCACGTATTATCGTGGCCATAACAAAAAAATGCATGTGTAAACACGTAGGTATTATCATGCAAGTGTGCATGCATGAATCAAAAAAGTTCAGAAGCTTCTGAATTTTCACGCGACAGTTGGGATTTGTTCGATATGTGCGCACCTGCGCTGTAGAACGACAATGGTGAACTTGCTGGGAAAAGTAGGTCATTTTGACATCACAACTTGTCAAATAGCACCAAAAATGACAACATCTTGTCTCACTTGCATTTGAAGAATGAAGTTGGCGAGACAGTCAGCACTTTTACATATAAACAGTTATTATCGCGATAGTTTAAAATACACACTATTAATTGGTGCAAGTAAATCCATGGACGTGTACAGGCACTATTAGTTACGAAAAATTATATTCTATATAATCCAATACCATAAATACAGTTGAACTTGGTTATTACGATCACGGAAATAGCGAGATCTCGGATGTAATGAGGGAACATTCGTTGACATTTGTTTATGATTTTCTCTATACATTTATTCACTTTTATAACAAGCTACTTCCCAGATATACCAAGCAAAACTGTTAATGTGTCGATCGTTTAAAAACAACATTTTCGACCCTAAGCAATAAAATTCGACCGGGTAGTTAACAAAATCACTGCTGACCTTTTAACTACCACATTTAAATAACACGTTAATTATATCTAATTATATCCAAATGTGCCAGTTGCGGTTTTTGGTTAGCACTAAATGAGTTAACTAGACGGATGCTACCGGGATCGTATTACGTTTAAGTGTCTCAAGTACCTAATTGGTGTTTTCGATAAACTGATAACGAATATAATAACGAAATAAAAGTGAATTAGGTACTTACATAATTTTAATATTCACTTTGGCTGGAATGGATTGAAACAATTTTTCTTTTTTTTAGAAAATATTTAATTCAACTCGAAAAACAAAAGATACAAAGAAAAACTCAAACTATTATAAATATAATATACCTACAAAAGATGTCATTCATACAAACAACAATTCAACACAGGTTACTAGAAAAGATAGTGTCTGTTTACTTGATCGATTTCAAACTCCACGGTGTCAGGTATGTCAGGTAGGCACTACGTATTTATCGTGATTCTAATTTGGTACAGAAAATTTTCGAGACGGAATATTACTTTCACTAAGAAAAGTCCCATCATCATACATCCCCAAAAAGCTATCAAAAATTTTAAATATATTCATCAATTTTTTTTAACCAAACACAACATTGGGCAGTAACTTACCATTCAAAATGCCAAGGAGAATACATTACTTACACTCACGAAAATGATTTTTCACAATGTAAAGATAATTTCATAGTATCAATAATAATATAATATGAACAATAATGTATTTATTACCTACCGTTGATGAAAACTTACACAGTAAATTATTCAGATCCAATATTTTTATTTCAGCTTCAATATTGATACGAATTATTCTAATGTGATATGAATAGGTAAAATACCATTTTCGTTCCTAAGCAAAGTATATGGACCTCCATCTAAAATACCATAATATAATTATTATTCTATTAGGAACAATAATAAAGAGTTTTTTTTTATAATATGTATATTATAATACTTTATAATCACTGACGGTTGATCCCCCCGATTGAATCACATTATGCATTTGCAGATCAAACGTAGTTGTACCTATGGTATTTTCTTCAATTATAATAATTGAGGACAGAACATATTTTTGGCTCGTAATTTTTTTATTGTTTACTTAACGGTTACAGTTTCCATCAATTATTATATTTTGAATACGCCACAAATGCACAATATGTAACATTTCACCAATCAGATATTACAATCGTGTTATTTTGTATCAATTAGTAAATAATTAAAACCCAGAAAATTTTAGAAAACTACATTCTTATAATTTTATTAAAAATTCATTATTAGTAAATAATTTAGAGCGCTTTGTGGCTTTGTATAAAAGACATACATAGATCGTTTTTATTATAAACAGTACCTACCAATATCACTCATCTCTAAACTAGATATGTATTTTTTGACTAGTTTCCGTATTCTATTAATTATTATTATGTACTTAATAATATTATAGGTACACTAGGAATATTAAACAAACTGAAAAATTGCTATAAATTATCACAATCAAGATTTTGATATTCTAAAAATTCTATGGTTATACAATGAATTATGATCAAAATACAAAATATTTCAATTACGTACATAATATTATTAGACAATGTATAAAAAAGATATAAACCTCATTACTGAAAATTCAGTACATATTATATTATAACAGGTATGTATAGTGATGTGTTATAAAAGTGCATGTAGACAAAGATATAATCCCCATCAATGGTTGTGTATTTTGTATTTGAATTGTAATACTAGAAAGGTGGAAGATTAAAAACATGTATCTATGTACTTACCTACCTGCAGTATAAATTGTTTACTATTATTTTAAATAAACCACATGACCACGATGAGACAACCTTATTCAAAAACTTTTTTTATGTTTGCAGAAAATTTATAATATTTCGATTGAACTTCCAAAATATTATGCAATAAACGGCGGTATCTAAAAACGTAATACATTGACACCTAAATATCAATAAGACTTAAAGTTTTGATAATAAATAGTATATATACGTATCATGTATCAAATAAACATAGACAGAAGATTGAAATTTACAGTAATTTTGCTTGTTGAAACTTCCTCCATTGATAACGTGTGCATAGTTTTTTCTGTCTGATCTTTTTTCAGAATGTATCCATTAGAAATGAATTATGAAAAGGATATCAGTTTCAGAATCTATCAATAGTCATTTTATGGCGGATGAGGTGAAATTAATTTTAAAAAAATCTATCCATGTATTTAAAAATAGTGACATCCTATTAGAAAATAAGAAGATTACTGAAGCACTCAAAGAAATTTAAATCGAGAGATTTTGTGAGAGTATAAAACGAAAAAAGAAGAAAATTCTCAATCAATTTAACTTTGTCAATCAGAATATTATGCAAACTGTACACTTCTGAATTTTTCCAATTATTATTGGTTTATTGTATGGACTACCTAATTCGCATTATATGTTTAACACTACAATTTATTAATGTATAATTGACTGTAAATCCTTAAGGGCACTGGCCGTAATAACGCCGTATTTTTGATTAAACGTATTGAAATGAGTTTTGTCCATCTGCAAAGCGGTCATCGAAGATACTCCTCCGAAAGAGCCATTGCGTCTACCAACACATCTCTTGCCATTCTGTCCATACTGCGTTTCATCTGACATGGACCTGATGAGATCCACTCGGCTCTTCTGCCTCGCCGCGTCTTGTCCCGCGCAGCTCACTTTAGCGCAGCTGCTAAAGTTGGAATCTCTCCTCTCGTAGGTGCAGTATTCTTCGGTGGAATAATTCCTCCTCAGCGGATTTCTTTTGTAACTCCTGCTCAGGTCACGGAGGAGTTTCTCATCGGTGTCAGTCTTCTTGGGGTCTAAGAGGTGGGTCTTGTATGCCTTCAATGTGTTAGGTATACTTGAGCGAGGTATTTTCACATCTGCAGAGGTGTTGTGGGTGGTCTTGGACAGTAGCCCGGATAATGTTGATGAGTTTTTAGATACTTCTGAAAGTCGGCAATGTCCAGTGGTATTTGGAGGGCGAACTGCCTTCAAAGGTTGATGTGGTGTTACAAACGTTTTTCGATCATTCGAAGCCGTTGCGGAATCACTATCCATCTCATTGTTTCTGAAAAAATATGATTTGTTTATAAGTATGTTGAATTTTAAAAATTTTGATTTAATTATATGCATGTATTAAATGTATGGACACATTAATTACCGTGACGAATCTCTCTTCATAAGTCCATAAAGTCTATTCCGATATTCATCAACTGACACTCGCAGATCGTCACTTAACGGAGGTATAACATCTCTTCTTAATTCAGGCTCATTGTGTTCTTGGTGGAACCTGTATAACATAATTTTTTATTACAAACAATTTTAATAAAATGTGAATAATGAATAAAATTCAGCACTTTCTTTTATGAATTGACATAACTTACATAGCCACATATGGATGGGTGAGAGCTTCTGTGGCTGTGGATCTGTGAGCCGGGTTGAAGACCAAAAGAGAGACTGCCAGATGGATGGCATCCTGAGGACCATTTTGCAAAGTTTTATGGAGAGGCGTACGATTTGCCACCGACGTGCGAACCAATGATGAACCATAGCCTGTGCAGACAGCTGTTATGTCTTAAAAAAATACAAAAGCTATATTATTTTAATGTGCATAATTTAATTTTAATTGTTCACTGATAATTTAATTCCTCTTCCAGAAGACGACATTCAAGGAGATCATAGCAAGGAGGCGTCCCTGTCCAACTCCACACGGGAACTTCAAACCATTCCATCACATTGCCATCCTATCATAGTGAACTTTTACAATTTCTAATTGTTATGATATATCATGGTATCATAAAAAATATTATGTATGTACCTTTTTCAGTTGGAGGTGGTATACTGGACATGATTCTTTCCACTTGATTGACTGTCGATGATCCAGGAAATAGAGGTTTCCCAACTATCATCTCTCCAAGGATGCAACCCAAACTCCACATGTCAATTCCTTTTGTATAGCTACAAAACAAAAAACAATGATAATATTATAACATTGTAATTAGGATATCGATCTCAAGGTGAAGTATTATGCAGGTACTTAACATTGGGGGTTTGATGGAGCGAAGCAAAATCAATAGTTTTATGCACTTATGTATATTATCTTGAAAACACATTATCAAAAGCTGGTGTTTACGACTATTAATGTAAGTAAAGCATAGACCTTCTAATTCTCTAAACAAATACCAATTATTATCGTTGATAGCATACATACCTTTTACTAGCAATAAGTATTTCCGGAGCTCTATACCATCTGGTGGCGACATAGTCAGTGAGACAAGGATCTGCACCCCCATTACCGCCTGACGCTGATGAAACAGATCTGGCGAGACCAAAATCGGCAACCTTCACTCTGAAAAGATAAATCTTATGATAGAATCAATAGAGCAATTGGATCGCATTATTATATTATGTATGTATCGAACAACGTTTGTGGAATCCAATGGGGGCGATCATGTTCAATAAAAGAACTCGGGTCGATCAGCCGGAAAGTTTTTGATGTGAAGCCATCCGGCCAGTGGAGTATTGAGAGACCCAAGTTGCAGCGGTTTATAGCGTGGCTCCGATTATAAGAGCTATCGGAATTCTCGATTCAAGAAAGATTGCAGAAGCGAATTGGGGAAGACGACTTAAGGAGGCCGGGGCCTATCCCGAACTATTGCACCGTGGGTGGTGTGTTATTATTGTGAATAATGTAAGTGTAATGGTTTTTAAACAAAGTTATTTTTGTTAATTCTACTCACTTTCAGTTTCAGTTCACTTAATAGATAAAGTGTAGATAGTGTGATAGCTTACCTGCATGCATTATCGATGAGGACATTACTCGGTTTCTGGTCTCGATGAATGACATTTCCCGAGTGGATGTATTTGGTAGCCTTAAACAGCTGGTACATGATGTATCTCTTGTGAATATCTTTAAGGATGTTACCACGTTTTATCACATTATTCAAATCGGTGTGCATGTACTCGAAACCCAGGTAAATGTCTACATTGTTGGAAGCCCTGAAAAGTGTAAACATTACAAAATTCATTATCATCAACTGAGAGTGCTTGATGTAGTATAAAGACTTATTTTAATCCTTAAATGCATAATGGCAACCCTTTAATGTATGTACATATTAATTTAATGTTTAATGTTATTATATTTTAACAGTGGCACCTGTGAATCAAAACTATAACTATTTTGTCAGTACTTAAAAGAACTGCAAGTTTTTAAATAAAATTTCATTCATACAAAAAAATATGAAGAATAATACAGTTCGTTGATGAAAGGCAACACCATGCAGCTACTGAAAGCTGTTCAGGCAATAAATCCATTATCCAATCATTAAGTACTAAACACCTACACCTACATGATATTTATTTACTAATTGAACAGGATATCTAAAAAAACAAAATATAGTATCAGTAAAAGCGCCTGCAGTGATGTATTGAATAGAATGCCCTCCTCTAAATTCGTAGGTTAAAAATCTTGCGGTTGAATAAAATTTACATGTTAATTTTTCAATGTGATGCTTTCTTTGACCACTAAGCTATCGACCGAAATATCTGTATTGTGAATGTTTTCTAATATTATCTACGATTACTGAGGACGTTTATCGAAGTCATGTATTTCAATTAATTTTAATTAGCAAACTAAAAATCAATACAAGACTTAAGAAATAAAATCACATTGAGATGTTTTGAATATGAGGTAAAGCAACCGAGGGCATTACTTTTTATTAATGTTTAATAATACATAATGAAGTATGTATAACAGGAGCTATTTAAAATCTCTGTTTCGGGTAAATATATCTCAGTGGTAGGGTCTTCAATGGCTATTCGTATAGTGTGTGGTTCCGTCGATTTTACCGTACTGCGTGAAAGAAAGTTTCATTTCAAAAAGATATCCAAACCTGTGTATGCTGTGCAGTTTAATGATGTTCGGGTGATTTCTAAATGATTGCAGGAAAATGATTTCTCTAAATGTCCTCTGGGCGTCTGTCTGATTGCGAAAAGCGTCAAATATCTTCTTGATGGCGACCGTCTTCTTGGTTTTCTTGTCAACGGCCTTCCACACGATGCCGTAAGCTCCTTTGCCCAAGCGTTTCTTTATATCAAACAGCTTGGAGATGTGATTGTCAATTTCGGACATCTTGTCTTGGGCCTTCTTGTAGGTGGCATTTTGTTTTTCTTTATTTTTTTGTTGAGTATTTTGATCGGCCTGAATATTGCTAGTGTTCTGTAGCTCGGCCATGTTGGTTTCTTCTGTATAATATTTTGTTTTGAGTTTCAACTGATGTTATTTCTTTCAACTAACTGCAAATGTACAAATTTATTTTATTAACCCCACTAACATAACAGCGCCTGTACACATGCATGGATTTACTTGTACCAATAGTGAGTATTTTAAATTATCGCGACAATAACTGTCTCGCCAATCTCATTCATCGATGTTGTCATTGTTGGTACAATCTGACAAGTTGTGACGTCAAATTGACCTGCGTGGAGTAGTTTGTTTTTTTGCGCAGACGCAGATTGAACAAATCCCAACTGTCGCATGAAAATTCCGCTTCCGAACTTTTTTGATTCATGCATGTAATCTTGCAACTTGCACGACAATACGTGTTTACAAGTGCATTTTTTTTGTTATGATAATACATGCTGTCAGCAGTAAATCCATGCACGTGCAAACCGGGTAGTAGTATATTAAAAATGCATCAGAGATAACTAGATAAAGAGAAAATGCATAAGATTATATTGACAAATAAAATAAACAATCTATCATTATTAGTTGCCGATCCGTAAAATATTTTTAAACGAAGTCCCACACACTGGTTCAAGATGGTTTTAAAAGTAGGTACTTACCAATTTTTTGATCCATGACGTTATCATACTTAACGGCCCACATGCGCCGCGTAGGTCAAAATGGAAATTTTATGGTATTTTCAGAACATAAGCATGGACATTCTTTAAACGTTGTAGATAATCTGTTTATATAATTTTGAAGCCTTATTATCCTTTATATTTAAAAATGGGCACGATTACCACATTTGAAGATAATTATAAAGAGATTGATTATAAGCTATGTCTTTAACCATTCAAATGTGATAAAACATCCTATGAATAATGATTGTTTTATAATAATTATTGACCTAAGAATAAGGTAGTATTTTTTTGAAATACGCCATTTCTTTTGCTGGAATGAAATGCCTACTTCTAGTATTTTTTCCCACAATATATTTTTTTATATATTTCCATAGTATGTTTTATTGCATTTAATTAATTTTCATGTGTGTACCTATTGTATGTATTTTTTAAATATTTTCGACAGGTTTGGAGCACCCTCCTGAAATTTAGCCTGTGCGATAAGCCACTTTAGTGTTTATTTATTTATTTATTTATTTGAAAAAGACACGTTGAGTACATAACAAATTATTAATTCAGGACGTTCACAACATGACATTTAGAATAAAAATTACAAGTAATCAGTTCGGAAAATCAGAAAAAACAAAGTGGAGGAAAAAAAGAAAGCAAAAAATATTTTTATACAAAAGAAATAAAATTTAAAAATACAACAATGATTCAAAAAGTACAAATTAAACAATAAAATAGAATTTAAAAAACAGAATATATAATGGATCGCCAAAAATATCTATATCTCTAGGGAGTGCATTGACCAACCGCACAGCCCTCGCTATCGGTGCCTGGTGAGCCTGACATGAGGAAACAGCTTTCACCCAAAATAGGTCATGGCTGCGACCACGCATGTAATTGACGGGTGCGTAAAAATTTAAATTTTCTAGAATATCGGGATTGAAAATTATACCACGTGAGAGCAGGGAAAAATGCTTTAAGAGCAGAAGTGACCTACGAGCTTCAAGAGAATGAAAGGCGAGCATGCCTTGAAGAAAGTTAGTCGGAAAAGACTCGTTTGAGAAGGTGTCAAAAGGAAAATAATTATAAACTTTAAAATAGAGATAACGAAGAAATTTTTTCTGGACACGCTCTATAACAAGCTTATAGGAAACTTCATAAGGACTCCAGATGATGGAGCCATACTCAAGAATACTCTGTACTAACGACACATAGAGTGTACGTAAAACAGTTGGATTCTTGAATGACTTGGCTTGTCTCATGACGAATCCTAGAAGCTTGCTCGCTCGCAATGCCGTAGAAGTGATGTGCGAGCGAAATGATAAACGTGAGTCAAACAATATGCCAAGATCTTTAATTTCTGATTGACGCTTCAGTAATCTATTTGACATATTATAGTTGAAAATAATTGGAGATTTTGATTTCGAAAAGCTAATACACACACATTTATCAGTATTAAATTCGAGTTTATTTTTTTTCGCCCAAATTTCAATTGAATTGAGATTATTTTGTAATATGTGACAATCTAATTCACTGTGAATAGACGCATATAATTTTAAATCGTCTGTAAAGAGTAAAAACTGGATTCCATTTATAACATTGACAATGTCATTAAGGCGAAGTCTTCACTGAGCCTTTTTTAAAGAGGCACCTAGCGGAAAAATACGAAGCTTGCAATTTGAGACATTTTTTTGATAATTTACAATTTCAACTGTATTAATGAATAAATATGTATCTGAAAACATTAAAAATAAAAATATTTTTTATTTTAAGTCAAAGACAAACTTACAATTGTAAAAAATGTAATAAAATGTGAATTTGTTCTATCGATCCCCACCTTATTATTACATGTATTTTATGGTCATATTTATTATTAAAATTTAGATAATTAAGTTTTCTAAGCATCACCTAAGCGATTTTTGTCAAATTCATAGTTTTAATATTTTTTATGTCTATTTTAAAAAACATCGATTTTTATAAAAAATATAAATGTGTATAACTTGAAATCCTTTTTATTTATATTAATATAAATATTTTATTTATATTTATAAAAATAATTTATTTGATATAAATAAAAAGGATTTCAAGTTATACACATTTATATTTTTTATAAAAATCGATGTTTTTTAAAATAGATATAAAAAATATTAAAACTATGAATTTGTCAAAAATCGCTTAGGTGATGCTTAGAAAACTTAATAAACTAAATATTAATAATAAATATGACCATAAAATATATGTAATAATAGGGTGCGGATCGATAGAACAAATTCACATTTTATTACATTTTTTACAATTGTTAGTTTGTCTTTGACTTAAAATAAAAAATATTTTTATTTTTAATGTTTTCAGATACATATTTATTCATTAATACAGTTGAAATTGTAAATTACCAAAAAAATGTCTCAAATTGCAAGCTTCGTATTTTTCCGCTAGGTGCCTCTTTAAAAACGGCTCAATGAAGACTTCGCCTTAATGAATATAAGAAACATAATTGGACCAAGATTTGATCCTTGGGGAACACCTGAATAAGTTTGAAAGACGTCGGATCTACACCTTGCATACTCCACATATTGACAGCGATGCGAAAAGTAAGATTTGAAAAAGTTGATAAAATTTATAGATCCACCTACTGCACTTAATTTGTTGATGAGAATATCATGATCTACCCGATCAAAAGCCTTTGACATATCTGTATAAATTGCGTCCACTTGACAATTTACGTTCAGCGAATGAGATATGTACTCAGTATAAGTCATAATACCGTCTCTGTTCTGGCAGAACACACTAACTGGAGAATACTAGTTTTGAGTAACTTGACTTTGAAGTTGTTAAAATGTTTGAAATAATGGTCTATCGTGTGAGTTTATTAAGTAATCGTAAAAAGGATGACTTTAAAATAAAGACTGTTTATTTATTAAGAAGGTTTCCAGACGCTAAAGTTTGAAATAAGGAACATTTTGGTACTAACTCAATACCTATGTGATTTTTTCGAATTAGTGTTTTCTGCCAGAACAGTGACGATACGTACTTGTTTAGGATTTAATTTTTTCTGCATCCGTAAAAAAACCGCCACTAATTGGATTTTAGCGATTAGTCATAATTTTATTATTAGTCTTAATATGGCTGGTCTGGGCATCTTCGAGAATGGAGTCTCACCAAAGGAAGTCCGAGGTATATTTCTAATTGAATTACTCTTTACTCTGCTAGATAGATCAAGAGTAAAAAACGAACAGAAAAATGATTTTTATAGTCTCACATTTTGTAATTAAGAATACCTACCATACAGCACCATTATTATGATGAATAATTATCACAAGGTAAACATGTTGAAGTTACACTGTATTATTCACAATAGACACATAGTACTAGTCTAGTATGATAAACACTACAATTAAACGACATAAAAAACGACAATATTTCTTAGAAAAGGTACTAGGTAGTCATGTTTCAACCTAAATAATAATATAAATTACAAAACGGCGATGTCACAGTTTGACACAAAACTAATTTGAACAATATGTTCCTCTATTTTATTATTTCAACAAGAAAAACAATTGAAGTTTGTTATATTTTTGAAAATACGAAAAACAAACACTGTTCCTCGCCCCGCTATCTTTACAATCCTAAAATATAACGACTAAACTTTTCGCAAAATGCCATTTACAATATCAAACGCGATGTACATAATATTATTATTATGTAGGTAGTAAGCACGCAAAACTTTAAATCAATTTTAATATAAATACAGAGGCAGTCATTTCGGTAACTAGGCATTTATGTGCCGATTGATTTAATAAAATTATATCAATCAACTAGGTATTCGGCAAATCCAATATCGGCAAAACAATATATTATACCATTGCAAAATGACAGATAATCTCGTTTCATATAACAGATAACCTACTTTCAAAAACACACGAAATACTAATAAACGTATTATAATAAATGCAGTGGCTATTGTTTAATGTTTACTTACTAATTTAATTGACGGTTTAGTTCAGCCATTGTGCTTTTTGGCAAAAACACCATCGTAAGTTGTCACGAAAAAAGGAACACTGATATGGATTGCTTTTAAATTCCGGTCAAACAATATTTTATTTTGTTTACAGAATCAAACGCGTGTTTTCTCGTCGCCATGGCAACCGCAATGGAGCCACTACTTCAGTGGCTCCAAAACTGTTATGTTATGTTCAAATAAAATAAATTTTATTATTTTTTTTTTCAATAATAACTGTCCAACTTTTAGGAATACTGGCTGTCATCATAATAATAAATGGATACTTTATAAGTGTAAACATAGGTACCTACCACATAAGCGTAAAGTACGATAGTTTTGACAGAAAATATGACGTAATTAGAGCGACGCCGAGAGAGAGAAAACGATGCAATTGGCTTCATATAAGAGCAGTCGGAAATAATAACGGTAACAATAATTAAATTTACCTTATGCAATTCCTGCCAGTAGAAGAAATCGCAATCTGCGCAATTCCAAGGATAAGTTCTTCCAATATAGGTACCAACATAATATTATATTATAGTACTTACCCATATCAATATTATTAAAAAATGTTTTAAAATTACTGTGTATTTTAAATTTTATTATTGAATTGTTGATAGTTATAACTCCAGGTCCTCCACAAACTTATTCTTTATGATTTTTGTATCTTCTTATGCAGGTCGTTATCTAGGTACCTAATCGGTTCAAGGAGTGAGGAAAAAACATTGTGTTTTAGATTATTAAAAAAAAAAATACTTAAAGGCCCAAGTACGCCACGTAGGTCAAAGTGGAGCTTTTATGGTATTTTCAGAGCATAATCCTGGACATTCATTAAGCGTTGTAGATAATCGATTTATATAATTTTGAAGCCTTAGTATCCTTTATATTTATTTTAAACATTTGATGACTGCATAAAGTATTTTTGTTACATAAAATAGTATTCTTTTAAACCTCTCGATCAAAATGTTTTAGAATATAGTCAAATTTCAGTACATCCATGTGCAGTGGTGTTAAGATTTTTTAGATTTATTAATTTTTAAACGCATTTATAAAACCATTAGTAAAATTAATGTTAACATTATATAGTGAAATATTTACGATAAAAATTATATTTTATAATCTTTGTGATCCCAAATTTGACAAGAATTAGGCATTTTATTATTCAAAAAATAGGCACAATTTACACATTATTTGAAGATAATTAATTATAAAGATACTGATTATAAGCCATGTTTTTAACCATTCAAATGTGATAAACATCCTACGAATAATGATTGTTTTATAATAATTATTTACCTAAGAATAAGGTAGTATTTTTTTGAAATACGCCATTTCTATTGGCATTTCCCAGTGGTTAAGCCACAACATACGGCCGTAGCCATAAATTGACAAACGATAAATGAAGTAAGGAGTAAGATCATGTTAACGCGCGTGTTTGAACATGTACCGAACCGGAAAAAAAATCTTTTTTTGTTTAGGTGTATGCGATGTATGTAAATGTGACAATAAAAATTACGTTACCCGGATCACCGTCATTCTCGAAGCGCCGTTCGCGGCCGACTGAAGTCTAAAGCCACTCGTGAGCCCCGCTACTTTCGTGACTTTATTTTCGTTTTTGTTGCGTCAATGCGTATTGGCGACCTACGGGTAAAAAAAACGAACTACGTTCTGTCAAAATAGCCGCTAGCTTGTAGCTTCTGAGCGAGTGGAAAATTTTGTGTGTCATCATCACAATCGCACTAGCTGACTCGCTCGCTTGTAAATTCGCCAACAAGCAGTTTGTAAAGTAGCTCAATGTCAATTGACGCTTTACCGCTTCACCTGTGCGATGTTTTCGTTATGCCAGAGTTCCATTGGCGAGCCAAAAGTCCGAGGACAATAAATCGTCCGATTTGTCTATGCTCTGCTACTGATCAACGAACGAATAAAAAAGTCGAGCTGTCAAAAGTCAAAAGCTGCGATTATCGCAGTGTCTTCCGATAATCCCATAATTTTGTGTTATTTATGTGTAGACTTGCATAAAATAATATAGCAGTGAAAACCACACAAGTTTTACGTTTTCTTTTATGAATTTCATAAATATAAATAATAAAATAATTGATCAATCTCTCATTTTCTAACGTGTAAATTAACAAACTAATCAATGAAAATGTTTAAAACAATTACAGACTTTTTCAGTCCGAATGGTTGCGTATGAATGTCAAATCGAATTTACGTAGTGATTGACGAACGAAGTCTGGCAACTCGGAGAGTGAAATCCAACGAGACTGATCTGCGGTCAAAAAGTCCGCAGATCTGGGTTGCTCCACGCGAAAACGACGCGAAGACTGTAAATCGTCTGACTTGCGTGCCAATGGAGCGCCGGCATAACGAATCTGCCCGGGTGGTTAAGATAAAAGCATGTTCCATCCTAAAAATATGCCCCCCACTATTGTTAATAAGATCTAGTAAATTGTGGCGTAATTATAATATATATTATACACTCAATTATGCTCCTGTTTTGACAAATAAAATTATTTTATAGCAAGACACCAGTGATATAAAATGGTCTCATTAGTGGGCTATTATTATTATCATCTATTTCAATATTATCTCGTAATAATAAAATGTATTTCTGTTTCTTTTTCGATGTAGGTAGATACATACTAAAAATAATTCCTATAAGTAATTATCTTTTAATAACCAAATTTATGGAGTGAAATCAAGCAAAAAGTTTTAGAACCATTGGCAAAATAATAGGAAATTAGGTTTATTGCAGAAAAATAAGTAGGTACAAAAGGTAGGTAGGTAGCGAATATTATTACTACCTATTCTTTTTGTAAATAAAATTAGTAGCAAAGAGGTTTTGTAGTTAAGTGTTTTTGTCAGGCTGCACAATTTATTACCTATAGAAAAAGCTCATTAAAAACCCAATACAATAATAATAATATTATTTACTTTCATAAATTTTATCTATTAGACAAAATAATTATAATTATAAATTAGAAATAATCATATTGTTCAGCGTTAAGATCATAGACCAGTGGTTATCAACTGGGCCGTGATCTGTGTTTAGTGTACTGTGGGAATTTGCAGAAGCTTGCGATAAATATAGGTCGGTTTGATATCGCGTCATGGAGTGAAATTTTTCTAGCAGCAAGGAAAGAAGAAATTTAATTTGACGTTATATATTATTATTCTTTTAATTTATGGTAAATTTTACATGCAATTCGAGACATGCTTTTGACATTTTTTTTAAATTTACCTCGCTGCCAACTATTTTTTTTAAATTTAAGCCATTTTGGTAAGGGTTCTGTAAGATTTAAAAATAAGGTTGTGTCAAGAATTCTAAGAAATAAAAATGGTCAGGAATTAAGTTGTGATTATATTAAGATGCATGTCGCATACCGTCACGCTGTCACGGCGACAAATTTAGTCTATGGTTTTGTCATTTTGTAGAAAATTTTGAATGAACACAATCTCTGTAAATTCAATGATGAAGTAACCTAGTAATGAGTCTCTATAAATTCAATAATATTTTGAACAGTACTTAACCCGCAGACCATAGATAAATAGACAACATTCTTATTGAAAATACATAGTGTCAACCGCTAAAAACAAAAAAACATGCGTTTTTGACATGATTCGAAAATGTGTAGGCATGTGGAAAATGATTCATCAAGTCATGCAGGTGTCGACGCAGTACAGTAAAACGTGAGATGACCTCATTGTTGTTCTGGTGATTTCGGCAGATTTTGCCAATTGATAATGTTCGTTTAAAGGTTCAAAACGTGCTACGAGATGGGAGCATCAGTCTGATAACATTTTAAACACCAAGAAAAACAACATTACACACTTCTTTCCCATAGCGGCAGCTTACTGTGACGTCACGTGATAGTACGCAACGTGCACCATAATATATTTTGCGCTTTTTTTTCATAGTCCTTGGTTAAGTTTCTGTTTCTTCTCTGTGTCAAGGTTGTCATTGCTGTTGTAGCTGTTGTGTTTTTGGCATGTGTGACATGTATTCATTAATAAAAATAAAAAAGTTTTTATATTTTATTTTTACTTTATTTAAATAAATTTTATGTTCTGACATTATAATATTTTGATTAATTGTAATGCTCCCCTTCGCAATGGGCCAAGTAAGGGGAATCTTAGCACTTTTTGATGTATGCAGAAACACTGACACTAAGTTGAAGTACAGCGAACATTTGCCAGGCCACTGGCCACACAACACGAATGCCGATCTTCGCAATGGTGACCGTGTACATTCATCTTGCTTGTGCCATTGTGAAATGGGAGGATGAGGATTTGGATCATATTATGTATTATCTCTATATATATAAAAATCTCGTGTCACGATGTTTGTGGTCGAACTCCTCCGAAATGGCTTGAACGATTTTTATGAATTTTTTTATGTATATTTTTTAGGTATGAGAATAGGTCAACAAGTATATTTCATACCGCTAGGTGATTAGGGTATCTCTATCCAGAAAAATTTTCTTTTATTTTTATGACAATTTTTTTTTTGTATTTTTTTTATTATTTGACACAAAAAAATACCTATAACCCCAAATTTTCAGCCTCCTACCCTCACCCTCCCATTTTTTAATCGCGATTTTATTATTTTTGTATGAACAAATTTAACCGTCGTTCGTATTTCAAACAGAATGAAATTATTTATGTTGTTGAATGGCAGATGGCGCTACGTCCGAGAAGAATTCAAGAGAAGCGTCGCGTCATTTTGACATTTCATTCGGCATATCACAACGCAGTGCGTGCAAAATTTTGTACGATTTATTTTAATTTATCTATTTTTATGTGCGTGTATTACAGTGCACAATGCCAGCAAGACGCAAGGGGGGCCATTTGGGCCGCCGAACGAATAAAGCAACAAACATGAGAAATAGTAGAGCAGAAAGAATAGACAAACAAATCCAACAAGATAACAAAAACGTGCGTGTAAGCATGTCGCAATTGCGTGCATCTCAATCACAAGAGGCACGAGCTGAACGAAATCAACAACGACAATTGCAATTGGCAGAGAAAATGACTGACAACGCCAACAAGTACATCGAACATTTACATCCGCTTCGTTCCTTCGTCTCGCATTCGAGTACGAGCCAGGTATTGAATATTCCGCTCATCCGAAAGTGCTGATTGGTGCTATGGACCAAGAATGTCCCCATTGTCATGCGCTCAAATTCAAACATGAGTTTGAAGCCGGGATGTGTTGCGCATCAGGAAAAGTGCAACTACCAGAAATTGAGATACCACCAGAACCATTGAACGGCTTGCTCATCGGCACGGTTCCAGATTCAAACCTGTTCCTGAAGTCCATTCGTACATTCAATTCATGCTTCTAAATGACTTCGTCCGGAGCAACAGAAATAGTTCACAATACTGCGGCAAATGGTCAACAATTCCATTCTACATTCAAAATCAAAGGCCAAGTATACTACAAAGTAGGCTCATTGCTGCCAATGCCAAACGAACCACATACATTTTTACAAATCTACTTCTTCGAGGACATCAATCATGTGGATGCACGTTGCGGCTACAATAGCCTCAATTCGCCTAATTCCAGGCGCATCGTCGGCGGACTGGACGCCCTGTTGAATGAGCACAATGAATTATTGAAATTCTTCAAAGCACACATGCACGAATTGCAAAGTGACAATCACGCTATTGTCATCAATCCTGATAAAACACCAGCTGGAGAGCACGTACGTCGATTCAATGCGACTGTTGTTGACGACATTGCTGGAATCATGGATGACGACCGCACATCGACGCGAGAAATCGTGATTCGAAGAAGAAACAATAATCTGGAGTTCATCGCTGACACACACCATTCATACGACGCTCTCCAATATCCGCTAATTTAATAATTTAGTAGTAATAATTTACAATACGGATATTGCATAAACATTAAACAACGAGATCCTGTCACAGGTAATTCATTCATTATGAACACTATTACTCATTTTGAATTGAGAAAATGAATGGTTGATGTTTTTTTTGTTTTTATCGGCGGTCATCGTCTACAGCGCTCTATTCCTCTTTCTGTCATAGAATCCATCCCCACACACTTACAATACATTCGTTATTTTTTATTTAACAACCAAAATATTCACTAGAAACAGCACTCGAAATGAAAAAATTTACGAACCGGAGCGCTCGACAGTTTTCTGAAGATTTTTACATAGTAAAGTTATCAAAGTTTATGTATTTTTTTCATAAAAATAAGTGTTAGATTTTCTATTATATGGCCTATCCAGTTCAGACGGTCAAATTATCTATTCCACGAGACGGAGCGAAAATTTTACCGATTTTACGAATAGGAACGGCGCTCCGGTGCGTTCCGGTTCATTTCGAGCCCTGACTAAAAATAATTTATATGGCAGAATAACGTTTGCCGGGTCAGCTAGTTATTTATATAATTTATTGCACTACTTATAAAAATTTACTAACAATACTAACCTAATTAAAAAATACCTACTAAATCTTAATACAAATAAAATAGAGACTCTGGCAATAATCTTTTAAAAGTATAACCGAGGAGCTGAAGATTAAATGGATACAAGTGCGTAGGTAAACATATTGAGTAAAATGACATCAAAGTTAAATACGGTTAAAAAATGATACATTATTCCTCTGTCAAGAAAAATATTAATATTTCTCAATGTTTAGTGTAGGAAAGGGGTACAGAGCAGGCCAAAATATATAAACTAGATGTTATTACTATGTAAAGAACATTTTATACAATAACAATTAATTATTATTTCTTTCAAAAAGCATGCGGCACCCCCAATGACATTATTAATGGACAACACACTCAGTACAGTAGCTAGCAAGTAAATTCGCGCATAGCAACATTCGCACATGTATAGGTAGACGTCACGCAATTTCTATTATGCGATATCACGCATCGGGAATTTATAGCAATATCACCTTTATTGTAATGGCGTTAGAACAGTGTTTCTAGTGTCAATGTTAATTTGAGCGAACCCGTTCGAACCGAACCATTCGGCAGACCCGACAAAAAGCATCGGGAATTTATAGCAATATCACCTTTATTGTAATGGCGTTAGAACAGATTATGCCATTCGGCAGACCCGACAAAAAAGTGAGTGTCATTTTTTTTTCCAGATGCTTCGTCCATATTAATGTCATTGGGCACCCCAGGGTGCCTTGGTGCAAACTCTGAAAACCACTGAGTAATATTTTTGAAACCATTATCAAATATGAAAAGGTGATATTATTGTGAACACTACTCATAAGCAGGGATCGAAATGGACCGGAGCGCCGTTCCGGTTCGTGAAATCGGTAAAATTATCGCTCGTCTTGTTGAAAAAACAATTTGACCATCTGAGCAGATAGGCCATATAACAAAAAACACTTATTTTTATGAAATACATATATACAATTTGACAACTAGGTATGTTAATATCTTCAGAAAATTGTGGAGCGCTCGGGTTCGTAAACTTTTCCATTTCGAGCGCTGTTCATAAGGTACCTGAACACTGTAATCTTCAATTCTTCAATTGTATACATTTATTATTGTCTATGAATGTATTCACTGTAAACTAATATTATTTTCACTATTCAGTTTATAGACAAGACAGTGTACATAATAATATTATATAATAAATTAATTATATAATATTATGTAAAAAAAAATTCTGGTTATAAAAAAAATGTAAAGTTACTGGTACAGGGTATGTGGGACATAAAAAAGGATTTTTTACCCGCCAAGTCTATGTTTTTATAGCATTAGGGATAGCGTTCGGCGGGCGTGAGAGGCATGCACAACTCAAATGTATACCGTGTGTGAAATGTTCGTAGACAATGTCTTTTTTAGTTATACGTTTGAGTTGCGCACGCCGCTCATGCCCAGTCGAACGCTGTTCACTCAGGCCGTACACTTAGTCTTATACGAGGGTGGGTCAATAAGTCCTTAGAAAAGCCGACAGGTGGCGCGACTAGTACTGTAAGCGGTTTGTTTTCATGCAGCGGCACTACCGATTCAGTATGCTGCGAAGTTTCAATCAGATTGGTCGGGTTGTTGTTTTTTATTTTCGTACATTTAAAAAAAAAATTGCTTGTTTACAAAAATGGAGAAAATTGAGTTTAGAGCTGTTATTAAACATTTTAATATAAAAGGGTTAACAGCAAAGGAAATAAAAAATGAGTTGGATTTAGTTCACGGCATATCTGCTCCTTCACTTGCAACTATTTATAACTGGTTAAATGAATTTAAACGTGGTCGTACATCAACAAAGGATGAACCACGCTCAGGACGTCCTGTAGAGGTGACTACACCAGAAATGATCAATAAAATCCACGATATGGTGTTAAGTGATCGAAGATTAAGGTTGAGTGAGATAATTGAGGTTACAGGGATCTCAAAAGGTAGCGTCATTTCTATTTTACATGACAAATTGGGCATGAAAAAAGTTTCTGCAAGATGGGTGCCGCGTTTGCTCACAGTCGACAATAAACGCAATAGGGTGGTGGCCTCTAAAGCCCTGTTGTCGCTCATGCAACGCAATCCGGATGAATTTTTTCGTCGCTTTGTGACTGTAGATGAAACATGGATACACCACTATACTCCCGAGACGAAAGAACAGTCAAAGCAGTGGATTGCGAAAGGCGAACCATGTCCAAAGAAGGCGAAAACCGTAAAATCAGCTGGTAAGGTTATGGCTACTGTATTTTGGGATGCACGTGGAATTATTTTCGTTGACTATTTGGAAAAAGGAAAAACAATAACAGGGAATTATTATGCATTTTTATTGGACCAGCTAAAAAACGAAATTGAAGAAAAACGGCCTCATTTAAACAGGAAAAAAATCCTCTTTCATCAGGACAATGCCCGTGTTCACACATGTTTACGATCAATGGCTAAAATTGAAGAATTGAAGTTCGAATTGGTCGACCACCCACCGTATTCGCCAGATTTAGCCCCCAGTGACTTTTTCCTTTTCCCAAACTTAAAAAAATGGCTAAGTGGACAACGTTTTTTTTCAAATGAAGAAGTCATCGATCGGACAAATGCTTATTTTGAAGACCTTCCGAAAACTTATTTTTCTGACGGTTTAAAAAAAATTGAGAAACGTCTAACCAAGTGTATTGAGCTCCAAGGAGATTATGTTGAGAAATAAAAAAAAAAAACAAAAAAAAAACTGTTTTAATGCTTTTTTCTAAGGAATTATTGACCCACCCTCGTACTATAAGTACAATATAAAAGATTTTTTTTGACCCTGCTTTTTCCTTTTGGTCTTATATATCGTCGCTATAGGATTTGTTTCCCAAATAGACCAAATGTCAATTTTACAGGAGACGAAAAACAAATTTCATTGTCGTATATTTTAATATCAGTAGATGTATCAATCATTCTTTCTATACTGTATGATTGCAACATTATCTAAGAATAGATTCCAAGAATAATATACTGGTATAAATCATTAAATGCACAGAAAATGCGTTTTATTTGTACTCACTGTGGATATTCGGGAAATTTTTAGCGCTCTCTCAGAATAATGGATATTCGGGACAAAACATGGGCATTCGGGATTTAAGACCATAGCGTATTGCTGCACGGCCTACAGATTACTGAGTGGTCAAAAAGTACGCGCCTCAAATGTTATATTTATTTACACGATAATTGTTAATAATTACCTCTACTATTTAAATACTTAATGATCGTAATTACCCAAGTTCGTATGTAATAATAACATGCGGCAATCGCTTTTTCGGTTTTTTTCGGATTAAGTAATAAAATAGTTTTTAGTAATTAACTATTTTTTTATTGAATGAATAATTCACAAGATTTAAGAATGTACCATTCTAATAATTGAACATACTTACATAATTTTTTTTAAATCACTTCTGAGAAAATATATTATAAGGTATCTACTACTTCAATTACTAAACGACGTCACGGTCATTTCTCCAATATTTTATGATGGTACCTACTTACTCGTACTTGCTAACAATTTTATATTAATACTTTTTCAAAAAAAAAAAATCTATTTAAGTATATATATCTGTATATTATTATATCTATATTTTTCTATAATTAACAATTAAACTTATTACAAACCACCAAATAAATAGTTACTTACATACATATTAAATTAAATTAACTACGCCTTTATTTTCATAGAAATACCTAGATTAAAAGTAAAATAAAGACAAACAATGTTTGATTAATAATAATTTGAAATAATAATTATTTTTTACGTCATAGTAGTTGCCGGGTCATACTGTAGAATTCATATAACCGTTGGGATTTTGTGTCATTTATCAAAACAAAATGCAATTATTTAGGTTAAAATACTCACTTCCACAACTCTACTGTAAGTTCAGGGCGAACTGGTGATGTATCAGCTATGAATGATCTCTTCAAATTTGATGAATTCACTATTAAAACAATAGTAACGTTAAAAACAATATCAATAAGACGAAATTTGAAAGAAGTCTCCGGACGGCTGAAAAATATGAAAGTGGGCGTGATTGTTTTAGAGCTAGACAGCGTGAATGTGGGAGCGAGATGCACGGCGTGAGCGCGGTTTGATTGGCTAAAGTCATATTCGGGAAATAAACACTCAGCCAGAGATATATTTCGACCAAAATTAACTTGGATATTCAGGTACAAATAGTTGGACATTCGGAAAACACCACGGAGTAATTGTAACTTAACATGGCGTATTCGGGTTTTTTAAAAAAATATCTCTGTTCCTAGATAAAAATATATTGTTTTTATAAATGATTTTGGTAGAGTTCGATTAAAGAAATTGAACTGCATTAAAATGTCGATTTCGACAAAAATGGATATTCGGGAAACAAATCCTATAGCGACGATATATAATGAGAAAGAGCATTGGGTTGTTGGATGTCTCCAATCATCTCTCCAACACAGTTGTTCTACCTTCATGTCTGACAAAATATTATCATCTCGTCAGTGTACAACGCACACAGATTGTAGTTTTGTACCTTCATTAACATGTGCGATAATCAAATACGGCTCTGCCCATATATTCTATACACAAGGCTGCTATCGGCGGCTATTGAGAATAGTTTATCATATTTATGTATTGAGGTAGGTATTATAATGTCACAATAAGTTAGCCTTCTAAACTCTCAAAACTGTCTATCTCGCTCTAAAAGTTAACACCGCCAAGAGAGGTGATATTAAAACATAGCACGTTTTTGACAGTTCAGACGGTTAGCTTATTGTAACAATTAACCGCCTCAATACATACATGATAAACTACCTTCAATAGCCTCCGAAAGCAGCCTTGTTTATAGAATAGATGCTCTGATAACTCCACTTTTTAATAATCTTCTTTTCTAAGTTCTCGAGTGTCTTCTCATTCCTTTTCGGCCTAATTTAGACCAATGTTCGTTCTTCCCCCACTCCAGCGAAATTTTATCGACGTAAATGTTTTTTAGCGAGGAGTGGGGGAAGAATGAACATGCGCCTGCTTGGTCTAAATGCACCTTTAGATAGGCTCAACATCCGATTCGTAGGTTAGTATCGACAGATTAAAAATTTAATAGAGTAGGAAAGAGGTTTATAGGTTTATTATAATATTATATATAATACAAATTCTTCTTATTTTACTAATTCTTACTCTTAAGTACAAAAGTATAATAAAACTAGACATCTGCGACAAATATTTCACAAAAAGTTTTGCTTACTTCCTCAGATTCTTAGCATACTAGTGGAAAGTTAATATATTTTTAATTAAAGCTGTATTGTATGGTCCCCGGTGTGACAGATAGGCAATTAAATTGATCATTAAGAATAGGTAGGATATTGTGCCTTGGATCGAGACTACAGAAAGTATGCTTATTAATTTATATATATATTTTTAAATTATATCAGCTACCAATGTAAAAAAAAAAATCATTCAGTTTGATTTACGGCTTTGCTAAGATTAAATTGATAAAAAGTATAATTGTAATTTTTTCTTTCTGTTCAACAGAGCCATCTATTCTATAAAACACAAAGTTTGTTCGGTACTCAAAGAAAGCAGTGTGCAGCCAATGAGGTTTTATTTTGCTATTGCACAGCTAACTTCGTGTAAGCCCAAACTGGCAGTGGACAATATACAATCTTGGTGCATAAGGATGTATCCAATAGTGGCAGTGAAATAAAATCTCATTGCTCATACCTATTCTAAACGATTGACACATTTTTTTTCAATTTAATCCTTGTAATAATTATTGTAAAATTAGCAGGCTTTTTTCAATAAGTACTAACTAGACAAGACACATGGTATTTTTATAAAGGTCATTAAAAAAAATTTTTTAGTAAAATATATACTAATAATATATTTACACATTTTATTATGAACACTTACAAATTTTTATAGAGGGTACTATTTGTCTTATTCGCGTGTTGCCAACCTTTTTATACACCGCACCACTAGAAAATATTTACACCAATATTACATAGATGAAGAGATACATTTAAATGTTTTGAACCACAGGTAACAAAGAAATCTATTACCTCAGAGCATAGAATTGTAGATGTAAATTAAGCAATTATTAGACAAAATTACTAACACATAGTAAGATCAATGACTCCATTGTTCCTTCATGATTTTATAAAAACATAAGAATTTTCTTGTTAGGCATTGAGACTAGATTCGTACATTTTGTCTTGATTGACAAAAGAGAACTAAATGCTGTTTACAATGGAATTAGGAGATGGTGTGTTTTTCCACGTTATCTTAAAGTCTTCCGAACATATCCAGTGCTGAACACCAAAACTCCTACAAAGACTTTCTTTCAAATTGCATTTAAATCCAGATTTGCCCACAAACCAATAAGATCATCTTTTAGCTCATTATCACCTTACATTTTCGGCAAATTGTAGGAATATAGAGTCATGAGTCATATTCCTACATTCCTATACAGAAAAGTTGTCGCACCCCCTAAAATAACATCTGGCGCCAGGTTGGAAACCTCTGGCCTAATTAATATCATAGTCAAATGTCTTTCATAAGTTTTTGCGCACGATGATATTTTAACTAATTTAAAATTCACATTTCGATTTATAACTATCTTATTTTTTATCACAGGAGTCCTCCATTTTCCGATGGCTTCCCTTTCTTTGACATTCTCGACTTGTCCCCGGCAAAGTATGCAATGATTTCGCTGAGAGGTCTTCCCTTAGTCTCGGGCAGGAAGAACGCAGCGATGATGACACCGCCGAATGACACAGCTCCGAAAAACCAGTAAACTACATCGGCACCGACGGCGACCACTGATGCTGGGTAGAACTGTGCCAGGAGGAATGAGGCTATCCACAACCATATGAGACTGATAGTCGTAGTGAGACCTCGCACCTGAAAATATATTTAAAAATATAATTATTGATTATATCAGTGGCGTACGGTCCATATATGTTATAGATGCCAGTGGCAAAGGGTGCAGGATGAGTGGGTATTAAAAAATGGTGGCCAATAGTTAAAATTTGTCGCAATTAGTATGTCACTGCGTGGCATAGAGGTAATGCGCGGATGGGACGTAAACCCGGGGTATGCAGGGTTCTATTCCCTGCCGGGTGGCTTACTTTTTTCAAAAAGGATTTTTTCTATTGGTTATAATTCTGTACATTAGAGGATAAACCACGGAAGTCCAGTTTTTAGAATGCTTAGAAGTAAGGCAAAGAAAAAATCATGCAATGTTTTCAAAATGTTGGGATCATTAATATTCCTTACTTGAACCATGAATATTTCTGGAGGTAGAACATAAGGCACCGGCCCTATGCCGATACCGTAAGTGGCTACTGCCAGAGAAATGGCAGCAATTGGAATCCATTCGACTGTCGAGACGTCATACCCGGAGCTTCTCACAAAGAAGTAAGTTCCCATAGTTGTCATGGCAAGTGACACCATGAGACAAGAAACAAAGAGAAGTATCTGCAAAAGAAAACAAAATTACACAAAGAATTATTACATTGTGGGATTGAAATAGGCAATGGCGAATTTATACTTCATAATAATATTCAAAATAATAATATAAATTAAATGAAGATTTTTACTTCTAAAGCAACCACAAAGTGAAGGAAATATTAACAGACTTTTGCTGAGGAATGATGTTTGCCATTCGCCCAACCCATTGAGTATTTGCACCGCAACCAACACAAGTTAAAAAAAATAACATGCAGTTTTTGCTCAGCAGTGACCCACATCTTCAGAGACGGTTACTCTACCAAATAGGCTACCATGGGTAGTATATTAAATACTAAATAATGGGTATAGACAACAATGTTAAACTTATTTTAACGTAGAATACAATCAACAATTATTATACAAGGTAAATTTTAAATAAAATTAAATAAACAACGGTTTTCAATAATATAAGTTTACATTTCTGGTACACAATTGAATCCCTCACCCTTCTCCCTAATTTCTCAATCAATAAACATCCAATAAGCGACCCAGCCAGTTGCAGAGAGCCAACTATGATGGCTGATGAGCTAGGGGACAGGTGACTTCCGGCTCCTGCAAAGATCTCGCTGGCGTATGTCACAACCGCAAACATTCCAGTGAAGGTCTGAATCGTCAGCAGGGTGAATGAAACCATGAATGCATGGTATGTTGGCCGTGATGTAACTAGAAAGAAAGAGCATTTTTATAATCAATATTAAAAGTTTTATAACGCCATCTATGGAATATTACAAAAATTATTATTATAATTCTAACCCTGTTTGCAAACCTTTAATGTAATGAGCTTAGAAAATACAGCTGTCTCACTTTGGGCTGTCGAAATACCAATATCTATATTGTTATTAATTGTTTCGGGACTAATATATTCCACTTACAACGGACCGGGGTGAGCTCAGATTAAGTTAAATAAACTGATGTAGTGTCTCTATACAAAGATACTATAAAATAGTTTGCCAAAGAATGTCAGCTAATTCTGAGAATTTTCTCAGCATCTACATATTGTATTTTTTGTAATGCACAATAGTGTCGTACGACTTTACCAGAAGTAGTATACTAAAATTTGCTTCGTTTTCAATCGATCTATGCTCCAGCCTGGGTTTGAGGTAAGATGGACGTTTAAAACAAGAGTGCAACTAATGCAAAATCTACTCACCTAACAATTTCCATGCGGGGATGTCTTCAATACCAGATGGGTTCTCCAGCTTTTCTCCAATGGTCTCTGAAAATAAATGATTATTTATTAACTTTCATATAATATCAAAGGATTAAATTACATTGGACGACATTACAAATTATTTACCATTTTATGACCTGTAGCCACTGGAAGTATCAGGGGCATCTAATGTTTGCTTTAATATTCCGATACGGCATGTTTAAAAGACAAGGCAGCGTGGACGACACAAACGGACACTTATGCTCCTACTAATTTTGACCATTAAGCCAAATGCATTCGATAGCCACTTGTGCAATAACTATACAATAAAGTTTTTTTTACTGATGTGATTGCATACATTAAAATTCATCGTATCTGCATAAATACCTAACCTGGTAAGAATATTTTGAAAAAAACAGTTCCTACCTAAACACCTATTTTAGTATTCAAATTAAAATAAAATATCCATTATATGTATACTTATGAGTAGGTAAGTAGGTTATAAAGCCTCGAAACAGGGGACCTGATTTTTCGTGTGATAGAACCGAGCCTCATTCGATTTTTCCACAGTAACCGAACCCTGGAATCCTAACAACCCTCATGATTCGAGTATTTGGTTCCGATACAATTTCCAGCTCTGGTTACAACCATTCACTCCATTCTGATACAGTAGCACACAGAACACTGTCAAAACCCATTAATGCACCCCATGGCCCCCACACCCTGAAGCGGGCCCCAGGCCAGGATCTTTGGTAGGCCCCGCTACCTATCACTAAGATCAAAAGCAGTATGGTGCTCCATAGTGACTTTTTCCAAATGGTGTTCAAGGTAAAATTAAAAGTATTTAGTATATTATTATGCGATTTTTAGTATTTTTTAATACATCCACTTGAATTATTGAATTGTCGAGTATTGACACACATTAAAATTATATCGCAACTATATGTTTTAAAACTATAATCAATATTAAGACTTTAATTAAATTAGCGTCGCAGGCGATCTTTTTACTGTTAGGGTAAATTTGTGATGTGTGTTTATCTCACTTATCTGGTTGACTCACCACGCCGGGCCCCTCCTGAGAGCGGGCCCCCAAACTAGAGCCCTGTCACCCTCCCCCCTTGTGGGGGCCATGATGCACCCTGTTTTACTTACCCCAATACTTTATACGAAACTTTCGCATGTACGAATTATTTTGTATTTGATTATCAACTCACCTAATTGCTGACCAGATGGTTTGTTTGCCAGCTCAACTTCATATTTGAGATTCCCGAGGACGTTTTGTACCAAGCTGCTGTTTTCTGGAACACTCCTCAACCATGCTATGGCCTTTGCAGCTTCCTAAAAATATTTAAAAGAATTTTAAATTTACATGACTAATTGCATGAAGTTTAGCCAGAGCCCGACTTTCTTAAACCGAGGGCAAGTAAGAATGAAAGGGTAGTGATTTTAATAAATTACGTATTTTGTAAAATATTCACTGTCCAGCCGATATGTAGGTGCCGCTCCCTTACCACAATCTCAGATAAAATCAAAACAATTGGTTGACAAATACCTACATGGAACAATATTTAGAAATATCACTTATATGCGCCAATTTGAAATTGTTAGACCCCGTTTACACATACATGGATTTACTGTTGACAGTTAGTAGGTACGTATTATCGCGGCCATAACAAGAAAATGCACGTGTAAACACGTATTATCGTGCAAGTTTGCATGCATGGATTAAAAAAGTTCGGAAGTTTCTGAATGTTCACACGACAGTTGGAACTTGCGAGATATCTTCGCTCGCGCAGTAGAATGATAGTGGTGAACCTGCCGGGAAAAAACACCGCGTAGCAGTGTTTCTCAACCTTATTTCTGCCAAGTTCGACGCTTCAAAAATCTCCATGCCCCCCTATCAAAATTGTATAGTTACCTACCTAACTAATTCTGAAAAAATGAATTGCTTCAAATAAAAAATGCACAAAGGCAATACTATTTCACCATGTTTTTATTAGCTCGTATTCTTGTTTGTCCAGTACAAATCTTGCAATCGATTTTTAACTAACTGCCCGACTAGCTAGACATTTGAAACTTTTAGAATATATCAGAACACGATGCCAATGCATTTATTAATACTTTTAGCCATCTTTAAGTAGAATTGAATTCATTTTTAGTTAATTCTGTTTTGTATGAAAAGTTATTTCGATACCATTATTGGTTGCTAGGGGGTCCTAGCAACTAAATTATTAAATAATATATACGTGAGTTACTATGGAAATCAATATGATATGACATTTCATTATTCAGTATTTCAAGTATAAATTTTTTTGATTGTTTAAGCTAGTCAAGTCAAGTTTATATTATGATTCAACAGAAAATTTAAAAACGTTGTAAGAAAAAAAGTTCTTTTTATCTTGTAATTATTTAATTTAATTTTCGTAAATAATATGTATATTACGTTACATGTACAACACGGAAGAAAATTAGTGCGATCCTTGTGCTATGCTTCGTCTTTAGGATGACCTTTTGCCCCCTAAAACATTCAAATTGCCTCCCGGCGGCATCCTGATAAAATGACAACAATGCGTCTTACTTACGTCATTATCGCGGTACTTGAATTTACACACTATTGGTTATAACATATGTTATGATAAAAAAGGAAAAGGCTTGCTGCATCAAGGGTGAAAAACGTGAAGCGACTTGAAACGATTTATGTAGTGTGGATGGTTGATAAATATTTAGTAACATGGAAGGGAATTGCGCCACAAGCGACTTTTTTACTATCTACGAAACAAATTGTTTTTTTTTCATGAAATATTGCAGTTTTAAAACTCTAATTTTCTTAGTTATAATTCACTGAGAATCTACGATTTGCCGCCCTTCGGTAGTAAGCAACGTACGTAAGTACTTCACATCATATAATTTAGTTTATATACTTACATAAGTAAAAATAATATACTTATTATATTTTTCATTTCTTTTATTGTGTTAACCTGGGGGCGGTAGGTTATATGAAAGTATGGTGAAGCAGCCAAGTATGGTCAAAAAGTATGGTGAGGCAGGCTGTTAATCAATTTGCGGCAAAATTAACGTTCCCATTATTAATTATATGGGTACGTTATAATGACCAAAGTCAGCGCTCGAAATGGAAAAGTTCATGAACCGGAGCGCTCGACAATTTTCTGAAGATATTACATAGTTACCAAATTCTATGTATACTTCATAAAAATAAATGTGTTACATTTTTTATTACATGGCCTATCTAGCTCAGACGGTCAAAATATTTTTTCCACGAGACAGCGATAATTATATCGATGTCACAAACCGGAACGGCGCTCCGGTGCGTTCCAGTCCATTTCGAGCCCTGACCAAAGTAAATCCTCCGTGATGCCCTGCACTTTTTTTTTATCGCGTCGCTATTTCTCGTAAGTTGTCGGCTATTGTTGGCCTGCTTCATTCAGTTGAGAAAGCCGATTGCTTGCCCCTCTTCTTATTTAATACCTCTATGGTGTTAACTGTCAATTCATGGTGGAACTGCATTGTATTATTTGATTTAATTTTTTTTATAGTACTTATTCCACTTTAATAAATAAATTTGGACCGGTTTCGTCCGCCTCAGAGGGGGACATTTTCAACTGAATTTTAAAAATATATTCAGTTGAAAATGTTCCTCAGAGGCGGACGAAACCGGTCCAAATTTATTTATAAAAGTGGAATAAGCACTACAAAAAAAATGCGTTTTATTATATTTTTCAATAAAATTATTGAAATATATTTATTCTTGGACTTTTGCTGCTCTATGAATCCTTCCATCTGATATTTTGCACCCCTAAAGCCCCCGCTTGTTATATTTAGTAATAGTGTTGACATATTATTATAATATAAGCTCGAATTCCGCTACCCCACCTTTCCTCCTCCATTCTTTACGTTTACATTATTTCAATAGGCTAACAAATTAACAACCAATCGTCCTCAAAATCTGCCAACCCACCGCCATCTTTAGATTAATAAAGCCTGAGCATAACTTTTTGCACAAAAAACGAGTGGTCCACTGCCACACTATTTATTGATAACGTACTAGCAAGCAGAGTTTGGTATTCTATAATGACGGAAGAGTATAAATAAGTTATTTGTTATTGTCGTTAGAATCGACTGTTACATTGACAAACGTCCTAGTGTATTATGATATTATTATACACAGAAGAAGTTTACTTACTTTGATCGTCACTTCCAAAAATTATTAATAACACATAACCACTAAATCAGATGAACTCCAAAGTTTTCAAGATACGTTAAAATAATTTGAAAGAAATCTGAAACTACGAATACTCCGGCAAGTGAACACGACAGACGCGTCAGTATGAGCATTCTATAGACAATGACAGGTCATACGTAGACAACGGGAGGGGCGAAAAGTAGGACCATCCGTGTAATGTATCGGCTTCCTTCTTCAGTGGGCAATGGCCAGCCTCAACATTCCACGGCTGGAGGAGATTTTTAATTATTATCTTATTATTTTTTTAGACAAGTCCTTTTAATTGTTTTTCAATTAACATCGGTCAGTTAACTTATCGATCGCAGCGGGACATAATGACATGACAATATTGCGATCAATGACACGACTGCTTCAAGAGCAATAGTGTCGCATATTGTGACATTGTGACTACGAGTCGCTCATCTCGAACTGAGTCATAATATTCCACTCAGTTTGAAAGATTTTTGTATGGCCCTTACATTGGCGTAGTCAGCGCTCGAAATGGACCGAAGCGCACTGGAACACAGCTCCGGTTCGAGAAATCACCGAAATCATCGCTCCATCTCGTGGAAAAATTAAATATCGCAATAAAAAAATCACCTACTCTCTATACCTAAATGTACAAAAATAATTGAAATTGAAAATTATTATGCGCTTCGATTCTTATGATTTTCAATTTCGAAAAAAGCGATTAAACATGCCAATTTCAATGCGATTAGGTAAAGGAAAAATAATAGCCTTTGTTCCTACAAGCGGTTTACCCAATTTGATCATTCACTCCACATCAATTTTACATTGATACACTGAACCACACTGAAAGTGGCTAACTTCTGACTTTCTTAATAATTCTAAAATCTTAAAACACAACATCTTATGATGAGGGAGGTATAGATCGCGCAACCAGAGTTGGTGATACACAGATACGAAAGATTGTGTGTATTAGTGAATGTCTGAAGAATACAGTATTCTTTTACAGGCTGTTCCTTTTTTTAATGCGTCTGTGTGAGTATTCGGCCGCCTCAACTCTGGTTGCGCGATCTCTACCTACCTACCTAATATATTATAACAGCGCTCTAAATGAAAAATGTTACGAACCGGAGCGTTCTAAAAATATTAACATAGCTATTAATAATAATTAATAACTACGTTAATATTTTCGGAGAATTATTAAAGAAATAACATCAATAATTAATACTTAAGGGGAAGAGGCACGCCAGCAGAGAAAATAGCGGAAAAATACTAAGCTTGCAATTTGAGATTTTTTTTGATAATTTACAATTTCAACTGTATTATTTAATAAATATGTATCTGAAAACATTAAAAAGATTTTTTATTTTTTTTTTAATTTAAAGATAAACTTACAAAAATGTAATAAAATGTGCATAAAATGTAATAAAACGTTGCAGGGTCACATCTTAATATTACATTATATTTTATGGTCATATTTATTATTAAAACTTTATTTATTTAGTTTTAGATTTTTTGTCGTTTAGATTTTTGACTAATTCATCGTTTTAATATTTTTTATATTTATTTTAAAAAACATCGATTTTTATAAAAATATAAATGTGTATAACTTGAAATCCTTTTTATTTATATCAAATTTTATTTTAGGCATCACTACTATCATGTTCACTATTTTCAAACAACAACTGGTATCTATACGTCAGGTCGAGTACTTCTGGGACTACCGGTATATAGCCTATCTAGCTAATCTAGCTCAGATAGGTAAAATATTTTTTCAACGAGACGGAGCGATAATTTTGGGGATTTCATGAACCGGAACGGCGCTCCGGTGCGCTCCGGTCATTTCGAGGCTTGTGTTATAATTTATTAATCTAAGCTACGTGACTGTTTTGATTTGGACCAAATCGCTGGAGCAGTTTCTGTCATACAATATTATTGTCTTTAGTCGCTGTCGCAAAGTTCGAACCATTTTTATTTTAAAATAAATTACCTCATTCCTGCCGCTCTTCACCAGGTACGGTGGCGTCTCCGGCATCCTGAACATGAGAATAAAGAAAATAACGGGCACTGCAGACATGATGCACAGAGCCGTCGTATAGTCCACCAATGCCCCAAGGATGTACATGAAAACTATGCCTCCGTTGGTAGCGAACACCATCATTGATCCCAGAGCTCCGCGGCTGGTTCTGCAAGCCACTTCTGAGGAGTAGAGCGGGGCCAGCATGAATATGCCTGCGCCCCCTAGACCGGCGGCAAGCCTGGCGATGATGAGGCCGTTGGCGCTGCGCCAGAATAGCTTCAAAATCCAGCATAACTAGAAATAAATTGCCACCATACCTATGATTATTGATGCCGGCAAAACCTACCACTGGATATCGCCACAGATAAAGAAAATTCTCATTTCTACGAGAAAATAGTAGCATTCGTATGTGTTACTTTATTGGTCACCTCTCAGAATGTGCCGATTTTTTCTGTGATTGTTAATCTGATATTATAAATAATGTTGCTTAAGTGTATAAAAACACAGAATGCAATGTGGTTTTATCTCAGTGCAACCCTGCTAAATAAATCTCGGACCACAAAACGGTATAAATTAATCTGCAATACGAAATCACTTGCCACTAATTTAATCATTAGCTTAAATAACAGTTTTCTCATAATCATTTTCTTATAATTGAAGTTCCATCTCTCTATAAGAAGAGTTTCTTCAACGTATTTGATTCACGTTCATCGTAGCCCAGTGTGTGAGGCTCTGGCCTTTCATCCCGAGGCTTCCGGATTCTATACTTGTTGCAGTGTGATTTTCTCAATGTCTGGGTTGTTGTGATTGTTTCTCTTATATTGCTACTACTGTTTCACTACACTACTGTGGGCCTCACGGACTGTTCCAGCGTTAAAAAAAATTAATTCGTGTTATGTCCATATACCTACATATTTGTATTTTATATAATTATGTATACCTTTCAGTCTTAGATATTATTTATCTAAATATCATTTCAGTAATTCAGTCATGTACCTATCAGGTCGGCACTTCGACATTTAATAATTGAGGAGTCTAATTCCAAAAAGCGATAAGTCCACATTTGGTCAAAAATGAGAAACGTATGCTCGTATTCTTTGTATAATTTTACACAATATGTATTGATCTATAAATACCAAAACGCGACATAACCCTACGAAGAAAATATTTTAAGTCTCGATTTATTACAAAAAGCGCCAAGTTTCATATTAGTTGAGTTACAAGTAGCGCTACGTCCAATTTTATTTTGCCTATATTTATTACATTTAAGAGTTTATCGACTGAAACAAATTGCCATTTGGTTCTAATTTCGACATAGAATACAACGAAAAAAATAATCTCACGTTAAAACAAATACTTGAAGCTTGAAACATAAAAACGTTGTTTCCCGAAAATATTGAATTGTGGACATGTCGCTTTTTGTAATTAGACTCCTCAATTATAGGACTGGTATTTAAATATTTAGTAAATAATGTCCTTCTCACCGTATACGGTACAGCCGCCATTAGCGCCGAAGTCTTTCTCCCGAAGCGATCAGCTGCCCATCCATAAAGCGGAGTGCCAAGCAATCCACCAATGCATACGGTAGAAGCCACCCACGCAGCCTGGGTTGGCGTTAAAGGGGCGTCCAGGGGACTATCAGGACCTTCCTTGGTCAGCTGGGGGAGAAACGGAGACATCCATCCCACTCCGCAACCATGACAGAACATCAATATGTTTACTGTAAGTGGAAAACGTGAATGTGAATTAATATGATTTAAAATGTAAACCATTTAGTTATATGTGGTCTGTGGGGCAGATTCCATTATTATAAAGGGAAATCTTTCCTGTAAGGTGTGCGCACACATGTTTTCATCCTCCGCACAGTCCTCATAAAATATTGTAAAAAAAAGTTTCCTTTGCCAGATTTTAGTTTTGCTCGAATGCACGAAACCATCACATGCACAATTCTTCGACGCATTTCTCAGAAGGCAAAGGTCAAGTGCGACTAGCGCGAGTACGCAAGTGAAATTTTACGTCGATCGGGATCATTATATCCGTCCCGTTCTATCGGGTGCCAAAGTATACGAAAAGAAGATACGTATTTAAGTATTTATCAATGACCACCTATGTGCCGGGTCCTCTACATTTTCTTAGTCTTTGACATGTTTCAACTTGCAAGAAATATTGTCAGTACAGTCTCATAGTAGTCCTTATTGTGAAAACATCACAGTTCTTACAATATTTGAAATATAAGTTTTAATAAAAAATTGTATGTGTGTGTTTGTGTGGGGGGGGGGGGGGGGTGTAAATTTATCGCATCGGGGGGTGACGCCGACCCTAATTACACCACTGCTCAGATGCGTTGATGATCCACACACACATAATAGAAAAATTAGATGGAACGTTGGACTCCCCGACTAATAGTCAGTTCCCACACCACCGGAAGTCTCCGTAGCCTACCGCAGTTAGCGTGCGGTAGTATGGCGCTGTGTACTGTCATGAAATAATTTAATAAATGTTATTATGAAAAGATATATGACAATGTAGACAGGATGCAAACCACATCCTCTGGGAATGTCCTGAAATACCTGAGATAATTAAGCCATCGGGCCGTCCGATTTTGTCATCACAAAGGACAATTTGTATTAGTTCTCCGTGCTCGTCTCTCCCATTGGAACATTTTAATTTAAAACAAGTCAGTTTAAACTCAGCCAAAGCACACGTCTTGAGTACGTGGCGACCTCAGTCTTGGGTAACTGTTCCTGATACATTTCCGGGTGTAAAAAAAGCTGATGTTTGACAGACTGACTTGATGGCTGACACCCAAATGCAGGGCCTCGTGATATGTTCAATTAACACCGAGTGTGGAGCGGAAAGACGGGGCCAGGTTTCTTGTGAAATTGTTCCCGCCTGATGGATAACAACATGGAAAGCTCGAAATATTTGATCAGGTTGAAGTCGATGAGGACAAGGAAGAACCATATGGATTGCCATGGGTAAGCATTCCCCGATGGCAAAATCATCCGGTTCATAATCCTCAGTCATGAGATCTTAACGGAGAAGAAAAATAATAATGTTATCTATCAATAGTTAGGTACATAATTAACACATTTCAATTTATTTCAATTTCAATTTCATTTTTTTTTTTAAACATATTGTGGACATTACAACTTATAAGTTTAAGACGTTCACAACATGACATTTATAAACAAAGAAATATAAAACAGTATTATAATTACTTAAATAAGTAAGGTACAAGGAAGTACATCAGATGAGTTCAGTAGACCCTATTTTAGGAATTTATAAAACAACGTCCACCTATACTCATCCTCACGTAGGTGAAATATATCAACACCCGAAGCAATTTCATTGAATATAGTTATCGCCCTCCCAATTGGCATTACCAGTGGCAGGTTGGTTCTGCACCTTGGGAGAATAAACAACGGATGCTCTCTATTTCTAAGATAGTTATCAGGGACACACAGGTCAACACTACCCAGAATGGCAGATTCCTTCTAAATTGCAGACTGCAGTATGTAAGCATGCCTAAGAGAAAGTCAGTTGGATAAAGCCACGGATAGTATCCATAGAACCTCAAGTAAAGGAGTCTCAAGATTTTCTTCTGAACCCTCTCCACCATAAGGCTTCACATAACAGAAGTCATCGTGTGTAGGTATATCATAACAGTACCCACGCGTAAGAAAGTGAGTGCGCGCACGCCGTGCCTTTCAAATACCAAGTTAGGTGGGTGAGGAGTGGGATCCACGACTACTTTCGGAGCTGATACCATGACTTTTCTTGTATACTACATGAGTATATTACAAAAGATAATGTGTCTCCCAGAAACCGAGACGCACCCGTGGTGCTGTTAAGTGGGCTCGCACATCAGAACTCGCCGCATGCGTCTTACGACGAATTTGTCGATGTGACGTCATCGTAAACCAAGAAACAAACGTTATCAAATGGAGCTGCGCAGATTGGCCGATGCAACTGTGACTCTGCGACGCTGCGACATGCGTCGAGTTGCATTGGCCAAAGCCTGCGTGTCGATGTCCGGCCAATATCGAGTCCGCGCATGCACACAGCTGCAGAATCGGCCATTTCTCTCCAGACTGTCGCCGGGCTTGGCAGAGCTAGAGCTAGCAGCGCTAGGCCGATGTGCGAGGTTGTGATCATGCAACATTCGCCGGCAGTCTTGGAGGTTTTGATTTATGGCCGTCAGGCACACAAGGCGAGTTCTGATGTGCGAGCCAGCTAAAGTAGCTAGTTACGGAGGTGAGAAGTGAGAACCACGATCACTTTCAAGGCTGGCATCATGCATGGCCCCCACAAAATAGGGGCTGACAGGGCTCTAGCCTGGGGGCTCGAACCTGCGGCATTATTTTCCTAAATGATTATTAACATTTAAAATACGTGGTTTTGTGATGTTATTTGATGTGATATGATGATTGATACAATTAAATGATAATTCACGTGTAGAATTTCATTTTATAGTTAATTTAAATGTGTGTTTCATGACTTTCAAAATGGCTTTTTACCCAATATGGCAAAGGGTTGCACGTAGCTTGGTTACCACAAAATAAAGTCGCGACCGGGGTTTCATAACAACTCAATAAATCAACTGGATTTATTTAAAAAATCGCTAAAATACACGAAATACCATTAACCTTGGGGTTCCGTGGAAACCACTACTGTAGAAAATCACACTTCCCCTTAGCAACCGGTAGGGGGGCCCGCCATAGATCCTGTCCTGGGGGCCCGCTTCAGGATGTGGGGGGCATGGCATCATGTTATTGTACACTATCGTCTCAGGTACACGAATCACAAAAGTAACCGCACCGCGTCCCTTGTATTTTGTATAACTATTTTGACCTTGACGATGAAGCCATGTAGGTATCTTCTTTTCAAAGTATTAATTTAGATATAAACATACCTGCATTATGTAGGTAGGTACCTACATATAATATTATTCACAGTTAAAATAACGCATAAGTTTGTACGCTGGGGTACCGTTTAAATTTTAAATCACGCAATTCAATATTTCATAGATCATTAGTGCGCTAATGATTATCCACAAATAATTTATGGAATTAATTTTGTTTTCATTTTCAGCTTGCTTGTCAAAGTCCCATACAATAAAAAGTTTAATATTTTAATCTCCATTTTTTACAACACCAGCTATCCAATAATTCAAGACTAACAATTGGTTATTTAGGTACTAGCAGTAGCATGCATAAATCAATAGGTAATTTGTTGATTTTTCTTATACGTATCTAATGTAGTAGGTATTTGAATGATTTTTATAACCACACGTATGTCACGGATGAGTGGAAAAATGATTTTTTTATTTTTTTTTTATAACGGAAATCAAATAGGTGTATCTACCAAAAAACTAATATAATGTTTTAATAGTACACATACGATGTCAATAACATGTAATATACATAACGTTTCCATTAAATACAATTCTAAATTTTTACTCTTTTTAGATTTTTATTTAAATATGAGAAAAATAAGATGTTATAAGTAAGTTGTAAAAATATCAAAGTTTTTACGTTTGACCCAGCGATGATTAACCGCCATTCGATTTGAAGGCCACACAGACGTATTAATCAGTATTGCTGACGTTGACAAAAACATACCAGACGGGGTAAGAAAACAAGCTATTTGGTAGGAAAAAACGCTAGATTTTGTGAAAATAAAATTGCGAGTAAATTTAGTTAATTTACCGAAAACGAAGTTAATACCTTTCCTTTCGCGTATCGAAAAAAATGAAAAAATCACACATTTTAACAGAAATACATTTCAAAATTGACAAAAAATGCTTATATTGTGATATACTATGTGATGTATTATGTATTCCGATAATCGTCAAACTGATGTCACATACATAAGCACTCACTAAATTAGATGATATCATTTCACTATAAGGCCATTAAAGCTCCTATTGTTTCAACGTGTTACTTTATGTTATTTTATTTCTCACGCTACTAAAATATGTACTGACTTATAGTCAAAAATTTGATGCATGTGAAAATAAATAAACTAAATATCTAGCGTATTTTCAGCACATTTAAAGCTGTTGGAGGCATCAAAAAATGCTAGTAAAAACGCCACAAGCCATATGCTTTTTTGCAAGCTAGATGCTTATCGAAAAATGCTAGATCTGGTAAGAAAAATGGTAAATTGGCAACGCTGTTCATAATACGTGTTTTTTTTAAATATGTTCGATCCTAAGATCATATTATGGGCCTCCACTAGTAGAGTTTGTATTTATGACAAACTGATATTAGCCAATTCATTAGCAACACATTAAAAAAAACAATACGTGTATATGCTAGACCTAGGATTCCAACCTGGGACCCATGGTATTAGGTATTAGTCGATGCTTAACCAATCGGCAATCGGGGACCTGATGTATGACCAAAAAATAGAGAAAATGTTGGTAACCCATGAATTGTGATGTTCTGTTCCGCTAGTCATGGTGGAAAAGAAGATGCAACGACTCTATGAATTATTGTTACATACTGACCCGTATATCGCTAAAGCGTTGAAGATGGGATGGCTTAGACCAGGGGGAGGCAAACTTTTTGGATGGAGGGCCAAATTCAAGAATTCAAAATGAGCGGCGGGCCGCAAGTAAAATACCATTTTTAGATAAAAATTTTTATCACAAAAAATAAACATTCCAAAAAAAATAATGAGAAGAATGAAACTGTTGTACATTTTTGAACATTTTTTTAAATTCAGGTGTTAATTTTGTAGTTGATATTCTCAAAACTGCTTGTAAATGGGCATCGGAGATATTTGATCGTAAAGAATTTTAGAATTAGAATTTTTTAGAATTTCTTAAAGAAGAAGAGGTTCATGATCGAAAATGTTTGTTCACACATATAGATTGATCCAAGAATAACGAACATTTTTCTTGCATAATCTTTAAGTTGGTCGAATTTGTCTGAATTAAGGGCATTGTAAAATTTGGAGATTTCTTCACGACGATGCAATTCTCTTAAATCAGTGTCACACTACAGATCAATAATCTCAAGTTGTAGCTCTGTCGGTACACTATCAGTATCTATTGAAATCGACGTTCAACGTAGAAAATAGTGCTTACATAGTGCGAGACGAGACGCAAGGAAGATGTACTGAGATTAATACATTTACGAAACAACAAATTCTTCAAATTTTAATCTATTGTCAATATTTAAAAAAAATTATAAAAAACGTTATTCGTAATCAAAAGTAAAATTAATGATGGCGGGCCGCAAAAAAATACCCGGCGGGCCGCAGTTTGCCCTCCCCTGTCTTAGACGATGGTTGAGTTATGGTATGTAAGACACAGCATACTCTACAAATTTATATGAGCGATATTTCAGGGAAGCTGAAGAGAAGTAGTCCAGTAAGCATTCATTCTGGGATCCTGGCATTGTGTATTGTTATGTCACTAGTATATAACAATGCTGAATCAGATAGTCAAAGTAAAAGTCATTGATATATTATAGTGTTGAATAATTTCATTAGTAAATGGGAAATAGTATTTTCTATTTTAATGGGTCATTTATAAATATATGACGTCACGCCCTAAGGACGGAAATTTCGAAAAATGTTCTCTTAAATATAAGTATAAAAAAAATAATCAAATGTTCTCCTACACATAATTTTGCGTGCGGACAGTGGACTAATTGAATGAAAAGTTATTGTAAGTGGGTATTATTGAAAATACAAAGATAGCAATATCTATGATAGTATATAGATAAATGCAGATATTATTTAATTCGTTTAGGATAATATTGATTTTTATATATAAAGTACGCAGTACCTACCAACATGTCCTAAATATAATTAAAAAATCAATAACTAAAATGTAGTGTTTTGAAATAAAACAATTACAAATCCGTTGTATTTTGGTGGTGGTATTTTGGAGACTGCATTTCATAAAAAAGACAAAAGACGTATCCAGATGGTAATGATTTTGTATAGAAATTATGTCAGTTTATTGTGTAGGTTTCTTCTATTATTATTGTGTGCACAAAAACATTTGGCCACTGTAATATACCTAATATCCGGAGTTTATAAATAAATGTACCTACCTATATTGATAAATGGTGTTATTTAGTTCATTTTGAATACTACAATACAAAACTATATATAAATAATATAGGTACCTATATGATATAATTATATTTATAATATACTTACCTACCAAAAGTAACTAAACATTTGAAACCATAATATTCTAATAATAAAGATAATCTCCTAATATAATATTTTACCAATTAACACCAATAGCTAATTTATACCATTAAAGTGCAATATTACTTACTAATATACTAATACTAGCTAATACTAATATATTACACAGGGAATTATAAATATAATATTATTTATTTATAATATTTAACAAAATATTGCTATTTCGGTAACTTACAATATTAATGTCTAAATAAAACACTTAAAAATACGTAATAAAACCATTGTAATACAAGGAACACACAATAAAAAATAGGTAGGTAAGTAGATTATAAATACAATCACATCGTATAGGTATATTATTTATGTAGTTTCAACATTAAATTATTTAAAACCAATAAAGACATCTCATAAAATTCGTATTGAATCTAATTGGAACAGCAAACTAGCTCCACATGTTGTAGAATACGCATTCTACGGTGAAATGTATTCCACGGTGAAATGTTCAACGAAGAACTCGTCATTTAATTAAATGTTGCACGAACTCATGTTCCACGTACTGCGGCGTACGAATAAGTGTCCCACGAAGAACTACATACGTACAACTTTACAAAACTAACAAAATATAAACTACAATTGTTTTCTTAGAATAAAAGAATACAATATTCCTTGAGAACATCCTGAAATCGATATTTTTCGAATTGACGATTTAGTTTTTTAACGGTTCAAAAATATGACAGGGATAAAAGATTTTGTGACGAAGTATTACAATGGGGGGGGGGGTTTAAATACTGAAACATATGTGACGTAATTTATTTATGCCGGATCTGACTGTACCAACTACATTTTTTACATATGCAAATATAATATTAGGTATGTATAGTTACAATACCATACCTAATGAAAAATACACCGAATATTCAGAGACAAAAGACCGACGTCAGAGATGTGTTTGTATTGATATTATCTTAATTTAGCATGTCAAAAATACGAAGAAAAAAAAAATGCTTAGTCAGATGATAATAAATTTTGCCTGTAATTTTTCTCTGATAAAATAAACAAGATTCAAGAAGCGTGATTGTTTATTGATATTAAATTTTGCATAAGATTATTTCGGAGCATTGTTAATTTAGCAAAGTGCGCTAGAATTTATTGCGACGTATAATTTTATTTACGACAAGTGACATAAAGTTATTTTTGTATTATTATCTATTATGTATATATATGTGGTTATGTATTTCCCAATCAGATTACGTACGTACGTTGAATGATTATAACTTATAATTATGTAGATACAATCATGCCCCCACATCCTGAAGTGGGCCTCCAAGGCCACGATATTTGGCGGACCCAACCAACCTTTCGCTAAAGTTTCTTCAGAGTAGTTACTCTACAGTAGTATTTCCCAAATGGTATTCTGCGGAACTCTAGGTTTCAGTGTAAAATAAAGGGTATTCCATAATTTTTAGCATTTTTTGGTATTTTTAAATAAATCCGCTTGAAATTGTCGGCAGTCAGCATCATATTATGAAGCACGCGACTTCCGGTTATGATAGCCAAGTAACATGCGACCCTTCGCCATGTTGGATAAATAGTCATTTTTATTAGTCAGGAAACACACTAAAAGTAATTATCTTAACGACTTTTTTTACTATTAGAGCAAATTTGTGGTGTGTATTTATCTCACTTAACTGGTCGACCTTCCACGCTGGGCCCCTCCCAAACCCAAGCCCCCAGGCTAGAGCCCCTGTCAGATCCTCCCTTGTGAGGGACATGGGTATAATTCAGGGCTCGATATGAACCGGAGCAGACCGAAACTCAGCTCCGGTTCGTGAGCAGATATAATATAACAAAACTATTTTTAAAATAACAGAAAATGATGGATAAGGTAAGTAGATAATATCGATGTCCTAATGTTAATACCCCGTAAGTGACTTTTTACAAATTATGCAGGAAGCTAAAAAACTAAATATTTAATATCCCGTATCTGACTGTTTATAGTTTACACATGTTGTAAGTTACAACATGCTATGTAGTTACAACTTGGGTTATTACAGCCTGCAAATAACCCGTAACGTAAAAAGTGGTAAAGCAAAGTACATAACGCCTAATACAATGATAACATCCAATAAACTGTGACACATACATCCAAATTTGTTATACCTATTACTTACTGTTTTACCTTTTAAATAATTCGAAAGTGACATTTTGACGCTAAATTAAACACACGTCATGCAACACACTTGACACCTTAGAGGCAAGGTAGGGCTATTAGGTACATGTTTTTTCATGCAATGTTCAGATACGGGAAACTACTAAAATGGCTGCATCATTTTTGTTAAAATAACTACAGTAATGGGAATTTCGCAGTCGATGGGCAGTATTTTTGTTGTTTTTAATACATAAAAAAGTCATTTTCTTCATATAGGTGAGATACTGGGTATTGACATTAGACCATCGATATTATATAAAACAATCGTATATAATTTCAAGTTATGCGATGGTGGCATAATAGGTAAGTGCATGCATTTGTTCAAGGTTCAGAGAGATTACAGGAAAATTTTTGAACTATGAACGTTGTATGCTCTGTAAATTATTTTTTCTGTCACGTACCTACGTCATACAAAGTAACAGGTATTTTCGAATCACAGAAGGCGCCAGCTTAATCAGACCGTTCAAAAACTTCAACAGCGCTGCCCCATTGACAGCTGAATCTATGTTCAGAGTCATACAAAAGCAGAGTGTCGCATACTGTGGTGGCAACCGGAAGACATTCAAAGTCGCTTGGTTCATACTGAGTGATAATAATATAAATCTGTTACCAACGATTCATGCGTCGACACCCTAGAATCTAATCATGATGAGCATGCACTATTTATGTACAGTGCACATTGGCTATCAGCGCAGTCTTCCAATCTTGATTGATTGAACTGCGCTGGAATTATATTTGTATCTTTGTAACCAATCTCTGATTAGCACATACATGGCGATCTACGTACCTACATACATGAAATACGTCATGGCGAAGGGTTTTTCTAAGAGATCACACATTTTACAGGTTAATGTCTAGTTAAATGCGTCTTGTGTAAGTATTGGAATTACACCTATCCAACGCTCGAAATGAACCGAAACGCAACGGAGCGCAGCTCCTATTCGTGAAATCCCCTTCATTTTTAGCTCCGTCTCGTGGGGAAATTAAATATTGCATTCCATTTCCTGAATTTTATTATTAAAGTGTAATAAAATTAATTCGGCATTTTTATGCCCTAAGCTTTTATGCCATAAGTTTGAAAATAGTTACTCCATCTGAGCTTGGCAGGCATGTTTCCATATACTACATACAACTATTACATAAATATTTAAATATTTTCGAAAATTATTGTCTGCTCCGGTTTGTAAAATCTTAAGATTGTTTTTACATAACCTCTAAATAAATAGTGTATATTTAGAGATTATGTCAAAATAATTCAATAATTTTATATAATATAAGAGAAAATGTAGTTTAAAACTTGGGTTTTCACTACACCAAAATCAAAAACACTGTATTTTTACTTAGCAGGTCATAATAACTAGCACTAACATCGATGTTTACAGTTTTGCATCATGGCCCGACTAGAGTGGGCCTTGAAAATATTTGAGGATATAGGATACATTTATCGTGACAGGTAACTGGTATTACCTATAATACCTACAATAAAAGTATTTTATGGAAGCCATCTTTTGAGATTTGTAGATTTCTTATCTTAACACTTCTAATTACTATCATTTTGTACCTAGGAATAATTGTATTACCTATTGACTACAGCCAAATTAGATATTATCTGAATTCTTTAAAACCAAATAAATGGTATTACTACTGAATCACCACATGACAAGAAATAATAAACATTATTTAATACTTACTTTGATATTATATAGTTAGAATATGTTTTGGTTCTTGGTATCTATATCAAAAAAACTTTTCTATCGAATATCGTGCAGGATCTAAAATGTATTACAGACAGTTATCGTGCATCAACATAACTTTATAAAGAGTCACGGTTTGTTATGATATCAAGTTGGTACAAAGAAAAACTTTTTTATTTCATTGTATCATAATAATATTAGGAACCAAGGCCAAAGTGTCTTGAATCCTCTTAATGTTTAGTTTAACTCTCGGTTGTATACACAATGACCAAGAGCGCAATGGCCTTGTTCGTGAATTTGAAAAGGGATACTACTTTATACACATATATATATATATATATATAATATATTATAAAAGCAGGCGCGTACATATTTTTTTTTTTTTTTTTTCTAGATGCCTTTATGGATACCTCGCATTTACTATCGAGGTTTCTTAAGGACTTTGGCACGCAAACTACTCTACTTGATGCTAGTCAAATGAAAATTGTGCCGGCTGAGAGAATATGCCTTATTGAAAACTGTTCTTCTACCCGCATCGGGTATTGCTGATTTGAATTCGGCCAGGGCCTATGATACCGCCTTGCAAAAACCCTGGAAAATTCTTAGTAGCGCAAGGCGGAGGTGATTCTGATGAATATTTTGTCGTATTCATTGGGAACTGAGGACTGCGATTTGTAGTCGAGTTTTTTCCGTGGTAAAAGAAATGTCGCATTGGACTAATGTTCTAAGTATATACTTATCCTATCTTATATGATTGCAGTCACTGGATCTGAAAGGCATGAATCATTTTTACATGTCACCATTTATTATTTTTATTCTTTTTATTACATCAATACAGAAATTCAAAAAGGGCATCTCTTCCGGCCTCGTTTGCCATGGTCCCCGGAAGGTCTCGAATGTCCGCATCTGCCATCTGTAATAAAAAGTTCAGGTTGTGCCGCTCCTTGCTAAAGATTTGACAATCTAGGAGTAAATGTAAGACTTCCTGGTCGCTTCCGTCGTCGCATGGACACTTTCCATCAGATGTTATTTTAAACCGGTGCAAGTATGCTCGCATGACTCCGTGACCTGTAAGAATCTGAGTCATCTCAAAACACAGTCCCTTATGCACCCTGACGTCTCGTGCTGCTAAAATTGAAGGTAAAAACTTTCGGGTCAACTCCCCTGTCGATGAGTTTATGTATCGTGAGTTCCATTCGTTTTTCACCATGTCTGAAATTGTAATTTTCGCGTAGCTCAGAGGAAATTTGTCATAAGCTACCGCGGTCTTGGGTTCAGAGGCACCATGCCGAGCCAATTTGTCAGCTCTTTCATTTCCTTCTATCCCGGTGTGTCCTCTTATCCACTTGAAGTGCACCTCGGGATAAAATAGGTATGGGGGTATATACCATTCCTAAAAATATCCATAATAATTTAGTAGTAATTGTTAATACGGCGGGAGCAGGCAGTATTCACAAAATCCACCAGCGCATCTATTCTATACACAAGACTGCTATCGGCAGCTATCGAGGGTAGTTTTTCATATGTATATATCGAAGTATTATACTAATTGTTACAATAAGTTAGCCGTCTAAAGTCTAAACAGTCAAAAATCTCGCTTTAAAATTTTGCACACTCAAGAGAGGTGCTGTTAAAAGATAGCACTTATTGTAACAATTACAACTAACTTATTATAATTGTTACAATAAATGCTAATACTTCGATACAAAACTACCCTTGATAGCTGCCGATAGCGGCTGACGGGGCTCCATCCCGGGGGCTTGGCGTGGCGGGTCGACCAGTTGTGAGATAAGCACACACAACCGATGTGTTCTTTTATAAAAAAAGTCGCCTGCAGCGCCATTTTACTTTATGAATATTAACATTTTAATATTGTGTAGTTGTGCAATGCAATTTGATGTGATATAACTACATGACAATTCACGTGTATAATTTTATATTAAAATTATTTATAGTGTTTCTTGAATAATAAAAATATCTATTCATCCAATATCGAAGCGTTGCATGTTATTTGGCTACCACAAGGGTAGCGACCAGTGGTTCATAATATGATGCAGGATTTAATATTAGGGGGGCCCGAGGAGGAGAATGTAAATTAGTCCCATAGGCTCTTTTTCTTCTTCACAGCCTAATCTCTCGTTTATCGGTCTTTTGTCTATTGCACTCGGTGTACCTACACCATGGTCCCCACATCCTGAAACGGGCCCTCAGGCTAGGATATTTGGCGGCCCCCCTACCTACCGATAAGATTAAAGGCAGTGTGAAACACTAAATTAACGTTTTCCAAATTGTGTTTTAGTTCAAATTAAGGGTACTTATACAGTGAATTATTGGCGCTTTTTAATACATCTACTTTAATAATGGAGTTGTCGAGTATCGACACATAATAATCAAAAAATATTATATAAGTAATTGAAAATGTTCAAGGCCATGAAGTGTAATAGCGCCGCAGGCGACTTTTTTTACTATAAAGCTAATTTATGATGTGTGTTTATCTCACTTATCTGGTCAACCTGACACGCCGGGCCCCCCATAACCCGCCCCCCCAGGCTAGAGCCCCGTCAGCCCTCCTAAGCTATGACCTACACCACTCCGGAATTCGGGTGGACACGGAGAATCTTTTGACAGTTCCACTAGGGATTGGGTTTCTAAAAAAACCCGACATTAGTATTTCGAAATTTTTGTGCTAGAAATTAAGATCTAAGAATTTTTTCTATAAAGGTGCTGGTGAATTACATTCTGATAATTTTTATTTTGGGGGGTGCCAGGGCCCCCTGCCCCCCCCCCCTGGGTGCGCCACTGGTGCCGACAACTCAATAATTCAAAGGGATTTATTTAAAAAATATAGAAAATCTCTAAGATACACGGAATACCATTTGGGGAACACTACTATGGAACTTTAAAGTGGGGCCACACCGGCAACAAGTCGCGCGACAACTCGGTAAATTTTACGATAATTATCATGCTTATCTTAAAATTTAACGAGTTGTCGCGCGACTTGTTTTCGGTGTGGCCGCACTTTAACTCTCGTGGTGCAGTGTGTAAGGCGCTGGCCTTCCACCCGATTTTTTTTTAACACAATTTTTATGTGTTTTTCTCAAAGCCTGGGTGTTTGTGATTGTTCAAAAATTACTAACAACCACTTGCACGAAAGAGCAAGGACGTGGTTGTTAATAATTCTAAAAAAAATCTAACCTAACCTAACAAATAATCTAGTACTTATGATGGATTATTTTCAAAATTTGTTTGCTGCTGGCTACCTGTAAAGTGTAAACCGACAACACAGTGTATTATTTAGACATAAATTTTATGTCAGTACCAACTATACGAGACGAAGAGGTGAGACGGTCTTTAATATACGGCCATATATTTCCGATACAACATTTCACGCTGAAGTATAATACGGCAAACTGCATACGTACAAGTTTCCGGACACGACAAAAATAGTATCTTAGTGCGCGATGCAGAACCGTAAGAACATTTATCTACGATACGCGCCTATCTTAAAATCCCAATATCGGCAACATAGATTGCGTCGCCTACTGTATCCATACATATTAATAATATGTCATATCAAGTAGTGAATCTACGGATAAAGACAGTGGTCCAGAAAAAACCATTAAACTAAAATAATATCGAGCCAAATTAGCAACTCTGGATGATGTTTATTTCGAAGTTAATCCTGATGGTTCTGCATCGCGCTCTTAACTATGTGTTTTATTAGTTTTATGCAAGAGCCCCTTAAAATATTTTCGGATTAAGGTACTTACTTGTTACATATTAGTCTCGAATAAGGGTAGTTGCATAGTTATTTTGAAAATTCATTTTTTATAATTTATAATTTTATTTTATCACATTAGTACAATTTGCGTGTCAACAAATAATGTCATTCGACGAAGGTTTACAATGCAGGCATGACAAGATTTCTCGCAGAACTGGTATGGAGTAAATTGGGCGCCTGAATACTATCTTTAAAATAGTGATGTCCCATTGTTTTTAAAACGAAAAGTGTTCAACCAATGTGTACCTACTACCAGCGTTCACGTGTGCATGCAAAATATGGGCCGTTAGTCTTTATAGAAATGCAAAAACTACGAGTTACATAACGTGCATGTTGGGCATAATGTGGAAATACCACAAAAGAAACCAATGAAAAAATAGGCAGATGAGATTGCGTGATTTATTATGGTAGAGTTTGCCAAGCTGGACATGTTGCTCCGTGACTGGACAATCGCTGGACACACTTATTAAGTTCGGAGGATGTATAGATATATCAGCGATGTACTAGACAGTAACGTCCCTAGACAAAATGCCGCCCCTAGGCAGAGCCAAAATGCCGCCCCATTTTTTTATACTTACAGTATTTTTTATCATCCTTTCATGACTCCAATATCTAAGAAATGTGTTGTATGGATACATTATAGATACATTGGCAAACATATTTGGATATTTTAATTATTAGGTAAGTATGCACCTTCCTATAATATTCAAATATAATTTGCAAATCAGCACGTGTCATTGCTGGTCATCAAGGACGTGACGTCCAAGGACAACGGAAGTAATCTAGACATCGCGAGCCTGACAGAAAATAGAGTGCTGTTAAACCTGTCATGTTAATTATTCATACATTTTGTTTCCAACCAGTGAGCTGAATTTTTTAATGGAAAGATATATCCGTTATTACTAAGTTTAGGTACCTATTTCTATATATACCTAATGATTCTCATCGATTTGCCGCCTTTCGAGTAACTACCGCCCCCAAGCGACGCTCAATCTGCCTACCCCCACGGGACGTCACTGGTACTAGAACCGAGGGCAGGCTTTCTTTTAGCACTAGCAGCTGACATAATTATTACAATATCGTTATCGATTTTTTTTAAAATTATAAGTGTTATCTTCTTAATCAAACTGAGTATATAATATCGTACACTAAACACTATAGTTATATTAACTGTCAATGAATACGTGTGTTTAGCTAACCTTATAATTCTTTTCGATGTCAATTAAAAAACGTTTATCAAACAAACATTGTCATGGTAAATAGGGGGTGACTCTAGAAAATTTTATGAGTGGTGTGAGACATCCAGATTGTGCCCCCATAATCAGCGTAATCAACATAGGGTATTTCTTGCCAGATCTAGCATTTTTCGATAAGCTTGCAAAAATGCATCTAGCCTATGGTGTTTTTGTTAGCGTTTTTTGGTGCCTTCAGCAGCTTTAACTGTGCTGAAAATAAGTTAGATATTTAGTATATTTATTTTCTTGGACATCAAATTTCTGACCATCAGATAGGTATTTAATGAAGAAAAGTCGGTACTTGAGAAATAAAACTACACAATAAAACGATATGAGCATTCTTGGCATTATAGTGATATAAGTACTGGTAGAGTATACGTTTTATAACTTTTTTTGCACATTTTTTACACTTATTACTACACTGATACACCTTTTTGCCTGATTACCTCGCATACATTTAAATCAAATGATATTCACTTGTATTAATATATATAGTAATAAATAAATAATACATTGTGTTAAAAATATATTTTTGGAATATATTACATCATTTTCATCTTAGAGCCGGAGTGCAAAGTCATAAAGCTTATACTCTATCAGATATTATAATTTGATGTGTGCTTAGACATGTAGCATCGGATTGACGATTATCGAGGATTCCACTCTTAGGTATTACCTACCTAATTATTACTTATTGTAGGTTGTTAGATAAATAAATTATTTTTTGTCAATTTTAAAATGCGTTTCTGGGAAAATGTGATGTGATTTTTATCCGTAGGTAAGTATTTTATCACTTTTTGCGATGAAAATGGTATTTTCACAAAATCTATAGTTTTTTTCCTGCTAAATATCTTGTTTTCGGACCTCGTCTTGCATGTTTCTGTCAGCGACAGTTGGCAACACTGCCCATAACGGTTGTTAAGATTCCTATATAATATTATTTTGTCTATGATCAAGAATGACCTTCTGATGTTGCGTCTAATTATTATAAATAATCAAATGTGTAGTTTGAAGATGATATTACGTCATTAATTTACCTTTTTATTAATAATATTGTACGACATACGATAACATGATGAAATACAACAGATGATAGTCAAGTCACAACTGCATATTTATTTACACGTTGTTTGTTGTGTAAAGAATGAACAACAATCTAATGTTTATTTATGAAAGAATCATCTTACCTAGTATAATAGATTAATAGGTAAGCAATGGTAAGATTGTCTACATACCTACATGCTAATAACCAGTTCAATAATATACAATTAATAATACGTTATTTATTTTATGAGATTAAAATGAAAAAAATAGTACCTATATAGAAAAATAACTGCAAATTATGCATGTAAATTAATGTGAAAAAATCGATCGCTAAACTAAGCATAATGCAGTGATTCCCAACCGGTGTGGCGATGGCGATTAAAAAGTCTGCTGCATGGTCACACTTCCTTCATAAAATCATCAGCGATGATTTTCTTTGACGCAAATGACGCAAACGATTGGTCGTCATGGTTAAAAGGGGGCCTCGAAACAGTTCAAATCGGAAATATAATTATTAAATTTATACAACATTTTTAAAACGATGCGTCTACGGCAGCAGTGCACAACCAATTTGAAAGAAGGGCCAATTTATCCATTTTCTAATTTTTCACGGGCCGCACTGGGTAAAAGTGTTGAAAAATAATGATATATTATTATACTAGACGAGACATTGTTAGGGAGGTACATTTTGTAATTTTAAATTTGGTAATAAAAGCACTGGCAATTTTGTGCCGCGGTTTGAGCATCACTGGTCTAAAGGGATCTCTAAGATAACCAGTGAAATAGAGACATTTATATAGAAAAAAAAACCACTAATTCTGTCATACGTATAAAATATAATATTTTTTCATTGAGATTTTGAAGGAGAAGTATTAATCATTCTTATTTTTTATTTATTTAACCAAATTATGTGGAAGCCGTTCTCAATCGAATCACTTAATTCGCAGAATATCACCCACGTCCTGCCGCAGGAGTTCGATGAAGAGAAGATTTGATTCCCGCCTTTTTTAGCATAGTTTCTTCTTCCCATCGCGCAGTAAGCTCTTAGCAAAATATGATAATAGTGACGATTAGTGTGTTGTGTGTCAAAACGAAGACCAAAACATATCATTTTCACGACGAATAGGAAATTGAATATATTTGTATAATAATAATATTTTTATATAATAATACATAGATATATAATAATATTTGTGATGGTAAAAGATAAGTGTTGTTAAATTTATAACGTTCCAGTGTCCTCAGCCACGTTTGTTTAATATGACAAATACCAATGAGATGGCGTGGAAAATCACTGTCGAAAGATACTAGAAAAAAGATACAGCCTACTTGAAGTTGGATATGCCTAATGATATAAGCATATTATCGTCTACTCACAATGAAAACTCTTTGATCTACTTGATAACTTTAAAATTAAATTCACAAATATTATGATTAGGGCCCGGATTTGTATGCAACAAAAAACATGATTATATGCATGCACGTATGCACTAAAAATCAATAAAATATCCACTAAAACCGAAGAAATATGCAGTTGAAAATTGTCATTTTTTGTGGAAAAAAATTGTAAATACCCACTTTACCCAATATTACTGACAAAAAATCGAATAACTAGTTAATAATTTTTCAACATAATACGATATCTGAACAAAAAACACAAACAAAGAATATAAAGTTAATCAATTACAATTTTCAAAATAGTTTTTCCACAATTACCTACAAATAATTGAATAATAAATGCAATGTAAACCAAACATAACTTTAAAAACAAAAACGACACACTTAATTATTCTTAAATACTATTTTCTGTTTTTTGCCCGAAAAAAATATATTATATTTTTCAATATTATGCTCTGGCATTAAATTTTTCCGCATATTATGTATCTGTCAGTATTTTGTTTATATGCGGAAAACTACCTATCAAACTTTAAATAATAGTGCCCGAGTTGACTTCAATTTTTTCACTGATAAATCCACAGCTCGGAGATGGCATTAAAAATGCAAGTGCATCTAAACTATCTTCCTTCCTAACTTAGTTATATTTCGATAAAATAATTTAAAATACTAAAATTATAAATTCAAAAGCTCTAAAATATGCATTTATTTATGAAATATGCACTAATGTCTCAAATATGCTCTAACGTCTCAAATATGCATTTATATGCACAATAAAATCTTATTTTTGGATTCTGTGTCTTTCAAAACAGATTTCTGTGCAACTCTCATAGCTGTGCATATACCCTAACAAAACATGCACTAGCATATAAATCCGGGCCCTAATTATGATAGGCATAAAAGTTCTGTAGTCTTGAAGTGTCCATTGCCGACTGAAGAGAAAGCCGATACATTCCGACTGGTCCTACCTTTCCGCCTCTCCCGTTATCTATGGATGACCTGTCATTGCCTGTCATTGTTCTATAGAGTGCTCATACTGACGCGTCTGTCGTGTTCATTTGTTAGAGTATTCTTAGTTTCAGATTTCAGATTATTTTAACGTATCTTGGAGACTTTGGAGTTCATCTGATTTAGTGGTTATTACAAATCGATATTTCCAGCTGTCTTGACACATGGAATGGCTAAATTTGGATAGATGAGTTCAATGATAAATAAAACACTAGCATTAGTACCTTCTATAAATGTAATGCACAGATCAATGCTATATATTTTTTGAAAATCGATATTCCCACCGGTTTTTGTGTGAAGGACTAGTCAGACTAGACTTGACAGCTGATGAATAACAGGAATGTATATTATTTATAAATAACACTGATAGTTAATAATATATTCGATTTGAGATGTTTTTTATAATTCAATTTGAAACGAGAAAGGGCGAATGAATATGTCAAGCAATCTTGGATCTTATTTTGACAGCTGAAAAGTGGACCACTCGTTGCTTGTGCAAAAAGTTATGCTCAGGCTTTATTAATCTAAATATGGCGGTGGTGTGCCGCGAAAATTTTGTACTTAATTTGAAAAGTGTTCTGTGGCGTGAAAAATGTTGACAATTACTAACATTGTAGGTACTAATATAGCTATTAAATAAGACATATATTATAGTTTGTGTAATGTTATTAGATTAATAGTTGTGTTTACGTATTTTGTACTTGCTAAGTCATACATTGTTACTTTAAACTATCTGATCATACGACGTTAGTTACAACAATGTAACTAGAAATAATCAGCTATGTATATGATGTATAAGATATATCTGATTCTATCTGGTTCTATCTACGAATAGGGCCATCATATTGAGAGAAAACGATTCGATGCTAGAAACTTTTAATATTACAACAACATTATGTTTTCTTGTAAAGCAATAATTATGATATATTAGTAGAAATGAAATAAAAATTAGTAGAAATAGTGAAATTTTATTTAGGTATGGTCCCAATATTTAAGCTCGATTTGATATAAATAAAAAGGAGTTTCAAATTCCAAATCCGTAACCTAATCAAACAGCCACGAATAATGGTTCGTCTCCCCTGATTTACGAAAACGAAATAATATGATCACGACGCATTTGAACAGGGCAAGTACCTGCGCCCAGATTCTAGGAAGTGGCAACTTGCCGGGAGACAAACAAAAAAATACCGTAATTCGCCCGAATGTTCGTCAAGTAACTTCCTCCCACCCCGCGGCGCGAGGGGTGAAGCCCCCTTTGCAAAATAGTTTGGTCGACAGTTTGAATCTACCTACGACTGGGGGTGTCACAAAAATACCGAAGCGGCGCGTTGCCGTGTATCGCGGGTGGTGGGAAAGTGACACGTGGATTCGCCCGCCTGCCGATTATTACGTCTCGAATCACGCGCGGTTATCGATAACTATCAAAGTGCCCGCGAAACTAAATTAAATAATGTGCAAATGCGTCCACGTGAAAAAGAATGCAAAGTGAAGTGTTGTCCATTCGAATGCCGCGTGCCCGCTGGCCACCGACATGCTCGGCGCAGTCCCTGTCATTTAAATATTACTTTATCTCAGTCATGCTGAACCCTTGTATTCCTAACCTGTATAATTTAGTGTAAATAAATCTAGTCTGCGCAGGCTGTTAAATCGAAAATATGTGTTATCTATAATTATAATCATATCCCGTAATGACGTCACACATCCCTCAATCGAAGTGATACTCTTGAAGAACCTGCCAGTCCACATGTGAGTTCCACCCATTCTTCCTCCTGTATCAATACTTACTTCATTTGGAACAAATATAAAAAAAAACTACATTGAAAACAATAGTTAAGATATACATATTCTAACCCTAACCAATGATGTTAAATAATACTGGATGAAGTATATAGGATTTAAAATGACCCCCGATTTTCACCGACTCGGCCAAATGGCGATACTTATATTTATAACATCATTGATGCTAACAATCTAACGCATTGTAAAATTACCAATAGGCATTTAAATAAAAGTATTGATTAATACCGGTATTGTATCGGAAGAAAAGTATCAATGCCCAAGTATCTGCTCAAAAATGACGACCCTACTAACAATTAATTATTATAGGTAGCAACGACTGTGTTTAAGAAAAAGGGCGTAACCCACACAGAACAAATTTTACAGGAGAGGCAAAAAACGTTTTTTTAATTATTTTGGTTCAATATTAATAAAAAAAATAGTCACAGACATTGGGTGCATAGTGATTGATGATTTGGTGTAATATCTTTTCGATCTACTAATAGTTAAAGAAGTTATTACAAAAAAAATCATTAAAATTGAGGTTAAATGCTTTTTTTCTTAAATTAAAACTTAATTAAAACCTGAATTTAGATAACAAACCGGCATTTGCGGCTTACTTCCTTTTTAAAGAACGTTTATTTAGTTGTATACATTGTGAATAATCTAATAAAAGCACTTTTCGAAAAATCGAGGGTTACGCCCTTTTTCCTAAACACAGTCGAAATGATAGCAACCGACGTGCAGCTGATTGACCACGGACGTGTAGATAGATTTACAATTAGTATTGAAAAAAAAGTATCGCCTATTACTGTGATGTGTAGGAAAATGGATCCTAATCATTATTATTGTTATTTTATTACAAATCAATAATATAATAATGTGCCGTAACCACGTTGTTTCACTAAAACGTTTAATTTAACGGTAATTATATGTAATTTTGAATACATCGAGGTTACTGTCAATGAAATGGGTTTTATCAGTGGATACTTCTTATTGGGTAGGTACTTTTTTGCATGAGCCATAAGTTAAAGAAATAAATCTAAATGTTTAAATAATCTTTTACTTAATTAAAATACTACTATACTATATTATGTACATATATTATACGCCTACGGTGGCCGCGCGGCTTAAGCGTTGGACTATAGCGCCATGGGTCCCAGGTTCGAATCCTGGGTCTGGCAAGTACACATATTGTTTTTCAATTTGTGTGTGTCAGGGTATGGACCTAATAGGTTGAGCAAGTGGCTGACATCCATTTCTCGTAAAAAACAAAATCTGTCAATACAAACCTCTACTCTATGGAGGCCCATATGATCCTATTAGGATCGGACATGGTCGAAAGAAGAAGAAAGAATATTCTGTGGTCAATTGTCCGAGCGAGAAATATTTAAAGTATTCGTTGTTAGAATTGTCCAATATATGCAAGTTCACTGTTCATCAAGGGTAAGAAAGATTTATTTCATTGTTATGGGTGGTCAGTCGTGAGCTTAGGGACGTGGAGGCCTGATGATATGATAAAAAAGATATGTGATAAAAAAAAAAACCATAAATCACATGCTTTTACTAAAAATAATCGTGTAGATCAGTGGTCCCCAACCCCCGGTCCATGGATCAAATGATACCAGGCCGCCCAAGGAACATCAAATTATTTCCATAGTTTTAGATATCTGCAGCCAAGAATATCTAATATATTAGCAAAGAGGCAACAGCAGGTTTCGCATTAGTTTGTTGAAAAAAACCCATTGTTTCTTTATTAAATTTTAATTGTATCAGACTGTTATATGTATATTTGTTAGTTATAGTTATTTCTATCTGTCACACTATAAGATTCAAAAAATATTACCTAAAAAACCATTTTTATTTCAGTATTAGTGGTCCGCGAATTTTTATTCTTTTTTTACCGGTCCGCAGGTGTAAAAAGGTTGGGCAACACTGGCGTAGATGACACATAATTTATAAGTAAGTGATTTTTTATAAACAAGTACGTATCAGTATTAGCGCATTAGCATTAGGTAACAACTATGATACTATTTGCAGGGATTTGGTTATGATTTTTATTATTAATATATATTAAATTTGTAAGAATTACGCATATTTTTTATATTTTGATACAATTAATAATTGTATGACCGATTCGAACTGTTGAAAGCCTCTCTTTTAAATTTTGTGACGAATCGATTGCACTATTTATATTTAAAAAAATCGCCTATGGTAACTTAGAAAAAGAAGCAGACAATATGCGTCACTAAATTGGAAGAAAATCAGTTACTGAAATTACCGAGGTATTAAAGCAACCTAAACTTTGACTGGATACCAGAGTACGACTGACCACAGTGCAGGGGTTTAAGATCACAGGGGACTATCTACAATAACCAATGTCATTGACAATAACACAGTTTTGAGATAAACGCAAATAAAGCACATTTTATTCAACTATTAGCTTGTAGACAGGTATATTTATGTATGACAAGGAGCTTTGTGTAACCAATAAGCATGATTATGGCATTATCGAAACCGGGGCTAACTCAAAACATGCATTTTTGTAGTTAGGCCCCTGTAATCCTAAAACAGTCCTGCAATATTCCAACGTGCTCTTAGTCTTCCGTTATGATGTGGACGGCAAAAAAGGAGGAGAAAAAAGATAATATTATAATAATTGGAAATGTGTAGCTACTAATTAGATAAATTTAAGTAACGGGATTTCCGTATCCAGATTTTTTAATATTGAAGTTTTCTCGTAAAATTCTTTGTATTGTCGGTCCTACTATTAACTATACGGTGTGGAGGTATTGATACTCACAAAAAGATCGCTTAGAACATTTTTCTATAATCTAAGCTTAGAACACTCTTGAAGCTTTCGTAATGTGTGCGTACATACACATCGTCTTTAAAGTATTAGCTGGGCAGACAAATTATTCACGAATGCCGAGTTGATATCGAGGGTGGAAAAGGACAATTAATAAGTAACAACTAGAAAATTAGTATACTTCGGCCACGTCATACTTCATCTCGACAGATATCAACGCCTGCATCTTATCAATTAAGAAAAGATTTACAGTAAGCTAGGCGCTGGCAGAAGAAAAACGTCCCTACATAAAAATTCCAGAACCTGCAGATGAGAGAAAAATATATGTGCCAATGTCATGTCGCCGACATCTGATATCGGATACGCATAGAAAGAGAAAGGTTTTTTTAGAAATGGAGTAAGTAGGTATATAATAATTATATTTATTAATCATGCTCACAATTGCACAAAAAATGATTTTTTAACCTTTATATTTGTATGTGCTTGTTGAAGTTCGACGACGCTACGTTGTTCAGTAATTATTTGTCAGCCACCAACAGTGAACGCTCTCAGTGAATTTGCAAACAAGGAAAAAAATTGGTCATAGTTATGTGATACAATACTTTCATTTGAAAAGCTTCAGTCCAACCAATATCAAAGCGGCGCTAGATTCTACTCTGGCGGTGTCTGCTCCTTTGTTTACAATAGTAACATATTGGGTGGCTGAGTTTAAACGAGCTCGAACGAGCTGCCAAGACGAACATCGCAGTGGTCGACCAAATGAGGTGACCATGCCAGAAATGGTGACGAAAATCCACAAAATGGTATTGGATGAACGTCGACTGAGATTGCGCGAGCTAGCAGACATGGTAGGTATTTTTAAAGTGATGTACATCACACATTTACTGAAAAATTGGACATGAGAAAGCTGTGCGCAAGGTGGGTGCCGCGATAACTCACAATTTAACAAAAATAGCATCGTGAGGATGTTTCGAGCGTTTGGCGAAGTTGCACAGCAATAAAGCAGAGTGTTTGCGTCTGTATCTATTGTCTAAGGTTTGCGTCTATTCATAACCATGGATGAAACATGGGTCCATAATTTCACACCTGAGACGAAAGAACAGTCAAAACAATCGACTGAAAGGGGAGAATCGGCTCCAACGAAGGCGAAGACAGTTCAATCTGCAGGCAAGGTCATGGCGTCAGTTTTTTGGGATGTGCGTGGGGTAATTTTCATTGATTATTTTCAAAAAGGAAAATCAATCAACGGTGTGTATTATGCAAACTTATTGCAGCATTTGAGTGATGAAATTAACCGCTGAAGCAAAGCGATAATTGAATTTTATTTTGACCTTTAAACCTGAAATGAAATTCTTCAAATAAAGCTTACATTTAAATATTCGCCACTTAGATAGACATAAATTATGAGTTTTTCAAATGTAATTAATTGGTGTGCACGTAAGTAGATAGTGTTTTAGTTAGTACTTATAAAAAATAGCAATCCACAATAAGAGCTGGGAACTGTATTGAACCGAACCCCGTAACATTCACAAGCGGAAATGGAACCTGTTCTGTTCTGAACTGTTTTATAATTTTGAAAAAATCATCCCCATTATTTTAATGTGTATTTGGAAATTATTATACACAAAAAGTTTCATAGTTATTAGTCTGAAGTATAATCTAGCTATTATGTATTAGGTACTTCGATATATCCAATAAGGGTCACAGATTCGAATATTACCTAATATGACAAATTAACAACGACGTGTTATTTTTTTCAACACTGTGTTTGGACCCTGAGCATGAACATAATAGGTTGAGCAAATCGAGTAATATTTCAAGCTTCAGTAATGTTTATAGAGAAATCAGAAGAAGAAAAATCAACATCATTGGATCACACCTAAGTAAATACACGAATTAATATGAATTGATACACTTATTTATAAAAGATGTTTCAAATTTCAAATGTAAATGTATGTATATAGGTAGGTAAATGTTTTTATTACCATTGACGTTGACTATATTTTTTGCTGTTGTATGTGCAGCATGGCCCCCAAATCCTAAAGCGGGCCCCCAGGCTAGGATCTCTGCGGTAAAGTCGGTGTGACACTTTATCGCAGTGTTCTCTAAATGGTGTATTCAGTAAAATTATGGTGTATTTTTAACACATCCATTTGAATTATGGAGTTCCCGAGTATCGACACACAATGAAAAATTGTATCACACAACCATATATTTTAATATAATAACACTAGTGGAGTAAAATACCGCCGCAGGAGACTTTTTTCACTATTAAAGCAAATTTGAGATGTGTGTTTATCTCAAATATCTATTCGACTCACCACGCCGGGCCCCTTCTGAACCCGGGCCCCCAGTCTAGAGCCCTGTCAGCCCCCCCTTGTGGGGGCCATGATGTGCAGATCATCAACTCACCTGAGTAGTAAATTCTGCCAAAGTGTACAATTACATTTTTCAGTAGATATCCCACTATCGTTCTACTGCGCAGGCGCAGATCGAAAAAAATCCCAATTGTCGCATGAAAATTCAAGATACTTAGTACATAATATTGTTTACACGTACATTTCCCTGTCATGGCCGCGATAATATCTACTAACTGCTAGCAGTCAATCCATGCACGTGTAAACGAGATACTTATAACCAATGACATTATTAATGGACGACGCACTCAATACAGTAGCTAGCAAGTAAATTCGCCCATAGTGACATTCGCACTTGCATAGATAGATGTCACGCAATATCCATTATGCGATATCACGCATCAGGAATTTATAGCAGTATCACCTTTATTGTAACGGCGTTAGAACAGTGTTTCTAGTATCAATGTTCGTTTGAGTGAACCTGTTCGAACCGAACCATTCGGCAGACCCGACAAAAAGTTTCGGGAATTTATAGCAATATCACCTTTATTGTATTGGCGTTAGAACAGATTATGCCATTTGGCAGACCCGACAAAAAAAGTGAGTGTCATTTTTTTTATTCCAGATGCTTCGTCCATAATAATGTCATTGCTTATAACAGATGTATATCTCCAACCGTTTGGGTATCGTTGAGTTTGCGGGAACAGAATGAAAACCGATGAGAATATACGAGTAATATAATAATGCGTAATATGCATGCGCTTGATAAAACATGAATATTACAATTAGAATTTGGTTGCAACTGTTGATTTTAAATAAGCACCTATAAACATAGTTGCCTGGTATAGGTACCTACACATATGCAATTTGAATTCGATACATATTTATTTAATGGACATACGCACACTCATGATGATTATTAATTAATTGTTTAATTATTAATTAATATAGATAAGGTTATTATTATAATTCCAACCTAGTCATTTAATGAGAAAAAAATTAATATTGAAGGCCTCATAGTTGTCAATATAGGTAATAAATTATGAGGATATCGATATTTATTTTTAGACAATACAATAATAATAATTAATAAATCATGATTCCTGCACGCGTCAATCATTATCCGCAATTTATCTAAATAAATATACTTACAGACTTTTACATGTATTTTTGAAATAAGTACTTAACTTCAAAATTATAACTTTTTATTTTTTTTTCACTTATTACTTTTGGATATACCTAATATTTTTATCGATTAATAAACTTTTCTAACTGTTTTTTGATAACAACTTCTGATTATTCGCGCTACATTTTCATTACGACTCCAGTCATATTATTTGATCAAAACAACCCCTTAACTGGAAATAATTCCTCTAATGAGAAAACTTTAAGTAGGTATCAGTGGCGAAGGATGCCTTTTTGAAAGAGATATGCTGTGGGAGCAACCATGCTTGTCAGATATATTTACGGGAAATAAGAAGATAGCCCAATATTACTGATGAATAGGTGCGCTAAATCGATAAAATTTCAAAAGTTTAATTGGTTTGTTATACTTAGTTTATAAAAATATTTTCCTAAACATTTATAAACGTAACGGGAGTAAGAAAATGTTAACGCGCGTGTTTGAACATGTACCTAACCAAAAAAAAAATCTTTTTTTTTAAAACGGTACATCTTCAAATACGCGCGTTATCATGATCTTACTTCCTACTTCAGTTTTAGTTTGTCAATTTATGGCTACGGCCGTATGTTGTAGCTTAACCACTGGGGAATGCCAAAAGAAATGGCGTATTTCAAAAAAACACTACCTTATTCTTAGGTCAATAATTATTATAAACTAATCATTATTCGTAGGATGTTTATCACACTTTAATGGTAAAGACATAGCTTATAATCAGTATCTTTAGAATTATCTTCAAATGTGTTAATCTTGCCCATTTTTTGAATAATATAATGCCTAATTCTTGTCAAATTTGGGATCACAGAGATTATCAATATAATTTTTTATCGTAAATATTTCACTATAATAATGTCAACATAAATTATACTAATGGTTTTATAAATGCGTTTAAAAATTGATGAATGTAAAAAATCTTAACACCACTGCACATTTATGTACTGAAATATGACTATATTCTAAAACATTAGAGTGAGAGGTTTAAAAGAAAACTATTTTATGTAATAAAAATACTTTATGCAGTCATCAAATGTTTAAAATAAGTATAAAGGATAATAAGGCTTCAAAAAAATAAAAAAAATTATTATCTACAACGTTTAAGGAATGTCCAGGATCATGCTTTGAAAATAAAATAAAAGCTCCATTTTGCCCCACGCCGAGCACGTCCGCCCTTTTTGAAAAAAGACACATATTTCTCACAAACTGAGTAGAAAATAATATGTATTGCCCAGAGCGTAACAAAATCTTGATAAAATCTTATTATATTAATCAAAAGCATAAAAGTAGGGATTATAATAGCTCCTGATTAGAAGTAAAAATATGATTTCTCATTCGCTGCTGACTTGATAATGGTTTTTGTAATTACCACCTTTAAAATCCACGTTAATTACATTGATCGGCCGTTACGCGCCAGTTGCGTCTTCAGCGTCCAAAGTATTAATTAAGTAAGTAGATACGAACCGTGAACAAAACAAAAAAATGCGCCCCCTATGTAAATTTGTATCTTTGATATCGATTTATTTTTAATTAATACTTGTAGGTATTTAGGTTTGTATATACGAATGAACCAATAAATATCAAATAATTAACAGGGATATTAAAAAAATAAATCTGTTTAAATGCGTTGCTTTTTTTTCAAATTAAAATGTTCATTTTTTATCGTAGGGGGCTTCAAAATTTGTCAGTGCGTCGGACCTACGCAGTGGCGCGTTTATATTCTGTGCTACGGCCGCCATCTTGTAAAATGGCAGACGATGTTTTTCAGCTATATTTCATTGAATTGAAAATATTCGATACAATAGAATAGTAAAATAATGTCTCATCGTTAGGGGACAATACCCTTATATGACTGTATATAAGTTTAAAATATGTGTTATACCGTAATGCAGTGGTTTTCAATCTTTATGTTACAACGCCTCCCTTTTAAAAAAATCTAATCTTGGCGCCTACCCCCCTTCATTTCATTAAATAATACAGACACCTTTTTAAAAAGCCAAAAATGTACTACTTAATACAATAATGAAAAAATTAAGTATAAAAATAAACAAGATTTACTTAGTACTTTTATTTTATTCATTTTTAAATTAATTTGTTTTTATGCGATGGATGTGCTTGTTTCTTTGCACAAAGTGCTTTTTTCCTACTAAACGGGTTGATATTTGGATTTCATTGCAGCTAATGGAGAAAATCCCGTTTCGCATAAAAATATGATGTTACGAATGGTATAGCAGTACCTACTTTACTTACAACTTGCATTGCTTTGCTTGACAAAGTATTATATTATTTCTTCACTTCGATTCAATCAAAATTGAACTGGGGTTTTTGTTTCAATGAATTATCTCATGATAATTCTATCAATTTTTTCCTTTCAATAGTAGTCAATCCAAATTCATTATTGACAGATGGATTCTATCATAGGCCCCACATTCTGAAGCGGGCCCACCAGCTACCTATCGCTGAGGTTAAGGGCAGTGTGGTGATCTAAAGTAGTGTTGGAGTTATCGTTTACGTACCTATAGCAATCATAGGTATCACATCAAATTTCAATGCACAACCACATATTTAAAATATTCAATAGTCTTTAAACGAAGCAGCGCCGCAGGTGACTTTTTTAAACTATTGGATTAAATTTGTGATGTCTGTTATGCCCGGGTTCCAGGCTCTTTATGAACTATACATTTGCAAACTTAAAACCTGTGGCTACATTTGTGTTAAACTTTTCGCACCTCCTCAGGAAGGCGCGCCTCCCAGTTTGGAAATCGCTGTCGGAATGTATGCATAATATTATTACAATTTTCACACATCTAATCTGTTCGATGGATGTTGTTAGATAAAGTAAATTTAAAAAAAAATCAGTTGATTTTAAATAAATTAAGTTAAATAAACTACTAAACTTTTGCATACAAAATTGGAACTTTCTACTACTACTATAATACTACTAGTGTCATAGGTTCGCTACCCCTGGTATAGGCAATATTTTTTTGGTGAAAAGTGGACAAAAATATAATTTGACAGATTTAGAAGGCATGGTTGAATGGGTGAACTTCAGTTCAGTCACGATAGAGGCTACGTTGACGATTCCTGAGTGTATCCGGACAATTTTCACGCGCGAACAGATTAAAAAGTTCATTAAAAAAACTAATACGTATCCACTCACTGTAAAGAAAATTATAATTTACTATGTATTACATTTTATAAAACAATAATATCTACTGAACATACCGTCACTGTTCTGGCAGAAGACACTAATTCGGAAAAATTACATATTGAGTTAGTTATACCAAAATGTTCCTTATTTCAAACTTTACCGTCTGGACACCTTCTTAATAAATAAAGTGTCTTTATTTTAAAGTCATCCTTTTCATGATTACTTAATAAACTCACATGATAGACCATTTCAAACATTTTAACAACTTCAAAGTCAAATTACTCAAAACTAGGATTCTCCAGTTAGTGTTTTCTGCCAGAACAGAGAAGATACATAATTTGAAAACATCGCATGCGTATTTATACTCACTAGAAAACATATATTTTAGAAAAAAAATACGACACCCGACGGGTAACCTGTAACCGCTGGATTTGCGCCTATGTAATTTTGCAATTAAACTAAGGGCATCCTACTTAATTACGACAATTTTAACTAGTATTTATTACATGAAATAAGCATTTCAAATTGCGTTATAATGTTGGCATCAATCAATTAAATGCCTTAATTGCTAACCGACGTCACGGATCGCTTCAAATATTTAGTTTTTTTTACTACGTACTTGCACTTGCTAATAGTTTAATAAACTATTTCTTTTATCCAACGAATAATATCTATGTTGTTTTACCTCAAATAATGTTTAATAATACAGATTGGCTCAATTATAATTCTAATTGTATAATAATTCCAGCTTAAATATAATAATATTAAGGACACTATTATTTGATTTTTCTTTTAATCCATTCCTGAATAATACACCAATCACAAAGTAAATAAAAAGGATTTAAAATAGGTATTAAGTATTTTTATTTTGTCCAAAATTTCTGTCCAAAGTTTCTGCAAAATAAATAACTTTATAAAATAGCCAAAAACCTGAATGAAACATTTATTTTATATGAAAACTAAAGGTGATTATTCATCAATTGCATTGCTACATACGAGTATATAAATTATGTACTTACTATAAATCTTATTTTTTGATCAATCTTTAAAGATACGAAACATAATATATTAAATGCAGATAAGCAAATTTCGCTTTAAAAATTGTGAATGTTCCGATAAGACAAATTTGTTTTCCGTAATAAGACAAGCATCAGATTTTTTTAGAGCACTATTGTAATAGTTGTGTGACTTGACGCATTGTCTATCTGATCTATGAAAAATATCAATTTTGACACAAATGTAAATTCGGTATTGTTCACGATATGCTATACCTATTATTGAAATGTCAGTGACATTTACCTATCGATAACATACGTTCTACCATATGAATTAATTATAAAGCAAGAAAATTGATGTCACTTACCCGTTATTGCAGCAAGGTATTGATTTTTCACCGGCGACGTCTCTTCCGTGTATGGTAAATTCGACATTTTCAAAAAGCGTCCGTTTACGAGGTTTTATAACAAAACTAAACAACCTAACAAAATTTTTATAGTTCCACACTATTATTAATATGTCCCTTTAGTTTAGTCCATATTATCTAACAAAACGTATTAATTTGAATACAACCATCATATTATATTTTTTAAATTATTACCCGCACATTATTATAATATTATTGTCAATAATAAGTAAGTTTTGATTTGCCACTGCAAGACATTCAGATTCAAAAATAAATTCATAGATTATCTACCTGTTGTTAATACGTTGGTATATATTTGTTTCATATTTACAAAGTATAATAATATAATATTATATATCTAAAATACGTAAATACTTAGTAGACTATTTAGTAGCTAGGTGAGTGTATTAATTTATTTTGAAACTGTGAAAATTAATTATTTTCTTTTGAACTTTCAATCATTTTAAATCAGCCTTTACAAAACGCACCTAAGTATCTGTTATACATCAGAAACCTAAAAAATATATTTTTTTATTACTTTATTCGAGTGAATATATTTGTTTATTTTTTCCCCTATCATCTTCCAAACGAAACTATTTTTCTGACGCTTCGTGACGTAGCGGTATTTTTGAATTTCGAATTGAATACCGCCATCGTCCGCTATTGGATGATCACTGAAGCAAAACGATGTTTTAGCGTCTTAAAAAGAGATTGGCGATAAGTATTCAATTCGAGCAGGGCCGACACTAGTAAACAATCCTTTCCTTATTTATAATATTATTATTATTCTAAACTAACAATCCTCTTTAACAAAACAAATTTTCGGGATGTCATCGACAGGCAGTAGCGGCTCGACGACTTTCTAGATGGTAGGGTTAGCCATAAAAAATCAAAAAATATACATACCTACCTACTTTCTAATATTATAGATTATGTACCAAGCTTCTTATAATAATATGATTTTATTAATGAGGTAAGTAATGAGTAATTTTTTAGAATAGATAATATGATTATCTGAGTCGTTACTTAATCACATCTAAAAAGCGTGCTTAAGGGGGGACGCGCTCAGCGTGGGTCAAAATGGAGCTTTTATTCTATTTTTAAAGCATGATCCTGGGCATTCCTTAAACGTTGTAGATAATCTATTTATATAATTTTGAAGCCTTATTATCCTTTATATTTATTTTAAACATTTAATGACTGCATAAAGTATTTTTTGAATAATAAAATGCCTAATTCTTGTCAAATTTGGGATCACAGAGATTATCAATATAATTTTTTATCGTAAATATTTCACTATAATAATGTCGACATAAATTATACTGATGGTTTAATAAATGCGTTTAAAAATTAATAAATGTAAAAAACCTTAACACCACTGCACATTTATGTACTGAAATATGACTATATTCTAAAACATTAGAGCGAGAGGTTTAAAAGAATACTATTTTATGTAATAAAAATACGTTATGCAGTCATCAAATGCTTAAAATAAATATAAAGGATAATAAGGCTTCAAAATTATATAAATAGATTATCTACAACGTTTAAGGAATGTCCAGGATCATGCTTTGAAAATAGAATAAAAGCTCCATTTTGATCTACGCTGAGCATGTCCCCCCTTAAGGGGGAGGCTTCTACCTACCAGAGGTACCTAGCAGAAAAATACGATGCTTGCAATTTGAGACATTTTTTTGATAATCTACAATTTTAACTGTATTAAATTATAAATATGTATCTGAAAACATAAAAAAGATTTTTTTTTAAATCAAAAATAAACTGTAAATTGTATAAAAATATGAATTTGTTACATATTTATGTCAACAGTTACTATTACATTATAGTTTATGGTTATATTTATTATTAAAATTTAGTTTATTAAGTTTTCAATTTTTTCCCATACAGATTTTTGACTTATTCATAGTTTTAATATTTTTTATATTTATTTTAAAAAACATCGATTTTTATAAAAATATAAATTTGTTATAAGTACAATTGAAATTGTAAATTATCAAAAAAATGTCTCAAATTGCAAGCTTTGTATTTTTCCGCTCGGTGCCTCTGGTAGGTAGAAGCCTCCCTCTTAAAAATAATAATTTAATTAATAATAATAATTATTTGTGACTTACCATCATCAGTTTTGAGCACCGATATACAGCGAGCGTTTTTACTCACCTAGGGGTTATTTGATTTGCTCCCCACTATGCATATACTAACGCTAAAGCATTTACATCCTTTGTAGAACGAGATTTGTACCGCGGCGTCGGGATGGAACTAAATGACCCAGATCAGCGAAATATAAACACCATAGCTTTCTGAATTTGTACATAGGTGACACCGTGAAATAAGGAGTATTTAATTTAATTAATTTAATACCACATACATTATTATGTTACTACATAATTTGGAATCATTGCTTTATTTATTTGTATAATAATAATACATATCTCTATAAAATTGCGACGGGTTTAAATGGATAACATACATTAAGTAGTTCATGTAATTAAGTACCTATTAGTTATTATGATAAATAGTATTATGACAATGATAAAAATATCGGGCATGTATTTTTGACATGATATCGATGTGGGGATGGTTCCTACGAACCCTTGAGGTAGAGCCGGCTCTGCCGACAGGCATAACAGAAGCGTATGACAGGTAAGTACAGAGATGACAGAATTTAGGTTGCACTGATTTTATGACTTTTGTCTCATCGGAATATTTAAGCAAACATTATTTGCACCAATTCACGAGTGCTACGGCTCTTTGACTTGCATGTCATAGAATGTAATAGAGGCCTGGTTGTTAATTTGTGATATAATTTTGAATTTTGGTAAGATTTAATAATTGTATGACTGGTTTGAACTGCGGCAGGTTGCAACAACTCGTAGCTATAGCTGCAGGCTAGATATTCATCGCTAGACTCAAGCAAAGTGTCTGGATATGGAGGATGTAGTCGAAAAAGCAATGAGAAGCTATAAGCTTGTAGATTATAGTTTCTTAATTTTTTTGAGCCTGCTTGAGTCTTTTGAGAATGCTGGGCACTCGGCAAACAGAATGAGAGAAATATGGATATCATTGAGAGGAGAGAATTGAGAAGAATCTTTGGGGCTGTTCAAGAAAGTGTCATTTGGAAGTCAAGATCACGTGGCATATGAAAATGCAGACACTGCGGTGGATCAGCCCCGTGCATAGAATACCGGAGGATATACCGGCGAGGTGGGCTATATACGCAACCCCCGATGGCAAGATGAGACAGGACAACCAAAATTGTATAGGTGGACTGCGCCACGGGAGATTTTAAAATGATCGTTCAAAACAACTGAAGAGTGTCGTCGCTGGATCGTCCAGGATTGAGGTAGTTTTTGAAGGAGGCCAAGACACGCCGAGGGTTCTAGTGCCATGAATGATGATAATATTTTTGAGCCACGGTCCAGATTAGGGTAAAATAATACTAACTACATAATTATAATATAATGTTATATTTTTATTGATATTACACAATACTTTTTTTCCACCATGTCCGATCCTAATAGGATCATATGGGCCTCCACAGAGTAGACGTTTGTATTAACAGATTTTGTTTTTTACGAGAAATGGATGTCAGCCACTTGCTCAACCTATTAGGTCCATACCCTGGACTCACACACAAATTGAAAAACAATATGTGTACTTGCCAGACCCAGGATTGGGACCCACGGCGTGATAGTCCAATGCTTAAGCCGCGCGGCCACCGTGGGTGTCAATAAAAATATTACACAATATAGTACACATATATATTGTTAAGAATATTAAGATCTATTATTTTTTTATATTTATCATGTTATGATTTATAATAATACAACTAGGTACACTTGTTTATGGTTTTTATTGTAAATAAATTATATAGTAAAATTATTCAAGGATAACTACTTTTTCATTGATGAACTTGATAAACTGTTGAGTGATTGGCTATTATCTACATATAAAAACAATAAATCGCACAAAGACAGTTGGGTATTTACCCAACTATTTTTTTTTCATACAATGAACCTGTCAAGTAGTAATTTATTATTAATTCAAAATGGATGACTGATGATAAATAAATTGTCACAAGCAACATTTTTTTTAAGTGGACTCAACACTGACTTAATGATGTTTAAATAAAATAAAATATATCGTTATTAAGTTAAAACAATCTTTTCGTCACATTCAAAACAGCTAATTATCAAACTACATTTCATCGATATTAAAAATCATAACAGTGCGTGTAACTACTGCTTTCATTGATCCATCATTTTACAAGCTTTTTGTTTAGTGTACGTTTATCTTTGAATTAAATAATTACAAGATAAATTAACTTTTTATATACTTACAACGTTTTTAAATTTTCTGTTGAATCATATAAACTTGACTTGACTAGCTTAAACGATAAGAAAAATTGTACTTGATAGAAATACTGAATAAATATAGTATACGATGTAGAATATGAAATGTCATTTTGATATTTCATATTAATTTCCATAGTAATGCACGTATATATTAATAATTTAGTTAGTAGGACCCCAGACCCCTCTAGCAACCGATAATAGTGTTTTATTTTTAACGGATTTCTTCCGAAATAACTTTTCATACAAAACAGAATTAACCGAAAATGAATTCAATTCTATTTAAAGATGGCTAAAAGTATTAAAAGAATGCATTGGCATCGTGTTCTGATATATCCTAAAAGTTTAAATAATGTCTAGCTAGTCGGGAAGTTAGTTAAAAATCTATTGCAAGATTTGAACTGGATAAACAACCACCGGAAAAATAAGAATTTGACCTAATAAAAACGTTGTAAAAAATAGATATTTTCAGTGGCGCGTTTAGTGACGTAGAGGCCCGAGTCTAGGGAATTCAATCTCGATCCAAAATTTTGATACCTGGATTTCGGGATTATAATTTATTTAACGGTCCCGGGATTGGTGTTTTTTTCGATAGTTAATATTATTTTCTTTTTTATTTATACAAATAGCTTTGATAAAATCGGTCAAAAATGTCTAGTAGGTATAATTTGTATCAATATTGTGTACGTTCAATCTTGGAAATACATGGGTTTAATATGGAGTAGATACGTAAAAAATATTGTAATATAGATAGTAATGTGAAAGTAAAAGTTATTTTTTATTTATTTAAGAAAAGAAAACATTCATAAAATTCGGCGTAGAAACAATTGCCCGCCTAAACGTCAGTGGCACTGGCGGTTAGACGCAGTTCGTATGCCAGAACGTCAGTGACGTCTAGCTGGTTATTAAATAAACGAATTTATTATTTTTCTAATGTTCTTACGATTGCGTATGACAACAAAAATGGTTATTTATTATCCGTGAGCATCCGGAGACTCCCCCTGTGACATGTGCAGGTACATCCACTTCACTAACATAATTTTGTACACATTGATTGTGATTGATAAAAAAATCAATCCCGAAGTTTTCGGGATTATGTTTACTAGTCCCGGGATTCATAGGTATCGAAAATTGTCCGAGATCCCGTGATTGGATTCCCTATGCTCGACTGACTGACGATGACAAAGGCATATACAGTAAAAAAACGGGTTTGGGTCGAAATCCCGAAGGCCGGAATCCCGAAGGCCGAAATCCCGAATGATAAAATTCCGAATGACCGAAATCCCGAAAAATAAAAAAATACAGACCCGAAAACCCATTTTTCTACAAAAAGATGGTTTATTGTCTCTCTTGTAAAATTTGCGCAATTCAAGATAAGTGAAGATTGCAAAAATTTATACAGGAGAGACAAACTCATTTTTTCTACAAAAAATGGTTTTTCGTCCCTCTTGTAAAATTTGCGCAATTCAAGATAGGTGCTAAGATTGCGCAATTATTACTGTTTGTATTTTTTTATTTTTCGAGATTTCGGCCTTCGGGATTCCGGCCATTCGGGATTTCAGCTATTCGGGATTTCGGCCAATCGATATTTCAGCATTCGGGATTTCGTCCGGCACCCTTTATTTTTTCCAAATAAATCCATGCATTTAAATTTGTTATTTATTTATTTATTATTTATCTAATCGATATTATTAAAAAAAATCAAATTGTGAGACATACCTACTGTTTTTTTTTTGTATTAATTGATAATTTTATGACAAGCGTATTTGGATCTATAGTCTAAGAAGCCCCCCTTTTAAATTATTCGATGAATCGTTTATACCATTTGCTTCAAAGTTATTGATTGATTCAAAACGCTGGTAATTTTTCAGTAAAATGTATTTATTTGTATTGTTCGTAATTCAGTCTCTGGATGTTCCCATACGTTATACTGCCACTTAAGTAAGTAGTATTTTCTGGCTATTGATACCTATTTTAATTGACTGAGGACATTTAAATTAGAGGGCGTTGAAGATAAATAAGGGGCGGTGGAAGCAAAAATAAATTATAAGACTGTGCAGATAGGTATATATTTCATTTGTTCTCTAACTTAAACTTAAAATCATAGTTATAAGAGTATATGCCTCATAACTTTGCACTCCAGCTATTGGATGAAAATGATGTAATAGGTATATTCTAAAAATACTTTTTTTTACATATATTATCTATTTATTTATTTATTGCTGCATATATTAATAATAATAATATATTAATATCATTTGATCTAATTTTATGCGAGGTAATCAGGCAAAGATGCTTATCAGTGTATAAAAAGTGAAAAAAGTGCAAAGTTATAAAACGTATACTCTACTAGATTTTTCAAATAAACATGACTTGCAAGTTATATCGATATTATGTACTCGTGTCCGTTGACTGGTTTTAACAAGTGTTAGGAAAATCACAATCAAATTTACAGTATCAAAAAATTGTGAGATGAAGATTTGATTTTATCTTTTTAGTTGTTACCACTTGGAGGTTCTCCATACTAGGGATTCCAATCCCGGGATCCTGAGCTATTTTCGATACCTATGAATCCCGGGATTCATAAACATAATCCCGAAACTTTCGGGATTGGTTTTTTATCAGTTTTATGGAAAATAAAATAAAAACGAAAATATACAAGAAAAAATAGTTTTAATAACAAATAACTACATTAGAAATAAACTGAGTTTGAATGAATTTTGATTTATACCCTTGTGTAAGTTGCCGATTCATTTTATTTTTTCACATAAATTAATAAAAATGAAAAAGATTAGAAAAAAGAAATGCTTCGCACTTTTAACAAAGTAATTCCACCATGATCTTATACGTTTTACGGCAGTTTCATATTTGGCTGACTAATTAGATTTATGAAGCGGAAAGGCCACAAGTACACCATGATTTGCTTTCCTCGACCATGTCCGATCCTAATAGGATCATAATATGGGCCTCCACATAGAGGTTTGTATTAACAGATTTTGTTTTTTCTCGCTAACCCATTCATTAAGTCTTTACTATCAGAAACAGCAATATCATATAAAATTCACATTATTATTTATATTACAATATTATTTACTCCATTAAACTTATGTATTTCCAAGATTGAACGTATACAATAATAACAAAATGTCTTAAATAGTATAAATTATACTAGATTTATTTTCGACCGATTTTATCAATTTTATTTGTAAATATAAAATTTTTATATTAACATTGGAAAAAAATGCCGATCCTGGGATTGTCAAATTGTAATCCCGAAATCCCGGGATCAGAATTTTGGCTCGGGATTGGATTCCCTACTCCATACTGATTTGAATCAATGATTTGATGCTATTTTAACACTGCAACAATATGTCTAGAAGCCCAATGACAGTGATGTAGTTTAACAGTAGTGTGTTTAGAAAAACTTCATCACATAAATATATTGTGTCCTCACGAGGCGTCAAACCCAGAGTTCCCGGATGAATGGCCACGCATTGCAACTACGAGAGCAGTACGTGCGAGAACTTAATAATTATAGAAGTAGCATCGAATGATGAATAATTGAAATATCAATTCAAAGATGACTACCAAAAAGTTTGACTAATACTAAAAAACTTTATCTTGTATTATGGACTATCATAAAAAAAACCTTTTTAATTGCATTTTCATCGTCATATTTACTGGAACGTAGGTTCATCGTGGTCACAAGTATGTTAACTAAAGAAAGAAGACAACTGCAAATAACGTATGTAGTAATTTAAGAATGTTGCTGACAAAAATAAAGCCGAACATTTACAGATTTATATTTTGAGAATTTTTTTATGGTACGTGTTGGAATCGAGGAAAGTTTAGAGTTGGATTTAAACTCTTGGATTGTTGAAAACTGAAGGGAAGCGGTTAATATCCACCAGTTGCCAAGGGTGTAGGTAGGCTGTAAAGGTCCAACATAAATAGTGCACACTGAACTTTGGCAGTCAAACGTATTTGATTTCATTGGACTAAAACTACAATAATAATGTCGATAGTATTTGTTTGTTTTTGAAATTTAATTAAACCTTGCCTAATCCTAGGCATTCGTTTATCTATAAAATATCTAAAATTATGCCATTAAACCATACATAATACTAGATATTTTATAAATACAAGAAGCTTTTTTAACGATTATGGTTTGTTTAAGCAGGGCTTAATGAATTTTAAAAAACTAACCAACACCATTATTAATGTAATAATATGTATTATTTTTATTCAACGAAATCAAATAAGTCAGCAATATTTTTGTCGGATCGCCCATACCATACTTACATTATCGGTTCCATGACAAAACAGAACAACGATAAATATAACTATGACCTTTCAGGAAAAATATAAATTTAATATTGAAATTAACCTAACTCTATTATGTTGATATATTTTTAATAGCACAGATTTTCAGTTCGCCATAATAAATCAAATTATATATCTAATTTTTACATTCCTAATCGCTAGAAAGCCTCAAACAAACTGGACTTTGCCGGCAAGCTTAGGATATCTTATCTTAATCAATATAATATGTTTAAAATGATTGGGTGACTAGGTACAACAAAATAATGACCTAACCTAACCTAAGCTAACCTAACCTAACCTAATCTAACCTAAATAGATTCCACATAAATTAATGTTTCATTTTTCCCCTGGCTGTTCTGTTTTGTCATGTTCTGTTTTGTCTTGTTCTGTTTTGTCATGTTCTGTTTTGTCATGTTCTGTTTTGTCTTGTTCTGTTTTGTCATGTTCTGTTTTGTCTTGTTCTGTTTTGTCATGTTCTGTTTTGTCTTGTTCTGTTTTGTCATGTTCTGTTTTGTCATGTTCTGTTTTGTCTTGTTCTGTTTTGTCATGTTCTGTTTTGTCATGTTCTGTTTTGTCTTGTTCTGTTTTGTCATGTTCTGTTTTGTCTTGTTCTGTTTTGTCATGTTCTGTTTTGTCATGTTCTGTTTTGTCTTGTTCTGTTTTGTCTTGTTCTGTTTTGTCATGTTCTGTTTTGTCTTTTTCTGTTTTGTCATGTTCTGTTTTGTCATGTTCTGTTTTGTCTTGTTCTGTTTTGTCATGTTCTGTTTTGTCTTGTTCTGTTTTGTCATGTTCTGTTTTGTCATGTTCTGTTTTGTCATGTTATGTTTTGTCTTGTTCTGTTTTGTCATGTTCTGTTTTGTCTTTTTCTGTTTTGTCATGTTCTGTTTTGTCATGTTCTGTTTTGTCATGTTCTGTTTTGTCATGTTCTGTTTTGTCATGTTCTGTTTTGTCATGTTCTGTTTTGTCTTGTTCTGTTTTGTCTTGTTCTGTTTTGTCTTGTTCTGTTTTGTCATGTTCTGTTTTGTCTTGTTCTGTTTTGTCATGTTCTGTTTTGTCATGTTCTGTTTTGTCTTGTTCTGTTTTGTCATGTTCTGTTTTGTCTTGTTCTGTTTTGTCATGTTCTGTTTTGTCATGTTCTGTTTTGTCATGTTCTGTTTTGTCATGTTCTGTTTTGTCATGTTCTGTTTTGTCATGTTATGTTTTGTCATGTTCTGTTTTGTCATGTTCTGTTTTGTCTTGTTCTGTTTTGTCATGTTCTGTTTTGTCATGTTCTGTTTTGTCATGTTCTGTTTTGTCATGTTCTGTTTTGTCATGTTCTGTTTTGTCATGTTCTGTTTTGTCATGTTCTGTTTTGTCATGTTCTGTTTTATCATATTCTGTTTTGTCATGTTCTGTTTTGTCATGTTCTGTTTTGTCTATTGTAGTGCACTATTTATGTCGAAATTTAACAGCCTACCGTGGCTACCTCTACCCTTCGCCACTGAGATCCACATAATGTTATAACGTCAGAAAGAAGAAGAAATTTTACTATTCAGACAAGAATTATTAGGTACCTACTTAGGTACATTATATGTTTTTGGTAAATATACTTATCTAAATTATGCGATTCAATTGATAATGCTAATAAGATCTGTGATCTAAGATGTTATTGAAGATTTGTCATGTTTTTTTTCATTATTCTAGTAAGTACCAAATTGAAATCATGTTCAAGTGGTAGGAAATAATGCGTTATATTTATATCTCTCGTGTTATCAAGTTGTCATTTTATTCTATAAACAGCTGAAGATTACAATCGATAATTAAAAATAGGCAGAAGCGTGATTTATTTGACAACCCGTCACATTGGACGATTTTATTGTTATTAATTAGCTAGGTAATTAATTTTGTGTGTCTGAAGAATACGTGGATCAATATTGAAGTTATATTTTTTTGCGGAAATAATGGATATAAAATATTTTATACATAGTACATCCTGGAATTTCCATACATGCAGGTTTTCCTCCAAATATGCTAACAGTGACGTCCCTAGACAAAATGCCGCCCCTAAGCAGCGCCAAAATGCCTCCACATTTTTTATACAGTATTTTTATCATGCTTTCATGACTCCAATATCTAAGAAATGTGTTGTATGGGTACATGACTTAAGTACAACTTTTGCTTCAATATACAATATTGCGAGTCCACGGTTTCAGATACATTAAAAAATACACCTGACAATTTCCAAAACTCGTGAGTGACTGGCAAACATTTTTAACAAAATTAATTAAGTATGCGTCTACCTATAATTCAAATTTGATTCGCAAATCTGCACGTGTCATTGCTATTCACCAAGGACGTTACGTCCAAGAACAACGGAAGTAAACTAGACATCGCGAACCGGACAAAAAATTATAGTCCGATGAAAACTTGTATAGTAATTAATACATTTTGTTTCCAACCAGTGAACTGAATTTTTTAATGGAAAGATATTTCTTTTATTACTAAGTTTAGGTAGCTATTTCTATAGGTGCTCCTCGATTTGCCGCCCTTCGTGTGTAACTGCCGCCCCCAAGCGACGCTCAATGCTCGATTATGTTGACTTTTATAAAATAAATATAAATACTTATATCATAATATTTTAGAACAGCTAATTTTTAAAATACCATAAATCCGGGTGCAGGAAAATCTCTCTCAAATTCAACGTATGTTAAATAAACAAGATTTTGGTTTTCGAAATATGTTAAGGCTATACCTCAGCTGAGGCATGGTCTAAAAAGATCGTGACTAGGCGATGCGCGGATTGTGGATCGCGGGTGCAAATGACGCGAGCTAAACGAAATATATTTTGTCATAAAAATTCAACATGCGTTCTTTTTATGTTATGTTTATTATTATATTCGTAATAATAATAGTATATTCATTGACACGTTTTCTTTTTCAAGTACATGCGGAACGTTTTTTAGTCATCTTTACACGTTTTAAGAATATATTCCTCCGACGCCATCACAAAACAAATTGACGTACAAACAGGTCGCCCATCGCTCTCCGAATGGCAACGCGGCCGAAATTTCGTTCCACATACAGTTGAAAATTATTTGCCGTTTCACTTATGTACGCTCTTAATTCATCGGGTCAATTCTATAAGAATTTATTTGAGGGATTTTGTTTTAATGTTATTTAACTTTTGATGGTTAATTTAAGTCTATATATTAACATTTAGGCAGCATAAACTTACACACTATACACTAAATTGAATATACAATATAGTGGTGAAAGTAATGAAAAAATAACATTAAATTCATTTTCGAACAGCGTAAACGTGTATGCTTTCTGAATACCGAAAATACCGGTATTTTGGATTTTTGAAACAGGTATTTCGGTATTGATAAATAATTGAATACCAGTTTTGAAATACCAGTATTGAAATCCCTAACTGCAATGGCTGCTGTTTTTTAATGTCCATTGTGATCACTTGCTCGAGTGCAGTTAAACGGTTTTAAAGTTTTTTTTTTAAACTAAATAATAATGCCGGAATGTTGTATTATTGGCTGCTTAGGTATCTACTTACTGGTCAAGACGGACTCTCTTTTTATAGGCCTAAAATTCGTAAATCTGATGTCATAGCACATGGATGGCGAACCCTTTTACGTACGCGTGCCAAAATTTCCCAAATAATATTTTTCGACTGTATGACGTGCCAAGCAGTTTTTCATGGCGAAAAAAGTCTTTCAAAAGAAAACAATTCTATTAAAATGGCTTAAAAATTACAATTGAGTTCGAGTTTGAGCCGGAGGCATATCTTTTATTCTTTGAATATTTTGTTCCTTGTTTTCAAAATTTTCAAAGAGATCCTGGAAGCATTTAAACCACTCTTCTCTCATATTATATTCTTCATCACTGAACGGTTTTCGATTTTTAGAGATTGTTTGAGGCAAAATACAAAGCAGTTATTATATTTCATAATTAATTTCATAAGGTCTGTTAATTGAATAATTTTATTTTTAATTGCCCGATCCTAAGGACCGAACTATGCAATCGTATATTTACATCAAACATAATGATTATTCTTGAAAAGGATTTTCCTGCTATTTTTATACAATGCGATTTGTCATTTATGCATGAATTTTGACGTTTCCGTTCGCGCATTTTTTGGTAAACACAGTGTGAAAACCGAAGAAAATACGCATGGCTATGTCGTCATTATTTTTTTATATTATACTATGTAAGTACCTACTCATATATTTATTCGTAAATGTTTTTTTTTTAAATAATAATATTTATATAAAATAGTAATTTATTTTGTCTTCAAAATGAAACATTCGCGTGCCATGCAAAATCATCTCGCGTGCCATTGATTCGCCATCTCTGTCATAGCAGTTAGTAGTAAAATGAACCTGTTATGCGGAGTCATTTGTAGTGGATCAGACTTTTTTTTTGCTTCAATTTCATACATTTAGGGTTCAACAGCTTTGGTTCGACTTTTTTTTACCTCCTCAATTTTTGCTGCATAGTATAATTCATTTTCATTGAATATTATTCTAATTCATTCATAATCATTTTCGCATGCATTAAGATAATATCCCCACGAATTTGCCATTCTCCAAGATCTCGGATGATTTCTCGCGATCGGGAAAAATTAAGTAGGTACGATTTTCAGAATAAAAAAAAATCTAAAAGATACCATGCCTAAATAATGAACGGATGGTCACCATAGTTATAGTCTAAATCGAGACCTCCTCCACGACACTCGGTCCTTCGCTCTTGCTCTTCATCTTATCCCACATTGTCTCCAAAGCGAAGTTTCGATCTTCCCACGAGACCTCCCTGTGAACTAACGTTTTCTTTATAAGAGTCCTGACTAAACCATATTATGTTACATAATTTCTGAATAATCTGTACATAATTTGTGATTCAATTTAATAATGTACTTGTTCAGTATTATATGTCCAATAAATAATATTTTCTTTGGCATTAGAAGGAATTTATAATACGACATTTTGCAGTGGACAATAATATTTTTGCCTTTGATCTTGCAACTTAAACTCCTTTGCGTTTTATTCATTTCTTGCAAACAAATCAAAAGTAAATTGTTTCACATTTGCAATTTTTTTGTCAATTATTGATGCATGCAAATACATGCATGCTGCTTAACCCCATTTTACTCAAAGCATATAAATAGTGAGAAACACAAATAAAACTGCTGCTTGTGATATTTCAATTCCTGGCTTTAGCACAAAATTAGAATCTACAATTTTATAAAGCTTATCTAATTGAGTGAATTATTAATTAAGATAGTTAGTTATCTTAGCAGAGTCTACAAGAAACCATTAAATCAAAATTCTTTTGTGTTTCATTTAAAATTAAAATAATGATCTTTTGGGTTGTTATAATAGCAACCGGCGGATTAATTTTGGCGGGAAGCTGTCAAATCGATGACACATTCATGACACTTCAAGTTGATGAGCAAACAACATGGCCGACACATATGATAACAGCTGATTTGCATGCTGAACATCGTAAGACAGTTACAGAGTTTGCAAAGGATTATTTTGTTTACAAGAGAATTAGTTCAGTCTTGTTTTTTATTTGCTGGCCCAACAGAGGTAAGGGGACATTGCGGTTATTCTAATATTGGTGCCTACCTACTAAACCAGGGTTGGCGAACCTTTTTACGTACGCGTGCCAAAATTTCCCTAATATCTATTATTTTTCGGCTATTTGCGTGTCAAGTAGTTTCTTCATGGGAAAGAAATAGTTTTCAAGAATTCTATTTAAAAAGATGATGAATGATGATATCCTAGATACCACTCATAGAAGATATCACACATTATAGCTTTATCACTTTTTTCAATTACGGCATATTTCGATCCACCAATTTTGAAACTGTCTGCCAGAATTACTACTACTAGCTCCACCTTTGCTTCTTATTTTGTGCAGCCATTTTTGTGGGTAGAAATTTAATGAAATTGTTTGTTAATGTATTAATTAGTTTGGTTCTTTACACACAAATTGACAGCAGAATTGCTCCGATCAGACTAGGAATTCTCTCTCTACAGTGTTCTCAAGCATTATAAATCGATCAAAATTAGAGGTTCACGGCACGGCATCCCCCGCCGCCTGATGAGGTTAGTACGATAATATTATATATGACGCATCAAGCCCAAAGACCGACCTATGCAATTATATATTTAGTAATAAATTAGTAATGCGTATTATTGGAGAGTATTTGCCTGCTATTTTTTATACAATGCGATCTATCATTTATTATTATTATTAAAGGTATTTTTTCTCTTTAATCGCTTGTCATGTAAAATCATCTCGCGTGCCACCAGTGGCACGCGTGTCATAGGTTCGCCACCACTCTTAACTAAACAGTAGGACACGGTTTGTAACTACGTAATTATACGTACCTATTTAATACAAAATGTTGCTATGTATTATGTTAATAAAATAACAAGAGCAAATTCATATTCGCAATATCGCCATTATAATAATGTATGTAAATAATAAATGCTCTCATTATTCTGCAATCTGAAAAATATACAAAAAATTAACATACCTACTTTATTCCTTGAGTTATTAATAATTATTATTGTTAATTAAAATATATAAACACCGACGTATTATTATTATTGGGTTACATTAATAATCTTAATGCTTTTCAAACTTTTTCATTAATACGTCTCCCGAAATCTGAAAAAAAACAAGGCTCCAAGACAGTAGGCATTTCATTTGATATTAATATTTTTCATTGTTACCTATTGTGTTAGGTATTTATCATTGTACCCATGGCCTCCACATCTTGAAGCGGGCCCCAGGCCAAGATATTTGGTGGCCCTCTACCTATCGCTAAGGTTAAGGGCAGTGGGATAGTCTACTTAGTACTGTTTCCCAAATTCTACACCGAAGTTATCATTTAAGTATATCAACCATCATATTTTTCACTATTAGAGTAAATGTGTGATGTGTGTTAATCTCTCCTAACTGGTCGACCAGTCAGGAGACGTCGGATCCCTCCTATGCCCGGTTCCCCAGGCTAGAGCCCTGTCAGCTCCACCCCTCTTGTGGGGGCCATGATTGTACCTATGTTTTTTTTAAGATGTAATATATATTATGTTTATTGGTAGATATTATTTTCAAATATTTCACGATTTCTTAGAAGAAGCTTTATACCTCTTATAGATACCTATACCATCATAAATCGTCCGATGTTCGAATTTAGAACTAAATTCATCTCAGTATAAAAAGTATTGAATGATAGGTACCTATGTCAAATGTTAGCATATTGTGGCGCCCTCACTCAGCGGATAACTTAAACCAGTCGATCTATATAATAGCGGGCCATAGCATATTAGTTTGAGAAACATTACTTATTTAGAATTCAATATTTACATATTTACGCTAGATTAATGCACATTCAAAAGCTAGTCGTCATTAAAACATGGAAAGACGTATAAATGAACTTTACTAAAAGAAAGTCAAGCGCTGATGATATAAATGCAGCCAGTGACGTCTCTAAACAAAAATGCCGGCATAAACAGCGTCAAAATGCCGCTCCATTTTTTATACAGTATTTTTTATTATCCTTTCATGACTCCAATATCTAGGAAATATGTTGTATGGATACATTACTAACAAAATATATAAGTACCACTAAAACATACATAATTTAATTTATACATATTTTTCCCCAAATGTGGGGATTTTTTCGACGTTGGTAATACAGTGGCTTTCTTCTTCACAAAACATGGCAACATTTGTAATGATATTTTTAGCCTGAGATCACAAAGGTTTAGGCATTATTAAGTCGAAAATCGATATAATCGTGGACCAGGAGCAGTAGGTGGCACGCTCTGTATGAAAGGGGTGCATCTTTAGTTTTGACGGTCAACGCAACTTCCGTGCGAACTGTCGACTGTAATTCGCAAATCTGCACGTGTCGTTTATGGTCACCAAGGACGTCGAAAATACATGGAAGTAAACTAGATATCGCGAACCCGACAAAAAAATTCAGTCCTGTTAAACTTTTTATGTTGATTAATACATTTTGTTTCCAACCAGTAAGCTGAATTTTTTAATGGAAAGATATTTTTGATATTACTAAGTTTGGGTAGCTTATTTTATATATACCAAATGATTCTCCTTGATTTGCCCCCCTTCGAGTAACTGCTGCCCCCAAGCGACGCTCAATCTGCCTACCTATCCTTGTCACTTTGATAAAGCACTGCGGATTCAATTCTTTGTATATTTTATACATTAATTAAATGTTTTTTTTTTGTATTAAGTACTTCCAATGTGATAATGTGTATATATTCATAATGTCATAAAATATAAATACCTAATCATTACATTGTAATTTCTAGATGTTTTATTGTTGTCGAAAACCTTTTTTGCCAATGGAATAATGGTTGTTATAAGCAACATATTCTCGGACTCAGGAAACAGTTCTCATCACGGTGAAAGTTTCTATAATTTAATAAAACTTGAAGAAAAGGAGATAGGAGTTATGTTGGATTACGAATGCCTTGGAAAGGACTTCATTTTGGAGGAGGTAATAATAATTAAAATACTATTGTATCAATAATGCACACTATAGCCTTCCACATAATATTATTATGACGTCAAACGATGTTGGTTATTTTAACCCCCCACCCCCTCATCGTCACACAGACTTCTACCCCCCCTGTATATATTACGTCACATTTATGACACCCTCTCCCGCTTTAAATGTTGGAAAATAAAAAGAAAAATGTTTTTTGTATTTATCCTTAAATTCCTTTATCTTTTCTATATTTTTCATTGTTAATATAAAAATTTTAATAATAACAAATAACATTGATAAAATCAGTCAAAAATCAATCTAGTATAATTTATACTATTTAAGACATTTAGTGTTAATATTGTATACCTACGTTCAATCTTGGAAATACATAAGTTTAATGGAGTAAATAATATTGTAATATAAAAAAATAATGTGAGTTTAATATGAGATTGCTGTTCCTGATAGTAAAGACTTAATGAATAATATGTTAGCGAGATTTAAAATAGTAAAGCAAATCATGGTGTACTTATGGCCTTTCCGCTTCATTAATCTAATTAGTCAGCCAAATATGAAACTGCCGTAAAACGTATGAGATCATGGTGGAATTACTTTGTTAAAAGTGCAAAGCTTTGTTTTTTCCAATCTTTCTCATTTTTATTAATTCATGTGAAAAAATAAAATGAATCGGCAACTTACACATGGGTATAAATCAAACTTCATTCAAACTCAGTTTATTTCTAATTTAGTTATTTGTTATTAAAAGTATTTTTTCTGTTATATTTTCGTTTTTATTTTATTTTCCATAAAAATTGATAAAAATATCAATCCCGAAATCTTCGGGATTATGTTTACCAATCCCGGGGTTCATAGGTATCGGAAATAGCTCGGGATCCCGGGATTGGAATCCCTAATCAGACAATATTCAGTGAAAGAAAAAAATATTAAAAATAAAAACCTACGCAGTTAAATCATAATAATATAATATGCAGATAAATGTATTGCGATATTATTATTATGTTTTTTTTTTCAAAAACACAAGAGTCAAAACAATATTTTCATGAAATGAAGAAATAAAAAGATACATATTATGAAGTCATTCATCTCCACTAAAACATTATTTATTTTGCTCCAAATTATTTGGCTTTTTTAATTCAAATAAAATAAATATATTCAATGCCATAAATTTAGGTGATTTATAGTCAGAAGGATGTTCTATTTGGTTACTCTGTGAGTATTTTTTTCATCACTGTTGCTAATTTGCATTGTGTTAATTGCACATCATAACAATAATTAATGGAAGAGTGAGAATAATTCGGAGCTATTGAAGGTTATATTATATTATCAAGAACACCATAATGAATCCTGCAAACATATAGAAAATAGACATCACATAAAATACATTGTTTTCTATGTGGCCAACAAAATAATATAAGTCAACTCAATTCTTATTAATTTAACTGGTGTTTATGTGGTAGAACCAATGACATTATTAATGGACAACGTACTCAATACAGTAGCTAGCAAGTAAATTCGCGCATAGCGATATTCGCACATGTATAGGTAGACGTCACGCAATTTCCATTATGCGATATCACGCATCGGGAATTTATAGCAATATGACCTTTATTGTAATAGCGTTAGAACAGTGTTTCTAATGTTCATTTGAGCGAACCCGTTCGAACCGAACCATTCGGCAGACCCGACAAAAAGCATCGGGAATTTATAGCAATATCACATTTATTGTAATGGCGTTTGAACAGATTATGTCATTCGGCAGACCCGACAAAAAAGTGAGTGACATTTTTTTTGCAGATGCTTCGTCCATATATTAATGTCATTGGGTATAACCCATTATGATGGTTTTGAAACAAAGTTATTTTTGTTAATTCCAAATTAATACCTAATTGAATCATTTACGTTGACAGATTTTCGGGCTATAAACCCATCTTCTAACTGAAGTTGAAGGTTCACTAACTCAATTTTTGTTATGGCCCCGCCCCCTTCACAATGGCTCAAGCAAGGCGAAATCTTGGCACCCTTTGATGCATGTTGAAATCAACACGTATATCGCCCTCTTCACAATCGTGAGCACCACCTGACCACAAACAATATTTGCCCAAATTAGGTCAAAATTATTAAGGGTTATAATTTAATAGAAATCTAGTGTGTTATAATATAATTTAATACGTAGATATCAATATCTGACTACAAAACATTGAGTGTTTTTATAGGGTTGACAAAACTGTATACCTACCATTTTCATTATTTTAGGCCTCAAAATTGGAAATATTCAACTCATCTTATAAGTGGTTGATAATAATTGACAGAAGTAATGTTAAGAATTCTTCAATTCTTACGGAATCTAAAGATTTGAATTCATCAATTATTGGTGAAAACATTTTTGAAAATTCGGAAATATTTACATCAATGAAGGAGAGGAATTTGAATATCGATTCGGAAATAACCGTGGCATTGACAGAAGGCAAGAATTAATATTATATTTATCTAAAGCAGTGTTTTTCAACCAGTGTTCTAGGAGTGTCATCCTAGTGTGCTGCTATTTTTTCTTACATTTTAGAACATAATAGTTAATTTTCATTTTGTTCAAATTCTACATTCACTAGAAATCTTTCTCATACCAACTTTTTGTCTTTTGCGATATAGAACTCTAAAAATGATTAATTTGAAGACCTGATACAAATTGACTTGTGTGAGTTGCACTTTATAGACACAATGAGAATCATGGCGATGCTTCGTGTGTCGTGGGAGTTTGGCAAAGGGTCAAGTGTGCCACTTTGTAAAAATGTTAAAAAAAACACTGATCAACAAATAGGTAGTATGAATTCAGATTTTAGTAAAAAAATAATATTCTTAAAAGTAATATTATAATATTATTTAGTCGACAGTGATGCAATGAACGAATTATCCGCACTTATGATGATGGCATAAGTATTTACAACATTGATTCAATACATTCTGAGATTGTAGTAAATACCTACTGATCGAATGATAAAAGTTTTTTTTTTATTTTGGAACATGATAAATTTTGTTTTAAAACACTTACTTAATGTAAAAATCATAGAGCAATATAACGAGGGCTTAGTGTCAAACAACACTATCCACAAAAGTGTAACTTTACAGGAGAGCCAAAAATCGTTATTTTAGATTCTTATTACTCAACAAGGGAAATTTTATTTAAAACCTAATGTTAATATTTTATAATTTATTGTGTATTGTACATTTATCTTGCTTATGATGATGTTAAAATTTATAGGGATAGTTTTAAAAAAATATGAAAACAAGGGTAACATATGTAGTTAGTGTTAAACTTTACTGACGATTTAATAAGAAATTAGAAAAAATTGACATAACGTTGTTTGACTATCATGTAGCCGTACATGTAAAATAACGTTATCTCAACAAAAAAAAAAACACTTTTTTGTAGATAACGTTGTCTGACTTTAAGCACTCGATAATATTCTCTACTTTGGCAGTATTGAATGTATTGTTTGTAAATAAAAAAGAAAATGGTGACATGCTATTGACGTCTTACAAATTAATATTGTTATTGATATTATTAACTTGATTTATGGGATGGTGCAAGGATTTACCTAAATTTTAGTTATAACGTTCTTACAGTAAGTTGTCAACATTTTTTTTGTTCAATACTAGATACAGAATATTTAACAATGCCATTTTCTTATTATTGATTAGTATTATTAATAAGTATGTAGGTATCATAATTTAAAAGACAGTATTGACTGTTTTCCTTGGCGGAATTTGAATAAGATTATGTATAATAATTCGCATGAGTCATAAATGGTCGATAGCTTAAATGATAAGTGCTGGACAGTGAATGGTGTGAGTTCGATGAAACTTTTTATGTATATTTTTTCTAATATGTACGTTTTGGAGGTTTTTCAAAATAATGTAATGTTTTACCAACAGGAGATCTGGAAATGAATGATAAAATATCTGATGAATTTTCTGCCGACTTCAATTTGTATGATGTTTATAACGTCTACACAAAACTCGGTGGGGAAATAAATATAACTAAAATGGGAAAATGGAACTCGCAGAAAGGTGAGCACCAAATTTCATATTTCATTCACGTCAATAAGAAGTTACAACATATTTTATAAACATGAATTAAACAAGATCCAACATCTGCAATTAGCTGTCTACGTCAGTGCTTCTCAAACTTTTTCATACCACGGCCCCCGAAATCAGAAAAAAAATCCAAGGCTCTCCTCGTCATTAATTTTAGTTTTTAGTGACAAACAGTGCTTTATACCAGTTATTATTATTATAGTTAGGTACATTCTTATTAAAAATAACAGAACATTTTCATTTACTTGCATGTAAAGCAAAAAATTAAAAAAAAAATAACCGAAAACTAGCTTCAAATTTATTACAACTACAGTCTTCAAAAACAATTTAATGAGAGGGGTGTGATTGCATATTTTTACATAATAAATCAATATCCGGTACAATGTTTGAAATACCAATTCGCAGGGTTTGCTCCAAAGTCTCCATTGAAAGACACGACCTGTGCTTATTTTTTATTACCAGTTATGATGAAATTGCTGTTAATGGATATTTTTGCTGCTGCCTTATCCAAAATTCTGCAAGACTTTCATTAAATTCGACTTCAATGGAATTAATTATCTGCCCTTGTAATATGATCATATTTTAAGGATTTATCAAAATGGTGTTCTTATCCAATTGTACTTTTGGTGTTGATTTAAGTTTGGGAAATAAATGTTGACATACTGAAATATTTCGCGGCTCCCTGTCAGGAGTTCCAGGGCCCCATAGGGATCCACGCCCCCCAGTTTGAGAAGTACCTACTGGTCTACGTGACACATAATATTATGGATTAACATGTACTGACAAAGTACCGAATTAATGGTCCAGATAGAAAACGGATTGTGGGAACACCATGACTTGGGTGGCTTGATGGAATACAAAGAGACTTGTGAGCGCTAGGAGTGATCAACTGAAGAAGGAGAGCGTAGGATCAGGCAGAGTGAAGTCTGCTTGAGGTGACTAAGGCTTACCTCGGGATGTAGTAACAGAGAAGATGGGAAAATTTTTGTGTTTGATCTGCCCTCACTTTTATTTAATTCTTGTTTTATAATTTATTATTTTTATTTAAGGCTTAGATATTTTTCTAAAAGAACAAAAATACACCAGACGAAATAATTTTCATGGCCTTATTATGCGAGCAGTAACAGTGGTAAGTAAGAAAAATTATTTATTTCATGATTTTTACAACTGTTATTATTTAAAAAAAAAAATAATGAAGGATAAAGCATGTATGAAATTGTTTTTAGATGGTAACAAAACCTGAACGTCCAGTACTAGAGGTCTTGCAAGATCCAACCTATACGTATGGAGTCAATGGGATGACAAAACTCAATTCAGCCCTGTTGGATTTATTACAAGTTATGTATAACTTCAGGTTGGTGCTAACAGATGGCATTGCAATAGTATGAAGTAGCTGTCAAATCGAAATTCTAATTTATGTTTTGATTATGATGTAGGTATCATTTTGATTTCCTATTAAAAATGAATTGCAATAATAAAATAATATGTAAAATGTGTGTTTTAGAGTCATCTATGTTGTAACCGATGTCTGGGGTGGAATGAATGCTGATGGAACTGAAAATGTAAGCATAATTAGTATCACTTTATTTCATTAAAATACACAATGCTGTGTTTTGCTTCAAGATAATATTATTTTGTTGTAGACTATAAATTTGAATAAAAGTCCATCAAAAACTCAATTTCCCATTTACAGAAGGTTTTGCCATGGACTCAATGATAACTACTTATGCACCTACCTACCTAGTAGAAGAATTTCAATTTTATTTATATGTAAAACTGATATTAAGAGGTGTTCAATGTCGTTTTAAAGTCTCAAAATAAAATTAATAATGCTAATATGTGTGTATTATTGGCCTCCATCTGACCAAGTAAACAAAGTATTCAAACAAAAGAAATTGATAAATATTGTCCTTTATGAACTACTCATTGAATTTGTATAATAATTGGATAAAAATTCAAGCAATCTGATGATTGCATTGTACCATGTCATCGAAAATGGCTGCTTTACAATGCATGTATTTAAATAACCATTGGAAAATTACACAAATGATATCGATCATTTGGATGATAACATGCGATTCACGAACGCACAAAGGAAATCACTACAAATAATAATACTAGCTGGATCCAGCTGGCGATGGCTGATTGATAGCAATACAGTATCAAATCAGTTTGGCGACATGTTCATGGTTATTGTTTCACTATAATTATATGCTGCACTTCATACAAAAATTCTGATGAACAAGATGTTAATCCGACCAATACTGATGTACGGGTCGAAGTGATGGACTCTCACCGAGGTAGATATATTCAAGAGGAAGGTGCTACAAAGGATATATGGGCAAATATTATAAGGAGAAAAATGGCGTATTAGACATAATTTGGAGCTCTACAACCTCTTCCAAGAAGAATGTCTCGCTGCATTCGTTAAACTTGGTAGACTTCGATGGTTTGGCCATCTAGCAAGAATGGATAGTGCTCAAATGCAGAGAGATATTTGGTCTGTTCATGGAGGTCAATAATTGGCAGGCAGTAACTCCAGTCGTTGGACGATGTCACCAAAGATGTTAGAGTGGCCGTTGCAGACATCTGAAGGACACTGGTCCTGGATAGGTAGAGATAGAGGAAGCTCTTGGATGAGACTAGGACCTGAGTTGTTGGCCCACTTATGATGATGATGATAATTAAGTATAATATGTTTTAGGGTATGATGGGAGTGCTTCAAAGTCGAAATGCTGAAGTTTCTGCAACTGGGGTTCGATATGTAGCAGAAAGAATGGACCATGCTCATTTTCTATTTCAAACATGGGCAATTGAGTAAGTAATATTGTAGATATTAGGCCAGGTAAGATTAGATTAAATAATTAGAGATTCATATTTACATAATATATAATTTTAGAGTTTCCTTCTTCTTTCGTGTCCCTGAAGAAACCGTGGGTCCAATGCGGAGTCATTTTGCTGAACCTCTAGGAAGCTCTTGCTGGGTATGCGTAGCGGCTTCATCGTTATTGCTAACAATTGCTTTGACTCTAGCAACGATCATACAGAGGCGCCGACAAGTTAAGTTAAGTCCTGAAATAGGAAGCATTTATGGATGCTTCGCCGTCATTGCTGCTTTGTGTCAGCAGGGTATGTATTAGTTTTCGTAATTTTAATAATACCATTATATAATATTTACTTCTTATAATTCAATAATGCCGGTGATAAAAGAAATTTGAATAATATTTTTACAAATAATTCTATAAGTACATAATATAACGATATCGAAACAACAAAAACACAAAATAATCAGTTATTTCTGACAGTAGTAGCAGTTGGTAAAACAGTTTTTTTCTTGTACCAAATTCTAAAAATGTTAAACAGATGGTGATAAATATAATTTTTCGACTTTAATACTAAATTAATGAATTATTTGATGCCAATAATTATGATTATAATCCCGTTAAATTTTGTTATAGTTTTTGAAGTTGGACCTTCATCATGGAAAACAAAAACAGGAGATAAAACTAGGCCATATTCTGCAGTATCTGGTAAAAAACAGGACTTATTCAATAATGTACCATCCACATACAAAAACTGGAATATTTCCAAATCTTATTTAGTAACAATAAATATTAGATGAATAGAATTTAATATTTTTCATCCATTATTATTAGACAATTATGATGGCCAAGCGGTAACGTGTTGGCTTCAGCCGGCTCGCACATCAAACCCCGTCTCGTCTGCAACGTGTCGAATACGTCGATGTGACGTGATCGTTATTACAAAACACACGTTGCTAAACGGAGCTCCGCACATTGGTGGAATGAAATTTTTTAGTTTGAAAAAAAAACATCTAGTGCTGCTAGTAACAAATCGGCTGCGAGTTGAAGCTGCCAGAATGCATACGCATACCTACAAATTGGTCATTCCTATACCGGCTCGCCAGTCGCCTCATTTCAATATATTACGTTTCGAGAGGTTACGCGCGGCAGTCGCTAGGTGCCTATGTGCGCAGTCTACATATGTAACATCGGAGCGACATTTCTAGAAGGTTTGATTTATGGCTGTGTGGCAGACGGGATGAGTTTAGATGTGAGAGCATGCTTTATTGTTGTGTTTCCCGGGTTCAAATCCCAGGACTGGAAAATTTTACATGTTGTTTTTCAATCTCTGTTCGAGCCAAAGTATGGCCCTAATAGGTTGAGCTAGTGGCTAACATCCATTTCTCGTGAAAAGAAATATATTAGTACAACCTCCACTCTGTGGAAACTCATAATATAATAATCCTCTTAGGATCAAGCATGGTGATGTAATGTAAAATGTAATTATTAGAATCAGGTATGGAGCCTCGGTATTTATCAGGACGAATGGTGTACTTCGTAACATTCATGTTCAGCTTGCTTCTGTATAACTATTATACGTCGAGTGTCGTCTCCTCGCTTCTCAGTGCTCCTCCGAGGGTCTTAGGAGGTCTGGAAGAGTTGGTTTCAGGACCTCTAGAGCTGATATTTGAGGACATCGGATACACTAGGACTCTTTTCGACGTGAGTGAATATATTATCACATTGATATCACCAGATTTACCATTGTGCTTAGCTAAAGGGGCCCAGGTCCCTGGAGCCCAAAAAATAAATGGAAAAAATCTTTAGCACCATTTTTAAAATTATGTTTTGATCAGTTGTATTTTTGGGGGTTCCAATATGTTTTAGCGCAGGGCCCTTTATAAACCCGACCCTACTGGCTACCCCTTGATTTGGCAGTTTTCATGAATGATTCGTACATAGTCATTGATTTCAGATATGTCCCCACCTGCAAGTACACAAACAAAAGTGAATGTGCAGTCTTAAAATAATATAATTTTATCTTATTATTATATTTACTTGTTCATGAATGCAGATTAATATCTTATTTATATATTATACAGAGATGATTTTGGTATGATTACTGTCAAAAGTTGATATGTCGATAATTTAGGTATTTAAAGTTAACAACAGATAATGTGTCTATATATAAATATGTATGCTAAAAAAAAATTCAAGGCCATACAATATGGTTTACAAACTTTAGGTTACTACGCCTCCCTTTTAAAACAATCTAATCTTGGCGCCTCCCCTCCTTTATTTCATTAAATACATTTTTACACAAAGTGCTTTTTTTATACTAAACTGGCTCGATATATGGATTTCATTGCATCTAATGCAGAAAATTCCGTTTCGCATAAATATGATGTTACAAATAGTAGCAGTACCTATTTGCATTGCTTTTCTTGACAAAGTATTATATTAGTTTTCAGTTCGATTCAACCAAAATTGAACAAAGGTTTTTGTTTCCATATAGCCATCTTTATTAGTCAGGATATACACTACAAATAATTATAAAATAAAATCCTACATGTGAATTATCATCAATCACACACACCACACGTCATATCAAATTGTATCACACAGACACATATTATATTATAAAATGTTCACATTCTGTAATCGAAACAGCGCTGCGGGCGACTTTTTTTTACTAATAGAACGAATTTGTGGTGTGTTTATCTAACTTAACTGGTCGATCCGCAATGCCGGGCCCCCAGGCTGGAGCCATGTCAGCCCCCCTCTTGTGGGGGCCATGCAAAATAGTATAGAAATGAGGTATAATAAAATTAGTCTCCATACAGGTTTGCAAACAACCTAACTTTCATAGGACTGTTTTTTTATGTAGTTTATAACTAGCTGCTGTTTTATAAACTATCCACTTGCAAATTGTAAACCTGTGGCTACATTATCGTGTTAAAGTTTTCGCGCCTCCCTTTGTAACAGTCCGCACCCCCCAGTTTAAGCACTATGAAATTAGCATTATGTCTGATTTTAGAGACCATTAATACATAACATGATTTCGAGACTTACCAACTTTTGGCAGTAACTCCACGTATATTAAAGTATATGATGATGTATCTATCATCCATTGGTCTGATAATGATTTTTTTATTTGTACACTATTTCTAACTCAGGGCAGCTTTTTTCACCGAACACCTGTTGATAATTTAACTACCAACAATGACCATAAATATTATTATAAAAACACAAAAACATTAGAAAAAAATAAAATAAAATAATTGATACCTATTATAATTATTAGACTGTCCCATAAACAAAACACATGTTGAGCACCCATCATAAAAAGTCATAAACTGTATTATTTGAATACATGAACATGTCTATAGACGAACTATTAGAGAAGAGTGAATCGTTAATATTGAAGTATTTATACAAAAGTTTAATTACAAAATCAACGGATATAAATCTATATCGAAATGTGGGTTTGAAGCAGTCGGAGTGGATATGTTGACTACAACGATTAAATTTAATAAAATTCAGTAGGTACATATTACTTTTTAACAATGGCAATTTAGTAAGGACCTAATGACTTTATTTTTTTATCCCAATGCAGAATCCAAATTATTCATTTCAACCTACCCGCAAGAAACTGGAAAAGTTTATGGTCGCCACAAAAGTAAAGACGACGAATAGAAAGATGCCTATATTTCTCAATCCTACGGATGGCATCGAATTAGTAAGGAAAGGAGGTGAGTATGTAGAAATGAGTATTTGTAATTTATGATTTTAATAATATATTTTAAGCAAGACAAATATGGACACTCCAAACCAAACCGCCTCGCACCGCACTTGGCCTTAATCAAGCGTATCATGAGGCCCTGCAATTTGGTGTGAAGCATCAGCAGTTGTTTATGCCTGGGAATGTCTCAGGAGCAGATACCCAAGACTGAGATTTGCCACGCTCTCAAGTGAGCTTTGACTGAGTTTACTGAAAGACGTAATTTAATAAAAAGTGCCTTGAGAGAGAAAGGCACGGAGACCTCACAGAAATAAATGAATTTAATGATATATAAGATACACAAAACGTCCGCAATAAGACGTCACAATTTTTTTAAATGCAATTTAATTGGCCTTTGTGGCGACCAGGTCGGACGGCCCAATAGGCCCAACAGCTGATTGGACAGATTTCAGCTTCTCTTCCCTCTTGGAGCTGGTAAGCCCAAGATCATAGAGCTTGGCAGCGAATCCACCATGGCCGGTCAAAAACTAACTGGTGTTGTAGTCAGCATCTCTTCCCTCTTAGAACACATTCTCGGACATTCCCAGAGAATGTGGTTCGCATCCTATAGTACTCCACCACATGGACATGTTAGCCGGGTAGGTCCAAGCTCATAGAGCTTGGCAGCAAATCCACCATGGCCTGTCAAAAACTAACTGGTATTATAGTGGTCAAGAGTCAATTATTTTGTTATCAATTTGAAGCAATCGAAACGATTAGAATTGAAAATCTAGCATAAGGCTGAAAATATGGTAGAGCAAGACAAAATTAATGTTTGAGTAATGTTACAACATAATAACATAATGTTACATTATAAATGCCAGTAGTTTTCACATCTTTTCGAACGTGTTTTAGGCAGAGTTCCCAGACGTCCTCTTTTACCCGGACATGTCCTCTTTTTTGAGGTCAATGTCCTTGTCCGGAATCTTTTTCATTTTTATTGACTAATGTGTCCTTATGTGTTATTTACTTATGTTACTGATGTGTCGTTATGCTATGAACATTTTATGCTCCTATTTGGTATATTTGACAAAATATTTTTTTCATTCATTTATTTAAAAGAATTATCGTAGGTACTGATACCGGCCTTTCTCCGTCGAAAAGAATGGTGAAGGCCGTTTCACTAGCAGGCCAGAAGCGGGGTGGAATTGAGAAAAACGCACGTTGAGGCAGTTTATTATATCGTTATGCAGGGTAGTCGTTGGCGGTGGGTTGGTCATGGCGATGGTAATGTCGGTTTGGCGGGCTGCATACGCGGCGTCAGTGGCTGTTAGATTGAGATCTTGTGGCTTGGGATACTTGATGCTTGCTTGGCGCCGACGCGGTCTTGTTGGCTGGAGAATTGCAGATGCTGGCTGGGCTGCAGATGCTTGTTGCTCCGCGTCCGAGGCGATGCTTGCTGTTTGGCGTCCAATGCGATAGAGAGGATCGGGGCTTGCGGCTTGGCTGGAGAATCTGGAGATGCTCCTTGTTCGGGGTCCGAGGCGAGAGAGAGCTTTTCGCGCCCATCCAACTGACAGATTCGCGGCGTCCTTTTTGTCGTGTCGGTCGCGAACCTCCCTGTTTTACCGACGGCGCTGTTTCGAGTGGCCGTTTTTGGTAGACCGCGTCTGTGTTTTGGCGGGAGCGTAAACGAAATCGAATTTCTGATTTTTTTGAGGCGGGCTCCGCTCGGCCGAGGGTTGCGAGAACCGCGAAGAGTGGACTTAGGCTGTGGTGTTTTGGGAAAGATGATGGTTCGGTCCGCCCTTTGAGGTGGTCTCCTGTGGGAGACCTTCATCTGGTATCAGTACCTTACTATATTTCTCAATCTAGATTACGTATGAGAATACGTCATGATTACAAAATTATTACATTTTGGGGTAAATTATTGAGATCTAGCAATCATTTGCATACCACGGTTCAATTACAGTGGCGAAATACATCACAGAAACACTCTTTAATCTTTCTCGAATTGAGAAAATCACATGTATGTATTGTGAGATCACCGGGATTGAACCCAGAGACCTGGTATGGCATTGGACTATGGGACAGATACTGATTATGAAATATGTCTTCTTTTTATCATCATCAAATATGGGAACCCTAGTTTTAAGCCTTACATAATATCAGCACTCGAAATGGAAAAATTTATGAACCAGAGCACTCAACAGCTTTCTGAAGATATTTACATAGTTATCAAATTTTATGTGTATTTCATAAACATCATTGTTTTAGATTTTCCTCAGACCATCAAATTATTTTTTCCACGAGACGGAGCGATAATTTTACCGATTTCATGAACAGGAAGGGTGCTCAGGTTCATTTCGAGCCCTGCGTAATATGTAATTCAATAATTTGGCCAATGCCAAAACACTTAGGATGAGTTTTAACTTCTAGGTTATGCGTATCAGACAGAGCCTGAGACAGCTTATCCATTGATAGCGGACACGTTTGACCAAGATGAGATTTGTGACCTGCAAGCTATCGCCATGCTCGAGGCTCCCATTTTTTTTGCTGTGCAGAAGAACTCGCCGCTTAAGGAGATCTTTATGATCGGGTGAGATACTACAAAAATAATTATACCTAAATATATAGTTCTTATGTATGTTTTGTCAGTTTGAAGAAGCATCGGTATTGGATGTTGTTGCAATGAGAGATTTATTTGTTATACTCACCTGCCCCTTCCAATATTTTTAATTGCTTAACCGTGTATAACTACCATATAAAATAAATGTGCTTTGTTGAATTGTTAAATTAGTAAGTAGGTATATAAATAAATGTGTATAGTAAAGTTTCCAACCAAATAAATTAATTTTTGAAATTTTAAATGAAAAAATTTATCAGGTCGATCGACAAAAACTTGCTTGGTATTATTGATCAAGAATGTGTTTGTTCCCAAAATCCCATTGATTCTGAGAGATTTTCCTATAACTTCATCACCGTGTTCAACTTGAAAAGGATCATATGGGCCATAATGTTTTTATGAGAAATGGATGTTAACCACTTGCTCAACGTATTACGTTCTATCACTCACAACAGTATAAGCCTACACGTTAGCGCTCAGCTATTGTGGGTGTATATGAATGAAATACCTGTCATCAATTAGATACTACACCACTCCCTGAAATGATGTCCCGATGAGACTCTCTGCCGACCATAGAAAGTGACCTCAAGGCACAAGGGTTACTATAGGTATAATCAAATGGCGATATTATGTATAATTTTATTTTACTAATATTTATTGCAATCAAGGGTTGATAACATAAAAATATTAATAACCATAAATATTTAATTTTGGTTACATCAGTTTTTGAAAATAGATACCTCATTTTCTCTACAACAAAGCTTAATATAGACCTTTATCTTAACAAAATCTTTATGATGTTGTTATCCATTGCTCAACTTATTGAGTCCATATGAGTTAGCTGGCGCACATATTCAACAAAATAGTAACTAAATTTAAGTTGAAAGAAGCAGGTGTTCTAGCTTATGGTCGATGGTGGGCACAATTATTTATGTTATTAGTGTAGAAAATAATATAATATCCTTGCTATTGCAGGCTAATAAGACTCAGAGAGCAAGGCCACAGTTGGCGAGCAGAGCGCCTGTTTCAAGCGGCGACACCAAAGTGTGACGGATTAGGTGGACGCGCCCTTCCAGTGCCTCTCGGTAGAGCTGCTCCTGCCATTTTGATCACTATCATCGGTGGAGTCGTTTCGTTGGTTATTCTTGGATTGGAATTTGCTCATGCGAGGTTTGTATGACAAGATGGCTTCAGTCAAATATCTGTGTTGTTGAGAAGTTTATTCACATGCATCTATCTGCATGGCTGCAACTGCAAGACCTCATGTAATTCATATGCTGCATGGAACTCTTCTTATTCGACTATCACCTGACCAAATACCACTAACTTTTCCAGTCTGTTGTCCGCAAACAGCGCAGGAAAACCGATGAGAGTCAATGTGAAGCATGTTGACAATTATTTAATTATGTCGAGCCATCTATGAGATGCTATTTTCCTCCAGTACTATATTCAAAATACATCTACAGTGAAACCCCGATTTTATGTTTTTGAAGTGACTGACAAAAATAACATAAAAAAGTGGCTAATTTAACTTAACTATGAAACGTTATACCATCATGTTGTTTCTCAGTACGGTTACTAAATTTAAACACAACATAGTTAACCATATTTTCTACTAAATTAACTAAAAATGAATACCATTAACTTTAATCAATATTTACCGGCGACGTTTACAAGAAATATTTAATTCAGCTTCAGAAATTCTATCTTACTCTAACGCATACTGCGGAGATATAAAAGCGTGCCGAATGCTTTCTCACTCGCACTTGTGGTTCGTTTTTGTTCAGGCCTTGGTTTGGAGCATATTGTATCAACGTGTTCTTTCACCTTTTGGAGAATGTTCCTTTCAACCGATAATGTTTCTCTTTGGTGAGTCACTATTTTAACGGATTTAAAAAAAAAACATTAAAAAACAACAAAAACTTACACAATCACATGTGTAACCTTAATCTTGGGTACTGCAAATATGTCTATGAATAGAAATGAAGATATGCGTCTGGAATTCATTCCAATGATTGCCGTGCATTGAATTGAATGTGTTCAAATAAATTGTATTTTTAATTTTAGTACATAATTAATATTATAATAGACTTTTCAATATTTCAAACGTAAATAATAATTGTGGGAAGTAAAAATGTAAAACGGGGAAATATAATTTATAATGTACTTAAATGAAACAAAACTACAGAAACTACTTGCAAACAACGGTAAAACGTGAATTCCGGCACGTAAAATCGTTGGCGGTACAAACCTAGGAAGATTCAAGATAGAAAATTACAAATTAATTCACTCAATTTGTATTATATAACATAAGAATTTAATTGCTCTTCTTTTCAGATACATGGCAAAGAAGTTTTACGGAAGAAAAATAATTATTCAAGAGAAAATAAATAAGTATTGGTTTTTCACTGACTGCAAAAAAAATCCCTAGATTAAATTATATGGGATTTCATGAAATAGATACTATTAGATGAAATATGAAATAGATACTACAGATAATACTGAGAATTATATTATAAAACAATTATACTAGCACATTTTAGCACTATAATTTAGCGATTCACGGAGATATCACGATTATAAGAAAGCATTAAATAATTGACATTATAGAAAATTGTAGGTTTATTTACAAGTAAAAGATATTATTATCTATATATTATATGTATTATAGAAAACCTAACTGTCATAAGCGCTTCTTTTGATGGTACAAAAAGTGCAGCCACCATAGGTAGAGTAATAATAGGTACAGATAGAATGAGGTTTTGAATTTGAACAGGAAATAACACACCGACGCTTCTGTTGTTTCCCCTAACCCTGTGCTTTCTCGCTGCCTACATATTTATTCGAAAATGAATATACCCGATTCATAATATTAATCAATCACTGCTTAGCTTACATATTGACTCAGTTAGCGACAAATGTCAGATTATGCAACGGATTATAATATATCTAATTAAATATAGAAATTGCTTATGTCGTACTTTCACTTGTTAACTACTTATTAATTCCCTTTTTTATCTTCATAAAACATAAAATGGCATTTTATTTACAATTTCTTAGAGTTTGTTTTATTTGTTAATTTCTTAGTGTCACATTGCTGGCAGTCTGACTTAAGGCTATATATACTTCAGCTGAGGCATCGTCTAAAAAGATTGTGACTACGCGACGCGCATATTATGCAAACGACGCGTGACGAACAAAACATAATTTGTCATAAAAATTCAACATGCGTCCATTTAATGTTATGTTTATTGTTATATTAGTAACACGGTGGCCGCGTGGCTTAAGCGTTGGACTATCACGCTGTGGGTCCCAGGTTCGAATCCTGGATCTGGCAAGTACACATATTGTTTTTCAAGTTGTGTATGAGTCAGGGTATGGACTTAATAGGTTGAGCAAGTGGCTGACATCCATTTCTCGTAAAAAAAAAAAACAAAAATCTGTTAATACAAACCTCTACTCTGTGGAGGCCTATATGATCCTATTAGGATTGGACATTGTCTATATTAGTAATAATAGTAATAAAATATTCATTGACATGTTTTCTTTTTCGAGTAAATGCGTAACGTTTTTTTAGTCGTCTTTACACCATTTAAATATATATTCCTCTGACGCCATCACAAAACAAATTGACGTGCTCACAGCTCGACTATCGCTCTCCGATTGGCAACGAGTGCGAAATTACGTCCCACCTATTGTTGAAAATTACTCGCCGTTTCACTGATGTATGCTCTTAAGGTAACTGACATTGAGTCCTAGAAGAAATGCATAGAGTAGCATACTAAATAATCGCTTGTTTAAAATTGGCTGTATTCCGTGGCTGGCAGTCATTGACCAAATAATTAACGAAAAAAATATGGTTGACATCTCAGCTGTCATAATAATCAAATAATTACTATGATAACAGCGTGACATATTGATTTCAATTGAACATTTGACTAATATGAATGATAGTTTTACATTATTTTGTAAACAGGAGATAACCTAAGAAAACATTACAAAACTACAAATAGTACCTAGTTACATGATCACACCCAGATATTTATCGTTTATTATTTAGGAAAAAACATATCATTTTGAGGCTTGATTCTGATTATACTTTATCGAGTAGAGATTGTGGGAAAACCATTTCTAAAATGTCTGGACCCCAGAGGAAAAGATCTCCAATGATTGACAGCTAATATCAAGATGCACCAAGATACAAGGTCAAAATGGCATCATAATATTAGTTTTCAAGCATGCTGATATGTGCATTTTTTTAAATTTATTAGATAAACAACATATTATTAAGAAAAAATAGGTCATTGATTTAAACATCTGTCTATTTTGAATTAAGAGCATGTTTTAGAAGACGGTTTTAAGCAAAACATTCTTCAAAGAAAAATAATAATGCAATTTGCAGTCTATACTACGATATCAGCACAATTCAATCAATCATGGTTGAAAGACACCAAAGACTAAGTCACATTGATACCGGCCTTTCTCTGTCTAACAGTGGAGGCCTCGTCACTGCTAATGGCCAAGTAGTGAGGGTTGACAGTAACGCACATTGTAGGTTTAACAGGTGTATTTTTTCCATATCTTGCAAACAAATTTCAAGCGAGGTAAATGCGACTGGCTTGCTGGAGATGCTTGCGGTTTGGCACGTGGGCATAAGCGGCGTGGTTGGCTACAGGTGATGGCCTCTTGGTGGGCTGCAGATGCGGCATCGCTGGTTGTAGGTAATTGTGGCTTGTTTGGCTGTGAGATGCGGCAAAAACCGCATGGCGGACATTTGAACGAATATCAGGCTTATTAGAAACAAAGATATTTTTTCAATAATGTCCAAGAAACCACAGTGCAAAACAATCATTCGGTTTTGGTTTGTCCAATCTGTGGACCAAACGGCGCCGAGGGTTGTTATGCGGATACCGCCCCCTCTACTACGTGATTGGTAAATGGATCGTTAATCCTTTTCTAATATTAGCGTTGTGTAGCTTTACTGACTACGTCCTCATTACACGTTTGAATACGTTTTAATTTTTATATTAATTTTGTGAGAATTTGAAGCGATCGCTGATAAAGTAGAGTATCTGCTGTTAAATAAATACAAATTCTTAATTAAATGAGTAATATCTCTGGAGTACTCTTTTAATATATTTTAATATAATGTACTTATGTCAAATAAATAAATGTGAAAGATCTTCAAGCATTGAAATATAAAAGGTAATGAACAAACTTTGCTTTTCGTCTCCTGAATATTTCACATATTGTCGCTTTAGACAAACTAATACTGGGACGACGATAAGATTTCAAAGATAGTAAATCCATTTGGGTGTAAAAGAAGAGGCACGCTGAACAACTGTCGGCTTGATGGAACATTGATGACTGGTGTGTTTGGAGTACTGGATCGGAGAGTGGCTACTCCAGATAGAAACAGGCTTACAATCTATATACATATTACTATAATAAGCTTTAATGTACTTTCTATGAGTTAAAAATTGAAGAAAAATACAAAATTCTTATTAATTATTATTACACACTTATCACTGTTGGACACTGAAAGAAACTAATTGTGCTTATTTTTACTTCTGATAATACCTATTTCTACATACATGAGGTATCTCATTTCATATTATATTATGACAAGTAATATTTTTATTTTATTGTAAATAAAGTTTATTAAAACTCTCTATCGTTATAATGTATTGTAGACTTTGAGTTTATGGAAAACTTTCTTTATAGTATTAACCTTTCTGCAGTAATTTCTTATCATTTTTTTGTTTGCATAATAAATAATACATACCATGATAATAAATAAAAGTTATATCGAAATATAAAAACTTGGTTTTTATTATTAATTCATCATTTGAGAGGAAACTTGAGTGAAACACGAATAATCGCTGGGTTTTGAGACACTATTTTTCATAATGAACATCTTATAAATAAAACAAAATATAATTATTTTGAAAGATAGATGTTTTCCTACGAATAGTAAGTAAATATATTTTCAAATACTTGTTTATTAATCCAATTTTCAGAGGTTATTTTATAAGCCACACCAAACAAAATAACATAACTTTGCTTCGAAATATGGAAGAAATAAAACAGAGAATTGTCATGTTATATTATCTTCTGTATTATAATAATATTGAAAATATTTATATAGGTAGGTACTTATAGCATTTTGTGTTTTTTTTTACATGACATTCGATTGACGATATATAAATAATATTGGGACTATCTACAATATTTTTTCCGCAATTTGATTGTAATTTTAATATGTACTAAAATTACAAAATCATCACTTGAAAACTCACTACATTGAATATATAATATGATATCATGTATCGAAAATTTCTTAACAGCAATAACAACTATTATCGATTGACAAAAATAATCGAAGAGACTGGAAACTAAAGATCAAATTTTACAGCAGCAAGTACTTACTACATGCAATTCATTTTCCCATAATCACTTCAGAATCGAATTGACTAAGCACTTCTTTTGCATTTTAATATCTAGTTTATATAATACTTACACGTGCTAGGATTTACGCAGTTGAACGATAGTGGCGAACCTGCCGGAAGAAATACGAAATACACCGCACAAAATATGTTGACGTCTACCGACGTTTGCATTCATACACCTACACTACACTTCATTATAACTCATGTCCGATGCCCGAAACGTCGAGCAAAGAAGGAAGAAGTACACACGGTGGAAACCCAAAAATCTATTATGGTAGAATAACTCATCAACTTCTCGATGCATTTGTTGTTTATTATGAAGTGGCTTTGTACTGGCGTAGATTTGTTGAATGAGATTTATTTGGTTTTTTGCATATTCATTATTCAACTTGAAATACCCACAACATTATGTTTTAATTCACCAACCTGTGTAGGATCGAAGACACGGTAAAAAATAAAGTGACTGACTATCATCCATCTTCATTTTATCACAATATGATAAGCTGTAATGAAGCGATGATCCACTGCCTTAAAACTACAAATCAATACGTCTGCAGTTGACTTTGCCATGATATGTCAAAGTTGAATTATGCGAAAGGCTCTGTTTATAATTATTATTAAATCAAATATCAAATGTAGTAAGTACCTATGTTGTTTTGATTCATATATTAAACTTATCTACTTATCAAAATTACAAGAGTTGCATAATAAAACAGTAATAACAAAATAACATTGATAATAATAAATTGTTATCAATATGATAATATCTGAATAATATATTTTTGTCAGCATGGTGGAAGAAAATGTCAACTTGAAAAATGGTAGTTATGATCTAGCAAATTGGTCATTTTTTACATAGTTATGTTCTGGAAAAATTAGCACAGTCATTTATTATTATATTTCATGTCGTTGTTATAATAATATAAAATTAAGATTGTTACTGGCAAAATATATTGAGTAGACTTATAACGTTTGGCTGCACTATAGTGTCTAGATCTGGAGAAAAACTTTAACATGATTTAACATTTTTTTGCAATATACGTCACTATCGATTCTCATTTCTATTAGACTTATTCCTGTTCCCTTATCGTTTAAGACCGGTTCAGATTAGTCGAGTAACAAAACATGTATGAACAGACAAATTTAGTCGAGTCAATCCATTTTGTTCTAATTTTTTGGTCGAGTAGCACCCCCCCCCCCTACCTCTCAATAAATACCAAACAAGCTACGAGACAAGTCTGAACACGTTATCTTTAGTCAAGTTCATTAGTTGTCGTAGAAATGACATTTCTTTGGAGCGAAGATAGTACCCATAAATTCGTTTCGGAATATTTAAACCATTTTTTCATCCAATTCTTCTGATATAGCAATTATATATTTTTGCTTTGTTACATTGTGCTCTATTCATTTTAATACGTCGCGCACTAATGTACTGTGTTCGGACACTTTTAAGTTACTAAATCATTTAGTGTTAACATCATACGCCACTCGACTAATCTAAACTTGCCTTTAGAGAGGTTCAAACATTTCAACAAACCTTTTTGAGTTGTTTATACAGTTAAAATACTGTATAAATCGCACTCATTTACATACTAATACTTTTATAGCCAGCCTTTGTAATTCGGTCCTGAGCACGGTAATTAGCATAAAAATAACAGAAAAAAATAGTTCAGAAACACACTGTACTATTATAATGAATACAATAGATTGATAAGACAATTTCTTCTATGATAGATAATTTTAAAAATAATCATATACAATAAATTATTATCATTTTATCTATGAAAGCCACTCATAAAAAACGTGAATAAATTAAAAATAAAATATTTAAAATTATTATTAGTGATGATGGTAATTAGATTGAATTCCTTTTTTTATTGATTACATACAAAGTCTTAATTATTATTATTAAAACAAGATAAGGACTGTCAATAGATTCAAAAGAATAAATTTAAATTATCATTTCTTATTATATTATTTGTAAGATAATCTAATCAAGAGAGGAGCAATTAATTAACACTTCCATTGACAGATTTGTTTTCAGTCCCAATTAATTAAAAATTTATTAGTTTTTTAGTCATTGATAGATGTTAACCAGGGAACTCAGAAATAATGGGAACTGAAATACCTAACGGGTAAGGAGAAGCAGGCAACCAATATCGAGTAAGAAATAATACGGGATAAATTTAAACACGTGTCGAGAATAGGTCATACGTCAAATACTGAAAACTGCTTTCGGTTTATGCATTGACGCTCATTTAATATTGGTGTATTACATATACTATTGCGCATTTATAATGCGTGGTTCATTTTCGTAGGATAGGTACTCACTAGGGAATCCAATCCCGAGCCAAATTTTATTTCGGGATTACAATTTGACGATCCCGGGATTGGCATTTTTTTGATAGTTAATATAAAATTTTTATATATACAAAAAACATTGATAAAATCGGTCAAAAATAAATCAAGTATCATTAAATTTATACTATTTAAGACATTTAAAAACTGAGTACATTCAATCTCGGAAATACATAGGTTTAATGGAGTAAATAATATTGTAATATAAATAATAATGTGAGAGTAAAACAGTTTTATTTATTTATGGAAATATAAAAAATACAAATACAAGTTCAATTACAGTACAGTAAAAAATAACATATTGTGTTGACCAGTGGGTGTCAAGAATAGCATTTTCTGGTAGAAACGTCTCTTAAATGTTTCTTAATTTATTTATTCTATTTTCTTAAATTCATATCATTTTTAATTTATGTTAAACCATTTACAAATCTGAACGATTTTCATTTATAAAATTTCATAGAATCAATATTGTGTTTGTGTTTACATTTATTATATGAGATTGCTGTATCTGATAGTAAAGACTTAATGAATGGGTTAGCAACATTAAAAATAGTAAAGTAAATCATGGTTTATGGCCTTTCCGCTTCATTAATCTAATTAGTCAGCCAAATATGAAACTGTCGTAAAATGTATGAGATGGTGGGATCACGTTGTTTAAAGTACGAAGCATTGTTTTTTTCTAATTTTTATTAACATGGGTAATAAATCAAACTTCATTCAAACTCAGTTTATTTCTTATGTAGTTATATGATATTAAAAGTATTTTTTCTGTTATATTTTCTTTTTTATTTTATTTTCCATAAAAATTGATAAAAAAAAATCAATCATGAAAGTTTCGGGATTATGTTTACCAATCCCGGGATTCATAGGTATCGAAAATAGTTCGGGATCTCGGGATTGGAATCCCTAGTACTCACACATTCTAAACCCAAGTACCCGAAGGGCATTAAACCACCACATGGATGCCTTAGAACCCAGTAGATCAACGAACACAATATAAAGTTTGATGGATGAACATGGCAGCTTAACACCTACACAGCGATCGAAATGGGAAAATTTACGAGCCGGAGCGGTCTACAGCTTTCTGAAGATATTCACATAGTTATCAAATTGTAGGTGTTTTTTATAAAAATAAGTGTATTAGATTTTCTATTATATGGCCTATCTAGCTCATTCGGTCAAATTATTTTTTCCACGAGACGGAGCAATAATTTTACCGATTTCACGAACAGGAACGGCGCTCCGGTCATTTCGAGCCCTGCACCCACATGGACGTCTTAATTTTTATTGACATACACATTAAGTTTGGTAGATGTACGTGACAGGAAAGAAATAGGGACCAAGAAGAGTGGAACGAGCTAGGGAAGGTCATCATTCAACAGTGGATTGGGAGCGATTAATAATGGTGGTGATGATGATATATTAACAAAATGATCAAATTACAGGAAATCATTTGCAACTATGTGCAATCATTTTCTAGGTTAATCAAACGTCAACATGTCAAATGTCAATGGCATTATGAACCTGCGGCATCGGTTTGGCCATGATGGTTGTTACTGTTTAATTTAAATAACACACGAGCTCAGTGAATATGTAAGTAACTAAAAGTTGTTATCTTGGATCTCAAAAAGTAACTTTTTGTTATTGTGGTGTTATGTAGTTAGAATAAGACTTAAGTAATAAGTTTGACGGAACTATGTATGCAAGACAAAGAACAGAAGAGAAGGGCGAAAACTTGGGAATCAATGAAGTTTAGTAGCCAGAAAGAGATGGAAATATTTTTTTTGTCATCAACATTATAGTTATTATGCACCTATATACCCCCTGGGGGAATCACTGTTGCATGTCAGACTTCTTTCATCTTTCCATGTGATGCAAGCACCTCATAACTTAGACGTGTACATTCTGTAAATCGTATTAGTCATCTTACGAGATGATGGACTTGAATTGAATAGGTAGGCCAAGTTGAAAAGGCATCTATCTTAGGTGATCCATTAGCCTTCTTCTCCTCGTTTCTCTAAGCTGGCTCGCAGATCAAAACTCTTCTCATCTGCAACGTGACGTGATCGTTATTCACAAAATACATGTTGCCAAATGAAGCTCCGCACATTGGTGGAATGCGACTTTTTTGTTTGAAAAAAAACATCTAGTGCTGCTATCAACAAATTGCATGCGTCTCGGGCTGCGAGTCGAAGACGCCAGAATACATACGCACACCTACGAATTGGTCAATCCTATACTCTACTCTACTATAGTCGCCGCATCCAAATATATATATACGTGTAGAGAGGTTAAGAGCATCTGTCGTTACTGTAGATGTCGCGGTCTTCGGTCACGGTAGAAGGTTTGATTTATGGCTGTGCGGCAGACGGGCGAGTTTAGATGTGAGAGTTTTTATCTATGCATACGTCATATAAGCTGCAGTGACATCCTGCGAGTGTAAGCAGGTTGTAGATCGCTTAGGGGCGGCAAATTAAGGAATCGATACTACGAGGGTGGGTCAATAATTCCTTAGAAAAAAGCATTAAAACAGTTTTTATTTTTGTATTTTTTTTTTATTTCTCAACATAATCTCTTTGGAGCTCAATACACTTGGTTAGACGTTTCTCAATTTTTTTTAAACCGTCAGAAAAATAAATTTTCGGAAGGTCCTCAAAATAAGCATTTGTCCGATCGATGACTTCTTCATTTGAAAAAAAAACGTTGTCCACTTAGCCATTTTTTTAAGTTTGGGAAAAGGAAAAAGTCACTGGGGGCTAAATCTGGCGAATACGGTGGGTGGTCGACCAATTCGAACTTCAATTCTTCAATTTTAGCCATTGATCGTAAACATGTGTGAACACCGGCATTGTCCTGATGAAAGAGGATTTTTTTCCTGTTTAAATGAGGCCGTTTTTCTTCAATTTTGTTTTTTAGCTGGTCCAATAAAGATGCATAATAATCCCCTGTTATTGTTTTTCCTTTTTCCAAATAGTCAACGAAAATAATTCCACGTGCATCCCAAAATACAGTAGCCATAACCTTACCAGCTGATTTTACGGTTTTCGCCTTCTTTGGACATGGTTCGCCTTTCGCAATCCACTGCTTTGACTGTTTTTTCGTCTCGGGAGTATAGTAGTGTATCCATGTTTCATCTACAGTCACAAAGCGACGAAAAAATTCATCCGGATTGCGTTGCATGAGCGACAACAGGGCTTCAGAGGCCACCACCCTATTGCGTTTATTCTCGACTGTGAGCAAACGCGGCACCCATCTTGCAGAAATTTTTTTCATGCCCAATTTGTCATGTAAAATAGAAATGACGCTACCTTTTGAGATCCCTGTAACCTCAATTATCTCACTCAACTTTAATCTTCGGTCACTTAACACCATATCGTGGATTTTATTGATCATTTCTGGTGTAGTCACCTCTACAGGACGTCCTGAGCGTGGTTCATCCTTTGTTGATGTACGACCACGTTTAAATTCATTTAACCAGTTATAAATAGTTGCAAGTGAAGGAGCAGATATGCCGTGAACTAAATCCAACTCATTTTTTATTTCCTTTGCTGTTAACCCTTTTATATTAAAATGTTTAATAACAGCTCTAAACTCAATTTTCTCCATTTTTTTTAAACAAGCAAATTTTTTTTTAAATGTACGAGAAACACACAACAACCCGACCAATCTGATTGAAACTTCGCAGCATACTGAATCGGTAGTGCCGCTGCATGAAAACAAACCGCTTACAGTACTAGTCGCGCCACCTGTCGGCTTTTCTAAGGACTTATTGACCCACCCTCGTATCATAACAACTTCTGAAAGCAGTGGCGATTTTCCAGTATGCGGACGCTTTGTTAGAAAGTGTCCCGACACTTAGTTTAAAGAAATAATAAGAGGCCTCCAAACTTCCACGCACCTAAAACCAACACTGTTTGAGAGAAGGTTGCGTGGAAATGCTCCAATTCTCGGTAGATGATAATTATGTAATTACGTCACTTTGTTGCATTTGTCAGTTTGAGACAGTGAAAATGATAGGTTACCTTACAATTTTCATATAATTTAGGATTCAAAATGAAACGGGACGGTATTCCAAGTCTACCTAAAGACGGCACTTTGCCTAGTGACGTCACTGATAAGCTGAAAGGACGTTTTGGAAATGTGTACAAAATTAACATCCATTATCAAATTCAAATAATAATAACATCATATTTATTTGCTATATTATTTTTAAGTCTGACACAGCATGTGTTGATATAATATGCCTATTGGCTATTACTAATAATTATTGATAACCTCTGTTTTCATGTTGCTATAAGATAGTACTGGAGGAAGAAATAATTTTAATAACCGTATTATTTGAATACAGACTGTACAGGTTATAGCATTAAACCATAGTCTATAAAGTGCTGTGATTAGTATTAAAAATATTTAATAACAATATCTATTAATACAATACTAAGAATATATATTTTTTTATTATTGTATGACTGCATTAAATTTATAGTGTAGATCATTTTAATAAAGTGATTTTTTAAATTTAATTGTAATTCGAAATTCATATCGGTGATTTGGGGACAAATTATTAAAAATTGTCATCTTGCTTAGAACGGGTGTTTAATTAAATTAAATATAAATATTGTAGAGAAAACAGCTAGATTCGATAAGTGATAACGTATTATTTTAATTAAAGAATTTATAAGTTGGTGATTTTTTTTATTATATTGTTAAATGACATTAAGATAATAATTCTGGCTGGACTTATTTCTAATAGGTACGTCGCGATTTTTTGAAAAGGCCAGAAGAATGATTGCAAGGTCAATTAACTTATCGCTCCGTCCCATTATTATCGTCGTGTATTTGGGTTAGGTTTTTGAATTATTACACATTTCGCAAATCTCCAGCCGGCAGTGTCAGTTATCTTCGAATAGTGTTACGGAAAAGAATTTAAGATACAGTGTACTTGCGGAAGATTGTTATAATGGGTAGAAACTTTGATAAGCAGTTGCCAAGAAAAAGAAGCATCCAGATTCGAAGGGATGATACGAAGTTTCGGGACTATTCACACATATTTAAGTAAGTAGACTATTATCAATTTCAATTTAAATTTAAACCATTATTTATTTACAAGATCACGTTGTCAATCGAAACAGATAACTGCAACTTAGACTAATATCTCTTAAAGTACATGTGTACTGAATAAAAATATTCTAATACATTGTAAAGTCACTACAATAATGTATGCAAGCAAATTTAATGTTGTATGGGACTTACTGTTTTGGTATTTAAAAAATAAAATTAGCAGAATAATTGTACCTAGCTTCTAGGTTGTTCTACGTCACTTTCAGTAAAATTCTCAGGAGAGCAATTTGAAAGTTCACATTGAAATAATTGCACAACCAATATAATATATACATATCGACCGTAGAAAGGAAAAAAGACGTAACCCTCAGTTCTTTCAAAATAGGTTTTATTGGATAATAACACCGTTCACGACTAAATACACATTGTCTCCAAAGGATGTAAGCTGCAAATGCCGATTTATTATCTAAATTTAGCTAGCAATTAAAAAAAAAAGAAGGAAGTGTCATGGGAAAAACAACTTAACCATCATTTTTTTGGATTTTTTTTTAATTAAGTCAATAATTAATATCAGATTATGGATATAAAAACCAAATTATTGATTTGGCACTACATTAATCATGAACTTTAAGCTTATCTATGTCTATTTTGTATTTTAACTTAGACCGAAAACCATAACAAAAACGTTTTTGTGCTTCCTGTAAAATTTGATTTGAGTGGATTACGCCCTTTTTCCTTTCCACAGTCGATATATTAAAAACTGTGTTTTGCATATAAAAGAATAACTTATTGTCAACATTATCGACATATCCGTTTATAATTGTTGTATTCTGACTAATAGCTTAAACAGAGTTCTAGAAATGTAACAAAATGGCATTAAAAAGTCATTTTACCTAAAAAATGTGATACAGAACAATCTGGAAATCAGGCAGCAAGATATCTACAGTGAAAATTTTAAATTTTTGATTTAATAATACAAACAAATCGTCGATATACGATTGGTTTGTCAAATATCTGTTTTTGTCGAAATCGACCTTTTAATGCAGAAGGACCATAACCATCCATTTCTTTAAATTGCTTTGTAATGAATACAGCATTCATAATATGCTGTAAAAACAACAATTTAAATACCTCCATGTATTCAAATATAGGATAATGAAATAATTTGTTTTTCGTCTCCTGAACATTTGACATTTTTGGTCTATATGACAAACCAATCCTACAGCGACTAAATGTAATAAGTATTATTAACATACTTATTGGTAACTAATTTGTAAATAATTAAATAAAATTTACCTTATCCACTTCACACGCAAACTTGTTGGATGCGCAATTTTTAAATCTGTGTTTGACAAAAACTGAATGAATATTTATCATAAATCTTATCATTAACATGTTGCATGATATAATGTAGACATATCAAAGATTTCATAATTTGATGCAATTATCCGAGTGTAATATTAATAATTTCTGCTAAAATTTTCCAATAAATCTTTTTTTCATGGTTTGCAAACATGGAAGCACCGTCAACTTAATGCATGCATATATATTTTAATTCGAAACAGTAAAGACAGCATGTTACCCATGACACCATTAAATTTAGCATTGTGAAACAGTATTGACAATGAATAATTTGTCCATTTGTTTGTTAAATCTTCCGCCATAACAAATAATTTATTTTAAATTTGGAATATCCAACATAACGGAAGTGGTTATGTATAACATAGCACTCTCTAACTGAATTAATAGTTTGTTGACTGTTGGAACAGTGGGTATAACTAATGTAATATGGTATTTCCAAAACTTAAAATTTCCAGTTTCAGTACATTACAGTACATAGTAATAATAAGTTTTCACTTTATTTTATTGTATCAATTTGTTATATAAACGAGAATTAATTGTATTCTGTATCACTGTATATTTATTTTGTGAGTGTGAGTAGTGCCTGAAGATGCTGAAAAGTGAAACCCGGTTCGTAAAAAAATACTGGAATTGAGGCGTCTAATTCCAAAAAGCGATAAGTCCGCATTTGGTCAAAATTGAGAAAAAAATATGCACGTATTCTTTGTATAATTTTACACAATATGTATTGATCTATAAATTCTAAAACGCGACAAAACCCTACGAAAAAAGTTTCGATTTATTACAAAAAGCGCCAAGTCCGTGTTTCATATTATTTAAAGCTTGGTTGATTTCGCGCGTATTTAAGTCAGCCAATAAGGGAACGTTCAATATTGGAAATGGCGTCTCCCATGCTGTAGCATCCGGTAAACTCATAACAGTGCCACGGAAATATGTGCCTTATGCGGAATACAATAAAAAGTGATGTTCAAGTAGCGCTACGTCCAATATTATTTTGCCTATATTTATTACATTTAAGAGTTTATCGGCTGAAACAAATTGCCATTTGGTTCTAATTTCGGCATAGAATACAACGGAAAAAATAGTCTCACGTTAAAATAAATAATGGAAACTTGAAACATAAAAACGTTATTTCACGCAAATATCGAATTGTGGACATGTCGCTTTTTGTAATTAGACGCCTCAATTATTAGAATTTACATTCAAATATTATCAAGTACCCTCTATCGATCGTATTAATATATTATTATGTCACCTCAAAATACCCCTTACGATTTAAAAATATATGATAGGTAATAATACAGCTATAGTGCGACTTTTATATCTAGTCTTCGACGTCATCACGGTCGTTTCTGGAACTTAAACCCGCGCTTCGCATTTACTTACCACGCTACTACATTCCCCGCACTAATAATTCAGTTAGTGTTCGATATCACGCGGTGTTTTATTGACATTAAAATGCTAAAATTTTTAGCAGAAGCAGACAAAGAGCATTATTTCGAATGTAAAAATATTGGGAGGAGGAGAAACAGAAAAGAAAGCTTTTCATTCCTCTCAATCGTGTCAAAAATAGATTATTTGCTATGAAAAGTTAAAACGTAAAGAATATGTGATGTAATAGTATCATCGAATGATGTAGAAGACTTAATATAAAAGTCGCACTATAGGTATTTTTTCAACATTTAATTATTGAAGTTTTGGTAATTGTGCCGCAGAGGTGGACACGAGCTATTATATTTTTTTTTTACGAAAACAGTTTATTCTATGTAGACAATTATAATAAATACCCTTTTCTGTCGGCGCATCGGCTTTTCGATCCAATAATCGTTAATTGAAAATTTGAAATTTTGATACACCGTTATCACAAACTAAGATTATATGAGGTAATATTAGGTTGGGGTAGGTTAGATTAGGTTAGGTTAGGTTAGGTTTGGTTTGGTCTAAAAAGAAAGTTGTAAAATCTCATGTCCACCTCTGCGGCACATTTACCGAAGTTTTTATGTAAGGATATGGACTGTAAAAAGTTCTTGTGCAATAATATTATATTGAAAAAAATAACCTGTCAGTATATATTATATACCAGTGATTTCTAACCTGGCAGAATGCGTAAACCATTTTGTAAAATTTCGGGAAGCCCCTTATTGATTGACACAATATACTAGGCTTAGAAAGGCAAATTACAAAATAAAGTATTAAGCAGTAGATTGCAACATACTTTGGAAAATATCTGCCCTTAAGCAGGCTCAAAGCGGCTAATAATCTCAAATTTTATATTAACTCATTTGCGACTAATAGTGTGTACACATGTATGGATTTACTTTACTGGCACCAATAGAGTGTAAATTAAACTATCACGATAATAGCTGTGCTGACTGTCTCGCAAATCTCATTCTTCAAACGCATAGTTGTCGTTGTATGGTGTTATTTGACAGGTTCAGACAGGTTGTGAAAATTGGTAAACGTCAAAATGCTCCACTCTGTACAGTTCATACATTTTTTCCACCAGGTTAGTCACATATGTCTACTGCGCATGCACGATATCGTGCATGTTTCAACTATCGCATAAAAATTCAGAAGCCGCAGAGCTTTTTTGATCCATGCATACAGTCTTGCAACTTGCATGAAACGTGTTTACACTTGCATTTTCTTGTTATGGCCGCGATAATACGTACTGTCAGCAGTAAATCCATGCACGTGTGAACGGGCTATACCAACCAATTTATTTTATTAATAAGTTTTTAACTCAATTGAGCTCTGTGTGGCTATCAATTTTTCAGATGCATTCCATGTCCTAAGCTGAAAGGGAATACAGGTGGTGACCATATAGTATTTAATCTTTTACGATGTCAGTCATCGCTCCCATAAGGGAGAGGGCTGACAGAGCTCTAGCCTGGGGGCCCGGGGCACCGCGTGGCGCGTCTACCTTATAAGTGAGATAAGCACACATCACACATTAGCTCTAATGGTATAAAGTTTAAGAATAGTAACATTTTGAAATAAGTGATTGTGTGATGGTATTCGAAAACGTCATAATTCATTTAATTTATTGAATAATACAAAAAATCGTTAAAAATACACTGAATACCCTTGATTTTACCTGGAACACCAATTGGGAAACGTTTCTGTAGAGCGTCACACTGTTTTTAACCCTAGCGATAGGTAGGGGGCCCCAACAAAGATCCTGGCCTAAGGGGCCGCTTCAGGATGTGGGGACATGATGTCAGCATATAATAATAATATGAATAGTTGTTTTTCTTCTTCTAGGAAATAATTTTTTATAGATTATTATCAATGTGCACACGAAATCATTTGCAGAGATTTGCTATTAGATTAGTGATGATCTTAAATTTATCTTGAAGTGGGTATTGTAAATTATATACCTACCATCTATTATTTGTCTGCTATTATTATCAACAATAATAAGTGTCTGAGGATTAAAAAGATAATAAATATTAAAAATAAAATATGTTATCAAATAAATTGTCATTGATTGATTGTTGTTTCTGATTGATACTTGTAACATCAAAATATAATGACACATAGACATGCTGGCGTGTGTCGATGACTATACTAATTAGTCATACAAATACACTGTTGTATGGACATAATAAACCTAATATAATATATATAATATAACTGTTTAAATGTGAATTATAGATGCCTCAGTCATGGGATTTTCTGTCAGCCTGACAGAAATCAAAGGGTTTCTTTATTGATTAAATACTGTATTGTAGATTCATAAACGTAATACACCCGATCATGGCCCCCACATTCTGAAGTGGGTCCCCAGGCTAGGATCTTTGGCGAGCCGTGAAAAAAGTAAAGGCAGTATGACGCTCTACAGTAGTGTTTTCGGAATGGTGAAAGTGGTAAAATTAAATTAAATTATGGAGTTGTCGAGTTTCAACACACAATTAAAAATTGCATCGCACAATATCACATATTTTAAAATATCAACATTTTTGAAGTAAAATATCGCTGCTGGCGACTTTTCTTACTATTAGAGCAAATTCATGATCTGCATTTATCTCCCATGCCGGGCCCCTCCTGAGCCCGGGCCACCAGAATAGAGCCCTGTCACCCCCCCCCCCCCCTTGTGGGGGCTATGCACCCGATTCTCTTTTTGCACGGTTTTGAAATAACGCGATCCAAGAAAACAGACCAATAATTGTTTTTGAACTGATTTATTTACTATGGTTACAAAAAATTATCCATTCTGATTGCATGCCGGAAACCACTTTGGGCAGAATGTGTAAAACCCATAAATCTTGTATCCACAAATACGTCCGAATATTTTTATCAGAATAATTATGACCTAAATGTTTTTGAATAACGGGATCCAATATCAATATTCCCTGCAGAGTTTTATGATTTTACTGAACAAAAGCCTCGAATTAGAATGTTTTGTGATGAAATATTTGATTCAAATTAAAAATCAATTTTTTACTTGTGGTTATACTGCCCTGCTAAGTAAAAAGACAGTGTTTTTGGTGTTAGTGAAATGAGAACACAAATTTTAAGCTACCTTTTCTCTTATATTATGTAACATTTTTAGATTTTTTTGACATGCTCGTTAATTAAACAATGTCTGTTTAGAGATTATGTCAAAAAAATACAATAATTTGACATAATATAAGAGAAAAAGTAGGTAGTTTAAGACTAGGTAAGTTTAAAAACACTGTCTTTTTACTTAGCAGGGCAAGGCGTGTTGTCATGTGCTGTCACAGTAAGCTGCCGCTACGGGATAAAAGTGTGTAATGTCGTTTTTTTTTGTATTTAAAAATATGTTATCAGACTTATGCTCCCATCCCGTAGTACATTTTGAACCTTTAAACGACATTGTCAGTTAGCAAAATCTGCCAAAATCACCAAAACAACAATGAGGTCACCTCATGCGTACTGCGCTGCATCGACACCCGCATGACTCAATGAACATTTTTTATCATTTTCAACTCATGTCAAAATCACATATTGTGGTTGGCACTATGTATTTTCTATAATAATGTTGTCTATTATATATGATCTGCGGGTCTGTTTGTGCTCAAAATATTATCTATGGATGCAATATCGCAAGTAATTTTAACGTACACACACGTAGAAATTGTTAAAATTAATTGAAATTAGCATGAATAATAATTTAAAATGCTAATGCATTAGTGTTGGTATTCTCCATCATTGAATTTATAGAGATAGATTCTGCAGAATGACGAAACTAGCGACTAAATTTGTCGGCATGTGGTGATGTCATATTGTATTTAAACCTTTAGATCCATCCAAAGTGCGAGGCTCGTTGGTCTAAATCGGTTCAAACATTGAGTGCCACCTCTCATTAATAAAATTATAGGAATTTCCTTTTTATGTACGCTTTGTGGTTTACTATCGGGAAGTATGCAGTGTCCCATAATCGATTTATTAGGAAGCTTTTGTACCAAAAACAATTATCTGCGCTTAGAAACAAAAAAAGGTTTGAAATATGCCAAATGTCAAATTGATGGGATTCGAATTACGATTATTAAGCTACTATGTATGCATCTATGCAAAATGCTGCAAAAATAAAGACTGATTCATCCAGATTTTTCAAATCTAAATATTTTGTACGAAACTTTACTAGCTTACGAACAAAGTCTAGGAATGTATCTCAGTCATAAGTCGAAGGACTCAGGTAATTTTGAATAGATTTGATAATACACATTGGCTTGGAGTCAGATAACAACAGCCTTGACTATTATTCAAACAGTGAATCAGATATTATGATGTCAGAATAATGAACAAGTCATATCATAAATATAATTTATTTAAAAAAATTTCCCACGTGTAATACAGGCTTGTCTCCACTCAGCTGTACTCGTTATCCTAGTGAGGTTCTGAAACTTTGAACTTAGGCATTGCATTGGATCTAGAAGTATTGATCAATATTTTGGCCATTTTATTTATTATAATAAATAGTTGGAAGTATGGGGTGAGATCTTGCGCAATGTGGTTCCACCACTAACTTGATCCGATACATGTAATAATAATTGTACATTACAAATCATTAACGTCGCACACTTCAATAATTCTGACATTATTTATATTCAGACTGGCACCATATAGGTACACTATAAATTTGTAAATAAGAACTCATGGATTCATTCATGAATACTGCCGAATCTTGAGCAGCGGATACAGGGAGATAATTTTTATAATAAGCAAGCGACTGTCCCTTGGTTCAGTTACCAGTGTATACCATACTCATTACATATTATAGAGATATAGCGGCACCCATGATTAAAGTGGTCCATCAATGCATCAAATGCATAGAATGTCGTCGATGTGTAAACAGTTTCTTGCGATTAGAAGTGTTTATGAGTTATTAAAATATAACGTGTGAATACTGCACAATATAAAATGAATAAGCCTGTGCGCCTATTAAAGCCATCTGTGGTTGGGTTTTATGTATCTATGCCCCCTCTAATACTGTGCATGCATACCGCGCTAACTGGCTCCTACATTTGGTATAATGGGGTCAAGTCGTAATGGTCAGAGCTTATAGTGGGCCGCACAGTAATTATAAATTAACAGTTAATATGAACATTAAGTATTTTAATTGTAAATTAACGCACCTTATAAAAAGCATTCCGACAATAGTTTATATTTATTCCTTACAGCGCGAACGCCATAGCTGTTGTGTCCTGATTAGGGGGCCATTAGGTGTAATTAGCATGTTATTTAAATGTGGTAATTAAAAAGTACCTAATTAAATGGTCCGCAGTGAATCGGTTAATATTTAAAATGGTGACACATTCTCCTCAACATGCAAATTTTTCAAAATCCATCAACCTATGACGGTTAGTGCAAATTCTTGTAAATTATTCATTCTTTTTTTTTGGTAGTTGTGTAGATAATCGTTAGTCAAAACAATCTTGCTTTGTCTGAAAATATGTTATTAAACTTACCATTTCTGATCCGTAGACCCCGAGTTTAATTCTCGGTGACGTCAAAGTAATTTTTATGTGATTTTCTCACACCCAATGTTTGTGATTGTTTCTCTTCTATTACTAATATACTACTGTTTCACTACATTACTGTCATTGGGCCTCATAGTTTGTTGCAGTGTTAAAAAGAAAAAAAATAAGACTTTACCAACCACATCATTTATTACAGAAACAAGGATTTATATATAATCAAACGTTTAAATCTGCAACTATTAAATTGTTTTACTTTTGAATACATGAATTATTGCAATGAATTAACAATTTTATCATTTGGCACATTTCAGAAAGAAAACAACATGTCAACTACTAAAATTGGCAGCTGCTGTTATGGGAATAGAGTTTGCATATTCTGCGGAAACCGCCTTCGTTTCGCCAATACTTCTAGAGCTCGGAATGGAACACGAAAAGATGACACTAGTCTGGGCGCTGTCTCCGCTACTAGGATTTTTTCTGGCACCGTTACTCGGATCCTTGAGCGATGGATGCAGAATGTCCCTCGGAAGAAGAAGGCCCTTGATATTATTCCTTGCGGTCGGATTATTCATAGGCCTCATCTTTGTGCCGTACGGAAAAGACTTGGGAATTTTACTCGGCGATATGATAGAACCAGAAAATATGACAGATATTGCGATACCAAATGGTAGTATACCGGGGCCCGTATCTGAAAATATCACTCAGGAGCAGTCAGAGGATAGTGTGATAGATTACTTCCCGTTTAGGGCTGTCGTAATTACAATAATGGGAGTTGTATTAATGGATTTCAATGCTGACGTCTGTCAAAGTCCTGTAAGAGCATATTTGCTGGAAGTCAGCATACCTGGTGAGTCAATATACTTTTAGTCCTTCTGTATGTGAATCCAATTTGTCTTTACATTCTTATTTTATTGAAAGCATTAAGTTTATTTTAGGCCAAGCAATAGTCTTTCTTGTTAGAAATATTATCATAAAGTCATTGTTATTAAAGTAATAGCGTTTGTACACGTGCATGGATTTATTGGCAGCAATAGTGCGTATTTTAAACTATCATGACAATAACTGTTTACACGTAAAAGTGGTGACTGTCTCTTCAATCTCATTCTTCAAGAGTAAGCGAGACGCGATGTTGTCATTTTATGGTACTATTTGACAGGTCGTAAAAATTGGTTAACCTTAAAATGAGTCTCTCTGCGGTGTAGTTAAATTTTTTGACGGCAGGTTTGCCACTATCGTTCAAAAAAACTGTCACATGAAAATTCAGAAGCTTTCGAACTTTTTTTATTCATGCATGCAATCTTGCAACTGCAGAATAATACATGTTTACACGTACTTACATTTTATTGTTATGCAGCATGTCAGCAGTAAATCTGTTTACGTGTAAACGGGGTATTATGCTTTTACTATTCCAAAACACAAATTGAATAAACTTGGTCACAGTATGTAACCCTAAAGTACTCACTTTCTTACATTAATATCATTGGTACGGTGTTTCCGAGTCTCATCTAGCTATTTGAAGAAGTTTTTAATTAAAATTATTTTCAATTTCAGAGGATCACGCCCGTGGACTGAGCACATTTACTGTGATGGCTGGGCTTGGTGGATTTCTCGGATATGCCTTTGGAGGCATCGACTGGAAATCTTTAATAATAGGTAATTACCCACCAAAAATATTGTTTTATCTTCTACAAACAACAAATAGCCATTTTTAATTACAAAGGTTATACATGAAATGTGCAAATGCGGCTAATAGTTATGAAACTTGCAAAGATTATTTAGGCAGATAGTAGAGACATCTATTTTAAATTACCAATAAATCTATACAGTTCAATATTTTTGTGATATGCGACATTTTTGTATGTCAAATGTAAATGGTTGATTTTAATTTTACTTTATTTTTTCCATTATACTGTATATTTAATTTCGTATTCAAAAAAACCATAATTTGTGTTATTCATTAAATAATTGCTATGCAAAAAAGTGTCTTAAAACCCTACAATTTCTCACATTTCACTGAAATTTCCCCTGATTAGTTACTAGATCATTAATAAAATTAACAGGATACAAATAAAAAGTTTAATGATAAACACCCGTGTTGATTAGAATAGTAATTAGATTTTTTTGACTAGTAACACCGTTTGCATGTTGTGAAAAATCTCTTTTAGAATTTGACTGGAGTAAATGGCTGAAACATTCCAGGCACATGGCTCGGAGGGAATATTAAAACAGTGTTTCTCATGGTAACACTCATCTTTATACTGACAATTATCATCACGGCCACCAGCTTTGCAGAGGTGCCGCTGCCACTCCTGGAACATGCAACTTTCGAGCTCACCGGACGATTCAAAGTAAATATCAAGAACTTACTAAAATACTTACTGCATTACGTCATTATTCTTTTGATTTATTTGTGACCCATTATGGGTGAAAGGAGCTTATCATAAATAAAATGAAATGGTTTGGTTTGTAGTAAATAAAATAAAATATATTAAAGGCCTAATGCATAGTATTACATCTTATTTAATTAGGTGGGTTAATGCATTAGTCAACCGATTTTCAGACGCGTAGGAAATAGGTAATGCATAATGATAAATAGATGGCACTTTCTTTGATGAAATTAAATTACTATAATAATAAGTCACCTAATTATTTATTATAAGCAGAAATCAAGTAAAGTTTTAATTTTGAGTACCTACCGATTATGCATGCAAACACGAAAGACTAGCGGTACTAAGCAGGTAGTACTACATTATTGTAATGATTGAAACCAGATTGATATCTATTGTACGCGTGCCTTAAATAACTAACTTGGTATTCAAGAATTTGTCCAAATAGTAGGGATACTTGTATCCACGATATGCGCACTTATTCAATTAATTACGTAGTGATAAAACAACTATTAAATTATAGAAAGTTTATATTAAAAACTATTAATAATTTAAATAATTTTTTTTTAATTATTTACTTTTGGAAACTTGTAATTTTAGAAATGGCAACAATTTTGATCTTATCTTTTTGTAAAATATCTTCTATGCATGGGATCGTAATTAGTTATGTTGTTTTACATAACGTCGACCCTCACGATCATTTTTAAAATCATTACATTTATGTTGTATGTACAAAAAATAATACAATATAGAAACATTTGCTTATTCCGTGCAGCTTAGAACCTGTATATTTGCATATTTCTGATTGAATAAGTGAAACTTTCTACAAGTATTTCGTTTATAGAAATTAATATGATCAGCTGTTTACTGTCCACCATTTTGAATAACATCAAACCAGTGTTGTCAAAATGCAAAAATTTATTTGATTATTCTTTTCCAGCCAACAAAACTAACGAATGGCCACATAGAACAGAAAGAAAATGAACCGACCCAAAATGGTGTAGATCTTGGAGAATCCAATATACAAGAAGAACCAAATAGTGAAGCTGTCAAAGAAAATGGGGTCAATAACGATAAAGAAATTAATGACAATACGGAAGACAGGCAAAAAAAAATATCGTTTGGGAATGGAGTTAAGATTGATGCTGTTGTTGAAATCAATATGGACGATGCAAAGAATGATGAGCTGGAGGAAATCAAGACCGTGGAAGAGACGAAATCAGAAGTAATATCATTCATGCACTGTTTTAAGTCTATCATTTTGATGCCAAATTCTTTGAAGATATTGTATTTGACCAACCTTTTCACGTGGATGTCGCATCTCAGCTACACTCTTTACTTCACTGATTTTGTTGGCGAAAGTGTATTTGGTGGAGATCCTTCGGTGAGCAATCCACAGTATTATCTCGTTGCCATTCAGGCAAAACTTACAATCATTAAAATGGCAGTTTTTAGTTGAAAAATTTAAATCAGAAAAATATAGGTACTCTATCCATCCAATGGTTTTAAGAATAATGTTTTTTTTATTAATTTTATGATTTTTGAGTTATTTATGTTGCTAGTTTGCATGTGTTAAATCTAGCGACATGGGGGTAGGCAGGTTATGTGTTACATATGCGGCACATTATACAGGGCGGCGAATGAAGGATCGAATACAAAAATATTACAACTTTACTATTCAGAGCAGTAGCTATTTTCTATGAAGCGGACGAAGTGGTCGGTTTATTAGAAAGAACCGACATCTTTGTTTAAAAAAAAATCGAAGCATAAAAAATCCTGACAACATAACTATTGTTGTACATATTGTTATACTCATTGCAACACATATTGTAATGGCAGTTTATTGCAAAGCAAAATTTTCATACGGATACCTTAAAACCCGCAGACCTCTACGTATCTAAAACCTGTACGTGCAACATTAAATTTCACCGTGGCACAGTTTGCCGTGAGTTTTCTATTGGAAAGAGCCGTATACTATACGGTCTCCAATATTATTAGATTTAATATGAACATTAACTTAATTTTCATAGCTGATTTTGGCAAAATTCATGAATTCAAGAATGAAAACCTAACCTAACCTAATCTAACCTAAAAAATAAACAAATATATGGGCTATTTTCAAAACTTATTTGCTGCTGGCTTCCTGTAAAGTATAAACCGGCAACAACCGTGTTTTATTTAGACATGAATTTTATGTCAGTACTATACGGTCTTTAATATACGGCCATATATTTCCGATATAACATTTCACGGTGAAGTATAATACGGCAAACTGCATACTTACAAGTTTCCGGACACGCTAAAACCTTACTTACACACAATGGTAGGTACGTCTCTAATTCTCAATAAATGATGTGTATGTCAATTCAAAGATTTTGATGTATTTGTCTGTTTAACAGAGCAAAAAATAAATAATAATATTGATAAGTAGATAACTAACAAATTGCCAGATAATGTGTAGCGGGGATGTGTTAGTATAACATGTAAGGGGACGGTATTCTTAGTCTGCTTAAGGGTGGTATTTTGCCTAGAGACATCACTGGTTAAATTTATCTGCTTTTTTCACATAACAGCCCCGTAGTTTGATTTACTTTATTTACTTTTTTACTATAAATAAAATATCGGACAATTATCAATAAACTTTGCTTTTAAAACCATCGTAAAGGAAATCTACCACATAAACGCCATTATTAATTTGTTTTGTTTTATATTTCGTCTTGATTCCCAAGAATTTTAATCAATGGTATGTATTATGTTTTTTTTCTCCAGGCAGCACATGGATCTGAAGAGTATGAACTTTATAGTAGCGGTGTTCGATTTGGATGCTGGGGAATGGCAGTTTACTCCCTAGCTTGTGCCGGGTATTCGTTCATCATTGAACGCTTGATGAAGAAATTCGGGTAGATAAACAAAAAGAACATTATTATTTCATAAATTAATGATTATTATTTCATAAAATATGTTTTTTTTCTGTCATATTACCTCTTCTCCTTTGAGTGAAGATACATTGTTCATCCCTTCAATTCTGTTAAAGAATTTGTTTGAATTCCACTCGGCCCATCATTTTATTTTAGGTTTTTCTAAATTATTTTCAAAAAGTACGATTGCCGGCTATTCTGCTAGATCTTGCAGGCTGTGTACATTATTCTCAAGGTTCTGATTAATCAATACTCTAATTTATTTAATTAAAGTCATTATAAAAATAATTTTGCTGATTCCGTATATTATATTATAGTAATGAACAATTTTCAATATCTACAATGATTTTACAATAATTCTTCATCTTTTATTTCAGAGCAAAAAGTGTGTACGTGGGAGGACTGATTGTTTACACTATCGGAATGGCCATTTTAGCAGCAGTCAAATCGCCAATTGCCGTACTTATTCTGAGCGTGACTGCTGGTATCGCCTACAGCACACTTTTCACAATACCGTATCTGTTAGTGGCTCACTACCACACAACGGGATGTGTAAGAAACTTTTATCATTTATTATGTTATGTTATTTATTAAAGCTGACAACGGAATTAATAATTGGGAAGTTGGATAGAAAAGGGGCATTGAACATTTTAACTGATATAAGCAAGGTTTATCAGTATGTTTACATTTTGACTACTAGCGCAACCTGTAGTCATAAGATTGAATTGATTTTTGGTGACATAAAGTAGAAATCGAGGATTCTTAAAAAGTGTCCTATTAAAATCGCCCAATTTTACTGTCCCATTGCTAAATTATCCTGCTCCATTTATCACTAAGAGTATAACTATCCAGCATTTATTCAAGTACATAATGTAAATCAGCATTACAATTTTTAGTTAAGTTTAAGTTATTCTAAAGGCATAATAGAGAAAAATAGTTAGGTATCAAAAGTCACTTTAAACCATGTGAAAATCGTTGACAAAGTTGACTGTTGGTGTCATAACTCACATTCTGCAATGAATAATGTGAGTTCTGTCATCAAAGCCTTTCTAACCAATCAGGGAGCTCTATTTCTCATAGTGTGCTGTGTGTCTGCAGCCTTATGCGTCAATGAGATTGAGCTACTTTACGAGCTGCTTGTTGGCGAATTTACAATCTGCCTGTAAAGTCGCCCAGTGTCATCATCAAACAAGTTAACAAGCAGATTGTAAACAATCTACCGAGAAAAGTTGAAAGCCGGTCAACTTTACACGCTACACGCCGGCGTGTGGTCCTACTGCATCTGCGCAGTAGAGCGTAGTAGCGACCTCTCGGTAAAAAACGAACTCCGTTCTGTCAAAATAGTCGTTAGCTTGTTGGCTTCTCAGCGAATGGAAAGTTTTGTGTGTCATCATCACAATCGCAGTAGCTGAATCGCCCGCTTTTAAATTCGCCAACAAACAGCTCGTAAAGTAGCTCAATATTGACGCTTTAGGAGTATCATATATATTAAAAAAAAATGTAAATCGACTCACTCACTCATTAATATTCAAGGGAGTTCAATACTTTTCTTCTAATTACTTACAAAAAGTGCTCTGGTGGTTTTTTGCGATTATCTCAAAACTCGATTTTTGGAAGATTTTTGATGAACAATTTAAAGTTACTTATAAATAAAATAATGCCTATTTATACTAAGAAAAGTATATTAATTAAAACATATTTGATTTCAGTTCAAGGCACCTAAACCAGATGCACCGGAAGGTCAATCTTCGACTACGAGAGGCCTCGGAACGGACATAGCTATTGTAGGATCTACAGTATTTGTCGCCCAGCTTGTCCTATCGTTAGGGCTCGGCTGGCTTGTGCAGGTGATGGGAACTGCGACGGCGGTGATTTGGGCGGCGTCCGTTTTGTCTGCCATTGCCGCCATTTCAGCAACACAAGTTGTGTATTTGGATCTCTAATGATATATTTTAATAGTTTATGATTCCTACAATAAAACCTCAGTCGTAGTTTTTAATCGATTAATAGTTTGAAACAATGTATGAAGAATAATTGGTTGTATGTCTATTCGGATGTAGGTATGTCTGATTGAGTGTATATTATATAATTTGATGTATGTCTAATGTTGCAATGGTAGTTTTTTTAAATTGCATACATATTGTATAATGGTCTGTACTAAATTATTTTAACATCGAAATAGATCAATATAAAATTTGTCATATTCCATAATAATGATGAATTTGTCTATAACAATATTAATTTCTAAATACAGATGTATCCACAATTCAGAATTGTAGTAAATGACATTTTTGTGTGTCATAGTTAGTTTTAACACTAATTTCTTTTATCCATCATATTATATTTTCTAAATACAGCGATATGCTCATTTTGATTACCGGTCCTAGTAGTCCAGTGCGTAAGGCACTGGGGTCTCATCCGAGGGCTCCAGGTTCAATTCCTGGTGAGGTCACGATATATTTACATTCTATATTATGTGGTTTTCTCAAAGTCTACGTGTTTATGTGATCATTTCACTTCTACTACTCCAATATTGTTTCACTACACTACTATAATAGGGCCTCATGGTCTGTTATAGTGTGAAAAAGAAGTCTATATTAACTAATAAATTCATTTTTAGAATAACTATAAGCAATATAACATTGAATATATCGACATTTATTTGTATCATTTTAAATATCCTGTACCTGTAAGACATTAAGTTTTTGCTTAAACATTTTTGTTTATTTGATTTTGGTAGGCTTTAAGTTATATGCCTATCACATTGTATATGAAATTACATATTATTATTTTATACGATATAGAATATGGACATCATTTTTGTTCATGTTATGTATTTTAGGTTTTTGGAAATTGACCACTCAGATAACTTTTTTCATAAGAACAATGACATAAATCTTACTAGGTATGCACTTTTACTTTTATGTTAAATAATACATCATCGTACCTACGTGCATGGATTTACTGGCGGCAATAGTGTGTATATTAAAGTATCGTGACAATAACTGTTTACACGTACAAGTCTCATTCTTCAAGATTAAGGGAGACGTGATGTTGTCATTTTATGGTACTATTTTTGACAGGTCTTAAAAATCGGTTAACCTTAAAATGAGTCTCTCCGCGGAGTAGTTTGTTTTTTATCGTTCTACCGAATCGTTTTATCGAAAAATTCCCAACTGTCAGAAGCTTCCGAACTTTGTTATGGCCACTACGTACTGTCGGCAGTAAATCCATGCGCGTGTAAATGGGGTATAAATGTAATAGAAATTTTCCTTTAACAAATTGACTGCTGACTAGATAATTACTAATTAATTACCACATTTAAATATCATGCTAATTCTATCAAATGGCCACCAAATCGTTACCCTCTAGGCGCGTCGTTAGCATCAATGTAGATGTGCATCAAGTTAGACTAGTATGCAGAAATAATTGTTGTTTACAATGTTGGATGTAGATAATATGTGTAATTGGATGTGTGTTAAATTAATTATAATATTATGTATGTTGAATTGGATTTGTGTTTATTCGGTTTTCTGTCGAAGTAATCAAATTTGAAATTGACCATTCTTCTTATCGGGTGTTAACTAGAATATTGCTCGTTTTATTCTAGAATTCAAAAAGACGGATGTTACATCTACTTCTGTTAAAACTTACTATCAATAATAATTATTGTAGTGAGTCAATAAATAACTGAAATAAAATATCAAGAATGTACTAATTCAATAATCATCATCTTCGATTATAAAATCCGATGTGAATATTGGTAAGTAGCTTAGAGTAGGGCTTAGGTGTATCTAACTTTTAATTTTTGATAAATCTTGATTAAATTTTATTTTTAATTTGTCTTACAACTAAATACTAAATACTTATATTATTTAGGTATATTAAAATAGAATGAAAAAATATTTATGGACAGTATGAAAACACTTTTGACAAAATTTTTATTTTTTTAAAATACCTATTATATTTTTAATAGTTTTAAGAAGCTGATGTGATTTGTTATTAAAATGGAGTTGCATTTTTAATTTATTTAGGTGAATTTTAGTTTTTAGATAAAAAGTGGCATGTTGTACTAAAACGTTGGTACAATAAAATAAAAATGATTTAAAAAATGATTGAGTCAATATAATTATATTCCTATAACAATATTTCCAAGATTATATTTTATAATTATATAAGTTTATTTATACACTGACAATACTGCCCTTCTAAGGAAGAAGGCAGTAACTGACACACTTTCGAGATAAATGACATAATGTGTTTCTTTTTCAAACTTCAGTAGGTACTGTGAATTTATAAAAAACGGTAATAATTTTTATTAGTAGGATGTTAAAATACAAACAAAGTAATAATAAACAAGCAGTAAATGCAATGAATAGGTGCAATTACTGCCTTTTTGCTAAAAATAATGTATTATTTTAGAAGATGTCTATTTTTTCACTAAGGATTTTAACGGTATTTTAGTGATAATACTGATTTCAAAGTGAACAGAATATATAGCTTTCAAAATTACCTAACGGATGGCATTCATAACTCAATTTCGCAAATTTTACGAGTTACTGCCGTCTTCCTTGGAAGGGCAGAATATGTTTCATATGCCACTTTTTCGCACTTATAAAGTGTGAACAGCTCCTTATTATACCTTGACCTCTAAATGCCACTCAGCAAACAGGGTGAGAGAAATATGAATATTTATGAGAGGAAAATTTTAAGAAGAATCTTTGGGGATGTTCAAGAAAGTGTCATTTGTAGGTAAAGGTATAATGAGGAGCTGTATACACTTTATAGGGGTGAAAAAGTGGTAAATGAAAATGCAGACTGTGCTGGATATACCAGCAAGGCGGGCTATTTCCGCAATCCCCGAGGGCAAGATAAGACCTGGATGGCCGAAATTGAGAAGGCTGGACTGCGCCATAGGAGATTTAAAAATACTTGGTCAAAGCAATTGTGTGCTGGATCGTCCAGGATGGAGGAGGTTTTTGAAGGAGGCCAAGACCCACCAAGCAAAGATTTTATTGTACATAGTCAGGCAATTTTACTGAGTCTAAGCTATAATATTTGAAGGGGAATGATTATAATGAACTAGTGTAATGGAAAATAAAATAAAATTGTCTGCCGTGCAATTTTCATTTTTATTATTAAACATTGTAGTAAAAAATAAAAAGATAATTTTATTTAATTATAAAATATATATTCATGAGAATAAAGTAACGATTTCAACAACATTCATTTCTTGCATATTTCCATTTAAAATATATTTTTATTTGGGGGTGTTCCGCAATTTGGGTTGGTACCCAGGTGGCAGTCACCCTTAGCGCAGCTCTGTACCTAAATAGTAACTATTTCTTACCATGGGGCCTGACATAATCAATTTGCTTCTAGGGCATCATAGTGTCGTTACTATATACTGAATAGAAACCGTACAAAAGAAAACAGTTTTCGAAAATGTGTTCGGTTTTAATACAAATACAAATATGTAAACAACGACATCTGTAAATTTTGTGTGTAAGGTTTAAAGTAGTACGGAAATTTACCATAATTCTATCCACATTATAGCTTTTAGCAAAGTATCCTAGATGTCAGGAAACAATAATATAAAAACATGACTGATTATTATAATTACCAGGGAACACAAAAATAATGGGAAGTGTGTTGCCTTCTGGGTGAGGCTGTAATAAGGTTAAACTCTCAAGTGTGGAGAAATATGGGATAAACTTAAATGTGCGTTAAAGAATATGTAATACGTATTATTTTCAATAGTTACGTCTGTATCATAATACTTAATATGTATTAAAGTTTGTCACATAAATGAAACACGCAATCAATATTGGTATTATTTCAATTAGGTGTAATAATTGTAAATAATTGGTTTTAAAGCCTTGGTCCATTGCGAGAGGCTTTTATATTTATATCTTATTAATCTGTTCTGTAGTTATTACTGTTTGTTTACTTACTATAATATTCAGTAGGTAATGGATATTTCTATTTTTGTGTGCTTACATTTATTTTAATTATTATTAATTTATGTAATTAGAAAAATTTTGAAGCAGTCGAATAAATCGCATGCAATTCGATTCAGTGGAAAATCGTAGCATGCAATAAAAATTAAAATAACATATAATATTTATCTACTAGGTAGGTAGTTAATTAATGTTAGTGGAATCTATCCAGTGGCGGGTTTAGGGACGTGGAGGCCCGACACCTTTCTGATTTTGAGACCATAAAAATACAATAAACACAAGAAATCACAACCTTTAGTCAAAATTAATATATTATTGGGGATCACAGTGATACATAATAATATTGGTATCTTACTTTTTTGTGTACAAGTAGGTAGGTGTCTGTTTGAGTGGATTATGGGGCAGTTCGACGTTGGTTGAAGGTGTTTTGTTATATTATGGGCTATATTATCTTATACTTACTCAGTTTGTGAGAAATAGTAGACATATTTAAATCTATCTGGGCTAGCTCTGATGGTATTGTTTCACACCCCTGGATAGTACAAATATTTTTATTATATAACTACTGTTTCTCTTTAGTCGGAACTGTCCAAATTACTTTCAAGGGGCAGTCAAATGAAACTCGTCAGAAGTTTAGATATAGTTTTATATTTCCCACAGAAGTTCACTTTGTTTTACGCACATCAGGTCAGGTGACATGGTTACACCACCTACTAATTACGTAATTTAAACTATCGGGAGAGGCCCAATAATTATGGGTGTAACAGTACCTACATATCTTTTGAAGATTTCAGGATAATTTAGTGATTTTGGACTGGTTTGACCTGAGGTCCCATTTTAAATCATCCGATGAATCGATTGCATTATCTGCGTCGAAGAAAATCGCTCTTGTCTTTATAATGTTTGACATTATAAAAACGGATACCTAGTGATTATCAAGAATTGATATGAAATGTAGAGAGAGGTGATGGATATGCAAGTGATTTATGTATTTTAGTCTGGGATATTAAAATGTAGTATGTAATAAATAATTTACATACGGTGTCATTTTGAGTCTGATAAAGACAGCAGTTTGTTTGTACACTATTATTAATTATTGTGCATGACCACTTACGTCAATACACACACAGCGCTCGAAATAGAAAGTTTTATGAACCGGAGCACTCAATAATTTTTCGAAAATATTAGTTAAGTATCTAATTTTAAGTAGGTATGTAAGAGTTTTTGTTATTATGAGTCCTATCATTGCCTACTCAAGTAGAAAGCCGATACATTCAGAACGACTGGTCCTACTTTTTCCGCCCCTCCCGTTGTTGTCGATGGATGACCTGTCATTGTTCTATAGACTACTCATACTGACGCGTATGTCGAGTTCACACAGGGAATGGTTTGATACATACATACATGATAAATAATACACTAGCATTAACACGCCTTCTACAAATGTAATGCCTAGCTAGATCAATGCTACATATTTTTTGGAAATCAATATTACCACCGGTTTTTGTGTGAAGGACTAGTCTGACTTTGACAGCTGATGAATAACAGTATATTATTTATTAATAACACTGATAGTTAATAAATATTTGATGTAATAATTTTTTATAATTCAATTTGAAAATTAGAAAGGGCGAATCAATATGTCAAGCAATCTGGGATCTTATTTTGACAGCTGAAAAGTGGACCACTCGTTACTTGTGAAAAAAGTTATGCTCAGGCTTTATTAATCTAAAGATGGCGGTGGTATCTATTTCAGACAGTCAAATTAATTTTTATACAAGACAGAGCGATAACTTTGCCGATTTCATGAATCGGAACGGCGCTCCGGTGCGCTCCGGTCCACTTCGGGCCCTGGATACACAAGGTGTTGTTATCTTCTATTTTCAGTTTCAAATTGAATGTAAATAAAATTCTGAACCTACTGTAGTTTATACATACTTACTTCTTTTCTACTATGTTAAATAAATGAGTACAATACACCCGATCCTCTTTTTGCACGGTTTTTTTTTTCGCGGTTTCGAAATAACACAGTTTAAAAAAGTACCGATTATTTTTTATTATCTTTAATTTACACTGATTTTTTGCTTTAACACGGTTTAAAAAAAACTAAAAAGAATAAAAATACGTATGTATTTACATAGTTATCAAAAAATTGTGTTGTAATGGACCGCACGCCACTGGTGCATACATATGTTGTCATCCGATTCCACCCAGATATACATACGTACATACATGGCGACACTAGTCAGTCACTTCGGGTTCGATAAGAGAGACGCGCCGCGTGCTTCAGCGTCAGTGTCATTAAATATTTCCAGCGATGAGAGTGATTTTTCGCCAGAGAAAAACAGCAGTAAACGGGCACGTTTATTTTCAAGTAACGAGACTGAATTAAATCGAAAACTATGTATTTTTATGTAAGTATAAATATTTTAATGTAAAAATAATAAATAAATTCGATTTATTTTTGAGTTCAAGAATTTCGTATTTTGAGTTGATTTTAAGTAATGGAACCTATCTACCATTTTTGTATGGGCACCTTATCTTTTTTACACGGTTTTGTTTTGCACGGCAGTCTTTGGAACGTATCCCCCGTGTAAAAAGAGGGTCGGGTGTACTTAATTTTTAAACTTCCGACACGTAAATCTAATGACGCGAAACCTTCTCTCAAAAATGCAAGTGTGTGTCTCTATTTCCTTTATTTGCCGCCCTTTTGAATGCCTCACCCCTAAGTAATGCGTGATCTGCACATTACCATGGAACGTCACTGTTGATAATTATTGTGAGCATTTTTCATTTCGTAAAAAATCCATTTCGACCTCTGTCAAAAATAAACACAGAAACAGCGAAAAGCCGCGAGTTATTTTGGGATAACAAAAATATAATATTATGCTGGTATCTATTGTAAAAATATCCACTTATCAATGTAATAAAATTATAATTATTGTGGTGCATGTTGGGACCCTAATTATGTTTGTTTTAGGCTTTTTGGTGGGCTAAATTTAAACTACAAAATGTAATAATATTAAAACTGACTTCGATATAAATATAGGATCATTAGAAAGAATCGAAATAAATATTTTAATTGATAGGTAGACAATATAAACAATTTTTGAAAAAGATGGAATTTTCATGATGTTTTGGTTTGGTTGATTTATTATATTATAGAATTATTTATATAATTGTACTTATGTCTCGCCGTGGTACATAGGTTATGCACTGATTAGGGATAGCATATTATAATGGGTTAGCAAATAAAATAATGAAAGATAAATAATAAGTTAGATTGTTTTTTTTGAAAAACTATGGATAAGTATAACTCCAAACGTCAGTAGAAGGAAAATGAGGCGTGTATTTTCAAAGTGAACTTATTCCACTTCAACTTACGGTGTTGACGTTACGTAATGTTTTTTTGTATTAGAATAAGTTGCTTTTGTAACTTAACACCGATTTTGAAGTTGATTTTTGTACTGGATTGAATGCTATCTATACAAAAAATACTTCTGGCATTGATAACTCATTTTCGTCAAGTAGTGGAATAAGTTCACTTTGAAAATACACCCCTCAAATATCCCTTCGCTAAGTTGAGTCTAAAGAATCTGAAAAAACGTACAATGACTTCCATTAATTCGGTCAGGTATCAATCAGCCTTACCTAGCCACAGATAAAGAAACTAGATAAATATTATCAAATGCCAATGCATAATAAATAATAAAGTACTTGGTATGTTTAACGGATTTGTAAAATATTCATTTCAAAATTACAGTTATTTAAATTTTTGTTCGATATCTTTGACGACGACGAGGACGCTACTAGTAACCCTTGGATTATTGTAGTTTTTTTCAGATATTTCTGAATAAGTACCTACCAGGTACGTAGTCAAAAAGAGTGTGGGAAGATAAAACATTTTCTGATATGCCTGTAGAAGCGAGTATGCTTCCATGTAAAGCGCACAGGGTTTGCAGAAAAAGAGGACTTTCAAAAATAAATTTATGCAGTCTTTTTCAAAGTCGTCATCTGAGATATTATAATAATCAGGCTCGAATCGAGAATATTTTGAAATCACTTTCGATTTTTACATGTTGTTTTTCATAACAACGTGTGCAAAAGCTTTATTTGAAAACTGTTTATTAATGTTAAATTAATGAATTATTTTATAATCTTTGTGTTATAAATGGCACGCACACAAGCTCCTCGAGTCCGAACCCCCCCACCTAGAAAAAATATTTAGGTAAATAGAATAATTCTTGCCTTTTTTGTCGGCACTTGTTGTTTGATAACCACTTGTGGAATGGACAGCTAGGTTAGCATTCCACTAATGTGTATAGCTGTAGGTCAGTGGTTCTATTCTATACACAAGGCGGTTATCGGCGGATATCGAGGGTAGTTTATCTTATTTATGTATTGAGGAGGTTAATTGTTACAATAAGTTAACCGTCTCAACCAGGGGTGCCCAACCCAAATCGATTAGTGGGCCACACATATAAAAAAAAAACAAATAACTTATTGTTTTGTTTTGTATATTGTTTGATATCTTTTTCATATCGACTGGTAATTAGCCGACGCGCATTGCAGTTGATTGGTCGTGTTTTCATCGAGAAACCTACTGCGACACTTCGTTTTTACTACATTTAATTTCGAAAAGAACGATTCGCAGCGATATGTAATCCCAAATGCTGCTGTAATGCACATTTTAGTTTTGGAGATTTATCTTCGAGGATATACTATTTCTGATAAAACGCAAGCTTATTCCCTTCGAACATGCACTTTAACTCTAAGGTTGATTGCAGTTCTATTAGCTCCATTTGTAAATTTGGAGGCGCTGATTCCACCTCCACATTAAATGGAGTTAAGAATATTTTGAACATTTCCTCATACTTTTGGGTAAATGCGAATCTGGTATCCAATTCTTTAATTAAATTTGTGATTTCATTAGAATATTTCAAAAAAATCTTTACGGTCACTATTAAATACGGAGTGTGTGGAGCTGGCATAAGCATAAAAACAGGCACTAGCACGCAGCACAACAATAAAGTTCTAATTTCAAAAAATATAATATAAATATGGTAAATTTAGGAGATTTTTTTGTATCGTATGAGTACCAAAATGCAAAATATAGAAAGCTGAAAACTTCAATTGGGCCTTGGGCCGCAAAAAATCTTCATTTGGGCCGCAGGTTGGCCATGCCTGGTCTAAACTGTCAAAAAGTGGTATGTTTTGATAGCTCCTCTCTTGACCATGTCAACTTTTAAAGCGAGTAGACAGTTATGACAGCTTAGACGGCTAACTTATTGTAACAATAATTATAATACCTCAATACATAAATATGATAAATTACCCTCGATAGCCGCCGATAGCAGCCTCGTGTATTGAATCAGTGACGTCCCGTGGGTTAGGCAGATTGAGCGTCGCTTGGGGGCGGCAGTTACTCGAAGGGCGGCAAATTGAGAAGAATCATTAGGTATAAGTATGTAGAAATGTGTACCTAAACTTATATCTTTCAATTAAAAAGTTCAGCCTGCATCAGCAGGGGTTGCGATGTCTAGTTTACTTCCGTTGTACTTGGACGTCACGTCATTGATGACCAGCAATGACACGTGAAGATTTGCGAATTATATTTGAATTATAGGTAGGTGCATACTAACGTAATTAATTTATCCACATTTTTTTACCAGTCACTTGCGTGTTTCGAAAGTTGTCAAGAGTATTTTTAAATGTATCGGAAACTATGAACTCGCAATATTGTCGATTTAAATAGAGATGGCATTTAAATTAGATTTAATGTTATATATTTTGTTAGTAATGTACCAATCCATACAACACATTTATTAGATATTGGAGTCATGCAAGGATGATAAAAAATGGGGCGGCATTTTATCTAGGGACGTTACTGTATTGAATAGATGCGCAGGTGTCCATAGCTAAAATCAAAGCGTGGAAATGTATATTGTGCTCGAGGAATGCACCTAGGAAAGTGCGTAGGTTCGCGTTTTAACTGAGTGAGTTTGAGGTGAATAGTGGGCAGAATGAGAGTGGAAATTGCTGGCTTTGGATAATCCCCTCCCCTTTCTGTAAATAAATAATTAAAAATATTAATATATGAACATTTTTTTAAATATACCTTCCCATACTATTTTTACATGTAAGAGCCTCATATTATTATAAACGACAATTTTAGTCGAAGTCTTCATTTCGGTAAGAATTATTCTGATTCTCTCTCATACGTATTTTTATTCACTCACAGGGAACACAAAATTAATGGGAACTGGCTTACTATTAAGATTTTAGAATAATCGTTCTAATCCTCAATGTCTTTATATTATTGATTGTAGGTATATTATAATATTAATAACATTAATAATTTTATTTATTTCGTGTTCCTATCGGTCTTGTATATGGTTGTTGATTGGTTGCTATGGTTTCCTGCTCTTCTGTTTTCCGCCTGTCACTGGTGTTGCCATCTCTGTTGCCACAGGATCAACATGTGAAAAAGCGCGAAATATATTGAGATGCATATCGCGTACTATCACGTGACGTCACTGTAAGGTGCCGATACGGGAAAAAAGTGTGTAATATCGTTTTTCTTGGTGTTTAAAATGATCAGACTGATGCTCCCATTCCGTATCACATTTTGAACCTTTAAACGGACATTGTCAGCAAAATCTTTCGAAATTACCACAACAACAACGAGGTCACCTCACGCTGTATTACACTGCATCGACACCTGCATGACTCAATGAACGTTTTTTATCATTTTCTACATGCCCTACAAATTTTCGAATCAAGTGAAAATCGCGTGTTTTTTGTTTTTAGCGGTTGGCACTATGTATTTTCTATAAGCATGTTATCTATTATCTATGGTCTGCGGGTTGGGTTCCGTTCAAAATATTATTGAATTTACAGAGACTCATTACTAGGTTACTCCATCATTGAATTTACAGAGATCCTGTTCGGCCAAAATATTCTGCAAAATAACGAAACCATACACAAAATTTATCGCCGTGACAGCGTGACAGTACGCGACATGCATCTCAATAATATAATAGCGCCTGTACACATGCATGGAATTACTGTCGGCAATTGTGTTTATTTTAAACTGTCATGACAAAAACTGTTTACACGTAAAAGTGCTGACTGTCTCTCCAATCTCATTCTTCAAGAGTAAGCGAGGCACGATGTTGTCATTTTGTACTACTATCTGACATGTCGTATTGAAAATCGGAGCTCATAATGAGTAGTTTGTTTTTTTTGCCGGCAGGTTCGCTACGATCGCTCTACTGCGCAGGCGGAGATCGAAAATAATCTTACTGTCGCATTAGAAAATCGGAATCTTCCAATCTTATTTGATTTATGCACGCAATTTTGCGAACTGCAGGATAATACGTGTTTCTCCTTACATTTTATTACTGTGCACAGTACATCCATACACGTGTAAACGGGGTATAATCACAACTTTAGTGTATTTTCATAATAATTCCCGAACCGGAGTGCCAATTTATTTTTTCACGCGATCCAGTACCTACATTTAGAAAGTTGTACCATTCACAGTTAGGTAAGCCATTTTCCATTAATGTTGTGTTTCCTGTTCGCACATTATCCGGTGAATGCATTCAGCCCACTTCATAATACAGCCCTGTCGGCATTGTGATAATATGTATGTCTATTTTGAAAAAAAAAAACAAAGAAGATTTTCGGGATTTTTGATGCGATTACATGGCAATATACGACACAATGCAGCTATAAATAATTATTCTTTGTCAATTATAAGGTTATTTCAGCATACAAACTGTGTTTTCTCTGACATTGTTTATGGCCGATCATATGGAAAATGCACAGGCGGTCTGCGAAACAACGCGATGCAACATGTAGCTTGTAACTCAAAAGAAACAGCATCCTGCGAACACCTGTTTGAAACAAAAGAAATAATTGTTTTTTAACCTGTAACATATTTTTGTTTTGCGATTTATTCTTCCACACGGCTATCGGGGATGTTTTAAAAAGGCTTTAGAGTTTAGTTGGTTGCTAAGATCAAGAAAGGAGAGTAGGTAGGTACTAAATAATTACGATTAGAAAGAGAAAAACACAATATAACATCATGAAATATTTACAATACTTCAGGGGACGGGTGACCTGTAACCTTCAAGAGAAGGGGGGAGTTCCAAGCTGGTGTTTCTGATTAGCGATGGACAAAACATCGAGAGCGTCGACAGTACAGTACCTGGGGGTACACATCACGGGAGATGGCATTTTGCAGAAAGAGCTCGCTATCCGAATGGGAATGGCTGGAGCAATATTCAACTCGATTCGAAATGTCTAGGACTCACGATTGTACTCGGTCAAAACCAAATGCCGCCAATTCGACGCTTGCATTCCGACAGTGCTGTTTTACGGTAGCGAATCATGGCACCTTACGAAGGCTCAGAGCAACCGTATACTGAGCTTCGAAAACAGATGTTTGCGACGAATACTGGGTGTGCGGTGGTATGACTTTAGAAGCAACGAGGAGATAAGAGAACGTACCAAGCAGCCTCTCATCACGCTGAAAGTGAAGAGGCGACGTTGGACCCGGCTCGGCCACGTGCTGCGGATGCCAGAAGAGAACTTTAACCTGGCTTGCTTGTTCTTCAAGCCGACCGGATTCCGGCGACCTGGAAAGCCGCTAACTACAATCTACAGAGTGTATATGGCGGAGCTACGGGATGCTGGTTTGACCTGGAACGAAGCAAGAAGACTGGCGAGCGACAGGGATTCTTGGAGGCGCCGCGTGGTGTCCATATGCTCCAGCTAAGGGGCGGATATGGCCAAAGAAAAGAAGAAGAAAGAAGAAAAAGTTTTCTAGGCGATCGATAAAATTCAATATCATTTTTTTAATCGTGTCTAGATATTTGATTAACAGTGGTTGAGCTTTTTAAGTGGACTGTAATTATTTTTAGAGAATATGAGGAAATCGGATCTAGGGGTGGGAGCGATGGAACAGAATGCCAGACACTGACCTTTGTGATGATGTTTGATGGCTCCATGATCTGGTTTCAACTTTCGCTCGGGCGGTATTGTTGTTTTGGGTCACCCGGTTCGTACACTCACGCACTTTGTGACACAGTTTTATGGATTATATGTGAGGGTGTATAAATATTGATGATAGATTCTGAATGAGTCTGTATCTATTGAGTCAATCACTTAAGCGACGGAAAGCTATTAGAAGCCCGTTCATGCCCGCTATCGAGATGCAACTCAATGTTCTTTGTAACACCGTCTCTCATGACCCGTAATTGTTTATTGATTGTCTGGTGACAATAACACTGGGGATTAGGAGGTGGGTGATAAAGAGTGGAATGGGAATATAAATGGCCCAACCAAACAGACTTTCAAATAATATGTAAACTTCTTCGGACAAAATTTCATATTCCTACGTTTTTAGATTAACTGTGTCTACGGAAAATCCAAACATTCAACTACATATTATAAGAAAGTGCCTTTTAATGCAAATGTGGCGGGTGGTCGCAGATTACTTGGAAATTATAAAAGGAGGTCGTGACTCGAGAAAAGGTTAGGAACTCGTGTTTTTTAGACGGATAATAGTACCTATGTACGTATGAATGGGATTGCGAAGCCTACAATAATAAAATTGTGTTCAAACAATAGTGCTAGGAACATTATTAAATTTTGTGTATTATTCATTGAATAAAAAATCGTTTTATTTAAAAAAAGAATAAGTCAAAACATACAGGCATAGGCATATTGTGATTGTGACAGACAAACAGATCGCACTGGCGTTATCATCATTGATGTGGGTTGTAGCACAAGTGAATCTCTCTTTAACCTTGCAGGTCACTTCAGCATTTCCCCCTGCTCTCGCGTGTTATTGTTAAGTTTGTAATCCTGATGTTCTGGAAAATTTGAATTTGTATGCACCCGTCAATTATTATAATATGCGTATAAAAACTGTTTCCTCGTATTTTTTTTTTTAGAATTATTAATAACCATGTCCGTGTTTTTTTGTACAAGGTGGTTGTTAGTAATTTTAAACAACCGCAAACACCCAGGCTTTGAGAAAAAACACATAAATGTTTTTGTCATGGCCAGAAATCGAACTCAGAACTCTCGGTGGAAGGCCAGCGCCTTACCCACTGCACCACGAGAGAGGTTTATCAGGCACCAATAGCCATGGCTATGCGGTTGATAAATGTGCTTCCTAGAGACGTAGACATTTTTTGTGATAAAAGTATAACAATATTATGTATTTAAAAAAAAAATTATATTGGAGAAGATTTTTGATAATTCTTTAGTTTGTAGGATTTTCTAATTATTATTATAACTCGATTTACTTGTTCTCTTCATTCTAAATATCATGCTGTGAACGTATTGAATTAATAATTAATTAATAAATATAATAATTTATTACCACGTATTCTTGTTTGTCCGGTACAGATTTTTTCTTGTTTGTCCAAGATTTTTAACTAACTTCACGACTAGCTAGACATTTGAAACTTTTAGAATATATCATAACACGACGACAATGCATTCTTTTAATACTTTTGGCCATCTTTAAGCAGAATTGAATTCATTTTCAGTTAATTCTGTTTTGTATGTTTCGGAAAAAAATCGTTAAAAGTAATATTTTTACCCACTATTATTGGTTGCTAAGTGGGTCCTAGCAACTAAATTATTAATATATACGTGCGTTACTATGGAAATCAATATGAAATGTCAAAATGACATTTCAGTATCCTAAAATATTTATTCAGTAGTTCTATCAAGTACAATAAAAAGTTATTATTAATACATAGAATTGTCAAGTTTAGATGATCCAACAGAAAATTTAAAAACGTGGTATATAAAAGTTCTTTTTATCTTGTAATTATTTAATAAATAAAACCAATAGAAAAGCGGAAAATGTCTTCAAATATAATACATATATTAAAATTACTATGGACCTATGGAAAATTCCAAAAACGAAAATATTCGTGATTTTGATATTTTTGTCTTCGTTGGTGCATTTTATCGTAATCATTATTGTAATTTTGGTTTCAAATTTCAGCAATGTTATTTTGGACCTTTGATATTATTTTACAACGTTTTTCTTATCTCGTATTCTTATTTGTCCAGTGGTTCTTTGTCCGGTAAAAATCTTGCAATCGATTTTTAACTAACTTCCCGACTAATTAGACATTTGAAACTTTTAGAATATATCAGAACACGATGCCAATGCATTTTTTAATACTTTTAGCCATCTTTAAGAAGAATTGAATTCATTTTCAGTTAATTCTGTTTTGTATGAAAAGTTATTTCGACACCATTATTGGTAGCTAGTGGTCTGGGGTCCTAGCAACTAAATTATTAATATATAAATGCGTTACTATGGAAATCAATATGACATGTCAAGTACAAATTTTTGTTGATCGTTTAAGCTAGTCAAGTCAAGTTTATATGGTTCAACAGAAAATTTAAAAACGTTGTATATAAAAAGTTCTTTTTATCTTGTAATTATTTTAATTTATGATTTAATTTTATAAAAATATAAAAATATTTGAGAACTTTATGAGGGATTCCATCGGGACCCCTAATGCTCACATTATAATAAAATTAAGATTATTAAATTTAATACAATCACTACTTGATATCCTAATAACAATCCGTTTAATGGTGGCTTCCTTCAAGATCATTTTCGTCGATGCGTAATATATTATTTGGAATGATTATTTTTTCGTGGGACACTTTTGGAGGTCAGCTAAAAGACGATTCGGGTAAAAAGTCAAATAAGTTCAATTCCCACTAATGATTCGGGCTATACGTGCATATTATATCCGGCTTTAATATATGCATATATCGAGAGGTATATAATTATATTATATTTATTTTCATATTAACAATCATAACTGTGTAAAATAATTACAAGATAAAAAGACCTTTTTATATACAACGTTTTTAAATTTACTGTTGAATCATATAAACTTGACTTGACTAGCTTAAACGATCAAAACAATTTGTACTTGACATGTCATATTGATTTCCATAGTAACGCACGTATATATTAATAATTTTGTTGCTAGGACCCCAGACCCATAGCAATTGATAATGATGTCGAAATAACTTTTCATATAAAACAGAATTCACTGAAAATGAATTCAATTCTGCTTAAGGATGGCTAAAAGTATTAAAAAAATACATTGGCACCGTGTTCTGATATATTCTAAAAGTTTCAAATGTCTAGCTAGTCGGGAGGTTAGTTAAAAATCGATTGCAAGAGTTGTACCGGACAAAGAACCACCGGATAAACAAGAATACGAGCTAAGAGAAACATTGTGAAATACGGCATTTTGACAAACATAAATAAGTCTAATACAGCTTTAAATACCTAGGGCACACATCACGGGAGATGGAATTTTGCAGAGAGAGCTAGCTATCCGAATGGGAATGGCTATAGCAGCATTCAACTGGATGCGGAGTGTCTGTCACACGTTTATACTTGGTCAAAACCAAATGCCGCCTATTCGACGCTCTGACGCATTCTGACGGTGTTGCTTTATAGTAGCGAATCATGAAATCTTACGAAGGCTCAGGGCAACCGTATACTGAGCTTCGAAAAGAGATGTTTGCGATGGATACTGGGTGTGTGGTGGTATCACTTTAGCAGTAAGGAGGAGATAAGAGAACGCACCAAGTAGCCTCTCATCATGTTGAAAATGAAGAGGTGATGTTGGACCTTGCTCGGCCACGTGCTGCGGATGCCAGAAGAGAACTTCAACGTGACTTGCCTGTTCTTCAAGCCTATCGGATTCCGGCGTCCTGGAGGCGGCTAAATACTTTGTATATTGTGTGTACGGTGGTGTATTTGACCTGGAACGATGAGAGATGACTGGCGAGCGACAGGGATTCTTGGAGGGTTTAAGGGAGCTTGGAGGGAGGGATTCTTGGGATTCGATCTGTGCAGTAAAACGATAGTGGCGAACCTGCCGGAAAACAATGAACTACACCGCGAAGAAACTCATTTTGAGCTTTAATCATTTTTTACGACCTGTCAAATAATACTATAAAATGACAACATCGAGTCTCGCTTATTCTTGAAAAATGAGACTGGAGAGACAGTTAGCACTTTTACGTGTAAACAGTTATTTTCACGATAGTTTAAAATACACACTATTGCTGCCAGTAAATCGATGTACGTGTAAACGGGGTATTATACACCGATTAATAAATTGATTCGTGGTGTTATCAAGGGTTGGAAAATTTTAGTTTTATTTTGGGCAGTACGCAAAACAAATATCGGGAGAGGCAGTTAAGCCCATGGATACGATACTACGAAAGAACCCTTTATCGCTGGCTAGGTGCTTCATTGGACTTGATCGAATTCTCGCGTCATAGTTAGATGTTGACACAATTAAATCCCTTCAATTTTAATTGTCTTGTAGGGCAGGAAGGATGGAATAATGTCGCTCCTTCGTTGCTAATATTATAAATTTAAATAAAACACAATTAATTTATATTAAATTGAACTGGACCGGTTTCGTGTGCCTCAGAGGGACATTTGGTCAAAAACGAGTTCATTAGCTTAAAATGTCTCTCTATGTGGTGAGGTGCTGCGTGGTCTCCAACTAGGCTCCAACTAAGCGGCGGATTTGGCCGAAGATTTATCAATTCCATCATGAAAATAAATCTTCAATATTGATACTTTGGAAATATCATACGGGTGATTGCTAATTGCTACAATTTACAGAGTCATGAAGCTTATAAAGTCAAGGGGAAGATCACAGACGAAGGAATGCTTTGCATGAATGTTATCAAAATTATGATAGATATACCCACGAACCAAGAGTGTGGTATGGTGAAAACGTTCCCTGTTCTAGGTAGTAGATTCTATGATGGGTATCGCCAAAATGATCGGCATTCAAAAGAATGACACATGGAGAAAATTAACAGACGAAGCATTAAATTGTATGAAGAGGTTGTGATCGAGAATTCTCGTCGTGTAAACCCTAGAGCGGCATGCACAATCTAAGATTTCGATCGCCGAAAAGCATGACTTAACTATAGACAATCCTGAGTATAGAGTTAAGGAATTCTTACCATTTAATTACCACTGACGGCTGCTGTCAAAATAAATTCGCATGTCTATAAAACAGTCCATACACTCAAATTCATTTAACAATGTATCTCAATATGGATATTGATAGTGTTAATTTGTTTGGCATGTACTTGCAGCATATTATTTTACTTTTATACGCCAGCCCGCAGACATATAAGATGCCAGATGATAGAACGACACTTGACGCTAGTGTTACCATGTTAAAAAAATATTTTGCGGTGCCTGTGAAATCACGTATAATGACTTATAACGGAAATATAAGAGTATTATAATTAAATATTAATATGTATTTATAGTTATTGCATTTATAAAATGCAGTTGTCATATTTTTGTCATCGCTTAACAATTATAAAATAATTTACCTAAACTATAGGAAAGAGAATTTTTAAATATGGTATTATTTTCAATAGAAATGATCTTAACTAAGGACAATGTTTCTGCATAGTGTTTTCTGCTAAGGAAATTTTAGTTATGACAAATGTTTCTGCATTCCGCTCTTACACAACTAATTTTTTGTTTCTTTTTCATTCATGAGAATTTCATTCCGTCAGATTTAGAACATATAAATTTAAAATAATACATTAGAAACGAAACTCAAAAGATGAATCGACTTGAAATATGAACGTAGTTTTTTTTTTTGCGATAATCCCGATTTGGCGGAAAAAAGCTCTCGAATTTGATTCTGAATGGAAAGCAATGGGGAGAAAATCTGTAAGTACGTAAAGTCTTGACGTATGACAAGACTAATTAAAATATTATAAATAGGTATATTAGTGGTCAAGGTGTTAACCAATAAATTAGTTCAGTGCTTCCCAAACTCAGGGGTCGCGGACCCCAAGGAAGCCGCGTATTTTAGTATTTATTAATTTATGAATATTTTTTATAATTATGTACGTATATATTTTAATTTGTCAGATAAGAACACACTTTGTAAACTTTTTATTAAAATATTTATATTGACCAAAAATAATACCATCAAAACAAGAATTGAACACATGGAGACAATATTAAAAGTCAATTAATATTTCGGATTAAACAAAGCAAGTTCTTTGCAATTCGACTACATGAATATACTGATATTACAAATTGCGCACATTTAATAGTTTTTGTTAGATATCAGTATGACTCGTATCTTTATGATGATTTTCTTTTCTGTCGAAACATGTTCCGGTGGAAGGGTCCGTGCTATGAAACAGTTTGGGAAGCATTGGATAGAGTACGGCAGACATAAAGAAAAAAATGGGTGAGAATTTAAAAAAATCTAAAATAAAATAATACATAATTCTGTACCAAGGCACATAGTTATAATACCTACGCATTACACAATTTTAGCCATAACCATAGTTTTATCAAAAAGTTAGTTTCTTAGCGTTTAGGTACGAGTATATTATAATTATTTTGTATATTATAGGTATACCTTATCTATACTTAATATTGTTATATACGTACTATTAGGTATTGATAATTTCATCTCATCTAATGGACTGTGTATAATTAAATTGCAAAACATGCTGCACAACTTTTCCTATACCTACGTGTGTTGCAGATTATTCGAATGCAAATTTTACGAGTATTTTATAAGCTTTAACGTTATTGCACGATACATAGGTGTTAATAATTGGTTATCAATGCATTTTATTAAATAATTACGCAAATATTCGTTACAGGTTTGTAAATAATATTATATCTGCACTGTTAATTAAAAATAAATAAACCTGGGTGGTTATATTAGTAAAATTACAAGATAAAAAGAACTTTTTATATACAACGTTTTCAAATTTCTGTTGAATCATATAAACTTGACTTGACTAGCTTAAACGATCAAAAAAAATTGTACTTGACAATATGTCATATTGATTTCCATAGTAACGCACGTATATATTAATCATTTAGTTGCTAGGGCCCCAGACCCCAAGTAACCAATAATGGTGTCGAAATAACTTTTCATACGAAACAGAATTAACTGACAATGAATTCAATTCTATTTAAAGATGGCTAAACGTATTGTGTTCTGATGTATTCTAAAAGTTTCAAATGTCTAGCTAGTCGGGAAGTTAGTTAAAAATCGATTGCAAGATTTGTACCGGACAAATAAGAAAACGAGCTAAGAAAAACGTTGTAATGAGTCTTAATTTTCTCGTAGTATCTAATTAGTAGTAGTTAATAATGGTACGTGTGCGTAGAATCTATTAAAAAGTGGCGGGTTTAGGTACGCGGAGGCTCGATGCACAGACTGATTCTGAATACCACCAACGATACAAATAAAATATTTGTACCTTCACGTACAGGTACGCGGTGCATCCACGATGGTGCTCAAAGGTGAGAAGGCTGTTATTGGTGACTTCCTCCTTGCCCCGCCTCCAAACATTGATGCTGAAAAAGTATCTCTGAGGAAGCGGACAATACGTCAATGACGCTGGATGCGACGTCGAAGACCTGACAGCAAAAGTGGGATGACTCCACCAAGGACAGACACACATATTTGTTCTTTTTTAATGTCCAATGGCGATTGAAGATAACCAGTCTGACTCCTGACTATCACAACAATCAATTCTTGACTGGGCATGGTGGATTCGCTACCGAGCTCTTTGAGTTTTGACTTGTCACCCGACCAACATATGCATGTAGCAGAGAACTAAAGGATGCAAACCACATCCTCTGGTAATATCCGAGAATATGCTCCGAAAGGGAAGAGATGCTCAAGTCGGTCCTACCAACTGTTGGGCCCATCGGGTCGTCCAACCTGATCACTACAAAGGCCAACAAAAAATAGGAAAAAAGGATGTGAATATATCTACACATATTTTAGAATGTCTGTATTGTTTTTACATACGTATAATATGTGAATTAATTAGAATCATTTATTATTGTTAATTCTTTCCCATGGGCACTTTGGTTAAATAGTGGGCATCTGCACCTGAGACATTCCCAGGGATAAACAACTACTGATGCTTCACATCAAACGTAGGACCTCGTGATCGTGTGGTGCGGGGGAGATTGGTTTGGAGGGAACTATTACGTAGTTAATTTTCACAGTATCTAGGTATTATTTTAAGTTGTTATAACCACCTATTACAGTAAACATCCCTGCACATCATTAAGTCTCGTGATCACTGATCACTGATTGACCACTGATCATAATATATTTAACTTTTTATGGTATCATAAAACCAACTTTACTAGTTTTAGAAGTGCATTATATGCAGAAAAGCTATTAACATGCAATTAATCGCTCGGTTGTATATTACAATAAAATAACAATGTAGTAGATAATTTGTTAAGGGGGGACATGCTCGTCGAAGGTCAAAATTGAGTTTTTATTGTATTTTCAAACCATGATCCTGGACACTCCTTAAACGTTGTAGATAATCTATTTATATAATTTTGAAGCCTTATTATCCTTTATAGTTATTTTACACATTTGATGACTGCATACAGTATTTTTGTTACATAAAATAGTATTCTTTTAAACCTCTCGCTCTAATGTTTTAGAATATAGTCATATTTCGGTACAGAACTGTGCAGTGGTGTTAAGATTTTTTACATTTATTAATTTTTAAACGCATTTATAAAACCATTAGTATAATTTATTACGAGATAATTTTTGTAAAATATTCACGATAAAAAATTATTTTGATAATCTCTGTGATCCCAAATTTGACAAGAATTAGGCATTATATTATTCAAAAAATCGGCAAGATTAACACATTTCAAGATGATTCTAAAGATATTTATTATAAGCTATGTCTTTGACCATTCAAGTGTGATAAAAATCTTATGAATAATGATTGCTTTATAATAATTATTGACCTAAGAATAAGGTAGTGTTTTTTTGAAATACGCCATTACTTTTGTCATTCCCCAGTGGTTAAGCTACAACATACGGCCGTAGCCATAAATTGACAAACTATAATTGAAGTAGGGAGTAAAATGATATTGACGCGCGTGTTTAAACATGTACCGTTTAAAAAAAAAATAAAAAAAAAATCGGTTAGGTACATGTTCAAACACGCGCGTTAACATAATTTTACTCCCTACTTCAATTATAGTTTGTCATTTTATGGCTATGGCCGTATGTTGTAGCTTAACCACTAGGGAATGACAAAAGAAATGGCGTATTTCAAAAAAACACTACCTTATTCTTAGGTCAATAATTATTATAAAGCAATCATTATTCATAAGATTTTTATCACACTTGAATGGTCAAAGACATAGCTTATAATAAGTATCTTTAGAATCATCTTCAAATGTGTTAATCTTGCCGATTTTTTGAATAATAAAATGCCTAATTCTTGTCAAATTTGGGATCACAGAGATTATCAAAATATTTTTTTATCGTGAATATTTTACAAAAATTATCTCGTAATAAATTATACGTATGGTTTTATAAATGCGTTTAAAAATTAATAAATGTAAAAAATCTTAACACCACTGCACAGTTCTGTACCGAAATATGACTATATTCTAAAACATTAGAGCGAGAGGTTTAAAAGAATACTATTTTATGTAACAAAAATACTGTATGCAGTCATCAAATGTGTAAAATAACTATAAAGGATAATAAGGCTTCAAAATTATATAAATAGATTATCTACAACGTTTAAGGAGTGTCCAGGATCATGGTTTGAAAATACAATAAAAACTCAATTTTGACCTTCGACGAGCATGTCCCCCCTTAATGAATAAAATCAATATTATGTTCAAATATTTAAATCACATACATTTTTCAGCTGCGTCTACGTTTACAATCTAATCATAAAACCGTTGTGACTGTCAGATTTCTCTTTAACAAGATAATCTCAATATTACTTTGTTTAACGGTGTTAACTGTGAATTATTGGTCTAATGGTAAAATAAAACATAATATGTCAGTGAGGTTCCTAGGCCGCACCTAAGCAGACTTAAAATGTCTCCTTTGATCTTCTTCTTTTTGATCGTTCCCTCACGGCTGAGGATCATGACTACCTTGGAATGTTTCCATTTTTTGATCGACCAAGATAGTATAACCCTTACGATCATCTGCTTCTTTCAGGGTAGAGTGAATGCTGGGCGCAGTCAGCTCCTTCACTTGGTCGCTTCGCCTTCCCTGGAGGATACTGAAAACCACCAGTCTCTCCAGGTTATACAGTCCGCGCCAGACCATATGTCAAAAAAACTGCAGAATACGTCTCAAACATATTGTCGAGAGTCGTTTCTTTACCTGTAGTCTCTGGATGATTAACTGGTTCGTCATGTGCCCTGTCCAAGAAATACAAAGTATTTGGCACATTCGAAGATATCAAATGCCGCTCCCTTGCCCTCAAATTAAACTTAAATAATCCTTGTATCATTTACAAAAAGGGTTTCTTATAAACCACCAATATAATTAAGGAAACAGATTCGACAATACGTTTGTGCAATTTCCGACTAAGTTTAGGATTATGGCATACGATGAAGTAACCATTTCTTTAAATATTTTTTTCTGCTGTAGTTTTATTGTCCTTTTTTCCGGTTTCATTAAAGTAAGTATAACTTTATAGTTTAAAGCATAATTAATTCAATATCACTGTGAATAAGATAAGGGTGACCAAGTAATGGGAGAAAATAAAATAATATATTAATATGCATAACTAATTTTCTTTTTTGTATCACTGGAATGATTAGGAGAGGCAGCTAAGTTTGGAGTTACTTAACTGGTTATGTATATTCATAATGTTTGGTTTTGGGCCAACCTCGTTTTTGACTGCACGATTTCTCTACAGTCAGTTGCCCGGAGAGAGACCTGGACAAACGTGGTATTTGATCGGACAAAAGATTGAAAAGATCGAAGAAAAAAAACCTCCAATTGACGAACTAGAACAGAGTCAAATCCGAATTAAGAATAATTCTACACTGATGCAGGTAATGGCGTGGTGATGAATGCGAGACAGGTGAAACTGACCCACGGAGTCGATGGTTAAATTATATGTGACACGATCTTCAGTCATATAATCCGGACTAAAGGATCCTACAACTGCCATTGACGAATGGTATACGTAGGATGGGATAATTTGACATAAATAGTGCACATTAAACTTTGCCAGTCATACTTATTTATTTTCATTGAACTAAGAATACAAATTGCTGATGCTTTTTAAAATTCGATTAAATCCTGCCGAAGCTAAACAACAATAGATAAAAAATATTTTTCTATATCTAAAATTACGTATAATTTAATGGCATAATTTTATATACCTACTTAATAAATTTTGTAGATAGAAGAACATTTTTTGTAAAATATCTATAATGGTTTGTATAATAACTTACCAATACCATGTGCAATTTGTATTTTTAGTTCAATGAAAACAAATACGTATGACTCTCAAAGTTTAGTGTGCACTATTTATGTCGGAAATCTACAGCCTACTTCCAGTCTTCGCCAGTGGTCAACTGGTGTAAGAATGTAGGTCATCATCATCATCAGGGGCGCGATAACCCGGTGTGGGTCCTGGCCTCCTCCAACAGCTCCCTCCACCTGTCCCTATCCAGTGTGGTCGCTTTCCAATTCGGTACCCCCAGAATACGGCAGTCATTGGCAGCTCCATAAAACCAGCGAATTTTTGGCCTCCCTCTTCTTCTACGTCCCATTGGATTGCTGGACATCACTCTCTTTGCCGGTTCATTGTCTCCCAATCTTAATTGATTGAACTGCGCTGCAATCTTCGTACAGCCCGTAGAGTTAAGCATTATATCTTCTCCTCCAATTGGTGCCATCCCCGATCGGTCCATATATACGGCGGAGAATTTTTCTTTCAAAGATGTTCAGGGCTCGTTCATTTCGCAGAGTTAATGTCCAGGTTTACGATGCGTAGGTGAGCACTGGCTATACAAGTGTCTTGTAAAGAGAGTTGTAAGAATGTAGGTACCATCAATTTATTGTGCTTTCGTAAACGTGAATAAGTGAATAATTCCCACGACTGGTGCATTTGGAAAAATTCGTGCTCAAGTCAAGAATTATTCACCGTTATGTGACTCGTGTCAAACTTCATCGATTTGAATTCAAATACTTCATGGCGCTTCAAAGAAACAAATGTCAGGAAAACATTATTTAATTCTACGAAATACTGTAGCTTGATAATATTATTGTTTTCAGAAAATATTAATACTTCCTAATACGCACGAAATTATTCAACGAAAAATCATTAAAATTTTATAAATCTCTATATCATATCCATGAAAAGTTCACCCCATCAAAAGGCGGCGCGTGTAGGGATATTTTTCTCGGAACTGCAATTATTTGATTTGCATCAGTTGTGAAAAATAAAACAAAGAACCAATTTATTTGCCAGCGTTCGCTTCGCAGAATCTTATTCTGATTTTCATACGTTTCTTTTTGTATCGACGGCGGTCAGTTTTTGCATTACCTGTTAGAACCTACGGCTTACATACTGGCGTCCAGGTGTGTGCTGGAATAAAATAATACCTCATATAATGGTAACAGGGATAAGCCTTGAAAATTAATTGCTATACATAATTATAGTGTAATATGTTTGGGGGATGTATGCCAGTGAAAAATAGTTGAAAGATGTCGATTACTAATGAATTTAGAAACCTAACCTAATCTAACTGAAAAAATCCTATAACGTGAATTAATAATTATGTGAAAATGAATCATTTCCAAGCGATATACTATGTTTGTTTTATATAATTATTTAAAATAATAAATAACGACGCAGTAGTGTCAATCCGTATGTTAAATTAATTTATTTACACAATGAGGGCATTATGAATTACAACCTTAAGATGTTCACAGTATGGCATGAAACGGATAAAGAAAACTGTGTATGATGGAAGGGATAAATATATTATAGCAGTGACGTGCCGTACATAAATAATGTGAGTGCGGTGCATCCATTGAAATACTTGATGAAATAAAATAAGTATTTTGATATAATATTTCCTAATCTAACTGAAAATAATATCCTGTAACGGGAATTGATAGATATGTACAAATAAATCATTTCCAGGCGATATACTATGCTTGTTTTTAGATATATATTTCAAATAATAAACAACGGCGCAGTCATATTATTTCGTGTGTTAAAATAATTTATTTTCAATATTAATACTATCGACGGAAGGTACTTGATGGAATTAGAATTTAAATCCATTAGAGTTTAATTTATTTACATATGAGGACATTATAAATTATAAGTTAAATATGTTCACAATAGACATGAAACGGTTAAAGAAAACTATGTATGATGGAAGGTATAAATATATTATTGCAGTGATGTGCCGTACATAAGTTCTGTGCGGTGCGGTGCGGTCCATCCATTGAAACAATTGATGAAATAGAATTAAGTATTTTGATAATATTATGTATTTTATGTCCATTTAGGTGGTAAGCAATAAAAGTATTATAAATATGTGTAATATTAACACATCGTTCAACGATTTAATTAGTTACATACCCAAAGTACATAATAGGTATGTAATAAAATAGTTGGCATATAATATGTGTATTTTGATGAGTAAATGCTCAACAGCAAAAGTAACCGCACACCATTGATACATAGGTTAAATACATTTTAAATAATTATTTGATAAAATAGAATGTATCTCATCCAGAACAGTGACTGGTTGATACTTGTTTGTATACCTACCTACCAATTTTATTTCAGCAGTCAAGCGTTAACGGCTTGCCCGTCTCACGAAGAAGTTTTATAGAAGTAGTCGTTAGTTGAACTTATCATATTCTATTGTATTAGATATAGTGAGTAGTCGATATCAAACCTTTCAATCAAACAGTTCATAAATAATCTTCACTTGAATACTCGTTCCTCGTATACTGTATTTGTCCGTAATATATATAAAACTACCAACATAATAAAGCCATACTATCATATTATATTAAAATAGATCTGAAATAATAAACAACCACAAAAACAGTTCTGTGTTTATTAATCAAACACATGTATCCATAACAAAAAACTAAACTTCTTATTAGTTGGACGTAATACGAAAATAAAATAATAAACAAGTTCAGTTTTTACGATAGATGAATGATAGCCAGCCATGCTCTGGATCACACGTCTAAAGAAAAACTTGTGAATTAGATATTATGCCCACCAGGAATTTTAACTTGAGAGTCACGACTTTACAGCAGACACTTTTGTCCATCGGTAGCGCAATTCTAGATATTTTAAAATCTGATAACAAATTGGTATATATGGCACCCAACTCGAGCAAGTCAGCAGTTACGTCTATCTCGGATAGCAGGTGCCCATAGACGGAAGCATGCACGATGAAATTGCTCGAAGAACAAAGCTGGGATGGAGTGCTTTCGGACGTCTGAATAGTATCTTCAAGAGTGACCTACCATTATGTCTTAAGCGTAGGGTATTCAACCAATGTGTGCTATCCGTGCTCACGTATGGCTGCGAGACGTGGACCCTCAACACGAGAGATGTCCAAAGGCTAAGAGTCGCACAGCGAGGCATGGGAAGTTGTATGTTGGGAATCACGCGAAAGGACCGTAAAAGTAACGAATGAGTTAGGAAGCAGACAGGAGTACGCGATGTAATAGACGTTGCCAAATAGCTGAAATTGAGATGGGCGGGGCAAATGCCGTCATCCAGTGGTACCCAAGGGGCAGGAAACGGCCACAGGGTCGCCCTAAAAGCCTCTGGATTGACGAACTGGTAAAGTTCGGCGAAAATACGTGGCAGCGAACGACACAGGACCGAGAAATTTGAATGAAGCTCGGGGAGGTCTTCATCCAGCAGTGGATTAACCCAGGGTGATGATGATGATGATGATGAGTTATTTCAAATTTATTTTGTGCTGGTATTCGGTATAAAAACATTTTATTACTGACATAAAAAAATCTGAATATTGTTTATCAGTGGGTATAATATAATAATAATTATTGCAAAATAAAATATGACTATGCAGTTGTCATTCATTTTTTATAGAAAATGTCTCAACTCATCTTTACGAAGATTATTTAGATTGAAATTTTTTTAATTTTATTTTCATAATGAATAACTTTCCACTTATAATATTATTGACAGTGATTTTTGTGCATTAAAAGCAATTTAATTTAATATCTGTTTTTTTATGATAGTGTGCTTTCAAAATTGAAATAGTGAATGAATTATATATTTCGTTATCTTTTTTACCCGTCTCAGACAATAGTTGTGAATTAATGCTATATTTACAACAAAAAAAACACGTTTTTGATAAATATGATTTATTTTATGTAGATATTATTCGACATCTATGATAATTTTCACGTAGTACAGTGACGCTCCGTGGGTGTAGGCAGATTGAGCGTTGCTTGGGGGCGGCAGTTACTTCAAGGGCGGAAAATCGACAAAAATCATTAGGTATGTATATAGAAATATGTACCTACGTAAACTTATATCTTTCAATTAAAAAGTTCAGCTCACTGGTTGGAAACAAAATGTATTAATTGAAATAAAAGATTTAATATGACTGTAAATTTTTGTCAGGGTGGCGATGTCTAGTTTACTTCTGTTGTAATATGTCACGTCGTTGATGACCAGCAGAGACATGTGCAGATTTGCGAATTATATTTGAATTATAGGTAGTTACATACTTACCGAATTAATTTATCCAAATATTTTTACTAGTCATTTGCGAGTTTTGAAAGTTGTCAGGTGTATTTTTAAATGTATCTGAAACCGTGGACTCGCAATACTATCTATTGACGTGGAGGTGGCATTTCAATTAGATTTAATGGTATGTATTTGGTACTAATGTACCTATCCATACAACACATTTATTAGATATTGGAGTCATGCAAGGATGATAAAAATACTGTATAAAAATGTTGCAGCATTTTGACGCTACCTAGGGGCGGCATATTGTCTAGGGACGTCATTGTACGGGTATGTTGATAATATCTTTGAATACAGAAGATTAGTTGAATGACTAATAACATTTTTTTCATATATAAAGTCAATCTTTATAAATTCAACTCTGTAAATATCCATATGATCCGGTCAGAAGCAAAAATGGTATTGAAAAAAAATAAAAAATATGATTACTTTGTCCAAGCGATAGTAGAATGCAAAAATTGTTGAAGATATATATATATATATAATATAACAAGGGTAGGGATTGCAATACCGGTATTTGAAAACCAGTATCCCAGTATTATTCGATAACAAAATAGCGGTTTTAAAATTCAGACAATACCGATATATCGGTATTGATAGTGGAAACAAAATGTATTAATTAACATAAAAGACTTAATAAGAGTGTATTTTTATTTAGTTTACGCGATGTCTAGTTTACTTCCGTAGCTTAACACATTCTGTAAAGTATTACTAGGTACTCTAAAGAGATTTTTACATAATATATTATATTTATTGGTAATTAGATACCTACCATAGACTATAGATACATCTAGACGCCACCCGTTGCATTGCTAAATGAAACCGCGTGCCTTGCATTTGGTTTGTGGGCGAGCGAACGCATTCGTCTACAAATGTTCGAGACCATAGACCATTTCGCTAGTGCTCACCGAAAGTGCTTGCACTAGACGCTCAGAATTAATATATAATTTTCTATTTTTTTACGTTATATAGTATTTTTAAGCGGTCAAAATGCAACCATTAGGTAAAGATATCCATAATTTAAGTTATTTTAAAGAAACACTAGGTCACTGATATTAAAATATATAATAATATACAAATAAATTATCACGAACATGTATCAACTTACCTATGAAACGTAATACCATCTTCTTGCTTATCAGTACGGCTACCACATTTTAAGACAACACACAGAACCATCTTTTCTACTTAATTAACTAAAAATATTTACCACTGACTTTATGTTTAACACAAAAAATAGCAATTTTAGCAACACAAGCTCGCAAGTTATCGACGCTATGTGAAGCGTTTCGACCCGATTTGATGGCGATACTTTTGGAAACTAGCTCACAGATATACCTTTTATCTTACTCTAGCGCGTGCCGCAGAGATTGTAAGGGTGCCGAACACTTTCTCACTCGCACTCATGCATCGTTTTTGTTCAGGCCTTGGCCTCCACGGATTAGAGGTTTGAATTAACAGATTTTTGTTTTTACAAGACATTGATGTTAGCCACTTCTCTTGGTCAACATATTAGGTTCATAGTCTGACTCCAAACTCAAATTGAAAAACAATATATATATATATATTTACGATGAATATAACTATGACCTTTCAGGAAAAATATAAATTTAATATTGAAATATTGTCCTATCTCTATTATGTTAATAGATTTTTAATAGCACAGATTTTCAATACGCCATAATAAATCAAATTATATTCCTAATTTCTTCATTCCTAATCGCTAGAAAGTCTCAGATAAACGGGACTTAACTCGGTGTTGCCGGCAAGCTTAGAATATCTCATCTTAATCAATATAATGTTCAAAATGTTTGGGTGACTAGTTACAACGAAATAATGACCTAACCTAACCTAACCTAAATAGATTCCACAAAAAATAATGTTTCATTTTTCCCCTGGCTGTTCTGTTTTGTCACTGTTTTGTTTTGTCATATTCTGTTTTGTCACGTTCTGTTTTGTCTGGATTGAAAGTAGAATATTGAAAGTAGAATTACAATTGTCGGTAGTGTTGCCAAATACACAACCTGTATTTTTTCGGACACACCGGTTCTCGTAAATCAGAAATTTTGGAAAAAAAAAACTGTTGGTTCTGGGTGTCGTCCAGGAAAGGTGAAGTAGGGATAAACTACAAACTAGGGAAGCGTGTATAATATATACCCATATAGAGAGACATGAATATTAAGTCTTTATCGCAAAACAAAACTACTGAACTTCAGTTATGATGTACTAATTGGGAAGAAGTATATAATTATTGTAATATTTATTATTTATTTTTTCAACATGTCCTACCATATCTTTTATTCTATAAAAACTTATTTCATTCAAGACCAATGCATAATACAATAACAAATGCATACGATAGAGTTTATATGTAGATGTGGTAAGTAGTCTTGTATTGATTAAAATGTTAATTAAAAAACCTTTTTCAATGAAAAACAACTGTTAGATCGAATTCAGATAAAATAAACGACCGAATTAATACGTGACGCGAAGCGATTCATCAATAATGTTTTAATATACAAATTTTAATTATTATTTTAGTTTTCGTGTTTGCCATTTTGAGTTACTAAATATATTAGCTTATCACCGGGAATGTCGAAAGTCAACGAAGAAGATTGAAGTAACCTACACGCCAACCCGACTAAAGCGTCAATTACATTGAGCTTCTTTACGAGCTGTTTGTTGGCGAATTTATAATCTGCCTGTAAAGTCGCCCAGTGTAATCATCGAACAAGCTAACAAGCAGGTTGTAAACACTCTACCGATAAAAGTTGAAAACCGGTCAACTTTACACGCTACACGCCGGCGTGTGGGCCTACTGCGTCTGCGCAGTAGAGCGCAGTAGCAACCTCCCGGTAAAAAAACGAACTACGTTCTGTCAAAATAGTCGCTGGCTTGTGGCTTCTCAGCGAATGGAAAGTTTTGTGTGTAATCGTCAAATCGCAGTAGCTGAATCGCCTGCTTTTAAATTCGCCAACAAAGAGCTCGTAAAGAAGCTCAATGTAATTGACGCTTAAGTGAAGGATTCTTGATAATCAGTAAATGTGAATCTCGATTTTTTTGAACTATCCCGCGCTGTTCTGCACATCTATTCTATACACAAGGCTGCTATCGGTGGCTATCGATGGTAGTTTATCATATTTATGTATTGGGTATTATAATTGTTAAGAATTAGGCATCTTAGGTCAATAATTATTGTAAAACAATCATTATTCGTATGATGTTTTATCACATTTGAATGGTCAAAGACATAGCATATAATCAGTATTTTTAGATTTATCTTCAAATGTGGTAATCGTGCCCTTTTTTTGAATAATAAAATGCCTAATTCTTGTCAAATTTGGGATCACAGAGATTATCAATATATATATATATATATATTGCTAATGGTTTTATAAATGCGTTTAAAAATTAATAAATCTACAAAATCTTAACACCACTGCACATGGTTGTACCGAAATATGACTATATTTTTAAACATTAGATCGACAGGTTCAAAAGAATACTATTTCATATAATAAAAATTCTTTATGCAGTCATCAAATGTTTAAAATAAATATAAAGGATAATAAGGCTTCAAAATTATATAAATAGACTATCTACAACGTTTAAGGAATGTTCAGGCTAATGCTTTAAAAACACCATAAAATCTTCATTTTGACCTACGTGGCGCACGTGGGCCGATTTAAATGTGCACTCTAAATAATGATTTAATTGTCCATATAAATGTTCAAATTCCAACGAGAAAATGTTCTTTTATTTTTATATGAAGCGTCAGGTATAATAATTCTCAATTTGCAATAAAAAACATTAAGTATGCCAAGAGCAAAATCAATTAAAACTACTAAGTAGTAGATAGAAACTTTGATAGAATCGTAACGAACGTATATTTATTTCATTAATGAATGTTATTTCATTCGACAGTGCGGTACCCACTTGTCCTGGCGTCCGGTTCTCCCAGTGCCGTTCTGGTTGCTTCAGCCATGATTGTTAGCCAAGTCGGTTTCTAATGTAGCGATAGACCACCTTCTCATTTCAACCTAAGTAGTGATCACTCTTCTTTCAAAGCTACTCAGATTTATTTTAATGATGTGATTGAAGAATGCGTCTGAGCAGATAAATACGTTTTTTGGTTCCAAGCTCTTTCAATATTTAATGCATCGCACTCTCCTTCTTTCGATCATTCGTTTCTCTTGCTGTAGGATTCTCTGCTTAAACATTCAATAACAAAACGTTATGATGAGTCTTATTTTTGTAGTTATTTTGATAAAACTACTTATCTTGGTTGCTCAAATTACATTGGCAGATTGTGTATGGCCTGATAGTCTGACACAATTGCCAAAATCTATTATCTATGGTTTTCCGGGATCGTGAGTAAATTGGAACCTATACTATTTCCGTATGCCACGATTCACGAAGATTCAAGCGAAGATTTCCGAGAACGTACGAAAATATCCGAAGCTAGGTCCGAGGTTAGGTTTGACAGCTGAGTTTTGACGTAAAATTGTGAGGGAAAACTGTTCAGTTTAACCACCAATCTTACAAATAAATAGTTTTCGGTCAATCTATATTTTAAATAATAGCAACACTATGTTTATTTTAAACCAATCAAAAGAATCGTTGCGTGTAATTGCTTATAGTGTAAAGACGTTGGTCACGACCGACGGTCGGCGTGGATCGTTGGATCTGGTTGGATCTGCGCGTGTGCCAATGGAATTAAGCCTAAAACGACTCCGTTCTAGGACATAGCTAGTCTAATATCGTCGGTCTATCTTGTAAACCTCGTAAATCCAAATCAACTAATTGTTCAGGAGACAATAAAAACTGTCTAATTTTGGTTTTAAATGGAATTTCGAAATTTCAAAAATCCATTTTGTTACTTTTTAAATCAGCAACTGTATTCAGTAATTATTTTTAATAAATTTTCATTATACTTATTAAAAATAGCCTTTTTTGGATTTATGAGGTTTTCATACTTAGTGTATTTTGCCTTTTGATGGATTTAGAAGGTTTTCAGTCATAAAAACGAGTACTGTTTAAGACAATTGCAAATTAAGACACATTGTATAGTTTACAAAAATATCAAATGTAATGTTTAAACTTATTAACAATTTTACTTATATAGGTATATTTAAAAAAAATAATAAATGAACATGTTATTTTTTTTAATGTGGTAGATTATCGTAGTAATCGTGAAAATTTTTCGACAAAACAGTCTTCAGTTCTTGCAGATCATGATGTTTCCTTGGTTTGATTTTAAGACGACTGGCATGTAGAGGTGAAAGGTCAGCAAACTTTTTAGGTGTGACGTCCTTGTCCTTTCTGTGAGGCAATCAATGACATTATTAATGGACAACGCACTCAATACAGTAGCTAGCAAGTAAATTCACGCACAGCGACATTCGCACATGTATAGATAGACGTCACGCAATTTCCATTATGCGATATCATGCATCGGGAATTGATAGCAATATCACCTTTATTGTAATGGCGTTAGAACAGTGTTTCTAGTGTCAATGTTCATTTGAGCGAACCCGTTTGAACCAAACCGTTCGGCAGACCCGACAAAAAGCATCAGGAATTTATAGCAATATCACCTTTATTGTAATGGCGTTAGAACAGATTATGCCATTTGGCAGACCCGACAAAAAAGTGAGTGTCATTTTTATTCCCAGATGCTTCGTCCATATTAATGTCATTGGAGGCAATACATTCCAAACATCTGAAAATCTTAATTTATACTGTATAGTGCCATTTGGTTCATATAATGATGCCCTTATATCAGTGACAACCGGATTACCAACTTTTTTTCCAGGACGAACACTTTTGATAAATTTAAAGTCAAATTTGTTGAAATCGTTGTGATACAGATATTCACTATAATATGGCTCTGGTTTCTTTCGAGCATTACGGCATTTATTCCGCAGGAACATTTATATCCTGCTTTTTTCAGGTACCTTTCAATGGTAGAATGCATCGAATCAACTGGTATTTGGGTGTGTCCTTTTTCTAATATCCTAATATCATTCATCATTGCAATATTCAATAGTGAATTTTCCATCGTCGAATTTCAATTTTGATATGTACAACCATCGCTATATAGGATTAGTTCTCTTCTGTCTGTTTCCGATAGAGATGGCAAAAACTTTTTTGATGCTTAACAGAACATGCTCCCATGCATGTTCTGTTTTTTTCCTTCCGAAATATTGCTCACCTCTTTCTATATTTGCCTTCTTTTTTTCACTTTTCCACTCGGACTTATCTGCCTTGCATTCATTTTTTTCCCTCCTTTTCCTTTAAGTGTCCGTACTGATTTCCTGTAACGAATCATCAGTATTGGAATAAGGAACTAAATAATGGCTTTTTCACGAGATTTTCATAGTTTGAAGATCTGTCAATAGTCTCGATTATATTGTTTCCTGATAATTTTGCTAGTTGGGGTCTCACACTTATATTGTAATAAGCTTCGTGTTGTGAATCATTCATTAAAACATTGTCATCGCTAGAAATGACCTCATATGGCGATGATAATGGAATAATATGTATGGTCTCATAATATTCCATTGGGATTATTTCTATATTATTTCCTTCCTTAGCAGCAGTTGTTTCAATTGTGTTATTTTTTATTTGTAGCATGCCCATAATTTTTTGAGCCCATGACATCTGAAAACAGATTAAACTTTGTAAATTTTGCATTCACGTAGTAAGTGGGTACTTGAATGTAATTTGATTTGTTTTCTTTTCTTATTGTATGTGCTAATAAACTAAAATCATTGAAAACAACCAAACATCATTAAATATGCATGTCATGAAATTCTAACCTGAAAAAAACGTTCTATTGTAAATGTAACATTGTGTGCATATTATGGGAAATCATTATAAATAAAACGCTTACCTTAATATTTAATCTATATTGTATCAATATAAATTAATTCCTCTCGTAATATGATACCCAAAGTATAGTTGTATAACGAAACAAGACGAAGGTCATGTAATACTCAAGACACTGTGACAGTTCTCCATACGAAATGGCGGGATTACGGTATTTACGAGGTTTGCAAATTTTATTGTTGTATGGACGCGATTTACGAGGTTTTTGTGGATTGATTTTTGAAATTATTAAACGAGATATGGATATAAGAGTTTAACACATTCGTAGATATTCAACCATTCTAACGTATTCGCTCAAAATCTCATTTTTGACCAAAACGGGATTTACGAGGTTTACAAGATAGACCGACGATATCCTTTTCACAGTGACTTGGAGTCATTAAGGTCTGAGCCAAGATATATGGTGTAAACCTTGTATTTTCCTAATAATTTTCTACTAATAATTATAGATATATGCGAAGAAAAACATTATTTGTTATGCTATATTATATTAGAAATTGTTTATTACTTTTTATTTAAAATATATTGTCCAAAACTATGTCATAATATATATTTTTAAGTCTCCATCTACTGGTAGCATTAGGTAATTATAATATGAAAGTGTATTTTCCGAAACACTGTTAAAATTAGCGATACATAAGATTGTTGTGATAAAATGGAGGGACTTTTAAAAGCTTCGAGGATATACCAATAATATAATACCCGGATCTCTTTAACTTATTAAGCTCCAAACCTACCTGTATTCTGATAACATCATACCATAGGTAGGTATTATTAAACAAAATATGATGTCAAAACGAATTGAAAAACCCTCTTTTTCAGACTTTCATGTCACCGACACTAGTGCTGGTTTCACGAGTCTGGGAGAAATTTGGACTGGAAATATTTGGTCACTTATTTTGGCGATTCCAAAGTCTCTCTAACCAACTCTCCCAGTTTTTTGGACAGCCACTTAGATAAGTATGTTAATCTTATAAAAAATGAATATGTTAAGGCCATGCGGTGAGTTTTGTTTATGGGGATGATGATAAAAAAATAATACCTATCTAATTAGTATTTTTAAATAATTGAATATTTGCGGTAGTGTGCTGTATTGTATTGCCCCATTTAAAAAATATTTACCAATAATAAAAAATCACAATGAAACTTTATAGAACTAGTCATATACAAGGTATAGTGAAACCGGCAAGGCATCAATACATTTAACATCCTCCGGTTTTGCCAGGTGACTCCTCTGGGAAGACACCTATGTTGTATGATTCTACCTACAATGTGCTACATATTCTGAATCTCATCACGCTCGCAAAGTATGCACTCTTTTAAACTTATCATATAAGCACGTCCAGAAGGCCCACATCGGGGTTAGTTCAGACACAGGAAGCCAGGAAGCTAGGAAGCTCTTCAATGGATTCATGATTAAATAGGAGTTCCTTACGAGCGATATTATCATACTGATAACCTCTAGTCACGTTACATAAGGTGATATAACCATATAACAGTATGAATTTAGCGAAATCACTTGTAACCTTAGACTAACTTAATCATTTACGTAGTAAGCTTTTTTAAACTTATCTTTCATATTATTATATTTTAGTTCTGTCTATTATATAGGTACTAGTATAATATACCACGCTTCAGCATCCAGACAGAGGGAAAGCACAAGGTCACGCCATTCTCCTCGGTTCATCGCCAGACTATAATATAGAAAAGGCAGTGATGTCCAACGGAGGTAACCAGATTAATCATCACTTAAGGTGGTAGTTACTCAAAGGGCGGCAAATCGCGGAGAATCATTAGGTACCTATATATAGAAATAGCTAGGTACGTAAACTCTAAAAAATAACGGAAATATTTTCCATTAAAAAATTCAGCTCACTGGTTGGAAACGAAATGTATTAATTTTACAAGGTTGTAGTTTTTTTGTTGGATTTGCGATGTCTAGTTTACTTTCATTGCCCTCTTATGCCACGGTCTTGGTAACCAGAAATGACACATGCCGATTTTGATGTCATAGTTACTGACTGGCAAAAAGGCCAAGAAAGTTTTTTTTTATTTTAATGGTTGAGTTATTTAGAAATATTAATAAATAGTGTATTTATGATTAAAAATATGTGTGTATTAAATAAATACATACCGAGGAAAATTATTTTGTTTACATGTTGTGTCAGAAATATCAACCAAATAAGATCTCAGACTCTGATGATTTGGGTAAGTGTCGAACTTTGTTATATTTATTCGACTTTTATACCTAAATTATTAATTTTGTATGTTTTGGTGATATAATATACTTTGTTAGGAATGTATCCATACAATATATTTCTTAGATGTTGGAGTCATAAAAGGATGATAAAAATACTATATAGAAAATGGGCCGGCATTTTGTCTAGGGACGTCATTGTGAGGAGGTATTCTTCAGTGTCATAATAATGAATGGAACTTTCATGTACAAATTGATGTTGCATCGCTTGCTAGATAAAGAAAATATCCAGAACCCACAATGGTGCACGCATGCAGCTTTTATCAAATGCGAGCGATTGTGCCTCAAACAAGCATGGTGGCAAGGCAGAATTTTCTCATATTAAATCGACTGATACTACTGAAATATAATATTAATATGTTCAATTCATGTTATATTATAATATAAATGAAATTCTTTGCCTGAAGGTGTTTAGCATTACCAGAACATTATATCGGGGCATCAAAACTTAGTTATTGGCAAAGAAACAATTAAGTGAGACGTGGCGCTCGTTCGTCGAACCCTCGGAATTAAACGTAGAGGGATCTGGCATCATCATGCGCATCCGAACACCTGCGCATGTGCAAATCTTTTCATCTTGATACTTACCTACCTTAGTTTTTAACATTTTACACACGCAAAAATATATTATTCAATGATACATTAATGCTTTTATTCCTTGCATTCATTACAGGCTATGAATATATTATTTATAGTGCCAAATAAATTGTTATACTGACGAGTAGGTACTAATTCGAGTATACAGAAAGCACACACGACAATAGTAAAATTAAAATTATTTTTGTCTCTATACTCGAACACACTATAGTCTATCTTTAGAAGTAGGTATTCTTATTATTAATAAATGAATTTGAATGTTTTATTTTGCGATACTCTTTTGGTCGTTGTGCGGCTGATTTCTGCATAACCGAGTCGTAAAAACTCAATAGTCAACATACAACTTTCTTTCGCATGAAATAATGTTGTTTTACCTGCATATGAGAACGTCATATATATACAGGGGTATAAATTGATGCATGGATGCATGTCTAATTGGGAAATTCCAACAATATTGGGAGTCGTGACTTTTTGGTACTGACCATCGAGAGTAGTTCACTTTTAGTGACGGTGTTTTACGTTAAAAATCAGTAGGATTCACTCTACATCACCATGTTCGATCCTAAAACCGCATTTAGACCAAGCAAGCGAATGTTTAGTCTTCCCCCACTCCAGCGAAATTCTAATGTTCGCTCAACAAAAAGCGTTTACAGTCCTACAAACTTATTTAAAGAATGGTCAAAAATGGACCTACAAACTAGGATATGGACGCCATTTTGAAAACGTCATTCGAATGTCAGATTATGTCCAGTTGCGAGTCTTGATTAGGTAATTTTCAACAGTGGCTCCCCCATCCATGCTTTAGATAAGTTTGTAGGTCTGTACGTCAAGAGAATTTCACTAAATTAAATAGAATTGGTCTAAATTCGACTTAAAAGGATCATAATATGAGCTCTATCGACTACTCTGTAGATCAGTTCATAGTCCGACACAGCGTCAGCGTAAATAACTCAATAAAGTAGAATTAATAAAAATAGCTTTGTTTACATAATATCTTAAAGTAAAAAGTCTTAAGTTAAATTAATGAAGCTATTTATGGTAAACCTATAGTCTATTCACTATTAATAATTTTCCCCATCATCAATTGTCTCAATCATCAATATTCATTATTACAGGTACGACAATTTTCATGGTTCTCCATTCAAGGCCTATGAATTGATTTAGATTTTTATATCAAGAGGTCAATGTGTACATCTTGATCCCGACATTAGCCATCAACAAGCAGACAAGATAAACGACTTTAATGATTTTTCCCTGCAGCAGGTCACAATAATGACGGATGGTCCTCTCGGCACTTCCGTGAAAAACATCAATATATTACATGTCGCATGCGCATATGAAGATATATTCTGTTATATATACGTAATATTTGCGTGATTGATGATTTTTTTAATCGTGTAAGGAAGATGTTTTACGCTTAACAACTTCCGTTGGGGTAATAAAACATGTAAGCGGCCTTAGTGTGTTAAATTTTTAAAGATGACTGCTTCTTATTAAATAAATCGAATATTAAAAGATGGATATGATTTTATTATTATTATTATTTGTTTACTTATGGAATATTAAATTTACTGTTTGTTGTTGATTTTGCGGTTTTTATTTCACACGCCATCTATTAAAATTGAATTGTCTATTGAATATATAATATTATATTGAATATATATCTAGAAAATACCTCACGAGACAAAATCATATTTAAAAAAAATACAAAACTCGACGGGATTTGAACCCGTATAACCCTTTGTGTCGCGCTAATCTGTGTATTAACCAATTATGCTATCAGCCTCCTATCTAATTCCGACGATTTAAACTGTAGATCATACATGAAATGCTTATCAAATTGCGTTATTATTGACTATCAGTTTTTATGTATTAAATCAAGGAATATTAATTACCTTAAAAACTAACCGATGCCCGGCTCTCGCCTAATATTTTAATTATAACGTCTACTTGAACTTGCTAACAATTTTTAATAAACCATTTTTTTATTCAATGAATAATTCACAAGATTTGAGAGTGTAACATTTTTCAAATATGATTTTTTCTATTGGGTATATATCTGAGGTATTTTCAAGTTATATATGTTCAATATAATTATGATATATGGAATGTTACACTCAAAATCTTGTGAATTATTCATTGAATAAGAGAAAATGGTTTGTTATGAATTGTCTATGATTTCAAAATATTTACCCTTTGATCAGCGTTTTCACTACATATTTCCATGACACATTAGTAAAAACTTTTTTATTTTCGTCTGTCGGATTGATACATTATAACGCAAAATGTACTCATCTATTGTTAGTACCAATTTACTTCTCAAAAGGATCCAAAATTAGGTACTAGGAAAAACTGTGAATGAGAAGTGATGAGGTGAGGTGTGGGTAGAGATGTGGGTGACTACATTCAATCGTTGTCAAAAATAACATACTTGAAACCATTTAACACGAGTGGGTAAGGTGGTCAGATTGCAGTTGTGGAGTGGTGAGATGATCTATGGGTAGAGGAGAGCATGCTTACACACAAACGTTATTTATCGCGTGGGCTTATTCGAAGCTAATAATGCAATTGAATCACGCGTAAATAAATTATATATAGCAGCAGTGAGGTTATGATGAAGTACAGGGTATGTGTCTAGATTCAATCATTGTATATACCTATATAAATTACATTCAAATCGAATCACGTGTTTCGTATCCATTCCGTATTTTAACGTGAACAAAGTCACAAGCGATTGCTTATACTTAATAATATTGAAAAACAAATTTAACACTATATGTCAATGTTTCCAAAACACTAGTAGGCACTCGTGTATCTGATGGTACGCGAAAAACATTAAGGCGTGTGTTTTTTGTATCTAAAGAAAGTGATTTATGAAATCTAGTATATTAACGACCTATTATTAGAGTATTTATATTGTGTTCTCAGTATGCCAAAATCCTTTGCATTTCCGTAATATAATTTTAACGGAAATATAACAATTTTTAAAATCGGAAAAGCGATAAGAAAACAATGATATTACGTATACATTGGTAGATGTTACTTGACAGGTTAAGAGACCTAACAACTCGTCTTGCCTCTTAAAAAAATACATAATTCGCCGTTCAAGTAGGGTGCATTGGAAAAATCTATTTATCTAAAGAGTAAAGGGGTTGGTACTGTTTTAGGTACCTTATTAAGTGGCTGATATGCACAATCCTACGCATGAAGTGATTACTATATTGTTAACTCGAGTTTTTTTTTAAGACAAACTTTTGGCCAAAAATTGTCTGTAATTATTGTGGTTCACATTGCAAATTAAATTACCACGTAGATAATTAATTTTTATTTGGTTGTGACTTGTGATGTCTATAACATGAAGCTTTCAAAATGTAGCGAAAAGTAATACTTTGCATCAAGGCCTGAACAAAAACGATGCATAAGTGCGAGTGAGAAAGTATTCGGCACCCTTATAATCTCTGCGACACGCGCTAGAGTAAGATACAAGGTTTACAGATGTGTCAGATGGTTTGCTATGGTGTCGCCGCCAAATCTTAGTTTGTTGCTTAACTAAGCATCGATAACCTGAGAGCGTGTTGCTAAAATTGCTATTTTAGTGTTAAACATAGTCAGTGGTAAATATTTTTAGTTAATTAAGTATAAAGATGATTCTGTGTGTTGTATTAAAATGTGGTAGCCGTACTGATAAGCAAGAATATGTTATTACGTTTCATAGGTAAGTTGATACATGTTCGTGATAATTTATTTGTATATTATTATGTATTTTAATATCAAGTGACCTATTGTTTCTGTAAAATAACTTAAATTATGGATATCTTTACCTAATGGTTGCATTTTGACCGCTTAAAAATACTATATAACGTAAAAAAATAGACAATTAGAAATAGAAAAAAAAAAAAATAATTCTGAGCGTCTAGTGCGAGCACTAGCGAAATGGTCTATGGTCTTAAACATTTGTAAACGAATGCGTCCACTCGCCCACAAACCAGACGCACGGCACGCAGCTTCATTTAGCAATGCAATGGGTAGATGTATCTATAGTCTAAGCTTTGCATCGTTTTTCGTCAAGCTACAGAAACTAAATATTTGATAGGTATCGCATATAATCTTGATAAAATTTACTTAATTCATTGCATAAAGATAAAAAGTTTAGTAGCTATTTTTTTTTTGTATTTTCATTTCAATATTTTGCGACATTTTCTTACATGTGAAAATATTTTAAAATACAGTTTCTTAATTTATTTGTATAATAATTATTACAAAAAATATTGCAATGGTCATCTATTTTATTTCATTGGAAATCAATTATGAAAACATCACACTACTGCATCATATTCCAAAATAATGAAGTACTGTGGCGGATAACGAGGAAAAAGGCGAAACATGGAAAAAGACCATCTTATGGTTGGGAATCTCCGTGGAAGGAACACTTATTATAACTGAGATATTATTAGACAACGTGATACATCATCACAGTAGCGAAGGGTGGAGGTATTCTGTAGAGATCTGACAAAAATAGTACACGTCATTATTCTTTGTCAGTCATACTTATTTGTTTTCATTTTACTAACAATATAAATTGCAGATGGAGTTGGTTGATTTTTAAACTTCAATTAAACCCTGCCTAAAAAATACACCAGACAAGAGATTCAATCCGCAACTTAAAATTTCAGAAGCGGATATTACTCCACTAGTATATCGTAAGTGAACATAATTTTAATGCTCAACAATTCATGATAACAACAAAATCAATATAATTTCATTTTTTTTTACTTAAATCACATAAAAACTTTTTTTATAAAAAAATACCTATAATATCAGTGTAAGTATATTATATTATGTAACTGCTCATTGTAGTTTTAAAATAGCGTATAATTTTCGATGCAATAACCAAAGTAAAATTGACAAAAAAAAATCAAACTCATTTCATTAGTATACACTTAAAAAGCAAGGACGATAATAACAGTACTTAAAAAATATCATTCAAGTATTCCGAAGGTTATGGAGTTTTTTATTATTATTAATATAATACATTTTTGTTGTGGCAATACTGCGATTCAAAAGTGTTTCGAAAATGTGCACTTTCGCAAAAAAAAAAGAGCATCGCAATCTTGGTATCGTTCGATTTTTAAAATTATTCTTGCATCACTTTTGAGCGCCACGATTGTTGTTGGTTCACAGAAATGTCACTCACAATGTTCAGCTTCGATTAATTCGTGAACGATTAACATAAAAATCAGATCAACCCATTGTTACGGCTTCTGTGTTTCTTTGTTTACGAGAGGCATCGCCATTCAGCATTCCGAAAGAATAAAACAGAAAACAAGTTTTTAACGAAACAAACCTTATTTATATTATAGCAACCAAACAATCTAACCTAGCGGACAAAATTTTCCGCCGAATCAATATATTAGAATAAGTTAAATTTAGTAAATAATAATAAAATTACAAAATAAAAAGAACTTTTTATATACAACGTTTTTTAATTTTCTGTTGAATCATATAAACTTGACTTGACTAGCTTAAACGATCAAAACATTTGTACTTGATAGAGATAATACTGAAATGTCATATTGATTTCCATAGTAACAAACGTATATATTAATATTAATAATTTAGTTGCTAGGACCCACATAGCAACCAATAAATTTTTACTTTTTACGGATTTCTTCCGAAATAACTTTTCATACAAAGTAGAATTAACTGAAAATGAAATCAATTCTACTTAAAGATGGCTAAAATTATTAAAAAAATACATTGGCATCGTGTTCTGATATATTCTAAAAGTTTCAAATGTCTAGCTAGTCGGAAAGCTAGTTAAAAATCGATTGCAAGATTTGTACTGGACAAACAACCACCAGACAAATAAGAATACGAGCTAAGAAAAACGTTGTAAAATAGGTATAATATATGCGTGTATATTAAATGTAAACTAATGATCACACTATTGGAATGTCGCCATCTTTATCAAAAATTATGATTTTTAAATAAATCAACTTTATGATATTTGGACGTAAAATATCTTCAAAAAACATCACAAACGAAAAAGCCTCATCAAACATGGAAGAAAGAGGCAAAAGAGGGTTCACAGAAGACGAAAAAAATGTGAAAAAATAGAATTTCTACTACAGTTAAAAACAACCTTACTTATATAAAACTTTTTTGCGCCCAGTATTAATGCATGTATCAGAATGCTGGGAACTCAGCAAACAGGATGATAGACATATGGATATTATCTTTGACAGGAGAGTTTTGAGAGGAATCTTTGGGGCTGTTCAAGAAAGTGGCATTTGGAGTTCAATGTATAATGAGGAGTTTACATACTTTATGGAAGTGAAAAGATCACGTGCACGTGGCATAATATAAAAATGCCGAAACTGTGCTGGATCTACCATGTAAATAGAATGCAATACGTTACGTTGGGTAATCCTAGGTTATGGAGCACCTGAGCCTAAAGCTCTTATTCCCTTCTTCTGAAGTGAGTAATCGTATAGGGTAGGTTTGTAAAATTTACTGTGTTTTTTGTATCAAGTGTACGGTGTGTGCGATTTTAACTTTGATCTTGAGAAGGACCGGGGGAGGCTTTGCCTCTATAGCTAGTTTTTTTTTAATAGAAAGTTATTTAGAAGCGTCTTCAAGCTCGAGCCACCCTCTCAAATGACGTTTGTCCAGGTCTTTTTCATCCTCTCGTCTGATTGTCTTTCAGTCGCCGGTCATCATGGGGTTCCTTTTCTGGCACCGGATGTATCAGTTCCGAGTAAGAGGAGGAAGAAGGCGAGTCCAGGTTTAGGCATTTGTCAATCCACCAGCTCCAAGAGAACGAAGAAAGAATAAAATCGTCACGGACAACCAATCCTTGTTTGTTCATCAAAAATTGAACCGCGGGGGATAAAAGAGGAGGATATACTAGCTATATACAAAGCCCCCGAGGGCAAGAATAAACCTGGATGGCCGAGATTGAGATGGCTGGTCTGCACCACAGGAGATTTAAGAATACTCAGTCAAAGCAACTGGAGAGAATCGCCGCTGAATCGTCTATGATGGAAGAAGTTTTTGAAGGAGGCTAAGACCCGCCAAGGGTTGTAGTGCCATAAATGACAATGCATAACCTTTATTATGAGAGGTTATATTTTTTAATCACGTGCCCAAAATACAGATTTTTAATGCGTTCTAGCTGCTACTACTTTTCATTGAATGTGTTCAAATTCCATGTTATTTTTTTATCATATTGTGGTACTCAAAATTTTAAATTCAAAATCACTACTTACATCCTTTTTCGTGATGCCTCGTTATATGACAGTGAAATTATTAATAAATGAAAGTGTGTAATTCATAATATATTTTAATTTCCTAAAATTATAATCAACTTAACTATATACCTACGCAACAATGAAACTATATCTACAATGCCGCTTGGAAGAATATTATGAAATATAATTTAAAATTAATAGAAACAGTTAAGAGATTGCTCCGTGTAGGCATTGGAGCGAAGAATTATCAATGCGTAACATTACTATTTCATTATCATTTCATTATTGTATCATAAAACAACAAATTCCAAAACGCACAATTTGCACGGCTGTAATCTGCCATATTTTTAATTTACTTTTCAATCGTTGTTTCAAAATTCAATATACCTACTTACCTAATTTTTGTCAATTCAAAACTCCGTTTTTTGTAAAAGTTTTGATGGGCATTGAAGTTAATGGTTTCACCAAACTATACCCGTCCTGCACCTTACCTGGTTTTAATTAGGCGTATTATGAAACCATACATTTTAAGTGAAGCACCAGTATTATTTCATAACTGAGAATCTCTGAGGACCTCTTACTTAGGAATCTCTTACGCATGACTGAGGTCATCATGCACCCAACTGTGTTTTTACTAATAGCGCTTGTACACGTGCATGGATTTGCTAGCAGTAATAGTGTGTATAACTGTCCTGACAATAACTGTTTACACGACGTAAAAGTGCTGACTGTCTTTCCAATCTCATTCTTTAAGAGTAAGTGAGACGCAATGTTGCCATTTTATGGTACTATTTGATAGGTCGTAAAAATCGTTAACCTCAAAACGAGGCTCTCCGTGGTGTAGTTCGGTTTTTTGCCGGTAGGTTCACCACTATCCTTCTACTGCTCAGGCGCAGATCGCATGAAAATTCAGAAGCTTCCGAACTTTTTAGATTCATGTATGCAATCTTGCAACTTGCATCACAATATGTGTTTACACGTGTATTTTCCTGTTATGGCCGCGATAATACGTACTGTCAGCAATAAATCCATGCACGTGTAAACGGGGTATAAATTTACATTACTTTAAGGTAAGAATGCATGGGAGAAAGGAGCACATACAAGCAACAAATGTAGTAAATAACAAATAAAAGCTAATTCAAAAGTGCCGCACAATCTAAATAAAAAGATCTTCACGTTGACAGTGTGATGGCATTTCATTTGAAGTAAGTCTTACCATTTCCGTTTGCATCCATTCCAATCGAATTCCAACAAAATTTTAGGTTAAATTTAACAGTAAATATTCGCATAAGTTTTAAATGATGATATGCGCCGATGGAAATGAGAAAAAGGTTATCTTGAAATGATTGGGTAAGTGAATTTATTAATGGCTTCTCAATGTGGGATTGAATCGTAATTCTGCACGTGCCAGACAAGCTCACGTGTTTAGTAGAGAATTTACAGGTATTTATAGAATAATTAAGTTTCATAAGAATCATAAAGCTATAAGCAATATCGACTGCTGAATCTGCAAACCGGCTTACTCAATTTGGGCAAATTGTTCAGGAAGGAGAATAAACTTAATAATTTAACTGTCTAGCGGAACTTTACAAATTCCAAAATTACACTTGAAAATATTTTTTTTACAATTAATACGCTGCACTATGACTTGATACACTATTTTATACTTACCATTTCTATATATAAAAATATATATAAAGAGCGGAGTTGTTCCATTTATGATATTGGAAGTTTAGCACCTGCAGTTGGCTGTTTTGTATGACGAACTGTTATGCATAAAATTAATAAGTAGATAACAGATTCTAATTAGAGAAACCGCAACTTCCTCTGGTAACAACAGCATCCTCTCTGATATCAATAATATTGTTAATTTAAATATTGATTCAATTATTCTAATTAATTCCATAAAACTACAAACAATAATATAATGTTATTTGTGTTGATAATTAGAATTTTCTAGAATATTATTTCTTTCTATATATGAACCATTGTACACGTAATCAATTTGTTAGTTCTGTATTCTCTTGTATTGTAAGCTGGCTTTCTGTCAGTTGTAATATCTGTATTACTGTAATTCTTCTCCGTTAATAAATCGAAACATCTATCAAAAGTTCTTCTCTTTCAATTTGATATCTCCTGTGAAGTTTTCCGCTCTCTTTTCGCTATTCCTGACAAAACAAAAGAGACTTTAATAGAGTTCTATTTTCATAGTCCTCTGTATAATAATAAAATAGCAAATAATACGTCATTAACACGTATAAAGACTATTTAAATTCGTAATTACAAAACCTAAAAGAACTAGTGAAAGTGATAATCTATTTTACTTAAACTACTCCCCTTTTTGGGGACGTAGCAGAACGATAACACATTTATTTTATTTATAGGTTTAAGAATTTGAAATTTTGTGTGAGCGTAGAAAACATGCTTCATAACAAAATTCTATCAAAATGTCATTTTTGGTCAAAAGTGCAGTTGGCTGGTTTGAAGATTAAGCAGTCGATATGATAAACTATTGGTGTTGTTGATTAAATGATCATTATTTCTTATTTAAATACATGGTAATATGATAATTGATTTTAACAAAATATACAATCGAAAATCTTTAATTACGACGAACATGTTACCGCATTGCATTCGAAAATAATCAATAAATATCAGCGCTACCATCGTAACTCTCAATTCAGTGCCATGGACTGTCTATAATAGTTGGCATTGGTACCTAAGCCGGCGTTATATTATACAAACACGCCATTGGATCACACCTTTCTACCATGTGAATAAGGAAACGATTAACATTACCCCACGCAGCAGTCATAAAACGATAATGTAATATTAATGAAATGTTGCCATTGTATTCCTATCGAGTATAGCAATTATTTCGATTATTTGTGTAAACTCACAATTAAATTACATTACCTACAAACAATATTCAATAAAATATTAATAAACAATACCGCAATGTCACGTTTTTACATAATACAATGCATGCGTAATAATAGTTTGCATAATAAACGTTTAAATCATTTGATTTGTTATTAAAATAACGTTATAATCTTCCATGTTTATGATTGATATTGAATTACAAGATAAATACTATAATTAAAATGATGTTTTTACTTGGTTGAAGACGCCTATATGTCAATTTTATTTATTTTGTACCTGCATACTATTATATAGATAGCGAGTAGTGGTTAAGCCAATAGCGAAATTATATGTAGCAGATTAGGGATCAGATACACGGCAAGTCTTACTTGATTCTAAATACATCCTATTAGAATCTCCAGTTATATAAAAAAAAACGCGTGTCACTTAAAACGGATAACCTAACAAAATATTTTGTTTTTTAGTGGTCGATAGTCGATTAGTGCCTCTTGAGTACCACTGGATGTCTGTATCTGTCTAGTGATTGTTCACTGGCGGAGTGTAATGTCAGAACCATTGCTATTTAACAAGCTGGGTGACTTTTTTTTTTTTTTAAAGATCGATGTGTTTTGAATTAAAAAATAATTACAACATAAAAAGAACTTTTTTATATACCACGCTTTTAAATTTTCTGTTGAATCATAGAAACTTGACTATACTAAACTTTGTATTGTACTTGATAGAAATACTGAAAAAATATTATAGAATACTGAAATGTCATTTTGATATTTCATATTGATTTCCATAGTAACGCACGTATATATTAATAATTTAGTTGCTAGGACCCCCTTAGCAACCAACAATAATAACTTTCCATACAAAACAGAATTAACTGGAAATAAATTCAATTCTGTTTAAAAATGGCTAAAAGTATTAAAAGAATGCATTGTCGTCGTGTTCTGATATATTCTAAAAGTATCAAATGTCTAGCTAGTCGGAAAGTTAGTTAAAAATCTTCAATAGTCCAATACAAATCTTGGACAAACAAGAAAAAAAATGTACTGGATACACAAGAAAAAATCTGTACCGGAAAAACAAGAATACGAGCTAATAAAAATGTTGTAAAAATAAAGTAAAACTATTACTTATTCAATGGCATCTTTAAAATATTTATTCAAAAATCTCTATGGCATCTTTATTATAAAAATATCTACAAAATACCATGTATTTATACTTATAGTTTTTAAACTGTAAATTTCAATTTCAATGAGTTTTCCTAAAACGTCATCCTCATCTTTAATAGCTCAGTGGCATAAACCAGATAAGTGTATGAACTCAATCGGATATAAAATAAAAGAAGGCCCTTGCAGTCCAGTGCGTAAGGCGCTGGCCTTTCATCCGAGAGCCTCGAGATCGATTCTTGGTGAGGTCACAACACAATATTTATGTGCGTTTCACAAACCTGAGTATTTGTGAGTGTTTCTCTTCTATTACTATAGTAGAACCATTATGTCTTGGCTCTGATCGTATGGCGCTGTATGGAGCAGATTGCGCAGGATGGGCAAGACTTCGGCGAGGGTCGGGCTGTAAAAATATGCCCTAAAGTGCGGGGAGAAACATGGTTCCACAGTTTACCGCTAACACGTCCGTAGCCATGATATAGTGGTAGCACTTTTGTCATTGGGGTCCATGTCCTGTTGTTGTGTAAAAAAACAATTACGTAAATTTATTATTTATTAATGTGACATCAATTTAAAGTAGAGGTACCATCAAAATAATACAATGCTTTTGGTAGAAAATACGGACAAGTAAAACATCATTGAGGTAGGTATGGAAAAAATAAATTCGGTGAGGCTGTTAGCGTTTATTTATTTTTCGAACCCGATATCAACCTTTTGTGAGGTCTGACAATCAAAATTTTTGAAGTGTTTTGATTTTTCATCACGGCAGACGGTCAAGCGAAATAAGAAAAAAGTCCAATCAAACGATTTTAGGTCAAATATTTTTGACCTTTTGGGTTTTTTGATTGCGGTGTAGTATTATTGACAAGACGTGGATTGATTAGAATGTCAAAATATCATTTATTCTGGTGTCTGCAATAATAAAATAACAAAATAACATTATTTTGTTTATATGTTATTAATAAATCATTGACTAAACGAGTTTCATTGAATCAAGATTGATTTCTAAACTGTAAATGCTAGGCATAAGAGGCGCAAAAATACGTATTATATACCCCACTGTTAGCGCTTTTAGCAGTATACTGTAATTTATGGTATGTAATGGGTGGTATGTAAGGATGGTGTATAACCAGGATGCCAGACACTGATTTTTTGTGTTGAGAGGGCTGGCACGCGCTGGAGCTGGTTCGGTGTTCACACACTCATGCACTGGTAAACGGACGGTTCAGAATATCACTCTTACGGGGTGTTACTTGTGTTTTTGATGATAAATGATGATGAAAAGTTTAGGATGGATGATAGACGCGACGTTCGCTCAAACCGTATCAGATTTAGCACAACGAAGGTAAAACATAATATGCATTTTGAGACACTCTGTGGTTAACGACGGCTAAGGTATAACAAGCCCGCACGCGACCGCTTTCTTGATGTCACTCGAGCTAACTAAATGTTATTCGTAATCATGGTCATCTCATGAACCGTAACTGCTGGTCGCCCTGGTCTTGCAACAATAATAAATAAGGATTTGAGGAAGGTGGATAAATAAGGAATGACGGCCAATATAATTGGCCCAACCACCCACTTTTTATTACAGTATAATCGTAACAGGAATTAGAGTTAGGTAAAATTAACCATATAGTTATATTATATATTATTGCATTGTACTACATCGATTGTTTATAGGTATGTTGTATATTTACAGCATCCATGGACAACACGCCCCGCGTCAATAAATAATATAATAAAAAATACCTTAATTTCACCGTAAAATATTTGTTTATTCTTAGTTATATTTCCTTAACCATCTTACTTAAAAGTCGGTTTAAATTGCCATGTAGAAACCCGCGTTACCTTGCCATATCACTTGATTCGTACTGCATCACTTACAGCCTACCACAAAAGTGACAGGAATAAAAGATGTGAATATTTACTACTTAAACTGATTAATATTTTTTCCTTAACCGTCGGGCAGTAAGCTCTTAGCACAGTAGGATAAAAGTGACGATGAGTGCAAAGTGTACAAAAAAATACAAGCACATTTAATTTTCACGACGAATTGGAAATTTAGTGTTTCATTGTGATGGTGAATGATAAGTGTTATTTAATTTTAATATAATAAAGAAAAATCATCTTCTGTGATATCAATTACTGATGGAAGATTTCTTATTACTTGTTACACAGAATTTTCTTCCAAACGATTGTCACACATTATGTCAGTTTTGATCGTGTCCGGAAATCTGTACTTACATACGCCGTATCACAATAAATTCATCGTGACTTCTTGTATCGGATATAGATTAAAAAAACACTTAAAAATTCATAATAATAACCATCATAATACAATGGAAAGACAAAAGAAAATAAGTGGTTAAGACAATTAGAAATACAATCACATCGTTTATATTTATATATAAAATTCTGGTCGTAAGTATTAAGTCAATATAACTTATAAAATTAATGTTCATATTGGATTTAATAAAACTATATATATCTAAATATTCTTTAACCTTAATACCCCGTTTACACGTTCATGGATTTACTGCTGATAGTACGTATTATCGCGGCCATAACAAGACAATGTACGTGTAAACAATATTATGTATTATCGTGCAGGTTGCAAGATTGCATGTATGAATGAAACAAATTCGGAAGTTTTTCGATCTGCGCCTGCGCAGTGGAACGATAGTGGCGAACCTGCCGACAAAAAAATGAACTAAACCGCGTAAACACTCATTTGAGGTTATCCCATTTTTATGACTTTTCAAACAGTAACATAAAATGACAACATCGCGTCTCGCTTACTCTTGAAGAATGAGATTAGAAAGACAGTCAGCATTTCTACGTGTAAAAAATTATTGTCATGATAGTTTGAAATACACACTATTGCTGCCAGTAAATCCATGCACGTGTACAAGCGCTATAATACCCGGTTTACACGTGCATGAATTTACTGCTGACAGTAATCTACACTACATCGCGGCGATAACAAGAAATGCACGTATTATCGTGTAAGTTGCAAGATTGCATGCATGGACATGACAAAATTGCGTTTCGCTTACGCGCAAATATATATAACGCGCTGAATGAAATTGCAGACATACAGATATTATCGCGATAGTTTAAAATACACACTTTTTTTGCAAGTAAATCCATGCACATGTACAGGCGCTATTATGCTCTAGACTCTAGAGCCTTCTTTTTCCGGTAAGACAGCTTATGGTGTATTTTGATACGGTGAAATGTAGTCAGGGCTTTTTTAATCCTACTAGAATACGTCAACAGATGGTTGTCCATCTATAACAAGTACTAAAGTTCTTTTTTTCAATAATCCTATAATGATTTCATATAAGTGTACAATTTTATACCAGGAATTGCAACCAAATCATTACTCATTTAGGCATGACTATTATTTACCTGTACAGTTAAATGTCTACGAAAAGCATTGAAAACTTTGGTTTTGATATAAATTATAAGATGCATCTTTAATTTAGATACGATTAATTGAATCGGTAAATATTTTTAATAAATAATTTTGTTATTAGCTGCAATATTGTATTTTTTTGACATGACTAGCTCAAACGATCAAAAAAAAAATGTACTTGATAGAAATAATACTGAAATGTCATTTTGACATTCATATTGATTTCCATAGTAACGTACGAATATATTACAACGTTTTTCTTAGCTCGTATTCTTATTTGTCCGGTGGTTCTTTGTCGGGCTAGTCATTTGAAACTTTTAGAATATATTATCAGAATACGATGCCAATGCATTTTTTTAATACTTTTAGCCATCTTTAAGTAGAATTGAATTCATTTTCAGTTAATTCTGTTTTGTATGAAAAGTTATTTCGATACCATTATTGGTTGCTAAGCGGATGATCCTAGCAACTAAATTATTATCCACATCGATTGCTTCTTTCAGCACAGTAAAATTTATAAATTTACTGTTACTAATTGGTAAGGTACCTAAGTGCATTATGATATTATTTCGAGCCACATTTTGAATGCATATGATATATTATAATTGATATGATGGATGATATCAAATAAATTAAATTAATATTTTCAATAGTTTTTTCTTGTGTTACCCATAATATTTCTTTTCTAAGTCAACGACCCTACTGTCCTAACTCAAAGGTCATTTTCAATGTCTAGGACCTACGTAGCATGGTACATAATATTATAATTGGATACCTACCTTCACCGTATTTTGGTGTTATAATTAATGAACAAATGCACGGTTAGTTTTGAATAAATATTAATCATATTAATATGATAATTAATTAACAATTGAATTTTAATATCATTAGTGTTATTGAATATCAGAATTTTATGTTTAACCTTTTTGTATTTATACTGTTAATGAGTATTTTAAATACTTAGTCGATTATTAAGCAAACTTTTGTATTATTCTCAAACAACAACATTTTGATTTATATTTCATAATGTCAAGATTAATAATATTAACAACATAATTAGGCATATTTAAAAAAATAACTATGTATGTATTAATGTTACAACTATTGACCAAAGGTACTTGATAGAATTAGAATTTATGTATGTACGAGGGTGGGTCAATAATTCCTTAGAAAAAAGCATTAAAACAGTTTTTATTTTTGTATTTTTTTTTTATTTCTCAACATAATCTCCTTGGAGCTCAATACACTTGGTTAGACGTTTCTCAATTTTTTTTAAACCGTCAGAAAAATAAGTTTTCGGAAGGTCCTCAAAATAAGCATTTGTCCGATCGATGACTTCTTCATTTGAAAAAAAACGTTGTCCACTTAGCCATTTTTTTAACTTTGGGAAAAGGAAAAAGTCACTGGGGGCTAAATCTGGCGAATACGGTGGGTGGTCGACCAATTCGAACTTCAATTCTTCAATTTTAGCCATTGATCGTAAACATGTGTGAACACGGGCATTGTCCTGATGAAAGAGGATTTTTTTCCTGTTTAAATGAGGCCATTTTTCTTCAATTTCGTTTTTTAGCTGGTCCAATAAAGATGCATAATAATCCCCTGTTATTGTTTTTCCTTTTTCCAAATAGTCAACGAAAATAATTTCACGTGCATCCCAAAATACAGTAGCCATAACCTTACCAGCTGATTTTACGGTTTTCGCCTTCTTTGGACATGGTTTGTCTTTGCAATCCACTGCTTTGACTGTTCTTTCGTCTCGGGAGTATAGTGGTGTATCCATGTTTCATCTACAGTCACAAAGCGACGAAAAAATTTATCCGGATTGCGTTGCATGAGCGACAACAGGGCTTTAGAGGCCACCACCCTATTGCGTTTATTGTCGACTGTGAGCAAACGCGGCACCCATCTTGCAGAAATATTTTTCATGCCCAATTTGTCATGTAAAATAGAAATGACGCTACCTTTTGAGATCCCTGTAACCTCAATTATCTCACTCAACTTTAATCTTCGGTCACTTAACACCATATCGTGGATTTTATTGATCATTTCTGGTGTAGTCACCTCTACAGGACTTCCTGAGCGTGGTTCATCCTTTGTTGATGTACGACCACGTTTAAATTCATTTAACCAGTTATAAATAGTTGCAAGTGAAGGAGCAGATATGCCGTGAACTAAATCCAACTCATTTTTTATTTCCTTTGCTGTTAACCCTTTTATATTAAAATGTTTAATAACAGCTCTAAACTCAATTTTCTCCATTTTCCATTTTTCCATTTTCCACAAGCAAATTTTTTTTTTAAATGTATGAAAAACACACAACAACCCGACCAATCTGATTGAAACTTCGCAGCATACTGAATCGGTAGTGCCGCTGCATGAAAACAAACCGCTTACAGTACTAGTCGCGCCACTTGTCGGCTTTTCTAAGGACTTATTGACCCACCCTCGTATTAACGGCCCACTTGCTCGTCGTAGGTCAAAATTGAGTTTTTATTGTATTTTCAAACCATGATCCTGGACACTCCTTAAACGTTGTAGATAATCTATTTATATAATTTTGAAGCCTTATTATTTTTTATAGTTATTTTAAACATTTGATGACTGCATAAAGTATTTTTGTTACATAAAATAGTATTCTTTTAAACCTCTCGCTCTAATGTTTTAGAATATAGTCATATTTCGGTACATAACTGTGCAGTGGTGTTAGGATTTTTTACATTTATTAATTTTTAAACGCATTTATAAAACCATTAGTATAATTTATTACGAGATAATTTTTGTAAAATATTCACGATAAAAAATTGTATTGATAATCTCTGTGATCCCAAATTTGACAAGAGTTAGGCATTTTATTATTCAAAAAATCGGCAAGATTAACACATTTGAAGATGATTCTAAAGATACTTATAGTAAGATATGTTTTTGACCATTCAAGTGTGATAAACATCTTATGAATAATGATTGCTTTATAATAATTATTGACCTAAGAATAAGGTAGTGTTTTTTTGAAATACGCCATTTCTTTTGTCATTCCCCAGTAGTTAAGCTACAACATACGGCCGTAGCCATAAATTGACAAACTATAATTGAAGTAGGGAGTAAAATGATATTGACGCGCGTGTTTGAACATGTACCGTTTAAAAAAAATAAAAAAAAATTCGGTTAAGTAGGCATTTTGCCTAATTCTAGTCAAATTTGGGATCACAGAGATTATCAATATAATTTTTTATCGTGAATATTTTACAAAAATTATCTCGTAATAAATTATACTAATGGTTTTATAAATGCGTTTAAAAATTAATAAATGTAAAAAATCTTAACACCACTGCACAGTTATGTACCGAAATATGACTATATTCTAAAACATTAGAGCGAGAGGTTTAAAAGAATACTATTTTATGTAACAAAAATACTTTATGCAGTCATAAAATGTTTAAAATAACTATAAAGGATAATAAGGCTTCAAAATTATATAAATAGATTATCTACAACATTTAAGGAGTGTCCAGGATCATGGTTTGAAAATACAATAAAAACTCAATTTTGACCTTCGACGAGCATGTCCCCCCTTAATAAAAAATATAGTGTATCTATAGAGAAAATTAAGTACTAATCGGTTTACAGGAAGCCAGGCTGCGCTAATTTTCACAGCCGATTTTGGAAAAATTCATGAATTCAAGAATTAAAACCTAACGTAACCTAACCAATAATCCAGTATATCGGTTATTTTTTTTAATTTTTTGCCCACTGACTTCTTGCAAACCGACAAGAACCGTGTTTTATTTAGACATGAATTTTATTTCAGTACTATACGACCCAATGAGGTTGGACGGTCTTTAATATACAACCATATATTTCCGATACAGCATTTCACGGTGAAATGTGATACGGCAAACTACACACGTGCAAATTTCCGAACACGAAATCATACTACGCACTTTTGCATGTCTGTTAAATAATACCTACATCAATCGTACCTATACTATAAAAAATTGTAAAATGTAATAGAAATTTTCCTTTAATTGGATGTACATCAAATTAGACTTATGTGCAGAGATTGTTGTTTATAATGTTGGATGCACGTATGTATAGTTGGATGTGCGTCAAATTAATTATGTACCTACAGTGCGAAAATGATACGTTGAAGTGTCATGGCCGCCGTCGTGGCGCTGCGATCTATGCCAGTATTGTAGTTCTCAAAACAGCCACACTTCACGTTAAACTTGCCGTACTATGTTGAGTTAGATTTACTTTTATTCGGTTTTCTATCGAAGTAACCAAATTTGAAATTGACCGTTTTTCTTATCTTTAATGTTTTATTTTAGAATTCAAAACATTACCTAACCTAACCCAGCCTAACCAAACTTATCCTTACAAATAATCCAGTATAATATCAGCTATTTTCAAAATTAATTTGCCGCTGGCTTCCTGTTAACCGACAAGAACCAAAAATTCATATCATAAGACAGATAAGTTAACTTTTATTATTCACAAAGCGTAAAGCGTATATCCAAACATTTTTAGAGCCCCGCTATTAATTAAAGATAAATTTTAAATTACCTGTTTTAAAAATAGAATAAACTTTTTAAATATTGAAACCCAAAAATATTGAAGACATCAGTATAATATATAGAGATATAGTCTAAATGTGTGACAGTGAAGGTGTAATAATAATTACTGGTCTACTAATTTTCTAACAAAATTAGAAAAGTTAGAAAGCTTTTCATAATTGTTAGGTGGAAAAAATGTGCACTAATTAAGATAAATCGAAACTAGTTTCAGCGATTTTCACAGAGAAACAACGATTTTCTTCAATTTCAAAAGATAAGACAAGTGGCACTGGCAAGATGTCTACTTCTGTAGCCGTCAGTTACAGATTAAAATGCCATGATAGGCAAATTTACATACTTAATACCTTTTCAATATGTCTGTGGGCCCCAGAGCATGAACCTAATATGAGTAAATGGTTGTAATACCTACATATAAATTTCGTTAAAAAACCTTTTTGGGAAGAGGCCAAGATCCACGTCAGATTATGATCAGAGATTATAAATAAAAAAACCCAGCGGCAAACAAATTTTGAAAATAGTCGATATACTGGATTATTTGTTAAGTTTGGTTAGGTTAGGTTATCATTCTTGAATCCATGAATTTTGCCGAAATCGGCTATGAAAATTCCTGTTGTTCCCGCCTGTCTTCCAGTAAACAGAGTTGTGCTAAAACACCTCCTATCTTCTATTCGATAAAATTTCAAGAAGACAAGGAGATGCTGTATCTGCACATTATTTAATTATGTATGTAGGTAATTATTATGATCTTTTTCAATTATAAACCGTCATGTAAGTCATATATCGGATGTATTAATATTTCATAGTACATTATAATATGTACAATAAAATAAAAAAATTAAAATTGTAACTGAAATATTATTCAAATTCATGTAAGTTAATTTATTAAATTCGTGCATAACATTTTGTTTCCAATATATTTTATGGTAAACGTATCGACATAAATACGACATTATGCTAAACAGCGTATCAATTTCACAAAATGAAGGAAAAACAAAATACGTATTATATCAATATCTCTAGAATTCATTAAATTGGATGAAATTATAGTATTTAAAATAATTTATGAACTCGCGACGTTAAATACGATTTATGTGTTATTATTTAATTTGACACAAATTAAAAAGATATTGAACTTTAGAATAAAGTTTTAATCTATTTTTTGCTATCATTATTGTATTTATCAAAATGTATGTATGACTACAGAATTTATTTTTATCTCGGTTGTTCAAGCCACCTGGATGAGAATGATTTACAGTGATGAAGGTTAGTACCCTTGTTGAAGACAATGAAATTGTGTATGTATGTGTAGCGTTTTTACTAAAAGAAGCCTTAACTATCTATTGAAAGTTGAGATCAATAAATTCCACTGAAAAAGTCTATGATGTGGAAAATTGGGAAATATTGAAAATATGTTGTGAGTTAATCATGGCTCCCACTCTATGAAATGGGCCCCCTATCTATTGCTAAGGGTAAAAGGTAGTGTGATGCTCTATAGTAGCGTTTACCACATGATGTTTGAGGTAAAATCAGAGTATTCTTTTTAGCGATTTTTGGCATTTTTTAATACTTATCCACTTAATTTGGACTGCGTTCAAAAGATTTTTTGAGATTCATTTACCTGAGACTGTAATCAACCGTGTTTAGGAAAAAGGACCTAACCCTCATTGAAAAATTTTTACAGGATAGGCAAAAAACGGTTTTTGAGAGTTTTTAGTTTAATACTTTTAAAAAAAATAGGCACAGACATTGGGTGCATGATGATTGATGATTTGGTGTAGTATATGTTCGTAATAACAATAATTAAAGAAGTTATTACAGAAAAATCAATAAAATTGCGGATAAATGCTTTTTTCCATAAATTAAAAATTAATTAATTAATTTTAATTAATTTTGTAATTAACGTGTTAATTTGCATTTGCAAAGTAATTAACAAAAACACAATTTTGTGCGGCCCGTAAGCTATGGGTTAAAACCTAAATTTAGATAATAATTCGGCATTTGCGGCTTACATCCTTTTTATAGAATGTGTATTTAGTTGTATACATTGTTATTATTTAATAAAAGCACTTTTCGAAAAATCGAGGGTTACGCCCTTTTTCCTAAACACAGTCGGTAAGGGTACTGTGCGTGGTTTTAACCAACTCAATTTCTCATATGTATGCATACTTGCTGTAGTCTAAACTTTAGAAGATATCTATAATTACCCACGTATTTTTCCGACTTATACGTATTGTAATTAATGAGAACTCTGTCATTATTGGTAGTATTGAGTTGTGTGTCTTTAAAATTGGAAGCATCAGTTGTTTGTTCTCTCAAGGTGCATAACTAGCCTCTAATTGTGATGCCAATTGGGATGGCAATAACTTTGTTCAACCGGATTGCTTTAGATACTGATATATTCCTCGTACGTGATGATATGTAGGTATAGCTGGATGTTGTTTTAGAAATTATTAAAATAGCTCATTCGGCGTATTTCCATGTATACACTTTATAATTATTATTGTATTTACTGTTTATACTGTTTTTCTTATACTTCGCTTATTTTTTTCTTTTTTTAATACTATTTATTTTAATTAATGTCATATTTTGAACATTTTCAATTGTTAATTTGTAAAATTGACTATAAATAAATTATAAAGACTATAAGTAAATAAATTTGAATGACAAAAATTACAATTATTTTTTTCAATGTGTCTGATCCAGTGCAAAGATCCAATGACAAACATTCTATGTAAAAAATCTGTTGATCTAAGCATCATTCTATGGAGGTTCATAATATGCTCAGTTTTTTTGTGATTTGGCCTCGGGGCCTTCTTTGTGCTATATGACAATTTTACGACCATAGCAACAGCAAACAAGAGTAATATATAAAATATATAGGTACTTTACTATACTGAACGGTTGTAGAAAACTATCAATTAAAATGCGAAGGAAACCACAAACGACCGTAAAAATAACAAAAAATCTAAAACGGTATGAGAAATGTTTCTTAATTTATTGACCACCTGTTTATTGAACCGAAAATAGATTCCCAGGTGACATCGTTAAAATAATCTGTCACACCCGTTTGAGTTATGATATTGCCTGTGAAGAGTTTTGCATATTTTATGACAAATAATAAATAATGAAGCAAATAAGAACAGAAAAGAATATCTAAATGATACGCCATCTGTAACTTGAAAACAATGGTCGAAATAAAAAAAACAGCAACTATAATCTGTGATTTATTAATGCCTCCACAATGGGATTAAACCACGAGTAGTGACAAAAATATTATTAATTTTATGGTAATCCATATTAATAATAATTATCGAAACAGCTATAAAAGTTGACCGCATCAATTACCTAGATCATACCAATAAATTAGTTTTAATATTTAATACTGAGGTTAAACATAAGGTGAAGTATTCCAAGCCTAGTGGCGGAAGTATGAGACTTAGCCGTGTCCAACTTGAAAATTCGTCTGGACTGCAATAGTTTAATTCATTTAATTTTAATCTGTTTAATTACCTAATTAATTTTTTTTTTTATAGTGTTCTTGTATTATTTTGTTTAGTATTTCGTGAGGTGTTTGGAGGCCAATTTCGTGATTATGTTGTCTACACAGAGTTCTGAGAGCCTATTGTTACTTTTCTAATATTGGATAGTCGTTGATGACATGTCACACTATTTGAAACGTACGGCCGTCATATGGGTAGCAGTCATCGTTCCTCTAAATCTGTTATAGCTCTCAGTGCTCCGTGGCTTGTTAGTCTCTATGTGAGTTTGTGTGATGTTTTATGGTAACTTTTTCCTGGCAGGAGTGGTGACATAGAATAAATTTCCACGTTATTGATCCTGTGGCGGATGTTATATATCTTCCGTTCCATAGCTGTATTATGTTTTCGTTTAATTTTTTTTAGTAACTTAGGAGGAAGTGTGTGTAAGTTGATGGTCTCTTGCAGTGTTGCCAACCGTCGGTGACGAAAACATACCAGATGGAGTACGAAAACAAGCTAATTGGCAGGAAAAAATGCTAGATTTTGAGAAAATAAAAATTCAATGTGTAAGTACTTATTTTTGTTACGCGTATACATCTAAAAATCAGACCAAATTTTCCCAGAAACTCATTTCAATATTGACAAAAATAATACATTAATCTAACAACCTACAATAATTAATAATTGGGTAGTAATAGAGAGTGGAATCTCCGATAATCGTCAATCTGAAGCCACTTGCTTAAGCACACATTAAATTATAATATCTGATACCAATATATCACTATAATGAAAAGAATGCTTCTATTTTTTCATTGTATTGTTCTATTACTTAAGTACCGACCTAACTGCATTAAATATCTTAATAAATAAACTAAAAATCTAGCCTATTTTCAGCACATTTAAAGCTATTGAAGGCATCAAAAAATGTCAATAAAAACGCTATAAGCTAGATGCATTTTTTTGAAAGCTAGATGCATATCGAAAAATCTGGCAAGAACAACGCTAAGTTGGCAGCGCTGGTCTCTTGTATGCTGCGGCTTGTTTAGCGTAAATGTCGGCTTTATCGTTTTCGGTTATCCCTGTATGATTTTTTAACCAGAAGAATCTAGGATTTGATCCTATCTAGATTGATAGTGTTAGGATATTCCTTACTAGTCGATGTAGGGTAAAATTTTGCCTAATTCATGTAATAGTCAAGCCCGTTGCCTTATTCATGAATTAGATAAATTATCTGCCGAGTGCGTGAATTCGCCAGGGTATGGAATTCTTAAACTGTCAACATGACAGTAGAAAAAGTAAATTTAATACGGATGGTTTTATTAGTTATAATTGGACATAATATAATATTATTATTATTAGGTTAGGTTAGGTTAGGTTTTGTAATTATGAATTCAACTGTATGTCTATTTTGAGATTAGCTAACAAATGTCAATAAACTATCAAATCATACAATCACAAACAAACAATCGACCATTGCACGATTGATACCCAAGCACGAATCAAATCGCGAAAATACCTTTTAATAAAATTCTTCCGTTATCATAATATTAAGTATAGTTCTAGATATTTTTTGGGCATAGTAAATGGATATGAACGTCATTGTAGTTATTGATTGGTATATTTTTATATAATCAATGACATTTGACACATTTGGTTATTTTGATTAGTTGCAAAAAACACCACCGGAGCGCGAGCATCTATTTTGACCAATGCATGAGCATTTGACACAATTGGTTAAGTTGCAAAAAACACCACCATAGCGCTACTATCTAATTTGCCCAATGCATGAACTAGGCAGAAAAATTACTGCCGAATTCATGCACTTGGCAGATATTTTTCCTAATTCATGAATAAGGCAACGGGCTTGCATTTTTCATGATTTAGGCAAAATTTTGCCCATTTCATGTAATAGTCAGTTTCGCACATTCGGCGTAACATAATAACATTTAATAATTATATTAAAGAGTTTTCTTCATTTACAACATTGATACAAATATCATTTTTAGATTCTTCAAATACATACTTGATGTTTATCCAAGACGTATTCCAATATATATTATTATATAAAAATTATGGAACAGGTGGAATTAACTATTGACATTTTCCCACACAATAAAATATCTAATTTACATGAAAACATCTACTGGATGCCACCGTAAAGCTGGAAACATTTCAATAATCTGTCGTGATGGCATCTATTGTCATTTTGAAATTAGATACGTCACGCGTCATCGTATTTTGACCTGTTATTCCGCGGACCCTTTGACACCAGCTGTCAAAAACATATTTAATTTATGTTAAGGCTTTCTTTTCTTTATGGTTAACGTTAACACGCTATGACAGTATGCTATAGAGTTGTCATATGTATTGCAATTAAGTGTAATATGACACCACCAATGCACATTAGGTATAATAACTTGATTGAAATTATTATCAATAGTAGGTATTTATTCTTTTTTTTATTACTGTTTAACTTCTTGGTAGAAGGCCATTAATTATATTATTAAATGTTAGCTATGGGTGTGAATTACCTACTTCATTGATTAGTTGAGGTGGTATTTACTATAATTTATAACTGATTTAATGTTTAAGTACTCATAAGCATTATCATTTCAGCCACTCTCGATCTATTCATTATTTAATGAAGAGTTTTTTTTGCCCTGTAGGTCTTGTACAAATTTGGATTTAGTTGATAGTTGTACTAGTAATTCAACTTAAGATTCTATACAGTGTTATAGCCTTTACGCCTGTCTTTGTATTCTTATTCTCTATTTTTTTATCAATACCAAGAATTAATAAGAAGCATACTAGACGTCTGGTATGCATTTGTTAAGGTACGCTTAAACACTCATTTTTTCAAGCATGCTTTCTTTTAATAGCTACTTTTCTTATCGAACTGAACGTCTTATCAATACCAAGAATTAATAAGAAGCATACTAGACGTCTGGTGTGCATTTGTTAAGGTACGCTTAAACACTCATTTTTTCAAGCATGCTTTCTTTTAATATCTACTTTTCTTATCGAACTGAACGTCTGAGCTTGGTATGCTTAACATTAATAAAGGTTATTTTATATAAAATCATAGTAGTTTTTTTAAATCAGTATTAACTCAGCCCTAAAGAAGGAAGCATTGACTGAAACCAAATCCGCCCGTACCGGTGCTCATCAATACCGCCCGGAAAAATCCACCTCGACAAAACCGAGCGCAAAAAATACAAAAATATAGAAAACAAGTGGTTTTTGGTTTTTAGAATTGCGTATCGTTAGAAATTTACATACCTACTTACAATAATCATTGCAAAATTCAGGACGTTCCAAATATAAGATTTACACTGAAAAACCATGATTATAAATCAAACAAGTTAAATAAAAATGCATACCTACTTGTACTTGTCTAAATATAGCAAATGAATATTACCCTCGCATAAACAATTTTAAATAGTAAAATACAATTTCAAAAACAAAATACACCACACATCACTGAAAATGTCTGTCTTTGGAAAGCATCATGAGTCTTGCACCCCAATGGTGCTTGATAGGCTTGACACGAGGAAACGGTTCCGACTCAGAATAAGTAATATCTGCGACCACATAATTAATTAATTGACATGCGCAGATAAATTCAAATTCTTTATGACGCGCCAGGATTGGATTATCCCTCGTGATAGCAGGCAAAAATCTATCAAGAGCAGAAGTGACCTACGAGATTCAAGAAAGTGAAAAGTGAGCATGCCTTGTAGAAGAGCAGTCGCAAAATAATCGTTTGACGAATTATTGAAAGGAAAATACACAGTGTTGAGAACACTAAGTATAAATTTTATGTACGATATGTCAATCATGTTGATTGGTCAATACTGATAAAATAAGCAAAGAAAAGTCCCGATTTATGAGGATGGCGTATTTAGAATGCGTTGTCCATTGGTTTAAATTTTAAATGCATCTTAATATATTAACCTATGTTTTATTTTCCATATAAATTTAGTTTATTGAAAAATTAATTTTTATATTATAGATGTGGCAATATCTAAAAAAGGTCGTAGCCACTGAGATATTATTTAAAATGAATAATAATAATATAGTTATGAAAAACTTTGAAATCACTAGGAAAACACGTCTGAAAATCGTGGATTCCGATATAGATAGTCAAATTAAATTTGTTTCTTCATCGTAAATTTTACTCTCTATGAAAACGTGAGGAAAGTTTTTGATTCAAATCAATCAATATGTAGGCATAATACATGTTACATAAAACAAACAGCATTCGTGATTTTCGTTCGTAATCGAAATTTCACCAAATATCATACTAGGTAAAACTTACGAAACTAGAAAAATAAATTCACTTATTAATCATTTTATTTTTGATCAGTCGTGGATTGAGGGATTAGAAAGACCAATGTCTGTAAATAAGACAAATCTTATTACATTTGACATATTTGAGAATTTAAAATAATCATAACGAAAATGTATTATCTTTTTCGTATCTAGGTACTGTCGCGAGTCAGGTACATTTAATTTTACATCAACCAGACTAACGTCTAGAAGGCTTGTAAGGGAAAATGTTGGAGTATTTTTGGATGTTACTGTATTAAAAATTCTTTACAAATCCTTAGTTCGAAGCCGGCTTTAGAGTGGGTTGATTGTTTGGGTCTCGCATCAGTTGAAGTACGGCCTTATGGTAGAGCAAGTTCAAAAGAAGTTTTTAAGACATTTATTTGAGGCTGTATGGATACTATCCGTGGCTATCTAACTGACTCTCACTTAGATATACTTACATAGTGTAGTCTCGTTAAAATTTATAAAGGAACCCCTGTAAGTTCGGCCCATAGGCCACCCCGGAAGAGATTGGCAGATAACGTCAAGAGGGACGCAGATGGGTGTGACTGAGTAGAGAGAAAGAGATCTCAGGATGGAGATCCTGGATGATGATTGTGCTGTCGTCCATGGATCTGAATAGTTTGTAGCGCTTGACTAACTAACTAACTTCAATAAAAAGGAATAAATACATAGTTTGTGTTGAATTATGATTGTATATTATATTGACAGATGTCAGTGATGCAAAACCAAGTAGAGTAGACGATATCGTAAGAAACGTTTTGCATACTGCACTAAATTAAGTATTGGTTGAATCAGTAGTACAATGATTTTGATATATTATTGACTTATGTATAATCACAAAATTAAGATCAAGCTGTTTAACTTGTGGTTGGGCCAATTATATTGGCCGTTATACCTTATTTCCCCATCCACCTCAAATCCTTATTTATTGTTGTCGCAAGACCAGGGCGACCAGCAGTGATGAGTCATCAGTCGGCCTTGATTGAATTGAATGAGCTCGAGTTACATCAAGAAAGCGGACGCGTGCAGGCTTGTTATAGCTAAGCCATGATTCGTCAATCGAGTACCCTTTCGACGTTACAAGCAGTTACATCAAGACGTCGGGCGCGTGTAGGGTTGTTAAAGCTAAGCCTGGCATCCTGTTAACCACCCACTAGATCTATAATCCACAAACCAGCTTCTTAAAATTACAATCCACTGCTAAAAGCACCATCAATTTGTTTTACGTTTAATAAATTAAAAATAGCCCACGGTGGCTGCGTGGCTTAAGCGTTGGACTATAACGCCGTAGATCCCAGGTTCGAATCCTGGGTCTGGCAAGTACACATATTGTTTTTCAATGTGTGTGTGTCACGGTATGGACCTAATGGGTTGAGCAAGTGGCTAACATCCATTTCTCGTAAAAAACAAAATCTGTCAATACAAACCTCTACTCTGTGGAGACCCATATGATCTTATTAGGATTGGACATGGTCAAAAGAAAAAAAAAATTAAAAATGGTAATTATTTTGAATCAGAACGAAATATTATGGGTTAGATATAGATTTGTTTAAAAAAATAAGATTGTGTTTAAATATGATTGTACAGTCCTGCAAACTTTTCTAAAGAACGGTCAAAAATGGAACTATGAACTACCAAATGGACGCCATTTTGAAAAAGTAATTCGAATATCAGACTCTGTCTTATTGCGAGTCTTGATTGGGTAGTTTTTGACAGTGGCTCCCCCATCCATTTTTTAGATACGTTTGTAAGTCTGTAATCAAGTATTTCGTCTATATTATGTCGTAGGCGTTTTAGAATTCCTGTATCTTTGACGTCTTACAGCAATCGCCCTATCATTATTAATAATCCGCATCTGGTTAAAATTGAATTTCTTTCTGTTTCATCATGCGCAATAGTCAATATGTCTGAAACACGAATATTATTAAACCGGTAGCGGGATTCGAACCTGAGATATCCGGATCCCAAATAATTACGACGCGTGATACCACTGAACCATGAGCTAATTTTTTAAAACTTCAAGTCGGATGCTAGATTGATTTCTGCGGAAGTGATTCGAATAATAATTATTAAATGGCAATAGTCATTAAGAGTGAATGATTTTTGCTTTTACTAGATCGTTTTTTTTTTCAATGTATGCATATATTATATGAGTACCCGTAATCATATTAGCTTCTACTATTCATTTTGTTATCGATCAATTAAAGGAAATATAAAAAACTTAATGATTCTTTATAGAAACGAAATTATCAATGAAATTCAAACACGATTTAAAAAAATATGTTTTCTCTCTAAATAAATAATCATTATGTATACTATTATTATTTTAATGAATTAGTTCTTCATATAATATTATAGTTTACAAAATTAAAATTCGATGAAATGTTGATACCATGAATCAAAGATATTTGTGTTATGGTAACCTTCATTGAAATATATAGTTGAGATCATTTCTTGAAGGATTTTGAAAATACCCTGAATTTCATAGTTGTTGGGAAATGTCTGTAAGGATAATATTTCAGTCAATTAAAAGGTGTTAAATATTGGTTAAAGCAGTCATATACGTGTGTTCAAATTTCACTTAGGGCAATATAATATACAAAAAAATAAGTAACAAAAAAATGTCCATGTTGAAGAATGTAAATTTTAAAAATCTTATATAATATATTTATTTAGTCCTAAATATAATGATACCTTCTTCTTCTTTCTCGGCACTACATCCCGGGGCGGTATTTGGCCTCTACAATTGTCCTCCACACGCTCCTTTCCCTGGCTGCTCCTCTCCAGTCACCAGCCCTCCCCATCTTTCTCCAGTCCTCTTCGATACAGTCAGCCCACCTCTTCTTTGGTCTGCCCCTAGACCGTTTCCACTGTGGGATCCACTTGGTCATGATTTTTGGCGTCCTGTGCTCAGGCATTCTCTCAACGTGTCGAGCCCACCTTAGTCTTTGGGTTCGACAGAATTTCACCACCGTTTCATGTTTTATTAACTCTTCTAACTCGTGGTTCATTTTTATCCTGTAACTTCCATTTTTCAATGTGGGCCCGAAAATTCTCCTGAGGATCTTTCTTTCGTATATGGCCAGTTTATGTTCTTTCCTTTGAATGAGGCACCATGTCTCACAGCCATATGTAGCTACTGGTCGAATAACTGTTTTGTAGATAAGCAGTTTGCTATTCTTGCTTAGGATTTTCGAACTCAGTAGACCCTTACAGGCGTAGAAGCACTTATTAGCAGCTATGAGTCGTATGTTCACCTCTTCTGTTGTTTTATTGAGTGTGTTTAGGTTAGAGCCCAGGTACGTGAAGCTCTGAACCTCTTCCCATACCTGCTGCTCCACACAGATATTTCGAGGTGGATACCATGTATTTCGTTTTGCAGGCATTTATTTATAATCCAAGTTTTTCCGCTTCCTTTTTCAATGTTAAAAATATAATGATATACAATATATTAATTAAACTAGCATTTATATGGTAGAAATCAAATATTTTAAAATCTATTTAGAAAAATCATTTTCTTCCACAAAAAAATTCTTACCCGGATTCGTATTCGTATTTTTCCGGAGCAATATTGCCATATTTTGAAAGTGGAAGTTTGCAAAAAACCTTTTATAGGACTGTTTTTTGTGTAGTTTATAACTAGCGGACGTTTTATAAACTATGCATTTGCAAACTGCAAACCTGTGGCTACATTAATTGTGTTAAACTTTTCGCGCCTCCCAGTTTGGAAATCGCTGTGTTAAGTAATTAACGTCACCTTTTTTTAGACATGGGGATTATTTTTTTTGCTTCTCACGGATTATTTTGGCGTTGTTTTCTTCTATATGGAACTTTTTTCCGATTTCTCAAAATTATAGTATTTTAGGCGTACTATACCTGTTTTATATCGTACATAGTACGCAGACGAAAATTATAGTACAAATACTATAATTATAGTACGGTTGGCAACACTGGTCCGGAGTAAGATGGCGGTTTGTTAGTAGGTAATAGTATTGTGAATAACTACATGAATCTATCCGTGCATGCAATTATCTGCACCGTGAATTTTTTGTGTATTTGTAAAATTAATAAAGTTATTATTTTAGTGAGTCATAAGCGAAATAGAAATTAATATGCACAGTGCATAATAATACAAATAATAAAATGACAGTTCCGCGAAATGGAAAATGGTGCCCAACAGTAATAACTATATTATATATGAAAAATAAAATAACGGAACTATCAGAATGGTATTTTTCAAGACGTGCCTAAAACAAATCTTTGATTATTTCGCCCACTTTCCGCATATTTTGACAGTTTTAAAAAACACGGCATGTTTTGTCGCGACAGAGTATTTGCAATAACAATCTTAAGTATAGCATTTTTTTTTCGTTTAATTAAAACGTTTTTGCAGAGTTGCGAAACGGAGTTTTGTTCTGTGTTGGCAAACAACACCGCGAGAAAATTTAATTTCAAAATAGCTGTCAAGATAACTTTAATTATTTTGCGTGAAGCAGATTAAAATAAATCGTTTTTTGATTAATTAACCGTATGACAAAATTAAAATATATTTTCTTTACAATCTTCAATGAACCACAGTATTCGTTTTGAGATTTGTATGACTATTCTTTCCCATTCTTCTTCTCCATTTCCTCTTCCTTCCATAGATCCTCTTCTTCTTACAACGAACCAGAATAAATCTGAATTTGAACAAATTATAAAATAATTAACATTCATTACACGTCTCACCTAATACACTGTGAGTTTTGAAACTAAACCCACGTCCACAGCTGAAATTATTCTTATTTTTCTTCTTTCACTCTGCCACGTCCCAGCATTAGGGCATCGGGCAAGCACAAGTTCGCGCCACTTCTCTCATACCATCGCCAACTCTCGTGCCTCTCGCCATACTAGAATTACAGTGCAATAGTGGCGAAGGGTGGAGGTAGGCTGTTAAGATCCGCCATAAATATTACACACTTAACTTTGTCAGTCATACATATTTGTTTTCATTGAAATAAGACTACATTTTACAGATGGTGTTGGTTAGTTTTTAAAATTCAATTAAACCCTGCGAAAACCAAGCCATAATAGATAATAATCAAAAAATACTCGTATATCTATAAAATATCTAAAATTATGCAATTAAATCATACATAAATTTGGATATTTTATAGATAGAATAATAATTTTTATCTAATATAGTTTGGTTTAGGCATAGCTTGATGAATAAAAAAAATGAACCAACAATATGTGTCATACGTATTCTTAATCTAACGAAAACAAATAAGTAAGAATGAAAAAATGTGCACAATTTTGTCATATCGCCTAAAATATACCAATACTATTATGGTTTGGTTAGGACAGGGTTTAATTGATTTTTAAAATCCAACCAATACCATCTGTAAAATGTAGTCTTATTTCAATAAAAACATATACATTTGACAGAAAAAGGTTAATGTGCACTATTTATGGCGGATCTTAACAGCCTACCTCCACCCTCCGCCACTGCGAGTGCATAGATTGTTTTTGAAGCACTGCTGCAGGGTGAGGGAGTGCCGGCCTCGGTGACAGAACCCTTGAGGCTGCGCCACAACGGTACGAAGTTTCGCACTCTCTGGCGGCATCCGGAACACATGTCCCAGCCACGTAAATCGCCTCTTCGTGATTATCTCAATCATCGAAGGCTGCTGTATCCGTTCACGGACTTGAGTGTTTGTAACGCGGTCGTACCAATGTATCCCTAAGATTCGGCGGAGACATCGATTCTCAAAGCTCAGAAGCCTTTGAAGCTTAATAATAAGTAGGATACCAAAACTATTATGGTTTAGTTTAGGTATGGTTTAATTGATTTTTAAAAACTAATCAACACCATCTGTAAATTGTAGTCTTAGTTCAATAAAAACAAATACGTATGACTAACAAAGTTTAATTTGCACTATGTATGGCGGATTTTAACAGCCTACCTCCACCTTTCGCAACAGGGTTCTACTTAGTCCACCAGGTGTATCATATTACCATATTTTTTTCTTATTTAATTGTAATATTGTTAATACTTATTTTTACGTCATGTCGTATACGCTTTAAATTTTGTAATATGTCATATTCATTATCTGTAAAATAAAATGAAGGGTGTGTGGTGAAAATCCCGACGTGTTACCACTAACACATGATCATATTCTTTGCCTTGGGAAGCATCTCCACGCTCCGCTGGTACTTCATGTGATAATCATCATAACCTGAAAATCATTACTCTATGAGATCACTGCATCTTCAAAAATCGAATATTATGTAGCTCACGTGGACAACATCAGCGCAGAATTGGGAAGAATGTATTAAACAAGGAAATATCTTCTTGTCATGCTAATAGATGGACTATTTTAAAATATAATTAAATTAGTATTGACGTTCGTAATTAAATATTATTAATTAATTTCATATGGACTTAACTTCGTGGTTATATATGGAGTCATACCTACCTATTTGGGAGTGGATATATCAATGTAACATGTTTGGGATGCTCTTATAAAATAATTAAATATCTGTCTGCCAAACTGATTTATATTACAAAAAACAAAACATGTTGAGTTTAGATTAAAACGTCAGTGAACTGAAATAACGTCATACCGAAAGTGAACTTCGTGCAGTTATATCATAATGTATTTTATAATTTATTAGATATATTATATGAACCTATGTATATTAAAATTAATGTTTTCAAACATTTCTTTGTTATTCATATTTTATATGTAACTACTATTTTTTTTATATATAACATTATAATATACAGGACATGAATGAAAAAATGCCATATACATTATACAGTCATGTTAATTGCAATTATAATTCATTTTTAAACCATATACAATAAATAATATAATTTAAATCTAAAAGAAAAATGCTATAAAAACATAAAAGAGAATATTATATAATACAACATATTCTATTAGTAGTTTTAAAGTGATATATTAACTCATACGCTCTCCTGGATGAATTCATTGATAGAAAAGGGCCTCTCCAAGTTGATTACATTCCTCTGAATTATGTGCGTTGCTTAATGATCGTTTCTTCTTCGATTTATGTATCCTGGCCATTTTCTTTAAAGATAAATAATTTATAAAAATAACCTTCATCGTATATCTACGTTTTTATCTTATCCAAAATATACTCAAATAATTAAAATTCAGTTTGTCATAAAAAATGTGTTTGCTGCATTATCACCTTTAACTCCCACTTTTTCTTGTTCTATACCTCTCCCGGGAACCTTATAATAAGGAACTTAATGACTTCAATGCAGCTGGTATCTAACTGACTTCATATTTATTATATCAATACTATTATGTAAGGAAAATAAGCACCACACAATGAGAAGTGATATAATCCATCTGTAGTAATCTCATGGGCCATCGACGACGCCCAAAAGATAAAGCCACTGCTAAAAGTGAAAAATTTGCCTATCATCAGTTGAGTGGCCGAAGTCTCTTATTCCCTCCATCAAAAATCAAAATACAGTTCAATAATTTATCCATCAGAAAGTATTTTATAAATAAAACCAAATCATATATAGTGCATTTTATTTTCAGCCATATTTAAAGACAATGTTGTAGAACCTTTTAAGCAAAGGTATATAACTAACATTTGCGGTCTCTTTGTGCAACCTGCAATCTTAATCAAACGCGATTGCGAATACAGGGTTATCACAAACTTAATTTTCTCTAAAATATGTTTGTTAATATTTATTTTAATTGAAATTATTAGAAAGGCATATAAAACATTTAGAACATGATAATTCCTTATCTCAGGAGGTAATTTGGTCAAATCCACGTTTTAACAAAAGTAATAAAATGCGATATTTTCTTTCCTCCTAGAAAAAAACAAATACGTCATCTCAATCACATTCATAATGTATAGCATTTTTCAAAATGATCTCTGCCTTTGAGAATACGTGATTGGTTGAATCGGATTTGATAATATTTAAAGATAAACCTACTAACTTTATTCACTATTAAAAACCAGTCTCATATTAAGTAGGGTTTTTAAGAGAGTTGTTTGCGAGTTTACATAATGCCAAATACTTTTTAGAGAGTAGGTAATATAGAGATACCAGCAAACAAACATTTTTTTGGAGTTGACAACGTTTGAAAATCACGTCCTGATCTATTATCATTATGTGAATCAATACTTATAAAATAAAATATAGTATTATTAATACTATACGATAGTATTATTTGAAACGTCATTATTTTAAAACTGAGAATAAATCCACGTTTTATAAAATATTCGATATTATAGTAGTAGGTATTTAAAAAAATATTCGTTTGTTTATTTAATATTTTTATTTCGTGAAGTATAGTCGGTACCATATGGCGGATACATCATCTTTTCTTCTTCGGCCATATCCGCCCCTTAATTGGAGCATATGGAAACCACGCAGCGCCTCCAAGAATCCTTTTCGCTCGCCAGTCTTCTTGCTTTGTTCCAGGTCAAACCAGCATCCCGTAGCTCCGCCGTATACACTCTATAGATAGTATTTAGAGGCCTTCCAGGACGCTGGAATCCGGCCGGCTTGAAGAACAGACAAGTCGGGTTGAGGTTCTCTTCTGGCATCCGCAGCACGTGGCCGAGCCAGGTCCAACGTCGCTTCTTTACTCTTATCGTGATGAGAGGCAGCTTGGTGCATTCTCTTATTATTGATCTTTTCTACAAATTCTACAAAAATAAACTAAATTTCCCCTCAAATCCTATCGGATTTTTACGGTGCTTGGAATTTTTAAAAAAACAGATTCAAATTAATTTAAAAAAAATGATAACCCTACCGCATGCAAGGAAAATGCAATCCAGGGTGATAGCCGCCGGTCTTTTGTTTGACCGTATGGAATCGGGAATACATTACTTTGCACAGGTGCATTGAACAGGCTTTAACAATATTTGTACAGAATCGAATCAGTAATATACATACTTTGAAGGTTTACGATAAAGAGTCAATGTACATTAAACTAATAATTATAGTTGACTTAGTTATTCTAAATTAATGATTTTTTTTTCGATTAAATTCATTCATTAAAAATAGATGGACCAATGCACCATAATACACGACAAAAGTATGCAACAATTATGAATAGTAAAGAAAAAAATATATAACAGACAAAAAATAAGTAGCTAATTAGATAGGTAATACTAACAAGAAATATAAAAAAAAATATAGTAAAACAGTAAAACAATATATGTTTAAACAATAAGAAAATTCAATTAACACAAATTATTATAAACTTCACCTATCTAATAAGTCTTTCATGTATTATGTACTTATGTATTACTTTTTTAATCAACCACGTTTAATGTTATTATTAATTTATGGTGGCACCTTAGAATAAAAAATACAGCTATTTTGTAAGCATGCTTTGTTTACTGGAGAGAACTGCAGGTTTTAAAGAAAATTTCATTCCCACAAAATATATAAATAATAATAGAGTTTGTTACTGAAAGATTTATTTACGAATAATGAAAGTTAAGCTATACACTATTTAGGTAATTTTGAAAACAACATGTTGTGATTTTTGTCAAACGCGGGATTCAAACCCGTATCGGGATTCTGATAGGGTGCATTACTACTACTCCGTCCTCGAGATCTTCAAATAATAGTTCTGACATAAAATACGATATTTTTAACTATTTCAAAATTCCAGGAATTCGCTATACTAGATGTTCCTGCTTCGCAGAATATTATTTTTGAGCAGAACTTTTTGCCGCCAGTTTTTGTAATCAGCTGAATAAAAGCGTGTAAATACTTTTCTTATTTGTTCAGGTCAAACGTCAAAGAGGAATAACTTCTTTCAGGTGCATATTCAAAATTAAGACAGGTTTTTTACCATCACAAGCCTTGCATATCGCTGATTGGAATGCTGGGCTATCATAAATAATTAATGTGGTTGTGATCGATAGTCATTAAATCCCAAAAAAATGATTTAAATAAAAATATACCTTGATACTGTTGTATCGTATCTAATGCGTAAGGCCATGGCCCCGACAAGGGGGGGCTAACAGGGCTCTAGCGTGGGGGCCTGGGATCTGGAAGGGGTCAGCGTGGCAGGTCGGCCTGATCATTGAAATATACACACATTTCCTCCAATGGTAAAAAATAGTCGCCTGCGACGCTATTTTACTTTAATTATATTAACATTTTAAAATATGTGGTTGTGTAATGTAAATTTTGATTATTGTGTGTCGATATTCGAAAACTCGATAATTCAAAATTTACCCTATTAAAAAAGCTTTTTACAATTTATCGGGGTCGTGGGTCACTTGGATTCTATAAAATGGGGTCACGACTCAAAAAAGTTTGAGAATATGTCATCTAGAGGCTACGGGTTTGATACTCGACGGTCTCAATATATTTATGTAATTTTCTCAAAAACCTGGGAGTTTGTGATTATTTCTCGTATAGAATATAAGTATTATTTTTTGTACTGTATCAGTATCATTTGTTTTTGTTAGTTCAGTATGCTTCTCTCTTCCATGGGCACTTGTACAAGAAAGTCTCTGTAAACTCGGTCAAAGTAGACTTACGGTATGTGGCGATCTTAGTTTTGGTTATCTGCTCCTGAGACATTCCCAGGCATAAACAACTTCTTATGCTTCACATCGAAACGTAGGACCTCGTTATACTTTAGACTAAGACCGAGTGTGGTACGGAACGGGTAGGTTTAGAGGGGTCTATGTTTATATTGTTTCTTATATATTACAAATTAGAAGTCAACTGTTTTACTACACTACTGTCATTAGGCCTCATGCTCTGTTGTACCTTGTATTAAAAAAGAATATTTATTTTATTTTAAAATTAATGTAATACCTATTATGTTAACCGCAATCCAGTCCTGGTCAAGGAAATATCCATTTATTATTATATTGTCTTGTGTTTTGCATTTTTTATTTGAAATAAAAACAAAAGAAAAATTTAGTTACGCCGCTGACCACACGTACACTAAATGATATTATGTCTCTGCAGAAGAAAAATGTATTTTTCATTTAAATGTATTACCTACCATTTTTCATTACTACATACTGTATATCATATGATCATTTGCATGTAAGTCATAAAAATTACATGCAAACATCGGAAATTGCTTTTTGTATGTAACATTTTAATTAAAAATATTGTTTTAATTTAACGTTATAGTAAATTTTATTTTTTAGAGTGCATGGCTTATTCGTAAATGCAATTATTCTTAAATGAAAAAAACATACTTAAGTGATAAAATGCCATTGGAATATATAATAAAAATATTACTTTAATGTTGAAAAACTATCTTTTATTATTTAATGAAACAAAGGTGTTGCAGATAAAAAAATTCTTCTTCTATAACAAGGGTTACAATCCTGGCTCGTGAGATAGTATTTTAGGGGGTGCAATAAAAAGGGGAAATGTGCACTAATATAAATCTGGCGTGAATATGCAAAAGTTTTCCGAAGAATTGATCATGCTTAAATTTGATAATAATGATAGATGATTACATTACCATCAGAAGAGATAAGAGAAAACAGACATACACAGCATATCACTGAAAATGTTGCACATTGATTAGTCTCGCTGCTATGGTTAATGATGCCTGATAAGCCCAACACGTGGAATCAGTTCCAATCCAAAGGTCCTCGTAGGTAATTTAAGGCGTTAAATTCAAATTCTTTAAGACATCAAGATTAAAAGCCATCCTTTGTGAGAGCAGGCAAAACAGTCTTACTGGCAAAAGTGACTTATCGGGTTCGAGAGAGTAAAACGTGAAGATTATTTTAATAAACGCAGTCGGAAAATAATCGTTTGACAAATTTAATTATCAAATAAAAAATAGTTACATATTGTTTTAAAATAACGACATCGAAAAAATTTCTTCTGGACGCGCTTTAAAATAAGCTTGTAGGAAACATCAGAAGGATAATATTGTTCCATAAATACTTTGACACGCGTTGGACTATCACGCCGTTTCCAGGTTCGAATCCTGGGTCTGGCAAGTACACATATTGTTTATCAATATGTTAATAAGTTGAGCAAGTGGCTGACATCCATTTTGTAAAAAAACAAAATCTGTTAATACAAACCTCTACTCTGTGGAGGCTCATATGATCCTATCAGGATCGGACATGCTCGGAAAAATGTTACGCACTATCGAGACGTAGAGTGTACGGATGACGTTTGAATTCGCGTGTTGCATGATGAATTGTAGAAGTATATTTGAATGTAGAGTTATAGAGGTGATTTGTGAATAAAAAGATAATAAACGGTCAAAAGTTATGCCAAGATCTTTTGCCTCAGATTGACGCTTTAATGAGCTTTTTAAATTATAAACCCATGATTTTAAGGTCGATATTTTGTAGCACGGTCCATACTTATGTTCTGAATTTAATTTCCCAGCATTCAGATTCAAATTTATTTGTTTTACATAATTATAATGAACATGGAAAAGTTATAATTTCAAAGCATTCACGACATGACATAAAGTAAGTGTTAACAATTACACTAGTCTTATAAACTGGGGGATTGTGGATAACTAGTATGTAATTCATCATCGGTACCAATAAGATAGTTTTATTATAAACATCATTTCTCAGACAATTCTGATAAAGTGATATAATTATATTAAATAATATCAGAAGTTCTCGTGACTCGCTGCTGTCATTATTGAACATTATAGACACTTACTTAAATCGGTAGACTATGCATCATTTTCTTTCACTTCACATGACTTTAGTCACGTGAGTCATTCCCACCTCCTATCTACTTAATCTTTTGATTGTTTTGGCTTCACGTTCAATTTTATGTCCTTATAATAAACAGCATTTCCTAGAAATCAAATTAATTTTACATTCAGTGATTTTAATAGTTCGATAGTAAACATGCTTTTATTATCAATCGTATAGTAGCGCTAAGTGCTTTTACTGTTTGCATAATATTTTCCTTATAAGCCCATTTATTCATTTTCTATTATCATCTACCATCTATATATAAATGTTTTATTATTATTTTTAATTCCTCGGCTGATGACATTACTAATTTTGAGGTCTTAGAGCGGAATGCAGAAACATTTGTCATAACTAAAATTTCCTTAGCAGAAAACACTATGCAGAAACATTGTCCTTAGTTAAGATCATTTCTATTGAAAATAATACCATATTTAAAAATTCTCTTTCCTATAGTTTAGGTAAATTATTTTATAATTGTTAAACGATGGCAAAAATATGACAACTGCATTTTATAAATGCAATAACTATAAATACATATTAATATTTAATTGTAATACTCTTATGTTTCCGTTATAAGTCATTATACGTGATTCCACAGGCACCGCAAGATATTTTTTAACATGGTAACACTAGCGTCAAGTGTCATTCTTTACCTGGCATTTTGTATTTCTGCGGGCTGGCGTATAAAAGCAAAATAATATTTTGCAAGTACATGCCAAATAAATTACCACTATCAATATCCATATTGAGATACATCGTTAAATGAATTTGAGTGTATGGACTGTTTTATAGACATGCGAATTTATTTTGACAGCAGTTGTCAGTGGTAAATTGTAATACAGAAGTGGGCGTGTTCATAACAAAAGTAGTCTATGGTTGAGGATTCCTTAACTCTCTACTCAGGATTGTCTATAGTTAAGTTATGCTTTTCGGCGACTTATCCATAGGATGGAAATCTTAGATTGTGCATTCCGCTCTTAAAGCGAAAAAATAAATCAAGAGAAATAATTATGACTTGTGATTAACAATTATTGTTACTTTAATTTGAAATTAAGTCCAATTATTAAGCTTAGTTTTTTATATGGATCCATATTTGATCAATGAACACATAACTGTTTATAACGTTTTTATTATGTCATGTCTATTTTAATATTACATGATAGTATTACTTTATTATTTTGGTAGTTTTATGGTTATTGCGGAAAAAACACAATATACGAGGAACTGTTATTCAATTGAGAAATTATTTGTAAACGGCTTGATTGAAAGGTTTGATATCGACTACTCTTTATAATATATTATATAAGTTCAGTTAACGTATGTTTATATAAACTGTTTTTGTGACGAGTGCCTACTTTATTATCGACTGAGATTATATAATTCAGTTATACTTTGCGTATGGTTTACTCCAGCTCATAATGCATAAAATGTTAGATGACAAAAGAGTGTAGGCAGATGGATATTCTCTTGGATACGCACCCTCCATTAATAGCGGGTTAATATCCAAGATAGTGTTAATACATTTGTGTTTAGAGTATGGACCTAAGCAGCTCAGTGGCGAAGACTCCATAGTTGGCGATTATTGAAGCCTACCTTCTTAAGAAAAATAATTTTTAATTGCAATCGGCGTATTTATATAATCACTTGAATATTTCATATTTTATAAAAATAGTTTAATTTGCTAACGACATTTTGAGGTATATGTAGAAATGTAGATGTACAGATTACAGAGCAATCTGACAAGGTTTAAAAAATATACCACAGCGCGCCATAGGTCTCAATGTAAATAAATGTTGGATTATTCGTCAAGGAATAGTGATATTTTTTCATATGGAATTTACGTCAATCAACCTCAGTCAGTCTATCGCATTGTATGTCATATGGTAGGCTCCGATCGCGATACCTAAAACCTTTGCGCAGAACTTTGTTATCATGACTGCACTTGTAAATAATATATAATAATTAGATAATTTAAAAAATATATTTATATGGCATTTAATCATATACCTAAGTACTTAGATAATTGTTGTTTTAATTTAGTAAAACGCAATTTTTTTTGTAGTCCTTATTCCACTTTTAATCAATAGATTAGAACCGGTTTCGTCCACCTCAGAGGGACATTTTCAACTTAACAGAGTTGAAAATGTCCCTCTGAGGCGGACGAAACCGGTCCTAATCTATTGATTAGAACTGGAATAAGTACTACAACAAAAAAATTGCGTTTTATTAAATTAAAACAACAATACAATGCAGATCCACCATGAATTGACAGTTAACAAAATAAAGAATTATAGATGTTTTTGAAAATAAAAAATAATTTGATCTAATGATTTTTGATGTGTATAAATGTTTAGTAAAATACGTAATTTAAACAAATCGCTCAATTTTATGTCGTCAGTGAGGTTTTGAAATTTCATTGAACTAGTGCAGGGTTGGCAAACCTTTTTACGTACGTGTACCAAAATTTCTCAATTATTATTTTTCGACTGTCTGACGTGCCGAACAATTTTTCATGCACAAAAAAACGGTTTTTAAAAATATGATGATTTAGATATTACAAATAGAGCATAGCATACATAAAGCTTTATCACTTTTTTCAATTACGCTATACATTTTGGTACATTATGAAACTGTCTGCCAGAATTACCTACTACTAGAAGCTCCACCAAGTTTTTGTTTCTTATTTAGTACAGCCATTTTTGCGGGTAGAAATGATTTTTTTTGTTGATGTATTACTTAGTTTGATTCTTTAAGCATAAATTGACACCAGAATTGCTCAGATTAGATCAGGCATTCTCTCACTATGTACTGTGGTCGCAAGCATTGTAAATCGATCAAAATTAAAGGTTCGCGGCGTGGCATTTCTCGCCGCCTGATGATGTTAGTGCGATAATATTGTATGTGTGACGCATAAATTATAAAAACTGCCTTATGCAATTGTATATTTACATTAAACGAAATGCTTATTCTTGAAGAGTATATGCTTGCCATTTTTTATAAAATGCGATCTGTCATTTATTATTATTATAGGTATTTTTTTTCTCTTCAAACGAGTACCATGCAAAATCATCTCGCATCCCACTGGTGGCACGTGTGACATAGGTTCTCCAACACTAGTTTATAGTATAAAATATTATACTTTAAGAAAAAAAGAACAACAAACGTTTTACAAAACCCAAAAATAATACAAGTCAGTTTGACATAGCTTTAAAAGCAATTTGTATTTGTCAATCCTAAGTGGAACTATAAATTTTATTAGTATTTTAATACCCTCATCTATTTCGCAGGATAATACTGTCTAAATGACTTACCTAAATTTAAATTGACAATATTAAGCGACCAGTCAAACTAATCCGACAAAAATTTTATTCCTTTTAGCATATTTTTGAGCAAAAACTTTCCTGCATTTTGAAAATGATCCATTACAATTTATGTGTAGGTATTAAACAAAAGGGTCTATCATTTTATGCATCCATTTATCGTATCGAAAACTTCAACAAAATAGTATTTATCCTAAAACCGTTAATTTAATAAAAATGTATTATTGCATATTGAACGATTATGTAAATTTTAGTCTGATTTAAAAAAAAAAACGTATTACGAGTGAACATGCATAATTTTGAAAACACTTCTGAAAAAATGTTAATTTATAACCGATAGAAAAAATATTTTTTGAAAAACCGCAGGAATCGAACCTGCATCTCTCCAGGTATCAAGGTCCACCGCGCATAGATCACTATGCTAAAGCTGTCATACTAATTACGACAAATTTAACTATTGGCTCTTATAATACTCTCTGAAGCGCTTCTTAAATTGAGCTACGATTGGTAATCGACGTTTGTATTCTAATTTTTTTGTAAACCTAACATATTATGCGCACGTACGCTTATAAGGTGAAGAACCTTCACATCCAAAATAGGTTCGCCGACAGTCCGATGAAGGTAATAAAATGGAAAAACCAAATAGGATGATAACAAAATAAGTAGCATGACTGACAAAGTTTAGAGTACACTATTTGTAGGGAGCCTGAGGCTCGGGCTCAGTAGAGGCCCAGCGAGGCCAGTCGACCAGATAAGTGAGATAAACACACAAAAAAATTTGCTTTAATAGTAATAAAGTCGCCTGCGGCGCTATTTTCCTTCAGTAATTTAATTACTTAAAATTATATGGTCGTACGATAAAAAATTTAATTATGTATGGATAAATTATGTATCGTCAACTCCTAAATTAAAATAGATGTATTAAAATATACAAAAAAAACACTAAATATACACATTAATTTTACCGCGTACACCATTTGGAAAACGCTACTGTAGAGCATCACACTGCCTTTATCCTTAGAGATAGGTAGAGGGGGCCGCAAAAGATCCCAGCGTAGGGGGCTGGTTCAGGATGTGGGGGCCATGGCCTACCTACACCCTTTGCCACTGAATTGTTGCCTAATGTTACAATATAGGTTACAGCACGATATCTTTATTATTATAATAACCCATAAATCGCTTGGATAACATAACATACAAATTTATCAATACTTATCAATATAATTCGATATGCTATTACCACACTGTAAGCATCTGTCAAACTATTTTAAGAGTATCATTTGTTTTGTTTCACGACCCGATTCAAATAAAAGATTCCTTAGATTTTTCAAATTTAGAATTTACATCAACTATTTTTTTATTCAACGAATAATTTACAAGATTTAAGAATGTAACATTCTAATTATTGAACATACACAATATTGAAAACACTTGAAAATATACTATAAACCGATAGAAAAAAACTTTTTTGAAAAAGTAAGACACACCGCAGGATCGAACTTGCATCTCTCGGGTTTCGGGCCCATGCACATAGACCACTATGCTAAAGGCGCCATACTTCATTGCGACAAATTTTAACTAATAGTCCTTAATACTCTCTGAAGCGCTTTCCAAATTGTGCTACTATTGGCGATCGGCTTTTGTATTTTAAATCAAATAGGTAGGAATTACTTTAATCGCTAAAAAAATAGTTAATAAAAATTATTAGCTAGTTCAAGTAAGTTAGGTACAACTTGCATCGATCCATGACGTCGATTAGTAATGCGTCAATTACATTGAGCTACTTTACGAGCTGTTTGTTGGCTAATTTACAATCTGCCTGTAAAGTCGCCCAGTGTAATCATTGAACAAACTAACAAGCAGATTGTAAACAATCTACCGCAAAAAGTTGAAAGCCGGTCAACTTTACACGCTACACGCCGGCGTATGGGCCTACTGCGTCTGCGCAGTAGAGCGCAGTAGCAACCTCCCGGTAAAAAAACGAACTACGTTCTGTCAAAATAGTCGCTGGCTTGTGGCTTCTCAGCGAATGGAAAGTTTTGTGTGTCATCATCACAATCGCAGTAGCTGAATCGCCCGCTATTAAATTCGCCAATAAACAGCTCGTAAAGTAGCTCTATATAATTGACGCATAAGACAAATATAACAATATACCTAAGGTAAGTCATCGTAAGTATGAAATCAGATAGTTTGGATTTACCTTCTGCTTGCTATATTGACGGACTGTATGGCTTTAGTTACAGCAATTGACTCAATTATTTATTTCCCTGCCATTAATAAGCAATTAAAATTTTAAGAAAGATATTAAAAACATATCTCTGGTTAAACAACATCGTTAAAATGCGATTCTTGGATGCAGCGCCGCGGGGTTTTATTATTTGGAGATTTATCGTCGCGCGAAATGGCCGAAAAGAACTACTATAACACTCTACAGTAAATCACTCTGATGAAGATATATGGCAGTAAACACCCGTTAAATTATTTCTAATTTAATACCACTATATGGAATATATTATAGGTCAGAGATCGAAAGGCTTTTGGGAAACTAGTAGATAAAAATAATCATGAACTGCAACATAGGCACTGGCTCGGCCACGTGCTGCGGATGCCAGAAGAGAACTTCAACCTGGCTTGCTAAATACAATCTACAGAGTGTATACGGCGATGCTACGGGATGCTGGTTTGACCTGGTACGAAGCAAGAAGACTGGCAAGCGACAAGGCTTCTTGGAGGCGCCGCGTGGTGTTCATATGCTCCAGTTAAGGGGCGGATATGGCAAAAGAAGAAAAAAGAAGAAGAAGCAACATAGGCACCGTCAAAAGAATCCATCGATGAGTTTCTTTGTACTATTGATGGATATTTTGTTCTTTATCAAACATGTCCAACGAGTCGATCATGGGATGTATTTTCGTCGATTGCTCTAATAGTCCCAGAAATTACGTTGTGAAAATGTACAAAATGATCTAACATAATAATTATGATTATATTAAGATTTTTAAGGGAAAACAAAAACTATTCTTATTTTTACAACGTTTTTATTAGGTTGTATTCTTGTTTGTCCGGTGTTTGTTTATCCAGTACAAATCTTGCAATCGATTTTTAACTAACTTCCCGACTAGCTAGACATTTGAAACTTTTAGAATATATCAGAACACGATGTCAATGCATTCTTTTAATACTTTTAGCCATCTTTAAGTAGAATTAAATTCATTTTCAGTTAATTCTGTTTTGTATGAAAAGTTATTTCGGAAGAAATCCGTAAAAAGTAAAACACTATTATTGGCTACAAGGCATCTGGGGTCCTAGTAACTAAATTGTTAATATATACGTGCGTTACTATGGAAATCAATATGAAATGTCAAAATTACATTTCAGTATTCTATGTTTATTTAGTAGTTGTTTATCAAGTACAAAATTATTTGATCGTTTAAGCTAGTCAAGTCTTGTTTATATGATTCAACAGAAAATTTAAAAACGTTGTATATAAAAAGTTTTTTTTTATATTGTAATTATTATTTCCTTAACCAGCTTACGTGAAAATCGATTACAAATAATTAACCATGAGGAAGCCCGCGTGACCTCGTAATATTACTTGATTCGTATTTGTACACTCACAGCATACCACAAAAGCGATAGAAAGAGAATATTTGAATACTTGGACAATAAACTGAGGCGTAGTTTCCCTCACCGTTACGCAGTAGAACATGGAGTAAAGTGACGTAGGTATATAAAAATGTAAATTTTTTAGTCGATGTTAAATAATATGAAATTCTATCTATAATTTTGTTTGATCATAGTTTATTACGGTATTTTGAAATGCATTAAATATATATAATATGCATATGAAATGAGTCGGGAAAATGCAAACACATAATATACACTTTGTTGTTATATCATATGATTTAATTGATTTTTTGAAATTTAAGCGTTAACCGTTCCTTATTTTGTTTCCTTAGTCAGTTTACTTGTAAGCCGTTGTCATGGGAAAACCCGTGTGACCTCATCGCACCATTTGATTTGTGTTGAGTTATTTACAGCCTGCCGCAGGAGTGAGAGGAAGAGAAGATATGAATCTCCACACATTAAATTGATAGCATAGTAAGAGTACTCTTCTTGGTCGTGCACTCATGGCTGAGGATCGTGAATACATTTGAATTTCGCCATCCTTTGAGTGACCAAAACTTTCCATCCTGCTCGATCTTCCGCTGCTCTCAGGGCAGAATGGATGGTGCCCCCCCGGTCAGCTCTATCACTTGGCTTGGTCACTCTAGCGCGCAAACGCTCTTCCTCTGCTTCACCTTTTCTTGAGGCTACTCAAAAGTACCAGTCTCTCCAGGTTGTCCGGTCCGCGCCTGACAATATTTCCAAAAAACTGCAGAATTCTTCTCAGACATATTGTCGAGAGCCGTTCTTTTATCTTCAGTCTCTGGATGATTGACTGGTTCGTCCTGTGCTCCATCCAATAAATAAGAAGCATTCGGCGCCAACACCACATCTTAAAGGCATCAATTGCCTTTCGTTCCCTTGCCTTCCGGGTCCACGACTCGACTCCGTATAGAAATATCGAGACCTCAAATGTTTGCACAAGCATTATTTTTGTGGCAATCGAAATTTCCCGATCCTTCCATATAGTGCTAAGGCGTAAGTAAGTGAGTAAGTAAGTAAGAGCACAATGAGTGCCCAAAAGAAGACCAAACCATATCGTCTCCACGACGAATTAGAAATGGAGTAATTCTGTGTGATTGTTATAGATAGTGTTGTTTAATCATGAGTGTCATCAGCCAAATATAATACGTTTGTTCAACTTGACAAATGACAATGGAAATGCGTTAAATCACAGCCCACTTGAAGTTGGACATGCCTGTTCATGACAACTTAATATTATTGTTCCATAAAAATACAAATTTATTTTCACTTAACCGTCATAATAAATGAATGGTGAGTAGATAATCTTCATTCAACTTTTATTATAAAATTTATTGCATGAATGAAATATTAACACATTTTTTAGTATTTTTATACAGATTTCATTCTTAGGTAAAGATCGGTTTCATAATTATTGAAGTAATTTTCAACTGCTGTCTTAACCGATATAACCAGTCATACAAAAGTACAAAAATATGTGATTATCATTCATACTAATGGTTGCACTTTATTAATGATGAACACTTTTTAATTAAGTATGGTGGCGCTTTTGCAGTGGACTGTAATTTGAAGATGCTGGTTGGTGGATTACGGATCTAAGGGATGGGGGGGGCTTAACAGGATGCCAGACACTGACCTTTTATGTTGAGAGGGCTGGCGCGCGCTGGAGTTAGTTCAGTGTTCACGCACTCACGCACTGGTAAACGGATGGATCAGAATGTCACTCTTATGGTTTCAATTGTGATATGATAGTTTTTTTTTTAATAAAATATAAATCGCTCTAAAATCCCCTGTATCCAACCACTGTTTTAGAGGAGAAAATTATACAGATTTTTGTTCATGTTAGGTGTTATTGATTTCGAATTATTTATGATTTTATAACACCTGAAACTCAATTGATTTGTTTTTTTTTTTTACTTTTCAACGGCTATAAAATTAATCCTTAAGGTAAATTTTATTATGTCCTTGAAATCGGTAAAATTATATTCATATTGTATTGTGGGTATTATTAATTTGTCTATAGTTATAACAATATTTTCTAAATACTATTTACATCATGAAATATAAATAATAGGTATTCATTTGAATTGGTGGGTACTTATCTTTATTTAAGTAAATAACCCATTTTACAACAGAAAATTTACGTAACTTTATGTAATTAATATGTACCTATATAAATAAATGTAGACCTTGCCGCAAATTTGATTGTCACGAATTGATAAAATAAACTAATGGAGGCTTGTATAAAATAAGTAAATAATATTATACATACTATATAAAACAGTAATTGATTTTGATTGACTCTAAAATAACATTCGCGTTTTATTAAATTCATTATGTTCATATAAATCTATATCAGCGGCAAAGGGTGGAGTAGGCGGTTAAGATTCGACATAAAAAGTGCACAATAAACTTTGTCAGTCATACTTATTTGTATAAATTAAATTTTATTATATAAAAATTAAGTTTTTGAAATTCAATTAAACCGTAGGTACTTAAACAAAACCATAATAGTTTACGACGTGTACTATAGGCGATACGACAAAAATACTGCATACGTTTTCAGTTATACTTAGGTATTTGTTTCCGTTGAATTAAGAATACATAATATTACATATGGTGATGGTTAGTTTGTTTAAATTTATTAAACCCTGCGTAAACCAAACCATTATTGAAAATAATATTTTTTTATCTAATATCTAAATGTATGTATGGTTTAATGGCATAATTTTATATATTTTATAGATAAACGAATATTTTTTGACTATTATCTACTATGGATTGGATTAAGCAGGGTTTAAATAAATTTTGAAAACTAGCAAACATAATATCTACACATTGTAGTTTAGTGCAATGAAAACAAATACATTTGACTGAAAAAGTTCGAGATATTTTTTTTTAAATTATATTGCAATATAAATAAATGATAAAATATAATTGAAAACCGACGTGGAACTTTTTCTATAATTTTTTTTATCTATTTCGACGGCTTTGGCACTACTCTACCACGGGGGTAGGTTTTTCGTCGTCACCCATACTATCCGATTGTCGATCAATCGTGAAAATAAACTATATAATATATTAAAATGTAAAAACAATAATATCATCAATGTTATTCATTTTTGCTTTAACACATAAATTAATTATATAGAAAAGTACAACAACAAAATATATCTAATAATAAAAATAATTACAAGATAAATAGAACTTTTTACCACGTTTTTAAATTTTCTGTTGAATCATATAAACTTGACAATTCTATGTATTAATAAATACTTTTTTTTTGTACTTGATAGAAATACTGAATAAATATAGAATACTGAAATGTCATTTTGACATTTCATATTGATTTCCATAGTAACGCACGTATATATTAATAATTTAGTTGCTAGTACCCCATACCCCCTAGCAACCAGTAATGGTGTCGAAATAACTTTTCATACAAAACAGAATCAACTGAAAATGAATTCAATTCTGCTTAAAGATGGATAAAAGTATTAAAAGAATTCACTGTAATCATGTTCTGATATATTCTAAAAGTTTCAAATGTCTAGCTAGTCGGGAAGTTAGTTAAAAATCTTCAATCGTCCAATACAAATCTTAGACAAACAAGAAAGAACTTGTACTGGACAAACAAGAATACGAGCTAATAAAAACGTGGTAATATAATATTATTAGTATAATAATATTAAAAGTGAATCAAACGAGTGGTAATATGGTAAACTTCTTAAAAGTGCTGAATAAAAAAAACATCACTGAACTAAAAATACCTTCAACAATTTTAAAAATCGTCTATATGATTTAATATTACAAAATGTTAGTATAACATTTATTTTATAATAATATACTTACAGTACAATATAAATAATCTGTCGTAAAGAACTAATTACGGCATGATTAAAACGTGCTTAGTAAAACCTTCATTTTTTCGTACGTAATTACATACAAAGCACAATTTATTGCAAACATTTATTTAATCTGGTATACGTAGGTATATTATCAATTTAACTAGAATAAAAATCAGAGCTAAAAATCTATCGACTTCGAGTACCTAAGTACAGAAAGCGTGGACAATTTTATTAGAAATCAAATGGCATTGAAAATTGGTTTGGATAGGATTAAAATAAACATTGATGAAATTAAATTTATTGTTTGCATTGGATTAGTAACAATATTTTACAATGCACTCTAAAAAGTCTACACCTCGCTTCAGTACCTTTTGATAAAGTAGGACTTTTTATGATTTAATTTTGTTATTGCACAGTAAAATGCATTTATTTATTTATTTTTACTTTATCAATGACGAATAGTTTCTATTTATTTTTACTTTATCAATGACGAATAGTTTCTATTTATTTTTACTTTATCAATGACGAATAGTTTCTATTTATTTTTACTTTATCAATGACGAATAGTTTCTATTTATTTTTACTTTATCAATGACGAATAGTTTCTATTTATTTTTACTTTATCAATGACGAATAGTTTCTATTTATTTTTATATCGAATATTATCACGAGTAATTGTATTTCTGTTATATAATTTTTCCTGTTATGTAATCCAAATCATTAAGTATTTTTTAGTATTGAATAGTTATATAAATGTCTTATTTTTATTGATATTACACAGCTTAAAATCAAATAATATGTAATTAATAATTCATTGTTCATGTAAGTGTTTGAATATTATATAATGTGCTTTATTAACTCTATGTCAATGAATAATATCATTTTATTAACGGTGACTCGTCAGTCAGGATTAATTCGTTGTTATAAAAAAGCCCCAGATCTGACAGGCATAGATTAAGCATGGTAGGAGACATGAGTTTGTGAGTGAGGAGATACTCTAGCATAGTAAAGAATACAATCACCAGCTGCCAACGCGGTATGGAACGCATTATGCTAAATATCAACAAAAGACAAAAAATAAGAAATATTTCAAAAGCCACAGACGCTCTAATCAATGCTCAAAGACTTAAATAGAAATGGACTGGTCATGTAGCGCGACTACAAGATGAGAGATGGACAAAAATAATTACTTCATGGAACGGCCCAAAAGGGAAACGCTATAGAGGAAGACCCCATGCGAGATGGCAAGACGACACCATAAAGCCAACGGATCCAAATTGGCTACAAATAGCCAAAAGTCTAGTGGGACTCTTTGGAGTAGGCCTTCACCCGAAGAGGGGTTCTTACAAACCAAACAAACTAATTACATATCATTGATTAATTTACGAACATTATCTAATAGTACTATATTATACATAATAAAAAAATCTTAATATATATATATATTTTATGTATTATACAAAAATATAAAAAATAATAATAATTAATATTACGAGTATATAAACTAGAAAATAAGTAGATAATACAATAATAGATAGATATATATATACATAATAGATATATTCACAGGTTATATATATATATATATATTCATTAGATATAGTCAATTAACTGTTATTTACTTTTGTTTGTAAGAAATAAAAAGGCTTTTTATATTTTATTATATTATACGAAAACTCCGCCCCACCTAGCTCCATATACTCTTCGCTGTCTTCTTTTCTTCGCCATTTCTTCGCCGGATCACCTATTGTTAAATATTTTTATTTTATAAGAATGTTTTTTATTTATAAAAATAACAATTATTTGGGCCCACGTAGGTCGCCAGTTATACTATGTTATAGTTTTAAAAAAATAGAAACACTTCCGATTTTAGTATTTATTTCGAGTTCACACAGATTAATCAAGAATAACAGAGAAAACTTCAAACGGTACACGAGATAGATGATTAACAAGATAGGATGACTCGCTCGACCAAATAACCATCTGAGCTTACCAAAGGATTAGTTCAGGTCACGTAGGTATCATATTTAAAAACTAGATACCACATGTTTCACTAGAAACGAATCTCGATAGTGTAAGGTCATCATCATGAGGGGCGTGACAACCCTGTGTGGGTCTTGGCCTCCTCCAACAGCTCCCTTCACCTGTCCCTATCCAGTGTGGCCGCTTTCCAATTCGGTACCCCCAGAATACGGCAGTCACTGGCAGCTCCATCCAACCAGCGAATCTTTGGCCTGCCTCTTCTACGCCCTATTGGATTGCTGGATATAACTCTCTTTGCCGGTTCTTTGTCATTCATACGGTGCACATGACCTAGCCATCGTAGTCTCCCAATCTTAATTGATTGAACTGCGCTGCAATCTTTGTACAGCCCGTAGAACTCAGCATTATATCTTCTCCTCCAATTGGTGCCGTCCCTGATCGGTCCATATATACAGCGGAGAATTTTTCTTTCAAAAATGTTCAAGGCTCGTTCATTTCCCAGAGTTAATGTCCAGGTTTCCGATGCGTAGGTGAGTACTGGCTTTACTAGTGTCTTGTAAAGAGTGCTTTTAGTTCGGCGAGATAATATGCGGGACTTAAAATGTCTTAACAGGCCAAAGTAGCGTTTATTCGCAGACATGATTCTCTTGTTGATTTCTTCTGTAGAACTTTCTACTGAACGTAGAAGAAGAGGGAGGCCAAAGATTCGCTGGTTAGATGGAGCTGCCAGTGACTGCCGTATTCTGTGGGTACCAAAGTGGAAAGCGGCCACACTGGATAGGGACAAGTGGAGGGAGCTGTTGGAGGAGGCCAGGACCCACACCGGGTTGTCGCGCCCCTGATGATGATGATGATGATGATAGTGTAAGGTGCTTAGTCTCAAAGTAGAGGCTGCGAGAGGTCATCCTTATCAATGGCACTTACATCAAGCGGGTCAATAACTACGTCTATCTCGGACAATAAATGTCAATTGACGTGTCTATTTATGACGAACCACAGGTTTGCAGAACCAAACAGGTATGTGGTGCATTTGGGCGACTATATAATTATTATCTTGTTCTCTAAGTGAATTGTGTCGTAACCGTAAAGTATTTAACCAATGTTTACTATAAACGCTCATGTATACGTGTGAAATATGGACGTTTACTCTAAGAGAAATCTAAAATTACGAGTAACGCAACGTAGTATGGAAAGGAGCATGTTGGGCATAACGCGGAGAGATCACGAAATAAAATATTAGATAGAGAATCAGACAAGAGTATGCTTTGTAATAGAGCTCGATACGGGGATGAAATGGCATGAGCTGGACAAGTCGCTCGGTGAGTGGACAACCGCTGGACAAATAATGGCGTCATGCAGTGGAACCCAATGGACACTATGTCTACAGGGACGCCCTAAAACCCGATGGATAGACGAACTCATAAAGTTCGGTGGATGTACGTGACAGTGAAGAACTAAGAACAGAGAAGAGTGGATGGAGCTAGGAGAGGCCTTCATCCAGAAGTGAATCGACCCCGGTTGATGATGATGATTACTTTATATCTATCTTAAATTCTTTCCTAAGACCCATTGTATCGATTAACTAATAAATATTGGTGAAAAATATAGAAACTTTGAGGATTCAACTAATACGAGAGTACAAGTGACAAAATTGTCGCAAAATCATATAATTGGTAGTATGATCGTAAGATTGCGTTGTACCTTATGTTATATATTTATTTATTTATTTAAAAACAAAACATTGTGTACATAACTAATCAAAATTCAAAATTTTGATATTTAAATTGAAAAAGAACTGGTTCTATTCAAACGAGTTACTTAAATAAAAATACATAGAAAATATTATTTTGAGAAGAGAGAAGAAAATAATATAAAATAAAAACATAAATTATTTTAAATAAAACAAAAAAAGTTCACACGTCTCTGGGGGGATTAATTAGTCTCACACCCCATCTCTTATGATGTCTAATAAGCCTGACATGAAGAAACAGTTCTCATCCAGAAAAGGTTATGGCTGTGATCACATATTATAGGTAATTGATGGGCGCATATGACGTCAGGATTGTTAGCTATCTCTCGTGAGAGCAGGCAAAAATGTTTTAAAAGCAGAAGTGACTTACGAGCTTCAAGAGAACTTTTTGAAACTCCTTTACTTGAGGTTGTATGGATACTATCCGTGGCTTTATCCAACTGACTTTCTCTTAGGTATGCTTACATCATCATCAGCCTGAATCTATCCACTGCTGGATGAAGGCCTCTTCAAGCTGCTTCCACTTTTATCGGTCCTGTGCTTTGCGTTGCCACATACTTCCGCAGAACTTTATCTTTTCATCGATCCAGTGGCCTCTAGGTCTACCTTGCGGACGTTTTTTACCTCTTGGATACCACTGGGTCACTAAATTCTAACGATTGTCTTTTCTTCGAGCTATGTTTCCGACCCATCTCCATTTGAGGCTTTTAATGAACTCTGTTACATCGCAAACACTAGACGATATTTATATTTGACCACGTATTTTTTCCGACTTATACGCGGTGGAAATGAGAAATTTTCCATTCTTGGAAGTATTGTCCTGTGTGTCCCTGATAATGTGTCCCTAATCTTAGCAATCGGGAACATCAGTTGTTTGTTCTCCCAATGTGCAGAATCTGCCATTGGTAATGCCAATTGGGAGGGCAATAACTGTGTTCAACAAAATCACTTCGGATATTGACACGTCATATTCCACCAATGTGAGTATATTGTCTGCTTAGCTCATTCGGTGTACTTCCTTGTATCAAATTTATATTTTTTGTATTTACACTTTTCTGCTATTAAGGGGGGACATGCTCAGCGTAGGTCAATATGGAGCTTTTGTTCTATTTTCAAAGCATGATCCTGGACATACCTTAAACGTTGTAGATAATCTATTTATATAATTTTGAAGCCTTATTATCCTTTATATTTATTTTAAACGTTTTGTAAATGCGTTTAAAAATTAATAAATGTAAAAAAATCTTAACACCACTGCACATTTATGTACTGAAATATGACTATATTCTAAAACATTAGAGCGAGAGGTTTAAAAGAATACTATGTTATGTATTAAAAATACTTTATGCAGTCATCAAATGTTTAAAATAAATATAAAGGATAATAAGGCTTCAAAATTATTTAAATAGATTATCTACAACGTTTAGGGTATGTCCAGGATCATGCTTTGAAAATAGAAAAAAAGTTCCATTTTTACCCACGCTGAGCACGTCCGCCCTTAATACTGATCTATTTCTTTTTTATATAATACTATTTTAATAATATTTCTCTGTTTTTGAATGCCATGTTTTGAACGTCTTAAATTAATAATGTGTATTGTTCACTACTTATTTGTAAAAATAAATAAAATTTGAATTTGATGAGACTAAAAAGCTAGCATGCATTGAAGAAAGACAGTCGAAAAATAATCGTTTGATAAATTATTTATTATCAATACTTCCAGACATTTAAAAGTTAACTGACCTCATAGATATACCAACTACCAGGAAAAATGAACAGTACCGTACAAAGCAATCAAGCCGTTTCGGCAAACCGTATTATTATTATAACCTATCAATGACTATGTATAAGTATGTTCATCCAATCGTCTGTCAAGATACTCAGAGCATGATCGTGACTAGTAATGAATAATGCATTGTAGTATGCATCACAGATTTTGGCAGATGAATCACCATCAGAACTTCTCAGTGTATCATCGCAAAGACCCTCGCGGACATTGGCAGGGCTTATATTTTTTTTTACAGCTGTAAGAAGAGTGCCTCTCGGGAGACCGTTCAAAGGTCAAGTGTCCTCGTATGAATGAAGATGCTTAACCGGTTTAACTAACTATTTAAGGCTCGCGACACTATTTAATAAATAATTATAATTATTAGACTACTTTAATCTATTAGTTTATACTTAATACCACGTTTACACGTGCGTAGATTTACTGCTGACGGTACGCATTATTGCGGCCATAACAAGAATAATTACAAGATAAAAAGAACTTTTTATTTATACTTACAACGTTTTTAAATTTTCTGTTAAATCAAATAAACTTGACTTGACTAGCTTAAGGGGGAACATGCTCGTCGAAGGTCAAAATTGAGTTTTTATTGTATTTTCAAACCATGATCCTGGACACTCCTTAAACGTTGTAGATAATCTATTTATATAATTTTGAAGCCTTATTATCTTTTATAGTTATTTTAAACATTTGATCACAAAGTATTTTTGTTACATAAAATAGTATTCTTTTAAACCTCTCGCTCTAATGTTTTAGAATAAAGTCATATTTCGGTACATAACTGTGCAGTGGTGTTAAGATTTTTTACATTTATTAATTTTTAAACGCATTTATGAAACCATTATAAATTTTGGGGCATTTTTTCAAGATGGCTGCCGAATTTAATAATTATTATTGTTCTAAATGTCAACTCATAACATGTCAGTATCACAGAATGAGACTGTACATGTACCTAACCGATTTTTTTTAAAACGGTGCATGTTCAAACATGCGCGTTATCATGGTCTTACTCCCTACTTCATTTATTGTTTGTCAATTTATGGCTACGGCCGTATGTTGTAGTTTAGCCACTGGGAAATGCCAATAGAAATGGCGTATTTCAAAAAAATACTACGTGATTTTTAGGTCAATAATTATTATATTAATTATTAATATATATAATTACGATATGGAGTTTTCATCACTTTGCAAAACCCTCCGAAGGAAGATTAGAGAAGACCTTCGTAAATTCAATGTAAACCTCATACAAGCAATTGTGAAAGCAGGCAGAAGTTTAAACAAAAACAAGCAATGCTTGTCGATAGGAAAACGTCAAATCACAGCACTAAAAGCAAAAGATGGTTCTATCGTCAGAAATTGGGAACACTTGTTAAGCCGAGTTGAAGAGTTCTACAGCGATCTCTACAGTGATGACACTGACAATATGACTATAGACTTAGATCTTCAGAGAAATGGAAATTCGGAAGACCATACTCCCGAAATTACATCCTGGGAAGTAACCCATGCTTTAAATTACATGAAAAGTGGGAAAGCCCCCGGGGAAGACGGTTTAACGATAGATATCCTCAAAAAAGCAGGAAAGGATGCAAATGAAGTACTTGCACAATTGTTCACAGCCTGCATATGCAAAGAGGATGTCCCAGAGGTATGGAAAAATGCCAGCATTGTCATTCTTCACAAAAAAGGTGACAGAGAAGACCTAGCAAATTATCGTCCAATAAGTCTACTCCCTATTCTCTACAAGACGTTCACAAAAATTCTCTCAAACCGTCTGCAAAATGTACTAGACGAGAACCAACCGAGAGAACAAGCCGGATTTAGAGGAGGATACAGCACTATGGACCATATCCAAGTCGTCAGAGAAATCATAGAGCGGTACCAGGAATACAAACTGCCACTATGCATGGGTTTTATAGACTATGAGAAGGCGTTTGATTCGATAAAGAAATGTTCAATACTCGACGCACTCAGAAAACAAGGAATCCCTGGACGCTATATAAATATTTTCAATAATATTACAGTAGCGCAACAGCATCTGTAAATCTCCATAAACCATCGCGCAGATTTCCTATCAGCAAAGGAGTCCGACAAGGTGATACAATCTCACCTAAACTATTTACAGCTACCCTTGAAGACTTATTCAGGCAACTTGACTGGAATGACAAAGGGATCCCCATAAATGGAGAATACCTGAGTCATCTGCGCTTTGCCGATGACATAGTAATTTTCTCGCAAGACTCAGAAGACCTCCAAAGCAGAATGCAGGAACTCGCTGAAGTAAGCAACAAAGTAGGTTTGAAAATAAATGTAACAAAGACGAAAGTCATGTTCAACTGCTTTGCAGGCCAAAAAGAGATCCTCATCAATGGCACTCAGCTCGAACAGGTGAAAAGCTACATCTATCTGGGACAACAAGTATCTATAGATGGATGTATATTTGATGAAATTGTTCGCAGAGTAAAGCTAGGCTGGAGTGCTTTTGGCCGCCTGAATAATGTCTTCAAAAGTGACCTTCCACTGTGCCTAAAGCGCAAAGTGTTCAACCAGTGTGTGCTTCCCGTGATGACATATGCGTGTGAAACATGGACCCTAAGTAAAAGAGAGATCCAGAAACTTAGAGTAGCACAACGTGGTATGGAGAGGTGCATGCTGGGCATAACGCGAAAGGACAAAAAGAGGAATGAGTGGATAAGGAAGCAGACAAGGGTTTGCGATGTAATAGAGTTTATTAAAAGCCTTAAATGGAGATGGGCTGGACACATAGCTCGAAGAAGAGACAATCGTTGGACAAATCTAGTCATCCAGTGGTATCCAAGAAGTACAAAACGTCCACAAGGTAGACCTAGAGGCCGCTGGATCGATGAAATGATAAAGTTCTGCGGAAGTACGTGGCAACGCAATGCACAGGACCGAGAGAAGTGGAAGCAACTTGAAGAGGCCTTCATCCAGCAGTGGATAGATTCAGGCTGATGATGATGATGATGATGAATTATTATAAAGCAAACATTATTCGTAGAATGTTTATCACATTTAAATGGTCAAAAACATAGCTTTTCATCAATATCTTTAAAAGTATCTTTAAATGTGTAAATCATGCCCATTTTTGCATAATAAAATGCCTATTTCTTGTCAAATTTGGGATCACAGAGGTTATCAATATATTTTTTTTTGTAAATATTTCACTATAATAATGTCGACATAAATTTTACTAATGGTTTTATAAATGCTTGTAAAAATTAATAAATATGAAAAATCTTAACACCACTTCACATGGACGTACTGAAATATGACTATATTCGAAAACATTAGAGCGAGAGGTTTAAAAGAATACTATTTTATGTAATAAAAATACTGTATGCAGTCATCAAATGTTTAAAATAAATATAAAGGATAATAAGGCTTCAAAATTATGTAAATAGATTATTTACAACGCTTAAGAAATGTCCAGGATCATGCTTTGAAAATAGCATAAAAGCTCCATTTTGACTTTATTTTGTATTTTTGAATTTTATAGAAAGTAAATAACGAATATTATTGGGGATACTATTATTTTCATCTCTTTGAAATATATTTTTTACGAGACTGTATTGTGTTCAATTTTATATATTTTTTTCACGAGTTACTTAATTGATATAACACATCTGCCTAATATTTGTACAAAATATATTTTCAAAATATTGTGAATGATTTAAATAAATAAATAAAACTCATTATAAAGACTATAAGTATACAGAAAAAAAATATCAATAAATATAATTTTCTAGAGGGAGCGGACAGTTGATTAAAATAGAAGTCTATTTTTGGTGGCCTAGGTCTACTAAAAAATATCTTTGTAACGGCAGTGTATTTAAAATGCGATTATTCCAATTTTAAATGATACATTGTGTCTTCGGGGGTCATTTAAAAACATATATGACACTCCCAGACAAGTGTCGATTGTATAGTCAGCGAGGACAATATCTCGGGTTTAATGATATGATTGTCTTCAAATCGACGTATTTCTAGCTAAACATCGTAATCGCTAAATATTATTTACGACGTTTTATAAAATCTTACATTTTAGTTATAAATTATGGCCGTTATCTATTAATTATTTATTTATTAAAAAAAACACATTCAGCACATACCAAATTATTAATTCAAGACGTTCACAACTTGACATTTAGAATAAAAAGTACAAATAAATCAACTAGAGAAAAAACAATGTAGAGAAAAAAAATCAAAGCAAAAAATTATTTTATAGGAAAGAAATAAAATAAAAAAAACAACAGTTAAAAAAACAAATTAAATAATAAAATAGAATACATAATGTATCGCTAAAAATGTCTACATCTCTAGGAAGTGCATTGACCAGCCGCACAGGCCTTGCTATTGGTGCCTGGTGAGGCTGACATGAGGAAACAGCTTTCACCCAAAATAGGTCATGAGCCCACGCATGTAATTGACGGGTGCATACAAATTAAATTTTTCAGAAAATCGGGGTTGGAAGCAATACCACGTGAGAGCAGGTAAAAGTGCTTTAAGAGCAGAAGTGACCTCCGAGCTTCAAGAGAATGAAAGGCGAATAATTCTAGATATCATACAATTTTTATTATTTCTTCTGTCTTTATTCATTGGCCATTAGGTTTATATCCTAGAATAGGATCTAGCCTACACCAAGAATCTTTTTATTTATTACCTATTCTGCGTTGACCAGTTAGCTATCTCATCTGGTCTGGCATCTTTGATGACACCTTCCAACAACCAGCATTTTGACTGTCGATTGATCCGTGGACGTTAGTGTTGTTGGCCTATAGACTTTACGATGACTGAATGGTATTTATCCGCCCAACAAGACCCAAACATCGAAATATTCCAAGTATGACTAATTTGGAGACGGGTTTTCCTTAGAAAATTCTATATAACTCAAGGTTTCTTTACATTATTTTTTTATAAATATTTTTTATATAAACCATTAATTTCTTTTATTCACAAGATTTTGAGAATGTAACATTCCATATATTGAATATACATAACTTGAAAACACCTTAGATATACCCACTAGAAAAAAATCATATTTAAAAAAAATACGATGCTCGACGGGATTTGAACTCGTTTAACTACTGGTATCACGATCCAATTATGCTACGATCCTCCTATCTAATTACGACCATTTAAACTAGTATGTCATGCATGAAAATGCTTATCAAAATTCATTAGGTATTATTGACTATCGGTTTTTGTGTATTAAATGAAGGAATATTGATTACATTATTACTAACCGACGCCCCACAGTTGGTGCGATACCAGTGATTATACGGGTTCAAATCCCGTCGAGTACCGTATTTTTTTCAAATATGATTTTTTTTTTCTTGCGGGTGAGTTAAGACGTTAATACGTACTATCGGATATCATCACGAAGAGGCGCTTTATGTGGGATATTCGTGAGATTGCTGCCAAAAGTCGATAATTTAGATATTTAGAGTTAGCAACGGATTATGTATCTATATATAAATATGTATGCTAGACAAAAAAATAAAGGTTATCCGATATATAGGATGCACATAAAGCACAAAGAAATTAGTATTAATGCATAACATGAATTCGAGACTTAACAACTTTTGGCAGAGCATTATGATCTTAATAGCGATACTTTGCGATCTTATAGTATCCGTAAAAACTCTCCCTTGACCGCTGTGCCACAAAAGAAATTTACGCACTGCATACATCACATGGCAGAAGACACGATATGTGGCTGCAGCCAGTTATTCTCCCAACCCAAGCCATATACAACAATATCATGCATAACACTTCAATTAGTTCAGTGTAGTATTTAATGTCAAATTAAACAAATCAACATACTATCATTCAAGGGTTCCAACCGTTTCCATTGAAGACGCATTTATATTACAAGTCATGTGTTCAAGAGCCTATTTGTTGACGAAACTTTAATTCACAATTTGAAGGTCAGTGACTTCAATCCATTAATCTAAACTAACGCCACCACTGCGAATACAGTCCACTAGCTCTTTTAAAATAGTTGCAAACAGTTATAGTATTATTAAAGGGTATTGTTACTCGAAATATCTAGTTATTGTATATAAAAGGCGTCATCATCATCAGCCTGAGTCTATCCACTGCTGGATAAAGGACTCTTCAAGCTGCTTCCACTTCTCTTGATCCTGTGCATTGCATTGCCACGTATTTCCACAGAACTTTCTCATTTCATCGATCCAGCGGCCTCTAGGTCTACCTTGCGGACGTTTTGTACTTCTTGGATACCACTGGATGACTAGATTTGTTCAACGATTGTCTCTTCTTCGAGATATGTGTCCAGCCCATCTCGATTTAAGTCTTTTTAATAAACTCTATTACATCGCAACCCCTTGTATGCTTCCTTATCCACTCATTCCTCTTCTTGTCCTTTCGCGTTATGCCCAGCATGCACCTCTCCATACCACGTTGTGCTACTCTAAGTTTCTGAATTTCTCTTTTACTTAGGGTCCATGTTTCACACGCATATTATGTGATCACGGGAAGCACACACTGGTTGAACACTTTGCGCTTTAGGCACAGTGGAACGTCACTTTTGAAGACATTATTCAGGTGGCCAAAAGCACTCCAGCCTAGCTTTACTCTGTGAATTTGCAATAATATGCAAATATGCAATTTCATCAAATAAACATCCATCTATTATAGACACCTTGTTGTCCCAGATAAATGTAGCTTTTCACCTGTTCAAGCTGAGTGCCATTGACGAGGATCTTTTTTTGGCCCGCAAAGCAGTTGAACATGACTTTCGTCTTAATATAATTATTTATATCTAAAATTAAAAAAAAATAATCAATTGGTATGTATTTAAAAACTCTAAAAAGAACAAAACCCAAGAGTAGGTTACAATTTGTATTTTAGGGGTTGGTGCTAAAGCATGGTAGGGTGTTGTAAGTAATAGCTATTCTGTGTAAAAATGATGTGTAAATGAGACATAAGTAAGGTTATTCATATAATATATAGGTTTTTTTTTTAAATTTTGCATGATGTATCGATGAAAAAAAAAATGCTATCGTTTACGACTCTTTAGCGGGCCAGGTGAGTTATTATTTTTAGGAATTTTACAGGTGGCAAAAAAACACCGTTTCAAATCGGACACGAGTTAATAGATTGATTTTTTGTTATTTATTCAAAAAGAAAAAAATCTTTTCGCCGATTTGCCATTTCAATAATTTTGATGACTAACCCGGGGAGGTTTAATAAAAAAAAACCTTTTGTTTTAATAAATTTTTCAAAATTATTTTGGACTGTCAAAAGCGTTGTTTGTTGACATCAGTGACTATATTAGTAGATTTTCGTAGAAATCAATGTACTAAACACAAAGATTCATCAAAAAAGCATGAGTAAATGTGCAAGCTATATATTATATTACTGAGTAGTTCTTAACATTTAGAAGGTCTTGGGTTCAATCCCTGATTGATTTATTTAATATGAAATAAATCTTTTGAGTATAGTTTTTATTTTACATTTTTTATATACCTACCTACCCACTGAATTATTTTATAAAAAAAATATCTGTCATAAGCTTACCTAATTATTTACCCGAAACTATTTCTAAGAAAATATTGAAATAAAAGGGGTTTCAAAACATAATAATTACAAGATAAAAAGAACTTTTTATATACAACGTTTTTAAATTTTTTGTTGAATCATATAAACTTGACGACTAGCTTAAATGATCAAAAAATTTATACTTGATAGTATAAATACTGAAATGTCATTTTGACATGTCATATTTATTTCCATAGTAACGCACGTATATATTAATAATTTAGTTGCTATTCCCAGAGCAACCAATAATGGTATCAAAATAACTTTTCATACAAAACAGAATTAACTGAAAATGAATTCAATTCTACTTAAAGATGGCTAAAAGTATTAAAAAATGCATTGTCATCGTGTTCTGATACATTCTTAAAGTGTTAAATATCTAGCTAGTCGGGAAGTTAGTTAAAAATCGATTGCAAGATTTGTACCGGACAACCACCGGACAAATAAGAATACGAGCTAAGAAAAACGTTGTAATAACTCACATGTATTAATTACAAGCTGAAGTAGCCGGCGTCGCACAGGGTGGCTTCATGGATACATCTATCTTAGATATTTAAAAAATAATAATAAGTGATCGGAGTAATCGGATGAATGGCATTGAAACTATATGAATAAATGAAGATGGTTGTACTAGTTCAGAAACCTTTACAGGTGTTACCACAACAACTGACGAAGGTTTCATCGTAATCGGATGAATGCTATAGGAACCATACGAACAAAAGAAGATATAATGAAGAAGATGGTTTTTCTAATTCAGAAGCCTTCGCGGGCATGCACACAACAACTAATCAAAATTTCATTGTAATCGGACGAATGGTATAGGAACCATACGAATAAAATAAAATATAATGAAGAAGAAGAAGATAGTTTTTCTAATTCAGAAACCTTTGCGGGTGTGCATATAACCACTTACCAAAATTTCATCGCAATCGGATGAATTGTATAGGAACGTATACGGGAGAGACAGACAGACAGACATTCTTTTTTAATATATAAGATATAGCCTATACTCTTCGCGCAAGTGCAAGCAATAAGTTGACAAAGTTTTATCGCAATCGGATGAACGGTATGGCAGCGCATAAAATACGAACAAACAAACAAACACATATTGATTTTTATATATTAGATGTTGACACATTAGCGATGAATTCACCCACCAGTTTGTATTAAAATTGTATAAGTAAATTCAACGAGCAAACTCATCTATCATAAACAATTTTCCTTTATGGCTTTATGACAAAGATGTGTATTTTCTTTACTGCATATTTTTCACAACGAAAAATACTCTCTACTTTAGCCATCTTTAAGTAGAATTGATTTCATTTTAAGTTAATTTTGTTTTATATGAAAAGTTATTTCGGAAGAAATCCGTAAAAAGTTAAACTATTATGGGTTGCCAAGTGGGTCCAAGCAACTAAATTATCTCCTATATATTATCTCCTATATATTATTATCCTAAGAGATTTTGGAAAATTCACTAACGGCTCATTTAAGCGACATTTTATTGTTATTTTTACATCTTCACTTCGAAATGTGCGCTACCGATTCATCTACCGATTGAATTGAACACATTTCAGAAATTTTCCATGATTTTACAGGTACGTGACGTTTATATCCGATATTTTCTTACACACCGTATACGATCGCCATATTTACTGTCCACGCCTGTCAGAATGACGTCTTCGTCGCTTAAGACCTTCTAATCCTTTATTTGACAAACGAATTCGATTATTTTTATTCAAATATCGTAATGTAGGCATTGGCGCACTTTTTTCCGGTGAAAAAACCATAATCCTGGTACAATTTACTACGTATAATATCTTTTGACAGCGGGGTACGCCACTGACGGCCATTTCATAGATAACGTGATATTCCAAATTTGATTTTTTTTAAATACTTTGTGGCTGTTCGCTCAATCCTTTTTTATTAAATAATTACCTAGGCCACTAATTTCCATAGATCAGATAGTCATATTAAACTAACAAAGTTGCCATTGCAAACAATAAAGGAAATTAATACGAATTGTTATAGTTATCAAAATGTGTGATATTGTATAATATCTACCTATTTTTTTCGTCCCTATCATCATCAATCTTGACCTATACACTGCTGGATGAAGGCCTCCTCAGCCTTATTCTACTCCTTACTTACACATGAATTGTTATATTTATCAAAATCAGTGATATAATATTATTATCTACTTATCTATATATAATGCCATTATTATCACGAGCCTCAATAAATCCACTGCTGGATGAAGGCCTCTCTACGTTGATTGTATTCTTGACAGTATTGAATTTCTAATGTTATTTATCTACATATTCATATCGTCATCATAATCATCATCATCAACTAGGATCAATCCACTACCGGATGAAGGGTTCCGCAACCTGATTCTACTACTATCGGTTTAACGAATTTGTGATATTATACCTATTTCTATCATTCTTATATCATCGACCTGAACCAATCCACTGCTGGATAATGGCCTCCCTAGCCCGGTTCTACTCCTTTCTGTCATATGAATTGCTGTATTTATCAAAATCGGTGATATTATATTTAAAAACATATTCATATCGTCATCATCATCATCAACCAGGATCCATCCACTGCTTAATAAAGACCTCCCTAGCCTGATTCTACTCCTTTTGTCATATGAATGTATGTATTTATCAAAATCTGTGATATTATATATATCTACACATTCATATCGTCATCATCATCATCATCATTATCATATACCTGAACCAATCCACTGCTTAATAAAGACCCCCTTAGCCTAATTCTCTTCCTTTCTGTCATATGAATTTCTGTATTTATCAAAATCGGTGATATTATATTTATTTAAATATTCATATCGTCATCATCATCATCAACCAGGATCCATCCACTGCTTAATAAAGACCTCCCTAGCTTGATTCTACTCCTTTTGTCATATAAATGTATGTATTTATCAAAATCTGTGATATTATGTATCTACACATTCATATCGTCATCATCATCATCATCATTATCATATACCTGAACCAATCCACTGCTTAATAAAGACCCCCTTAGCCTAATTCTCTTCCTTTCTGTCATATGAATTTCTGTATTTATCAAAATCGGTGATATTATATTTATCTACATATTCATATTGTCATCATCATCATCATCATCGACCTGAACCAATCCACTGCTAAATAAAGACCTCCCTAGCCAGATTCTACTCCTTTCTGTCATATGCATTGCCGTATTTATCAAAATCGGTGATATTATATTTATTTACATATTCATATCGTCATCATCATCATCATTGACCTGAACCAATCCACTACTTAAAGACCTCCTTAGCCTGATTCTACTCCTTTCTGTCATATGCATTGCTGTATTTATCAAAATCGGTGATATTATATTTATCTACATATTCATATCGTCATCATCATCATCATCGACCTAAACCAATCCACTGCTTAATAAAGACCTCCCTAGCTTGATTATACTCCTTTCTGTCATATGAATTGCTGTATTTATCAAAATCGATGATATTATATTTATTTACATATTCATATCGTCATTATCATCATCATTGACCTGAACCAATCCACTACTTAAAGACCTCCTTAGCCTGATTCTACTCCTTTCTGTCATATGCATTGCCGTATTTATCAAAATCGGTGATATTATATTTATTTACATATTCATATCGTCATCATCATCATCATTGACCTGAACTAATCCACTACTTAAAGACCTCCTTAGCCTGATTCTACTCCTTTCTGTCATATGCATTGCTGTATTTATCAAAATCGGTGATATTATATTTATCTACATATTCATATCGTCATCATCATCATCATCGACCTAAACCAATCCACTGCTTAATAAAGACCTCCCTAGCTTGATTATACTCCTTTCTGTCATATGAATTGCTGTATTTATCAAAATCGGTGATATTATATTTATTTACATATTCATATCGTCATTATCATCATTATCATCATCATCATCATCGACCTGAAACAATCCACTGCTTAATAAAGACCTCGCTAGCCTGATTCTACTCTTTTCTGTCATATGAATTTCTGTATTTATCAAAATCGGTGATATTATATTTATTTACATATTCATATCGTCATCATCATCATCATCGACCTAAACCAATCCACTACTTAAAGACCTCCTTAGCCTAATTCTACTCCTTTCTGTGATATGAATTTCTGTATTTATCAAAATCGGTGATATTACATTTATCTACATATTCATATCGTCATCATCATCAACCAGGATCAATTCACTGCTGGATGAAGAGTTCCGCAACCTGTTTCTACTACTATATTATACCTATTTCTATCGTCCTTATCATCATTGACCTGAACCCATCTATTGCTGGATAAAGGCCTCCCATGCCTGATTCTACTCCTTTCTGTCATTTGAATTGCTGTATTTATCAAAATCGGTGATAATATATTATATCTATTTATATTTCCATTATCATTATGAACCTGAATCAATCCACCGGTGGATGAAGGCCTCTCTAAGTTGTTTGAATTTCTGTCGGTCATATGAATTACTATATTTATCAAAATTGCTGATATTATATTTTCCCATTCATAATATCGTCATTATCATCATCAACCAAGATTAATCCACTGCTGGATGAAGGTTATCCCAACCTAATTCTACTCTTCTTGGTCATATAAACTGCAATATTTTTTTAAATTTGTGATTTTATATACCTACCCATTTATATCGTCATTATCGTCATCAACCTGTATCAATCCACTGCTGGATGAAGGCCTTTTTAAGCTGATTCCACATCTTTAGGTCTTATAAATTCCTATTCTTATCAGATATAATATGTATTACTTCATTATTTATCAACATTTGTCTCGATATGAATGTCCCGCACCGGGAAACTATATTGTTTAAGGTTAATTTTTAAAACAAAATATGATTTTTAAAATATTATTTTGTGGCTCCAAGCATTTATTTTTTATAGACAATGAAACAAAATAATGTTGAAATTTATTTTTTATGCTGCTAACCTTTTTCTATTATGTAAATGGGACCCGAAAGAGATTAATATTCGCGTTATATTGGATCGCTATTTATGATAATCACGATTGAGATGTATAACTATTTATCATATTTAAATGCACATACCTACACATATATTGTATTAAAATTAAAATGACAGTGGTAGCAATCGGCGATTGCCAGCTGTTTTGCTAAGCTTAGCAGCCTGAAATGGTGTCAGATGATATTGAGAAGGCCAGACTCCAGAATAGACTACGCACATGACTCCAAATTTGTATTTGCAGTGACGACATGCATATCGTAAAACTGACAAATCAGATAAATTTTCAATTGTCTGACGCGAATGAAAATCCATCCCGAAGGGAAAACTATGGCGCAGTATATACACACTTTACAATTATTATATTAAAATCCAACACCAAGTCACTATGATGAAAAGCTGTCTGCAAGACCTAGCGAGACAGACTGGCGAGAGCCAGCTGGCTCAGCTAGTTAATATTAATATATACGTGCGTTACTATGGAAATCAATATAACATTTCAGTATTATTTCTATCAAGTAGAATTTTTTTTGATCGTTTAGCTAGTGAAGTCAAGTTTATAATTATTCAACAGAAAATTTAAAAACGTTGTAAGTATATAAATATTTCTTTTTATCTTGTAATTATTAATGAGATTAATGATTATTGACTGCAGGCAATGCTCAGATATTGTAAAATCTTAAACTACGTAAATTTGTATCTGACCTTCCGTCATTTAACAGCACGAGAATTGTAGTAATATAAGTGCTATCTACGCGTTGAAGGGTATGGAAATAAGTAAATGACATTATCTCATGCTTTTCTTATTATTTGAGGATGTAACGTGACAACGGCATTTATGCTTTTAAAATTACAGTTAATATAATATGGCAATATCTTTGGTGACCTTATAATGTGTTGGATCTTCAATGAAAATATTTTGGAATATTGAACTTTATGGTGTTGCCAAAATTGCATTGACAAAATATACGTTTTGTTTATTGTCATTAATCTCTTGCTAAATAATATTATTTACACTTTGACAGTAAATCGAACAAACCTTTTATGTCAGGAAGAATTAAATATTTAATAAAAACAGTTGTGCGATTTTGTGCATTTGCCTCGTAACAATAACCTTAGAGTAATATTATATTTTTATTGAACAATGTGAATACTCGTTTTTACTTTGGGTTTAGTGTTCCTTAATGAATTCAAATAATGCTTGACAGATGTCACAAGGTCGCTGCTTTTTCGACAATACTTAATTGCCTATTCATTCAATCACCTCGAAATTAACACAGGTTCAAAGAACTTGAAAATATTACAAATTTCTTATGATTTTCAAACACGGCTTTGCGATAATAGTACTATCTATTTTGAAAATAAATATACTAATTTATTTATTTTGTAAAAAAGTGGTTGTAGGGTATTACACTTATTCATGGTTTTGAGAGGTTTGAAATTATCGCCCAACTGAAGGCTGTATTTGCAAGCTGATTAAAATTTTTGAAGAAACTGGTAGTGTATTGGATTGCATGATACGAGGGTGGGTCAATAAGTCCTTAGAAAAGCCGACAGGTGGCGCGACTAGTACTGCAAGCGGTTTGTTTTCATGCAGCGGCACTACCGATTCAGTATGCTGCGAAGTTTCAATCAGATTGGTCGGGTTGTTGTGTGTTTCTCGTACATTTAAAAAAAAAATTGCTTGTGGAAAATGGAAAAATGGAAAATGGAGAAAATTGAGTTTAGAGCTGTTATTAAACATTTTAATATAAAAGGGTTAACAGCAAAGGAAATAAAAAATGAGTTGGATTTAGTTCACGGCATATCTGCTCCTTCACTTGCAACTATTTATAGCTGGTTAAATGAATTTAAACGTGGTCGTACATCAACAAAGGATGAACCACGCTCAGGACGTCCTGTAGAGGTGACTACACCAGAAATGATCAATAAAATCCACGATATGGTGTTAAGTGACCGAAGATTAAAGTTGAGTGAGATAACTGAGGTTACAGGGATCTCAAAAGGTAGCGTCATTTCTATTTTACATGACAAATTGGGCATGAAAAATATTTCTGCAAGATGGGTGCCGCGTTTGCTCACAGTCGACAATAAACGCAGTAGGGTGGTGGCCTCTAAAGCCCTGTTGTCGCTCATGCAATGCAATCCGGATGAATTTTTTCGTCGCTTTGTGACTGTAGATGAAACATGGATACACCACTATACTCCCGAGACGAAAGAACAGTCAAAGCAGTGGATTGCGAAGGCAAACCATGTCCAAAGAAGGCGAAAACCGTAAAATCAGCTGGTAAGGTTATGGCTACTGTATTTTGGGATGCACGTGAAATTATTTTCGTTGACTATTTGGAAAAAGGAAAAACAATAACAGGGGATTATTATGCATCTTTATTGGACCAGCTATAAAACAAAATTGAAGAAAAACGGCCTCATTTAAACAGGGAAAAAATCCTCTTTCATCAGGACAATGCCCGTGTTCACACATGTTTACGATCAATGGCTAAAATTGAAGAATTGAAGTTCGAATTGGTCGACCACCCACCGTATTCGCCAGATTTAGCACCCAGTGACTTTTTCCTTTTCCCAAACTTAAAAAAATGGCTAAGTGGACAACGTTTTTTTTTCAAATGAAGAAATCATCGATCGGACAAATGCTTATTTTGAGGACCTTCCGAAAACTTATTTTTCTGACGGTTTAAAAAAAATTGAGAAACGTCTAACCAAGTGTATTGAGCTCCAAGGAAATTATGTTGAGAAATAAAAAAAAAATACAAAAATAAAACCTGTGTTAATGCTTTTTTCTAAGGAATTATTGACCCACCCTCGTACCTGTACTTGTTTGTCCAGTCAGTTCACGTGAAAGGATTGCTGATGTGCACCAAAGTATAGCCGAAGAGCCAGAAATGTCTATTCCAAGAAGATCGCAGCAACTTGGTCTCTCATACGGCTCTTTATGGCGAGTTTTATATACAAACCTTTACCTAAACCAGGGCTTGAAATGGACCGGAACGCACCGGAGCGCCGTTCCGGTTCATAAAATCTCCAAAATTATCGCTCCGTCTTGTGGAAATATTAATTTGACCACCTGATCTAGATATGTCAGATAATAAAAAATCTAACAGACTTATTTTTATAAAATACATATACAATTAGATAACAACGTTCATATTTTCTCTAGCTCTCTAGCGCTCCGGTTCGTAAAATTTCCCATTTCGAGCGCTGACCTAAACCCGTATAAAATCCAGCTCACGCAAGAACTAAAGCGAACAGATCACGGGCAGTATTGTAAATTTGCTGATTGGGTATTGGAAGAGTGGTAACTGATGATGACTTCTCAAGGAAAATCATTAGTGATGAGGCACATTTTCATTTCAATGGGTAGGTTATTAAGCAAAAATGCAGTATTTAGGGTGAAGAACTCACAAGTAGTGATTCAAGAGGCCATCATATGGTGTGGTGTTAGATGCAGTTTTTAATCAGGAAGTAGCATCGAGCCATAATTACGAAAATTATGAAAGACCGGCCGTTACGGTTAATGGGGTCTGCTATAGGCAAATGATAATTGATTAGTTGTGGCCGGAATTGAAAGATTTTGATTTGGAAATAACGCGGTTCCAAGAGGATGGGGATATGTGCCATACAGCTCGTGAAGTACTGACTTTATTGCGCGTAAAAAACAAATTCGTACCAGAACTAGGATTACTCTTTATGTGGTAAATACCAAATGATAATTTAGATACGCATTTCGTATTCAGAAATTTGAAGGCATATTCATTTTTGAATAGATCGAGTATATATTATGTCATAATGGTGGTAACACTTTCGTTAATTTTCTTCTTCTATTTGCAGCCACAAATACAAAATGGCGGCTCATATTTTGGCATGTTACTTTGTTAACATAATTTACGTTATTATTCATCTTAAAAATAATGCTTACTAATTAATGTATTGTTTTTGGCTGCTTACATAAAATTGATGAGGAAATATTATCTTTATATAAATATATATTTATAGCTAAATTTTAATATTCAAAATGTCTGGTTAGATACAACAATATGTGAGATGCATGAAATGTCAAATTGAAGTCGAATTTAATTATACATACACTATCGAATTTTGTCAATAAATTTAAGTATTCAAGGATTATTTTGGCAATATCTGCATATACAATCATGTATGTAATTAACAAATTGGGTGAATCTAAAATTACAATGGAATAAAATAGTTGAAAGTGTTAAATTCTCTTCAAATAAACTTGAAATGCTAGTCATATGTAGATAATTCAAAAGAGCGTGCATAGAACTTTTAAGTATATTTTAATCTATATATCGGCAATAATACATGCATAAAAAATAGTTGTGAAGTAAACCTAAATTCTAATCAAAATTCGCGAGCATTGTATCTAGACTTTAGACCAGGGATGGGTATACACGTGGTTAACTAGAGCCACATTCTGGATTTTCATATAGGTACATAAAGAGGCACATCACAGTCACGTTCTCACGTAGTATTAAATACAAAAATTCAAATTTAATTCAATTAAAGGAAAATTATTAGTTATAATTTAATTAATTTAAAGGAAAACTCGCGAAAATACAAGTATAACGGGGAAAGAAAATACCTATAATTTTTATCAAGGGCTATTGAGAGCGGCATTTGCCCACGTCTGCTCTAGAGCAGTACTTCTCAAACGGGGGGGGGAGGGCACGGCCTCCTATTGGGGCCCTAGAGCTCCTGATAGGGAGCCGTGAAATATTTCAGTATTTGAAAAAAAACAATGATACAAATCAGTCAAAATCTCGAGGTCGAATTTTCACACGATCACAATATGTATCCGATTTGGATAAATAATCCAAATAATCCACTAATATTTATAAATTATTTATGTAAACATATGCAATCAAGCAAGTTAATAAAATGTTCTATTATTATTTGTAATAAAAATGTACTTATAATAATAATTAATGGTAAATAAAGTACCTACTGTTGGTCACTAAAGACTAAAATTTTTGGGGAAGAGAGCCATGAAAAAGTTTGAGAAGCACTGCTCTAGAGTATGTCCTGCATAGTCGCCGATGATTTTTTTTTGTAATCGTATGATTACTCTGTTTTTTTACTGCGTTAATGTTTTGATAAATCTACAACATCAAGAAGGTTCTCAATTTCCGCGACAAACGCCGAATCCCAAGCTATGCCTGTCACTCTGACAGCAATGAAGGCGGCAGCCATTTTTCATTTCATGTGAACCTTCTAATACGATGGTGACATCACATGTGACGTTTACATTTTTTTGACATTCATTAATAAGTCGATCAACTGGTAAATGTCTTATAATAATTAGTGGCATTTTATGCATTGGATTTTTAATCTACCAGAGGTACTTGTTTGCTATAATTTCATACATTTAGGCTCCGTTTCTATAAAATAAGCTTTTTTTTCAATATATTTGATATAAGCTCATTCAAAAATTACTAAGTAATGTATCACAATATTCCATCGTCAAAATAATGTTAAAATAATTACAAGATAAAAAGAACTTTTTATATACAACGTTTTAAAATTTTCTGTTAAATCATACAAACTTGTCTTAAACGATCAAAAAAAATTGTACTTTATAGAAATAATACTGAAATGTCATCTTGACATGTCATATTGATTTCCATAGTAACGCACGTATATATTTATAATTTAGTAGCTAGGACCCCAATAGCAACCAATAATGGTGTCGAAATAACTTTTCATAAAAAACAGTATTAACTGAAAATGAATTCAATTCTACTTAAAGATGGCTAAAAGTATTAAAAAATGCATTGGTATCGTGTTCTGATATATTATAAAAGTTTCAAATGTCTAGCTAGTCGGGAAGTTAGTAAAAATCGATTGCAAGATTTATACCGGACAAAGAAGCACCAGACAAATAAGAATCCGAGCTAAGAAAATCGTTGTGATAACTAAATCACAATATTCACAATATTAAAATAGGAAAAGGTCAACCACCAGTAAAAATAGCTAATGTTTGACAATGCATTTCGTACAGTGATTCAACATCGGTCTATTAAAAGCGTTCAATTTATGTGCATATAAAATATATAATGCATTTTTGTATCACTTTCATGTTAAAAAAAACATTTGATAGTCCGTACATACAAAATTATTTTGCATAATTAAGTATCTATTTGTTGTCTGAATCATTTTATGGCGTGATTGAATTGTATGAGTCGTATAAAGTTATATTTAAATTAAAATAATATTGTATTACAAAATACACAAATCAAGTTAAAATCAATATTTTTAATAATATATGACGATTCTATTATAGAATCGTCTTTTAAATTTTATATTAGATAGAAATTCAGTGTTTTTTTTTTAAATATGATAATAAAATCTAAATTAAATTAATTACAAAATGTTGCAGAACTCAGTAGAAGTTTCTTTATATGGACGCCTAACCTTTGGATGTTTTATATCAGGGGTAGTCAACCTGGTCCCTATCGCCCACTAGTGGGCGTTCCAGCTTTCATGGTGGGCGGTAGGGGTTTTAAAAACATTTTTAACATTATTAAAAATTTCGTTATAATATATTGAAGAGAGAATTTCAACACTTTCCTGAATTGCCATCTATAAAAGATGATGTAACTCCATAAAATATTGACAGATTCAGTAGCCACCTCAACAAACTTAAATTGGAGATGAAAAAACGATTTGAAGATATTTTGAAATGGAAGGTGTACGACAGAACGAAAAATCCTTTTAACGCAAATATTGAAGAGGCTGGTAAAACTTACCAAGAAGAACTGTAAGAAATTAGATATGATGAAGAAATTAAACATAAATTCGATAGTGGTGGATATGAAAACCTATGGCAAAATAAAAAAAATCCCTGTCTTATATCCAAATATGTGGAAAATGATATTCAGTTTATTGATACCTTTCCCAATCTCATAGGTATTTTGTGGAATCAGGTGGGCGGTTAGAAAATTTTACTACTAACAGAGATACAAAAGTGGGCGGTAGGTATAAAAGGTTGACTACCCCTGTTTTAGATTATTCAGTTCATTTATTCACTCGTATAGGGCGAAGGTGTAGAATATAATAAAGAAATACATATATCATTATCATCCTCAGCAGGATTTGGCCTTTTCAAGTCATTTTCCCCAGTTCGGGGACTTCATAATCCTCCTTCAATCCGGGATTCCGATTGGTCATATATTCTGGGTCACACCATCTAATCACCGCAATTTGTCTTTTAAAACTCCTCCCTTCTGATGGTTTCGTATCAAAAACTTTCAGGAATGGTTATTCCTGGTCCATTTCTTGATCATGACCAACTCATTTGAGTGATTTTATGTTGATTTCGCTAAATTTCTCGTAGATTTCACGGTTTATGCATCTAACTCCATTTTCGTTCTTTGCTCCAAATATCACTCTCATGATCATTCGTTAGCAAATTAGATAAGTAGACTGTTTTCAGACTTTGCTGATGATCCAATATTCAGATTCACATGTGAGGACTGGCCTTCGTAGTATTATTATCTGGATTTTTATATTCCAAGAAAGTACTTTGGATTTCAGATGATTAGCTATATATGTCTTATGATGTCTTATATTATTGTTAGCGGTCACATTAAAATCCAGATAATATTTGAAGGGGTAGGCTTAGAATGCAGGAAAATCAACAGACACTACTAACACAAAAATTATATTACCAGTCAATCCATAATAGCAGCCAGTGACGTCCCATGGGGGTAGGCAGATTGAGCGTCGCTTAGGGGCGGCAGTTACTCGAAGGGCGGCAAATCGAGGAAAATCATTTGATATATATATATATATATAAATAGCTACATGAACTTAGTAATTACTGAAATATCTTTCTATTTAAAAAATCAGGTCACTGGTTGGAACCAAAATCTATAAATTAACATGATGTATTTTTTGTCAAGTTTGCGATGTCTAGTTTACTTCCGTTATTCTTGGAGGTCACGTCCTTGATGACCAGATGCATGTGCATATTTTTGAATTATAGGTAGGCGGTACATACTTACCTAATTTAAAATTTATCCAAATATTTCTTCCAGTCACTCGTGATTTTTGGAAGTTGTCGGATGTATTTTTAAATATATCTGAAACCGTGGACTCGCATTATTGTATATTGAAGCAGAGATGGCATTTAAATTAGATTTAATTGAATATATTTTGTTGGTAATGTATCTATACAATACATTTCTTAGTTATTTTATTCATGAAAGAATGATAAAAAATACTGTATAAAAAATGGGGCGGCATTTTGTCTAGGGACGTCACTGGTAGGAGCTCAAAGACATCGATTCCACCACGAGGCAAAGCTCCTAGATTTACACATTGATTAGATTGATGAAAATATACGACATTAAATCACTAATGACCGCGAGGAATAGATGAAGCAACGGCAAGCATTCACCTAGCAGCGAATCGACCCCGGGCGATCGAAACAATACCAGATATGCGATTTAAGTAGGTATTCATTCATTATTAGTTATTTTACCATACTCATCCTTGCATGGAATAGTTCAAACCTGAATAGTTACCTGAGAGGTAAGATGACTTAAATGAAAAAAAAACGATAATTAATATGACTAACTAATTATATTAACAGGCCCCAATGTCTCAACTAGAAGTCTTTGAGAGTCGATGTTGTAGTTGCTAAAATTTATGAGTACACTGGTATGGACATGTTCTCTGGATGCCGTCCGAGAGGCTGACATTTTCTCATACTGCAAAGATGATTTAAAAGCGATCTAAATATTGTATGTATTGTTGTTTTTATTTAATAAAACGCATTTTTTTTATAATACTTATTCCACTTTAATTAATATATTAGGACCGGTTTTGTCCGCCTCAGTGGGACATTTTCAACTGATGCCCACTGCCCAATGTCCCACTGAGGCAGACAAAACCAATTCTTATATATTAATTAAAGTGGAATAAGTACCTACTATAAAAAAAAATTGCGTTTTATTAAATAAAAACAATACAATGCAGTTCCACCATGAATTGACAGTTAACAAAATAAAAGAAATTAAATATTGTATGTTTAACATGGAAAGAGAAGCATGTCCCAGAACTCGACTGCTAGAAACAGCGCGACCGTTTGCTTACCCTATGTTCCGATGCTAGATCGTGAAAGAATGAAGTAAAGGGTGTTTTTTTAGAGGTATAGAACTTTGAAATGGAATAAAACAAAGATGACTTTTTATATTGACATGAAATTTACTTTATTCGAAAGATGCTCTTTTGGCATTATAATTTAAATATGACTTCTGGCATATGACTGCCACGGCTGGCTCGGACGTAGTCTAATCTGGAGGTCCAATTTTCGATGACTTTTTCCAACATTTGTGGCCGTATATCGGCAATAACGCGGCGAATGTTGTCCTCCAAGTGGTCAATCGTTTTGGGCTTATCGGCGTAGACTAGCGACTTTACATATCCCCACAGAAAATAGTCAAGCGGCGTTAAATCGCCCGATCTTGGAGGCCAACTCACGGGTCCGAAACGTGAAACTATGCGGTTACCAAACGTTTCCTTCAATAAATCAATTGTGGCACGAGCTGTGTGACATGTTGCGCCGTCTTGTTAAAACCACAGCTCTTGCACATCATGGTTGTTCAATTGATGAACGAAAAAGTCAGTAATCATGGCTCTATAGCGGTCACCATTGACTGTAACGTTCTGGCCAGCATCGTTTTTAAAGAAGTACGGACCAATTATTCCACCAGCCCATAAAGCACACCAAACAGTCAATTTTTCTGGATGTAATGGTGTTTCAACATACACTTGAGGATTATCATTACTCCAAATACGGCAGTTTTGTTTATTGACGTATCCATTCAACCAAAAGTGAGCTTCATCGCTAAACAAAATTCGCTTATGAAAATCGGGATCAACGGCAATCTTGTTTTAAAATAAATTTTCACAATTTGGAAGCGTTGTTCGGGCGTCAGTCTATTCATGTTGAAATGCCAAACCAAACTAAACATAAATCACTTAACAGCTGACAAAATGGCCGCCAATTAAAAAAGGACTGCCAGCTTAAATTTCTATACCTCTAAAAAAAACACCCGATAGTAGCAATACATTGCACCTTTTTATTTTTGTACTTTTTTAGTTAGTTTTTTTTTAGATTAACTAAAGACTATCTCCATATTATAAGACTCAACACAACAAAGAAGAATAGACGGAAAAACTATTATACTATTATATCCACCAGTTTATATAATATTGTTTTAATTTAATGATAGTTGTAGCTTACATAATATAAAGTAATATTATATACTAGTAACTAGAAGAGCTTGGTATTAAGCAACGTCTGGAAGGTAACTGTAAGATACATCTCATTCTTTTCATTCGTAAATCATTTAGTAATAAGAGATCTGAGTAGTCTGGAGAAAAAAATTATCTCTAGTGTGAGGAAATTGTAAGGGGTGCGCGTTTCAGATGGAGTGGCATCAAAAAAATCTACTGAATAAACAATGACTTATGCTATAAGATCGAATTTTAAAACTCAAATTATTATTATTATTTTTGACCTATAGTGAACATTCTTCTTATTCTTCTTCCACCCTGTTACGTCCCAACATTGGGGCATAGGGCAAGCACACGTTGGCGCCACTTCCCTCGGTCCATCGCCAACTATTGCGCCTCCCGCCATGTCAGACCTGCAGCACGTAGGTCGCTCTTGTAGCACCGCTGCATGGTGAGGGAGGGCCGGCCACGGCGACGGAACCCTTGAGGCTGTGCCACAATACGTGTCCGATACGCCGGAATACGTGTCCCAGCCACGTAAAGCGTCTCTTCGTGATAACTTCAATCACCGAAGGCTATTGTGTCTGCTCACGAACTCGGGTGTTTGTAACGCGGTCGTACCAATGTACCCCTAAGATTCGGCGGAGACATCGATTCTCAAAGCTCAAAAGCCGAGACTCTTGAAGCTTAGTAAGATGCCATGTCTCACAGCCATACAGGAGCACAGGTAGCACGTGCGCATTAAATAAACGACATTTGGTCCTCACAGAATACAGTCTTGACCAGTAGCGCACCCAGGGGGGGGGGCCAAGGGGCCTTGGCCCCCCCCAAAAACATTGAAATTGAAAGCCAATAGATTAGACAAATAAAAACACGGCAAAAAAAATATTTGAAATTCTCCAGCACCCTCTAGAAAAATTTCTTAGATTTTAATTTCTAACACAAAAATTTCGAAACACTAATGTCGGGTTGTTTTAGAAACTCAATCTCTAATGGAAATGTCAAAAAATTCTCGGTGTCCATCCGAATTCCGGAGTGGTGTACACCGAGTGCAATAGACAAAAGTCCGATAAACGAGAAATTAGGCTGTGTTCTGTTGGGTAGGTTTGTGCACCTATAAGTTGAATGCAATAATACTTTTTTTTTCCATTTTCAATTAATATTTTGGAACTTCACTATTAAAAAACCCAAAATCGACGATAAAAATTCGGCGAAAAGTACGACTACACCCACCACCATGGGCTGACAGGGCTATAGCCTGGGGGCCCGGGCTTAAGATAATTATAATCGTCCTCCTTGGGCCCCCCCCAATATTAAATCCTGGGTGCGCCACTGGTCTTGACCTCCATGCGACTCCAAGTTGGTTGAACGCAGAGCCCGCCACACCCATGCGGATTCCAAGCTCACTAGAAATACCAAATAGTGAACATTACAAATTATTAATTTAAGACGTTCATAGCACAGGATTACTCTAGATAAAAGAAAATTATAAATAAAGTCTGTAATTTCAGTGATCACTGTCCTTAGTAATAAGCCAAAGAATGCATGTCCGATCCTAATAAGATCATCATGGCGTTGCTGCCAACAGTTGGTAAGTCGATAATTTAGGTATTTAAAGTTAACAACGGATTATGTATCTAGGTATATATTATAAATATGTATGGTAGTAAAAAATCAAGGACATCCGATATTTATGGAAGGTGCATATAAAGTACAAAGAAATTAGCATAACGTTTGATTTTAGAGGACAATGTCATGTCAAACTTCAAACTGCAATTACTCCATAACATGATTTTGAGACTTACCAACTTTTGGCAGTAACTTTAAGGGCCATTTGTCTGGAGACAGAAAGGCCTCCACATAGTGGAGATTTGTATTAAGAGATTTTTGGTTTTACAATAAATGCATGTTAGCCACTTGCGCAACCTAGGTCCATACTCAAATTGAAAATTAATATGTGTATTTGCCAGACCCAGAATTCGAACCTGGGTCCCATGACATTATAAGCCGGCGCTTAAGCCAAAAGAATAAGAAGAGAGTACATAATAATATATATTATTATAAACGTATCTGCAATACCCTTAATAAACGAATGGTACAAATATTGGCACAATTTCGGATTTTGTTTTAAGTGAAAAAGTTAGCTTTTCACATACGTCACTTTACCTCATGGGTTCAGAAATATACGCTAACCTTTTAATCGTAAACTTAGAATCCATTCATTTCCTGGTACATGCATAAGTATTGTAATTTTATTCAAATAAGTCCAAAACCATAGCGATCAACATTTTTTACCATTGTTTCACGATGTACAAGTCGAGTGCCGATCAATTGCCATTGTTTTTTCGTCATGTTTTCTGATCTCACGCCGAAATTGGCAAAATACGGAAGGTCAATATTTTTATGATTTCCTCACAAACAATTTTTGTTAATAACTTGATCGGTATGTATGGCTTATTTAACGGATGGGCGGTCAAGTCTCACGCTATGATGGGCTCATTAAAATATTATTATTTTTATTTTGTGATAAAGTTTTAACTGAATTTATTTGATAATTTTCTTAAATGTTGCCAGAAATATGTCAATCTCTTCTTTATTAAGGTGACGCATCAGTGAAACGCCAAATAATTTTCAACTGTACGCGCGACGAAATTTTGGACTCGCTGCCATTCACTGAGAGAATGTTGACCCGGGAACTCGTCACTTTGCTGCGTGATGGCGACGAGTCAATTAATTCTAAAATCGTGTAAAGATGACTAAAAACGTTACCCATTTACTTTAAAAAGAAAACATGTCAATGAATATATTATTATTGTTACTAATAGAACAATAAACAGAACATAAAATGGACGTATGTTGGATTTATATGACAATTAATATTTCGTTTGACAGGCGTCATTTTCACCCGCCACCCGCAATCCGCGCATCGCCTAGCGACGATCTTTTTAGACCGTGCCTCAACTAATGCATGGCCTTAACTGCCACTATAGGTACCATTTCGTCGGTATAGGATTGGTTTGTCGAATATCCGTTTTTGTCGAAATCGACCTTTTAATGCAGAATGATTTTTTTATCTAATCTAAATGGACCAGAACCATCTTTTTCTTTAAATTGCTTTATAATGAATACAGCATTTATATGTTGTAAAAAAAACAATTTTAATACCTCCATGTATTTAAATACAGGATAATGAAATTGGTTTTTCGTCTCCTGAACATTTGACATTTGGTCTATTCGACAAACTAATCATACAGCGATGATTTGACATTTTTTTACAATGTACATTCTGGAGTCTAGAATGCGTAAAATAGTGTGTCTTATGCAATGTGATTTATGTTATTTACGTAAAGGAAATATAATATAATAAATGTTCAAAAAATCACAACACAAAATTGGAAATTTTACCGCAAATAATTGTGTTGCTGGTCACTGAATACCCAATTTCAGCTATTTAAAAATAGATGAAATATCTTTATTCTTCAGAGCATTAGCGTATCAACAAAATAATGGCAATAAGCCACGGAAATTAACCGCCCCGTAAAAAAACAACACAAAACAAACAATGGAAATAAAAAATATATTTAACAAATCTAAAAAAATAATTATTTTAACACAACATTATTTGACACAACATACCTATGGATACAAATTTAATATTTTACTCACACGTAAAATCCACGTTTTATAGATAGAAAGAGAGAGAGAGAGAGAGAGAGAGAGAGAGAAATAAATACTTTTTTAAATATTGAAATCTCTAATAGAAAATGTGGTTTAAGTTTTAAGGTTTAAGTATTTGAGAATATAATAAAATCTAATAGGATACACATTAAATACTCACAGAGAGAAAAAATATTTCATTTAAAAGATTGAATTATTTTTTTAAATTTTGTTTAATAAATTTTTGTATGCATTGATTGTTGCGTCAAAGAAAATTTTATATAAAGATTTTTTATTTTAATATAATATTGTATTATATGGGGTTAATCCCCGGCCATTTTATATATCCAGGGCTCATTTCTGGCAGGGTTAATTATTATGTGGGTGTTTTTTTTTTTCCAAAGGGAGGATTACTTGTCGTTTTTCAAATGGCAAAAATGTCCACTAATTTTTTTTCCTTAAATCTTTGCCATGCTTTATAACTAGTTATAATTACAAACAATATCCCATTTTGTAAGGACGCACTGTCAACTATATCCACCTATACTTCAATTAGCAATCAATGACAGTTACACAAAATTATTTTGTTTTAAAAATTTGTCACCGACACAATTACTGTATATTAAAATAAATTTGGTGTGACACAAAATATTACATATATCTGAAAGTATTGCTTATGATTGTAATAGTCATTTTTTGACACACATAGGTCGATGTTATATGAGGATATTATGTAGAGGCAATTATGAATGAATCATTATCAACAATGCAAACGTGTCTTCAAGTATGTAGCCAGCAAAATATATTTTAGGAAGTGTTTATTATGATAATTCGTGCGTTGACAATATTTTATTGTCTATTATGTACCTATTATGCCTATGACTTACATAATTACTCAATGTTACCATAATCAGAATTATACTGTTCTTTGTTTTGTTTTTATTTTTTATTTATGTAATAGTGTTGTAAGTCATATCCGGAAATTTGTACGTAAACAGTTCACCGCAGGACACTTATTCCTGCGCCGCAGTACGTGAAACATGGGTTCGTGTAACATTTAATCAAATGACGAGTTCTTCGTTGAACATTTCACCGTGGAATACATTTGTACGTATGCTGCAACATGTGGAGATGTCTTTACTAGGTTAAGTTAGGTTAGGTTAGGTTAGGGTTAATCTAATTGGAACAATACTATTTGCAAACTATCGCCGCATTTTGTAAGATACGTATAAATGTATTCCACGGTGAAATGTTCAACATCTCAAAATCTAGTCATTTGATAAAATGTTATACGAACTTATGTTTCACGTACTGCGGCGCACGAATAAGTGTCCCACGATGAACTGCATACGTACAGCTTACATGTAACTGTTGTAAGCAAGTAATATAAGTCGTAATAAGAATTATACTTAATTGCGTCGTAGTTTTTTGGTAAGAGCACTCGCCGGACATCGAAAGACGTGAAACTTGTTTATCCATGGTAGATTAAATCCAGCAGATGCCTGACGCATACGCCGTCACGAAAATCGTATAACTCTCAAACTTCGACAGATAACAATGTCTCAATAAGCCATAACTTCCGATTACTTGCTTTTTCTTCCACCATCCGCCACGTATCCACAGCCATTATACAGGCATATACCGTGGCGTAACAAACGTTAGGTGCTCTTCAAATTTGTGCCGACCAGGACTGGTGATTCCTATATTATAATGTATTACGGTTAATTCTCTATGAGAAAAGATCTTCTAGCTCACCGTAAAATGCCGCAAACTTTTTAAAGGCTGAGAAATTTTCCCTCGTAGATACCAAGTCGCAATGGCCAACTGGTCCAACTGAGGGTCGGATTGACTTGAGAAGCTCTTCCCTTTCAACCGACATATGGGGACACTCCCAGAGGATGTGGTCGGCATCCTGTAATTCGCCACATAAGCAAGTCGGAGATTATATTAGGTCAAGCTGACAGAGCTTGGAGGCAAAACCATCGTGTCCGGTTAAGAACTGAGAAGTCCAATGGTCTGGAGTCAATCTAGTTATCTCCATGCGCCATTTTATATTAGGAAAAATTAAATACTGTCGGAACTTTCCGACTAGACACGTCTGTACAATGTAAATATATCAATAAAGCTACATTTCCCTATGGGAAACAATGTTTAGGGCTGAATATAGACCCAATTATAGTAAGAATATCCACAAAACGATTGAAAGATTATCGCACTTTTAAAAATGGACGACATCGTATACGGGAATGGAGAACAAAAAAAAACGTTTCACTTCTGGTGCATGTAACGTTATTAATTTTATTTTGGTTTTTCCGAGTTAAGTTCAAAATATTTTATAATAATTGGCTCGTTACATAACACCAATCTAAGTTAAGTATATCTTTTAAGCTGGCGGTACTGATGCATTCAATTATTGTACTGTACCTTTGACTTTCACAATTATTGAGGTCCTGAGAATTAAATGAATATAAGGGGCACTTAAATATATACCCACGGTGGCCGCGCGGCTTAAGCGTTGGACTATAAATCCGTGGGTCCTAGGTTCGAATCCTGGGTCTGGCAAGTACGCATATTGTTTTTCAATTTGTGTGTGTCAGGGTATGGACCTAATAGGTTGAGCAAGTGGCTGACATCCATTTCTCGTAAAAAAACAAAAATCTGTCAATACAAACCTCCACTCTGTGGAGGCCCATATGATCCTATCAGGATCGGACATGGTCGAAGAAGATTAAATATATTAGGTGCAGTTTTCATATCACCACAATAAATTATATAGGTACCTATTAATGCACGAAATAGGATTCAGACATGTAAATTGTATTCTATGATCAGTTAAATCATTTTATAGATATGATTATTTACATGGCAACGTCTATAATTTGAATATTTGACTGACTTATCTTTCTAAATATCAAATCTTTTTTTTTTAGTAAAAATATTAATAGAACATTTTTGTAAACATTATCTCATTTGCAAAGTGTTTAAAAGAGGTATGTAAAATTTTCCAATACAATATACCTAATATATGTAATTTTGAAATCGATATAATCAATTTAGTCATCGGTGCACTTATATCGATTCAATCCTCAGTCCATGAATCTTCTTCTTCTCTTTCTTCTTTCGCCATGTCCGATCCTAAGAAAATCATATGGGCCCCCACAGAGTGGAGGTTTGTATTAACAGATTTTCTTTTTTTTTTACGAGAAATGGATGCCAGCCACTTACTCAACCTATTAAGTTCATACTCTGACTCATACACAAATTGAAAAACAATATGTGTACTTGCCAGACCCAGGATTCGAACCTGGGACCCACGACGCTATAGACCGACGCTTAAGCCGAGTGGCCATAGTGGAAAAACATGAATACAACTACTTATAATACTTTTATACATGAATTCTCTCCTAAATATTTATCATCAACAGTGTGCAAGGTTGCATCACCAGTCCCGTGCGGCTCTGTTCGGGACAAAATGAGGGCTTAAATTCTTTGATCAGTGGGTCTATTCTATACTTATCGAACACTAAATTGATAAATAGTATCAAACTTAGGGTAGGTTTGTATCAAAATATTAGCACTTATTGTAACAATTACACGTAGCCGGTTTTTATTGTTGCAATAAGTGCGATATTTTAACAGCAGCAAGATAGGTGCTGTTAAAATATAGCACTTATTGCAACAATAAAAACCGGCTTCGTGTAATTGTTACAATAAGTGCTAATATTTTGATACAAACCTACCCTAAGTTTGATAATATTTTTCACTTTATCACTTTAGCGGTCGATAAGCATAGAATAGACCCGCTGGCACAGGTAAGGGTTATGCTAGGCGGCCGCGTATGACGTGGCTGCATATTCATAACGGGTGCGGAGGTGGGAGTTTTACCGACCATGTCCGATCCTGATAGGATCATATGGGCCTCCACAGAGTGGAGGTTTGTATTGACAGATTTTGTTTTTTACGAGAAATGGATGTCAGCCACTTGCTCAACCTATTAGGTCCATACCCTGACACACACAAATTGAAAAACAATTTTTTTGTACTTGCCAGACCCGGGATTCGAACCTGGGACCCACGGCTTTGTAGTCCAACGCTTATGCCGCGCGGCCACCGTGGGCGTGAAGTTCGGGAGTTTTACACACCATTATCATCAACAATAAAAACCAAATTACTAACATAATAATTACACGTAATAATAAATAGGCGAAACGACGGCGGAGTGGTAAATTGGGTTTGAATTCCGGGTCTTGCAAAAAAATCACATGGTATTTTTCAATGTCCGTTTGTACTCAAAGTATGAGCCTAATAGATTGAAAAAGTGGCTAACACCCATTACTTGTAAAAAAAATACTACCTATATTCTCCGGAAGCCCATATTATGATGTACTTGATAGGACATGGTAAAAAAATTCATAAGTACATTATTATCACTGGGAAAATCAAGTTATTCAGTAGTACCCAAGAAGCAGAAAACGTCCATAAGATATACCTAGAAGCTGCTGGATTAACAGCATAGTTAAATTCTGCGGAAGTACGTCGCAACGCAATTTATAAGACTTAAATAAAAATGTAGTCAACTTATATATGCTTTCATCTAGCAGTGATATCATTATACTATTGACTGTATTTTGTAATGTATGTAAAAGCAATTTTATTATCAAACTGGTTTTTGGCTTACCTATCTTATATCGTTTAACTGTATATAATATATATAGGTAAATATACATATTAAAATAATGACCAAGACTCTTGATAGTAACAACTCGAAAAATATATATATCGTCACCAAACTATTTTTAAAAGTCAAAATCAAAATAATTAAAAAAAAATCAATCGTGACACACTAGGGTCCTAGCGACAATTAACCGGTCATCACTAATGCGAGTCGTACGTGGAATTTTCACACCACACAATGCTCCTATAATGAAATTAATCGGATAATAAACAGCTGACACTGTGAGTGCTAAAAAATACTTTTTTTTTGTTTTGCAATTTGACGATAAGTTGAATATTTTATGCTGTACCCCTCATTAGCATTAGCAATAAAAATGCGCGTTTTAAATATTCGAAATTTGAAAATTTTCGTCCAATTATTATTTATGGAAAAACACAATTTTCCTATGTACTATACAGAGCAGTGGAACTTTTGGTGTGTGAGCCTATGAGGCCAGTTAATGCTATCAAATAATAATATACATTTATTTGTTTAGCGTGACCGAATATAAGATTGTAGCGCACAGGCCAGTAGTACATACCTACTTAGCGACCTGCAGTAGTCTCTCATATCAGTCTATTATGTCTTCCAAACATTGACTAACATTTCGTATCCCAGTGAAAGTCTCTTTTTGTCTCTATACAATATGTATTAATGAGTGTTCATTTTTATTTTGGAAGAGAGTCCACTTCTATGATCCTTTTAAGAAAGGTTTTTCGGGACTAAAGCGTTGAAATCTATCGTTTATGTCAATTTAGTATGTCAGGTTTCTTTTCTAAAATTTAATGATCTTAACCACTAGTTAGTGGATTTATTAGTATTAATATTTGAAAAAAAACTTCACCAGTTATAACCTTGAGTCACTTCGGCGTTAAAGATGAAATTAATATTCAGTTAATTAAATTTCTTTTTTCTTTTGGCCATATCCGATCTTAATAAGATCATATGGGCCTCGACAGAGTGGAGATTTGTATTAAGAGATTTTTGTTTTTTACGTGAAATGGACATTGGTCACCTGCTCAACCTATTGGGTCTATTCTCTGAATCCAACACAAATAAACAAACAATATGTATATTTACCAGATCCAGGATTTGAAACCTGGGACCCACGACATTATAATCCGATATGTTAGCCGCTCGGCCATCGGGCGTTAATTAAATTTAATTAGTTTAGGTTAGGTTAGATTCTACAATTAACAGTTTATCTGATTGCTATTTTGGTTGTCACGTCATTCCTTTGCTGAGACTTTATTTCATAGTCTATAACATCTAATGAATCTACTAACTACAGTGAATTAATGTCAATCGGAATTAATCCAGTTGCTGGATGTACTTCTGCTCTTGTTAGATGCCAGTTCTTTGCTGTCATGTAAATCCATTGATCTTAGCGGTATTATTATGGTCAGACCAAAGTTTGCATTTTTTTCTGTACAGTACATACCTACAAAATAAGGAAGTTTTTGCTATTTTTTTATATAGCGACTGACTTGTATACAGAAAATGTGGCTTAATCAATGAAAGAAAAAAATCAATTTCTGTTAATTCCATAGAAAGCATATTGCATCATTATCATTTTTGCACGGTTCATTGTATAAATAAATTAACGATATCGTGGTTATTACTTTTAGCCTTAATTACTATCTTTTCCATGATTTTAATGTACCTATCTACTACCCTTAATCTTCGAAAAAATGACACTAGTCGTAGCTCGTGACGGTGATGACATTGTTGTGGACACAAATTGTTGCCTCAGTTGTAAGTTGATGTAGGGTGGGATTTATAAATTGTCAGTTAATCTAGATCCATGTAGAGAGTAGAATATTATGTATAAAAGACAATCCGATTGATTAAGATACAGTTAACAAGAGACTAAACATTTGTGATAAGTAATGGTAATATAAACAGGGTAACGAAGTGTAGAATTTTCAATGGCATAAATGAATGACAATTCATGATTGATGACCCCTGCGTTGCATTGCCGATTGTCGCATTTTCCCCCTCTGGACCACCCTACCCTACCACCCCCCCACTTTCGATCTTAAGACCCGAGGTGTTAAATACCCCGCCCGCAGTCCCACCGAGCCAGTTTGTCGCCGGAGCGCGAACGCTTCGGTCTTCTGTTGCGTCGTCGATACCTCCAATCGTAGAAGTGTTCTCACACAATATTACAACACCAACCCCGCCGGCACGGTCGACTGGCCCCTCTCAGCGAACTCCGCCGACAATTCACGGAAGCTGCCGACGGTTTTTCTTTTCAAATTTGGAACTCGGAGTTATTGCTCGGAAAAATTATTCTGCGAGGGCAGTTAGTTGTTCGTGAGCGACGGACCGGATTGGTTGGTTTTCGGCGACGCGTCGTCCGCACTTCCGCGCGATCAGTTTTCAGTTTCACTCGATTTTCTTTTCAAAATACGAACACATCTGTGAACGCTGAATAATTGTTTGACAGTGGTTGCGGAGAACAATATAGACAAACAAAAATACTTATCGATTTTGGAAACATATTAACGCGTCAAAATCAAGTGACGAAGTTAAAAAAATATTTTCAATGATCTTTAAATATTTCATTACCTAACATTACTAAATATTTGTTGTGAGAAGAACTATTATAAAAAAAACAGTGAATATATTTACATTTCCATTTTTGACTCAAATCAATTAAAAAATATTATTATTCAGTGCAAAAACATAATACGACAATCAGTGATTAATCAAAAACTTTTATTACCTACCTAAATAAACAAATCGTAATCAGTTAAAACGGAATAGTTTAGTTCTTTTTTGCTGCGTTTCTTGGATTGCAAAGAACGGATAAACTGTACGGCGTATTTACAGTAAGAAATAAAGTAACCTTTCATTTTCAGTTATTGCTGCTTTGCATTATTATTACTTTCGATTTCAACAGAGAAATACTTTTTAAGCGCGTTGCTGAATTTTATCCGGCCAACCGATAAAACAGAAAACTGCTCGAAAAGAAAACACTTCTCACGAATAAACGACTAATGACAAAAAAAAAACTATAGCAAGTCGTGCATAATTTTTGTATTGCACATACAGAAGAATTGATTTTGAAAATAGAATACGCGCGCTTTTGTTTTTCCAACATGGCCGCCTGATTAAACGTCAAAATTTTCTTTGGTAAACACTTTATGTACATTAATCATTTGACGTTTTCGGATGTATTGAAAGATAATTGATGATATTTATTGAATGCAGTATTGGCAAGAAACTTGTGAGAGTTATTAGTGTCTCTTGGTATTATTAAAAGCAAGAGAACTGCAAATAAAACGATCGGTCGGCAAACTCTTGCTGAATTGGAAAGTGAACGTCTCAAAGTTGTCCACGGCTATTGCCTGAACAAGATTGTTAGCATGGCAGTGAGATGTCTCAGAAGTAACCAATACACGCAAAAGTCATGCGCTAACAATATCTTGATATTCACTGAAAAAATTGCATCGAATTTTTAACCGCAAGCCATTGTAGCTATTACCAAAACAACGAAGTTTTAGTAGCGAGCGCATTGTGCAATATCAAAAGAAATCGATTAGGATCAGATTTGGTTGCAGATACAATTTTACGGTTTCAATTCCAATAAAAAGTATCAACTACAATAATAATTGGACTAAATAGAATGCATGTGAGATAAATCAAAAGATTTCTTACATTAATAAATGATAAATCTATAATAATACTGGGAGCCTTACCCTTTCTCCTCCCAATTAAGAACAATAGACATAACGTTCTCAGTGTTTTTTTTAAATAATAAAACTCAACTGGACAAAAAACAAAATCAAAATGAATTTTTCCACACTAATGACTGCCTCAATTTAAAACTGTGAGCTAACTTTCAATTGTTTTTTTCGTAGACCGTTTCGAAATAATACTGATTTTTTTTTATATGTGAAAAGTGAACTTGGGAATTTTTATTTAAGCGGCATTGTTGTTGCTAAGGACTGGATTAGTGGTTTATTGATTACTCGTCAAGCAAGAAGACGACGTTCGAGACATTGCAGAATCTAATATCGGTAAGATTTTAACTATTACAAGATTTTTATTATATACATATAGCTACTGATTATATTAGAAAAAAATATATATCTACCTGAGAGCCAGTTTATTGTAAGTATCTCCATAAAAAAATAAACAGCAATTTGATGTCTGTAGATATTCGGCTTTTTAATTAGGTATATGAATTTTAAGTTACTGTTATGAACAAACTCAAAATGTGAATTGATCTAGAGCAGACGTGGGCAAATGCGTCTCTTCGTTGGATTAAATGCGACTCCCAATATTTCTCTTGATAAAAATATAGGTATTTTCTTTCACCATTATACTTGTATTTTTGCAAGTTTTCCTTTCTAAGTGTGAATATGGTATGGCTCTTTATATATATGAAAATCAAGAATGTGGCTTCTGGCTCTAGATCCCTGGTCTAGAGTCTATACTTTATTCATAATATCGGAAAATATGCTTGAAAAATTATCGCAAATAATATTGAATATTCTTCTAATAAATTGTTGTCTTCCTTAGTACTACTTTATGAATTTTTAATTAATCATTTAATAAAACACATGTTTTTAACAGATATGCATAAAAGAAATTTTTATTGAATTAAAATGATATTTTAAGGAAATATTGTACTTTTCTCTTGATTACCTTAGTAACCCAGGTATTTGACTTCAGAAATCTTTGATTATATGTTTACTATAAAGTCTGAATAATAATATATCAAAATGTAAAACTCGGATCGCTAAAATTGACTCGTATGAAATAGTATAAAACTGTAATAAATTAGAAAATAATATACTCAAAAGCATTTTAGTTACATATGGAATTTTATTCTTAGCACTTATTAATTTATTATGGGTTACAAGGATTTACATAAATTAATTAATATTGATATCAATAATGTAAAAAAAAATCACATTAAGATATATAAATTATTAGCAATCATTGCTATCGTACAATTTATTTGTTAACATATGTAATATACTTTTATTAAACATCTTAAAGGTGACAATACTTAATATTGTATTATAATTTAGTGCCTACAGTATAAGGCTAAAAGTTTATTGAGTTACGAAAATCCATATATTATTATTATTCATAGACTTGTTATACATAAAGCAAGCAACCCACTCACCATGCTGGGTATTGAGATAAATTCATATGTAAAATACCACCACATGTATGAAAACTGATAATATTATTTTAACATGCGCGACAGTATAAAATTGTGACTAAATGTGATTCTGCAGACTTATTAAACCAAGAAACAATATATCAAGATTGAAATACCGAAGAGGCGTAATTAACAATTTGAATCTTTACAGTGAAGCATTTTAACATACAAGTTTTATAATTAGTTTTGTTATTATTTTTCTTTTTCTTTCCATTGTGCTATTACGCTATTCTAGCCTCGGATGCTCCAAAATCTTCTCCGGCACCTCTCCAGTCGTCAACGTTGAGAAAAAAATCAAATAAATTTATTTACATACCTTTAATGAATTTTACAAATTATAAATTAAAGACGTCCACAACATGACATTTAAAAACAAAGAAATAGATGCAATATTAGAAAAACAGTATAAAGAGTAATTACAACAATTCTAAATGCGTGGAAGTAGGTACAGTAGGTACACCGAATGAGCTAAATCGACCCAATTTTAAGATTTTTTAAACAACGCCCACCTATTATAGGACTCATCCTCAGGTAAATCAACATCTGAAACAATTTGGTGAACGGTGTTATTATCCTCCCAATTGGCATCATCAATGGCAGGTTAGTTCTGCACTTTGGGAGAATAAACAACTGATGCATATAGCTATTAGGGACACAACTGTAAATACTATATTAATGGCATAGTTCTCATTTACACCGCGTACCTATACGTTGGAAAATGGACTCTTGCGTCGCTAAGATCATAATATACTAAGTCACCCGATGCTGTAGATAATTTTTAAATTACCTTATTATAAAACTAAAACTTAAAATGTCTTCTACGCCCTTTGCCTAGCAACTTCGATATGCAGTAGAACTTAATATGCAAACAATTAGTTCGTAATTCTTGTCTTCAATAATCAAATCTGATATTATAACATTATATTATGTTAGTAAAGTTGAATAATATTGTTGTATTGTACAATGACACGATATGATTATCTATACATAGATATTATTATATTATTATGCAGTATTTTTTAAATACACAATATTAATAAGAGAATCATTCAAGTTTTAATTATTTGTTTTTTTTCTGTGTTGGTTACTTTGCAGATATATTATAATATACAATGATAAAATAATATTCATTATTCTGTTTCTTAATTTACAATAATTGACAATGTGTCTGACGTGTTTTGTATTTTATTCAATGGTTTTAATTCCCGTTGCCACCGTGGGTTCAAAGCAAAATTATTGTATTAAATCTAACAACAGGTTTATTTTATTTGGCAACACTAACTTAGTGTCGTGTATATTAATACTTTTGTATTTTAACTATCACTACTTAGTCACTCGACGATAAAAAAAATGTTCATCTTTTATTCAACGATCTGCTCTTACCAAAATGTCAAACGATTATGTTCGGGTTTTGTTTGATTTTATTTTATGGTTGTTGCTTTGCTATTTTGCAATCTAATAAGACGTTTTTCTAGTTTCGTATTTCATTATTATTAAACGTGTATTTAATTCGATACGAAAGCATCTTTCATTATTTATTATTACGATACTATTAAACTTGGAACAACTGTGTCAAGCAATTAGTTCTTGTCATTTGACGTTGTGTTTTTCGCAACAATTAAAGTTGTTCATTACATCCAGTAGATAGAATTTAACAATGAAAAAATGAAACCGTATAATTCACTTAAATAACAATTATTATATTGTATTCGCGGAGATTTTATATTAAGGATATTATAAATTTAAACTTTGCCAATATAAAAACCTCTGAAATAATCGCAACCGACGTCCGGCGCTAGCCAAATTTGACGTATCTACTTGTACTTGTGAATAATATTTTTTTTATTCAGTACTGGATACACACAAGACTACGGAAGGTTAAATTCTTAATTAATCTTGTGTTTATTCAACATTGAATAAACATTGATTCATATGAATTAACTCGAATTATACTAAACTTTATAACAATAACTCACTTATACCAGTTGTAAATATCTCTCTAAGTCAACCCAATCGTAATATTCATTCAACTATGTAGTAGGTATATAATATTTATATATTTTTACATTTAAGGCTATACCTCAGTTGATGCATGGTCTAAAAAGATCGTGGCTAGGCGATGCGCGGATCGCGGGTCGCGGGTGCAAATATAATTTGTCATATAAATCCAACATACGTCCATTTAATGTTCTATTAGTAATAATAATAATATATTCATTGATATGTTTTCTTTTTAAAGTAAATGGGTAACGTTTTTAGCCATCTTTACACGATTTAAGAATTAATACCCCCGTCGCCATCACGAAACAAAATGACGTATTGACACCGCGACGTTCGCTCTCAGACTGCCAGCGAGTCCAAAATTTCGTCGCGCCTATAGTTGAAAATTATTTGCCGTTTCACTGAAGTATCGCCCCAAGTATTTTACATACTTGTTTGATTTGCATCTAGAATTATTGACAGTAAAGTTATAGTGAGCATTTTTATAGTATATTAAAAACGATATTTTTTTGTCCTTGAATCTAGCACGTGTGGATCACAACAATTTTATATTCAAGATTTGTATTTCTATTATCAATGTAATAAAGATAACAATTTTTTTTATAAATTTACAGTATTAAAACAAATATTTTTAAAATTACTTAAATTGTAATCAGTGTAATCATAAATAATGATTATATGTGCCGTATGCAAATATTGATTGCCAAAATGAAGTTCAAAAACAAAAAAGTAAACTTGTTTTATTAGAGATATTTAGAAATTTTAAATCAGAGTTATTGAAAGTTATGACTATTCAATATTTCTGTTAATTTTTAAAAGTCTATCAATATTTGAAGTTTAATTACTTGTTTCGATTGGTTTCATAATTATTGTCAGTGATGTCGGAATATCCAGATGTGCCCGATCCCTAATGGTAACAGTAGACCACGAAATAGTTCAGCAAACATTCACCATCTCTCTCTGGCGACTAAAATCATGTCTATGGTACATTAGGTACTAATTCGATGTTGAAAATACGTTTTCAACAATCGCCGATATAAAATTTTACGTCAGACACTTTCAAAACTGGTTTGCAATGAGCTGGACACGATATTCACGAACCAGTATGGAAAACGTATCGATTATATAACTTCTCCGCCGTATTTGGCGCTTTAAACTGCATTCGAAAATGCCGCTCGACTTTTGTGAGGTACTTGTGAATATTTTCATATATGTTTTATTACGCAACCAGGGTAATATGTTTTTAGTCTTATTAGTTCTATGAAACTCGCCGTAATTAAATTTATAACATCAACTCTCACATGTTACAATATATCGGGCCCTCAGGTGTCGCATAACCTGTTATCTGATAAAACGTACGCGGCATACAGAAGTGTATGCGGCAATCCAGATTTTCACGCTATACCTCAATTGGATTATTTCGGCGGACAGAATAATGTGTACAATGGATGGATAATCGAGAGCCTTACATGGGGTTGTTTTGTGAAAACCTTTAAGAGTGAAAAAGACTTGGACATTAATGGCTACGGTAAGCTGTATATGTAACGGTATCTAGTAGAAAGACTAGATCTGCCATACTTATAGAGAAAAAAATGATCATGATCATAATACAAAACTTTATTTTGTTGCACCCCACATAAGATGGACTAATTTGACAATATTTTTTTATTATTATTTCAAAGATTCTTCAAATTCAACACTTGATCAAATTAGATTATGATTCAATTAGTTTAAATATGTGGTATTTAGATACCTAACTATGGCTCACGATGGCCGAGCATGTTATGCATCTGCTTATCAAGTCGTGGGTGCAGAATTCGTACCCTGGGTCTCGCAAATATACATTTTTAATTTCAATATGTGTTTGGAGGCAGACTATATGGTACATATGTTGAACAAGTGACTAACATCCATTTATCGTAGAAATAATTATCTGTTAATACATCCTCTACTCTGTGTAGGCCCATATGTTTTTTTTAGGATTGGATATGATTAAAAAAAATGAAAGAAAATAACACATGTCTTATTCGAGTATTATGTACACACCTAATAGGAATTCCGTGTAACATTTAATAAAAATAATTAGTACATAATAAAACTGTTTACGTTATTATGTAAAATGTTGCCCTGTACCTTCGAGGAGAAGATAATATCTCTTAAGTAAACATCGACATCGCGTGTAATATATTTTTCCTACATTTATCTTGTCAGCTTGAAACATAATTTAGTATTAAATTTTCCGATAACTTAAAATATACCTTATACTATTTTTTTCATAATCTACCGATAGCCATTTAAGAAAAATTCTACACGTGTAAATATAACATAATAATTACTTCTATCATGTATTATTATTATTTTTAAACCATATTTTTTATTTTTACAAAGTGACTGTAACAAAATTAAACTAACAACCTAACTATAAAGTAAAAATGTAACATCTGTCCGTTTATTTCGTATAATAATAAAATTGAAAAGGGTCTTTAATTCATAATAAAATGTCATATATGTACCTAAGTCGTTATTTTAATTATAGGTTTGGTTTTTTTTTTTTAATGTTGCGTGTGAAGTTATAGGAATAATATAATATACTAAACCGAAATACTTCACCTATACCTCGAGACTGCACGAGCTGAAATCACATATCACTATTTTTCCCACATCTGTTATACTATGTACAATAAATTAATTCTTTGGGAATACTTGGGGCATGTTTTATAATATGTATTTAGATATCGTTTAAAATTATTTATTAAAATTTATACTGTTTTTTATTAAAATGTGGAATTAAATAAAAACAAATTATCGCGAACATGTATCGACGCATTGAAACGTTATTATCTTTTTTCTTGTCACTACAGTTACTATATTTAAATACAACACACTTAAACATGTTATATATTAAATTGCCTACAAAAATTTAGCAATTTGTTTATAGTTTGCACGTACTTGCAGTATTTACCTGATGACATCAGTCAAATCTGTATTTTACTGATTTAACGTTCGAAAACTTACTCGTATAACCAAATATATTGTATCGCACTCTCTTCTATCTCGTACCGAATTTGTAATTAATCATAACTCACAGTTATGATTAATTTTTGTTCAGGTCTAGGGCATATAAAACAGTATATTAATACATAGTTGTCAACAGTATACCAAAGAAAAAATGTTTAAGACGTACCTACGTCAATATCATAGAATGAAATCATTTATATGTATACGGTATAAGAGAGAAAATATTGGATACATCATCTGATTCAGAATCATCAAGTGAAGAATGGTCACATTGCTCAGTCATAAGGAACATGACGAAAATAAATGTAGGTAATAAAACATTCGTAAATTTAAAGTAAATGTCAATAAAAACATTCAAACTTCGACTATTATCATTGTCAAAATTAGTAGGGGTTAGTTTACTAGTAAAATTCTTTACACTCTTATTCTTTAGATAAATAAAATTACCGATTTGTAGTTTAACAAGAAATTATTTAGCATAACTATGTATCATCAATTTATTAATTAAATTTAAAAAAAAAGTTCAACACTTAAAAAGTAGATTAATCTCAAATAAATAAAATAAACACTTACTTTATATGTCCTCAATAATATACCTATGTAATTACAATGTTTTTAGAAATCGAAACGGTTTTTTAACAACTTGTCACGGATACGTACTTTATAAATTGGACAAAACGTTTTGCACATACTTAAGTAGATCTAGTAGACATACCTCCATACAATAGAGTAGATATTGTTATAATGCTAACTAAAAAATAAGTTGCACGGTTTGATGGATTTTCAGGTTAAACGCTATCGTTTTTGTGCTTATTTACATGTCCTTGTATTTTTAACGTGGACGATTTCACGTTTATTTTTTTCGCGCGACATTTTTGTAAAATTACTTGGTTTCTTACAAATTCACTTCCAGATAAAATGATTTCAAAATTTCATTATACCCACTTCCTGATTGAATAAAAAAATATTTATTTCAGCTTACATACAATTTAAGTCGTTGCTAATTGAATATTACCCATGCATTCAACTATAGTTTAATTTACGTAATGTTTTAATACTTAAGTAGAAGTATTATTTTAATTTCAAGATAATATCTAATAGTTTTTAAAATGGGTGAGAATCTAATAAATTAATATCCATGTAGGTACATAATATTGCCCTCCATTTTTAAGATTTACCATTTACGTCATAAATGGTAAATCTACGCATACAAACGATATCAAAGGGTAGAAAAAATACCGTCAAACGTCGTATGGGATACTTCGTATTATATAACAATAATACTGTACGAATTCAATTTCAAAGAAATCAAAAAAAAATAATATACCATACATTTTTCAACAAATACCAACCGATTTTATTTTATAGAAAATAGAATTAGTTCAACATATTTGTTTTATTATAATATATTTTGATAAACCTTCATTAATTCGAATAAATAGTCTAATTTAAGAAAACGATTCAGATTTTTGTTAATTTTTTTATTTTATTTTAATGTAGTTATTATCTTTAGTTATATTTAAGATAAAAAAACTAGCAACTAACTGAGTTTATTTATATACATTATAATCTGGTTAAAATATATATAATGATATTATTATATTTTATTTATAGCAACTGTACCACATTTATAATACCTGTGTCAAAACCACAGATTAAGTAATATTATATAATATGCTGTTATTTATTTTAACTATCATGACTTTTTGCAAAAAAAGAACTGTGGATAAAATTAATAATACCTATTAATTTTCATCATATAAGATAGAATAGCTTTTACTGCATAGAATCCGCGTAGAATCCACACAAAATCGTCGTTTGCAATGGGTAATCTGTACGTATTTTGTAATAATCATCAAATCACACACTCGCCAAAAATACAAATTTAGAAAGTTTCAAATAACTATTTACGTTAAGTAATACGCGGTGCAGTTTATTTTTCGCTTTCGTTATTTTGCAAATCTTCGTACGGCAAACATTACAGTGTTTGCTCATACTCGTTTAGCTGATTGCATGTCCGGCAATATACTCTATTCTATAATATCAAAATGTTAGCATCATTAATTCGTCGTATGCAATAATAGTTAGTTAACTGTTATTTTTGATGAAAATGATTATACCAACAATTCTCACTCATTTACGATTCTCTGACAAAACAAGCTTAATAGTATTTCATTATGATAATTATCATAACCCCCACATCCTAAAGCGGGCCCCCAGGCTAGGATCTTTGGCGGGCCCCCCTACCTATCGCTAAGGATAAAGGCAGTGTGACGCGCCACAGTAGCGTTTTCCAAATGGTGTACGCGGTAAAATTAATTAATTGGTAGGTAAGTATAATTTTAGTGTTTTTTTTAATATTGTAAATTGTAATACATCCATTTGAAATATGGAATTGTTGAGTATAGATACACAAATAAAAATTGTATCGTACAAACAAATAATTTTAAATAATAACATTATTGAAGGAAAATAGCGCCTCAGACGACTTTTTTTTACTATTAGAGAGAATTTTTGATGTGTATTTATATCACTTATCGCCACGCCGGGCCCTTCTGAACCCAGGCCCCCAGGCAAGAGCCCTATCAGCCCCCCCCTTTGTGGGGGCCATGACAATGATAATAGAATGAATTTCTCGACGAGTTTTCTTCTGCTATCAATGTTATTCTTGTCCACTCAAAGAGTGATTGCTCTTTTAAAGCACTTCTTTTTACTTCTTCGTGGGTTCATTTACACTCCGTATAGGTATACTGGCAATTATTAATTTTCATATTCCCACCAATATCACTCGTAACATTACGGTCTTCATGATACCCCGTCGCAGGATGGATGTGTTATTTCATGATGCTGTGTATCGTGCGATTACCCTATTTGATGGCACCATCAAGATTTTTTTTTATAGAGGTATTGTATTTATTATGTATTATGGCGCATTGGCCAATCGCTGTAATGCCATAATACTCTTTTCTAAATACATAAATTATTATCATCAACCTGTATCTATCATTTACAAAAAAATAAGTCATTTGAATACATTGTCACGCGCATAACTATTTTATCAATCCAGCATCTTCTACGTCTATATTTTGGTAGTCTTAGGTACAACTGGAAAAGTAAATTTATCCAGCGATCGATTTTTCTTTTAATTATGTTACAGCATATTTCCATATAAACTAATTTTCTTCCAACCATGTCCGATTCTAATATGATAATATGGGCCTCCACAGAGTGGAGGTTTTTATTAAAAGGTTTTGTTTTTACGAGAAATAGATGTCAGCCACTTGCTCAACCTATTAGGTCCATACTCTGACTGATAAATAAAAAAAAAACAATATGAGTACTTACCAGACCCAGGATTAAAACATGGGACCCACGACGCTATAGACCGATGTGTAAGCCGCGCGACCATTGCATAATTTTAGCCCACTTTATTACATCGCCTACCCTTGTTTATTCTCATATGCAACCTTTCTATTTTTCGTCTTTTTGCATTGTGCCCACAATGCATCTCTCAATAATAATCAGTACTGTTGTTTTTATTTAATAAAACGCATTTTTTTTGTAGTAATTATTCTACTTTTAATTAATATATTAGGACCGGTTTCGTCTGCCTCAGTGGGGAAATTTTCAACTGAGGACTTAGTTGAAAATGTTCCACTGAGGCGGACGAAACCGGTCCTAATATATTAATTAAAAGTGGAATAAGTACTACAAAAAATTTGCGTTTTATTAAAGAAAAACAACAATACAATGCAGTTCCACCATGAATTGACAGTTAACAAAATAAAATAAAATAATCAGTACTACTCTAAATTTCTGAAATAAAATACAGAAAGGTATGTATGATTTATATATTTATATCATATATTTATTTCATATACAGATTATATTATAGGTATCTCTACATAAAAGGCATAGCTGTTGGTTTCCATTTATTTCCATAAATTACGTCCTCCCAAATTGACTTGAGCAAACGATTAGCAATAAATATTCTTGAATAGTTTGTTAACACTAATATACTTCCGTAATTTTGCCCGAAAATAATTTAATTTATTAAATTATTTCCCATAAGTTTTTAAACATATATTATAGACTGTTCCAAAAAAATGCTAAACTATCGTTCTAAAATGAAATTATGTAATTCATTTGCAGGGTTTGTCTCTTGTCCATCCGTTTGTCTCCCCTAACGTAACATTGTAATGTGACATTATTATGATAATATTTTATTATGGAGTTCATCATCTCAAAACGTTTGAATTTTACTAATTTATTCCCATTGTGAGCTCGGCATGCATATTATGTAATAATATAGATGCCGTACTGCATACAAAATATTAGTATTAATCCTATCACCTCTATTGTTATTCCATAAGAGTTACTGAACGCTGTTATTTCAATTTGAATAAATATCTATGCGGTGATTTTTTTTGATATCCTGTCAACTTGCATAAAGTGCTTTGACCTATCTATAATCTTTTCATTCTCCCTTAAATACTGTATTTCTTAAATAGTTAAAATTAGTAGATGGTTACTTACCTTCTACAACGTCCATATTTATTAATAAAATAAATTGAAAATTATGCTTAGAATTACAGGAGTTTTTTCTATTTGAGTCCTTCACTGTTGAGGATCGTGACTCTAATATGTGCTGGTTATGTCTCTCCAGCGATCTCTGTGTACCGCCAATTCAGATAGCTGAGCTGAAGATATTGAGAGACTCTTAAGTATTCTTCCTTGGTCAGACCATCGTATAGGTAACCACTTACATTTGCGTCAAATTAGTGTTTGTTTTATTTATTTATTTAAAACCAAAACATTGCGTATATGATAAATCAGAAATTAGAACGTTCACACATTGACAATTAAATTTAATAAGAACTGGTTATAATCCAAAAAGTTAGGTAATACAAATATTTAGTTCACATTAGGTACCCTTAGTAAAGAAGATGAAAAAAATGTTAAGCAATAAAATAAAATACGCAACACGTCATTGAAAATTTCTATGTATCTGAGGCCTTATAAACCTGAGACGAATAAACGGTTCTGATTCAGAAGAGGTAATGGCTGCAGCAACTAAGGTAATTAACGCACCCATATAAATTTAAAATCTTCAGGACGTTAGGATTGGAAACGATTCATCTTAAGATCAGGCAAAAATGTATTAGAGTAGAAGTGACCTACGAGCTTCAAGAGAGTGAAAAACTAGCATACCTTGAAGAAATGCAGTCGGAAAATAATCGTTCGACGAAATATCGAAAGGAAATTAACTGTTCCAAGACGCTTTAGTAACGGGTGCTGAAAATTCTATTGATGGCAAAGAGATGTTCAATTATCAGAACTGAGTTTTACATGTTTTGTTTTGACGAATAAAAAAAACACGTTGAAAAGATATGAAAATGAAAACGACTTAAAAAATGAATTAAGAAGATATTCATAAGTAATCAGTTTTTATTGTGAAATATAGCCATGCTATTTTTGATTTAATTTTAATTGAAATTAAATAACAAATAAATAATCGATGCTAAAAGCCAAAATTAACTTAATGCAACAATATTAGCGTGACATAAATATATAAACATTTAATCATGTTAATGAAATTGACTATTTATCAAAGCGTTTGCTTTAAAAAAAACATTTGATTTACAATATAGTATTAATTCAAATTAAAACTCTGCAACACTAAGCACCTTGAGCCGATTAGACTATTAATAATTCCTGAGCAACATTTTCATAAATATTATTATTTCGTTCTGAAATCTGTTTTTTCTAATACCCGAAACGTTACAAGCGTGTCTATGAATGAGCAGTGTTGCAATTATTAGGAGTATTAATTTCGAAATACGTCTCATCTTGTAAAACAGACAACTAGTTTGTGCTTACGTGGTTTTGTAGGTTAAGATGCCGATGTATTTTTATTAACTCTTTAATAACATATCATCACTGAGAATGTCTTCAGCCGAATCATCGAAGTTATTCTAAATACAAGACGGCTATCGACGGTACCGGTAGTTTATCATATTTATGTATTGAGGAGGTTAAATTTTACACTCATATCTGAGGTTTTTCAACATTTTTTAATACTGCCTTATTCTAGATCATCACTTTTTCTAACTTTTCCTATCCTCTGAAGATCTAATGACGTATGTCTCAGTAAATTTTTCACCCAGTTTTCTTACCATATTTTGCTGTCGATATAATATTATTCTTCTTCTTATCATGCCATCCCCTAACTGAGGACAATATTTGCCTTATCATCTGCTAACAGTTTAGTAGAACTGCCCACTGATCACAGATGGTCTTAAGCCACGCAATGTGGCATCGTCCTCTACTACGCTTACCATTGATCTTTCTTTTTATATCACATTTGGGTATGCTGTACGCAGGGAACTCAGAAATAATGGGAACTGAAATACCTAACGGGTAAGGCGATAGCAGGTAACCGACTTGAGTAAGGAAGAATCTGGATTAAACTTATACACGTGTCAAGAATACGTTTTACGTCGAATATTGAAAACTGCTCTCGGTTTATGCATTTACGCTCATTTAATGTTGGTGTATTACACACACTATTGCACTCATTCATTCATTTTCGTAGGATACTCACACATTCAAAAACCCTGCATCAACATGCGGCGTATTGAATATTGCCTATCAGTATTCTATTTATTATCTGTTCTGTGGCTGTACGTTTGTCCTCTCATAATATTGTGGCCGATGTTCTGTAATTTTCTGGTTTTGATGCTACACAGAATTTCTCGGTGCTTTTTAATTCAAATAAAAACTTCAACATTAATAAATAATGTTCAACTTTCATTTTATATTATAGTTCTGTATTGTAATTGAAATTATGCGAAAAACACTGAAAATATTTCGGTGTTGGACTTCTCGGTATGATCCCATTCGATTTAGAACTTCAACATTAATAATACCTATTCAATATTTGATCAAGTTTGAAAAGTATTGTAATTGAAATTATGTGAAAAATACTGAACATATTTCGGTATTTAATGACTTAAATTTAAATAAAAGAGTAAGTGAATAAAAATTAAAGAAGAAGTGAGTTAGCAGGGTTAAAACAGTATAGTACTTTAAAGTGTAAACTTAGGTGTATTAACTAGATTAAGGCTATACTAACAATAAGCCACTCGTTTTGATTGTACACAACTATATTTAAATTACCACACGTCAGTTAACATAACCACCTACTATCCCTTCCGTCACCACTTCACACTTACTTATTTTAATAAATATATTTTTATGTAATTATATAATACCATGTTGACATGTTGGTATTAAAATAATTGAAATACAAACAAGCCTCGCATAACGCGTACCAAATTGGATTAAATTTTGCAATATTTATAATTTATTAACTAAGTATATCAATTTCACTGTAATAATCATAATATTAGATATTATTATAATTAAATAATAGAAAAAACGCATAATTTTACTATTATAATATTATATAACAAGGCATTGGTGTTACTAGTATTATATTTCGTTATAGGGCAATGATATCAAGTCGGCATGTAGATCAATGTATGCTAATATAAACACTTTTATAATATAGCAATTTGGCAACACTAAAATGGGATTATTTCAGTTACTACAAAATTAATAATAACATTTCGACACTTCGTTATAAGATTGCCAAGTTAAGATTCATTATTATTTCTTCAACTGGGTTAGGACATCATCATGTCGAGTTTCACAATAATTCAAGTGGAAATTATTACATAAGTACCTAGGTACTTACATGGTAAAAAAATATATTATCAGTTCAGATACAAAAACTAAAATATGAGTAGGTACATGCATACCTAAGATCAATTATTATTATTGGCAATCATCCGGTAAATCAACCGGAATGGAGCTACTACCTGTTAGATAATATTATAGACTTTTCCTGTAGGTAAACTTACAAGTTATTTTGCTACCTCATTATAATCATCAGCCGGCGTCGATCTGCTGCTGGATGAAGGTTCCCCTAACTCCGCTAAACTAACCTAACCTAACTCTTTTCATCTTTCTCGTTCTCTGTGTTTACTGCCACATAATCTTCCAAACTCAGTAAATTTACTAATCCTGTGGGTCTTAGGGTCATTATATTCTCCTTGTGTACCACGGACTATATTCATGTAGGTCGAATTTCTGCTTATATTTAACCAGCTTTGTGACCTCTATTACATGTCATGCTCCTTATCCGTTGGTTTTTTTGTGGTAGGTATTTAGTGGTGTGTTAGTGGCAATACTTAAGTAAATCAAAAAATAAATGTATGCTAGAAGCTGTAATTCATAGCAATATATTGTCATATTCAAGGTGTATGTTGAACATAACGCGAAATACTTACTTTGGGTATGTAACAGTGATGGGGCACCTGGGCGCTCGGCTCTTATCTTCTTCATTTCAGGTTATTATCTCTGAGGTATGGTGGCGAATTAAAGCTAATCCCTGAAGGCTTTGCGGCGCCAAAGGCTGGCGTGATAGTGAGTGTGTAATAATTTTATGTCACTTGGGACCGTTCTCTTTGTTTCGTTCTTCTTGCGATGATTCAGGAGTGGGGCTGTCTTTGTGGGAATACTATAAAAGATACAACATACAAAATATACAGACATGTAGTTTAATGAACCGTGAAAAATTCTTGTTGGTTCTATATCTCACTAAGCAGATATAATAGCAATGGACTGATTGCTCGGCAAGTGTAAAACCGCTGGAAATATTCAGCTGTACCCATGAGGCACTAAATGACCACAGGGATGCCTTAAAACCCGTTGGATAAACGAAATCATAATGTTCGTTGTATATACGTGGCAGTGAAGAACTGGAAACTGAAAAGAGTCAAGGAAGCTAGGAGAGGCCTTGATCCAGTAGTGTGTCGACCTCAGCTAATAATGATGTTCTAGTTAAAAAAAAAAAACACACACAATAACGTTACACCAATACAATGCTACTTACAATAGCAAACAAAAACAAGTACACAATAACGGACAAAGAGCGAAAATATTTGAACTATGTAACCGAGATTAATCGAACTCTACCGATCGATAACCAACGTGTTTGGCATTTAGCTCAACAAAAATGAAAGTGTACCAACAGCTGATGCCTCTGTATACATATATGCACACAACACACCGATACGCGTATATGAATATATGTATGCTGCACAATATATATCTCAAAATAATATACTACAGTGATACTCACATACACACACGCAATTGATCGCTTACTAACACTTTTATGGAAGAACAGTAGAGGGAAGTCTTCTAGTTTAAATATTATCGCTTTAGAAGTTTAGAGAATTATTATTGATGGAAATTAAATGAAAATTGTATGTTACCTCAAAATTATATAGGTAGGTATCTGTTTTGTTGCAAGAAAAATAATTTGTGTAAGACACCAATAACGATATAAGTGTATGCAGTTTTATTAATGTTAGATGTTTTTATTATATGTATTATTAAAAAAATACTAATGTAATCGAGTAAACAATATGTTAAACAATAATATAGGTATAATATAGGCTCCGCTAAAAGTATTTTTAAACAGTTTAACAATTTATTAGATTTGTTCAATATTAAACTAATATTTCAAACTGTACACGTTTTTGATTTATTATAATTTTCTTATAACGATAACATGCAGTTATGTATAAAATATAAGATTTTCGTTAAAAGTGAATACTAAGTTTAGATTTAAAAGATAGTGTTGTATGTGTTTCATTTAATAGAAATGTAATTAAGTAAACAATAATGGTAGAGTGCCCTTTTCTAGAGAAATACTGTAATATTATAGGCAATATGCATGGTTGAATTTACTCTTCAAAGAACCCTGGGCTAAAACATATTGGGGGTCCAAAAAAACGCAACTGATCAAAACGTATTAAAAAAAATAGTGCATATATAATTTAGAAAAACGCTTTCTGAGAGAGTATATTATAACCAATAGAAAAAATCTTTTTTGAAAAAAGTAAGCCATCCTGGCCGGGAATCAAACCCTGCATCTCCACGGGTCGTCGTCCCGTCGCATCCGTAATTATTTTTTTATATATATTATTTCTATTCTTTATATTCTTATTTTTAAATTATATATGTTCAATAATCAGAATGTTAATATATTCTTAAATCTTGTGAATTATTCGTTGAATAAAAGAAATAGTTAATTATAAAAAAATAGTACTTAAAGTTTCTTTATGGATTTTTTATTTTATTTTGAGGGCTCTAGGAGCCTTAAGCTATAGTCATATTTGGCCATACGGTAAATAAATACACTCGCTGGAGGTACGTAATAGGTACATCTATTTTTCAGACTATTAATATATCAAATAATTCTATTGTGACATAATTTTAATGATTACTATAATAAATATATATTATAATTCGAATAAATGTAAAGATAATTTATTACATTGCAATAATAATATGCAATATTATTTCAATAAGTTCTTTGATTGTTTTATTGCTATTACAACTTTTGAAACTTGAAAACTTGCATTATACACACACACATATTCATTTTACACGAATGCAGTATCGCACTGAAACGGATTGTATTCGCAAAGACAGGTTGTAAATGTATTGGTGGTCGATTCATTTTCTATCAAGGAATTTTATAATTATGAAAACACGTATCAATATGCTAGGCTTTGTTGTTTTGATCAGTCGGTATCACAGTAATCTGCAAAAAAAATTTTGACCATAATGGTATTATTAGACAGATTTTTTGTATGTAGATTTGTAGGTCAATGATATTTACGGTAGGAAATTAAGAGTTGACAGTTTAAAAAAAAATAAGACATAATCTAAACTCTTATCATGTTATTTTATTTTAACTTAAGATAAATATTTTTCACAGCTTCATAAATAATACTTATAATAAATACAATAAAATATTATGTATTATGTAGTATATAATATACTTTGTGTGAAAGGGCGGATGCGAAGCGGAAATAAGAAGGCGCACACAAATTGCAAAAAGTGCGATGACACGCCTTACCACTATATGGAAGGATCGGGGAATTTCGATTGCCACAAAAATGATGCTTGTGCAAACATTAGTGTTCTCGATATTTCTATACGGAGTCGAGTCGTGGACCCTGAAGGCAAGAGAATGGAAGGCAATTGATGCCTTTGAGATGTGGTGTTGGCACCGAATGCTTCGCATTTCTTGGACGGAGCACAGGACGAACCAGTCAATCATCCAGGGACTGAAGATAAAGGAACGGCTCTCGACGATATGTCTGAGAAGAATTCTGCAGTTTTTTGGACATATTGTCAGACGCGGACCGGACAACCTAGAGAGACTGGTAGTTTTGGGTAGCCTCCAGGGAAGGCAAAGCAGAGGAAGAGCGTCTGCGCGATGGAGCGACCAAGTGACAGAGCTGACTGGAGGCACCATCCATTCTGCCCTGAGAGAAGCGGAAGATCGAGAAGGATGGAAAGTCTTGGTCGCTCAAAGGATGGCAAAATTTAAATGTGGTCACGATCCTCAGCCATGAGTGCACGACCAAGAAGAGAATATACTTTGAATTGACACTTACTATTTGTATACTGTATATTTTACTATATTTTCAAACAATTATTTTTAGACTGTCTTTCTCTGGGCATACTTACTTTTCACTCTCTCGAATCTCGAAGATAACTTCTGCTGTTGAGACATTTTTGTCTATTATTGAGAGGGATAGTTTCCAATCCTTAAAAATTTGAATTGATGAACTGTTTTGGGTGGAAACCGTTTTCTCCTGTCAAGCCTATCAGGCACCATTAGCGAGGGGTGCAAGACTAGTCAATCCACTCCCGAAAGACATTCTCAGTGATGTGCTGTGTATTTTATTTTTGAAATTTTATTTTACCGTATAAAATTGTTTATTTTTTTCTCGTTCTCTCTTGTGAGGGTAATTTTTGTTGTAATCTAAATTTCATGTTGTGAACGACAATGTTTTGTTTTCTTAAATAAATAAATACTTTCCTAAGTAACATATTTTTTCATTAATACTTTGGACGCTGAAGACGCACATGCGCGTAATGACCAGGCGGCCGATCGATGTAATTAACGTGCATTTTAAAGGTGCTAATTAAAATCTCATTATCTACTCAGCAGCGAATGCCTAACGAAAGAAACCGTTACTAATCATTATCAATTAACTAAAAATGGTTCAGTATTATTTATTTGTATTTAATAAACCATCTATTTAACAATAAGACGTCTTCAGTATATATTATTGTATCTTTCCAAAATCTCACAAAATGTGTATTTAAAAATCATATTTGCATTGTGAGTGGATTCTCTTGTACCTAAAGAACACGATATCACGCCACTAGCAACGGTAATTTTACAGCGCGTAGATTAGGAAAAGAAAGCTGATAAAAATACTGTATTATACAGATAAACTTGTCTACACCATAATATCTTGGAGTTACTGACAAAAGTTGTTAAGTCACGAAATCATGTTATTGAGTAATTACAATTTGAAGTAGGGCACAATGCTAATTTTACAGTGCTTTATGTGCATGTTCTATATATCGGATGATCTGGATTTTTTATGTATTTATATATAGATACAACTCTAAATACCTAAATTATCGACTTACCAACTTTTAGCAGCAATCCCACGATATTATACTAGTAAAAAAAATGGACGGAAGATTACACCGATCTCACAGCTAATGCGGAATCAGTCAATAAAAATGTATTAATAATTTAAATAATATTATTGTCGGCCTGTGAGAGATAAAACATCTTAAATACTAATTAAAAAATAAGTCTGTGATTTCCAGCCGTTTTAAAATAATTTCCTTTGTCCATAATAATGAATGCATGGCTTGGCATTTATCTAATCTGACTTGAATTACCATCTCGTGTCCATTCAAACGTTGCGATGTAATTTCGCTTTTATCTCGGTAAACAAGGAATTAAAATTTATGTGTATATTATGTATATTTGCAGCTGCAATTGGTTATGTGATTTTACGAATCGGCAATCAAGTAAACTATTAATGCATGCATTGGTAAAATATTTCCTTATAGTCTTATCATATTAGGTGAAAAAACCCCGTTTACTGTAAATAATTCTCATAGAAAGGAAGCCTAGCATATGCCTATATATAGTAATGCTAGTAACAACATAAACTATAAAATAAAACTCGTAATGGCTACCATTTTGGTAAATGGCGGACTTATTAGTAAGTTGATGATTTTTTAAGGGGGGACATGCTCGTCGAAGGTCAAAATTGAGTTTTTATTGTATTTTCAAACCATGATCCTGGATACTCCTTAAACGTTGTAGATAATCTATTTATATAATTTTGAAGCCTTATTTTCCTTTATAGTTATTTTAAACATTTGATGACTGCATAAAGTATTTTTGTTACATAAAATAGTATTCATTTTATCCATGATGGTCAAGCAACTTAGCCGTCGGATTATAATGTCGTGGGTTCCAGTGGGTCTATTCTATACTTATCGACCGCTAAAGTGATAAAGAGATAGATATTATCAAACTTAGGGTAGGTTTGTATCAAAGTATTAGCACTTATTGTAACAATTGCAATAAGTTGGTTGTATTGTTGCAATAAGTGCTATATTTTAACAGCAGCAAGAGAGGCGCTATTAAAATGTAACGCTTATTGCAATAATTATAACCAAAACATTGTAATTGTTACAATAAGTGCTAATACTTTGATACAAACCTACCCCAAGTTTGATAATATCTATCACTTTATTACTTTAGCGGTCGATAAATATAGAATAGACCCAAAGGTGCAAATCTAGGATCTGGAAAATACACACATTGTTTTTCAATTTGTGCTTGGAGTTAGAATGTGGACCTAATAGGAAGCAAGTGACCAACATCAATGTATCATAAAAACCTGTTAATACAAAGTCTATAATAATATAATGATCCTATTAGAATGCAACATGGTAAAAAAAAAAGAAAATAAAAGTAACTTATATTTCAATAATGCACTAAACAATGTCTATATAAACTGAATCTAACGTATATGGAATAATTATTATTAAAAACTTTAATAATTTTATTGAATGCTGCTCTATCACCTATGGCAGATTGATGATCAGTCGATGATATTGATTTCAAATCTGATACACCGATCAACAGTTAACTAGTGCCTAGGGAACACTTGTATTCCCTTGTAGACTTTATAGTTATCGCTAGGATACGTTATGGGCTTATGGAATGGTTACAGTTATCATTCGTTCAATATTAGTGAGGACAGTCCTAATGATAGAAACCGACTTTTCCCTTTATTTGGAAAACTGTACTTTATTTATGGCGATTCTGAGAAAACGTAGACTATATAAAAATGTTGGTCTAGAATTTGGACAGAATTATATTTCCGATAAAAACCATCAGGGAGAAAAGAAAAAATAGATATTGTAGATCATGATCTTTCTAAGCAATAAATAGTTTGTCCTAGTCCTTGCTTTTTCGTACATGGTGGTTTTGAACAATTACAAACACCCAAGCTTTGAGAAAATCACATAAATATATTGTGTCTTCATTGGGAATCGATCCCAGAGCTCCCGGATGGAAGGTCAGAGCCTTACGCGCTGCACCACAAGAGCCGCCAAGAAATAACTAGTTGGAAGCATTTAACAAATTCAATATACTAGATAAATGATAATATGTCCACTATTTTCATTAAATAACCGTAAGTGTAATAATTTCTATAGTAGATTTGAACCTTGAAGCTTTTATTTTATTCGTTATAAAAAAAAGGAAATAGTCTTGGTGTAACTAAAATTTATGGTTATACTAGTTTGTTGTGAAAAATAGATTGTTTGATTAATGGACAAATGGACAATGAATGAATAAGTATTTGTGTCAAATTAACTACTGACCTACTATCACAGTACAATCGCCTATTGCCGGGTGTTATTCGATATGTTTACCTGGTTTTTATTGTAAAGATAATAGACTGGTAACCTTGGCAACGCGATATATAAATAGAGAAAAGAGTTTTTTTTAAGGCGTGGTTGATTGGGTTTTTTAAAATAAAACATAAAACAGCGACGAGTCATCGCATCGCGGATGCTCGAGCATCAATCGTAATACTGATAATAACATAATCAAACATCCTGGTGTCTATTACATAATTATGATAATATAATCATTATTGTAAATATTGTAAATACAACTTTTATAGATATAATGAACCCAGTAAAGATATGTTTATGATGGAGGCACGTGTTGAGAAGACGCATCGATTAAGTTTGTTCGGAGAGAATAATTGTGTTATCTATTATACAAACAGCGTCGCCAATTTAGCGGTTTATGTTTACCAGGTGTAGCTTAGTGTAGATTTTTTTATGATTTTACCGAGGCTTTGACAACTAATCACTATCATATCGCCTCATCTCTTCTAGAAGAGGATCCACCGATCGGGTTGTAGAGGTTTTGTACTTGTATACAAACCTACAAACTGTTATGTTGGCTATGGCCATTGATAGATCATAGCCAACTACTCAAACAGAAAACGGTCACATCTCGATCGTCCCAAAATTAATTGCATTCTGACACTTCAACGGTATAGTCACATTATGCGCGCAACTCCGCATAACGTTTCAACCTTAAAATCATAATGCCAATCCTACTAAATTCAACATAAAAACTAATGTGCCAGTCCTGTGTATTGCCATGTGTATCCAAATTATTATATGTAATACAAAACCAAGAAATGCATCCACTGTGTATTATTCCTCACAACCCGAAGCACCATATTACATACACAACGCAACCTTCCAGAACAGATATCAATAATATCGGGGCTACATCAGTATCATAACCCCCGATAAGGTCCTCACTCCAATTCTGTTAAAGAATTTACAATTTTGCCAAGCTCTTCTGCCTTACCCACCACCATGGCACGTTTCAATTCGTCGAAATTCTCAAAAATATCCGCAATTTGCAGCTGTACTCTGTGTCGTTCATATTTAGGGCATTATACTGCTATATGTACAATGTCCTCCAAAAGATCACATTCATTGCAGACCTACAAATCGTCTCTACCCATAAAGACATCAAATATGTTACCCATTGTGTGACCTGTTCTTATCTTCACTATCAGCTTAAGCTTATTTCTCTTTAAAGGATACTACAAACTAGGCCACTGACCGTGTGGATGGAAGAATGAACTTACTTCATTTCTCTTTTTCTAGGGATTCCTTATCATGAAAACCTATGCACATGCTTTGGCATATTTTCTTTATGGCATCATTCTAGTCCAGGTTTTCTGGTATCCACTGATATTGCATCCAGATCATCCGCCAATATGTAGCATTTTTGAATAGGTAACTTGAAAATGTTTCATCTGACAAATCGCGTTATATCTAACGTTTTTCGATACCGAAAACCTGTAGTGAAAAGCTAGAATATTACACCTGATTTAATTAAAAATCGGGATAGTTGATTTGTGTACTTTATTTCTGACTAACAATCTATTCCTTTTCAAAACATGTTAATATGTGTGAATATTTTTATATATACGTGTGGTAGTTTCTACATTTTCTTTTAATTTTAAGAAAATCTAATAGTTTTATAAGCATAGCACAGATATTACTAAAGTAAGTCAATAGCTTCACGATTTATTACTATGAACGTTTCAGTTTACTGGAAAATATAATTGTTGTATAATTATTATATTCGTGAAGAATAATAAACATTTGATAAGAAAATGATATTATTATTATTTGACTCTCTAAATTAATTTTTTAAAGGGCACCAATGATGAAAAAAATACTGCAATCATTAATAATTTAATATTACACAATTATGATACTTTTTTAAGGATTTAGGAAGTTATTTTATAAAACTACAAAACATACAGATATTAATTAATTTTTACTCAGAATCAATACGTAGTACAAGAAGAAAATGTCGGTGACCTACTTGTGTGGATAAAATTATTGTATCGGTCGTTTCTTAGTTATAATAATATTCTTCTTCGGCTATGCCAACCCCTATCTGGAGCATATGGACACCAAACGGCGCCTTCAAGAATCCCTGTCGTTCGCCAGTATTTTCATGTCTTCCTGGTCATACCGATATCTTTAGGTCCACCGAATATATACTATAGATAGACAGTGTTTAGCGATCTTCCAAGGGTATTGGAATTTGGTTGACTTGAAGAACAGGAAAGCCAGGTTGAGGTTATCTTCTGACATCTGCAGCATGTGCCCGAGTCGGGTTCAACGTCGCTTCTTCACTCTCAGCGTGGCTTGTTCTCTCTCATCCTCTCGTTAATTTTTAAGTCATCAGTCGCAAACATATGTTCTCAAAGCTCAGTATACGCTTTCTCTGAGCTTTAGTAAGGTGCCATGATTATCTATCGTAAATCAACACCGTCTGAATGCAAGCGTCGAATAGACGATTTCAAGATTTTAAACGAGTACAGTCGTGAGTTCCAGACAATAATTACCCATTTACTCACATTTATCCTAACATTGGAAATACAAGTATTAATTCCAGCTATATAACAATTTGAATTTAAGTACCCAATTGATATTAAATTAAAAACATTTGTATAAACTTTTCTATATTTTTCCAAAGTATTCAAAACAGGTTACGTAGTGTGAGAATTTTGTTATAATAATTAAAACGATATATTTTACGCATAACTGCTGTCTATATTATTTTTAAATCATATTATAATAACTGTGTAGTTGTATTGTTATAATTTCAGTAATTTATCACTAAGTCTATTATAAAAGTTGATTCAAATCACAACAATTAAGTCACATAATCATTCTATTAAAATTCACACATGATATAATCAAATCTTTGTTTATAATTATATTAAAGTATATATCACTTTCATCTTAAGGCATAACCGGTAAATAGTTTTTACGCAATCATTTAACACGATGATTTCTTACAAGATGTCTACCTATCCAAATTATATTATTTAAGCTCATACTACTTACACTATCATTTTATATAATCTCGCATTGTCTTGCAAGCACGGTGTGCGCGGTAGGTGCATTTAAGAAAACAATGTCTAATTCTAATTGAAAATTGGGAAACGTGAAAATTTTTATATAACTGTTGGTTTATGAAACATGGACAATGAAAATGGTTTCCTTAATATTTTGCAGGTACGTTAACGATTATTATGTAAGAAAACTTAACAGCATATTTGCCTAAAAGTTTACTTAATACCGGATGGTTTAGAAAAATAAACACTCTCACTTACTAATTTATTCCTATACTTCGTCACAAATCGATGTTTAATTATTTTGTCACAATATAATATCTTCACTTCCTGCATATTTACTATATTATGTATATTTTTAAGATTTCACTATCATATTAATATTGATTGTTTGATGTGATTCATTATTGTTTTTAAATTTCATAATCAAAATGTTATGGTTACGATTGTATAGCTCTATAAACAGTGTAGTTGTGGCTCATAATATCGCCGCTAAGACAACTGCAATAATATTTTTTATTCTTTCAAATCTGTGGAATTCGGGTAAAACTACATATGATAATTTTATTAAGCTGTTAAAAGTCGTTATGAAATAAAGCATACATAAATAGTACTGATTTTTAAATATTAAATAAAAAATAGAGCACTTTTATGTAGAAGTGGGTGTATTTAATTGACATTCATTTTTGTCCTATTGCATCTTAAGATGTTCTTTCATTATGAAGTTAACATTTTAGATAGTTATAGTCTTGATAATGGTGTTACAACCGAAATAGCTATCGACAAACCTTTTTTAAAAGCCTTTAGAATTTAATATTAATTATATTTTCATTTCTTGTAAAATGGAATTCTACCAAGTAAATGCTAACTCAATTAATTAACATTTTAGACTTACGTAGTTTTTACCCAAACAACACAGAATTATTATAGTTACTATTATCAATGACTGATGTCAGTATTTTAATTAACTCATTAACCGCTCTTTTAAAAGTCGCTTTTAGTTTTATTGTGTTAATTAAAAACTACGAAATTTTTTTTAAAAAATACAGCTTTCTCCTAAGTTTTTACTTTCCTGTATCGTTTCTGATATAATGACTCAAAATAAAAGTTCTGCAATATTTAAATTTATGTATTTTTCATTATGCATCTCTAATATTTATTGTAAGCCATATAATATGTGATTACGATATATATTTGAAAGCCAGTTGCAATGGAAAAGAATTGATATCAGTTTAGATTTACACGATGACCAGGCTATAATACAATTATTGAAGAATTACAAAGCTCGCCTGCATTTTTTAAATATTGAATTTTAATGCATATTATGTATGATATAGATGGAATTTTTGAAAATAACATATTCTCCCATTCGCTGCTGACCAGTTAATTACCACAACTCGGTCATTGCTCAAGACACGCCTGGTGTGTAGCAATTAGCATGATAATTAAATGTGGTAATTAACTGGTCAGCAGTGAATGTATATGTATCTAAGTGCCACACGCCAGGGTGTTTTGAGCACTGGACGTATTAAAACTTGTTTAGATTTATACCATATTTATTTACATTCAAGAAATTAAGTTTTTACAGCTTCACCCAGAAGGCAACCTATTCTGTATTATGTGTGTGTTTCCTTGTGTCTTCATTAAGAAAGCTTCAACAGAAGAAAAAAATATGAATAAATAAATAAAAAGAGTTAAATTTTTAGCACGCACTGTACATCTCTAACAAAAATCACAATGGCTTGCTTTCTTCGCGGGAGACAAAAGGTTATATGCCGACGCAACTCGACAATTCACTTTCTTTTAAATTCACGAGCGACAAATTTGAAGGCCGGCGGGTGTTGCGTAATCTCTTGCAACACACTGCTCACCTAGTATGCCTTTCGAAAATGGTAATATGTAATTATCATTACGGTCCACATCTAGTCCAATGCTTGCGTCTAATCTATTCTAGTTTTTTAATAATAAGGTCTCAATGTCTTCTTGGTATTCTTAATTTGTAAATGATCACTTTCAAAAGACAGTATTTAGTAACATAATGTAACATCTCTAGTTTTAACTACATTACACTTCGTCTTTTATCACAGAGTTAACTAGTTTGTTAAGTTCATAGGTAACCTAACCTAACTTCACGAGCATCAACTAGTATAGTACATTGTCAACTACCGGTTACGTCCCTAGCTAAAGTGCACCCCCTATGCAGTCTCCTAATAGCTACACCTAACATTTTTATATCTCAATGTTTATTTAAAATCATTCTGTATACATTTTTTTTATTTCAATGGATAACTGTAATAAAAATCTGATCTAAATATCCACTAAAAGCCGTCAGCGCTGCAGGCTAAAAACACTCGTCTTCGCAGAATCTATGTTAACCAGTTTTATTATTAACATACTTTCTTTAATTGACTACCCTTTAGAATTTTCCGACCCTAAGAAACGCATAACCCTTATGAGACTTCACTGTCACCTACCACTCATAGTAGAGCCTAGTAGAGGAAAACGTAATGCTTTTGCCAGATATAGTTCACTTGATCTTTTTTCAATCAAAATTAAATCCATAACTTAGAATACCTTAGTTAATATACCTACAACTATACATACATCTGATGTGTTTTTTTTCAAATTCCGTTGATTCCCAATTTATGTTGAAATATTCCCAAGTACCTACCTAAAATTTCGTAATTTATTAAGTTGATAAAATTGTTTAATTTAATATACAATAAATTGTTCATATATACTTAACCAAACTAAATCAAGCGGCATTTATATACCAGTAAACAACTATAACTATATACATATATATATACGATCTAATTTGTACACCTGATACCTATAACACTACCCCTGCATATCTCATTACTCATTACATAAATAATTGGTTTCATAAGTCTCACAATAACTATATACATGTAACCATTCCTTATTTGTATGATTTTATGTAGCCAAATAATTTATTTTCTAATTAAACTGACTAATACAACTTTGCACGTTATTTGAACGATTACTTCTCTTGATAATATCTCATTAAATATATTTATTAACATAGATACGCTAGTATTTTAGATACCTCTATCTGAGAAAGTAATTTAATTAATTAATTATATAAATAACGAAAACCAAAAAAAAACGAGTCAGTTAAAAATAAATTAATAATGATTTGAGATGAGAGTGAAGCGTCGAGATCTTTATCATTGTGATCGGACGATGTGTAGGGTGACCACAACAATTATTATTTAATATACTTAATTAATATTCCTTCGATATTAATATATTGTATCACGATCTTTTAATGGCGTTATAGTTAAATTTATATGTTTAAATCTTTATTTTATTATTTTAATCCGATATTTGATATAAATTAACATTCTTAGTATATATACTTAATAAGATAAAATTATCTGATTTATTATCGAGGACTACATATTTCGGTTACTATGTCAGAGCTTTCAAAATAAGCCATTCATCAGTGTTAAAGTAGCTTTTTGTAGACGTTATAATTTTATAAATCTAAAACTCAAAAGCTAATTGTAGAATTTAATTAACCACCTACGGTGAATACCAAACAATTCCTATTGTATTTATTAAATGATTTATGCTAGTTGAATATACTTTAATATATTATGAATTTCTTGTATGATGGTATAATACTATTTAATACCTACCTTATATAAATTAAAAGGGATCTTTTTGGATTTCTTAAAAATGCATCGTAATTATAATATTCTGATAAAATAGTTAGTTGTTTTATTGCAACACAATTTAATTGAAAGAAAATATAATCAAAGTAAAGCTTTCATTATTAAGGTTTACCAATGAATAAAATTAATTAATAATCTATCATATCAATTAAGATCATAGTGTATTATTGTATTGATTTATGTTATAGCATGTAGTACAAACCGGTATGTATTGCTTTCGCGATGTTCTACAAGCCTACGTATCTAGTTAAAATTTATTTAAAATTATAAATTAATATGTACGCTTCACCAAATTATTCAAGCCCAATATAATATAACCTAATTAATAAGAACGTGAATTCGAGTTATATGAAATATAATATATAGTATGAAATCATAGATTTTGAGCGGATATTGCCGAAATAACGGGTTCGGAATTTTCGAGAATAGGTAACACTATCATGGTCAGATAATAAATATATATTAAATATTTTATATTATTTAAAAAAAATCATGAATAGTTATGGTTACCGTATAATCTACAGCTGAGTTCTTGAGGAAATAGAGTGCAATCCGAAAGTGATATCTTTGAGTTAATCTCACGTTTCCCATCAAAACGTCTCAGTGAGATGAGAATGAAGCAGCCATTGTGGGTGAGATTTCACTGTTATTAGGAGCAGACGAGATCATGATTTGTTGCGTCAAGCGCCGTCGTAATCGACACAACAATTTTGCTTTAATTACCTGTGTAAAGGTTTCTTGGCTGAGCATTATAATAATAATTAGAATGCCTAACTCAAGATGACCTCATCTTTTTACGTCATTCATGAAAAATATAATATTAAAGTGATAAATGCGATACTTTAATGTATTACAATGAAGCTTTTTATTTTTTATTTAAAAGCTATTACTTATAGTCAATTTAACATTTAGAAATGTACTTTAAAGCGTCAATTACATTGAGCTTTTTTATGAGCTGATTATTGGCAAATTTAAAAGCGGGCGGTTCAGCTACTGCGATTTCATGATTACACACAAAATTTTCCATTCGCTGATAAGCCACAAGCCAGCGAGCGATTTTGACGGAACGTAGTTCGTTTTTTTGCCGGGAGGTCGCTACGCTCCATAATAATGTTTCCATTAAACGTCAAAAAGGTAAATTTCAAAATGAGTAGTTCGTTTTTCCATCACCACGCTCTACTGCGCAGACGCGATACGCCCACAAGCCGGCGTGTAGCTTATAAAGTTGACCGGCTTTCAACTTTTCTCGGTGGAGTGTTTACAACCTGCTTATTAGCTTGTTCGATGATTACACTGGGCAAATTTACAGGCAGATTATAAATTTGCCAATAATCAGCTCGTAAAAAAGCTCAATGTAATTGACGCTTAAGCGATGGTGCCCACAGAACGCGTCAGGCGCCGCACTCGCGCAAAATTTCTACAAGTGGCGCATAAATCATTGAAAATACAACGTAATCAAATACGCCAGCGCCCACTGGATATGGCGACGCATTATACGCGCGCGCCGCATGAATCATCGTTTTTTCGCGAATCACCGCTTCTCGGCGATACGAATGAAAGAAAATACAATGGAGTCCATTCATTGACCACAGCGAGCAAAAACACGCTGCGCGAGGCATTGTCGATCGACGGGCGGAAAGCAATTATTTAATTACAGAGAAGTAATTGTTTTATTTTATTGCGTGTTCAGTTTATCGCTAGTTGAAGAATGTCGTCGTAAATTTTAATTACAAGCCCCGAAATAATATAATATTTTTATTGCTTTGTTATGAGAGGCGCTGTAATAATATTTATTTTGTGCTGCTTGGGCCGCTTATAACATAGGTGAAGGGTAATGCGCGGGAAGAGACGTGTGATTATGGTTATGAATAAACACTGCATTCGCCGACTTCGCGCGCCCGACGCGTCTGTGGGCACCATCGCTAAGACATAGATATATAATCAAATAATTGCTCCGAACTTTTAACAATATTCGGCGTTTTTTTAATGATTACAGATTCATGATTATTTGAAATAAAAATAATTACAAGATAAAAAGAACTTTTAATATACAATATTTTTAAATTTTCTGTTGAATTATTATGCTCAATATGCTTAAACTTGTACTTGATATGAAGTAAATAAAAAACAAACAAATATACAATACTGAAATGTCATTTTGACATTTTATTTTGATTTCCATAGTAACGCACGTATATATTAATAATTTAGTTGCTAGGACCACCTCCTCAGCAACCAATAATAGTCTTTTTACGGATTTTTCTGAAATAACTTTCCATACAAAACAGAATTAACTGAAAATGAATTCAATTCTGCTTTAAGATGGCTAAAAGTATTAAAATAATGCATTGGCATCGTGTTCTGATATATTCTAAAAGTTTCAAATGTCCAGTCGGGAAGTTAGTTAAAAATCGATTGCAAGATTTTTACTGGACAAACAGGAATACGAGCGAAAAAAAACGTTGTAAAAATAAGTTTATCACATGATAAAAAGAGCGCGTAACGATACGTGTTTCGTTCACAATATGATGAGCTTTTCACGTAGAAACATTGTCACATTGTCGTCCATAGTAATGTTATATTATCTATATAAATAAATATTAATTTTCTTTTAATATTTGATCCTAATGGGACCATAAATGGGCATCCACAGAGTGGTGGTTTGTATTAACAGATTTTTGTTTTTACGAGAAATGGATGTTAGTCACTTGCTCAACGTATTAGGTCTATACTCTGACTCCAAACACAAATAGGAAAAAACACAACACGTATTTTTGGCAGACCCCGGATTTGATCCTGTGACCCACAATATTATAAGCTGCTCGGTCATCTTGAGCGTTATATATTAATATTAATACCCTTTAGTTATCCCATTAATTTAATGTAAATGATGAAAGAGAATGGCAAAATAAATACATATAGGTATATAATATTGTAATATATTTTAAATTCTGTTCTCAGACAAATAGTTGAATAAAAAAATTAGACAAAACTCAATACATGAAAACGCTTTCATTTATTTACAATATTATAATGGGTTTGGTTAAATGAGTTATTTATATTGACTGATATTTCGGGCTATGAGCTCATTTTTGGAACGGTCGATTATATGGTTCAGAGCCCAATACTACTGTCAATACAATTAACTTATATATCGTATAATTTAATAAAAAAATATGTTTAACACCATTATAATAGAGGTCTATCGCGTAAACGTCAGTTCAATTACTTGACCAATATGATTATTTATTGAATACAGCAGAATAAAATAAACAATATATTAAATTTAATACACGTCTTGTGAAAGTGTGATGCCATATATTTAAATAAACTATTAATTAGGTAAGTATATTATTTAAAATATTTCTTTTTTACATTATTTATTTTTCAATAAATTCAAAAGATTTTCCTAATAACTTCAAATTTGTCACGACCGCGAAATCATAATATTATGTAAAATTTTTGATAATTTTGTATGGTGATTTTTTAGAAAAAAATGTTTCCTCGTGGCGATTAAAAATTACTAAGTTTTATTATTTTTTTGGTATTTTTCTCGCGATTAGGTAAATACTTTTATGTAAATTTTTGACATAACTGGTTTTTCTTGATTGAAACGTTATGACTTCACTGAATTATAATATTATTAGGATGTTATCACCAAAACTTTGAATGAGCATTTAAAAAAGTAGTTAGTATTTAATAGTTTATTTTCTGAGTTTTATTTCGTATTATTTGTACAATGTATGATTTATAATAATATATAAATTATTGTAAATAAACAAACAATATGTTAATTTATAATCAAAATCAGAGATAAGTAAAGTTACACGTTTGTATCTAGTTAGGTTTGGGATATACATGCTGTGGTGTATATGGGGCATATATGGGGCATACAGTGGTGGCTGTACCTTAGGGGCGCAAGGGGATGATACCCATTAGCAATTAAATGAACAAACAATTGTTTGATAACATCAGTGATTTCTTATAATTCTACAAAATGTGTATCACATTACAAACAAATCAATATACCTGTCGTAGAAATTAAATAAATATTTTGTCAAATCATTTTTATTATAGAATAATATGTTTTACTATTTCGTTATTTTGTTGATACTATTTATATTGACACCGATATGAGAAGACTTGCGCACTACTAATACAATCAACGGCCAGCGACGGTGACTTTTCCATCCATCCCTTCCTCATACGAATCTGCAGCGTTAATGTTTGAATGTATCGTGTATAATGATATACGTATATGTTTAGCTTTGTGTGCATTTAGTTGATACCATGACAGGTATTTTTAAAAAAATCACCGTTAAAGTTATGGTGTGAGTAATAATGCGTGTCACCATTTTTATGTATAGGTGCCAATTGCCCATGTCATTTAGGATTGCGTTTTTTAATGCAATAATATTCATGTACCAACGTTGGCCACGCGGCTTAAGCGTTGGCCTATAGCATCGTGGGTCCCGGGTTCAAATCCTGGGTCTGACAAGTACACATAATGTTTTTCAATGTGTATATGAGTCAGAGTATGGACCTAATAGAATGAGCAAGTGGCTGACATCCATTTATCGTAAAAACAAAATATGTTAATACAAACCTTCACTCTGTGGAGACCCATATGATCCTATTAGGATCGGAGATGGTCGAAGAAGACATACGTATTATTTTATCTTATATATATTATTATAATAATTTATAAGTGTCTTTTAATAATAGGTCTAAGTTAGTTTATTTGAAAGCAATGTTTTATAAAATGTATTTCAGTATTATAAGGGATTTATTTATCGGTGGTATGGAATATTGGTTCATAATATCTGAGCCCACTATCTGAAAAGTGCTATAGTCGCCACTAGATATACGAGTTTTTTCCTATTTGATCCTTAGTCTTTTTTTCTTATTTGATTTATTTTACTGCATATCTAGCACCTACGTACTTATTAAGATGTCAAGATTAATATTATGAAACATTGCTGTTTTTGTTTTAGAAATATTCACACAGTATTATCCAATCAATCAAGTGTGTAGGTATGATAAACGCACAGGAAAAATTAGAATGATAGTTTAATTACAGTTAATTAGATAAACAATAATTACACCCTTCACTGAGCATTACGCATACAGTTATATCGTACCAAATACTGGTAGAGGAAATAATGTTCTATATGGTAGAAGAAATATTTCTTTCTTTGGTACGATAATTTTTCAGTCCAACGGAGCAGTGTAAATCTTAGGAAATGTTTCTTATGTTGTTATTATAAGATTGTTTCAACCAATAATAATCTTTGCAACAGAAGTGTTTTAAAATAGTGCATTTGTATGTTTTGTTTAATGTTTGATAGAAGGCATATGAGTGTAAAATGAAATTTTATTGAAATAAAACCACAAAAAAAATATAATAGTCTCAGTATGGTACAGAGTAAATTGAAGTTACTTAACTCCACTTATTACTAAGGTTTCCTATTTAATTGTCATAAAAATAAACTATAAGCTATTTTAATGTTTTATTAATTTATATTAATGAAAAGTTATACAAACTATTCATTGATCACCCCTTGTTTAAAATAATACTTAAAGGTATATTGAAGTAGAGTAGTTCCTTGAAATGCGTTACTTTATTTCATATCATTTAATATTATATAATACACTAATTACAAATTAAAATTAAATAGTATTACAAATTTATATGAATAAATACACTTTTTAAAAAAAATATTTTGGTAATTTAATCTTCAAATAAGCATTTCAGACTAATTATAATTTACATTGGTGCTTATTAGTTCCAGTAAAGCCATCCATGAATCAAAATTAATATTAGTTTAGTATAAAGTAGAGCCCACAGTGGCTGCGCAGTTTAAGCGGTGGCTCATAATGTCGTGGGTCCCAGGCTCAAATCCTGGGTCTGGAAAATACAGATATTGTATTTAAAATTTTATTTGGAGTCAGATTATGGACCTAATAGGTTGAGCAAGTGGCCAACATCCATTTCTCGTAAAAACAAAAATCTATTAATACAAATTGCAATGTGTAAACGCCAGCATGATCCTCTTGTAATCTAACATGGTGATTTAAACGTAAATCATGCAATGAAGAAATTATGTACCCGATAATTCAAATTCAAATTTATTTATTTACATATAGTAAACTTTACAAATTATTAATTTAAGACCTTGACAACATGGCATTTTAAAATAAAGAAATAGTATTAAAATAGTATAAAAAAATAAAGAAATAGATGCAGCACTATAAAAATAGTATTAAGGGGGGACATGCTCGTCGAAGGTCAAAATTGAGTTTTTATTGTATTTTCAAACCATGATCCTGGACACTCCTTAAACGTTGTAGATAATCTATTTATATAATTTTGAAGCCTTATTATCCTTTATAGTTATTTTAAACATTTGATGACTGCATAAAGTATTTTTGTTACATAAAATAGTATTCTTTTAAACCTCTCGCTCTAATGTTTTAGAATATAGTCATATTTCGGTACATAACTGTGCAGTGGTGTTAAGATTTTTTACGTTTATTAATTTTTAAACGCATTTATAAAACCATTAGCATAATTTATTACGAGATAATTTTTGTAAAATATTCACGATAAAAAATTATATTGATAATCTCTGTGATCCCAAATTTGACAAGAATTAGGCACTTTATTATTCAAAAAATCGGCAAGATTAACACATTTCAAGATGATTCTAAAGATATTTATTATAAGCTATGTCTTTGACCATTTAAGTGTGATAAACGTCTTATGAATAATGATTGCTTTATAATAATTATTGACCTAAGAATAAGGTAGTGTTTTTTTGAAATACGCCATTTCTTTTGTCATTCCCCAGTAGTTAAGCTACAACATACGGCCGTAGCCATAAAATGACAAACTATAATTGAAGTAGGGAGTAAAATGATATTTACGCGCGTGTTTGAACATGTACCGTTTAAAAAAAAATAAAAAAAAATTCGGTTAAGTACATGTTCAAACACGCGCGTTAACATAATTTTACTCCCTACTTTAATTATAGTTTGTCATTTTATGGCTACGGCCGTATGTTGTAGCTTAACCACTAGGGAATGACAAAAGAAATGGCGTATTTCAAAAAAACACTACCTTATTCTTAGGTCAATAATTATTATAAAGCAATCATTATTCATAAGATTTTTATCACACTTGAATGGTCAAAGACATAGCTTATAATAAGTATCTTTAGAATCATCTTCAAATGTGTTAATCTTGCCGATTTTTTGAATAATAAAATGCCTAATTCTTGTCAAATTTGGGATCAGAGAGATTATCAAAATATTTTTTTATCGTGAATATTTTACAAAAATTATCTCGTAATAAATTATACTAATGGTTTTATAAATGCGTTTAAAAATTAATAAATGTAAAAAATCTTAACACCACTGCACAGTTCTGTACCGAAATAAGACTATATTCTAAAACATTAGAGCGAGAGGTTTAAAAGAATACTATTTTATGTAACAAAAATACTTTATGCAGTCATCAAATGTGTAAAATAACTATAAAGGATAATAAGGCTTCAAAATTATATAAATAGATTATCTACAACGTTTAAGGAGTGTCCAGGATCATGGTTTGAAAATACAATAAAAACTCAATTTTGACCTTCGACGAGCATGTCCCCCCTTAAGAGTAAATACATACCGAATGAGTGAAGTATATTATATTTCAAGAGTTTATAAAACAACAGCCACCTATCAACATCCGAAGCGATATGGTTGAACAAAGTTATTACCCTACCAATTGGCATCACCAATAGCAGGTTAGTTCAGCACCTTGGGAGAATAAACAACCGATGCTATCGATTTGTAAGATAGTTATCAGGGTCACAAAATATTATGTCAATACTACCATTGGCAGAGTTCTCATTAACACCACGTATAAGTTGGAAAAAATACGTGGCCAAATATAGATATTTTCTAGTTCTAATTAATAAAAGGGATATGGGGAAGATACTTATGGACCTTTAAGGCAGTCATCTAATTCATCTGTTGATTCAAATGTGGTTTAGAAATCTATCAGGGCTTTACGATGGCTTTACAGTTGCATTACCTATTGTTATAGATTACTATAAATCTGCATCTGACTTAACGCTCTATAATTCCACGATTAGCGAATCGATTTATCTCATTTATCACAATGGTTAAGCCGTAAATACCTAATTCACTTTCTCTGCGAACCTCCACTTTCGTTTTGTTTCAAATTAGCTGCAATCGTCGTTGAAACAGCGAAAAACTCACCGTCCAAAGCCATTAAAACTATCCGTTTTTGATATTATATCTATTCTTTGATAGAACAATTAAGATTTTTTTTATGAATCTCTTACGACTACGAAAATGAAGCTGGAATATACTTTCGATAAATTGATGTGATTTTTTTTGTTGCCTAGACAATATGTTTTAAAATAAGACTAATATACAAAGTGAGCAGCTACTGGCTATATAATTTTTTACTTTAATATTTTTATTTGATAATAGTCATGCGTTCCGTGGTAAAGATTGTTACGTATTATTATAAATTGTACGTATTACATTATGTCTTAAAATGTGTATGGAAAGATAAGAGCTGCTCAAGTCGGTTCAACCAGCTGTTAGGCCCATCGGACCGCCCAACCTGATCGCCAAGAAGGCTATTTTTATTGCATTTAGAAAACTTTCGGCGTCATACTGCCAACGTGAAGATGTCTTCACTTAAAATCTTCCGCAGTTTTGTATTAGCTTTAATTTGTTACTTAGGTACTACAATTTTTACTATTGCTCATCTCTCCCATCGGTACCTTAACTTAAAGTAATGTAAATTCAGTCAAAGCACATTTGAGTGTATGGCGACCTTAGTCTTGGGTAACTGCTCCTGAGACATTCCCAGCCATAAAAAAATATGCTTTACAACCAAACGTAGCGTCTTGTGATACGTCCGATTAACACCGGGTGTGGTTTGGTGGGGACATTAACTTCAATGTACGTATTATATTTTCCCGTACTACAGTTCACCGTGAGATGTCGTATCTGGAAAAAAAAATAGCCGTATAGCATTGAGATAAAAAAAAAACGCGTTATTCGTAGAGCATTTCAGGCAATAATGTGCCAATTTTACGGATTTAATTGGAAATTTAATTTTATCTAAGTAACAGAATTTATATAAAAATAAATTTAATATACGATATGATTGTATTTTAATTTACTTACATACCCATTTTCTCCTGTCTTAACTGTAGTTTTTTTTATGTATTGTTTGTAAGTGTTTTAATAATTATAAGTACATGAATTTGATCTAAATACTACACATTCATCTACTTCCGATTACAAAATCTTACGATAAGCTGTGATACAGCCAACTGCATATTTTATACAAATTTTCTGACACGTCCAACAGAAGATGCATCAACATAATGTTATTATAAGGTTTTAAAGTGAAAAAAATATGGCAGCATAGTTATTCTATTACTACATTTATTGGCGGTTTATTGCACAGGCTAAGTATGTTAGGAAGACTTTTAAATCTGTCGTAAAATACATAAAAACACTGACATGAAAACGTTAGGTTCATTTATTTGCGCAATTTATTTGAATGGAATTATATATTACTATTAAATGCAAGGACATTAATTCTAAAATTTTAATACACTCTTGACGCCAGCTATAAATAATATTATATTAATCACATCATTACGTTCATTTAAAGTGCAAAGCTGGTAACCATTTCATTACGGAATTTTAAACACCTCAGATAACGTTGCTATCAGAAAGAATGGCAGTTATATTGGTTGGTAGTATAATAACTGAGTAGAATCAAACACCTATGGGTCTATTCTATACTTATCGAACACTAAAGTGATAAATAGTATCAAACTTAGGGTAGGTTTGTATCAAAATATTAGCACTTATTGTAACAATTACACGAAGTTGGTTTTTATTGTTGCAATAAGTGCGATATTTTAACAGCAGCAAGATAGGTGCTGTTAAAATATAGCACTTATTGCAACAATAAAAACCAACTTCGTGTAATTGTTACAATAAGTGCTAATATTTTGATACAAACCTACCCTAAGTTTGATACTATTTATCAATTTATCACTTTAGCGGTCGATAAGTATAGAATAGACCCACTGAAATGTGAAAAAAGTGATTTGGTTTTTCCATTACTATTAGAAATTCTGAGGTTTTTCAAGGTTTATGATTATTTAGTTATTTATTATGTAACCATAAATTTAAAATAAATCTGTAACTTAGAGTTAAAAGTGCGGAAGTCACATTTTTATCATTTTTGAGTTAAGTATGCAGATTTAAATGTGTATTCACGTTCTCTTAATGCTGAAAATTTGGGAGTCCATTTTCACATGGTTTTCAAAATGCTTGTAGTCCAATTATTATACTTTAGAGCTAAAAGAATGGATGTCCAATTTAAGTCATTTTTTATTTAAGCTATAGCAAACATATTAATTGCAAAAGTGCGGAAGTCCAACATAAGGAGTTTTAGTCTGAACGCGAGTGAGTATTTTAACTAGATTAGGTTAGCTATGTTAGTACTCCTTCAAAATATTAAATATGTGACGTCTAGATGTTTAGCTCTATGGTACAGAAATTATTATCTCGTTTGTTTTATTAATTTCCTATAAGTGAGAATAAATCTAGGCATTACATTGTTTATTATAAACTATTAATTAAATTAGAATCATTAGGTAAGATAGCTAAAAAATCATTAACAATATATTAAAGCAGCCATAGTCGATTACAATAATCATTTTCAAATAAATTACATTGAAAATGTTTTGGTTAATCACATTTCTCATGTGTTTATCCATTATTTGTTCAAGAACATGAAATAATTATAAACTGCATATTATCTCTTTATAAGTAGTGTAACACCTCGGGCAATTTAGGAATTTACCTTCAAAATCCTGTATTAATGATAAATTGTACTCACTCGGTAGTGGCAAAACTCGCGAGCTCTCGGATTTGACCATGATAACTTTAAACTGGAGCTAGGTCAAGCTTTTTGGTCAAACGGTGAAAGGAATCATTGACCAGTTTGGACGTAAGACATAATAAAATGGATATTATGTTGTATTCACAAGGTATACTGGCACAATTACTAATTCATACAATTAAAAAAAAAACATACAATTCAGATTGATGGACTATTAAAGTACTGATTATTGATTGCATCGCTTTGGCGTATTATTTTTCGTAAAGTAATATTGTCAAAATTACCATGAATATAATATCTAAAATGTATGTATTATGTTGCATTGTAATATACCTACATTATTTTAAACACTGCTTTATCACTTTGTTTAATTGACTAAGTAAATAAGTATTAGTATTAAAATTAAGGAAACATTCGTAATTTTTTGATAATGTAAATGTCCTAAGTGCATGATTACAAAATAAACCAATGCATAAGGAAGTAGACAAGACGCGATGTGATAGAGATGAAATAGCAATGGGCTGCATATGTCGCTCGGGCAACCGCTACACAAATGCTGTCATACAGTAGTACCCAAAGGGTACTAAACGCCTACAGTGATACCCTGAAACCCGTTTGATAGACGAGCTCATCTTTTGGTAGATATAACTGGCAGCAAAGGACTAGGGTCCGAGAATGGTGGAAAGAGCTAGATGACCATGTTTTAACTATTTATTGAAATATTTAAAAAAAAAAATACGAATAGAATATTTAAATGAAAATCGCGTAAAATTACAAATATGTAACCAAAACAAAACGTCAATAGTAAAGGGCAACTTTTTACCACTATTACGATAGGTACGTAATTAAAAAATATCTATCTATCCGATATCGGTAATGATAATAAAGTCATTCTAAAATTTCTGTTAAATATTGTAACATAAACAGTTCATATAGATTCTTTATAAGTACCTACTATTATTCAATTTGGTGTTTGCATTTTTTTATTTATAATATTTTTTTGAATGACAACAAATAAGATATTGTTATAAAATAAAACAGTACATAATTAATGCCACTATGGTCGTGATTTTGAATTCCAGTTATTCTTTAGGCACGATTTATAATAGGACCAATAATACGTCATAATAATATATATGGATACAATATAATAATATGTAACAGTTTCTACAATACAATTTAATAATACACGCATTTTAGAGAATGTTCAAGGTTTTTCTAAAAAATATAAATTTAATATACGAAAGTATGTTTAGAAATGATATTAATTAGTTTTATTGTGGTTAAGTATTTTTAAATAAATGCTACCCGGATATTTTAAAAAACCTTGATATCTTTGTTAATTGTTCAGTTAAAACTATCAAAGTAGGTTTTATTTTATAATATAGGTATTTGAATATATATTATGGTGATAGTTTATCAATTAGTAACGAAAACTATTATGGTAAAAATACCCGCAAAATCACATAAATTTAGAAATTTCATGTTGTCTGATAACTTTTATTTCTTACCGCTAGTAGTGTTTAAAGCAGGTGATTTAAAAATCACCTGTACTCATTTTGAGTATCTACTGAAGGTGGAATTTGGTAGCTGTTATCAAAATCAAAAAATATACTGCCGCAATTGGAGCAATATCCTTGCAAAACTAACTACATTAAATCACGCGTACTATGACGTATTTCCGTATCTTACGGCAATGAGTGGATATTTTTTGTCAGTAATTTTTAACCACACTAATCTCATTAAGTAATATATTCAAATTATCTGGCAGTTTATTTTAATATCGTTAGTATATTCAGATCCATAGCAGAGTGGGGAAGTGCTGATTCTAATCCCTAGTCTGACAAAAATCACTTGATGTTTTTTGAGCCGTGTTCATGTCATCGCTAAAACCAGACATGTCACATCGATCACGGGATAGGTTTTGATCGATCACACTACAGATAAGAATCAAGCCGTAAAAATGTAAAAGCGTGTATATGTGATTGTGATATAAGAAGTTTTGTAGATGAAGTATTAATATGACCCTACTTTCGTCCAACTAATTTTTAAATTAACCATGAGAAAGCCCGCGTAACTTTATTGTGTCACTTGTTTTGTATATTATCATTGCAGCCTACCACATAAGTGAGAAAAAGAGAAGGAGTGAATCCCCGCGCTTTAAACTGAGTAGTAATTTTCTTTTACCGTCCTGCAATAGGCTATATCTACAGTATGTTAATATATTGACGATGAATGTAATAAGAGCCCAAAAGAGAACCGAAAGTTATCACGACGAAAATTGAGTGTTTTTTTTGTAATGATGAAAAAGAAGTTTTGTTTAATGTACAACGCTTTAGTGTCCTCAACTAAATAAAAAAGGAACGTCTGTTGAAGATTTGTGTCCAACAAAAACTTCTTGGCTACGTGTTAAAACTGTGAACTACCAAGCTCCTCCACTTTTAATCGACGACAACGCGTTTGGATTTCGCCTAAATCTTCTTGTTGGACAGTAAGAATGATAATTGGACATTGTGGTACATTATTGTAAGTTTTGATATTGTCTACTTGAAATTATTGGACATGTCTAATATGGCGATTGGGCAAAAACTATTCCTTATAAAATATGTGTGATAATTCTCTTTTCCATAAAATTTGACATGATCTACTTAGAATTAATCAAAGTAATAATAAAAAGTACTTTTTTACCGAGAACGGTTGCGGGTTGACTATACATTTGCCTAACAATTTGTAACGTATCGCCTTATAAATTCGTGGGTCTCGGATTTGAATTCCAGGTTTAACAAATTTATATATTATTTTTTCAATAATTCAAGAATGTTTGGACAAAATTCTGTCAACACAATCTTCACTCCGTAGTACCCATACATATGCTTAGCTGAGGACCGATATATCGTCTCTGTTCTGGCAGAACACACTAACTGGAGAATACTAGTTTTGAGTAATTTGACTTTGAAGTTGTTACAATGTTTGAAATGACCTATCATGTGAGTTTATTAATTAATCGTAAAAAGGATGACTTTAAAATAAAGACTGTTTATTTATTAAGAAGGTTTCAGACGGTAAAGTTTGAAATAAGGAACATTTTGGTATAATTAACTCAATATGTCATTTTTTTCGAATTAGTCTCTTTTGCCAGAACAGTGACGATATGATAGTTTGCTTTTTAACTTTTACTGTATGAAACACAAATTAAAAAAAAAAATCCAGATGCGAGGGGTCGAAACAACACCCGCTATGACAGAGACGAGTAGCCTAAGTGCCACAGTAAGGAAAATCATACTCTTATTCATGCTTGTTAAAAAAATGAATGCTTGTTGAATTATTAAATATTAGACTAATTCTAGTGTCTTACTGCGTTGCATTCGAAATACAAATAAAAACAACTAAGTAATGGAATACGCCTATATTTTTATTTGCAAAATTATATCTAAATCGATTTCCTACAAAATACTTTACGAAGCAAAATTAATGCCTGTGTTCAACTATTCTCAGATTTCGACGTGAGATAAAAATACATCGTTCAAAATAATTCACAAAGCAGCCAATAAAGAAACAACGGTCTACCACAATCAAGGTCTGTCTGCAAGCGGTCGCATTTCACCGGCAGGCAAAATTCTTTCAAACTTCATTCATCTTTAAATAATGGCCGATAATTTTATTCAGAGAAGGTCAACAATAATTAATTATATATTATACTGTGGTGACAAAATTCATGAAAGGTACTTATATTATTAATTGACATTATTCAGGCGCTTACAGAGAAAATTATAGGTATAATATTATGCTTTATTTCGATAAAATATTCATAATTTAATAATCCTTGATGCTGTGTAACTTGCAATGACCCGATGCGTCTTGCTACAAATTGGAAAGTCTACAATCAGCTGGTGCTAACGACTTACGTTCTCACCGTTCATTCGTTCTAACAAGAATACATATAAGAAACACGTCATAATATGTTTATCTTTTCTTCTACTTAGGTGTTCTAAGGTCGTAGAAATTGGCGCTTTTAAAGCTACATGCTGGTACGACGACAAATTTAGTCTATGGTTTCGTCATTGGAGAGTTATATTGAGAGATATTGGAGAGTGCCAACTCTAATGTAGATTATTCATTATTCATGCTAATCTCAATTCATTTTTACAGTTTCTACGTGTGCGTACGTAAAACCTCTAAAAACAAAGAACACGCGATTTTGACATGAATCTAAAATGTGAAGGCATGTAAAAATGATAAAAAAACGTTCATTGAGTCATGCAGGTGTCGATGAAGTGCGATACGCGTGAGGTGACTTCATTGTTGTTCTGGTGATTTCGGCTGATTTTGCTAACTGGCAATGTTCGTTTAAAGATTGAAAATGTGCTACAATAAATTAAATACCTACCAAGAAAAAAGACATTAAACATTATCCCCCCGTAGCGGCAGCTTATTGTGACACCACTTGACAGCACCTAACGTGATAATAATGTATTTGAACCTTAATTAGTATATGGTTCTGCGTCGCGTTCTAAGACTTAACTTGACTGCTTAGAACTGTGTTTATAGAATTAAATATATAACATATAAAATATAAATAAATACTATAATTACATTTGTTTGAAATCTCGAGATGTCGTAATATTAATATAAGTACTTTTATTATTTAGAATCGATTTTTTCAGATCACAATTCTATTTATTCTGTTATCCTCGAACTACCACCACGCATTTTACATGATATCGAAATACTTGCAAATTTCGTTGAATGATTTGCATTTATTTAAACTACCAAATTATTATCTGACCAAACCATCGTTTTTTTTAGGTTAAAAAAATCGACAAACTTTCAAAATTAGTTTCATTTGACACATTACCATTACAGATAAGTACTTAGATGTTAATCTTATAATATATTGACAACAACTGTCAGTGAAACAATATATTTTTTTTATTACATCCGTATGTAATAAAAAAACTTTAATAATTGTTAGATAAAATAAATACAAATTTAATGAAACTAAAAGTAGACATTTACTCTTTCATATTATAGTAAGTACTGATTTTAATATTATAACATGGGATTAGGCGGGCATTGTCGTAAGATTTTCAATCTCTGAACAAAACATTCAAAAGCCAAGGTTGTTGTTGATTTCTGTTGATTTTGCGTTTTGAATCGGCTGCTGTATTTTTTTTTAGATTTCAGATTACACAAAGCAATTTATTAAACACCTAATAGGCTTCAATATGCGCCAAAATATCCGCATATTATTATTAACATTAATATATTATGAAGTTATTGTTAACAATCGACCAGTGTAAATGATTATTTTATATAATTATCCTATACAGGAAACTCAATCTGTTCTGTGATCCTATATTAATAAATGGTCAATTGTACACCATATTTTTACTATACTACAGCCAGTGACAAACACTGCACTTTATACGTTTTATAACATTGCACTTTTTTTGCATTTGTTACTCCTAGAGTTGGGTTTCGGGAATTTCCCGACGGGAATACTCGAGAAATTTTCGAGATTTTCAATCCCGAATCTCGAGAATTGAGATTTTTAACATTTCGGAAAATCCCGGTTCCCGAGAATCATTTTTTTAAGAAAGGATTTTTTACAGGTTTTTTTTTAAATTTCCCGAAATCTCGAGAATTTTCGAAAATTCTTTTCTGGAAACCCCGAATCTCGAGAATTTAAAATTTCATCATTTCGGGAAATCCCGAATCTCGAGATTGATTTGCCTGATTACCTCGCATAAAATTAGATCAAATGATATTCACGTGTATTAGTGTAGGTATGAAGTAATACATAAATAATACATACAAATAGTAATACGTATTTTTAGAATATAGGTAATCCTATAGTGCAAAGTTATGGAGCATAATATATACTCTACTTGATTTTTGATAAAAAAACATTGGGTTCTTGCACTTCACCAAGGTCGATTATATTAGAATAATAATTACGAATAACGATGGGAGTGCTAATTATTTGTTATCTGCAAATGCAATGCGGTAACCTGTTTGCAATGAATAATGACTTTCGATTGCATATTTCGTTTACTTAATTACCATTTAATATAATATGCAACAAACGTGCAATTTCTACTAAAAATTTTAGCATATTGCATTCGAATTATTAGCAATAACAAGCACCACCGTTAAAGTTTACAGCTTCATGTCATGGCCTGATTATAACATAACCATGGGCCTTGACACACAGTAGGTATACACACTTGGCCCTAGATATGCAAAGAATGACATTTTTTAAATGTTGATTTGCCAATATTTTTTAATTGTGAAGAATGGTAAAATAGTATGCAAACGGCATAATTTAAATGGAACAGGTATTTATAAATTTAAAATTAATATAAACATCAAATATAATCGTTGCTTTATCAGACGTTGGTTGAATTAGTTGCCCTATTATGGATACAGTACACCGAGAAAGGTAGGTACTGGATTAATAAATATTTTTTATTGATAAGCAAATCATTTTGTATCGTGCTGAGTTGGGTGCTTATGAAATTATAGACACGTGTTGCATCGTTTTACATTATTTACAAAAGAACTTTAGATTATATATCTTTTACCGCTTTTCATAATATCGTAAGTCTATCCTGTATATGTCATAAATACAAAAACGCTTTTTTTTAATACAGTAATTTGAATAAAAGCTCGAAATTCAAAAAAATAAAACAAAAACTATGTTATTTGTCGTTGTATGGATACAATTTCGTTATTTAGGAAGTATTTTTATTGATTTTCGAAATAATATCGTATTATGAGTGCAAGAGTAGATTTAGTAGTTCTGGCGTATATAATAAAAGCTTAACTTTTGACCAAAATGAGATTTTACAATATTTTAAGGGCGTGAATTAAAATCCATATAATTCGTTATAATATATTACAATATGTCACTATTTTCTAGCGCTGTTACATATTTTTAATAGAAATCTGATTGATAATATTCTTCCATGGTTTCCCAAAGTTATCAAATTATAATATTATGGAACTGACATTACGCGGTATTTTATTTTATTCTTTGTTATACAAGACTAAATACTTCTGTTTGCCGTGAGTATTTATTTATTCTAAATAGCCTGTTATTGGCGATTGCAAAATATATATTCAATTCGATTGATATTTCATTATCATAATAATTGCATTAATATATATTGAAAGGCTTTTAAATCAACAGCCTCAAGGCTTTAAATTAGCGATAATTCAATATACGAATATATAACAAGCTGAAGCAACAGTACAAGTTTTACAGTAACGCATATCATATCAAGTTATTATCAATATTCTGGTTTGGTCACTGTTTTAAACTAAAAGTATTGAAATCTGGTAATGTATGTTCAATTGTACACGGTGATTGTAAAATTTACCCTATATATTATATCGTACATCGAATATAGCATTTCAAACCTTATCATAATGTCAATAATATTGTCTTTGACCAATGATTCGAGTTACCCCATCTCCACCCATCATATATATATTATGCAGCTGCGATTTGTGCACGGCCGCTTTCCATGACGCTATAAACGTGTCAGAATGAAAATATTCTTGTACCATACTTCTTTTCGCGAAACGAAGCTGCACGGGACTGATGTACCAATTCATTTTTTTTTAATTCTACGTGCCTTTCTCTACCACGGCACTTTGTATTAGAGTAAAATCTTTAGAATCAGTGAAAGCTCACTTGACTGCGTGGCGACCTCAGTCTTGGGTATCTGTTCCTGAGACATTCCTAGCCGTAAACAACTGTTTATGCCTCATATCCAAACATAGGGCATCGTGATACGCTCGATTAATCGTTATAATGGTATATGTAATAATCTACTGCTATGTAATACGATTATGTAATTTTGGTCTAAAACATACAATTTTAGATTTTAGAAGTAGGTATTCATTTCAAATAAATAAAGATTTTTTTTTTGTAAATGTTAATAAATGAATGTTTATAGATTACATTATCATTAGCAGTACTTATTTACATGTTGAATTTTTATTCTCATTGCAAATAATATTGGATACTTTCATTGATAGATTACTTTTTTGTGAGCACCGTATCTCAAAAAAGAGTTCAGGCTGTACCTGCATAATAATTTTGTATGCCGTTTGCCTTACCTTACATAATGCGCAGGCAAGCGAGTGAAAGTTTCACTTTAACTCCACTGATAAATGATAATAATACACATTTCGCTGAAAGCAATGCTTACTTGAACGAGAGCCGCCTTCTTTCGTACACAGGATTATATCTCGGAATAATTAAATATCCGGAAAGTTGCATAATGCCATTCGGAACTGCACAAAGATACACTGACTCAGTGTTTTATTAAAGGCAGTTTATTATTGATATGAAATGTATGTCGGCAGTCGGCACTAATATAAATTTCTTGCTATCATCCCATTAGTCAATTTATATAATTGTGTTGTTCTTACAAGTAATAATAAATTGTATATAATCTAATAATCCTTGTTATATATCTAGTAAAGCTCTCAGAATGAAAAATAATATTTTATAAAATTCCATTTTCTTTGGTGGTGCTTTACACTCCAAAAATTTAATACTATTATAAGTTATAATTAAGAAAAACCTCAGACATATCAGTTGACGTAGAAATTTTCAGTAATTCGCAATGTATTTTTCTTGTGTGTGACTTGAATGCTTTACATAAAAGCAATATAAATAGGTACCTACTCGTCACTTATCTGTTTTACGACATATAAATTAATTTAATAATTATATTGACTTCAATAATTAATATACAAGATTTAATAATTTATCATTCATCATTGAAAATTCATAACATAAAAAATCTTCAGAAATATAATATACATATGAAAAATTCTAGTTACAATAATATATTATACTGAGCGTACATTATGTACATACGTATTTAGCTTATCCAGCGAGGGCTCCACAACAAAGTACTGTCTCTAGTATTAATTGACCGTGCATATATCATCTAATTGTTACGCAGTCTGAATTTATTTCCAATTCCATTAATAGTGACTACATTATTTGTCATTTTTATCAATGTAAGAAATAACTATACTAACTTGATTAGCATAAGGAATACTTTGTATATTCTTTTTATGGCATTCTTGTACTTGTAGATAATTAAAATTTATCAATGAAGAATTATACATTCTTAAATAACGTGTATATTCAGTTACTTTTTTTGTTCTATGAATAATATAATATTTAAAAACAATTGTACATAGATACATAGTTACATAGATACGTAGATACACACAAACTTTGAATCATACAGCTCAGTATAATTAAAAAAAAAAAAGATTTTTGTATTATACAATATAATATTATGTTCTAAAGGTTGTTTCGAAGTATGTTTGAAAAAAAAATAATTAAATTAACACTATAATATATTAAGTACTGAATTCCATGTATTATGCCATATTATATTAGATTATTCAATTGTCGCCGTGTTATTTATGATTCTTGCATATAAATAACATTCAATTTCAGTCTATCTATGTAAATACTAATTTAAAAATTCAATAGAGGTTCAACACCCAACAAGAAAAAATATTTTCTATTATTATTTAAATCACGTCCATATTATATTAACTCTTTTTTTAATCCTAAACAATAATAACGGTGTAGCATTATAATTATTTATATCTGGCGTCAATTTAGATAAAACACAACATAAATACTAAAATATATATTATTAAAGTATAAAAACCTAACATCTTGTCGTATTAAGCTTTCTGATAATTATAATTATACACCCAAAAATTTTATTGGCGATTCTTTCATTATTGTTTATTTATTTTAAATAAGTCGAACAAAAAATTGTATTAATAACTGCAATTTTCAACAACACTAAATATATTTCCTATATATTTTTTTTATTAATATTAAATATATTTAATTGAACAAAGGTCAAGGACTTTAATTATTGAATTTAAGGATGTTTTCATATATTTTTTTATAAACAATGAAATAACATAATATTAAACACGATGCGTAGATATAATCGTTGTATGTAAAATTTTCATTGATTGATGGTTTATTTTTTTTAACACACACATCTGGTTATTAAGTTGTAGTTTTTTTAAAACTATATTAAGTATTCAGGAACATGATATTCGTATGTTATCATAATGTAATCCTTAATTATGTATATTTAACACTGTAAAAACGTGTAATAAATAAATTAAAAACGTCTGGCTAAGTTGACATGAAATATTTATGGAGAAATCAATTCGACAAGTTTATTAATTGCAAGTATTTTAAAATAATATTTATTTAATACTCGGTTTATAGACTGAAAATAATAACACGATAAAGACTATTTTTATACTTGGCCGGTAATAGTAATAACTATGCAGAAATAAATTTATTTTTCTATTGAACAGGATTCTCTGCCTTTCATTTAATACCGTACCGCTATTTGGTCAGTGTATCAATGTCTTCACTTGGAGTGCTTACCCAAAATTTAGATCTCCTTCAATTAAAATTTTAACGATCAAATTTTGTGTCTCCATTTCTGAATTATTTAGTTCAATGAAAATATAAGTAAAGTCAACCATTGTAGTTAAGTGCATAAGGCGCTGGCCTTTCGTCCGGGGATTTTGGTCTCGATTCTCGGAGACGTTATAATATATTTATGTGATGTTCTGAAAGCCTGGGTGTTTGTGATTGTTTCACTTATATTACTTATTATACTAATGTTTCCCTACACTACTGGCATTGGGCCTCATTACTGGTTGTAATATTAAAAAGAATATATTATACCTATATAAAATATTAGAATTCAAAACAATTCAATAATAAATAGTCAGGCGGCTCTTGTGGGTCTTCCACCCGAGAGTTGCGGGTTCGATCTTGGTGAGGACACAGCATTTATGTGATTTTCTCAAAGCCTGGGTGTTTGTAATTCTTCAAAATTATCAACAACCACCTTGTACGAAAAAGCAAGGACATAGTTAAGTATTAATAATTCAAAAAAAAAGTCAGTAATAAAACAAATAGTAAACGTTGTAAAACACACCAGTAACATTTTCAAAAAAAGAATTGCATTTCCTTCCTGAGACAACTAAGTTATTTCTACATCGAAATATGCATTTTTTTCGTAGATACGAGGGTGGGTCAATAAGTCCTTAGAAAAGCCGACAGGTGGCGCGACTAGTACTGCAAGCGGTTTGTTTTCATGCAGCGGCACTACCGATTCAGTATGCTGCGAAGTTTCAATCAGATTGGTCGGGTTGTTGTGTGTTTCTCGTACATTTAAAAAAAAAAATTGCTTGTGGAAAATGGAAAAATGGAAAATGGAGAAAATTGAGTTTAGAGTTGTTATTAAACATTTTAATATAAAAGGGTTAACAGCAAAGGAAATAAAAAATGAGTTGGATTTAGTTCACGGCATATCTGCTCCTTCACTTGCAACTATTTATAACTGGTTAAATGAATTTAAACGTGGTCGTACATCAACAAAGGATGAACCACGCTCAGGACGTCCTGTAGAGGTGACTACACTAGAAATGATCAATAAAATCCACGATATGGTGTTAAGTGACCGAAGATTAAAGTTGAGTGAGATAATTGAGGTTACAGGGATCTCAAAAGGTAGCGTCATTTCTATTTTACATGACAAATTGGGCATGAAAAATATTTCTGCAAGATGGGTGCCGCGTTTGCTCACAGTCGACAATAAACGCAGTAGGGTGGTGGCCTCTAAAGCCCTGTTGTTGCTCATGCAACGCAATCCGGATGAATTTTTTCGTCGCTTTGTGACTGTAGATGAAACATGGATACACCACTATACTCCCGAGACGAAAGAACAGTCAAAGCAGTGGATTGCGAAGGCAAACCATGTCCAAAGAAGGCGAAAACCGTAAAATCAGCTGGTAAGGTTATGGCTACTGTATTTTGGGATGCACGTGAAATTATTTTCGTTGACTATTTGGAAAAAGGAAAAACAATAACAGGGGATTATTATGCATCTTTATTGGACCAGCTAAAAAACAAAATTGAAGAAAAACGGCCTCATTTAAACAGGAAAAAAATCCTCTTTCATCAGGACAATGCCCGTGTTCACACATGTTTACGATCAATGGCTAAAATTGAAGAATTGAAGTTCGAATTAGTCGACCACCCACCGTATTCGCCAGATTTAGCCCCCAGTGACTTTTTCCTTTTCCCAAACTTAAAAAAATGGCTAAGTGGACAACGTTTTTTTTCAAATGAAGAAGTCATCGATCGGACAAATGCTTATTTTGAGGACCTTCCGAAAACTTATTTTTCTGACGGTTTAAAAAAAATTGAGAAACGTCTAACCAAGTGTATTGAGCTCCAAGGAAATTATGTTGAGAAATAAAAAAAAAATACAAAAATAAAACCTGTTTTAATGCTTTTTTCTAAGGAATTATTGACCCACCCTCGTACGTATGTATGTATCCATTTCTTGTGTGTATAATATAATTTTTTACATCTTGCGGACATTAACCGTAGCTGATGTGAGCAATATACATTTATAGGTTTTCACCCCCTCTATAAAACTTTATTAAAACCGCCCTTATTCACTCTGTCTTTTCAGATTTACATCATGGTCGTTCAAGCGCATTTATGTGCTTCTTCTGGACCACAACCGGCGTGCATAGTATAAAAAATAATATAAATTATTTTCTTCTGCATACACCTAATTTTTATGGTCATGGAGTCACCTTTCCAGCTACACCTTTATTCTGCAGAGGACTTGGTAGATACAGCACACCTGTGTTTTCCTATTCTTTCCTTTCCTTTAACGTTACCCATTTTTATTAGGTCAGGCAGAATAATTAGTGGATTATATTATAAATATTAGTTTAAGTGCATTATTAATATATTTTAATTTATTGTCATACAATTATACACTACATTATTATTATTATTATTAAACTGGCGCTAGGGGCCGTGCAGGTCCATGGCCGACTGCACAACGTTTCTCCAGGCATCTCTGTCCAGCGCTCTCTCTTCCCAGTTGACTATCCCCAGCCTTTCCGCATCCCTTTGAATGTTGTCCGCCCATCTCCGTCGAGGGCGGCCAAGAGGTCGAGTGCCAGCTGGTGTGCCTTTGTAAATCCTATAGAGAGTTCTAGATCTTTCAGATCGTACAACGTGGCCCGCCCATCTGAGCCTTCTTGACCTCAGAATATTAGTGATTCTAGGTTGGTATCGGTCGAAGAGCTCAGCGTTTGTGCGGATGCGCCACCGGTGGTTCTCATTGACGGGTCCAAGTATTCTCCGGAGGATTCTGTTTTCAAACACTTGGAGCGCCTTTTCTTGTTTTTCTGTTAAACCCCACGTTTCACATCCATACATGACGATTGGCTTGATGACCACGTTATACACCCGGAATTTCGTTTTGATGGACAGCATTTTTGACCTGAACAGACGACTCAGCGCGAAGTACGCTGCATTTCCACTTCTCAGTCGGTCAGACTACATCATCTATTAAGATACACTACATCATCTATAAAGATACACTACATCATCTTATTATGTATTACTTTTTATATTATCATTGATTATTTATTGCACCAACTACTACGACCCACTACTAATCAAAATAGGAAAAACTCGATTAAAAACTATCAAAACACATCGTTAGTTATGTTTTTTTTAAAATTACTATTCGCACATTTTCCGATCTCTTGAATATTTTTGCGATTAGAAGGCGTTTCATTTACGAACATATTGTGTTAACAAATAACGTTCTAAAATCAATTTTAGAAACCATAAATTATCACAGGACCGTAGAAATTTGAATGAAAAAAATGAGAGCGGATAGCGTGTCTGTGGTCAATTTGTCAGTTGTCTATGATTTATCGATAGTATCAGAGACATAACTAGAACACGACTCTGTAACATTTAACTTATCAACCAGATTAGTAAGGTTCGAAAGAAAATATATTTACCTACGCTAATACGCTTAAGAGTGATATTATCAATTTTTAGTGAGGTAGGTTCTGACATCGCGTATAATATTATTTCTTTTGGTAGGTAGATAATAATATTTTCCTAGTCTCCTTTGTATTAGCCGCCGACAGCTGATAATTGTCTATTAGTGGGGTGGGGTTACTGCTAAAAGTTGGTGAGTCTCGAAATCGTGTTAATATAGAGTAATTTCAATTTGAAGTTCGGCATGCCCTTTAATATCAGGTATAATGCTAATTTCTTTCTGCTTCATATTGTGCATGTTCAGTATATTGGATGACCTTATTTTTTTATTGTAACATACATATTTATAATATTTTTTTTTGACCATGACCGATCCTAATAAGATCTAAACACCTAAAACCCAAGACCTAAAAAAGATCATATTATGGGTCTCCGCAGAGTGGTGGTTTGTTTTGACATATTTTGTTTTTACGAGAAATGGATGTCAGCCACTTGCTCAACCTATTAGATCCATACTCTAACTCAAACACAACGATTATTCAACAATCTCAAAAAAAAAATTTCACCGAAGCGTTATTACTTTCATATGTCATCATCTTAGATTATAGAAAAATATAGATAGAGCTATTGCAAGTGTTTGTCTTTCAAAACATGACGAACTTTTTCACGCACTTACCTCGCCCCCTTCACGCTTCCTCCGCGACCCTTTCCTGGGTTATTCGAAAATATGTGTGACAGTGTGCGTGTCGTAGTGTTGCCAGATATCGAATATTTATTCCAATGTTATAATTTTACAAGCGATGTTTTTATAAATTATATTATGGCAACACTGACGTGTTGGCTATGCACTTGGTAAAACATTACTCGCTAAAATCGGTTCATACGGAGAGCTTGATCATCATATTACTGCGAATATTTCGCAGTCTTTGTCACAACCATTGATAAACGTCACTTACTGCTTTAAATAATAACGTATGTATATTTGTAAGGAATAGTAATATATAGTCATCTGTTCCCGGTACAACAACTCACAGTGAGCTGTGATACGGCAAACTTCATACATACAGCCTAAATATCATCGGTAAACATAGCAGTGGCTTAAAAACCTTTATCATCGGTACGAGTACGGTTTCGGGTAGCGGATGATATAAAATAACTCCGATGCCAGCTGACCTTTGTTCAGGGATGACATGATATGACTAAAGAAATATTTATTATCAGGGAATATAGAATTCATTGGCTTAGTTGAATTAGTTGGGTTATAGGGTACAGATCTCGGGTGTGAAAAAATATTGGATAAACTTAACCATGTGTTATTTTAAATAGTTACGTCTGTTTCATTATACACTCTGTAAACATGACAGGCATTCGATATTTAATAAATCGGAATCCGCTACAAAACTTCTACCACGCCCCGTAGGGTAAACTAGTTCCAATTTTTTTTTATTCTTTGTTTAGTGGTAGATAAATAAATCGACGGTATATAAATGTAATCAAAGAAAATGTAGATGCCAGATACCTGTACCAAAGCCTTTGATGTTAATGTTTATTTCATTTAAATGTTATAATATATTATTAATCACACGAAAAAGTGATTAATAATTAAATTCCATATTAAGTTGAGTGAAAGCTATTTCTTTATTAGTTGTGAATGTATATCAAAATATCTTCTGAACAAAAGTCTCCGCAAATGCCAGCTTTCTTTCCGTAGGATATGTTGAAATATTTTTTATTTATTTTAATGTGGCAATGACATTAAACTTGATGTCATCGTTTTGCATAGAAATTTCACCTTGTACATACCATAATAATATAATATAAACAACAACATTGCCATACTTATAGCGTATTTTTCTGTTTTATTATAGTTTTAACTGGATTTTTTAAGATCAAATAAAATTATTTAGATAAGTCGTAATAATTTTACAAATGTATCTATAACTTGGCTGTATGTTGGTAATATTTTTAGCTAGACTGGCTATAATTAGTCAATAATTCAACCACTATTACGTGTAAAAGAGGATAACATTACAGTCAAATATTTTCTGGCTTCAAGTATCTACATACATTGATTGAAACATAACCTTTTTTTAACTAATTGTACGTGGCAGTCCGATGGAAATACACCAACTGCATGAATAAAAGGTATTGTGTGTTTTTTGTGATTTGAATTTGTATAAGTACACTAACTTGATGTCTTATAACTTAAAAATAAAAAAGGTCTAAACTTTGTGATATTATTATGTTAAGTTGACACTGATGTAATGAGCAAAAAACGGTATTCATATAATATTATAATGACGAGTTCATAATGTTTAAAATGTAATTTATCGATTCAACTACCCATTGAATTTATTTTATTTCTAAGGTATACATTACACCATTATCATGACACTCACGACAGTGAAGCGGTAACATGTAGGCTTATAATATCGTGGATGCTGGGCTCGAATCCTGGGTCTGGCAAATTCAGATTTTGTTTTTTTTTCCATTGTATATTTGGATCCAGAGTATGGACTTAATAGATTGAGCAAGTGGCTAATATCCATTTTTCGTAAAAACAAAAAACAAAAAAAAATTAAACGTCATACTATGATCATCTTTTGATCAAACATGGCGATGTATGTATTTTAACATTAAAAAACCAAATTAAAAGTTCAAAACGTTCACAACATGATATTATGAAACATTTTAGAAAATATATTATGTAGCATATCGTAATAGATTTTTGGGTTTTTCACCGCGTGTACTTCTTCCTTCTTTCCTCGACGTTCCGGGCTCATTACAGAGGCCATTGTCGAAACTCAAAAATCTATTACGATAAAAAAAAAACAACCATAAAAGTCTCAAAGACTATAGATTATGTAGCATACTATAATTATGTAAAAAAACAGCGTGATTAAAAAAAATATATACAAATTATTCGTTATTCAAACATTATTGTAATATAAATTATAATTAAATTCGTTATCTAGTCTTAGTTATTTTGACGTTTAAACTATTTATACAGAAGGTTTTTTTTTAAACTTATTTCAATTTTATTTTTAATAGTTAAATCACATAAATTAAAAAGTATAACATATTACTTAATATAAATTATGAATTTTAGTTTTATATTCCTATCTGGAATTTATAAAGCGTACCTATTTATGTATAGGAATGAATGACAGTTGTTAAATATAATATAGGTATGTATTTTATGATATACTATAGATCTGATATACAATACCGATGTCTTGTACGAGTACAACTATATTGTTATAATATTATTATGACACAAAAATTATCAATTCTAATATTATTTTTAAATGTAAGAAAGTATCGTTGTTTTTTCAGTGATAGTTATCGTAACATCAATAACATAGTTATCTAACATAAATCAATTAGTCAAAGTAAAAAAATATACGTGTGGGAATGATCCATCTAGTATAAAGAATTGCTGCGCATCTCGAGTAGGCATTTGTTTATTTTTTGAACGTAAAAAAATTAACATCGCGTGGAACGATCATAATATTAGAATATTTCGACCCACGACTTAGCGATAAGAATCCTTTCGTATTCTTAGTCACCAGTGATATTCAAGATATTTAATCGTCAAAACATACTTTTATAATATTTTTTCCGCAAAATAAAAATAAATAAATAAAAATATAGTCTTTTGTTTGAAGCAATTAGGAAAGGATGATACCATAACACACAAAATAATGAGATATATATATAGGTTGCCTTCTGGATGAGGCTATAGCAAGGTTTAATTTTTAGAGAATATTCAGGTAGGCCTTGTATTTCTTCACTTTTATTATATGACCGTTATTAATTTGTAAACCGAAATCAGCTTTATAATTTCGGTCCAATGGTGATTGGCTCCCCTATTTTTGTTGCTGTTACTTATACAATATTTTAATGAACGCATATATTTCCAAAAACCGATAAGTCTACAATTTAATATTAATTATTGTAAACGGTGTGACAGGGTAGCTAAGGCCTCCATGCCCCCTTCATGTCCACCCCTTTATCATTCACCCTTCATCCGCTATTACAACGACTAAGACCATAAAAGGTCGCTATTGAGATAACCGTACCATTGGTATCTTAGTTCGCCTTGCTATTGTCAAAGCGTACCTTTATAAGTTGGTGTTTAAAATTTATTTACATTTATTTTTATAATCGTAAAATTTTCCAGTTAAAGAGGTGCTTTGATGCGTCGAAGGTTTGTTATGATGGGTGTGAATATGTGGCAAATTTTAAAAGGAAAAGCGTGGTATTGAAAGAATCAACCGATACAGATACCTATATGTAATACCTCGTACCAATTAAAAGATTATGTTATTTTTAAAGGCCGCACATTGGTTAGCTATGCATAAAACAGTTAGGTATCGAAACTGAAAGTGATACGATGAAATAATGATGTAGGAAGGCACTAGGCCAGGCCAGAGGCAAGTCGCTCGCGCCATTTACTAGCGCCAGCCGTGATACACATTTTTTCCGTCTCGCGTGGAGATTTCTTTTTTTTCCGTTCTTATGAAACTTTTATTGGCCCCGTCGAAGAAAGTGATCGCGGCCCGCCGAAGAAATGGAAAGCCAGTGGTACCGTAATCCCAATTTAATATTATGACATTTCGCTTTTTTACGATCTCTCAAAAATGTAATCGTATTACTATCGCCTCCGGGCGTTTAGCTAGTTTTTTGTTATTGTTGTATATATGGTAGGTAATGGGCCGGCTATTACGTAGTGTTAGTGCATAGAAAAAAATGGCTATTTGCAACAGAAGGCTAGCGAAGTAAAAATAGACGAACAAAATGTGTTGGTAATAACGCCAATTATTAGATAGTTTGAGAAAATACGCAACTAATTTGAATATACAAAAAAATGCAATTTATATTGGATCAAAATTAATCAATCTATCATCACTGTGGCTACTCTAAAATGAAGCCGTCTTTTAAGCGACCTACACTCTTCTGCTTCTCTCATGTCAGAGTGAAGGCTGGTTGGGAAGTAAGTTTATTCTCTTGATCACTCATTGACGCTCTATATATATTTCGTTCCTTCGCTGAATGCTACCTCAGTGGCGAAGGGTGTAGGTAGGCTGTTAAGATCCGGCATAAATAGTGCACACTAAACTTTGCCAGTCATACGTATTTGTATTCATTAAACTAAGACTACAATATATGCAGATAGTGACCGACAAGTTTAACGTGAGGCTTCGTTGTGTTATTGCTGCGTTGTCGGGGCACCTAAACTTGTCGGTCTCTAGTGTTGGTCAGTTTAAAAAAAATAAACTCTGCGTAAACCATGCCATATTAGATTATAGTCAAAAAATAGTTGTATCTGTATGACTGAAAAAGTGTGCATTATTTTTTCGGATCGCACGTAGCATACTTACCTAAACTATGATGATTTGGTTTTGGCATGTTTTAATTGATTTTTAAATTAAAGAGCACTATCTGCGTATTGCAGTCCTAGTTAAATGAAAACAAATACGTATGATTGACAAAGTTAAGTGTGCATTATTTATGTCGGATCTTAACAGCCTACCTCCACCCTTCGCCACTGTGCTACCTAATATTAACAGTCTCTCCAAAATTGCATATTTGACAAGCACGGGAAGGATACTACCTTTAACGTTATTTATTCAGATGGAAGGGATTATAGCATACATATATAATTGTCAACAGTCAGTACTTTATTACTGATCGATTTGTACTGTGCCCTGTCTCAAGAATTCTAAACCTTTCACACCAATACCTATTAACCTCAGAGCAATAATACTAAATATATAGGGTATCTATCTTTGCGTATGATGCACAGTAAAACCTAAATATTATTATTATTAACTTAGGTACCTAAAACATTATAATACTATCTTGCGTCTCAGTACAGCTACCAAATTTAAACACAACACAGTTAACCATAATATGTTATACTAAATTAACTAAAGATATTGACGGGTAATTTTATATTTCGCATTAAAAAAAATACCTGTCCCGGTTCCCGGTTTTTCCCTAAGCACATAAGTCAAACCAATATTTACCGGCTACACTTCTAGATTCACTAGATTATTCATATCTTTTATCTTACTCTAACGCATATCGTGAAGATTATAGCATGTCAAATGCTTTCTCACTCACACTTATGGTTAGTTTTTATTCAGTCTTTGGTATTAACCATATTTAAAAGAAAGTAATTGTATATAAACATAAAATAATATAAGTAGGTAACAGAATATTGTGTCAATTTAAAAAATATATAATATTGCCTTAGATTTACTAGGTTAAAATAATCCTTTTGCTAAAGAAAATGATAAAAAATACCTTTGACTGACAAAGTTCAGTGTGCACTATTTAATATATCAGATCTTAAGAATCTAGATTGACCCTTTTCCACTGAATGACAGTATATACATATATATATAAATACCAATTGCATTAAAACACTTTACGATGAATCTACGTGTCTGTGAATGGAGAGCTTAACAAAAAGCTTCACTTCTGCTGCGTATATTTACAACACATTACAGTACATTTTTTCTCATCAAGGCTTTATTTTATTTATCTTAAGTCTTTCTGACCGAGTCTATGTATACTTACCCGAAGACTGCTTTTTTAATTATTCCGATTTTACGGCTCGCGTTTCTTTTTATTATTTTTTAAGATACTAATAATCAAAACAAAGACAAACAAGAAAATTTTAGACAGTTTAAAAATAAGCGCATTTTATATGCTATGATTATTGTATATTAATTCTTCTCATTTTAAAACAGGTAACACAAAGCATTTTAATTCATTGAATTTATAAATAGTGAGTAGGTACATTTTATTTTGTTTATTGTAATATATTTCTTTCACAATGTTTTTTATACTAATTCATTATTAAAGATTTATTATGTAGGTAATGAATATTACGTGTGTATAGTATCATAAAAGTATTGTTAGCAATACAACAGCATACTCGTATCTTATTAATAATAATTTATCATAAAACAATTACATTGTTATTAAGAGTCATCTTCAAATCGTAAAAACATTAACATTAACATAAAAAATATAGTTTTTCTTTATAATTACTATCAATTACACTGTTTTAAAAGGTCTTGCGAATCCTTGACCGTTTCAAAATTTATATCATTTAGTAAATTTAATTTGTTGCGAATCCTTTTCTTTATCCTGCACGGAGTGACCCCAAGTTCCGCATTCTCAGCAGAATGTATTGTTTACTGAGGTCATAAAGGTCCGTTCACCATTATCGATGTATTTCCGCAAATATTTAAGTACTTACACGCTTTTCAATCGGTTTGTTCACCTTAAGACCACTGCACGGATACGTTTAGTATCACAAGAAGTAATTTTGATTTAACACACTTGTGTTCAAGATATCGCTTAGTGTTATATGCTTTTTGAGTAGTTATTGAGTACAGTAGTTAAAACTTAAAATACATTATTATTACAAAACACTTCTGACTTATGATAAATGACTTTTAATATTGCATTGTAAGTTATCATCAGTAATAATTGGACTTGTTGTGAGATCATAATGTTATGATAAGAATTAGTTATTTTAATATTTTGAATACCTAATATCAATATAATAACTTACTAATAAATGTGTAGGTATAACTGTCAATGTTTAGTGGAATAAAATTGTATAATTTCGTTTATCAGTTTTGAGAATATCCTATCAAAACAGATGACTTAGTTATATTTATATTGTAATGTATACTAACGTCAATAGCTAATCTTATACTTCGGCTTACGCACAGTTTGTAATGTCGTGGGCCTCAGGTTCAAATCCAGAGTCTGGCAAATACAAATATTGTTTTTTCAATTTCAAAATATGGACCTAATAAGTTGAGCAAGTGGCTAACATCCATTTCTAGTATCAACATAATATATCTTCTAATATATAAACCTCTACTCTGTGGACGCCCATATGATCCTATTAGGATCGAATATGGTCAAAAAAAAAAGAATAGCCCGTTTACACGTGGATAGAATTACTAGTGGAAGTACGTATTCGTGACCATAAAAATAAAATGCAAACACGTATTATCATGCAAGATGCAAGACTGCATGCAGGATCAAACTAGTTTAGCGGCTTTTGAACTGTCATGCGATAGTTGCAACTTGCATGACGTATGCAACCTACCAGAAAAAATACAAATTACACCGCGAAAAGCATTTTGACGTTTACCAATTTCCATAACCTGACAAATATCACCATGCAATTACAACAGTGCGTCTCGCTTACGCTTGAAGAATGAGATTGGCGAGACAGTCGGCACTTTTGCATGTAAACAGTTATTCAACCATTAAATTCGCGCCATTACCCTTTACCAATTGAGCCATCGGCTTTTAATGTAAATGTAAATTGCATCGTGATTAAGTAGGACGGAGGTGGCTTAATTGGTAAAACACGTTGGTGCAAATCGAATGGCGTCGTAATATTTTAACACTTTTTCTCTTAGGTATATATTTGACGTGTTTTTAAATTATATAGGTATGTATTTAGGTAATTATATACGCCCACGGTGGCCGCGCGGCTTAAGCGATGGACTATCACGCCGTGGGTCCCAGGTTCGAATCCTGGGTCTGGTAAGTACACATATTGTTTTTAATTTGTGTTTGAGTCAGGGTATGGACCTAATAGGTTGAGCAAGTGGCTGATATCCATTTCTCGTAAAAAAACAAAATCTATTAATACAAACCTCTACTCTGTGGAGGCCCATATGAACCTATTAGGATCGGACATGGTCGAAAAAAAAATAGGTATAATGTTATTATTTATTTTAACCATTAAGCACCTGACTAGAAAGCGCTAAAATGGATGTCATAAAATATACTAATTTTAATAAATATTATTAATAATTCCTTAGTTAATACAAAACGATTTTAGAAGTGTTAAATAAGTTCGCGTGCATTTATTATTTTTCAAAGTTCATGATTGTCAATGTTGGCAATTTGGCAGACAATCGTTGTCGGTCGTGGTTGTTTCGTGTCGTGTCGTGAGCTGAAATCGGTCATGGGGGCAAATTGGCCGATTGCTTTTGTTTTTGTCATTTTTTTTAAATATTATTATCTTGCGCTGTTTGACTCATTCCTGCCATTCATTGTTACTTTATTTTTATATTCAGTGTGGCGTTTAGGACAGTACCGCATTGTTAAGTAATATATTGATGATTGAATATTAACTATACTTATGGCGTTCTGTGATCCGGATCAATCTGTCGTCAAAGCAAAGTGAGACGAATCGTTTTACTAGTCTGTATTTAAAAATGACAATTTTACCAGTATCAGGCAGCAGTTATCATTTATCATGCCCGCATCGATTTTTTAAATCGGTCGTAGCCAATGCGGTGTCGGCGTTCAATATACATGCGTCTTCGTTCAGTTCACTTTGGATATAACGTTTTTCCTATGCCACACATTTCGCTAATTTGTAATTATTCACTCGAAGCTTGATAAATGGAAAGCCTTAACGGCACACATGCTCAGCGTAGGTGAAAATGGAGCATTTATGGTATTTTCAGAGTATAACCCTTGACATTCCTTAAACGTTGTAGATAATCTATTTATATAAATTTGAAGCCTTACTATCCTTTATATTTATGTAAAACATTTGATGACTGCATAAAGTATTTGTATTACATAAAAAAGTATTCTTTTAAATGCTGTCATCAAATGTTTAAAATAAATATAAAGGATATTAAGGCTTCAAATTTATATAAATAGATTATCTACAACGTTTAAGGAATGTCCAGGGTTATGCTTTGAAAATACCATAAAAGCTCCATTTGACCTACGCTGAGCATGTGGGCCGTTAAGCTTAACTACGATTTGCCAATTTGTTACCATAATTCACCAATAAACGTCACGCTATATATTATATTAAGAAAAATCATGATACATTAACGTACGGATTATTAAAGACTTTGAACGCATAAGTATTGCCGCTAAATATACTACTCAGCACATCTGTAGGTAGATAATGTATTGCGACAAATATTACAACATTTCATTTATCGATGACTCTGCTAGTGCGTTACTTAGTATACTGTCACGAATGAAATGCTTATACAGAATAACGTGTTTATTTATTTCACTTTTTTTAAGATTCAGCTCTGTCGAATGCATTATACTATTATAACACAAAAATAGCATCGCGAAAAAGTATCATTGCTCAAATGTGTAATCTCTTTGGGCAATTTTATTCGCGTCCTCTCACTTTTTCGAATAAGTTCTCATCACGACATCTTTGTCATTGTTTTATTTTTTTCTGTCTACAATCAACTTTACCTTTACAAATATTTTTTTTTTGATAAACTTTGACATCGTCACGAGAAAAAAATCCTAGACAAATAAAAGTATTATTTTTTGAGTATTTTGTTGTATTAAATGGATAAATTAGACGGCTATAAAATATTTTTATGGCTTATTAAAATATTAAAAATAATACTTGACGCTTTTTAAAGATTAAAAAAATTGATTTATTTTACTAAATGAATAATAATGTAAACGATTTTTTCTTATTTTCTTCTGCATCATACCTTATAGGTGGATTTATCTTTCCCCATGGATGACATCTCCTTATTTTTATCTTTTTTTAATATCCTCTAGTTCCCAAATCTTTGAAAAATTCTATGGTTTCGAGATAATCGTGTTTGAAATAAATCACAATTTTTAAAATACTCCTTCTTTGAAGTTAATTCCTTTATCTTTTTTATTTTTTTACATTATTTATGTATAATTAAGTCTGAGATAATATTGTGTTATATTCAATGTTTTGAATTAGTAATTTCAAAAAGAGCGCAATTCTATACAGACATTCAAATCTTAATTTCGTAAAATCGTGACATATTGCGACAGAATTATTGAAGACAAAAATTAAAATAATTAACAAAATTGTTTGTTGTTTCTTTAAGGGGATTATAGATCAAATTTAATAAATATATCAAGATAGGATAAAAACACACTTTTCTTAATTATTATAATTTGATTTTCTGCGTTAAAAAAATACCTATCTGACAATTACCTACGCGGTCGCAGTTTCCTCGTGTCAATCCTATCAGACACCATTAGCGAGGGTTGAGACTTTCCAAAGACATAGATATTTTCAGTGACGTGCTGTGTATTTTGTTTTCGAATTTTTATTTTTCTGTAATAAATTGTATATGTTTTTCCTTTATATTTTCTCCTCTCTTGTGAGGGTAAAATTTGTTATAATGTAAATCTAATATTGTGAACGTCTTGAATTTAGATTTGTTATATCCACAATATTTTTTTAAACAAATAAATAAAATAAGTATTGTACAGACAATGCAATGTTATTAGTAAACATTTGAAAGGTATTTTTTTCAAAAACCTGTTATTTTAAATGAAAGGTGGCGCCTAAAAATGCAGACTCACATCAATTAAATGATTATGCAAACTTTATTTATTTAAAATGGCAATAAAAAAATACTTAAACATCTGCTTGATTGGCAAATTGATAAATTCTCACAAAGGAAACGTAAAAAAAAATGATGAATTAGCGAAACGCCATAAAACCGATACTAATTAATAAGTAAATAATTTCACTTGCGATTTATATTGAATTCAATTTTATTATCCAATTAATTTGGCGCAGGTATTTAAAATATTATAGAACTATGTGCAGATTTTCAAATAAATCTGTAATATATTATACTAAATAATTTTAAAATATTTGCAACTAATGGGATTTAAAGCCATAACCATCGCATTTTGGGCTATATGCTTTACCATCTAAGCTACTGATTTACATACTAATAAAACTGAGGAGTTATTTTAAGATCCGTTAATATTGGTGACCATATTTGATATACATTATTTTATTCGTAATGGTTGCAATAATACAGGGTTTTTATTATTAAATTTAATTTCACTTTCAAGTCGGCTTCCAAAAAGACATTCTAAAACTGCTCTTTATATTAGGTATAATATTCAAAATGATATAAAAAATAATTTTAACCCATAAAAGTAATATTATCAATTAAAATTCCATGCAAAACTGGATAGTTACACAATTGAATAATATCATTAACTACGCACAAGGAAGTCAGCTGAAGAATTTAAATAAATAGCATTTATTTATTAAAAAATGTAGACATTCCTGGTTGGTTTTTAAATACTTATGCTCTAAATATTTTAACTCTATTGTATGATTTATTATTTATTTAACTATAATTTGGTAGTAACACTTTTTATATTGTTTTAATAACATCAAAATAATTATTCATAATTGTGGCCGATTGTCATAACACATTTTTCAAGTTATAAAAAAATATAGAATATAGCCAAATTCAATAAAATCGTAATAATATGTGTATGCTAATATTATTTATTTCTATCTTTTCAGGTAAGTCACATAGAGTATCTACCCTACGCCCTTGAGAAAACAGTCGAAAATAATTCCATAAAGAGGTATTTTTTGATTTACTACCGCGTTATGAACATTTTGATTAAAAATCATGCGTTTGTCGTTATTTCTTTACGATTCCATTTAGACGCCAGAATATTACCATATTGGCGCCGAATAAATCAAATAAATTTTATAATATAAATGTTAAATAATAGATATAGCATAGTCATATATTGAAACAAAAAATAAAACGCCGCCGCGTGACTTTTTTCCTTGCCCCCTCACATATGTTATTATGTTACAATAGGTACCCCTCTCCTGTAAAATTCACTTACCTCGGTGAGAAATAGTTAACCCATCTAGGATAAGTTAAAAAGGGAGAAAATGAATTAACACACAGTTTTAATTTTGTAGTAAATTTTACAAGAGTTTACGAAAAGTATTGTAACTTGTTTATTATGGGTTTAATTTCAATAATTATTTATTTAAATTCTAATTTTTATTATTTTCATTGTAGACAAACTAATTTAGAAATTAATTTAAAATTGTAGGGTTTTTACAGAATATTGAAAAATAAAAACATATTTTATTACCAAGAACAAGTGACGCCGATTGCCCAGAATCACTTGGTCAACAGCGGCGTCAAATTGGCGCCGATTGTCTACAATGGGAAATATGGGAAGATTATTGCAAGCATGATAGGGAAACTTTAGTAAATACGGAAATTGTTTCTAATACTGGATCTTCGCTTTTCTGGAGAAGTAGACAGTGTCATCCAGCATTCCAGCATCCATCAACAGAAGATTAATTTTTTTATATGTAGGTATGTAAAATCTGAATGTTGAATGTCATTTAATATAATTTTGATTCAGTAGTAGAAGTATTCAATAATCGGTACCTACACTAAATTTCGATTTAAATACATATTCGCTTACAACATAAACGTATGAATTAAAATCACCCACGAGAATAAATTATACCCCGGTGCAATGGACTATTTATTTGCCAACACTAAATAATAAATATGAGATACTTAGTTCTAAAAGTTGTGGTTTATATTATGACCAATTTTATTTTAATGGTCAAAACTTGTTGACAATAAAATATTAAAAGTGTATCACAAAATTATGTAAAGCAATAAATAATTCATGCTCAATAAATAAACCCACCTGCAGATTTAGCTGAGATGCAAATCAAAGTGATTATCTATCTGTAGACAAATTGAATATTACTATTTTGTACCCTTTCCGTAAAATTAAAACTAAAGGCAATCAACTTTATGCTATTTCAAAAATGTTTAGGAAAATTATTGTCATTAATGATAAATTAAACAGAGTATGGAATGTTGAAAAACCTGTTCTGTAAACTGTCTATACATCAAAATTTAATGTATATTAATGTTGTACGCATGTACTCGCCTTTTAGTCCTTAACACTTAGCAATATTTTGTTATTTTGAAAACAAGTTTGACAGTGAATAATGCAGGCCAATAACATTAAGTGATTTATTCGTTTTTTATTAAGAAATGATAATATTTAAATTAAGAATTATTTTTCATTCACCAAATAGGTAGTACTTCAAAAAGAGATTGTAAAAATGCACTGATAAAATTAATGTTGTTTATTGTGATTTTATACGACTAAGGAAAAAAAAACTGCATATATTGCAATGACTTAAAGCTGAGATTAAGAATGAAAATGATTAGTTGAAATATTTTTTTCTAATTATATGAAATAGAAGCATGGACACCCACAGAAACAACGATCAGAAAACAGCTTGAATCTTTCGAAATGTGGGTGTAAAGATGCTTGCTCTATGTCAACTATGGCATAAAAATAGAAGAAATTAATCTCAAATCAATACAACAATAGCACAACAACAAATAAATACATAATTTTAAAACACTTCTGAGAAATGTATAATCACACAAATACAATATCCAGCAGGTTCGAACCTGCGTTCCCCGGTAGTCACCCGCATGTGTACTGACCACTAAGTATTCTAATTACGACGAAGTTAACTGTTGTTTTTTTTCAGACTATAAGTTAGTATATATTCAATTTAATATTACCTCATTAGGTATATTATCTCAACACTGGCAAAAATATGCAAAATTTTAATCCCTCGATGTTGGAATCAAGGTTAAAAAAATTTAAAAAATCCCGGTTTCAGATATTTTCAGAGATTTTTCAAGTTTGCATAAATTTTGTCTGGTATTGAAAATCTTACCCGCAACGCATGGAATCAAACTAGGAAAGCACGAGTAGGTATACTAGCATCTGCATTTATTAGTAGGTAACTACGTAATGTTGTTAATACTAAAATACCACATTTCACCCGGATATTATTCTACCGTATGTTGCTATTTCAGCTAAATATACGTTTGTCTTTTCATTGTAGAGTGCATTGTATAGCAATAATTTTATTTGTTTATTATTAGAGCGATGCAACAACTTCGCACGTTTTGCTCGTGTTACAATTATTTTTTATTACAATTGTTTTGCTCTGGCAGTACGTTTTAATAAACGGGAAACCAACGGCTACTTTCATTTATTACTTACTATTATACGGCAATTTATTTTATTATAGAGCAGTGATTACCAATCAAGGTTTTACGGAATCCTAAGGTACTGTGAATTCATACCGAAATATTGAGAAAATTTTATAAAAAGTACAACTTTTCTACTTGCTTTGTAATTGAGTAAACAAATCATATTGTAGCTATCATTATTCTAGTATTTTTTAATAAAAAATAATTAGTTTGATATATATTGACATAATGATTATTACAGAATACTGGCGGTAGTCTACTTTCAAACATACAACTTTAGAAATTTGCCATTTCGTACATTTTTTAAATTTAGATTTTTGGTGATAATGTATATGTCACCCCTCTTTCCTTTGCTCCCCGTCACCTTCTCAAATACGTAAAAGGGTGGTATTCAACTATCTCTTGACAAATTTATAAATAAAACACTGATTGCTAATCATTGATATACTACTGGATGAATCATATGCTTCTTAAAATGACGCCCGATTTTCAGCGAGTCGGCCTTTGTTAAAACTTACTGGGTAAGCCCGATGTAGCTTGCATCTTACTCTAACTAATAGTCAGCGCATGACGACTTGCTCTGTCTGCTTTGCGTTGCAGCCACCCTTAGGTTCACTATTCCAAGAACGCAAATTTAGTTTTACAGCCAGGGCAATACGGGTGAAATTCGGGAATCCATGTTATCGGTCTTAACGCATTATACCTACAAGGAAATATTATAAGACGGTATTCATAATATCTTTTGTGGTACATTTTTAAAATGACACTTGTATGGGAACTGCTCATCTAGTAGTATATCAATGTTGCCAATACACCTGGTTAACTTTATTATACCCATTGATAAATACATATTTTAAAGTATACTTTTTGATGTTTTTTTTAATCCCTCTACTTTAGAACATTCAACATACTAACACATTTTCAGGAACCAATTACGTGCAAAAGTCGAGAGCCGCCTGTATGTTAATGTAAAAATTATCATCATAAAAAAACTATTCACTACGTGTTGGTTAGCCAGTTGGTTTTTAGTAACTTTATCTGGTTCCTAGCTCACTTGCACTTCTGTAGTGATTGCAGAGCTAACACGGTGAAGAAGAAGATTATTAAATACATAAACAATATGTATTTGTAATCAGTAAATCAGATATAAATTGAAAACGTTTTTCATTTATTTTTAAGTAGAGCTTTTTTATAGTTGTCGAGACTTTGTTTATATTAGTCAACTAGGCATTCTAAGATAGGTACATATTTAAAATATATATATATATATATATCATATTTCATTGTTTTTTCTATCCGACAAAAATTAGGAATCGCTGTTATAGAGGATAATATATTTAATGTATCGATTAGTACCTGAAGATATTTCGTAGCGTGCATACAGTAAAAATCTGGCCGAAATTTAAAAAAAATGGAAACATCTAACTTTGATGATAGTTTTTTTTTCCGGTAAGTAATTAGAAAACATTTTGCAACGGTAAAAAGTTGATTATCTCTGGATTAAAGTCTACGTAGCCATTTGACCTTCTAACTTAAAAATGAGCACGCCCTCTTATAAATAAGATCGCTGTTAATTTAGATTACAATACTATTAATCTCAATACTATGTAGTGTCAAAAGTTTTAAGGGACATTTGTTTTTTACAGAAAATGTATGAAATTTTCGGATTTTATAATAATTTTCCCATATAAACAGTGTTATCGATTCATGATTTGATTGGTATACATACTTGTGAGAAGGCTTAATTGGCACTGTGATAAACAATATAAATACTTTAGTAAAGAGTATTTATATCAAGGTTATATTATTCTTCTTTTTAGTCAATGTCCGCTATATAAATTACCAATGAATCCCTGTCACTCGCTAGTCGTATTGTGTCTTCCTAAGTTATTTATCATCTCATAGCGATCTCATATTATTTACTTTATGGATGGAAAAGCATGAAAAATTTCCGAGAAAATGCTTTTCCTGTAAATCGGTTAAAATAATAAGTGAATACCGGTTTACAATTAATTCATCGATTATTAAGGTATTTAATATCGTACTTTGAAATAATATATAAATTAGAAAAATTCCATTCTTCTTATTCTTCAGGAATATTCATCCCTTAGTTGGATCTTATAGTCACCACGCGGCGCCTCCAAGAATCCCTGATGCTTGCTATTATTTTTGCGTCGTTTCAGGTCATACCAGCGTTTCGCAGCTCCACCTTATTACACCCTATATATAATATTTAGCGGCCTTCTACGGACGTAGAAATCTGATTATCTTAAAGATCAGGCAAGCCAATTTGGGGGCCTCTTCTGGCATCCGCATCACGTAGCCGAGCTAGGACTCACGTTCCGTCTTCATTCTTAATGTGATAAAAGGAAAAATATGGCAGAATTCAAACACACATCTAAAAATATGAGTTTATAAATAAAGTAAATTTTTAATTGACCAAAATACCGCTAATTGTAAATAAATTTATCGGTAAACCGGTAATGTATGCTCTAGTAGAGATATTTAGTGGCTCTCCAAAACGACAGATTTTGGTAAGCTTGAAGACAAGACTAGGCAAGTAGTCACTTTCTTGAGGCATTTGTAGTACTTGGCTGAACCAGGTCCAACGTCGCGACTTAATCTTCAATGTAACGAAAAGCTGTATGGTTTTATTATCTCTTTGTTACTACAAGTCATACTTACCCAGTATCCGCCGCAAGCATATCAAAGGAATGAGCGAATGGTGAATAACCGTTTCTAAAAAAAACATTCGTGTTATCTGATTTAGTTATTTTATATGTGTAGTATATAAAAAAACTGTCCAACTTCCTCTCGGCTAGTTTTTAATACCGGAAAAAAATATTGCAGTAAAGTTACAATTTAATTAAATCCATTACAATATTAATTGAAGTGTTTGTATGTATTTCTATTTAACTGCTTCCAAGGCTTGCGAGAACGGTGTTTGGGTAATAATAATTAAACACATTAAAATAAATTATCAATTTGATACAACATAATATTATTAGATATGGGCTCATACACTACGTGCATTTAGCTGCCGTAATGATATTATTAGGTAGCGTTTATGTAATCAGTGCAATACTATTATCCACGTAAACTTGCATTAAAAAGTGATCTATTTCGAAAAAGTACAACGCACTTTTTAACAATAATTAGATCGAATAACAAACACTTTGTATTATTTCCGGATATTTAATTAATGCTGTGTGAAATCAGTTGTATAGTTCATTTTTTATTTATTATAAATTTACAAATATGTGTATTTTTTGGTTATTAATAAATAAGCCAGAAGTATTACAATAGTACGTATTTTTGCGTATTTTTATATTTGAGTGGTTTCACAAGTCAAGTGAACCAAGTCCATTCTGGTTAGTGTTAAGTAAACTAGGTTCAAACATAATATTTGAGTAAGTATTTCAAATTCTATAAGGGTATACTTACCCTTACAGAATAACTTAAATGTACTCAACATAATACTACAGAATTGGGATCATACCCTTACAGAATTAGAAATACTCAAACAGGTATTATGTTTGAATCTAGTTTACTCAAAACTAACCAGAATGGAATTGGTTCACTTGGCTTGTGAACCACTCATTTGCAAGTACAAAAAATTAGAAACTATACAAAGCAGGGCAAAAAAATCGCTTATTTTAATGTCACCATAAAATGTTTTTTGAAAATAATTTCCATAATGAGTAAATTAATGTATTCTAGAATTATTTAAAAAAAAAAAAAAAAATGTATGTTTCTATGTTTAGCGACACAGTTATTGAAGTTTGCGACGGTTTTGACTCTTTTCAATTTCTTCTCAATAAATTTGTTTAAAAAAAATGCATAGCTGTTTTTGAATGCGCAACTACGATATGTGATGGATTATTATTATCTTATCCCGATAGAACATAGAAAATCATCTCTACTGGAACATGGTATAAATGAAAACTGCCAGCAATAATGTAACTCGCTTCCGAGTGCACAGGCAAGACCATGCCGGGACAGTGACGTCACGCGGCTAACCGAATTATGAATGAAAAATTAGCAATATTTTGTCCCATATCAAACGAAATTTATTACATGCGATCAGTAGTTGATTTTTTCTATAAAAAATGTCGTACCGACGCTATGTGTCGTGGTAGATTAAGTTACATGTGTTTTGTGAATTATAACAAAATGACATCGACAAATTCGATGTGTCGCAGTCAAGACACTAAGCTTAGAGATTTATGTCTTCTGCTCGTGCTGGGCTTCTATTGAAGGTTGATGTTCAGATTTAAATACAGGTCTCTATTCCTGGACCAGTCGTAATGCATTACCAACGTCTTCGTTACGGAGTCATATAAGTTTAGTAACCAATAGAATCGCTTTAATCTCTAATCTATCTAATAATATGATATACCTAATAATTACTTCATTAAGTAGTGATATATAGTCATGGCCCCCATGCTGGGATTTTTGGCGGCCCCCCCTACCTATATCTAAGGATAAAGGCAGTGTGATGCTCTTCTACAGTAGCGTTTTCAAAATGGTGTACGCGGTAAAATTAATGTGTGTATTTAGTGTTTTGTGTTGTATTTTTTTAATACATCTATTTGAATTTAGGAGTTGTTGAGTGTCGATATACAATTAAAATTTTTATCGTACAACCATATAATTTTAAGTCATAACATAATTGAAGGAAAATAGCGCCTTTTTTACTATTTAAGCAAATTTGTGTTGTGTGTTTATCTCACTTATCTGGTCGACTGGCCTCGCCAGGCCCCTCCTGAGCCCGGGCCCCCAGGCTAGAGCCCTGTCAGCCCCCTCTTATGGGGGCCATGCATATAGTTGTTGAAGACACTTAAAAACCATAAGGAGGTATATCATAGACAAAAGATAATATGTGAAAAATAGATAATACCAACTGTTGATTATATTATACAAACGCACACTCTACACAACAAGTTTACAGACGGTCATAAAGGTCTAAAAAATGATATATTACGTCAATGAACGAACTATTTAGAGAAGGATTATAGTTGTACTATTTTATGTTCATCTGCATACGTATCAAAGTTTTTCGTATTGTTTTTAGATAAAATCAAAATATTAACACATATATTATTTTTAGTAAAATATAGAAAGGGAAATGGTTATTGATCGAGCTAACCTTCTACCAACAGCAAGTACACTCCAAAACCTCGAAACAGTCGACGAGTTTGTATATCTTGGGTCGACCATTAGTGGAAAGGGCGGATGCGAAGCTTAAGAAAGCGCACACAGATTGCAAAAAATGCGATGACACGCCTTACCACTATATTATGGAAGGATCGGGGAATTTTGATTGCAACAAAAATGATGCTTGTGCACGAATGCTTCGTATTTCTTGGACGGAGCACAAGACGAGACCAGTCAATCATCCAGAAACTGAAGATAAAGTAATGACTCTCGACAATATGTCTGAGAAGAATTCTGCAGTTTTTTGGACATATTATTAGGCGCAGACCAGACAACCTGGAGAGACTGGTAGTTTTGGGTGACCTCCGGAGAAGGCAAAGCAGAGGAAGGGCGTCTGCGCGCTGGAGCGACCAAGTGAAAGAGCTGACTGGGGGCACCATTCATTCTGCCCTGAGAGAAGCGGAATACCGAGAAGGATGGAAAGTCTTGGTTGCTCAAAGGATGGCGAAATTCAAATATGGTCACGATTCTCAGCCATGAGTGCACGACCAAGAAGAGACAGAAAGGGAATTAACTCAAAGCAGTACATAAAATTTTCAAAATAGTTGAAAGAAACCGGTGTTGAGAAAATGTATTAAATACCCGTTTGATGGTTATAATAACAATATCAGTTTTTGCAATAATATATTTGCAAGAATCAGTGTGAATAAAATATTTCTTTTAATTGAAAATAATTGTAAGTTATGCACATACTATTTAGATTAACTCTATTATTAATGCAATATTATGTTACACTTATTAACGTTTGAATTAATTATTACGGCTAATAATTAATATACTTCATGCATACTTTATAAAGTCGCTTGACCACTTCTAATAATAACGCTCAGTTATATTATTTTATTTTCATGACATATACTTAGGGTGTCCAGATTTTTCGTATGTGAATACGGGACATTTTAACTGAAACCATTTTTTCAATTCATTCCATATTATATTTTTACAAAATGGAGAAAAATACAATATTGTATTTCTCAACCACTGAATTATTGTTATTTTTTTTTCAATTTATTGTGGAACCTGGAAATATATTCTGTTGATAATTTGTTAAGGCTATACTTCACTTGAGGCATGGTCTAAAAAGATCGTTGCTAAGCGATGTGCGGATTGTGCAAATGACACGTTCCGAACGAAATATAATTTGTCATAAAAATCCAACATGCGTCCATTTAATGTTATGTTTATTGTTATATTACTAACAATAATAGTATATTCATTGACATGTTTTCTTTTTTAAGTACATACGTGAAATTTTTTTGTCATCTTTACACGATTTAAGAATATTTTCATCCGACGCCATGACAAAACAAATCGACGTGCGCACATTTCGACTTTCGATCTCCGATTGGCGACTCCAGGTGACGAGTGAGAAATTTCGTCGCACCTACTGTTGAAAATTATTTTCCGTTTCACTGAAGTCAGTTAATCTAATTTGCACACCGAAATAATTAATAATTTTAAAATATGCAACTATGAATATAAAAAGTAATCGGTTTCGTTCAGTAAAAAAATCGATTTTCGAAAGAAATATTGATGTTCCCACAATAACTTTACTGAAGTTGACAATTTCTGTAAGAATAATATTATACTTTGAGAACAATATATATACATATGTACTTACATTTTTTAATTACATGTTAGGGATATAGATTGTAACCAATTATTAGATAATTAATGTGAGACATTCAAGTATACTGCCTATTTTGACCGGTCAGTGGGACAACATGTAAAAAAAACCAGACATGTCTCGTTAAAACGGGACGTTTGACCACCCTATGTATATATAATATACTCGTATACATATTGTCCAAGGACAAATTGTGATATAATAACATATTATTAACGCGTAGAGACAAATATTTTTTCTGTACAATCGGATAGCAGCAAAGGCATATCAGGCAGTCAATTTTCTTTATATAATAATTATTGTAAAATGGTCTTTTCTAAAAGAATAACCTGATATACTTTTTCTTTTGCAAGTATAATTAATAAATGCCGAGCTTTTCAGAAGAGAACATGTAAAATATTACAAATATATAAGTATCGTATACATGGCGAAGTTTCGTATTGAAAAGAAACCCAAAGTATATCAGAAAATAAATGCAGATTGTTAACAACTTATTTATATACAGATTTGTCAGTTAACCGTATTGAATAAGATACACGCAAACAATACTGGGAGGTTGTACTGATACAGTATATTATATTATCTACTATACATTTCGTGAATCTTGTCATATTCGTATTTCAGTGTGTTATTTTATTACGAAGATATCTGCGTGATCAACGAATTTGGCCATTAACATTAAAATGTTGCGATATGTTTTTTTTCAATATTTTGCAAACCATAAAAAACTATATGCAATTTTTGGCTCTTATATACCTACCTATATTCCCTACCCATAAAAGTGAATGGATCATACCAAAAGATAAAACTCGGGTCGTATGAAATGACCAATTTTGAAGTTAATAAAATCCATTAAAAATATCTTCTTCTTTCGTAATATCGAAAAATATCGTATTCTATTAAAAGTTGGCGATAAAATTACAGTAATTTTTCTATTTTTAGTCAATCGTATTAGATAACCAATGCCTTGGATATGAAATCACTTACGGAGATTGCGTTGTAAAAAGAATCTCTGTATGCCTCTAATCTCTTTATCTACTGCCGTTTCCTGCATTATTTGAAATAAATCATACTTTAAAATTTTGATAATATGACTCAAGTATGCAGCTTTTCTGCACTCTTGGTGATAGCTGTAACATCTTTTAGCTTATGGGTTCGTATTAAAATCTTTTCATCGGCGATATTGTGATCAGCCTAATAAATCCTTATAACCACATCTCGAAATCATTCTGATGTTTCATTTGCTTTTCTCTCCCATGAGTACTCTTAATTACAAGTCATATTATAAATTCAGTCAAAGCACATTTGAGTACATGGCAATCTCAATCTTAAGTGACTAGTCCTGAGACATTCTATCATAACAAAATGATATTTCACATCCAAAAGTAGGGTCCCATGATGCTGGATGTGGTTTGGTAGGCCATTAACTTCAATTATGTTTCATTTATTTAAAGTCCAGTACTGTCTGTACTTATCGACCGCTAAAGTGATAAAATGATAAATATTATCAAACTTAGGGTAGGTTTGTATCAAAGTATTAGCACTTATTGTAACTATTACAATACGTTGGTTGTAATTATTGCAATAAGCGCTACATTTTAACGGTGCCTCTCTTGCTGCTATTAAAATGTAGCACTTATTGCAACAATTACAATCAACCTTTTGTAATTGTAACAATAAGTGGTCATACTTTGATATAAGCCTATCCTAAGTTTGATAATATCTATTACTTTATCACTTCAGCGGTCGATAATTATAGAATAGACCCACAGGTTTCGCCTTTATTTTTATCCAAACAATAACGAAATATTTTCAAAAATTATAACAATAAATTTTCACTTGTTTTAAGTAGGTACTTGTGTATATAAGTAGATATAAAATAATTACAAGATAAAAAAAATTATATACAACTTTTTTAAATTTTCTGTTGAATCATATAAACTTGACTTGACTAGCTTAAACGATCATAGAATACTGAAATGTCATATTGAAATTTCATGTTGATTTCCATAGTAATGCACGTATATATTATTAATTTAGTTGCTATGACAATCCGCTTAGCAACCAATAATGGTGTCAAAATAACTTTTCATACAAAACAGAATTAGCTGAAAATGAATTCAATTCTACTTAAAAATGGCTAAAAGTATTAAAAAAAATGCATTGGCGTTGTGTTCTGATATATTCTAAAAGTTTAAAATATCTAGCTAGTCGGTAAGTTAGTTAAAAATCGATTGCAAGATTTGTACCGGACAAAGAATTACCGGACAAATAAAAATACGAGCTAAGAAAAACGTTATAATATCACGTTTTTTATTACTATAATCAACAACTTCTCTTATCACGTTCTTTCTTTTAAATAAAGCATTTTTTTCTTGTGTAAAAAAACTAATTCAATTTGCCTCTAGTGTAAATTACAAAACGTGTTCTAATACGTAAATTTCGGCACCGTAGTAATTTGTATTGTTTTTATTAAATCACTGACGTAAGCAGATAAGAGAAATATACTTATTAGGACTAATTAATTTGTGCACTTACTGTAATTAAATTTGTTCATTGTTTTTACAAGTAAACTTGATACTCACCGATGCCATAAAATTTCATTATAATTAATTACTCGCCATAGTGATTTTATTGACATGTTTTCTGCTTAAAATTACCCATTTACCAACAATAATTATCCAACATTTACTTTTAGTAAATAAAATTTTAATACGTTTTGTATTTCGTAATTATTACGCTGAAGAATATTGTATCTACATTGTAAGGTAGCTTAGTTAGTTGATAATTAATACTAGGTAATTAGAAAAAAATAGATAAGATAAAATCACCTCTAAAATAATGCAATTAAATATCGAGGGTATGCCGATAGAATGCATTAAGTCAGTTTTTGATAGTTGTATGTTGTTGCAAATGATAACATGTATAAAATTTTACGCACTACGTCCCGGTAAAATGCATGAAGTCATATGGTATAATAAGGGTGTATAGTTTTGAAAATAAAAACATTTTTAAGTCATATTGTTATTTTTTTATTCTACCAGAAAGCATTAAGTCATATTATGCATTTTGCGTGTACGAAATGCAGGACTAGCATGCAGTATCTCTCAAGTCACAAATAGATAACAAGTAAGATGGTGATGCCGGTAACAAATATTTTAAATTATAAATTTAGTACCTAATATGTATTAAGTATAATGTTTATTGTAAATATTGTCATACATTAAAGATGTTAAAAGAAACCCTTCTTTTATAGAGATATGGACTAAATATATGAAACTGAGTCAACACACAGCTATGCTATACACTTTTATACATACTCTGTAATAGAAGATTGCACCTATATTTTTTCTTTTTTTGCATAAACACTCAGTTAAATCAAACTGAAACTTGTTTTAGTGATGTTTTATAAGAAAGCCGCAGAAATTTTCATTTGAAAGTAGATTCAATAAATCTTTGAGATAACTCGATTTAATAATTTGTTATATTAGTGGTGTTGCCGTAACACAGCATGGTAAATGTGTTACTAATCCTGGACATAACGCGTTAGGAGAAAAAATAATATAATTGGACAAATTCAATCATCAACAGTCATGTGAATATAATATGTAATATAATTTAATCGATACCGATAAAGAAAAATTATGTTGAGTATGTATCGATTGTCTATAATCAGTATAAAAAATGTCTTATTATGTCAAACTATTGAAACCAGATCGACTAGTTTGTCCGCACGCGTCAAAATTACGTAATATTTCAATACTTGCAATTAGTATTTTTTTAATTTTCTATAAACACTCTATTCATGGTGGATATATACATTTATTCAAATAAACCACTGGCAAATCAATCATTTACTTTAGTATTTAAAGTTTATATTAATTTATTATTTAATTTCAGCTAAAATAAATATAAAAATTATAGATATCAATTAATCACAGAATGTTGAATACATATTATTTTTAAACACGACTGACTCTTAGAGTGTTGTTTATGTTATTACAAATCAAATTTAAAATTAAGTATCGTTAATTGGCCTAAGTTATTGAAAAACCTTTCTGATTAATTGTTGTATGGCTGGAGGCTCTCTTGTGATACGATCAAGAAGTCAAATTATTTTATACTCTCGACTACTGATTACGTCGATGTGATTTTGTTATGTACGTAACATACTGCATACTCCAAAAAGACGAGAGTTTTAAAATTGAATGCTTGGTTGTATTAGACACAGAAATAAAAATCTAAAATAACTGAAAAACAATAATTTATTATTACACAGCAGACACACAAACTGAACACACGAAGAAGTGTGTTAACCATTTTAGCATTTTTTATTTTTATTTAATATTAGGTACATCACAAGTTCAAAACGTTCACATTATGATAATGAAACTTATTATACTTCACCATGTTCGATCTTGAAAGGATCATATAGGCCTCCACAGAGTGGAGGTTGTATTAACAGATTTTTTTTACTAGAAATGGATGTTAGTCCCAGTTACTCTGCATAGAGTGTAATGTTGCCATTCATATAATATATTATGGTGTTTTAGTTTACTCTATGATATTATTGTATAATAAAAACTATTGTGGGTTATAAATACATCTTCAGAACGATACTACAATAATATAGATGTCGTAAATTGTGTTAACTGCCAATTGTTGGTGGGAATGCATTTATTGTATTATATAAGATAAAACAAAATATGTAGCAATAGTTCAACTTAGTTTAATATTGGCCAGGACCAGTTTCATCCACTTCAGAGAGGCATTATCAACTGGTTGCACTACTATCGACGTTTACAGTTTATGCTCACGATTTGACTCAAGTCACTAGTGGTACCTATGTGTAGACTATGAATAGAGATAAAAAGGATTTCAAGTTATACACATTTATATTTTTATAAAAATCGATGTTTTTTTTTAAATAAATATAAAACATATTAAAACGATGAATTAGTCAAAAATCTACACGATGAAAAATTGAAAACTTAATAAACTAAATTTTAATGATAAATATGACCATAAAATATAACTAAGTAACTACTACGTAACTACTAGTATCTCGTAAGAGATGGCATTTCTTAAACGAAAAATAATATTTGTATCAATAATTATTATTGATACGTGGTTTCAATGTATAACCACGTCTAAATAATAAACAGTGTATTTTAACAGTCTCTCAATTCGTGCTCAAGGTGTATAGATATTTGACCACGCTTTAGTCGAGTCTATTTTACGAGACACTTAGTTAATAATAATCTAAATTTCAATCATACTATGCTTTTAATTTTCATATCGCGACCTTCAATCTTCGATCGCTTGCTTAAAAACTGTATAGGTATATCTAATCAAAACAGAATTCGTCTCAAAAATATAAAGTAATAAATAGTATGCAGTTTGACTCACCGAAATCAGTTTCGGCAATTGGTTTTTATGTATTAATAATTATTACAATCAATCGATTGAAAGGTGAATAATGTTTTTTTAAACTACGGTTGGTAAGTGATTTGTTTTCGTTTATTTCTTTAGCAATCATTGATAACGTATTTTATTTAATAGGTAAGTCAAACTTCATACCTATTTTTAAAAAAAATACTCCAATAATTTAACTATATACGAATGTACTTTAAATTTAACTAGATACACAATATCAGTTGTGTGTAATGGTGAATTGGTCTGACATAACACCCAGAGAAATAGTAAACTAACCAGCTCTTGATGCATTTTTTGAAATGAACATTTTTATTGCAAATCATGAACAACGCACGCTAAAACGGTTTAATGACTCAATTTAAAATGACGTAATTAGTTGTGTTAATTCTATTCTTCTTCTTAGTCATTAGCTGAGGTTTGTGACACCCTGAAATTCTGACACCTTTTGAGCAACCGAGACTTTACACTTTACTCGATTCTCTGCTTTGTCTTCCGCTCCCTTGGCCTTAGGGTATATGACTTGACACCGTACAAAAATATACCATTATTATTAAATTGTAGACAATAATTAATACATGCTATGTTTTTATTTATTTGTAGTTAAGTATCTAATTTTTATATTATTTAAGTTTGTCTTAACTGGCAAGTCTAACCCGTGGGCCACATGCGCAACTGATCATTTAGTAATGTTAGGTGAAACATTGATTTCGTTTCAGTCGACATAAGTACATTATCTGAAAATTCATGTCTCTTTATACGACTTTTATAAGACTGCCTTTTCCAGAGACAAAATATCCTAATCTTCACAATCACATCGTATTCATGATATGTGAATAACTATTTTTAATGATGAAGCCCACGTAAAGTAAAATTAGAAAACAAACTGACGAGCAATTTGATCACTCACTTAGAATACGATTGAACCAGATATTGCTTAAATAGTTTCACAAAATAAGGTCAAATATCTCACTAGTCTTATATTTACTTATTTTACTTTGCCGTAAAAATTAAAAATACTCTTTTAAATATCAAATACATATATTATAATAAATTCGATGTGTGGTCCATGATAATTATTTTTCTTCGCTCTAATATGACTCAAGGGATCTAGGGATCTATATAGAAAAGGTTTCATCGACATCTTTATTCTAATTGTTGAACGTCTACTAAATCGATACTTAAGAACATATTATTATTTTGAATAAAATAATATATTCAACTGAGTTGTTATTAAAATAGGTAGTATAATTATAATATAGGTACTTAGATATAGAATAGAAAAAATGTATATTAATGAATTTTTTTTATCAAATATTACGCACTTTTTTAACGTTTTTATTAATGTATAGACGAAAAAATACATGTTAGTATGTTTCCAACAGCGTCATTTTTTTTATATTTACAATAGGTACCACAATGTTACTGATTTTACATTCAATGATACACAGGCGCTTTGGACATGGGCTGTGTAGGCAGGCGGCCAAATTAAAAGGTGGCTGCCGAAATAAGTATATTATTATTTTATTCACTGCCATAACACTTTTGTGATCTTTTAATCAAATTTGTTATATATTTCTATACAATGTATGAACACTATATTCATGACTTCCTCTCTCGTTTTTAAGAATATTTTTTCTGGGTTCAAACATATTATATTTAAAGTAAACACGCGATTTTGACAGATATGGAATTGGTACACGACGATACCTACAAAATCACAAATCACTTATTGTTTATCGCGTTACATTGTAGTAATAATTCATATTATTATGAAACTTCTGCGATTTATAGTAAATACAGTTATTCATTTTTGGTGCCTTATTAATTATCATTAAAACTCACTGGACCTCTATATTGTATTGGACAATAAGTCACATTAGTATATAAGTTAGAAGGCCACATGGTAATATTAGCATATTATGTTTCGCAATTGTCAATTGATAGATACCTGCGTACTACGACATATCGACGTATTCGACGTATACATAATTAATAATCGATTATAATATTATGTTATTTATATTATAAATTATACACTAAAACTGCCAGTTACCTACAGTCGTATACAATAGCAATAAAGTGATGTCTTGATTAGAGTGTAAATTTTATCAGACATATATTTCAGTACCTACCTATGTCTGATATAAGAGAACACTGATAAGATAAGATAATATCGTAACTCTTATAAGTAAACACAGATTTTGTATTAAGAGAGATTGTTTTTGGTTACTTTAATTTTAATAATTGTAATACTTAGTTAGATTGGTTATTCGTGTGATTATTAAAAAAATGTGTTGTGTGACTTATTATTCCTTGACAAAGTGATGTGCAAAATTTGATGAAAGTATCTGATTACTTCAAAGGTGTGATACTTTCGTATTATTAATAACATTATTTTTACATAAAAGTTTAATCAAATTTACAGCGTCATTTATACGTCTTATATTTGCAATGTATTTATTTGCTTACACTAAGAATATTTCAATAATTATGTACACTATTATGATTTAATTAACTAAAAATTAAAGAATTATATTTTTAATGCTACTCAAGTTTTCACGTAATTATCAGTGGGTCTTTTCTATCCACAAGGCGGGTATTGGCGTCTATCGACGGTAGTTTATCATATTCATGTGTTGCGGCGATTAATTTTTATAATAAGTTAACCGTCTAACTACACTGTCAAAAAGTGCAGTGTTTTAACAGCCCCTCTCTTGGCTGTATTAAGTTTTAGAGCGAGATAGACAGTTTGAGGGCTAACTTATTGCAACAATTATAATATCTCAATACATAAATATGATAAACTACCGTCGATAGTTGTCGATGTATATAACTATTGCAGTGTACCCTGTATAGCCTTGTGAAGAAGTGTCTTTATAATAGTAGAAAAATCAAAATAGTTATTGTCAAAAATCATTTTATAGTTTAATTCAGCGTATTTACTAAACAATAATAAAATTTAAATAAATACCGGCTCATTTAAGACATATTATTTGCATGTCTTCTAATTAAATATTATTATATATTATTATATATTCTTTATAACACTACAATGGGCCAAGAGGCCTAATGATAGTAGTGTATTTAGTAATGGAAGTAAAGCAATTAAAAACATCCAGGCTTTGAGAAAATCACAAAAATATATTGTGACCTTACCGGGAATCAAACCTGGAGCCCCCGAATGAAAGGCCATCGCCTACTTCACCACGAAGGCTTTTAACAGTGTAGCTACTGGCTATAATAATACACGATATCGTCATTACCGGCTCGACAAACTAATGTTGATCTTGGTCGCTTCGAAAAAAGGTATTCAATCTTACACCTAACCTAGTACAATAATGCTATGATCAACATACTGCAATATGAGAAGTGAGATTTGAACGCGCAATCCACGGCTTCAGAAGCAGATATTCTACCACTTATCGATATACCTAATACCCACAATAATTTATTTTCGATAGTTAGATTCAATAGTTAATATTATTTTCTCGTGTTTTTTGTCTTTATAGATATTTACTTCCGAAGTTTGAATTCTGAGTTGGATGTCCGTTCTTAACTTTCTGATGAAAAATGGGAATTTATATCATGGTATAAAGTTGGGTGTCAAAATTTTGTAGTCTAAATACATAAAATATATTTAATATAGAATTGTAACAATATTATTCTGTAAATGATAGAATAAATGAAATATCATTCAGAAAAAAATACATGAATGGCAATATTTTACATTCTAATAATATGTGACACCCGACCTTTTACTTCTGACTTAGATACAGAAATATGTCAGTATTTAAAAATATATACATAATTATGTAATAGGTCATATTTTAATTCGTTCACCGTTACGAATTAAAAACGAAATCGTTTTTTTTTTGTCCAAATGTGAACGAACGTCCCTGAATTTGTATTATTTTTAGTTATTCGGTAATAATCCATTAAAATTAAAAATCACTTTCTGTATAATATGTAAAATAATGCCTTTGTTTAAATCGTTTATTCGTAAATACGTTTACATATCATTAAAATTAAACTGTCTGTGGGATTTTATTTTCCTTGGATTGTGAGAATACAAAATTTCCATTGCTGAGCTAAGGAAAAACTAACGTCACGTATATTGTAGGATAATAATATAATGTTGTATGTAAATTTATTATTATCGCAAATCTTAGAATACTGTGACAAATTATAAATATCAAAATAATATAGTTACCTGTCTACTTACAAAGGATTAATTAGAATAATTTTGTTTACCTATCTTAATTGCTAATCTACGTCCAAATTAATAGTTGGTTGGTTTTAATTGTTATTTATATAATGGCATTATTTTTATAATGATGGACATTTTAAAGTAAAATTATTCTTTTTTGTTCATTTATATTATTTACGAAAAAGTTGATACCAAATTGATTGTAAGATTAGAATATGACGTGTATTATGGAAAAGTTAACTTTATCTCTTTTTAAATATCATCAGTTTTGTATTTCCTGAATGATTATTTACTTAATTGATCAATACGTATTTACATGATAAATTCTTACGCTATATTAAATTGTTACTTTTTTTCCACTTCTGCCACTTTTCGGGGAAAAACGCTCATGCTAGTTTTCCATATATTGAACTTAATATCAATAATAGCTGGTGTTACTAGAAGAGTTACTACGTGCATCATATGATTTTTGATTTGCGCATCTATTCTATACACAAGACTTTTCTTAGTTTATCATATATTTATCATATAAAATATGTATTGAGGTATTATAATTGTTATAATAAGTTAGCCGTCTTAACTGTCAAAACTGTCTATCTCGCTCTAAAAATTTACACAACCATGAGGTGCTATTAAAACATAGCACGTGTTGTAACAATTACAACTAACTTATTGTAACAATAATAATTGTAATACCTACTTCAATACATAAATATGATAAACCACCCTCGATACCCGTAGATAGCGACTGATTGTAGTCTTGTGTATAGAATAGATGCGCTGGCAGTGTTTTGACCTAGGCATATTCATACGAACGTTTTTATATATATAACACAATTGTATTATTTGGGTTGACAAGTATTTATTGTAAATAAAGAAGCAGCCGTTGTATTCTGATGACTTAATACTAATATTTGTGTTTTTATGTAATTATTATTTACCTTCTGAATACTGTTAGCTTCGTTTATTTAAGAAAACTTTCTTCAACTTTAATGTTTTCTTACACACATTATTATCCTTTCTATAACTATTTTGACGTTTGATTCATTTAAAAACTTGGCTGTCAATAGCCCAGATTTCTCCTTCGCATAAATAATGTCACATTCAATAATTGTGATACTACATGTAGCTTGGAAGCAGTACGTTAACTCAGTGTCACATTTTTTGATTCATTTGATTTTAATTATAATATACAAATTACTGATTAACCTGTAATTTCAATGAATATTAATTATTCCAGTACGGATATAACTATAATAATTACAAGATAAAAAGAACTTTTTATATACAACGTTTTTAAATTTTCTGTTAAATCATATAAACTTGACTTGACTAGCTTAAACGATCAAAAAAAAATGTAATTGATAGAAATAATACTGTTTTGTCATTTTGACATTCATATTGATTTTCATAGTAACGCACGTTACGTTATATTAATAATTTAGTTGCTAGTACCCTCCGCTTAGCAACCAATAATAGTGTCGAAATAACTTTTCATACAAAACAGAATTAACTGAAAATGAATTCAATTCTACTTAAAGATAGTTCAAAGTATTAAAAAATGCACTGGCATCGTGTTCTGATGTATTCTAAAAGTTTCAAATGTCTAGCTAGTCGGGAAGTTAGTTAAAAATCGATTAATCGATAATCGAGAGATTATTGGGGACATTCAGATCAAGCATTGCTATCACAAAGCTTGGAAGGCTGAGCATGGTCAACGCGACTATGAAATGTTTAGCCTTTATCGCTTGAGAGTGAGGCAAGCTGTTCGAGTGGCCTATCGAACATATATGGAATCGGTAGAAGATTGCATTCGTGAAAATCCCAAATCGTTTTGGGATTATATTAAATCATTAAGAAGGGATGGCGGGTATGCCGATTCGATGAGTTGGAAAGGCGAAAAGGTGACCGGACATGGAGTGGCAGAAGCATTTGCTGGTCACTTCAGGTCTGTCTACGCAAGTAGTATTCCTTATTTGGATGTTGCCTCTGCGTCAAGACAGCCATCATGCGGTGCCCAGTCCATTGATATTTTTCCAGTTGATGAGAGTGATGTGTTAAAATTTATTAAAAAACTAAAAAATACTCAATCTTTGGGACCTGATAACGTCCCTACATTTTTTTTAAAGGGGTGTGTTGATTTTGTCAAAGGCCCACTTGCATATATTTATAATCTTACAATGGAGACAGGTATCTTTCCGGAAACGTGGAAGATGTCGAAGGTTACTCCAATCCATAAGAGTGGTACAGAGTCATCAGTGGAAAATTACAGGCCGGTAGCTGTTCTCTCTGCACCAGCAAAAGTTCTTGAGATGATCATGCACAACATGATTTCTCCAAAAATTGAGTCATTTATAATAAATGAACAGCATGGATTTAGAGCAGGCCGATCAACGGAAACTAACCTGATGGTATTTACCAATTATGTGTCATCGGCCCTGGATAGAGGTCACCGGGTTGACTGTTCTTACAATGACTTCTCGAAAGCATTTGACAAAGTCGATCATGATGTCCTGATGGAAAAACTCCAACTTATTGGATTGTCTGATCGATTTTTGAAGCTATTCGGGAGTTATTTTAGGAACCGTCAACAATACGTATCGTACGGCCTTTATCAGTCACAGACCTTTAACACATTTTCTGGTGTCCCTCAGGGCTCAAACTTAGGGCCGTTGCTGTTCACGATTTTTATAAATGACATAGCATTGGTAATAAAAAATGCTATGTTTTTGTTGTTCGCTGATGACTTGAAACTCTTTTTGGAAGTTGTCACCTTGGACGATTGTCGTCAGCTCTAACTTGATATAGATAATATATTAGATTGGGGCAGGCGTAACAAACTAGAATTCAATATTGATAAATGCAATCTTTTGTCGTTTACCAGAGCCTCAAGAGTGTTGTTTTTCCAATACTCGATGCATGGCAGAGTTCTGTCACGAATATCATCTGTAAGGGATCTTGGCATTACGTTTGAGAGTAGACTGACATTTATTAGCCATATAGTTACCATTTGTAACAAGGCGCTTAAAATGTTGGGCTTCGTCATGCGTACTTCCCGGGTCTTTTCGGATGTTACGGTATTAAAACTTTTATTTAATTCTTTAGTTCGAAGCAGACTTGAGAGTGGGTCTATTGTTTGGGCACCGCATCAGTTGAAGTATGGCCTTATGGTGGAGAGGGTTCAGAAGAAATTCTTGAGACTCCTTTATTTGAGGTTGTACGGATACTATCCGTGGCTTTATCCAACTGACTTTCTCTTAGGCATGCTTACATACTGCAGTTTGCAATTTAGAAGAAATCTTTATTTAGCTATGTATTTTTTTCGACTTATACGAGGTATAAATGAGAACTCTGCCATTCTGGGCAGTGTTGACCTGAGTGTCCCTGATAACTATCTTAGAAATAGAGAACATCAGTTGTTTATTCTCCCAAGGTGCAGAACCAACCTGCCACTGGTAATGCCAATTGGGAGGGCGATAACTATGTTCAACGAAATTGCTTCGGGTGTTGATATATTCCACCTACGTGAGGATGAGTATAGGTGGACGTTATTTTATAAATTTTTAAAATAGGGTCTGCTTAACTCATCCGGTGTATTTCCATGTACCTATATAATTAATATTTTTGTATGTACATATTTCTACTGTTTAATAACATATTATCTATCTCTTTTTTATGTCATGTTGTGAACGTCTTAAACTTATAATTTGTAATGTCCACAATATGTAAAAAATAAATAAATTGAATTGAATTGAATTGAATTGAATTGAATTGCAAGATTTGTACCGAACAAAAAACCACTGGACAAATACGAATGCGAGCTAAGAAAAACATTGTAAAATATTGCGGTAAGCTTGACCTTCATAGACAAAAAATCGTGTTTAAGAAATAAACATAATATTATGGTTTTTTACATTCACGCGTTTGCGACGCATGGAGATAAGAATCATTCTGCATATAGTAGACAGACATATAATAATGGTTTGGGTTTATTGAAGGATCGACAGTAATTAGCGATAATCTTCTTCTATGTAAGCGATTTTACAAAAGTCTCAGAAAAAATGTAATTTTGTAGAGTTAAACGGTTTATAAACGTTTTTCCAACTGATATAAATTATAAAAGATCCTATAAAGGACACGCAATGAAAATTGATTCCTTGAATTTGTTTATTCTAAGAACTGCAATATTATGTTATCAACTACGATACGTGTTGCAGGTATCGTTTACTATACATATTACTGAATACTTTGACAAACATAATCGGCGTGTTATCTTTTTCATAGAATTGTCGACTATCTTTTGCATCAAGGTAGGTACTAACTTCAATTCCTAGATGGCGACAAAATTTCTCAGAATTTTAGTTTTAACCTACTTATTTTTGCTAATAATTTAGTGTAAAGATCTTAATTGTGCATATATACGTTTATCAGGTTGTTTAATATTATGTATTAATTATTAATTAGCTACGAGTAAGGTGTACACAATTTCTAAATAAAAGTTAATTTTATTTTTCTAATTGACGTAAAGTTATTTCTTTAGAAAAATATTGTATTCCGTAAGTACCTATGTGAATTTTAAAATTTCGTAGATTTTGTATGATGACTTGATTTCGAGTTAACGTCACGTGGTTTCTTTAAAATTTAATATTTCGTCTTTGAACTTTTAAAATTTCATTAGATTTCTTTCATATAATATATGAAAGAAATTTCTTTTGCTTTTTGGCAGTTAAATTTTAATTGTCTATCTAAAACTTTACAATCAAACTCTGTATGTAATATTTATGTAACGAATCGTTTAGCTTCCTTCATAAGGCATAAGGCAATACACGCACAGAACATAGTTGGTTTTATTTTTCGTGGAAAATTGCGCGTTAGTTTCCACTCTTATTCAAGGAAACCGTAAGTGAATAATCGTTGTTTTTACCGCAGATAATAACACTGACCTATCAATTCATCATTAATCACATATTCAATTGTTAAAATCATTGGATTATTAATTTATTGCATACCATCTTCTGGATAAATCATGTTTTCAAATACAAGGAAATGTATAAGTACACGTAAGATAAGTATTTATTATACGTCATGTAATTCATTTACTAGCTAATTATTAGATTTCGTGCCTAGTCAATTTTCAATTATGTATGTCCGGAAAAACGTGCATTACAAATTAAATTCTTATTTCCGAAATAAATACTTACTCGATAATAATTATTTCACTCTGCTTGTGTAAATGTTTTAATATAAGAAATATACTCGTAAGCCATTTTTTTATTTGAAATATATTTTTTTTAATAAAATACACGTGTGCAAAAAATAAATATAAAACTTAGTATGAGTGAAACATTATGGTATTGTTACCTTAATTTGATTCAACAGTAATTGAACTGGAGTGTTTTCTTCTTTGAAAGTGGGTCTCTTATCTGTGGGTCTATTCTATACCTATCGACCGCTAAAGTGATAAAGTGATAAATATTATCAAACTTAGGGTAGGTTCGTATCAAAATATTAGCACTTATTGTAACAATTACACGAAGTTGGTTTTTATTTTTGCAATAAGTGCTATATTTTAACAGCACCTATCTTACTGCTGTTAAAATAAAGCACTTATTGCAACAATAAAAACTAATTTCGTGTAATTGTTACAATAAGTGCTAATATTTTAATACAAACCTACCCTAAGTTTGATACTATTTATCACTTTAGCGTTCGATAAGTATAGAATAGACCCATTGGAGTCCTTATGAAGTTTCCTGTACGCTTATTTCACAAGGAATTGAGATGAAATTTCTTCGATGTCTTTATTTTTTTTTTCCGACCATGTCCGATCCTGATAGGATCATATGGGCCTCCACAGAGTGGAGGTTTGTATTGAGAGATTTTGTTTTTTACGAGAAATGGATGTCAGCCACTTGCTCAACCTATTAGGTCCATACCCTGACACACACAAATTGAAAGACAATATGTGTACTTGCCAGACCCAGGATTCGAACCTTAGGAATTTTAGGACAAAAAAATATTTTTGTTCGATAATTCGTCAAACGATTATTTTCCAACTGCCTTTTTTCAAGGCACGCTCGCTGTTCACTAGTTAAGCCTGCTTTTGAGTCATTTTTGCCTGCTCTCAAGGGATGGTATCCAATCCTGACTTATTAAAGGATTTGAATTTATATGCATCCGTCAATTACTTACGTGATTGTAGCCATGACTTCTTGTGGGTGAGAACTGTTTTTTCATGTCAGGCTTATCAAGCACCATCAGCGAGGGGTGCGAGACTAGTCAATACGCTCCCTAGAGACATTTTCAATGATGTAGCTACTATGTATTTTGCTTTAGAAATTTTATTTTATTATGTAACATTGTTACTTAATGTTTTCTTTTAATTTTATTTATTATTTTTTGTGACGGTAATATTTGTTATGTATTAGATAGGTATATATTTTTATTCAATTTATGTAAATTATTAATGACACACTAGACATTTTCTAACCCCCTCGCGATATCAAAAGTTCCTAAGACACTTGTTGTATTACTTATTTAAATTTTCATACTAATCTGCCATCTGAGATACTCACCTCAACTACACTCTATAGTTTATTTTTTTATTTGCCAGAAAATCTTTATTATGCATAGATTTATCTATATTTTTATAAAATACCTATGAAATATCCACGGTGCTATTCATGACTGAATGAAACAAATTCAAAACTAAGGCGTAGTCCAGACTAATACACTTCTGTCCGTAAACAAATAGGTAAACATTGTACATATAAAAACTGTTTACAAATGTTTATATAATATTTTTATGCAGTTTTATTGATATTTTTAAGCCTTCATTATTGTCAATATTTTAGTCCCCTAACCGCTGTCTTAATTATTAAGGCGATACTTCAGTGAAACGGCAAATAATTTTCAACTACAGGCGCGACGAAATTTTATTCGACGGGGGTATTAATTAATTCTTAAATCGTGTAAAGATGACTAAAAACGTTACCCATTTACTTTAAAAAGAAAACATGTCAATGAATATATTACTATTGTTACTAATATAACAATAAACAGAACATTAAATGGACGCATGTTGGATTTATATGACAAATTATATTTCGTTCAGCGTGCGTCATTTGCACCCGCGACCCGCAATCCGCGCATCACCTAGCCACGATCTTTTTAGACCATGCCTCAACTGAGGTATAGCCTTAATCAAATAATATATATTACAATATTGCATAAAACAATTTTAATAAGATACTGGCTTGGTTGGGGTATTTCTCAGGCAACCGTACCACATATTAATATTATATATATGCAAATTAGTTACTAGCTGTTAATTTAGTCATTACGAATATAATTTACAACCGAGTATATATAAATAATTAATTTTGGTATTAATATTTTCATGGTATATTAAAATACCTAAGCAAATAATGCCACATATAAACACAAGTACCTGTAGGTTTTTATAATATATCTACAAAGTGTGAATATAACTATAGTATATACTAAATACGAATATGCGGAAGAGAATACCATCTTCGTTTTGTATTGTTATAAATATAATTAGTAATAATTAATCACTAGTGATTTGTAATTATTATGGATATTAAAATTAATCACGGAAACGTAAAGGGACTCATCACTTTTGCCTGAGGGGGGTTGTCATTATTCATTAATCATCCGCATGCGTATTAATTTATTGTTTATGTATCCATTTGACTGTCAAGGTAATGTAATAATTACTATATTAAAATGACAGCACAATTACAATATTGTTTATAATTATATACATTGTTTTCAACGACTAGATTTTAAACGTAAAATGTGAGTTCATTTTATGTTTCTATTCAATTGTACCGATTATTTATAGATTTATTTGGTACAAGTCGGTTATAGGGAAGCCAGGCGGGAACCGCCCTAATAATTACCATAGCCGATGTTGGGCAAAATTCATGAATTAAAGAATGAAAACCTAACCTAACCTAACCTACTATCATTTCCCTCCATTTTGGTAAGTGAATAGCAAACTGTCACTTTTATTTTTAGTATAGTTTTTCGTCTGGATTTTAGGATTTCGAGGTGAACAAATAACACACCGGAATTGTTTTGGAAACGGCAAGGTATATTTAAGTTAATTTATTCTAAATGGTTACATTTTTATACAAATTCGTTTCAATTTAATTTTGACGGATAGCGAGGTTAACACTGCGTTGCTGTCAAAAACGCTTCTCCCGCTAAAACCAACGGTCACTTGAGAGCCGTACAAAATGCGGCGTTGCCATTCGTATTTTTTTTTAACGCTATTCAGATAATGTTGCCGGCAGATATTTAACATTATTTAATTATTTTTGCAATCAGCCGTTACTATTTGTTGGATTTGATACCGATTCGGGCCTCTCCAGATACACAAAGACATCCCCAAATGGGGACTATACGGAGGTGTCACACTAACCTAACCTAACCTAACTTAACCTAACCTAAACTAACCCAACCTCATAAAGAATCGAGTATATCGGCTATTTTCAAATTGTGCTTGCCACTGGTTTCCCCAAAACCGACTTGTACCATTTATTCTATTACATAACATTTGTAATTGGTAAAATAACTAGGATTCATCTAGAAGCATGTGATGGTAATAATGCACCTTACCAAAACAACTTGGGAAGTTATTTACAAATTATTTTTAATATAATATAACCTACATTATTTTATTATAATTTTTCACTGTACCAATTTATTTTTTACTCCCAACTAGGAAATTTCACACCAAACTTTGATTTTCTCCCGTAGCCTAGCTAGTAATTATATCACATATTATGTTTGAATGATTTTAATTTTTTTTTTTGTCTTCTTCTTCTAGGTGCCCGCCCTATCAGTAAGATGGGCGCCACCGCACTGCTGTTGTTAGCTGTGGCTCTTCCATGCATCACAGCTCTTCACACGCAGGTAAGAAAATCAACTCTGGACTTTTTGTTGTACTCAAACAAGTACTGTATCACATATTCTTGCACGCGTTCGTATTGGGTCGTTGTTTGGCCATACTAAGAAACTACAAAGTTAAAATTTTATAAATTTATTTAGTGTCGATGACATTTTATAAATTTGTGGAATTTTGAATTAATTCTGAATTATATATTACTTCAACTGTATATCATATTTAGTTGACTCTGATTCTTTGAGCAAAGTAAAGTGCTCATCTATAACGATGGGGTGTGTATGATAGACTTAACATCTATAATATTATATTATAATAAATATCTTTTCATTTTTCTGGCATCGTAATAAACACTAACCGTTGTATCACCGTTAGAAACTTTATTTCTCAGTCTCAATATAACACTATCTTTTTTTTTAATTTCAAGAAAATGGTAACTTACGGTTAAAAATTAATATTCGGAAACAATATAATATTAAATATTTAAAACATTTTTCAATTATTGTGTTGTTTAAGTGGTTAGGTTAGGTTAGGATAGGGTTTTTAGGTTAGGTTGGGCTAAGTAAGCTAAACTATCTTCTTAAAACATCTGCTAAGATCTAATTTCATGATAGTAGCAGATTATACTATATTTTAGTGTCTGGTTTATTAATTTTATATGAATACACTCGCACCGATTTTTGAAACATATAACCTAATTTACAAATGTACAATTTTACAAGTAATAGAGAGAAAAAAACAAAGAAAACCCCCTGTTTCCATCGGATATTGGCAAAACTATCCGCAGTGCAAACATTGCAAAATAATTTTAAAAAAGCTTTAGTGAATTGATTTAACAATGACCAAACAGATCAAATCAAATTGAATAAAATTACCCAATATAAGGCGGTATGTCGAATCAACAATAAAATTATTTGGCTTCAACATAATTGGCGGCATTGTTTGTTGCATCACTAGGGACATGGTATTATGCCAATGATCTAATCAAGCATACTGTACTTAACTTTATATTGTGACAGATATTCTTGTCCTATTTTTTCATTAATTTTTTTTTCATCATACAGTCTTATTATCAAGCTTTATTGAAATAGATATAAAACAATTTTTTTTTATCAGACTGAGTAGGAACAAAAATCATGATTCAAGTTGACATCACTATTTAACGTCACCAACTCAGTCAGTTCATTGCGGGCCTTGGCAAAAGTAACACGCACTTTACACTTTACACCAGTGGCGTAGGGTGAATGTAGGCTACGAGATAAATAGTTCACACTAAACTTTGTAAATCAAACGTATTTGTTTTCATTGAGCAATGTCTACAATGTGTAGATAGTATTTGTTAGATTTGAAATTAAATTAATTAATGTCTAATCCAAACCATGATAGATAATCGTCAATAAATATTCTTTTATCTATAAAATATCTGAAATTATGCAATTAAATCGTACATAATTTTAAATATTTTATAGATAGACGAATATTTTTTATTGATGATGGTTTGGATAGGTCTTAATGACTTAAAAAACTATCCAACACTATTTGTAATAGGTATTCTTAATTGAATGAAAACAAATAGGTATGACTGCAAAAGTGTGCACTATTTTAATCGGATCGCCCATAGGTTTGGTTTACGCAGCGGTTAATTGAATTTTAAAAACTAACCAGCACCATTTGCAAATTGTATTCTTAGTTCAATGAAAACAAGTATGACTGACAAAGTTTAGTGGGTACTATTTATGACGAATCTTAATAGCCTACCTCTACCCTTCGCCACTACAGTATACACAGACTTAAAAAGTTGTCCTGCGTACAACGCACATGTTTATAAATTAACATTATATATACTCAAATCAAATAAACGGATATCAAAATAATTGTCTGCACGTATTTCATTAGTCACCTACTAAAACCGATCCCACAATTCTAAGGACATGGTTGGTTAAATGTTGTTATATAAATTTTCTTCTATAGTGAAAAATCATGAACATACTCAAGTGATGAGTTATTAAATGTTTTCCGACTAGTGTGTTAACTGAAGAATCTTTAATATATTAAGAAAATTAAAAATACCAATGTAATAAATACTCCAATGGATTGTTATTAATTACAGGTAATCAAATACTCGACTTTTTTTACGAATTTTCCAATGGTCACACATTAGAAAAAAGTGTAAGTTCTTAGAACAATTCCTTAACTGAGAGAGGCCATATTTGTATTGTATATTATTGTATTGTATATTATGTAAATATGAAATTTTCGGGAAAACGCAATTTATAATTTCTTAACCACTCAAAATCTGTGGTCTGAGGATGAATTTCAGGAATCAAAAGATAAATTAGCACTAAAATATATGATATTTTTATTGAATAATCTCTAAGTGCTTAAATTATTGTTCACACAAGCGTACATACGACGCGCTTAGAAATATCTGTTGATATATACGTACTTAGATAGAATGGCAATGGCGTGTCAAATTATTTATCAAAATGTATGTTAGCATATAAAAATTTACATACTTGTTTAAAATTGATTTTGATTCAAAATTGTCTATTGAAAACACTTTCACCGGTTTACTTAAATGGTGCTTGCCTGTGTTTTAAGTATGGAGAAATACATATGGTAAAGCTATGTCAAAACTGCAAAGCTATATAATATTATGTCAATCAAATATGCGGAAACTAGAAAACCAAAGGACTACAGGAGATATTTTACCAAGACAGATATTTTTTTTGTTCGTAGTAAAAGATTTAGTTCAAAATTTATGTTACGAAGGTTATGTTATTAAGGTCAAAAAATACCATCCCTCCGAATACAGACCTATAAACTTATCTGTGGAATGGCCAACAATGGAACTACGAATTACCATAGGACGCCATTATGAAAATTTCTTTTCGAACGTCAGATTTTGTCAAGTTACAAAAGTCTTGATTGGGTAGTTTTTGACAGTGGCTCCCCCATGCCATTCTTTAGATAAGTTTGTAAGTCTGTACTTCCACGAAGCTTCAAGCCACCTTCGACGAGGCAGTGTTATATTAATTTTTACAACGTTTTTATCAGGTCATATTCTTATTTGTCTTGTGGTTGTTTATCCAGTACAAATCTTGCAATCGATTTTTATCTAACTTCCCGAGTAGCTAGACATTTTCAACTTTTAGAATATGTGAGAACACGACGTCAATGCATTTTTTAATACTTTTAGCCATCTTTAAGTAGAATTGAATTCATTTTCAGTTAATTCTATTTAAATGAAAAGTGATTTCGGAAAAAATCCGTAATCCAATCCACTATTATTGGTTGCAAGGGGTCTAGGGTCCTAGCAACTAAATTATTAATATTAACGTGCGTTACTATGGAAATCAATATGAAATGTCAAAATAACATTTCAGTATTATTTCTAACAGTACAAATTTTATTGATCGTTTAAGCTAGTCAAGTCAAGTTTATATGATTCAACTGAAAATTTAAAAACGTTGTATTTAAAAAGTTATTTTTATTTTGTAATTATTACTATATTAATTAAACTGAAGTTTGCATACAACATAATATAATTATTTTTGCAACAAATCGTTTTATTAATTCTACAATATTGTTGCAGCTGCTTTGGACTATAGACGCATTCTCAGTACATACAGTTAAATATCTAAGAAGCGAGTGTTTACTTTCAGTTTTAATAATAGTATGCTGGAATGGAGACGGAATAAGATACGGATTAAGATAGTATTTATGCGAGGTACGAAAAATCACTACAATGTTGACTACATTACCCATAACATCACCTAATGACGTTAGTATGCAGAAATATGCAATCAGATGTGCAACCATACAGTGGCTTTAATAATCAACAATATTCCACCGAGATCGTCCAATCGAGATAACAACAATAACACCATAACTCGAGAATTGCATCCATTTTTCAAATTCACTCAAAACACAATACCGGTTGAAGTATTTTTTTCGTCTCACGGCACAATCATTTTTATTATGACACCGCGCAGAAATAATAACACGTTACTTATTCGATTCATGCAGGCCGAAGATTATATTTCTCATTATTACTGACAAGACTGTTGCGTATGTTGGGACTACGATGATTGGGTTGGCGAACCATAAGATTTCGTATTTCACCGCGGTTAACTGCATGTCGCAATTGCGCATTTTGTATGAACTCAATTGTTTTTTTTTTTCATTAATTTATTATTATTTAATCTTTGAGCATTGTTTAAAATGATCAAACTATTTTCGGTTAACCCTACAGTTTAATTAATGCTGTTTCTACGATTTTAAAAATTTTAATCCTTTTTTTTAATCGTAATAAAATCAAATATTTTTTTTGTACCATGTCCGTTCCTAATATGATCATATGGGTCTCCACAGAGTACAGGTTTTCTATTAATATAAGTAATTTGTTTTCACGAGAAATGGATGTTAGCCACTTGCTCAACCTGTTAGATCCATACTCTGACTCATATATAAATTTAAAAAAAAACAACTTGTGTACTTGCCAGACCCAGGATTCGAACCTGGGACCTACAACTCTCCAACATAAACCAATACATGTTGAAATCTGGATTTTCAGATAATATGGTATCGGTGAACAATACTCCGCATTCCATGGACGGTAATGCGTATAAATTTCTCTATACTGGAAAATTTTGATATGAGAGGTGTATTTTCAAAGTGAATTTATTCCATTACTTGATTAAAATGAGCTATGAATGCCAGAATTTAAAGGATAATATTTTGAACAAGTATTTTTTGTATAGAATAACCTAAAAGCATTCAATCCAGTAGAAAAATAAACTTCAAAATCGGTGTTAGTTACTATTCCAATACCAAAAACACATGTGACATCAACACCGTAAACAGTTTTTTGTCGTTTGCCAAAAATTAGTTTAAGTGGAATAAGTTCACTTTGAAAATACACCCCTCATATCAAAATTTTCCAGTATAGAGAAATTTGTACGCATTACCGTCCATGGAATGCGGAGTATTGTTCACCGATACCACGTCTCTTCCTATCACATTATCTGAAAATACAGATTTCAACATGTATTGGTTTATGTTGGAGGGTTGATTTACACTTAACACAAAACTACTGATTCGGGGAAAATAAATATTGGGTAAATTTGTTTTGTTTCATACGAAATATTATAAGGCATATAATAGACATTTATTAAAGTAACCAAACCTAAGTGAGAGTTTATTTAATGATGATTGTCGATATTACACGGATATCATGTCTCTATTACTGATTAGGGCTGCGAATTAGATGGTTTCAGGGGTTGCTTTCCGACTGGCAACTTTCTAACCTGACCTCTCAGACACGCAGAGATAAAACGACGATATTTTTTACACTAATTTCTATATCAATGTTTTGTTGTGCCTCTCTGTCTGAAATTCAATGAACGTTTTATTTTAAATTAAACATTTTATTATGTATGAGTTATTTTCTTCATAACTATGTCGATTCCCTGATTATCGTTGCGGAATTTCGGCATTTATATTTTAATTTACATACACAAGAAAACTACCTTTAAAATTTAAGGTTAGTTATGAACGAGTAATGTTAAGGGCCCACATGCTCAATGTAGGCCATAATGGAGCTTGTGTTATATTAATATGTTATATGTATGTAATATGTTAATGTGTTTATTGTGCCTATTTTTTAATGTTAACTTTGATTTTACTAATGGTTTTGTAAATATGTTTAAAAATTAATAAATCTTAAAAATCTTAACACCACTGCACATGGATGTACTGAAATATGACTATATTCTAAAACATTAGATCGAGAGGTTTAAAAGAATACTATTTTATGTAATAAAAATACTTTATACAGTCATTAAATGTTTAAAATAAATATAAAGGATAATAAGGCTTCAAAATTATATAAATGGATTATCTACAACGTTTAAGGAATGTCCAGGGTTATGTTCTGAAAATACCATAAAAGCTTAATTTTGATTTACGTTGAGCATGTGGGCGTTAACAGAATAATAAAGATATTATTTTGTGAATGTGTATTTAATGAGCATAAACATAACAGTAAGTGTATCAATGGAGACTTGTTTATAAGCGATCAACGCTACTTAATATTAAATGAAAGTATTAAGCCGTTTGTTAGCACGTTAAATCAAAATTAGTATTTAACCATGCTATTTAAAATTACTGTCTATTTTAATCATTCTAATCTGACATAATATTATGTACAAGCCAATAGATTATCGTATTTAGTAATAAAAGACTCATACAAACGAAAGTGAGAGTGATTTTTTGAAGCGAGATAAAAGCTTAGAACACATGTTGTTTTATTAACAAACGAGAAAAATCTCGTTGCGTCACGGTCCGTTTCCAATCAAAGGAAATATTTCATAATAAACACGCAAGGAAATCGTTTATAATATTGTTATATTGGAGTAACTGGCCGTAAAAATTTCTTCTCGGTTTTAACTGCGTTTTGTGAACTCGTAAGAAATACTAAATGTTTTTGAGACTATATTGCCGCACCATGATTGTACGAACGGTTAGTTAAACTTTTTGTTTAGGGTTATAGCAGTGGCGATTTTCTTTTAAATGAAAAAGGCTTCATTAGAATTTTCCAAAAACTTTATAATGTACTGCATACCGCGCTGTGTTTAATCTCAGTAGTTTTTTAGTCTTTTAAATAAATACATATATATACACACATATATTATATCATATTATTATGTGAAGCGTCTAATTACAAAAACCGACAAGCCCACAATTCAATATTTTCGGGAAACAACGTTTTTATGTTTCAAGCTTCAATTATTTGTTTTAACGTGAGATTATTTTTCCCGTTTTATTCTATGTCGAACTTAGAACCAAATGGCTATTTGTTTCTGCCGATAAACTCTTAAATGTAATAAATATAGGCAAAATAAGATTGGACGTAGCGCTACTTGTACCTGACTTTTTAATGAATTCCGCATAAGACACATATTTCAGTGGAACTGTCATGAGTTTACCAAAATATGATACAGCATGGGAGACGCCTTTTCAATATTGAACGATCCCTTATTGGTTGACTTAAACACGCGCGAAATCAACCAAGCTTTAAATAATATGAAACACGGACTTGGCGCTTTTTGTAATAAATCGAGACTTAAAATATTTTTTTTTCGTAGGGTTATGTCGCGTTTTGTAATTTATAGATCAATACATATTGTGTAAAATAATACAAAGAATACGTGCGTATTTTTTTCTCGATTTTGACCAAATGTAGACTTATCGCTTTTTGGAATTAAACGCCTCATGTTTATGTGTATCGTTGTAATATAATTTTACATTTTCAAAAAAAAATCTTAAATCCGCACAGGTCCTATGTGCGCATTAAAGTTAATGGCCCCACCAAATCACAACCACTTCGCACCACACCCGGTTTTAATCAAGGATATCACGGGACTCTACGGTCATCTCTATAGTACCGAGATAATAAAAAAAATACGCGTTGTTCGTGGAGCATCGCAGGCAATAATGTTTCTTCAAGAATGAAAACCTAACCTAGCCTAACCTAATCCAATCATATCGACTATTTTCAAAACTTGTTTGCCGCTGGCTTCCTGTAAACCGACAAGAACCGTGTTTTATTTAGACATGAATTTTATCTCAGTACTATACGACCCAAAGAGGTTGGACAGTCTTTAATGTACGATCATATATTTCCGATATAACATTTCACGGTGAAGTGTGATACGGCGAACTGCATACGTACAAATGTCCGGTCACGGAAATAACTACTTAAATCGTCGTAATCAATTAGGATGCCCGTAGCTTAATTAAAAAAGCGCACTGGCGCAAATCTAACGGTTACAGGTTCAAGTCCAGTCTGGTGTCTTGGATTTTTCTTGTGGGGATATGCATGAGATGTTTTCAAATTATGTATGTTCAATATACACAATGTTACATTCTAAAATATTGTGAATTGTTCGTTGAATAAAAGAAATAGTTTATGTTATTACCACGTTTTTATTAGCTCGTATTCTTGTTTGTCCGGTACAGATTTTTTCTTGTGTGTCCAGTATAATCTTGTTTGTCCAATACAAATCTTGCAATCGAACTCGAATCGAATCGAATTTCAGCTAACTTCCCGACTAGCTAGACATTTGAAACTTTTAGAATATATCAGAATACGACGACAATGCATTCTTTTAATACTTTTAGCCATTTTAAGCAGAATTTAATTCATTTTCAGTTAATTCTGTTTTGTATGGAAAGGTATTATTGTTGGTTGCTAAGGGGGTCCAAATGCCAAAATGACATTTCAATATTTCTATCAAGTATAAAAAAGTATTTATTAATACCTACATAGAATTGTCAAGTTTATATGATTCAACAGAAAATTTAAGAACGTGGTATATAAAAAGTTCTTTTTATCTTGTAATTATTTTTATATCAGCTACCTTAATAAACAAGAATTTAGTTTTTTTGTACACCTGGGATGGCCTTTATACCTAGTACCTACTACATAATAATAAATGTTATAACATATACATTGTTTGAAATACTAATTTTAACAATATTGTCACTTAAATCTCAATGCAAAATAATGACAGTAAAGTGATGTAATAAGCATTGTTCTAATTTTAGCTCAAGTAAATTCCGGATATAGATGTTTTTACTAAGGTTTCGTGACAAGTCGTATGCTCTCATTATTAATGTTTTTCCTTAAAAATTATTACAGGTAGTCACTATTGAAATATTTATTTCCATTAAAGTAACGTTGTTTTTCGAGGAAACAATTGAGTGTTTTTAGTTGGCTTCTTTAGATATTTTCTTTTGTTTTTCCCACAAGTATTTTAAGCAATTAATACAAAGTGTAACTAGAAAATGTCTATAAAGCGCATTTCTTGTATATCTAACGACAAATTTTTTTTATAAAATAGATAATAAAAAAAACCTATCAACGAAAAATGTTAGTAAATAATATATCTACAATATAGTTATGAAAAATATATTTATTGGAAGAATAGAAAAAACCAAAAGATGCAATATGTTTCAAAATAACTCAAATGTAAATGCCTGTATACATATTTGCTAAGCATACATTTATAGATGATCATAGAACTACATTAGTAATCTCTTACTTAGACTTATACGTACTCGTACATATATATATAATAAATATACTATTTGGGGGAAGCTTAATTATTATAAAATTGACAAGGCATCTCCGATCATGAGTATATAACTTCATATTTTTAATTTTAATCAATATTTGAATATTTGAATTTTGAAATATTTGGGTTACCAATTATTTCTTAATGTCAATTTGATCAAGAAATGTGGACATAGATAGAAAAAAAACAAGTAAATTAATTCGATCGTCTACTGCTCCACTATGAACGTTTTAAGTCACATATTTCGGCACTGGAATAACTGGACGCCAGGACAAGTGGGCGCCGGAGTGTTGAATGAAATAACGTTTAAAAATGAAATACATAGACGTTCGTTACGATTTGATACAGAAAGTAGACGAGGAAGTTTAACAAGTTTCTATCTAATACTTAGTAGTTTTAATTGATTTTGCTCTTAACATAATGTTTTTATTACCTATTCAGAATTATTATGCCTGACGCTTCATATAAAAATTAAAGTACTCCCTCCTCGTTGGAATTTAAACATATGTATAATTAAATCATCATTTACGTGTGCATATTTAAATTCTCATCAGGTATGAATGATATAATAAGTATTAAATGTCTATTCTAAAAGTACCTATAATTCACGAACGTCTATGTATTTTCGAATTCTATTCGATTGAGTAGCGTCCAGTTGTCCCGGCGCCGAATTATCGTAGACCCCATATTTCGACGGTGACATATAACTGTGTATTTGGTATTATTTATTGATTTTCTAATACCCCGATTTTAACTGGTTTTGAGAAGAAAATTCAATAAATTAGACTCACTTAGAGTTTTATCATGAATCATTCAATTGTATATAAAACCTGCACATTGTAAAAACCCCGTATACTTTTAATAAATTATTAAATATAGTGGACACATATATGGCAATCAAAGATTAATGGGACTGAATATTATTAAATCTACCGGTTTTAATAGTGTAAATAGTATGGCATAACGTACACAATAAATTAACTGACAATACTTAAATACTGTCATTTTTCAGTGTTGACCAGTATGATGCTCTATGCTCTTTATAATAAATAATTTATAGCACTCTACGTATCGGTAAATTTTTGTCAAATGTGTATAACTGATTTGCCAATCATTAAAGCTATTTTTAATAAAATTACTTTGGACACCAATATATTCTAATAACAATATACAGAATTAGGATTAACGTTTTCTTTAAATTTCCGATTATAAAAACAAACAAAATCATTTTTTATTGAACATACATAATTTGAAAATACCTGTAGATAATATTATATATATATTTGAAAAAGATACACTGTCTATTGGATTCGCGCCAATATGCTTCACCAATTGAGCTACCTGTGCCCTACCTATTTACGACGAAATTATATAGTATCCATGTATCTGAATCGCATAAAAAATGCGTTAATACATCGGACGCTAAAGACGCGCCCAGCGCGTAACGAATAAGGTGACCATTCGATATAATTAGCATGCTATTTAAATGTGGTTATTAAAAAGTAATTATCTAGTCAGCAGTCGATGTGAAAGAAGTTATAAATCGGCTTTTGTAGTTTGAATCAAGGTACAATTAGCAAGAGTACCTGGTATCTTGATTCTTAGCTAACGTCAAAATCTAATTTTAATTGCTGATAATTAATTAGTAATCTATTTTTATATTCAAAGAATAATAAATAGATCATATTATTATATGCGCCTACTTTTAAACTGTATTTTTATATCATCAGCCTTCGTAGTCCAGTGTGTAAGGCGCTGGCCTTTTATTCTGGGGTCCGGATTCGATTTCCGATGAGGTTAGAATATATTTAAGTGATTTTATCAAAGCCTTTGTGATTGTTTGCGTCTATTACTACTTACACTACTGTGATTGGATCTTATGGCCCGTTGCAGTATTATAAATAAAATATATGAATAAGTTTTATATAAAATGTATCATGAATTATTTTTTAGTGGTAATTTACGATAATTTTATTTGCGTTCTTGTGACGTTCAAAAATTGCCGCCATATGAAGAGGAGATTTTTATTTGAATGTGAGTACACAGAAAACTGTTGATGATTCTATTATTAAGTTGTATTGTTATTATTTTAACGACGTGTTATTTTTATCCATAGTTATGCTTGATACAATGTCAAATCAATTATTATGTACAGGTTAAGTCAAAGAAATAGTCACTTAGAGTGCGTATAATTGACCCTTCAAAATTAGTAAATTGAGAACAAACAATGCAATCAGTGTTAATCTCCGTTACTTAACACTGTTCAAATTGTTGTGACAATGATCCGGATAGCAATTAAGTATCTCTAAGGCCGTACAACAGTTCAATTATAATTGTTGTCGTGAGATCAACGATCACAGTTCAAGAATACTAAACTAAAAAACGTAGACATGCTGATAATAATCTGACAACTGAGATTATAATCCAACTAATTATTCTAACCTTACCATAATCATCAGTGGCTTAACAACCGAAGAATTTTCTCTGTCTTCCCTTTTCTGCCTATCCTACAGTGTTTTAACCCATATTAACACCGTCCAACCACCAAGTTTGGGCTCGTACCCGGAAATTTTTACGTAAACAGTTCACCGTAGGACACTTATTCGTGCGCCGCAGTACGTGAAACATGAGTTCGTGTAACATTCAATCAAATGAGTTCTTCGTTGAACATTTCACCGTGGAGTATATTTTTACTTATGCTACAACATGTGGTGAATTTTATGAGATGTCTTTACTAGGTTAGGTTAGGTTAGGATTAATCTAATTGGAATAGTACTATTTGAAAACTATCGCCGCGTTTTGTAAGATACGTACAAATGTATTCTACGGTGAAATGTTCAACGAAGAACTCGCCATTTGATAAAATGTTATACGAACTCATGTTTCACGTACTGCGGCGCACGAATAAGTTTCTCACGATGAACTGCATACGTACGACATGCATGTAACCATTTGGGCTTGCTAATCTACCTGTCACCGTTTCGTAATTAACTATTCTAAACTCATTATTCTTCTCTCTTGCGCTACTACCCTATATGGGTATTTGCATTGGCAAGTATATGCTTCCATCCAGGTACCTATATACAAAATTGTTTCTTATCTTTCTCTAGTTTTGGATTCCCTATGTCTTTAAATCCATCTTCAATCTATCTCTAGAAGTGGTTCAAAGTTGAAAATACCTTCATTTCCGTCTCAGCTTACCGAATATCAGTTTCCTTATCAAGCGTGATTCGTATACTGTGTACATGGATCAACCTTCTAAAGCTGTCTAGTAAGAAAACATACAGCTCGTTATTGTATGTCCATCTCAATCCCGACTGTTGGTTATTGATCATTCATTCTAGCCTACTATATACTGAGTTACCGTATTTTTAATGATTTCGTAAATTAATAAAAATCAATGTCAGTAAAGCGAGGATTAAACAACAACCCTCTTCAAAGACAATGATATCTCTATGCCGGATTAATAATTCTTTTCTTATATTTAGAATCTTATTTTGAGATTGCAATCAATCGATTCAAGGTGAAAATATTTATCTTTATGTGGAAACATAGTATAGTTTAAAATACATCATTTTGAAAATACTTCTGAGAAAATAATATATTATAACCAAAAGAAAAAATCTTTTTGTAAAAGTAAGAAACCCCGCAGGAATCAAACCTGCATATCTTGGATTTCGCGCCCATGCACATAGACCATTATGCTAAAGGCGCCATGCTTAATTGCAATAAATTTTAACTAATGGCTCTTAATACTCTTTTAAGCGCTTTCTAAATTGAGCTACTATTGTATGTATTTTCAATAATTACGATGCTACATTCTGAAATCTTGTGATTTATTCGTTGATTAAAAAAATTGTTTATTAGTAATATCTTATATATTTTATAAATTTATTATTTTTTAAACATAACTACGATTAGCTGTGAAAAAGTATAAATTCTCATCAGAAAATCATTGAGCAAATAAAGCTATTAATAACAAAAATATTTTTTTTTTTTTAAATCATAAATGTTATTAATTTCTGATTTTGTTAACAGTAAATATCATTTTCAATCGTCGCTTCCTCATTAAATCAATACTTCTCCAAAGCAATATTTCAAAGATCTTATCTTTTATGAGAATTTTACCTTGTTTATGGCTGGTCACGTTAACTCCATATATTACCGTATTAATTTATTTATTTTTTGTCATGGTGCAAAAAATAATGTGTGCAATGCGTTTCCACCGATCAGACACAATAATATTTATATTATTTTTCTCGTTTGCTGAATTTATTACGAGAAAATGTCGAGACATCTGAGGTCGCTGTAATATTTTACAATCTGTCGTTGGGAGAGTTATTTGCAATTTAAACATTTCATGAGCACGCATGATAAAAATAACATTCTACTCATGAATGAAAGATACATTATCAAAACCGCAGCCAATTATTTGTATTATCTAGTAATAACACAAAATATAATGATTATAAACCAACTTCTTAAATATCTGGCAATTATTTAGGGCTTTAACTTGTTAAAAATTTCAAATAATATAAGTCTAGAGGTGGCCCACGGTGGCCGCGCGGCTTAAGCGTTGGACTATCATGCCGTGGATCCCAGGTTCGAATCCTGGGTCTGGCAAGTACACATATTGTTTTTCAATTTGTGTGTGAATCAGAGTAAGCACCTAATAGGTTGAGCAAGTGGCTGACATCCATTTCTCGTAAAAAAAAACAAAATCTGTTAAAACAAACCTTACTCTGTGGAGGCCCATATGATCTATTAGGATCGGACATGGTCGGGGGGGGGGGAGTTTACAGGGACGCTGCTCGCTTATGTGCGATGCACACTGATGTATGCCGTTTCTTAAATGTGTCTCCGTACCGGCAGTATCTTAATTTGATGCCCATCTCTATTGCAGTCTTAAAATATGTTTGAAGTTATACTTCTTTTGGGCCATTTGGTAGAGAGTTTAATTGAGAGCTACGCGCGCACACCGTTACAAAAGTGCTCGACAGTATGAACATAGCTGCAAATCAGTCAGCTGAATATACAGACCTACAAACTTATCTAGAGAATGAGATGGGGGAGCCACTGTCGAAAACTCTGTCTTGCAAACTTGCATGATAATCCTAAATGTTAACATGTACATTTTTATGTTATAATTGCCGCGATAATACGTACTGTCAGCAGTAAATCCACGCACGTATAAACGGGGTATAACTGCTTATAATGCTACGGTACAATGGCAAGTATATGTACGCAGTATATGATATAGGACATAATATAAAAAGCGCAGTTAGATATTACTTGAAAATCGTAAACATATAGATAACGTATTTACCACTTTCATTCATAAAATCTAGAGCCCGGACTTTCAACCTATTGCAAAGCATCATTCTATAATTTGAAATTAATAACAAAAGTTGATATTAATTTAAACGTAGAAGTATAAAAAAAAACACAACGTAGTACATTGAATACTGTGGTCCCCGCAGTGTTTGTCTTGACACACGTTTATTTGCCTTTTACGCAGCCTCGAACCCTGACCCCTACCGATCGCTTCCGTCACATCGTCACCTCACCTTACCATGCCTCACCAATCCCCTCTCAGAAGACAACACACCTGTCACATGACGGTATCGTTGTATTCATAAACACAACAACGCAGTGGCGTAAGTGTTCAAATCCTAACAGTGAAAAAATCTCTGAAGGGCCCGCAAAACGAACAACCCTTTTACACCATGTTCTCTAACAGTGAAGTTGTTTTCCTAAACCATCAGAAACACTCAAACCTTAGACTCAGATGCATGGTTTAATTAATTAGTAGTATTGTGAAGTGTTTCAATTATGGGTTAAAATACCCTATCAATAGCAGTTAAATACTATATTATTTTTGCCTTACCTTAGGATACATTAAAATTTCCAATCACAATGAAAATCATGAAAACTAACTTTACATGTTAATTTACGATCAATGCATTTTTTATCAGCGTGGCACCTTAATTGATGTGTATTTGATGCGTCAGTAATTTTAAACAATTATCAACTATTATGAACTATGAAAAATAAAATTTAATTAAAACACATGTTCTTATAATCAACTGTCAATAAAACAGTTTTTAAAATGTATTGGAGTTATAGCTTAGAATGTATTGAATTACTCTGATACCATTTCTTGTAGGTGAAGTATGTAATTTGCAATGAAAAATCTATGTCCATAGTGACATTGTAAAAATTGATAATCATCAGATAAATGTTTAACTGTTTTCTAAGTTTTTTTTCTTTGAGATTATTGCGGTACCCGAAACATACTCTATTGAATCTATACTCATAATATGGTTATTTATGAGATTAGGTTGAGTTATCTACATATTATCAAGCAAAATTATTTTAAAAAAAATATGCAGATGTAAGACTATATTTCTAAGAAATAAATATTTCTTTGTTATTGTTTCGATTCATAAGTAAATCATTGCAAAAATATAGCATGGTTGGTACGTAATGAATGTATGAATAAAACTGTACTTACAATATTATTTTCTCGTTTTGTGTAATATTTGTATGGGTGTGTACAGTCTCTTTTGCAGAAAAATGAGCTTAAGCTGATACTGAGGCTAAGAACGGGATACACAATGGGTAAAAGATTTGATGTCCTCATGGGAAGAAGCGATTTGCAGGTCAGCGATTAATGTGATGTTTGGAGGACATTGTACATTTATAGCAGTACAATGCCCTGAATATGAACGTCGCAGAGTACAGCTGCGAATTGAGAATATCTATGAGAATGTCGACGAATTGAAAGGTGCCCTGGCGGTGGGTAAGACGGAAGAGATTGGAAAAAATATAAAGTTGTTTAACAGAATTGGAGTGAGGACCTGGTTGGTGGATCCCCTTAGAAAAGAAAAGAGTGCGATATGACACCGAGTCGCAGTCAAAGCCTCGGTAAAATCATACAAAAAAAAATGTTGAAACATCGCTTTAAAACTATTGAGTGTACATTTACTTTTATAACTGTAACCTTTGTAATATGTATAATAATTTATTCTTGTACAGATCAACGACAAAGACATTTGTTTTAAATGTCGAGTTAATAAATACAGAACCCCCTTGTATGACGTTTGCTTGGGGGGGCAATATGTCATCCACGTCACTGCGTCAAGAGACATAAAACAAGCCCAAGTGCGATGAGGAAATGAGTATTTTGTTATTGCTTTGCGGTTGGTTTTTACAATCCACTATTAACTTAAATTTGTCTTGCCTGTCGAGATGATAAAATCGATGTCGTTGTAACAAAATGCTTGCACGCCAATATCCCATTCCAACAATGTGTAAATCAAGTATTTTCCTCGCAGACCACCAGGTTGGTATGCATTTTGTAAGAAGATCGATTCAAGAATTTATTCATGATACACATCTATAGACTTATATATAAGTACTCACCGACAATAAAAGTGTATGTACGAGTATGTTTGATTATTCCGGAATAACTCAAAGATTATTTGATCATATATGAAACTTGTACAGCGTATAGCATATTATCAGTAGCACAAAAAATGATAATATAATATAACATACACAATTCTGAAAACACTCGTGAGAAAATATAGCCAATAGAAAAAATCTTTTTCGAAAAAAGTAAGACACCTGGCAGGAATCGAACCTACGTCACTTGGGTTTCGCGCCCTGTGCATTACCACTATGCTAAGACTGCCATGCTTAATTGCGACAAATTTTAACTATTTACCATATTAATACCAGCTTATAAGCGCTCTCTAAATGTATGTTCAATAATTAGAATGGTGCATTCTTAAATCTTGTGAATTATTCGTTAAATAAAATAAATAGTTAATTAAAAGATAATATATAACTATGAAAAGTAATCGTCATGCAGCATCAGCACTGCAAAATATATTTTTTATAACTATATAAATGGATAGAGAACTAAATGGCCCTTTTTTGTTTCCTACTGTAGAGGAAGAAATATCGACTAAGGAAGATTTTTAGAGCAATATTGCTTGTGGTCTCAAAAACTTGGTGGGGATGGCTATATCGCCATTGTTAAGATCTTTGATCGACTGGTTTGGGAAGTTTGGTGTCATGGAGCTGTAGATTTTTTAGACAGTTTCAAGACATGATCATAGATGGTTTCTAAATAATTAAGTGCGTATGTATATATTGATTTTTATTTTCTCGAATTTTGACGAATCGAGGAAAAATAAATGTACAAGATCAATGGGTATTACCCCGTAACCTGTTAATAAAAGACGCTGCAGTCAAAGAGTACGGCTCGTTGACTCAATTAATCCTTGAAACTGGGAGGTCAATCGATACATTATTATTATTTCATTTCCGGTGTCATTTATTCAGTTTCTTTTTTTAAATATACCGCGAAACGATTGCCTGTGCAATTATTATTTTCAACTTCATACGTGACATTTGTAAAGTGTTTCGTTCAATTAAAATAATCATTTTTAAAATTGATAATATTACCTTTTTGCTGTCTGCTTAAAAGCGCTAAGTACTCTTTTACATAAGTTTTACTTATAGGTCGTTGGTATTTTGACTTTTTACTTCCTTACATTATTAGTGTTTTATTTCGAAAGGTTATCAGATAAGGCTCTATGAAGACGGTCATTTCTCAATTTCTGGGCTGTTCTCAATAAATTCAAATATCTTATAACATTCTAAAATATTATATATTTTTTTCTATTGATGTAATAATATTATCTATTAAAAAAACACTTACTATTACTTTCAAGATAATATCGCAATAATAGGATGAATATAATAAAAAAAGATAGTAATTTTATATACTAACAGCAATCATAAACTATTAAATGTCATGTTATTTATTTTGGTTTCATCTGGATGGAAAAATCGTTTTTTTTCAGACTAGTATAACATTGATTCATAATTACTCAATAGTAATGTTTTAGATTTTTGGTAATTAGTATTAGGTACATAATTTTTATCTATTTAATGTTTTCTATTTACTTTGTATAATGATTGTATACCCGAGCCTATCTAAAAAGATTTTAATTGAGGGACGGTGACTGTTGTTCATATGACGGCTACATATCTCAAATTCGAAGGAGCGATGGACTCTCACAACTCTATTTAGATAGCATCACCATGAAATTGACCTTCACAATCCCTACAAAATACTAAACAACAAAACAACACAAGAACACTACACAAAATATTTAATTCCATAAAGAAAATTAAACATATAAATGGAGGATCATAATTACTGCACATCAATGTAACTAACCCTCCCAACTACCTTGTACAAAAAAGCAAGGGTAGTGTTAATTTAAAAAAATGATTGTATACCTCATTTTTTATTGTTACTAAGTATTTTGGTACATTAGTCAATCTCTGTTATGGCATAATTTATACTTTCAAAATAAGTAAATAAATAAATACATATATATTATAACTGAATTTAAATCAAAGGTTAGTAAAGGTTAAGTAAACAATTACAAATGGAATTACGTTTAATCTTTTTAAATCCTCGTGACTTTTTATTTCAAGGGTTGTGAGCAATAATCACATCAAGGTTATCAGACTGACACGTTATGATGACAGACATGTCATACAAAGCAGCTGTAAATCATTTAACATAAATTTATTTTAATCATAAAAATGCCCTACCCAATTGAGATAATATTATGCAAAAAACAGCAATTTAGCCATAAAATCATTAGCAATATTAGTAGATAATAAATCATAACATGTCTCTGATTTTTATCGTTAGATACATCATAAAATACTAAGGCCGTCATCAACACCTTTTCCGCCATTAATGTGTACAAACTTCAGTTCTTGACAATCGTATTATACTAAAAGCTTATCTTATAATTGTTAACATCATGCAAATTAAAATGAGATTTTTATGAATATTATACTGTTTTAAGATATTTACATATTATTATAACATAATATTATTCGGTGTACACAATGAATTCGGGTGTAGATCTAATGTAGGTGATTAATTTTACCATAGAACGATTATTGCATAATGAAAATGTACATAATAATATTTTGTCACTATATCCACGTCAGGTGAATCATAATTATCTCAAGAAAGGTAAATAAATGACCTAACAAATATTTTACAGGATATTGACTTTGATTTAGGTAATATTAATGTACTGAAATTTACGTAAAATAAACTTTTACGATGACGTACGGTTGTTAGATATTCTCCCAACCTATTGTGTCTTTACTCGGAATCAAAAAAATAAATTTAAAAAAACAACGTGTGAATTTCAAATATCCTATGCTAATTCCAGAACCACGCTTTTTCAGGTGAGCGTTCTACTACTAGTTTACTGAATATACATTACAAAATAATTTAATACCATGTCATGGAATTACTTTTACTGACTGACTTATGGGAACAGACAATGTTCCATAAGTGAGTCTTGTTTACTAAAATATTTATTATCATTTTACTACTAAGTAGTTTTTATATTTTACATTTTGCTAAACATTCAATATTTGTATTAATTGAATAAACAGCGTACGTATTTTGTCAAGTTAACGAGATTCGAATCTTAAGCCACTGTCATCCTTGTTCGACGCAAAAGTGGGAGCAAAAAACACTTATTAACCACGCATTTATCTCTCATTATGGGTGTAGTAATGAAGGTTAAGTTACAATTTAATATTTTGACAGATAATAATAATTCAAAAAGAAAAAAATAAATATACTTACTAATAAATATAATCAGCAACTTGTTACTTGTCTAAATTCAATCTCTTATAACTTGAATTGACATAAGAGAGAAAACTGTTTAGTGTAGCTACCAGGCTGACAACTTATATATTATTATTATATATGTTTAGTTTCTTCTCAGATTAATATTAAACAAATGTATTTTTCTATACAAAAATACTACGAAACAGTTTACCAGAGAATTGCCATACTTAGATATATTTTTTTGATAACGTAGGACTAGGAAAGTTAGTGTAAATATATGCTAAAAGTTGCCTCGATTTCACTCGATCTATGTTCCGGACTTTTACTTGTTAATACTAGCACTACAATTTATGTTATGAATGTCAACACGATCGAGATGGAACCTGAATCGTCCCTTGTAGTTATTATTTAAATTAATAATTCCTCACGAAGGTTGAAGTGAGTTATCGAGTCTAGTAGTGTAAGTATCCCTTTACCTCTGGACAACAGTGGTAGACTATTAGAATAAGTACATTATAAAACACTTGTCAGTGAAAAGGTTAAATCTCATCATTTCATAATGCTTGAAATTTATCGACGTTTCATAATGTAACTCTTTTCTCACACTAAGGTGCCGCTGGACAACTATAATTTTGTACCAAATGTTAGCGCCTTGTTTATTTATTATGTGCTTGATTTTTTCATAGGCAAAAAAAGCTTTTAATAGTATCACAACAATGCATAAATAATAGGCAACGTTTCTTCCGCGTTTGCCCCAAACACGCTCTTTCAATAGGTCAAACACTTCATCTATTGATTTCATAGCGATTCGTTAAACTGTGGGCCGATACAATGAATATTTACGAGTACTATGTAATCATTTTATTTTAAACATATTTTCTTTGTAGTTAGCGTAGGTATTATATTATTTTTAATTCTACACTGACATTTTCCAAGTTTATAGCCATATCAGAGATTATAGAGCTAATGAAAAAAATGATCAGTTGAATTATTGATCATGACAAAACGTTGTAAACGATTGTGAAGCTCTGAATGCGTATCAATTTATCTTAATTGTTTATTTGACCGAGTAATTACTCCATTATAAATGAAGTAACTGTCAAAAATTGGCCTTTATCGTTTTTTAAAAATAGAATATGAAGATTTATCAAAATAAATACCAGTTAGAATCGCTATTATTCACACTAATAACTTGTATTTTTTTACTAATTTAAGTATCTAGATATGTAATTTGTTAATATCTTAAATAATTCATCAATATTACATAATATAATTTTGAATACACCGAAGAGATTAAATAATGAAAGGTTACAATATATTTATTATCTGAAGTTTTAAATAATTAACTCAAGAAAAAGTAAAAGCCAAGTTAGTATACTTAATTGAAAAATTGGTTATTTTGAGATAGGTATATAGAAAATTTGGTAATCCTAAAGGAGTTGCACATCAATAATTACGCGATATATTATGCGCTTTCTTTGGAAATATTATCTGCAGAAGCACTAACAATCTTGTCACCGAAAAAATCCATAAACAAAAAGGATACCTATAGAAAAATCCTATTTTTTTAGGATTTTTTAGGAAAGCTCTAGTCTAGGGGCCCGGCATGGTGGGTCAACTCCATAATTTTAATGGATGTATTAAAAATATACTGAATATCTTTAATTTTACTACGAACATAATTTGGAAAACGCTACTATACAGCATCACACTGCCTTTAACCATAGCAATATGTAGTAAACCCCGCTAAAAGTCTTAGCCTGGGGGTCCGCTTCAGAATATGGGAGCCATGCATTGCGGAGCATTGACGAGGGTAATGGAGTTGGTCCAATCAGTGGAAGTCACGACTCTCAACAATGAATAAAAGGAAGAAAAAAATCCAGTATTACTAGGTTTTGTGATCTCTTCTGTTTGGTAAATCTTACCTATTCATATTTTCATAGTATTTGATGTTTACTTTTATATAATTTATTAAGTATTACAGTTTTTGTCTTGGTTGATAGGGATAAGTTAAAAGTTTAAACTCTTCGAACGAAAAATATCAGCGTTACACTTTAACCATAGAGTATAAAATATCAGATATTATAGTTATACAAAATGTAAGTCAACACAAATCTCTACTTAATCGGGTTGTTTGTTATCTCTACCAAAAGTGTAACGGTGTTTCTTATTTATAAACTCAATACAATTAACTTAACTTGTTCCATCTAACTATAGTTTTGTAATACCTGTGAGTAAACATAATAATTACAAATATATTCACTATAACAAGTAGTGTCCAGTGTAATAAAATGATATCTTCTTTAGTGTCGTGACAATCGTGTTGTGAGATTTGTTCATTTTTTTCATACAAAATAATATGACGAATGAGTTGCTGCCATAACATTAAAAAATTATCAAATCTAATGTTTGCTTTTGTGAAATATTTTTTCACTGTGTTTACGCAAACATTAAGCTTGTCTCGCACTAATTATTATTTTGCCAGACACCGTGTCACGAACATTTACCAATCTCAATTATTGTTATGTTATAACCTGTGTTCAAGAAAGCTTTATTAACAAGATAAGATTTAATGATATAGTAACATTATTATTCTATTCTCTTTACGATTTCTTTCCATATTTGAATTCATATAAGTATATTGCAGACCTCAAGGAAGATACCGTCACATTTTTTATTTCAAAGGGTGCAGCTTGCAGATATTTTTCATCTTCTTCTTTTACATTTATGCTTTCAATCAGCTCACATCCCTATAAAGTCATAATAGGTCCAAATAAAAAAGAGCTTATTTCATACAGATACTAACAACTTAGTTTTACAACGATGAATTTTTTGATACTTCTGACAATCTAAGAGATCCGGTAGCGTACGCCATCAATGTCACGTCATATAAAAAATCTTTGGTACAGTTCGGTTATGAGGAACACAGCGGAAAACACATTTTGAAAATACCCGATATACTGGATTATTTGTTAGGTTAACCTAATCAAACCTAACCTAACCCAACCTAACCCAAACCAACAAATAATCCAGTATATCGGGTATTTTCAAAATGTGTTTTCCGTTGAATTCCTCATAACCGAAATGTACCAAATCTTTTCATCCACTTCTTTAACGTCAATTTTTCATCGTAATATTGTAATTTTATAATATAGAATTGCTAATATATAGTTAACTATACATAATTTTGATATATTTTACATGGTGTTTTCTAATATGTATGTTTCTGAAGTTTTACATAATTATGACATATGTTTGATAATAAATTCAAATATATTTTTATTGTGATACACAGTGAAATTTACAAAAATATAAATTCAAGACGTCCACAACATGATATGGGGGAAGGAAACAAAACACTGTGTAATAGTATTAACAATATGTAGAAATACAAAAAAAAAAGAAATAATTAAAAAATAAACAAAAACGTCATAAAAAGCGCCCGGAAGTACATTTTTTTTTTAAATCTTATGTATAGTCAATATTGGTTAAAAATAAATAAAAGAATAGTATACTTTACAAGAATGGTATGTATGATTTTGATTGTAATATATATCATATTATATTATATACTTGCTACCAGTGCTCACTTATGCACGTTAAGAATACCGTTATGATTGTATAAGAAAAATACAACAACTACGAGTAAAGCAACGTAGCATAGACAAGTGTATGTTGGGTTTAACGCAAAAATACTACAAAATTAACTCATGGCAAACAGGAGTAACTATGCGATGTGATAGAGTTTGCCGATCTGATAACAGTGACAAAGGGCCAGATATGTCGTCAGTCGTACAATGATACTCAAGGCACATTAAAAGACCACAGAGCTGCCCTACACCCCACTAGATCGACGAACTTATTAGGGATAAAGAACAATGTAAGAATCTTGGCGAGACATTCATCAATCGGTGGATCAACCATGGCTTATGATGATGATGATATTTATACAGGACTTCGAATTCGTTTGACCAGATCGAACAGTATGAAATCGGTCCATTGTCTACATCTTTCTTATAGAGTCGATCTTTAAATGTTTGCTATAATAAGGTGTAGAACTGAATTAGTGGATCAATTTAGCAATCTATTTATAATATCGAATAATAAATGCGCTGCCTACTGATGTAAAATAACATTAGACCATAAAATGTTGGTCATAAGTATTTTTATATGCTACAATAATTCATTATAAAAAAAACCACAGAAAGGCATTCAAAACTTCAATATTCTCACTGTAAATTATTATTTTAATGTCTATAGTTGAAATTTTTATTTGTAAAAAGACTATGATTCTTTTTTATTGCTGAATACATCCTAACAATGCTTACGTTTGGCATTTAAATAATTGAATTATTACATTACTTAATTATAAAAAAAATCAATATCATTTTTGATGTATGTATTGTAAATTATTATTCAAAATAATATTATCTAAACAAATAAACAATAAATTTATCTTTTTTCCGGACTGGTTTTTTTTTTTGTTAAAAACACGATTATTTAGACAAGTAAGTAATTGTTATTACCTGAAATAATTTATTAGCGATCAGTTATTATTATTTTGACACTGGTGTATTATTATTATTATAAATATATTTTTTTATAAAATTTATAGATGTGCATTTCCTGTAGACATAAATTTTGATTACTTAGGCATAAAGTCCACTAAAGCAGGCTTGCGGGGCGCTCGCGCATTTTCTATGTGAATCATCGAAAATACAACGTAATCAAATACGCCAGCGCACACTGGATTTGACGACGCTTTGTGCCCGCCTGCTCCATGATTCGCCGTTGTGTGCTTTTCAGCCGGACAAATTAACAAAAATACAACGTAGTCCATTTATTGAACACGGCGAGCAAAATCACGCTCTAGAAGCGTCATGAATCGACGGGCGAAAAGTCATTATTTAATAACAAAGAACTCATTGTTTAGTTATTGCGTAATTACAAGCCCCGAGAAATATTATAATATTTTTATTGCTTTGTTATGAAGACGCTGAATAATTATAATTATTTTGTGCTTCTTGGGCCCCTTATTAAATAGGTGAAGGGTAATGCGCGGGTGGGAGGGGGCCTACTCAGTAGTGAACGCACCGAACGTTTTTTTGGTGGGCTTCATGCCTTACAGTTATATTTTTTTTCTTTCTATAGTTGGCATACTCAATATAATTTTTGAAATATTAATAATACAATCACTATCCCTAAAAAATCAAATAGTGAACATAGATTTAATAAATTATTTGTATTATATATATATTTTTTAAATTATTATCAAGTATAGGGAGAGTATAATAAAAATTTAGATATTTTCTGATGTCGGCTAAGAATTAAAGTAATTGATACGTCATATTATAAACAATATAAACCACAAAAGCCGATCGCCAAAATTAAAGCAATTTGTTACGCGCTTCAATATGTCAATAAGACTTGTTAATATCTTCGTAATTAGACAGGACGCACATGGCTCAATTCGTAAAGCATATTCGGGTAAATCTAGTGGATATCGGTTTGAGTGTCGCCGGGTGTCGTATTCATGATTTTTTTCTAGTGGGTATGTCAATCTGAAGAGTTTTTAAATTGTGCATATTCAATAGATTAAGGTCAAATTATATATATTTTTTTTTTGGTGGTGATATAAAATTAACTTATCATAGTTTAGTTTTTAATGACCAGGAAAGCAAACTACATTAACGATATGATGCTAGGTGTATTTGATAGGATACCGTTTAATTATTTTTCTTCGTAACCCATACCTGTCCAGTTCCTTCCGTTTCTTAGGTAGAGAATGTGGATATGCGAGGCGTTTTCAAGATTCCCTATCACTCATTTGTCTTTTTACGTCATCGCAGTATATGCCAGTATATGCCAGTATCCTGTTGCTTTTCAATATACACAATGTGAGTAGTATTTAGAGACTTCTCTTCTCTTTTTGGTCGTGCATTCATGGCTGAAGATCGTGACCACATTTAAATTTCACCATCCTTTGAGCGACCAAGACTTTCCATCCTTCTCGATCTTCAGCTTCTCTCAGGGCAGAATGGATGGTGCCCCCAGTCAGCTCTTTCACTTGGTCGCTCTTCTTCTGCTTCGCCTTCCTTGGAGGCTACCCAAAACTACCAGTCTCTCCAGGTTGTCCGGTCCGCGCCTAACAATATGTCCAAAAAACTGCAGAATTCTTCTCAGACATATCATCTAGCGCCGTTCCTTTATCTTCAGTCTCTGGATAATTGACTGGTTCGTCCTGTGTTCCGTCCAACAAATGCGAAGCATTCGGCGCCAACATCACACCTCAAAGGCATCAATTTTCTTCCATTCTCTTGCTTTCAGGGTCCACGACTCGACTCCGTATAGAAATATCGAGAACACTAATGTTTGCACAAGCATCATTTTTGTGGCAATCGAAATTCCCCGATCCTTCCATATAGTGGTAAGGCGTGTTTTTTGTCGCATTTTTTGCAATCTGTGTGCGCCTTCTTATTTCCGCTTCGCATCCGCTGTCCACTGATGGTCGATCCAAGATATACAAACTTAGAGACTTATAGGACATCAAAATTTGCGTGGCATAAAGAAGAGAAAGGTTTCGTTGATTCTCTTGAGGTATCCATGGAACGTAATTTAGACAATTTTAAAGTCGCAAATATGGCGATAAATTTCATAGTTCCCTGTTTTGTTTATTCATTAAGTTTAAGTTAAAACCAAACCATCCGCGAATTTTTGTGTGCTTAAATTTGTCGACATTCTTGATATTTTTTTGTTCATTGATTGCATTGTTTTAAATGCAGTTAAAACAATCATTAATTATTATTCTTATATGTATGTATTACTTTGATTGGATTTTTTTAAATACAAAATCATAACTGTAAAAAGTGATACATTATGCTTCAATCATATTTCTCATTCTACACAGTAGTGTCAGCCCAGCAAACTTATAATTTGTACTTAATGTAATATTTCCGTTGCCTCATTCAAATCTCAAATGAAGCAAAGATCTTACGGCGAATTGACTTTCACTCGGTTCTTTTGTTTAAGAGATGCAACAACAATTAGACTTTTCTCAATTCAAAAGAAGACGTCTTTGATTTCGTAACAAGTAGGTGAGTTGATCTTTGGGAATTATAATAATTTTAACCACTGAACAACTCGGTCGCACGATTTTGTCTTAAGATTATGTGGGTACATATATAATATGATCGTCTTAATAATCACTTGTAATTTTGACAATTTATCAAAAGATTAAACTGTCTACTTAGTCGAAAGTAATGAAAACATCATACGATTTCGAAATAAAATTATATAATTTTAAGTGCTATTTTTTAATGCGCACACTTATAATATTCGTACAATAGGTCATTTGTTTTTCTCAGTTATCATCTTGCATTGCTAAATTATTATCTTGTTATTTTATTGAGTATTCTGCAATTATTATTATCTATGTATTTTCTTTTTTATACTATAAAATAAATACGTAATTATACTCAAAAATAATAAGATGAGAATACTTTTTAAAACCTATGGGTAGATACTCAATCAGCTGTTTTGCTCGAACACCATATATTTATATTTCTACCCTTCACCTCATAGAATTGAAAATATTTATAATATTGTATAAAATGAAATGTAGCTGTGTGTAACATACGTATTATTATGTTATTATAAAAATACTTGTAAAAGCTTTGGTACTATTTTTTATACTACTTTGTATGAACTAAAATTTTGTATAGTCTTTATATAAATATATTCATTCGTGGGTCTCAGGTTCGAATCCTGGGTCTGACAAGTACACATATTGTTTTTCAATTTGTGTATGAGTCAGAGTATGGACCTAATAGGTTGAGCAAGTGGCTGACATCCATTTCTCGTAAAAATAAAAATCTGTTAATACAAACCTCCACTCTTTGGAGACCCATAATATGATCCTACTAGGATCGGACATGGTCGAAAGAAGAAAGAAGAAAGTTTTATTGACATTATTAACATAAACATTATTAGCCTATCTGACGTTATCTGACGACATATGTAACAGAATATACTTTTTCATTTTTTATTTTCACATAAACAATGCTTTTAACTAATTAATGCATTGTCGTATGTTGAAATCAATATTCTTATATTTACAGTTTTCTAATTAATAACAAAAAAAGTTTAAAAGTGCTCTCCTGTAAAATGTCAAAAAATCAGTTAGGCTTGTTCTGCTCTAAGGGGACGATTGTTTTTTTCAATTTGTGTATGGATCAGAGTATGGACCTAATAGGTTAAACAAGTGGCCAACATCCATTTCTCGTAAAAACAAAAATCTGTTCATACAAACCTCCACTCTATGGAGGGCCATTTATGATCTTATTAGGATCGGACACGGTCGAAAAAAAACTGTATACTTATATAAATATAGATAGTAAGTAAATAACCGAATCATAAACTGTAGAATTGACATAAGTGCCTTCAAACCATCATAACTGAGTCATAATAGATCGACATCAGTTGGGATTAATCTACCTCTTGGTCCTTGTTCTGTTAAGTGATGCATTTAATTTAATTAAGAATATAATATATTAGTAGATAGTCAAATCTATATGACTTTAATATAAATACAAAAGAAAAAAATACTCTATAGATAGACATATACTTACCTATTTTTTTTAAACACAATTATCTTTGTGTGTTGACTTCAAAAATAAATATATTCAATATACAACTACTTGGGTATCATTCCTAACAAAGAAATCATTCAATATAACAACAAACTTTGATTTCAATTATATAATATAAGCTGTCACTTTTTCAATAGTAAAATTGGATTGTCATCGTATATTTAAATTAAGGTATATACAACGTAGAAAATAATTCAGGTACGTGCAACAGTCGTGCGTGGAAAATCGTGAACTATTTCTAACTTACAACATAATAGATGTATAGTAAGTAATAGACAAGTTTTAATGGACAAAGAGTAGTACGTTCTTATTCCTGGCATAATAATGTATCCTTTGTATGCCTTAAATGTATCTCTTTGTGAGGTCCATTTGGATTATTGTTAACGTGAGAAGGAATACGTTTGTGATTTTTGTTGTGTTCAATTTAAACCTGCAAGACTTCTTGTAACCTTTATTAAATGAACGTGCACCATAGTTTTTAAATAAAATTATTAGGTATAAAATTAATATTATCGAATAAATACATGTATTATTTTTTTAAATAAACGATATATTTTTATACATGTTGTGGTTCATTTATCTATACGTTTGTGAGAATATGGACACCACTCAGAGTTAGAAAGAACCCATATCACTTCCCAATCTTATAAGAGCTTTTCAGATTATGCAAGGTGTCCTTTTAATAACGTTATGCATAACAATATATATAAAAAAATGATAATTATTGTCCCTACAAAATAACTATCTACGTATATTTATTTTAAATAGAGTAATTGAATAAATGTAATAAACCAGCCTTCAAATCCTTTCGTTATCTTATTATCTTCTAAAATAATATTTTAAAACTCCGAATATAAAACCTTCAGCAGAATGTAAGTTTTTTTTAAATATTCGCGAAAAATATCAACTTTGTATGAAAAGTTGTAGTAAAACATTAACTTCCTTATAATTTCGATTTATACAATTTGATATCTTTAACTCTGTTTATATATTTAAAAATGTATATTCTATGGAAAGCTCCTAAAAATGTCATTATAGTGATGGAAATGTCAAAAATCTAGTCATTATGCATGAAATATCTACGTTGTTTAATTTTCAATACTGTGGTAATATGAAAGATGATTATATCTAAATTGGGTATGTTCAAAGCAAAAGGGCTTCTCTTCATCACTTAGACATTTAGATATCGATAGCTTATTTCTGTATGGAATCATCTGTGAGATTTTATCTAATACATTTAATTATTATACTTTTGAACTGTTAATTATAAAACAAAACTAAGTACACATTAATTCTAAAACTTGTACAGGTTTAAGCACTTCGTTAGGATACAGGTGGCTCAACTGGTAAAGCACATTAGCCGAAATCCAATGGATACAGATTCGATTCATATCTGGCGTCATATTTTTTATGTATGTTTCTTATTATAATTATTTTTTTCACTCTTGATTCATTCACTCAAGAAAAGAGAACACACATCACTCCATTATTGTCAGATCTTATGCATGAACATTACCTAATCCTGAGCAATTACCCTTCTAGCATATTAGCTCTATTTAGTTTCATCACTCTGTCTGAACTGTATTGTTCTCAGATGTCTGTATGTAATAATTATTTACAATCGTTGTAAATCCAGATAAAATATGTAGTGTGGGAAAAACTGCGCTGCATGCTTATTTGAATATTGCCTGAAATGCAGTTTCATAGTAAACCGTGGGTTATTTAAATATTTGTATAATGCGTAAAGTAATTATTTTATTTATAATAAATTATTATTGAGTGACTGTTTAATTAAAAACGGTAAGTAGATCTAATCGTTGGAAACTGCAATACAATATTATGTTGACATAGCAATATTGTGTTAATTTCAACATAATAGTTAAATCAAATAGGAAGAAACAATCATTAACTAAATCATCAATTTTTATATATAAGCTAATGGTTTTAATGCCAATTATCTATATTGTTACGTTTCTGGTATTTTTTTGATTCTATAAGTATTTTTTAACCATATATTTACCCATAAAACTAAAGTGTTTATCCATTTTGTTGTGCGTTTATTTTATCTTTAAAAATATTTTATCCAAATGATTTGTTAAGTAGGTACGGAAGTTGGTAGTTAAATCTTTCTGTGAATCTTTTGTTACAACCCGTAGTTCACATACAAACCCAAAGCCTGAACAAAAGCGAACAATGAGTGCGATTGACAAAGCATTCGTCATGCTTATATTCTCTGCAATATACGTTAGAGTAAGACAAAATTTCTACGGCTGAATTAAATATTTCTTGTATACGTCGCTGGTAAAAATTGGTTTGAATGACTCCATTCATTCAAAAACTGCAAGCACGTATTACTGGAATTTATTATTTTTCTGTTAAATTTAAAGTTTGTGGTAATATTTTAATTTTATTTAGTATAAATATGGTACGCACTGAGAAGCAACATGATATAACGTTTCATAGTCAAGTTAATAATATGAAGTTTTACTGTGCATTATACGCATAAAACTCGGCATTCTATAGCTGAACAATACACACTTTCTTTGTATTATTACTCTAAAGTCTACGTAAAAACCCCTAAAACAATATTTTTTTCAGTAAACCTTTATCCTCATAAAGTCTTTATTGCGAGAATTTTTTATAAAGAAAATTCTCGGCGGGTCGTTTCTATCCCAAGTACCTAATGTAGTAAGTAAGTGTACCTAATATCATTGTAATTCATTTTACGGTGACATAAATGCATCACACTAACTTGTTTAGGCTCTGTGTCTAAGCATTGCCCAACCTCTTTGGTATAATTATTAAAGTTTTATTTGAGAGCAGCCTTGATATAAACGAAGCATGCCCATTCAAGAAGACTGTGATCGACTAGAATCAAAACTGACAGTGATTTGCCACGCTTTCCCGTCCATTGTTCATTTTTAAATTTGAATAAACGTATTTTATTTGGCTGGAGACACAAATAATATAAGAACACAATATGTCTTCCACCATAACAAAAAAATACTCAATATCCTATTCATCGTCAAAATTGTAAGTTTACTCATCGTAAAACTTTTTTTAAAGGCAACTACGCCTCAGTTTAAAGCGTATGGATTCCCGTAGTCTTTACCTCTCTCATGTGGCAACCCATGAGTGATGCAATTCAAATCAAGTGATATTAGTTTTCGCGGGTTTTCTCTTAATGATTAATTTGAATACAATCTTTGCGTAAGTTATAAAAATATGAATGTGTAACGATTTCCTTTCAAAACCTTACTTAAATCATATTATAACTGGCATGCCTGGTATTAAATATATAGGTAATACCATGACAATGGTGATGCCAATTGGGAGAGCAATAACTCTGTTCAACCAAAACGCTTCGGATGTTGATATATTCCACCTACGTTAGGATGAGTATATAGATGGGCGTTGTTTTATAAATTCTTAAAATAGCTTTGCACTTTTTACTACACTGATTTGCTTCTTTGCCTAATTACTTCGCATAAAATTAGATGAAATGATATATACTTGTATTAATAAATGTAATAATAAGAAAATAAATAGATCATAATATTATATTATGTCAAAAAATATTTTTAGAATATATTACATCATTTACATCCTAGAGTGCAAAGCTATGAAGAAAAAACTATACTTCTATGTATTTACATTATAATTTTTGTACCCGCTCACTCTTACAGTATTTAATACTATCTCTTTGTTTTTTTTAATGTCATGTTGTAAACATTTTAAATTTACAATTTGGAAAGTTCACTATATATTTAAAAAATAAAATCGGCGTGCGTACTTATGTACGCGCATTAGAAGTCATACTTCTTTCACGTAACAAAACAAAAATAATTATTCGACTAGCTCTTAATTTTCTTGTTAAATTACATACTCAAGATTTTTCTCGAGCTTATTGGAGCGCCGTTGGTTTATTTCGATACACTTTAACTTATATTACTAAATTTCTCGTTTTTTTTTATTTGTAAAGTAACAACTGTCACTTTGACGTTTAATGGTTTGTTTACGTAATGAATTGCAAATGGCCGGCAATAATAAATTCATTGCCTAGGCAACGGTACAATTCTACTATCAAACTTACGTTTGTATACTACTGACAGTACTGACTGATTCGTAGCTAACTTCATACTGTCGCGCATTTTCGTAACGGCTCTCAATTTCACTCTCTACGAAACGCCCCAAAAGTAGTATAACTTCAAAAATGAATTGAATGTTAACTAAAGTAAGTACCTAATATTTCTATTAACTACTAGGATGATGTAATTTTGGTGAATTTCTGTTGAATTAATTATTGTATATTTATTTTATAATATAAATTTGTCTCTCATCAGTAATCATCTATAGCGGAATTACTATGTAAATAAAGATTGTTTAATCAGTCGTTATGTTTGTGTATTATAATAGTTGATAAAATCAACTCCGTGTCTACCGTGTAATAACGACTCGGCTTAGTAATAATAATAAACATTCTCACAATTCATTGTTAAGGCGCAACAGAATTCAAATAAAAATGAATACATAATGCAAACTCAATGAGAGAAAACTCTCGTGCGGCTCGTTAAATAACTATTATAATAAAAATTGCTATTACCATACTGGCGTTACCATCGCTCATGAAGATTGTGATGAGATAATCGATAGCTAATCATTTATCATTTTGGTAAGTGCTCATTTGGTGTGCTAGTCCACGGATCTCGGAACCGGATATGCGTAGTTCAATGAACACCCGTACGATCGCACTATTTCTAAATAGATTGTAATTTTATGATAAAGCGTGTTTATTACTCAAACGATATTATCGGTTTAATAATAATAAAAAAAATAATAGTTACTTATCAGATTTCCTGTTATTAGATAATAACAAAATGTATCTTTGGGTCATCGACATACTGTATGTACGAGTGACGTTAATCTGATATTTTTTTAAACAGTTGAGGGATTTAAATAAATAATATACAGTTTACACGAAAGCATCATGCGTATACTATGTTTTGTTTTATTGTTAACAATAATTAAATGAGACAAGCATGCAAATGAAGTGATTAAATATTTTTTTTAAATCATTATACAACATTGTCGGTTCTCTGCATTTGTTAATTTTATTGATATCGTTAGATTTAATTGTATTATAATTTTAATTGTAATGAATATAGATAACTTGAAAACACCTCAGATATATAATGATACCCACTAGAAAAAAAATCATTAAAAAAAATACGACGCCTGACGGGATTTAAACCCATATATCCACTATTAAAAATGTTGTGAACAATTCGGTGAATATAAGAAATGATTTATTATGGATTGTAATTTTATATTTTTTTTTATCAGCAAACACAAATTTAATAAAAACTGGATTTTTGAAGCAGGGCTCGCTTTATTGTTTTAGGCTAAAAACCAAGGGACTCAAAGCATGCCAATTGTCTCCGAACATTGAGTGCGTGTTTTTTTATGTGAAAAACTTTAATGAGTATTATGAAGCAGACGTAACCATTGAAAATAACATGCTCAACACGTGTTTAAGTTTATCCAATATTATTCCACACTCGAGTTCTATACTATGTGAAACCACACCCAGTAGGGTAAGCGGAAATTGTTTATTATCTGGTTTTATGATTTGCGTGTAGTTAATAAAAATTAAGCACCTTTTTTATCGTACCTAAAATTTTTTTACAAATCCCTGAAAATACAAAGATTTATGTATAATTTTCTTTCGATATATAACTAAGTATATAATATTAACCTCCATTTCCACAATTTTGAGATAATCATAAAAAAACCGTCAAACACATTAATTATGACTGATTTTTTTCCGTAGTAAAAAATATATGAAGAAATAATTAGTAAGAGCAAACAGTGAGATAAAGTATTGCTAATGTTATTGAAACTAATAAAAATCATGTTTTAAGTTAGTCTAAACATATAAAAAATTACTGATATATTGAACTTTTCAATCACCTTAACAGCTTAATTATATTTAACTAACAAACGGCGATAAGTTTGATATTTTGTGAATATGCATGTATGATGAAAAGGTATTTACAGAATCAGTATCAAGAAAAGTAAAAATAATGATTACAGGCTTTAAAACTAGTAGCAATCATCTTAACTGCATGAAAGGTAGTCTAATAGAGACTATTTACTCTGTAATATAATCAAGTGGAGAGTATGTGAGACCTTATAGGTCCAGAGCAGATAGCGGCCTCTAGGTCTATGACGTGTTTCACCTGTCGGTTACGACTGGATGATTTCAGCGATTATATTTTCTTCCAGCAATGTTTATGCCAATTTCACATCGAATATATTTAGAAAACTTTATTACATGGTATATCCATACATGGGTCTGCAGTGAAATAAATATCCAAAAACTGAGTGTAGCACAATGTGACATTATAGAAAGTTGTATGCTTGTAAGGACAAAAATACGGATAAGGAAACAAACAAGGTATACGACTCATACAGCGTAACTCATTAAAATTTTTAATTTGCATGGTTAAAAATAAAGTTCAAGTACCTACTGGTATATATCTTATATAATTCACGATAATTAATTAAATTAATTACATTTTTATTGGAATGAAGATGGAAAAGGTGCAACAAAATGTATGTTAGTCCTTACACACTTTGATCTCATCAAAACACATTTATAATTGAAGAAAATACTTTTTAAAGATAATATTACCTTTTTTAATAAGGATGTCATGTTGAATTTCATCAAAATTTATATTAAATAATTTTTTAATATTGTTGTTGGTAATTCTATTTTATATCGTAAATTAGAACAGTGTTTTTCTTTCAAGAGTTTCAGTAACTTTTACAAATAGAATTGAGAAAAAAAAGTGTAAGTATATATTTTTTTTCAACGATGTAACTTTGGCAGGACGCTATGTCACTACGTTATTTTAAAATTTAAATCATGTCCGCATGAATGTTATTAAAATTTAGCATAATAGTTACAACAAGCGCGTCCGAATAATAGCGAAGACAAAGACCAGTAGCCTTGGATATTGATTGACAAACACACGCGTATTGATTTCTACATTCTATTAGACAACCTGATATAAAAGAGTGATGTCCGACACATTTGACATAAAATTGTATTTAGATATTACTACCAGATTATTTTACCTCCTTCAAATTGGAATACTTGTAGATAGTTCCTTTTAGATTGATGTAGATCATATCTTTTGATTCTTGTTCGCCTCCTTTCTAATGATGAGTTTTTCTCGGCAGAAATCTATTCTTCGAGCGATGTAGCCCACGTTTATTCACTTCAATATCTATACACTTATAATATAATATTGTAATAATTCTATTTGCACTAATGCCCTTTTATTTATTTTCATATCCTTGTGCGTTATACAAGGGTGGGTCAATAATTCCTTAGAAAAAAGCATTAAAACAGTTTTTATTTTTGTATTTTTTTTTAATTTCTCAACATAATCTCCTTGGAGCTCAATACACTTGGTTAGACGTTTCTCAATTTTTTTTAAACCGTCAGAAAAATAAGTTTTCGGAAGGTCCTCAAAATAAGCATTTGTCCGATCGATGACTTCTTCATTTGAAAAAAAACGTTGTCCACTTAGCCATTTTTTTAAGTTTGGGAAAAGGAAAAAGTCACTGGGGGCTAAATCTGGCGAATACGGTGGGTGGTCGACCAAATCAAACTTCAATTCTTCAATTTTAGCCATTGATCGTAAACATGTGTGAACACGGGCATTGTCCTGATGAAAGAGGATTTTTTTCCTGTTTAAATGAGGCCGTTTTTCTTCAATTTTGTTTTTTAGCTGGTCCAATAAAGATGCATAATAATCCCCTGTTATTGTTTTTCCTTTTTCCAAATAGTCAACGAAAATAATTCCACGTGCATCCCAAAATACAGTAGCCATAACCTTACCAGCTGATTTTACGGTTTTCGCCTTCTTTGGACATGGATCGCCTTTCGCAATCCACTGCTTTGACTGTTCTTTCGTCTCGGGAGTATAGTGGTGTATCCATGTTTCATCTACAGTCACAAAGCGACGAAAAAATTCATCCGGATTGCGTTGCATGAGCGACAACATGGCTTTGGAGGCCACCACCCTATTGCGTTTATTGTCGACTGTGAGTAAACGCAGCACCCATTTTGTAGAAATTTTTTTCATGCCCAATTTGTCATGTAAAATAGAAATGACGCTACCTTTTGAGATCCCTGTAATCTCAATTATCTCACTCAACTTTAATCTTCGGTCACTTAACACCATATTGTAGATTTTATTGATCATTTCTGGTGTAGTCACCTCTACAGGACGTCCTGAGCGTGGTTCATCCTTTGTTGATGTAAGACCACGTTTAAATTCATTTAACCAGTTATAAATAGTTGCAAGTGAAGGAGCAGATATGCCGTGAACTAAATCCAACTCATTTTTTATTTCCTTTGCTGTTAACCCTTTTATATTAAAATGTTTAATAACAGCTCTAACCTCAATTTTCTCCATTTTCCATTTTTCCATTTTCGTCTGTGGCCATGTTTGATATATAATAAGACATTTTTTGTTACTACATTTTAGTACAGTACAGAGCTCAAACCTCTTATAATGGACTGCGCTAATATAAATTATTATTATTATCGTAAGGCAGAAAAATACTTCTAAAAAAATACCCATCAGAGATTGTGAGATTTGCGTATGCAAAAGAGTTACAACAGAGTGATGGCACGAAATAGCTAAGTTCTAGAGATCATGGTTAAAGTTTTGTAATGAAACAGTGAGAATTATTGCTATTGCAATAATTTTAATCCAAGAAATATCAAAAATTTTCGGTGCCAATTAAGTTTTATTAAAATTTTGCAATAATATATTCACTTTTAAATAAACATACTCTAAAGATATACTAAAATCTGCAACGTTTTCCGTTATGGTTTATAGTCATGTTTTTCTGTAACTTTTCGCCTTCCCACATACTCGTAATGTTTAAATTTGCTGTACTGATGCTAATACACTGATAATACGCTTTACTGGGGGCGGTCCAGTTCTCCAAACATTATGGTCTCTATACAGCATATTTTCTATCGATCAAAAATGTATGCTAATATTTTACCTTTATGAATGGTTTTTAAATAGAAATTTTAAAAAAATGGATATCGTCAAAAATAAATAATGGACCTCAAATATTGCATCACATTTAACACATATTATAGTGAAAGGAGCTAAAGACTTTGGCAAAGTCCCACTATTATATATTATTATACAAATCTTACTCGAAGTTACAGTATTATTTTATAGATAGTAATTTGTTTAATTAAAAAATTAAGTAGGTAACGTATCAATAGTAGACAAAGAAGCAGAGGCAAATTGGCGATTTAAGACTGGCTCAAGAAGTTTTTCAGTGATTCGGCCCAAAATTAAATAATCTATATATATACCTTATTAATTAAAAACCAATTTTTTCCCAACACAAAACATTGACATTAAATTAAATTAATCATATTGTCGAATATTTAATGACTCGGAGAGCGATAGAAATTTAATAAATACAACACAACCAGGCGCGAGAAATTATATCGTACGAACTAATTCATGAGTTTTAAATTAACATGACATCTTATTTTGATTTATATTATTATACATCAGTTGTACACGAATTGCAATAAACCAAACAACCGAAATGTCTTTCAATGTCCCGCCGTTGTTGAAATTTGTCACCAAAGAGGTTATCAATGTTTTGTTTAAGTAGGTACAGACAATAACGTTATTTTTTTTAGCTGAATAATAATTTTAAAAAATCTATGCGTAAATTTTAAAAGTTTTAATCACTCAAACTTAATAATATAATTTAAATGTATGGCAAACAGTTGCGACTTCGTTCAGCGTTAGCCTAGAAGCTTCTCAAAACTAAACAAAACTTCTGAGCTTTTTCGATGTGTATCGACAAATAGTCAAAATAACATAAATAAATATTATGAAGACCATCGATTTTTATCAATAATTTAATATATTTTATCTAGTTAAAATATAGCAGTCAATAACAGTTTTTATTTGGTACAGTTCGGTTATGAAGAATACAGCGGCAAACACGTTTTGAAAATAGCTGATATACTGGATTATTTGTTAGTTTAACCTAACCAAACCCAAACTAACAAATAATCCAGTATATCGGGTATTTTCAAAATGTGTTTTCCGCTGTATACCTCATAACCGAACTGTACTTTTTTTTAGTACATACTAGTGTTGAAAAGCACCTTTGTTAAGTATGTAAGGACATACAAGAACATACAAGAAAAACCTACTGAATATCTAATAAATAAAATATATAATTCGCATTAGCAATTTATTATTAAACAAAAATTAAATCATAGACAAAACCTATTGATATGTCAAATATTCTTTTTTGGATTTTTATCATTCAAAAGGCTCTTTTATTAGTAGAAAAACACTTAAATCATTAAAAAAAACCAAAATCATAATTACAATTTAAATCAATTATTTTCTATGATGATTTATTTTATTATAATTCTATTAGAATTAAAATAATATTTATTATATAATCAATTATAGAGGTCACAGGTGAGTTGAGTTTAAATTGGTCTATAAATATAGCTCTGGTCACCCATATGATTTTCTCAATATTTCTACCTGTAATAACTAACGTGTGCCATGAAAACGAGTATTAAAGAAAACAATGGAACCGCTATATGGATAATTTATACAAAACTAATGGTATTTTAGTGCTAATCTATGGAGTATGTAATAAAGTGAACAAAACAAAAACTTGATTCTAAATACTGAACCCGGACGCTTGACATTGCCTCTGCAAACCTGTATTCATTTTTAGGTAAAATATTATTAATAAATAAGAAGGCACTAGAAAAATCGTTAAAAACTATCACTTATTAGCTGACAATCTAAATATCAACAATACTTTCTTTTAGAGGGGTATTTTAAGGGTAGTTTGAGTTCTAGAAATTGTAATTCTGGCTTAGAATCTAACAAAATCAAACGGATAACTAAATTTGTATATAATATATATTTTTTAATTTGAACAAAAACAAACAATTTTTACATATTGAACAAACATAACTTGAAAATACCTCAGATATATACCTACTAGAAACTAGACACCTGACGTGATTTGAACCTGTATAACCTTTGGAATCGCTTAAGCTACGGGTGTTCTACTTAATTACAACAATTTTAACTAATAGTTCCTACATGAAATGTTTATTAAATTGCGTTATTTTTGACTACCGGTTTTTGAGTTTTAAATTAAGGTATCATTAATTGTCCTACCGACGCTCGATTTGTTGAATAAAAGAAACGGTTTATTAAATTTTACATACTTTCGTATCACTTTCTTCTAGGTAGGTATATAAAAATTTAATAAATATGCATAATTATTATCCCTACACCGCAAGTCCGTGTTATATTCAGAGTTGCCAACATTTTTGTATAATAATCTAGCTTACGAAATTCACATATAACGTATGGCATTAAATTTAGCGTTCTAGCTTATTTTATTACTCTAGCATATTTATATGAATTACAATTGGCAACACTGGTCAAATGTAGGAAACCAACGATAGTTTTAGTATTAATATTTTTTTTTAATTACACGTTTGTTTTATCAAAATTTATATAAAAAGTTATCCTAAATTCTCGGGGTTGCAATATTCTTGGAATCAGTACATAGAGCAAAATCCTTGCATCATAAGCCCTAATAATTAACACTTCTACCTACTAATACTTACTTAAAAACATTACTCAATCATTTAAAGTTCAATAATTACAACATACTAATTTAGGTTAGGTTTAATCGCCATGTCTTTTTTATTCGTCTATAAGGTTCAGTCATAAACTATTAATTAAGCTATATATATAACATAATTACAAGATAAAAAGAACTTTTTATATACGTTTTTAAATTTTCTGTTGAATCATATAAACATGACTTGACTAGCTTAAACGATCAAAAAAATTTTTACTTGATAGAAATAATACTGAAATTTTATTTTGACATGTCATATTAATTTCCATAGTACCGCAAGTATATATAAATAATTTAGTTGCTAGGACACCAGACTAGCAACCAATAATTGTGTCGGAATAATTTTTCATACAAAACAGAATTAACTGAAAATGAATTCAATTCGTATTTAAAAAATTCATTGGCATCGTGTTCTGATATATTTTAAAAGTTTCAAATGTCTAGCTAGTCGGGAAGTTGGTTAAAAATTGATTGCACTGGACAAAGAACTACCAGACAAATAATAATACGAGCTAAGAAAAACGTTGTAATAAACGCTTTTGTTTAAGTGGTCTTAGCGATTTAGTGCTCCAAATTATTGGGGTAAAAGCCCATGAATCTTATTTATTCTAATATAACAAAAATTTTAATTACGAGCCAAAATATTAAATATCTACTACTTACTACTGTTAGTATTAGTGATGGTAAAAAGGCTAAGAAAAAAATATATATTTCTTGGATGATGAATTTGTATAAAATTACTTTACACCGTTGTAAAGAATAAGAAGGAAAGTAAATCAATAATAATCATTCGTTCAACCAAAATGTAACTGAAAGTAACTAAGGACTTAAATAGCTAATATTATATTACCGAAACAATTGATATATTCCAAATTTTCCTATTATAAATATTTTAATAACATGTACCTAATAATATATTCATGCTAAATTATAAATTGACGTAAAGAAACGTCACAGTGCAGTAAATAGAGAAAATGCTTGACTGTATCGAATTTATTTGTAATTATAGGTAAACTTTCTTGAATCTTTAAGCATTCGTTCAATTCGTAATCGTATTGCATTACGGCAATATTGTGTCATATTATATAAATATGTACGTCATCTTAGTACTTTTTTATAATATTTCAAGAAAAAACCTGTGGCAAATGTGAAGCTATTTTTGTTTAAGTACCTATGGCATTTCTATACACTTAATTAAACAGTTTAAGACTGTATTTGTACATTTTTACAGCTATAACAATACATGATATTATGAATGTATGTTTTTTATCTACTAAATTGAAAATTTTTCACTTTGAAACGTTTTCTTATTCGCATACAGTCACATAGTTTTAAAGTCATGTTAATAATTTATTTTTGTGATTATACATATAGTGATACATGCAAAAATGTGTACCGCAAGCTACTATACGTAACCCTACCTTAACTGATGATTCTGACAGGTGGTTGAGTAGACTCATTATAGGTACATAATATATAGACCAGTGGGTCTATTCTATACTTATCGACCGCTAAAGTGATAAAGTGATAAATATTAGCACCTATCTTGCTGCTGTTAAAATATCGCACTTATTGCAACAATAAAAACCAACTTCATGTAATTCTTACAATAAGTGCTAATATTTTGAAGCAAACCTACCCTAAGTTTGATACTATTTATCACTTTAGTGTTCGATAAGTATAGAATAGACCCACGCATGTGTAATAATATAATATGTATTAACGATCTAATTTTAAATATATAAATAACTAGATTTGTGTATAAATAATGTAGTCATAAAGATAATATATATTATGATGACCGCTTTTCGACTTTCTTTCTTAGTATTACTTAGTATTTTCTGAATTTTTGATAACCAACAAAATTACTATTTACGTAAATCTATCATGTTTCAAAATATTATATGCAAAACATTACATTACATTACCATGTTCAATCCTTAGACAATCATATTATGAGCCTCAACGGCGTGGACCTTTGTATTAACAGATTTTTGTTTTTACGATAAATGTATGTTAACAACTTGTTTTACCCATAACATCCATACTATGGGTCCAACCACGCATTGAAAAACAGAACAAAAATTTGGCGTACCCGAGATTTAAGCCCAGGATCTACAAAATTATAAATATATGATTTTTACGTCAATTTCATGTTTCAACTGAATTCAAGTTTGTCTGTTGATTTTCCCCCTGTTAGTCCTAGTAGCAGTTAGTATTATTCTAATATTTTTTTCATTTTTCTTTCCAGTTACACAAACACATGTCCCCAGACGAGCTGAGAAACGTCTTCCACGTAGAAGACCACTCACTAGTTCCAGAGTACCAAGTTATCCAACTAAACCATCACGTGTCAAAGCGCCACGTGGCATCAGCCACAGACAGTAGATACCACACCGGAAACACAATACACAGCGGAAGTGGCAAGAAGTCTGCTCATGACAAACTGTCAGGAGCAGAAGTTCAGATCAAAAACGCTCACAAATTCGCGGGCTTAGGTTTCGCGTACAATTACCCACCGGCAGTCGTTGATCATATCGGCTCAACGAGGTATAGTAATAAAATAAATGAAGAACCATTCTCACTTGATAGTTTATCTGACAGTGCTAGCGGAGTAGAAATTCTCTCACAAAAAAGAACTAACTCAGAACCCCAAGAGAGCGCCAACGATAGTGATAAATTTGTTAATGTGAACGGTGATAGTATATCACAAGTGGTAATTAATGGTGATGCCATCGTAGAAAATAATGATAGGGTTAAAAATAGTGGAAAATTTGAAGATGTGGAGCATTTAGACGAGAGTCTTGAAGACGGGGTGCACAGAATCAAATTCGAAGCATTCGGTAGGCCGATCGAATTGGTTTTGCGGAAGACAGAAGGTCTTTTCAAGAAGAACGGATTGAAGTTGTTTACTGTCGTTGGAAACGAAACGCAGCCTCATGGAGTAGAATTCGTGGAAAGCGAGGTGAGTTGTTTTTTTTATTATAAAATGTAATACAACTGCTATTAAAAAAAATGATTTTAGTATAATTTACTTAGCAAATTACTTTTTAGCCACTTTATTTTTATATAACCTCGAAATACTACTTTTTTATGTATGTTCATCTATAACTTATTATGCAACTCTCAATGAATGTAACACTATTTACGACCAATATTGCAGTAATAGTTGTTTTTGAATTTGGTCAAAAATTCTTTAAGTGGTCGTCCATAAATCCATTTCACCTGTAAGGTAAATTAAAATTGAATTAGTGTATTTGAATCGAACATGAACAGCATTCTTCATTCAAAACAATATAAAAAAGGAGCAAATCGTCGTAAACAATCAAAAATATAAAGTTATTTATCTATTTCCGCTTGTAACTATGTAAAATATTTCAATAGTAGATATGCAAATATATTTTATCTGTCTGCATTCGAGCAATTAAATCTCTATTAATTACTTTGACATTTAATTTTACCTCTGTTTATCTGATAAACAATACAAAATGCTTAATTATTATCGATTTTATATTTATCTTATTCTTTTTTTCGTCTAGCGTGTTGACAAATTTTAATATTCGACACAAATCTTATCTGCCTTCGAAAACCTTCAAAAAATTATTTTAATTCCAATGCTGTGAACCTCAGTTCAATATCATCAATTTAAAAAATATTTTTTTCGTAAAGTTTATTCACCTTTTCAAAATAATAGGTGCATACGTCATTTTGTTTCTAAAATCGTAATTTACTTTAATGCTTACATATTAGATTGTTTCCATTCAAAAGTCATGTTATCACAATCATTATTCAATGTAAGATTTATGCTTCATTAGTTTTATAGGAAAGTGTTCTTTTATTGATTCAAAATCTACAACCGACAATAATAATAATATCATGCATACGCATAAAATATTTACTTTCGATTTTATTTCCTCGACAAACAAAAATATTTTCTAGCAATTGTTGATAAAATCTGAGTTACATAATAATTTTCTTTTAAAGTGTGTGTGTAGCGATCTGAACAATCAATATTATAATTTTCTTTTTTACAATGGACGAGAGTTTTCATTTCATCCATTTTCATTTAAATAATTTACAATATTTTAGATTAAAACGTACTATGTATGTATTGACTTTTAATTTATTAAAAATTATGAATATTAATTTCACAAAAAATACTACCATTATTTGTATTGTATTCACGACTGAATATGCACAAGACTTCAGAATGCAATATTCTTAATTGAGCTCAAATACTAAAAAAAATCCTTCGGCCGAGTAGGATTTGTACAAACATCTTTAAATTGCCGGTCAAGGGTTCTAAATACTAAATTACTAACTCAAGTATTAAGTTCATAATAACTATGCTAGCTAATTACAACGATTAATAATAGTTATCATATTTTTTATAAGTAAAATAGGCAAAATACGTGTTTTAATACAATTCGGTTCAATTATTTTTTCTAATACATATATTTCTGAGGCTTTTTCAATGCGTATATTTTAAATGAAGAATGCAACATTCTTTATAAACCTTGATAGTTAGGCATTCCACAAGACTCTCATTATCCGCATCTGGTATGGGTAAATCATTATATAGTGGCACCATGACTATGGCGAAAGCGATTTACAGCTGTAGATGTAATATGTGTTGGCATTTAAACAGGCTTTGTACCAAACAATGCCAAAACACATACAAATTGCTTATGGTACCACGCGTATAGTTCAAATAAGTTCAATATTTTTTCTTTTGCCCTTACAATTTCCACTTAATAATCACAATGTCTGTTTTAAAGAGATTCACTTTCATACTGAAGACCTTTATAATCTTTCTATTACGTGACTTAAATTACTCCGTTACTTAATCGTAAATTACTTAACTGATAAAAATCATCACATATACTTCGTAGTCTTAACAAGAACGCCTTTTCCTACAAATATAACTTAACCTTTTGTTACATTATTTCAACGACAGAACTCAGTGAGTTTTTTAAAAGGTTTGACAGCCTGTTAAACTTCCTTAAGTGAGAACACGATATTAAATAAGTTAAACAATTTTTCAATGAGAATAATTCAGATTTCTCAATCAAGACGAATTCTTTATCTGTCACTTGTACAAAAAAAAGAAATCTAAAAAATATGTCACGGCAACAATTGGTTGAAATTTCTTCCGTCTTATAGAATTCAAAATAACTTATTTGATCGATTGCTGACAATATTACTTTTCAATGGAAAAATTGACAGTAAAGAATAGGTTTCGATATCCATTTCTTTTAAACATGTATTCAAATGTCTAAATATATTTGAATACATAGTGAAATTAAAAGTACAGGGTGTGCACCAAGTCCTTAATTTAAGCATTTAATAAAACTCATTAATACATTAAATACCACTAATCGACTCTTCTTAATTTTGGTAGTTATATGAGTTTGTAAGTATTCTCATTCGAACAGTTATCCGATAGTACAATAATTTCCAAACCTCTCTGTTGACTGATTACTATAATTATTAACTTGTATAATATTCTTCATTAAAATCATTATGAGTCAATAATGAAATAAGTTTGACAAACGTATGTATATTTGTATAATACAATTAACCAAAATTTCTATAGCTTAGTGCATAGATGACAATGCTGACATTACGTATTATCGCGGCCATAACAAAAAAAACTATAGTGCAAATTGGAAGATTGCATGCATGAATCAAAAAAGGTTGACAAGCCTCTGAATTATCGCGCGGCAATTGAACCGTGACATATCTGTACCTGCGCAGTAGAACGATAGTAGCAAACCTGCTGGTAAAAAAACGAACTACACCGTGCAGACTCGTTTTGAGGTTAACCAATTTTCACGACCTGTCAAATATTACCATAAAATGACAACATGGCGTCTCGCTTACTCTTAAAGAATGAGATTGGCGAGACATTCAGCATGTTTACGTGTAAATAGTTATTATCACAGTTTAAAATACGCACTATCGGTGCAAGTAAATCCATGCACGTGTACAAGTGCTAAATATCTAAATGACGATAAGATCTGATTTTGTTCCAAACCGTTGACGAATCACGACTAGGCCCATCAAAAAAGTATCGACGTTTCGAAGTATTGATTGATCTCTTCGATGACAATACTGATTTTGCGATATTTTTTTTTTATTTAATATCGATACTTGCGATACATTTTTACTAATAATTTTCTTTCGATTGGGAAGGTATGTACATAATATTTCACACTAAATTTGTGAGAAATAACCATATTTTTTAGATTTTAGTATTCTATATTAACTTTATGATTAGTTTGAATGGTTTGGAAGCACCTTTATAAACTTTCTAAAGTATCGATTGCGTGTTTTGCTTCAAGAAAACGCGCCACCGATTTTAAACACTTTTTAAAAACAGTCATAACTTATAAATTATATTGGTTTATCAATCATCACATTTACTCTCAAGTTGTCTAAGTTTACTTGTGAATTCTCAATTATCACATTTTCTATAATAGGTCATTGTACTTTACGAAATTGCATGTTTCCACACTCAGCCAATTTTTTTGATGTTTGGTCAGCTAAACGTATCTAGTGTCGATATCCTGAGTTAACACGAACCTATAACCTTTTACGTAAAAAATATAAAAATATATAAAATTTCATCCGAAGAAGGTAGATATTTATTTGTCTAATTTACCATCATAGTCAATACTTGAGGCTGTTAATTTCAAAGTTGGCTACCTCCAAATTCGGTCACTTTGAGATAATCGCAAAAAATTGTCAGACAAATTTAGGATTACAAATAGAATATTTTTTTTACAAAACATATTAATAAATAATTGGAAAATGTGATTATAACCTAAAAAGTTTTTTTAAAACAAATGAAAAAATAAGTTGGTCAACAATATAAAAAATAGTGACTGATGAATGAATATAATCGACTTTTTAATCAACCTATGGGATTATAAAATCAAGAAAAATATTTTTTTACAAATATATACCTACTTTCCGACTGCCTTTCTGGAAGGCATGCTCACTTTTCACTCTCTTGAATCTCATAGGTCACTTCTGCTCTTGAGACATTTTTTCCTGTTATCCCGAGTGACGGTTTCTATTCCTAGCATCCTAAAGAATTTAAATTTATATGCGCCTGTGATCGCAGCCATTCTGGGTCAGAACTGTTTCCTCGAGTCAAGCCTATCAGGCACCATTAGCGAGGGGTACAAGACTAGCCAATGAGCTCTTTAAAGCATAGACATTTTCAATGAGCTTTATTTTACTGTATAAAAATGTTTATTTTAACGCGGTTTTTATTAGGTCGTATTCTTATTTGTCCGGTGGTTGTTTATCCAGTACAAATCTTGCAATCGATTTTTAACTAACTTCCCGGCTAGCTTGACATTTCAAACTTTTAGAATATATCAGAACATGATGCCAATGCATTCTTTTAATACTTTTAGCCTTATTTAAGTAGAATTGAATTCATTTTCAGTTAATTCTGAAATCTTTTTATGAAAAGTTATTTCGGAAGAAATCCGTAATCCAAACCACTATTATTGGTTGCTAAGGGTCTGGGGTCCTAGCAACTAAATTATTAATATATACGTGCGTTACTATGGAAATCAATATGAAATGTCAAAATGAAAATTTAAGTACAATTTTTTTTGATCGTTTAAGCTAGTCAAGTCAAGTTTTTAAATGATTCAACAGAAAATTTAAAAACTTTGTATTTTAAAAGTTCTTTTTATCTTGTAATTATTTTATTTTTCTCTTCTTCTTGCAAGATATATTTAATAATTATATATTATAATATTTGTGATAATGTAAATCTCATATTTTAAGCCTCCTTATAGGCCATCCATGGACTCAAACCGTATGCGGTTTCGAACCGTGTGCTATACTAAGCTTATCTTTTATGGTCATGGAAATATATTTCCACAAAGGATTTTATAAGCATTTGATCGTATCCGTTTATACCATACACTTACACTTACAAATTTAGTGAAAATATATTTTCTTGAACAAAAATCATAAGTTTAGTATAGCACACGGATTTAAACCGCATACGATTTCATTCGATGGATGACCTCTTAATTTGATTTGTTATGTCCACAATGTTTTATTTTATTAAATAAATAGTTATATAAATATGTAATTTACTTTGAAAGCAATAGCCATATTTATGGTGTTCTCGTATATACAGATACCTAGGTACTCCTTAAAAGTATTTCCGCAACGTCCGGAATATTGTTCTTGGACTGCTGATTTGGATAATATATTTAAAATTGGTTCGTATTACATTTTTTTAGTCAAATCACACTGTAGTTTCGATACAACTTTTGATGAAAGGGCAAAGACAGTTCTTACCTTAATAGCTTCGACTCATATGAATAGAGAAGGTATTACACAATTATTATAAAATACCAAATATAATACATTATATTTGCTTACTTGAGAAAGGATTTATAATTTTACACGTATTACGTATGATACAGTTTATAAAAGTAGACAATGTTAGCAAGAAAAAAGCGCTTAAACTCTAATTAAATTAACGCCAAAAATTTACTTTGTTGGCGTAAAACAAATTGAATGAGACAATTGATTGTTCTAACGCCAAACTTTAGTACGAGAGTTGAAGGTTATTTTAATTATTACGAAATATTCCGTTGAATGAAATTTCAGTGAGAATATTTTATTTTTATTGCAATAAAATGTCGACAAGTATTGAGTCACAGAATACTTTAGCAACAGGTTGGCTGTACAGTTCAATACCAAATGAAGTAACAGCTTTAAAATATCATTATTTCAGATTTTAATAAGAATATTTCACGAGTTATGTTTTTATGACATATTATTCTAGTCGGTTCTTTGGCATTCATTTTTAAATCGTTTTGCAGAAATCTTTTGTAAGATTACGACAACCAGTTTTCATATTATAATATGCATCATGCAAATAATCTTATGTTGACATTAACCTCTTACAAATGGTTTATAGTGTTTATACGACTCTATAAATAATGGGTTTTGGTCACTAAGTCAATAATAGCATTTTGCCCGCAGCAGTGGCAGAATATTCGCTTCCCAAGTTGTAAATCGTATGTTTTAAACTTGCAGCTTGCAAATATTTTTAGCCCTAGTTATATCTTACTGTAAATACTGGTTATTAATTTTGAAAAAATCAAAATACAAAATTAGTTTTAAATATAACATAATACATTTTTTAATTCTGCAGAATTTTTGGTAAAAAAAATCAAAATATAAAAGATTATACATACCTACACGCAACTTGACAACATCATAAAAATTGTAATTTGGCTCAACTCATCCATTCAATTTCGAATAAAAGTCATACATACACGTATATATGTTGTTAATGCAATACCATAATTTAACTTAAATAATTTACAGTAAAATTGATTTTGGTAATACATTTATTTAAATAAATATTTTATGCCTTCATCAATAATTTTTCTGAACTCGGGTTAACAGTATTTCGTTGCTGCATATTCAATATTTTGTATGTGTAGTTTTTCTTTAAAATAAGTTAATAATACCCATTGGAAGCGAATATTTCTCTTCACAGACTGAATTTAAGCTCAATATTAAAAAAAACTGAGACGGAATGAATATGATATTAAATAAATATTATGTGCAGCTATTCAAAAAAATGCATTCTGAATTATTCGTATGTGCCGAGGGCGTCACATACGATCATTTCATTTTGCATAAAATCTACAGCACATGGCACACCCGATAATATATTCTTCACTGTCGATAATTTTGACAGATCTTTTCATTGGAGTCATTGTTTTTAGCTAAAACACCCACATTTATCAATATGTATTGATAAAACACTTTCTACGATCATCTTTCAAGAATTTGATGTAAGTATTGATGTTTTACAAACTCAAAATTACCCGTTAAATTTGTCTATAACAGTGATTCTTAAAGTGAGCGATATCGCTCTGTAGAGAGAAACGTTTGTGATGAGTAACAAAATTTCAAAGATTCTCTTAAGATAAGATAGGAATTGGGTGATGAAATTCTGATGCTGTTTTCAGTGTACTTATATTTGAATCCAGAGAACCCAATGGATTCGGCAAACGATGAATATTTTTTTTTCTAAAATACATTTATAATATTATCGAATACGGTTTTTTGTCTGATAAATAAAATTTAAAAATCTTTTGTGTTTAAAAATAGCATATAAGGTGTGTTTGACATTAACACACCTTTTTTACCTAATTTTCACAGATTACATTTTAAAGTACCTCTCAAGCAATCCACTTGCCTAATATGTCAAAATCAATCGTTTACGTATATGTAATATATTCTTTATTTTGATTTCATTACAATCAATATACTGTATGGAAAGTATGAAGCAATAATTTTATGAACGCGGTAAGGCGATGCAATAATGAAAGTGTTTGAAATTATACTACGCAAAAAAAGTAAGTTGTAAAATAATAATTTTATTTAACAAAGGTATTGATGACCTACTTGTACTTATTTATGAGATTATAAACAATCTTTTAAAATATATCAATGTATCAATCACCCACTTCCAAAAAGATTGTCCTCTACACTTGCTAAATAATCTCTTGACTTTTAATGTAGGTATATGGATTTTTTCTATTGTCTCACACCTGAATTTTTTTTAATGTTATATATTTGGTTACGGGAATCTTTACTAACAGTATCTGATCCTTCCAGTAGTTCAATAAAGATGATAATCATTATGTACTGAGACTCAGTGTGGCGTTAATTTTAGTTTCTATATCTATCAAAGCTCAGATTATATTTGGCATAAACTGGAAAAAAACTCATTACAGTTTGATTCCCAGTGAAATAACTTGGAGAGTAGAGCTGTGTTAAATTGAATTGAGTTAAACGACTTGTGTGCTATTACAATCTTTACAATGGTATATACTATATAATAATTTATATAAAATAATCATATTAGTAATGCTAAGTAAATTTTATTGCACTGTTAGATATAGTGGATAAGTTAAGGCTGATCAATGATACAACATTTTTATTACAGGCAACCTAATTTGGAATAGTTGAAAACATACCTTTTAAATATTTTAACAGTACATAGTTGGTGCTCTGTGGTGACAATGTTTCTATATAAAAGTAATTAAGCAAAATACATTTTTAAAGAGACAAAATATAAAAGGAATTAGATACAAGAAAATATCCAACATTATTTTTTTCCACCCTTACCAAAAAGTTTTTTTATTAAGTTACGTTTGAAAAAAGGTAAATATTAAGTAGTTAGCTATCTAATTAATTTGACTTTTTGCCACTCCGTGGGCCTATCTAAAAAGATTCAAGCTAAGAGATGATAATTGTTGTCCGTGTGATGGCAAAACCTCTTTAGCTGTATGTCAAGTCATTAACGACTGCCCAATACTAGAAAAAGAGCAACATAATCTGTGCAGACAACATAATAATGATATAGACTCACAATCTCCTTACGAAGTTCTGAGCAATAAAATAACACGGAAATACTACACAGAATATCTAATTCTGGATATTAAAAAAATAAATAATGGTAGGAGCATAAAAATTGAATGACAAAGCACTTATATAGACTACGTAAAGTTTGAAATGTAAACACACTATCTACTCATATATAAATTTAAATATATTATAATAATATTATATTACATACCTACTCTACTTTAGTATTTCTCTTGTAATACTTACCTGACAAATTAGATTCATGATACAATATAAACAAGTCATCTAAAAACAACAAATAGGATAGGTTAGTGGTCATCAGAGATACCTTTATTGCGACCTTTTGCAACGCTCTGCAACATAAATAATAAAACCAACAATCTTGCATCAAGCCACTGACCAACTTCGGCCGATACCTCTAGTCATAAAAGTGTTGCAACATTAGCTGCATGCAATAATACTTGCTACGATATTATTAACATCTTCACAATGTTTCGTAAAACTTCATACGCGTATGATGCAATTGCAAACCACGGATTTATGCTCTGGTATGAAGGCAAATAAAAACTAACCTTATAAAATAATTAATATACTATAACTTCATAGAATCAGATTGGAGTATATAGTAAAATTGCAGTTTTAGTTAAGTAGATATTGTTATATTTTGTGGTAGCGGTTTAAGCTTTGATTGCATGGCGTCATTGAAACTAGAAAATTGTGTAACTCCAAAAATACTACTTTACAGGAGAGACAAAAAATATTATGGTTTCCTATACAAATATAATATGGTTTTGGAGTTAAATCATCCATGATTTAACAATGTTACAATTTTTCTGGAATTACAAAATTTGCAAGATGGATATACTATCAACGACCACTAGATGGCATTCAAAGTCAATTTTCGATCAAAACGGAGTTACACAATTTTTCTAGTTTCAACGACGAACTAGTGTTGTCTTTTAGCAAGCTAAAATCATTGGATTCAATTATCCAAATATAAATATTTTTTACATTTCATTTTATACACAATGTACAAGCTGGTTAGAGAATACTGAAACATTTTTAGTATGTACTTTTAAGGCCAGATGCAAATATATCTACATGACGTAAATCTAACCAATTGTTAATCATAGTAATTGATATTTTAGAAAAAAAACATGGCAACGATGTTCACAGTGACTAAAATATTTAAGACTACGATTTTCTGTATGTTTTTAATAAAAAAATATATGAAAACCAGACAATATAAATAATTCATTGCCGTATAAACTTTAAATGACTTTATGGTAGCTTTATCTGTGATTTATTTGAATAAATGTAAGTAACGCCTATACAGTATCTCTAGCATTTGAACAATACTACTTGAATTGTAAATGTTTGAATACTGTAATATAATAACATAGGTGTATTTCATATTTGCCTAGATAATTCATAGTAAAGTACAATTTTGGTTTGAGTCGAAGACATCACTGCTATCGGACCATTTTGGTTATTTGTGATGAATTATTAATCAATTACGTTATTTTCGAGGTGTCAAAAATTATTATCTTGTAAATTCAGTAATTTTTGAGATATTGAGATGAAACTCTACTAAATTGGTACCAGCTTATAATGAAAATAATATCAAAATTAGTTTTTGATTTACAACATAAAAAATAGTCAGTCAAAATTTTAATAAAAGTAATTATAGTAGGTATATATAATTAGTAGTCAAAATGAGAAGGCACATGTTTTGAATTAACAGATACGCATTTTACTTTTATTATTAATCTAGATAATATATCATTTATAATAACTACTTGCAGTATTTATATAACGATGTAACGATGTCTTGGAAACGATCGATTGGCTCTGCACTGAGATAGATACCTACATACATAATGATTGCCATGATTGAAAAATAATTATTATCTCGAGAGCAGAATTCCCATAAATAATTACTAATCTTTATCACTTTATCACGAAAGTGCTGCGTTCATCGTTAATGGAAGAAAAACGAATCTTATTTCGTGTTTAAATCGAATCAATTGCTCACAGTGGCGCACGATTAATTCAATTCGAAATTTAAAATTAATTAATATTGTGAAATTTAGAGTCAGTTATGGCTATGTCAAATTTACCAATGCAAACCATTTAACAAATGAAAGTCTCAAACTTTGCTTTATTAAGTCTTTTGTAATATCAGTGTGTAAAAATTAAATTAGAACAATGCTGGTTTAAAAAAATATAATATTTTTCTGACGGATCGGACCGCTGAAATTTAACTATTTGTTCTTCTCAAATCAACTAGGTTCAATTCCAACAAATGAAAAATCAAAACATCTGTTCCGGAGTTAAATTACGTTTTTACGAAAACAAACAATAAATTTACCAATATATTATTTACTCACCAGGATCTAACAAAAGATAGGTATATTTTAAAGGTTTAAACTTCAAGTTTAAGTGTCTAACTATTTTTCCCAAACTGGTAGATCACATTACGTTGTAATGTAATATGATATAATACTCATCATCATCATCATCAGGGGCGCTACAACCCGGTGTGGGTCTTGGCCTCCTCCAACAGATCCTTCCACCTCTGTGGCCGTTTTCCAATTCGGTACTCTGAGAATACGGCAGCAGCTCCATCCAACCAGCGAATTTTTGGCTTGCCTGTTCTTCTACGCCCTATTGGATTGCTGTACATCACTCTCTTTGCTGGTTCATTGTCAGTCATACGGTGCACATGACCTAGCCATCGCAGTCTTCCAATCTTAATTGATTGAACTGCGCTGAAATCTTTGTACAGCCCGTAGAGCTCAGCATTATATCTTCTCCTCCAATTGGTGCCGTCCTTGATCGGTCAATATATACGGCGGAGAATTTTTCTTTCAAAGATGTTCAGTGCGCGTTCATTTTGCAAAGTTAATGTCCAGGTTTCTGATGCGTAGGTGAGCACTGGCTTTACAAGTGTCTTGTAAAGAGTGCTTTTAGTTCGGCGAGATAGTATGCGGGACTTAAAATGTCTTAACAGGCCAAAGTAGCATTTATTATAATATAATACTACAAAATCAAAATTGAAAAATGAAGAAACGTCCGGACCTCTAACATTTTTAGGACTCCGATTCCCGTTCGGCTTATATCAAAATTCAGAATCAATAATTCCGATTCCAAAATAATTAAATGATTCTCAAAGCTCCTAGGTTTGATTCCCGTTCCATTTCCAACTGTGGTTTACAGAAGTTTTCAGACAATCCTGCACGCCTAATACATGTTATCGTTAAGTGTGCCTAATTTCTATTCTGATTATTGCTACTATTATCTATTAAGGCTATACCTCAGCTGGAGCACGGTCTAAAAAGATCGTGACTAGGCGATGCGCGGATTGTGTAAATGACGCGTGCCGAACGAAATATAATTTGTCATAAAAATTCAACATGTATCCATTTAATGTTCTGTTTATTGTTCTATTGGTAACAATAATAATATATTCATTGACATATTTTCTTTTTCAAGTAAATGGGTAACGTTTTTTAGTCATCTTTACACGATATAAGAATTAATACCCCCGTCGCCATCACGAAGCAAATTGACATGTTCACAGCTCGACTTTTGCTATAGTTGAAAATTATTTGCCGTTTCACTAAGGTATGCCCTTAAGTCTTTTCAAGAAGATACATTTTCATTTGTCGTAAAATGCCGCAAACACTTTGAAATCTGAAACAGTTTCCCTTATTGACACTGAAGCAAAATGATCGTCCGACCCAATTTGGTCTGACTGATTTAAGAAGCTCTTTCTACTGACAAATAAAGACAATCGAAATTCTGTAATTTTCTACATATTAAGCAAAATATGCATTTATTTTTCGACAAATCACCGCGCAAAATATATGTATAGGAAATAACTACTGCAACAACGTCTCATTAGATGTATCTAAACTGTAACGTATTAGAACAGTGAGTACCTTAAAGCTATTATAAGTACGCCATTGGGCACAATTAATAGTGACTTATCATATTGACTATCTTATAAATGCGTGTTGACAACAGGTTTGCGTATATCACGCGTTCAAATCACCTGCAAATAAATATCTCACAGCACTCTCCGCTCGACAAGCAATTCGAAGAATGTCTAATCTCATATCAGTACAAAACGCACAATAAAATTTATTATATGGCTATGTATCCATTGCTCCGACATACACTTTCGATTTCAGCTTAAGCAATCAATTTCTTCGTACGGTTTGTTATAATATTTCACGTTGATTGACTGTCACAAATCTATTCGTCAAATTTAAAGTGATTACACGAGATACCTACCTGAGCTTTTTTTGTGTTCGCATAGTATATTATGTAGTTAATAAATTATAACTTATGATTTATTTTCAAACATCTACGCAATCATAATGGTGATAGTATCTTTTTTTATATGTTATATAGATGGAATGAAAAGACAAGTAGATGCTATTTTACAACGTTTTTATTAGCTCGTATTCTTGATTGTCCAGTGGTTGTTTGTCCAGTATAATTCTTGCATTCGATTTTTAACTAACTTCCCGACTAGCTAGACATTTGAAACTTTTAGAATGAACACGATGCCAATGCATTCTTTTAATACTTTTAGCCATATTTAAGTAGAATTGAATTCATTTTCAGTTAATTCTGTTTTGTATTAAAAGTTATTTTGGAAGAAATCCGTAATCCAATCCACTATTATTAGTTCTAGTCTTCTTATTCCTAGCAACTAAATTATTAATATATACGTGTGTTACTATGGAAATCAAAATGACATTTCAGTATTCCATATTTGTTTGTTTTTTAATTTACTTCATATCAAGTACAAGTTTGAGCATATTGAGCATAATAATTGAACAGAAAATTTAAAAACGTTGTATATAAAAAGTTCTTTTATCTTGTAATTATTTTATTATAATTTAATTCTGGAGTTGATGCATGAATACCACAATTATTTTGATACCTTAGCCGGCTCACACATCTAAACTTGCCTCGTCTGCCGAACAGTCATAAATCAAACCTTTTAGGAACGTCCGTACCGATGTTGCATATGAAAACCTCGCAAATAGGCACATAGTGACAGTTTTGACAGATGCGGTGACCGGCGAGCCGTATAGGAATGACTAATTCGTAGCGTGTACGTTTGCGTACTGGCGACTTCGACTCGCAGCCCGAGACACATGCGATTTGTTGCTAGGAGCACTCGATGTTTTTTCAAACTAAAAATTCACATTCCACCAATGTGCGAAGCTCCATTTGGCAACGTGTGTTTTGTGAATAACGATGACGTCACATCGACGTATTCAACACGTTGCAGACGGACGAGTTTAGATGTGCGAGCCGTCTTAGTTCTATAGGGTAACAACTCAAAATACCATGTTGAAAGATATTTTTTTATTTAGTTCAAATGAACTTAGCAATACACAATGAAATTATACAGTTTAATAAGCAATTAACCAAGACATTCTCGTTTATAATTGAATAATTATTGATTAACTCCAGAAAGGGTTATTCAATTTCATGACCGGTTGAAGAAATTATTGATTTTTTTTGTTGAATTATAAAGAAAATACATTTCTAGACCGAATGGCATTATTATCTATAAACCTTGAAATATTGAGTTGTTTCCTTATATAACTATAGTATCAGATATCAAATTTACATAAGTATCTGAAATTATTATTATTTTTAATGTGTCTTTTTTTTACCTAGGTCGACGCTCAGAATCCAAATACACAATAAAAAAAATAACACACTAATTATTATCCCCATCCCCAGAAGAGACTCATGACTTCGTAAGTCCATTGTGGGACTCATGGTTATCCACATAAAATACTTACTCAGAACTTGTTATTTATTGAGTTAGATTAGGTTAAGTTGTAGGATTGAGAAATTGAATTATCTTTCTTAAACGATCGTATCGATTGTTTTTGACTTGTATAATAATTAATATAGAACCAGATACTATATTTTGTATTAGTCGCATTTTTTGCTTTACAATTATTACAATGTATATGTCGCTTTATAGAACAAGCATTGTTGTAATACGTTTATACTAGTATGTATGTACCAAAGATTAATCAAAGCCATTTGGTTGTTTTCACTTTGCAATGCCTCCCAACTGACGAAATATCACGCAGGTCAAATACCAAAGCCGTCAACTTTACTCTACTCTTGAGAAATGCATACAATAATATTATTATACATATAATTATATACACAATGTATTATATATACATCAGTCTCACAATGTATATATAATTTATACGTCTACCTTTTGTCTTGTAGTGTGTTCATATTTGTGTTTTTTCTATCGTTTTTTTTGTACCAGTTAACCTATCGCACAATTTAATGGTCAGCTTCATTAGGATACTTGACCTTTTCTTAATAAACGTTGCAAAATAATTTAGTTTATTTAAAAGAAAATTTTTTATGCATTTAGATAATATGTTTAATGTCTAATATCATTTTTTTTTATCTGATCCCGTGATACTATGATCTCGATACGTCTTGATTTATATGTTTTTTTTTTACTAACTATTATTATTATACTAAAATATTAATATCAATTTCTTCACTGTATTTTCATTTCAGTTTTTAATTTAAAGTATTTTAAAATATAATATAAAGCTTATAATAATAATGTTCAATAGAGAGCATGGAGTCCCCTGAATATTGTCATGGGTTTTTTTATTTACCAGTTCGGTGCTTTAAACATTATCTCAAATACAATACAATAAATACATGGTAAATCGACTTGTCCGCCATGCTGTCATGGTTGTAAATCGACGTGGTTTGCTGAGATTTGACACGTACTTTGTCAAAAGTTGATCTATAAGTTGATAAATATTATATACATTTTAGATTTCAACAGATGTACGTGATATAACTATAATTATAACATAATTAATACTAAGTAACATTCATTGTAAAGTAAATTAACAAAATAAAGATTCCTACTCGCTATTAAAATATAAATCAATTGTTTTTCTCTGACCTTTCTTAATTTTTGTCGGCAAAAGGAAAAGAAAAATAAGTTTAAAATTGAAAAAAATGTTTAAATTATATAAATTAACTATAATATTTATATTATGTACAAATGAGAAAAGAGATGAGTCAAATTAACGTGTATAAAATACTAAATTCTACAGATAAACATAATAGTATAAATTCCAATGGATTTAAATTTTGTACTACTTATTCCATTTGAGTTGTTTTTTTGCGACTCGGGTTTCGCCTTTCGGCATCTTCAGGCACTGTGTACACTCACCAACAGGTAAATACACACTGACAACGAATACTATTAACTCTAACTAATATAACAAATCAATACAATAAAGTAGTTAAAAACTTTATCACTTACCTATTAAGTCAAGGATCACAATAAAAAAAAAATAACAAACAAATTATAAATAGTTAAAGTATCTGTAAAAAAAACTCTTTACCTTATCAATAATAATACACTTGATAAGCGTATAATAAATCATCAAAACCTGATTATAGATCATTAGTAATTATAAACAATAAAAATACTACACTCAAGAGGTGTAAAATCATCCATTCTGGGAACAATGGTAACGTATTGGGTAATAAACCCGGGTCGCAAAAAACGACTCAAATGTAATAGTACAAAACTTACATCCATTAGAATTTAAATTCAAATTCCATCAAGTACCTTCGGTCGATATTATTAATATTATAATAGTATAAGTTTATATACAATATTCTCCAAAACTTTCGACACTTGACCCTCATGGCAAATAACTCTTTTAGATTTATGACTCTTTTCTTTGTTTTATGTAGAATTATTATCAGTATCACGATGTAGCGCATTATTCGTTCAGCATTAATTTTCAAACTCACATCACGGTAAGGTACGTTTCGTATGTGCTCTTAAATGAATTTATTCCATTCTATTACACCATCTTAATCAGTAGTAAATGATAAGTATATATCTTACATTATAACATAATTCTGGTAGTAAAAAATAATACCTATACTAATTAACATTTTTTTAAATTCTCACGACCTGTGAGGTATGATCGTTATCGACGTCTCAATCAGACTAATTTATTTATATGCGTAATAATATTGGTAATAAAATAGTAATTAAGACATCTTATGATATCATAAAATACTAAAAAAAACCTTAAATGTCAACCATTTTTCATGCTCTAATCACATTTTGATTTTGCCAATTATTTATTGGAATAGTATTTATATTGTAATTTATAATATACCTAATGTAACATTTATAGATTTTGTGATAAACAGGTAAACGATTACATCGTAAAAGTATCTATAAATAGTAATAAATTGTGTTAACATATTAGATTATAATAGAATCATGGTATATCAAACAAATTAAAAAAGATTATCAATTGATTTTTATTGGCGAGTACTTTGTTTATGTATATTTTTTTTGTAACTGACAGTTTTTGCACACTTCATTTATATGACATGCTAAGCTATTGCAATTGTGGTTATTTAGGTTAGGATTATATTAGGTTATATAAATATTTTTTACTAGATTATTATATCAGTTAAAAATGCCTTTAAAGTGTTACCACGATTTCCTCGCCGAAATACAGCATATTGACATTCATAGTGTGGACAAATTTTAACTGAGTTTTTGAATTAATCATTTTTTGGTCGATAGCTCAACTTTTTGTCCAATTCATCAAATGCCAACACGCATGTTTGTTTGCAAATTAATATAGTATATTTTTACTCGACCACCAAACTTTCCACTCGTATTGTATACTAATTGTAAAAAAGTCCTTAATATTTTCTTTAATATTATGAGTAAATTAAATCATAACACGAAAAAGATAAAATACATAGCAAGTATTGTATTACTACTGGAATACAAGACAAATAATATCGGTTTAGTGAGTTATACCACGATGTAATTATGCGCATACTGGATTTTTATTTATAAAGAAATCCATCTTGTCAGTCCTGTATCATTCGGTGATCAAAGTTATAAAAACAAACCTTACAACTATGCAAAAAACGCGTCGTAGAAACAATAAATATTATATATGTGGTCAATACCAAGTGATTACTCATGTTATAAACTATAATTATTATTATTAACGTATAATCTATCGTAATTATTGACCTTAATTGTGCAATAACCACTTTGTACTTTAAAATAATACAAAAAAATACTATACTGCCACACGAAAAATGTACCTCCAACAACAAATGTGTCAAAAAAACAAAAGTGTTCTCCGTTTAACCTAAAAATATTTCAATATTGTACTCCCACACAGTTATTTTTAACTCCCTCACATGTATTATTTTAGTTTCTCACTATTGGTTTTGTTGGGACATCTAGCAGTCCAGGGGATCTTCAGAAAACGTTTCCAAAATAACTCTCAATGTCTCCCAAAAAAGGGTCTACGAAACATGAAATTCAGTGTTATTTTACATCGCCAATATATTTTTTAATGTTCGCATGCAATCATATTTTTTGTTGTTTTCATTACCTACGTAAATCGTAAAAAAAGTGTGAGAAAATGTCGATAAAAAATATAAAAAAATTAGATAATTGCAAATTCGTTACAAATGTGTGTAACAGGTTAATTGCATTTGATCCAAAATTATCACAATTTTATTTTCAAATCATAATCAATCCTACACGAAGTCAAGCGCCTCGATAAATTATTTGATAATAATATTCAAGTCACATATTATTATTATTATGATTATCTTAAATACACAGTTTAGTACGCCCACCTCACGTCTAACAACCGGCCAAGTCAGTGAATGTATTACATCAAAGCCGATTTGTTGAGTAACATTATTTTTCACGTGTATTTATTTTTTACGCACAGTTAAGTTTTTAATGCCACCAGCTTGACCATACTCCATTGCCCGAGTCGCCATGTAAATTTTGGTTAAGGATTTTCCTTTCATTTTAAAGGTTACATGTCCAAACCTAACTGCGGGCTATTTATTAGAAATATTTTTTTTAGACAATGTGTTCTTATTTTTCATAATAATATGCCATTTAAAAATGATGTTATATTATACATTAACACTGCCTATATGTATAATTATAATAATAACGACTTTTACAATTTATAAAACATATTTTCTAGTACATATACGCGTATTTAAGAAAAAAGAAGGTTATAACTTCAGGAAGTATTTATAAAATAGCATGATTTATATAAAATAATATTACTAACGGCTTTCTAGTTTTTATTATTATATTTCAATTATAATATATTATATTGATTCTCTTTTCTACGTCTTCTTTAGAACTTTTTTTCTAAATATATGTTATATTCAGAAAAAAAGTTTAATATATCTTTTTATCCTTTCCGTTAGTTATTATAATATCAACATTTTTTTTTCTACCAACAAGGAACTGAGTCAATGTTTATTACAACCGGAAAGATTTCAAACGTAACCTCACTTTATTAAACATGAAATTAGAATTTTGATTACCCTTCATACCTTCTCACATTATTATATATACATATATGTATCATTATATTCGATCCTATGATCATTTGGGCTTCCACATAGTGGTGATTGAATTAGCAGATTTTTGTTTTTTCGAGAAATGGATTTTAACCACTTTCTCAAACTATTAACTCTGGGTCCAAACGCACAATGAAAAATATTATGTCAATTTAATAATGACATTATAATGTGACACGTCACCGTTCGGGTATCGTGATTATCAGTATTATTATATACACAATCTCTTGATATCTATATATTTACTTTTTTTCTTCATAGCAATATTACAAAATCTATCCAGTATAATCATATCGATAACCTGGCAACATAATCTTCCCAAAACTCCTGAGGTACAAATGTAATGCCGATTGGGGGCATAATAACTTTGTTCAATCTTTGATATTGATATATTCCACTTGCGTGAGGATGAGTTTTAGTTGAAGTTTTTTCCAATATTTACCTAATTCAGTTGTATACTTCCATGTAGTATTTTATGATCTAACTGCTAAGACTATTAAATTACAGTGGTTATTGTATAAATATCGTTAATACTAATATACGAGTATATTGTTTTATCCGCTTCTCTTGTCGTAACGATGTTAACGTCTTCAGTTTATAATTTGTAAAGTTCATCATAATATGTAAAAAAAAAAAAATTCATTTTAAAATAGAATTTTAAATTTGAAAAAAAAAACTCAATAGCAGTACGGTATCTGGCATGTAAAATTCAACATCGCTCTTAATTCAGTTTGATTAATTGGTGTGGGTTCTTTCATGTTCTCTCGGACCTTCAATGTTGATAATTATCAGTATCTTTAACGATTTGGGAAAAATACTGGAGAGAGTCATTAAGTGAATAATATCACGTATTCTTTGTCGGTGGAACAGTTTATACTAATTATTTTATTTCTCCGTAAATGTTGTTAAGACAGCTCTGTTAACTAAACGCTTTCTTAAGTATACTTGGAAAATAATTTTAGGATTATTAAATTTAACCTCTACCATCTAAATTCTTCTGAGAACATTTAGGTACCGGTGTAACCGGGATAAAAATGTTCTGCCCAGTTTTTTTCCTAGCGTTTCAGCATTTCATAAGTAGAGAATTAATGTAACCGATCAAAATATTCAATTCGTAAGAGATAAATTGATACCCCTGATCATTTTAAAATGATCAAGTTCACTTTAACAAGTTGAAGTTGATATAATTGGAATATTGATTGCTTTTAACTATAAAATAGGTTACTGATTACCTTAAACTGTCTTCAAATAATCAATTTATATTGAAAACCGATTAACGTGTAGTTTTTATCATTAATAACATTTATTAATTTATTTATGATATAGATATGCAAAGTATAATTTATATTATATAAATGAAAAAAATCTTTATTACTTAGTTTCGGAAGAGTTTTTTTCTAAATTAAATGCATTTTAAATTGATTAAGCTGATACAATTTTCATGATTACATAATTTTAAAGAAGTAACGTTTTATATTACGTTATAAAAACACATTTAGTAATATTAAAAAAAACCATGTACCTAATAAAAATATTGCAATTCAATACATTGAAGTATCAGTAGGTACTGTTTATTATACTTGTACAAGTGATAACTATATATTTCCCATAATAAATTTATATATAGTAATATAATATATATTTATTAGTATTCATCATCATTGCCAATCATAACTAATATCACCAAGTTGTAACCTTTCCTCCATAGCCGAAGAACTGAAGAGTTTGTCTTAGTAAAATGGAAAAAGACTATATTTTACCCTTAGTTCTTCAAAAATAAAATTTTAGGCACACGTGCGCATCTATTCTATACACAACAGTATTATCAGTGGCTATCGATGGTAGTTTATCATATGTATGTATTAAGGCAGTTAATTATTACAATAAGTTAACCGTCTGAACTGTCAAAAAGTGTTATGTTTTAAAGAGCACCTCTCTTGGCTATATTAACTTTTAGAGCAGATAGACTGTTTTGAAAGTTTATTGTAACAATACATAAAAATGATAAACTATCCTCGATATCCGCCGATAGCAGCGTTGTGTATAAAATAGATGCGATGGTAGTTAAGGGATCCTGATCGTAGATCTCCAATAGTCAATCTCAAAAACATCGATCGCTTTCCGATCCAATGTAATTGAAATAAGACGTTTCCTCTGCATTAAACCATGATGGAAAGGACTAAACATTGTATTAATTTTAAATACATAATACGATCTACATATATTATGTTATTTTTTAATATTATTTTAAATTTAAAATAATCTTTTATTCGCGGTCATACAATTTAGTTACGAGTTAAATGTTAATGCTTATAGTTGGTAGAAGTTATATTATATCTTTTTTATTGTAAGCTACAGATTTCATTTCTTTGCTTCTGTATTTTTAGTATTGGTATAATCGACATTTTATTGTTTCATGTGAAGATAATGCATGTTTTATATTATCATTTCATTGCTATCTAATTTCCGGGGCTTGATCATTATTTCTATGAAAGAACTGAATTATTTTGACTTGCGACTGTATGCTGTATGATTGCATTTGATTTTAGTGAAAGTATATTGCTGCAATAAAAGGTATTTATTGATTATAACGATATTATTTTTATCGTTCACGATTACACAATCTATTACACCGACTCCAAGACAAGTAGGTGTAGTGTTTCATTTCATATCGTTTTGTGTTTTTAGACGATAATTTTCACCGTACCTATTTATTTTATTGATTTGATATCGAACTCAGAAGTGGAATTTTTTACAGATTTTTATTTTTATAATATATAAAAGTAAGTCGAAATTTGTAAATTTTGACAATATTTCCGCACCATTTCATATTTTCTTATAAAACTTCTTACAAACTTATGATTTATTTCATTAATTTTATTTGATATATTCAAGTTGACCTATTATTAGCCTTTATTTAAATTCGTAAATACTATTCTTATACCACAGCGAAGCTATTTTATACGGTAGTCATGGCCCCCACAAGGGAGGGGCTGACAGGGCTCTAGCCTGGAGGCCCAGCGAGGCGAGACGATCAGATAAATGAGATAAACGCAGATCAAAAATTTGCTTTAAAAGTAAAAAAATTGCCTGCGGCGCTATTTTTCTTCCATAATATTATTATTTAAAGTTATATGGTTGTACGATACAATTTTTAATTGTGTATCAATACTCGACATCTCCATAATTCAAATGGATGTATTAAAATATACAATAAAACACTAAACATACACATTAATTTTACTGCGTACACCATTTTTTGGAAAACGCTACTGTAGAGCATCACACTGCCTTTATCCTTAGCGATAGGTAGGGGGGGCGCCAAAGATCCTAGCCTGGGGGCCCGCTTCACGATGTGGGGCCCATGATGGTAGTTTAATATATTTATGTATTGAGGCGGTCAATTGTTATAATAAGTTAACCGTTTAAACTATCAAAAGGTGCTATGTTTTAACAGCCCCTATCTTGGCTATGTTAACCTTTAGAGCGAGATAGACAGTTTTGACAGTTTATACGATTAACTTATGTTAACAATTAACTGCATCAATTCATAAACATGATAAAGTGATAACAGTTATCAATTTAGCCGTCGATAGATAGTCTCACGTTAGTACAAGTTAGGAATATTTAAAACGTTACGAGGTAAATTAATAAACGGAAAATAAAATTTATTTTATTATAAATATTCTTTACTATTAATGTTTTTAAATATTTTTGTTTTAATGTTTTCAGATTTCAAATACTTACTTAATCAAATTCTTAAAAAAATCACTTATAAGCACTAACACTAAATTTAAATTACAATTTTTATGTACACATGTCGTTTATGGCTAATAAATATTATTATTATGTTCATGTATAAATAAACATTAATATATTTTTATTGGCGTAGTGGTCGTTGCATGTTACATCTGGTTATGTATTTAAATAAATAATATTACTGCCATCTGTAGTGGGCTGCTGAAAATGCAAAACACTTTCACTAGGCGAGTAATGAGGGAACCTTGAGTAAAATTTTTACAGTGTGTTCCGAATTTGATATTATCATTTATTTTCCAAATAAAAATTTGTGAATTTCAAAAATAAACATTTATATAGATAAATATAATATTTTTGCGTCTTTTAGTAATTATGCTGGTGCATTGTTATGCTACATAAGATGACTTTTGTAGATATGTACATTTCGTACAAATCCTACGCGTACATAGTTGTCGACATTTTATCAAATATTCGGAGCCGTCTATTGGTACAAGTAGTATACAGTCAACACGTTTTTATGTCGCTAACGTATATGCGAATCAGAAATGAAAGACGTGGACTCTGTAGGACTATTGCGAGCATGGAAGTCTCCATTTGCTCGTTGTTTTCAAATAATTATAATAGCGTGTTATGTATTTAAATTGGTATTTTGCAGCTTAAATTAAATAACTAATGATTTTTTTCCCATACTAACTTTATTAAACACCTCTTAATTAATAAATAATTAACAAAAATCTACCAATAATTATTAATATTTTATTAAATATTTGTTTATATCATATCCATAAATTTTACAGTAATTATTGTAAGAGGTATCTACTATGCAAAAAAAACGTTATTTGCACGTCGTGCAATGCGTAGGGTGCTGAACCCGAGAGTTCTGGGTTCGATTCCCAGTGAGGACACAATATTAATTATGTGTTTTTTCTCAAAACCTGGGTGTTTTTGTTTGTTCAAAATTACTAACAACCACTTTCTACTACGAAAAAGCAAGGACATGGTTATTAATAATTCTAAAAAAAATGCGAAATTGATTATAATCACCCTGTGATTTATGGCCGTGATAATTGCGTAAATATGCGTCGTGATAAGTGATAACGATAATGTTGATGATAATCACAGTGTAGTTCGTAGTAAAATATACACAGTCCGACTCAGGTATGTCGTGACCAGGCTTCGGCGAGACTAGGTCAGGAAATGAAAACCTAACCACGACTGGATATTACCGTGAGGCAAGATAATATTAGTATGGTCGAGTAATTTGATACGAAACTGTATCACTTGCATTGTTGCCACTAATGAGGGTTCATTAATTTCTGCAATGAATTCACGGTTAGGTACTTTACGTAATGTCATCATCAGTCTGTTGGAATCGATCAATTACCGGATATAGGCCCACTAACCAGTGGCGGTTTTTGATACGCGAAAAACCGACCCCTCTGGCGAATGTATACAATAAAAATTATTTACCAATAACTATTACAAATACAGTAATAGCAATGTTTCCAGGATTTTGTATACTTCGTTTAGTAACCCTTTCCAGCCAAAGATCTTATTTTTTTAAACAAATGAAAAATAAAAATGTTTTTACATTAACATAAAATATTTAATTTCCTTTATTGTGTTAGGTACTTAAGTGTAAATTCATAGTGGAAATGCATTGTATTATTAATTTAATTTAATAAAACTTAATAATAAATTTGTATACATGTAGAATAAGTACGATAAAATAGATAGTTTGAGTTTTATTAAATTAAATTAATAATTAGAAAATTTTTATTTATTCTGAATAAAATTTAGTATATTTTTACTCATCACTATAGTCACTCTTAACTACTTGGCAACTAGAACAAAAAAAAATACCAAGAAATCTATAATATTTAAAAAAAAAAAAAAACATTATTGCAACGTTTTTCGTTGTTCTCGTATTATTATTTGTCCGGTATAAATCTTGCAATCGATTTTTAACTAACTTCCCGACTAACTAGACATTTGAAACTTTTTTAATATATCAGAACACGATGCCGATGCATTTTTAATACTTTTAGCTATCTTTAAGCAGAATTGATTTCATTTTCAGTTAATTCTGTTTTGTATGCAAAGTTATTTCGGAAGAAATCCGCAAAAAGTAAAACTATTATTGGTTGCTAAGTGGGTCCTAGCAACTTAATTATTAATATATACGTGCGTTACTATGAAAATCATTATAACATTTCAGTATTATTTCTACCAAGTACAATTTTTTTTGATCGTTTAAGCTAGTCAAGTCAAGTTTATACGATTCAACAGAAATTTTAAAAACGTTGTATAGAAAAAGTTCTTTTTATCTTGTAATTATTTATATAATATCTTCATGCGACATAAATTAATGTATTGATATAAATTTATTGTAATCGTATTTAGTTCTGGATCCTCACTTTAAATAATATACATGTGGTTATATGTTTTATCATAATAAACAGGTTTTACTAATAAAAACTAAATAGAAAAACATTACAAAAATAATAAAATGTGGTTTCACAGTAAAATCACGGGATCAGAAAGGGTTAATTATTTTTATGGTATGATTTTACACTAAGCACGTGAAAAATACCCATTTTTAAAGAGTTTCTTATTTTAAAACGAAATAACCGTCTTGTCTGCTTCAAGGAAAACCACCACTTTTTCCAATGCTCCTCAAGTATAGCACTATAATATATAATGCAATATTATAAAATTAATATTTACAATTATACAGTAAATTATAAAATAACTCAAAACTCATGTAAGTGTAAAAAAAGCTTCGCCTTAAAATCATCGTAATAGAGATAATAAAAAAAGCATATTATTTGTACAACAAAAATTATTAAGAATATGAATTTTGTTCAAAATATAGCTAGTAACTAGTTTCCGAAATACTATTATTATCATTTTAGCCGTATGTTCCATTTAATAGCAGAACATAATATTTTGTAAATATCATCGAAATGTTTCACTTGTACGAAACGTTTATTACGTTTTTTGCTGCGTTTGTAATATAATATGTTGTTTTTTGCTTACTAACTGTAGTCAGAAGATGCTCACCGATGCATATTATTAATGATAATATAGTAATCAACCACACAAGGAACAAGGAAGGCCGTTCAATGTCTTCGGCATGGATTACCAAGTGCTTTATATTTGGGCCATCTATTTTAAAATTCAGATAAGTCCACGAATCAATAGTCTGTGATATACGACGGTTTTTTGTCTCAACTGTAATAGGTTTGTTTAAACGTTAGTTTATTTTTTCCATGGTATTTGTATTTTCAAATGAGAACAATATGCCCATTTTTATTAGCTGATAAAACGATTATTTATTGTACATATTTCAATAAATTTTATTATAATAGAAATAAAATTTGACCTAATATAACCATTTTGTATAATTTTACATAATCGGTCTCTGTTAGTTGTTAGGTTTAATAACAATTTTTCATATGTTTTATAGCATTTATTGCATCATTCATTTTATATGAAATTACATAGAATAATAACTACATGTTTTCGACATTTAAAAAAGTATACTATATTATATGCGGCTCTCGTGGTAAAATGCGTAAGGCACTGGGCTTTCGTCCGGGAGCCCCGAGTTCGATTCCTCGGTGAGGTCACAATATATTTATGTGATATTTCTCAAATTCTGAATGTTTGTGATTGTTTCACTTCTATTACTAAATACACTACTGTCATTGGGCCTCTTGATAATCTTAAATAATCTCAAAGTTACCTTAAATTTTAGGTAAATACAATATTAAGAATAGTCATGTTACTGTATGCTATATAGTTTTAATGGCGTATGGTTCCTGTTATCAATAGATTCAAAAGGTGAATTGATACTGAAGGAAGATTTAGGTACATCATAATGTTCGACAAAATAGAATTTTAAATAGATACACTGGCCCATTAAAAGGAAAAATTAGAAAACTTCTACTACAAGTACTAGTAAAGGTTAATTTTTATTGAATTCTGTTCGCACATAAGTACGATGATTTTATTCTAATATGTACGTGTACTTACACTTAAGTTTTTCTCGTTTTTAAATTCCCCATTATAAAAATTGTAGGCACTTAATAATAACCATTTTTCTATAATAATAGTTTAGATTCATGAAAAAAAATACAGTAGCAATGTTGATAACGAAAGCAGCATTTTAAGCATTACAATCACGGTATAAACGAAATAGTTATGCATTTTATTATGTGAAACATTATAATTAAATTTACAACATGGCAACATAATATTATTAAGGATTGGCTACGTCTGAAGAATACGGCAAGATAATCGCAAAATTATTGTGAAAAGTGAACGCAACCGTTATAATATCTGCGTCTCTTTCTATAACTGTTTCACTTCCACTTCCTCCCGCCAATTTTTCCCGCGCACGCGCCGACACACTCGTTTCCGGTTGGCGCCGCTAATTAAATAATATTTTTATTTTATTATTATTACGTTATGGTTTTTTTATAACCGACGTATTCGAATTAGAGTTCGGCAGATTGAAGCGGTGCGATGAAACCAACTAGAAATATTTTAATCAACTGTGAATAATAAAAAATAAAGTTTCAATATCATGCATAGTGTACGAGGACAATGTAGGGTTATTAATTTTATTTCTAATTATTTCTTACGCTTTAATTTGTATACATAACATAGATAATTATCTCCATGCGTTTTATATACTTTTAAGATCTTATAATGTTCTTAGAACAACAATTTCTTCAAGCAAATCCAAATAAAAATAAATATATTACAAACTTAATTTACATTCATTATTTTAAGAATAATCAATATTGCATTTATTGTCTACTTTACGTGTCAAAACAGTCTTGTATAAATTAGAATAAGCCTACCTAAATTTGTATTTATAATTTGTGGATGAAATAATACTAATAACGTTTTACTATATTATATTCAATCAAGAACAATGACGTACCTACTGCATTAAAAGCGTCGGGATTCTGAATTGCAATTTACGATGGTAAAATGCAATGCTTTAACCTGTTTGCAGTGAATTAAAATTTTCGATTGCATATTTCATTTAAATCAATTAACGTATTACGATGTATTTCAATGTGAAACAATCGTCTTTTTCTACAAACATCTTATCATCTTCCACTCGAAATATGCACAATAACTCTAGCACTACGATAAAAATTTACGTGTCGTATCACTGCCTATGTATAGTGGTCCTTGGTACAGACAGAGGGCTTTGTAGTGGGCCTTGTGTACAGGTCAACACAGAAAATTTACTGGTTTATCATTGATGATATCATATTAGTAAATTATATTTTTTTTAAATATCACATGTGCACGTTATACCTACCCTTTACTTTTAAATTTATGTATTTTAAAAAGATTTCAAAATATTAATTACATTTTTTTGGTTTATATTAATGTACCAACGTACTAGTTTCATTGGCTGGCTTGCATACCAATCATCTAATAGGCAATAAACAAAACTTTCGTGCATAAAACTCAAAAAATTTAAAATTTTTAAATTCGTTACGTAAGATTAACTAATCATGTCTAGGCTCGTGTCGTATTCATAAATTGATTTTTATTGCCACAGTAATAGAGCAAATTATTCTAGTTTTATTCGTTTTTATATAATATCGATTATAACTAACACAGTTTTAACACAATTAGCGGTTTATATCAATCGGAAATAGATTTGAATACATTTTTTAGAGAAATTATTTTAATGTCTTCATAAAAAATTTATTATTATTTCCATTACTTAATTTATCGCATTCCGTTTAACTTTCTAGTTACAATTAGGAAGGATAAATAATTATTATACTGTGTTTCCATTTCTCTACAGTTTTTGATAAATATTATATTATGGGAAGATTTTTAGAATGTTTATGTATTTTTTTTTAATATATTAAGCACATAACTTATTAATTCAAGACATTCACAACATGTCCACCAACCAAACATTAATATTATTATATATTTTTTCAATTATTTTTCTTAATATCGATCGCTAATAATATACATGTTAGCTAGAAAAAGCTAAATTAATATCTTGATAACTGATAAAGAATACAAATCCTTCTAAATTTTGGCAAAAATTAGAGATATCTACTGTTATGTGCTTCTAGGTCTTAAATTATGTAATACAATGACAATAATTGCCAGCCATTCCATTCTAAGGTATGCTAAGGTCATAACCTTCTAAAATCTAAGGTATGGGATGTTTCTTAACATTTTTTCACGACTAAATTGTAAGACGTTTGCTCAGTAACGCAGAACAAGACTTTTCAAATCTATACTCATAAAATCTACGTAATATCATATTATTGTCAATACTATAAAAAGCCATCAGGCCCAATGAAACAGTAATTTAGTAGTAAAATTGAAACAATCAAATACCCAAGCTTTGAGATAATCACATAAATATATTGTAACCTCACCGGAAATTAAACCCAGAGCACCCAGATGAGAGGCCAGTGCCTTATATACAAATTGGGGTATCTGTATGTCTGTCCATGTGTTTGGTTATAACTAAAAAACTACAGCAGTATTATTAATTATGAGATTTTCACAGGTAGATAGGTACAAATATAACAGAATTTTATCTCGGTTTTTGATATATCGAAAGAAATTTTTCAAAAATAACGCGCTTGCAACAATATTAGGTAAGTTTAGAGTGAGTTGAAAAAATGTGTGCGCCTATAAGTTTAATAATTAATAGTATTAATCGGTAAGTACAATTATTTATTCATCGTGTAGATCGATCTGTCTACTTTTTCATGCGGACGGGGTTGTGGGCGATCGTTAAGCACCGGCTAGACGCTCGTGCTTCACCACAAGCTTATCTGCGCAAACCGGTTTGTATCGAGAAGCGCAAACCGAAAAACGCTGCAAAAGTGTTCCGTATTTTTTGCACAAACTATTCCGCGCAGACAAGTCCCTGCCGTCTAGCCAGCGCCTTAGTTAAATATAATTTCATGCTTATTTAATTTTACATGACGCGTAAATACTAGTCTAATGAAACTTGTAAGAAAAATATTATAAAATTGAAAACAATAAACACAGTATTCTACAAAATGTTCATCTTTTATGTCAAAAAATCTACGTACTGCGACTTACAGTACATATTAATGGGAAAACATTGTTTTGCATAAATTTTAATACTAATTAATCCGATCTTTAGTTAATTATATAATGTAGTTCAAACGCAATTTATAATGTGATAAAAATAACACTTGAGAATATATTTCAAAGTCTAATGAAGCGTTACTTTGAATAATTTATAGTTTTATTGTTTTAATTTAAAACTGGTTGATCATTAAGTATGAATTAAATCACTAATCTTGTGTGTTATATAATTAATCTAGATGAATAATAGTTCTTAGTATTTGTTGATAATATACACGATGGAAGACTTTAGAACGTACATAGTAGTGCAATTTCCAAAAAAAATGATCTATCCTTGGATTACGGCATAAGTATTTGTTATTGATACCAATCTGGTTAATGTGTAATGAAAAAGCATCACAGCCAATTTAAAAATCAACCTTTTGATCTGCATTTATATACTAGTATTCTGTCATACATTCTATTAATTAACACAAATAGGGTTAAAATCACCCAATTTGAGAGAACTCAATAGATCCCAAAAGAGCCCCATAATTGCAAACCGTATTACCAATAATCGCTTTAATAAATTTTATTTTTTTTATTTATCAGAACCGGTATCATCTCTTAAATATTCATTTTCAACTAATCTTTTTCTAAGATGTATCTACCTACTTGTTAACAATATTTTTTATAATAGCTACGATAGTTCAATAAGAATATACATTGTTCACAATTCTTCCATGGCAAATATTTGTTATCAAGATTATTCACCTGTGAGACTTATTTAATGACCTATTTGATTTCAATTCACCTATTTGATTATATCTATTAAGTTTGGCAAGAAATAGCTTAGGACGAAAAAGGATCTTCAATTAGCAGGACATCGACCCCAACTGGCGATGAAAATATATATTTTCATTGGATTTATTCACTGCATTATGGCCGTGACCTCACAAAAACTGATGAAAATAAACAAAAATTAAATACACAAATATTTACAAAAATATTCAGTATTTGATTAGACGAAAAATGATTCATACCAATAATAGGTATGCATTTAGATTAATAGATTATTTTATTTTTAAAATGGATGTATCTGTCAAAAAACCAAAGTTTTTTTTAATATTAGCTTTAGTAATTCTAGTTCATATCATATTGTGAACGTTTTAACATATAATTTGTAATACATTTTGTGTAAGTAAATGAATTTAAATTTAGTAATAAATCAACTGGTTTTCCTTTTACAAATCATTTATTATTTTTTCAAAGAGATATATTTAGATAAATGTTATTAAATTAAATGAATTCAGATTACATCACTATAAAGTTGAGTTAATTATTTACAGGACAGTCTTTACATGATCGTTTTCATATCCAACTAGTATGTATAAATTTGATGTAAGTAGAAACATTAAAATAAGCTGATTATTTCAAATTCGCGTTCATGTCTTTCACCAATAATTCTGCTAACGCGTTCACTTTAATAATGAGTTATCCCATGCGACCATGTTCTTTGGTAAGTCAATTTTTCAATAGAATACTGATTACTAGGAAGTAGCTGAGTTATATTTTATGCTTCATATTGATTTGATAGTAAATGCTTTCACTCCTTGTTACGGATATTCTAAATGCCCTTTCTCTGGTACTCCCCGTTTTTGCTTTCAAATAATACCCAAGTATAACAAACAATAAAAGACGAGCTTTATCTTTATGTTGGCAAGACTCGTTATTTCCGCTAACTGTCACTTTTAATGACTCTCGAGTTATTGTTTATTTACTATGAAATGATAAATATTGACTTTTCGATTCTATAGTTTTGTCAGTAATTAGGTTCTACTTGCCAGCATATAGTATAATATATTGCTATAGACAGTATAGATAGATACATTGGAAAAATGTAAAGTAAAAAATGCGTAAATATAGTAAGGTATGTTTTATTATTATATTTTATGATTTTACCGAGGTTTTGACTGCGACTCGCTGTCATATCGCCTCTTTTCCTTTAGAAAGGGATCCGCCGATCAAGTACTCACTCCAATAATTCTGAAAGAACTTTACAATTTTGCCAAGCTCTTCCGTCTTACCCACCAGGGCACCTTTCAATTCATTGACATTCTCAAAGATATCCGTAATTTGCAGCTGTACTTTGTGTCGTTCATATTTAGAGCATTGTACTGCTATATGAGCTGCAAATCGCTTCTTCCCACGAGGACATCAAATCATTTACCCATTTTGTGACCTGTGCTTAGCCTCAGTATCATCATAAGCTCATTTTTCTTCTCAGGAGACTCTACAAATCAGGATACTAACTGTGGGGATGGTAGAATGGACTTGTTCCATTTTCCCTTTTCTAGGGTTACCTTATGGTGAAAATCTATCCACTTACTTTGGCATATTTTCTTTATGATCATATACTAGGGTAAAAACTATGTAAACTCAGGTGTATAGTATAAAGAGTATAATAATAACGTAGATCAAACTGTATATTATTTACTTCTTCCCATGCCACCACCTATCGGAGACTGGCCATCATCATGGCGATCTTTACTTTATAGTCTGCTACTTGGAAGATGTCAGAGACACCCCTAACATAACTAAAAATGAGGCTTTATTTTCTGCTACGTTTACCGTTGATCTATTCTTGGATAATAAATTGGGTATTACTGTAATGCTGCTATCCATAATATGGCCCAGTTACTGTGATACTATGATTTTATACAACGCGGATTTTTTCGGTCATTTCCCATTCGTTTGGGGATATCTACATATTTTGTCACTCTGGCAGTCCAAGGAATTTGTATGACTAAAATATAGTCACATCTTGAACTCTCCGTAATATTTCTTTCTATATTCAACTATATTCCGTTATTTTGTTTATACTAATCTAATAAAGCACAATATGATCTGTTACATAGGTACGAGTATAATGTGAATTAAATACTGTACATTTTTTATGTTAATTAAAATAATGCTTTTTCACTAATGGTTACCAGATAACTGTTTGCATCATAGATCAAAAATTCAGCTATCGTAATTATTTATTATTTAATTATAAATGTCATTGGTAAAATGTCTATAAAATAATTAGTCGCCCTTGAAGATATCAAACTACTGTAATAGTAGGAGTTATAATTATATACTTTTTGGATTACAATACATGAGAGGAATGCAACGTGGGTGTTCTACTTTGCGATCTCGCAACAAAGACGCAAACTCAGAAAGTGAGACAGCGTATGTGTTACAGATAGACAGATGGATAGATCAAGACAAATATAATATTGAAAATTTCATACGTCTCACGAAATATACTGATAGTAATTTTTACCAAAATGTCCCAATTTGTTAATTTTATTAATATTTGCTTTTCTAAGAGACAGTGATATAATTTGACATTTAAAACTGTTGCTTTGACTAATCGGCGGGTACTTACTCAGCATTTATTTGCATACGTAAGTGACATTTAGTGAAAGAACACGTGCATAGATTAAAAAAAAATCTTAAAACATCATTTAATAAAATTATTCAATAGATAAAGATGTTTTTATGCGTCTCGCCAGCGATCAGTAACTGGCGGTTTCCAAATTTTAACAACTTTTACGATCATACGATATAATATGAGGGGTGTATTTTCAAAGTGAACGTATTCATATACTTGACGAAAATGAGTTAATGAATGCCAGAATTTAAAGGATAAAATTATGAACAAGTATTTTTTGTATAGAAGCACCTACATAATAGCATTCACTCCAGTAGAAAAATCAACTTCAAAATCGGTGTTAGTTACAAAAATAACTTATTCCAATACAAAAACATATTATGTAACATCAACACCGTAAACAGTTTTTTGGCTTTTGTCAAAAATTTGTGAAAGTGGAATAAGTTCACTTGGAAAATACACGCCTCATATTGATTACTAGCGATATCCCGCGTGAAATGTGAACATAAAAAAGAAGAAATATCGATCTGATTGTTTTCCCAATCAATTTTATAGACAATAGTTGGATCCAGGCGCACGCTATAATACCCGTACCTCACCTCACCACTCCGCCTCTGCTATCTGATCACTTTATCTATTTTTGGTTAAATTGTATTATTAGCTCTAACTAATCCCACGTGATCGTCAATGGTTTGATGTAGGCGCGGACCCCATTAACCTCACCGTATTCCACTGCTGCTATTTGATCAATTTACCTACTCGTCACTTATAGTTGCAAGTGTATTGTTTTCGAAAAATTGTTTCTTAACTTCAGAGTTTTTTTAAGATATTGAGAATGTAGCCCAAAAGCTGTAAAATATAAATAATAACGAAAAAGACACAAATAAATGTATTCTGTGCCAGTTATGGAAATAGTTTTATCAAAAGATATAATTATTGAAATATCAATTTTTCAACAACAAACTCCCCAATGTTTTGTTCAGATGGGAGCTGAAAACTGAGAGGTTTGAAAACGAACCGCGGAGAAAGCTGCTGTCCGATAAACAAATAACCCTCAATCATGAGGTTCTGATGAAAAAAAATTACATACAGATACGGTACAAAACGTTTTATGACAAAAATTAAGCACAGAATTTAGTGTTCTTGTATGCGAGACAGTTAATGGTGAGGATTTGTAGTGGTTGAAACACGTAGTATAGAAAATAGCACCTTGACAATAATATGGTATTATCTAATTACAACGTTTTTAGTAGCTCGTATTCTTATTCGTCCGGTGGTTGTTTATCCGGTACAAATCTTGCAATCGATTTTTAACTAACTTCCCGACTAGCATACTTCAGATCCGCAGCATTGAATCGCGAATTACGATAGTAGTGCTTGTTATTGATTATCTTCGAATGCAATACGGTAAGATTTTTGCAATAAATGAATATTTTCGTATACACTTTCGTTAAAATTATTATTATTACTTAATAATACTTACTAATTAACAAAAAGGTTGGCATCCTCTAGTTTATACGGAAATCTGTCCATCGAACACAATACACGCTCAGTAGCGTCACGTAGTTTTAAATAAAAGGATGCCCATTAAACTTTTGTTCGCAGAGAAAACATATTTTATTGACTGACAGAGAAGAAAAAAACTCGTTTACCTGTGCACACAAAAATAATAGATGGAAAATTCTGCAAAAGAAGCGCGGCAAACAGGTGTTTTTAAAGTTGAAAGGTGTCATTTCGTATGTGAGTTGTTGCTCTTTATGCGAATGTATCTGTGCGATCATTTACATCGAATCAGGATCGTAACGATAAAATATTCCAGTGGCAACCATTTTTTTTATACCTAGTGCAATTATAATTAGTTACATTTTAAAACCATTGTAGATAAGGATTATGTTACAATTTGGAGTAACGCCCTTTTTTGTACCCACTGACGTGAGTATTTGTATTCATTCATAGATTAGTGTAGTGAATAAAAATGAACAAATATGCGTAAAAGTATAGAATACAGTCACCATCCTTACAAAAACACACTAGCAACAAAAATAAACGTTTGTTGTAACGAAATGAGTCCATCAGTCGTGTAACATGTAATTTAGCAGATATTTCTATCTTCAGCCTTTTTTTGTAGCTGTTGTGATCAGGTATCTTTTAAGCAAAGAAGGTTCTTCGCCCTCATGGCCCTTTGCTTTTCTCAGGACAGAGTCAGAGGCACTGGTCCGGGGTCTGATGCCCGGTGAGATCATAACACATTTATATGATTTTCTCAAAGCCAATATGATTGTTTCACCCCACTACTACAATACTCTCTATCACAACACTACTGTCATTGGGCCATAACTTGAGTTACCCCATCTCCACCCAGCCCCCTTCCATGACACTATAAACATGTCAGAATAAAAAAAATAGTGCCACACTTCCTTGTTCCAAAACAAAGATATACGGGATTGATTTAACAATCATACACCTTATTACGAGAACTTAAGGAAAGAGTTTAAAAAATAAGTATGCCCTATCGTAGTGGTAAAGAGAATAAAAAGAAAAACAATAAAGTAGGTACTGCTCTCAACTTGTCCATTTGATCACTTGATACCGACGACACTTTTACTTTACTTTATCTTCCTTGGTTGAGGCGGGTCTAGGACTATTTGGCGCCGGGACAACTGGACGCCACGCAATTCGAAAATAAATAGATGTTAGGTATTTATACGTACTTAAAAAAATAGTTAATATTATTATTTATATTTAAATTGTTATATTATGATTTAATAGTTCGTGAGAATTTAAATATGCACGTGTAAATAATGATTTAATCGTGCATATGTATAAGTTCCAAAGAAAAAAGTATTTTTATTTTTCTATAAAGCTTAGGCGTGGTAATTATCAATCCGCAATAAAACAAACATTATGTTAAAAGTAAAATGCAATAAAACTACCGCGTAGTATATATAAATTGATTAAAATTCATCGTTTACGTGTCTACGACAGTGCGGCGTCCAATTGTCCCATTCCCGTTGAGGCTAGATAAAACTTATTTTCAGATTCTCCGTTATACAACACGTTAATCTTCAGAAAAATGCAGAATTTGTGAAACTGTCTTAGACAAGTTATCAACAGTCATTCCTTTTGTGTATTTCTGAATGACTTATTCCATGGAATTCAAAGCAATCCATTGTCCGCCAATTCCATGTCTCAAATTGGTGTAAGATTCCATGCCCAGGATCATGCTTCGAAAATAGAACAAAAGCTCCATTTTGACCTACGCTGAGCATGCTCCTCCTTAATGAAGATCACTAATGTTTTAGCAGGAATGATGTTTGTATTAATTGGGATTTGTCGTACGATGTGTCATCGCAATTTGGCAGTTTTTGAGCATTTACAATTCCTCTAAAAAGATTTGTTTAAATAAATATACTTACTTAATATTAAAAAATAAATCGTTTATAATAAAATGTTGAGAGTCACAATATAAAGCCATATAAAAGTAATAGGCTGTTTACTGAATGAATTTTATCATCATTAGCATTAGAATGGTGTGCGTGTAGAGTCGCATGCGGACATGGATTTGAACTCTGACCCAGGAGTTGGAGTCATCATCTTTGCTCTTGGTCAATGTCAACCCTGTTTACCGTCGTGGACATCCGTGCCAAAAATAAATGTTTATTCACCTGGTTATCTGAACCTGTATGACACCACAATCTGGTTGTATTTTAAACTTTTCACATCAATTATTCAAAGATAATTATAATATACTGATGGTCAACATGTACTGGTCTAGACTTCATGCATCTCAACCATTGGATATTTAAACTTTAAATAAACGAGATGACTTTTTTCACCGTATCCACTTATCTATTAGTAGAATGGAATCACTTTACAGTGGCGCAAAGAAGTTACCTACGATAAAACCAATTGTAAGTTATTTATTTAATAAAATATAATATAATATAAAAAACATACAATTTTATACAGAAAAATAAAATACATAGCATGTCACTGAAAATTTCTATGTCTTTGCGCATTAACTAGTCTTGCACACCTCATTAATGGTGCCCTGATAGGCTTGACACGAGGAAACGTAAGTAATTGACAGGCGCATTTATATTCAAGTTTTTTAGGATACCATGAATGGAAACCATCCCTCGTGATAACAGGCAACAATGTCTCAAGAACAGAAGTGACCTACGAGCTTCAAGAAAGTGAAAAGTAGCATGCCTTGTAGAAAGGCAGTCGGAAAATAATAATTTGTCAAATTATCAAAAGGAACATAGTTATATGTCTCAAAGTAAAGGCATCGAAGAAATTTCTTCTGGACGCGCTCTAAAATAAAGTTGTAGGAAACCTCATAAATATTCAAGAATACCACGCACTAACGAGACGTAGAGTGTACGTATGACATTTGAATCCTTGAATGTTTTGGCTTGTCGCATGATGAATCCTAGAAGCTTACTCATACGTAGAGATGTAGAAGTTATATACAAGTGAAAAGATAATAAAGAGTCAAAAATTATTCCAAGATCTTCTGCATTAGATTGAAGTTATATTGGTTTTATAATAAACATCGCACAAACTTCTGTAAATCATCCGTAATGTCACTGCAAAATGATTCCAGTATACCATGCATCAACCCCTCTTAGTTTCGAGGACAAGTACAAAAGTATTTTTTTTAAATATAATTTTTTTATTTATTTATAAGGTTAACAAACAATAAAATGTTACGAATGAGAATCTATTATAATTTCTATACATGAAGATATTATTTAACAACTATGCAATTGAGATATTATTGCAAATTCTGTTAATATTGGCAATCGTATTCAAGCCTTCAGTATATTATATTATAATGTTGCAATCTTAAATTTTGGACATTATTCATTTTAGAAAAATATTTTTTTTTTTATAATGTTTTAATCAAAAACTTATGATGTCCTTCAAAAATTTAATACATACTGGCCTCGGTTATCGATTGGTGAAGTTACGCACTTCGAATAACAAAACTATAAATCGCAAAAGGTTGGGTGTGGTTATAAATCTACTAAATAATACTCAGAGTATGGTAATTATTATCTTACTATTTCGCTATCAAAAGTGTCAAATACCTTAATAATAATTAGTACATCTGGGCTGTAAAAAATTGATTCAAAATACTTGGCATGTTAAGATACGAATTAATGTATAATACCATCCCTACGTTTAGATAATTTCAATAATTTAATATTTAAAATATACATATGAACATTATCTATGTAACTGTTTCGAGGCCCCATTTTAAATACTTTGACGAATCAATTGCGTTAGCTGCGTCAAAGAAAATTGCCATTGTATATGGGTGGTCAAATAAAGTAGAATCTTTCCTAATTTGATGTTGCCGAATATCCATGAATGTTTTTTGTTACCTATAAATATGTCTCAACTCGGTTATAGGTTATCTGTCGCTGACTATTATTGATAAGTAATTTTGAAAATAAATATTTCATTTTGTAAGTGCGCTAATATGTAAAACCAATAATTTGAATTTTCGGGCGACTTGAGTGTGATATTACGATTTGCTAAGGTCACGGTCAACTTTTATTTGCAATATCTCAAATTAGGGACTCAATAATATATCAATATTTTTCATTCATGTGTGTTGTATCAAATTATTTACATGTTTACTAATTGAATATTAAATTAATTAATTTGTATGGGAATATTTTGTTTATGATAATTTTTAGATTTGACAATCTACGTATCTAATATCTATAGTATTTTATATATTTTTTAAATAATAAATTAAGTCTATGTAGGTAGGTACTGAAAATAACAAAATATATTATTAAATATACAAAGTAAACACTTGAGTGTACCTTATAAGACTGAAATCTAAATCGTATCTATCGTGACAAAGATATACATTAGGCAGTGGCGAAGGGTGGAGGTAAGCTGTTAAGATCCGCCATAAATAGTGAACACTAAACTTTGTCAGTCATATGTATTTGCTTTCATTTAAATAAGACTACAATTTACAGATGATGTTGGTTAGTTTTTAAAATTCGATTAAGCCATGCAAAACTAAGCCATAATAGATAATAGTCAAAAAAAAAAATACTCGTATATCTATAAAATATCTAAATTTATGCAATTAAATCATGCATAACTTTGAATATTTATAAAATATAGGTTAATATTTTGTATCTATTATAGTTTGGTTTGGCTTGTTGAATTTCAAAAAAATAACCAACAATAGGTATGTGTAATATGTATCCAATGAAATCAAATAAGTATGAATGAAAAAGTTTGCACAATTTTGTCGTTTTACCCAAAATATACCAGAACTATTATGGTTTGGTTTAGGCAGGGCTTAATTTATTTTTAAAAAAGAAACCAATTCCATCTGTCAATTGTAGTCTTAGTTTAATAAAAACAAATACATATGACTAACACAATTTAATGTGCACTATTTATTGCGGATCTTAACAGCCTACCTCCACTCTCCGCTATTGATATTAGTTATTACGTCGTGTATTCGTCTGCATTTATTACCTGTGTCTTTAAAATATTTTTAATCTAATATTCCATAAGAAAATGGTTGATTAACAGTGATAGTTACTTGAAAAATTAAGAATCGTCTTCTGCTACTTCTGTTTGATATATGAGCCTAAGCGTTTCCGATTTACGTTTTATATATCCGCCATTGCCTTCCAAAATGACGTCAATGGTCCAGCTATACGCAGCAAGTGGCCAATCACTTATCACGCCACGGTATTCAGCACATGTAGGATCATTAAGTATTCCCATTTCTCCATATTATTATCATTCGTTCTAGTTACTCCGATATGTGTACAGTTTATCGTCATCTAAATTGCGAGTATATAATAATTATTATGTATATATATAATATGTTATGCCAAATGTGTGAAATTGCGTATTACATGAAATCGGCAAATGCTCAAATGCTCATGCATTGGTCAAAATAGATGGTGGCGCTCCGGTGATGTTTTTTGCAACTAATCAAAAAAACCAAATGTGTCAAATGGCATTGATTATATAAAAATATTATACCAATCAATAACTACAATGACGTTTATATCCATTTACTATGCCCAAAAAAATAACTATAATATGATAACGGAAGAATTTTATTAAAAGGTATTTTCGCGATTTGATTCGTGCTTGGGGTATAAGGCAATGGTCGATTGTTTCTTTGTGATAGTATGACTTGATAGTTTGTTGACAGTTGTTAGCTAACCTCAAAATGGACATTCAGTTCAATTCAGAATTACAAAACCTAACCTAACCTAATAATAATAATATTATATTATGTCCAATTATAACTAATAAAACCATCTGTATTAAATTTACTTTTTCTACTGTCATGTTGACAGTTTAAGAATTCCATACCCTGCCAAATTCACGCACTCGGCAGATAATTTGCCTAATTCATGAATAAGGCAACGAACTTGCATTTTTCATGAATAAGGCAAAATTTTGCCGATTTCATGTTTCGATTTCACGCAATTTCACACATTCGGTATAACATATATATGTAAAACATTTTTTTAAATTTCATGATCGTATAATATATTCACTAACATGTATCAAATAATGCTTTTTGATATCATTTTTGGAATCCGGAAATCGTACAAATAAAAAAACTCAGTACTCACGAATGGTCAATATATTTTTTTTATTATTTTCAACGTGGTGGAATATCAATGCAGCAAAAAGTATCTTAAAAAAACCTGTCATATAAATTTTCTAAACAGCTGGTTACGAACGATTTGCGGTCGCCGAGCGATGACGTTAGGAATATAATTATAATCATCTGTTGTCTTATTATTTCTAAAGATATATTGTTTACATTATGAAAAAAAAATCTAAGCCTTAATACTATTTTAAAACTTAAAAGGGGCCTCCTACGACTTATGTACCAACGTACAGACCTACAAACTTATCTGAAGAATGGGATGGGGGAGCCACTGTTGAAAACTACCCAATCAAGACTCGTAACTGGACAAAATCTGACATTCGAAAATCGAACATTTCGAAATTTTCAAAATGGCGTCCTATTGTAGTTCGTAGTTCCAGTTTTGGCCATTCTACAGATAAGTTTGTATGTATTGTGATTTGTAAAATAGGATACTATTTCGATTCAACCATGTTTGTATAATTTATAGAAAATTAATATTATGATTACTAGGCGGCTCTCGTGGTGAATTGCGTAAGGCGCTTGCCTTCCACCCGAGAGTTCTGGATTCGATTCCCGGTCAGGACATAATATTTATGTATTTTTCTCAAAGCCTGGGTGTTTGTGATTGTTCAATATCACTAATAACCACCTTGTACGAAAATGCAAGGACATGGTTATTAATAATTCTACAAAAAATGATTATTTAATTGATTATAAATGCTTGAATTTATTTTAAAAATTAAAAATTGACATTTTTAACCGTATGGTCCCTCAAAATCAGTGCATTGGGCGACTACGTCACTGTGTTTTTGACATAAAAAATATTATATTGAACTGGGTCGCTTATTAAATATTAAACACTTTTTTAATGTTATATTTTCTTTTATTCTCAGGCTGACGATGATACAGATGACATCGGTGAAACCTACCAAGACGAAGAGACGCAGGCTGCTCTGGTTATCCGGAGAGATCCTCATGCTGGTGGTCTCCTTGTTGTGAGTGTTATTTTGTTTACCTTTTAACTTTACTAACAACTCAACAAAGCTGTTGACTAAAATTGACGGAAGCTGACCGAATAAATTAAGGAAACCTTTCAAAAAGTTATGTGTTGACATGGTCATGATAAAAATAAATAATTCTAATATTATTACTTATAACAATTCACTTAAAACTTCTATTCAATACATTCATACACAACAAGTAATTTTATAAAATGTAGTTAAAAAATCTGTCATATTCAGAGAAAATAGATATTATGTTGAAAATATTAATAATTTCAAAAGAGAATATTTTTTACAATAAGCAGTTTTAAAGATAAACCTAATAATTTTACATAAATAAATGTTATTTAATATATCTATAGTTGTATAAAACACAATAATTTATAACATCCCATTTTGTTATTTAAGGGGGGACATGCTCGTTGAAGGTCAAAATTGAGTTTTTATTGTATTTTCAAACCACGATCCTGGACACTCCTTAAACGTTGTAGATAATCTATTTACATAATTTTGAAGCCTTATTATCCTTTATAGTTATTTTAAACATTTGATGACTGCATAAAGTATTTTTGTTACATAAAATAGTATTCTTTTAAACCTCTCGCTCTAATGTTTTAGAATATAGTCATATTTCGGTACATAACTGTGCAGTGGTGTTAAAATTTTTTACATTTATTAATTTTTAAACGCATTTATAAAACCATTAGCATAATTTATTACGAGATAATTTTTGTAAAATATTCACGATAAAAAATTATATTGATAATCTCTGTGATCCCAAATTTGACAAGAAGTAGGCATTTTATTATTCAAAAAATCGGCAAGATTAACACATTTGAAGATGATTCTAAAGATATTTATTATAAGCTATGTCTTTGACCATTCAAGTGTTATAAACATTTTATGAATAATGATTGCTTTATAATAATTATTGACCTAAGAATAAGGTCGTGTTTTTTTGAAATACGCCATTTCTTTTGTCATTCCCTAGTGGTTAAGCTACAACATACGGCCGTTGCCATAAATTGACAAACTATAATTAAAGTTGGGAGTAAAATTATGTTAACGCACGTGTTTGAACATGTACCTAACCGAATTTTTTTAAATTTTTTTTTAAACGGTACATGTTCAAACACGCGCGTTAATATCATTTTACTCCCTACTTTAATTATAGTTTGTCAATTTATGGCTACGGCCGTATGTTGTAGTTTAACCACTGGGGAATGACAAAAGAAATGGCGTATTTCAAAAAAACACGACCTTATTCTTAGGTCAATAATTATTATAAAGCAATCATTATTCATAAAATGTTTAACACACTTGAATAGTCAAAGACATAGCTTATAATAAATATCTTTAGAATCATCTTCAAATGTGTTAATCTTGCCGATTTTTTGAATAATAAAATGCCTAATTCTTGTCAAATTTGGGATCACAGAGATTATCAATATAATTTTTTATCGTGAATATTTTACAAAAATTATATTGTAATAAATTATGCTAATGGTTTTATAAATGCGTTTAAAAATTAATAAATGTAAAAAATTTTAACACCACTGCACAGTTATGTACCGAAATATGACTATATTCTAAAACATTAGAGCGAGAGGTTTAAAAGAATACTATTTTATGTAACAAAAATACTTTATGCAGTCATCAAATGTTTAAAATAACTATAAAGGATAATAAGGCTTCAAAATTATATAAATAGATTATCTACAACGTTTAAGGAGTGTCCAGGATCATGGTTTGAAAATACAATAAAAACTCAATTTTGACCTTCGACGAGCATGTCCCCCCTTAAGTGTGACGAAAACTTTGTTTTATTTCAATAATGCTGTATTCCATATCAGTTTTTAACAACTTTAAATTTACTAGGTAATGACAGGTATATATGTATTTTTACTCGAGTAAAGCAAAAATTCTATCAAATGGTGTTAAATTACTAATGAAATTTTACTTGAACAACTCAGAAATGGTTTCAATCAGTATGCCCATACATAACAATGTTTTCTTCTGTAAATAAGTGTTAAATCTGTTTTTGGATAGGTTTATAAGAAAACAGAATCATTTTATAATAACCAAATGACAACTAATTTTATATGCTTCACTAAAATACAATTTAATTTCGAAGCTCAGCAATTGAAGCATTTTATTAAATGTGCTCGATATAAATAAACGAACACAACAATTTAAAAAAAACCGTGAAAATTCTAAATCATTTCCACTCTTAATTTATTCTTGTAACCTGATATTCGAAGCAAATAAGCAGGTCACCAGATCAATAGAACCAAAAGAAGGTGATAGGAAGTTGCATAAGAAAGTAATAATGTTGTAATAAATTGTACTGTGCTGCCAACTAGACGCGACATAACAATTTCGACCAATGGCAACACCACTATGTCACAATTAAATTTAATGTTATCACTTATTTTATTTATTTATGGCCCCTGCGTTATGTTTTTATTTCATTGGCAACACCAAAAATGTAAACCGCAATTTCGCGGTTGTGGTGAATAAAAGTATTATTATTTATTATTGGCAAAAACAACGGATTGATTTGTGTCTTGCCTATAATAAAAATTAGTAAAATTAGTAACTTTTTTGATTCACTAGAACAGCTAATATTGGAGAGTTTTTAATTATTGTAGAATTAAATTCACGTAAATTATTTAAGTTAGAACGCTCGCACTATACTGAGTAGGTAATCCTCTGTTGGTCTCGTTGTCTATCTATAAAAGGTTGGCAATCAACTTGCAGTAAACTTGCTTATCATATGCCAGTCATATCCCCAACATCTGTGACAATCAGTGGCGAAGACTCCACTAGGCGATTATTTAAAGCCTACCTTCTTAAGAAAAATATTTTTTAATTGCATATTGACATAGGTATTTGTATACTTAATCACTTCATTATTTTATGTTCTATAAAAAAAATTATTTTGCCAAGGAGAGATGTCGTATACGTAGGAATGTATTACAGTATTACACAGTTACAAAACAATCTGCAACGGTATTAAAAACTATACCACAGCGCGCCATCTATCTTGACGTAAATAAAGGTCCAATTATGTGTGAAATAATTCTGATTTTTTTTCGTATGGACTTTACGTCTCGTAACCTTCGCAAGTCTGTCGAATTGCATGAAAAAAGGTAAGCTCCTCTCGCAGAGCCTAAAACATTCGCGCATAATATTGTTGCCATGACTGCCTAAACTGACTTTGTCCAAAACCATTCATAATTAGAAAAAAATATTTTCTACGGCGTTTAATCGAATATTAATAAATACGTATAGATTGTTTCTAAAAAATAAAAAGAAATTTTATCTAATGATTTTTGATGGTTATAAATGTGTTGAAAATACGTAATGTAAACATATCGCTCATTTTTATATCGTCAGTGAGTTTTTGAAGATTCATTGAATTAGTGTGTCGTTGTCATTTATTAGTGTATTCATTAGTAGTAAATATCGTATTATCTTCTTATTTCTCTATAGTCTTATTATAGTATACCTGACAAGTGTGTTCTTTTTATCAGATGTCCACAGCCTACCTCTTTCCAAAGGTCACCCTTCGCCACTGGTGACAATATATATTTAAAATACTCTTCAATATTCACAACATTGATTGGCAGTTCTGTAGAGGTTTACTCAACCCTACAACTGACGCATTATTATCTATGCTCATTTATATAGCATAGATAATACGAACAGGAAATTACAAGCATCAAATTAGTTGCATTTTGACTCTTCAACGATACAGTCAAACTTTACAGTTTCAACCTTAAAATCATAATGTCAATCTTACTAAATTCAACATAAAAACTAATGTGCCAGTCCTGTGTATCCAAATTATTATCTATAATACAAAACCTAGAAATGCAACCACTGTGTATCATTCTTCACAACCCGAAGCACCATATCATTACACACTCAACGCAATCTTTCAGAACAGTTATAAATAATATCGGGGCCACATTCAGCATCTTCAAAGATACCCCAGATAGTTCTCTATATTATCAGTAATCAGTCAATCAATAAATGTGAAGTCAAAATATTATAATTTTTATTGTATTCATAGCCACTGAAAGATTATCAGATAAGAATCTTAATGAGTGAGTATAAACAACTTGTTGCATTATTTTGCTAATAGTATTGAATGGACGGCCTACTTACTTTCCTTTTTATATGTCACACGATGACAAAGAGTAAGTAGCCCACGTAATATTTTGCAAAGGTCTCTGTAACTTAACCGATAATAATACTTGGAATCAGATAACTATTCTATTGCGTATTTACTAGTTATAATATGGCATCGTGAGTTTGTTTTTCTTCTACAATCCGATATAAATTTTAGTAGCTTTCCGAAAAGCTTTCATAACAAATTTTGTTTACGAGAAATAGTTGTAATTAATCATTCTAGCTCCAAGCTTTTGATCAGCACTCGCATTGAAAACTCATTAATCAAATACAATGTAATAATGATATTGTGCTTTCTTTTGCTACTTGATACCTATATCATTATCATTAGCCGGGGTTAATCCACTGATGGACGCAAGTTTTCCCCTAACCCAGTACTAACTCTCATCTGTATGTAGTTCTTCTCTATCACGTACATTCACCGAACTTTGTTTGATCCATAATCTGAGAGCTTTGTTTTTAAAATTCTATTTTATTGTTTAATTTTTATTTTTTACGACGTTTTTCTTAGCTCGTATTCTTATTTGTCCGGTGGTTGTTTGTCCGGTACAAATCTTGCAATCGATTTTTAACTAACTTCCCGACTAGTTGGACATTTGAAACTTTTAGAATATATCAGAACACGATGCCAATGCATTTTTTTAATACGTTTAGCCATCTTTAAGTAGAATTGAATGCATTTTCAGTTAATTCTGTTTTGTATGAAAAGTTATTTCGACACATTATTATTGTTGCTAAGCGGATGGTCCTAGCAACTAAATTATTAATATATACGTGCGTTATGAATGTCAAAATGACATTTCAGTATTATTTCTATCAAGTACAATTATTTTTCATCGTTTAAGCTAGTCAAGTCAAGTTTATATGATTCAACAGAAAAATTTTTATCTCTACTAAGTTGATTTACCTCAACTATGTATTCTAAATGTCATGTTGTGAACGTCTTGGATTATTAATTTGTTATATTGTACTGAAAGTGTCTTTTTTAAATAAATTAAAGGGCGGTGGAAGTTAAAAAAAAGCAGAAAAAACTCTTCATACAAATTCCATGTATTGTGTAACATACAGTTACATTTTGTAGTGATTATTATATTATTTTCTAAAATGTCAGTTATAATACTGATATGCGTTCATATCAGCCAACAGCTGGTCTTAATAAGCAAGTATTGTAAGGTATGCGTGTCGGCAGGAATATGTGCTGCTAACAAAAATAGAGCCGAATATTAATAATCAATTTGGTGGCAGCGCACCACGATCATCATTCTCATGAGTATAATTCGTAATTTTTATTCTAAACATATTTTGTTATCTTAACACAATCACTTCTGATTTTTTGACCTTTTAATTACCACATTTAAATATCATGTTAATTATATATAATGGCCAACTACTCCAAACGCGCCAGTCGCGGTGTGAGCACTAAAATTAGTTAATTCGCGAATGTTACTATGGATAATTTAATAAATAATTTCATATTTTAGGCATCACACCTTAAGAGGATACTTCAGTGAAACGGCAAATAATTTTCAACTATAGGTGCGACGAAATTTCTGACTAGCTGGCAATCGGAGAGCGAAAGTCGAGCTGTGAACACGTCAATTTATTTTGTGATGGCGACGGGGGAATTAATTCTTAAATCGTGTTAAGATGACTAAAAAACGTTACCCATTTACATGAAAAATAAAACATGTCAATGAATATATTATTATTATTAGTAATAAAACAATAAACATAACTTTAAATGGACGCATGTTGACTTTTTATGACAAATTATGTTTTGTTCTGCACGCGTCGTTTGCACAATCTACGCGTCGCGTAGTCACGATCATTTTAGACCATACCTCAGCTGAAGTATAGCCTTAAATCATTGTTCTGTATTCTTTTAAATAAATCTAAATACATAAATAAACAACGCAAAATTATTACTGCATGCTGCTCATGTGGTTCAGTGGAATCTATAATTTAGATAATTCACTGATGGTGGAATTATAGTCCGAAACAATTGGTAAGATCGGCAAGTCAAAACTACACCTGAAAAATGCGCACAAAAAGAATTACAACTTGTCCATGCTTACGCAGACAACTAACAACGCAATGTATAATAATAGTGTTCTATCTATGGACTCGTTTCCCTTTCGTGATCTGTGGTGCGTGAAGGCATGTCTGACTTCTTTGCCATTGAATCAACGCAAGCAGTTAGCCATTATAAGTCGTGATATACTTGCCGAAGTATTTTTCGTGATTTTACCTGAATATTAGTTGCACAACGGATGCTAGATTTTATTTCATAATAGTGCAGGGAGTTGCTTTCATTGTATCGTCATATACCTATATAAAAATCATGAAAAAAGTTTGTAAATTCTTACAAATATGTAACAGTTTTTGTCAGGTCAAATTTTAAAATATATTACTTCACCTTAATGTTTGGTAATCGTAATGTATCTGAGTGACAATTTACAAACATTAATTTAATACATTGTATGGATAATTTTATTTAAAGGTAATCAATACATATCTAAAAATTGACTTACAATAATTTAGAAACTGTATAAATTCGATGTACTAATAAAAATCGGTATTCCAAAAAAGGCACATTCTATATAGTTTTTTTTTTTTTTAATTTGTAGGTTTATTTTTTTAACTAAAAAAAGATAAAAAATATATTTTAATGTTGTTAGCACCATATTGATTATTCCAATTGAAAGTTATCAGTAAAATGTATTTCACCGTAGGTTTCACTAAAAATATTACTCCCCGCCTTAATACTCGGTGACAGAACTTTTGAAATAAATGATTGTAGTATTCGGTGGTATCGCTTGCGTGTGGAGTGGGCAAAGTAAATTTTACTTAGTATTTACAATAAGTTATATTACCTATATTATTACCTGTATGATAATAAAATTCCTCATATATTATGTAATATGGAAAGTCAAACATTACATTTTTTTTCTATCATACGTAGCAGTGCCGGGAAGCTAGCCTTCAATTATTAATCCTTATAAAGAATTAAATAAAAAAAATTAAACACAATAATTTGTAATACTTATTCCACGTAACGACATGAAATTTTTTTATTGAAGCAGATATAATATATCCGACCAATATCATACAGGCTTCCACAGGGTAAAGGTTTGTATTAACAGATTTTGGTTTTACGAGAAAATGGATGTCAGCCACTTGCTCAACCCATTAGGTCCATACTCTTCTGACTCGAATTCTGATTCAAACCTAGGACTCACGGACATCATGGATATAATATATAATCAATCGGACACATTTTTAATCATAATATGGATTAAGAAATTATTTTTTTTCGACCATGTCCGATCCTGATAGGATCATATGGGCCTCCACAGAGTGGAGGTTTGTATTGACAGATTTTTGTTTTTTACGAGAAATGGATGTCAGCCACTTGCTCAACCTATTAGGTCCATACCCTGACACACACAAATTGAAAAACAATTTTTGTACTTGCCAGACCCAGGATTCGAACCTGGGACCCACGGCTTTGTAGTCCAACGCTTATGCCGCGCAGCCACCGTGAGTAAAAGAAATAGTTTTTAAAAAAAATCCCAAAAATAATTCCTAATATATTATTTGTCAAAACATAGGATACGTTTTGTTTCGACTAAATATCACTATCAAACAGTCTCAGACGGCTTATAATAGCTTAATAAAAAAAACAAATTAGGTAATTTCCCTCTCAGAAGCTACGAGGCGTGAACACGTAACTCGGATATTGCGTTCCCATACCATTCTCCATACAAACATGAGACTCAATCTCCACGTTTGCATCCTATTTCCGTTAAAAATAAACTAAAATATACTCAATGAATTTTACGATATATTGAAGAATAGTATAAATTTAAGACGTGATTATAGTGAATGCAATTATTATACACCTGGTGGCAAGTCAGCTGATTATCACTAATGATGGTGTATATAATATTTTACAAATGTCATCATTAACAGCTACAACTATCACACATAGTCAGCTAATATTATCGGTTTCCTTGAGTAACATTATTTTCTTGTTTATATTGATTGTCGAACGTAGACATGTCCAAATTCAAGTTGGTATTTACTATCCAGTATCAAAACGGACAGTGATCTACCATACTCTCTCATTGTCACTATGTTACTTGAACAGGCGTATTATATTTGACCGAGTATACATAGACGTGACAAATCAAACAACGCTTGCTTTCCACTATCAAAAAGAAATACTCAATTTCATATTGCCATGAATGACATGAATAAAGTGAACGACTAACAATCACCAAGTACTCATGAAGATTATTTTAATATAATATAATTATAATATATTCATAATTCGGCGGTTCATATTCACCATTTATACTTATGTGGAAGAGAAAATGTTGATATATATAATAAATGATTTTTTTTTAAATACCTACATTTATTCTAGTCATCGATTAAGACTATCTAAATATTATCCCTGATGTAAATGACGAACTAAATTAAGAAACTAATAGTATGACCAGATGAAAAAAAGCATTGTGAAACTATACATAATATGACATATTCAACATAATATATAATTTAAAATCATCTCATGTACTCACTAGAAAAAATCCCGACACCCAACGGTACTTTAACCTGTAACTACTCAATTCACTCCAATGTGTTTTTCCAATTAAGCTACGAGCATCCTACTTAAATACGACGAATTTAACTAGTAGTTCTTACGTGAAATGCATATTAAATCGCGTTTATAATGTTGGCTATCGGTTGTTGTGTATTAAATTAAGGTAGGTTTATTCAATATATAGAATTTTACATTTTAAATCTTGTGAATTATTCGCTGAATAAAATAAATAGTTAACTATTATGTACCCATTCGTTTTAAGGCTGATAATATGTAAAGTTTTGCCAAATTCAGAAGCAAAATAATCAAAGATCTGTCAAATTGGCAACATGTATATTGATAGATGACTATGGTTTTTTTTTTAAATATACTCAAAGGATATTTTCTACATACTAATTTCAGATATATTTACGTATCAATACCACAAATGTGCTTATTAACTATCTGCTATCTACTTCTAGTATTACCGAGTTTGATATAAAATATTCAATTTTTCTCGAAAATAAGCGAATAGTTACACGAATTTGTACTTGGCACGTTTACCTGGCTATTATAATGTTGTTATAACCGCAGACTTGCAGCGGAATGATGACTGAGACTTTGAACTGAGGTTTTATCTTAAACTCGACACATTTTTGCGCTGTACTTCGGGGTCAAAGACACAGCTGAAATGAAAGGAAATAAATGTCGATGTACGTGTAAATTATTATTTTCCTACCATTTATTTCAAGGATTTTAGGCACCATATGCATTTAAGGCTTGAAATATGTATTGCTATTGAAGATACAATATAATATTAGTTAGAAGAAGAGCGTAGATGATACTTTCGTTTGGTTTCGTAGAAGACTTTAGATTCTGTAGAAAATTAAACTTTTTCAAATTACGATTCAATAACATTATCACTTATCTTTATAATTCAAATTTCGAATGTACTGAACTATTTCAGAATATTGTTTTTTTTTTCATAATCTTGTTTAGATTTTTCATAATCTTGTTTAGATACATTCTTTAAGTAAATGCTTTCATAATATATTCACAACTGTAACCAGGGAACTCAAAAATAATGGGAACTGAAATACCCAACAGCTAAGGAGTAGCAGCCAACCGATCTCAAGTAAGGAAGAATCCAAGATTAACTAAAACACGTGTCAATAATATGTCATACGTCAAATACTGACAACTGCTCTCGATTTATGCATTGACGTTCATTTAATATTGGTGTATTACACACACTATCGCACGTGCATAGTGCGTGGTTCATTTACGTAGGACACTCACACATTCATAACCCTGTATCACAATGTAGTGTATTGAATATAGCCTATCGGAATTATATTTATTAATTTGTCCTGTGACTGTAACCCATCGACTTATTTAAAATTTTAAGGAACGTATAATTGTAGTCAATACAATCTTAGCACAAATAAATAAGGTCACAGGCAAAGTTGAATAATTACCATCTCGATGGAAATCGAAAGTGGTTATTTTGTTTCTGAGTTAAGGTCATAACAATTAGCAATGCACTTCTGTGAATAGATAAATAGTAAGAAGATGATGTTTAAATAAAAAAAACATTCTATGCTGATTTATGAATCAGTGCATGCTAGAAACATGAGAACTATAATAAAATTTATTATTAGTTAATATAAATCATCATAAAAACATATTATATGATGTTCTTATATTCACCTCTAAAATTTTGCTATCATCGAATTTAAAATTGCGACAAATCCATAAAACATAGTACTTAGCTGTATTTTTACAATTGTTTACTAAGAATTATAATATTAATCCTTTTATTCTACAAAAATTCTATTTTAGTACTAGTCATTATATCTTTTGGTAGTCAAATGATTATGACGCATTAATTTAAAATATAAATATTCGTTAATAACTCCTGTAGAATTATTTGAATGTAGTGTATTAAATTGTTATAATTGCACACATTATTAGTTCGTGATGATTCACCAATAATAATCGTTTATTTTTTCAATAATAATTATGAAAGCTATTTACATTTTAGTGTCTCTAGATGCTTTAGAGATAGAATTAGTTTGGTAGAGTTCGTGATGATTCACTTATAATAATCGTTAATTTTTTCAATAATAATTAAGAATGTTTTTTTATGTATTTTAATACTAGTCAATCTTTTAGCAGTCAAATGATTATGAAGTTTTAATTTAAAATATAAATATTCGTAAATAACTCCTGTAGAATTATTTGAATGTAGTGTATTAAATTGTTATAGTTGCACACATTAGGAGTTCGTGATGATTCACCGATAATAACCGTTTATTTTTTTAAATAATAATTACAAATGTTATTTTCATTTTAGTGTCTCCAGATGCTTTAGAGATAGAATTAGTTAAATAGAGTAGGTGGTGATTTACCAACAATAATCGTTAATTTTTTCAATAATAATTATGAATTTTATTTGCATTTTACTGTCTGAAGATGCTTTAAAGATATATTTAGTTATGTAACTATTTGATATTACGAACATTTCTTTAGGATTATCATTTATATATAGAATAAATTATAAACTATATTAATTAAAAATAAAACACAATATATAGTAGGTACTTAATCCACATAATTTAAAAATGGTTAGCCTATAAACCAAATTTAAAGAGAGACTTTTCGAATATTATATTTAATTATAAATTATATCTCCGATAAATGACTTGATCTTTAATTTTGTTTAGTATAAATAGCTGTAAAATTGTATACTTTTTATCAGTTGAGAATTTTCTCACACTGAATAGGTTTAAACTGGTTCTGATCATTATTAAATTATGCTGATTAAATACTACATTATGTTTTATTTTCATTTTTAGAATATCTTTTTACCAAAAATTGACAGATACCACCAAAAATGTTTATAGACTATTTTTTTAGTGGAGCAATAAACTTTAATAGATATTTAACATTTTTTATGAATCCAATAGTTTTTTATCAAAATTCAGACTGCTAATATTTAGTTTTTTTTTTTATATTAGCTAAACTTTTACGATATTGGTTTATTAACTGCTTATTAAAAATGATTCATTCAATTTAACGTAATACGTACATACCTACATATATTATTATATATTATATTGTTAAACAATCACCAATTTCTGACAATACAACAGCTAACGACATGAGAACATCTTCAGAAATATGTTCTCACTCGACAGTAGAAGGTTCCCGCTTGATTTATTCAAAGACATAAAACGGAAGTTGTCAGCTTAATTAGCGAAGCCGTTTTCCGCCGGAAGTGCCTAGCAGCGGCGGGAAAAGCGGCAAACAAACGAATCGCTTTTGACTCTTGATTGATTGATGGACCGCGTGTTTGTTTGATTTTTTCTTTTTCATCTGTCAAAGTTCATGTTAATGATTAATTTTATTCATATTTTTTGTTCATTCTTGTTGAAAGATTAAGTATGAGGTATTTTATGTTAATTTTAAGCTAATTAATTATGTAGGTACTTATGTATCTTGTCATTAATTAACTTAATTATAGATATAATCTCACCACTATTACAAATATGGACATAATCGTTACTACAGACCAATGTAAGTCTTGGCCATTCCCCATTATGATATTTATAATATACTCCTTTTTTATCTACTAGAACCTGAGATAACTTTTTATTACATACAAGAATGATGAATTCCCTTATACTTTTACCTCCTTAGTTTAGATTTCCCTTGCCTTCTTTTCACATGGCACATGGCGAGTGAAATTTGTTACATATTATGTTTTTTTTTCTACCAAGAATATTGCACAGACGCTATGTCCGACAGTACATTAAGTTACTCGTGTTTGCTAAATGACAACAAAATTATATCTAAAAATTCGTCGTGTTAAAGTTTCGATTAGTTTGTATGTGCGATCGAGCTATGATTCCTGCCAGTCGGGTAAACTAAGTTTCAACTTTTTAATAATATTATTGCAATTTTTATAAATTGTCAAATCAATATATTTAAATTAAATCAACCCTAATCAGTATATTTTTTATATATTTAGTTGTATTTTAATTTTATCTTACGTATTAATATTATTTTGAGAAATTAAAAAAAGAGTCCTTCTATTTTATGATAAGTACTTAATAATAATATTAATTCAAAATATAATAATTTTATTTTATCACTAAATTCATGTACTATTATCGTTAGGGCTCCGATTTATATTAATAAAATACCTGATAATTGCCGATAACCCACAAAATAGTCGATGAGGGTTGAAAATTTTCACTGGGCTCTGAGGACGCATGTCTGATAAAAATCCACTAAGTAGTTCAAACCCCATTGGATGTACCTAAGCCGATCCATACAAATCGGCCAATACCTTATATCTACTGCATACTGCCTTAATGCTATATACGAACAAATTAACGGTCAAAAATTATATACGCATCAAATCGAATTTCACAAAAAGCATGATATACCTACTGTAGTATGGTAAATCAATGTGATAATAATCGAATTAATCAATTGTGAAAACAAGAAGTAAATGTGTAAAATTTAAGCAATAATAATTATAATATTACTATTTTGCAGTAACAGTTTATTTAAAAAAAAATTCAAATTTTTTGAAATATTAATTTTAAAATCGGTCATATTTTTTTTTTGCAAAATTTCATAACTGAATTCGTAACACCGATTTCACACTTAATTATTATTTTTTATCTTAATCTGAATTGGTTATCAGTGTTAATGGGAAATTTAATCACTTTTTTTGTAAATCTCATACATTATGACAGTCATAATGAGTTTAACATTCAAATGAATGATTTCAGTAGTGAATATTTATTGTAATATGCCAAATTAAGATTCCATTATTTCCTAAAGACATTGTTTCAACGTTCATAATGTCTTCATTTTATCTATGCTATGAACTTAGCTGTTTTGTGCATTTTTTTCTTCAATAATTATGTTTCGTATAAAGCAAGACAAATGCAATAAAATATATTGCATTGACTTTGTTTTTTTAAATAATTAAACAATTGATACTATCAAGTTGTGAGAGTGGTCGATGGCGCTGCTTGACTGTTACAACTTTTGAATTGAATATTTCAAATAAATTAGTTTTAGCAACCCCGTTTTCAAAAGTAATACCTGGATAGTACCTGCAACGCCATATTTTTTTATTTTAATAAACAATATTATTAATACTCTGCTGTGTGCAATATTTTTAATATTAACTTTTTTTTTGGTGTTGTAGTTTTAAAGTAAGTTAAAATATTCATATTGTACTTACACTGTACAATAAGTTACTGAACTGCGCATCTTATCGGTAAATCAGAGGTTCTAATTCTGTTGTATTTGGTTCTACATTGTGGGCCAAGGATCTAAGTGTAATGTGATATTTTTTCCTTATAAAATAGTCATTCCGGATACTTTCTTACTGTCAAATCTCACTCCATCCTGAATGCTAAATAATTAGGTATGTAGAGTTTGGACTACATAATCCCTGGCGTTGGTAGCGATTTTTAGAAAGTTTATTGTTTAACAGATGCAAACAAAAATTATTAAAAGATTGCTAAAAATAAACCCAAAATGCTAAATTACTTAAAGGTGTTTAATTTAAAAGTTAAAGTCATTTTCTCTGCGTCACTATTATATAGTTGGGCTCTGTCGAATGGAGAAATGTTTTTATAACTTATTTAGTCGTAAATGCTTAAAATGTTTTATTTTCGTCCCATAAAATCACGATATTGAAGATTATATGAATTTTCAATAAATACAAAAGAATAAAAATCTCGATGTTTATCAGGTGGTATTTACGGCGTTTCAAACAATTGATTAAACATCAATTAAATTCAAATAAATTGATTAAAAATGATCAATAAAGCTGGTAGTTAATATGCATGTAACATTGTTAGATAATGCTGCACGTGGTGCACCGAAGGAGACGAATAAAAGAAGAAGAAAATGTGATGTGACAATCGAGACGAAAACCTCCTTGACACGAATATTGCGTACATTTCATATTATCACGTTAGCACGCGTGCTCACAATAATACTGCTGTTAGAGAAATTTAAACTTGCTTCTTGCTGAATAAATATTGCAATGATGACGTGCTTGGGTCACTTTTTAATAAAATTAATATTTCATACAAAATAATTGTAATACTTCCATACGTTTAAGTTAATATAAAATTTAGACTGGATTCTCATTACTTACTATCACAAATAATAACACTAGCATATTTTCACTTTCAATACCAAGAAATATACATTACTATCTTGATCATGTATCACAAGGGTAATTTTGTAGTAAGTACCTCAATATTGTGAGACAGAATCACTGCTACAAAATGAAAAAAATTACCTAAGCACTTGTATCCCAAATATCGAATCTGACACATTCAACTCCGTGAATACTGTAACTCTCAGTAATGATAATAATGTTACATCGTCATATTCGATCCTAAAAGTATCATATTATGAGCCCCATAGAGAAGAAGTTGTATTAACAAATTTTTACTACCCATGTGAATTTGCCAGATCCGGGATTCAGGCCCAAAACCCAAATAGTTAATTATAATCTGATAGTGTACCTCTCAGCCATCGTGGAATATATAATTATAATCAATATACCTGTAAAATGCATTTTTTTGTTATTTTTTAACATTTTAATAATTACACAAAATATCATTCTTCAAATTAATGTGGACACATATTTTAATGACTTCGCACGTACGTTTGTGTAATTTATATTATTATTTCATTGATTTTCACATAAAATTTTATGAGATATCTACCTGCTGGGCTGCTACATTATTGCATCGAAAAAAAAATAGTTTTAAATAACATAATAAGTAATTTAAATATGATATGTGGTACCTACTCTACGAAATTATTATTGTAAATTCATTTGATCAAACAGTATATCAGCGGCTGAAACACCATAAATACTCATATAAGTATACTTACATATAAGTAATTATTATTATATGCAATAAAAAATAATGATTCAAGTGATAATAATATTATATTTTTCAAAATATATTGTTATAAAATTTGCGGTCTTTTTGTAAATATTTTTTTCAAGTATCGGAAATGTCATGAATAGTGTTTTTTATTGCAACCACCCGCTGCGGAGTTAATTTTTACACTATTTTTTTTCTTTAAGTCAAATTGATTTATCTATATATAAATATAGAAAAAGAACGGAAGAACATTTCATGCTTTAAATGAGTATGAGTCTTATTATCTTAATAAATGTATACGTGGAAAATAAAATTTTATTTCTAACATTATATATGTACTTATTATTAACAGAGTTTTACAAGCCTAATTTTAATTTATTAATTTTACAGATATGTGTAGTAATATTGTTATTCTATTTTACATTGACCTCATATATTGTGACTCTTGTCCGATTTTAATGCATCTATTTAAACCTTTTTTACGAAAGATGATTGTTAGACATTCTTGTAATGCGTAGGGTAAGAATTGAATTAAAATATTTCCGTATTTTGCAATGACATATTAAATGGACAACTCACTTCATACCCGGCGCGCACGAGAAATTGTGAATGAAAGTCATTCACAGATGTATAGGTAGATGTCACGTGACCATATGACGTATCCGTTTCCATTATGCGATACAAGCTTCGAGAATTTATAGTAATATAACCTTTATTGTAATGGCGTATTAGTGTCATGACTCATTGCGTTAGAAACAGATTCTCGGTTACTTACGACTTCTCGGAGATTAGACGCAAGTGAGCCCAGCAAATCACAGGCGACTGACTGTCCAATGGTTCCTGTCATTCAATTGCATTGAATAAACATTCATCAATATCTTAAAATGGCATTTTATAAATAATAAATAATACTAACACATGAAAAGTGATATCCCATCTTTCTTGGAGTGTTTAGTAGATTTTTTTACAATTTTTAACTAGGCACATTGGCATTTTGTAACACAATAATAACGGTGGAGTCGAAACCTGACAGTCAGAAATTTTGTATGGGCAGACCCAGCGGTGTCGCCAGACCGCTTGCAAGCAGAATGTTCATTTGAGCGTAGGACACCGATATTAAAATATGAATTTCGCCATCCGGCAGACCCGACACAAAGTGAGTGTCATTTTATTTTCTAGATGCTTCGTCCATATTAATGTCATTGGTATTTTGCAAAGAATTATCGAACAAAATGACAATATTTATAATACTGATTTTTTTCACCACGGCATTATTCTTTGTGTATTTAACCTTTTCCACTCGAAATTTTTTTTATAGGTACATACCACCCACTCGAGACTTTTTCCCGCACAAAGCATAATTTCAATATAAAACATTTAATTGGTGAAAAAAATGTAAAAAAAAAAATTTTTTTTTATTCTGTAAAATAAATTTATAATGAATATACTGTACTTATTTTTAGTTTATTTATAATTCTTCATTGTGTGGTATTTCACAAAGCAATCTCCAATATGTAATCCTGGCTTATCACAGAATCGTAATGAAATAGCGGTATGTAGAGAACTGGCTATAAAGTGTAAATCGTCCATTATGACTGTAAATATGATACAAATGAATTGCCTTCAAATACACTTGTAATATAAGCGGCTGTCTCGTAAATTTCCTAAATTAGTTTCGGGCTCATAACAACTCATTCCCAGTGCGGTACACATCAAAAGATTTCTCAAAAAATAATAAATCGATACGTAATAATTTTCATTTGACTCATTAGAGTATTTCACATTATATAGGTTCCGAATCGGCATAATATACTAGTAAGTATTGTCATCAAAAACAGTATTCAAATATAAAACTGTAAACTATACGAGACGCCCCTGCGCAAGCGAGAACCAATAAAAAATATAAACACACTTCAAAATCATGCGTGACAAACACTTCACTCTAGTCTGGGAACGTTCAATAAATAAAATTTATGTGACAAAAAAACATTGCTTGCAAGCGACGACCTACGAATAAAAAAAGAGAAGATTCCGATAAAAATACTATGTTGAAATTAGGCACGCAGTATTCTTTTGCCGACTTCTTTCTCAGTTAAATGTAATAACCTATTATTATTCATTCTAACTTGATTGAAATCGCATTATAAAAATTTATGAAAATATTACAAAAAATGACTTTAGAGGCGGTGCCGCCACTACGGCGGCACTCGAGTAATACGGCAAACTTCTAATGCCGCCGATATGGCGGCACTCGAGTGTTAAGGGTTAAAAATGGTTTAACGATTGACATTTAATGATTTCTTTTATTTATGTATTTACTTAACATGAATAATAATAATAAAAGCACTTGGTGACTAAAAACTCAGTTATAACAAAATGTTACTCAGTGACTTCTTTCACTAAGTCAAACGATATATTATTACATTGATAAAAACAACATAGGGGTGCAATTCAGCTGTACGATTTGAACCTGCAGTGTAAGTACGTATGATTAAGAAGCATCCATTAATTATTTTTATCTACTACTCCATCGCGGGAAGCCACTACCCTGTATATAATATAATATCGATATTCTAACATTGATACCTCGTATGTAACATTTAATATTTTCGGTAGGAGGAATGTTATAAAAAATGAGGTAACTAAATTAAATAAAAACAAAAACTTGCACTAAGCGTATTTTTGATTTTATAGTGTTTGTATGATATCTTAATTACCCCCTGTCAAAAATATTAAATGTCAGATACGAGGTGTCAATGTTAGAACATCGATATAATATGTATTGATTAATCAGTAACGCACGAGAGAAAAAATAATATAATTATGTTTTCTCTCCATTTCTCCCATATATATACATAATATACATATTATGTATATGTATGGGAGAGCGAGACAGGCAGAAAATATATTAAATAAAGTAAGGTGAAATAAAAGATACACGTAAATGCAAATTATAAATTTGAAAAATAAACTGGCACGAAAATAAGGGAACTGTTTATTTTAATCGAGTCGTGATGAAAGACAAAATTATAGATTACTCTCAAAATAGTTTGACAGATATCCACAATGCAGTACTAGCATATCGCCACATCCAATAAAGTTGATACGTGGCACTGATGCATGATAATTACTTCTAGTATCTGATAGATTTTGGGAATTTAAAATTAATTTATATGCCCAGAAAAAAACACTCTTGAGACTATACATTTTATATACGTGAAAAATGAAGAGATATAATGTGATATGTAAAAGAAGGGTAAGAAACCTTGACTTTAAAAAATATTGGTACTTGTGGTTTGTATAAAAATCTATTTGAATACATTGAATTTATAATACGATGTCGCCTTAAATGCCGTCTGCATAGCCAATTGTTCCGGTGTGATGACATATTATATTATTATATACGACCTATTAAATTTGTCACTTTTTAAATCACCTGAAGGCCTACCTTCGAATTATCAGATTGTACGCGAAAACTAATTAGGTATTTTGTGCATTAAACCAAAGTGCCCGTCGACTTTCAAACTAGTGTGATAACTTACTATCTGCCAAAGTTTGATCACGTTTTCATTTTCTTCACGTGCATTTTCGCGAGATTATCTGATTTAGTAGGGGACGCCTAATTATTATTACTAAGGTCACTGCATGTCCTCTCATAAGGTCGTTAATAGTATTTAAAACGGCTGTGTACGATTATGGTTTATCAAACTTTAGAATACAAAGGATAATGCGCGACGATTGTTATCATTTTTTTAAAACAAAAGAACAATAATATGATAGTTGGTTTCTTCCTGTCCAATTTTAAATTTGTCACAGTATCACCGCAAAATCTAATTGTCCTAATTTTCTTGGAGAATATCTGGGATATTAATTTTGCCGCTTATTACCCACATAAAATTCTCTCTCATACAATAAATTTATAAGGTCTTTTAGCCTATTATAATATCATAATCATCAGAATGTTAAATTGCTTTCCTGTGAATTTATCATGTACTGATACTTGTAGAAATAAAGTCAGGTTAATTTAAGTTTCTTTATATTGGAAAGCAAGCTGTTTCTGTAGGTTCATAATTTAAATTGCGTAAAACCAACTAAGTGCCGTAGCTGTTTTCTGTAGAATTTGTTATCATTACTCTTAAATAATGATAGCATATTCTCCGATATAGAACAATGTTCAACATAACTCATTTTAAACCTACATAAATGTATATTTTTTTTGTGGTTTTACCGAGGCTTTGACTGCGACTCGCTGTCATATCGCCTCTTCTCTTCTAGAAGGGGATCCGTCGATCAGATCCTCACTCTTATTTTGTTAAATAACTTTACAATTTTGCCTAGCTCTTCCGTCTTACCCACCGCCAGGACACCCTTCAATTCATCGACATTCTCATAGATATCCGCAATTCGCAGCTGTACTCTGTGAAGTTCGTATTTAGGGCATTGTAGTGCTATATGTACAATGTCCTCTAAAACATGACGTTCATCGCAGAGCTGCGATTTGCTTCTTTCCATGAGGACATCAAATCTTTTGCCCATTGTGTGCCCTGTTCTTAGCCTCAGTATTAACTTAAGCTTATTCCTCGTCAAATGAGACTCTACAAACCAGGGCACCTCTCGTGCATAAATGTATAATATTATATACCTAGAGTATACGCTTTATAACTTTGAACTTTTTACTACACCGATATGCTTTTTTGCCTGATTACATCGCATACAATTAGATGAAAAGATATTTATATTTATTAATATATTATGTTATAATAAATAAATAAATAAATAATAAATGTTTACAAGATATTACATTATTGTCGCCCTTATGCCGGCGTGCAAATTTATGAAGTATATTCCACCAATTTTTGCACTGGCTGATTTCACTAAACTTCACGATTTCACGTTAATATTTCGCTAAATAATGCTAACATTAATTTTACTAATAGTTTTATAAATGCGTTTAAAAATTGATAAATCAAAAAAATCTTAAGACCACTGCACATGGATGTACTGGAATATGACTATATTCTAAAATATTAGATCGAGAGGCTTAAAAGAATACTATTTTATGTAATAAAAATACTTTATGCAGTCATCAAATGTTCAAAATAAATATAAATGCTAATAAGGCTTCAAAATTATATAAATAGATTATCTACAATATTTAAGAAATGTCCAGGCTTATGCTCTGAATATACAATAAAATCTCCACTTTGACCTAGGTGGCGCATGTGGGCCCTTAAACACATAAACAATATTTCGTATTCATATATTTTATGGGCACTCGCATGCAAAGCATAAACAACTAATGGTGCTTTACATCCAAACGTAGGAACTCGTGATTCAATGCCCGTGTAGTGCAAGGCCGCTTGGTTTTGATAGGTTTGCTTGCAACGTATCTTACTATTACTTTGGGCATATATTTCATCAGGGCCAGAAATACTACAAGAAAAACCTTTAATCTAGAGATATTAGGTCGTTTAAAGTAATTGTTGTTAGTATCTGCCTCAATTCTGGCAGAAGACAAGAAAATGGAGAAGACTGTTTGAGAAACCTGAAGTGCTAACAAAATTAATTTATTCTTATAAACATGATCTGTGTGATAAATATGTGTACGTTTATTCTAGTGTACAGAAAAATATGCAGTCAAGTAACATTACGTACATAATTTTTCATCGTATCCGGTTTTATTCAATTTGAAAATAAAATGCAATGTAATTTTCCGGATTTAGCAAGAAGCTTCCGGCAATGAACTTATACTTTCGTTTGCTTAGTAGTAAAAGAACATTGCACGATTTATAATAACAATATTTTTAGTGCATTAAGTTACTTGTTAACTGAATATAAAAATATTATTATACAAATATTTTAATATGCACTTTGTCATTATGTGTTAAATAAAAAAGTATGATATTATTGTAGTATTGATTCGCCCATTTTTTGGCTACTGAATATGCAATTACCGTCATAAATTAATCGTTAATAGAATTCGACAATATTTAAATTTTGGACATCATTTTATTAGCCAGATATATAAAAAGTTTACTAGCCATAAAAATAATATTTATAAAATAATGTCGTATTCTATTTTTGAAATGTCAATAGATGCAATTACAGATAGTAGAGATATAAACAAATGATCATAGATAACACATCATTTACATTAATGTTATTTATATATCCTTTGAACAATATTTACATTTAAAAACAGGAAAAAGCTCGAGAGTCTATGCAATGAACCCTAAATGTTGAGAAAATACGAAGGAAGAATACACGGTGACAATTCAAAAATCTATTATTATAACAAACAACTGTGAAAGTCTCAAACATTATATACAACATTATGATTCCTGGATTTTTTTATTATTTAGATCAAACAACACGATCAATCACAGAGGATAAGTATAAATATAATATAGAATAATATGTGATGGTCCCAGTAACAGGTGGACCCAAAAAACATAATAAATCAAATTAAATTAGATCAAAAATATTAGGTACAGCCGTAATGAGCATTAGTAGTAACTATAAGAAAAATAGAGGGTAAACAAAAAAAAAACATAAAAAGTATATACTTACATAATATCAGACAGGCAATATAAGAAAAGAAAAATACAATAAAAATAATACAATTAGTCGTAGATTTTGGATCAACTTCATTTGAAAGAGGCAAGAGAACAAAACTGATCCACTCGATCACCGTGGAGATATGAGCTTCTGCAGATTCGACCCACCGGACAATAATTGTAACTTAGATCGGTTTTATGTGACGTATGAATGTATAAAAGTGAGAAAATGTGAGAACGAATATTGACTCTTGGTACATTAAATTTAATGTAAGACAGTACTTCTGGGGAACCTAAATAGTTATTGATTATTTTGATATAAAAAGAAGGTCATAAATAGTACGCCGTGTTTCTAATGATTGGATTGTGAAATGTGAAATTTGGAAGTTTTGGGGAATTTATGAGATTTGACTATTTCCCGTTTTTTGGACAGTTTTATGGTTTACAAAATTTTTGTGGGCTAATTTTTTTAACTTAGGTGTTTCATTCGATAAAATTATCGTATTCAACAAAAATCTTATTTTTGACATATTATTTAAGAGTTTTACAATAATAATATATTCAATTTTGCATACGATGAATAGATTATGATTTGCTAAGCATTTAAATATTCGCTACACTTAATCATTCAGAAGAAAACAATCCATCTAATTTGAAAAACATTTTACTTCCGTACGTTCAATATAAATTGCCAAGAGAAACAATTTTCTAACTCATTAGTTATTATTTTTTTAATTGCAAATTTAATGCTTAGGTTAATTGCAAAACGAGTTATTATATAAGTTACTAACTTCACGTTGGTTTGGAATGTCAGAGTAACTTATTAACACACTAGTCTGTTGTGTACTTATTTAAATGCTTACACAATGTCAAATATAATAATAATATTATCATCCATCCGCATTCACATATGACTATTACTCAATTAATCAATGCAAACATCTTGCTAATTCTTTAAATGCCTTTGAGCAAATGTATTTTTTATAATAATAATAAAGTCGCCATCAATACATTACCGACAGAGGTGCGTTTTCCTAGCGCAACGTGACCCAACCGATTCCCTCCGAAGAGTTAAAACCTGCCAACAGACACGAAATCTGCCACATCAATTACTTTCGTCTGCGAACTTATCCCATGGTTGATGTTCTCTTATGTGTGATACGGCGAACTGCATATGTACAAGTTTCCGGACACGGATACCAACACAAAAAAAATGCGCGCCCTACGCAAATTTGTATCTTTGATATTGATTTCTTTTCATTTAACTTGTGGGTATTTAGATGGGTATATAAGAATTCACCTGTAAATATTAAGCAAATAAAAATTCTAAATTGTTTGAATCCATGGATGGATTTATTTGGAAAATTAAAATTTAGTCAGTGCGTTAGACTTCTACGTCACTAAACGCGCCACTGATTAGAGTTGCTACTTCATAACTTTGCACTCCAGCTCTAGGATGAAAATTATGTAATATACCCATGGCCCACACATTCGGAAGCGGGCCCTCAGACTAGGTTATTTGGTGGGCCCCCCTACCTTTCGTTTAGGTGAAGGGCAGTGTGATTTTTTACATTAGTGTTCCCCAAATGTTATTCCGTGGAACCCCAGGGTTCTTTGAGATCAAGTGAATTCGATTTTTGTATCTATAAATCCAGTTGATTTATTGCGTTGTTGACACTCAAATCATAATAATATTATGAAGCACAAATCGCGACCCTTTTTGTGGTTCCCAATTAACATGCTAACTTTCGACATATTAGATAAAAAATAGCCAATTTTATAATCAGGAACACACTAAAAATAATTATAAAATAAAATTCTACACATGTATTATCATTTAACTACTTATATCAATCTTCATATCACATCAAATTACATCATTCATCAAGTACCGGTCGATAGTATTAATATGTATTATAAATATTCTTTATATATCACTGTAATAGCACCACAGGTGACTTTTTTGCTATTAAAGCAAGTTTGTGGTGTATGTATATCTCACTTAACTAGCCATGCCGGGCCCACCATAAGCCCGGGCCCCCAGGCCAGAGCCCTATCATCCCACCCCTTGTGGGGGCCATGAATATACCTATTCTAAAACATTTTTTTTTACATATATGTATTATATGTATTATATACCTATTTATGTTCTTATTACTGCTTATAATTAAGTAATATATTGTGAATGTCATGTGAACTAATTGTATGTAAGGTATTCAGGCAATACACCATCAGTGTAGTAAAAAGTTATAAAACGTATACTATACTAATGAATAGTTATGGAAAACTACACCAATATACCAACTGTAATAATCAAACCACTCGTCAATCATAGTAACATAAATATCAATTTTGGGCCAATTAACACCACAACAATGTATCCGGAAGGTTGTTTTATTACAGAAGTGGATGGTAAATCGTAGAATAGTCGTTATCGAGATTGGCACGTGTAACGAATTCTTTATACTGTTTCCGCAAATGTAATTCTATACACCGTGTTATAATATTTATCACTCAATCAGGAAAATTGTAATTACACTGTAGAAACTTTTTTTTTCACATTACCAATCAATTTACAATCAATAAACACGAATCCGTAATAAAAGAAAATATACATAATAATTGTTTTTGTGAACGTATGTTACAATATACTTGAGGGGGAGATAGGTAATATATATTTATTTTCTTGTTAATTTAAATAATCAGTACTTAGTTCACATTATTTGTCACATATCAATTTATTTGATAGAATTTCATTTTGCAAAATGATATTATAAAATTTTACAGTTTAGCAATCAGTCAATATATATTTCAGTTGAAAATTTATTAACAAGACATAGGCATGGCTGAAACGGGCCTCCAGCCTATAATATGCCCTCCAGCTAAGGTTAAGGACAGTGCAATGTTCTACAGCAGTGTTCTCCACATGGTATTATGCGGAACCCCATGTTTATTCTAGGAAAAATTAAGTTTATTCTATATATGTTTAGCTATTTTTGTATTTTTAAATACATGTACTTGGATTATTGCATTGTTGGCACTCAAAATCATATAAAACACTGATCGCGACCCTTTTTTGTGGTAGTCAAGTAACAAACGACAATTCACCATATTGAATAAATAGCCATTTTTATTAGCCAAAAAAACACATTAAAAATAATTATAAAATAAAATTCTGCACATGAATTATCATTTAATTATATCCCACCAAATTACATCGCACAGCCGCATATTGTATAATATTAATATTCTTAAAGAAAATAACACCGTAGGTAACTTTTTTTACTATTACAGCAAATTTGTTGTCACTTAACTGCTCGACCCGCCACGCTGGGCCCCCAGGCTAGAGTTTTATCAGCACCTTCTTGTTGGGGTCATGGTTATAGGTATACTAAACGCTTTCTCTATAATAGTGTGACAAACAAAGTAACTATCGACTAATAGACTAATCTGTACAATTTAATGAAAATTATATTACCATTTTGTGCATGAAGTAGTTTATGGTGTGTTTTATTAAATTTTAATTAATATAATCTCACTTCACCAATTGTTGTCCATTAATACCATTTAATTGATAATGACGTGTGTTTATTAGAATAATGATATCAATTTGTATTAAAAATCTCAGAATTACTTATACAGAATATATTATTTCACTGATTAATGGATGATTTATACAAAGTGAAATGTTAAAAGCTACTAAATAAATATTTTATCATATCGCTTTTACGGAAGTCAGATAAAAATCTAAATTAATATCATGTCTTCTTTTTAGATGTATCCTAAATTGTGAATCACGAATTCATGAGAGAATCAATAAATAATAATAATTGAAAATAAGTAAAATAATCTTTGATATGTAATTCCATTTGTATGACAACATTTTTTTAAGAAGAAGATAACCAAAATAACCAACAATTAGTAACTACTGATAGTTACTAGTTACATTTTATTAATTCAGTCAATATCGTGTTATTTCTGTTTGTTAATTTACGTCTATTAACATCATTTTTTTAAGGTTATTTAAAAATAGTCGTGCTATTTCTTCTGCTGGTTACAGTCAAACAACAAAGACTGTCCTCTTGTCCACTATTTCATCACTAAAATATATTATATATATATATATATTATATTCGTTTATTTTGTAACATCAATCGTACAAATATAAATTAACCATGCCATCAAAGCATCAATCGTGGGTTTGAAGGTTTCGAAATAAAAGTTCACGAAGCTATTTTAGAAAATGCGTTAAAATGCTTAACTAATATTGTGATCTTTTGACTTTTGGGTCATCGGGCCGTGTGATACTTAATGAAGAACTGATATTTCCGTCATTTGGACACTGACAGAAATTAATGTAATGAAATTATTTGATGAAATCCGTGAACGATACATCTGTCAGACTTGTCGGCAGTTTAAAATATTACTTCACAAAGTTTTGAAATCATAATTATGTCGCAAGGGTTTTTTTATTATTATATATTAATATAGAGATATAGAATTACAATAGTGCCAAATTATAGTAAACTCGGTAAGGAGCTGAACTCAATAATAGATTCTGCATACCTATCCATTTTTCACTTCAGTCAGTCATCCATTGACGCAAACGTCATATAATAAATAGCTGACTCGATTATTTCAATAAAAAGAATATTAGTTTGATTGTATAAATAGCGAATAATAATTCATCGGAAATGTCACTCGAATATAAGTTCACGGTATGTTAGAATCTCAGTTTCTCAATCGCATCGTACAACATCTTATTCTAGGGAGATCGGACCTCGGAACTATAATATTATAAGTTTAGTATTGTAACATAAGTTCTGTAACATACTATTGTACCGACCGTTACGCTGCAAATAAAACTCGCTCCTGCATCCATCTTCGACTGACTTCTTCATCATCATCCTCAACACCATGACCTACGACACGTCGACGACTCCCACAGTGGTAACCCAAATCGACCCCACAGTAATTTTAGATTTTTTTCAGTAATAATGTATTGTAATTATTTATGAGCACAAAACGCTACAGTAGTTTCATTTACATATTATAAGCAACAATAGTTGTGTATGTTAAATATGTTCAATACAAGTGTAATGTGTTTGTGGTATCAATTTTGAAATAGTGGTTGATTTAATTTATTGGAAATATTTTTATCGCTTGCGTCTTCGCAATTTATAGTAAGTATCATTCCTAGATTTATGGAAGTGAGATGGAATAGGGAACCAGAGGGTAGGTTGGTTTGACTCCAATAATAAGAAGGTTGTTGCGTGCATTAAACGAAACCTGGTTTTATTATCTCCTTCCAAATAAATATTGATTTAATTATTACAGTTAAGTTTACAGATTATAATTTAGATGAATGAAATCATGAGTATGCGTTCTGATCGATTATGAGCTCGACCAGGCGAGGCGAACGATAACCTTACGGTTGAATCTTTGATAACTGAATGACGACGTTGCTTTCTTCTACTAAGTGTTTTATACTGATTCGATACAATAAACTGCTGTCCATAATCACTTCCAGTGTCAATTATTATATCAATTTATTACCACGTTTAATTGTTTATAAATGTATATGTCAAACTAATTGACGTATTTATCTACATGTATTTTAAATTATGACTTTCCCAAACATCCCTTATCGATTCGAACCAGTATATGATAATGTCAGCAAAGCAGTTAAAAAAATCGTATTTTCTTAAAATCTAATCCACCCTAATCTGTAATATTTGCAACTATCCCTTAATTTTCCGCCCATTAAAATATGACACCCTTAAGCAACAGTGTTTCAAAATTTTGATATATCGTGGAATCTCAATTATTTACTGTGTCGCCAGCTTAAAAATAAATTGAATAATATTGCATCAGATAAACATTTACTTTTGCTTCTGTTAACATTTTTTAATATTACCACATAATTATTGTTAATTAATATCACTGTTTGAATATAATCTGTACTAAGCATGGGCTCGTAATGACTCCAAAATAATGAGGGAGAGTGAAGAAAATATAATAACAGGAGATTTTTGCGCTTAGTTATGAAGCTATAAAATATGTAGTAATTCTCTGATTATTATTTTATGATGATAACCAAATTAGCAGAGAATAAAGGATACCTGCAATCATGAAAACCTCAAACAATATAATATAGATTTAGTTTACTGTGTTATTTATTTCTGCCACTGTGACTTAAAATATCTTTCTCTTCTTTTTTCTAGGATGGCTCAATCGGTCATGACCTCGTCATCAAGCCCCTTCCATCAACCTTATCAACAAAAATATCTCGAACCAAGATCAACCCCTCAACGATTCCGCCAGACCAAGACGATGAGATGTTCATGGATGCCAACCAAGACGATATGGTTTCCATCGACACTGGTCTTCCCATCAAGAAACACGCGCACGTCAAGAAAAACCTTGCAACGGAAAAGCCTGATGATGCAATGGCCGGTGACGTCAAAAATAGCGGGATAAATAAGATGGATGATGAAGAAGGTATCATTTATGATGATGAAGGCGCGAAAGAAGAGAGTAGGAGATTTTATGGATCCAGGAGGGTTACCAGGGAAGCTGTAATTGAAGCGCTATCTGGTGCCAGACATGTCATTTTTAAGAGGGACGTTATTGATGATCACAATGAAGAACTTAGTGACTATGGTAAGTTGAAAATTATTCAATATATTTCCAAAATACTCGATCAATTTTTTCAATGGATTCAGCATTCATTAATTGGTAATTCTTTTATAGCGATTACAATATGTCCCGGATAGTTAGGTATACCTAGTCATTCATCTTTTCGTGACTGCCATTGATAAGTATAGAATAATTTTCATCGCATTTAAAAAAAATCCTTCTTGCAATCTCTCTAGGGGATCCTGCGCAATGTCGATGGTCTCCAAAAACCTAGTGTGCCGCAATCACGTGCGTAAACGCTTCTTACTTCTACTTCATGGTCGATGTCAACCAGGTTAGCTGACATTTTTCGGCAGTGCATAAAATTTTTCAATCACTATTATTATCTTAGAGCCAAATTTATATGCATAGTTACGTACCTTAAGCTACGTTTAACCTTATATTGCCAGAATCAGTATCTAAATTAAAGTGAAAATATCAAAAAGCATGTGTATATTTTTTTTCGAATTTCTTAATTAAGGCTAACTTAAATTTTACATCTCTGCATTTGGCCATTATTTTTATTTACCACCGTGACGTCATTGTTCATTAAGCATATTTTCTATTACCTATCCGTGTCGCTATTCTATTCAGTGTAATTATTATTCAAATCAAATATGGAAATAAACGCAATACAAAAGATAATAGCACACCAATATACAAATAATATTCAGGTGTTTAACAATCATACATTATAATCTTCTTTGTGTACACGAAATTCGTTGACATATTAAAACCATAAAACACTGTGATTATAGCAAACGGTGACGCAGTGAATGCTCTTCTAGAAATGAAACCAAAAGTAGAGTGCGAAAATACTTTCATCTGGTCGCACCTTACTCGCTTTCGATCGCTATGATCCAATTCACGTACTCTTGTAATGGACTTGGACTTACCTGCACTAAATTACCTGATTGCACATACATAGGTAAAATGTGTCAATTTCAATGCGATTTGCTGGCAGTGAAAACAGTGGGAATATTAACATTTACTTATAAATCAATCGGAAACAAATTTTGTACATTTTCTACAATTTCAAATTTGGAATGTTTCTGAATAAGAATCAATTGGAAACGGATTATCTATAAGTACAAGCATTTGTCATTTATATTATCAAGTAGTTACATCTTTTTTTTTAATTATTTTAGTAAAAACCATATTCTTGCTTTTTCATATATGGTAGTTCAAAAAGATAATTATATAGTTATGTACATATTTGCATTTGTAGTAAAGCTACGAGTATTACAGAATTACTCAATTACAGTTTTAAAGCTACGTTTCTCCATTTATTTCTTTATATTTTTAGTGGTCAGAATTTGATATTTTGTGTAGTGTTCTTGTGTTATTTTGTTTTTTAGTATTTTGTTAAGGTTATTTAAGTATTAAGGGTCAATTCCATGATAATATCTGCACAGAGCTCTGAGAGGTCATTGCTTCTTTTTAAATATTGAGCAGTCATTGATGACATGCCACAATGTTTGAATTCTTGTATATTATTACTGACATACAAGTTTTTGTAGCACCCTTAATAAATTAATAATCAATAAATAAAAAAATAAAATGTATTTTATTGTATCCTTTGCGATTACGATATTAACAAGTTGTAAATGTATCATCGTCATAGATAAAGATATTTCAATGTCGATTTTATAAAGTTGTGACATTTATTTTCGATTCCGAATTTATCAAAATAACTATAACTGCACTGAAAAAATATGTCGGTTTGTAAGTAGTAGATACCTACTTATACAATAAAATTTAATTATTTTTTTATATTAATATCGAGACTAGTTTTATCCACTTTACATAGGATTTTAATTGAGAATATCACATTGAAGCGGACAAAATTTGTAATGACTATTATTATTTACTTAAGATGTAGAATATTATATACTACATAATATTATTCTGTTGCATAATAATTCTTAATCATATTTAGTATACGCCGAAGAACTGAGTTAATAAAATGCTTTTTTAAGTGACAAAAAGCAGTGTTTAATATACTTATGTATGTTGATTTAGAGATATGGCGCCAAATTTGAGTCAATAACATCAAATAAAAGAACATTAAATAAAGATTATGTTTTTCTTCCGATATATTTTCATTAGAAATGGTAGGAAACTTGATAAGTTGGTATAACATTAACGGTACGGGATTCTGTTATACGTATTAGGTTAATTAAAATAAATGACAAGAGTCCTTACTGAACGCTGCAGTGTGGAAAAGGCTCAAGAACTGGACACGTGTAGTCAAATCGTGCATGAAATTAACTACGCCGCTAAGACATCACTGATTTTTAAAAAAAATGATAGAAAATACTAGCTAGCTCTGGGTTTAAATATTTAAATAGTTTATACACTTTTTGAATGCTAAATTTTGTTAAATTCCATAGAGCTTTAGGCATACGATCTATGAATACATGATATTTATAATATGTATAAGCCGATAAATTGTTACGTACTATGTATATAAAAAGTATATATTATTCACAAAAGCGTATTTGGATATTAACAATTGATTTTGAGATGTAACTAGTTATATGTACTAAATGATTTTTTTATATAAAATTTTACAATCAATTCTAATATTAATAATAATTTAGTGTAAATAATAATATATTTGACTGTGTTACTGTATTATAATGTTAAATTAAATGAAAATTGAACATATTATTATAATGCTCGTGTTGACGTGTTATAACCACTGACATCAGCCGTACCAAAAATGCCTTTATTTTCACTTTAACACAACGTAATTTTACAATAAATATATTAGTAGTTGATATTATTACCGACCAGATAAAATATAGGGTGGCAGTGCTATCTGCCAACATTCTTGACGACGCGCTCAATAATATTATAAGCAAAGCAATATTTATAGCTAAAGAACGCGTCGATTCGAATACCAAAATAGACTGGTAGGTATCTATTTAGATAAAGCCAGTGTATTTTAAGTGATACGTGAATATGCAATTAAGTGCAGCATGCATGAGAAGGATGCAACGTGGATATTGTATTTATTTTATGCAATCGCGTAACAAAGACGCAAACTTAAATGTACATGCATTATGCCGGGTCCACAGTGGCAACGTGTCGCCGGCAACCTCGTTAAATTTTACGACAAGTATGATAATTATCGTAAAATTTAACGAGGTTGCCGGCGACATGTTGCCAGTGTGGACCCTGCATTAGAGAGACACAGCTTATTCGTTACAGACAGGTAGATAAATCAAGTAATTATATGGTCATTAAATCTAATATTTATCTCTAAGATGAGAGAAGACAAAATATCATAATAATGATATATATGCAACCTACGTCTTTCCAAGTATGCAGAGTTAAAGTATACAGAGTATTTAGGTTAAATTCGCAAAAATACTTTAATACCAAATTCTTTATCTTCGACCTCCACACAGTACCCGTAAGCTACTGCACATTTATTTTGTAATAAATAAATAATCAATGATTATTTAGTAATATTCAAACACATAAACTTCATATAATATGTATCATAAATGTATAAAAAGTGATTTTATATAGTATTCTTTTCATTAATATCATTGATTTCAGCTTATCTGTTTATACTAATGTGTGTATTTTTTTAATCCACTGTTAACTGATTTTCACATGAAAATTAGCTTAATTCAGTGTAGATTTTGCATCGTTTATTGTTTTATAATGATAAGATAGAAATCTTGAAGAAAATTTTTAAATAAAATAAATATATTATTATTTGGTTTCTAGTATATAGATCAGAGGTGGCGAACCTATGGCACGCTTGCCACTGGTTGCAAGCGAGATGATTTTTCATGGCACGTGTTTGAAGAGAAAAAAAAATACCTATAATAATAATATGACAGGTCGCATTGTATACAAATAGCAGGCAAATACTTTTCCAGAATAAGCATTAGGTTTAATTTAAATATATAATTGGATAGGTCGGTTCATAGACTTTATGCATCACATATAATATTATCTCACTAACTACATTAGGTGGCGGGGTGTGCCGCGCCGCGAACCTCTAATTTTGACCGATATACCTACAATGCTTGCGACCACTGTAGCGAAGGAATGCCTCATCTGATCGGAGCAATTCTCATGTCAATTTGTGCGATAAAAACCAAAATAATTAATACATTAAAAAAACAATTCCATTTCTACCCACAAAAATGACTGCACCAAATAAGAAACAAAAACTTGGTGAAGCTAGTAGTAGTATTCTGGCAGACAGTTTCAAAATTGGTGGACCTAAATGTATGGCGTAATTGAAAAAAGTGATAAAGCTATAATATGTCTGCTATGTTCTGTGAGTGGTATATAGAACATCATCATTTTTTTTAATAGGATTTTTAAAAACTATTTTTTCCTCGTGAAAAAATGCTCAGCACGTCAGAGAATTGAAATGTAATATTTTGAGAAATTTTGGCATGCATACATAAAAAGGTTCGCCAACCCTGATATAGATACTATTGCGAATTTCTTATTCTTAGATCAATCTATCGATTTCCGATCACGACTACGCATAACTTAGCGGCTCTCTTGATCATAACAACATAATAATAACATTATCGTTTTAACTTTATAAAAAAAAAACAAATATACAATACGTCAACAATCTGCCACCGGTTTTTCAAATACCGAGAAATAATGGCGACAAATCGTGACATCGTATAAAATGATGATCAATACTAGGTATTAATACGCGTCTTTGACTATAATATTGAAACGCAACCAACGTAACGTATGCATACTCAAGTATGAATCTCTTTGTCTTATAATCAATCTTTCTTATGATAGATATAGTATGATATTACATTATAATTATTGAAATTGAACCCGAAAAATAATTTTGTGTTAGCAACTGTGTTTTGTTTTTTTGTATATTACCATGTTTTTATTAGCTCGTATTCTTGTTTGTCCCGTACAGATTTTTTCTTGTTTGTCCAAGATTTTTAACTAACTTCCCGACTAGGTACACATTTGAAACTTTTATAGTAGGCGGGAATGCATTTTTTAATACTTTTCGCCATCTTTAAGCAGAATTGAATTCATTTTCAGTTAATTATGTTGTTTGTTTCGGAAAAAAATCGTTAAAGTAATATTATTTACTACTCACTATTATTGGTTGCTAAGTCGGTCCTAGCAACTAAATTATTGATATATACGTGCGTTACTATGGAAATCAATATAACATGACATTTCAGTATTCTACATTTGTTAATACATAGAATTGTCAAGTTTATAATATGATTCTACAGGAAATTTAAAAACGTGGTAGATAAAAAGTTATTTTTATCTTTTAATTATTTTTTATATTGTTGGTATAATTGAATTTTAAAAACTAACCAACACCATCTGTAAATAATTGTAGTCTTAGTTCATTGAAAAAAAAATACGTATGACTGACAAAGTTTAGTTTGTACTATCTATGGTGGATCTTAACAGCCTTTCTCCACTCTTCGCCATTGACGTATACTAATGATGGTTCTAATTATTTGAAAATTCAAAAAAGAAATCACGGTATAAGAAAGACTTCTTGGTTGGACAGCGTCTGAGAATATGTCAATCACATCACATAGTCGCTCTTCATCCATGGACAACGACGATGATAGGAGCGGAGTAATAAGGAAACTAAGTATCCTTACATATTGTTGTTTTCAAAAATACGATAAACGCCGGCATACGCGTAGCGCCATTTTTTCGTCAAGTATGTTATGCGTCACATCGAAATAAATATAAAAATAGAACGCTTCAAAGGAAGATTGAGGCCCATCGAAACATTCTAAATATTTAATTTTGACCTAACTCAATGTATTTTGACTTATACTGTGCATTCAATATATTAATTCATCAGTCTAATAAAAAATCCATTTAAACATGACAATGTTTACAAATAAACATAGTTCAAACATAAATTATACAAGATTTAAGACCAAAGCAATAAGATTTTAAATTCTAGATTATACTAATTAGATACTATAATTTAGATTAGAATCATGTTTATATAAATTATGATAAACAAATAAACAGGTACTTTGACAATTAATTTTTTTTTTTTCGAATGACCCAACTATAATGTCGTTGTTATTCAGCTCGTGTAAGGAATCTTTTGATCGAATATTAATTTATTAATCATATTCGCAATCACGATAAAAGTATCGCAGACAGTTTATAAAAAACCGTCTGCATATTTCCTTACAACGGGTGAATAATTCGATAACTACTTAACCGAATATCATTATTTGCACGTTCGCATGTATATGCCATAAAATTTATTATGTAGTGAAATAAAGTGTAAAAATATGTGTAGGGTATAGGTAATTCGTGGGGTTGCTGCCAAAAGTCGGTAAGTCGATAGTTTAGGTATTAAGAGTGAACAAGGGATTATATGTCCGTAAACGCCCACGGTGGACGCGCGGCATAAGCGTTGGACTATAAAGCCGTGGGTCCCAGGTTCGAATCCTGGGTCTGGCAAGTACACATATTGTTTTTCAATTTGTGTGTGTCAGGGTATGGACCTAATAGGTTGAGCAAGTGGCCGACATCCATTTCTCGTAAAAAACAAAATCTGTCAATACAAACCTCCACCCTGTGGAAGCCCATATGATCCTATCAGGCTCGGACATGGTCGGAAAAAAAAAAATATGTCCGTATATAAATATGTATGCTAGAACAAAAATGTAAGGTCATCCGATATATTATAGAACATGCACATAAAGCACAAAGAAATTAGCATTATGCCCGATTTTAGAGTGCATGTCAAACTTAATTACTCCATCACATGATTTCGAAACTTACCAACTTTTGGCAGTATCCCTACGATATATTAATGACCCCAAATGTATGTATGCCTGAATTATTAGCCTCAATAAACCTAATATCGATAGTCTATCATTAACACTTCGTATCTGACATTCAATATTTTCGATAGGTGCTATTAAAATGTTCAGGTAATCAAATTAAATAAAAAAACAAAATTATTTTTGGTGTTATTTCATTTTATTTAATAGTTTTTGTAGAACATTTTAGCTCCGCCCCTGTCAAAAATATTGAACGTCAGATACGAGGTGTCAATGTTAGATCATCGATATTCTGAACAGAGCCTCGTAAAAATAATGCATAATGACGTACGACCCCTGATCCGCAGCTCAAAATAAATGGTTCAAGCCAACACCCTTACAAGAAATCACTTTGAAAGTATTCGCCCAAGGCCCAATAAAAAGAATATAACATAAAGGTATTCTTTAAAAAAAAATCAGTTTAATTCAAATTACTTAGTAATGGTGCATAATATAAAGCTTATATTTTATTAGGTAGATGGTTAAATCGGGCGGTGAATAATTATTATGGAAGTCAATCGATGCTAAATCGACGCTACATATTATTATGTAGGTATGCGGACGGGTTAATACTAATTTCCACCACGATGATTCATCATGAAAATCGTATCGATTCTGGTTTTACTACGTTGTAAATGATTATTATGCAAGTTAACAAACCATCAAATTACTTAATGTCATCTGATAATATGACGATTTATTTCTGCCGAATTCAAATTTGCATTACTTGTATATTATCGAAGTAGGTAACTACAAAAAATGATTTGAGTTTGATAATCAAACATAAATTAATATTCATAATGGACGCTATAAAACCCAGGTGTTTACTATTACTAGCTATTCGATAATATTTAAGTATATTTTTAATACTATCATACTATTTTTAATTTTATACACCGTTTATTATCAAAAAAATCATGAAAAAAGTGAAAATTACATACATATAAATACTATTTTAGTGATTTTCAATATCTTTTTAAGAATAAACTAGTTAAAATCAGTGTTTGGTGGAAACTTTAGTGAAGACACTATTGTTTTCATACAAACGTCTAATTAACAAAACAAAACGAAATATAAATATTTAATCTGCTGGTTTTGGTTTACTGGTTTTTTCCTGTTTACTAGTTTTTTCGATTTTTCGTTTAGTTATCAAACATTCAGAGATTATTTATAACCCATCTTAAACAAAATATGAAAATTTGCGTCGAAATATTTAAAAAATTAAATCCATCAGTCTTATGTTTTTTTTATATTGTTATTTATATACACTTTGTTGTGACGATATTTAATAACTATTTTTATAAAAAAAAATGTTAATTAACGTAAGACGTGTTTTTGTTTATTTATTTTTACAACGTTTTTATTAGCGCGTATTCTTGTTTGTCTGGTGTTTGTTATCTAGTACAAATCTTGCAATCGATTTCAAACTAACTTCCCGACTAGCTAGACATTTGAAACTTTTAGAATATATCAAGAACACGATGCCAATGCATTCTTTTAATAGCCATCTTTAAGCAGAATTGAATTCATTTTCAGTTATTTCTGTTTTGTATGGAAAGTTATTTCATAAATATCCGTAAAAAACAAAAGACTATTATTGGTTGCTAAGTGGGTCCTAGCAACTAAATGATTAATATATACGTGCTTTACTATGGAAATCAAAATGAAATGTCAAAGTGACATTTCAGTATTCTATATTTGTTTGTACGTTTGTTTTTAATTACTTCATATCAAGTACAAGTTTGAGCATATTATTGAGCATAATAATTCAACAGAAAATTTAAAAACGTTGTATATTAAAAGTTCTTTCTATCTTGTAATTATTTTTGTTCGTTTGATCGGAAAATTTTGTAATAAATTTCGAAAACTAAATTCTTCTAAGCTTGCACTTAAAAAAATTATACAAAACAAAAAGGTGTCCCAGAACGACAGTGGTATATAAAAAACGATTGCCCAAATTTTAACATTCATGTATTCGGGTTGGCGGCGTCTTAAAGTGCGGCCACACCGGCAACAAGTCGCGCGACAACTCGTTAAATTTTACGATAATTATCATAATTGCTTAAGAAATTTTACGATAATTATCATGCTTATCGTAAAATTTAACGAGTTGTCGCGCGACTTGTTTTCGGTGTGGACCCGGCATTACGCTTACATACACGGCTAGTGGACAGCATTTAATAAAATCGTTAAATCAAATTTGCTAAGAAGCCTGATTTTGATAGTATTAGCGATAATAATAAATTAAGTACGTATCAGTTTGACAGCTTTCTTCCGCTGCGTAAAAAATAATCAATAAAAAAATCAATACTCGCCAAAATGACAAACGGCATATTTTACTTTCGCTTGCATAATAAATATTACTATATTATTTATATGAAAAACTGACATAACAATATTGTCATTTTAGTTGCGTAATGAAACGTAATGAACTGAAATCGCTGCGTGAATACGACATGCCGTAGAACAGGTATTTTAAACCTTGCGTTAAAGGTATAATTATAATTCACTCCCCATCTGGGAATAGAAAAATGCGTATATTCAATTCAAATCATTGATTCCCATCGAGTCTTCATTGTCCATCTCTCTTTCATAGACATACAATAAATAAACCGTTTAAACAATACATAACATTCCATATTTATTTATTAAAAGCTATCATCATCATTTTAGAGCCGCACATCTTTGTTCAAATATTCTGACGTTACGGTACAGACCTACAAACTTATCTGGAGAATGGCCAAAAATGGAACTACGAACTAACATAGGACGCCATTTATAAAATGTCATTTAAATGTCAAATCTTGTCTAGTTACGGGTCCCATGAGTACCATCTGTACGTATAACGTACAGACCTAGAAACTTATCTGAAGAATGGGATGAGGGAGCCACTGTCGTAAACTACCCAATCAAGACTCGTAACTGGACAAAATCTGACATTCGAATGACATTTTCAAAATGGCGTCCTATGGTAGTTCGTAGTTCCATTTTTGGCTAATCTACAGAGAAGTTTGTAGGTCTGTATGCAACTTTTATAATAATTAGTCTTCTGTGTATTTGGCTTAAATTTTTTTACAGCTTGTCTTGTTACAGGCATTTATTATAACTACTTGTTTATTATAATGTCAATGCTTTGGTTCATTCAAAACAAACATATTTTGTTTTTGATACGGTAAATTTAATAAACCAATCTACTGATTCTTCAATTCATTGTTTATTTAGGCAAAATTTATGTTATTTATAATCTATGACATTGACTAATGGATAAATCTAAACGTCTATTAAAATGATTGCCGTTTTTGACAGCTGATGTAGACGATGAAGTGTGCTTCAAATGACTTACAGCTAGTTTACTAATACGTTTTTATTTTGTTTTTTTATTATAATTTGATCCTCGTTCAGAAGCTTCATCAGGCCTGAATATCTCACATATAATATCAAATAACGTTCGAACAAGTCAACCGTTGATAATGATCATGTCCCAATAATAATATTATATACTTGCGTTGTCTAAAAAATGCGACATGGAAATTGATTGTTCCGCGTGGACAGACAGACTCCCACAACAAAGTGTGCGTTCCGTGGCTTTGACTATTTTTTATTCAGTTTATTAAAATTTGCAAATAATAGATAAAAATGTTCGATGTAGATATTACTTGTATTTCATATAAAAACAGTAAAATATGATTTTACTAAAGATACTTTTCAGATATTTGTTATTTAAGTAGTAAGTTGTCCTGATTTTCTCTGTTCAAAGTATTATAAAAGTCGTTGAAGAATAGGTACCTTGTTCTATATAGAGATGGAGGCAAACTAACATAATATCAAAATTTAAATAAAAAAAGAACTTTATATCCTGTAGGTACCTAATTTCGCATTGCTTACTGATTTATAGCATACAATATATTATTTTAGTGCTCTTAGATTTATTTGCCAATACTGCATTGAGATTTAAAAAACTTCTTCTGTAAAACATGTTTATATAGTAAATCATCAATAATTACAATATTTAAATGAAAAATCACAAAAAACGCAATCAAATTTTCACATAAACATCACAACAGGACGGTGACATCGTATTAATTTTTTGCTAGTTCAATACGCCAAGTCTTCCCCAACTCTCCCCAGATCATACCAGCATCCTGTAACTCTACCGTATACACCCTGTGAATAATATTTAGTGACCTTTCATGATGCTGAAATCCTGTTGGCTTGAATAACAGACAAAATATCTTAAAATTCTGTTGGGTTATCTGTAACACACGGACAATGCAGGTCCAACGTCTCATTCTCAGTACTTCCAGTATCCAAGCTCAATATATGATTGCTTTGAACCTTTGTTAGACTACCAATAATTCACCAATGTTAAAGAAGGATTGGAATTCTATACAAAACTCAAGCTATAGTAGATAATCTTAAGTTTTCACTATGGATGTTTCTCCTTATTGAAAATCATATTACATGCAATAGTAGGTGTATTTAAGGGAACGTTGTTCATTATTTTAAGCTGTGTGCTATTATAGTAATTATGTACAAAGAATTTTTAATAAATGTTTGTCCAATAATAATGTACCCATCCAGATAAATTAATTACATTTTCAAGGTGTTGCGTATGTCAATAAAAAAAACGAAGATTCTTAAGAATACAAATTATTAACAGCATCAATAAGTAAACTGCCATTATAACGACATGTACTAGTCTACCACCAAGCGAGCTAAGCGGTAAAAATAATCTCAGCACGCTTTAGATAGTTGCTACTTAATAATTCTTGATAGTAATTTAATATTCCGTGTGTGATTCGAACCGCAGATCTCTCCCTCTTTAGGCGGCCGTTTTCGCCAGCCAGACCACACCGCGTCGAGAATATCAAATTCATTGTTTTATTAGTGGACCGCTTTAAATTTATTTCATACGTGACTTCGCAATATTATTACCCGATGGTCAACCGAATGTCAGGGGCAAATATAATTATCATAAATATTTTTTTTAATTGTTCGATTCGTTAATATTATTGTAACAAAAAACATACATTAACGGCCCACATGCTCAGCATAGGTCAAAATGGAGCTTCTATGGTATTTTCAGAGCATAACCCTGGACATTCCTTAAACGTTGTAGATAATCTATTCATATAATTTTGAAGCCTTATTATCCTTTATATTTATTTTAAACATTTGATGACTGCATAAAGTATTTTTATTACATAACATAGTATTCTTTTAAACCACTCGCTCTAAGGGCATGTGGGCCCTTAAAAGAACCTCAATTTACACAATTATTTTCTTAATCTCACAATATGATTTGAATCATTTTAAAATTTAAAAAAATTTAAGAAATACAGACCTACAAACTTATCTGAAGAATGAGATGAGGGAGCAACTGTCGAAAACTACCCAATCAAGACTCGTAACTGGACAAAATTTGACATTCAAAAATGACATTTTCGAAATGGCGTCCTATATAGTAGTTCGTAGTTCCATCGTTGGCCATTCTACAGAAAAGTTTGTTGGTCTGTACCTATATGATCAACAATTAATAGGCATAGATAAAGACAATCATAATCGTTGACAATTATAGTTTTATGGCTGTTAAGCATTATTTTATAAAATAGCAACATGAAGTTCGATAGATAAAAGTTAGTAACAAAATAATTTAATTCAAAATTATTTCAATGGAGGTTTACTTATCGCATAACTTTGACACGATATAACCTACATATTTACGTATTGTTTTTGTTGACCAGTATGTCAAGAGAATATTTTGTATGCATTGTTTGGAGCTTGTCATTTTTTAATTCAAACCGTGAATGCTGAATCAATGTCACGACAATGTACTTAAATAGCTTTTTAAGAAATACTTTAGGTATTGTTTATAATATGCACATTACATACACATGCAGGTCATTTTTTTAAATATATTAATCATGTTTCACTCTAAGCATACTTTGACTTCGAGTCAAATTATAATACTCGTAGCTATAATATTTCTCATCATATTATTATGCTTATACTTTACTTGTGATGTGTTCACTTTCCCTCAATTAGAGTAAACTTGTAGTGATTTATCAGTAATAAAAGTAAATTACTTATCATTACTTTCATGTGATATAATATGCTCACTTAAAATGAATAATCTAATGAACATATAATTAATAGTATTAATAATTCGTACGTAAAAGTATAGAAAAAATAAACCAGACAGTTAATAAGCGGGGTAGAAATGTACCGGGGAATATTACATCAAATTTAGCAATAAATACTAGGTATTTGACCTCTTAAAAACTGCATTTATTTTTCTTAATAATTTGAGTTATCATAAATAACGTATCTGCATCACGAGATTATTTTTTCTTTGAATTTATACATGCGTAATATATATTTTTTGCAAAAACCCATGGCTTGTAAATTTAGACATCAGCTGTCAGAAAATTATCGCAGCAAAAAAATCTGTAGGTATGTGCAATAAAAGCCGACTTAAAAAATTTGGTTATTATTATTAATTAATATTGCCTTCATGGGTATTATATTTTTTTAATATTAATAAAATTAACTGTATACCGTGTCAAGCTTTAATTAATTTCTTGAATCTTTTATAAGAGGTTATAAAGTTTTCAAAGAATTATGATTTTGAATATTTAGTCATCGGTATTGACCTCTCAGAGTCTCAGGCATTTTTCAATATTAGATGTGTCATCATTTATCATCAAGTTTAACCATAGAATTATAGAATATTGATTGCTATGTTAATTAACTATGACGATGTTGGAACCATATTTTGTTTTTTTTTTTCGCAGATTTAGACAGTGTGGTGCCGCCCAAGGTGGACACTTACGTAGTATATAATATATAATTATCAAAGAGAATGATTTATTTTCTTTGTAATTTTTACCTTTATTATACCTTCTGTTGGGTACCGTTAAAATTATATATGCATTGTTACCTGTATATATTTGCTGGAATTATAAACAAGTTTGTCATAATTTTGAATACACAATCATATAATGTTTTAACAACTTTTTATTGACAGAAATTTCTAGAATGATAATAAAATTTCAACTGTCTTTTACTTTTAACAGCGCATATTCTTTTGCAAATTTAAAATGACAAATCTCTTTTTGTAACATTTTCCTCATTACTGAGAATGGCGATCTCAATCTCCAACAATCTTCTTCTATCTTGTGTGACCCTGTATTAACTGGTTGTTTCAACAATAATTAATTAGCTAAGTCGCTTTATTGATGATGTGGCATAATCTGTAAGACACGTGTTTGCAAAACCTCCTTTTTCAACGCTATTATAGTTATCACCTTTCTTTCCGGCGTGCTCGGATATCTCCAAAGGCAGAATCCCACGATTGGTGTACTTAAATCAACCGATAACTGTGCATCCTTAAATCAAGTTCTACAAGACAACACGGGAAAAATGTAAATGTTAAACTCAAATCATGAAAAAAGTGTTTTTTTAGATAATGTTATTTTACATTCTCGACTACGTGATGATAGTCAAACAACTTTATGTCATCTTTTCTAGCTTCTTCTTAAATCGTCAGTAAACTAACTACATAAAGTTACCCTTGTTTTCATATATTTTTAAAAAACATTCCTTTAATATCACTATAAGCAAGATAAATGTAATGTACAATACACAATAAATTATACAATAAGAACATTAGGTTTTAAAATATAAACAACTCCTTTGTTGAGTTAAAAAAAAACTAAAAAAACGTTTTTTGGCCCTCCTGTAAAGTTTTACTTTTGTTGATAGTGTTTTTTGCCATTAAGCCCTCGAAATTATTCATCGTCTTTTGAAAATATATTTTTTTTAAAAAATGACAAATATAATAATGTTGCCGAATAATAATTGAAGACCGTGTTTCGTGCATCCATATGACAAACGTTATTATTTTGTTCACTTAATGTGGACACATTTGTGTTACTTACCGTTCTTGAAATGCGAATTCTCTTCCTATCGGATTCTCTGAAACGAAGAAAGACAATTAAGAAGATCAGCATTATTTTATGCTACGATTTCAGATAAGTTTTTGTAATGGTGGATATGTTGAAGAAATAAATCACATAACAATTACATTACTTAAGATGATTCGGTGCATGTTCAAGTGTAGAGTATAAATTGATGAATAGAAGCATTATCAAACAGTATGGAATATGTCAAGTCAATTGAGAAAACTGGAGCAAGGTTACAAATACATTATTTCTGAATAGGTTAGACATTATACGTTACATTGTTGATAGCCAAATGCCACGGTTAATGTAACTATTATTAAATTTGACAGTATGTATACATTATACAGATGTCAAACGCTTTGATCGTTCCCTTCACTTTCCCTCCACCAGGGAGTGTCTCAGGAATAACCTCCGATGACCCTGGTTTTCAAACACAAGAGTAAACGTGCTTGATGTTCTGACTTAATCAATTGTAATAATTAAACGTTGAGAGAAAATTCGTTCTCGCTCGCTTTTATAAGAGTCATTAACTTTTTTAAAGCTGAAAAATTTTACCTTATAGAAAAGATATCAAAATGTTGAACAGATCCAACTAACTTGAGAATCATTCTTTTTAACCGACGCATGGATATTCTCTGACGATGTGATCAGTGTCTTATAAAATATTATCCATATAAGCAAGTTATTAGACCAAAAAGTTATAACGGAGAGGCAAAATCACTAAATCAAGCTACGAACTTTGAAATATATATGGTTAGATTTATTGGATAATTTATATAGTACCAACTTGAATAGTAAACTATGCATATTATAAAAGTATACATTACATATTATTTACCGTTATGTTAGTTAGTTAGTTATTATATGTTATAAAGAACGATATTATATTACATTTTTACATACCATCATCAATCTATTTCAACACACTGCTAGATGACGGCTTCCTCGAGTTCACTCTTCTCGGTTACTTTTTGTTTGCTATCACGCAATTTCGTCAAAACAGCTTACCTTAGGGCAGCCTTTTGGTTGTCATAATAATATTACCTATATCTCTAGAGGACCACTGGATTATCGCATTTATCCAGCGGCTATCTTCTCTACGAGCTGTGTCTGGCCCATCTTCATTGATTAAGAGTTTTGGCATAATACATTTCGTCGCATACTATCGTTTGATTCCTTATACGTTTAGTCCTGTGTCTTTACTGCGTGCTTAACATGCCACGTGGTGCAACTCTTAATTTCATAATTTATCAGTTACCAAAACATTTTAGATATACGTTATCCTAAATATTGGATAATATTATTCGATGATAGTTATATTTTCAGTGATGCTTTAAAGTATGTAGAAGCCCTAGGCCTTGACTAATTTAGCGCCCCTTGCGATGATATAAATCATACTAATCAATTTTTTTTTAAATAAAACTATTTATTTTTACTTTGAACAAAGGTTTATTCTCTTGAGAAGTCGCCATTGTTTAATTATCTCAATTCTAAGTATTTATTTAACAAATCGCATTTTCTGTTTGTTGCAGCATTTATGGAGCCAGACCGTCTTGGGAAAAGATTTCAACGTCAGAAAAGATCTTCAGACTATGAAGTCACATCAGACAGCCATTCCAACCGAAGAGCGAAGAGAGAGGCTCCATATGTCATCTACCCTGAGATTCTTGTCATAGTTGATTACGATGGATACAGGTATGTCGTATCACATTCCTAATTATTTGTACTGTGATTAAATTCTATTTCAGCGGCAAAGACTGCCTATTGGAGGAAGGTAAACGATTCGAAACTGAAAGAATTACTTAAACAGTGTTACATTGTTTCGCTTAAATAATAATACACATACATACTACATAATAAATTCAATTGAATATTAAAAGCACATACATAGTATTAAAATGTGTTATTTTTTAAATAAATAAATACGACATAAACACGAAATCAATAGCTTTGAAAAAAAAATTAACTCACGTTCCCGTACCGACGTAACCAATCATTGCACGAACGTGGCATGTTCTACCTATTTGTGTTTCTTTATGAATTCTAAATATGGCAATATTTGCTTACATAGTATCTAGTTTAAATACATTATAAAAATTAATTTGTATTATTTGTAAGTAGCAATAATTGAATATTATGGTCAAAATTTGCTAATAATTAAATGATTTCTGTAATTTACAAGTTAGGGCAGGGTTGGCAAATCTTTTGACGTACACTTGTCAAAATTTCCCAAATATTATTTTTCTACTGTCTGATATGCGAGCAGTTTTTCATTGGGAAAAGTATTTTTTAAGAATTCTATTAAAACGATGATGTTCTAGATAGATACTACTTATAGAACTCAGCACAGATATTACTATAGCTTCTTTTTTTCAATTACGCCATACATTTTGGTCTATTAATTTTGAAACTGTCTGCCAGAATTACTACTACTAACTTCGCGAGGTTTTTGTTTCTTATTTGGTACAGCCATTTTTGTGGGTAGATATGAAATTGTTTTTTACTTTATTGTTTGGCTATTTACGCATAAATTTATATCAGAATTGCTCCGATGAGATGAGGCATTCTCTCGCTAGTCATTGTAAATCGATTAAAATCAGGTTCGCAGCGCGGTTTCCCCTGCTACCTGATGAGGTTAGTGCGATAATATTATATATGACGCATAAAGCCTAAGAACCGACCTATACAATTATATATTTACATTAAACGTAATGTTTATTCTTGAAGAGTATTTGCGTGCTATTTTTTATACAATGCGATCTGTCATTTTTAATATGTTTATATTTTTTCTCTTCAAATTAAAACATTCGCGTCCCATAAGTTCGCCACCGCTGTGTTAGGGTAATATTTAATTTATTATAGAGTTTCTGCTCAAGTGAGTACCCACTGTTAACGTGTTGTTTGTTATTGGACACTCTGATAAAGTTCTCGGATGATTGTTATTTTTGTTTTTGTTGGTGTTTTCATTAAAACTATAGTATTATTTTTGTTTATTTATTAGATTACACGGCGGAGACAATCTTCAGATCAAGAGATACTTTGTATCATTCTGGAACGGAGTCGATCTCAGATATAAGCTACTCAAGGGACCCAAAATCCGGATATCCATTGCTGGCATCATTATTTCAAGGGTAAGTTTAACAGAAGTTTTATTTATGACATGTAATACTTACAGATATTATCGAACAATAACTTCTTGCCCACGTGTTAAAACTGTGAACTAATAAACCCCTCATGTGCAGTTAATGGCACTTCCGTTTTCAAATGAGGAACGCCCCCAAATTTATCATTTCATTTTACGTTTCCGTGGTGTACGGATCTATCAATTTACGTAGTTTAATGCTTTTTATAATAAAAATATGTCTAAAACGATCAGGAGCGAGATTAGAATTATTATTAGTAAAATTTTGGTTTATTGCGAAGAAGAAAAGGAGTCGCATCTAAAAAGAGAGCTGATACATTATTAATTAAACACGCGTTGCCGCCATGACAGATACGTCACTGAGAAGTCTTCTATATGCGACTACAGAGACTTTCTGTTATCAAGATCTTGTTGTCGGACAGTAGTTGTATAAAGATAGAATAGCAAGAAACTATAAGCTCAACACGTATACTTAATATAAGCTTCATTTTTTAGTTACAAGGTTATACACAATCCTGTCTTCATAGTCTTTGACGTTTTAGGTTTCTTGATTTGGTAGGTAGATAAATTTCACTAAACCATCTTACAGTAGCGTTTCCCAATAATTGCGATGCATTGCAGTGACAAATAAATAATAATATACTCGGTCGTGGCAGATTGTGGCAATACTACAAAAAAATATATATCTCAAAAAATTGAATAGATACTATTATGTAGGTACATTTATCGAATTCATTATGTCGTGTCAATTGTCAATGTAATGTCCCAATTGCTCGATTGTTTTGGGTGTTATTGTGTATGATGAAATGAGACAAAAATCATTTGAAAATGATTATGTGTCACAGCATAATCGTATTAGTCCAAAAATTTGGACTCGAAATAGAAGGAGTCTTGTTATACATTTGTATTAGGATTTTTTTGCGGCAGTTCGATTTTCGAATCTTAAGGGGGGACATGCTCGTCGAAGGTCAAAATTGAGTTTTTATTGTATTTTCAAACCATGATCCTGGACACTCCTTAAACGTTGTAGATAATCTATTTATATAATTTTGAAGCGTTATTATCCTTTATAGTTATTTTAAACATTTGATGACTGCATAAAGTATTTTTGTTACATAAAATAGTATTCTTTTAAACCTCTCGCTCTAATGTTTTAGAATATAGTCATATTTCGGTACATAACTGTGCAGTGGTGTTAAGATTTTTTACGTTTATTAATTTTTAAACGCATTTATGAAACCATTAGTATAATTTATTACGAGATAATTTTTGTAAAATATTCACGATAAAAAATTATATTGATAATCTCTGTGATCCCAAATTTGACAAGAATTAGGCATTTTATTATTCAAAAAATCGGCAAGATTAACACATTTGAAGATGATTCTAAAGATACTTATTATAAGCTATGTCTTTGAACATTCAAGTGTGATAAACATCTTATGAATAATGATTGCTTTATAATAATTATTGACCTAAAAATAAGGTAGTGTTTTTTTGAAATACGCTATTTCTTTTGTCATTCCCTAGTAGTTAAGCTACAACATACGGCCGTAGCCATAAATTGACAAACTATAATTAAAGTAGGGATTAAAATTATGTTAACGCGCGTGTTTGAACATGTACCTAACCGATTTTTTTTTAATTTTTTTTTAAACGGTACATGTTCAAACACGCGCGTCAATATCATTTTTTTCCCTACTTCAATTATAGTTTGTCAATTTATGGCTACGGCCGTATGTTGTAGCTTAACCACTGGGGAATGACAAAAGAAATGGCGTATTTCAAAAAAACACTACCTTATTCTTAGGTCAATAATTATTATAAAGCAATCATTATTCATAAGATGTTTATCACACTTGAATGTTCAAAGACATAGCTTATAATAAGTATCTTTAGAATCATCTTCAAATGTGTTAATTTTGCCGATTTTTTGAATAATAAAATGCCTAATTCTTGTCAAATTTGGGATCACAGAGATTATCAATATATTTTTTTATCGTGAATATTTTACAAAAATTATCTCGTAATAAATTATACTAATGGTTTCATAAATGCGTTTAAAAATTAATAAACGTAAAAAATCTTAACACCACTGCACAGTTATGTACCGAAATATGACTATATTCTAAAACATTAGAGCGAGAGGTTTAAAAGAATACTATTTTATGTAACAAAAATACTTTATGCAGTCATCAAATGTTTAAAATAACTATAAAGGATAATAAGGCTTCAAAATTATATACATAGATTATCTACAACGTTTAAGGAGTGTCCAGGATCATGGTTAGAAAATACAATAAAAACTCAATTTTGACCTTCGACGAGCATGTCCCCCCTTAACAATTATACGTCATGTTGTTGTTAGTAATGGTAACAAGTTCGTTATTTTATTCTTATATTGGCAGTCTCAAAAACAAAATGGTGACTAACATTCTGTTTTGAAGTCTGTTGGTTTGTTTACTCATGCTACAAGGTATTTTACGTGAATATTCATCTTATGAATAATTTCCAATGTATTACTTTTAGCTGCCTACATAAAATTGACACGAAAGAATCTTTCCACAAGTATTATAGTTAAATTTTATATTTTAATGTCTACTTTGATACAATGTTGTGTGAGATGCATGAAACGTGGAATTGAAGTCGAATTTAATTATATGCTATCCAATCAAGTCTTTAAGGCATATTTTGTCAATATCCACATATTATAATATAATCATGCATATAATTAAACTAATTGAACGATTCGGAAATTATAGTGGAAGTTATAGTAGAAGTGTGAAGTTTTCTTCAAATGAATCTGCAACGCAGTCACTAATTGTAGCTAACTTAATTAGCTAATATTAGTCTTTCTTTTGGCTTCAACTTCATACATTTAGGCTCGATTTCTATAGAAGATTTTTTCGTACATCTTTGATATTAGAAGTAGATATTTATATTGTATCGGTACTGTGTTGGCAAATAGTTTGTGTATTATTTAAATAATTTTTTCTTCTAATAGTATTTATAATAATATATTTGATGTGGCAAAAATATTTACTTCGTGGATTTGTTTCTGCAATTTTTATGTATTTGATCGTAAAAGGTTGTTTAGACTTTTATGAAAGACATTTCATTTGAATCAAGTTCAATGAAAATGTATAATATTGGTAATTACTATGAATCATCTTTTTCGTTTGAATAAACTAACTTTATTTTTAATAAAATAATGTCGTCATGTTTTTTGTAAATCAGCTTCCTGTTGGTAGTTTTATTTTTTTTCAAAAGCTATTCACCGCGAGATGACACTTGTTATTAGCGAATCACTAAGTGATAATTTATAATTATTTATTACTGAATTTATTGAGTTGTCACGGGTCATTAATAATTATTTTATTTTATCTTCCTGGTGACACTTAGATTGTGATATCATAGTTATAATAGCAAAATATCACACTTTTGGATGATCATTTTTGTGTTTAACACAACAATATGAGCTTATTGATATGTATTTTAATAATTTACTTTTGGCGTGCATCACCTGTTTAAGTATCTTATTAGGCCATCATCGTTTGACTATTGAAAGGAAAAAGGACGTATTCTACACAAATCAAATTTTACAGGAGGCGCAAAAACGTTGTTATGGTTTTCGGTTAAACTTAAGATATATAAACTTGAAGCGCATGATAATATTAATAATTTGGATTGTATATTTCTAATCTGATATTAATTAGTGAGTTAATTAAAGAAAAAGCAACATAAATGATAGTTAAGTCTTTTTTCCCATTAAACTTACGAGCTAAATTTAGATTATATTTCGGCATTTGCAAGCTGACATCCTTTAAATACAACGTTTATTTAGTCATGTGCAATGTTATTATGAAATAAAACCTTTTTTGAAAAACTGAGGGTTACGTCATTTTCTATTCTACAGTTGAATAACTACCTACATTGATAACGTATAATACAACCATTCTCACATATAGTGAGTGCCTCAAAAGATCCTGCTTCGACTTGATAAGCTAATTATTATACGTGATAAAATAAATAAACAACTGAATATGAATAGTTGCTGAAATCAGTAAATAACATATTAAAACGTATAATTTGATGCAAAATGATAATATTTTGTGGGTTTCTTTGTTACACTAAGGATACTTCAAAATCACTATATGTAAATCTAACTAGTTAAGAATGCTATCCACAAACATTATGTTTCGACGCCACCGTTTATCGTTACTCGTTAGATATTAATTTTTATATCTTATTTATTCAAAAAACGGATGATTAATGCATAAGCCGACTTATTTAAATAATACTAACTAATATGCATACGTTGATTTTCGGTGTGATGATCGATGAAATCAGCGGCTAGATCAAATGCATATTATGTTTTGTCAACATATATTTGTTTCCAGATCATCGACCCAATGCGTTAGTTGGGCAAATGAATAATAACTATCTTTCGAAAAATTGCCTTCTACACACATATAGTATAACTTTTATGTGAAGCGGTCAAACTCACACTAGAGATCTGTGTTAGATAAATCCGCGACCGACGTATTATTTTTTGTTCTTTTGACCCCTACAAACCAAGTAGCGATAAACGTAATGCATAATACCCCATTCATTGATTAGATACGTTAAAAATATGCCTCATTAACCTCTGGCATATTATAGTATTGTATTTGTTTAACGCTATCCAAACATTACGGAAAACCTTGTCGGCATCCGCTTTGTATTAAAACAAAAAGGTCGAATTAATACGAATGGAAACAGAATAGAAAAAAAAATCGAAGATGTTTTGAAATGCAATCATTTTATAGGTCATTCGAATCTTACTTGCAAGATATAATTTTATGATTGTAGGCAAATATGTAGTACATTGAAAATGTTTTACTCTTTAATGAGAATAATATATTTGATCATTACATGAAGATTTCTAACATGAGAAAAGACAAAGAATTATAATGTAAAATACGTATTTCTAGAAAGTCTGCGGATTTTTAAGACTAACCTTCGAAAAATCAAAACTCTTTATTTTCGACCTTCGTGCACGACAGTTGAATAAAATATAAATTGCCATCGTATAAAACCCCGTTCATTGACATTTGCGTCTATCATATAATTTTCATTCTTTCGTAAACAGATGACAATAAATGAATGAGATGAAAAAAATAGCTTTACGCGAATTTCAATAAAAGGAAATTTTACAAATCTGCGTTAATTTCTTTGAATGATTGTTGTGCTATTCTGCCAACGTGTCCGTTTAAATTATATATTATAGTGTACATGCTTGCAAAATGAATTGTACTTATTTATATATTATATTTGGTCTATTCTGCTATCGTGTTCTTTTTAGTAATATTGAGATTTTATATGTAAACGTATATCATCTATATAATGGACGTGTTATGTACAAGTATGCCTAACATGTCCCTTTCCATAGAATATTATTACAACGTTTACATAAAACAAGACTTATATAATATGGTATTAAGGGCATATATCACATTAATTAAAACAAACACTGAAATATTAAAATATTTTTTTATTAAGTAGGTATACTTATTAATATTATCGGCTCTATAATCCTATGTGGATCTGGGCCGCCTCACGAAAAGGTTTATTAACAAATTGTATACTAAAGTATATTAATATACTTTGTGAAACAAAGGTTAAAACATAAAATATTATCCTAGAATTTAAATATGTTTTCCCATATAAATTCAGATAAAAGTTTTTCAATGCTAGCCTAGGGTTTTTACGTCAGATAACATATGATAGATATAGAGAGATAGAAAGATAACATGTTCTTTACGGAATATGGATGGAGTAGCGATGTCTAAATATCTCTGAAATTTATGAACCTCTATCTATAGGTATTTATGGATATTACATGTTATATTGTAATCTGCTACGAAAAGTCACTGCTCATTCGTTGTCAGTATATTCACAACAATTTTATTGACAGGATGTTATAACTAAAATAACATATGGCAGTGATTCCATATAAATATATCCTCAATGCATATATAGTAATGGTTTTAATATGGATTAACCGAAGACATCCTTTGTTTAATTAAAATATATATAATAATCTTAGATATAATTTAAAAAAAATGGAAAAGCATGTATTATCTTATCTAGTTATGTATATAATTATGTATATAAGGCTATAGAAACAATATTACAATGGCTAAACATATTTAAATATAGAATTAAACATATAAACATAAATCATAGGGTTACACGATCAAGTAATTAAGTAAACAATTTAAGATTAGCATACATTGTATGGTTTAATTTTCTTGAGAATTAAATACAAAATATCATCAGATTCGATTGTTATTTTGTTGAACGAGTTATGGCGGAGGTACAAATTTTACACACTCGTCTGTCTCAATGCCAACGTCTTCAATGAGAGCTTTTTTGGATTTGGGATAACCTTCCAAGACCGCATCCATTATGTCTTGGCAAATGCGCTTTCGGGACCTGAAAGAGAATGTCAATAATTATTTTCATTCTACGATATTACATTTGTTCACCATTTAAGAAGATTGTCCTCAATATTAATTTGCAAAGCTTTTCAACAAGTGACTCTCGGTTTCTTGTCAGACAATTTATTGACTGATACAGAAATGAGATCACAGCTAGTTTCGTCCAATCAACTTTGTCAAACTGTACAAAATCGGTGCAGATGTTTATTAAATAAAGTAGATTTACTACCGGAGTGTCTTTTAATCTTACCAATAACATTTATCAGTGTTAATACCAGTAAAATTTACCTATAGTCTTTGGTTATCGTTTTCTGTTCCAGTTTAAGCTTGTCCCACTTCCCCGGAGATACTGGTTTCGAATCTTGGGGTATCTTCTCGAGTTTTAATTTAACTGTCTCGATTTTTTCACCAAGGTCTTTGGCATCCTTTACCAGTTCTTCGGTAGACACTATGCAGTTCATAGATTTCAGTTCATTTTCGAGCGTCTTCAAAACGGCCTCTTGTTCGCGTAAATTTTCCGAAAGAGTCAAAATGCTGTTCTCAATATCTAGAAACAAATACATAGGGCAATTATATATTGACACTCATCTATTTGGAATCTTGCATCGAGCATAAAATCAACGGATTCATGCTTCTGAGATGTGGTTTACAGGGCGTTTGCTCAGTAGGTATACACAGAATTGACAAGTGTATCAATTATTAATCCATCTTTGAAATTATGTGGATAAAAGGAAAACTCTCAATAATATATCTGTTCATTTTTTTGACTACGTGACTCGTAAGGGCGTAAGTTGAGGGTGTGTTGATTTTTAAAAAAACTGGCCACCATTGCCAGCATAACTAAAGAAAATATGAAAATTCCTATACGAAACTAATCAAATAAAAAATGCGACATGTTTTCATTGGTGTCGGCAATCCGCAAAACTAAGTCCAGCGATAACTGGAAAATAGAATAAAAACCACAATTCTCAGTTTTGTAATATCTATTTTTTGATAGGCGTGAAATCTTTTCATAAGCATAATATTATCGTGATGGAATCATTATCCTATATTACATGTGGCTACATTTTTCTACGTTATGATCATAAGCAAAAAATAATTCATAAAATATGCATGCATATAAAATATCTAGGTACACGTTTTACTTATATATCGTTAACTACTCTACTTCGACATAAAAAAATATCTACAAAAAATAAGTTAAAATAATCTAACTTTGCCATTTAACTCCGTAAATCGATACAAAATAAATAGAATCACAAATAAGCAAGCACACATTTTTAACTTGGTAGCTAATTACTAAATATTACTTTAAAAATGAACTCCATCATTATGCTCTGCTTGCTTAGTTCATAAAATATTTTCATAGACAGATATTTTATTATATTTAAACAGATAGGTAGGTATATAAAAATATATTGTACGACATCAAATAATTTACCCTTCGCTTCTTCTTCGTCGTTCTTTCCGTCTTCATTATTCACCTCGTCTACCTGCTTGGCGCAGTACACCTTCTGTTTTCCGTAAATCTTTTCTATAATCTTCATCTCTGCGACAAGAGCATCCAAGGCCTTCTGGACAGCCGTCTTTCCGAACTCTTTGTGAAGATTCAAGTGAATATCGTTGGTAGAGTACGGACGGTTGGTGTCGCGAAGATATTTGAAGACTGCTTCATTGGCCATACTATATGAAGAGAAATATTAAATCATTAGGTGCCCTATGCATCAATATACTTATGTAAGTAATTGGATTTATGCATTATGCATTTTTTGGAATTATAATGAATATTCTATAATACTTCCCATTCGAAGTAAATCATAAGCCCATTTATTCAATACATACGAATACTTATGTATTTATAAGCTATGTAAACTATGATATTACTAAATGTGAAAAAATAATTTATAAAAACGTTTCTGAAGTATCCCAAATAATAAGTTTTATTTATTATGAAGTACAAAGACTTTGTTTAAGATGTTCACAATATGATATTTAAAAACAAAGAAATAGATGCAGTATTATAAAAATAGTACAAAAAGTATGTAGATACATACCTGTTTATACATATATGTAGATACCTACACCGAATGAGCTAAGTATACCATATTTTAATAATTTACAAAACAACTCCCACACGTAGGTATAATATATCAACATCTGAAGCTATTTGGTTGAACAGAGTTATTGCCCTCCCAATTGGCATCACCAATAGCAGGTTAGTTATACACCTTGCGAGAACAAATAACTGATGCTCACTACATCTAAGATAGTTTTGTTAATAAAAGGGAGTATGTTAGATATAATACACCAAACTTGGAACTGTTTAATTTTAGTTAGTACTTCCAACCAGTGGCTGTTTAGTGGAAACATTTTATAATTGACTCATCACCAAAATGGGTTCAATATTTTTTTGCATAATTACAAGTAGGTACAATACAAAATTTATATAATAAAATAATAATAATAATAATAGGCGAGTTTCAGACATAATTAAAGTCTTAACCTTTGAATTTCATCAATAAATCGCACTTACATATATGAGTTTTAAAACTAATCAATCACTGTTTAATTAAGTAGCATGCACGTATGCAATCAGTAATCACCAATAATTAATTATGAGCTTAAAAACAAATCAGAATTCTCTAAGGCTACTCATTACTAAATCAACCATTCTAAAAATCTATAAGATAAAATTGCTCAAATAGTCCGTTAATATTGAACAATGCTTGATATTCTCATAAGAGAGAGAAAATGAAGGCTTCAATAATTTATTCATATCGATTCAAGGGTCAAAAAATTTATATCAGATGGTTTATTTTAGTAAATACCTACATATTTTAAAGTTTAAATTATACTGTAATTCTCGCAGTTATTTACAGATATGGGCGATGACAGTGTAAATTTTTCTACGAATTAATTTTGTGAAATGTGCAACTAATTTCATCAATAGGTTACCAGATTAGTTTAAATAGAGAATGTAGGATAAGTAACGCAACGTATAATGAAAAAATCATAAAATATAAACGTCGCTAAGCTAATTAAATGGCTATAACGCAGACATGTCGATGGACAAATCCAGTCATACACTAGTACCGAAGGGGCATTAAACGGCCAAAGTTCCACCTTAAAACCTGCTAGATCAGCAAACTCACCAGAACTAGGAGAAGAGTGAAAGTAAGTAGGGGAAGCTTTCATTCAGCTGTTTATTGACGACAGCTTGTTTCAATTGTCAATGTTTTTTAGTAGAAAACTACTTTTTTCTAGTCAAGAGAATTGAAAGACCAATACTCGTATCATGCCAAATACATATTCCATATTTAAAAAAATGTTAAAAGTACCCTGAATGACTCATTGAATAGATGTAGGTACATCAGATAACAAAAAATAATGGAAAGTGGGTTGTCTTCTGAATGAGACTGAAATGATGTATAATCCTGTATTGCCTGGCCTGTTCTGTGGTTGTACACATTTAATTACCATTGCGCTATTAGTATTTTCAATATTCTTTTCAGCATTATTTCCATTTTTATTAAACATCTGTTGTCAGAGTTTTCATAGGCATTAATTCAAATCATATATATTTCAAGTTAATTGTTTATAGACACGCATTGCCCCTACACGTCACTATAAATTCACGTTACGAAGGCCTCGTTTATTATTTTTAATGATACCTTTTTCCATAACATAATATGATTTATTATTTCAACTATGTATTACAAACACTGAACTCGCTCTGAATGAGAAAAAAACTGGCATCTTCATCCGTTACTTTTACTTTTAATGCCATTAAAATGTCAATTTGTTAACCGTCTCGTCGAAATCTAGTTTTAGACTATTACGGATTATATTTACGTCCTTGCCACGGGCATCGTTATTCAAAGCAGCCTCTCGGATGCAGCATTAGGCGGTTTCTCTATCAATAATAATAATTGCAAAGTTCATCTTATAATCGCACCAATGATCGTATAAAAGTCTAAATTTAAAAGTATATAGAATCGAAATAATAATATGTAGATTTGCATTGCTAATAAAATTGTATTTACAACTTCCTAAACATAGTAAACATGTTTTAAATCATCAGTAAAATTGTTTTAAGTAATAAGTAATTACTAAGCTTTTGATGTTGTATATAAATAAATATATAAATGATTATGCAGCTTTATTCACAAACTTATATTGTTATAAATAAAATACACAATAATATATTATCACAAAGCCGTGTTTTGGAGCCACAAACATGCCGGCCGCGGTACCCAATACCGCAGGGACATACGACATACCATATATTTCAAGAGGATTTTTCTTGCTAACTTCTAATGCAACCTTCTCGTTTACATTGAAGTATTAGGAAGTATTTTTTTTAAGAAATACTTGTAATAAATAAAGCCATCATTTAGTGTCTTTCCTCGCATGTCTTATTAATTTACTACGATAAGTATATTCAATGAAAAAAAACCATTTCACAATACATAATAAAAACGTAAATAATAATTGAAAATCTTCATGTACGGCAAACTGTTTACCGGATTTCATTCAAAGTTGGTAATGAAAGTTTTAACGAACGAATTCACGGCACTACTAAAGCGGTAATTTCTAATACATATTAATAACTGACAGTTATCCCGCCAAAACTATGTGGAACTTGAATCACTATTTAACTAATGATTATAATGAGAAAGTAAAATAAAAAACAAAATCTCTCTAAATAATATAAAATCGTAACTATTTTCACCACAAACATACATAAATACATTTCCTATATTTTATTAAATTATTTTCTTTATAATAGTTCACGTCACAATATCTATAACCGTAAATAATTTAAATCAAATGGGTACTCATAGCCTAATTGATACTGTATGCACAAAATATATTCTGTGAATCATCAGTAAGTTAATTACAATAAGTGCAAAACTGATAGTTTTCATTAGAAGAGCTAGTGCCAATAATTTATCCATCTACCTAAACTTTAGAGTCTAAAGTGTATTGGGTTTTTTTTTACAAAATTAACTACTATTATTATCATTACTATAATTATTAAATAGTTTATCTAATCCTTGTGTAAGAGCTGACGAAGTATTAAAACTATATAGGTATATCTTGAAAATAAATCATAAACTGACCAAACACTATAGATATGTAACTATAACTTAGTGATCCGATAAAAAATTGTGCCATGCCTAACTAAATTAAACATAAACGATACTAAATGGTAGCCTTATGAGTTTTCCTTTACGCCTGATTCCAGGTGTAGTACCTATATAACTATAGTTTATTCAGATGGCTTATGAATCAATATAATATGAACTGTTAAAAACAGAGATAAAGTGAAAATAGTATAGAGACTAGAACGAAGGTAGATTCAGTTATCTTATAAATTGGATGTATAATGAAATAAACATTTTTAATAATCTGAATGTAGCTATAATATTATATTAGTGCATAAAAACTGACATAAATAATATTATTTTTATTATCTTAGATGTGAGAGATAAAATGAATATTATTCGCCTAATACATTAATAACCTATGCGCTAGAGCTACTTAACGCCTTATATCAATTTCGCAGGCATGAACGATTTATTTAATAGTGCAAATTGAGCCTTCGGCAATAACCTTCGAAGTTTACTTGCAATTTTGAATTGGATGGCGCGTGCTGGCATCTAAGATGTTAACGGAAGCCGCGGCCTTTTACACCTTCGCTAGCAACCGTAAACGGTGCAGTGAATTGTAAAGTTTTCAAAGTGGCAAGATCAACTTTTTAACTTTGAAGTCGGTATCAATTTTTTTTAATTTGTAAGTTTATTTTAAACTAAAATATTTTAATATTACACGATGCGTATTGATTATTTTTAAAAAAATGTAAGTGAATTAAATTGTAAGTTTTTCCCGCCTTAATTTTCTGGTTGGGCATATTGGATACCATTTTCTTTTATTTGTACCCCGATTATTCCAGATAAAATGTTACGTTCATTGTGGATACCTATAGGTTAATCATTTATTATGTTGTATATTAGGAAGATTAAAAGCATACAATAAATATTAATGTTGGCTACTTCAACATTAGGTATATTTAAGGTAAAATTTTTAATATACACTCCATAGGCATTTTTAACGTAGGTATCTATCGGTTTCACGTATTAAAAAGAGCAAATTTAGTTGTCCTTTATTTTAGGGCATATTTTTGAAACAGAAATAAATCATTAGAATATTCAGACATTTAGAACTGCGCTGGTGCTTAAGAATTAGTTTTACTCTGACTTCATCATTCATATCTTTGAAAAATCTGCGACGTCAGACTTATCTCACCGTAACTTATAAATGGCATATGATTTGAGGTCAGTATGGACATATTAGAGTTCATGCTTTTTCACATAATATGTATAAATATTATATAGTTGAATTACTATTTATAATATAAAATTTATATGCTTAAATGCATTTTAAAAGAAGACTTATGTGGTTGCGTATATAACTGTTAAAAAAAATAATGATCAAGAATTGTAAGTAACAAATTATTGATAAGATATCATAGCAGTGATAATAATAAAATTGGTTACTGATACAATTAACTATCCAAGTATAAATAATGTACTTTAAAATATAATATACAAGGACGTCAAAAATAAAATGTATAAATAATATTTTCACACCATTTATGGATCAAACTTAGTATTGTGGTGGTCACGGGTTACATAATTTTATTTTATTTCTCATTCATATAATATTATAGTTTTCTACCCAACTACATGTAAATTTCAGCCCCATTCAGTAAAAGAACCTATGTTTTTTTTATGTAGAAATTTCTATTGTAATAATTACATCTTAATTTATATATTTATATTCAGTAGGTATAGTCCAAATTAGATAAAAATAAATATTAAAACCTCAGTTAAGTACAAGTCAATATTCATTGTAAAAATATTTACAAGATAAAAAGAACTTTTTATATAAGTACAACGTTTTTAAATTTTCTGTTGAATCAAATAAACTTGACTCGACTAGCTTAAACAATCAAAAAAATGTACTGGATAGAAATATTAAATAATGAAATGTCATTTCATATTGATTTCTATAGTAACGCACGTATATATTAATAATTTTGTTACTAGGACCCCATACTAGCAACCAATAATGATGTCGAAATAACTTTTCATACAAAATAGAATTAACTGAAAATGAATTCAATTCTACTTAAAGATGGCTGAAAGTATTAAAAAAATGCATTAGCATCGTGTTCTGATATATTCTAAAAGTTTCAAATGTCAAGCTAGTCGGGAAGATAGTTAAAAATCGATTGCAAGATTTGTACCGGACAAAGAACCACCGGATAAATAAGAATACAAGCTAAGAAAAACGTTGTAAAATGTATAAATAATATTCTCACACCATTTATGGATCAAACTTAGTATTGTGGTGGTCACTGGTTACGTAATTTTATTTAATTTCTCATTCATATATTTTAGTTTTCTACCCAACTACATGTAAATTTCAGCCCCATTCGGTAAAAGAACCTATGTTTTTATGGAGAAATTTATATTTATTATGTAATAATTATATCTTAATTTATATATATATATATATTCAGTACAGTCCAAATTAGATTAAAAAAATATTAACCCCTCAGTTAAGTACAAGTCAATAATTGTAAAAATAAATAATTTCAATCAGTTGTCGATATTCTGATAGTTGCATTAAAATATTGAGTGAATCAAAAAATTTAGAGTCGTAGATACCTAGTTATAAAAATTTTAATTCCGCCATAAATAGACAGGAAATAGAGAGGCTAGGTATTTTATTTTACAAATCTCTTTTCCTTCGAGTTACAAGGCATCATCGCGCTATTTCCTGCTACAAACAATGCTAATATTTTCAAACATGTATTCAATGAGGTAAGAAGTTAATCTGTTTTTTAACACGTCTGCAGATGATGTTTTTTGTCCACGAACCCGGAACCTTCGTGACAATTCTCCATGTCACTTTCACACAAGCCAACATTATCCAAGAAGTCACTAAAAGTACCTACCTTATCTGCATTATTATGGAATAACTACACTGACAAATTTGCAAGACACGATAATATCCCAGGCAAATAGCTAGTGATAATACGAGTATAATTTATTATTGTCTCAGAAACATTCGTGAGAGAGAAATTCCAAACAATCGAGTTAATCTGTTTTATTTATTGAGCTTGTTGTGAATTATTATTCAATGACTATAAATCATGCAGTTTTAGCGCTTTTTTACAAGTCTAAGTATATGACTAAAAACTACAATACTCTCTCTTTTAACAATTAATGCGTTAGGTAAGTATTGTTCTTTTATTAAATCAATTAAGAGTACAGATATATAATATACTTACTTATATATTATATACTCGTAACACAAATGATCACTTTTAGAGGAAAGTATTAAAGAAGATTAATATTTATTCTTTGAAAAGAAATGTCACGGAAGGTTTTATCCAGTAGTGAGTCGACCACAACTGTCGATGATAATCAGCATAAAAGAACATTTGGATCAACTGCTGGACGAATGGTACTCTCTGCCTTATACGTAGTTATGCTAAACCTATTCTATCTCATCGTAACAGCGAGATTGGTCTATAATGACCAATTTTGGCTATTTGAAGGATCCAACTCTAAGCAATGTGTCTATTCTGTAGGGAATATATTTATCTCATTATGATGCTACATTTTTTCGACCATTCATATCAATATTTAAAAATAAAGTCATATTTAGAAAAATAAAACATGGTTCTAGCACTTCTCATTTTTTTTAGTTAATTCGTACATAAATATTATTCTCTTCGTGTTGTAGTGTTTTTTCGGTCAATTCTTTTATTGGAGTTTGTAATTAATATGTTTGATCCTAATCGAAACATATAAAGATCCATATAGTAGAGGTTGTATTAATAAATTTTACTGGAAAGTCATTTTCTCACTCATTGAACCCTTGCACTGGATCAAGTACACGTTAAAATCAATTTACGCTGCTTCGTATTTATATAGAATAGACTAGGACTAGACCGACGTGGGTTTACAATTTTTGGGAAATTGCTACATTTTGTGATCTGTATTTATAGCCACAAGGAAGCTCGTTGCCAACTTTTGATAAAGAATAATTACCATAATATATTTATATAAATAATATATAAAAATAATTTTATGGTAGTTCAATAAGTATATTATTATCTCAAGGTCCATTAAATTCGATGCAATAAATGAGTCATCATTATTTTATTCGGGTGACAACAAGATACAGCCTGGCGATCATAACGTTGACACAAAACCTCATTGATATCGTTATACTATGGAATGAATACGGCCGGCAAAACAAGAGTAAAACTAATCGTGACGTCTGAAAAAGCCACAATTCACTCACGCCCGAGCGCCAACAATCTCGGTCTTGTGTGAAAGTGAAATCAGATTAAATAATAATATCAAACTCACTGCGGAGCCAGAAAATAATTCACATCACAAAGAGTGAACTGGTTCAGGCGTTTTTGTTACACGCCGCACGAAACGAAAAACAAGAACAACTGCCGATTGTAGAGCAGTACCAACTACAAACCTACTTCTTGCCGTCAATGATTTTTACGTAAAGTTCGTAATCGAAATAAAAATGATACAACTCCGTTCATTGCGGCGTTTTTTTGTAAACGAATAACAAAATAGTTTCTATACGTAAACGTGATTTGAGCGCAATAGGTTTTTTTATTCATTTGAATACAATAATTAGTATGGTTAATACATTTTCTAATACACTCTTTTTTCAAAATTTTGTTTTTTAATTAATTATTGTGTAAGCAATCGGGATTGGTATAATATCATGTCGTCATTCAATTGCTCAATTAAAAATACATAAGTACACTTTGACATGTCTATTATTGAATTATAGTAACTGCATTACTGTATATTATTGTTATAAAACAAGTTTATTTTCACGGTTTACGAGTTGTTAAATAAAATATAATGCAATACTGTTATCGTATATTTATGTACCTATTTCGTTTCATTCCAATAAAAATATATTTAATAAATTACTGGTGTAAAATTGTTTATTTTACGTTGTATATATAATAGAATTAACAATTAATGTATCCATAACCTACAAAAATCGTCACCTAAGTTCTAATTTATTATAAGGTGTGATTTGTGTTATGATTTAATCTTAATTTAAGTTTGAATACCTACCTTATAAATGTTCATTTAGATACGAACTATTTACATGAATTAATATTACAAACTACAAATCCAATATTTTCACAACGTAACGTGAAATATATTAATAAAAATATGTTTAGAATAGAAACAGTGATAATATACTTAATGCATTCAAAATAATAACAAGATCACTCAAATATGTAGTAACTGCACAGGGAGTGAGTTAAATAAAGATACCCTCATATGCAAGGAAATATAAAAATATCCAACCCAATTTGATTGGACACAGTTATATCGCTTTCAAGTAATTTCACAAATTGATAGTATGCAAAATATATGCGGATTTGGTATATCACACAGTGTAGATTTCCATATGTAGGGTTTATAAAAATGTATAACAATAAAAATGTTTACTGAATAGAGGCAGAAACACCGTATCGAAATTAATAGTAATAAAGTATCATGTATTTGAAATAGATAATAATGTAGGTAGGGATATTAAATGGTGGATAACGTATTTGACGAAAACTATTTTTTTATACAAAGACCCTCTCCTGGTACTGCAAAATATTATTTATATTATATTAAATGAAAACGCACGGTCAAGCACGAAACCTGATGCCATTTTTTCTTTTTTTCTAGGGTAGAGACGCTACGCCATACTTGGAGCGCAACAGAGTAGGGAGAGACGCCATCGATTCAGCGGCCGCATTGACTGACATGGGAAAATACCTCTTCAGGGAACGGAGACTGCCCGTCTACGATATTGCCGTAGCGGTCACCAAGTAAGTGCCTACGGCTACGGCCTACGCCATACTTTATTTACTACGTATATATTTCCTCTAAGGAATGCGCCAGCAATTTTACAATTTATTTAAAAAACATCGTGTTTTCATATCTGAATTTTAATTATACTTGGACAGTGTTATGCATTTATAGAGTAAGCAACATTTTTAGTAAACTGAAATAATAAAATTTTGTCTTTTTACAATATTTTCGACAGTTCTCGAGTATTAATGTAAGCAGCACTATATCATTTTTGTATATTGTAACTTAACTGTCAACTGTTGATCCTGTCATACGGAGTTGTTCTAACTAAACGTGACATGTCAAAAGCTCATTGTTCCTGTCAGTATATTTCACTATCTCAAATATTACGGAAATCGGGCATTTAAATCGCTCTTGATCGAACATTGATTTACATTTAAATTTTCAAATCGTAACCATTTTTATATGCTGCTTAATTCATTCATGCATGAAACAGTCTAAGTCAGATTATCGTTAATATTGATTATGATCATTTGCTATTTTTTATTCATTTTTTAAATCATTAATTTATTTAAATATCATAATAATATTATGGTTAATTACACACTAAAATTTTAATTAGAAAAAAAATGTTATTGTATTAAAGCATTTAAAATTCCACTGTAACTATATGAATTACCACAAGAAAAATAATATTCTTTTATAATAATTATTATTACTTGATTATTTTATTGAACAAGTACGAGGTGAGTCCAATACGTACTATGAAAAATACAAACATCTATTACTAATGCAATTTTATTTATTTCAGGTAATTTAATATTACAATGTAACTAGGTATACCTCACACTGGCACACTATGATTTAGCGATATGTTTCAAGCAATTGTATGTCTTTCATTCATCAATATAATATTTGTACAAAATAAGTTATGTAAAGTTTAATATAGTCATTTTAATTCGTTTTGGTGAGTTTAAGTATCTAAAATATTGTAAAATTAACAAAAAACTCTTTCAAAACTATTACATACATATTAAAATTTTACCATGTAAACTGCCAGTTCAACTAATGCGTTTTATATATATATATATTTTAGATGTAAACCAGTGATTCTTGACTTCCATCATAAATACATTAGCGTCTTAGATTTTTGCATATTATATCAACGCTAACTTAGCATGACTCGATGTTTTACTTTTTCATTGGTTCTACGGTCCAATATGGATCTTGACTGCCTCACAAAGAGGTTTCTCAATAGATCATTTTTACAATAAAGAAATGTTAGTCACTAATAACGCAATGAAAAACAACATGGGAATTTTCCAGACATGGGATTCAAATCCGAGACCCATGGCTTTATAAGTAGATCGATACATTATCACTCGTCCATCGCAGACGATATTGAACAGTAGATACTTCTTGAATAAAAGCGAATTTCTTTCAATTTAATAAAAAATAAATATTGAACAAAAATAATCATGATAAATAATATGATTATTACATTAACATTGCCTTACTGAAAGCTCAATGCCATGGTATGATAGTTTATCATTTTTTCAGCGAATCTGGGTTTTCCACATTTATCATCAAATATTGATTTATCGACAAGTCATCATACGTCAAAATTCTTAAAATTACCTCAAAACAAGCCACAACAAGCCGACTAGTAGTTAATCAAAAAAAGCTTGTTTATTCACAGTGAAGGTACTTTCAGCAGCATTCAGTGTGAATTCTTAAAATTAATCTTGTAAACATGTTATTCTCCTTATATTACTCGTATCTTGAAAAAATATATATTGCCACGTTCTACGAACATAGAAATTGCCGTTTTTTGTTCACATAGCCTTAAAATGCAGTGCGATGATTGTATAAGTAAAATCACAACTTTAATTGTTGAAACATATACAAATAAAAATAGTGTGTAGTATCGCCTTACAATAATAATTATGCTGCCGATCAACATCGGTTTCGTCCTACTAATGCAGAACTACTAAACTATACTAAACTGGGATCCTCAGATGATGGTTACTTAAACCCTGACGGCTAAAATTATATTAAACATGGAACATGCTTTGCCTGATGATTCTCTGAATGCTGGTTGTACAAATTCGACAGAAAATTTATTTGTCATAGTAACCGAATCCAAAGGATTCAAATATTTTTTCTTTTCTGAAAATTATATAATTACAATAATAAAACTAAACAAGTAATAATAACAGATGAACAGTACGTCGCACAGAATGTAGACTACTGAACGTAAAATTAAAATAATCGGCGCGCGTAAGTGATCGGGGCAGGCTGCGCGTCTATAGTTATTCTAAGTCTATTTTTCGTAACGCTTTTGCGTCGGAGGTCATCAGTAAAACATGTTCCATGTTAAAATATTGATTTCAATATAAATTTTCCACTAATACCTTACTAAATGTAAGTTAATTGTAGTTTTAGATCAAGCTACCACGTTTTTGAGATGCCGCAGATGACATCCTAAACACGTTAAACTCGTAAATAAATATTATTTTATCAAAAAGCCACCCATATTATATATACTATAAAATTTTACATAACTTAGTTAATCATAGAATAATCGATGTACAAATATTATATGTTACATTAAACTATTTTTTTCTTTTATTCTTATATTAATTCAATTTACCCCATCCGCTTACGTAATTTGCTAATATTTAAGTTTCACAGTAATGATGTAGCGTGCGAACCGGTGATTTTTATATGGTGGCTGTAAATAACATTATGATGATCGCATTCATCAATAGAATTGTTCGGAATAAAATGTGATGTCACGCCCCGCGCTCGTTTTGACTGGATGTCAATACAATAATAAACATTTACTTTGGAGGTCCTTAATTATTCATTGACCAGTTTCAACCGCAAGCTGCCCCATGATTCTGAGGATTTTTACACGCAGGTGTCAAAATGTTCATCAAACTATATTCTTTTATACATGATCTGTGGTTTATTTTGGCAATGATACAACATAAAAAAAACAATCATTCTTTCTCTGGATCCTGCATTATGGAATATACTAGAAAACGTGCATGATTTATATATTATTCTTTTTCGATACTATTTCTCTCAACAATAATTCAAGATCATCATAGTTAAACTGATCATGTAGTAAATAAATAAATTAAATAATTTAGGTTGTCAAGTCAAAACGATCTAACGAACAATATGTAACTTTTTTTTTAAATAAGTAAGTATGTAAATAATTTTCGGTAAGATGTCTTTAACTTAACGATGTCGATATTTTAAACTGTAAAATATAGTATAGTAAATTGTAAGACAACCAAAAGTTTGATTTTAAAATAAATTAATATAAACGCTATTAAACAATCACGTCTTATAAATTTCCAAATTGAAAATCCCGCATCACACCACACTTGCTCACGTGGGGAGCATTACTGGGCAACACGTCAATTATCTAACCAGTTTATAATGTAATTATTCCAATTAAATGCTACACATTATCAGAGTTAGTATATTACAAAACATCTCGATTACTTGAGGTAAGTATTTCTTGTACATCGATCAAGATGCACTATTATTTAGTTTGAACAATAGTGATAAATAAACTTTTTAACTAATTATTAATTGAGTCAACATTTACTTGGTAGAATTTCATTTTACGTTAAATATGTATAAATATTTATGTTAAATTTAACATAATGAATGCTTAATATAGTCTCGATAATGACGTTACAATCAAAATAGCTATCGACTTAAAAAAACAGCCTGCATAATATATTATAATTTATATTATTATTAGTTAAAAATAACAGTTATTGGATGATGATTGCGAAGCTTGAAACAATAATTATTGTTATTCGATTCCAATTTATGGATATTAATTTTTAAAAATATTTCTTTATTATAAATTTTAAATAAACTGTGAGACAATAGTACCTACCTAATTCTATTAAGTAGGTAGTTACTTATATTTTTCTGATATAAAATGATAACTTTTTATTTAATTATTCGTTTGCAAGTAAGAGGAACGCAGTTTTTTAAATGGAAAATTAATTAACTACTTACTTTATTCGTTATTTACGTTTCTGAGAAAACGACACTCGTTTATTGGCAATTTAATAAACTAGCCATGGAAGATGTAATATAACCAGTCCCAAAACCGCAAATTGAAAAAATCCTCTAACCGCATCCATAAATCTTTTATTAACAAAAAATATGGCAGATTCACTCGTGTATTAAATCACCTAATTGCATATATGTATATTACAACAGATGAACGTTAACAATCATCCATTGATAGTATACTTATTTAATTCATTAATAACGACTTACTTACGACTGTCTGGAAAAACCAAATTACGCATCAACAAGTGTCTTCGGAAATTTACTAATACAGTATTCAAATTGGAAAATTCCTACTACCAATATTTCGAAACTCGTGGATATCAATAATATTAAATCATTTTAAATATGCCACTGCTTGGACAATTACTTGATGGATAATGTTAATCATTTTCTACACCAAGTAATTTATTTTTAAGAATTTAACACATGACTTGATGTCGAAATTACTATTGTTTATTGTAATATAAAGTCAAATCAATCATGCATGCAATAAAATGTAACACTAAGAGCTCTAGTAAATAGAATCCAATGCAACTATGCGAACAGTATTTCCGTCAACTTTATATTATAGTGTTCGATACGGCTGCACACTTGATCCAGTTTTATTTTATCATTTTTTTCACGATTTTCTTTTAAAATACTAACACAAACCCCTTTAAATTACATATTATTTTTGTTTTCAATAAAATAATGATTCCTAGTGCATTAATATTGACTGTCTGTATTAAAAATCACTAATAATGATTATTATTGCTAATTCTGATTGAACAAACACGACCGTAATTATATTTTTAATCTATAATTAACGCATGAATAGTCCTAACGTTGACCTATCGTGAATTATTTGACTTTGTTTATAAAATATCGAGACTTGTAAAAAATTATTTGTTTCACACCAAATACGGTTGAATGAGTCCAGTAAATAAACGATTAATTATATATATATATATATATATATATATATATATATATATATATATATATATATATATATGAACAATATTAACAACGTCCTTCAAACAACCCTAATAAACTCCTTAATGACTTTATCATCATTATGGCAATAATCAACATTAATACACTTTTTTTTCAATTCATATTAGTATACCTTTCATAATCTAATGCTACGTTTATAAACAGGTATTAAAAGAAGGACTTTTGGGGGCAAATGTAACAATGCCACTTTATATTATTTCAACCAACATCACTATAAACATAAAATGCTTTATTATTGTGTTATCATAAAAGTGAATTGAATTTCACATCAAAAATATGTTTCCACAGTTATGTACTTATATAATGTCATTTTAGTCTGATTGACGGAATCCATCAAAACTGGACAATTAGTTTAACGATAACAATATTATGAATGAAATGTAAATTCAAAATGATTATGTAGCTTAGTTATTGAACTCAATCGGTTCTGTATTACGTAGATATGCATTTTAACTGATTGTCGGTGGTCATCGTATTAATATGATTTATTTTTATTTAAATAACGTAATATATTATATTCTGATAAAACGTCAATTTGCATTTTTTCTGTGTAGTAATTTAAGAAATAAATATTTAGGGCAACTATAATGTAAAACACTGGCAAAGATAGACTAAGCAAATAAATTGGGCCCAAAAAATCGAGCAATACTTGTCAATTAGCAATCGCATATATTTTTAACCAAGAAATCGTAACCGTAATATATCTGGTGGAATATGAGAATCAATTATTTCTGTAGTAGGATTTAGCATGGATTTCATTAAATAAATATAATATATTATTTTAGTTTTGATAGTCTTCTATATACCTACATATTTAATGGCCAAGCTGAAAACAAAAGAGTAAGGGACAACCTTGCTTTCGAAAGGTACCAGAAGCATGCCTGTTAATACTATAAAATAATCTTAAGCCGACTGGGATTCTAACTTATAATTTAATGGTTAGTGAGTGCTTTAATCACTGAGCTATTGGACCCAACCGGCTTCTTTATAGATTTAATCCAACACATGTTATCTGATATAAGTGTCAATAGATTGATATATACTTGATGAAATTAATAGTAGAACAAATCTGGACTGGAGTGAATTTAGCCGCCTGAATAGAGCATTCAAAAATGCCTAAAACGCAAAGTATTTACTTGACGTAAGTGCAAAACATGGACGCTAGTAAAAATAGAGCATAATAAACTACTATGGAGAGGTAGTTGCTGGATATAACGCGTAATAATAAAAACTGAATGATTGAATAAAGAACGTAATAGAGTTCGCTTATAACCCTAAATGGAAATATGCTAGATACATATTTATTCAAATATAGCGAATCGCTTATGTAGAAAACCACCAAAAGGTAAACTGTGACGCTGTTAGATCGACAAATTAGTTTTTCGTTAGTACGTCGTAACATACATGACCGATAGAAATAGACACAGCTTAGAGAGGCCTTTATCTAACAATATATAGATTCAACCCGATAATGATGTTGATTTAATCTGATGTTATTTCAAATTATGGCATCTGGCAACTTGTTTTACCCTGTGATAATAATATATCTGTACTGTACTAGGTTTTTCCATATTATTTTATTCACATGCGAATATTCAAATAATTTTACTGGCGGAAACTACGCACAATGACACGTCGGCATTCAAATTTAACAAGGAAGAGAGATACTTAAACTAAAAACGTATATATGTGTTTTTTTTAATCAGCTATCAGAAGTATATAGCCTTTGCCCTTATGGCATTATCATCGCGTTGACATCTTCGGGGGCGTCGACCGCTTTGAGGCCACCTGCGATCCGATTACCACGGCGTGATTTATCGGGCACTGCTCCGCGGCTTCTTTTGCTCATCTCTGCACCAACACCGGGTGCCCTTAATTTTATTTCATTGACTGTGTGAACTGCGTTTACGTAATTGGCGAGCAGACACGGCGCGCAACGAAAGTAAAATTGATGTTTTATTCGCGATTATTTTAGTGGCTTTATGCGTTTGAGAGGTTGGCTCGTATAAGCAATGGCATCTTAAGTGCATGACTGTGTCATGTGTGTTATTAATGCACAGTATTATTACAGTCAGGTGAATAAACCGGATACAAAAAGTTAATATTAACTCTACATATACCTACTTACTTAAAAACGTTGAACATTGAAAAACACAGAAATACGTAAAATAATAATAAATAAATGGGATGTACGGATGTAAATGTTTTGGAACTAAGTTTATGTTAATTCAACAACTTACTTTTTTTATTATTCCACAAGATGGTGTGTATACTGTGTTTTAGTTTACAAGATCTTTATCTAAAACTTTGGTTGTCATCAGTGATTCGTGCAGTAATATACCTTAATACTATTTTGATCCGCGTACATGAGTATTTTTACAGTTCGCCGCCTCTATAACTTTGCATTTTCATATTACCTATAAATTATAATTCGCAAATCAGAAAAATAATATAAATGAAATAATATTATTTATACGAGAAACATATATGTATCCAACTTTTAAGGGAAAATTAGCAATTATTGGCGGTTTTGAAGATCTAAAAATAGGTTATAAATATCTCTCTAAAACTCATAACACGTTTTTAAAAACAGGCTGCGCTAATAAAATATATATCTGTAAAGGGGCTATTTAATGTTTAGTTTGGGAAATTTTAAAAATTGAGATTCTAAATCATCACCAAAATATGTTCATTAACCAACAAGATATTAAAATACATACAGAGAATAACATAGATGGAATTTTAACGCAACGGGACAATCGCTTTGCATTGAATATCGATAAAGGATTTTTCAACGATTTCGGTCCATTGGATAAGAGTCATGTCTGTAAAGTGTTAGTCAATATTGAAAATGAACACGGAGCTCATTCGCTGCTGACTAGATAATGATTTTTTAATTACCACCTTTAAAATGCACGTTAATTACATCGATCGGCCGCCTGGTCATTACGCGCCAGGTGCGTCTTCAGCGTCCAAAGTATTAAATAACTGATTTAATATACGTACCCACAATTAAGTATTTAATATCCTGTGGCTGGATTAGATTCAAAACTTTGTTTAGATTCATTCAAAGCATGTACCCTCTGATGAAAAAGTAAATTATGTTACGGTAAGACCGTGAGTAGAGCGGTATCGTTTAGTCCCGATGCATGCATGTCGTTTCAGTAAGCGAGTGGGGCAGGGAGAATAGTTACTGAAAGGCGGCCAACACTCACTAAAACGACCAGGCATGCGTCTCGGGACTAAAAAATACTCCTCTAGTGGCCAATCTTCACAGTGGATTGTAGAACCAATGAAAACAATACATTTAATAACACTTAGCGTCCTACTATGACGTCTGTACGTAGGTACTAGATATCAATACTGGTTATTTAATTTTGAGTCATACTTGGCGGCTAATAAACTGAGTGTTGAACGGCAAACAGCTGTTTATTAAAACTCAATTTTCTTTGGCACCAAAAGCACTCTGATACTTGAGTGATTAATATTAAAATACACCTACGTGCATATTTAAATTTAAATAAACGGGTTACCGGTCGTTTTTTGCTAATTAAAGTGGTTTTGAATCTCTTAAAACTTGAGAAAAAATACAAAACGCTTCTTTGCTAATATAATAATTACAAACGTGTATGTATGTACATACTTCCATTAGTTTTTTTTTTGTGATATCAACATCGTAATATGTACCTATAAGAGTAAGTTGTTATAACATCAAACATGAAAGATTACATAATAATTGAGACTAACCTGAGATGTTGAATTTTAGAATTGAACATAAATGTGTTTGCTAATTAGTGTAAACATTTTGGAAATTCCTATCATTAATATCATTTTACTCTAAAAAATCACGTTAGTATTAGGTATGTATATGCAGCGTAAAGGTATCACAATAGTGTAATTACCATTAATTTTGAACTCGTACGTCATTATTAATTCAAAAAAAAAACAATAGCGAGCTGAAAAGGTCGCAGCCCCGAATGAAAAAATACATTAATTATTTATCAATATAATATTTTAGAATCTAAAAGCTTTGTGCACTTTTCCTAACGATGTTAATGGTTCAAATTTAAACGTTGTTTTGAACATCCTGCCGTCCGCGTTTAAGCTCGAAGCCTTATTTTAAGCAATGACGGAATAAATTTTTAATAATGTTTCCGACATTTCTTAAAAAAATATATTTTGTTAAACTCCCGGTAAAAAAAAAGATATTTAATCATAGATTGCGGCTGAATAATTATTCAATTTCACAAAAATACCAAGCACTCTAAATTAAAACACTTGTCAAAAGTAATCTTTCAAGGCTTCGAATTTTTCTGCCTACCCTCAAACCTACTTAAGGTGATGTCTATTGTATATAAACTATGTGTTTATTAATTCTCAGAAGCCGATTAATTAATATTTGAGTAATACCTACTAAAAAAGCATTCTAAGAAACTGAAAATCTTCCACAAAAAGTTAAATAAATTACGAACGTGCCTGAGGGTTAATGGTCCTGTGTCAATTTATATTATTAATACAAAAACAGTATAAAATATCAACATTGTTTTGATTTTAATTTTACTTCTTAGTTAAAATTATGATGTGGACTGCAAACATTTTCCATATTTTTATTAATGTAAGGCACCTAGATAATTTTCCATTTGACATGGCTGTATTAACATTAACACATCTGCAAACGTAACATCAATTTTGAAAAGTTTTAATTTCATCATGGTTCATGTATAAACCGCCAAATGTGATTCATTTATGAATTACTGAGGGGTCGTTTTAATTTTCAATAATTGCACAAAAAAGGATTTCAACGAAAGACATTACGGTATCACGCAGAAAACAAAGTGCTAATTCAATGATATTTATATTTGGAAATATAATCTTTTATTAGTGTTTTAACGGATTAAATGAAAAGAACTAACGTCCCATCAGACCACTTTAAAACAGATAGATAATCAATTTGACGATGTATGACAGAATAAAAAAACTACGTAGTAATCAAATGATTACGTAAAAATGTATCCACGCAAAACTTCACCTAAAAAACCAATACCGATCCAAACTGTCCAAATGCAAATGAGGAAAATTAATACAAAAAAAAAACTCTCATAACATAATCACAAGACCGGACTGACAACAGGTGTCTCTGCGACTGGCCATAAATGTTAACTTGATTTACTAATCACAAAAAATCATACAGTTGAATCAAAGAAATGTGCTATATTTTTCATATCATCATCATCAGCCTGAATCTATCGACTGCGGGATGAAGGCCTCCTCAAGCTGCTTCCACTTCTCTCGGTCCTATGAATTGCGTTTGCCTCGCACTTCCGCAGAACTTTATCATTTTATTGATCAAGCGGCCTCTAGGTCTACCTTGCGAACGTTTTGTACTTCTTGGATACCACTGGATAACTAGATTTGTCCAACGATTGTCTCTTCTTTGAGCTATGTGTCCAGCCCATCTCCTTTTAAGGCTTTTAATAAACTCTATTACATCGCAAACCCTTGTCTGCTTCCTTATCCACTCATTCCTCTTTTTGTCCTTTCGCGTTATGCCCAGCACCTCTCCATACCACGTTGTGCTACTCTAAGTTTCTGGATCTCTCTTTTTTTTGGGGTCCATGTTTCACACGCATATGTGATCACGGGAAGCACACACTGGTTGAACACTTTGCGCTTTAGGCACTTAGGTCACTTTTGAAGACATTATTCACAAGATTTTGAAGACATTATTATTTTTCATATATTATCATAAAAATAATCTTGATGTTGTAGCTTGTGAGTTTATATTAGAAGATGATATATGAATATTTCTTTATTTACATCTTAGAAAATTTATACCTACACGTACTTTCAGTCTGCGTTTATTTTTTATGTATTATTCGATCAATTTTGAAGTATACGCCTTAAATGAAATCATCATTTTCATTATAAACGATACATTTTTCGCAAACTACAATGTTAAGCGATTAATGGGTCTTCAGTTTCTTTTTCGAATTCTTTCTCGAGTTTTACGAGATTTTCTTTTGTCTAGTAATTCTACACCTACAGTTTGATCCATTGCAATAATATTAGTGTACATCACTAAAATTATATTAAATATTAGTAATTAAAATCGAATCAATACGGCATATTATGTAAATAGTATACAGTATAAACTATCATATTGTTCCCTCCAAGGTAATAATTTATAAATAAATAGACACTAAAATATATAATATTGAATGATACAGTCCCCCTCGTAAACGACCATGTTTACAGATCACACATATCTTACTTGAAATGATAGGAACTTATTTTAATTATATTCTTTCATTAGGCAGACACAATATATATTATTATATTGTATTTCATTGAAAAATATATTTACGTTCTTTTTATAAGTTATCAATCATTTTGGGGGTATTGGTAACCAAGAAAACGTTTAAAGGTGGACCTAGTGACCTCTGGATTCAAGACATAGACGTTCCGCGGAAGTACAGCGTAGCAACGCAACACATAGGACCGAGTGGATAGTTTGGAAAGGCCGTCATCCAGTAGTGGATAGATCTAGGCTAACTATGTGGCAACAAACATTGTAAGAGTGCAAATTGAAAATTCTTCATACTTTGTTAATGATGCATCAACAATCATCTGATAGGCTGCAGAATTTTAACAACACACGACGAATGAAGGACGAAGCTCTTACTAAAATTACTTTAATAGCGATAATTTGTGAACAGATATCGATATTTGTTTAATTTTTGATATCATGCAAATTAATCGACCGTGCTTAGTAATTTCAGTTTAAAATCGGACGAGATAACTCGCAAAATTTATATGTGCGGCCTGTTGATCACGGCCCTATAGAGCGATAAAACTCGCTGAAGGAATAGCACCGGTTAAAAAAGAAGAAAAATAAATAAACTGCTACCTGTGCGTTATTTATTGAATTCTGGTTGCAGACCACTACCAAAGTTTTCTCACATGACAATTTTTTTTAATTGATTAAGTAGTTGATAATATAAGAATATTATGTAGCTCTATTCACATGACTAGTGCTATACTAATGCTCCCGGTAGGTAGGTTAATAACGAATAAATACGGTCCATTTGGTTATTTATGCGTAGCTGGATTTTTAATTGCTGTGGCATTAAATCTCGTCTCGGAGAAGACGTTCTGCAGGTGAACTATGACTTAACACGAAGAGGTAGGTACTGGCGGCAGAGCGTCTGCCGGTTCTAAGAACCGAAACAACTTATTGGTACCTGGCACCATAGTAGTTACTAAGTTACATTATAATTATTGAGGTACTTCATCATTTAAAATGCTCTAAATAGGGTACCGAGCTTAAACCAGTATGTGAAATTCTTGAGTCAGGACGTTTTTTTTCTGCCAGGGCCTTGCATATCGGATATCTTCCCTTGTATGATAATATGTGGAAGTTTATATCTCTCAGATTTGCCATGTGGCAAAATTCTAGTTATGTATTGCATTTGTATGCATTTTATTCATATCATGAAATGCGACGTATTTAATTTGGTCTGGCTTGACCTCAAATCAACAACTTTTATAAAGACGCTCAGGGACAGCTCTACCTTAAGGGTTCGTAATGAGTGTCCACATTGGCAACGAGTTGCTGGCAACCTCATTAAATTTCGATTAAAATAATTTTTGGTCTAACAAATTTTGATAATTATCGTGAAATTTAATGAGGTTGCCCGCAACGTGTTGCCAGTGTAGACACGGAATTATTAGGGACCATCCTCATATCGTTATCATGTCAAAAATACACGTCCGATATTTGTATCATTGTCATAATATACATACGTAATTACATGATTAAATGAACTATTTAATTTAATTTATCCACCTAAACCCATCGCAATGTTATAGAGATACATATTATTATTATACAAATAAATAAAGCAATGATTGCAAATTATTTAATAACATAATGATGATTACACGGTAATAAAATAACTAATTAAATTCAATATGCCCTATTTCACGGTGACACCTGTGTACAAATTAAGAAATGTATGGCGTCTATTTTTCAATGACCGGGGATCACTCGGTCCCACCCCGTCGCCGCAGTACAAATCTTGTTTTACAAAGTATGTGAATGCATTAGCGTTAGTATACGCATACTTAGGAGCAAATCATATGACTCCTAGGTGAATAAAAACGCTCGCTGTATTTCGTTGTTCAAAAGTCTATTATAATTATTATTATTAACTAAGTTTATATTATATTGTAGGTTATTTAGATGTGATTAAATAACTACTCAAATAATCATATTATTTATTCTGACAAATTACTCATTTCCTCATTTATAAAATAATAGTATTATAAGTAGCTTGGTGCAAAATGTATAATATAAGAAAGTAGGTACCTAAGTAAGTATATATATTTAATAATTAATGGCTAATCCTCACTGCCCAGAAAGTTGTTGAGCCACCACTGAAGACACCCCATATTCGGATCACTGGATCACCTTCAAATTTTAATGGAATATATTATCTTCCATACCGTATTTGTACATTTGTAATTTTAATTTTAAGTCCCTGTGTGTAGGTACTAAAAATAGGTGAAAAGACGGAAAAAACGTCGCAGAGCTTAGTTTATTTTTGAAGTTATACTTCTTTAGGAGCGTTTGGAAAATCATATCATAATTTCAATTTCACATCACGGCGTATTTGTGACATGTAACACATAATTTATATTTTCACGCGAAAAAAAACGCACTCGATTGGATTCGAACCACCGATTGTTCGGTTATCAGCCGAACGCACTACCTTTACGCCATAGTATGATACTGCAATCGTGACGATTATACAGTATAATATTATAGTTTATAATTGTTCCGTTGCCTAGGCAGCGAATTTATTATTGTTGGCCATTTGCAATTCCTTACAAACTATTACAAACTATTAAACGTCATAGTGGCAGTTGTTACTTTAAAAATAAAAACAACCGATAAATAATTATATAATTTAGTAATATAAGTTAAAGTGTATAGAAATAAACCAACGGCGTTCCAATAAGCGGTCCTTTTTCTTGAGTGTGTAATTTAACAAGATAATTAAGAGCTAGTCGAAGAATCTAGTTTATCACAAGTTTTGTTTTTGTTTTGTTACGCCAAAGAAGTATAACTTAGAAGTTAGAACGCGCGTACATAAGTACACACACGGATTTTTTTTTAAATATTATAGAGTAGATTAAGAAGCGTATAAAGTTAATATGATGATCATTAGTTGAAATAACCAAGGAAAAAATTTTGTTCAACCATTACAATTCCTGGAAATGATATAAAAACTTGAAAAATACTGCCGAGTTGAACATGCGACACGTGACAATACATAAATATTATAGTTTTACTGGGCGTCTTTTTTACGAGCGCCAAATACGATTGTCGCCGTTCTGAAAGTCATACGAATGAAGTGTCACATTTCATGAGAAAAAACATAATATTCCCAAAAAGACCAACGAAAAATATTTGTTCATAATACATGTACCGAAGCAAAAAGACTATGTGCTTCTCGTGGAATACTGACGAATTTATGACAGCCGTTAAACTCTTTACATATAAAATACTGCTAATTTCAGATAAATTACCTGCAAACAATATTAGCATAACTTTTTTAGTTTTATATCTTTGTCGCCTAGGTACGTTATGTTATATTAATATTACTGTGGAAATTTTACGAAAATTTATAAGATATAAAACAATCATCATTCCATGGCTTAAGTATCATGTTTGTTCCAGTTATGGATCACAGACTAAATAAATATAAAACAAACATAATTTGAGAAATATGCAACCAATAGAAAAAATCTTTTTGAAAAAATACGACACCCAGCAGTCTAGTGGTCCAGAACGCGAATGGTTCCATAGGTTCGTCAGTTAAATAATAAAATATAATATTGTAATATTTATGACAGTTATAGGAAATCGAAATAAAAACTCTGACAAATTGTTAAAATATCATTTTATAAAATTAAAATATACTGATTCAACAAATAATTATAATTAAATTAATTAAAAAAGCAATAAAAATACTAATAAAATCCAAAAATAATGGTAATAAACTTTTTATTACTATTTTATGTCACATTAAAATAGTTGTTTCACTTTATATTGATGGATTTTTTGAGCAAAAATTGATTCTCTCAAGCATTTTAAAAAAACCTTGAATGCAAAAATTTCCACATAAATTGTAGTATTATAAAAAAAACCTCTGAATAATTCGTAAAATATAACTAAACCTAAAAGAAATGTCAGACTTTATATTCACACAATATATCGTGCGGCCGTTACAAATTCGAAATAATAACAATCTGACATTTTTTTCCGGCCCACTCTCAATCACCAAGTTGATTTTGATATTTATCGCCACTTTTTGTTTCTGTTTATCTGAAGCGATCAATATTCAGATTGACTTTTTTATTCGTCGTATGAATTCATTATTCATTACCCCACTAATTCTGCTCTCATACGCCATCAATGTCCATTATACAATGTTATTAACACACGTTATTATAAAAATAAGAAAAAAACATAATATATAATAGCGAGTTGCTACAGCTGTTGTGTTTTTGTTTATCGGTTATTACGGTCGTGGATAGTATTACAAGTTAATAGAATCTACTAGAATTAGATTTTTAAAAAATTCTGTTTAATAACACTTAACTGTAACTCAATCGACGACAGTAAAAAAAATGAAAATAAAGAACGGAAATGATGTTTCACCATTTATAGCGCCTGTACACGTGCATGGATTTACTGGCACCAATAGTGTGTAAATTAAACTATCGCGATAATAACTGTTTACACGTCATAACAATGCTGACTGTCTCGCCAATCTCACTCTTCAAGCGTAAACAGGACGCGCTGTTGTTATTGTATGGTGCTATTAATTGATAGGTTGTGAAAATTTGTAAACGTCAAAAAATACTCTGCGCAGTGTAATTCGTATTTTTTTCCGGCAGATTCGTTACCAAGTTCCAACTATCGCGTAAAAATTCAGAAGTTCCTGAACTTTTTTGATCCATTTATGCAATCTTGCCACTTGCACTATAAATACGTGTTTACAAGTGCATTTTCTTATTGTTCCGTACTGTCAGCAGTAAATTCATGCACGTGTAAACGGGATATTAATTGCCAGTATTTCAATTTGTATTATATATAGTGATAACCTTACTTTGTAAAAAACTTAGCTAGATATAAAATTAATATAATATTATCTATCTACTGTGAGGAAAACATTAAAATACTAACCATTTCACAACGTAATTTATGTAAGTAAGTACGTGTGTCTTACGAGTAATAAAAATTTTAACTCGAATTTGCGAACACTTATTATGCCTGAATGCATGCAATTCCCATCGCGTTATTTAAATCCAAATCTCCGGCGAGATTGCAGTCTCTTTGCCCGCTTGCCGCGTTTTAAAGTAAGTAGTGTTCGATAAATTTCCCGACAATAAAAGCGTCGGATGGCGAGTCGGCCGCCCGCGCACCGACAGATAAATATGTCTCAGTTGACGCTGTGGACGCCAGGGACAGCAAAGCAAACGGATAGTCTTCAACGAGCTATAATAGTACTTAGTGTAATTTTAAATGTAGTGAAGTTTTATGTTATTCAATTAATTTCCCATAGTGAATCTATTTAGTAAAGTGGAAAGCTTTAAAGTGGAATTAGTGTAGAAGGTTTTGCTGATAAAGTACCTAGTCCATATGTATTACTCAGTTAATGAATCGTGATTAATTTAATGTACTTAATTATTTAGCATCTAAACATATAACTTAAATATGACAATGTATATTGTTTTAATACCAATTAGCCTACTACCTAATTACCAATACTCAAACAGCTTCATTATGAATATTTCATATTTCAAAATTAATTCTGTTACTTTATCTTTAACTGCTTATTCTGCTAGTTGCCTGGTATAAATTATTTTTTTTGGGACTAATTGACATAGCTATCTGACAGAAAAACTTTTTCTGATTTATTACAAAATTAATAAAATGAAAATGACATTTTTACTGAAAGAATTTTTGAAATATATACTGAAATTATTCTGTAGCAAAAAACATTTTTAAAAGCTAACCTAACCCAATACCTACATGTAAAGCAAATACGATCATTAATTATTCAATCGGTATTTTTACGATTCCAGAATAATTTAAATCAAAATTAGAATGAATTTTATACGTAAATATCACGTCAACACGTCTTATGCAATAAGTTCAGAAATAATCCACATGCAAAGTTCATTAAAAAATAAGAACATTAAATATTGATAATTCCAAAACTACAATGAAATTCCAGTACGCCCATGTCGAGTCCTGCTTAAAGCTTTACTGTCGTTGGACGAATTGACGATTTTTATTATAACTTTGAAAAAAAATCGTTACGTAACTATTGTTGACTCTGCATCTAGAATAAAACTTCGTACAATCCAGTTGTCATACGGATCAGCTCATAGCCTTTAACGACACTACTATGTCCATAAACGAGATGCGAATTCACAATACCTACTGTCAGACGATACATAAAAGAAAAAAAATGGTGACATATAAATTGATATAAAAAAATATATTCAATGTTAAACGAATGTCACGTCGTGTAGACTTACGCACGTCAAAAAAGACAAACTATATTGTCAAATATAAACCGATAAAACCCTCCGATTAGATTCGATCTATCAAAGTAAGTACCTAACACAAATATAATTTATTAATGTAGGTATGTGGTATACTATATTGATGACGAATGCCCACCTAATGGATACTTTGAAAGGAGTATTCTCGGGCGAATAAATAAACGTGTTAATTAATGAGGAGTGTATGGAATCCAACAGAATGAAAATCTATACGACTCTCCATACATACAGAAATGCAAGGATTTAGATGAACGGGTGTCCCCGCAATTAGGGGTATCATACCGAAAGAAAAAGTATATATACCTGGTATCAGTATCGTATCAAAAGAAAGTATCGAAGTATCTGTAAAAAAGACTCGATGCATTTTTAATGCCCCATTGAGGCTAAGTTCGTCGACGCTGATATTGATATGTCATCTACTAAAGGTCTGATCTCTGATACTGCAGCGCATCTATTCTATACACAGGACTGCTTTCGGCCGCTACGGCAGCTATCTAGGGTAGGTTCGTATCGAAGTATTAGCATTTATTGTAACAATTACAATAAGTTAGTTGTAACTGTTACAGTGAGTGCTATGTTTTAACAGCACTTTATTTGGCTGTGGTAAATTTTAGAGTGACAGTTTTGACTGTTTAGACGGCTAACTTATTGTAATTGTTACAATAAGTGCTAATACTTCGACACAAACCTACCCTAGATAACTGCCGTAGTAGCCAAAAGCAGTATTGTGTATAGATTAGATGCGCAGAGGTATTATAACACTGTTACTATCTAAATGGGTGTGATTGTTCATAATAGGTACTACTTACAAACGTCTACAATACAATCTAACACGTATTCAAGAAACACTTCCATTTACCAGTCTACCACAAATTAATACAACAATATTTTCAAAACTGACGCACTAAAGCAGTGATTAAAAAAAATCGTCTTTGTGTTTACTACATAGTTGTCAGATTGTGTAATATACTATCGCATATCACTGTTATATATCTGTCCATTTATAACTAGATTCCGTTCACATGACACAGGAGCAATCTGCAATTTCTCTCACACAATTTCAATAGGCTAGACATGTTTTTATTTAGTTTTTTTAAAGAATTATAATAAACGATCGATAACATGCGCGGCCACGTCCTAACAAACAATAAAAACATTAAGCTCGGCTATTACCAAATAAAATGTAGCCACTGCAAAAAAATCACGTTTTTACAGAAGATGAGGATGGCATAGTATCACGATCGTCTTGAATTTCATTAACTACGTAATAACGTGATTACACATATAAAATAATAATTTTATTTTTATTTCATTCAACGCACATATTGACGACAGTGTTATTATTAATTTAGGCAAATATTACTAATATAAGCATTGACTCTAGAACTCTTGGTGGTGACCCCAAAACCTAGCAACCAATAATGGTGTCGAAATAACTTTTCATACAAAACAGAATTAACTCCAGAGTCCAGAAACGAAACACTATTCATCCTGTAAGTTCCGTTGCTGTGGATGACCCGCCTGGGTAGCTGCTACTACAATTAATTGATTTACGAGTACGCAGTCGAGCCAGTGGCATTTTGTATGCCATTTTATCATTTCACTTTTGTAATAATATAGTAGGTACCAATATAATAGCGTCACCCCAAAATCAAAAGGGCACTTGTGATATTTTGATGATTTACAGTTATGAATGTAGTTTTTTTCGTATTTTTTTCTCTACATTATAACCAAATGGCATTTTGTTGAGCTAAATCCATGAATTAATCACAATTTACAAAACAAAATAAAGGTAACTAAATTGTGTACTTCAAACTAATCTTCAATTATTAACGTATTTTAATTAACAAAAACGTAACATGTACACAACTTTTCCAGTCTATGTGCAGTAGTTATATAATAATATTAGAAAAAGGTACTATCTGTAATTATTTTAATATGTTTAAAAGCCTTTGTACAAAAAAAAATCATTTTGTTACAGAAAAGTGTGACGGGAATTTTCACAAGATTTGAAAAAATAAAAAAATAAAAAATACATTTAAATCTTTGAGTAATAAGTCACACGTGCCCTGAAATTCATTTCAAAATATTAAGAAATAACCTCTACACGATTCTTTTTTTCACCCAAGAAAACTAAAAATGCATTTTTCTGAAAACTCGATTTTTGCACAAGTGCCCTTTCGCTTGTGGGGCGACGATATTATTGTATATATAAGAAGAGAAGATCAATCATTGGATAAGTTAGCAGACCAGAGTAATTGATGTGACAGGTGTTGCTACCTCCTGAAATGAAAATAAGCCGACATGTCAGTCGACTATCGGCACACAGCAGCACCCTAGAACCTAGAGGCACTAAACGTCCACCCTACAAACTGCTGGACCAATGGATTAATTACATCTGGTGCACATAAGTAGCATCAAATAGCTAAGATGTGTTGAAGTCGTAGAAGGCCTTCATTCAGCGCTGTATAGATCATCAGATGTCGCAGCCCGATCTAAACTAATTATTGTGTATGTGTATACCATTCAACTAACCTACCTGAATTTTTATCTATAAAACAAATGTTATAATATTTTTTATAGTCCGAAACTGTTGTAGAGACCCAAAACTTTATATACAAAATTGACAAGAAAATGTATAATCTAGTATTGGTCACTAGTAAGATCAGTATTTACGCGATTCGATATTTATAATACCCTCTTATAACATTGTGTAAAACTAACATAAGTCAAAATCTAAACTGCATACTTAGCCAATCACTAAATCGTGAGCGTGAACATTAATAATAAATGCCATTCTTCTATCTTTAGGTAATAGTGTATTTACTTTCTAATAAATTGTAGGAATCTTTATGTATACGTAAATAGGTACTATGAATAGAATTAATCTTAAAACTGCTCAAAATCTCTTTAGATTATCTTGTTATGTTTATAAATAATTGTCTAGCCACTGTTCTATTTTCAGAAAATATTTTAATGCGAATATCGTGCTTTAAAAAAAGCTTATTTTTAAGATACGTGTAATGTTTAAAGTTTAACCAGTATCCACTTTTTAATAGCTATTACAATACGGTAGAGGTTAAAGTTAAGAGTTTGTTATGTAAGTAATCGTTTTTTGAGAGTGTATAATTAATTATTTTTAGTGTGAGTTTTCCGTTTCATCATAATATGTAGATATATGCGATAACGTAAAATTTGAATGCTTAAATAAATAAGTATAAATCCATTAAAGTGCTGAGTAGACACAGGAACCGTGTTCTTAGAAATCACGTAAATTGTTTTTACAAATATTTGATTGTTATTATTTTATATTTTGTAAATGAGTTATTGTTGTCTAAAGATATATTATCATTAAATTTAGAAAAGCTTTGAGTATATTTATTTAATTTATCAGTGTTTTATGTGGGCTTGACAAAATATATTTTTAAATTAGTTATCGGTGCATATTATTATAAAAATATGTCAAAAAAAAATAGGCGGGATTGCGGAGCGTATACAATGTTATAAATTAAACAAACTACAAAATCATAGAATACATTCACTTATCTCCGTTGTTGTCTAATTGAAATTCTATTTTTCTTGAGAGTAGGATTTATTTGCTTGTATCTACGCAGTTATATACGGGAATTTTTTTTGGTCATTAATTATTAACAGGTGTGAAAACTGCGCCTAACTCGTTTTTTTATAAATATGTAAAAATCTCAGCCTAATAAATTTTACATGTTGTGATTCAGTATGTAGCATACATATTTAATTATAAACGTAAGGAATCTTCAATCTAGAAAATATACACTATTCCTCAGTAGGTATATTTTTACTTAGAGCATCTCTTGCAGTTCTTTTGACATACCAATAATTAGTGTATTAAATATTTTTTACCTGAATATCACTTATATCGCTTTGGTCTTCGAACGTTCAATTATTTAATTATTACAAAATAAAAGAGATCAGCATAAATCTGGTAGGATATAATAAAGAATAAACATTCTTACGTGACGTGACCCCACGCCTAATAAACCATTTTAATTGCTCCGCCAATACCAGCTGTGATGTTACGTATGAAATAAAACGTAAAAGAGACAATTTAAATAATATAAATGTGTGGAGATTATTTTTTTGCATGTGGCACAATTAAAAACGGATTTTTAACGTGTACATTATTTACGGCACTGACCTTTACCTGCGATAGTAAAAAAACGTGTGAATTTTAGAAATACGCTCTCTCGGTGAGAATATTAATTATTGGTTTTTTTTCTGTTTGCTTTGCGGTTTTCAATCATTGGTTCGTGATGGTGGAAATTATTTCGAAAAGGTCACACAATAGTAAAAATCGATTATCAAGCTAATTAGTGGATGTGGCACATATACACAAAGCTGATTATAACGCTAATAAAATGCAAGTCGCAAGTTAACCTTTTCATAACTATAAATCAGAAAAATGGCTCTTCATAATAATAGTTCTGGTACTTACGTTAAATAACACTAGGTGTTCATATAATAATATAGATAGACCATACAAGAAAAACAATAAATTTACAGATATATCTATATAGATGTGTGTGTATACAGGTAAATGTATTTTTCCTTTCTAGATGCCTTATCTATTATCATACGATGATTTTAACGATCTACTTCCTGTCTCTGCAATAGGGATGCTCCGACTCAACCGAATTCAAACATTCAGAGATTCTAACAATCAATAAAAACAATTAATTTGTTAATATTATTTAATGTATATCATGCAGAAAATCAAAATTTAAAAAAAAATGGGTGAACTTTAGATCGCCAAAAGCGACGTTGCCATATTATTATTTTCTGTTTTTCTAGACTATCAGCTATGCATATGGTTAATAATTAGTATTACATAACGTTGAGATATTTTTTTACATTTTGGCGTAGGTACCTACAAAAAATATCAAGATTACAAATATTAATAACCCAAATTATCAACAGTAATATTCCAGACACAACAATAAAAAGATACAGAATTAGTAACAGTATGTACTAGTGCTATAATAGTATATAGTGCATATAAATAATACTGAATTTTATAAATAAAAGCTAATTATATTATAGTTTGATACAAATAGTAACATCTGCAACTATTTTCGATTACAATGATTTTTTTTAATAAAACAAAACAATTTCAATCATGGCCAAAGGTTTGAGAAACTCTCTCTCTCCCCGAATGTCATGTTGAATTGATTAGTTCACGTATGACTAAATCAGCGCTTTAGACGTATAAATTTACACAAAATTAAAACACACAATTTGTAATTTTATAATATTTCACCTTTGCCGGGCAATTTGTTCCTAAGTGAAACATGATGCCTCCGCGTGTTTACACAAAACACCTGTTTTGCGATTGAATTTGTTTATTTATTTATTTGAGATAATTGGAAGTTTTCACACAGTACCAGAGAGATAAGGTGAGTTAAATAATAATAATAGGCGCAACAAAAGTTTTCTTTCGCCACTCGAGTGTTAGTACAAAAGAGATTGAACGGCAATCTCTTTGATTAGTACCAATTATTGCCTATTTCACGTATCAAAGGTATTCATTACACTGCCTAGTCAAATTCATTTATTACGTATAGTTTTAATTAGCGATTGTATGTTGCATAAAAATTAAGCAAAATCATAAAGTTCCGTAAACCATGCTTCACCAGATATTTATGAATAAAATTCAAATGGATTTAAATTCAAATACGATCAAGTAACATCGGTCGATTGTATTAATATTTATGTTTGAGTAAAACTATACAGATGGCAGTAGCGAAGGGTGGAGGTAGGCTGTTAAGATCCGCCATAAATAGTGCACATTAAACTTTGTTAGTCATACGCATTTGTTTTTATTGAGCAAAAACTACAATTTACAGATGGTGTTGGTTAGTTTTTAAAAATCAATTAAACCCTGCTTAAACCACACCATAATAGTTTTGGTATACTTTGGGTTGGGCTATACGACAAAATTGCGCAAACTTACACATGTTCTTTGTTCATTTTTTTTAAATTCATTAGGCCCTGCCTAACCAAACTATAATATGTAGATAAAAAATATTACTCTAACTATAAAATATCCAAAGTTATGTATGATTTATTTGCATAATTTTAGATATTTTATAGACAAACGAGTATTTTTGCACTATTATGGCATGGTTTCGCAGAGCTTAATTGAATTTTAAAAACTAATCATCATCTGTAAATTGTAGTATTATTTCAATGAAAACAAATACGTATGATTGACAAAGTTTAGTGTGAACTATTTATGGCGGATCTTAACAGCCTACCTCCACCCTTCGCCACTGACAGAATATGGTATGTCAAATTTAACCTTTCTACTTTGTTTATTAGACTAAATTCTTTGCTTTATTGGCCTATATTATACACTTTAGTGCATTAATTAATGTTAGTTTTCCGGTAGTAAAAAAAACTTTTCAAATATTTGTTTTCTAATATAATATGTTTTGGCAAATAAAACGATGTTTATAATGTCAGATTGCATAAATTCGACATAAAGATCCAGATTTAATATCACCATGCCATGATTATGTTAATTTAAAAAAATTAGAAGTTATGTAAATTTCCGAGACCACTCATTACTATCCTTTTCATTTTCTGCTCTCTGCTTAGTGATCGAAATAAGTTTAATAATTTAATTTTTGATTAAAATTATCAGATAATTTAATCACCACGTGGTTACATATATTTTTTTTCCCCTCTCATAACTTTAACATCATCACGTCTATATCGTTTATTTTATCACCAGAAGCGCGATAAAACTATAGACATCTGTCATTATCCAGTCTACTCCCGAAAATGTGCCTCTACTCTACTACGAAATCTTTTACCTGCATCTTTTAATACTGGATCGCTAAAAAGTACACTCGTCGTTGGTTCACTACCATTCATACTATGCACATAATCTCGCTAGCGTAATAATATCCCAATATCGATTTATTGAACAAACAACATTAACTTGGCGTCGTATCTGCATCTCCAATTTGCGTCATCTTGTATTGCCTCATAGATACAGCGAAAGATTATTCTTTCAAAAATATTAATTTCGCAGAGTTAATATCCAGGTATATTCTTAGTTCATCAAAAGAATAGACTATACTTTTAAATATAATAACAATAATATGTAACATAACATTTCGGTGGTGTGATTCTTTACGGACATTCCATTTATTCACAAAAAATAATTTTGAATTTGGTTTTTAGGTACATTCATAACTTGGAAAAAACTTTTGAAATAAGAAAAAAACCTTGAGCCGAGTGAGATTCGAACACTCACATTTCTTAAATATCGTACGGGGATAACCACTAAACAATCTGAATCTGAACTTCCAGATTCTTCCTAATAAAAACATACACAAACTGGGGATGTTTTTTTTAATATCTGTCAACAGGTGGTTAGAATATTCTTGCTAAGGTTTTTTCACAAATTCTGTTGTTCAATAAAAAGGATTTACATATCGAAAACTTTGTACATTTCTTGAATAAAAATAATATAAATAAATATATTGTTAAATTATACAATCTCGAAACCGTAAAAAAAAACGAATGACTCTCGAACGTTGACGTAAAGTTCCGATATCTCACGACTACCGAATACTGTCGGGAATTCCACATATTATTCCACATAACAGAACACATATTATTGTCGCTTTCATACGGCAGTAAAACTACATTTCGTCTGGACATGCCTAATGTTTTATTTTGTTTTGGCAATTCAGTTTTGGTAACTTATAGCAAAATCAACCACACAACGATCGCAATAACAAAAGATAACACCCAACGTCAAGAAAAATCATAATAAAAAACTATTAAAAGTCCGCAAAGACAGCAAGTCCGACAAAACTCAGAAATAATGGGAACTGAAATACCTAAACGGGTATGCAGAAGCATGCAACCGGTATCGAGTGCGGAAGAATACGGAATAAACTTAAACACCGTGTCAAGAATACGCCATACGTCGAATACTGACAACTGCTCTCGGTGTACGCAATTACGCTCATTTAATATTGGTATATTGAAGGTTGCAACATACACTATTTCACGTCTATTATCCGTAATTAATTTTCGTAGGACACTCACACATTCAAAACCCTGCGTCAAAATATAGGTACCTACTGTATTGGGTGTCCGACAATGAATGGAGATCAAAACAGAAATTTTAACTTCTCTCGCATGGCTTGTCACACATACAAACCCACTTTATTTGATTTTAAGTTAATTAACATAAACTCTTCTTGACTTTGGAGTACATTCAAAAGTGTTAACAAAACTCAATGTAATAATATTCGAGCTACATTGTATCATTTAAATGTGCAAATATTTACAGAGCATCGACTTAGCATCTCGGTTTCCTGTATTGTAAAATAATATCCTGAAATTCGAATTCAATGCAAAACCTTCCTACACACTTATTAAAAGCCGATCTGCTAAGTGCCTTTACAAGTGGTTGTCTGCATCGAAGCTAAATATTATGCGAGTATCAACAAACACGAATGCCTACGCTCGTTCAGGTGTGCGAATTGTTATCACACGTTGTATGTTTGCATTGTGTTATGTATTCGGCTTGTGGTCAGTGCCTTTTCATAAATACATGAAATAATAACGTGTCCTGCTCTATTAGCCAGCCGTTGCTCAGGTGGGCGGGACACCTTTTTAAAAGTAGCAAGGTCATCATGGAGTGACTATATAGGCACAGTGAGGATCCTATAACTAGCAGCATCTCGGCTGGATTTTTTTTTTGTTCTTTAAAATGTGTTATGAAAAATCTAGGTTAGCAATACCATGGCCTATTTCAGATAAAAACAAATCGTTGGCTAATAATTGTCAAACTAGTCTCGACCAACAAAAATGAGTTTTTCATTAATTATTCATTCACGCACATTACGATGGCTAGACATTACCACAGGAAGTCGTAGATTTAATGTTCAATGCGGGAATAGTTTTAATATGAAGTGGGGCAACGTATTTCGGATTAGGTATCACAACACGCCCGTCGGTGTGTCCTGGGCTGGGCTATCTGAACGATATATTTTTTTATGGAAAAGCGCTCGGACGAAGTGAAAATACTATTACTGCTTGTTACCTAATATTACAAATATTTTTATTTTATTTTTTGAGATCTAAGCATAAAAACTCACCTACACTAACTAGTAGGTACACAAAATGGAAGATTCAATAGACTAGAGAGGATTTATAAAATAGCTACTATGTAAACTCACCTCACGTGAATTCAACATATCGATATCCAACGTAATTTTGGATTTTGCAATTTCCCTTCTAATCACCATCAATGGTAGGTTAGTACTACATTAACAAATTAATAAGATAGATAGGTAAAAGCCATCGCAGTGTATCTAGATTATAAAGCAGGGTATTTTTTGGCGATCATGCTATAAACCCCCAAGTAAAAAAGCGCGCTGACACTCCCCCGAAACATTAAAAGCACATGACAAACTTTAATGCATATTGTTTACGTGTTTAAGGTTTATCCCATATTTTTCCATACTCGTGATCTCTAGCCTGTTAAACCACGCCCCCAGTAAATCCAGTTAGGACCAATTTTGTGTTTCCTTATTATTACTGTATGTACCCTGTGAGAACAAAGAATCGATACTCCCAATTTTGCAGATAGTTACACTAGCAAGAACGACAGTTTTAATTTATACGGCGGATTTTATTGCTTATGAGATATTTTAAGCTGCTGAGATGAACAAGTTCCAGATGACATTAAAACTACTATGACGTAAAAAATGCAAGATAACAGATATTGACAGTTCATGGTCGATACGTAGTCATCGAAAATATGCAATAATTCTAAAATCACCACTGGATATACGATCAGAAACGATGTAGGTATCGGTAATTTAAAATAATATGTTTTTGACGTCGTGTTTTTAAAATGCTGCATTACATTACTGGTTCTCGAGAAGTTATGAATAGGAATATGATACTTGGCAACACACTTTTCTTCTCCAATGGTGATGAATACATTTATTACATATTATTGACCGTTAGATAATAAAATGTTAACACGCTTTCGCGGCCTGCTCAATAGAAAATTTCCTACAGCCTGCAGTGGGTAATGTTATATTAATTTTGAAACCCGAGCTGTTCGCGGTGGTCAGTGACCCCGACTAGATTTTCCTCGCTGCCCAGATACAATAATAATGTTGGCAATATTAATTTAGCGCTTACAATACACGTGTTCCTGCGAGATGCTAAGTAATAAACATACAGTTTTTTTAATCCTAAATCAATCAGTAAATATTAACCGAATAAATGTATTTTAGTTTATTAAAAATACTGTCCGTAAAGTACGTACCCAGGCAATTATGCACAATTCATTCGGAAGCTTGCTTAAAAAAAACTTATTACTATGAATTCTAATGGATTTAAGTTTTGTACTATTCCATTTGATTCGTTTTTTGCGACCTGGTTTTCTATGTACACTCACTAAAAGGCAAATATATACTGACAACGAAGACAATTAACTAATCAATACAATAAAGTAGGTAAAAACTTTATTACCTACCTGTCAATACAAAATATATGTAACAAACAAATTATGAATAGTTGAAGTCTTTGTAAAAAAAAACCCCTACCTTATTAATAATAATACACTCAATAAGCATAAATCGTCAAAACCTAATAATAGATCATTATTAATTATTATTATAAACAATAAAAAACACTACACTCAAGAGGTGTAAAATCGTCCATTCTGCGAACAATGGTAACGTATTGGGAATTAATGGAGTTAACTAACGAATGAGATATGATATTATATGACATTAGAAAATTATAAATGTGTTTTGATCACTATTTGTTTCATCTCAAATAACGCAAACAATGTATAACTTAATTTTCGTTATAATTTTGAAGAATTGTTGTTTACAGTTAATTCAATGAGTGACACCAGATATTTCTTTCTATTTATTCTTTCAGAATAATTTAGAAACCATAAAATAAACAGAGAAAACGCAATAAAATAATATGTAGTTCGTCTGCGCTTGCTTGTTCTCTCTGATCAATTTTGTGAACCGAAATATTCTTGTGTTTTTATGTTTTTCCCTCTTCATAATAATTATACCTCTTTAATATTAAAGACACAAGAAAATAAAGGAATGGATAGTAAAGGATGCGATATTAAATAGTCAACATAATAAAATATTAATGGACAGCGGTCAAATCACGATATGGTGAAAACTTAATAGAGTTTTGATAAGTATAGGTTGTTCCTCGTTGCTCAAACTACTGAGTTCATATCGCACAATAAAAAATACCATTTCTTAATTTGACGACTATCCTTCGTTATATTATAACTGAGGATCTAAAAATACTGAATATACCTATAATACTTTTTAGAAGTCTAATTTACAACATATTATGCGTGTTATAGAATAGGTATATCAGTGGAATAAGATTATTGAATTATTATCAAGGGTACGTGATAAAATGGCTGCTTCAATTTCAAGATGTCTACGTAACAAAATAGTTAAGAAAAACTATGACCTGAGAATAAACAAAACACAGATATTTATAAAATACGAATAAGATTAATTATAACATTTGGGATCGAGATCATAGTGGACAAACCCAAAATTAAATGTAAGTTGCGAAAACCTAAAAAATATGACATACCTAAACAAAACAAAACCTAAAAGTACTTGAATCTAGAAATGTACGAAGTTACGAATATGCTTAGGTGAAGAAGACAAAGAATAATGCACACTTGGAAAGGATGGACGAAACAGAATACAACAGAGAAGATAGATGAGACTCAACTTCGCAAAAATCTGAATAAAACAGCAGCGCTCGAAATGGAAAAATTTACGAACCGGAGCGGTCGACAGTTTTCTGAAGATATTCACATGTTGTATGTGTTTTTTATAAAAATAAGTGTATTAGATTTTCTATTATATGGGTTATCTAGCTTATTCGGTCAAATTATTTTTTCCACGAGACGGATTGATAATTTTACCGATTTCATGAACAGGAATGGCGCTCCGGTGCGCTCCGGTCCATTTCGAGCCCTGTAAAACAGACAATCAAAGAAGAAGAGTAATGGAATTTCATTAAAATTGAGATCAATATAGAAATCTACGATGGTCAAGAATGTAGATAAGTAGCGTACTCATACGTGGATATTCGCAGATTTAAGTAGGATTTTATGGCCCCCTTGATGGTCCCAATAAATTCAACCGATGTCCATTCGCAATCGTAAAATTATAAATCTCCCAATTTCTAAACGAATTTCGCGGCCATCGACAGTAATACGGCGCACACTCACTCGTTTCAATAATTATTTGTGTCATGTAGAAAATAATTTAAAATCGAAGAGGACTGGTCGGGAAATTGCCATAACAGGTTTTCGGTCGTCACGTTATTTCACTTTGCATAATAATATTATTATTTCTCTGACGGCTGTGTTTCGATATTGTACGTTTTGTGACCGCAGATGATAATAATAATTAGTTGCCAACGGGTACTAATTTTGGATCCAGGGATGCCAAACCTAAGCACATGCAGAATCAACGCAACAACTCGAAACTTTAATAAATCCTTTGCATTGTATTAATACCGAGGAACGACGATTTATCATAAGCAATTTAAAACAATGGTGGACACTTAGTCAATAATATTATAATATAACAAATTTGGAGCCAGAAACGTTGCGGGTTGTAATACAAAATGCTTTAGAAAAAACCATTCTTGTCGACAAGAAAATGGAGGTCATTTAAATGATGTTATTTACCACACATAGATCAAAAGAAAATTAACAAATTACACTTTTATGTCAAATAAAAAATTGTGATAAAAGATTAAAATTACAAAAGATAATATAAGTATACATTTTACATCAGTCAGTCCAAGTTGACCCACCCAGTATATTTATCACGGTGTAAAATCATATTAATGTAAATTCAAAATTATTCAACTGCTTTGATAATATTTTTTTCCGCGGGATGGTGTCGTCGATTTCCATACAAACTGTATTCTCAATATTTTTTAGATAATTTCATACACCAACAGCAATAATTTTATATTCGGTATAGATGTTGCTTGTTATTTCGATGATTTAAAACGTGCATAACACAAAAACGTATTAATCTGCACGTATGCATTCATCAACGTAAAATGTCATCACACACGATAAACTAATACCTTTGTTCATATGTAATATAACAAAAACATATTACACTTGTATAAAATTTGTATCTAAAATATACCCTTGAAGCTTATCACTATGTTATGATATGAGCATAAATAATGACAATCGAATGACCCTTATAATGGGGGAAAGTTCAACAGCTACCTATAACCTCAGTAGCAAACATGCTACAATATCATGGTCAATTTTATTGGTTATAACAAAGTACGTGTTTCGTGGATGTCGAATAAATTGCATGCCGCTAATGCTTTTCTCGTAAAAAGAACAATAGCTTGAACAATAAAAACATTATATTTCTCAGATTCTAAATAATGAGGAGACGTTTAGGTTATTGTAGATGTAAATTTTGATTAAAATTAATCTCATGGCATTGATGATGACAATCATTTAATTAATAACATTGTTTATTAATTGAATTTTCATGTTTCTCATTTTATTAATGTTCAAGTGAAATTTAGTTAGATCATATTATACGAAACTCAAATAGTACCTACCTATATGTAAATAAAATCACAAGAATAACAATGTATTCAAATATAAAGTTATTGTGTGCATGAACGAGACTATCAGTAAATAACAACTATTGTAGGTATCTAACATTCATTTCTTTGAATTTTTTTCAATCACTGTCTCTCTGACAAGTCAGAGGCAACCGCGCGAGTCCAAAATGTCAACCTGAACGTGTTTACTCTAAGGCCTCCCAACATTTTTTTTCCATTTTCAATATTATTTTATTTTTAGTCAAACAAAGAGAAGCATTGACGCACGTAGGAAGTTATTTCATTATTCAAGTTATACTTCTTTTGGGGCGTTCGGTAGAGAGTGAAATTGAGAGCTGCGCGCGCACACCGTAACGAAAGTGCGCGACAGTATGAAGTTAGCTGCGAATCAGTCAGCTGTATACAAACACAAGTTTGATAGTAGAATTATTCCGTTGCCTAGGCAACGAATTTATTATTGTCGGCACACACGACACACGATTAAACGTCAGAGTGACAGCTGTTACTTTAAAAATAAAAACAACAAGAAATAATTATATAATTTAGTAATATAAGTTAAAGTGTAAAGAAATAAACCAACGGCGCTCCAATAAGCGGCCTTTTTTCTTGAGTGTGTAGTTCAACAAGATAATTAAGAGCTAGTCGATGAATCTAGGTTATCACAAGTTTTGTTTTTGTTTTGTTATGCCAAAGTATAACTTGAAACGTGCGTACATAAGTACACAAACCGATTTGTTTTTTAAGTTTTCAATTTAATAATATACGGAAATCTTGTAGGGTTCCCAATCTCTGCCAAACGCTGCGAAACATTTTGTCACAAATCGGCATACCTACCAGCGAAGAGATAAAATCGCTCTTGTATATCGAAGCAATTAATAAATATTAGCTATTATTTTTATTATTCCCGGTGACCTGACCGGAGATCAGTTCTTGGAAGTATCTTGTTTTCAGGATTATTAATTTTTATGATACTATTCGCGACTACTAATTATTATTTTTCTCTAGACGCTAAGACGCCTATTTTGTGATGAACCACGAAACAAATTTTGTGTAAACTAATTAATTTTTATAATAGTATAGGTACCAGTTTTTGTAGCAAAAATCTATGTTTTCATAGCTATTAATTCTGGTTATGTCAAATAAACAGTGGAATACCTATTACGCATTGGACATTTAATCTTAAAAGGGGTTTGTTGTTTTTACCTAATATAGATATTTAAATACCTGCGTATGTTCGACAACATAGTAATATATTATTATTACATAACTAACGAACTATTCGCAAGATTTCCTGTGATAATTTTGCTGTTGTTTGTCATTCAAAATGCCTACTTAGCAGGTGTGGCATTCGTATGTTGTTTTATGGGCTCTTAACACGCCATAATGATAATTTTAATTCGTGAAAAATATTATGATCAAGAAAACAATGATTGTTTCTATTCATATTCAAAAATGGTTTCATTCGCATGGATACGTTTATTTAAAATAAAACCTATCCAGCGTTCGAAATTTAAATGTTACCGTTTACCTACATACCTACTAAAAAATCAAATATTTTCAAATTTACAACATCTTGACTAAATTCGAATATTGAATATTTTTCTAATACCTAGTGAAGACCAAGATACGTTTGTCCGTAAACAAAAATGAACATTGTAATAACTGTTTTTAATATAAGCCTGTTTAAATACACTGAATTTCAATAAATACATTAAAAATATTGTTATAGGTATACAAAATAAATTTTTGTAGTCCTACTTTCAGTACTAACAAACCAGCATGCATGGTCATAATATTTGGCAGATTTTATTGTTTTATCGGAAGTAGCGACGCGTGGTGAAATGTGTTCGATGTGGACTATCAAAGCTACATTTTTAATCTACTATTATCCATTTTATAATCTGTATGCGGAAATATTATTATTACGACATAAAACGTTTAAATTTACTCCGCAGTGGCATTTCGTGCTCATTCCCGTATAATCAATATTAAATTGATATTATTCAATTAAACAGGAACAATTAAATGCATATTATCATATTCCCTTCTAATCTGATCTCTATATACCTAACTGCATTATTTTGAAAAGCGTTGACGTTTCATTAATAAACAATGACACTTGTTTTTTAAATCTCACTTACTTGTTATATTGTATAAGCTCCTTACACGTCTGCCGCTCTAAATATAATGTAAGAAAGGTATTAATAATAATCTGTACCCTTTTGTTTTGACAATAACACGATTATATTACATTTATGTAATAAAAACAATGAACATACCACTTTCTGTTTTCAAAATGGATTAATGGAAAATTTTATAGTCATAGACAATGATGGAATATAATATCAATGTGTTGCCAGTGTGAGGATAAAGTATACAGCATTGTTACTTGTTCAAAACCTAAATTAATGTGATTTCCAAAAATTTCGATTGAACCAGGTGTTTATAAATTATGTTGTATCATGTTTTGAACAAATTTTCCCTACAGGTACGACATGTGCAGAAGGCGCAAAGGTGGTCGCTGTACAAAGGGCACGGCCGGTAATGTCATCGATTGTTTTTTTGCTATGAACAACTGTTTTATCGACCGCGTCGCAAAATCGCACGATAAACAGATTTACCGCTGAATGATTTGAATAATATTATTATGTAATGTCAATTATTAACTTGGAAATTAACCAAAATGATTTGTCCCTTATTGCATTAGGTGATGGAGATATTATATTACTTTAATTGTTTTGAAAATATACACGACGGCTTAATATTAATTCATTCACAATAAAAATATTCCAATAAATTATTTTATTTTGATTAGGCATAAAATTAATGGAAATACTAGTAGTTTCCTTTTATAAAATGTTATGGATGAATTTGTATAGACTGTTTTGCATATTTTCATTTTGCTTTTCAGTGAATTGTGATTGGGTGATGTTGATTAACCTAATAAATGCATTTAAATATTATTTGTGTTTGCGAAATATTTTGCAGGTAAAAGGGTTAATAATTGATTTTTCGTAAACTAAAGGTGGAATGGATTCAATTTATTTAGACAACACTAAATAAATCTTAACATGCATTGCATTTTTATAATACACGTTATGTTTTGTAGTATTATTTTATAATATCTACCGTGGTTAGGTATTAATGACAATATTATACTTTGTATAATTTTTAACATAATTTTTTAATTATAATAATACGGAAATATTTAAATTGGAAGACTTCTAAAACTATATACGACTTTTCAGCTATACATGTCATAATAATCATAATATTTTGTTAGTATCTACTGAATACTAAAAATATATATATAATTAAATCTATCTCCAGAGTGTTGCAATATAATCGACACAAAAATTGTAAATCTGACATTAATTAACGACAAAATATCGAAACGACTCTTTACTCAATATATAAACTGCCATAACGAAAAAAAAACTAATAAACAAAACCTTAAATTAATTAAAAGTGATGTCGTTTTTTACAGTTTGGTACATTGTTTATCGAAATATGATTTTAAATATATGGCAAATATATAGATATAGGGTATGTAGTAGGAACGATTTACCTTATATTGACTATAATATTACGGTAGTCAGAATACTTTCGTAGGTAGGGTTTTGCGTTTTTTTTTATTAATATAAATTTCAGCTATGTCAGCATACCTCTGTGTCACCGCATTTATTCAGACGAAGGCTACCGGAATTATTCGACCGGAATATTGCCGGACTATTTGTTTTTATTAGAGGATGTAAAGACTGACAATCATAATGATTAAATGGCTATTACGGAATCGGTAGACATAAAAAACTATTATTATTTCGCATTATTTCTTTGCGACAGTTTACGAAAACCGTAAACAGAATAAGTTGTCAATACTTACCTAAGAATCATTTTCACCTTCACCATATACGAATCATGTCGAACAAATGGATTATAAAATTCAAAAATGTACTTAATTAGCAGTAGCGTGCGGTGACTTTTGCCTGAAGGGATGCTGTTGAAAAAACCTTACTACACACTACAAATAATATTATTTACATACGCCATACAGTTTTCTGACTAATTTAACCATGCTCGAATAAGTAGTCTGTATTATATCAGTTATTTTCTAAAAAAAATGTACGTTATATTAAATCAAAATAAGTATAGAATTATTAGATAAAATTTAATAAAGTAAAATTCATACAATTGCATAATAAATATAGAGTATTACAGTACTTTATCGATTATTTCTGTCGATGAACCCCATGCATATAATATAAACTGCACGCCACTAGTACATTATATAATTCATTTATAATTTGACTAATAAAACAACAAAGAAAAATACCTTTGTCGGGTCGATCATTTCGAAATAGAGATTTAAAAAACAGCACTCATTTCTAGGGTTAGAAAATATCCGTTGTATTATTTTTAATGTACGCTTTTTTTAAATTCGAAATCTTTTTAAATGGTATAATATCCAATGATTTATCGACTACATGAAAATATTAGCTAGAAGACTGCCAATGATCGGTTGTGTCTTTATTATTAGAATTAACATCGTATTTATAATACATAAAGTAGTATTAGAATCGATCGGAATACGTGACGTTTATTAATAATTATTGTGTTATACCTACCCTCCATTATCCTTGATCTATCATCTAATATTAATATTTTTTACAGATACTAGTTGAATCTAGGTTCCTGAAAAGAAAACACCAGCAGCATCATTCGCGGAGATTCATCAAAGCGTAGACAACGTTGGAGATTGTTGTAGGATTTGTTTCAAAAAATAATATATTTTGTGTTTTTTCTTTGCATGATCGCAGACTTGACATGTGCAGGCGACAGTACGCGAATGACGTTTGCAATAGGGGAACAGCAGGTAGGGTCGATTAATTTTGTGAATCGCCACTTCTTCAAACAAAACAATTCTGCACGACTGCCATGGTCTCTTCAACTCTTTCACTCCCCCATCTGACGGAACCCACTCTCGACTTCTTACACCCCATTATTGTCTTTCTGTCTGCAACTACAATTATTATCAACGTGTAAAACATCTTTCGTTTGACACTTACTTTGTACAGCACTATATTATAGTTATTATCCTATCGACAATCTTTCCATGAAAAGGGCCATAAACAATAAAATTAATATTGATTGCTTATTTGTTCTTTACTAAATATTATATTCACTTCACTCTATTCACTACTTTTATATCCACTCTCACTATACCTAATAATAATTAAGACACCGTTTGTACATAAAGTAAAAGTTGTACATACAAATTTATATTATTTTTTTATTATCTACAACATTTTTTATCATTCTATTATTGAGAGTATTATTGTTTATCAAATTTAAAAAATATATATATTGCATTTCTAATCTTTTTGCATAGGTGCCTATTTCTTCAAGTAATCTCTGCTCGTATCTGCCAACACCGTTGAATTCTTTTTAATGATAATGATTAATTAGTATATTGTCTTCCACTGATTTTTCAGTACGTATATCTCTCATTCAATGCATACTTTGTGTAAATATAATATTTATACACAGCAAAATATCTTCCTGTATTAGTTTTTTCTTTTATTGTGTTTCAGCCTTCTCTACTCTCCGCATTTTAGGTATATTATATATTATCATATTTTACAACATTTTCTTCTAGCAATCCTCATAAACGATCTACTCTGGTATCATCGATGGATTTATCATTACGTCTTCTTCATAGTAATTTATTCTTTAAGTATTTATTGATTCCTTCCCAATAACTGCTATAAATATATTTCCTAAATATTATGTATTATTAATCGTATTTAAAGAAATGCTTTATTGTTGTACATTTTTCATTAATAATAGTATCACACTCCTTCATATTATAATTATTATAATAAATACATGCATCCAGAATGTATTTGTAACTTTCATTTATTTCCATACTACTCGTAAGGCGTAAAATAAATTAGTCATTTCAATTTTAAATAGTAATATAAAAACCATAGTATTAAAGTAATTATTAATAATTTTATTCTCAATTATATATAAATACTACGTAGGTATTTGTAAATTAGTACAATGCTGTAATAGTGCTTTAATAATGACTTTGACAATATCTTGTACAGACTGAACCTAACAAATATTGTGATGTTCAAATAAAATTAAATGCTTATTTTAAATAATATATACCAATCTATACGTAGGTACCTCGGCTATGTCGGCAATTTCACTTGCTGTCAATTCCAATGAGATAATAACAGCAGAGGAGGCAATGTGAACCTATCACCTTATTTGCTCAACCTGTTACTAGCAACACTCACCCATTGCAGTTACACAATACCAATAATAATTTAGCATCGTGTAAACATTTTCATATTTGACATTATGATCTTGTAAAATGGAACAAGTTTCAAACATGTGAGGCAATTATAATATAACTCATTCATTATTCAAAGCTATTCATGTTTTAATATTAATTCTTCTGTGTAATCTAAGGTTACCATAGAGTATAGACGCCACCGTAATTTTATTCATATTAATTACAAAACAATATTCTTATAATATATTGTATTCCATAAAAAGGAAAACAAACAGTTCCAGTGAGTATTATATAAGCACCGACTCGTAGATATAAAAAAAAACAAATGCAAACAGATCGTATCAATTAGTGAAGTTTTCACATTTATCTATAAAATTGTACATAGATAGCGATGCAATGAAACCTGAAAGAGAGCAATAATAGTGGAGTAATTAAAAATAAGCAGGAATAATAAAATCATTTAGCCACACAATAAAAATACTACTTAATTTAATTAAAATTAATGACGAAAAAACAACAAAAAAAGTACCTAGCTAATAAAATTAACTGTTCGAATAAGAAACTAGTCAGAAACCAATCAGGTTATCAGCTGCCGTGCGGAATAGGTAATCGATATAATATTATTCGTATACCTATCCAATACTAGATACCAATAATTACTCACTGATTCTACTTCATATTATGCAAACGCCAATCATAATTTATAATAATCGAATTAAATAATATTTAAGTTTCATTCCATTGTAATGGATGTACAGATAATTAATTAAATTAATTATCAATTTAGTAAATAAAGAAATTTATTGTAAAATCATATTGGTGTGAATATAGCAGGAAGTTTTTTAAAGCTTTATTTATGGCACTAGAGTTTACAATATAATAAACAAGGCGGTGTGAAATTAGAAAAATCATGGTAAATTTTGTGCAAATTTTTACATTAAAAGTTGCAATATTTGCCAGACTTTAATATTTAATTAATTCAGTCTAATTTTGCAATGTGCGGCTTGCGTTTCTTCTCTCCTATCTACGAAGATAATAGGATGGCCCAACTAAACAGAGTTGTATTATTCAAACAAAAATACATATATAAAACAAATAAATATGTTGGTACTTATATCCCATATAATGATTTTTAAAAAAAACTATAAATATGTATCAAAGTAAAATTAATTGTTAATTGTTTTACCTAATAACTAGGTATAACACCACATAAACCATTAAAAATAATAACCCAACCCATATGTTATAAACGTACATGTACCTATTGTAAAATAATAATATTGTTTAGTTTAATAATTATATTAAATTCGAAGTAAGTAAACAATTAGGTACTAGGTATTAGAATATTAAATTTCTCTAGACTAATTCCCAACAACCAACTGAAACAGTATTACGATTTGACAGCTAAAAACGTACGTCACTTTTTAATTCTAATATTTTATTAAATTTATATATACGTTTAACTCAACGCACCGCCGATTATAACATAGATATAGATACATCATTATAATTTATATTTGTCTTGATTTATCTCTACCGCATGAGAGAAAACATACGCGAAAAAAAACTGTCCGGTGCAAATAAAGTAATCGTTTTTTTTAATCGGGTCGTGAAAGAAAAAAAATGATGGATACTTAACTTTCATAATAGATGACTGAGAATATTGACAGGTGTATAGGCAAACTTTTTTGTGTCACTAATCCGTCCCTGTTGCGTAGTATTTTTTGTAGCATGACATTTTCACAACACTGGTGTTGTAGTGTTATTACTTCTCGGCTTTTAAATACAATTAACCAGCTTTACCGGTGTTTTATTTCACGCCAACTTCGCTTTTACATTGCCAAGACGCGGTATTGCCTAACAATGGAATAATTGCACGAATAATTTCGGTAAAAAACTGATTCAATTGTATGATGAGACATGAAAATGTGCAAATTTAATGCAATTTCACAGTGTTGGTGAACATTTTAGTCAGACAGATAAAGTATACAAAATATCGGAATTCATCCGAGAAATATAATTATAACCATCACGATAATCACGATTTGGACAGATATAATATTGTCATCTTAAATTATGAGGTACACATTCAATAATTATACTAATAATTATGTATATTCAATATTAAAAAATGTCTAAAATGGAATTTACACACACAGTTATAATTGTTATGAGTGACCACATTTTACATGCATTTAACACTATCGTTTTTTGTGTAACAAAAACTCATTACCTACAGTTTGTTATAAATTTATAAAGTGTATTTTAAATGATTCAGCCAGTCATATTTTTCTGTTGATTAAATGACTCGGTTCCGTGAATATTAGATTTAATCCGCATAACGGTCCGATAGCTCAATTGGACAAGAGCGAACAAGGCAATAAAAAGGTTTGAGATTTAAGTCATTGGTTCAACATTGACACCTCGTATCTGACATTCAATACTTTTGAAAGGGGGGAGTTAAAATGTTATGGGTACAAAAACTATTAAAAAAATTAAATTAAATAAAAACAAAAATAATTTAGTTTGTTTTTATTTAATTTGATTATCTGTGTTTTATAATATTTTAATTCCACCTATCGAAAATATTGAATGTTAGATACGAGGTGTCAATGTTAGAACATCGATAGCATGTTTTGTGAGGTACCTATTTCAAAATCATGTGTTTTCAATAAGAATAATTTAACATTTTTTAGTCTTCATAATAGACTTATAAGCATAGATGCATATAAGCAATGCTTCCTTATTTCTCTGTTGATTAGGTATAAATTAATATGAGATACTTAGTTTCAATTTTTATCAAGAGAAAAAATAGTAGCAAACTATTAATAATTGACAGATTACGTTCTATTGAAACGTACTGATAGTTAGCATTAACTGTATCCTCCGCATAACATGAACAAGGTTGATGAGACCTTCATTTCATTTCGATCTGAAAACAGCCTATGTTTATAAACTTATGTTTTTACCTGATGCACGATTATGATAGGTTAGATGCATTTTGGTACATATTATATTATATTGTAGTTCCCGCCTTTTCAACTTTCAAAATTAACAGACGCATCATTATTTTATTGCAAGATCATTTTTGATGCACGTATTTTTGCAAAATAAATGGCAACATTTCCACAAATGTCACAAAGTTACGTTTGATTCAAATAAGTTAGGTATTTGATTCGATTTCAGTGATCAATCATAATAACTTATTGAAATTGCTCTGGTACACGAGATTGCAGAATCGTAGTAATGTGTAATGAAAGATTACATTGTTTTAAGAACATTGCCTAATAAATCGTGACAAAATATTTCATAGATTTCCAATAACTGCCTCAACATAATTTGAGAAAGCTTACATGATTTGGGGTTTAGGGTATTTTGATTTCTCATTATAAAATATAAATTAACCCTTATAATATCTACATTTATATTCAGTCATAGTTTAGCTTAGTTTACATTTATTACAATAAACCCCTTTGTGTGGCAACATTGTAAATAAATTAATACGTTAGTTGTAAATTTTAAGTAAGTAGGTATACTTCTTATCTAATTAAATAATTCTATAGCCAAAAATGAAAAAAAAACACGTTGGATGCATATTGACTCTCTTACATAAATTGTTTCATAATATTAATATTTATAGTTTTATCGAGTTTTTCGATGTTATCATGTGGGTAATTAATAATTAAGACCAGCAGAAATCTTTGTTTCTATTCGCGAATTTCTCAATACAAGATTTCATTATAATTTGTTACTTAATTGGCAGGTATTGGTTAATGTTTTTTTAAATAACAAAGGAGTATAACTATTCACTACTTGCATAACCCGTTAGGTTGTATATTTTATGTTTAATGTCATGGATAAGAATATGTTCACCTTTAATCTATGTTATATTCTCATTTTTCAATACTCTGCAATAAGAATTAGAATTTAAATTGAAATTCCATCAAATAGATACTCACTCCGCAGCTTATAATATTTTTTTAAAGTACGATTTAACTTAGATAGCTCCAACTAAAATAACGCAGTTTATGAAAATATAATAGCAACATTTTGACTATAAACAGAAGAAGCCTTATATACGTTACTTCTGTTATGACATTTGAAATTATTCAGTAAAAATGGTAAATAATTAGTAATTTAACAAATCAATATTAACATCATTCGGTCAGCTGCTATTCTGATTTTCCATCTCACGTAATTGCTGCCATTTTGTATATCCATTGTGATTACTTTAGTGCAGTTATAAACGGTTTTACACGGATTTTTCAACTAAATAATAATGTCAAAATGTAGTATTATTAATTCCTTATCTACTCATTATGGATTATCTATTTATACGCCGAGCAATAAATCAGCAAATATAATCTCATATCAGTAGTGTAAAGTTGCAATGCAAACTCACTTTTAGCTAACCAAATCAGAACACTAGTGGTTCTTTTTTTAACTTCAATTTCATATATTTAGGATCCATCTCTATAGAAGGAGGTTTTCCACATTTTTGGCTATATACCTAATTATTATTTAGCATAGTAATAAAATAATTAAACTTAAAACGTTGAAGAGAACATAATATTGTGTTGCTCATCATGCAATGTAAAAATATTTCTTTAACAAAAAAAACTTGCATCAGTTAAAACCGGGTCACGGGAATACATATAATTTATTAGTATTACATTTGGTTTTAAATTATAGTGTTATGCTCTTTCCTTTTGGACTTGTATAATGGTAATTTAATATCAAGCCTTCGCAATGTTGACAGAACGAAAAAATATTTTTCGAAAGATATCTTCAATCAGACTTTGTATTTTATTGCACGATACTTTTATGTAAATAATGTCGGCTTGCTTTGCTATAAATATTATTACTTCATTATTTCAAATAACAAATTTTATTAGCTTAATCTTAAAAACTTACTGCGAATTTATAACACATAATATTTCTTAAAATACATTTTTAATAGAAACAAAATGCTCACTTAAATTAAAATAATAGTTATTATTTTTTTATATCTATTGAATAATACAATGTATTAAATTTATCTTAATTTATATTTTGAATAACAATATTACGTTATTATTTGTTATGTAACTATTGAAATATTTTGTATAAATTCTAACGAATCTTTGGATATGTATATAATTTGTGGTAGGTATTAACAAAACATAATAATGTAAATGCAATAGTGTGAATATATTGATAAACGGATAATCATCACTGCCTGGTGGTCAGATCATAGAACTGACTTGTAGATAATAATGTTGAAATATATAATTTAATTTATATTACTTCATCACATTTTAAATACATATTAGATAAAAATGAGTCGCCCATTTCCAAAAATTAACTGAATATGCCGTTTTATTCCTTTTTCAAAGTCGCAAACACATATTCTATAAACATTTCCAAAACTAGTCGTTTGCAGTCAGTATAACGATTAAAAATATCATCCAATTTCAAAATGGATCTTGTCCGTATGGTGGCAATTTTCAAATATTATCTTTTCCGTTGTTACAGAGTGAGTATTTTCAAACTTTTGCTCAAGAAAGTGTAATATCATGTTCCGCAAAACTTTCAAGTGTTTGATTGGAAAAGCTCTCTAGTTAAAATATTAAAAGCACCCGCCTAATGGCCCAAGAAAAAAATGATTATTTTTTATATGTGTTGCACACTCGTTTTTGTGAATATCTCAAAATAAAACAAAATGGTTTTTGGAACAAGGTAAATTTTGGAAACAGGCGAATATAATTAAATCAAATATTCTGTACACGTCACGATATAATTATTTTTAAATGTGATGATTCTGAGTTATCAAACGTATCCGTGCTATAGACAGAATTGATATTATTATTAAAACAAATTATAGCTTCATATAAAATGAATGCCTTTATTAATAAGCATTTAATATAACAAACCACTTTATTTTTTAATAATATATTAACACTACTACCACTTACCTATTCTTAAGCGCTTTGGATATATATTATTCTTAAGTCGTATGCACACTGGAGTTGGCAACATCATAAAACACACAACTCGGCTTACTGTTCAATTAAATCTAAAGAGTAAAACAATAACAATAACGGATTCAATAGTGCCCGATAGCGCAGTGTATGCTAAATGAAATAATGTTATTTATAATAAATATTTTATGCGGTTGTTACTTTTTTCTCTGTGTGTATACGACTTTATGCTGTTAATACTGATTTATTAGCTTCTTATTTGTAACAGTAAGTATTTATTTAATAATTATTTTGTTTTTTAACTGCAAATACTGCAAATATTTTTATATTATGCTCTACATACAATATTATTTATTGTACACTACTTATATTAGTGTTGCATTCATGATAATAATTTTCATTTTTTTTAAAGCTTCCTACCCTAAACGCAATTTTTCTCAATATCATAAAATTTCTACATATTTTCTTCCTCTCCAAACTATTTAAAATGATATTGAACCTGTTTTATATTTTTTGTAATTTAAAAGCATTGCTAATAATTAAAATGATTAAATTAGATAACTATGATACTTATTAGATTTTCAATCTTTTATAATACAACACTATCCCAGAAGCATTCATTCATCTCAAAGCAGTTGCATTATTTTTTAATTTTAAATATGAGAATGGAATAATTTATTACACTTCCATCGATTTAATGTCTTTTTTCATCTCCTCCAACTATAATTCCGTTAAGAAAAGTATAAAAAACATACCTAAAAAATATTAAAATTTTATATCAATTTCTAAGAAAAGTAAACATAATTAATTACATAATACGATATTATTACTAGTCAGTTGAATGAGTAGATATACTTGTCCAATAAATATGTAAAACAGGGAAAATTAAATTTATTTTATTGCCTTCGGTAAATAATTGTATTTTATTTGTATAGGATTTGCCTACGTTGGTGGAGCGTGCGTCGTGAACAAGAGGTTGGAGAAGGTGAACTCCGTGGCTATCATTGAAGATACCGGTGGCTTCTCAGGAATCATCGTTGCCGCTCACGAAGTTGGACATTTGTAAGTAAACCAAATAAGTTGCTTCCTTCAACTCTCAAGTGGATATGGTAGGACTGAGTTACTACACTAGCCTACCACTTACAAGCCTCCCCTAAGAGCATCGGCGTAGCTTTCAAATGACATGAGCATGCAAACTATTGAGGCCCAGTTGGATAAGGGGCCGGAATTCCCAGTCTGAAATTTGGCTTTAACGAATGGCATTTTACATAGTTTCAAAAATAAATCTTAGATATTTATAATGACATTAATATGGACGAATCATCTGGGGAAAAAAATGACACTCACTTTATTGTCGGGTCTGCCGAATGGCATAATCTGTTCTAACGTCATTACAATAAAGGTGATATTGCTTTAAATTCCTGATGCTTTTTGTTGGGTCTGCCGGATGGTTCGGTTCGAACGGGTTCGCTCAAATGAACATTGAAACATTAGAACATTAGAAACACTGCTCTAACGCCATTACAATAAAGGTCATATTGCTATAAATTCCCGATGCGTGATATTGCATAATGGAAATTGCATGACGTCTACCTATACATGCGAATGCGCGAATTTACTTGCTAGCTACTGTATTGAGTGCGTCGTCCATTGATAATGTCATTGCATGTAGGTAATTATATTACGTGAAACATTTGGTATGGCAATTCTTGTTTATAAACATAGAAGGCGATTGGGTTTCTCCTGAGAGTAATGACATTTATACTAAAGAGCCGTATTTTTCGGCAAAATGAAGCTGTATTTCTAGCGTATAATGCACAGTAGAACAACGATTTTATTATTATCAATTTAACTATGAAACGTTATAACATCGTGTTGCTTCTCAGTACGACTACCAAATTTAAACACAACATAGTTAACCATATGTTATACTAAAATAACTAAAAATAATTACCACTAACTTTATATTTAATACAAAAATAATAAATTTCAGCAACACATGCTTGCTGTTTTTAAATGCATGTAATCAGCAAAATATTTTTTTTCCGGCGACGTTTTTAATTTTTTTTTAAATTCAGCCGTATAAATTCTATCTTACTCTTACGCATAGAGCGAAGATATAAGCGTACCGAATGCTTACTCACTCGCACTTATGCTTCGTTTTTGTTCACGCCTTGGGTATGCCTTATTTTTGCATAGAGGGCCAATATTTCTATCTACTCGGCTGTCTAAAGAGATGTCATAAAACAAACAAAACTGGAATTTTGCTGCTTTTGTTATATTCTTCTTTTTGTATCATATCCATTACCGGATGTCGTAGATGATTTTGGCAATATTTCCTGTCTCCCATTGCTCCAACATTAATGTAGTACTAAGCTCAAACCAGTCTGAAATTTTTGACCTAGGACCTTGTTTTTGCTTAGCTCCCTTGAATGATAATAAAATAAATGCAGAAGTTGATATTTGCCAAGTTGTATCATTTTATATTATCTGTCATGTAAACAATAATTACTATTTCAATTAATGAAAACCTATTGTTTGATTAGTGACCATGGTTGTCCTTATAATTGTGCTTATTAACTATCAATGATGGTAAGTCAAAATGGCGAAAGGAATAAAGAGACAAAAGACATAGTAAAAAAACAACGCGTATAACACGTGGAGTGTCTGCCTTTGTGTATATTTATGAATTTATTGATGATTATGAAAGTATGTGAGGGACAATAAAGTTCTAATATAATAGGTTTATACTTTCTGTATGATTTCGTAATTATATGTGAGACTGTAGTCTTCTCCAGGAAATTTATACACAGTTGGTACTGATATAATATTATAATTAAATCACGTTTTATGTCAGTATCTTAAAGTTTTACATCCACATGTTATTAGGTTGGGAGCAGTCCATGACGGAAGTCCGCCACCATCTTACTTGGGAGGACCAGGAGCCGAAAAGTGTCGCTGGGAAGATGGATTCATCATGTCAGATCTCCGCCACACCGAGAAAGGATTCCGATGGTCACCGTGCAGTGTTCTTAGTTTCCATCATTTCCTCAAGTACAAATATCATTATTACTATATTTTAATAATGTATGTGAACCTTGTAACGTATTATACCCACATTATCAACCAATCAATCACATTTTATTTATTTCACATAATATAGTGAACTTTACAAATCAATTCACAACATGGCATTTAAAAACAAAGAAATAGTAAGTATTAAAAAAATATAATATATAAAAAAGAAATAGATGCAGTATTAAGTTATTAAACAGTAGAAAGAGTAAATACAAATTAAATACAAAGAAGTAGTACACCGAATGAGCAAAGTAGACCCTATTTTAAGAATTCATAAAACAATGCCCACATATTATACTCATCTCACATACGTGGAATATGACAATATCCGAAACGATTTGTTTGAACAGAGTTATTGCCCTCTCAATTTGCATTACCAAAGGAAGGTTATTTCTGCATCTTGAGAGAACAAACAACTGATGCTCCCGATTTCTACACACAGGATTCTCATTTACACGCGTATAAGTCTAAAAAAAATACGTGGCCAAATATAAAATCGTCTAATATTTAAACTACAGTATGTAAGCATACCCGGTTTCCCGGATCCCAAACAATTTCTCGACTCTGAAATCCCGAGACTTCATGGGATCGGTTACTAAGGCTACTGATTAAATTTGCTACAAGTTTCGCATTGAAGATTCATTTGTACTAGTAGCAAACGTTACAATTTCCAATATGCCTTTGTTTTTTCAAACACCCAAAGGATAGGATGTTGTATTAATATTATTTTTTTTCTTTTCCAGTGGTGATACAGCGACTTGCCTTTACAATTCTCCACACGAGGATGAATCGTTACCAAGAGTGTTGCCAGGAAAGCTACTCTCGTTAGATGCGCAGTGCAGAAAAGACCGAGGGACAAGGTGGGTAACATTTTAGGTTACAACCTCCGCCAGTGACGACCCTAGATAAAATGCCGCCCCTAGGCAGCGCCAGAATGTCGCCTCATTTTTTATACAGTATTTTTATTATCCTTACATGAGTCCAATATCTAATAAAAGTGTTGTATGGATACATTACTAACAAAATATCACACTAATTATTCGCAAATCTGCACGTGTCGTTTCTGATCACCAAGAACGTCGAAAGGCAACGTAAGTAACTTAGATAATCGCGAACCCGACAAAACCAGTGAGCTGAATTTTTAATGGATATATATTTTCCTTATTACTTAGTTTAGGTAGCTATTTCTATACATTTCAAATGATTCTCCTCGATTTGCCGCCCTTCGCGTAAATGCCGCCCTCAAGCGACGCTCAATCTGCCTACCCCCACAGGACGTCACTGACCTCCGCTGTAGGCTTAGGAGAAGAGTTTAGTCAACAAAAGCCAAAATTAATAATATTATATCTCGGTTTTTTATAAATTAAAAATATTTATGAAAAACAAATAGGTATAATATGATGATATTAATATTAGACTCGTATCTGTTCTGGCAGAACACACTAACTGGAGAATACTAGATTTGAGTAATTTAACTTTGAAGTTGTTAAAATGTTTGAAATAATGGTCCATCATGTGAGTTTATTAAGTAATCGTAAAAAGGATGACTTTAAAATAAAGACTGTTTATTTATCAAGAAGGTTTCCAGACGGTAAAGTTTGAAATAAGGAACATTTTGGTACTAACTCAATAATATGTCATTTTTTTGAATTAGTGTCTTCTGCCAGAACAGTGACGAGATATTATTATTATGGAATTTCATATTGATTATTGAAATTATACTTTGGAGGGTAGATAAACCCACTGGTTCAATAATGATAATTATTCATTCGAATTATTCAAAATTCTAAATGATGTACCTACTCACAGAACAGTTAATAAATACAAATAAGAAGCCACTCGTTATAGACCAGTGGTAGAGAACCTATGGCACGCGAATGTTTTATTATGAAGAGAAAAATAATACCTATAATAATAATGAATAACAGATCGCATTGAATAAAAAATAGCAGACACATGCTTTTCAAGAATAAGCATACGTCATAAGGCCGTCGGTCCTTAGGTTTTATACGACATATATAATATTATCGCACTAACCTCATCAGGCGGCGGGTTGAGACCACTGTAGCGAGAGAATGCCTAATCTGATAGGAGTAATTCTGGTGTTAATTTGTGCATAGAGAACCAAACTAAGTAATACAGTAAATAACAATTTCAGTTATATCCACAAAAATGGCTGTACCAAATAAGAAGATACGTAGCAGAGCTAGTAGTAGTAATTCTGGCAGACAGTTTCAAAATTGGTGGACCGAAATGTACGGCGTAATTGAAAAAAGTGGTAAAGCTCTATGTGTGCTATCTTATGTGAGTGGTATCTAGAACGTCATCACTTTTAAATTAAAAAAAAACTATTTTTTCCTCATGGAAAACTGCTCGGCACGTCAGACAGTTGAAACATATGCATGAAAAACACGCGTACGTAAAAAGGTTCGCCAACCCTATTATAGACTAAACATTTGAAATGAAATTTGCTGTATGACTTAATGACGGTCAGGCCATAAAATCCGAAAAAATACAAAGCCTCCTAAATGTCATGAAATATTAAACGCGTGTTTTATTTACGTGACAAACTTTATTGCAGACGTAACTATTGAAAATACCATAATTATTATTCTTTCATATTTCCCCACACTCAACATTAATTAAACCTTCTTATAGCTTCACTCAGAAGGAAACCAACTTCTCATTACTTTAAGTTCTATGGGTGGATTACTAATTTTTACTAACAACAAAAAAAGTTACCCAGTTTCGTGAAGCTTCAGAAAAGCGGGTATGGGGAGATGGAAAATGAGTCCGTATTACACCCATAGAATAATCCAATAAATATAGAAAACTTAAAACCTTTTGTTTCATTCTTTATTTAAATACCAGCAACATTTTATTTATTTCGAAAGTACAACATGAAACTATGCCACTCTCAACGCTGGCTAGCTCTATCTACCTGGGATTTGCTCACATTCTTTATTATTACAACGTTTTTCTTAGGTCATATTTTTATTTGTCCGGTGGTTGTTTGTCCGGTGCAATCGATTTTTAACTAACTTCCCGACTAGCTTGACCTTTTGTAATATATCAGAACACGATGCCAATGCATTATTTTAATACTTTTAGCCATCTTTAAGTAGAATTGATTTCATTTTTAGTTAATTCTGTTTTGTATGAAAAGTTATTTCGATTCTATTATCGTTTGCTAGGGGGTCCTAGCAACTAAATTATAAATAACATATACGTGCGTTACTATAGAAATCAATATGGAATGACATTTCATTATTCAGTATTTCTATCAAATACAATTTTTTTGATCGTTTAAGCTAGTCAAGTCAAGTTTATATGATTCAACAGAAAATTTAAAATTGTTGTATATAATAAGTTATTTTGATCTTGTAATTATTTTTATTCAGTTATAATAATAATTATTGTGTTTCTATTTTGCAGTGCTTGCTTTAAGGACGAGCGAGTGTGTGCCCAACTTTTCTGCTTCGACTCAGGAAGTGGCTACTGTGTAGCTTATAGACCAGCAGCTGAAGGTTCTCCTTGCGGGGATGGTCAGGTAAACATTCTTCATATTATATTATCTTATGAATCCTATAAGAGTGCAATCCATTCACGATCTACGAGAGACGTGATAACTGGGCAGCGGATTAACCATGATGAAAAAAGATCTCCTCTTCCAGTTAATCTCTCATACTGCTTGCAAACCTTAAATAGTCTATATCAAGTCACCGTAGTCCTTAGTCAGTAGTCCTTCTGGAAAAATGAAGCGCTTAGTCAGTGCTTATTCATCAGTACATATAACATAATTCAGACTGAAATATAATAAATCTGACGACGTCAGCCTCGCCGATGAGCATGCAGAATTAATGATTATACCAATAAAGCAAGATGTTATCATCATAGATGGGGCCAAAGATTTTTCTCAAGATTCTACGCTTAAACCCATGTAGCTTCTAAGAATCACTGACAGTTAATGTCCATGTCGCCAAACCGTAGCACCAATACTGATCTTAAGAGGACGTTCTACAGAATTGGCCTTGAGAATTGAAAATATGATTTTTTAACATGTGGTCCATAATATCTGGTCTACTAGTTAATATAAAAAGGTCGTGTCAAAGTTGTTTGTGTTAATAAATTTGCTCTGTGACTGATCCGACTCATATTTCACATTTATTTCATCAGGGCTGTCGAAGACATAATTCATAATATATATTTATAATTTTAAATTTTTATTTATAATATATATTATTTAAGTTTTGTGCATCTAATGCCGGGTCCACACTGGCAACAAGTTAATTTGCTGGCAACCTCGTTAGATTTTACGATAATTATTGTAAAATTTCTTAAGCAATTATGGTAAGTATCGTAAAATTTAATGAGGTTGCCAGCAACTTGTTGCCAGTGTGGAAATGGCTTAACATCCACTGTGGTTCACGTAGTGGCATGGACCTGGGCTTAGCTAATTCAGGAAGTCAACACCCATGATAGAATTTTTTCCAGTTTTGGTTGCATTATATTCCAAAACTCTTCTGTAAAAATCGTTTCCGAGTTTATAAATGGAAATTTCTCGGTGTACATAGTAAACAAACCTACGAATAAAAAAAGACAAAAAGGAACATACTGATTCATCGCAGTAAAATCTGGTAATCAAATTCGCCATTTTGAAAAGCGACGATTTTGCGTAAACAAATATCACGTGGTCTGTACGTGTGCGGCAAACTTCGAATGTGTTTGTAATTTTGTGCAAAGTGCGAATGTAATGTTTTCAAATAATTGATATGGATTAATTATACCATCGTATTATTTTCTCGAAATCATAAACATACTATAATAGTATTTGAGTATCAACCTATGTTCAATTTGAATTGGGTTATAATAATAATATACCCGTATATATATCAATAGTATGTTTGCTACAAAATCCACCCAAGTTATCAGTACGTACTTGCACAGGTTTGATTAAAAACCATGATGAAATTAACATTTAAAAAATATGAATGCTTAATATTATTTTGACAGCCCTGTTTTCTGATCGGCTTCATCTCGCAGGTGTTCATAAAATAATAATAATTCTCGGCGCTGCAGAAATTATCAGTAATAATAATAATATTTCTTGAAATAAAATCTCCGATGATTAGTGATTTTTGCGAAAAGATCGATTTAAATTGACGTAGTTACGACGCCGAGGTCCTTTTTATACTGAATTATATTTGAACAGCGGGCTCTTCAGCGGGCCCTTAATAATGTTTCATATGTGCGAACTTTCGTGTTTAATCTGGAGAGCTTTTAAGGTGACCAGTAAGAAACCATTATAGGATCTGTTGTAGACCAATAACTTTACTATAAAAGTGTGACCTTGACAGTAGTGTATCGATATGAGTATTGGCATTTTCATTCGTTTTGATTAACCTACAAGTTGAAGAAGAACCTGGAACTGAGGAAATCATTTTCACGATAGGCAAAAATAATCGAATAGGATAATACATATTATTATTTTTTTTCGTTTATTCCATGTCCATTCATGGTGGAAATGCATTGCAAACAATTAAATTAATTAAATTTCCAATTTCATTAATTTTAATTTAATTGTTATTGGCAAAATATTATTGGATGGATAATGCAATGTAGATAACTAGATTATTTGTGCCACCTTTTGAATTTGTTTTGATAAATGCCTGTTGTGTAAATATTATTTAGTTGAAAATGTCCCTCTGAGGCGGAAAAAACCGGTCCAAATTTATTTATTAAACGTGGAAAAAGTTGATACTATAAAATATTTTCGTGTTATTAAATTAAATTAATAATACATATTATTATTATGTTATATCTTTCTCAATTATTCCCTGATAATTGAGGTTTATTAATGTGATTTATTTTCTTTTATGCTTCCAACAGTGGAATATCAGGTAAAACAATGAATACATAGAAATAAATTACAACTACATACTTTAAAAATATACTTATACAAAATTGAATATATGCATGAATCTTATTCTTTGTTGAAATTTAAATGGCATAATGTGTAAAGATGCAAAAGGCCATTGTTACTTGATAATAATCTGGTTACATGAACCAATCGTTAATTGCATAACAAAAAAAAACTAATAAGTACTAATGAATATACAAACATGTAGAATAGCTAGATAATTATATTTTTTTTCTACATATTTCAGTACTGCATAAATGGTAGATGTGTAGCGGAACATGAGAACATCATTCCTGATTACTCACATCACACGCCCAGCTACATCCGGAGAGACACGAGTCCATATTATGGAAATGACACAGTCCACAGGTAAAAGAATCTTTTTAGCACCATAATATTTGTGTCAATTTTATTCAATAATGAATTAATAATATGGATGCTATGAAAGTATCCGTCGGTACTGGAAAAAATATTAATAAATATTTTTTGAAGGACACTGCGTTGTCATATAACTAAAAGTGAACAACTGCAAAAACAACATTTTACGGTAGAGCCATTTTTGTGTTTAGCAAGGTACTTAAATGGTTCCATAATGTATAATTGTACATACCTACTTAATAACATTTTTTTAATATTTAATAGATACCTACCTATTAGGATTAAGACAATTGAATTTTCATTTTCAGAACTGAAGATATTTATTTACTTTCTGAGAAGAAAAAAAATAGTCACATGGTCAATTTTCCTTGCATATGTAGTCGTAGTAAACACCATCATAACAAATAAAACAAAATTTTGCTTCGTTTTAAATCGTACACTTAATAATACAATTATTTAAGATATAAAACATTCAACTGTAATGTAATTATTAAATTTAATAATAATAATGCAACAAAGAAAAGAAACATTCTGGTTCTACAAAAATCAGATACAAAGTAATTTAATAAACTTTAATTTGTTTTGACACATTTCCCCTATTGATCTACATCTATGAGTTATTTTTTAACTTTATTGCGAGACAAAAATTGATACATCAAATCGACTGTGTTAAGGAAAAAGGGATTAACCCTCGATTTTTCGAAAAGTGCTTTTATTAGATATTTACAATGTATGCAACCAAGTACATGTTCTGTAAAAAGGAAGTAAGCCGCAAATGCCAAATTATTATCTAAATTCAGGTTTTAATTGAGTTTTAATTAAGTTTTGATTTAAGGAAAAAAGCATTTACCCTCAATTTTAATGATTTTTTGTAATAATTTATTTAATTAACATTAGATCGAAAGGATATTACACCAAATCATCAATCATCATGCACCCAATGTCTGTGACTATTTTTTTTATTAATATTAAACCAAAATCATTCAAAAAACGTTTTTTGCCTCTCCTGTAAAATTTGTTCTGTTTGGGTTACGTCCTTTTTCCTAAACACGGTCGAAATGTTCCCTGTAAAATTGTCAATTTTTCCAGGTAAAAAAAATGTGTCTTAAAGCAGATAGTCATTTTGAGAAACTCGGGTTAGTATGTTTACACGCTATAAATCAGCTGGGCATATTTTCCAGACAACTGCAACGTTAGTAAGAAGTCAGATAGTCATTTAGTGCATTTTCACGAAAAATGCAGTTGGGACACTCTTGCTTGTATGACGATGACTGATATATTATACTCGTATATAAATGAGTAATATTTAATATATTGTATTTGACTTGAAGAGGGTACATCTTAGCATTTAAAGCCATTTTATTTAACCTGTGGAAAAAGCATGAATAAATTGATCTTGTGATCATTATAATTGTAAATTTCAAATCCTACTAATTATTATAGTCGCCTGTGGGTAATATGTGACTATCCAATAGGTATTATTTTTTCAATATGGCAGCACAACACCACCAAATGAATTGTAATAATAAATGTTTTAACAAATTAGTCTATATAATTTAATATTATTATTGTATTACTAACAAAAAAATGATTTAATAAGCCATGGAACAACGTGTTTATAATATCCAAAATTTACGAACTGGCTAATATTTAATGACATCTCTTTCATTGAAAGAGTTATGTAATAAGTCTGAAGTTCTGCTTTCAATCCCATAACTTGTAATTAAGTTAATTCAATAGAGGAGCTGTATAGCTTTGGATGCTAGTAATAAACTGTAATAATGTTTAAGTATTTTGAAGCTGTTTTTATATTATATAATATATGTAGACCACCAGCGGTCACATAGTAAAGAAGGAATTTAATATTTTAAAACTAAAAACATTATTGCATTAGAATACCCTAATTTTACTTAGGTCCATCTACTATCAAGCTCCTGTATTGTTTACTTATACATTTGTAAATATCTACATGATTAATTATTGTTGTCGGAATTACGATATAGTATAATATTATGTTATTGAATCTGTATGTAAATAAATGTTAATGTATGTTTTGGATGTAAAATTAAAAACAGGTACCTGCTAGATCAGACGACACAGGCCTACGGCACATATCCGAGCAGTCCATACCAGCAAACCCACTACTACTATCCTAGCACGGGACAATCTCCCCAAACTTACGTCCAACCCCAATCGGTCGATCCATATAGTCCGTACACTACACAGACTCCCTACCAAGTAGTGTATAACACATTCCCGGTGACCAAGCAATCCTATCCCTACAGCCCATTGTACAGTACGACCAGAAACCCATACGACTTCAGAAACTTCCAGCTGTATCAATATACAGCAGAGACTAAACAAACGCAATACACGCTTCCGTCGTCTAGTTCTTCCTCTCGGACCGCTTCCACTGAAGCCACCACGACCACTACTAGGACGACTCCTTCGCCATTCTTCTTCAAGTACTCATACAGCTCCACTAAAAACCCGTACGACTTTAAAGAGTTTGCCACTAAACGGCCTTTCACTAAAGTTACGACAGTTAAAGAAAACGGTACATCAAATACAATAGCAACAACGACCCAAAGATCTATTTTTAGCATATCAACTACGAGAAGTACTTTCTCAACGACAAAACAAAAGTACGGGTTTATAAACAAGCTGGATTTGAGGAATTATTTCAATAGGACGACGACAAAAAATCCATACGACTTTGACTTGACGAATTACAAAGAAATCCCAAATAATAATATTAAAAGATCGTACTCCATAGGATCTTATTACGGTTCCCAAAATCGTCCCGTTGCTAATTACGCTCAGCCAAACGCTACGTCTGGGGCTCACGCGTCCGAGAATGTCGCCGTTGTCCAGCAAACGGCCAACGAAACGAGTTTAGTTTCTCCGCAGTAGACGTTGATGCTGGGGATTGTAGATTCCGAGATATTCACGGACGGTAAGGATGAAGGAATTGACCGGCGATGTTTTCTGTGCATCTCATCACCCTCCAAAAGTATTATTGTTGCCGTTTCGGGGTCTTCGCCCGACGCCATCATCGCTTGCTTCTCTATTGCAATATTCTTCGGCAGAACTTCTTAACATTGAAAAGATATATTATCATCCTTCCCCCGATATTACCGTTTAATATCTTCACATCTTATTTTACATCACTTTCTTTTCGCAGTTTCCACAACCAATATTTATTATTCTGCATAAATAATATCACCATCCAATCAACAATATAACAAATTCTTCTGATTTTATTCAGCCAAGAACCATATTATTATTCTTATCTCCCACCCTAATTAATAGACAACAGTTCATCATGGCAAGTATGTCATGCGATGTAAGAATTCAACTTGAAACAGTCAATGTAGAATAATAAATTTGTAATAAACCGTTTCTTTTATTCAACGAATAATTCACAAGATTTGAGAATGTAACATTCCATATATTGAACATACATAACTTGAAAACACCTCAAATATATACCAACTAGAATAAATTAATCACATTTCAAGAAAATACGATGCTCGGCGATATTTTCAATATGCTTTAACCAATTAAGGTACGAGCCTCTTACATAATTGCGATAATTGAAAATAGTAAGTCCTACATAATTTTTTTTCAAATGTGATTTTTTCTAGTGGGTATATGTATATATCTGAGGTGTTTTCAAGTTATGTATTTTCAATAAATTTGTACTTAAATGCCACTTTCATAAGGAAAAAACGATTTTTTCGATTTAAATAATCTTGGAATTTAAACGAAATCAAAAACCCAGTTAAATTTGTAATTTTACCACGTTTTTATTAGCTCGTTTTCTTGTTTGTCCAATACAAATCTTGTTTTAACTAACTTCCCGACAAACTAGACATTTGAAACTTTTAGAATAAATCAGAACACGGTGACAATGCATTCTTTTAATACTTTTGGCCATCTTTAAGCAGAATTGAATTCATTTTCAGTTAATTCTGTGTTGTATGGAAAGTAATTTCGGAAAAAATTCGTAAAAAGTAAAACACTATTATTGGTTGCTAAGTGGGTCCTAGCAACTAAATTATTTATATATACGTGCGTTACTATGGAAATCAATATGAAATGTCAAAATGACATTTCAGTATTCTATATTTATTCAGTATTTCTATCAAGTACAATAAAAAGTTTTTATTAATACATAGAATTGTCAAGTTTATATGATTCAACAGAAAATTTAAAAACGTGGTATATGAAAACTTCTTTTTATCTTGTAATTATTTATTGTTTTAACGGTCTTTTTTTAAATTATGTTTATTTACAAATTTGTAATCCTACACATCTTCTATTTTTTATAAACCTTTTCTTCTAAGACATATCCTCTTTAAATCTGTCGAAATATAAGAAGGAAAATCTTGATTATATTTTATATATATTTCATAATAATTATATATTATATTCTCTGCTCCAAAATTATTACTTTGTTATCCATTAGCTATTATGTATATCTTCCCTCTAGTGCCCTACATACAACTGACTTCTTTGGCGACAATATGATCCCCTACTTAATAATATAATTAATATCTACATTATAATTTTATGTTGGTTTCAGTTTCTTGAATTTTCAGATTTCATCACTTCATCACATATCTAAATATTATTTTACTTAAACATAGTTTTTACATTCTCTGTACTATTTCACGTAAGTATCGTATTGTTTTCAGCTCTAATAAACCTATTTTGTCCTGTGTATTATTAAATTTCATGTCTTATAGTTGTAGAGAATCTATTTCTGATATAGTAAACCTATTATAAAATGTATGCTTACTTTAATCTGTTTCTGTTGATTATGCCACGTTATCTATGTGCAACACTATCGTAGTTTTAAAATATCAATCATTTAAGCGATGTAGTAGTAATTAAGGCTACAGAGACACAATTTTTCATAACAGACATCTTTGAATGAAACAAAATATAATTCTTTCAAAAGAGATATATTTCAGTGAATAAAAATTCTAAATAAATATATTTTTGATATTTGTTTATTTTTATAAAATCGCGAACCTAACACTACAAGGTTCTAAGTTATTATCCTTGATAAAAGAAAGCCACAATGAAGAAGTATTTTAAGCTGCTTCATTGTTACTTTTGTTTCGCCAAAAACAAACAGTTAGAACCTTGTAGTACTCGCAAAATATTAAAAGTTTGCTGCTATTTTGTTTTTTTGATTCACTTATAATTGTACTATTGCAATATTGTCCCATGTTCATAAAATATTTGACGAAGCCAAGACGGCGGAATTAAAATTTCAAAATCACTCAAAAATTCTATATTAACACACGAAAAAGAAAACATTCCAATGAATATTTGTCACTGTATGAAAATAATAAGGAAAACAGTGATAATTTTATTTTTAAACCATATTATATTATGCATTTGACAGCTGTATGTTTTGATCACCAATGAATAACAGATCTTTTCACGACTATAATATACATCCTAATACATATTAAAATAAAGCTAGTCGACATTCATCTAAAAATATTCTTTTGAATCCTACAAACATTACAATATTACTTTCGAATATATTTCATTAACTACCATACTTTTTGATCACCAATAAATATTGTTATCAAAATATATTTTTACCACTTACCTAATTTTATATTGTCACAATATTTTATTAAAATTGTTTATTTCTTCTCATTATTTATAACTAAATATTTATTTTGCATAATCTATTTCTTTTGCAGCTTACCTTTTCTACAGAAATCATCCCACTACTCTTACAACTCACCAATATTATATTTTATAATTAACTCTGTGTGCAAAAGGAAAAGGGATATAAGTCTAAACTCACTACCTTACAGGAGAGCCAAAAGAAAATTGAAGTTTTGATGAAATTTTGAATGCATCAGTGTAATTACCGTATCAAGTAATTAAACAGTGCCAATTCGATGAGTCATTTTTCATTTTATTTATTTAATTACATACTTAGACAATATAATATCTCCCTTTTCCTTTTGTACATAGAATTTTGTCTCCAGTTTGATGTAAATATGGCAGGGTTTTTGGTAAAAATGTGAATCCGTGATATTAATGAATTTCTCTGATGAAGAAATTAATATTTAATTTTGCATTCTGTTTTACGACTCTATGGAGTATGGATGAAAATTATTTTTTTACCAAAAACACTGTCATGAAAATGCTTTAAAGTGTTTCAATTTATTTAATTTATTGATTTATAATATTTTTCTACATCATGAGTCATCTGTTAGTATTTTATTGACGATGAGCAGCTCATGTAAGTATAAAAGTTCTGAATACATTAATTAAAACTTAATGTAACTTGACGATGACAGTTTAGGTATTTCTTTACAAGAAATATACGAGAAGGTTTTTATTCATCAGAAGTGGGCACTACTTTAGACTGTGGGTCCTGTATCATAACAACTGACCTTAACGTTGACAAGAGTATAGACAACTGAATTCTTAAAGCCGCGTTGACACGGTCCACTTGGACCGAGTGCCATCCAAGCGCACTCGTATGAGACATCTTCATACTAATTATTATTCCTATCCAAGCTAGCTTGGATGAGTAGGACGCGGTCGAAGTAGCTTGGATAGGATTAATTTATATGAAGATGTCTTGTACGAGTGCACTTGGATGGCGCTCGATCCAAGTGTACATGGATCGTACTTGGACCGTGTCAACGCGGCTTAAGACAAATGTATATAATACACGAGATTAATAAACAAACTATCAATTTGCCAGTGAAAATTAGTTACATGTGTGATTATTTCAGATATTTTTATTATTCACAATGAATTACAATCGAAACCCACTGGTCGTTTTAGATTTAAATGTAAGTATTGTTAAGTTGCGTCTATAAACGTACCGCATTACTTGAGGTTTGATAGTTTTGACATGAAATAAGACATAGTGGGAGGAATGGCAGGTGAGATAAACAATGCAATAAATAGGTATAGAGTAAGCCTCAAATTACTGTGGCAGACCCAGTCAGATCCAACGACTCACACCGATTATGAAACATTGGATTGTTTCCTAGAGTCCTAGCTAAAATAGAATAATCCTTATTTCCTGAAATGGCATCAACGCATATACATGGTTAAACGGTTCCACATATTTTTACTATTCATAAAAAATAGTTTTATTATTGGAAAGTGCCTATCATTATTTCTGTAATTAATTGTAAATTTTTCAGCTTTTTCTGCACCACAAATTCTTTTTTATCATTATTAGATTTAAAAATAAAATTGTAGACTTTTGATTTTTAATATTATCTATGCTCCCCTATGATGTTTGTTTATATACCTGCCAAAGTTAAAGTTGATTCTTGACATATGGACTCACAGTATACAGTTGTGCTCAGAAATATTGCTTTAAAAAATAATAAGACAATTTTATTGAATTTTAATATAAAATAGTTGGAAAAATGAATGCTACTGATTAACAAGTGTATCTTAATCCGTCAGCTTCTTAAATAGTTTATTAACTATTGCTTTATGGTTTATTTGATGTAACTAATAGTTAATTTTTATGTTTCAGCGGACGTCACTAACTTAAGTGGACGGAAAGGCTTTGAAAGCTTTCGGTGATGAACAATATTTGTTTTAAGCGGCACGGAACTTCAAAACGCCCCAACAGGAAAGTTAATGTTGCCGCGAAGAACATAAAATTTAGTTTGATAAGTTCGTGTCTTCAGTTATATCGAAGGCATTTAGAAATGCGTAAGCTAGTTCGTTTTCTATGGTAGCAGTGACTGCGGTATCCACACTAGATGAAATATTGCAGAATAAGTAAAATCTTTTTCACGATTTTACTCGAGAAATTATACTTTCAAATTAGATGAGAAATCACAGTGTCATTGAGGTATGATCCAATTATACTGATCATGATTAAATTGCAAGAAGATTAACACCGTAGAAATACGTATTTTAGTTTGTTTGATGAAAGCATTATTTTCGGACATTATATTTTTCTGTTTGCTTTCTTTCGAGTTGGTATTAGATGTACCAGATGATTAGTACGTTTGTGCAAGAATTTCAGGTAATATTTCATCCTGTGTGGAAGCATTGAGAAAAGACCTGGACGTTGTTTATTATAAGTTGGTCCTTTGTACTATATTTTAATACTAAATCCAGTCATTTCGCAACAGCTATATTATGAAAAATATGGACTGATAATGCAATAATAGACATAATTATTTAATCACACCCACCATATTGTAAAAAAACAACCGGTCTATTAGTAATTATTATTATTATGATGATTTTAAGTTAATATTTTCATACTATGATCGTGTCTTGTGTTGTATTTTGATAAATGTTCACTATCTTCTACAGAGAAAATAATTTGCATGCAATTTCAACAAGAGTGAAATTGTATAGAATTATTTTCTTGGGTATAGTTGAACCAATCTCCTGGGTAGGGTTGTCAGTTTTATAATACGGAGCCTATAAAATCACATAATTTAAATCCCTATATATTTATTTAAAAAGTATTAAAAATATGTGTTCTACATCATAAAAAGCTGCAGTCACGTTGGTTTCATTATTGTCGAGCTTCGAAAGCTGCAAATGAAATATTTAATTTACGTGTCCGTGTTTAAGCCATGTTGCAAAATACCTGATTATCCATGTGTAAATTTTACATTCTGAACTGTCTTTTTTATAAAAATCCATTCATTATTATTTGTTATCAATTTATTTAATAAATTACCTTCCATGCAGAGATAATGTACCTACTGCTGAGATGTGTAACTACTGCAAGTCAGTTGCAGCATCCATGTGTATGCATTCGATTCAAAAATGGGCCGGATACTTCACGAGACATTAAAATTTGAAGTGAATACATGATTAATCGTATGTATGGGATGTGTGACAACCCTACCATTGGGAGACTAGAATATTATGGGTATTATATTTAATGCAATGATGATTTTCATACTATTAATTTAAAATTCTTCCAAAAAGTTCTCAATGAAGTGATAATAATATATTTGAAGTAAAATTGCTTCATTGTCAAACCGTAGTGATGACTAATAGAAAATGTATGCATTTTTCAAAATAATGAAGAATTTGAAATGAGCTTAAGACAGAAGGAAGGCAAATTTTGTAAATATGTGAAAACTGCCAATTTTATAAAAAGAATAAACGACATGTTATTCACTTTAAAATGTAATAAAAACATTTCATTTTTTACCAGAGGAATAAATATTGATGTTCGATTTGAATTGTTATATTATTTCATGTGATATATTCAACGAATTTTACGAGTAAAATATAAGATTTAAAAAATATATAAACATTCCTTGTTAATGACTAGTTTTAGGTAACTATTATAGAGAATATTATTTAAGAATATTATATTATTATTATTATTATTTCAACATTATGTCATAAGTATATATTCTTTTTCATCTCATATTTAAGTAGTGCTAGAAAACATCATCATTTTGCTCTTCGCATTGGTTGAAAATATTGCAATTTCTTTATTGAGTTTAAATTAATTTTTTTGTTACTATTTTGTTATTGAATAATTTTTCTATTTTCTTGTATGTAATGAAACGTATTTAAAATCTCATGCTTTTTCGATGTGACAATTTAAAAAAATATATTTTTATTGGGTACGTATCTTTTTTTTATTACGAAAAGAATGTGACCATTTAAATTCCTGCGTGTTGTATCTTAATTTTTACTTTAAAAACAAAGTTCGAGCAGAATCTTTCTGACGTACTTATCTGAACCTTGAACTTTCATATTGTAATATCTTAAATTTGTGATAAAATATATGATAAAATAAAATTATAAATAAGACCAAAGACTTTTATTTTACCAACAAGTCATAATACCCCGTTTACACATGCATGGATTTACTGCTAACAGTACGTATTATCGCGGCCATAACAATAAAATGCATGTGTGAACACATATAATCGTGCAAGTTGTAAGATTGCATGCATGGATCAAAAAAGTTCAGCAGCTTATAAATTTGAATGTGATAGTTGGAACTTGTCGCGATATCTGCACCTGCGAGTAAAACGATAGTAGCTAACCTGCAAGGAAAAAAACAAACTACACCGCGCAGAGCATGTTAACGTATACCGATTTTCACAAACTGTCCGAACCTGTCAAATAACACCACACAACGACAACAGCGCGTCTCGCTTACATTTAAAGAATGAGATCAGTGAGAAAGTCAGCACTTTTACATGTAAACAATTATTATTGTGGCACTATCATATACATGAAATTTAGTTGAATTCTGCAAAACACATGATACGTAATCCACTGAGAGACACACAGCGTCAAAACAACATTGTCTATAATAAAAAACTGTTTTGTATTGTCTATTAAGGATTGGTTAGGCAGGGTTTGATTGAGTTTTAAAAACTAACCACCATCTACAATTTGTATTTCTTAGTTCAATAAAAACAATGACTGACAAAGTTTAGAGTGCACTATTTATGTTACATCTCCACACCCTACTCCACCCTTCGACACTGGTATAGTAACCTGGCTCCATAGTACAACGAAATTCATGTTAATAAATAGTACAATAAAAAACGAAACGTGTAAAAATAAATTGGTTTATTTGTTGTAAAAAAAAATCATCAATAAATGCATAACCATCTTACAAATATTAATTTCATACTAAACCAATAAAAAACGACATATAAAAAATCCCTTAACCATAAAACAATATTATACTAATTAAAATTTGTTTGTCCATATGAGCTATGTTCACACACAAACATATTCAGAAATAATACGAATGCGGTAGGTACATTATGGCCTTAGTAAATGCAAAAATATGAAAAATTACTCTCGTTAAAGCAAGAATCTATTGAAGTTGAACATAATATTAGATTTATAGAACTCTAAATAGAACATACAGAATAATGATTTTTTGGTTAGATTTTTAAGTGGCGTTAATCAAAAGTTCATTATTTTGTATGTTAAGGATAAGATAATTAAGTTGATAGTCTTTGTACGTTTAATCGGCACGGTTACCAATATTAAGAATTCCTGATTGTTTTAAGAGAAGTCTCGTCACCATGGCAACGGACAAGACGCACACCAGACCAGCGGGCATGAACTTTCCGCTGTTGTAATATCTGAAAGGAGAATAAAAAATTATTTTAGCATATATTATTTGTAGTTATATTCATACGCTTTGCACAGAACACAAGAGTTGACTATTAAGCTATGTATCATTCACTAAGAATTGCAGAAAATATAGTGATATAACTTTAATTAAAATTATAAAATCAATAATATTTTAAATGATGCATTTTGAAGAGTTTTGTACTATTCCATAAGAATTGGTTTTAGCAACACGGGTTTGTTTTTCCGCATATTCAATATAAATTTATATGAACTATGGGTAGATATACATAGAGCCTAAACATACTGAAGGTCAAGCCCGGGTCACTATAACTAATTCATATCGAATAGAACAAAGCTCTCATCAATTTATTAGAACAAGGGTTTCTAACAGTGTGCCTACTGACCCTATTTAATTGCGCCCTCAATGGAATGTGAATAAATGAAAAGAAATGAACATTTTTTTATATGTTATCCTGTCAAAGCCCATAGGATCTTCTTGGGATCAAACATGTTAACAAAAAGATGTCTTGGAGAAAAGACAAAATAATTATAAATTGTATAATTTTAATTTCACAATAAATTTCTAAAAAAAGAATTGCTGTAAAAGTGGGTGTTTAAACAACAATAATATATTTCTTGTACATCCTCCAAAAGTTGAATTGTTAATATTGATTCTATAATTTTTAAGCGTGCAAGGTCAAAAAATGTTATAAATAAATTGTAAGGTCGAGAGATTGTAACATATAATTTAAATTGGTAATTTATAAAATTTTCGGTTTGTTCAGCAATGCATGAAATGTGTTAATTAATCATTTATCAGTGATGTCATTCTAACCAGTTATGTAGTAGTTATGTAAATAATATTGTAATAATAAATAACCTGTATCCCATCATTCCTCCCAAGACTGCGCTGGTTCCGAGGGACAATGAGATGTTCGATGAATCTTGGGACATCTGGTAAGCTCCATAACCTAACATAAACACAATGGTCGTTAATCTTTTGTGAATTTGACTTTAGACCAACATAATCCGAGCTCATAAATTCCAACAATGTAGCATTCACTACCTCGCACAGATACTACGTAGTCCATAGTTATTGTCAAAAAACTCAACTACCATAAAGTCAAACTGGATAAATGTCATTGTATGAAGATGAAGAAATAATGATTTTGTATCGGAGCTTAAGGCTATACTTCAGTTGAGGCATGGTCTAAAAAGATTGTGGCTAGGCGATGCGCGGATTGTGTAAGTGACGCGTGCCGAACGAAATATAATTTGCCATAAAAATTCAACATGCGTCCATTTAATGTTATGTTTATTGTTATATTACTAATAATAATAGTATATTTATTGAGATGTTTTCTTTTTCAAGTACATATGTAAAGTTTTTTAGTCATTTTTACACGATTTAAGAATATATTCATCCGATGCCATCACAAAACAAATCGCACACCTCGACTGTCGGTCTCCGATTGGCGACGAGTGCACAATTTCATCGATCCTACTGTAGAAAATTATTTGCCGTGTCACTGAAGTACGCCCTTAAATATTGGGTACATACAAGGTACTCGCGATGGCCAAGCAGTAATGTGTTTATTTAATGGTAATGTGGCAATTCCACATGTAGTATGTTTCGGCCCAGAACATGGACCTAATAGGTTGAGCAACATAGGTTGACATTTCTCGTAAAAAAAATCAGTTAAGAAATCTCTTTAGGCCATCAAGATCCCCATTGGACTGGATTTAAAAACATGGGTACTTTCAACAATTAGAAATATACCAATGTACAGTGTTTCAATTATTGTTGGAAGTATGTATCAAATTTGTATCTAATAATCCTGAGATGTCATTTCATTATAATCAGTGTCGATTGTAGTTGTGGTCTGTGGGATCTGACAGAACTAAGAGCGATTTGCGTGCTATGAATAGTATGGTTTCTGTGTAAGGCGTCTTATTAAAGAATGTATGAAATCTTGTCCCATAAGGTGAAAAACTTGTGTATGAATCTCACTCAGTCCAGGATTTTTCTATAATTTTTAATGTTTCTCATTCTTTTCCAAGTTATGTATTTTCAACGAAGAATGCTACGCCATTCATCATGGCGGTATGTAAATGTCTGAAAATAACCAATAAGTAGATATCTCAAAATATCAATATCATTCATGGTCAGCAGGTAACTGTAGATGACTATAGTACCTACAACTTGTCACATCGCGAAAATGAATAATATGGATGTCAGTTTCCCTGAATGGATTGTTCAATATAACATTATTTATGAACGTAAAACTATATTATCTGAAAGCATTTAATAGTATTTTATTATTTATAGATGCTCTTGTGAATGATAGATAGAATATTCGTTTCGAGCAGTGACATGCTATAAAAATTTGAATATACATAGTTGTTCATTTAGGGACTGGGGGTTATATGTACAATTAATTATCCATTGATTACATTATATTGTACACTGCAGAGAATAAAATAATGTATCAGATCCAATTGTATTTTCATGACAATACATGAGTAATAAAGTTACATTATTGAGATGACGAAATGTATTATGATTTACTTTGACTTACCTAAGATTGATCCAAATAATAATCCGGCACCCAACGATGGTATGGAACCTGAAAAAAATATAATTTTTAAATAAATAAAATTACAACATTTTTCTTTTCTACGGGAGTTGTTATTTCTCACTGCTAAGGGTAGCAACCTCGAATTGATGCGACACAAATTCATGATACATTCAAATTGTATATTTACTAAATTTTAACTCAACCACAGTATGCCAATAAAGGGGTCTAGGATGATTTGGCACCGGACAACTGGACGCCATGGAATTCGAAAATAAATAAACGTTAGGTACTTATAGGTAGGTACTTTAAAAAAAATATTCAATATCATTATTTATATTTGCATGATTATAATATTATGATTTAATAGTTGGTGAGAATGTAAATATTCAGACGTAAACAATGATTTAATCATGCATATGTTTAAGTTCCAACGAAAAAAGAGTATTTTATTTTATATAAAGCCTTAGGCATGGTAATTCTCAATCCGCGATAAAGAATACATTATGTTAAGAGTAAAATGAATTCAAACTACTGAGTAGTAGATAGAAACTGATTAAAATACCTCGTATACGTTCTGTATACGCGTCTACGACAGTGCGGCGTCCAATTGTCCGGAGCCCAGTCGTCCCATTCGCCAATAAAGTGGGTAAGTATTGTGATAATTTTGTTTTTTCTAAGAATGTGTGGAGGGCCACGACGTTCAAGATCACAGAAATAACATCAACGCCCTTCATTTTTTAGGAAAATGTAAATTTTTTTTTATTTTAAGTACCTACAGGAACATTTTTTGCAAATCGGTAACGGAATTCCATCCGACTCTCACCATTTTGCTGGTCACTCTGACAGACTTGCTGAAAGTGACAGACAGCGTAAGAAGGGGAATTATTCAAATGGCTTGCGAATGAACACTGGAGATCACCATGTTACAGATCGTATTACAAATAATATCATCATCTTATTCCAGTATGTATATTACTTTCATCATCAGTGGCCTCACAACTCAGTGCGGGTCCTAGCCTCCTCTGTCTCCCGCTATCCTGGGCCAGTGTCATCCAGGTGACTACACTGGCCACTCTAGCATCCTTGTTGCCAGTCGACCTCTGACAATCCGGTCTGGCATCCAGGGCGCCATTCCGTAGTAGGGCAGACTATTTTTGCTACATGGTCCGCCCATCAGAGTCTACCAAATTTAATGAATGCGGAGATACATTCAGCGAATTTCATATTTATTTTTGATGTGTGATTGATGACATGATGAATGCGTGCGTAAACAACAACTATTCTTCGTAAAAAAAGCTTTTTCAAATAACCTCCAACCTACGGAACCCGTGAGCTCCACTTAGCTTCTATGTTTTTAATTAACTGCTTTTGTATAAATAATTAATCTGTTTGCTGTTATAACAATCAGCCAAAAATATTACAACATCAAATACTGTGTTACTACTTCTGAAAAACATAGATGGGTACTTATAACATTTAAGGGTACAGTTCGGTTTTGAGGAATACAGCGGAAAACACATTTTGGTACTGTTCGGTTATACGGAATACAGCGGAAAACACATTTTGGTACTGTTCGGTTATACGGAATACAGCGGAAAACACATTTTGAAAATACCCGATATACTTACTGGATTATTTGTTAGTTTGGGTTAGTTTAGGTTGGGTTAGGATTGGTCAGGTTAACCTAACAAATAATCCAGTTTATCGGCTATTTTCAAAATGTGTTTTCCGCTGTATTCCGTATAACCGAACAGTACCCACATTTTGAAAATACCCGATATACTGGATTATTTGTTAGTTTGGGTAAGTTTAACCTAACAAATAATCCAGTATATCGGCTATTTTCAAAATGTGTTTGCCGCTGTATTCCTCATAACCGAACTGTACCTTTTAAGTTTTAGTTCATAATATAATAAAATTAAGGAATCAAAGGATGAGACAAACTTAATAAGACCCTCTTCGAACATAAGTTTATAATTGAATGCTTTGGGCAGTGTAGCAAATAAATGAGCAGAAAAGAACGCGTTTCATTAACCCCATCCAGTGACATCAGCAACAAAACATTGCATAATACCTACTACGGTAAGTAATCAGAAGTGTTGACATTTTTTTTTCAAAATACGACGTATGCACTAACCAGCTTTAGCATATCCCATTATTCCTCCAGCGGCTACCGTTGCCGCATAGGCAAAACCGATAATATCAGCACCCATTTCTACGAATTTTACTTGCCCGTCAAAATTTCCAAAACTGAAAACAAACTTATTTATACCGACACCGCTATTCGTGAAACGTCAGTTCGACAAGTGATGCACAGTCTTACCAACTACCAAAAAAATGATAGGCGAATTATTATTGCCATTATAAAAATTATTTTCATGCTAGGTCATAGACTATAGATACATCTAGACGCCACCCGTGCATTGATGAAGCCGCGTGCCGTGCGTTTGGTTTTTGGGCGAGCGAACGCATTCGTCTACAAAATGTTCGAGACCATAGACCATTTCGCTAGTGCTCGCACTAGACGCTCAGAATTACAATACCTATAATTTTCTATTTTTTTACGTTATATAGTATATTTAAGCGGTCAAAATGCAACCATTAGGTAAAAATTTCCATAATTTAAGTTATTTTAAAGAAACACTAGGTCACTGATATTAAAATAATATATAATAATATACAAATAAATTATCACGAAAATGTATCAACTTACCTATGAAACGTAATACCATCTTCTTGCTTATCAGTACGGCTACCATATTTTAATACAACACACAGAACCATCTTTTCTACTTAATTAACTATAAATATTTACCACTGACTTTATGTTTAACACAAGCAACACGGTTATCGACGCTTAGTTATGCAATAAGCGAAGATTTGCCGGCAACACCGTATCAAGCCATCTCCCAGATCTGTAAACCTTTTATCTTACTCTAGCGCATGTCGCAGAGATTATAAGGGTACCAAATACTTCCTCGCTTGCACTTATGCATGGTTTTTGTTCATGCCTTGACTGTGCTACCTAGTTATTTTGATAAATTTTGATAATGAAAATTGTTTATTCGGTACAAATTTGTCAGATATTAATTTAATAATAAGATGATTTAATACATCATTTAATACATTTGATTAATGACTATTATTCGCTATTGACTCTGAAGTCCCTTGAGATGTTAATCGTCTTTTTGCCTTGTGTTCTTCTATGCTGGCCCCTTTTTACCAACTTTTCTTCTCGGTTATTTATCTCTCTGGTTGCTCATATTGTTAAGCAGGCTGGCAGGACTGACGCTTCTATTATGCCAGCGCTCCATTGGCGAGTCAAAAGTCCGAGGACAATAAATCGTTCGATTTGTCTATGCCCTGCTACTGATCAATGAACGAATAAAAAAGTCGAGCTGTCAAAAGTAAAAAATTGCGATTATCGTAATGTCTTCTGATAACCCTATGATTTTGTGTTATTTATATGTAGACTTGCGTAAAATAATAAAGCAGTGAAAACAACACAAGATTTACGTTTTCTTTTATGAATTTCATAAATACAAATAAAAAAATAATTGGTAAATCTCTCATTTTATAATGTGTAAATTAACAAATAAATCAATGAAAATGTTTAAAACAATTACAGATTTTTTTGCGTTCCAAATGATTGCGTATTAATGTCAAATCGAATTTGCATTGCGATCGACGGACGAAGTCTGGCAACTCGGAGGTAAAATATCAAACATGTTTGAAATCCAACGAGCCTGGTCTGCGGATTAAAAAGTCCGCAGACCTGGGGTGCTCCACGCGAAAAAAAAGTCCGAAGACTGTAAATCGTCTGACTTGCGTGCCAATGGAGCGCCGGCATTAGTGGCGTCGCTTGTCTCTGCTTATTCAATTTAATTTTTTGACGCCAGACAAAGCTCGGGTAGCGGAACTTACCAGACTCCAACTTTTTGACACAGATAATTGGGCGGGGGTTCGCTATGCTGAAACCCAAAAACAATATTTGGCGGCCCCGTCTTTCGTTGAGTTGGGACTCAACGATGAAATACGCCCCTACGATCGTTCATCGCAAACCATCTAATGGAGCGTACGATCACCGGCTTCCAAAATGCGATGCTCGCTCAAAAGAAGTGTATTCGGGACGCGTTACAGCGAGTGGTCGACTCTGTCAGCAATCACACCATTAGTACGGCTCTCTTTGAGACGGTCGTAAAGGAATCGGGAACTCGTCAGCACTCAACAAAGTGTCTGAGGACGTCACCAGAATCCTTTGTGGAAAACGGGCAGAGTTGGTTCAGACGAGGCGGTAGAAAATCCTCTCGGTAATAAAAGACACCTTTACGCGAGAGGCTGGCTCTTAACAAGATCCCACCTAGCGCCGAACATATCTTCAACAAAGATAAACTGGCTATACCTAGAAAGAGGTGGGAGTCGCGAGAAGGTCTTCGATCAGACCACCAAAGTGGTTGACCAGGGCAGGGGTGAGAGTCAACCTAGCACTTCAAAAAATAATAATGGGAACCCGTATTCCGTTTATAAATAAACCCCCTCTAATAATGCCTTCCATACAATTCCAGAAGGATTTCCAAACGCGACAATCATCGCCGGAGATCACTTCACAAATCGCGGAACTGAACAAATCGGGAGTATTGGAATCGGCAGAGCCATCTCCGAGCTTCCTCCCAACCCTGTTCCTAGTAAGGAAGCAAGACGGCAGTCAACGACCCGTCTTCAACCTAAAAAGCCTAAACGGTTTCCTACAACCAAGGCCGTTCAAACTGTTCCACCATTTCAAGGTCCCAACATTCCTGCAAAGGGAAGACTGGTTAATAAAAATAGACCAAAGCCAAGCGTACCTACATGTACCTATAGCTATACAACATCGCTGATTCCTTCGGCTAGTTTACCAAGGAAAACTCCTTCAATTCACATGCCTGCTGTTCGTACTGTCGGCAGCACCAAGACTGTTTGCCTCATTAACAAACTGGGTGGCCGAACACCTCCGGGGAAAAGGTATGAGAATCGTCACTTACTTAGACGACTTTCTGATAGAAAATCAGTCCAGAGAGATTCTTCTGTCGCAACTGACTTATATGATAGATTTCATGCAGGCACTAGGCTGGATAATCAACAAGAAAAAATCTTGTCTAATTCCAAGCCAACAGCGGGAGTTCTTGGGTATCACGTGGGATACTCACAACATACGTTAAAGTGCCCACCACCACCCGTCATATATGTACAACCGTGGATATGCACGGCCGCTTTCTATGACGCTTTAAACGTGTCTGAAAGAAGTGATTTTAAGTGCTCATTCCGTACCGAGACGGAGCCGCACGGGACTGATGCTGCAACCATGCACCGTAGTGCTTAAAGAAGAAAGTTAAGAAAGAAAATGTCTGTTTTTTGGACTGGCTCTGCTGTCCGCTGACGTTAAGCGCTTTGTGTACCCGCATACTGAGTGTCACGAATTGAAATGGATGAGTCTACAGAAGAGTCGGGACTATCCCGCTCCCCATACGACGCTGCAAATTTCTCAAATGCCGCAAAGTTGGCTTTGGTTGCTACCAGATCTCCATGACCAATTGGGCCCATGTGAGGACGGACCCTGGAAAACAGCTCCGCTCGTTCGAATTCCATAAACGGGTAATCCCAGAGGATGTGTTCAACATCTTGGTGGTCATGCCCGCAGGTACAACCCGGCCCATCTACTATCAAGCCAAACTCGTGGAGTCTGGCGGCGAAGTTGCCATGGCCGGTGAGGAACTGGCTAATCCAGTGCGAAGGTTGGAGTCTTCTAGTTTGGTGCCTGCAGAATACGTCTGGGAAAAAACGGTAAGTGTGCCGCCCCTTGGGGGAGGCGGTCCACCTCGCCTGCCATGCCGCAAATGCGGTCTTGTACACAATGTCACTTACAGTCTTCCTGTAAGGAACGTCCTCGGATCTCTGCGGTGGTGTCAGATGGACACCGGCGAGTATTGTGCTGATCCCCCTCAAGAGGAGGGTGATCGATCCTCTGACTTGGACGTGCAGATCGAGGGGTAGTACCCCCGTGAGTACGGCAAGCGCGTCAGTAGAAGTTGTGCGGTAGGCTTTGGTAAGCGAGATCAGCGCAAGTCGCTGCCCGCTTAGTAGTGCGCGACTCACGAGAGTTAGGGAGTTTACTCGGGAATGCCAAATGCTGGAGGCGTAACCGGCAATTCCCATGAAAATTGCGCCGTATGCTCACTGCATACTCACAACATATCGGAAATATCTATCAACAGAGAAGTGCACATCACTTCGTCACCACCTGCAATTGCAGATCCAAAAAGGCAGTTGGTAGCTCAGGCAGGCCCAACGCCTCCTCGGGCGACTCAACTTTGCAACCTTCGTCACTCCTCAGGGGTGGTTGCATTGCTGACGTCTACAACGTACAAGCGCTCAATTATCAAGGAGCCATCCTCACCAAACAACAACGATTTCACCACAAGCTCGAGAGGACATCATGTGGTGGATTCGAGCGGTGGGCTCCTCAGGAAAGATTCACAGGGCAACCTACAATCACTTCCTCAGCACAGATGCAGCGGATTCAGGCTGGGGAGCGCAGTTAGACGAGTACCACCTCGTCGCTATAGGATTTGTTTCCCGAATAGAGCAAATGTCAATTTTACAGGAGACGAAAAACAAATTTCATTGTCGTATATTTAAATATCAGTAGATTTATCAATCATTTTTTCTACACTGTATGATTGCAACATTATCTAAGAATAGATTCTAAGAATAATATACTGGTATAAATCATTAAATGCACAGAAAATACGTTTTATTTACAAGTACTCACTGTGGATATTCGGGAAATATTTAGCGCTCTCTCAGAATAATGGATATTCGGGACAAAACAAGGACGTTCGGGATTTATGACCGTAGCGTATTGCTGCAGGGCCCACGGATTACTGAGTGGTCAAAAAGTACGCGCCTCAAATGTTATATTTATTTACACGATAATTGTTAATAATTACTTCTACTATTTAAATACTTAATGATCGTAATCACCGAAGTTCGTATGTAATAATAACATGCGGCAATCGCTTTTTCGGTTTTATTTCGGATTAAGTACTTAATAAAATAGTTTTTAAGTAATTACCTATTTTTATACTATACCATTCTAATAATTGAACATACATCATTTTTAAAATCACTTCTGAGAAAAAATATTATAACCAATAGAAAAAATCTTTTTGAAAAAAGTAAGACACCCAGCAGGAATCGTCCCTGCATCTCCTGGGTTTACGACCCAGTCCACGAATTATCCACTATGCTACGAGGTGACATACTTATGACGACAAACTTTAACTATTGGCCTTTTAATACCTGCCCATCAGTATTCTTCAAAATCAAGCGACTATCGGCGATCGGTTTTTGTTTATTAAATAAAAGTAGGTATTTACTACTTCAATTACTAACCGACATCACGGATTTCTCCAATATTTTATGATGGTACTTACTCGTACTTGCTAACAATTTTATATTAATACTTTTTCCAAAAAAAAAATCTATGTATATATTATATCTGTATATTATTATATCTATATATGTCTATAATTAACAATTAAACTTATTACAAACCACAAAATAAATATTATATATTTACTATTGGAATGACAACACAAAATAGTAGCATCTATAAATTAATTACCATTGGCTGCTAATATTATGTAGGTACCAATATCCTAAGTATATAATATTCACCAAATAAATAGTTACTAACATACATATAAAATTAAATTAACTACAGCGCATTCAAAAATAAATAATAGCATCGCCTTTATTTTCATAGAAATACCTAGATTAAAAGTAAAATAAAGACAAACAATGTTTGATTAATAATAATTTGAAATAATATTTATTTTTAACGTCATAGTAGTTGCCGGGTCATACTATAGAATTCATATAACCGTTGGGATTCTGTGTCATTTATCAAAACAAAATGCAGTTATTTAGGTTAAAATACTCACTTCCATAACTTTACTATAAGTTCAGGGCGAACTGGTGATGTATCAGCTATTAATGATCTCTTCAAATTTGATGAATTCACTATTAAAACAATAGTAACTTTAAAAACAATATCAATAAGACGAAATTTGAAAGAGGCCTCCGGACGGCCGAAAAATATGAAAGTGGGCGTGATTGTTTTAGAGCTAGACAGCGTGAATGTGGGAGCGAGATGCACGGCGTCAGCGCGGTTTGATTGGCTAAAAGTCATATTCGGGAAATAAAAACTGAGCCAGAGATTTATTTAGACCGAAATTAACTTGGATATTCAGGTACGAATAGTTGGACATTCGGGAGAACACCACGGAGTAATTGTAACTTAACATGGCGTATTCGGGCTTTTTAAAAAAATATGTCTGTTCCTAGATAAAAATAATTATTGTTTTTATAAATGATTTCGGTAGAGTTCGAATAAAGAAATTGAACTGCATTAAAATGTCGATTTCGAAAAAATGGATATTCGGGAAACAAATCCTATAGCGACGACCTATCAGGTCCATGGACACAAAGCCAATCCACGTAGCACTCCAACCGAAAAGAGCTATATGCAGTACTCTCGGCCATACAACTCTGGGAGCAAACGCTCAGGGGATCAGAATTATTCCTACAAACCGACAATAAAACAGTTGTGGCCTACATCAACAACGAAGGGGGCACAAAGTCCGCAACCCTACTCAGTCTTTGCCGTTACAGTTTCTGGAAATCGCCAGTTAGGCCAGTATATCATTGACTGCACAATATCTTCCAGGCAAATACAACTTTACTGTGTGGCAGATCATCTCTCACGCAGCAAAATTATCCCAGAATGGCACCTAGTTATGGCGGCTACAACTCCCCTATTTCAAAGATGGGGACTCACAGATGTAGACTTGTTCGCATTGTTCGTATGTCTCACGAAATCCGAACGATGCCCTTGCACTGTTCCACGATGCCTTCAGTCGACAGTGGGACTTCAAACTAGCCTGGATATTCCCGCCACCGAATCTAATTTCACAAGTATTGGCACACCTGAACACGGTAAGGGGAAATATTTACTAGTGGCCCCATGGTGGATGAAGTGTTTTTGGAGCGCAGACCTACAGCAGAGATCACTGGTACCCCCCTACCCGATGTCACCCGGTGACAAACCATCCACCTCCACAAGTCCGGGACCTATCACTCCAGTTATGGATCATTTCGGGTGGGCAGATTTAGTTTCTAGCTGGTCGGTAGAGGACAAATCGCTTCTCACTTCCGGCTGGCGACCATCCACTTTGAAGACCTATAAACCTGCATGGGACAAACAATGGAAGACATGGTGCACGGCCAACACGATAAGCTATAATACCCCCGAGCCGATTGAAGTGGCTAGATACCTGGGTCACTTATACAATAAGGAAGGTCTGTCATATAACACTAGTCATCCATAGCTACCTTTTGCAAACCTATGATCAGTAAAGACATCAGCAGTAACATAGTAGTGCGTCATGTGTTAAAAGTCATATCCACCCACAAGACTAAACCTACAAAACCTCCGATTTGGGATCCAAGAATAATCGTAGACTACCTCAAGAAAACAACACCTCTAGTATACAACCCATATGAAGTTTCACGCAGAACAGCTATATTATTATTACTCGCATCGGGATGACGGGTTCATGACCTTACCTTACTCAGTGTAGCGGATAATGGCCTAATCGATAATGGCGACCATATAATTCTATGGCCAGTGTTTGGTTCCAAGACAGACACATCAAGGCACCGCCAATCTGGATGGAAATTAAACGCTTCCAGTTGCCAAAACATCGATCCAGTATTTTGGCTACGAAAACTTATCTGCGTTTCCAATGAGAGAAGAGAAGAGGGTGGTAATATTCCGGCATTATTTATCTCGTCAAGAGGTCCCCCAAAACCTGCGACTCGAGCAGTCATCGGAAATTGGGTGAAGTCAGTACTCGCTGATGCAGGGGTACAGGAATCACCAGGCAGTACTCGATCAGCAGTCGCCTCTCTAAATTGGTTAGATAATTACCCCATAGATGACATCCTGCAGAGAGATAATTGGCGCCAGGAAGCTACTTTTAAAACATTTTACCAGAGACCGATAGACACACAGACTTGTACAGCGGGGGAACAAAATATATTGACCTCTCTGTTCAGCACGGTGCACTGAGCCTAAAAGCAAGGAATATGTTATACCTAATTCTCTTGTTAGGTTTCATCCATCCTATCTTGCAGGAACTATCTTGGTTTATCAGGTGATAAACAGATATCTCAAGGGACTTCAGAGTCAATAGCGAATAATGAAAGGAGTTTTACCTACCATTAAAACTCTTATTATTCTTGTTGACTCTGAAGTCCAGAGAACACTTACCTAGTTTCCTTGAGACATATCAAATTGAATAAGCAGAGACAAGCGACGCCACTAAGTGCTCGTCCGTGGTGGTTTGACGGGCGCGGCGCGGCGGCGGCGCGGGCAACTCAAACGTATGAACATGTTTCGACGTGTCTGTAGACAATGCGCGGGGACGGGTGTACGCGCGTGTTGTTTTGGCGCGTCTAGCTCGACGCAGGCAAGATCGTACATGCGTCGGGCTCTTCCCATACTGCGCGCATAGAGGTGTCCGCACTGAATGGACGGGCGCCGAGCGGGAAACGAGCGAGTAGCGGGTGTCTCAACCATCATGAGCTTACCGCGCGCGTCTGGTGTATTTGTGGTATTATTTTCACAAAGCATAGATAGTGCGAAGTGATGTAAAGTAGGTATACGTTTTATAACTTTGCACTTTTTACTACACTGATACGCCTCTTTGCCTTATTAAGTCGCATAAAATTATATCAAATGATATTCACTTGTATTAATATAATATGTAGTACTAAACAAATATATATTATGTAAAAATAATATCTTTAAATTTCAATAATTCTTAACGCACATATAATATTGTATACTTATCTTACTTATAGTTATAAAGGTGGGTTAATAAAAAAATGTTTTTTTTTGTCTATAATTATTCAATATTCTTTCTCATTTATCTCTTTATCTAATTTCTCTGTATTTAAATTATAATATGATTAACTATAATTATTATAATTTATATGGAAACTTTGCTTGTTGCAATATCTTTTTCTAGTCTATTTTATACATATTTGTAGTCTATGTAACTGTTTGTTTTCCTTAATAAAAAAATATAAACATAATAAAAATAAAATATATTAAGTAGGTACATCATTTCCATCCTAGAGCCAGGGTGCAAAGCTATGAAGCGTACATTCTACACCTACATTCACACCATATGAACCGAAAAGTCTTTTTTAAACTTTAACTTACATATTATCCAATATATAATCAAATTATAAAATCGACCAAGCGTACTTGATGGAATTTGAATTTAAATTTATATATTATATAAATTTACCAAATAAACAGGAATTAACTGTATCAGATGACAGTGTGTATTCACCATTGGTGGTGTTTGAAGATGCCAAAAGGCGATAGTCGGATCGCAAAAAATGACTCAAAAGGAATAGAAAAAACTTAGATCAATTAGAATATCCTTAATCAAATATTTTCTCATGTTACTCTTTTTCGAAAAACTTGTCTGGTTGTCCCCGCAGTTTCTTGTATAGGTAAGTTATAAAATTCATCTGTTAAATTAGTGCTTTCCATATTGATTTCATTGGCCCCATATTTTGCTGCAAAGTTTTGCCATTTCAAATAGGAGTTTTCCAGTAAAAACTTTTCTGTGTTTATGGTTTACTATCCCTGATTTGACGCTGAACACGACTGGACGCGCGTGGGCTACTACGGACACTCTACCCGTGCCCGTCCCCGCGCCTATTCCGCGTCGTACACGCCCCATGACTACGGCCAAGCGCTAATAGAAGCGTCAGTCCTGCCAGCCTGCTAAACAAGATGAGCAACCAGAGAGATAATAATAATCGAGAAGAAAAAGAGGTAAAAAGGGGCCAGCATAGAAGAACATAAGGCAAAAATACGATCAACATCTCAAGGGACTTCAGAGTCAACACGAATAATAAAAGTTTTAATGGTAGGTAGGTAAAACTCCTTTCATTATTATTTTATCTGGAAAGTTCTTTCCGAAAGGACGTTCTCAGTGAAAATATTTGTGTCTATGGTGAGTTATCTGTCAATCTAGTGGGGGCAGGGAATGTTCTAAACCAGTGTGATGTCATTAATTTGACAGTTTAGTTTGCGTTAGAAATTTTAACTCAGTGTTTTGATCGCTGCTAGAGTGTATTATTTAGTACGAATATAATAAAATAATCTTAAGAACTAAATCTAAAGTTTACAGTGCCAACTTCTTTCCTTAGTATTGTAATTCAAATACAAAAAGTTGTCCAAATAATTACTAGTTTTATTTATTTAGCGAAATTTGATGATGAAATTGAACTTAAATATACAATAATTTTACATTTATACTTGTCATCAATGATATTTATATATTAATCAGTTATAAATTACTTTATTTTGTAATAAATACTATTGGTAAACTATATATTTACGAATTTACGTATATTATGTACCTACGTTACTCAGATTACCATGAAATTACTGAATTAACGATTAACCGGGTACGGATATCAATGTTAAATATTTTATGTCTAACTGAATATCCTGCTGACAATTATAAAGTGAAAAGTATATTAGTCTATGATAAAGTGTATACTGAAAAAGTAGATTGATTTTGTGTTTTTTTCCTAAGGGTACTTAATTTTTGAATTAACTACTAATAAACTGAGATTTAAAAAGTGTCCCAGATAAACAAAAAGCAATACTGCAGTATTATTTTTCAAACTCTTAAAGTCTGTTTTAAAATAAGCAAACATGTTGTCTGAAGCGATTACTAATGCTAACAGAGTCACGATAAGTACTGGCAATGTGCTCAACCTGATTGACATCAAGAAAAAAGCAGGACAGAATGTGGCAGAAGAGGTATGTCAAATCTTAACAAACAATTAAAAAACGGTAAATTACTAACTTTTATTAACTAAATTTACTTACACCAAGAGTGTATATTTTAAACTATCGTGACAATAACTGTTTACACGTAAAAGTGCTGACTGTCTCGCCAATCTCATTCTTCAAGGGTCAGCTAGTCGCGATGTTGTCATTTTATAGTACTACTTTATAGGTTGTGAAAATCGGTTAACCTGAAAATGAGTCTCTGCATAGTGTAGTACGTTTTTTACCGGCAGGCATGGTCTGGCATGATATCGAGCGTGATAAGCCAAAATGACATTATGGAGGAAATGAGTTATTTTTGGAGTTAGATTATTTAGAATGTCATCTTCAGCATTCCAAAAGTGTCATTTTTTCCGTGACGGAGTTACAATTATCTTTAAATATGTTACGAAAGCAATAAAAAAAATTTTTTTTTTTCAAAATATTCTCAGCTAAATTTGTAAATTCTCATTACCATCTTTATGCTAATACCCCGTTTATACGTGCATGGATTCACTGCTGACAGTATTCTCAAGGCCATAACAAGAAAATGAACGTGTAACTGCGTATCATTATGCAAGTTGTAAGATTGCATGCATGAATCAAAAAAGTTCAGAAGCTTCTGAATTTTCACACAATAGTTAGAATTTGCATGACGTATGCGCATGCACAGTAGAATGATAGTGGTGAACCTGCCGGAAAAAATATGGATTGCACTGCCCAGCCTATTTTGACATTTACCAATTTTCACAACCTGTCAAATAGCACCATACGATGATGACAACAATATGTCTCGTTTACACTTGAAGAATGTGATTGGCGACACAGTCAGTACTTCTGTGTGTAAACAGTTATTATTGCGATAGTTGAATTTACACACTATTGGTGCCAGTAAATCCATGCACGTGTGCATACGCTAAAATATCACCAGCATTAACCGTATAAATTAAATTATCATGGCAATAACTTACTGTTTACATAATATTATAAATATGCAGATTGTCGCGCCAATATCATTTTTCAAGTGTCAGCGTGACTCATTTGTCATTGCTGTGTGCATGTTTAAACAGTTATTATCGCAATAGTTTAATTTACACACCACTCAAATGTCTTAAATCCATGCACGTGTAAACAAGGTATAATATCGCATTTGTGTTTTAACCTTTTCTATGCCTCACGATATTACTATGGCAGTATCTGACAGGCCGTTGATTTTTAACAACACACGCTGAATGTAGAGCGGACCTCTAACTACAATCGCTATAATACCGATAATTTGTGGCTTAGTATTTCATAATTATTCAAACAGATGTCACTGCGTGTTTAATTTTATAGATTATGCAAATCAATTGATAGTGGCTAGTAATTTGAGTTTAAAGTCGGGCGAGATAACTCGCGAAATTTGTATGTGCGGCCTGTCGATCACGGCCTCTAATTCATAGGCATAAAGCCCATTGACGCAGCGAGTGCGGCGCTCGCGCAAAATTTCTACAAGTGGCGCGTAAATCAACGAAAATACAACGTAATCAAATACGCCAGCGCCCACTGGATTTGACGACGCATTTTACGCGCGCACCGCATGAATCATCGTTTTTTCGCGAATCACCGCTTCTCGGCGATACGAATGAAAGAAAATACAATGGAGTCCATTCATTGAACACAGCGAGTGAAAACACGCTGCGCGAGGCATTGTCGATCGACGGGCGGAAAGCAATTATTTAATTACAGAGAAGTCATTGTTTTATTTTATTGCGTGTTCAGTTTATCGCTGGTTGAATAATGTCATCGTAAATTTTAATTACAAGACCCGAAATAATATAATATTTTTATTGCTTTGTTATGAGAGGCGCTGTAATAATATTTATTTTGTGCTGCTTGGGCCGCTTATAACATAGGTGAAGGGTAATGCGCGGGAAGAGACGTGTGATTATGGTTATGAATAAACACTGCATACGCGGACTTCGCGCGCCCGACGCGTTCTGTGGGCATCATCGCATAGACTAATTCTAGGCATAGAACCAGTTAAATGAGACAATTTTATTTTTTGACTCAACTAAAAGTAGGTACCTACTTACCTAGTTTATTAAGTACTTACATAATGAATTTTTTTTCATTGTAGAATGCAACATTCTTTATTGAACATATATAATTTAGACAACCTCAGAAACATAAGTACCTGAAGACTGCGAAAGGCATTCTTTCCAATGCTCTACTTAGTCTACTTGGTTGACTAGTTGATTTCGCAAGGATAAATAATTAATGTATGTTAATGTGGTATGATTGGCATATTTACAACGAAGACAGTCTCTTCCTGTAATAATATTAAAGGTGTATTAAGTAATATAAGCCAATTTACCTACAGTATTAAATTATATTTATGTGGATCATATTTAATTGGAAATTTCGAGTTGGTTTTGTCATTGACATCTATAAAAGAGAAATCTGTTTGTTTTTGCGCTCCAAGAAGGTTATACCTAGTTGTTTTCTTACTACATTATCCAATGTCAAATATTACGTATTTCTAGTTCTACAAAAATTAATACAATAATCAAACACCTATACACCAACTTTTTTTATCAACATGTGATTTATAATTATTAACTATTTCTTTTATTCACCAAATAATTCACAAGATTTAAGAATGTACCATACTAATTACTGAACATACATAATTTTGAAAAACACTTTCTGAGAAAATATATTATAACCAATAGAAAAAATCTTTTTGAAAAAAGTAAGCCTCCCCTGCAGGATCGAACCCTGCATCTCCCGGGTTTACGCCCCATTCGCGCATTACCTCTATGCTACGTAGTGATATACTAATTATGACAAATTTTAACTATTGGCCACTTTTAATACCCACTCATCAGCACTCTTCTAAATCAAGCTACTTTGGCAATCGATTTTTGTTTATTAAATCAAAGTAGATACCTATTACTTACTTTTACCTATTACCTATTACTTACTGCCAATAGTTAAAATTTGTCGCAATTAGTATGTCACTGCATAGCATAGAGGTAATGCGCGGATGGGGCGTAAACCCGGGAGATGCAGGGTTCGATTCCCTGCCTTACTCCCCGGCTTACTTTTTTCAAAAAGATTTTTTCTATTGGTTATAATATATTTTCTCAGAAAGTGTTTTTCAAAACTATGTATGTTCAATATGTGATTGTTGAGCTCATAAACTTCCAATGCGAAAAACTTTAAATGTTACAGAAGGGACAAAAATTGTTTTAAAAACATAAAGATGAATAAATAGACTTTCGATTTTTTTTGTAGGTCTGAGACTAATTTGATTCACTTAAATAACAGGTAGTGGGTGGCTCGTCGATTGTTTGTAATAGCTCTGATGTGATAACTACGTACATTGGAGGGAGGTATTACGATCATATTAAAATTGTTATTAAAGTAATAAACTATTTCTTTTATTCAACGAATAAGACACTAGATTTGAGAATGTGACATTCTATATATTGTCTCAGTTTTAAAACATTTTTGGATGATGTAAAATCGTATGCAAGCTAAAGTGTGTGTAATATTTATTCTTCTTTTGCAGCTTACGGAAAGTCTAAAAATCACCATTGGAGAGTGGGAGAATGCCAATAATTCTGTTGATAATGGCATCACTCACGATAACAATATACTGGCAGCGAAGAAGGGCTCAGTGGTTGTGTCAAGATCTCACGATGATGTCAAAACCAAGATGGGCGAAGATGACCGCAAGAATCTCAAAATTGGCGTGAAGATATTCGTCAATGATGATTGTGTTGAATCACTCACGGAATGCCTTGACAGCGGTGAGACAATATTTATACTTACAAATCGACCGTGTTGCATTTTTTATGTGAAATACAAAAATATGTAAGAGTTCTGTTATTGTTCAAAATAATATATAAGATTATCGTAGACTATCAAATGTTCATCATTAAAAACTCATATTAATTACTTAGAATAGACCAACGATTTTTATATGTAGTTATTTACATAAAGTGCTCAAGTTTCAAGTTATTATTTTTCAAAACACTTCACTTAATTATCACATACTTGTTGGCTTGTCAGGTTCCTAAATATTAGATAAGAATTGTTTACATTCTATTTTTATCAGATAAAATGGTAATGTAACCATTGAATTAATTATTATACATAAAAAACTTTGTTATCCACTTAGCATTAGCTACAATTGACGAGCTGAAGATTGAAAGGATCCAAGTGCACATATTATGTAACCAAGTTGATTAAATCAAGTGTACATAATAATCACAGTTTAATAAATCACTTATTTTATTCAACGAATAATTCACAAGATTTGGATTCAGGTGTAATATGCATAGGATGTTTTCAAATTATGTATGTTCAATAATATTGAATAATACAGATCTTGTGAATTATACCCCATTTACACGTGCATGGATTTACTGCTGACAGTGGGTAATTCAGAAGCTTCTGAACTTTTTTGATTCATGCATACAATTTTGCCAACTGCAGGATAATACATGTTTACACGTACGTTGTCTTGTTATGGCCGCGATATACGCACTATTGCTGGCAGTAAATCCATGTATGTGTGCGGGTGCTATTATCGTTGAATAAAAGAAGTGGTTTATTAAATTATTAGCAAGTGCAAGTACATTATAAAAACTAAATACTTGGAGTAATCCGTGATGTCGGTTAGTAATTTATTAATGCATTTAATTCATACATACCTTGATTTAATATACAAAAACCGATAGCCAACATTGTTAACGCAATTTGTGAAGCATTTCATGTCAGAACTACTAGTTAAAACCGTTGTAATTAAGTAGGATACCCATAGCTTAATTGGAAAAGCACACTGGCACGAATCCAGCAATTACAAGTTCAAGTCCCGCCGGGTGTCATATTTTTTACTAAAATGGATTTTTTTCTAGTGGGTATATATATGCATGAGATGTTTTCAAATTACGTATGTTCATTACCTAAAAATTATCTATAAAATTTATTAAATTCACACTATAATTCTTTTAAAACAATCACACTTCAGAAACGAAATTAATCTAATCCAATAAACAATATTATATTAAAATGATTGGTGATTTGAAAAGTCTTAATTTATTGTCACATACTTATACATCTTTTGCACTCCTTCAATTCTCAGCATTTCAATTATATACTAAGTTTCTTGGAACTGTACAACTAAAGTTCCATAAATAATATAACACTATAAATAAGTACTTTAATATTTAGCACGTCTGTTACATTTATAGAATTTTAACTGAGTGGCGCCAACAAAAATTCTCATTATCTATTCATAATATCAATAAAAAAATGTTTTTGGCATTAAGTTAGTATAAAAAAAACTGCAGATATGATATTTATTATTGGTTTATCTTATTACTTTCAATCTAAAACTGACAGTTAAGTTAAAAGTAACATATCAATATGCTTTTTTGAAATCTTTGCCAATATTATGAATATTTATTATGTTAATAGTTTTTAATAAAAAATATTTTTTTATCAAGTATGTACGTATATAGGTATATTATATAGGTTCTACTAGAAACATATGGCGATTCTAATCTGTTGTGTTATCAAATGTAATTTATAAAAATCATACGAGATAATACATTTTATATTAGATGTAGATTATTATGTCCAAAAAAAATATTTATGGTTAATTTTTTTGGTGTACAATGAATTTGTATCTATCATATTACTTACATTAATTTAATTTGCAATTATATGTATTTATAACCTTTCCCGCTCTATGATGTCAAGTCATGTTACGCAATGGATCACTTTATCGTCAAAAATCTTCCACCCTCATGAACTCCAGTGGGTCTATTCTATGCTTATCGACCGCTAAAGTGATAAAGTGAAAAATATTATCAAACTTAGGGTAGGTTTGTATCAAAATATTAGCACTTATTGTAACAATTACACGAAGCCGGTTTTTATTGTTGCAATAAGTGCTATATTTTAACAGCACCTATCTTGCTGCTGTTCAAATATCGCACTTATTGGAACAATAAAAACCGGCTCTGTGTAATTGTTACAATAAGTGCTAATATTTTGATAGAAACCTACCCTAAGTTTGATACTATTTATCAATTTAGTGTTCGATAAGTATAGAATAGACCCACAGGAATCCATAATATTTTGTATATATTGGCACCGACATAACAAAGCTTATGGACAGGAGTGAGCATAAATTTTGCTAAGCTAAATTAATATAGTTCTATAATTAACTTTCTAAATTAAAAATAATATTTTCCAGATTCGCCAACGTTTAAATTATTTCAGTATTTACGCTACTTCTTTCCGTACACATTTTTATAGCCCATTTACACGTGCAAGGACTTAATGGCGGCAGTACGTACTGTCGCGACTATCATGATAAAATGCAAATCTAAATGACATGTATTATCGTGCAAGTTGCAAGACTGCATGCATGGATCAAAAAAGTTTAGCGGCTTCTGAATTTTCACACCATAGTTGCAACTTGCATGATGCGCATGTGTAGTACAACAATAGCGGCAAACCTGTCATAAAAAATACGAATTACACCACGCAGAACATTTTGACGTTTACCAATTTTCACAATCTGTCAAATAGCACCACAAAATGACAATAACGTGTCTAGCGTGTGAACAGTTATTATCACGATAGTTTAATTTACACACTCTTGGTGCCAGTAAATCCATGCACGTGTCATACGCTAAAATATCACCAGCGTAAAACAAATTATGGCAGCAATAACTATTAACCCATAGCTTACGGGCCGCACAAAATTGTGTTTTTGTTAATTACTTTTCAAATGCAAATTAACACGTTAATTACAAAATTAATTAAAAGGGCCCGTAAGCATTGTGTTAACACACAAATATTATGCTGATTGTCACGCCATTCTCATTTTTCAAGTGTCAGTGAGACACATTTTTTGTCTCTGTTGCGTGCATGTTTTGTGTAGTTCATATTTTTGCCAGTAGGTTCACGATGATCGTTCTACCGCGCATTCGCACATATCGCGCAAGATACCAATATACAATTCAGAAGCTGCTTTCCTTTTTTGATCCATATATGCAGTGTTGCAACTGTTACTACAATAATTGTTTACATTTTCATTCTACTGTTATGGTTGCGATAATACGTACTGCCAGCAGTGAATCGACGCACGTGTAAACTGGCTATTATGTCGGAAGAACGTTTGCTTTTTTTTTAAATATGCAAATTCTATTTAAAACAAAAAATAAACAGTTTTTACTATCTCGTGTGTCCTTTAATAATGAAATGTTGTTCTACTAATAGAACAGAGTTTATTGCACACTACATAATAATTTATTAGAAAAGTAAATTGATGTGTTTTCTAGAATGAATAATTAGTATTATTAATTATAAGTATATCTACTAAATTGATGTGACCACTAAAACCGCAAGGTCACTTCTTATTATGCAATACTGTGACATTGGTGCTATGTATTACCACACTGGAAATTTATCTTTTTAATGATTTATCACTGTATTGTGATTTCAATTTTGCAAGTCATTGTGTCATTTGGTTGTTCTGTATAATTAGATTGTCTAGTTATTTACAATATTATGATGAATAAAAAGTAATGCATCTTTCTTCTGATGTATACGGCATTTTTAATTGATTATATCATAATGACCTCAAAGCCAAGACCACTCCATGGGTAGGGCAAATCAGGCAACCGCCAGAGGCGTTGAGATTTAGTTGACACAGAATTTCGAAAAACATACAGCCGAACTTGTTTATTACGAGGAAGATGGGACCGACTGAATTTGCTCATTGTAAGCATTACTCGTTATATCGTTATATAACATTTTTCGCGCCACGTTCTATTTAATCATAGAACATAAAACATCTGAAAACCATCGTAAAAATCCCCGAAATAAGCATGGCATTCATAAACTACAAAGAAGTTGTTTATTGTAATGAATTGCTGAGCCGCCGGCGCTTGTAGGTACCTACTGACTTCACAAAGCTTGGATTTTTTTACATGCAATTTCAACCGTATGCGTGGATACTTTTTCAATGTTGTCGGCGAAAATGCCAATTAGGTACTTAGACACTAAATTAGTGTCGAATCCCGGCGGCATCGGTCTAGTTAACTTCCCGGTCGGATTTTATTGCTTAGGGTCGAAAATGTTGTTTTTAAACGATCGACACATTAATAGTTTTGCTCGGTATACACGAGAAGTAGCTCGTTATAAAAGTGAATAAATGTATGTAGAAAATCATAAAATAAAATGTCAACGAATGTTTCCTCATTACATCCGAGATCTCGCTATTTCTGTAATCGTAATAACCAAATTCGACTGTATTTATTTATTATAAATATTATAATTATTTCTTTCCATTCTACTGGATCTGTGCAGAACACGTAATTATATGAACACATTTTCCACTACATTATTCTTCAGTTAAAGATTAATTACCGATCAATCAACTCGGACAAATTTTAATTTTTACATATTTTGGGATTAGGTCTTTGAGTTCTATCGAATGGTTTAGTAAAATAACAACATTTAGAGGACAGCTCATTTATACTGTTGTTTTGCGACCATGATGACCCAGCGGCAGTGGCGAAGGGTGGAGGTAGGCTGTTAAGATTCGCTATAAATAGTGCACACTAAACTTTTTTAGTCATATATATTTGTTTTTATTGAACTAAGACTACAATTTACAGATGGTGTTAGTTAGTTTTTAAAAATCAATTAAACCCTGCCTAAACGAAACCATAATAGTTTTGGTCTAATTTGGGCAATACGACAAAATTGTGCACACTTTTTCAATCATAGTTATTTGTTTTCGTTGGATTAAAAATACATATTATACATATTGTTGGTTATTTTTTTTAATTCATTAAGCCCTGCCTAAACCAAACTATAATAAATAAAAAATATTATTCTATTTATAAAATATTCAAAGTTATGTATGATTTAATTGCATAATTTTAGATATTTTATAGATACACGTGTATTTTTTGACTATTATCTATTATGGCTTGGTTTCTCAGGGTTTAATTGAATTTTAAAAACTAACCAACACTATCTGTAAATTGTAGTCTTATTTCAATGAAAACAAATATGTATGTCTGACAAAGTTTAATGTGCTCTTTTTATGGCGGATCTTAACAGCCTACCTCCACCCTTCGCCACTGCCCAGCGGTACCATGTCCATAACGCATCTATAAAGAAATCTCTTTGTGACGCTGCCAAGATCCACATCAAAATTTATATATAGCAGTGGTGAAGATGATTATTTAAAGCCTACCTTCTTAAGACTAATAAATTTAAATAACCTAAAGACATTTCAAAGGTAAAAAAGAACCAAATGTCTTTTAGTATTGCATTTAGGATTTACATCCAGATATCGTCACTGTTCTGGCAGAAGACATTAATTCTAAAAAATGACATATTGAGTTAGTTATACCAAAATGTTCCTTATTTCAAACTTTACCGTCTGGAAACCTTCTTAATAAATAAACAGTCTTTATTTTAAAGTCATCCTTTTTACGATTACTTAATAAACTCATATGATAGACCATTTCAAACATTTTAACAACTTCAAAGTCAAATTACTCAAAACTAGTATTCTCCAGTTAGTGTGTTCTGCCAGAACAGAGACGATATACTGTATCCAAGTCTATTGAATCTTATACTAACACATGCAAACAAAGGCTTAAGATAATCCAAAGTTTTTTGTATGGTTTTTGAACCGATCTGTCCTTGAGTTCTCAGAACTGTCTACTTCAATATATTATGAAAGACCCACGCTTTGAACGACAAAGCCTACCTACCTACCTTTGCACATATTGTATAATGACTATTATTTTATGTAAAGTGATCTCAGTTCCCAGCAGCCTATGGATAAGAAGGGAGACTAATAGAGTCATAGAATTTTTTAGCTCAATTTCGATCCCGGTTGGGCATCAGTTTTTTTTTGTAAAATATCTAGTTTAGTACATGTTTTCTTCTTTGGTGACTTATAGCCACTGATATAATATTATGAAAAATTTTCAAGCAGCTAATTTGATACGTATTACAATAATAGTGGCAGATTTTAATTTAGCAAATCCATATTTTCTGCTTTTAAAGTGAGATTTCAAATATTTCTAATACAGATGATCTATAAATGTAACACCTTCTAACTCTTAATCACCACAGAAAATCTTTCTACACCTTGGATATATAAAGTATTTTGACAATTTAAATATTTATATTATAACTTAATATTGTATTTTTATATTTCCAGTTTACAAAACTCTCAACATAGAGATGATCGAGAACGTGGTGTTGGCTTACAACCCCCCGCATCCAGCTCCCGAAACGAATGGAGGAGGGAAACATACCCCCAATGATAAGCCTGCCAATGGAGATGGTATACATCATTTATTAATTATAAAATTACAGACTAGACGCCAAATGATAGAATTTTAGTGACATGAAGTGTCTTCTGTACCCGTGTACTGAAACAGAGGGTGTCAGGAGTTGAAAATGATGAATCCAAGGAGGGATCGGAATTATTCCTTCCACCATACGACGTTGCAAACTTTTCAACTGCTTCAAAGTTGGCCTTAGTTAAGGTGATTCATCAGTGAAACGGCAAATAATTTTCAACCATAGGCGCGACGAAATTTTGTACTCGCTCCCATTCGGAGAGAGAATAGAATGTAGAGCTGGAAACACGTCATTTTGCTTCGTGATGGCGACGGCCGTAATAATTCTTAAATCGTGTAAAGATGACTTAAAACGTTACCCATTTACTTTGAAAAGAAAACATGTCAATGAATATATTATTATTATTACTGATAAAACAATAAACAGAACATTAAATGGACACATGTTGGATTTATAAGACAAATTATATTTGGTTTGACATGCCTCATTTGCACCCGCGACCCGCAATCCGCGCATCGCATAGCGACGATCTTTTTAGACCGTGTCTCAACTGAGGTATGGCCTTAATATCAAGCCAGTGTGGCCAATTGGGCCTGTATGTGGACGGACCCCGACAAATATCTCCGCTCAGTCGGATCCCAGACAGTTCCGGTTGTTGTCCTTTGGTGGATGCCAACCACTTCGACGCTACCACTTTGAGTGCTATCTAGTAGAATAAAGTACTGACAGTAATCCTGTAAATTACGTCTTTAGATCTCGGCGGAGGCGTTGCAAGATTAATCAACCATTAATCAGTGCCAGTAAATGAAGAAGAGATTAAAAATTATAATATCACTTATCTTGACCTTCATCTCTATTATCTATATTTTATAATAGAGCTATTTATTCTCTGTAAGAGGCTGTTGTTATCAGTCACAATCCAAGAAATAAGTGCTTCCTGTATTCGTTACAAAATACATGGCGTGTGAGTGCCTGTTGGATGGAGGTCAACGATTTAAATACCAATACATACTCAGACATTATTCAATGGTGGTAACACCAAGTTATATGACATGATAATTTGTGGTATATTTAACTTATTTTGAAAATTTCAGAATAAACTGATTATGTATATTCAGTTTATTTCAAATATAATTTTTCCATCTAGAAAAACCTCTAAATCTTTTTTATTTCATTAAGGTGTTGCATGTTTGTGTTCATGTCATACTATTTAAACTGTCGCTATTTTCTTACATTGTAATTTCGTTTCTTACATTCGTGGGGGTTACTGTCAAAAGTTGGTAAGTCTCGAAATCATGTTATGGATAATTGCAATTTGAAGTTGACATGCCCTCTAAAATCAGGCATAATGCTAATTTCTTTGTGCTTTATAATCTGTTCTTAACTCTAAATACCTAAATTATTGACTTAACAACTTTTGGCAGCAACTTCAACAATATTATTATGGAATAATTAATCATTTATTAAAATTCTTGTATTTAAATTAATTGTTTGATATCAAGTCTGCCACTAGCATATTAAACACAACGTGTAAATACTGCAAAATTATATTATATTAATAGACAAGAGTAAGCGATCTAATCTAAGCTATGAAAGACATTGAAAGAACAATAGTCTGGCATGCTTAACGAGTGGATATCCATTTGACAAATGTCATTATCGTGTCCTAAAACTCGCTGGATCAACTCTGGCTGATGATAATGATGATGTCAACATAGCATATTACTGCACATATAGGAATTATTTACTTTAGCCAAAAGGCTGAATCAAATTTGTCATTTTAATAAATTTTATTATGTTTGTTTTAGCGTTACCTGATTCCCCAGATGTGAAGGAGATGGACACTTCAAAATGCGACCACATTATGCCTGGACTTAAAGTTTTGTGGTCCACGCTACAAGAGTATGTGAAAAAAGGTCAGTGTTTTGTGTGACAATACATCCTTCTCCCTTTTAATGGCATTCATTTTATTATGCCTTTTAGTAATTATCTGATGTTACCAATATAATAATACATCATCAAGGGATATTAACTAACATATCTGTGTGCGAAAGGAAGAAGATGTTAAGTCTTAAATTGCTACTTTTCAGGACAGCCAAAAGATTAATTTATATACCATTTTGTATGGGAACTCCAATGTTTCTGTATGGAATTTAGTAATTCAAAGGTGTTGATTTGACTTATCCTTTTTCTCATTTGTGCATATGTGTATTATGGTTCATTTGCCATCTTTAACTCATTTTTTAAGACTTATCGCCCTCTTCCTTTCACCCACAAATATAAGCCCAGCAAACAAGTCGAAGGATTTAAGATACTTCGAGGAACCAACAGAAACATTAATGATATTCTTACGTTGTATGATAGTCTGTGAGAGGGTGGCCCTCCAAGTCCAGTGCGTAAGGCGCTGGCCTTTCATCCGGGGTCTTTCAGTTTGATTCCCAATGAGGTCACAATATATTTATGTGATTTTCTGCCTGGGTGTTTGTGATTGTTTAACTTTTATTACTTATTACACTACTGTCCACATACATGGCCTGTTGTAGTGTTAAAAAAAATATATACATAAGATATAATATATAGTAATAAGAATATGACTTCATAGCTGTGAGGTGGTAGACATCATCAGGTCAGCGTGGGATTAAAAAAAAATTGTCTCGTTTCAGGAAAAATCATACAACTGGGCGTGTCCGATCTGGATGAAGCATGCTTCAAAAGACTTCATGAGACCAGTGAGGTGAAACCTTCTATCGTGCAGATCAACCTTTCCTCGTGCTGTGTCGTGCCCCCAGGCTTGCAGAAGTTCTGCAAGGATAATGACATACAATTGCTCACGCACAGCGATCCACAAGGTATGTTAAATCTAAACAATATAATGACGGTGAAAAGAAACATACACGCTCAGATTTATTTGCTAGAGCAAAGTGGTGCACAAGCTTTTTGAAAGAAGGGCCGATATATCCATTTTGTAATTTTTCACGGGCCGGCCGCAAAGGGTAAAAGTGTTGAAAAATAATGATATATTATACTATGCAAATATGCGTGCATATTTGCACGATGGAACGACTAATTTGTTAGAAACCAATAAAAGTACATAAAGACTATACACGCACTATACATACATAATGTACACAAACAAATGTTTCATATTCGAACTGTATTTTTTCGATGTGACTCATTGTAATAAGACGAATTTCGGTCGCAAATCTATACCCCTGAAAATATAATCATATTAAATAATAAAAAATAGCATTAAGATGATTCAGATTATATACCGTTGCTACTGCATAATTTGTTCACATCGAACACAGATTTTTATCATATTCAATGAAAAATTTGGTAATGAAGTACTTGTTATTTTGGGCCGCAACAAATGCCATTCCGGGCCGCATTTGTGCACCACTGTGTTAGAGTATACAAATAGCTTTTTATTATGCCATAAGTTTACATATGCAAAGTAGTAATTGAACGAGCTCAACGATGGTGTGCTCCCCAAATCTAAAGATTGTACAAAGAGTCCGTCAGGCTGATGCAGCAGCAGCAGCTCACAGACAAATAATTAAGACTGAAACAACAGAACATAGATTTAAACGTATGAGCGAAAGAGATACAGGGAGAAGACATATGAGTATGTTGACAGGTGATACTGCCACCTGGTAATATTTTTTAGTAATATAATAATAAGATTTTATGTTATTTTTTCCAGAAATCATCACAAAAGAAACACTCACAAGCATTATGGAAGGACGTCCAAGCAAAATGCGGTGGTGTGTTCGGTACCAAGTGCACATCAAGTGCCGAGGAGTCTTAGCCCTTAAAGGTTTCATTACAAGTGCCGCTTTAGAATCACACTGAATGCGGACTATGTTAGAAATACATAATATTATCTATAATATTTTATTTACAATTTTCAATCGGGAATTTGGAAAATTAGTGAATTTAATTTAATTATCTTTTATGATTATACACTAGATTTAAGAATGTAGCATGTTTATTGAAAATACTAACCTCGAATATCCTCAGAAACATAATATCTAATAATCCTAAAAAAATTCTTGGACCGAGTGGTATTCAAACACAGTCTTTCGCTATCCATATTTAGACTATCTTGGTACTTTAGTATATTAACCTTATAGGTATGAGATGTCTAATAACAAAATCGTAAGTCACAAAATATATGGTATGAAATTAAACAAAAAACACGTACATTCGACCGTGTTTAGGAAAAAGGCGTAACCCTCGATTTTTTGAAAAGTGCTTTTATTAGATATTAACAATGTATACAACTAAATACACGTTCTGTAAAAAGGAATTAAGCCGCAAATGCCGATTTATTATCTTAATTCAGGCTTTAATTGAGCTTTAATTAAGTTTTAATATCAGGAAAAAGCATTTACCCTCAATGATTTTTCTGTAATAACTTCTTTAATTATTAGTAGATCGAAAAGATATTATACCAAATCATCAATCATCATGCACCCAATGTCTGTGCTTATTTTTTTTATTAATATTGAACGAAAATCATTCAAAAAAGGTTTTTTGCCTCTCCTGTAAAATTTGTTCTGTCTGGGTTACACCCTTTTTCCTAAACACGGTCGATATTATTATGATCTGTAACTTAAACGCCCTAAAGATATATGATTTTTTTTAAACCTGAGACTTGTAGAAACTGATTATTTATACTAATTTAAATAAATGCCCATATATTTAATGGGAAAATTGTTCCAAATTGAAGATGAAGTAACATGATATAAAAATGAAACAAACCAGATATGTACAGTGTCACAAAAAGTTCATTTACTCTGACATTGATTCTGGACTTATTGCTTTTTGTAATTAGATACCTCATATTAACTGATAACTTTACTTTTACAATGACATCTGAGGTATTTCAAATTATCCCATTCATCCCAGAACCATATTTATAATTTGATTCATGGAAATTACAATATTATTGAATTGATTCATAGACAGTGTCTGGATCTCTACGAATTTTCTTTTGACGACCTTGTACGGGCTAATAAGTATTAATTTAATTAATATTTTACACTGAAAAATTGGGCTTTATAATGTTTCTGAGGCCTTTCCAAGTATTGTATTATTACTTAGTGAATTTGTTAGATTTTTGTTTGGAAGTTGTGTTTACTTATTTGTATTGATTATTTCTCTCAGGTAAGAGTAGTCTGATTGATACCTTAGTATTTATTTAAATGGAATCAAATTAATGTAAAGTACCCTATGTCTTCTTTTATATTTTTTCCCTTGCTTTTTTTACAAATTTTTACCTATGATTATTTGTATAAAATATTTTGATAAGATTATGTAAACGCATTACCTATATCTTAATGGAACTGTTGAATTTGGTATTTTGTACTAAGTCACCATTTTATTGTAACAATATACCTACGCACACAATACAGCCACATTTTACGTGTACTTGGGTTGCACGCGTCGAATCCACAATTTCTTTTGAAACATTCCAAAAAATATATATGAAATTCACTAGTGAACTTTGTATTCAAACACACCCACAGTTTGCATTTCTATTTTTTTCTGTTCCATGATATTAATTAAAATTAATGTCATTACAATTAAATAACTATTTACATAATATAAAATAAATTGTATTATTACTTTGGAAGTAAAGATAATTTTTTTTATCTTTAACCCAAAGATTGTATTTATTAAATTGTATGTCAGACAATATGAATAATGACGGAATTTCAAAGAAATCAATTGGACATAATTATGCATTATAATATTCTTGTTAAAAATCAATAAAAGTAAATTACCAATGACATCTGTTGGTAAAACCTTCAAATTAATTATACTCTATTGAAATTATTTAACTTAGTCGAAAATATTTCTTGAACTGGAAATACATAATCCTGTCCAATTACAGTATCCAGAGTTTTAAAGAGAGTGTATAACATGTATTGATTTAGATTTATGTAATTGTCGTTAAACGACACATTAGGTTTTATGGTGTCTATAAACTTTTAATTAACTGATAAGACGAGAGAGTGTTATTTTAATTAAGGACATATTATATTGGTGTAAACACCGTAAATAGATGTATGTATTATACATATACAGGTATTCCTCTTTTTAACTAACATATTATAATAATACATACTGTGAAAGGAATAATAAATATTTTTTTTTAAGTATTTAGTCGGTAAAGTTATCTCATGTTGAAGGTGACTGAAAATATTCTTTTTTACATATTTTAATAAAAAAATAATGAATTAGAAAAACCATTACAGGCTTGTTCCAGCTGTTGCTTCTAGGGATTTATAGCAGACCATTTTTCTTAAACTGCTCCGATCCTACATCAAAATACCTAGTCCATGCTCCAAGTTTCTTTTGATTCCAACCGCCAATGTTCAAAAATTGAACAGATCAATTGTCATAATTTATTCTGTAGAACGGGAGATTAGTGCCCAGTTGGTCGTTTCATTGGTTGTGTTTTGTCATGTAATATTAATATTAAAGCGTTAATATGCACAAATTTGATTTCTTACTCGTGGCACATGAAGTAGGCGGAGCATGAAGTGTCTTTATTATTTTTGGTCGCCGTCGTTGATAGTGGTTCGATCGCATTTGTTGTATCGTTTTCTCTCACTCAAATGCTTTCCTACTCTCTTGTTACCTGACCAAATTATCAAACGTTACTTGTAAAATACATTTATGGAAAACCTGTTACAGGTCTAGCAAAAACCCCATCGCTCCACTGCTCGCTGCTTGAAAACCCCACAGGAGGTGATGTGGCAGGGTAGAATTTGTGAGAGATATATGAGGCATTGCTCAAAGCATGTAAAACTCAAATTTTAGTATCGAAATACTTAACTTTAAATATTTATATGTTTTATATTTTTTTCTGAAAACTGACCATGGTGAATCTATTGGCGGAAAATTCGGATCAATAGAACATATACAAGTAACTTGGGTGGCGTCGCGCCCAAACCAAACTTCGAATGGCGTAAACTTAACCGCCCACACTGTTCTACTCACCGCCTCCTGTGAGCTCTGCAGTATAGAGTACAATATATATTGAGTGGTCGCACGCCTTGCGTCGAAGTTTCAACCAAATGTCAGATGATATTACCAAAAGTAATATTAACCAAAGTGCTTTTGCTTTACAATATTGATTTACTAACACTTTTTATATATTGTGTTGAGTAAAACACTAGTCATCCGTTATATTATCAACAATTTCATGTAATGGTTTTTAATCTACGAGCACACTGAATCATATCGATTAGCAGCAAGAACAAATCTTTTACATATTCCAAAACTACACAGGTAATTTTATTGTAGAACATGTTTTAACAATAGTTGACGAGTTGATTCCAAAAAAGACATGACACTTTTTATAAAAATCAACATTCGAATGCCATCTTGTGGACGTTTACTATATCTATCTATCCTATATATATTTTTCGATTTTACAAATATGGCATAGGTCAGAAGATATGTACGTTTTAAAAATCGTTGTTTCCACAAAAATGTCATGTTTCAAAGGTTTTTTTCTCCTGAAAAATAATATTTTTTACAAATGTCGTTTTTGTAATCAACTTGTCTTATTTTCTTCACTCTGTTCACTGACTTTATGAAATCGGTTTATCAATCTCTTTAAGTCATTTGACAATAATTGTTAATACTGTTGACAAATTGAAAACCTCTCTTCAGAGTTACCAAGGTTAGAAATGAAAACATAAATTTATTATAAAATAATATTACTGTAATCATGGCATGTTACTTTTATTGTTACAAATATACATATTTTTTGATTCTATGTTCAATCTTTGGTTGCGAGGAATTGCACTGGTATAACCCGGCCTTACTAATTATTGAGTGCCCACATAATCTTTTTGCTGCACGCTTTATGGTTGTTGAAAAATATAATTTTTTATACCCACATGCATAAAATCTTATGTTAAATTAACCCAATGTTTACAGGCCACACAAAATTGTGTTTTTGCTAATTACTTTTCAAATGCAAATTAACACGTTAATTACAAAATTAATTAAAAGGGCCCGTAAGCATTGGGTTAATATATCATCAATTTATAGATTACTCATGCGTAATCTAGTAAACCATAATGAAAATGTAATTTTATAGTTCCTGAAGGTAAAGAAAAACATGAAATAATCTTGCGTCCATTTATTTTTCATAAAATATATAAATTAGGCAAGTACCTATCTAAATTTAAACATATAATTTACATCAATTTATATAAGTACTTAAGTGTTGGCCAAATTTACAACATCCTAGTGCCTCTTTCAAGACGGATTTTACCAATGTACTAATTTTTTTTTCAAAACATCTACTGTAATTGAGAGATCTTTTTTCCAAAATCACTAAGTAAAACCACAAAATCTAACAAAAAAGTAGTTAAATGCTCCAAAACACTTGCAGCGTTGTGACTGCGATCCTGAGTGGAGCATATGAGCCTTCACAGAAGGTTTACGTACCTACTCGCAGACTTTTTACATAAAAATGGTTTCTAACAATTCATCCAACCCACGACTCCGGGTTTGATTTCTGGTGTACTCGCAATACATTTACATAAGTGATTTTCGCAAAGCCTACGTGTTTATGTGATCGTTTCAGTTTTACTACCACACTACGAACTGTCAATGGACACCATGGCCTGTTGAAGCGTTAAAATATATATTTTTTATGTGTAAGTTCCGAACACACACTTTTTTTAAATTTGGTTAATTCACATTGATTCCCATTTTTGGCGATCTAGATGTCACAAGGTAAAAAAACCACTATTGTATGTGTTTATCAGGAAATATATTAACCATAAGTATATTATATAGATAGATATAGTATTTTTAATGAAATCGGTATGATACTTATTTTTTTTGTATTCACAGTTATGTGTGGTGCTATATTATAACCATAACACACTGGTTTCAACGTAATTACATATATCGTATACTACGTACATATTTCACAGATAGAATAACAATATTGTAATTATGTATTCAATTTATACACAAATGATAATAAAATGATTTTTGATTCAATGTTTAATTGTTTGTTTTTTTTCCTTTATGCTGAATTTATGAAGAATTACAAAACTATAGGAAATACCATAAGTGATTATCTCCAAACACATTCTCCCATGGGGGGCAATGTTACCGTGTCTTCTGAATTTTTTGTAGATTTACTGATAGTTTGGTTACAAGAAGAAGTAAATATGAGTCGAATATTGTTTAACGAAATCATTTATGAAATTATAATAATATACAAGCTTATCCAATCTTCGTCAAGTAAAATTGCTGATTTTCTTAATTTTTTAATAATAATAAATCTGAATTTTGTAATATTCCATTAGAGACGGCGGAGTAACGCGCGTGTTTAAACATGTACCGTTTAAAAAAAAAAAAAAAAATTGGTTGGGTACATGTTCAAACACGCGCGTTAACATGATATTACTCCCTACTTCATTTATCGTTTGTAAATTTATGGCTACGGCCGTATGTTGACAGTTCAGCCACTGGGAAATGCCAATAGAAATGGCGTATTTTAAAAAAATACTACCTTATTCTTAGGTCAATAATTATTATAAAGCAAACATTATTCGTAGAATGTTTATCACATTTGAATGGTCAAAGACATAGCTTATAATCAGTATCTTTAAAATTTGGTATTTAAAGCTGGCTCAGGGCCAGACATGACTACCCACATTAAAGTGATTTTGAGATAATAGGGGTTTAAGGTAGAACTTGTTTTTTAAATCTCCATTGATGACACAACAACACAATCTATTGAAATACATGTGTAATAACCACACAATTTTTATATGTATTTTTATTTTTAATAAATACAGAAACATAAAAGTTATACTTAAAACATTAAAGTCGCTAACTTTTTTTGGCGTATTTTTTATTTTAAATTTTAATGAAATAATGTGGGTTAGTCATTTTTGGTATTTCACATATTTTGTTTTCTACTGTTGGTCACTTTTACACGTTTATTTTTGGTGATAGAATTTTGAGAACCCACAGCTATTATAATTGTTGAAGCTATTATAATTGTTGTTCTTCTTCCCCGTTATGTATTACATTCTAAACCATCATCCAGACTGCATTGTTGCCTTTTAAATTGTTATAAGAGTTGTGATGAATCGCGGAGTAGGTATGTAATGTAAATGGAAGTAAAGCTTTTCAGTTTCAAATCCCAGTTGGATACAATTCAGGAAGTTGTAAATATTCGTAAGAACAGCTTCTTCCTCTCTTCCTCTTTTCTAAATTAACTTCAGTGAAGATACATTCTTCTTGGAGTGTTGCTTTCATTTGAAGATTTCATGGATGATTTTTTTTGAGCCTTCAGCATGTTTTAAGCCATTTTACCTTCTCTCCGTCAACAGCAATCTTCCGGTTGGTTATATCGTCTTCGAGGATCTTTGTGTTTTTTAAATGGACATTTTTCTATCTCTTGCAAGTAATACCTTTATTTTTTTTTTACATACAACAATGTTGTTGCAGTAGTAGTATATTGTCTCTTCTTTTGTATTATTTCAACATGACCCATTATAAACACCGATTTTAATTCCCAACTAATTGAATAAAAGATTCCAAAAATACTTTTCCTTAGGTCTGTAGGCACCTTTTCATTGGAATTTAATTTGCATTCACAGATTTTAGGTTCAAAATGCTTCGGTTCAACACCTTTTTTTGAAGTCGATGTATGGGCTTCACCACTCATCAATTTTTCTTTTGTTATATTTTTCTTATGTGTGTGAGGGACGTCTTTGCCTTTTCCGAGATGATGAAAATGGAGTTCATAGCCTTGTCAGGTTGTGGTTCACCTGGAAATAAAACATTAAAATGACTAAACATCATTGCAAAATTTAAAAAAAATGTTGTAAGAAGCAAAAGTGACTATCCAACATGGTGATATAAAAGCTAAAAAATATTAATAAACAGAAAATTTAAAGAATTGAATGATAAAATGAATATAAAATATTACCTTCCGAGGACGATGTTGAAGGTTCTGGTATAAAATCTCCAACATCTTCACTATTATCACCAAAATAACCGGACAAAGACGAATCACAGCTGTCACTGTTTGCCATTTTGAATGTTGGTTAGTCGTTTTTTGTTTTCATAAAAAAACAAAATCGTAGTTGCCAGAACAGCTTACAGATGCTAGTGTTGTACTGAATTCGTATTATGGCTTAGTCGTATCTGGCACTAATAAATTGTTGATGTCCAAGTAATTTGGAAGGAAAAACTATATATTTAAGAAATGTGGGTTAGTCATGTAAAATGCCTAATTATTGTCAAATTTGGGATCACAGAGATTATCAATATAATTTTTTATTGTAAATATTTCACTATAATAATGTCGATATAAATTCTACTAATAGTTTTATAAATGCTTTTAAAAATTAATAAATATAAAAAATCTTAACACCACTTCACATGGACGTACTGAAATATGACTATATTCTAAAACATTAGAGCGAGAGGTTTAAAAGAATACTATTTTATGTATTAAAAATACTTTATGCAGTCATTAAATGTTTGAAATAAATATAAAGGATAACAAGGCTTCAAAATTATGTAAATAGATTATCTACAACGCTTAAGGAATGTCCAGGATCATGCTTTGAAAATAACATAAAAGCTCCATTTTGACGTACGCTGAGCATGTACCCCCATTAAGTTAAAAAATAACTAAAACCATCTTATGTATTCTTAATTCAATGAAAACAAATAAATATGACTGAAAAAGTGTGCACTAGTTTTGTCGGATCGCCTATAGCATACCTAAATTATTATGGTTTGGTTTAGCCAGGGCTTAATTGAATTTTAGAAACTAACCAGCACTATCTGCAATTTGTATTCTTAGTTCAATGAAAACAAATGAGTAGTTGATGAGACACTGACAAAGTTTATTGTGCACTATTTTTGTCGGATCTTAACAGCCTACCTCTACAATTCGCCATTACCACTACTTATGTGAGAAAGGTAACTTTTTTACCTATTAATAACAATAATTACATAACGTCGTAAAAGCCTGAGGTACTTTTTTATGACTAAGTATTTTATTGCATACTCAAGGAAGCATGAAATTAAAATAAATCATCGACTGATCACCCCTTTATTTGAAGCAATGATGCGGAGAGTGTGAGAAAAACTTATCATGCATAGTCTAGATACAAAGATATTAATATATATTATGTTCATAATAAGGCGATATATATGTACACATATTGACATATGTATATATTACAAATTAGTTATTAATGAACCTAAAAAAGCTGAGGTATTTTAGTGGTAGTTATGGTTAATAGCAGACAAAAGGTTTAGGAAAGATGGCTTCCGTTAAACAAAACTTTGTTGCTGGCTTTGAAAGACTAAAGATTTTGAAGCACCTTTTACCGTTAGATAAACATTATGGCTAGGGGCATATCAGGATATTTTAGCGCCCGACGCAGTAACGTAAAATGCACCATTATAATTTACATAATACAAAACCTATGGGTTCATAATATGCACACTAATTACTATCAATCTAAATAATTATAATATGTAATAAGTTCCGAGGTGTCTAGTTACCATTAACAAAATTCTATAATACGAATTCAATAACTAAAAAAAAGCAATTTCAAAAATGTATGACCCACTAAAACTGAAAAAAAATCCTGGTTTATTATGTTTGTATAAAAATCATATTATACCTACTTAATTATGAAGAACTGTAAACTTTCAACATTTCCTATATTTCCCTCCTACTTCAAATACTCAGTATTATCGCAAAACCGGGCGCGACGCAGTTACGAGTCAGTAGTCGACCGAGTATTAATGTAATCAGGGTTCGAAATGGACCGGAACGCGCCGGAGTTCCGTTTCATAAAATCGCTCACATTATCGCTCCGTCTCGTAGACATATTAAATGTCATTTAAAAAAATCTTATTTTTATAACACACTTATTTTATAAAATACATATACTATTAGATAACTATGACAATATGTTATGAATTTATGTCAGACACCATGTAATTGTAAATAGTCTGTGAAATTTAGTGTCAGACACGAAACATAAATATCACGATAGAAGTGTTCTAATGTATAGGTACATACACATTAGATAGAGAGAACTCATCAGACTACATTATTGCAATGGTAGGTACAAAATATATGTAATAAGAAAACCTTTAACTAGCAAACATAGATATTATTATGTTTTATTTTAGGGAAGTTATCTTTGAATTTAAAAATATATATTTCTTTTTTTGTGTTTAAATAGCTACGCATTGTTCAATTAATACACTTATTCTGTCGCTAGATGCGAGAGTAATTATGGAGAAAGCTGTTATGAGCACTTATTGAGTCTGAAAATATTATAACTTCAAAAACCGTGGCAAATGGTGTTCCACGTGTAGGTTCAGTGATATCTATTGTTTTATGCTGTATGAAATTGTGGGGTCTGCAGAAATATACCTATACGTACTGGCTCGGCCGCCAAAAACATAATACGTCATATTCAAAATAAATAATGAGCTAATTTGACAGGTCAGGTTTTTATCTGTGTATTTTTTTGACTTGCGACATAATAATTGTAATCCAATTATGGTTATTTTGATTTTAGATTATTATTTTACTTGTTCAAAATAATGATATTCTGAAGGCATGATTGTAAAGAAACCTTGGATTTTCACAAATCCGCTCTCAATTGTTTTGGTTCATAATATGAAGCCATTAAAAATACATAAATAACAGTTATGGCGTGGGAAATTTTGCCGCTACAATTTCAGTGTTCAATTTACGTTACGAACACACCACAATCCGCGTATTTCAGTGGCCCTCCAAAAACCATAAAACGATACTGGATACATTTTTGAATACGTACGAGCATTGTTCTAACTGAAAAATGAAAAGGGATGTAAGTCTTATAAATTGAAAAAAATGAGTTTGTTATGCCAAATTAACCAGTACATGAATGAATGAAAACAAAAACGAATTGAACGACGCCTTTATGTAGAGGTCCTATATCTAGTTCTAGAATAACATTTTTAACAAAAACTCTGATTTAATTTAATACATTTTACTGTTACATTTCGTTTTAAATAATCAATGCTCATCTCAGACAATTCATTTTTTTATTGCTTCTAGTTAAAAAATAGTTACAAGATAAAAATAACTTTTTATTACTTCCAACGTTTTTAAATGTTCTGTTGTGGTTGAATCATATAAACCTGACTTGACTAGCTTAAACGATCAAAAAAATTGTACTTGATAGAAATACTGAATAATGAAATGTCATTTCATATTGATTTCTGGCTGATTGGTGGCTGAGTGGGCTCTAGCCTGGGGTCCCAGGCTTAATGGGGACCGATGTGGCGGGTCGACTAGTTAATTGAGATAAACACACTCCACAAATTTGCTCTAATAGTAAAATAATTACAAGATAAAAAGAACTTTTTATATGCAACATTTTTAAATTTTCAGTTGAATCATGTAAACTTGAATTGACTAGCTTAAACGATCAAAAAAATTTGTACTTGATAGAAATGATACTGAAATGTCATTTTGACATTCATATTGATTTCTATAGAAACGCACGTAAGTATATATTAATAATTAAGTTGCTAGGACCCCCTAGCAACCAATAATGGTATCGAAATAACTTTTCATACAAAACAGAATTAACTGAAAATGAATTCAATTCTACTTAAAGATTAAAGATGGCTTAAAGTATTTAAAAAATGCATTGGCATCGTGCTCTGATAATTCTAAAAGTTTCAAATGTCTAGCTAGTCGGGAAGTTAGTTAAAAATCGATTGCAAGATTTGTACCGGACAAACAACCACCGGACAAATAAGAATACGACCTAAGAAAAACGTTGTAATAATCTTACAGATAAAATACTGGGTCCCTAAGTAGCTATTATGTGTGCTTTTTGGAAGTCAAATTTTTATTAGTAGGATGTGTACATCATATTTTATGATTATTTTTATAAATAAAATACGTTTTCTGGAAAGTGAGAAAACGATTTTTGAAAACCAAGAGTTGTAAAGTATTTTTTTTATTTATTTTAAAAAAAATGTAAGTACATAATAATTTAATGCTTTTTTCGTACGTCGTGTTGGTTATTTAAAATGAAAATTATCAATAAAATATATTAGTAAATTGTAGGTTTCATTTCGCTGACATTACGATAATGTACCTATAACAAATAAATATTACACTATGTGACTAAAACATAGAAGTTCCCATACAAAGTGGTTGAAAAATTCTTATGGCTCACCCGAAGAGTAGATAGTGATTTTATACATATTATTTTCCTTTTTATTTTGTACACCGATTTCGCCGTAAAACATATTTGTAAAAGTTGACAACAAAATAAATCTTATCTACATATTAACACAAACATGAAGGTAAGACTATTGAGTAAGTATATAAATAACTTATATGTAAATACAGGTAGTAAAGTGAGAACTTTTCATCATCGAACTCGGTGTGATAGCTATTTAAATTATATAATATAGTTATGCATAAATTATAATGTAAATCGGAGGATAATATAATTAATTTTGAACGAAGGTATAAATAGAACTATGAGGATTTTATTAAACTATGCTGTATAATATAAATGAACATAGAATTAGTAGGTACTGAAAGAAAGACAATTGGCATATCTAATAATATTACAAATGAAAAAATAATAAAGCAATTAAAAAACACCCACGCCACTGTTCCGAATTAAAATTCGTGGATAACAGCAAATTTGAAGCAACACTTTGAAAGGTCGCTACACTCACCCATTTACTTAAATTATGTGTTTTACCTCCAAAACTTAATATTACTTAAGTAGGTACACTATTATATTCTTGATAAATAACAAAATAACATCAGTTCCAAAACTCAGTATATTTATATCTCTATGATATTTATCCTTCAGGACCAGTGACGTCCAGTGGGGGTAGGCAGATTGAGTGTCGCTTGGGGGTGGCAGTTACTCGAAGGGCGGCAAATCGAGGAAAATCATCTGGAATATATATAAATAGCTACCTAAACTTAGTAATAACGAAAATATCTTTCGATTATAAAATTGAACTCACTGGTTTTGTCGGGTTCGCGATATCTAGTTTACTTCCGTTGCCCTTCGACGTCCTTGGTGACCCGAAACGACACGTGCAGATTTACGAATAATTAGCCTGCTATTTTGTTAGTAATGTAACAATACAACACATTTATTAGATATTGGACTCATGAAAGGATGATAAAAATAATGTACTTATAAAAAAAATGAGCCGGAATTTTGGCGTGGCCTAAGGGCGGCATTTTATATGGCGACGTCACTGTTCAGGACCCGTTTCATATCATTATCCTTTGAAACAATCTATCATTCAAAATAAAACACAATACCTACTTCCGTCAACTGACATTGTACTTTTGAAGCGGACGAAACGAGTCTTGATTATTAGGATTAAAATAAGTAGATAATCTTATTAATTCTTTTGTGTCCACTAAAAATTGACAGTTAACACATATTTAATACCTCTATGGTTAACACCATAAAAAACAAAAAAATCTTCGAACGTTAGACCAAACCATCGATTTTAGTGGTGATCAATAATTTCGTAGGTTGATAATGATTAGCAATGGCATCTCATTGGGGTAGGCAGGTCATGTGATGTTCATGGGCGGCAAATGAAGGAAAAAAATACGCATATTACAACATTTGAGAGCAGTGGCGGTTTCTCATGAAACAGACGGTCGATTCGTTAAAAAATGCCGACTTCTTAGTTTAATTTAAAATATAATGGAAGCATTAAAACACCAATGACTAATAAAACAAGTCGATAGGTAGGTACCCAAACAATTTGAGACTAAAAAATAAAGGGGTGGCATTTTAAGTTTGCCTCAGGGCAGAACTTTGACTAGGGACGTCACTGATGAATAGTCTTCATTTAAAACATTGTTTCCCATTTTTTTGACTAACCGCCAACTAATAATAAAATTGCTAGTGTATTATTTCAACTAAATATCAAATAAATATAATTTCACGAAAATAGTTCTATTGCTGTGTGTGTATTTTATTAATTTCAAAATGTTAGTTTTGAAATAAAACACCTTGAAACTGAAATTATAAAATTTATTGAAATAAAATTATAAAGATGAAATTGCACATAAAATAACAGATTTCTCACCATTAATAATAGGTAGTAATAAAATCAGTAAAATTGAATATAATAACTAATAAATGAGAAGGGCGAGTGTGGTGTTGTGCTACCGACATATTATCGTCTTTATACTTTATACGCTACCTATGTCCTTACTACCCCAGACTCCTCCAGCGTATATAAGGACTATAAGGAGAGGCGGAAGTAACAATTTGAGAAACCATTATTTAATAATTCAGTAAGTCAGCCTTAAACACACATATTCGAAACCACCAAAGTGTCACAGTATCCAGCGGCAATTTTCTTTGATGCAGATAACGCAATCGATTCGTCAGAAGATTTAAAAGGCGACCTCGAAACAGTTCCAACAGTCATATGATTATTATACCAAAATCTTTAAAATTTACGTACTTAGGTAGCACATAAATGGAGTATAAAATATTACCCAACGCACAACAAACCCAATAAGCTATCGCCAGAATGGCCTATACAGTGGCGCCCCGTGGGGGTAAGCAGGCCATATGCTGCTTAAGGGCGGCAAATGAAGAAATGCAGATTATCATTAAAAAATTTGAAAGTAGTGGCATTCGTTAGAAATTACCGACATATTAGTTTAAAGATATCACAAGTTAGTGTCCTTTCCACATATTACGAGTATATCCACGTAGATCTACGTACTTTACTTTTTCTAAGATTTTTGTTTCGTTTGTCAGTGATAGTAAAATAGGCAGGTATACACCTAAAAATATTGCATACAATTACAGGACTGCATACTAAGTCGGCCTAAGGGCGGCACTTTGTCTAGGGACGTGACTGGACCTATAACATAACCACTCAAACAGATATATAATAAATTATTACTTGTACACAAAAAAAAACACTAATATTATTATGTGTCATCACTGTTATATTCGTGAATAATTGGATTCAGAAAAGCAACATTATTATTTTTACTTGGTACGTTGGTAGTTGGACTTGATAGTTTTAACATTATTTTTTATCGTTAGTGCCTCGGGTCTCCAAGTCCCTAATCCCGCCACTGATAGTATAATATTAACACACAGATCCAAGGTATCTACCTACCTACCTACGAGATAATAATTGTATTAATTTATTAATTATGTAGTCGGTTAAACTTTGTTAGGTATTCGAACAGTTTTGAAAATTAATAGCAAATCTCTTTGTATTATTTTATTTTTTAATAAGGTCACGCAATTATTACTTTGCAACATTACAAATTTTAAAAGACATAGCTTTAATAATTATCTAATTATTGTTGGTTAATATTTTGAGCAGCAATTTTGCTGTTTTAATTAATAGCACTTAAAAAATAATCATGCTAATTATTTTTATCCTGAAAATACATGCTCGTCGAAGGTCAAAATTGAGTTTTTATTGTATTTTCAAACCATGATCCTGGACACTCCTTAAACGTTGTAGATAATCTATTTATATAATTTTGAAGCCTTATTATCCTTTATAGTTATTTTAAACATTTGATGACTGCATAAAGTATTTTTGTTACATAAAATAGTATTCTTTTAAACCTCTCGCTCTAATGTTTTAGAATATAGTCATATTTCGGTACATAACTGTGCAGTGGTGTTTAGATTTTTTACATTTATTAATTTTTAAACGCATTTATAAAACCATTAGCATAATTTATTATGAGATAATTTTTGTAAAATATTCACGATAAAAAATTATATTGATAATCTCTGTGATCCCAAATTTGACAAGAATTAGGCATTTTATTATTCAAAAAATCGGCAAGATTAACACATTTGAAGATGATTCTAAAGATATTTACTATAAGCTATGTTTTTGACCATTCAAGTGTGATAAACATTTTATGAATAATGATTGTTTTATAATAATTATTGCCCTAAGAATAAGGTAGTGTTTTTTTGAAATACGCCATTTCTTTTGTCATTCCCTAGTGGTTAAGCTACAACATACGGCCGTAGTCATAAATTGAAAAACTATAATTAAAGTAGGGAGTAAAATTATATTAATGCGCGTGTTTGAACATGTACCGTTTAAAAAAAAATTCGGTTAGGTACATGTTCAAACACGCGCGTTAACATAATTTTACTTCCTACTTAATTTATAGTTTGTCAATTTATAGCTACGGCCGTATGTTGTAGCTTAACCACTAGGGAATGACAAAAAAAATGGCGTATTTCAAAAAAACACTACCTTATTCTTAGGTCAATAATTATTATAAAGCAATCATTATTCATAAAATGTTTATTACACTTAAATGGTCAAAAACATAGCTTATAATAAGTATCTTTAGAATCATCTTTAAATGTGTTAATCTTGCCGATTTTTTGAATAATAAAATGCCTAATTCTTGTCAAATTTGGGATCACAGAGATTATCAATATGATTTTTTATCGTGAATATTTTACAAAAATTATCTCGTAATAAATTATACTAATGGTTTTATAAATGCGTTTAAAAATTAATAAATGTAAAAAATCTTAACACCACTGCACAGTTATGTACTGAAATATGACTATATTCTAAAACATTAGAGCGAGAGGTTTAAAAGAATACTATTTTATGTAACAAAAATACTTTATGCAGTCACCAAATATTTAAAATAACTATAAAGGATAACAAGGCTTCAAAATTATATAAATAGATTATCTACAACGTTTAAGGAGTGTCCAGGATCATGGTTTGAAAATACAATAAAAACTCAATTTTGACCTTCGACGAGCATGTCCCCCCTTAAATAAAATATAATAATTACGTACAGCCAAAATACATTTTATTTGTATATCAATATAATCTGTGTAAACATAAACAAATAAATTTTGATCTAATTTCTGTACTACGATTAAAACTTAAAAGGATGGTAATTTCTTTATAATTAAGATTTTTTCTCAGTGACAACATTATCTTAAATCTCTATAATAAGCCTTCACGTCCGTGACATACTAAAACTGTCACATAATTTAATTATTCTGTTTCACATGGCAAGTTGAGAACAGTTAGCGATTTCTCAATGTGGGCTACGAAAATGCTACGAGCTTGCTACGTCACTGCCGTATTTCTTATATTATTCATTCATCGCACTTTTCTAAAAGTAGCAAGACATTCCTACGAGTAGGTATATATTCACCTGGTCCCATAGCCCCCACAATAAGGATCATGGCCCTCACATCCTGAAGCGGGCGCCCAAGCCAGGATCTTTGGCGCCCCCCCCCTACCTATCGCTAAGATTAAAGGCAGTCAGACAGTCTTTACAGTGGCGTTTTCTAAATTGTATTCGAGGTCAAATAAAATTCAGTGTTTTTAGCGATTTTTTAACACATCGAATTATGGGGTTGTCGAGTATCAACACAAGATAACCAAAAATTGCATCGCACAACCATATATTTAAAAATGGTAATAACACCGAAGCAAAATAGCGCCACAGGCGACTTTTTCACTACTAGAGAAAATTTAAGATGTGTGTTTATCTCATTTATCTGGTCGACCCGCCACGCCGGGCCCCCAGGCTAGAAGCCTGTCAGCTCCCCCTTGCGGCGGCCATGATGGGGTGGACCAACAAGACAGCCTGGGGGGCCAGCGCGGTGGGTCGGCCAGTTAAGTGAGATAAACACACACCAAAAATTTGATCTAACAGTCGCCTGCAGCTCTATTTCACTTAAAGTATTTTAACAATTTGATGTAATATGATGATTGATATAATTAAATGATAATTTACATGTAGAATTTTATTTTATAATTATTTTTAAGAAGGTAGTGTTTTTCCTTAGGTACTTGAATCCCATTTAGGGAACACTACTGTAAAACATCACCCTGCCCTTAAGCTGAGCGATAGGTAGGAGGGCCATATCTGACCTCACCTCCTCACTCAGAAGGCGAGAAGATTTACACGAGGAAGCGAACTATTCATCTAATAGCGGTGTATAAAGCGATTAAAACCTGACATACCAGGCGGGTGCCTCCGTAAAGAACATGCACGCGTACGTCTTGTTTTTACACACATTTACTGGCAAATCCGTTTTCACTAATAACAATTTAAATATAAGTAGGTATAGGTACACTTTCAAAAGGTGATGCTTGTTAACATACATGAGATTCCGTTTAAATGCGATATTTAATCATATACACGCATTTATTTCTTTATTTAGCTACATGTTTTTCCGACTACGGCGTAAATGGAAACTCTGCCATTCTTGGTGGTGTTGGCTTGTGTGTCTCTGATAATTATCTTAGGAATCGAGGGCATCCGTTGTTTGTTCTCCCAATGTGCAGAACTAACCTGCCATTGTTAATGCCAATTGGGAGGGCAATAACTCTATTCAACCAAATCACTTCGGATATTGACATATTCCACCCGCGTGAAGATGAATATACTGCCCTTCTAAGGAAGAAGGCAGTAACTGACTCTTACATACTTTAGAGATAAATGACATTATGTGTTTTTTCTCAAACTTTAGTACTGTGAATTAACAAAAAACGGTGGTAATTTTTATTAGTAGGATATTAATATACAAACAAAGTAATAATAAACAAGCAGTAACTGCAATGAATAGGTGCAATTAATGCCTTTTTGCTAAAAAAATGTATTATTTAAAAAAATTACTATTTTTTCACTAAGGATTTTAACAATATTTTAGTGATAATACTGATTTTAAAGTGAACAGAATATATAGCTTTCAAAATTACCTAACGGATGTCATTCATAACTCAATTTCACAAATTTTGCGAGTAACTGCCTTTATTCCTTAGAAGGGCAGTATTATAGGTGGGCATTGTTTTATAAATTCTTAAAATAGGGATTGCTTAGCTCATTCGGTGTATCTAATTAATATTTTTTTGTATTGACACTCTTCTATTGTTTAATGCTGATCTATTTCTTTTTTATATATATTATATAATACTGTTTAATTAATATTTCCTTTCTTTTAAATGTCATGTTGTGAACGTCTTCAATTAATAATTTGTAATGTTCACTTTATGTAATAATTAATACAATTTGAAATAAGGATACATCACTAAAGAGTTTTTCGTGTTTCGCAAAAATAAGTGTCCGTGGTAATATTTTATTGCAGTTGTGGTTTTAGGTAAGTATAGGTCTAAGGCGTTGACGGATTTGAGTGTCTTATATGGCGCTGAAAGGTTTGGAAGTCCCCTAGGTAAAAATTCGAATACGTGATAATAGGTATACAGTATTTGTACCTAATGTAAAATTAATTTACGTCCACAGAATTTTCTCGCGCATACGTATGCTGGTGTAAATAAACGTAGCAATACATTTTTATTAAATACGTCTTATCACAGGTTGGTTATCATCAGTGCTATTAGCTTATGTCCACTTTACCTACTGCGGTGTTGAATAGTATTCTCGTGCTCCAGTCAAATCATGTGGGATTTTTAAGGCAAGAAATACGCCTTTTCCTCTGTCTCGCGGTAAAAGTTTGCTGTTATTTAGACACTAACTTTTTATAACACGGAGGTGAGTACCTACATCAATTTCCAGGTATTCCTTTCCATGTAATGGTATGGTATAACACTGCATGACGTGTAAATGTGCTTGTGTGTATTTTATAAGTCAAGACGCCTCGACCTGCGACTTCCGGTTCCCACGTGATTAAATCTTCCCCATTATTCTTCTTTACATCAGTGCGTTCTCATTTCAAATTCATTATTATTATTAGTTAGCGGTAATGGCGACAGAGCCGTTTTCGATTCGCGCCTCTTTTTCTTCCTCCTCTAATTGCATTGTCGATGGCTGTTCGACGCCAGTTTAACATACAAATCACCAATTATTATTACTTAATTAAAATGTATTTTATAAAATCAACGCTATACAAAATATACCTACACAAATTAATGATATTAGGGACCTACTGACTACACTCTCATTGAAGTTTAAAATCGTATTGAATATATTCAAAGTAACTAGATAGATTATGTAGTTAACTACGTCTGCCTAAATTCTAAAATGAAGAAATTGTTTCGTATCCCGTCCATCTGTATAATATGTCAGATAAACAGAACATTATAAAACAATCACAATATAATATTTTGTGTCCAATGATACACCTATTATTTCAATTATACCTACAAGGAAAATAACATATCTATTATATTATTAACATTGTTTTAACTTCCCTAGGCATTTTATTAGTAGCCGTCCCCGTCGAGTAAAGGCTAGCGCGCTATCTGTGTAAAATAAGCATCTTGATTTTTTACAAAAACATTGAAATGAAAAATCCATTATATCTATGGTTTTCTCAATACGTCTATATATATATATTGTGCAGTTCATAGCCCCCACATAGGGGGCTGCCAGGGCTCCAGCCTGGGGGACCGTGCAAAGGGGAGCCCGGCGTGGCGGTAAGACTAGTTGTGAGATAAACACACACCACAAGAAAAAAAGCCGCCTGCGGCGCTATTTTACTTAATGGATATTAAATTTTAAACTATGTAGTTGTATAATGCAATTTAGTATTATATGATGATTGGTAGGTATAACTAAATGATAATTCAAGTCATAATTTTTTATTATAAAATTATTTGTAGTGTTTCCTGAATAATAAAAATGGCTAATTATCCAATATTGAAATCTCGTACCACCACCTTGGCTACCACAAGACGTGGTCGCAACCAGTGGTTCATAATATGATGCCGATTGCCGACAACTCAATAATTATTCAAGGCGGTTTATTTAAAAAATATATAAAATCGCTAAAATTAACGGAATACCATTGAATTTTGGAAACACTACTGTAGAACATCACAATGTCCTTAACCTTAGTGATAGGTAGAGGGCCCTGCCAAACATCCTGGGCTGGGCACTCGCTTCAGGATGTGGAGGGCATGGTGTAGCTGTTTGGATTCAGGACATTGACTTGAGGGTTTGAGTAAATACTAATCAATGGGAACCTACCAATAATTTATTCTAAAATAGTGAAGAATATTTTAAGTGCAATATGTCAGCAGATATGTATAAGTAAGTGGGTAGGTGCCTATATTTTTTTTGTGGGTCTGTTAATACTCAAGATATATTTTTTAATTAATAAATAATGTAATAATTCATATTATTGATACATTTCCAGTAAATATCCTGTTTTCACGAAGCTAATTTTCAAATAAATTACTATATTACACCAGCATATAAATAATAAATTTGTTATGCTCATTTCTCCTTAATTTTTGATGATTTCTAATCCAAACAATCTCTACAAATATTTATCATTAAAATAAGTTGCCATAACTTAGGTAGGTAGGTAAGTATCCACTAATGATCTTCGTTTTCATTACTTGCCATTTTCTTTTTTTATAGATCGGTACGTTCTCTTTTCAAATAATAATTAATTATTTCGCAGTTAAGCCGTCCGGAGGTGCTGTTTTCTTTTTTTATTAACGATTTTTATGGCTGTTCTTATATTTTTTTTATTACATGGCCAGATTTTTCTCGCCATTGTCTTTGTTTTGTCAAATAAGCGAATTTAATTAATTCGGTCAACATGATTATTTATCATTACTTTGTTGTGGTTTTGAAATCCGGGATTTACTTTAATAAGATTTTTGTTAATTATTAGTAAATTTCATTTAGTAATTTGATTTAAAAATAGAACGGTTATAATATTATACACACTTAGTTACCTACTTAAATAATATTAAAATATTATGAACGTAATATTAATACAAGTGTTCACCATCCTTGGTAACAAGATTTACCTAGGTACTACTACACAAATAATATTATTATATATAGTGGAAAGATGAGAACCAGCAATAAAAGAGGCGTTTATCGCAATGAAAAGAGCTGCCAAGGTAATGGGACTTCAATCCCTTTATTCAATTGTACCCACCGCGAGTGGAATGGAAAGCGACGGGTTTATTGATGTGTTATTACCTTAATGTCGTTTGTTCAACGCGTGTGTACTACCTGTGCTCCTGTATGGCTGTGAGATATGGCATCTTACTAAGCTTAAAAGGTCTCGGCTTTTGAGCTTTGAGAATCGATGTTTCCGCCGAATCTTAGGGGTAAATTGGTACGACCGCGTTACAAACACTCGAGTTCATGAGCGGACACAGAATCCTAATTGAGATAATCATGAAGAGACGATTTACATGGCTGGGACATGTGTTCCGGAATCTGGATGCCGTGGGAGTGTGCGACAATTCGTACGCTTGTGACAGCCTCAAGTGTTGCGAAACCGTAGCCAGCTATTCTTACCCTGTAGCGGTGCTACTAAAGCAATCTAAGCAGGTCTAGCACAGCGGGAGGTGCGAGAGTTGGCGATGGACCGAGGGAAATGGCGCAACTTGTGCTTAACCCTACGCCCTAATGCTGGGTCGTGACAGGGTGAATGAAGGAAAAAAGAAGAATACCTTATTACCATAGTTAACCGTAGTTCTAGGCAAACTAAAACAAAATACACGATTGCAAGAGAGGCCGCCAAGAATTAACTGGATTACATAGACAATATTTACATCAAGACAATTTCAATAAAGAAGAAAAAAATTGGACATCTTTGAAATAGCACGGGTGGTCTACGAAACCACATGCGTAGGTGGTTACGTGACGAGGAAAATACATAAGTCACCTTACGCGTGAAAGTAGGTCGAGTCTGTTGGCCAGGCCATGTCTCAAGAATGAAAGACATCTAACCGCAAGAGAGTGTCCTCTTCAACAGACCAAAAGATAAAAGTAAGGGTCGGGAGATTTAGTCTGCGGTAGGCTTGTAGAAAAAGTCATAGCATACAGGAAACTTACGGCAATACGAGCAGAGATGTTTTGTCAGCCAAGACCTACATTGAGATGTAGTGCTGATTAGCAGTAGCGTAGAGTGGAAGTAGGCTGTTAAGATCCGCCATAAATAGTACACATTAAACATTGTCAGTAATACGTATTTGTTTTCATTGAACCAAGCTACAATTTACAGATGGTATTGGTTAGTTTTTTTTTTATAAATCAATTAAACCCTGCCTCAACCAAACCATAATAGTTTTGGTATATTTTAGGCGATACGACAACATTGTGCATACTTTTTCATTTATAATTATTTGTTTTCGTTGGATTAAGAATACATATTACACAAATAGTTGGTTATTTTTTTTTTAATTCATTAAGCCCTACCTAAACCAAACTATATTATTCTATCCGTAAAATAATCAAAGTTATGTATGTTTTAATTGCATATTTTTTTTTTATAGATTTACAAGTATTTTTTGACTATTATCTCTATTATGTCATGGGTTTCACTTAATTGAATTTTAAAAACTAAGTGTACGTCCTGAGTGGCAGCGTTTGGCGCAGTGTTTTTCATGTGTGCATTTTCACACACGGTTATACGTTTGAGTTGCGCAAAACGCTCAACGCTGCGCCGAACGCTAGCACTGAGGCCTCACACTAACCAACACACTATGTAAATTGTAGTATTTTTTAAACGAAAAAAATACGTATGCCTGACAAAGTTTAGTATGCTATCTATTTATGACAAATCTTAACAGCCTACCTCTACCTCACGCCACTGATGATTAGGTATATCTATCTACATGATATATTGTGTTACAAGTTTTGTTTGTTAGGTATTCGCTAGGCCCCCACGGAAATCCCTGATTTATCACTTTATATACTTAATAGGGTAATTGGTCTAACTTTTCTGTCAGAGATATATTTTGTCTTCATGGTTGCCGCTTTTTTCCAATCTAATGGACATTTTTTTAACGCGATGGCAACGCCATTTCAAAATATACTCGTACTAGCACTCATCAAATCGTCAGGGCACATTTATTTTTACACGATATTAAATTTACGCACAAAATACTCCTCGATTTTATAAATTTTTAGCATCCATTTATAAAAGTAAAAATATCTAACATCAGTGCAGTCCACTCATATATTAGTAAACAATAAAAAACAAACAAAAAAATATATCAAAAGTTTGTTTCTACGATTTTTCAAAATTATGTTTTTTTAATCTATTTTAGTCTTAAGAATTAAATAAAATAAATATCTATTTATTCACTAAATTCCAATGAACGAATAAAAGTGCCTGGTCCATATCCACAAATAAGCAGGAGTGAACATGGTAATTTTTTTTTATTACTTATAACTCAAAAGACACCGCAAATCTTTCAAATGTATTTCTTCTATGACTATTAATTAAACCGATGGAACCCTCGTCGTCTAATTCGAAAAACACTGACTTCTCATACCGGGGATTTCGGGTTCGATCCTGGTGAAGTTCAGGGCTCGAAATGGACCGGAGCGCACTGGAGCGCCGTTCCGGTTCGTGGAATCTGTAAAGTTATCGCTCCATCTCGTGGTTAAAATATTTTGACCGTCTGAGCTAGATATGCCATATAACAAAAAAACTAGCACACTTATGTTTATAAAATACCCATAAAATTTGATAACCATGTTAATATCCTCAGAAAATTTTCGGGCGCTCCGGTTCGTAAACTTTTCTATTTTGAGAGCTGGTGAGGTTACAATATATATAAGTATGTGATATTCTCAATTGTTTTACTGCTAATATGTAGTAGGTATTATCTACTATATTTTGTTATTGTGAACTGTTGTAGTGTTCAAATTAAAAAAAAAAAATTAAACAATGTTATGGAATTTGAATCGAGTGTTACGAGTATGTTAGCAATAATTAATAGTTCGTATATTATTTTGATTGCCTCTAATTAATGTGAAAGCCTTTGGCAGTAATACTTATTCTTCTTATTGATCCAAGGAGCAGATCCTCAGTTTAAAGCATAATATGGAAGTCGTGCAGCGCCTCAAAAGAATCTCTATCATTTGTCAGTCTTCCTACGACTTCCCAGGTCTTGAAGAAAAGGTGGACAAGGTAGAATCATCCATGTCACATGACTGAACCAGATCCAACGTCGCTTTATTACTTTCAACATGATGAGAAGTTGCATGATCTGATTCTGAATTATTATCTCCTAAACACAGCGCCCGGCAACGCGGCAACCTATGCCACGGGTGCCACTAGGTGGCACGCTAAAGGATTTTTGGTGGCACATCTCGAAAATGACGATTTGAAATGTGCATAAAATTAAAAACTAAACTAACTAAAAACAAACTATGACCCATATATTGAGGTGTTAGCTTCCAAAATTGAACCTCGATCACTAATGTTTAAATATTGTAATTTTTATGATGTTTTATGTCGCATGTATTATTATAGTCAAATAAAATGATCTTACAATCAGAGCTCGAAATGGACCGGAGCGTACCGGAGTGCCATTCCGGTTCGTCAAATAGGTAAAGTTATCGCTCCGTCTCGTGGAAAAAAAATAATTTGACCATCTGAGTAGAAACGCCATAATATAACAAAAAATCGAACACACTTATTTTATAAAATACACATAAATTTTGATAGGTATCTAACTATGTTATTATCTTCAGAAAATTTCGAGCGCTCCGGTTCATAAACTTTTTCATTTCGAGCGCTGCTTACAATATATTTACTAGTTTTATTTCAGTGGCACGCTGAGTGTCTAGTACTTTGAATTACCTGTTTTGTGGCACGCCAATGTATTTGGTTTGCCGACCGCTGTCCTAACACATCGTTACTATTTTTTTTTACGAAAAATATTTTGTGTTTGATTACAAAAATAGGGTGGCACTGAATACTTCTATCACCTATCACGCAATACGCAGCTAAAAAAGTCGTTACACATGTAATTTAATAGTGTAATTGACACCGGAGTGATGCGGACCCGGCAACAATGGCGGAATGATCATCATTAGAAAGGGTTAGGAATTAGCACGCATTAAGCCCAGGCGATTTTACAAGCCAGCCACCCGAAAAAGTTTTATTACTAAACACGGAATTAGAAAATCAAGCGACTTTGCAATCGTAATTTATAAACTTAATAGCTATAAAGTAGGTATATCATTCTTGAAGCATACATTTTTTACTCAATCGACGAAGTTTGATGGAAGTGCAGGACGGTTAGGTACATTTGAATTGTAAATTGGTGAGCTTTCTTATCGGAATAATCTTAATCGGCGAACTGCATACGTACAAGTTTCCAGACACGGTGCAGGATACGCCCCGGGAAAAAATCAGTGACTTCTTGTCGAGGTAGGCAGGTCATGCATTGCAGTGGGGCGACACATTATAAAATGAGGCGAATGAAGGAATAAATACAAATATTACAAGTTTTGAGAGCAGTGGCGGTTTTTCATGGAGCAGACGATGCTCTCGCTTCATTAGAAAGTATCTACCAATATCGTAGTTTGAAAAAATATCGTTAGATAAAAGATCCTGACCACATATTTATTGTCGTATATAAGCATTGTATAACATATTGTAATGACAATTTAGCGCACAGGCAATATTTTCATAAAGGCCTACGCATATCTAAACCACCATTGTTTGAGAGCAGGTTTCGTGAAAATTATCTATTTCTCAGTAGTGTTTATGTTGTATATGTCAATTTAAAGATTTTTGGTATAGGTATTTGTCCTTTTAGACAGTCCAAAACAAAAATAAAATATGTAAGTAAGTAGGTACATACGTTGTGCGAATTGTCCGCTATGTAGGCATTGACTGGTGGCAGTTTTCTATGAAGCAGATGCATGGCCCCCACAAGGGGGGGGGCTGACAGGGCCCTTGCCTGGAGGCCCGGACTCAGGAAGGGCCCGGCGAGGCAAGTCGACCAGATAAGTTACCTAAACACACATCACAACTCTGCTTCACTATTAAAAAAGTAGCCTGCGGCGCTATTTTCCTGCAGAAATATTATTATTAACAATTATGTGGTTGTACGATACATTTTTTAATTGTGTATCCAATACTCGACCACTCCATAATTCAAATGGATGTATTAAACTAAAAAATACTAAATGTACACATTCATTTTTACCTCGTACACCGTTTGGAAAATGCTACTGTAGGGCATCACACTCACTTTATCCTGGGGGCCCGTTTCAGGGTGTGGGGGCCATGAGCAGATTAGACAGACGTTTAACGGAAGTACCAAACATTTTATAAATATGCTTAATTAGGTACCACAATCCATGGCCCCCCTAACCTATAGCTAAGGTTAAGAGCAGTGTAATGTTCTACAGTAGTATTCCCCAAATGGTAGATATTCCGCGGAAGTCCAGGGTTCCGTGAATTTTTAGCAATTTTTGGTATTTTTATATAATTCCACTTGAATTGTCGGCCTCGGCATCATAGTATGAAGCACTGATCATGACTCCCTTTTGTGATAGCCAAATTACACGCGACTCTTCACCATATTGGATAAATAATCATTTCTATTTGTCAGGAAACACACTAAAAATAATTATTAAATTCAATTTTACTCGTGAAATAGCACCCCGCAGGCTAGTTTTTACAACGTTTTTCTTAGCTCGTATTCTTATTTGTCCGGTGGTTCTTAGTCTTTAACCTTAGTATTTTTAACTAACTTCCCGACTAGCTAGACATTTGAAACTTTTAGAATATATCAGAACACGATGCCAATGCATTTTTTAGCCATCTTTAAGTAGAATTGAATTCATTTTAAGTTAATTCTGTTTTGTATGAAAAGTTATTTCGACACCATTATTGGTTGCTAAGCGGATGGTCCTTAATTATTAATATATACGTGCGTTACTATGGAAATCAATATGAATGTCAAAATGACATTTCAGTATCATTTCTATCAAGTAAAATTTTTTTTGATCGTTTAAGCTAGTCAATTCAAGTTTATATGATTCAACAGAAAATTTAAAAACGTTGCATATAAAAAGTTCTATTTATCTTGTAATTATTTTACTATTAGAGCAAATTTGTTGAGTGTGTTTATCTCAATTAACTGATCGATCGGTCAGCCCCCCTTTGTGGGGGCCATTCTACAATCTGAATTTAATAAAAACATAATAATGACGGTTTTTCGGATCTCCGCGTAGGTAAGTACATAAAACCGCCAATAGTATAATTTTATTGATTAATACACAAACATAATAACCCAACAATTTAATTATGTTGCAAAATTGTTAAACAAAACATCTTTTAGGTCATAGATATTTTACCTCCGTTTTGTCACATAAGCAAGTTAGGAAACAATTTATTTCGAAAGCTCTTGCTACTATTGCCAACTTAAAGATCTTAATAATAAAAGAAAAGCAAAGACCAAACAAATAGCTCAATTTCTGACTGCTGCGGAGCAAGACGAGTTCATTTTCACATATTTTCTAATGCAATAAAATTTGTTTGTCTACGCTTCGGGTGTCACGTCACGTCACACGGCGGATTTGAACCCAACTTTCTACCATTTATGTCGCAGACATTTACCCAGACGAGTGGACCGTTACGATAAACGCATGCTATTTTATTTAGTATCTCCCATCATAACACACGTGATTTTAAATTTAATGATTCATGTACTTTAAAATTTCATAAAACTGAGAATTACAGTTCTGTCGTATTTGACTAATCCACGATAGGGTGTAAAACTAGTATTATTTAACATTTTTTTTTTCGACCATGTCCGATCCTAATAGGATCATATTATGGACCTCCACAGAGTAGAGGTTTGTATTAATAGATTTTGTTTTTACGAGAAATAGATGTCAACCACTTGCTCAACCTATTAGGCCCATACTCTGACTCATACACAAATTGAAAAACAATACTTGCTAGACCCAAGATTCGAACCTGGGACCCACGACGCTATAGACCAACGCGTAAGCTGCGCGGCCATCGTGAGTGTCAGTAGAAAAAATCTTTTTGAAAAATGTAAGACACCCGGCATCTCTCGGGTATCGCGCCCACACACATAGTCCACTATGCTAAAGGAGTCATACTTAATTACGACAAATTTTAACTATTGGCCTTTTTCTATTGGTTATAATATTTTATCTCAAAATTATGTATGTTCAACAATTAGAATGTTACATTCTTATATCTAGTGAATTATTCGTTGAATAAAAAAAATGGTTAATTAAAAAATAGTAATATTTGTTAGAATTTCTGAACCTTTAATTTACTTTTATTATATTTAAGCGAAGCTTAAGCGTCGGCCTATAACGGCGTGGGTCCCAGGTTCGAATCCTGGGTCTGGCAAATACACATATTGTTTTTCAATTTGTGTTTCAGTCAGAGTATGGACCCAATAGGTTGGGCAATTGGTTAACATCCATTTCTCGTACAAACAAATCTGTTAACACAAACATCCACTAAGTGGAGACCCATATGATCTTATTAGGTTCGGACACGGTCAATTTTTTTTCTAATGGAACGCCTTAAATACGTAGGTGCCTAATCGATTTTGGTATTACAACCCTTGGCGAATCTTGATTTCCTCCAGAAACTGTCTCCATCTCGGACGATGCAGTACCTATCGCTGGTTAGAGGCGCGCACACAAAAAATGGCATGGAGGATGTTCATTTTGAAAAAAAATCCAAAATAATTGATTTCTAAAGTAGCATGAGGGGGCGAGGTTAATAAAATGTAACATGGGCCACTGACTCCTGCATATACCCCGCCTACTTCACGTCGCTCCAACCGCGAATCCCTGCACTTTTCCAGGTCCATTCTCCATACCCTGACAATCCTAGATTTGAGTCCTGCAATGAATCTGGTTTGTTTAACGTTTTTGTATGACAATATTTTAGTGACACACTGCATTGTCCCGAAACGAAGCTGCACGGGACTGATGTAGAAATCACGCACATTGGTGGTTAAGAAAATTAAAAAAATCTTGACTTGATCTGCCGGCATTTATCTTTAGTGACATAAAGTGTCCTATTTACCTGTGTACGGAGACTCTGCCGAAACAGAGGAGTCACGAGTTGAAAGTGATAAATCTAAGGAGGGATCGGAATTATTTCGTTCGCCATACGACGCAACAAACTTTTTAAATGCTTTAAAGTTGATTGATATTATCAAGTTGGCGTAGCCATATAGGTAACATTATTTAAGTTACCATATCTTCACCCGCCATGTAGGTATATGCAGCCGCGATTTTCATTTCAGATTCATTTAAGTGTAGCACTGTTATCGTCCGCATATGTCAAAAATCGTAAACTTTTCAACACAATTTGAATAATCAATTTGTATAAAAAACAATAAATATACCTACTCATATTTTCAAAATAGTCAGTGAAACTTGTATTTGGTTTGAATCGAGTGTATTGTTTTCTTAATAATAATTACTATAAGTATACATTTCAAATATGTAAGAACTATTTTCGACTAGGCCGTCATAGAGAGCGGCAATAGAATATTTTCACCTATGGTTTCCAATCTAACTATTAAGATAAGTAGGTACCTACTTAAAACGAGAGGAATCATCATTGACTGTAATGGGTTTGGGTCGAAATCCCGAAGGCCGGAATCCTAAAGGCCGAAATCCCGAATGCTGAAATCCCGAATGGCCGAAATCCGCAGTTCAAGAGAAATGTTAAGATTGCCCAATTATTACTGTTTGTATTTTTTTATTTTTCGGGATTTCGGCTTTCGGAATTTAGGCTTTCGGGATTTCGGCCATTCGGGATTTCAGCCATTTGAGATTTCGGCCATTCGGGATTTAGACCATTTGGGATTTCGTCCGGCACCCGACTGTCATTTTTTTTTTGACCATGTCCGATCCTAATATGATCATATGGGCATCCACAGGGTAGAGGTTTGTACCTATTAACAGATTTTGTTTTTTACTAGAAATGGATATCAGCCACTCGCTCAACTTATCAGGTCCATACCCTGACTCACACACAAATTGAAAAACAATATGTGTACTTGCCAGACCCAGGATTCGAACCTGAAACCCACGGCGTGATAGTCCAACGCTTAAGCCGCACGGCCACCGTGGGCAACTAACCTAACACATAAACCTCCCTCTAGTGGTATTCCAAATTCGATCAATATATTAGCATCATTAATTGTATTGTACATAATTACTTAATTGGTAAAACAAACTGACAGGATTCAAATGGAATGCATGTTCGAGTCCCGTTTGGTACCCACATTTTATATTATTTCAGAGATGTTCCAAATTATGTATTTTCAATAATTATTGCGTACCTACGATGTTTTGTGTAGATATTATACAGTAATCTTTATATAGAATCTGTAACATTACATATCTACGCTGTTGAGCGATAAGCAATCTGTCTGCAAAGAAAACAGTTTCGTTTTTCTAATAATTGTTATTATTTTAATGAGAGTGTCACGGCAGTTTGTGACAACCACAGGCCACGAGCTGGCGAGTCGCGAGCCGCGAGCCGCGAGCGAGTGACACGTCGTGAAGTAAGTGTCTTTAGAAGGGTGCTTAGAAGAAGCTTAGAAAGTGAAAAGATATTTTTCACGCGCAATTTACTGCGCGACATTCGCCATGTTGTCAAGATTTCAGCAAAACAGTGTCGTACCAACGAATAGTGATAAGATAATAATATTCATAATAATATTATGATAAAAAAAATGATCCATCATCATCCATGGCATCATCTTCCATTGCAGATGCATAATCATGGCACACGGACGACGTATATATTATAATTCGCCCATCAGAAAAAACATAAAGTCCTTTGGAATCTGGCATGCGCCTTGCCTTAAAATGAACTCTCAAAAAACTATGATATCTTCCAAAACCATAAACCTGTTGTAGCCAAATGGACATATAATAAACATAATATATTTAATATAAGTATACTTATTGTATAATAATAATTAGGAATAGCTCATTCGAGAAAACCGGCCGCTTCACTTTACAGGGCTAATCTAACAAATCACTTACCTAACTATAAAATCAATAAAAAAGTGATAAATATTATAATATGTCGTATTCAGGCTGTTAATTATACCAGCGCTCGAAATGGAAAAAATTGCGAACCGGAGCGCTCGAAAGTTTTTTGAATATTTTTACATACTAAAGTTATCAAATTTAATGTGTTTTTTTTCATAAAAATAAGTGTTAGATTTTATATTATGTGGCCTATCCAGCTAAGATGGTCAAATTATTTATTCCACGAGACGGAGCGATAATTTTACCGATTTCACGAACAGGAACGGCGCTCCGGTGCGTTCCGATCCATTTCGAGCGCTGAATTATACCGAGAGTTATTAAGTGCAAGAACGTAGTGGTCGCGCGGGCGGCGGCGTGTTGCGCAACTCAAACGTATAACCGTGTGTGAAATGTTCGTAGACAGTGTCTTTTTTGGGGCATAATACACACGGTTATACGTTTGAGATTCGCAAGATGCAGTGACGTCCCTATACAAAATGCCGCCCCTAGGCAGTGCCAAAATGCCGCCACATATTTTTATACAGTACTTTTATCATCATTTCATGACTCCAATATCTAAGAATTGTGTTGTATGGATACATTACTAACAAGATATAGGTATACCACTAAATCTAATTTAAATGCCATCTCTGATTCTATAGACAAAATTCGAGTCTACGATTTTAGATAGGTACATTTAAAAATACACCTGACAACTTCCAAAACTCACTAGTGACTGGCAAACATATTTGGATAAATTTTAAATTAGGTATGCACGTGTCATTGCTGTTCACCAAGAACGTGACGTTCAAGGACAACGGAAGTAAACTAGACATCGCCAACCCGACAAAAAAATAAAGTCCTGTTAAAACTTTTATTGTAGGTGCCTAATTAATACATATACTCGTATTTTGTTTCCAACCAGTGAGCTGAATTTTTTAATGGAAAGATATTTGCGTTATTACTAAGTTTATGTAGCTTTCTATGTATACCAAATGATTATCCTCGATTTTCTGCCCTTTGGGTAACTGCCGCCCCCAAGCGATGCTCAATCTGCCTACCCCTACGGGACGTCACTGGCAAGATGCCGCCGCGCCGTTGCCCGCTCGTCACTGTGGCCATGCGCATATAACTAATGACTGCGTTAACCACTGGCTGTCGAATGTAGTTGAGTAGTACTGCAACATATGTTTTAACACATCATACTTGATTCCAAATGCATCCGATTAGAATCTCTAATTCAATAAAAAATCTAATTGAAGATTTTAATCGGTTGCATTTACTTAGAAAGAAGTAAGACGCAGTGTCGTCTTCTACGAATTGTTGTAGATTGTCTTCTTTACGGAATTTGTCGAGTGCTATACGTGTTATTTTGAAACAAAAAAATAACGGACACGTGTTACCGCGTTAACTAGTTAGAATAAAGTTGATATTGGTCCCCAACAGGTCTAACGATGACTTTGGTAATGGAAGCCAGAAGAGTGAAGACAATAATTAATACAGATAACCAACATAATGTCATTTGGAAATCAGTAAAAATCTGAAATCCAAAATTATATCCTGGAACAAAAAAATCCAAATATTATTATACAAAACGCTGCTGGTATTGACCGCGAGTCTATAGAAAAGCTTTTGGATAATCGATATTATTTGGCCATTTTTAAACAAATAATTACAAGATAAAAAGAACTTTTTATATACAACGTTTTTAAATTTTCTGTTGAATCATATAAACTTGACTTGACCAGCTTAAACGATCAAAAAAATGTACTTGATAGAAATATTGAATAATGAAATGTCATTCCATATTGATTTACATAGTAACGCACGTATATATTATCAATAATTTAGTTGCTAGGACCCCCTAACAAACAATTATGGCATCGAAATAACTTTTCATACAAAACAGAATTAACTAAAAATGATTTCAATTCTACTTAAAGATGGCTAAAAAATGCATTGGAATCGTGTTCTGATATATTCTAAAAGTTTCAAATGTCTAGCTAGTTGGGAGGTTAGTTAAAAATCGATTGCAAGATTTGTACCGGACAAACAACCACCGGAAAAATAAGAAAAACGTTGTAAAAAATATCGAAATTTACAAGAAAAAAAAATACACATTGATTTAACTTGAAATGATTTACGTTTACATGGTAGAACGATAAAGTTTTATTTAAATATTATTCCAGTGTTCGATATTGTACAGTAAGTACCTACATAACAATCGTTTTCTTGTTGTAAATAAGACAGTATTAAAGATAACTACTTACTGTTTACAGTTTACACGGTGGGTACTATAAGATTTTATGGTGGCACTGCTTATGTTGGCACGCCACTGACAATAATCTTGGAATTAAAAAGTGTCGCCTGTCTCGCAGAGTCACCACGAAAGTGAAATAGCCCATATTAGTTTTTTTAGAGATCGCAAGTGACATTATTAATTAATTACTTGAGCGAATGCATGTTTCATAATGGTTACCTATTCTATCAATCTCTGAGAAGTAGATAATAAAATATTTGACTAATAAATTATTATGGGTAAATTATTAATTTCTCATTTTACTACCTTATTTCTTTTATAATAAAATCGATAGATATCTAGAAATATCTAAAAATAATATTGACAGTTACTCTACAGCATGGGTGGCCAACCAGCGGCCCACTGGGTGTCAACTTGTGGCCCGTGGAGCAGTGAGAAAATAAAAATAATATCAAATGCTGCCGCTAGATGTGCTAATTTTGCAAATTGAGATTCGATATTGGCTCAAGATTTTAAAAAGCACCGTGTGCTTTTTGCTGCATTTGCAACGCCATTTTCCGTAGACGTGAATTTATTACCGGGAAATTTACAAATGGAACATTGTGAAATATGTTGCGATGAACAGTTGAAGGAGAAATTCCATCAGATTGGTTTGGAAGAGTTTTACAAAACATATTTGGACAAGGAGAAATATCCTTCAGTTTACAAACATGTTCTAATGATGACTTCGCTATTTGGAAAAACCTACACGTGTGAACAGCTTTTTAGTCAGATGAAGCATATCAAATCCCGAGTGAGAACACGAATCACTTATGTGCATTTGGAAAACTGTTTGCGTGTAGGAAAAACCTCACTCGATATCGATATTGATGCACTTAGTTCTGCCATACAAAATCAAACTTCTCACTAAAATTTATTATTTTGTTAATTTTTTATTATTAAAAAAAATCTAATCTAATAAATATGTTGGATTCTCTTTGTTTTATTTTATTAATATGAATTATATTTTTTTTTTGTATAATAAAAAAAATGGTTGTGCGGCCCGGTAGGAACTCTCATTTTTAGAATCTGGCCCGGCTGCTGAAAAGGTTGGCAACCCATACTCTACAGCTAGGGATGCTGCAATATTATAGTGTCAGCTCTGGATATTTATTAATTTAATGTTGTTACAATTGTTTCCCTATCATTTTATTGTTGTATTGGTTTTACTGCTAAAATACGATTGAAATTTTTTGTTGTCTCAGTTACATGTAAGTACAGTAAGCAATACTAACCATAACAATAATTATATTAGCATTGCCTAATTCCTGCGCATGTCAAGAAATGGCATCTGCAGATATTCATGGTTAAATTATTGTCCTACTAATCCACTGTAGGTCGAGTTGGGTATTTCCCGAGAAAATCTCAATCTCGAGATTCGGGATTTCCAGAAAAGAATTCTCGGGAATTCTCGAGATATCGGGAAAATTTAAAAAAAATCTGTAAAAATCCTAAAATCAGTGTGAAAACAGATAGATTCCAAAAAATATGATATTTTTTTTATTTATGTAAGAAGACAAACAAAATAGAAGTAGGAAAACAAAAATAATTAAAAACATTACTTATTAATAAAATGGAATTTCAAAAAACTGAACTGAAAAAAGACTGTCAATCGCTGCGTTTGCAAAAATTGTGGTCATTTTGAGTGGACGTTAGCTTAATTGTGTTAAATGCCCCGATCAGTATTTGAACGTTTTGTATTTTCTGTCCACTTTTTTCATATGGAAAATCATTTTTTTTCAATTAATATTTGATAATAAAAAATCCCGAATCCCGAGAAAAGATTCTCGAGATCCGGGATTTCCCGAAAATCTCGAAAATTTCTCGAGAATTCCCGTCGGGAAATTCCCGAAACCCAACTCTAACTGTAGGCATACCTTGTTCATTTATTTAAAGTATTTGCTGTAGATATCTACCTGAATGTTCTTTCATATCACGGCATTTGACCTCGCGAATTGACAAACTTATTCAAGAAGTGTTATCTACATTAGTGTAATATTCAAACAAAAATTAAAATCATATAACAAAAATTAATACCTAACAGTAAGGATGTAGGTACCTAAGAGGCCATCCATAGACTACAACCGTATGCGGTTTAGAACCGTGTGCCATACTATACTTATGATTACTGTTCGTGAAAATATATTTTCAAGAAGTTTATTAGTGTTTAGTGTATAGTATACAAACGGATACGATCAGAGGCTCACCTATATATTGTGAAAATATATTTACATGAACAGAAATCATAAGTTTAGTATGACACACGGTTCAAAACCACATGCGGTGTTAGTCTATGGATGGCGTCGTCGATAGTGTCGTCTTTATAATTTTAATTAACATGAATTCACATAATATAGCCAATTAAATGAGTCGCTTGAATTCTTGAATAATATATATTTATGAACAAGAAAGTACGTATCTACCTATGCAAAGAATTCTGGAAAATTTTTATGTGATATGCAAATGTACCTACATAATATTAATCAGTGGCGAAGGGTGGAGGTAGTCTGTTAAGATTCGACATAAATAATGCACACTAAACTTTGTCAGTCATACTTATTTGTTTTCATTGCACTAAGAATACAATTTGCTGATGGTGTTGGTTGATTTTCAAATTCAATTAAACCCTGCCTAAACCAAACCATAATAGTCTAGGTATGCTATGGGCGATTCGACAAAAATAGTGCACACTTTTTCAGTCATAGGTACTTATTTGTTTTCGTTGAATTAAGAATACATATTGCAGATGGTGTTAGTCAGTTTTTTTAAAATTCATTATGCTCTGCCTATGAATGTCAAACCATAATCGATAAAAAATATTCTTCTATATGTAAAATATCTAAAATTATGTATGGCTAAATGGCATAATTTTAGATTTTTTATAGATAAATGAACATTTTTTTGACTATTATCTACTATGGATTGGATTAGGCAGGGTTTAATTAAATTTTAAAACACTAACAAACACTATCTACACACTATAGTCTTAGTTCAATGAAAACAAATACGTTTGACTGACAAAGTTTTGTGTGCAATATTTATATCGGATCTTAACAGCCTACCTCCACCCTTCGCCACTGGTATATAGTTTCGCCACTGGAAAACACTTTGAATTTAAAACTGCACTCTTTATAATATGCACCTATGTACTGATACTTTGAATATGTCACAGAGATAAGTGAATGGAAATCTAAATGTTAGTTGTCGATAGACAACTTAAATAATGTGAGAAAAAATCAATGTGACTCGATTTTTAATTTTTAGTTTTTAAATATATTCAATATATAAGCTAATTTTATTTTATAATTTTTTTAAATATTATTTATCATCATCAGTGTTACCTTCTACACATAGCTACCTTCGCCTCTCGTGGAGGTGGCAAATTTCTTGTTAATTAGTAATCGACCAAAGTAATTACAACTTTACTGTAATCAATTTCCAATTACTATCCAAAGACTGTGATGCTCTTTCTACAATCCACCGTCAAGACAGGCATTAAGCAGCAAATTGAGGAACGGATACGGAGTCAAAGGAGCGGATGCACGGCAAAAGCGAGCCAAGGAAGCCAAGGCGGCGGACTGAGGGTCGCTCATTATGATGCCATCCTGTGTGATGAGGTTCAATGCGCAATTTTATTTCATTTATTGTGACGTCACTTCCTCTTTTAAGAATCGATCCAACTAAATAACTGCTTAGTTTAGTTAACTTGGTAAATCATTCATTTTATCACCCATATTAATAAATAGATACCTAGGTACTATTAGTTTTTTTTATAGTATATCTGATACTAATAGAATAATGCCAATTGGGAGGGCAATAACCATGTTTAATGAAATCGCTTCGGATATTGATATATTTCACTTACGTGAGGGTGAATTTAGGTAGACGTTGTTTTATATGTTTTTAAGATAGGGTCTATTAATAGATCAATCTGTGTGCTTCCATCTACATTTATTTTAGTTTTTTTTGATTTTATTTCTTATTTTATTACTTATTGTACTATTAACTCACATTTCTATGTATTTTTATTTAAAAAATTGTCAACACTTATTCTATGTCATGTCGTGAACGCTTTGAATTTATAATTTGTTATGTTCATTATGTAAAATAAATAAATTTGTTTTTATTTGATTTGAATATGGACCTCGACAGGATGGAAGTTTGTATTAACCATTGATAATTTTACATCAATGGTATTAACAGATTTTTCATGTGTAAATTGAAGTTATGTTTTCGAACCGAATTTTCTTTTAAGTTTTTTAGTAATTTACAGGTATCATCTCTGTATATGATGGCGACGAGGGCCGAAGGGCTTACGCGTCGGCTTATAATGTTCTGGGTCCCAGGCTCGAATCCTGGATCTGGCCAATAGGTACACATTTGCATTTTAATCAAATAAAAATTTCTAATAGGTTTAGCAAGTTGGTAACATCCATTCCTCGTAAAAAAAATATGGTAATGCAAACCTCTACTCTGTATTATGATTCCATTAGGATCAGACATGGTTAAAAAAAAAAAGAATCTCTGTTGATTAATAAATTGCACATTCAAAAAACAAATCGGTACTAAACAATACGACATTGCAGTTAATTTAACCAAGTTAAAACTGTGAGCTACAAATGGAATCGTATCCAGAAATTTGTACGTAAACAGTTCACCGCAGGAAACTTATTCGTGCGCCGCATTACGTGAAACATGAGTTCGTGTAACATTTAATCAAATGACTAGTTCTTCGTTGAACATTTCACCGTGGAATACATTTGTACGTATGCTACAACATGTTGAGAAGTCTTTACTATGTTAGGTTAGGTTAGGTTATGGTTAATCTAATTGGAACAGTACTATTTGCAAACTATCGTCGCATTTTGTAAGATACGTACAAATTTATTTCACGGTGAAATTTTCAACGAAGAACTCGTCATTTGATAAAATGTTACACGAACTCATGTTTCACGTACTGCGGCGCACGAATAAGTGTCCCACGATAAACTGCATTCGTATAACTTACATGTAACCAAATGGAATACATTAATTTTTGAATATCTACTTTGTACCTATACCAATATCCAATAATATGGCACAGTATATTGTCGTACAACTGTGATCTGTAGTTTATAATATTATTAACATCACGAACTGCAGGAAAAATTTATACAGTCTCGATTTTCCATCACGCCGAAAAATTTTAAGTAGAAATATCAGATCAAACATCAAAAAGTAAAAGTGCCTAGGGCCTTCGAAAGTAAGCTACACTCAATCGTTGAATATAGGGCAAAAGATAGAATAAGTATAAAAAATAATTATTTAGTTGACAATTGGTAATATTTGAATTCAATTTCATTAAAAACACACTGCTTATTTTTTTAAAATAATTGAGAGTGTTTTTGTTTGTCCAGTTAATGCAAATGTAAGGTCATGCGGTTGGGTTAATTATTCATATGTCTGTTTTACTTCGTGCGTGCCAAGCTCCGTGTGACAGTATTAAATTGTGTTTAATTCGATATATCTTGATATAGACTTTTTATATTATTTCGTTATCAATTTCATTAGAAATAATTACAAGATAAAAAGAACTTTTTATATACCTACAACGTTTTTAAATTTTCTGTTGAATCATATAAACTTGACTTGACTAGCTTAAACGATCAAAAAAAATTGTAATTGATAGAAATAATACTGAAATGTCATATTGATTTCCATAGTAACGCACGTATATATTATTATTAATAATTTAGTTGCTAGGACCCACTTAGCAACCAATAATAGTTTTATTTTTTACTGATTTTTTCCGAAACAACTTTTCATACAAAACAGAATTAACTGAAAATGAAATCAATTCTACTTAAAGATGGCTAAAAATATTTAAAAAAAAAAATGCATTGGCATCGTGTTCTGATATATTCTAAATGTTTCAAATGTCTATCTAGTCGGGAGGTTAGTTAAAAATCGCTTGCAAGATTTGTACCGGACAAATAAGAATACGAGCTATAAAAACGTTGTAAAATAAGCCCAACACACTTAAGTTTTCCTATTTTGAAATTAATATTTGAACCGATTGTTGGGAAATTTAGGAAAAACCTATTATCGCGGGGCAGTAGGGCCAGGTGTTACAAAATTTATTAGTAATGCGAGCATGGCCATAAAGCTCATGCCTCAATTGGGTACAATAACAAATTATTATTTTTGCAAAAATCATGAAAAACTCAGGGTTGATTTTATTTGAGGCCGATAACGCGATCGATACACCAGAAGATTTAAAAGGAAGGGGGCCTCAAAACAGATAAAATAAATCATAAGTAAAATTATTAAAACAACAGGTACCTACGTATTTCTCGCAAATCGAGTAATTATTCAATATTACCCAAATCATAACAAAATCTCTGTAACTATCATCAAAGCGGCTTATAACATAACCACTCAAACAGATAGGTACCTACGTACTTGTATACAAAAAAACAATCCAATCATATTATTAAGTGATGTCATTACTGTCATCCTAAATAAGAATATTTTTTAGTTACAGGATGTGATTCTAGGAAAGAGATACATTGATATTATTATTGAGTTACCTACCTACGTTGATAGTTATGATTTTTTTTATAGTGAGGTGCCTCAAAATCAGTCACTGCCTCAGGCCTCCACATATCTAAACCCGCCACTGTAAAAAATAATATCTAAATTTAAAAAAATACGATCCGGTGCGCTCGTTAATTTTTTGAAAATATTAACATATTTTTCTAATTTTATGTATATTTTATGAAAATAAGTGTTAGATTTTTTGTTTTATTGAATGCTATACCTACTACTATAACGCCTATGAACTGGAACTGGGCTCTGTTCCATTGTTGGTTGTTACAGGGAGGGCACATGTTTAATGAAATCGCTTCGTATATTGATACATTCCACTTACGTGAGGGTGAATTTAGGTGGACGTTGTTTTATAAGTTTTTAAGATAGGGTCTATCAAAGTTCACTCTGTGTGCTTCCATCTACTTTTTTTAAATTTCTTTTCTTATTTTATTTCTTATTTTATTACTTATTGTATTATTAACTCACATTTCTCTGTATTTTTATTATAAAAATTGATAACACTTATTTTATGTCATGTCTTGAACGCTTTAAATTTATAATTTGTTATGTTCATTATATGCAAAATAAATAAATTTGAATTTGAATAAATTTGAATTCAAGCCCTGTCTTAATATGAATTTTTGTCCTCTTAATTAAACATCTTAATGCCTTCTTTCTTACTGTGATCTCAGTTTCTCTCGAACAATTAATAGATATACCTAGGTGCTTACTCGTATTTGAGCGATGTTGAGTCAAGCCTTAGCAATCTAGATAAGCGCGATAGGTATGGAGACAATAATAATAATATACAATGCTTGGCTGGAAAAACTACTTACCTACCTATTTTGTTAGTTTATGACAATGACATTAATATGGACGAAGCATCTAGAAAATAAAATGACACTCACTTTGTGTCGGGTCTGCCGGATGGCGAAATTCATATTTTAATATCGGTATCCTACGCTCAAATGAACATTCTGCTTGCAAGCGGTCTGGCGACACCGCTGGGTCTGCCCATACAAAATTTCTGTCTGTCAGGTTTCGACTCCACCGTTATTATTGTGTTACAAAATGCCAATGTGCCTAGTTAAAAGTTGTAAAAAAATCTACTAAGCACTCCAAGAAAGATGGGATATCACTTTGCATGTGTTAGTATTATTTATTATTTATAAAATGCCATTTTAAGATATTGATGAATGTTTATTCAATGCAATTGAATGACAGGAACCATTGGACAGTCAGTCGCCTGTGATTCGCTGGGTTCACTTGCGTCTAATCTCCGAGAAGTCGTAAGTAACCGAGAATCTGTTTCTAACGCAATGAGTCATGACACTAATACGCCATTACAATAAAGGTTATATTACTATAAATTCTCGAAGCTTGTATCGCATAATGGAAACGGATACGTCATATGGTGACGTGACATCTACCTATACATCTGTGAATGACTTTCATGCACAATTTCTCGTGCGCGCCGGGTATGAAGTGAGTTGTCCATTTAATATGTCATTGGTTTATGATATCTTAACATAGGGTGCGATTTAATAATTTTGAGTTAATTGAGAGGCATCATTGAACCTGAAAAAATGTGATGTTAGAAGGGTAGTATTTCGGGAAGCAAAGTAATAATATCGATTGATCAGAATCAATACCTTGTGCTGTGTCTACTGAAGGCAGACAAATACTACACACTCTTGTGGGCATGGCCCCCACAAGGGGGGGGGGGCTGACAGGGCTTAAGCCAGGGAGCCCGGGATCAAGGAGGGCCCGGCGTGGCGGGTAGACCAGATAACCGAAATAAACATTCATCACAAATTTGCTCTAATAGTAAAAAAAGTACTTTCCTTCTTTGGCCAATAAATTTTTCAAATAATTACTTGACGGTGTGGTATAATTTTTGATTGTTATGTGTTGATGTTTGACAACTCCACAATTCAAGATAATGCATTAAAAATACAAAAATCGCTAATAATACACTAAATACTAGTAGGGGGGCCGCTAAAAAACCTAGCCTAAGGGCCCGCTTCAGGATGTGGGGCCATGCTAGTGGGCACTGCTATAAATGGGTATATGGGCGCCGGCAGCGTAGTGCAAGTTGGTGCAAGTGCACCACCTTTGGTTCATAATTTTTTTAGATAATTATTGGACTCATATTATTTAAATATAACAATGTTATTTATTGGAACTTCTACATAAAAAAAAAACAAAACATAAACTTAAACAAAATATATAAACGGCGACACCAAAGTATGCGAAATATCCAACAACTAGTGGAATAAGAATATGAGTTTTCTTACATGCACTACCTTACAAAAAATCCTATCGGCGCTCATGTACCACTCATCTATGTGATAGATTAATTATGGTTTTCGTCCAAACGGTACCTCGATCTTTGTTCAATTTAACTTGAAATCGTTATCTATTCAGGGTAGCAGGTCCCAGCATCCCTAGAGAAACCGGTTACATGTACATTGTACGTAAAATATTAAGTCACCGTAGCACAGTTCGCTGTGAGCTTTCTTATCGGAAAGAGATGACCGTATACTATTCGGTCTCCAATACATATTATTAGATTCAATATGATCATTAATTCAATTTTCATAGCTGATTTTGGTAAAATTCATGAATTCAAGAATGAAAACTTAACCTAACTTAACAAATAATCCAGTATATCGGCTATTTTAAAAAATTATTTGCTGATGGCTTCCTGTGAAGTACTAATCATTTTTCTTAATATTATTAATAAAAGTATAAAATATTAGGTACAACATACGATTATTGGCTTTTTTCGTTTTTCCACACAGAGCCTACAAGTATTCGCGCGTTTTAAGAGTTTTCCCGAGATTTTCGCGGCCATTTTGTCGACATGTGGAGCGTGTCTCATAAGGCATCGCTTGCACTTTCTCTCCACGACATATTCGACCGTAGACTTTAACTACATAAACTACATAAAAACTTTCATTATCATGCATTAATTGCTTATTAAAGATTAGAACCTAGGTACATACATATTCGTTATTATTATTATTCTACGCCTTGAATTGAAATTAAGTCTTTCAAGTAGGTACATACCTAAACACTTATTTTTAGAGGAGGTCTATAAAATGACTTAGGTATTGAATCGTTATCTTTTATAACTTTTTTGTTGGCTAAATCACATATTATGGGTTATCCAACTCATGGTAGGACGTATTTCACAATGTAGACATTTTTTGATACCTGTCAAATATTTCGCGCGTATTTTTTGACATATCGCCGGTTGACAGTCTACCATTTAACACAATGGATCTTTTCTCTACCGCACAACGGTTAAAAATCGTATTTAACCATATTGAAATTGAATAAACTGGTAGTGTTTTGGTACAAGTTTGTCCAGTCCGTTCACACGAAAACATTGTTGATCTACCTACGCGAGCCGGACGTTGGTTAGTTTTTAAAATTCAACTAAACCCTATGAAAGCCAAACCATACCTAATAGATAATAGTCAAAAATACTCGGCTATCTATAAAATATCTTAAATTATGCTATTAAATCATACACAATTTTGGATATTTTATAGATTTGTATATCTACTTAATAATATTTTTTATCTATTCAGTATAATTTGGTTTAGGCAGGGCTTAAAGAATTACAAAAAAATATAACCAACAATATTTGAAAAATGTATTTCTAATTCAACGAAAATCAATAAGTACCAATATGAATGAAAAACTGTGCACAATTTTGTCGGATCGCCTAAAATATACCAAAACTATCATGTTTAGGTTTAGGCAGGGCTTAATTAATTTTGAAAAACTAACCAACACCATCAGTAAATTGTAGTCTTGGTTCAATAAAAACAAATACCTACGTATGACTGTCAAAGTTTAATGTGCACTATGTATGCCAGATCTCAACAGCCTACCTCTACCCTTCGCCACGGCTACCTACACACAATTATTATTACGTAGCACTGTGACTGAGTATTTCTGAGGATGCTCTTAATCCACCATGTATGAACCGCGCGCCACCGGTAGATACTTAATTATCTACCTAACCTTATAGGCAGGCATTACATACAATCTAGATCACCACGATCATGTAGATACCTAGGTATTACACCGAGTCGATCGCGATCATGAATCTATTATAATGCCTGCCTTACAATATTAAAATGTTTTGATCGGCAAAATAAATAATACATTTTATAAAAGATCGCATTGCTTTCCAATCCTTGTCGAAAAACCATTGATATAAAAAAAAATGTATTCACTTCCATAAACAATAATTTCTTTAAAATACTGCGTCCGCTTTAAAACCGAGGCGTAGGTAGGTAGGTAAGTACCCCCCAACGTTAAAAAAGAAAATGCTTTATGACTGTTTAAAAATCGAACAAGTTTTTTTTGCAAACTGGCGACACGCTCTTCAAAACTGAAGTATTTCATTGTGACCGCCAAAATATCTTGTGAGTAGGTACTAAATATTGTTCATTGTTCATTGAACATTTATTAGTGTGTGTATCATTTTCCTTACAAATGGTGAAGTATTGAAGTAATGATTATATTTTTAAGTAATTCCCTATGGTCATATTATTAGTAAATCCAACTAGAGAAGTATGTACTGTTCGAAACATAGGGTACTGACATTTTTTTAAAATATTAGCCAGCAATAAAAATGTTAACAACTCTTATTGAATTCTAGTGGGTTTCCTATTATAATAGAATTTGGCAGAGTACAAAATAAGGCTTACGATAGTTCTCCGGATAAGAATGATTTTTATTCAACTGTTGGTTTATTTATTTTATAACTTCATTGAAGACGCGCGAGAGTTTGACGTTTTCTCCCGCCAATACGAAAAAAATGACGGGTGTTTCAAAACAAATTTTATCTCGCAGAATTATTAATGTTTTAAAATCGTTTTATGAAAGTAGACGACCAACAATATCGAGCTATTAAACAGAATATTTCCACAGAAATTGTATGGGTAGGTAGGTAGGTACATACCAGTGGCGAAGGGTGACTTTTGGAAAGAGGTAGGCTGTGGAGAAAGCACACTTGTTAGATATATTTACTGGAAATAAGAAGATAATACGACAGAACTATATACTGATCAGTGACGTCCCTAAATAAAATGCCGCCCCTAGACAGCGCCAAAATGTTGCCTTATTTTTTATACATTATTTTTATCATCCTTTCATGAGTCCAATATCTAAGAAATGTGTTGCATGGATACATTACTAACAAAATATCAGACTAATTATTCGCAAATCTGTACGTGTCGTTTCTGGTCACCAAGGACGTCGAAGAGCAACGAAAGTAAACTAGATATCGCAAACCTGACAAAACCAGTGAGCTGAATTTTTTAATGGAAAGATATTTTCGTTATAACTAAGTTAAGATAGCTATTTCTATATTATATTCAAAATAATTTTCCTCGATTTGCCACCCTTCGAGTAACTGCCGCCCCCAAGCGACGCTCAATCTGCCTACCCCCACGGGACGTCACTGATACTGATGAATAGGTACACAAAAATCGATGAAATTTCAAAAGCTCACTGATGGTATAAAATTAAGCAATTAATTTGAATTCTGTATTTTCCTAAACATTTCAAGATACCAATTTATAATTTAACCCGTAAAACTAGACACTTTAAAATACTTCTATATTTTAAAACACAGACTTATATACAATATCAGATTTCAACTGACATAACCAATGACATTATAATATGGACGAATCATCTGGAAAAGAAAATGACACTCACTTTATTGTCGGGTCTGCCGAATGGCATAATCTGTTCTAACGCCATTGCAATAAAGGTGATATTGCTATAAATTCCTGATGCTTTTTGTTGGGTCTGCCGAATGGTTCGGTTAGAACGGGTTCGCTCAAATGAATATTGACATTAGAAACACTGCTCTAACGCCATTACAATAAAGGTCATATTGCTATAAATTCCCGATGCGTGATATCGCATAATGGAATTGTGTGACGTCTACCTATGCATGCGAATGCGCGAATTTACTTGCTAGCTACTGTATTGAGTGAGTCGTCCATTAATAATGTCATTGGACATAACAGACTGAATAAATTGCCTTAGTCTATGAATGAACTAACTGATAACCAAAATCACTAGATAAATTATTTTATATTTTTAACAACAATCAAGATTTATATGTGATTGAATCCCATAGAAATTATTTTTTTAATTATTTTATTAATTATTTTGAATAAATGTGCACTTATGTAATATGTAAGCGCTCCTTAAATAGCTTACCGATTTGTATGGGCCGCCGCAGACATCTTGAAATTATGAAAAACAAACTTCATATAAAAAAAAACATTCGATTCACGCGAACATAATCCATACAATATATGAAGCGAAACGAGATGTCGCCTATTTTTTTTAAACCTTCGAAACATGGCATAAATGGTGCTTATTGAAATAGGTGAAAATAATGTAAAATTATTACGACAATTATACGGTAGATGTCGTTGGGCATATTTAATATATTATTAGGTATGTGATCATAGTATTATTTAATATGTAAATATAAAATTTAAAAATATTTTTCTTAAGAAGGTAGGCTTTAAATAATCGTCTAGTATGGAATCTTCGCCACTGGTACATACTATATAATGTACCTACAGGTTTGAACGGGGTTCCGGATGAAAGGTCACATTCATTATAGTTCGGCGAAGCTCGTTGGTTTTTAAAACTGTGACTCATGAGGTAGACAACGTTAGATCATTGAAGATATAATATATCATCGATATAATATTATTATTGAATGCATTAAACAGTAAAAAACTGTCCCTTTCACGACGCTTCATGTAAAAGGTCTTTTTATTTTGTAAAATTTCTTTGTTAAATTAGGAAATCATTGTTAGTCGAAAGGCACCAACAATATTGAATAAAATCATATTTTATTAACATGGAGCCTAAATATATGAATATGAAGCAAAAATGACCCATAGAATAGGTACCTACTGATTTTCATAAAAACTCAGAAGAGGTGGGAGCTTACTCATTGTTTGCTGTACCTACAGATAGAAAAATGCCACCTACAGTAAACTGAAACATGCATAACTCTTTCTCTCTGCTGGCCAGACAGTCAGGTCCGAATCTAATAGGATCTAGTGTGGAATCTAGTTAGGAAGTTACCGCGTCCAAAATCTAACAAAGCGTTTAATATTGTCATTATAAAATAAAGTTTTGTTTGAACGTTTCTCACTCATTGGACCAGCAATTAATTATTCCATTATAAATGCGTCAAAAATTTCTTTAGTGACGTCCCGTGGGGGTAGGCAGATTGAGCGTCGCTTGGGGACGGCAGTTACTCGAATGGCGGCAAATCGATGAGAATCGTTTGGTATATAATATAGAAATATCTACTTAAAGTTAGTAATAACGAAAATATCTTTACATTAAAAATATTAGCTCAAACAAAATGTATTAATTGATTATTAATAATATATTTTATGATATTAATTTTTTTGTCGAGTTCGTGATATCTAGTTTACTTCCGTTGCCCTTCGACGTCCTTGGTGACCAGAAACGACACATGCACGGATGATAAAAAATACTGTATACAAAAATGGGGCGGCATTTTGTCTACAGACGTCACTGAAATTTATCACTTACATAACGTCACTGTTCTGGCAGAAGACACTAATTCGAAAAAATTCATATTGAGTTAGTTATACCAAAATGTTCCTTATTTCAAACTTAAGCGTCTGGAAACCTTCTTAATAAATAAACAGTCTTTATTTTAAAGTCATCCTTTTTACGATTACTTAATAAACTCACATGATAGACCATTTCAAACATTTTAACAACTTCAAAGTCAAATTACTCAAATATATTCTAGTTTATAGTATTCTCCAGTTAGTGTGTTCTGCCAGAACAGAGACGATTAATAGTTATGCTACGTTAAATTTTGTGCCAGATTCTATAGGAATGCCTTGGTACCTACCTACCTAATATTTATTCGAAAAATAATAGGTAATCAGAGAACTCACTGTTCTGTGTAGGTAACCTATTTTATAGGATATCCACAGAAGGCTCCGTCTGGCAGAAAAGGGTTTCGTCAACAACAACATCAACATCAATTGCAAAGTTACGTGGAGGATCCTCTACCTTAACTATATTGGTCTAACTAAGGTCTAACTACACTGATCGACATAATATATTTTACGAGCTTTCAGAATTATTTTTAATTTCAGTGTCTAATAATGTAGCACAATATGGAATTAAATGACCAGCTAATTACTCTTGATTGCCTGGCAGTGTGGAAAAGTTTTCTGACCACCTGTCACTTTTGGTTTATGGCAAAAGCAAATTTCCCGCCACTTCTGGGCAGTGTCCATTCCAAGCCACGACCCTGTGTCAAATCGTAGCCGTCTCGTACTACGATGATTTGTTACGCTATCTCTTTTGCGCCTATGCAACGTTTGCCTACTAATACGCGCATAAAAAGAGACAATCGATACGCTATCACGTGCGCAATGAAGCGTAGAGATGAAAATGTGTTGTGTCTCTCTATTTAAGCAACATACTCTTCTCTCTCACTGATTTAACCCGTTCAATGAATTGCAGTAATTTTGAAAACAGTCAACACGATATTTTCAAATACTTATATTTTTATTAAATTGAAAAGTGACGGTATTTTAAAAATAAATTATTAAATAATTATATGATAAACGCTTTGAATGTTTCTATTTATTAATTTAACATATTTTTTACGTGTGTACCTACTTACTTAGGTACTTATATAAATTAACACTTTAATGTGGAATTTAAAAAAATATTGTCAGATTAGACGCTAAGAACATAGATAGTATTTTCCATCAATGAAGCATATAACGCAATCGATTTGCCAAAAGATTTGAAATGACATTTAAAACAGATCAAATTGGTCGTACCTACCTACATATTATAATGATTAAATTTACCAAAATCTTAAAAACGATGCGCATTTCTCACAAATTTAGTACCTACCTATATGTACAATGCTGTACACAAAAAGCCATTAATATTATTGGGTCATCACTATCAACAATCATCATATAAATAATAATAATTTATGGTCAAAGCATGTGATTTATGGTTTTCATTTCATTTTATTTTTTATCGTAGGGGAGGGTCTCAAAATCAGTCAGTTCGTCAGGTGTCCACGTCCCTAAAACTGCCACTGCAATTGAAATTGGGATAGGCCAATCATACTCAATTAATTTTAACATTGTACCTATACAACAGACTCAACATAAATATTACTAGTGTTTATAGAAACTTGACAATATATGGTATTATTGTCAATCTGTATTAATAGTTAAGTATAAAACATTCATTCTTGGAAACTAATCTATAAATAAAAAGGAATTTAGTATAACACCAACAATAAAAACAATTTATCACAGAAGGAGGTGTCTATTTAGAAAATGGTTTATTTGCCTGTACGTCATTTTCCCGTTGCCCTTGGTAGAAGGATATCATTAATAATTAATTGCTGTTTCTTTTTGTTCAAACGTCAATTCCTGGTAAGTACCTACTATAATATTTAATTTTACATTTTATAATCAAACTCCGCGTGGAGCCCACAATGTGAAACTATTGCAAAACCTAAATACGTATCGCAGGTATTGAAAGGGTAAAGCCAGTTTATGAAAATACATAAATTAACCTGTACACAATCAAGTGTGAAGTGAAGAGTTCAGCATGCATTATAAACGAATACCCGTTTCTTTCACACCCGTGATAATACGCAAGCCATGGTTTTAATTCATTTTTTGACAGTACCCACTTTTAATCTTGCTAAAAGCCTCAATTCATTTATAATTTTTAAATATTTAGCAAGTATTTTCCTTGCGGCGCTCAATAGAGGATTCTCGGACAATAATCAGGTGAATAAATAATTTTATTTTTAACAAATAAAATTATAGGGTTTTAACGGAATTTTTGCAACTGTCCAGTCAGTAGGAACCTATGTAGATTAAATTTTCTTTATCTTAATGAATTGATGTTTTTCATCAGTTAGGTATGTAGATGCGCAGAAAAAATTTAAAAAGTCCAAACACGACATTAATAAGTTTTTTTAAAGCTAGCAATAAAAACATTATGATTGAGCATCTTTTACTTTACTTTACATACTTTACTTAAATCTGTTTGACGTGACATGCTATCAGCAATGTTCGAATTAATAATAAGTATCTATAGATATCTATTTATATTTTTTCAAATTTAAGAAACATCGATCGATTTACCACAACAAAGCAAATCCACTGCACCTATTAGGTATCGTATAAATAATTCAAAATTACTATAATAACTTATTGTATCAAAGGTTATATTTATATATAAGTATATGTAGCCATTGAAGGCATGATTGACAGAATAAATGCTATCGCAATTAATAGTTTTGTGTAATAAGATGATCTTTTCATTTTCACACATGGCTAAGATCAGTCAGTAATTTTATACGCAAATTACATCTCGATCACAGCCGAGCACACGGCCCGAAAGATATCGGAGTTCACCGAAGATATCCGATCGCTTCGTTGCGTTTTCGTCGCTGGCAACCTTTTGCGATCGTGGATTTTAGTATGAAAAAGGCAACCGGCCATGTTAGTTCTATAGTGCCGGCAGCGCCATCTAACGTTTTCGAATTTTCAAAGAAAACGAACTATTCGATAGGCCGCGTTTATACGCGCACCCGCGATTTGGCGACAGTTCGATTTTTGAAATAATTTATCCAATATGGCGCGCGATTGAAGAAAAATAACGAGTCATTTGAAGTTTTTTTTATTATAAATAGTATGGCCGTAGCGTGCTCCGAGACATTTTTTATGCATCAAGTTTTTGTGCAATTTTAAAGTGTCCATAGATAATATTTTCGGTGATATTTAAATACAATATTGTGTTTCTCAAATCTTTAATTTGTGCATTCTAATAAATCGGTTGCATAATCCGATTTTAATGACCCTTTTAAGTTATTGAAATACATTTTTTCTTACAATAATAAATTGTGGTGATGCAGTTTTCTCGATTAAAGTGGTAATTTATTGTGATATTTTACGGAGAAACAAACACTTTTTTCCTACTGGATTCTTATAGATTTTAAACAGTTCGGTAAGTTACTATGAATTATAATATATTAAAAAAATATATACTTAAGGTAAATGTACCGCAGAGGTAGCCATGAGATTTTAGAACTTTCTTTCTAGACCAAACCAAACCTAACCTAACCTAAGATAACTTAACCAAGTCTAACCTACCCCAACCTAATATTACTTCATATAATCTTAGTTTGTGATAATGGTGCATCAAAATGTTTGAAAATTTCAAATTTTCAATTAACGATTATTGGATCGAAAAGCCGATGCGCCGACAGAAAAAGGTACCTATTTATTATAATTGTCTACATGGAATAAACTTTACTGTTTTCGTAAAAAAAAAATATAAAAGCTCATGGCCACCTCTGCGGCACAATTAGGTACCAAATATAATAAGAACTTACTATGTTAATTCATACGTTCATAGTACCTATACATAATGAAGTTTCATAATTTTATAAGTATTATTTATTATCTATCTACTTCATTATTGTTATTATAATATATATGTGTATCTATCCGCATTGCATAACCTTAGAGTTGAAAGTGCGGAAGTCACATTTGTATTATTTTTGAGTAGGGATGCAGATTTAAATGTATATTCACGTTCTCTTAATGCTGAAAATTTGGAAGTCCAACATCACAAGGTTTTCGAAATACTTATAAAACGACGGTCGTCCAATTATTATAATACTATAGAGCTGAAAGAGTGGATGTCCAATTTAAGTCATTTTTGCTTTAATCTATACTTAGAAAAAAATTAATTGTAAAAGTGCTGAAGTCCAACATACGGAATTTTAGTCCGAACGCGAGTGAGAATTTTAACTAGATTAGATTACCTATTTTAAAAGTGCTCTCCTGCAAAATATTGAATATATGACTTTCAGCTCTAAGGTACAGTTGCATCGTAAAACCACTGAACCTATTTCAATTTTTGATTGCTTGAATAAAGAGATGAATGCAAAAATAACATTAATTATTAAACATAAAAATGTTAAGCGAGCGAGCAAAGCCAAGACAGTAGTATCCTAGATTGATTAGCGTTATTTTCCCAAAACCCACATTTTTTATATAATACAGGATATAGATAGCCGTGTGTGTGTAGGAACTCCTTATATGTTCTATATTCACGTAATAAGGATGTACTTACCTACCTTAGTGTATTGTTAATAATGTACCTATCTACCTACTTACAAGATTTTATCCAAATCGCAGCTTACAATTATTCAATAGATTTAAATATTGCTTATACTGTAAACAAAATCCCAATTGACAAAACAAACAATACCTATGATTGGGTAGGTATTTAAAATATACCTACTTGCATAATTTTGAATCTAATAAATTTAATGGTTAGCTTCCTACCAAGTTAGATAGCTAAGTAGGTAAATAATATTTATTATATAGGTACCTATCTATAATTTGTATAAAAAAAACCGATATTCGTCTAAAAAACACGTGCCTAGATACATACTTAGAACGGTCTATAGTGTCGTGGGTCCCAGGTTCGAATCCTGGGTCTGGAAAAATACACATATTGTTTATTCAATTTGTGTTTGAGTCAGAGTATGGACCTATTAGGTTGAGCAAGTTTCTAACATCCATTTCTCCACTCTGCGGAGGGGAGGCCCTTATGATCCTTTCTAAGGATCGAACATGGTGAAGCAGTAATAGATACCTACAATTAATAAATTTAGGTAATTTTCACCTACCTACATAAGTAATACCTATGTTCTTACTTACCTGCCTATTTCTAACTATATTATAAAATAGAGAGACACTGCAATAGTGTAATGCGTGCTCTTTGTGGTCATATTATTAGGTTAGGTCGAGAAAAAAGATAGTTAGGTATACAGGTACAAATACCTACCTACGTAGATACTATCCCATAACATATTTTTACACTAGTAGGTTCTACTAATATGATCTGGGTGGTAGCTACCTTTTAATTGAGTCGTATAGTCTCAAAAGTAGATCTGTGCGTTATTCATCATTTCGAGAAAATGACGAAAAACGTTTTGCTGGGTTTTTTAGTGTTATAATAGCATGAAATATGTTTCTACATTTAGAAATTAGAAATTCAATTCAAATTCAACAGTTCTATTTTTGTTTCCAAAACAGTTCTAATTCTGATACCAAGCCCTATTTTCCATCACAATTTTATACCACACAGATATGATTTTGATTCGAATATTATATTGCTAGTCGTACATTATGGTCAGAAGAATAATTTGGTATATTTTGGTTAAATTTCGATATATTTGCGACAGTTCTACTTTTGATACTATACGACTCAATTATTAATGAACAAAAAAATATCTTTAGGTACAACACGTTGACCTGGTACCAAATATTATTTTATTTATTCTTATCAATATTGTGATACGAATACGGAAATCAAAATTCTTTGTTTCTTTAATTTAATAATAATAATATTACGTAGATATCTATCGACACGGTGACAAAAGTTTGGATACCTGCCTGTTTAAAATTCTTTTTTTTGTATAGGTAACAATTTTAGAACCAGTAGGTATATAGTTACATATCCAATATGTTATGGTCAGTGTATGAAATTAGTACTAAATAAATTATTAAGACTTAGTATGTATTCCCACTTAGAAAACAGTAGCGAAGGGTGGATGTTGGCTGTTAGGATTCGCCATAAATGGTGCACACTAAACTTTGTCAGTCATACGTATTTGTAGGATAGTTTTTTTTTAAATTCTGCCCTGCCTCAACCAAATCATAATAGATAAAAAATATTCTTTTCTCTATAAAATATCCAAAATTATGTACCTATGATTTAATGGCATAATTTTAGATATTTTATAGATAGACGGATGTTTTTTGACTATTATCTATTATGATTTGGTTTACGCAGTGTTTAATTGAATATTAAAAACTTACCAACACTATCTCCAATTTATTTTGTAGTCTCAGTTCCAGGGAAAAAATAGGTTGTGAAATTGTGTGTTGGATCTTAACAGCCTACCTCCACCATTTGCCACAGTTAGATAGGTAGGTAACTTACCTATTTATCTCTTCTCTAACATTAATGTTAGTCAATGATCAATTCCAGAATCTGAAAATGTTTTTCCTTGATATAGTGAAATTGTAAATTTGTAAGGTTCTGTTCGTTAATTGAAATAATTCAATAATGTTTCAAATTTTTATAAAAAAATACTTAGGTTTTGTCACAAAATTTAGTTTCTACATTTTTAGGATTTTTAATCCTATTTACTTCATTATTTAGCTAGTTAGGGTCGGTACATGACTAAATACATTAATTTAAAATTCAAGAAGTAGGTACCTAAAACCTTTTAAAATGATTGTTGATTATTTCTACTTTACGTCAGTATTTACCTACCTACCGGTATCTACAACATAATTTGTTTGTTAGGATAGTACTTATTTATAGAATTCAAAACTACAATGTGATTAGATATCCACTTAGTAATGTACCTACTTATCTGATTTTTATCATTGTACGTGGGATAAATATTATAATCTCACAAATAATAATCAGGCATAGGTAGGCAGTAGACTCGTACTATCAACCTTTTTAATTCCAGATACTAATAAATGTCAATTTAGTATAAAAACTTAGTAAAAAATGCGTTTATCTTGAATATTATGTAAAGCTACTTTGATTAATGACAGAAAATGATCGATTGATATTAGGCACGTGAAAAATGAGACTTCACCACTAATAAATAGTTGAGCGAATTTAAATACATATCTACTTACCTACGTCTTCATCCTACTTAAGTTGATACATTTTTATATAATGTACGTGTTTGATTTTAGTTGGAACATAGGTACAGTTATACCTAATACGTATTTCTCCACCGTTGATCCTTTTAATAATTCACCTGTTTCATTTAAACGCGCTATCTCCAAAATTTTGTATAAATAGATATTATAAGTTTATATTTATATATATATTTTTTTTATGTTACTTTTTTTGTATATAATTTAATTATTCATTATTCTTCCTCATTTTTCTCATCTAATTTCTTTATATTTATGTTATTCTTACTCTCTATCTTGTTAGGCTTAACTATATTATAATGTATCCATGGAAACTTTGCTGGTTGCAATAACTTTTCATTATTATATTTTAAATTTTTTTAATCAATATGTAACTGTTTGTTTCCTTAATAAATAAAATAAAATAAAAAAATAATAATATATTAACTCATTCGTCTCATGCGTCTAACGCAACTATTGCATTGCCCATTAGATGGGCATTATATATAATTAGCATGATATTTAAATGTGCTAATTAACTAGTAATTAACAGGTCCGCAGTGAATGAGTTAATCCACAGAGTAGTGGGTATACTAACAAACCTTTTACTTGGAATATAGGTACCTATATTAGCCATCGGCCCAAACTCATTGAACCTTACCGCCCCTTGCACTGTACCAAAGAGGCATTGGAAAACACAACATGAATTATTAATTGTAGGTAGGTATGTACATACGCGAGATCGATCGAGTATACCAATAATAATAAGGCCACAGTAGGTGCAAAGTAATGCGTATTAGGTATATTGTAATATAAGTAGGTACATATTAATATCAAATTTAAGACCATATCGCCACCTGTATGCAACAGTGAGATAAACTGAAAAAAACGTCAATTTTGAGATACGTTTACCAATCGATTGCTGAAAGCTATAGGTACCTACCTACATAATGAATCAATGAGATTTAGTAGAAAAATAATCTAATACCCCATTTAAAAGAGAAATATCAATGTTTTATTAAGTATTAAAAATGCCATGTAACCTCAAAACAATATATAGTGGGATAGCCGATATAACCCATAAGGCAAAAAAATCTTACTATTCTCAGTGCTCGAAATTGAAAATTTTACGAACCGGAGCGCTGGATAATTTTACGAAAATATTTATATAGGTAAAGTATATAAATATGTCAATACTCAATTATTGTATTTTATAAAAAAAATAACTGTTTTTCTTTGTTATATGGCTTATCTACCTCACACGGGCAAGTTAATTTTTCGACAAGACGAAGCGATAATTTTCGGAATTTTATAAACCGGACCGGTCCATCTCGAGCCCTGGATATTCTATTATAAACCGTAGAAATAAACATATAGGTTGGTACCTACCTAGTTAGCGATTTGATTTATATGAGACGAACATGAATGTTCAATTATCTGGAAACTAGTATTTTTGATTTATTCCACTGTTACTTTCAGTTAGCGATATATGCAATGTCCCATTGAAAATTTCATAAAGACAGAGATATTATATTGAGCGATATACCTACTAACCGAATAGAACCATCGAAAAATTTAAAAACATTATATAAAATAATCGTATGATGTTTGTCTGGTAGGTACCTAATTGAAAGTGACAAAATTGTATTATATTCGCAGGGTTTTGCTATCAAAAAGCAGCGTTCAATACTTAGACTATAGATACATCTAGACGCCACCCATTGCATTGCTAAATGAAGCTGCGTGCCGTGCGTTTGGTTTGTGGGCGAGCGAACGCATTCGTACACAAATGTTTGAGACCATAGACTAGTGCTCGCCCAAAGTGCTCGCACTCGACGCTCAGAATTAAAATATAATTTTCTATTTTTTTTACGTTATATAGTATTTTTAAGCGGTCAAAATGCAACCATTAGGTAAAGATATCCATAATTTAAGTTATTTTAAAGAAACACTAGGTCACTGATATTAAAATATATTACAATATACCTACAAATAAATTATCACGAACATGTATCAACTTACCTATGAAACATAATACCATCTTCTTGCTTATCAGTACGGCCACCACATTTTAATACAACACACAGAACCATCTTTTCTACTTAATTAACTAAAAATATTTACCACTGACTTTATGTTTAAAACAAAAAATATCAATTTTAGCAACACGCGCTTGCAGGTTATCGACGCTAAGTTAAGCAACAAACCAAGATTTGGCGGCGACACCACAGCAAATCATCTCAAACATCTGTAAACCTTTTATCTTACTCTAGCGCGTGTCGCAGAGATTATAAGGGTGCCGAATACTTTCTCACTCGCACTTATGCATCGTTTTTGTTCAGGCCTTGGTTCAATACTATTTTTATAAGATTCTGTGAAAATATGACGTAAAATCACACAAAAATGCACTAAGGGGTTTATAGAAACCCCCTGAATTGCAACAGAGGAAATTATTGAAAATAAATATTTTCACAGTGATAAACGGTTAAAGGCCACTATTGATAACATTGTAGATATACAGGTACATCGGTACACATAGATAAAACAAGATATCGTGGGATACCTGAGATAATTTTCAACTTTAAAAAGATAACAAAAGATAGTAGATAATTAATAGATAATAGAGTGTTTTATTTATGAAGTCCATTTTGATTTATTATACGTTTTTATAATTAATAAATGATAAATAAATTTAAAAGAAAACACTGTTCGGTAGCACTTTTCCCCTTTGTCGTGTTTGTCAATAACCTTTTAAATTTAAGTGCAAACAGCGATAATGATTTCAGTATTTAGGTAGGTATAGATACGAATGCAATAATGCATCGTACAGGAGTATGTTATGTTATAATTTGACCTACAAATTCTCGGTACCTACTTATTTATAAATTTCGTATTTCGCGTGGTTTGCACCACCCACCCGACTGAAATAGTGCAGCAGGATACCAAAAGGAAGCGTCCGAGTAAACGTCACGTGAAGTTTTTTGCGAACCTGAAGGTGTAAACCCCGTTTTTGTTCATTTTTAGCATGCGAGGAATAGGTATATAACCATCTTCCTAGCCACAGAACAAATTAATAAATACAATTCCGATAGGCTATACCTACCCCAATACACTACATTTATACGCATGGTTTTGAATGTGTCGGTGTTCTACGAAAATAAACTACACATTATAGACGTGCAATATTGTGTTGCAACATTCAAATACATCAATATTGAATCTCACAATATCACTACCAGTTTTGATACTGGATAGTAAATCGCAGCCTGCTCTACTCAAAGTTTGACATGCATGAGGATTTCAGTTTGTCGAGGGCGTAGATCCAGTAGATTGAACAAATTACCCCCCTATTGAATTCGTAGACCTAAATTAGAAATATCTCCCCCGTTAGTCTAGCCACGTGAAGTAGATACCTTCTTGAAAGGTTCTAATTACCTACCTGTTGAATTCGTAGACCTAAATTAGAAATATCTCCCCCTTTAGCTAGCCACGTGAAGGAGATACCTTCTTGAAAGGTTATAATTACCTACCTGTTGAATTATGTTAGTATTGCACCTAAATAAGTGAGCAATATTATTTGATGACACGCAGAATGACATTGCAAGAAAGTCAGCTGTTAATCTTATCAATTTACGAGACGCTGAGTCTTTTTTGATTAAATTCGACTTTTTATTATTATTATATCTAGCTATCTACTGATAGCTACTGATTGATCTCGGTTTTTCCCTTTGTTGACACATCATGTTAAAGGCAATATTGTAATCCTGTTTTTGATTTTAAATTATCGATAATACCTACTTCTCGTACGTTGTGGATGTTTCTCTTTACGTTGTGTGAACCAATCAAGACCAGCATTGCCAACTTAGCTTTTTGCTAGATCTACGTTTTTTAATACATAGTTTTTTTTACACAATATAAAATGTACTTAAATCCATGTCAATAATAAATACAATCGATGTAAAATACATTTTTTTGTATGATTATGACATTTTTGTGTAAGATACAAACACAATTAATTCTTAGTCGGCTCTCACATCCAAATTCATCTGCCGCACAGCCATAAATCAAACCTTCCAAGAACATCGATCCGGTGTTGCATATGAAGACCACGCAGATCTACCTAGCGACAGTAGCACGTAACCTTCGAAATGTATAGATATTTGGATGCGGCGATCGGCGAGCCGGTATAGAAATGACCAACTCGTAGGTGTTTGTATGCGTCCTGGAGTCTTCGACTGAACAACGATGATATCACATCAACGTATTCGACACGTTGCAGGCGGAAAATTTTAATGTGAGAGCCGGCTTATTGTGACATTTGATGACTGATTAATTATATTATTTTCTTACCGTCTCTGGCATTTTTTCTCAACGATAGTTGGCGACAGCGACTGCTTTATATTGGGTCATGTGATGTGGGTGATTTAGCACCACTAAAAAAATGGATACGACAATATTAGATACTTTTAATTTACTATTATTTTATAGAATGATTTTACCATGGTTGTAGTTATTTGTGGTCGGATAAAAATGTCGAGAGATAAATTGGTATCGATGACGTCCCTGGGGGTAAGCAGATCATGCGTTGATTAGGGGCTGTACCTAAGTTATAAAAAGCGGCAAATGAAGAAACGAATACGATCATTGGAAAGCAGTAGCAGGTTTCTATGAAACAGACGATGTGGTCGCTTCGTTATAAAGTACTTACCGAAAGATTAGTTTATAAAAACCATAATGGGGCCTCTAAAGTTGCCAGCACCCCAAAACAGTTTTGGTAAAAATACTCTAATCATGTCATTTTTTTTTTAAATATTTTTGTTGCATTTGTCTGTTTTTAAAAGTTGAATACATATAATAAAATATGTAGTACCTACTTACCTAGGTATGCACCTAACAATTTTTCAATTTGAAACTAAAAATAATTACTACGAGATAAAAAGAACTTTTTATATAAGTACCACGTTTTTAAATTTTCTGTTGAATCATATTATAAACTTGACAATGTATTAATAAAAACTTTTCATTGTACTTGATAGAAATACTGAATAAATATTATAGAATACAGAAATGTCATTTTGACATTTCATATTGATTTCCATAGTAACGCACGTATATGTTAATAATTTAGTTGCTAGGACCCACTTAGCAACCGATAATAGTGAGTAGTAAATATTACTTTTAACGATTTTTTTCCGAAACATACAAAACAGAATTAACTGAAAATTAATTCAATTCTGTTTAAAGATGGCCAAAAGTATTAAAAGAAAGCATTGTCGTCGTGTTCTAGTGTATTCTAAAAGTTTCAAATGTCTAGCTAGTCAGGAAGTTAGTTAAACATCTTGGATAATCAAGAAAAAAATTGTACTGCACAAGAAAAAGTCTGTACCGGACAACCAAGAATACGAGCTAATAAAAACGTGGTAATAAAGAGGAAGGCGTTTTGCCTAAAGGCGACACTTTGTCCAGAAACGTCACCAATTATTTGATACTTAGGTAGAATAGTCTGATTTCAGTGAATGATTCAAAGAAAAATCGCTTAACAGATTTATGTTCAGTTAATTTCAAGTTATAAAATTAGATAAATACGTAGTTAATATTACAACTTGGATTAAGTGAATATAAGCCTACAGTTTTTCCACCTGACTGATTTTTAATAAACGAGCAGTGGATTATTAAAGATAAAAAGCATTAGTTATCGACCTTCGGTCTCTTAAGAGTACGATTGGATATGAATTAGCTCCTGCTCAACATAACGTAATCGATATAGTCAAAACAAAACATTAGCATGTTTTTTAAACCCTAAGTAGGTATTTCAGTCTAATACTTATTTTTATTTTTTATCCTTACCTAAAATATCTACTCACCACCTTTTATCCTTCGTTTTTTTGCCGTTTTGTATAGGTCATGACTTCTTCCAGTAATTGGTTCCAACTAGGCTTGTCCAAGGAGGTTTTCCTCTCATAGTGGATTTCTAGTATGTACACCCAAATCCAAATAGTCTGTAAACGTTAACGATCTATATTGTATATGGTTGACCAGCTTTACATAAGTCTTCCAAATTCCTAAGTACCTACCAGAATTTTTGCCATTCGTGAATCGCCCAGACCTACAAACTTATCTAAAGAATGGATGGGGAGCCACTGTCAAAAACTCGCAACTGGACAGAATCTTACATTCGAATGACATTTTTGTTTTCAAAATAGCGTCCATGTGGCAGTTCGTAGTTCCATTTTTGACCGTTCTTTAGATAAGTTTGTAGGACTGTACAGGACACCAAGAGCGACATAAACTAGCTAAATAGAGTAATATTGGTTGAAAGGATTTTGTTAAGTTTACTTTGGAAAATATTTTATAATATATCTGCTATTTGTCGGAAATACGCATATTTTTAAATGGGCGATAATTTAATAACCATGTGACTGGTTTGAACTGTTTCGAGGCCCCATTAAAATGTTTCTCTGAGTAATCAATAGCGCCATCTGCGTAAAAGATAAGGGTCTTGAAAACGACTTACAACGAAGAAAAAGTCTTGCACTCAGGGAACACAGAATTAATGGGAATTGAAATACCTAACGAGTGTGGAGGCAACCGTTCTCGAGTGTGGAATAATATGGGGCAAACTTAAACACGTGTCACGAATACGACATTCTAAGCTTTTCCTTCGTTCTGACAATTGCTCTCGGTTTATGCACTGACGCTCATTCAATATAATATATATGTGCATTTTTGAAAGTTGCAACACACTATTACACGTCTACAATGTGTGTTTCATGTTCGTAGGACACTCACATGTTCAAAACCCTGCTTAAAAATGTAGTGTGTTAGGGTAAGGACACTCACACATTCAAAACCTCTAGTCTATTGGGGTGTAGCCTATCTGAATTATATTTATTAATCTGTTCTGTGCTTGCACTATTTATTTCCGCTAGTTAGAGCGATTCATTATTGAAAATCTAGACGAGAATGGTATTCAATTCGACTGCTCACACAAAAAAAAACATTAATAATCATTTAGCATTTTTATGTATTGCACATTCACGGGTTGGATGTTTACAATATGTATCTATAACATAGGCAGGTAGGTATCACATGCCAGCATCGGAACTATTTTTAATTCTTATCGTAGGTATTTGATTATTTTTTATCTAAGTATGTATATAAATTTTATTATTAATAAATTTTAAAATAAAACTAACTACTTGTGTATTAATAAGTGATTGTAGGACGTGAACAACTATAAAAATAATATTCGATTTCATAATTAGCAGATCGTGTTCGTATATAATCTTTCTATCGACAATATACCATGTTGGTTTAGGTAGAAAGTAAAAGTTGATATGTACTTATAAACTTTGTATTATAAGTTAGGTTAGGTTATAACTATACATTTTTCAAACCTTCGTCGCATGATGTACCTACTGTTTGACTTCTGTTTATTGACATAAACGTCATGGCGCTGTTTGCGATTTAATTATTACGCCAAGCGCTTTTTGCATGCTGTCGGTATTGCAGTGGTTTTAGTTCGAAAAACGGCCGCAGTGACGTGTACGTCTCGATATAAAAGTCTAAATCTACCTGCCTATATACACCAGGGTGTATTAACCCCAAAACCCAGGGTAGGTAAAATTTTCGCGACCCAATAAAAGATTAATAAAATAACACATAAGTAAGCACATAAAAGTAACAATGAAATAATTTTACATGTACAAGTACCTACCTATCAGTGGCAAAGGGTGGACGTAGGCTGTTAAAATCCGACATAAATAGTAACTAAGCTTTTTCAGAAACGTATTTGTTTTCATTAAACCAAGACTACAGTGTATAGATAGTGTTTGTTGGTTTTTAAAATTCAATTATTAAGCCCTGCCTAATCTAAGCTATAGTAATTAATAGTAATCGAAAAACATTCGTTTGTCAAATTATTTTTTGGTTAGGCAGGGCTTAACGAATTTTAAAAACTAACTAGCACCATCTGTAATATTATTCTTAAATCAACGAAAACAAAATAAGTATGATTGAAAAAGTCTTCACTACTTCACTATATTATCGAATATATACCGAAACTGTTATGGTTCGGCTTAGGCAGTGTTTATAATTGAATTTTCAAAACTAACCAGAACTATCTGCAAATTGTATTCTTAGTTCAATGCAAACAAATAAGTGTGACTGACAAAGCGTAATGTGCACTATTTATGTCGAATCTTAACAGTCTACTTCCACCCCTCGCCACTGCTATATATATCATCATTATCATCATCAGCCGGTGTCAATCCACTGCTGGATGAAGGCCTCCTCAAGCTTCTTCCAACTCTCTCGGTCCTGTGTCGTTCGCTGCCACGTATTTCCGCCGAACTTTACCAGTTCGTCAATCCAGCGGCTTTTAGGGCAACCCTGTGACCGTTTCGTGACCTTTGGGTACCACTGGATGATGGCGTTTGTCCAGCGGCCGTCCTTTCCGCCCATCTCCGTTTCAGCTGTTTGGCAACATCAATTACATCGCGTACTCCTGTCTGCTTCCTAACCCATTCGTTTCTCTTACGATTCTTTCGCGTGATGCCCAACATACACCTCTCCATGCCTCGCTGTGCGACTCTTAGCCTTTGGACATCTCTCATGTTGAGGGTCCACGTCTCGCAGCCATACGTGAGCACGGGTAGCACACATTGGTCGAACACCCTACGCTTAAGGCTACCTATATGTATACATCAGCGCATTTATTCTATACATGAAACTGCTTTCGACCGCTACGGCAGCTATCTAGGGTAGGTTTGTATCGAAGTATTAGCGCTTATTGTAACAATAAAAATCCCTTTAATCCAAATACAATGCCCTCTCTGAAAGTAAGAGAATTTCATTTAATATTTTGTTTAGAATGTAGGTATACAAATGAATTCATTAATTGTCTTTATGATCACTTCATTAATTGTATTTGCAACGTATTTATGACACTGTATCTGCATATTATTAAGTAATAAATACCTTGGGTAGTTATAATTATTTCTAAGTTTACTCGCCCAAACAGATAATTTTAATAATGCATGGTATAATAAAATAATTTGCCAAGAAAGATAAAAGGCGTTACCAAAAATGTTAGGTGTGTTCAGGCCAATTAATTAACTAAATTATAAATTCAAAACTGTGCTTATTGGACGAGTATGTAACTAGTTAAAAGGCGCTTATTAATTCTGAGTACGCCCCTTATTACGGCATCACGCTGTTAACACTATTAGGATGAAAACGACTATCGAACAGTTTTACAATTTATTTATTATATTTTTTAATCATTATGTAGTATGTAGACATCTTAAATGCCCACGATAGCTGAGCGAGTAACGTGTCGGCTTATAATATCGTGGTTCCTGGATTCGAAATCCTGGGACCGACAAATACACATATTGTTTTTCAATTTGTAGGTAATCGGAGTATGGGCCTAATAGGTTGAGCAAGTGGCTAATATCCATTTCTCGTAAAAACAAAAATCTTCTTAGGATCGGAGATGGTCTAAAAAAAGACATTTTTATAACTCACTTTCGTCCTAATATTAGGTAGGTATATTCTAAGGTTTTCTCTTCGTGATTTCAAGTTTATATTATAATGTTATAAGTATCCGGTTATAGGTATTCAATTTTACATAACATACCTACTCGTATCAGGTCTTCCATCAGTAGTGGTTTTAGGTCCATTAAATAATAATTTGCTGACAGATTTGAAGCCCCCCCCCCTTTGAATATTTTGCTTGTACGATACCAAAATTGTTATTAAGTGCTAGTGTTAAGACTGTTAAGTAGTGTAAATATAGCAATTACTGAGTGGCGTGCGGTGACTTTTTTCTTGTTTGTTTGTGTTTGAAAGATACAAATTTACATATTATTCTTTGCTTCATACTATCTAGTAGGTATCTACTTAAAATTTTGTAACTAATTATATCACTGCCAGCAGCGGAATGCTTTGATTTATTGCGGACTGGTAGCTCTGCGATATTCTAAACATATATGCATACAATACGATATTATATATTATAAAGTATCCACTTTAAATAATAACAATCAATCAAAAAATCACAATGTATGAATAAAATTTATAGAAACATTTGAAGCAATATTGTTTAGTTGTATGTATTTACCATAAAATGCATAGTGTTATTAATAAATTGTAATTTATCGATTATTTCTGGAGATGCTCGATATGTAGGTACAGCATGTAGGAACCGTACGTCACCGATAACCATGCCCCCCACATCCTAAAGCGGGCCCCTAGGCCAGGATCATTGTCGGCCCCCCTACCTATCGCTAGGCTCTACAGAAACCTTTCTCAAATGGTATTCCAGGTAAAATTAAGGTTATTCAGTGTATATTTAACGATTTTTTTGTATTTTTCAATAAATTCATTTGTGTTATGAAGTTTTTGAATATCGACACACAGTATTCAAAATCTGCATCACACAATCACATATTTTGAAATGGGAATATTCTTAAAGTAAAATAGCGCCGCAGGCGACTTTTTTACCATTAGAGCAAATTTGTGATGTGTGTTTATTTCACTTATAATGTAGACGCGCCAGAACCCGGGCCCCCAGGCTAGAGCCCTGTCAGCCCACCCCCTTGTGGGGACCATGCTGATAACAATAGTTATACCTCTTGCTATGTTTTTTTCACTTTAATCAATTTTTTCATGGTTTGGATGGTTTTTTAATTTGGCTAATTTTTTTAAGATATTCATGGAAAATCACCAATTGTTCCCAATTACTCAAAATTTCAGCTTGCTTTCAGATGTTATCGAAACACTTTAACAAATCAAAACTGTTGGTGTTAATATCCTTAGTAGGTACAGCGTGACCCAGATATCGGCGTCGATAAAATTAACAAAATGTCCGCAGTGTATAATTTGCGAGGAATTGAAACAAAGATGTCGCCTGCCCACCGGCCTATAACGAGATATATTCAAGCAGTCAATTGTTGTTTGCCGATTTTTTTCAAAATGTCCACGCGTGGGCGGCCATTTTGTTTCGCGTTACCTCAACGCGAAATGACGCGACTCGGTGGTCGGTTGGTAATACTTCACCAACAAAACCACGCAAAACTAGTGCTCGAAATGAACCGGAATGGACCGGAGCATACCTTCGGTTCGCGAAATTTTTAAGACAATACTCCGTCTTATGGAAAAAAAATCAAATTGTCATAACATCAACGCCTGTCAACCAAAGCGTTTACTATCCAAGTAGTAATAATTGTTGATTAAGATAAATATACATCAACGGAAGTTACTATCAGTTGTTTTAGTTAATATCAATTCAAATTATGAGAGTTTTGTATCATGTAGATATCATAAGATTTTGGTTTATCATCCTGGTTTTGCCTTCAACGTTTTTGAGGTTTATGGATATATTGTATGTAATTACAAAACTAACTAATTAATCGATTGTAGGTAATTAAGACATTTATAAGTAGCAAATATCAAGAAAAAAGAGAATTAAGTACTTATACAATTTTCGAGAGTTGGTACCTGTATCTCGTATAGATGAGTATTTTTCGTCTACTGTGCTGATAAAATTTCCCTGTATTTCAGAGGTTTAAAGATTGTTATTTCATTTTTCAAAAGAATCGAGCACAAATCGAAAAATTGTCAAGCGTTCCGGTTCGTAAAATGTTCTATTTCGAGCGCTGAAAATAAAACAGTAATGGCGTAAATTTGAAATATATACAATAATATAAAATTCAATTTTCAAAAAGGTAAACTACACGATGTTAAGTGTATGTAGGTATGTGACATTATATCGGGCAATTGTGGAAATAATATGACAACGATGTGAAAACATGGACGCTTATTTGAAATATGCGCCTTTATTTCAATGTAGGGACATTCACCACTATTTATATATTCACGAAATTATGATATTAAATTTGTACAAGCAGATCTTTGAGTTTGCCCTTTTATTCTTCAAACCGTCAGAATCATTGTAAAATTGTAATTATTATTTTAACGGAGTCAGGACTAGTTTGAGGTTTATCCAGTGAATACAGAATTAATGGAAACTTTCTTACTTTAGCGTTGTGATATAATAAGCTTCAGATCTCGAGTATGGAGAAATTTCGGTGTTAGAGAATATGTTATTTTCAATAAGTTCGTGTGTATCATTCTATAACAATAATATGCATTAAAGTTTGTCACGTAAACAAAACGCGCATCCAGTATTTAAAGACGGTCGGCTCGCTTTGTGTTCTTTAAGCTGAGTCATAATTATTAACATAATAAAAATAGCCAACTGATCTTCCACCTCGGTCCAGGGCAACTGAATTTCACATTTATATCATATTAATCTGTTCTGTGAATTTATCCCATGCTGGATTCTGGATGTACTCGTTTCATATGTTTTGTAGAGAAACGTCTTTGAAAAAAGAATCACAGTAAAATATCCAAGGCAATGTTATCATTCATTACTTACCGTTTTCTTCAGCAGAGATGAGACAGAAGAGGAATGAAGTTTGCTACGCGTTGCGATTCGAGTCCATTTGTGACTAACAGGGTTTTTATAGAGAATTGTTTTATTTGGCAGCCAGACAAACCATCAGAACTTTTCTTTTCGTCTCTGTCGATATCGCCCACGACAATGTTGCGGACCGCGTTCAGTTTTTATTGCTGGCAATAACGGTATGCTACCACCATTATCAAAATATTAGTGATCGTAGACGTAGATCTTCTGAAATATATATTTTTTAAACGATTGTAAAACATTTTTGTATCGCTTCGCATTTTCATAACATAATAATAATAGCGCTTGTACACGTGCATGTTTGTACTGGAAGCAATAGTGCGTATTTGTTGTGACAATAACTGTTTAAACGCAAAAGTGCTGATTGTCTCTCCAATCTCATTCTTCAAGAGTAAGCAAGACGCGATGTTGTCATTTTATGATACTTTTTGACAGGTAGGTAGTAAAAATCAGTTAACCTCAAAACGAGTATAGTTCGTTTTTTTGCCGGCAGGTTCACCACTATCATCGTAATAGATTTTTGAGTTTCCACCGTGTGTACTTCTTCCTTCTTTTCTCGACGTTTCGGGCTCATTGCAGAGGCCAATATCAAGAGATGATTAGCTAATCGGATTTCTTTTGGCATTCTTATAGCGGCGTTTGCATTCATACACCTTACACTACACTTCATCAGAAAAATGTCGGGCGCAGATCGAAAAAATCCCTACTGTCGTGTAAAAATTCAGAAGCTTCGGGGGTATTAATTCTTAAATCGTGTAAAGATGACTAAAACGTTACCCATTTACTTGAAAAAGAAAACATGTCAATGAATATTTTATTATTGTTACTAATAGAACAATAAACAGGACATTAAATGGACGCATGTTGGATTTATATGACAGATCATATTTCGTTCGGCACGCGTCATTTGCACAATCCGCGCATCACCTAGCCACGGTCTTTTTAGACCATGTCTCAACTGAGGTATAGCCTTAATGTAACTTATATAAAAACATTAATATTAGATACATACAAAAATTAAATACATAAGTTCACTACCTATTATTTTACCCTTGGGTTGAAACTTGGGTTGAAAAATTTAATATTTTTTAGAAACATTTCCGTAGTTAATTTTAAACCGGTGAATATGGTTTTTGTTATTTTAATGCCTTGGTGCCCGACTTAATTTAATCCGATGACCTCTTGAATAAATTTATAAATTAATTAAATTTTCTTCGTAATAAAGAAACACATTGCATACGCACACATATAATATTAATATAAATAATAAACACACACTCACAATATGAACGCCACAGTTTTGCTTTTAAGTATGTTAATGCATATATGTACACACTTCGGTATGTAGGTGGTAGGTAATTATTGTTTATAATCAAATATTGCAGAACAAGTCAATATTATATTAAATTTACGATAAGACAATCTATATGTAGGTATAAGTTAATTTATTAATAAAAACAATTCTTGCAATTTGCATTTGCAACAATTGAAAATGTCCCTCTGAGGCGGACGAAACCGGTCATAATTTATTGATTAAAAGTGGAATAACTACTACAAAAAAATGTTTTATTAAATTAAACAACAGAAACAATTCCTACTAGCGGTGTTGCTAACATAGCGTTTTTTCGTCATGTGTTACACATGACATGACTTGAAATATGCATACAGTTTGCAAAATACACAATCTGGCGAAAGGCGTTAAATCGTACGTTAATTATTAAAATTTCAAAAAGCTTAAAACAATCATTTCACACTATATTTGCTTGAAAATCACCGTTATACCGTTTTGTACCTTATACTAATTACATGGCCCCCACATCTTGAAGCGGGCCCCCATCTTTGTCGGACCCCCGTACCTATCGCTAAGGTTAAAGTCACTGTGACAATCTACAATTGTGTAATAAAATTAGTGCTCAAGGTAAAATTTAGGGTATTTTATAGCGATTTTTTTGTATTTTTAGGTACCTAATACACCCACTTGAATTGCGGAGTTGTCGAATATCGATAAACAAACAATCGAAAATTCGCACAAGTACGTTCTTTGAAATCTTAGTATACTTACAGTGAAATAGCGCCGCAGGCGACATTTTTTACTATTAGTACAATTTTGTGATGTGTGTTTATCTCACTTGGCTGGTCGATCCGCCACGCCGGGCCCCCGTTCAGCCCAGGCCCCCAGGCTAGAGCCATGTCAGCCCCCCCCCCCTTGTGGTGGCCATGACTAATTATCATATTAATGAAATATAGGTAAGTATATTTTTTTACCATACGATATTAAAATTTCGTATAAAATCAGCAGCGATTGTATTTTAACGGAAATGACGCCAAATAGTTCAAACCAATAATTAGATTATTAAAATACACCGAAATCAAAAAAAGATGCGTATTTCTCACAAATTACATTGCAGGTAAACCGCTGTACGTATATAGGTACATATCGTCGCTGTTTTCTACAAACACGTAACTCAAACTTGTTTGATGTAATGAATTCAGAATTTGAATATACACATATTCCACTAGCACGTATCTCAAAACATACTTTATAACATAATAGATTTAAGCAATAACAAAAAACTCGTATCACAATAAAAGACTTTTATATATATTATAAACTCGTATCTTGAGTTACGTGTTTGTAAGTATACATAATACCGAAATCCGACAGATGATTGTACTGAAGCTCTTTCTCGTAAGTACAATAAGATACATGTTTGCTGCAATAATAACAGAGCAGTTGCAACGCATTCTCGTATCTTCGACAATATGACTGATCGGTCGAAAGTAGAGTGCGCTAAATTGAAAAACATAACATATTTTTCATGAAAATACTAAATACTAAATACTTCATAGGAGAAAATTTATTTCTAAATTACAAACTGAGAGAATAAAGTTGTTATTTGCCTCTCCTGAAAAGTTGTGTTTGTAGAAAATTACCGATATTATTTTTGTTCATTGGTAACACTGGATACGGATTTTAAATAAACATTTTAATTAGGGCGTTGATTGGATCGCCATTAATAACAATTACACTTAGCATTTGCGTCCGGTGTAGAGGTTATAATAATATATTATAAAATCCACTCTGGAGGCCGATAAGTTCTGCATATGTGCGAAAATGTTCATATTAGTAAGATTATATTAGAAAGAGTTAAAATATTGTATGTATGTTGTACTTGAAGTTATATTTCATTAATAATTGTATCATATAAAGATATATCGTCACCTCTATTTAGCAGTCTTGATCCATATGTTCTGTTTATGAAGGAATGGGACAACTGGACGCCAGGACAATTAGACGCCACACTGTCGTAGACACGTATACAGAACGTAGACGAGGAATTTTAATTAGTTTCTATATATTACTTAATAGTTTTAATTTATTTTACTCTTAAAATAATGTTTTTTTTATTGCGGATTGAGAATTACTATGCCTAAAGCTTTATATAAGATAAAAAACTCTTTTTTCGTTGGAACTTAAACATATGCACGATTAAATCATTATTTACGTGTGCATATTTTAAATTCTCACCAACTATTAAATCATAATATAATAATTTATATATAAATAATATTATTAAATATTTTTTAAAAGTACACGTTTATTTAATTTCGAACTGCGTGGCGTCCAGTTGTCCCGGCGCCAAGTTGTCCTAGACCCGTCTGGAATGGATATTGTAAAATAAATAATTCTTTCTATAAAAAATAATGTATTTAGAAGGAAAAATGTGTCTGCTATGAAACGACAAATATTCAGTCGTACATATAGTAAAGGTCATAGCTGTCACGATTTTTAATTCGATATAAAGGTAAGCCACTCACTTCATGGTGCTCGAGCACGCTGTGAGTCTGTACGAAGAAAAAAAATAACCTCTATAATAAAAACTAGGTACTTATCGATGCCGCATAATTTTGGCGTAGGATGGTTTACCGTTTGTACATTTGCAAAGTTTATTGTAATTGCTCGAATCGTTCGTGTCAAATTTAATCGAAAAAATGTCTTGATTTATTTTTTATTGTTAGTTAGAAAAATCATAGTTTGTGAAGATTTACCCTGCACCTATACGGGATTGGATTTACTATATGGATAAATGTACAACATTTGCTAATATAATTTCGATGATCACGGGCTCGAATTCCAGGTCTGGCAAATAATATGTAAATAATATTGTAATAATAAAGCAATGGCGATGAGTGACTTTTGGAAAGAGGTAGGCTGTGGACATCTGAGAAAAAGAGCACACGTGTCAGGTATCCTTACGAGAAAATACATTACATGAATAAGTACACACTAATAAATGACAACGACACACTGATTCAATATAACTTCAAAAACCCACTGACGACATAAAATAGAGCGATGAGTTTAAATTACGTATTTTTCAAAACATTTATACACATAAAAAGTCATTAGATAAAATTTATTTTTATTTTTAAAAACAATCTATATTATTTATTAATATTCGATCAAACGCCATAGAACTTATTAATTATTTTGGACAAAGTGCAGTCATGACAACAATATTATGCGCGAAGGTTTTAGGCTCTGCGATAGGAGCCTACCATATTGCATACAATTCGATATACTGGCTGAGGTTAAGTGACGTAAAGTCCATACAAAAAAAAATCACAATTCCTTAACATATAATCCGACCCTTATTTACTTCAAGACAGATGGTGCGCTATGGTATATTTTTTAAATCTTTGCAGATTGTTTTGTAATCTGTGTAATACATTCTTACAAAGGTATACGACATCTCTCGTTGGCAAATTAAATTATTTTTATAGAATATGAAATAATCAAGTGATTATATAACTATGTCAATAAGCAATTTCAAAAAAAAATCTTAAGAAGGTAGTCTTTAGATAATCGCCTACTAGGCCTAGTATGGAGTCTTTGCCACTGTATAAACAATTGTATTCCAACCTAACATAGACAAAATAATTGTTTATCTTTTTTGAATCTGACTCGAAATCAACACACTCCTAACTTGGAAATTACAACAAAGTTGCATTCACTACCTCGCGCAGACATTACGTATTCCATAGTCAACGTCAAAAAAATCAACTGCCAAAAATTCAAGCCCGATAAAATAAATGTCATTATACCTACACGAGGCGAAGAAACAATGATTTTGTATTGGAGTTTAAGAAAAATAAGAAATAGTTATAACTATTGGTGACATTCAAGGGTCGGGTAGTAATGTGTTTGTTTATGAAGTCGTGGTTCTCTTGTTTGAATCCCGGGTCTGGAAAATTCACTCGTTGTTTTTTAGATGTATGTTTGAACCCAGAGTATCGACATAATAGGTTGAGCAAGTGGCTAACATCCATTTCTCATAAAAACAAAAATATGTTGACAACAACCTCCACTCTATAGAGGAGGTCCATATGATTTTTTTTAGGATCGAACATGGTATTATAATTATTATATAATATATACGTAGACATACGGATTGGATTGATTAAGAGTGTTTCCTTTAGACTTTAGAGTTTAGAATTTTGAATAATATGTATGGCAAACTTATTTAGCTACGTAGGTAGGTACGTTAGTGGTTTTATCCATTCCTGAATAATGCAGTAACAGTATTATTCTAATCTTCTTCTTCCTGGCTTTCTCCAGCATTTGCCTCCATATATCTTGTATGTGGTACAAGTCCCAGCTATTTATGACGGCCAAATTTGATGGTGGGTACTTCGTCTTGGCTATCATACAAAACTTATAATTCGTTGTTGTATCCTCGTATGTAATGTTTCCGGAGATACCACGCAGCACAGTCCGCTCAAACTAGCCCAGCATACGTTTTTGACCATGACCAGGGAACTCTGAAATAATGGGAACTGAAATACCTAACGGGTAAGTTGAATACTGAAAACTTAGGTACTGCTCTCGGTTTATGCATTTACGCTCATTTAATATTGGTGTATTTGTATTACACACAATATTGCACATGCATAATGCGTGTTTCATTTTCGTAGGACATTCACACATTCAAAACCATGCATCAACATGTGGTGTATTGAACATTGCCTATCGGTATTCTATTTATTATCTGTTATGTGGCCATGACCTATGTCCCATACCTACATGACAACTGATTGTATGCTTACATTTATTTGTACGTATATGTGTCTAAGTGAGAAAACCTTCAGGAGACGGTATGGCGAGGTGCTGAATTTGCGAGGGGTCGCTCAAAACTGCCCATGTTAGTATCAAAGTAGTGAAATGTTTTCCTGCCGATATGTCTAAAGGTAGAGTGGTGACATATTTTTTTATATTTTTCTCTGGAATAATAGGATCGATAAGACAATAAATTATAAAGAAAATAGAGAAAATGCAGTATTAAGTACGTCGGTCCGACCCGCCGCTTTATGTAGATTCTACAGTATTACAACTAGAGCGTTGGAGTGGACCCTTTTTTGAGTTGCTCCGCTCCAGCTCCGTTTCGGGTAAAAAGTTTTAATAAGTATCTATTATATGTAAACAAAAACCCGACATCAAATCGTCTCTCATTATTTTCTTCTTCTGTCAAAAAAGTTAGGTTATTTATCACTCGGTAGTGTTGCTATATTTCAAATAATTCCAGTGTCAAAATATACAATTTTCATTGGATTTTAGGACGAAAATTTAATAATAAAAAAAAGTGCTCCTGCTCCGGGTAAAATCCCATTGCTCCAGTGATCCGTGCTCCTGCTCCGAGCTCCGCTCCAACGCTCTGATTGCAGCACAATTTAGTTTAGCTGAGTGGTCGCTGCGCTCGGAAAATTGACGCGCGCGCATTGTGTTTAACATTATCACGAAGGTGTAGTATTATAAAAGTAATTTTATTAGTACCTATCTAGGCAGTAAGCTGGTCAGGTTAGTTATGATATTTATGATCAGAAGAAAATAAACACCGAGCGTTCATTTTGAAAAAAAATGTTGATAAACATCCTTGACTCGTTAGAGAAGCATTTAAAAAAATAATATTATGCTGCGTCACTCTTCACAGAAATAAATCATTTGAGTCACGACGTTTTAAATAAATAAATAAATAATATTATTCCGATTTATTTCGTTTATTTGTCAAAATTAGTTAGATATTATTTTTTGTCGGTACAATTGATACGGCAATTGGTTAAAAAGATTTTTAAATAATAATGATACCTGATTGCTTGAAACGCACCAATCAGACAAGCAAGGACGATGTATTTTGCAACGTTTTTATTAGCTCGTATTCTTGTTTGTCCGGTGGTTGTTTATCCAGTACAAATCTTGCAATCGATTTTTAACTATCTTCCCGACTAGCTAGATATTTGAAACTTTTAGAATATATCAGAACACGATGCCAATGCATTCTTTTAATATTTTTGGCCATCTTTAAGTAGAATTTAATTCATTTTCAGTCAAATCTGTTTTGTATGGAAAGTTTTTTCAGAAAAATCCGTTAAAAGTAAAAGACTATTATTGGTTGCTAAGAGAGTGGTCCTAGCAACTAAATTATTAATATATACGTATATATAGATATACTATGGAAATCAAAATGAAATGTCAAAATGACATTTCAGTATTCTATATTTGTTTGTTTTTTATTTACTTCATATCAAGTACAAGTTTGAGCATATTGAGCATAATAATTCAACAAAAAATTTAAAAACGTTGTATATAAAAAGTTCTTTTTGTCTTGTAATTATTTTTTATTTATGTTATGTTATATATTTTATTTATTTATTTATTATTTACGCCCACGGTGGTCGCGCGGCTTAAGCAGTGGACTATCATGACGTGGGTACCAGAATCGAATTCGAATCCTGGGTCTGGCAAGTACACATGTGTCGCTAGATTTCAAAATCAGCCAAGTCCATAATAGACCAATAAGATGAAAACAGCTTTTTGTTTTTCTAAATACACAGTCACAAGGGTGAAAGTTTATATTATTTCGAGTATAGAATATTTAATTTTATATTTTTTATTAAATTATTAAATATTATTTAATATTTAAATTAATAAATTACACATTTTGATAATGCAGAAATGTTAGAAAGCAGTAGTTCTTCAGCAATTCACAAAAAAGTCAAAAATACCTAAAGGTGGACTTGGCTGATTTTGAAATGTAGCGACACACATATTGTTTTTCAAGTTGTGTGTGAGTCAGGGTATGGACCTAGGTTGAGCAAATGACTGACATCCATTTATCGTAAAAACAAAATCTGTTAATACAAACTTCTACTCTGTGGAGGCCCATATGATCCTATTAGGATCGGACATGGTCGGAAAAAAAAATATTTTTAATAATAAGACTTGAAGAATTTCCAATAAAGACCTGGAATAAGTATATCAGTAGAGATATTCGTTGCTAACACGGTAACACATTTCCGATATTTTTATTGCTACAAAATAACACGGATAGCAAGCATTTGGGGCAATTCTGTATGCGAAGGGTGGAGGTAGGCTGTTAAAATCAGACATAAATAGTGCACACTAAACTTTGTCAATCAAACGTAGGTATATATTGTTTTCATTGAACTAAGACTACAATGTGTAGATTGTTAATTAATGTTTGTTAATTTTTCATTTCATTATTTCATAATTCCAAATCCTTCGAAGCTACATATAAAATCGTCAGTACAAATGAACGATATACAATTTTTATATTTTTCTTTGAATTTTGTATACGATATAAGTAACTAACTGTTTGGTATTTGATTATTTTCTGCCATTATTTAGCGTGGCCTGTCGTGTTAATTAGGTTATTTTTTTCACATAATATTGTTTTAGACATGATTTAGTTTAGCACGTGAATGCAGGCATTTCTGCTAGTGGCAATTACATAAATTTAACAAACATTTTTTGTTCTTTCTTGCAGGTATCGGGGAGAAATTGAATGAGATGGAAATCGACCAATAAAATATATAAATACCTGACAATAATAACATATAAATATATTAACAAGACGTGCTTTTAAATATAAATATTTTTTATAAATTTTGTGATTGGAAATTTATGACTTATACGTGATCATCTGTGAAGATATTGATAATATTAAAATCTTGTGAAAATATTTTGAATACTTTGTGTTGAACATAATATCCATGCTATAATTGTGGTAAATTGGTGATGTAGTGACCCCATCACCATCAAGTGTTTCCAATCAAAGGCCAATGAGAAATGGCTTCAGACAACGATGACAATAATTGCAACGAAGACATTATAACGAACCCCTTTGTCGAGTATAGGTGAGTCAGTTTTTTATTTATTTTTATTAATTGCACAATTTATTATTAATTGGGTCTCCTTATCTCTTTATCTTAGTTTAGTGTATTGCTATACTAATTAATATATAAGTAGTTTACAAATTTTCCGAATGAAACAATTAAATACGTGTGCATGCGTTCTTATGCAGTTAAAAATACTCAAGTGTTTTTTTTTCTTCTGTCATCTTGAAATACGTAGGTCAACTGTCAACGGTCACAGTCCTTAAGGCTATAACTCAGTTGAGGCATGGTCTAAAACAGCGATACTCAACCTGCGGCCCTTTGAGCTTTTATGTGCGGCCCGAAACACATTTATTATCAGGAATTTCGTATATCTTGAGATTCGTTTCGACTTTGAAGCACAGATAGTGACACCCGAAGAGGATTGTCATTATGGTCCACATCAGATCTGACATAAGAGTGCACACGATTAATTAAAAAACACGCATAATTTTTAAAATCTCAAATTTTTTTTGTGAAAATGGGGGGTTTCATGATTTTTTTCGTCACACCAGTAGTGATGCGGCCCGCGTTACTTTACGAATATATGTATTTGGCCAGAAGAAAAAAAAGGTTGAGAATCATTGATTTAGACCATGGGTGGCCAACCCGCGGCCCGCTGGGTGTCAATTTGTGGCCCGCGGAGCAGTGAGAAAATAAAAATATTATTAAATGCTGCCGCTAGATGTGCTAATTTCGCAAATTGAAATTCGATATTGGCTCAAGGTTTTAAAAGCACGGTGTGGTTTATGCTGCATTTGCAATGCCATTCTTCGTAGACGTGAATTTATTACCGGGAAATTTACAAATGGAACATTGTGAAATATGTTGCGATGAAGAGTTAAAGGAGAAATTCCATTAGGTTGGTTTGGAAGAGTTTTACAAAACATATTTGGACAAGGAGAAATATCCTGCATTTTACAAACATGCTCTAATAATGACTTCGCTATTTGGAAACACTTACACGTGTGAACAGCTTTTTGTCGGATGAAGCATATCAAATGCCGAGTGAGAACACGAATCACTAATGTGCATTTGGAAAACTGTTTGCGTGTAGGAACAACCTCACCCGATATCGATATTGATGCACTTAGTTTTGCCACACAAAATCAAACATATCACTAAAATTTATTATTTTTATATTACCTATTTTGTTTAATTTTTATTAATATATAATATATATTTCTTTTTTGTTTTGTATAATAAAAAAAATCGGTTGTGCGGCCCGGTAGGAAATCTCATTTTTAGAATCTGGCCCGGCTGCTGAAAAGGTTGGCCACCCATGGTCTAAAAAGATCGTGGCTTGGCGATGCGCGGGTGCAAATGACGAATGCCGAACGAAATATAATTTGTCATATAAATCCAACATGCGTCCATTAAATGTTCTGTTTATTGTTCTATTAGTAACCATAATAATTGTTTTCTTTTTCAAGTAAATGTGTAACGTTTTTAGTCATCTTTACACGATTTAAGAATTAATACCCCCGTCGCCATCATGAAACAAATTGACGTATTCACATATCGACATTCGCTCTCCGAATGCCAGCGAGTCCAAAATTTCGTCGCGCCTATAGTTGAAAATTATTTGCCGTTTCACTGATGTATCGTCTTAATCATATTATTTTTATAATTCAATGAAGCCTGGGTCTATAAACAAAATATATAGAAACTGTGTTATTATCTTGTTTATAACCATTGCTCGAAATGGAAGATTTTACGAACCGGAGCGCTTGATAATTTTCCGAAAATATTTACATAAGTATTTATGTAATAATTGTACTTGCATTATATACAAATATAACTGCCAAGCTCAAACGGTTAAATGGGGTATGTAACTGTCTTTAAACTTGTGGCATGCAAGATAAGAGCATAATGTTGTTGGTGTTACAGACGAAAATTAAAGTTTTCTTCTCGTTATAAATATATTTTTTACTTTGATATCGTATCATTTTTTAAATACCGATATAAAGTAAATTAATATTATTAGGTAATTCACGAACAGGAATGCAATATTTTATTTTTCCACGAGACGGAACGATAATCTCAGGAATTTCACAAACAGGAGCTGCTATCCGGTGCATTCCAGTCCATTTCGAGCGCTGTTTATAACTTTACATTTTCTACAAAAATAAACCTGAAATGCCCATGGGTCTTCTGCGCAGTGGGATATAGTACCTAAGTAAATAATTAAATTATACCTGCATATTATATATTGAGATAATTCCTGAAAATAACTGGCAACATTTTGTAAAACATGAAGACGGTTTATTGAAAGGTTTCAGTAGTCATTTTGGCGATTTGGACGACTTAATTAATTAAATTGTGGAAAAAATACTTTTACGCGTGCAAAACATTTTCCTTAGCAGTGGTGAAAAATGATGGTATTAGGTGCCAACTGAGGGGGGCATTAGGCAATCTTTTCTGTTATTTTATATGAGGCACATTCGCAAATTATAGATCTCTACCTGTACAGCCAGTTTTTAATAATTAAGAATTTACTTAGATATTTTTTTATACATCCTTTGATGGGCTTTATCAAACGCGTATCAATGGCGTACAACCATGTATTTTTTAATGTAAATATTCCTTGAGAAAAATAGCCCCGCAGGCGGCTATATTTACTATTCGAGCAAATTTGTGGTTTGTGTTTTTCTCACTTAACTGGTCATCCCGCCACATTGCCCTCCCCCCAGCCCTAAGCCTGGGTACTCAGGTTAGAGCCCTGTCAACCCCCTTGTGGGGGCCATGGTTATAATGACAGATAAGTAAATGTGTAAATACCTTAGACTATAGATACATATAGACGCCACCCATTGCATTGCTAAATGAAGATGCATGCCGTGCGTTTGGTTTGTGGACGAGCGAACGCATTCGTATACAAATGTTTGCAACCATATACCATTTCGCTAGTGCTCGCCCAAAGTGCTCGCACTAGACGTTCAGAATTAAAATATATTTTTCTATTTCTTTACGTTATATACCTAGTATTTTTATGCGGTCAAAATGCAACCATTAGGTAAAAATATCCATAAATTAAGTTATTTTAAAGAAACACGGTCACTTGATATTAAAATATATAATAATATACAAATAAATTATCACGAACATGTATCAACTTACCTATGAAACGTAATACAATCTTTCTTGCTTATCAGTACGGCTACCACATTTTAATACAGCACACAAAACCATCTGTTCTACTTAATTAACTAAAAATATTTACCACTGACTTTATGTTTAACACAAAAAATATCAATTTTAGCAATACGCGCTCGCAGGTTATCAACGCTTAGTTAAGCAAAAACTAAGATTTGGCGGCTACGCCGACATCAAAATCTTCTACACATCTGTAAACCTTTTATCTTACTCTAGCGCGTGTCGCAGAGATTATAAGGGTGCCGAATACTTTCTCACTCGCACTCGTTTTTGTTCAGGCCTTGGGTTAGAGCCCTGTCAACCCCCCTTGTTATAATGACAGAAAAGTAAATGTGTAAATATCTTTTTCTCTAAAACTATAAATTGTTTTATGATATTGTAAAAATGACTTCAGCTGGTATTTATTTACTACAGTAAGATTTTCTTATCAGTGGTGGAACTAATATTTAAATAAAAGTAGTTTTACTTCCCGCGTTACTCTGGCGGGATGCCTCGTTAACTGATAACGAAAATATTATCATTATCGTAGCATAAAAGTGCATCATTTTTTTGCAATTTACTGTTTGGTGCTGATAACAGATTTACTATTACATATCAAAATACGTAAAGTACTAATATTATAAAAAGTAGTAAATAAACGATCGACTTTTTTAGTAAAGTTTATTAAACGTATAACCATCGAATAAATATTTAAATGATTAGAGCAGTGCATGTGTATGCCAATCAATCTCATCTCGGAATTTCGTGTGAATTCGAAAAAAGCTGCAACTCAAATTTTGGATACCTAATGACATCTTGCACGTGGCGTATTCGTATAATAATGAATTATTTTTAATATTTACATTTATTATGTTTGTTATATAACATGTTATAACTATAACTTTTTTCTCTATATAGATTAATGCATTTAGAATCACTTGGTATATTTAACTCAAAAATGACAAAATTGCAAAATGTGAGTTAACTCATATAAACTAAGGGCGTCGGAACAATTCTTAATCATAACATTATTAGGTATTAAATTTCTTTCGTTACAGTTTGGTAAGGTCACCAAACTGTAAGGCAGCAATTGCCAAACTAGGAGGCGCGGAGTGTTGCAGAGGGAGGCGCGAAAAGTTCAACACAATTAATGTAGCCACAGGTTTGCAGTTTGCCAATGTATAGTTTATAAAACGGCCGCTAGTTATAAACATTAACTCCATAAAAAACAGTCATATATAAGGTTGTTTGCAAACCTGTCTGAAAATATAGAAACTAATTTTATAATACCTCACTTCTATACTATTGTGAAGCGCGCTGGCTATCTCGTGAGAAAATGAAATAAAAGGGTCAAATAAATCATAATGTTGAAATTTGAGGCAAATTTGTTTAGGAACGATAATTTTGTTGTTTTTTTTACTTGTCTATTTGGTTGAAATTTAAAAAAAATGAGTCAATGAATAAATGCAAGGACCACTAATGCATTCAATGATTTAAAAAGACACAGTGAAGGCATTCAAAAAAAATTAGAGCTTTAGAAATCAAAATTACAAAAAAATAAGTTCGCCATGTTTCTACTTTTAAATGATTTCTGCGCCAGATGTATTGAACCAAACAAAAATCTATTTACTGAGTTCTTGGTTAATTATTTGCTAATGCACTTTTCACATTATTTTATTAATAGTAAAAAAAATTGACTGCGGCGCTGCTTTGTTTCAGGGATATTGAATATTTTAAATATGTATGTGGTTGTACGTTGCAATTTGATGTAATACATATATGATGATTGATATACTTAAATGATAACTCATTTATGTATATCAATATACTCACTCTTTTTTTTATTTTTGTATTTGTACATTATTGACTATTTAAAAATGTGTCTTATTTAATGAAATAAAGGGGGGGGGGAGGCGCCAAGATTAGATTTTTATAAAAGGGAGGCGTAATAACATAAAGTTTGGAAACCACTGCTGTAAGAACTAAGGAGAGAATATGATGCAGGCTTTACACGTTCAATCTGAATCGCGATCATGGTTTAAACTGACTCGATCACGATTCATATTCAGTGTGTAATACCTGCTTAACAAAATAATATAAATACCTTCTACCGATCTTATAATAATAAAATTATATTTTGTAGTGTAAGTAGAATCTATTAATTGTAAATGTATTGTGTCTTTATGTACGATTTATCTATAGGGGCCTTGGCTCAAAATTTATGTGATAAATACTATTTTTCGTGGTGATATTTTGATAAATTTGAAGCAGTGCTACCAACTGATACCTGTTTTGAAAGAATAACACATGAAATGAAATAATAAACGAACAAGACACCTAAAACAATATTGCATTTCAATCACGCACTACGAAACTACTCGTATTTGTGATATCATCCGCGATAGTTGACTGATGACTCGAGCAGTATCACAAAAAATATCGATGCAATAAAATCTTGCAAGATAAATGGGAATGGGACAACTGGACGCCAGAAAAATCGGACGCCGCACTGTCGTAGACACGTATACAGAACGTACTCGATGAATTTTAATCAGTTTCTATCTACTACTTAGTAGTTTTAATTCATTTTACTCTAAACATAATATTTTTTTTATTGCGGATTGAGAATTACAATGCTTAAGGCTTTATATAAAATAAAAAAAACTCTTTTTTCGTTGGAACTTAAAAATATGCACGATTAAATCATTATTAAAATATGCATATTAAAATTCTCACCGACTTAAATCATAATATAATAATTTAAATATAAATAATATTGAATATTTTTTTTAAAAGTACCTACCAATAAGTACCTAACGTCTATTTAATTTCGAATTGCGTGGCTTCCATTTGTCCCGGCGCCAAATCGTCCTAGACCCAGATAAATCAATCAAAGTGAAATTTTGTTATTCAGTTTTATAAGAGTTCTCTCTTCGTAAATGAACCACCTTGGAGACAGCTCGAAGAAACTGATCATGGTAGACTGGAAAACGATTAAAAAATGCACGCTGAAACAATAGAATCAATAATTCAACATACTCTTCGTTGGTGTCGACAATCCCCTGAGCTCTAGCGTCAATGTTCGAAGGACAACTGGAGGAGAATATTAATTGTGAGCAGGGACTGCCCATAAAGACTACAATTATCAGTGATAAATAAGACAACGACTGAGAAGAAAATAGACCACCGAGTTTTCCAAGTAGCTCTAAATTACCCTAAATCAACTGGAGATACAGTAGGTAGGTACTTTAAAGTAATAGTTCATCAATTTTTTTCATAGATTAAAACGAGTAAGTAATTTAAGATTTATTAATCGTGCATATTAATTTATTTTTGTTGTTATTATACTAAAGTAGTACTTTTACATACTATAAACTAGATATACGATCAGTGGCACAACAACTGTTCGTAAAGACATAATTGTATGATAATGACGGTCGTTTTATTTTACTACCAATAAAAATACTAGCATAATCTGAACCAGGCTTTAGACAGTGGAAAGTATGTAAGTGGAAATTGCGGTACTGTTCGGTTATACGGAATACAGCGGAAAACACATTTTGAAAATAGCCGATAAACTGGATTATTTGTTAGATTAACCTAACCAAACCTAACCTAACCTAAACTAACACAAACTAACAAATAATCCAGTATATCGGGTATTTTCAAAATGTGTTTTCCGCTGTATTCCGTATAACCGAACAGTACCGATTGCTATCAGATGTGTGTAGTTTTGGTCTTTCTCTAGCAGAAATTATCATATTTTATCTATCTGTCAAGTCGTTGCTAATTAGAATTATACTGTACCATATCGAATATCAATAAGTAGGTATATTTTACAACGTTTTTCTTAGCTCGTATTCTTATTTGTGCGGTACAAATCTTGCAATCGATTTTTAACTGACTTCCCGACTAGCTAGACATTTGAAACTTTTAGAATATATCAGAACACGATCCCAATGCATTTTTAATACTTTTAGCCATCTTTAAGTAGAATTGAAATCATTTTCAGTTAATTCTGTTTTGTATGAAAAGTTATTTCAACACCATTATTGGTTGCTAGGGGTCTGATGTCCTAGCAACTAAATTATTAATATATACGTGCGTTACTATGGAAATTAATATGACATGTCAAACACAATTTTTTTTGATCGTTTAAACTAGTCAAGTCAAGTTAATATGATTCAACAGAAAATTTAAAAACGTTGTATATAAAAAGTTCTTTTTATCTTGTAATTATTTCATGACAGGCCATGAGACCTAATGATAAAAATGTAGGGAAACAGTAGTAGAGAAAACCACATAAATATATAATAACCTCATCGAGAATCGAACTTGGTAAAGGCCAGCGCCTTACACACTGAACTACGAAAATATTATACCAAACAACGCATATAATATTTTAGAATTGATCTTCAAACTAGGTTTACTCATAGGTAATAAATCGTACTTCGAATAAGCTAGAACTTGGGTGACGATTAATCATTTTTTTATGAGAATTAATTTATTTTTACTTTACTTTTCATAGTTTTGTCCTTAGTGATCCACCTTCTAAATGGCTCAAAATGTTCGTTCAAAATTCGTCAGTTCATCAGTCAACTCTTGCAATCCCATTTAATGCTGGTATGATAAACCTTTGCCATTTTTTAGTCTTTGATATAGCGCAAGTTGTGTCGACGTGTTTATAGTCCGGAATGCCAAGTGGCCTGTCTCACTTCGAAAAAACTGCAATTTCACATTTAATATTATGCAGGAACTCGGAAAATATGTCTTAATTACTCTCAAAGGAGTTTATACCGGGCATTTCTATTGAAAGAGTTTTTCAACGATCGAGCTTGGAGACAAATACACAGTAGGTACAATAAGTAATAGACATTTTCATGCATCTTTCCGCAAAGTTAAGTAACAGTTAATTTTTTCAAGAACCACAGTGTTTATTGTGAATATGAATCGTAACTTTCGGTTATTCTCAGTGGCGGCTCGTGGATATTATATCTGGGTGTGCTGCGGTTGATCAAAAATAAAAATAAATGATTATTTGGATTATATTTTACTATTAACATCAAAATTATTAAAATTGAATATTATAAGTGTTTTTTTTATTTCGTTATAAAATTGATTTTTCTGTCTTTTTTCCTTGAAATAAGGTCTATCACCTTTTAGTTGCTCTCGACATCTGTCGCGACTCACGCTGCGCATCGCTACTAGTTCAGGCCACTGTCCCGACAACTTTTGCAACACGAAAATAGTATTTTCGTATTAGTACCTATTACTATCTAAGCGGCAGTACCAGACTAAGCTCTGAGCGGCAAGCCCCGCTCCCTGCAGCCCCCTTTAACCAAGTCGAGCATATTCAATCGAAAATGGTACTGCATGAAATCGCGGTTATGATAATTATTATTGGATGTATCGGTGCGTAGGCAAGCTTAACACGCTTAAATATTATTGAAATTTTTATATAATATACATAAATTTATGTATATTATAATATTACATTTTTCTCAATTTGCTTGGGGGTGCTGCAGTTTCGCAGTGCATATGGACGAGCCGCCACTGGTTACTCTTACGGCTAACTGACTGCAGTGTATTAGTACTCCACTTCTACTAACAAGTTGGTAACAACTACTACTGATTTTCAGTTATGATATAAAATTATGATCATATTTCATGGTAAATGAAATATGAGAGAGTTTTCCTTCTCGAAATCGGTTAACTATGCAAAAATAAAATCATGACATCAAATTTTAGTGAGTCATTAAAAATCAGGAAAAATGGCAGGACTTATTATTTAGGATTTCGAAAAATATACCTCAATGTAATTAATTAGCAACTGAGGTTTCAAGTTTCATTAAAACAAAAAATACATTTTAGGAGCTTTATTTGTAGGATACGAAATATTTTTTACTATTAATTATACATTGTACAATATATTGAAACTAAGGCCCGTTTCAAACAGGACACCGGTGTCGCGCTCGATATAATATAGGAGGCCTTTGAATTCGAATAAAGGGGCCTTTGCATTATGTTTAGGAACGCCCCAGAGCTATTGAGTCAACGCATAATTTTGCGTTATAAATTAGAACATAAAACTGGTTGCGGTAATAAAAACAAGACAAGTGTATCGGCGGCTTGAGAATGTAGCGGCCGACGGAAAAAGTGTACCGGACACGCGTTGACTCATTAGATCTGGGGCGTTCATAAACATAATATAAAGGCCCCTTTATTCGAATAAAGAGGCCTCCTATATTATATCGAGCGCGACACCGGTGTCCCGTCTGAAACGGGCCTTATATTAAAAATATGTGTCTTTTTGATTCGGACGGAATCCATTATGCATGCAAAGTATTATTGATAATTCTGTATATAAAATTGCACTACCTAAGTATAATATTTTGGTCGAATCGTTTGACGTTTCTATGTACATAATATTATGTGAACGCTAATGGACAAAAAGGATTGGCTGTAATTAGTATAGTGACATTCTTTGGCAGATAGAAAAATATAATATTTTTTATGACATTTTATATGAACTCGAAGATACTGCGTTGTTTCAAATTAATTATACCTATATTAAAAAAAATAATACTTTGTTGGTAAGTACGTAATCTGTATTTTTAGGAACTAATGTCCTTTATGACGTATGTATGTCAAACTTCTAAGAATTCGCAAGAATGATTTTGCACATCTTATCTTACTGATTAGACGTGATAAGATAATAGTGATAAATAATAAAAATATTTGTTCGATAAGGATTGCTGACAAATATTTCATAACACACTGAAATTGTGAAAATGTTTGCTATTCAGTCAAGCGAAATATACAGAAAACGGTCAATACTTTCCTAGAACAAAATCACAATATCACGGATTAGTGGGTACAGATTTTTTACGACTAGTACCAACATTTCAATAATTTTCTGATACTCCTTGCAGTATATACTCTCTGCCTTGAGACTTCCAAAGGAGCGTTCAAAATATGACTATTTTTCAGAGTAGCCTCAGCATACATAAGTAAAAGCTCTTTCTTAAATGAATATACTTATTTTAAAATAAAATCACAGAATTAGTCATATAACAAGTCACAAACACTATGAAACCGGCATATTATCAATCTTTTGGCCTGATGTATGGCTGAAACCCCTTCGGGAAAGGCATATGCTGCATGACTTCGCGATATGGTCTGAATCTCAACACAGTCGCGAAGTGGGGACTCTTTCAAGCCCCACGTAGGCATCATATAAGCACATCTAGAATGTCCAGACCGAATTCGGTCCAGACTTCACACCTAATAAGCTTTTAGTTAAGTTCGCATGCTATTTCTTTAAACTAGCACGTCTCCTAGATATTTTTACTATTAATATTAGGTACCAGAATAATTATAATTATGACGGATTTTTTTCGCATACAGGTGGCTGTCTTCTTCGTGGCGACCAGGGAGCACAAAATTAATGGGAACTGACTATCTGACTTGGTAGTAGTTTTGAGGCTACTTTACTATAGGTCATAAAACCAAGGGACATAAAACGCGCTGACTGTCCTCAAACATTGAATACGCGTTATGTTATGTGACAAATTTTAATGCATATTATTAAAAATATAACGATCGCTGTACCCTGATATACCACACCCTATATGCCATAGGGTAAGACAGTTCCCATTAATTTTTTTCAATTTGTGCATGAGTCAGGGTATGGACATAATAAGTTGAGCAAGTGGCTGACATCCATTTCTCGTAAAAAAACAAAATCTGTTAATACAAACCTCTACTCTGTGTAGGCCCATATGATCCTATTAGGATCGGACATGGTCGAAAAAAAAATAGTTTTGTGCACCCTGGATAAACCTCTAACTCATACCAACTGAAAACAATTACATTTTCAAAGACGACATTTATTACGTAGATTAATGACTTATTAATGGACGCAGCATCTGACGAATGACATGGCATACTCAAAGATATTTGAGTCTGCATGCTTGTATTTCGTTGTCATATTCTTTTAATGTGCATTCAATGTGACCCTAGGTACAGTCTACTCTAGCGAATAAGAAAAATGATGTATATGAGATACAGTGTTGCCATATTTTGAAAGTGGAATTATAGTACAGAGCCTCCAAAATTATAGTATTTGGGGATAAAATATAGTTCGCGTTGTCATGTCTGTTGAAAATGTAAAAGTTTTTTGTTTATCAGAAAAAAAATAACAGAGAATTTAGTAGAATGTGTAAATATTTCACCGCGGGCCGCAGGTTCCCGATTTTTCATAGTCGGCTTGTTTTTTTTTAGGAAAAATATTTTGCCGCGGGCCGCAGGTTCCACAATTTTCATAATCGTTCGTTTTTTTTAGGAAAAATATTATTTCGCCGCGGGCCGCAGATTCCCTATCATGGTCAGCTCAATTTTTTAAGAGATAATTTTACGCGAAAAGAAGACGCGGGCCGCAGATTTCCAAATTTCCGAAGACGAATCGATTGCAAAATGGCAAATGCAAAATTATAGTACTTTTATATTAAATTATAGTACGATATTCAAAATTATAGTATTTTGGGCGTACTATAGATACCTATTTTATAATTATCGTACATAGTACGCGGACCAAAATTATAGTACAAATACTATAATTATAGTACGGTTGGCAACACTGATGAGATAACTCTTTGAAATTAATCGTAAGTATATTTATTTATAAAGCGCCATCGTTTGATATTAGTTATAACTTAACAATCAACAAACTCCAACTTCGTAGTAACGCCACGTTAATATTCTGTCACTTTTGAACATCTCGGCGTTATAAATAAAACCGTGATCTCAGTCAGATAGACAGCGCTTCGTTTCCCCATCGACGTCTCTTCGCTCCTGATCGAAAAGAAGTATTTAGCGGCGGCCGCGGGCTGTGGAGGGGGTAGGTTTTGGCGGCAAAAAGCGGCCGCCTCCAGCGCGCGTGCGCCGACTGCTAATTTTCACCTCAGCCGGCGCATAGCAGTGGACACTGCCATCAAATTGACTATACGACACCACTCTTAGCCAACTTTGTCATGTGACCATGCCGTCTTTAATGTGAAATAAAATTACTTAAAATCGAATATAATTCATTGTCACATAAGATTATTGTTAATCTTAAATCACTTAAGTCAATGAAAATCGTATTGTTTTTATTTTTAACTTGCGTAAAGATCGTGAACCTTATTATATTTATCATGGTGCAGTGCATAAGGTGCTGACTTCATCCGGGCTCGATTCCTCGTGAGGACACAATCAGTGACGACGTCCCTAGACAAAATGCCGTCCCTAGGCAGTGCCAAAATGCAGCCACATTTTTTTTATACAGTAGGTACTTTTTATCATCCTTTCATGACTCAAATATCTAAGAATTGTGTTGTATGGATACAATACTAACAAGATATAGGTACCTATACTACTAAATCTAATTTAAGCGCCATCTCTACTTCAATAGACAATATTGTGAATCTACGTCTACGGCGAGGTACATTTAAAAATACACCTGACAGCTTCCTTAACTCGCGAGTGACTGAAGAACGTGACGTCCAAGGACAACCGGAGTAAACTAGACATCGCTAACCCGACAAAAAAATAAATTCCTGTTGAAAAATGTATAGTACCTACTTATCTAATTAATATATATATTTTGTTTCCAACCAGTGACCTGATTTTTTGAATGGAAAGATATTTCCGTTATTACTAAGTTTAGGTAGCTTTCTGTATATACCTAATGATTCTCCTCAATTTGCCGCCGTTTGAGTAACTGCCGCTCGCAAGCGACGCTCAATCTGCCTACCCCCACGGGACGTCACTGGACACAATATATTTATGTGATTTTCTCAAAGCCTGGGTGTTTGTAATTGTTTCATTTATATTACTAAATACACTAGTGTTAAACTTCTCTACTGTCACTGGGCCTCTAGGCTTGTTATAGTGTTAAATAATGCGGAAAAAGCGATTAGTCAGTGATTCATCGAAGTGATTTTACCATTTTTACGTAGAGCAAATATATTCAAATTTTTATTACTTACCTACACATCAAAAAATATGATTTATTGTTTGACAACAAGAAATTGGCGATAACAGGAAGTCGCTGTAGTCACATGTAGAAGACTTCTAGTGACGTATCAGCCATGATGAATAATATATCGGCTCTTATTTTAGATGCGACTACTTACGATAATTATTCTAACATATACCGATAATTTTAGACATATTTTTATTTTAAAAACCTTCAAATTACGTAAGTTGACATAATCCGTACACCACGGGAGCGTAAAATGAAATGATAAATTTGAAGGCGTTCCTCATTTGAAAACGGAAGTGCGATTAGCTGCACTGGAGAGATTGTTAGTTCAAAGTTTTAACACGTGGACAAATAAGTTCTTGTTCGACCGTAAATAAATCTATTTGGGATGGGGATGGAGCACAGAACAGGTTAATTTTGTGTTCTCTGGGATGAATTATAATATCTAATAATAAAAAGAACCAGTGACCCGGTACTATTATTTTATTTATTACTTTTATTTAGTACTTTTATTTTACATACTTATTACTTACCACTGTTCCTGCCTTATATATAATTTTTACTCTTCATTTTGCTTTTCGATAGGGATATTATACTTCCTTACCAACGTGTATCTATTTGTGTATTCATGTTTGAATTATATTAATTATTAAAATAATCGTCGGGTCTGCTAAAACATATTGTGTACAATTAAATACACACGACTTCATGTTAAAATCTTTACTCTGCATTATAAAATGACATGGCGTATAGTCACTGTGCATCTGATACCTACTGATCGTAGTAGGTATGTATGGGTATACGAGTATGGCTGGGTCAATCGCAATCAGAAGCGACGATCAGGACTAAAGACTTTTGTTTTCGATTCGTTGAATAACTAAATGCTCTTTTTATGGCTACCGATTCGCGATAACTTTATTTTTATTAGAAGGGAACATTCGTCTTGATTACGCATACTACATGATCGATCATAGTTGGGATTTTATCGTAAAGGAAAAGTGTTACTAAAACAAAAAAAGAAACGATTCCGATTACTGTACACTTTTTGTAAAAAAAAAAAAAAATAGAAGTTGATGTTATCTACGATTAACATCTTAAATGCATGTCAGGAATTTAATCTTCTATCGTATTTTTGTAAAGTGTAAACATGAAACAAGATTTTTGTACATACATAATTTTGAAAACACTTCTGAGAAAATATATTATAATATAAGCAATAGAAAAAGTCTTCTTGAAAAAAGTACGACACCCAGCAGGAATCGAACCTGCATCTCTTGGATATCGCGCCCACGGTCATAGACCGCTATGCTAATGCTTCAAATACACTCTATGACGATCGGTCATATATATGTCGAAAAACCCGTTTCTTATGTTGGCGTCATGTGTCACAGGGTGTCACAGAGTGTAAATACGATGTCATAGCTCTCATACAATATGTATGTATAATATGTCAAAATGGCATAGATTTGATCATAGACACGAAAACGCTCTTCGCATATATGTGCCCGCTCGTCATATAGTCTATTTGAACCTTAAAGAAGTCATAGGTACTTTAATTTTAAATATTGGTAAATTTTTACTAATGGCTTTTAATACTTTCTGAAGCGTTTTCCAAATTAAGCTACTATTGGCGATCGGCTTTTGTATTTTAAGCGCTTGGCCACAGTGGTTGGGCGGGCGGGCAGCGGGACAGCAGTGGCGTATATAGCTCAAACGTATAAACCGTGTGTAATATGTCCAAAAAAAAAGACACTCTTTACGAACATTTCACACACGGTTATACGTTTGAGTTGCGCACGCTGCTGCCGTGCTGCCGCCCGCTCGACCACTATGTTCTAGCACTAAATCAAAGTAGGTTTTACTTAGCATAGTGGTCTATGTGCGTGGGTGCGATACCCGAGAGATGCAGGTTCGATTCGGGGTGTCTTACTTTTTTCAAAAAGATTTTTTCTATTGGTTATAACATATTTACTCAGAAATGTTTTCAGTATGTTCAATAATTAGAATGTTATATTCTACATCTTGTGAATTATTCGTTTAATAAAAAAAATAGTTAATCAAGATTTTTGTATTTTTAAATTAAGAAACTGTTTCATATAAACAATATATTGTATAATAGCAGACTTTTTACTCAAAATACCACTAAACATTTTAAGCCTTTCTTTAAGATTTTCTTTCGCAAGGCATACTAATTACTTAAGACGATACATCAGTGAAACGGCAAATAATTTTCAACTATAGGCGCGACGAAATTTAAGACTCGCTGACAGTCGGAAAGAGAACTTCGAGCTGGGAACACGTCACTTTGTTTCGTGATGGCGACGCACGGGGGTATTAATTCTTAAATCGTCTAAAGATGACTAAAAACGTTACTCATTTACTTGAAAAAGAAAACATGTCAATGAATATATTATTATTGTTACCAATAGAACCATAAACAGAACATTACATGGACGCATATTAGATTTATATGACAAATTATATTTCGTTCGGCATGCGTCATTTGCACCCGCGACCCGCAATCCGCGCATCGCCTGGCCACGATATTTTTAGACCATGCCTCAACTGAGGTATAGCCTTAAGGCTATAATTTGTCATATAAATCTAACATGCGTCCATTTAATGTTCTGTTTATTGTTATATTAGTAACCATAATAATTTATTCATTGACATGTTTTCTTTTTCAAGTAAATGGGTAACGTTTTGTAGTCATCTTTACACGATTTAAGAATTAGTACCCATGCCGCCATCACGAAACAAATTGACGTGTTCACAGCTCGACTTTCGCACTCCGATTGCCAGCGAGTCCAAAATTTCGTCGCACTTATAGTTGACAATTATTTGCCGTTTCACTGAGGTATGCTCTTAATAAGTAGCAAGCAGACGACATGGCCTGCTTCTCCGAAAAGTTGGGTAACAAGAAAGTATTAGGATCCCATCACATATTCAGTACAGTTCTCCATATTAATCTTTTTGCACTATATATATATTAAATTTGTCCATTAAAAGTGTTGCAGATTTTTAAAACATTTTAATTGTATCCTTACCTTAAATAGCGTTAACAGCGCTGTGTCCCGGTCGATCGGTGTGATTTTCACTTTGTCGTAAGTATCTAATTATAATTATGTCAATCATTCTTGTGTCTTTGGAGTTTAGCAGAGGGTCAATTAGTGTGCTGCTTTAGTAAACAGATTGAAAACTACTGGTCGACGCATCTTATGTTAATTATAAATTATAATTAATTTTTGTTTTTCAAATCATTATTTTAACGTACGTGGGTATACCTAAATGTTATAAAAGTACAGCATGTAAATAGTTTATATTATTATCTATCAAAATAAATATTTAAAAGTGTTCACATTGTCAAATAAATTTAGTATAATATAACTGACCACTTATGATTGCACTGGACGTTTGAAGAACACCTACATATTAATATGCATAGAATGTACATTGTAGGTGCATTGTTTTAATGAGACGTATAAAAATACACCCTTCTACTAAAACAAAACACTTTACTTCCACATTCAACAGGTGGGCACTAATAGACAACAGTGGGGTGCATTTAATAACATTACACGGGGTATACAAATGGAAGAAAAAAACATCGCAACTCTTTCCGAATACTATATTTTATAATAAAATTTATGACATTCACTAAAATTCTATATTTGAAAAAATATTGGTAGGTACCGAATGAGACACCGGCCGGCATTCATTGGATTCTGGTACAATGTCCTGTACCATACTCAATCACCCCCGAGTTTTGTACGCATGAAGTAGGTGGGGGGATAATTAATACATCCCTAAGCTCGGCCGTGTTAACATCGGTATCTGTCCGTGAAAAGATCGGGGAATAATTAAAAGTACCTAAAGGAAAAACAGTACAATTTGTAATATAATATTGTTAAATCGGCGTCATATTACTACCATTCAGATAATAATATTACTAAGTGCCTATAGTCAAATCTCAAATTTCGTTAATATTGGTGACAATATTTTGTCATTTCAAATCAACCATGATCCCTATCCGGGATGGGCATGTAGACATCAGTAGCGAAGGGTGGAGGTAGGCTGTTAAGATCCGCCATAAATAGTGCACAATAAACTTTGTTAGTAATACGTAGGTATTTGTTTTTATTGAACTAAGGCTACAATTATTTACAGATGATGTTCGTTAGTTTTTAAAAATCAATTAAACCCTGCCTAAACCAAATAATACAAGTTTTAGTATACTTTGGGCGATACGACAAAATTGTGGACACTTTTTCATTCATAATTTTTTGTTTTCGTTGGATCAAGAATGCATATTACACATATTGTTGATTTTTTTAAATCATTAAGCCAAACTATAATAGATACAAAATATTATTCTATCTATAAAATATCCAAAGTTATGTATGATTTTATTGCATAATTTTAGATATTTTATAGATAGATGAGTATTTTTTGACTATTTTTTATTATGGCTTGGTTTCGCAGGGTTTAATTGAATTTTTAAAACAAACCAACACCATTTGTAAATTGTAGTCTTGTTTCAATGAAAATAAATACGTACGACTGATAAAGTTTATTGTGTACTATTTATCGCAGATCTTAACAGCCTACCTCCATCCTTCGCCACTGCTATACATATTTCGTAGACATAGAGTACCTACCTATATGACATCAGGATCTCTCCTATTTTTAATACACATGCTAATATTTTTATCTTTATTCAAGAAAAATCTTAAAATCTAAGAATTAAGTGGGCTTTCATTATATTATTGAACACACGTAATTTAAAACATCTTAGAATATAAGTAGGTACTTATTAGAAATGCTCAGTTTTTTTAGTGGAATGTATACTTACTTATACTATACTATACTGTAGGTTTTTGAAATTATGAATGTTAAATAACGAATGCCACATTTTTTAAATCTTGTCCATGTATCATCAGTGGAGTCTTTGAATCTTTATACATTGTACGATATTAAGCTGATCGCAGATACTGTGCAGTTTTTGAATAAACAGACGTCTACTCTGTACCACATGAGTTATTCTTATACAGCCATTTCTTTGTTTTTCCTAGATAATCGTGTTGATTAAATATATTTTAGAATACCATAGAAGCACTTACAAGCAAAAATTACTTTGCGTTTGATTTCAATGAACACTTTATTTTCGACATTTAGATGCTATGTACACAAAAATTTTCACCTAGACCAGACAGTTCCAGACACTCTCTAGAAGTGTTTTGAATAATGTACATTAAGCCTTGCTTGATTTTTCCAATTACATCAATGTCATTTGTCATCCGCGTTGGTCCTATATTTCGAAACGGTTCCTACTTACCTAATATATTATAATTTACTACACCACTGACACTGATATTCTTTCCGGCTAGTCGAAGATGGTCTTTTGACATAAAAACACAATTTGGAATGGATTTTATGCGCTTGCGAGTCGCACCGGATGTGCATCCCTACTCGAAATAATGCGTTTTACTGTTAACGGAAGTGTTTACTTAACCTCTAACGAATCCGTTAGAATTTTTCGAATTTAAAGGAAAACAACGTGAGACAAAGAGTGAAGAGACCTTCATAATATCTAACCTTATGTTTTTTTTAAATAAAAAAATAATAATACCTAGTCAAAATTTTAAACATTTTTTTATACATTCTTTAGCTGAATAAACACTAAATATTTTCCGGCACCTTGATTATCCATTATTGGTATGCCATCTCATTCACAGCTTCCATATCTGAATAACAATTATGGTAGCCATTTTGAATCACTAGGTCATAGTTATCATTCTAAAGCTTATAAAAATATTTTTTTGGTTTTATCTTTAGATAATCAATTACTCGATTATGTTAATTTAATTGTGTTAACCTTCAATAATTGAAGGAGAGGTAGGCATAACTTGTATACATAACTCTGAAAAAACTCATGAGAAAATATAGCCAATAGAAAAAAATCTTTTTTGAAAAAAGTATGACACCCGGCAGGAACGAACCTGCGTCTCTTGGGTATCGCGCCCTGTGCATTCCCGCCGGGTGTCTTACTTTTTTCAAAAAAGATTTTTTCTATTGGCTATATTTTCTCACGAGTATTTTCAGAATTACGTATGATCGATAATTAGAATGGCTTATTCTTAAAATTTTGTGAATCATTCGTTGAATATAAGTTAATTATAACTTACATATTAAAATAAGCTAAATGCTTAATATTTTATTTTTATTTACTTAAACCTTCAAACTAGGCAAGATTATTAAGATTCGATGCGTTGTAATAAACAACTGGGAAAAACCTCAGAAACTTTCCTAACTATAAAAAACCAGGGTTAGAGTAGCAATTGAATATACTTACATAATATATCGTAGGACGATGGTACTAACCACTAAGTTACTAACCCAAGCTGCCATCTTGTAACTATGTAACTAATATTAATTTCAACTAATATTAAAGAAATGTGTTGGAAACCAAGGACCGAGGTCTTAATTAAATAATCCACGAAGACTGGATTCGTCCGCTTGGAGGAACATTGTCAACTGATACAAAAAATAAGTTTTTATGTCAATTCTCAATGTTTGTCAGCCTGCGTATTTGATCGTTATTAACCTAGATGAATTACGTACATATTATTTTATTTATACTTACCGTATTGGATCATTTATTTCATGTCCGATCCTAAGAAGATCAAATGGGCCTCCGCAAAATGAATATTGTATGTTTTATGAGAAATCGATGTTAGCCAATTGCTCAACCTAATACCTCGATACTCTTGAGTCCAAACACACATTGAAATTCAACATGTCATTTTTTTACCAGACCCGGGATTCGAACCCGCGACCCACAACATTATAGGCAGACACGTTACCCGCTCATATATCAAATATCAATAAGTAATAAAAAAAATTAGCATAAAGACTTTATTTATTACGGAGATGAAAGTTATAAAAAGCAGTATTTTATCTAGGAATGTAGGTACATTATACAATGTAGAGTTGCCCCTTCATAACTATTCACTCCGGTTCTAGAATGAAAATGATGTACCTAATATATTATTCTACATTTTATTTTATTTTCTTGTCACTACATACATACAAGTAAATATCATTTGATTTAATTTTATGCGAAGTAATCAGGCAAAGAGGCGTATCAGTGTAGTAAAAAGTGCAAAGTTATAAAACGTGTACTCTACCCACATTCATCTATACTCAATAATATTAGGTATCATCAGATTCTAAAAATTGTTCAATATAGTTTCCCATTTTCCTGAATCCCATTTCGACTCATGGTCGTTGGTCTCTGCGGTTTCCCATAAAATGTCATAGCGATTTGATTCTGTCAATTATTATAAGACGCACCTAGATTCACAGAACTCATAATAATATGGAAACAACACAATATGCATCTTATAATCCATGCATTACGGTAATACAAAATTATTTTTCTCAGGTAGGTAGTAGGTTCTCAGGAAATAAAAACTAGAATTGAGATCGCAAGGATCTCCTTTCTCAAAATGAGACGCCTCCTTAGCAATCGAGATCTTAACCTAGGTCTGAGACTGCGTATGGTACGTTGTTATGTGCTCTCAATTCTTTTCTATGGTATGGAAGTATGGGCGCTAAACCAAGAGATGTCACGGAGACTTGAAGCTTTCGAGATGTGGCTGTTTGGACGCATCCTCAAAATTCCTTGGACTTACCGGGTGACAAATGTTAAAGTTCTCAATCGAATGGGGAAGGACCGAGAAGTTCTACTTATTATCAAAACCAGGAAACTACAATACCTCGGCCACATTATGAGAGGACAAAAATACAGCATTCCCCAACTTGTCATTCAAGGAAAGATCAATGGGAAGCGTAGCAGAGGACGGCGCCACATTTCGTGGCTTTAGAACCTCCATGATTGGTACGAGTGCAGCTCCACCGAACTATTCCGGGTAGCAGACGACAAAGATAAGATCGCCTTGATGGTGGCCGACCTCCGCTAGGGGATGGCACAATAAGAAGAAGAAGGTAGTAGGTACCTGCCATATTATATTATTACACCCTTACTTTCCACTATTTTCCTCCAGTTTTCTCACTTTTGTATTCCTTCTTCAATCCGAAACAAGGAACCGTAAGTACTGTTCTGGCAAAAAAAAATATTTCAGAGTTTTACCTATCCAAAATTTATTACTATTAATCCAATTTAATGATTCCAATAATAATAATTGAAAAACTCAGTTTTCGACGCCTAACAAAGAAGTCTATATTAATTAGATCTTAAGGGTATTTTTTAAACTTGTATCTTATTTATAATTTCTATTATGTGTCAAGATTACAATGGTTGAAGTTAACTGCGCGTGTGATTCGCGGCGAATCGTCAGTCATTCATTCCTTTGGTGGGTAATAATTACACATTAAACAAAACACTCTTTTGTTGTAACGTCACTAATACTATGACTCGAGCGATCTAAAACCTTTTTTTTGTTAACTCATTCATGAATAAAACAATATTATAAACTATAACAATTTTAACACACATAACATAAAAATTTCATTACTTTCATTAGGTAACCTGTCATTTCATTTTTTTTTTATTAATTTGTACGCAAGATCCATTCAGGTAAATATCAGTAACTTATGTTTTTAAAAACGAGTGTTTAATAAACCTGATTGATATACAATATTGGATCATAAAAGTTGATAAACACTATAGCTGTCCAGTTCAACTGGGTCGATTTCGGCTTCAAACTAGATAGTTAAAAATGATGTAGGTAGTACCATTTATTTTCTACTATAAAAATACATAAATGCAAAGGTTGGCTAGATTGTTCATATGTTAAACACTAAATGTTCTTAGCTAGAAGCTAGATGAGACATATTAGCTGCAAAATACTACCGTTGTTAGTAAACCGCCAATTTCTTAGAATATTAATACTTTAGACGCTGAAGACGCACCTGCCGCGTAATGACCAGGCGGCCGATCGATGTAATTAACGTGCATTTTAAAGGTGGTAATCAAAAAATCATTATCAAGTCAGCAGCGAATGAGTTAAGTCTCGTTGTTTGATTTAATAAAACGCATTTTTTCTTCTTTTTTTTGTAGTAGGTACTTATTCCACTATAATAAAAAAATTGGGCCGGCTTAGTCCGCCTCAGAGGGACATTTTCAACTGAATATATTTTCAAAGCAGTATTTACAAAACAAAATCAAAAGCGACAGAAATAATCTAACAATAGGTATGTACATTGAAATTATCCGTCCAAAAATACTTTCTTAATAACAAATTAATTTAAAACAAACAACAATACAATGCAGTTCCACCATACATTGACAGTTAACAAAATAAAAGAAATATTAAGTTTCACTTTGAGAAAATACGACCGTAGTTTCTGGATGTATCAACTGCGTTTTGCTTCTGGTATTATAGACCACTGTTTTAAGGGCTATTCTAAACGTGGCTAAAATGTACTATGATGTACTATGAATCTATGATAACCGCTCACTACCGCCTTCTGAGGCGTTCCGACAGCCGCCCGCTTTCCATACGTCTCCTTTCGCGACCGGTACCTAAATCGTTCATACAAGCTAATTATAAATTTTTGGTGGCGCGGTCGGTAGCGCGTAAATAACGGCGTTTTAACCAAAGAATGGCCATGACACAACCCTAACAAAAATAGAATATACATCTAAGCCGGGTTGTGGTGCAAATCACCGGTCAGGTTGTTTGTTATTTTCAAATTTTATAGTGTTTTTCAATTTTGGTCGTCGTAAAGCCCTATTTCCTTGTTTGGTAGTCCATGATACCTCAGGATGTCTTCATGTCTTTAAAATGCTCACCACCCCTACTATAAAGTATACATTGAATGCACTTACACGTATACAAATAATTTCACGGCAATGTGCGCTTGTTTTCAAACTCCCTTTTTTATTTCACGCTTCGTCACCGTCAAACTCCTGATGACGGGCCTGAACCCGGCTGGAAGGGTTGTAATTACAGGTGAACATGTAAGATATAGGTACTTACTTAAAGAAAACAATTATACATATTAAATTAATAAACAAGTAAGTATATTATTCTGTTATTCTTCCGTATGAAAACTGGGCTGGTATGCTAATAATTTAACAATTCATTTCAGTTTTCATAAGATGAACAGAATCTTAGTTATTCGTTTGTGAAATAGGCATGATTATTGGATTATAATAAATTGATTCTAGTGGTGCTTGAAATGATCAGTAACACCTGCTGTAAAATAATAGTAGGTAGCTATCTACCTAGGCAATGTGGTTTATCATATTTTATCAAAAAAAAAAAATACTAGCAACTATCAGTATCAGATATATGTAAATCCCTGATTAGGAATCACGACTGTCGACATATTGTTTCATACGCAAAAGTGGGTTGAATCCGTTGGGCAGGCAATGTCTCAAGGATGAAACAGAAAGATTCAGACGAGTATCAATAGACATTAACGTAGGTGATTTCCAAAAAGCTGTAAGCTGTCGTACCGATAACAGCTGGTGGACAGATGTAAACGATTGTGGACGAGTGGGAGGAGGGGATGTAAAAATATCGAAAATTAGATGACATTTCTTGGAGTTAGCCAAAACCTATATTTGCTTAACGGTGGCGAAGGGTGACTTTTGGAAAGAGGTAGGCTGTGGAGATCAGAGAAAAGGAGCACACTTGTTAGGTATACTTATGGAAAATAAGAACATACCTACCTTATACAATTTTAGATAAAATTAATTTTAATATTTAAAAACAATATAGGTATATTTAGGTAGGTATATATGTGATTCAATGTTGTACTTAGATTTCTTTTATAAATTATCTTATTAAGTATTAATTATTTTGGACAATCTGCAGTCATAGACTTCGGCTTTCGAGCTTACAGTAAATTCAGTAGACGGGACTGAGGTCACGTGACTTGACGGTCATACAAAATAGATATATCAATTCCTAACGAAATAATCGTATAAATATAATACATACTTAGTTGAAGACAGATGGCGCAGCCGCATATTTTTTTTATTTATTCTTAATTCAATACTTGAAGATTCTGAGGATAGTTCTGTTTATTTTTGAAATTTATAATGTCTTTAGTCTATTTTTCTTAGAATGTATGTAGTATGGAGACTTTGCCACTACGGTATATAGGCTTAATAGTGCAGATGATAATGGCATAGCCGAGGTAAGGTAAGACCACCGATTGCGAGTGTATATGTTTTATACGGTGGGTATAAATAAAAGCAATATTTAGATTTGCAAAAAATAATGTCCCCAATGATTTGGCGGTCCCGACGTAGCATTACAAGCTGCGCGAGACTTTGGCGATAAAGAACTCACCCACCAACGATAAACAATTCAACGGATTTGTTTATTTTTTTGTTCGCCTCCCCACAAACTGCTATATCTACAATATAGGATTTCGATAATATGTATTTTTGCTCATGCTTATCGTCACTTGGTTGACAATACCTGCTCTATGTCTAGACTCTAGAGCACAGGTTCTCAAACTTATTTTGACCACCGCCCACTTTGAGATTTTAAAAAAATCTAGTGCCCCCCATATTTTTAACTTACCTTTTTACATTTGTTGCGTATATTAAAAACAGTTATTACAAAATATAATTTTTAAACATGCATTATTATATGGATAGGATAGTTAGGGTGTGACCCATATCCTATTTCTGAGATCTAAGAATGTTTCAATGAGAGGAAATAAAACTATTTAGAAGTATTTTTATTTACATTAAAAGAAGGCCTTGAATTTAAAACTTATCTAATGTGAAAGATAAATGGATAGGAATGGAATAGCCGCGATCGACCGAATTTTTTTGTATGAATTAACCATGGACTACGTACATGAAATATAAAGCTGCATCCACATTATTACATGCGTAAGCGACTCTAATTTAACCGTCTATATGGGACTTCAAGCATTTGAGTAGTAAATCGCATCCCAAGTGGTGTAGTGTCTAGATTCCGTCGGATTTTTATAGATAGAATTTTTCTGTCGTCGCCCCTCTAGATTTCCTTAACGCCCCCTAATTTTCATTGAACCATCTACTGCCCCCCTGAAAGCCTCCAGCGTCTACAAAGGGGCGTTATCGCCCACTTTGAGAAAGACTGCTCTAGAGTATAAATCAGTGGTTACCAAAGTTTTTGTTTAGAAGAAGTGTTTACATAGTTTGTAAAGTCTTGAGACCTCTTAGTATTATTAATTGTTGTTGCTGTTGACTGACTGAAAGTAATAAGATAATAATATACATTTTAGGCATAGGTATTGGTAACACCAAGGGAATCAAATAATGGGAAATGATTTGTCTTCTGAGTGAGGTTATAACAAAGCTTAAATCTCGAATGTAATTAAATACACTTACATAGATATCAGTAGCAACAGGTGGAGGTAGCCTGTTAAGATCCGCCATAAATAGTGCACAAGAAACTTTGTCATTCATTCGTATGTATTTGTTTTTATTGAACTAAGACTACAATATAATTTACAGATGGTGTTGGTAAGATTTAAAAATCAATTAAACCTTGCCTAACCAAACCATAATAGTTTTGGTATATTTGGGCGATACGACAAAATTGTGCAAACTTTTTCATTCATACTTAAGTATTTGTTTTCATTGGATTAAAAATACATAATATTAGATTTATTGTTGGTTTCCCAAACCAAACTATAATATATAAAAAGTATTATTTTATATATAAAATTATGTATTATTTAATGGCATAGCTTTACATATTTTATGACTTGATTTTCGCATGGTTTAATATTAATTATTTCAATAAAAACAAATACTTATGACTGACAATGTTTAATGTGCACTATTTATGGCGGATCTTAAGAGCCTACCTCCACCCTTCCCCACTGTGTTGGAATATTTTATTTCCAATAATAACGGTTGTACGATAATATGCATCGTCACGTTACGTACTTATCCATATGAAAACTAAAATTAGTATTTGTACGTAGTATAAAATAAATAAAAATAAAAATATAATAAAAAAGCATTTTTATTTCTTACAAACAAAAGTAAATGACAGTTAATTGACTATATCTAATGAATATATATATATTACCCCCGAAGAGGGGTTCTTACAAACCAAACAAACTAATTACATATCACTGTTTAAGACGTTATAAACATTATCTAATAGTATTATATACAAAATAAAAAATCTTAATATATATACATATATATATGTATTACACAAAAATGTAAAAATTAATAATAATTAATATTATATAAACTAGAAAATAACTAGATAATACAATCATAGATATATATATATATATATATATATATACATAATTAATATATTCATGGTTTATATATATAAACCATGAATATATTAATTATGTATATATATATATATATATATATCTATGATTGTATTATCTAGTTATTTTCTAGTTTATATAATATTAATTATTATTAATTTTTACATTTTTGTGTAATACATATATATGTATATAGATTAAGATTTTTTATTTTGTATATAATACTATTAGATAATGTTTATAACGTCTTAAACAGTGATATGTAATTAGTTTGTTTGGTTTGTAAGAACCCCTCTTCGGGTGAAGGCCTCCTCAAAAGAGTCCCACTGGACTCTGTTTTTACGTAGTACCAAAATAAAATGTAATTGAAACAATTAACGGTTTCGGAACCTTAAAAAATCTTCTCGTGTATATCTCACGTTCACCGTATTCCGCAAAGAAAGCGTGCGCGACTTCAGTTTTGAAGTCCGTTGCTTGCGGAACGAGTGGACCAAAAAATAAATAAACAAAAAAAACTTAAAAAATCCGCAGCAAAATGCGAAATCGGCAGGAACAGTGATATATGTGCAGCACGGCATATCAAAGGGGATCGCGAGACGATTTATATGCGTGTGACGTCACTGCGACGGACCGGGAAGAAGGAATTAATAAAATTTACCTTGATAAAAGTAAGCGAGTTCCGATGAAAAGATCCAAGATTGTATCGTGATGGCAATCGCCCTAATTTGCATGGTGGACATGATAAAGAAACCCAAACTAATTCTTTATAATCAGGCAATACATTTCAGAAGGGATTATTGTACATCGATCGGTTACCAAAGCGTGCACTGCGGACTACCTATTCAAGTTTTGTATTAACTAGAAATACCAATTAGCGGGGATGAAATCAACGTAGACATAGGTATGCTACCCTAGTACCCTGTGACTTTCTCGGCGGGAATTCTCGAGAATTTTTCAAGAATTTCCATCCCGAATCTCGAGAATTGAAATTTTTAACATTTCGGGAAATCCCGGATCTCGAGATTCTTTTCTCGGGATTTCTTTATTATCAAATATTAATTGAAAAAACGATTTTCTTTATGAAAAAAGTGAACAGAAAACATAAAACGTTCAAAGACTGATCGGGGCATTTAACACAATTAAGCCAACATCGACTCAAAATGAGCGCAATTTTTCAACATTAGGGAATTTTGTGTCTCAAAAGCGTACGCGATTGTCCGTCGCAGCCATTGACAGTCTGTGTTTTGTGAAATCCTATTTTTATAAGTAATGTTTTGAATTATTTTTGTTTTCCTACTTCTATTCGTATGTCTTCTTACTTAAATAAAAAAATGAACTTTTGAAATTTGTCTGTTTTTACACTGATTTTAGGATTTTTTACAAGTTTGAATTTTCTCGATATTTCGAGAATTCTTTTCTGGAAATCCTGAATCTCGGGAATTCAAAATTTCATCATTTTGGGAAATCCCGAATCTCGAGATTGAGATTTTTTCGGGAAATACCCTAGGTACGCTGCCCTGTGACATACCTAGGCAATGTGCCACTTTAAGTATAGCGCAAAATGCTGCCCCGTTATATTTTTAGCCTCTGATATTATACTTATACATAATATATTAAATATAATATGTAAACATTAACATTAACTGGTTACTTTGGTTAGTGCTTTTCAATTATATTTATATACCGTGAGCTTAACTACCTAACTTCTTGTTTATCAGTAAAAATGTATTTTCCATCTGTAGCGGAATGCAAACAAAAGATGTGCCATTTGTATATTATATTATTATTTTTTTTACTATGTTTATTGGTTTACGGACAAATTAATGTATGTTAGTCTGGATTAGGCCTTATCGATTCAACACGATGCCAATGCATTCTTTTAATACTTTTAGCAGAATTGAATTCATTTTCAGTTAATTCTGTTTTGTATGGAAAGTTATTTCGGAAGAAATCCGTAATCCAATCCACTATTATTGGTTGCTAGGGGGTGGTCCTAGCAACTAAATTATTAATATCATCATTATCAGCCGGGGTCAATCCACTGCTGGATGAAGGCCTCCCCAAGCTTTCTCCAACTCTCTCGGTCCTGTGTCGTTCGCTGCCACGTATTTCCGCCGAACTTTACCAGTTCGTCAACCCAGCGGCTTTTAGGGTGACCCTGTGGCCGTTTCGTACCCATTGGGTACCACTGGATGACGGCATTTGTCCAGCGGCCGTCCTTTCGGCGAGCAATGTGCCCCGCCCATCTCCATTTCAGCTGTTTGGCAACGTCTATTACATCGTGTACTCTTGTATGCTTCCTAACCCATTCGTTCCTCTTACGGTCCTTTCGCGTGATGCCCAACATGCACCTCTCCATGCCTCGCTGTCTGACTCTTAGCCTTATAAATTATTAATATATACGTGCGTAACTAAGGAAATCAAAATGAAATGTCAAAATGACATTTCAGTATTCTATATTTGTTTGTTTTTATTTACTTCATATCAATTATAAGTTTGAGCATATTGAGCATAATAATTCAACAGAAAATTTGAAAACATTGTATATAAAAAGTTCTTTTTATCTTGTAATTATTTATACCGTGAGCTTAACTACCCACCTACTTGTTTATCAGTAAAAATGGATTTTCCATCCGCAGCGGAATGCAAACAAAACATGTGCCATTTGTATATTATATTATTATTATTATTTTTTTACTATGTTTATTGGTTTAAGGACAAATTAATATATTATGTTAGTCTGAATTAGGCATTATCGATTCGCTAGCGGCAAGCCGAAAATACAGATTGAAATAAGTATAAGTATTTCTATGTCAATGTTAAGCCTAAATGGGTTTCTTGTAAATTGTACGTATTACAATTCACCGTGGTACAGTTCATCGTAAGCTGTCTTACCGAAAAACGATGACCGTATAGCATTGAAATAAAAAAAAACGTTATTTGTTGAGCATTACCGACAGAAATATTATAATTTTATTAGATTCAATAAGTACAATAGTTTGATAGTGACGACTTGACACTTACGGACACCTACCAGAATTATGTAGGTACAGAACGATATGATTGTATTTCTAATTTACTTATTTACATATTTTCTTCTGTGTTTTTACAACGTTTTTATTAGCTCGTATTCTTATTTGTCCGGTGGTTGCTTATCCGGTGCAAATCTTCCAATCGATTTTTAACTAACTTCCTGACTAGCAAGACATTTGAAACTTTTAGAATATATCAGAACACAATGCCAATGCATTCTTTCAATACTTTTAGCCATCTTTAAGGGAGGACATGCTCAGCGTAGGTCAAAATGGAGCTTTTATTCTATTTTCAAAGCATGATCCTGGACATTCCTTAAACGTTGTAGATAATCTATTTTTGTCCATGTCCGATCCTAATAAGATCATATTATTATGGGCCTCCACAAGGTGGAGGTTTTGTATTAACAGATTTTGTTTTTTACGAGAAATGGATGTCAGCCACCTGCTCAACCTGTTAGGTCCATACTCTGACTCATACATACATACACAAATTGAAAAACAATATGTGTACTTGCCAGACCCAGGATTCGAACCTGGATAACCTGTCATCGTGGGTGTATATAGTTACAGATTATACGATATGATTGTATTTCTAATTTACTTATTTTACATATTATTTTCTTCTGTGCCCTGGGCTCTGGGCTCTGGGCTCTGGGCTTCTGGGCTCCAACATTACCTCTTAAAATGAAATGTCCCTAGAGCTCTCTGACCGACTGAGAAGTGGAAATGCAGCGTACTTTGCGCTGAGTCGTCTGTTCAGGTCCAAAATGCTGTCCATCAAAACGAAATTCCGGGTGTATAACGTGGTCATCAAGCCAATCGTCATGTATGGATGTGAAACGTGGGGTTTAACAGAAAAACAAGAAAAGGCGCTCCAAGTGTTTGAAAACAGAATCCTTCGGAGAATACTTGGACCCGTCAATGAGAACCACCGGTGGCGCATCCGCACAAACGCTGAGCTCTTCGACCGATACCAACCTAGAATCACTAATATTCTGAGGTCAAGAAGGCTCAGATGGGCGGGCCACGTTGTACGATCTGAAAGATCTAGAACTCTCTATAGGATTTACAAAGGCACACCAGCTGGCACTCGACCTCTTGGCCGCCCTCGACGGAGATGGGTGGACAACATTCAAAGGGATGCGGAAAGGCTGGGGATAGTCAACTGGGAAGAGAGAGCGCTGGACAGAGATGCCTGGAGAAACGTTGTGCAGTCGGCCATGGACCTGAACGGCCCCTAGCGCCAGTTTAATAATAATAATAATTTTCTTCTGTATTTTTATAACGTTTTTTTAAGTGTTTTATTTAGACATGTACTTATTTGATCTCAATAATACACGGCCCATCTATTTCCGATACAACATTTCACGGTGAACTGTGCTACGGCCAACTGCATACGCACTTACAAATTTATGGACACGCAATGAATAAATCAATGACATTTCTATAAATTTGGCATTTCAACCCTAGACCTGCTTTGAACAAACCGACGCATGCGCAGAAGACACTATCGTGATCTATCGTCCGCCTCCAATATGTATAAATAAATAGCATAAGCAAATAAACAAATAAAACAAACTCGACACACAACAGAAAGAAACTGAATCAATACGGTATCCCAAAACTGTGTTCCGTTTCGGCGAAAAAACAAAGGATGGAATTTCATTAGTGAGAAGTTGAGACAGGAATCTGTTCTAGGAAAATGGTTACTACTGGGTACCTTATTTTTATTCGATTCGTTTGAATGATGACAGTCAACTTTTCCCGAAATCAAAAATAATAATCCAAGCATAATCGTGAAGGGATACTATATACCAACTATTATTGCCGCGTTTAGTGACGTACTGATTTTGATTGTTGTTTTTATTTTTTTGTAGTACGTATTCCACTTTTAATCGATAGATTAGGACCGGTTTCGTCCGCCTCAGAGGGACATTTTCAACTGAATACATTTTTTCAAAACAATATTTATCAAACAAAATCCTAAGCGACAGAAATAATATAACAATAGGTGCATAAATTATCCGTCCAATAATACCTTCCCGATAACAGCGGCGGACGAAACCGGTCCTAATCTATTGATTAAAAGTAGAATAAGTACTACAAAAAAATTGCGTTTTATTAAATAAAAACAACAATACAGTGCAGTTCCACCATGAATTGACAGTTAACAAAATAAAAGAAATTACTGATTTTAAGGCCCCCTACGATACAACAATGAACAATTTCTTATCCATGAAATCCACCATAAAATATGTAGGTACCTATATAATAATATTTTCAATTTCTGCATTTTGCAACGCATAATCTGTCTACTCACATGGGACATCACTGATTTTAACAGTGTTGAATGATAGTCAAGTATTTTTTCTGTATGTAATCTGAATCGATATTATTAAGGAAATAAAATCTTCTATTTGTTAGAAATATAAGTAGATACTTAATTACGTCTTTTTATAGATCGTAGAATAATTTAATTACTTTATGACTGGTTTGGAGGCCCCCTTTTAATTTTCCGACGAATTGATTGCATAATTTGCGTCAAAGGAAATCGCCGCTGCTAACCATTGAAATCACTGAAATCATCATCGATTAACATAATTTATGGTCAAATAAATTATGTTAATTATCGTGAAATTTAATGAGTTTGCCAGCAACTTGTTTCCAATGTGGACACGGCATAATGCCGGGTCCACACCGAAAACAAGTCGCGCGACAACTCGTTAAATTTTACGATAAGCATGATAATTATCGTAAAATTTAACGAGTTGTCGCGCGACTTGTTTGCCGGTGTGGCCGCACTTTAAGACGGCAATAAAATAATAAATTAGCAAGTAACTGCTATTATTTGTATTTTTTCTATAAGTAACGTTTCAGATTTATTCTTAAAGTTTTATATTATTTGTGTATTTAGATCAGTGTTTCCCAACCGCTGGTTCGCAGTAACTTTCTGGCGGTCCACACATATAAACCAACTGCTATACCATGTCTTTTACGTCACAGCGCTGCACGTGCGTATACTGTTACGTCACGTAGTTTTTACGCATTGGTACTATAACACCACGTGCTCTTTGCGTTTTGACTCGTCATATAAAATATGGCAATTCTCCTATCTCCAACCTTCGCCGTTGATATGACGTAAATAACGTCAAACGATTATTCTTTATGTGTTTGATACCTAAGTGCATCTGCGCTTGAGAATATTTTGATTGAAATAAACTAAATAGGCATTTTTCCATCCAGAAAACCGAAGTGGCGAACGCAGGGACCAAAATCTGCAAGATTTGAAATCGCAGATCTAATACTTCTAGCTACTCGTACTTCTGAACCGTAAATATTTAGTTGAATTTATTACGATTGAAATTATGAAAATTTATATTTGAATGAATTTATGAATAGTGAACTACAGAAATTACATTATGAACGTGGGGCATATTTTGTGCATTACTGGACAACAATCATTTTTTTTTGTGATTTTACCGAGGCTTTGACTGCGACTCGCTGTCAAATCGCCTCTTCTCTTCTAGAAGGGGATCCGTCGATCAGGTCCTCACTCCTTTTCTGTTAAATAACTTTACAATTTTGCCTAGCTCTTCCGTCTTACCCACTGCCAGGACACCTTTCAATTCGTCGACATTCTCATAGATATCCGCAATTCGCAACTGTACTCTGTGAAGTCCATATTTAGGGCATCGTAGTGCTATATGTACAATGTCCTCTAAAACATGACATTCATCGCAGAGTTGCAATTCTTCCCATGAGGATATCAAATCTTTTGCCCATTGTGTGCCCTGTTCTTAGCCTCAGTATTAACTTAAGTTCAAACAATCATTTTGAATAGTATATTTCGCTGAGATCACAAACTGTTTGCCTGCAGCGCTAAAAGACAAACTTTTGTGAGAATTATAACGATTTTCTTTGCTTGTATTATTTGGCATTCATTAAAGAGCATTTTGAGTCGGATTTAAAGTCGCGCATTAATTGACTATGTATGTCACCGTCTAAAAGACAAATCGCATTTTCTTCAAGATCACGCCGCGAACCTCTAATTTTGATCGATTTACAATGCTTTGAGATCACTGTAACGAGAGAATGCCTGATCTGATCGGAACTATTCTGGTGTCAATTTGTGCCTAAATAACCAAACTAATTAATACATTAACAAAAATTTCATTTCTATCTACAAAAAATTACTGCGCCAAATAAGGAACAAAAACTTGATGAAGCTAGTAGTAGCAATTCTGGCAGACAGTTTTAAAATTGGTGGACCGAAATGTATGGCGTAAAATTGAAAAAAAGTGATAAATTTACATGTGTGCTATATTCGTGGTGGTAGGTATCTAGAACATCATCATTTTTAATAGAATTTTTAAAAACTATTGTTTCGTTATAACTGCTCGGCACGTCAGACAGTTGAAAAATAATATTTGGGAAATTTTGGCACGCGTACGTAAAAAGGTTCGCTTACCCTGGTCTATGTCATCCGGGATTTTTCAAAATGGTCCAAGGGATTTGAATGATAAAAAAGGTTGAGAATCACATGGTTGCATGGAAGCTATATCAGGAGTAAATATTTGTGACGTAAAAAATCGTCTTAATGATTAGTAGGTACATTAATGTATTGGAAATGAGATAAAACTTTCCATGGCGACTATAATAATCATTTGCGATAGTAATTTTGCTTGCTTGTGACTTGATTAAAGACAGTGCCTATCGTTGGCTCGCGCTGAGAGTCGAAACTGAAACTTTTTTATGCTTGTAAGTAGCTGCTAATAATAATTTATTATCGTGAATGGCCAATGAAACTTGATATGTATAAGAGATTATTTTGCATAATGTGCTGACCGACCACATGCATAGTGATTTTTTTGTAACTTACTAACAATTAAAAAAAATGCAATGCATTCGCCTGCTCTGTAATCGAAATGTTTTATTTATTACCGACATATTAACTAAGTGCATATATAACACTATGTAGCTTTATTTAAATAAAAAAATATTCGATTTGAAATTAATTGATTTCTTTTGTCAGTGTATAGTATACCTACGTATGATCTATTACTTATGATGACCTGCCGTTTTTGTCTCCGTAACTAGACATTATAAAAACATGTAAATTACCATTTTTGTTTTTGATAAACCTACAAAGAGTGTGGATTATATGGACACAATTTATTTACAATGAATGGTTTCAAAACAGTCACCCGACCAATTGGTTACTTGTTCTGGATCAAACACGCGTTGAAAAAGCAACATATCGTCTCTGTTCTGGCAGAACACACTAACTGGAGAATACTAGTTTTGAGTAATTTGTCTTTGAAGTTGTTAAAATGTTTGAAAATGGTCTATCATGTGAGTTTATTAAGTAATCGTAAAAAGGGTGACTTTAAAATAAAGACTGTTTATTTATTAAGAAGGTTTCCTGACGCTAAAGTTTGAAATAAGGAACATTTTGGTATAACTAACTCAATGTCATTTTTTCGAATTAGTGTCTTCTGCCAGAATAATGACGATATTATGTTTTGTGCCCAGCTGCGGTTTCATAGTCGGTTACTTCAGGGTAAGTACGATTTAAAATAGTTAATAGAAATAATCACAAACATACAAATGACAGTTAGTACTTACATAATTGTATAGATGAGATATCACACGTATAGTACCTACCCATAACCAAACGTTAAAACAAACTGATAGGCTACCATGTCATTTTTGTCACCATGTTTAAATTCAATTTCAGGGATTCCCAATATTTTTCTATGCCCCACACCTCAAGGTAGGTAGGTATATTTGATGAATTTTGGTCAATGAATTAAATGATATGTTAGTTCCAACAAGGTGCAATAGTATGCCATATAGCTCATGAGTCATGACACAGCCAACTTATTGAGAGTTCAATTAAAAATATATAGCTTTTATTTAATAACCCTTGACTTGTCATGTATCATTCAATTTTACACGTTGTCTTACTGTTATTGTGTTGTACCTATTCTTTTATTATTATTATTGTTTACCTATTTATAAACTCGCCACCTAATTTTTCTATGTAATATACGATCAAAGAGCGGAATGCAGAAACATTTGTCATAACTAAAATTTCCTTAGCAGAAAACACTATGCAGAAACATTGTCCTTAGTTAAGATCATGTTGTCTTTGGTTCACCTAGTCTTAAAGCTTCGTTCGTTTTTTCTATTGAAAATAATACCATATTTAAAAATTCTCTTTCCTATAGTTTAGGTAAATTATTTTGTAATTGTTAACCGATGACAAAAATATGACAACTGCACTTTATAAATGCAATAGCTATAAATACATATAAATATTTAATTATAATACTCTTATGTTTCCGTTATAAGTCATTATACGTGATTCCACAGGCACCGTAAAATATTTTTTTAACATGGTAACACTAGCGTCAAGTGTCATTTTTATCTGGCATCTTGTATTTCTGCGGGCTGGCGTATAAAAAGTAAAATAATTTTCTTCAAGTACATGGCAAACGAATTAACACTATCTATATATACATATTGAGACAAATTGTGAAATGAATTTGAGTGTATGGACTGTTTTTTAGACACATGGTTAAGGATTCCTTAACTCTATACTCAGTATAGTCTATAGTTAAGTCATGCTTTTCGGCAACTTATCCTTAAGATCGAAATGTTGGATTCTGCATGGCGCTGTTAGTAATAATAAAAAAAATTGATGCACATTACAAAATAATATACGTAACACAACAGTGTCTACTTATTTTGCTTCAAAGATACATTTGTCAAAAAATTAGTAATATATTCTTTCAGTTCTTCATTATCTGACATTCATATTATTAAGAATACAGTAGGTATATAATTTCCGTATTTATCACCCTTCCTAAAATTCCATTTTGCATCTCAAGTTGGGAACTCCTGATCTGGGTAGGTCCTTAGCTTTAAATATAAACATACTTATTCCTTACCTATCACCGTATTCTATAATATGTAGGTAATATAATATAATAAACAAAGTCTATACGTGGACAATAGATATACTAACTACGTCACTAATGTAGAAGTAAATGTGTTTTTTTTTCAATTTAAACTTTGGCTCACCTCCGCATTGCAGGTAGGTAGGTGTAGCGAGTCTTAGTTGCATGGGAATGGATTGCCCCTCCTGGAATCGAACTATAACCTCTTGTTCAAAGCACCGTGACGTCTACGCTTGGCTACCTCGCCAACTTGCAACTCTCAAACATTTTTGATTTCCTTTCTCCAAGATAGCCACTCCGTAAGATTGTTACGTTTTACAATTACTATTGTATTGTACATTTTATTCATTCTTTTTAGCATATTGTGGACATTACAAATTATAAGTTTGAGACGTTCACAACATGACATAAAACATTTATATAAAGAAAAGTAACAAAAACGATAAAAATTTAAATATAGAAAGAGAACATGATATAAACATACAAAAGCAGTGAAAATACAATTATATATCTATAGAAGTTCATAGAAGTACACCGAGTTTGCTAAATAGTCCTTATTTAAAGAATTATTAAAATTGCGTCGACCTAAACTCACTCTCACGCAAGTGGAATATATCAACACCCGAAGCAATTTGGTTGAACATAGTTATCGCCCTCCTAATTGGCATAAGGTACTAGTGGCAGGTTGGTTCTGCACCTTGGGAGAATAAACAACTGTATTGCGACCTCATCGCGAATTTGACAAGTCCCACTATTTATAGTCAGGCCGTGATACGTAACTGTAAACGTCTGTGATAGTGCTCCGGTCTATTTTGAGCTCTGGTTATGTCGGCCTTTTTTAAAAACATATGCTCAAAGTGGTACAAAATTTTCTAAACATTTGGCAATTCAAGCGAAGTAGCGGTTATAACTGTAACTTTGCAATCGTTGTTTACTATCAAATATTTTTATTAAATTATTTCATTCTTACCTCATTCTTCATGCATAGTTTTATGTATTACGTTGCCAATGAACTATATTTTTTTTATATCACTTATAGTGTCATAAAAAGTTGAAATAGGAAGGAAAAGTTTGATATTCTCTGAATTCTTAAAAAAACGAATAAGTACTTAAGAATATATTACAACAGAATAATTGCATTGGAACTTCAACTGACGAAATAAGCGAACATTTTTGACTAACATACATTGTTCAAAATTAATTGAAATCACAGTTTGTATATATTTTTATTATTTACCAATAAACTTAGAGATCTACTGAAAGCTATTTCACCGTGTATCGGCTGTTTAACTTTAATGGATAGCGAAAAATATGGTGTATATAACTATATGCGCAGGCTTACCTCAAGTGACAGGTCGCATCTGTCATTCGCGATCTACATTAGCCGAATAACTATGATATCTTTAGAAACATTTGAAATATTTATAACAATAATTATTATCGATTAAATTATCGACGACGGTAATATTTATTTACTTCCGTAAACGCACTAAGTATATACCAATTTATAATAATAATACATATCATCATCATCAGCCGGGGTCAATCCACTGCTGGATGAAGGCCTCCCCAAGCTTCTTCCAACTCTCTCGGTCCTGTGTCGTTCGCTGCCACGTATTTCCGCCGAACTTTACCAGTTCGTCAATCAAGCGGCTTTTAGGGCTACCCTGTGGCCGTTTTGTGCCTCTTGGGTACCACTGGATGACGGCATTAATTGACCAGCGGCCGTCCTTTCGGCGAGCAATGTGCTCCTGCTGTTTCCATTTCAGCTGTTTGGCAACGTCTATTACATCGCGTACTCCTATCTACTTCGTAACCCATTCGTTTCTCTTACGGTCCTTTCGCGTGATACCCAACATACACCTCTCCATGCCTCGTTGTGCGACTCTTAGCCTTTGGACATCTCTCGTCTCACGTCTCGCAGCCATACGTGAGCACGGGTAGCACACATCGGTTGAACACCCTACGCTTAAGGCATAATAGTAGGTCACTCTTGAAGATACTATTCAGACGTCCGAAAGCACTCCATCCTAGCTTTGTTCTGCCTTCATAATACATATAAAAATATATAAACTAGTATATTATCTTATTTAACAGGTGTATGTACCGTATTTTTAATGGGCCAAATAATTCTTTATTTAATGTTTACATTAACTATTTATTCGATTCCAGGTCAGCACACAATATTTAAGTGGTTTTCTCAAAGTTAAGGTGTTTGTGATTGTTCACCTTGTACGAAATAGCAAGGACATGGTTATTAATAATTCTAAAAAAAATAGTTCAAATAAGTAGGTACAAGGTAAACAATCACAAACACCTTGACTTTGAGAAAACCAGATAAATATTGTGTCCTGACCTGGAATCGAACCCAGAACTCTCGGGTGGAAGGCAAGGGCCTTACGCACTGCACCACTAGAGTCGCCATATATAATATAATATATATGAACTATTATGACCTGGAACCCCCCCCCTCCCGTTCACGCTTGTGGTTATGTATTGGGGGATTAAATTTCTAATTCTCTCTTACTTATTCAATACTTTTAGCATTATTTGGGAAAGATAGGACCGTCAGAATTCAGATTAGGTCAAAAAATACATAGGTACCTATACTATGGTAAAAACGGGACACGAAATGCTGAATCAATCATAAACTCTGTTGAAAATTTAACCAAATACTTTTTACTATAATATTATAACGTAAATATAATTTATAAAGTCTAATGCACGTGTTGACAAAATAATATGTCACCACGGTCATCTGATGTACCAAATTTGGCTACAATTTAGTTAGTAATAAAAGTCACCTGCGGCACAATTTTCTCTACTGGTATTAAAAATTATTTTATAAAGAGCTTCCGTATTCTATCGATATGTATAGATAGATCGTTCCAAGTCCCTTGGCATTAAAATTCAGAATGTTATACTTATTATTTAATTACTTACCTACTTAGTAAAATATGACGTAATTTTTGTTAGGTATGTATTTTTCATTTTTTATTTGACTTTTGCCATATTATATTATTAAAAAAATAAGTTTTCATTTGGGGGTGCGGCAATTTTAGGTTGCCACCCGGGCGACAGACACTCTTGGCGCATCCTTGTAGGATCTAGGACGATTTGGCGCCGCGACAACTGGACGCCACGCAGTTCGAAATTAAATAGACGTTATGTACTTAAAGGTACTAAAAATATTTAATAATATTATTTATATTTAAATTATTATATTATGATTTAATAGTTGGTGAGAATTTAAAATATACACACGTAAATAATGATTTAATCGTGCATATGTTTAAGTTCCAACGAAAAAAGAGTTTTTTTATTTTATATAAAGCCTTAGGCATAGTAATTCACAATCCGCAATAAGAAAAACATTATTTTAAGACTAAAATAAATAAAAACTACTAAGTAATAGATAGAAACTGATTAAAATTCCTCGTCTACGTTCTGTATACGTGTCTACGACAGTGCGGCGTCAAATTGTCCTGGCGTCCAGTCCTCCCATTCCCTCCCTGGATAAGCTCGCAAAAATAACCCAAATTCTTTATTTTTGACCTTCATCAAGTCGTGAACGTTTTTCACATAAAACCACTATCAATATTTAAAAATAGGTGAAGATTTATGATGAATTATATTGATTGTTGGAAGTACCTACGTTAAATTTCAATGTTTTTAAAAATTATCTTCTCACGCGCTTCAATAAATGACGTTTCCAGTCAATCTGTCATCGTTATGCAAGATACGGATTTTTATGAAGATTAAAAGAAATATTTTATTACTATCTTGAAATGTGTTCAGTGATAAGATTACATACCTACACCGATAATTTTCGATGATAAGTAACCTTTCATCTTAAAAACTCTATTTAAAAAAAAAAAACAAAATAAGTGACAATGATGTGATTAAAATAAATCAACAAGTTTGGACTACGGGTACAATGAGTTTTATTAGTTTTTAGAGCGCTCCCCACTAGAACGTTTGGCCATAGTCCATTATCAAGATTCAATAATTATTTACATATCTCTAAGTAAATCATAAATATAGTTACTAGTAGGTACCTATATTAATATTTTTCAACAGCATCCCTACAAACAAAAGCCACCACACGCCACTGTTATGTACAAATTTTCTACAGCATCTAATACTATTAATACGTTAAGGCGATACGTCAGTGAAACGGAAAATAATTTTCAACTATAGCGCGACGAAATTTTGGACTCGCTGGCACTCGGAGACCGAACGTCGAGGTGTCAATACGTCAATTTGTTTCGTGATGGCGACGGAGGTATTAATTCTTATATCGTGTAAAGATGACTAAAAACGTTACCCATTTACTTTAAAAAGAAAACATGTGAATGAATAATTTATTATTGTTACTAATAGAACAATAAACAGAACATTAAATGGACGCATGTTGGATTTATATTATGAAAAATTATATTTCGGTCGGTATGCGTCATTTGCATCCGCGACCCGCAATCCATGCATCGCCTAGCCACGATCTTTTTAGACCATGCCATAACATACCTACTACGTTCTTATATAATGCCGCCTTGTCGATATTTTAGCATTTTCACTTCGATTTTTGCAGTCCCGTAATTACTTTAATTTGACTCGTGTCTCAATAACATTTTCATTTCCTTTTTTTAGATTTATTCAGTAGAGTGATTACTAAATATTTTTAAAAATAAATCGACATTGTCACTACAACATTCGCTGCCACCTCATAGTTATATTAAAAAACTGTATTCGAGAAATATTTGTTAGCCATTTGACAGATCCATTAGGTTATTGCTCAAGCGAAAAATAATATAACTTCTTTATAACTTATAAGTAAGCTTCTAGGATTCATCATGCGACAATCCAAACCATTCAAGAATCCTAATGTATTACGTACACTCTACGTCTCATTAGTGCGTAGCATTCTTGAATATGGGTCGATTATCTGGTGTCCTTATGAGGTTTCCTATAAGCTTATTTTAGAACGCGTCCAGAAGAAATTTCTTCGATGTCTTTATTTTAAAACATTTAACTATTTTCCTTTCGATAATTCGTCAGATGATTATTTTCCGACTGCCTTTCTACAAGGCATGCTTACTTTTCACTCTCTTGAATCTCGTCGGTCTCTTCTGCTGTTGAAACACTTTTGCCTGTTATCGCGAGGGATGGTTTCCAATCCCGGTGTCCTAATGAATTTGAATTTCCATGCGCCTGTCAATTACCTACGTGGTCGCAGTCATGATTTATTCTGGATTGGAACCGTTTCCTCGCGTCAAGCCTATCAGGCACCATTAGCGAGGGGTGCAAGACTAGTAAATGCGCTCCCTAAAGACATAGACATTTTCAATGATGTACTTTGCATTTTATTTTTGAAACTGTATTTTTCTGTATAAAATTGTATATTTTCCGTTCTCAAAAATTATATTTTTCTGTATTAAGGGGGGACATGCTCGTCGAAGGTCAAAATTGAGTTTTTATTGTATTTTCAAACCATGATCCTGGACACTCCTTAAACGTTGTAGATAATCTATTTATATAATTTTGAAGCCTTATTATCCTTTATAGTTATTTTAAACATTTGATGACTGCATGAAGTATTTTTGTTACATAAAATAGTATTCTTTTAAACCTCTCGCTCTAATGTTTTAGAATATAGTCATATTTCGGTACAGAACTGTGCAGTGGTGTTAAGATTTTTAACATTTATTAATTTTTAAACGCATTTATAAAACCATTAGTATAATTTATTACGAGATAATTTTTGTAAAATATTCACGATAAAAAATTATTTTTATGATCTCTGTGATCCCAAATTTGACAAGAATTAGGCATTTTATTATTCAAAAAATCGGCAAGATTAACACATTTGAAGATGATTCTAAAGATACTTATTATAAGCTATGTCTTTGACCATTCAAGTGTGATAAAAATCTTATGAATAATGATTGCTTTATAATAATTATTGACCTAAGAATAAGGTAGTGTTTTTTTGAAATACGCCATTTCTTTTGTCATTCTCTAGTGGTTAAGCTACAACATACGGCCGTAGCCATAAAATGACAAACTATAATTAAAGTAGGGAGTAAAATTATGTTAACGCGCGTGTTTGAACATGTACCTAACCGAATTTTTTTTTATTTTTTTTTAAACGGTACATGTTCAAACACGCGCGTCAATATCATTTTACTCCCTACTTTAATTATAGTTTGTCATTTTATGGCTACGGCCGTATGTTGTAGCTTAACCACTGGGGAATGACAAAAGAAATGGCGTATTTCAAAAAAACACTACCTTATTCTTAGGTCAATAATTATTATAAAGCAATCATTATTCATAAGATGTTTATCACACTTGAATGGTCAAAGACATAGCTTATAATAAATATCTTTAGAATCATCTTGAAATGTGTTAATCTTGCCGATTTTTTGAATAATAAAATGCCTAATTCTTGTCAAATTTGGGATCACAGAGATTATCAATATAATTTTTTATCGTGAATATTTTACAAAAATTATCTCGTAATAAATTATGCTAATGGTTTTATAAATGCGTTTAAAAATTAATAAATGTAAAAAATCTTAACACCACTGCACAGTTCTGTACCGAAATATGACTATATTCTAAAACATTAGAGCGAGAGGTTTAAAAGAATACTATTTTATGTAACAAAAATACTTCATGCAGTCATAAAATGTTTAAAATAACTATAAAGGATAATAAGGCTTCAAAATTATATAAATAGATTATCTACAACGTTTAAGGAGTGTCCAGGATCATGGTTTGAATATACAATAAAAACTCAATTTTGACCTTCGACGAGCATGTCCCCCCTTAAATTATACTTAAGTATGTTTTGATTATATATATATATTTTTTTTGTTATTATTTATATATTTCTTTTTCTATATTCTCTTCTCTCTTGTGAGGGTAATGTTTGACTTATAATGTAAATCTCATGTTGTGTACGTCTTGAATTTAGATTTGTTATGTCCACAATGTTTTGTATTCTTAAATAAATAAATAAATAAATAACCATTTTTACGGCGAACAATCTAAACGTCCAAAAATTAAAAATGTCCTCGCAAAAGTAACCAATCAGCAAGGAAATAATATCAAACTGACATTAGAGCGAAATTCTACCCTAAAGCAAAAACCATGCTGCCATCTTAAATACCTATTACATTGAGTAACCAAGTACCCTAAGTCAAAGCTTACCTATCATTATTATATTAAAATCCACCATTATCAGTAGACATAAAATAATAATTTTATAATTTAAAATTTTTTAATGATTATGATCTTTTGTGGTTTTAACTTCGGATGTGGCTGAGATGAATTTTACCCTTGACTAATATCAGAACAAATTAGTTGCGCTTGTTATAATATTGTATGTACCTATTGAAAATAAATGTATATTTTTTAAATAATATATTAAATATTATAATTTGATAATATTCTATAACTTCATCTGTGATGTATTCTATTTGAAATTTTCTGCAATATTGACTTTATAATCTTGTAGTAGGTACATAATATAAACATTCTGGTGAACTAAAAATACATATTTAATGCACAATGCTCTTATAGTTTATTAAATGTCAAACACCAACACCATACCAATTATTGTCGTCACCATCAGCTCCAAAACTCGAAATGGAAAAGTTTACTAACCAGAGCGGTCGACCATTTTCTGACGATATTAACAGTTATCAAATTTAAAAAAATAAGTCTGCTAAACTTTTTGTTATGTAGCCCGTCTAGCTCAGACAGTCAAATAATTTTTTTCTACGAGACAGCGATAATTTTACTGAATGGACAAACCGGAACGGCGCTCCGGCGCATTCCGGTCCATTTTCAGCCCTGATCGGTTCCACAATCCGGTTTGGATCTTGGTATATGTTAAAAACTGCGTGTTTGACAGGTAAACTACAGTAAAATCATTTAGACCACTTTACAGGAGAGCCAAAATAATGATTTTTCGGACACAATTTTTAAATGGGTACCCAAGAAGACTTTTAAAGTTTACTTCCAAAGACATTTTTTTTATTTTCTTTTCTTTTACTATTAAATACTGTTATTTATCTTGTTATCAAGGACAAAAACTTATTTTCACCAAATTTGGACTTACCGTAGTACAGGCGTACAGGAAATAGTACTTGAAAAACATATGCAGCGACCTTGTCAATTAAACATTATTTAGTTAGGTAGGTACCGAAGTAATATTATCTGGATGCGAAATTATTATCACTCGATGTTATTATCAGTGCAACATTATCACTTATCAGTTACTAGGTCAACATTTATTTTAGTAATAGGTACTGCCATACTACGAGTACGTTCATGCTATTTCATAGATATTACTAGTTTACTTAATATATTGTACATACATAATTTAATAACTTCTGAGAATATATATTATAACCAATAGAAAAAATCTTTTTGAAAAAAGTAAGACACCCCGCAAGAATCGAACCTGCATATCTCGGGTATCGCGCCCACGCACATATACCACTATGCTAAAGAAGTCATACTTAATTGCGACAAATTTTATCTAATGGATTTTAATCCTCTCTGAAACGTTTCCCAAACTGACTTTGTACAGTAGTGCGGAGTCAGAGAGATTATTTCTACTCGCTGGTAAATCTAAAAAAACATGGATATGTCTCTTATGGAGTCGCCCAAAGAGAAAATAAATAAAAACAAACAAATCTCACAGGTGCTATACGCAACGGTGATTATCAATAACGTAAATAATGCAACCGATTCGTAATAAAATTTTAAAAGGGGGCTCTATACCTACAGTTCAAATCGGTCATAAAGTTAAGCAACCTTTAAAAAAATAAAAGAGTTCTAAAAGCTCTGCTTAGAACTGAAAATATTTATAATAAGTATGTGGGTATTGTCATTTCCCTCCATTTTTGAAAGTGGTAAGATGCTGTCACTTTGTTTCTTTGTATGGTTTTTTGTCTGGATTCGGGATTTGGAGGTGGATAAATAACATACCGGAATTGTGATCAGAAACGACGAGTTTTATTAAGGTTAATATATACCAATGGTTACATTTTTTATAATTTCTTTTATACGTAGCGCGAGTTAACAATGTTTACTGTCTGGCAGTCGGCCGTGTATTGTCCGCCATTTTATATTTTGCTCCCAGTGAGAAGTGTTGTCGAAAACGGCGACAATGGCGACGTTGTAGATATTTTTAAACGGCCGGGATTTACAGCATTGCCGGCTTTATTATTATTTATTTTCGTAATCAACACTTACTATGTGCCGATTTGGGCCTCTCCAGATTCACAGAGACATCCCCAAATGGGGACCATTTGGGAATGTAACAGTATGTAATAACAACCTTTTGTTTTTAATAATACCTGTAAACTTGTAATTCTTTTTGTTTTTTCTAGTAGGTATAATAAATTTAGATTTCTCTACAATTGCCCAACTATCATTCAACAATACGAAAATAACTGTTGTTTCGTGGGAGTAGACAGGTCATATGTTAGTTAGAGAACGAAAATTAAAGCATATTTTCGAATATTATACATCTTTGATAGTAGATACGAGTTGCCACCTGACCCATTAATAGTAGGTATATAATACATTTCAAAAATTTCTATAACGTATAAGTACTACTATGTAGCGGCGAAGGGTGGAGGTAGGCTTTTAAGATCTGACATAAATTGTGTACACAAAACTTTATCGGTCATACGTATTTGTTTTCATTGAACTTTGGCAAACTCTTGGACCAAAAGAGCCAAATGTGGGTAGCACAATGGTTAAAAGTTTTTTCGAGAGCCATACCTACATATATTTTTTATAAATATGATTTATTTAAGTGAATTAATTACATGTTATAATTGTTTATTTATAAGTGAAGAAGACTTCCCGAATAAAACTATTGTAAATATATGTTTTTTTATTTTTGAAAATAATATACACTTTATGCAGAATATAAATTATTCACAATTTTCACGCATTCCTTAAAACTAATGTGAACAATGATCTTCCTCGCATTTCTTTGGACAGTCTCTGTATGTTTGGTATGTAGCTTGGAAACCTAACCTAAACTTACCTAACGAATAATCCAGTATATCGGCTATTTTCATTCAATTTATTTGCTGCTGGCTTCCTGTATGTACCTAAAGTGTAAACCGACAAGAACCGTTTTTTTTATTTAGACATGAATTTTATGTCAGAGGTTGGACGGTCTTTTTTAATATGCGACCATGGCTCCAACATCTTGAAACGGGCTCCCAGACCAGGATCTTGGGCGGCCCCCCCTACCTATCGCTATGGTTAAAGGCAGTCTGACGCTCTCCGGTATTGTTTTTCAAATGGTGTTCGAGGTCAAATAAAATTCAGTGTAAGTTAGCGGTTTTTTAACACATTGAATGAGCCGGGTCTAGGACGATTTGGCACCGGACTACTAGACGCCACGGAATTCGAAAATAAATATACGTTAGGTACTTATAGGTACTTTTAAAATAATATTCAATATTATTATTTATATTTAAATGATTATATTATGATTTAATAGAGTTGTTGAGAATGTAAATATGCAGACGTAGACAATTATTTAATCGTGCATATGTTTAAGTTCTAACGAAAAAAGAGTTTTTTATTATATATAAAGCCTTAGGCATGGTAATTCTCAATCCGCGATAAAGAATACATTATGTTAAGAGTAAAATGAATTCAAACTACTAAGTAGTAGGTAGAAACTGATTAAAATACCTCGTCTACGTTCTGTATACGTGTCTACGACAGTGCGGCGTCTAATTGTCCGGAGGCCAGTCGTCTCATTCCCCCCTGAGCCCGGGCCCCTAGACTAGATCCCTGTCAGCCCTCCCCTTGTGGGGGCCATGTTTACGACCATTTATTTCCGATACAACATTTCACGGTAAAGTATGATACGGCGAACTTGATACGTACAAGTTTCCGGACACGGGTTCAAAATCCGTCAGTGCGTCGAGTAAAACGCGCCATAATTATTAGTGTAGTGGCCGAATTTGCCATATTAATTTGATGAATGAAAAAAACTTGTTCGTGTTTGAAAACAAGACCCGGGAATAAGAACTTGTCGGCGCGTCAATCGAGTTAATCTTATTTTGAGTAGGTAAATATGCAAAAAGTCAATCAATCTTCGACTTCCGTCAGCCTGAGGTTGAGCAAAGTCTGGCCGTAAATTATACGAAGCCACCGTGCATAATTGCAATTTCATTTTTATATAATATCAGCTATTCAGTAGCGTTCAAAAGATTCTATTATTTAATTAAAATGTACAAATCTTAAGGCTACACTTCAGCTGGGGCACGGTCTTAAACGATCGTGACTACGCGACGCTAACGACGCGTGCATAACAAAACATAATTTGTCATAAAAATTCAACATGCGTCCATTAAGAATTAATTCCCCAGACGCCATCACAAAACAAATTGACGTGTTCACAGCTCGACTTTCGCTCTCCGATTGGCAGCCAGTCTGAAATTTCATCGCACCTATAGTTGAAAATTATTTGCCGTTTCTCTGAAGTATGCTCTTAAGGCTGTACCTCAGTCGAGGCACGGTCTAAAAAGATCGTGGTTAGGCGATGCGTGGATTGCGGGTCGCGGGTGCAAATTACGCAAGCCGAACGAAATATAATTTGTCAAAAAATTCAACAAGCATCCTTTTTATGTTATGTTTATTATTATATTCGAAATTATAATAGTATATCCATTGACATGTTTTCTTTTTTAAGTACATACGTAAAGTTTTTTAGTCATCTTTACACGATTTAAGAATATTTTCATCCGACGCCATGACAAAACGAATCGACGTGCAGATACCTCGACTATCGCTCTCCGAATGGCAACGCGGCCGTAATTTCGTTCCACATACAGTTGAAAATTATTTGCCGTTTCACTTATGTACGCTCTTAAGGCTACACGTCGGCTGGGGCACGGTCTTAAACGACTGTGACTACGCGACGCGAAGATTGTGCTAAGGACGCGTGCATAATAAAACATAGTTTTTATCATAAAAATTCAACATCCATTTAATGTTAGGTTTATTGTTCTATTGGTAATAATAATAATAATATATTCATTGACATGTTATCTTTTTCAAGTAAATGGGTAACGTTTTTTAGTCATCTTTACACGATTTAAGAATTAATAACCCCGACGCCATCACAAAACAAATTGACGTGTTCACAGCTCGACTTTCGCTCTCCGATTGCCAGCGAGTCCAAAATTTCGTCGCACCTATAGTAAAAATTATTTGCCGTTTCACTGAAGTATGCTGTTAAACGTTTGATATTAAATTTTAATTATACTACAAAAACTACGTTGGTAACTAACTACCTCGTGTTTTCAATATCATACTATTCATGGTAAGATTAATATTATACATTATGTACTTATTTTTATCAGCCGTTAGAAAATTCTATAATCATTTGGTAAATTATAAATAAGTACGCTACTGTGTAGGTATGACGTTTCCTAGATTAAACTATGACAGAACAGTTAAGTCTGCGTCAGTGATAATAGCACCAAGATGATGCAATTTTCTCAATGGATCGTTATCTGAGAGACTTTGAGAAAAACCAAGGTTTTATGACTGCTGTATAACATTCAGTAGTCATATTACTTGGTCGTTGTTTATCAAATTGTATGTAGGTACGTTTACGATTATACATTATTATTAAAATAAGAAGTTTGCATTTCGGTGTTCGGTAATTAAAATTAACTTAAACATCTGGCCAGAAACTATTAATAACTAAATGTAAATATTGAGAATATTACACATTACTGTATATTACTTATTCTATCCACCTTGAGTCATATTATTATATTGTGTTCTACGCTGTGATACGCTAGTATTTTTTACAACGAGTGGTTATCACACGTTAAAGTTAAAGTTCCCACCACCACCCGTCATATATGCACAGCCGCTTTCTATGACGCTTTAAACGTGTCTGAAAGAAGTGATTTTAAGTGCTCATTCCGTCCCGAGACGGAGCCGCACGGGACTGACGCTACAACCATGCACCGTAGTGCTTAAAGAATAAAGTTAAGAAAGAATTTTTTTTTTGGACTGGCTCTACTGTCCGCTGACGTTAAGCGCTTTGTATACCCGCATACTGAGTGTCACAAATTCACGAGTCTACAGAAGAGTCGGGACTATCCCGCTCCCCATACTATCTTTCATTCATCATTCTCGAATGCCGCAAAGTTGGCCTCGGTTGCTATCAGATCTCCATCTAGTGTGAGGACGGACCCTGGCAAACAACTCCGCTCGTTCAAGTTCCATAAGCGGGCAATCCCAGAGGATGTGTTCAACATCTTGGTGGTCATGCCCGCAGGTACAACCCGGCCCATCTACTATCAAGCCAGACTCGTGGAGTCTGGCGGCGAAGTTGCCATGGCCGGCGAGGAACTGGCTAATCCAGTGCGAAGGTTGGAGTCTTCTAGTTTGGTGCCTGCAGAATACGTCTGCCGCCCCTTGGGGGAGGCGGTACACCTCGCCTGCCATGCCGCAAATGCGGTCTTGTACACATTGTCACTTACAGTCTTCCTGTAAGGAACGTCCTCGAATCTCTGCGGTGGTGTCAGATGGAAACCGGCGAGTGTTGTGCTGATCCCCCTCAAGAGGAGGGTGATCGATCCTCTGACTTGGATGTGCAGATCGACGGGTAGCACCCCCGCGAGTACGGCAAGTGCGTCAGTAGAAGTTGTGCGGTAGGCTTTGGTAAGCGAGATCAGCGCAAGTCGCTGCCCGCTTAGTAGTGCGCGTCTCACGTGAGATAAGGAACGTACATAGTATTATTTTCATGAACACTTTGAATAGTATAGGGTTTAAGCAGGTACTCACACAAGGGGTTGGAGGGGGGGTTTTAGGATTCGCACCCCCCCTCAAGAACCAAAAAAATATAAATTACAAAGGCGAATGGAATCTTCTTCTTTGTCAAGACATTATAACTGAGAATTATGACCCTGATGATTTGGCTGTTCAACAGCCTCCTCTCTTTCGGTATTCTACGACATGCAAACCCTAGTATGTCAGTGTGTAACTCATGAATTGTTTCAACTATCCTGAGGCATCAAATGTTTGCTTTAATATTCGAACTCGGATACAAACGGACACCAACGATCGCAATAATTATAATCTTATTCCACACGCATTCAATAACCGCTTGTAGATGCAACAGATCGCAATAACTCGTAGGTAAATATCCGTAGTTAAATGTGTAGGCCAGGTGTTTATCGCTAGACTCAATGTGCGGAGTATCTTAGCATGGGAAATGTATCCGGAAAAGTGCGGGTGTCCGTAGTTGAAGCAACGAGTAGGCGGAGTAAATGTGGAAGGTAGTGGCACAGTCTATAATAAAATATTGTTTAAGCATAGAAATATAAAAAGCAGTGGGGGGTGGTTTGGGCCCAGGGCTGAATTTTCCCTTCAAGTTACCCAGTTCATTTTTAAATAATACTTACCTTCCTTGCCATTTGTTCGAAAATTGGTAGGTATTCATAATCAAAACGAAATAAATTTTACATATCAGACTATTGACACTAAAAGAAGATGGAGATCCAATATAATACTGTCAACATTGCAAACTATTAGTTGAATAGGAATATGTAGAATACATTCGTCATAATATATGAAATTTAGATGTTTGATAAAATATTTTTTAATTAAACGAATAATTCACAATATTTTATATTGTATCATTCTTTGTTGAACATAATAGATAATTTGTCATATAAATCCAACATGTTTTCTTTTTGAAGTAAATGAGTATCGTTTTTAGTCATCTTTACGCGATTTAAGAATTAATACGCCCGTTGCCATCACGAAACAAATTGACGTATTTCCAGCTCGACGTTCTCTCTCCGAGTGGCAGCGAGTCCAAAATTTCGTCGCGCCTGTAGTTGAAAATTATTTGCCGTTTCAATGATGTATCACCTTAAACTGTATCCATTGCATTTCGACCAATGTACGTTGCCAATTAGCCACCTGCATCCTACCTAAACATATTTAACGCTGGATAATAATATTATGTAGTATTTATTTATAACCAATAAACTGAAGGTAGGTGAAGAGGAGCTCTAGATTTTCTGTACGTAAATTTACAGTTGGCACTTTTAGGCTGAGGGAGGGGGTGTTTAGTAGTTTAAAAATAACCACGGATCCGGCATTTTTATTCAGTACTACACCACTGGTTATTTTCTATGCAACGTTACTACATTCTATCAAGCTAGGGCTAAGTTTGTTTGCAACCTTGTATCTTGCATAGGTATGTAATTCTTACAAAACGGTTTGAAGAATTCAGGATACATGAGAAATATTTAACAACGATTTATGTAAAACCCAACAAATACTTGGCACACTATTGCATAATGCAATCTTATAATAATTATATGCGGATTGGTCATACAACCTTGGCGCTCTTTAGCAGTGTGTGTAACCAGAGCAGCCACCCGTAAAGAAAAAAAAGATAAATAAAATAGCGGGCTACCAACATTCTGGGGTCATTAATTTTTCGTTGTTTTTTTTTAAATTTCGCAACAATGAAATTATGTTTGTTAATCGCATCTCTTGAGAAAATAGTCTTGCAATACCACTAGTAAAATAATTCGAATTCGAATGCAGCCGGTTGTAAGTCACTGTTCATTCATAAATAAATAGGTGTTCGATTTTATGCGTTTAAAAATTAATAAATGTAAAAAATCTTAACACCACTGCACATGCATGTACTGAAATATGACTATATTCTAAAACATTGGAGTGAGAGGTTTATAAGAATACTATGTTATGTAATAAAAATATTTTATGCAGTCATAAAATGTTTAAAATAAATATAAAGGATAATAAGGCTTCAAAATGATATAAATAGATTATCTACAACGTTTAAGGAATGTCCAGGATCATGCTTTGAAAATACAATAAAAGTTCCATTTTGACCAACGCTGAGCATGTCCGCCCTTAAAACCCACACTATTTCATATGATTTGAAACATTTTAAGTATTTAATACCTGGGTACCTACTATATATACTGCTGAATTTTTATAGAAAATAATCGCACACTAAATTCATCGTAGGTACATAATATGTTTCGCGTGGGGTATTTTCCCTTTAATTATTGTAATACTTACTTAAAAAAACAATAATAATTACATTCGTCAATGTTAAAATATATCTAGGCATACATACATACAACATGTCCAAAAAGAAAATGATTCTGACAGTTAAGTCAAACAAAAAAATGTCAAAAGAAAATCGAATCTAAAATACCCATGCAAACTTTATCTGTCATGAAAATTTAAAATTGGAATTAACTGGAAAGGTAATTTGGACAAACAAACTTTTATAATATGCAGATGTCAGTTGAGTTGAGGCGAATTAAAAAAAGGGAAATCTAACAAACGCATTTTGATTTTATATATAAGTGTACTATCTATATATTGTGGAAAAGATACAAACAATAATTAATAACTTACATTTTATTTAAATGGCTATAATGCATGCAAGGTAGCTTATAAAAATACCACTAAATTCAATAACTATTGGTCTCCGAAATTGGCCATGTCAAAGGAGTGTTGTGGCGAAATAATTTCCTAAGTTATTCATTCGCGTTGTGCGGGTTGTCATCGGCCAGCAAAAAGCGCGCATAATCACTCCGCGATTGTTCTCATCTCGAGAGACAAGTGAAAGAAAGAGTCCGCCCAGCTTGAATTTCATTTACACTTACTCCGTTTGATGTCTCAATTTCACCAGCTGCCGATAACTTCTTACTCACAGTGTGCACGTGGATGCTGTTGGAATCGAATCGACAAGAAAATTAAAATTAATAAAACAGAGTTTCATTACATTAAAATAAAATTTACAATAGACAGACAAAGGCGGTAATGTAATGTTTTCATTTTTTGCGACATTTTACTTCAACATTTTTATTTATCACGAAAAAAAAACAAAATAATCTCTACATTATCATGATATAGGTATATTATCTACAATAATATAAGTCTATTCGTATTGTCACCATACCGGATACCGGAAACTAACAAGGTCTTTTCGAACGTGCACTTTGATTGCAACTTTTATAAATATATACAATGACTACATAATTTCTTTACAATATTTTCTCTGTCTCGTTTTCTATTCCGCGAAAAATATTCTTTTCGCATATTATTTTCCGTATACCCAGAGACTTAACATTCGGTACGCAGGTGCTAATGTGGAGACAATATTATTATGTTCTATTAAAATTTAGGGACGTTCGGTATATTTTAAAATGAGTTCTCAATATAAGTATTTTTTTTATTGAGGACACGATTGAGATGAATAATATTTTTTTTCATGTACGATTTCTTCAATGTAAAAATAAGTGTCGTCGATCTATTTTTCGAGATTGCCTTTGGAAAGAGGTGGTAACGCCAAAAGTGGTTTCTGATGGTTTGTTGTTTAATGAGTCCCCACTAATAAAATATAAATAATAATGACACTTACACCCATGTATTTAGTTTCAACGGATGTTTGTTTATAACACAGTTACCAACCAAATACTGTTATCAGTATTAGTAGAAAATGAATTTTGACTTATAATTTGATGAAGAAGAAAAATATTGACTAAAACAAAAAATTACCATTTTCGCCCCTGAGTGGAGGGAGGGTATTGGCCTCCACGCGACGAAGCTTATATTTACAGATGCCACTTAAGAGATTATCAGTCATTCACCTAACCTAACCTATCGAATAGTCGCTTTGATGGTAATTCAAATTAAAACAGATTGTTATATTCACCAGATACGGGAATCAAATCCGTATCTATGGTTTGAGAGACGGCAACGCTACCACTACCCTACCGTTGGGACGACCCTGGAATAACTTAAATTAAACCCTAAGACAATGAATCCCATTATTTTCTGGTTTGACGAAAGCTTTGAAATATTTTGTAAAATCTCTGGGAGACTCTACCTCACTGCACATACTATATTAGATAACTGGGGTACAAAATACACTACGCATGGCAATACTGATTAAGAATATTGCACCTTTGTATTTATACATTTTTATAACGTTTTTAAAAATAATAACCGCCACGCAAATATCTAACCAAGTCAGACTTATTTTATTGCGTCATTGTTTTATTAATAGGTCATACGAAAACCTTAATTTACAAAAAAAAAAACTGTCGAAAAATTTAACTTTTTATAAACCTTTTACAAATTCTCTCATAACCACGGACAGTTAAGTAGTCATCCAGGTTATAGCTTGTTGAATGCAAAATAGTTTGTTTTGGGTTTATCAAGTTTGAATATTCAATCCAAATCATATACTTACCTGTGTGATGTTAGTGTATATGGAAAATTTCGAGTAATAAAAACTTTTGCCAATAATAAAATTGATAAAATAAGATAATCCTTGGTAACCATGTAATTTAATAGCCATACAAATATATTTTCACAATAATTTATTTCCTCATCATTCCTTATTGTAACATTACATATAGGTACCTTATGTAAATAATTAAATCGGGTCATTTTACTGAATCTGAAATATATAAAATACCATTATCTTTGATGAAACACGTGTACCTTTATGACAAGCAACTCTTATGCAAAATTTGAATTTCGAACAGAAAAATTGTAAAGTTCGCTGTTCACGGTCACACAAGTAAGTAAGTACGACATTGCGGCACATTGACACGCCGATGCGTTGGCAAAAATTTCACTCTCGCTGCTCTTCTGCTCACACAATTTATTCGATTCCTGTGTGTGTTGGTAAGAATTCGTCAGAGTCGATTATTCCATTGTTTTCTCGGCCGTAGGTCTTTACCCTACCTTCCATTGTTTCGGCTTCGCGAGGGTCGCCGCTCTGCTGGGTGGACGATGCACGCAACGCCTTAAACAGCTGACTTCGCTCTGATGAAAAACGTTTTTTGTCATATCAGTCGATTGCGAAATATTAACTTGTCTCGTTTTACAGTTTCCATTCTTAGTTTTCAGTATTTTTTCTAATATTAAAATAGCGGGAATCGATTGTGTCATCGTTGAATGATTGGAAGACCTATACATACCTATATAAAATCAAATTACGAACACATTACATGTGACAAAAGTTTATACTTACTATTAATTTTATTTGTGCAAATTATAGAATTTGATCAAAAATTAGAGCATTCTACTACCCATACCTACATGGTGGTTTAAAAAGATAATAAAGTTCTTCAGATTCAGTTAAATAAAAGCTGTGTCATTTAAATTGCTTTGAGCTTTTACAATTATTTTTTTTACGATAGCAGTTTATATGCCATGTAGACAATTATATTAAATACCTTTTTCTGTAGCATCTGCTTTTCGAACCAATATTTATTGTTATTTTAAATTTGAAATTTTCATGCATTTCGATGCATCATTATCACACACTAAGATTATATTGGGTTATTTTAGGTTGGGTTAGGTTAGGTTAGGTTTTACTATACAATTAAATGTGTCGAACATTTTTCGATTAAACGATGTTAGTTGTTTTAAATAAGCACAGATCAGGTATGTTATTTTTTTTATATTCAGAATATTTATCGCTAAACTCAATTTTACAACGTTTTTCTTAGCTTGTATTCTTATTTGTCCGGTGGTTGTTTGTCCGGTACAAATCTTGCAATCGATTTTTAACTAACTTCTCGACTAACTAGACATTTGAAACTTTTAGAATATATCAGAACGATGCCAATACATTTTTTAATACTTTTAGCCATCTTTAAGTAGAATTTAATTCATTTTCAGTTAATTCTGTTTTGTATGAAGAGTTATTTTGATACCATTATTGGTTGCTGGGGGGTCCTAGCAACTAAATTATTAATAATATATACGTGCGTTACTATGGAAATCAATATGGAATGACATTTCATTATTCAGTATTTCTATCAAGTACATTTTTTTTGATCGTTTAAGCTAGTCAAGTCAAGTTTATATGATTCAACAGAAAATTTTAAAACTTATCTGTGCTTATCCTCGAATTTAAAGTGATTTGTTAGTACATTTATACTGTTTATTATTGACTTTTTTGTTATTAGTTATTATGAACTCATTCAGACTTAAATGAAATTTATTTTCACTATGACTTCTATATCAGTAGAATTCACATGGATATTGGACCGTCCATCTTGAGCTAGCTAAATTTTGTTCTCTGTGACTGTCAACCTGAACAAATACCTTGAGCTATTTCAGGTTCTCATCCTCTTTTCGGGCTACCAAAATATTGATCGGTGAAAAAATGACAAGCTCTCTGACATGGACTGGTTTATTTGTTCGACCGATATTAATGAATCAACATTATCATCACAATACTTTTTGCTTCTGGTTTGTCACACTTTCATCAGCAACTGTTAAATAGTGTTAATGTAACCTACTCATTTTTCGTTATTTTGTAAGCTAGGAAGGCTTTTCGGCCACCCTCTTAGCTAACCTTCCGTAATTAAATATGTGTTGAAATGTTAAAGCCTTAAAACAAATTAATTCTATTTTCGGGACCCCCCAATTGTGTATATATATTATAATTCAGTGACAAAGATACGACATAAATAGTCCATACTAAACTTTTTCAGTTAAACGTATTTTTTTGTTTTCATAGAACTAATACTATAATGTGTAATGTGTACAAATTTAATTTAACCCTGCCTTATCCTTGTTAAAAAATATTCGTTTATCTATAAAATATCTAAAGTTATGCCATAATTTCAGATACTTTGCGTTAAGGAATTTAAAAAAAACAAACTTACACTATCTCAATAATATGTAATCTTAATTCAACAAAAACAAATAAGTATGACTGAAAAAGTGTGCACTATTTTTGTATAACCCATAGCATACTTTAACTATTATGGGTTGATTTAAGGATTTAAGCAAGGCTTAATAGAAATTTTAAAAACTAACCAGCACCATCTGCAAATTGTATTCTTAGTTCAGTGCGACTGACAAACTTTCGCACTATTTATGTAGAATATTAACGGCCTACCTCCACCCTTCGCCACTGATATAATATTATGAATATTATAAATTATGTGTAAAGACGGTACCTACATCAGTGAAACGGCAAATAATTTTCAACTATAGGCGTATTGTTGTTTTTATTTAATAAAACGCAATTTTTTATAGTACTTATTCCACTTTTAATTAAAATATTAGGACCGGTTTCGTCCGCCTCAGTGGTTTTTGCCTTTATATTTGGTTTTATTTAATAAAATTGCGTTTTATTAAATAAAAACAACGATACAATGCAGTTCCACCATGAATTGACAGTTAACAAAATAAAAATAACTATAGGCGTGACGAAATTTTGGACTCGCTGGCATTCGGAGAGCGAACGTCAAGGTGTCAATACGTCAATTTCTTTTGTGATGGCGACGGGGGTTTTAATTCTTAAATCGTGTAAAGATGACTAAAAACGTTACCCATTTACATGAAAAAGAAAACATGTCGATGAATATATTATTATTGTTACTAATAGAACAATAAACAGAACATTAAATGGACGCATGTTGGATTTATATGACAAATTATATTTCGTTCGGCATTTGCACCCGCGACCCGCAATCCGTCCATCGCCTAGCCACGATCTTTTTCGACCATGCATCAACTCTGAGGAGCCTTAACTTTTTGCTATTCATTCTAAAGAAACCCCAAAGCCCAGAGGTGTCAAAATATTGCTACCCACTCTTAGATAATATAATATTTTTTTACTCTGTCCTTGTTTTGTCCTTAAATAGCGGAGGTAGTGTTTAGCTGCGGTGGTTGTGAGTTATGACGTCACTCCGCAGTTCTCTCGAGCTGTAAATTAAAACAAATAAACCGTTTTCCGGCCGCAGACAAGTCACCACCCAACAACCGGGAATAATAATAATTATTATGCTCCATTGTTCTCTGCAATGTGGTGCGGTGGAGACACTGCAAGCGCATGGTTTTACTTCATCCGACTTAGTAATATTTACGTGTATCAACGTATACCTACTTACTTTTATAACTTAGTATTACTAATATAATATCCTAGTAATAAATATATATTTTGCAACGCTTCTAGTGAGTCATTGTGTTATCTGTAATTTAAATCTAATGTAATTTAAAAAGATGAACACAAATCAAACAAGATCTAAAATTATTTTAGTATGATGCAGGTGGTAGTATGTAATATAACTTGCAGAAAACGTTATGTCAAAAAATACCCGTTTTTGAAATTAGAATGCAATTTGATGGATTTTAAGAATCTCTATCGTTTGAAAAAAACGCTGTCACATTCCATATTATAACTATTTTTTACGTAATTTGAAGATGTCAATTTGAATCAAGTACATTTATCTCAAACTCTTTACGTAGTTAGTATGAACACTTTGTTAAGCTGTTATATTAATATCACTTTTAGGGCTAAGAAACACGAAACCTGCAATGGTAGTAGACCAGTTTTTTACATAGATAATATTGTGATGTATAATCTGGCACAGGGAGCTCAGAACTGTTCTGTGATCTGCAGGGCTCGAAATGGACTGAAACGCACCGGAGCGTCGTTCCGGTTCATAAAATCCACAAAATTATCGCTCCGTCTTGTGGAAATATTAATTTGACCATATGAGCTAGATATTTCATATGATAAAAAAATAACACACTTATTTTTATAAATCACATTAACAATTAATGTAGTATAGTATAATATAAGTAGTTGATATTTTCGTAAAATTATCGAGCGCTCCGGTTCGTAAAATTTTCCATTTCGAGCGCTGGTGATCTGGCATCATGGCCTCCACAAAGAGAGATCTGAGAGGTTTCTATCCTGAAGCTACGGGCTTAAGGGGGCCCGACGTGGTGGGTCGATCAGATAAATGAGATAAAACACACATCACAAATTTGTTCTAATATTTAAAAAGTGCTTTTTTACTGCGAACAATGTAACATTTTAAAATGTATGGTTTTGCGTTGCAATTTTTGATAACAATTATTGTGTGTCGATACTCGATAATTCCATATTTCAAATGAATGTATTAAAAAATATATGTATTATAAAAACGCTAAAATACACTGAATACCTACCCTTATTTTACCTCAAACACCATTTAGAAAATGCTACTGTAGAGCGTCACACTGCCTTTAACCTAAGCGATAGGTAGGGGGGCCGCCAAAGATTATAGCCTGGGGCCCGATTCGGGATGTGGGGGCCATGTCCGACATAGTCAAACCGCGGCAAACTATGCCGTGTGTCGCTTTCTTTTATTTTTTTTGTATTCCCTGTTTCTGAATTTCCATGCTGTGGAAATGTCTCTATTAAGTTAAATTACAGAGTTTTCCATGATTTTCTCAATGCATCGCGACTATAAGCATACTGTATACTGATTAGAGACTATTAAAAAAAATGTATTTTGATCAGTAGTGGAATTGATCATTTACTTATATTTTACCTTTGACTCTCGACCTACAATTAAATATTTATACTTGGTCTTATCTAATGTATATTTTTTCGTAAATTAACGCTAGACAATTCTACCGGAAGTGTCTCAATTGTTATTTTATCCGTTTTTGATTCATAAGCAAAGTTGTGACTGGTTTTAGTAGACACTTCCACGTACGTTGTCTAAAAATAATCTTCAAGGTCCGTCTTCGGTAGATGCAAGATCAGATAAGTTAATAATTATGGTTTACACCAACAATCACGACCGGGGAGGTCCGTATTAAATTTACTATGTCAAAGTTTTTGTTCATCCTTGGATTGATCATTTAAATATCGGTAAAAAATAAATATTTGTCATAAATACCATTAGACACAACTCTTTATCTTAGAAATGTGTGGTAGATACCTAATTAACTTGTTTTACAGGAGTTATTTATTATACTTATAGGTATTTAGTATACAAAATATGCAGATATATATCAGGTTGTTAGCCTATTATAACGTCACTGTACAGGCCAATTGCCGTAACTCTCATCCTCACCAAAGTGACATTTTGATGGTAATGGACTTTGGCATACTCTTACACGAACTGGCCAAGTATCATAAATCCTAAATCAACTATTTTTTAAGCCATTTGTAACATGACATAAAATATTCCAGCCAAATTCTGTAACCCTCTCTAAAATTAAGAAACAAGGTACGTACACCCACTCAATTTGTAATAATATATATAAAATAATAAATAAATATTATATAAAATAATAAGTAAATCCAATGCCCACAGTTTTTTTTCACTTCCTGAACAATTTGATATTTGAGGGTTACGCTACTTGGCCTGTACAGTGACGATATCACATAATCTTGTATTTTCCTTTTGTAATAATTAACCTCAGATTAATATTTGTAGGACCACAAATATTTTAAAAACACCATTGTGTTCATATTGCATCGAAACCTATTAACCACACCACCATTGTTTTAATTTTTGATAAGTAATATAAATATAGAAGGTAGGTGCTATTTTTTTAGATACGGATAATTAAATATATTTAGTAATAAATCTTTTTTTTTCGACCATGTCCGATCCTGATAGGATCATATGGGCCTCCGCAGAGTAGAGCTTTTGTTTTTTACGAGAAATGGATGTCAGCCACTTGCTCAACCTATTAGGTCCATACCCTGACACACACAAATTGAAAAACAATATATTGTGTACTTGCCAGACCCAGGATTCGAACCTGGGACCCACGGCTTTATATTCCAATGCTTAAGCCGCGCGGCCACCATTTACATTTGTAATAATAATGTAATTATTAATCTATCGTTTATAACTTTCCTATATATTTTTAAGTAGATATCTAGATATAATGATGGGTATCGGTAAAATGAAAATTGGCTTTATCGTTATACGAATGATGGTTATTGACTATGCATCCAACCTCTCAAATCCTGGACTTATTATCTTGATAAAATATAATTTCTGACAGGCCTCTACCGTGAGGCAAGTATTGTTTCTAATCATTACCCAGTCTATTTAGGGGAACCTTTTCTAAACACTATTTTTCTTAATATCGAAATAATAAAAAAAATATGATTCATTCGATAGATGGATAGGTATATTTCTATAAATTATATATTTTTCTGAATATTTGTTTATTTATTCAATCGTAAGACGGTTTTTTTATAAGTCATGTCAAACAAAATATCGAAACTACGTAGGTACTATATCGAAGACATATAAGCGAAAATCATCTGTTTTTTGCATCACGTTACTATAATACAGTATATTGTATATATAACCACGTTCAATCCTAATATGGTCATAATAATATACTTATACATATATTATATGCCTTCAAGGTAAGCCTTGTATTAACATTTTTTTTACGAGAAATTGATGTTAGCCACTAATTGGACATCCTATTAGGTCCATACTCTAGGTCCAAATATACATTGAAGAAAAAAGTGTAGGTAGGTATATTTGTTTTTTTTTCAGAATACTATTTAAATTATTGGAAATTGATTTGACCACTTGAATATAACATACTTTGCACTGCGAAAACAAATGTATGTCGCATTGTATCACGTCTTTAATTGTAATTATAATATTAAATTAGAAAATAATACTTGAAAACTCTATGCATGCACTTGAAAAATAAATTATTCTAATGAATATTTTTCCCATCACAAAATTAATGATAAAATAATTACAAGATAAAAAGAACTTTTATATACAACGTTTTTAAATTCTGTTGAACCATATAAACTTGACTTGACTAGCTTAAACGATCAAAAAATTTGTACTTGACATGTCATATTAATTTCCATAGTAACGCACGTATATATTAATAATTTAGTTGCTAGGACCAATAATGGTGTCGAAATAACTTTTCATTCAAAATAGATAGACATTTGAAACTTTTAGAATATATCAGAACACGATGCCAATGCATTTTTTAAATACTTTTAGACATCTTTAAGTAGAATTAATTTCATTTTCTGTTAATTCTGTTTTGTATGAAAAGTTATTTTGGAAGAAATCCGTAATCCAATCCACTATTATTGGTTGCCAGGAAATTATTAATATATAATATCTACGTGCGTTACTATGGAAATCAATATGAGTGTCAAAATAACATTTCAATATTATTTCTATCAAATACAATTTTTTTTTGATCGTTTAAGCTAGTCAAATCAAGTTAATATAATTCAACAGAAAATTTAAAAACGTTGTATATAGAAAGTTCGTTTTATCTTGTAATTTATTAAGTTTTAAAGTTATAAGCTATTATTATACTGATTAGTTTCAAATAAGACAAGGGTGTCGTTTTTTGATTGTTCAAATATTTGATTGCGTTATTTTTTTTTAATATTTGACTACCTAATTAAAATTCAAGCTGCGGATATGAATGCTATATGTACAAGTACGCTAGTATGGAGAGTAAATTCATGTGTCTTTCGTGGAAATTTCATTTCCCGGTACACATAAAGATGGAGCATTATTTTTGTCAGCATTGCATCCGAAACGAGAACAATTGAAGTGATTTTCGCTCGAAAGTTTGACATACTTGGAATGTAAAAACGGCATACTGAGAACGCGATAATTTATTCGCATTCGCGGATTCACAGAAGCCTAAATGTTTATTTGTTGTTTTTCACTGCAAAGTTCCAGGTATGAGGGAATGAATGGAATATCTTTTGCGATTTATTGCTCTGCGAACTGCTACACAGCAACACGATAGTATTAATATTGAAAGTCGATCAAAATACTCAGGAAAATATAATATATATTTTACCTAATATGACTGACTGTTAAGAGCGTACATAAGTGAAACGGCAAATAATTTTATTTTCAACAGTATGTGGGACGAAATTTCGCAGTCGTCGCCAGTCGGAGAGCGATAGTCGACCTGTTCGCACGTCAATTTGTTTTGTGATGGCGTCGGAGGAATATATTCTTAAATCGTGTAAAGATGACTAAAAAAGGTTCCGCATGTACTTAAAAAAGAAAACATGTCAAAGAATATACTTACTATTATTATTACGAATATAATAATAAACATAACATTAAAAGGACGCATGTTGAATTTTTATGACAAATTATATTTCGTTCGGCTCGCGTCATTTGCACAATCGGCGCATCGCCATATTCATATCATATATCATATCGTCTCTGTTTTGGCAGAACACACTAACTGGAGAATACTAGTTTTGAGTAATTTAACTTTGGAGTTGTTAAAATGTTTGAAATGGTCTATCATGTGAGTTTATTAAAAATCGTAAAAAGGATGACTTTAAAATAAAGACTGTTTATTTATTAAGAAGGTTTCCAGACGGTAAAGTTTGAAATAAGGAACATTTTGGTAGAACTAACTCAATATGTCATTTTTTCAAATTAGTGTCTTCTGCCAGAACAGTGACGATATTCGCTCTAGTAATTAATCGATATTATCAAAACATAATGTCAACTGAATGCATAACTAGTATTCTAACTCACATTTGAAATATTTTACAAAAGTGTTTTTTGAAACAGCATAATTAATTATTTAGTGCCTACTTTTATTTATAAATTTATACAGCACTTTTTTCATCAACAGTTAAATTATGATGTATACATTTATTTATATTAATAATACATAATTTAAGTAGGTTGTTTCAAAGAACTCCTAAAATAAATCAAATCTTAGAAGAGTTCTGTATTCAGCTGACGAAAGTAAACGTAGTAAAACTATCTACCTATTTCAGCGCATATTCTATTTTATACACAAAACTGCTTACGGCCTATACGGCAGCTAAATAGGGTAAGAAAGTATCGAATTAATAACACTTATTGTAACAATTACAATAAGTTAGTCGCCCGAACTGTTAAAACTGTCTATCTTGGTCTAAAATTTATCACAGCCAAGAGAGGTGCTGTTAAAACATAGCACTTATTTTAACAAGTATAACTAAATTATTGTAATTGTTACAATACGTGTTAATAATTCGATACTTTCTTATCCTATTTAGCTGCCACTTTATGGAAAACAGCCACTGCTTTCAAAAGTTTGTATGATCATACACATCCTTTCGTTTGGCACTCTTTATAATTTGCCGCCTCAAAGCAACCCATGGTCTGCCTACCCTCATATTTACCTAATTAAATTATAAGCATTTTTATAGTGCAAGTAATTGAAAGTGATTATGGTTTTTAATAGATCATTAAGCAAACTGAACTCATAATAAATATGTAATTAAATGATGTTACATAACGTTTCCTATTTTTCTTTCCAGTATGTTGGAAGCAGGCGGATCACCGCGGGCGGCACGCCAATCGCCTCCTACCTACCACCGATCCTACGAGCAGTACGTCCATGGATCTTCGCAGAGCCCCAACCATATACAACCCCACCAGCAGCAACCATCTCAACCTGCACCGCCTCAAGCCCAAGACCAGAACTGTCTCCCAAACCACCACGATAACTCGCTTATGACACAGCAGATCATGCACTCGATATCAGGCAATGAGATGAACTCAATGCAACCTGTCCATTTGCTGAGTGGAATAAAACACGGCGACGATCACGGTATGCAATGGTCACACCATGCTATGGGGTACAGTATCGACTATGGCGCAAGACCTACCGCGCATTACGATCCGTCAAGACTTACGATCGCCGATTATCGAATGCCGTTCGATGCTGGGAGGGACTATCAAGGATCTCCGTACCCGAGGACAGCGTTTGGGAGTAAGATCGGGCAGGCGAAGGCACTGAAGGAGGCCAGGATCAGGAGGCCTATGAACGCCTTCATGGTGTGGGCGAAGGTAGAGAGGAAGAAGTTGGCTGACGAAAATCCTGACTTGCACAATGCAGATCTCAGTAAAATGCTAGGTGAGTGATTTTATTTTAATATTGTTTTGTTTGTTTTCATTATTTATAGATACATTTCTTAAGAAAATAGATCATTTTCGATTTCTCATAAATGTCCCTAGTTTATGCAGAATGTGTATTCATTATTTCAAACGTGTAAGTACCTAAATAAACTTTTTAGCATATTATGTACCGACATAATTAAATATTATTAAAACCATCGAATTAAAAATTTTCAACGAATATTCATTGTATCCAATATATCACTAAATTAATAACAATAAATGAATAATGATGAATTATTGCTAGTAATAATTATTTTTACTATATTTGTATACCTACCTACTTGAGATCTAATGTATATTAAGTCTAAAAATAAAACTTAAATAAAAGTTAAATTTAAGATTTTTCAGACGTTTTATGTAGGCTATCACCTTTAATGATTTAAAAATTTCAAGTTTCTGTTATGAGTAGACTTAAAAGGTGAGTATTTGACTCTGAAAGATCAGAGAAAGTCAGGGCCGGGCAGTTTTTCATAGGGAAAAAATGAAAAAATATACATTTTAAGAAAACTGTCAAAAAGGTTGGAAAATTACAATTGAGTTCTTGAGATTCTATCTTTCGCCGTGTTTCTAGCCTTTTTATATTTTTTATTCTTTGAATAATTTTTTCCATGTTTAAAGAGATCGTGGAAGCATTTTAAACACGATTTCTTCATATATTCTTCCATTTTTAGCGATATATATATATTTAAACGAATTTCGATAAATTTCATCAGGTTTGTTGATAGAATATTTTCATTTTTAATTACTTGATTGGTCTCAAGCATTGTAAATCGATCAAAATCAGAGGTTCACGAGACGGCTTTGAGACGACTTCTCCCGCCGCCTGATGAAGTCAGTGCGATAATATTATGTGAAACGCATGAAGCCTAAGGACCGACCTATAAAATGATATATTTACATTGATTTTACAAACGTAATGCTTATTCTTGAAATTTGTAGTATTTGCATGCTATTTTTTATACATTGCGATCTGTCATTTACGCATTTCGTTATTTCTGTTTGCGCATCAATAGGTAAATATTATTAAAAACCGAAAAAAATACGCATGGCTATGTCATCAATATTTTTTAATTTATTTGTAAAAACTCTTTTGTATTTTTTAGTAAGTCATTTTTTTATCGTCAAAATAAAACATTGGCGTGCCATGCAAAATCATGTCGCGTGCTACTGGTGGCACGCGTGCCACAGATTCGCCATCCCTGACTTAAATTATGATTGTGAAATTTTTTAAATTGTAAATTATAACATGCTACAACGCAGGTGACGATTGATGCTTAAAAAGGTGAAAACAAGTCTTGACAACCTGCTGATGGCGACATATGGATTCCTTATTACTCGATCCATAAACACTGATTAATACCTGCATGATATCGTCACTATACCTTCTAGTCTATATAAAAACACGCGTTAATGTCTTTATACAGACGAATAACTTAGCTACTTAGATGAATTGAGTTGTATGCATACATTATTTGTGATTCTGTACAGGGTGCTTAGAAAATAATAATGCCAAACTATGTATTGTCAGCGGCGGTTTTCCGTGAAACAAATGAGGCAGTAGCTTCCTTATAAAAAGTCTTAAAAAGAAAGACAATCTATAATAATGATTAGTATTTTTCACAAAGTTTTTTTTTATTAATTTTATGATATTTGATTTACAAATATAATACCTAAATACAATCTGAATTGACAGCTATTTCGGTCTACGATTAATAATATTAGTGATATAACCAGCGTCAATCTCGGATATTCGTATTAAGAGCAAGATGTTATATACCTACTTAATTATATATTATGTTAATATCCGTTTCCTTCGTGTTCACAACAGTGGCGTAGTCCTCATTTTTCGTAGGGCCATTAAAAAAATTACTATCTAGGTTAATAAGATCATTTGTGGACTTTTTTTATCTCAATTATTCTACATCTATTCTTCATCTACAATTATTCTACATCTATTCTTCATTTGTCATACCGTATATGACAAATGAATCTTGTAGAATAATTGAGATAAAAAAAGTCCACAAGTGATCTTATTAACCTAGATAGTAGTTTTTTTAATGGCCCTACGAAAAATGAGGACTACGCCACTGTTGTGAACACGAAGGAAACGGATATTAACATAATATATAATTAAGTAGGTATATAACATCTTGCTCTTAATACGAATATCCGACGGTAACCGGAAAAAACAGAGCATGAAGAAACAAAACAGAATGGTGACAAAACAGAACAGTGACAATACAGAACAGCCAGGGGAAAAATAAAACATTTTTGTCGTTTATTAATTAAATACTTGGAAAACTTAAATTTATAAACGAAGTATATATAAATATTTAACCTTAATGTATCTACTTTATTTTGACAATCATGCACAACTCCACAAAATTATTAAATTCATTATTTCGTTCGAACATATTAGATTGGTTAGGATGAGATATAGGTAGGTACCTGGTTTTCAGGCAACACCGAGTTGAGTCCCATTTAATTGACGCATTCCAGTGATTAGAAATGCAGAAATTATATGATTTGATTTTTTACCGCGTATTTAAAACCTGTAATATTAAAAATCTATAAGTATAACATAATATAGAGATACGACAATTTTAATATTAAATGTTATATTGCTGTTCTCTGTTTTGTCAGCGTTCTGTTTCTTCATGCTATGTTATATTATGTTCTGTTCATTCATGGAACCTTTACATGGATACAAAGGTGTGACCATTTTGGAATCTACAATAATTTGGTAAAAAAAACATTTTTAATAAAACTGATGATGGCAAAATAATTTACATCGGTTCATACTGTTGGTACATTTTTTTAATTGTCTCTACAAACCGACGTCGATTATGACTGTGTCACAGAGAAGCTTCTTAGCAGATTCACGTTTTTATAAAAAAAATATATGTCAGATGTTTGTTTAAATTATTAAATCTGTGGTCTGGCGTCAAACATAAATATTGAAAAAAAAACAACATATTTGATTGACTCGGAATTTGAACCCTGAAATCCATAATTTTATAAATTGACACGATGCTGCTAGGCCATCGAAACTGCTTCTACTGAACGTAATAATGTCGTGGATCCTTGGTTCGAGCCCTGGGTCTGGAAATACAAAATATTTTTTTTCAATTTGTGTAGTCAAGAGTATGGGCCTAATACATTGAGCAAGTGGCTAACTTACATTTCTCGTAAAAGCAAAATCTGTTAATACCTTCTCCACTAAACTGAAAGCCCATATGATACCTACTCTAAGGATCGAACATGGCTAAGTAGTAGGTAGTAGTATGCAAGTATATTGGTATATAATATAATTAATAATATTAATTATATATTTTTCATGCGACAATAATTATGAATCCATATACGGGTTGTACCAACCTGTCACCGGCGACGCCTTATTGAGGCTGTTAATTATATAAAAATGATTATTTTTTCACCTTATATGCGAACGCATTTTTAATCGATGAGTTATTGTAATATATTTTTTCAATAATTTATAATATATCCAAAGAAATTGAGTCACCGAATCGTACCTTGGAAATATTTTTTTCAACTACCTATATTTTTAACAGTGACGAGACTAGCAGAATAATTGATAATTTGTATACTGATACAGTTTCGAACACATCATTTTGAAAACACTCATGAGAAAAAATAGCCAATAGAAAAAATCTTTTTTTTGAAAAAGGAGGACATCCGACAGTAATCAAACCAGCGTCTCGTAGGTATCGCGCCTTGTGCATTACCACTATGCTACGACTGCCATGCTCAATTGCGACAAATTTTAACTATTGGCCTTTTTAATACCTGCTCATAGGCGCTCTCCAAATTGAGTTACGGCAGACGATCGGGTTTTGTATTCTAAATTAAAGTATTTTAATTACTAACCGACGTCACGGATCACTCCAATATTTTCTGTTGTAACTTACTTGAACTTGCTGGAGAGCGCGTATGAGCAGATATTAAAAAGGCCAGTAGTTAAAATTTGTCGCAATTAAGCATGGCAGTCGTAGCATAGTGGTAATGCACAGGGAACTATACCCAAGAGACACAGGTTCGATTCCTGCCGGGTGTCTTACTTTTTTCAAAAAAAGATTTTTTCTGTTTGCTATATTGAGAGTGTTTTCAAAATTATGTATGTTCAATAATTAGAATGGGACATTCTTAAAATCTTAAGAATTATTAGTTAATTGATACAGTTTCATTAAGTCTTTCTGTGAGCTCTTTTGGATCATCATAATTTATTAGAATACCGAATAATAGTAGAAAATGATGATTTATAAAATCTTGTAGAAATTACACGAAAACACATGTGTAACACCCATTTCACCGAGCGGTAATTTTTACGAATTTTAAAATAAATAGTTAACTTAGTTAACTAATAAATAACAAATATTTGATAAAAAATATCTACTTTTAAGTCCCGAAAGTATGATATTGACAGATCACTTTAATAAGATAGAAATGTAATAGTCAATCATCGTATCAAATCGCAAAAAGTCTAAAGGGCACCTAGCAGTGGCGAAGGGTGGAGGTAGGCTGTTAAATTCTGACATAAATAGTGCACACTAGACTTTGTCAGTTTTACATATTTGTTTTCATTGAACTAAGACTTACAAATTGCAGATAGTGTTAGTTATTTTTTTAAATGCATAATAGATAATAGTCAAAAAATATTCATATATATATTATTATGGCTCGGTTTAGGCATGGCTTAATGAATTTAAAAAAAAACATACCAACATCATAATATGCAATATGTATCTACTCTTAATTAAATGAAAACAATTAAATATGTCTGACAAAATGTACATTATTTTTGTCGGATCTCCACCTTCCTCCACTATAATGGTTTGGTGTAGGCAGGGTTTAATTATTTAATTTTAAAAACTAACAAACACTATCTGCAATTTATATTCTTAGTTCAATGAAAACAAATAATGATGGCTGACAAAGTTTATTGTGCACTATTTATTTCGGATCTTAATCATTCAGACGTAGTTTTTAACACGTGTTTTAAGTTAATCGCATATTTCTCCATGCTTGAGACTTAAACTCAAAAGCAACCCCCCCCCCCCCACTGCGTAGTATTGTTGTGTTCCCTGGGTATGACTCTCCAAGTTAGCACTTTTTCAGTAACCTATCCCCTATCTTCCTATATAGTATATACATATATTATATTATATGGTATATATAATAAGTACTGTTCAATATCTATGGATAAACTCCTCATTGCAAAATATCAATGTTAATGTTGATTTAATTCATTAATCGCTTCGTAAAAAAAATGGTCAAACCAAATTGAGGCGAGTTTGCTATGCCGAGTTGCCTCGCGATTTGTTATTTATGATATGTGATAATCGCAATCGAGCCATAACCGTTGGTTAAGTGGTCAGGTCTCCTTATTTGGGATCCGCGGTCGATATTGGGAATTCCTATCGTATGCGGCAGATGGCTGAGGATACTTGGACGCATATTTGATGATAAACCAAGAGCTGGTTTGTTCACCGATTTCCATTTCGTAAAATTATGCGAAACAAGTAGATTATGGAAGCAAGAAAATATTTTAATGGTTCATTCATTGGTCGATACAATAAGTAACTACTAGGAAGGTATCTAGGTATTACCATATATTATTAATATTTTTATAATTAATTAATATATTATGAAACCCTGTGCTACATTCATATTTAGTAAGTAGAATATTAATGTTTGTTTCGGGTATATAGTGATTACCAGTGACGTGCAGTCCATGTTCTAGATATAGAATCTAGATGCACCGCATCCCAAGACATACTTATTGGTATAAAACCATGTAATAATTTCGCATCCGGGGAATAATAGTGGCACAACTCAAAAAACTTGTTTTTGCAGGAGAGCGGTTTGAATATTTTATTTTGGTGTGTTAAATCAGTTTTCTTTAAATTTACTTTATAATAGCGTGAAGTTGGCACACTTGAATCATCTCATTTTGAATGTTATCCGCAATAACAATGGCGCAATGATCATTGTGCCACTATTTCTGCTTGAATTCAAGTAAAATGTTATAATATGATAATGATAAAAATGCTTTTAAGGCCACGATTATATTTTTAAGAATTATGCCGCTATTTGTGCGGATAGAAATGATATCTTGGAACATTTCTGCATACTTAACTCAAAAATGACAAATTTGGACTTGTGCCACTATTATTCCTCGGGTGCGATTTGAATTTGAATATATATGCACCCGTCAATTATTTACATGGCAACTATGACCTATTCTGGGTGAGAACCATGACAAGGAGGACTGACAGGGCTCTATCCTGGGGGCCAGGCGTGGCGGGTCAGCCAGTTAAGTGAGGTAAAAAACACACCAAAAATTTTCCCGCAATAGTAAAAAAAGTTATTTACGCTATTTCCCTTAAGGGGGGACATGCTCGTCGAAGGTCAAAATTGAGTTTTTATTGTATATTCAAACCATGATCCTGGACACTCCTTAAACGTTGTAGATGATTTATTTATATAATTTTGAAGCCTTATTATCCTTTATAGTTATTTTAAACATTTGATGACTGCATGAAGTATTTTTGTTACATAAAATAGTATTCTTTTAAACCTCTCGCTCTAATGTTTTAGAATATAGTCATATTTCGGTACATAACTGTGCAGTGGTGTTAAGATTTTTTACATGTATTAATTTTTAAACGTATTTATAAAACCATTAGCATAATTTATTACGAGATAATTTTTGTAAAATATTCACGATAAAAAATTATATTGATAATCTCTGTGATCCCAAATTTGACAAGAATTAGGCATTTTATTATTCAAAAAATCGGCAAGAATAACACATTTCAAGATGATTCTAAAGATATTTATTATAAGATATGTCTTTGACCATTCAAGTGTGATAAACATTTTATGAATAATGATTGCTTTATAATAATTATTGACCTAAGAATTAGGTAGTGTTTTTTTGAAATACGCCATTTCTTTTGTCATTCCCCAGTAATTAAGCTACAACATACGGCCGTAGCCATAAATTAACAAACTATAATTAAAGTAGGGAGTAAAATGATATTAACGCGCGTTAGGTACATGTTCAAACACGCGCGTTAACATAATTTTACTCCCTACTTTAATTATAGTTTGTCATTTTATGGCTACGGCCGTATGTTGTAGCTTAACCACTAGGGAATGACAAAAGAAATGGCGTATTTCAAAAAAACACTACCTTATTCTTAGGTCAATAATTATTATAAAGCAATCATTATTCATAAAATGTTTATCACACTTGAATGGTCAAAGACATAGCTTATAATAAGTATCTTTAGAATCATCATCAAATGTGTTAATCTTGCCGATTTTTTGAATAATAAAATGCCTAATTCTTGTCAAATTTGGGATCACAGAGATTATCAAAATAATTTTTTATCGTGAATATTTTACAAAAATTATCTCGTAATAAATTATACTAATGGTTTTATAAATGCGTTTAAAAATTAATAAATGTAAAAATTTTTAACACCACTGCACAGTTCTGTACCGAAATATGACTATATTCTAAAACATTAGAGCGAGAGGTTTAAAAGAATACTATTTTATGTAACAAAAATACTTCATGCAGTCATCAAATGTTTAAAATAACTATAAAGGATAATAAGGCTTCAAAATTATATAAATAGATTATCTACAACGTTTAAGGAGTGTCCAGGATCATGGTTTGAAAATACAATAAAAACTCAATTTTGACCTTCGACGAGCATGTCCCCCCTTAAACAATATTAACATTTTAAAATATGTGGCGTACGATGCAATTTGATGTGATACGATGATTGATATAATTAAATGATAATTCACGTGCAGAATTTTATTTTACAATTATTCTTAGTATGTTAATATGGCGAAGGGTTGCATGTTACTTGGCTACCACAAAAGGAAGTCGCGACCAGTGCTTCATAATAAATATGATGATGAGAGCCGACAACTCAATAAAACAACTGGATTTATTTAAAAATCGCTAAAAATACACAGAATCACTTTAACTCAGGGGTTCCGGGAAAACCATTTGAGGAACACTACTGTCAAAATTCACACTGCCCATAACCTTAGCGATAGGTAGGGGGTCCGCCATATATCCTGGCTTGGAGGCCCACTTCAGAATGTTGGGGCCATGGTGAGAATCGTTTATCGTGTCAAACTTATCAGGCAATATTAGCGAATGGTGCTAGACTAGGCAATGCGCTCCCTAATGATAATATATTTTCAGTTCTGTGCTTTTTTATTTTGTTGTACCTACTTATAATTTTTAAGATAAAACAGTAAATCAAAATTCTCTCCACTAACTAATAGATTGACCTCCAATCCTGATAAACTGCAAAATAGAGCATATTTTTTTATATTGTGTAATACATGCAACTTTCTTGCATTCAGCAAATTAAAGTTATTGTGATCCTTCACTCCTGTTTGAATGTAGGTAGGTACCTACTTAAAATCTACACAATATTTATGTGTTCATCAACCATTGGTTGTCAGTTCGTGGTATACCTAGCCGCCAATGCATAATAATTGTGCATTTATGAATATAAATAAACATAAAAATAAAATGAGTCAGATAAGTAGGTACGACACAACATTGGATACCTAGTGAATAATAATATTACATATATTGTAGAGACCTATAAGTATTTAATATATGTAGTTTTAAAGCGCATCATTTAACTTTGGCCGTAGATTGGTTAAACCTTTACCGCCGGTGCTCAAAAATTTTCAAAGTGTTGATAACTTATTCAACCATGTTCGATCCTAAAAATATCATTATATTCTTCCACCGACACAAAATAGAGGTTGTATTAACACATTTTTTATGAAAAATGAATTCTAGTTACTTCCTCAACATATTAGATCCATACCTGAGTCCAAGCCATCTAAACAGTCAAAAATGTCTAGCTCGCTCTAAAATTCAGCATAGCCAATATATGTGCTGTTTAAACATAGCACGTATTGTAAAAATTACAAATTACTTATTATAATTTATTGTTACAATAAGTGCTAATACTTCGATACAAACCTACTCTAGATAGCTGCCGTAGCGGCCGAAAGCACTCTTGTGTATAGAATAGACGCGCAGCAGGCTTTACTTCAGCACGTGTTAAATTTTAATCAATAATAATTCAAATTACAAACAAGTTGCGATCGGAAAACTGGCTTAGAGCCCAATGCACAATTCGTACACCAATTTTTCCTTAAGGAACCGAAAACCATGTGGTAACTATAGACTAAAGAGTTATGAACACGTTGCCTTCTGTATCCATACAATAACGAACTGTCATTTTGAGAGTACATTTTACGGAAAAATCTAGGTCATGTAGGGCTGTAGGCAGTACACTTTCCACTGACAGTTGTCAAAATAAAATCTCGTGTCTATATAACAGTACATACCTACACACAAATTCATTTAAAAAAATATCTTAATATGAATAATATAATATACTAATTGTACTTTGGCCCAAAGAAATATTAGGATTGATATTTGAAGGTCGATAAATGTTTCGTTTGGCGCTTGACACTAATGTTACCATGTTAAAAAAATATCTTACGGGACCTGTGAAATCACGTATAATGACTGATAATGGATACATAAAAGTATTATAATTAAATATTAATTGTGTATTTATAGTTATTGCATTTATAAGGTGCAGTTTTCATATTATTATTGTCATCGTTTAACAATTACAAAATAATTTACCTAAATTATGGAAAAGACATATTTTATGTATGGTCTATTTTCAATAGAAAAACAGAACAAAGCTATTTAAGATTTGGTGGACCATAGATAACTCGATCATAACTATGACAGGCTTTCTGCATAGTGTTTTGTGCCAAATAAATTTTAGTTATGGCAGACGGTTGTGCATTGGGCTCTTAGATAACAAATGTTTGAGAGACTGAAAATTATGTTAATTTGTGGAATCGTAGTCCGCGGGGGTGCCTAATTGCTGGAGGGACTGGCTGTGCAGCGTGCCACGGGTGCGTGACGCAGCAGATTTTGAGGAGTTCGGCGCCGCCCTCTCGCGATAGGAAATAATAATATTATACACCATTACAACAGGTTTTGTTAATTTTTTTGTGGCTTGTTTTGATCATTTCTAATTTATTATTCCATTTTTGTATATCTTCTAACACCGTGGCCAGTCACGTTATATTTGGATCTGACCATAATCCAGAATGAATTATAATATTGTTTTAATTTAATTTTAACAAGATTCAAACGTCGCGTTATCATATTCCAATAATCAGATGAAGCATAATATGAAAAATAATACGTCGCTCATAAACTAGTCTGCCTATTAAACTCTGAGTCTTTCGAATAAATAAATGTGGTCAGGTACCCACTACATGGCCACTACAAGCGGGGGGCTAACAGGGATCTAGCCTGCGGGCCTGGGCTTAGTGTGAGGCCTCAGTGCCAGCGTTCGGCGTAGCGTTGAGCGTTTTGCGCAACTCAAACGTATAACCGTATAAATGTATAACCAAAAAAATACATTGCCTACGAACATTTTCACACACGGTTATACGTTTGAGTTGCGCAAAACGCTCAACGCTACGCCGAACGCTGGCACTGAGGCCTCACACTTAGAGGGGGCCCAGTGATCCGACCAACGGGCCAAGTCGACCCGTTAAATGAAAAAAAAAACACTCAGCACAAATTTGCTCTAATAGTAAAAAAGTGATTTTTATCATTTCAAAAAATGTGGTTATGCGATAAAATCTGATGTGGTATGATGATTGATTGCCTAATTAAATGATAATTCACGCGTAGAAATAATTGTTTTATGTGTGCTTCCTGACTTACAAAATGGCTTTTTATCCAATATGCCGAAGGGTTCCATACACAGAACAGATAATAAATAGAATACCGATAGGCAATATTCAATACGCCGCATGGTGAAGCAGGCTTTTGAATGTGTGAGTGTCCTACGAAAATGAAACACGCATTATGCACGTGCAATAGTGTGTGTAATACACCAACATTAAATGAGCGTAAATGCATAAACCGAGAGCAGTTTTTAGTATTCGACGTAAAACGTATTCTTAACACGTAATTTTAACCCGGATTCTTCCTTACTCGAGTCGGTTACCTGCTATCGCCTTACCCGTTGTGTATTTCAGTTCCCATTATTTCCGAGTTCCCTGGTTCCATAGTTACTTGGGTACCACAAAAAGAGGTCGCGATCAGTGCTTCATAATAAATGTTAATGCTGATTGCCGACAACTGAATAAATGAACTATTTAAAAATCGCTAAAAATACACGGAATACCCTCAACCCGGGGGTTCCGTAGAAACCACTTGGGGAACACTACTGTAGAAAATCACACTGCCCTTAACCTTAGCGATAGGTAGGGGGGCGCAATAGATCCTGGCCTGTGGGCCAAGTGAAGTAAGTCGTGCGTTTAGTGACATATAGGTATGCCCGACCGACGCACTGTCTGATCACATGAAAACACTTAAGATTTTTGTTAATAATAATTGAAAATGTCTGGGTTGAGTTGTTTCGAATATCTGAATATCTCAGAAGTAGTAGGTACCCAAGATTGAGGTCGCCACAAGCATTGGACATGTAGTGTAGAACATTGGGTAGGTACCTACATTGCAATAAAGGTCTTTACATATACCAAAGCAATTATTCTTTTGTAAAAATACATATCTAGCACAAATGAATATCAGCGATCCTAATAATAATGACCGATCCATGTGCATTCGTTAACCACTTCTGCATGCGACAGGTCGCAATAGATCGTAGATCAGATAAACCATTGCCCACTGAAGAAGGAAGCCGATACATTACACGACTGGTCCTACTTTTCGCCCCTCCCGTTGTCTATGGATGACCTGTCATTGTCTATAGAGTGCTCATACTGACGCGTCTGTCGTGTTCACTTGTCGGAGTATTTGTAGTTTCAGATTATTTTAACGTATCTTGGAGACCTTGGAGTTTATCTGATTTAGTAGTTATGTGTTATTAATAATTGGAATTGACGATCAAAGTAAGTAAACTTCTTCTTTGTATAATAATATCATAATACACTAGGACGTTTGTCAATGTGACAGTCGATTCTAAACGACAATAACTAATAACTTATTTATACTCTTCAGTCATTATAGAATACCAAACTCTGCTTGCAAGTACGTTATCAATAAATAGTATGGCAGTGGACCACTCGTTGGTTGCGCAAAAAGTTATGCTCAAGCTTTATTAATCTAAAGATGGCGGTGGATAAACCCATAGTTATAACTGCCGACTAGATGTTCGTCGCGAGTATCTGATTACGGGAAATGTAAGTAGCAGGTGGGGTAACTGCGGAAGTCAGTGGCAACTGCTGATTTTTTTTAGCTTCGCGAGATCACTCCTGGCACCTTAAAAATGAAAAATAAATTATTATTTAAGTATATATTATTTTTGAAATGGACCCATGGCACTTTTCTGTGTGCGCGCCTGGCCGTATCCATCAATGATAATGTTCTATCGATTTTTATTATTAATGCAGTGTTTAAATCGGGCTTGGTGCATCATAGCCGGTACTCAAACCTGAACCCATGTTATCCGTAATCCTAAACAAACCGCATGACTCGACAAATTCACTCAACTGGCTTGTTCGCTCGTATTAATGTAATTTTATTTATTTATATTTTCGTTTATATATTTAGTAACATCGTCTCGTATGCTGTAAAGGTTTTCCGATTTGTTCGATCAGACCAATCTAATGTATTTCATATATTGTGGTAAAATATATTATTTAACATGAAACATTTAACCCTTAAATGCGTGATGGAAACCTCTTTTACCCTTTTTAATTACTTTTCTAATCGATCACAGTAAGTAATGTTTAATACATATTATTATAATTAACTATTTCTTTTATTCAACGAATAGTTCACAAGATTTAAGAATATATCATTCTGATTATTGAACATTTATAATTTTGAAAAACACTTTCTGAGAGATATTGGAGAAATTCCACGACGTCGGTTAGTAATCAAAGTAATAGTAAATAGTTACCTACTTTGATTTAAGAAACAAAAATCGATTGCCAAAGTAGCTTGATTTGGAAAAGCACTAATGAGTAGGTATTAAAATTGACCAATAATAGTTAAAGTTTGTCGCAATTAGTATGTCACCTCGTAATATAGTGGTAATGCACGGATCAGGGCGTAAACCTGGGAGATACGGGGTTCGATTCCCAGTAGGGTTGGCTTACTTTTTTTCAAAAAAGATTTTTTCTATTGGTTATAATATATTCTCTCAGTGTTTTTCAAAATTATATATGTTCCATATTATTATATATAATTAACAGTGGAATCTGTGAAAAAAAAACTATAACTACTTTGTCAGTCAGTACACTTTGTCCACTGCAGAGAACTGCAAGTTTTTAAATGAAAAATTTAATTCACACAAAAATATAAAGAACGTGGTTAAGTGATGCTCTCAATAATTTTATTATCAACATCGTTATGGGTTGATACCCAATAATGGCCAACAACCGAATGATGCATGTTCAAGTACCCTTGAAAGGACCCCCACTTTACAAGGCTAAACCATCGTCGAATTTGCACGTTGTATAATAATGTTTGAGGCTTTCACGGTTGTTTTTTATCGTAGTATATTCTTGGGTTTTCACCGTGTCTCCTTCTTCTTTCTTTACTCGATAATGGCCTCTGCAACGAGCCCGAAACGTCGAGTAAAGAAGGAAGAAGGAGACACGGTGAAAACCCAAGAATATACGAGTACTACGACGTTGTATATTGTTTCTGGGTGAGTTTAATCCGTACATCCAGCTAAACTGGAGGTTATTTCTTAGATTGATACATACTCTGCTTGTCCTCAGCGACGATTTTCATTGATTCATCAGAAGATTTAAAAAGGGCCTCGAAACGGTTCATACCGGTCATACAATACATATAAAATATTACCCAAATAATTCCTAAATCCCTGCAAATAACATCAAAAGGTTACATCATTTAACCACACAAACAGAGACTAACTAGTAGGTACCCACAAAAAATAAACCACTAAATTATTACGTGTAATCACTGTCAACCTCAATATTATTATATTTTCGTGGAGGAGGGTTCAAAGTCAGTCGATGCATCGAACCTCCACGTCCCTAAGCCCACCATTATCGGTTCTGCTATGACTTGTTCGCTGATAGGATCTTACCAATTTTTACTATCGCAATATGAATATACTGAATGGTGAAGAAGGAATTATTTGCCTAGACTCTAGCTAGAGGATAGTATATAGCGATGATACTCAACCTTTTTTTTCTTCGGGCCAAATACATATATTTTTGTAAAGTAACGCGGGCCGCATCACTACTGGTGTGACGAAAATGAATCATGAAACCCCCTCTTTTTTACAAAACATTTTTGAGATTTTAAAAATTATGCGTGTTTTTTTAAATTAATCGTGTGCAATAGCAACACTCTTATACCAGATTTGATGTGGGCCATAATGACAATCCTCTTCGGGTGTCACTATATGTGCGTCAAAGTCGAAACGAATCTCAAGATATACGAAATTCCTGATAATAAATGTGTTTCGGGCCGCACATAAAAGCTTAAAGGGCCGCAGGTTGAGTATCGCTGGTCTATAGATTATTCCTAACAAATATTTAATACCAATAACACAGGAAAGTTCCAATAATAATTTGAATGCAAACGTTCCGAAAAAGCAATAACGTAGATAAGTATACTAAGTAATAAATAGAGCTTAACATTTTTGATTCTAAAATTTGAATAACCATTATTTATGTTTAAAATCTTAAAACTCACATGTAAACCTTTAAATAAATAATTAACCTACTGTCAGAGGTGGTTTTAGGTACATGAATACGTGAGATGCCGACATATTTTGAGGCCCCTGTAGGATCATTTTTCCTATGCAACAAACCGCCATCGAATTTTAAAATACAGCAATAGTTACGTTCACTGCATTGGTGTTAACTATCAATTAATTCTCGGTGGAAAAATGGTTGATTTTCAACGCTTAGTTTTTGAAAAATACGTCATCTGTTTTATGGAAAACCTTCAAACTACAAAATTACTTACAGCTAATGTAACTATTAACCTTTTTAAGCTTAAGTTTCATCTATGTATATAAGCCAGTGGCGAAGACTCCATACTAGGCGATTATTTAAAGCCTACCTTCTTAAGAAAAATATTTTTTTATTTTATATTGACATATTAAATAATATAATCACATAATAATATATTCAATATGCACAACGACATCTATCGTATAATTGTCATAATAATTTTACGATCTTTTCCACTATTTCAATAAGCTCCATTTACGGCATGTCTCGAAGGTTTAAAAAAATAAGCGACATCTCGTTTCGCTTCACGTATTGTATGGATTACGTTCGCGTGAATCGAAAAGTATTTTTATATGAAGTTTGTTTCTCATAATTTCAAGACGTCTACGGCGGCCCATATAAATTGGTAAGCTATTTAAGGAGCGCTTATATTTTACGTAAGTGCACATTTATTCAAAATAATTAAAAAAAAAAATTCTATGGGATTTAATCACATATAAGTATTGATTGTTTTTAAAAATAATAAATAATTTATCTCGTGATTTTTATTTGTCAGTTAGTTTATTCATAGACCAAGACAATTTATTCAGCCAATTATGTAAGTTGAAATCTGATATTGTATCTAAGTCTGTGTTTTAAATATACAAGTATTTTAAAATGTCTAGTTTACGGGTTAAATTATAAATTGTTATGGAACAGATTCACAACAACGGATATTTTCAATATATTTTGAGCGTACCATGCGTTTATATTTAAGAAAATACATAATTCAAATTAATTGCTTAATTTTATACCATCAGTGAGCTTTAGAAATTTCATCAGTTTTTGTGTACCTACCTATTCATCAGTAGTTATGTCAGATTATCTTCTTATTTCCCGTAAATGCATCTAACAAGTGTGCTTTCTCCACAGCCTACCTGTTTCCAAAAGTCACCCTTCGCCACTGATATAAGCTCTATAGAAGAACGCTTTTTTATTATCTTTATCTAATAATACGTCCAATAATAGTATTATGCAGCTAAATGATTGACCAATAGATAGTTAGGTATCTATTAATAATTAGATTCACAACCTACTTGATGTCGCATGTCTTTCTGATTGGAGATTATAACGACGTCTTTTCTCTTTTGGTTATTTTTATTTTTTCATACCAATTTGCATAATATATTGCACGAACATGCATAATTTTAACTAAGAAAATAATTATTTTAAGTAAGTAGGTACCTACCTATATGCAAGAAACTGGATTATATACTCAACTCAACTAAAGTCTTTTTATTTTTCGAAATCTCATGATACGAACTGTTTTTGCCTTCAGTAGCCTTCTCCAAGGATTCACTTCCACCCTTTTCTCCAGTGCTCAGCAACCTTCCTCACCCACGGCACACCAAAGGTCTTCCGAGAATTCTACAGCACAGCACACGTAAAACAATTAATAAACCAAAACATGGACCCCACATCCTGAAAGAGGACCCCATGCCAGGGTCTTTAGCTGCCCCCTACCTATCGCTAAGGTTAAAGACAGTGTGATACACTAAAATAGCATTTTTCAAATGGTGTTCGAGGAAAAATATTGGTATTTATTGTATGTATACGATTTTTTGTATTTATTAATACATCCACTTCAATTAATTATAGTTAGTTGTCGGTTGAGAACAATTTTATTATTTGTCGAGTATTGACATAATAATAAATTGTATCCTACAATCGCTTATTTTAAAATATTAATACTAACGTAGTAGCACCGCATGCGACTTTTTTTTTACTTTTCGAGCAAAATTAAATTTTTGTTTATCTCACTTATCTGGTTGACCTGCCACGCCGACCTCTCCTGAGCCTGGGCCCCCAGGCTAGAGCCCTGTCAGCTCCCCCCTTGTAGGGGCCATGCACCATAATTACATTAGTTTAGTGGAGACACGTTTTATCCACTCATCGACATGCAGGGCCACTGTCAGTAAAAAAAACTACTAGCATTCTTGATTTGATTCGTCCACCTTCACTCTTGTAACACAGTGTTAAACGATATGTACGAAGATCGTCATCATTTTTGTCTTAGATATGTTTAAATTTAGACCTACCGATTCGCTTTCTTATATTAAACTAGAGTAAGCAAAGAAAAACATTTTCGGAGGTACAAACAACATAAAATGGGAGTTTATTTCAACCCACTGACAAACTTTCTCTTAGCGATATTATGCATAATATACCAACTGCGTACCTATAACATGTTCCTGTTCACAAGAATAATAATGTAGGTAATTTCATATATCTACATAATGTAGTAGGTAGTTAGTTACTTACGAGATCTGATTACAATTAAGGGTTATTTAACTTTGTGGATATTGATTAAATTATAACTGCAGAATTGGAAATTTCGTGATGGTTATACCTATGTAGGTATCTTGCCTAATTATAATCTTTGGTTTATTAAACCAACAATTTTGAAATTAGTAGGTAGCAGGTAGGTATTGGTTACTTATTTAAAATTGGTCGTGATTGCAGTATTTTTACACAGTTTTAAAGTGAAAATGAAAATATCAGTATTCACTCACAGAACAGAATTAAATACGATAGAAATGCGAAAGCTAGTCGCCATAGTTTAAGACTTTCATGCTGGATTTTGTTTAAGGGGGAGAGGCATGCTAGCAGAGGCACCTAACGGAAAAATACGAAGCTTGCAAATTGAGATTTTTTTTTGATAATTTACAATTTCAAATGTGTTAATTAATAAATATGTAGGTATCTGAACACATTAAAAAGTTTTTTTTAAGTCAAAGATAAACTTACAATTATTGTAAAAAAATGTGAATTTTTTCACAGGACTACATCTTATTATTACATTATATTTTATTTATTATTAAAATTTAATATATTTAGTTTTCTATTTTTTCTCGTGTGGATTTTTGACTAATCATCGTTTTAATAGTTTTTATATTTTTTAAAAAAACATCGATTTCTTTCTTCTACTATTTAAATACCACATTTAAATAACATGCTAATTATATCGAAAGGCCAATTAATGAGGGCACAAATGGGCGTGTCGTCCGCATGGAAAGAATTTATTGGTGTATTACACACACTATTGCACGTGCATACTGCGTGTTTCAGACACTCACACATTCAAAACCCTGCGTCAAAATTTACTATAGAGGTATATCGCCTACCGGAATTTTATTTATTTTCTGTTCTGTGTGTACCTATATCCTATCTGAATTCTATTTATTAATCCGTTTTGTATTACAATCCTCAGTGCGATACCTATATAATACTTAATTGTTCTTATTGGCGACATCGATATTATTTTAGATGTATTTGATTGGACGATATTTTCAGATTTTTGACGAAGTAATTGGTCAGTAATAATTATGTCTACTTTCGACAACATCCAATTTACAACTAGCATATTTGTCAAGTAAATGCGCACCCACACGGAATCGAGACTGAAGATTAAAAATTAAAATACTTTGATAAGCAAATTTGCATATTTTTCGTTTAAATCGATTGGGCGAGGCCTCTTTGAAAGGTTTAATACGAAGCGCACCCACGCTCACAAGGAGAATAATTTTAAAACCAAAAACAAAAAAAAACCTGACAGACGCGCGCGTGCGCAGAGCTGGTTCTTTTATGAATGGAAAATATTACCATACTAAACTATAGGTAAAGAGTCCCCACAGATAATATAATGAACAACGTATAGTGTGCTACAAAACTATAGAGGTTTCACATATTTATACGGGGGGAAACCAACACGTTTCAATTGAAAATTTGCATTGATTTTCAATTAATTAAATTTAATGTTGGGTGTTTATCAAGAAGCTACATTACTTGAAACTAGTATATCACCAATTAATGAAACAATAATAAATATAGTTAGTTTCACATTTCCACCTAACGAAGCAGTGGCGAGAAAATGTGTTGTTTTCATTATTTGGTGGTTAAATTGGTTCATAAAAAAAAAAATTTTTTAAATAAGAAAATCTGTTATTTGTGTCAGCTATTCTTCTATGTGAGTATGTACTTATATTAGTGGAAGGACTTGGAGGCCCGACGAATTGACTAATTTTGATGCTCCTTACCACATAACAAATTAGTAAATAGAATTCCGATAGGCTATATCCTAATATGGTACATTTTGACACAAAGTTTTGAATGTGTGAGTGTCCTACGAAAATGATCCACGCATTATAGATGTGCAATAGTGTGTGTTGCAGCCTTCAATACACCAATATTAAATTTGCATCATTGCATAAACCGAGAGCAGTTGTCAGTATTCGACGAATTGACACGTGTTTAAGTTTATCCCGTATTCTTCCGCACTCGAGATCGGTTGCCTGCTTCTACACACCCGTTAGGTATTTCAGTTCCCATTATATTTCTGAGTTCCCCACTCTTCACAATAAAAAATAAAATAGAAACCATAAATCACATATTTAACTAACAATAATAATTATTGTTGATTACAGCTATGACAAATTAATATTAGTGGTTAATTTTTTATGTAGGTACAGTAGGTAGATACCTACCTATCTATGTATTTTTAAGTGGTTATATTATGAGCCTCTTTGATTTTAGTTGCAAAGATGTTATGATTTTTTTTCGACCATGTCCGATCTTAATACGATCATATAAGCCTCCACAGAGTAGAGGTTTGTATTCACAGATTTTATTTTTACGAGAAATGGATGTCAGCCACTTGCTCAACCTATTAGGTCCATACCCTGACTCACACACAAATTGAAAAACAATATGCGTACTTGCCAGGCCCAGGATTCGAACCTGAGACCCACGGCGTGATAGTCCAACGATTAAGTCGCGCGGCCACCGTGGGTGTTAGTTAGATAATATTTTATACTCAATTTATCAGTAATAAGTATTCTTTAAGATTTATGTATATTTTTATAATAATTATATAACTATTTTGCACTGTTTTGTGGCCCTTTTTAAGTCCTCTCACGAATCGATTACATCATTTGCGTCAAAGAAAATCATCGCTGACCATACGCGTTTTAGTTAAAATAACATGCATTTCTCTTTATTTAGTCGTTTCTAATGCCGTTGGTAATGGGTTTGAATACGGCGTTGTCTCTACGTTACCTTTGTGGATGTACATTTTGATTGAGCGAATTGTTAACAGTCATCTTTTAGATACGATATACCGTTTACATAATATTTAAAGGTGTAGTTCGTCAGACAATTTATATATCAAGAGTAGCTAGCATGCTTATTGAATTTGGAGACCATTTATTTAAAACGACTAGTTATGTATAAGATGTCATCTAATTTTGGCAGGTATACACGTCTTTTGTTCCACGCTGTATATTCAAAAACACTTCAATGATGAAACAACCTAAAATGAAATTTGAATATAACACTATATTATTTACGATAGATAGCCTTATATACCGGCCGCGTATTATTTCTTAATCGTATCATTTAATAAATACCTCGGCTCCGGTCAGTTGGATAAGTAGCAATAAAAATAAGACACTGCTGCCAGCATAACGAGAGGTAAAAAAACGAAGAAAAGCGGAATATCTGTGCGGCGACTGCGATTGGTCGAGAGGTCCGTCCAATGAGGGCAGGCCGGGCTAATTTGCGCCTGGTACAGACCTCTGCGCACGCGCTGCGGAGGAGACTGATCAAAACCGGATGGAGATAATAATATATTGTAGGTAGGTACATTGCATAAATCTTGATGAGACAATACATTACACTGAGTATCACAATATCTCCGCAGTTGTTGGGTTGCTGTACACATGGTAGGTACTTGATACCCTGCATCTTTCACAGTATGAAGTTGTCCGATTAACTAACTAGCCATATGATAGTTACCTATACCAAATAACAATGAGTTAATATAATAATATACGAATATCGAAATTTTTAGTATAATAGTATTTTAATTAATATTTAAATAACCAAAAATGTTTAAGTTTTCAAAAGAAAATCGCTTGTTTAGCAGAGCTTTAGTAATAAATCAATTGTGGTTTTTACACTTGATTACAACAAAATTTATTCATAATAATATGTAAACAGTATAAGTCTGTTTTAAACTCCCACGATGGCTGCGCGGATTAAGCATCGGACTATAGCGTCGTGGGTCCCAGGTTCGAATCCTGGATCTGGCAAGTACACATATTGTTTTTCAATTTGTGTATGGACCTAATAGGTTGAACAAGTGGCTGACATCCATTTCTCGTAAAAACAAAAATCTGTTAATACAAACCTCCACTCTGTGGAGGCCCATATGATCCTATTGGGATCGGACATGGTCGAAAGAAAAGTAGTACAAGTCTGTTTACTGGAAGCCAGGCGGGAACAGCGGCAATTTTCATAGCCGATTTCGGCAAAATTCATGAAATCAAGAATGATAACTTAACCTAACCTAACAAATTTAATAATCCAGTAAGTATATCGGCTTTTTTCAAAATTCGTTGTCCAAAATAATTACTAATAAGATAATTCAAAAAATAATTTATATATTTTATCTATTGAATTTCATGTGTAGGATTTTTAGGGAAATACATAATTTAAACCCGTCATTCAATTTTATATAGTCAGTGAGTTGTTGAAATTTTATCGTTTTAGTGTGTCATCGTCATTAGTGTATACCTACCTATTCATCAGTGCAGTGCTCGAAATGGAAAATTTCACGAACAGGAACGCTGTATAATTTTCCGAAACTAAGTACTTATGCTAATCCTTTCTTTACGTACGTACGTACTTTTGATATAAAAATGCAACAATAAACTTTAAACTTCTTACGTGGATCTATATTGGGCAGGTTGGTAAGGATTGTCAGCGCCGCAGGCGAAATAATCTTGTTTTAACAAAGTATACCGTCAAAAATTGTATTATTCTTTATTTTTACTTTATCTACCACTATAACCAGTGCATGATACCTCTACCACCACTCGTCACTGATTAGAACTTACTGTCTCATTTGGGATAGATAAATTTGTAATTAATTAGTCATAACAAACAACATATCCACATAAGTACCTTATAGATTCAAATTAAAAAAATATTTACGTACTTATAGAAAATTTTACAAATTCCATTTAAATACGAGCACAGAATATCAAACATCAAGAAATAGTATTAAAATAGTGTTTAAAAATAAAGAAATAGTATTAGAAAAAACAGTAAGTGCCTACCTATACCAAGAATTTATAAAATAGCGTTCACATAAACTCGTTCTCACGCAGGTGGAATATACGATTATCCGAAGCGATTTGGTTGAACATAGTTATTTCCTGCCCAATTATCATTAGCAATTATTGCACCTTGGCAGAACAAACAACTTAGATTATCAAGAAAGTTATAAAATAATATATAATAAAATCAATACTAAGTACCAATAATGGCAGAGTTCTCATTTGTACTGGGTAGATATAAGTTGGAAAAAGTACGTAGCCTAAATACCTAGCTCTCTTTTTAACTTTCAGAATACAGTATGTAAGCATACGTCTTGAGAAATCAATCGGATAAAACCATGGATAGTATCCACTATCCACACAGCTTTAAAGGATTCTCAAAGATTTATTTTGAACCTTCTCCACTATAAGGGGCATAAGGCCGTACCTACATCTAATAAAAGTTTCAAGTCATCCAAACAACTACCAATAGCCGGGTCTACACTCGGGACTTTTCCATACGTCTCACGAATTGAACTCAGGGCATGCGTCGTCGACCTTGAAATCGGATCGAAAATGGCCGCCATTTTGTGATGAAAGTACTAACGCACTGCGATCCGACCGGCTTGGATTTCTATTCAACACCCCAGCAGCTTCGTATTTTTTCGGTAAGATTCGGGTCGTTCGTGCATTTGGCTGTCAGTTGCGTTGTCAATAAATGTATTTATTTGAGTCTATTTGATCATATTGGATGCATTCTAGTATTGGAATATTACGATTTTTTGCAAAATGTCGACTGAAATGATTACAATGGATTTTATTGAGAGTACAGGCACATTACGCATTATGGGATATAACCATAAAAAGGCACATTGCGCATTATGGGATATAACCATAAAAAGGCACATTGCGCATTATGGGATATAACCATAAAAAGGCACATTGCGCATTATGGGATATAACCATAAAAAGGCACATTGCGCATTATGGGATATAACCATAAAGACTATACGAACAAGCTGAAGCGCAATGATGCCTACATATTATTGGCAGGAAAATTTGGAATGTCAGTTTTAGGGGTAAAAATAAAATGTTTACGGTTCTACTTTTCCAAGGAGTACCATAAAACAAAGGAAATAAAGAGTGGCGCTGGGGCTGACAACAAGTATGAACCCTCGTGGTTTGCATATGAGTCAAATGGCATGTCGATAATAGGGGTTAAAAATAAAATTGAGAGCTTGAGTTCGTATTTTTCAAAGGAGCTCCACAAGACTAAGGAAACATTGAAACAACAAGGAGTGGAGCTGGGGCTACAGCAAAAATGAACCCTCGTGGTTCTCATACGAGTCACTGTTGTGTTGTATCGAATATATTATCTAGTTATAGTAGGTATTCAATGACATATTGTACCTAGTATTGATGTGTCGTATTTTGTGTAACGCCCACGGTGGCCGCACGGCTTAAAGCGTTGGACTATTATGCCGTGGGTCCCAGGTTCAAATCCTGGGTCTGGCAAGTACAAATATTGTTTTTCAATTTGTGTGTGAGTCAGGGTAAGACCTAATAGTTTGAGCAAGTGGCTGACATCCATTTTGCCTTTGACATCCGTGTAAAGTTCTGAAAAAGGACGTTTTCATTCGATTCTGTTGCCCTCATTATTCCGAACAGTGGTCAGAAAATATATTATATTATCATTAAATTTAAATCTCTTCAACTTAAATTGATGTAATTACAAGATACCTAGTATAATTGTAATATTTATTTTGACAGAATTATTCGTAGGTATGACGTTTGGGCATAGAATATTTTATTTGCGAGAGTGAATATCCATACAAGAATAAATATCATTAATGTAATACAAAGTGCACCGATAGACGGCACTAAACTAGTTCCATGACTGGTTTTGTCGTTAGAACACACTCAATTATGCTCATTTATTACAAATATGATTGTGATAATAAGTTTAAAAAAATAACTAATATAATTAAGTATTTGTTATTCCAAATTTTACTGTTTTCTTTTAACATTTTACACTCGTTTCCCGTACGCTCCGTGGTGGCGCTGTATTACCGTGAATAATTTTATTCATCACCTGCGAATCTATTTCGATGTATAATCTATGACTCAACGAAGTGTAAGCTGTGATGAACAAATGTAGACAGTAAAACGGATTCATCTCCTCTGCGCATGCACAAAACTTCTCGGTGTAAAACCAGAATTTAAAAGTTGAAGAGGAAGTCGGCGTTGAAGTGACTAAATGGGGACGTAGCTAATGGTGTGTCATTTTCATTTATATAAGATAAAACATGACGGAAGGTGAAACTCAGGTTGCTAAGCGCGATTCTTATAGAATAATATAAAATTGTCATTAATTAGTACCTACTATATTCAACATTATAAGGACTAATATTGTATTGTATGCATGTTATGTTACAATGGTGATGCTTTGGTTACCATTATTGTAATATACATCTACCACCGTATTTATTTAATAATCTATGACTAACACCACCTAAGATAATTAGATGTCCGCACTGGACACATAGGTACCTAATTTGTTAGTACCTACTTATTCTAAACGATTCGATCTATGTTGTTTGTCCTTCCCTACTCACATTATTATTGCCATGGAAATGATAATAGGTACCTACATACAATACAGATATTATGATAGTCGTACATTTTTATTAAAGGATATTCCTATATTTTTTTAAAACAAATTTACAAACAAAAATTAAGTAAAAGTTCTCTCCACACTACCTATGTATTATTTCTATTATTTTTAAAGTCACAAGCTACAATGCATGTAATAATAATTGTAATACAATAGGAACGTCCCAAATAAATAAACTCTGCAGAAGGCTATTCAATATTTTCTGCCCAAACCATCAATGGCCCAAACACATTTTTGTAGAAAAAATCATTCATTATTCATTGTGAAAATTGGGGTTTACGACTTATCATAAATATTTTTTTAACACAAGTCAAGTTGTTGAGATGATAATAATTATTGAATCACAGAACAAATGTTGCCACTGTATTGTCCACCGGAAAGAATTCCTAATGTTTTAGCAGATTTACACGAAGTACCTACTACGTAATTAAGCCTTCATTATTTTTATAAATATCCACAAAATTATCAAATTGTGCGTGTGGCCAGAATTATCTTAAATCAGTTTGGATACCAGCGACAATAGTATATAGGTATATATGTAATAATATAATTATGTAAAAATGGCGAATTTGTATCCCACAGGAAAGTACTTATTAAAAACGATAATTGTAAGGGTGATTATCCACTTAGTGTTACGAAGAAAAAGCGAATTTAACATAATAGACTTTTTAAAATATTATATTATAAAGCCTATTATAAGGAAAGTATTCAACCACAGGTAATTAATAAATAAATGTCAAAGGTTAAAAATTCTCCTCCTGTAATAGTATTTTGGTTAATTCGCCATTTTTACAATACACTGACGATATAAAGGTATTCGTATCGCCTGCTGAGAATTTTAATTAACTTTTAAGAGAACAAATTGTTATTAAAAAATATGTTCAACACAAAGTTAAAATTAAAACACAAAACTTACCAGAAGCAACAAAATTCACTTACAAAAAAGTATACTCATCATGACCTATGGCAAATAAATGAATGAATGTAGTAGTTATATCACAAGATTTATTGTACTATAGTCGCAATTCAACAATAATGTAAATTACAAAACAAATGTAAACATCGTAAAAAGAGGGGTTTACGACACGTCATAAGCTTTTTTTAACAAAAGTTAATTGTTGAGATGAATACCATCTGTTGCCACTTCAATGGTTATTGGAGTGAATTCTTAATGTAATGTAATGAGGTTTTAGCAGATTTACACGAATTACCTACTACTTTATTATACCTTCATTATTTTTATAAATAACCACTCAATATCATTTTTTAAATGATCAAATTGTGTAGGTATGTGGCCAGCGTTACGTTACCTGCGACAAAATATTTTTCAATAGTTTCGGTTAACACGTTTCGCCTGATGACATTTTTGACCAACTTTTAATTTTTAATTTTTTAATTTTATTCAAACAATTTTTTATTAAAAAATCAAGTTAAACACACAGTTAAAATTAAAACACAAAACTTACTAGAATGTAGCAAAAAAACACCAAACTAATTATATAAACAATTTTGTTTAGAAACGTATTTATATCTTAAATAATACAAAATATTTTAAAAGGCAACTAATAGGAATATTATAGCGGATTGCACGAGTCAAATTATCAAACTTTTTTGTACTAATTTAACCATCGAAAACACAATTCATTCACCCGAAAATAAATGGCGAAGTAATAATTTTTGTCACTCCGAATAAAATAATATAATAAATTAGTAGGTAAGTAAATTAACAATGCGTAAGTCAAAGGCAAGATTGTATTGAGATTTGAAATGTTTCATCCTTTAGAAATTATTAAACAATGTATACTTTATTTTTTAAGAGTTTTCAAATAGTGTCAGCAAGGCACATTTTTTTGGGTAATAAAGTAATTTACGCTTGCAGCTGGTTGTTTCTTGTTATTTAGACAATGCATTTAGGCATGGACATATCGACACAAAATAAGAAGGTTGAAAGAAATTTAGGGATGTCATAATTTTTATTTTTAACCCTTGCACGCCCGGCATAACATAACTTCGTTAATTTTAAATTTTGAGAAAAACTTTAAAAGATACATTCATATATAATTATCTCAATCTAACGAACCGCAACGCAATTTTAAATGAATCCACGAGCCGGAACGGTATATTTTGGAATTCCACGAACCACAACGGCGCTCCGGTGCGTTCCTGTCCATTCCGAGCGCTGATCAGTAGATAATACATAATATCGTTTCCCGTAAGTATCTATACCTGACAAGTAGGCTTTTTTCTCTGATTTCCACAGCCTACCTCTTTCCGAAGGTCACCCTTCGCCACTGATTTATATATAAAGGGTCCTTTGCAAAACCGTTGAATGTCACAAAATAGATTTTTTTTATTTATGTACCTATGCCATTCGATAGCCTAATAGAGCAACTTTTTGCATTTTTTTACTAGCCAATATCGTCACAGTCTTGAGAAAAATGACTTTTTCAAAAAGCGAACCACGGCTAGATTGCTGATAGTGACGTGTTAGTACCTATTATAAATGTATCAAACTGTCGACACCTTTATGGTTAGGTTAGGTTAAATGCAGGTGAGTTCCAACTACCCGGTCTACCATAATCCAAAATTTTGCCGGCCTGAAACAAAGGAAAGTATGGACGATCATCATTTTTGCAGTGGTTATTTCGTACTTGAATGAAAACTTTTGTTTTATTATTTTTTTCTAATCACAAGAATGTCAACTACTTTTAACAACAATATTCTTATATATTTACTTCAAAATTAAAAACACATTCATTTACTTCTCGACAACTGTATTTTTTTGCAGCCGTTTTACACCTTTAAATGCAGATATCTCAAAATCACTTTACTTACAGGTACATTCACTGGTCTTGCAGTGGATCCTTCATATATATATATATATATATATATATATATATATATATATATATATATATATATATAGTATGTATACTTAATCGAATGTTGCCCACCTGTAAAATCAATCAGAGATACGGCAACTGCAATGACGGCAACTGCAGTACAATTTCAATGAAAATCCCTTTACCTTTGTGTTATTGGAATTAGCCAGTAAACTTAATAACAATCATTGTTCAAAGTTAGCCTATTCAATAATTTAATGAAACATATTTTTATGATTACCGATTATAATAGCTGCTAAGTATCGTAAAATTTGAAAGCCAACAGGTACCAGAGAGAATAATCGTTGCGAAATATTGACAGCCGTTTTATCAGTCACCTTGGTAATTGGTAAATTATATGCCAATGGTAATATGGGTAATAGTAGTTACTGTGATTGAAAAACAGCCTCTTTTTGATGGTCGAGCAATTTAGTGAGAGGTATCTATTATTGAATTCGCATTTTTGTTGCATCATCGCAGATATTTTCAAACTTCTGGTAAAACATTCATTCATCATTACTTTTAGCTTGATACTTCAAACCAAAAAACATTATTATGTAAGTAATAGGGATTATTCTTAAGAAAAATATTTTAAATTTTATATTGACATATTAAATAATACAATCACATAATAATATATTCAATATGCCCAACGACATCTATCGTATAATTGTCATAATAAATTTACGATCTTTTCCCCTATTTCAATAAGCACCATTTATGGCATGTCTCGAAAGTTTAAAAAAAAATAAGCGACATCTCGTTTCGCTTCACATATTGTATGGATTATGTTCGCGTGATTCGAAAACTTTTTTTTATATGAAGTTTGTTTCTCATAATTTCAAGACGTCTGCGGCGGCCCATACAAATCGGTAAGCTATTTAATGAACGCTTACATTTTACGTAAGTGCACATTTATTCAAAATAATTAATAAGATAATTTAAAAATAAATTTTAGGAAAATACATAATTCAAATTAATTGCTTAATTTTATACTATCAGTGAGCTTTTGAAATTTCATCGAGTTTTGTATACCTACCTATTCATCAGTAGTAATGTCGGATTATCTTCTTATTTCCCGTAAATATATCTAATAAGTGTGCTTTCTTCACAGCCTACCTCTTTCCAAAAGTCTACCTACTAACTAATTATAGGTTAGTAGTTCTTTGTACCTACTTATAACGTACCGACAAAAGGATTTTCAAACATATAAAGTACTTTGTTCTACTTAATCCATGACCCAATTCTCAATATTTGATAGGAGTCATTATTCTACTGTTACTTTCACAGGATTCTCAAGATAAACTAGAAATGTCAATTTCAAACGTACTCACATATACCTAGTAATCGTATGCCTGTGGCCTAAAGGTTAAAATAGTTATGATCATTAAGTCCTTTTTGTATCGTCTGCGCCGCGTCGTCCCATCTTTTAGATTTAGATAAATTATTTCGAATGGTAATTTTATTACCAATTTTTTTTTTAATTTTCTGTGGGTTTTCGTATGTTGAACGATGTACTAAAACGTCAATGACATTGAGCTACTTTACGAGCTGCTTGTTAGCGAATTTACAATCTGCCTTTTAAGTCGCCCAGTGTCATCATTGAACAAGCTAACAAGCAGATTGTAAACAATCTACCGAGAAAAGTTGAAAGCCGGTCAACTTTACACGCTACACGCCGGCGTGTGGACCTACTGCGTCTGCGCAGTAGAGCGTAGTAGCAACCTCCCGGTAAAAAAACGAACTACATTCTGTCAAAATAGTCGCTGGTTTGTGGCTTCTCAGCGAATGGAAAGTTTTGTGTGTCATCAACACAATCGCTGTAGCTGAATCGCCCGCTTTTAAATTCGCCAACAACATCTCGTAAAGTAGCTCAATGTAATTGATGCATAATTGATATAGGATTTTTACCGAACGCACGTTTTATAAATTTTGAATTTCAAATTTTAGTTTTTATTCTTTCTTACTTTGACGCTAGATGCCTCTACACCTGCATTTCACTTCCGCTTACGTATTAAGTAATAACTAATAATTAATTTCCGTTTAGTTAAGTTTTCAATTAGAGAAGTAATGAAAACGTCTGTAAGCATTCGTTATCTTCTGCTATAAGATTTCTGCAAAGAATGTGGCTTCCATTGTTTGATAATATAATATTGAAAGCGGCTAGCGCTTGCAACTTTATTCATAAACATTATTTTATTACTCTCCTCTGGAAGCGGTCTTGAACAATATTGCAAAATCCATTTGCCCGGCGGCGGAATTATACTTAAGTATTTTATATTAATTTTAATACCCCACAATTATTGGATATCTTTTTTGTAATAAAATTAATATATTGTTATTACGCACAAAACACTAGGTACCTACTTAATATTATTATCATTATTCTTGAATTTAGAATTATGAAAATTACTACTTTCCCAACTTAGTGTTTTTTTTGCCAGATCTAGAATAAAAAAAACGCATCTGGCATAAAACGTTAAAACTAACGTTTTCGAAACTGAGCTAGAATATTACGTCAGATTTGTTTGAAAATAAACATGCTTTCGTTTTGTACCTTATATTATAAAAATAAATTACATTTTACCTTCAATATTTAACTGTGGCCATAAAAACACCACATTGTCGAGAGTCCGACGATCGCTTGCGCTTGTCGCGCGACAGATGTCATGCCACGAGTGTATGTGAACGGCTTAATGAGGTTACATATACCTGGAATGCGCACGAGCTTTTACGCGCTTTTCGACAAGGCCTAAGCCAAAGTTCACTGGTTGATCCCATAAAACTTCATGTAAATAAGTAATTTTTTTTATTCTGTATGATTGATTGTAAGTCGGCTATAATTATAGATAGTGATTGTACTATCAGGATCCACCTAATCAAATATATTAACCGCATTTTAATTTGATTATTAAATAATTCATCACATTTTAAGTGATGAATTAATATAAAATCGAACCAAATAGAGTCGCCTGACGCATGTGCGTTGCATTGACGTACTCGAAATGATTCAGTAAGGATATCTGCGGTCAAAAATCCCGAGCGTTTCAAATATTTTTCGATCTAGCTAATTACAATACAATGCGTTCATTAACCATACGGTGCTCTGAATAATAATTATATATTTAGATATTTAATCCTTTTATTAATCTGCGGTGACCAGTGACCCTTATCACTTTCGCATTGTTCACCTTTCTCTTCAAGAAATATTAATATTTAATTCGCACTCACATTCTTTTACTTTAGATGCAATTTTTTTCTTATGGTTTTTAATATTGAAATATAATAAACTAATAATGATTCCCCCCACTAACCGTGGCGCCTCGCCGACTTTTTATGTGATGGGGTTTAACCATTAATTATTAAATGCACATACCGACATACTTTCTCATAATATACATTATGTACGAAACAAGTTACTTATAATATTATGATTTTATTAATGGGATAAGAGTAATTTTTCAGAATCAATCCGAATCGTTTCTTAATCACATCTAAAAATCGTGTTTACAAATATAAACTTAATTAATAATACTTATTATTATAGACTTACCATTATTGGTTTAGAGCGACGCCATAGAGCGGGATTTTTTTTACTCACCTCGGGGTTATTTAAATCGCTCTCCGGTATGCAAATATTAACGCTAATGCATTCGAATCTTTGTAGAACCAGATTTTGAGTCATTCGGTCAGCAAAAAATAGACGCCATAGCCTTCTTAATTTGTATATACGTGCCACCGCGGAATGGTGGGTATATAATTTAATTATTTATTTTATTACCTCGTTATTTATTTGTACGATAGTAGTAAATATCTATATAAATATCGACGGGTTAAGATGGATAAAATAGATAATTAAATAAGTAGTTCATTTTATAATGTTATGAAATAAGTATAGTATGTCCAATAATAGAAATACATATACTTATATTTTTGACATAATATAGATGAGGGGATGGCCCCTACGAACCCTTAAGGTAGAGCCACCCCTGCTCACTAATAGTTCGAGTAAAACTACGTCAGTTGAAAATATAAACATCAGAGGAAAGCATTTTGAAATATAATTGATTGTCCAAAAATAAAACTAAATTATATAATTTGCAGATTATTTTATTTAGTAATAATAATATTTAAAATTATATTCGTAACATTGCACATTGGAATAGGTAAAAGTGCGTAAATTTTATTCTATTTTACTTATGCAATAATTAATCACATTGATTTTAAGAAGCTTACAGCTTACTAATTACTTACAGTTTACTTAACACAAAGGAATAATAAAGAAAATATAATGAAATTATGTTTTCGTCTTTTTTTTTATAATAATTTTATCCCCCATGTTGAAATATTATAACTATATAAACATTATAACTCCATTGATCATTAGTATATCTAACTAACTGAAAGAGCCGGCTTTTTATGAGGTCGCTTTGTTTATTGATTGATATAAAATAATAATTAAATTCTTTAAAATGTAAGTATATCTAAGTCAAATAAAAAAACACCAATAATTAAAGTCTAATCCAAAATATGCAAACTTTATCTTGATCTGTCGTAAAAATTCGAAATTTGAATTGGCAGGAAAGGTAATTTGAATAAGTATATTATGCAGTATTTTTTTATAATTATTTATTTTAGTTGGGGCCAAGTAGGAAAAGAAAATCAATCAAAAATATTTGGATTTATAATAATGTATAGACGGTTTATTTCTTAATTAAAAATAATTTTATTATTGTAAAGATGCAGACTTGAAGATAATAAAGGTATTATCATTAATAACCAGGTAGGGGAAACTGGGAATCATTCAGATACGAATTATATTTAAATATAATGTGATCAAGTTACTCTCTAAATTGTCAACAGTTTAAAACTGGATAAGTTGTAACAATCGAAATAAAACCATTTTAATGATATGTAGATAACGTTTTTTCGCATTCTAGAGTATTCGGAAGATATTTGCTAACTGTTGGAGTTGTTCACTATTCTTATATGATATTATTGAGAAGGTAAGCCATGGACCTATCTTATATACTTTTTGTTTAAGCAAACCCTTCATACTGTTTTATATTAACTGAAAAATATAGGTACATAGTTCATGCCATTGAATGATGTTATATTGCACGTGTGATTTTTAGGAACATAATATGGGCCATAATGAGGTTTGAAAAACAGATTTTGTTTTTACGAGAAATGGATGTCAGCCACTTGCTTAACCTATTAGATCCATAGTCTGACTCATAAACAAATTGGAAAATAATATGTGTACTTGTCAGACCCAGGATTTGAACCTGGGACCCACGACGCTACAGGCATATGCTTAACCCGCGTGGCCAACGTGGTGTGGGTGAAATAAGAAGATTTTAACAACCTGTCGATCAGTAGCCTGTATCATGGGTGGGTTTAGACAAAAGGAAATTGGTTGATTCTTTTCATATAAAAATAAATACATAATAGTTTTCAATGAAAAAAATCTACAACGAAAAATTGTCTGAATGATACCCAGTCTCTCTTAATATCAATGCCTGAATGAAGATAAACGTCTTAATTATTACTGAGCCAATCAGCTTACGTGGTTATCTTACCAGTAGGATATACATAAATTTGCATTTAAATTCTCAAAATTACGCCTTCGATTATTGCTTTTGAATAAGTGACGGGAAGTCAAAGATTAAAAGTCATTTTTAATTCATTAATTAATTAATTCTATTGTGACCTTCCCGTTAGACTAGAACTTATAACGAAAGATCTCAAATGTAAACGATATTATGTATGGCTTTGGTAGGTAATTTAGTATAATATTTTCTCTGAGTGTGTCAAGTCTCAAAATTAATCGTAAAGCTAGGTCAAACACTATAATGTCGATTCTTCAATGACAATAATTGTACTATATTATTATGATTATAAGCGATAACTTTAAATTTAGTAAGTATACAAAAATTAAGATCTAAGAAACTATAATATTATATCGTGCATTTGACGGCCGTATGTCTTGATTGCCTTGGAGGATTACGTATCATTCCGCGACTAATCAATGTATATCATTAAATGAAATATAGACATGTACCTACATTAGGCGAATACACAGTAAAATTACACGGGGGGGTCCATTTTGAAAAAAATCCATAATATAATAATTTATTATTATATTATATATGTTATATAATATGGGGTTACCAAAATCAAGGTATATTCCCCATAGCCATACACTTTGAGTCCAGCAATGAACAGCTGGTATGTACTATCTAGCTATAATGCTCACTGCTCACTATGCTATATCGTCACTAAAGAATCCATAAATTGGTTAAAAGAATGCCTATTCAATTTAAAAACCTTACTAAATTAAAAATCTACACTCTATGGTAGATACTGTCGGTCCCTATTAAAAAAGTCGGATCTGCAAAATGCTACTTTTCAGTACGAGTAATCAAAGATTTTTATCCATAAAAGCGTTTATTAATGAAATATTGTTACCAAATTTAGCAAAAACACTTATTTTTAGGTGGTTCGAAAATATATATTACAATTTTTGACAATTACTCGAGAAAAGTCACATGCGACATTTTTACTGGAATAAATTAAGTGTCAGTTATGACAATTTTAATGGGACTATGTTAAAATTAATATATCGAATGTGTCAGTTCCGACAATTTTAACTGGAATTTGATGTAAATTTTATGTCGGATCTGTCGAATAAAGCAATTCAAAGTGCTTAATTTAAAGAACGTACGTACGTATAAAATCGAAATCACAAGTAGATATAAAAGTAGTAACTTACAAAAAAAGAAAACATATTCATAAAATTTACATTGTAAACATAAAAAATATACCTTATAATCATAAAAACTGGATATCGTTGTAGCTTAATAATATTCCTATATATTTAAATAAAAATTTAGCTTAAAAATCCTCAAAAACTATAGTTGGTAATAGTTAACTTTGTTCTTTGTCACTATTACTATCAATGACATCCTCCGCTTATATTTTTTAAAATCTTTCAATATGGGCGAGCTCCATGTAAAAGTTGTGATATTTTTCTGGAATAAGATTAATCTTTAAGTGAAAATCTTTAAGTGTTTCGTGTTGCACATCTTAGCATAACTATAGCTTTTGCAGGTTCACTTAAATCATATTTATACTCAATCGTATCGCATTGTTGTGCATTTACATTTACTTCTGTTACACGATTCTAAAGCATCTTTTGATTAAAAGTATTTTTTGTCGAATTTTTGTTTGCGAGTAATGATTTTGCTTTCTTCAACTTTTGCCCAATGAACTAAGCAATACCTACCACTTCTCAGGAACATAAAATCATTTTGCGATCACTAGTTCTTGCAATGGTTGAGTGGACGCTGTCGCCCTTATTCTGAGTGTGGCCCTTTTCCATAAATCTATGAGTAATGGTGACATTGCATTCCTTGGCTGAAAGCATATGCAGGGTAAATACGATGCGGTTTCTATTCTGGCCACCACAATTTTCGGACCGAAATCTAAATTTTTTACACCGATAATTAATGCGGTTCTTTTATAAAATTGTACAGATAACTTACTAGAAACCTCATTTGCTCCCCGTTTTGGAATTCCTTCGTGCCACATATAACAAGTTCCGATTTTCATTGCCATATTATACACAGTAACATCCAAAGATGGTAACTTTCGTTTGTAATAAAAAATACATACTTCCCCATGAAGAGTCGTTAGTACTTTTTGAAAGTCAAATGTAACAACTACAATACTTTTACTCTGTAAAGCCTCATTTTTATCTTCTTGTTTTCTTGTCTTTTTTTGTCTTCGTCTGTTGCTCGAAAATGCCTGACAAAAGCAATTTTTATTTGGCCGGTGAAATGCTATTTTGAACTTTTCATTCACAATATCTCTGTATTGCCCTTTAGTTAGTGCCTTGTTAGAATATTTATTCAGATCAAACCACTCGCGATATAAATTGAACATTCGAGAGTCACTTAGTTTAGAGTTTTTTAGAATCTTTCCGAATATAGTGCGATTCTACCAGAGGAAAACAGTTTACGTGATCGCATATGCTTTTCACCATCTCGTTATCTATGACGGTTTATTATGGTCGTATTTACCACGTCGATCAGGCTCAATATTATTATCTCTTTCATATTTTTTCCAAGCAGTGCTTCTAATAGTACGTTTTTCAGATGAAATAGTATTCAGAAACATAGTCTAATAAACATTTCTCTTTTTCTTATCCTCAATAGGCAGATAATAAAGAAATGTGTTTCGTCGATCATGCTTGGTTGAGTTTTTTGACGACCTTTGGAATTTTCTCGGTATATTTTACGTCTAGAGACCAAAATTTGTGAAACATGTCTAGTAGTTGCTCTTCAGAAAAAAAATCATAGCACTTCACGCGGCATTTTGGTATGGATTCTTCAAACATTTTTCACTAGCTGAAAAATAAAAATAGTCATTCTAAACGATATACCAAACAAATGAATGAAGAATTATATATAATATTATTATTAATAGAAGAACAGAATTGTCGATGTACAGTGAAAATAGTCGGTTGTACCACTTATGACATCAGACATAAAGTTTTGTCCAATTAAAAATGTCAGATGTCCCACATCCGACAGAGATCTTCTTAATATGTAGGTTAAAATAGTCATATCCTCCACAACCGACATTATTTGAAAATACCTTGTTGTGAACTATTTTTAGTAAATGTAAAAATATGACAATCATAAAATATCTACTTATTTAAATTTATAAGAAAGCCAGTTAAATATAATATTTTACTTAACCTACCTTTCCTGTCAGAATAACCGTTGAGATTTGAATTTCCAGTGTTCATTTCTGTTTTTTTCTCCGGGAATCTGTCACTATACTTTGATCCTAAAGCAGTCTTATCCTTTGTGACCTATTGCTTGCCATAATGAATAAAAATACGGATTATAAAAACTTTTCTAAACGTTTATAAAAACATCCGTCTGGTAAGAACCGACATTGGTATTCAGACACTGTCGGTGGATCATTTTTAACTTGAGTATCTCGGAATTTTTCAAACAAACAAAAAAAAAACTGTGATTGTGGTATAATTGTTTGAAGTGTTTAAATAACTTTTACGTGATAATCCGAAAATGATAAAATTTCAGATCCGACTTTTTTAATAGGGACCGACGATACTATATTATACAAGTAATATCGAAGCATTTTAGCTAGAGCTACTTAGAGAAACCCCCATTTTCCATTTCGTTCATTCTAACCTCCCTAAATTGGTACATATATGTAAAAGTTGAATTAGTGTTCTGGTATAGTTATTTATTATATTCTATGATAATCAAAGCAACAAAATTTCGCCGCAATCGATATTTTAGGTACTACGTATAGAAAGTTACCTTATTAAGAAAAAACTAATAAAAATGTGTATTTGCTAGTACAGAATTCAAAACTGGGACCTGCGACATTATGTAAATATAAGCCAACGCGTAAGTCGCTTGGCCATCGCCTATAAATATATTTGAAGAACTTTTGAGAATTTATATTAAAACCAATAAAAAAATCTTTTTGAAAAAAGTAAGACACCCCGCAGGAGTCGAACCTGTATCTTTCGGGTATCGCACCCGTGCACATATACCACTATGCTAAAGGCATCATACTTAATTGCGAGAGATTTTAACTAATGGGTTTTAATACTCCCTGAAGCGCTTTCAAAATTGAGCTACTATTGGCGATCAGCTTTTGTATTTTAATTCAAAGTTGGTACCTATTACTATAATTAAACTAAAAATGATGTATGTTCAATAATTAGAATGTTACATTCTTAAATTTTGTGAATTATTCATTAACACTTTCTATTGTTTTCATTCCGGACCCTATGTGCCCTGCCCTCCCGTGTGTGCCTGCTTGAGGTACCTACACTATATTCGCAATGAGTCAGTTAAGTATATTAAAGTAGGCAGGATATCAAAGATCAGTTATAACGATAATAAAGCATTTACATATTATTATACCTAGTACCTATCATCCTGGATGTGGTTGATATACTGATAAGTTTAAAAATACCTATATATAATTTAATATAAAGATTTATTTCCACCACATTTCTACCCAACACTTCTACGATATTTTATTACCCAAGAACAAAGAAAGAGCTTTCGTGTTTTTCTAACAATTCATCTAAGACACCAGCATCGCGGTGTATGTCCGGTTCCGCCGGAAGTACCCAACTGTCGGTCTTCGAGCAAAGACACGGCGGTCGTGGTCGTGCGCAGTAGGTCTTTAGTTTTTATTTATATATTTTTTGAATATTTGTTGTCAACAATATGCACGTGCTCAGGGGCAGTCAGCACACTAGCACACATTTCCTGACGGGAAACCGTATCTACGTCCATCTGACATCTATGCACTCTGAATATCTTATTCATTTAATTTGATAGTATCACCGGAATATCTTTGCTTGTTTATTTTGTCACTTTAAAAACGGGTAGTTCCTTTAAGGGGGATCCTATATGCCAACAAAGAACCTAGCGGAAAAATACGAAGCTTGCAATTTGAGAATTTTTTTTGATAATTTACAATGTCAACTGTCTTAATTAATAAATAATATGTATCTGAAAAAGTCAAAGATAAACTAATGGCTCAAATAGACTCAATGACGATCGGTCATATAAATGCCGAAAAACCCGTTTCTTATGTTGGCGTCCTGTGTCACAGGGTGTCTGTCACAGAAATACGATGTCATAGCTGTCATACAATATGTATGTATAATATGTCGGAATGGCATAGATACGATCATAGACACTAAGTCACTCTTAGCATATAATATGTGCCCTATCATCATATAGTCTATTTGAACCTTTAGGTTCCTTAGGCACTTAAGTTCCGTTTCTTACAAGTTAGTAACGGGCACTTTTATTATATTATAATATAATATCTTTTAGAATTTATTGTTTCTACAGATGTGATTTTTTTTAAACGAGGGTTGTACATTATGTGTTATTACAATTAACAATACTAGGTATTATATGATAATGATAAAGGTATGGTAATGTACCAATTTTTAAAAAAGGGAGGTCCATAGACAATACAGCTCTGCATTTTGAGGTCTTAAGCAATGTAATTCCGCCACTTATCAATGAATTGATACTAAAATGTTTCGTATCCGGAAACTTGCACGCATGTAGTCCGCCGTATCACACTTCACCGTGAAAATTTGTAGGTATCAGAAATATATAGCCGTATATTAAAGACCATCCAACCTCGTTGGGTCGTGTAGTACTGACATACAATTCATCTCTAAATACAAGACGGTTCTTGTCGGTTTACACTTTACAGGAATCCAGCAGAATTTTTTTTTGAAAATAGCCAATATACCTACTGGATTATTTGTTAGGTTAGGTTGCACTTGAATTCATGAATTTTGCCAAAATCAGCTATGGAAATTGAATTAATGTTCAAATTGAATCTAATAAAATTGGAGACCGTATAGTATACGATATCGATAAGAAAGCTCACGGCTAGCTGTGCCACGGTGAAATGTTTTACATTCAATTTACATGTAGGTAAACAAAATGTTTACGTATCAAAAAATATAAAGTCGCGAATTCGTTATTATGACATAGGTTTTAGTTTGTATGCGTTTCAAAACCGTATTTTTCTTTTGAATGCCATGCGAAATACTGACATTGTTTATTTAATAGAGATATAAATGTTTTTTTTTTCTATTACAATAGGTGGTTACTGGTTAGTCAACTAGCAAAGGAAAACAATAGACTGCACGTTATTATTAGGGACAGTTAATCGGGGCCTCGCCTGAGAGTTCATTCCCCGCGAAGAAAGCAAAAGTCCACGCGTCAATTATTGATTGTCATCATTATTAATATTCAAGATCATCTGCCGAACAAAGGATTGACAATCGCTAATAGACAACTACACCATACATAGGCATACTGTCTGGGGAATTTTGACTGTTTTATTTACACTTCCGTAGAAGGTTTGCGTATTATATAAAAATGCAAATATTTTTAATTTAAATTAACGGCGACAAGCGACGCATGGACAATTTCTTCGTGAACGGCTGGAATGTCTTCTTCAAGTTTTAGAAGGGATATTTATTTAGCTACATATTTTTTCAGACTTATACGCGGCGTAAATGTGAACTCTGCCATTCTTGGTGATGTTGGCTTGTGTGTCTCTGATAATTACCTTAGGAATCGAGGGCATCCGTTGTTTGTTCTCACACGGTGCAGAACTAACCTGCCATTGGTAATGCCAATTGGGAGGGCAATAACCATGTTTAATGACATCGCTTAGGATATTGATATATTCCACTTACGTGAAAATGAATTTAGGTGGACGTTGTTTTATAAGTTTTTAAGATAGGGTCTATCAAATTTCATTCTGTGTGCTTCCATCTACTTTTATTTTATTATTTTGTTAATTTTGTTATTTTATTTTATTTATTATTTTATTACTTATTGTATTATTAACTCACACTTCTCTGTATTTTTGTTTTTAAAAATTATTAACACTTATTTTATGTCATGTCGTGAACGCTTTGAATGTATAATTTGTTATGTTCATTATATGTAAAATAAATAAATTTGATTTGATTTGAAAGTATCCACCGTCTGTTGTCCACAACATTAATCACGTTCCTTGGCAATGTCCTCTGTATGATACCCGTAGACAGCGGCTTCTTGAGGATCTAAGTAAACAAAAGTATCAATCGCCACTGGATCTCGGCCGAATATCAAGGCGTTTCAGTGTATCCAAGTGTTTCTGAGGAAGTGTGGCCTTCAAATATAAATTGTATTTTTTATTTTGTAAATTTAAATTGTAATACTTACATAACTTACTACATGCAAAAAAATGGTTATTTATAGTCCATAAGCATCCGTTGATTCCCCCTATGACATGATCAGGTACACAGCAGGTCAATAACATAATGATTTTGTACACATACCAACTGATTGTGATTGATATAAAAATCAATCCCGAAGGATTCAGGATTTTATTTACTAATCCCGGAATTCATACGTATCGAAAATTGTCTGGGATCCTGTGTTTCTGAATCCTTCATCAAGCTTTAATTAGGTTACAGGGCTTTTGGGATAGAAAAAGAGGAAGCACTAAACTATTAGCTTATCTACTAGAGTTTTCATTTCCGGGATCCCACAAAACAATATGGGGTCATCCGTTGACATATTGGCAGCAGAAGAAAACGATGTTGTAAAAACACGAGCGTGGTAGGTATTAATGTGTGTTAAGCTGATTTTTAACCATAGTCAACAGTGTTTATCAGTTATCTGTTGATGAATTAATAATGACATTTATTACTATCAATATTCGAATGATGCGACTATATTTTGTAAGTCAACCCAATATGTAATTAATTAATATATTTATATTTGGTGAATACCTGTGTGAAAAAAATAGGTTCTTGTCGGTTTATTGTAAGCCAGCGGCAATTTTTTTTTTGAAAATAGCCAATATACTGGAGTACTGGACTATCTGTTGTTAGATTAGGTTAGGTTTTCATTCATAAATTCATGAATTTTTCCAAAATCACCTATGAAAATTGCGCGGTTCCCAACTGGTAGTAAACCGACTTGTAGGTACTTACTACAAAAAATATTTTGAATCACCACTAAGTGAAATAATATAACACATTAATTATTTATTTCATAATGATTCATTATACCTACCTAACAAATGATATTATAATAATATGTATAAGTACATGTACTTAATAATTTTTTGATGCAATACAATTTTAATACAAGTGAGTTTGGCCATCGCATGCGTGAGGTCAGTGTGAACGTGCCCCTTGTTTGTTTGTTTGCTTATATTTTATATTATTATCTATTACGTAGTTTAGTTTGTAGGTACCTATTTCTATTACTTGAGAACAATGGAATGTTGGATTACGAATTTTTCTACAAATTATTATTTAAGTCGCATCCGGGGATATGATTTATTATTTATTCTATCAAAATAACAGCTATCACGAAAGTATTGTCATGATAAGGATCGTGATATATATTAAATAGTTTAATAATTTAACTAACTTCCCAGTACTGCTCCCTATGTGAGAAAATGTGATGTGTTGAGACTGACTAGTGAATTTAGTACTACATAGCAGTGGCGAGGGTTTGAGGTAGGCTCTTAAAATTCGCCATAAATAGTGCACACTAATCGTCACTAACTATCAGTTATCCTTATTTGTTTTAATTGAACTAAGAATACAATTGAAGAGTGACATTCCAAACCGGCCTAAGTCTAAAAATCTGATTTTGAGATAATCATATTTTTGTGATTTGCAATTTACCTCTTAACTTTTCGGTACTATAATGTTTGGCAATTTTATAGAAAATTCAAAGACTCGAAAACATAGTATATAAATAACTTTAAAAAGTATAGTAAAACTCCAAAAAAATTCATTCAAAAACTGACTTTTTTTTCAAAATGGCCCTAAGTCTGTACTAAGTACAGTTTGGGACACAATAAAATAAAGTTTAGTGTCTTTTGTGTATACAATTATGATTGTGTAATAGAATGTGGTCATGGACAGTTCTGTTGGGATGATTAATGAATAAAAATTATATAAAATTTCTTTCACTTTGATGCATTTTTTGATAAAAAGGTAAACATTGTAACTTTTACAGCATAATAATATATTATATAATAATACTACAATGTAGGATCATTTTCAATAAAAAAATAGTTTACTGATGTGCACATGAACTTATAAAACACAAATTCTCTAATATTTCGTCTGACATTTCTAATCTGACGTGTTACAATATTATATTATGGCCGCTTGAAGCCTAAATGTAGCAAAAAGAGTTCAACTGCGCATGCGCATATATCCTTAGGCCAGTTTGGAAAGAATCAACCGTTACCTTAGTGCTGTTTTGAGAAAAAAAAAGGCAAATAATACTACAATGTAGGATCATTTTCAATAAAAATGTGCACATGAACTTATAAAACACAAATTCTCTAATATTTCGTCTGACATTTCTAATCTGACGTGTTACAATATTATATTATGGCCGCTTGAAGCGTAAATGTAGCAAAAAGAGTTCAACTGCGCATGCGCATATATCCTTAGGCCAGTTTGGAAAGAATCAACCGTTACCTTAGTGCTGTTTTGAGAAAAAAGGCACATTTCGACATCAAATTTAAGAGACTTAGGATTTTTTGTAAAATATAAGTTTTAGTGAGAATATAGATCTCAACACACTCTATCGGATTCCATCAAAACATGAAAATTTGTAATTTTGGACTAAGGCCGGTTTGGAATGTCACTCTTCAATTTACAGATGGTGCTGGTTAGGTTTTAAATTTCCATTATACCCTGCTTAACCAAACTACAATATAGTTAAGGTATGACATGGGCGATCCGACAAAAATTGTGCACACTTTTTCAGTCATTCAGTCAGATTTCATCATCGTTGAATTAAAAATACATAAGTACCTATTACATATGATAATATGCCATCGGATAGTTTTTTTTTAAAATTCATTAAGCCATGCTTATACCAAACCATAATCAATAAATAATATTCATCTATCTATAAATATCTAAAATTATAATATAATGGTTTCATGACATAATTTTATATATTTTATAGATAAACGAATATGTTTTTACTATTACATGGCTTAGATTAAGCATGGTTTAATTGAATTTTAAAAACTAACACACACTCTATCTACACATTTTCAACGAAAACAAATAAGTTTGATAACAAGCTTAGTGTGCACGATGTATGTTGAATCTTAACAGTCTACCTCACCCTTCACCACTGCTACATAGTAGTGGATTAATATTACTTATTTTATTATTTTTAACAGTTTTAATTAGGTATATCTGTATTTTTGGACGGTGTGCTTGATTGTCTTCTTTGACCAATTATTATATACCTACTCATGGTTTACAATATCCAAAAAAATAATACATACAGCATTGATATACTTATGGAAGTATGGACGCTAAACCAAGAGATGTCACGGAGACTTGAAGCTTTCGAGATGTGGCTGTATAGACGCATCCTCAAAATTCCTTGGACTGACCGGGTGACAAATGTTGAAGTTCTCAATCGAATGGGGAAGGACCGAGAAGTTCTACGTAGTATCAAAACCAGGAAACTACAATACCTCGGCCACATTATGAGAGGACAAAAATACAGCATTCCCCAACTTGTCATTCAAGGAAAGATCAATGGGAAGCGTAGCAGAGGACGGCGCCGCATTTCGTGGCTTAAGAACCTCTGTGATTGGTACGAGTGCAGCTCCACCGAGCTGTTCCGGGTAGCAGACGACAAATATAATATCGCCTTGATGGTGGCCGACCTCTGCTAGGGGATGGTACAATAAGAAGAAGATTGATATACTACTATATGAGGAGTTCCCATACAAGTGTCATTTTAAAAATGTACCAGAAAAGAAGATTTATTACGAATATCGTCTTATAATATTTCCTTATAGGTATAATGCGTCAAGACCGTTTACATGGATTCTCGAATTTCACCCGTATTGCCCTGGCTGTAAAATTTTCGTTCTTGGAATAGTGACCCTAAGGGTGTCTGCAACCCAAAGCTTGCAAGCTACCAAAAAATCATGTCTGAGCGGACAGAGCAAGTCGTCATGCACTGACTATTAGTTAGAGTAATATGCAAGCTAGATCGGGCTTACTCATAATTATTGCCTGGTCGTTTTCGAGACAAATATTAAGTGAGCTTATATCGAGTTAAGTCCGCTGATATTAAAACAGTAAGTTTTAACACTGGCCGAGTCGCTGAAAATCGGGCGTCATTTTAAGAAGCATATGATTCATCCAGTAGTATATCAATGACATACAGTGTATTTTAAAATCAAAGAATATCGGCCATGGCTGCTTATTATTGTATGTATTTATAAATTGAAATTTGATATCGTATGATATTATGTTAACTCAAGAGTTAAACACAAAACCTATTTTTTGTTTTTTGTTTTTTTACAAAATTATAACAATACAATCGGCCTGATTTTTTTTAAAATCACGTCCGTACCTGCCTACCCATATTTCAATAAATTAAAAATTCTGCACTGTGCTGTCGAGCAATAAAAAATATCAAACACATAGGTAAGTACTGCAACGGTATTAAGGGCCACACGCATAGAAAGCATATTTTTATAATATCGCTTTGTAAGTAACTTTGTATTGCTTAGTTTACTTTTTTCCAACTCCGGTAGCCCTTTAAAATTTATCACCCATTCTTTTCGTAACTTTTTACGGACCATGAAGGACATGCCAACACATATTATTTGCAAATTAGCTTGATATAATAACTAATGAAAGTTCTAACTCAAATATTTTGTGTCTCATTGTTTACAACTGGCTTATTATAATATTTATAATATTGTAAGGTTTTACGTACAACAACTTCTTACTGCAGTGACGTCCGTAAGCAAAAAGCCACCCTTTTTTGTGATTTTACCGAGGTTTTGACTGCGACTCATTGTCATATCGCCTTTTCTCTTCTAGAAGGGGATCCCCCGATCAGGTCCTCACTGCAATTCTGTTAAATAACTTCACAATTTCGCCAAGCTCTTCCATCTTGCTCACCACCAGGGCACTTTTCAATTCGTCGACATTCTCATAGATATCCGCAATTTGCAGGTGTACCCTGTGATATTCATATTTAGGGCATTGTACTGCTATATGTACAATGTCCTCTAAATCTAAAACAACACATTCATCGTAGAGCTGTAAATTGCTTCTTCCCATGAGGTCATCAAATCTTTTACCCATTGTGTGCCCTGTTCCTGTGCCACCATTAGACCTTCTACTTTCATTTTTAATTGCAAATTCGTTGACAATTTATCTTATTATTATTTATTTTAGTTAATTTTAAGCAGACAAATGTACCAAAAACCTTTAAATTGATAAACCCACTATCTATGTACTGAGAATTCGAGCAATTCCACAAAAACTATTCTCAAACAGCGGAGGTTTTAGGTACGTTGAGGTCTATCGCGAAGACAGGTTTTGAGGCACTATGTTTCTTCAAAATCTTGTGCGATAAACCGCCATTAAAATACAACAATATTTTTTTTTTTTAAATAAAAATTCCGATTCGACTATTTCTTAAATGATCTCGATATTTTCTAACGAAATGACTCGTCTGTTTCATGGAAAACATCCCCTATTCTAAACAGTTTGTTGTTTAGAATTATATAAGTCCCTACCTAACAATATAGGTACCTATATACAATTTAAGGTTGTCCCAAGTAACGCCCATGGTGACCGAGCGCATCATGCTTATAATGTCTTGGGCTCCGGGTTCGAATCCCGGGCTTAGCAGAATTCACATGTTTATTTTCAATGCGTGTTTGGACCCAATGCATAGACCTTACAGGTTGAGCAACTGGCTAACATCCATTTCTCGTAAACACAAACTACTATTTAATTACTACATAATTTATTTCGTACCAATTTAATGATACACGTGTGTACTAACCCACCTACTTGCATATAAATGTAGGTATACCTACCTTTTTTGATTGTGTTTATTGTAAAGACTTTCATGTCATACGATTCATCGCAAATGTATTTATTTACTGTGCAGTCGCACCTGAACAAAGTGAACGTCGTTGCCAATTAACATAATTCAAAAATGCAAAAATTCCGTAACAAATATTTAGAAACGCTCGTCATCGCCGTATTTCTGTATCCAATACAATCTTAGACTATAGATACAGTATTGCTAAATGAAGTAGGTATCTACGCATTTCACACGTAAAGACTGTGTTTGTAGATATTTTTTCTTTTTCATTTCGATATGTACTTACACGAATTACATCTTCATAAAGAAACGATCACATCCAAAGATATCGCAAAAATATGATTTTCTGTGTTAACTTGATAATTTTTCACTTCTTTCTTCCCATCTGTCAAAAAATCATTTTGAAATCGCTTACGATGCTCATAAGTCGGTCCACATAATATTTAAAATCGACAGAACCATTTAATTAAATCAATGCACTGTATAAGTGGGTACGTGGGCAGTATATTTTTTCTGGTGGTAGGTAATACTTTTAAAAATATACTTAAAATTTTAAATTTTGAATATTGTACCTACTCGAACAAGGCATTTGACCCTCTCGAGTGGCACGATTCAGGGGAGGCATAATTCAGAAAAAAAACATTTCTAATGATATTATTTAAAAAAAAAATGTATGTTATTCAAATACATAAATGAACTTTGGTGATGAAGCAATTTTTTCCATGTCACTAGACATTCTTTTATAAATAATTGTGTTTCCTTCCTCCATCACAACATATCTATCGATTTAGAGCGGAATGCAGAAACATTTGTCATAACTAAAATTTCCTTAGCAGAAAACACTATGCAGAAACACTGTCCTTAGTTAAGATCATTTTTATTGAAAATAATACCATATTTAAAAATTCTCGTTAGGTAAATTAGGTAAATTATTTTATAATCGTTAAACGATGACAAAAATATGACAACTGCATTTTATAAATGCAATAACTATAAATACATATTAATATTTAATTATAATACTCTTATGTTTCCGTTATAAGTCATTATACGTGATTCCACAGGCACCACAAGTTTTTTTTTAACATGGTAACACTAGCATCAAGTGTCATTCTTCATCTGGTATTTTGTATTTCTGCGGTCTGGCGTATAAAAATAAAATAATATTCTGCAAGTACATGCCAAACGAATTAACACTATCAATATCCATATTGAGATACATTGTCAAATGAATTTGAGTGTATGGACTGTGTTATAGACATGCGAATTTATTTTGACAGCAGCTGTCAGTGTTAAATGGTAATACAGAATGGGGCGTGTTCATAACAAAAGTAGTCTATGGTTAAGGATTCCTTAACTCTATACTCAGGATTGTCTATAGTTAAGTCATCCTTTTCGGCGACTTATCCTTCCTTAGGAACGAAATCTTAGATTGTGCATTCCGCTCTTAGACGCTTTATATTATAATTCAGAATGTTTTATTTTTTCATGTCATAATTTTTTGTACCTATATATTATTTTGATGACAATACATTACTTAATTGCTTAAACTTAGCAAATTTAGACCGACGCGCATATATAATCATGAATTATATTAGATATAGGTATATTTTGTATAGACTTATGTAATTTTTGTGATGTGCCCAACACTCTATCATAATAATATGTGCAAAATACTTTTACATCGATTGCTCTGTGACTCGACTTATTTGGATGTTTTTATCAATTAATTATTGTTTTTTATCATTTAGTAAAATATACAAAAATGCATTTGCAGTGCATAATAATTGATACTATTGCAATAAGATTAATTATAATTGGAACAGTTAGAGCTTGTAACAAAAAATACTTCCATAGTCTATCTATATTATATTATTATCTCCAACCTTGGACACTTTTTTCATCTCTTGAATAATTTCAGTTATATTTTTCCTCGTAGTATTTACAACTGGAATTTAATATTATATTTTTTCAGGCATAACTGTAACACCCACACTTATTTTAATTTTTATATAAGTAAGTACTTAATTTTAATCAAATTAGTCTATAAATATATAGGTAAGTATGTATTTTATATACTTAATTATTTTAAAATAATACAAACCATTATCAGCCAATTTCAAAAGAAAAAAATGCTGGACATATTGTGTGAACCATTAACAAAACAAATCTTAATGTGATGTAATGTAATGAAAACAACATCTGCGTGTCGCATCTAACAAATTTCACTCTACAAGGGTCGCAAAGCAGTAGCTAAATGTTCCATCGGCGCATGCGCAGGTGCGTTCAATCATTCGTTTTGGCTAGCCACGTGATGTCATTGTCTCGGCACGGTCACACCTGTTTGCGTGGAAGAGAGTTGAGAGATTACCAGCTGTTTTGATTTATGATCATGTCGCAGGCAAGACGATTCTGTATGTGTGACCGGGCTAAAGTTTTCTTGCACATAATACTAAGATTAAATCGGTAAAACATATGGATGTTAAGAAGGTATCTACCATCTTAGGACCATATGCATAGTCATACTTAGGATAATAAGTTAACTATGCGCATGTTAATACATATTTGCGACAATCTAAGATGCATTCCCATTTCAAGTTGATAATGCATAAAGCTTGATATAACTATTTTTTAAGTTTTTAGGTTTTCGAAATCATTATAGGTAGGTACTTTGTATTCCTTCGAGAAAATACACATGTACGATGTACCCAATATTACTTGAACCGTATTATGTAGATTTGTTTGTACTTTTGAGAGTAGATACTTGATATGTAATAATATTACCTATTTGGCAGGCACGTGTACTTAATGGCACGTGTCAACGGTTTAACTTAACCTTTTAAATACCTAAGTATTATTATATCAATATCCTACTTGGTGTTTTATTACGATTTTTTTAATTGTGTAAAATGTAAGACACTCAATAAGAGTTTAAATCAGTCGAATCAAGCATTTAGTATTAAAATACCTGTAGGTACAGTATTTTAATATGACCAAAAACCCTTCAATAATGTATGTCTTTAAGCGATCCATTGGCAATTTTTCGTAGGGATCTGTAGTAGATTTATCACACAGAACAGATAATTCTCGTGTCAAGCCTATCAGGCACCATTAGCGAGGGGTGCAAGATTAGTAAATGCGCTCCCAAAGACATATACATTTTCAGTGATGAACTTTACATTTTGTTTTCTAAATTTTATTTTTCTGTATTGAATTGCACTTAAGTATGTTTTGGTTTAATTTGTTTTTCTGTTATTATTATTATTATATTCTATATTTTAATATTTGTTATACCTAATGTAAATCTCATGTTGTGTACGTCTTGAATTCAGATTTATTATGTCCACAATGTTTTGTATTCTTAAATAAATAATAAATAGAATTTCAATAAGCTATAGGTACTATATACCAATATAGTACATTTTGTCACATGGTTTTGAATGTGCAATAGTGTGTGTAATACACCAATATTAAATTAGTGTCAATGCATAAACCGAGTGCAGTTGTCAGTATTCGACGTATGGCGTATTCTTGACACGTGTTTAAATTTATCCCGTATTCTTCCTTACTCGAGATCGGTTGCCAGCTTCTCCTTCGTTGTTAGGTATTTCAGTTCCCATTATTTCCGAGTTCCATGAGTTCTCGAGCTTTCACGTACCTACCTGCATAGAGACGAAACCAAACCAAATATTTTAAGTAATGAGTACGTACTATGAACAGTTCGATTGAACTGCTCTAGTACCAATCATGGAGGTTATTAAGTTAAAAAATGCGGCGTTTACCTCTGCTACACTTACCGTTGATCTTTTTTGCTTGTCAAGTTGGGGAATGCTTTACCAAAGGCCTAAACAAAAATGAACCATAAGTGCGAGTGAGAAATTATTCGGCATGCTTACATGCGTTAGAGTAAGATAGAATTTATACGGCTGAATTAAATATTGTTTGTACACGTCGCCGGTAAATATTGGTTTGAATGACTCAATTCATTCAAAAACTGCGACCACGTATTGCTCAGATTTATTGTTTTTGTGTTAAATATAAAGTTATGGTAATTATTTTTAGTTAATTTAGTAGAAAAATATATTATGGATATATTGTGTTTAAATTTAGTAGCCGTACTAAGAAACAACATGATGGTGTAACTTTTCATAGATATGTTAATAATAATAAAATTGAGGTTCTACTATGCGTTATATGCACGAATTACCTACGGCTTCATATAGTTAAACAATACACACTCTCTTTATATTATTACTCTGAGGCTGTATGTTTGTCCTCTCATAATATGGCCAAGGTACTGTATTAATGTAACATTCTTCATTGAGAATATTATATAATTCGGAATCATATTTATATTTCTGAGTTGTTCCCGAAGAATATATTATTGATTATTAGAATTTCAGCAGTCAATCGGTTAAGAGTTGTACGCCACGCTTGCAATAATATTATGATCTCTGATTAGTATTCAAAGTTAGGCTTTTGACATTACAAACTGTATTCGCCGACTGCAGCTGACTCACTCTTGCATAAATTTTCGTGGTATGTGTCTCTTTTTTGCCGTACATTCACTTCTTCATAACAACAACAATTTCAATACCTCTTCAAAAGTATGTGTCCCTGATACATTTTTTATTGTCACTCGATTTAACACAAATAATTGCTGTATTTTCTTTGTAAATCTACTGTAAATGTTTGCAGAACACAGATAATAAATAGAATACCGATAGGCTATATTAAATACGCCACCCGAAACCCGAACGAGTGTCCTACGAAAACGAAGCGCACATTATGCACGTGCAATAGTGTGTGTAATACACCAACATTAAATGAGAATAAATACATAAACCGAGAGCAGTTTTCGGTATTCGACGTAAAACGTATTCTTGACACGTGTGTAAGTTTAACACGGATTCTTCCTTACTCGAGTCGGTTACCTGCTATCGCCTCATCCGTTATGTATTTCAGTGGGTCTATTCTATACTTATCGAACACTAAATTGATAAATAGTATCAAACTAAGGGTAGGTTTGTATCAAAATATTAGCACTTATTGTAACAATTACACGAAGCCGGTTTTTATTGTTGCAATAAGTGCGATATTTTAACAGCAGCAAGATAGGTGCTGTTAAAATATAGCACTTATTGCAACAATAAAAACCGGCTTCGTGTAATTGTTACAATAAGTGCTAATATTTTGATACAAACCTACCCTAAGTTTGATAATATTTTTCACTTTATCACTTTAGCGGTCGATAAGCATAGAATAGACCCACAGTTCCCATTATTTCTGAGTTCCCTGGTCAAAATACTATGATATTACATCGACAATTTTATGACACGATACCTACACTATGCAACGTCACGTTTTCTCTCAGCATGGCGGCCCTAAATGTAATGTTTGCTACACATGAATCTAAAATGCGATATTGTTTAATCGTTTGCCATGTTCACATATTTTATACGTCCCATGTCTCCAATATGCCACCCTATATGTCTCAACAACCTTTTCAAAGTTGCACTAGGAGCGTTTCAGGAAGAACTTCACATGACCCGGTCATGAATAGCCAACACTAAAGTGTGTAGAATTCCTAGTTTGAATTATAGTTAGCTATACGAGATATTTTCTATCATTGTACAATGATGCAAAATTATTAAAAGCTAAAAAATTCCTCTCGTATCGGCCCAACTGAGGGTTGGACAGACTTGGGTAGCCTTTTGCAATAAACGATCAAACCATTGATGTTTATAAAATATCTGAACATCAAAGTAAATTGTTTCAGAACACATCTTATTTAAGTATGTACGTAGGTACAATATAAATACTTATATAAAATACACATCTGGCGTTTGGTTTCAGACACGCTGGGGAAAAAATAATTATGACGTGCACATAGGTACAAATTGACACTTATTATAATGCCAGTAGAGTTAATTTTATAATATGTAGGTATTTGTTCGATTATTATTATAAGGTTGTGATTACAGCCCAAGGCCTACTATATTCAGGGTAGCTATAGCACGAATAACTATAAAAAGGTAGATCGTAGTGGTAGTTATTGATTTGGTATACCTAGGTATCTACTTCGAATGCAATAATATGGTAAACTGTTTGTAAAAAATGATGATTGAAAAAAAAATCGATGATTAACTTTGTCACCTCGTATTTGACATTCAATATTTTTGATAGGGAGAATTAAAACGTTTAAAAAAATCAGGTAATCAAATTAAATTAAACAAAATTAGTTTATTTTTCATTTGATAGTTTTTGTATAACATTATTTAACTCACCCTGTCAAAAATATTGCATGTCAGATACGAGGTGTCAATGTTAGAACATCGATAGGTATGCTAATTACCTAATATGAATTGAATATAGGTTACACGTTATCACATTGCATTCGAAGTTAAACAATAACTAGCACTACCATAGGAACTCGCAATTTAGTAGTGCGGCCTGCTATAGGCTATATACTTACGGCTTTGTGACAGCTTCACTTTTATATATTCTGTCTTTATAGCTTTGCACGAATGAGTGATAGATGCATTTATCACTCATTCGTGCGCCTCATATTTTTAACCATGAATAAGTACCTAAGTATTAATAAAGTCAGCTGGCATATACTTTCTAAACAATAGATTTGTAAGCTCCTGTTGTTGAGGACATGTTATGTATTATAGTCAAAATAATTTCGGCAAATTATCATTGTGGGTGGTAAGAGCCGCTACTTGTTCCTAATAATGATAGTGAACAAAGTTGGTTAAATTTTGTTTAGTAGGTCAATAATAATTACCTATGGACGGATTTATCATGTACAACAGAACATTACTTGAAATAGGTAGATATAGTAAGAATAACACTCTAATTCCAGGTGTAGGTATATATTTCACGATTACTAACACCCAAATATAAGTACCTACTATCTGTACAATTAATATCTTAGCGTAATGCAGAAACTCGCTGATGAAGTAAGTAGCAATAATTACAAGATAAAAAGAACTTTTTATATACAACGTTTTTAAATTCTGTTGAACCATATAAACTTAACTTGACTAGCTTAAACGATAAAAAAAAATTGTACTTGATATGTCATATTGATTTCCACAGTAACGCACGTAATGTATATTATTAATAATTTAGTTGCTAGGACCCCAGACCCAATAGCAACCAATAATGGTGTAGAAATAACTTTTCATACAAAACAGAATTAACTGAAAATGAATTCAATTCTACTTAAAGATGGCTAAAAGTATTAAAAAAATGCATTACCATCGTGTTCTGATATATTCTAAAAGTTTAAAATGTCTAGCTAGTCGGGAAGTTAGTTAAAAATCGATTGCAAGATTTGTACCGGACAAATAAGAATACGAGCTAAGAAAAACGTTGTAAAATAGGTTTAATTATTATATTATACTGTAATACAGGCGACATGTTTAACTTATCTGTTGACCGAAAATAGATCCTCGACAATGACACTGCGTAACATATTATGATTAGGGAATCCAATCCCGAGCCAAAATTCTGATCCCGGGATTTCGGGATTACAATTTGACAATCCCGGGATCCCGGGACTGGTCCCGGGATTGGCATTTTTTTCATTGTTAATATAAAAAAAATTATATTTACAAATAACATTGATAAAATCGGTCAAAAATAAATCTAGTATAATTTATACTATTGAAGACATTTATTGTTAATATTGTATACGTTCAATCTTGGAAATACACAAGTTTAATGGAGTAAATAATATTGTAATAGAAATAATAATGTGAATTTAATATGAGATTGCTGTTTCTGATAGTAAAGACATAATGAATGGATTGGCGAGATTTAAAATAGTAAAGCAAATAATCATGGCGTACGTATGGCCTTTCCGCATCATAAATCTAATTAGTCAGCCAAATATGAAACTGCCGTAAAACGTATGATATCATGGTAGAATTACTTTGTTAAAAGTGCGAAGCATTGTTTTTTCCAATCTTTCTCATTTTTAATAATTCATGTGAAAAAATAAAATGAATCGGCAACCTACACATGGGTATAAATCAAACTTCATTCAAACTCAGTTTATTTCTAATGTAGTTATTTTTTTATTAAAAGTATGTTTTATTTTCGCTTTTATTTTATTTTCCATAAAAATTGATAAAAAAAATCAATCCCGAAATCCCGGGATTATGTTTATCAATCCCGGGATTCATAGGTATCGAAAATAGCTCGGGATCCCGGGATTGGAATCCCTAATTATGATAATGTCAATATATGAATGTGTATAGGTACTTGATTAAATCCTACACAAAACAAAGCTAGGCTTCAGTGTCCAAAGCGACGTAGGTATTCAACAAGACAGTTCCCGCAATCACATAATATCATTTGATACTTTATAATATGAACACTTTGCGTAGCACATCATGATATGGACAGGTGCATGTTGAGCATAACGCGTAAGGACAAAAAGTCATCCTTTCTTCGGCGCAAATACAGAATGGCGACGTTGCGTGAGTTATTTTTGTTAGCAGTGCGACTACTCAACCAAATATAATTTAATATTGCAGAAGTCACTAAGTATGACTCGTCTACATTTTTCTATAAGTATGTCATATTGATATAAAATTTTCGCCAATCAATTAATCGTGGTCAGAAATTGTTGTTTTTATTTAATAAAACGCAATTTTTTTGTAGCCATTTTTAATCTATAGATTAGGACCGGTTTCGTCCGCTTCAGAGGGACATTTTCAACTCCAACTACAATGCAGTTAACAAAATAAAAGTGGTCAGAAATGTAAAATACAATATGTCGTCCGTCTACTTTCCGCGAGAACGAAAACCAAACATTTCTATACCTACATCATTACTTTCTTTTTACTATTCTTTTTGTATAAGCAGAGAATTACATCGTAAACCTCTCAAAAATACTACAACTTGCCCATATGTCACTTCCTGTGGGATCTGCCTTACAGGTTAGAAACTGGGTGAAGATTTACTTACGTCTTAATAATATGCAATGGGCTGACATATCGCTCAGCGAGTAGATAACCGCTGGACAAATTTAATGTCATCATACAGTGGTACCCAAAGGGCACTAAACGCCCACAGAGACGAACATAAACCCGCAGGATTACCGTGGCAGCATAGAACTAGGGACCGAGAAAAATGGAGAGAGCTCTGGGGAGGCCTGGAGTGGTGACCCAGACTGATGATTTTAATGTAGATATATGCCATATTTTATGTTTAGCAAAGGTATTATACAATTCATTCAAAAGAGCCTCCGCCGTTTGTTAACAAATACAATATTTACTAAACCTTTAATCCACACAGTAAATAAACTGAGAAAATATATACACCTATCGCATCGACTCAGATACAAATATCTACTTAGGTATATTTAGAACTAATAAATCAAAATAATAATTATCAAGTAATAAATCACAAAAGGTGAGCGTATTGTCATTGTAATGGTTTTATTGGTGTAATTATCATTTTTCAGTGTCAATATTTTGGTGAAATACTCAAGTTATTAATTAATCGATTAAATAATAAATCGTTGTAGTTATTGGTAAGCAACTATATCATAAATCATAATCGAACGCCAACTTCTAAAAAAATACTAGCATATGTTTTCGATTTTTTTTTGTGTCACACTGGACGTGTCATAATGACTAATAATCTTAAATCTTTATTTATTGATACTGATCTCTTGTAGATTATTTGTTTTATTTCGTAATATTTTATTATAAATAAGTGCTATTTTATGTTGATAGAAATATTAAAAAAAATAGCACATAAATGGTTTCAATCATGATTAATATTATTTATTAACTCTGGCTAAAACGGGAGGTATTACTATCTTTGGTTCCATGTTGGTGGCAATTTCAGTATCAATAGATGATTATAATATTATGTATTATATTTATTTCTATATCATTAAATACTTTGAAGACACTGCTGCGCCCTACAACAATACTCAATACGCATTAAATAGTCACCTTTTGCTTTAATCATGACCATTCTGTTAGATGGTAAATCGGATCGGAAGATCCTATGAGCCCAACTCCCCCGCAAATATATAGTGACCGGACAAAACAAAACAAGACAAAACAGAACATGACAAAACAGAACAATGACAAAACAGAACAGCCAGGGGAAAAATGAAACATTAATTTTTGTGGAATCTATTTAGGTTAGGTTAGGTTGGCTTAGGTAAGGTCATTCACATTCGATAAGAAAATCAATGTTGTCAAACACAAAAAAGTCGTTAAACGATTATTCACAAATCGTGGGATATTTTTGTTTTCCACTCAATTTTCGAAATACTACGCTTTCAAAAGCTCTGTGGGGAAATAGACATCGACGATAGGTCAAGCTAGAAAACCATACTGCTTAACAAGACAGGATTCATCGTATTTGAATCACAAAGTCGTATTTTGTGTATTTTAAATATCCATATTTTGAAAACATGGTTTCAATTCCACGTCGGGCAAAAATTACGTTTAATTTTGTTCAATACTTATGTGTTTGATCGAGATCACAATATACTGAAAGGATTGATCGAATAGTACCTAAATAGTAAACAACGATTATCCGTAAAAAAAGTATAACCGACAAATATGATAAGTATTATGCGAGGCTCATATGATCCGCTTTGGAGCGAAAATTGTAACAAGTATTTTTTTTATCGTATTTTGATAGTATTTTTTAAATTTTTTTGATCGTCTAAGTTAGTCAGGTCAAGTTTATATGATTCAACAAAAAATTTAAAAACGTATGTAAAAAGTTCTTTTTATCTTGTAATTATTTATATACGCCTACGGTGGCCGCGTGGCTTAAGCGTTGGACTATCACGCCGTGGGTCCCAGGTTCGAATCCTGGGTCTGGCAAGTACACATATTGTTTTTCAATTAGTGTGTGAGTCAGGGTATGGGCCTAATTGGTTGAGCAAGTGGCTGACATCCATTTCTCGTAAAAAATCAAAATCTGTTAATACAAACCTCTACCATGTGGAGGTCCATATGGTCCTATTAGGATCGGACATGGTCGGAATTTTTTTTTAATATTGTATACAGGTCCTACGCTATAACGTTATTGTTGAATTTTTGCTCCCGAACGGAACATTATTTGGATTTTACCAGATGCTGGATTTGAGCTCGCTACTCATCGATTCTACTACTCTGCCAAGCCGTCCATAATATTAGCATAGACCAATCGTGTTCGGGATACCACGTTGGTTAGGTTAGAAAGAGGATTTTAACAATTTTTAGTCGATAAGTCGTCAAATTATTCGTTGAAGGTACCTAGGTACCTAATATCAGATTAAACATAACATAATTATTATCTAATAATTGAGTACCTACCTATCGAGTTTTCTTCTCTGCCCAGTCCTCGTAGTCTAATATGTAAAACACTGGTTTTTTCATACCGGTGGTTCCTGGTTCGATTTCAAGTGACCTAACTGTACATTTTTTCAAGTCTGGGTGTATCTGTGAAGTATTTCTCTAGATATCGAAAGAATTGTCTCTTCTATTCAGCGGACTTGTTTAAATTACAACATGTATTTCTACTTACACCATTGATTCTTTCAATAATTCACCTGTTTCGTTGAAATGCGCTATCTCCAAAATAATGTATACTAAATGTATGTTTTTTCCCTTTCTTATTATTCTATTTTTTCGTTATATCTTAGATTACTCAATTCAATAATTCTTAACACACATATTATAATATATTAATATATATTTAAAAAAATGTTACTTTTTTGGTCTATACTTAATTATTTAATATTCTTCCTCATTTTTCTTATGTAATTTCTTAATATTGTATATCCTTTTTACTTTCTTACTTTCTATCTTGTTAGGCTTAATTATATAATAATTTATGTATGGAAACTTTGCAATTTGCAATATATTTATCTATTTTTATACATAATATGTGTAATCAATGTAACTGTTTGTTTTCCTTAAGGCTATATATACCTCAGCTGAGGCATGATCTAAAAAGATCGTGACTAGGCGATGCGCGGAATGCGGGTCGCGGGTGCAAATGACGGAAACCGAACGAAATATAATTTGTCATAAAACATCAACACGCGTCCTTTTTATGTTATGTTTATTATTATATTCTTAATAATACTAGTATATTCATTGACATGTTTTCTTTTTTAAGTACCTACATACGTAAAATTTTTTAGTCATCTTTACACGATTTAAGAATATTTTCATTCGACGCCATGACAAAACGAATCGACGTGCAGACGCCTCGACTATCGCTCTCTGAATGGCAACGCGGCCGTAATTTCGTTCTACATACAGTTGAAAATTATTTACGTTTCACTTATGTACACTCTTAAGGCTATACTTCAGTTGAGGCATGGTCAAAAAAGATCGTGGCTTGGCGACGCGCGGATTGTGCGTGAATCGACGCGTGACAAACAAAACATAATTTGTTATAAAAATTCAACATGCGTCCATTTAATGTTATGTTTATTGTTATTTAAATAATAATAATAATAATATATTCATTGACATGTTTTGTTTTTCGAGTAAATACGTAAAATTTTTTAGTCATCTTTACACGATTTAAGAATTAATTCCTGTGACGCCATCACGAAACAAATTGACCTGCTAACAGGTCGACTATCGCCCACGCCCCGTCCCACATATTGCTGAAAAGTATTTGCCGTTTCACTGGCGTACGCTCTTAATAAAAAATGGACCTCATACCTTGTTGTTAATTCCTTCATTTGGTCACTCTTTCTGACCCTTTTACCAGACGCAGTGGACAAAACAATTAACATTTCGAAGCTCTCTGCGTCACGGCAAATAGTGTGTCAAAAAAATCGTAAAATATGACGTAGGGTTACAAAGTCTCTCGCATGTATAAGCTCATACAGAACTATAGATCTACCATCATAAATTGGCATTTCAGCGAGGGCGCTAGTATGACATTGAGAATTTTACCATAACTATCAAAAAAATGGTAATTTATAATTTTTATTGGTAGTCGATTTCTGTACAAATATTATGCAATCCATAATTCGAGAAACATGTTGTAAAATTAAATGGCATCTGTAACAAATTTATCCTCGATAGACAATTTTAGTTTCAAATTCTACCGGCTGCCAACTTACGATGGTAGATCTTTACATACTATGTTTTAATGTTACAAAAATATTATACTGTACATACTTACTTACACCGTTTGTAGTGTTGACGTCATTGTCGGATTTTTCCTTCCTTAAAATTTTCACACCGCTTACCCGATCCCTTTGTTCGAAGAGCGTCATCATTTGATTACATATTTTTATGAACCGTTTTTTTTCCTTCATTATTTACAATGCATAGGTTTAAATCTCCCCTCCCTCTCATCCCACTCCTTCTGCAGTATTATTGTGTATGTAATGTTGTGTATTATTGTGGTCCATTCACTTGCCCATTGTGTTTGGAAATCGCTGGCGAGGATAACAATGGTGACCTATATAAACGGGCCGACGACTCAGCCATGCAACACTGACCTAATACCAACTACATTACTACACCTACCGTCTCAATACTATGTGCGCCTGATACTACAGATTCATTGTTTGACGATAAAAGAAGTCTTTAAAGTGACATGGAATATATTTATGTGTATGCGGTGTACATATGTGTCATCTTGTAAGAACCTGTGGGTCTATTCTATGCTTATCGACCGCTAAAGTGATAAAGTGATAAATATTATCAAACTTAGGGTAGGTTTGTATCAAAATATTAGCACTTATTGTAACAATTACACGAAGTTGGTTTTTATTGTTGCAATAAGTGCTATATTTTAACAGCACATATCTTGCTGCTGTTAAAATATCGCACTTATTGCAACAATAAAAACCAGCTTCGTGTAATTGTTACAATAAGTGCTAATATTTTGATACAAACCTACCCTAAGTTTGATACTATTTATCAATTTAGTGTTCGATAAGTATAGAATAGACCCACTGCTACAGGTATACAAAAAGTAAACATATTATAAATACCTAGTAGCTTGATTTGGAAGAGCGGTGACGAGCAAGTATTATTATAAGGGCTAGGGAATCCAATCCCGGGATCCCGGGATCCCGAGCTATTTTCGATACCTATGAATCCCGGGATTGATAAACATAATCCCGGGATTTCGGGATCGATTTTTTTTTATCAATTTTTATGGAAAATATAACAGAAAACATACTTTTAATACAAAATAACTACATTAGAAATAAACTGAGTTTGAATGAAGTTTGATGTGTAGGTTGCCGATTCATTTTATTTTTTCACATAGATTATTAAAAATGAGAAAGATTGGTAAAAAAACAATGCTTCGCACTTTTAACAAAGTAATTCCACCATGATATCATACGTTTTACGGCAGTTTCATATTTGGCTGACTAATTAGATTTATGAAGCGGAAAGGCCATACGTACGCCATGATTATTTGCTTTACTATTTTAAATCTCGCTGATCTATTCATTATGTCTTTACTATCAGAAATAGCAATCTCATATTAAATTCACATTATTATTTATATTAAAATATTATTTACTCCATTAAACTTGTGTATTTCCAAGATTTAACGTATACAATATTAACAATAAATGTCTTAAATAGTATAAATTATACTAGATTTATTTTTGACCAATTTTATCAATGTTATTTGTAAATATAAAATTTTTATATTAACAATGGAAAAAAATCCCAATCCCGGGACCAGTCCCGGGATCCCGGGATTGTCAAATTGTAATCCCGAAATCCCGGGATCAGAATTTTGGCTCGGGATTGGATTCCCTAATAAGGGCCAATCATTGATATACTACTGGATGAATCATATGCTTCTTAAAATGACGCCCGATTTTCAGCGACTCGGCCAGTGGTAAAACTTACTGTTTTAATATCAGCGGTCTTAACTCTATATAAGCTCACTTAATATTTGTCTCAAAAACGACCTGGCAATAATTATGAGTAAGCCCGATCTAGCTTGCATCTTACTCTAACTAATAGTCAGCGCATGACGACTTGCTCTGTCCGCTCAGACATGAATTTTTGGTAGCTTGCAAGCTTTGGATTGCAGACACCCTTAAGGACACTATTCCAAGAATACAAATTTAGTTTTACAGCCAGGGCAATACGGGTGAAATTCGGGAATCCATGTTAACGGTCTTAACGCATTATACCTACAAGGAAATATTATTAGACGATATTCGTAATATCTTCTTTTGTGGTACATTTTTAAAATGACACTTGTATGGGAACTCCTCATCTAGTGGTATATCAATGGGGCCAATAGTTAAATTTTGTCGTAATTAGTATGTTACCTAGTAGCATAGTGGACAATGCGCACGGGGAGTAAACCCAAGAGATGCAGGTTCGATTCCTGCCGAGTGTCTTACTTTTTTCAAAACGATTTTTTCTATTGGTTATAATATGTGTTTTCCAAAATTATGTATCTTCAATAATTAAAATGGTACATTCTTAAATCTTGTGAATTATTCGTTGAATAAAAGAAATAGTTAATGTAAAACATAAATAAGTATGTAGTGAAAAACAAGGGAATTGGTAACTATGCTATATTAGACCACACAGTAAATAATTGCGTGCTTATTTTAAATAAAAGCAACAAGTAAATCAATTTGATATAACATTAAAGATTAGTTAATTACCTACTTTCTACACATAATATTATTAACGTATAAATTACATTCAAAATAAGTGCAGGTACAGTATAATTTACATACACAATGTTTCTCAAATTTTTACCAGGAGTGATTAAATTGTACCCTAGGACCTAAGTTATTTACTTAGCCTAACCTAATCTAACCTGACCTGATCTGACAATTATCAATTATAAGTAGGTACTATAATCTCCTACGTTAACGTCAAAATAGGCCACTATATTTCACAAAGCACAGGATATTAACTTTTTCTTATTTGTGATTGTTCATCTAATTATTCCGAATAATGATAATTCTGTAGATTTGCCAATCTATCTGTTACGTACATCCATAGCTATATTTATATTATAATGGCACTACCTACATTGGTTCCGGCATAACTCTTAACAGGTGTCGTGTAAATAAAACAATATCGTCCATTTATCACAAATTCATGTTTTAGGATTTATCTTGACCGTGCCAAAGGTGTGCGGTATTGGGGTGTGCAGTACCCGAACGGTAGGATTTAGGGTTCAGCTCAATAATTGAATAATCGTTGTTAAATAACATTATTTAATATACCTATATTAAATCCAATTACATATATAAGCCTTATTACGTTGAAAGATATGAATTATTTACACATGTTGCGTACCGCCAAAGGGTATATCTTATGAAAGGGTGGAAAACTGAAAAATGAACGCGAGCTACATAAATAAATTTTACTATTTAGAAGTTTTTAATATCTCCGATAAATGACAATTAAACCACAGTTTTGTAAAGCAGATAGCGTTAGGAAGTCAATAACACTAAGTAATCCTATAAACTTTGAAAGACTAATTTTCCGCGTGAATTTATTTTATGAACAATAGGTACAAAAAGTCGTTTGTATTACATTTTTTTTCATTATATAAAACATATTTAAATATTGTTGTTTACATGCCTGGTTAATTTCATAATATTACGTTTATAGATCATTTTAAACAAGTTCACCCTAAACTATGCCTATAATTTTGTAATTCAAAATTTAATATTTAAATCACATTTTTTACCGTGTCCGAGCATCCACAGGTTGGAGGTTTGCATTAATAGATTTATGTTTTTACGAGAAATGAATGTTATCCACTTACTCAACCTATTAGATTCATACTCTGGCTCAAAACACACATTGAAAAAAATGTGTAATTCTGGACGCAGGATTCGAACTAGGGATCCACGAAATTATAAGCGGACGCGTTAGCCACAAGACCATCGTAATAATAAATATCTATGACATATTTTTAATGATTAAAAGAAAATATTTATTTCATATTGTCCATTTGACGGGGTGGATAATTTGGGTTGGCACCCAGGCGGCAACTACCCTGATATTGACAATATTTTTGCACGTAATAATTTTTGTAATTGACTATGAATCTAAAATTATGTTGAAATACTTCGTAAATGACTCACGGCTTATTTTAAGTTTTTTTAACTTCATATATTTAGGCTTAATCTATATATGGAAAGTTTTTTCAATGTTCATTCTTGTAATACATACTTTTAAGACAAAAAGTTGCAAATTCATCCCACCATGCACGTGTTTCGTATCTGATGTATCAGGAGTCAATGAGAAGGTATCGGATAGGAGATATTACTTTTTGTCAGCGCGGCGCGGTGTTGCTGCGCTGTGATCTGATAAGGCCTGCCGGAGTGTGGTGTTCGGATCTAATCAAGCAAGAGCCGCTGCGCAGGCCGGCCGAGGTATTAGAAGACCTCCTAACAGCGCCAACTCATGATATGCCGCGGCTTTGGACCAGGCCAACAGATTTGATCGAAGGTGTCTCAACCACTGAAATAAACCTTCAGTTTTTCGTTATCAATGAAACACAGTTTCCTCTCATATCGTCAGATATGAAAAATTCAATCTTTGTTAACATTAGAAATTTCATTGTAATTATTATTTTTGAATATACAAAATTCTGAAAACACTCATCTTTTCTGGTAAAAGTAAGACGTCCCGGCATGGCGCGAAACCAAAGAGACGCAGGTTCGATTAGTGCCGGGTGTCTTACTTTTTTCGAAAAAGATTTTTTCTATTGGCTATATTTTCTCATAAGTGTTTTCATAAATATGTAGGTATGTTCAATAATTAGAATGGTACATTCTTAAATCTGGTGAATTATTCGTTGAATAAAAGAAATAGTTAATTATAATCATTTTTGTTAATGCAAAACGTTACGCCGGCTATTAAACAATGTTTATGTATATGTAATGTTATTAATAATAAACTGTACCGTGTTATAAGCAATTAAACTTACATATTATTAAATTACAAATAATTACTGTGGCTTTATTTTAAAATAAAAATCTAAGCGTCATGTACCTACAGGGATTGAAATAGAAAAGTTTATGAACCGGAACACTCAATAATTTTCCCAAAATATTAAAGTTTTTTGTTATATAATACCTACATACACTTAGAGTCAGTGATCTTCAATCTTTCGTCCGTCATAATATAAAATAAAATATTATAAAAATTACCTTGAATTGGTTTTCAATGTAACATGGTAAAATGAATTTATTATGCTACAACAGGTATGATTGATATATATATATACGCTGTATAGTGAAGAATTATATTATCGTCGCTTTAGCTATGTGTGCAATGCATAATAACGATTAATTTCCATCAAATTATAACATAAAATAAATATGATATGTAGTTGCCAACATCATCCAAATTCACAAATCGTTAAAAGAATACAGGTAAATTATAGTGATGGAAAGATTCTAGGTACAACACCGTTGTACAGGGACTTATTAAATTTAAAATTTAAATAACTTCCTGTTAATAAAAATAAAACTCACGTTTACATCAGCGTCACAGTGGCAAGTTCATCCCTTAAATGTGACATCTGATTTTAAGCCCCCCGTGATAAAAGAATTAAATAATAACCGTTAGAAACTATTTATTTTTCGTAAATTACTGTATGATAATTTTAACATTTTATTAAATAATTAATAATACCATTCTTGAATAAAGCTTAAAAATAAAAGTGGCTGGTTTGGAGACCTTCTTTGGTGTTTTATTGCAGTTAATTTATAAGGTTTTATGGAACATTTCATATTCAATTTGTGTTTAATTTAATAATTTTATGATTGGTTTGAACTGTTTCAAGGTCCCTTTTGATACCTTTTAACGAATCCATTCCATTATTTGCGTCAAATTGCCGCTGAGTGTCCGCATGGATAAATTAACTACATATTATATTTTAATTTGCCTAATTGATATTTAGTCAACACATAGTAAAGTTGACATCTTAACATTGTTGATTCGGAAAATAAATATTCCAGAGTTATTGTTACATCCATCTTCTTTTTTCAAACTCTATGTAATGTATAATATAATGTCGAATGCCGTGTTAACACTGGCAACCTCATTAAATTTCGATTAAAATAATTTTTGGTCAAACAAATTTTGAAAATTATCCTGAAATTTAATGAGGTTGCCAGCAACTTGTTGCCAATGTGGACACGGCATAATATTAATACCCTTTCGCTGCGGACCCTTTAATTAATATTTAATTACCACATTTAAATAACATGCTAATTATATCTAATGGCCACTTGATGGGCAACGCACCAGTTGTGTTGGTAAAGTAAATGCGTGTTTCGTAACAGACGTAACTATTAAAATAATACGTTCTTTAACACGTGCTTAAATGTGTCCTATATTTTTTCACACTTGAGAATTGAACCTTGTTATATATAGCTTTACCCAGAACACAACTCACTACCCATTATTTTCGGGTTCACTGATTTTATCCAAGAAGCTGAGAATGTCATTGCATATTTTCATACATAGATATGCATAAGTATTATCTCTTATTCACAGACGCAATCAATACGTCTTACTTATGTACGTTCTCCGCAATAGAAACATATACCTACATTCAAATTTCAAATAAGCCTAGAAAATTCTCATATTTGTCTCTGGAAAAAAACGCGTTAATTTAAAAATTCAACGACAATAAACTTGAACTTCCCAAGACATTGTCGCCGCCGATTGTAAGTATGGGTAAGTTGGCAAGCTGATTGCGATAGTAAGGTCGGTTGGTACATTTGGGGGGTCCCCTTACAACTTATAAGTATGTCGCTTATTTCAAATCTCATATAAGCCCGCTCCGATCTAACATAACTTCTTCTTCTTCTTCTTGATCAATAACATTTTGAGCGTCATCCATTATCAATCATCGTGGCTATCACAGATTTCTAATCAATAATAATCTCCATTGCATAAAATCCCTCCCAACCCTACTCGCATTTTATATCTCATGAATATACCATGATGTTTAATTTACGGTATTTTTCACCATAACTGGATTGAATTGAATTTTTTTAACCTTTAAGGCTAGTGTGTTATGAACAGTGAATAAGTACAACAACAATATTTAAAAGAGTGTACCAATGTACATAGAACTTCTTCTTTTTTCTTTGACCATGTCCGATCTAATAAGATCATATGGGCATCCACATGGTGGAGGTTTGTATTAACAGATTTAGTTTTTACGAGAAATGAATGTCAGCCACTTGTTCAACCTATTAGGTCCATACTCTGACTAATACACAAATTGAAAAAACAATATGTGAACTTGCCAGACCTAGGATTCGAACCTAGGACTCACGACGCTATAGGCCGACTCTTAAACCGCCCGGCCATCGTGGGTATTTTTTTACATCATCATCAGCCGGGGTCAATCCACTGCTGGATGAAGGCCTCCCCAAACTTTTTCCAACTCTCTCGGTCCTGTGTCGTTCGCTGCCACGTATTTCCGCCGAACTTTACCAGTTCGTCAATCCAGCGGCTTTTAGGGCGACCCTGTGGCCGTTTCGTACCCCTTGGGTACCAATAAATGACGGCATTTGTCCAGCGGCCGTCCATTCGACGAGCAATGTGCCCCGCCCATCTCCATTTCAGCTGTTTGGCAACGGCTATTACATCGCGTACTCTTGTCTGCTTCCTAACCCATTCGTTTCTCTTACGGTCCTTTCGCGTGATGCCCAACATGCACCTCTCCATGCCTCGCTGTGTGACTCTTAGCCTTTGGACATCTCTCGTGTTGAGGGTCCACGTCTCGCAGCCATACGTGAGCACGGGTAACACAAAAATAAAAATATATTATATAACGGGAGATAAAAGCGAAACTTTAATAATAATCTTTAATTAATAATGGGTGATTCCCAATAATTATGGATCAAGTATAATTTTCATAAAATTCGATTTTTTTTATTTTAATGGCTAGATAAAACAGATTTCTATATTGTGTGTTAATATCATAACCGTAGCTCTACAATTTTCCGCATAAATGGCAATACTAATATTGATCGATGATTGAAGACATCACATTGAATGTGAATAATGTCCATTTTGACAGTTCCTTCAGCAGTATAAAGAGACATTTACATTAATTTGCTAATATGAATAAAACCTGAATATACTTAATGTTTCGACTATCTATTTTAATTGATTCATGTAGGTAATATCAAAATACGGTAAGTATAGATATACAGTGAAAATATTCCTAAATTTTACAAAAGGAGTTTTAACTTTAGGTCCAAATATCTCAGGATCCATTTTGATTAGGGAATCCAATCCCGAGCCAACATTCTGATCCCGGGTTTTCGGGATTACAATTTGACAATCCCGGGATTGGCATTTTTTTCCATTGTTAATATAAAAATTTTATATTTACAAATAATTTCGGTCAAAAATAAATCTAGTATAATTTATACTATTTAAGACATTTATTGTTAATATTGTATACGTTAAATCTTGGAAATACACAAGTTTAATGGAGTAAATAGTCTTGTAATATAAATAATAATGTGACTTTAATATGAAATTGCTGTTTCTGATAGTAAAGACAATGAATGGGTTAGCGAGATTTAAAACAGTAAAGCAAATCATGGTGTACTTATGGCCTTCCCGCTTCACAAATCTAATTAGTCAGCCAAATATGAAACTGCCGTAAAACGTTTGAGATCATGGTGGAATTACTTTGTTAATAGTGCTAAGCATTGTTTTTTTTCCAATCTTTCTCATTTTTATTAATTTATGTGAAAAAATAAAATGAATCGGCAACTTACACATGGGTATAAATCAAACTTCATTCAAACTCAGTTTATTTCTAATGTAGTTATTTCTTATCAAAAGTATTTTTTCTGTTATATTTTCGTTTTTATTTTATTTTCCAAAAAAATTGATAAAAAAATCAATCCCAAAAGTTTCGGGATTATGTTTATCAATCCCGGGATTCATAGGTATCGGAAATAGCTCAGGATCCCGGGATTGGAATCCCTAATTTTGATGCACTTGATCCATAGTTATTTTGAACCACCCAATGTACTTATCTGAATTTCCAGTTATATTATAGGTATTTAGGAACTTCACAATTTTTTTTTCAATTCTTCTCTATAGAGAAGAATCATATATGATGCCGATATTTTGTCTTGTTCGATGCAATAAATATATTAACAGATATCAATCATAAAATTACCGAGATGAAAAAATGTAAATCGGTAATGTCTAGCTGTAGAATTTTATGAGAATATTAATCAATTAATATAATATATGGTATCTTGAGAATTTCTCTTGGCCTCTCTCGAAAACCATGTCTTCCCCCCTGACGGACGGATATTCGGCGTAACCTCCCCCCTTGCCTGACCCGGTCATAGACTATATTATTATAATGATAAATTATTGATCTATGATTCGAACATGACACAGCGAAAACGGACGCGCCATTACACCGTGCAGGGGCAAATTGGAAATTCATATACTTTTAATTTTTACTCCAGACTACGATTTGAAATCAAAACAAAGTTTCTGTCTATATTTTTTTTAAAAGATTTATGCCATGTAAATTTTTCAGACGCGAGATTCTTACCTATAACTCACTACGTCAGATTCAGATATTCTGCTACATTTTTCATCCTTATAGGATTACCTTTTCCCCTCTACAGTCTACATAGTATATGCCTATCTATATGAATAGCCTCGCATTTACCATCAAGTTTCTTTAAATACTCTGGAATGCAAACTACTTTACTTGGTGCTAATTCAAAGGAATAATCTCCCGACTGGGAAAAACAGGACCTATCAAACAGCCTTGCAAAAACTCTGTATAATCCTTTGTAGCACAAAGCATCGCCGTTTCTGGTGAATATGTTGTCATATTCATTGAAAAGTGACAACTTTTTTACTTCAAACTGATATTGATAGCCGCATTTTTATATTATTCCCATGGAAAAACGTCATATTGTATGAACTGAAGTTCTGAGCATAATAATAATTATGCAAAATTAAGATTTGAAGATCTTAGAATATGTATTGATATTTTTGACATACCTTTTCAATGATAATAAAAAATCTTCATTTCTTTTGTATAATCCAACCAATCGGTCATAACTATTGGGTGATTATAAAATCCAATTACTATATTGCGTTGAAAAATTATATTAATTTATTTATAATATTCTCGGTATTAATGTACGAGTATGACATTTGATATTATAGAGGTTTTATCCATATCTACAACTGACATGTTATTATATATGCTCATTTATAGAGCATAGACATTAACGAGACGGAAACGACATGGTTATCAAAAAGAGCTTTAAAAATGTAGACGTTACGAGACGCTCATTCTTTCCTTAAAATATCCAAGTTAAAAGTATCATTATAAACCTGTACATGTAAATCATAGATTGATATACTTTCGTGTTATCCTGCCATATTGTAATATCACCAGTGTATTTGGGCTTTATACAAAATACAAAACAATATAAATACTCATGCGTGTTTCCTTAATAGAGACCCCTATAATATCACATCACACATCTAAACAGAACCGTCTGAATATAATATATTAACGGAGGTGAGATAACAACTCCAAACACTACCCGGTAATATATAATATGTATGTGTATATATTATTTATGAAATATCACAATCCGCTCCTGCACTAAATTCGTAGAATTATCGTAAACTTTCGACCCGAGGTGGTCGCAGTCTAATCGGCAGGCTCACGTTGAGTCTCACGGGCCCGGCGATAGGAATGGGCGTCCAGGTGGGGCGGGAGACTTAAATCGCCGTATGTTGATGACGTTTATTGATGATTGGCCCACAAATTCCTCAACTGGACTGGATCTTAACGCTCATATTGTGTGAGAAAAAACAAAATATATATAATGATAGTTAATGAAAAATGTTTTTATCAATTATTATTACTATTATGTTAATACCCATTTCCCTAACATTAAAATTAAGTTATAAAGTGAAAGTATTATTTATTTTATTGTATGCAAAATTTTCTGTCAATTTTGAAGAATTTAACATTCTTAAATATTGTGTAAATTTGGTTAAGCAGTCTGTAATTATTGTAACTAATTAAGAAGGTACCTACCTACTTCAATTTAATTACAAAATCTGCCACAATAACTTTGCAAAGATTGTAATAAGTAGGTACTTACCTGGAAGGGCGCATACATGTATGAGATTTAATTCGCATGAATCATAGTCAGGTCAGTAGCTCAGGGAATAAAGTAGTCACCCAGACAGTAAAAATATATGAGGCTCGACATCCACTTAGCCTAACCTTTTTTCTATGATTTATTTTATATGTATGTCAAAGTCTCATTTAAGGTAACAAGTATATCATGTATATATCATATAACATGTATATGTAAGCTCCTAAAACCGTTTTTGAAAAATTTTGAGATAGATATTATTATGTATTTAGATGGATATTTTTGTTACCTATATGATGGTGAAAGATTGAACTTTAAAAAACGCCAAAAACCGTCAATACGTATGATCAAAAATTAGGGTAAATTTCAAAAGCCGCTAAAATGGTTGAGTGTACTTTTCAAATACGCCTAAAATGGAAAGACAAAATACTCTTTAGAATGTAACGAATTAAAAAAATTAATAATAATAAAATACTTTAATAGATATGATTTTTTCTCATTTTTTCTCTCAAAACTACATAAAATCATTTTAGGGGCTTTCGAAACTAGGCGCTTTAATTAATTATGCACATATAGTAATTAATATAATATATCTTTTGAAAACACTGTAAAAGTATATAGTCGATTAGATTAAAAGTATAGTGTTACATCAAATTATAACTTAATGATACAGTAGTACAGAGTATGGAGAGCATCCTGATCAAAACATACATATTATAAATGTAGTACTTAAGTAAAAAAAATATACATACCTATAGATAAGGGAAGAAATAAAACTACCCGGCATAATTTATTATAATGCGTCGAGATCTTAAAAAGGGGTGGCCTAGCATATCTTTCCGATTATAGATCATTGCTGGATAAATTATACTATTCAATAAATACTACAAAACCTTACAAAGAGCCTGCTTAATTAATGAGATAATCATGTTTAGCGGAAACTTGTTACAACACATGACATAGAACCGGAATTAATGGAGACAGTAAATGACAGATTTTCATCCATAGTGAATAGATTCAGACTGATATTGATAATGAGCAAATGAAAACCATAAAAATATTAATAAGTATTAAATGCTTTATCCACTATACCACTATGCGTTTATGGTACCTACATATCGGTATTGGAATGTCCCAAAATGAAATGCCATGATGTCTGACCCTGGTTTTCTGCCAGCGACAATCACTTACACATTATACCACTTCTAGACACCTCATATATGTTTAAAATGATGTCTCCATCCAATTTTATAGCATTGACAGATTTTACTTTCTAAATGAATGCTATATCAAAAGTATTTTAAAATACATATAATATAACTAAAAACTCTACATTGTATACGCTTGCAGATATCAGATAAATGCCTAATTATGCTGTGTATTTTCAAGGTGAGGTGTAATACGGAAAATACTTCAAACGAGTCCAATATTTTTTTTTGCATTATTCCTAGACAACTTATGTTGTCTCCAAATGAAAATATTTTTGTCATATTAAATACTGTCTCTCTCATTAGTATGCTACCTATATTGACATTGACTCTGATCCTAATTATTTCTAATTTAATTTATAATTTCGTCTCTGTTCTGGCAGAACACACTAACTGGAGAATACTAGTTTTGAGTAATTTGGCTTTGAAGTTGTTAAAATGTTTGAAATAATGGTCTATCATGTGAGTTTATTAAGTAATCGTAAAAAGGATGACTTTAAAATAAAGACTGTTTATTTATTAAGAAGGTTTCCAGACGGTAAAGTTTGAAATAAGGAACATTTTGGTACTAACTCAATATTTAATTTTTTCGAATTAGTGTTTTCTGCCAGAACAGTGACGATTTATAGTAATAATTGTTTTTTTTTATAGAAATTGCCACAAACTCATTAATAAATATTAAAATGTATATCTAAACTCACTTTTGCGGTAGTACCTACGTATAAGCTAATAATTATTGCCCTATGTAATATAATTGCGTGATGTTCTAACCCGTATAAATTTAGAGCACTTACATCTAGTAAGTATGACATACAAGATTATTAAACCACTTTTAACCAATATTATCGTTATACCCCGTTTACACGTACATGGATTTACTCCTGACAGTACGTAGTATCGCGGCCATAACAAAAAATGCACGTGTAAACACGTATTATTGTGCAAGTTGCAAAATTGCATGCATGAATCAAAAAAGTTCGGAAGCTTCTAAATTTCCACGAGACAGTTCGACTGTGAAATATCTGCGCATACGCGGTAGAACGATAGGAGCAAACCTGCCGGTAAAAAAACAAACTACACCACGCAGACTCGTTTTGAGGTTAATCGATTTTTACGACCTGTCAAATAGTACCAAACAATGTTAACATCTCGTCTCGCTTACTCTTGAAGAATGAGACTGGCGAGACAGTCAGCACTTTTACGTGTTTAAAATACACACTGTAAGTGCAAATAAATCCATTCACGTGTACAGGCAGTAATTTGAATTGTAACCTTCTTAATTATGAATGTGTTGTGTTATTAGAAACAGAAACAAAAACGTGAACTCCAATAAATAAAGTACACGTAAAACATAAATACTTATGTATTTGAATAGTTTTGTTGAATACATAATTATCACAGAAGAGATATTAAATAGAATACCGATAGGCTATATTCAATACGCCGCATGTTGAAGCAGGCTTTTGAATGTGTGAGTGTCCTACGAAAATGAAGCATGCATTATGCACGTGCAATAGTGTGTGTAATACATCAACATTAAATGAGCGTAAATGCATAAACCGAGAGCAGTTTTCAGTATTCGACGTAAAACGTATTTTTGATACGTGTGTAAGTTTAACACGGATTCTTCCTTACTCGAGTCGGTTGCCTGCTATCGCCTTACCCGTTATGTGTTTCAGTTCCCATTATTTCTGAGTTTCCTGATAAGTATCCTTCGTTTTTTTCAAGTGATCCAAATATTTTCGTACAAAATAACAGGTGCTGTCAGGTGATGCATAGTGGCTTTTATAAACGGACACGTTGTATATAGATTTTGACCATTTTATTTTTCGTAGCTACAAGTTTTATGGTGTTTTGATGTTGATTTTTTTCTACATTTAGTGCTTTATTTATTTCAAATATTCAATTATAATCTACAAAGCTTTTGATGATAATACTAATATTTTTGTCTATCGAACAATTCTGTTCGTCTAACGTGGATGAATCAAAACACACTAAAAATATTAGCCGAACTATTATTCAAAATCGAAATGAATTTACTACATGACTTGTGATATGAAATCTATATATCGATAGCCATGTACAACTACACAACTAATCATATAATGTCTCGGTATACCTATGCACCTACCTACCTGTGCTTTAATAATGTGTTGAAAAAATGATACATGTATGTACCGTGCGTGTTTTATTATTTATTTATTTAGCTATTGATATTTTAATTCCATGTAAGGATTTTTATTGCTTGAGATTTTCACTGGTTATATAATAGTATTAAGTTTTTGAGTTATCACGGTTTGTTTCCTTCTTCCTTGATGTTTTGGGCTCGGTACAGAGGTTAATCTCGAAAAAATAATGGCGTGGAGGTGTATGACACTGCAATACCCATTTTACCACGTTTTTCTTAGCTCGTATTCTTGTTTGTCCGTTGGTTGTTTATCCAGCATGGCCCCCACAACGGGGGGCTGACAGGGCTCTAGCCTAGGGGCCCAGGCTAAGGGGGGGGGGGGGCGGCGTGACGGCTCGACCAGATAAATAAGATAAATACACATCTTAAATTTGCTCTAATAGAAAAAAAAGTCGCCTGCAGCGCTAGTTTACTTCGGGGTTATTACCATTTTAAAATATATGATTATTGGGACGTGTTGAATAATTCTCGACAACTCCATAATTCGATGTGTTAAAAAATCGCTAAGTTACACTGAATTTTATTTGACTTCGAACACCATTTGAGAAACAATAGTGGAGAGCGTCAGACTGCCTTTAAGCATAGCGATAACAGGGGGGGGGGGCGCCCAAGATCCTGGCCTGGGGGCCCGCTTCAAGATGTGAAGACCATGTTATCCAGTACAAATCTTGCAATCAATTTTTAAATAATTTCCCGACTAGCTAGACATTTGAAACTTTTAGAATATATCAGAACACGATGCCAATGCATTCTTTTAATACTTTTAGCCATCTTTAAGTAGAATTGAATTCATTTTCAGTTAATTCTGTTTTGTATGAAAAGTTATTTCGGAAGAAATCCGTATTCCAATCCACTATTATTGTTTGCTAAGGGGGTGGTCCTAGCAACTAAATTATTAATATATACGTGCGTTACAATAGAAATCAAAATGACATTTCAGTATTCTATATTTGTTTGTTTGTTGCAAAATAGCAAAAAAATGATTTATTGACAATTGCCTTATTTGTCCTAAATTAATAATACATAGAATTTTCAAGTTTATATGATTCAACAGAAAATTTAAAAACGTGGTATATAAAAAGTTCTTTTTATTTTGTAATTATTTAATTCTGAGCAACGTTCTCTGTCAGTTAAATAAAAGTCGTTTTGACTCAGAGTATTTTTTACATTCATACAAATATACATACAGTAAATTGTTATAAATTTAATTATTTATTTAAGAAAACAAAACAATGTGGACATAAGAAATCTAAATTCCAGACGTTCATAACATGAGATTGATATTACCCTCACATGAGAAGAGAGTGAAATGTAATATGTACAATTTACATGTAACCCAAAAAATTAAGATTGAAAGCAAAGAACGTTCTTTAGAAGAAAGTAATTTTAAATTGTGGACATCTATATTATGAAATAACCAAACCAAATTATGTAGAACTCAGTATAGCTACTCAATATAAACGATTTTAATATTATGTGTGAATGTGCAGTCATTTGTTCCGTTTTTGAGTGTACAACAATGAAAAATGTATCTAAAACAGCGTATGTGTAAATAGACTGCCACCACCGCAACAAAATATATGTAAATGTCCATTAAGTTCCACAATAACATTAAACATTGTCAATATCCGTTATCGGAAAGAGGTCGACTGTCACTGCCCAACATTAAATCAATAATTTATATGGAAATTAAATAAACGCACCGACTGTCTTCGAGTGTTTGATGTTTTATTGCGGCACTGTGGAAAAATTCTAGATTTATTTACTTTGCTTTGAAAATGCTACAAATCTTGTAATAAAGTTAGACCGTGGGGACATGAGGAAAACATTGCGAATTTAATATACATAACTAACTAACTAAACAGTTATAATAAATCAGGGGTAGTCAACCTTTTTATACCTACCGCCCACTTTCGTATCTCTGTTAGTAGTAAAAAAAATTAACCACCCACCGGTTTCACAGTAATGGTGATTTATAAAATAGGGAAGTAACTTTACTTTATAAAATTTATAAAGTGGAGTTACAGCTAGTTAAAGCATATAATAATAATTACTTACCAAATACTTTGTGTCAGACTTTCTCTAAGTTTGGCAGAATAAATCTTTATAAAACAACTTGCTGTAGTTAAATCTATCTTTTTATTTATACTTTGCATACATAGAAGTATGAAATCTGATGAAATTACATTTACTTAATAAAATTATTATTAAGATCCATGAGGCTGATGCTGCGAAACTAAATACTGGATATATGGCTTAAATTTATGAAAAGATAATGAGTCTATAGATAGAGATAACTAGTGGGCGGTAGGGATCAGGTCTATGATCAGATCTACCCCTGTACTAAATACTGCACTTACAAAAAAATGATAACTGTAATGTGTTTGTTCAGTATAATAGGCAGTAGGTACGTTTTTGGCTAATTTAATGGATTGAAACACAAAAATCATTCTTTACCCACACAAATTTATGGATTTATACGCACAACTACATTTACGAGTAATCTTATTTTCGATAAACTTACATAAGAATATATACGGGATATATATAATTCGAACTACAATATTATATTATAACACAATAGTTTAATTAATTTTACATCATTTACGGATGGACAACGTTTGCTTGTACCACCTGTATTTTTATTATCGACTGAAACAGTTAGATTTATTTTCTGCCGATAGGTGTTACTATAAATAGCAATAAATATTATGGTATTGTTCGGTTATCAGGAATACAGCGGAAAACACATTTTGAAAATACCCGATAAACTGGATTATTTGTTAGTTTGGGTTAGTTTACGTTAGGTTAGGTTGGGTTAGGTTAGGTTAGGTTAAGTTTGGTAAGGTTAACCTAACAAATAATCTGGAGCTATCCAATAACATCATGAACCAAGTGACGACTATATCACACGGCTTACGGCATCCCATAGAGTTTTTTTTATAACGCCACGTTTCATACATTGAAGGTGTAACAATTAGAGTAGGTATTTCTGAAAAATACTAATAATAGTACATAATATATCGCTGCCTCAGTACAAGTGTTACACTATTTGACAAAATGTCAGTTTTGACTTGTGGATTTCAAAATATGGAGAATCACTTGAAGTTTCTGGGCAAGGCTGCACTATTTTTGTAGACATTTATTTTACCATAATATTTTAGATAAATTTGTAAGAAATCAACATAAATATCAAAGGAGTATATTTTTTGTGTGCAATGGTTATACACTTTATTATATAAATTGATTTCATTTAAATATGGGAGAGAATTTAGGTGGTTCTTTATAATTCTGGATAAAATGTTCATTTTTTTAGGAGATTTACATAATAGGTACCTAATAATATATAAATACTTTATAATAATATCTCATTAATCTGTTATTGCTATTCAAAAACTTTAATAACCATTATCTCCTAACAATTTTTTGTCAAACCTATACATCAAAAAGTACTTATACCCTTGTACTGAGGCAGTAATATATCAAATATTTTTGACTTATTTGCTGCAAATTTACAGGCTTAGATTTGATATTATTATTTTTTATTTTATTTTATTTTATTTATTAAGGAAACAAACAGTTGCATATTGATTACAAAAATTTAAAATATAATAATGAAAAGTTAAGCCTAACAAGATAGAGAGTAAGAATAACATAAATATAAAGAAATTACATAAGAAAATTACATGAGAAAAATGAGGAAGAATAATGAATAATTAAATTATATACAAAAAAGTTACATAAATATATATATATATATAAGTAGGTATATATATATATATATATATATCTATTTATACAATAGCGTTTTTTAATGAAATAGGTGAATTATTAAAAGGATCAACGGTGGAGAAATACATATTATAATTTACACAAGAACGTCGAATAAAAGAGTTTTGCGCATAATTAAAATCGCTACGACTGACATGGTACAAAGTTTGGTTTCGCGTAAATCTTGATGGAGAATGGAAAACCATACTTTCAAGTAGGTTTAATGAGTCAACGAAACCATTGATAATTTTAAAAAGAAAATATTGATCAGATATAGAACGTCGACTTTCCAAATATGGTACCATAAAAGTTGCAATGGTCGAAATAGAATTAGATAAATTATAACTTGATTATACGTTATAATTGTACGTTAATTATAGTACAGTTGGTAACATTAGGCGGTTAAATAAACAATTATTTAATTATTTTATAACAACTTAACTATTATCATTTGTAAGCGATACTTATTTTGCCGTTTACTATATGGATCTTCTGACAACAGTTACAGCTTCGAAGCATTCAGTTAGCCTACGTTTCTTTCGCCAGCAGGTCAAACCGTCCATAAAGCATATTACGCGAGACGCAGCGTATCATCTTCTTCTTTGGTCTTCAATCAGTGGTCATAACATGACATACAGCCTGTCCGCTTTGCTCTGGGGCGACTACATAATAATTTTACTTCTTTACTACGTACGAGTTGCAGTGAAGCGAGAAAAACTACCACACCTGGTTTGCATAATATAATACCTGTATTCGTGGACATTACGTGAAAATTATGTTTCATTTTAATTTTAATTATACTTCTCTTCATTGTTTATCTCTATATTGTTAGTAGGTAATATCCATCACCATTAACTAAGTTCGATCGTCTATTCTTCCACTCTTCTCTGCTTTTAGATCTTCATTGCTACGTCGATACCTATGTAATATCCACCAGACGAGTTCGTCAATTCAGTGGGACTCGCATGTTATTTTATACATTGCTTTTTTTCACTAACTGAATAATAACGAATATTACATTGTAATGAACTAGCTGGAAAGCCTATCCACCAAGGAAATGGGACAACTGGACGCCAGGACAGTTGGACGGCTCACTGTCATAAACACGTATACAGAACGTAGACGATGAATTTTAATCAGTTTCTATCTACTACTTAGTAGTTTTAATTCATTTTACTCTTTTTTTATTTCGGATTGAGAATTATCATACCTAAGGCTTAATATAAAAATAAAAAACTCTTTTTTCGTTGGAACTTAAACATATGCATGATGAAATCATTATGTACGTGTGTATATTTAAATTCTCACCAACTAAATCATAATATAATAATTTAAATAAGTACCTATAAATAATAATAAGTATTAAATATTTTTTTTAAAGTACCTATAAGCTCCTTTTCAAATTGCGTGGCGTCCAGTTGTCCCGGCGCCAAATCGTCCTAGACCATCTACCAATGTGTGAAAATAATTTCAATCGTGTATTTTTTAAATATGGTATCAAGGTTTCCATAATGTATTTCAAAATTGGGACACTGCGCAGTAGATTTATACGCATTTTTTGCTTCGCCGCATTTATATAAAATTATATTTTTAAGTGGAAAGGTCATCTAAAGATGTACTTATAAAACACTTAATTTTAAATTCTTCTTAATTATTAAAAAATCTATGCCGCCATATTATATAATTAAGGGACATGCATATTGTAATATAAAAGAAAAAGATTGCTTAAATTCCTTTTATACAATAAGTACATAATTCTATCCTGATTTTTTACAAGGAAACTGTTGTGCGTGTGTAAAAATATTATTCCCACAATAAATTAATAAATAATGAAGTCAACCAAATGAACAGAATGTCTTAAAGCTTTTCAATAAAGCTTTTTTATAGTTTGCCGTTATTTTAAGTAATTTAATTAATAACTATTTTATAAATAAACTCAATTTTTATTTGTTTTGTTCATCTGTCACGTATTGGAACTGCGACCGAATGACATTAATTGATACTTGATTAATGATTTCACTGAGTTGAAATCAATTAGTTTTTCAGTTGATTGTTTTTCCGACTTTTCTCAGTCAGTCTCGCATTTGATAATATTTGGATTATTATAACGGAAAATATTAACTTCACCCTATGCACGTTTTAAAATATTATAGTACCTGTTTACGTACATTATATCGTGCAGAAGTTAGCCGTGCCAAAGGCGGCAAAACCTCACAGTCACAGAGGTGCATTTTTTGCGGTTTTTCATTTTACGATCGATTTGTACAAGAAAACGCTCACTCGCACTCCACATAAATTACACAATACATAATATACGAGTATAACTGTAAGGTTTTTAAGGTTATGTTTTCACGAATCTCTATAAATCATCAAAAATAGTATGAACTTTTTATCCATCATCCATGTTATAAAAATATAACTATTTACGAATGGAACATAAAGGTAAATCTAAACCATTCAGGAGAGCCAAAATAAAATTTAGTTTTGGAAAACTTAGAATGGGAACTTCTATGTTTCTTGACTAAAACTATAACTGGACAACGAATAAAACACATGTTTTAGTCATTTCATAGGGGGAAGGATGTAAATATATCTAATTTACATGCTTGCTAATTCTTGTCATTTCTCGTACCAATCCTTGGGTATTTTAATTTAAAAATGATTGATGGCCTAGTGGTAGCGTATCATAGTGGGTTTTAGGTCCAAATCCCAGATCTAACAGATTTACACTTTATTATTTCAGTATATGTTTTGACTCATAACATTGACCTATTATGTTGAGCAAGTGGCTAACATTCATTTCTCGTACAACGAATCTTTTATAAAACTTCTTATTGAGGCGAATACACATCACAGTACCACAATACCACAGACGCCCTTATATAAAATAAAATAGATTTAGGTTTTTTAAATTCAATCGTTTATTTTAATGGAAATAGAGAGGGGAGATATTTTGGATTTTGGCGGTTGAGTCAACTTGGCGGGCCTGCTACAGACAAGTGCGGAAAATCTCATTTCACGGAATGTCCTATGAAATGCTTATGATCATCTCAAACGATTTGTCACTGCAATATAATGTTTGTTGGTGCAATAATATTGTATGGTCTTTCAACAATGAAAAAATTATCGAAGGATCGGGCAATCAAAGTGTTTTTTTTTATGAATAGGCAACACAGAACAGATAATAAATATAATTCCGATAGGGTATATACCAATATGTTTTGAATGTGTGAGTGCCCTACGAAAATGAGCCATGCATTATTATAGACGTGCAATAGTGTGTGTAATACACCAATATTAAATGAGCGCCAATGCATAAACTGAGAGTAGTTGTCAGTATTCGACGTATGACGTATTCTTGACACGTGTTAAAATTTATCCCTTTTTATTCCTTACTCGAGATCGGTTGCCTGCTTCTTCTTACTCGTTAGGTATTTCAGTTTCCATTATTTCTGAGTTCCGTGCACAGAACATATTACTAAATATAAATCTAAAAGCCATCCCCATAGACCAAAGTTATGAAGCAGGGTAGTGGCCTGACCGCCATAAACCCAAGTTAAAAAAAACCGCGTCGACTGTTCCCAAAGATTGAAATCACCTTACATTAATGTGACAAACTAAAGTACATAGTATTATTAATAACTATTGAAAATAGCACATTTCTTAACACGTGTTTAAGGTTTTACCATTCAAGATATTAGCCTGTTATACCATACCCAGTAGGGTAAGCCAGTTCCCATTAATTTTGTGTTCCCTGATAGGTCCATTTTATCAGACAAATATGATAACCATAAAATATATATCATTCTAAAACCTAAGTATTCACTCAAAAACGTAATGTGTATGATTTTGTAAGTATCACTGTATGTTTCCTTTGTTGTGTAGAGATTTTTGTACATAATAATATCAAAAGTATATTTTCTCGATGTAACACAGCCGATTCATGATACGACCTCGTAGTGATTTTCAACCATACTAATAAATAATTCTGCGTCGCAATAAAAACGTATTTATTTTTAATTAAACGCTAACCTAAAAAAATAAAAAGAGATCTCAAAAAATGCCTCTAAATTATATTCCAGCTAAGCAATTAGAATTAAAATTTTTAATTAACCTACTATAATTTAGCATAGTTTCTTGGCATTGTCTCAAGAGATAAAGATGTTTCCCACGATCATTTAAAACAATAATTTATGGTGAAAGCTCGTTTTTAATACTTGTTATTAGATTATCTTAATCAAAATTATGATTTTATGGACCCTGGATTAGTTTTTTTTAAACTATGTTGACACCCTGTCCTTGAATAGGTACAATACTACAATCGAAACAATCACGATTCATTAAAATAGATAAATTCTAATTTACATTTTTCATTTAATTTCGAGTTGGCCATCGCAAGATGGTTCCTTTTGTTTTATTTTTTTGATATATATATAATGTACCTAATTGCGTATGTGTAGGCATGTCGCAACGACGTATTTTTTTTACAAGACCCATAGTCATGGCCCCCACATTCTGAAGCGGGCCCCCTGACCAGGATCTTTGGCGGGCCCTCTACAGTCTACCTATTGCAGGGTTAAAGGCAGTGCGATGCTTTTCAGAAACGTTTTCCAAAAGGTGTTCCAGGTAAAATTAAGTGAATTCAGTGGATTTTTTATATTCTGAATGCATTCACCTGAATTAAGGAGTTGTCGAAAATGTCTTTAATACTTTCTGAATATAATAGCAGGCGACTTTTTTTACCAATTAGAGGAAATTTTAGAGAGTGAATTAGTTTTATTCAAGTTCCCGATCTGTTCATTTACGTGTATTTGAGGTTATTTAAAATATTTGATTACATATTTGCATCATTCTTTTTTACTAAATTCTAGATTTTAAGAAGTTTTTCGTTACCCGAAAATAAATGGCTATTGATCATTGGATCTATAATCCGATGTGAATCTTTTTGACCTTTGCGTTATCTCTAAGAAATTATAATTATTTAAAAAAAAAATTATTATCTTAAATGTATCTACACTATAGCTTATTCACTAATTTTATTTTATTTAAAAAGGCAAAGGGACTAATAGATGTTTTTACTTTTAAATTGTCACCTCTTGCAAATTATTTATGATATGTTTTGTTTCTTTTCAGGTAAGTCGCTTTCTGAATAAATGAAGAATTTCACTATCTACTCATGTAGGTAAGTAGTTGGTTTTTATTTTGTGAATACATCGTCAATTGTTTTTTTCTTTATTGATTATTTTACTTCATTCTGAGTTTAATAACAATTAAAAAAGAAATGTATTAAAGATAAAAAAAAAAAACGCCAGTCTTCCAAATCGTGGCCAACTAATTACGGCACTGTAAAACCGGATTATCATTTTCCTCCGTGAAATAGAAATCGTTAAGTTGATAAAGTTGAAAAAATAAAATTTGAATCGGTTACGGCGCTTGCTTTCGGGGTTGGGCGCCGGTGAAGCGAAAAAAGGCGCACCCATCCGGCTTAGTACCTACGGGCTTATCCTGTCATCCAATAACTGTGACTGGCCTCACTTGTCTACAGCGTAGAAGAAATTTAACACTCAATACAGCCCATAGTAAGTACTCACTGATTATCTAAAAAGGTTAAATCTTATGAAAACATTATAACTACTTACTACACTTGCGCCATATGTGAATATTATCTACATGTTGTGCAAATCGACCAACCAATTGATCATCGTTATAATATATCCCATGGACACACATAGACTTAAAGAATGATACACAATACAACTTGTGTAGATATATGTATAGATTTTAGAGCAGCAATTTGCTTTAAATTTGTATCTCCATAGAACGTTCATTTAGTCTAGAAAAACTAACTTCTTTGTTAAAAATTACATTGTCAATAGATTTCACATCATAAACGTACATATTCAATATTAAAATATTATCGTAATTTTAATTAAGTACTTCCCTAAAAACCTGTTAGTTTTTTTGAAAAGTTTTTTTTTAATAAGTTTATACATAATTACCATTAGTTGAGTGAGAATAAAATGTTACGACTGCAAACCAGATATCCCATTATAGATGTCCAATATGTTGAAGACTTAATACTAAAGTCTGTCATAGTATAAATGGCTGTAATAGGTACATTTATTTAGAAACTTGATGGTAGGAAACTGGCATTATAACAAATCTTCAGATCCTTTAATCCAGAGTCGATAATCACAGCATTAAAACATTGGAAAAAATAGTCGTTCCTTATTATTGTGAAAGGTGTATAAAATCGATGCTCGTTAGGAGAAGCATACAATGCCACGAGGCACATGGCGTGCGTTGATTTTTTTGTAGGGATTTTATTGAATAAAACACATAATACATACTTAACCAGAGCTCGGAGCACTAGAGCAATGGGATTTTACCCGGAGCAGGAGCGGAGCCGGATTACCAAAAAAAATGTAGTAATCCACTGCTCCGGATGTTTTTTTTATTATAAAATTTTCGTCCTAAAATCCAATGAAAATAGTATATTTTGACACTTTGCAGCACTAGAATTATTTTACACTGCCGAGTGATAAATAACCTTACTTTTATGACAGAAGAGGCAAATAATGAGAGACGATTTTTGCTGTCGGCAATTCTGTTAAATAGAATTAATAATGAAAATGACGATTATTTTAAAACTACTTATTTTTTTATTTTTCCAACATTTGTATACATAATATTATACTTAGTAAAACTTTTTACCCGGAGCGGAGCAGACCCTGGAGCGGAGTCGGAGCAAGTGTTAGGACCCGGAGCGGAGCTGGAGCGGATCAACTCAAAAAAGGGTCCGCTCCAACCCTCTTTACCTACTTATCTAATAATACCAACTATCACTTACTGAGGGTTTTGTAACTAAGTCAATCTTGACATATGTATACGTATCGTGTAATATATTACGGTATGATAACTCTAAGTATTCAAAAAGTATTTACATAATGTATAAGCACCTACCTATAGATACAATTATATTATTATGTAATACTTGTCGATTATTTCTACGGATACTTAGCATCTACCTACAGTATCTATGGACCGTACACCACTTGTATGCGTTTTGTCAGAATTCTTTCTAAAAATTAATTGCATCCTTCTCACTAATAAAATTATTACCACCTATGTAGGTAGGTACATATAGATATGATAAAATATTAAAACATTTTGTTACCTACATTATGATTTACTTTATTCATATTAATACGATACATTTCCATTTGGCGTTCCACGGAACAAATCCCATTCACCAGTGTACTGTGAAGTAAAAAAGTTTGGCAGACACTGATCTACATCGTGTGTTGTCTTATTACGTCGGTTTTGATAAATTCAAACTTTTAAAAAAGATATTTTATAAAATTAAAAAATTGATAAATGAAAGGGTGAAATTTTTATTTGACGTGACAGATCATGTACTACTAATGTGTGTTTAATTCTAGTGCATTGAAAACGCATGCTAACAAAAGTTACTTTAACCAGTGTTAAGGGTTTAGTTAAGATGCATTTTTCCTCGGTCGTGAGTGCGCGCCCCTGTAAAAGCATCCACTGTCCAAATGAAATTACAGCAGTTTATAATGAGCCAATTGAAATGCTTATCAAAAATCAATCAGTAGCAGACACACCTGCATATATTATACTGGGAGTGATGAAAAACATCAGGGTGCGTTGTATATGGAGGCAACAGCAAATAATTAAGACCCGGCCTCGTCTGCTGATGATGTCACGCGGCTGGCTGGAGCGGAAGCCAGCCATACTTGTATGCCAATTTCGATTAGCGTTACAGGAGGCCATGTTTTTTTTTGTCAAGGCAATTCAGGCTTCACACTGCTTCGATTATGCATGTAAAAGATATGCCATTTAAATTAATAAGCAATTTGTCAAAAAGCTGCAGACTTTATTGAAATACGGTGACGAACAAATGCGTCTTTATTGAACGCATGTCCATTAAATGGACTTCATGCGGGGAATCGTAGCACATGTTCTTGTTGATTTCTGTTTTTCTTTTTTAGATTTCAATATACCTACCACGAGTCAAATAATCGCAGAAACGCCCGGATTTAAAGATAATATTTTTTAATTACCACCTTTAAAATGCACGTTAATTACATCGATCGGCCGCCTCGTCATTACGCGCCAGGTGCGTCTTCATCGTCCAAAGTATTAAATACAATTAATATGCATTGTGACCTCATCAGGAATCGAACCCGAGATACACCCTTATTATGAGAACCCAGTAGTACCTTACACACTTGACAACGAGGGTTGCATACAAGTTGAGATAGTTGCTACTAGTTAGGTCAAAGACAATCTCTCCGTATTTTTCGTACAATGTCAATTTCAAAATACATCCTATCCTCTTTTTGCAGGGCTTTTTTTGCACGGTTTAAAAAAAGTACCGATTATATTTTATTATCTTTTATTTACCTTGATTTTTTTGCTTTAACACGGTTTAAAAAAACTAATAAGAATAAAAATACGTATGTATGTACATATTTATCAAAAAATTGCGTTGCAATGGACAGCACTCCACTGGTGCTTACATATTTTGTCACCAGATGCCGCCCAGACATACATAAGTACATACATGGCGCCACTAGTAAGTCACTTTGTGTTCGATACGAGAGACGCGCAGCGTGCTTCGGCGTCAGCGTCATTAAATATTTCCAGCAATGAGAGTGATTTTTCGCCAGAGAAAAACAGCAGTAAACGGGTACGTTTATTGTCAAGTAACGAGACTGGATGAATATATTTGTCTATGCTAAATTGAATTTAAATCGAAAACTATGCATTTTTATGTATACATATTTTAATCTATAAATAATAAATAAATTCGATTTATTTTTGAGTTCAAGAATTTCGTATTTTGAGTTGATTTCAAGTAATGGAACCTATCTATCATTTTTGTATGGGCACCATATCTTTTTTACACAGTTTTGTTTTGGACGGTAGTCTTTGAAACGTATCCCCCGTGCAAAAAGAGGATCGGGTGTACTACACATTATAATATATAATGAGTTTATTGCATTTTTATACATATAAGTATATAAATTAGAGAGAGTAGTAAATATTATATACGTATCAATTATGCTAAGGGTAGTATTTATGAATATTTAGTATTTTTGGTATTGGACATGCATTATCTCACTAAAATAAATACTATGCAAAATAGCATAGATGAAAATAATTCAATAACAGTCAGAATCAGATTTGGCTACTCAGTGCAATGACATATTAAATGGACAACTCACTTCATACCGGCGCGCACGAGAAATTGTGCATGAAAGTCATTCACAGATGTATAGGTAGATGTCACGTGACCATATGACGTTCCGTTTCCATTATGCGATACAAGCTTCGAGAATTTATAGTAATATAACCTTTATTGTAATGGCGTATTAGTGTCATGACTCATTGCGTTAGAAACAGATTCTCGGTTACTTAAGACTTCTCGGAGATTAGACGCAAGTGAGCCCAGCGCATCACAGGCGACTGCCAATGGTTTCTGTCATTCGATTGCATTGAATAAGCATTCATCAATATCTTAAAATGGCATTTTATAAATAATAAAACACATGAAAAGTGATATCCCATCTTTCTTGGAGTGTTTAGTAGATTTTTTTACAATTTTTAACTAGGCACATTGGCATTTTGTAACACAATAATAACGGTGGAGTAGAAACCTGACAGTCATAAATTTTGTATGGGCAGACCCAGCGGTGTCGCCAGACCGCTTGCAAGCAGAATGTTCATTTGAGCGTAGGATACCGATATTAAAATATGAATTTCGCCATCCGGCAGACCCGACACAAAGTGAGTGTCATTTTATTTTCTAGATGCTTCGTCCATATTAATGTCATTGACTCAGTGAGACATTATCAACATCCTTCTAAGCAAATCCCCGTTTTTAAATTATGTTGTTTAAATAATATAATAGATACTTAAAAATAATATGCCTTTCTATATATTATATAATATACCTACATAATCATATTTTTCTCATAAATTTTACTTCTTATTCATTTAAATATTACTAAAAAGCATGGTGATAAAAGAATAAGTATAATATAATAAGTAAATCTAATGACCACAATTTTTTTCACTTCCTGAACAATTTAATATTTGAAGGTTACGCCAATATTGGCCTGTAAATTATCTTACTGAAATGTACTGAAATCAGAAAACTTTAATTCGTTGACTGAAACATGTTTTTTTTTTATATAATAATAAATTAAAGTCGATCCTAGTATGGTACTACATGATATTCAATACATACTGATACCTATGCAACATGTAGGTAGGTACAAGTACATTTCGCTAAAGTACCTACCTAGTATGCACAATTCACCGGGTCAATGGAGTTATTAACTCATGCATGTTCGCTCGCAAGTTTTATTATTATTATTATAATGGTGAATTTAATGTTTATTTTAATGCACAGAAATCCCAGCCCAGCGAACAGGCCGCGAGTGGTTTTTCTCGCCAGCGTTATTATCGCGTGACATTTTCAAAAACAAAACAAGAAAAAACTCTCGCGTAAAATGAAAACTTACAAAAGCAGTTAAATCCAGGCGGAGCGATAGGGCACTCGCGACCTGCTCAACAATAATATTACCTACTTATCGTTTGTTTATACTTTCGATTCAACAGTTTGCGATACCTTTTGACGAAGTCGAACACCGGAAAATAAAACTATCAACATGCACATAGGCAGTACTAAAAAAACAATAAAATTAGAGAAAATTGGATATTTTTGAGAGAGAAAGTATTTAAAAGTATTTAAAACGATATTTGGACCCATATTATTTATGTATTTTAGAAGTAAACGTGGCGAAGGCAGTACATTCAATGATGAAAAACGTTACCAACATACCTACCACTTTTTGCCAGATCTATCATTTCCTAATAATTATACTTACAGCTTACAAAATACGCATCTGGCGTATGGCGTTAAATCTGCATTTTTCGTCATCGCAAATATCTTAAAATACCTCTTAAAAAGCTATTATATTTCATCAATTTTGATTGAAAATCAAATGCTGATATTATTTATATTAAATTTTAACTATTTATAGATTATGTGTCTATAAATAAATATGTATACTTAACCAACATTGAGGGATGATGACTGTTGTCCATGTGACGGTAACACATCTCAAACTGTGTGGCATGTCATCAACGACTGCCCTATACTAGAAAGGGAGCGATGGACTCTCAGGACTCGATATAGACAGCATTATCATGAAATTGACCTCCAAAAGCCTCACGAAGTACTAAGCAATAGAACAACACGAGAACACTACATAAAATATTTAATCCTGGCCATAAAGAAAATTAAAGATATAAATGGAGGAACCTAATTAGCCCCACATCAGTGCAATAACTCACCCAACCACCTTGTATGAAAAAGCAAGGGCATGGTTATTAATATTAAAAAAAAAAAAAAAAAACAATCTATAGAACATACATTATAAAGCACAACATAATAGCATAATGCCTGATTTTAGAGAGCATGTCAAAGTTTAAAATGCAATTTACTTCATAACATGATTTAGAAACTTACCAACTTTTGGCAGTAACCTCACAATTACGATATTTAAGTGACGTTGAAATTTTGTAGGTATCTACATTATTTTATAGTTACATAATAAAATAATCGTATTCAAACAATTTCCAGAAGCACGACTTACTTTTTTAATTTAAGTACCAATTTTTAGACATTTTTTTAATATTAAGAAAATATGGCATTTTTTAGATTCTAGCTTATTTTCCTACTCTCTTTGGCATATTTTTATCAATGACAGTTTTCAACCCTACGTTTGCATTTTACAATGATTTTCGTCCTAATAATGAAACTGGGCTTATTTCGTCGGGTTGACTGTCTCATTTCTGGAAGACACCCTTTCATTATTCTTTCATAATATACTAACCATAAATAAATGGAAGGGGTGATACAATCAAATTAATATTTAAAGCAGGAATTTATAACCACGAACTTTATTTGTCGTACAGTGAACTCTATAGATATTGATTGATATTTGCAACTAGGATGACTTTTTTGGGCAAGCCATATCTCAAATATGGGAATCACCTATTCATAAAAGAGACTCCAACTTTGTAGCTCGTAATAGAAAATGATCTCAACTGATGTGCATGAACTACTGTATAGAATCCTTGAATATTTTTTTAGAGATGTCCAAAACCCACATTAGAGTATATAGTGCCGATAATGATGATATCAATATACTGATTATATGGACATTAGAAACCGAAACTTAATAGTTTTCTTACGAAGTAGATAATAGTTCCATATTTGTTCGTTTATCGTTAAAATTCTTGTTAAAATCTCGATTAATTTGCCAGTAGTTTAAAATAGACGAATATGGTGAAATCGTTATACAAATGAAAGATTTCCTTTAAAAAGACAGTTGCTGTTGTCTGTTTGATTTTCCTGCGCTGAACTATGCAGTTTTTTTTGTCAAATATCACACATGGAGGATAAAACTTTGAAAAACTCATGATACATAATATTTGATTAGGTTAAGTCAAAGCGGGCGAGGATAATATAGGTACCCGACGTCCAAATCATCCGTGTCATAATCCTCATTCATACGATCTTGACGAAAAAGAAGAAAATTTATGTTGTCAAACAACATGACATATGTATACCTCATAACAGAATTCAATGTGCGTGTAACTCAAGTGAAAGATTTAAATATTTTATTAAGTATCTATTTAAAAAATTAAATATGTACTGTCACTGTATTCGTTCTTTTATTTGTCGATAAATGTTAGTAAGATTGTTATATTACGATACAACAATATAAAATGTTATTCAAATGATTTTGTTTATGTTTTAACTTACCTATATTAAATATACATCATTTTGAAAAACACTTTCTGAGAAAGTATAATATAACCAATAGAAAAAATCTTTTTGAAAAAAGTAAGCCATCCCGGCCGGGGATCGAACCCTGCATCTCCTGGGCTTACACCCCATCCGTCGCATTTACCTCTATGCTACGCAGTGACATACTAATTTAATACCTACTCATCAGCGTTCTTCTAAATCAAGCTACTTTGGCAATCGGTTTTTGTTTTATTAAATCAAAGTAGATACCTATTACTTCAATTACTAACCGACGTCGTGGATTTCTCCAATATTTTATCTTTTACCTATATTATTTCGTTATTTGCCCCGATAATAAGACTACTTCTTTACTTCTTAATAATTATCTTTGGTATCCATGGATACCAACCTAAGAAAGTTATTTAAATCAGAATATTATGAATGTACCTTGCATCCTTTTAATAGAATAAAAATAAAGTGTGTTGGTGGATAATCTAATCCATCAAAATTAAAAATATGAAATTATATCGATTTTACCTTGATAGTAATCGGGCTCTCGTCTTAATTTATAGACTCTGGGCTTCTTTTTTTTTTGGAACCAATTGAGCTCTTCTCTGAATGGAAGGCTATTCTGCTTTACAATGGTTTACAAAAGTATATGTTTTAAAAGGTACCCTACATACCAAAAACTTTCTTCAAATGAGTGCATTTACATTCACCCAGTATTGAACCGGAGTGCCGCGCAATCGTAAACGTGTATTAACTGCTGAGCCGCGATAAGAAGTCGTCGTTGCAGGCATAGCAGGCCATTGTTTGAGGCAATATTTTCAAAATGCGATACGCTTAACACTTTTTTTCTTTTCACTTGACACACAAGATTTACACTGCGTATGTTTAGCAATAAGAAATAAGGAAATAACAATTCTTGCAGAAATGCATTTATTATGTGACACGACGGAAAAGGCTTGATACTATTCAATTGATTTGAAACTATGTTTTTCATAAAAAATCATTAAATGATGATTTATGTATGTTCACTGTTGTTTAGGGCTATTGCTAGATGAAAGCCTCTACAAGCCAATTACATCCTTATAGGTCAGGCCTACGAACATATTTTTGATGAATGGCTACATTAAGAATAGGTACATAATGAACGGCGGTACGCAAGTAAAATACTATTTTTCGACGTAAGTATATTATTTATCATAAAAAGGAAATTTAAAAATAAAAAAAAAACAAATGATTCTCTAATAACCAATAATTTAAACAGAATGAAACTGTTTTATATTTTTCAATATTTCATGTATTAATTTTGTAGTTGAGATTCTTAAAACTGCTTGTAAATGTACATCAGTGATGTTTGATCGTAGAGAGTTTTTATTGATATTCATAATTGAAAATGTTTGTTTGTTCATTTATAATATGTAGGTTGATCCAAAAATTGATTATTCGAATTTATCTGGATTCAACGGTGCAATTAATTTATGTATATATATTCAGAAATACGATTAAAGCTCGCGAGCCCAATATAAATATTTGACGGGCCCTAGTTTTCCAGGCCTGCTCTAGGTTATGTGCATTGCGTTAACACGTACTTTGACATAAATAACTAATATATTCTTCTATAAGTTTTTTGTTATTGATATGGACAACTGTTTTAAGCTTTAAACTCATCTTCATGTCGGTATAAGAATCGTCATCTCATAAGAAGGCCTCTCTAATATATTTTTCAATTACCCTCGAATCTGTATGTTGCGTTGACATGTACTTCCACAGCTGTTAAATATGATGTTATTTATGTTGACAACTATTAATTGTGGGCTATAAAACCATCCTCAGGACAATCTAATAATTATTATCCTCCTGGCTCAATCTATTGCTTTGTGAAGGCATATCAAAGTAAAATCAATAACAAAATGTTAATGCCCGCTCCATGATGGATGAGTGACACACTGAGTCTGGTAAGTTCACATATTGTTTTCCAATGTAGTCAGACCAATGATATTATTAATGGACAACGCACTAAATAGAGTAGCTAGCAAGTAAATTCGCACATAGCGACATTCGCACATGTATAGGTAGACGTCACGCAATTTCCATTATGCGATATCACGCATCGAGAATTTAAAGCAATATCACCTTTATTGTAATGGCGTTAGAACAGTGTTTCTAGTGTCAATGTTCATTTGAGCGAACCCTCTCGAACCGACCCATTCGGCAGACCCGACAAAAAGGATCGGGAATTTATAACAATATCACCTTTATTGTTATGGAGTTAGAGCAGATTATGCCATTCGGCAGACCCGACAAAAAAGTGAGTGTCATTTTTTTTCAAATGCTTCGTCCATATTAATTCAGTCAATTCATTGAGACAGACCCAAAACATACATATTATGAGTGGAGCATGAGGCTAACATCTATTTCTCGTAAAAAAATTTGTTATAAAACCTCTTCATAATATGTTCTAATATGTTCAGCAAAATCCACATCGTATTCTAGAATAAATGATGATGATAATGATCTTTATAAAACCATCAAAGAATAAAATTGTTGCTATTACCAACGAGAATTCATTTGAACTTGTTATAACTTGATTTTTTCTTCAAATAATAATATCTAACAAGTTAGTTCTTGGTGGAATGTATCAGGAAACTACGTGAATATGAAGGTATTTATAAATACGTGGAGCAAAGCAGTTCGGTCAGCTATTAGCGCGAGCGGTCACCCGCGACGCGCGCCGACCCGTGACGCGTGATGCGAGTGATCCGACGACGCCTCAACACGTCTGCGAGCCTGATACATCTTCCTCGGTTATTTCATTCCACTATCCACCAGCGGTCAAACGGCAACAAAAAATAGTGAAGTGTCATTATTATCTGTTTTTTTTTAATTTTTTTTTAAATAAAACTTCTTTCGCCACGGGTAGCGTAACATCTCCCGGATGATATAAATGTAAAAATAAAATTCATCACGAAATAGCATACATTATCAGAAATATGCGAATAGCAGTGGCGAAGGATGGAGGTAGGCTGTTAAGATCCGCCATAAATATAGAGCACACTAAACTTTATTGAAATAAGACTACAATAATTTACAGATGATGTTAGCTAGTTTTTTAAATTTCAATTAAATCCTGTAGAAAAACCAAGCCATAATAGATAATAGTTTAAAAAAATACTCATCTATCTATAAAGTATCTAAAATTATGCAATTAAATTATACATAACTTTGAATATTTTATAGTTAGAATAATATTTTTTATCTATTATAGTTTGTTTTAGGCAATTATGTATTCTTAATCCAACGAAAACAAATAAGAATGAATGAAAAAGTGTGCACAATTTTGTCGTATCGGCCAAAATATACCAACATTATTATGGTTTAGTTTAGGCAGGGCTTAAGTAACTTTTAAAAACTAACCAATACCATCTGTAAATTGGACATAGTTATGCAGAAAGTAGCCAGTTCAAAAAAAAAAAAATGAGATATGATATAGATCAGATGCGAGAAGGTTTTCTCTACGTTCTGCTGAAAATAGCCAAGCCGCAAAAGAAATATTCTTGAAATAAAATACTATTTACAATTTTACATTTTACATACATTTTTAACAATCATGCTGTTACTAAAGTGCCATTATCTCATAATCTCATAATCTTCTGCATAACTACGTTCAATTGTAGTCTTAGTTTAACAAAAACAAATACGTATGACTAACAATGTTTAATGTGCACTATTTATAGCGGATCTTAACAGCCTACCTCCACCCTTCGCTATTGGAGAGTAGATATGATTTTCTGAGATAATCTGAAATAATATATTTACTTAGAAATTTTTCATTTTAAGTTATATAAGTACCTAATTAATTGATAGAAGAAGGTGCTACGTAGGATTCAGTAGCGAGGGTGGAGGTAGGTTATTAAGATTCGACATAAATAGAGCACACTAAACTTTTTCAGTCATACTTATTTGTTTGGCCGAGCAGCTTAAGTGTTGGATTATAATATCGTTGGTTCCAAATTCGAATCCTAATCTTGTATCCGTAGCTTTATGAAAAATTTTCCTTAATCACTTTTCAAAAAAAGCGAGCTTTAAGTTCATTGTAATTCTTCATGACGTATCTAACTATAGAATTAAGTAACGGTTTCCACCGTTCAACCTATGTAAAATAAGTAACGATATACGTATAGTATAAAAGTACCTAAATAAATTATAGCGCCTGTGCACGTGCATGGATTTATTTGCAGCAATAGTGAGTATTTTAAACTATCGTGACAATAACTGTTTATGCGTAAAAGTGTTGACTGTCTCTCCAATCTCATTTTTCCAGAGTAAGCGAGACGCGATGTTGTCATTTTATAGTACCTACTATTTGACAGGTCATAAAAATAGGTTAACCTCATAATGAGTCTCTACGCGATGTAGTTCGTTTTTTGCCGGCAGACTCGCCACTATCGTTCTACTGCACAGGCGCAGATCGAAAAAATCTCGTCTGTCACATGAAAATTCAGGAGTTTCCGAACTTTTTTGATTGATGCATGGAATTTTGCAACTTGCTTGAAAATAGTGTTTACACGTGCATTTTCTTGTTAAGGCCAGTAAATAAATGCACCTATAAGCGTGGTAGTACTAAAAAAGTCGTTGTGTATAATAAATATAAGTACTTAAAAAATAGTTACCTGTGTTTGACATACGGTTGTGCAGATTATCTACTGATTTAAATTTGTGTCAATAACTACCTAAAATCCATTCTATTTTGTTCTTGACATTTGTTGCAAGTCAAAAAACCTTTTTCATTTTAAAATAACCGTAAACATAAAACTATATTTTATTTCTTTTTAATTGTTTAGTGCCGCAATAGGTGCGCAATTATATTTAGCAATAAAACATTTGTGACGAGCTTCTGTTTTATTTTAAGATCTCCGAGCCATAAAGCGGATAGTTCTTATTGTTCGGTATTTGAAGGGGCAGATAAAAGGTTGACATTTAGGAAAATTGCTTTTCTCGCATATGGAGAGTATTAAATTTATGGAATGATAATCGATATAGGTAGGGCAATACTAATTTTTAAAAGAATGTTTTTTTTTAAATTTATTAAGGAAACAAACAGTTACATATTGATTACAAAAATTTTAAATATAATAATGAAAAAGTTTCCATGTATCCATTATAATATAGTTAAGCCTAACAAGATAAAGAGTAAGAATAACATAAATATAAGGATATTACATAAGAAAATTACATGAGAAAAATGAGGAAGAATAAGGAATAATTAAATTATATAATAATAAATAACATAAAAAATATATATATATATCTATTTATACAAAATTTTGGAGATAGCGCGTTTAAATGAAAAAGGTGAATTATTAAAAGGAACAACGGTGGAGAAATACATAATTTAAACAAGAGCGCCGAATAAAAGAATTTTGTGCATAATTAGAACCGCTACGAATGATATGGTACAAAGTTTGGTTTCGCGTAAATCTTGATGGACAATGGAAACCCACCCTTTCGAGTAGGTTTGGCGAGTCAACACAACCATTGATAATTTTAAAAGAAAATATTGATCAGATATAGAACGTCGACTTTTCAAAGAAGGTACTATACAAGTTGCAGTGGTCGAAATAGAATTAGATAAATCATAACATAATACTTACAACATGCATTATTTGGAACAACCCAAAAATATACCTACAATTAAAAAAATATATAAATTTGGATTGCCGACATGAATAAACTCGAAAATTTTGACGTAAGAATGTCTGGCTCTGAAATACAAAAAAAAATATGTTGAACGAATACTACATTCTCAAATTTTGAGTATAAATTTGAATATCATAATATTCTAATACATCTTTTCGTTTATATTATTTTTTTTATCGTCTAATTTCTTTCTTTTTGATGTTACCGCTCATTTATATAATATGAAGATTTTACTGGTAGCGTTAATCCATTTTTATAAGTACATAATATTATTTATAATCCATGTAACTGTTTGTTTTCCATAATAAAATAAATAAATACTTACAAAATTCGCAAATTATTTTTTTTTACAAAATATGGGGCAAAGCGGGACATCCATCGGATCCGAACCAATAAATATGCTCTACCAATTTATTAATCTGCACCCTACCTAATTAATTACATTAACTTATATTCATGCAACTGAAATGTTTCTCAAAATTCGATAATATTGTGACAGAGTTTTGTAGTTTGAATCAAGGTGTAACCAAAATCAGGAGACCTCCAAATTTTAGTATAAACGTACTTGCTCTTGCTAATAATTTAATAAACTATTTTTTATTCAGTAAATAATTTACAAGATTTAAGAATGTAACATTCTTTATTGAACAAATCGATACACTAGTTCAATAGGGGAACAACTCATAAAACCTTGTTCCGAGATAATGGCTTTTGAATTTTTTGCAGTAATTCTTATTTTGCACAATGAAATTGTACATTTTAATAACGAATTAACAAATAAATTTGATTATATGATGGAATTATTGTTTAATCTTAGAAACGATTATTCGATTTTATGACACATTGAAGAAATTTTTAATTATTTTTTTGCTGAATTATAAAGAGAAGACCTTTCTACATCAACATTCTTTACTCAAAACCTTTAAATTTTGAGTTGTTCCCCTATTGAACTGGTGTATCGAAAAATAATATCGAAACACCTCAAATAATATCTAAGAGAACAGATCTTGTAAATAGTATTGAAATTATGTCTTACGTAATGTTGATAGTTTATAGGTTATGGCTATAAGTTTCGGTATATAAATCAGATATTGTAAGATAGAGTATACGCTTTATAACTATGCACTTTATACTACACTGATACTCCTATTTACCTGATTACCTCGAATAAAATTAGATCAAATGATATTCACTTGTATTACCTAATATAATATGTAGTAATAAATATATATATATATATATATTTAGGATATATTACACCATTGTCATCCTAGAGCCGAAGTGCAAAGTTATGAAGTGACAACTCTACTTCAAGTTTGGAGAGAACATATTTTAAATGACCCGCCATTTCTTAAGTTTTTAGCGCCCATTTCCGACCATCCACGATTTTACAATCAAAATTTCTTTGTTTTTAGCCATCACTTAAATCTACATATAAATAATATGATTAACCCAATTGAGTTCAAAAGCACGTACCGTTATTAGCTTGTTGAAAAATCTCGCAATAAAATGCTCCACCACGGCCATGTGAAAATCTCCAACAGGTCTAGAGCGAAATCACTCCGTTTTCTATTGTTTCGCATTTTTTCCATACTGTCTTACCCGACTATCGCAACGCCACATACCGGCGGATAAACAAAATAGTACTTAAGACAATGATGCCTTTCGTTGAAACACCTTGAATTGTTCTTCTGCGGTGAAAAACCTGGATTGATTTGACATGTGGTTTACGGTATTAATTTGTTTAACGGTTTTCTTGGATTCACTTAGGTGCCAAGTTCTTTTACGTCTCATTTCTTACTATGATTATCTTAAAATATTAAAATTAATATACTAAAAATAAGCATAGTATTTTTAATTGGTGATAACTAGGGCCCGGATTTATATGCTAGTGAATGTTTTGCAGCTATGAGAGTTGCACAGAAATCTGTTTTAAAAGACACAGAATCCAAAAATAAAATTTTATTGTGCATATAAATGCATATTTGAGACGTTAGAGCATATTTGAGGCATTAGTGCATATTTCGTAAATAAATGCATATTTTAGAGCTTTAAATTATTTTATCGAAATATAACTAAGTTAAGAAGGTAGATAGTTTAGATGCACTTGCATTTTTAATTCCATCTCCGAGCTGTGGATTTATCAGGAAAGGTGAAGTCAACTCGGGCACTATTATTCAAAGTTTGCTCAATCACTTCTGTGGACGTTGAGAGGTCGTTTTCCGCATATAAACAAAATACTAACAAATACCTATGCGGAAAAATTTAATGCCAGAGCATATTGAAAAAAATATGGTATAAATATTGCATTTATTATTCAATTATTTGTACTTGTGAAAAACTATTTTGAAAATTGTAATTGATTAAATTTATATTCATTGTTTGTGTTTTTTTGTTCTGCTATCGTATTATGTAAATTATTAACTAGTTATTCGATTTTATGTCAGTAATATTCGGTAAAGTGGGTACTTATTTACAATTTTACCCACAAAAAATGACAATTTTTAACTACATATTTCTTCGGTTTTAGTGCATATTTTATTGATTATAAATGCATATGTGCATGCATATAATTATGTTTTTTGTTGCATATAAATCCTCTCCCTAGTGATAACATGAAACCAGGAAACACAAAAATAAATAAAGTAGGTTACCTTAATATAGAATTCTCGAGTATGGAGAAATATGGGATACACTTAAACACGCATTGTTATTTTCGATATTTACGTCTGTATTAAAGTTTATCACGTAAAAAAATGCGCATTCCATATTGCTACTATTGAGAACATTCCGATATTTCTCTAAGTGAACCTAAGCGATCAGACACGCACTGCAATTGCAGCGCATCGATGCAGGTCTTACTCGTTTCCAAATGTATCCTACATATTATAAAATTGAGCTTAAATATTGGGACCATATCTAAATAAGATTTCACATAAATAAAAAGGATTTCAAGTAGTACCTACACATTTATATTTTTTATAAAAATCGATGTTTTTTAAAATAAATATAAAAAATATTAAAACTATGAATTACTCAAAAATCTTTACAAGAAAAAATTAAAAACTTAATAAACTAAATTTTAATAATAAATGTGACCATAAAATATAATGTAATAATAAGATGCGGTCCTGTGATAAATTCACATTTTATAACATTTTTTTACAATTGTAAGTTTATTTTTGACTTAAAATAAAAGGTTTTTCTTTTTAATGTTTTCAGATACATATTTATTAATTAATACAGAAGAAATTGTAAATGATCAAAAAAATGTCTCAAATTGCAAGCTTCGTAATTTTCTGCTAGGTGCCTCTGGTAGGTAGAAGCATTACCATTAATCAACTGATTCCCAAACTATGGATCGTTATCAACAGGGGCTCGTAACGAATTTTCTAGAGGGTCACCAATTAATAGATAGTAATCTGACTAAATATTGACGTAAAATTCAATAATAGAAATCCGTATTGATACTAATCTTCTTCAGATGAAATTCTATATTATTAACGCACATGGGGTACCTAATGTATATTATATCTTACTAAAAACATTATAAATTATGATTTACGATAAGTACTATTAAAAGTTTAATTTTTGACAGTGCCTACAATTGTAAAAATTGATATGCCATATTAAAAAACAATGGTGTGATGATTGTAAATATTAACAAAGTACGAGAAAATATCGAGTGCCTAAAGTCAGACAACGTTATCTACAAAAAAGTGTTTTTTTTTTTGAGATAATGTTATTTTACATTTACGGCTACATGATAGTCAAACAACGTTATGTCAATTTTTTCTAATTTCTTATTAAATCGTCAGTAAAGTTTAACGCTAACTACATAAGTAACCCTTCTTTTCATATTTTTTAAAAACTATCCCTATAAATTTTAACATCATCATTAACAAGATAAATGTACAATGCACAATAAATTATGAAATATTAACATTAGGTTTTAAATAAACATTTCCCTTGTTGAGTAAAAAGAATCTAAAATAACGATTTTTGGCTCTCCTGTAAAGTTGCACTTTTGTAGATAGTGTTGTTTGACACTAAGCCCTCGATATAATATGTTTGATATTACGATGAAGTAGTTTTACGATTAGTTTTAAATAATTTCTTTACCCTATTAAAAATATTATATTCAACTATGTCAGCGGAGGTCGCAGGTTATTTAGGTACCTACCTAATCATTATAAAAATAATTACAAGATAAAAAGAACTTTTTATCTTACAACGTTTTTAAATTTTTTGTTGAATCATATAAACTTGACTTGACTTTAAACGATCAAAAAAAATTGTACTTGATAGAAATAATACTGAAATGTCATATTGATTTCCATAGTAACGCACGTATATATTAATATTAATAATTTAGTTGCTAGGACCCACTTAAGGTGACGCATCAGTGAAACGCCAAATAATGTTCAACTGTACGCGCGACGAAAATTTGTACTTGCTTTGCATTCATTGAGAGAACGTGGAGTCGGACGCACGTCACTTTGCTGCGTGATGGCGACGGGCCAATAAATTCTAAAATCGTGTAAAGATGACTAAAAACTTTACCCATTTACTTTAAAAAGCAAACATGTCAATGAATATATTATTATTGATACTAATAGAATAATAAACAGAACATAAAATGGACGTATGTTGGATTTATATGAGAAATAATATTTCGTTTGACAGGCGTCATTTTCACCCGCGACCCGCAATCCGCACATCGCCTAGCAACGATCTTTTTAGACCGTGCCTCAACTAATGCATGGCCTTAACAACCAATAATAGTTTTACTTTTTACGGATTTCTTCCGAAATAACTTTTCATACAAAACAGAATTAACTGAAAATGAAATCAATTCTACTTAATGATGGCTAAAAGTATTTAAAAAAAAATGCATTGGTATCGTGTTCTGATTTATTACGTTTATACGTCTAACTAGTCGGGAAGTTAGTTAAAAATCGATTGTAAGATTTGTACCGGACAAATAAGAATACGAGATAAGAAAAACGTTGTAAAAAGGGTGCGACTCAACAAAAGTTGAGAGCCGTGTATTAGATAGCATCTTGCCTTCTATGTTATTCGTTATAAACCTTCCAAGGTATTATACAGATCCGAACTATTATAATATATTTACATCTAGATTTAAAAAAAACGTCGGATTAATTATTCGCTTTTAATAGACATCATTAAGGCTTTGCTAATTTGATTGTTTTGAAATATCTGAGTAGGTAATAGCAATTAAAGATTCCATTTGGAAACATCACTAACGAGCCAATTTAAAATTAAAGTATTTCTAAATTCGCTTTCAGGTTGAGGTCTTATTAAAATCTGGAAATAAATAATTACTGCAGTCTCTTTGTGGGAACGCACTTGAAAGTGTTTCGTCATTTTTATTAATTTATATTGTTTAAATTTATTATTATCTTTATTATAAAGTTTTATGTTTTGATTGATAGTTTAAGGACAGAATGTTAATCAATTTATTCAAATCAAAATATATCTATTGTATATCAGTTCACATTGATTATAAAGTCAGCTGAGTTATAAACACTGATTAGTTACATATTTTTCAATTATTACCGTAAAATAATCACAAATGATTTTTATTATAAAATAAACACAGTAATGAATTTTCTTGTTTCACATTAAAACAATGTGTAAGTGCAATACTTTATGAAAAGTAAAATATTAATTAAAATTTATATACAAATTTTAAATTTTTACATAATATCTTATTGACAAAACATATTTTTCTAATTCTAAGAATTGGACAAAATTTTGGTCAAAAGGTGGAATCGGTATGATTAAAAATTATATCATTCGCTGTTTCGTGTTAGCCTCAATTACGTTGAGCTTCTTTACGAGCTGTTTATTGGCGAATTTAAAAGCGGGAATTTCTCGGTAGAGTGTTTACAACCTGCTTATTAGCTTATTCGATGATTACACTGGGCGACTTTACATGCAGATTGTAAATTCGCCAATAAAAAGCTCGTAAAGAAGCTCAATGTAATTGAGGCTTTAGTCACCTTAATTTTAATAACAAAACTGTTTTTTCTTGTAAGAATTTGGAACACCACAGATACAATAGTTATTATCAATAATCTGTATGGAGTTAAGGCCGATTGGTAGCGATAGAAAATAAAAACCCTCGCCCGGACAGTAAATAATTTGTGAGTCTGAATCCAAATTAGTTTAATTTGTTTCAATTTTTTTAGTAATAGGTATATTTTTGAGGTTTTTTTAAATTATTTATTTTCTTTGGTCAATTTATAATATTATTTGATGGTTAGTTTGATAAAACGTAGTCTCTTCTTAATTTACATAGAGAAATTATAGAAGTATACGTTCAAAATCTTTTAATGACACATATTAAATTTGTTTATCACTTATAATAAATTAATTAGAGACTACACATATTTTAGGTTAGATTGTTATATTTATAAAATAGTTAAAATGAAGTTTAAAAATATGATTACTATATTCATAACAATATAGATAGGTTGACACCTTTCGTAATTATAACTAAATAAGTTTTACCTGACGATCTACCAGACTCTGAAATCAAAATTTCGCATAGATTAACTTATTTCTAATTAGGTCAAAACGTACTTGTGCAGATATATAATTTATGTAGATTTTGCAAAAACAACCTAATATGCAAACGTGTATTTCGTTCATCTAATCTCGTTGCTAATGCCTCCTATTCTACGCCTCGAGTTGCAAAACGTAGCATTTAAAAATGTCGAAACATCAGCACCTAATCAACTAATCCAATCCCCGTCAGATAAATCACGATTTCCTCGCGGCCATCTTGCAACACGGTGCGCGCCATCTTGTTTTCCCACCGGAAGCTCGGATCGTGGCCAACTTCGCGCGGACGCTTCAATGGAGCGTCAATAGCAGATTTCCCGCCAACTCTTGCGGACGCTACATTGGAAAATGGAACGGATATAGCCGATTCTTTCCTCTCTATTTTGCAGCCTAACCCAGTGAAACCCGTTCATACTTATATACTAATCTGCATAATGAATATTAATTCTTCAAACGCCTTTCGAATGATTATTTCAATATTGTTTTAATTTGAGAACAGTTAAAATTTAAATAAATATATCATGTTTAATTATAACAACAAAAATAGTACAGTAATAAAATCCAATACAGATTTTTTTTTTATTTGTAGGTATAATGCTTTTTTTTCTTTTTTAATAAATGCAGGTCATTTTAAATATTCTACATTGGTTTATTAGAAATACAAACTTAAAATTTAAAAAATACACATGTTTTTTTTTTAAATAATCTGGCACTATGTTGTTGTATAGATAAGTATAGATAATCGGGTGTCATGAATAACAAATAAACACTCGTGAAGCTGGTCATCCAAAGAATTATCGTAGGAAACGGCAGACCTGGACGAATAAAGACACCATAATTAAAAAAAAAAACCTTATTAGTAATTCGTCAGTTCCCTAATTATGTTTTATGCAAACTCCATTGATGGGTAACGCCATAATGAATTCAATAACCTCCAAAGAAATTAAACATATTTAGTAGAAGAATATTGTATGATTTCAAACTTCACATGTGGGTCTATTATATATACACAAGGCGCCTATTGGCGGTAGTTTATCATATTTATGTATTGAGTAGTTATTTCTTACAATAAGTTAATCGTCTAAACTGTCAAAAAGTGTTACCTATGTCAAAAACAGCCTAAACAGTCCCTCTCGGCTGTGTTAACTTTTAGAGCGAGATAGACAGTTTTGACAGTTAATATGGCTAACTTATTGTAACAATTATATAGCTACAATACATAAATATGATAAACTACCATCGATAGCCGCCGGTAGCCACCTTATGTATAGAATACACCCAATGATATTTAAAAAAATCACGGTTTCAAATGTAATGATTACATTAGTATCTTATTATTAGCTACAGTCACTTCGCCATCAATCATCATAATTTCGATGACAAACATAGTAACTCAAATCATAGTATGAAAGTTGGTACATTAATAGTACTACGTAAACAAATCAAAACGTCAATAAAAGACCGCGATTTACAATCAATGCTGCCAACATAGATAATATTTTCTATTATTTTCAATTTTTTTTTCTTTTATTTTGTTAACTGTCAATTCATGGTGGAACTTCAATTATCAATTCAATCATATTTATTGAAAACGTAGCTGGAATTCTATGAATCTCGCAAAAGTAACAAAGACTTTATTTCATAAAGATTAATAATAAAGTTTTACCACGAAATTTCAAATAATAATACATACCTACCTACATACTAACATACATCACCATGTTTGATACTAAGAAGATTATATGAAGTGGAAGTTGAACTAAAAGATTTTTGTTTTTACTAGAAATGCGTGTTGGTCACTTACTCAATCTATCAAGTCCATACTCTGGGTTCAAACACATATTGAAAAAATAACATGGAAATTTTCGAGACTCAAGATTTAAGCCCGGGACCCACTAAATTATAAGCTGACATTAATATTTTTCCTTATTTTGTAGTAATGTATTTTCTGCATTATAACATTAGTAAATAATAGGAACAAATTGTTTTTTTTGTTGAGCTTTATATTCTTTTGTCTTTTAGTATTTGTTATTAAAAGTTTACGGTGCATTTCGAATTTTAGCATTTTGATTTATTTTTCCGTTGCCTTACCTCAAAGTGTTAGATAGTGATTATATACAAGAAAATTTATCTGATGGTTAGCAACCATTTAATTATTTATTTAATTAGCATATCATCTCGCCAATATACTCCTAATTGTACTTGAGTCTCGCTAATCGCACTTGTATTGCTAAAGCGACGCTAATAGCGATTGGCTTTTCCGGGGAACTCCGGTTAAAAAATTCGACCCACAGTAGCCAGCTAATCTCCGCTTCAATAATGTCGTATTATGCTCGTTGACAAATATTTTAGAAAATCTATTAAACTTTTTTATTTAATTAATTTATATCTATAGTAAAAGTAAAATATTTAACTGTAAAGTTGAAGTCTGTAGGTTAGATTTTAGGACACTTAATTGAAGTGAAGAGACTGTGAGACAGTGAAGAGACAGTGAGAAGGGACTAATTTGAAGCCAGCCCTACTAAGATATTGGCAAAATTGATTACTTCTTTGATGGCGCCGTGGTTTTTTCATTGACTAATTTTAAGTAGTCACTGAATCCAAATTGTTAGTATGCTTATCTGGAAAACATATATTATAATATTATCAACATCACTGAGACCAGAGGCGGATCAAATTACAAGATACAAATCTATACAAAAGTTTTACCTACCTACAAGTTTTCAGCTATCACTTTGAAATTAGTACGCTAAAATATAAATTAATTCACATTAGGACTATTGACAATTAAAATTTTACTCCGCAAAACGTCTGTCCAACTGTGTGTCAGATTCATCAGTCTTGTGACGCCTCACTTAGTGGTATGATGTTGATTCCGCGACATTAATTTTCAAGCGCCGAATATTAATTTTATACATAAAATTACTAATTATTTATGACATCATAACTCCAGTATCGCCCTTGAAAAATAAAACATTTAATACTATTAATACGCTAAGATCTCTTGTATCACACATTAATCCCTTATCTAAACATCAAACTGTCTGCGGCGAGTGAAAGTCCATCCCAAAGGGAAAACTACGATACCATAAACGAATGTAAATTTTTCAGATTTACTTCACAATTATTGTAATAAAATCCACCACCATGTCGTTAGGACGCCAAGCTAACTGAAAGACCTAAAAAGAGAACTGGTTCTGCTAGTCGTAATGAGTGTTCATCTCAGCATGAAAACAATAATAGAAAACTACGATACAAATTTATATAGTGGACGAAAACTGTTTAATAATACTGTTTTAATAATATTTCTTTTAAATGTCAAGTTGTGAACGTCTTAAATTAATAATTTGTGTTCACAAAGTATATGTAAAAAAATTTTTTTTGAATCGCCAGATTGTGAGTGTTGTACCTACATAAATAATGTACATTTTATTGTTTGAATTGGTTCTATGACATCGGAATATTCCGTTACAATAATCCTGAAAAACCAGATGTAGGTATTGTAATTTTCTTTGTCTAAGCTTGTTGACCATAATGAGGTTAAAATTTTGTGAATTGTTTTATAATAACAACCTTTAAGAATAAGTTAAGCATTTTAATACAGTTTTAGTTACATATTATTATGCCAAATTTGTACCGTTATGAGGTTCGAAACGAAACCGGCAGAGGTTCGTTACCGTCTGCGGCCAATCAGCGGCGTGAGATTTTTCTTGTGGGAAAACTTTTTCACACAATGGCTGCCGTAAACGAGCTGGGTGCGCATGCATTGTTCGCGGATGCCAAGGGGAAAACTAACGGTTTAAGAGCTGCGTTTCGTAAATTGGCAAACCTCACCGTCATATCACTCACTTGACAGAGATCTTTCTTTCCTCGGATACTAATTTCTCTTTAAATCTAGTGATAGTTCAATATAGCAGATGAAGCAGTCGCTTAGTTAGAATTTACTAAAATCTTTACTATCACCCAGTAGCAAAAGGTAGCGGTAAGCTGTGAAGATACGCCATAAATAGTGCACATTAAACTTTGCTAGGCATACGTATTTGTTTTTAATTAACTATTTCTTTTATTCAACGAATAATTCACAAGATTTAAGAATGTACCATTTTAATTATTGAACATACACAATTTTGAAAAACACTTTCTGAGAAAATATATTATAACCTATAGAAAAAATCTTTTTTGAAAAAAGTAATCACGTAACAAAAATCGATTGCCAAAGTAGCTTGATTTGGAAGAGCGCCGATGAGTGGGTATTAAAAGTGACCAATAGTTAAAATTTGTCGCAAATAGTATGTCACCGCGTAGCATAGAGGTAATTAATGCACGGATGGGGCGGGGCGTAAACCCGGGAGATGCAAGATTAGATTCCGGCAGAGTGGCTTACTTTTTTCAAAAAAGATTTTTTCTATTGGTTATAATATATTTTCTCAGAAAGTGTTTTTCAAAATTATGTAAGTATGTTCAGTATTTGTTTTCATTGAACTGCGACTACAATTTGATTTACAGATAGTGTTGATTAGTTTTTAAAAATCAATTAAACTCAACCTAAACCAATCCATCACAGTTTTGGTATTATGTCGAGCGATACGACAAAATTGTGTATACTATTTTATTCATACTTGATGCTGATTTTTATGGAGTACCAACATAGAGATTTCATCATCACCATCAGCCTGAATCTATCCACTGCTGGATGAAGGCCTCTTCAAGCTGCTTCCACTTCTCTCGGTCCTGTGCATTGCGTTGCCACCTACTTCCGCAGAACTTTATCATTTCATCAATCCAGCGGCCTCTAGGTCTACCTTGCGGATGTTTTGTACTTCTTGGATACCACTGGATGACTAGATTTGTCCAACGATTGTCTTTTCTTCGAGCAATGTGTCCAGCCCATCTCCATTTAAGGCTTTTAATAAACTTTATTACATCGCAAACCCTTGTCTGCTTCCTTATCCACTCATTCCTCTTTTTGTCCTTTTGCGTTATGCCCAGCATGCACCTCTCCAATGTACTAATGCTTAAAAAATGTAATAATCTGACACATATTTTAAAGTTGTATCTTAGCTACGATGAAACGATATTTTTGTGACAATACTAATAAACCTTAAGATAACATTTTCGTCTCGCGGCTTATTTGGTATTTATTCAAGGGTGAAAAATTGAAACGAGATGAATCGTCTCGACTTAATAACTCGACTTAATTTGTCTGTTATGTTAATAATACTACCATAATACCTATGAACCAGGTTTTATTGATAATTGAAGATAGGAAATAATGGGAACTCAAATACCTAACGGGCGTTGAGAAACAGGCAACCGATCTCGACTGTGGAAGAATATGGAATAAACTAAACACGTGTTAAGAACACGCTTGTATTTCATTCTGACAACTGCTTTCGGTTTATGGGTTTACGGTTAGGCTCATGGCCCCTACAAGGGGAGGCTGGCAGGGCTCTAGCTTGGGTGTCCGGTGTGGCGGATCGACCAGCCAAGTGAGATTAACGCACATCACAAAATTACACTTATAGTAAAAAATGTCGCCTGCGGAGCTATTTTACTTCAAGCTTTCTAACATTTCAAAATATGTACTTGTGCGATGCAATTTTTGATTATTGATATTCGACAACTCCATAATTCTAGTGGGTGTATTAAAAAAATACAAAAATCGCTATAAAATACCGTAAACTTTATCTTGAACACTATTTAGGATACACAAGTGTAGATCGTCACACAGCCTTTCAACTTATAGATAGATAGGTAGGGAGGCCCGCCGAAGATTGTAGCCTGGAGGCCCACTTCAAGATGTGGGGGCCATGGTTAGGCTCATTCAATATTGGTGTATTTGAAGGTTGCAACATACACTATTGCAGGTCTATAATGTGTGTTATGGCCTACCGGAATTATATTTATTAATCTATTCTGTGATAGATAGGTACTTAGATTTTTAACGCACTGAATAATAATAATAGTTATTTGGTGTATCAAAATACTGGATAATTATAATAATAATAAATAATAATAAATCCTAATTAAATGAAAGTTTACGTATAATAAATAATAACTCAGTTTTTTATATATTAACGTATGAAATAGATTTTTTTTATTTTTTTTTTATTGAGGAAACAAACAGTTACATATTGATTACAAAAATTTAAAAATAATAATGAAAAGTTATTGCAACTAGCAAAGTTTCCATATATACATTATAATATAGTTAAGCCTAACAAGATAGAGAGTAAGAATAACATAAATATAAAGAAATTACATGAGAAAAATGAGGAAGAATAATGAATAATTAAATTTTATATACAAAGAAAAGTAACATAAAATAAATATATATAAGTAGGTACCTACATAAATTTTGAAACTTTGAAATATAAAAATGTTTAAATGAAACAGGTGAATTATTAAAAGGGTCAACGGTGGAGAAATACATATTATAATTTAAACAAGAGCGCCGAATAAAAGAATTTTGTGCATAATTAGAACCGCTACAACTGATATGGTACAAAGTTTGGTTTCGCGTAAATATTGATGGACAATGGAAACCCACCCTTTCGAGTAGGTTTGGCGAGTCAACAAAACCATTGATAATTTTAAAAAGAAAATATTGATCAGATATAGAACGTCGACTTTCCAAAGATATGGTACCATAAAAGTTGCAGTGGTCGAAATAGAATTAGATATATCATAACTCACAACAGTAAGCTTTAAAGCTAATGTTGAATATACCACCCTCAATTATTTATAAAATTATAGGGGCATTTTTGGCACTATTTTCTGCCTTTATGTATATACATATTAAAATATTTTATAACGTTACCCTGTCGGTTAGTATCTGATGTTATACTTAGCATACTCAATCATTTCATCTTCAATTTTAATGAGATTTCCACATGATAATAGTTATTATGTGCGTAGGTATAAATAATAATTAATTAATACCGTATATTTTTCACAGCTATAAATAAATAAAATTTACATGAATGTTTAAAACTGTATTTAATATACTTTCATCACGACAAAGACTCATTATTTTATTTTTACATGATGGCAAAGATAAATAAAATAACATGTATCTCATTAGATTCTTATTAAATTGTAATAATAAATATAAGAGATTGTTTTATCTCAATATTTATATTTTTTTTTAAATTAAAAATTTACTTATTTTCCAATTAGGTAGGTAGGTATTAATTGCAAAAAAAATTCTAAGTATATAGTAATTAATGTCAAGTAAGTGTTTTTTCTTACATCAATCTATCTTTACGACGCTCATATCCAGTAAAAACAGGTAAAATCTCAATAGAATATTATATATTTATTAATAAGTAGTTTTTCTGAAAGACTATAAAATTATAGTCATCAGTTATAACTGAAAAATTATTGCTAAATGGTATAATACATAGTTACTCGTGAATATCATGTAAAATAATATAAAAATTAACTTTGTCGTTTTTATTATGTAACTAATAAAATATTTTTTTGGTTTAATAATGTAATTCACTGAAATATAGTGAAAATAATACTCAATGCCGATCTAACCAGTAAAGCAGAATAGTTTTGTCAAGTCAAGTTACCCGCTGACTTCCCGTGGGGGTAGGCAACAAAAACATAGACCCTCCAAACCAACCCGCCACACATCGCACTCGGTCATAATCGAGCGTAGCATGAGGTCCTACGTTTGGTGTGGAGCATAACCAGTTTTTTTACGTCGGGAAATATCTCAGAAGTAGATACCCAAGACTGAGGTCGCTATGCACTTGAGTGTGCTTTGACTGAATTTACAGAGACTTTAATAAAAAGTGCCCACTGGAAAAAATAAAAGATTCTAATTGACAATAAGGACATACAAAACTATGTGAAGGGATCTTCACCTCCACAATAAGAAGCCGCATTTTTTTAAACGCAACTAAATTAGGGGTAGGCAGGTCATACATTGCTTAAGTGTGGCAAATATGAAACAAATACGAACGTCAAACTTCTGAAAGTACTAGCGGTTTTCTGTCAAGCGGGGTATGCGATCCCTTCGTTAGAAAGTACCGATATATTAGCTTAAAAAATCAAAAGGGTCCTGCAAACTTGTCAGCACCTCAGATCTGCATGGGATACCTAAAACCACTCATATTTAAGAGTGAGTTTCGTGAAAATTCTCTAATCCTCCGATATTATTATAATTTTTTTTTTAAATTTTACGTAACTAACAATTTCGAAATTTCGGCAATGTGAAATGACCGATAAGTTTTACGTACCTAGTATAAAAACCATAAAACTACAGTACCTCGGCCACATTATGAGAGGACAAAGGTACAGCAATTCTTAGCTTGTCATCCAAGGAAAAATCAACGGTAAGTATGGCAGAGCACAATGCTACATTGAATATTTGCGAGTATTTATCGCTATTTTTTTAAAATTTAATATTGCCAAAATAATGATACATTTCTTTGAAATTTAACACTTCCTTCACTGTGATTACAATGCGGCTAAAAGGATGTGTATAATTATGACAGGATATACGCTGTCCTTGACCATGGCATAATGATTACAATAATATTTTCACATAGGGGGTCGCAGCTGAAGCAGTGACCTTTTACTAAATCTGAAAATCTGTAGACCGTGATATAAAGAAAGCCAGATGGTACATAAATTAATAAATACATAAATTACTTTGAGTTAATAATATGTGTATAGAAAAGAAAAAAACTGTACAATTATTTTATATGAATCATTAAAACTATGGATTGAAAGGAAGCTATCATTTAAACAAATAACTATATATATATCTATAAATTATTATTTATAATTATCAGGTGTAGATTAAGGCAATTATTGTTTTTGACGTTTTTTAATGCAATGATGGGAATTTATTGGTGGGCCTATTATTGGTATTAGGTGGTATGAAGCCATTAAGATCTCGTAATTGCGAATTTCGCTAAAATGCAAGTGAGTCTTAATTGAATATGACTCTGTGTACTATTTAAGCATGTAATAACATCTCCATATTATTTACCTATAGTAAACAAACAATCTTTGTTGGTTTATTTATAACTGTTAAAATTATTTCAGAATCTTTCAATGTTTTTGTTGTTAATTATAGTTCTTAGCCAATTTATATGAATTAATTTATAGCTTTGTCAATTTAACAAAAAATATTACACATAATTTTATAAATAAATGATAAAACTGTACATTCCTTCCAAAGTAAAGGCTCAATCGTTCGAAAAGTTATATTATTTTTCATTACAAACGGTACATATTTGTTGTATAAAGTAAGTGATTTCAATCCTAAAGATTTTACGATTCAAGTGTAGGTATATTGTCATCTACCAATAGGTACGTATTATCAAGCAATCGGAAATAAGTATTATATGAAACGACTAATAAAACTAATAATTCAAGGGAATATCATAATATGAAACTATTGTCATGGAAGAAAAAAATCTTCATGGCGATGAAACGGGTATACCTTGCATGAAAATATGTGGTCAATGCTTTGAATTTCAATACACAGGCTTGGTCAGTGCGCTCTATCATATTTCTCAGTGTTTTGATAACTTTTCATAAGCTCGGTATATATCTACTCCTGATTAGGTCCAGGAAGTAAATGCTCTTTTGGCCTTACCCATTCTTCGAGAGCTTCAGAAGATTAATCAAATCAGATCCAGACGAGTCGTTGGCATAAATCTTCCCCTTAATTTAAACAATGTTTGTCCATTTGGTAGGTAGGTACTCGTGATTGACGTAAAATATTATTTCATTATATGTCGAATGGTTTTATGATACTTGTTATCATATTAATTTTGTGATTATAGCTACTATTTATACGGTTCCATGACAAAACAGAACAACGATAAATATAACTATGACCTTTCAGAAAAAATATAAATTTAATATTGAAATTGTTCTATCTCTATTATGTTGATAGATTTTGAATAGCACAGGTTTTCAATACGCCATAATAAAATTAATTATATACCCAATTTTTGCATTCCTAAAAGCCTCAACTAAACGGAACTTTCCCGGCAAGCTTAGGATATCTCATCTTAATCAATATATTTTTTTCAAAATGATTGGGTGACTAGGTACAACGAAATAGTGACCTAACCTAACCTAAATAGATTCCACAAAAATTAATGTTTCATTTTTCCCCTGGCTGTTCTGTTTTGTCATTTTCTATTTTGTCATGTTCTGTTTTATCCGATTACCATTTATACAACACTTCCAATTATTGATAACAAGTATTTTCAATAATATGTTTTGCGAATGAATTATTACATTTTAAAATTGGTTACATAGTTACCTATATAATGTATAACATAATACTTCAGTTTAAGTATCCGGCGACCATAAGTCAGAATCGAAAGATTTTCTTAAAATTCGTACAAACCTATTGTAGATACTTTGACTCCAAAGTACAGTAGTATATCCGTTCTCCGCCCCGCGTTTTCATATGACGGTATATTTATAATAAATATTATTAATTCAGTACGTCGTCGTCTCCTCATTGAATGCTCATACATAGAGCAAGACATTATACACGCTTATTCAGTTACGGACAACATTTTACGTTCATATTTCAATATTAAACCCACATAACATTTATTTAATTCAATCTTTGATATGTTTGTAATCTGGTGTGAAACTTAACCGCTTTTCGAAAAGGTTTATTAATATTTTATACGGTAAATCATTCGTTTAAATTATTAAATTATAATATGATGTTTTCAGACAAGTACATGCAGTCAACGGCTTTATATATTATATATGTTATATAATATTAATTACCATCAATTCTCGTCTTAAAATTAAGTTCAGGTTATTGCTTGTATCTATAATCTATCGCCCAATACACTTAATCGCTCAAGCAAATTACCTACTCACATTATTTTGACCCGAATGAAAATTATTTTTGAAAGGTGTTCTCACTCATCATTTCAATCATGACAGCACTATTAATGTAAGCATAATTATACAGGACAGCAAAAACAAACTTATAAAGATAATTTCTGTTTTTTTTTTACAATAATAGATACTCGCATTATATTCTGCTAATGATTAATTACATACCTAATAGTATAACTATCTTATTTTTATTTATTTATTTAAAAAAAATGTAGATTGAGCACATAACAAATTATTAATTCAAGACGTTAACAACATGACATTTTAGAATAAAAAGTACAAGTAAATCAACTAGAGAAAAAACAAGGTAGAGTAGAGAGAAGAGGTACAAATTAAACAATAAAATAGAATTTTAAAAGCAGAATACATAATGCATCACTAAAAATGTCTACATATATAGAGAGTGCATTGACCAGCCGCACAGCCCTCGCTGAAGTCTTTATATATTTGAAATTTTTTATTTATACCCCTTTTACACGGGCATAGATTTACTGCTGACAGTGAGTAAATCAAAATCTTCCAAACTTTTTTATTCATGCATGCAATCTTGCCAACTGTAGGATAATGCATGCTTACAGTACATTTTCTCGTTATGGCCGCGATATACACACTATTGCTGGCAGTTGATTCATGCAGGTGTACGGACGCTATTACTTAAAATTATCATGTCTTCACATAAAGAATTGATATTGCAAATCTGTCACGCTAACTGAGGTAATACAGTATCAAATAAACAAACACTAATTTCGTAAAATAACTATGTCGTCCTACTCAGTGGTATTGTTTATTAGAAACACGTGCCGAATAGTTGATAGTCACTGCAGTCAGCCAATGTGCGGCACAGCACGCCACGCTATTGTGTTTAATGAGGGGTCGTGGGAGAGTGCCACCTGACTTTCCCACGCGGTTTTTACTCCTTCACTTCACTTCGCCGACTAGCTTTACCAACTCCTATCAACCACCACCACTACATAATACCTCGTTGGGTGTGTTTGTAAAACTATTCGTTTTTTCTTTGATTTTTTTCTTTCATTAATGCAACTGTAATGATATAAAACTACATGGGGAATGGAAATACTTTATCATGTTACCTGTAATGACTATCCAATGCTGTTAAAATATATATATATATAATATATATATTACCTTTTTTACCTAACTATTAATCAAATTATAATTTTGTCAAATTCATCACTTATAATTGAGGCGTGTGTTTTCAAATTGAACTTATTCCACTTCAACAAATTTTAAAAAATTACATAATATTTTTTTGTATTGGAATAAGTTACTTTTGTAACCAACGCCGATTTTGAAGTTGATTTTTCTACTGGATGAAATGCTATTAGGTTCTTATATACAAAAAATAGTTATTCAAAATTTTATCCTTTAAATTCTGGCATTCATAACTCATTTTCGTCAAGTAGTGGAATAAGTTCGCTTTGAAAATACACCCCGATATTTTTATTGTAAGTTTAAAGTTGATGAATGAAAACATAATTTAAAACTATTTCTTTTATTCAACGAATAATTCACAAGATTTAAGAATGTAACATTCTTTTATTGAACATTTTTTAAAATAAAATAATGTTTCATTCTTAAATATTGTGAATTATTCATTGAAAATAGTTTTTAAAAGTATGAGGAAGTGTAAATACGTTATAATTAAATTTTAAGATATTCTGACACCGGTTATATATCTACCAGTAAACGTTGTCTGCTGAGTGAAGGCGCCACATGCCAACATTAAATTTGACATAGAATTCAATACTTTTTATACTGTGATGGGCTTAGTTCTAAATTCGAACACTGGATGAGTTATGATGGTGTATCTATCGTAATTAAGGTAATTAATACTTTGATTTAAAATACAAAAGCGTGGCTAAAATATAAAATTGAGGCAAAAAAGGATAGACACTAGTTGGGCTGTGTAGAATGATACACAGTAGGTATATCTTAGGAAGTATAAGGATCTTGTGATAATGTATTGAACAGGTTTTTTTAAACGACAAAGTCCCATATTTAGTTATAGACACGTACCTTCTTGTTGTTGTGCGGAGGTCGGCCACCATCAAGGCGATCTTAGCTTTGTCGTCTGCTACCCGGAATAGTTCAGTGGAACTGCACTCGTACCAATAACGGAGGTTCTTAAGCCACGAAATCCGGCACCGTCCTCTGCTACGCTTACCATACTTTTAACTGTACTTGTAGATATGTATATAGTTCTGATAATATTTGTGAAGTTTAAGTTTTAATGAAGGATATATTATTTTCTTTACTTTGAGTTTACGATTAAATATTGTACCCAGTATCTTAGTCAATTTAGTTAATATAGAGCTAAGTATACTTAATTATGAAATCGTTATACATAATTAAAAGTAAACGGATTAAAAGCTATTAAAAGATTTTTTAATGGTTTGACTTATACGTAGTACAAGTATTTAAATATAAATCGTGTTATATTATATTGTGTACATTTGTTTTAATATCACCCAGTAGTTCTATCAACATGTCATTGCTTGAAATGAGTTCACTACGGTTCATTATTACAACGTCTGATAAAATATTATATTTTCTATTCCATTTTCTTTTGCGTGTTGATTTTACAGTCAGATAATGAGCCTTGGACAGTTTTAATTTTCATTTTCACGTTATTGCAAACATCTTAATTATTTTTGTGTAACAACTAAATATTTTGAATGTCATTTTTTCTCCGTTAAACAATTTAGAAATAAAAAGTATGTAGATAGAATAATTCATTATCATCATCAGGGACGCGACAACCCGGTGTGGGTCCTGGCCTCCTCCAACAGCTCTCTCTACCTGTCCCTATCCAGTGTGGCCGCTTTCCAATTTGGTACCCCCAGAACTGGCAGCTCCATCCAACCAGCGAATCTTTGGCCTGCCTCTTCTTCTACGCCCTATTGGATTGCTGGATATCACTTTCTTTGCCGGTTCATTGTCATTCATACGGTGCACATGACCTAGCCATCGCAGTCTCCCAATCTTAATTGATTGAACTGCGCTGCAATCTTCGTACAGCCCGTAGAGCTCAGCATTATAAATTCTCCTCCAATTGGTGCCGTCCTTGATCGGTCCATATATACGGCGGAGAATTTTTCTTTCAAAGAAGTTCAGGGCTTGTTCATTTCGCAGAGTTAATGTCCAGGTTTCCGATGCGTAGGTGAGCACTGGTTTTACAAGTGTCTTGTAAAGAGTGCTTTTAGTTCGGCGAGATAGTATGCGGGACTTAAAATGTCTTAACAGGCCAAAGTAGCATTTATTCGCAAACATGACTCTCTTGTTAATTTCTTCTGTAATATCATTTAGTCGCGTTATTAGTTGAGTTAGTCGAGTAAATAGAATAATTGATAATATTAATAAACATAAACTATCCTACTTGCATCTTTCTGATAAACATTTAAAGATTATGATAGTCAATGCAAGTGATTTAAAATTCAATAAAACATTAATTCAACCTAATATAAATAACAACTCAAAGATTAAATACTGAAATTGAAACTTAAGGAAAGTCTCTTAATTAAATTAGTAGCACATCATTTCGCATTACAGATTCATTTGTTGATAACGTCACACTAAATTTTCGACATATACAATATATATTTTCAATTTATCAGAGAGAGTCAGGGTATGGACTTTGTAGGTTGAGCAATATGGTTAACATCATTTTCTTGTAAAAACAAGAAAATGTTAATACCTACAAACATCCACTCTGTGGGGGCCCATATGATCATATTAGGATCAGACATGGCCAAAAGGAAAAAAGAAGGAATTATTGACCGTACCTGTCAAAAAACACTACCTTTTAGATTCACTGAATCGATCAATTCCGTCAATAATAAAAATGTATTACTACTTACTTACACTTACATTCACTATTTAAATTACGTAGTATGGTTGATATTTTATATTATAATATTAATGTTTTTAACTGCCTATAAAATGGTAGGCCGCATGTTTTCTTTCCATTACCCACCACGTCTCTACGACTAGCGTAAAGAACAAGAAAATGTCTTCAAAATTGCGCTTAGAGTCTTCCATGACCCTTCAAACGCCCTGATTATGAATTTTGTGCCAAATCATCAATCACTGTATCTACATAATTTTTTTATTGGCTCTATGTATCTATAATCCAATATTAATCTCGGGAAGATTTTTACAAGAAATGGATGTTAGCCACTTGTTTAACCTTTCGCGATTTCATCAACTGACTCACATTGTATATAAATAGACAGTCGAATACACCGAACAATTATTAATTAGAATATTTAAATGAACAATCATAAAAAATGGCGTGTACCTACCTTATGTACCTACAATATACTAACGAAACGTCAAACTGTCAAGAGTTATGGATATAAACGATGTTTTATAGCTACCATTTTTCAATGTATCAAGATACCTACAAAATATGAATTTTCCTGTTACTACAAATATGGCCATATTCAAATCGTTGAAAAATCGCTACTGTTTTTTTTTTTTTGAATTATTAATAACCATGTCCTTGCTTTTTAGTACATGGTGGTTGTTAGTAAATTTGAAAAATCACAAACACCCAGGCTTTGAGAAAAACATATAAATATTTATTGTGTGCCCTGACCGGGAATCGAACCCAGGAACTCTCAAGTGGAAGGCAAGCGCCTTACGCACAACACCACAAGATCCGCCCGCTACTAAGTGTTGCTATACAAAAACTTTATAAATTCTTTCCAGTTATAGTCCAAAGGCTTCAATTTTACCTCTCTCAGTAGTGTATCTATTTATCAAAGCATTTACTAATTATTATAACTGGTACGTCTGACCTCTGAAAGTCTTATATCTTCCAGTAAGTGGCATTCCAATTAAAATGCAATTACTTGATGTGGAAAGTGTAAAACTTATGCAGCTTGTAGTGTTCGCAGAAGAAAATTGACCCCAGACTGAGATTTAATATCGCATGATTAGAACCGGTTTGAACTTAAACAATTACAACGCTAATATTATATACACGCATACCTTGTATAAAACTAGATTTAAAAAATCAGGAAATAATGTTTTCATTATTTAATAATATATCAAAACATATGCTGTAATATTAAATGTAAGTAGAATAAAATGGTTTTATTATTTTTTTTCATCTCATTAAAGTTTTGTTTGGTTTTAGAAATAAATTGGCTTCGGTCATATAGTACTTAAAATAATGTAGGGTAAGGACGGACAGTGAATTATTATGGATGAATCTGAAACGGATAATTTTAACAGTAGGTACTTTATTTAAATGGAAGAATTCAACGTCTTGAATGCAAATTATTAAATACTAATTAACAGGGCCGGAACTAAGTGTTTTAGCGATAAGCGTAATAAAAAGAAATATGCAACTTACGCTATATTATACATATATCTTTAATATTTTTTTATATGTTTGTATCTACCAGTGGCGAAGATTGGAGGTAGGCTGTTTAGATCCGATTTAAGCAGTAGGTACATACTAAACTTTGTCAGCTATACGTATTTGTTTTCATTGAACTACAATTTACAGATGGTATTGGTTAGTTTTTAAAATTCAATTAAACCCTGCGAAACCCAAGCCATAATAGATAATAGTCAAAAAATACTCGTTAAGTTATAAAATAGCTATACTTATGACATTAAATTATACATAATTTTAGATATTTTATATATAGAATAATATTTTTATGTATTATGGCTTGGTTTAGACATGGCTTAATGAAATCTAAAAAACTGACCAGCAATATTTTTGTACTTAATATGTTTTCTTAATTCAACGAAAACAAGTAAGTATTTTAACGAAAAAGTGTGCACAATTTTATTGGATCGCCCAAAACATACCAAAACTATTATGGTTTGATTTAGGTTAGGTTTAATTGCTTTTTTTAAATTAACCAACTCCATCAGTAAAATTGTAGTCTTAGTTCAATAAAAACAAATACGTATGACTGACAAAGTTTAATGTGCACTATTTATGTCGAATCTTAACAGCCTACCTTCATCCTTCGCCACTGGTACCAACATATACGTAATATAAAGTTTAACAGTGATCGGTTACTATTACTACAATTAGATCATACGAACAGATTTAACATTCATTTACTCATAATTTCATCTCCAACTTACTGCTTATACATATTAGTAATGGTGCTATCTTGAAGTACATTAAAGCTCACTAAGTATAGGTATAAGTAAATATATAATGCAAATGCGAGCTTTCTAATTCTATAATAGGTATCCATTCTATCGATAAAATATCTAAACCCGATACCTACAGATGGTTGTGTCTCTAGTTGGTTATCTAAGAGTTCTTAATTCAAACGTAATTATTTGATTTAGCTGTGTTTAGTTGAAAGTTGCTGAAACTGTTTCGTAAACTATTCTAGTGGTTACACTAAATAATTATTCCTTACTACTAAAAATGTACAGTTTTTATTGTTTAAATCAGTGTATATGATGTTTCGTACCCCATTCCACTTTTGCATACGTTTTGTTTTACATTGTATGACAGATTTGAAGGCGCCGTTGCGAAATATGGCTATATCTATACAATCCCCGATCATTAATTTAAAATTTTGAAATTGTAAATGTGTCTGAAAGTGTGCGAACGGTACAATATAGATTTAATAATTATAAATGCACCCGAGAGTTCTGGGTTCGATTCCCGGTCATGACAAAAACATTTATGTGGTTTTCTCAAAGCCTGGGTGTTTGTGATTGTTCAAAAATTACTAACAACCACCTTGTACGAAAAAGCAAGGACATGGTTATTAATAATTCAAAAAAAAAAAAAAAAATTATAAATGAATAATTTATGAACTTTAAATAATTTATCAGTTATTTTATCACATTTATTTTACAATTCTACTGTACGAAAGGATAGAGTATTCCCAATAAACATTTCCATTTGGTGGCAATACATACAGTTATATTATGACTAACTTCACTTCAATCACTTCTATTATGAGATGTCAAAATGGAATAAGAATAAATGAATGAATGAAAAGAATGAACAGCACTACTAGGAACTGTTTTTAAAGTTCGCAAATGTTTTATAGAGTCTACAAAATGAACGAGGGCCTCAAACAAACGTTTTTTGTAACGAATGCATTATTAAAATGACATTTGAAAGTGACATATAAAGCAGCCATTTTGAATGACGTGTGACGTCAGATTGCTTACGTTACGTCACAAACAGTGCTACACGCTATATGGTGAAAAATCGGTTAAATAGCTTATAAAGAATTTCGGAATATCTTACTTACGGCCCTAAACCACCAGTGAGTATCCAAATTACATTAATTGAGTTTTGTTACAATTATGTCTAATACTTATCATTCGATTGTATAAAATATGCATCCGTCAAGTTTTTGGAATGCCTCCTGCGCTTAAAAAAACCGCCACTCTTTTTATTTAAACTGACGTTTATGGGTTATGACTTTTTCAATTACCTACATGTAGTGAAAATGCTGTTCGATCTTTTTAAATGTAATATATTTAATGACTTTAAAATTCAACAAGATGTCAGTATTTTTTTTTACATCTTTCCCTTCACATATTCCGACCTGCTATTTAATAAATAATCATCAATACGATTAGCATATCGCTTTCCAATTTTTAAGTAGCATACATGCAATGAAAATGTTTTGATACTGTCGAGTCACAGAGTTGAGAGTTGAGAAATGAACATAATGCTTTTGCCTGTGATTCCCAAACACTCGAAGCCATCGGTAGTTTAAATTTATTTTCGCGATATAACGTACGTTACGTACAAATACCATATTGAAAAATTAATAATCAGGAGCGGTTTAACTCATTAACGAAGTATTTTTAATCGGATTTAGTCTAGGTTAAAAACAATTTGGTAGTATTGACCTGTGTGCCCCTGATAAACTATCTTGGAAATCGGGAGCATCAGTTGTTTGTTCTACCAAGGTGAAAAACTAACCTCCCATTGGTGATGCCAATTGGAAGGCCAATAACGCAACCAATTCGCTTAGGATGTTGATATATTCCACCTACGTGAGCATAAGTATTATTGTAGCTTGGCGCTGTTTTATAAATTCTTAAAATATGATATACATAGCTCATTCGGTGTACTTCCTTTTATCTACTTTATGATGTTTGTATTTTACTCTTTCTACTTTTTTTTCTTTGTTTTTATACTGTTTTGATACTATTTATTTCTTTCTAAATTTCATATTGTGAACGTCTTAAATTTATTGTTTGTAAAGTTTTATTATGTAAAATTAAGAATTTGACGTTAACAATAAAAACTAAATATAATATTTTATATTTTGCTACAATTTACTTATTGACAACAATACGCGTTAGTGTACGTCCTGAGTGGCAGCGTTCGGCGCAGCGTTGAGCGTTTTGCGCAACTCAAACGTATAACCGTGTGTGAAAATGTTCGTAGACAATGTCTTTTTTTAGTTATACTGAGTTGCGCAGAACGCTCAACGCTGCGCCGAACGCTGGCACTGAGGCCTCACACTTCGTATCATAAAAAAATATAAGTAAGTACAAGTTAGTACACGAAATGAGCTAAACAGACGTTATTTTTTAATTCTTCATATTCTTTATAAGATAACTTCTATCTAATCTCTGTATTTTTATAGGCAATATCAATATCTAATGAAAACATTTTTCTTCGAAAACCTGCAACGGATCTGAAAATCGTAGGAACGAATAAAAAAGATTGCAACGTAGATAGAAAATAAATAATTACAAGATATTAAGAACTATTTATATACAACGTTTTTAAATTTACTGTTGAATCATATAAACTTGACTTGACTAGCTGAAACGATCAAAAAAAAAATGTACTTGATTCAAATTATACTGAAATGTCATTTTGACATGTCATATTGATTTCCATAGGAACGCACGTATATATCTAGCAACCAATAATGGTGTCGAAATAACTTTTCACACAAAACAGAATTAACTGAAAATGAATTCAATTCTACATAAAGATGGCTAAAAGTATTTAAAAAATGCATTTGCATCGTGTTCTGATATATTCTAAAAGTTTCAAATGTCTAGCTAGTCGGGAAGTTAGTTAAAAATCGATTGCAAGATTTGTACCGGACAAAGAACCACCGGACAAATAAGAATACGAGCTAAGAAAAACGTTGTAAAATGAAATACGTTATCTATCCCCAAAATTTGTGCAACGAAATTATTTTAGTCATTAAATATTTAAAAACTGTTCTACAGCAAATTTTTTCCGCTTATCTTATATCAGTTGTTTTGTCTGTGGATAGCACCTAATATTATTGTTTTTAGTATATTTTGAATTTAGTTTTTTACTGTGCATTTTGAAATGCCAATTTGTATATCGCTGACTTAATGCAAAATATTAGTTTAGTATGTGAGGAAACAGCCGCTAGGTATATTATCGGCTCATGGGAAAATCTGATAACTCGGTCAAGTGACACGCGAACAACTCTTACTGGGTGCCCCTAAAGTAGGTATATATGTATTTTTATTAATTTTTATATGAAATACCTTTGTCATCATGATATTCTTTTAAGATAAATGATTTGATTGACTCATGAATGATTTAAATGTATTTATTCTAAATATATAAAACACTTTCATAACGACATCTTGTCGTAGTTTTTAGATAGAATATTATACTTACAATAGAAGCCATTTATATTACCCTAATGTATCTACTATAATATATAAGGATACCGTATATACAAACCATTTAGTGCTATAAATGCGTTATTGTAACAAAAAAATCAAATACACTTAGGTAATATTTTTTTCAAAATTCTTCATATTCACCCTAAAGTCGTCCACTGCTGAACGTAGGCCTCTTCCAATTCCCTCCATGGTGTTCGGTCCTGTGCTATCGACATCCAGCTCAGTCTCGCGGCTCATCTGATAACACCCGTCTATCTCACAAAACAGATTAATAAACCAAAACTTTGGTAGCGGTTTGGGTAATCCAATAAATGCAATAATTACAAACTCCATGAATGGCATCAAATATTGAATGCGGGTTGCATCTACAAACATTCATATTATAATGCAGACGTAAATGTTGAAAATAACATATTCTTTAATACGTGTTTAGTTTATTCCATATTTCTCCACATCAAGAAGATAACGCATTTCCCATTATTTTTGTATTTCCCTGTATTTCACCTAGTAGTTTCAATATATCTTTATATTAGAGGTATTGAATTTATAGCTAAATAATATATTATTAACATAGAAATCATCAACTGATGACGTATTGTTTATAAAATACTCTTTTACTTTATTTATACCTACGATAAATCAAATCATTTATGAAATGTTTGGCGGTTGTATTTAGTTAAGCTAGGTTATGTATGTGCATTTTCTTAATACTGTTCATAAATATTTTAAACACCCGGTATTTTTTAAAATATAGTAATTTCGCGAACAATGGGGCACCCGAGCTGGATAGATTGGCCAACCGCTTCGACATTGTTAATTGGGTATATTTTTTATATTCAGTATAAAAGAAAATGTAAATAATAATCATAAAAAATAACAAATTTAAAGTGCTGCCGTTGCACAACTCTCATTAAACTTAGACCAAGTGTATTGCGTATAGTTTTATTTTAAATATAGGTAGGTAGCTACATGAGGTTGGGCTTTTGGCATATGTATCCATAATACATGGTTATCCCAGTAGACGTTTTGAGAAGATTTGTTGTTTTTATACATTTGTTCTCTCGTCCTTAATGTTGTAGAAAGTATGAAAAAAAGATTTAAACGTTAGTATTATATTTGCCCTTAAAATAACTTCCATTGTAGCGTAGAGGTAGCATTTTGCGTTAAATACACATTTATTAAGCATACATATGTATAATGTGTATAATATGTACCTACCAGTGCTCTTCAACATTTAAACACCCGTGGCTCGGCGAACACAGGAGTAATATTTCACGGACTAATCCAGAATAATTCACAAGATTTAAGAATGTACCATTCTAATTATTGAACATACATAATTTTGAAAACACTTCCTGCTGGGTGTCTTACTTTTTTCAAGAGAGATTTTTTCTATTGGCTATATTTATTTTCTCATGAGTGTTTTCAAAATTATGTATGTTCAATAATTAGAATGGTACATTCTTAAATCTCGTGAATTATTCGTTGACTAAAAGAAATAGTTAAGACGGTACTTCAGTGAAACGGCAAATAATTTTCAACTATAGGTGCGACGAAATTTTGGACTCGCTGGCAATCGGAGAGCAAACGGCGAGGGAGGTGTGAACACGTCAATTTGTTTCGTAATGGTGACGGAGGTATTAATTCTTAAATCGTGTAAAGATGACTAAAAAACGTTACCCTTTTAGGTACTTAAAAAAGAAAACATGTCAATGAATTTATTATTATTGTTACTAAAGCGTCAGTGATATCTAGCTACTTTACGAGCCGCTTGTTGGCGAATTTACAATCTGCCAGTAAATTCACCCAGTCTCATCATCGAACAAGCTAACAAGCAGATTGTAAACAATATACCGAGAAAAGTTGAAAGCCGGTCAACTTTACACTCTATTCGCCGGCGTGTAGGTCTACTGCGTCTGCGCAGTAAAGCGTAGTAGCGACCTCCCGGTAAAAAACGAACTACGTTCTGTCAAAATAGTCGCTAGCTTGTTGGCTTCTCATCTAAAGTGTTGTGTGTCATCATCACAATCGCAGTAGCTGAATCGCCCGCTTTTAAATTTGCCAACAAACAGCTCGTAAAGTAGCTCAATGTAATTGACGCATAATAGAATAATAAACAGAAAATTAAATGGACGCATGTTGGATTTATATGACAAATTATATTTCGTTCGGCACGCGTCATTTGCACAATCCGCGCATCGCCTAGTCACGATATTTTTAGACCATGCCTCAACTGAGATAACCTTAATAAAAATTATTAGCAAGCTTTGTTACTTAAAGCTTATAAAAACTTGGTGTTAAATTTTAAACCATTTTGCAATACCTTATCTTATCTTGATCGTAAAAAGCTGTTATTTTAAGACCTTTGAGCTTGATATGTTTTAAAAAAGTACCGTTAGTTATAAAAATTAACATAACAACAATTAAGTCGAGCGTTAAACCCTGTGGGAACTTTTAAAACAATCATTACTCCGTTCTTTGCAGACGAACGAGTTAAGTATCTCAAATTATTGCATGTGTCTAACCATACTATAATCACGGAAATTGGAAGCCATTAAGTTAATTTATTTTACCATTACGCTAGCTTAATTCGCCATATTTCCTTAACACTGCCTACAATTCTTCATCTCAATATTTCAACTATGTAAGATGATTTATGATACCATTGAAACTGATATGTACATTATTAATTATTTTACTATATAACGCCATCAGCAAGCGAGGATCTGTACCACATCTTTCACTCCGGGTAGTAATAATAACACGCCTTACCACTATATAGAAGGATCGGGGAATTTCGATTGCCACAAAAATGATGCTTGTGTAAACATTAGTGTTCTCGATATTTCTATACGGAGTCGAGTCGTGGATCTTGAAGGCAAGAGAACGGAAGGCAATTGATGCCTTTGAGATGTGGTATTGGCGCCGAATGCTTCGCATTTCTTGGATGGAGCACAGGACGAACCAGTCAATCATCCAGAGACTGAAGATAAAGGAACGGCTCTCGACAATATGTCTGAGAAGAATTTTGCAGTTTTTTGGACATATTGTCAGGCGCGGACCAGACAACCTGGAGAGACTGGTAGTTTTGGGTAGCCTCCAGGGAAGGCGAAGCAGAGGAAGAGCGTATGCGCGATGGAGCGACCAAGTGAAAAAGCTGACTGGGGGCACCATCCATTCTGCCCTGAGAGAAGCGGAAGATCGAGAAGGATGGAAAGTCTTGGTCGCTCAAAGGATGGCGAAATTTAAATGTGGTCACGATCTTCAGCAATGAGTGCACGACCAAGAAGAGAGTAATAATGCGTGAGATTTATATAGTTATGGTTTCTTAGGTGTTCCAAATTATGTGTATATGTTATTATAGTAACAACAAATGAAGGCATCGGGGTGCTGCGTCAGTACGAGTTCTAGCCATTTTAAATAATGATGATTCATAACATTATTCAACGTGGCTACAATAACTTGTTGTTTACAAAACGGTGCTTATCTGTTTATGTGCTTTCTACTTTTACCATAATGATCCATCATTTGCTCTCAAGGAAGCGTTTTCAGACACTAGGCATCTCTTGTTTCAGGGTTTGGAATTCGACGTTCGCGTGCGAATATAAATAATTTGTATATTATATTACTTCAATATAGTGAATACACTTAAGCAGAGCTTTATAGCGTTATATTACAATAACCCTTACCTTCAAAAGTTTTCCAATTGCCTTGGTAAAAAAGCACCGCCCTCTCTCGTCCTCTTTCAGAGTGTCGGACTGAGAAGTATCAATGGGTCCAAAGTATTGCTTAGGTACTTTTTGACAAATACAAAATAATTTTGTTTTGCCATAATTAAACAGCAGCATAACATGTTTTTTCAAACCTGTCATATTATACACAGTATACACCTATTTGGGTATTAATTTTGATTAAAATGCGATTCCTCCCAACTCCAAAAGAATGATTTATAATTATCTATTTCTTTTATTCCCCAAATAATTCACAAGATTTAAGAATGTACCATTCTGATTATTGAACTTACATAATATTGAAAAACACTTTCTGAGAAAATATATTATAACCAATTGAAAAAATCCTTTTTGAAAAAAGTAGCCCCGGCAGGGAATCTAACCCTGCATCTCACGACGTCGGTGAGTAATTGAAGTAATAGGTATCTACTTTGATTTAATAAAACAAAAACTGATTGCCATGATTTAGAAGAACGCTGATGAGTAGGTATTAAAAAAGGCCAATAGTTAAAATGTGTCGCAATTAGTTCGTCGCCTTGTAGCATAGAGGTAAATGCAACGGACAGGCCGTAAACCCATGAGATGCAGGTTTCGATTCCCTGCTGGGGTGGCTTACTTTTTTCAAAAAGGATTTTTTCTATTGGTTATAATATATTTTCTCAGAAAGTGTTTTTCAAAATTATGTAAGTCCAAAAGAATGGTTTAGTTTAGAGACAAGCTGATCGTAATAAATTTGGTATGAAGCCCTTAAAATCCACAGTGATGCTTACTGTCAAAGCTGTGGGTTGAGGCAAATATTCCCGTATCGATCGTAAAAACAGTTGGGAGAATGGCTTACAACTATTTCTAGTAAAAGGCTATTTAGAATATTTGCTTTGAAAAACATGGTACCATTTATCTTAAATTATCGGGACATTAATTGTTAACAATTTTCTTCGTCTTTCTATTATTAGACCACTTAGTTTGAGCCTCCAAGATTCCCTGTTTCTCGCCAGTTTCCTTGCATCTTTCCAGGTCATGTTATCATCCCATAGCTGTATAATATACCATATGTGTATTATTTAATGGCCTTCGAGAACCCTGATATTTGGTTGGCTTGAAGAACTGGCAAGCCTGGTTGAAATTTTTTTTAGACAGGTCCAACATGAATTTTATTCACCACTAGCAATCTAATGAAAAGCTGCTTTGTCCGCTCTCTTATCTCTTCATTACTACTAACACCCAGTATCCACAGCAAGCATCTGTTACCGATATTCAGTATATGATTGTTCTGAGCCTTCATCATACGGTACCATGAATCGCTACCGTAAAACAACACCGTCAGAATGCAATCCTCAAACTGCTATTTAACTGTAAACAATACTCTCGCAAAATTAGCACATTGTGACGTACCTACCTACTATGATAGTCGGTATTGTTTACTTCAATAATATTAACTATCAAGTAGATATCGATTATTGGTAGAAAGACATTGCATTAATTTAAATAAAATACACTACGTACTTATTTGATAATATACTGTATTAACAATCAAGACATTCTCAACATACAAAATATACATTATTTTATGTTAAAAAGATGTAAATAATACATTGGGTATATGAATGTAAACTGATTTAATAATAATTACAAGATAAAAAGAACTTTTTTAAATTTTCTGTTAAATCATTGACTTGACTAGCTTAAACAATCAAAAAAATGTGTACTTGATAAAAATAATATCTGCTGAAATGTCATTTTGACATATCATATTGATTTCCATAGTAACGCACGTATATATTAATAATTTAGTTGCTAGGACCCCAGACCCCTAGCAACTAATAATGGTGTCGAAATAACTTTTCATACAAAACAGAATTAACTGAAAATGAAATCAATTTTACTTAAATGGTGGCCGCGCGGCATAAGCGTTGGACTATAAAGCCGTGGGTCCCAGGTTCGAATCCTGGGTCTGGCAAGTGCACATATTGTTTTTCAATTTATGTGTGTCAGGGTATGGACCTAATAGGTTGAGCAAGTGGCTGACATCCATTTCTCGTAAAAAAACAAAATCTGTCAATACAAACCTCCACTCTGTGGAGGCCCATATGATCCTATCAGGATCGGACATGGTCGGAAAGGTATTAAAAAATACATTGGTATTCTGATATATTGTAAAAGTTTCAAATGTCTAGCTAGTCGGAAAGTTAGTTAAAAATCAATTGCAAGATTTGTACCGGACAAAATACGAGCTAATAAAAACGTTGTAATAAAATATTCTATGAAAATTCTCTGTTCAAAAAATGTCATAGCTTTATGCGGTAACAATTATTTATATAATATTTTGTATAAATTGAGAATGTCCCATTGAAAAGCACAAAACCGAATATGATCACTAAGGAATTATAAGAAGTATATAGTGTTTTATTGCAACTAATTCAGGGTTATATATTATAATTTAATCATAGTTAAAGTTATATGCCTTGATAAATCGAATAGTAAGCTAGGTATTTAATACAATGAGTTTCTCAACCCTTCCGTCCCCGAAATGAGTATGAAAATGTGGCACATCGATCCAGATCGGTGGCACGGAAAACTAGTTCACGGGGTCACGGGAAATGAACTGTTTGGCAACCGCTTTTAAGATTTTTTCGCCGCCATTGTGAAACAATACGCTGAAACAATGGTCTTCCGATCCAGACGTCGTCAATTTTTTCGCTGCACGTCTATCACCAGGTGAACTAAATCAAAAAATGAGACTGCAATATGCTTATTTTTTTTAAATTAATATATTTGTACTATCGCAATCAATTTGCAAGCAATACCTTTATACAAAAAACGATCATAGTTTTTATTTTATTTTTTGCTTCAAATATTAGCCATATTTTTATTTTTTATAATATTGAAAATATTTGAATCATTAAACAATACAGATTTTGTTTATATTAGTTTAAAAAAATATTTTATAGTTGATATACCATTTCTGAATAACATTTCATTCTTCTTCTTCTTCTTCTTCCACCCTATCACGTCCCAACATTGGGGCATAGGGCAAGCACAAGTTGGCGTCACTTCCCACGGTCCATCGCCAACTCTTGCGCCTCCAGCCATGTCAGACCTGCAGCACGTAGCTGCAGGGTGATGGAGGGCCGACCACGGCGATGGAACCTTTGAGACTATGCCACAAGGGTACGAAGTGCCGCACTCTTTGGCGGCATCCAGAATACGTGTCCCAGCCACGTAAAGCATCTCTTCGTGATAACTTCAATCACCGAAGTCTGCTCACGAACCCGGGTGTTTATAACGCGGTCGTACCAATGTACCCTTAAGATTCGGCGGAGACATCGATTCTCAAAGCTCAAAAGCCGAGACTCTTAAAGCTTAGTAAAATGCCATGTCTCACAGCCATACAGGAGCACAGGTAGCACGCACTCGTTAAACAAACGACATTTGGTCCTCACAGAATACATTGACCTCCATGCGACTCCAAGTTGGATGAACGCAGAGCCCGCCATACCCATGCGGATTCCAAGCTCACTAGAAATACCACCATCATCGGCAACCATGGCACCCAAGTATTTGAACCTGGACACCAGCTCGACAACATTTCATTATGTTACCTTTAAAAATATTATGAATTAACGCGAAGTCCAAATCGCAGAGGTTACTAACTAAACTGATTATGCAGCCAATGTTTGTTTATTATAAAGAATATAAGCGAATCTGTCGGATTAGCGTATATAGAAGATGGTCGGGGAGGGTGTGGCATTTAGTTTAAATTTAAAACATAATTTACAAGAAATACAATGGTATACAAAAATAGATTGTTTAAAATCTAGTGTGCACTATGTAAGTCTAATCCTATCAGGGGAATGGGACGATTTGGCACCGCGAACTGGCCTCCGCCGATTGGCCTCCGGTAATTGGCCGCCGGTACAATCGGACGCCGGCCCAATTGGACGCCGACCCAATTCGACGCCGACCCAACTGGCCTCCGGGAGATTGGACGCCGCACAGTTGAATTAAATGCGCAAAGGAATAGACGTACGTTACGATTTGTTGGAGTAAATAAGCAAGTCAGTTTAATATGCTTCTATCTTCTCAGTAGGTGTACCTTATACATTTCGCGCTTGACACATTTTTAATATAGATTGAGAAAAATTATTATGCCTGATGATGTTTATTAAAAGAAAATAATTCTTCCCTCGCTAAAACTTAAAGATGTGCATAATCAATTAATTTATTGTCTATACATGGGTACTTATTTATATTTACAACAAATATTTAAAATAATGTTAGATGTTAGAATGAAAATTACATTATATTTCAGCGTTTTATCGACTTAATATTATAATAAAGCTTAAATATGTATATTATTATGCATAAATGCGTATTTTAAGATAGTATGAAATTACAAACAAAATATTAAGTAAGTTATCTGCTAAGTATAAATGTTTCAGTAGTTTGATTGATAAACTACTTAGGTACTGGATGCCGGATGAAATCGCGAAGGCCGAAATCCCGAATGCTGAAATCCCGAATGGCCGAAATCCCGAAAAATGAAAAAATACAAACATCAATAATTGCGCAATTTTTGCAAGAGAGACAAAAACCCATTTTTTGTGGAAATATAAAAAATGTAAAATACAAACATCAATAATTGCGCAATCGTGAGCGCAATTTTTGTAAGAGAGACAAATCCCATTTTTTCGGAAAATGGGTTTTTCTGATTGCGCAATTTTTTTCAGGAGAGACCATTTTGTAGAACGAATGGATTTTGTGCATCTTATAAAAATTGCGCAATTCACGATTGCGCAATTATTGATGTTTGTATTTTACATTTTTTTAATATTTCCACAAAAAATGGGTTTTTGTGTCTCTTGCAAAAATTGCGCAATTATTGATGTTTGTATTTTTTTTATTTTTCGGGATTTCGGCCTTCGGGATTCCGGCCATTCGGGATTTCAGCGTTCGGGATTTCGATATTCGGGATTTCGGCTTTCCGGATTTAGGCTTTCGGGATTTCGTCCGGCACCCAGTACCTAAGTAGTTTATCAATCAAACTACTAAAACATTTATACTTAGCAGATAACTTACTTAATATTTTGTTTGTAATTTCATACTATCTTAAAATACGCATTTATGCATAATAATATACATATTTAAGCTTTATTATAATATTAAGTCGATAAAACGCTGAAATATAATGTAATTTTCATTCTAACATCTAACATTATTTTTAATATTTGTTGTAAATATAAATAAGTACCCATGTATAGACAATAAATTAATTGATTATGCACATCTTTAAGTTTTAGCGAGGGAAGAATTATTTTCTTTTAATAAACATCATCAGGCATAATAATTTTTCTCAATCTATATTAAAAATGTGTCAAGCGCGAAATGTATAAGGTACACCTACTGAGAAGATAGAAGCATATTAAACTGACTTGCTTATTTACTCCAACAAATCGTAACGTACGTCTATTCCTTTGCGCATTTAATTCAACTGTGCGGCGTCCAATCTCCCGGAGGCCAGTTGGGTCGGCGTTGAATTGGGTCGGCGTCCAATTGGGCCGGCGTCCGATTGTACCGGCGGCCAATTACCGGAGGCCAATCGGCGGAGGCCAGTTCGCGGTGCCAAATCGTCCTAGACCCTCCTATCAGCCTACCTTCACCTCACGCTACTGTTGTATATTATTATGTTAATCAAAACTGAACAAAAGATTTTGGTAGGTATAGGTATAAAGTTAAGTTTACATAAAATTAATTTTGTTCAAGGGCGCCTTCAAATAACTACAAAGCCTACACGACCTACCGATTGGATATCACTGATATAAAACATTGTAATAGTGGTGTATTTAGTAAAATTGTATTGAAAAATGGAGAACCATTTAGAATTCGCCATCGTCATCTCACAGTCTACATTTCTTCTTTCTTCTCTCACTGCTAGATTCGGCAACGCTCGATAAATATAATTACAATGTTAATACACATGTTACAAAATATGGTTGCCAATATTAGCGCAATTTAAAAGAATATTTCAGTTTGCCGTAAAGAAAATTTCACTTTGATTAATAGTTACCTCAATGGCTGAATTAGTAAAGCAAATTGCCCGGATTGCGATTTTTGTAAGTTAGGAATTATTTGTTAGGTTAACCTAACCAAACCTAACCTAACCTAACCTAAACTAACCCAAACCAACAAATAATCCAGTATATTGGGTATTTTCAAAATGTGTTTTCCGCTGTATTCCTCATAACCGAACTGTACCAAAAAATGTTTACAACTTGAAAACCTTTTTATTTATATCGATTTACTAACTTTGGTGTTATGACAGTATTTAAACTCAAGTATTTTATCATAAATACATTGATACATTCTTAAGTATTGTGTTTTATTTATTGAATAACAAATAGTTAGTTTAAAGATTATCCTAAAGTTGAATTAATTTTATTATCTCTATAAATATCCTGTTTTTATGAAATAAACTTCACCAATTATTTTTTATCGTGACAAGATTCACATAAAATATAAGTATGGAATAATTCTACATATTATATTTTGTAATATTATAGTCAGTCATAATTTTTTATTACTTTTAACCGCTCTTGTTGTGAAAACTATAAGACCACATTGGTCACTAAATACATTTAAATTTTCAAACCACCGCTCATATTACCCGCATAAGTTCACTTACCCCCGTTCACTTTTTTATTTTATTTTTTATAATACCGTCACAACAATATACCACCCGACTTAAATGCCCCACACACACCTTTCAAAACAGTTCATTATGAAACAATAAATCAGGAATCAGCCCTTTTTTATTTATTATTTATATGTGTATCGTATTATATTATTCGCCTTTTTTATTTTTTATAAAGATATTTTTTTATTTCCGTTTATTAAATCACAGGAAAGAGACAGCAACTCGTATTTTGTATTATTATTACAACGTTTTTCTTAGCTCGTATTCTTATTTGTCCAGTGGTTGTTTGTCCAGTACAAATCTTGCAATCGATTTTTAACTAACTTCCCGACTAGCTTGACATTTGAAACTTTTAGAATATATCAGAACACGATGCCAATGCATTTTTTTAATACTTTTAGCCATCTTTAAATAAAATTGATTTCATTTTCAGTTAATTCTGTTTTGTATGAAAAGTTATTTCGGATGAAATCCGTAAAAAGTAAAACTATTATTGGTTGCTAAGTGGGTCTTAGCAACTTAATTATAAATATTAATATATACGTGCGTTACTATAGAAATCAATATGACATTTCAGTTTTATTTCTATCAAGTACAATTTTTTTGATCGTTTAAGCTAGTCAAGTCAAGTTTATATGATTCAACAGAAAATTTTAAAACGTTGTAAGTTTATAAAAAGTTCTTTTTATCTTCTAATTATTATTATTTTTTATGTACTATATCAATGATAAAACATTACATTATAAACAGATTATTGCGTAGTTTTAGGAGGATTTCCTGATTTTATAAACTATAGTGATATTATTCAGTTTTGATAAAGTTTCTTTTATATAAAATAATTAATCATACTAGATGTTAATACCTATTATCTGAGTAGATCTTATACTTGTTTGAAATTGAATTTATATTAAAATTTTTCTGAAAGTTGTTAACTTCTATAACAAAACCTCACATACAATCACTGACAGTTATACGAATATCATACCACGTGCATATAAACTGGCGTTTCTGTACTTATACTTATACATCAATGCCATTATTAGAAAAAAAATAATATTCGAGCACACATCTTCTACTCCCTGGAAAAGAGCTGTTATTATCAAGTATCAAATCTCCAAGTATTTTCATAAACCCAGATATCTGAGGTGATTTTAAATTAGGTCAATAATGGCTACCATGATCGAAGTTTATAACAATTACTAACTTGATTAATTTAATGAAGTATAATACAACTAGATTACTGCAAATATAGCTGTTAGTCATTGTACTTCCTAGTAATTAGTATTTCTGTTATAAAATACTAAATACATACAATATTTCAACTATAGTATTTGAATCTCACTAGATCCAAGATTTTTATAGGATCTTTCAAATAAACACTTATATTTCTGAGGCTCTTTAAAATTACGTTTTTTCAATCACGGATCAGCTACTATCCGCAATTTTATATTGTAGATACTACGTACCATATGTGTATGTATTTAAAATTAATCATTTTTTTCTACTTTTTTTTCAGGTAAGCTGTAATTCAAAATTATCATTCAATAAAGAAAATACGGGGTAAGTTGTAATATATCCAGAGATTATCCAAGATTTTTTTACTAGTTGCAACACGTCATACTATTACAATCATTTGTGTTCCCTTGTTTTATATACTATTTCGACTTATGCTATTTTTGTTGATCATGTAAATCATGATATTATAATATACAAAATAATTAACGAAAGATTTTACTCTAGTTATCCACTGTAATTAGTTTCGAAGAGAAGATATTTGAAAAAAATACAAAATTGTCGATATAAATTAAAAGAGATAAGTTGAGATATTAAAATGATTATGCTCGATATTATAGTTATAAATTATAAATTCATTTTTATGAAGTTATTGGGCTTTCGATGCGATCCCTCGCGGACCCATTAAACACCCACTTATTACGAGCGTGCGATATTTAAAAGTATCACTTGCTACACACTGTTTAAAAATACGGTTACTTATAGATTGTTGAATTGCTTCAACCATTAATAACAATCTTCAAATGACAACACAATACTGTTCATACATTATACATACCCAACAGGTACTCAGCATATTTATGCTAAATTTACTTTTACTTAATTTGGTAATGACAATAATATAATATGTAAATACCACATTTTTTTATATATCACATTAAACAATGCCATTATAAATATATATTGTTACTTGTCTACTTATTTTTTTACATATAATAAGTTAACTGGATTGCATAATATTTACTTACTAAATATTTATAGATGCTATTTATTTATTAGTTTAGAAAAATATTTTTAAGTAGGTACTTAAAACGACTTATTAATTTTACTACCATTTACGTGGTAGAACTTGATTATATTCATTTTAAAGTATGTTTTTAAGTTAATTCTATGAATAATAATAAATAAATAACTCTAGAGTAATTGATTCACAATCGTGACATATCTTTAAAAATGACATTTTAAACGAACAAAGCCGGTTTCGACTTTTATTAAATTATGTGGATCGTGGGTCCCAGGTTCGAATCTGGCAAAAACTCATTGTTTTTCAATTTGTATTTGGAGTCAGAGTATGGATCTAATAGGTTGAGCACTTGGCTAATATCTATTTCTCGTAAAAACAAAATCTGTTAATACAACCTCCACTCTGTGGAGGCCTATTTATGATCCTCTAAGAATCGAACATGGTGAAGTAGTAGTAGTATGTATTATATATATTATATTTTGGTTCATTTTATATAACCTTAGTAATATCATTTCGCGGAAAATACTTTATATTTGAATAAAATTATATATATATATTATCCGACTTATATATCGGTAGATATGTCACCAATCACTGTCGGTTTTACCTTTTACATATTATATTGAATATGTTATGCATATGTTGTGTTAATTAAAATTTACTGTCTTAAAAATCAAAACACTGTTCTAGTTATAGTAGTAGGTATTTTTAGTGAGTCACCATTTTCATTGAAGGGATATCAGTACTTACATAGGCAATCAAAATGGAAGTTTTCCATTTTACAAATAAAATAAAATTTGAGACTATTTCAACACTCAATGATTTTCATGCACCCTGTAGTTTAATTTATCACGCCATATTTTCACATCCAGGTGAGCATTTTTAAACAACTTCACGCTCGAATCATATTTATTTTATTTTTATTAGTAACAATAAATAATGGTATATTAAGCAAATTTGACCTTAAATCACTGTAAAATCAGTGAGCTTTTGGGGAATATATTTATTACTTACAAGGTGGTTAGCTTACACATCTAGTAGGTACCCATAATTCATTGTAGATTCAAAACTTTTCTCCTTATTATCAAGATTTTCCATAAAACGATATCATATTCGTATTCAAAACCACATTATTTATTACTTCAATTATAAATAAAAAATGAATACAGCCTTTATTTTATAATATAATACCTTCGTTGATCGATACATATGTTACAAAACAATGTCTTAAATATTAAAATATTTGTTATAGGCATAGTAAAAATGAAAATAATTCCGACAACCATGTCATACACCATAAATAAAAATCGATTCAAAAATATGCGAACTTTATCTGTCTGTCGTGAATATTTAAAATTTTAATTGGTGGGAAAAACACATTTTTTATAATATACATGTCAGTTGGGGCCAAATACGAAAAGTAAATCAAACAATTAATATATTTTGACTTTTATAAAATAATATATTTATAAGATATAGATTTCCTATTATTTTGCTTAATAAAACATAATATTTTTATAACTATACGAACGTGTATGAAACATCCCTAATTATCTTTTCTATATTAAATCCTTATATCTTTACGATTTTTTTGACCAACAACGTATTTGTATACAGCCAACACAGAGCGTATTAAATTTTCTATAGTTACCAATTCGGCTAGAAAATGTTGTTGAATTCCTGTTTGTATTGTAATATATAGAGATCCATTTGACTTATTATTTCAGAATACTGATATAAAACAAAAATACTTTTTCAAATACAAACTACGTTTTGCAGATTAGGTCAAAGATATCTAACGAAATCTCCACCTTATTGCGCTATAAGTAGAGCTCATGTTAAGAGCCTAAACACGATATAGCATTAGCAGAATATGACAAAAATCGAGTATAGATAAATATAAACGCGCGATTTGCAATAATGACTATTATTGCAATGTATGCGGAGTTAATTTGTCAACCACTGAATGGAGTTTATAGGGTAACACCCTGGAAGACCAAGATGTTATTCACAAGAGTCCTTTTATTTTTAAATTGTTGCCAACCCTTTAAAATCTTTGATTTGACATTTCTGTCAACATTTTTTAATATTTTTTATTCATATGTATTACATCGCATACTTTAGAAAAACAATAACTATAAATATAACATTTAACATCCCATCATATCTCATTGTGAAATTACCGAAACATTTTTTCGAAAACCAACAAAACCTCGAATTTACGTAGTAAACACATCGGAGCTATTACAAACACTCGATAATGACGAGCCCGTACTACCTGTTATTTAGACAAAAAAATGAAAGTCTACCGACATGTATGTGTTTATAGAGCAGTTTCTTTTTGAATCTATTGTAAAATTTAATTTTTGGCACATCGGAGGTTTCAACAAACTGAACGACAAAATTCTATGCCGAATCATAAGTAATCTAAACTGAGTGAAACATAAAAAACATTATTTTTTAAACGTTTATAGTTTTAGTAATACATTTGATAATCACCCAGTTTTATTATCCACTGCACCACCGTGTCCCATAAATTGAGACCGCATTTTCTCATTCCATAAACGCATACAGCACGTTCTCGAAACTCAAAAGTACCGGCGATATTTGGGCGCGCCCCTGTCGGAAACCCCTGGCCGAATCTGCAGGTGAAACGCATTCGATTTTGATCAGGGACTTTGGGTTTTCGTGATAATATTACTCTTCATAACAATTTTCGGTTTGTAGTCTGTGGTCGCCGTAGACGTTTGCTCGATCTTTCTGGCTGAAAAGGGGAGACTGTTACTCAAAACGACATTTTTACATTGTACCTATACATCGATATTTTAAAAATGTAAATTTGTATTTTCTATTTGAAGTGGAACTAAAGCAACTTCACAAAATGTAGCTTATGCATATATTAAAAAAACAAAAAGAACATTTTTGAAAAATAATTTGACATTTGAATGATAACAAATTGACTTACTTGTTTGATAGAAAACCGCCACTATTTATAATTAGATTCTTTACGAGAAATGATTGGTAGCTATTTATATTGCATCCTTGCTTAAGGGGGGACATGCTCGGCGTAGGTCAAAATTGAGCTTTTATTATATTTTCAAAGCATGATCCTGAACTTTCCTTAACCGTTGTAGATAATCTATTTATATAATTTTGAAGCCTTATTATCTTTTTATATTTATTTTAAACATTTGATGACTGCATAAAGTATTTTGATTACATAAAATAGTATTCTTTTTACCCTCTCGCTCTAATATTTTAGAATATAGTCATATTTCAGTACATAAATGTGCAGTGGTGTTAAGATTTTTTACATTTATTAATTTTTAAACGCATTTATAAAACCATCAGTATAATTTATGTTGACATTATTATAGTGAAATATTTACGATAAAAAATTATATTGATAATCTCTGTGATTCCAAATTTGACAAGAATTAGGCATTTTATTATTCAAAAAATGGGCAAGATTAACACATTTGAAGATAATTCTAAAGATACTGATTATAAGCTATGTCTTTGACCATTCAAATGTGATAAATATTCTACGATTAATGTTTGCTTTATAATAATACCTATTATATAATTTTACCAGACCCCAGATTCGAACCCGATCTCACGATTTCAGAGAAGATTATTATTTGTGCATTACTCTACCAAGGGAACAACATATATTTCTATTATTTAATTACCTACTTAGTATTGTTTTTCTTTGATACGTACTTCCGATAAACATAATTATGTCATCGGCTCTAATATCTTTTTAAAACTTTTAACATTCTGGTTAGAGTATAGGTACACTTCATAACTTTGCACTTCGGCTCTAGAATGAAAATGATATAATTAATATATTCTAAAAACATTTTTACATATAATATTATCTATTTATTTATTACTACATATATCAATACAAGTGAATATCATTTAATCTAATTGTTTGCGAGGTAATCAGGCAAAGAGTCATATCAGTGTAGTAAAACGTTCAAGAAAGTGCAAACTTATAAAAAATATATAGATATATACATGTTAATCTAAATACATAGTTTAATTAAGATATGGGCCGATTTTGTGCACTTATATATCTATTATTACATGACGTCGTGTTAATGTATACAAGTAAATTAATAAATCATTATGTAATAATAAAACATTATCTTCATCATTATTAATGGTCTTATTTTAATCAACAACAAAATCAAAAATCTGTAATTCTGATTGAATATATTTTACTTTATATTTTTCTAGGAACAGTTTAAAACTATGGATTGATAAAGTATAGGTATTTATCAGAATAGCATCAAAGTACATAAATATGTTAATTAAACGCTTTCATTAAATATTCTTTTAATATTTTAGACTAGTACTAACGTCAAAATCTATAATTCTTGCAAGAACTAAAGAAATAATCTTTATTATGTTTTTTCATTAAAAAATGCATAAACATACCCAGTCTCCTCTGTCGCCTCAAAGTATAGTGCATTCAATACAAATAGAAGAAACGTTCCACATTATAATTTAGCGGTCATTAGAGGGTGGGCGGGGCGGGGCAGTCCATGGGAGAGCTTCATTGACGATTTTTTTATGCTAATAACTCTTTCATGGGCCCTTTCATTGGCCGACCTGCGCCCTGCCTCACCTCGATCACTTCTCAAACTATTTTAAAAAATTGATAGTCATTTAATATAAGTTGTATTTAATTGTGATACGATGTCATAGAACAGATAGATATATTATATTCCTTCTTCATCTTCTATGATGGGGATGGGGTTGCGTAAAAGCCAAAACTAAAATATGCTAATTATATACAATCTGAAAAAGGTTTCTACGGTAACGTATTAAGGCTATAATGCTTCAGCTGGGGCACGATCTAAAACTATCGTGACTACGCCACGCGAAGATTGTGCAAACGACGCGTGCAGAAGAAAACATAATTTGTCTTAAAAATTCAACATGCGTCCATTTAATGTTATGTTTATTGTTCTATTGCTAATAATAATAATATATTCATTGGCATGTTTTCTTTTTCAAGTAAATAGGTAATGTTTTTTAGTCATCTTTACACGATTTAAGAATTAATTCCCCCAACGCCAACACAAAACAAATTGACGTGTTCACAGCTCGAAAATCGATCGCTCGCATTCAAACCATGGAGCACATCGAGGATTGATGCCTTCCCAGTTCCACAGTGACTTGTTTTATGACTGGTTCTGTGATTTTATTTTCCAATGACTTTTTCATTTTATTTTTGTACAAAATGTATTTGTACTATCGCCAAATGATTATATAATATAATATATAAACACTTTCTCTGTGTAACAAGATTTTCTTCGACGTCGAATACGCTGTAGGTATACTTGTACTTTCAACACGGTTTTGAGTATATTATGTTGTTCATAAAATATACCATTAAATTAAACTATTATTATCGTATTCTTGTAACGTAACGTTTATAACCAACATTAGCACTATTCTTTTAAATTCAAAGGTATCAAGCAATTTAATTGTGTTTGTTTTAAAAGGGCTACTTACCCTTTTTGATGGTACATTGATTTTTTCACACACTGTTTTTTCATTATCAAAATCCTTTACTCCCTTTGTCTTGCATGACTGCAAAGATTCCTTATTTTCTGATGGTTTATCGCAGGGTTAATAAATCCCTAACCCGCAGAAAAAATGGGACTCTCAAGAATTTAGGTTACACTTTCATATTTTTTCTGGAAAATTTAAACGAGTCAAATTTTAGTTTTATCGTTTCGTAGATCTGTTATGTAACTACAAAATGTGGAAATTTCGGTAAAAGTTATTTTATAATTACAATGTTATATCATTAAAATCGAAGAAAATCTGATAGACAGTATGTAGGTAGGTATTATTTGGCAATAATAGTTATAATTTTATATTGTTACTGATAAAATATATAATTATGTATATAGACACATTCACAATAATCGATAGAGGTATTTTATAATCTATATTTTAGCGTCTACAGCTAAATATATTTAAAATATATACGTATATTTTATTATCGTCTTTGATATTATATTTGAAGTACACGTGGTCGAAGGACCGATCCAGCCGCCTCTCACTCTCCGACCGTATATTATAATGACACCTTTAAGTTGCCTCACTGCCCCTCCGACAGACTTACCCCCTAATTAAATGTCACCGTGTCACTGACACTTGCAGCCTTTCAAAGTAAAAAAAGGTCCATTGAGATTTATTAAATAACGCACACAGAGTGTCTTTTTTCTTCCATTATGACTTTTATAACATCCGTAACCAGACAATATTGACGGCCGCGGATAGTTGCAGGCGATTAACTCACCTACACAGGCAATTCCATACGTGGATAGATTCACAAGCATATTCAAAAAGTTATTCCACTTACTTTCGTGGCATTTAAAAAAATCAATACTAATTTATTTGACGTAATACTTAGGTACTGCGTAATGAAATTATTAGCCATTTCGTTTTACGTTTAATACGAATTGTATTATCGTATTTTAAATTTTGAATAATTGATGTTTATAACCAAATAAAGTAGTTTATCGTATCATATGATTTACGATTTCTTGAATGACGCAGTAACTATAAAATAAGCGAATTTAATTTAAAATAAATCTAATGATGATTTTTCTGCATGCTTTTGTTTTACTACTCATTTTTATCTACGTGTATTTTATTTTGACGTGGGTTTGTAGCTTACCCATGCATTGACATAATATTGTACCAAACTTCCCTTCGCATGAAATGAATCATTTCATATTACCTACTCGATTGTCGCTATCTATGACGCCGATCCTTGAAACATATTTTATTATATGCCTCGATTATTTGTGTTTAAACCTTATCCGTCATTACAAAACCCACACGAATATGAAAAAATGTAGGTACGTGCAAAAATTTGGCATCATGCACGCCACTTTTTCTCGTCGTTTTTTATTTACATATTATTATATTATCCACATGAAAAAAACGATATTCCTAATAATACACGCCTTCCCCAGTGGCGTTACAAATGAAGGGAGATTTTCATTAAAAAAAAATTGTGCATCTATTAATTGTGTTATTTATTATTATAGTTGTGATAGTGACATAATCTAACGTGGTAATAATACAGAAAAATATAATCGTTTAAACTGTTCAAAGCATGTGATAATATAATATATATAAATATATATATATATATATTGTTTTATGTATATAATACCTAAGTATATTTTATATGTGTAATGGAAAAGTAAAAATACAAATAGAAACCAATAGGCAGTTATATCTATAACCAAAATTTAGCGATCGCTATTTACTATTAATTGAGCTCTTTAAATATGTTAAATACTTATTTACCGAAACATTTTTTTTAATTATTAGAGTCATGGCCCCCTCTAGGGGGGGTGACAAGGCTCTAGCCTGAGGGCCCGGCGTGTCGGTTTGACCAGATAAGTGAGATAAATACACATCATAAATTAGCTTTAACAGTAAAAAAAAGTCGCCCGCGACGCTATTATACTGCATGACCATTAACATTTTAAATTGTATGATTGTGCGGTGTAATTTTTCATTATTGTGTCGATTCTCGACAACTCCATAATTGAAGTAGATGTATTAAAAATCGATAATAATACACTGTAGTTATTCAATTCAATTTCAATTCAATTCAATTTATTTATTTTTACCATATTGTGGACATTACAAATTATAAGTTTAAGACGTTACCATTGTATGCGCAATTCAAGATTGTGCAATAATCGATGTTTATATATTTTATATATCCATAAAAAATGGGCTTTTGTCTCTCTTGTAAAAATTGCGCAATTATTGATGTTTGTATTTTTTTATTTTTCGGGATTTCGGCCTTCAGGATTCCGGCCATTCGGGATTTCGGCCATTCGGGATTTCAGCGTTCGGGATTTCGGTATTCGAGATTTCGGCTTTCGGGATTTCAGCCATTCAGGATTTCAGCATTCGGGATTTCGGCCTTCGGGATTTCGTCCGGCACCCGTACACCGGATGATTAATCTGACCTAAAACACAATTTGAAAAACGTTAATGTCGTGCGTTACTACTTTTAACTTTAGCGCTAGGTAGGGGGCCCGCCAAAGATCCTAGTCTGAGGGCCCGCTTCAGAATGTGGGGTATTAGGGTAGTAGGATTAGAGTAGTAATATTAAATAAGATATTAATGGCAGAGTCTATTGAAAAAATCCAACAACCATTTCACCAATCGTATTATTATCTTATATCCGTATTCCGTAGTTGGTTTGACTTTTCACTGAAATTCTGTATATATATATATTTAAATGATAAGTTTTTAAATATGTAATAGTGTTTTTAATTTATTGGATATTGTACAGTTTTTCGTCCTTTTGGTAGGTACACGCGTTTGATTTATAAAAAAAAAATATTACATATTATTCTTTTAATTTGGTACGCTAATAACGTCGTCGGTTTTCGAACCGGCGACCTTTCTTCGGCAAGATATCGATCTATTAATTGAGCCACCCATAAGACAGCGAACCAGGGTTCATATGGTACAGAAAATAAAAAACAACCAATAAAATAAAATGAGGAAAATGTAAAATTTTTCTCGAATTTAATAATGTTTGTCGACAGATTTATTTATAGTGATAATATTTCCACAATATAATTTTGTCAAATCCTTCAAACAGTCAATCTATTCTTTACTTCATTTTCAAATATTAAACATTGATATTGACATGAGATAATAACAGTCATATGTCTACATATGACGAATATTATAATTGTAGAATTATAGTACCTAATAGAATAGAAAACCTTCCAGGCAATATGCCAGGGATAATATGTAGAGAAAGTGTGTTCTCAAGTTGAAGGAAATCACTGAAATGAAAAACCTCATATCCCTCTCAAGGTTGGCAGAAGATACAATAAATTGGAGTGAACTGATGCAGACTCTTATAGTATTTCAGAGTGAGGTGATCCTTAATATTGGATAGGATGGTAATTAATATCACCACCGTACCCATTGAGGACTTGATAATGTATATGTATGAAATCATTTGTTTGGAAAACAAGTCAAATAAAAGCCTTGAATAAAACCAAAAATTTTTACTATAGAGAAAAGAGAATTAATACGCATTGATTATATTACAACATTTGACAACAATTTTAAAACGATTTGAAGACATTCATCTTCAATTACTTGCAAATGCACTAGTATTTCCTCTTCTTATTGTGTCATCCCCTAGAGGAGGTCGGCCACCATCAAGGCAATCTTATCTTTGTCGTCTGCTACCCGGAACAGTTCAGTGAAGTTGCACTCGTACCAATCACGGAGGTTCTTAACCCACGAAATGCGGCGCCGTCCTCTGCTACGCTTCCCATTGATCTTTCCTTGAATGACAAGTTGGGGAATGCTGTATTTTTGTCCTCTCATAATGTAGCCGAGGTACTGTAGTTTCCTGGTTTTGATACTAGGTAGAACTTCTCGGTCCTTCCCCATTCGATTGAAAACTTCAACATTTGTCATTCGGTCAGTCCAAAAAATTTTGAGGATGCGCCTATACAGCCACATCTCGAAAGCTTCAAGTCTCCGTGACATCTCTTGGTTTAGCGTCCATACTTCCATACCATAGTGTTTCCGATTTTATTTAAATAATATAGATCCATTCTACGAAAAAACTTCCTATATTATGCTTTTTACAATATTAAAACACATTACATCATAATTATATCTTTAAAAAATTCAAATAAATCTACAGTACGAGTATCACGTCTGACTACAAATAAACCCACAATGCAACATGTTTAGTAAACTACATAACTTTTTGCATTGATAACATGTCCTTCAGCTTCATTTTTATATATTTAGGTTTCATCTAAGTAATTTAGGAGCATATAAATCATTTTGCATACACGCAAATATAGAAGAAAGTACTTCCACCATACTATCGTCAAATAAAATAGTTTAGATTAAAAAAAATGATCACTTAAACTTAAGTGACCACACAAAAGTATGACACGAACATTTTTTAATTATGCATTTTCTATTTGAAGTCTAATACATTTTTTTTTCATTTTAAATTAAGTACTTACTAAGTTGGGTTACAATAACTTGCAATGTTATTTTTTTATTCCAGTAAAGTACAGATATGACATTAGTTCAGTTTATCAGACTTTATAAACTTGATATTCTATAGCGAACGGCATTATCTAGCGTACTTAGCTTTACCTTAGATTTTGACTGTTAATCTGACCCGAGAGAATGGGTGAATAACTAACAACCATGCCTCTTAAAGATTCTGCCCATATCTAAATGGAGCAACGTTTTCTTCAGCATTTGTTGTATTTTTCCCCCATAATCTTTATACATTATGTAGATACTTCTTGATTATGTACCTAGTACTTAGATAATATATTATACTTCGGATATTATTTATTTCATACACAAAAAGCTGTTTTTTATTCAATTTAATTCAAATTTAAAATATTGTGTATTTAGCAAACATTACAAAATGTCAAGTTTAATATAAAATGAAAAATATATATTATATTTTTAAATTCTCTGCCGTATAGCCATGATCAATGAAAATATTTTTTTCCGTCAACCGGAAGACAACTTTAGAAAATAATAAAAAATAAGTGGTCATGTGTGATAATATGCTGAAATCGCTTTAGTGGCATTGCCTTTCCATTCATAGATGATATGTAATGACTAATGTCTAATGACGACTTTCTGGCTGGTTCGTACAGCGCGAAACCCATTAAAACCCTGATTGAAATGAAATTATTAAAAAATATTAAGGCACTTTTATTTTTTATATTCATTTAGGGCACAACAACTTTACTTGCTCCAAAAACTTTTTACATCCTGAACGATTAATTAGGCCGAGCATTCTAATATATCCTGTGACGCAGTCCAGTGGGCTCAGATCTAATCCTCCAGGGCTCATCTTGCCTTCAAATGCCAACTTCTTTAACAATCCTAAAGATACTTCCCATGAATCTTCACTCAAATATATCAATCTTTATTTCATCCTGATTGCTGATTGCCTAATACTCGAATCCTTACATTAACAGATATTAGGCGCATACAGGAGAGTTTTATAGATGTTTGTATTGGTTTTCCTTGAGATTAACTTTTTATTCAAAGGCTTTGGTGGGGTTGATTCGGTAATTTATTTCGTCGCTTGTATTATCTTAAATTCTAAGTGACCCAAAACAAATGACTTTACAGTTTTAAAATCGTCGCGACCAATGATAAGGCTGCTATTATCATTTTGAAGTACTGTAGAGAATTTACACGTACTTTACCAATAAATATTTCTGAATGGCAACGTAAAATTTTAAATTAAAAGAAAATAATGTCTATAAACATGGAGAAAAAAATTGCTCGTTTAATCAACATGTAGTACTTACTAGTAGAGGTAGGTACTTTCGTGTCCGTAGAATCATTTGCTTTCACGAAATTCTATACGAGGCTACCTACATGGTAAACACGGCAATTCTTCCTCAAGTAGATATTATATCGTATGTAAAAACAGCTGTACTTACACAATAACCACGCGTTGAGTACGACAAGTCTCAACAACTCATAATTGAGTGTCTGGAAATGTACCCATAAAAGTATGGTGTCAACGATGGAAATCTCGAAGCCTACCGTAAATTTGAAAGCATCAGTACTTTCTTTCTAAAGTCTAGAATATATTATATATAATTTGGATTATTTTTTAGCTTAATTACATACAGTTACTCTAACTTCCACATCTTCTGGAAGTATCCCCATATATCGGTTGAAAGGGAAAAGGTTCTGAAGTCAGCCTGGCCCTCAGTTAGATTGGATCGGATTCTCATATTTTAAATTTTTTTTGGCATTTTATGACGAGCAAATAGGTCTTTTCTTAATTAAATAATTAATTAATCTTAAATTGTCCGTAATATAGTAAGATTTTGGAAAATTCTTCTGGGACACTCTCATTACAAGGCGATCTAACGTTCATTACGCTTGCATAATGGATGTAGAGAAATGGCGGGTAGTGGAGAGATAATCAAGTTAAGCAAAAATATATTTAACGCGTCATTGAATAGTAGGTAATATTAGCACCTGAACGTGTTATGAACACCTATTACAATAATAAAAATCGAAACATGTTGCGTTTTGGTAAGCATACTTACCTGTTGTACCTGTGTATGTAATTTGTGAAATAAATAGTCCCCGTCTGCTGGCACGTCCGCGACCCCGCGGATGTGCGCAATCAACCTGTCCCCGACACATTCATCATCATCATCTTTGTCGACCAAATCGAAAACTTGGTATTATTTTTCATCTCCTTAATTAATTAATTAATTTAATCACTCAATTCAATTCGTATTTCATCCAGTGTAACATACAAAATTGAATTGGATGAACGGTTAATTCTACTTCTACCGTGTTCTATATTATGCTCCTGTCAGGAGCGAATATGATAATTTACTTTTTATTTTAAGTGAATCATATACCATATCCATGTCCTTCATGAGTCTAGCTAGGGGGGTGCGGCTTGGCAGGTCGGATAGCTAAGTGTTATGAACAGAAAACAAAAGCGACTAAAAATATTACTTTTATTTTTGTCAATCCAATTATTATTTCATTAGTGTATTTATTAATTTATTACGGGTATCATATTCATTATTCATTATCACTTTCGATTATATTATAGTCTCTAGGGCTCCGCGGAATACCAGCTGGGATACACAACTGTAGAAATCGCACTGCCCTTAGTAGTTGTTAGGGGGCTTACCAAATATCCTGGGATGAGGGCGCGTATCAGGATATGAAGGCGATGGTCATATTCTACAATCCCTGATGTTCAACAGCTTTTTGCATTTTCTTGTATGGCATTATATACCATGTGGATGGTATTTAGCAATCTTCCAAGATGCCGGAATCCGGTTGGCTTGAACAAAAGGTAGGCACATAGAGTTATTAAATAAAGAGCAGGCATATGTTATGCATGGCCGAGGCAGACGTAGATTCACATATTCATTTTCATTATGATGAGCGGCTACATGGTCCGCTTTCTTATGTGCTTGTTACTCTTAAAATCACACCAAAGTCACCATAAATCCAGAAGGTATCCTCCTCAAGAATATCTAAGTTTTCGAAACTCATCAAGGTTGTTTTTCATAATGATTTACATATAGCCAACCACACAGTACTGATATATTGGTAGCTTCGATGTATTGATAATATATTTTTATCACTGTAACTTATGCCTTTGTCATCATTTGTATTTGGGTATTAAAAAAAACCCAATCTTTTGCAAAATAAGCAAGTGAACTTCAGCTGTCGATTAGTATTCCTGTCAGGGTGACTGGCGGCCTGCCCAGGAATTCGACGCGACTCGAACTTGAGTACCTGCGTATGACATCAGTCCATCATCTCATCTCTTCTGACACCCGCAATGTCCTATTTAAATTTCACCCTGTCTCATTCTTGCGTATAATTTATACCATATGTATCATCGAAATCGTATGTAAGTACATACTTGACGATATTAAATAAATTTTAGGCGCTCTTATCAAACTGAATTTTCTGATTTGAATATTTTTTCAATAATATAAAAAATAATACTTTTACCAATGAAGGCATAAATCAGGGTATTAATTTATTCGGTATATTAAACACACAAACTGTAGAGATTCGTGAATAAAATTAAGTATAAAAATCGTCATCTTTATTGCTTAATTTTTTCAACACTTTATTTCTAATTAAATAATTAGGATATCTTTAAATCCACAATGCATTTATTATAGTCTGAATATTTATATTTCTATATCAGATATTATAACATAATAGCATTCGCAGTCCCTTCTTTCGACCCATTATGATTAAAAATCACGTCCACGGAATGTAAAATGTCCACCTTATTTTATGTCTCTTAGCAATAGCAATGCATGATTTGTCTATTCCCACGGGACATCATCAATTTTAACAATGCTTGTTCTGCGAAATATAAATTGATAATTTAAAAAAATACAGTTATGAGGATTATTTTTTTATACGTTGGTATAATTCAATAGTCCTATGACAGGTTTGAAGGCCCCCTCTAAATATTTATGACGAATCGGTTGCATCATTAATTGCTTTTTTACTTTGAAACTTTAAACTGGGTAATGTTAAGAACGCAGCATTTTCGGTCCAGGCAAAAGATTAAATTCTGTTATGATTTTTGTCCGTCATTTATCTATTTAAAGCGTTGAATAAATAATCATATTTACGCTTGTTGGGTTTTCCTTAAAGCATTAAAAGAGCACTTGATTTGTAAGAATGGTCACACAGCCTTACGTATTTTCCACCATACAACACTATCAAGTGTAAAAAGTCCTTGCAGCTCAATAAGTAGTAAATTATTGTTGATTTAATTTAATAAAATGCATTTTTTTGTAGTACTTATTCCTCTTTTAATAAATAGATTAGGACCGGTTTCTATCTGAGGCGGACGAAATCGGTCCTAATCTATTTATTAAAAGTGGAATAAGTACTACAAAAAAAATACGTTTTATTAAATTAAAATAATAATACAATGCAGTTCCACCACTGACAGTTAAATTTTTTTTTTAAAGTAGTAAATTAAACTAAATTAAAGAAGTTAACTAACTTAATTGTTTTAAATTAATACGATTTCCAAGTTAAACGGTATTTATTATTTTTGAAATGTGTCTGGGTGAGGGAGCGAGATCATGTCGTCTCATGCTGTGAGGCTTATATTTAATCGAATAGAAGTCGTTTATTTTTGTGGTCTTGATAATGGTGTTATAACCGAGACTAAAAAATGTCATGTAGAATTAATTATAATAAAATTTATATTATCATTTTGTCCCATGGAATTATACTAAGTAAATGCTACCTCAAGCAATATAATAAGTAGGTATTTCATTTATAATACCCAGTCCATTTATATTAAAAAAATAAATGTTGCACTAGAGGCCTCCAAACCTATCATATATATACAGATTAAGTACTGTTAGACAATACATAAAATAGACTCTCTAAGATAGAGCCGCGTGTATAAACTGACAGTGAAAACGTATACATTATAAAATATTTTCACTGAAAATGTTACGTTACTTCTCATATCCAAAGTTATCTCACTGACCCATTTTGGAATAACTGTTTGACTCCATGATTCCTGAATAAACAAATTGACGGTGTAGTGACGATGGACTGTGATTCACCCACTCTTTTTTAAGGCATGGTTAATTATTGATGATTATTATTCCTTACAATAAGTAAAAACTACAGTTCGTTGTAAACAATCCTTAAAAGCGTTCACGACATTGTCCGAAGCTCCTCTTCGATAGTACATTGGCTTAGCGGTCCGTTTCTCGTGGAGCCGCGCAGCTGATCAGGTATGCGCGCGGCGTCCTCCGTCTGGTCGGGCGATTCTGTTTGGCGCACGCCGTGGCACGCGCTGAGGGCACGTGCTCCGTCGTGCTGCGATCGCTCCGGTTCTGTGCGCGATCAGGGCGACATTGTCTAGTACCTAATTTACCACTGTGCGTCATAAACGTAATCATTTCAAACATTCGTACAAAATCCTTACTTTATATTCTACACCCCTAAAGCCTAATTTATATTACAATGCTAGTATCTACCTAAAGTTTAAGTAAAATGTTTAAGGGCCCACATGCCCAACGACGGTCAAAATGGAGATTTTATGGTATTTTCAAAGCATAACCCTGGACATTCCTTAAGCGTTGTAGATAATCTATTTATATAATTTTGAAGCTTTATTATCCTTTATATTTATATATTTTATATATAACATTTAATGACTGCATCAAGTATTTTTATTACATAAAATAGTATTCTTTTAAACCTCTCGATCTAATGTTTTAGAATATAGTCATATTTCAGTATAGCCATGTGCAGTGGTGTTAAGATTTATTAATTTTATAACGCATTTATAAAACCATTAGGGGTAGGCAGATTGAGCTTCGCTTGGGGGCGGCAGTTACTCGAAGGGCGGCAAATCTAGGAGAACCATTTAGTATAAGTATATATAAATAGCTACCTAAACTTATTTTGTTTATTTGTATGCAAAAATGGTGTGAAAATAATAAATATGTGTATTGCTAATTGGTACAAACCAAATGTGTCAGAAATATCATCCAAATAGAACCTCAGACTTGGATGATTTGGTGAAGAATTTGGATGAAGTGTCTAACATAATTAATTACCTATATTATTTTTATATCTAGGTAAATTTAATTTGTAAGTTTTAGTGTAACATATAAATATATTAACTACACATTTATTAAATATTGGATTTATGACTCTAAGGATGATAAAAAATACTGTATAAAATTTGGGCGGCATTTTGTCTAGGGACGTCACTGATTACATGCATTCGCAACACTAATGAACTTGACTAAAAATGCTATGTTCAGACTTGTCTCGCGGTTTATTTAATGTTTAACACAGCCAAATATACTTTCTATTTAGTGAGAGGTAGTGGAGGTGGTCGCTAATCGTCCAAAAAAAATAGAAAAAAAAACGGATTGACTCGATTACTGAATTACTCGACTAAATTTGTCTATCCATAAACGTTTAGTTACTAAATTTCTCGTCACTCGACTAAAAAACCAGCTTAATCTAAACCATGTTTGCCTGACGAGTAATTTAGTAACTAAACGTCTATTAATAGACAAATTTATTCGATTAATTTAGTAAAATCATTTTGTCGAGTATATTCATAACTCTTATGAGGCTATTGTTGGCTATTTTGTGGTAAACAGGTCGTCTATAATCTATATTATGAAAAGTTTATCTTGACGATCGGCGGCGGCGCTCATGTTGTTATCGAAGTATTGTGAGAGTATTGTTAAGATTCGAAGATATTATTCCCCAATTCCTTGATAAAAACAGATATATCAAATACAATAATTCATTTTTATTTTTGGTTACATGGCAACATTAAAATGTCAAATGATTTATTTGTCCTGTCATTACCGCGATTCTTTCGTCAACATTGTTTATGGTTCGAATAAGCTATTTTTGTCGTTTTTCTTCTTCGCAGTAGAAAATTATGTGTAGGTACATAATTAATATGACGTGTCGTAATGGTCTTTCTTCAATAGATTGTCAGATTTTATAAATCAGTATAGGTATTTATCACACATATTATTTTGATTCAATATTCAAACTTGATTCGACTCAAAACCAATAAATCGCACTCATTAATATTCAGAACTGGAGTGACGGTCTGTCAGCTGTCTATTATGCCTGTGCTGATTTACAGTCTTCGGACTTCTTTTTCGCGTGGAGCACCCCAAATCCGCAGACCAGGTTTGTTGCATTCAAATATGTTCGATATTATTTTAGTCTCCGAGTTGCCAGAATTTGTCCGTCAACCTCTACGTAAATTTGATTTGACATTAACATGCAATCATTCGGACCGAAAAAATCTGTAATTGTTCTAAACATTTTTATTGATTAATTTGTTAATTTACATTTTTCAAAATGAAAGATTTATCAATTATTATTGTTTTTATTTGAATTTATGAAATTCTTAAAAAAAAAACGTAAAACTTTTGTTGTTTTCAGTGCTATATTATTTTATGCAAGTCTACGTCATGTAAATAACACAAAATTATAGGATTATCGGAATACATTACGATAATCGCATTTCATTACTTTTGACAGCTCGATTTTTTTACTCGTTCGTTGATCAGTAGCAGAACATAGACAAATCGGACGATTTATTGTCCTCGAACTTTTGGCTTACCAATGGAGCGCCTGCATTAGTTACCACACCGTCTGACAATAATATTATAATAATACCTACATACTAACAATATAGGTACAGCCAGTTATTTCATTCATAATATAATTCAAACTAATACCATAAAACTTACAGGCATGCGTGGAAAAACTAAACCACGGAATATCCAATGATCATCCAACAGACTTTGTCATTGTACTGGGTACCTATATGGTTAAAAAACTCATAGACACATATACCCTAATAGCATATAATAGGAATGTTTAATACATTGTATGGAATAGATTAATCCATATAAATAATATCTTTATTTTGATTGTTCATGGATGATTACTGTCTTACTATAAACATTACAACATCGTCATCTTTGACTATATAGTCCAGGTGGGTCCATGCTACTTCAAATAGCCAATTCCTAGTTGCACGGTCCTTCAATTCTAAGTGCCAATCCATGAATTATCTAACATAATCGTCCCGGCGAAATCTCGTACATCCAACTTATCCTTGTCATTATCAAATCGAAATCGCCAGAGCGCGTTATATTTTCGCTCTCCAAATATGCTACAATCCTTTGAATGGTATTGAACCATAGACTTTTCGCAAGGCATTTCTCTCAAGAACGGCCAGCATATCCTAATACGCCTTGTTACTATCCAGCACTCAAGAAACTAGCCGAATAAGTAGACAGTAGATGAGATTTTAGGTATTTCCACACCCCATAAAGCCATAACCACAACCTTTTAGAATGTCCAAGAATGTTCTCTAAAAAGGAAGAGATGCTCAGTCCAACCAGTCGTTGGGCCTATCGGGTCGTCTGATCTGGTCGCCACAAAGGCCAACTATTAATTCTTTAAAAAAAATGTGGCGTCTTATTGCGGACGTGAAGATCTCTTCACATAGTTTAGTATGACAAAAGACCAAATGACCAAAGCACACTTGAGTGCGAGGTGACCTCAGTCTTGGGTGTCTTCTCCTGAGATATTTCTGGGGGGGAAAAAACTGCGGATGTTTCACAAACAAACGTAGGGCCTCTTAATATACTCCATTCAGACCAAGTGTGGTGCGGGGCGGTTTGTTTGGAAGATCCATGTTTGTGTTGTACCTATAATTATTGGTTTTCGAATACGTTAAAACCAGAGCGTTGGAGCGGAGCTCAGAGCAGGAGCACGGAGTAGTGGAGTAATGGGGTTTTACCCAGAGTGGGAGCGGAGCCGGAGCAACAAAAAAATTTAGTGCTCTATTGCTCTGGATGTTTTTGTATTAAGTATTATAAAATTTTCGTCCTAAAATACAATTAAAATATTATATTTCAATTATTCTTTGAAATACGGCAACACTGCCGTGTGATAAATAACCTCACTTTCTTAATAACGAAAATGACGAATAATAAACCTTGTTTTAAAACTTACGACCTATTTTTTAGATTTTTTAACATTAATTAATATGTAAATATAAATAACACCAATTACAACTTTTTATCTGGAGCAAAGCAGATCCTGGAATGGAGCTAGAGCAAGTATTAGTTCGCGGAGCGGAGCAACTCAAAAAAGAGTCCGCTCCTACCCAACCCTATGGTTAAAACGACAAATCATATTTTTAAAATTAAATTCCCTTTCAACCACGTTTCGATGTCAAAAAATTTCTTCAATCTTCAATTTGACTTTTGTTTCAGAAAAAGCCTTTGAGGTTTGATGTATGTACATAAATTTTGAAAAAATAATCACAAAAAAGTGTGGCGTATTCCGAGAGTTGGAGCTTCGATTGAAATTCGTCGCTGGTCCTTCGATTTATGACTCCGCCCGTCCGCCAGCTTCCTGTCTTCGAAAATAATAATCTTATTAAATTTATTGCTTCGTGTTGCGTTTCAAAAATCATGCGCACGAGTCCTGTGCGCACATCAGTATGTACCACCACACACCATGAAAACATTCGTATGGGGGATTTATTGAACCCAAATTAACTTAAGGCTATACTTCAGTTGAGGCATGGTCTAAAAAGATCGTGGCTAGGCGATGCGCGGATTGTGCAAATGACGCGTGCCGAACGAAATATAATTTGTCATAAAAATCCAACATGCATCCATTTAATGTTATGTTTATTGTTATATTATTATTAATAATAGTATATTCATTGACATGTTTTCTTTTTTAGGTACATACGTAAAGTTTTTTAGTCATATTTACATGATTTAAGAATATTTTCATCCGACGCCATAACAAAACAAATCGACGTGCGGACACACAGTCTTTCGGTCTCCGATTGGTGACTAGTGAGAAATTTCGTCGCACCTACTGTTGAAAATTATTTGCCGTTTCACTGATGTACGCTCTTAAGATACTAAATACATAAGAGTCTCGCAATGTACCTACTATAACGCAAATGCATGTTATAATATACGTTCTAAGGAATCTCTTAATTTTTCGTCTTATAAATCAGTGTTTCTCAACCGGTTGTCCGCGAATTTTCAGCGTCCAAACGACTATGCTAAAAATTACAATAATATCTTCAAAACCTATGCACCTGCAACCTGCAAGTGTGTTAATTATTAATTGTTTTATGTGACAAAATCAACCGCGATTGGACATTATTATAGGTTACTATATAAACAATATATTTTATTCCTGCGTTTGCGGTCCGTAAAACGTTTCTCATATTATGTTCAGTGATCCACAGGTGTGAAAAGGTTGAGAAACACTGAAACACGAAGTAATGCTGCTGTAACATTTTTTTTTAAATTTTTTTTCGAGTGCAATCATAAAGTTTGTAATTCATGTTGTTATCATAATTAAAATTAGATGCGTGAAAAATGATAATGCGGAGTTAACGTTACACATCCCTATAGCGTCGTGGGACCCATGTTCGAATCATGGGTCTGGCAAGTACACATATTGTTTCTTGATTACGATTTCGATGTATAAGTCAAAGTATGGACCTAATTGTTGAGCAAGTGACTGATATCCATTTCTCCTAAAAACAAAATTTGTTAATACAATACCCATATGATCTTATTAGGATCGGACATGGTCGGGGAACGTTAAAAAAAGCCCGTCTGAAAAAATCTAACAAACATCTCACGGAGTAATTTTTAAATAAATAGTCCCGGACATTTACAATCATTTATGTATCGGCTATTACCTATTACTCTACTGTTCGTGGCAATTGCATTGTATTATGTTCAGCTCTTGTATAAGAAAATTCGTACTGGACTTTCAAGTGGCTCGAAGACCAAATATAACCTGATTTTTTCATAATATAATAGAACATTAAAGGCAATCGCACACTACATACTAAAACAGTATCTATAGTAATAATATATGAACGCATTATGTAGCACGCGCCTGACATCATTTAAAATTATTTGAATCGTCATGCTGAACCGTTATACAATATATTGTAATATAACCTCAACGAAAAACGTGCACTTGAGCCTCTAGAATATTGTTCTTTCAACAAAAGATGATCAATACTTATTGTAACTGATAACCATTAAAATAATAAAGGACCATTCTTATTAATTCATAAGTATTATATAAATATTTCAGGTATATCTAGCATTGTATATATTATTTAATTCGGAGACTGCAATGTGCATCTACAGAAAGCATGTGCATTCGCTTTAATTACGATAATATCAATATATGGACAAAACAGAACATGACAAAACAGAAAATGACAAAACAGAACAGTGACAAAACAGAACAGCCAGGGTAAAATGAAACATTAATTTTTGTGGAATCTATTTAGGTATCTAATCTTTAAGTAGAATTGAATTCATTTTCAGTTATTTCTGTTTTGTATAAAAAGTTATTTCGGAAGAAATCCGTAATCCAATCCATTGGTATTGGTTGCTAAGTGACAACTAAATTATTAATATATAGGTATATATTAATATATATGTGCGTTACTATGGAAATCCAAATGACACTTCAGTATTCTATATTTGTTTGTTTGTTTGTTTGTTTGTTTTTTATTTACTTCACATCAAGTACCTACTACCTACAAGCATATTGAGCATAATAATTCAACAGAAAATTTAAAAACGTTGTACCTATATAAAAAGTTCTTTTTATCTTGTAATTATTTTTAATTTTATCGCTTGGTCGGAAAAATAATTATACAATTACACAATCAAGTTTAAAAACTCTTAACAAAATATCATTCGAATCAATATTTTCCCTGTAAGTAAGGTACATATAAGAAAGTTTGATTAGTTTCAACAGCTTTATTTGAATATGATGTGATGTTAAAACTCGTCATCTAAGGTACACATAAAGTAGCATCTGAAAAGAATTGCGGATCTTTTTCGAAATGCCTTAATTGCATTAATTTATACTACTTTTCAAAGAGACTTTCTAGGTTTAGGTTTTACCGGAGAGGTGTATATTATTATTTATTAATAGTTATCGTACTGTCGCGGGGCGGGTATTGTGACCGGTTGCCATTATTATTGTGGATTTATGGCGTCTCAATATACAGATTATGTATTAAAACTTACTCAAAAAATAAGAATATCTAAATTTTATTTTTAAAATATTTTAAAATTATTTTATTTCAAAAATGATTTAACTGGAAATAATAAAATTTAATTTAAAAAAAATCTTTATAAGCTCAGCAGTTGCGATTAGAGCTTTTCACAACCACCCACAGGAGAGTGAAGTGTTTCTGGCCTAGCCGTGTCTCAAACCTGACGTGCTCGGAATACGATAATCGGAGTGTGTCCAAAACTCACCAAAATTTTACGAATCACTAATTCAGTATTAATAGGTGCAGCGCTACCTATATTTAATTTTATTTTTGACGTCACTAAAAATAAATTCACCGTGTAATGAAGCCGTGAATCCTAGGTTCAAATCCTGCGCAGTGGGTCTATTCTATACTTATCGACCGCTAAAGTGATAAATTTTATCAAACTTATGGTAGGTTTGTATCAAAGTATTAGCACTTATTGTAATTGTTTCAATAAGTGCTAATACTTTGATACAAGCCTACCCTAAGTTTGATAATATTTATCACTATATCACTTTAGCGGTCGACAAGTATAGAATAGACCCACGTCTTTATGAAATGTTGTGTCTGAAAACAAAAGCTAACAATCTGTTAAAATCTGTTGAAAAAAAATTTAAAAGTAAAAGTTTTAAAAAAAAGTTTAAAAAAAATACCTGTTGACAATGTCGATTCAGAATGGATGAAACCGAAAGTACACACTTTATTTCAATTATTAGTATACCTACATAAAATGTTTTAAAATATTTGTGTTTAGTACAGATGCACTTTACCTATAAATTTGGGTTCAAAATGCTACGTTCGGTGATTATATACTTACATAATAATATATGTGATAATCAAAACAGTATAATATTATGATTCATATTATTTTGCATAGGTATATTATCCACGTTTATGGAGTTACTATTTCCGCTCGTACTGGCGCCACGGTGTTGGTAATAGATCAATCCATTGATAACAATAATTTTTCAAAAATAATATCTCTGACAATCACGTCTTCGAAAGATCAAAAAACTAAAATACTTATTACAACGTTTTTCTTAGCTCATATTCTTATTTGTTCAGTGGTTCTTTGTCTGGTACAAATCTTGCAATCGATTTTTAACTTATTCACCGACTAGCTAGACATTTGAATCTTTAAGAATATATCAGAACACGATGCCGATGCATTTTTTAATACTTTTAGCCGTCTTTAAGTAGAATTGAATTCATTTTCAGTTAATTCTGTTTCGTATGAAAAGTTATTTCGACACCATTATTGGTTGCTAGGGGTCTGTAGGGGTCTGCGGTCCTAGCAACTAAATTATTAATATATACATGCGTTACTATGGAAATCAATATGAATGTCAAAACGACATTTCAGCATTATTTCTATCAAGTACATTTTTTTTGATCGTTTAAGCTAGTCAAGTCAAGTTTATATGATTCAACAGAAAATATAAAAACGTTGTATATAAAAAGTTCTTTTTATCTTGTAATTATTTTATAATAAGAATTCTTATTTTAAAATGATTTAAATATAGATTACACTGACTGTCTGTTCATTTGAAATATGCTGTCTTTTTGTGTAATATATTATTATTTCGTTTTATAATTAACCACTGACTCCCGAGCCGTTCGACTCGGCGATCGTTTAAGTCCTTGCAATAAATTCACAAGAAAATCTTTTCGGACACCTCAACGCAATAAGACATGTCAGAATAATTTTACAGCCCTTAAAATGTATGATTATTATTGCTTTTCTGCGAAATTTTGAGTTGAACTGTATTTTGTATCACTTTGAGTTCGCGGGCCACTATATTTAACGACCGTTACTCCGTCAGATGCTTGCGTAGTTTTCGGTCTAATTTTTTTACAATATTTTTGTTTTATTATTAATGTTATGCCTCCGTAAATAAGGCTTATAAAGATATATTTATGTACGTTATACCTATCTTCTAAAAGGAAAAATGTTATATAGAAGTTGGTCCAAAAGTACAAGGAGTACATACCCCAGTTATAATATCTAGTAACTGTCTTTAGGAGTGCTTTTTGGATTTTTTTAATTTTCTCTTCTTTTGTTTGATGGACCTCGGTGGCTTCGCGACTGACCCGAGGCCCAATTTGTGATCTGGATGGGTGTATCTCTTGGTTAGAAAAAAAATTTTGGCTTCAAACATTCTCATTCCGTCCGTCGATTCCGGTTGGCTTCCGCTTCTGCGCAGTTGATGGCAGCTTTCATTCATCTCGTCCAGGTATTCGTCTGGCTGATTCTGTTTTCAGGAAGTGTTGGGAAAGTCGATTCCGTCGTCCTCTTCTATGACTTCGGCTGCTTCTTCAGTGTTTCGTTTGGAGACATCGCCTCTAAGGCAGGCGAGATCTAAGGCTCCTCCATGATTGCGTGCAGAGCACGAGTTTAGGGTCTCAGCGATTGGATGATTGATGCAGTTCCCTCGAGTAGCAATTTATCTTTGTTTATCACTGTTTGTGTTATCCATGTGTTTTTATAATTTCCACCGGGAATAGAAAACATTGTGCACGTAGGGGAAGGGTGTACAAAATGGCATGTATTGAGAAAAAGAATATCAAAATATGTAATTTATTATTAAAATGGAGCATGACTGTAAAGTAACACTATTTTTTAATATATTGGCATATTTATATTAACAAAATTTTACGTAAGTGATAGTAAAAAAAAAGAAAAAAAATGTATAGCTAAAAACCATTTTACCCCTACTGGTGTACAAAACGGCATACAACTTAAATATTTATAAAAAATAGAAAATAAGTATAATTTCAAATAACAATGACACGTTTTACGGAGAACAAACCTCCCAGAAAAATAATTTTGTCTAAACTAGCACAATCAGCAAGAGCCCATTTTCCACATTTCATGCATTTTAGCCAAGTTTCTCCAGGTTTAGATCTTGTGTACATCTCTTTACAATAAATACAGGCACAATCATCTACTTCTGACAGTAGAATGTCTTCAGTTTCCGAATCGATCACCAATCTTTTTGTGACTCTTTGTTTATGTTTTCCAGAAACATTTTTCTGTGAATAACACACTATGCCGATTTACCCTACCATAGTGTATGCCACTTTATCCTCAATCAGTGGATTTTAGAAATTCATTAAAAAAAGGCAATTTACACTTCAGTAATTGTAATAAATTTATATCGAAAATGAACACTAATAACCACTACGTTAGCTACTTTTTTATACTTATATTTAATATATAAAATATGACGTGTAATATCACCTTTTGATGACAAGTTGCAAAAATATTAGTATCGCTCAAAAATCTTTCCACTGTATGACCTCCTTGTATGACTGTTTTGATTGAACTACATAGTTGAATATTTGAAGGACGTGCCATGGATTATTTCTGAACAAGTTGAATCATGTTCGACTGCTCCATTTCGCAGTAGAGCGATAGTTCGTTTTGCCCCACTATGCCATTTTCTACACCTTTCCCCTACATATTATTATATTCTTGGTCTGGACTCAATGACATTATTAATGGACGACGCACTCAATACAGTAGCTAGCAAGTAAATTCGCGCATTCGCATGTATAGGTAGACGTCACGCAATTTCCATTATGCGATATCACGCATCGGAAATTTATAACAATATGACCTTTATTGTAATGGCGTTAGAACAGTGTTTCTAAGGTCAATGTTCATTTAAGCGAACCCGTTAGAACCGAACCATTCGGCAGACCAACAAAAAGCATCAGGAATTTATAGCAATATCACCTTTATTGTAATGGCGTTAGAACAGATTATGCCATTCGGCAGACCCGACAATAAAGTGAGTGTCATTTTCTTTTCCAGATGATTCGTCTATATTAATGTCATTCTCTGGACTAGCTTAATAAAAATTAAACTATCACTTTCACAAGATAAGTATCAATTTTGTTTCGATTATACAAATCTGTCAATGTCACGCGTTGCTCTGTGCCACATCGTATATCAAAATACATTTCGATCGAAACTGCGTTTGAATGATTACTGTCAAAATAGCTGAACCAATGTCAAATTACAGGTCAGGCCCCGGGTCGATGTTTAGTTTAGGGGCCGCACGCGCTATAGCCCGTGGGCCCGAACTGGGCCCGGCCCACGTTGGACACATTTAACGCCTGGAAATTCTGTTATTGCTGTCGTGGAAACAACATTAAAAATAACGTCTAAACACGACTCAAGCAGGGACTGCCAAGAGAACTGCGTGGGATTAGTCTTTATTATTTATTTATTTTAATTTACTTTAGCAGGCGAAATCCAAATGTTAATTGTATTCTATTAAAATATATATTTTAGGCGTTTTACTACACTACCAACGGTTACATGTAAGTTGTACGTATGCAGTTCATCGTGGGACACTTATTCGTACGCAGTACGTGAAACATGAGTTCGTATAACATTTTATCAAATGACGTGTTCTTTGTTGAACATTTCACCGTGGAGTACATTTGTACGTATCTTACAAAATGCGGCGATAGTTTGCAAATAGTACTATTCCAATTAAATTAACCTTTACCTAACCTAACCTATACTAACCTAGTAAAGACAGCTCATAAAATTCGCCACATGTTTGTAGCATACGTACAAATATACTGTGAAATGTTCAACGAAGAACTCGTCATTTGATTAAATGTTACACGAACTCATGTTTCACGTACTGCGGCGCACGAATAAGTGTCCTGCGGTGAACTGTTTACGTAAAAATTACACAACTGCAGTTTTTACATGAAACTTAACAATTCACATTAAAATGTGTCGTATTCCAATGCATAAGAAACTGGTTTCTCATACCTGCGGTTCGGGGATCGAATCTCGGCGTAGTTACAATAAATAATATGAGATTTTCTCAAACTTGACTGCAAATCCAATCAATTAAAGTCGCAGGTAACCGATCTTGAGTGAGGAATAAACCGGGATAAACTTAAAAACACGTGTCAAGAATACGTCATACGTTAAATACTGACAACTGTCCTCAGTTTATGCATTGACGTTTATTTAATATTGGTGTATTACACACACTATTGCACGTGCATAGTGCGTATTTCATTTTCGTAGGACACTCACACATTCAAAACCCTGCATCAAAATGTAGTGTATTGAATGCAGTGGAACCCCGATGTACCGTTATCGCATAAATCGTTTTCCCGCACGGATCGTTCATTTTCGAAAGTCCCACCAAACACCCATCAGAACAATATTAAATAATCCCGCATTAACCGTTCCCCGATTTATCCTTTTCCTTGATATATCGTCTAAATATTATGGTCCCATCATAAATATTGTCCCGATTGACCGTTTTTGTTGAATATGTTTAATTTCGCTTTCATAGAATTGTTTATGATACATACAGACCTTTCAGTCGCGTCGCTTTGTTTGCACAGGTCGGTCGGCATCTTGTATCATGAATTTAATGAAGGCATGAAGAAGTCGCAACTAAAATGCCCCCCATGAAGAAAACTAGAACTCGAGTTGAGAAACTGAAAATAATTCAAGACGTCAAAAAAAATCCGGGAGAAAAACGAGTTTTTTTTATAAAAAAAATTATATATCCCGCATTTATCATTTTTTAGGGTCCGTTGAAAACCGTAGAATCGGGGTTTTACTGTATTACCTATCGGAATTATATTTATTATCTGTTCTGTGAATGTTAATAACCGGATATCGCGGACCGTGGCTTGAGCATCCACGCCGCAGTCGTATTATACTATTGAATCATCGCTCCATTCATTGATTTTCACTGTAATTTGTTTTTTTTTTGTTAATCTGAAATTATTATCATTCCGCTGTGAGGTGTTTCTAAGATATCATTATATTATTTTGAATTCCTCGCACGAAAGGTAACAGTTATACAAACCCAAAGTTTTTGAGTCTTTGATCTTTACCGAAATGTTTTTCTTGCGTTTGTTTTTGGATACCCTAATCTCTTTAGCCGATACTCGGGTACCAAAATTATTATTGAATTTAATTGAATTTATTTCGTATTTTATTTCCTGCTTTAGAGGATATTAAACATATTTCGCTGATGTCGTCATTCACAAATATATTGAAAGCGACTGATGCTGCTCTTCTTCTTTTGTGCCGGTTCCATGACAAAACAGAACAGTGACAAAACAGAACATGACAAAACAGAACAGTGCCAAAACCGAACAACGATAAATATAACTATGACCTTTCAGGAAAGATATAAATTTAATATTGAAAATATCCTATCTCTATTATGTTGATAGATTTTTAATAGCACAGATTTTCAATACGTCATAATAAATCAAATTATATACCTAATTTCTGCATTCCTAATCGCTAGAAATCCTCAAATAAACAGGACGTAACTCGGTGTTGCCGGCAAGCTTAGGATATCTCATCTTAATCAATATAATATGTTCAAAATGATTGGGTGACTAGGTACAACGAAATAATGACCTAACCTAACCTACATAGATTCCACAAAAATTAATGTTTCATTTTTCCCCTGGCTGTTTGTTTTGTCATGTTCCGTTTTGTCCGGTTACCTTCTGTGCCATCTCTGTTATTGGACGTAGGCGATTATTTATTATTTGTTCTCTGTTCTTAACAGTGATGAAATGATGCTGAATCCAGTTTTTAAGTTTCGTGATTCAGGACAATCTTTTTTTCTGCCAGGGTCTCGCTTACCGGAACTTGAGTTATAGATGCAGAAAATCATTATCAGGATACCACATGGCGCATGCTGTGGTCAAAGTTATAACAGGGTGACTTTACAAGTATTTTGTCATTCTTACTTATTTTTTAAACTTAGCTGAAAAAGTGAATATTATATTTATATAAATATTGAAATCACATAAAGAAACTGTGTATCAAATAAATATATGAGAATAATTAATAAGTACCAACTTGAATAATAAAACTTTTATTTTACATGCACTTTTCCTGAGATATTTTTTTCTATATCCATTCTTGAAGAGAGGCAAAAACCTTTGATTTTATTTCACTTAATTTCATATATATCCCATTAGATGTGATCAACCCACTGTTGAATGAATGTCTTCTCTTAATCTGTCTAGTTTTCTCTGTCTCTAGTCCTACTCTCTCAAGCTTGATGAGTTCGTAAGGCGGGGCTTAAGGATGTCATTGTGTTCATTATAGTGACCAAGTATGTTCTCTTGCATCTTTTAAAATAAATTGCTCCAAAACTACATATTTATATTTTTAACCATGTTCGATTGTAAGATGGTCGTAATATTATGTGCATCAAGAGAGTGAAGAATGTATTATCGAATTTAGAAGTAGATGTTAGCAATTTGCCCAACCTATTATGTTCAAGCACTCATTTAAAAACTACATAGATACGAAATTAGAACCCTTGACCTACAACATTATAAGCCGACGCGGTAGCCGCTCGGTCATTATATTTTTATTCAATTAAAATTTTACTGTTTTACAACGTTTTTATTAGGTCGTATTCTTGTTTGTCCGGTGGTTGTTTATCCAGTACAAATCTTGCAATCGATTTTTAACTAACTTCCCGACTAGCTAGACATTTGAAACTTTTAGAATATATCAGAACACGATGCCAATGCATTCTTTTAATACTTTTAGCCATCTTTAAGTAGAATTGAATTCATTTTCAGTTAATTCTGTTTTGTATGAAAAGTTATTTCGGAAGAAATCCGTAAAAAGTAAAACACTATTATTGGTTGCTAGGGGTCTAGGATCCTAGCAACTGAATTATTAATATATACGTGCGTTACTATGGAAATCAATATGAAATAGTAGTAATATTAGAAAATTTAAAAACGTTGTATATAAAAAGTTCTTTTTATCTTGTAATTATTTATTATTTTTCATTCTCTGGTGACTAGCTTACTTATACCAAATGTTTCTTTCTTCACACTATCTTCATACATATTAGGTAACTGTTTGATTTCATAATAATACTTTCTGTGTACGCCTGTTATTGAAACCACTTATTCATTTATTTCGTATCTTATATGTATAATATTATTGGTTTTGTTAATTGACCTAAAAAATCATTTCATTTTTACATAAATCGTAGGTAGAGGTGTTTGATAAACGATATCGTCGTGTATCTGCACCGAAAAGTTAAAAAAAAATGATATAGCGGTCTCTAATGATAACTTTGGTAATCTTAAATCATTTATAATCAAAATCGATTAGATTTTATCTCCGTGTTTTATGAATATTTTATTTAAATAATGGTGTTAAAATAATATATACCTGCCTATTACCTTTATTTAATTTTGACGGACATGCGCAACAGCAATAATATAATTAAAGAATGATTATACGTATTGTAAGACATTGATATACAAACTTATATCAATTCGAAAGTATTCACAAAATATACGAGTAATACCTATAACCTTACAATAATTTTGTGAAATTATACGGAGCTTATCTGTGATTAAACTAATTTGTTTGGACATACATCAGATGTAATAAAATGATAAAAATGAAAATGTAAAAACCTACATATACCTACATCAAAGTTTTAATGAATGCTACTTGTTAGGGGGGGAGTATACTAGGTTTTTTTCACATATGTCATATATAGAGTATATACCAGTGGCGAAGGGTGGGGGTAGGCTGTTCAGATCCGACATAAATAGTGGACAGTAAACTTTATTGGTCATACATATCTGTTTTCATTGAACTAAGTCTACAATTTACAGGTGGTGATAATTAGTTTTTAAAATTCTATTAAACCCTGCGAAAACCAAGCCACAATATATAATAGGCAAAATTTACTCGTCTATATATAAAAAATCTAAAATTACGCCATTAAATCATACATATTTTTTTTATATTTTATAGATATAATAATATTTTTTATCTAATATGGTTTGGTTTAGGCAGGGCTTAATAAATTTCAAAAAAACTAACCAACAACATGTGTTAATTCAACGAAAATAATTAAGTATGAATATGAAAGTGTGCACAATTTTGTTTGATCGCCCAAATCGTACCAAAACTATTTTGGTTTAGTTGTAGTCAATAGTAGTAAATTGTAGTCTTAGTTCAATAAAAACAAATTCTTATGACTGACAACTTTTAATGTGCACTATTTATGCCGGATCTTAACAGCCTACCTCCACCTTTCGCCACTGGTATAGACAGTCATAGTATGTGGTACTTTTGCATCAATTTTGAATCAGTTTCATTTATTTAGGCTATATTTTTATAAAGATATAGCCTAAATAAATGAATCTTTATAAAATAAGGGTTTTTCAACATCTTTGAGTCTATATGTAATCACATTATTTTTTATTTTACAGGTGATTGTATCTTATCTATTTTTTTCTAATTAGTATTAATTATTAACTAGCTAAACTACCTTACAATGTAGATCAGTGTTTTTCAAACTTTTTTTGGGCATGCGACTCTTTTTTGAGTCTAATATTTTTCTGTGCCTCACCCCATAACTGTTTCTTTGAGAAAAATAATTAAAAATTAAACATTTACAATTTTTAACATATTTTTATGAACCATGTAGGTACGTAGTAACTTACTATTTAAAAATCGACTAATACAATATTTTTAGTGATGTAAACCAGCAAATTTTTTAATGTGTGCTTGTCGTACAAAGTTCGCCTCTATTCACGATATCAAAAGGATTGTAAGCTTGACACTAGTACAGACAGATTCAACAATTATTGTGGAAAATGCGATAAAAATCAAATTACCCAGAACTGTCAAAATATAATATTTATCATATCACTACTCCATCGCTAGTATCACTACATCACTACCAAGCTATTTTTATATTTAACTTGAGCTATTGTATCTCTTTGCAGCTCTACGAGACATCCTTGTGATTTAATTTCGGCATCAAACTTTCAATATAATTATTAGTCGATTTACAAATTAAAGCTCATATAGAATATGAAATTGCGTATTTTTTTAAATATATAAATACACATTATATACTTATATACAAAATAAGCTACAGTAAGTTACAAGCTTATAATAATATGGTTTATAATTCGTATAGAAATACTTTTCTATATTATATCTGTAGCGAGACTCGTGATTTTCATATTTTTTTAGTTTGCATTAATGGCGAACATTGTCATACTATATATAGATGTCTCTATGACATTATCACATAGAGTTCATCTGACATAATGTATATGAAATATTATACATTATGTCAGATGAACTCTCGCAATTAAATATGTTTTAAATAATCATTCAGTATAGTCTTCGTCACTGACAAAAGGTCCCCTTTTTAACATTGTCACATTCAAGTTAATATATTAATATAAATCTTCTGTACATTCCTGGTAGGAAAAAAAATACTCCATAATCAACTGGTTATTGAAGAAATACTGCGATGAATCTCAAAATATGTTCCAGTAATGACCGGTCATTTATCCCACAAAAGAGAGGCAATATTTCAAAATGTTGAAAACGCCAAACTGATAAATTGTTTCCACTACCTGGATACGCGTAACATATTGTTTTGTTCTTGATAGGTACAGGTTACTACCTGACTGCCTTAATAATGAAAGGCAATTAACTATCTCATTAATAGATCTTCTATTAATACTATCTAATTCTGTAAACTTAGTAATGAATTTCGTACAGCTTATATTTATTGTTCTTATTCGAAAAGTATATCCAAATAACATTTTACCTTTTCATATAGGTATCTTTTTCTTTGTGGTCATCAAATTCATAAATATCAAATTTAGTAATCGTCCGTTTTTGATTTAAAAATTCTATGTAACTCTAAAACGCATCTGTGCATCTAGTCTATACACAAGACTGCTATCATCGGCTATCATCGGCTATCAAGGGTAGTTTATCATATTAATGTATACTAAATTAATTGAAAAAGTTGCACTGTATATACTTATATAATATTATATTTGCTGCCTCAAACTCTCACTATTTTAACTAATCTAATGTCGTATGGATAATCGTAATAATAGATTAGCTATGAAACTAATATAATATTAGTAGCATGTCTACTTGGTAGGTATATAAGTGAATAAAGCTATGATTAAAACAGATTATTTTCATAATTCTATCTAATAGACATTTTTATCAATATAATATCATAATATTATGAACCATAATATAAAGGGGCAACTTTTACTTTGTTAAATATTTTTAAGCATAAACCAGAAAACATTTCTGGCATATAGGTATAGTATCTACATAGCGCATACCAGCCAGTCAGTGAGATAAAATGTGTTTGATAATAATAAATGGACGATGCGATCTGGAACAGTTTGACTTGTGATTGATTGCTGGCTACCCTTGGAGCGACTGGTCCTGCCCTGAGCAGCGCGCTGGGGGTTAATGGAGATATCAATGACTCTTTTTTAAAACTCTAATCGTAAAGATTTGTCAAGTTGTCAGTTTGTATTTATACTAACTTACATAATTTGCGGAACGAATGAAAATTTGAACAAACATATTTATTCATTTAATTATAAGTAAGTATCTAAGTATATTGTTCCGTTGCATAATTAATTAATCTTCTCTTTTTTATTTTGTCGTGCAAAGTACTAATTGCAAAATGCAGAAATGTTAATCTTAATTTTATCTGGAATAATAATATTAAATATGTAACTTGTTTTTCTCACTTCTACCAAGTAATAACGCGGTATACGATTAAGCGTTGCTTAAAGCAATATGTAACAGTGTTCATTTGCCCCTAAGGGTATTATTACGTAAAAAATGACGTTAGAACATAATATTCATAATTATGGTGTTAAAAGCGTTTTATTACTAAAAAAAACTCTTAATTTATCATCACGAAAAAGGTTTCTTAGCCGATTTTGTTTTTGCGAGGAATGGATGTCAGCCACTTGCTCAACCTATTAGGTCCATAATCTGACTCATACACCAATTAAAAAAACAATATGTGTACTTGCCAGACCCAGGATTCGAACCTGGGACCCACCGTAGTACTTTAAACTCACGAATTCACAAATATACACGCTACCACTCGTACATTGCGGGCGCTTGATTATTTGAAAAGCAAAAAAAATATTTCTTTTTTTTGAATCCCCCAATAAAATATACCACAGGTCATACATTTGAAAGTGCTTTCCTTAACCTGCTAAAAGATTCCTTCTTACTAATCCACCAGAGTCCAGACTAATAATAATTGAAGCCAACTTCACTGTGTGAAATTGATAATAGGTAATAAATATACTCATTTATTTTTATTTTATTTCCAGGCAAGAAATGGCGATCTTTGACGCCTCAGGACCGTCGCCCTTACGTGGAAGAAGCCGAACGTCTTCGCGTCATCCACATGACGGATCACCCTAACTATAAGTACCGACCTCGCCGCCGGAAACAGAACAAAGCCAGAGCGCCCGCCCCGTCGGCCCACGCTGCCCCTGCACCTCAGAGGACCAACGACGCCAACCTCGACATGATCCATCATCACCAGCAGCAGCAACAGCAGCAGCAGCAACAAGAACAGCCTACTAGATTCCAAACCCCAAGAATGTCTCCCAATAGCGTCTACATTCCTAACTCCGCATCATTATCTCCAACGCTGCACGGACACAACGCGTTTGGCTCTCCCCACCACGGAATGGATTATATGCAGAATTCCAATGACTACATGCCACACTCGCCTTTACAGCATGATAGCCAAATAAGACACCACAAAATGATGAACGTCAGCAGTCCGCTGGCTCAATATTCCACTACTGCCGCTCCACTCCAAAGTCCCGATGTGCCAGTGTATCCAAAAATGCAAACTGATTCCTATTCTAGTCCAGGCTTCTCACTATATCAGAACCTCGCAAGCAATAGTTATGAAACATACAATAGTGACCCAAAGACTCCGCAGTATTCAAGTGGCAATGGTCATCACCATATGCACACTCCTGAATCATCGCCTACTCAAAGCCCTGAACCCGATCCGACCAAGCCGATTAAATCGGAACCGGATGTGAAATCAAAATCGAGGAGTCCCAAAGGTGGGGAAAAGTCAAGGAACCAGAATGATGATACGTCAACAGCTCTTCCTACGCCAGAAATGTCTCCGATGGAACACGAAAAAGAAAACTACCAATTCAGCGAAGAAAAAAGACAAGCTGCGTTAAATGCTACACTGTTGGCGAACCAAAACAACAACTTAAATATGTCAACTGTTTCCCCACTGGGATCAAATTCTTTGCCACCTGTTTCCGGAGCAATGTCACCATCAATTCAAAGTTCTATATACCAACATAAAGTACCACAAGTCCCTTATAGGCAATCTGCTACATATCCTAACCACCCGGCTCCTGTCACAGCCATGGGTATGGCAAATGGAATGTACGTAATGTGCACTCATCGTGGAGTATTAGACAAAGGCCACATCGTAACTGGAACATTCTATCCACCAGTCGCAACGTCTCAAGATCATCAAACACTTGGAGCATCTCCTTCAACTGGCACCCTAGCGGGCGGTATGACTTCTTTAGCTGGAGGATTGGGTCTAAATCAAAGTTCTGTCCCTTGCATGGACACCACAACAATGAGCTACACCAACAGCTTGACCTATCCGGCGTACGCCAATCAATACAATCCAATTCAATATAAAAGTGACATGTACGCAAATATTCCATACAAAACTGAATCCAAAGACTACCAAAGTATCCAATATGAAAAGAGTCAGTATTCTTACATAAATAGTCCGATTGGTTCTGAGCATGTGAATTACATACAAGATCCATCGCAGACAAGGCAGATGCATAATGGGTCGCCAGTCTCAGACGTGGATACAGGGGAATTCGACAAATATTTAAAGTATTCTAATACTGATGGTGGCGTTATTTCTGGAAGTCCCGGTGGGCATAGAGCAACTCCTGGAGACCACATGGCAACCGATCCTCGCGACGGTGGCTCAGGAATGGACACCAACCACAACTATCAAGACACTAGAACAGTACCAGATTACCAAAACAACCACGATCTATACGCCCCGACTGGTGAGCAATATCACAACGGAGTAGATTATAACACAGCTCCTGTGGATTACCATCCTGCTGGTAGTCGCCCCGTTGATTTATATGCAGCAGATAGAAACTACGGCTTCATACCTCCTGCGGGGCACACCTCTGTTATTCTGCAAAATACTCAAATGTTTCCAGGGAAGGTGGGAACAGAGGTTGGAGCTCAAGTGATCACTGGTTCTCCAATTGTGGCTGATGCCAATGCAGCTCAGACTCTCAGACCAGAGGAGTTCAGCGTCATTTTAGCAGGTGTAAGGCAAACTTGTTATAGCAATTGAAAAGACTGAAAAGTATTTTTTTTATTTTTCAATAGTTTAATTACGATTTTTTATATTACACAATATGTTAATTAAATAGTTTCATTTAAAAAAAAAATGGTAATTAAGAGCCACCGACGAACAGATGAAAATAGTTCATAATGTGTTGTATTAAGTTTTGTATTATTTGTGCTTCTGAAGCCTACTACATACCAGTAGCGAAGAGTGGAGGTAGGCTGTTAATATCCGCCATAAATATTGAACATTAAACTTTGTCAGTCATGCGTATTTGATTTTATTGAACTAAGACAAAAATTTACAGATGGCGTTGGTGACTTTTTAAAAATCAATTAAACCCTGCCCAAACCAAACCATAATAGTTTTGCACACTTGACAAACTTGTGCACACTTTTTTATTCATACTTATTTTTTTCCCGTTGTATTAAGAATACATATTACACATAAGTATTTTTGGTTCTTTTTTTAAATTCATTAAGCCCTGCCTAACCAAACTATAATAGATAAAAAATATTATTTTATCTATAAAATATCCAAGGTTATGTATGATTTCATTCATAATTTTTGATTATGCTATAGATAGATGAGTATTTTTTGGCTATTATCTATTATGGGCTTTCTATTTTATGTTTTCGCAGTTTTAATCAATGAAAACAAAAGCGTATGACTGACAAAGTGTGCACTATTTATAGTGGATTTTAACAGCTTACCTCCAGCCTTCGCCACTGCTACATACCTACATACATCTCCCCGAAAAAATATAAACAAGTACAAAACCTGTTTACAAACTGCTGGATAATGTGTCATCGAAAGTATCGACACGTGGTCTATGGAGTATTATTTTAATTAAAATGTGCATTTTTTACGATGTAGACTGTCCAAACTACATTTTATAATAATATCTTCAGATGTTAGCATGCAATTAGTTTCAATCCTATTATGTTTTTACTAGAGCAGTTGCCGGGGAAAAATGTTTTCAACTATTGTAGATTTTGTATGGAAAGATGTATATAGGTTTGTACCTACCAGGCATTCATTACAGCATCATTGGAGATTTCAAATTCATTGACAATAAAATAATAATTTTATTATCGTTATTATCATCGCCTGAATACTACTACTAAAAAACTTAATTTATTCACTTCTTGAGAAAATGTAATACCTACTAAATACGAGACGCTATTTTCGTCTGTAGGTAGATAAATAATGTATAAACTCAGTAAGGCAATTCTTCATAAAAGATTTTGAAAAAGTAGATCTTCCTAATAATCATTCCGTAATCACTATATCTATTTACTTAACTATTTTTTTTATTCAAACGAATAATTCACAAGTTTTAAGAATGTAACATTATTTTTATTGAACATTCATAATTCGAAAACACAATCTTTTTTAAAAAAAAATACGATACCCAACAGAATTCGAACCTGCGTTTCTCGGGATTTGCGCCTACGTCCATTGACTACTATAATGCTATAGGAATCTTATTTAATTCTAACAATTTTAACTAGGTAATGGTTCTTACAATACTCTATGAAGCGTTTCCTAAATTGCGTTACTGTTGGCAATCGGCTTTTGTATCATAAATCAAGGTACGTAGGTATTAAATTACATTAATTACTAACCGACGTCACGGATCACTCCAAGATTTTTTGTTGTAACTTACTTGAATTGGATAATAATTTAATTAACTTTTTTGTTATTCAAACGAATAATTCACAAGATTTAAGAATGTAAAATTCTTTTTATTGAACATACATAATTTGAAAACACTTATAATCAATAGAAAAAATCTTTTTTGAAAAAATACGACATCCAGCAGGATTTGAACCTGCGTCTCTTTTTCAATAAGTTATATATTATTTCTCAGAAGTGTTTTAAAATTATATCTATTAACAGGATTAATTAGACTATAACGCTGTGGGTCTCAGGTTCGAATCCTGTGTATGGCAAGTACACATATTGTTTATAAATTTGTGTGTGAGTCAGGGTATGGACCTAATAGGTTGAGCAAATGGCTGACATACATTTCTCGTAAAAAACAAAAATCTGCTAATACAAACCTCTACTCTGTGGAGGCCCATATGATCATATTAGTATAGGACATGGTTGAATTGATTGAACAATTATTAATATTTTGCAATATCTAGTTTTTTTTTTTTTAATTTCTAGTGTAACTTAATACGTTTATGCTAAAATTTCATGATAACTTAGCCATATAAACACGGTACTAAAATTTAAATGAAATTTAACAAAAATGCTAAAATCGTAGTTGTTTAGTTGTAGTATTGAGATGACGATATCAATAACTTATTAGAAAAAGGTTGGCAATGAATTACTAACTTCTGGAGTTTATTAAATTACAATCAGCCTTCATGCAATCTCTCAATCGTCTTCAAGTATGTTGTAATAGACAATCAATAACAAAATATATTTTATAGTTTAATAAATTTTGATTGAATGGTGAACTCTAATATATTGATCTCTTGTTTGTGAGTTCTTATAATATTAATTATGTATATCTGTAGGAATAAATTCAATTGGTAGTTGTATTTTTATAAAAATGTGTAGGTATACGGTTTTGTTTTTATATCACATACATATAAATAACTATGTAGGTATATTATTATATTCTTTCCGTCACTATTGACTGTTTTTATGATATTATATTGTATAGTAATTGAGTTATACCTACATGCCAAAAGTTATTGACATTGTAACGATCAAAAAATATAGTTATGGGTTAGGTAAAGAAATAGATTTATATGTTCACTAAAATATACTGTTTTTTATAAATTTTATTTACTTTTAAGCATTAATTTTTATAATAATCTATATAATAATTAAAAAATATTTTTACAAATGGTATTCAAAATGAAAAGACTTACAACAGTGCTTCTTAAATGGTGCTAAAGTAAATTGTATGGATATTATGTATATTTTTATACACATTTTACTCAATTATAAAATTATTATTACATAATATAAATAATATAAAACTTAGTATGTATATTATCTTATTTTTAAAGTATATAATAGTTTTTTTTTAAATATGATAATATAAGCTGTACATTACTATGATGTAACAAAATCCAAGGACCTCCATGATATTTGATAATAAATTGTATTCTTGTACTGTAGTACTATGTAGATATATATATATATTATATTTTAATGGTAGGTATAATTTAATAAAAAAATCTCTATTAAACACATTTAAGATAAATTTTGTTATAAATAGTTTGTAATATATATATCAATACCTATTTTTTTCATTTTTTTTTGTACGTACTTATCATGTTTTAGAAAAAATAGTATATCTGTACATATCTATAAAAGACTACATTACACATTCATATTATTTTCATACATTTTCAAGATCAGAATTCAAGATTTGTGCTCTTGATCTTATTGACTGTACTTTCACTGATAAGTAATATTCACACAAAGTAGTAAATGATAATTGATTCGTAATAATTAAAAACTTTTATATTTTTTAAATGTTACCTACTAAAAAGTTTTCATTCCATAAAGGGGTCCAAAATGTGATCATATTATTGATATGGCAACAATATATTTCCTAATAATTGTATTTGAATGTATCTCTGTAAGTAATTATATTTTTTCTGTGGTAATTAAAATATTTTTTAAAAAATTAAAAGAAACATTTCTTTAAAATAAGCCTAAACATGTGAAAACGAAATATTTTGAGGATCTTGGAAGGTTGTTGTATAGAAAATAATCTCTTACGTCAAACTGAAACTTGCTTTTGCGATTTTGACATAGAAATCTCAAAAGGCGCAACCGTCTACATAGAACATCTATATAATTTCCACTCCAAAGAGGAGCATATAATATTATGTATGAATTTATAAGATGAAGTTTGACGATTGACGAGTATTATACGAGGAATGGTTTTTATAAACAACAACATGTGAAGTCATATGTAAATCCAACCAAAACATGTAATCCCAATGGTATCTACCTATTACTCTAATCCAGAACCCACAAAATAACAGTTATGCATTCTTCTCGGTATTTTGTAAAATGAAGGATGTGATCTTATGAACAATTGTATCCAAATTATTTAAAATACATTTGTTAAAATGGATTATTTCAAATATTTATTGATAATTTAATTATTATTTTGTCCAGATAAAATATAAGTATACATAATATATATTTTCATTTCATCATGATAACGTTTCGATTAGAAATTTTGACAGCATTTTAAATGATATGTGTGGTATTTGATCAATTTCTGATAAGTGCAAATCTTATAATACGATAATATAAACGTTTTATGGTTGAATTTATCCGTGAAAGCCGAGAGAAACCTTAATCTGAATTATATAAAACTAACCATAAAATACTATCATTATTTCAAAATTTTGGAATTTTCAAATGTAAAAGTTTTAGTCAAACTTATTAGGTAGGCATCCATCTCTAAATTAACAACTTTCCACCTATCATAATTTGACCAAACGTCGCATATATTATATGTTACTGTAAATATTTATTTTAATGTAAATTATTTAGTTGACATTCCTGTTTAAATAAAATATAGATTTTTTTCTTATAAATATTATATGAATATAAATAATGCACACAAAAAATACGGCACCATCCCACTCCCTGTTTGTATTTTATAAACTATTTTATATTCACTTTATGGTGAACTAAAAAAATACAGAACAATTATTATGAAATAATTTTTAATTTTAAAAATATTTCATGTTACTTTACGTATAATTAATTAGTTTTTGTTTTTATTTGGTTCTTTGTATGTATTAATTAATTTTTATTTTAAAAGAAAAAATAAAAACTTTGTCAATATTTCATCGTATTTTATTTTTATTAAAAAAAAATGTTTCATCCTTGTTAATCACCATGTCATATAATATACACAAAACCGATGCAGAAATTTACAATTGCATTGTGCGTTCAAAGCGATTACAATTCATTAATTTACACAAAATTTACTGACACCTGAGTAACACCATAGACAAGAATACTTAGAAAATCATAGTGAAAGTAACAACACAAACATGGAACCTCCAACTCAACCGTCCCGCACCACACTCGGATTTAATTGAGCGTATCACGAGTCACTACGTTTGGATGTGAAGTATCAGCAGTTGTTTACTCCTGAGAAAGTCTCAGGAGCAGATACCCAAATCTGAGTTCACCACGCTCACAAGTGAGCTTTGGCTGAGTTCAATGAAAGATGTAATAACTCAGATTACAAAATAATCGAAGCATAAAAATTTCACTGACAACGTAACGATTATTGTATTGTAATACATACTGACAAACCTGTCAGTGCCACAAAACTCTACGTAGGTAAGTAAAAACAGCACTGTTTGTGAGTAGGTTTCGTGGAAATGCTCTGATTCTCAGCAGGTGTGTAAGTCAATTTAAAGATATTTGATGTATTTGTTTAAGACAGCCGAAAATAAAAAATAAAATAGATAAGTATACTTAAAATGAAAAAGGACAGTATTCTGAGTCTACTTCTGTACCCTAGAACCGAACTGTATTAACTCCAAAATTTTCAAAAGTCACTTTATTGCACCAAACTTCATGATTTTGCCTCTTCTTTACCATGGTAAACAGTATTAACTCCTATATCAATTATTTCCTGAGATATTGCGTTTTAAAGAATATTAAGTGCATCTTGATTTTGGAATCAAAGAATACTTAAGTCTTTTAATACTCTTTAGTTGTGGGTGTTTTGTTATTTATTGATATTAAGTCCATTCAGTCAAAACAACCAATACAATTAAACAGTATTAAGTGTTATCTTGCGGAGTTAGTACGAACAATGTTTGACACTTGACAGACGACCGCACATTTTTGTTGTATTAACTCCTTTGTGCGAATGTTTGAAACAGTTTTTCATTGAAACATTTATTCCAAATAAGAAAAGTTAATTATAATAATGTCGGAGAGAAGTAAACGTATTCTGGACTTAGTTAAAATACAAACCAATAATATTATTGATAACTGTGATGAATTACTACCGCAGTATCAAAATATAACGTTAAATCCAGAATACAACGATTCAGAAACGAAAGGTAGGAATTTATAATCAGTTTTATGAAATCAAACAATGCTATTAAATTGTATGTTAAACCTGGTTGATATTTAAAATAATAGTGTAGCTCGATTATTCGAGTTTGGAAATAGTATTTTTTAATTTTGTATTAGCCGAATGTCATAGTATTAAATCCATTAATTTGATTTGACAAAAGATCCGTGAAACAAAAATACAGTATTCATATTTTAATTTTTTAAGATTGATAGTAGGTCATTTTCGTTTTAGATGCAGGGAGTTTATCAATTGAAAGGCAAATAAATGCACCCCTAGATGACTTGATTTATCGTCGTTATAGGATTGGTTTCCCGAATATCCGTTTTTGTCGAAATCGACCTCTTAATCCAGAATGTTTTTTTGTATCTAATTGGACGAGAACCATCCCTTTCTTTAAATTACTTTGAAATGGTAATAAATACATCATTCATATGCTGTAAAAATAACAATTTAAATATCTCCATGTTTTTAAATATAGGATTATGAAATTTGTTTTTCGTCTCCTGAACATTTGGCCTATTCGGGAAACCAATCCTACAGCGACCTTATGTCGACAAAACTGTGGCTGGTTATCAAGAAATAAGCCATAGTGATATTGTGTGTGATGATAATCTGTATGCATTTGGTCAGAGTGGTAACATCGTTTACTATGAAGTGTTGGAAACATCGGTTGAACCAATACAACCCACTCTCGCTTACGAGACTTCAGATCTTCTCCAATGCGATAACATTAATATTGTACATGAAAATCTACACATATCGATGAAGATTGTATAGCTGACAATCCTGATTACCATCAAAGCGAGAATGGTTCTGAATCAGATGTATCAATTTCGGAAATTTCAGATACAGATAATCAAAATTTGACTAATATTGTGGACGAAGCACAACTGAATGTGAGAAAGGAAAAAAAAGAAAGAAAAATCCATTAAATTGGAAAAATAACATTAGAAAACAAAAAGTAGCAGCAGGAGAGGAACGTACGACTAAAACACAAACTATACCAGCACAAAAAATTCTTGCATTTTGCAAGACAGAATGTCGCCTTAAATGTTCCACACATTTTTCAGCTCATAGAAATGAAATTCACAAGGCATTTTGGAAAAGTGAAAAAAACATTGACCACAAACGGCAATTTGTTGCGTTAAATGTAAAGTCCGTACCGATAAAAAGGAAGAGAATAACAAATGATAAAAGGATCGATAAAAGAAATCATACACGTCAATACTACTTTGAATTAGATGGTCAGTTTATTAAAGTCTGCAAAGTATTTTTTTTAAATGCCTTAAATATTTCACAAATATTTATTACTACTGCACTATCTAAAAAGTCTGTTGGAGGAAATGTTGAACACCATAAAAGAGGAAAGCAACCGCCATTAACAAAAATACCAGAATTTATTAAACAAAATGTTCGAGATGATATTAATAAATTTCCAGTTTTGCAATCCCACTATTCGAGATTATTATTAAAACATACATTATTTTTGTAATATTATTAATTAATATACATTTTTAAATCAATATTGAGTGTACTTTATTCAACTTAATATATCCCTTCACTGAACCTTAATGGCACATAATACTATTTGAAGCAGTACTAAAAGTAACATAATATTTTTTTCTTAAAGTTAAATAGTATTAAGTGTTTATTTTCTATATAACTAAGTTAAAACATTGAAATATGCACATAGACTGTGATAAGTATATAAAATAATCAAATTTCTTCTCAAAAAAAATTAAGAACTATAAAACTTTTGCCAAAACTTTAATACAGAAGAAAAAATACATTTCAATAAACTTAAAATGGCTCTACTGAGAAATTTTGGATATGGCACTTAATTTTATTTAAGAAACTAGATGAATAAAATTGTATTTATTTTCTCGCCTATTTTAAGTAGGTCTAGTTCTAGTATCAGGTCTGACGTTAGGTTAGATTAAGTAAGGTTACCCGACCATAAAAGGTGAGGTGACCTTATGTCACGTTAGGTTAGGTTACTCGACCCAAAAAAAAATGAGGTGACCTTAGGTCGGGTTAGGTTTCTTAGGTTACTCGACCCTGAAATTTGAAGTAACTTTAGTCTAGAAGTAGGTCTAGTCTAGTAAGTACGCAAATCTTAAAATAATTGAATCTCAAATGTAGTCATATTTTCATTTCTTTATAATTTGTCGCCCCTAAGCAGGACATGATGTGCATTACCCCACGATATGTCACTGTATTTCATCATCATCAGCCGGGGTCAATCCACTGCTGGATGAAGGCCTCCCCAAGCTTCTTCCAACTCTCTCGGTCCTGTGTCGTTCGCTGTCACGTATTTCCGCCGAACTTTACCAGTTCGTCAATCCAGTGGCTTTTAGGGCGACCCTGTGGCCGTTTCGTGCCCCTTGGATACCACTCAATGACGGCATTTGTCCAGCGGCTGTCCTTTCGGCGAGCACTGTACCCCGCCCATCTCCATTTCAGCTGTTTGGCAACGTCTATTACATCGCGAACTTCTGTCTGCTTCCTAACCCATTCGTTTCTCTTACGGTCCTTTCGCGTGATGCCCAACATACACCTCTCCATGCCTCGATGTGCGATTCTTAGCCTTTGGACATTTATCGTGTTGAGGGTCCACGTCTCGCAGCCATACGTGAGCACGGGTAGCACACATTGGTCGAACACCCTACGCTTAAGACACAATGGTAGGTCACTCTTGAAGATACTATTCAGACGTCCGAAAGCACTCCATCCTAGCTTTGTTCTTCGAGCAATTTCATCGTGCATGCTTGCGTCTATGGGCACCTGCTGTCCGAGATAGACGTAGCTGCTGACTTGCTCGAGTTGGGTGCCATTAATACAGATAATCGCAGTGTCCGAAAAACAGTTCCTCATCACTTTTGTCTTTGAGTCAGTTTTTGTCACTGTATTTATATCACATAATTCTTTTTAAATATTATTGTCAGACAATATACATACCTACATTACGTATTATCTAGGTATTCTGTTACCGTGTTCATTTCAATAATAATATTATATATTCCTAATGGAAATCCTAGTATGAGCCAATCCTTTTTTTATATATGTAGTTTGTAGTAATTAGGTACAATAAATGCGAAGCAATTAATTATTGTAAAGTTTTGTATGGCAGGATAGGCTGTGGGATGGTCGAGAAACGAGATTTGTCGCAAGTAGGTACTACGTTCTGAAAGAGGTTTGACCGCGAACGGTGTTTAAGCGTCAGACGAAGCCAAGTCTTTACGACAATAATTTCACCTGTGGTATATGCAAAACACTTTGGATAAACAGAAAAGAGATACGTGACCTTTTGGATAATCGTAAATTATCATATTATACTATTTTAAGAATGAGACTATCATTGCGTACAAGTATTTATTCAGAGCACCTTAAAAACACACATTAGAAAATATATATTTTTGTATCGAAAGAAATACTTAGTTTATTTAAAAAGCAATAACATGTTTAGAGGAATCTTCAAATCGACTCATGACCAAGGTCAGTGCCTTGATCCAAAATTACAATTAATAATGGTCGCCAATAGTAACGTAATTTAGAATATCACCTCAGTTGTATATTGTTAGAAAAGCTATTAACACTAAATGTATTGCACTGGCCTTGAATGCGGTAGTTTTATCACTTAGTACAAATGTTTTTCTTTTTTTAATAATAGGTATGTATGTTGCTGAGCAGTTATTAAAATTGTGTGAGTAATAAATATAGGTACTGCTATTTCTAAGTAAAAACTATGAATATATTGCAAAATATTATAGTTAAAGTATTACGTGTTAAATAAACATAGTTGTTATAAAGACAACATTGTATTTTACCAAAAGCAGAAACATTAATAATTAAAAAAAAAAACACGTTTGAAAATATATTAAAAAAAAAAAGTTTTAAGATTTGAACCTGCGGCGCCTGCGATTCGTGCCCATGTGCCCTGCCCGCTGAGCTATGTGTATCCTATCTAATTGTGACTATTTGTTTTACAAATCTCCCTGAAGCGCTTTATAAAATAATAATATCGTTATTATTTGACGGTCGGTACGTAAATTTTAAAAATCTCAGAAATATTGACAACATACGAATCCCACTCAAATTATTTTTCTTTTGTTTTTGATGTATCTGAAAATTATTTATTTTCCATAAAAAGAATCTTTGTTTTTTAATGTATTTATACCATGGTGATATTATTGAAAGCTTCATTACGGTGCAATCATTTGCACCTGAGCTTTATAAGAGAGCTTTTCAGATTAAATTCACAAAGCTCGATTTCAACAAAATTTCAGAGCCTAAACTAAGGTGTTAAACATCTCAATATAATATATGCACATGAACTATTCGAAAGAGAATTTAACCCTTTGGAAAATTGATGAATGCATTTGGAAGTTTAATAAATTCATAATAATCAACGTGAAATGAGTCACACTGTTTAACATGTCTAGTAAGGACGTACTCAATAGTTTGGGCCAGTAGAAGATAGAATTTACAGGTCAAAAAAAACCAAAAGGTTAGCGGTGTGTCACTGTGTGGACAGTTAACTTTATCAAATTATTGTATTGGCTAGATATAGTATAAGCAACATGTTTTTTTCCAGCTACGGGATGAAACCAAATAACCCACCGCAAAAGCAATTAAGCATCTCTAGTTATCGTCCAAATCAGATAGTACCAATGCAAAAAGATAGTTCATAATATCATCAAAGGCTGTTAGTGGACCAGCAGTTATCAACTTCTTCAAGAGGTCTCCAAGTAATGTTATCCATAGCTCATTACTGCGTCCCCCTCTTAGGATGAATAATTTTGCAGCGGTGGGCGGTTCGCAATTACTCTCGGCACGTCGGGAACCCCCGCCCTGCTTCACAACTCCCCACAAAAGCCCCGCAACAGCCCCAGGGGAGAACCTCCTTGTAACAATCTGCCGCCTGCAATTCTACCAATATCAAGTTTATTCACTTTTCAATGATATATACTTGCATAAGATTACTTATATTGTATATCAGTCAGTTACGTACGACAATAAAATGGACAACAAAAAAATGAAAGTTTCCAAGACATTTTTTTCCATAACAAATATAATTTAACAATTAATAATGAACTATCTTTTTCATTCAATGAATAAATCACAAGATTTAAGAAGTTAAAAATAAGAATAAATAATTACAATATAAAAAGAACTTTTTATATACAACGTTTTTAAATTTTCTGTTGAATCATAATAATATAAAGTTGACTTGACTAGCTTAAACGATCAAAAAAAATTTTTACTTGATAAAAACAATACTGAAATGTCATTTTGACATTTCATATTGATTTCCATAGTAACGCACGTATATATTAATAATTTAGTTGCTAGGACCCCAGACCCCTAGCAACCAATGGTGTCGAAATAATTTTTCATACAAAACAGAATTAACTGAAAATGAATTCAATTCTACTTAAAGATGGCTAAAAGTTAAAAAAGTGCATTGGGATCGTGTTCTGATATAATCTAAAAGTTTCAAATGTCTAGCTAATCCGGAAGTTAGTTAAAAATCGATTGCAAGATTTGTACCGGATAAACAACCACCGGAAAAATAAGAATACGACCTAATAAAACGTTGTAAAATATTTAAAATCGTAATAGCAATTAATAGAAATGTTGTTCATGACATATTCTGCAATGTGTTCTGCAACGTGACGTCGGTTAATAATTAAAGTAATACCTAATTTGATTTAAAAATACAAAAGCCGATCGCCAATAAGTAGCTCAATTTGGGAAGCGCTTCAGTGAGTATTAAAAGGCCAATAGTTAAAATTTGTCGTAATTAAGAATGACTAGATTTAGCATCATAGTGGACTATGTGCGTGGGCGCGATACCCGAGAGATGCAGGTTCTATCCTGCGGGGTATCTTACTTTTTTCAACAAGATTTATTCTATTGGTTAATAAGTATATTTCCTCGTAAGTGTTTCCAAATTATGTATGTTCAATAACTTAATAAACTACTAGTCACTACAAATTTGGAGCGATCCAGACAACGGTTAGTAATTAAGGTAATTTAATACTTTGATTTAAAATACAAACCGATTGCCAATTAGTAACGCAATTTAGAAAGCGCTTCAGAGAGTATTGTAAAAACCATTAGTTAAAATCGTCCCAATTAAATAAGATAGTTATAAATAGCATAGTGGTCAGTGCACATGGGTGCGATTTTCAATTCCCTATTATGGGTGTCGTATTTTTCAAAAAAATAAATTCTGATGATTATAGGTAGATATATTATTTCTCAAAAGTATTTTTAAATTATGTACAAACATAATTATTCTGAATTATCGAATATAATACGAATATTTAAAAACACATGTTGTTTATGTGATTATAAAGTAACATTTAAACACAAAACTCTTTTCTTACTCTTGAATAATAAATAAAACCATTGCATGTTTATCCCAGCACGAAAATAGTAACGGAAAACCACAATAAGATTTGGGTGATGAAAAATCATTTTACAGTCCACACACTTGCACCGCCGGATTTCTTCTTTTTTTCTTTTTATATTGCATACGGTGTATGAGCAATATTGTATCATTAAGATTGAAGTCTACAGTTGTATGACATAGCCTGCCTGAATATAGTAAACTTTGCGTAGCTATTCTATACACAAGACGGCTGTCAGTATGATGAACTACCATCGATAGCCGCCTTGTGCATAGAATAGACCCCTTAAGATCAGGATCCTCGAATCCACACTCAAACTTGAATTTGTTAGATAAGTACGTGAACTTATAATTGATTTGGTTGTAGTGAAAAATGCATCTCGACCAGTGTTGCCAACTATCGTTGATAAAAACATGCCAGACGGGGTACGTAAAAGAGCTATTTTGCCAGAAAAAACGAAAAGATTTTGTGAAAATAAAATTGCAAGTAAATTTACTTAATATGCCAAGAATGAAGTCAATACAACTTTTCGCGTATCGAAAAAAAAATGTCTATACACCTAAAAATCACACATTTTAATAGAAATATATTTCAAAATTTACAATAAATGCCTATATTGTATCAACGCTCAACGACGTTCAAGTTTCATTAGATAATCGTCAAACTGATGTTACATCCCTACCTAAGCAGACATAAATTATATGATACCATTTCACTATAAAGCTATGTAGGTATACTCCTATTGTTTCAAGTGTTCATATGTTGTTTTATTTCTTACGCTACATACTACAATAGTACCGACCTACCTGCTTCTTTAAGTCGCACCTTCGCAACTAAACTGCCACAATCCAAAAAACCTCAAACAGAGAAAATCAGCTTTGAAGTTTTTACCTTTCGCATTTTTGTACTGTGTTTTTGAAATATTTTTACATATTGAATGAAGTTTTGACTTGAATTTAATGACTTAGAGATATGAAATTTTTGAGATAGACAATGAAACGTAGTAATTAACTCAAAATATGTAAATTTGGACTTGTGGCGGTTTAGTTGCGAGGGTGCAAAGTATGTATCTGAAATTTGATGCGCATGAATATAAAAAAACTAAATATCCAGCATTTAAAAGCTGCAGGAGGCATCAAAAAATACTAGTAAAAACGCCACAAGCCAGATGCGTTTTTTGCAAGATGCCAAATGCTAGATCTGGCAAGAAAAACACCAAATTAGCAACGCTGATCTCGACATGATTTATTTAACACTTGTGTTGTTTAGTAAATCCCATCACAATATGTCTGAATTACACTGTTGAACTGCACACCACCAATGTGTGGTGTTTCGTTAAAGTATCTTTTACGTAGTCGGATAAGTCACTATTAACTTTCTTATATATATGGTTAAAACTATTAGTAATGATTGCTGGTTATTTATCTATTTAATCTAAACTCAAAAAAATGTTGGTTTGCATCTGTTTGCTTCCATTACTTAAAAAAAACTACAACCGAGAGCTTTCATTTGGTACCAGACAATAAATAATATTATTTGCGGTAAGTATATGGGTGCCACATTTTATTGCCATTTCAGCTTTTCTCAAAAACTGAACGCTACAGTATTGTTGTTACTTTACAGGGTATCCATGGAATTAAGCAAAACCGAATGGTTTATGACGGTCTCACCTTACGCCGGAACCGTTTATTGCCGCAATAAAACTTGTCGAGTGTTCACCCACTTGTCTGCGACTTTGTATATTCGGGTGCCGCGGTGTTCTATAATGCTCCATTCAAATAACGGTGTTTGTACATGCACGTCTATGTAAAACAAGTATTCCTTATATTAAAACAGAAACATATTTTTTCTCTATGGTCAGTTTTTGATGTCTATGTGCACTTAACTGTCAAATAAACAAATAAATCAAATTATATACCTAATTTCTGCATTTTTAATCGCTAGAAATCCTCAAATAAACGGGACTTAACTTGGTGTTGCCGGCAAGCTTAGGATATCTCATCTTAATCAATGTAATATGTTCAAAATTATTGGGTGACTAGGTACAACGAAATAATGACCTAAGCTAACCTAACCTAACCTAACCTAACCTAACCGAACCTAACCTAACCTAATCTAACCTAACCTAACGAGATTCCACAAAAATTAATGTATCATTTTTCCCCTGGCTGTTCTGTTTTGTCATGTTCTGTTTTGTCCTGTTACCATTATGACCTCAGCAGGAATCATACCCGAAACCACCGAATCAGAAACCAGTACCTAACGCATTGGGCTACGAGAGCCGATATTATTCTTGTCACTGTGTTCATTCTCATGTGAATTGTCATCAATTAATTTCAAAAATCACCTTCATGACGTTGAGATATATAGAAAAAGTGTTTTTTGTAAGGAATGATTATTAAACATTCATTCAACCTCATAAATGTATTGAAAATAAATATAATTGATTTGAGTGTTACACTATTTATAATAGATTACCATTCATTAAGGCTATACCTCAGCTGGGGTACTGTCTAAAACGATCGTGACTACGCGAAGCGAAGATTATGCAAACGACGCCTGCCGAACGAAATTTAATTTGTCATATAAATCCAACATGCGTCCATTTATTGTTCTGTTTATTGTTCTATTAGTAACAATAATAATATGTTCATTGATTTTTTTCTTTTTCAAGTAAATGGGTAACGTTTTTAGTCATCTTTACACGATTTAAGAATTAATACCCCCGTCGCCATCACGAAACAAATTGACGTATTCACACCTCGACGTTCACTCTCCGATTGCCAGCGAGTCCAAAATTTCGTCGCGCCTATAGTTTAAAATTATTTCCCGTTATACTGAAGTATCGTCTTAATAAGTATTTGTGTATTCACTGTTGGCGCCAATAATTGTAGTAGCGTAAATCCCATCCCATATTTCCACCCTACCTTAACACTCATTGGTGTCATCCAGGCATTTTAACCAATTAACGAGTGACTATACAACCATGTTTGCAAAACGTGAGTTACCTGTAGACCACGAGAGCGTCAAGACTTGCACTAGTTTGACCGCCATAGCGTCAACAAAACAGTAATGGAATTACGAGTTACGGTTCGACCGATGCAATGTCAATCGCCGTAATTTATTAACAATCGTAAACTCATTATCCACCCATCTGCTATAAGTGCAGTATAACCGTGAGAGTGATAACACCAATTGTGTGAGTGCGTGAAGGAACCAGCTCCAGCCATCTCAACATCAAAGGTCCCTAAAGAAATTCCTGTGTAACCGCCCTCCCCCAGCATCCAAAACCCCCCTTTCTACAGTCCACTAAAAATTGTCACCATTAAATTTTTCATTCATTATTCATGTTCTCTCATTTATAATCATCGGTCATTTGTACGAAAATATTTTACGAAGAAAAATTGGCCGAAATCGTTCATCACACAAGACATCATTCAAGCCTAATTAAAGCTTCATCGATCAACACTTTGCAAAATTGTTTATTCTACAAATTTAAAAAAGAATTTATTTTATATATTATTTTATCAATTTTTATTAACGTCAAATAAAATAAATGTCGTATATTAAGTAAATTCTAGTTAAATTTTAAAATCGAACAAATCACCGATTCGGTCATTAGATTATAGATAATAATTACAAGATAAAAAGAACTTTTTATATATCACGTTTTTAAATTTTATGTTGAATCATATAAACTTGACAATTATATGTATTAATAATTTAGGACAAATAATGCAATTGTCAACATATATTTTTTTTGCTATTTTGCAACAAACAAACAAATATATAATACTCAAATGTCATTTTGATTTCCATAGTAACGCACGTATATATTAATAATTTAGTTGTTAGGAATTTAGGCCCTTAGCAACCAATATTAGTGGATTGGATTACGGATTTCTTCCAAAATAACTTTTTATACAAAACAGAATTAACTGAAAATGAATTCAATTCTACTTAAGGATGGTTAAAAGTATTAAAATAATGCATTGGCATCGTGTTCTGATATATTCTAAAAGTTTCAAATGTCTAGGCTAGTCGGGAATTTAGTAAAAAATCGATTGCAAAATTTGTATTGGATAAACAACCACCGGACAAACAAGAATACGAGCTAAGAAAAACGTGGTAAAGATTTCATCAAACTCGAATGCTTTGTTGACATAATATTATGTGAATTAGATTGATGTTTTCGGTCAAATTTCCTTCAATCAATGTTGTTGAAATGAAATAAAATATACTATTAACTTATGACCTTACTACATGTCATAATCAATTATTAAAATAAACCGCATTTCATAGATAATCGATAAACTTTAATCAATAGTTATAGGTTATATAGGTTATAATAAATTAGTCACAGAGCAACTGACATATTTAATGCATACGTATTTATGTACTGACGATAAATAAAGCTTTATCGTCTTAAAATCCTTGTCACAAATGGCATCGATATTGCGTCGCTGCAATTTTAAACAATTTTTATCATTTAATTGTGAAGATCGACTGCTATTTCACAATAATACTTCTTATGTAGGTACCCTCGGATGGATCTCGAACTGGGCTTCTTCAACTGTTACCAATTCGAATATTACAAGATTATAATAATTATTGTATAATTAAAGATTTTAATACCAAATAAGAACACCAATACCGGTATTTCGATGTTTTCTATTGAATACCGGTATTCGTATTATATGGAAAAACCTACCAATAGATATAGCTATAAAAATATTTTTAAATATTAATACTTTATTGTAAAAATATCTAAATAGGTAGGTACCTACATATATTTTAACATTTAAAAATAGGCAAGGATTAGATAATATGTTAGAAATGCTATTCAAATTCAATACATTTATATTATGAAGTGTTCTTAGGTGTGTATGTGAGAATGTGCCCCACTGTTAATTCCACTTAATGTTTTATTAGTTTATTGCACTTATCAATTTATATATTTTTACCCCGTAAGAAGTGAAACTAAATTGTGTTATTATATTTCTCCATTATTGTATAAGTTACTCTTTAGTAGATAAACTTCGAAAAAATATAATAAAATTATTATTCCATCATTACATGTTTGCCACTAAGGCTGAGGTTACTAATGATATTAACGGCCCACATGCTCAGCGTAGGTCAAAATGGAGCCTTTATGGTATTTTCAGAGCATAACCCTGGACATTCCTTAAACGTTGTAGATAATCTATTTATAAAATTTTGAAGCCTTATTATCCTTTATATTTATTTTAAACATTTGATGACTGCATAAAGTATTTTTATTACATAAAATAGTATTCTTTTAAACCTCTCGCTCTTATGTTTTAGAATACAGTCATATTTTCAGTACATCCATGTGCAGTGGTGTTAAAATTTATTAATTTTTAAACGCATTTACAAAACCATTAGTAAAATTAATGTTAACATTATTATAGTGACATATTTACGATAACAATTATATTTCATAATCTTTTTGATCCCAAATTTGACAAGAATTAGGCATTTTATTATTCAAAAATGGGCACGATTAACACATTTGAAGATAATTCTAAAGATACTGATTATAACCTATGTTTTTGACCATTCAAATGTGATAAACATCCTACGAATAATGTTTGCTTTATAATAATTATTGACCTAAGAATAAGGTAGTATTTTTTTGAAATACGCCATTTCTATTGGCATTTCCCAGTGGCTAAGCTACAACATACGGCCGTAGCCATAAATTGACAAACGATAAATGAAATAGAGAGTAAGATCATGTTAACGCGCGTTTTTGAACATGAACCTAATCAAAAAAAATTTTTTTTTTAAAACGGTATAGCAATCCCTATGTTTAGATAATATTAATTAATTATAATAGGTGAGTGTTTGGAATTTTCAGCTTCGAAGGATGAGTGGAGAGCAGTTTGTCTTTCTACCCGCACTATAATATATCTTGAAACTTGAATGGTTCTGATAAACTTGACTATTGCTGGCTTCTTTTTAATAAATCACCCAAAAGCCACGAATAACCGTACTAGTTAAGTGATTCGGTGTATTATTATGTAGGTTGGCAGTGTTGGCACAGCTTAATTCTTAAAAAAAATAATATAGGCGCGGTTTTACATGAAACATAATATGAAGCGCTCGCTTCCTCAAGTTTGCAAGAGGGCCTCCAAAACTGTTCAATATATTATATTTCTTTTATGTGCAGTAAATATCGACAAAGTGAAGAAACAATGTATGAAAAAAATAAATAATATATGAAACAGAAACGTTAGTATCTCGTAAAATCCTACGTAAAGTATCCTAGAAAGGAGAAATATATATTTTTTTAAATGTTATTAGTACGTTATACCTACCGTGTTTTTTTGCATATTATCCTGACCGTCTATTGCTAGGTTTTATCGGCTTGGCTTGTTAATGTAATTAAATTGAAGCATTTGGCAAGTTTATATGATTTATGAGACACTCGGGAGAAAATTATAATTTGATTGACAAAAAATTATCTTAGGGTGATCAAAATCGATCAGTGCCTCGGACCTCCATGTCACTGACTAGATATGTTATGTATCTCATAATAATATCCTGGATTCAGACTTTTGATGTTTCTGTATTATCTTGTCAAGATTCTTGATGCAACATTATATGTTCATCTTTTAGCTACATATCACTGCACTATTAACAGGCTTAATAAAATATATATAATAAACAGCTTGTAATTTTTTAATGTACCTTCAAATTCGCTGCATTGTACATTTTCCCACATTACGATACAGTTTGAGAACCAGTGCTCAATAAAGTTTGATCAGACCGCTATTGGGCCGCGGGCCGCAGCAGGCGCGCCCCTACTATCTGCAAGGGCGGCATCTAGGCCGCGCGCCGGCGCTGCAGGCCAACCAGGGGAGGTGACAGTTTGGATCGCAAACTCAGTATATATTTTAAACACTGCATACATTTACAGTACATTACGTATTCATCAATAATGTTATTATATACTTTACAATTTACATCATAATTTTATTATAAGTCAGGAGGAAATAATTAAAACATACACCTAGTTACGGTTTAGATATATCTAAAAAATCCCTGCAGCTCTAGTGAAAAGCATTTAATAGAGCAATAAGCGAAGGGTGGAGGTAGGCTGTTAAGATCCTCTATAAATAATGAGAGCTAAGACTTCAATTTACAGATGCTGTTGGCTATTTTTTTAAATCAATTAAACCCTGCCTTACCAAACCATAATAGTTTTGGTATATTTTGGGCGTTAGGAGAAAGTTGTGCACACTTTTTCATTCAAAGTTATTCGTTTACGTTCGATTAAGAATACATATTACCCATATTTTTAAAATTAATTAAGCCCTGCCTAATAGGTAAAAAATTTTATTCTATCTATAAAATATTCAAAGTTATTTATGATTTAATTGCATAATTTTAGACCTTTTATTATTAATGTTATTATTATTTAATTATCTTTTGTGGCATGGTTTTCGCAGGGTTTAATTGAATTTTAAAAACTAACCAACACTATCTGTAAAGTGTAGTATTATTTCAATGAAAACAAATACGTATGACTGACAAAGTTTAATGTGCACTATTTATGGCAGATCTTCACAGCCTACCTCCACCCTTTACCACTTTAATATAGTTAGGTATTATGTATGTTGTATCTTACTTGCATAATTTATAACAATAATTAGTAATATGTACCTACTATAATTGTATTTTTTTATTTAGTACAATATATTTTTACTAAGAATTGAGAGTTCACACTATTCATCAGTGGCGAAGGGTGACTTTTTGAAAAAAGTAGGCTGTGGGAGTAACCATGCTTGTCAGATATTTTTACGGGAAATAAGAAGATAACCCAATATTACTGATTAAAGGTTAATTGGTTTGTTATAATAAATTAGTTTATAAAAATAACCAATTAGTTTGAATAACTTATGTATTTTCCTAAACATTAATAAACATAACATACGCTCAAAATATATTACCTATCATCTTTGAAAATATCCGTTGTTGTATAGGATATATATTATGTTCCATAACCATTTATAATTTAATCCATAAAAATAGACATTTTAAAATACTTCTATGTTTAAAACACAGACTTAGGTATGTACAGTATCAGATATATAAATTGTCTAATGAGTGAACTAATAGATAAATAAAAATCCCGAGACTTATTTATGTTATATAAATTATCTTCTTTATTTTGAATAAATGTGCTCCAGCGATGTAAGCGCTAACGAAACAACTTGTGGATTTGTATGCGGGACGCCAGAAATTTTGAAATTATGAGAAAAAACTTCATATTGAAAAACCCGACGATTCACTCCAAAATAATCCCATACAATATGTGAAGCGAAACGCGGTGTATTTTATTTTTTTAAACTTTCGAGAGATGCCATAGATGGTGCTTATTGAAATATGGGAAAAGATTGTAAAATTATGACAATTATACGATAGATGTCTTTGGGCATATTGAATGTATTATTATTTGTGATTATAGATATAAATACGTCAATATGAAAATAAACATTTATTTTATTTAGAAGATAGGCTTTAAATAATCGCCTAGTATGGAGTCTTCGCCACTGCTGTTCATCATTGTGTTTATGTTATTCTAACAATTTTTGGGTGTATGGTGAGGATCCATACACATTAACCCCTGCAATACTATCAATCGATGGTTTCGCCCTTGGTCACGCCTGCTTGCGCTAAGATCGCTCGCCCCCCTCGCGTTGTAACAGCTTAATTTATGTGCGGGTCAGTCAGGTGTTTGCCGGTCACGCCGCGGTGTAACAGTATTGACGCCCCGAGAGACAATAATCATAACATTAGAGCTAATATTGTCTGGAATTCGGAACTTGGAGGCGTTGTGTCTGCCGGTATTCTCGTGTGCCATATCAGGACACCCTAACATTGGCGAATATGACGTATACTATACACACTATACAGCGTTGCCAGATATTGCATTTTTGAATAGGCATCTAGCCTGCAAAATCCGGATCTGGCGTATAGCGTTAAATCTAGCGTTTTTCGGCACCGCAAACTGCAAAAAACTTTTCATAATAAAGTTAAAATTATATACCAGATTTGCTTTAAAATCAAAATGCTGGTTTTTTGTACCCTATATTTTACTGGAAAAAAATACCGGGTGGCAGTGCCACCTGTCAACATTCTTGTCGATGCGGTCAATGCGTTCAGTGCTGTGCTGTATTGCGCTGCGTTACAGCATTTGTATATCTTATTTTCAATTAACTAACCTACATACAAAATGACGATTAAACTTTTTACTTGGATTTATTTTTAATTTTATGACATTAGTTGTAAAATACAAAATTGTTAATCATGACACATTTTTTGAAATGGTAATATCAAGCCACTTCATTTTTTTTAATTCTTGCATTTTTACTGTCATCTAGCTTGTTTTCCTACCATATCTGGCACATTTTTGTGAATGACAGTTGGCATCACTGATACTATACGTGTGTTCTGCGTATGGGGAATAATTCCTTGACAGATTAATAAGATATGAATGTACAAGCCAATCGCCATGGATCAAGACATTGAAATCAGATTCGGTTTATTACTTTATGAAAGTCAGATCATAGAAGCAAGAAATACAAAACGTCCCGAGTATTCCAAAATATTATCAATATTGATTACGCGTTTCGTTAACGTGACAAACATTAATGCATATTATGATTATTTAACACATGTTTAAGTTTGTCGCTTATTTATTTACACTCGAAAAATAAGCTTGGATCCAGGAGTAATCCATTCCTTATTTTCTTGTGTTCCATGATAATAGACTTTCATACTTGCTTAATGTTATTTATTTTTATGTTTTCTCTTTTAATCCAGTCCATTTATCTAAATAATTTGTATTTATTCCGTCTCTGGGAGAGAAGGGTCTAAACCCTAAAAACCCCCCTTGTGTGCGCGCCTGTTGGGTAGAGTATCCTGGTATATTAATGCCTAATACAATTTATCTACAAATCATTAAGCATAATATGGTCATTTGATTGATTTTAAATTTAAATTCTATGAGTCAGTTTTGTAAACCACATAAACTATTTCTCGTCAATTAAACACGACTAAGTTCTTATTAACACTCTTATTTACTCGAAAAGATTTCTCCAAGACCAAATTATCAAATTCAAAATCTTCCTTTTTTACATTAACTTCATAATGTTTGTATGTTTCTGCTAATTTGTGTAAATAATGTTCTTTACGGATCAACCGATATAAATATATCAATAAAATGATTAAAACTTTAAACATTCAAACAAAATAAAAGTGTGTTTTCGTGATTTTTAAATAATATGTGTCTTTTGTTCAGCGTTGAGACTATTTCCACGATACCCAATGTTAAGTACATGTAAATTGTACGTAAAAGATTTCACCGTGACACAGTTTGCCGCGAGCTTTCTATCGGAAAGAGATGACCGTATAAATACTATACGGTCTCCAATTTTATTAGATTCAATATGAACATTAATTCAATTTTATTTTCATAGCTGTTTTTTGTAAAATTCATGAATTCAAGAACGAAAACTTTACCTAACCTAACATAACAATTAGTCCAGTATATCGACTATTTTCAAAATTTGTTTGCTGCTGGCTTCCTGTAAAGTGTAGACCGACCAAAACCGTGTTTTATTTAGACATGAATTTTAAAATTTTATATCTATATAATATATGTCCCAAAGACGTTGAATGGTCTTTAATATACGGCCATATATTTCCAATACAACATTTCCCGGTGAAGTGTGATACGGCGAACTGTATACGTACAAATTTCTGGACACGATACCTAAGCATAAAATCCGTTTTTTTTTTAATTCTGTCTGTCAGTTTGTTTCATTATGACTCAAAAAACTACTCGACTAATACTGATAAAACTTCCAAAGCTTATAATATGCTAAATTTCTGGTATCAGTTCATAGAGCTTCATGTCAATACCCTAACATTAACCCTTAATTACACGGTGTTGCCATTCAGCAACAAACTGTGTTATTCTTTATATTTTTTTGTGAATGAAATTTTATTTACAAACGTACAGTTCTCTGCAATGGAATAAGCGTGCTGACAAAAAAGTTATAGTTTTAATGCAGAGGTGACACTGTTAATTTATAGTAATATTAAACGATCGATTAGAAAATTAATATGTACATTAAAGCTTTTCCACCAGCATTAAGGGCTCTGAAGTAACATTATAAAACTTTTTGAAAATAACGCAATTGTCAATTCATCACGAGTAGGTGTTAGATAGTATCAGCAGAGTGGTAAGGTGGGGTGGGGTGCAGGTAGAGAACATCCAAACGTTTGCAAATAACGCACTTGCAAATAAATCATCATGAGTAGGTAGATAAACGATCTTATGGCTGTGGTGAAATGGTGAGATGGGTGATAATAGAGGTGCACATGACTACACCTAACGTTTTCAATTGCGTGGGCTTAGTCGGAGATAATAATAAAATTAAATCACGAGTATCTTATTAAGAGGTCAGATTTAGCAGCAGTCGGGGTGGGGTTTAGACGAATTGCGCGTAGAGGGGCGCACGCTTAAACCCAACTGTTTTCTATATAGGTGGATAAATTATATATTTTTTGTTTATTAAGGAAAATGAACAGTAAGTTACATTAATAATTATAATATGAACACAAATAGATTAGAATATAAAATATATTGCAACCAGTAAAGTTTATGTATAATAATTTATAATAATAATAAAACCTAACAAGATAGAAAGTAAGAAAAACATAAAATAAAATGAAACTAAATATTTAAATTTAAAAAAGAATTTTGAATAATTTATACACGAAAAAGTAACATTATTATAATATACATGTACATACAGTATACACATACATTTACATTAATATATTATTATGTGTTTTTAAAATTTACAGAATAGATATGAGTAGGGATTCAAATCCCGGGATCCCGAACTATTTTCGATACATATGAATCCCAGGATTGGTAAACATAATCCCGAAACTTTCGGGACTGAGTTTTTTTATCAATTTTTATGGAAAATAAAATAAAAACGAAAATATAACAGAAAAAATACTTTTAATGACAAACAAATACATTAAAAATAAACAAGTTTGATTTATTACCCATGTTTATTCACTTTATTTTTTCACAAACATTAATAAAAATGAAAAAGATTGGAAAAAACAATGCTTCACATCCTTAACAAAGTGATTCCACGACGTTTTTTAATGCATTTGTCATTATTTTTTAATTGTAATTGAACTTGTATTTCTTATCTTTTCATAAATAAATAAAATTGTTTACTTCCACATTATTATTTATACATATAACAATATTATTTACTCCATTAAACCTATTTATTTCCAAAATTCAACGTACACACTATTAAAAATAAATGTCTTAAATAGTATAAACTATACTTACTAAAATTATTTTTGACCGATTTTATCAACGTTATTTGTATATATAGAAATTTTATATTAACTTTTGAAAAAAATGCCAATCCCGGGATCGTCAAATCGTAATCCCGAAATCCCGGGATCAAGATTTTGTCTCGGGATTGAGTAATCTAAGATATATCAGGAAAAGAGAATAATAAGGAAAGAGAAAAGATATACCTACATTTGAAATTCGATTAATGTCCATTAAACATATTTTTGGAGATAGCGCGTTTAAATGAAGCAGGTGAATTATTGAATAGATCAACAGTTAAGAAAATACTGGTCAGATAGAGAATGTCGACTTAAAATTAAGATGCCAGCCATATGCTGGTGTGCCCCGTATTGAGATAAAAAAAATGCAATGGAAGGGACCTCCTGAAAGCGATTAGCAGGACGATCTTCATTGCATTGTTTTAGAGTGATATGATTTTTACGTTTGTAGGATTGAAATCTAGTGAACACCACCTTATTTATGGCAAGCAGTTACGTTATCTTTAACGGTGAATTATTATGAGCGAATGGATGATGCTAGAGTTGCAAATAACGTAAACCGGGCAACGTGAACGAAATGATAGATTGGCAGATACTTCTTGCGGCAGCGTTCCGACTGCAGGGAGATAGGATCGCCGTTAATAGCAGACACCAACCATCCATATTTGCATACGGCAAAGATAATATGATGGGGGAACGTTGGACGATACTTACATTTTTTTTCAACTGTATCAAATTTATTTACTATACCTACATACTTTAAAAAATATATGAATAATATTTCAAAACGGACCCCCTAATCATTTTTTGTGTACGTGCCTGATTGTCCTGCTCTACAGTCTGCACATTGTTTTAAAATGTAGACAAACAACGCTTAGATCGCTAATAACAATATTGTATACCTATGTAATTATTTCGCTCGTAGTAGGTATAAATACCTACAACCTTTTTGATGGATTTTCAATTTCAAATTTATTTATTTTGTATTAATATAATGAACGTGACAAATTATAAAGTCAAAGCGTTCACGACATGGCATAAAATATTAACAATTTTCAAATAAAAATACATGGTACCTACTTAATATGAATAAAAAATAAAATAATAAAAATAAAAGTACATTTTCTATCTTAAAAACTTATAAAACAGCGTCTACCCAAATTCAGCTCACGTAAGTGGAATATATCAATATCCGAAGCGAATCCAATCATGAACAACGCACAATTACTCAAACGATAAGAGACGATATGACATATTCTCCTTCTACTTCGGCCATATCCACCCCTTAATTGGAGTACTACATGAACACCACGCGGCGCCCCCAAGAATCCATGTCGCTCGCCAGTCTTCTTGCATCGTTCCAGGTCATACCAGCATCACGTTCCTCCACCGTATAGGTACACACGATATGTATATAGTATAGTATTTCCGGAACAGGTAAGCCAGGTCGAGATTTTCTTCGGGCATCCGCAGCATGAGGCAGAGTGATGAGAGGCTGCTTGGTCCACCGCACACCCAGTATCCGTCGCAAACATCAGCTGTTTTTGAAGCTCAGTATACGAATGCTCTGACCCTAAATAAGATCCTATGATTCGACATCTAGTCGTAGGAAAATCCTCAGTTTAAAGAAAACTACTGTCTCGAATAAAATAATTAATTTCAGGTTTTTTTCGATATACCTACTATTTAAAACATCTTGACAGACACGTTATAAGAGTGTTGATTGCACCCAATCTCCCCTTCTGTAACATAATAACAACGTTATGATTTACTCCGATCCGAAATAAAGTAAGTGGCTTTGTAAATATCCACCAGCAGAGGGTCATCATCGGATAGCCATCTTTCCGGTCCGTTTGGGGCCGCGACGCTCCGTTGCGTACCCCTGCGCCCTCGAGCGACCCCGCCGTACACACGGTTGACCTGCCACGTCATTTCTAGCGGATAATAAACCGATACTAAGTGCCTCTTTATTTAGGAGAAATTCAAATATCTATTTATTAACAGTCCATTTGAAAGATCGTACGAAATACCATTGAAACACTAAATAATTTCTCTATTGCACATATATAATATTTAGTAAAATTCCCAGAACTTGATAAACACAAGTGTGGGGCATCAGGCGGTCATATGACTATGGATCCACGCTGGATATCACACATAAGCAGGGCTCGAAATGGACCGGAATGCACCGGAGCGCCGTTCCTGTTCGTGAAATCGGTAAAATTATCGCTCCGTCTCGTGGAATAATAATTTGACGATCTGAGCTGGATATGCCATATAATAGAAAATCTAACACACTAATTTTTATGAAAAAAAACACATAATCTTTGATAACTTTACTATGTAAAAATCTTCAAAAAACTCTCGAGCGCTCCGGTTCGTAAATTTTTCCATTTCGAGGGCTGCACATAAGACGTCAATAAACTAATCAAAATGATATCGCCAAAAATTTATAAAAAGGGACACGCACCTCGCGCATATCGTCCTTTATTTTTAAATCTTTATAATGCGTACCTATATCTTGTCCGCTGTATATGTACTCGCATTTCCGTTGAATAAACTTGTAATGTTTTAACTTTCGTGAAAGCTTATTGTTTCCCGATCATCTTCTCGCCATCTAGTCTAAATACATCCTTGAACGAAAATCATCTGACAAATTACCTTCAAGACGAATGCCAGCTGTGAATAGTACTCAGGAGTTGCACAGAAGTCCAGTCTTTCGTAAGGAGACGAAAGAAGGATAACTCCATCAAACCACATCAGGTTACTGTCAACCCACGCTACCACCTGTTTCCTTTGCCTTACTCCCTGAGGGACATAACAGTTTGCATAATTTCTAAATAATATTACGTATGCCATTTTTATTATTTCTTACCAAAAGACCCACACGAAAGCGTTGGACTAATAAAATAATTTAAAAACAGATTGAATATTAACAATATCGTCCTGTTTTTTGTTATGTAAATATTAATTGACTACCATAAAAACGCTTCGACTTTTTCAGACATCGTAATTGAAAATCTTGCCTACTCGACGCATGCATCTCTATATGAGCGCGTGACTGATGTCAAAACATTATAATATTTTGAATCAAGGAGCAGAGCAGTGTCGCCCAAAACTGTTAATAAATAAACCCTAAAATAATCCCATAATTTTTCAGACACGATATTATTAATAAGGAGTTTTACTGTAAATCTGCACTCGTAAGTGCCGGTTGAGAAAATATAAATTTTCGCGTACTTTAACTGAAGTAGGTTTGAGCAGCGGGTCCGTAGTACCTAGAGGTGAGTTGGAAATACTGTCACCAGTTTGTGTACTCAGTTTTCGGATGAAACTACCCATATTAAGTATTTGCGGCCCAATAAACTTATTCCAAAAAACTTGTGACGATATCATCGCGAGTCGCTGTTCTGTGCACTCGCCAGTTGGTAGACATTAAATGCGCACGAACAAAATAGCACTTAAATATAGGTATATTTTAATTTATTAGTCTATTGCGTTCGAATCTATGAATAATAATAGGTCATAAATTTTGTGTCGAAGCACAGTGGTGAGATAACGCACAGGCTTAAGCTTATTATATACCGCTCAAAACATGTTTAAAATTTAAAAAAAAAAACACTGTTATTCATTTTTGTTAACAATAATATTGTAACATAACAGAAAAACAACTCATAAATTTTAAATTTTATAATAAATGGGACTTTAAGACAAGCGGAGCTCAGCGTATTTTTAGCGATTATATTGAAGCCGATACACAGTCTGAGTTCCCTGAGCCGATACGTATTTTAAAATACTAATAATATGGAGTTGGTTTTAGTTTCAGTTGAGTATGAAACTTTTGTCGCATACGCACGCCAAACGATCTATATAGTATTCCAAATACTAGTAAGTATTTTGGACAAGTTTATATACTTTTTTTATACTGGTAGTAAGTATACTTAGTCTTCAAAATCGACCAGTTTTCCCATCTCTAGTCCATAGTGCTTCGTTCAAAAATCGCCCTCCAGCACGTCCAGATCAAGTTTTGGTCCCGACTTGATATCAACCAAAGCCAACTTTGAGGCATTTGAAAAATTTGCTGCGTCATATGGAGGACGGAATAATTTCAATCCCTCCTGAGATTCACCACTTTCAACTCCTGACTCCTCATGTACTCATCATGTCATTAAAGATAAATGACGGCAGAGCAAGTTAAGATTCTTTTTATTTTCTAAAACTCTTTGTTTAAGCACTAAGGTGCATGGTTGCTACATCAGTTCCGTGCAGCATCGCTTCGGGACAAGGAAGTGTGGCACCAAAATCTTTTTATTCTGACACGTTTATAGCGTCATGGAAGGCGGCCGTGCACAAACCGCGTCTGCATATACATGGCGGATGGAGATGGGGAAACTCAAATCATTGTCCATTTGACGTATCCAATTCCACCATTGATGACATGCTGAAAGTCAATGAATGCCTTACCCAACTGGATACCTACACTGAATTGGATTGTATCAATAAGTGAGAAACAAATTTCGTGTAGACCTTTATCGATCGCTGGATTGACGATGTTGACTGGGTATACCTACTTATTATTTTACAACGTTTTTCTTAGCTCGTATTCTTATTTGTCCGGTGGTTCCTTGCAATCGATTTTTAACTAACTTCCCGACTAGCCAGATATTTGAAACTTTTAGAATATATCAGGACACGCAGGATCAGCCATCTTTAAGTAGAATTGAATTCATTTTCAGGTAATTCTGTTTTGTATGAAAAGTTATTTCGACACCATTATTGGTTGCTAGGGGTCTGGGGTCCTAGCAACTAAATTATTAATATATACGTGCGTTACTATGGAAATTAATATGACATGTCAATATGCTATTTCAGTATTATTTCTATCAAGTACAAATTTTTTTGATCGTTTAAGCTAGTCAAGTCAAGTTTATATAATTCAACAGAAAATTTAAAAACGTTGTATATAAAAAGTTCTTTTTATCTTGTAATTATTTTTACTAAGTACCTACATACTAAATACAGATTTAACAATGTTAGATTCTTTATTATAGAAACTAAATAACTTAATCATTTTGACAAACCTCAGAAACATACATAATAATATTTTCTATGACTAGAATTACATAGACCCTAAAAAAAAGGTTAGACCAAGTGGCGCCCAAACTCACATCTTTCACTATCCGAGTGCTCTACACTTTAAGCTATAAATATATCGACCTTGCTTAGAAAAAAGGGCGTAACCCTCGCAGAATAAATTTTACAGGAGAGGCAAAAATGTTTTTTGGATTATTTTAGTTTAATATTTAAAAAAAAAATAGGCACAAATATTGGGTGCATGATAATTGATGATTTTGTGTAATATATTTTCGATCTAAAATAATTAAAGAAGTTATTACAAAAAATTCATTAAAATGATGGTAAATGCTTTTTTTCTTAAATTAAAACTTAATTAAACTCGAAGAACGTGTATCCATTGTTAATGTCTAATAAAACCACTTTTAGAAAAATCAAGGGTTACGCCCTTTTTCCTAACCACATTCGATATCTGTGTATAATTCATCAAATTATTTATAATATCTACACCATATTTTATCTTACTTCAAATCCTGTCAGTCAAAATGTTATTGACTTTGTAACCAATGACGGAATAACCGACGCCCGATGCTTACCAAATTTTTTTAATTGACATTTTTGCGAATAGTGATTATCGTAGAACGCCACTGCATTTCTGGTCAAGTTTGAGTCGAATCAAGTAAGGTAAGTATAGTTGACAGGAAATGATCTTTTTGACGCGAACAAAGGTGGCTTAAGCTTTGTCAGGATATTATCTACCCATCGACGACTGTCGTTGCCCAACCCTGTCTTTGCTGACTAAAAATCTAATCCAATAACGACGGATGTTGTAGAATAGATTTAATATTCACAAAATAATAAGCAAACAAATATCATCTAATGATTTATGATTCTTCCAAAAATATATGTAATTTTAAATGTAAGTAATATTAAGATAATAATAAAAAATTGAAAGAAGAATATCAATGCTTAAAAGCAGTATTAATTTATATTGTATTGCAATTCCTATATCTTAATGAACCTGGATTATGTCAGACGGTATTGTCAGGGTATTATTAATACGCCCACGGTGGCCGCCCGGCATAAGCGTTGGACTATCATGCCGTGGGTCCCAGGTTCGAATCCTGGGTCTGGCATGTACACATATTGTTTTTCAATATGTGTGTGGGTCAGGGTATGGACCTAATAGGTTGAGCAAGTGGCTGACATCCATTTCTCGTAAAAACAAAATCTGTTAATACAAACCTCTACTCTGTGAAGGCCCATATGATCCTATTAGGATCGGACATGGTCGAAGAAGATTATTAATGTATTCTAATAGCTCATAATTGTCTTGATGACAATATTTCAACCAGATATTAATAAAATTGGTAGTTTGCATCAATCGCAAGGATTATACCAAGTCAATGAAACAATAATTTATTACATTTCTAAAAAATGTTATAGTTAATTTTATTAAAAATCCATTTTTTTCATTTTCTTCTTGTTAAATCTACTATGGCCACAGAAAAACATTTTGACTCGAAATTATCTCTGGATTTTGTTTATAAATACCTTTTTACCAGCTTCTATAAATTCATTATAACAAAACATCTTCAATTCTGTTTATTTTTTAAATCGTTAAAAACACTTTTGTAAAAAATTTATACATATATGATATATTATTATAACGAAATGTTAAATTATTTGATAATATGTAAGTAATAATGATTCATAACACTCTGTTAGTTTTCGCAATATTCTAAGCCTATGTGCTTACAGTCAGTGACGTCCCTAGATAAAATGCCGCCCCTAAGCTGCGCCAAAATGCCGCCTCATTTTTATACAGTATTTTTATCATCTTTTCAAGAGTCTAATATCTAAGAAATGTGTTGTATGCTGTATGGATACCTACATTACTAACAAAATATCAGACTAATTATTCGCAAATCTGTACGTGTTGTTTCTGGTCACCAAAGACGTCGAAGGGATAGATATTGCGATTTTTTTTAATGGAAATATATTTTTGATATTTCCATTGAAAAAATAGGTAGATATTTCCAGAATTCCAAATGATTCTCCTCGATTTGCCGCCCTTCTAGTAACTTCCGCCTCCAAGCGACGCTCAATCTGCCTACCCCACGAGATGTCACTGCTTACAGTCAACAACCATCTAGAAATATTATAAGAATTTGTATTTTAATCAATTTAAGCACGCTGTTTTGGTATTTTTATGACAACGTTGATGGGTATTAGGCATGTGAGATTAAATTCGGTTTTTTTGGTCTTGATTTGATTCAATTAAAAAACGGTGACCATAAACACTTATTTATCACAGGCAGTGTTGGCCTATTTTGATATTTCGTTACTATAAGTTCCAGGATATATCTTGATAGGCAATGAGACGATTCGGCGCTGCTGGCTAGATGACGTCAAGTAATAATCGCCAGACAACTGGTATATAAGACAACTGGGCGATGGATATCTAGACGGAGCCACTACAGATTTATAAAATACCTACGTGAATATATTTACGTACGCCAATGATTTAAAATGGCAAGTAGATAATTAAGTAAATCTAATAATAGTACTTACTTTTGCTGGCCCTACAAACCATTCAGATCCATGGCCGACTACATAATCATTCTATAGAATGCTCTATCCAGGGCTATCTTTCTCTTCAGTTGGTCTCACTCAGGCTCATTCCACCCCTCTTTGCACTGTTCGATCATCTCCACTCAGTGACGTCCCTAGATAAAATGCCGCCCCTAGGCAGCGCCAAAATGCCGCCCCATTTTTATTACAACGTTTTTCTTAGCTCGTATTCTTATTTATCCGGGGATTCTTTGTCCGGTGCGAATCTATCAATCGATTTTTAACTAACTTCCAGACTAGCTAGACATTTGAAACTTTTAGAAATATATCAGAACACGATGCCAATGCATTTTTTTAATACTTTTAGCCATCTTTAAGTAGAATTAAATTCATTTTCAGTTAATTCTGTTTTGTATGAAAAGTTATTTCGACACCATTATTGGTTGTTAGGGGTCTGGGGTCCTAGCAACTAAATTATTAATATATACGTGCGTTACTATAGAAATCAATATTAGGTACATGTCAAAATGACATGTCAGTATTATTTCTATCAAGTACAATTTTTTTTGATCGTTTAAGCTAGTCAAGTCAAGTCAAGTTTATACGATTCAACAGAAAATTTAAAAACGTTGTTTGTAAAAAGTTCTTTTTATCTTGTTATTATTATACAGTATTCTTATCATCCTTTCATGACTCTAATATCTAATAAATCTCTTGTATGGATACAACACTAACAAAATATATAGCTACCACTAATACATACAAAATTAAATTTAGATATAAAAAGCGAATAAATATACCCGAACCATCAGAGTCTGAGGTTCTATGTGGTTCATATTTTACACACATTTGGTTTGTACCATTAAATTTAGCAATACACAGATTTATTAGTTCCACACCATTTTTACTATGCTATTACTGTAGGCATGTAAACAAAATAATTTTAGCTATGTCTATATATACCAAATAATTCTCTTCGATTTGCCGCCCTTCGAATAACTGCCGCCCCAAGCGACGCTCAATCTGCCTACCCCCACGAAACGTCACTGTCTCCACTGAGTGTAATGGGGGGATCCCGTCATAATTACCTACATATATAATTTATATTAGTCGTAGTACGTTAGTCCTACAAATCTAGTGTATAATATATCTTACTTAATAAGCGGACACCTTAACATTAACCCATTGCAACCATCTTAATAATAAATGCAAAATTACTTTATGACGCATTTTGTTTTATTGCAAAAATACCTAATTAACGTTTCCTCATCTCGATGCATCGCTGAATTGGTGCCTATTAACCAATGGACGAAATTGACCCAAATACTTATCCCGTGAAGGTGAAAGGCGCCAACCCACAACTCTCGAAATATCATCGCGGCCTTCGCGCACCCTCGAGCTAACACGTCCTTTCCGCACGTTTACACCGACCAGTTGCTAAACTGCTGAACTAAACGATATATTTCACCACTAGTACTTATTTACACTACACCTATTGCAATAATAATTAACACTACACGTACCTACTTAGTTAGTACTTAATTAATTCGTAAATTACGTAATAGCTCCGTCAAGATTAGTAGTCTACTAATTTTCATAGCGTAGGTTATGAAAGATGAGCGATAATAACGCACCGTGAGTGTAAAACCAAGGCATCTGAAATTTTTGCAATTTCGAGATTAAATGCAAAACAACGCACAAGTCGTGAACTTGATAATGTAAAAGTGAAGTAACTGAAATAACATGCAATATAATGTAGATATAAACCAAATATTATGGTTTTTAACAAAACGAAGACCTCAAACCCTAATATATCCAAAATATGTCTTTTGCAGATGACTTGGTTTTACACTCACGGTGCGATAATGTCTTAATGAATTAGAGATGTCACTATAGTAAATTTTTGTATTTCTGCCGTGTGTCCTTCTTCCTTCTTTTCTCAACGTTTCGGGCTCATTGCAGAGGCCATTATCAAGAGAGGATAAGTTTCATGATGAAATGTAGTGTGGGTATACGAATATTTTAATACAATTTTATCGGCATCAAAATATTTTGAATATTTTCCATAGAACGATGTATTGTTTTATTATTCTCTCAATTACTTGAGTAAAAATGGATTCATCACTGATTTATTTTCTAAGCACCATATTATGCATTATTTTATTTGGAGATATCGTAACATTTTTTGGATAGTTATATGGATACTATCCGTGGCTTTATCCAACTGGATTTCTGTTAGGTATGCTTACATACTGTTGTTTAAATTCTAAAATATATCAGTATTTGGCCACATATTTTTTTCGACTTATATGTGGTGTAAATGAAAACTTTGCCGTTCTTGGTAGTATTGACTTGTGTGTGCCTGAAATTGGAGTTGTTTGTTCTCCCAATGAGCAGAACTAACCTGCCATTGGTGATGCCAATTGGGAGGGCAATAACTCTGTTTCCACCTACGTGAGGATGAGTATAGGTCGGCGTTGTTTTATAAATTCTTAAAATAGGGTCTGCTTGGCTCATTCTGTGTAGGTACTTCATTGTATTTTTTTTTTGTTTTTACACTTTTCTACTGTTTAATAACTTAATATTGATCTATTTATTTTTTATAAATATATATTGTTTTTTATATATTGTTTCTAAATGTCATGTTGTAAACGTTTTAAATTAATAATTTGTAATGTTCACTAGGTATATATTTGTAAAAAAAAATGAATGTGATTTTGAATTCATGAATTGGATTCCATAATATAAAAATAAAAAGATATGCTCAATAAGTAATTTGAATTTTTAAATCAAAAAATATTTATTATTTAATTCTCTACATTGAAATTATAACAGGTTTAATTCTTTTTGGATTTGCTGCCCTTCAAATAACTACTGCCTCCATGCAGCGCATAGTCTGCCTACCCCTACTGGACTAAACTAAGCCACCCTGATTTAAGCTAAGCTAACCTGTATTTAAATATTAGTTTATCCTAATAAAATAGGAGTAGACATCATTCAAATTTTATGGTTTTATTGCAGTTAGCAACAGACTTTCATCATTCATGATAAAACATCAATAATTGTATTAATTATTATATTAATGTACAACTTTACAATAATATTACCGACAAATAAATATAGATACTTATTTAAATGAATTGATAGCTTTTTGAGATGTTTTTGTATATTCCATAATATTAAATAGTTACATAATTTTACTAGTTTGTGAAACAAAATTCATATAGATACATTGTGTATATTGTATTTTTTTTTATAATGCATGATCCATTGAAAAGAATATTACTTATATTTCAATTAAGTAAATATGAATCGTATAAATATTTAATTATTCTGTGCCTACAGTACAAAAAAGCCCACTTCATAAGATGAAGGTCCCACGATCGAGTTTCACATGTTGGTTTTTCACTGAATATGAAATTACCGAGCCAAGTTCCTAGTAAAATATCTCTTAAGATAACCCCCACTCCTATACCTATTTTCGCCAACAGTTGTGTTCAATACCCTCAAATGTATTATGTAATATAATAATTTCATAAACTTTTTATGGTATGTTACTGACGTGTTAAATAAATACATACTATTATTATGTGTCAAACATCACTCAATTTTGTTGTTCACATCTACAAACATCCTAATGTTTTATTCAGGGCGTCATAAATAAACGAGAGGCCAGTTTGTAAAGATATTTCACGCTCGGCCAAGTGCTACTAGCGATGTATGTTTTTATAAGATTGTTGTACATGCCAGTGTAACTGTTACATCGAATTACTTACCAGAATTTTGATTTGCGAGAAATTATAAGGATGACAGTTATTATACTGCCCCAACGTAATTTCCACATTAAATTTCGGCGAAATCACGATTCTCATCCACGAATTAGAATGCGTAAAAATGTTAATGTTTAAACATGACGTTGGTACATTGTATTTAGACATTTTGATCATCGCTAAGGATGTTCGACAGTGATTCCCACCAAAGTAGACGCTAGAACACTCAAGAAGGTGGTGAATGATCAAATCTCTCATAGTTATTGATGTATTATTTTACAAAATTACTATCAAGAATCAAATTACTCCAAACAATAAATAGATGGATAGTTTTTTATTATTGCTTTACGTGTACTGTTATAAGCATGGCCCCCACAAGGGGGAGGGGCTGACAGGGCTCTAGCCTGGGGGCCCGGGCTCAGGAAGGGCCCGGCGTGACGAGTCGACCAGATAAGTGAGATAAACATAGATCACAAATTTTCTCTAATAGTAAAAAAGTCGCCTGCGGCGCAATTTTACTACAATGATATTAATAATTAAAAATATTTGGTTGTACGATGCAATTTTTAACTGTATTTTAATGGATATACATATTAAAAATCGCTAAAAATACACCTTATTTTACCATGTACGTCGTACACCTTTTGAAAAAATCTACTGCAGCGCGTCACACTGCCTTTACCCTTAGCGATATGTAGGGGGGGGGCGCCAAACATCTTAGCCTGGGGGCCCGCTTTAGGATGTGGGGGGCATGGTTATAGGTATTATGTATACGAAACTATTTAATCTCTGTCTTAATATTTATTATAATTCGTACTAGATCTGACTCAGTGGTCTTTTGACAATCTTTCATCGAATATTATCTAGTCAATGTACAGGCCAAGTAGCGTAACCCTCAAATATCAAATTGTTCAGGAAGTGAAAAAAATGTGGGCATTGGATTTACTAATTATTTTATATAATCTTTATTTATTATTTTATATATATTATTTTATTACAAATTGAGTGGTTTGCTCTGTACGTATCATATGGCTTACGTTTAGAGAGGGTTACAGCATTTGGCTGGAATATTTTTTATCACGTTACAAATGGCTTAAAAAATAGTTTTGTATTATTTTGATATGAAATATTTTTTTAGGATTTATGATACTTGGTCAGTTCGTGTAAGAGTGTACATTTTTTGCAAGTGTACAGTCCATTACCAGTGACGTTCTATGGGGGTAGGCAGATTGACATCACGTTCTTGGTGAACAGCAATGAAACGTACATATCTACCTAATTTAAAATCTATCCAAATATTATGTTTGCCAGTACTCGCGAGTTTTGGAAGTTGTCAGGTGTATTTTTAACTGTACCTGAATCTGAAATTTGAAACCGTAGACTCGCAATATTGTCTATTGAAGCAGAGACGACATTTAAATTAGATTTAGTGGTATATATATCGACCGTGTTTAGGAAAAAGGGCGTAACCCTCACAGAAGAAATTTTACAGGAGGGGAAAAAAACGTTTTTTGAATGATTTTAGTTTAATATTTAAAAAAAATAATAAACACAGACATTGGGTGCATGATGATTGATGATTTGGTGTAATATGTTTTTGATCTAATAATAATTTAAGAAGTTATTACAGAAAAATCATTAAAATTGAGGTAAATACTTTTTTCTTTGAATTAAAACTAAATTAATCTCAATTAAAACCTAAATTTAGATAATACTTCGGCATTTGCGGCTTTTTTTCTTTTTATATAACGTGTATTTAGTTGTATACATTGTTAATATCTAACAAAAGCCCTTTTCGAATAATCGAGGGTTTCCTAAACACAGTCGATATGTATTGTTAGTAATGTATCCATACAACATATTTCTTATATATTGGAGTCACGAAAAGATGATAAAAAGTACTGTGTTAATAAAATGTGGCGGCATTTTGACACTGCCTAGGGGCGGCATTTTGTCTAGGGACGTCACTGTCCATTACCATCAAAATGTCACTTTGGTGAAAAATGAGGGTTACGACAATTATTAGCCTGTACAGTGACGATGTTTTAATAAAAAATTAAAAATGAGACCTTTTTCATGTGTAATGATATTTTTACGGATTTTTATCGAAGCTGTTTCACATAATATCTCTACTTCTTTAAAATTTGTTAGATAAATACCTGGTTGAATCCTTTTAATACCTGTTTCATTTCTCAGTGGCGAAGGGTGACTTTTGGAAACAGGTAGGCTGTGGAGAAAGCACACTTGTTAGATGTATTTACGGGAAATAAGAAGATAATCTGACATAACTACTGATGAATAGGTAGGTACACAAAAACCGATGAAATTTCAAAAACTGACTGATGGTATAAAATTAAGCAATTAATTTGAATTATGTATTTTCTTAAATATAAACGCAAGATACGCTCAAAATATATTGAAAATATCCGTTGTTGTGAATCTGCTCCATAACAATTTATAATGTAACCAGTAAACTAGACATTTTAAAATACTTATATATTTAAAACACAGACTTAGATACAATATCAGATTTCAACTTACATAATTGGCTGAATAAATTGAGTCTATGAAAAAACTAACTGACAAATAAAAATCATTTATTAAATCAAATAAAAATTATTTATTATTTTTAACAACAATCAATATTTATATGTGATTGAATCCCTAGAAATTATTTTTTTAAATTATCTTATAAATTATTTTGAATAAATGTGCACTTATGTAAAATGTAAGCCCTCCTTAAATAGCTTACCAATTTATATGAGCATATTTAATATATATTATTATGTGATTATATTATTTAATATGTCAATATAAAATTAAAAAAATATTTTTCTTAAGAAGGTAGGCTTTAAATAATCGCCTAGTATGGAGTCTTCGTCATTTCTCGTAGGTATATTCGTGTAATTTAGCCATACAATTGTATAAAAAGGTAGCTGCAGTATTGTGAAAATGAGGCCCCGGCTATAGCATCCGTCAGATATGTCACAGAATACGACAAAATCAAAATTGTAAGTAGTAGGTCGCGCAACAAAGAACAGTGCCAAGTAATAATAATAAATAAGTATTTTGAAAAATTTTCTTCGGAGCTGTTCCCCAAATTAGCAATCAAGGATACAACGCTCATTTTATTAATATAGCCACCCAAGTTTCAATTATTATTCATATCACGCATCCTTGTGTACAATTCATTTGAATTTATTAATATAATGCATTCGTTTTACTCTGGCAACTAGAGAATAAGAAAGTTTATGCTTTTTATTACAACTGAGTTCTTCGCAATATTAGTTAAGTATATAATCATCATCGTCAACCGGGGTCGATCCAAAGCCTCCCATAAATCGGTCCCTAGTTCTTTGCTACTACATTCATCGACCGAATTTTCAAAGTTCGTCTATCCAGCGGGTTTTAGGGTGTTCTTGTAACCCTTCGGTATAGCTTCTACAAGGAGGGGGCTGACAGGCCTCTAACCTGGAGGCCCGGTCAGGTGGGTCGACCAGTTAAATAAGATAAACACACAGCACAAATTTGATCTAATAGTAAAAAAAAGTCGCTATGGCTCTTCGATGCAATTTGATGAGATATGATGATTTGTGTTTTTCTTGATTATTTATCCAATATGACGAAGGGCCGTTTGTTAATTGGATACCACAAAAGAGGGTCGCGATCAGTGCCTAATAATATGATGCCGAGTGCCAAAAACTGAAACAATCCCTAAAAATACATGAAATGCCTTTAATATAACCTTGGAAAATCCTGAGGTTACCTACAATTTAGGGAACGCAGCTGTAGAATATGACACTGACCTTAACCTTAGCGATAGATGGGGGGGCCTTCGTTATGTGTAGACCGTCTAGCGTCTATAACTATTTTTTCTAATATGCATGTGTTATTTTTTGTTATCTATAGCTGTTTTATTGTTTTTTTTATAAATCTATTAAATCTATCAAAAACATTTTCAAATTCCGCCGTTATTGACTTGTGTACTCCGTTAAAATTAAATAAAAATAAAACAGTTTTCAATGGCACCGTAAAGTATTTGAACGCACTCTTGCTGTATGACGAATACTCTGTAAAGGAGATCCCTCTCTTAACATCGTCAGGCGCTGGCAGTCCTCACCGCAAAATCCCTGACACATCTTTTCCTGGTAACTCCTCACCTCACCTCACCGCGCCGCTCTGCAATACCTAAAAGAGCGACGCCAAAGGAAGGCGGACTTCACCACAACTTGCGCAAGCCACCAGACGATCCTTTAATTAACATATTATTGGTGATGGACAAATTATCTTTTGACAAGTCATAGATCATGATATTGCATTTATATTAATTGTCATCACTATAATTTATATTAATTTAAGAAGAAAACATTTTATTATATGGTCTAAATTCTAAAATACATAGGTTATTAAATGTGTCATAATATTATAAAAAACTAAGCTGAAATGTCAAACATTCATAATTCTTAATTTAAAAAATATACATATAGATAGGTACATAGTATTATTTCTAAATTCATATATCATCATTTTTTTGACATCTAAAATTATACTTACTTAATAGAAATTTATTTAATGCTGAAATTATTTACCAACTTACATTTATGATGATTTTCTTTGACGCAGATGACGTAATAGATTTGTCAAAAGATTTAAAATGGGGCCTCGAAAAAGTTCAAACCAGTAAAACTATTAGTAAATTAGACAAATTTTAAATGTTGTTTTAATATGATCGGTCAGTGCATTGTGTCTCTACGTCACCGAACGCACCAGTGCAGCCGATATTCGTTTAGTATTTAAACGAAATAAGATTATCTAATAATTAGAAAAATTATAAGCATCTATACCTTAGATCCAGTGTGTTTTAAATCCGATAGTATAGATTTTTTAACTAATGTAGGTATCATGTTTTACAGATCCAGTGCACATATGTACCTTTTGAGCGCATTTATATCATTCTGTATCTTATTTCTTATGCTTATTTATAACATAGAAACCTGAAATATCTAAAACCACAAATCCATAAACCATTAACATTAAGAGCCTTAACTATTATATATATTTATTTTTATTTATTATGGAAACAACATTCACCGTTAAAAAAATTTTTTTTCGGTTAGGTACATGTTCAAACACGCGTTTTAACATCATTTTACTCCCTACTTCAATTATAGTTTGTCAATTTATGGCTACGGCCGTATGTTGTGGCTTAACCATTGGGGAATGCCAAAAGAAATGGCGTATTTAAAAAAAACACTAAGTACCTTATTCTTAGGTCAATAATTATTATACATAGGATGTTTATCACACTTGAATGGTCAAAAACATAGGTTACAATTAGTATCTTTAGAATTATCTTCAAATGTGTTAATCTTGCCCATTTTCTGAATAATAAAATACCTCATTATTGTCAAATTTGGGATCACAGAGATTATCAATATAATTTTTTACCGTAAATATTTCACTATTATAATGTCAACATAAATTATACTGATGATTTTATAAATGAGTTTAAAAATTAATAAACGTAAAAAATCTTAACACCACTGCACATTCATGTACTGAAATATGACTATATTCTAAAACATTAGAGCAAGAGGTTTAAAAGAATACTATTTTATGTAATAAAAATACTTTATGCAGTCATCAAATGCTGAAATAAATATAAAAGATAATAAGGCTTTAAAATTATATAAATAGATTATCTACAACGTTTAAGGTATGTCCAGTATCATGGTTTAAAAATAGATCAAAAGCTCCATTTTGACCTTCGCTGAGCATGTCCCCCCAAGATAGAAAGTAATAAAGTAAGAAGAACATAAGTATAAAAAAATTACGTAAGAAAAACGAAGAATGAAGGAAATGAAAAATGAAGAATATTGAATAATTATATTAATTGCTGTATTAAGATTGGCATGTTTGACTCCCCCACATTGCCAGTAATAAGATTATATTATGTACTATCATTAATATTAATAAATTTATTAAAATATCATTGGATAAAACATATTTATCAACGCTTTGTAGTTATATATGTTACGCCGAATGTGCAAAATTGACTATTACATGAAATGGGCAAAATTTTGCCTAAATCATGAAAAATGCAAGCCCGTTGCCTTATTCATGAATTAGACAAATATCTGCCGAGTGCGTGAATTTCGCAGTAATTTTTCTGCCTAGTTCATGCATTGGGCTAATTAGATAGTAGCGCTACGGTGGTGTTTTTTGCAACTATACCAAATGTGTCAAATGCTCATGCATTGGTCAAAATATATGGTCGCGCTCTGGTGGTGTTTTTTGCAACTAATCAAACTAACCAAATGTGTCAAATGTTATTGATTATATAAAAATATTCCAATCAATAACTACAATGACGTTCGTATCCATTTACAATGCCCAAAAAAAATCTAGAACTATATGATAACGGAAGAGGTATTTTCGCGATTTGATTCGTGCTTGGGTATAAATCGTGCAATGGTCGATTGTTTGTTTGTGATAGTATGATTTGATAGTTTGTTGACACTTGTTAGCTAACCTCAAAATATACATTCAGTTGAATTCAGAATTACAAAACCTAACCTAACCTTAGCTAATAATAATAATATTATATTATGTCCAATTATAACTAATAAAACCAACCGTATTAAATTTACTTTTTCTACTGTATTCCATAATTCCATACCCTGGCGAATTCACGCACTCGGCAGATAATTTACCTAATTCATGAATAAGGCAACGGGCTTGACTATTACATGAATAAGCCAAAATTTTGCCCATTTCATGTAATAGTAAATTTCGCACATTCGGCGTAAGGCGTAACATATATATGTCTTTATGTGCGTGTGTATTTGACACCGTCCAAAAAAGGACGTCGCGACGTCACACAGTGCGGTGACAGGTGCGCAGTGGAATTCGCGCCGGGAAACGCCGGGCAATTAAACTTATTTTTTCCTTCGCGATTTCATTTAACGACTGTGTGTCTCATTGATTTGCTGACACGTTTTCGTTTAAGCTCGTCATAATCGGTGACATTGTAATATTTTTGAAATGATAAAATAAATATGATTAAACAATCAATTAATATAGCTAATAATTGGTTGGTGCCCGAATGGCGGACATTTCTAATGCGGTTTGACTTTTATAAAGTAAAACAGCGCAGAAAATTTTAAAGATTCATCATTTTATTATTTATTGTGCGATCATTGATCATCAGTCAGAGTAGAGCAGAGCTTCCGAACCAGTGTGCCTCTAGTTATTATTTAATACAGTAAAATTCTACCATCTACTTAACGTCGTACGATTTGTTATATTAGTTGATGCACTTGCATCGACATTAAAATCATATATTTACGGTTATGTTATAGTTATGTTACATTCGTCACTGTTCTGGCAGAAGACACTAATTCGAAAAAATGACATATTGAGTTAGTTATACCAAAATGTTCCTTATTTCAAACTTTACCGTCTGGAAACCTTTTAATAAATAAATAAAACAGTCTTTATTTTAAAGTCATCCTTTTTACGATTACTTAATAAACTCACATGATAGACCATTTCAAACATTTTAACAACTTCAAAGTAAAATTACTCAAAACTAGTATTCTCCAGTTAGTATGTTCTGCCAGAACAGAGACGATAATAATATGTATGTTATGGTCCAATATTAGTTTTGCTATTTCTTTATAATTAAATACATACAGATATGTAATCACTGATTACATGTCTGATTAATAATCAGACATGCGGTATTCAACATTTTTATCAGCAAGGGCGCAACGTTTATGGGCGTATAAAAAACTGTACACCATAGCCCCCACATCCTGAAGCGGGCCCCCAGCCTAGGATCTTTGACGAGCCCTCTACCTATCGCTAAAGATAAAGGCAGTGTGACGCTCTACAGTAACGGTTTCCAAATGGTGTACGTGGTGAAATTAATGTGTATATTTAGTGTTTTTTTTATATATTTGAATTCATCTATTTGTATTATGGAGTTGTCGTGTATCGATACACAATTAAAAACTGTATCGTACAACCACCTAATTTTAAATAATAATAATATTGAAGATAAATAGTGCGGCAGGCGACTTTTTTTCACTATTCGAGAGAATTTGTGATGTGTGTTTAAATCACTTATTTGGTCGATTCGCCACGCCGGGCCCTTTCTGAGTACGGGCCCCCAGGCTAGAGCCCTGTCAGCCCCCTCTTTGTGGAGGCCATGCTGTATACACATTTTAGTTGTTAACATCATAAAGTCTAATCTTCGAAAAGGTAATGAAAATAAGGCCGTTGCTAGCGCAACAACCCATTAAAAGGCTCTGTTGAAATATTAATTATTTCTTTTCTTTTAACTATGTTCGATCTTAATAGGATCATATTGTGACTTTGTGAGTCTCCACAAAGTGGAGGTTTTTGTTTTTAGGAGAAATGAGTATAAACCACTTGCTCAACCCATTAGGTCCATACTCTGACTCCAAACTCAAATTTAAAAACAATATTTTGTATTTGCTAGACCCAGGATATTATAAGCCGATGCATAAACCGCTCGGCCATCGTAGGCGTTATTAATTATGATAGTAATAGTAATAAATATATATGTTATGATGTATACAGCCTAATAGTTACACGTTTAACATACCTACCGTCGTGAATTTGTGTTATTACAACGTTTTTCTTAGCTCGTATTCTTATTTGTCCGGTGGTTCTTTGTCCGGTACAAATCTTGCAATCAATTTTAACTAACTTCCCGACTAAGAAGACATTTGAAACTTTTAGAATCTTTCAGAACACAATGCCAATGCATTTTTTTAATACTTTTAGCCATCTTTAAGTAGAATTTAATTCATTTTCAGTTAATTCTGTTTTGTATGAAAAGTTATTTCGACACCATTATTGATTGCTAGGGGCCTGGAGTCCTAGCAACTAAATTATTAATATATACGTGCGTTACTATGGAAATCAATATGACATATCAAGAACAAATTTTTTTGATCGTTTAAGCTAGTAAAGTCAAGTTTATATGGTTCAACAGAAAATTTAAAAACGTTGTATATAAAAAGTTCTCTTCATCTTGTAATTATTTTTAAATGATTTTCATTTGTTATATATTATATCTTATAACTTAAGACATTATATTAGAGCAGTGATTCAAAATCTCTGTTGCTTAGCAGAAGTATGTAAATTTTTGGTGAATCCCTAAATTAAATTAAAGAATAGATGTGTCAAGCAGTGGCCAAAATCCCACCCATAAACAGATTCAAAATGCCAAAATTATTTTACTATGTTTAGTCTAAAATTGTATATAATATATACTCATCACCTACCCCATATTATTTGTGTGTAACAATAGGTATTTAAAGAAAATCTTTAAAATTCTGATATACAATTTCCTATTGTATAGGAAAATCTATTATTACAATTTCTCACTTTCTTACAAAAAAGAGCTAGATAAAAAAAGCATTATAACCAGATGTTTCTTGTTAGGTTTCCACGTTTGATTAATATGACAACCACCATAAAGCATTATTATTTATTATATTGATATCAGCATACTAATAGTATTATAATGAAAGTCTTCGGCATCATTTGTAATGCATCGGAACTGCGCCATAATGGGAATGAACACAGCCGGCTAATAAAATAAAAATTAGTCATTTTGTAGATAGTAATCGAAAATATGAAAGGATGGTACCGACTTGAGCAATATTCGATGAAAAGTTTGACGGTCGCGCGCGCAATGAATACCAATTGTCCGATATCAAAGACACAAATGCAGTTCCGAGAAGAATGAAAAAAAAAAAGCAGGAAAATATGCCGTGGTTTATTAGGTTTTAGCTGGAATGTCATTTGAAATACCTGTATGCATATCACATTCAAATTATAGTCATTAGATTAAATTATATTATTATATCAGCAAAGTAATATTAACTATTTCTGCATTCAGTCTGAATGTTTTGTTTATTCAGAAAAAAGTTACGCACGATCAAAATACTATAAAAACTTTATTATTTTTGCCAGTGACGTCCCTAGATAAAATGCTGCCCCTAGCCACCTCATCATTTTTTTATACAGTATTTTTATTATCCTTTCATGAGTCCAATACGTAAGAAATGTGTCGTTTACTAACAAAATATCAGACTAATTATTCTAAAATCTGCTCGTGTCGTTTTTGGTTACCAATGACGTCGAAGGGCAACGGAAGTAAACTAGATATCGCGAATTCGATGAAACCAGTGAGCTGATTTTTTAATGGAAAGATATTTTCGTTATTACTAAGTTTAGATAGCTATTAGAGTTTACATCAACTGGTAGAAAAGGTTAATGAGGTCAGTAATTCTTATGGTTTAAAAATGAACCTCAAGAAAACAAAACTATAACTATTATCAAAAACAGCGACACCAGACACCAACACAAATTTTGTCATTAACAGCGAACGAATCGAACGTGTGACCCATTATAAATATTTAGGTACATGGGTCAATGAGAAATGGGACCAGTCTCAGGAAATAAAAACTAGAATTGAGATCGCAAGGAGCGCCTTTCTCAAAATGAAACGCCTCCTTAGCAATCGAGATCTTAACCTAGGTACGATGTTATGTGCTCTCAATTGGTATGGTATGGAAGTATGGACGCTAAACCAAGAGATGTCACGGAGACTTGAAGCTTTCGAGATTTGGCTGTATAGACGCATCCTCAAAATTCCTTGGACTGACCGGGTGACAAATGTTGAAGTTCTCAACCGAATGGGGAAGGACCGAGAAGTTCTACGTAGTATCAAAACCAGGAAACTACAATACCTCGGCCACATTATGAGAGGACAAAAATACAGCATTCCCCAACTTGTCATTCAAGGAAAGATCAATGGGAAGCGTAGCAGAGGACGGCGCCGCATTTCGTGGCTAAAGAACCTCCGTGATTGGTACGAGTGCAGCTCCGCCGAACTGTTCCGGGTAGCAGACGACAGAGATAAGATCGCCTTGATGGTGGCCGACCTCCGCTAGGGGATGGCACAATAAGAAGAAGATAACTATTTCTATATATTCCAAATGATTCTCCTCGATTTGCCGCCCGTCTAGTAACTGCCGCCCCCAGGCGACGCTCAATCTGCCTACCCCCACGGACGTCACTGATTTTTGCACTAAAAACTACAACATCTATAATATCTAGTACTCGTTTTAGTTTTCCGCTGAGTGAGGGCATTAGGTACATGCTAACTATAGACATAATATCTATTACTTATAGAAATTGTAAATTATCAAAAAAATGTCTCAAATTGCAAGCTTCGTATTTTTCCGCTAGGTGCCTTTGGTAGGTAAAGACATTGCCTTAATGATGTTTCAATACACATATTATTATTATTATTGTGCAGTTTTCTTGGAAAGTTTAAAAAAAAATATATCTTTAAAGAAGCTACACCACTGATTCATTTATCTTCCTTTTAATTAAATGCAATATCTTCTAGCTATTATAATTGCAGTCCTAAATCTGAATTACTCGGCAAATCGGCAGATGTCACTGTATCGCGGCTATCTCGCCAATACGCATGCTTTTTAAATACAGCGCAATTTATTATTATCGATTTCAATAAAAACACAAAAAGTCTACATCTTAAACCATTTTAAAACATCGCTTACCTGCGAGTACTTACTGTTAAGTATAAAAATACTTACCTACTGCATTTGCATGAGTCGATTTGTTTCAAAAGTAGGCTTATTATGAGTAAATAAAAATCATATTATGTTATGTGATATAATATTTTTGAAACTTTACAATTTTCCTAGAATATTATTCTGAACAGTGTACAATGTACATACTGCAGAAATTATGCCAATTGAGAATAGTTAAGTGAACAGCAATCGACTTGATGGTTTCTTTCCATTTGATCGATTCTTGAAAAAAATACTCTGATCAAACCAATATTTTGATAATTAATAAAGGTAATACTAGAAATAATTATAAGATAAAAATAACGTTTTATATACAACGTTTTTAAATTTTCTGTTGAATCATATTATAAACTTGACTTGACTAGATTAAACGATCAAAAAAAAAATTGTACTTGACATGTCATGTTGATTTCCATAGTAACGCACGTATATATTAATAACTTAGTTGCTAGGACCCCAGACTATCAACTAATAATATTGTCGAAATAACTTTTCACACAAAACAGAATTAACTGAAAATGAATTAAATTCTACTTAAAGATGGCTAAAAGTATTAAAAAAATGCATTGGTATCGTGTTCTGATATATTCTAAAAGTTTCAAATGTCTAGCTAGTCGGGAAGGTAGCTAAAAATCGATTGCAAGATTTGTACCGGACAAAGAACCACCGGACAAATAAGAATACGAGCTAAGAAAAACGTTGTAATAATAATAATAATAAAATGTTGTCCTTATAGAATTGTGTGGATTTATAATCAAACATTAGTACATATACCTACTTATATTCTTCTTCTTTCAATAGCGTTACAGCACACTTCGATCCTTGGCCTCCTCCATCGGTTTCTTCCTAGCGTGGTAAATACACATCTGGCATATACCTAGTGTTAAATCTACCATTTTTAAATACACCATAATATTTGCTTGAAAAACAGCATACTGACATTTTGTAAATATTTTTTTAACTAGATATTTTATTATTTGAAAACATCTCATGCATATAATCAACTAGAAAAAATCCTTTTTAGAAAAAAGTACGACATCCGAAGGTCTTAAACCTGAAACTGCTGGATTCGCGCCAGTGTGCATTTCCAATTAAGCTACGGGCATCCTACTTAATTACGAAGAATTTAACTAGTAGTTCTTAGATGAAAATGCTTATCAAAGTGGGTTAATAAAAGACATAGCTTAGTAACATTATAATGTTTAAACGATTGTCAAATCTCTTGTCGTAAAAATGATGTTCATAAAAACTATGAAATTTATTATGTAAATGCTAGTTTCTATGTTAATTTTTAGAAAATCTACCATTTTTTATGTAATTTAGCTTATTTGTATACCCTATCTAGCATATTTTTAAATTAGCATCAAGAGTTGTCCACAGTATGTCAGCCTGTCAACGTTTCTGATAACAATTTTTAAGCAAATGATATTTACGTTCTAATTTTAAATCATGATATTATAATAATTACAAATACCATCATATCAGATTCTGTAAACGTTAGTTGGCTATAATTCTGTTGCTCCCGTTGTTAACTCATATCGTATTATTTTTACTTAGTTTTACATTAATTGGCGTAGCCAGTTGCTAACCTGAAAACAGCATGATAGTGAGCCCTTTGAGAAGCAGCCGACCGGGTTTGTGTCCTCCAGTTGCCGCGCGTTGAAATATTTCCCTAGCAGCGGCTAAAACACATGCAGCGAGCAACGCATAAACATTTGCATATCGACCAATAAATTCCGCCGCCACTGCCTTCTTTGGCCAACTGGGCTTGTCCTCCAACGAACAGGCGACCAAAACGTGGTTCGCACAATCCCATAAATGCCTAAATCAACTCTGCATGTTTTACTAAATCTGTAGATGGTGTTTAATGACAAGTCATTTGGACATCTAGCGTGACAAATTTTAATAACACATCTTTGAATCATCATTACTTTTATTGTTTGGCCTTACAAACGAAATATGCGATATTACGATATGAATAAAACAAAAAGTTATAATTCTTTGGCGTAACAAAACAAAAACAAAACTTGTGATAACCTAGATTCTTCGACAAGCTCTTAATTATCTTGTTAAATTACACACTCAAAAAAAAGGGCCGCTCATTGGAGCGCCGTTGGTTTATTTATAAACACTTCAACTTATATTACTAAATTATATAAATATTTCTCGTTGTTTATATTTTTAAAGTAACAACTGTCACTTTAAAAAATCGTTTGTTTACGTAAGGAATTGCAAATGGCCGACAATAATAAATTCGTTGCCTAGGCATCGGAACAGTTCTAATATCAAACTTGCGTTTGTATACAGCTGACTGATTCGCAGCTAACTTCATACTGTCGCGCACTTTCGTAACGGTGTACGCGCGCAGCTCTCAATTTCACTCTCTACCAAACGCCCCAAAAGAAGTATAACTTCAATTACAACATCTAAGAATTTAACACAGCACATCATTACGCAACAGCCCGAGTTGAGTCTTGGCCTCAGGTCATCTTCCCCAACTTGATATATCCTGCACAATCCTCTTCTATCTGGGATTCCAATCGGTCGTGCATGTGGCCCACACCATCCATTCACACTTCGCATGAAAAGCTTGGCCCAGGTCCATTCGCTATGACCGGCCCATTTTTGTCGGAAAACTTTAATGGTTTGAATTATGTTTGCTTCCCCAAATTCTTCGTAGACAACATTCTGATCCATATACGAAGAGTATTCTGTGCATATATCTGGAGTGCTGTGTTCCTGGTTACAAGTTATTGCGACCTGTTGCATCCACCAGTGGGTATAAAATACGCGTGGTTTAACGGATATAATTATTAAGACCGTTAGTGATCGTTTGTGTCGTCCACGCAGTCTTGCCTTTCAGACATGCCGCATCGGAATATTAAGCCAAACATTGGATGCACCAGATAGTTGCACCGATTTATGAGTGCCACGTATCTTCCGATGATCACATTCTTCCATTTAAGAATGGTGAGAGAAGTAAGACCAACCCGTCCATATAATGTTCCACCGCCAAATCATCCGGCTACGACCTTCAGTCATGAGACGATGATTAAGAAGAGGTAATATTCAATTTACCTAAATAATGTGTATTGTTTACGTTTCTGGGGGGGGGGCGAGTTCCGCCTTTAGAAATTACCACTCTTTAACAATGCATGACGTGCCTATACCCATATGACATATTCTGACTGAAAGTAACTTGATACAAAATATCAAAATTAAAAGGTGGATGAAAGATGGAAAACCAATCTATTCGAGACTAACATACTAAATACACCATTTTATTATATTTATATAATATTACTAGCTGACCAGGCAAACGTTGTTCTGCCAAATAAATTATTTCTAGTGAATATTTTGGTTGTTAAATAAAAAGTAACGAATGTATCGTAAGTGTGTGGGGATGGGATCTATGACAGAAAGAGGAATAGAGCACTGTAGACGATGACCGCCGATAAAAACAAAAAAACATCAACCATTCATTTTCTCAATTCAAAATGAGTAATGATGTTCATAATGAATGAATTACCTGTGACAGGATCTGGTTGTTTAATGTTTGTGCAATATCCGTCTTGTCCCTTCCAGAAAATTAGCGGATATTGGAGAGCGTCGTATGAACGGTGTGTGTCAGCGATGAACTCCAGATTATTGTTTCTTCTTCGAATCACGATTTCTCGCGTCGATGTGCGGTCGCCAACCATGATTCCAGCAATGTCGTCAACAACAGGCACCAAAATCGACGCACGTGCTCTCCAGCTGGTGTTTTATCAGTATTGATGACAATAGCGTGATTGTCACTTTGCAATTCGTGCATGTGTGCTTTGAAGAATTTCAATAATTCATTGTGCTCATTCAACAGGGCGTCCAGTTCGCCGACGATGCGCCTGGCATTAGGCGAATTGAGGCTATTGTAGCCGCAACGTGCATCCACATGATTGATGTCCTCACCGCCGCACCCATGAAGTAGATTTGTAAAAATGTATGTGGTTCGTTTGGCATTAGCAGCAATGAGCCTACTTTGTGGTATACTTGACCTTTGATTTTGAACGTAGAATGGAATTGTTGACCATTTGCCACAGTATTGTGAACTATTTCTGTTGCTCCGGACGAAGTCATTTGGAAGCATGCATTGAATGTGCGAATGGACTTCAGGAACAGGTTTGAATCTGGAACCGTGCCAATGAGCAAGCTGTTCAATGGTTCTGGTGGTATCTCAATTTCTGGTAGTTGCACTTTTCCTGATGCGCAACACATCCCGGCTGACTCATGTTTGAATTTGAACGCATGACAATGGGGACATTCTTTGTCCATAGCACCAATCAGCACTTTCGGATGAGCGGAATATTCAATATCTGGCTCGTACTCGAATGCGAGACGAAGGAACGAAGCGGATGTAAATGTTCGATGTACTTGTTGGCGTTGTCGGTCATTTGCTCTGCGTGTGTTAACTACGAACCGGCGCGCTTGGCTCCGTTCCAATTGTCGTTGTTGATTTCGTTCAGCTCGTGCCTCTTGTGATTGAGATGCACGCAATTGCGACATGCTTACACGCACGTTTTTGTTATCTTGTTGGATTTGTTCGTCTGTTCTTTCTACTCTACTATTTCGCATGTTTGTTGCTTTATTCGTTCGACGGCCCAAATGGCCCCCCTTGCGTCTTGCTGGCATTGTGCACTGTAATACACGCACATAAAAATAAATAAATTAAAATAAATCGTACAAAATTTTGCACGCACTGCGTTGTGATTTGCCGAATGAAATGTCAAAATGACGCGACGCTTCTCTTGAATTCTTCTCGGACGTAGTGCCATCTGTCATTCAACCACATAAATAATTTCGTTCTGTTTGAAATACGAACGACGGTTAAATTTGTTCATACAAAAATAATAAAATCGCGATTAAAAAATGGGAGGATGGGGGTAAGAATTTGAAAATTTGAGGTTATAGGTATTTTTTTATGCCAAATAATAAAAAAAATACAAAAAAAAAATGTCAAAAAAATAAAAGAAAATTTTTCTGGATAGAGATACCCTAATCACCTAGCGGTATGAAATATACTTGTTGACCTATTCTCATACCTAACAAATATACATAAAAAAAATCATAAAAATCGGTCGAGCCATTTCGGAGGAGTTCGACCGCAAACATCGTGACACGAGATTTATATATATAGAGATATTATAAAGTATTTATATATTTTTTTAAATTTTACTTTATTCGTTTATAAAACCTTATTATATTTTGAAACACAACGAATATTCTGTTGTTTTTATTGATGACCAGTTGAACAGTATTGAAGTAGATTAATTTAATACAAGCGTAAACAGTTAGTCAAGCTTTGAGCTTTGAAAGCTCGGCAGGTGTTCTAAGGCCCTGCAGTGGCCGTCGTCCAGTCTGTCTCGTTATTGGAGGCTTTTTAAGCCTAAGCGACCCTTAACGCGCAAGGCTTTAAGGCCTAACAGCCGACCCTAATTGACAATGGGACGATCTCTTCAATATAAATAAACAGTGAGTGAATGAACGGTGTGAGAATTCTAATAAAATGCATGCGTTACGCTCCTTAAGGGTTAATAAACCAATCGACACGCTTCGGGAATTTTATCCGAGACTGACTAACGGGTTACTTGGGCATGAAATATTCGGGCATATAATGCAATTCCATTGTAAAATGTGTGTTCTTTTAAAAACTTTCAGTTTTGCCTCACCGAACATTTTGTTACTTATGCAGAGGTAGGTAATGGTTATTTAACATTTTAAATATATGCATCTATATAATGTGAAGCTATATTTCACCTGGTATTAATCAACAATGGATAATTTTAATTATGAAATTTACTTACATACTTTAAATGCAATTAAATAAGATAAGCTTGAATTGAAATGAGCGAAAATAAAGTCACCATAGACCAGTGGTTTCCAAACTTTATGTGACTACGCCTCCCTTTAAAAAATATCTAATCTTGGTGCCTCCCCCGTCCCCCGTTTATTTCATTTAACACATTTTACTCACCCTTTTAAATACCTACTCAACAATGTACTAATAATACAAAAATGAAAAAACATAAATAAACAAGGCTTTACTACTTACATTATATTCATTTTTAAATTAATTTGATTTTCATGCGATGAATATGCTTGTTTATTAGCACAATCAATTTCAATACTAGTCAATACAAATGGATTATATCATGGACCCCACATCCTGAAGTGGGCCCCCAGGCCAGGATCTTTGATCGGTCCACCTACCTATCGCTGAGGTTAAGGGCAGTGTGGTGCTCTTTAGTAGTGTTTCCTAAATTATACACGGAAATTATCATTTAGTATATCAATCATCATGTCACATCGAATTACAATGCATAACTACATATTTTAAATATTTAATAGTCTTGAAACAAAGTATCGCCGCGGGCGACTTTCTTTAACTATTATAGTAAATTTGTGATGTCTGTAATGCCCCGGCTCCCAGGCTCTTTATAAACTATGCCTTTGCAAACTGCAAATCTGTGCCTACATTTGTGTTAAACTTTTCGCGCCTCCATTTTGGAAATCGCTATTCTAGGTATTCCTACAGCCTTATTAAAGTTTAAAAATAATCATATTATACCAATGTTTCTCAACCGGACGCCACATAACATTGCAAGGGATTCACATGCTAAAAATAAACTTTGATATAGCCACAGCATACTCGAGGGCGAACATAGTTGGAATAAAATATTAAAATTATGACATAAATATAAATTCATAAAAATATTATAGTTACATTAATTCGAGTCCACTTCATGATCGGCTTTTCTGGTAAGTCTTAGGAAAATCAGGAAGATCTTGGGCGCCCACCAGAACGCCGCGGTTTATAGGTTACCAAAGAATATTTTTGTTCGTAGCGTTGTTGCATTTCGTGTCCGGAAGTTTGTACGTATACAGTTCGCCATGTCACACTTCAAAAAATGTTGTATCGGAAATATATGGTCGTATTATTAAAGACCGTCCAACCTCTTTGGGTCATATAGTACTGAGATAAAATTCATGTCTGAATAAAACACGGTTCTTTTCGGCTTACAGGAAGTCAGCGGCAAAATTTTGAAAATAGCCGATATACCAGATTATTTTTTAGGTTAGGTCAAGTTAGGTTAGGTTAGGTCTTCATTCTTGAAGGCGCATTATTGTCTTCAATTTTCCACGAAGAACGCATAATTTTTTCATCTCCGAGATGACCGTATACTACATCTCTTTCCGATAAGAAAGCTCATGGCGAACTGTGCTACGTTGAAATGTAATACGTACAATGTACATGTAACCGTTGCATTTTGGGGCAGTACTGCATCATTTGTGAGAAACAAATAATTTAAAGAAGATCTAGTTGCTGGTTTTATTTTCCATTTGTTAGATATTATATTCTAAAACTCAATTTATTAAACAAACAGTTACAGTGGAAACCTTCTAATCTCGTAATTTGTAAATAAGTCATTCTCGCTTTTCTTGGAAAGCTAAATCCCAACTAAATTAAAATTATTTAAGTGTAGTCAGTTTATATTATATTATTATTATATTATATAAACATTATCTAACAGTATTATATAAAAAATAAAAAATCTTAATATACCTCAGACGGTTTTATTAATTTTTCCACGAGACGGAATGATAATTTTGCCGATTTAATAAACCGGAACGGCGCCCAGGTGCGCTCCGGTCCATTTCGAGCACTGGATACTAATCATTTTGTGGACAGATATAATATTACGGTGAAAGATCGGCATATATAGAGGGCACCTAGTGGCATAATACAAAGCCTTTAATTTTACACAATTTATTGATAATATACATTTTAACTTTGGTACTTGAATTGTATAAAAGAGAGAGATTATATATAGAAATCAACACCTTGACCCAAATTTAAAGGACACCGACCCGATTTTTATCAGCCAACTTAGAACTGAATATTTCACAAAATTTAGATTTTTCGCAGTGTAAGAAAAACTTAAACATTTATTATGAATGTCATGAGTCTGAAAGGAAAATCAATATTAGAAACATCCGCCAGGACAAATATTTCAAAAAGAAAGCTAAATTTATTTTCGGTGAAAATACCGATACCTCTAGTAAAACTAAAAAAGCTTTAGAAAGCTTTAAAAAGCTTTAAAATAGTCGGACCGGAAAAAATTGGAAAGGAAAGCTAATAAAGCTTGGCAAGTCCAGTATTACGTTTTTTTAAGTTTTTAACACCTGATCATAAAAAGTTTCGGCAATTGTTATTGTTATAATACATAGGTAGATATTATTTTTAAAAAAATGTATAAAACGATATGTTGAAGTTATCTTGGATTTTTTAAAATAGGTACCCAGTAAGCGAGGCACTACTTTTACTTAATTCTCGTCGAATACTGCGTACTTAGAGGTATCAGGCGGGCAGAAACGAAACCGGGTAGAGCAAGTACTCGCGCGCGGCGTGCATTTTTGTACGAGCTTTTTTGGCGCGATTTCTTGGCACTGATCTCGGCATTTTATATTCGCCACAATTTCTTCCCGCTCGCAAACTCATTACTTGAGTTATTTTTACGCTCATTGTAGCTAACTTACACACATAATGCATTCAACAATGTGCTTTACATTTTAGATGAATCATAAATTTAATTATAAAAACTTTATATTATAATATTATAGTATGTAGGTGAACTTTGATTCATCTTAGTTTTTTCATATTCTAAACATCAATAAATTCATTGAGGACTTACATAAGTTGAAAAATTAATAATTATAAAACACCTATAATAAAAGGAATACAATATAAAATATAATAGGATTTAATAGTTATTCTAACTAGAAGTTAAAGAAGACTAAGAAGACTAAAAGAATTTGTCGTAATTTATAAATCTGATATGGCATCGCATCTGATGATATCACAGGAATCAAGTAGATGGAGTAGATAAACTCAATACTGGAAAAGGTTTTCTTCGACGTCTTTCATATAATTCAATATTAACTTCATCAGATCACGGATTATCAGTCAATATCTGTTATGATATATACCTGCTGACTAAGACAAAAACAGCAACTTTACTATTCAAGACAATTTAAAATTTATTAACCATGATTACTTTTATTGGTTGATTTCTTTTGTGAAAGTGATGTAATAAACATATATTATATATTTTTTTATTCACTGAAAAAAATAATAAAAATGTATAAAGACATACATAATGTTGGTTAAATCGCATAGCACCGTCTATCTAATGCGTCAATTACATTGAGCTACTTTACGAGCTGTTTGTTGGCGAATTTAATAGGGGGCGATTCAGCTACTGCGATTGTGATGATGACACACAAAACTTTCCATTCGCTGAGAAGCCACAAGTCAGCGACTATTTTGACAGAACGTAGTTCGTTTTTTTAACCGGTAGTTTGCTACTGCGCTCTACTACGCAGACGCAGTAAGCCCACACTCCGGCGTGTAGCGTGTAAAGTAGACCGGCTTTCAACTTTTCTCGGTAGATTGTTTACAGTCTGCTTGTTACCTTGTTCAATGATGACACTGGGCGACCTTACAGGCAGATTGTAAATTTGCCAACAAGCAGCTCGTAAAGTAGCTCAATGTAATTGACGCATAAGTCGTGTTAAAAATCGTATAATTGCCTCGATTTGATTACAAAGCAGACTGATAGCTGAAGATACAGATTTTCGTACTGATATGTATTTTAACATGTTTTTGAAATATGACATAGTTATAGGAAGTATTAACACAGGACTCAGGTATGTGGGTATTTGATTTATTATTAGCATGTCAAATGCAGAATTTGAAGATGGTTGCACTCTATATTATAATATTACTTTAAGAGTGGTTTCTGTAACGAAATAATATATTTCTGAGACTTGTACCCTACTTACTAATATTTAATGGCATATAATGAATATTTCGTTCCTTCAAAAATTACTAAATTTTAAAAGTCATTATGAGATTCAGTGATATGGTAATTTATGAAAAATTATAAAATGTGTCGCATCACATTCACCACAAATAAAGATTGATTTACGACACTTTTGTTTAGATTAAAACTTGAATTCAATTTAGTAACCATGCCACAGCGATCGGTGGATGTATCAGGGTAAAATGAGTTTAAAGAGTAAGTTGAAAAAAATATTATATTACATTACATACATACAACATCGATTTGATCAAAATGAACATTATCTTCTGGATAAATAAAATGCTTTTCACTGTGTAAGTGTAATCTTGATTTTTATTATTAAATATCAAAGTTTTCTTTTTTACTGTGGGTCGAATTTTGGCGAGTACACACGACCGCGAGTACTTGCAGGTATCCGGAGCGCAGAAGAAAGCAAAGGTAAACCGAAAATACTCTCGCGGATGCACTCGCTACGCACGGCAGATGACGTTTAACGCGACTTCAACTAACATACTCATACATGCCCAGTGCCCACCTACATACAGCTCGCTCGGACCAACAAAGCGGCGTGCGTTTTTCGTATTATTTTTTATCGTCAAACTACTTATTGTTTACTTAACTATCATATAATATCATAACATATGTGAACTACTTATACTACTGCGAAAACACCACAGATAAAATGCCAATTAACCCTGTTTTTTTTAGAATTATTATATACCATTTCCTTGCTTTTTCGTACAAGGTGGTTGTTAGTAATTTTGAACAATCACAAACACCCGGCGGCTCTCGTGGAGCAGTGCGTTATGCGCTTGCTTTCCACCCGGGAATTGTGGGTTCGATTCCCGGCCAGGACACAATATTTATGTGTATTTCTCAAAGCCTGGGTGTTTGTGATTGTTCCAAATTACTAACAACCACCTTGTTAGAAACAGCAAGGACATGGTTATTAATAATAACTCTCGGGTGGAAGGCCAGCGCCTTTAGGCCGATTCGGATTAGTCGAGTAATTTAGGCCTTCCTCCCACGGAGCAACTGAAATCCGACGGAACTGAAACTAAAATTCCGACCAGTACCTAGCTAATGCAATTCAATAGCGGCTCGCTAACGGCGAGACTGGAATCCTCAGTTTCAAAACGGTCGCGAAAAGACACGACACGCTAGTCTCTCGAGTTTCCAGTCACCGTAAAACAGTGGTACCAATGAGTGACGTCTCGTGGGGATAGGCAGATTGAGCGTCGCTTGGGGCGGCAGTTACTCGAAGGGCGGCAAATTGAGGAAAATCATTTGGAATATATAGAAATAGCTATCTAAACTTAGTAATAACGAAAATATTCCATTAAAAAATTCGGCTCACTGGTTTTGTCGGGTTCACGATATCTAGTTTACTTCCGTTGCTCTTCGACGTCCTTGGTGACCAGAAACGACACGTGCAAATTTTCGAATAATTAGTCCGATATTTTGTTAGTAATGTATCCATACAACACATTTCTTAGATATTGGACTCATGAAAGGATGATAAAAAATGAGGCGGCATTTTGGGGCTGCCTAGGGGCGGCATTTTATCGAGGGACATCACTGGTATAAATGTCAGTAGATTTTGTGAAAAACATATTTTATTGCCAAAATTGGTAGCACTTTGTAACAAACGTCATGCTATAAAAACCGTACCAACCCATAACCTTATTGTATTCGAGTAAACGCAGCAGCGTGCGTTTTGTCGGTTTTTGTACAAAACAGCTGATGGTCCAGTCCGACAGTTTGAGGTTATGTGATTATTATTTCAAGTGGGTTTCAGTAGCGCCGTGTGCGAAGCATCACATTGGTCAGTGTATGAGTTCCATCACCAACCAGTTCCGTCAGATTTCAGTTGCGCCGTGGGAGGAGGGCCTTAGTCGATTGGCGAGTAATTTAATTAGGTAGGTAGCACTAAATTATTACGTAACTAAAAAGTGTCCGAACACAGTACCTACATTAGTGAGTCAAAATGAAGAGAGCACAGCGTAACAATGCAACAAATTAATTATTTTTTTTATTCAACAAATAATTCACAAGATTTAAGAATGTAACATTCTTTTTATTGAATATACATAATTTGAAAACATTTTTTATATATTTCTCAGAAGTGTTTTCAAATTATGTATGTTCAAAAAATAAGTAAGTTAATAACTTAATTTACAATGGCTATAACAGAAGAATTATTGGAGGAAGAAATTCTACGACAATTAATGAACTTGACTAAATATAACGTATCCAGACTTATCTCGTGGCTGGTTTGGTATTTAGTCAGAGATGGTGGGGGTCGCTACTCGACCGAAAAAATAGAACAAAATGGATTGACTCGACTAAATTATTTTACTAAATTACCCGACTAAATTTGTCTGTTCAAACATGTTTAGTTACTAAATTACTCGCAACTTGACTAAATTACTCGATTAATCCATTGGAACTTAAACATATGCACGATTAAATCATTATTTACGTCTGCATATTTACATTCTCACCAACTATTAAATCATAATATAATCGTTTAAATATGAATAATGATATTAAATATTTTTTTTAAAGTACCTATAAGTACCTAACGTCTATTTATTTTCGAATTCCATGGCATCCAGTTGTCCCGGTGCCAAATCGTCCTAGACCCTGTTTAGAGTACGCTCCCAAATATTCCCTTATTATTCAATCAAATATTTTTTTCTTAAGTATTTTCTGCCGCCTTTGCAGCGCAGTGGCGTTTGTCAGGGGCGGCGGCTGGCTTTGTGGCGGACCCCTCATTACCATACGTCGCGCAATTCTCCATATGCCCCCCTCCCCACTTTCCTTCTGCCACGCCACTCGCAAGGCAATATTTCACGTGGCCGACAGAATCTAAGAACTATATCAATTTCAACGCATGTGCTTATTTTTTGTTATATTTGTGATTTTTAAAAGCTTTAATTATACCTACGTAAGGAGCTTTTTAATTTGAAATAAATTTAAACAATAATATATAACTACATCGTGGCCCCAACATTCTGGAACGGGTCCCCAGGCTAGTATTTTTGGCGGGGCATATATTGCAAAAAGTAGATAATATTTTCTTGAATAAACTTATGAATCTATCCATGGCAGTCACTTGTCCGGGTCTTGTCATAAATAATTGAATACATTATGCATACTTGTCAGTATTGTCGTATTCTTTTGAAAACATCACTGTATATGTATGAATAAATATTAAACCTAAATACGTAGGGACTAATATCATTTTGTTTCTTAATGTAACAAGGTCTACCGTAAGGTTGTGGAAGATCGCACTCTCTGGCAGCATCCAGATTATATATTGAAACCACCCGAAGCGCCACTTTCATTATATCATAGTAGGTAAGTAGGGTCCTAATAATATTAATTGTTTTTTAGACTATCATCTATTAAGTAGTTGCACAAGAAATGAGTGAAAAGAAACACGTATACACATCTCTTTTTAATGAGCATCATAACGTGCTTATTACAGTATCAACTGTATACCGCCGAAGTGCAAAGTTGGTTCCGCTGTGCGGGTGGTAGATGTGCGTGGGATGACAATGGACTTTTCCAATTAAAAATTCTTGGCCACGTCGTAAACACAAACGTAATATACCTAAGCTTTAACTAACAGTCAAAGCTCCCGTAAGAGCAAGCTTTTCTTATGTTTAATATCAAAAACACCTACGTACTACACAAATAATTATACAATGAAATCTCTCTTTAGTGGAAGAAATGTCTGCATCAGCACGTTTTCTTGCAAGACGTATACTCATATAAGATCCAAGCATATACTCGTATTTACAATAATAATTGGAAATGATTAAAAAATTAATAGTATTATCTAATCAAGGGATGGCAAATAAGTAGTGTGAAACGCTAGAGAACGCTAAGGAGGGGCCCGGCGTGGCGAGTCGACCAGATAAGTGAGATAAACACACATCACAAATTTTCTTTAATAGCAAAAAAAGTCGACTGCGGACCTATTGTCCTTCCATTATGTTATTATTTTAAATTATCTAGTTGCACGATATAATTTTTAATTGTGTATCGATACTCGATAACTCCATAATTCAAATGTATGTATTAAAATATACAAAAAACACTAAATATACACATTAATTTTACCGCGCACACCATTTGGAAAACACTACTGTAGAGCGTCACACTGCCTTTATCCTTAGCGATAGGTAGGGGGGCCCGACAAAGATCCTAGCCTGGGGGCCCGCTTCAGAATGTGGGTCCCATGACACGGGGTACATATGTTTGTAAAGTTGTCGACAATGAATTTAACAATATTAACATCTAAAAGATTTCTGTTAATTATGACGGATGGAGCGGCAAATATAACTATCGATACCATCATAAATCGTATAGTGTTCGAATTTAAAAGTAATATCATCCCAGTATACAAAATATTGAATGATATGTCAAATGTTAGCTTGTGGCGCCGTCACTCAGGGGACAACTTATACTGTTGAATCTATAACTGGTCTGCGATAGGGAAGTCTTATTAATTTGAGTTGAGACCGTGTTGGACATTTAATAATATGATTTCTCTACATTGCTGTGAACAATATTATTTGATATTAGTGATTTAAAAGAGATATAGGAAAAATAATAATAAAATTATGAATTTTATTTATAGTTGCATTTGCATGCGACATGCATACAATTCTTAAAATGCGTTTAAGTGATGTCCATCATTATACCTACGACACTCTTGTACTTAATGGTGTACGTTGTAAATTGATTGAACGAAATATTCCTATATTTACATAAAAATATAAGACTGATTCGAACGAACTTTATGATACAGAATGGCGAAAGACGTGGCAGAAACGTTATATGGAAACCAATTATTTAAAGTGTTGTACCTTCATATTATACCTACCTATGTATTGCAAAAAGGCCATTATTGTTCCGATTTGAAAATAAAATACAGTGGAAAAGGAAACTAACGTTAAAACCAACCAGATACGCTTCAAGCTCAAGCACAAACAATAACGTAATTTAATATATTGTAATAGTGGAGTTATCGGTTTTTGTAATTAGACGCGTCAAATCGGTTTTTCAAGGATATAAAAATACATTTAATCATTCTAATTAAATGCAAGCACACGGGAGGATGATTAAAGTCATAAAGGGATTTGAAATTAAATTAGATATTGCAAATGCAAAATATATATATTTAAATTTCACCGATGGATTTTCAAAGATTCTTTGTTATATTAAGCAACAGCTTTTGCAAAGATTTCACGGTTTAAAAAGATTTAAAAAGGATTGGAAAAAGTATACCTAAAAATATTAATTACCTATCCGAATTTCGACATTAACCTCCATAATTGGATGCAATTGAAATGCAGATTATCGATCTGCAATTTAGGCTAATGTGGTCTGACAAATTTTTGAACATACGGAAGCAAATTGAAGACTTGGAACGTCATCACTTGTCACAGAATGAAGAATTAGAATGCCACATTGAAAATCCTTTAAAAGTATCTAAAAGAAGTCGATAATCTGATGTGATCTCGGCGAGTGGACAACCACTGAACAAATGCCGTCATACTGTAGTACCAAGGTCCATTAAACCATAACAGGGCTGCCTTATTAAAATTCACTGATTCCATGAACACATCAAGTTTGGAAAATGTAAATTGCAACGAATAAAATAGAAAAGAGTGTAAACAGCTCATCAGCAGTGGATTGACTGCGGCCAGGCACGCACACAAGAGGGGGGACTTTAATCCGGATCACCCCCAGAAACAGAAAAATTACAAATTATTTAGGTAAATGGAATATAATTCCTAATATTCTTTGTCAGACCCTCATGACTGTGGATAATTACCTGGATGATTAAGGTATCGAACAGCCTTATGAACGAGTTGGTTCTACATCTATTGACACCTACGAGGTCCTAAGACACGCAAGGTACTGGAAAACCCGTGCCATTCATAAATTGGTTATATTAATAAACTCTCTGGGACTTACTTAATGAGTCCGTAAACATCTGCGGGTATATTCTATATAGGTACAAGGCGACTATCGACCGCTAAAGTGATAAAGTGATAGCATTTATTACATATTTGTATTGAGGTATTATAATTGTTGCAATAAGTTAGCCGTCTAAACAGTCAAAACTGTCTGTCTCGCTCTAAATTTTATCACAACCAACAGAGGTGCTGTTAAAATATAGCACTTATTGCAACAATTAGGTGCTAATACTTCGATACAAACCTACCCTAAGATTGATAATATTTATAACTTTATCACTTTAGCGGTCGATAAGTATAGAATAGACCCACGGATGTCCAAAGTGTTATCTCGGAACATAAAATTCAGATATATTTAGAAAATACTTCGGAAGCTAGTCCATTTTTCTGTGTGCGCGCCTGACTGCGGCTGATGATGATTGGAAGTAAAGAAAATCCATAACGCAATTTCATCGAGTACCTACTACCTTGGTACTCAACATGTCTCCATATGTAAATGTTCATATGGAAACAAGATGCAGTGGCCGGCTGGCGGTCATCCGACTGCCGGGCGCGGGACACCACGTGACAGGGGGACATTCATTTTCGTTCGCTGCCGACGGGACATGCCGCGTAGACCGGGTGCGCACACCAGACCCGGATTCTAAGGGTTTTTTCATGTGTATAGCAAATAGTTTCCAAAGGTAGGTAACCAACTAAAGGTATTCACATTTATAATTGACTACTTAATTATTTTATTCAACGAATAATTCACAAGATTTAAGAATGTACCATTCTAATTATTGAACATACATAATTTTGAAAAACACTTTCTGAGAGAATATATTATAACCAATAGAAAAAATCTTTTTTGAAAAAAGTAAGCCACCCCGGCAGGGAATCGAACCCTGCATCTCCCGGGTTTACGCCCCATCCGCGCATTACCTCTATGCTACGCAGTGACATACTAATTGCGACAAATTTTAACTATTGGCCACTTATAATACCCACTCATCAGCGCTCTTCCAAATCAAGCTACTTTGGCAATCGATTTTTGTTTATTAAATCAAAATAGATACATATTACTTCAATAATTACTAACCGACGTCGCCGAAAAAATATTGGAGAAATCCACCATCCTATAGGCGGTATAATTTGTTACAATAAGTTAGCCATCTAAACTGTCAAAACTGTCTATCTCGCTCTAAAAGTTAGCACAGCCAAGAGAGGGGCTGTTAAAACATAACACTCTTTGACAGTTTGGACGGTTAACTTATTGTAACAATTCACTGCCTCATTATATAAATATGATAAACTACCGGCGAAGGCGGCTTGTGTATTGAATAGACCAGAGGGGGGCAAACTGCGGCCCGCGGGCCGCATGTGGCCCGCCGGGTATTTTTTTGCGGCCCGATATCATTAATTGTACTTATGATAACGAATAACTTTTTTATATATTTTTTAAAAAATATTGACAATAGATTAAAATTTGTTTAGCAATAGTACGCGATCCATTTTCAATAGATATTGATAGTGTACCGACAGAGATACAACTTGAGATTATTGATCTGCAGTGTGACACTGATTTAAGAGAACTGCATCGTCGTGGAGAAATCTCCAAATTTTACAATGCCCTCAATTTAGACAAATTTGACTAACTTAAAGATTATGCAAGAAAAATTTTCATTATTTTTGGATTAATCTATATATGTGAACAAACATTTTCGATCATGAACCTCAATAAAAATTCTTTACGATCAAATATCTCCGATGCCCATTTACAAGCAGTTTTGAGAATTTCAACTACAAAATTAAAACCTGAATTTGAAAAAAATGTTCAAAAATGTACAACAGTTTCATTCTTCTCATTATTTTTTTTATAATGTTTATTTTTCGTGATAATAAATAGTGTATATCTAAAAATGGTATTTTACTTGCGGCCCGCCACTCATTTTGAATTCTTGAATTTGGCCTTCCAGCCAAAAAGTTTGCCCTCCCCTGGAATAGACCCACATATAGATGACAGCGATTTAGAAAATTAATACTAAAATCGCGGCACTACCACACCGCACCACGCGTCAAGATACGGTTGTCGTATTAGATGCCAGAAACCTGTCAAATGAAATTTTCCAGAACACATCCTCCTAAGCATAATATGAGTCATAGATTTTCCGGTTCTTTTGTCGGACAAACTTTGAATAACACCCCATTAATAATATATATTACAAGCTGTCTGCAAGACCTAGCAAGACAGACTGGCGACCGCCAGCTGGCTCAGCTAGTATAAATTATTTCTACAAAAATTTGTCTAATAATTGACTTATGAATGTCATTGCAATCGACTGTGGAAAGGAAAAAGGGCGTAATCCATACAAATAAAATTTTACAGGGGGCACAATAACGTTTTTGTTATGGTTTTCGGTCAAAGTTAAGATAAAAATAGACGTTTGAATTCCTGAATCTGAATTCCAACAAATCTGACGGTTAATTCGTTTTTCCCACTTCACTTTCTTCTTTTTCCAGCTAAATTCGGATAATAAATTGGCGTTTGCTGCTTACATCCTTTGGACACAACGTGTATTTAGTCATATACAAAGTTATTATCTAATAAAACCTATTTTGAAAAAATGAGGGTTACACCCTTTTTTTCTAAATTCATAATTATAAGAAATCATATTGGTGAGAGCTTTTTCACGTACCCAACTCCGACCTGTGCTTAATCCGCTCGAGAAGCCTCGCGCCCCACCCCGCCGCAGCACTGAACGCGATTTTTTTTGTTGCTTTATCTTGCATCTCTGCACAGATAAGCTCGCGAGACCACTATCTCAAAGAGCTTTCGCTCATACAACATTTACCAAATATATATATGTGTATTCATATTAAATAATGTACATACCTACTACTAATTTATTCTGTAATAATAATTAATTCATTTATTTACATAATTTATTTAGTAAAAATAATATTGTGTCATTACAGTTTTTAACTAGCGACAGATAGACACACAAACATCGTTGGTATTCAATCACATTAGTAAAATAAAAACGGTACAAGTCTGTTTACTGGCAGCAAGGCGGGAACAACGGCAATTTTCATGAATTCAAGAATGGTAACCTAACCTAATCTAATCTAACCTAACGAATAATCCAGTATATTAGCTATCCAGTATATAGAATTTGTTTGCCGCTGTCTTCCACTAGATAAACAAGAACCAATAAAACGTATAATCTGGGAAAAATGCATTTTTTCATAACTACTTAAGTCAGAGAACTCAGAAATAATGGGAACTGAAATACATAACGGGTAAGGCGATAGCAGGTAACCGACTCAGGTAAGTAAGAATCCGGGTCAAACTTACACACATGTCAAGAATACGTTTTACGTCGAATACTGAAAACTGCTCTCGGTTTATACATTTACGCTCGTTTAATGTTGGTGTAGTACACACACTGTCGCACGTGCATAATGCGTGCTTCATTTTCGTAGGACACTCACACATTCAAAACCCTGCATCAATATGCGGCGTATTGAATATAGCCTATCGGTATTCTAATTATTATCTGTTCTGTGACCTAAGTATTTGATACAATGACCCAATAAGTTAGGCGTATAACTTACAACTATTCCTCATAAAAACTCTTTTGATATAACCCCCATAGGATATATGCTCTACTTATGAACGAATAAGGGAGTTAACTTTTTTTGTTTAAATAAGTTTTTTTTTAATAACTGACTCCAACATGGATGAACGATGGCCAAAAGTATGAGGTATCTACAAATTTTGAAATAAAAAATATATGCACTTTCGAACCCTGATATTTTGTGAGGTTGCGGTCCTGGTTCTGGTTCCAAAATAACTAAAGTGTTACCAGGGCTCCAGGGTTCGATGCCGGTTCCATTTAATTTTCTGACAGAAAGTAAGTTAAAAGTCTGTTGTTAATTGAAAGGTTCTATCGCCTGGGTATAACTAGGGTAGTCGGAAACAGGCATGCAGTAGGGTAAGGGGATGTATTATCGTGATAGATTTTACAAAGTACTATATATAACTGTAAGCTTGCATAATATTAAAAATGTGAAATATGTAATGGAAATGGCCATGCTTCACCTTAATGATGAACATTAAATGGACTTTGTAAACATAATAACTATTCTTTTTTTTACAATTTTATTTGAAACGAAAAATTTTGGTAATATCGTGACAAGCACAGTTAATACCGTGATACTGGTAAGGTAATATCGTGAAAACTAGAATAAAAAGGAAATCAGCGAAAATATTTATTTATAGATGAAAGAGATACTGACATTGGTATTTTTATCTACAGATTGATTAATTAATTGAATATTTAAATTAATTGAATGTTTAACTTAATAAATTATATTTGAACACTCGTCACACATGATGTAAAGTTCATCATCGTCTAGTGCAATGTTCAAGCAATCGTTATGATATGGACGAATGCAATAAGAACACTGTACCAAATTTTCCCATTCTTCTCTTTTGCATCATGAGAATATGTTAATCCACATGCACCACAGATCCAATCTTCATCAGTATTTTTTAGTTTTCTGGCGTTTCTGTTTGATTTTTCTTTGTTTTGGCTGTTCTTTTCTTTTTTAATAGCCTCTGTTGAAGTAGATGCATGACTGATGATCTCTATATCATTCAAATATTTTGCTGACGAGTCGGACTTTCTTTTTGTTGTGGTTTTCGTTTTTTCAATAGGCAACACATCTTCAATGTTTTGATCAGCCATTACATTTTCATCAGCACTTGTAATTTTTTTTTGTTAAACGAGAAGGTGCCATAGCGTCTGAGTTAACAGCATCCTTACAAAAAGGGAAAATCCCACATTTTTTGAAAGCATTTTGTATATTACAGGATGTGAATGATTTGAAATAAGCCGGATTTAACATGGAGTGAAAATTGGTTCTGTCTGGTTTTTCTATCGGATGATTTTTCATATGATCCTTCACGCTATCATTGCAATGGTGCTTAAGGGACTTATAGACACCAACGTCCAATGGCTGTAGGATGTGAGTGTTGTGTGCCGTAAAAGTGAACAAATAAACTGAATTATCCTTCGCCAGATTAATCACGTCTGGAGTTATGTGCGAATCAAGAAGCAGAACTACAGGAATAGCGTGAATGATGATTTTGAAGCTGCATAAATTTTCATTTCACCTTCTTGCACTAATCGTAAAGCACGATCTATATCTGAAGATGCGTGTTATCTCCTTTTTGGATTCTTTCGCTGTCGCAGCCATATTTGAATCAAAGAAATTATACTAATATAGGCAATATCGTGATAAAAAAAAACCAACGAAAACCGGATAAATAACTATCAAGTAATAATGCCGACCGTATAATCTGTACGTACATATATTAATATAGCAGTAAAAATGTGTTAAAACATTAAAACAGTTCATTCAAAAATAGGTCGTCAAAATAACATGTAATTTTTTGAAAACAACCTAACAAATTCATCGGCTAACTTAAGGAATTTTGTTCAATATTTTATTAAATTTTGAACAAATACCAACAAATATAGTAAGGTTGATCTATTATCTATCGATGTTGTGCAGAAAAAAAATAACTTACCGGTTACCAGTTAGATAATTTTACGAAAAACTGAGCGTATATGTTGCAAAAATCAGTTGAACACGTCTGGGCAGGTTCGCGAATTAAAAGTTTTTGTACTCGCTCGACAGCGTCTTAGCGATCAATCTGAAAATACCATTGTCCTTTTCACTCCTTTGACTCATCGTATGCGTTGTTTCATATTCGTCACCAGGCTAGGTAATATCGTAATATCGAATTGAAAATGTATCACGATATTACCTATATCACGATAATACATCCCCTTACTATATATAATATTTTTATATTACCTACATAATACATTAACATGATTAATTCCAGCTATATTATCTGTACTATGTAACTGACTTAATTTATTTATTTACATATGAAGAATATTTAGATGATATTATTATATGAAATTATCTTCAATCTGTATTTTTTTCATCATCATTTTAAATTTCCAGAAAAACCATCGACATTTATATCGATTATAAGGCAAATTTTCTCTCTGGCAAGCAAGATACTCGTAAGCAAGCCACGAAGGCCTGTCAGACAACATTGGGCTTTTAAAAGGGGGGAAGTGGATATACGTCTGAATGACCCCCTCTCAGTTGTCCACGGTCCCCGCCACTGCCCTCTTCGCGGATTCTGTTTCTACTACTGCCTTTTTATGCATATCGTCACGCTGTCACAAGAAATCTGGAAAGCAGGGCTCGAATTGAATCGGAACAATATTTTTTGCTGCTGCTTTCACCAATAAATATTTAACCATGTATCAGATATCGTGTATTAAGTTGAATCTAAGTTATCTCTCTTAAGTCAAATTAATGGCAGATTGCTATTATGTATGTCATAATAACTCTATAGTGTGGTGCAGTAACTTCAAGTAACTTACTATCATATATACTATTTTTCACACAGTATCTACTAAGGGTTTTGTAGCTAATTCAATCTTGACAGATGAAGTAGCATGGAATGTGTTATAGCTGTCGGCAGGGGCGAGGGGTTGAGGTAGGCTATTAAGATCCGCCATAAATAGTGCAGACTAAACTTTGTCAGTCATACGTATCTGTTTTCATTGAACTAAGACTACAATTTACAGATGATGTCGGTTCCCTGCGAAACCAAACCATAATAGATAATAGTCATAAAACACTGGTCTATCTATAAAATATCTAAAATTATTCCATTAAATCATACATAATTTTGAAAATCTTATAGTGATAGAATAATATTTCTTATCTATTATAGTTTGGTTTAGGCAGGGCGTGATGATTTTAAAGAAATAACCATCAACATGACGTGTAATATTATGTATTTCTAATTCAACGAAAACAAATAAGCATGAATGAAAATTTATCCATAATTTATATCAAAACTACTAGGGTTCAATCGATTTTTAAAAACTCACCAGCATTATCTGTAAATTGTAGTCTTAGTTCAATAAAAACAAACACGTATGACTAACAAAGTTTAATGTGCACAATTTATGTCGGATCTTAACAGCCTACCTTCACCCTTCGCCACTTGCCGACGATATATATACATATACAATAAATATGTAATATTATTACTAATTTATGTAAATGTAAATGGAGTTAGCTGGTTTGGAGATTAAGCAGTCGAATTATATTATCCTTACAAGAGAGAAGAAAAAACTAAAATAAAAAACATAAGCAATGTTATACAATAAAATAAATTTGCAAAAACACAGCACTTCACTAAATCAAATATATCTTTGGGGAGCGCTAATGGTGCCTGATAAGCTTGACACGAGGAAACGGTTCTGACCCAGAATATGTCATAGTGTTTTTTTTTATTTATGAGACTTTAATAGGGTGAAACATACAGTTCTAATGTTATATAATGCTTATCTATTCTTATAGTTAACTGTTAAAAGCATTATTATAACATATATATAGAGTCATCATGATTGTAGCGACATGTCATCGTCGTAGATTGGGCTAAAGACATTTCGTAATGCTCTCCGCTCGAATACCAGTAACATCCAGATCGTCAACCGTAGTAAAAAATACCTACACATCTCAATAATATTCTATGCAGGTGTATTTTCGTGTTTTTTCCAATTATTTTGCCGTATTTTATTTAAATTAACCTATTCATGCCCGGCACGTCGACCGTGGGGTGAGCAGTGTAGGGACATAATTTAGTGTCCTCGCCGTGCGCCTGTGTGCTACCGCCGAGCGCCGACTTCGGCCGCACTGCGCCTGCCCAGCGGCGGACACTGCTCGACCGCTGCGCTGACCAACTGAGGGGAGGCGATTCCAACAGGGCTATTCTAAATAGTTAACACGGTAACACGTTTCCGTTATTTTTACTGCTTCGAAATAACACGAATATTACTCGGAGCAATTCCATAAGCAAGGCTGTTATCTAAAACAGTTGTTAGCACAAGTCTTACTTGGTGGCCGTATTAAACGACCGGAATATGACATATCATATTAATTAATCATGTTTTTTTATTCAATTTGGAGTTAAGTGATATGTTAGAATAGCGCTGGTCGCCACAAAAGCCTACTTTGTTTTATTGCGGACGTGAAGTTTTCTTCACCTAGTTTTGTGTATCCGTATTGGTATAGCTTTATTTTTTTTGTGCTTATTAAAATATTTTAATTAATTAGAATCATTTTTATTTTGTTAGTTATACGTGGCCCTCTCTCCCATGGGCACTTTTATTATATTAAGTCTCAGTAAACTCATTCAAAGTACACTTGAGTGCGTGGCAACCTCGTTCTTTGGTATCTGCTTCTGAGACGTTCCCAGGCGTAAACAACTGCTGATGCCTCACTCCCAAACGCAGGGCCTCGTTGTACTCTCAATTAAACTGAGTGTGGTGTGGGGCGGGTTGCTTTAGAGGAGTTCATTGTATGCTATGTAATAGCCCTGCCGGAATGAGCCAGTAAATCATCAAGAGATTCTAGAACGGCTGTCAATAGTGTGTCTGAGATGGTTTCTATATTTTTTTTTGCATATATTGGTCGTCGTTGTTCAGATGATCTCGAGAGATTTGTGGTTTTGAGTAGCTTACAAGGAAGACAAAGCAGATGACGATAGTCGACACGACCAAATGAAAGAACTTACTAGGGAGAGACTTTACTCTGCCCTAAGAGAAGCAGAGGACCACGAAGACGATCAAAATATCGTTGCATTTCAGAGTAGTCATGATCCTAAGCCATGCGAGAACGACCGAGAAGAAGATGCATAGTGTGCTTGATGAAAAGAGTTTTTAAAATCACCCCTGATTAATATAATAAATACCGAAAAGCAAAACCTGCCTCATAAAATAGAGGACGTGTGCAAGTTTTAAATAGTAGTAATTCATATAATAATAACCGATAATGACTTTATCAGCGGCGCACCCAAGATTTAATATTGGGGGGGGCCAAGGAGGAGAATGTAAATTAGTCCCATAGACTCTTTTTCTTCTTCACAGCATAATTTCTCGTTTATCGGTCTTTTGTCTATTGCACTCGGTGTACCTATACCATGATCCCCACATCCTGAAACGGGCCCTCAGGCTAGGATATTTGGCGGGCCCCCTACCTACCGCTAAGATTAAATGCAGTGTGAAACACTACATTAACGTTTTTCAAATTGTGTTTTAGTTCAAATTAAGGGTACTTATACAGTGAATTATTGGCGATTTTTAATACATCTACTTTAATAATGGAGCTGTCGAGTATCGACACATAATAATCAAAAAATATATTGCACAATTATATAAGTAATTGAAATATTGAAAATATTCATGGCCATGAAGTGTAATAGCGCCGCAGGCGACTTTTTTACTATTGAAGCTAATTTATGATGTGTGTTTATCTCACTTATCTGGTCAACCCGACACGCCGGGCCCCCCACAGCCCGGGCCTCCTGGCTAGAGCCCTGTCAGCCCTCCCCAGCCATGACCTACACCACTCCGGAATTCGGGTGGACACCGAGAATTTTTTGACAGTTCCCTTAGGTATTGGGTTTCTAAAAAAACCTGACATTAGTGTTTCGAAATTTTTGTGCTAGAAATTAAAATCTAAGAATTTTTTTCTAAAAAGGGTGCTGGAGAATTATGACAAATCATTTTTTTGCCGTGTGGCTTTCGATGTCAATGTTTAAAATCATTCTGATAATTTTCATGTTTGGGGGGTGCCAGGGCCCCTTGCCACCACTTGCGCCACTGGTGTAAACCACTCCAGAATTCGGGTGGACACCGAGAATTTTTTGACATTTCCATTAGAGATTGAGTTTCTAAAGAAACCCGACATTAGTGTTTCGAAATTTTTGTGTTAGAAATTACAATCTAAGAAATTTTTCTAATGAGGGTGCTGGAGAATTTCAAATCATTTTTTGCCGTGTTTTTATTTGTCTAATCTATTGGCTTTCAATTTCAAGGTTTTTGGGGGGGGGGGCAAGGCCCCTTTCCCCCCCCCCTGGGTGCGCCACTGGACTTTATCATATATATTATTAAATAAAATTATGTAAAAAATCTTAAATATGTACCGTTTCCCCATTGTTGTGAATAACTGATATAAAAACGATGCCATAAATAAACTAATAGCCATTTCATAAGCAGTAATGTTGCATTTTTCTTTGTCAACTTTATAGGCAACAAGATGTCTTTGCATAATGCTCTTAATTTATTGCCGACTTCATCCGGCGATAGACGCATTTTCTTTCATGATTTTATAATGCAGAATGTTTTATTGCCATACGAAATAATATATAAATGTTCTTATTAATATTATAACCTTCCGTGGGTCTTTTCCTTCTCTAGCATTTATTTCCTACTAGATTATATCCAAAACATCCTGTCAAAAAACAAAGGTCTACTGGATACAAAATTTGATTTGCCAAAAGTTGCTTTTTTGCAAAGCGTGACAGATTGTTAATTAGCAAAAAGACTTTAATGTCCTGAAAATATACATACAATAATTGACTACTCATTTACTTCAAACATTATATAAATCATGCACAGGGAACTCAGAAATAATGGAAACTGGAATACCTACCGGGTAAGGAGTAGCAGGCAAGCGATCTCGATTGCGGAAGAATACGGGATAAAATTAAACACGTGTCAAGAATACGTCATACGTCGAATACTGACAACTGCTCTCGGTTTATTTATTGACGCTCATTGGTGTATTACACACGCTATTGCACATCCATAATGTGTGGTTCATTTTTGTAGGACACTCACACATTCAAAACCTTGCGTCAAAATGCAGAGAATTGAATATAGCCTATCGGAATTCTATTTTTACAACGTTTTTCTTAGCTCGTATTCTTATTTGTTCGGTGGTTCTTTGTCCGGTACAAATCTTGCAATCGATTTTTAACTAACTTCCCGACTAGCTAGACATTTGAAACTTTTAGAATACATCAGACCAAGATGCCAATGTATTTTTTAATACTTGTATCCATCTTTAAGCAGAACTGACTTCATTTTCAGTTAATACTGTTTTGTATGGAAAGTTATTTCGGAAAAATCCATAAAAAGTAAAAGACTATTATTCGTTGCTAAGGGGGTAGTCCTAGAAACTAAATTATTAATATATACGTGCGTTACTATGGAAATCAATATGACATGTCAAGAAGTACAAACTTTTTTGATCGTTTAAGCTAGTCAAGTCAAGTCAAGTTTATATGGTTCAACAGAATTTAAAAACTTGTATATAAAAAGTTCTTTTTATCTTGTAATTTATTACTCTGTTCTGTGATCATTCACGACGTCCAACGCATCAATCACATGATGAATTTCGGTTGATCGTGGAATCGATCGACCAAATCGAAAACAACTTCTAATGCTTCACAGCCAAACGTAGGGCGACACTACTTAATTATATTAACAAATATGGCAACAATGTATATTTTATATTGTATCTGCATATTATTATTTTCTCCATTTCTTGGTAAGGTAGAGAACTGTTTTACTTACTAAGCGTGCGTTTACACGTTAGAATTTCCTCGGCACGAATTAGGAGCATTTATTATTATACCTACCCGAGGTAATGTACGCTTCACAAAAATCCGATTACTTTGACTTCTACTGCAGAGTGCTTGCAGGTCTCTCCAATTGCAGGGAAATTCAATTACAGCAATGTCAAACTTACAAAAATGATTATAAAATACCTTAGTGATTTACCTATATACATATTCTTACGTAGTGTTTAGGTATATTCTTAATCAACAATGTAAAAAAACAGTTGTTTTCATGAATTATTGATTATTTTGTATATTAATCGAAGACGTAGGAATTGTCTTTATTTGACGTCATGGCCTCGGAGGGAGGATATTCGATACAATATGATGATTTATGATGAAGTAGCTGGAAGGAGGTTGTAGAAAATGTAACGTCACAAAACCAATAAGATGTACACTAGATTGTTTCTAAGAAAATATTTTGTCAGAACATTATAATGAAAACAATCACTTTCAACGAATTTATTTTTTAATGAATGGGCGATTTTATAAATATGACGATAAAGGTGGGGGTCAAAAATACAGAAAATTGTAAAACGTCATTAATTATCGACAATCCAATCAGTGTGATTCTATCTTTTTCCTCCCCAAATCTCGTCAACTGAATAATATGGATTGAACAAATGGCTGAAAATATGCATAATAGATAAAAATGTAGCAGCTCATTTTTAACTTCTCTGTCTTGAATGCGTAGATATCTATCAATGAGGTTTGATTTTTCACTGCGCTAAAGAAGACGTTCTTACAAACGAGAATAGTATATTGCATACCAAACCCGCTATAAAATCTCATTAGCTGAAAACCACACCATACTAATCAGTCGATATATAATGCGATGCATACCGTTTAATACCAATACGCAGAACAATGAATGACTCCATAAACTATAAGAAAATGTGTATGCATCAAATCTATGTGAATTTAGTTAAATTCTTATTCTATATACTCGTGGTTTCTAGGTATATAGAATATAATTATAAAGAAAAAAATACTTACCATAAAATTTATTAACTACAAGTATTTATGAAGGTATATGTATGTATAGGCTTACCGTACGTCCCGGTTTGACCGGGGTTGTCCCAGTTGCGCACATTGGTCCCGGCGTCCCGGCCGGTTTGACATTTTGTCCCGGCTGCTGTTCCGAGTATGATTGTCAATAATAAATTGCCATAAAACTGTCATTGTTGTGCAAATATATAAATTTATTCATATCCCAAATACTAAATAGGGTATGTTGACAAGTGGGTCCAATTATTCAAAAATTTTCAAGAGCAACACATCGATATACCCAATCTAGTGAAAATTATTCAATACAATAATATGTTGTGTCCACCAGGAAAGTCCGCAGATTTTGAGTGTTTTTTCTCGATCATGAAACACATTTGATCGGATGACTGAAGCCGTATGCAGGAGTCTACGGTACGGGCGCTACTATACTGCAAATTGAACTTATTATGCATTACGTGCAACTTTTTTATGAGAAATTGAAAAAAAAAAAGTGCTGAAAAAGTTCATTACAGCGACCATACGACTGGTACAATAGATAAATAAATTTAAATTTCTACACCAGACCTTTTGCATTCTTCTTTTGTACATACATTTAATAATAAACAATGTCTGTTGTTTAAATCTGCGGGCTATGTAAACAACCCCCGAGGGCAAGAGAAGAGGGAAATTGAGATGGCGGAACTGCATCATCATCATCATCATCAGGGGCGCGACAACCCGGTGTGGGCCCTGGCATCCTCCAACAGCTCCCTCCACCTGTCCCTATCCAGTGTGGCCGCTTTCCAATTCGGTACCTCCAGAATACGGCAGTCACTGGCAGCTCCATGCAACCAGCGAATCTTTGGCCTGCCTCTTCTTCCACGCCCTATTGGATTGCTGGACATCACTCTCTTTGCCGGTTCATTGTCATTATACGGTGCACATGACTTAGCCATCGCAGTCTCCCAATCTTAATTGATTGAACTGCGCTGCAATCTTCGTACAGCCCGTAGAGCTCAGCATTATATCTTCTCCTCCAATTGGTGCCGTCCTTGATCAGTCCATATATATGGCGGATAATTTTTCTTTCAAAAATGTTCAGGTCTCGTTCATTTCGCAAAGTTAATGTCCAGGTTTCCGATGCATAGGTGAGCACTTGCTTTACAAGTGTCTTGTAAAGAGTGCTTTTAGTTCGGCGCATACTATGCAGGACTTAAAATGTCTTAACAGGCCAAAGTAGCATTGATTTGCAGACATGATTATCTTGTTGATTTCTTCTGTAATATCATTATGTCGAGTTACAAGATAGAGATCCAATGTATATGAAGCTGTCGACCGCATCAAACTTGTATGCACCAATATCTAACTTTGGTGCGCCTTCTCGTGGTGTGACATAGACAGGCATGTATTTAGTTTTTGCCTCGTTTATTTGTAAGCCCATTCATTTGGCAGAGGCTTCTAGTGCTGTGAATGCCTTTTTTTAGCGCCAATTCTGATATGGCAATGATGTCAATATCATCGGCATACGCCAGCAGCTGCACAGGCTTAGTAAATATCGTGCCGCTGCCACGGGCATCAATCTTTGCATCGCGTACCGCCTTTTCTAGCGCAATATTGAAAATAAGGCATGCCAGAGCGTCACCTTGCCTGAGGCCATTCAGTGATATAAATGGCTCGGATATTTCTGCTTGAATTTTCACCCGGCATTGTACTGGTGTCATTGTCATCTCTACAAGTTTAATTATTGTTGATGGATGAACTGCGCTAGAAGGGATTTAAGAATGCTCGATCAAATCAACTGGAGAGTGTCAGCGCTGGACCGTCCAGGATGGAGGAAGTTTTTGAAGTAGGCCAAGACCCGCCAAAGGTTGTAGTGGGATAAATGATGATTAGCATATCAAGTATATAGAAAGTATTAAATGGCATTATAATGGATTTGTGAAATATTGGCGGAACCGTATAAAGAAGTATGGTGTCAAATAGGAAACACGATTTTGAAATTGAATCGATTTTAATAAACTTAATATAAAATATTCAGCAAGAATGGCAAATAGGAGCTTTTTCAGATAGTTAATTGTTATGGTTTTATTGAGAGCTTTGAAAGTTCCTGCTTTCCGTTTTATATTATCGGCATTTCCAACCACCGCTTGCACTGCTTTAGGAAAGTCAACAAATCACAGTTGCAAGTTGCAGCCTGCACAATAATTAGCTGCAAAAGGTCTCTTCTGTTCTATATAATAGCGAATTATTTAACGACACGCTGCTCGATAGTCGATAGCGTCGAGAGAGCGGTGATAGCCTCAGATAAGCCCGGATAGAAATACATTTTCACCCATTACAACACAAAATTTAATCTTTATGAATACCTAGTGCATTTAAATAAATAAAACATTCGTGAAAATATTATTTACTTATTGTATATATGACCTGGTTCGCCATTATTTGCGATAAATAATTCATCATCATCATCATCATTAGCCTGAATCTATCTACTGCTGGATGAAGGCCTCTTCAAGCTGCTTCCACTTCTCTCGGTCCTATGCATTGCGTTGCCACGTACTTCCGCAGAGCTTTATCATTTCATCGATCCAGTGGCCTCTAGGTCTACCTTGCGGACGTTTTGTACTTCTTGGATACCACTGGATGACTAGATTTGTCCAACGATTGTCTCTTCTTCGAGCTATGTGTCCAGCCCATCTCCATTTAAGGCTTTTAATAAACTCTATAACATCGCAAACCCTTGTCTGCTTCCTTATCCACTCATTCCTCTTTTTGTCCTTTCGCGTTATGCCCAGCATGCACCTCTCCATACCACGTTGTGATACTCTAAGTTTCTGTATCTCTCTTTTACTTAGGGTAAATAATTCAACTATGGTTTATTTACGTTTATATATAAAACTGGGACTCACGATTGTACTCGGTCAAAACCAAATGCCGCCTATTCGACGCTTGCATTCTGTAGCGAATCATGGCACGTTACAAAGGCTCAGAGCAACCGTATACTGAGCTTCGAAAACATATGTTTGCGACGAATACTGCGTGGTATGACTTTAGGAGCAACGAGGAGATAAGAAAATGCACCAAGCAGCCTCTCATTACGCTGAAAGTGAAGAGGCGACGTTGGACCTGGCTCAGTCACGTGCTGCGGATGCCAGAAGAGAACCTCAACCTGGCTTGCCTGTTCTTCAAGCCGACCGGATTCCGGCGTCCTGGAAGGTCGCTAAATACTATCTACAGAGTGTATACGGCGGAGATACAGGATGCTGGTTTGACCTGGAATGAAGCAAGAAGACTGGCGAGCGACAGGGATTCTTGGAGGCGCCGCGTGGTGTTAATATGCCCCTATTAAGGGGCGGATATGGCCAAAGAAGAAAAAAGATATATAAAACTTATTGTACATAATTTAATAACATTTTCTTTGTTTTAATAGGCATTCTCAAGTGAACAGTTATTTTATTATATTGTATTTACGACAGTAACAAAAAGACAAACATAATTCCATGAAAATTTACTTAGCTTTACAGAATACATAATAATATATCTAGTTAATTCAAGTAAAAACAGGACTCGAAATGTACCGGAGCGCACCGTAGCGCTGTTCCGGTTCATGAAATCAGCAAAATTATCATTCTGTCTCGTGGAAAAAATATTATGCTATATAGATGGGAATGGGACGACTGGCCTCCGGACAATTGGACGCCGCACTGTCGTAGACACGTGTAGACAAGGTATTTTAATCAGTTTCTATCTATTACTTAGTAGTTTGAATTGATTTTACTCTTAACATAATGTATTATTCATCGCAGATTGAAAATTACCATGCCTAAGATCGGCATGCATAATCTAAGATTTCGATACTAAGGATAAGTCACCGAAAAGCATGACTTAACTATGGACAATCCTGAGTACAGAGTTAAGGAATCCTTAACCATAGACTACTTTTGTTATGAACACGCCCCCTTCTATATTACCATTTACCACTGACAGCTGCTGTCAAAATAAATTCGTAAGTCTATAAAACAATCCATACACTCAAATTCATTTAACAATGTATCTCAATATGGATATTGATAGTGTTAATTCGTTTGGCATGTACTTGCAGAATATTATTTTACTTTTATACGCCAGCCCACAGAAATACAAGATGTCAAATGATAAAATGACATTTGACGCCATGTTACCATGTTAAAAAAATATCTTGCGATGCCTGTGGAATCACGTATAATGACTTATAACGGAAACATAAGAGTATTATAATTAAATATTAATATGTATTTATAGTTATTGCATTTATAAAATGCAGTTGTCATATTTTTGTCATCGTTTAACAATTATAAAATAATTTACCTAAACTATAGGAAAGAGAATTTTTAAATATTGTATTATTTTCAATAGAATTGATCTTAACTAAGGACAATGTTTCTGCATAGTGTTTTCTGCTAAGGAAATTTTAGTTATGACAAATGTTTCTGCATTCCGCTCTAAGGCTTTATATAAAATAAAAAACCCTTTTTTCGTTGTAACTTTAACATATGCACGATTAAATCATTATTTACGTCTGCATATTTACATTCTCACCAACTTTTAAATCATAATATAGTCATTGAAATATAAATAATAATATTCAATATTTTTTTAAAGTACCTATAAGTACCTAACGTCTATTTATTTTTGAATTCCGTGGCGTCCAGTTGTCCGGTGCCAAATCGTCCTAGACCCATATAGATAGCTATGTTAATATTTTCGGAAAATTATCGAGCGCTCCTTTTCGTAAAATTTTCTATTTCGAACGCTGAGTAAGGAATTATTTATATATATTAATAATTAACGATAAAAAAATTAACTTTATATATTTCTAAAAGTACTCAATATAGTTAAGATTTTTTATATTTTTAGAAGGACTCTAGTTCCAGTTTTGGTTCTAGAATGATTACGGGGTCCTCAAGATTCTGAAGCTTTCAGTCGAGTTTCCAGACTTGTACATTAGTGTTGAATTTTCCTGTGTTTGAATCCTTTCAAATTTGGAGCTTTGATACTCTAATACAGTCTTGTTATAACTCCCTTATACAATACTCTTGAAATGCAATATAATATTGAGAACAAATTTAATAATAGTGAATTAAAATTTTGCTATATGGACTTGCATCGAGCTAATTTTTACTAGGAATCGTTCTCCATCCACAACACAGACATGGGCCCTCCAAACCATCACGCCCCGCAACACACACGGTCCTAATTCAGCGTATCACAATACTCTACGTTTGAATGTGAAGCAACAGCAGTTGTTTACGCTTGTGAATGTCTCAGGAGCAGATACCCAAGACTGAGATTGCCACACTCTCAGGTGAGCTTTGATTGAGTTTACTAAAAGACATAATGTAATAAACAGTGAAAGGCACGGAGACTTAACAATGATATATATTATATAAGATACAAAAACAAAGCTAAAAAATACGGATAAACAAAACTATGTGAAGAGATCTTCACGCCCGCAATAAGACGCCGCAATTTTTTTCAATGCAATATAATTGGCCTTTCTGGCAAACAGGTTGGGCAGCCCGATGGGCCCAATAGCTGGTTGGACCGACTTATAACAGATTAATCTGATAGACATAATTTTAGGTTCCCCATCTCCACCCGACACCTGTCATGTATCTACAACTGTGGGATTGCAGTGCCGCCGTCCATGACGCTTAAACGTGTCTGACAGAAAAGATTTTATGTGCTCACTCTGCTAGGAACGAATGGGTTAGAAATCAGACAAGAGTACGTGATGTAATAGACGTTGCCAAACAGCTGAAATGGAGATGGGCGGGGCACATTGCTCGCCGAAAGGACGGCCGCTGGACAAATGCCGTCATCCAGTGGCTGATGATGATGATGACTCTGCTATACCGATACGGAGCCTTTGCGGAGCTTGTGGAAATGCGACCCTGCCTATTCTTTTCTTTCGACCATGTCCGATCCTAATAGGACCATATCGGCCTCCACAGAGTAGAGGTTTGTATTGACAGATTTTGTTTTTACGAGAAATGAATGTCAGCCACTTGCTCAACCTACTAGGCCCATACCATGACACACACAAATTGAAAAACAATATGTGTACTTGCCAGACCCAGGATTCAAACCTGGGACCCACGGCGTTATAGTCCAACGCTTAAGCCGCTCGGCCACCGCGGGCGTATCAAGTGTGCCTATAGAAGGGTGTATAAAGAAAAATAAGTATATTATCAATAAGACAAGCGTCAATGAGAAAAACGTGAGCCGGATAACGTATTACCTAATAACTCTCAAATGAACAATGATGTTAAAACAACACAAAGCTTATAGTGGCTTTGTGTTGTTTTACTATAGACTGGGTAGGTACCTACTCTTTCATTGGCTAGTTACTCATATAAAATGTAGGAGCATGCATATTTTTTATAGAACTAGTATCCTCATAAATTGCATGTTAATAGATTCACTTCCATATTTGATATAGCTAATGACGTAATAGGAAAATCATGTCAATATTTTTTACTGGCGATCGATAGTGATTATTTACAGTTGATACAAACATTTGGTGTTTCATATTTGAGTCTTCACAGAATTTAAACAATACACAAAAATATTTCGTTTATAATTTGTGCATTCTTTTATATCAATTTGTATTGGTACTTTCACTTAATATAGTATTAACAGTGGGTCTATTCTGTATTTATCTTGTATAGTGATAAATAGTAGGTTTGTATCATAGAATTAGCACTCATTGCAACAATTACAATACGTTGGTTGTAATTGTTGTAATAAGTACTATTACTTTTATACAAACCTACTCTAAGTTTGATAATAACTATTATTTTATCACTTTAGCGGTCGATAAGTATAGAATAGACCCACAGCCAATGTTTAATTAACTGGTGACATAGCTATAAATATTGGGTCTGTAGGCAAAAATCATGTATCGGCCCACCTCAGTGTTTCCAATAAAAATCAGAGTTTATATAGGTTACTTATATATTAAGACATTTCTTTTGAGATATTTATCTTTAAGGCCACTTTGCAGATTTTATTTGAAAGCTTCTGCATCCTGATCTAGCGGTCTTCTGGGTCATTCGCAAAGACAATCAAGTGTTCAACCAACGCTCACGTAGGCATGTGAAACATGATCTCTTAATGTAAGACAAATGCAAAAATTACGAGTAGCGCAACGTGGCATGGAAAGGTGCATCTTGGGAATAACGCAGAAAGATCGCAAAATAAACCAATGGATAAGGAAGCAGGCAAGAGTACGCGATGTGATATAGGTCGCTAAACAGATGAAATGGCAATGGGCTGAACACGTTGCTCGGCGAGTACAAAACCACTGGACAACTGCCGTTATACAGTGGTAGCCAAGGGGCCCTAAACGCCCATAGCGATGCTCTAAAATCCGCTGGATAGAAGAACTTCTAAGGTTTGGTGGATGTACGTAAACTATGGACAGAAAAGAGTGAATCATCTAGAAATAGATCGACGGCGGCTGATGATGATGATATTTTATATTTTATTATCTGAAGGTCTATTGTTTCCGAAGCAAGTATTTATAAATACATATATGTAAATCAGTATTGTACCTACTTGAAATAATGCAATGACTGCTGAACATCCATATAGTCTAAACTCATCCTTGAAGGTAAAATACCTCCAAGACGACGCTCTTTAAACGTACCAGCTGTGAATACTACTCAGGAGTTGCACAGAAGTCCAGTCTTTGGTAAGGAGACTAAGGATGGAGAACACCATCATACCACCTCAGGTTCCTTGTTTTCTGGCTTGAAAAAAAAACCTGCATCCCAAGATGGGTGAACAAATTAAATGTATTATAAAAAAACTGAACACTCAAATATATTCTGAATGTTGTATTGGAATGAAGTTGATTGTAAATTAACTCACGAAGTAGAAGAAAGACAGGAAAAGTTACTCAAAAATTAGGTGAGAAAGTATTTTCCGACAAGACTTGACACTATTCAATCGTTCAATCAAATTCGTTAAAAAGACATTTCATATAATAGTTAATATTAACCAACAAAATAATTTTAAGATAGTACAAGATTGTCAATATCTGATTTCCCTCAAAGCACGTAACCTCGTTATGAGCAATCAAAATTTCAGCCACGCGCCAAGTCTGCCCACACATAAATCGTTGGCCGATATCTACTTAGAATAATATTATGTTATAAATACAAATAATTTCCAAAAAAAAGTTTAATACGTGGTAATTATATAAGTGCCAAGGATTGATATCCCGGATATAATTATTCGTATTCTAACTTGCTGTAAAGTAAAAAAAATATTTACGCCACATTAAGCCACAATCGAAATGATTGTATTTTTTTTATTAAAGTATAAATACTTATATAGCTTCGGCTGTAATTCCATCTGTGTGAAAATTCTACCTCAGTAAACTTTTTCTAAATCATAACGAACGAATGTAATTACGCATTAAATTTAAAACTCAACTAACAAATCGACTGCTTTATATAGGCAAATTGTTCAGAAAGGAGAAAAAACTTAATAATTTAATAATAATACCGAGCGAAAATTGGATTGTTGTTTTTTTTACAAATAAGCTGCACTGTGAATTAATACACTATTTTATCTTCCATTTTATATATAAAAAATAATTACAAGATAAAAAGAACTTTTTATATACTTACAAAGTTTTTAAATTTTCTGTTGAATCATATAAACTTGACTTGACTCTTAAACGATCAAAAAAATTGTACTTGATAGAAATACTAAATAATGAATTGTCATTTCATATTGATGTCCATAGTAACGCACGTATATATTAATAATTTAGTTGCTAGGACCCCCTAGCAACCAATAATGATATCGAAATAACTTTTCATACAAAACAGAATTAACTAAAAATGTATTCAATTCTACTTAAAGATGGCTAGAAGTATTAAAAAATGCATTGGCATCGTGTTCTGATATATTCTAAAAGTTTCAAATTTCTAACTGGTCGGGAAGTTAGTTAAAAATCGATTGCAAGATTTGTACAGGACAAATAAGAATACGAGCTAAGAAAAACGTTGTAAAAATAATATATAAAGAGCGGAGTTGTTCCATTTATGATATTATAAATTTGGCATCTGCAGTTGCGTGAATAACAATAACGCATTTACTTATAGGTTTAGGAGTTTGAGCATAGAAAACATGCTTTATAACAAAATACCACCAAAAACTTTGGTCAAAAGTACAGTTAGCTGGTTTGCAGATTAAACAGTCGAAATGCTATTTACGGCAAGTTATACGTAACTGGAGTTACGAATTGACAATCCCGGAATTTCATCATTACTATTTTGTTGATCGCGGAATTACAAAAACCTTTTTATCTGGTCCTCAATATGGCCACATGGTGAATACTGATTGACTCCTTTGGTGGTTTCTAAACATATATTTTACGATAAACGTTCAATCTATTAGGTCACTAGGACATTAATCACTCATTAAAAATAACATGTGAATTTTCCTGATACGCGATTCGAATCCGCGTTACAAACGTCTTATATTTTATCACGTTTTTATTAGCTCGTATGATTGTTTGTCCAGTACAATTTTTTTCTTGTTTGTTCAAATCTTGCAATCGATTTTTAACTAACTTCCCCTTTTAAAGTGAAACTTTTAGAATATATCAGAACACAATGACAATGCATTCTTTTAACACTCTTAGCCATCTTTAAGCAGAACTGAATTCATTTTCAGTTAATTATGTTTTGTATGGAAAGTTATTTCTGAAAAAAAAATCGTAAAATTTAAAACACTCTTATTGGTTGCTAAGGGGGTCCTAGAAACTAAATTATTAATATATACGTGCGTTACTATGGAAATCAATATTAAATGTCAAAATGAAATTTCAGTATTCTATATTTATCAAGTACCTACAAGTACAAAAAAAAGTATTTATTAATACATAGAATTGACAAGTTTATATTATGATTCAACAGATAATTTAAAAACGTGATATATAAAAAGTTCTTTTTATCTTGTAATTATTTATTTTATTTTTACCAACATCTTACAATATTTCGGTATTTCGTAATCAAGAAACCAGTGAATCATACCGCTTCAATATTCTTTGATGCAGATAACGCAATCGAATCGTTAGAAGATTTAAAAAGAGGCCTCCAAACAGTTCAAACCACTCATACAATTATTAAAATATACCAAAATCTCAAAATAAGCACATTTTTGACAAATTGAGTAAACAATATTTTGTAACCATAACATCGCGTCTCGCTTACTATTGAAGAACGAGATTGGAGAAACAATCAGCACTTTAACGTTTAAAAAATTATTGCCACGATAGTTTAAAATACACACTATTGCTGCGAGTACATCTATGCACGTGTACAGGCGCTATAAGAACAAATTGTGGTCTTTTCATATTGTAGTGTTGGGTGAGTTTAGTGGCGCATTCCTCTATCAGTCGCGAAGTGGTACAACCGCAAGCCACCACACATAAACATTTCGCAGTCGACAATTTAACAAAATTTTATACGACCTGCACACATTCATTTGAGACATTTTGCGTACCAAGGACAGAATCAGTTAAGTAAATCAATTGTCTTAATAAAGTTATTGAAACTTTTTTATTCTTATTTATTATTCATGTAAATTGAACAATATTGTTATTTTACTGATGTATAAAAGGATAACCGGACAAAACAGAACAGCCAGGGAAAAAATGAAACATTAATTTTTGTGGAATCTATTTAGGCTAGGTTATGTTAGGTTAGGTCATTACTTCGTTGTACCTAGTCACCCAATCATTTTGAACATATTATATTGATTAAGATGAGATATCCTCAGCTTGCCGGCAAAGTCCCGTTTATTTGAGGCTTTCTAGCGATTAGGAATGCAGAAATTAGGTACTTATATAATTTGATTTATTGTATTGAAAATCTGTGCTATTAAAAATCTATCAACATAATAGAGATTGTTTCTGTTAGAGAGAATTTCAATATTAAATTTATATTTTTCCTGAAAGGTCATAGTTATATTTATCGTTGTTCTGTTTTGTCATGGAACCTACTCTCCGTGATTGGTACCGAATGCAGCTCCACCTAACTATTCCGAGAAGCAGATTAATATAAAGCAAAGATGGTGGCTGACTTCCGTTAGGGGATGGCACGATTTGAAGAAGAATACAACATTCCCTCTATGGGGCCCATTATGCTCTCCTTAGGATCGAACATCATACTTTAATATGGTTCCATGACATCTTTGCTTTATATTAATCTGCTTCTCGGAATAGTTAGGTGGAGCTGCATTCAGTACCAATCACGGAGAGCATTAAGCAATGGGTAAACGGACAAAACAGAACATGATATAACTATAACAGAACAGCCAGGGAAAAATAAAACATTCATTTTTGTCGTATCTATTTATTAATTAAATACTTATAAAATCTAAGTTTATAAACGAAATATATATAAATATGTAATATAAGTATTATCTACTTATTGGCCATTCGGCCTAAAAACCACAATTCATTTGCATGATTTTGATAATTATGCACAAGTCTACAGAATTATTAAACTCATTATCTCGTTGTTCCTAGTCACCCAAGCATTTTGAACATATTAGATTGATTAAGACGTATATCTAGCTTACCAGCAACTCCGAGTTGAGTCCCGTTTATTTAATAAAACGCAATTTTTTTGTAGTACTTATTCCACTTTTAATCAATAGATTAGGACCGGTTTCGTCCGTCTCAGAGGGACATTTTCAACTCAACAATGCAGTTCCACCATGAATTGACAGTTAACAAAATAAAAGAGTCCCGTTTAATTGAGCCTTTCTAGCTATTAGCAATGCTGAAACTATATAATTTGATTTATTACGGCGAATTGAAAACCATTGATCGCTGTTCTGTTTTGTCACTGTTCTGTTTTTTCATGTTGTGTTTTGTCACCGTTCTGTTTCTTCATGTTCTGTTTATTCATGAAATACAATGATATGCAGCATCGTCCTCTGCAACATTTACCATTGATCTTTCCATGGATGACAAATTGGATAATGATCTACTTTTGTCTTCTCATAATGTGACCGAGTAGGTACTACAGCTTTCTGGCTTTGGCACAAATATGTTTTTAAACAGTTGTTTTACGAGAAATGAATTTTAGCCACGTCTTGTGTTGCTATTTTTTTAACTATCATGTTATTCCACAAAGTAATAACAATACAAACTAATAATTTCATTACATTAAATAAGTGTTACGTAATTTATTATTTAACTGGCATTTAATATATTATGTCAAATAAATTAATATTTTATTTTTGTTAAATACGAAAATATCTGACTGTAATGTCTTTCCCATTGACAATAACATGTCATGAAAAAAACATTGCCACTGCGCACGCGCTGAATACACGTCCAAATTGAACTTTTCACAAAAAAGCTCGCGACCAGAATTTCGATAGCTTTTAAATAAGTAGGTACGCTACACTTATATAAAATATCGACAATTCCTGCTAAATCGAAAAATGAAATCATTTATTGTTCAAATGGTTTGAACTACAGAGATTCATAATAATAATAATAATAATAATAATATGATCATTTTGTATTAGAACAAGCGAATCGCATGATGCCAATTATATCATCTACAAGTTTAATGTCCCCATGACGTGTCCGTTAAAATGGATGAGCTATTCAAGTCTGTCCATCCATTGAACCGACCGACTATTGCAACCTGGTTATCATTTAGCAATTTTGGGATAGAAGGTAATCTTATCGACGAATCACGATCGAAAGGAATATTCAAAGTACAGTAAGTTAGTGATACGATATGCCATAGCAGTGACGTCCCGTGGGGGTAGGCAGGTTGAGCGTTGCTTGGGGGCGGCAGTTACTCGAAGAGCGGCATATCAAGAAAAATCATTTGGAATATTATAGAAATAGCTACCTAAACTTAGTAATAACGAAAATATGTTTCCATTAAAATAATCAGCTCACTGATTTTGTCGGGTTCGCGATATCTAGTTTACTTTCATTGCCTTTCGACGTCCTTGGTGACCAGAAACGACACGTGCAGAATTGAAAATATTTAGTCTGATATTTTGTTAGTATTGTATCCATACAACACATTTCTTAGATATTGGACTCATGAAAGGATGATAAAAATAATGTATAAATAAATGAGGCGGCATTTTGGCGCTGTCTAGGGGCGGCATTTTATCTAGGGACCTCACTGTACCATAGACGGCATAGACAACTTAAATATTATTAGAGGTTTTTTTCTGGGACTCTCTTGGTACAAGCTCTACCAGGACCCATGTAATCCAATGAATAAGGCACTGGCTTCATATCTAGGGGCTCCGGTGTTAGTTTTATTTTTTACGTCTACTCTACAATACTGTCAATGGACCATTTGGCTTATTTTAATGTTAAAAAGAATGCCAATATAAATTTTCGGTTATTAGTTGTATGCTCGTGTGTAAAGATTTGGCGTATGGTGAAGGGAAGATATATGTTTAAAAAGATATTTTATTCCAGTATTACTTATCGACTGCTTCATATGTAAACCAGCTAACTCCATTTGAGCAAATTGTTCAGGAAAGAGAAAAAACTTAATAATTTAACTAATGAGCGGAATTTAAAAATTCCAAAAAAATACACTTTGATTTTTTTTTACAAATAAGCTACACTATGAATTCAAACACTATTTTAGCTTCCCTTTTATAAGATATATCTCTATATATATAAAAATCTCGTGTCACGATGTTTGTGGTCGAACTCCTCCGAAATGGCTCGACCGATTTTTATGAATTTTTTTATGTATATTTGTTAGGTATGAGAATAGGTCAACAAGTATATTTTATACCGCTAGGTAATAAGGGTATCTCTATCCAGAAATTTTTTCTTTTATTTTTTTGACAATTTTTTTTTTGTATTTTTTTTATAATTTGGCATAAAAAAAATACCTATAACCTCAAATTTTCACTTTCCTACCCACATCCTCCCATTTTTTAATCGCGATTTTATTATTTTTGTATGAACAAATTTAACCGTCGTTCGTATTTCAAACAGAACGAAATTATTTATGTTGTTGAATAACAGATGGTGCTACGTCCGAGAAGAATTCAAGAGAAGCGTCGCGTCATTTTGACATTTCATTCGGCATATCACAACGCAGTGCGTGCAAAATTTTGTACGATTTATTTAATTTATCTATTTTTATGTGCGTGTATTACAGTGCACAATGCCAGCAAGACGCAAGGGGGGCCATTTGGGCCGTCGAATGAATAAAGCAACAAACATGCGAAATAGTAAAGCAGAAAGAACAGACGAACAAATCCAACAAGATAACAAAAACGTGCGTGTAAGCATGTCGCAATTGCGTGCATCCCAATCACAAGAGGCACGAGCTGAACGAAATCAACAACGACAATTGGAACGGAGCCAAGCGAACACACGCAGAGCAAATGACCGACAACGCCAACAAGTACATCGAACATTTACATCCGCTTAGTTCCTTCGTCTCGCATTCGAGTACGAGCCAGATATTGAATATTTCGCTCATCCGAAAGTGCTGATTGATGCTATGGACAAAAAATGTCTCCATTGTCATGCACTCAAATTCAAACATGACTCAGCCGCGATGTGTTGCGCATCAGGAAAAGTGCAACTACCAGAAATTGAGATACCACCAGAACCATTGAACGGCTTGCTCATCGGCACGGTTCCAGATTCAAACCTATTCCTGAAGTCCATTCGCACATTCAATTCATGCTTCCAAATGACTTCGTCCGGAGCAACAGAAATAGTTCACAATACTGCGGCAAATGGTCAACAATTCCATTCTACGTTCAAAATCAAAGGCCAAGTATACCACAAAGTAGGCTCATTGCTGCCAGTGCCAAACGAACCACATACATTTTTACAAATCTACTTCATGGGCGTGGCGGTGAGGACATCAATCATGTGGATGCACGATGCGGCTACAATAGTCTCAATTCGCCTAATGCCAGGCGCATCGTCGGCGAACTGGACGCCCTGTTGAATGAGCACAATGAATTATTGAAATTCTTCAAAGCACACATGCACGAATTGCAAAGTGACAATCACGCTATTGTCATCAATCCTGATAAAACACCAGCTGGAGAGCACGAACATCGATTCAATGCGACTGTTGTTGACGGCATTGCTGGAATCATGGTTGGCGACCGCACATCAACGCGAGAAATCGTGATTCGAAGAAGAAACAATAATCTGGAGTTCATCGCTGACACACACCGTTTATAGGACGCTCTCCAATATCCGCTAATTTTCTGGAAGGGACAAGACGGATATTGCATAAACATTAAACAACGAGATCCTGTCACAGGTAATTCATTCATTATGAACATCATTACACATTTTGAATTGAGAAAATGAATGGTTGATGTTTTTTTGTTTTTATCGGCGGTCATCGTCTACAGCGCTCTATTCCTCTTTCTGTCATAGATCCCATCCCCACACACTTACGATACATTCATTATTTTTTATTTAATAACCAAAATATTCACTAGAAATAATTTATATGGCAGAACAACGTTTGCCGGGTCAGCTAGTATATATATATAAAGAGCGGAGCATTTTACGATATTGGAAATTTGGCACCTGCAGTTGGCTGTTTTGTGTGAAGAACGATAACGCATTTATTTATAGGTTTAGGAATCTAAAATTTTGTGTGAGCATATAAAACATGCTTTATAACAATATTCCATCAAAATCTCATTTTTAATCAAAAGTTTATTTAGCTGGTTTTCAGATTAAGCCGTTTTAATCTCAGTGTAGCTTTTGAAAGAGTACCGAAGTGTAATTGTAATAAGTGCTAAAAATGAATCTAACCTGCGAAACGACTTACGACTAAAAATCATTATTACCTTAATAATAACCTACTTCCAACCATATATTAGTTCACTTTCATATATTTATGCTCCGTCTCTAAAGAATATGGCTTTTTTAACGTCTTTGCATCCACTACAATAAGTAAGTATGTGCTACGTTATCATAGTGGAACAACTTAATCCTGAAATTGCGCAGATTGTGATTTCTTTTACTGCGCACGAATTACATAGGTCATTGGGTAAATGTAATTATTGTTGCCATTATTATATCCGACTGCTCTTACGTGAAGCCAATTGTATCGTTTTCTCTCGCTCGGCGTCGCTCTTACTACGTCATATTTTCTGTCAGAATTATCTTACTTCACGATTATGTGGTATGTTTGTAAATGCCTTTTTAAGGACATATTAAATATCACCAATGTCGTTATTCAAATCAATCTACAGATTGATGAAGGTTTCTCTAAATTGATTATATTCCTGTGTGTTGTTCATGCGCATTGCAACGTACTTCCAAAGAAGTCAATAATTTCATTGATCCACTGACCTCTAGTTCTAGCTTTTGGGGTTTGTACTACTGTATGAGTAGATTTGTATTTTTAGCAAACTCTATACATAATCTAAACTGGATAAGCCATGTCCAGCGCATGCCTGAGTCACGGATACCGAAGAAGATCCTCGAAGGAAACCCAGGGGGGAAAAGGCCAGTGGGAAAGCCACGCACACGATGGGGTGATAACGTTACAAAAGATGCCAACCAGCTGCTAAAAATCAGGAACTGGAAAAGACGTGCGGAGGAGTGCGGCTGGAGGAGGCCAGGGCTCGACTTGAGCTGTAGCGCCATCGAAGAAGAAGAAGAAGCAAACTCCATGTCATGACATACCCCTGCCTTTTCCTACTAATAACTAAGTATATAAAATTAAGTTATGGATTAGAAAATGACTTGCCCGTTATCCTCAAATCAGAAATCAATTTAATGATTAAAATCGATTATGGAAGCGACCGTTAGCTGCAGCAATCTTAAAATATTAGATTTTGAAATTGTTTCCGCTTTTATAAATACAAAACTGTTTAGGACGTATAAGGAGTGTCGTTATTATTGGAGCCGAAATTGATTATTAAATTCAAAATAACCGCAAAATATTAATTTAATTACCTTTTACATAATTCAAATGTCGAGTCAATTCTTTGCCTTCTGTCGTCTGTGTACACATAGTATTACCTATGAAGAGAAGAGCAGTATTTTTTTTAATGTGGTAAATTTATAAAAAATCGATAATACGTAGCCCTTTTAATCCAAATGTCTATTACATAATTCTGTATCTATTATATTTAAAATTACGTTAAAACCACAGAAACTATTTCAATGTTTGATAACTTTAATGAAAGATAATTCTGGCTTATAATGTCGGGTGTCCCAGATTCGAATCACAGATCTGGCGAATTCACATGTTGTCTTTCAATATGTGTTTGAACCCAGACAATGGACGTAACATGTTGAATATTTTTTAAGCAACTTCTTGTACTTGCTAATAATTTTTAATTAACTATTTCTTTTATTCAAACGAATAATTCACAAGATTTAAGAATGGAGAAATTCCTAGACGTCGGTTAGTAATCGTTGTAATAGTAAAATAACTACCTACTTTGATTTAATAAACAAAAATCGATTGCCGAAGTAACATGATTTCGAAGAGCGCTGAGTGGTAGGTATTTAATAGCCAATAGCTTAAATATTTGTCGTCATTAGTATGTCTTCCGTAGCATAATGGCTGAATGCGACGAGTTTGGGGCGTTTACCCGTTGGAGATGCCGGGTTCGATTCCCGACCGGTTGGCTTACTTTTTTCAAAAAAGTTTTTTCTATTGGTTGTGATATACTCTCTCAGTTAGTGTTTTTCTAAATTATATAATGTTCAAAACAACATTCGTTTCTAACGATTAAATTTTACTATAAATTTCGTTATTAAGAGTACCTATGTATATAAATAACTGCAAAATGAAAAAAAAAACATGTTTCAATGTCTTGGTATTTGATTCCTATTAACTAGTGGTTAGGTAGCTAATTAGTCTTCTAATACAAACAAAACCTTCGTATGATGTGCTGATATCTGTATTGATATATTATTATGTTATAATTTTTCAGAGTTCAGGGTTACGAATATAATATTATATGAGATGCAATAAAAAATTCCGAAGATAGATTAAGCACCCCATTCAAGAATATAAAATTTATTCATGACTGTAAAATAAATATTATAAATATTATATTTTTTATTTAATTATTTGAATTACAAGCCATTAAAAACGCGTCCAGCTTACGCCTACATTCACTATCCATTACATTACATCTCAAATCGAAAAAAACACATCAAACTAACACGTTAGGCCACAAACTTTTTTAAGAATATTTTTCTAAATTAATTAATATTATTTATTTTATGTACATTATGTCGTCATCGATACTGATTACATTGACGAAACTACAGTAATATAATGTCAGTATTCTTTTCATAGATCTTAAATTATGCAGGTATTATAACTAGACAACATAAGTATGACGTTTTTCAAGTTCGGGTGGATTCGTAAGTTTTCGGTCAGTTATGAAAACGGCAGCCCATATTACACGTAGTAATTCGTTAACACTACTTTCAATATTAAATTACAAATACAATATAAAAAGCGCATTACTATGAAATCTCATCTGATTCACTGTTCTGTTCTGAAAATAATAATCATCGTCATCATCCGACTCCGCACCAAATCACTTCTAAATCACTTTCCCTATAAGAAACTTCGATTTAGATATAGTGCTGACAGCATTTTCCCATTTACACTCCAGATTGAGTGTAATTAAGGAATAACATATCAAAAAATTTATGTCATGTCATATCTATCGATTCTTTGTCTTCTGGCATTACTCTTGAATGGTGCTAATAGGTACGTCAGTTACTTCGTTTGCCGATTTAACAATATTATATTTCAAATTGTACTGTTTTTCTTCACTTTTAAATATTCGGTCACATTAAAAACAATAATTTATTGTGCTTGCCCTTTTAAAGGTTTTTTGGTACTGTTCGGTTATCAGGAATACAGCGGAAAACATATTTTGAAAATAGCCGATAAACTGGATTATTTGTTAGGTTAACCTAACCAAACCTAACCTAACCTAACCTAACTTAATCTAACCCAACCTAACATAACCTAAACTAACCCAAACTAACAAATAATCCAATATATCGGGTAGGTATTTTCAAAATGTGTTTTCCGCTGTATTCCTGATAACCGAACAGTACCGGTTTTTTAGTAATAACCCGATTGAGTTGGGAAACAGACTTTTCACACACAGATGCAGCGTTTGTTTTCACACCTACTCTATGCGCACGCAAGTAAGTGTGCTTCTGCGCAGGTCCGTGCCTAAGTTATTTAGCTATCTATAGTTTTTAATATAATACCTATATTAATTTTGGTGACGGTCATCCCAATGAAAAAAATAGGGCCTAATGTATGAAGTTGAAGCCAATAAAGAACGTTTGGTCTACTTATTAAGTTAACTACAACTGACTTCGCGTTGCAGGTTAATTTGCAGAGAACTTCACACTACTGGTATGACATTTATTTGACAATTTTCATGGCGTATAAATAGATAATCTGTCACGATGAGTAGATAAACAGCCAATTATTATTGGCTTACACTTTGGTATTATTATTAAGTTAAAACATCCTGTAAATTTTGTTTATAATCTTTTATACTGTGCAAGTAATCACAGTGATAAAATATGGCAGCCATTACGTAAGTCCGAAAGTCAAAATGGCAACTGAGCGATGGAAAATTTTACAAACATAAACATGCTTTATACGTTCCTATATAATATTTTCGGTTAGGTACATGTAAATTTTACGTGAAACATTTCACGTGGCACAGTTCGCTGAGCTTTCTTATCGGAAAGAGATGACCGTATGCTATACAGTCTCCAATTTTATTAGATTCTACTTCTTCTTCTTGGTCGTGCACTCATGGCTGAGGATCGTGACCACATTTGAATGTCGCCATCCTTTGAGCGACCAAGACTTGCCATCCTACTCGATCTTCCGTTTCTCTCAGGGCAGAATGGATGGTGCCCCCAGTCAGCTCTTTCACTTGGTCGCTCCATCGCGCAGACGCTCTTCCTCTGCTTCGCCTTCTCTGGAGGCCACCCAAAACTACCAGTCTCTCCAGGTTGTCTGGTCCGCGCCTGGTAATATCTCCAAAAAACTGCAGAATTCTTCTCAGACATATTGTCGAGAGCCGTTCCTTTATCTAGATTTATTAGATTATTTAGATTTTATTAGATTCAATATGAACATTAATTCAATTTTCAAAGCTGATTTTGGCAAAATTCATGAATTCAAGAATGAAAACCTTACCTAACAAATAATCCAGTAAGTATTTTTTTTTTTTTTTTTTTCCGACCATGTCCGATCTTAATAGGATCATATGGGCCTCCACAGAGTAGAGGTTTGTATTAACAGATTATGTTTTTTTTACGAGAAATGGATGTCAGCCACTTTCTCAACCTATTAGGTCCATACCCTGACTCGCACACAAATTGAAAAACAATATGTGTACTTGCCAGACCCAGGATTCGAACCTGAGACCCACGGCGTGATAGTCCAACGCTTAAGCCGCGCGGCCACCGTGGGTGTTCCAGTAAGTATAGCGGCTATTTTCAAAATTTGTTTGCTGCTGACTTCCTGTAAACTGTAAACCGACAAGACCCAAATTTTCAATTTCTTGGCAATAGAATTCTCTTATTCTTGGTCTAACCATAAAGAATCAATAATCAAACCCCTCCAGACATCATCATGTTCTATACGAAACCGTTTCCCATTAGTACGGCTTTGTTGACTGCGGAAGAGATGATACTTTGATGGTGCCAGGTCGGGAGAACATGGTGGATGTATCATGGCTTCTCGTGTAAGCTGCCTAAGTTTTGTATTTATATCGTATGAGATAATTAGACCTCTTCTATTGGCTAGGGTTGGACTCTGTTTTTCAATTGATTGTTTTAGGTGTGTGCCATGGACCAGCTAACATATTAAAATATGAAGAATATCATCTACCTAACAATTAATTCATGGAAAAATATATAAATTACTTTTGTATTTTTAAGACACACATCTCATATTGAAGAATGATTTTCATAATCAATATAAGAATTTCTGTTACCTATACGTATAATCAATTCATAGAGCTGAATGGCAATTCACTTTACTTATGTATTATGAATGTTCTATACCAATTTAAAGTTTGTTTTTTTTTATCATGTTCGTGTGTTCTGTGTTAAATTGAGCACCTTTTTTATATATTCAACACTACAATAGGCTACGAGGCCCAACAACATCTATATATATAAAACAAAGTCGGGTTAGTTACACCATTTATAACTCAAGAACGGCTGGACCGATTTTTATAATCTTTGATTTGTTGGATTTGTCTTCGCTCCGAATAGCAGAATAACTAATAAAACATTGGATAAATCACGGAAAAAATAAATTATGAAGAAAATTAGTTTTCTCATACATTTTGTATGGAAAGGCTTTTGAATGACATCGATGAATTTGAACGATGAAAACTTCGCGCATTCGAAAATAAAAGAAAATCGCAAAAAAATTAAATCCGTATACAACGCCATCTCTGATACATGACAGAAACAATAAAGAAGAAACAAACAAACAAAAGAAAGAATGATAGTCGAAATATGGTCGAAATGTCTAACTGTCAATGGTGTAGTGTGCCCAACATTTCGTGCTTCATGTCAACAGCTCAATTTGCTTGAAACGATACTCATTGGGATATGATAATCGCTGAAGCAATTGTTTCTGCATCTCCAAGTCAGATACGCACATTATTTGATATCATTATTTCGACATGCTTCCCATCGAATCCACCTGAACTGTGGAATAAGTGAAAGGATGACATGTCAGAAGACATTTTACATCGAATTTGTGTCAGTTCAGGGAATCCCGATCTCGAGGTGAATGAGGAGATACATAACCAGGCTTTGCTTTTGATCGAATACATGTGTTACCTCATGTGCGGCAGTTTTTTAGTCAAGTTAGGAATGCCAACGCCACATCGTGGAATGAACGACGCTTTCAATCGAGAATTGGAATGTGATCGTGACTATGATCGAGATGCATAGAACCAATCAGTTTGAACGAATGTACCACTGTTGAACCATCAACAGAAGGAAATGTACGATACGTTAATGAAGGCAATTGATGATGGAAATGGTGGCTTATTTTTCCTCGACTCGCCCGATGGAACTGGGAAGACATTCCTCAATATGTCATTGATTTTGGCTACTGTTCGTGCGAGATCCGAAAATGCTGTAGCAGTTGCTTCTTCTGGGATAGCGGCCACGTTGTTAGAAGGATGCCGAACGCCTCATTCAACGTTGAAATTGCCGACTGAAAAACCGACATGCAACAATGGCTAAAGTTTTGTTGGCAAGTAAAATCATCACCTGGGATGGATGCACAATGGCGCATAAACGCGCATTGAAAGCACACTATGAAAGATCTGCGCTCAAAGAAGTTTTGGAGGCACAATGATTCTACTATCTGGCGATTTTCGCCAAACACTCCACTTCCAAGATCGACCGCTGCTGATGAAATAAATGCTTGCCTCAAATCATCGACTGTGTGGTACTATGTGAAGACACTTCAGTTGACGACAAACATGCGAGTTGCATTGCTAAACGATCCATCTGCCGAAGATTTCTCCAAGCAATTGCTGACTATCGGTAACGGCCGTGTTCCTGTCGATGAATCGAGCGGATTGATTTCGTTTCCGCTGAATTTTTCCAATTTCTTCTCAATTAAGGACGAACTCATCAACAAAGTGTTACCGAACATCATTGCTAATCACAAACATGACAATTGGTTGAGTGAACGAGCATTCTTGCGGTAAAGAACAAAGATGTGGATCACTTAAACTTCACAATTCAAAATCAAATCGTTGGTCCACTGCATTCCTTCAAATCTATCGACTGTGTAACAAACGAAGACGAAGCAACCAACTATCCAACTGAATTTTTAAACTCATTGGATCTGCTTGGCTTGCCACCGCACAATTTACGACTGAAAGTTGGCTCGGTAGTCATCATTGAATTGAAATTGAATTACAATATGTGAACTTACCAGACCCAGGATTCGAACATGGGACCCTCGACACTATAGAAAGGCGCTTAATTCACGCGGTCATCGTGTATTTACAGTGTGTACAGTTCAATATAATTAAAATACTTTTCATTTTGATTTGATTTTTGCACATTTATTGAACTTATTCATTTTGAGTATTCATTTTAATTCAGCTAATAAGATTATTGATTCTGAGGCGGTACGAAGTTTGCCGGGTCAGCTAGTTATTAATATAAGTGAAACGATTACAAGCATCCACACTTTTAAGAAAATCACATAACCTCGCCGGGTCGAGCCCGGAGCCCCCGGAAAAAAGGCCAGCGACTTACGTATTGGACTTCTCATGGCATTCATAAACAACAAAAGAAGTTGTTTATTGTAATGAAGTGCTGAGCTGCCTATACCCGAGAAGTAGCTCGTTATAAAACCGAATATATATATGGAGAAAATTATAAACTAAAATGTCAACGAATGTTCTCTCATTACATCCGAGATCTCGCTATTTCCTTGATCGTAATAACCAAGTAATGAATTAGAATGTAGCTTGTTATGCCACTTTATAAAGCGTGCAGGTCCCGAAGGGGTGTTTTTATTTTGAAAATCATAACCATCAAAATTCTTACGCAATAAAAACGGTGTGTACAGCCTACTCAAATATTTGACTCTAAAAAGTCCATATTCACTTAAAAATAATGACCCATCTAGATCGCCCCCGAGCGGGGAAATTAAAAAAAATAGTCAGCACGGACCACACTATTAGTACTTTGATTCCAGTGGCTTACCGCTACCCGGAATACAAGGATTATCTTTTTAGAGTTTGTATAGGCATATTAAACGGATGTAGCATAATATGAAAAATATAGAGGGCACTCGTAAACGACAGTGCACATACAATACTACTGTTAGGTTACTGTAATCGTCAAATATTGGCTTTGTTTTTTATTATTATATCTTAAATAGGAAAATACAGATGAAAACGATTGAAAAATAAACTAATATCTTTGTAAATTTATGTACAAGACTCTACTCTCGTTTACATTTTACCTCCAGATATTTATTTTAGAAATACATAACATACATAAAATACACAGTTACACGCGCCAAGTAGGGTGTTAGTTGCATGAATCTCCCTGGAGGAAGGATTCGGGGGGGCGGCAACAGTCAGAAAAAAAATATTAATAGGTAGGTAAGTAATGATTTTATGGAAAAATATATGTTATTCAACTACATAAACTAGTTTTTATGATGACATAGGTATATAAATTACATGCGAAAGTTGCCTTATGGCGAAGGGCAGCATTTACCATAAGTTAAAGTAAATTTATAGTGAATTATTATAATGAAGAATTCAAGAAAAATCAATTTGTTTCGTGGACAGTAAAAAAGTGGCCTTATTCTCTTTCATATTATTAAATATTATTATTGTTATTTTTATTTAATAAACTTATTCTGACTTTCAACTGAAAATGTCCCTCTGAGGCGGACGAAACCGGTCCTAATCTATTGATTAAAAGTGGAATAAGTACTACAAAAAAATTGCGTTTTATTAAATAAAAACTACAATACAATGCAGTTCCACCATGAATTGACAGTAAGCAAAATAAAAGAAATATTTTTATCATAAATTATGTTTTCGTACTTCATCAATCACTCACACCATATTATATAGAAAGTTTCAAGTCACTTTGCATTATAATTCAGAATATTGTTATAATATACTTAGTTATTTTGATGCAAATAAAATTATTATTTCAACTTTTCTTTGATATTTTTCATACTTACACTACTTTTTTAAATTTGGGTTTTAGGGGGTGGCAATTTTAAGCAGGTAGTCGGACGGCGGCCAACCTTGGTGCGGCCACTTACCTGTATCGCTATATCCAACAATTGCTATATCATCACTTCCTCAATAGTGTCAAAAATCCCTTTCTGAATGAAAACTTTTCTATAGCTCTATGAATTAAATTAAATAAATGTAATTTGAACGCACCGCACCTCAAATATATATTGCAAAAACTTTTGAAAAAAGTACAACGTTTTTTTCTGACTACTAAAACCAAAAACTATCTTGAGTTGCTGTTTTCACCCCTCTCAATGTGATACGCGATCTGCAAGTCCGCCAATGGTGTAGAGCCATACATACTTATCTTATCGAGCAAACCCAACGAGCAAATTGATTTTTAATAAGCATCTTACAATATACTTAGGTCACAGAACCGCGATTTTATCACAACAAAAAGTAAACACTAAACAAAAAATCCTGCTCACGGAATATGCCCTTACTTACATATATTTTATCTTCATCGTGATTTACTCACATCGATCGGTGAGATTCGACGGTAAAGCACCTGCATAGCGTCCACATTATAATAATATACTCAGTTTCCAAAACTGCTCATTTTTCTTCAGTGCTGGTGGCGCTAGTCATTAATTCTCTCCATGGGCTTCATGGTCTTGTTCAGTGCAGTCATTTTTCGGCGATTTTCACCGACGCAAATGACGCGATCGATTCACCATAAAATTTAAAATGGGGCCTTAAAACAGTTCAAACCAGTCATGCAATTATTAAAATTATACAAAATATGAAAAAGATGCGTATTTCTCACAAAATGAGTCTAAATAATTACAAGATAAAAATAACTTTTTATATACAACGTTTTTAAATTTTCTGTTGAATCATATAAACTTGACTTACTAGCTTTAACGATCAGAAAAAATTGTACTTGATAGAAATGACATATTTTGATTTCCATAGTAACGCACGTATATATTAATAATTTAGTTGCTAGGACCCCAGACCCCTAGCAACCAAAAATAGTGGATTGTATTACGGATTTCTTCCGAAATGACTTTTCATACATAACAGAATTAACTGAAAATGAATTCAATTCTACTTAAAGATGGCTAAAAGTATTTAAAAAATGCTTTGGCATCGTGTTCTGATATATTCTGAAAGTTTCAAATGTCTACCTAGTCGGGAAGTTAGTTAAAATCGATTGCAAGATTTGTACCGGACAAACAACCACTGGACAAATAAGAATACGACCTAATAAAAACGTTGTAAAATATAACCCAAAGCATAACTAAATCCCTGCAACTAATATCAAAGGGGTTTATAACATAAAAATTTAAACACATACGTACTTGTATACAAAAAAATTAGCTACTAACATTATTACATTATTATGTGTCATTACTGTCATCTCCAATATTAATTATGAGTAGGTACGTTGATGATTGGAATTTATAGTTTTTCTTTTATATATGGGGGAGCCTCAAAATCAGCTCAGGCCTCGGACCTCTGAGTCCCTAAACCCGTCTCTAATATAAGCAATATATTTTCTATTCAACGAATAATTCACAAGATATAAGAATTTTGGAGGTAGGCTGTTGAGATCCGACATAAATAGTGCACACTAAATTTTATCAGTCATACTTATTTATTTTCATTGAACTAAGAATACAAATTGCAGATGGTGTTGGTTAGTTTTTAAAACTTAATTAAGCCCAGCCTTACCAAGCCGTGATAGATAAAAAATATTCCTCATCTATAAAATAACTAAATTCGTGTATGATTTAATGGCATAATTTTATAGAGAGAAGAATATTTGTTTATCGAATATCTATTATGGTTTGCTTTCAAATTTCAACTAAACCCTGCGGTTTAGTTGAAATTTAAAAACTAACCAATACCATCTACAATTTGTATTTTTTTTACCATGTCCGATCCTAATAAGAACATATGGGCCTCTACAGAGTTTGTTTTTAAGAGAAATGGATGATAGCCACTTGCTCAACCTAATAAGGGGCCATCCATGGACTGAAATCGTATACGGTTTTGAACCGTGTGCCATACTAAATTTATGATTTCTGTCTATGAAAATATACTTTTATTAGGTTTTTAAGTGTAAGTGTATGGTATAAATGGATACGATCAGATTCTTATAATATTATATTTTATGAAAATATATTTCTATGAACAGAAATCATAAGTTTAGTATGGCGTACGGTTTCAGTCCATGGATGGCCTCTAGGTCCATACTCTGACTCATACACAAATTGAAAAACAATATGTGAACTTGCCAGACCCAGGATTCGAACCTGGGAGTCCTGTGACCCACGACACTGTAAACCAGCGCATAAACCACTCGGCCATCGTGCGTTAGTTCAATGATAACAAATAAATGTGACTGACAAAGTTTAGTGTGCACTATTTATGGTGGATCTCAATAACCAACTTACACCTTTCACCACTGGTGTGTATTAGTGGCTGAAGATACCGAAAAGCGAAACCCGTGCCTCAAAAAATGTGTCAAATAGAATAGTCCGTAACCTAAGTCAATCATAACTTGATTAACAATATGTCAATAATCCGGAATTGTAAAATTAACATTACTACTAGGTACCTATTTCTTGATAGTAACCCCTAATTGTTTTCGGGTCCAGTTTATCAATCGACCCTATACATCTGTCAACAAGAGAATGGATCTATAGTCTAAGGATATAATATATACTGTATCTGTATTTAATAAAACCGACAGAGATAGCCGTCTCCAATGGTATTGGCATGAGGCATTAAATAATATATCTCCCGGAGTCGTAAATTGTTCCTACGCAGTCTCTTTGGTACGAATTAACAATCATTAAGGCGAGTTTTGTTTTGGCTGAGGGAGGCGTGTCCGGTCGTCGGCCCGGCCCAGCCGGAAACTGCCATGTCTTCTTATTATTTATGTTATATAATAATAGCATTTTCTTTATGCACTTTAAGTGCATGGTGAACTAAATCTATGACTGTTCATCGGAGTATTAGATGTGAGGTAAACACAATATCAACCGTACGTATTAATTGGCTTCAACAGATACGGGTGCGCAATCTGGATATTACTTATGTAAAAGCCAGCCCCCGCGGACCAAGAAACCTCGAGTCCTCTAAACGAATATTTATATTCGTTATCATGGATATTAAATATTTGTACGTATGCAGTTGGCCGTATCACAGTTGACCGTGAGCCGTTGTATCTAGGGATTGCAATACCGGTATCCCAGTATTTTTCGTTACCGAAATACTGGTTTTAAAAATTAGACAATACCGATATAGGTACCTATTTGCCATTGAAAGTGGAAACAAAATATACTAACGGTACATGACTGTATTTTTGTCGGATTACGCGATGTCTGTTTTACTTCCGTTGCCCATTAATGCCCTTATATACCAGCAATGGCACATGCTATAAAATATTGTATAATATATATTTGTATTGGTTTATACTTCTATTTTTTTCATATATTTCACAAATACTGTTATTAGTATTTTCTTTCGGTATTGCAATGCCTAGTTGTATCGTAAATATATGACCGTATAGAAATGAGTTAAAATGAATGTCTAAATAAAACACTTAGGTAAAACATACATAATTAAACCACCAGCATACATAGGATAGAAAGGATAAAATGGCAAGGTAAGTAAATTATTATAAATACAATCGTATCGCGCATATTTATATAAAATTATGAATGATTAAAAAGTAGGTTAGCATGTAGGTACTCGTAAGTGTCAACGTGAGAGTATTGGATGCGCAGGTGCTCTATGCTATAACTTGTGACATGAAGTCACCCGACGACATGACGTAATTGTGACGTAACCTCAATACACGCATCGAGGCGAGCCGCCCAAGCACATGGCTCACCATAGATATTATTATGCTGAAACACCTATTTGTGTATGGGGACAATGAATAACGCCAGTATTAGAGTAGCGTTAATTTCTCTAATGCTATTGACTCACTGCGGTAGTACGTCACAATGATGTCATATGACGTCATGTCAACCGGGCGACTTCAACTTGCAAGTTACAACATAAGGCCCCATATCCTGAGCCATGTGGGAACGATCGAAAAGACAAGATTACTTACTTACCTAGTTACTTACTTCACCCTGTCACGCCTCAACGCTGGGTCAAAAACTAGATTACCACTATAAATATATCAGAAAAAAGGTTTTTCATCTGAAGTATTTTAACCAATGTGCATTAAAACTAGTAGTGTTAAATGTATATGGTATGGTGAAGATGATGAACGGAGTTTTAACCGAGTATCTGCTACTAATCTTGGAATATTTTCACATACATAGCTATAAAATAAAGAACTGCTCTCGTTCCCTTATTAACTAAAACGGCGATATTGTGTCTAATTCGTAAGGCACTGGTGTATCATACTGGTGGTCCCGGGTTTGATTCCACGTGAGGTCACAATTTTTGAATAAATATTAGTTTTAATCTATGTTTTCAAATTTGAAAACATCGACTACAATTACAGTAAAGATAATTAAAATGTTTATGGCCTCCACGCGCTGTAGAAGTAATATCTAATAATGACCATTAAAGCACATTAACCATTTTAAACATGTTTAAATACGAAGCGAATTAAAAAATATAAAAAGAAAACTCATTTTATTCTTGGGACTATGAAATTGGCGTCTTCTAATAGCAAAGAAATGTTTACATACTAATATGAGAATTTGTGTTATACTCAATGAATTGATTTGCCAGTAAAATAGATTTCATTGATATTAAACTTAAAATTTATCTTTGTTTTTTTAGTTTCACACACCTCATATTCGAACAAATTTTAATCTCACATAACTTTCATTCAGACGATTTTACGCTAGCACTACTAAAAAACCTTTACTTTAAAAATATTACCATTCATTAAATAATTTCGTAGATACTATAATCAGATTTAATTATTGATTATGGAATAGCAACATATTTTTCGACAACTTGACCATGGGGCGACCGCTCTTTTAATGGTAGTATATGGGAAAACGGGCTTTACGCTGATCTCCACATCGACCCCACTAGAGATTTACTCGCCGGACCCGAGTGGACATCATCAATTTTAATTTTCAATTATTAAAATCACCAATATATTATTTCTTCTAATAATGGTTAATATCTATATACACACAATTACAAAAAACTGGTACAGTTCGGTTATGAGGAATACAGCGGCAAACACATTTTGAAAATAGCCGATATACTGGATTATTTGTTAAGTAAGCCTAACCTAACCCAACCTAACCTAAACTAATCCAAACTAACAAATAATCCAGTGTATCGGGTATTTTCAAAATGTGTTTTCCAAACTGTACCAAAAAATGTTCATTCTTCTTCTTCGCCATCACTCTCATAATTAAGGATCAAGATTTCAATCTTTCTTCTGCAAGCCTTGTGATGGATACTATAGGATTTCTTGTGATTCTTTTCACCCTGTCATTCCACCTAATCGGCATTTACCCTCTGCTCCTTTTGCCTAGCACACTACCCAAAACATTGAACTTTTTTTAGGAACCAGCGAACATAATATTATAGTAATTAAAATCAAACACAATATATTATAATACTCTCAAGCCTTAATCAATGAACATATTATACTACAGTAGGTAAGTGGTCTTTTTTTATTTGACAAAAAATAAATAATTTACTGATCAAAATGTACGAACACGAATACCCTGTTTACACATTCATGGATTTACTGCTGACAGTACGTATTATCGCGGCCATAACAAGAAAATTCACGTCTTAACACGTATTGTCATGCAAGTTGCAAGATTGTTCTTTTCTTGAGGAAGAGATTCTGAATTTTCATGCGACAGTTGGGATTATTTCGATCTGAATTCAAAAATTGAAGAACTGCTGGCTTCCTGTAAAGTATAAACCGACAAGAACCGTATTTTATTTAGACATGAATTTTATGTCAGTAACTATAATATGACCCAAAGAGGTTGGATGGCCTTTAATATACGACCATATATTTCCGATACAACATATCGTCGGTGTTTTGTAAAAAAGGCGAATCAACCATTTTGGCGAAATCGAGATTTTAATGAAAATACAATATGTACCCCACTAGCTTTGTTATGTTAAAACGGCGAATTTTTATCTCCACAGGAAAGTACTAAAAAACGATAACCGACTAAAATTAAATTAATTAAAATTATGAAATAAAAAGCAAATGTAACATATTAGGCCTTTTAAAATATTATATAATAATACCTATTATAATGACAGTATTCTTTCTAAGCTTTATTATAAACTTGTTAGATATTTATAATTATCTACAGGTAAAAAACAAATAAATGTCAAAAGTTAAAAATCCTCCTCCTGTAAAGTAGCATTTTGGTTAATTCGCCCTTTTTACAAAACACCGACGATATTTTCACGGTAAAGTGTGATACGGCGAACAACATACGTACAAGTTTCCGGACACGAAGTATAATAAGTCTTTATGCCTTTCTATATATCTCTATATTTCTCACGATCATTTTTTTCTTTTATAATATGGTTTCGTCCTTGAGACATGGCCTGCCCACCGCAGTTGTCCTACTTTCAAAATGTTACGCGGTAGACGTTGATCACTGTCCAACGCATAAAAAGTTTTAAATATTAAAATAATATTATTTGACAACGGGACACGTACGCTTAATATCAAAATCACTCAGGCTTAGTCATTGATGAGCTGAGATTGATATGAGACAGCGTACAGTCAACCGAAACGACGCAATCTTTATAACCACAATTAATCACCAATAACAGTTTTGAGGTTTGCAAAATAAGGAAGCAACAAAGGAATGTTTAGTTTAATTGACATTTTTAATATTCCCCCACAACAGTCAAATAATGTAGGTACCTACTATAACCACAATAATAACACTGAATTCATCATTATCTCTGAGGATAATCAGTATTTTACCATGTTTTTATTAGCTCGTATTCTTCTTTGTCCAGTTTTTCTTGTGCAGTACAATTTTTTTTTGTTTGTCCAAGATTTTTAACTAACTTTCCGACTAGCTAGACATTTGAAACATTTAGAATATATCAGAACACGACGACAATGCATTATTTTAATACTTTTGACCATCTTTAAGTAGAATTGAATTCATTTTCAGTTAATTCTGTTTTGGAAAAAAATCGTTATAAGTAATATTTACTACTCACTATTATTGGTTGCTAAGGGGTACTAGTAACTAAATTATTAATATATACGTGCGTTACTATGGAAATCAATATGAAATGTCAAAATGACATTTCAGTAAAATTTAAAAATGTGGTATATAAAAAGTTCTTTTTATCTTGTAATTATTTATGAATTAGATTACGCAGTCGCTTTGTAGACACTTCTAAAAACTAAGTGTAAAAAATTCAATCAAATGGTTTTTTATTCCTGGAATCATAACTATACTAGAAAAAAATATCAGATGACAGTGCCAAAAGTCAACATATTTGTCAACGCGTTCAATAATACTATTTAACTTACAATAATACTATTTAGCTTACAATAATACTATGTTTTTATCCCATAAGCAAATTAATATAGCTATAACTAAGAGTGCTCATCAAGTAATTGTAAGCAACCACATCCAGAAATAGCTGTTGAATGTATGGCCTAATGGTCATAATTATCGGGTCTAAGACGATTTGGCGCCGGACAACTGGACGCCATACAGTTCAAAATTAAATAGACGTTATTAAATTATAGGTACTTTTAACAAAAATATTTAATAACATTACTTATATTTAAATTATTATATTGTTATTTAATAGTTAGTGAGAATTTAAATATGCACACGCAAATAATGATTTAATCGTGCATATGTTTAATTTCCAACGAAAAAAGAGTTTTTTTTTTATTTTATATAAAGCTTGAGGCATGGTAATTCTTAATCCGCAATAAAAAAAAAACATTATGTTAAGGGTAAAATGAATTAAAACTACTAAGTAGAATAAAATTCCTAGTCTACGTTCTGTATACGTGTCTACGACAGTGCGGCGTCCAATTGTTCTGGCGTCCAGTTGTCCCATTCCCTAATTATCAATATCGTTAGTGTCTGTTTGTGTCGTCCGCGGTGTTCTGTTTTTTTAGATATACCGCATCAGAAGAATATTCAAGCAATAATGAACTGCCCCAGATGGTTGCACCTATCTATGCCACGGGTATTTCAGGGGCCACAGTCATAAAATCTCGAGAGGATTAGGGTCAATCCGTCGAGTAGGCTGTTCGACAGAAAAATTACTTGGGTCGAGGTTCACAGTCGTGAGGTCCTTTCGAATAAGAAATATTCCATTTACATTAATATTATGTATTTTTTCGTTCCTGGGGAGGGGTCCGGACGCGAAAATCCTCCCTTGTATGCAGGCCTATTTGTATTGTGTTGCTGGAAAAGCACACGTCCATTAATGGATAATTATATATGGGTAATTATATTATATGGATATATGGAAAATTATATGGATAATTAACGGTAATGGATTTCAGGCTTATGTTACTAATATACGCAAAAGAGTAATTGGCTCTGAAAGATATGACAATTTAAGTTCAAATCTGTACTTGCACCCAATAATTATGTCATCTTCGTTTACATATTCGTAATACTAGGATGCTCAGGGCTGCTGCCTCGGTGACGTTCATTTTAAGAAATTTGTCTTACTCTAAGGACTGATTTGCCATAAGCGCAACCCACACTGAGGTGCATGTCACGGTGCATGTCGCCCACTGTCACGCCGTCGCGGCGAAAATTTAGTCTATGTTTTCTTCATTTTGCAGAATATTTTGAACGATCACCAACTCTGTAAATTCACTGAAGAATGACACTGATGAAGAGTGCCAACTATAATGTTTTAATAATTTGAATCATTATTAATTATTCATGCTAATTTCAATTAATTTTAACAGTTTCTACGTGTGCGTACGTTAAAATTACTTGCGAATGACATCCATAGATAATGTTTTGAACAGAACTAAACTGGCAGACCATATATAATTTATAGACAACAAGTGTAGGCATGTAGAAGATGATAAAAACGTTCATTGAGTCATGCAGATGTCGGTACAGTGCAGTTCAACGTGAGGTGACCTCATTGTTCTTCTGGTGATTTTGGCAGATTTTGCTAATTACTGACAATGTTCGTTTAGAGGATCAAAATGTGCTACGGGATGGGAGCATTAGTCTGATAAAATTTTAAACACCAAGAAATACGGCATTACACACTTTTTTTCCCGTAGTGACAGCTTACTGTGACGTCACGTGATAGTAGGCGACATGCACCTCAATTTGATCAGAACTTTAGAGTAATATTGAGGAATTGCAGTATATCGCTTTCTTGTAACCTAGCACCCCTTCGCCCGAGGCTAGCTGCGTGGAGCATTATTATTATAATATTTAATAATAATATTCAATGAGCGGTGTGGACTGCGGACGACCTCTCTCCCATCTGGACGCTGTTTGTTTAATCCGCTAACCTAGCCAATGATAATTCATTGAAACTGAAATCAGGAAGCGATAGATCACACAATGTCTTACTAATCAATTTTTAAATATTTTTTTAATAAAATATTTCACGAATGATCATTGAGCGTAAGCTAAAATCTAAAAATTCTAATGGATTTAAGTTTTGTACATACTACATATTCAATTTGAGTCGTTTTTTGCCACCCGGGTTTTGCCTTTCGGCATCTTCAAGCTGTGTACACTCACCAAAAGGCAAACACACACTGACGACTAAAATAGAATAATACATTAAAATCTAAATTATTTTTCGTACAAATCTGTTTACTGGAAGCCAAACGGTAACAGCCGCAATTTGCATATCCAATTTCGGCAAAATTCATGAATTCGACGGTTTTATGACGCCAGGGGCCTTATATTAGAACTTGCGAGTTGTAGTAGCCTGGTCGACATGATGTCATATGACATCATTGTGACGTACTACCGGAGTGATAATAGCATTCGAGAAAATAACTCTAGTCAAATACTGGCGTTATTTATTGTCCCCATACACAAATAGGTGTTTTAGCATAATAATATCTACGGTGAGCAGTGTGTGTTGGGCGGCTTGCCTCGAGCGTGTATTGGCTGACGTCACAATTACGTCACGTCGTCGGGTGACTTTATATCACTAGTTAGAACATAGGGCTGCAGAATAGACATCTATACAAAATAAGATTTAAACTCCATCAAGTACCTTCGGTCGATAGTATTGTAGGGGTCGTCAATGTGAGGGCCAATGGTGTGGTGACCCAGATGTCAGTGAATATATTATTATTGTAACTGATAAAACAATAAACAGAACATTAAATGGACACATGTTGGATTTATTAGACATATTATATTTGGTTTGACATGCCTTATTTGCACCCGCGACCCGCAATCCGCGCATCGCCTATCGACGATCTTTTTAGACCGTGTCTCAACTGAGGTATGGCCTTAAGATTTCTTTGATAGAATCAAATATGTCAATATTTTCTCATACATTGGGTTTTTCGTCAAACATATTTTCATTGCCGATAATCGTTTTACAAGATATACAGTTTTATATTGGTTTTGCTAATGATCCAATATGTTTATCAGAATATCCCCCGGTGAAACTCGCAATGTAAACACGAGGATCACCTGTTTGATTGATTGTTGCATCGTTAAATCCACGTTGTGGCCCGTGGCCGGTAATGGAGCCGCGCCTTCCTCCCATTGCATACAATTTTATTAGTTCACCTTATCGCGCAAGTTCAGCTCCATCCATCTTGGGCGGAAACCTGAGATGCACTTGTTGCTCATCACACTTAGGATGACCATCGTCACTGTGAATTTTCAGGAATTATTGAACAAGCTAAAATAATATCTTATTTCGTGGTCATACACGCAATTTAGTCACTAAGCTACTTCTCTGTCAAACAGTGGCGTGTGACCACAGATGTATTAAATAAAAAAAAGGGGCAAGTAATCGGCTTTCTCATGCAACTGAACGAAGCAGGCCAACAAATCGCTGACAACTTACGAGAAATAGCGACGCGATAAAAAATAATTACAAAATAAAAAGAACTTTTTATATACAACGTTTTTAAATTGTCTGTTGAATAATATAAACTTGACTTGACTAGCTTAAACGATCAAAAAAATTTGTACTTGATAGAAATAATACTGAAATGTCATATTGATTTCCGTAGCAACGCACGTATATATTAATAATTTAGTTGCTAGGACCCCAGACCTAGAAACCAATAATGGTGTCGAAATAACTTTTCATACAAAACAGAATTAACTGAAAATGAATTAAATTCCACTTAAAGATGGCTAAACGTATTAAAAAATGCATTGGCATCGTGTTCTGATATATTCTAAAAGTTTTAAATGTCTAGCTAGTCGGAAAGTTAGTTAAAAATCGATTGCAAGATTTGTACCGGACAAAGAACCACCGGACATATATGAATACGAGCTAAGAAAAACGTTGTAAAATATTACCCACTCATGCGTTATCGAGGAAAATTTATTACTATCGCGACAACACAAAAATCTTGTATTAACCACTAATTTATTCGACGATACATTATTATAATAACGCGGGTTAAAGCGTCTCTTATAAAACTTTGAATTTACAGCCAATTAAATGAGTTACATCACTGAATTTGTATTTTTATCCATTACCGTAAAATAAAATAAATAAAGACATTATTAAAATATATCCTAGAAGTAACGCAAGAACAACAAGTAGCATAATATATTATAATATAATATACTATAGGTAATAACTAAACTTATACAAAGTAAAATTACAGTTCTAAATTCAAACTGAAAACTTGGTCGCAATATTTTTCACATTTCGTTATGCAACTCAGTTTTAATCTCACAAAAGTTTATTTTTGTTGTTCGTGTTTTTCATTTTAAGGATTAAATCATCCCTCCTCTTTGATTTATTTCTCCTGGCGCCAATTTTTTATTTGTGTTAGCTCAAAATCCCATATTGAAAAAAAAATACCGTTTACTTAGTACTATTTCAAATAAATAGTGTGAGAATATAAAATAGGCTGTGATTATTTTATATCACTAACTGCTGTTTTGGAGGATGTAATCTTACAGTCAAATTACATTGGTAGTTGGTAGGTTTGAAAGGTTACATAACTTGGAAAACCTTTAAAAAAAACCCACATGAATACATACCTACCTCATATAATTATCCTAGAGTAATCTTGAAACAACAAAATATATCGTTCGCTGGCAAAAAATTTCAAGTTTAGCTACCATATTTGAATAAAATTTAAGTAATGGTATTGACTTCATAGATGGTGTCAGGATTACCGTAAATTTTAGTTGTGACGTGCTTGTACTCGATAAATTTTTATTTCGAATATTTTTTATTCATTTCGTAATTTAACTTATAGAACGTTGGTCAATTATTATCCCATTTTTATGAGTCTATATTGTGGAGAGTGTGAATTATGAAACCAGAGCCTAAAAAATAAAAGTGCACTTGTAAACGACCCTGCTCTTGTGTTGTGCTGTGAGCCTAATCACAAAATCTTAACTGATTTTTTACGACAAACGAATGTTAGCTACTTGATAACGTCTTTGATCTGTGTCCAAACTCACATTGAAAAATAACACGTGAATTTGTGCGACCCAGTATTCGAGCCTAATATTCACGACTTTATAAGCGTATATATATATATAGATTTCATTATTTTGTGAAAACATACATACAGTTGAATATGGTTATTATAAATTTGCGTTCATATATTTGAACTATGCTGCTTTACTCATGAGATTTATATTGTGATAATATGTCGATTACAGTGGCGAAGAATGAAAGTAACCTGTTTTTAAGATCCGCCATAAATGGTACACACTAAACTTTATCAGTCATACATATATGTTTTCATTGAAATACGACCCTTAAACCCTGCGAAAATCAAGCCATAATAGAATTTACTCAAAAAATACTCATCTGTCTACAAAATATCTAAAATTGTGCAATTAAATCATACATAACTTAGAATATTTTATTGATAGAATAATATTTTTTATCTATTATAGTTTGGTCTAGTCAGTTCTTTATGAATTAACAAAAAAAAACTCACAATATGAGTAATATGTATTCTTAATCCAACGAAAATAAATAAGTGTGAATGAAAAGTGTGCACAATTTTGTTGTATCGCCCAAAATATACCCAACTATTATGGTTTGGTTTAGGCAGGGTTTAATTGATTATTAAAAACTAACCAATACCATCTGTAAATAGCAGTCTTATAGGCCATCCATGGACTGAAACCGTATGCGGTTTCGAACCGTGTGCTAAGCTTATCTCTTCTGGTCATGGACATAATATATTTCCACAAAGTATATTATAAGCATCTGACCGTATCCGTTTATACCATACACTTACACTTACAAATTTTGTGAAAATATATTTTCATGAACAAAAATCTTAAGTTTAGTATGGCACACGGATCTAAACGGCATACGGTTTCAGTCCATGGATGGCCTCTTAGTTCAATAAAAATAAATATATATGTCTAACAAAGTTCAATGTACACTATTTATAGTGAATCTTAACAGCCTGCCTCCACCCTTCGCTCAATGACATGTGATCGTGGAAATAACATCGATATTTTATTCCACGTCTACTTCGCTATCGCTAATACTATTTGCCACCAAAATGAGACCAAAGGTTTTTTAGGCTGTACCTACTATTATAAATAAGAATGTAAGCGATAGAATTCTCTCAGTAATACACAAATAAAATTCTTCGTTAAAAAAGCAGGCACGCGTGTAGTTATTAAATGATTCTTAGATTCGTATGAGGTTTTTAATGTCGGACATTTTTTTTCGCCTCCACTTCATTAATAAATGTCTCACACGGAGTCGGAAAGTCGCGGGGGGTAGCACAGATCCGAATTGGTAGCAGTTTAAGGTAGCTTTGCGTTTCTGCTCAGTTTGCAAAAATCGTAGGCATTTGGCGTTAAATCTAACTTATTTTCAAGTTGTGTAGGTTTTCAGAAGCTTTTTTTAATAACTAAACTAAACACGTTGATTATGCATTTTCACGAAATTAAAAAAATATAGCTTTTTTTGTTGATTTTTCCAAAAAAATACTCACGACCTCAGCATCACTGCTTTCACCGTCGATTTTCCTCCGGCAGAGTCAAAATGGATCTACTATAATTATCTTTTTCAGGAAGACCTATAAGTGTCGCTGAGTTTCAAAATCCTCTATAACACTTTTTCATTATGTTGAGAAAATCAATAAAAACTTTTTGAACTAAAAAGGTTTTTGAATGTTTCAGTAGTGTTATAGCGGGATTTGATAGACACATTGATTTTGTTTCATAAATGACAGTTAATCGTAGCGGATTTTGAAAAAGGCGATAAAATTTTCATGTAGAGATTTTAATAAAGAATCCAACGATATATGTATCTTAATTATTTCAAAAAAGTTTTATAGCGGGTTTTTAAATTTATTAAGTTGCTTATATTATTTCCCTCTGAATTTCTATTCCTTGATATGAAAAAACAAGATAGAAACTGTATTATACTATACTGTAAATAAATAAATAAATAAATTTTGAAAATAGCCGATATATTGGATTATTTGTTAGATTAGGTTAGGTTAAGTAATGTTATATTAGGTTCGGTTATGTTTTCATTCTTGAATTCATGAATTTTGTCAAAATCGGCTATGAAAATTAGCGCTGTTCCCGCCTGACTTCCTGGAAACAGACTTGTACCCAAACTTCATATTTTTCTACTACGTGTTGGTAGATGGAGCATTCACCTTAATGATTGATATCAATACATAACTCACAAATATTAAAGAATGTTTTCAGTTTCATGTTCATGTTAATGGTGTAGTGTACATAAAGCATACCTAGTTAATACTAATATATAACAATAACTCGGTCGATTTTACATCGTTTTTATTAGCTCGTATTCTTATTTGTCCGGTGGTTGTTTGTACGGTACAAATCTTGCAATCGATTTTTAACTAACTTACCGACTAGCTAGACATTTGAAACTTTTAGAATATATCAGAACACGATGCCAATGCATTCTTTTAATACTTTTAGTCATCTTTAAGCAGAATTGAATTAATTTTCAGTTAATTCTGTTTTGTATGGAAAGTTATTTCAGAAAAATCCGTAAAAAGTAAACGACTATTATTGGTTGCTAAGGGGGTGGCTCTAGCAACTAAATTATTAATATATACGTGCGTTACTATGGAAATCAAAATGAAATGTCAAAATGACATTTCAGTATTCTACATTTGTTTGTTTTTTATTTACTTCATATCAAGTACAAGTTTAAGCATATTTAGCATAATAATTCAACAGAAAATTTAAAAACGTTGTATATAAAAAGTTCTTTTTATCTTGTAATTATTTATTTTGTCGTTAGAACGGGTACATCCCTGGTTAGACAAGACAGTCGATTGATCGACGCTATGTCAATGTAGGTGCGGCGGCGACTGGGGCGAGTTGATCGGCCGAATCGACTGTTCGGCTTTCCAAAATATCAGTCGCCAGTAACTGGTAGATGTAACTGACGAATTCTTAAAGACGTGAAAGCTCTCTCAATATTAGTGAATTTAAGCTAATTAAAAAGAACACCAGGCCTGAATAATCAGTGACGTTCCTAAATAAAATACCGCCCCTAGGCAGCGCCAAAATACCGCCATATTTTTATATATTATTTTTATCATACTTTCATACGTCCAATATCTAAGAAACGTGTAGTTTGGATAAATTACCAACAAAATATCAGAACACTTATTCGAAAATCTGCACGTGTCGTTTCTGGTCACCAAGGACGTCGAACGGCAACGGAAGTAAACTAGATATCGCGGACCCGACAAAACCAGTGAGCTGATTTTTTAATGGAAAAATATTTTCGTTATTACTAAGTTTCGGTAGCGATTTATATGTAGTATATATTTTAAATGATTTTCCTCGATTTGCCGCCATTCGAGTAACTGCCGCTCCAAGCGACGCTCAATCTGTCTACCCCCTCGGGACGTGACTGTGAATAATTATTCCTCTTTATTCCACATATTGATCGATAGCTGTTTCGGTTTACATATTATCTTCCTCAAAGTCTACGGTTCTGATTAAAAGCCAAAATAGTTATCGAATCAACATTAACCTTTTCAATGCATCACGGTATTACTATGGCAGTATCTTATAGGCCGCAGATTTTTAACGACACACTTTGAATGTAGAGCGAAGTTCTTACTACAATCAATTCAATTTCAATTCAATTCAATTTATTTATTTATTTTTAACATATTGTGGACATTACAAATTATAAGTTTAAGACGTTCACAACATGACATGATCGTTGTAATACCGATAATTTCTGGCTTATTATTTCATAATTTGTCACTGTGTTTTTTTTAGATTACGCAAATCAATCGACAGTGGCTAGTAATTTTAGTTTAAAGTCGGACGAGATAATTCGCGACATTTGTATATTATGCAGCTTGTCGATCACGGCCTCATAAAGCGAGATAACTCGCTGAAGGTATAGAACCGGTTAAATAATGAATAAGTATATGTTAATATTTTACAATAATCAACTAAACGTTACCTGAACGAATTAAAATACTAAACTATAACAATTATTCCATAAATTCTTTAAATTTTACAAAGAACAATTTTGTTCGTATTAATTTACAAAATTAAATAAATTACCATAATCAATTCTTAATAAGCATATTATGGGCCTTAAAAGAAAGTCGGCTTTATTTACAGATTGTTTTACAACTAATGGTTGTTAAGCATTCTGCCATCCATTTGGTATTTTCACTGCATCAAATATATTTCCCGACCATGTCCGATCCTAATAGGATCATATGGGCCTCCACAGAGTAGAGGTTTGTATTAACAGATTTTGTTTTTACGAGAAATGGATATCAGCCACTTGCTCAACCTATTAGGTCCATACCCTGACTCACGCACAAATTGAAAAACAATATGTGTACTTGCCAGACCCAGGGTTTGAACCTGAGACCCATGGCGTGATAGTCCAACGCTTAAGCCGCGCGGCCACCGTGGGTGTCGTTTTGTTTACACAACATAATATTTAACTACAAGTACCTAGGTATTTTGGGTTATGGATGAAATACCTTATATAATCTGTTGGAATCATATTGATTTTAAATATACTTGAGTGATTGGTTTAATTTTTAATCACTTAGGTAGGTACCATACTATAGTACTTTATCCATCCCACTGAGATGACACTACATTCAAATTCATTGCGGTTCAGTATAATATTGTAATGAAAACCACACCATCGACATGAATCTACAACAATCTTAAAACTCCCTTTATTATAGATAGGGATGGGTAGTATATTATTAGATTGAAATTATAACACATTTGTATAATTTCACGCATTTGATTTACCTGTGCGGCGCCCAGTTATCCCACCGCCCAATCGTTGGCGCCGAATTGTCCTATACCCGCGCTACTACTCCCCGTGACTGCTATGTGCTTACTTTATTTAATTGACAAAAAACAACCTGATTTAATTACTCACCTGTATAATTAATAGTTGATTCAGAAATACTATAAATATGTACAATTTAATATGAATTATTATAAATGCACCTAAATAAATAATAGACTGATAAAACTGAGAAATGTGTTAAAAAAACCTGGAATCCATTCTAACTGGCACATAAGAAGCGGTCGTTTCAGGCAACACAAAAAATCAATGATAAGATAAATCCTACGATCATTTGGCCACTGGCAACACTAAACTTGATACCAATATATTAGTCAGTGTTGCCATCTTCAAGAAAAATAATACTTTATTTAATTACTTACTGTTTTTTTTAAATGCTTGCGGTTTTTGACAGATGCCTACGATAATTTTTATGAAGTTAGCTACACATGAATGCATGTATACGGTAGACTCTGTGTCCTATTCACATATTTGGATTCTTTCTTGAACACCTATGCCTCTATCCTAAAAATATTTATAAATAACAAAAACACCTTTCATTAGTAGTATTATAGGAGTGGACTAAATGGGTGAAAGTGTGCTAGTCTCATATTATAATATGTACCTGAGAGCCAGCATAACCTATGTAGGCCCTAATAATTGGCCTAAGTGTTAATGGATTTATGGGTTTATGTTAATAGCTTAGGAATTTCATGTTTCTGCTATGAACGAAGACCTTCTATTATAATCAGGCTATGAGAGGAAACTGTAAATTTTTAACGTACTGTGCGCCTCTATATATTGACATCTACGTCATGTCGCTGTATGCGATTACAGTATTACGCCACGCGCTGTTTGCATGCTGGTGGTATTGGTGGTATTAGTTTTAGTTCCAGAAGCGACCGCGATGAGGTGTATGTCTCGATATAGTAAACTGTAGAAAATGGTGATTATTACATATTAAAATAAATGGTAGATAATATATTAATTGATTTGAATGACATCCAATCGAAAATCTTCATTTACTGCGAACAGGTTACCGCTTTGCATTCGAAAATAATCAAGAACTAGCACTATCATCGTAATTTGCAATTCAGTACCCTGCCCTGTCTATAGTTGGACAAACTAGACATATGAACAATCTAGAAATATGAATTGTCTGTAAAAGAAATGATAATTTATGTACAAAATCTGTGATAATTTTTGGAAAATTCAGACTGGTTTTGAGGTATAGATATATGTGGTTTTACCAAACCACATATGAAGCGCCTAGTTTCAAAAGCCCCTAAAACGGTGTTAGGTAGTTCTGAGAAAAATGAGAAAAACCTTGTTGGGTAGTTTTGAGAAAAATGAGAAAAAATCATATCTATTAAATCTGTGAACTTTATGTATTTATTTTTTAATTTGTTACATTCTTAAGAGTATTTTGGCTTTACATTTTAGTGGTATTTGAAAAGCACACCCATCGATTTTAGCGGGTTTTGAAATTTATCCTAATTTTTGATCATACGTATTAACGGTTTTTGGCGTTTTATAAAGTTCAATCTTTGGCCATAATATAGGTAACAAAAATATCCATCTAAATACATATTATCTAACTCAAAAATTTTCAAAAACCGTTTTAGGGGCTTTTGAAACTAGGCGCTTCATATCACGGTGTGTGTATTTTTTTGGAACCCTGGCAACACGTAATGTCGACATGGCAACATCAATCAATGACAGGCAGAATGAAATGTCGCAACAGAGATGAAGCGAAGAAGATGAACGCACCCTTAAAAAACCAAATCTCGAATAAACGGCTTTCGATTCCGAGAACCACACGCCTTCAATTTCAATTTAATATATTCGAATTATAGATGTCATAGCGTTCTTAATGTTTTCTTATATTTTTTTCTAAAGTCTAAGTTTTTTCGATTTATCAAATTCAACAATAAAACTGAACTGCATAAGTATTATATAATATAACGTCTATTTAGTTACTAATTTTTATAATGATCATTGATGCCATATCGCACTCAAACCGGACATTAAAAAATGTCATCAAACTTTTTACTACTCTATTCCACATATGTATTATAATACGTTTATCATGGGTACTTTTTAATTCGTTGTTATAAACGAAATGTTTAAAAAAAATCGCTCATGTAAGTAGGTCATGTCCGCTCCTAATAAGATCATGGGCCCCTGGAGGTTTGTATTAACAGATTTTTTGTTTTTACGAGAAATGGGTGGTAGCCACTTACAGTGGTGCACCCAGGGGAGGGGGCAAGGGGCCCGGCGTGTCAGGTTGACCAGATAATTGAGATAAACACACATCATAAATTAGCTTCAATAGTAAAAAAAAAGCGCTATTATACTTAATGGCCATGAACATTTTCAATTACTGATATAATTGTGCAATATATTTTTTGATTATTATATGTCGATACTCGACAGCTCCATTATTAAAAGAGATGTATTAAACATCGCCAATAATTCACTGTATAAGTACCCTTAATTTGAACTAAAACACAATTTGAAAAACGTTAATGTAGTGTTCACACTGCCTTTAATCTTAGCGGTAGGTGGGGGGGGCACCAAATATCCTAGCCTGAGGGCCCGTTTCAGGATGTGGGGACCATGGTGTAGGTACACCGAGTGCAATAGACAAAAGACCGATAAACGAGAATTTAGGCTGTGAAGAAGAAAAAGAGCCTATAGGACTAATTTACATTCTCCCCCTTGCCCCCCCCCCCAATAATAAATCCTGAGTGCGCCACTGGCCACTTGCTCAACCTATTAGGTCCATACTCTGACTCAAACACAAATGAGTTGGCTAGAACTATCATAACTCACATATTTCAAAAATCTAGTTTTGATATAATCGCAAAAAATCACCAGAGCACTGTTTTTTGTAATTAGAAGAAAAGTATTGAACTGCCTTGAATATTAATGGTTGAGTGAGTCGATTTAAATTATTTTTTTTAATACATATACTACTTTTAAGGCTTCAGACACACAGTAAACTATGAGAAATAGAGCTCCCTGATTGGTTTGAAAGGCCTTGATTACAGAATCGTCTTCTGAAGATATTGAGATACCCGTAGCTTCCTATACTTAGTCTAATCATCGTGGAGGGCTGTAGACGACCTCTCTCTTCCGCGTCGGCCCTCGATAAAAGTCAGTCTTTACGTATATTTGTGAAAGAATGAATCAATAATTATTACTATGTTCACATTATATTGAAAAGAAATAAAAAAGGATTTATTACAAGACGATAATTACTATTAATATTAAAGGAAAACTGTTTGACTTGGAGCGCGCCATTGTGGCGTGGTGTCGCGCGAGAGTGACGCATTGTCGCGGAGGCTCCATGTAGACAGCCCGACGAGCGGACACGTCAATCTTGTCCAATCAACATTGCACCTTCATCGAGTAACAACTGCACCTACTCTACCTGTTCGCATCTCGTTACTTCGTTCGCGCCCACCTCTAATTAATTACCCATTGGATTGTCATCTCAACAATAATATTTAAACCTTAATTTTACATAAGTAGGTACATAAAAACACTTATGAAAAAATATATTATAACCAATATAAAAATAAAAAATCTTTTTGAAAAAAGTAAGACACCCGGCAGGATCGAACCTGCATCTCTTGAATTTACGCCTCGTCTGCGCATTGTCTACTATGCTACTAGGTGACATACTAACTACGACAAATTTTAACTATTGGCCTTTTAATACCTGCTCATCAGCGCTTTTCCAAATCAAACTACTATTGGCAATCGGTTTTTATTTAATAAATCAAAGTAGGTACCTACTACTTCAATTACAACCGACGTCACGGATCTCTCCAATATTTTATAATGTAACTTACTCGAACATGCTAATATTTTTTAATTAACTATTTCTTTTATTCAACGAATAATTCACAAGATTTAAGAATGTACCATTCTATTTATTGAACATACCTTCATAATTTTGAAAAACACTTCTGAGAAAATATATTATAACCAATAGAAAAAATCTTTTTGAAAAAAGTATTCCTTAATTTTATGTTTTCTAACATGTTGGCCGAACCAAATTTATTCTTGTTTTCTAAAGGAGTATTCAAAGCGCACTTATTATTTTTTTTCCTATGTTACAGTGTGAAACACTATAATTACCAACCAGTAGCGAAGGATGGAGGTAGGCTGTTAAGATCCGCCATAAATAGTGCACATTAAACTATGTTAGTTAGGTTTAACGTATTTGTTTTCATTGCACTAATACTACAATTACAGATGGTGTTGGCTAGTTTTTAAAATTGAGAGCCATAATAGATAATAGTCAAAAATACACGTCTATCTATAATATATCTACAATTGTGCAATTAAATCATACATCACTTTGGATATTTTAAAGATAGAATAATATTTGTTATCTATTATAGCTTGGTATCGGCAGGGCTTAATGAATTTAAAAAAATAATCCAACAATATGTAATATGTATTAATAATCCAACGAAAATAAATAACTATGAATGAAAAAGTGTGCATAATATTTTCGTATCGCCTAAAGTACACCAAAACTATTATGGTTTGGCTTAGGCAGTGTTTAATTGATTTAAAAAAAATAGCCAACACCATCTATAAATAAAATTGTTGTCTTAGTTAAATAAAAACAAATACGTATGTAACAAAGTTTAATGTGTTCTATTTATGGCGGATCCAGCCTACCTCCACCCTTCGCTACTGCTAAGCTTAGTTTCCATGTTGCAAACATATCGAAAACATTATAAGTGTGTTACATTATTCTTAATGCTACCTGATTTTCTAGTCAGACTGAAACACCACATCAGAATATTATTGAGTTATACCGGATGGCGAGATTTTCCAATAGTTCGCCTGGCTGAGCTGTCCTCAGTTTGGGCGATACTTGAATAATCGTAATTCACCTGACGTTTGACATTTGCGAGAAAATGCTGTCGCGCAAAAAGCGGCCATGTTTGTTTTTCAAAATAAGAATGCCGTTTTATTGGTCACGATCGGAGATCAATGCTCATTGGAGTCGAGCCGCGCGTCCGCTTCCAAGGACGATCGCAAGAAAAACTCCGCCGACCCTTCAAAAACTCAATGATTCAAGGCAGCCATCGCAAACCATCATCGAGCGAGGTTTGTCAATCTTGGATGACACTTCTGCTAAACACGAACTTCGACTTCCTCTGCAGTCTCCTGCAGCCTTTCTAAAAGCTTAATTACATTGGCAGATGCGCAGATCCAACCAGATCAAACAGAACCAGAACAGTTTTCCCTCAAAATTTGATGTCAAAACTCAGCTGCGCTCAGCTGTCAAACCTAACCTCGAAAGCGGGTGGTAGCTTCGAATATTTTCGTACGTTCTCGGCAATCTTCGTTTGAATCTACGTGAATTCGTGGTGGACGGAAATACTATTGGTTCCAATTTTCTCACGATCGTTCACGATCCCGGAAAACCATATAATTGTAATAGATTTTGGCAAACGTAAATCCAATCCGTAAATCCAACTTCCAATGTAATTTGAGCATAAGCCTATCCGATGTTTCATAGTACCAAACTACCTATTTACCCCAAAATTATGTTTTTTATGCGTTTGTACCCAGCTTCACCTTGGAGTTTAAGTATTTTAATGTTCCCTTAATACTTTACGAAAAACAAACTAATGAATACCTACCTATGTTTTTATTGTGGACAGGGCTCGAAATGAACCGGAGCGCACCGGAGCGCCGTTCCGGTTCGTGAAATCGGTAAAGTTATCGCTCCGTCTCGTGGAAAAAATAATTTGACCGTCTGATCTAGATATACCATATAACAAAAAATCTAATACGTATTTTTATAAAATACACATAAAATTTGATAACAATGTTAATATCTTCAGAAAATTGTCGAGCGCTCCGGTTCGTAAACTTTTCCATTTCGAGCGCTGATTGCGGAACAATTTAACTTTGAACTTCCGCAGATTGAGATTATTTCTAGTACGCTCGAATTTCTGTTTCCGACTGCTCTTTCATGAAGTCTATTGTATCGTTTTCTCTTGCTCGGCGTCGCTCTAACTACGTCATAATAGATTCTGTCAAAACTATCGAACATCACGTTTATGTGGTACGTTTATAGTTCTCTTGGTCCGGAGTGTCGAGACTTTACAGGTTCTAATTATATGTTTACTTGATTAGATTACATTATTTTACCCAAAGATAATCTTTCAGTTTTAGACATAGACAAGCTTTTTTTTTAAATTATTCTCATCTGCTAAAATGTTTTTGGATTAACCGTTCATTACATTGCGGCCTATTAATCAGTATATTTCAGTGCGGACTTTGTCAAGTAACGTATACATACTAGAGAACGCGTGTGATATTTACTACAAATGAATCTACGATGCGAAATGTCTCGCAGATTTTTTATTCATTAGCCTTGTTCAACATCTTTGGTACCTAATGACTATCTGTGATTTAGTTAACGAATCTAGTTAAAAATAGCGTACAGGCAATATATTGGCGTAGGGGCAAATCGTCATAGACATACCATACTGTAACTAGGGATTGCAATACCGGTATTCCAAAACCGGTATTTCAGTATTTATCAATACCGAAATACCGGTTTTAAAAATCCAAAATACCGAAATTTTCGGTATTAAGAAACCACACTCGTTAACGTTTTTGATGATGAATTTAATGTTATTTCTTTTTTAGTTTGTACTGTATTTCCTATTCAATTTAGTGTATAAATTATGTGCTGATAAAATACAAAATATTGACTGAATCCAACATAAGCGAAATAACAATAAAACACAATTCATTAAATATACCCATTTATAAAATTGTAATTATTATGAAATAAAAAACGTCCGTGAAAAATGTTCAATTATTCTATAATAACATTGTTGATGATTGTACAAGTGTTGAATGCAGAAACTTTTCCTGCAGCCGTGCTTATTTACACCTAATGAACGAGCCTTTTTGAAGGCTTTAGTTGAAATTATCAATATATTTAAATTATTTGTTAAAATTACCAATAATTGTAAGTACAATATTGTGACTAATACATCTTTTTAAATGTCACCATAATAAATATAGGTATGTAGTTTTTTTTCTATAAAATGATATTTTTAAAGAGATTGTAATAAACCGATAAGTACTTATGTTTTAACGAATACCGGTATTAATATCGGTATTCAATAAGAAATACCGAAAAACCGGTATTGATATTTTCAATCAGTATTGCAATCCCTAACTGTAAATTTAGAGAACACAAAAATAATGGGAAGTGCGTTACCTTCTTCGTCTCAATTAAAATATTTGTATATAATATATATAGCTATATTAAATATGTGATACTATACATATTTGATAATATTTAAATTCATTCATAGACATGATTCGTATTTCGGACAGGGTTGCGCTTCACTTACATTAATGCCATACGAAAAGAGATGAACGGACTTGTTTTTTGCGTTCCCTAAAAGGAACGCAATTTATTCAGTGACGTATTTTTTTCGCACAACTTTTATATTATTACCTTCGCCACAAAAACGTGCACGCCACTGTCCACCGATACACTTCTTGCTAGCAATTTCATTTTAAATGTATTGCAATATTTTTATCAGATATAGCTAAATGCAATTTTATTAATATATTAGGGGCGTCCATAAATTTAATGATGCTGTAAGGTTTACGGTAATGTTGACCCGCCCTCCTCAGTAAAAAAATTTCTATCCCCGTTGACGAAATTACTAAAAATCAGTATAAATAATGCTCTCACGGAATAACTTATTATCAGAAAATGTAAAATAATATTTTTTCACATTTTCTTCAACCCACACAAGCTTTATATACTTACTACATGAGCTACCGTATAAAAATGTGAGACGTAGCATCCTACCCATTACTTAAGGCTATACCTCAGTTGAGGCATGGTCTAAAAATATCGTGGCTAGGCGATGCGCGGATTGTGCAAATGACGTATGCCGAACGAAATATAATTTGTCATATAAATCCAACATGCGTCCATTCTGTTTATTGTTTTATTAGTAACAATAATAAAATGTTCATTAACATGTTTTCTTTTTCAAATAAATGGGTAACGTTTTTTAGTCATCTTTACACGATTTAAGAATTAATACCCCCGTCGCCATCACGAAACAAATTGACGTGTTCACAGCTCGACGTTCACTCTCCGATTGCCAGCAAGTCCAAAATTTCGTCGCACCTATAGTTGAAAATTATTTGCCGTTTCACTGAAGTATCTACCGTCTTAAGGGTCTTGACTTTTGAGCTTGGAGATTCGATGTCTCCGCCATATCTTAAGGATACACAGTTATGACCGAGTTGCAATCTTCTGACATAATTTACAATATACGATTTTTTTTCCGACCGACGACGTCCGGTCGTAATAAGATCATTATGGGTCTCCACAGAGTGTTAACAGATTTTGTTTTTACGCGAAATGGATGTCAGCCACTTGCTTAACCTATTAGGTCGATTGACTCATACACAAATTGGAAAACAATATGTGTACTTGCCAGGCCCATGATTCGAACCTGGGACCCACGACGCTATAGGCCAACGCGTAAGCCGCGTGGCCACCGTGGGTGTATACGAATATACGAATACACGGTGCTTAAAACGAAGTAGAGAAAATTTCTTCATTGTCTATCTAAGTGGGCAAAGACTGTGAAAAACCCTTAACTTTGCAGTCAGATGACAGTATCCACTGGCGAATGAAAGCCTTTTCAATTCTTTTCTACCCCTATTCCTCCTAAATGGCTCGCTAAGCTGAACGTGGTTGAGATGTAACTGTCAGATTTTTTTATTATTTTATTTTACAACGTTTTTATTAGGTCGTATTCTTATTTGTCCGGTACAAATCTTGCAATCGATTTTTAACTAACTTCCCGACTAGCTGGACATTTGAAACTTTTAGAATATATCAGAACACGGTGCCAATGCATTTTTTAATACTTTTAGCCATCTTTAAGTAAAATTAAATTCATTTTCAGTTAATTCTGTTTTGTATGAAAAGTTATTTCGGAAAAAGTCCAATCCACTATTATTGGTTGCTAGGGGTCTGGGGTCCTAGCAACTAAATTATTAATATATACGTGCGTTACTATGGAAATCAATATTAGTGTCAAAATGACATTTCAGTATTATTTCTATCAAATACAATTTTTTTTGATCATTTAAGCTAGTCAAGTCAAGTTTATATGACTCAACAGAAAATTTAAAAACGTTGTAAGTATATAAAAGTTCTTTTTATCTTGTAATTATTTATATTATTATATTTCTTATATTTTTGTTTATTTATCTATAATATGTATTATTTAATTTCATTTATTTCCATTACACTATATTTTTTTTGGTAACTGTGGTGTAGAAACGTAAACTAACATGTTAGAATATTATGTACAATAAGATTATCAACATACGCTAAAAATATTTTAACAAATAATAAACTTTATTTTCCACAAACGAGGGATGATTAACATGGATTCAAATGAATAAGTTTAACATAATACTTTGTCGAAATGGAAATTAATCAAGCGGAATCTGTAGACTCATTATTGCTAATGTAATCATGGCCCCCACATCCTGAAGTGGCTCCCCAGGCTAGAATCTTTGGCGCCCCCCCTACCTATCCATAAGGTTAAACGCAATGTGGCCCTCTACAGTAGTGTTCTCCAAATGATATAAAAAAACCAATATTTTTAAAGCAAACCGTCATATTCACTCCAGCGCATTTGTACTATACACAAGACTGCTATCGGCAGCTATCGAGGGTAGTTTTTTTCCAAATATTATAATTGTTACAATAAGTTAGCCGTCTAAACTCTAAACAGCCAAAAACTGTCTATCTCGCTCTACTACTCTACTTCGATACAAAAATATGAATAACTACCCTCGATAGCTGCCGAAAGCGGCCGATAGCAGTCGTATGTATATAATAGATGCGCAGGACTTGAAAGTTTTAATACAATCGGTTAGCCTTCTCATTGTAATAACAAGTATAACTACGATCGGGTGACAGCGCCAAATCACGTTTACAATCAACACATGTAGATAATTTATACAAACAAATCTATTTTCCCAGATTTGTTTCAATGTACATTTTATCATTTTTTATATAGGATAGGTACATTATTATTATATTCAACTCTCAAACAGTTTTATGATTCTGATTGACCACTTCAAATAATGTGAGATGATTTTATATAAATGCAATTTTACTAATTTTACATTTTTTTTATAGTTTTTGTATTTGCACATTATACTGTTTTTTAATATTGCTACTATTTCTTTGTTTTTTTCACATTATGTTATGAACGTTCTAAATTTATGATTTATTAATTAACAATTAAATATGAAGACTATATTTGTGATTTTGGTCAATTTTAATGTGCACTTTAAATAATTACATGAATAATGAATAAAATTGTAAATACTTTGTTAAATAGTATAGGGCAGTGTTCCCCAACCTTTTTACACCTGCGGACGGGTAAAAAAGGAAAATTTTTTCGCGGACCACTAATACTGAAAATAAAAATGGTTTTTTACGTAATATTTCTTTAATCTTATATTGTGACAGATGGACATAACTATAGCTAACTAATATACATATAACAGTCTAATACAATTAAAAATTAACAAAATCAATGGGTTTTTTTCAACAAACTAATGCGAAACCCGCTGTTGCGTCTCTACTAATATTCTTGGCTGCACTGCTGTCTCTGACAGACGAAATGCTGCATTCACGTCCAGTCTATTACTTTCAGATTTCTGTTTTCTATTTTATCTATTATATATTATCTATCTATTATTATCTTATTTATCTATCTATATATTATTATCTTATTATATATTATCTATTTCCGATTTTATCGACGACGGACCGGGGGTTGGGGACCGCTGGTATAGGGGAGAAATTTGTTATAAGTAGTGTGAATAAATGAAACAATTTAAATATAATTGTTATTTTACCAGATCATGGTTGCCCTATGCAAAAACGTGTCGCATTTTGTTATGCATTTGAACATTTACGGCACTGCAATCTAACATTCGATACTGGAGCACGCATTATTCAATATGAACTGTATGGAACGGACATTTTCAACTGATTGTGAGGTTGCACAGATCATTCTAAATTGAAAATTAAATAGATACCTGATTTTTTAAATATAAAATATATTTCCACCAAATACCCGTAGTGTATATTATATTATACTTATTATGACTTAGGTATCTATGCATTTGTCAAAATTATTTACCATCGTCGTTTTTAAACTGGGTGACTAAAGTCAATGGGTCCGAAGTGCTGCCAACCGTACTATAATTATAGTATTTGTACTATAATTTTGGTCCGCGTACTATGTACGATATAAAACATAAAATAGTACGCCCAAAATACTATAATTTTGAATATCGGGAAAAATACGCAAAATGTACTCAAATTTAGATATTTCCGTACTATAAATTGGTTCAAAGCACTATAATTTCGCAATATGTAGAAGAAACTTTGGAAAACCTGGAAAAAATTGCTCGAAAAACGTAAAAAAAACCCTTGACTTTGGTTTAAAATGTTTTTTTTTTTAATTCATCGGTAAGCATTTTTGGTTGGAAGAGGTACCTAAATAAAAAGGGGTCTCGGAACTTCTCATATTCTGTTATTATTTTTGGTGAGAAGCAAAAAAACCTACACATTTACATGTGACAAGGCGTACTCTATTTTTTCCCCAAATACTATAATTTTGGAGGCTCTGTACTAGAAGTCCACTTTGAAAAGATGGCAACACTGGTCCGAGTTGACAAATGGCTCAGAAATAATGGGAACTGAAATATCCAACGGGTGTGGAGAAACACGCAACCGATCTTGAGTGTGGAAGAATATGAGAAAAACTTAAAGAATACGCTTTCCATCATCGCCATCGTGAATTTTCTTAGTCGATAGGCTAGCCTCAAATAAAGCGATATGAATACACCAGCGGGCTTTTCCAGTCTTTTCCATGTGTTACCTATTGAACTTGCGTTGACCGCACATTATTATCGACGACTTTAAAACAAATAAAATATGAAACGGCGACTGCATTCTATACGTAGTTGGTAACACATTACAACCTCGCAAGAAACTAATAGCTAGGTATGTAAAATAAATATAATTAATTAATGTCACAAAACAAGTAAACAAAGGGCCCACATGCTCAGCGTAGGTCAAAATGGAGCTTTTATGCTATTTTCGGTACATAACCCTGGACATTCCTTAAACGTTGTAGATAATCTATTTATATAATTTTGAAGCCTTATCCTTTATATTTATTTTGGGAGTTGTACATGTGTGAGTGGACATGTACCGTTTTTAAAAAAAAAATTTTTTTCGGTTAGATACATGTTCAAACACACGCATTAACATGATCTTACTCCCTACTTCATTTATCGTTTGTCAATGTATGGCTACGGCCGTATGTTGTAGCTTAGCCACTGGGAAATGCCAATAGAAATGGCGTATTTCAAAAAAATACTATCTTATTCTTAGGTCAATACTTATTATAAAGCAAACATTATTCGTAGGATGTTTATCACATTTGAATGGTCAAAGACATAGGTTATAATCAGTATCTTTAGAATTATCTTCAAATGTGTTAATCGTGCCCATTTCGAATAATAAAATGCCTAATTCTTGTCAAATTTGGGATCATAAATATGTCACTATATAATGTTAACATTAATTTTACTAATGGTTTTGTAAATGCTTTTAAAAATTAATAAATCTTAACACCACTTCACACGGACGTACTGAAATATGACAATATTCTAAAACATTAGAGCGAGAGGTTTAAAAGAATACTATTTTATGTAATAAAAATACTTTATGTAGTCATCAAATGTTTAAAATAAATATAAAGGATAATGATGCTTCAAAATTATTTAAATATAATATTATCTACAACGTTTAAGGAATGTCCAGGGTTATGTTCTGAAAATATCATAAAGGCTCTATGTTGACCTACGCTGATCATGTGGGCCGTTAAGTCGATTATAAATAATTGTTGTTTTAGTTTTTTTACTTGCCCACTGATAAAAATATGTTCGCTACACCTTAATTAGAATTTAAATTTAAGCTACATTGCGTACGAGTACCTAGTGTCTGTAAAGTTGTAGAGCTTGTAATCGAAAAAGGGTGATTTTCTCTCATGTTAGAGTTTTTTTTTCATAATTTTCGAGATTCTCATTTCTTAAAATATCATCAATGAAGATCTCGGCGGTGATCTCGGGTATTCGAAAAATTCTTACTATAAATTTATTTTAAAATGTGAGATTTGGAAGCAGTATTGCTAACAAACATTTTATATAAAAATACTGGTGACCTAAAAACATGTGTCGACTTCCGGGCGATTTTTTTCGAATGGAATTCACAAAAACATATTCATTTGTTACGTATTCACGAGGAATGAATGAACCAATCTTGAATTTTCAAGAATTCCCAAATATCGAAATTGGTAAATAGTCAAGAAATTACAAGCTCTCTTTTGTAGCTATCAGGCTGCACGTGCATGTAATTTAATGATAATTATTCACCTTAGTAACATGTTTTCAATAATTTTATTGTCCTTGCATAGACTTATTATATAGGTTCTATCTCTTATCTATATACTATAGGGAGATTTATTTAACGTACCTACCTATTTGGTTGGACACAATATGTTGGTTGGAAAGGTTGGAACGTGTTAACATATTATTAAATGCAGTGAAGCTATAAACCTCACCGGCAGAAGTTTTTTTGTCGCATGCAATTTTTAAAATGCAGCAAAACTTCGCATAGGTCACGTACCTACGGTACTACATATGTATATGTACCTACCTACCTATTTGTACACTACCCAGGTATTTTTATTTACCTTTGGTACATACGTTGATAGTTTAGGTATTCTGTAATTATCAAATACAAACATCGACCCAAACCAATCCGCCTCACACCACACCCTGTCTTAACCAAGCGTATCACATGACCTTACATCTGGATGTGAAGCATTACCAATTAATTTGGTATTGTTTATGCCTGGGCTGGGAATGTATTAGAAGCAGCTATCCAAAACTGAGGTCACCGCGTATTCAAGTGTAGATACTTTGACTGAGTTTATATGCTTTCTATGTGATAAATTAATTTGCACAGAGAACAAACAAAATAAATAATACAATATAAATTAAACGCTATAAAACTGCCAAAGGATCTAAAACTTAAATTCTAAGTAAAGAGATCTTGACGTTAACAGTGTGGCCCAAATTTTAGATGGTTTAGCAGTTCAATATTAGCGTTTAATTCACATACTAGTGTGGGGCGAATTTTTTTATAGCATTAAAATTAGGTATCATCATAGTGACACCATGCACGATTCGCGTGACTATTGGTGTATTTTGCTACAACGTATGTTTCAATACCAGCAAACAATATTATCAATGCAATTGCGAATAGCCTTTGCCGTTCCAAGGTGCTACTGTAGAATTATTCCACTATGTCTACCTCTCTATTTTATTACAACGTTTTTCTTAGCTCGTATAGTAATTTGTCCGGTGGTTCGTTGTCCGGTACAAATCTTGCAATCGATTTTTAACTAACTTACCGACTAGCTAGACATTTGAAACTATTAGAATAAATCAGAACACGATGCCAATGCATTTTTTTTAAATACTTTTAGCCATCTTTAAGTAGAGTTGAATTCCTTTTCAGTTAGTTCTGTTTTGTATGAAAAGTTATTTCGACACCATTATTGGTTGCTAGGGTTTGGGGTCCTAGCAACTAAATTATTAATATATACGTGTGTTACTATGGAAATCAATATGATATGTCAAGTACAATTTTTTTTGATCGTTTAAGCTAGTCAAGTCAAGTTTATATGGTTCAACAGAATTTAAAAACGTTGTAAGTACTAATATAAAAAGTTCTTTTTATCTTGTAATTATTTAAAATGTCTTCGCCATTTTTACTCGGTCTAGCAAAATTATTAAAATATAACTAATATACTGAACTTGAAATGGATAAAAATCCAATTAAAGATCGTACTTACTCGAATGCATTTGGAACATGTTAACTATTCTATTGTAGATAACCGCCTTGTTTATCAAATGTCTCCGAGTGATATCCGTGTTATTTTGGAACAATAAAAATAACGGAAACGCGATACCTACAGTGTTATTATAACTATTTAGAATAGCACTGCAGGCAGGTGACGAAGATAATTGTATTGCGCATCGCATATTTAATCCCTGGCCCTCTCGGTCGTTTCTATAAAAGAAATTCATCCAAAATCATAGTTGAGAGGTTTTTTTCATCCACCAAACTTTTTTTCAATCTAATCGGCCTTTCCGCCCAATTATCTTTTTATGTTCAAAATAAATGTTTAGGGTGCTTTTTAGCTTTCCTCTCAATATTTCCACGTGATTTTGTTTAATCTACATTTATAAAATTTACCCACCTGAATGTGGGATTCATAAATGGTTCGGTTGCATACTATTGCGGATGATGAGGTAGGTAGCATGTCACTGTGTGTACTCTCTTGGCACTTGTATCCCTTGGTCACTCACAACTCCAATTTTAGACATACGCAATATTATAAACTACTTTCTTACTTATAATTTATTATATTATACTACGTACATAGAGAAACTAAATTAAATATTTTTTTATCAATAATTTATAAATTACAATACTAGTGGCATCTATGATTTTTGATATTTACTACTCAATGAACATTAAAATTAAATTCAAAAACAAAACGTGTTATAGATGTCACTGGACAATTAATAGAGTATTCATTCGCTATAATAATAAAATATTATAATTAAAATTTATTCAATTAGAATTTCAATCACCATACATATTTTAAAAACACTTTTTAATTATATTAAAAAAACCTCTGTAATATTATTTTCATCAGGTACCTACGGGGAAATTCAGCATAATAATATTTTAGGATAACATTAGGTAGGTTGGTATGACTTTCACACTGCGTCATATGTCATAATAAAATTGTATCCTTTTGACAAGATAATAATATTATGTTTGTGAGTACAATATAATATCCATATCATATCCATTTAGTTCATGTGAGACGATTCAAAGTATTTGTCATGAAATTTTGTTGTATTTATTTCCGTTTAATATAATATTTCGTAATCGAACTCAGCACAGGTAAAATAAACGCAGTGTAAATGTTGGTTTCTTCTCTGATAAATTCCAATATGGCTGTTGTCAACAAATACTCGACTAACATGTCAACATTGTGAATGTCATTTTTAGCGTGAAATAAAATTGTAGTTACTTCAAAATTGTGCATCATTAATAATCGATGACCATCTAGCATCAGTGAACAATCAAATAAATACACAGGAATGGCCGACAAGTAAGTAATGCGTTCTCGCTTATCAAGAAAATCTACAGAACCCAATGTTTTTATCGCTTCTATTCGGATTATCGGTACTCATGTCTTAACAGCAAATGAATACGTTTACAGCTCCGATTATTCATGAAAATGACTTATAAATAATTAGGTAGCTCGTTTCTTAATTTTTGCTATAAACTAAGTTACGCAACATACACAAAACTGGATCATATGGACATTGTTTTGATCGTGTCAAATTCATACAATTAGAAAAAAATACAGGTTGTTTAGTATGTATGGCGTTTTGTATTTTCTATTTTATGTTTGTTTACAAATCTGTTATCAGTCATAATATGAATTTCGTTCGCATACATGCTTTATTTAGAAATAGCTTCTTTGTTTTCACGTTGACCGATAGTATTATTCTCAGTTTATTCTTTCGCAAATGTGACCCGTCAAATTATTTTGACGTAAATATCGTGATAAGATAAAGATTCAAAAAATCGTATTCTATTTGTCAAAGTCTCTGCGTTCCTAATGAACAGCCGTGTGCGTAGTATTCAATTTATATACTTACCTGCCATACATTTCCGCATCTTGCAATCTGTCAAAATAATAGAGCAAAAATAATATTTTGAGTCAATTTATTATAACGATACAAAAAGAATTGTTTTTTTTTCATTGCTTCATCTTGATTCATTGAAGAGTGTAAAGTTGGTGTCCATCTTAGACGACTGACCTTGTATTTAGTTCAATTAAGATGTCACATGAGATTCCTCCAAGAGACTACATTTAAATTGTTAAGTGGATGTGTACGAATAATCAAATAGAAAATAATTATTAAGTATGGCATCAACTGGCACACTCTGCACATTATCAAATGTCTTTGTCTTCCAATTGTACAACTTTCACTTAAATCATTCCAAACCTAAATACAAACCAGAACTTAACACATCCTACCAAGTTAGGGTAATAATAATTATCCCATCATCTACCTGTCTTTTTTATTAACTTTCGTATTATTGGCATTTGGTCAATGTAAACCGCAGCCGTGGAAAGTCCTGCTCCAATACAATGTATAATATACAAATTGGTCTCTGTCTATAGTTTTTGTATACCTTCATAGTGAACTAAATTCCTTGATACCAATTGAATTGTGGGCTCTATGTTACGACGCTACTCCCTGGGTAAACGTCAGATTTTTTTATTCAATATTTGAAAGCATCTAAGTGACACTTTTTGAGCATAGACAATCTTTGAAAAAATGCTATTATATGGGTAACACGCTATTATAAGTACATATATAAAAATCTTTTACAATGAAAAATAGATTACAAAAATCAGTATAGCATATTAGACTTCGCCAATGCATTTCATAAAATTTAAATAATTATAAAGTAACCTTCGACACAAAGACACTCGTGCTTAAACCTTCATATAAAAACGCTTCAAATAGGTAGGTAAGTATGCGAAAATAAGGAAAATTTTTCAAAATAACGTTATAGATAATTTAGCCGTGTTAACTAAACGATATTGTTATTGTTTCAGATTATTCCGACTCAAATTTAATCAATAAAATAAGAAATACGAGTGAGATGAAAATGAGCCATTGAATGGCATTTATTTACCCTTTGATTAGTGATTGTTTTTATAAGATAATAATATGTATCCATAGTCAGTATTCCGTATTTGTATTCATTTAATTAAATGTATAATAAATAAAACAGGCTCCAGTTTATGAGCCCCAAAAACATTTCGCCTCCACAAACAAATGGCCCGGTCAAATAGCCTCGATAAAACGGCTCGCACTGATTGAAATTAAACGTCACTGGTTTTCATTAAAATGCCACTTTTCCTACTTAAAACTTACCTTTCGGCATAATATACCTATCATAAATATTCATGAAGCGTGTTTTCATATTACATATACCAAACTAACCTCGTAATTTTTTTAAATCTTAATTTTCTCGGTTATGCTTTCAACCTAGGGGTAGACTACAACTTAATATATTATAACTACTATCTTATTACTTGTCTTGAAGGCCGACGAAAAAACTTTGGAATATGTAAATAAGTGTTTTATGAAACGTATCTGCATTGCAACCGCGCTTATCGTCGGCTTTCGTGGACGACATTAATTATTATTGTTTCAAAATTAGCCATTTACAAGGTTGAAAAAGACGTAGCTTTATTTTAAAAGAAAAAAAAGCCAAAATATAATCAACGCTTGAAAGAAATAGGAACTTCCATATTTCATTACGCTTCGACATGATAACAAAATATTACTATATTATTATTGAAACGATCAATCGATAATAATCGGCCGTGGCCGGCGAAGGGATACATTTATATATTATAATATTCTGCCGATAACTTCACGTCGTGGCGGAGGCCAACCTTAGTCTATGGGCCAACCTATCAATATTGAACAGTATTGCAAGCTGTCAAAAATGGCAACTTATCGGCAGAATAATAATAAGTATACAATGCCGGGTTATGAGTACCAATTTCAGTTAATAACTATCAATCCAACCATCTCCAGAGAGAGAGAGAATTCTCGTGAACGGGATTCAATAAGGTAAGAGAAATAATTTATCTATGATATTGTATGTTTATTGATGGTTTCTGGTAATTTAAATTCATTTTACCTCTTTCTCCATGGATGTCAGATAACTGTCAAAATATCCGAATGCATTGCTTGAAAGTTCTCATTATATGCCAATTACTTCATAATGTGCCGATATATTATTTTATAAGCCTAGAATATTGAATAATTGTAACTATTTCATACAATAATTATGTATGTATAATAAGTCACGTATTTTTTCTACATCCAAAAATAACGATTTATTTTTGTTTCAGCTGTCACAAACCAATCAATATTATCCGGATAATCGACTAATATATACGTCACAAGGTAATAATTTAATCACCAAATATAATTTATATAAGTTAATCGAACGTTTTGACAATGCCCGTGTTTCCCGAGGATTAAATTCAGTTTACTAAAGTGGAATATTGTTTTGATTCCAGCCTGTTTTCACGCTGAAATGGAGGCCTTTGGAACAGATGATCAGAGCAGGATTACGCATTCGTATGGACTCGGGTGTCGACACGCCCGAGGACCCACTTCCTGGTCCATCTCGGACACAAAGGAGGTCAAGGGAGTGACCGGTGTGGAAGAAGAAGTAGGTGAGGTCGTTCGTGGTAGGCGAGGACATGCAAGGCGTACCTAGTGCTCGTGTGACTGAATCGTGGTCAACAGCAGAATAAACTCCAGCACCTGGGCAGTTTACAGTAGTGTCGGGTTGGCTGGTGAAAAACATTAGTCTGTGGGACTATTCGCAAAAATAGAGGTCTTCAACTTGAGTCAGTCTTTGAACGGAAGGGCGAGTTGGTTATCTGTATAAAAGGAGATATTAGGTATCTTACATTCTTGGAGAGATAAGCCCATAGTGAGGATATCATCTATCCATTTCAGCGACATGATGAATTTGGGCCTCAATTACAGAAATAAGTGTGTAACGAAGCCTGAGTCTGTTGTTACTACATTACTGTCCTCTGGTAACGATGTCTCGTCTTCTCAGGCTACGAGGCGTAATGTGATGCTGGATTTGCCTGTCGGATTATCTAAGCATACCTTACAGACGATTCCAGCAACGCACACCCGTCAAGAGTATGTAAGGAATGTGCCAAGGTGAAGAGAGGCGAGACTCAGTACACGTGTAAAGTTCCTCTGCACTATTAAACGGTTTTCTATTCTTCTTGAAAGTTTCATTTAAATATTCCCATAAATAACCCAATAAACTAAGAATACATTATTTACCATAAAAAAACCAATTTCATCCAAAGATGGGAATAAAATCCGGGAATACGGCTAGATTTATAAAAATCTGCCGGGGCTGGAAGTGTTGTCGGAGGGAAAAGAGAGAAAGAAAGATTTATTTTTTATTTTTTATTCTTATCATAAAATCCGGCAATTCGATGAGCTCTTACCAGAAGAATCTGCCAAAGAAACTGGCAGGCCACTATAATACACCATACATACAAATATATTTAATTAATTAATTCTTATTTGTAACATTATCAAACTATATTATAATTTATACATGGAAACGAATTAGACGGTAGCAAAATCTGTACCACCATACATACAAATATATTCAATTAATTAATTCTTATTAACATTAACAAACTATATTATAATTTATACATGGAAACTTAGGTACATAATGGATTTAGACAGCAGCAAAATATTTGAAACCTCCTTGGCGGTGATCACGACGGAAGGAATAGGGGTGTCTAGCCATGCAGTAAAGGCTGGTTGTCGATCTCAATGATTTAATTAAAATAAAATATTGTATCTAGTAATTATCAAATGGTTTAAGTATTACACATTCTTTTATTTTAATTAAATCATTGGGATGTTTGCGATCCTCGGTCATCAGTCTCTGTAAAGAAAATTATTATTTATTATTTTTTTTATTGAATATGAAGTTACTAATTCATATTGTTAGTGTTAAAAGAAAACAAAACACATTGTTATTGTTTCATCAAACGCTGTTTTGGTATCTGACCAATTGTATAGCATCAATAACGTTGGGCTATACCATTATATCATTAATGTATTTAGCAGGTAGATTTATTTTATAGTTCTGGTAGAACACACTTTAATCCTAGAACTGTCAGTTTGTTGAAAACGATGATGTCTGATCAATGTACTCACCCTGTGCTATGGAGAATGCGGCAGTTTCAAGAATTGATACATTTCACCTTGCCTTTCCCAGCATACTGAACAATCAAAACATAAAATTAGTTTACATGTCGCCTCGATAATGAATAGAACTATTCCATACAAATGTGAAAACATTTATTTGAACAAACGATAAAATTCTTCAAATACCAAAATTTATGGTTGTGGGGTAACCAAGATATGATCGCAGAATGGTTCTATTAAAAGTAATAAAGGTGTATATACAAAAATATATAGTGTTTAGTCTTATAGTTATTAATATAAGACTTGGAATTTTAAAATGCCTATATCTCTGAATTTTGTGGATGTGGAACACGTCTCTTCACTACCGATAATACAATACACGAATAGGAAGGCTAATTATTCAATATGGCTTTAGAGACTACCGATGGTTCTTCATTAAACCTATGTGATAACTGGCTTATGCAGGATAACATAAATATTATTTGGAGAAACAAAAAGTTGATGGGGATATGGGCCTAGAAATGAAAACGAAAAAACCAAGTGAACAAGCCAGTAAACAGGGCAAAGAAATCAAACGCAGAATCTGAATTGCCTGCGGTCCGGTACATAATAATTAATAAGTGCTTCCGCAGTCTACTGAAACAAATTAAATCAAAACAAATATGCAACAACGATGCGCTAGAAGACAATAGCCCTAGTGGATGCACTGGAATAACACAATAAATAAATTATTAAGAAGGTACTTCAGTGAAACGGCAAATAATTTTCAACTATAGGTGCGATGAAATTTCGGACCGGCTGAAAATCAGAACGAAAGTCGAGCTGTGAAAACGTCAATTTGTTTTGTGATGGTGACGGGGGAATTAATTCTTAAATCGTGTAAAGATGACAGAAAACGTTACCCATTTACTTGAAAAAGAAAACTTGTCAATATATTATTATTAGTAATAGAACAATAAACATAACATTAAATGTACACATTATGTTTTGTTCTGCACGCGTCATTTGCACAATCTTCGCGTCGCATAGTCACGATCGTTTGAGACCGTGCCCCAGCTGAAGTATAGCCTTAAATAGAACAGGTAGGTTCGTCGATAGTCAGGATGCCTGAATCCGGTTCATAATAGATAATACGTGCTACCGCAGTCTACTGAAACAAATATCCATTCAACAAAAATACGGCGCGGATTCCGCCCGATTGTCAAAAACTGGTGACAATAAATATGCATGCCCCGAAGGAGAGTTCACACAGCCAGATGGAAAACGATGCGCTAGAAGACAATAAATAGGCCTGGTGGCTGCACGGGAATTACACCATAAATAAATTATTAAATATAACATGTAGGTTAGTCGATAGTTAAGGACGCCTGAATCCGGTTCATAATAACCAATAAGTGCTGCCGCAGTCTACTGAAACAAATTAAATCAGAACAAATATCCATTAAGCCGCGTTGACACGGTCCAAGTACGATCCAAGTACACTTGGATCGAGTGCCACCCAAGTGACAGCTTCATACTAATTATTCCTATCCAAGTTAACTTGGATGAGTAGGACGCGGTCCAAGTAGCTTGGATAGGAATAATTAGTATGAAGATGTCTCATACGAGTGCACTTGGATGGCACTCGATCCAAGTGTACCTGGATCGTACGTGGACCGTGTCAACGCGGCTTTAGTCGAGGACCTCTGAATCCGGTTGACTTGAAGAACAGGCAAGCCAGGTTGAGGTTCTCATGTCACAACATACCATTCACTGATATGCAACAATATATTATTGAATGCATCCGTGTTGGTTTTGGCAAATCTCTTCCGCCACGTGAACTCATCCAAGTAAGATGGCAACGACGATTCAGGGATACCATACAATGCCTTTAACCTTTGTTTAGCATGCGCCCAAGTTCCCTCAATCATATTAGTATGAACCCCAGTTTCAGGATTCACGAAACTTTGACTATGGTTTACTGTCATGTGCTCGTAAGCAGGTTCTACAGGTATTTGCGGAATTCCATTATAGGAGCGCCATTGGTCAGAATAAATTATTGACCCGGGAGCAATATTGCCTGCAATGAGTGGCAGAAGAGTCGCAGCCTTACGGTCAGGTACCGCAGTTAAAAATACCTGTTTGTTAGATCTAGAAACACCACCGAAAACCCATTTCTCCTTTCGGTACCGTCCACGGTGGTTTTTGCGCCTAGCGAATACCGATTCATCAATCTCTACCACTTCCCCGTCACCACCGATTTTGTATGGATTCTTTTCAAAATAATTTGAGCAGACATCCCTGAAATATTGGTTCCATACCGCAATAGTCTTGGGGGAAACCGACGCTATCTCCGAAGTGGTCACGCCAGAGAATTGGTATGACCAACAGGCGAGGAGTTTGATGATGGTACCAAACGATAATTTAGATTGCTCCCATAAGGTACCGGATTTTGGGGACTTAGAAAAACTTTTGTGCGTTGGGCATCGCCACATGTGTCCAGGCCCATGTCGCACCCACGTCGTGATTCTGTTGCAAGTACCGCAGAGAGGTGCTTGCAGCCTCTCACACTTTCTCTCCTGTAAAAAACTAAGTGCGGCCTCTTCGGTACTGCTAAGAAGGTAAATTTTTTCAATTGTCAGTACAAACCGTGACATGATGGATGCGTATTAAGTACCTACTTATCTAACCATAAACGTTATGAGAAACACGTGATAAATGCGTATTAAGTACCTACTTATATAACCTATAAACGTTATAAGAAAATACTTCAAAGTACTTCAAAATACTTCACTAGTACGTACGTGTGTGGAAGCTCAGCAATGCAGCGAAACTTACTCGTGCTCGAAGAATGAATGGTGAATAATTCCGATGATCAGCTCAGCTAGCACGTGGTGTATCGGTCGAGATGAGCCAAGAGAATGAACGAAGAACATAATATATCCGATATAGAAAAATGTAAACGACAAGTATTGTAGCCAACGTAATAATAATTGTATTGTTAATTAGGTATTAAGTTAATTAATATTTCACTGTTCTCTGTGACCGTAATTATTGTCTTCGCTTATAATAGCGGTTATTTTTATTGTCTACGATTATAATAGCTGGATAGCCATGGTTGTCTATGCTCAAAAAATGGCATTTAGATACTTTCAAGTGTAGAGTAAAAAAATCTGACGTTTACCCAGGGAGTAGCGTCGTAACATAGAGCCGAATTGTGTTATGTTGTCAATACAAGATAACCAAAATTTTTGTCAAACTCAGAATATTTCACCTTTAAATATTTATTTTTTCTTAAATATGTATGCAACCGGCCAATGATACCTAATTCAAAATTCTATGAAAGTAACAGGTGAATATTTTTGCTTGTTCAAATTAAGATTTACCAACAGAAAGCGATCATAAAACACTTTCGAATGTCACTTGATTCGTTTAACCAGGTTACACATACAAACATCGTTTCGATTACAACACATCGAATTTGTCAATATAATTTTGTTGTCATTCACAAAACGCATGTAATTTAATCTACCTATTGCCACACACAGCGTGCGTGCAGTATTTTTAATAGAAAAAAACATCAGCTGTTACATGAAACAAATTTAATTTGACACGGGTGAGCTGTGTTGGGTTTTGGTTTGATTGTATGATTCAAATGTCTACACAGCGCGAAAGCTGTAGGTACGATAAATGAATGAGATAAAACAATGTCAACCCTCTTATTTTTATATCCTGTTTACACGTACATGGATTTACTGCTGACAGTGCGTATTATCGTGGCCATACCAATAAAATGCATGTATAAATACGTATTATCGTGCAAGTTGCAAGATTGCATGAATGGATCAAAAAAATTCAGCAGCGTCTGAATTTTCACGCGATTTTAGAATGATAGTGGCGAACCCGCCGGAAAAAAAAACAAACTACGCGGAGCATTTTTGACGTTTACCAATTTTTAGAACCAGTCAAATAGCACCATAAAATGACAACAATGCGTCTCGCTTACGCTTGAAGAATGAGATAAGACAGTCGGCACTTTTACGTGTAAACAGTTATTATCGCGATAGTTGAGTTTACACACTATTGGTGCCAATAAATCCATGTATTTGTACAGATGCTGTTAGCTTAAAAATGAATCAAAATTGATTTTTTTTATAAGTCATATAAACCTTTCGCAAAGCTTATTTATCAAAATTTGGTCGCCTATGGATATGATCCGGCATTTCACCTACCACCAATAATTTGTGGATGACACTATTTTTAATAATAAGATATCTTCTAATTCTTTGGTGGCACTACAACCCTACAGCCTTGGTCTCCTCAATCCTCCTCCCCCACAACGCTATTCCTTTCGCTGTCATCTTCTAGTCGTCTACCGGCAACAGATCCGTGGCGTCGCTCTCTATGTTGTCTATGTCTTAATATGGTTTGTTAACTGGATGTGAATATAATATGTGGAGTTGTTTAGGCCTGGCAGTGAGGATGAGAGGAGTCCGAAGGAAGGAAGTCCGGTAAAGAAGTCCCCGACAGCGTCGCATAATAGCCTAGATGTAGAGGATGCGGCCGAGGCCTCCGAGATGACGGACAGCGGCTGGTGGGGCTCCTGGATTACCGCCGCCAAGTCCAAGGTACTCGCACAATCTACCTTCACGACACAGCCCTTCTAATTTATCTAAATAATCTAAGAGATCCATTTTGGAAGGTACATTGCTAATTGTTTAACAGTACTATGGTTATATCGTGTATCTTTTAAAAGCATACTTCAGTGAAACGGCATATAATTTTCAACTATAGGTGCGATGAAATTTCAGACTCGCTGGCAATCGGAGAGCGAAAGTCGAGCTGTGAACACGTTAATTTGTTTTGTGATGGCGACGGGGGAATTAAATATGGACGCATGTTGGATTTTCATGACAAATTATGTTTTGTTCTGTACACGTCGTTTGCACAATCTTCGCATCGCGTAGTCACAATCGTTTTAGACCGTGCCCCAGCTGAAGTATAGCCTTAATATGAATGGTCCACGGATAATTGACTGGAGATGAAAAACTAAGATATATTTTAATTCCAGGATTTTTTACCATTTGCATAACTCATTCAATTGACTCTAAACTCATAATTTTTCAAAAACCTACAGGTAACAAATAGTAATAGATAATAAAACAGGCAGTATTCATGTGTTTTATCAATTTAAATGATATCAGGTATTTGTACCGAAAAAATTGATTGCGCAGACGAATTCACACCCTTATTATAGAAGTAATTAATATACTGTGATATTACAAACAACACTGAGTAAATTCTAATGGATTTAAGTTTTGTACTATTCCGTTTTAGTCATTTTTTGCAACCTGGGTTTCGCCTTTCGGCATCTTCATGCTTATTATGCTTATCAATTGTATTATTATTGATAAGGTAGGGGGTTTTTTTACAAACATTTCAGCTGTTCATAATTTGTTTGTTATATTTTTTTTATTGACTTAATAGGTAGGTGAGTGTACATAGATCCTGAAGATGCCGAAAAGCGAAACCTGGGTCGCAAATAACGACTCAAATGGAATAGTACAAAACTTGAATCCATTAGAATTTACTCAGTATTTGCAATATCACAGTAGTGGCGAAGGGTGAAGGTAGGCTGTTAAGATCCCCCATAAATAGTGCACACTATACTTTCTCAGTCATATTATGTATTCGTTTTCATTGAAATAAGACTACAATTTACAGATGGCGTTGGTTAGTTTTTATGATTCAATTATTGAACCCTGTAAAACCAAGCCATAATAGATTATACTCAACAAAATCTCGTCTATCTATGAAATATCTAAAATTATGCAATTAAATCATACATAACTGTGAATATTTTATGGATATAATAATATTTTCTATCTATTATAGTTTGGTTAGACAGGGTTTATTGAATTTAAAAAAATTAACCGATAATATGTGTAATAATATGTATTCTTAATCCAACGAAAACAAATAAGTACGAATGAAAAAGTGTGCACAATTTTGTCGTACCTATCGCCCAAAATATACCAAAACTATTATGGTTTCGTTTAGGCAGGGTTTAATTGATTTTTTAAAACTAACCAATAACATCTGTAAATTGTAGTCTTAGTTCAATAAAAACAAATGTGTATGACTAACAAAGTTTAATGTGCACTATTTATGGCGGATCTTAACAGCCTACCTCCACCCTTCGCTACTGTATCACACTATATTAATTTCATCCATAATAAGGGTGTGAATTCGTCAGCGCAATCAATTTTTCCGGTACAGATACCGGATATCATTTAAATTGATAAATCACATGAATACTGCCTGTTTTATTACATTTCGACTGAAAGCAAGTCTTCCAATAATTCATTCATGATTTTTGTTAATGTGAATTATCCACTCAAGTATTTACTTACTAATAATTATTATCTAAACGATTTTTAGACAAATTTATGTACATAATTATATATTATTATAAACTTCGATTTTTTTCGTTTGCTTGTAGACTTCAAATTGGCTGCGGAGAATTTATTATCTCCACATTTTAATCCTGTATTGTTGTGGTAAAAAAGTTATTTGCCTGTTCAATCTCACGTTTAGCGGTCATTAAAATACCACAAACTGCCGCTAATCGATCGCCTATGCATTGATTTTTTTTTTATATTCCATTATTTTTTTAGCAGTTATTTAAAATTGTGCATATTTTCGTATATATCAAGTACAAACACATTCCTTACCGATGTACACCTCGGCCCCGTAGTGTCAAAGAACCTCATCTCATTTTTCTCCACTTTACAGTAGACCCCGAACATAAGTAAATTTACATTCTACTGTTGGTGTTTTGTTCGCTAAAAATTTTAATACTTTTCTTTGACCCTACGGAGCCAAGTTATTAATGTGGTAACCTTATTCAATGATAATTATTATTAACTAACAATGACTTTACAAATACATTCAGTAAGTTTTAAATAAATATTTTAATATTCTGAAAAAATAAACACACCTCTTAATAAATATAAATACTGTACACATATTTTTTTGAATATGAGGCTCTATTTGCAAACACGGCTCATTCCAATATTGTTGAAAATTTAACCTCGACTGCCATTTTGTAAAGAAAAATACACTTTAAATAAATTTTTGGACAGTAGCCTCAAACCCGGTTTTATTATATACTAAATATCAAATCAAAATCAGTGGCTTATTCCACAATCATTTAGTTTCAAACACTGATCGTTTCACGTTAGCCGATAGGAGCTCAACTTTTGGGTCATGTGACTAACATTATTTAGTGGTATGTCATTGGTTGCATAATTGTATAGGCGGTTAATTCAAATTGTTAAGTTGCAAAAACGGCTCAATCCAACTTTTACTTGCAAAACCCGGCTTGATACAAACTTTAAATGTAAATAGATTCTTTATTATATTGAATTGCATACACAAGTTTCCCTTTATTACCACGTTTTTCTTAGCTCGTATTCTTGTTTGTCTGGTGTTTGTTTATTCAGTACAAATCTTGCAATCAATTTTTAACTAACTTCCCGACTAGCTAGACATTTGAAACTTTTAGAATATATCAGAACACGATGCCAATGCATTCTTTTAATACTTTTAGCCATCTTTAAATAGAATTGAATTCATTTTCAGTTAATTCTGTTTTGTATGAAAAGTTATTTCGACACCATTATTGGTTGCTAGGGGTCTAGGGTCCTAGCAATTAAATTATTAATATATACTTGCGTTACTATGGAAATCAAAATGACATTTCAGTATTCTATATCTGTTTGTTTGTTGCAAAATAGCAAAAAAATGATTTGTTGACAATTGCCTTATTTGTCCTAAATTATTTAAGTTTGATTTTAAGTTGATTCAACAGAAAATTTAAAAACGTATATAAAAAGTTCTTTTTATCTTGTAATTATTTTCTATTTTAAATGTAACACACTACAAATGAACTAAGAAATCAAACAAATAAGTCTTTTATTAGTCTGTAAAACAGTTTATTGCATTTTGCTGGAAATTATGGTTTTGGCAATGAGCCGTGATTCCAAATAGTAGCCTCATATATTATTGATTATGGTTTGGTTTAGGGAGGGTTTAATTGAATTTTAAAAACTAACCAACACCGTGTGCAAAGTTTAGTGTGCACTATTTATGTCGGATCTTAACAGCATACCTCCCCACCCCTCGCCACCGGTATCAAATCTTTGCCACTGTTGTAATTTTATACAAAGGTGCCATTCATTCAATAATTTCTGAGAAACCTCTATAAATATTTGCTTATTGGTGTATTCTTTCATCGGTAAAGAATGTGCTCATAATGCTACATTTTATTTTGTTGCTTATTCATTATAAATCCTTATTATAATATTTTAACGCAGGTAGGTAATTCGCTGATAATTCTTTAGTTAATGTCTGTCTATTGGCTATATCTGAACGTGGGCACGTGTTGTATTTGGATCCTCAGAGTGCGGAAGTGTATGGGATGGTGAAAAAAGACTTGGACGAGCTGAGCACGGCCGTCAAAAGCGAGGCGTCGCACGTCATCACCTCCACCTCCTCTGCTATTGGAAAGACACTTAAAGTAACACATCATTCAATTATAATTTTAAAAAATTACCTTGCAGCCACGGATTCGCATGGAAAATACAATTCATATTATTGTTTTGTGTATCATGCTCGATACTCGTTTGTCATAGTTGAGGTGCTGACTATTAAACAAATACAAGTGCCCAGTAACCATGTTGAGTAAAATGAAATATGCGATTGTACATCCTTTATTACCATTCCAATGAAAACATATTGATATTTCTTTATGTTTATTAATGTTTTTAATTATGTTAACTGACAATTCTTGGTGTAAAGACGTTGTTATTATTAATTAAAATAAAACACAATATTATGTAGTACCTGATCATGTTTGTAATTAATTATTGTCTATGGCATATATAGCATGTAAGTTTGTATATTTTGTTTTCAGTTGAATGCCTTATTTAAGCAGACAAAACTGGTAATTATTATTATTAAATTATGAGGAATAAGTACTAGAATTCGAAAAATTTATCTAGGTGTACTTAAATCACCTCCCGCAAATCCCTATTCGTTCACTTCAACATGCAAGTATTTGACGTTTCTTGTCTGTGTGTTATTTACATGCGTCAATATTGGAAAAAGTTTTGAAAACTGATTGCGGCTATGACAGGAAATTTTTTTTGACATTTCAATATTGCCACATAACCAGCAGTCGAAATGGAAAATTTTATGAGCGGAGTGCATTCGATAATTTTCTGAAAATATAAACATATATATTTAATTTTTTGTCTATTTTTTTTTTAAATATGGCCTACCTAGCTCAGACGGTCAAATTATTTTTTGAAGCTGCTCCGGTTTATTTCGAGCACTGTGTATAAATAAAATTATCTCGACTCAATGGAAAAATTTGCGATATATGTCTTTATATTTCTGTTTTTATCAAAAAAGTGGAGAATAATATCTTCTAATCCTGATAAAACTTCGATAACAACATGAGCACTGCCGCCAAGCATCATCAAGTTAAATTTGTCGTATTCTACATAATATTGTGTTTTATTTTAATTAAGATCATTAGTATATTTAGTGTTTGAAGAACAAGTCACGCGAAAACATTGAAATTACAAATGTTGCTATTAAAATAATAACATGTTATACACAGTCCATGAAATGTAATCCAATATTACTAATAGGACTAAAATACTGTTTCACACCAGATGATGTGAAAACTGCTCTTGATGCATTTTAAATTATATGTAACTTCTATTTGTTTTATCCTCAACCCCTCAATTTTTATTTTGGATGCAGTTTGAGATTAGTAGTGACATTTTACATGCTATGACGTTTACAGTTGTGCTAGAAATATTGAAAGTTATTTGGAATTGTTGCCACTTTAAATTGTTTGCAATTCTGTCCCCGTATTGTAACGAATTGTAGACTGAGTGCATTTGTTTATAGTAATATAGTTTTCATTGAGATCCCATGATAACAGTAATTTTGTTTGGCTTAGTTGTTACAATATTTTAATTTTCATGGTATGTAATATAAATAATAATGATTTATTAAAGTTGATAAAACGCACATGACACGGTCTGATCTTCCTTGTAGCTCGATGAACCGGAATCCACCGCCAACACCATGAGAAAGAGCTTTAGCACATTCCTCGGTGAGCTTCATATTTTGATTTGATCTTATTAAATGTACAATATTCATTTAAAATTAATACATAGTCCATCCATTGAATGTTATCTAAAACTTTTATGATTAAAAAAACTATTATGTCGACAGAATATTATTCACTGGAAATATTATCGTATGTATATACATACTCATATAGTGACAACTGAAAAGTATTTTTTGCATGTTGCAATATTAAATTTAACTTGGAGAAGTAAATTTATTGTTCATTCCAGATCAAGTGAACACGGTTCTGAATCCTTCGCCTGATGATGATGACACAGAGGCCATCCTCATCACAGATGGTGACACCGTCACGCTCACTACACTGCAGGTAACAGAATACAGTTTGAAGACTGTTAGCTAGTAAATAATCAATCCTTGCTCCAAATTATAATTTTTTATAGAAAGAACTCCATTTACATCAGGATTAAATAAGCCAAAGTAAATTTTGACACCACTGACGTGTGTAATATGTGTTCCACATTTTTTAAATCCTGAGAACCGCTTGGCAAGCAATCATTTTCAATTGATGAAGAAATTAATCAGTCAGTATTAACTAATAAACTAAAAAAAAATTAGTCTTTAATTCCCTTTAGAAACAAGAAAAAAAAATAACGTTCCAATTTGTTTAAGTACTATTAAATTACGAAGTTTATGTATCTGGCAACACAATATCTGACATGGCGGCAGCTCTTAGGAGTGAGTTTTTGTTCGTTTTCATCAGATTTTTTTTCAAGATTTTTAAGTCATTCTATCATTGAATTACCTACTGAATGTTGTGGTAACTTATGATAAATTGAAATAACACAAATGGCTTTGTGCCCCGCTTAAGAACCCTTAGGGAGTAATCCTCTGGTGCCTTTTTCAGACGATAAAATTTTTGGTGAATCCGTATTGTGTAAGGTACGAGGGTGGGTCAATAAGTCCTTAGAAAAGCCGACAGGTGGCGCGACTAGTACTGTAAGCGGTTTGTTTTCATGCAGCGGCACTACCGATTCAGTATGCTGCGAAGTTTCAATCAGATTGGTTGGGTTGTCGTGTGTTTCTCGTACATTTAAAAAAAAAAATTTGCTTGTTTACAAAAATGGAGAAAATTGAGTTTAGAGCTGTTATTAAACATTTTAATATAAAAGGGTTAACAGCAAAGGAAATAAAAAATGAGTTGGATTTAGTTCACGGCATATCTGTTCCTTCACTTGCAACTATTTATAACTGGTTAAATGAATTTAAACGTGGTCGTACATCAACAAAGGATGAACCACGCTCAGGACGTCATGTAGAGGTGACTACACCAGAAATGATCAATAAAATCCACGATATGGTGTTAAGTGACCGAAGATTAAAGTTGAGTGAGATAATTGAGGTTACAGGGATCTCAAAAGGTAGCGTCATTTCTATTTTACATGACAAATTGGGCATGAAAAAAATTTCTGCAAGATGGGTGCCGCGTTTGCTCACAGTCGACAATAAACGCAATAGGGTGGTGGCCTCTAAAGCCCTGTTGTCGCTCATGCAACGCAATCCGGATGAATTTTTTCGTCGCTTTGTGACTGTAGATGAAACATGGATACACCACTATACTCCCGAGACGAAAGAACAGTCAAAGCAGTGGATTGCGAAAGGCGAACCATGTCCAAAAAAGGCGAAAACCGTAAAATCAGCTGGTAAGGTTATGGCTACTGTATTTTGGGATGCACGTGGAATTATTTTCGTTGACTATTTGGAAAAAGGAAAAACAATAACGGGATTATTATGCATCTTTATTGGACCAGCTAAAAAACGAAATTGAAGAAAAACGGCCTCATTTAAACAGGAAAAAAATCCTCTTTCATCAGGACAATGCCCGTGTTCACAAATGTTTACGATCAATGGCTAAAATTGAAGAATTGAAGTTCGAATTGGTCGACCACCCACCGTATTCGCCAGATTTAGCCCCCAGTGACTTTTTCCTTTTCCCAAACTTAAAAAAATGGCTAAGTGGACAACGTTTTTTTTCAAATGAAGAAGTCATCGATCGGACAAATGCTTATTTTGAGGACCTTCCGAAAACTTATTTTTCTGACGGTTTAAAAAAAATTGAGAAACGTCTAACCAAGTGTATTGAGCTCCAAGGAGATTATGTTGAGAAATAAAAAAAAAATACAAAAATAAAAACTGTTTTAATGCTTTTTTCTAAGGAATTATTGACCCACCCTCGTATATAATAAATGTATTTCTTCAAACTTTATACCCAACAGCACATCCCTTTATGAAATAATTACCAAATTTTTACCATAGAGGTGTTGGATGATTTTCTAAATATCGGTAGGTACCTACTGGTTATATTTATTTAATTAGGCTCTAAAATAGTTTTCTGCGGGCTACTATACAATATTTTCTACTCAATTGAGACCTTTCCCCTGCTTTGCAGAGAGACCTGCTGACGCTGCAGCGGCTTGACGCGACTTACCTGGTCGCCCCGGAAGGTGCAGCCCTGGCTCGGATGGCCGCCTGGCTTGAGACGCGACCCCGTCCTCTCGAATGCACGCTCCAGAGACACCTGCAAAACTCTCTCGTGCTGCGAGACAAAATGCAGAAACTCGTCCCCTCCGCTGTTTCCCAAGATGACTTCTGGGAGAGGTGTGCCCCCATTTTATTGGCTAGTTTTAATCAAAGAGTTTGACCTGATAAAAAGGTGGCTTATCGAGCCCATTGTATTTTGATATTTATTCGAGATTCCAGAAGAAATTCTCAACACGAGTGTAAAGCCACAAATGCAAAACGACTTGCTGCTAATTTAATCATTAGCCTCTATTATCAGCCTCACTTTCACATATTATACAGACTTCATCTCTATAGAAGAGTTTTGATTATGTAACACTTATAATAGTGCCGTATATTATAAAACCTTTCCAACATGGAGAAAGAAACATTCAAGAGAAAAATCAGAATGTTTGGATAAAGAAATGAAAAGGGATTTTATTCAATGTGTCTGATGCACTATCTGTCCCAAAGGTACCTTTTCCGGAAAGCCCTGGTGGAGGACCGCTTCGCTCAGTCAAACCATCCGGTGGGCCAGGAGGAGTGCACGGACGCGGTGGTGGATAGCCTGGCAGCAGAGCGGGTGTCTCCTGAGCATCGCAGCCTCAGCTCCGACGACAGCGTGCGCTCCAACTACGGCTCTTCCAAGTCCCGCTCACTCATGGAAGGTTTCGATGGGTCGCCTGCCGTCACTCCCGACTACGCCGACGGTGACGCTGATACCCTCCCTCGAGATGTTGCGTGGGATAATGGTGAACGCTTTTGATACTCCAGTATACCATTCAGTTCATTTAGATCAGGGTTCAGGCAACTTTATTGGGTATAACCAAGACAATCTCTAGTGTGGAGCAAATCTTTTAAAATGGATTATTGAGATGCCTATGGTAAACAGTCACACATGTCACATGTGCATTAGCAATGGGAGGCTACGTTTGGAGATAATATTCAGGTGTCATCTTGGTTCTGCAAACAATCTCATCATACATACCTATGTTAATAGACATGTTTTATTCGAGATAAGTGTAGTTATTGACCCGCTCGATTTGAGTGCCATTAATGAGGATCGCTCTTGATTCCTTATATTATTCTCTAATAAAGATAGATCTCCCTCTTGACCATGTCCGATCCTAATGGGGCTCCACAGAGTGGACGTTTGTATTAACAGATTTTTATTTTTACGAGAAATGGATGTCAGCTACTTGCTCAACCTATTTGGCCCATCGTGACTCATACACAAATTGAAAAACAATATGTGTATTTGCCAGACCCAGGATTCGAACTTGGGACTCACGACGCTATATATTATGTAATACATGATGTTGAACACATATGATAAACGTATAATTTGTTTAATTTCAGAAGACTTTGCCTCAAACATCGAACTTTCTGAAGAACAGCAGATACAACTGTTACAAGAATATGAACAGGAGATGATATCGGCCAAACAGATATCCTATACCCTGGCGGCGAAGATACCACCTGCCGATGGCGCGGGGGCTACGGGTTCTAAGAGCAAGGGTGGGAAAGGGAAAAACTCAGCCGTCAAAAGCCAACAGAGCGACGCGAAGTCGACGACCGCCAAAAGAAACGTGGCTGACTCTCGCTCCAAGAGCTCCGACGCCATATCCTCCGCCCGTCGAGCACAGCCCGTTGGCAAAAGTAAAGTGAATCGCAGCTCCACCGCTCTTAGCAAAAATTCCAAAGGTACTACGTTATTTTGGCTTGCACCTCTCATATTTAATCGAAATGATAACCCACCCAAACAATCAATCAAATTGTCACAGCTCTAACGCAATCCTCTGTATAAATGATTTTTTTGTTCAAGACTAAGAGTGATACACAACATTTAAGATTGTAAAATTCTTCAATAGGATAAACTCTGAAACAGATTTTTCTGAGACAACTCCAAACTATATATATTTTGATTGACATGCTCAATAAAAGAATGTTACATTCTTAAATCTTTTGAATTAGTCGTTGAATAAAAAAAATTGTGTATTAAATTTGGTATCCAAAACTTCAAGGAGAATAACACAGTAAAACCTCGTTAATATGAACACGGTTATTTAAAATTTTACTCTAAACTGAAATATTCGCGAAAATTCATAATTTCATTAATTTGATGAATGAACCATAATAATCACCATATTACTATAATTTATCTGAAAAAAACTGTTTCTACAAAGTTTTTTTTGCCATACATTTTGTGTTTCATAATTTGATTTTTTTCGATTTTCGGTCTTGTCTATTTTGATTTAACGAGGTTTTACGATAGAGATGTTATCACCGACTAACATTGTAATGATTGAATGTATTATTTTGGCGGAAACAATGCTTCTTCGAGCTCCTTTAACGATCTTATCTTTAACATTTTGATTTCCATCGTTGCTTTTGTTAATTATAATTTTACAATCCAATATATAATATAATTCTGAACTTTCTAGGAATGACTCGGTCTAGAAAAATAGCCTTATGAGCGTACATAAGTGAAACGGAAAATAATTTTCAACACTATGTGGAACGAAATTTCGGCCGCGTTGAGGCGAGTTGCCATTCGGAGAGGGATAGTTGACCTGTTCGCACGTCAATTTCTTTTGTGATGGAGTCGAATGAATATATTCTTAAATCATGTAAAGATGACTTAAAAACGTTCCGCATGTACTTGAAAAAGAAAACATGTCAATGAATATACTATTATTATTACAAATATCATAACATAAAAAGGACGCATGTTGAATTTTTATGACAAATTATATTTCGTTCGGTTCGCATCATTTGCACCCGCAATCCGCGCATCGTCTATTCACGATCTTTTTAGACTATGCCTCAGCTGAGGTAAAGCCTTAAGCAAAAACAGTAATTTATAATATGTAATTGTAACCAAATGTCAAACAAGGCTGCTGATCTATATATATCTCCATGCAGGATATTAACTTTTATTTAGCTACCAATTCAACCACAATAAAAACATTTTCAAGAGTTGTAATTATTATAAAAAAGATATTTATATTATGAACTACAATTTGTTGTCCAAACTTTTCTGCCGTTATTAATATAAGCGTCACATCCACAGCCGTCAGCGAGGCTCCATCCGAAACGGACCTAGAGAGCAAGCTGGTTGAAGACCATTTCGTGGACGAGTCCGACAAGTTTGCCAAAGGCCAAAAAACACCCAAGAGCCTGCGACAAGAGCTCAGCGAGAAGAAGACGGCGGCCGACAATGCCAGTAGCAACTCGGACGAGAGCTGGGAAAAGGAATTCGAAATCGAAGACCTCGCCCACTCCTGAATGCAGCCGCGCATACTGTTATACAATATGTTCGTTTGTTTGTTATTGTGAACGGGAATATTATTGGGGATTTAATATGATAACGACTGAATTGTTGCATTTTTTTTAAATAGACTTAATTTAGTCTGCTAATGAAAAAATTCAATTCCTGCATAGGATAATTAAGTAGAAAATTTCTATAAATCAAATTTGTATGCCGTGGTTTTTAACTAAAAATTGATTCAAACTAATTTAAGTTTTGTACTATTAAACCTACTGAATACATAGTATCTTAGGTTTTCTACGGGTTTTTTTTCATTTTAAACACTTTAAATCCGCGTATGGCGTGAATATGTTGATAAGTCTAAAAACGTCAATTCTCAGGGCAGCCATTTGTTAGGTTGGTTGTCTGTGGTAAATCAGAATCGTTTTTAAATTTAGTTTGTTGACAATTTACAAACATTTTACTGAAATTTTAAAACATCCAATTTAATCTGATTTACCACAGAAAGCCAAACGTACAAATAGCTGCCCTGAGAATTGTTGCTTTTAGACTTATCAACATATTTACGCCATGCACGGAAATATTCAAAATTTATTTTTATACTTGATCCTTTACTTGGTAGATTATAAGGTTTTTACCTTCTTTTATTGTATTAAACTACTATATAAACAAACGTTAACTGTATTCGTTGTCAGTATGTATTTGCATTGGTGAGTGCGCGTAATGTCTGAAGATGCGGAAAGATGTAACCCAGGTCGCAAATAATGACTCAAATGACATAGTACAAAACTTTTATCAATTTGAATTTAAAATCAAATTCCTCAGTCGGTAGAATTAATTTTTTTTAAATAGATTTATCGGTGAACGCATTGCAGATCGGTTTTTGTTTGCATCAACAAGTTAAAATTATATCTGTGTTCGTCCTCATATGGTGATTTACAAATGAGGGACAGTTTCAGAGTTAGTAGAAAAGAAGTGAAAAAAAATAAGTAATTATATTTTTAAATCTTACCTTCGTTCTTTACTTATTGTAAATAAAAAACCACTCAATCTTAGGCACGTACCATAGTGAGGATATTACTTGGATATTAAAAAAAATCGTAATATCTTTTCTACGGTAGGTATCTAGGTAATTTTACACCATACAATTTCTCCTGTTGAAAATTGTCACTCCAATAGTTGTCCACTATTGCCAGTACCTCTGGTATGTCGCTTTTGAAACGTGTCCAGGGCATCGGCATGCCCTTTGTTCTCCATTCGCCCATCCTGTAAATGAGGTCACGCTAATTACTTTAGATTGACTGCCATTAAATATATTGTTATGCTATATCAGAGGTTTCTAAAAAAGCATGTTAACCCTGAGATTAACTCGTTTTGTTTTGCTTCCATTATTTGTGAAGAAAAAGAAATGCAACGATCCCATACTTGCAATTCCTGGTACATATTGAATATAATATTATGTATATCAATTATTCATTTGTGCTTCTGATAATAATGTGTATCCGGCATTATTTATCACTGGAGATATTAAATAATAACTCATTCCACTTCTGACGGTTTCAGTGTTGCCATTGTTTTTGATAGTTTAAATTGTAAGGAAGTTAGATTTTTTTATCAATCTTTTCTTTTTTGAAATCATTTTCGTTTTCATATTGAATCTCACGGTAAATAATGAATTCGGGGTATTCAAACGAGGACTGCATCTATTATAATGTTCAATACATTTTTAATACATTGCAGAATTCATCTCGTAATATCTCATTCGGCCTTTTGTGGTAAGTATGTCATGATACGAATTCGGTCAGTAAATTTTCTTATCTTTTTTTTACTAACCTTGTTGGGGAGAAAAATAGGTTGCGTAATAGAGTTTATGTTGTAAATACATAGAAAATAAATTATAAATATATATTATAGTAATATTATAAACCTGCAAGTATTTTTACAATATCTGCTAATGCGATTCATATAAATATAATATTATACTTATTTTTTTTCTCCTAGAAATTTTCTATGACGTTAGGCGTATTATCGTTTCGTTTTAAAACCGTGCTTCATAAAATATAATAATCACTTATTTATATTTAATATTTTCCAATATGATGAAAATTTATAATCATCTACGAATAATATTTTTTATATTCAGCAGTTCATAATTTATTACTACACTATTTGTCAAGTATGTAATGGTTTGAATTGATTTGAAGTTATTTAGTTTACTAATTATCGTTGTTTTATTAAAATTTTATTTTTATTATATTATAATTACTATATATTATATAAGTAAGTATCCTACAATCCGGTATATAAGGCAATCTAAATATTTTAAATCAGATGGACTGCCCTCTTCACGCTGTTTCAGCTGTATACTGTATTATAACGAACATCTTCCAATGTTGCGCTGGACTCTTCATTCGACTTCTATTGTTACTTTGGTAAAATCTTGCAAAAAAGACAAATACATATCATAGCTAATTACCGTATGTGCCGGATGGAAAGTAATTTCTTTTTTAAAACTTGAGGACTTTTGTCGTAATATGTCTAATTATTATGAAATGTCAAAGCCAAATTAATTCTGTATCCTATATTTTTAATTAATGATCATGGAAACAAAACCCTTAAACTCTGGCACAGAAGTGACATAAAATGTACATAGTATTACAGTGAAACATCACAGTGTTTCCGTGCTAACTCAATCTGAAGTTAATAGTTCTCTTGCACTCTATGGGATTCCCTTGTATTTAGGATTGTGCGGTAATTATTTCCTTGCTTTTAAATAATGTTATTTTAATTATAAATTTAGGGCCCCATGCATAGAATGTCGGCATTATGTAAAACTAACTAGTTAAAAACTCTGTGAGATAAACAGAACAGTGACTAACATTCACAATGTTGCTTCCCACTGTTTAAAATGTTGTCATTTTTTAAATTACGATTTTCCTTAAATTAAAAGTATAATCATATATTATATCAATAGTTAATATAAACTTTAAATTATTTAATGGTTACTTTATCAGGGTTTTAATTATTGTAAATGTATGTCAGTTTTTGCTTCTTATTTATCCGAAAATTGGATGACTAGTAGGAAAGCCGATTTTTTTCTACTATGCAAAGGGCCCTTAGTTGTTATGATTTGTGGATGGATGTAATGTTACAATGGACTATTAATTTCATTTGTATATTATGTACTATGGATAAATGACTCGCCTTCATATGGAATGGACTAAAAAAATTGTATATTATTGGGAATATGTATTTAAGAATGTTTTTCTGCAATAGTGTTGTTACATGCAATGCAATTCTTTCAGAATTTCAACAATATTTATGTTTTTATAATTAATATATTACTATATTATGTGAACAATAGAAAAAAAGTCATTGAAAATTATTAGTTGTGTGTGATTTTAGAACTTTTTTTTGTTACTATATTTTGAATATTTGGTATTGATGTAATTAAAATATGTAATCGTTTTGGTATCTATAATAAATCTGCTTTATTGATCGTACTAAATTTGTGAAATCTTAAAACCATGTTTGTCCAATCAGTGGAGTTTGGATCAATTTTCAGTAGATCCTGAACAAAGTTCATAATCATCAGGATAATAACTAGACTGACTGCAGCAAGTTTAACCATGTGGGATGGCGGTTTGAAGGACTAAACTTCTTGCAATACTCACTTTGCAGCACCAGTACCTCCTTGTTAAACATGTCGCAGTTTCGGCATCTTTTATATCACATTTTTTTTACAAAATTTGAGTAAAAAAAAATTATCCACCTATGACAAATTGTCATTTTATTTTAATTAAATACTTACATGGGTTCTTATATTTAAAAAATGCTGCACTTACTGTTTGCAATGGAAAGTGTATGAACCTTTTCTATGCATCACGTTATTACTATGGCAGTATCTGACAGGCCGCAGATTTTTAACGACACACGTTGAACGTAGAGCGAAGTTCTTACTAAAATCGCTGTAATACTGATAATTTATGGCTTAGTATTTCATAATTATTCAAACAGATGTCACTGTGTGTTTAATTTTTTAGATTATGCTAATCAATCAACAGTGGCTAGTAATTTGAGTTTAAAGTTGGACGAGACAATTCGCGAAATTTTTATGTGCTGCTTTGTCGGTTACGGCCTTATAGAGTGAGAAAACTCGCTGAAGGCATTGAACCGGTTAAGAAAAACTTAAGCACATAAAATCACTATATGGTCATATATAATATCGTGTGTGTGCATCGAAATGACAAATCGTTCGCATGCCCAAAAAGGTTAGACACCCACGATTACGATTCCCATTCTTATAATAGAATGAAAATATTATTTAGAGTAAGTTACATATTTCAATAAAATTATTTGTTTCTGGAATTGTAGCTTTTAGTCATTTTGTAATATTTTTATAACTGGATGAAGAATTTTTTAATGTAATAATTAATTAGCATTAGTGAAAATACATATATATTGTAGTAGCAATTCCTTTTTAAATTAGATTGCAATATATTTTTACACCCGAATTGCACAAACGTTTTTAACATTGACCATCCATTTCATCGAAATTCAACAAAAATATCATCACTCGTGTATATTCCAAGAAATTATCTTTGTCAAGGTCTATAAAAATATAATCATTGAAATAATTTAGCCCTAATTATGGTGTATTCATCTTACGAATTGTCAATATTCTTTACTTAAATCATTTATATCGCCACAAATTTTGCTGGCCTAAATTTTAAATGTCAATTCAATTGTATATTGGGGCTCCTATATAATTAATATATAAAATGCTTTTTGGTATAATCATCATTCGATAATCTAAATAATTACTTTCTTTCAGATTGTCAAAATTATTACAGTTAAAATTCAACCTAATTTTGGCCAATCAGTCTATTTGTCATTTATATGTAGTAGGTGTATCACTACAGAAAATTTCAATCTGATTTCAACCAGATTGAAATTTTAGTGTATAAGTTGACATAGACAATATCTGACTATTCCAGCACAGTTCAGTCAGTCAAGATTGATAGACAGAGCGCTAGCCAGCAATTCAATTGGGCAGAAAAAAATGCATAATGTGCCAAATGTCAGCAACCAATACGCAATGCTAGCTGAAACCAAACCTATCATGAGAAGTGGCGCTTTCACATATTATGCAAGTCTCATATTAATTTCTCTGAATTGTAAATAAAAAAATTGTTTCCAATCTTTCAAATTTTTATTAAGTATCTAAGCCATATGTTTTATTATAATAAGTAGGTCCCGATTCGAATGATTTACCATTTTTTTTCTAAATAAACATAGATTTATGTTACATTATCATTATTATGCGAAGAATAAACTAAATAATGAGACTTTTTTCTAATGAAAACTTGAAATTTTATAACATAACAATATCACCTTGTAGTTTGGTAATCTTCCAATCGTGAATTTATTATTTTTGTTATTGCTATTATATGTAAACATTTTATATTTTATTTCATGTACTTTTTAAATTATTCATATTATCATAATATTTTAAATACATGATGTGTACAGCCACATACTAAATATTTTTCCTACTTTCTAAATTTGTAATATTTTGTTGTCTGTCTTTTGTTTCGCATACCTACTTATTTTTATTATAATATTATATTCTAAACTTTATTTATAAAATTATGATATATGGATGATTGTGTGGTGATAAAATGCTAGAAGATAATAATAATATATATATATATATATATATATATATGCATAATATGTTACAAATATTTCTTAATTAAATCTTTTTTTCACTATTTTTGATTTTTTTATTTCAACTGGAAAATTGTTTTCTGCTTTCGCCCATTCCCATGCACTATACTCGGCAACCGCAATAGCGAGCTATTTAGATAGCTCAATTTTTGTCTTGCTACTTCCATGCCAGGATAATTGTATAGCCTGACAAATATCTACATGATGTAGATCAGGGATTCCTAACCATGTGCCCGAGCACTCTTGGGTGCGCCCACAGATTCAATTTTGCATTTTATTTTTTTACAAAAATATTGTTTTATTATGTTACATTAATTAATAGAAAACATTCCAATTGAATTTTTGTGTTGATTGATTGAATATATTAAATTTATCGTCGATGTATTGGTAAACAAGCAACCTGGTGGATCGAAAAAAATATCTCGACCTAAATTTTAAGACGTTTAAGATAAAATCATGCTTTCTAACTTATTTATGCGAATCATTTACTATTACTACAATATAAACCAGGTGCACCTACTAAATTTACGCCAGGAGAAGAACAGAGCTTTGTTGAATATTTGAAATGTACGAGTGATTAGGGTTTATAATGGTTATAAAATATAATAAACCAGTCATAAGTGCAATGCAGAAGTCATTGAAGAGCTGAAAATGGCCCAGCCAAACGGATAAAATGATATATGAATAGGTAAATTGATTACATCAATAAAATGTTGTTCATTTAAGTTATTAAATAGGTATGGCTTTTTGTGGAATCGCATAATGTTCTGCTGATCTTCTACGCGACATTACTCCAGTTATAATGGCTTGAAGACATTCATTTAACCTAAACCTTTCCTTCGAATAGTCGGCATACTTGCGAGATCCTGGTTTTCTTATACGATTTTCCTTAAACTGACATAAAATTTAATTATTTGTTCAATGTAACTTTAAAAAATAGTAAATTTTTAATAAAGAAACCATTGAACTGTGATAATTGTTTATAACTGTTCAAATATTTACAGTTAGCGATCATTACTGAAGGAGTAAAGTAACCCCAAAATGGCTGTTTTAGTAGGTAACCCTTTGTTCAAAATTTTATCTAAACCTTTGTTATGAAATTGAACCAATAATAACTGCTTTATCTGAGGATTTTTACCTGATTCTGTTGGAAGATGTCTGAGATGGAGATAAATAATTAACTTTTGACTTTTTTCAAGACAAAAACGCAAAGTACACCAACTATAAATATGTCAACTAAGAACAAAATTAAACTAATTTAATAATTAGACTGGTGCTTAGCTCCAGTAGAGTCACCTTTAAATTAAAACTAATATTAGATTAGTATTTGGTTGAGTATCCATATTGGCAGAATTGTTAACAGTAATATCGTGGTAAATAATAATATGGGGGGAGGACATACCTACACAGTTATATACTGAAAATCAATATTATTCAAAAAAATAATGTGGTGGTACGTTCATACTAAAATATTATAAACCATAGTTGTTATAAACTATCAGAAATGAAGCTATCTATATCCATAGATAAAAATAATAATGAAAATGTGAAAAATGTATGCACCTTGCAATAATTTAACATTATAATGAAAAAGTGTTGACAGTGGTATAGAACCACGAATATAAGTTGTACGCTGAGTAAAGGCGCCACATGCTAACATTTGACATTTTCATTAATTAATAGTTTTTATACTTTAATGAGCCTACCATAATATTCTAAAATAGTACTCAAAGGGACTGTCCAAATTTTTTGGTTTTACCTACCTATTCTACTTCATTTGTGCAAATTGGTACTTTAGGTTTTTGATATTCTTTTAATATTTTTTGCATAATAATTACATATCGTACCTAATAGATTTTTAATTTATAATAATTATAATATTTATTTTGAATTCACATTATATAATGTGGTATAGAGTAACCATTGATTTACTATTAAGTGCAGTGAAAAATCAAATCTCATTGTTCTATACCTACTCTATGAATAATTGATGTTATCTTCTATTTTCAAAATTTCCAAATGGACGTCCATTTATTCTAATATCTATTATTTTTGTTTTTATTTTCTTATTTGATTATGTGATTACAATCTCTTCATTTGAAGGTAAAATAGACTTTACGTTGACATATTATTATACAAAAGATTTTGTTTTAAAGTTTTAAGAACAGACATTTCTTGCATTGATTTAAAACCATTCATCTGTGTTTATGTATGTAATATGACTTAGTTCAGATTATGCTAGTATTTCGGTCGAGTGGCGAGTAATCTAGTACCTAACTAAATGTGTGTGAACCATAGAGTTATTAAATTAAAAGAGCGGCAAGGAATCGGCTTTCTCATACAGCTGAATGAAGCAGGCCAACAATAGCCGATAAGCCGATAACTTACGAAAAATAGCGACGCGATAAAAAAAATTCAGGGCATCACAGAGGATTTACTTTGGTCATGTACCCATATAATATAATGTTAACATTCAAATTTTGCCACAAATTGATTACCAGCCCGCCCCACCATACTTTTTCGCCATACTAGCCGGCTTCACCATACTTTCATATAACATGCCGCCCCTAGGTATGAACAGACAAATTTAATTTAGTCAATTTATTTATCAAAATCATTTAGTTAAATCTAGTATATTATATAGTACCTATATAAGTCTATGAGTCAAACCATGCGGTCGTGTAGCATCCTCCACCACCCCTCACAAAACACCAAATAAGTCACGAAACAAGTCTTAACATACTATCTATAGCAGTGATTCTCACGTGAAATTAAACTGTGGCCGCACAATTGACATTGACAGTTCTATGGAAACGTCTGGTGGCCGCACTAAATTTCACTTTTGTTGTGATTGAAAAAAATAAAGCTAAATTTTATTTACTAAAAAAATGGATCAATTTATTTATAGACCAAGTCCATTTAACACGTTGATCGCCATGGGGGTCACCGGTGACCGGCATTGGATTACGTTCAGGGGGCCATGGGGGTCACCGGTGACCGGCAAAGAAGACCTGCCTTAGAGTTGTTCTACAGCGCCGGCGGCAGTGGCGAAGGGTGGAGGTAGGCTGTTAAGATCCGCCATAAATATTGCACACTAAACTTTGTCAGTCATACATACTTGTTTTCATTAAAATAAGACTACATTTTACAGATGGTGTTGGTTAGTTTTTAAAATTCAATTAAACCCCGCGAAACCAAGCCATAATAGATAATAGTCAAAAAATACTCGTATATCTATAAAATATCTAAAATTATGCAATTAAATCATACATAAATTTGGATATTTTATAGATAGAATAATATTTTTTATCTATTATGGTTTGGTTTAGGCATAGCTTGATGAATTAAAAAAATGAACCAACAGTATGTGTAATACGCATTTTTAATCTAACGAAAACAAATAAGTAAGAATGAAAATTGTGCACAATTTTGTCATATCGCCTAAAATATACCAATACTATTATGAATTGGTTTAGACAGGGTTTAATTGATTTTTAAAACCCAACCAATATCATCTGTAAATTGTAGTCTTATTTCAATAAAAACATATACATTTGACTGAAAAAGGTTAATGTGTACTATTTATGGCGGATCTTAACAGCCTACCTCCACCCTTCGCCACTGGCCGGCGGGCACGCTCGCAGTGCATTTTTCGATACGCGGTGACCGGCATGGCCCTTCTGTATATTACTGCCACTTGGCCTGAAAATATGTCTTCCCAGTCACAAAATATAGGCTCACTAATGTAAAGAATGTACATAATGAAAAAATAAGTTTTCCTTTTAAATTGTAAATGTGTTTTTATTGATATAAAAATTAAAATTAAATAGATTATAAAAATGTAAGTTATAAAAAATATGTAAATAATAAAAAAATAGAATAACAAAAATGATTATAAGGTATGTATACGTATATTTCCAGTTTATGTGTATCCAGGTATTATACTACCCAATTTGAAAACTTTTATTCCGTATTTGTGCCTTTTCTGTTTATTATACTATCTAAATCTAAATATAATTCGACCGCGAAATGGCACCATGCTCTCGTCAACACATATGGACAGGTGACCGGCGAAATGGCTGGCACGGCGCAATAGAATAAATTAACTTGTTGGCGCCGCGACGGACACATGTGGCCGGCACATCATAAAAACCAATATTTACGTAGAAAAATCATCAAAATGAAAAAAAAACATTATATTCTTTCATAACCTATCAAATAATACCTTAAAAACAAATAATCATTTTTTAACTATTTTATGTAAAACTAGTTGGCGATCAATGTGTTAATAAAAGGATATTTGAACATTTTAGTACAAATCTATTTATTTAAACATAATGCAAATGGAAATTCTTCAGTAACTCCTTTTTTCCAATGCGAGCCGCATGGCTGCTTCTAAGTTTACATCACTGTCAACTGGCTTCGATATTTGTTTTTATGAAGTGCATCACAGTGAATGATCTTTCACAGTATACAGTAGTAGGAAAAATTGATAATATTAATAAAGCAATTGTTGTCTACGTATAACTTCCACCAAAATTTTTCAACCGTGGTATTATTAAAATGGTTTTTAAGTACTTGGTCATGACTCATTTCACAATAACGCATATTTAACCATAGCCCAAAATTAAATACTGAAAATGATGTTAATCTCGTTTGTAGTCCTATGAAATTTTCATTTGTCATCTGCAAAGTTGAAGTTATTTATCATAAGCAAAGCAAATATGGTCACCATCATGTAGAGAGCAACATACGTATTGTGTGGCCTATGGTTGGCAATTAATATTGGTCGTACTTCGAGGTTTTGTCAGAGTTTCTACATGGATCAAAGGGCACCAATATTTGCGATGCTTGGCCCAATGGGAAGGGGGGGCCCTACGCTAATGCGAAAATAGGTAGGTATAAATTACTATGCTTACTAGATTCTAATATTGTTTTTATTCAGATAAAAAACGACAACCCAAAAAAAGGAAACATATTTTGAAGATTGTTAGGACGTAACTTTGTCAAGAGAAATACATTCATAGGTCATATCAAATGGAGTGTTGTAAAGGTGTGTATTCATTGTCAATTTGTTGAAATTTTCAAAATCAATTTACATTAAAAGGCTTCTATTTATTGGTAGGTATATAATATTGGGTTCAAATCCTGGTTGGATCAAAAAATTTGTGTGTGATTGGTGAACTGATTGTTTTTGGTGGCCTAGTGCACTAGCTGAAAATTAGGATTTATAAAAGTGAAATTAAAAACTGAAGCTATTTTACAATATTACTGTTTTAATTAATAATATAACCATTCTCACACAACGTAGTACATTTCTAAAGACGATTCCAATGATATCTGTGAGAATTATTGATACTTTTAAAAAAAATATATTAATTTATTAAACTTCAGATACATGACCTATCGTAACACTATAAATTATAACAATATAAATAAATTAGTGTATTTTAAACGCATTCACAGAAACTTACCGACCAGTGCATAGTAGGTGGCAAAGATCATTACTGACCTCACAATTGATCAATATTAATTCCTTCATTAAATGTTGCTACTTTTTCACTCGATTATCAAAAAGTTTATTTGAATTTTCGCGGAACTCATTGCTCATGGAACCCTACTTGGGAATTATTGTCATAGAAGAACGTCTTTTGTTCTTATATTGGGTAATTTATATCTTCTTCTTCGATGGCGCTACAGCTCAAGTCGAGCCCTGGCCTCCTCAACCGCCGTCCTCCAGCCGGAACGGTCCTCCGCACGTCTTTTCCAGTTCATGATTTTTAGCAGCTGGTTGGCATCTTTTGTTGTCACCCCATCGTGTGCGTGGCTTTCCCACTGGCCTTTTCTCCCCTGGGTTTCCTTCGAGGATCTTTTTGGGTATCCGTGACTCAGGCATGCGCTGGACATGGCCTGCCCAGTTTAGCCTCTGGAGTTTTATGAAGGTGGAGAGTTTTTAATCTTGGTATAAGCGGTATAGTTCCGTATTGTACCTAATTCTCCACTCCCCACCATCATTCATGGGTCCGTATATGCAGATATCCGCTTCAGGATCTTTCTCTCAAAGCAATCCACCATTTCAGCTGCTTTCACATTTAGCGTCCATGACTCGCACCCGTATGCAACGACTGTGCGTATGATGGTTTTATAGAGCCGGGTGTTAGTTTTTCTGTGACATTTCTGGATTTCAAGGAGAAGTAGGATTATTTGCAGCGGTTATACGGGCTTTTATTTCTTCCAGTTCCTCGTTCTCTTTTGTAATATTGGAACCGAGGTATGTGAACCGGTTGACAACCTCAAATTGATGGTTTCCAAAACTGGAACTTTGGCCCAGCCTACTCTGATTTTGTCGGCTTTATACCATGACTTTAGTATTGTTTTCATCTCTAGTGCGGCTTTGGAGGTGGTCAAATTCTTTCTTCACAATCTATATGGATCTGCCCATCATATTATATAATTAATATGTTTTAATTATGTTATAAGTAGATGGACATGTTGAAATGGATCTGCGCACCGTTATTCCAAGTGTGAAATTAAATGAAGATGCTGTAATACCAATAACAACACACCGATCATCATATCGTTCTCCATCTAAAATTGCATTACGACATGTAATTAGAAGTGCACCCATAAAGCCTGTAGAAAATACGTCCTTGAAGAGTAAGAGCATTCCTATTATTATTATTTTTAATATAGGAGTTTAATAATTTGTTTTTTTCTGTAGATATTTATTTCATAAAGAAAGTGACACATATTTTTTATGGTGGTAACATTTGGTTGATGCACACCATTATGAAGATTGAAGGAAAAACCCCTTAAGCTGTGCTTACATTATGATCACGACATGTGCTGTCACGGCGACAAATTTAGTCTATGGTTTCATATGACAGATTATTTTTTATTATTTTGAACGATCATCATCATCAGGGGCGCGACAACCCGGTGTGGGTCCTGGCCTCCTCCAACAGCTCCCTCCACCTGTCCCTATCCAGTGTGGCCGCTTTCCAATTTGGCACCCCCAGAATACGGCAGTCACTGGCAGCTCCATCTATCCAGCGAATCTTTGGCCTCCCTCTTCTTCTACGTCCTATTGGATTGCTGGACATCACTCTCTTTGCCGGTTCATTGTCATTCATACAGTGCACATGACCTAGCCATCGCAGTCTCCCAATCTTAATTGATTGAACTGCGCTGCAATCTTCGTACAGTCCGTAGAGCTCAGCATTATATCTTCTCCTCCAATTGGTGCCATCCCTGATCGGTCCATATATACGGCGGAGAATTTTTCTTTCAAAGATGTTCAGGGCTCGTTCATTTCGCAGAGTTAATGCCCAGGTTTCCGATGCGTAAGTGAGCACTGGCGTTAACGATCACCATCTCTATAAATTCAATTATGCTAAATCTAATTTATTAGTATTTTGAATTATTATTCGTTATTCATGGTAATTTCAAATAATTTTAACAGTTTCTATGTGTGCATATGTTAAAATTACTTGCGATATTGCATCCATAGATAATATTTTGAACAGAACCCAACCAGCAGACTATACATAATAGACGTAAACATCATAGATAATAATTTAATAGAAAATCCACAGAGAAAAAAAATAAATACAAAGAACATGACGTGTTTTGACGTCGAAAATGTGTAGGCATGCAGATCATAATAAAAAACGTTCATTAAATCATGGGGTTGGTGATGTAGCACGATACACATGAGGTGACCACATTGTTGTTCTGGCCATTTTGCTAGATTGTGCTAACTAACAATGTTAGTTAAAAGGTTCAAAATGTGCTACGGGATGGGAGCATCAGTCTGATAACATTTTAAATACTAATAAAAACGACATTACACATTTTTTTCCCATAGTGGCAGCTTACAGTGACAGCACATAACGTGATGATAATGTATTCAAACCTTAAGGGTCTTTAGAACACAATGTGCAATATTGTAAAATATGGTTATTGACCCAAATGTATCCACAAGTAGGGCTGTTATATTGGGAAAAAAAGTATTGAGACCTGTTATCGGTATTCTATTAAAAGATAGTATGTATCGACAGGGGCGGCTCTACCTTAAGAGACCAAGGGGACAGTCCCCCCCACAGCCTCCCCCATCATTCTTTAATTAATATTTAATTAAATATTCATGTTACACATGCCTGCCACAATAAATTGACTTTGTTAAGTATAAATTAATTATGTATTTTATTTGTACCGTTTGCCCATCCTTGATTCTTGTTTCTTGGCGCAACCCTGTTAATGCTTCAGTCTACCTACATTGCAGGTACGTACAATGATAATGTCGGGTTGTGACTTCTGAGAACAGATTTCCGAGTTCCCTGTGGCCGGGACCTTCTGAGATGTACCCTTTCAAATCAAAGCAAATATTTATGCAAGCAAAGCAATTATGAGACGCTATAATATGCGATTGTCAGTTATGATTCTCATTAAGCACGTCATATACACGTTTAGCTTTACATGTATTGGTGGTGGTCCGGGGATGCGATTCATTATACCCGCCCCTGCATAAATGTTAGTACCTAGGTAAAAGTTGACGTACATATTATTATTATATTATCTTGATGGTCGGGGCATATCCTGTCGCAAGTTGTTTTAGTTTGCCAGTCAGACGTCAGTGATCAACGGTCATCCATCTATTAAAATAAGTTTTAAATTATATTTGTTAATGTATACTCTCTATATGTATTGTGAATTACTATTTGTAGATAGTTTACATCTCACGTTAGTAAAATAATATTAAGTAGGTACTATGATGAATGAGGTGGATTATTTATTGAAATATAAGTTCAGTACATTGACATTTGAAGATAAATTAGAAGTGAAACGATTAGGACCTCACCAACCTAGTGATTTAGTTATTGTGTATGAACTAGTGAAACAAACAAAAAAAAATAACATTTAAATTCGAATGATTTACTAAAAAAGACTATTTTGTTTTCCTTGTTTAATTTTTGGTGGTGAAACTGTTTGGGCTCAATCTGGTTATTCAGATTTAAAACATTTATCAGAGAGGCTAACTTCACACGAAACTTCGTCGTCTCACATGAAAAATGCTGTGACATTAAAACTATTTCGTAAATCAAACATTGTTGAAAAATTAAACAGTGTATATAGGCGTAATATTCAACGCCATAATCAAGAAGTTGACAAAAATAGATATGTACTTTCAAAAATAATTTCTGTGTTAAGACTTTGTGGTTCGTGCGAAATTGGAATCCGTGGCCTATAAGTATTAGATATTTCACGCCATCTGACCCCACTTACTAAAATATGCTAGAGCCGCCACTGTGTATCGATACTTTTTTGACAGCCCTACCCACAATCTTCCGTATAGTATAGAATATCATTAATTATGGAGTTAAAGGTATACCCATAGAACTATGGACACTAACCAATTAAACGTAATTACTATTACTATGATCATGAAAAGGCCTTATTGATTAGTGAAGAATTGCACTGCTAAATCTTGGATATTTTTATGTTATAATGCCATATATTGCCAGGTATTGGAATATTGGGTTATAAGGATGAATTGGATTTATTCAATTTTCATCAAGTACCCTATCCTCAGTGGAAACTATTAATTGATGGTTCTTTCTGTTTGACTCGATGACATTATTGTCAGGCATCGAATGAGAATGAATTGAACAAATGGCTATAAACCGATCATCATAGAAAGTCTGTTAGTCTATTATAAATCTCAGATCTCTTATCCTAATAGTTTCCATCGTGTGTACTTCTTCCTTCTTTCCTCGACGTAACGGGCTCGTTGCAGAGGCCATTATCAAGAGAAGATATTAGGTATGTTTTATGTTGAAGTGTAGTGTAGGTATATGAATACAAACGTCGCTCTAAGAATGCCAAAAGGAATCCGATTAGCTAAGAGCAAACGTTGCTCAGAGTAATGTGTCAATCGTTACGACCGGATATACCGGATCGAATATTGGATTTTGCTGACGTTTTTAACCGTAACCCATCATCCCTATTAATATTTTCAGGGTTTATATGGATTTTGATGGCCTCCTTTACCAATCGTGCAAAATATCCTTTATTCCAGTATCTTGGTTTCAAAGTCAAATTTGTGTCCTGTTTCCATCGAGTGCTCGGCAATTGATGACAATATCGTGTAGTGTTTAAGTCTGTATGCCCTCTCGTATTCAGTCACACGCTTCTTTACCGTTCGTGAAGTTTGCCTATATACTTTTTCGGGCATCCGTGACAGCTTGACTGGTACATACCTGTTGTGTCCAAAGGCTGTAAGTCCTTTACCGGTCTTAACATATTCCGGACCCTTGCCGACGTTGAGAATATTGTTTGTATCTCATGTTTCCGAAGTATCCTGGAAACGGAATCGGTAGTGTTTTTAATATAAGGCAGATAGGCCCGACCTTTGAACTGTGTCTCTTCCTCCTGACTAACTGGGTTTTTGGATCATCTTGTTAGAATATCCGTTTGCTTGAAGAGCCTTTGATACTTGAGATATCTCAGATTTTACATACGATGATTCGCAGATACGCCGAGCTCTTGTCATCACTGTCAAAATCAAACCCTATGATAATGGCCTCTGTAACGAACCCGAAACGTCGAGAAAAGAAGGAAGAAGTACGCACGGTGTAAACCCAAAAATCTATTACGATAAAAAACAACCGTGAAAGCCTCAAACATTATACTCAGATCTATTACGTCAACAAATTCCAATTTTAATAATAATATCGTCTCTGTTCTGGCAGAACACACTAATTGGAGAATACTAGTTTTGAGTAATTTGACTTTTAAGTTGTTAAAATGTTTGAAATAATGGTCTATCGTGTGAGTTTATTAAGTAATCGTAAAAAGGATGAATTTAAAATAAAGACTGTTTATTTATTAAAAAGGTTTCCAGACCGTAAAGTTTGAAATAAGGAACATTTTGGTACTAACTCAATATGTCATTTTTTCTGCCAGAACAGTGACTTCTATACCCATTATTTTCACTCAGAGAAAATTCCAATAATATATTTTGCACTTGCCTAATTATTTAGCTGAGATTGCCACTATTCTTGGAACCAAGTGCGGTGAGACCACCTACAGCATAGGACATAGTTTACTGGGACGGGCAATTCTTGAGATGAAGCCCTACGGAGAACCGAGAGAAGCGCCGATCTGCAGTCGATGGCGGGGTACTCCCGGAAACTACAGATATCTCATTAGTAATGAAAACAGAAACAATTGAAACCTATTTTTATAAATGATCAAGTAGGTACTTCCAATATAGTATAACCTTCCTTGATAATTTACATCACCATTTCTAACAAAATTCAATTTATAGGATCGCATCTTATTATTACATATTATTTTATGATCATGTTTATTATTAAAATTTAATTTATTAAATGTATACAAAAGATTTTTGATTAGTTTTAATGTTTTTTTATATTTATTTTAAAAATATCGATTTTTATAAACAATAAAAATGGTATAGGTATCTTGATATTTTTTTTTTTTTGATATATTATATTTATTGTAATTTTGTTTGTCTGTAATTAAATATCGACTTTGGAAAGGAAAAAGGGCGTAATCCACACAAATCAAATTTTACAGAAGGCACAAAAACGTTTTTGTTATGGTTTTCGGTCAAAGTTAAAACACAAAATAAACATAACCTTGAAGTGCATGATAATTAATAATTTGGTTTTGAGTTAATTTAAAAAAAACCAACAAAAATTATGGTTAAGTCGTTTTTCTCATGTCGCTTCCTTCTTCTTTTTTTTAAATCGGCATTTGCAGCTTACATCTTTTGGACACAACGTGTATTTTAGTCGTGTACAATGTTATCATGCAATAAAACCTATTTTGAAAAAACTGAGGGTTACACCCTTTTTCCTTTCTAAGGTCGATATGGTTCAATAATTATTATTATAGAATTTTTTGTCAGAAATTATTATGAAAAATCTATTTTTATTGATATTGTTGTAATATTAAATTTCATGCACCTGTATAGGTATTTTTTTTCTTTCTTCTTTTAGACTACTAATTGTTATATTATTATAGTGATACCAATTATATATAATTTGAGAGGTATTTTTAAACAAGCAAAAACCTTTTAACTGGTTCTTTTAAAGTCCAAAGGCTTATAATATGATAGAAGGGTGTGGGTGAATCACAATTTCCTCTCGATGAGCACAAAATGGCCATCCACAAAATACGAACATACATTAAAAAAAAACAGTTGTCAATCATTCGCTAAATAAATGAAATATTGGCTTACATACAACATACTATAATATCAATTGAAAAAAACATGTGTCCAGTTAAGGATGTCGAGCCGCCACTGCATGGCCAAGTCATGTCATTATTTATCCAATAGATCGGCATCAAAAGTATGCATTCATGGTCTCTAATATAGGATGACTAGTCGTCAAGGAGAGGATCACCTGTAAATTCGATTAAAATGATTCCCGTAAACCGCCATCAATGAAAACAATTTTGCAATTTTGAAGCGTAATAATTTATTCATAGGACTACAACTATAGACAATCCAGTCCTCGATAACGACATTACAGAATTCACAGTATTTTTATGTAGATATATTTTATTCAATAATTATATAACATTTTCTTTTGTAAATTTCCATACATTTATCAACATTCAACAATAATAATAATAATAATAATAATTAAAAAACATAGTTTCATTCATTTATGAAAATGGTATAAGTAATAAAATTACATTATATATAAATAATTTTTAAAAATATAAAACAGTTTTTCTTAACGCGAATGACTGATTTTTTTCACAAAAGCCTTCTTAATGATTGTGCCCAATGACTTTTTAGCCAATGAATTAATTTTGCAAATTTTGAATAAAAATTAAGTATAAGATAATATTATTTTATTTTATACTATTATATCATGAATAAGACACAATATGACATTGTTATAAATTTATTATCCTGAGGACATAATATACCTACATCAATATAGTTATGGTTCGATACCGGGGCTTAGCTTTGATAATGGAGACATCAAGCCATTGTCAGAGATAAAAACAAGTAAGCAAGTAGCATGGTTAGTTAATAATATGACATGCAAAGATCAGCGTAATATGAATATTTGAGTCTGTGAGTTTCAAAGTCGGTAACATCCTTTTTTTGTATTTACTCGATTCTTTTTCTTTAAGTACTTTTCCATCCTTTATATATATACTACTTAATATTGTATCAAATTCAACTCTGTTTGTTAGTTAACTAAAATTAAATCGGGCAAAGTTATTAATTATATTCGTCAACTGTAATTTTTTATATTTTATGACTACTTAACTTTAAGCATGAATTTTTATTAATTTTAATAATGTCAAGGACATTATTTGATTTTTCTAATTATTTACTAAAAGAAAATTTTCTATTTGCCATCCTAAAATGTGCTTGACAGTTTTTTGCAATTTTATTATCTCAAAATGGTGGACCATGGAGCTTACCGACTTTGAAGCTAACAGCCTCGATTTGACATTATGAGAGTACCACTAAAGAATGAATGGAGATTAGCTATTAACCATTGACCAGTACACTTTGCTGGGAATGTAAACTTGCTCAAACGAATGGAGTCTATTCTAGGATGAGTATTTAAACATTACCGAAACATAATTCAGAAATTACCGCTCTGTGTTTCGATTAAAAATCCATAGTGTAAATCCGGTTGAGGACCCAATTGGTTGACAGCATGGCTAGCAATAGTATAAAAAGGGTTACTTCACATAATGGTACCTAATTAAAAAGTTTGGACAAATACTGAGTGATTTCAGAACAATTTTCAGTATGATTGAATTGGTACCTATAGGAAGGTTAATATTCTCTGTGTCGACAGCACTGTTTGTATATAAAATGCAAATGGCTGCTTACTGTTTTGGTTACTTAATTACGTAATGCTAATTACAATTTTATGTGATTGTCTAGATATAATGATAGCTCATTGTATAAAATACTTCGTTCAGCCCTGGCAAATAAATCTCAGACCGTAAGTGTGAATTTTGCTACAAATGAATTTGAAACCAATTTAGTCGTGCGTTATATGTTATTTATACTCCATCTTCATAGGTTTACTTCAACATCTTTGGTAATTTGCCCTTATCACTATACATGAAACAGAGTTATTCCTTTTGTATAGTCCAAACCAAGAACATCTGTACGTGAACAATGTTTTCTATCCGCAGCGGAATACAAAAAACATAGACCTAGGTATCACAACATTTATGTAAATGTTAGTAAAAAAATTGTTCGTCAATAGTTTTTATACTACGTACCTTAAAAAAATATACATTGTTCGTTTGTTCACGAACAGATGTATCTTGATTAGACATTACATACAAATTTAACATCAAAATAGCCATAGAAATCAGATCATTGCTTTGGACCCAGAAAAGTGTTCTTCCATTCAATACATACACCGCATTTAGACCAAGCGAGCGAATGTTTATTCTTCCCCCACTCCAGCGAAATTCTCTTGACATAAACGCTTTTTGTTGAACGAGCATAAGAATTTCGCTGGAGTGGGGGAAGAACAAACATTCGCTCGTTTGGTCTAAATGTGGCTTTAGAGAATATGATTTCTAAACAGATGTGGGCCAAACAATGTTATGACGTATCAAATACTATTTAAATTTCAAAAAATTTGTACGACTTTGTAAAATGGTATACATAAATCATAAAGGAAGAAAGAAAATCTCTCATTGGTATTGTAAAGTAGGTACTAAATCCATGTAAATAATAATATGTAATTTGTATTGTAATAAAAACTATGTCAATAGTAATATTCAATGTCTAAGAAAATTAAAAGTATTTTTTATTATATTAACTTTGGAGAAATTACTGTTGAATTTTGAACACAGATATTGGTGACTAAGGCACAATATTATTTGGTACCTGTATACAATGTTGACTAGATAAATTAACATAGGTATTTTACAATTTGTATCATTTAAGTCTTTAATTCGGCAATTTCAGTTTGTCTCTTACTATGTAGATTTAATAATTATAGTATGTGAAATAAATAAATACCTACGTATAATCCTTATAAAATATTCCTTCTGAACATTGATTTTTTTCTGACAAAAGTGTAAGTATATTTTTTTTATAAGGAAGCAATCCAAATTTGAATGAAGCTAAAAAAGAGTAATCAATCAATCTAAACAATATTGATGATTTTATTGTTCTGTATTATATTATAACCCACAAAATATGAATGATAATCGAAGAAGGATTATTATGAAGAATAGTTGCATGAAAAACTTCAATCTCGAAAGATTTTTTTCCCTCATAAGGCACTTTGAAGGCGATATGGTCGGTCTTATTTTTTGTTACACAGTGTTAAAATAAATTTATCAAGGCTTAAATCGACGGACACGTAAATACAAAGCGAACTCCTACCGATTTTTAAAGACGCTTATTATAAATATAAATCCATTTTGTATTCCCGCTACGAATCTAATGGGAAATAAAGTCTCGGGGATCAGGTCGACGATTGATCGGGGGTCATTATTTAGTCTTCGTCTGAACGCTGGAGATGAGCTCCCTCCTCTTGTAGACGGGGGCGACCCTGGCGGAGGGAGGCGGGTCAGGCTCGGAAGACTTGGGGGTGCCGTCAAGGGTCTCTGCGTCGGGGATGTGCCTCGTTTGGTGACGGGAATCTGTGTATCTCCTTTTGGTGTACTTCTTCTTGTCGTCGGCCGCCTCCTGAGCCTTAGGGGCGGGAGACTTGGCCGGACCGTCCGCCTTGCTTAAGCGTAGCAGCCTCTCGAAGTCGGCCGTCTTGGACCGGAGGACCGCCCCGCCGATGCTGGAAATGCTGGGAGTATACTTGATCTCCCTCTCTTGGTGCTGGCGGACGGCTGGGGAGCTTCCGGAATAGTCCACTCTTCTTTGGCCGTGTGCGCCTGAGGCGGCGGCAGCGGCGGCGACAGAGGAAGCGCTATGACTCTTAGGCAGCTCGACTTCTCTGGAGGTAGGCTTCTGGCCGACGCTCGTTTGCATCTGGTAAGATATCTCCCGCTTGTAAGATTCTAGCTTCTTCTGCTGGATTTCTCCCGCCGACGTGATGGTAACCTTCTGGAGGACGGGCGCATCCTTGGAGATCTGTTTCTGGTATGAAGCTTTCGAAACTGGTACGAACATTCTCCCTGTGGTACTGTGGAAATGGTCGTAGTCAGCGTGGCGCTCCGTAGGGCTGGTGGGGCTGGTGGGTGGCGTGGAGGCCCAGGAGGGCGGCGAGGAGAAGATGCCATCCCCGGCAGACCCACTAGAGGGGGTTAGGTTGCGAGGCGGACTGGACAGTGTGGCGGAGGAGCCGACGGCCGAGTCGTACCCCGCCGGGATGGAGCCACCGGCGTGCGAAAGCGACAGCGTTCCAGTGATGGGCTGCGATGCTATCGAACTGTCGCTGCCGCTTATCGACCTGCAAGATTGGGATTTAAGAATTGAGCTGCAAACAAATCAATCACACGTATATTAGTCGGATGCTTTCAGTATAGACATGCACTATATACAGTACCAATCAAGTTAAATACTACAAAAATACTAATGTTCTACAGGGATATATAATATATAAAAAGTTGTTCAGGAATCTAATGGATATATAAATTACAATAAATGCTTTTTTCTGGTGTATTAATGAATACGTATCCTCACCCTTTTTTTTTAATTTGACATGACTATGTAAACAGATTTCTTTTGTTTATATGAGAAATGGATTTTAGCCACTTACTAAACCTATTTGGTCCATATTATGGGTCCAAACACAGATTGAAAAACAACATATGAATGTGCCAGATCTGGGATTTAAACCCGGGAGCCACAAAATTATAAACCAATACGTTTACGCTTGACCATCGTGCGTATTTGGTTCAAGTTTTAAGGTGTTTTTCATTTAAACATTTAGTTTTTGAATAAAAAAATGCTTTTACTGTTCCATCAATTAATAAATGATTTTGGACCAAAAGAGAACCTAGGATAGGTAGCTTCCATATTTTTTTTAGAAATAAAGCACTGATTATACAATATACTTATTGAAAATCGTTACTTGTAAATTGTACGTAAAACATTTCACCGTGAGCTTTCTTATCGGAAAGAGATGACCTTAAACCATACGGTCACCAATTTTATTAGATTCAATTTTTATATCTGATGTTAGCAAAATTCATAAATTCAACAATGAAAACCTAACCTGACCTAACAAATAATCCAGTATATCGGCTATTTTCAAAATGTATTTGCTGCTGGCTTCCTGTAAAGCGTAAACCGACAAGAACCGTGTTTTATTTAGACATGAATTTTATGTCAGTAGATACTATACGACCCAAAGAGGTTGGACGGTCATTAATATACGGCCATATATTTCCAATACGACATTTCATGATGAAGTGTGATACGGCGAACTGCATACGTACAAGTTTCCGGACACGATTGAAAATAGCATAAAAGTTGATCAAAGGGAGGAAAGAGGAATTCTACAATACTGGGTGACAAACATTACCTACTGGTAACAATGAGAGAATGAATAAAACTATTGTGCTACATAAGCCTAGTCTAGATTAGGGATTCTAATCCCGGGATCCCGAGCTATTTTGGATACCTATGAATCCCGGGATTGATAAACGTAATCCCGAAACTTTCGGGATTGATTTTTTTATCAATTTTTATGGAAAATAAAATAAAAAAGAAAATATAACAGAAAAAATACTTTTAATAACAAATAACTACATTAGAAATAAACTGGGTTTGAATGAAGTTTGATTTATACTCATGTGTAAGTTGCCGATTCATTTTATTTTTTCACATAAATTAATAAAAATGAGAAAGATTGGAAAAAACAATGCTTCGCACTATTAACAAAGTAATTCCACCATGATCTCATACGTTTTACGGCAGTTTCATATTTGGCTGACTAATTAGATTTATGAAGCGGAAAGGCCATACGTACACCATGATTTGCTTTACTATTTTAAATCTCGCTAACCCATTCATTAAGTCTTTACTATCAAAAACAGCAATCTCATATTAAATTCACAATATTATTTATATTACAATATTATTTACTCCATTAAACTTATGTATTTCCAAGATTGAACGTATACAATATTAACAATAAATAAATGTCTTAAATAGTATAAATTATACTAGATTTATTTTTGACCGATTTTATCAATGTTATTTGTAAATATCAAAGATTTATATCAACAATGGAAAAAAATGCCAATCCTGGGATTGTCAAATTGTAATCCCGAAATCCCGGGATCAGAATTTTGGCTCGGGATTGGATTTCCTAGTCTAGATCAACAAGATTTTGTACATAATAAATTATGAACAATGTTTTCCATCGCCGTTGGAAAACGTTAAATGTTTGGAAATGTTCGAAAAGCAATGTTGAGAAAAAATTTTGATACAACATATGAACAGTTAGTGTAGGTGCAATGTTCCAAGTTCACGGATGTGATGAATATTGGTTTAGACTAGGCATAATATTATAATAACTCCCACTTTTGTGAATTTGTGTTACATAATTATTATGGGAAATGTATTGAAAAATACTAAAGAGAAAAATATGCACAGCTTGTAAATAATGGGTCAAAAGGGACATTCCAGCTGCAGTGGATTTTAGTTTTATGTAACTACAATGTAATAATTAATAACACAACAGAAATATACATAATTAACCTTTATTTATTATATTAGTATGACACATGAGTATTGAGTAGTATAGATTGAATTGTAAAAATAAAAGCAGGGTTGACAGAATCGCGATCTGTCATTCTTTATAATATGTAATTACAGTCGAACTCGGTTATTACGATTTCGGACATAGCAAGATCTCGGATGTAATGAGGAAACATTCGTTGATATTTTGGTTTATGATTTTCTCCATACATTTATTCACTTTTATAACGAACAACTTATCAGATATACCGAGCTAAAATACTGTTAATGTGTAGATCGCAGTCACGTCCCTAGACAAAATGCCGCCCCTAAGCAGCGCCAAAATGCCGCCCCATTTTTTCAATAGAATTTTTTTCATTATCCTTCTGACAAGAATATCTAAGAAATGTGTGGTATAGGTACATTACCGACAAAAAATATACTACTAAATCCAATTAAAATGCTATCTCTGCTTCAATAGAAATATTTCCACTGTTTCAGATACATTTAAAAATACACCTAGCAACTTCCTAGACTCGCGAGCGACTGGCAAAAATATTTGGATAAATTTTAAATTAGGCAAGTATGTACCTACATATAATTCAAAAATCTGCACGTGTCATTGCTGGTCATCAAGAACGTGACCTCCAAGGACAACATAAGTAAACTAGACATCGCGAACCCAACAAAAAATATAGTCCTATTAAACCTTGTATGTTAGTTAATTACTTATTACATTTTGTTTCCAACAAGTGAGCTGATTTTTTAATGTAAAGTTATTTCCGTTATTACTACGTTCAGGTAGCTATTTCTATATATGCCTTTCTCCTCGATTTGCCGCCCTTCGAGTAACTGCCCCCCCCCCCCCCCCCAAGCGACGCTCAATCTGCCTACCCTCACGGGACGTCACTGGTAGATCGTTTAAAAACATTTCGACTCTAAGGAATAAAATCCCATCGGACAGGATGCCGCCAGGGTCAAATTGCCTTTATGATACTAGTTAAGTGTCTAAGTACCTACCTAATTGGTGATTTCGCCGACAATATTGAAAAAGTATCCATTCGAAGGTTTATGAATGCCATGTTTGTTTCGGGGAAAAATTCTAATTGTGTATTTTTGTTTGAATTACGACTTTTTGTGATATGTGACTGTGCTTAAAAATACCTATTCTCTGATATAACGAGTAACGCTTATAATGACTAACGCTTATAATTAGCAAATTCAGTCGGTCCTATATTCCTCGTAACAACCAAGTTCGACTGTGTTTGATTGCATTGTTAGAGAGAAGACCAATAATTAATTACCTTTGTCGCCGTCTCGGTGGCACTGTAGGCTGAGCGGCTCCCACTTCCTCGATATATGGAATATCGGGGTCGTCAAGGGCGAGGCTCAGCGGTAGGCGTAGCGATGCAGTGATCACCGGGGCGTCGCTCGACAAAGAGCGTCGCCGGTGGCCATAACCCTGGAAACAGCATTAGCAATTGATAATATGGTAATTTGTATTTTCAATGAAGAAACTTCACATTGTTTGCGCCTTCTTGTAATCTTACGATGACAGACTTTCATCTTCCAATTGCCACTTTTTATTCACTCAATCCTTCTACAACGAAGTTGGCACTCACACAGCATTGATTATTTTTATCCTACTGACTTTCCCTTCGGCATTCTTACATAATGTCAATTAAAACTGGCGGCTCTTGTAGTCCAGTGTACCTATAAGGTGTTGGCCTTTCATTCAGGGACTCCCGGTTCGATTCCCGATGAGGCCACAATATTTATGTGATTTTCTCAAAGCCTGAGAGTTTGTGATTGTTTTATTTCTATTACTAATAATATTATTATACACTAATATGCCTCTTGACCTGTCGCAGTGTTAAAAAGAATTGGTACTGTTCGGTTATCAGGTATACAGCGGAAAACACATTTTGAAAATACCCGATATACTGGATTATTTGTTAGTTTGGGTTAGTTTAGGTTAGGTTAGGTTTGGTTAGGTTAACCTAACAAATAATCCAGTTTATCGGCTATTTTCAAAATGTGTTTTGCGCTGTATCAGGAATACAGCGGAAAACAGCAGAACCGAACATTACCAAAGAATTTATATACTTACATATATATTTTTTTGGCTATGTCTACATTTGTGCATTTTTTCGTTTGCTAAAGAAACCCATTGTGTAGCATGCGTTGCATATTCGTTGCCTTAAACCAGTTTGAAGATAGCCGTTTTTCATGATGAGAGTGCCAATATACGTAGTTCCGCCAGCATTGGATTTCATCATTACTCAGGTAACTAAATAAATTTGAATTTAAATCAGTTGCGATTAATGCCATATTATTATTGATCAATTCAGGATGGATCCATCAACTACCCACATCATAATCAGTTCGAAGAAGTAGAAGCATCACACCTGTAATTTGCTTCTTGCTTAAGAGCATACTTCAGTGAAAAGGTTAATAATTTTCAACTATAGGTGCGATGAAATTTTGGACTCGCTGGTATTCGGAGAGTGAAAGTCGAGCTGTGAACACGTCAATTTGTTTCATGATGGCGACGGGGGTATTAATTCTTAAATCGTGTAAATATGACTAAAAAACGTTACCTATTTACTTGAAAAAGGAAACATGTCAATGAATATATTATTATTATTGTTACTAATAGAACAATAAACAGAACATTAAATGGACGCATGTTGGATTTATATGACAAATTATATTTCGTTCGGCACCCGTCATTTGTACAATCCGCGCATCGCCCAGCCACGATCTTTTTAGACCATGCCTCAACTGAGGTATAGCCTTAAAAGCCCATGCATAATAAATAAATATATATTGAAGACTCACATCATTGGTATCGCTCGCCGTGCTGTCCAATGAATCAGATCTGCCCTTGGAGCTGGACGAGAATTTGGAAGAGGAGTAAACAACGCTCGCTCCCTGATCATCTTGTTGGGATCCTTCTTTGCCACGTAACCTATAAATTAAAACAACCATATTAATATTATTCGACCATGTCCAATCCTAATAAAATCATATGGGCCTCCCACAGAGTGGAGGTTTGTATTAACAAATTTTGTTTTTACGAGAAATGGATGTCAGCCACTTGCTCAACCTATTAGGTCCATACTCTGACTCATACACAAATTGAAAAACTATATGTGTACTTGTCAGACCGAGGATTCGAACCTGGGACCCGCGACGCTATAGTCCGACGCTTAAGCCGCGCGGCCATCGTGGATGTTATTAGATATAATGAAATATTTATTGACGATTTCTAAGACAAATGAGCTTATATTAAAGTTACTAATTCAGTGTGAGAATATTATCAATGAGATAAAAGTCTCAGAAACAACTAAAGTTTGCAAAATGAAATTTCAGTCTCAGACAATTAAATCAAAAATAATTATCACGGAAATGCAGAGTATAACTTCTATTTTCTGGCAGAATAATATTATGTCGTGCGAAAGAGTGGAGGCAGCCGGTGGGGGTTAGATACGTATGTACATGAAAGAATGGGGGTGATTTTTAGGTCCCCATATGGCTGAATATAGAAGTCGCACTATATAAAAAAATAATTATAACAAACAGAATGGACATATAGCTTTAATGCCTTTATTTGCAATAGATAGGTACGATTCCAAAATCTTTATATTATGGTTGATTTGGTAACTATATAGAAAATTTTATATTCTCTATGTTGGCAGTGTACCTACAATATTTTATTTACGAATAAAATGCAAATGACTGTCTATTATTGATGCTCTTGGTTCAGTTATTTACATGGCTACTGTTATTTGTAATTTTATATGATTGTTCATCTAATTCTAAATAATGATAGTTTGTTCAATATAATAAAGAAATATTTTAGTTTAGTTTCTCACTAATGTGAGATGTTTTGATACGAGTGCTGCCCTCAATACAATTAGTATGAAGTTTGCTACACATGAACCTCAATGCAAGACGATATGTAGCTAATCTTATTCAACCATTAGCCTCGGTACCTAACTACAGTCGAACTTGGTTATTACGAAGAAGATTGGACCGACTGAATTTGCTCATTATAAGCATTATTCGTTATATCAGAGAATAGGTATTTTTATATGACCGGTCACATAACACAAAAAGTCGCAATTCAAACAAAAATACACAATTAGAATTTTCCCCGAAACAAGCATGGTTTTCACAAACTACAAAAGAAGTTGTTTATTAGTAGTACCTACCTAGTGACTTCACAAACCTTGGATTTTTTACATGAAATTTCAACCATATGCGTGGATACTTTTTCAATGTTGTCGGCGAAAACACCAGTTAGGTACTTAGACACTTAACAAGTGTCATAAACGTAATCCGATCCCGGCGGTATTGGTCTAAGGTCGGATTTTATTGCTTAGGGTCGAAAATGTATTTAAACGTTCGACACGTCATTAACAGTTTTAAGAAAAATTTTCACGATATTTTTGCTCGGTATATCCGATAAGTAGTTCGTTATAAAAGTGAATAAATGTATGGAGAAAATCATAAACTAAAATGTCAACGAATATTTCCTCATTACATTCGAGATCTCGCTATGTCCGTGATCGTAATAACCGAGTTCGACCGTATATCCTTGGCTTTCTTTTCAAATATAAAGGCTACATCGCCATAGAAGAAGGTTCAACAATAGTCTAACCTCGTGATGATGGTCATGGTGGATGAAAGGGATCCGCTGTTGCTATCTTGGCGCTGTTCTTCCCGCCATCTTTTTTTACTGCTCGACCGCGCTTCACGCCCTACTCGTTCGCGTTGCCTGTGCATTAAAAGATATCTCAAATATTTTATAATTGATGTCTAAACATCTAAGCCTGTGTTCCCCTCCACAAAATATTATATTGCAGTAATTTTAATTAACTATTTCTTTTATTCAACGAATAATTCACAGGATTTTAAGAATGTACCATTCTAATTATTGAGCATACATAATTTTAAAATACTTGAGTTCACTCTGTAAAACACTCCAAATTGAGTTACGGTAGGCGATCGGTTTTTGTATTCTTAATTAAAGTATTTATTAACCGACGTCACGGATTGCTCCAATATTTTCTGTTGTCGTAACTCAATTTGGAGACCGCTTATGAGCAGGTATTAAAAAGGCCAATAGTTAAAAATTGTCGTAATTAAACATGGCAGTCGTAGCACAGTGGTAATGCACAGGGCGCGATACCCAAGAGACGCAGGTTCAATTCCTGTCTTACTTTTTTCAAAAAGGATTTTTTCTATTGGCTATAATTATTTTCTCATGAGTGTTTTCAAAGTTATGTATGTTCTATTGCAGTAATCTCAAAAACATGTGAGGAAAACGAACATATTATTATATACGTCATGAGTAGCAAAGCCAGCGCGCGCGTCAGTGAGGGGATAGGCGAATTTCTCCATGAACTAATCGCATGAAAACAGTGACAAAATCCTGAATGATGCCATGCATTTATTGTGTTGAGTAAATGTCATTGACTGCACACTAGATTATGAGCTATCCTAGCAATTATTCTGAACATTCATTTTTCATTATTGATATCAATTTTTTGAATATTAACTGAGCCATAAAATAACTTGATATTACCTACATAATTATAACACGCACATGCGATGTTTACACATAGCCATGAGAATAGGTAACTACTAATTGAAACTGACTATTTTTTTTAAACTTAAGTATTGATTGATAGTAGGCCACACAGGTAGGTGCCTCGCTTGTTGCTTAGTGCTACGCTACGAGCTAGGTGACATATCCTAGCGAACGAACGCACACTATACTATCACAATGGCCACACTGCACGCTTCGTGCCTCGCTACGTGATTATTACTATGTCACCTAGTGATTTTGCAAGATGGGGGAAATTTTAATAGGAGCATTTTATAAAAGAGAGCCTTTGTGGAACCCATCTAACAAATTATACAAAAATATCCAACAATAAGTCAAAAAATGTTTCCTGGTTCATCCTCAAATAACTAAAAAACTTTTCACCGTATTTCCAAAATTCTTTGTAAAGAAATTGAAACTCTCCAAGAGTACTTCTAGATGAATTGACATTATGCACCCAACAAGCTCGAACTTGAGACTTTCAAAATTTTAAACTTAAATTCTCTGAGAAGTAGCTTTCTGGTTAGTTTTGTGAGTGACATCGTTATTAACTTGAGCGCTCCCAAATGTCAACTGAATTTGTACCTAAGCACGTAGCGTGCAATATGGCAGTAGTGTTTTTAGTATACAAGCATAGCACCTAGCTTAGAGCACTAAGCGAAGCACTTTGGTGTGGCCCTGGCCTTAGATCCAATATTTAGATTGGTATTGGTACCTCCTATAATTACCTATCACTACTAGGTTATATCACATCACCCAAATGTGCAAATAGTCTGTATTGTTACCTGAGTGTCATTGCAACATTAGGTCCTCCCATGGCAGCAGTCTGATGCAGACATTGTTCTCGACTCCAAACTCGTCGCAGCGAAGGAGGACTTCCTTGGCTGTCGCTGTCTCCGCCACCTCCACCGCCCTGGCTGGTCCCGTCCAACAATCTAAAGACACGCAGTCAAAGGTCAAGTCATCGGTGGATTACAAACCGACACTATGTCCTAAGATAAATATTAAGAATTTAAATTTAAGAAATGAAGTAACAATTTGAGGCATCGTACCAAATTGTCTGCTGAAACTTTTATCATTTTTTTATTTTTTGTCACCATTGTTTCATTGGCTACAGATCCGGCACGCCTACGCGGGCAATCTTGAATTGGGGGGCGCCGAAATAGACAAAAGCACTTTTTAAATGTTTTTTTTTCTATATTTATGAAGATCCTGGCCATCTTTGTGATTGATTTATAGTAAATAATAGTTTTGTTATTAAGTACATAGTATCATAATACTACACATCTTTTATTTTCATTTTGTGAGCTTATTTTTGTAATAATTTTATATTCTCCAATACCCTATAGAAAAGAATACCTAGGTACTATTCATTCGCTCAAAATAGTGAAGGGATTACATCAGATCATAATCTTCACAAGAATAATAACTATTATATTGTATATTATATTATATCCACAAACATTCTTTAATTTGTGATCACAGTAATATTATACAAAATAATGTTTTATCAGAGATTGTGATACAATCTTATGAACAGGAGAAATTTTCTTTGGTGAAGGTGACGCAATCGATTCATCAGATTAAAAAGAGGGCCTCGAAACAGATGATACCAGTCATACAATTAATAAATCACAAATTGAGTATAAAATATTACTGAAAATAAAAAGCAACTTAATCTCTGCAAAAGGGCCTATAATGCACAAAAACATAAAACTAATATTATTATGTATCACCACTCTCATCTTCAATGATGAAAGTTGGTTGGTTTTTAATCGCATAATTTTAGATAATTTATAGATAAAATAAATATTTTTTGACTATTATGTACTATTATGGCCTGGATTAGGCAGGGCTTAATTGAAATTTAAAAACTAATAAACACCATCCATCCACACATTGTAGTCTTTGAATCTTGGAGTGATCCTTAATACCTACTTTGATTTAAAATACAAAAGCCGATCGTCAAATAGTAGTTCAATTTGGGAAGCACTTCAGTGAGTATTAAAAAGGCCAATAATTAAAATTTGTCGTAATTAAGTATGACTCCTTAAGCATAGTGGACTATGTGCGTGGGCGCGATACCCGATTGATGCAGATGTTCGATTCTTACTTTTTTCAAAAAAGATTTTTTCTATTGGTTATAATTTATATTTCCTAAGAAGTGTTATTATGTATAAAAACAAATACGTTTGACTGACAAAGTTTAGTTTGCACTATTTATGTCAGATCTTCACGACCTATCTCCACCCTTAGCCACTGATGCAATTATAATACATATATTTATTTTTTTCAATAAAAATAATTGTATAGCTACTTTTAAGTCTTATAATATATTCAATCTATAATAAAAAATAATTTAATTAACCAATAATTATTTAAAATTAATTGAACATAGTCTGTATTTCCTGAAATTTTGGCGTTAGCTGAATAACCTCTGGTTGTGCCAATTGTGGGGGTCATCATCCGTATTCCCCACCTACTCAAATCACCTTGTTTATTATTCTCACAAGACCAACAGTTACGGGTTAGGAATCGACCGAAATCGCGAAGAACATTAGGTGACTTCAAGACAGCCGACTCGCGTAGACTTCCTACGATACGAATGAGGCAGAGTGACTCAAAGCCTGTAAGCCTGTTACCGCTAAACCACAGTTTATTGATTAACTCGATTATACAGACTGATTCAGAAGTTGTTCGTGGGCCACGGCCGGGTCAACTTGATATAGTGTGATCGTCGTCCAAGTAATACTTCTGAATACCTGGTAAGCCGTGATACCGGCTATCATCATTCATACTACCTATCATCATCATTCATCAACCTTATAGGTATATCATCCATCAACAGTGTACCGTCAAGTGCCGCGCACTTGGTAACCCAACAAACCATACCGCGCGAGTAATAGTGCAACCAGACCACGGATCCATCATCAACATCATAAAAGGTCCGTGTCTGGCAACCTGTTAACCCCCCTTTCCTAGATCCTGAATCAACCACCATCATCTTAAAATTATACAGTCCACCGCTAAAAGCGCCACCAACGTTAATGTTACTGTGTACTGAATAAGAGTATAATATTATTCTTTTTGTGTAGTTTAAAACAATACATATTATAAACCTCCATCCAAGAACCAGTCTCTGTCACCGGTACTAGTTCACTATGTATGTGCGTAATATCCTCTGCAAGTTTATACTTTAGTGGATTCCACCCCCAGATACGCAAATTGAAAAAAAAGATATAACTTACTCTCCACATGCCACGGATGCAGCCAAAGCTCTGGCTAACAAGTTATCCAGTGACGCTGGATGGCTAGTAGCCAGCTGGAGGCAAGCCTCGTGTCTTAACTCCGCATCCACCATGAACACCATGTTCCGCTGCTCCAGCAGTGCTCGGACCACATTGATCACATCAATTCTTTCCTCAGCTCTCTCCGAACTGCAAATAATATATAGAAACAATGTTAATATTACAATCCCACTTGTTATATCAGAGAATAGGTATTTTTAAATGAGCGGTCACATAACACAAAAAGTCAGAATTCAAACAAAAATACACAATAAGATTTTTTCCCCGAAACAAGCATGGCATTCATAAACTACAAAAGATGTTGTTTTTTACAATGAACGCTGGTAGGTACCTACTTACTTCACAAATCGTGGATTTCAACCATATGCGTGGATACTTTTTCAATCTTGTCGGCGAAAACACCAATTAGGTAGGTAATTAGACACTTAACTATTGGCGTAAACGTAATCCGAACCCGGCTGCATCCTATCTGGTCGGATTTTATTGCTTAGAGTCGAAATGTTTTTAAACGATCATAAGAAAAATTTTGACGATATTTTAGCTCGGTATATCCGATAAGGAGCTCGTTGTAAAAGTGAATAAAAGTGGATAAAAGTGAAAAGTGAAGTGAAAAGTGAAGTGAAAGTGAAGTTCTGGAGAAAATCATAAACTAAAATGTCAACGAATGTTTCCTCATTGCATCCGAGATCTCGCTATACCCATGATCGTAATAACGAAGTTCGACATCTGAATACTATCGAAAAAACAAAGTAGCCTAAGAAATTATGTACCACTCGTACTTATTTGAATTTGTGTACCTAAATCTGCCTTGGGTTTTGTTCACAAAATAATAATTATGAGGTAAGTATGTATGTAATTCATTTCATGACTCCTAGATGTCAGTTTATACAAAAATAATATTTCAGTTGGTACCTATGTTTTTCTCAAAACAATACTTTTTAACTTCAATTAGGGTGGTTTTGCACCAAAGCCTCAAAGCCAAAAGCTGTTTATGGATGGCTATTCCTAGATTAGAAGACTTTCGCTGTAATAGGTAGCTGACGCCTAATATTTTATATTGTTTATATGTTCTTCTATCTATTACAATATTGATAACACTTTTGTTGACAAAAATATCCCAAAATAAGCCAGAAAAATGATAGATTTTCGTTAATTAAAAAAACTCTAGATATGTCATAATTTTAAACAAAATATCCCGTTTTACACGTGCATGGATTGACTGTTGACAGTAAGTATTATCGCGACCATATTAAGAAAATGTATGGGTAAACATGTATTACCTGCAGTTAGTAAGATTGCATGCATGAATCAAAAAAGTTTCGAAGCTTCTGAATTTTCATGCGACAGTACCTAGGATTTTTCGATCTGCGCCTGCGCAGTAGAAAAATAGTGGCGAACCTGCCGGCAAAAAATTAACTATGAACGAATTTTCAGGTTGACCAATTTTCACTACTTGTCAAATAGTACGAAATAGTACCATAAAATGACAACACCGCGTCTCGCCCACTCTTAAAGAATGAATTGGAGAGACAGTCAGCACTTTTACGTGTAAACAATTATTGTCACGATAGTTTAAAATACGTACTATTGCTGCCAGTAAATCCATGCACGTGTACAGACGCTATTATTTTACTTACACGCTAACAAAATATTGAAGATTATTTTAATTTTACTAACAATACGTCGTATCTACAGCTAAAAATCAATGTATACAATTTGTGTATTGCTTAAATATTGTATGTCCCATTTTATCATTGAAAATATAGATTATGATTATAGAATAGTCAATATGTTGAAATTCAAGTAAATTTGGTGTAATAAGAAGTTTTAAGATGTTTGATTATATACTGTTTTTTTCGTGTTACAAAATCAACATATTAATAATATGCTAGTTTAAGATATTATATTATTTTTCTAGGTATATAGGTACCTGATTTCCTTTCCCGCTGCTCCGGGCTTGATGCAATGTAGAATGTTTGGGGCAAATACTGTCGCTAAGTTACTAGTGTCCATTTTGTTTCCTGGTGAATACTCTCCTGAAAAGAGAGAATAAATATCACACAATATTATAATACTATTAACACCACAATACAAATAATATTATCTCTATATTCAACAATGTGACTTGATAAGAAGTAGCAGAGGACTATTAAATTTACTTTTATAACTCATTGATTAACATTCCTTCCTAATCATTCATTTGTTGTTCACAGATTCTATCTATACTTATACCGATTCTATCAACTTGGTCCCTACCGCCCACTAGTGGGCGTTCCAGCTTTAATGGTGGGCGGTAGGGGTTTTAAAAACATTTTCATTATGTTTTCATAAAATTCCCCGTGATTATTTAAATGTAATTTCATCAGATTTCATGCTTCTATGTATGAAAAGTATACATAAAAAGATAGATTTAACTACAGTAAGTTGCTTTATAAAGATTAAAATTTATTCTGCCAAACTTAGGGAAAGTCTGACATAAAGTATTTTATTATTATTATATGCTTTAACTTGCTGAACTCTTATAATTTTTATAAAGTAAAGTTACTTCCCTACTTTATAAATCACCATTACTGTGGAACCGGTGGGCGGTTAGAAAATTTTACTATCTACTAACAGAGATTCAAAAGTGGGTCAGTCCGAAGAATTTTAAGGATGTCACACCACGAAAGCTTCAACAATAAGTTCAAAGATATTGTAAGTCCAGTTTTGTATGTTTTGAGAAAATCAAATTTTAAGATTTGAGATGCATGAAAAATGGACATATATGTAAGTATTTGAAAGATACAATATTATCTCTTTTTTATCTAATTTGGACGTATAATATTTTTACAACATAAAGATAGGATGCAGACAAACGTTTTATGTATGTTTATTCAATTTAGACAAAAGCTGGACATACAATATCTTTGCACTAAGCCATCAATAATATAAAACCTACTATTGGATGGAAAATATTGATTTTTTTTATTATCTAACACATTTTTTTCTTCTCTTTAGAAGCGGCTAGATGAAAAAAAATGTGTGATGTAATAATTACCTGAAGAGTCTTGTCTATCATCACAGTTATCTGCAACTTGTCCGAGGAATGTGAGGAGAGCAAAAAGAGTGTCTTGGTGAGCAGATGGAAGCAACATCACCAAGAGTTGAAGTGCTTCTTGCTGTAGTCTTCGATTTCGTATTCCTGAAAATGTTTTTTAAAAAATCTCCATGTATTCAATTAAACTTATCTTATTATTCTCGTTTCTACAGGTACTAAATTATTAACTTAGACATTCAGTATATTTGAGTGAAATATATGAAGTCAGGGATGCTCTAAGGATAGCTGCCGCCCGGGTACCAGCCCATAATTGCCACCCTCCCAAATAAAAAAATATTTTTTCAGTGGAAATATGAGAGAAGTCAAAGAAAAGTTGAAACAATTATTTTATTGTCATCAAGATATATACTTGACATTTTTTTTTTACATATATTACATATTAAATTCTGAATTATAATATAAAGTCTTTAAACTTGTACGTATGCAGTTCGCCGTAAATTATACTTCACCGTGAAATGTTGAATCGGAAATAATATATAGCCGTATATTAAATACCATTCAACCTCTTTGGGTCGTATAGTACTGACATAAAATTCAAGTCAAATAACACATGGTTTTTATAGATTTCCGCTTTATAGGAAGCCAGCAGCAAAAAAAATTGAAAATAGCCGATATACTTGATTATTTGTTAGGTTAGGCTAGATTTTCATTCTTGAATTCATGAATTTTGCCAAAATCAGCTATGAAAATTGAATTAATGTTCATATTAAATCTAATAAAATTTTCCGATAGAAAGCTCATGGCGAACTGTGCCACGGCGAAATGTTTTACGTACAATTGACATATTTTAACCTTTTAAATCATCATGAAAAAAATTTAATTCAATTGAATAATATAAGTATTTTTTTAATTATCATTAAAAATGTTTTTTACCGCCCGGTTGTTTCGTACTCCTAATACCCCCCGCTTGGTGCGCCCCTATATAAAGTATCTACGCATATTGCGATGATAATATTGTATACATATTTTTTTTAAATCGTCTTGTTATTTTTACTATACTTTTGTGAAAATACCTATGTATATATATATACTTATAGGTAAGTATATTAAAACTCTATTACACATGAGTGGTCCAGGAGTCCTGACAACAGATTCATAAACTGTCATATTGAGGGAAATTAGTAATCACTATTATGAGTATTATGACATTACAAAATAATAATTAATATGTGTTTCACCACAACAAACGAAAATGATACCTACCGAGTGCAGTGCATTTTAAATTTGTTATTTCAATTTTTCAACTTTGATGATCTCTTACTTTGTGTCTGGACGAAGGCGTGGTAAAGATCTCTACAGAGAAGCGGGTCGGGAAGGTCTCTGAGGAACTCCTTCAGGAGGGTGGCCACGTCATGAGGACATGTCTCCGAGTCAAGGGGGCCTTCCTTGCCGCAGTCCCACTCCTCCCGTAACTAAAAAAATTGTCATTCACGTCGTTTTACATACGAAACAATATAATAATAACAACGTTCAAAGGTTCGGGCTTAGATTCCAAATCGTACCAATAACCGATAGTAATAAAAAATACCTCTTGAATGTCGGTAAAGTCATAAATAATAATAACCTCTATTATGTAGTTACATCAAACGAATATTATGATTTATTTTAACCACCGATTACGCGCCTATTGCCCGTTTAATTTTATTACTTTTCAGTATGTCCAGCTCAATGGAGAAAAGGATCCAAGTCATGTTTTGATATTACCAATCGCAGCAATATGACAGCATGTTTTTATTTTCCATTGGCTCTACAATCTGTGCATCTATTCTATATACAAGACTGCTATCGGCTGCTATCGAGGGTAATTTTTCATGTTACAGTTAGGTTATGAGGAATACAGCGGAAAAGACATTTTGAAAATATCCGATATACTGGATTATTTGTTAGTTTGAGTTAGTTTAAGTTAGGTTAGGTTAGGTTAGGTTTGGTTATGTTAACCTAACAAATAATTCAGTATATCGGTTATTTTCAAAATGTGTTTTCTGCTGTATTCCTCATAACCGAACTGTACCTTTTTCATTTTTTGTATCGAAGTATTAACACTTATTGTAACAATTACAATAAGTTAGCCGTCTAAACAATCAAAAATGTCTATCTCGCTCTGAAATTTACGACACTACCAAGAGAGGTGTTGTTAAAACATAACACTTATTGTAACAATTACAACTAACTCCCGCCCCCTCTTAAAAATCAATAATAAATTATTATGAATATTTTTTCAAAGTGGACCCCCTCCAAAATCATTTATCTGTGTGCGCGCCTGGCTTGATATTAAAATCGATCGATATCAATTTTAAATGACTCGTCGTAAAGGTGAGGGTTCACAACACAGATCGCTGGCGTTTCCATCGGCATTTCCCAAATAAATTTACCCGACTGAAACTTTGCCAAATAATAAGTAAAAACGGTCGCCGCTTGCCAAGCTTAATAAGATTGACATTCCAAGATACTACTCCTTGCTTGTTTCATAGATCGCCGCTCGAAGATTACAACAAAAACATTGGTTTATCGGTGGCCAAAAAAACAGGATAGCGTTTCTCAAAGTGCGGCTCATGTACGAGCTGCGACAAAATAATTACAAGATAAAAATAACTTTATCTAAAAGAACTATTAGTATAGTGGTCTATATGCGTGGGCGCAACATTCGAGAGACGCAGGTTCGATTTCTGAGGTGTCTTACATTTTTCAAAAAGATTTTTTCTATAGGTTATAATAATATATTTTTTTCTCAGAAGTGTTTTCAAAATTATGTATGTTCTTTAAAATGTAGTTACGAATTATAGCAAAAAGTGCGATTTTCACATTTGTACTGTTAACTGATAAGCGTGACAGTAGAGTAGGCTGTTAAGATCCGATATAAATAGTACACACTAAACTTTGGCAGTCAAATGTATTTGTTTTCATTGAACTAAGGCTACAACGTGTAGGTGTAGATAGTGTTTGTTAACTTTTAAAATTCAATTAAGCCCTGCCTAATCCAAGGTAATTTATCATAATAATTACAAGATAAAAATAACTTTTTATATACAAAGTTTTTAAATTTTCTGTTGAATCATATAAACTTGACTTGACTAGCTTAAACGATCAAAAAAAATTGTACTTGATAGAAATACTGAATAATGAAATGTTATTTCATATTGATTTCCATAGTAATGCACATACTTATATAAATATTATTAAATAATTTAGTTGCTAAGACCCCCTAGCAACCAATAATGGTATCGAAATATTTTTTCATACAAAACAGAATTAACTGAAAATGAATTCAATTCTACTTAAAGATGGCTAGAAGTATTAAAAAATGCATTGGCATCGTGTTCCGATATATTCTAAAAGTCTCAAATGTCTAGCTAGTCGGGAAGTTAGTTAAAAATCGATTGCAAGATTTGTACCGGATAAATAAGAATACGACTTAAGAAAAACGATGTAAAAATACCCACAAATCACCGTTTATCGAAGATAGATAAATAAAAAGCACAACAATAAATAATCTATCTAGTTGTATTACTCAAATCAATGAAGAACCATTGCTATATGTTTTACTAATAATGATTTCAATTGGGAAATATTGCATAAATCTCTCCCGTAAAACTCAACGTCATACATAGGTATTTTTTTTATAATATATAATATATTAAGAAAAATACAATTTCATTACTTTATGCCTCTAAATAATTGTAAATAATTATATTTTTTTCATGTAAAAAGTATTTAATAGCAACACACTTTGGAACACCTCGAAAACATTTTTCTAAAATATGTTTCAAATGATGTGTATCCAATAACGAACCCTTATTATAATATTTTGGCGATTTATTCATTGTTAAGACGTACCTAGGTAACAAAGATATTTTTGAGACTCCTTTATTTGAGGCTAGGTATATGAATACTATCCGTGGCTTTATCCAACTGGCTTTCTCTTAGATATGCTTACATACCTACTGTAGTTTAAATGCTAGAGAATATCAATATTTGGCCACGTAATTTTTTTCGCCTAATACGTGGTGTAAACGAGAACTCTGCCATTCTTGGTAGTATTGACTTGTGTATCCCTGATAACTATCAGTGCATCAGTTGTTTGGTCTCCCAAGGAGCAGAACTAACCTGCCATAGGTGATGCCAATTGGGAGGGCTATAACTATGTTCTACCAGATCGCTTCGGATTTTGATATATTTCACCTACGTGAGGATGAGTATAGGTGGACGTTGTCTTATAAATTCTTAAAATAGGGTCTGCTTAGCTCATTCGGTGTACTTCCTTGTATCTAATTTATATTTTTTTGTATTTACACTTTTAATTAACACTGTTTAATAACTTAATACTGATCTATTTCTTTTTTTATACAATACTGTTTTAATAATATTTATTTGTTTTTAAATATCATGTTGTGAACGTCTTAAATTAATAATTTGTAATTTCACTATACCTATGTTAAAAAAAAATGAATTTGAAATACAATGAGCAGTTACCGGGTATCAAAATATATACAAACCCGATTTTAAGGATATTCATATTATTATACCTGATCCTGATACAACGTCCGCGAACTCGTCTCACGTATGTGGAATGTATCGATAGGTGCCTGAAGCAATTTGATTGAATATAGCCGTTACCATCCTATTCCGTATCTATATTTATGATGACTAGATTACTTAGCGATACCTGCTACTACTGCTAAGTCATCAACATATTTTAATTAAAAATAGACGAACACTGAGCGTGTATTTTATCCAAAGTGGACTGCAAATTTTGAGGATTGCTGCTTTAGGAAACTCGGATGACAACCGATAAGAAATTCCATACTTACCATGATCGCCAGAGGAAATCTGGCGCTCCACTTACCAACCACGTGGGATGGCGATTTTTATTTTTAAAAACACTTAACTAGTAAATAAATAATAAATACTTATGGTGGATATTTGTTCAAAGTAAAAAATGGCACTAAAAACATATTATGATACCAATATATGACCGTCATGAATGTAGTCGCTTTCAGGGGTGCCCAACCCAAAACCCTAAAATATTACTGAGCTTAACGGCCCACATGCTCAGCGTAGGTCAAAATGGAGGTTTTATGCTATTTTCAGAGCATGATCCTGGACATTCCTTAAACATTGTAGACGTGTTAACGTTAACATTAACGTTAACGTGTATCATGTAGACGCGCGTTTTTGAACATGTACCTAACCGAATTTTTTTTAAACGGTACATGTTCAAAGACGCGCGTTAACATGATCTTTCTCAAAGAAAGATTATAAAATATAATTTTTTATCGTAAATGTGTCACTATATAATGTTAATATTAATTTTACTAATGGTTTTGTAAATGCGTTTAAAAATTAATAAATCAAAAAATATTAACACCACTGCACATGGATGTACCGAAATATCACAAAAACATTAGAGCGAGAGGTTTAAAAGAATACTATTTTATGTAATAAAAATATTTTATGCAGTCATCAACTGTTTAAAATAAATATAAAGGATAAGAAGGTTACAAAATTATATAAATAGATTATCTACAACGTTTAAGGAATGTCCAGGATCATGCTTTGAAAATATCATAAAATCTCCATTTTGACCTACGTGGCGCACGTACCCCCTTAAGGTCCACACATAAAAAAAAGAACTTATTCAAAACATTTGATGACCTTATAATAATTAATGTGACACTTGTTTTTGTATATTGTTTGATATCTTTTTCATATTGACTGGTAATTTAGCCGACGCGCATCGCAGTTGATTGGTCGTGTTTTCATCGAGCAACCTGTTGCGACACTTCGTTTTTACTACATTTAATTTCGAAAATAACGATTCGCAGCGATATGTAGTCCCAAATGAAGCTGTAATGCACATTTTCAGTCGTTTTAATTTTGAAAATTTATCCTCTTATTAAACTCAAGTTTATTCCCATCAAACATGCACTTTAACTATATATGCTTGATTGCAGTTCTATTAGCTCCATTTGTAAAGTTGGAGGCGCTGATTCTACCTCAACGTTAAATGGGGTTAAGAATATTTTGAACATTTCCTCATACTTTTGCATTAATGCGAATCTGGTATCGAATTTTTTAATTAATTTTGTGACTTCATTAAAATATTTAAAAAAAAAAAAATTTATGGTCAATATAAAGTACGGAGTGTGTGGAGCCGGAATAAGCATAAAAATATGTAACTAGCAATATAACAAGAAAGATCTAATTTCACAACATAGGTATAATATAAATGTGGTAAATTTACGAGATTTTTTTCAAAATGCAAAATATACAAAGCTAAAAACTTCAATTATTGGGCCTTGGGCAGCAAAAATCTTTATTTGGGCCGCGGGATGGGCACGTCTGCTTAAGCTGCTTGATCACAATAAATAATAGTGAATTAATAAAAAAAAAATGTGCGATTAACTACAAACCCGTTAATTAAATATTAGAAATAATTAGAATATAACATTTCGTTTCGGGACAAGGAAGTGCAGTACTAAAAACTTTTCATTCTGACACATTTATAGTGCCATGAAAGGCGGCCGTGCACAAATCGCGGCTGTATTATATATTACAGGTGGAAATGGGGTAACACAAATTAGTCCGCACAAAAATATCACCATGTGTAATAAATTATAATCAGCATTTTTTTGAGCAAATAAATGTAAAACGACCTACAACAATGCCATCATAAATGTCACAACAAGTGTATAAATGTAACGGTCACATGTATATGCCGCCAAACCAAATGCGCCCGTACCAGTGCTCGTCAATACCGCCCGGACAAATCCGCCTAGACAAAACCTCCCGCAAAAAATACAAAAATATATAAAACAAGTGCTTTTTTGGTTTTTCGAATTGCGTATCGATAGAAATTTACATACGATAATCAGTGTAATTTGAGATTTAATCCGTTGCAGCTTTTAGTAGATTAATAACTTAAAATCATCAGTTTTTAACACTTAGTTAATGCCTTTGTGTATGGTAGTATTTCTAATTTAGAATAGGTATTTACTATTTAGGAAGGCTAGTACACAATATTGGAATTTAAGTTTAAATAAATAATATTTTTTATATCTTTATTCGTATGCTTTTTTTATTTGTGTATCTAAAAATTGTCTCATTTCTAAATTGTTTTAGCGGTAATGTCCAGGCGGTTTTGTCAGACCCCTCCCCCGCATATTATGTATGTACATAATATATCAAATTATTAGACGAATATGTAATATTATGAAGTAAATAAAAAGTGTGACCGGGAAGAATTGTTGGCGAATAATTGTGAGCGAAGAATATTGCGGACACCACGTTCGCCGTGAGGCTAAGCAACCCTTGTATTAACTATAATAATAGGTGTTATTCATAGGTTGTTCACGAGTTGCAATAGCCATCCGGTAGAACAGGGATCCAAATTCAATTAGAAATAATAAAGTGTCGAATATCTCACCTGCCGCACTCTTTTTTTAGAGGTGCTAACTCTAAATAGACCGAGGGTCCTAAGGCCGTGCGTCCGCAGGTGCTCCAGACAGCAGGCGACTATCGCGGGCACCCGCGTTGGAAGACCGGAGCCTGGGACGGTGGAACCGGCTGCCGTTGTCTCCAGGTCGCCCTCCAGCTCAGATTCGCTGCCTGCGAGACGATCTCGAGACGCCAGGCTCTCACAGGATCCGCTCTGGTGGAAAGAAAATAAACAATCATTTAATAAAATGTGTCATTAATTATACAACGCGGATATCGGTAGTTATGAAGTTGAGATGTTGAAAAAAATCTTATTCTATTGGAAGTCTACGATATTAATTTATTGTATTATGAAAATAAAGCTGAGCATAGCGCCTGTTGTACACGTGCATGGATTTACTGAGAGCAATAGTGCGTATTTAAACTATCGTGACAATAACTGTTTACACGTAAAAGTATTGACTGCCTCTCCAATCTCATTCTTCAATAGTAAGCGAGACGTGATGTTGTCATTTTATATTACCATTTGACAGGTAGTGAAAATCGATCAACCTAAAAATTCGTTCAAAGTTCCTTTTTTTGCCGGCAGGTTCGCCACTATCGTTCTACTGCGCAAAAATCCCAACTGTCGCATGAAAATTCAGAAGCTTCATAACTTTTTTGATGCATGCATGCAAGCTTGCAAGTGCAGGATAATACATGTATTTTTTTTTTGACCATGTCCGTTCCTGATAGGATCATATGGGCCTCCACAGAGTGGAGGTTTGTATTGACAGATTTTGTTCTTTACGAGAAATGGATGTCAGCCACTTGCTCAACCTATTAGGTCCATACCCTGACACACATAAATTGAAAAACAATATGTATACTTGCCAGACCCAGGATTCGAACCTGGGACCCACGGCTTTATAGTCCAACGCTGAAGCCGCGCGGCCACCGTGCCCATACATTTTCTTACTGTCAACAGTAAATCCATGCACGTGTAAACGGGGTATTAGGTTACTAATGCTAATGATTAAATTAGATGCAAGTAATTTCGCATTACAACACAATTATCGTCTGCTAACCAGAGTCGTACCCAGTCTTAGCGCAAACAAATGAGATAACGTCATAATGGCAAGAAAATATTTTGTAAGAGGTTTCATTTTATTATATTGTGTTGCTAGGAAAATAATTGCGGTTTATGATTCTCAATATCATGAATTTTCATTCTTCTGTCAAGATTTTTTGATTTTCCAGAACTGTTGGATTATCGTGTGTGATTTTGATTAAACTAATGACTTCAGTTGGTCGTTATCACGACGAAGGACGCTCACAATCAAGGTTTTCATTTCCATCTCGAAGTTTTTGGAACCATCGACAATAATCAATGGTAAGTTTGGCATTCTGGTTTGTCTTTAAGAGCGACAGTTTGTCTATAGACGTCACTAGTAGAGGTATGAGCAAGGTCGTGAGATTTCTCTCTCATAACAGTCATGACAATCCCACTGTTTTACGATTTAATATTGTATAAGTAATGCATATTCAACTAAATCCTTTGCCGAGCTTCAGTTACAAGCGGTGGAGTAAAAAAGCAATCAGTTTGCACACGTGTTTATTGGGTTTAGGGCCATTAGCCATTAGTCTCGAGCAAGTCGTAAATAGCACCGCATCGCTTTTCCTATGACGTCAGAGCGGCCCTTCAACGGCTTGACAATGACGTCATTCAGATGAAAATTCACTGCATTTATAAATTTGGACACGGCCGAGATTTCTTAATGTCTTCGGCCGCAGACGTTTCGATGCATAGAGGCCTAATAAACATTTTAAATTTAATCACCGAGGGGACATCTCCACCTGATGATTTCGAAGTTGCGACGTCATCGCTGACTTGGAGATAAAAATATATAGGTATCTACGAACCAAATACCAACAGATTAATAAGATCTGAAATTACTACATACATACCCACCATAAATTCCTGATTCAATAAATACACTGGTGACTAGGTACCAGTGGCGAAGGGTGGGGGTAGGCTGTTAAGATCCGCCATAAATAGTGCACACTAAACATTGTCAGTCATACGTATTTGTTTTCATTTAAATAAGACTGCAATTTACAGATGGTGTTGGTTAGTTTTTAAAATTCAATTAAACCCTGCGAAACCAAACCATATTAGATGATAGTTAAAAAATAGTCGTCTATCTATAAAATATCGAAAATTATTCAATTAAATCATACATAACTGTGAATATTTTATAGATAGAATAATATTTTTTATCTATTTTAGTTTGGTTTAGGCACGGTTTAATGAATTTAAAATAATGAACCAACAATATGTGTAATATGTATTCTTAATCCAACGAAAATAAATAAGTATGAATGAAAACGTGTGCACAATTTTGTCGTATCACCCAAAATATACCAAAACTGTTATCGTTTGGTTTATAAAAACTAACCAATACCAAAATAATTCAAACAATGGTAAGTATGTTGTAAATTTACAATATTTAGATACTTCATACACAAAAATACATATTTTTACAGTTTAGAATAATATTTGTCGTATATCCCATATCAATTTATTTATTAGCGGTTTATAATAATTGAAGATAATAATAATTATTAGGTTTCATCGCAAAAGCCAATATCACGTTTCAGTTAAACCATTAACTAGGCCATGCTTTACTTTTGATTTGTAATAAATTATTATTGTTAACGAAAATAGTTGTACAGTCATCTGTTTAAGCAAATATGGTCGAAATAGCGGTTTGCTAAATTTTTCAAACGCAGGTTTTGAGATTTTTTCTTCCAAAGTAGGTATATTCTGCAATAATATTATTTATTTGCATACATAATATTATTGCTGACGGTGCCTATATCGATAAAATACCCTTGAGAACGAAATGTATAAAATCATAATAACAAGCCAATAAAATTTGATTTTTTATTAATTCATCATGGGCACTTCTGAATTGATTATAAGTATGGCAAAGATGAGTTTTGGTCCAATACTATTTGTTTTGTTACGCCAAAGAAGTATAACTTCTAACGCGCGTACATAAGTGCACACACCGATTTTTTAAAATTAAAACTGCGCAGAAGAGACGTGCGCATTTTAGACTAGATAAGTTTGATTTTGTAAAATTATACGATTATTATACGTATAGTTTTCTAAACGCTACAATAGACAAATCTATGAAACTATGTACAGGTACCTATAATATAATGTCTGTTATCTATGCTATGGATGCAGCAGAGGTGTATACAGGCCTACAAACTTATCTAAAGAATGACCAAAAATGGAACTACGAACTACCATAGGACGCCATTTTGAAAATGTCATTCGAATGTCAGATTTTGTCCGGTTACGAGTCTTGATTGGGTAGTTTTCGACAGTGGCTCCCCCATCCCATTCTTCAGAGAAGTTTGTAGGTCTGTACGGTGGTACGCAAAGACTAATATTAACGATCGATTTGAAACTTCGATATTCGACTGAGAAAACTCTCGTAATTTTCTTTATCGGCCAATCAGAAAACCGGCTGTGTTGCTTGTACGAAAAAACACATTAAAAGGTGAAAAATTGTGTCATTATAATAATAAAAGACACGAACGTTTTATATAAAAAAAAAAAACAGAGATCAGTAGGTAAGCAGTGACGTCAGAACACGATGGCGTCTGTTCAAAATCAGAACACTAAAAACATAATGTTTGTCGATTGATTAATGATATTCTTAATTTGAATTCGGTAATTTAGTGATACAGAAGTTTTCATATTTTTTAAATTTTCTTCACGGCGATATAGTATGGACAGTAGCTATGCATTCAATACTTACTTGTTGTTTAAATAGGTATATGTGATACCTAAATTAAATTATTGCTTTTTAAATAAATGAAATAATATTTTTCCTACGTAATATTTTTATGTCACAAATAATAATTATTCATAATAGAGATTAAAATGAAAAAAAAAAATTTCTTACGTCATCTCCTCGGTCTCTGTCAAGTAGTGAAGTAAAACTGGCGTGGGAACCATGGTTACTTCCTCTCCTCAACCTTCCCGGTCTGACAGCCTCTGCACATCTTGAAAGTGGTACACCAAACACTAACCCGCCACTACTTTCTGAAATAAACAAAAACCAGTCAAACAAATGCCAAATATAACCACATAGATCACTTACTAAATACTCAACTACAAAAGCATGCGCTAAACATATAGGTACTGTTTAAGAGATAGGTTGACAGAGATTATTTTTATTTTTCGTAGAAGAATTTTATTGAAGCATATTACGACTGCTGGTTGCTAGTATACCTAGAAACCAAATCGTTTACCAGAATATTTCAGATGGCAGATTTCCACGTTAATAAAAATTACATTTACGAAAATATGGCTAAAAATGTATCTAGATATATAATAGCACAGAAAACTTTTGCAAACGCTTATTATTGTTAATAATTGGCGTTTGCAATCGTAAGAAGGAACAATTCTCGAGTGTGGAGAAATATGCGATAGACTTAAACACGTGTGAAAATATATTATTTTCAATATTTAGGTACATAGGTTTGTATCATACTATGCATTACAGCAGTGGCGAAGGGTGGAGGTAGGCTGTTAAGATCCTACATAAATATTGCATACTAAACTTTATCAGTCATACGTATTTGTTTTCATTGAACTAAGACTATAATTTACAGATGGTGTTGGTTAGTTTTTAAAATTCAATGAAACCCTGCGAAAACTAATTCATAATAGATAATAGTCAAAAAATACTAGTCTATCTATAAAATATCTAAAATTATGCTTTTAAATCACACGTAATTTTTGATATTTTATAAAGAGAATAATATATTTTATCTATCATGGTTTGGGCAGGGCTTAATTAATTTAAAAAAAACAACCAACATCATAATATGTAATATGTATTCTTAATTCAACGAATAGAAATTAGGATGACAGAAAAGTGTGCATTATTTTGTCTAATCGCACTATCAGCACTAGCATACCAAAACTGTTGTTGTTTGGTTTAGGCAGGATTTAATTGATTTTTAAAAACACCATCTGTAAATTATTGTCTTGGTTCAATAAAAACAAACACGTATGACTGAAAAAAAATTTTGTGCACAATTTATGTCGGATTATAACAGCCTACCTCCACCCTTCGCTACTGCATTAAAGTTTGTCACGTAAACGAAAAGCGCATATTGGTAATATTAAAATTTGAGAATGTTTAGGCGGCTTTGTAGTTTTTGCGTTTAGTGCTCTGACCAAAACTGGCTTCAAAGCCTTGGTCTATCTGCGGCGATCGCATTTCTATCTTATTAATCTGTTTTGTGGTCAGGGATATAAACCTTGATATTATATTTAACTATACCAATGGATCTAAAGGTGAATAATAATTGGTACCCGACCCTAAATAAACGACTATTTAAAAATGTGTCTGTATTATGTAATGAAATAAAGGGGGGAGGCGCCAATATTAGATTTTTTTTAAAAGGGAGGCGTAGTAACATAAAGTTTCGAAACCACTGCCGTATAGTATACGATAATTTTCTTTCCTATAAGAAAGCTCACGTCGAACTGTGCCACGGTGAAATGTTTTACGTACAATTTACATGTAACCAATCTAACATAGGCCCTAAATCTTTCTGCAAAAGGGAATACATCATTACATATTATTGTATGTCATACATCACGCCATGTTACAATTATTATGATTATTCATTTACATTTTTTTTCGACCATGTCCGATTCTAATAAGATCATATGGACCTCCACAGAGTGGAGGTTTGTATTAACAGATTTTGTTTTTACGAGAAATGGATGTCAGCCACTTGCTCAACCTATTAGGTCCATACCAGACTTATACGCGGCGTAAATGTGAACTCTGCCATTCTTGGTGGTGTTGGCTTGTGTGTATCTGATAATTACCTTAGGAATCGAGGGCATCCGTTGTTTGTTCTCCCACGGTGCAGAACTAACCTGCCATTAGTAATGCCAATTGGGAGGGCAATAACCATGTTTAATGACATCGCTTCGGATATTGATATATTCCACTTACGTGAGATTGAATTTAGGTGGACGTTGTTTTATAAGTTTTTAAGATAGGGTCTATCGAAGTTCACTCTGTGTGCTTCCATCTACTTTTATTTTGTTACTTATTTTATTTCTTATTTTATTACTTATTATCTTTATTTTTATTTTTAAATTTATTAACACTTATTTTATGTCATGTCGTGAACGCTTTGAATTTATAATTTGTTATGTTCATTATAATGTAAAATAAATAAATTTGATTTGATTTGATATTCTGACTGACACACAAACTGAAAAAACAATATATGTACTTGTCAGACACAGGATTCGAACCTTGGACCCACGACACCATATGCTGACGCTTAAGCCGCGCGGCCATCGTGGTTGTCTGTTCATACACGTTTAGTTACTAAATTACTTGGAATCTATATTCTATCCATCACTCTGTCACGCTCCAGCATTGGGGCGTAGGACAAGCACGAGTTCGCACCACTTCCCTTGGTCCATCGCCAACTCTCACCCCACACACCATGCTAGACCTGCAGGGTGTAGGTCACTTTTGTAGCACCGCTGCAGGGTGAAGGAGGGCCGGGCAGGCCACGGCGACGTAACCCTTGAGGATGTGCCTCAAGGAAACAAAGTGTCGCACTCTTTGATGGCATCCGGAACACGTGTCCCAGTCATTTGATTCCAGGATTCGAACCTGGGACCCACGACACTATAGGCCGATGCTTAAGCCACGCAACCATCGTGGGGTTCTTTACATAATAATATGACATTTTTGTCTCAGAATCCAATCCATTTACTTTGTACCTATTGCAAAATTCATTCAGGCGATAGCAACATCGTTATAATACTGACGTGGGTACAGAAAATTTTAATAGGGTTTTTTCATCCTCTTTGGACGTCAGTTTGTATAGAGCAGAAAAGAATGCGGATTTAAAACGAACGTAGTAAGGCGCCGTGAATTTGGCGCTTTGAAAATAAGTAGGTAGGTAGGTACAGTGGCGGCTCGTCCATATTATGCACTGTGGAACTGCAGCACCCCCAAGTAAATTGAGAAAAATGTAATATGATAATATACATAAATTTATGTATATTATATGAAAATATCAATATTATTTAAGCATGAATTAAGCTCGCCCGCGCAGCGATACATCCAATGTCCAATAATATTATCACACACCGCGGTACGTACTTGATTTTGCACAGTACCGATTTCAATATAATATTCTCTATGCTCTCTGTGCTCGTAAATGGAAGCCTAATCGATACTGCGGATCAGACAGTCCGATTTCAGTATTTCTCCGTTTCTGCGTAACGCGTGAGCACGCGCGCCACAGCGAGGAAAGAAACATAGCAATAATGATTTATTAACATTGTTAAAATTAATGTTTGCAAGCAATTTATGCAAAGTTCTTTATTTTAATTATTAATATACTTAATTAATTATTTATATTTAATTTTGATGTTATTAGTAAAATATAATCCAAATAAATAATTATTGAAGTTATACTTCTTTAGGCGCGTTTGGAAAATCAGATCAGAGTGTATTTTTGGCGTGTGACATGTAAACACATAATTTATTTTTTCACACAAAAATAAACACACTCGATTGGATTCGAACCACCAATTGTTCGGTTATCAGAACGCACTACCTTTATGCCACAGTATGATACTGCAATCGTGATGATTATACAGTATAATATTATAGTTTAGAATTGTTCCGTTGCCTAGGCAGTGAATTTATTATTGTCGGCCATTTGCAATTCCTTACATAAACAAACCATTAAACGTCAGAGTGACAGTTGGTACTTTAAAAATAAAAACAACGAGAAACCATTATATATTTTAGTAATATAAATAAGTTAAAGTGTATAGAAATAAACCAACGACATTCCAAGAAGCGGTACTTTTTCTTGAGTGTGTAATTTAGCAAGATAATTAAGAGCTAGTCGAAGAATTTAGTTTATCACAAGTTTGGTTTTTGTTTTGTTACGTAAAAGAAGTTCTAACGCGCGTACATAAGTACACACACCGATTTTTTTTTTACTCAACCGCAGCACCCCCAAATATCTTATCTACGAGCCGCCACTGGGTAGGTACCTACCTACGATCGAGCGTAAAATGCCAAAATTTTCACCGCGCCACTAATTACGAAAGTTATTGACAGGTGGTGGTGGGCTCGCAAACAAACTTATCGCGTTCGCATTCTTATTCCTGCCACTGACATATTATTATTATTCAAAATATTTATTTATAACGAAAATTAAAGTGTCTCATGTTCGGCAAAACTTGCAAAAACATCACGCGGACGGTGTGTTTGTTTGGACAAAATCCGGCGGTAGAAAATGGCCGGCAATATTCCAATTTCTAATAATTATTTGTCATCTTGTCTATATTATCAAAACTAAATTACTGTTTTATCGTAAATAGGACGACATCACGACAAAATGTTCAAATATTATTTCGACATGTGTAAAAAAATATTATACACAATAGCGTTACGTCAAAAAAGTATAGATACTTTCATTATTGTCAACTATTTATAATTCAATTTGATTTTTCAAACACTAACAATAATAACAAACATAAAGAAATATCAATATTATTTCATGGAATAGTAATAAATTATCACCTCATTTATAGAGTAATGAAAACAGTTATGCAGAATTTACAATCGTATATTTAACTTTGAAAACGATTTACTCAATTTGGTCACATATTCACTTGCATTCATTCAATTCGGAACAATCCAATTATAATAATATTAATTGCAGTTATAAGTAACTTGGCGTTGAATTTGTAGTTGTTTATTTATTTAACGGTCCACATGCCCAACGTAGGTCAAAATGGAGGTTTTTGGGTATTTTCAAAGCATTATCCTGAACATTCCTTAAACGTTGTAGATAATCTATTTATATAATTTTGAAGGCTTATTATCCTTATATTTATTTTAAACATTTGATGACTGCATAAAGTATTTTTATTACATAAAATGGTATTCTTTTAAACCTCTCGATCTAATGTTTTAGAATATAGTCGTATTTCAGTACATCCATGTGCAGTGGTGTTATTAAGATTTAATAATTTTTAAACGCATTTATAAAACCATTAGTAATATTTATGTTGACATTACGATAAAAATTATATTTATAATCCTTGTGATCCCAAATTTGACAACAATTAGGCATTTTATTATTCAAAAAATGGGCACGATTAACACATTTGAAGATACTGATTATAAGCTATGTCTTTGACCATTCAAATGTGATAAAACATCCTATGAATAATGATTATTTTATAATAATTATTGACCTAAGAATAAGGTACTATTTTTTGAAATACGCCATTTCTATTGGCATTTCCCAGTGGTTAGGCTACAACATACTGCCGTAGCCATAAGTTGACAAACGATAACTGAAGTAGGGTATAGTAGTATTCGTAGGTATAGTAGTATAAGTAGAGTATAGTAGTATTCAACGAATAATTCACAAGATTTTGAGAATGTAACATTCCATAAATATTGAACATACATAACTTGTAAATACCTACCTCAGATATATTGATATATAATATATACCCACTAGAAAAAAATCATATTTGAAAAAAAAAATACCATGCTCGACGGGATTTGAACCCGTATAACCACTGGTATCTCGCCAACTGTGCACTAACCAATTATTCTACGATATTCTATCTAATTACGATAATTTAAACTAGTAGGTCATACATGGAATGCTTATCAAATTGCGATATTATTGACGATCGGTTTATGTGTATTAAATCAAAGAATATTATTATTTTTATAAAAATCGATGTTTTTTAAAATAAATATAAAAAATATTAAAACGATGAATTAGTCAAAAATCTACACGACAAAAAATTGAAAACTAAATATTAACAATAAATATGACCATAAAATATAATGTAATATTAAGATGTGACGACCCTGAACACATTTTATTTCATTTTTTTTACAATAATTATTGTAAGTTTTACAAGAATTAAAATTTTTTTTTTTTTGAAAGATCAATGGGAAACGTAGCAGAGGACGGCACCGCATTTCGTGGCTTAAGAACCTCCGTGATTGGTACGAGTGCAGCTCCACCGAACTGTTCCGGGTAGCAGACGACAAAGATAAGATCGCCTTGATGGTGGCCGACCTCCGCTAGGGGATGGCACAATAAGAACAAGAATGTTTTCAGATACATATTTATTAATTAATACAGTTTAACTTATAAATTATCAAAAAAAATCTCAAATTGCAAGCTTCGTATTTTCCGCTAGGTTCTCTGCTGGCAAGCCTCTCCCCCTTAATTTAGAAAGTAATTTTGAACTGCTTGATTTAAATGTTTGATATCGACTGATTAATGATATTCGAGTGAATTATCGTCTGAGCTCGTTAATTATAATTTACGTTGATAGTATTTGTTACTGTAACTTATCTGGTTTTTAAGAATATGAACCAATATGAAAAAAATATGTTCATTCAGTATGTACGATTATGAAATAAAATTAAATAATATTACGTAGGTATTTTAAATAAGACACCCGTATAAACATACGCTGCCTTGACGAGCTGTCAAAAATAAGATTTATTTTTAAATTCGGAGGATCCACTTTTATCCGGTTGGCGAAAAATTAATTTGCTTGCGTATTCAAGAATCGAATCCGAGATTTCAGCCGTCTGTTTGTGCACATTACAAACGCAGCAAAAAATAGATCGAGTACAGATTTAGCCGCTTCATCATTGGGATACAATATACATGAACATTCAGCGCGTGACACTTGCATACATATTATTTTCCGGTGCAAAAAAAAACAAACAAAACAAAATCAGTCCGAAGTAACGCAATACGAGCTGATTACGGAATATCCGCTTTAAAAGTCTATGATCTACAAACTATAATATGCAGAAAAAAAGCTTTCGAGAAAAATGCCATCAAAACAGTGCCAATCTTTGGTTTCGTATTATGTCTCATTTAAAATAAATTAGTAAACAAGATGTGAGTCATATCAAAAAGCCACATTATAGTATGTAGAGTTTTATCAAATAATATTGTATTTTGACAATTTTCACGCTTTATTACAACGTTTTTCTTAGCTCGTATTCTTATTTGTGCGGTGGTTCTTTGTCCGGTACAAATCTTGCAATCGATGTTTAACTAACTTCCCGACTAACTAGACATTTGAAACTTTTAGAATATATCAGAATACGATGCCAATGCATTTTTTTAATACTTTTAGCCATCTTTAAGTAGAATTGAATTCATTTTCAGTTAATTCTGTTTTGAACATATATAATTTTGAAAAACACTTTCTGAGAGAATATATTATAACCAATAGAAAAAATCCTTCTTGAAAAAAAGTAAGCCAACCCGACGGGGAATCGAACCCTGTATCTCCCAGGTTTACGCCTTGATCCGCGCATTACCACTATGCTACGAGGTGACATACTAATTGCGACAAATTTTAACTATTGGTCAATTTTAATACCTACTCATCAGTGCTCTTCCAAATCAAGCTACTTTGGCAATCGATTTATGTTTCTTAAATTAAAGTAGGTAACTATTTACTAATTACTTTGATTACTAACCAACGTCGTAGAATTTCTCCAATATTTTTTAGATGTAACTACTTGCACTTGCTAATAATTTATAAATAACTATTTCTTTTATTCAACGAATAATTCACAAGATTTAAGAATATATCATTCTGATTATTGAACATATATAATTTTGAAAAATACTTTCTGAGCCAATAGAAAAGTATAAAAAGTTATTTCGACACCATTATTGGTTGCTAGGGGCCTGGGGTTCTAGCAACTAAATTATTAATATATACGTGCGTTACTATGGAAATCAATATGAAATGTCAAAATGACATTTCAGTATTATTTCTATCAAGTACAAATTTTTTTGATCGTTTAAGCTAGTCGAGTCAAGTTTAAATGATTCAATAGAAAATTTAAAAACGTTGTATATAAAAAGTTCTTTTTATCTTGTAATTATTTTTAATACATAACATAATTCTATTGGGTTTTTATAGGGTTAACGAGGAAAGTGAGTGTTATATTTTTTATTATAAATTACTATTTATATAGCATAGTATTTATTATATGATAAATGAGAACCACCTAAGTAGGTAAGTTAAATTTAATACGTGGCCAAATATAATTATTGTCTAGTGTTTAAACTACAGTATGTAAGCATACTTATGAGGAAGCCAGTTGGATAAAGCCACGGATAGTATCCATACAACCTCAAGTAAAGGAGTCTCAAAAATTTCAACTCAAAAACTCGCCCCACCATAAGGTCGTATTTCAACAGATGCGGTGTCCAAAAAATCGACCCACTATCAAGCCGGCTTCTTACTTAGGAGTTGTAGAGAATTTTTAATACCGTAACATCCGAAAAGACCCGGGAAGTACGCAAGACGAAGCCCAAAATTTATAGTGCCTTTTTACAAGAATGATGACCACTAAATCTCAGCTTACTATCATACGCAATGCCAAGATCTCTTACAGATGGTATTTGCGAAAGAACTCTGCCATACATCGAATATTGAAATTATATATCTAGGCTCTAGGTATATTTATAAGAAGTGTTTTCATCATGTCTCTAATTTCAATGAACACCGCACAATTCTTTATTGGATTTTAGCTGTCAGTATATTATTGATCAAATATCTATTTTTAATGTATCAAATTATTCGACCGCAATAATAAATTCCCAGCCACTCATATACCGGTAAACAACTATTTACCTGTGTCAGCAGATTGATTGGCGATATTAAATACAGAAAATTAATCTAATATCCATTCCCATAGTATCATATTATATTATGACTGTAATAATAAATAAAATTCACAGTTACTCGTTCAATATAAATATGTACTGGAATATGATGTTTAGCTATTACTTTCGACTGTATAAATTACGAATACTGATTTATCAAAATGTCACTCGAATATACATTTCCAGTCTGTTACCATCGCAGTCTCTATATCGCTTCGCCCAACATCTGATTGTACCGAGATGCGGACCTCGGATCCGTACCTATAGTAAGTTTAGTATTGTAACATAACTGCTGTAACATACTATTGTACCAACCGTTACGCCTAATAAAACTCGTTCCTGCATACATCTTCGACTTCTTCATCATCATCATCATCCTCAACACCATAACATACGACACATCGACGACTCCCAAAGCGTGAACCCACACATCGAACACCACAGGTTGTTATTATTTACACAGGTGTATCAGAATGTGAATAATAAGTGTGTTGAAAACAAGACGGAAGTTTTCGTACGGGCTAATCGTGCAATTTAAACTGACTTAGATTGCAGGCTCGTGGCCAAAGAATGTCAGGCTAACTCTTGAGCAATTCACGATAACAGATTATTTATTGGACGCGATGCAGAAGTTATCTTTTACACAGCATTATTAATATGATCTGTTTTATATGTCAGCCGATGATTTAGGATCACAATTAAATTAACAAGAATAAAAGTGAATATGAATGTAACACATTATCTGACTTAGTCGAAACCGCCAAATGTCTTTACTGATAACTAGTTTTTATCACAATTAATTATACCTAATGTAAATTGCCAGTCTTCTTCTGTCATATCTGCCCCTTAGTTGGAGCATATGGACACCACGCGGCGCCTCCAAGAATCCCTGTTGCTTGCTAGTCTTCTTGCTTCATTCCAGGTCAAACCAGCATCCTATACACTCTATAGATAGTATTTAGCGGCCTTCCGCAGGAATCCGGTCGGCTTGAAGAACAGGCAAGCCAGATTGAGGATCTCTTCTGACAACCGCAGCACGTGGCTGAGCCAGGTCCAACGTCGTCTCTTCACTCTCAGCATAATGAGAGGCTGCTTGGTGCGTCCTCTTATCTCCTCGTTGCTCTTAAAGTCATACCACCCGCACACCCAGTATCCGTCGCAAAAATCTGTTTTCAAAACGCAGTATACGGTTGCTCGGAGCCTTCGTAAGGTGCCATGATTCACTACCGTATAGAAGCAGCATGTCAGTAGGTATTTAAAAAGCCGAATATGTTCATTATTTTGCTAGTTTGGTATGGCATCTTTGAAATATATTTTTGATAAAAATTTATTAAGTAGGTAATAACATGTGCTATGTTCATGTTGTGCATAACGCAGAAAGGCCACAAAAGAAAACAATGTATAAGGGAATAGACAAGCGTACCTACGCGATGTGATAGAGGTCGCCAAGCAGGTAAAATGGCAATGGGCTGGAGTGGACAACAGCTGAACAAATGCCATTATATAATGGTATTAATAAACGACCACAATGGCGCCTCAAAGCTCGCTGGAACCGTATCCGGAAATTTGTACGTAAACAGTTCAACGTAGAACACTTATTCGTGTGCCGCAGTACGTGAAACATGAGTTCGTGCAACATTTAATCAAATGACGAGTTCTTCGTTGAACATTTCACCGTGGAATACGTATTCTACAACATGTGGCGCTGGTTTGCTGTTCCAATTAGATTCAATACGAATTTTATGAGATGTCTTTATTGGTTTTAAATAATTTAATGTTAAAACTACATAAATATAATTACAATATGAAAGTATTTCTAATTTAGTTACCTACTTATTTTCTTCCGTCTTTCCCATATACTCCGATGGTTTAAGTGCTATAATTTTACATACATATTATATGTTACCGAAATAGCATTATTTACTTCAAAATTGTAAATAAAAAATATTATATTTCTTTACATTCGTAAAAGAAGTGGTTATGTCGGTATGTCATTTTTTCCAGTACAAACGATGCTTTAATGCCTTTCAAAGTCATTAATTGATAATTTAAATAATAATATGCACTATAGTTTTTTTATGTTGTTTTTAATACAAGCAAAGTAGTAGTAGTATAGTCAATAACCACGTGATAAAGAATATGTTATTTACATTATGTAAGTATCATGATAGGTTTTATTTTGTTAACTTTACTGTCAATTCATGGTGGAACTGCATTGTTGTTGTTATATTATTTCTGTCGCTTTGGAATTTGCTTGATAAATATTGTTTTAAAAAAATGTATTCAGTTGAAAATGTCCCTCTGAGGCGGACGAAACCTGTCCTAATTAAAAGTGGAATAAGTACTACAAAAAATGCGTTTTATTAAATTAAAACAACACTATCATAATATGCATTAAAGTTTCTAACATAAACGAAACGCGCATTAAATATTGGCAATATTTGAAGACACTAAACGGGCTTAGTATTTCTTGCGATGCTGGCTTCAAATTCTTGATCGATGGTGACTGGCTTTCGCATTTCTATCTTTTAATCTGTTCTGTGGTATGACCTATAGATATTTAAAATGGGTAGGTACTGTTCGGTTATACGGAATACAGAGGAAAACACATTTTTAAAATAGCCGATAAACTGGATTACTTGTTAGGTTAACCTAACCTAACCTAACCTGACCCAACCTAACCTAACCTAACCTAAACTAACGAAAAATATTCTCTTAGGTATAAGTATAAAATAAAACAAATCAAATGTTTCTCCTACACATAATTTTGCGTGCGGACAGTGGACTAATTGAATTAAAACTTATTGTAAGTAGGTATTATTGAAAATACAATACCTACTTTAATTTTAAAATGTTTTTACCTAAGTATATAGATAAATGCTGTTATTTAATTCATTTAGGATAATATCGATCTTTATATATGTAAAGTATGCAGTACCTACCATGTCCTAAATATAATTAAAAAATCAATAACTCATGTAGTGTTTTGAAATAAATCAATTACAAATCCATTGTATTTTGGTGGAATCTTCTGAGACTGCATTTCATAAAAATGACAATAGACGACGTATCCAGATGGTAATGATTTTGTATAGAAATTAAGGTCAGTTTATTGTGTAGGTATGTCCTTTAACTATCACGTGCTTCTATTATTGTGTGCACAAAAAATATTTGGCCACTGTAACATACCTAATATCCGGAGTTAGGGTTTATAAATAAATGTACCTACAGATATTTCACGGGCCCCCTACCTATCGCTAAAGATAAAGACAGTGTGATGCTCTTTTTCAAATGGTGTACGCGGTAGAATAAATGTGTATATTTAGTGTTTTTGTATATTTGAATTCATCTATTTGTCTTTTTTTACTATTCGAGAGAATTTGTGATGTGTTTAAATCACTTATCTGGTCGATTCGCCACGCCGGGCCCTTCCTGAGCCCGGGCCCCCAGGCTAGAGCCCTATCAGCCCTCCCTTTGTGGGAGCCATGTCCAGTGGTATCCAAGAAGTACATAACGTCCGCAAGGTAGACCTAGAGGCCGCTGGATCAATGAAATGATCAAGTTCTGCGGAAGTACGTGGCAAAGCAACGCACAGGACAGAGAGAAGTGGAGCAGCTTGAAGAGGCTTTCATCCAGCATTGGATAGATTCAGGCTTAGGGTTTAGGGTAGGTTTGTATGCTATATTTTAACAGCACCTATCTTGCTGCTGTTAAAATATAGCATTTATTGCAACAATTACAAACATCTTATTGTAATAATTCTTACAATAAGTGTTGGTCTCACGTTAGATTAAAACACACATTAAAAAAACAACATGTATTTTTTATCCAGTCACGGGATTGAACCCACTTTTTATATGGAACCGCTCTGCCAAGTCGGATACCATACCTTTATTATCAGGATATGCTAAAGTTACCCATGTAGTAGTACCTATCTATAAAGTTGCAAAGATCAATCATATCCAAAATGAATTCAATAAATGCAGTCATCTATATAAGTAGGTATATTTATTTTTAAGTTCGTATTTTCAATAATATCCATTTACAAAAAGTTTCAAACCAACATTGTCCATAATATTATTTTAAATAATAATCAAGAAAAATAATAAGAACACACATTTTTTATAATACTATAATAAAATTTCAACATATTTGGTAGTAAATTAAAATAAAACGCAATAAGCCACATTAGACACATTTTAAAAAACAACGTGTATTTTGGTACATCCGAGGGATTGAACCCACTCTTCATAAACGACCGCTCCCCCACCTCGGGCACAAATATTTAAAATTAAAGTAGGTACTACGTACTTATCTATAAAAATCTATAATATCCTAAATGAATCAAATAACAGCATTTATCTACATACCTATGTACCTATATACATTATTTTTTTTAAATTAAAGTATATTAGGTATATTAGGTATTGCCATCTTTGTATTTTCAATAATGCCTACTTAAAAAAGGTTTCAAATCGACATGTCCATTGTGCACACGCAAAATTTATATGTATAAGAAACATTTGATCTGTTTTTACATACAAATATAAATATACATATTAATACAATAAGAGAACATTTTTCACGTATTTTTTTTATTTAAATGTTTTGGTAAGATTATAGGATTTTGAATAAAACATTTGAAACCATAATATTCTAATAATAAAGATAATCTCCTAATATAATATTTTACCAATTACCACCAATAAATAGCTGTTGATAATTTATACCATTAAAGTGCAATATTACTAACTAATATACTAATACTAGCTAATACTAATATATTACACAGGGAATTATAAATATAATATTATTTATTAATCATATTTAAAACATATATCTATTTCGGTAACGGACAATACTAATGTCTAAATAAAACACTTAAAACAAAACCATCATAATACAAGGAACACACATTAGAAAATAGGTAGGTAAGTAGATTATGAATACAATCACATCGTATAGGTATACTATTTATGTAGTTTCAACATTAAATTATTTAAAACCAATAAAGACATCTCATAAAATTCGTATTGAATCTAATTGGAACAGCAAACTAGCGCCACATGTTGTAGAATACGTATTCCACGGTGAAATGTTCAACGAAGAACTCGTCATTTGATAAAATGTTATACGAACTCATGTTTCACGTACTGCGGCGCACGAATAAGTGTCCCACGAAGAACTGCATACGTACAACTTACATGTAACCCGCTGGAACTCATAAAATTCGGTGAATGTGCGTGGCAGCGAAGAATTAGAACCAAGAAAAGTGGAGGAAGCGATCGACCCCGGCTGGTGATGATCAGGTAAATGTATATTATATTATGACAATAATTGATAGTTGTAGATTGGTCAGGAAATTAAAGGCCGGATGGGCAGATGCCCTTTGATCTCATTTATAAAGTTTCACAATGGAATGTAAGTTGGTACTTAATCAAATTTGAAAATATGTACTTCAATAATTAATTTATTAATTAATTAATTAATAACAAACAAATAATTACAAGATAAAAATAACTTTTTATATACCACGTTTTTAAATTTCCTGTTGAATCATATAAACTTGACAATCCTATGTATTAATAAAAACTTTTTATTGTACTTGATATAAATACTGATTAAAATAGAATACTGAAATGTCATTTTGACATTTCATATTGATTTCCATAGTAACGCACGTATATATTAATAATTTAGTTGCTAGGACCCCTTTAGTAACCGACAATAATAACTTTCCATACAAAACAGAATTAACTGAAAATGAATTCAATTCTGCTTAAAAATGGCTAAAAGTATTAAAAGAATGCATTGTCGTCGTGTTCTGATATATTCTAAAAGTTTCAAATGTCTAGCTACTCAGGAAGTTAGTTAAAAGTCTTCAATCGTCCAATACAAATCTTGGACAAACAAGAAAAGGTTTATACTGGACACACAAGAAAAAATCTGTACCGGACAAACAAGAATACGAGTTAATAAAAACGTGGTAAAAAATTTAACTTAGCAAATTACATGCGACACTGACATTGTCCGATATTGTCCAACTTTACAATAGTACGGCATGACTATCCTGGTAAACACATCGTACAAAATCTTAGCATCAACTTCGGATAAAACATTATTAACATTAATATATTATTAATCCAGTTCATTTATAATCTAATGTAGGTGCCTACCTTTACAGTCATAATTTAAGTAAATAGAGCAAAGTATTGAAAAGCATAGCCATATCAAAGTGAACCAAAGTTCGCGTACTATTGAGACTTGGGCTATAAAGACAAAATAATGAGTATATAATAATATTATATGTGTTAGAAGCATTTCACCGTGGCACAGTTAACCGTGAGCTTTCTATCGGAAAGAAATGACCCTATACTATACTGTCTCCAATTTTATTAGATTCAATATGAACATTAATTCAATTTTCATAGCTGATTTTGACAAAATTCATGAATTCAAGAATGAAAACCTAACCTAACCTAACAAAAAATCCAGAATATCGGCTATTTTCAAAATTTGTTTACTGCCGGCTTCCTGTAAAGTGTAAACCGACAAGAACCGTGTTTATTTAGACATGGATTTTAGTACTATACGACTCAAAGAGTTTTGACGGTCTTTAATATACGGCCATATATTTCCGATACAACATTTCACGGTAAAGTGTGATACGGCAAACTGCATACGTACAAGTTTCCGGACACGGTGAGAAGCGTATGCTAAGGTTTCCATGGATGGTAAAGAGGACAGATATATCTGATCTGAAATAAATCACGTGGAAGACAGGCACTCTAAAATATGTCTCCAAATAGGTTCAATGCGTGAGAAGGAAGCCGTCTTACCCTTACTAATTAAATTAAGAACGCTACGAGTCTCATAATACCTTAAAACTATGCAGGCTAACTAGGCGATTAATTAAAAGTAGTCACAATCTTCAACAATGAAGGTCACGAAAACGAAACCATCAATCTCAATTAGAATAACTAATATTATACAACGTTTTTCTTACCTCGTATTCTTATTTTTTGTCCGGTGGTTCTTTGTTCGGTACAAATCTTGCAATTGATTATTAACTTACTTCCCGACTAGCTAGGCATTTGAATCTTTTAGAATATATCAGAACATGATGCCAATGCATTTTTTAATACTTTTAGCCATAAGTAGAATTGAATTCATTTTCAGTTAATTCTGTTTTGTATGAAAAGTTATTTCGACACCGTTATTGGTTGCTAGAGGTCTGGGGTACTAGCAACTAAATTATTAATACATACGTGCGTTACTATGGAAATCAATATGACATGTCAAAATGACATTTCAGTATTATTTCTACCAAGTACAAATTTTTTTGATCGTTTAAGCTAGTCGAGTCAAGTTTATATGATTCAACAGAACATTTAAAAACGTTGTATATAAAAAGTTCTTTTTATCTTGTAATTATTTATTACTTATTGGTTTAAAATTTAAATCATTCAGTGTACCTAGCTTAAAAGCTTAAAGCATATAGGGTGACGCTGCATTCATAAAAACGACGCGGATTGGCTCGCGAAAAAATCTCGGAAAGTGGATCAGCGGCTTATCTAGTTGGCGAATGAACTTCATTGTTAAAAATAAGACAACGCATTTATTATTGTGATCTTTCGCAACTCGTGATTGCGCCAAAAATAATCACATCACGGGATAAGTCCGCTTATTGTGTCCATAAATAATATTGTATAAATCCAGCTTATATTCTCAAAGCCGTGACATCAACGGACGACATATCAAACGATCAACGAATCTGAAAATAAATGCAACTGATAAAAGTGACGTCAACATGTCTGGTAAGGCAGCGTCACCCTATATGCTTTAAGCTTTTAAGCTAGGTACACTGAATGATTTAAATTTTAAACCAATAAGTAATAAATAATTACAAGATAAAAAGAACTTTTGATATACAACGTTTTTAAATTTTCTGTTCAATTATTATGCTCAATATGCTCAAACTTGTACTTGATATGAAACAAACAAACAAATATAGAATACTGAAATGTCATTTTGATTTCCAAAGTAACGTAATTATAGGCTATCCATATGGACTGAAACCGTATGCGGTTTAGAACTGTGTGCTATACTAAGCTTATTCTTTTCATTGAAATATATTTTCACAAACTATATTAAAAGCATCTGATCGTATCCGTTTATATACCATACACTTACACTTACAAATTTAGTGAAAATATATTTTCATGAACAAAAATCATAAATTTAATATGGCACACGGATTTAAACCGCATACGGTTTTAGTCCATAGATGGCCTCTTAGTATTCCAATAATTTTGTTGCTAGGACCACCCACTTAGCAACCAATAATAGTGGAATGGATTACGGATTTCTTCCGAAATAACTTTTCATACAAAACAGAATTAACTGAAAATGAATTCAATTCTACTTAAAGATGGCTAAAAGTATTAAAAAAATGCATTGACATCGTGTTCTGATATATTCTAAAAGTTTCAAATGTCTAGCTAGTCGGGAAGTTAGCTAAATATCGATTGCAAGATTTGTACTGGATAAACCACCACCGGACAAATAAGAATACGAGCTAATAAAAACGTTGTAAAAAAGAATTTTATCGATTTTTACATTGTCGATGTGTAGCTTTGCTCGGTATGGGTAAATTTCTCCGTGGAGTGGTCGCGCAAAAACAGTAACAGAATCCCAAGTTCAAAAATTTACGTCATAATAAAACTTTTTTTTAGACCATGTCCGATCCTAATAGGATCATATGGGCGTCCACAGAGTGGAGATTTGTATTAACGGATTTTTTGTTTTTACGAGAAATGGATGTTAGCCACTTGCTCAACCTATTAGATCCATACTCTGACTCAATCACGAATTTAAAAACAATATGTTTATTTGCCAGATCCAGGATTCGAACCACCTTACACGCTTAAGCCACGCGGCCATAAAACAATACCATCCACTAATAATGAATTACAGCATCCAAGGTGAGCTGGTGGATAGAGAGAGCGTCGGCACAAAAGTGCATGTTATTAATTTCAAGGTGTGTTTGATCCGGTACAATGATAAATTAGATTGCTATTGGATTAATAACAACCTAAGTAAAAATAACAGTTAATATAACCTCCATTCTGTGGAGATCCATTCCAGTTAGAATCGAACATTGTTGTTAAATTAACTTTAACTGGGTGATTTTTTGTTAAACTAGTATTTAGTTAGACTTTCAGCTGAGTTGATAATTATTGCTTGTCGCCGTAGATGTCAAGGGAGCCAAGCCACAAATTTGGCGAAAATGAGTAAAGTACACAAAAGCATTTTAAAATCACCAAAGATGCAATGGTCAATGGATTTAAGCTTCAAAACTCTTTTGACTACATTTTTTGTACATTTCAATATTCAGTGGTCAAGAGATATAACACACATAACTTCTAAGATACTATTTTTTTTAGTTATTTCTATAAAATAATGAAAAGATAACACCACAGAGTATATTCTAGGTCCAAAGTTTCAATTTAAAAGCTCGTTGCAGAGAGTGTTCAGTTTCAGATAAAATCTGAATTTTCAATAGGTATGCCATCTGTGAACTATGTACAATTTAAAACTATTCGAGTTAAACTATGTTAAAACCAGTACGAAAATTGGTTATTTTAGTGGTAGGTGTGTAATCGTTTCGGTTGAAAAAGCAAAAACTTCCGGAAAATAAACAAATTGGATTTAAAAAGATGATGAAAGCGAGCCACTTGAATGATTTACGAGTAGTGAGTGATCTGTAATAAATCGTTCCAAACATAAATTAAATACTTCGAAAATAATAACAATATTAACCGATAGATCATAAATTTCACTTCTTTTATTTCGCAATATCGACAATTACACCAAATGTATTGTGTTTAGTAAAAATATAAAGATATTTCGTACGTGTAAACAAATATAATCACTATTTTTAATAATCCATTTCTTTTTTTCAACGAATAATTCACAAGATTTTGAGAATGTAACATTCCATATATTGAACATACATAGCTTGAAAACACCTCAGATAATATATACCCACTATAAAAAATCATATTTGAGAAATTACGATCCTCGACTGGATTTTAACCCGTATAACCACTGGCATCGTGCCAACTGTGCATTAACCAATTATGCTACGGGACTCCTATCTAATTGCGACAATATAAACGAGTAGGTCATACATGACATAATCAAAATTTATTTAATTGACCACATACAAAATGAATAAGCCTTAATTCGTTCAGGTTTAAATTTACCTATTATTCTGGGTTCTTAAACTAAGTTTTTGATACCTATACAAATGGTCATAGTTCTGCAAATATATTAATAAAGTATTCGAATAAGATATAATTGACCGACATAGGAGATCGTGTATACTTACCTAATATCCGTTAAATAATCTTTGAGACTTTCACGGTTGTTTTTTTTATCGTAATAGATTCTTGGGTTTCTACTACGTGTACTTCTTCCTTCGACGTTTTAGGCTCGTTGTAGAGGCCATTATCGAGATATATTATGTGTTATGATGAAGTGATGTGTAGTTGTATGAATGGAAACGTCGCTCTAAGAATGCCAAAACGAATCCGATTAGCTAAGAGCAAACGTTGCTCAGAGTAATGTGTCACTCGTTACGACCAAAGATACCGGATCGAATATTAGATTTTGCTGACAGCGCCGGAAGCCATGACGTTTTTAACCGTAACCCATCATCCTCATTCATATTTTCAGGGTTTCTATGGATTTCGATGGCCTCCTTTACCAATCGTGAGAAACATCCCTTATTCCGACCCAGTATCTCGGTTTCGAAGTCAAATTGTATGTCCTGTATCCATGGCCCCCACAAAGGGGGGCTGACAGGGCTCTAGCCTGGGGGCCCGGACTCAGGAGGGGCCTGGCGTGGCGAATCGACCAGATAAGTGAGATAAACACACATCACAAATTTGCTCTAACAGTACAAAAAATTCGCTATTTTCCTTCAATAATGTTATTATTTAAAAGTATGTGCTTGTACGATACAATTCTTAATTCTGTATCGATACTCGACAACTCTATAATTGCAATGGATGTATTATATAAAAAAAAACACTAAATATACACTATAATTTTACCACGTACACCATTTGAAAAATGCTACTGTAGAGCATCACAGTGCCTTTATCCTTAGCGATAGGTAGGGGGGCTTACAAATATCCTAGCCTGTATCCATCGAGAGCTCGGCAATTACTGACATCGTGTAGTGTTTAAGTCGGTATGCTCTATCGTGTTCACTCACACTCTTCTTTACCGTTCGAGAAGTTTGGCCTATTTTTCGGACATCAGGGCAAAGAAGGAAGAAGTACACGCGGTGGAAATCCAGGATCCAAGAAGAATTTGAGATTAAAAATGAAATGATAATGGCATTCTAAAGTTTGGCTAGAGACGTCATTGCATAAATACATCAATATGCCGTAATCGGGCGTTCTAAAATATTTTATAGTAGTACTGTTAGTACAACAACATCTTTTTGGCTACGTCTTAAAACTGTGAAATAACATGCTCCGCCCATTTTTAACCGCACTTCTATTATAAACTAACAAGCTACTCCCATTTAGTAGAAAACAGCGCCTAGAAGTGTAGCCAAGAAGATGTTGTCGTACAATAGTATTAGTACTTTTGAATAAAATTCACAAATTCTGTAGTACGTACTAATTAGCGCTTTGTCTGAAGCCAAAGCGCCGTTTGCTGAAAGACGTACAACAGAATGGCTTATCGTAAGCTAAAAATACAACATCGAATCATATTATGAAAAAAAAATGCACAGACACGATAAAGAATGTTCAATACCTACACACATGATCAAAAAGGTTACAGTTGAGCAAAAACGATTCAACGAATATTACCATTCACAGGGGAAACAAGGATGTAAAGAATCTCAACGCTAGTGCCCTCCATGCGCATCTATTCTCTACACAAGACTGCTATCGGCATCTATCGAGGGTTGTTTGTATCGAATAAGTTAGCCGTTTGAACTATCAAAACTATCTATCTCATTCGAAAATTTATCACAGCCAAGAGAGGTGCTGTTAAAACATAGCACTTATTGTAACAATTTTAACGGCACCTCTCTTGGCTGTGCTAAATTTTAGAGCGAGATAGACAGTTTTGTCTGTTTAGATGGCTAACTTATTGTAACAATTATAATACTTCGATACAAACATATGATAAAATACCCCCGTTAACCGCCGATAGCGGCCGATAGCAGTCTTGTGTATAGAATAGATGCGCTGATACGAAAAAGAGCGGTTTTTTTACATTTCGAAAAGGCATGAAACCGCCATTAATCTAGGTAAGTACTTAATACAATCCAGTAATATATTTTACAGTGAGATGGATAGATACTAATTACCGAATTATATTGAAAACATTGATAGGTACGCCATTTTTAAATAAAAATTGAGAAAAAAGTTGAATATTCTGAACTTTTTATCCCACTGATACTTTCTGGTAGCGAAATAGTATTAAATACGATAAATGAAGCACAACATTAATAAAATTCTCATTACGGAAATGAAGAATTTTAATTTAATTAAAGACATTTTTACTTTTTTTTGTTTTTGGTTTTGCATTCTCATCCTTTTTTGGAATTTTCGGAAACAAATTTGATGATCTTCATTTATTGAATAATATTTTTTGTGCAATTTTATTTGAGCGAATATTATTAATAATATTACACAATTTATTTTAAAGAAATCTCTAAAGTGCATGAAATGACCACTTAACTGAATCGCCTTCTATATTATATTAATTCCAGTCGTTGTGACATTCTAAACTGTGATTTAATATACCATTAACTCAATAGAGTCAACTCACAAATTAAGATAGTTAAAGATAATCTCTTTTAAAGCTATTCTTAAATGACTTCCTTATGTAAATATCTGGAATGTTCTATAACTGCAAATCATAAATGTCTATCTTTAGCTGGTAACCGCGACTTAATAGTGAACGACCAAGAGTATCTATTTCAATGCTCCAACTATTTCTGACTACATGACACTTCATTTGAATACACATTTTGATAACCTAATGTATTTTTACAATTCTAATTGAAATCATTATTCATAAAATATGGAGAGAGAATGTAGGTAATACTTTCTTCACTATATCAGCATTCATATCATAAAGTGGATGCCCGCCACGTTACCTACTGTGGGAGTGTATAATTAATTACTTATTGATATTTTAAGAGTGAATTTTAGTTATTTTTTCATCCCCTTTTGGAGGCGGGGTCCATTGGTACGGAGAGCAAATAAGGGGGCGGCTGCGTTGCAGTGCGAACATTTATTACAAGGGGATACTGTCGTTGGGGATTGATTATTAATTGGTTATTAATTAATATAATATGCAGGTTTTTTTATAAATTTATTATTAAATTATAAAATAATAACTAATTATTCAGTTAAAAAAACACTGATTTCTCATATCAAGATGTATTCCGCTAATTAGATACTTCAGTTATGGACCCCACATCCTGAACCGCTAGAATCTTTGGCGGCCCCTTACCTATCGCTAATGTTAAAGGCAGTGCGACACACCACATTAACATTTTTAGTATTATTAACGATTTTTTCTATTTTTAATACATCTACTTTATATACTTGCGATACACACAATAATCATAAACTACATCGTTCAATTGGAGTTCAATTATATAATTTAAAATTTGAATGGTCATGGCTTATAATACCGCTACTTTACTATTAAAGCAGACTTGTGATCTTACTTATCTGACCAACCCGCCACGCCTCCCCCCAGAGTCCGGGCCACCAGGCTAGAGCCCTGTCAGTTGACTTAAGTACTTATGCAAGTGAAACTCAATTTAATTAATAACATTTTTTAATCACTTTCATTCTAAATGTGTCTGGATAAACAAGAAAACCAAAATAGATCTAGGAAAAGTTGCCATATAAAATTATTTATTATTTACTTTAAATAAGAAACCTTAGCTATAAGAGTGTTGCCAAATCCCGATGATTACTAAATCATCTGCAGGTATTGGATAATATTGTGTTTAAATTCAATTAGTACCTACGTATACCTAATTTAATGTTTGAAACTTTCCTTTAGGCATTCTTAGAGCGACGTTTGCATTCATGCAACTACACAACACTTTATCATAACACATACCTTTTGATAATGGCCTCTGAAACGTCAAGGAAAGAAGGAAGAAGTACACGCGTTGAAAACTCAAGAATCTATTACGATATACCCAATTTCTTTCTTCCCTCAACAAATTTGACTATTAATATTAATAAAGTGATCAATACTAATTATTATGTACCTATCTATAGAGGCTATGGATACCGATGCTATCTTATCGTAACAATAATAATGGAAGAAAATTTCCAGAGTTTCTTCCAATGCTTGATTGTGTCAAGCGCATCTATCGATTTAGCGAACTGACGACAAAAAATACCTAATTGAAAATAAAATAATCGTGACCAATCAGAACTAACTGTGGCCAAGAATCACACGTGAATCAGTGTTAAAGAATTCGACTTCAATTTTAAACCTGGTTTATATTTGAAACACTAGTAATTGAAACCGGATTAAGTCTGTGGAAATAGAGTGTGTCCACTTTGTCTTGTGAATGTGCACTTGAGAATGTATTGCAATGATCGTAATTATTGTTTAAGCTATCATATAACTATATTTATCTATCTATTGGTATATATTGTTATGGTAATAACGTTAGGCACCTTTCAAATGTGTGCTAAGAGTATCCGAGTAAGTATGCGTGATTACTTATTTTGATTTATCTATTGTGCTCAAGCATCGATCAGAACAATCCTTCTAGTACGCTGTAAAACGCCGGATTTTTGAAGTAGATACCAAGTCGCAATGGCCGATCGGTCTAAGGTTGGGTCGGACCGATTTGAAAAGCGCTTCACTTCCAACTGGCATGATGGGTTCACGCCAGTGTTGCCATCTTTTCAAAGTGGAATTATAGTACAGAGCCTCCAAAATTATAGTATTTGGGGGAAAAATATAGTACGCGTTGTCATCTGTTGAAAATGTATAGGTTTTTTGTTACTCAGAAAAAAATAACGAAAAATATGAAAAACTCAAAGACATTTTTTTCAATTTCTTTTCCCAAGTTCTCTAAATCTTCTTATATTGCGAAATTATAGTACTTTGCACCAATTTATTGAACGGAAATCTCGAAATATTAGTACTTTTTACATATTTTTTCCGATACTCAAAATAATAGTATTTTGGGTGTACTATATCTGTTTTATCGTACATAGTACGCGGACCTAAATTATAGTATAAATATTATAATTATAGTACGGTTGGCAACAATGGTACATACCCAGAAGGTTACATGTAAATTGTACGTAAAACATTTCACCGTGGCACAGTTCGCCGTGCGCTTTCTATCGGAAAGAGATGACCATATTGTACTATTTATTGGCCATACATTCTTCAATTTTATTAGATTCAATATGAACATAAATTCAATTTTCATAGCTGATTTTGGCAACATTCTTGAATTCAAGAATGAAAACCTAACCAAACCTAACAAATATTCCAGTACATCGGTTATTTTCAAAATTTGTTTGCTGCTGGCTTCCTGTAAACTGTAAAGTATAAACTGACAATAACCGTGTTTTATTTAGACATGCATTTTATGTCAGTACTATACTACCCAGAGAGATTAGACAGTCTTTAATATAGAGCCATATATTTCCGATACAACATTTCACGGTGAAGTGTGATACGGCGAACTGCATACGTACAAGTTTCCGGACACGCACCCAGAAGTTGTGGTCGGCATACTATAATTTGCTAATTGCTGGATATGACATATTAAGCAGGAGATTCTATTGGGCCAAGTTGGTAGATATTGGAGGCAAAACTATCGCCTCCGGTTAAAAACGTGTCTAGCAATTATAGCTGAACAGCTTATCCTTGAAATTGCGTAGATGACGATTTCTTCATTTTTTTTGTGGTTTGACATATACGTTTATGTGGCTGAGAGCCGGCTCGCACATCACCCCTGCACTCAAGTTGGTCTAACCATCTGTTTAGAGGTTTATCCCATCGGACCGTCCGACCCGGTTACGACGAAAGTTAAGTACAGTGTGAAAAGCTCTTTAACTACTCAGTTCGGCAGCTTCTATTTTATTTGCTCTTCTTACACAGGATTTAAAAAAAAGTCTACAAAATACCTAGGGTTGATTGCATATCAAGTCTTGAGATATTCCTAAACCTAACAACTACGTTTCTCGTCATCTATGTATTGCCTTGGATTGGATTGTTGGGTAGATTGTATGTTTGGTTTCATTACAACGGTTAAAAGGTTTAGTATTCTCGAGAAGTTATAGGTATACCACATAGTTTATTCATTGGACGGTGAAACTGATTTTTCTAAAGTAAACAAATACATATTTAATTAAATTACATATTATAGTTATGTAATTTGTCTAGACGTCGTTGGCAATATTCCATGTAGTGACAAGAAAGAGGCGTGTTGAGGCCTTGAGCTCTGACAGAAGATTGAATATGGATTATGATACAATATCTAAAGTGTCATTTGATGTGACTTTAATCACATCAGTCCTGTATTGTTTATCAAGTTTCGAAGGTCATTGACAATGTCATGTAAAAAATAAGGATGTAGGTAGATAATATGTCAAATACAGGGAACACAGAATTAATGGGAACTGAAATAACTAACCTAACCTAACGGGTGTGGAGTAAAAGTCAACCTATCTCGAGTGTGAAAAAATATGGGATAAACTTAAACACGTTTCAAGAATACGTCATTCTAAGTTTGTCATTCATTCTGATAACTGCTCTTGGTTTATGCATTGACGCTCAATCATTTGTATGTGTATTTGAAGGTTGCAACACACACTATTGCACGTATTATAATGTGTTTTATCTTCATAGTACACTCACACATTCAAACCCCTGCTTTAAAATATAGTTTATTGGGGTATAGCCTATTTTTGTATATTTGTTTCTATATTTGTTATGTATTATAACGTTTTTCTTAGCTCGTATTCTTATTTGTCCTGTACAAATCTTGCAATCGATTTTTAACTAACTTCCCGACTAGCTAGACATTTGAAACTTTTAGAATATATCAGAACATGATGCCAATGTATTTTTTTAATACTTTTAGCCATATATAAGTAGAATTGAATTCATTTTCAATTAATTCTGTTTTGTATGAAAAGTTCTTTCGACACCATTATTGGTTGCTAGGGGTCTGGGGTCCTAGCAACTAAATTATTAATATATACGTGCGTTACTATGGAAATCAATATGACATGTCAAAATGACATTTCAGTATTATTTCTATCAAGTATAAATTTTTTTGATCGTTTAAGCTAGTCAAGTCAAGTTATATGATTCAACGGAAAATTTAAAAACATTGTAAGTATATAAAAAGTTCTTTTTATCTTGTAATTATTATTTATTAAGCTGTTCTGTAACATCTTATTATTTTATTAATATATTAAATGTTACAAAATGACGAATAAACTTCTTACCTGAATAAAGTTTACCTATTCTATTAGTTGTAAAACACTAAATTCTTGTTCGATTTTTGTTATTGTAAAAACGATGTTAATTTATAATTATAATGACATTTTTTTTGAAATGCTAGTTTATAGATTTTATTTTATTTTTATATCTAGCATTTTAATTTGCCATTTAACTAGTTTTCTTATCCTATCTGGCATATATGTGTGAATGAACATAATAATATCGATAGTTCAAAATCCAACCCGCGATCGACGCGTTATATACCTAGGTTTTCATTATTTAAACGAATCGCACAACGAATACAACAAAAAAATAATATTGGTTTTTTAGCATGGAATTTTTAATAGTATTTATTATTATAAGGCAACTAGATCCTTATACATATTATGTAATATTAAAATTTCTAAAATAAATGCATAGGTAAATTACCCATGTCTCTTATTTTGTTTGATAACATGATACTATCGAAGCTAATAAAAAATCAAGGCTACTTGACGATTTCCCAGAATTTTATGCACGATTTTCCCTCGTTGCCAAAAAAATGTTTTGTGTCTACAATACAAACACATGGCCTCTACCTCTGCGTTATTATGGCATATCGAAATAGATATTATAATTATGTATGTTTGGCAACACCGGCATAAAAATATTGAATTTTCATCTTCAATAAATAAACCTACCTATAAATTACTGGATTGGGATTTTGTTTTGTATTGTATATTTTTTTATAATCAACAACAAAAAAACTCTTCATAACGAATACGTCGTCAATCACCACCTCAATATAACATTATACAAGTTTACTTCGAGTCTAATTTCAAATTTTGTAAGACGTTCATATACGACTAACTTAGAAACGGTTTTTTTTTTTAATAAACTATTTCTTTTATTCAACGAATAATTCACAAGACTTAAGAATGTAACATTCTATATATATTGAACATACATAATTTTAAAACATCTTATGCATATAAGAGAAGAACTAAAATTTTTTTTTTTAAATTTACTCGACGGGATTTGAACCTGTAACCGCAGGATTCGCGCCAGTGTGCTTTTCCAATAAAAGTCATCGTAATTAAGCTATATACCCGAAACGTTTTTATGTTAAGTGTTGTTTAATATTTTTTTTCTAATATTTAATAGTTTTATTGTATTTTATATTTACTTAAAAAACATAAATACTTCTAAAAATAAAAATACTTATGTATAACTTGAAATCTTATTAGAATATAGATGGCAAGTTTATTTGACAGATTAGCAGGTATAGTTTAGGTACATTGGTACACACAGACAATATTACACGATATAAGATAGACCGAGGCAGAGTGACAGTAATTTCTACACGATTGAGACGGTTTAGCCTTCAACGCGACGATACGGAGTGAGCTTTATTCCATCGTGATAGCCTTTTTATCACGATGGAAAATGCTTACACTGAGTATCTCAGGCCTTGATGAAAAAATACATTGTTAATATGATAAACGTTAATAAATGTTGCTGAGGTAAAAAAGTGCTTACTAAATAGTATTTCGGTTGTTGAAAAATGTATGCAAGGAAAATGCACGTACTAAATAATATTAATTTTAAAATTCAATTTATTTATTTTTAAATAAGTATTTTGGATATTACAAATTATAAGTTTTAAGACGTTCACAACATGACCTAAAACATTATTATAAAGAATAAAGAAAAACAAACGTAATTAAAGGATAAAAATGAAAATATAAAAAGAGAACATAATATAAACATACAAGAGCAGTGGAAATACAAATATACGCATATATAAGTTCAAAAAAGTACAACGAGTTTGCTTAGGACACCCTATTTTAAGAATTTATAAAATAGCGTCCACCTAAATCCACCTCACGCAAGTGGAATATATCAACACCAGAAGCAATTTGGTTGAACATAATTATCGCCCTCCTAATTAGAATTACCAGTCTCAGGTTGGTTCTGTACCTTGGGAGAATAAAAAACTGATGCTCTCTATTTCTAAGATAGTTATCAGGGACACACCGGTCAACACTGTCCAGAATGTTCTCATTTATACCTCGTATACGTCGAAAACAATATGTAGCTAAAAAACGATCTCTTCTAAATTGCAGACTGCAGTATGTAAGCATACCTAATGCGTCAATTACATTGAGCTACTTTACGAGCCGCTTGTTGGCGAATTTACAATATGCCTGTAAAGTCGCCCAGTGTCATCGTCATACAAGCTAACAAGCAGATTGTAAACAATCTACCGAGAAAATTTGAAAGCCGGTCAACTTTACACGCTACACGCCGGCGTGTGGGCCTACTGCGTCTGCGCAGTAGAGCGTAGTAGCAACCTCCCGGTAAAAACTCGAACTACGTTCTATCAAAATAGCCGCTGGCTTGTGGCTTCTCAGCGAATGGAAAGTTTTGTATGTCATTATCACAATCGCAGTAGCTGAATCGCCCGCTTTTAAATTCGCCAACAAATAGCTCGTAAAGTAGCTCAATGTAATTGACGCATTAGAGAAAGTCAGTTGGATAAAGCCACGGATAGTATTCATACAACCTCAAGTAAAGGAGTCTCAAGAATTTCTTCTGAACCCTCTCCACCAAAAGGCCATACTACAACGAGAATGAGTCGTATGTAATGGATTCTGCTGACAGTACTTGGTTCTCATGGAACCATCGACCAGCTTAATATATTATCTAATATTATAGGTATATGAGTCTAAATTATCCGAGCACCAAAATATTACAATGTTGTTGTTGTGAAAAGGATACATTAAATTTGCGTTGAACCAGAATACTTTCGCCAACAGAGAATGAGTGTGTCGGTTTTAATTTGGTGTAAAACTCGGCGATAAAAATGTACGAACTTGACACAGCTCCAAGTAATAAATAAAACGAAATCGTAAGCATTTTGCAAAATGTCAGCTGAGTTTGTTAAAATGTTTAATTTTCAGTTGTATTAATGCATCGACAGTGTTTTCTGAGCATTGGAAATCATTTTTCGGAAAACTGAAACAGCGTAACATTAATATTATAACAACAACAATGACGCGAAAAACTATTTTAACACAAATTGAATCACATTTTTTTAAAAAGAAAACCCGTTTTTATACCTGAAGTTCATAGCTAAATAATTACAAGATAAAAAGAACTAGCATAGAAATTAACATAGAAATAACAATAGAATCTAGAATTTCAAAAAAAATATAATTGTAAATAAACATCGTTTTTACAAGAACAAAAATCCAACAAGAATTTAGTGTTTTACAACTAATAGAATAAGTAAACTTTATTCAGGTAAGAAGTTTATTCGTCATTTTGTAACATTTAGTATATTAATAAAATCATAAGATGTTACAGAACAGCTTAATAAATAATAATTATAAGATAAAAAGAACTTTTTATACACGTTTTTGAATTTTCTGTTCAATTATTATGCTCAATATGCTCAAACTTCTACTTGATATGAAGTAAATAAAAAACAAACAAACAAACAAACAAATATACAATACCCACTGAAATGTCATTTTGATTTCCACAGTAACGCACGTATATATTAATAATTTAGTTGCTAGGATAATAAACCAATAATAGTGGATTGGATTACGGATTTCTTCCGAAATAACTTTTCATACAAAACAGAATTAACCGAAAATGAATTCAATTCTACTTAAAGATGGCTAAAAGTATTAAAAGAATGCATTGGCATCGTGTTCTGATATATTCTAAAAGTTTCAAATGTCTAGCTAGTCGGGAAGTTAGTTGAAAATCGATTGCAAGATTTGTACTGGATAAACAACCACCGGACAAATAATAATACGAGCTAATAAAAACGTTGTGATTAAGTGGAATAGGTTATAATTAATTAATATTACGAGTATTATGTATATATTTTGACGTCTTGGCAGTTAAGACTATCAAAGTAAAAAAATATTTTAACGCCACAATTTTTTTAATGCCATGAACTATCATTATTTTGATGAAAAATCACGTAATACCGTAAATGATAGAACTAAATAAATAATCAAAACGTAAATTTATTCAGCCACGTCAAAACTTATCGTGTTGATGCTACTGGTAGTGGCCCATAACTGAACCATGATCTTGAGATAAATTGGAAAGTATCTAGTTCCTGAAATACGTGGCGAAGGGTGTCTCACGCGTTTTGTCACAAAATATGCTCGAACTTTTGATATGGAAGACTATCGGGGGATGAACGTAGTGTTTTTCTTACCCCCGATGTTAAGTTTAAAGTTCAGAAGGTTTTTTGATGGCTGTGTGATATGGTATGTTTGGGCATGATAAATAATACACGGAGTTGGTATTTTCTTGGTTTTATTTTAAAATAATAATGTTTGGCTAAACACGGCACTAAGAAATGACTGTTACATTAATTTTAGTTTGAGTTGAAAGGTTTACATTAATTTTGGATTTAGATATAGTGAGAGACACGGAAGCGTCGGCATAAAGCCCACCAAAAAAGCGCTTGGTGCGCTCACTACTGAGTAGGCCCCCTCCCACCCGCGCATTACCCTTCACCTATGTAATAAGGGGCCCAAGAAGCACAAAATAATTATTATTATCAGCGTCATTCATAACAAAGCAATAAAAATATTATATTATTTCTCGGGGCTTGTAATTAATATTCACGATGACATCATTCTACCAGAGAAATATTGGACACGCAGCAAACTAAACAATGGGTTCATTGTTATTAAATAATGGCTTCTCGCCCGTCTATCGACGACGCTGCGAGGAGCGTGATTTTGCTTGCCGTGTTCAATGAATGGACTACGTTGTATTTTCGTTAATTCGTATCGCTGAGAAGCCAAACAACGATGATTCATGGGTCAGATGGGCACAATGCGTCGTCAAATCCAGTGTGCGCTGGCGTATTTGATTACGTTGTATTTTCGATGATTTACGCGCCACTTGTGAAATTTTGCGCGAGAACCCGACTTGCTGCGTTAAGTGGGTTTTACGCCTTAGGTCTATACATTACCATAGACAATAACATGTCGGTTGTAGGGTTATATACAAAACCTCTACAAGACGTAGTGGATAGCGCAAGGAAAGCACGTATTTAAATAGTTTAATATTTTGCAGTTATTATAAAGTATTTCAAATAAATTCATATTGTTTGAGATGGTAGCTAGGTAGTGTCAAAATGCACAATAAAAAGCACATGTCAGTCATACGTATTCATTTGTTCCCGAGCCAAGCCGGCCACGATTCTGGCGATCCGTTAATGATGCTTCAATTTTAAATCGTCAATTGCTCCACACGCCAGCGGGCGAGCAATAAGATAAACTAGAAGTGCACAGCAATGAAGCACTTTCGTCGAGGATCAGCGCGATTTCGAGAATTGGCCGAGAATAGAGTTCCCGCGAATTGCAGCACGGACAAAAAGACCGCGGACTTCAAATATGCCAGGACTGCATACATATATGACAGTTTGAGTCTTGTATTGAGTGTCAATACTGACAGTTAATTACATATTCAGTATACTGATCAATCACTGAAATAACAAAGTTATCGCAAATGAAATTGCATTTGAAATATTATTTCAAATTGAAATATCATATCCAGTTTGGATTTGTTAGTCCATTAATACTCTCTGTAGCGTTTTCTAAATTGTTGTATTTTAATTAAAATTGAAATATCATATCCAGTTTGGATTTGTTAGTCCATTAATACTCTCTGAAGCGTTTTCCAAATTGAGCTACTATTGGCGATTTTGTATTTTATTTCAAATTGAAATATCATATCCAGTTTGGATTTGTTAGTCCATTAACACTCTCTTAAGCGTTTTCCAAATTGAGCTACTATTAGCGACCGGCTTTTGTATTTTAAATCAAAGTAGGGACTACTTTATTTACTAACCGACGTAACGTATCACTCCAACATTTTTGTATTACAAGTATGTACAAGTATTAAAAGTCATTAGTTAAAATTCATCGCAATTAATTATGACGCCTTTAGCATAGTGGTATATGTGCATGGACACGATACCCGAGAGATGCAGGTTCGATTCCTGTGGAGTATCTTAGTTTTTTCAAAAAGATGTTTTATATTGGTTATAATATATTTTCCTAAAAAAATAATTATGTAAGTATGTTCAATAAATATATTAATTTATTCTGTATATTCTATTGCATCTTTGATTATAAAATGGTTTTTTCTGTTTGAGTTTGGTTACATTACGCTTACGCTAGATATTTAGTTTAATTTTTTTCATGCGCATTATATTATGGTGATACGTAAAACAACATAAATTAACACTTGAAACAATAGGAGCATTCACGGCCTTATAGTAAAATGGGTATCAAATAATTTAATGTGTGCTTGGGTATGTGACATCAGTTTGACGATTATTGTAATGTTTGGTTAGCCATTCGCTGAAACCTCTAGGTTTAATAAAGTCAACAGCCTACAGACACCCCTCCACCCTATAATATGAGGCGTCTAATTCCAAAAAGCGATAAGTCCACATTTGGTCAAAATCGAGAAAAAAATACGCACGTATTCTTTATATAATTTTATATAATATTACTATTAAATATTATTATTATTTAATATAAATACACCAAAACGCACATAGCCCTACGAAAAAAAATATTTTAAGTCTCGATATTACAAAAAGCGCCAAGTCCGTGTTTCATATTATTTAAAGCTTGGTTGATTTCGCACGTGTTTAAGTCAACCAATAAGGGAACGTTTAATATTGAAAAGGGCGTCTCCCATGCTGTAGTATCTGATAAACTCATAACAGTGCCACGGAAATATGTGCCTTATGCGGAGTAAATTAAAAAGTGAGGTACAAATAGCGCTACGTCCAATTTTATTTTGCCTATATTTATTACATTTAAGAGTTTATTGGCTGAAATAAATTGCCATTTGGTTCTAATTTCGACATAGAATACAACGGAAAAAATAATCTCACGTTAAAACAAATAATTGAAGCTTGAAACATAAAAACGCTGTTTCCCGAAAATATTGAATTGTGGACTTGTCGCGGGTGTCAAACGTCAAAAAGTTATGGGTCTGCCCTGTAGGTATATGTAAATATTTCTCCATCGTAAGCTAATAATGATTGTTATTGATTTGCTCTGATGACAGAAATATAATGTGAATTCGTAACCAGGCACAGAACCTGTTGCCAGCGCGTTTCCAAGAATCGAAATGAATATTGTAATGTTTCGTAAAAATTTTAATCCCGTCACAATTTGTAATGTGCCAACGGACGCACAGTTTTCAGAGTCGCTTAATTTATAGGATCAGGTAAAAAACACGGTATTTATAATTGAAATTAATTTGTGTTATATTATTATTATAGTTCAGCAGAGAGATAAAGAATTATTTTTTAGTTATGCCGAATGTATCATTTTTGTTTATTTTATCGTCGAAAAACAGCTCAGTTGTCAGCTTAATTTATTATTTAATAATTTGAACCGTGGAATAACGAATTTCAATATCATAATATATAATAGAGCAATGCGATAATAATTGAATAACTAAACCTAAGCATACCCAATGGCAAGGCCCACACTAGACGGAAGTTCCGTCGCTGAAATTACATCGCGGTAAATCCGTTACTAAATATTGCAGCCACATTCAATATTCCGTGGCAGATTATCAGTCGACTGCCAAAGCTTATTTACTTGCGCACAAAACGCCGACTATCCGCCGAATGTGCCGCGTTGCATTAAGTAACGTACAATACAACGTCGCTGATCCGACGCTGACGGAAGATCGGTTCGCGGAGGACGGAGCAAACGCCGATGTTGAGCGGCCCGCTGACGGACAACCGATCTTCCGCGGAATGTGCCCGATGATGGCAAATTATTATGTAATAAAATGTATTGGCGTTCCGCGTAGTGTAGCGCTGGCCGATGGGTCAGATAGCCGACGAGATTTTTCTGATCATTTCTTCAGTTTTCACTTCATTCCGGTAAGCTGTCAAGATTCGACATAAATATTGTACACTAAACTTTGTCAGTCAGACATATTTGTTTTCATTGAACTAAGAATGCAATTTGTAAATGGTGCTAGTTAGTATTTAAAATTCAATTAAATCCTGCCTAAACCAAATCATAATAATTTAGGTATGGTATGGACGATCCGACAAAATATTGCACACTTTTTCAGTCATACTTTTTTTTTCGTTGAATTAAGAATACATATTATTACAGATGGTGTTAGTTAGTTTTTTTTTAATTCATTAAGCGCCTATCTATACCAAATCATAATCGATACAAAATATTCTTCTATCTATAAAATTTCTGAAATTAAGTATGGTTTAATGGCATCATTTTTGATATTTTATAGATACCTAAACGAATATTTTTTGACTACTATCTACTATGACTTTTGGATTAGGCAATTAGTTCAATGAAAACAAATACGTTTGACTGACAAAGTTTATTTGTGCCGGATCCAGCCTACTTCCATCCTTCGCCACTGAGCAGTATTCACCTTCACTTTCAGTGATTCACCTGTTCATTGAATCAAATTTAATTAGTAGTCTAAGTATGAATAGGTTTAAACATAGTAGATTTTTGCATATGTAACCTAGTTTTGATCAAGATAACAATAAGACAAATCCATTCTTTCTAATATGGGAGTCATATTATATGATGCGGATGAAGAAGTCGAGATGTGGTGGTTGCTCCGATGGATGGATGAGCAAGTTTTATTTGTAGCGTAAACAGTCGGTACAAGAGTATGTTACAATACTTATAATACTGTTCCGAGGTCCCAGCCTCGGTAGAATGAGATGTTGTGCGGAGCAATACAGAGACTGCAATACTAACAGACGGGGAACTTATATTCGAGTCTGCTATTTATTGACGTACTCACAATCAAAATAATATCTTGAAAAGAATATTTAGGAAATAATTATTATAATAAATTGAGTCAGCTAATCTATATGGAGTTTACGTCATTGGATATGGCTGACTATGTGAAAAAAAACGGATATTGCGGAAATTGCAGTAAGCTATTTACTGAGTTTGTCATAATTGAACACTACGGGAAATGGATGTTAAAAAATTTGTAATTGCGGTAATGTATTTAATATCGCCGATCAATATGATGACACGGATTGAGTTGTTAATCCCTATTCCCCATATATTATGTTTTTACTATGATCGTCTTAGTTAACGAACTGCCAATGAAGTATTAACGCTTTCGCTGCTGAATAGATAATGAGATTTTAATTGCCCCCTTTAAAATGCACGTTAATTACATCGATCGGCCGCCTGGTCATTACGCACCGTGTGCGTCTTCCGCGTCCAAAGTATTAAGAAAACGGTAGATTAAGTTCTTTAATAACTTTGCGATCAATATAAAATTAACTTTAATTATCAGACTACGCTAATATTATATTTAAAATAAATAAATAATAGGTTATGGTATTTTTCATTCAATCACTCTATTTAGCTATAGCTATGCAGAATTAAAGCACCTAAGTTAATAACTAACCTTTATCCTTTTCCGCATCTTTGGTAAGAAAGCCCGTCGTCAGAGCCTTCCTCTTCAGAAGGTATGCTCTTCTTTTGGGCTTGTGTGAAGAGGTAGATGTGTTTTCTGCATAAAAATAAATAAAACAACTTATGAAAATTCAATCCTGGAAAGACGCAATAAATAATCAACGACAAAAAATTTAATCGTGGCATATAATTAAATTATACTTAAAATAATTGAAGGGTTGAAAGTCTATACGGTCTAAGTGGCAAAAATGTGAAACTGAAATATAACAAAAAAAAAGAATAAAGCCATACATATATGAAAACTTACATTTTTATTTTTACAAAGTTACAGAACAACATCAGTATAATATGATAAGTTTACATAATTTTAAAGATAAAATAAACAAAGGAAGAATAAAATATTTAAACATGGACAATATTGAAACGTTCTATGTAGAGGGGTATGTAGGGGCACATAGACCCTGCCCATATTTCAATGTATTTGTGTGACAAAAATGGTAGAGTTAGGAACTTTGACCCTTCAGAATATCATTAGGCTCGGCTTATAGATTGTATTGAAGTAAAAAACTTGTTATGGATTTTTTTGGCGCTTAGACTCTATAGACTTTCAACTCTTCAATTTATGCAATCATCTACATATTTAAGAGTAATGTACTTAATAATTATTTATCTTGAGAATCTTCCTGGCCATTGATTCCTTGCAAATATTCTACATTTTTTTTTGAGATACCTTGGGATCCCTATCTTTGTGACGACAATTATTTGTCTTATCATTAAATTTGTTACCAACCCTCACTTGATTATTTTCTTTTTTTTGCGAGGAGACACACGATTCTGTCCCATAATAAGGTTATTTCACAATATACGGTTTTAACCGTACGGAAAAAAATCGAACGGTAAAAATCCGAATCAGCAACAAGGTCTCGCTCTTTTCACACTATACGGTGTATGCACAGTTTTTTTACGTCACAACCTCAGTTTGTGGTTGAGTGTTGTGCTGTGCCGTACGATTTAAAACCGTCTAATGCTAATGTGAAAGCGTGTATTAGGTCACCTACACCACTGAGTCATCGGTGGCCGTCCGGTCCTCGTGAATACAGTGGAAATGAACGGCTGCAATACGGCACCGTTTCGGTTTTTAACCGTCGCCGTGTAACGTGAAAAGGGCCATGCTCTTCTTCCCGCCACTACAAGAATGTCGCCGTACGGTCAAAACCGTATAATGTGAAAGGAGCGTTAATACACAATAACATACTGACATTATAAGTAAAATATCTAATCTACGTAATTTGTATATAGCTTTATTGTGTTTGAATCCTGTATAAGTTGAAGTACAGCCTTATGAGAGTTTAAATGCGATTTAAGACTTCCTTACCTAAGGCTGTATATAGTATATTATACCATCTGTTACTTATTTTCATCTTGGGTATACTTGTATACCATAGTTTCAAATATAGAAGAGATACTTATTTGGCTACAAATAGTTTTCTGGTGGAGATAAAAACTTCAGCAAAATAGTTAATAAGAAAGAGATTTAAGTTTCATTTCATGTTTAACTTAGGTAGATCAAATGAATTTAGAACTATATTTTCTTATAACAAATTAATAACTCACTGTTCTAATCTAAATTTCCTCTTGTGGACGTCTTGAATAATTTGTAGTGTTTGTCGTATTTTTAAATAAATACATTGATATTAACACGTAATGTGGCGGTGTATGTAGATAGATACACTCCGGTCATATCGTTTTGTGCACTGCACCGTAAATTTAACGATTCAAGAGCTAAAAAGTGGTATGCATGTTTTTACCGTCGGGTATATCGACTGGAACTCCAAGGTTTAGCTGCTGCAGTCTTGCCAGGGCAGCTTGTCGCAGCGCGCGTCTCTCCGCTTCGCTCAAGCACAGTAGCGGACTTCCGTTCAGGACCACTTGGTGTCCCAAAGCCGAGTCGGCCCATGTGCAACTACCCTAAACGATAAAACATCGGTGTTAGACATGATAATTATGATGAACAGCAAACTTCCATGGGGATTGGCACGTCATGCGTTGTTTACGAGCGCCACGTTATAGGGGGCAGCCAATCATTATGGGCAGCAAATTAAGGGCGGACGTGCTCAGCGTGGGTCAAAATTGAGCTTTTTTCTATTTTCAAAGCTTGATCCTGGATATACCTTAAACGTTGTAGATAATCTATTTAAATAATTTTGAAGCCTTATTATTCTTTATATTTATTTTAAACATTTGATGACTGCATAAAGTATTTTTATTACATAAAATAGTATTCTTTTAAACCTCTCGCTCTAATGTTTTAGAATATAGTCATATTTCAGTACGTCCATGTGAAGTGGTGTTAAGATTTTTTATATTTATTAATTTTTAAAGCATTTATAAAACCATTAGTATAATTTATGTCGACATTATTATAGTGAAATATTTACGATAAAAAATTATATTGATAATCTCTGTGATCCAAAATTTGACAAGAATTAGACATGTTATTATTCAAAAAATGGACAAGAATAACACACTTGTAGATAATTCTAAAGATATTTATTATAAGCTATATATTATCTTTGACCATTCAAGTGTGATAAACATCCTACGAATAATGATTGCTTTATAATAATTATTGACCTAAGAATAAGGTAGTGTTTTTTTGAAATACGCCATTTCTTTTGGCATTCCCCAATGGTTAAGCAACAACATACGGCCGTAGCCATCAATTGACAAACTAAAATTGAAGTAGGGAGTAAAATGATGTTAAAACGCGTGTTTGAACATGTACCTAACCGAAAAAAAATATTTTAACGGTGAATGTTGTTTCCATAATAAATAAAAACAAATATATATAATAGTTAAGGCTCTTAATGTTAATGGTTTATGGATTTGTGGTTTTATATATTTCAGGTTTCTATGTTGTAAATAAGCATAAGAAATAAGATACAGAATGATATAAATGCGCTCAAAAGGTACATTTATGTGCACTGGATCTGTAAAACATGATACCTACATTAGTTAAAAAATCTATACTATCGGATTTAAAACACACTGGATCTAAGGTATAGATGCTTATAATTTTTCTAATTATTAGATAATCTTATTTTGTTTAAATACTAAACGAATATCGGCTGCACTGGTGCGTTCGGTGACGTAGAGACACAATGCACTGACCGATCATGGTAACGCGCGTGTTTGAACATGTACCGTTAAAAAAAATCGGTTAGGTTAGGTTATCTACAACGTTTAAGGAATGTCCAGGATCATGCTTTAAAAATGCAATAAAAGCTTCATTTTGACCTACGCTGAGCATGTCCCTCCTTAAGTCCAGGATCACAATAGAAATATATTATAAATATTAAAAGTATATGTTAGAGTTAATAGTATTCGTTGTCAGTGTATATGTGCCTTTTGCGAAGTGTACACAGTGCCTGAAGATGTCGAAAGGCGAAACCCGGGTCACAAAAAACGACTCAAATGGTATGGTACAAAACTTAAATCCATTGGAATTTATGGTTCATACATATGTTTAGTACATCTTTTATTCGAAACATCAAATCCAAGCCACATAATACAATTGTCATAATAGTATTACCTACTTTGGCGATTGAGAAACATGTGATTAGTCAGAAAATTTTTATCCATTGTTTATATAGATACATAAAGCATTAAGATGCTGAAATAGAAAAATTAATCTTTATGGACAAATTGAAAATTCGTATTATAAAAATTTGCCTTTCATTTTGGTTAATAAATTTTTATGTATGCTCCAAACTATTCATGTTTAGATAAGAGACCTGAAAAGTTTAAAACCTGCCATTGTTTTTTTTCAGAGGAATATTAACATGTACTTTGATTGCTCGTAAAAGTAGAGTACCGATCTGACAGGAAGCTCCCAAATAAAAAAAATTGCCACCTCTGAAAATATTGCTTGTCGAAATACAATTTTTGTTTTGTTATTGAGAAAGATGCAATACAACATTTAAATGATATCGAAGATTTGGGAATCTTTTTTAAAAATGAGACAGAAATGTATTAAGTTTAGAAAAAAATTAACACAGTGACATGGCCCTCTACAGTCTACAGAATACATTATGTTATCGATTTAAGAAGAGATAATTATCAATTAAATCGATATTGGAGTTGTTTCATAGCATTTTACGTGTGTACCTATACTATTAATGAGACTAAGAGGCCATCCATAGACTGAAACCGTATGCGGTTTAGAACCGTGTGCCATACTAAACTTATGATTTCACAAAGTATATTATAAGCATCTGAACGTATCCGTTTATTTTACAACGTTTTTATTAGGTCGTATTTTTATTTGTCCGGTGGTTGTTTATCCAGCACAAATCTTGCAATCGATTTTTAACTAACTTCCCGACTAGCTAGACATTTAAACTTTTAGAATATATCAGAACACGGTACCAATGCATTCTTTTAATACTTTTAGCAGCCATCTTTGAGTATAATTGAATACATTTTCAGTTAATTCTGTTTTGTATGAAAAGTTATTTCGGAAGAAATCCGTTAAAAGTAAAAACTATTATTGGTTGCTAGGGGTCTGGGGTCCTAGCAACTAAATTATTAATATATACGTCCGTTACTATGAAAATCAATATGAAATGTCAAAATGACATTTCAGTATTCTATATTTATTCAGTATTTCTATAAAGTATAATTTTTTTTGATCGTTTAAGCTAGTCAAATCAAGTTTATATGATTCAACAGAAAATTTGAAAACGTTGTATATAAAAAGTTATTTACGTATACATTTACACTTACAAATATATTTTTATGAACAGAAATCATAAGTTTAGTCTGACACACGGTTCTAAATCGCATACGGTTTCAGTCTAATGAGACCAAGAAAGCAGGCCTCACCGAATGGTTAAATCGGCCCCAAGTTTTTCGGTCTTCTTATACTAATATTACTCTGTCTTAATTTCGGATTTCTCGGATTTTTAAATAATTAACAAAAAAAAATCTGGCCTTTATGTTGATGCTTTTCAAATTGTCCAATTCAAAGTTAAGTTTCCCCACATTCGACTACTCTTAACGATAATATATCGGCTGAAATTTCTTTATGGTCATTAATAAACGCTTGTACATTGGCATGCCGGTAAATATGGTAAACCATCTGACCTTCAATTGAGACACTATTTTTCGACACACGATGGAGGATGATCAGATACCAGTGGTGAAGGGTAGGCTATTAAGATTCGACATAAATAGTATACACTAAACATCAGTGGCGAAGACACCATTCAGGGCGATTATTTGAAGCCTACCTTCTTAAGAAAAATATTTTTTAATTACATATTGACTTACTTATATAATCACTTGATTATGTATTCTATAAAATAATTTATTTTGCCAACGAGAGATGCCGTATGTGTAGGAATGTATTACACAGATAATAAAAAATCTGCAAAGGTTTTAAATAATATACCACAGCGCGCCATCTGTCTTGACGTAAATAAAGGTCGGATTATGTTTCAAATAATTCTCAATTTTTTTTATGGACTTTACGGTACGTAGCCCAACCCAGTCTATCGAATTGTATAAACTAAGGTAAGCTCCGATCGCAGAGCCTAAAACCGAAAAAAATGATTTCTATGGTGTTTAATCGAGTATTAATAAATATAGACTTTTTAAAAATAAAAAGAACTCTTATCTAATGATTTTTTATGTGTATAAATGTTTTGAAAAAATACGTAATTTAAACTGGTCGCTTAATTTTATGTCGTCAGTGAGTTTTTGAATTTTCATTAAATTAGTGCGTCGTTGTTATTAGTGTGTACCTATTCATTAGTAGTAATATCGTATTATCTGCTTATTTCTCGTAAGTATACCTGACAAGTGTGTTCTTTTTATCAGATCTCATTGTCAGTCATACTTATTTGTTTTCATTGAACTAAGAATACAATTCACAGATGATGCTGGTTAGGTTTTAAAATTCAATTTAACCCTACCTAAACACAACCATAATAATTTTGGTATGCTATGGTCGATTCGACAAAAATAGTGCGCATTTTTTCAGTCATAATTAATTGTTTTCGTTTAATTAAGAATACATTTACAGAGGGTGTGGGTTAGTTTTATAAAATTCATTAAGCCCTGACTAACCAAACCATAATCGATAAAAAAATATTCTTCGATCTATAAAATATCTAAAATGACGTATGGTTTAATTCGATAATTTGAGATACTTTATAGATAAACGATATTTTTTTGACTATTTTCTAAGATTTTAATTAGCCAGGGTTTAATTGAATTTTAAAAACTAACAAACACTATTTTTTACACATTGTAATCATACATTTGACCGACAAAATTTAGTGTACACTAATTATGTCGGATCTTAACAGCCTACCTCCACCCTTCGCGACTGTCAGATACTACATCATATCGGTACCAAAATAAAACTGGCAGATACCAATTCTATCAATGAGGGAATATTGATATGAGTTAATAATCCAAGAGAATTTATAACTTCCGTCAAACGTAAACAAGCTGCATTCTTTAACTCATAATGCAAGACCAGGCAGCTGATATCAGCAAATGCGTTGGCAGAAAAAAAATCTTGACTTCATAGCTTCCATAAGGGGCTCAATATCAATGGAGTTTAGGGTGGTTAAGTTAAGGGAAATGGTTAAGGGCCCACATGCTCAGCGTTGGTCAAAATGGAGCTTTTGTGGTATTTTCAGAGCACAACCCTGGACATTCCTTAAACGTTGTAGATAATCTACTTATATAATTTTGAAGCCTTATTATCCTTTATATTTATTTTAAACATTTGATGACAGCATAAAGTATTTTTATTACATAAAATAGTATTCTTTTAAACCTCTCGATCTAATGTTTTAGAATATAGTCATATTTTAGTACATCCATGTGCAGTGGTATCAAGATTTTTTAGGTTTATTAATTTTTAAACGCATTTAGAAAACCATAAGTAAAATTAATGTTAACATTATACAATGACATAATTACGACAAAAAATATATTTTATAATCTTTGTGATCCCAAATTTGACAAGAATTAGGCATTTTATTATTCAAAAAATGGGCAAGATTAACATATTTGAAGATAATTCTAAAGATACTGATTATAAGCTATGTCTTTGAACAAATGTGGTAAACATTCTACGAATAATGGTTGCTTTATAATAATTATTGACCTAAGAATAAGGTAGTATTTTTTTGAAATACGCCATTTCTATTGGCATTTCCCAGTAGTTAAGCTACAACATACGGCCGTAGCCATAAATTGACAAACTATAACTGAAGTAGGGAGTAAGATCATGTTAACGCGCGTGTTTGAACATGTACCGTTTTAAAAAAAATGTTATTTTTTCGGTTAGGGTTTAAGGAATGTCTGAAAATACCATAAAAGCTCCATTTTGACCTACACTGAGCATGTGGGCCGTTAATGATCCATATTAAAAACCTGAAAATTGTTTTACGGCACTCTTGTCATCGGGCCTCATGACGACATGTAGTACTAAAAAGAATATTAATTCACAATATATTATATTGCCAAAAAAATCAAATTGTTTCGCGACCAACTAACAATTATCTAACAATGCAGGTAGCTGTTATAAAAATCAATCGTTTGGAACTCACCGTGGAATGGGAATCAAGAGTAGGTTGTCTAGTTTCAATCCAAGATTTGTGTAACTGTGTGGTGAATAGCAGTCTACTAATTATTATTTTTTTAGGGCTTCCTGGAAAGAAAAAGTTGGAATACCTATTTTTTATCGGACAAATTGTCCCAAGGGGTGATCAAGCTTTAAGCGTAGATATAAAAGTATCCCTGTAATGATGTGTATCAAAAAAAAATACCTAGTATATTGAAAATCTTTCTATTTATTTACAAATTATTATTTAATTCTTAAATTCCTCTAATTGTTATTTTTAGGGTGCCGTGAAATGGAAAAGTTTGAGTACCTCTGTAATAAAGGACAAATCACCCCAACGCATGACCAAGCTCTAATCGAGTTGCAATCTATTGCAGAAAAGAGCAGTGACTTGATATATTATCTACTTTCAATTCATTCACAAATTATTTTGTACCTACTCTATATTTTCAGAGAGATTAACAATATTATCATAAATTTAGTCAAATTAAATTTTAAAACACAGTTTTGAAAACATTTTAAAAATAATAAACTAATCTCTACCAACGCAATGTGACATCACTAAAGAATAATACTTATCTCCAATTTCAATGACAGAACAATTTTATGGACCTGCAAAAAATGCAGACAAGTCTCTTGTACTGCCAAGTTTTATTGGCAGCTCTATACGTTTAATTTACCTATTCCAAGATTAAAACATTATAACCACGAGATAACAACAATGCATTATACACATCCAATGAGCAGCAGGTTCTGAGGAATTCATTTTTTACCACGACTAGAGAATCCAATCCCGAGCGAAAATTTTGATCCCGGGATTTCGGAATTACAATTTGACGATCCCGGGATTGGTGTTTTTTTTGCGATAGTTAATATATATGTATATATATATATATTGATTAAAAAAAAAAAAAATCGACCATGTCCGATCCTAATAGGATCATATGGGCCTCCACAGGGTAGAGGTTTGTGTTAACAGATTTTCTTTTTACGAGAAATGGATGTCAGCCACTTGCTCAACCTATTAGGTCCATACCCTGACTCACACACAAATTGAAAAACAATATGTGTACTTGCCAGACCCAGGATTCGAACCTGAGACCCACGGCAAAATATCTAGTATAATTTTTACTATTTAAGATATTTAATGTTAATATTATGTACGTTCAATCTTAGAAATACATGGGTTTAATGGAGTAAATTTTAATAATATTGTAATATAGATAATAATGTGAAAGTAAAACAGTTTTTTTTTTGAGAAAAGATAACATTCATAAAATTCGGCGTAGAAACAAGTGCCTGTCTGCACGTCCGTGGCACTGGCGGTTAGACGCCGTTCGCGTGCCAGAACATCAGTGTCGTCTAGCCAATGACATTATTAATGGACAACGCACTCAAGAGAGTAGCTAGCAAGTAAATTCGGGCATAGCGATATTTGCACATGTATAGGTAGAAGTCACGCAATTTCCACTATGCGATATCACGCATCGGGAATTTATAGCAATATGACCTTTATTGTAATGGCGTTAGAAAAGTGTTTCTAGTGTCAATGTTCATTTGAGCGAACCCGTTCGAACCGAACCGTTCGGCAGACCGACAAAAAGCATCGGGAATTTATAGCAATATCACCTTTATTGTAATGACGTAAGAACAGATTATGCCATTCGGCAGACCCGACAAAAAAGTGAGTGTCATTTTTTTTCCAGATGCTTCGTTCATATATTAATGTCATTGAGTCTAGCTGGTTAAATGAACGAATTTATTATATTTTTGATGTTCTTACGATTGCGTATGTCAACAAAAAATGGTTATTTATTATCCGTGAGCATCCGGAGATTCCCTCTGTCACATGTGCAGGTACATACCTACACTTCACTGACATAATTTTGTACATATACTAATTATTGATTGTGATTGAAAAAAAAATCAATCCCGAAGGTTTCAGGATTATGTTTACTAATACCAGGATTCATAGGTATCGAAAATATTCCGGAATCCCGGGATTGGAGTCCCTATCCAAGACAGTAGTGTGTGTAATGAGTAAGTTTGTCATATCTCTAGAAACCTCTGAAAGATTGTCACGGGTTTGAAGTTCAGGGAACGGCCCACGGATTAATGCATGCTTACAGCGTGGATAATAACGCTAATTGAAGTGTGAATCACGCGACGAGCTACCGACGATTGATGGATGACACTGAAAAAATAATTTTACTCTTCGGAAATGTTCGGCATTCCCATACGATCAGCTGATATCATTACTACAACTTTTCATTTTTCGTTTGAAGTGGGGTTTTCTATTTCTGAACGTAATTGATTTTCTTTCCATTTTAAATGTCGTAATTTTTCTATAATGGGATAAAAGCGACAGTATACAATCTTAATGTTAAGTTTTCCTTAACTCATTTAGCGTTTGGAGCAGTTGGCCATTAGATTTATAATTAACGTGTTAATAAAATGTGGTAATTAAAAGATCAGCAGTGATTGTGTTACGTATCCCTCAGTGGCGTGGGGTGGAGGTACGCTGCTAAAATTCAACATAAATAGTGAACACTAAAATTTCTCAGTCATATTTATTTGTTTTTATTGTACTAAAAACACAAATTGCACATGGTGCTGGTTAGTTTTTAAAATTTAATTAAACCCAGCCTAAACCAAACCATCATAATTTAGGTATGCAATGGGCAATCGACAAAAATAGTACACACTTCTTCAGTCATACTTATATTTTACTTTCGTTAAATTAAGAATATTTATTATTAGAGATAGTATTGGTTAGTTTTTAAAAATTTATTAGGCCTGACTAAGCCAAATAGTAATCGATAAAAAATATTCTTCTATCTATAAAATTTATAAAATTATGTATGGTTAAATGACTTAGTTTTACATATTATGTAAATAAACGAATATTTTTTGATAATTACCTTAGATTAGGCAGGGCTTAATTGAATTTTAAACACTAAGAAACACTATCTACACCAGGGGGGGGCAAACTGCGGCCCGCGGGCCGCATGTGGCCCGCCGGGTATTTTTTTGCGGCCCGCCATCATTAATTGTACTTCTGATTACGAATAACTTTTTTATATATTTTTTAAAAAATATTGACAATAGATTAAAATTTGAAGAATTTGTTGTTTCGTTAATGTATTATCTCAGTATGTCTTCCTTGCGTCTCGTCTCACACTATGTAACCACTATTTTCTATGTTGAACATCGTGACACATTTAAATACTTTTAACTCTGCGTTGCAAGGAAAAAAAATATATGCCCACGATATGGTGAAGAGTTTGAATGGATTTCAATTAAAACTCAAGTTGTTCCTTCGACAAATATCGAATGAGAACGTGGACCACTTTCCAACTTTGAAGTTGCTGAATATACCAGAATATAAATTTGAAGAATATGGTAAAATTATTAAAGCTCTGAATGACGATTTTTTACAAAGATTTGGTGACTTCCGAAAAATTGAGACAAGTTTAGGAACAGTACGCGATCCATTTTCAATAGATATTGATAGTGTACTGACAGAGCTACAACTTGAGATTATTGGTCTGCAGTGTGACACTGATTTAAGAGAATTGCATCGTCGTGAAGATAGGTATATTCAAATTTTACAGATTGTGCAAGAAAAATGTTCGTTGTTTTTGGATCAAGCTATATATGTGAACAAACATTTTCGATCATGAACCTCAATAAAAATTCTTTGCGATCAAATATCTCCGATGCCCATTTACAACCAGTTTTGAAAATATCAACCACAAAATTAACACCTGAATTTGAAAAAATGTACAACACTTTCATTCTTCTCATTAATTTTTTTGTAATGTTTATTTTTCGTGATAATAAATAGTGTATATCTAAAAGAGATATTTTAATTGCGGCCCGCCGCTCATTTTGAATTCTTGAATTTGGCCCTCCATCCAAAAAGTTTGCCCGCCCCTGATCTACACCTACACATTGTAGTCTTAGTTCAATGAAAACAAATACATTTGACTGCCAAAGTTTAGTGTGTACTATTTATGTCGGATCTGAACAGCCTACACTACTGTTTCTCTTATCAGTTAACAGTACAAATGCGAAAATCGCACTTTTTGTTATTATTCGTAACTACTACCAATACCAACTAATACCAAAACTATTAATTATTTGGTTTAGGCAGGGTTTAATTGTTTTTTTTTTTAAATTAACCAACTCCATTCGTAAACTGTAGTCTTAGTTACATACAAACAAAATAAATGCGTATGACTGATAAAGTTTAATGTACAGTATTTATGTAGAATCTTAACAGCCTCCCTCCACCCTTCGCCACTAGACTCATACCTTATTATCAATGTTTTAGATTCATTTTATATAGCGATAGAAGTAGTGAAAAAAATTAACAATTTGATAATTCCATGTAAAAATTGTTGAAAATAATATCACGCAAAGATCTAGGAGAAATTTTTGTCGTTTTACGAAAATATTAAGAGCATACATAAGTGAAACAGCAAATAATTTTCAACAGTAGGTGCGACGAAATTTCGCATTTGTCGCCAATCGGAGACCGACAGTCCAGGCGTGAGCACGCCAATTTGTTTTGTCATAACGTCGGAGGAATATATTCTTAAATCGTGTAAAGATGACTAAAAAACTTTACTAATATACTATTATTATTACTAATATAATAAAAAACATAAAATTAAATGGATGCGTGTTGAATTTTTATGACAAATTATATTTCGTTCGGCACGCGTCATTTGCACAATCCGCACATCGCCTATTCACGATCTTTTTAGACTATGCCTCAACTGAAGTATAGCCTTAAGGGTCTTATAACATGATCTTACTCCCTACTTCATTTATCGTTTGTCAATTTATGGATACGGCCTTATGTTGTAGCTTAGCCACTGGAAAATGCCAATAGAAATGGCGTATTTCAAAAAAATACTACCTTATTCTTAGATCAATAATTATTATAAAGCAAACATTATTCGTAGGATATTTATCACATTTGAATGGTCAAAGACATAGCTTATAATCAGTATCTTTAGAATTATCTTCAAATGTGTTAATCGTGCCCATTTTTTAATAATAAAATGCCTAATTCTTGTCAAATTTGGGATCAAAAAGATTATGAAATAGAATTTATTATCGTAAATATGTCACTATGAATGTTAACATTAATGTTACTAATGGTTTTGTAAATTCGTTTAAAAAATAATGAATCTAAAAAATCTTAACACCACTGCACAGGCGGCTCTCGCGGTGCAGTGCATAAGGCGGTTGCCTTCCACCCGAGAGTTGGGTTCGATCCCGGTCAGGACACAATATTTATGTTTTTCTCAAAGCCTGGGTGTTTATGATTGTTCAAAATTACTAACAACCACGTTGTACGAAAAAACAAAGATATGGTTATTAATAATTCTATATAAAAAAAAACACCACTACACATGGATGTACTGAAATATGACTAAATTCTAAAACATTAGAGCGAGAGGTTTAAAAGAATACTATTTTATGTAATAAAAATACTTTATGCAGTCATCAAATGTTTAAAATAAATATAAAGGATAATATAATAATAATATAAACAGATTATCTACAACGTTTAAGGAATGTCCAGGATTATGGTCTGAAAATACCATAAAAGCTCCATTTTGACTTACGCTGAGCATGTGGGCCGTTAAAGGCTTAAAGTGAACTTTATTGGGTTTGGTTTTGATGACTTCGATTATGCATTGAAATCCATCGTATTATAGCGGTTTCCAGGAATTCCTACTAAGTATAGTAGTGTAACTTTGTAATTGTATGTTTATTTTAAAAATAAATAGCTTCTCAAATAATCTCACCTCTTTGTAAATATTTGATTCCTCTGTACTCTTCTGTGGCTATTCCAGATCCGCAAATAAACAAATATTAATAATACCGCGTGGTTTTCACTTAATGTAAACTGTTAAAAATATTATTCCGATCACGTGATCTAGACCTCACGTAAGTCACTTTGGGGAATTTTTACTAGAAATTAATATAATCGAAATGGAATTTTCGAAGAAAAATACGTGGATTTTTTTAAATCGTTAAAATGGTTTTTGTATTATTATTAAGAATATATTTTAACATTCTAATACATTATAAAAGGTGCATGATGAGCATTACGGATAAAATGGAAATAATTTGATAACGGAATAGGTAGATAAAAAATGTGATTTAATTTTTCTTTAATTCATGATACAATTTTATTTGGAAAGAAAAAAATCAAAACGACTTTTTTGCCACGTTTGTATTAGCTCGTATTATTGTTTGTCCAGTACAAATTTTTTCTTCTTCTACCAAGATTTGTATTGGACGATTGAAGATTTTTAACTAACTTGCCAATTAGCTAGACATTTGAGAATATAATTTTTAGAATATATCAGAACACGATTATAATGGATTATTTTAATATTTTTAGCCATCTTTAAGCAGAATTGAATTCATTTTCAGTTAATTCTGTTTTGTATGTTTCGGAAAAAAATCGTAAAAAGTTGATGCTAAAATTTCATACGAATTGTGTTGACCAGGATTAAGTCATGCCGTATTGTAAAGTTGAACAATGTTGGTGTCGCATGTAATTTGCTAATTTTATTTTTTTACCACGTTTTTATTAGCTCGTATTCTTGTTTGTCCGGTACAGATTTTTCTTGCGTGTCCAGTATAAATTTTTTCTTGTTTGTCCAAGATTTGTATTGGATGATTAAAGATTTTTAACTAACTTCCCGACTAGTTAGACATTTGAAACTTTTAGAATATATCAGAACACGACGACAATGCATTCTTTTAATACTTTTAGCCATTTTTAAGCAGAATTGAATTCATTTTCAGTTAATTCTGTTTTGTATGGAAAGTATTTCGGAAAAACGTACACGTAAAACACTATTATTGGTTAGGGGGTCCTAGCAACAAAATTATTAATATATAGTGCGTTACTATGGAAATCAATATGAAATGTCATAATGACATTTTAGTATTCTATATTTATTCAGTATTTCTATCAAGTACAAAAAAAGTATTTATTTATAAGTACATAGAATGGTCCAGTTTATATGATTCAACAGAAAATTTTAAAATGTGGTATATAAAAAGTACTTTTTATCTTTTATCTTTTTATCTCTATTAGAATTTAGTCTAGGGTAGGTAATTAATTAACATTACCTACTTACAAATGGTTTATTCCTACTGTTCCGTGTCCATTTACACAAGTATTAATGAATATTAAAAAAATAATTCCCAATAGCTACAGTACATCTGAAAAATAGTTATTGAACATACATAACTTGAAAACACCTCAGATATAAACCCAGAAGAAAAAATCATATTTGAAAAAAATACGATGCTCGACGAGATTTGAACCCGTATAACCACTGGTATTGCGCCAACTGTGCATTAACCAATTATGCTACGAGCCTCCTATCTAATTACTACAATTAAAACTAGTAGGTTAGTAATTACGGAAATTAATATTCCTTGCTTTAATACACAAAAACCGATAGTCAATAATAGTGCAATTTTATAAGCATTTCATTTATGACCTACTAGTTTCAATTGTCGTAGGTAATTAGATTGAAGGATCGTAGCATAATTGGTTAATGCACAGTTAGCGCAATATCAGCGGTTACTTACGACAAACTTTAACTATTGGCCTTTTTGTAATACTTACTGAAGCGCTTTCTAAATTGAGCTACTATATTGGCGATCGGCAGTTGTATTTTAAATCAAAGTAGGTATTACTTTAATTACTAACCGACGTCACTAAAAGATTTTTTGTTGTAACTTACTTGAACTTGCTAATAATTTTAATTAACTATTAACAGCGCGATATCCGAGAGATTCAGTTTCGATTACTATTTTCAAAAAGATGTTTTCTATTGGTTATAATATATTTTCTTAAAAGTGTTTTCAAAATTATGTATGTTCAATAATAGAAGTATTTTGATATTAAATTAAATATAAGATTTTTTGATTCAAACGAATTATAATATGACTATAAGCTATAGCAACACTGCGTTGAAAGGAGAACTAAAATTTTCTCAGTCTATCAGCAAACCTCTCAGTTAGCGGTCGTTCGGAATATAGTACAGTGCCCGTTCGGGATTGACTTAATTTTACCAAATAAATACTAAATTCACAAGATAACTAAATTCAACACACTTATCTATTTAACTGAAATATTGAAGCAGTAGAACTGCATTATAACTTGCAGCTTTCTGTTGTTATGCAGTCAACATGTATCAAGAATTAAAAATTAAAAAAAAAAACGTCTTTCGCCAATTTTAGAGTAATAATTCTTAATAGATTATCACTTCAACAATTCTCCGGTTGACCACTTATTCATGCGTACACATCACAAGACTGTACGTCGGACAGACTTGGCGAGCGACTTCCTCACGTCGTCCTATACTTAGCGCCGATCCAAAAATATCACAATCAAAATATTTTAGTAAAACTTATCGGTCGAATGTAATATTAGCAACGTTCGGTAATGGGGATAGTTTTAGTGGGTGGCGGCCATTTTGATTCGATTTAGTGCGGCAAAGAAACAAACCTGAGAGATTTAGATTGTTGGTTTTATAATTGACGCCGTGTATACTTCATTATTCTAATTTCTCGACATTTCGGGTTCATTCAAAGGATATTCTCAACAAACCAAGCCTTAATTATAATAAAAATTAACCATACAAGTTCAGTATCAAACAATGGTCGAAGTTTTTTTAACTGAATAATATAGCAATCAAAGTGTAAGTACTTAATTATTACATACAATCGGTATGTACTGTGATGGCAGACGGTTATAACTGCTGTTTTTTTCAGGTTTTTAGTTTTCTTCCATAATATGTTCCAAATTATACATTCTTTTATGTTTTTAATAGACAATTTTTTTTATTCAACGAATTAGACACAAGATTTCAGAATGTAACATTCTTTATACTGAATATACATAATTTGAAAACATCTCATGCATATACACACTAGAAAAAAATCGTCCTGACGGGACTTGAACCTGCATCTGCTGGATTCGCGCCAGCATACAAAAACGATTTTTCTAGTGTGTATATGCATGAGATGTTTTCAATTAATTATGTATATTCTTTTATGTGGCAAAATATTAGAGCTGCAACTTTATTGGTCACAAAGGTAAGTACGTTAAAAGATATCTGCATCTGACCAAATGTGAAAAAAAGTTTATATGGCAAAAATACATATCTGCTTAAAATGCAAGATATATAAAACTTCATTTTTTAAAAGAAATGATTTACGGTTTGTATTGGGATGCTAATTTCGCTTATTTTGATATAATATACTTCAAAATATCTTATAAACTACCTAACTCTTGTCAGACTGATTTCAAAACTTTGTTTTTGCTCTCCTGTAAAATTGTATAAACAGCAGTTACAGTCCTATAGATTTATCTAAAGAACGGTCAAAAATGGAAACTACCATATGGATAATGTCAGATTCTGTCCAGTTGTTAGTCTTGATTGGGTAGTTTTCGACTGTGGCTCCCCCATCCATTCATTAGATAAGTTTGTAGGTACGTCTGTATAACCGTTTGCCATCACAGTACCGCAGTATTGAAATAGCTATTTATCACATTGTATGAATACATCGAATATGATTTCTTTTTCCTATCCAAATGATTTCCTATATGATCCTAATAGGATCATATGGGCCTCCACATATTGGAGGTTTGTATTAACAGATTTTATTTTTACGAGAAATGGTTGTCAGCCACTTGCTCAACCTATTAGGTCAATACCCTGACTCATACACAAATTGAAAAACAATATGTGTACTTGCCAGACCCAGGATTCGAACCTGGGACCCTCGACACTATAGACAGGCGCTTAAAAGGATTACTTTAACATATTATATTCATATTATAATCAAGGATTTTTACATAGACTTTATTATTATTAATTGTGTTACGTTAGGTTATATTAGCAGTAAGTGGGACGGGGGCGCGTGGGGTCGGCGCTCCCACACTTTTTCTAGATGATTTAGAAATTTTGCGTAATATACAATTGTATTATTGGGTATAATATGGATATATCTTTCTTCTTTAACTAGGTATGTCTGATCCTAATAGATCATTTGGGCCTCCACAAAGTGAAGGTTGTATTAACAGATTTTTGTTTTTACGAGAACTGGATGTTAGCCTTGCCAACTTGCTCATCCTATTAGGTCCATACTCTGACTCAAACAATAATTAACTAAAATAAAAATAAATCATCAAAAAATAATATAAAAATAATGTTAGGGAGGTATATATATTTTGAGTTATATATAATATATTGTAATATTTTAGAGCTATGTTTTAAATGCTATTTATTGCACATACCTAAATGTATTATTTTAGTTTGATAAATATTTATTTTTACGTAAATATAATAAAATGATTTTTGTAACTATGTATTGGAAGAATGTTTTGTTGGAAACTTGTTGGTGCGGAAACTCAAACACTGCGTGTAGGAGGTATTAATCAGAGCTCCCAGATATAGCACTATACCACTGTTAATAAATTAGATAAAATTTTATTGATATATCAATAATAAAAGAGTAAAAGGCATTCATAATAACTGACTAATCATATTCAATGTGCATTAAATTGCCACCACTAAAAATATTGGTACAGTTCGGTTATGAGGAATACAGCGGAAAACACATTTTGAAAATACCCGATATACTGGATTATTTGTTAGTTTGGGTTAGTTTAGATTAGTTTAGGTTGGGTTAGGTTAGGTTTGGTTAGGTTAACTTAACAAATAATTCAGTATATCGGCTATTTTCAAATTGTGTTTTCCGCTGTATTCCTCACAACCGAACTGTACCAAAATATTTTAGTAAAAACTTGCAGTTCAAAAGTAATATTAACAGTTTTTAATATTGCAAATAGTTTTGGAGGATGGTGGCCATTTTGATTCAATTTGTATGCAGTTATGAAACAGCGACATATCATTATATTCAAATGTAGTAAGTAATACATAATATAATTTGAATACGTGTATTAATTAAGGCTCTAAGTACCAAAAAGTAGTATTGCCTGTAGATACAAAATACCGAGTCATTGCAGTAAAATTTCATGAAGCATACCTTTTGAAAAATGTGGTTTTACAGTGTGAAGCAATCACGGCAGCTTCTATAATTTTAGGTATTAGGAAGTCGCAAGTGTCAACACACCATCTTCAGCCATTTTATATTGAATGAAGTTGACCACTGTAGTGCTATTTACACCATTATAAATAAAACAGGCCAACGGACTTACAACGTCAACAGGTTTAAATATTTTGCTGTATTTTTTTGACTTGCTTGAGGCACTTAGACCATAGCTGAAGTTATTGGCGTTAGTATGTAGAACACTTTTCTATAAAAATGTCAGTTTTTTTGTTTTTGGTACTTAGAGCCTTAATTAATACACGTATTCATTTGATATTGACTAAAATTAATAAACGGAGAATATCATGACACTATTAACCTGAGCCATAACCACAAAATAAATTTGAGTTAAGAAAAATATCGAAACGTCAAAAACGTAAATGAAATTGAAGGAATGTCTCGGCAATTCAAATTATGAACGTATGTTGTATGGTATGTGTAGCAATTTGTAGTTTTTCCTATCAGCGAGACTGTTCAATAAAATTTATCGTTTTTTATGATACATTTACGAACATCGATATGCGCTGTGAAGTGACTCGGAATTAAAACGCGAGTCATTGATTGCCTTTGAATCATCGATCGATTCGAATAGTCTAGAACGATCTAATCATTGGTTTATTTTTTAACCATCTCCGAAAAGTATAACAAATATATTATTAAGTATAGCAATTTAAAATGTTTGAACTTTATTCGTACACAACAGATTAGTCGTGTGGGAGCCATCGAGTTGGGAGATGAGACCGCTGTGATTGAGGATGACCAGTAGGGGCAGTAGGTGAAGATGGAGAGTCGAGATTTGGTGGTTTCTCCGATGGATGGAGGAGCGAGTACAATAGCATGTTACAGTAGTTATATACAATACTTAACTTATGATACGGATCCGAGGTCCGCACCTCGGTACAATTAGATGTTGTGCGGGACGATACGGAGATTGGGATAGTAACAGACCAGAAACGTATATTCGAGTGACATTTCCGATGAATTATTATTCGCTATTTATACAATCAAAATAATATTATTTTTTATTGAAATAATCGAGTCAGCTATTATCTGGCGTTTGCGTCAATGGATGACTGACTAAGTGAAAAAATTGAGGTCAGCTCCTTACCGAGTTTGCTATAATATGACACTACGGAAAATAGATATTTAATTTGTAATTCTATATCTCTATAGTCTCACTGTGGAACGTTTAAATTTCTTAATATTATTATAAAGTTGTTCCGTTACCAAGGTTACCGATTATTAATGGAATAATGTCAATAAATTCAAAATTTCTGTTCGAATTGGTTGTCTCTATCGAAACATCATAAATTCCAATATATCGTAAACAAATCCAAAGATTGACCAAGGATCTTAATTGAAAATTTCAGCGCCCATGAGCTTGCTATTTTGAAGCCATTCAATTCTGGATGTATACGCTGACAATATTTTAAGATTTGTTATATAATATGTGTATAATAATAAAAAATCGTTGTGTCTACTTATGTACGCGCGTTAGAAGTTATAATTCTTTGGCGTAACAAAAAAAAAAAAACTAAGCTTGTGATAACTTAGATTCTTCGACTATCTCTTAATAATTATCTTGTTAAATTACACACTCAAAAAAAGGGCAGCGTATTGGAGCGCAGTTGGTTTATTTCTATATACTCTAACTTATATTACTAAATTATATAATTATTTCTCGTTGTTTTTATTTTTAAAGTAACAACTGTCACTCTGGTGTTTAATTGTTTGTTTACGTAAGGAATTGCAAATGGCCTACAATAATAAATTCGCTGCCTTGGCAACGGAATTATTCTACTATCAAACTTGCGTTTGTATACAGCTGACAGATTTCAGACAGACAGCGCGCACTTTCGTAACGGTGTGCGTGCGCAGCTCTCAATTTCACTCTCTACCAAACGCTCCAAAAAAAGTATAACTTCAATAATACATTTTACATAAGCGACATTTTATATATTGTATTTTTTCATTGCGCTAGTGAAGACCAAGTAAGATTAAATAATTTAATATTGTGATATATATGTGTTTTAAATTATAAATTTATAAAAAATATTGTTTTATCCAAAAATTCTGACTAACAGGAAGTAGATTGAGTACATACCTAAGTAAAATGAAGCACTATTATATTATTTGATTATGAATTTGTTCTGAAAAATAATAAAACTATAAGTAATTCTTAATAAGTAATTGGAACATTTTTGGTTAGGGGGGAATAGGGCAACTGGACGCCAGGACAATTGAACGCCGAACTATCGTAGACACGTATACAAAATGTAGACGAGAAATTTTAATCAGTTTCTATCTACTACTTAGTAGTTTTAATTCATTTTACTCTTAACATAATGTTTTTTTATTGCATATTGAGAATTACCATGCCTGAGGCTTTATATAAAAATAAAAAACTCTTTTTTCGTTAGAACTTAAAAATATGCTCTATTAAATCATTATTTACGTGTGCATATTTAAATTCTCACCAACTATTAAATCATAATATAATAATTTTAATATAAATAATAATATTAAATATATTTTTTAAAAGTACCTATAAGTACCTAACGTCTATTTATTTTCGAATTGCGTGGCGTCCAGTTGTCCCGGCGCCAAATCGTCCTAGACCCGGTCAGGGATGTATAAAATCCAACTGACAAAATTTTGTGTTTGACAGGTGTAAGAGCAATAATAATCGAAACTAAGACGTAGGTATAATTTTGATTTACAATCCTCATTATATTATAACGATCGCCTGTCGTTTCGGATGGCTGGCGTATTTTCCATTTATACATACAATTTAAACTAGGTATTAAAATTAAATTTTGATGGTGGTGTTTGTTTTTCATACAAAAAATAGCATTGTGACCACTGAACCTATGATTCACTAATAACAAATAATTTTAATTTTAAAGTTTGTTTAATTTAGCATATTAAGATATTCAGATAAAGTAATTCCAAGAAACTTTCTGATAGTAAACAAAATCTTTTCCAAATCTCCACAAATAAAAATAATAAAAAAATGTCAGACATTTTCTTCGAGAAACCGAATCGTTGATGTTGGGTGTTTTTATTTTGTCGTATTACAAAACCGGGAAACGCGACGGGAAACGTTTGATTTTAGAACAGCAGTTGCATCACTGGCCATTATAAAGCTGTTTAGTGTTCTATTTTTAAAATTGCTAAAACAATCTGGTATTTTAAAATAGGGTTTGACCCCGCACCTGGGTCAAAATAGGAATATCTTTTATAATGAAAATTAATGTTTATGTTTTACACATAGAAAATATATTATTGCTGCTTGAAAAAATGTTTTCCCCTGCATGTTATAACACCTCCAGGCGTTCGCATGAGTGATAGTACTATTACTTAAGACAAGTATAAATAGCGGAATAGTTGAGCCGTCTATTTATACAGTAGAGAAAAATCGCTTAAACAAATTGGTGTCATAATAATTTTGAATGTTTTCACCTGCGTTAAAAGCTATTTGGCATTTTAATATTTACTTCGGTTTAATGAGAGGCGTTATGCATACAAAAATAATCATGAAGTATTCATATTATTATATCTAGTTTGAAATAAATACTTCAGCAATAAATTATGTGAATATCGCATGACATTGATTTTCATTTTGTAATGAAAATAAACATGAAACTTCGTCACTTTCTCGAATGAAAGATCGCTACTCTATGAAAAAATCTATCTCATTAATTTGTACGAGTACACCTACTTATGTACCTTGAAAATTATGATGTCATACATTAATTTTACTTCTGCTCTTGAAACTCTTTTGTCTGTATCGCGAGGGATGGTTTCCAATCCTGGAGTCCGAATGAACTTGAATTTATATGCGCCTGTCAATTACCTACGTAGTCGCAGCCATGATTTATTCTGGATCGAAACCGTTTCCTCGTGTCAAGCCTATCAGGCACCATTAGCAAGGGGTGCAAGACTAGTCAATGCGCTCCCCAAAAACATAGACATTTTCGGTGACGTGCTATGTATTTTGTATTCGATTTTTTTTATATAGATATATATATATATATTTAATTATTATTATTAGGTATATATATTATCTTCTCTCTTGTGAGGGTAATATTTGTTATAATGTAAATCTCATGTTGTGAACGTCTTGAATTTAAATGTTTTGTTTTCTTAAATAAATAAATTAATTAATTAATAAATAATTTCGTTATATTACTACGTCTATAGGAATCCTAGAAACTTACAGTTCTTATATTAAAATTGGTCGCCATAGTTTGATACATATAATATAATTGTATTAAACATTATATAATTTTAGAAAAACACTGAGAGAGTATATCACAACCAATAGAAAAAACTTTTTTGAAAAAAGTAAGCCATCCGGTCGGGAATCGAACCGACATCTCCAACGAGCCAATAGCTTAAATATTGTCGTCATTAGTATGTCTTCCGTAGCATAATGGTTGAATGCGACGAGTTTGGGGCGTTTACCCGTTGGAGATGTCGGTTCGATTCCCGACCGGTTGGCTTACTTTTTTCAAAAAAGTTTTTTCTATTGGTTGTGATATACTCTCTCAGTTAGTGTTTTTCTAAAATTATATAATGTTCAATAATCACAATGATATATTCTTAAATCTTGTGAATTATTCGTTTGAATAAAAGAAATAGTTAATTAAAAAATTGTATTAAAGATTAAAAAGACGACATTTAAAAAAATGATATTTATTAATTTATATAAAAATCGGCACTTTGTTTCGAGGTAAGTGGTAGACGTATACATAAACGTGTACGGAAACTTATACGTATGCAGTTTGCCGTATTACACTTCACTGTGAAATGTTGTATTGGAAATATATGGCCGTAGGTGTATTAAAGACCGTCCAACCTCTTTGGGTCGTATAGTACCTAGTGACATAAAGTTCATGTCTAAATAAAGCACGCTTTTGTCGGTTTATACTTTTTTTTACAGGAAGCTAGCAGCAAACAAATTTTGAAAATATCCGATATACTGGATTATTTGTTAGGTTAGGTTTTCATTCTTGAATTCATGAATTTTGCCAAAATCAGCAATGGAAATTTAATTAATTTCCATATTGAATCTTATAAAATTGGAGACAGTATAGTATACGCTCATCGCTTTCCGATGGAAAGCTCACGGCGAACTGTGTTACGGTGAAATGTTTTACGTACAATTTACATGTAACCATACATAAGTACTCTTCTAAGGGAATAATACTTAACACTTAAAAAATAATATTTTTTTTATTATATTATTATTATATTTATCTCAATTATGAATTAAGGTTTACCTACTTCAATGTACACATAAAGCATAACTTATAAATCGCAGGCTCAATTACAAAAATCGATTGGAAATCTAATTTTCTTTTGTTTGTTCCCATAATAAACATCGCATTTGAAGCTTTATAAAACACATAATGATAATATGTATACGGGGTAAAGTGAATAAAATATATTCGCAGAATAATGCTAATGATTCTCCGCTTCTGTTATATTTCGGAACCTAGGTTAGGTTAGGTTAGGTTAGGTTAGGTTTCCAGCGATTTCCAAACTGGGAGGCGCGAAAAGTTTAACACAGTTCACTTAAAACCAGAATCCATATTTTCATACAGTGAAAGTGACGTTACAAATATTCATTTGAATATGTAGGTGTTGAATTTATTTAAAATTGAAGAAAAAATTAATGTAGCCACAGGTTTGCAGTTTGCAAATGCATAGTTTATAAAACGGCCGCTAGTTATAAACTATACAAAAAAACAGTCATATAAAAGGTTGTTTGCAAACCTGTCTGAAAATATGGAGACAAATTTTATAATACCTCACTTTGTACACTATTGTGAAGCGCGCTGGCTATCTCGTGAATAAATGAAGCGATTTGACGCAAGTTTGTTTAGGAACGATAATTTTGTTATATTCGGTTGAAATTTAAAAAAAATGAGTGAATAAATCAATGCAAGGACCACTAATGCATTCACTGATTTAAAAAGACAAAGTGAAGGCATTCATAAAAATTTGGAGCTTTGGAAATCAAAATTACAAAAAAAATAAGTTCGCCATGTATCCACATTTAAATTATTTCTACGCCAGATATAATTATATTGAAGCAAACAAAAATCTATTTACTGAGTTCATGGTTAGTTTGATAATGCACTTTTAACATTATTTAATTAATAGTAAAAAAGTCGCGTGCAGCGCTGTTCTATTTCAGGCCTATTACATATGTGGTTGAAGGATCCTGATCTCGGGACCCGCTTCAGGATGTGGGGCCCATGATAGAATCCATTTATCAACAAACGATGATAAATTTGCATTGACTACTATTGAAATTGATTGTGCTAATAAACAAGCACATTCATCGCACGAAAAACAAATTAATTTAAAAATGAATATATAAGTACTTAGTAAAACCTTGTTTATTTTTTTTTTCATTTTTGTATTAGTACATTGTTGACTATTTAAAAAGGTGTCTGTATTATTTAATGAAATAAAGGGGGGAGGCGCCAAGAGTAGTTTTTTAAGGGGAGACGTAGTAACAAAAAGTTTGGAAACCACTGCACTACACTACGATACAGTAAGAGGGTTTTTTAGGAAAAACAATCCTGTATTTAATATTTTACAATATTTTTAAATGTGTAAAAGCAATAAACAAAATTATCCCTATACTATCATTCAACATTATTGCTTACTTTTTTGTTAAAAAAAATATTTTAACATGTTAAAATAAACAGTTATTTATTTTAATGTAGGTAATATATTGGAGGTAGGTACTTGGGCTGCTACTTGCGTTAACATTAAAAATACTTTCGAATATTCTCAATACATTGCAAGTTATGGAATACTTTAGAACTATCCCTGGGTGCATTATGTTTCTAGTTCTATGGTATGGAAATATCCCTATTTACCTAAACATACTAAAAAAACTATTTTATGAAGGGTCGAAAACTTCAGAAAATAGGAAATATATTAGAATAATTGCAAGATAAAAAGAACTTTTTATATACAACGTTTTTAAATTTTCTGTTGAATCATATAAACTTGTACTTGATAGAAATACTGAATAATGAAATGTCATTTCATAATGATTTCCATAGTAACGCACGTATATATTATTTATAATAATTTAGTTGCTGGAACCCCCTAGCAACCAATAATGGTATCGAAATAACTTTTCATACAAAACAGAATTAACTAAAAATAAATTCAATTCTACTTAAAGATGGCTAGAAGTATTATAAAATGCATTAGCATCGTGTTCTGATATATTCTAAAGGTTTCAAATGTCTAGCTAGTCAGGAAGTTAGTTAAAAATCGATTGCAAGATTTGTACCGGACAAACAAACACCGGACAAATAAGAATACGACCTAAGAAAAACGTTGTAAAAAAGATTAAGCATTGCTCAATTGAATCACATACATAATTTTGGAAATATTGCTGAGAAAATATATTACTTATAACCAATGAAAAAATCTTTTTGAAAAAAGTAAGACACCCCGCAGGAATCGAACCTGCATCTCTCGGGTATCGCGCCCACGCACATATACCACGATGCCAAAGGAGCCATACTTAATTGCGATACATTTGAAATAATGACTTTTAATACTCACTGAAGCGCTTTCCAAATTGAGCTACTATTGGTGATCGGTTTTTCTATTTTAAATCAAAGTAGGTATTACTTTAATTACTAACCGACGTAACGGATCACTCCAATTTTTTTTCTTGTAACTTACTTGAACTTTCCAATAATTTTTAATTAACTATTTTTTTATTCAACGAATAATTCACAAGCTTTCAGAATGTAACATTCTAATTATGTATGTTCAATAATAATTACAATGTTACATTCTTAAATCTCGTGAATTATTCGTTGATTAAAAAAAATAGTTAATTAAAAATACAATAATTAAAATGTACAACTATCCTAAAAATCTTTGCGCCCACTATTGTAGTTTCAGAATATTATTTAATTTGGAATTTATCAAAATTACCTAACAATGATTGATGACATTCTCAAAGAAATAGCAATTTATTTAGTAGAATATTTTCCATTAACGGCCCACATGCTCAGCTTACGTAAAGTTTATGTTTTCAGCTAACGTTTTTTTTTAAATGGTATGATAACATGATATTACTCCCTACTTCATTTATCGTTCGTCAATTTATGGCTACGGCCGTATGTTGTAGCTTAACCACTGGGAAATACCAATAGAAATGGCGTATTTCAAAAAAATACTACCTTATTCTTAGGTCAATAATTATTATAAAGCAAACATTATTCGTAGGATATTTATCACATTTGAATGGTCAAAGACATAGCTTATAATCAGTATCTTTAAATTTATCTTTAAATGTGAAAATATTGCCCATTTTTTGAATAATAAAATACCTAATTCTTGTCAAATTTTGGATCACAGAGATTATCAATATAATTTTTTATTGTAAATATTTCACTATAATAATGTCGACATAAATTTTACAAATTGTTTTATAAATGCTTTAAAAATTAATAAATATAAAAAATCTTAACACCACTTCACATGGACGTACTGAAATATGACTATATTCTAAAACATTAGAACGAGGGGTTTAAAAGAATACTATTTTATGTAATAAAAATACTTTATGCAGTCATCAAATGTTTAAAATAAATATAAAGGATAATAAGGCTTCAAAATTATGTCAATAGATTATCTACAACGTTTAAGGAATGTCCAGGGTCATGCTTTGAAAATAGCATAAAAGCTCCATTTTGACGTACGCTGAGTATGTTCCCCCCTTAATCTTCATAATCACCTCTTTCGCGTCATCCTTTTTCTACTAGTGACTGCCCTTGTAAAGTCTAAACCTTTTCGACATTTTTTTATTGGGGTGTATACTAGATTCTTTTAAAGGTTTGTGTAGTCAATCTAGTCATTTTGACAATAGTCTGGTGCTTTTCATGCAGTCGGATTTTCTGTTATCGACGTGTGCAGTTGTTTATAACTTAATTTATTTGTTTACATAAAGAATTTCAAATAACATCACAAGACACGTTAATATTTCATTTACTGTTCAAAATAATAGGATTATAAGCGATCAGGCAGTGCACCGTAGTAATAATTAATGAACCCAGAAATGGTTGCTGGCCCAGTGTCAACGGACTAAATTATCAAATCTATTCTCATAGTTTGGACATATAATAAAGAATGGACTAAACAGAAGTCACTCGAAATAAATTTTTGTAATAAATGGGATTGTTGCGCGAATTATTTTTTGAAAATTCTCCAACGACTTTTTATGTCTTTTTATATAACACGTTTTTAAATTTTCTGTTGAATCTTATAAACTTGACAATTCTATGTATTAATAGGACAGATAAGGCAATTGTCAACAAATCATTTTTTTGCTATTTTACAACAAACAAACAAATATATAATACTGAAATGTCGTTTTGATTTCCATGTATATATTGATAATTTAGTAGCTAGGACCACCCTCTTAGAAACCAATAATAGTGGATTGAATTACGGATTTTGTCCGAAATAATTTTATATACAAAACAGAATTAAATAAAAATGAATTCAAGTTTCCAATGCCTAGCTAGTCGGGAAGTTAGGTGAAAAATCGATTGCAAGACTTTTACTGGATAAACAACCACCGCACAAACAAGAATACGAGCTAAGAAAAACGTGGTAATTAAATAAAACTTATTACTTATATTAGAATTAGTGTATTTCATATTAATAATGTATTTTTTCAGTTTTCTATTGTGATCTAAAAATTATACTGTTCATGGCACATCATCTTAATATATCGTGAAATTAATGTAAGTGATATTTTTTTTTAAAACAAAAACAAAAAAAAATATAAAAAATAATTAGCAAAACTTGAAACACTTCTAATAATTTATATCAAATCTAACTTTAGCTCGATCACATTATTGAAGCCTGATTTTGATTTGATATAAATAAAAAAGATTTCAAGTTATACGTAAGCATTATTTTTTAAATCGATTTAAAGCTTTATTCAAAAGTGTTTGCGCTGTATTAGAAAAAAAATAATGAACTAAATGTTAGCGATAAAAATAACCATAAAATAATATGCAATGATAAGTTTGGATCCTTTAACGAACTTTTAATGTTTTATTTAAAACGTAAGTTTATCGTTGTCTGTTAACAAAATATGTTTTTGATTAATTAAAACACTTTAAAATGTAAATTATCAATTAATTGTCTCAAATTGCTAAATTCATATTTTTTTGTTAGGTGCGTCTGGTACACGAAACATTCGCATTAGAAAACGAAAGGTTAAAGCATTTAACAATTTGATGTTATTAGAAAAAAATACGATTGTCAATAATTAATTGTTCGATATCTGTGTTTCTTGAATTATATTTAAATAAAAGCAAGGGACAGTATTACCCACTAATAAAAATATAGAATTCTGTTTTATAAATTAAAACATGAAATGGTTACAAAGCCTTTTTTATTTATTCAACCAAATCCCATAGAGTTTATATTATAACTTATTAATGGTAAAATAAATGCGAGAGGAACCAAAGATTGAAATATCTACTGATAGCAAACGCTAATAAAATCACATGGTTAACAACCATTGCTCGTAAAAAATGTGAATATAATCAATATGTTACGCATTATGTAGGTACTTACTTTGTAATTTATATGTATAAACATTTTTGTCTATATTAATGTCTGTAAATATCAATGAATTTTATTATACTCGTATCATCATAATCTCTTTACTTTTATTACTGATTTTTAAATAATAAAGTTGTTGAATTATTATCCAGGTCAGTATTGCTAACTGTACTTTATAATTATTATTATTTAAATGTAAAATATTTTTTAGAAATACTATAATTTTTAAACCTTTGTACTATAATCAGCATAGAAAAAGATGGCAACACTGATTCAGATGAAGCTTTCTGTGATTTCCTTCTAAAATTATTGAATTTTAGTTTGAGGTAAATTCTACTTTTGTATGCAAAAAAAAAATAATGAAATGTCCATTTTCGTGTTGGAGTTTTGACCTTTTTGTCTGTATTTTCTTACGTTTGGGCTTCATCTCTAGTTACATGTAAATTGTGCGTAAAACATTTCACAGTGGCACAGTTCGCGCTGAGCTTTCTTATCGGAAAGAGACGACCGTATACTATACGGTCAATTTTATTAGATTCAATGTGAACATTAATTCAATTTTCATCGCTGATTTTGGCAAAATTCATGAATTCAAGAATAAAAACGTAACCTAATCTAACCTAACAAATAATCCAGTATATCGGCTATTTTCAAAAATTGTTTGCTGCTGACTTCCTGTAAAGTGTAAACCGACAAGAACCGTGTTTCATTCAGACATTAATTTTATGTCAGTACTATACGACCCAAAGAGGTTGGACGGTCTTTAATATACGGCCATATATTTCCTACAAAACAATTCACGGTGAAGTGTGATATGGCGAACTGCATACGTACAAGTTTCCGGACACGTCATCTCTATGCGTGAAGGTCTTCTTCAACATCTTTCGTGAATGTTAAACAGCAACGATTAAGTTTAATTATGTGGTAATTTGATTTTCTTAACTTAAACGAGTTATAATTAATTGAATACGTATATTAATTAAGGCTCTAAGTACCAAAAAGTAGTATTGCTTGTAGATACAAAATACCGAGTCATTGCAGTAAAATTTCATGAAGCAGACCTTTTGAAAAATGTGGTTTTACAGTGTGAAGCAATCACGGCAGCTTCTATAATTTTAGATATTAGGAACTCGCAAGTGTCAACACACCATCGTCAGCCATTTTATATTGAATGAAGTTGACCACTGTAGTGCTATTTACACCATTATAAATAAAACAGGCCAACGGACTTACAACGTCGACGGGTTTAAATATTTTACTGTATTTTTTTGACTTGCTTGAGGCACTTAGACCATAGCTGAAGTTATTGGCGTTAGTATGTAGAACACTTTTCTATAAAAATGTCAGTTTTTTTGTTTTTGGTACTTAGAGCCTTAATTAATACACGTATTCAATTGTATTTGACATATTAATATTAGATTCTCGACAGTGCTTACTACGTATACAAATGTATTGTGATGCGGGACTCGCTATCTGGTAAGTAACTAGTGAAAATAAAATTAGTGCTATGCAACTTTTAAATTTTCGTTTTAATATACATGTCTTTAAACTAACTGATTTTTTGTGAATCAAATAATATAAGAAACGGTTTCATTTATTTTAACATGTTTCCTAACTTGTCAAAAGGCAAGCATAGTCGTTATGCATTTGTATATCCAGATATTCGCCAAATGAAGACAATTGGCTTTTAAGTTTTATGTTTTTATAATTATTTACAATTGAATCAACGCAATGCCGCTTCATTCAGGACTTTCTCAATTAAACATGAATCTATAATATATATTTTTTAAATATTTTTTAAATCGATTTACCAGTAGTTGTCATTCATAACTCGTTTCATTGAGATTTTGTGTAACATGTCAACAAATGTGCAATCCAAAATAAGTAGGTGCCAATTAAGCAATACCTAATATTATGATCACATGTTTTATTTAATATCCGCTGAAAACTGACAGCAATTAATAACATTAGAATAATAGAAATAATAAGTTACTGACCTGTGGCACCCAGGTGGAAGGTTGAGCCGGTTGCGCGTTCTGCGCAGGTCCTCGGCTCTTGCTCCTCGTCCGCCAGATTCTGCGGCTGACGTGCTGCACGACGCTGCTCGAAGACCGTGACTTCTGCATCGCTGTGCCGCCTCCCCCGCCGCCACCTGTCGGAGACGAACTCACTGAGACCGGTGCACTTCCACCCCCGCTCGCCGCCATCTTATCTCGACCTCCGTGAAGGAGGTGAGAAAAGAAAGACACGGAGCCTCTCTCCACAGGCAACACCACAACAAAATTATCCAACCACTCTTCCTCCGTCTGACAACCTTTGTTCAAACCGTCGTCGTCACCCGGCTTACTGATCTCCCCTTTGGGTTTGATATTGCGCAAGTTTTTATCGTAGTTAATCCGCTTAAACCTATCCGCCTTGTCGGCATCTACACTTTTCTTTCTTGCCATCCTCAGATACCTTTTAATAGTGTCACTAACCGATTGCGAAACGTCATCGTGATCTACACTGCTTCTACGCCGAGGTGACTTTTTATCATCGGCCTTCGCGTTATCTTTCAAAGCTTCGTCTTCTTCAGCTTGTTTCTGACGTTTCTTCTCAGCAGCATCTGCTCGAAGCCTTTTGAGGGCTTCTTCATCTAATGGATCAGTTTGTATTCCGGTTTCAGAAAATCTGGATCCGCTCTCTCCGTGAACTTCTAAAAGCGGTGGAGGACCACCCGCCGTGCGTCCAGATCGCTCCCAAGGCCCTTCTCCATAATCTTCATCATCTTCTTCTTCATATTCATCTTCTTTTCTCAAATGATGGAGCGAACTTCTCCACTGTGGCATTGAACTTGAATTACTTCCTGAAGTTCCTCCACTCCTTCCACTGCGAAACCCTTTCGTTTGTCGTAAATCATAATACAACTTTTTAAGCATTTTTCTATCAGTGAGCAAGTCTTGTATGACATGGTCTCTATTTGGTGATCTGCTATAGTATCTACTCAAAGTGTCTAAGAGCGATCTCTGCATTGGATCACCCTCTACAGCCACGCCAGGACGTGGTGCTGACAGACGCGTTCGATCAGTTTCATTCTGTTTACCAAAAACTAAAGCTAAATGTTGCTGAAGCTTGTCTATCAAATCTTGGTAATTAAATCCTGGAGTTCCAGCAGTCGGTGGAGGCCTATCTTGAACATTAAGATACTTCTGTATCATATCAATCAATTCCTTTTGATCTGGATCTTCTGCCGGAGGAGGTGCAGATTTCAAAACGGATCGTGGACTAGTAGCAGAAGTTGAAGCTCCCAAAAAGTCTTGCTTCAGCTTGCTTATATCAAATCTCCCTCCGGATGTTTGAGTAATAATAAGATTGCTAGGCAGTTTTCTGGGTGGTGTAGCTTCTTCTGCTTCATCAGCAGAACTTGCATGCCGGACGCTTCCGCCCTTAGTTCGATCCCTCCGCCGTCTGTGAGGTCTGATTCCTAAAGCTCCAGGATATGAACTTTTCCTCCACAACAAAAACTTTGGCTCTCGCTGGCAGACTTCTTGGAAGTAGGCTTCAATCTTGGGCACATCTTCAGGGCGGTTTAAAGCGCCCTCTGGAATGAGGCGCCGCCCCGCATCTGCCATGTACTTCCATGTCTTCCGCGTAAGCAGCCAGCGCTCTTTGACCGGTTTTCGGGGGCGTTTCGCCTTCCCCATACTGTCTTGCCCCTCGTTAGGGGTGCGAGATCGACGGTCCGCCATGGCTCTGAGACCAATCCCTCCTCTTCACTCTGCTTACCACTGCTCTGATGCCTCGGCACATTGGCCTGATACTAAACTATACCCTTCGTCTATCTTAAAACTTCGTCTATTCTATGTAGCTTACTAATTTTTACAAGCCTAACTTGTTTTATATCACAAAATAATCAACTGATTCACAATTAAAGTCCATATTATTTTGTTTTAGGTGGAACACAATTTTAGAAATTACGGTCAAAGGCACATACATCAATTAATGATAATACTGATTTCTTTAAAATTCAATCATTCACAGTTTTGCGATAGTTTCTTTGTGAGTAGGCGTCGCATCTTTAGATAACAAACTTGGAGTAAGACTTATTGACTCAAATACTGAGATTGATTATTTATTGCCAAGTAGTGAATCACATGAACAAATATTGATTGATGATTTAGACTCTGTTGATAAAATTCATTATTATATTCATCAATCAACAGTCACAACTTTATTCATAATATATGAATTCCATTACTCATTCATAAAGTGCGTTTCGATATAAATTATATGCAAAAGTGACTCAAGTCAAAATAATGTGTCTCTTCCTTGAGTTGAAATGAATGAAAACTTTGTTTGAATAATAAAGACGTTGTTGGCAGTTTATCTAATTCTAAGTATACTCAGATAGTGACTCTTTGATAATAATATGATTTGAATTCTCATGTCTTTTATTATATTCACCAATATATTAAGAAAACGCGTTTAAATTTATGTATTTTGGGTTTTTAAAACCATACAGACCTTGACGGTTATTTAGTATGTATGTAAGATTTTATAAACTCTTTAGTCACCCGGCGTAATCCTACACAACATTCTGTGTCAATCTTTATTTTTGAATTGTCATATGTAACGTTTTGACAGATGCTCATTTATTATCGCATTTTATCAAAGTCTTTTCTGCTTGCCGGGCACTAAATATGCGCTTTTTACAGTCACAGCACATTAGATTGTATATTAGCAAAAAGCTTCGCCAATATATACGCACCCAAGTAGGAATTTGTTGTAGAAAAAAATCTATACAATACGATATTATTCAAATTTTCTCATTGGTAACTGCATTATTGACTGTAGATTGATAAGTTATGGATTTATTTTCACGGTTTCTTTCAACTAATAAGAATTATTATTGAAAAAAGATCAGCAGATTTTGATGCCTTTACAATATATTTTCGCATATTTAATACTCTGTTAAGATCACTTTAAATTTTTTTATAAACTTTTTTTAGTTTTTAATTTAAAGAACGAGTTGACTTATAATGTTTACCGATTTTATATAGGTATGTAAATTGTATTATTTTTGCAACAAAACTTATTTAAGTAATCACTTTTTATAATGTACTTTATAATTTCGCCGATATCACTGTTTAAACACCACTTTTTACATACATTACAATATAAAATTGGCACTTTGAATCACTGTAAATTTATATCCATGTTTCTCTTCATCTTCCCTGTCGAATTGGAATAGCCGAAGAAACTTTGAAAGTACCGCCACGGCGTAACTGGTCTCGGCGGACCAACTTTTTTTTTCACATCCCGATGGATCGTCGATCGAGTCTATAGGCGGCGAGCCAGGGCGGTGGTCGACGCGCGTGCGCCAACTAGACTGTCCGCCCATGGCCGGTTCTTCCCCCTTCCCGCGGTTCAGAAACTTTACTTTTACACGAGTAGTATAAATAGCTGTTCTACTTGTTATTTTCACGAAGGAAGCTTCTTAGTTATGGCCGCCGAGAGACAAGGTGCGCGAAGGCAGGTGACGACGCCTAGCATTGTCATTTTTATACGAAGCGACGCCGAGAACGACGCCGGCCGACGCCGATACGGACTGATTATGTGCACGTCAGGTTCACTTGCATTCTTCGTTCCATACTTGGCCAATATATCACAGTGTGACGTATTGACATTGACAATAATAAAGACATACAACGACAAAAAATTAAGTTACATTGTACATAGTATGAAACATTTGCCTGAAACGTTTTGAAAATCAACGATAATATTTTTGTCATGAAATATTTTAATTTAACACAATTTTATATTATAATATTATTTTGATTGGTTATGATTATATTGTAACTTTGATTCCCTGTCGTTCAGATATCAATAACTGAGTCGCCTAGAGTCATAACTGACAATTTGCAATTTTCTCATTTTTGAGTTAAATATACCAAGTTATTCTTAATGTATTAATATATAAAGAAAACTAGTTGGGTATCAAAATCTATGTGAAAATCATAGACAAAGTTGACTATTGGTGTCATAACTCACACTTTTTAATGAATAGTGTGAGTTCTGTCATCAAGGCTTTTCTAACCAACCAGGAACCAGGAAGTGTGTCTGCAACCTTATGAGTATTATATATACATATTTAAAATAATATGTAAATCGACTCAGTCACTCGTTAATATTGAAGGGAGTTCAATACTTGTCTTCTAATTATAAAAAAACTGTGCTCTAGTGATTTTTTGCGATTATCTCAAAACTCGATTTTTTAAATATGTGAGTTGTGTTATGACTCTAGGCAACTCAATTGTATGTAACTATTGTAAAACTACCTTTTACAACAGTTAAATATTTATATTAAATTATAATTATATAAGTATTATATAGTTTAATGATTTTCACTTATAAAACCATTATTAATATTATTACCTGATCAATCCTAATATTGATAATGGTGTAAAACCCGACATACGTAATTACTTAATAATTATAAATTAAAACTTTAAATGAATATCACTTATCTTAATCTAAAATCTAAAAATTCATAATTCTTAAATCAATACATACCTTTGTATTTATTTTATATTGTTCTATTAAACATGTTTGATACCATATTAATATAATACCTATATTATGTGCCTACTTAACTATAATATATATTTATTATTTTATATAAACAAACCGTTGAAACTGTCTCCGTATTGAACCGATAGCTATAACTGGAAGCTGACATTTGGCTTTAAACTGAAATATTTATATATAAGACTAAGAACATATTACAATAGTCACAAAATCATTGAAATTTCTATTTGGCAACTGATAACACTGGCATCAAATGCCGATATAATATAATTTCTTGAATCTTAAGTTGTGTTCAATATTTTAATTTTAATAATAATCAATATAATACGTGTACAACACAATACGGTTATTGCTTTTATTTTTTCTTCGATATTTCAACACAAACGTTAGGTGATGTGATTTTCGGTGTGGAAAGGTTATAAAGTAACTTAATATGATGATAAGATAAATAAGGTAAATAAACACATAATATATTCTGATGGATTTAAGTTTTGTACTTTTCCATTTGAGTCGTTTTTTGCGACCTGGGTTTTGCCTTTCGGCATCTTCAGGCACTGTGTACACTCACCAAAAGGTAAATACACACTGACAACGAATACTATTAACTCTAACTTATATAAAGTAACTTTTAAGACTGATATCATAGATATATCTCATTAGTTAACTCCATTAATTCCCAATACTTCCCAGAATGGACGTTTTTTAGTATAGTATTTTTATGGTTTATAATTACTAATGATCTATTATTAAGTTTTGACGATTTATTATACACTTATCGAGCGTATTATTATTGATAAGGTAGAAGGTTTTTTACAAACACTTCAAATATTCATAATTTGTTTGTTATAATTTCTGACTTAATAGGTAGGTGATAAAGTTTTTACCTACTTTATCGTATTGATTTGCTATATGAGTTAGAGTTAATAGTATTCGTTGTGATGGTGTGTATTTACCTTTTGGTGAGTGTAGACATTGCCTGAAGATGCCGAAAGACGAAACCCGGGTCGCAAAAACCGACTCAAATGGAATAGTAGATAACTTAAATCCATTAGAATTTAAATTCAAATTTGGGTACCTTCGGTCGATAGTATTAATAAGATAAATATATTTTTAAAAATCCTATTAATCACATTGAATTAATAAACCTTTTTCATTCGTAAGCTGTTTGTTATGTAAATTAGTGTCTCGAAACGTTGCGATTATTTGTACTCTTAATAGCAATGTATTATTATGATACACTCAATATTATCATTTGATGAAACGCATAGAGAAGAGCAATTGATAGATAAAAAGGAAAATAATCAATTATGAATGGATACTTAAATTCTATGACAGCAAGTCACAATTAAAACCTCTCAAAGAAGACTGGAGCCCAGATGATAAGATTGACATGGCAAAAATGAAACATTTATTCTGTAATCGAAACATAGCTCTGGGCACTTGATGAAGGGATATCAGGCGCTAATACCCATAGTAGTCTACGGAGTCGAAGCCTGGACTCCAAAGATGCAAAGAGGCTTTTGAGATGCAACTGTATCGATGTACCATGAAGATATCCTGGGTTGATCACATTAAGTTTTAAGACGAGCTAATAAGAAAGCCCAAAATACTTCCCGTAATCACATATGGATGTGAAACGTGGACCATAAGTAAAAGAGAGATCCAGAAACTTAGAGTAGCACAACGTGATATGGAGAGGTGCATGCTGGGCATAACGCGAAGGGACAAAAAGAGGAATCAGTAGATAAGGGAACAGACAAGGGTTTACGATGTAATAGAGTTTGCTAAAAACCTCAAATAGAAACGGGCTGGACACATAGCTCGAACAAAGGACAATCGTTGGACAGATTTAGTCATCCAGTGGTATCCGAAAGGTACAAAACGTCCGCAAGGTAGACCTAGAGGCCGCTGGATCGATGAAATGATAAAGTTCTGCGGAAGTACGTGACAACGCAACGCACAGGACCGAGAGAAGTGGAATCAGCTTGGAGAGGCCTTCAGTGGATAGATTCAGGCTGATGATGATGAATAAGACAAAATAACTTAGATTACAGCTACTGCTAGTATTAAGTGCAGAAAACCTGCAGACTTTGGCAATATTTTCCGCAATGAGAATTATTATTTACTCATATTTCAGGCGAAGGTAGACGGCAACAGAAGCGTAGATAGAAGAAAATTCTCTTGACTACTGAACCTTTGTAAGTTGCTCAATGTACAAGGCATTGGGGATCAAATCCAACCACAAGTTGGTCACCAACATTCGATATAAGACGATACCAAAGAAGAATAATCCTAACAAAGGACACCCCAAAAAAAAACGCCCAGACATTACCTCCCACTCCAGACATTGCCGCCAAACCAAATGCGCCCGTACTAGTGCTTGTCAATACCGCCCGGACAAATCCGCCTAGACAAAACCTCAAGTAAAAAATACAAAAATATATTAAACAAGTGCTTTTTTGGATTTTTGAATTGCGTATCGATAGAAATTTACATAGTTAACTTGCAATAATCAGAATAATTTGAGATTTAATCCGTTGCAGCTTTTAGTAGAGTAATAACTTAAAATCACCAGCTTTTAACACTCAGTTAACACCTTTGTATGGTAGTATTTCTAATTTAAAATATTTAAGAAGGTTAGCACACAATATTAAAATTAAATTTTAAATAATTAAATTTGTATCATGTTTTTTTTTATTTGTGTATCTAAAATATAATATTATGTAAAAATAAGAATTGTCTCATTTCTAAATTGTTTTAGAGCCAGTGTCTCGATGGTAATGTCTGGGTGGTTTTGATTCGGGTGGTTTTGTCGGGACCAATGACATTGATATGGACGAATCATCTGGAAAAAAAATGACACTCACTTTATTGTCGGGTCTGCCGAATGGCATAATCTGGTCTAACGCCATTTCAATAAAGGTGATATAGCTATAAATTCCTGATGCTTTTTGTTATGTCTGTCGAATGGTTCGGTGCGAACGGGTTCGCTCAAATGCACATTGACATTAGAAACACTGCTCTAACGCCATTACAATAAAGGTCATATTGCCATAAATTCCCGATGCGTGATATCGCATAATAGAAATTGCGTACCTATACATGCGAATTTACTTGCTAGCTACTGTATTGAGTGCGTCGTCCATTAATAATGTCATTGGTCGGGACACCCTAACAAAGCTATGTCTTAGCTATACCTAAATGTTATTATGTTTGCTGTACTAATTAACATTGTATTCACATGTATCCACTTTTAATCAGAAAACAAAAAAAAAAACATTTAAAATTGGAATACCAAATAAAATTATGAAAGAGAAATGGCAACACTACGTCAGAATAAACATCAATCAAGGGGTTAACAGTTCGAGAGATGTGCTTGAGTGAAGTGATCCAAACAATGCGTCAAAAGCTCTGTAAGCATTAATTTGTATACACATTCGGCGTCAAAACTATCATTCATTCATTTTATTGCTGTAAGTGGGAGAAGTGTTTGAGAATGCGATATCTTTTAGTAGCTAAATAATTTATTATTTAGTTTACTTTTAGAGAGTATTGTATCGCAATTAAGTACTTACTATACGTATAATAACTGGGTACTGTATTTTCGTTATGTTCGTAAGAATTGTTATACATACTTTTTATTTTTAGGGAATTTGCTCTGGTTTTTTCACTGTCTTAGTGAAATTGTATAATATTCGAAACCATGATTAAAACGACTTGCGTCTTTATTCCATGATACACATCGCTAGTAGAATATAGCTCCTTTATTACACTCGCGATGGATAAAATGAATTAAAAACGCTGGATCATAGAATTGTGACAATAGCTCAAGTAACCAAGGTAATAATAACCAGGGAACTCAGAAATAATGGGAACTAAAATACATAACGGGTGTGGAGAAATGTAACGAATCATGGCACCTTACGAAGGCTCAGAGCAACCGTATACTGGATATACGGATACTGGGTGTGCCGTGAAATGACTTTAGGAGCAACAAAGAGATATAGTGCGAAAACATCTTCTTGGCTACGTGTTAAAACTGTGAACTAACATACTCCGCCCGTTTTTAACCGGACTTTCATTATAAACTAACAAGCTCCTCCCATTTAGTAGACAACAGCGCCTAGAAACGTAGCCAAGAAGATGTTTTCGCACAGTAAGAGAACGCACCAAGCAGCCTCTCATCACGCTGACAGAGAAGAGGCGACGTTAGACCTGGCTCGGCCGCGTGCTGCGGATGTCAGAAGAGAATTTCCACCTGGCTTGCCTGTTCTTCAAGCCAACCGGATTCCGGCATCCTGGAAAGCCGCTAAATACTATCTATAGAGTGTATACGGCAGGGCTACGGGATGCTGGTTTGACATGAAACGATGCAAGAAGACTGGCGAGCGACATGGATTCTTGGAGGCACCTCTTGGTGTTTATATGTTCCTTCCTACTAAGGGGCGAATATGGCCGAAGAAGAAAATGAAGTGGATAAACAGGCAACTGATCTCGGGTGTGGAATAATGTGAGATCATGTGTCAAAAGTAGGCTTGTCCTCAGTTATAAAAACTGCTATCTGTTTATGCACTTACGCTCATTCAATATTGGTGAATTTGACGGTTGCAACACACACTATTTCACGTCTATAATGTATGGTTTATTTTTGTAGGATACTCGCACATTCAAAACCTTGCGTCAAAATGTAGTGTATCGGGGTATAGCCTATCGGAATTCTATTTATTAATCTATTCTATGGTAATAACAATTCCATAATCCACTCGTGATACATTCCACTCGCGGTGGGTACATTGGAATTAGGGGGATGACGCAATATTAATATACGTTGAAATTCTACTATTATAATATGCATATTTTAAGTATTTAAAATTCAAGTTAAGTAAGTTTTTGCTAATCGTAGGTTTATAGTATTCTATTTTCATGGTGTTTAATTTGTGATACACAATGATTTTTTGGGAAAAAAAATAATTTTAACTATTTGTATTAAATACATTATAATATCAACTTATCATATCGCCGCCCGGAAACAAAACTGTAGTAACTTGAAAAAGGCAGTTTTCTGTAAAACTATCGCATCTAAATTCAACTTCATTTTGAATACATTAAATAAATAAAAAACATCTTAATAATTCTAACACAATTTATGCGTGGTAAAATAATTCCTCATTGCTAATTTGAAAACGACTCTCAAATAAGCTGGTTAAGAAAATAAAAAAAGTTTTGATAATACGCCATCTTCAAAATCTCACACACTTTATACCCACATTTTCACGGTTTAACTCATATGGGTCTATCGACGAAAACCCATCCCACGATCGATGCATTGAACATGTCTGACGTAGGCAAATAGTTTTTTTAACGTATGCAATCAAACAAATCAATAAATTTAATAACCATTGCAAAAATTATTGACTTCTTCTAGTAGCTATTGCAATTGCGGAGTTCAGATGCGGAGTTCAGATACAAGAGGCAAAGGGATTGTCAAGGTTACTAAAACCACTATATCCATGTGTTTAGCTTGTACCTTAGCAGTATGAAATAATCAGGGAACACAAAAATAAAGTAAATGGTTAGCATTGCCAACTTAACATTTTTAAATATGCATCTAACTTCCAATATACGCATCTATTCTATACACAATACTGCTTTCGGCTGCTACGGCAGCTATGGCAGCTATCTTGGGTAGCTTTTTATCGAAGTATTAGCACTTATTAAGACAATTACAATAAATTAGTTGTAAGTGCTATGTTTTAACAGGACCGCTCTTGGCTATGCTAAATTTTAGAGCGAGATAGACAGATTTGTCTGTTTAGACGGCTAACGTATTGTAATTGTTACAATAAGTGCTAATACTTCAATACAAACCTACACTAGATAGCTGCCGTAGCGACCGAAAGCAGTCTTGTGCATAGAATAGATTGGTGATTGGAGCGCTGGTTGTGTTTTGTTTTTTCAATCTTTGTTCTTGCAAAAATATTTATAACTTATTGTATTGAAATAAATCTATGATTGAAATGCTAATTTCTATTTGGATATTTTTGTGAGTGAATGTAAGAAGGAACAATTCTTGAGTCTGAATAAATATGAGATAAACTTACACGGTTGTTAAAGAATAAGATATTTTCAATATTTACAACTGTATTGTAATATGCATGCATTATAGTTTGTCACGTAAACAAAACGGGAATTAATAAATTGATAATATTTGAGGATATTCAGAGGGATTTATATTTTGCATTTAATGCTCTGACCGTCATTAAGCCATAAACCAAAACGGTCTTTGAAGTAATGAATACGATTATATTATTCACTAAATATTGGTAGGCACCTAATGTGTATAATATTTATGTATTACAAAAGCTTTCAAATTTCTCAGCATTATAATGAAGTCGATTCCTCAAATACGAAAATGCCATTACATTTTCATTGGACACAATAATATTATTATTTTCAGAAGTCGATGTGGTGTTATGTGAATATTTTGATTTTATTCGCGAAACTAAACAATCAATGCATTTGGCAGGGGGTATAATTAAGCCGAAAATCATAAATTACCGCCAAAATAAACGTCATCGCGTAGGTATATTTTTGTTGTGCTTGGTATCTGTGACGTCGCCCAGGGTTTATTCTTGCTCCCGAAATGTAGGGCAATCAAAGTGTTTATGGTTTTTGGCTTTCACTTAACGTGAGTAATTTAATAGCTTTACAGAGCGTCAAAATGATGAAAATGCACACGCGAACTGGCAACATTTTGTTTATACTTGTCGGGTTTTATGTATAAACACTGGTAACTATTAAAACATTTCTTCAAAATTTAAATATATAATGAATAGGATACTATAAATCACATGGTAATAATGTTAATAGTATCCTCTTTCCTTGAATCATTAAAGACAGTGTAATCAACAATCGAAAACTATTAAACCATCCATTAGATTAGTCCAACCATTAAAACCCAATGTATGATAATAATATTATGTTCTTATTGAAAATCCACAACAAATACTTTTTTCTTCGGCACAATTATTTAGCTTTACCATAAAAATGTGTTTAAAATCAACATTCGAAATGTATTTCATCCGAAGAATTTGGACTTTCGATAGAAGGCGTCGTATACGCATTTCGTATGAGGAATTTTGAAGACGGTTTGATTTTCGAATTGTATTATACGTGTGGTATTATGTTCATTATTTTTCTTCTTCTATTGGCAGCCCCGAAAACAGAAATATGTACCTAATATTGTGTTGCTTTGTTTAAATAACCTACGTGCGCATTTCTCGGTGTTTTACGGGATAGTCAATATAATTCTTTTGGATGCCTACATAAAATTGACTAGAACAAGTACATATAGCTTAGTTTTATATTAAAATAATTACAAGATAAAAATAACTTTTTAAATACAACGTTTTTAAATGTTATGTTGAATTATTATGCTCAAACTTGTACTTGATATGAAGTAAATAAAAAAACAAACAAACAAATATAGAATACTGAAATGTCATTTTGATATTTCATTTTGATTTCCATAGTAACGCACATATATATTAATAATTTAGTTCCTAGTACCACCCCCAACCAATAATAGTCTTTTACTTTTTACGGATTTTTCTGAAATAACTTTCCATACAAAACAGAATTAACTGAAAATGAATTCAATTCTGCTTAATGATAGCTAAAAATATTAAAAGAATGCATTCGCATCGTGTTCTGATATATTCTAAAAGTTTCAAATGTCTAGCTAGTCGGGAAGTCAGCTAAAAATCGATTGCAAGGTTTGTACTGGACAAACAACCACCGGACAAACAAGAATACGAGCTAATAAAAACGTTGTAATAATAATAATAAAATGTCTGATTTGATACGTCAATACGTGATCTGTGTCAAAAATTAAATTTAAAATCGAATTTAATTACACAATATATTATTATGCTCCTATGAATTCAAGTATTAATGGCTTATTTTGGCAATATATGTAGGTATCTATTTTGGCAATATATGTAGGTATCTATTTTGGCAATATATGTAGGTATCTATTTTGGCAATATATGTAGGTATCTATTTTGGCAATATATGTAGGTATCTATTTTGGCAATATATGTAGGTATCTATTTTGGCAATATATGTAGGTATCTATTTTGGCAATATATGTAGGTATCTATTTTGGCAATATATGTAGGTATCTATTTTGGCAATATATGTAGGTATCTATTTTGGCAATATATGTAGGTATCTATTTTGGCAATATATGTAGGTATCTATTTTGGCAATATATGTAGGTATCTATTTTATTCATACATAATTAACTAATTTGATGTAGTAGTGGTTAACGAATTGACATAATGGCAACATTTGAAATAATATGCCTTTGCCTAGGATCATATTTGACGTGAACAAAGTAATACATAATTAATCGCTATAATTAGTGTTATTAATGTATTAAAATGTGTTATTATTGTATCAAAAATTCTTTATAATTCCTTAGTGAGAAGCCGGCTTGAGAGTGGGTCGATTGTTTGGGCCCCGCATCAGTTAAAATATGACCTTATGGTGGAGCGAGTTCAAAAGAAATTTTTGAGACTCCCTTATTTGAGGTTATATGGATACTATCCGTGGCTTAATCCAACTGACTTTCCCTTAGGTATGCTTACATACTGTAGTTTAAGTTTTTTTTCGACTTATACGTGGTATGAATGAGAACTCTGCCATTCTTGGTAGTATTGACTTGTGTGTCCCTGATAACTGATAAAATGATCTTAGAAATCGGGAGCATCAGTTGTTTGTTCTTCCGAGGAGCAGAACTAACCTGCCATTGGTGATGCCAATTGAGAGGGCAATAACTCTGTTCAACCAAATCGCTTGGTGTTGATATATTCCATCTACGTGAGGATGAGTATAGGTGGACGTTATTTTATAAATTGTTACAATAGGGTCTGCTTAACTCATCCGGTGTACTTCCTTCTACCTATATACTTAATATTTTTTGTATTTACACATTTATACTATAGAATAACTTAGTACTGATCTATCTCTTTTGTTATGTACCTAATACTGTTTTAATATTATTTCTTTGTTTCTAAATGTCATGTTGTGAACGTCTTAAACTTATAATTTGTAATGTCTACAATATGTAAATTAAATAAATAAATTGAATTGAATTTGAATTGAATTAATCAACGACCCAATGCCAGTAGATGGGAAGAGAAAAACGGAAGATAGAACCCACATCCGGAAAATTAATATAATTAATGTTATTACTTAATTAAAATTCTACACGTCGAGTTTTCTTATATAGTCGTGACTTGATAGTTGGTCCTCTGTATATTAGATGTGTGCTAAGGTGACTGATACACTGATAAGAGAGTGGACCATTTAACATTTCGTTACATGGAACTCTAGAGCTATAAACACCTCAAAAGAGTCTCAACATGGCAGTGGCGAAAGATGAAGGTAGGCTGTTAATATTCACCATAAATAGTGCACACTAAACCTTGTCAGCCATACGTGTTAGTTTTCATTGAAATAAGATTACAATATTTACAGATGATGTTGGCAAGTTTTTTAAATTCAATTAAACCCTGCGAATACCAAGCCATAATAGATAATAGTAAAAATATACCATACTATCTATAAAATATCTAAAATTATGCAATTAAATCTTGCATAATTTTGAATATTTTATAAATATAATAATATTTTTTATCTATTATAGATTGGTTTAGGTCTTAATGAATTTAAAAAAAATATACTAACAATATGTGTAATAATATGTATTCTTAATCCAACGAAAATAAATAAGTATGACTGGAAAAATGTGTGCACAATTTTCGTCGGATCACCCATAGCATACCTAAACTATTATGGTTTGGTTAGGCAGGGTTTAATTGAGTTTTAAAAACTAACCAACACCACCAGCAAATTGTATTATCACTTCAATAAAAACAAATACATATGACCGATAAATTTCACTGAATCTTAACAGCCAACCTTCACCCTTCGCCACTGCAATATGGCCTGTCTTTTCATCAAGATAACTGGATTCCAGTATTCTGGAAGAAGCTGAGACGGTCACTTATTCGCCAGAATCTTAAAAAGAGTCTTATAAAAAAATGGCAACATAACTATTGCTGTAATTTTCATACTCATTGGAGATTTATGACACAGACAATTTTTTGGAAGGGACCTCCTAACCTATCAGTGATTTGGGCTTGCACATTTCCTGGAAATCATATCTTGGAAGGCCTCTAAATACCACCTATAGGTATGACATAAAAAGAAGACTGACAAGCTACAAGGATTCTTGAAAGTGCCGGGTGGTGTCTAAGTATTACAACTAAAGCACGAAATATACCATAGTGCATGTCGCAGACTATTACGTGACGTAAGCTGCCGCTACGGGAAAAAAGTGTGTAATGTCGTTTTTCTTGGTGTTTAAAATGTTATCAGACTGATGCTTCAATCCCGTAGCACATTTTGAACCTTCAAACGAGCATTGTCAGTTGGCAAAATCTGCCGAAATCACTAAAACAACAATTAGGTCACCTCATGTTGAACTACACTGCATCGACAGTTGCATGACGTTTTGAACGTTTTATCATATTCTATATGTCTATACTTTTTCGAACCATGTCAATGTTTTTTTTTTGTTTTTAGTGGTTGGCACTATGTATTTTCTATAAGAATATTGTCTATTATCTATAGTCTGCAAGTTGAGTTCTGTTCAAAATATTATCTATGCATATAATATTGCAAGTAATTTTAACGTACGCACACGTAGAAACTGTTAAAATAATTGAAATTAGCATGAATAAATAATAATAATTCAAAATACTAATACATTGGAGTTGGCACTCTCTAATTGAGTTTAAAGAGGTGGTAATCGTTCAAAATATTCTGAAAAATGACGAAACCATAGACTAAATTTGTCGCCGTGACAGCGTGACAGTGACGTGACATGCATCTCGATTTGATCACAACTTAAGTAGCGCACATGTGGTAAGAAATAAAAAGAACTCACTGTCGGCATTTGGCATCTTCATTACGAAGTAGTAAACTGTTTTCTCTCGGATAAAGTATCACACCTAAATATGTTTTCATCCAAAAGCGAAATAAATAGGTATCTGGATTTTGTCTTGGGAGTGTAAAATTAATCGTGTACGTATTTTGGGTGGGCGCTAGACTGCCGCCTCACAGTTTGTTTCTGTTGAGGTTGGAAAAGTGCCAGCCAAGATTCAGACAAGGACAATTGTTGGGTGCAAATAACAAAATAACACCGAGACATTATAATGCCCAATTACTCCTAAAGTGAACATGTAACAAAACAATACAATATACTGAAGGGGATTCATCTGGGATAATATTAATAGTAACTCTAGTAACACCATAATGAAAGTTAACTGCGCAGATAGCATGTCTTCCAGTGCGCAAGAAATGAACTTGATCAATTTTCTCAGTTATACGTAGTTGTTTTCATTAATCTCAAACTACAATGAGCAGACAGTATTGGCTAGTTTTTAATATTCAATTAAACCCTGCGAAAACTAAGCCATAATAGATAATAGTCAAAAAATACTCGTCCATCTATAAAATATCTAGAATTATACAATTAAATCATACATAACTTTGAATATTTTATAGATAGAATAATATTTTTATCTATTATAGTTTGGTTAGGCAGGACTTAATGGATTAAAAAAATGAACCAACAATATGTGTAATAATGTATTCCTGATCCAACGAAAACTAATAAGTATGAATAAAAAGGTGTGCATAATTTTGTTGAATCGCCCAAAATATACCAAAACTATTATGGTTTAGTTAGGCAGGTTTTAATTGATTTTTAAAAACTAACCAATACCATCTGTAAATAAATTGTAGTTCAATAAAAACAAATACGTACGACTAACAAAATGCACTATCTACGGCGTATATAAACAGCCTACCTCCACCATTCGCTACTGGTATTTTCTCAACATTCCTTTAAAGTAAAATCTAGTCCTGGCAAGGAAACTGACGAGTGAAATATATTCTTATTCGTATTATATTCCAACTGAGGAGTGGACGCCGATGAAATGGTATCATGATTTAAAAAAATAAAATAATGGAATATTCCAATGGATTTAAGTTTTGTACTATTCCATTTGAGTTGTTTTTGCGACCCGAGTTTCGCCTTTCGGCATTTTCAGGCGCTGTGTACACTCACGAAAGGCAAACATACACTGACAAGGAACACTCTTAACACTAGCTTATATAATAAATCAATACAATAAAGTAGGTAAAAACTCCATTACCTATCTATCAAGTCAAGGGTCAACAATAAAAAAAATACAACAAACAAATTATGAATAGTTAAAGTGTTAAACTTAAAAACTAAAGACTTTAGTTTTTACGTTTTTAGGTTTTACACTTAGTGTAAAACCTAATTAGTACAAACCCCTATCCTATAATACACTCGTTAAGCACTATTATTATAATAAATCGTCAAAGCCTAATAATAGATCATTAGTATTTATAAACAATAAATATACTATACTCAAGAAAAGTGTAAATCGTCAATTCTAGGAACAATGGTAATGTAATTATTAGTAATTAGTAATGTAAAAATTAATGGAGTTAACTAAGTTACCTACTTTATTGTATTGATTTATTTATATGTCAAGCTAGAGTTAAGAGTGTTCTTTGTCAGTGTATGTTTGCCTTTGGTGAGTGTACACAGCGCCTGAAGATGCCGAAAGGCGAAAGCCGGGTCGCAAAAAACGACTCAACTGGAATAGTGCAAAACTTAAATCCATTAGAATTCAAATTCTATCAAGTACCTTCGGTCGATAGTATTCATATAATGGAATATTGTATATTAAAAAGTAAAAGCTCTCCGGTAGATATCGATATGCAATAGATTTGATGAACTCGTAAGTGAAAAACAATTATCACTATGCGTGGTCAACGGTCATGTGTGTTTCGCAAATTGACCACCTACTCCACTATTAGCGCACGTGTCGCTGGCGCATGCCAATTCACGATGTTACGTTATATTATTAATTTGTGTGGTGTTTTCCATCAGAAGGAGAGCTTTCTCGCCCACTGTGACTTAGCATTTCAAGGGCGCTTTATCTCAGTGGAATAAAAACGAGTTTATTAACGGTGGCTCTGTGGTCGAATGAATAGACTGCCGAACAGAGGTATTTTCCTATGCCGTGAAATAAACAAAAAGCACGCATATCAAACTATTATATATTTTAATTCTATTAACAATTATTTAAATTTAATTATTTTTATCAATTAAAGAACATTATTCTTTATTGCATATTATACATACTATTGAACAACCTCAGAAGGGCGGACATGCTCAGCGTAAGTCAAAATGGAGCTTTTATTGTATTTTCAAAGCATGATCCTCGACATTCCTTAAACTTTGTAGATAATCTATTAATATAATTTTGAAGCCTTATTATCCTTTAGGTATATTTATTTTAAAAATTTGATGACTTCATAAAGTATTTTTATTACATAAAATTGTATTCTTTTAAACCTCTCGCTTTAATGATTTAGAATATAGTCATATTTCAATACATGCATGTGCAGTGGTGTTAAGATTTTTTACATTTATTAATTTTTAAACGCATTTATAAAACCATTAGTATAATTTATGTTGACATTATTATAGTGAAATATTTACGATAAAAAATTATATTGATAATGTCTGTGATCCCAAATTTGACAAGAATTAGGCATTACATTATTTTACCTAACCAATTTTTTTTTAAACGGTACATGTTCAAACATGCGGGTTAACATGATCTTACTCCCTACTTCAGTTTTAGTTTGTCAATTTATGGCTACGGCCGTATGTTGTAGCTTAACCACTGGGGAATGCCAAAAGAAATGGCTTATTTCAAAAAAACACTACCTTATTCTTAGGTCAATAATTATTATAAAGCAATCATTATTCGTAGGACGTTTATCAGACTTGAATGGTCAAAGACATAGCTTATAATTAGTATCTTTAGAATTATCTTCAAATGTGTAAATCTTGCCCATTTTTTGAATAATAAAATGCCTAATTCTTGTCAAATTTGGGATCACAGAGATTATCAATATAATTTTGTATCGTAAATATTTCACTATAATAATATCGACATAAATTATAGTAATAGTTTTATAAATGCGTTTAAAAATTAATAAATGTAAAAAATCTTAACACCACTGCACATGCATGTACTGAAATATGACTATATTCTAAAACATTAGAGCGAGAGGTTTAAAAGATTACTATTTCATGTAATAAAAATACTTTATACAGTCATCAAATGTTTAAAATAAATATAAATGATAATAAGGCTTCAAAATTATATAAATAGATTATCTACAACGTTTAAGGAATGTCCAGGATCATGCTTTGAAAATGCAATAAAAGCTCCATTTTGACCTACGCTGAGCATGTCCCCCTTTTATGCAGAAATAAATTATTATGGAGAAAAATATGGATAGCAATAGGAAATTCCTCTAGGAATGTGGTGATCAGATGTAAAAACAATAATTTGGTCACCAGTATTCTTCAAAATATTACTATTTTCAATAAGGAGAAGTTGCCTGTAATGAGTTCATCAAGAAAATTTGCCAAGGCATGGCGATAGATTCACACCACATGGCATTCCTAGATAAAGAGAAACGGAATAAAGCTATTCTACCTTTTGTATGTCTGGTACTCCAGTTTGTCAGGTTACCTCTACGCCCTGGAATTAATGTGATATTATGGGGGTACTATAAAACAATATAAAATTCCCCTAATTTGAGTAACGCAGAGTAGAGCTGCGCTTTGTAGATGTCTTTGAAAAGGTTGAGGGACTTAAATGTGCCCTAGCATTGAAGAGCTCAACCATTCTTCGGGGAAGAGGCGATATATCGGATCGCAGAAAAATAATAACCATTGGTTTTTCAATATTATGTAATATGATCATGGCCCCCACATCCTGAAGCGGGCCCCCTACCTATCGTTAAGGATAGAGGCAGTGTGGTGCTCTACAGTAGCGTTTTCCAAATGGTGTACGCGATAAAATTAATGTGTATATTTAGTGTTTTTTTGCATATTTTAATACTATATATAATTTAATGAGTTGTCGAGTATCGATACACAATTAAAAATTGTATCGTAGGTACAACCAGATAATTTTAAATAACATTACTGAAGGAAAATAACGCCGCAAGCGACTTTTTTTACTATTAGAGCAAATTTGTGATGTGTCGTGTCATCATCCAGAGACTGCAGATAAAGGAACGGCTCTCAACAATATGTCTGAGACGAATTCTACAGTTTTTTTGGACAAATTGTCCCGCGCGGAGCGGGAAACCTGGAGAGACTGGTGGTTTTGGGTGGCCTCCAGAGAAGGCGAAGCAGAGGAAGAGCGTATGCGCGCTGGAGCGACCAAGTGAACGAGCTGACAGGAGCACCATTCATTCTGCCCTGCGAGAAGCGGAAGATCGGTCGCTCAAGGGATGGAAAAATTAAAAAGTGGTCACGATCCTCAGCCACGAGTGTACGACCAAGAAGAAGTTTATCTCATTTATCTGGTCGACTCTGGGCCCATGAAATATATATAAGATTATAATAAGGGATATTAATTAATAAATTGTGATCGTTTTCAGCAATTATGACGTTTAAGCTACTAATTGCTCTTGTTTGCAATGAAATCGGCAAGTCTTCGAGGAGAGTGTGCGGTCTGCTGGGAACCATTTAGACAGGACGTTCGCCATCTTTCGACCGTAACAATGTGTTATACATAATAATAATATAACCGAAGGCTGAGCCCCACTCTTAAAGAGAAGAGAAGATGTGGTGAACAGATATAGCCGGTCGAAAGATAATTTTAGATATTTCACGCTATGCAGTGTAGGGTCACCATCGTCTTTGATATTATTTATTTACCATTAATCAGAGGTATTACCCATGAAATCATCTTCTTCTTCTTATTCTTCTTATAGCGCCCGTACACATGCATGGATTTACTTGCACCAATAGTGTGTATTTTAAGACGTTGTTTTTACCTACCAAAAATACGAAGCTTGCAATTTGAGACACTTTTTTGATAATTTACAATTTCAACTGTGTTAATTAATAAATAAGTATCTGAAAACATTAAAAAGAAAACTTTTTTTTATTTTAAATCAAAGATAAACTTACAATTATTGTAAAAAATGTAATGAAATGTGAATTTGTTGAATTGGACCCCATCTGATTATTACATATATTTTTATGGTCGTATATATTATTAAAATTTAGTTTATTAAGTTTTCTAAGCATAGCCTAAATTTTTTTTTGACTAATTCATAGTTTTAATATTTTTATTATATCTATTTTAAAAACATCGATTTTTATAAAAAAAATATAAATGTGTATAACTTGAAATCCTTTTTATTTTTATCAAATCGAGCTTCAATATTGGGACCATACCTAAATAAAATGTTTTCAGATACATATTTATTAATTAACACGGTTGAAATTGTAAATTATCAAAAAAATGTCTCAAATTGCAAGCTTCGTATTTTTCCGCTAGGTGCCTCCGGTAGGTAGAGGTATCACCTTAAACTATCGCTATAATAACTGTTTATACGTAAAAGTGCTGACTGTGCAATCTCATACCTCGTTAACACGTGCATAAATTTTCTGTCGACAGTAAGTATTATCCCGGCCATAACAAGAAAATGTATGGGTAAACATTTATTATCCTGCAGTTGCAAGCGTGCATGCATGAATCATAAAATATTGGAAGCTTCTGAATTTCCATGCGACAGTAGGGATTTTTTCGATCTGCACCTGGGCATTAGAACGATATTGGCGAACCTGTCGGCAAAAAAAAACGAACTGAGAAATGAGGTTAACCGATTTTCACTACCTGTCAAATAGTACCATAAAATGACAACATCGCGTCTTGCTTACTTTTGAAGAATGATGTTGTAGAGATAGTCAGCACTTTTACGGGTAAACAGTTATTGTCACGATAGTTTAAAATATGGACTATTTTTTCCAGTAAATCCAAGCATGTGTACAGGCGCTTTCATTCTTCAAACGTAAGCGAGACGTGATATCGGCATAGTGTGGTGCTATTTGACAGATTCAGACAGTTTCGGACAAGTTCGTAGATAATCGGTAGACGTCAAAATATTCTGTTCGGTGTAGTTCATATTTCTTCCGGCAGGTTCGCCACTATCGTTCCACTGCGCATGCAATTTTTGCATACTATCTTGCAACTTGCACGATAATACGTATTCACACGTGAATTTTCTTGTTATGGTCGCGATAATACGTACTATCAACAGTAAAATCCATGCAAGTGTAAACGGGGTATTAGTGCTTGCCGAATTCTTATGGTCCAATGTCGTCAATTTGATGTGAATATAGAACCCAACCTCTTGCGTATTTTGTTTTGGTATATGATTTTAGTAATTACATTATAACTGAATTATAATATATTATGTCAAATAGCCTAGGAAAATAAATTTTGGAAAACACCATTGTATTAGATACTAAAAATATTATAGTTACTATATATATCGTTAGTGTTTAAAATTTAAATGATAGTCACACACTAGTACCTTTGTTAATACATTTATTATAGTTAGCGGAATAGCAGTTCGTCCTTAAAGTAAATAAAATATCCAAGCACTAATGCTATAAATTCAAAATTCCATTGTAATTATAACGATATTTTAACATAAAATCGAATGTCTACGTCTGGCGTAGACGTGCTACGCTTTCGTACTAACAACAATTAAATGGTGTTAAATAGATGGAATTCATTAATGAATATATTTCTATCATATTTATTTTAAAAAAATCTTTCCATTACATGACATTAAAATGTTGTAAATACAGGGCGTACCCTATTATAAAAATTTACCACCGAATAATATAATAAGTATGTATATTGAACTAAATGCCACAAAAAAATAGTTATATAGTACCTACCTATTTGAATAAATTTAAAATAATAATAAAGGTCTTGATTATTGATAACATAGCTATAACCATAGAGGTATTAAATAACTATAACATATGATAATTTTTTTATTTAAAAATTATTTCGTTGGTGAATTTCTGTAATCCATTATTTTTTATGGTATTTTTTCATAGTGCAGTCAACCCTGCTATTGTTTTGCATAATTATGCTTATGAACTTTTATTTGATTACTATAAATAATTATTAAATGATAATGTCACCTGTCAACAATATCTGTCATCTGTCACACTATTATAAGAGTATCATATCATTTTTGTTTTATTTAATGGCCCTGTTAAAATAAATGATTTCTCTATCTTCGTGTCAGTTTATTTAGAATTTACGCTTGCATATAATACAAAATACGTTTTTAGATATTCATTTTGGTTTTCTCTCATGCGTTATAGATAAATTAAGACAAATATATAATATTTGATTATTAATTTCTTGACTCTTGTCTTTATTGAATGAACAATTAATTATCCATGCCTACTGTAGAGATTATAATTTGATTAGATCATTGTGTATGTGATAATTATTAAAGCTTAAAATATGTAAAATTGTATCATAAATTTTATAAATATTGTGTTGTAAAACTGTATGTTAACAATAAAATTGTAAATATCTATTAAAACGAAACCGCTCTTGTGGGTCTATTCTTTACTTATCGACCACTAAAGTGATAAATATTATCAAATTTAGGGTAGATTTGTATCAAAGTATTAGTACTTATTGTAACAATTACAATAAGTTGGTTGTAATTGTTGCAATAAGTGCTATATTTTAACAGCACCTCTCTTTGCTGTGATAAAATTTAGAGCGTGATAGACAGTTTTGACTGTTTAAACGGATAACTTATTGTAACAATTATAATACCTCAATACAAATATGTAATAAATACTATCACTTTAGCGGTCGATAGTTGCCTTGTGTATAGAATAGACCCGTTGATAATATAATATAATAATTGTACGGAAAATAAAATGAGTGTTATTTCTATTAATTATTCAATTTTGTAATAATATATTATAGCTGGATTTATTGTCATGGATTTTTATAAATTGTGATGACCCTAGCTTTAAAATACCAAAGTTTTGATCTAAGCTTAATCCGTGAACGTCCGAAAGAAAATCGTGTACGAAAATTCACACGTAGGTAATCCTATTAACATGCGATGGAGCGTATTATTTTTGGTGAATTTTTATTAGAAAGCTTTTTGTAGATGTCGTATTTTATGCTTCGAATTGACAGGCCATGATATTTTAAGTAATAAAATTAGAAGAAACTTTTTGGCTACTCGGTTAAGTAGCGTTGTTAAAACGCTTTTTTCGAAAACTAAGCAAAAAATTGCAAATATATGTGTATTCGAATTAATGTCCTATTAATATTATATTTTTGTAAATAGTTTACACCCACGGTGGCCGCATATCTTAAGTGTTGAACTATCGCGCCGTGGGTCTTAGTCTCGAATCCTGGGTCTGACAACTACAAGTACACATAAATTGTTTTTTAATTTGTCTGTGAGTCAGGGTATGGACGTAATAGGTAGAGCAAGTGGCTGACATCCATTTCTTGTAAAAAACAAAAAAAAAGTGTTAATACAAACCTCTACCCTGTGGAGGCCCATATGATCCTATTAGGATCGGACATGGTCGAAAAAAAAATTACAAACTACTTTAAGGCGTGAGTTAGTTAGAGATTTTTAAATATACGTCAAATATATTATAATCAATGAATTATCAACAGCATACTATTATTTTTATATATTTAATAATTTATTCGGCTACAAAACATTCAAATCGTTAAAATATATTCTATAATATTTTATGACAAAAATGAATAAAATGAAATAAATTTATCGGATACTTTATTATTAATTTTTTTAACCATATCCGATTATAAGAAGATTATAATAGAGTGGAGGTTTTTTTGAAGTGATTTTTTTTACGAGAAATGGATATTAACCAATTATTGCTCAACCTATTAGGTTCATACTCTGACTTCAAACACACATTGAAAAACAATATTTGTATTTGCGAGATCTAGGATTCGAACCTAGGAACAACGATATTATAAGCCGACGATAAGCCGTTCGGAAATCGTGGGTTGATTGATATATATAATTAGCAATTTATTATTTTGTTTTAAACCGAAATCCCTAGCTAAAAATATATGAAGGTACTTATTTAAAATGTTTCATAATTAGAATACGTACGTATTCACTACTTGTATGTGAATAATTTTATTATTTAATAAGTACAAATTTCCTGCCAAAAAACCTATATTTGACAACAAGCAATAAGAAAATTTAAGCTTTATTTACAAAATATTTTTACCGACACTGCCTAAATACTCGAGGAAATTAAATACGTATCTGCAAATTAAAACAATTTGAAACTATGATATTGTAGTAAATAAATGTATCGAAGATTTATATGGTTTCTAAAAATTAAAAAAGTTTTGACGCACTCCTCAACTTATTGTAATATTGAGGTACCGACCTAGTATGTAAATAATGCAAGAAGAATTTCTTAGTATAACGCATGCTATATTTATATTTTATTCTAAGCGTATGAAAATAATAATTATGTTGTCATAATAATAGGTGAGAAATTTATTTTTGTACCGAAAAATGTAAAACAAACGTTATCACGACTGGCGAGTGGAGACCTCTGTGAAAATTTTCCTGAAACGATTTATCGGTGCAGAAGTTTTCTGCGTGAAAATTAAAAAACTTTCAATTTTCATCGATAGGCGTGGAATGTTTTGGTAAAATTCTTAATAAATCTGTCATTGATATTTTGAATTGATCTCTAAATACATATTAGAATAATTAATATTTATTATAAATTTGATTTTATTCGATTAATTCATAACTATCATATTTCAGTTATTATTATATAATATTGTTTATTCGTGATATCAATATAAGATAGATCACGATTTCAGTACCTACTTTGACAGGCTATCGGTGAACATTTATAAGCCAAGTATCCTGAATCATTTTTCACAAGATATTTTTATTCCTCTAATAAATACAAAGTAATGATGTTTTGTTATTTTTTGTTAATCCCTTTATATGAAAAAAAACTAAACTCTATCTACAAGTCACCTAAATGAAAATCGAAATTTATTTATACAAATTCAACCGAAATTACATATAGAAATAAGTACATTAACTTAGTAATTACGAAAATATTTTTCCATTAAAAAATTACCTCACTGGTTGGAAACAAAATGTATCAATTAACATAAAAGGTTTAACAGGGCTGTATTTTTTTTGTCAAGTTTGCGATGTCTAGTTTACTTCCGTTGCCCTTCGACGTACATAGTGACCAGAAACGACACGTGCACGGATGATACAAAATACTGTATAAAAAATGGGGCGACATTTTGGCGCTGCCCAGGGGCGGCATTTTGTCTAGGGACGTCACTGCTCACGATGGTCGCGCGGCTTAAGTATTGGCCTCTCGCGTCGTGGGTCCAGGTTCGAATCCTGGGTCTGGCAAGTACACACATTGTTTTCCAATTTTTGTATGAGTCAGAGTATGGACCTAATAGGTTGAGCAAGTGGCTGATATCCATTTCTCGTAAAAACAAAATCTGTCAATACAAACATCCACTCTGTGGAGGCCCATATGATCCTATTAGGATCGGACATGGTCTGAAGAAGAAAAACGTAGGTATATGATATATACCGTATATTATACTGGAGATAGCCATATTATAAAGCAACTCGTGACTTATTAAATACATAATACGTAAAGTAATATATACCTACCCCAATATTATTTCATTCAGTTGATCAGTGACTTTCTGATTTTTTTCTCATTCTATGTCGTATCATGTGAATTTTGGTAAATTTCCAAATAAACAGTACTTAAGCTTATGATTCACATATTTAAATGTCAAATTTAATACTTGCCTTCTAGAATTATCTTTATTAAAAATATTTTATAGGTGCCGAATTAATGTCAAAGAGACGTCATAAAAAAGAGAAAAGTGAACAAGAAATGATCCGATGTGGACTTGATAGATCGTGCATTTATTAAATCAACTTGACAGATATACAGTTCAAGAGCTATGTTAATATTACATATTATTTTGTGTAACTAATGTCATCTTATTTCTTATACTGAAAACATTGTGTGAAATTTCCAACGATAAAAGATAATAATAATTAACCTACGTTTTTAATTAATTATTCTATCTATAGAACTCTTTATAATGAGGTTTAAAACAAAGTTTCTTGTTAATTCTACGATAACTGAGTTATTTATATTTACTGCCTGGAAGAGATGTCAATATGCACAACTCAACTATTATCATAAAATTAACAAAATACCTTTAACACCATTAACTTCTTCTGCCTGTCTATATTACTATAAAAATAAAGGTTGTGATCAGTGACGTCCCGTGGGGGTAGGCTGATTGAACGTCGCTTGGGGGCGGCAGTTACTCAAGGGCGGCAAATCGAGGAGAATCATTTGGCATATATAGAAATAGCTACCTAAACTGAGTACTAATAACGAAAATATCTTTATTTAAAAAAAATCACCTCACTGGTTGGAAACAAAATGTATTAATTAACATAAAAGGTTTAACAAGACTGTAATTTTTTGTCAGGTTTGCGATGTCTAGTTTACTTCCATTTTCATTAGACGTCCTTGGTGACCAGAAAGGACACGAGCACGAATGATAAAAAATATTGTATAAAAAATGGGGCGGCATTATGGCGCTGCCCAAGGGTGGCATTTTGTCTAGGGACGTCACTGGTTGTGATCGAGAATCCTCGAGAAATAATCTTAAAAGGCCAATCTCGAGAAATTAATTTCTTATTATCAAATGATCCTTTATTACACACCTACTCTATGATATAATATTGATATTTTGTTATTCATTGCGACTGTAAGCTCTACATAAATGTTATCAGCAAGTTGTAAATGATCTGTTATTTTCAAATTACTCATAATTACTATTCCAAGTCTATTATAATTTTTGCGTTTAAAGGCGGACAATAATTCAGGCCAAAGTACCTATTCAAAATATTAAGATTGTCCAAGATTTTCCAGGAGCCCATTTTTTTAAATGCTTATAATTTGAAAACTGCTCCAAACACATTTTAAATTAAATGTCACCTCTACTCAATGACATTAATATGGACGAAGCATCTGGAAAAAAATATGACACTCACTTTTTTGTCGGGTCTGCCGAATGGCGTAATCTGTTCTAACGCCATTATAATAAAGGTGATATTGCTATAAATTCCCGATGCGTTTTGTCGGGTCTGCCGAATGGCATAATTCATATTTTAATATCAATATCGCTCGCTCAAATGAACATTGACTTTAGAAACACTGTTCTAACGCCATTACAATAAAGGTGATATTGCTATAAATTCCCGATGCGTGATATCGCATAATGGAAATTGTGAAATTTTGTCACGTGACGTCTACCTATACATGTGCGAATGTCGCGATTCGTCGAATTTACTTGATAGCTACTGTACTGAGTGCGTTGTCCATTAATAATGTCATTGTGTCATTGCCTCTACTCATACAAATTTTAAATATGCATAATACCATAGGTACATAACACTTTTAGCCATAATATATACATTTTCTTAAAAGAATATACAATCATACCCAATCAGACATTTCAATTACTTTTTAAGTTACAATAATCTATATAGATACTAAAATTCTCATTTAATTAATTAAATTTAGAATTAATTTAAATAAATACAATAGGTATGTGGCTATTTTTTTAATTTATTTTTAAATATGTATAAAGTTTTCGTGCAATAATAAATTTATACTACCAGGTTTAACCTATTACTATATCAATCAATTAATAATATTTCTTACTGATAACATGGGACAGCAAAGAGTTATGTATTTGGATTCCCATTAGTGTTGCTGTGGAGACGTCTTGGAGAGATCCAGCTTTGTGGAGAACATTTTCAGACACCATTTATATTTATTTCGTATAAAAAAATAACAAAAAATGCCGTTTGCACAATCACATTTTCACTTCACTTCATTATTTTTTTTGTATCACTTTTAAAATTGTAATTGATATTTTTTCTTCGAACCATTTCAGTATTATTAAAATATTATTATTACAAATCACTAATCATAATTAAGTTGTATGCATCATTTATTTTAAGTTTTTTCTCTCTTAGGACCTCAATAATGAAGCACGTATTTTATTTATTGTTTTGATTTATAAATCAAAAAAATGATTGTTTCTTTTTAGGCTGAAATTAATAATAGTGTACTACAGATAAGTGAAAGTGTATTTTCAGACCCCGTTATAAATAAATATTTTGATTAATGAACATGTACTGTAAACAGATTAGCGTTCATTTAATTTCCCACAATATTTATTTTAGCAAAGCTTTTAATATAATGTTTACTTAAAGCATTCATTTCAAACATCGGTAATAGCTTTTATTACAACAAATGTTGTTGTTTTTGATCTCATTACCAATCGGTTAATCAATGTAAAACTTTGATTTACCAATATATCACAAAAATAAGACATCGTATAAAGTAAACTTTGTAAACTTTTCGTATAGAATATTATAATATAGGTATATTACAATCAATATTGGGAGTTATTGATTTAATACCTGTCATATTATAAGAATCAATATCAATTCACTTATAATGCGTCATGTGTACTCAGGGAAAGTTCTATACAACAAACAGATTAGATAAGTAGATCATTGTGATATAAAATAATTACAAGATAAAAAGAACTCTTTATATATCGCGTTTTTAAATTTTCTGTTTAATCGTATAAACTAGACAATTCTATGTATTAATGAATACTTTTTTTTGTACTTGATAGAAATACTGAATAAATATAGAATACTGAAATGTCATTTTGACATTTCATATTGATTTCGATAGTAACGCACGTATATATTAATAATTTAGTTGCTAGGACCCCCTTAGCAACCAATAATAGTGTTTTACTTTTTACGAATTTATTCCGAAATAACTTCCCATACAAAATAGAATTAACTGAAAATGAATTCAATTCTGTTTAAAGATGGCTAAAAGTATTAAAAGAATGCATTGTCATCGTGTTTTGATATATTCTAAAAGTTTCAAATGTCTAGCTAGTCGGCAAGTTAGTTAAAAATCGATTGCAAGATTTGTATTGGACAAACAAGAAAAAATTTGTACTGGACAAACAAGAATATGAGCTAATAAAAACGTGGTAAAATAATTGGTTTTATCGTAATTTAAATATTATTACACATTTTAATTTGCAATCAATTATATTCTAAAACAAATGAGTACCTACATAATATATACAAAAATGCTAATATCGTTTTAAAATTATGTATATTTTTAATGTAACGTGATACCAAATTGCTATTCTTCAAAGAGGTATCTACATTTATTTTTTTAAACAGATTTTTGAAAACATGTTTTGAAATAAATAATTAAACTTCATTCGGAATATTTTTATGATTAAAAATGTAGACATACAAAGCACTTTTCTTTATTTTCAATGATTAATTTATTGTTTCTTCCAATTCTTTGTAGATGGTCACAGCAGTGGAAACTGACCCAATGTCCTGAAATAAAAAATAATGGAATCAATTAGTAACATTACAGGAATACCAATAATATAGATCTTTTTTAATAGATCGTATTTTTTCAAGACGATTGATACATTTTATTAGGCCGCTTGCATAAAAATAATCATCGAGCTTAAATATTGGGACCATACCTAAGTAAGATTTCATATAAATAAAAAGGATTTCAAGTTATACACACTTATATTTTTATAAAAATCGATGTTTTTTTTAAATAAATATAAAAAATATTAAAACTATGAATTAGTAAAAAATATGTACGAGAAAAAATAGAAAACTTAAAACTAAACTTTAACTTTTTTATTGTTTGTTTAGTTTATCTTTGATTTAAAAAAAATATTTTTCTTTTTAATGTATTCAGATACATTCATTAGTTAATACAGTTGAAATTGTAAATTATCAAAAAAATGTCTCAAATTGCAAGCTTCGTATTTTTCCGCTATGTGTTTCTGCTTGTATAAACATCCCCCTTAATGCCGCGTAAAAGCTTCTGTTTTGTATCTAACATTTTAACCAAACATCTTTTTTATTTCACAAAAATGATGAACATTGGTATATTATATTAAATTTTATCCCTACAAAGTCCAAGTAAACTTTTTTTTTATTCAGCGAATAACTCACAAGATTTTAGAATGTAGCATTCTTTATTGAACTTAAATAATTTGAAAACACATCAGAATATTCGAATAAAATATGGTGCCAGACAGGACCTGAACCCATCAGATTCGATCCAATGTGCTTTATCAATTAACCACATGCACCTTTCCTAATTACCACAAAATTAACTAATAATCACACAACTGAAGTAAGTTCGAGTCCTGTCCAGCACCAACTATATTTTATTCATAATTTATTATAATATGTATGTTTTAAGGTGTTTCTAAATTATATATACCTATATAACAGTGACGAAGGGTGGAGGGAGGCTTTTAAGATTTGACATAAATAGTGCACACTAAACTTAGTTGTTTTCATTGAACTTAGAATACAATTTGCAGATGGTGTTCGTTAGTTTTTTTTTAATTCAATTAAATTCTGCCTTACTAAACCATAGTAGTTTAGGTTTGCTATGGGCGATCTGACGTAAATAGTGTTCACTTTTTCAGTCATACTTATTCTTTCTCGTTGAATTAAGAATACATAATATTACACGTGGTGTTCGTTAGTTTTTTTTTTCATTAATTAATCCATGCCTATACCAAATCGATACAAATATTCTTCTATGTATAAATATCTAAAATGACGTATGGTTTAAGGCTGTACATCAGTTGAGACACGGTCTAAAAAGATCGTGGCTAGGCGATGCGCGGATTGCGGGTCGCGGGTGCAAATGACGCATGCCAAACGAAATATAATTTGTCATATAAATCCAACATACGTCCGTTTTATGTTCTGTTTATTGCTGATCTCGCTTACCAAAGCCTACCGCACAACTTCTACTGACGCGCTTGCCGTACTCGCGGGGGTGCTACCCCTCGATCTGCACGTCCAAGTCAGAGGATCGATCACCCTCCTCTTGAGGGGGATCAGCACAATACTCGCCGGTGTCCATCTGACACCACCGCAGAGATCCGAGGACGTTCCTTACAGGAAGACTGTAAGTGACATTGTGTACAAGACCGCATTTGCGGCATGGCAGGCGAGGTGGACCGCCTCCCCCAAGGGGCGGCACACTTACCGTTTTTTTCCAGACGTATTCTGCAGGCACCAAACTAGAAGACTCTAACCTTCGCACTGGATTAGCCAGTTCCTCACCGGCCATGGCAACTTCGCCGCCAGACTCCACGAGTTTGGCTTGATAGTAGATGGGCCGGGTTGTACCTGCGGGCATGACCACCAAGATGTTGAACACATCCTCTGGGATTGCCCGCTTATGGAATTCGAACGAGCGGAGCTGTTTGCCAGGGTCCGTCCTCACACGGGCCCAATTGGTCATGGAGATCTGGTAGCAACCGAGGCCAACTTTGCGGCATTTGAGAAATTTGCAGCGTCGTATGGGGAGCGGGATAGTCCCGACTCTTCCGTAGACTCATCCATTTCAATTCGTGACACTCAGTATGCGGGTACACAAAGCGCTTAACGTCAGCGGACAGCAGAGCCAGTCCAAAAACAAACATTTTCTTTCTTAACTTTCTTCTTTAAGCACTACGGTGCATGGTTGCAGCATCAGTCCCGTGCAGCTCCGTCTCGGGACGGAATGAGCACTTAAAATCACTTCTTTCAGACACGTTTAAAGCGTCATAGAAAGCGGCCGTGCATATCCACGGTTGTGCATATATGACGGGTGGTGGTGGGCACTTTAACGTATGTTCTATTAGTAACAATAATAATATATTCATTGACATGTTTTCTTTTTAAAGTAAATGGGTAACGTTTTTAGTCATCTTTACACGATTTAAGAATTAATACGTCCGTCGCCATCACGAAACAAAGTGACGTATTTCCAGCTCGACGTTCTCTCTCAGAATGCGAGCGAGTCCAAAATTTCGTCGCGCCTATAGTTGAAAATTATTTGCCGTTTCACTGATGTATCACCTTAATGGTATAATTTCAAATATTTTATAGATAAATTAATATTTTCTGACTATTATCTACTATGGTTTGGATCATGGCCCCAAAATTCTAAAGCGGGCCCCTAGACCAGGATATTTGGCGGGATATAGACCAGGATATTATTATATCTCTAAGGTTAAGGGCAATGTGATGTTCCACATTGTGTTCACAAATGATATAATTGTGTATACAAATGGTATTCCGTGGAACCCCACTGTTCCTCGAGATTAAATGAAGAGTATTTTTAGTGTTTTTTTTTGTATTTTTAAATAAATTCACTTGGATTATTGAGTGGTCAACAATCGTCACTATATTATTAGGAAACACTGATTGCGACCCCCTTTTGAAGTAGTCAAGTAACATGCAAACCTTTGCCATAATAGATAAATAGCTATTTTATCTCATTACATATACATAATATTCTACACGTGAATATCAATCATTATAATATATTACATTAAGTTGCATCGCAGAGCAACATATTTTTTAATATTAATATTTTTTCAGTCAAAATAGCGCTATACTTTTTTTTCAATTAGAACTTAAAACTAAAGATTACATTTTTAAAAAACTAACGAATACTATTTACACATTGTAGTCATAGTTCAATGAAAACAATTACGTTTGAATGACAATGTTTAGTATGCACTATTTATGTTGCATCTTACAAAGCCTACCCAGTGACGTCCTTAGATAAAATGCCACCTCTAGGCAACGCCAAAATGCCGCCCCATTTTTTAATCATCCTTTCATAACTCCAATATCTTACTTTTAATCATAAATACACTATTTTAATAGTCTCAACATTCAAACATTAAAATAAAAAAAAAACTTTCCTGGCCCTTTTTGTTGCACAGTCAGTAACTATGTCATCCAAATCTAATTTAAATGCCATCTCTGCTTCGATAGACAATATTGCGAGTTCACCATTTCAGATATATTATTAAAAATACACCTGATAACTTCAAAAAGCGATAAGTCCACATTTGGTCAAAATCGAGAAAAAAATACGCACGTATTCTTTGTATAATTTTACACAATATGTATTGATCTAGAAATTCCAAAACGCGACACAACCCTACAAAAAAAAATATTTTAAGTCTTGATTTATTACAAAAAGCGCCAAGTCCGTGTTTCATATTATTTAAAGCTTGGTTGATTTCGCGCGTGTTTAAGTCAACCAATAAGGGAACGTTCAATATTGAAAAGGGCGTCTCCCATGCTGTAACATCTGGTAAACTCATGACAGTGCCACGGAAATATGTGCCTTATGCGGAGTAAATTAAAAAGTGAGGAACAAATAGCGCTACGTCCAATTTTATTTTGCCTATATTTATTACATTTAAGACTTTATCGGTTGAAACAAATTGCCATTTAGTTCTAATTTCGACATAGAATACAAAGGAAATCTCACGTTTAAACAAATAATTGAAGCTTGAAACATAAAAACGTGGTTTCCCGAAAATATTGAATTGTGGACTTATCGCTTTTTGTAATTAGACGCCTCAAATCTGCACGTATCCTTTCTGGTCAAGCTAAACGGAAGTAAACTAAACATCGTGAACCCAACAAAAAATACAGTCCAGTTAAACCTTTTATGTTAATCTATACATTTTGTTTCCAATCAGTGAGCTGTTGTTTTAATGGAAAGATATTTCCGTTGTTACCAAGTTTAGGTAGCCATTTCTATATATACCTAATGATTCTCCTCGACTTCGACCGCCGCCCTTCGAGTAATTGCCGCCCCCAAGCGACGCTCAATCTGCCTACCCCCACGGGACGTCACTGAGCCTACCTCCATCCTTCGCCACTACTATATAATTATAAAAGTATGTATTTTTTTCGTTATTTTTAATATTTTCAGTGTTCTATTAAATTTGCTCTTCATCATTATGTCGTATTCATTCATTTACGAATAGGCAGCGACTTGTAAATTTGCCAATTAATGTGAGTAAAAGCGTTACTGACTCGTATACATATGCATGAATCACCGTATTTCAATGCGTATGATTCGAATAAAATACAAATTATCAATCTTCGTAAATCTCCATGATTCAGAGAAAAAAATAACAAGGAACCAACATGAATTTTGATGTAAAAGCTTTTTCATTATATATTAAGGGCCCACATGCTCAGCGTAGGTCAAAATGGAGCTTTTATGGTATTTTCAGAGCATAACCCTTGACATTTTTTAAACATTGTAGATAATCTATTTTTATAATTTGAAGCCTTATTATCAAATGTTTAAAATAAATATAAAGGATAATAAGGCTTTAAAGTGATATAAATAGATTATCTACAATGTTTAAGGAATGTCCAGCGTTATGCTCTGAAAATACCATAAAAGCTCCATTTTGACTTACGCTGAGCTTGTGGGCCGTTAATATAACTGATAAAGCTAATCCATCACGTTTTTCGTTGTAATGTAATAGTGGTAAATTAATTAATAACTTATTTTTGTGAGCCATTTCGTTAGTTATAATAAATTATAAAAATATATAAGAAATATTATTTTTAAACCTTTAGTGCATCGTGTAGCTACAGACATGCCCAACCCGCGGCCCAAATGACGAGTTTTTGTGGCTCAAGGCCCAATTGAAGTTTTCAGCTTTCTATATTTTTCATTTTGGTATTCATATATTTTTTTTAAATCTGGTAAATTTACCACATTTACAATATATTTTGTGACATTAGATCTTTCTTGTTATACTGCGTGCTAGTACCTGTTTTTATGCTTATGGCCGGAAAGATTTTTTTTAAATATTAAAATAAAGTCACAAAATTAATTAAAGAATTTGATACAAGATTCGCATTTATGCAACAGTATGAGGAAATTTTTAAAATAAGCAGAAACACCGCCTCCAAATTTAGAAATGGAGCTAATAGAACTGCAATCAAGCATAGAGTTAAAGTGCATGTTCGAAGGGAATAAGCTTGAGTTTTATCAGAAATATAATATCCTCGAAGATAAATTTCCAAAATTAAAACCACTAGAAATATGCATTACAGCAGCATTTGGGACTATATATTCATGCGAATCGTTATTTTCGAAATTAAATGTAGTAAAAACGAAGTTTCGCAGCATGTTGCTCGATGAAAACACGACCAATCAACTGCAATGTGCGTCGGCTAAATTACCAGTCAATATGAAAAAGATATCAAACAATATACAAAAATAAGTGTCTTATTAATTATTATAAGGTCATCAAATATTTTGAATAAGTTCTTTGTTTTTTTTTTTATATGTGTGGCCCACGTAAGCTCAGTAATATTTTGTTTGGCGATTTGGGTTGGGAACCCCTGTAAGTGACTACATTCATGACGGTCATAGATTGGTATCATAACATGTTTTTAATGCCATTTTTTACTTTGAATAAGTATCTACCAATAATTATTTATTATTTATTTACTAGTTAAGTGTTTTTAAAAATACAACTCGCCATCCCACGTGGTTCGTAAGTGGAGCGCCAGATTTCCTCTGGCGATCATGGTAAGTATGGAATTTCTTATCGGCTGTCATCCGAGTTTCCTAAAGTAGCAATCCTCAAAATTTGCAGTCCACTTTGGATCAAATACACGCTCAATGATCGTCTATTTTTAATTAAAATGTATTGATGACTCAGCAGTAGTAACAGGTATCGCTAATAAATCTAGTCATCATAAATACAGATACGGATTAGCATTACAGCAGCATTTAAGACTATATATTCCTGTGAATCGTTATTTTCAAAATTAAATGTAGTAAAAACGAAGTGTCGCAACAGGTTGCTCGATGAAAACACGACTAATTAACTGCGATGCGCGTCGGCTAAATTCCCAGTTAATATGAAAAAGTCATCAAACAATATACGTAAACAAGTTTCACATTAATTATAAGGTAATAAAATATTTTGATTAAGTTCTTTGTTTTTTTTTATATGTGTGGCCCAGTAATATTTTGTTTGGCGATTTGGGTTGAGCACCCCTGAATTGTAGCTGTAGTAATATTACATATTAAATTTTATTATATTTAATATATTTGACTATTTTTTCAGAAGCAAGTTCTATTACTCCATGACTAATGATATTTTTTTATAATAAATTTTAAAAACTGACATAGATGGTACTGAAACCGAATTATGTTAGTTTCTATATGACATGTGTGAAATTTGGATTTTACACATTTTTGTCTGAATAAACCATTGTTATTACAACGTTTTTATTAGCTCGTATTCTTATTTGTCCGGTGGTTGTTTGTCCAATACAAATCTTGCAATCGATTTTTAACTAACTTCCCGACTAGCTAGACATTTTAAACTTTAAGAATATATCAGAACACGATGTTAATGCATTCTTTTAATACTTTTAGCCATCTTTAAGTAGAATTGAATTCATTTTCAGTTAATTCTGTTTTGTATGGAAACTTATTTCGAGAAAAATTCGTAAAAAGTAAAACACTATTATTGGTTGCTAAGGGGGTCCTAGCAACTAAATTATTAATATATACGTGCGTTACTATGGAAATCAAAATGACATTTCAGTAGGTATTCTATATTTGTTTGTTTGTTAGTTTTTTATTTACTTCATATCAAGTACAAGTTTGAGCATATTGAGCATAATAATTCAACAGAAAATTTAAGAACGTTATATTATTATATAAAAAATTCTTTTTATCTTGTAATTATTTTCGTTAATATAATACTAATTTCAACAAAGAAAGAAAATATTTCCATTGTCATAACGGTACGGTACCCACTTTCATATTATTAGACATGTATATTTTCACGAAATGTATTTTTAAGACCTGCAATTCACAATGTATCATTTTATTATATGAAAGTCGTTTTTTGAATTAAAATTCTGTTTGGAATGTTTTATTATTTTTTAATTATTTTTTTCCATTGAATACACATTGGAATGACAAAAATGTATTACGTATAAATAAAAACAAAAATTCATGCATTCAAGGGTTAATAACATGACAACGTATTTAAATTTATACATGCTTCATGTTAAATCAAAATAGTATTTTCCTTTAGATAGTAATAATAATAGCGCCTGTACACGGGCATGGCTTTACTGGCAGCAATTGTGATTATTTTAAACTATCGTGACAATAACTGTGTACACGTAAAACTGCTGACTGTCTCTCCAATTCATTATTTAAGAGTGAGCGAGACGCGATGTTGTCATTATATGGTACAATTTCGTACTATTTGACAGGTAGTGAAAATCGGTCAACCTGAAAATTCGATCGTAGTTCTTTTTTTGCCACTATCGTTCTACTGCGCAGGCGCAGATCGAAAAAATCTTACTGTCGCATGAAAATTCAGAAGCTTCCAAAGTTTTTTGATTCAACCATGCAATCTTGCCAACTGCAGAATAATACATGTTTACCCATACATTTCCTTGTTATTGCCGCGATAATATTTATTGTCAACAGTAAATTCATGCACCTGTAAACGGGGTATAATTGCATGATGAATGTAAAATCCATTATGGTTTCATCTTTTTCATCCTAATGAACAGCATATAGGAGACAAGATTTCTCAAATTCCAAACTTTAGTTTTTGTATTTAAAGCTTTGAATAATATATAAATAAGGCATACAATTGCTAACCAAATCAAAATAGCTCTGGAACATGAGTATCGATTATCAATATTAGAAATTGAACACCACAGTTTACACAATAACGAAATGTAAATAAATAACATCTCGCATATTTTTTTTTTCGAAAAATGTGTCTTTTTGATGTTCGAATTTCGAATATCGACATCTTGACTTCCACAATTTACGACGAGTTTTTGAGACGATCCGCATGTTGATAAATATATACATAGTACACAAACTATACAAGTTGTCACCAATCTTTTTTACTATGAGCATCTCAAACTCATTTATAATATACACATTTAGTTTGAAAAAAGTTTTATCTATAAAATCGATTACATATAAAAGGAGAAAAAAATTAGCACCCGGAATAAATCAACATATTAGAGTCGGTGCACACAGACCGCAGAAAACCAGCATGCAAGCGTTAATATTGTTATTATAGACACCCAGTACTGCTACCTATTTGAGAAAATATAGTGTAGGACTCTGTAATGAAAAATAAAATCGGCATAGACGATATTTTCAAATTTGGGTTCAATATTGCATAAAAGTGGAATATTACGGATGCTTGTCAAATATGGCATTTGTAGATCCACGCTCGATCAAAAACTGAATGAAAATTTTATCATACATTGCATCATTAGCAAGGGAAACATATTTCATATTTTTAATTAAGTAACTATTTTGTTTATCTAACGAATAATTCATAAGATTTAAGAATGCAACATTCTTCATTTAGAGGTGTTTTAAAATTATGTATATTCGACATAAGTATCTACATAATTTTGAAAACACTTCTGAGAAAATATATTATAGCCAAAACCTGCATCTCTCGGGTTTCGCGCCCACATACATAGACCACTATGTTAAAGGCGACATACTTAATTGCGAAAAATTTGAACTGATGGCTCTTAATACTCGCTTGAAGCGCTTTCCAGATTGAGTAACATTGGCGATCGGCTTTTGTATTTTAAATCAAAGTAGGTATTTCTTTAATTACTAACTGACGTCACGGATCACTCCAAGATTTTTAGTTGTAACTTACTCGAACTTAATAATAATTTTTAATTAACTATTTTTGGTGTGGTTTTTTGGTCTATGGGCGTGGGCGTGACACCCGAGAGATGCAGGTTCGATTCCTGCGGGGTGTCCTACTTTCTTCAAAAAGATTTTTTCTATCGGTTATAATAAGTGTTTTCAAAATTATGTATCTTCAATACTTCATATTATTATTTTTTTGACCTCGTCCGATCCTACTAAGATCATTATTATGGGTCTCTACAGAGCGGAGGTTGTATTAACAGATTATTGCTTTTACGAGAAATAGATGTTAGCCACTTGCTCAACATATTAGGTCCATACTCTGACTTCAAACACACACTGAAAAATATTATGTGTATTTGCCAGACCCAGAACTCGAACCTGGGACCCATGACATTATAAACTGCTCGGTCATCGTGGGCGTGTATTTTCTCATGTTATATATTTTAATACATTGGACGCTAAAGACGCGATCAGTGCGTAACGATTAGGTGACCATTCGATATAATTAGCATTCTTTTTAATTGTGGTAATTAAAAAGTCATTATCCTGTCAGCAGTCATTAAGTATAATAGGAAAATATATTAATGACCTGTCACGTCAACTATCAGAGGTAGGTAATTATTATACAGAATTATAAATATTTCACAATGCTTGGGTACAAATTATCCATGTCCACTAAAATTTTCCGACAAATCTTTTTCAAGCTATAAAAACAGTTTGCCATTGTTTTAAAGAAAAATTATCAATTATATGCACACATAACTTAATAAGAAACTGACAACAGCCACACCACATTCATTTTTTTTTTTATAAAATTTGCCATCTTGAAATTAATAATTTATTTTCCTTGCCTAGCGCCCGCATGCTACCGGTTTCACATAGCTGGGGTGTGTATACCTAATTATATTTATTATGTATATATTCATATAAAAAACACAAAATACAACACTTGGCATGAGATTCGGTGGGCGCTCTGTGATCTCTTCAGTCCAGATGTAAACGGATGACGTCTTTCAGCGGTTCCCTCCCGAACCATTAAGACGCCTGTCTACTACCTATTTCCAGTAATCGAAATAAGACTATATTCGCGTGCATGTTGTGTGTCGGAAATTATAAATTTTACGGCGTGTGACATTATCTTTGTGTATTGTATGTCGATTCCTGTAGATGAGTGCTATATAATTAGTAAGCCTCAATCCGACATGGAAACAAAAGAAACTCGGTTCGGCAGAGAGTGAACAGAAGTGAATATTTTTGACAATGTGAGGTTTTTATTTAAAAAAAATATTGCAGCACATTTATATTACTTTATTTTAATAACTAGATGCAGCTGATCGTAAAGGTTAAACTTGTTATAAAACACGAAACAAACACTATACCTACTTCGTATTATCTGAATTAATTGAATACAATAATACCATAAGTTATTATAAAATTTTAGAATTAATAAAAAAAACGTTTCAAGTTCTGGTATGTAAAGTCCAGTTAAATCATGGGTAGTCAACCTTTTTATACCTATCGCCTACTTTTGTATCTCTGTTAGTAGTAGAATTTTCTAACCGCCCACCGGTTCCAAAGTAATGATGATTTATAAAGTAGGGAAGTAACAATACTTTAGAAAATTTATAAAGCAGAGTTACAGCAAGTTAAAGCATGTAATAATAATTACTTACCCAGATACTTGACCAAACTTACCAGACTTTCGTTAAATTTGCAGAATGAATCTTTATAAAATAACTTACTGTAGTTAAATATATCTTTTTATTTATACTTTGCATACATAGAAGCATGAAGTCTGATGAAATTACATTTAATTAATTAAATTATTAACGAGATCCTTGAGGCTGATGCTGCGAAACTAAACAGTGGATATCTGGCCCTACCGCCTACCATGAAAGCTGGAACACCCACTAGTGGGCAGTAGGGAACATGTTGACTACCCCTGAGTTAAATTGTAAATTATTGAATGAAATAAAACGAAATTCATATTAGAAAATATATAATGTTACATTAGTAGTAGATGAAAATTAAAGACATGTTGACAAAATAAGAATTTGGAAAAGTTCTATAATATTTTATGCACCTGTATGTACCTAATATAATTAATTCTCAATTTTTACACTATGATTTACAATAATAGTCTTGTGTGGTATTAACATGTTTCACGTTTCACGTATACTTCTTTCCTAAAAAGTGTACAAATTATTTAAAATAAACTCATAAAATACCCAAAAATATTAATTTTCATAATACCATATCACCTAATATTGTCGAGTTTAGTACTGAGAATATGTATTTGTTATTGTATCCCTGTCTTTCTTCTTTATACCATCTCTAAACAAATAGGTAAGTATCCAAAAACTTCATAACACAAATTGTTTATCGCATGCTTAATCTTGTACGGATCTGATGGACATGTTTTATTTTACTTGAGAAATAAGAAAAACACTTTTCAAATTAAAAGTAGTTATGTATTACAAATTCATATTATATCTAAGTTGTTCGTGTAAAACCACATATTATGTCGATTTTTGTAAAAAATTAATTTTAATTACGATCTGATTTTTCATTTATTTTCACTCGATCTATAAGTAAGATTTACAGGTACCTACATTTAAACTGTTAAAAATCGTTCATAATAATAATTATATTAATTTTAATTTAAGATAAATTATATTTATTATATATTTATTATATTTATATACAAGTATTTAAATTTATTAAAACAGAATAATAAGTAAAGAATTGCGTTTTATGTATTTAATTTTGTTTTATGTATGTACGATTGCATATTACTATAATATTTTAAGAGTATCTAATACCCTGTTTACATGTGCATAGGTTTACTGTTGACAGTAAGTATTATCGTGGCCATAACAAGAAAATGTATTGGTAAACATGTATTATCCTGCAGACCCTGCAGTTGCAAGCTTACATGCATGAATCAAAAACGTTTAGAAGCTTCTGAATTTTCATGCGACAGTAGGGATTTTATCGATCTGCGCCTGCGCAGTAGAACGATAGTGGCGAAGCTTCCGGCAAAAAAACGAACTATACCCATCTTGAGGTTAACCGATTTTCACTACAGTCAAATAATAGTACCATAAAATGACAACATCGCGTCTCGCTTACTGTTGAAGAATGAGATTGGAGAGACAGTCAGCAATTTAACTTGTAAACAATTATTGTCACGATAGTTTAAAATACTCACGATTGCTGCCAGTAAATCTATGTGTACAAGCACTATAATAGCTTATTTTCAAATCGCTCTTCTGTCAAATTTATATTTTCGAATAATTTTGTTTTACCAGTGCAGGTGTGTGATACTGACAACGCAGTTTAAAGAATGCCATTTGCATTATCTGGGGATTTCTCTAAAAAGAATCGTAAAATTTATATAGGTACGATGGATTTTCTTACAAACGGTAGATAGGTAAAAACTTCAATAAAATATAAAACCACCCTGAAAAATTTCCTCTATTTTATTTGAAACAAACTGAACGCAAGTAAAAGTTACTTCACATTATTGATTGAACGGAGTATATATTTTATCAGTCTTCGTTTTTATTGTGCTTTCCATAATTTAATAATTTTACTGCCAACTGTCAAATCCGTTAACAGTTTGACAGCTCGGAAATATAATATTTTTGGCCGTTACCCCGGAACGAAACTATAATTAAATAATTACTTATGGAGACTAAATATAACTAGATAGACATGGTGTGATATTTCATTAATTTGTTGCAATGTAGGTAACTAATCATTAAGTATATACCTACATAACTATTTCCATTTGACACATTCGTACACTGTCTATAAAAAATCACGCCAGAAGCTCAATCCCTCTGTAGGTAGGTAGGTACACATACATGATAATGGAAAACGAGTTGAAATATTTCTAAGTTAGATATCATACAACTTATTTTAGTAGCTTCATTAATTAAACATTCGAACATAGTATAATTTTTTTTAAATCTAGGGAGGTACCTATATATTTACTTATTCCATATTCAAAAAAATCATTCCAGTGCTACCAATTTTAGAAACATTTATTGCCTATGGTTTATTTTCGCTCGGAAAAGCGGCATGTCCGCATGTCTATACATAGTTGGCAAGGACATCGACACACACTCGTCCAAGTTACCATTGCTGCCAACTTACGCTCACTAAAGCGAAATTACAACTTTTCTCGAGGTTAGGGTGTCAAATACTAAACATGAAAACACTAGGGCGCCAACGTTATTTTATTGAACTATACGACGATGTACTTAACATACTTTTTAAATGTATCTACGCTATCTTTTAGATTAAGCAATATAAATAAATATATTTTCCAGATTAAATATAATTCATAATAATTAACAGATCGAATAAACTATGAAGAGAGAAAAATGTACCTCTCTCAAATCTGTGGCTGACAATATTGGGTCAAAATGCCATTGGCGGGAAATGCACTTAAATGTCAAATTATGTTCATAAAATATCAAGGCTCACAAAATATAAGAAAATAAGTTATAGTTTGTCTAGTAGCAGCAAGTAAAGCCTCCAAAACTTACGCAAAATGCCAATGAAATGTCATTTAGCCAGACAGACATATAAAGTTCAAAGGGTGTCTTGGTGGCTTTCAAAAGAAAATGTAACCAACAACTATTATCATTCTTTAAGAATATTATAATGATATTTTCAGTTATATATTATAATGGTTTTGATGATTTATTATCAATATCTACAAAATTGGGTTAATTGGTATTTTTATTGGGGTGGAGGTTAGGTTAACACATTTTTTGACGAGGAACAAGTCATTCGCCCAACTCACTGGTTTCTTGTTCGAATGTGCATTATATTTTGAACATGCAATGTGTGATTTTTGATAGAGATGGCCGCGAAGTGTCCATATGCTCCTTAGCTGGAGCATATGGACACCTCGCGGCGCCTCCAAGAATCGGTACTCCACGTGGGGTTAATTATAATAGTATTAATAAATATATAGATATTTATCAACACCGTGCTAGCGATCGGTGGGTCACGAACATATAAATGCCGTTGGTTCTCAAATTAGGTGTTTAGTGTTCCCCCTTTTTTATTTCCTTTCCTACCCCTTATAATATGACAATAAGAGGTTAATTTTTGGTTGTGGTCCATTTTTGACAACATTTTTCAATCAGCATTTATTTGCAGAACTTATTTAAATATTCCCAGGTATGTACCGCATAATTTATCATATATATACTTCAGTGGTTTTCACGCTATTTTCTTTCACTGCGCTCTAAAAGTACAAATTAATGGGATATACTATTATGAGCCCACTCTTATTCTCAATTTAATTTTTTTGGAAAAATTTGGTTTTTATTACATCTTCCATTAGAAATCCAGCTTCGCTAAAGCAATAAATCGTAAATTATGTGACGACGTAAGTTTGGTTGAGTTTTAGCACTCGGAAAAGGATACTCATCCTTCAATGATTTATAAGCCGTATAAAAACAAATATAATGTTATGTATAAAAAGTAATTTCTAAGATAAGGTAAGAGCAGTATCCTGCATTATAATTTATTATCGAATTAATAAAATAGTCACTGATGCACACCAGTAGCGAAGGGTCAAGGTAGGCTGTTAAGATCCGCCATAAATAGTGCACATTAAACTTCGTTAGTCATAAGTATTTGTTTTTATTGTACTAAAACTACAATAAACACTTTTTCATTCATACTTATTTTGTTTTCGTTGAATTAAGAACACATAATACTACATATATTATTGGTTGATTTTTTTTAAATGCATTAAGCCCTGCCTAAACCAAACTATAATAGATAAGTAATATTATTCTATCTATAAAATACCCAAAGTTATGTATTATTTAATTGCATAATTTTAGATATTTTATAGATAGACGAGTATTTTTTAACTATTATCTATTATGACATGGTTTCGTAGTGTTTAATTGAATAATTACTAACTAAGAACTAACTAACACCATTTATAAATAATTGTAGTCTAGTTTTAATGAAAAAAAATACGTATGTATGACTGACAAAGTTTAGTGTGCACTATTTATGGCTGATCTTAACAGGCTACCCTCACCCTTCGCCATTGATACACATATCGGCATATTACATTAAGATTGCTTTGGTATAATAAGCTTTTGAATTACGTAAGGCGTTGATGAGCAAACTTTGAAAACCTCCAATATTCTTAAAATAATTGATATTCTTAATATTTTTAAAACGCTATTCTACATGCATTATTATTATTATTATTCTGCAGCCACTTAATATATTTGTCTATGACTGGCGACGTATCCATTGCCCTAATTATAATATTCGCAAAAACTGAATTAAGATCGTCTCTTGAAATTGGTGGAAGTAGGTCATATAAATTTTCCAAGAGTGTGCCGAACGAAGGCAGACGATTAGATAATACGTTAAAATCTCTTCAGATCTTACTGATGAAATAATATGCCTGGTGTTCGTTTTCGTGACGCCATTTTAATTTTCATAATGAGCGCGCTCGCGTCACAATCCACCACAACAATGTTGGCAGCATTGTCGATTCAAAACTTTGTCTACGCCGTGAAATGCTATGGTCACTTCATTCTAAACTTATTTCACCGATGAAAATATTGTTAATAATTAGTCAAATTGTTTAATTTATTATTATTCAATTCCAATTTAATTTTAAACATATTGTGGACATTACGAATTATAAGCTTAAGACGTTCACAGCATGACATGAAACATTATTATAAAGAAAAAAAGTATGTAATAAAAACGATAAAAATGAAAATATAAAAAGAGTACATAATAATATAAACAAATAAAAGCGGTGAAAATACAATTATATATCTATAGAAGTTCAAAGAAGTATACAGAGTTTGCTAAGTAGACCCCATAGTGTTGGAATGGCCAAAGAGAACAACTTATACATAGCCAATAAAGTTTCCACAATAAATACTTGTAATCCGGTTGGGTAAATATTTATTTTTAGTTGATTAGCGGCAGCTTTTAACAACCCACAAATTATATTTGCCCTACCCTACCACTACACTGTAAAGGAGTCGTTTCTGTTTTACTTGTGTTTAGGTACGTTTGTTCAACGCGTGCGTGCTACCTGTGCTCCTGTATAGTTGTGAGACATGGCATCTTACTAAGCTTCAAAGGTCTCGGCTTTTGAGCTTTGAGAATCGGTGTCTCCGCCGAATCTTAGGGGTACATTGGTACGACCGCGTTACAAACACTAGAGTTCGTGAGCACACACGGCAGCCTTTGGCGATTGAGGTTATCATGAAGAGACGCTTTACGTGGCTGAGACATATGTTCCGGATGCCGCCAAAAAGTGCGACACTTCATACCCTTGTGGCACAGTTTCAAGGGTTCCGTCGCCAAGGCCGGCTCTCCCTCAATCTGCAGCGGTGCTACAATCTACTCGCTGCAGGTCTGGCATGGCGGGAGGCGCGAGAGTTGGCGATGGACCGAGTGAAGTGGCGCGAATTTGTGCTTGCCCTATGCCCCAATTCTGGGGCATGCCGGGGTAAAAGAGGAAGTTTGAGTACAGAAGTATTTCATCAATTAAGTGTGTGTTATATTAAAATTCTTATTTTCTAAACTTTTTCGCTAGTTTCTTATCATCTATGGTGATTCAACATTAACCAATAACAATAATCTCTCTTACATGAATGTATTAATTTTGACGTCGCAGAATACGATTACAATTATTATTAATATGTAATAATATTTGTACCTACCTTTTTACCAGCTTTTCACCTACTTTAACCTGTGGGTGTGTTATATACACAAGCCGGTTATCGACCGCTAAAGTGATAAATCTTCTTTTCTTTTTTTTCTTTCGACATGTCAGATCGTAATAATTGGATCATATGGGCCTCCACAGAGTGGAGGTTTGTATTAACAGACTTTTGTTTTTGTGAGAAATGGATGTTAGCCACTTGCTCAACCTATTGGGTCCATACTCTGACTCATACACAAATTGAAAAACAATATGTGTACTTGCCAGACCCAGAATTCGAACCTGGGACCCACTATGCTATATATCGAGGTATTATATTTGTTACAATAAGTTAGCCGTCTAAACAGTCAAAACTGTCTATCTCGCTCACAGCCAAGGGAGGTGCTGTTAAAACACGTGCTAAACAGTGCTAGTACTTTGATACAAACCTACCCTAGATTGCTGCCGTAGAGGCCGTAAAGGCCGAAAAGCAGTCTTGTGTATAGACGCGCTGAACCTGGTTTTTTCAATTTCACATTATCTCTCGAGTCTTAAAGATTATTTGGGCGTAGCACTTTTTACATCGTAATAATGTTAACGTAGTATTTATCACGTCACACTAAAATGTTGGCAACACTGATTCTGTCGATTTGTCAACGTCACAGTTGGCCGACATAAGTCCCTGACGTTTAGCGCGTACCTACATATTATTATATATTATATACTGCATGCTAGTTTATTTTCTCCACACTGACACAACTTCATATGTTATATTGTTATTTTAAGTTTCCAACGTAGGAAAGGAATTTGTCAATCCAAATTACATGTGCTAACTTTGGATGCCAGTAAATCTTGCATACCACTATTCCATACTTATGTATTCAACCACGTAGATATATGTAGAAACACAATCTGCTAAGAGACCTACACATTTTAAATGAATGGAAAATTTATGAAAAATGAGTATTTTCTAATGCTTAAAAAGTAGTTTCTACCACATAGTACAAGAAAAAATATCTATTAAATATTATATTCAGTATCTGGTTGACTTTTAATCGGTAAACATATTTAATTTGTATCACCAGGGTACAGTTTCACAGGGTACATTTATTTGTCTTGCGTAAAGTATATGCTTCATAACTTTTCACTCCGGTCCTAGGATATACTCTAAAAATGTTTTTTTTTCATGTATTATCTATTTAAATTCTAATGGAGTCAAGCTCTGTACTATTCCATTTAAGTACTTAAATGGAATAGTACAGAGATTGAATCCATTAGAAATTAAATTCAAATTCCATCAAGTACCTTCAGTCGATAGTATTAATATTATCTATTTATTTATTATTTTACTTATTATTATATGTATTAATATACATGAATATCATTTGATCTAATTTTATGCGAGATAATCAGGCAATGAGGCTACTCCTTAGTTAGAAACAGACTTGAGAGTGGGTCTAATGTTTAGACCCCGCATCAGTTAAAGTTATAGCCTTATGGTGAAGAAGGCCCGGAAGAAATTGTTGAGACTCCTTTACTTTCGGCTGTATGGATATTATCCGTGGCTCTATCCGACTGACTTTCTCTCAGGTATGCTTACAAACTGTAGCTTAAAATTTAGAAGGGATCTTTATTTAGCTACATATTTTTTCCGACGTATACGCGGCGTAAATGGAAACTCTGCCATTCTTGGTGGTGTTGGCTCGTGTGTCTCTGATAATTATCTTAAGAATCGAGGGCATCCGTTGTTTGTTCTCCTAAGATGTAGAACTAACCTGCCAATTAGTAATGCCAATTGGGAGGACAATAACCATGTTTAATGAAATCGCTTCGGATATTGATATATTCCACTTACGTAAGGTGAATTTAGCTGGACGTTGTTTTAAAGGTTTTAAAGATAGGGTCTATCAATAGTTCACTCTGTGTGCTTCCATCTACTTTTATTTTTGTTATTTTATTTTATTTCGTATTTTAAGTATTTATGTGAAATAAATAAATAATTTTGAATTTTAAATACAGAATAGACGATGGTGGTAATCAAAGTGGAAGGTGGTCTTAGCCCACCCCTGCCTATAGCCTATAGTACTATAATATATTATAATCATTAAATACTACTTTCGGGAGCATTATTTGTTTATTCTCCTAGGGTCAAGAACTAACCTGACATTGTTGATGTCAATTGATGATGACAATCACACATGTGTTCAACTGAATCACTCTGGATAGTGATATTATATTCCACTTACGTGAGAGAAATTTTTGGAACGAACTGTTTTACTTACTCCGTGTAAAACTATGTAAGTACTTTTTTATAGTTTTTGATTTTTGTATTCACTTTTCTTATTACTTTGTTTATGGTTTAAGTATTGTTAACACTTTATAATCTTTGTTTCTTATGTCATATTGTGAACATTCTGAATTTGGAATTTGTAACTTTCACTATATACCTAATGTAAAATAAACAATAGTGTATTATCCACTCTGAAGAATGCACGTGGATATACACGTGTTTGCAAATATCCACACAGTACTTTCTCGAGCTTAATATATTGTCAGCCATTGGCTACTCAGTAGTCGGAAAACAATATTATACATAGTCATATCCAGGATAATAAATACACAAATCAAACCGACCTTGTTTTTGTGAATCGGAATTGGAATATAGAGTTAAAATATTAATTACTATTTTTAATTTGTACCTATTGTGGATTAAAAAATATCAAAATAATAATAATACCATGTAGGTACCTATTTTCCGTGTCTGGAAACTTGTACGTCTGCAGTTCGCCATATCACACTGCACCGTGAAATGTTGTATCGGAAATATATGGCCGTATATTAAAGACCGTCCAACGTCTTTCGGTCGTATTGTACTGACATAGAAATCATATCTAAATAAAACATAGTTTTTGTCGGTTTACATTTTACAGGAAGCCAGCAGCAAACAAGTTTTGAAAATAGCCGATATGCTGGATTATTTGTTAGGTTAGGTTAGGTTTCCATTCTTGAATTTATGAATTTTACCAAAATCAGCCATGCAAATTGAATTAATGTTCATATTGAATCTAATAAAATTGGAGATCGTATAGTATACGCTCATCTCATTCCAATAGAAAACTCACGGCGAGCTGTGCCACGGTGAAATGTTTTACGTACAATTTACATGTAAGCTGGCTCTCACATCAGAACTCGCCACAACACGGTGACCCAGTGTTACATGTCACGACCTCGCATATCTACCTAGCGACACTATATACTCTAGTTGGACGTCAAACGACATTATGCAAATATGTCATCAGACGCGGAAACAGCGATTATTATGTATTGGTACTGCAGAAATTTGGATTCATCCGTCAATTATGCATATATCGATGCACAGTGCGACCTGACGACAAGATAAAATGGCCTACGAGAGCGGTTTGCGCAAGCGCGTAGGCTAGCTCATATTGCCAGAGCCGATCTCGACAAGTAGGAAAGTCGCATGCGAAATGACGATTTACAACACCGAGATGTTTTTTTTTCAAACAAACAGTCGCATGCGACCAATCTGCGGAGCAAAGTGTGTTTTGTGAATAACGATGACGTCACATCGACGTTTTCGACATGTTGCTAACAAGGCGAGTTTTGATGTGAAAGCCGGCTAACCCCTATTTTCAATGCGTGCAAAAGAGTTTTTAAACGAATATACTTATGTTTTTTATTTAAATGTCTAGTAACGTTGTGAAATAGCTATAAATTAAACGTAAAATAAAACGATTTCTTTAATAAATTATTTCTTAAACGTTTTTATTTATTTTTAATCGGACGAAGTTCATTGTAAAGCTCACATTTAGAGAACCAAGTTATAAATAAACGAATGAATGTCTTGAAAATGTTAATTGTCTTCATCTCGGCATTTTTCTTCATTTTTTTTTGTTGTTGACAACTATGTCTTCCTGCACGTGTTTCCAGCGATCCAACACAGTTTTGATAAAATCATTATTTTTAACCACAGGAATATAAGACTGGAATTAGATTAAAATAGCCGACATAATATAAAACAAACACGTTTTATCGATATCAAGTCTCAAACTTGGCGAAGATCGTCGGGTTTAAATGTATCTTTGATAACGTGAATGTCTTGTGCGTATTGTCACACAACTCGCAATCATTCTGCTCGGTGGTCACTTTATTACATCCCGACGACTTTTGATTCAAATTATAGTAACTGATTAACATACATATTTTTCATTAATTGGTATTCAACGATAATCGTAGAAAAAGTAATTGTTGTGTTTATAATATGGCATTTTGACTTAAGACGGTACTTCAGTGAAACGGCAAACAATTTTCAACTACAGGGCGACGAAATTTTGGACTCGCTGGCAATCGGAGAGCAAAAGTCGAGCTGTGAACACGTCAATTTGTTTCGTGATGGCGACGGGGGTATTAATTCTTAAATCGTGTAAAGATGACTAAAAACGTTACCTATTTACTTGAAAAAGAAAACATGTCAATGAATATAGTATTATTGTTACTAATAAAACAATAAACAGAACATTAAATGGACGCATGTTGGATTTATATGACAAATTATATTTCGTTCGGCATGCGTCATTTGCACCCGCGCATCGCCTAGCTACGATCTTTTTAGACTATGCCTCAATTGAGGTATAGCCTTAATATCCAATGCAGGTACTTCACTTACTGTCTATGTGTGTATTGTAATGATCACGTATCTCTCAACATAGGCAGTTTTCGCCACCGTATATTACCTATATATATAACAATATGAATTGTTGTTTACCTACTCAGTTAGAGTTTGAACCAAATATCTCCTGTTTGCTATAATATTACTGTACAGTATTCGCAGTAACGTCCCTAGACAAAATGCCGCCCCTAGTCAGCGTCAAAATGCCACCCCATTATAAAGTATTTTTTATTATCCTTTCATGACTTCAATATCTAAGAAATACATTCATTATTAACAAAAAATATACTTACCACAAAATTTAATTTAGATGTCATCTCCACTTCAATAGATAATATTGCGAGTCCACGGTTTCAGATACATTTAAAAATACACCTGACAACTTTCAAAACTCGCGAATGACTGGAAAAAATATTTGGATAAATTAATTAGGTACCTAAGTATGTACCTACCTATAATTCAAATATAATTCGCAAACCTGCACGTGTCATTGCTGGTCATCAAGGAGTGATTTCCAAAGACAACGGAAGTAAACTAGACATCGCGAACCCGACGACAAAAATACAGTCTTGTTAAACCTTTTATGCTAATTAATACATTTTGTTTCCAACTAGTGAGCTGATTTTTTTAATGGAACGATATTTCCGTTAATACTAAGTTTAGGTACCTATTCCTATATATATTAATTTAATGATTCTCCTAGATTTGCCGCTCTTCGAGTAACTGCCGCCCCCAAGCGATGCTCAATCTGCCTACCCCCACGGGACATCATTGTCGACGGGACGACATTTTTTTTTTTTTTTTTGAAGTACTATACCTACGACCCAAATAGGTTGGGCGGTCTTTAATATACGGCTATATATTTCCGATACAAAATTTCACAGTGAAGTATGATACGGCGAACTGCATACGTACAAGTTTCAGGACACGATATTATGTATAATATACGGTGCCGTAATTAGGTATGAGTTACGTAATATTATTATGTTGATTGTAGGTATTCAAGTTTCATTATGAATGTCACGGATGAATTTTCATTACCCCTCATTCTAAATTTAATATTGCCAACTGTAAAAAAAATCTATCAATCAATTTGCAAAGCGTGAAACGTCAGAGTTCAAGTTTCAAAGCTCTGGCAACACAATGGCAGCGGTCTGCGTGAAATAATAACTAATATTAGTTTTGATTCTGTCGACAGCGAGACAGCTCTATATTATGACAACACTAAAAACTGAAATGTTTAAATTTAGAACGACTATAGAGGCGAGGTTGTAGCCTTCTCCCACTAGGCGGAGAGCACAACGATTCTCAAATAGGTATACACTATGCAGAATTTATTAATTATCCAATGTGGGGAATTAATACGTCAAGGCTATTTTTTTATACAGTTGCGTCCGGGGGGGTTCTCTCTATTTGTAACGCAATCATTACATAGATCTTTTTATTTCTGTGCTCGTATCCGTTATCGGACATCCGGTGACGATTTTCGGTATATTTTACTATTGTCTAGTGCTGCTCAGAGCAGGCATGGTTTTCTGAGCTTACTCCAGTAAGAAAGACCCACAGACCTTCTTTCTTGCCAGGATCTCGCTTACTAGATATTTTCACGTGCATGATAACATGCAGACAGTAGCGAAGGGTGGAGATAGGCTGTTAAGATCTGCCATAAATAGTGCACATTAAACTTTGTTGGTCATACGTATTTGTTTTTATTGAACTAAGACTATAGTTTACATATGGTGTTGGTTAGTTTTTAAAAATCAATTAAACCCTGCCTAACCAAACCATAATAGTTTTGCTATACTTTGGGCGATACGACAAAATTGTGCACACTTTTTCATTCATACTTATTCATTTTCGTTGGATTAAGAATACATATTACACATATTGTTGGTTATTTTTTTAATTCATTAAGCCCTGCCTAAATTAAACTATAATAGATAAAAAATATTATTTTATCTATAAAATATCCAAAGTTATGCATGATTTAATTACATAATTTTAGATATTTTATAGATATACGTGTATTTTTTGACTGTTATTGATTATGGCTTGGTTTCACATGTTTTAATTGAATTTTAAAAACTAACCAACACCGTCTGGAAATTGTAGTCTTATTTCAGTAAAAAAAAAGATATGTATGTAAATAAATCATTGTCACAGATTATGAAATATATTCTTATTTCATTGCTCTAAATATGATATAACGGTATGAAATTATCAAAAATTCTAAAACTTGATGAATCAGGATTACTTGACACCGCTGAAAGAAAATGCCTTCTCGATAACTCTCAGAAAATTAATGGATGACGCCTATGTTGTAAAAATCGAATAAAAAAGATTTTAGATCGGTACCTACCACACTAACTAATTGAGTTCGCAAAAAACCTCAAATGGAAATGGGCTGGACACATAGCTCGAAGAATGGACAATCGTTGGACAAAATTAGTCGCCCAGTCGTATCCAAGAGGTACAAAACGTCCGCAAGATACCTAGATGCCGCTGGATCGATGAAATGTTAAAGTTCTGCGGAAGTACGTGGCAACGCAATGCACAGGACCGAGAGTAATGGGATCAGCTTGGAGAGGCCTTCATCCAGCAGTTGCAGATGGAAATTAATGATTTTATTTATTTTAAATATATGTATCAGTGGCGAAAGGTTGAGGTAGGCTGTTGACATTTGACATAAACAGTGCGCACTAAACTTTGTCACCTATACTTATTTGTTTTAATTTTACACTATGTAATACTACTATAGGTATAATATACTATATACAATACAATTTGCAGATGATGCTGGTTAGTTTTTAAAATTCAATTCAACTCTGCCTAACCCAAAACATAATAGTTTAGGTATGCTATGGGCGGTCCGACAAAAATAGTGCACATCTTTTTAGACATAATATGTATTTCTTATCATTGAATTAGACATATTACAGAATATGGTTTTGGTTATTTTTTTTAATTCATAAGCCCTGCTTTACTAGATAATAGGTAAAAAATAATCGTCTATTATATAAAATATTCAAAATATTGTGTATGATTTAATGGGATAATTTTAGATATTTTATAGATAAACGATTATTTTTATACTATTATCTACCATGGTTTGATTAGGCAGAGTTTAATTAAATTTTAAAAACTTGCAAACACTACTCATTGTAGTCTTAGTTCCATGAAAACAGATAAGTTTGACTGACAGAGTTTAGTGTGCACTATTTATGTCAGATCTCAACAGCCTACCTACACCCTTCGCCATTGATAAGTCACTAACATCTCAATGAAGTAAATGCAATAATAATTAATAGACAATTATTATTGTTTATATTAAAAATTTATTATTACCTTTCAAAATATTGTAGTACGGCTTTTGAATAAAGGTGTGTTGTGGTAATTGCCTGTGACATTTAGAGTTTGTATAAGCACTAATGCGATGCTATTAGATAAAATTATGAAAATAGTCGCTGTATAAAAGTACATTTTCTCTAATTATTTTTATTTAAAAACCATTTTTTTTTATGTTTCATTATTTACATTATTTTTATCAAATTATATTTGCAATTTTTAGAAAAATGATAATGAAAAGTATCAATAAAATTAAAATTAATATACATAAGTACATAATAAACATAATTTAATAACAATAACGAATTGTTTCACCAATTTTAAGAATATTGTCGGTAAGATTAATAATAATTAAAGTAGAAAGTAGTAGATTTTTGGGTTTTCATCGCGTGTCCTTCTTCCTTCTTTATTCTACGTTTCGGGGTCGTTGCAGTGGCCATTATCAAGAGATGATATGTTTTATGATGAAATATGGGTCGGTAATAAAGGATATTTTGCACGATTGGTAAAGGAGGCCATTGAAATTCATAGAAACCCTGAAAATATTAACAAGGATGATGTATTACGGTTAAAAACGTCGTGGTTTCCGGCACTATCAGCAAATTCCACATTACTCTGAGCAACGTTTGCTCTTAACTAATCGGATTCCTTTTGACATTCTTAGTGCAACGTTTACATTCATATACCTACACTACATTTTCATCATAAAACATACCATCTGTTGATAATGGCCTCTGCAACAAACCCGAAACGTCGAGTAAAGAAGGAAGAAGGACACACGGTGAAAACCCAAAAATCTACTACGATAAAAAACGACCGTGAAAGCCTCAAACATTATATAAAAGTATTTCTAATAAATTACCACAGATTTACCATTCAAAATATACATAATATAGTGTCAAAAACACACACAGAACTAATGAGAACTGAAATACCTAACGGATTTGGAGTAACAGGCGATCGATCTCAAGTGTGTAAGAATATGGGATAAACTTATACAGGTGTCAAGAATGCGTCTAAGCTAGTCTTTTGTTCTGACAACTGCCCTCGGTTTATGACACTCATTAAATATTGGTGTATTTGAAGGTCTCAACGCACGCTATTGCTCGTCTATAATGTGTGTTTCATTTTCGTAGGATACTCACACATTCAAAACCCTGCTTCAAAATGTAGTGTATTCATAATTATGAAAATAATAATGTCATAAGACTCAGACCGGTTAACAACATTAACAATTTAATTCATAATTTAATACATCATTTTTAGATTTAAATTATTTTTTTTAAATACCGATTTTATTTTTACAATACTGTACAGTTAGAAATATCGGTACTGTGATGGCAGACGGTTATAACTGCTGTTTTTTCACTTTTTTTAGCTTTCTTCCATAATCTATTTCAAATTGTATATTCTTTGATGTGGCAAAATATTCGAGATGCAACTTTATCGGTCACAAAGTTACGTTAAAAGATATCTGCATCTGACCAACTATGAAAAAAGTTTATATGGCAAAAAGATATATCTGCGCGGACCTGTTAATTACTAATTAATTACCACATCTAAATAACATACTAATTATATATAATGGCCAGGTAATGGGCAACGCAATAGTTGCATTGGACGCACGTTATTAGTAAAAACGCGAGATAAATAAAACCTCAATCATTTTAAAAGAAATGATTTGAGGTTTGTATTGGGATGTTAATTCCGCTTATTTTTATATAAAATATTTCAAAATATCTTCTTAACTAACTCTTGTCAGACTGATTTCAAAACTTTGTTTTTGCTCTCCTGTAACAGCAGTTATAACCGTTTGCTATCACAGTACCGATATGTTTTAATAACTATTACAACGTTTTTCTTAGTTCGTATACTTATTTGTCCGGTTGTTCTTTGTCCGGTTCAAATCTTGCAATTGATTATTAACTTACTTCCCGACTAGCTAGGCATTTGAATCTTTTAGAATATATCAGAACATGATGCCAATGCATTTTTTAATACTTTTAGCCATCTTAAAGTAGAATTGAATTCATTTTCAGTTAATTCTGTTTTGTATGAAAAGTTATTTCGACACCGTTATTGGTTGCTAGAGGTCTGGGGTACTAGCAACTAAATTATTAATACATACGTGCGTTACTATGGAAATCAATATGACATGTCAAAATGACATTTCAGTATTATTTCTACCAAGTACAAATTTTTTTGATCGTTTAAGCTAGTCGAGTCAAGTTTATATGATTCAACAGAACATTTAAAAACGTTGTATATAAAAAGTTTTTTTTTTATCTTGTAATTATTTATCAATAAGGTGAGGATTTAAATAACTATATGCTTATATTATATTATCATAGTATTATGTAAAGTCTCTGATAAGTGATAGGTACGTTAAGATGGGAACTTTTTAAAATGAAGAAGCAACTATGAATTTTATTAATATTATGGTTTCTTCGCTAGGAATGTATTCGAAGCTAAATATACAACATCTTATCGACTGTAATTGATTGAAGTAGATTTATTACGGTCGTTTTACTGAAGTTCTTAGAAAAGAGAGGTAAGTGCACAGATTCAATTTAAAACAAGTAACAAATACGATAACATAATATATATATATAGTAGGTAAGGTATCTACTGTCAATATTTGGGAAACGTTGTGATATAAGACCTATTTGCTTCGTATATTGTGTGTTTGTTTGGTAATCTGACGTTTGAAAGGCGATATTGACGATTAATTATGAATTCAAAAGAAAATGTTTAAAAATAGTAAATCTGATATATTTTTCGGCTGCTATTTGTTTGTTTTACGATGAAATTACGTGATGATTGTATTTCGCTTTTTGACTCCACAAAAATTCGATTACGTTTGTATAATCAAGAAGAATTTGTTATTTTATTTTCACATTTCCTTAGCAAAAGTACTTTTATATCATTAATAATTACAAGATAAAAAGAAATTTTTATATAGAACGTTTTTTATTTTTCTGTTGAATCATATAAACTTGACTTGACTTGACTAGCTTAAACGATCAAAAAAATTGTACTTGATAGAAATACTGAATAATGAAATGTCATTCCATATTGATTTCTATAGTAACGCACGTATATATTATTAATAATTTAATTGCTAGGACCCCCTAGCAAACAATAATGGTATCGAAATAACTTTTCATACAAAACATAATTAACTGAAAATGAATTTAATTCTACTTAAAGATGGCTAAAAGTATTTTAAAAATGCATTGGCATCGTGTTCTGATATATTCTAAAAGTTTCAAATGTATAGCTAGTCGGGAAGTTAATTAAAAATCGATTGCAAGATTCATACTGGACAAACAACCACCGGACAAATAAGAATACGACCTAAGAAAAACGTTGTAAAAATACCACATTGTCTAAAATCTCCACTTCTTCATAATTAAAGCCTGGGATAAAACAGCGTCAACACTCATATTCTTAGACCCGTTTCACACGGGACTCCGCATTTACATATAAATGAACGCGACACTCGTGCGTCCCCGTCTGAACGCGCACATTTAGTTATGTGTAAATGCGGACTCTCGCCACACCGGTGGCGCTACACAAGTGTCCCGTGTGAAACGGGTCTTAGATTCGAGAAAAATCGTGTTTAAACATTATTTACAAATAAATCAAAATAAGTACCTACAACAAATTCATACAATTTAAAAACGAATCATCTGAATAAATTATTAAGTGAGATTCATACAAAATTGCACCTACAATAATTATTCTTTTCGAAGACAAGTCAAAAACCTTCTTCCAACAGGCAATGTTGACCATTACCGCACATTCTAATGTAAATCTAAAAATAAGAGGGGTCCGGGTTTTAATGCCATTGGCGGAATGAAATTACGGTCCGAATTTTCCATTTTTCACGTCGTCTCACTTTCCTATCATAGAACCCCTTACATTAAATTTGATTGAGCGAATTGATATTAAATATTTTCTTAATATATATCTCTGTTATTTTTATGTGGTTGAAAAAATGAACTACTTAAATAATATGTAAGATTTTAATTCAGTACCTAGGTATATATCGTGTCCGGAAACTTGTACGTATGCAGTTCGCCGTAATACATTTCACCGTGAAATATTTCATTGGAAATATGGTATAGCCGTATATTAAAGACAGTGCAACCTCTTTGGGTCGTATAGTCATCATCATCATCAGCCTGAATTTATCCACTGCTGGATGAAGGCCTCTTCAAGCTGCTTCCACTTCTCTCGGTCCAGTGCGTTGCCACGTATTTCCGTAGAACTTTATCATTTCATCGATCCAGCGGCCTCTAGGTCTACCTTGCGGACGTTTTGTACCTCTTGGATAGCACTGGATGACCAAATTTGTCCAATGATTGTCTTTTATTCGAGCTATGTGTCCACCACATCTCTATTTGAGGCTTCTAATGAACTCTATCACAAGGAAGCAGACAAGGGTTTGCGATGTGATAAGGTCGTATAGTACTGACATAAAATTCATGTATAAATAAAACACGCTTCTTGTCGGTTTACACTTTACAGGAAGCCATCAGCAAACAAATTTAGAAAATAGCCGATATATTGGATTATTTGTTAGGTTAGGTTAGGTTTTCATTCTTAAATTCATGAATTTTGCCAAAATCAGCTATGAAAATATAATTTTATTAATGTTCATATGGAATCTAATAAAATTGGAGACCGTATAGTATACGGCCATCTCTTTCCGATAGAAAGCTCACGGCGAACTATGCCACGGTGAATTGTTTTACTTACAATTTACATGTAACCAGTATATATATATTTAAAGGATGTCAACACATTGGAAACGTTCAAATATAATATCCCTTTACATTGAAAATTCTTCATAAAATGTTATCCAGATAAGCCATAATTTGTTAATACTTGCGTTGCTTCAGAAACTCTGTCTTTCAGCTTTTCAAAGAAGGGAGATGAAGCACGTTTTCTTTATAAATAACAGACTCCTGAAATTCCATGATTGGGAATCTAACTTGTATGGCTTTATGTTTCGCATAGTTCTAGAATCTAAAATAGCGATTGGTCGCCTCCAAATAGAAAATATATTCTTCTTCCTCTTCCTGCCAGGGCAAGTTTTGGAATAATTCATGCTAATCACCGAAGCTCTTAACAGCCCACGTGCTCCGAGTAGGTCAAAATGGAACTTTCATGATATTTTCAAAGCATGATCCTGGACATTCCTTAAACGTTGTAGATAATCTATTTATATAATTTTGAAGCCTTATTATCCTTTATATTTTTATTTTAAAGATTTGATGACTGTATAAAGTATTTTTATTATACAAAATAGTATCCATTTAAACCTCTCGCTCTATTGTTTTAGAATATAGTCATATTTCAGTACATCCATTTGCAGTGGTGTTAAGATTTTTTACATTTATTATTTTTTAAACGTATTTATAAAACCATTAGTATAATTTATGTCGACATTATTATAGTAAAATATTTACGATAAAAAATTATTACTGAATTATGACTATATTGTAAAACATTAGAGCGAGAGGTTTAAAAGAATACTATTTTATGTAATAAAAATACTTTGTGCAGTCATCAAATCTTTAAAATAAATATAAAGGATATAAAGCTTTAAAATTATGTAAATAGATTATCTACAACGTTTAAGGAATGTCCAGGATCATGCTTTGAAAATACTATAAAAGCTACATTTTAACCTACGCGGAGCATGTCCCACCTTAAGCTACAAATTGCGGCATCTTCCTCTGCTACGTTTTCTGTTGATCTTTTATTGAGAATGCTGTACTTTTGTCCACTCATAATGTAGACTATGTACTGTAGTTTTCTAGTTTTGATACAACGCAATAAAAAAATATATTTGGAATCATAAAAACAGTAGGCAATGTGGTGATCGAAATATTTCTGAATGAAAATATACTACTCATTCAAGTAGAATATTATTTAGCCAACGTCTAAGAAAATAGTAATATATATCTTTCGCGTTTTTATTTGGCATAGGTGATACATTATTATTTTTACTATTCAATACGATGAAAGGTTATAGACAAAGTTATATGCCAACAGAAATTGTCACTTAAATGTCTAATATTTTTAATTAAAAAATAATAATTCATTCATACACGTCATGTATTTTTGTAATTTTACTGTGAGTTCAACATTATTGAATCGTATCACATACAATTCCTACGAGCAACAATTGATTTTATTAAAATAATAAATATCTGCTGCTATTTTATGGCTACTATGAAATCAAACGTTTTGTACATATTACAATAACAGTGGTTCGAAACCATCAGCACGCGCGCCAAGTAGTGGTAACTATTTTATGGCTATCCCCGCACGGCAGTCATCTAGCCAGAAGATCATCAGCTTGCCTCTTGTTTAGCGTACTAACTTGTTGCTCGATATTGCTAAAAAGGCGCTAAAAATGTTTGGCTTTGTCTTGCGTACTTCCCGGGTCTTATTACGGTACTAAAAATTCTTTATAACTCCTTAGTTAGAAGCAGACTTGAGAGTGTGTCTATCGTTTCAGCCCCGCATCAGTTGAAGTACGGCCTTATGGTGGAGAGAGTCCAAAAGAAATTTTTGAGACTCCTTTACTTTCGGCTGTATGGATACTATCCGTGGCTCTATCCGACTGACTTTCTCTTAGGTATGCTTACAAACTGTAGCTTAAAATTTAGAAGGGATCTTTATTTAGCTACATATTTTTTCAGACTTATACGCGGCGTAAATGTGAACTCTGCCATTCTTGGTGGTGTTGGCTTGTGTGTCTCTGATAATTACCTTAGGAATCGAGGGCATTCGTTATTTGTTCTCCCAAGGTGTAGAACAAACCTGCCATTAGTGATGCCAATTAGGAGGGCAATAACCATGTTTAATGAAATCGCTTCGGATATTGATATATTCCACTTACGTGAGGTTAAATTTAGGTGGACGTTGTTTTATAAGTTTTTAAGATAGGGTCTATCGATAGTTCACCCTGTGTGCTTCCATCTACTTTTATTTTTGTTGCTTTATTTTATTTCTTTTCTTATTTTATTACTTATTGTATTATTAAGTCACATCTCTCTATATTTTTATTTTAAAAATTGTTAACACTTATTTTATGTCATGTCGTAAACGCTTTGAATTTGTAATTTGTTATGATCATTATATGTAAAAAATAAATAAATTTGATTTTATTTTATTTGATTTGATTTATTTTATTTTAATTTATGACACTGCCTTGGCGAATCCTGGTCTCCCCCAAAAACTGTTTCCATCCTAGACGATCTAGCACACAATACTTTTCAGTAGCTTTGGCCAACCTTCTTATATTTCCCGTAGCCCAGTCTAGTCTTCTCAATTTCGGAATCCGAATGTGGGTTGGAGTCGTGTCCGACGTCTTATTTCTTTCAATATTTTTATAATAATATGTCTACCAGTGGCGAAAACTTTATACTAGGCGATTATTTAAAGCCTACCTTCTTAAGAAAAATATCTTTTAATAATTACATATATACATATTTATATGATCACTTTATTTTTTTGTATTCTATAAAAATAATTTAATTTGCCAACGACAGATGTTGTATATGTTGGAATAATAATATGTATTACAAAACAATTTAAACAAAGGTTTAAAAATATATACCACAGCGCGCCATCTATCTTGAAGTAAATAAATGTCGATTATCTCTTAAGGAATTGTGAATTTTTTCGTATGGACTTTACGTGACGTAACCTCGACCAGTCTATAGAATTGTATGAAAATGGTAGGCTCCTATCGCAGAGCCTAAAACCATCGCGCATAATATTGTTGTCATGACCAAAATAATTAATAATTCGATAATTTAAAAATAATAATTTCTATGGTGAATCACATATTAGTAAATATAGATTGTTTTTAAAAATAAAAATAAATTTTATCTAATGATTTTTGATGTGTATAAATGTTTTGAAAAATACGTAATTAAAACTCTTCACTTAATTTGATGTCGTCAGTGAGTTTTTGAAATTTCATCGTATTAGTGTGTCGTTGTCATTAGTGAGTGGGTACCTATTTATCAGTAGTAATATCGTATTATCTTCTTATTTCCCGTATCCGACAAGTGTGTTCGTTTTCTCTGATCTACACAGCCTACCTCTTTCCAAAAGTCACCCTTCGCCACTGGTAGATACTTATATTTCTGAGGTGTTCTAAACTATGTATATTCAATAAAGAATGTTATCTTGTCAATTTATTTGAATTAAAAAATGTTTATTAATTTACTAGTGTCATGTAAAGCGTGCTTTTAGTTCGGCGAAATAGTTAGATAGTACGGTTCTGATAGATGGTAAAATATTTACGTTTTGATTATAAAATAAAAATTTACGAGTAAAACGGTTGGTTATCCATGTTTCAGAAGAAACATTAAACAAATCTATTTTTACTGTCGGGGAGATCGGAATATAAACGTCGATTGCTTTATCGAAGTTCTTACAAAGTCTGCTTCGAAAGCAACTCACAATGCTGGCGTTGAGAACGTTATTGACTGCTTATCGAATAATTATTCATCTTCGGTATATTAGAAATCTGATATGATAATAATTTAGTGAATAAATTATGCTGAAAATATTATTAGTGTGTAATAGGTGCTTATTTTTTTATAATTTCACATTTTGTCTGTCCGATTACACGACCTAACAGTTTTAATGATACAGATAACCCAAATTGAACATATCGATATCTTATCTTATACTTATCTTAAAATAGTACCTACAACCAGAAGATTGGAGCAGACCCTTTTTTGAGTTGCTCCGCTCCAGCGCAGCTACGGGACCTAATACTTGCTCCAGCTCCGCTCCAGGGTCTGCTCCGCTCCGGGTAAAACGTTTTAATAGGTATTATATGTATACAAACGTTAAAAAAATAAAAATAAATAGTTTTAAAATAAGGTTGATTATTCATCCTTTCCATTATTAATTCAATTAAACAAAATTGCCGACAGCAAATTATTGTCTTTCATTATCTGCCTCTTCTGTCAAAAAGTGAGGTTATTTATCACTCGGCAGTGTTAAACTAAAAAATAAAATAATAAAAAACATCCGGAGCAGTGGAGCACTACAAATTTTCGGTGCTCCGGCTCCGCTCCAACGCTCTGCCTACAACCTCTAAAATAACGGGGGAAAAAAACCAGTATTGAGAGCTAGAAATAGTAAATCTGATTAAAACACGTTATAGAATGTGAAATACAGTTTCCCATTACTTCAATAGTTTTTATGTTATTTATCTTCAGCTATTTCTTCTTCTTCAGCTTCACCTACCATAAGACCGGTCTGCGATAACTAATCCAAAAAAATCACACATCAAAGAGCGCATCGGAGTATCCCCATGGTTCTGGTTACGACGATCCATGTGCCTCCAAACTGCAATATCCTTTTCCTGGGCGGAAGCTTTGCATTTCTCATGGTAAGAACATGCACAGCGACCTGATGACCGGGGTCTTACCGTTACCAGCTATTAGATGCAAAATACGTATGTCATCTATAGATACGGCATTGTAGTAATAGGCTGTCAGTAATTCACTCAATAGGTTGAGAGAACATTGCTAACACCCGTGCTAAAAAAAATATGCCATAATCAATGTTTTTCAATCAGAATTCTAGGGTTACGTGTAAATTGTACGTAAAACATTTCACCGTGGTACAGTTCGCCGTGAGCTTTCTATCGGAAAGAGATGACCGTATACTATACGGTCTCCAATTTTATTAGATTCAATAATTTGGTAAAATTCATGAATTCAAGAATGAAAACCAAACATAACCTAAAAAAAACAATGCCTATCGGAACTCGGACCCGCATCCACTGGATTCGCGCCAATGTGCTTTTACTAGTAAAGCCAAAAGTATCATATCTTATTACGACTAAACTAGCTAGTAGTTTTTTTATATTTTGAATTGAAATTGCGTAAATTTTGGCAATCGGCTTTTGTGGGTGAAATCAAGGTATCAATTACATTATGTACTAACATAATATAATAGAATATGTAATATTCTTTTATTGGACATACCTACATAATTTGAAAACACCTCAGATATTATATACTTACCAACCATTGATATACTACTAGATGAGCAGTTCCCATACAAGTGTCATTTTAAAAGTGTACCACAAAAGATATTATGAATATCGTCTTATAATATTTCCTTGTAGGTATAATGCGTTAAGACCGATAACATGGATTCCCGAATTTCACCCGTATTGCCCTGGCTGTAAAACTAAATTTGCGTTCTTGGAATAGTGAACCTAAGGGTGCTGCAACGCAAAGCAGACAGAGCAAGTCGTCATGCGCTGACTATTAGTTAGAGGAAGATGCAAGCTAGATCGGGCTTACCCAGTAAGTTTTAACAAAGGCCGACTCGCTGAAAATCGGGCGTCATTTTAAGAAGCATATGATTCATCCAGTAGTATATCAATGCTACCAACTAAAATAAAAATTGTTTTTCGTATTTTCAAATTATATAAGTAATATACTCTTGAGAAGTTCTAACAATGCCTAGAACGTTAAAACAAATTTTATTTCACAGATTCATTAGACTAACTGCCTCACAAAAACAAGAAAACTACTGATAATGGAGAAGGAAGGTCAGCGTCTCTCTTTCTTCCACCATTTAATCACTCAAGTAGTAAAACATGTCTACCAACAAAAAAAAAATCATCAACGTTTAACTTTCTGACGTGTCGTTATAGGAAAAATTGTCTGTTCAGTCATACTAGTTGTGTGCTCCGGTATCTTTTTGAACATCGGCTGAAACAAGAATAAAACTCCCATCAGATCGTTTTATGTAATAAAGACCTTAGTCAAACAATATAAATCTGTTACGTCGACAAACTAATAAAACTAAAGGCACATAAAACTAATTAATTTCCGATTTAATCAGTATGAAACGTGTTTATTTCCAACGCGAATGGATGCCTGTGTAGGTTTTTTCATTATGTTACCTAATAAACAAGTCCGGTCTATTTTTAACTGCTCATCGGGTAAGTTTGCACGGTGATTGAAAAATGATCAAACAACCAAACTAATTTCATACTGATTTCATTGTATTGTTCATTGATTGATGTTTTCAGTCATTCAAATCGAAGCGCATGTCTCAACTTCAAGCCATTAATATATTGAGATGCACGTCGCGTACTGTCACGCTCTCACGGCGACAAATTTAGTCTATGGTTTCGTCATTCTGCAGAATATTTTGAACCACCACCACCTCTGTAAATTCAATTATAGAGAATGCCAACTCTAATATATTAGTATTTTAATTATTATTCATTATTCATATTAATTTCAATTAATTTTAACAGTTTCTACTTGTGCGTACGTTAAAATTACTTTCGATATTATATTATCCATAGATAATATTTTGAACAGAACTCAACGTGCAGATCATAGATAATATACAACATTTTTATAGAAAATACGTAGTGCCAACCACTAAAAACAAAAAACGTGATTTTAGTCGAAAATATGTAGGCATGTAAAAAATGATAAAAAAACGTTCATTGTGTCATGCAGGTGTCGATGCAGTGCAGTACAACGCGAGGTGACCTCATTGTTGTTCTGGTGAGTTCGGCAGATTTTGCTAACTGACAATGTTCGTTTAAAGGTTCAAAATGTGCTACGGGATGGGAGCATCAGTCATCTACCGTCAAGTGCGAGAGCGAGAAGATGCGTCCTTATTCTTCGCTCAGTATGCTGGTTGCTGGGCATCGTCTGTTTTTTGGGACTTGAGTGGGAGTGATCAAATAAACCCCTCGGGATGGTCGATAACGGCTTAATATATTTGACTAACATATATATACTTTTGGTTATTACATTTAATACAATTTTGCAGGTCGTGAGATGTATCTGTTTACAATCTCTAGAAGCATCTGACGCCAAAAAAATTTTTTGCGCTTTCGACATTGCTGTCAGCGAGAAGCGCTACCCCTTCCGCTGCGAGAAATCTCCCACAAAAAAGCGGTGTACAAAAATGCAGCGTTGCCAGTATTTTTTAATGGTGTACGGATAACAGCGTTGCCGGGTACTTTTTTCCTTTGTAATCTACCATTACTATGAGTCAGCTCGAAAATAGTTCCGGCCTCTCTAGACCCCCAGGAGAGACATCCCCAAATGAGAACAATTCGGGGGTGTGACATATGCCATTGAATCGTATCAGTTTTACATTTTGTTTGTCCAACCATTTTTTAATCGTTATCTGTGTCAGAGTCGCTGTCGGCATTATAAGTGAAGTCAGATTTTTTCAGACTTCATATCCCCGATGTCCTTCTAATAAGCACTAATGAACATACAGAGTTTTTTTTCTTTTAATAAAGTTATTGTCTGTTTGCAGGCATACTGTATGATGTGCGTATGCATAACTTTAGACAAGTGATCAGTGTTTATCTTATAATAACTCGGCGGGTAAAAATACATAGCACATGAAACCCAAGTCAATGTCAGATTTGTAATACAAACAATAGTTTCGATGAGATAATTATTGTGACTAAAATTCACAGCTTTACAGATATTATCATCAGCCGGGGTCGATAATAAAATCTTCGACTTGCTTTTGTGGCGAATTGCAGGATGCCGATCACATACTATAGCAGCGATTTCCAAACTGGGAGGCGCGGAGTGTTGCAAAGGGTGGCGCAAAAAGTTTAACACAATTAATATAGCCACAGGTTTGCAGTTTGCAAATGCATAGTTTATATAACGGCCGCTGGTTATAAACTACATAAAAAAAACAATCGTATAAAAGGTTGTTTGCAAACCTGTCTGAAAATACGGATAATAATTTTATAATACCTCACTTCTATAGTATTGTGAAGCGCGCTGGCTATCTCGTGTATTAATGAAATAAAAAGGTCAAATCATAATGTTGAAATTTGAGGAAAATTTGTTTAGGAACCATAATTTTGTTGTTAAACTTGTCTATTTGGTTGAAATTTTTAAAAAAAATGAGCGAATAAATCAATGCAAGCACCACTAATATATTCACTGATTTAAAAAGACAAAGTGAAAGCATTCATAAAAAATTGGAGCTTTAGAAAACAAAATTACAAAAAAAAAAAGTTCGCCATGTTTCCACTTTTAAATGATTTCTGCGGCCGATATTATATTGAAGCAAACAAAAATCTGTTTACTAAGTTTTTGGTTAGTTTGCTAATGCACTTTTCACATTATTTTATTAATAGTAAAAAGATGTCGCCTGCGGCACTGCTTTGTTTCAGGGCTATTGATTATTTTAAATATGTGCGTTGCAATTTGATGTGATACCTAAATGATGATTGATATACTTAAATAATAACTCCCGTGAATAATTTAGGAAACAATACATTAGAGCACCACACTGCCCTTAACCTCAGCGATAGGTAGGTGGGCCTGCCAAAGATCCTGGCCTGGGGGCCCACTTCAGGATGTGGGGCCCATGATAGAATCCATTTGTCAATGAACGATGATGAATTTGCATTGACTGCTATTGAAATAATCGCATGAAAAACAAATTAATTTAAAAATGAATATAATATAAGATATAAGTAGTAATAACCTTGTTTATTTAATGAAATACAAAGGGGAGGCGCCAAGATTAGATTTTTTCAAAGGGAGGCGTAGTAACATAAAGTTTGGAAACCACTGTCCTATCAGATTGTCCCCATATGTCGTTTGAAATGGAAGAGATTTTGACCCTCAGTTGGACTAGTCGGCCATTGCGACTTGGTATGTACGAGGGAAAATCTCTGAGCTTTCGAAAAGTTTGCGGTATTTTACGGCGAGTGAGAAGGTCTTTTCTCGTCGAGGATTGAGCGTAATATCATCATCATCAACAACCTGTATCTATCCACTGCTGGATGATGGCCTCTCCAAGCTGATTCCACTTCTCTCGGTCCTGTGCGTTGCGTTGCCACGTACTTCCGCAGAACTTTATCATTTCCAGGTCTACCTTGCGGACGTTTTGTACTTCTTGGGTACCACTGGATAACTAGATTTGTCCAACGATAATCCCTTGTTCGAGCTATGTGTCCAGCCCGTTTCTATTTGAGGTTTTTAGAGAACTCTATTACATCGCGAACCTTTGTCTGTTTCCTCCTCTTTTTGTCCTTTCGCGTTATGCCCAGTATGTACCTCTCCATACCACGTTGTGCTATTCTAAGTTTCTAGATCTCTCTTTTACTTAGGGTCCATGTTTCACATGCATATGTGATTACGGGAAGCACGTATTGGTTGAACGCTTTAGGCACAGTGGGAGGTCACTTTTGAAGACATTATTCAGGCGGCCAAAAGTATATATAATATATGAAAAATATATTATATGAAAATAGAAATCACGCACTCTCGAGTGCACGTCAACTAAAGTTTTGGAAAATTGGTCCTGAGACACTGTCAGTAAAACATTGAAGAGCGTCTAAGGTTTGTTATGCCACGGTATACGCCTTAATAACGGGTGTGGAGAGAAAAATTAGTCATTTTCGTCTCGATTACATTAATTCATGTCTCGTTTTGATTGATTATTTCATTCGAGTCAGAATAAAACACGTTTCTCATCGAACGCATTCACGAAGATTACTCTACAGTCCTACAAACGTAACTAAAGAGCGGTCAAAAATGGAACTACGAACATTCGAATGTCAGATTCTGTCCAGTTGCGAGTCTTGATTGGGTAGTTTTCGACAGTGGACCATTCTTTAGATAAGTTTGTAGCTATATACCTTGATTGTATCTTCAGGTGTTCTTCGTGAACGCTCTGACTCGCTACTATCTTCACAGCGTAAACGAAGATCCTTTGACTCGCTATTCTCTTCAGACCTTGTACGAATGACTTTAGTTAGTTGGATGGAAAGGTAGCCTTTTAAGTCATGAGTCAGTAAAGACGCATGCGCAGAGAAGATGGTTTACGACTTGCTTACGGACAGTCTCCAACTGGTCTAACTCATATGTCTTAAGTCAGTCGTACATGTCTGATGAGCAGTGATAAAATAATATCGTCAATAAAAGTTTATTTTCAGTTAAAGTATTTATTTTTTGTTCATAATTAAGTTGAAAATTTCGCAATAGACTAATCTGGTATTACCTACTTAAATTTAAAAAAGAGTGTCGAAGAATTATACCCTGTTTACACGTGCATAGATTTACTGTTGGACACTAAGTATTATCGCATATTCAGTTGCAAGCTTACATGCATGAATCAAAAAAGTTTGGAAGCTTCTGAATTTTCATGCGAAAGCAGGATTTTTTTCTATCTGCGCCTTCGCAGCAGAACGATAGTGGCGAACCTGCCGGCAAAAAAACAAACTACGAACGAATTTTCAGGCTAACCGATTTTCACTACGTGTCAAATAGTACGAAATAGTACCATAAAATGACAACATCGCATCTCGCTCACTCTTAAAGAATGAATTGGAGAGACAGTCAGTCCTTTTTACGTGTAAAAAGTTATTGTCACGATAGTTTAAAATACGCATTATTACTGTCAGTAAATCCATGCGCGTGTAGAGGCGCTATTATGTTTGAAACCATATTAATAGTTATTAACTTATCATACTACTTATATTACTTATATAGTAAATATTTACTAAAAATATATAAGTATCGAACTTAGGTGACAAAAAAATAAACTGCACAAACCATTGGCAACCACGTTTTCAAAATAACTAAATGATTCATTAGGATTCTCCATTTGTACAATTTCACAAATTTCATTGTATTCGACAACTTTGTATTTTAAATTGCAATTTCTTTGTTTCAATTTGAGTGGTCTGTGAAGCGACGCCTGAATTAAAGGCGTCCCGACGCGTCGTTGTGTCTCTGCTGGCCTGTCATGGCGGCCGTGATTCACCGAGCCGTGACTTTATTTTTGTAAGATGACGGTGAGTTCACTTTTGCTATACAGCGGTGGCCAAACTTTTAGAAACCGGGAGCGAAATCCTATTATTAATCCATTCCCTATATACTAAATGATAAGAGTAGTAAAGGACAGTTTTTTTTTAAATAAGCACATTCTATATGCATATGAAGCATATTAATTTTACAATTTTGTAAAATGCCTTCAACTTAAAAAGTTGACTTTCATTTTTAATACTTCATGTCATTCAGGTTGTTTTCTATTATCAAAACATACCACGATTTTTAATCGGTCTGTTAATAAAATTGCAGTAATTATTGATTAGATTATTTTAGGTATATTATATCGGCAGTGGAAAGGAAAATGGACGTAATCCACATAAATCAAATTTTACAGGAGACACAAAAACGTTTTTGTTATGTTTTGCGGTCAAAGTAAAAATACAAAACAACCGTGAAGTGCATGATAATTAATAACAACAAAAATATGGTTAAGTCGTTTTTCCCACTTCATTTCGTTCTTTTTTTTTAATTGCCAGCTTAATAAATCGGCATTTGCAGCTTTCATCCTTTTGACACAACTTGCATTTAGTCGTATAGGTACAACGTTATTATCCAATAAAACCTATTTTGAAAAAACTGACAGCTACGTCCTTTTTCCATTCAACAGTCGATATTAGATCTTTATAGATTTTTATTTATAACATAATATTATGTATAATAATAATGAATAATTAATTCTATATCGAAAATTAAATAAAATTCGTAACAGTAGGTAGTTGTCTCGAATGTCACTGTAGATAGCGAATTCTATCCCGCGGCAGACCAAAAATGCATTTTTATCGTGTGTGTTTGATTCATTGCAAGGACCCAATAGGTTTAGGCCAGTGGTCGGTAAACCGCAGCTCGCGATCCGCATGTGGCTCTTTGCCCCCTTGAATGCGGCTCTGTTTCATATGATCAGTTAAAAAAAAACTAGCATGTGCTATGTGCTGTTCTTTCCGTTTTCGGTTTTACATATTCATGCGAACAATCTTTTTAAAGCATTGACCTTATCAAGAGTAAATTGAGAAGTCGTCTTATTAATGAGAATCTGGAATCGGGCCTACAATTAAAAACAACAATATACAAACCTGACTTATCCAAACTTTCCAACGAGATGCAAGGCCATTATTCACATTAAGTGTTTGTCAGTAATTTTCATGATTTAATTTTATGGATACCTTACTTACGATTTAATTTCTATCAATATTTTTTTAATTTTTTTTATTAATTATATAATGTTTGTAGACGTTTTAAATAGGATAAATTTATAATTGTATATATTATCATATTTCTTTAATATTTACACATGCTGTCTTTTCCACTTTCTTGTCATATTAGTTGTTATTTGTAATTAAGATATTTTTATATATTTGTATGTATTATGTATTATGGCGCATTGGCCAAAAGCTGTAATGCCGTAATACTCTTTTTTATAAATAAATAAATAAATAAATAAATAAATAAATAAATAAATAAATAAATAAATAAGATCATTATTAAGTATTATATCAAGTTTTATTCAGTGTACCTATAGTTTAATTAAGGCTTAAAACTTTAATTAAAGTTTAATAAGTACCTATATAAACAGTGTAGGTACCTAGCTATATAGTTAAAGTTTAAAAAATTTGGCTCTCAAAAGAAATCTCGATCTTGTACTGTTGATATTTGGCTCTGTTGACTAATGAGTTTTCCGACCACTGAGTTAGGCAAATAGCTAACAATCATTCCTTATGATAATAGGTATAACGTCATCTTTGTGGCGTATAAAACCTAATTAACTTTTTTATATTACTTTTAAATGTAATGAATAAGTATTGGCAATAGTTTCATTTAAAAATGCGTTTATTTTCAATAAATATATTCACTGCGTCCAACGCAACTGGTGCGTTGCCTATCAGTTGGCCGTTAGATATAATTAGCATGTTATTTAAATGTGGTAATTAAATATTAATTATAGGTCCGCAGTGAATGGAAAAGATTTTCTCAGCGACGCATTCTATTGATGGTGTCAATTTTTCTAACATTCGTGTTTAAAATATGTCAAATGCATAATATATTTTTAGTGACCTGCGTAGGTAAATCTGCGTTTAGAAATATGTAAACAAATTTACTTCAGTCATGATTTTTAGTTGGAAGCTCCTGCGTCAAAAGCTCGGCGAAATTTACGACAACATAAGCTAATAACTGTCAATGATTGATCATGGAATCTTATTTTGTATCCTTGAATTTGTTTAATGTGCATGTATTAAGTGGTGATTCACAAAACTGAGCATTTTTCAAAATATAAATTAATCTATCAAACATACTAATTTATTAAAATATTTTTCTGTCATTGATTCATATTGAATTTTAATTATATAGCCTTGAGTTTAAGTAAAATTAATGCAGTCGTTTGTGGGTTCCGATTCAGAAAACTGCCTAAGATATAATGTGTAACACTATTTTTATCTAGTTATATTTAAAAATTGATATTATTCATTTAACATAACATTTCCCATACACCCACTCAATGGACATAAATTAGTATAAACCTCAATAAATTTAATCTGAACTTCAAAACAATATACATCAATAGTTAATATGTGTTAAATTTATGTGAGAAATGAACAATGCAGTACGTATATTTTGTCTGTATATTGACTAAAAATATTATGCTGTAACTAATACATGTAGTAGTGTAGTAATACTATTCTGTAGAAGGTAGGGAAAGTATTATTATAATATACATGAATAGATTTAGAAAGTCCTTACGTTGGCAAGGGTTCCATAAATTTAAAAATCTAAAAAAATATAAATAAATTGAAAAACATGAAAATGTTGTTTTTTTAATATTATGGAAATTGTCTTTTATTAATGGCCATAGAATTTGTATCGTCTCTCACAACATAATATATTGTCTTAATAGGTAAATACTGTGAGAATATTTTTCAGTTTTTTAATTTTAATTTTAATTTAATTTTTCAATCTGTAATATTATTTAAAAGATAAAGTGAAACAAAACATGCACATAATATATTCAATGACACCGAAGACTTATTGAGGAAATAATTAATAAACAATCTGCAACAAGACGCTCTATAGAAGGCCTGTCACCATTGATTTACTATAATAAGATAAGCCGTTAGCTAAATTCACATAGATTTGATGCATACACATTTTCTTATAGTTTGTAACGGTGACATTCATTGGTTGGTGTATTTGCATTAAACGGTGTGCAGCCAATAGGTATCGCCTGATTAGTATGAGTGTTTTTCAGCCAATGAGATATTATGGTTTGCCCAAACTAAGGTGGACAATGTACGATTTTCATTTGTAAGAACGTCTTCATGAAGGCAGTGAAAAAAATAAACTTCATTGCCTGTCAAATTGCTTATGGAAATGTAAACGAAGAAATAATTATATATATATATATATATATAGGGAAGGTGAATACTAATTATAATTATAGCATTAAATAAATAAGTATTTACTCAAATGATATTGATTACGTCAATTCAATAAATATTAATTTAAGAAAAATTCATGTTTTCGCGCTATTATGTCGGTTTTGTGATGGCAAACGGTTATAACTGCTGTTTACACAATTTTACAAGATAACAAAAACAAAGTTTTGAAATCAGTCTGACAAGAGTTAGTTTATAAGATATTTTGAAGTTTTTATATCAAAATAAGCGAAATTAGCATCCCAACATAAACTTTAAATAATTTATTTTAGAAAAATTTAAGTTTTATTTACCTTGCATTTTAGCAGATATATCTTTTTGCCATATCAACTTTTTTCACATTTGGTGAGACGCAGATATCTTTGAACGTCACTTTGTGACAAATAAAGCTGCAGCTCTAATATTTTGCCACATCACATCAGAATGTACAATTTGGAACATATGGAAGAAAACTAAAAAAGTGATAAAACAGCAGTTATAACCGTCTGCCGTCACAGGACCGACTGTATGTAAATGTTGTTTAAAATTGGTGCTACGAAAAGGGTCATCAAATGGTTAAATTAAACACTGATTATTTTTTATTTTATTTATTAAGGAAACTAACAGTTACATTTTTATTACACAAATATATATTTAAAAATAGAATAGTGAAAAGTTATTGCAACCAGCAAAGTTTCCATATATTAATTATAATATAGTTAAGCCTAACAAGATAGAAAGTAAGAAGAACATAAATATAAGGAAATTACATAAGAAAAAGAGGAAGAATAATTAATAATTATAGACAAAAAAGTAACATTTTTTAAAAATATATAAGTATATATTTATCTATATTATATGTGTAATAAGAATTATTGAAATTTATACATAATATAGGTGATCTAAGATAGAACAGAAAAGGTGAATAATGAGAAAGGAAAATGCAAAATATTGGAGATAGCGCGTTTAAACGAAGCAGGTGAATTATTGAAAGGATCAACGGTGGACAAATACATTTTGTAATTTAAACAAGAGCACCGAATAAAAGAGTTTTGTGCATAATTAGAATCGCTACGACTGACATGGTACAAAGTTTGGTTTCGCGTAAATCTTGACGTACAATGGAAACCCACCCTTTCGAGTAGGTTTGGCGAGTCAACAAAACCATTGATAATTTTGAAAAGAAAATACTGATCAGATAGAGAACGTCGACATACCAAAGATGGTACCATAAAGGTTGCAGTGGTCGAAATAGAATTATCTGTGTCGTTTCTATCATTATATAAACCATAAAAGTAAGATTTTAAATTGACATGCTTACGAAATCGGTTTTGTACTGCATCGAGACGGTAATATAACGGTAACATATTATAATAATATAGAGAAACAGCAAAGGAGTCCGACAAGGTGATACAATCTCACCTAAACTATTTACAGCTACCCTTGAAGACGTATTCAGCCAACTTGACTGGAATGACAAAGGCATCCCCATAAGGGTAAGACTCAGAAGAACTCCAAAGCAAAATGCAGGAACTCGCTGAAGTAAGCAACAAAGTAAGTTTGAAAATAAATGTAACGAAGACGAAAGTCATATTCAAATGCTTTGCGGGCGAAAAAGAGATCCTCATCAATGGCACTCAGCTCGAACAGATGAAAAATTACATCTATTCGGGACAACAAGTGTCTATAGATGGATGTATATTTGATAAAATTGTTCGCAGAGTAAGCCGGCTCGCACATCACAACTCGCCTTGTGTGCCTGACGGCCATAAATTAAAACCTTCGAGACTGCCGGCGAATGTTGCACGATCACAACCTCGCACATCTGCCTAGCGCTGCTAGCTCTAGCTCTACCAAACGCAGCTACAGTCTGGAGAGAAATGGCCGATTCGCCCGATTCTGCAGCTGTGTGCATGCGCGGAGTCGATATTGGCCGGACGTCGACATGCAGGCTTTGGCCAATGCAACTAGACGAATGTCGCAGGGTCGCAGAGTTGCAGTTGCATCGGCCAATCTGCGAAGCTCCATTTGATAACGTTTGTTTCTTGGTTTACAATGACGTCACATCGACGAATTCGTCGTAAGACGCATGCGGCGAGTTCTGATGTGCGAGCCCTCTAAAGCTAGGCTGGAGTGCTTTTGGCCGCCTGAATAATGTCTTCAAAAGTGACCTTCCACTGGGCCTAAAACGCAAAGTGTTCAACCAGCGTGTGCTTCCCGTGATCACATATGCGTGTGAAACATGGACCCCAAGTAAAAGAGAGATCCAGAAAGTGAGAGTAGCACAGCGTGGTATGGAGAGGTGCATACTGGGCAAAGAGCGAAAGGACAAAAAGAGGAATGAGTGGATAAGGAAGCAGACAAGGGTATGCGATGTAATAGAGTTTATTAAACGCCTTAAATGGAGATGGGCTGGACACAGCTCGAAGAAGAGACAATCGTTGGACAAATCTAGTCGTCCAGTGGTATTCAAGAAGTACAGAACGTCCGCATGGTAGACCTAGAAATGATTAATTTCTGCGGAAGTACGTAGCAACGCAATGCACAGGACTGAGAGAAGTGGAAGCAGATTGAAGAGGCCTTCATCCATCAGTGGATAGATTCAGACTGATGATGATGATGATAGAGAAACACCATTTCTTTCAGAGTAGGTATAAGACAAAAATAAACATTTAGATTATCTCAGATTTCCGTTGGTTCGTACGTTTCGTAACATGGCCCATGAAAACTCTATATCAGTAAATCTTCTCTCTAATGCCAGGTGATATTTTACTATGGGTGCGGCAAGGGAGTGGCGGTCAGAAAATTTGCCGCCACCTGTTGAAATACGAAACGAAAAACCGGTTATCAGATAAGAACGATAAGACATTAAATCTATTTATCATGTTATTAGTTTTTTATCGAATGGCATGAGGCTTTATGTGGATTATGAATGCAATTGATTAGCCTAAGTGCATATTATCATGTGATTAGAATTTTTCCATGATTAAAACTACACTCTAGGGACCTACAACGTATAAACCTACATAATTTATAGTTTAAGTAATTAGATACGTAGAGTGTAAAATTAGATCCTGGATCATCATCATGATCGGCACCACAAACCAGTGGCGAAGGGTGGAGGTAGGCTGTTAAGATTCGACATAACTAGTGCTTAATAAACTTTGTCAGTTATATTTATTTGTTTTCATTGAACTAAGACTACAATTAGCAGATGATGCTGGTTAGTTTTTAAAATTAAATTAAATCAAACCATAATAATTTAGGTATGGCCACGGGCGATCCGGCAAAATATTGCACACGTTTTCTGTCATAAATATTATTTGTTTTCATTGAATTAAGAATACAAGTGGTGTTAGTTAGTCTTTTAAATTTCATTAAGCCCTGCCTAAGCCAAACCATAATCGATAAAAAATATTCTTCTTTCCATAAAATATCTAAAATTACGTATGGTTTAATGGCATAGTTTTAATATTTTATAGATAAACGAATATTTTTTGACTATTATCTACTATGGTATTAGGCAGGGCTTAATTGAAATTTAAAAACTAATAAACACCTAGTTCAATGAAAACAAAAACGTTTGACTGACAAAGTTTAGTGTGCACTATTTATGTCTTCAGATCCAGTGACTGCAATCATATAAGATAGGATAAGTATATACTTAGAACATTAGTCCAATGCGACATTTCTTTTACCACGGGAAAAAACTCGACTACAAATCGCAGTCCTCAGTTCCCAATGAATACGACAAAATATTCATCAGAATCACCTCCGCCTTGCGCTACTAAGAATTTTCCAGGGTTTTTGCAAGGCGGTATCATAGGCCCTGGCCGAATTCAAATCAGCAATACCCGATGCGGGTAGAAGAACAGTTTTCAATAAGGCATATTCTCTCAGCCGGCACAATTTTCATTTGACTAGCATCAAGTAGAGTAGTTTGCGTGCCAAAGTCCTTAAGAAACCTCGATAGTAAATGTGAGGTATCCATAAAGGCATCTAGAAAAAAAAAAAAACTATTTATGTTGGATGTTAACAGCCTACCTTCACCCTTCGCTACTGCCACAGACCAATATGGGTCTTGGCCGCCTTAATGAAACATTATCCACCCCCATCTGTCTGCTGCATTAGGGGCTGACAGGGTTCTAACCTGAGGGCCCAGGCTCAGGGCGGACCCGGCGAGGTGAGTCTACCAGATAATTGAGATAAACACACATCACAAATTGACCCTAACAGTAAAAAAGTCGCCTGCGGCGCTAATTTACTTCAAATTTTAATGTCGATTATGGGTATAAAACATGTAGTTATGCGATGATACTCTACAATTTAATAATTCAAGTAGATGTATGAAAAAATACTAAAAAACGCTAAAAAATATACTAAATTCTCTTAATTTGGAAAACCAAACACCATTTGGAAAAACGTTACTGTAGAGCGCCATACTGACTTTAATCTTAGTTATAGATAGGGGGGCCTACCAAAGATTCTGGCCCGGTGGCTCGCTTTAGGGTGCGGGGGACATGGCTGCAATCTTCCTCAATCTATCTATATCATCATTTTTTTTTCATAAAATGAATTACGGCAGATATAATGGGAAAGATTCTATTAACGGTTACCGACCGCGTGGATTTTCAATTCAAGGGTCGCGATCCTTAGGGTAGGTCACCATGTAACTTTTAAAGTACAATATTTTACATAAAGTAACATTTTCATATACTTCTTTCTTTCACAAATTTATGTATTGAATGGTCAAAAAATATTATATGACGCTGTTTTATTTCACGTAAAAATGTGATTGTGCAATAGGTAGGCACTAGGGAATCCAATCCCGAGTCAAAATTCTGATCCCGGGATTTCGGGATTACAATTTGACAATCCCGGGATCCCGGGACTGATCCCGGGATTGGCATTTTTTCCATTGTTAATATAAAATTTTTATATTTACAAATAACATTGATAAAATCGGTCAAAAATAAATCTAGTATAATTTATACTATTTATGACTATTTAAGAGAAGATTATGTTAATATTGTATACGTTCAATCTTAGAAATACACAAGTTTAATGGAGTAAATAATATTCTAATATAAATAATAATGTGAATTTAATAGGAGATTGCTGTTTCTGATAGTAAAGACTTAATGAATTGATTAGCGACATTTAAAATAGTAAAAGCAAATAATCATGGCGTACTTATGGCTTTTCCGCTTCATAAATCTAATTAGTCAGCCAAATATGAAACTGCCGTAAAACGTATGATATCATGGTGGAATTACTTTGTTAAAAGTGCGAAGCATTGTTTTTTCCAATCTTTCCATTTTTAATAATTTATGTAAAAAAAATAAAACGAATCTGTAACCAACACATGGGTATAAATAAATCAAACTTCATTCAAACTCAGTTTATTTCTAATGTAGTTATTTTTTATTAAAAGTATTTTTTCTGTTATATTTTCGCTTTTATTTTATTTTCCATAAAAAATGATAAAAAAATCAATCCCGAAATCCCGGGATTATGTTCATCAATCCCGGGATTCATAGATATCGAAAATAGCTCGGGATCCCGGGATCCCGAATCTCTAGTAGGCACTTCGTTTTGTTTTTGTCTTTTGATTATTTTGTGTAAACCACTTTTTATTATGCTAAAAAATACGGTAAATCGTGAACAATGTGTGTGTGTAAATTGTGTATTCTAAACAATAAATTTTATATATTTTACGACATCTATTACATCGCGATTTTTTTCTTGTATCTGGTTCTTGGGAACCTCTGCGTTAATGGAAATTTCCCGCTTATATGATAATTGATTTTCTAATTTTTTTAAATATTATAGAAAAAGAGTTCAATATATTTGTAGATATGTAGGTACCTTGCATTTACATGTTCTAGCTTCTGCGCAAACATCCTACATAATATATTATATCTGAAAGAATCCCTGGTCAATGTCTGACTGATTTACTCTAATTAAACCATGCAACTGCGAAATATTATGACGTCTTGCAGCTGTAGAAAGTTTGAAATTAAATATACAATTCTGCAAATCTTCAAAACATACATGTTTACCCAATTACAAAATTGGTAACTTATTTTTATCTAAATATAAGTAATTAATACTTTATACAAAATATAGTTTTATTTCAGGTTACTTCTTTATAGTACTTACGATGCTAATATTTTCTTTACAATAATTGAACTCGACAAATCAACCATAATATACATATTATTGACGCCAGTGATCATATATCTAAAAAAGAAACTGCGTCTCTCGGAGTGTACACAATATTACAAGAGGCGCGCGCGCGGTACCCTTGAAATAACAAGTTCAACGGGTGAGAAATAGGAATCACTACCACTTTCGGGGCTGGCATCATGACTTTTCGTGTATGATATCGTCTCAGATATACGAATCACAAAAAATCTACGACTTTCATATTATGCATACTCAACTCCACTCAGCACAAGTACTAAAACAATAAATTATTAAAACATCACGATTCGCGACTTACTTCATAATGACTTTTAGACAGGTGAGAACAAAGTTGTTAAAAATATATCAAACTGTATATTAGCTTTGGTGTTGTATATTTTTTAACAATCTTATAAGCTTCTTAAGAAATCATCCGTGAATATAAATAATAATATAAGCAAATTAACTAAAGTAATAAAATACTTAAGTGATTAAAAAAATACAAGAGTTTAAACTTTAATCATTAAAACAAATTCGGCCGTCAGTAAATAATAAAATTATGTCTACTAAATTTACCACGCCTATGATATCCGAGCGGGTAACGTGTTGGTTTATAATATCGTAGATCCCGGATTCGACTCTCAGTCCGGTAAATCCACATATTTTTTTCAGTATGTATAGTAACCTAATAAGTTAAGCAAATGACTAACTTATATTTTTCGTAAAAATAAAAATCTGATAATAATTAATATCCACTCTGTGGAGGCCTATAAGTATGATCCTTTAGGTTCGAAAATGATAATTAACTTTACTTAAATCTACAACTTTATTTTGTATTTACTATTGATAAATAAATAATATATTTCCTTGGATTTAATACTGCAATTAAATTTTACTATTAAAACCATACTATATATTTTTTGATCACTTATAACGGGTGAAAGACTCGGGAATCCTAAGTAAAATGGATGGATAACTAGAGTACAATTAATAGTATGTATTGCAAAACCATAGCTATTTGGGAAGATAATATGTTGAAGGATGTCAAGGACCTGCGTCTTGGTAAACAGTAGAGGACCAAGATTCGGATTATAGCACAAATGAAAGTTTTCATAAAGACAATGATTTTTTACGGGAGCCTTGTTCGATATATGTAACACAAAACTGACAGATAATTATGAGTCTTTGCTAAGTTTTGTGGGTTAATAATGACGAAAGAAAATTGGCATACAAACACAAATAGACAAGAGGAAACTCAGGCCGCTAATCACATGGATATTATTGTTTAAAACCGAATCAAAGTTGTTTTTGCATGCTCTGCCAGATTTCAGCCGACCGCACAATTAAATTATATTTGCTCTAAATCTGATCATCATCTAAAAGGTAAACGTAAAACATACACGTATATACAACAAGAAAATTATACTTGGTGAATTATAGATTCAATGAACCATGTACCAAAATACTACAGTGTGTTTCGTTAACAAATCTATACCGTAATAATAATAATTAAATCTAAGCATCATCAACAATTAAATTACCAAAAAACCTACTTATTTTTAGGAAATTTAATATTCTTTGGTAAAATGCAATACCTAACTCAAAATAACAAAAAATATAATGCACGTACTGAGCTTGACATTTCAAAAATTGTACGGCACCATCATGCTATTTTATACAACATATATTTATTTATGTTTACATATATATCTATATATTCAGTATTTAGTAAACAAATTTTGTCGGAAGATTCACTTTTTATTATATACATGTCATATATCAATAAATTAGCGAATAGCGGTGAAGTATTCTAACTTTAAAATAAAATAATTACAAGATTAAAAGAACTTTTTATATACCTACAACGTTTTTAAATTTTCTGTTGAATCATATAAACTTGACTTGACTAGCTTAAATGATCAAAAAAAAATGTACTTGATAGAAATAATACTGAAATGTCATATTGATTTCCATAGTAACGCACGTATAATAATTTAGTTGCTACGACCCCAGACCCCTTAGCAACCAATAATGGTGTCGAAATAACTTTTCATACAAAACAGAATTAACTGAAAATGAATTCAATTCTACTTAAATATGGCTAAAAGTATTAAAAAATGCATTGGCATCGTGTTCTGATATATTCTAAAAGTTTCAAATGTCTAGCTAGTCGGTAAGTTAGTTAAAAATCGATTGCAAGATTTGTACCGGACAAATAAGAATACGAGCTAACAAAAACGTTGTAATAAACAATTTTGTCAATTAAAAAGCAACCATCGTATTTAGAATTCGTCCTAAATAACTACTCATTTTGTTATACTTAACTAATTAATTTAAAAAAATCAATAATATACAATCTACTAGGTACTATGTTTCTAGTCACTTTTTAATAAACTATTTAAATTCTACCCTCATGTGTATATAGAGTAAAAACTTTAAATACACATAATAGAGCTTATTATATTTACTCACATAATGTTAAATAGTACTATAATATAAGCATTGTCATAGTGCTTAATTACATTCAAGCGACTTTCAATAATTCTTTGAGTTAATCAAAAAGCTCAAGTCGAAAGCTCAAAGCAACGACTATTCATTCACTGATCAGTCACCACTAGACTTATTCATATAATATTTTGAGTCTGTATCGTAAATCTAATTCATGGTCACTAACCGCCGATGCTTCCAATAATAATATTGCAAAAATTTAACCGAATATTATTTTATTAATAATATTCGTATCCAAGCAGAATGCACATAAAACTTTATTAAACACGCCTGTTTAAAAAGTTTACAGCGCCGTAAAAGCAGCTTTTAAAAAAAAATAACAAGTTATCGATAAATTTATACCCGGCATTAAAAATACTCACAGATAGATTCCGAATCAGTGTACACCGTCATCAAAAACACTATTTATATTTCATCACAGAAACACACTTTCAATGCACAGTTTTTTTTTTTTAAATATTGAGTGGATTAATTCATTATTTCACACGCATAACACATGCAAAACCACCAGACCCTGTTGAATATCCAAAAGTTATAAATCCATATTATCTTCAGTGTATTTAGATAACTGTCACATCAAACGTTGGTCAATTATATTATCGAGTTGAAACACACCACGAATTCACGCTGTTAATATTCACAAGGCGTATTTAGAATACAAGAAAGCCTAGACATATAGTATGTCATGCGTGTACCAGATACGTGTTGGCGATACCGCGGCCAGTAAAGAACTAACCAATAAACAGATGTGAGAAGTGAGTGAAGGATATGCCGAGGAAAGCTGCCAAGATGTGTGTTCTGTATTCAGGGAAGTGAAACATTTTCCGGGGAAACGGGTTTCGTGCGTTTGACGCGAGCGTCGGCCGGTTTTTTGCCACTGTCGTCAGATGCCCTCAGTCATTTTGATATGCGAAACATTCACATGAACAAACCCGCGTAGAGCTTGTGAGCAGTGGTACCAACCATCTTTCATAAAAATTTACCACATAAACTAGATATAATCATATTTTACAAAATAAAAAATGTCTTAAAACGAACATTTCAAAAAATTAAGTAATAATAATTGAATCACTTATTATTATAAGATACTTAAGTCCAAAATTAAGCATTTTCCGAGATAATCAAAGAAAACTGTTTATTTCAATCAAAAGAAATGTAAAAAATATTTAAAGAAAATTGAGAGCTAATCTTTAGCTAAAGCTAAATCTTTATTTAAAAAAAATCAACAAGAGAAAGCTGTTTAAAAATGCTGGACATAGGGTGTTACCTACTGATAGGTATAGGTTTACGTAGGTTGTTGATTTATACTTTTCCACTTATTAAAAACACGGATTCAGGGACGTTAAGTATTACGTAAGTATATTTCGCTTGACAACTAAGAGGGCTCGCACATCAGAACTCGCCGCATGCGTCTTACGACGAATTCGTCGATGTGACGTCATCGTAAACCAAGAAACAAACGTTATCAAATGGAGCTTCGCAGATTGGCCGATGCAACTGCAATGCGAGACGATCCGCAGATGCAACATGTCGCATGTCATACAGCCTGCATGTTGGATCTAAATAAAGTCGACTCCGCGCAAGCGCACAGTTGCACAAACGGCCATTTCTCTCCAGACTGTCGCCGCGTTCGAAGCAGCCACGATGCAACGAATGTCGATATCGCTAGGCAGATGTGCGAGGTTTTATCAAGGAACACCGCCTGCCCGTTCTCGGAAGCTTTGATTTATGGCGGTTAGGCACACGAGGCGAGTTGTGATGTGCGAGCCGGCTAACAATTAATTATTATCAATATTATTATATAAACGCACGCTTTGGCGCGAAAAGGTGGCAAATTGTTTAGAGGCGACGTTCAAGGCTCGGGGTAGGTTACCGACTGACCGTACCTACTCTCGATCCTTCGTCTGCCCAGAAACAGATAACGGTAATTTTCTTTTTGTTTACTTCGCTGTGCATCCTGGTCTAGCCTTGACTCATTTACAGTTACAATAATATTATCATTATATTCCCCACTCTGTCGATTGGAGGATTTTTGATGGGGATTTAGGCATTATGATATTTGGTATCACTACATAGGTATCTTGAAAAACTACTTTTCTTATCATTTTTAATAAATTTGATCATTTACACATTTAATCTATAACTTTGATTTCGTGTCTTTCTTCACTTTCTGTCGTTTTCCAGTTGATTATTTCATTGCTAAATCAAGTGCTGTTGGATCAATGTATTTTATCAAGCTTTTTATAATATCATTAATTTTTTTCTTGTTTATTGATACATAACTTTGAGAATAGGCCTTAGAAGTAGGCATTGTTATTGGAATTCTGCCATCTCGCAAACAAAATGTATGTTCTACAGGACTTCAAATGAATGTTAGTCCAGGACTTAAACTTACTTTAAAAGTCAACAGTTTTTTTTGTCTTGGTTTTATACCAAAGATATGTTTGGCTGAAGTTTTTTTAATGTAGAATGGGGAATGGGACGACTGGCCTTTGGACAATTGGACGCCGCACTGTCGTAGACACGTGTAGACGAGGTATTTTAATCAATTTCTATCTACTACTTAGTAGTTTGAATTCATTTTACTCTTAACATAATGTATTCTTTATCGCGGATTGAGAATTACCATGTCTAAGGTTTTATATTAAATAAAAAACTCTTTTTTCGTTGAAACTTAAACATATGCACGATTAAATCATTGTTTACGTCTGCATATTTACATTCTTACCAACTATTAAATCATAATATCATCATTGAAGTATAAATAATAATATTGACTATATTTTTTTTAAAGTACCTATAAGTACCTAACGTCTATTTATTTTCGAATTCCGTGGCGTCCAGTTGTCCGGTGCCAAATCGTCCTAGACCCGTAGAATGGTAGATATTTATTGAAAATATTTTTTGTTGAAGAAGAATTATTTATTGTTTCTAAATACACCTAAAAACTAATGAATGTATACAATTTATCATCACTAAACATATTTAACATTAATTATTATTGTTACATTGGTAGGATTTAAGGTACCTATAAAAGTTAATCATCTTAATTTTCAAACAAATATAGTATACTAGGTATAGTATTTTAGTCTTTTTATGAGACATTTATCACATATATCAGATGGAAATTTTGCAAGCTATAATGCTAAATTGGCAACGTTGTTTGTGACGTGGCATGCACTGTCTGAGAAATATTGATTCTTTAATGGTTGCATTATTTTCAGTTTTTATTATTAATATATAGTATTATTGATTTTGTGTTAGTGTCCATCTGTATGGATGTATGATTAAAATTCATTCATTCGGATAAGAATTTAACTGACTTTATTTGAAAGTAATATCATCATCAGCCGGGGTCAATCCACTGCTGGATGAAGGCCTTCCCAAGCTTTCTCCAACTCTCTCGGTCCTGTGTCGTTCGCTGCCACGTATTTCCGCCGAACTTTACCAGTTCGTCAATCCAGTGGCTTTTAGGGCGACCCTGTGGCCGTTTCGTACCCCTTGGGTACCATTGGATGACGGCATTTGTCCAGCGGCCGGCCTTCCGGCGAGCAATGTGCCCCGCCCATCTCCATTTCAGCTGTTTGGCAACGTCTATTACATCGCGTACTCTTGTCTGCTTCGTAACCCATTCGTTTCTAATACAATCGTATCGTTTTTAATTTCAATAATAATTCTTAGTATGGAATTTTTTCAGTGATTTTCTTAAGCTGTTTAAAAGTTTTCCCTGGGCAAGAGGTTATTATACTATACTTATAATTTGTCTTACATAGCTTATAATCCATGATCGATCCTAAGAATATCATAAAGACCTATATCATAATAACGTGGAGGTTGTATCAAGAGATTTTTGTTTTTTACCATAAATGGATGTTAGCCACTTGCTTAACCAATTAAGTCCATACTCTGGGTCCAAACACACCTCGAAAAACAACATGTAAATTTGACTAGACCTGGAATTCGAACACGTGACCCTCGATATTATTTTTATTAAAATGAAAAAAACACTTTCTTTTTGATGTCTCTCTGTTATTTAGTTTATGCATATTATAATAATTTTCTTTTTCAATGTTATACTCGTATATTTGAGTTATATATTATACTTGCCTTATTGAAGATAGTATAATTTCCATTAAAGTTATGGAGCATTTTGCAAAGCTATATTATTGATTTAAATGTGATTAAATATATTGTTCAGCTCAGCCGGTTCTAAGTTTAGGTTCTAAGGCTTTACCTACCGTTCGTTATGGCACGGTATACGCCCGAATCATGGAGTAAAGAAGTCGTTTCAACACTCATTCAGACAAAAGTAATGGTATTTGATGCTTCAAGGATTAATAATTGTATAAAAAAATATTTTTAATTCCATTAAAAAAATCTAACAAAAAAATGGAAGAAATAATTATCACATTAAACACAAGATGAATAATCTGTTGTGACTTTATAAAGTGCACGTAAATCCGGCCAGATTTCGTGGAATTAATATTTTATTGTTATATGGAGAAAATGGTATAACAGCACATGGCCTTTTAATGATTTTGGCTGTAATTATTATTGGTAAAATACGATTTCTTTATCTCAATACCATGAAACTAACAAGGCTGGCTTTTGTGGCGATATTCGGCGAAAAGTTCATATAATAAGGCTAACATTTTGGACTAATTACCTAATTAATTTGTTTATCGTTTTAGTTTTTATTATATTTCATATTAATTAAGGTCCCACATGTCCTGCAAAATTAAGATTTTTTTATATTAGGAAGATTAATCTGTACCTACTAGCAGAGCCAGCTGCCTCGCTAGACCTTGCAGGTCGCTTGGCGTCCTAATCTAATTCTTATTTCTTTCTTACGACCATGTCCAGTCCTAATAGAATCATATGGGCCTCCACAGGTTTGTATTAAGGGCGGAAGTGCTCAGCGTAGGTTAAAATGGAGCTTTTATTGTCTTTTCAAAGCATGATCCTGGACATTCCTTAAACGTCGTAGATAATTTATTTATATCATTTTGAAGCCTTATTATTCTTTATATTTATTTTAAACATTTGATAACTGCATAAAGTATTTTTATTACATAAAATAGTTTTTTTTAAACCTCTCGCTCTAATGTTTTAGAATATAGTCATATTTCAGTACATGCATGTGCAGTGGTGTTAAGATTTTTTACATTTATTAATTTTTAAACGCATTTATAAAACTATTAGTATAATTTATGTTGACATTATTATAGTGAAATATTTACGATAAAAAATTATATTGATAATCTTTGTGATCCCAAATTTGACAAGAATTAGGCATTTTATTATTCAAAAAATAGGCAAGATTAACACATTTGAAAATAATTCTAAAGATATTAATTATAAGCTATGTATTTGACCATTCAAGTGTGATAAACATCCTACGAATAATGAATGCTTTATAATAATTATCGACCTAAGAATAAGGTAGTGTTTTTTTGAAATACGCCATTTCTTTTGGCATTCCCCAGTGGTTAAGCTACAACATACGGCCGTAGCCATAAATTGACAAATAATTATACTTTTGATAATATGATGAATAATTTATAGTTTTTTTTATATTGACATAGGTACTTAATTTAAAAAATATCATTTTTTTTAAATTGATGTGTGTTACCTGAAATCCTTTTTCTTCTTATCGAATCCAGTTTTACTTTCTCCAGAATATTGAAACTGAATATTTACCAATTTTTGTGTACAATGTTGTTCTATCAAATGAATCCCTTACCGGTTCCGTACTGGTTTGTAAAATCTCCAAAATTATCGCTTCGTCTCGTGGACATGTTAATTTGACCGTCTGGGCTAGATTTGCCATATAGTGTAACACATTTATTTTTATAAAATACATAATGTACTATTAGATAACTAAGTATTCCAGCGCTCCGGTTCGTAAAAAAATCCATTTCGAGCGCTGTTTTCACAAGGTAAAATAAAGGACGTTCCGTGTATTTTCAGCAATTTTTTGTATTTTTAAATAAATCTGCTTGATATAATATTGAATTGACGGCACTCGGCATCATATTATGCAGCACTGGTCTTGACCCCCTTTTGTGGTAGCCAAGTAACATGTGACCAGTCGCCATATTTGATAAAGTAGCCATTTGTATCAGTAAGGAAACACAATTATCATTTAATTATATCAATCCTAATATCACAGTGAATTATATCATACAACCACATATTTTAAAATTACACCGTGAAATAGCGCTGCAGGCGACTTTATTTCCTATTGGAGCAAGTTTGTGGTGTAGGTTTATCTCACTTAACTGGTTGACCCGTCACGCCGGCCCCCCTTAAGCTCGGGCCCCCAAGTTAGAGCCCTGTCATGCCCCCCTTGTGGGGGCCATGGTTGTGACCATTGAGGTATTAAATAAAAAGAGAGGCAAGGAATCGGCTTTCTCATACAACTAAATGAAGCAGGCCGACAACTTACGAGAAATAGCGACGCGATAAAAAAAAAATGCAGGGCATCACGGAGGATTTACTTTGGTCATTTTAACGTACCCATATAATATGATGTTAACGTGGAAATTTTGACACAAATTGAATACCAGCCTGCCTCACCATACTTGCCTGCTTCACCATACTTTCATATAACCTGCCGCCCTTAGGTTATGACTACTAAATCGATGCATATAAAATATATGTAAATATGTAAATGAAACTTCAAAGTATTTTTGAGGAAAAAGAAAATTTTATGCAGAAACAATTTTAATAAAGACGAGCGTGTCAAATTGATATTTATTGCAGTATTTTTCATACAAGAGAATTAGAGAGAATAATATTTTTTTCTAATTCCATAGCAAGGGTTTTTCTCCGTCGGGAACTAAGAAAATGGGCGACACAGTGTTTGTTGGCCGCTGTCCATCTTCTTTTACGATTGGCTTCAGCTGAAAAATTAAAACCATTTTATTAACACTGGAAGTAAATATACCCAGGTGCCTAACTACATACTTAGTATGTTCCCGTTTTTTTATGAAATATGTAGATTTTCATACATTTTCAAGATATGATACAGAATTCATTAAAGAAATTTCTCAGCTTCTTTTCTTAAAAAATTAAAATATTTTAGATTTATTTATGCCATTCTGTAATATTGAGGAATACACAGTATACTTGTCATCACTCGCATCTAGAATTGGGTATTTCCCAAGAAAATCTCAATCTCGAGATTCGGGATTTCCCGAAATGATGAAATTTTGAATTCTCGAGATTCGGGATTTCCAGAAAATAATTCTCGGGAATTCTCGAGATATCTGGAAATTTAAAAAAACCCTGTAAATATCTAAAATCGGTGTAAAAACATATAAATTCCAAAAAAAAATGATATTATTTTTTATTTATGTAAGAAGAAAAACAAAATAGAAGTAGGAAAACAAAAATAATTAAAAACATTACTTATTAAAATGGAATTTCAAAAAACGACTGTCAATCGCTGCGTTTGCAAAAATTGCGCTCATTTTGAGTGGACGTTGGCTTAATTGTGTGAAATGCCCCGATCAGTCTTTGAACGTTTTGTATTTTCTGTCCACTTTTTTCATATAGAAAATCGTTTTTCCAATAAATATTTGATAATAAAGAAATCCCGAACCCCGAGAAAAGATTCTCGAGATACGGGATTTCCCGAAATGTTAAAAATTTCAATTCTCTAGATTCGGAATGGAAAATCTCGAAAATTTCTCATCAGGAAATTCCCGAAACCCAACTCTACTCGCATCACATATTGTCCAGAGAACCAAACTGGCATGGAGCCTGAATTGCAAAAATTACCTCCCATTATGTCTTTAGCGTAGTGCTCAGCCAATGCAAATAATATAGACCTTTAATATAAGAGAAACCCAAAGTTATGCGTAGTGCAACGTGGCGCGGAAAGGGTGCATGTTGAAAATAACGCGAAAATATTACAAAATAAACCTATAGTTAAAGAGACAGGCATGAGTATGCAATATTATAATGACAATAGGCTAGATATGTCGCATGACGAGATACAAATGCCAGTTGTACTCAAGATACACTTAATGACAACAGAGAGGCCCAAAAACCCGCTGGATAAACAAACTAATAAAGTTTGTGATATACGTGGCAGCTAGTAACTATTGACCAAGAAGAGTGAAAGGAGCTAGAGGCGGGCTTCATCTAGCAATGGGTTGCATCCGACTGATGATGGTGATGATGATGACACAGTATATTAATAAAAATTCCGACCGTGTCCGATCCTAATAAGATTATATGGGCCTCCACAGAGTAGAGGTTTGCATGAACAGATTTTTTTACGAGAAATGGATGTCAGCCACTTGCTCAACCTATTAGGTCCATACCCTGACTCATACACAAATTAAAATAATATGTGTAGTTGCCAGGCCCAGGATTCGAACCTGGGACCGGCGTTATAGACCGACGCTTAAGCCGGGCGGCCACCGTCGTTGGATTTTAGATTGTGTTATGATGTAAGAGTTTTCACAAAGAATATCAATGGAATATGCAGATAACATAATAAATAAAAAATGTCATGTAAAACAAAGATGGGCTTACCAATAATTGATCTCTCATGCAGATGTATCCAGGCCTGCAGATATCTTGTTGGTAAACTGACAATCCGTTGTGGTTATTTTGTGGACGGCAATATCCTAGAACTAAATTTGGTTCGTTTTAATGTTATATTATGGAAAGGAGTAAAAACTATAAACATACACAATGTGAGTAAAAATATTGATCAGGGATTACAATTATTCCAGGTGATATTTTTTAATTTCAGAATTTTGGAATTAGTACTCCCGATCTTAGGATTCCGGGATTGGTGAAAATATTAAAAATTTTACACATTTCTTTCCAGTATGTAGCTATACTAATATAGATAATACATATCATTAACATCAAAATATTCATATTTACATTTTTTTTATTACAACTGAATAGCGAAGATGTATGATTAGCGGTGTTATAAAAATATAGATATTCTAAATAAATGAGTACAATACTTTTTAGTCATATTACTTGTTTTAAGACTACCTAAAATAATTTTCAAGCAAGACTACCTATCATTCTGAAAAAAACAGTATTAATTAAAACAACCGTGTTGTCATATAATTTTAAAATATAATAAAATCGACGATATTTTACAAAAACGGTAATATATTTTCTTAAACTTAAACGGTAATAGTTTTATTTCTTTAGTAAGTATACAAAAAAATATTATTTTAGACAAAAAGACAGGTCCTCAATCCAGAAATAAAAGCTTTATTAATTCCGCTATTTCCGCGCCAAGATATCGAGCGGGATTCCGGAATTCCGAATTCAAAAAACCCTAGTACCTATGTACCATTTAGCTATAATAAACGTAAATTATATTATTATTTGTTTGATGTTGATTTATCCAAAAAAATTAAATCTTCCGTTTTCAATCAGTAGGCATTCGATATGGTTGAATTATTAACTATGTAGAATAACGGTCTAAGAGCTTTTCAGTGGGTTAAGATAACTTTCTTTGAACAAATGTTATGTAATACTGCACGAATACATAGATACCTTATATGTGCATACTGACCAGTTTCGTATGTATACAACATTGTATGTTATATAGATGGTGTTATATTGGTCGAAGACTGGCTCAAAATAATTTATTTACTGACTAATTGAACCGTCGTAAAAGCTTCCTCCAGTGGCATGCCCGAGATTTCTTGTTAATTTCAAATGTCCTCATGTAGGGGAAAACTAGAAATCTAGACAAGAATTTTATTTTAATAGCATCATTTTTAATTCAATATAAAATCGCATCGTTTCGAGGTACACGATGTCAATTTAAAAAGCTCACTCTGAAATTTATGCTAAACAAAATTGCGACGACAAGAAATACTTTTTAATCAATAATTTAAAAAAAAAAAAAAAAAACAATAGGTTAACCCATCCATACAAATAACCGCCCTAGGTTATCTAAATCTGCGGTCGGGCATACTCACAAGCTTCTTCAAAATATCTATTATTTATTCATCATAGGGATATTGATAATTACTATGATATTATAAAACAATGCTTATTACGCATTGACCCCACTCTACCATGTTGTGTTTCACACCGATTAATTGAGATTGATCATCTTCATCAGCCTACATTCAAGCCTTACCTTGCAGACGTTTTGTACCTCTTGGATACCACTGGATTAGGGATCCCGAGCTATTTTCTATACCTATGAATCCCGGGATTGATAAACATAATCCCAGGATTTCGGGATAGATTTTTTATCAATTTTTATGGAAAATAAAATTAAAGCGAACATATAACAGAAAAAATACTTTTAATAAAAAATAACTACATTAGAAATAAACTGAGTTTGAATGAAGTTTGATTGAAGATTTATACCCATGTGTAGGTTGCCGATTCATTTTATTTTTTCACGTAAATTATTAAAAATGGAAAGATTGGAAAAAAAACAATGCTTCGCACTTTTAACAAAGCAATTCCACCATGATATCATACGTTTTACGGCAGTTTCATATTTGTCTGACTAATTAGATTTATGAAGCGGAAAGGCCATAAGTACGCCATGATTATTTGCTTAAATATTTTAAATCTCGCTAATCCATTCATTAAGTCTTTACCATCAGAAACAGCATCTCCTATTAAACATCTCCTACTAAATTCACATTATTATTTAAATTACAATATTATTTACTCCGTTAAACTTGTGTATTTCCAAGATTGAACATATACAATATTAACAATAAATGTCTTAAATTGTATAAATTATACTAGATTTATTTTTTACCGATTTTATCAATGTTATTTGTAAATACAAAAATTTTATATTAACAATGGAAAAAATGCCAATCCCGGGATTGTCAAATTGTAATCCCGAAATCCCGGGATCAGAATTTTGGCTCGGGATTGGATTCCCTACACTGGATGACTAAATTTGTCCAATGATTGTCCCTTCTGCGAGCTATGTATCCAGCCCATTTCCATTTGAGGTTTTTTGCGAACTCTATTACGTCGCAAACCCTTGTCTGTCTCCTTATCCACTCATTCCTATTTTTGTCCTTTGGCAAATTGTTCGCAGAGTAAAGCTAGGCTGGAGTGCTTTTGGCTGCCTGAATAATGTCTTCAAAAGTGACCTCACACTATGCCTAAAGTTCAAAGTGTTCAACCAGTGTGTGCTTCCCGTAATCATATATGCGTGTGAAACATGGACCCTAAGTAAAAGAGAGATCCAGAAACTTAGAGTAGCACAACGTGGTATGGAGAGGTGCATGCTGGGCATATCGGAAAAGGACAAAAAAAATAATTCAGATTAATTATCTGAACTTCCTCTTTAGAATTTTGTGTGATTTGAGTTTACTACAAATTAAATGAACTGTATCAATTGATTTATTAATAATGTAGCTACCATAAACTAAATAAATAATATCATCGATTTAAAATATGCTTAAAATACTTTTAATGCCGTTTCTTCGTCTTTTATGTCATAGTGTGAATATATTGAATTTATTATTTGTAATGTAACTATAAGTAAATAAATAAATTTGAATTTAAACTTCATTTTCCGTTTGCGGTCAATAATTCTCAGCGATGGTAAATCTGTCGTGGCGAAGGGTATAGGTAGGCTGTTATGATCTGACATAGATAGTGCACACTAAACTTTGATAGTGATACTTATTTGTTTTCAGTGAACTAAGAATACAAATTGCAGATGGTGTTGGTTAGTTTTTTTTTTAATAAATTATTGAACCCTGCCTAAACCAAGCTATGAGGTATGCTAAGGGTGATCTAACAAAAATATTGCACACTTTTTCAGTCATACTTATTTGTTTTCATAAAATTAAAAGTACATATATTACTGGTGGTGTGAGTAGTTTTTTTTAATTCATTAAGCTCTACCTAAACCAAACAGATAAACGAATATTTTTTATTATTATCTATAATGGCTCGGTTTACTCAGGGTTAATTGAATTTGAAAAACTAACTAAGACTACCTGCAATTAGTAGTATTAGTTCAATGAAAACAAATGCGTATGACTGAAAAAGTTAAGTGTACACTATTTATCTCGGATAACAGCCTACTTCCACCATACGCCAATTAGTGATACGTTAATAATAATTTACTATCACTGTATAATGATATTATTGTTTAATCCACAATAATATTTTTAAATGTATATACATAATAAGGTATTTCCATAAGTAGATACAATAGTATTGTAAAGGATGTATATAAGCATTAGCTTAACTTAATAATTTATCTAAAACTGTGCGTGCCACTGGATAAGATATAACTACACTGCTAGAATATACCTAAGGTGAATTAATTGCCTATATTTAGATTTATGGGCGGCCATTCTACTTTTACTAATTGAATTGCAAACTGGGGATATATTTAGGGGATGCTTTTAGCTAAAAGCTGCCCTAATATAGTTAAACAAAATGGAAATAGAAGATTGAATAAAATTATTTCCTTTCTATTAAAACTACACTGTATAATAAATTTATGCTTACAAATTTATCTTTGAAACAATTCAACACTATTACTATAAGAGAACAAATTGTTTATATTGTATAGCATAGTAAGTACTAAATGTATAATTCATAAAATAAATTTGTTTCAAAGTATTTTTTCGCGTAATTAAATATAATTCGGTGAAAATTTAAAGATTTTTTAATTAATTAATCGAGTTTCGGTATACAATACCGAGCCTTCATTGTCATATAGTTAAATTAAAACAATTTTAATTAACAAAATTTAACCATAAAAATAATCAATTATTTTTAAATACAATATATATCTTATTCACGACTTCGAGAGATTTCATAAACTACAGATCAATGATATAAACAATCTATGAAGAATATAAGTAATAATAAACTGAAACTTTTCAATGATCGCTTATTTTTTCAACGTTTTTCTTTTTTGTCCGGTGGTTGTTTATCCGGTACAAATCTTGCAATCGATTTTTAAATAACTTTCCGACTAGCTAGACATTTGAAACTTTTAGAATATATCAGAACACGATGCCAATGTATTTTTAATACTTTTAACCATCTTTAAGTAGAATTGAATTCATTTTTTGTCAATTCTATTTTGTATGAAAAGTTATTTCGATAGGATTATTGGTTGCGAGGGGGTCCTAGCAACTAAATTATTAATGCATTACTATGGAAATCAATATGAATGACATTTCATTATTCAGTATTTCTATCAAGTACATTTTTTTTATCGTTTAAGCTAGTCAAGTCAAGTTTATATGATTCAACAGAAAATTTAAAAATGTTGTATATAAAAAGTTATTTTTATCTTGTAATTATTTAATTATAAATACCTACTCCATGGATATAAAATAAAACAATCCTCAAGGTTCCAGGAAGAGTTTCCTTAAGATGACGATAGAATCTTATAATAAAGTATGTACATGTAATGGCTCGAACACATTATCATTACGTCACGTGCTATCACGCTGAGATATAAATAATGAATCAGTATAGTGTAGGTGTATCTCAACGTTACTATATATTGCTCAGCGTGATACCACATAACAGCACGTGACAGCGCGTGACTTAATGGTAATGTGTTCGAGCCATAAGACTTTTACTGACAATGCTTTATTTCACCGGTTTTATAACATGTTTTACATATACGTAGATATCTTCGCTATATGGTACCAATTACAATAATTTGTTTTAAATTAAATTGATTCAAAACGAGATAATGCCAATTTATTTGCTTATATCAGATAAACACAACCGATGCCGTTCCTCGGATTTGTAGTACTTACACTGCTGACTTACTTACTGGCTGATCTACTAAGCAAAAATCCGTTCTTTTTCCACTATCGGCTAAACATACAAAAATATAGGAGAACATATTATTTTGTAAATTAATTTCAATAGATATAGGAAGGTGATCGGTGGCGAAGGTTGGAGGTAGGCTGTAAAGATCCGCCATAAATGGTACACACTAAACTTCGTCAGAAATACGTATTTGTTTTCATTGAAATACGACTACAATAATTTACAGATGGTGTTGGTTAGTTTTTAAAATTCAATCAAATACTGCGAAAACCAAGCCATAATAGATAGTAGTCAAAAAATACCCATCTATCTCTAAAATATCTAAAATTATGCAACTAAATCATAGATAACTTTAAAAATTTTATATATAGAATAATATTTTTTATCTATTATAGTTTGGTTTAGGCAGGGCTTATTGAATAAAAAAATGAACCAACAATATGTGTAATGTGTATTCTTAATCCAACGACAAATGAGTATGAATGAAAAAATTTCAACAATTTTATCGTATTGTTGTTTGGTAAGGCAGGGTTTAATTGATTTTTCAAAACTAACCAATACCATCTGTAAATTGTAGTCTTAGTTCAATAAAGACAAATACGTATGACTAACAAAGTTTAACGTGCACTTTTTATGGTGGATCTTAATAGCCTACCTCCACCCTTCGCTACTGGGTGATACTCACTTCTTCTGTGTGAATTGAGAGGCTGATAGATAAACTGTGCACGGTCTTTATCGAACGTTTCCCTTAAAGCTTTCATCAGCATGTTATCGTCCACGGAGCTTTCACACGTATTTGATACTTTTTCAGGAATCTTCACCGCGTTTTTCATATACGATTTTTGGTCGATACGTCGTCTCCGATGTACTATAGGTAAAATTATGACAAATTAATTATACATTATACTTATTTAGTGGTCTGAGGTTTCACTTACACATAGGTACAAATTGCTATAGGTGTAAGAGTACCGTGTATATGTAAAAAAAAATACTAAAGACCACTCAACTCATAACTTTTCATATAAAGTGCGATTCTTGAACGGCTGATAAAATGTGGCACTGCTTACAAAATCTCATTCACTGTTATCTCAAATTAAAATTGCCGGTAGCCTAATATAATGAATACTGAACAATATCCCGAAGGCCAAAATCGCGGATTCCATTAAGCTAAAATCCCGAATGTAAAAAAGTGACACAATAAACGTCAACAAAAGAATACTTTTTTTTTTCTTGAGATAATAATATGTAGACAATTTATTTCTATTACTTGTAAATTAATCTTACATCATCGACTTAGTATCAGTATATTGTATGCGCCATCAGGTGACTAAAAACCAAACTAATTGTCTTTTACCATTACCAAATTCACTTGCTTTTCCCTCCACAACTTGTCATGTCTCCACGCCTGTTATAAAGGCGTATACCATGGCGTAACGAACGTTATACGCTCTTCAAATTTGTGCCGAAAGTGTCCCAGGAGCAACTTCCTAAGACCTTAGATCTAAGACCTACTTCGATATACTGTATTATGGTCAATTCTCGATGAGAAATGACCTTCTCGCTCGCAGTAAAATGCCGCAAACTTTTTAAATGCTGAGAAATTTTCCCACATATCTATACAAAGTCGCAAGCTCGTAAGATCTTCCCTTTCAACCGAAATATGGAGACACTCCCAGAGGATGTGATCGGCATCATGCAATTCGCCACATACGCAAGTCGGAGATTTTATTAGGCCAAGCTGACAAAGCTTGGAGGCAAAACCACCGTGTCCGGTTAAGAACTGAGAAGTCCAATGATCTGGAGTCAACCTGGTTATCTTCATGCGTAACTTTATATTAGGAATAAACAAATGCGTTTGTCTGCCCCTGGAACAAGTGGTCACTCAAAATCGTTATTAACTATGAAATCGATTTAATTAACAACGTAAAAAAACGAATACCATAATACTAAATACTAATACTATATAATATTAACAATAATACCATATGCCGACTATTATTTTCTTACATTTATCATAATAGATATAGAGTGATCAAAATATACAATAATTTTGCTACAAAAAAAAATCATAAAATAAAAACTCTCAGAGCGGAATGCACAATCTAAAATTTCGATCCTAAGGATAAGTCGCCGAAAAGCATGACTTAACTATAGACAATCCTGAGTATAGAGTTAAGGAATCCTTAACCATAGACTACTTTTGTTATGAACACGCCCCCTTCTGTATTACCATTTACCACTGACAGGTGCTGTCAAAATAAATTCGCATGTCTATAAAACAGTCCATACACTCAAATTCATTTAACAATGTATCTCAATATGGATATTGATAGTGTTAATTCGGTTGGCATGTACTTGGAGAATATTATTTTACATTTATACGCCAGCCCGCAGAAATACAAAATGCCAGGTGAAGAATGACACTTGACGCTGTGTTATGTTAAAAAAAAATCTTGCAGTGCCTGTGGAATCACGTATAATGACTTATAACGGAAACATAAGAGTATTATAATTAAATATTAATATGTATTTTTATAGTTATTGCATTTATAAAATGCAGTTGTCATATTTTGTCATCGTTTAACAATTATAAAATAATTTACCTAAACTATAGGAAAGAGAATTTTTTAATATGGTATTATTTTCAATAGAAATGATCTTAACTAAGGACAATGTTTCTGCATAGTGTTTTCTGCTAAGGAAATCTTAGTTATGACAAATGTTTCTGCATTCCGCTCTGAGCTTCTGAAATATATATATATAATGCACATATCAAACGTATTCAGTGGTTTTTCTTAAGTAGTTATATAAGTAAATAGATACCAGTGGCGAAGGGTAAAGGTATGCTATTAAGATTTGACATAAATAGTGCACACTAAACATTTTCAGTCATAGTTATTTGTTTTCAATGAACTAAGAAAACAATTTACACATTGCACTGGTTAGCTTTTACCATAATAGTTTCGGTATGCTATGAGTGATCAGACAAAAATATTGCACACTTTTCAGTCATACTTATTTATTTTTAGTTGAATTAAGAAAACATATTACCACAGGTGCCGGTTGGGTTTTTTACATTCATTAAGCCCAGCCTATACTAAGCCATAATCGATAAAAATATTCTTCTATCAATAAAATATCTAAAATTATGTATAAGTTAATGGAATAATTTTATATATTTTATAGATAAACGAATATTCTTTGGCTATTTTATTTACTATAGCTTGGATTAAGCGGGGTTTAATATTGAATTTTAAAAACTAACAAACACTATCTACACGTTATAGTCTTAGTGCAATGAAAACAAATACGTTTGACTGGCAAAGTTTAGTTATTCATGTCGGATCTTAACAGCGTACCACCACCCTTCGCCACTGCCAGATAGTCATTGTAATTGAATACCTCGTATCTTACAGAGGCATATTTTTTTTAAAAAATCGCTATTTCGTCATTCGGGATTATGGCCATATCGACACAAACCCATACTAATGTAATGTAAAATTAAAAATTCTATTTTAATATTACGGGTGGCATAGACCAGTACTTCTCAAGCTGGGGGGCGCGGCCCCTCAGGGGGCCCTGGAGCTCCTGCCAGGGAGACGCGAAATATTTCAGTATTTCAACATTTATTTCCCAAACTTAAATGAAGACCAAAAGTACAATTGGATAAAAACACCATTTACTAAATCCTTAAAATATGATCATATTAAGTGGGCAGGTCAAGAAAAAAATATTGTTATTAGATCATATAATTCCCTTGAAGCCGAATTTAATGAAAATCTTGCATAATTTTGGATAAGGCGACAGCAAAAATATCCGTCAACAGGATTTACATCATTACTGGTAATAAAAAAATAAACACAGGTCTTGTCTTTCATTGGAGACTTTGGAGCAAACCCTGCGAATTAGTATTTCAAACATTGTACCGGATATTGATTTATTATGTAAAAATATGCAATCATACCCCCTGTCATTAAATTGTTTTTTACCTGTAACTATAGTAGTGTGTGGTAAATAATAAGGTAATAAATTTTAAGTTAGTTGTTGTTTGTTTCTTTTTAAATTTTTGTTTTACGTGCAAGTAAATGAAATGTTCTATTATTTTTAATAAAAATGTAACTACCTATAGTAATAAATTGTAAATAAAGTACTGTTGGTCACTAAAAACTAAAATTAATGGGGCCATCGATTTTTTTCCTGATTTCTGGGGGCCGAGGTATGAAAAAGTTTGAGAAGCACTGGCATAGGCCTCTGACTGTTCACCTTTATGGGTATGTACCTATTTATAAGAATGGAATATATAACATTATCAATTTGAACTAGCTAACTTAATAATAAAAACATTAATAATGTATTAATTATAATCGACATACTTGCCATGCCGGTATTGTACAGTAAACTGTTGGGTTTTTCAGTATATTGTTGTCTATACGTAGTAGTGCCCCAAATGTTTTTTCGTGTCTGCTTGAATATATCAGCCTTCTCTTCTTCAGTGGTAGGTACCTGTAAAAATATATTACATTATTACGGTATATATTTACATAGCTACTAAAAACATTGAGATATATGAGAATATTATTAACGCATTACAAATCAATACGTGGTTGAGGAACGAGACCCCTGTGTTTGGGGATAACCAGGAGGTGTAGATGGAAAGTTGTCAGGAGGTGAGATGATCAAGATCAAGAGACAATCGACAGGTTGCATAACAACTCCTCTCGCGTTGGTTTGAAAATCAACGCGAAGAAAACCAACATCTTGTGTAATAGCACATGTCCTGATCCAGATTTCCCTCTGATTAGCGACGGACAAAACATCGAGAGCGTCGACAGCTTCACGTACCTGGGGGTACACATCACGGGAGATGGCATTTTGCAGAAAGAGCTCGCTATCCGAATGGGAATGGCTGGAGCAACATTCAACTCGATGCGGAATGCGGGACTCACGATTGTACTCGGTCAAAACCAAATGCCGCCTATTCGACGCTTGCATTCTGACGGTGCTGCTTTACGGTAGCGAATCATGGCACCTTACGAAGGCTCAGAGAAACCGTATACTGAGCTTCGAAAACAGACGTTTGCGACGAATACTGGGTGTGCGGTGGTATGACTTTAGGAGCAACGAGGAGATAAGAGAACGCATCAAGCAGCCTCTCATCACGCTGAAAGTGAAGAGGTGACGTTGGACCTGGCTCGGCCACGTGCTGCGGATACCAGAAGAGAACTTCCGAGTCCGGAAAAGAGGCTGCTAAATATAATCTACAGAGTGTATACGGCTAAGCTACAGGATGGTGGTTTGACCTGGAACGAAGCAAGAAGACTGGCGAGCGACAGGGCGCCGCGAGGTGTCCATATGCTCCAGTTAAGGGGCGGATATGGCCAAAGAAAGAAAAAGAGATGAGAAGTCGAGATTTGGTGGTTGCTCTGATGGATGGAGGAGTGAGTTTTATTTGCAGCGTAAACAGTTGATACAAGAGTATGTTAGAAGAGGGTTGTGTTACATTACTTATGATACTGTCCCGAGGTCCGAGCTCGGTGCAATAGAATGACACAAAGCTTACTAATCGGACCGAGAATAAGAAGATTGATACTAATTTAGACTGACCAACTCATCAACGTTGACCTGCTAATTATATACATGAATTTTCGGTAAATTGCGGGTCATTGTTGATGACGTTTGCAATTGATATTAATATTGGATTTTAAATTTCAGCCGCCCCCTACAGGAAATAACCTGACCCCCCCGCCATATATCAAAGATAAAACTAAATTCTAAATAAGTTTATTTCATGTGAAAAATCTAATTAACAAAAAAATACAGTTACTTATTACTTATTACTTATTACTATCGACTTAGATACTGGATTGAAATTAAATTAAATTTCCGATTGATGATAGTTTTGTGCAATTTCGTGGGAATCAGTTTTAGCGTCCCTTTTGGCATCTCCAGACTGTATGTATCTACACAGTGGCGGCTCGTCCATATGCACTGCGGAACTGCAGAACCCCCAAGCAAATTGAGAAAAATGTAATATTATAATATACATAAATTTATGTATATTATATGACAATATCAATATTATTAAGTGTACAATAAGCTTGCCCGCGCAGCAATACATCCAATGTCCAATAATATTATCATACACCGCGGTAGGTACTTGATTTTGCACAGTACTGATTTCAATAGAATATTCTCGAGTAGTCGAAGGAGGGGCGCGGGAAGTGGTGCTCGCAGCTGGAAGCCTAATCGGTACTGCCGGTCGGACAGTCCGATTTCAGTATTTCTCCATTTCACGCGCGCCACAGCAAGGAAAGAAATATAGCAATAATGATTTATTAACATTGTTAGAATTTATTTCTGCAAGCAATTTATGCAAACTTTTTATTTTAATTATTTATGTAATTAATTATTCATATTTAATTTTGATGTTAATAGTAAAATATAATCCAAATAAACATTTATTTTTATTTTTAATCAACCGCAGTACCCCCAAATATCTTCTCCACGAGCCGCCACTGTATCTACATATACATGGTATGTAAGTTATTTATTACCTTTAGATGCTAAAAAAATCATTATTACTTTTATTAAAGAAACGTCACATTAATCAAGACACAAATTCTTATCAACATAATCAATCACATTGTTAATTAAATATTTTCTTCCCAAACTCACTTGCCAATTTTAATAAACTATTTATAATATGAAATAATATAACATTAGTGCAAGCAATCTATGGCCGAGACAATACGTACTGTCAGCAGTTAATCCATACACGTGTAAACGGGATATAACACTTAAAATGTGCTTACTAAAATAATTGTCAATGATGATTATTATTGTTTTGAATTCACTGAATATTATAGATGTTAGTAAATTAGATTAAATGAAAGATATTTGATAATTCGAAACAATGGGGGAAATAAGAACTATTGTATTACCTATTTTGTTATAAAGTTGTCCGACAAGGTCGCATGCTCAACATTGTTTCGTTGTTGAAAAACTTCAACACACGATTGTTGTATTTATGTGAAAACAATTCCAATGGCGTGCAAACAATTTGAGAATCTTACATACCTTCCATTAAATTTAGAATTGTACACATTGCACAAACCAGTTTAAACATCGAATGAGAACACAAAGCAGTAGTTTATTATTATTATTATTACATACATATTATAATTCAATAAATATACTCCATTAAATTTACACCCGCGTTGGCGTATAGCGTCGTGGGTCCCAGGCTCGAATCCTGGGTCTGACAAGTACACATATTGTTTTTCAGTTTATGTATGAGTCAGAGTATGGACCTAATAGGTTGAGCAAGTGGCTGACATCCATTGCTCGTAAAAACAAAATCTGTTAATGCAAACCTCCACTTTATACTCCAGCCCATATGATCTTATTAGGATCGGACAATTTTGACGTATGCAGTTGGACGTATCACAGTTTACCGTGAGCTATTGTTAACCTGTCGGAAAAACAATACGAACGCAGAGCATTTTGACGTTTACCAATTTTCACAACCTGCGAAATACCTCCAAGAATGAGATCTGTGAGACAGTCAACATTTTGCGTGTAAATAGTTATTGTCGCGAAAGTTTAATTTACACGTTGTTGTTGGCGGCAAATCTATGCACGTGTACAGACGCTATTTAAAACAATAGAATATCGGGAAGTGACAAACCCTGTCAAATAATGTCACCATTGCCGTACATAAATTATTTTCCAAGGAATGTGTACTTAAATATGTTATGTTAAAAAAAATATACGAAACGTACTTATCTACGCATTTTTTCAAGATTCAATCAAATACAAAGCCTACATAAATAATAAATGTTGTAGATAGAATATATACGTGTGTTTTTTCATCAAATTTAACTCATTATTAGCAAATGAATTAATGCACATACGTCAATATTTGGGATTGGATTATTAAAATATATAAAAATACCATAATACGGTGATATCGATATATAACAGATGGGCAGAAAGTTAAAAGAATTTACAGATAGTAGTTGTCGTGGTTCTTACAAAATTATTTCAAAATGGGCATTCAATTAGTGATAAAAATTAAGATTTCTTCTCGGCTAAACAAACATAATTAAATTATCTTATTAATTTATTTATTTGTAAACGTCGTATGCATTTAATAAATTAATGAGAATAATCCATTGGTATATAATAATATGTTTGGCTTTTAATAAGAATTATTAACTTTCATTGCGGTAAACTATTTTGAGATGTATATTTAAATATAGCTGAGTGATTATGATATAGCTAAAATACGCACACATGGGTAGCGAATACACGGTTTACTTAAATAATAAACTATATAAATTCATATTATGCCATTCAATGATAACATATGGATTCCTTTGGTAATCAGATCAGAAGGTTATAAGTATGTCAAATGCATTTGCATAAATAAACATATTTTGATAAAAAGGAAAAAAGATCGAGGCATTTTCGATACAACACAATAATGTCAAACATGCAACGAATATAACACGCAAACTAGCTACTAGCAGTACAAGTCCCTCAGAAGTAACGACTGTTGGCTAGGTACTATTTCAATTATTATAGTAAAGGTGTTTTAATATACTATATTTAACATTAATTATTGTAGGTATTTATTGTCCTCTGATTTCTGACAATTTTGACAATCCTAAACTTTAAACGTTTTTACTAAAATATGGCAATTATTTTATAAATCAGGAGATAATATTTTTTTAAATAATTACAAGATAAAAAGAACTCTTTATATACCACGTTTTTAAATTTTCTGTTGAATCATATAAACTTGACAACTCTATGTATTAATATATATAAAATACTGAAGTGTCATTTTGACATTTCAGTATTTAGTATTCGGAACTTGCCTAATTCAACGTCAAATCGTTTAACCACCCCATACTAAATATGGGACTAATTATTATTGTCCAATCAGTGGTTTCAATCTCCTCGTATCAATGTACATACCTAAGTGTATGGATATGTTCACCCAAATGATAAAGTGTTTAAATAATTCTTCATAAAATACTAAAAACACGTCATATTGTAATTGAAAACTTAAAAATGAACAATTATTCAATAATCCCAAAAAAATATATATATTATAAATAGTTTATTTTATACGTATCTATTACTTTTGGCACATAGTGTACTAAAAAGTACTCATATTTTTCGATGTTAACTATCTAGTGGTCTTCCATAAAAATACACATGTTTATTGTAATATTGTTAATCCATATAACTGTACTGGCATTTTGTTTTATTTAATAACCATAAAAACTATATTTTAGTTTCATAGCATAATGACATAATAGGTAGGCCTGATTTTATACTCAATTTATTACTTATAAAACTAGCATTAGAATCATATTATAACGTTATGCCAACGTAGGTAGTTAATGGGATATGTTATATTATTATGTTTTATAAAAAAATCAAAGATACCTATATAAATAAATATATTTTATTACTTAATAGAAAAACATATCAGTCAATTTTTCTTCTTTTTTTTGAGAAAATAATAATATATTGAAAAATGTTTATATAATAGTTATTCATAATATCACCTAAATTATTTGGTATATTTTATTTACATTACATCATTAACTGGCTTTATTTTTTACGAATTTTAGTAACAAATAGTGCATGAGTTATTAAAATTATTTATTTTATTAAAGCGTGTTTTTTTAATAATATCATTATTTAAAATATTCAATACTCAGAAACATAAATTTTAGAAAAAATACTAGTGCCGTCCGCTTGATACATTAATTAAGATACCTAATAATTTCATTTACCTTAATTAATTTCAAAGTCGTTCTCATTTTGATTAGCGGAATTTGAAGTTGGTACCTTAGATAAACGTAGTTATTAGAAATAATTCACAATAATCATAGATAGGTCGGTGACTTAAAAGATAAAAAACTCACGAGGAAAGAGAAACATATTGTGAGTTCGAGTCCCACTCGGTCCAACTATTTTCGAGGATTTTTTCAAAATTATATATTTAAATGGTATGATTAAACACTGGTTGTTATGGGATATTCCAAAAATAAATTATGGGTACAGAGCTTAAAATGGTGGGCAAATCACACCACTCAGTGGCAACCAAACATCTGCTGGATCTATGAATTAATAAAGTTAACCGAAGCTATTTTTGGCAACGAAAGATCAATACCTGTGGAGATAGCAGGGAGCGTGTCCGGAAATTTGTACGTATGCAGTTCTTCGTATCACACTTCACCATGAACTGTTGTATCGGAAATATATTAAACACCGTCCAACCTCTTTGGGTCGTATAGTACTGAGATAACATTCATTTCTAAATAAAACACGGTTATTATCGGTTCAAAGGCAAACAAATTTTAAAAATAGCCAATTTACTGGATTATTTGTTAGGTTCGGTTAGGTTTTCATTCATGAATTCATGAATTTTGCCAAAATCGGCCATGCAAAATGAATTAATGTTCATATTGAATCTAATAAAATTGGAAATGGTATAGTATACAGTCATCTCTTTCCGATAATAAAGCTCACGGCGAACTGTGCTTTGGTGAAATGTTTTACGTATAAATTACATATAACATCAAACATAAGCAAAGAGAGGCCAATATCCAACAGTATATTGAGAGTGACTGAAACTATAATGATGATGGTGATTAAAAAAAATATTCTGAAAAGCTTTTTAGATGTATTTACAATAGTTACATACCTAGCAGACTACATAGTTTCGTAATAACAACGATAATCGGCTATTTTTAAATTAGAAAATGGTGGTGTTTATGAAAAAAACAATGTTTACCGTACCGTCAATCAAAAACTGACCTCCGTCGGTTTTTTTCCAGTATCAAACCAGCCGCTTTCAAGCTCAGCACACTTTTCATCAGGTCGGTACCTGGAATGAAAAATGTAATCTTACTTTTACAAATTGCAACATTAACAGATTGATTTTATAAATACTAAGTACGCAGTAAATAAGTCATAATTCATTTTAACAATAAACACGTAACTTTTAAATTAAGAAAGAGTGCTTTTATAATTTATGAGACTTACCTATATACATAGTTAAAGATACGTACATACCACAGAACAGATAATAATTAATAGAATACCGATAGGCTATATTTAATACGCCGCATCTTGATGCAGGGTTTTGAATGTGTGAGTGTCCTACGAAAATAAAGCACGCATTATGCACGTGCAATAGTGTGTGTAATAAATACACCAACATTAAATGAGCGTAAATGCATAAACCGAGAGCAGTTTTCAGTATTTGACGTAAAAAGTATTCTTGACACGTGTGTAAGTTTAACCCGGATTCTTCCTTACTCGAGTCGGTTACCTGCTATCGCCTTACCCGTTATGTATGTCATTTCCCATTATTTCTGAGTTCCCTGGTACATACCTAGATCACGTATTGTCATGCGCTCATGCTCCCCACAAAGGGGGGGGCTGGCAGGGCTCTAGCCTAGTGGCTCGGGCTAAGGAAAGGCCCGGCGTAGCGAGTTGACCACATAAGTGATATAAACACACATCACAAATTCTCTCTAATAGTAAAAAAAGTCTTGTTCTTGTTTTGTTCTTCAATATTGTTATTATTTAAAATTATATGGTTGTACGATTTAATTTTTAATTGTGTATCGATACTCGACAACTCCATAATTCAAATCGATGTATTAAAATTAACAAAAAAACACTGAATATACACATTGATTTTATCGCGTACATCATTTGGTACACCTACTGTAGAGCGTCACACTGCCTTTATCTTTAGCGATAGGTAGGGGGGCCCGCCAAAGATCCTAACCTGTGGGCCTGCTTCAGGATGTGGGGGCCATGCATGCATCTAAACTTTTGGTATTATGTAAGCAATGTACGATTAATAATTATATTTTTTAAATCACTTTTTATACTTTTGTGGGTCTATTATATACACATGGCGGCTATTGACGGTAGTTTGTGACATTTAAGTGATACTAATAACTTATTTTGATACTAATAAGTTAGCCGTCTAACTTTCTAAACTGTCAATCTCGCTTCAAAAGTTAACACAGCCATGAGACGGCATGTTAAAGCATGGCACTTTTTGACAGTTTAGACGGTTAACTTATTATAACAATTAACCGCCTCAATACATAAATATGGTAAACTACCGTCAATAGCCGCCTTGTGTATAAAATAGACCCGTTGCATCGGTTTGATTTTTATACACTTTACAATAAATGTTTCATTCAGATATCAAATAGTAACAATTTTTAGGATTTATTTTATTTAGATAGCAGAAAATATCTACCTAATATGATCAATGAAGATTGAAATTTTTCATGGTGGTTAATACTGCCAAAAATAAACTTAATAAATAAAATAAATAGTTTCTTATTCGCGCAGTAATTTCTCATATAAATTAATCATTTTCATGTGGCTAAAGCCATTAGGAATGAACTTTTCATTGAATATGGACACAATCAAAATATTGATGATATTGTAGATAGATGCCGTTCTTTATTTAGAATATTATAAATCTGTACCCGAAATCCAGTCTATCGTCTGTCAAAAAAACGCGATTTAAAATTTTTCAGCCGATTTTTGGTTTAAGGAATTTCAGGCTCGTGTTATGAATTGTCTCAAAATGTAAACTGGCTTTGAAAGATATGCAACTTTATGTACAAAGTCCGTACCAGCTAAACTCATGTCCTTCAAAATTGTACACATGATAAACTAACCCTAAGGTATAGATAATAATATGATAATTATTAACCTAAAATTTTACAGGACTGAAAAGAGCTAAACACCGTATTATTTTAATAAACTATTTCTTTTATTCAACGAATATGACACAAGATTTCAGAATGTAACATTCTATATAATGAATATACATAATTTGAAAACATCTCATGCATATAGACACTAGGAAAAATCTTTTTTGTAGAAAAAAATACGACACCCGGCGGGACTTGAACCTGTATCTGCTGGATTCGCGCCAGTATGTTTTACCAATTAAACTACGGGCGCCTTACATAATTACGACGATTTTAACTAGTAGTTGTTTCATGAAATGCTTTTCGAATTGCGTTATAAGTTTGGCTATCGGTTTTTGTATATTACATTAAAGTAGGTATCAATTAATTCCTTTACAATAAGTACCGTCGGGTGTCGTATTTTTTTCTATAAAACGATTTTTTCTAGTTTGTATAGATATTTTCAAATTATGTATAAACTGTATTAATCAAAAATCGAAAAAATCAATTAATAAAAAAATTACGAGACATATTACCGTGTTATAATGAATTAAATTGCATATTTTCATTACCAAATCAACGTATTAAAGATAAAATGGCATGGTTTTTAGCTTATTTAAAAAAAACTCACATTATTTTTTGGTACCACATTAATTGATAGTTTTATATTATAGAACATGGTTTTTTTATTTAAAGTTTTATGAAAAACTTAAATATTATAATGCATAACCTCTACAAATATGTTATGTATAAGTTAATCCGTTCAATTTTCAGCGCCAAATCATATTTCAAAGATTGAGAGATAGAAGCTACCTATCTAATAATATTTATATATGTGAGTATTTCTTTTGGCACAAACACTTTAACGTCAATATTTTTCACGATTTATTAATAAAAAAAAACATTCCAAACTTAGAATCTAGTCTACTCCAAAGAGTTTGTAATAACTTACGTGTGATTGGGGATCAGAGGATGGGCTCTGAAGAAATCCGAGTAGACCGACACATAAGACGCCATTCTTCGACTAAGTTTACAGGCCTAAAGAAACTTTGCCAGGTTGATAGAATAACAATATTGTGGTTGCGATACGACTGAACACACAACTTCAGTAGTCAAGTGACGCTTTACGAAAATAAGCAAGTAGATACCTATCTAACGAAATATGTATGTAGATATCCGTTACTTCTACTATCACAAAAAAAATATAGAGAATATAAAAATAGTCGTTTAATATAAGCTTACCTACATAATATTTAGTTGAATAGTTATTTTATTATTACAATCAGATAAAACCTAGATATACTCGTACATTGGCGCTTTTTTACATAGGTATAGGTAAAACGTTCTACAGGGACAGTGTTGTACGGTAAAATTGCTCCGCATCTGTATTGATAATATTTATGTGTATGTATTAAGGCCTGTAATAAAATTCTATTTAGAATTGTCTGCAATCATTACATTCCCACCCATTGGTTAGGCGTGCAGTGCAGTAGAGGAAAGGGCGGAGTTTCTATTGTTATTGAGAGTCACTGGTAATAAACATGTCATAAACTCATTCTTAGCAATCGTAACAACCACTTAAACGCTAAAAAGTACTTTAATTATCCCACGTGATGCACTCGCAATGCACTGGAGCCAGGTGCGCACACAGAAAATCTGTATGGGAGGGTTCCATTTCGAAAAAAAATCATAATACAATAATTTATTATTGATTTTTCACGGCCACAGAATGAATAACAAAATCTAGACGATTCCATTGATTTCAGAGTAGGTATATGCCCACATCGTGAAGCGGGGCCCCCTATCTACCTCTTAAGTTAAATTCAGTGTGACAGACACTCAACAGAAGCATTTTCGAATACTCTACTATATTTTTCAATAGTGTTCGAGGTAAAATTAAGGGTAGATATTCAATATATTTTAGCGGTTTTTTTAATACTAGGTAAATTATGGAGTTGTCGAGTATCAATACAAAACTATCAAAAATTGCATTGCACAACCATATATTTAAAAATGTCAATATCCCCCAAGCGAATGCGACTTCTTTTTCCTATTAGAGGAAATTTGTTACGTGCGTTTATCTCACTTATCTAGTCGACCCGCCACGCCGGGCCCCACTTAAGCCCGGCCCCAGGCTAGAGCCCTGTCAGCCTCCCCTTGTGGGGGCCATGATACATAGACACAGCAAATTTTGAGTCTAGCGATGAAAAGTGTTGAGTTGCTTTGCCTATGAGTTGCTGCGACCTTGCGTTATTTTTAATAACATTGAACCAAATTGTACTGCAGGCGACATTTCAGATATAATCAGTTCATTTTTTGAGAAAATCGAATGAAAATATGGCTCTATACTAAATTGTGAGAGGAAATAAGAGGAGATGTCAACCCACTTACTATGCTGGTAAGACTGCTCGATGGCCCTACTCATCCGTACCATGATCCTCAGTCATGGCGTCTCGATGAAAAAGAAGAACCAACATTTTCATTAGTTTTTCCGTTTTAAATCCGTCATTTAAATATTTTGTGTTTTTTTTTCTTCCCTGCAGGAGATCTGTGCGCAGCTCCAGTATGTAAAATCCTCGAAACTATCACTCCATTTCGTGTAAAGATTTTTTTCAGTTCGTGAAACATTAAGAAAATGATTAAATTCACTTGATAAAATACTGATCGGTAGGTACATAGTAAAACAGAATTTCGTAAATCCATATTTCCACAAGTACTAATAAGCTTTTGCGTTATTTTGCTTCAAAGATTATAGACAGTTAAAATTTCTATTCAATTTTGGCCTTCAGATAACTTTTTAATTTTAATAAGATTTTTTCCTTTAAAATAAATATTGTATTATAAAGTTTGTAACTATAAATTATTAATGTAATTATGAATGGGTAATGAAAATCATAATGTTTGGTTGCTATTTGTGCAAGTTTGGTAAAAAAATAAGAACACTTTAATCAAAATGTACAATTAGCATACTATGTAAGTATTTTATTATGGTAGTACGAAAAGAAGGAAGGAAAAAACTACTCTCTTCGTGGTCGTTCCTCCATGACTGAGGATCGTGACTTTCCTCTACTTCTCTCAGGGCAGGCTGCTCCCAGTAAACTCCTTCACTTGGTCGCTCCAACGCTCTTACTCTGCTTCGCCTTTCCTGGAGGCTATACAAAACTACACACTAGTTTCTCCAGATTATCTGGTCCGCTCCTAACAACTTATCTTAAGACTGCTGAATGCGTCTCATACATTTTGTCGAGAGCCGTTCCTTTATATGTAGTATCTGAATGATTGACCGGTTCATTCTGTGCTTTGTAAGTATAATAAATAACCAATGACATTAATATGGACGAAGCATCTGGAAAATAAAATGACACTCACTTTGTGTCGGGTCTGCCGGATGGCGAAATTCATATTTTAATATCGGTATCCTACGCTCAAATGAACATTCTGCTTGCAAGCGGTCTGGCGACACCGCTGGGTCTGCCCATACAAAATTTCTGACTGTCAGGTTTCGACTCCGCCGTTATTGTTGTGTTACAAAATGCCAATGTGCCTAGTTAAAAATTGTAAAAAAAAATCTACTAAGCACTCCAAGAAAGATGGGATATCACTTTTCATGTGTTAGTATTACTTATTATTGATAAAATGCCATTTTAAGATATTGATGAATGTTTATTCATTGCAATTGAATGACAGAAACCATTGGACAGACGCCTGTGATGCGCTGTGCTCACATGCGTCTAATCTCCGAGAAGTCGTAAGTAACCTAGAATCTGTTTCTAACGTAATGAGTAATGACACTAATACACCATTACAATAAAGGTTATATTACTATAAATTCTCGAAGCTTGTATTACATAATGGAAATGGATACGTAATATGGTCACGTGACATCTACCTATACATCCGTGAATGACTTTCGTGCGCAATTTCTCGTGCGCGCCGATATGAAGTGAGTTGTCCATTTAATATGTCATTGTAAATAATACATAAATGCAGGTTAGTATTCGTTGACATAAGTGATAACATGAACTCTAATAATTATTGATAATTTTGTACTATTTCATAGGACTTGAATTTATCATCTCGGGTGTCAGGCTTCCGACATCTTCAGATCTCTAGACAATATATTATATATTAATACTAAAATTGTAACTTATTGAACAATCGTAAATAATACATTATGTATTAAAAGTAGATAACAATGACGTCGCGTGGAAATAGATACCAAGGAAAAAATAGAATAGGTACTTAATACAATAATTTTTGACAGTTTTCTTAGAAGAAAAAAACACCTGAGACGCTGACAAACGTTACCAGATCTTCAGTGGGTATGCGTGCCTGATTCGCTGCTGACTAGATAATGATTTTGTTTAATTACCACCTTTAAAATGCACGTTAATTACATCGATCGGTCGTCTGGTCATTACGCGCCAGGTGCGTCTTCAGCGTCCAAAGTATTAAAGACTGTTATTGCGTTTTTCCATCCTAGGTAGGTATTAGATTAAAAAAAAACGAACGCACTTTGAACAATGGAGCGGTCCGGTTCGCAAAATTATTCATTTCGACCGCTGATGAGATACCATATTATCTAAACAAAAGTAAAATAAGAGTATTATTGCGATTAATCTATTTATTTATTGGCCAAAAACTATAATATCACTGTAATCTCAACACTTAGAGATATTATAGTTTTTCTGCAAGAATTTTATACTAAATAACTTCAGATTGCGAAAAGAATGCATCTGTTTGAAACTTTGCATATTTTTGATGAAACTAGCTTCTCCTGTGATCCCCTGGACCTAGAGATATCACCGGTTCAACTGTATGTTATGATTTTGGCAATTGAAGAAATCAGATACTAGGTATATTCCTTACAAATATCAGCTCCTTATCCTAGATGACGACCACGTCCATACACAATAAATATCCGCTCCAACCTTGACTAGACGATTATCGCTGAGGCACGCGATTTTTATCAGAATCGTGCTTAATTTTCTAAATAAAAAACCACGATTAATATTATAATATTGTCAACGTTTATTATATTGTTTTCATAGTTTTCAGTACCTACCTAATTATCATCTGTCAAAACAAAAGAATGTTATCGTTTAGTTTAAACGTCAAACGCGAAGGAACGTTTTTTGAATCCATATAAAATTTTACAGGCTATCCAACAAATAATAGATAATATTTTATATTTTAAAATGTGCATAGAGAATGTAATTTAATAAAAATGAGTATGTAAGTATACCTTCAATAAATAATGGTTAGGATAGACAACCATAAATATAATAAAAGAATAATGTGGCATTAGAAGAAAAAAAAATCAGATAAAAATGCCATTACGTCGTTCTTTGCAAATAAATCTTTTTGAATGCAAACAGTATTTTTTTTTAAATATTCAATCTTTATGTTTGTGTTTATTTAAATGGCTAAAATAACTTTTTAACGTTTAAATCAAACGCAATTTATTTGACCAATGCCATTTTCCATATAAATTACGATTTAAAATTTTGTTTTCACCTGAATGTGATGAAAAAAATATGACGTGTTATTTTCGTTGGTTAATTGAGTGGACCTTAGCTAGAAATTATCGATGATAATATTATGTATGTACATTAAATAAAAATAGTCTTCAAATACCTTGGTATTATTAATATCTTATTTACCACCGTTTGGAATTGTTTATTTCCGTGTTTTATTTCATCCAAGAGTATTTTACATTATTACTAGAATTATTATAACTCCGCCTATAGTAATAGGGAACGACTATACCTACGCTATGGCCGGTCCCAAGCTCGGATAAAGGAGGAGGGTTCGTCGTAGGGCTAATCACCAAACACGGTAAAAAAAAACCCTGATTACGAACACCAAAACAACTGTGTTGGACCCCGGACTTCCCATAAACCAACGACCCAAGCAAAGAATTAAGGACAAACGATTGTATGTACAATGTGGCACATGGAACGTATGCACTATGTTGCAGCCGGGCAAGATGGAGGAGGTTGCAATTGAATTGCATAAGTATAAAATGAGCGTGACTGCATTGCAGGAAATAAGATGGGAGGGCGCAGGTTTCATAAACAAGAGAAACTACACTTTGTATTACAGTGGATCTGCAGGTACGCAGGGTCGCTATGGAACTGGATTCTTAATCAGCTCTGATATCCGCACGGCAGTACTAGGATTTGAGCGAATTAGTGAGAGATTATGTAAACTTAAACTGAAAGGCACACTTTTCAATATTACATTCATCGACGTTTATGCCCCAACTGACGATGCGACCGAGGAAATTAAGGACAGATTCTATGAAGATCTGCAGAGAGCCTGCAAAAAAGCTCCCTACATGATGCTCTAATTATCTTGGGAGACTTCAATGCAAAAATTGGAAAAGAGGAAGCATTTAAAGAAGTAGCTGGGCAGCACAGTTTGCATGAAACGACAAGCGATAATAGTGAACGTCTATGCTTTTTAGCGGCTGCAAATAATTTAATAATTAGTAGTACATGGTTTAAACATAAAAAAATCCACAAAGAAACCTGGAAAATACCTGGAAGTAATACATGCAACCAAATAGATCACATTTTTATATCGAAAAGAAGAGCGACGACAGTGGAGGATGTGCGCGTCTGCAGAGGAGCCAATTGCGATTCTGATCACTTCCTGGTGAGAACAAAATTAAAACAAAAAATCTCCTTAATACTGAAAAAAAAGGCCGGAGAAGAACTAAATGGAAAGCTGAAAAATCAGGAGTGGAGAAATTTTGCATAAATACCAGAAATACATAGAAACAAACTTAAAAATGACTTTAATAACCGATGATGTGAATGTGGACTGGGAAAATACAAAAAACTGTGTTATCACGAGTGCCACAGAAATTCTGGGGGAAAACAAAGCAAAAATAGATGCAAGATGGTTTTATGATGATTGCAGACAAGCACTGTTTGAAAAAAATGAAGCAAGGAAGAAATGCCTACAAAGGGAAACGCGCCAAAATTACGAAACTGCAACAAAGCTCAGTCGAGAGAAAAAGCGAATGATGCTCAAGAGAATACTCCAAGACATGGAATATCAAATAAGAAACAATGATCCTAGAAAATTTTACAAGACTCTTCGAAATCGAACGAAATCCTATCAACCCTGATTAAACTCCTGTACGGATAGTGAAGGACAAATGCTGATCGAAAAGGAGGACATTATGGAAAGATGGAAAGGCTATTTCACAACACTTTTAAATCAGGCTTATAGTAATGATCATGAGGAAATGGAAAAAGTATTGTACCAGACTTCTGAGGAATTTATTGATGAGCCTACTCTGCCTGAAGTAAGAAGAGCATTAAGAACGCTGAAAAACAATAAAGCACCTTAAACCGACAGGATAACAGCCGAGCTGATAAAGAGTGGTGGCCCAACACTGGAAGCAAATATCCACAAGATAATTCTCAATATTTGGGAAAAAGAAATTTTACCCGAGGAATGGAAGATGGGTATAATCGTGCCTATTCTGAAAAAGGGAGACAAAACAATGTGCGATAACTACAGAGAGATCACAATTCTAAACGCAGCTTATAAAGTTTTCTCATCTGTACTGTATAGCAGGTTAATGATCTATGGTGAGGAAATCCTGGGAGAATACCAATGCAGCTTCCGACCAAATAGATCAACCATAGATCACATCTATCTCATGAGGCAAACTATGGAGAAAGCGCACGAATACAACCTGACACTCCACCACCTGTTTATTGATTTTAAACAAGCTTTCGACAGCGTGAATAGGGATAAGATGCTGCAAAGCCTAAAAATATTCGGAATTCTCTTAAAACTAGTAAGGCTAATAAAGACCATACTGACGGATACTCAAGCAGTTGTCAGTGTGCAAAATGAGCAAACTGAAAGCTTCAAAATCGAATCAGGTGAGAGACAAGGGGATGCGCTATCCACTTTGGTATTTAACCTTGTGGTGGAATCTATAGCTCGTGAAACCAATATAAGAGGATGGGTAAATAACAATACAACGCAGATGTGCACTAATGCTGACGACATAGTAATTACAAGCAGATCCAAATAGAGGATGATCGACCATGGTGGCACTATGAAAATAAAAGCAGAAAACGCTGGGCTGCATATAAACCAGTCAAAAACTAAGTATATGGTCTGCACACGCGATCAGGTACCGCTGCAGAATATAGACATAGGACAGCATGCATATGAAGGGGCGGACAAGTTCACGTATCTTGGATCCAGCCTAAATACCCAAAATAAGACAGCAGAGGAGATAAAAATCCGCCTTATCTCCGGGAATAAATGCTGGCATGCCTGCAAGCGACTGGTGGGGTCGAAAATGCTAGGCCGAAGAAGTAAACTTCTAATATATAAAACAATTATAAGGCCAGTGGTCACTTATGGCTGTGAGACTTGGTGCTTAACTCAAAACGAGGAAAACAAATTAGCTGTCTTCGAGCGCAAAATACTCCGCAAAATCTTTGGACCCACCTTGGAAAATGAGAACTACAGAATAAAAATGAACTACGAGTTGGAAGAGCTGATTGAACAGCAAACAATCATAAGATACTGTAAGTCCCAATGACTACGATGGGCGGGACATGTGGAGAGAATGCCTGAAGTTAGAGCGCCAAGGATCATGACGAAGTGGCTACCCCAACGGAAGAGACCCAGAGGCCGTCCAAGAAGGAGATGGGCTGACGCCGTAGAAGTGGACTGGCTTCATATAGGAAGACCCGGTAACTGGAGTAGTGTGGCGAGAGACCGAAGTGAGTGGAGAGCGGTTGTGGAGGAGGCCAAACCCCACCCCGGGATGTAGCGCCGTGGAGGAAGGAACTAGAATTATTATACCAGCTCGTGGGGTTCGTAGAACACATAGGTATCTAAAATCATTGTTGTCTGAATGCTTTTTTCATAATATCTTAAAAGTTGACATATCTTATGGGTGTGTAATGCAATATCCTATCCTGTCTGTGGGTTGTTCAAAAATTCGTTTGTCATAATACTCATAATATTACATCGGATTCGATTCCTGGTGAAGTCACAATATATTTATTTTATTTTATCAAAGCCTGTGTAATTGTTTCACTACACTACTGTCATTGAGCCTCATGCCCTGCTGTAATGCTAAAAATAATATTTTCAGAGCTCGAAATGGACCGGAGCGCACCGAAGCGCCGTTCTTGTTCCTGAAATCGGTAAAATTATCGCTCCGTCTCGTGGAAAAAATAACTTGACCGTCTGAGCTGGATAGGCCATATAATAGAAAATCTAACATACTTATTTTTATGAAATACACAAAACATTGATAACTACATCTTCTAACTATGCTAACTATGTATTGTTCTTCAGAAAACTGTCGTGCGCTCCGGTTCGCAAACTTTTCCATTTCGAGCGCTGAATATTTTACATTATAACATACATATTACATATATCTATTCACTAGTTTCATTATTAGTAGATGCCTACACAAAAACGAACAAAAGAGTGTACCTTTTTTAAAAGCCCTGTTATTATGATTAACGAAGCAAACTTCTTCTATGCCATAGTGTTTTCAACGATCATTGACAAAAATATGTCTGACAGGAGAAAATTAAGCCGATTGGCAGCCAACATTTAAATATTTTTTCAAAGTTGTAAAAAACAACATATTCCCGAGGACAACGATTGAAGAATAATCTACTATTTTGTAAACAATTAAGAAATCATGTATGAAATACTAAATATTGATCATCTCTTAAATATCTTATAATAGTTGTATCATTAAAATAAAGTGTCACCTGTTTTATGTTTAAACAAAACTAGGTGTAATCCATATTTTTATGAAAAATGTTAAGGTGTTTTCGTTGTCACAAAACTCTAGATTTAAACCTATATAACAGATGCGTTTTTGCACCTATACCTAGCTAACGAACTAGCTACCTGGCTTTCCTGTTCTTCAAGCCAACTGGATTCCGGCGTCCTGGAAGGCCGCTAAATACTATCTATAGTGTGTATACGGCGATGCTACGGGATGCTGGTTTGACCAAGAACGATGCAAGAAGACTGGTGGGCGACAGGGATTCAAGGAGGCGCCGCGTGGTGTCCATATGCTACAACTAAGGAGTGGATATAGCCGAAGAAGAAGAAGATACCTAGCACCACCGACCCTGACATAAGAAAGTTTGCGGAAAGAAAAGAGTAAAAATTTTCCAAGGTTCTATATATTATGTAAGTACCTAGTTCTTTAAATCTCTTATCTTCCAAATTTAAAATAATATATATTCTCCAGATTTGTTATTCTGGACTAGAATGTAAGTTTAGTGACTTATGTTTACTTCACACTGCCCCGTTTCTTTCCGTAAGGAACTGGCAGTAATTCTTGATCTGGCAAAACGCTATGTGGACATCGCTACCATGGAGCGTGCTGATTCGGAGGATAATACAATGATTTTCCCTTTCTATTACCCTCACACTAAAGAATCGACCATTGCCAAACATAATAACATTTGTTGTTTATTTACTTTTTATTGTGAACAAAATAAATAAGTGACAGTAAATAAAATTGACATACAACACTTGTGACAGAAGTTATGATTGATTTCACTTATCAATGTTTAAGGCAACCGCCATTTTGGATTCAAGACATCACTCAGGCCAACTGCCAAGAATTCAAGCAAACTCCCGGTAATCAATGATTGGCGAGTACAATATAAGGAATGTATTTCAGGTTGCCATTCAGTGTTTTCATATAATGTTTGAGACTTTCACGGTTGCTTTTTATCGTAATAGATTTTTGGGTTTCCACCGTGTCTACTTCTTCCTTCTTTCCTCGACGTTTCGGGCTTGTTGCAGAGGCCATTATCAAGAGAGTATATTATGTTTTCTGATGAAGTGTTGTGTAGTTGTATGAATGCAAACGTCGCTCTAAGAATGCCAATAGAAATAAGATTAGCTACGAGCAAACGTTGCTCAGAGTAATGTGTCAATCGTTACGACCGGAGATACCGGATCGAATATTGGATTTTGCTGACGTTTTTAACCGTAACCCATCATCACTATTAATATTTTCAGGGTTTCTATGAATTCCGATGGCTTCCTTTACCAATTGTGCGAAATATCCTTTATTCCGACTCAGTATCTTGGTTTCAAAGTCAAATTTGCATCCTGTATCCATCGAGTGCTCGGCAATTGCTGACATCGTGTAATGTTTAAGTCGGTATGCCCTCTCGTGTTCACTCACACGCTTCTTTACCGTTCGAGAAGTTTGGCATATATACTTTTTCCGACACACATCATCTCTTGATAAAGGCCTCTACAACGAGCCCGAAACGTCGAGGGAAGAAGTAGACACGGAGAAAACCCAAAAATCTATTACGATTCAGTTTCTTCTTTAAAAATCCCAAGGACTAATATTTAAGTCTCTTAATTTATATTGTGTAAGTAGAGGAGGCCTTGTCATTGATAGCATCATAGTAGACAAGTGTCCAAACTTTTGCTCTAGTTACATCATTGATGTTAAATACGACAATGGTCTGAAAATGTTCATAGTTTAAAAATGTGTGACTATTCTGTATATCTGTGTATCGTTCTTCTCAACACTGACCCGGCCCAACAAAATAAAAACAATGAAAAAATATTCATATCAATCGGTTATCCGGCCGCATGGGGCAGAAAATGACAGCCGCGCGTCACGCGACATTTTCTTTATAGCCAGAAACAAAAATATATGCCAAGCCGGATTGAAATTTATGAGTTTTTTTAATGGGCCATTACGAAGGCCGATGATAAATTAGCGAGGTTTTTCAAAATTTTCGGATACAGACAATTCGTACCTCGATGTGCTGACATAAATCTTTAATGATTTAAACCTAAACGAACATATCGGTGGTGCGTGAAAATTAATCCAGGAAGTGGTTGGACGTGCCAGAAGTAAGGACTGTGTGTTGTGTAGGAAATAGTATTTTTAATTAATTACTCCTCTGCGGGTTTCCGGTCTAACCGTCTAAATACTTACGTGTTACGGTGGTAGATTATGAAGTGAACTTGAAATCCGCATGGGTATGTCGGGCTGTATTCAACTAACTTAAAGTCGCGTGGAGGTCAAGGCTGTTTTCTGAGAGGACCAAAATGTAGTTTGTTTAACATGTGCCTGGTACCTGTATTCCTATATGCATGTGAGAGATGGCATCATTCCATTGTCCAAAGGTCTTGACATTTTAGCCTGACCTCCACTTCCAACCCTCGGAGCTAGCCGCGGATTTGGAGGCTCATCATACGCTCCAATCATGAAGCACAACAGGGTGAAGTTGTAGTATTTACTCACATTATGGTAAACGCGCGAATCTCATTCAACCAGTGCATGTGTGTCGGTTGGAGGCATTGATATACTATAATAATACCATCATTTGTTGGAGGTCCCTGCATTCCACCGTTCGCATAGCTGAAGGAATTGAAAGACCAGTATCGTCCTTCACCTGATTGGACCATCTTGTAGGCAACCTTCCTCTACTGCGTTGATCTCGATGTTTTCTCTGATGATGACCTTACCGTTAGTATTGTTTCAAATTTAATTTTATGTAGGTCCCAATATTGAAGCTTGATTTGATATAAATAAAAAGGATTTCAAGTTATACACATTTATATTTTTATAAATATAAAAATATTAAAACAATGAATTAGTCAACAATCTACACAATAAAAAAATTGATAATTTAATAAACTAAATTTTAATTTAAATATGACCATAAATATAATGTAATAATAACGTAATTCGTGACATAAATATGTAACAAATTCACATTTTTTTACAATTTATTGTTCATTTATCTTTGACTTTGAAAAAGAAATCTTTTTAAGACATAAGTAGGTACATCAGTGAAACGGCAAATAATTTTCAACAATAGGTGGGACGTAATTTCACACTCGTTGCCAATCGTAGAGCGATAGTCAAGCTGTGAGCACGTCAATTTGTTTTGTGATGGCGTCGGAGGAATATATTCTTAAATCGTGTAAAGATGACTAAAAAAAAGTTACGCACTTACTTGAAAAAGAAAACATGTCAATGAATATATTATTATTATTACTAATATAACAATAAACATAACATTAAATTGACCCATGATGAATTTTTATGACAAATTATGTTTTGTTTGTCACGCGTCGTTTACACAATCTGCGCGTCGCGTAATCACGATCTTTTTAGACCATGCCTCAGCTAAAGTATTGCCTTAATGTTTTCAGATACCTACATATTTATTGATTAATACAGTTGAAATTGTAAATTATCAAAAAAATGTCTCAAATTGCAAGCTTTGTATTTTTCCGCTAGGTGCCTCTGCTGGTATAAGCATCGCCCAGGGAACTCAGAATCGCCCTTGCAATAATATTTCATATTATAGTATATTACACAGTGTTCAGGGAAATCCATGAAAGCAAAAATATTTAATTATCATAATAATAGTAGCTACTGGCCACGCGCCTAGCGCGTCTTTAGCGGTTAAAGACTTAAGGTTTATTTGCTTCATCGAGAGACGTCTTAAAATGTAATTACTTTAATTTAAACTATTTTGAGAAAAAAACTTCGTGCTCAAATTTCGTAAAACACAGTTAAAAGATGGCTTGTTAGAAGCCTACGAATTATATATTTTTTAATTAAAAACGTGGTATATAGCTGAGCTACATTTCGTACGAAAATAAGAATATAATAATTCATATTTCCAGAAACGCCGATATTCTAGGTAACTGCTCATTTATTACGGCAGAAACTATTCAGTTAAAGATTTGACGAAAGATAATCGAGCATATAAAATCCAAATTTCGTTTTGATATTACAGTGAAATTTGCAGCAATCAAAACAATATTGTGCATTTAAAAATAAAACATATTCGTTTTTCGACTTTATTGAACGACAGTTCGAAATTTCCTATTCAAATAACTTTATTTTTTATGAAACACTTCGTCACATTTGACGTACTATAAATTAATAATAAATAAGATTTTTTATTTGTGTTTAAAACTCAGTGTTCAATCCAGTGACGTCCCTAGACAAAATGCCGCCCTTAGGCAGCGACAAAATGCCGTCACATTTTGTATACTATAGTTTATTATAGTGTTTTTTATAATCCTTTCATGACTCCAATATCTGAGAAATATGTTGTATGGATACATTACTTACAACTTCTGCTTCAATATACATTTTTACAAGTCCACGGTTTTAGATACATTTAAAAATACACCTGACAACTTCCAAAACTCTCGAGTGACTGGCACACATTTTACACAAAATCGAGTAAAGCGTGTATCATAATGTAGTATAACCTATAATTCAAATATAATTCGCAAATCTAACTCACGTGACATCCAAAAACAACGGAAGTAAACTATAGTCCGATTAAAATTTGTATAGTAATTAATACATTTTGTTTCCAACCAGTGAGCTGAATTTTTTAATAGCAAGATATTTCCATTATTATTAAGTTTAGATAAGTAGTTAGTTATTTCTATATAATATGACTAAAGATCGATTTGCCGCCCTTCATGTAACTGCCGCCCCCAAGCGACGCTCAATCTGCCTACCCCCACGGGACGTCACTGATTCAATCAGTAGGATACTTCACAGTTTACATAGTAACAGATACCCATAGTAAAAGAGAAGTTCAGAAATTTTGAATAGCACAGCGCGGTATAGAGGTGCATTCTGGGCATAACGTCCAAAGGAAAAAAAACGGAATAATTTGGTAAGGAGACGATTATGGGTAGGTATACTATTTAATATATTTTGGTAAACACCTTCCTAAGTCATCATCATCAGGGGCGCGACAACCCGGTGTGCGTCCTGGCCTCCTCCAACAGCTCCCTCCACCTGTCCCTATCCAGTGTGGCTGCTTTCCAATTTGGTACCCCCAGAATACGGCAGTCACTGGCAGCTCCATCTAACCAGCGAATTTTTGGCCTCCCTCTTCTTCTACGTCTTATTGGATTGCTGGACATCACTCTCTTTGCCGGTTCATTGTCATTCATACGGTGCACATGACCTAGCCATCGCAGTCTCCCAATCTTAATTGATTGAACTGCGCTGCAATCTTCGTACAGCCCGTAGAGCTCAGCATTATATCTTCTCTTCCAATTGGTGCCATCCCTGATCGGTCCATATATACGGCGGAGAATCTTTCTTTCAAAGATGTTCAGGGCTCGTTCATTTCGCAGAGTTAATGTCCAGGTTTCCGATGCATAGGTGAGTACTGGCTTTACAAGTGTCTTGTAAAGAGTGCTTTTAGTTCGACGAGATAGTAAGCGGGACTTAAAATGTCTTAACAGACCAAAATAGCATTTATTCGCAGACATGATTCTCTTGTTGATTTCTTCTGTAATATCATTATGTCGAGTTACAAGAGATCCAAGGTATATGAAACTGTCAACCGTATCAAACTTGTAGGCACCAATATCTAACTTTGGTGCGACTTCTCGTGGTGTGACAAAGACAGGCATGTATTTAGTTTTTGCCTCGTTTATTTGTAAACCCATTCTTTTGGCAGAGGCTTCTAGTGCTGTGAATGCCTTTTTCAGCGCCAATTCTGATATGGCAATGATGTCGATATCATCAGCATACGCCAGCAGCTGCACAGGCTTAGTAAATATCGTGCCGCTGCCACGAGCATCAATCTTTGCATCCCGTATCGCCTTTTCTAGCGCAATATTGAAAAGAAGGCATGCCAGAGCGTCACCTTTCCTTAGACCATTCTGTGATATAAATGGCTCGGATATTTCCGCTTGAAGCTTTACCCGGCATTGTACTGGTGTCATTGTCATCTCTACAAGTTTAATTATTTTCGTCGGAATCTCAAATTCTCGCATTGATTCGTATAACCGGTATCGATTAATGCTATCATAAGCTGCCTTAAAATCGATGAACAGGTGATACGTGTTAATATTAAATTCAGTGGTCTTTTCTAGAATCTGCCTTAGAGTGAATATTTGAGTAATACATGATCTCCCTCGTCGAAAGCCTCCTTGGTAGTGCCCGAGTATTCCTTCTACAATGGGTTCCAGCCACTGGAATATCAGAATCGACAACAGTTTATATGCAGAGTTAAGGAGTGTCACCCCTCTGTAGTTACTACATTCTAGTTGGTCTCCTTTCTTGTGCAGGGGACAAATCAGCCCATCCTTCCACTCCTCTGGCATCTTTTCTGAAGTCCATACTTGGTGGATTAGGCTATGTAAATGTTTGAGCAGGCTTTCTCCCCCACATTTTATTAATTCACTCTGTAGGTTATCTATTCCAGGCGATTTGTTTGTTTTTAACCTTGACATCGCACCTTTTACCTCATTTAATGTCAGTGGTTCTTCGTTATCATCCATGCCACTTTGTACTGATTCCTGGCCGGCATCATTATGGGGGGTGTTTAAATGTTGATCAAAGAAACTCACCCACCGGGCAAGAATACAGTGCTTTTCTGTGAGTATCATACCATTGTCATCCTTGCACATTGTGATACGAGGCTTGAAACCCTTCCTTACATTATTTATCTTTCTATAGAACAGCCGACTTTCTTGGGCTTTACAGTTTTCTTGGAGTAGGATCATTTCCTTTTTTAAATAATCACGTTCACCTTCCTAAGTACGTGGATACAAAACACACATGACCCAAAGAAATGAAATGACCTCGGAGAGGCCTTCGTCTGATCGCTTTGTCCAAAGTAATTAGTGGTGACGTTTTAAAGCGTTAATTAAAATAACATTCACATACCTACCATTATAGACAGTATTCTTTAACTCGCTGTGCGTACGCACATTCGTTTCACAGCCGCACATATGCGCAATCGAATTATACCCTAATCAAAATTCGCGAATTGGAAAATAAGTACATTTCCTAATACACCGTGCGTGCGCCGTGAATCGCAAAAGTTTGGTACCCTCTGGCTGATACGAGAAAGGAAATCATTGAGGTGCTGACAATTTACCAAATACAAAATGTATTGGTGACTAAGTTGCAAAGTAACAAATTGTTATTTAAAATTAAATATTTAAAGGGGTGTGTTGATTATGTCAAATGCCCACTTGCATATATATATAATCTTACAATGGAGACAGGTATTATTCCGGAAATATGGAAGATGTCGAAAGCGACTCCAATTCATATGAGTGGTACAGAGTCATCAGTGGAAAACTACAGGCTGGTAGCTGTTCTCTATGCACCAGCAAATTCTGGAGATGATCATTCACAGCATGATTTATCCAAAAATTGAGTCATTTATAATGAATGAACAGCATGGATTTAGAGCAGGCTGATCAACGGAAACCAGCATGATGGTATTCACTGATTATGTCCATCGGCGTTGGATAGAGGCTACCAGGTTGACTGTTCCTATAATGACTTCTCGAAAGTGTTCGATAGAGTTGACCATAATATCCTGATGGGAAAACTCCAACTAATCGGGTTGTCAGATCGATTTCTCGAATTGTTCGGTAGTTATTTTAGGAATCGTCAAGAATACGTATCGTATGGCTTTTATCGGTCAAAGACCTTTTACACATTTTCTGGTGTCCCTCAGGGCTCAAATTTAGGGCCGTTGCTGTTCACGATTTTGATAAATGGCATAGCATTGGTAATAAAAAATGCTATGTTTTTGTTGTTTGCTGATGACTTGAAACTATTCATGAATGTTGTCACCTTGGACGATTTTCGTCAACTCCAACATGATATAAATAATATATTAGATTGGGGCAGGCGTAACAAACTGGACTTCAATATTGATAATGGTTTTATCGTTTACTAAAGCCTCACGAGTATTGTTTTTCCAGTATTCGATGTATGGCAGAGTTCTCTCACGAATATCATCTGTAAGGTATCTTGGGATTACGTTTGACAGTAAACTGACGTTTAGTGGTCATATAGATACCATTTGTAAAAAGGCGTTAAAAATGTTGGGCTTTGTCTTGCGTACTTCCCGGGTCTTTTCGGATGTTACGGTACTAAAAATTCTCCATAACTCCTTAGTAAGAAGCAGACTTGAGAGTGGGTCTATCGTTTGGGCCCTGCATCAGTTGAAGTACGGCCTTATGGTGGAGAGTCCAAAAGAATTTTTTGAGACTCCTTTACTTTCGGCTGTATGGATATTATCCGTGACTCTATCCGACTGACTTTCTCTTAAGCCGCGTTGACACAGTCCAAGTACGATCCAAGTACACTTGGATCGAGTGCCATCCAAGTGCACTCATATGAGACATCTTCATACTAATTATTCTTATCCAAGCTACTTGGACCGCGTCCTACTCGTCCAAGTTAACTTGGATAGGAATAAATAGTATGAAGCTGTCACTTGGATGAGACATCTTCACACTAATTATTCCTATCCAAGTCTACTTGGATAATACTTGGACCGTGTCAACGCGGCTTTAGGTATGCTTACGTACTGTAGCTTAAAATTTAGAAGGGATCTTTATTTAGCTACATATTTTTTCAGACTTATACGCGGCGTAAATGTGAACTCTGCCATTCTTGGTGGTGTTGGCTTGTGTGTCTCTGATAATTACCTTAAGAATCGAAGGCATCCGTTGTTTGTTCTCCCAAGGTGCAGAACTAACCTGCCATTAGTGATGCCAATTGGGAGGGCAATAACCATGTTTAATGAAATCGCTTCGGAAATTGATATATTCCACTTACGTAAGGGTGAATTTAGGTGGACGTTGTTTTATAAGTTTTTAAGGTAAGGTCTATCGATAGTTCACCCTGTGTGCTTCCATCTACTTTTATTTTTGTTGCTTTATTTTATTTTATTACTTATTGTATTATTAAGTCACATCTCTCTGTTATATTTTAAAAATTGTTAACACTTATTTTATATCGTGTGGTGTGAACACTTTGAATTTGTAATTTGTTATGTTCATTATGTGTAAAATAAATAAATTTGATTTGATTTGAAATTTATATGCAATAATTGTTAATCTTACGTAACTGTTCTTAAATGATCAACTATTACTAAACAACTAAACTATAATGATGGACACGTCAGACCAAAACATTCAAATTAGGTACATTCTTATGATAATAATAAAGAAATTTTGTACACAATTCCCATACAATATTATGAATAAAATCCCTACAAGTTTTCCAACAAAGTAAGTATATTATGTTTGAATCATGTTTCATTCGAAAATAGTGATGATGTGAAAGCTTCTCCTAATTAAATTTTAAATCATATTATGACACATATTTTACTCGTTTAATCCTCAGTACGTAACTCAATCATAAACATCTCAAACAAAGTTTCTGGGGCCACATTGAACTCACTCCAATCTCCATAATATGACATTTCCCAACCCCTCTGTGGTGTTTAATGACTTCAGTGAAAGGAAGTTATAAACATCATCGGGTCCTTTGACAATATTTTATTTTAAGAAAATTCTTTCAAACCTGTCACGACACACTTTAATTAATAGTTGAATATTTTTTTAAGAAAACTTTTTTTTTATTCCATTTTTTTTAACATTTTATTCGTGTTCTTTGTACATTTTTTGTATTTTATAATATTTTGGGATATTAGGTATGTAAAATTGTATTTATGTGTACCTTCATATATGTCAAACGTGAAAAGGTAGAGTGTAATAAATATTATAACATTTTTCAAAATAACTCTGGCTTCATCAAATTTGTTCTTCGGATTACATAAATTTAATCCTGACTGAGGGTCTCGGTCGTTGCTTTCTTGCTCGTCGACAATGCTTCCAGATGACAGCTGCCGGCATACTTAGCTCTTCTTCGTACTCCGTCCTTCCCGGAAAACGCAATGGTGATACTGGTGGCATACCTCGATAATCTGTCAATATCCGTATTGTTATTCAAAATCTACAAATTCCCACATCACTAATTTTCGACTAATTATTACTAATATAATAATTTCTCAACATATTCACTCACCGAGACTATTTTTTTACAAGATAAATATTAAAATATCAGCAAATTTAATAATTCAGATTGCTGTCTGTACGTTTAACTTGATAAGACAATTTGAAGTTTTTTTTTTAAATTAATTTATCAATCTACTTGAGTCGTTGAGTTGAAGATACTGTTTCTTCCAAAATATAATGATATCGAAAGCATATGGGAAAAAAATCGTCGATCTCGTGCAATATGAAGGGATAGTATCCAGTTGGGCATCCTAAATTGGTGGGAAACGGCTTTGGACGGACCCCATTGGAGGCAGATGCTGAAAGAGGCCAATACCTACATACATAAGGTTGTAGTCAGAGCGCCGCAGCAATGGTGATTGGCGTTCGAGGTTCAAGACAAAGTTGAAAAAAAAATGATTTAAACATTTAAGTACATATTATATAACCTACGAATAACAATTATTTAAAAAAAAAAACTTGTACCAAATGCAGTTGATGTTTCAAGCGGGGTCCTATAACTTGGCCATTTGAATCTTTTACCAACTGGAAAATCATCATCATGCCAATGTGGCGGATGAGGTATCGGACTATCTTCATCTGGCCCGATCCCGTGATAATCTTCAATAGGTAATCCTGGAAACCAGCAATAATGATTCTTTGAAAACGTATAGATTATTATTATTTGTCAGCCACAGCTTAACCCTCGTGAAACTACAAAACACACTATAATCAGTCCACGGCATGGAACGTGAATTTCGATCGTAGTCCTATTTATTGTTCATACTGCAATACATATTATGGTAAACTGTTTGTAGTAAATTATAGATAATTGTTGCATATTGAAAAATGGTAATTCGTTAATCAATTTGAATGAAATATGCATTTGAAAATCTTCATTTACTGCAAACAGGCTACCGCATTGCGTTTGAAGATTATCAATAACTAGCGCTGCAGCCAAGCAAGGCGAATGTTGGCGCCCTTTGATGTGTGTTGAAACACCGATACTGCGTCGAATTACGGCAAACATTTACCTTGTTTGGCCCAATGTGAAGAGGGGCATTCAAATTTAATTGTTGTTTCTTTCTTTACCATATTACAAAATATTTATCAGATTTGACAACTGTACTGAAGGTCAAAATATTAACACAATGACATCATAAAAAAAATCGCATTTGCAATACCTATCTGCTACTCACCTACTCAATTATTATATTTTACACTTTAATGATGAGCCTCTCCATTTTCGGTAAGCATCACAATAAAATTTTAAAATTAGACTACCATAACGTAAGTAGATACTAATAGTATTATTGATCGTTGGTAAGTTTATTTTTACCTCTTCTATCGTAGTCTATTTGATATATCGAGAGCATTTTCGTATCTATATCACCACACGGATCATCAAAAATTTCGCATGTCGCTTTCGCCATCTGTAGACAAAAAGTGAATAATATTATTAAAATATTTACATCATAGACATCACTAAATACATACATAATAGTATTATATACCTACATATAGGTATGTATAATACAGAATATTATTTATGAAAAATGTGTAGGTGTACTTATCTCAAAGAGAATAAAATCAATAAGTACTTAAAAAATATTACCGACTAGTTTATTTAATTATTACGTAATATTTCATAGTTTCACATTTGTGAAAAACACAAACTATTGATAGATTGACCGCACTGAGCGAAATTGAAAAAACCGAAAAATCGTTCGTATTCTGCAGTTTCCTACAGAGCAGTTAAAAGTGTTAATGATTTTTTAATAGAAAGAGAAAAATTGAATGAGGTTCGATGCTGGCATTCGGTTCCACCATATCAAACAGAACTTCCTACCTTGCAATAGGTGTATTATGGATATTTTATATCAATTTCAAAACTCAAAAACTATGTGACAAATGGCAATGTTTTCTTTTCGAGATATCTTTAACAGATAAACCATCTTGATAACATAATTAAACGTGTAGACATTTAGCCACATCATCAAAATTATATATTTTTTTATTACTAGCCACAGCATGAGTGAATGCTGACTGACAATAATAAAAGTAACATACAGAATCCCGTAATTTTAAGGGTTCCAGTTGCGGTTCGGCATTCACAAGATTCTAAATCAAGGATTCCGATACCGGTTCTCGTTCCAAAATAATTTTGGGGTTCTCGGGATTCCAGGGATAAGTTCTCGTTTCATTTCCGACTGTGGTTTTCTGCAATACATATTATATTAAATGATATCATTGACGACACGCTCTCACTTATTATCTCAAAATTAATGTGGATGCGTTAGCAGAATAAGCCAAATAACATAAACGCACACATTTGCAATACAAGTTGAGTGCATTTTTCAACTACATCTAATTGTATTTATTGTATACATATAGGTAGTTGAAAAGTCTGTAAAGGCATGAACATGGATTTACAATAATATCAATATTTACGAATGTTTAAAATTTGTAGGTCTATCGGCTGTGTCGTTTCGAAGGTAACTATTATTTGTCAGATGCTGGGTACATTATTAAGTCAGTGGATTGACATGAATAACACCATATAACTCCCGAACGGAACTAAGACGTGAATAGAGGAGGCATCGTCCAGATTGCAAGAAACAGCGGAAACGCAATATCTCTCCGCTTCAGCAATTTCTCTAGGTTACCAGACATTATATCCAAAAAAATACATTGCAGGTTGAACGAGCATTGCATTGAAGTTTCTTATTAATTATATACTTACCAATTATTAAAAAAAAAAAAAAAAACACCGCACAAACTTTATTATGATATGCATAGTCAAGTTCGACAAAAAATATCATTCTACAGTAGGGAATTCAATCCCGGACAATTTTCGATACATATGAATCCCGGGATTAATGAACATAATTTCGAAACCTTCGGGATTGATTTTTTATCAATCACAATCAATTAGTATGGGTCCCAAATTATGTTCACCGGATGCTCACGGATAATAAATAATGCTATTTTTATTGTCGTACGCAATCGTAGAATCTATATGGTTAACCACCTAAACGCCACTGATGTTCTGGCACGAGAACGGCGTCTAACCGCCAGTGCCATAGACGTGCAGGCGGGCACTTGTTTCTACGCCAAATTTTATGAATGTTATCTTTTCTTTATTATCTATTACTCTATTTACTCTATTAAACCCATGTATTTCCAAGATTAAACGTACACAATATTAACATTAAATATCTTAAATAGTATAAATTTAATTATACTAGACATTGTTGATTTTATCAATGCTATTTGTATAAATAAAAAATATATTAACTATCGAAAAAAACGTCAATCTCGGGACCAGTACCGGGATTCCGGTATCGTCAAATTATAATCCCGAAATCCCGGGATCAAAATTTTGGCTCGGTATTGGATTCCCTATTCTACACCAAACGTACAGGCAGCTCGAAGTCAAAGTTTCATCACATATTGTACTTGTGTTGTTCTGCTATAAACAAGAGTTTATAACCGCCATCTATCATTACAGAACATTAATTTTCCACGCTGATGAATCTCCAGTAAGTGCTGTAATACAACAAGCTCATACGTTGTAGTCCAAACTCTTCGGTGTAAATTCACCAAAACAAGTGGCACGGGCGTTCAATTAAAATATGAAAAGTGTACCCACGATGTGGGGACAGGCCCACCAACGTGATGATATATGTTCAAAGCCAAAGAAAGCCCTCCAAATAATAATTAACGAAGCCAACTGACGAGATGCGACATAAATCATTCGCCGGCCAAAACGGAGCACGCCGCGTCGCCAGCGTGTATTTATAAAACAGATTTTTTAGTAGACGATTTCTCCGTAGGGTGTCGTCACCGAAAGACGTCATTGGAAACGCGGGAAATCTGCACGGGTAGGCATATTGTGTATGCGAGTGTGTGAAGAAAAACGGAAAAGAGCGCGCCAACGCCATCTTGCAATTCAAATACACGGAATGTTTAAAAAAAAGTATAATAAATGGTAAATAGAATTGAGCGCTTGCAAAAAATATATCGCTACGCTACTGTAAGGATATACCTACCACATATTTTATTATACGTAGCTATAATTTTTTCATGTACCTAATGATTGATTGTATGGACGTTTACGTGGTAAAACGGTTCACACAAGATTTTTTAGTACTGCACATGCTTGAAAGACAATCAAGGATAAAAACACATATCGGTAATGTGTCAAAATATGTACGAATTCATTAAATTACACACAATATTACAAACACATACAATTCAAATCATATAAACGTAAACCATAGCAGTGTTGATACACAAAAAATAAATTGTCAAAATAAAGTGTATATAAGTGTAGTTAGAAGCTTGATAAAAGTCCATTTATTTAAACAATTCACAGGATTTGAGAATGTAAAATTCTTTTATTGAACATTTTGCAATATGTTAGTATTTTAAGGTGTAACAACTACTTATTAATAGGACACACGTGATTCAGTTGGTAAAACATATCGGCACGATTCCAGTGGATACGGGTTCGAGTCCCGTCGGGCATCGTATTTGTTTCTAATATTATCTGAGGTGTTTTCAATATATATTTTTTTAATTAAGTTCATTTAGTCTAAATGAGTCTGAATTGTCAAAATAATAAATGATTTTGAGAACAAGAAAGAGAGGAGTAGGTACTGAGTATCCCGGGTCCTGTGTCTAGCTCAGGATGTTGGTAGAACCCGGGATTCACAAAAATTAAATAATAAATAGAAATAGTACCCATTATTACATAATATATCTATATACCTATTAGGTTATGTTTTAATAAGTATTTTTGGCCTTCATCGTATCAACCTAGAATTCTTGCGTAATTCCAACCCTGGTTAATCCATTAAAACGTATTAATGTCTAAACAAGTAATATGATTGGTGTTTTGACGTATGTTCAGTGTTGGATATCAGATTTCCACAACGACAGTGCATTAGACACCCTTGCGTCATTTCGCTGCATCTACGTTATTATACATTGTAATATTATGTAATATCGTATTATAAAAGAGAATAGATGTCACACGGGCTATTTACGTAAAATGTTACGTACATTTTTACGTCAAACACTTGCATGTTTTAAAATGTTACTTCGTTAACACGTGCTAATAATATCATATTATATTCTAAATTCAAATTTATTCACTTCACATATGGTGACCTTCAAATTCAAAACATTCACGACATGGGGAAAAACAAATGAATATGTTACAGTATTATCTTTGTAGCAAAATAACACAAAAACTTATGATCGCTATTCGCTTTTACGACTCTACATATTTTTTTCAATCCGTCCATCAAGTTTATTATTAAGAAAAAGATATATTATTCAAATGCATTTTATATACAATACAACATAAGTGAATTCAATAATATTCTTGATAATTCAAGAACCGGAACGCAATGTTTATGTTTTCCGCGAGACGTAGCGCTAATCTCGAGTATTTCACGGACCAGAGGTGCACTCCGGTCCATTTCGAGTCCTGATCAGGAACATGTTTCCAAATATAACCAGTTCTACGTTTCCGTCTAGTCAGGTATAATGTTACATCAAATCAAGATTAACTCACCAATAAAACTATTTTAACACCAGTATTCGTGGAACACTGATATATGACTGGGTCAAAGCCCTTTTTTCTCACAACGCTATGATTTTGATTTCGTGGTATTTTATATGCAGACTATTATTTTTTGATGCTTTGGGTTAGGAGAAACCCATTTAGGAGAGTCATCTACCAGTGGTGAACTAACTGTAAATAACTCAGTAAAATAATTTTCTATTTTAAACTGTTATATTATAAAGTCACAATACATAATTAAGTACACGTGACATCCTTCAAAATATAATGAAATTAAGAACAGGCATTTTAGCGAGACGCTACGTCAGAACAGAACATTATTTAATGAAGTGAACACATTTGACGGAACATTAATTTACTTACCTACATCATATAAGCAGATAATGAACTTCCATTACCTAATGATAATCTTTCGTGGAACTAAATAAATAAAAACTCGTTTTGGACTTTTACTACTTTTATATTTTAAAAGATTGTCCATCAAACAGATAGACCGGTCACATTATTAGAAAGTATGACAATTTTTAAATTATTCCTGACATTATAAATATTGCAATATGTAAGTATTTGTAAAACTCAATGCTGATTTATCACGCAATAAAAAACGCAAGGGTACCTCCAAACCTTTCAATGGGTCAGTCCTTCACCTGCCTGAAACTCCCACTGAAAACCGGTGTCGTACATTACGACATTTACAATAATTTAAAACGTCAGATTGAACGAAATCTACCTTCTTCCGTCTAAGATTATTTCAGTAATGAGTATGTAAATAGCACATGGCCCCCACATCTTGAAGCAGGCCCCCAGGCCAGGATCTTTGGCGGGCCCCCTACATATCGCTCAAGTTAAAGGCAGCGCTCGGAATGTAAATTTATATGAACCAGAGCGCTAGATAATTTTCCAAAAATATTAAGATAGTAATCTAATTTTATGTATATTTTATAACAATAAGTGTGTTGGATTTTTCGTTATAATATGAGCTCAGATGGCTAAAATATTTTTTCCACGACACGGAGCGGAAATTTTTTCGATTTCATGAACCGGAACGGCGCTCCGGTGCGTTTATAGCGATTGTATTTATAGCGATTTTTTAACATATCGAATTATGGAGTTGTCGAGTATCACTCAACACGTCACAACAAACATATATTTTAAAATGGCAATAACTCCGAAGTAAAATGCCGCCTTTTTTTACTATTAGAGCAAATTTAAGATGTATGTTTATCTCGTCACGCCGGTGCACTCCCCCCCCCCCCCCCCCCCCAGCGCCCGGGCCCCTAGACTAGAGCCCTGTCAGTCCCACTCTTATGGGAGCCATGAAATAGCACATAATCAACTTCCTTTTGGTACCCTACTTGTCAAAATATCATAGCACGCCAATTTACATCACACCGTTAATAACTTTAAATAAATTCAACTTCCTAGAATCACACGTTTAAGTGTCGCAAGATTTGGTCGAAGACAGTTCCTGTAAATCTGATATCAAATCTTTTTGGAAATGGAAACGAAATGCATGTCGCATATTAGTATTACAATGCCTATCTTTATTTCAAATTAACTAGGTAGACTTAATCGGACGGATTTTTTATACTCGTTTTGCGTTAATTCTACGTGTTAATTGCTGTTTATTTGGATGCACTCCAAAGAAAGTTACTGTGTGAGATCCTTGAACCCGTTTTAAAAATGAATTTCAATAGTCCTTAGAAAAGTTATTGCAACAAAACTTTCAATCCCTGTGTAATCTAATATAAGCATGTAGTAAAACAAAATATATAATAATAAATATATTATTGTGAACCTGGGCTGCGAATAACAATCTGTAATCTATATGGATATATAAAAATATAACATCATGTGGAATTTGAAATCAATTTACATATTTTTCCATACCAACCGGTGTGCCGCCACCGATTGAGAAGTGTGCCACAGGATTTAATTCCATTCCTTTCATAAATCATGTAAACATTGTAAACTGTAATAAAAATATATTTTCGTACACATTTCTCACAAATGTGTTTGCTACATAACAATTTATAGTTGCAATCTTTAAATGTGCCACCGTACATACAAAATATCAATTTTCTATGACCACCAATTTACCCATATTAAGGGCCCACTTGCCCAACGTAGGTCAAAATGGAAGTTTTATGGTATTTTCAGGGCATAAGCCTGGACATTCCTTAAACGTTGTAGATAATGTATTTACATAATTTTGAAGCCTTATTATCCTTTATATTTATTTTAAACATTTGATGACTGCATAAAGTATTTTACATAAAATAGTATTCTTTTAAACTTCACGATCCAATGTTTTAGAATATAGTCATATTTCAGTACATCCATAGCAGTGGTGTTAAGATTTTTTAGATTTATTAATTTTTAAACGCATTTACAAAACCATTAGTAAAATTAATCTATACATTATATAGTGAAATATTTACGATAAAAAATTATATTTATAATCTGTGATCCCAAATTTGACAAGAATTAGGCATTGTATTATTCAAAAAATGGGCACGATTAACACATTTGAAGATAATTCTAAGTATAGTGTTTTCAAAATTATCTATGTTCAATGATTATAATGTTACATTCATTATTGGTTGAATAAAAAAAATAGTTAATTAACAATTTTTTATCTTTTCCATCGGTGACTGAATGTCTTTATTCATGGAAATATTGCACGTTTATTAATTGTATGCCTATTGAAACTTTCAACCGAATTCTCTGATTTTCGGTCGTCAATATTTAATTAAATGTTGATTTCCCCATTAACGAAATCTAGTGTCTACTTTTAATCCACGATAGGTTGTGCTATATGAAAATGAAAATATATACCGTGCGTGTGTCATATAAACACACATACATACATTTTACTCAAAGTAAATACATATACCTAAATATGAAATTGTATATGTTACATCAATATTTTCTTAATTTCCTATTTAGTAGTTGGCGATGGGTGAACCATGACCAGGCCCTGGGTTGGGTTGGGAATCTTGGGATGCCGTGTTCTATACAGTATAAATTATAATTGACATCTCAATCAGCGCCTCTGGCCTACATTGAACTCCATAACAGAATTCCCCGATTTCCAACTCCTTTGTGGTGTTTAATGACTTCAACGAAAGGATGTTCTAAGCTTCAGCGAGTCCTGTGACAATATTTATTTTAAGAATATTCGTTCAAATTTGTCACTACGCGGTTTGATTTAGCATTGTGATTGCATCTGAAACGCATTTAAAAGTCAATGACTGCCCATACTGGGAAAATTTTTAAAATCAGAAATCACGTTCTTTGAAATTCGTTTTTAAATTTTTCCTGTTTATAATTAAAACAACTTCATTGAAAAGCAAAAGAACATTCTAGTATATCTACCTACTGGAACTCAGACTTTCCATCAAATAAACAAAACCATGTTTAATGTTTCAGATAATAATTCTAAATAAATATTTTATGAAAAATCTTAATAACAAACATAAATGTTTTTAAAAGGATATTATCGGGGTAATCCCTCCTCAACTGTCCAGTACAGCAGTGCTCCGCAACCGGTATGCCGTGGCACACTGGTGTGCCGCGAGACGATGCTAGGTGTGCCGCGGAGTATTGGTTCCAAAAAAAACACAAATATTTTTGTATATTGTGCAATACTTGTATATTGTACAATGCCGAAATTCTATAGAAGCGCTTAAGCTATTTTCTGGATTTTGGTTAATAAAGAAAATTCTCGTATTTCTGAAAAGGCTACTAATCTAGGCTAAAAACTTTTACGTTCATAGAAACAAGCTCAGGTATCATATTAATTAGTTATTTTATTGATAATACAGATACATGGGAATATGTACATTTGGTTCTTCGTCGTGTGTTATGTATATTTTTGTTAAATTATAATATATCAAATAAGTATGTAATATAATTTTGGTGCATGTCGCCTACAAGGTGGGGGGCTATAGCCTGGGTGCCCAAGCTCAGGGGGGTGGCGTGGCAGGTTAAGCAGATAATTGAGATAATTACAAATTTACTATAATATAAAAAAAGTCTTAACACATACGATTTTGGGATACATATAATAGATATTTCAAAGTATCACACTGTCGTTAACCTTAGCGATAGGTAGGAGGGGCGAATATTCTGGGCTGGGTCCATGTTTTGGGGTATAAATTGTTTTACGTGTGGTGTGCCGCGGAATTCTGGGAAGACCTTAAGTGTGCCGTGGGTGAGAAAAGCTTGCGGAGCACTGCAGTACAGTACCTACGGAAAAATTTTGGTATACAAGTACAACCCCATAACACCGTTTGTATCACGTGAATTAATTTTAAATACAAATAATAAATCATTATTATGTAATTTGACAGTGGTGATTAATTTTATGATGCCATGTACCCGCCAATTTGTTTTATGATTCCAACAATAATTGCTAGAGAATAATCAACTGGTATGTCTATCAAGCTTCACACTATTAACGATAATTTCATTACCCATATAAATATAATACCCCGTTTACACGTGCATAGATTTACTGTTGACAGTAAGTATTATCGCGGCCATAACAAGAAAATGTATGGGTAAACATGTATTATTCTCCAGTTGGCAAGATTGCATACATGAATCAAAAAAGTTTGGAAGCTTCCGAATTCTCATACGACAGTAGGATTTTTTCGAACTGCGTCTGCGCAATAGAACGATAGTGGTAAACCTGCCGGCAAAAAAACGAAATACGAACGAATTTTCAGGTTGACCGATTTTCACTAGCTGTCAAATAGTACCATAAAATCACAACATTGCGTCTCGCTCACTCTTAAAGAATGAATTGGAGGACAGTCAGCACTTTTACGTGTAAACAGTTGTCACGAAAGTTTAAAATACTCACTATTCCTGCCAGTAAATCCATGCACGTGTACAGGTGCTATAAGATAAGGGAAAATAATTCCTTTCGTACCTACGTAAATAATTACGTGTGGAAATGGTACCAATGCAGAATGTTCCCTGAGATAACTTTAAAGAGTTTTCTGATTCGTTCATAATATAAATCAAACCTATATAAATACGTTAGGTATCATACCCATGGCCCCCACATCCTGAAGCGGGCCCCCAGGCTAGGATGTTTTGCGGGCCCACCTACAAATCGCTAAGGGTAAGTTAGTATGGCGCGCTGCAGTAGCTTTTCCAAATGGTGTACGCAGTAAAATTTAGGTGTATCATTAGCGTTTTTTTATATTTTTAATGTGTACATCCATTTCAATTATGGAGTTGTCGAGTGTCGGTATACAGTAAAAAAAATTGCATCGTACAATCATAATATATATTTTTATTTAATACTAGCATTGCAGTAAAATAGCGCGGCAGGAGACTTTTTTTACTGTTATAGCAAATTTGTGATGTGTGTTTATCTCACTTATCTGGTTGACTCGTCACGCCGGGCCGTTTCTGAGCCTGGGCCCCCAGGCTAGAGTCCTGTCAGCCCCCCCCCCCCCTTGTGGGGGCCATGATTATACCTATTTCATTATCAATTCATACATTATAATATATTCTTCTGTAAAAAGAATATACCTTGATAGTCTAAGAACCCAATCCAATCCTCTGTTGTGGACGGTTTAACTTTAATGTTTACTGTTGAGTCATTTTCTCTTTGTGAAATTTGCGTAACTGCAATGTTCCCACCACTCTCTCAGATATGAATTATATTTTGAGTGTGTCACGATGTCACTCATGTCACACGATGACTATGAACTTCACTTAATAGGCTTATATTCATCTACTGATTCAGAAAAAAATGGGCGGATCTGTTTAAATATTATACGAGTTATTATATCTCATTATGTATTAAAATTAAATAATTCATTCATCAAGTCGTTGGAATGCAACGTTTAAAACAACAGCTGTTGCATCTCTGCCGTGTGTTTTTTAACGTGAGGTAGGTAAAGCACACCTTTGCAATAACTATGACCTATGTTAACTTACATGAAATTGTGATAGTACTACCTACTAGCGGTAATCGTGCCACCACCACAATACGATGGCGGTGACCTAGTAGTGTACTTGTATATTAGTTGAAAATGTTCGCCCAAGCGGATAAAACCGAAATTTCTGGAGTGTTTAATGTGAAATAATATATCAGCCACGATATAACATAATCGTCAACCATCCCCAGTGCCTGAAGTACCTACGTCCTTAGCCAAAATGCCATCCCATTTTTTTATACAGTATTTTTATCATCCTTCCATGACTCCAATATCTAAAAAAAGTGTTGTATGGATACATTACTAACAAAATATATACCACTAAATCTAATTCAAATGCTATCTCTACTTCAATAGACAAAATTGTGAGTCCACGGTTTTCAGATACATTTAAATATACACCTGACAACTTTCAGAGCTCGTGAGTGACTGGCAAAAATATTTGGATAAATTAACTAGGTAAGTATTTACCTACCGATAATTCAAATATAATTCTCCAATCGGCACGTGTCATCGCTGGTCATCAAGGATGTGAGTCCAAGAACAACGAAAGTATACTAGACATCGCAAACCCGACAAAGAAACACTCCGGTTAAACATTTTATGTTAATTAATACATTTTGTTTCCAACCAGTGTCTATATATACCTAATGATTCTTCTCGATTTGCCGCCCTTCGAGTAACTGCCGCCCCCAAGCGACGCTCAATCTGCCTACCCCCACGGGACGTCACTGCGTCCTTATTGACTATTAGACTGCGTCTATCTATTAAACTTTATGAATAAAATATTATTAAATCTGTTTCATTTTCTTTTATACGTAAAGTAGGCAGGTACACATCTTTCATCATTCATTAAACATTAGCGGACACTAATTGCTAATAAAATTAGAAATAATAATAATAATGAATCATTAAAGAAAATAAATATTGCTTGGTAAAATGTTCACATGCAAGATTTTTAGTATTAATTTAACTTTTGTAAATACAAATCTAAATGTTTCTTATACCCACTGTAATTTGACTAGCAACAGTTTTCCCAGTATAATTTAGACTAATTTAGAAACATTTACACAGTATTTTTTCATTTTATATTACTATTAAAAATAAATACCTATAACGAAAATAACCAAAGAATCAAACCAGTGTACAGAAAAAATTAAACAATTGTTAGGAAAACTGAGAACATTATAGTATTCGATCAAAAAATTGAATGCAAAGAATAAAAATCCAATGCAAGCCATTACCTGCGTATCTTTTACTTATAGTTTATGTACATACCTTACATTACATTATAAAATCTTTTTGTATTTGAAAATTCTATTCTGACAAATTTACATCACATCATAATTTATTTTACAATTCTCCGAACATCGTTTTAATTATTTTCATGCGGCGTTAAATGAACATGAAAAAACTGGCAACATTTTAACAGTGCAGTTTTTCTGTTGATTCATGAAAACCAGTATTTATTTTTACAAGTTTAAAAAATTAGATTTGTTCACCGAAAAAAAACCAATAGGTGTCGTTTTTTTCAAAAGCTTTCTCTGTCGTGCTGTTGGCTGCAAAATTGATTGATTCTAAACAAATAATAACACGACTGTTTAGTGGTCTATTCAGAGAATAATAAATTTAGAAAACATTTGTAACAGAAAACTAACGTCGTTTCAAAAATATGCAAAATTAATAATTACTACTCACGTACCTACGTACAATTACTAGGAAAATTTATGTTTATCATTAACTTCAATTTTTTATGATACCTGTAAGTTCAGTATTCATATTAAATTGTCCTTTTGTCACCGTAAATCCTCTAAATACTGAGAATTTTTAAAAAGCCACATTATATGTAAGGTTCGATAGTTTAGGCAGAAAACAACAAAAAGCTGCAGGGCACCGAGCGAAACAAGAGGTTACAATCTCACTATGCGCGTTAGTGACCACAGACAAGAAAACATTATCCACACGCACGGGAAACTTTCATTAAAACATGCCTAGGGGTCCAATCTTATTACATACGACTTTTTTCAATATTTACATTTATATCACAATATTATTATTATGCATTAGAGTTTGTCACTTAAACGTAGTGCGCATTCAGAGCCGAGAATGAATTGCGCTTCTGACAAGCTTGCGTTTGGAGTTGACAAGCTAAATAGTAGTACTTAACCTAATTACCGTAATAGTTATAATAATATTACACATTTAAGTAAAAAATGTTCACTATACAAACACGCTACACTTACTACCATAGGGAGTAGTACCAGGCAAATAGTATTAAAATGTCATAAAATACATAACTATTATATCATGGCCAATATAGAATGCAAAATGTTTGATGCAAATTATTACAAACCCCATTCAAAATTTCAACGCATATATTTTACAATATAATGTTAATTTTGATTAAAACTGAATATATATTGCACGTGTGAACAAAATAATAGGTATATTTGAAAAATTATTATAGCCACGGACATAATAATATTATGTAAGTACCAAATATGGCTGTATTTTCACCAATACACTTTTATGTGTGATGTGGTCAAATTTTAATTTCTACGATGAAAAAAGAGGTAGTGTCACAGTGGCATAATATACATATTTTCTACAAAGTGTATAGAGTAGGTATCTAAGTTAAGCTCGTAAAGATACCTACCCCAAATTCTTCATTTTTGACATTCACACATCATCCGGGCTCCTAAGGATTTTCGAACTAAATTCTGATAATAATTATAAAAGACGCAAATATTTTGGTAAAAAACCTTCTTCTATAGTGATGGAAACTAAATATTATATGAAATTTAAGCAAGAAAAATAACCTCTGTTTTATTGATTAAGTTACCAACAAGTAACTTCGCATTGCAGGTTAATTTTAAGAGAACTTCACACTTCATTTATAATTTCAGATACGCCCAATTGGTTAATTACATACCTACATCATTATATTATAATACATGTGCATATATCGATAAAATATACCTTGAAAACTTAAATTCATAAAATTGGACAGTGTAAACGTGGTTAAATTCGACTTAAATTTAACATTTGTGCACAGATTGCCAAACCAAAACAAACATTTGAATATTATAAATAATATGTATGGAAAGATAGTTCCTAATTAATTAATTCAATATAGGTAGTCAATACCAACACATTTACCATTTCTTTTAATGAAAACGAAAGAAAATCAGAAGCAAATCACAAAAGAAATGCATACGCAGGTTATGTAAACAAAACAGCAGACTTGAAATCGGAATGCGAGCCTCTATTTTATTTTGAGGGCTGCCAATAAAAATAGAAGAAAATAATGAACGTGTTACGAATACAACCACCGTACAATCGTTCGATTCAAAAATCGAACTGCCTTCAAATTTCCTAATGAAATTAGTATAAGGTAATGCGAAAAACATTGCCACGCCTCTGAGTTTATATCAGACTCTGACTATGATTTCGTTAAAGGTACGAGTATGAGTAAATCAAAATGAGAATGTCCTAAAATTAATTCGAAACTCATGTTCAAAACGTTCGTCAGTGGGGTTAAACTAGTCAGAACTATTTTCGTTACGACCGATTCAGACTGTATTTAACCGCTAGATATTTATATATCATTAATATATTATCAAACCGGAAAATGCTCTCAGAAACTAATAAAAATAAATAAAAGGTGACAGTTGTCGGAATGCCGCCGCTGATGGTGATTTTAAAGAACGCGGTGACCGGTGCGCGGCCAGCAGACAAAATTCGGAAAAATGTCATTCGAATAAAACTAATTTAATTAAGATGAAATTTGTCACGAAGTGTCTAAAAATGCCAGACGTCATAGTTACAAGATTTTCCGCCAGATTTAATCAATCTATGCCGTAATGTAATATTTATTTTTTGTGGCGCTTCCAGCCCGTGGTAGACCTTGCCGACCTCAAGTAGACTCCTCTATTCTATTTGTCTTTCCGGTCTTCATCTCTAGTTGATGAATCTAGCAAGTATTTACGTATGCCACCGGAATCGTGATTTTGACAATTAATGTGACGATAACAGGCCCATCGAAGAGTTTATGACTGTAGGCTATAGCGACGTCACCAGCTGGTGCCATCCTCGCAGATGGAGTCATAGATGTTTCGCAAAATTCAACGCTCAAATACCTTCTGAAAATCTGGCGTAACACTATCCACATGCCGTATCTAATTAAAATGCATCTCAAACATTGATTCATTATTCACATTATCATACTAAATCGAAGACAATAAAGTTTCTGACTTTTACTGCTGGTACCTCCCAACTTTACTGGCTGAACCAGGAATTAATAATTAGAATTAATAATAAAATAAATGCTACATAACTAAACTAAACTTTTTTTTCTATTTGTGACTGTTTTAAATGAACACTGGTAAATTCTTATAAAAAATAAAAGTCTTTCGTGTCGTGTGAAAAAAATCATAATATTCTGGAAAACTCAATAATATATTTTTTGTTATTTTGCTGGGCATATCATAGTATAGGTAACTTCTACATAGTGTCGGACAGGAGTGGCGAACCTTTTTTATGATAAGGTGCCAAAAAAATGGAAAAAATTTAGTTATGATAATGTGTGGTCAAGGTATTTTCGGCCGAGCACATTTCCCCTCAAAAAATCGGTTCAGAATCCAGGTCGAGAGCTTTTTTAGCTACTTCATACAAATAAAAACAGCTTTTCCACACAACAACAAAAAATACCGGTCCTTTACCTTATCAGAATTCAGTCTAAAATTCATGTCTTTAACCCTGAAATATAATTTCCCTCGTCGCTAGATTCGTCCTTTTTCCCAATTTTGCCTGGTAGGTACTATATTTCGATCTAACCTACTTGTTTTAAAAAAAATCAGGTCGGCGGTGGAAATTTTGCGCCCCAGTAAAGTTATTCTACAATTCTTTCGCAAACAGCAGAATTCTCGCTCGTGCCATAGGTTCGCCACCACCGGTCTAGGATGTAACCTGCATATCAACGGGATAGGTGAGATGGGTATAATAATAATATATTGTGTTAAGTACTTACATCCTTCAAAACTTGATCGTAATCCTGACATAGCCTTTTGTGCTTGTCCGAAAGATCCTGATATCTCTTCCACTTGGACTCGTTAGGATGGTTTCCGCATCCACAAATTGGAACTCTTTGTTGCACGGGAATTTCCAGAAAGTCTTCAGGCTCAGGAGGCTTGCATGCCCTATATTTGATCATTCACAATTATTCATATAATAAAACAAGCTCTACAGTAGGTGCTTATTTAAAACTCATTCAGTGCTAACATCGCGACTGGCGCGTTTGAAGTCGTTGGCCATTAGATATAATTAACGTGTTATTTAAATGTGGTAATTTTTAGATTAGCAGTGATTGTGTTTATCCACATTTATTTTAATGAAGCACCTAGCTCGATTGCTTTGGCATAAAGACTATTATAAAGCTTATACCTATCCAGTGACGTTGTTAGGCAAAGTGCCGCCTTAAAACCGACTTAGAATGGCACTCCCTTTCACTCAAATTGTATTAAAATTGGTTAGGTAACTACCTATTTATTATTTATTTACTGTCATCTTCAACATACAAATCCGACAGTAACCCTTTAAAAATTGACATATTATTGTCATCATTAACGACTACAGTATTTCCACGAAACCTTCACTCAAACAGACGTAGTTTTGGGTACCTACGTGGAAATATTAAATACTCACAGGTTTGGAGGCCACCGTGTAAAAAATTGCTTATGCGATAAACCGTCAATTATCACAATATAATACAAGTAGTATTTGTATTTTCATTTGCCGTCCCTAAGCAATGCATGACAAACCTACTCCCACGAGACTTCACTGCGTATGCTTGACACTACTCTCTCTTACACATAGGTAATACTCACTGGTAATAGTAATGTACCTACAACAGTTATTTCTGCAACTAATATGAAAAATCCTTTAAAATTTATTTATTTCAGTACAAATGGTAACAAAATAATCAATATCGCTTTGCCTAAGTTTTGCCAATAGTTTTGCCTAAGGAAACTTCAACAGTGAAGTATATTTATTTGTTTCTTCATATTCAGTTTGAGAGTTATATTCATATTCACGGGAATTTTCCATAGATTATCGGACATTTTTAAAGAAATCAACACAACGAAAAGATGTTGCATTTTTTAATAATCAACTGTACCTACCTACTTTCTTAAGCTTTGTATTCATCTGCCAAGAATTCTCCGAATAGGTATATTCCATGCTGTCTGTACTACACGATGTTATGTTATTATATTATTTCAGGAAAGCTTATATTGTTTTAACTTATTTTTTCGTGTTTAATGTGCAATGATTGTTTTTTCTCAATATCTTAAAAAAATTTACCATGTTTAATACGTAAAACCGGATAAAACTTATCCATATTCATTAGATTAACCTCACTGGAATTACAATATTTCTTTGATAGTAATAAGCAGTTATATACTTGAATACTTGTATTAATTAAGGCTTTAAGTACCAACAAGTAGTATTGCCTGTGGTTGCAAAATACTGAGCCATTGCAGTAAAATTGCATGAAGCAGACCTTTTCAAAAATGTGTTTTCACAGTGTGAAGCAACCTCGGCTTAGGAATTAAGAACTCGCGAGTGTCAACACACCGTCGTCAGCCATTTTATATCGAATGCCGTTGACCACTGCAGTGGTACTTACACCATTATACATAAACACGCCAACGGACTTACAACGTCGCCAGATTTAAATATTTTGTTGTATTTTTTTGACTTGCTTGAGGCACTTAGACCATAGTTGACGTTATTGGCGTTGGTATATAGAACATTTTTCTATAAAAATGTCATTTTTTATTTTTTTGGTACTTAGTGCCTTAATTAATACACGTATTCACTTATATTATGGTTATTATAATTTACTCTTTGTAAAAATCCCTACGTAAGGGTTTGTTTATACGGGTTAAGTAGGTACCAACGACGTTCCTAGGCAAAGTACCGCCCGTAGGCAGACATGAATGCCATACTCTTTCATTTTTTGTTTCAAAACGTATCCTTTTTTTAGGTTACCTGCCTATTTTATTAGGTACATATTTATTTTCGACTGCCTTAAACAGACAAGTGGAACAAAAATCTTCAAAAAGGGACATTCACATCAATTCAGCACTCGAAAAGGAAAATTTGACGAACCGGAGCGCTCGTTATATTTTATAAAAATATTACCACAGTTATCTAATTTTATGCGTGTTTCATAAAAATAAGTGTGTTAGATATATTTTATATGGCCATTCTAGCTCAAACGGTAAATTTATTTTTTCCACGAGACGGAACGATAATGTTATCGATTTTTCGACCCGGCGCTCCGGTGCGCTCCAGTCCATTTCGAGCCCTGCATCAATTAGAGCATTTCTACGAAACCTGCGCTCAAACAACGTTGTTTTTAAGTATAGGTTTAGGTTGTCTTGTGAAAATTTTGCCTGTGCGATAAACTGCCATTGAATGTTAAAAAAACAAAGATACCATAGCTCGCGAGGATTTTTTATGCCTCCATTATTTGTAAACTGTGATTTAGACACTTTCTAAAGAACCGACGACATTGTCTGCTTCATGGACAACCACCACTGATCTCAAATGATGTAGTATTCGTATTCGTTCCTTTATCTATCACCCCTAAGCAACGCATGCCGTTCGCATCCTTACTCATGCTCATCAGTACTCGATACTCGTACTAATATCGACACATGAAAACAGGCTGAATACTAATGCTTGTTACTAATTCGGCCTTTTTACATGACGTGTCGGTATTAATGCGAGTAGTGAGTACTAATAATAATTTGCACTAAGCCCGTCTAAACCAGCCATAACTCCCATAATATGAGCTTGTATGTATACCTATATATTATAAAAATATCTGGTATCGGTCAAATTTATTTTGACCAAGGAAGGTAGCTATCATATTACCAACTAGAAAATATTAATATAAATAAGTACCTACATGATATACGAACATGTCAAAAATATTGAAACATGAAAAAATGATTTATTTCATAATGTAAATAAAATTCTTCGAATGAGTCGGCGAGAATCTAGATTTTTCCATGTTGTCATTCATTTCCATGAAACTCAAACTCTTGGGTGCTGTTTTTCATTTTGTATTTACTTACTCGTTAATATTTCAATAAAATAAATCAAAAGTGATAAATGAGAATATTTTTCAAACCTTCGGACGACATTCATTGCAAATGGCCATTTGTATCCATGTTGGTATGTTGTTATGGGTTGAAGTCCTGGCATATTGTTGAGTTTATTTAATCTGAAAATAATAATATACTTAACGTATGCAAGTGAAATTTACTTCATAGTATTTGATTGTTTTATAATAGGTCGGTCGGTCCCATCCCATGATTGTTTTTTTTCAATTTATTTCCTACATCATGGCCCCCACAAAGGGAGGGCTGACAGGGCTCGAGCCTGGGGGCCTCGGCTTATGAAGAACCCGGCGTGGCGAGTCGACCCAAGTGATATAAACACACATCACAAACTCTCTCTTATAGAAATAAAAAAGTCGCCTGCGGCGCTATTTTTCTTCAGTAGTGTTATTATTTAAAATTATGTGGTTGTACGACACAATTTTTAATTGTGTATCGATACTCGACAACTCCATAATTTAAAATGGATGTATTAAAATATACAACAATACACTAAATATAAACATTAACTTTACCGCGTACACATTACTGTAGAGCATCACACTGCCATTATCTATAGCGATAGGTAGGGGGGCGCCAAAAATCCTAGCTTGGGGGCCCGCTTCAGGATGTGGGAGCCATGTCCTACATTCATTACGTAAGTGGTAAGACCCTGATACTTACCTACGTACCCAAACCCTTATATTTAACATTTATTTTTTCTCCAAGTATCTATATGATAGCAAATGAAATGTATTTATATATATTTTTTTAAATTAATATCGTTTTGTCATGAACCTTTTTATTTAAATATTTATTTGATTATACAGAGCACTGTACCTATATTTACTATTATGTATATTTTATCATATTATTATTATACTCAGGTAAAAACATAATATAACCAGTAGGTAGATAAATAAAATAAATTTAAAATTCATTTTGGTACCTAAAATAAATAACGCAAGTGCCTAACGGACAACGTTTTTTCTCAAATGTCTAAAATACATCCATATGATAGACATTGGTGTATTAAATTAATCAAAATTAGAGACGATTATGGCATGGGCTTTGGGGTCTACAACCCAATGACCTGTGCTATTTGGACATCTCAGATTATTTTTGTTTTTTCTTGCTGCATTTTCCCCAGATATTGAAAATATAAATATCATATAAATACCCGTCTTCAATAATAATGAAGCTTCAAGGAATTATTCGTCAAATATGATATAAAAATAAAGGATTCTCTTTAATACGATATGACATTTTTCTACCTACAATCTATGACTTCATATTACGTATTTCCATAGTTAATAAATTACGCTACCAGTAGTTTTCACTAATTCTAAACGGAGCATTTCAGCATCAGAATGTATATTTTAATAACATACTTTGTAATGAGTAATATTTGTTACCCATTCGGCCAACCCATTGGACCCTTGCACTGAATCAAAACGCATTTAAAACCCAACATGTATTTTTTTGTCCTGAGAGCGAACTTGCGATCCGTAGCTTGAGAGAGCAACGTTCTACCACGCTACCATATTGTGTGCATAGGATTATGAGTAAAGAAGAGTTCCTAATAAATAAGACGTATTATAAAGAAGCGGCTCAAACAACTATTTAGTTTCTTTAATTCATTTTCAACTTACTTCTCATTAATATTTAACAATTTTGATATCCGGCTCTTGTAGGTAAAATTGTTTCGTCATCAAAACGTTAATTCCATTAACTAATAATTTGGACACCCGGTAAATAATATAATTTATGACTGCTTTACATACAAAAATTTGGACTTTCGGAATATGTTCTTCCATTGTAAAATACTAATAATTAAAACATGTGAAAATCACTTTTTTGAATTTCGTGAAAGAAGCTTGCCAGTTCAATAAAACAATATATTTTCTTTTCCTCTATTTTTCATAATAATTATTGTCTTTGAATTGAAAATCATTTTTAAAAACACACACACATAATATATACACAAAATATAATAGGTTTTGTAAGCATTTTATTATTAATATAATATCTAATATTAAATTTTATACAATTAGAACCGTTTGTTTAATAGGTATCAAATATTTAAGGATAATGAAAGGAGTTTTACCTACCAATAAAACTCTTATTATTCATGTTGACTTTGAAGTTCTTTGGGGAGGGTTTGCTCTTTCTTCTCCGCGTGAGGTTATATTCTACTAATTTATTTTCCTTTTTCTTGTCGTTGGTCATTCCTCCGTTTTTATTTACTGGTCATACCCGCGCGTCCATTTTTTATGTATGGAGTTTGGGACCCCTTTGTCTTCATTATGATATGGCTCAAGGAACCAGGTAGAAGTTACCTGGACTTCAAAGTCAACATGAATAATAAGAGTTTTATTGGTAGGTAAAACTCCTTTCATTATTCGAATTTGACTTTGAAGTCCTTGAGATATCTGTTTGTTATCTATCACCTGGTGTTGGGTGTGCCAAATTCCTGTATGTGACAATGATTCATTGACGAGGTATAGACCATCGTGAATTTCAATGTATATGGTTGAATAGAAAAGTTAATGGGTTCTTTTCCCCTACTGATGGTGGTGTGTTCGTCGTTCTCTGATAGTTGTGAAATGTCGACTCACTCCGCCAGTTACCTCTCTTTAAGATATCATCTATTGGGTATATTTACAGTTTAAGGAAGCCACCACTGAGCGGACACTGCCTGGTGGTTCTTGTACCCCTGCTTCCAACAGTACTGACCTTATCCAATTCCCTATAACTGTCCTGGTGGCTGGTTTTGGTGGTCCTCTTGAAGATATAAATAATTCCGAAATATCCCCACCTCCCTCTCTCCTTGGGTTTGACATGCAGACGAGATTCCGTAACCAGAATACTGGGTCGATGTTTTGACACGTGGAAGCGCTTAGCTTCCATTCCGATTGACGATGCTCGGCGGTATCTGTATTTGCGCCAAACATTGGCCATACAATTATGTGGTCACTTTTATCCACTTATCCATTGTCTACTATTACTGAGTAGTGTGAGGTCATGAACCCTTCGTCCCGATGCGAGAAGCAGCCGAGTAGGTAGCTGTCCTGCGAGACTTTTCGAATAGGTTGTACTCCACCGGTGTTGTTTTCCTAAGATGATCTACCACTCGTCCTGGATCCCAAACCGGTGGTTGACGAGTTTCGTTTTATCTACCGAAATTGCCTGTAACATATTGTGTTGCACTACCACGTTGATGGTGATATCTACAATGATAATCGGTTTGCAAAATGTGGCTATGGCTGACTTATGCACCAGGATGGTGTTGTACGACAAACCCTCCATGTTGTGCAAGTGGCCTAGGTATCTGGCCAATTCCATTGGTTGAGGGCTATTATGATCCATTAGGTTCATGTTTACACCATGTCATTGTTTTCCATTTGTTCCAAGCTGGTTTGTAAGTTTTTAGAGTCGAAGGCCGCCATCTGGAAGTAAGGAGTGCCCTTTTTTCCACCATTCAATTTGATGTTATTTCACCCCACCCGAAATTATCCATAGTTAAAGGTCAGATCCTGGGTCCTTAGAGGTGGACGGTTGGTCTCCATACCTACTAGTGTCATATGTAGGTGAGGCATTGTATAAGGAGGTACTATCGCCCTTTTTCGTAAGTCCACTCCCAAAAAGCATTGTTCCCAGCTCGGTGCCACTAGTAAGTACTTCCCTTTTGCTGAGTTCAGGTGCGCTAGGACTCGTGAAAGTATGTTTGGTGGGGGAAATATCCACGCCAGTCTGAAGTCCTACACTCGGCTGAAGGCGTCGTGAAACCGCGCGCCACTATCTGTAACGTCTCGTGACACATACGTTGCAATGACATGTGCTGTTTCGCTTGCGAATAAATCGACCTCGGGAACACCCCATCTTTGAAACAGGGGGGTGGTTGCGGTGTTGATGAGGTGCCATTCGGGAATGAGTTGTCTGCGGGAGAGATGATCTGCCACGCAGTTGTAATTTCTGCGGAAGTATTGTGCAGTAAATGTGATGTTGGCTCGACTGGTAAATACTAGTATCTGTCGGCATAGGTTTAGGAGGGTGACAGATTTTGTGCCGCCCTCGTTGTTGATGTATGCCACCACTGTTTTGTTGTCTGTCTGCAGAAGCAGATCTGATACTATGATTGATTGTACCCGAGATTGAATTGCAAACATTTCCTTCCTGTTGGAATGCCATGCCATACTAACTGGTCTTGTTCCCACGTACCTGATAGGTGGTGTTCATTCAGTTGGGCTCCCTAGCCTGTGTCGGCTGCGTCTGTCGTCAGGAAGTGATTGAATGTCGTTCTGTGTGTCAACTCTGAGGAGCCTATCACCTGGAGCCACCACATGATGTCCTGGTAGGCCTGTGGTGGGATTGTCGCCTATTGGCGAGAATGGGACCTCGACAATATTGATGACTGGAGCTTTGTAGCCGTCGGCAATGCAACCTTCCTCGTGGAGGTAGAATGCGAAGTTAAGTCACCCCAGAAGGGATTGAACATGTGCCTGCCTGAGGGACCAACTGCCTTTTGTTCCTGCGTTGTGTCAAATCTGAGGATCCTATCACCTAGGGCCACCACATGATGTCCTGTTGGGCCTGTGGTGGGATTGTCATCAATTAGCGAGGATGGTACCTCGGCCATATTGATGACTGAAGTGTTGTAGCCGTCTGCAATACAACCTTCCTCGTGGAGGTAGCATGTGAAGTTGAGTCACCCCAGAAGGGAATGGATATGTGCCTGTCTGAGGGACCAACTGCCTTTTTGTACCTGCATTAGCAGAGAGTGACGGAGTGCTACACACTTCTCCGGCGACAGAAACCTCCGCTTGTTGTGTGTGTCCCACGTGGTATCCAGGAACCCTCATTGTTGGCTTGGGTTCAGACAGGATCTTTTAATATTTATTAACCACCCTAAAGACTGTAGGAAGGTTATCCTGTATTCCACCTGAACAGAGACTGTTTCTCGGATTGGTTGACTACTAAGAAGTCGTCTAGGTAAGTGAATATTCTCAGCCATTCTTTCGTAGGCGTTCGGCGACCTAATTGGTCAGGGATGCCAACATAATCGGAGTGGCTGACAGCACGAACGGGAAACGCATGAATTGTAGGAGCTCTCCTTGGTAGGCTAGTCGAACGAATCGACGATGTTGAGAAGTCATGGGTACCTGGAGGTACGCCTGGCTTAGATCTATTATTACTAGCCAGTCTTCTGTTTTTAAGACGGCTGGAACCTCGTAATGGTGAATTAGTTTAAATGGCTTTGGCTGTAGGAACGCATTCAAACGCTTTCGGTTGAAAACAGGGCATAGGTTCCTGTCTTCTTTCTTGATCAGAAACAGGGTTGAAGAAAACTGGAGGTTGGACCCGCTTCTTCTAGAACCCCTGAGTTCTTTAAGTCCTCGATCTCGAGAGTGACCTCTGCTGATTGTTGCGTTTGAAATTCTTTCCGTAAAAGGAAAGAATGACTTACGCGGACTACGGCTATTATTTTTACCAGTGTTGGGAAGGCGGTGGTACACTACGCCATCCAGACTCCCCGAAAGTCTCTTAGGCGGCTCCCAATGTTGTTGGTCGTCCAGATGCGGTCACCTCCGCTTAGAGTACGAATCCCTGGTGGAGCCCGTACCTCCGATGGAGAACTTCCTTCCCACAAGACATCGCCCCTTGGGAGTACCCCGGCCATAATGTGAGTGTTCCGGGACTCTCAGCTCGGAGGAATCCTTGATAGTGCCTCCCGAGTGAAGGTATCTTTCCGGTAAGGATCTGAGTCATGTTTTGAGGATTGGTTGCCCAATCCACTAACCCTTGCATACCCTTTCAGAAGCTGTCCCGTTGGGAAAACATCGCATTCTGGAGGACCGCGATGGTCCTCTCCGTCAGATGGTTAGCTGATGACGAATGGTCGCACCGACGCAACTTGTCATTTAGACCTAACTCTATGACCGTAGGGGGCCGCCAAGAATTGTTTTTTGGGCGTTGTGCCACTCCTTGCCGGTCCTCCTGCTGAAATAAGGTACGTAACGAGGATACCTCAAACATCAGCATCTTAATCGACGCTCGTACGTTGAACTTTTCTTCCTGTAGCATTTCTGCTTCGCCGTTTTTGGTGTCCGTTGCTTTTAGAATATCCTCCTCACGGTCATTCAGATGTTGGGCCATAATCACTGATCACTTAACGTTCACTTAACTATCACTTAACGCTCGTCCAAGATTAATTTTGTTTGATAGTTAGAATGAACTGTCAAACGCAACATGTAAACAATAAGAAAGCCAAATCCAGAATGAAGACAAAGGGGTCCCAAACTCCATACATAAAAAATGGACGCGCGGGTATGACCAGTAAATAAAAACGGAGGAATGACCAACGTCAAGAAAAAGGAAAATAAATTAGTAGAATATAACCTCACGCGGAGAAGAAAGAGCAAACCCTCTCTCAAGGCTTCAAAGTCAAATTCGAATAATAATAATATCTACATAATATATCACTAGGTTTTAATACATTCAGATATACATATTTTATATTGATGACGAAGATACTCTTGTACAGTTTTAATATTAAACAAAAATATTTTAATTTAATTATGATATTATTTAATACCTATGTTGATATGTTTATAATGTTAAGTATCCCTTACTACTTTTACAGCCGGAATTATTTTATTGTATATGGCAGCACTAGCGAGAATATTTTGCTGAGTTCTCGCGTAGCCAACCTCAGTTTGTTTTGATCTTTTTGAATCAGCTGTTTGTCATAATTCTGTGGCCATGCACACAATGGAAGTGCGTAATAAATTAACTCGGAGGCCTTAATCGCTTTCTTGGACTGTTATTGAAATACCCCATGACACATGTTAGAATTAAATGAAGGCACCAGAAGTGATGGCACGAGCACGACGAGGAAGCGGGGTTCTCAATCTGAGATTCAACCAAGACCAAGGTCTGTCAATACACGATTCGTATTTACCATTTTATTATTCATGGACTCCTTTGTTCAGCCGAATGTTTTTTTTTAATATTCTCGAAGTCAATTGTTTATGATTAATTTTGCATTTTAATCAGTCCAAATGGTCGTGGAATAAAATTCCCATTGTTTGGAATTGAGCATCTGTCATTTTCCGTGAACTATCCTCCCATGTGTTATCAATGTGCGTACCACGAATCGAAAACGTGCCTATTTGCATTGTACGTGTTTATTAATACGAGTTAACTTAATCACCCCAATTACTTTATAATTCTTAATTCTATTACTATTACTATCGAATGGTGGCAGCTGGTAATGAGTAGTCTATATTTAATTTTTGTTTGTTGTTATTTCTATTTTAGGATGTTTCACGTGTTGTATGGACACGGGCTTGAGGATATACAATGTAGAGCCCCTGGTTGAGAAAACGCATTACAGTAAGTAAATGAACATGTTAATTTTAATAATATTATAACATTGTAAATAATAGGTAGGCCCTTTAAACAATAGAACGAGCCCTTATCTACTGCAATGTTAAATATTTTAAGATTTCTGACGTACCTACACTATGAATAGTTCACCAGTCAATGTTTATTAGCATCCTACAATTATTAGAATTTACCAAATGAACCCCCGAGTATGGACTGATTCGATTGTTTCGAACTGTTTAATCAAAGTTGAAGCCGCAAGAGCAAACCCAAATCAGTCTTGAATATAGGTAAAAGTAATTTAAAATTTTTCCTCCAAAATTAATCGTGTGGACATCTTTCTCTCCAATATTCACTAGTGCTGCAGATAACCGCATGACCTTTTATAACTTTCTTTTTAGACCAAACTCAACCTAACCTAATCTTAGTGTGTGATAATGATGCATCAAAATGTATGAAAATATCAAAATTTAAATTAACAATTATTAGATCGAAAAGCATCTGCGCCGACAGAAAAAGGAATTTAATATAATTGTCTACATGGGAAAAACTGTTTCCGCCAAAAAAAAATGAGAAATGGTCATGCGGCAGTACTTTGCAAGCCATTGACAGCACTAGAGAAACCAACATAGGTATTCATGAGAACTAGCAGAGCGCCAGCTGGTAATAACCAGCTATCTTGCTAGACCTTGAAGTTTGCTCGATTTCCTAATCAAATAGTGGTGGATTTTAATGCAATTATGAAATAAATCTAATAATCATGAAGCTCAGTAGCTTAGGGTGCCTGATTACTTTATGTAGTAGGCAGTTAGAATGGTGTCATGGTGCTCAGTCTGATATGTGGATAGTTTTATTTTTCTTACATCCAGATTCTTGCAGTAAAAATAAGTTTTGTTTGTGCAATGGAGCAAGATCCCATTAGATTTGACAATTATTGACGAGTTAAAAATTACATTTGTCAAAAAATATAATTTTTCGGGAGAGAGAGAAAAAATCTTTCAAATATGACATTTTTGTAGAAACAACGATTTTTCAGATTTACATTAATTTATCATCTTCTGACATAAGTATGCCATATTTGTAAAAATTTCTATAAAAATTGACATAACTACGTCTTTTTTGGAATCAACTTGTCAATTACCCAAAAACTATTTCTCGTAAAATATCTTTTAATATCATTTCCACTATGTATGGGTTAATATGGGTAAAATAGTATTGTTATTTGAAAACTAGTAAGTTCTCAATACACTATTGGATAAATCACAACATACTCAATTACACCCGAGAGTTCTTGGTTCGACACAAAAATTTATTTGTTTTTCCCAAAGCCTGGGTATTTGTGATTGTTCAAAATTACTAACAACCACCTTGAACGAAAAAGCAAGGACATGGTTATTAATAATTCTATAAAAAAAAAACTCAATTCATATTTAACTAACTACCTACGTTGGCGAGGAAATAAAAATAGAACTGTTGTTAAATGTGTGCAATTGAATCAACTTTATTAATTAACAACAACATTATGTCAGAGGGTTCACTTTCAAGCAATTCGACATGTGATATGGATTATCCCCGTATTGTCTTAATGATAGTTGGCAAACCTAAGAAACATAGTGACAAAATATTCTCATGTATAACATTACACTGAAGTCAAGAAAATGTTGTCCGAAAAATATCACATAATAGGTACTTATAGTAAGGTAATTACAATATTACTGCATAATTGACGATTTTATTTGCTTATTAGCATGCATTTTACATCAAATTTTCACAAAACCATTATTTTAAAAACAATGCATTTTTTATAAGTATAATATATAAAAGTTTATAGAGATATAAATTACACCAATTCTCTTTAAATTTTATGTAAAATTTAATTATTTGAAGTTAATACAAATAATCTGACAAAATAGCGAAAATATGCATATCATCATATTGCCATGTATAAATTCTCATCATTACATGTTTCTATAATTATTAATAAATATAAACATATTCGTATAACATATGTGCATTAATTACCTATTCAGTGTCACATAAATTTCATATACCGTACGTGCATAAATGTTCTACATTATCTATGAATTCTGACAGCATGAAAAACAAACAAAAGCGTCGTAGTCCGTCGATCTTTTTGCCATTACTTAGTATAATAAGGTTTTGCGTTCTTTTATTGTATTATTTTTTTATATAAACAGTCAGTGTATATTTCACATAGTGCCTGAAGATAACGAAAGACAAAACCCGGATCACAGCAAACCACTCAAATGGAATAGTTTCAAACTCAAATCGATTACTAATAATAATAATTAAATTGAATACAACCTCTCTAGATTCTCGAGTCTAGAAGACTGAGCCATACCGCATTCCAGATCCATTTGTAGCAAACTACACACCATTACCGCGTGCATTTGTTTAAAACTGCAAGCATTTGAACATAATTTTCAATTTTCTCGACCAGTCAATTCCATAAATTATTACATGTGAAAGTGCCGAGATACATCCTGAAACTTGATTTTGCTATGAATGGATGATATTGTTTTGTTAATTTATTACCACATACGTTGACCATTTTGAATGCAAAACCTATTTGACTTGTACCGGAACTAAAGCATTCACATTATCATAAAAAAACGTAGCATACGACTAACTATACATGAAAGAACAGACTGCGTCGATAGATAGGCAGTGAAATACATCGATTCATCAGTTGTCTGGTTCTAATTTGAACTCTTCTCCAATGACACTAATATTGTTGTGTTTTTCAGATTTGGAAGAGATAGGGGATGTCATTCAATGCGAGATGTTATACAGAAGCAATTTATTATTTATTGTAAGACGGACCAACGATAACATTCTTAGGATATATGACGACGCAAAGAATAAATACATTGCTGAAATTGATTTCACTTCCTCAATAAAAGCAATACGAGTTAGAAAAGACAAGTAAGTAATAAACACATACTCTGGACTGGTCAATATAACTGCCATAAGGAGTTATCTCTACTTCTTGACAGCAGTATAGACAGCTGAAGTTTTTAACCGGTTAGATGCCACGACCGTATATATACGGTCTACAATTCCGTGAGCGCAGTGCCGACCATAGCAAATGACCGTATATATACGGTCCACTTTGACACCTATTTTTACTATCCAATGACAATTATTTTAATAATTCAAACATATGGTATACACAGCAACATGTCTTGGAATCATGGTGTAATTTTTTCGTATTTGCACAACTTTTTTTTTGTTTTAAAATCAGTGTTTTAAAATAGCTTCATCTCGTTACCGATATGTGTCACTCAGCAGGGTTGACACACACGTGTTGACAATATCAGTCAGTTGTCTCGTGATATTTGCATTGCTAACCAAACTTTGTTTCACGGGTGGAATACTGGAATATTGTGATTTTATAGTTTATTTCTTTTATGATAGTTTTATAATCGTGTGTAAGTTTTGTGACAACCCTGACGTTTTGTAAAATATTTGGTTTTGATTTTTTTAATAAATGGCGAAGCAGATGACAAATAGTGCATTTATTTGGTAAATCTATATGATATACTATTAATTTATCGCCATAAAATATATATTTATTAGGTTTTATTTTTTAAAAGAAAATCGCGACCCTTCATGCACGGCCATACTAAAACTCCCGGCATATAACGGGTTAAATTAATTTATACAATATATCTGAAAAAATAACAATGAAATTAAAATTCAAATTTATTTATTTTTTACGTACAGTGAACATTACGAATTATAAATTCAAGACGTTCACAACATGACATTTAAAAAATAAAGAATAGTATTAAAACAGTGTAAAGAAGAAAGAAATAAATGCAGTATCACAAAAACAGTATAAAAAGTAAAAAGGTACAAAAATAATAAAGCAGGGAAGCACACCGAATGAGCTAAGTGGACCCTATTTTAAGGGTTCATAAAACAACACCCTCCTATAATACTCATCCTCACGTAGGTGGGATATATCAACATCTGAAGCGATTTGGTTGAACAGAGTTATTTGCCTCCCAATTGACATCACCGACGGCAGGTTAGTTCTGCACCTTGGTAGAACAAACAACTGATGCTCTCGATTTCTAAGATAGTTATCAGGGACACATAAGTCAATACTACCGAAAATGGCAAAGTTCTCATTTACACCGCGTATAAGTCGAAAAAAATACATGGCCAAATATTGATACTATTGAAAGTGCCATGTTGAATAACTTTAGGTAACTTTCTATTAACAACTAAATATAGTACACATGCGTTGCATAATGCAATTCATTGTAAATAATAAAAATATAAATACATAATCAATCACGTTAGTTTGATTGTTAATTCTTATTAATTTAATTGTTTTAAGTGTCAGATTGTCTTCACTTGCCTACAGCATTCAGTCTCTTGGTAAAAGGTTGATGTTACTTCTCATGGCACGGGACGTGCATGGGACCAGATATGTTAACCAGTTCCCACTTCCTCTTCGACAATGGGAATAATTTTGACTAACGCGTACGACGCGACTATTCTGTTCTGCCTTGAAGAATAAAAGTGTCTCCACGTGCTAAATGCAGTGTTAAAATACTTAAATACATCAAATCCATACTCCAAGAAATTTCGCTGGATCGTATGCTGTAATAAGTTGACATAATGTCATTAGTTTACAGTACCTACCGTGTGTAAATGTCAACATAAGACTGAATCAATAGCTCTTCATGATTCATTCAGGCTGATTACGTCATAAGAATCTCTCCCAATATACAGCTAAGTCTAACTGAGAATCGCTTACAGAATGACATGGCTGACTTATGGGCAACGTAGTCCAATGCAATGTCAGTCATGCACATAATTGTATGTTTATATTAATAAATTGTGTATGTTTTTCCAGAATCGCAGTAGCCTTAGAACTTTCCGTGTTTATCATTCGTTGGCCGAGCGGATCGAAAGCACAACAGGTGCTGCAGACTCCTCCAAACCCGACAGGGATCTGCGAACTGACAGCTCTCCCGGGTGCGCCTAGAAGGTTGCTCGCCGCCCCCGGTCATAAAACAGGATCAGTACAGCTATTGGTATGTTTTAGCCAGCGATGCACAATGTCATATTCTCTCCCGTGTCAGGACATTATTATTTTAAAGACCATTTACATACCAGATACTCTATCTGCATCATTTATATAAAAATATTGTATGTCCAAATGTTCACATGTAAATTGTACAAATTACATTTCGCCGCAGCACCATGAGCTGTCTTATCAGAAAAAGATGGCGTATAATTGAAATCAAAAAATTACTCATTTGTGGAGCGTTATAGATACTAATGTTCCAATTTTATTAGATTCAATAAGAAAATTAATTTCATATTCATTCTGTCATTATCAAACATTTGATAAGTATGAACGACTTGATACTTAGGAATTTTATATAAATTATACAATATGATTGCATTTCTAATTTACTTTACCATCTACATAGTGGGGTTGCTGCCAAAAATTGGTTATTTTCTTTTGTCTTTTCCTTGTATTCTGGTAGTTAATCATTGTTATTAATTAAGACGAAAATAATGATTCACTGCTTTGCTGAACCAAAAGTGATACTTATCATTGGCACTCAAATCGAGCGAGTCAACAACTAGGTACATATATCTAGGACAACATTAATGTCAATTATTGCTTGGGAGTGCATTTGAACACCTGAATAGTATATGTGAGGCATCTAAATACAAAAAGCGACAGGTCCACAGTTCGATATTTGCGGGAAACGACGTTTTTATGTTTCAAGCTTCAAATATTTGTTTTAACTTAAGATTATTTTTTCCGTTGTATTCTATGTTAAAATTAAAACCAAATGGCAATTTGTTTCAGCCGATAAACTCTTAAATGTAATAAATATAGGCAAAATAAAATTGGACGTAGCGCTACTTGTACCTCACTTTTTAATTTTTTCCGCATAAAGCACATATTTCCGTGGCACTTTCATGCGTTTACCGGATGCTACAGAATGGGAGACGCCATTTGCAATATTGAACGTTCCCTTATTAGTTGACTAAAACATGCGTGAAATCCACCAATCTTTAAATAGTATGAAACACGGACTTGGCGCTTTTTGTAATTAATCGAGACTTAAAATAATTTTTTTCGTATGATTTTGTCGCGTTTTGGAATTTATAGCTCAACACACATTGTGTAAAATTATACAAAGATTACGTGCGTATTTTTTTCTCGATTTTGACCAAATGTGGACTTATCGCATTTTGGAATTAGACGCCTCATGTGTGCTACTAGGCTCACGTATGCGTGTGAAACATGGACTCTTAAAGAGAAATCCAAAAATTACGAGTAGCACAATGTGGCATGAAAGGTGCGTGTTTGGCATAATGCGGAAAGACTACAAAAGAAGCCAATAGATGAGGAAGCAGACAAGACTATGCGATCTGATAGAGGTCACTGAGCAGATGAAATGACAATGGGCTGGACATTTCGTTCGGCGAGTGGACAACCGCTAAACAAATGCCGTCATACAGTGGTACCCAAGAGGCACTAAACGGTCACAGGAACGAACTCATGAAGTGCATGGCTGCGAAGTACTTGGGACCGATAAAAGTGGATGAAGCTAGGGGAGGCCTTCATCTAGCAGTGAGTTAACCACGGCATGATAATGAAATAGGTTTCGATAGTTTTTTTTTTTGGTTGTTCCCTCATGACAGGATCGTAACCACCTTTGAATTTTGTCATTCTTTGATTATTTAAATTTCTTTCTTACATACATCTTAGTCACACGAATAGGTCTGGTGTGACACTAATTGATGTTTAATGTTATAAATTTGACTTTTCAGGATGTCGGTGCATCGGCAGCAGTCAGCGTATTGCGATGTCACAGCGGTGCACTCAGATGCCTCGCCCTGTCAGCTAGCGGTGCCCTCCTGGCGACGGCTTCTGAGCGGGGAACTCTCCTTCGTGTTTGGTGTACCAGAAGAAAGGGTCTATTGCACACATTGCGGCGCGGGGCCGATCACGCTACACTCTTTTGGTTCGTATATTCCTTTAGAGCCAACACCATTCGGCAGTCACACCATACAATAATGAATCAGTGACACATAATAATATGAATGAGATGTCTAATTGTCATTCTAAATAAAATTTCGAAATTTTATAAAAATGAATTAAAAGAAATGAAGTCCCTGTACAAAATGATAATTCCTGCTATTTTTGACATTTGCATTTGCATTAAAACGAATTATGTACATACAAGGTTTTTGTGGATTGATTTTTGAAATGATTAAATATTTTATGGTAGACAGATATTCGATAATAGTTCGGTAATAATAATCCCACTTTTTACTATAATGGGATTTAATTTATATATAGACCAACAAATTACTTTCATTTGAAATAAACTTAACAATTTTCCAAAATAACTATTATCTGAAATCTGTTTTAACACAGAGTAATCTTGTTTCAGTATGAACTTTTCCCGAGGCGGCGAACTTCTGTGTTGCTGTTCAGATAAAGGCACCCTCCACGTGTTTCAAGTGGGGGGAGGCTTATCAGGCGGGAGCGGAGGTTCGGGCAGCAGCGGAGGCCTGGCAGCAGCCAGTGAGGCCCTGCTCGGAGGGGAAAGACCCTTGGCTTCAGGAGCCATTCCCAGAGAACAACCCGCCCTGTGCGCCTTTGTCACCAACACTAGTGTAGCAGGTCAGTTTAATGTCATCTATCATTTTAAGAAATCAATTTTCTGTTCGATGTGATAATTGTCAAAAGTTATATGTGAGGCCTTTGGAAGCAAAGACGTCAAAGTTCCATAATATGTTAGTATATCATCTAGCTTTCGGAAGGTCCTAGGTTCCTGTCCAACATTTTTTCTTCTCTCTTCCCAAGCTAAGGAATGATAATTGAACTAAATCGCCATCGATATAAGAAAGCTTATGGTCAAAGGTAGGGATTGCAATACCAGTATTTTAAAACCGGTATTCCAATATCTTTGAATACCGAAATACCGGTATTATAAATCAGACAATACCGATACATTCGGTATTGAAAGTTGAAACAAAATTATTAATTAACATAAAAGTTTAACAGGACTGTAGTTTTTTGTCAGTTTACTTGATACTTACGTTAGTTTACTTCCATTGCCGTTCGATGTCTTTAGTGAACAGCAATGACACGTGGAGATTTGCGAAATACATTTGCATTATATGTAGTTACATCCTTAATTTTAAGTTTATCCTAATGTCTCGCCTATCACTCGCGGGTTTTAGAAATTATCAGGTGTATTTTTAAATGTAGGTATCTGAAATCGCGGTGAAATAGCATTCGTTTGTATAATCATTAATACCTCACCTCTATTTATTGGCAGATACTGTTTTTTATGTCATATTTCACAAATACCGGCATTAATATCGGTATTTAATAGGAAGTACCGAAATACCAGCATTGGTATTTTCATTCGGTATTGCAATCCTACTCAAAGGAGAGCATTGATTTTCCCAAGTTAAATAATTAATCTTCTAAATTAAAAATATGCTACAGTTGCACCTCGAAACTAACAAAACTGGTTTTCTATTGAGTTCAATCATTGCAAAACAAATCAAAAAGCAAGGCAAAACAATCACCTTTACAATCAATGTGTCGATGGTATGAAATCCTGTGGTTAGGAAGAAATTTTGCTTTTTTCGGCGTATATTTGGATCTAAAGGAAGAGCTCATTGGATTGAGCAAATAGCTCACAACCATACCTTGTTAAAAAAATTGTGACTCCAACCTCAATGAGGTCACATATTTCTTATACAAAATAACTATTTTAAGGACAGTTTAGTCTTAAAAACAATTTCTACTTTTCAGCTATATGTGTGGATGGAACGTTTCACAAATATGTCTTCACCGGCGAGGGCTCTTGTCATCGAGAGGCTTTTGATATATTTCTTCAAGTGGGAGACGATGACGACTTCATCTACACATAAACTGGAAACCGGAACAAGAAGCTTTTTCAATATTTACAAAATAATTATTTCATTGGAGTCTTTGCTGCCGTGTTTAACTAAATATGAGAAAAATTCATTTCTTTAATCATATTATTCAAATCAATAATGATGCTACATAATTTAAATATAAATAGTCATTATGCAAATTAGATTACTTATAATAAATTATAGTTTTATTACTACAGTCTATGGTTGATTCTCTCTTATTTATTTAAATGGGATGTTTTCAAAATATGTGCAGAAAAGATTTGAAAATTGAATTTATTTCTCTTTAGGAACCAATCTCTTACACAACTAAAAAAAAATAGTTATCACTTCTTATTTATCAGACAGGTACCCTGCCCAATTACTTTTCAGAATCAAATTTGTTTCTGTTTTTTTATCTTTATGTATTGACTTGATCGCATTACATCGTTTTTACTTTTCATTTATTTTATGACAGTGAGTTTTCATAAATAAAACAAAATACATACTGCATACTTATTTTTACGATAAATTTTCTAATGTTTATGTGTTTTATCAACCTTAGTTTAAAAAAAAACATTGGTTCATACTATTAGGATTTACAATACCAGAATCCCGCTCGAGTTGTCGATTCTGACTTACTGGAATTTAAAAAGTTGGATTAATTTCCAATAAAATACATAAAGAAGTCCATAAATCTGTCTAAAAATAATAATTCGAGTCCTTTTTATTACTATAATTCATTTTCTCACCACATTTTTATGAGAAACTAACATTATTCTTAGGTATCATTTCGTTTCGACATAAACGAAGGAAGGGTAGCATAAATGAGGTGTCTAATTCCAAAAAGCGATAAGTCCACATTTGGTCAAAATCGAGAAAAAAATATGCACGTATTCTTTGTGTAATTTTACATAATATGTATGTATTGATCGAAAAATTCCAAAACGTGACAAAACCCTACAAAAAAAAATATTTTAAGTCTCGATTTATTACAAAAAGCGCCAAGTCCGTGTTTCATATTATTTAAAGCTTAGTTGATTTCGCGAGTGTTTAGGTCAACCAATAAAGAAACTTTCAATATTAAAAATGGCGTCTCCCATGCTGTAGCATCCGGTAAATTCATGACAGTGCCACGGAAATATGTGCCTTATGCGGAAAAAATTAAAAAGTGAGCTACAAGTAGCGCTACGTCCAATTTTATTTTGCCTATATTTATTACATTTCAGAGTTTATCGGCTGAAACAAATTGCCATTTGGTTCTAATTTCGACATAGAATACAACGGAAAAAATAATCTCACGTTAAAACAAATAATTGCAGCTTGAAACATAAAAACGTTGTTTCCCGCAAATATCGAATTGTGGACATGTCCCTTTTTATAATTAGACGCCTCAAATACTTTCTTTAAAAAGACTCATTTATATTAAAATCTTTACATATATTATATATACATTATAACATGATTATGTGCTGTAAATTTTTCGGGATTGCGGAATCCTAATAAAATTTATATGTTTATTAAACTCACGTCAAGATGTCGGTCAATTCACTGAATCGTTGAACAATAATCATGTTTTTTATTAAAAGAAAATCGAGGGTTTTAATTTCTGTTCAGGATTACAATCCACAGGACATATTATTATCTTTATTTTATAAATTTTCAAAGTCTTTCTTTGACTCTAGCAAAATTTGACAGTAGTTATTTTGTTAGGTTTATTTTGTGTTTAATTCTAAAATGTTTTGTTAAAATTACAGTTATATTTATTATCTATATGAAATTCATGTAAAAATCTTTAATTTTTTCAAAAACTAGTACACTACGCGAATGGGTATTTGAAGGAATATAATACATTTGGCAGTGACAAATTACCATTATTTTAGTTTTGTGTTTCATTTTAAGATTGTATAAAAAATATATTGTTTAATTTTAGTACATATAACTACATACTATTATCTCGAGTGTTCTTTTTGTAATAAATACCACAACTAGTGGAAAACATACTGAAAACAGGACAGTCTTAATTACCAATATTCATTTCATTATCGTTTTCATTATGCAACATTTTGGAAAATACTTCACCTTTTTACATTGAGAAATACACCTGTATCAAGACAATTAGTGTAATAAGGTGTTTTAGCCTTAGCAGGAAGGCGGTGAGTACATCATGGGATATCCGTGGGATTTGAATTAAAATGATTGGATTTTACATTTTTTAATGAGCTTATTATATATTGTCGCCTTGATTTAACGTCCTTTGCAATCTAACAAAACTCTACCATAGGTAGCTTATTATTAATGAAATATTGTAATGTTACAATAATTTTTTTTTTTTTAAATGTTGATTTGGTGGATATTGGAAAATTAATAGCAGTGGCGAAGGGTGGAGGTAGGCTGTTAAGATCGGACATAAACAAAGTGCACGCTAAACTTTTTCATTCAAACGTATTTGTTTTCATTGTACTAAGAATACAATGTGTAGATAGTGTAGTTTTTAAAATTGAATTAAACCCTGCCCAATCCAAGCCATAGTAGATAATAGTCAAAAAATATTTGTTTATCTATAAAATATTTAAAACTATACCATTAAACCATACATAATTTTAGATATTTTATAGATAGAAGAATATATTTATCAATTACGGTTTGATATAGGCATGGCTTAATGAATTTACGAAAAAACTAACCAACACCACTTGGAATATAACGTATTCTTAATTCAACGAAAACAAATAAATATGACTAAAAAAGTGTAAACTATTTTTGCCGGATTGTCCATAGCATACCTGAACTATTATGGTTTGGTTGACAGGATTTAATGGAATTTTAAAAAACTAACCGGCACCACCTGCAAATTGTAACACTCTTAGTTCAACGAAAACAAATAAGTATGACTGACAAAGTTTAGTGTGCGCAATATTTATGTCAAACCTTAACAGCCTACCTCCACCCTTCGCCACTGGGAAATAGGCCATCTACTACACTAAGTACCTATATAAATGATTGTCTTATTGAAGTATGAACATCTGTTTTTTTTTTTTTTATCAATGTTGTATTATACAATGCTGTAACATTTTCTGCACTGCAATCATGTATGTTCTATACATAATAATCTTACACTATTTATCAAAAAATCAATTAACTCACTTGTTAAAGAAACTATGTTAACCAATCATCAATATACTTACCCATCCATTCAATTAATATTCTTGGTCCTTTTATTTTAGTTGTATGTATTTAGATGTGTTACATACATATTACATACTAAGCAGTAAGTAATATCAACTGCTGATATTTGATACTATTGATTTTTATAAACATATTATGTTTTTATGTTGTGACAATTATTATAATAAGATTTATACTGTTTTTTAATAAATGTATTATTTTGTTATTGTTTTCTTTTATTTTTTGCTTATCTTCTCCATCTGCTTTTTATTAACTTTTATATTTATTAAACAATGTAAATAATATACCATTACATTCAACAGCTATTAATATTTAAAAAAAAAAATACTATTATTAATTATCTGGGTGGCGGAAGATAAAATATCCTTATGTGATTAATATTGATAATCAATCATTATAGATTTATTACTAGTCAAAATTAAATTTTTTTCTAACAAAATTCTGTTTTATCAAATACGTAGTAACTACAATATTTTCCTGTTATAAAAGGAAAGGTCGTAAGCCATAAATGACTTATCTCTCTTGCATTTCGAAAACTTTCTGCCGGTTCGATTGTAACAGCTGCTGCATTTAACACATTGCTATCTTAATGAACTTTACTAATCAATAACAACTTGTGTTTAAATATTATGTAATTATTTTTATCTATTGAGTGTATTGTAGAATTAATTAAATGTATACTTATTTGAATATGGTAGGACTATTATTTTATATCAAAGACTTAAATAGTTCTAATAGATTTATTTTGACAACTACATAAATTAATAGTCCAATATTTAATCTCCACAAAACATAATGTTTTGTTATTTAAACTGCATGAATACAAGCTGACAATTCAGTAAAATACATATTATATACGTATGTATTATTTACTCATTTTTACTCACTGATTGATACTGAATGTTGTTTATTTAGTATTATGTCAAATTACATGTAAAGAATCATTTGAAAAACCAATTGAAGGAATTTCAAAGTAACATACAAATTATTAAAGTCAATTCCTAGAACTTTCTATCATAAATTTTAAATAGGTTGTGCAGTATCACTTTTATGTTTTTATTTGGTTCTACAATCCTATGTGTGGATCTTGGCAGCATCGAAAAGGTTTTCCAACAGATTTCTCAGGGAATGCGCCATTGGTAAAACAAAACACATACTGTATCCATTGAATTAGGGCTGCAATATTTCTGTGCTTTCTATATCTTACATTAAGTTAATAAAACCAATATATACACTCCCAGCCCGTGTTATTTCAAAGTAAAAAAATAATTCCATTATGGAAAAGTATAAAGCGCTAGTTTCATATTTTTATTACTGAATTATTTGGATAGGTTAAAATAAATAGGCATTTTCCCACCATTCATTTCCTAGGACAGGCATGTCGATCACACCATAAGATTTGAGTAGTGAAAATCTGTTGTAAAATAATATCATTTCTTGATACTTTGAAGGGGAATCCATACCTATTTTTATTTCATTGGCCAGCATACGTGAAAGTTGTTTTTAAATTAACCATGAGGAAGCATGACCTCGTCATATTGTTTGATTCGTATTGCATCGACGACAGCCTGTTGCAGAAATGAGAGAAAGAGAAGATGTAAATCACCAGCCTTTAATCTGAACCATAGCTTTGTTTTCGCAGTTGGCTTTTTGCATAGTAAAAAGATAGTTTGTTGATGAGTGCCCAAAAGAAGACCTAAACTGATCATTTTCATGATGAATGAGATGATGGTAAAAGACAAATATTGATGTAACATTGGAAGATTGTGATAGATCACTGCCAGTTTTGATACTGAATAGTAGATCACAACTACTTGAAGTTAAAGCGCCTGTACACGTGCATGGATTTACTGGCAGCAATAGTGCATATTTTAAACTCTCATGACAATAACTGTTTACATTTAAAAGTGCTGACTGTCTCGTCAATCTCATTCTGCAAGAGTAAGCGAGACGCGATGTTGTCATTAATTTATGGTACTATTTGACAAGTAGAGAAAATCGGTTAACCTCAAAATGAGTACAATCATTATTTTTTTGCCAGCAGGTTCGCCACTATCATCTACTGGGCAGGCGCAGATCGAAAATATCCCTACTGTCACATGAAAATTAAAAAGCTTCCAAACTTCTTTGATTTATGCATGCAAGTTTGCAACTGCAGGATAACACATGTTTACCCATACATTTTCTTGATATGGTCACGATAATACTTACTGTCAACAGTAAATCCATGCACGTGTAAACGGGGTATTAGACATGCCTGTCCTAGAAAAGCTAAAACTACATATTTCAATATTGTTATATTAGTTTTGGAACACTTATGTAAGACATACAGAATGTGTTCTTATTTAATTGAAAAAGGTTGTCAATAACAATTGCATTTTTTAATGTCCTTAGTCAAACGAATTCATTTTTTGAGATTAGTCAAGTATATAAACTAAGAATATCTCTTTATCAAGATTGCATTTATTTTCATAGTAATTACGCGAATCATTTTACCTACATAAATAATTTGACTACAATTAGGCGCCTATAGGCATATTATTAATTGATTCTCAATGATTTCAAAGAATAGAAATGTTTTCAAAATAAGCATGCGACTTAATGAACACCAGCAATACAATATGACTTGTATATGTATGTGTTATATCAATTTAATATAAATGGCGGTGAATGTGTGTACAGTTTCTGTTTATAGACATTAATCACACGGACACAAAATACAGAATGTAAAAGAGGGTGTTAGTTTCATAACACTTTTCCATGTTAAAATGTTTTATATTATTATGCCAACAGGTTAGAAGTTCATAAAATGCAAAAACGTGATTGCTAAATGTATGATCATCTACGAAATACAATGTTTCGCCACATACACCGTTTGCATAGCTCATAATATATTATAATTAACTCCAATGCCACATTTTAAATTAAAATTCTCTCAATACAGACCAGTGGTGAAGGGTCTAGGTAGGCTGTTAAGATCCACCATAAATAGTGCACACTAAACTTTGCCAGTCATACGTATTTGTTTTCATTAAAATAAGACTACAATCAATAGATGGTGTTAGTCAGTTTTTATAATTCACTTGAACCCTGCGAAACCAAGCCAAAATAAATAATAGTCAAAAAATACTCGTCTATCTATAAAATATCTAAAATTATGCAATTAAATCATTCATAACTTTGGATATTTTATAGATAGAATAATATTTTTTATCTATTATTGTATGGCCTTAGGCAGGGCTTAATTTCAAAAAAATGAACCAACAATAAATGTGTAATAATAATAAGTATGAATGGAAAGGTGTGCACAATTTTGTAGTATCACCGAAACTATACCAAAACTATTATGGTTTGGTCTAGGCAGGGTTTAATTGATTTTTAAAAACTCACCAACCATCTGTAAATTGTAGTTTTAGTTCAATATAAGCAAATACGTTTGACTAATAAAGTTTAATGTGCACTATTTATAGCGGATCTTAACAGCCTACCTCCACCCTTCGCTACTGATACAGACAGGCTTTCATAAAAAAAATCATAATAATTTTATCATATTAGCGTAAGCAAGGCGATGCATTTTATTTGTTTCATTATCGCGGACGATAGATATCCTAGACTAGCCTGTAATCGCTAATTTTATACATAGTATATTAGCATTTCATATTATTATGTGTTGTTACATTTATGATAGAATCGAAGATGATAAGCATTATTGAGTAGTTAAGGTGAATGTAATGTAAATTGGAATTTTCATTCCTTAAGAAAAAATTAATTGTGAAGTTGTAGCTTACGAAATGACTGAGTAAATAAGCAAATCAAATGCTCCGGGCTTACACGTATAGCATGTATATATTTTACTTACGAAATATTTAAGTATTCAGTCGATATAAGTCATTATTGCTGATGATAAACTAGCTTTTTAGTGAAATTATTTTTTATTAAAGTTAATCATAATTTGAATTATTATTACTTTTAAGAATATTATTTATCATATTAAATAAATGCTTATTAAAGCATTATCTGTCAATATCTCCAGGTTATTGTTTCTAATATTAAGTTTTTTTACTCATATCATTTGTGAAAATATTTTACAATTTATAAAGGTATTACTGATAAGTTATCGTTAATCAATATGTGTAGAAAGCTATGTAAATGTACAAAATAAATATTTTTATACTGCATAATATCGTTAATGTGTACAAATGTGAATTGTATGATGTAAATTATTTCAAATATTTATTATTGTCATGTGCATTTTAAATCACCGGCTAACAATAAAATGTTTATAAATATATTGCGCACTCTAAATATGGAACAAATAATAATTTCTTATAAGGTTTTTTTACAATAAATACAAATCATCTCTACGCCATTGTTGTTTCTTATTAACGCAAATAGTTGAAAATAGTGTGTTGTTGTAACTGTGAAAGATGGTACTTGCTTAAGCCGAGAAGCATAGAATAACACTTATCGTTGTTATTCAGGCCAATAGTGTTTAATGTCTGAGTGTACCTGCACAAGTTGCATTCAGTAGAACCTCAATTTAACAGACTAATGCGGACAGGGCGGTGTCTGTTAATACCAAACGTCTGTTGTATGCTAAAGAAGGTTTTCCAAATGCGTTTTTTTTTATTAGTGAGGAAATGAAACGGTACAATACATGTATATAATATAAGGTCAGTGAAGTCTCCGTAAATAGATTTAAAATAATATCGTTTTAAAAACTGGGGGAGGGATGTATGAAAATGTTATTTTCACAAGAAAGTTTTCCAATATCTAAATAGACGTGTATACACATACCGGTTGGCGAAGGGTGGAGGTAGGCTGTTAGGATCCGACATAAATAGTGCACACTTAAGTTTGTCAGTCAACGTATTTGTTTTCATTGAACTAAGACTACAATGTGTACATAGTGTCTGTTAATTTTTTAAATTCAATTAAACCCTGCGTAATTCATGACAAAATAGTAGATAATAGTCAAAAAATACTCGTTCATCTATAAAATATCTAAAATTATGCCATTAAACCATACATCATTTTAGATGTTTTACAGATAGAAGAATGTTTTTAACGATTATGGTTTGGTATAGACAAGATTAATGAATTTTAAAACAACATGTGTATTATGTATTCTTAATTCAAAGAAAACAAATAATATGAATGAAAAAATGTGTACTATTTTATCGAATCTAACTAACATCCACGGTGGCCGCGCGGCTTAAGCGTTGGACTATTACGCCGTGGGTCTCAGGTTCGAATCCTGGGTTTGGCAAGTACACATTGTTTTTCAATTTGTGTTTGAGTCAGGGTATGGACCTAATAGGTTGAGCAAGTGGTTGACATTCATTTCTCGTAAAAAACAAAATCTGTTAATACAAACCTCTACCCTGTGGAGGCCCATATGATCCTATTAGGATCGGACATATAACTATAATACTATAAAAACTCACTAACACTATCTGTAAATTGTAGTATTGGTTCAATAAAAACAAATACATGTGACTGACATAGTTTTATGTGCACTATTTATGTCGGATCTTAACAGCCTACCTCTACCTTTTGCCACTGACACATACTCAAATATTTTTGGCCTGACCAGGTGACTGATGTTGAGATCTTCAAATGAATGGGAAAGGACCGAGAAATTCCGCATAGTATCAAAACTAAAAAACAACAATTCCTCGACCACATAATATGAGAGGACGAAGGTGATTCTCCGAAATTGGTAAAAGTACAGCTCCACCAAACTCTCTGGGTAGCTAATGATAGAACAAAGATCTCTGTTTGGGGATGGCACGATAAGAAATAATAGAAATTAATAAACATTAATACACTTGGGAAGTATAAAAAGTTATAGAAACAACATATTCATTCGCCTTCAGATTTGATCAGTATGTGCGCATGATACTTATTTCCAAAAAACCAAACTTATATGGAGTACTGATTATATACCCAAACACGAAAGACTAGCAATATAAAATATCTCATTATATGATTATTCATGTATCGATATTAGATTGGCATCAGCTTATGTTAACAGACGCCATCTAAGTAATATACACAATTACATTGCCAAAGATTCAAATGACACTGATACAGAAACCATTAATTTAATTAAGTTTGTATTAACTTTTAATTTATAATTCTTCAATTTATATTGTGCAGTTTTCATACTTCCACCGTTGTGTCAATTTAAACATTTTTTAACAGTCACTGGGCAATCGGAATTTAAAAAACTTGTTCACGGAAAACATGTTGCCTTCTTAATTAAAATTTTCACATCTGTCATTCCATTTTGATATAAATGCACGAGTCATCATTATTTCAATTTAACATAATTTCAACATTCTATGCATCAACTTTTAATTTAATTTTCAACTAAAGAAGATAGTACCGGTGCCGATTCCTTTACAAAGAAAACACTTGCTTAAGGGGGAAAATGCTCAGCGTACGTCAAAATGGAGCTTTTATGCTATTTTCAAAGCATGATCCTGGACATTCCTTAAAAGTTGTAGATAATCTATTTACATAAATTTGAAGCCTTATTATCCTTTATATTTATTTTAAACATTTGATGACTGCATAAAGTATTTTTATTACATAAAATAGTATTCTTTTAAACCTCTCACTCCAATGTTTTAGAATATAGTCATATTTCAGTACGTCCATGTGAAGTGGTGTTAAGATTTTTTATATTTATAATTTTTAAAAGCATTTATAAAACCATCAGTAAAATTTATGTAGACATTATTATAGTGAAATGTTTACAATAAAAATTATATTGATAATCTCTGTGATCCCGAATTTGACAAGAATTAGGCATTTTATTATTCAAAAAATGGGAAAGATTTACACATTTAAAGATACTGATTATAAGCTATATCTTTGACCATTCAAATGTGATAAACATTCTACGAATAATGTTTGCTTTATAATAATTATTGACCTAAGAATAGGTAGTATTTTTTTGAAATACGCCATTTCTATTGGCATTAGTGGCTAAGCTACAACATACGGCCGTAGCCATAAATTGAAAAACGATAAATGAAGTAGGGAGTAAGATCATGGTAACGCACTTGAACATGTACCGTTTAAAAAAAAAAAAAAAAAACGGTTAGGTAAAGTAAACAATAGACGGATTCAGTAAAATTTATTTATTTGTATTACATAATAATATATTCTATATCTACATGTTAATTAATAAATTTATTATAATTTAACTACTATTCACAGTCAATCAATACTTTTCATTATTGATTGATATTTCAATGACTTTCCCCGACGTGAATTTAATTTGATATTTTTTGGTACAGAATAGATAAGTATCACTCTTGCGATGATCATTCCTTTTGCGCTGCTAGGAAATTGAATTGTCATCACTGCACTGGACACAAAGTTTCGCAAACTGTTATTATGGGATAACTATTATTAAAGTGGGTGCAGTATACCCACAAGGTAAACACAATCTCAATATGTAAAAAAACAAGGTATCGAAAAACCATTTTTATATTACTACCATTGTAATATTATCATTATAACGGTTTTATCGACTTTTCCATTGTGTATCGGTGAACTCTAAGATTAAGTATGAAATGGTTTATTTAAATGCTGACATTTCCAAGTATGTATTTACAAATCTATTTAAACTTAACGAATATTCTAAATTTACATTGGTTTCTTTCTGTCGAATGGGTCGGACCATACTTTCATATCTGAAATTAAAAAAAAACAATATTTAACAAACTACAATGAGATATGACAACGGAAAGAAACAATAAATCATTCAACAATATTTTTTTATTGGCAATCATCAAATAATTAAAATTATTCATTTAGTAGACTTACTTCCTGGTTGAATGTCTTCCTGTTTGACATCTTTTCTAGTCACTTTTTGAATATTTTCTGTAATAAAAAATCATCGTTTAAGTTGGTTTATGACACGTATAGGTACCTACTTTATACCTAAAAATTAATCAACAGTCCAATATAAGAATAGTTGAGTTGCCTAGAGTCATAACACACATACAGTAAGTCTTCGTCTTACGTGAATTCATACTTACACGATTTAATTTTTTTTTTTATTGGTGGTACTTTGTTTCTTTGCGCTTGTGTTTAATAAATTATACTTGATAAAGTTCAAATCATCATCATGTAAAAAAATCAATACCAATGCAATCTACGATAATTACCAAAAACGAGGAATATTAATAGAAGAAAAGGAAACATTATTAGTTATATGGATAGAAGATAATATGCAGCAACAACAAACTCCAATAAACCTTATGCTCATACAAGAAAGCATGGAGTCTCTTTTAAGACCTAAAGTGTAAAAATGTTGAGAGTGTTAATACTCATATATTCACTGCAAGGCACGGATGGCTTGAACAATTTAAAGGCAGTAATAAACTAGGAAAACTAAGAAAAGAAAAGGGCTACAATTCAAACAACACTGGACCTGTATGCACTTTAATAAGTAGTTTACGCAGAAATCATTATGTACATAATATTATGTATCTGAATAAAAAAAAAATTCTTTCGACCATGTCCGATCCTAATAGGATCATATGGGCCTTCACCAATGACATTATTAATGGACGAAGCGCTCAATACAGTAGCTAGCAAGTAAATTCGCGTGTATAGGTAGACGTCACGCAATCTCCATTATGCGATATCACGCATCGGGAATTTATAGCAATATGACCTTTATTGTAATGGCGTTAGAGCAGTGTTTCTAATGTCAATGTTCATTTGAGCGAACCCGTTCGAACCGAACCATTCGGCAGATCCAACAAAAAGCATCAGGAATTTATAGCAATATCACCTTTATTGTAATGGCGTTAGAACAGATTATGCCATTCGGCAGACCCGACAATAAAGTGAGTGTCATTTTTTTCCCCAGATGATTCGCCCATATTAATGTCATTGGCCTTCACAGAGTGGAAGTTTGTATTAACAAATTTTATTTTTACAAGGAATTAATGTCAGCCACTTGCTCAACCTATTAGGTCCATACTCTGACTCATACACAAATTGAAAAACAATATGTGTACTTGCCAGACCCAGGATTCGAACTTGGGACCCTCGACACTATAGACCGGCGCTTAAGCCACGCGGCCATTGTGGGTGTTGAATAAACAATAATTTCTATAAATATTAATATTTTTTTAAATGTATGTATGTGGGTTCATTTTATTTTCACCTATCCTTTAAAACTAACTCTTATATAAAAATTGCATGCTTTTAAGTTTTATTCGGGTTACGCGATTTTTCGACTTACACGAACATCTTCGGAACGTATTAATCACGTAAATAGAGGATTTACTGTATTCCAAAAATCGAGTTTTGAGATAATCACAAAAAACCACCAGAGCATGTTTTTTGTTATTAGAAGAAAAGTATTGAACTCCCTTGAATATTAATGAGTGAGTCGGTTTACATTCTTTTTTTTAATATATACCTATAATACTAAGGCTACAAATACACAGCACACTGAGAAATAGAGCTCCCTGTTTGGTTAGGTTAGTAAGGTTATTATTTATTGAAAAAAGTGAGTTATGACACCAACAGTCAACTTTATCAACGATTTTCACATGGTTTAAAGTGACCTTTGATAGCTAACTATTTTCTTTATTTATATTAATGCTTTTAGAATCACTTAGTATATTTAACTAAAAAATGATAAATTTGCAAAATATGAGTTATGACTCTAGGCAACTCAGTTATAGGCTTGAGTTGAGACCATGAGAATCCTTACAGATTGGCGTTATTTAGAAGAGCCACAAACGCCGCTTCCAATTTACATACATTTAGTTGTGACGCTACATACCATTTTCTATACCTCACGATATTACTATGGCAGAATCCGACAGGCCGCAGATTTTTAACGACACACGTTGAATGTAGAGCAAAGCTTTTACTAAAATCGCTGTAATACCGTTTGTGTGTCAGTATTTCATAATTTTTCAAACAGATGTCACTGTGTGTTGAATTTTATAGATTATGAAAATCAATCGACAGTGGCTAGTAATTTGAGTTTAAAGTCGGACGAGATAACTCGCGAAATTTGTATGTGCGGCCTGTCGATCACGGTTTCATAGAGCGAGATAACTCGCTGAAGGCATAACTGGTTAATGAAAGCGGCGTTGATGGCGCTTCTAAAAAATTTACAGACTCTTATGCATTTCAATATTGGGTTGTCCCATAGACGAACACCCAAGTGATTTCCTGCGGACAAGATACCACAAAATATAATAAGAAAGATACGCTACTCCATATCGTTTTAGTGATTGAGGTCTTTTGACACCCGAAACACAACACGACCTACTGTAACCAAAAAATAAGTAGATTGTGTTAGGTGTTGGTTAAATTTTTGGTTTCAGAACACTGTATCTTTACCGATATAATCAATGCTGACTACGACTTATAGTAGTTATAGCCGATGAATATTACCAATGTTGACATTTCAACTTTCGTAACTAAAGACTAGTCTTATACTTACGATAATGCTTTGGGTTCATTACAGGGCTAATTATAATAGGATATATTGTTACACCTATAGCTCCAATGATACCTCCTATAAATACAGTGTGTCTCCAACCCTTTGACAACATTTTGATGATATCTAGACCTAATTTTTTTAGGTTAGTAGTTATATGTCAAATTGTTCCAGTGTTGTCATGTTTATAGTCTATATAATTTGAGTATTACAACATTGGAAAATTTTTCCTTATTTTGTTTACTGTCGTTTTTCAACCCTCTTTATAACAAAATAGTTTATGGATACTTCGAAAAATAATATACCGAATAAATTTAACTCATTCGCTGCTGACTAGATAATGATTTTTTTAATTGCCACCTTTAAAATGCACGTTGATTACATCGATCGGCCGCCTGGTCGGTGCATCTTCAGCGTCCGAAGTATTAATGTATCGGTCTATTCTATACACAATGCGGCTATCGACGATAGTTTATCATATTCATGTATTGAGGTATTTATAATAATTGTTACAATAAGGTAGCCGTCTAAACTCTCTTATTATAACAATTAACTACCTCAATACATAAATATGATAAACTACCGTCGATAGCTGCCGATGCCGCATTGTGTATAGAATAGACCCAATGAAATAGTTATTGAAGCCAATAAATACGCATCCAGGTTACTACCTAGAGTGCCAGTAAGACGTATATTAGTCTGTGCAAATGGATAATATTTTAATCTATCAATCTATGTTCATCATATTATCATGATTAAATACCATCGATCGTGATCCAGATAAAACGTTTGATGCTTGCTCACATTGTTTTCGAAATAATATTAAATAGATTAATAGGTAGGTACTTACCTACATAATAATATTATGTATATTAATAACATAATTCAGACCGCCAGCTCGACATGGACATGTCCATAAATAATAATATGTCATGTCTTCTTATCGATACGATGATAAATATAATTCATCATTTTGCTGAATAAAATAATAATTATTACTTACTTTATTCAGCAAATCCACATACTTACCTACCTTTCTTACATAATTTATTTAATACCTTTAGGTACCTATCCCATAAAATTAACTTTATTATATAATAATTTCTTTAAATATTTTAGCAGGCAATGATTGTGTCGACAGAAAGGATAGCACAAACATATTTTTACCAGATACTATGAGAAACAAGTATAGGTATTATTGATTAGTATCTAAAATATAGTATCTAGGTAAATAATTATATGTACCTACCTAACTAGTATATTATGTACCTATTGTGTTAGTAAATGCAATATGTAGGTCATGGCCCCCACATCCTGAAGCGGGCCCCCATACCTGCTATCGCCAATGTTAAGGGCAGTGTAATATTCTACATGTTAGTGTTCCCAAGGTGGTATGCCCAATGGAACCCCAGGATTCTGCGGAATAAAATTAAAAACGTTCTGCCTATTTTTAGCGATTCTTCGTATTTTTATATAAATCCACTTGAATTACTTATAACATGCGCCCTTAAAATAATTAAAATAAATTTCTACATATGAAATATCATCTAATAATTATCAATCATCATATCACACCGAATTGCATTACATAGCCACATATTTGTATAGAAATAGTCATTAAATAATAGACAATTTTTTTTTTTTTTTTTACTATCAGAGGAAATTTGTGGTGTGTGTTTATCTCACTTAACTGGTCGACCTGCCACGCCGGGCTCCCTCTAAGCTCGGGCCCACAGGCTATAGCCCTGTCACCCGCTCCCCCCCCCCCCTTGTGGGAGCCATGAGGTAAGTAGTTGATCTAAAAATTGTGATATTGTCGGGTATGTAGGTACATGATATTATTATGTTCAATACAATTTTAAAAAATAACACACAAATAATATGTATTTTTTTTAATAAAAACAAAATATTACAATAAGCAACCGTGCGTGTAAAGATCACATGGTAGTAAATGTTTTGGTATCTACATAACAATGGCTTATAGTGGAGGTAGAATAAGCTCTTTAGTTCCGGCATAAATAATAGTGCACACTAACTTTGTCAGTCATAGGCAATGACATTAATATGTCATTGGTCATAGGTACCTACGTATTTGTTTTCATTGAACTACGAATACAAATTGCGGCTGTTGGTATTCTGGTTAGTTTTTTTTAATTAAATTAAACCCTGCCTAGAGCAAACCATAAAAGTCGAGGTCGGGTGTGGAAATCCGACAAAAATAATGCAACCTTTGTTAGTCATACCTACTTCTTTGTTTTCAGTTTTCGGTTTTTAAAATTCGATTAAGCCCTGCCTAAACAAATAATAGATAACAATTAATATTCTTCTATCTGTAAAATATCTCAAATGATGTATGATTAAATGGCATAATTTTAGATCTTTTATAGATAGCAGAACATGTTTATCTAATATCTATTATAGTTTGGTTTGGACAGGGTTTTATTGAAATTTAAAAACTAACTTACACCATTTGCAATTTGTATTCTTAGGTAAATCAAAATAATAATAATATATCTACAGCGTACCTCCGCCCTTCGCCACTGCTACATAATACCTATAAACTAATATAACCTGCAGCATCAAATCAAAATCACAGGTACCAAAATCAGCTAGTTTCCTATAACAATCTACTTATCGTTATGGTCACTATTCCACGACACTTTTAATTTATAGGGATTGAATGACCAGACAGTTCCCTTATCCATCTTGTATTTTCCCATCATTTCCATCAACTTATCATAAACAAGGGTAGGAGCGTCGATGCCCCATAAAAAGTCCAAATGGTTGAATTCCTTCATTGGCACCTCGTAGTGTTCGATGGGATTTGCCAACTGCTTGAAGAGATTCAGCACGTCGGGACTTCCTGACAGCCAATCATTATTTCCGCTCAACAGACCAATGGGTAAAGTGATTTTGTGGAGTGGATACTCCGGTGGAGTTTTTGATCCGTATTGCATAAGATTCCCTTCGGTGCCATAGTCAAAATGTTGAAACTTTCCTTCGGCTTTGATTTCCTGCGCGTAGTGAACGAGAGATTTCGTAGAGGCGCCCGCGGGCGTGTGACTTAATATAACTGGAATTAAAGACCTATTGAACTGCTTATCGTCATATCCGCACAATATAAATAAAGAATTTTCACATATTTTCTCTTCGAAATGATTGATTTCGCAACCGTAACGCGATAACCATTTCAATATAACATTCTGAGGTAAAAATTCATTTGCTCCTAAAAGTCTTGCGATTAATTCGATGTCATCTGCATACGGTGCCAAAAGCCTAATTGGGCTTTTGATGGCTGACATAAATGCGATAGGCGCCAGGGCGAATCCCGCTTTAAGTTTCGCGTTATATTCAGGGCGACTAGATAGAAGCGCAAACAAGACCGAAGTACCCATGGAATGACCGATGTAAATTATTTCTGCAGTTGTTTTTTTCACGTCGTTTATGTAGTCGATCGCGGCCGGCAGATCGTAATAGCCGACTTCGTGCCACGTGAAATTCCAGAAAGCGGCGCCGGTTATCGGTAATTCTACGTGGGCTCTGGAATAAGTGTTTCCGCGGACGTTAGCCATCCAGACGTCATATCCGGCGTCGGCCAAAATGTAAGCGAGAGCTTTTTGAGGCCCCGCGATAACCCAATCGGCTGAACTGGCCAAGAGTCCGTGATGCAGGAGAACCGGCTGACGAGCGACATTGCTGACCGGCGATCCTTTCGCACGCGGGATCCTATGCAACGTCAGCAGATATCCGTCTTCAGTTTTTATCGTATGAGATTCAACTGCGTAGCCATTTCGCGCGATAATTTGCGGCGTATTTAAATTGACTTCCGGTTCAAAATTACACTCTTCGGCCGGTTTAAAAACATTAATTGAATCCATTAAGCCGGCACTGACGTTTTTTACTTTGTCTAAATACTCATTTATAGTATTGTCGGCTTTGTCCGTTTGATCCTCGATGAAAGTTTGTACATTTTTTGAGAAGTCTTCAGTCTTTTTCCGCGATTCTCCGACAAAATTGTCGACATGGCCTCTGATGGCGTTGGTTTCCGACGCCAGGAAGTCACTCACGACTTTGGTTTTGTTCGCCAACATTTCCGAGATAACTTCCGTTCGCCATATTTCCAGTACATTACAATTTATTACGACGAAAATGGACGGTAATATTAAAAGCCCCGTCAACAGTATTTTCATATTGAATGATATTACCTATTAGGCAACACGCGGTTTGCTGTAAGAAGCCGTATAAAAATGTCTGCACCGCACCGTAGTCTAATCGAAACTAATTATTTCGCCCCGTCAAAGCGTGAAATTCCCTGCCTCGGTATTGTTAATACGCTTTGAGATATTCGATCGATTACACATCGAATGACATAAAGTTCATAATTCCGTCACAGTTTTTCAAGCACAACAATTATTATGAATCACGTGACAAAAACAATAATAGTCTTCGTCACCAATGTAAACCCCTGAATCAGGGGTTCAAAAATATTTCATAAATCGTGCCATACTACGAATTTACCTATAATAAACCACACAAATAAAATTTTAATTCTTGTATTTTGAAAAATCGATAGGTAATGAAATTTTCGAGATTAGGTATTTTCTTTTAATATAAAAATTTAAGATGTTTCTAAAAAAAGATTATTGATTTTTTCGGCACAATAAATTTGAAATGAATCTTGTAGGTAACTTGTACTACACTACTAAACATTGATTTTCTAAATTCTTGAGTAGGTACATACCTTATCAAAATAGAATTTTAACTTCTGGATATTCAAACCATGGACCCCACATCCTGAAGCGGGCCCCCAGGCTAGGATGTTTGGCGGGCCCCACTACCTATTGCTAAGGGTAAAGGCAGTGTGACACACTGCAGTAGCGTTTTCCAAATGGCGTACGCGGTAAAATTAAAGTGTATTTTTAGCGATTTTTGTAGTTTTTATATGTACATCTATTTGAATTATGGAGTTGTCGAGTATTGACACACAGTTAAAAAATGCATCGTAAAACCAAATTTTTCAAATTATTAATATCATTGAAGCAAAATAGCGCCGCAGTAGACTTTTTTTACTATCAGAGCAAATTTGTGATGTGTTTATCTCACTTATCTGGTCGACTCGTCACGCCGGGCCCTTCCTGAGCCCGGGCCCAAAGGCTAGAGCCCTGTCAGCCTCCCCTTTGTGGGGGCCATGATTTAAAACATTCCGCATTTTTTAAGAGATAATCAAGTTCAGCGAAAATATGTGGCAACAAAAGACCAATAATTGGATTGCGAATAGTGAAGAGTGAAGACAACAGGGAGTGGTCTTCATTCAACAGTGGATATAGAGAGTACCGATCTGTGATGAAATAAATTCTCCTAGATTGTGTGCATATTTCTAACTTGCATTGCATTGCAAAACTCGTAATCCATTCTCAAAGAAAATGTGATAAAACAAACTTAACATAGTCACAATAAATAAACAACACAATATGGCGGTATTTAAATTAATTTATTATCAGTATAAATTATTTATTCTAGAACAGATTTTCTACATCTTTCTGTATATCATTGAAAACTGGACTAGTGTTTTCCTCCAGAATATTTGCAATTTCAGTTTCAGTCAAGGAATCGTAATCTTCAGATGCTGAAAGAAAGAAAATATAAAGAAAATCAAAAATATTTGAAAATGATCTATAAAATTTAAGTAAAAATAGGGCACACACCAAAGTAGTACAGCACTGAACTGCCTTCTCTACTACATATTATAGAAAAAGGTGTAGGGCAGTGGTATTTACGTTCAATATCCAACAGTGTCGCAACCTGTTTGAAAAAATCATGATCACAATCATGGCCCCCACATCCTGAAGCGGGCCCCCAGGCTAGGATCTTTGACGGGCCCTCTACCTATCGCTAAAGATAAAGTCAGTGTGATGCTCTACAGTAGCGTTTTCCAAATGGTGTACGCGGTAAAATTAATGTGTAACCTATATTTAGTGTTTTTTGTATATTTGAATTCATCTATTTGAATTATGGAGTTGTCGAGTATTGATACACAATCAAAAATTGTATCGTACAACTACATAATTTTAAATAATACTAATATTGAAGATAAATAGCGCCGCAGGCGACTATTTTACTATTCGAGAGAATTTGTGATGTGTGTTTAAATCACGTATCTGGTAGATTCGCCACGCCGGGCCCTTCCTGAGCCCGGGCCCTCAGGCTAGAGCCCTGTCAGCCCCCCCTTTGTGGGGGCCATGATCACAATAATAAGTCCCACTGGTGTACCAGTTTGTGATCTTCAATGATTCTTTTACAATACAAACATTGTTTTTGAAAAGCACCTATCTCAACTTAGCAACTGGTTTCAAAAATACTTTCAGAAAGTTAAATGGATGGATGGAAAAGTTCTCTCACTTAAAAACAACTGCTTCAGAATAAAAGTCTAGAGCTTTTTTAGCGCTTCTAAGGTGTTGCGCCGCACAGTTTTAATAGCACTGTCCTATAGGTTTCATAATACCACTTGTGGGTGAAAAAAAAGGTAAATTACCATATGAACTTCCACGTACATTTAGATAATATTATACAGAATTTTTACAGGTTATTCGATTTGGGTCATCACATTGAAAGAGATTTTTTTCCAGATGAGGGATTCAAACATGTACCTATCACATCAGAGACTGGTGCTCTGCCTCTACTTTAGGGCTTTAATATAGCAAGTTATAAACATACCAAATAAGCATGAAGTTCGGTAGTTTTGACAGAAAATATGACGTAGTCAAAGCGATGCAGAGCGAGAGAAAATGATGCAATAGGCTTCATGCAAGAGCAGTCGGAAATAATAACGGTAACAATCATGGCCCCCGCATCCCGAAGCGGGTCACCAGGCCAGGATCTTTGGCGGGCCCCCCTACCTACTGCAGGGTTAAAGGCAGTGTGACGCTCTTCAGAAGCGTTTTCCAAATGGTGTTTCAGGTAAAATTAAAGGTATTCGGTGTATTTTTAGCAATTTTTTGTATTCTTGTATACACCCATTTAAATTATGGAGTTATCGAATATCGACACACAATAATTTAAAATTGTATCACAAAACCAGATATTTTAAAATCTCAATACTCTTAAAGTAAGATAGTACCGTGCCGCAGGTGACTTTTTTGCGATTGGAGCAAATTTAAGTGTGTTTATCTCACTTATAATGCAGGGCCCCCCAGAGTCCGGGCCCCCAGGCTAGAGCCCTGTCAGCCCCCCTTTGTGGGGGGGCATGGTAACAATAATTAAATTTATTCTATGTAATACGAGGGCCTAATGCCAAATAACACTATCTACAAAAGTGCAACTTTACAGGAGAGCCAAAAATCGTTTTTTTAGATTCTTGTAACTCAACAAGGGAAATGTTTATTTAAAACCTAATGTTCATATTTTATAATGTATTGTGTATTGTACATTTATCTTGCTTATGATGATGTTAAAATTTATAGGAATAGTTTAAAAAATATATGAAAACAATGGTAACTTACGTAGTTAACGTTAAACTTTACTGACGATTTAAGAAGAAATTAGAAAAGATTGACATAACGTTGTTTGACTGTCATGTAGCCGAAAATGTAAAATAACAATCTCAACAAAAAAAAAAAAAAACACTTTTTTGTAGATAACGTTGTTTGACTCTAAGCATTCGAATTCATGTGCAGTAGAAGAGATCGCAATCTGCGCAATTTCAAGGTTAAGTTTTTCCATTATAATATTCTTATAGTAGTCGTACTACTCTCTAGCTACAATTATTACAAAACTATGAATAAAATGTAATTGCTTATAAAAAATGATAATTCTCTATAAAGGTATTTTACTGTCTATTTGAAAGAACTTACTCTTAATTGGGAAATGGCCACTAAGTTCACAAATTGCCAAATTAAAAGAGGATATATCTTTTGCAATACAGCAATTAATCCTGGCCCAAATAAAAATCCTCAATACTAAAGATTTTGAGTCATCCAAAGCCTTCCCTTTTGTCATGTATAAATTATGTGCCACATTATTGTCCATTAGGTAAGTGATCAGCTTAAAAATGTGCAAACACACGTTTTGTATCTCGTGTTTTGATTTTATTTGAAAACAAAATCCTTTCGCTGGATAACTTTCATCTACAACATACAGGGGTCCTTTTCGATGTTCACATGCCTAAAAAACAAGCAGAGGAATAAATAAATATAATATTATCCTAATATATATTGTTTAAAAAGTGGTATAGAACAAACACATATAAGTTTACATTGCCTGATATAAGTTTGTGAAATTGTACAGAGTGCCTCAGTATTGTGGTAATTAATTCTGAAATCTAGACATTTAGAGTGACATTATGAAATTTTATAAGCAAGTTTTAGAAATCAATTAACACTTAAGTCCCTATATTATAATAGTTAAGAAAGTTTACTATTTTTTTAATATTTAATACGCTTATGGTCACCACAATATGGCCATTTGTTGTACGGCTTTCCACCTTTTTAAATCATGCCACAATTTAGATTTCCAGCCAATTTTTTCGGACATATTTTCGAAACCGGAAAAAATATTGAGCCTGTAAAAATATATGTATAATATACAGAAACGTTTGCATTCATACACCTAACAGTACACTTTGATACACTATATCTTGATGATGACCTCTGCAACGAGCCTAAAACATCAAGGGAAAAGAAGCAGAACATACGGTGACAATCCAAAAATCTATTTCGATAACCAGTGGCGAAGGGTGGAGGTAGGCTGTTGAGATGTGACATAAATAGTGCACACTAAACTTTGTCAGTCATACGTATTTGTTTTCATTAAAACTAAGACTACAAATTGCAGATAGTGCTGGTTAGTTTTTAAAATTCAATTAAACCCTGCCTAATTCAAGCCATAGTAGATGATAATCAAAAAATATTTGTTTATAAAATATTTCAAATTATGCCATTAAAACATACCTATTAATTATCAAGAATTATTTTTATGGATTATGGTTTGGTTTACATAGGGTTTAGTGGATTTAAAAAAATAACCAAAACCATAATGTGGTTATGTAATATGTATTCAATGAAAACAAATAAGTAGGATCGAAAATGTGTGCACTATTTTTGTCGGATTGTCCATAGCATACCTAAAATGTAGTTGTTTGGTTGAGGCAGGGTCAGCACCATCTGTAATTTGTATTCTTAATTCAATGAAAACAAAAGTATGACCGACAAAGTTTAGTTTGCACTATTTATGTCGAATTTTCCCCCGCCACTGACAATAACAAAGAAACGTGGATAATTGTATGACGTATATGCTGATGTTAGCGAGGCCAAAATCCATATAGGGTTGTAGCGCCAGGAAGAAAAAAAAATAATATTAATAATATATACAGGTTTGTGGTAATTTTATGCTGTCATGTAGAACAGAATGTCTTTCTGTGTACTTATTTAAGGTATTTCACATTTATCTTTGTAATAAAAATCAAGGTAATGAATGGCATTACAAACATGAAAAACAGATAACGTCAGAGTTACTGCAAACACTAGTTTCGACATTGCTGCACTTATTAATTGTTTTTAATTTAAGATTTAAGAATGCAGTATTCTAGGGCAGTGGTGGCGAACTTATGGCATGTGTGTCACCAGTGGTACGCGAGATGATTTTGCATGGCACGTGTTTAAAAATAAAAAATACTTATAATAATAATAATGATAAACTGCATTGTATACAAAATAGCAGTTAAATACTCTTAAAGAAAAAGCATTACGTTTAATGTAAATATATAATTATTGCATAGGTCGGTCCTCAGGCTTTATGCGTCCCATATAATATTATCGCACTAAGCTCATCAGGCGGCGGATGATTCCGCGCCGCGAACCTTTGATTTTGATCGATTTACAATGCTCGAGACCACTGCAGCGAGAGAATGCCTCATCTGATCGGAGCAATTAAAACTAATTAATACAGTAACAAACAATTATATTAATTAATTTATATCCACAAAAATGGCTGCAGCAAATAAGAAACAAAAACTTGGTGGAGCTAGTAGTAGTAATTCTGGCAAACAGTTTCAAAATTGGTGGACCGAAATATATGGCATAATCGAAAAAATTTTCACCGTGAAAAAAGTCGAAAAATAATATTTGGGAAATTTTGGCACGCGTACATAAAAAGGTTCGCCAACCCTGTTCTAGGGTATATTCACTCTTCAAAATATTTAATTAAAAAGTTAAAATTATTAAATAGTGACTAATTATATTTGAATAATAAATACTTACTCCTTATTTGCAGGTGTTACTGTATTCAAAATGATAATTATTGACAATTGATTAAATAAGGTCAAAATAATGTTTTCATTATAAACATCCTTAGTCACAATATAAATGTATTTATCAAAAGACATAATATTGTGAAACAAACACGATTACAAAAATTGAGATAGGGATTATGAACGTTACTCACTACGTGCTCTATTGGAAGTCTACGGTCCAGAATAAATAAATGATAGTGCAAATGATTCACCGATGCCATTGCGCACAGACTGTTGAAGCCTATACGTAGATTTCTGTAAAAAAAGAACAAATTATGGAAAATTCCACTAAGAATATTAACAGCTCATAAATGACAACATTTTCATTCAATATTGTGAGTGATTTGATAAGAGTTGTGAAACGTGACAGTAATAAATGATAAATAAATGGCCAAAGGGTATAATTTAAAAACAATTGATTTTTTCCATTGGAGCCAGAAAATGAGTAATGTATCCATGACAAACACAACAATCAGCAAAAAATTTGATTACTCTTTACATTTTACATTTATTACATCATTTTTATTGTTGAGAATCTGTTTTCTGGTGCAAAGATCAATATTATATTTTTGTTGGTAAAATTAATTGTTTAATTGTAAATAACAATGGGGCCGAGAATTAAACAAATTAAAACATATAATTAAAAAAATTAGGTAGGAACAATTTTAATATTACCATATAGGTTTTAAACAGGTTTCAAACATGTAACTGCTTAGTATGAAATTATTACATTACATGGAACCACGTATATAAAATGTTATTATTTTCTTAGCAACGCACATATTTAATATACAATACAATACACCAGTGGCGAAGGGTGGAGGTAGGCTGTTAAGATCCTTCATAAATAGTGCACACTAAACTTTGTCAGTCATACGTATTTGTTTTCATTGAAATAAGACAACAATTTACAGATGGTGTTGGTTAGTTTTTAAAATTCAATTAAACGCTACGAAAACCAAGCCATAATAGATAATAGTCAAAAAATACTCGTTTATCTATAAAATATCGAAAATTATGCAATTAAATCATACATAACTTTGGATATTTTATAGATAGAATAATATTTTTATCTATTATAGTTTGGTTTAGGCAGGGCTTAATGAATTTAAAAAAATTAACCTACGATGTGTGTAATAGGAATTCTTAATCCAACGAAAACAAATAAGTATGAATGAAAAAGTGAGCACAATTTACAAGTGTACCAAAACTATTATGGTTTGGTTAAGCAGGGTTTAATTGATTTTTAAAAACTAACCAACATCATCTGTAAATAATTGTAGTCTTAATTCAATAAAAACAAATATGTATGACTAACAAAGTTTAATGTGCGCTATTTATGGCGAATCTTAACAGCCTAACTCCACCCTTCGCTACTGCAATACACAAAGAAATATCAACACACTTTCTTGGAATAGTAAAAATGGATCATTTGAGAACAATACCTCATTTACAGAGAATTGAAAACAATTACGTAGAATTTACAATAGTAAATTTAACTTTGAAGTCGATTTACTCAAACTTGATCACCGGTGTACTTGTATTCGTTCAATCTTAAGAACCCCAATGAACATTATATTGCAGAACATTGAGAATTCAAATAAACGCCCTCTGGTCACTCGGTTATAGACATCCATTAACCACGCAAAACCATTTATTGCAATACAGTAACGTCCCATGGGGGCAGTTACTCATAGGGTGGCAAATCGAGGAGAAATAGCTACCTAAACTTAGTAATAATGAAAATATATTTCCATTAAAAATTCAGCTTACTGGATGGAGACATATGTAATGTATTAATTAACATAAAAGGTTTAAAGGACTGTAATTTTTTTGTTGGGTTCGCGATGTCTAGTTTACTTTCATTGCTTTTCGGCGCCCTTGGTGACCAGAAACGACACAAGCATATTTACAAATAATTACAGTCTATATTTTGTCAGTAATCTATCCATACAACACATTTCTTAGATATTGGAGTCATAGAAGGATGATAAAAAATACTGTATTAAGAATGAGGTGGCATTTTGGCTATGCCTAGGGCCGGCCTTCTGTCTAGCGACATTTATACATCTAGTACATTTATATTCTCTCAGGAACATTGGTAAATGGCATCTATTTACAAATACCGATAAGTCCATATAAATGAACAAAATCTCACAAAAAGACGTAAGTACACATTCCATAATTCCACACAATATATAATAATCTATCATTTCCAACATGCTTCAATAGGCTTAATAAAAATGGGCATATTATTCAAATTTTACAATGGAAAAAAAACCGCAAAAACATTATACGTAGAATATGTTTTTAATTAAATATTTTGATTTGCATCTGTGTTATTATTATAAATCTGCAAATCAACAAAAATATGACATTTTCATGTGACACCCATGCGTCATGATTTTTTGACCACCCAACACTTGAAACACAAAAAAATTGTTTAGCATGAATATCGATACTTGGAAATAGACATCTCTGTTTTCTACAGGTATATGTTACAAGTCAATTTAATATATTTTGGAGTAATTTTTCATTGTGACACTAGTATTTCTGAATACTAATAACTTAATAAAACCTAATACTATTGACTTTGAGTAGTTGATGCAATTTAAATTAAAATTGATTTAAGTTTTGTTCTATTCCATTTGAATTGTGTTTTACGACCATTTTTATAATGCTCAATGTTAATTTCTGAGTAATTCTGACGATATTTACGATCAATGCTGTTTTTACGACATGTTAGTGTTTGGTGCATAAAAACTTTATATTTAAAATTTAATGTATAAACATTCTTTACTTAGGAATAATATATTGTCGCTATCTTTTTAAATGTTTATTTAGTACCTATATAAAATGTGTAGTTATATTTTGTGTCAGTTGTACGTTTGACATTGGTAGTTGTGCATCGTACTTGAAGATGGTGAAAGGCGAAGTCCTGATTACAAGTAAACTATTCAAATAAAAAAGAACAAAACTTTAATTAGAATTTAACAAAAGTTATCGTGAAATACCTACTCCATTAAAATTCATTACCTGTTACGGCTTAGGAACATTAGGTCAGTAGCTAAATACAAGCTTTCTAGCGTTAGTATTTGTGGTAAACAGTCTTCAACTCTTGGACAGATTAAGCTGTGGCCAAAACATATTGGACTCTGATTCACAATGAGGATATCTTTGGCTGGTTCTAAAAAAGAGATAATTATTTTCCTGAATAAGAATTTTAATAGTTAACATAGGATGAGAAGCATTGATGTGAGTATTATTGAAGTGAAACCTTTTTAAACATGGTACCTACACCGTGGTATTGCCCATAGAGTAAATCCCGCTGATGTGTGATGAAAAAGGGTCATGATTGACTCAAAAACCAATAGCCAATAGCAGAGATAGCCAATTCATTATTGGATGTCGACAACGATTCCTGTGATGAAATATATTGTTGGAACATTCATGGTTATTTCCTTTACTGTTGTCGCCATCTTTCATCATTCTTCATTTTTCCTCGATGTTTCGAGCTTTTGCAGAGGTCTGAGTACATTTTACCACATTATCTCCTGAAGATGGGCTCTGCAACAAACTCGAAACGTCGAGGAGAAAATGCAAAGGAAATATAGATTCTGACAGCTTAAAAACTAAATACAATATCCTGTGATAAGTGATGATATATGTTTATCAGCTGTTATTCCGAATAAAATATTCCAGCAGTTTCTCAGTGCCTTCAGGGGGAATATTTATTGTTCAAAGCTGAATGATAGTAACTCAGGTGTGTTGAGGACTTTTTGGGAGATACTATTTGCGCTGCACGAAACACTCACTAAGCACAATGACGTACGTAAGTTTCCGCAAGATTAATATAATTCCTATTTAATGCGTCCATAATAGACGAGATGCAAAATGCCCGCATTTGGGGAATATATACATGTTGTTTTTTCAATGTGTGTTTGAATCCAAACCATGGACCTAATACATCCCTCGCTGATAACGATCTTAAAAAACGGGAACATCAATTGTTTGTTCTCCGGTACTGAACCACCCTGTCAATAATACCCTGGTAATACCAATTGGGTGGGTAATAGCTGTGTTCAACTAAATCGCTTTGAATACTGATATATTCCACATACGTGAAGATGAGTTTAGGTGGACAATATTTTATAAATTCTTAAACCAAGGTTTAGTTAGCTCATTTAGTATACTTCGATGTATTTTACTCATACTATTTTTCTAATACTGCTATTTATATTTCGTTGTATTTTCATGTCATGTTTTGAACGTATTGAATTTGTAAAGTTCACCGTAAATAAATAAATTAATTTGAATTTTGAATTAAATGTCCCACATCCATTTCTTGTAATATCTGTTATGAAGCCCCTACGTTAGGCAGCCAAGATCCACATCGGATTATATACCCAATGAAGAAAAAAAATATTTAATAAGTCATTAAATACCTTTTTTGTCTGTATTTGTTATTTGAAATAAGTGCTCCTTCACTGGAATTTTGTTAAAGTGAAATTTTTGTGGATCAAATTCTTGAGTTAGCGATGAAATCATTTCAGCTTTTCTACGATTCGTTGCCCTCTCTTGGTTTAACTAAAAAAATGAAAACCCTTTAAAAAATGTCACAACAGTGTATTATTTTAATTGTGTTTATTTTTTTTGTGCATCCTGTTCGGGGTAAAAAAAGCAATGATAACCTTTGCGCTACTGAAATTCACAGACATTCTGAGAAATTTAGTAAATGATAATAAGTTTTAAATATAGATCGATCAACATTATTGTAATTAAAATCAAACCACGATGTCATCAATTAAATATTAGTTTACAGTTTGGTGTCAAAGATCATTTCCAATAACATTGAAATGATCTCTCATCTATTTAGCATACAATGGTAACTAGAATAATATTAATATCGTAATAAAAATATGCAGTTTTGACAGTTTACAGTAGCATACTATAATTATAGTACAAACTATGTAAAAGTATCTACTTGTTTACAGTCGCGAAGTAAATTAAAAATCTTAAGTCAGTCTGCGTTTTATATTTAATTTAAGCCCAAGCCCCATTTCATAGACCAGTCTTATCCACTTTTTTTCTCTTTGTACTATATAAAGTGCCTAGTTTCAAAACCCCCAAAACAATTTTAGGTAGTTTTGAGATAAATGAGAAAAACTCATATTTATTGAATCTGTGAACTTTATGTATTTATTATTTAATTCATAGGTATATTTTGGCTTATCCATTTTAGGGGTATTTGAAAAGCACACCCAACCATTTTAGCGGGTTTAGAAATTTACCCTAATTTTTGATCATTCATATTGACGGTTTTTAGCGTTTTTTTTAAGTTCAATCTTTGGCATCATATAGTTAACAAAAATATAGTATAACCTCGTTTTTACATGCCCGGAATTCACGTTTTCCCGGCAATTGCGTGAAATTTTTTCAGTCCCGATGAATTTCAGTACATTTAATACCCGCATTTACGTTTTTATATTCAAAATATGTGAGTTACGCGCGTTTCTGAAGAACTGCCTGATGAAAAAGAGGTTGATATTCCAACAAAAGAAGCAATGAGGTTCACCGAGGGTTTAAAAACCTACTTTACAAGCTTTGCTGATATTCAAGATGACACTTTTTTATGTTTATAAAGTCTTTAAAGAGAATTACATAACAAAACAACAAAAATGCAACAAACTAATATACAAGCACGTGTACAGGTGCTATAAAGCTCTAAATACTTGTCCAATATGGTTAGTTAATTCTGTGAAAGTATGTGTTATCGCACAGAACCTAGAGGGATGTAATTAACTTGGGGAGACCTTATGATGAGATGAACGTTTCGCTAAGCCTGTTTCATGATTTTTTATTAAAAACTTGGTTTCAAATCAATTGAATAGTATCAAGCCTTTTCTATGGTGTTACATAATAAATGCATTTCTGCAAGAATTACTTCCTAAAATAAGCACTATTGCCGCCAGTAAATCCATGCACATGTGCAGGCGCTATTCTTCTAGAGGACAGTCGTTTATTTTAGTGCTGTGATTTTAAGATTTATTTTGTTTATTTAAATACTTACCAACATTAAATCTGACCTTTTTTGTATGAAATTTTGAAAAACGGAAAAATAACATCCAAAAATTACTGCATGGAGAAAAAATTTCTTATGACTGATTCTGATAGAGACACCGTCGTTTGACAGTTAGGAAAATCTAAAAAAAATAATCTTTAATCCAATTCTAAAGGGAATATTTTCAATTGATTGTTCACATTTCTTTTAGAGCAACATGAAACAAAAATGTTTGTAAACCACTGTCTTAGTGTATAGAACAGTAACATTGTATAAATAATACATTTTAAAACTTAGTAACTAATCTATCTTTTTAATTGTGTTGTGTAAACTTGTGCGTTGGACTATCACGCTGTGGGTCTTAGGTTCGAATCCTGGGTCTGGCAAGTACACATATTGTTTTTCAGTTTGTGTTTGTCAGGGTATGGACCTAATAGGTTGAGCAAGTGGCTGACATCCATTTCTCATAAAAAACAAAATCTGTTAATACAAACCTCTACTCTGTGGAGGCCCATATGATCCTATTAGGATCGGACATGGTCGGAAAAAAAAAACTTGTACCACACCTACATAACTTTCTATAAATAATAATGTCAATGGCATGAAGTACTCATACACAAAACCGGTATTTATACTATATTTAAAAAATAATAATATAAAGCAAAATTATGTTGTTTATTTAATAACAAAACAATCAGTGGAATCTCTCAACTAATTAATTTAATTAAGTCTGACTAAGCTACTGCCCTGTTTTGAATTATTAACACTAATTCATGACAAAGTATCTATGGCTGTTTGCAATAGTAAACTGATTGCACTATTTAAAAAATAGACCACTGATTTTTTTTAATTGCTTCAGGTCTCTAAGAGACTTAACTCAAGTGTTGTTTACAGGTAATTCATGGTGAAAAGCTATTATATACAATTAATTTAACACTTACATAGTTCAATTACAGAGCACTCATACAAATCACTTAAACAATCAGTATGCCGATGAGTTAGTTGGTGTACTATAATTACATTGGTATCCTGAGACAAATATCTGTAAATTATTCCACCACCAAGGCTCCCTGTAAGGAGTGTGTGTGTGCGCGCGACCTACTAAAATGTGTCCGCACACATGTTTTCATCCCCCGCACAGTCCTCACACAAAAATATTGTAAAAGAAAATTTAAGTTCAAGTTTAAGTGAACAATACGATTGCTTGCACAGTTAAATTTATATAAAACTTATCCCCCAAAAATGTCAAAAAGGAGTGGATTTGATATTTCAAATGCGATCATTAAGAAGAAATCCTGCGATAAATTTAAATTGGAATGGCACTCTGAAATCGTCGAAACAGAAATGCCATCTTTAATGCATTCGCAAAAAATAAGAATTGGTGATATATTTGTTTATTCGGAAACAGATGATTGTGTCAAATGCATCATAATATGCTCCGCAGCAAATATGGAAGGAAAATTCACGTCTGGAAAGAAGTGGATTGAATGGAGGTTATATCTTTTGGCGAGTGTACACTGCACCTGAAGATACCGAAAGGCGAAACCTGGTTTGTAAAGAACTACTTAAATGGAATAGTACAAAACTTAAATCCATTAGGATTTTAATAAGGCATTTAAGTCAAAAAGTACACCGGGATACTGTTACGAAATTGAAAAATTAATAAAAAAAATATTTGTTGCATCACCCCATTTGTCAGGGTGAAAAGAAACACATTTTTTATAAATGTTTATTTTACATAAAAGTGTTTATATTGAACAAAAATAACCCGACATGCAAATATATGGATTTAATATAAATATAAAAAAAACTTTCTGCAAGTTTAGTATTTAATATATTTTATCAACGAATACTTTTTTTTCTTTATTTCCTACTTTTTTATTTACTTCAAAAATTATCCATGTTACTATTATTATTATATAAAATCACTGAAATTAATAAATATAAGTTTTAATGTACCTGGTGGGCCACGAATTTCTATGAAAAAACAAAACCTTAGAAACATTATTATTTAGAAATATATTTAAACTATATCATAAAGACTTTTATGTCGGTTAAGAATGACACCATGATTATAAGAGATGGCAGTATATTGTGTAAAATATATTAATTTATTTAAAACAACAGACCGGGGCTAGCGTAGTGAGTGTAAAGTAAAACGTGTATAGACGCTCATTTTCTATGACTGGCCTTGCATGCACGGATTTGTAGAGTGCATAAACGCGCTTGTGGGATTGAATGATTGTCACAAACATGACTATGGTAATTATATAATAAGTTAATAGGATGTCGATCAATGGTCACAGAAATCAATATATTATATTTCCAATGAAATTATCTAATGTACTCAGGCAGCTGACATTATTTGACAGTTTCTGAAATGTAATAATTATACAATATATTCAGAAAAGCAATGTGAAAGTAGTAAAAAACTAAAGGCCATATTCCATTGGCAGACGCACAGACCCAACCCGATCCAACGATCGACGCCAACCGTTGTCGCTAGCTATTTGCAATTACACACAACGATTCAATCTCGTTGGTCCTTGATTTGATTGGTTAAAATAATACTAGTGTTGCTATTATTAAAAATATAGGTTGAGTGAAAACTAGATATTTCTTAGATTGGTGGCTACACTGAACGCATTCCCGCGCAATTTTACGTCAACAAAACTGAGCTGTCAGCTGTCAAACCTAGCGAGCATCAGATCTGTTAAAATTTATGCGGCCGTTTGACATTTATAGAAAGTTTGTATACTTATTGTTAATTTACATCATGAATAACTGGGCGAGCTTGAATCTCCAAACCAATTGAGTAATTCGAATATCGAAATCGAATAATCCAAAGACTAATTTATTGTAGCAAGTATGGCTATATTTCAACTGGCTCAGGCGGTCAGGACTCGCCGTAAACGAAAACACTTGGTCAAAAGTTGGCTAACTGAAGAACAGCGTGATCGCCATTGAATATGGCGGATTTTTTTACGTTCCACACTATATCTTTGGCGTGTATTTATTCGACGAGGACTGTGTCCTCGGTGATACTCCATATATATTTTTTAAGTTTTCGCCATCTTGTAGTTGTTCAGTTGAAATCGACCAGTAGAATGAAATGAACGACCGTTTGCATGACTCAGGCGCATATTCGGCTATTTTCGTACGCTTTCGGCAATCTTCGCTTGATAATGAAAGGATCGCACGACGGATAATAGAAAATTTTCCACTTTCGACCCGATCGCTCACGATCCTTGAAAACCATAGAGAATAGAGTTTGACAGTCGTGGCAGACGATCGGGCCAGACGCAATCTGCCAATGGAATATGGGCTTTAGATAGATAATAATTATGCCGTATCACACCATAATGTAAATATAAAAATAAAAGAGTTTATCCTAACTAGAATTGCAGTTTATTATGGTGGTCTACACCTGACATCTGTAAAAATCACAGAACATTAACATTTAAAAAATACTTGAATAAGATACATGTGTACTTGTTTACGATGTGGTGTAAAACAACACAGGTATTTACCAAAAGTAATTATTGTATTTCTCTAAAATACCTGCAAAAGAAATTCGTATTTTCCAGGTAAAATTTTCTCGTGTTTAATGTTCAACTTATAACGAAATACCCCCGAAGTGTCATCATGTAATTCAGCCCATTTACACTCAAGTAACTTGTCAAAGTCAGTTCTGTGTTCTTCAGTTGAATCCGTTAAGATATTTGCAAGAGAATCAACGTTGTACAATAATGCTGACATATTATCAATATTATACAAGTCTCAAATAAAGTTTTTGATGTTGACAAGGAAATATTTTCACTACACAATTTTTATAAAAGCCGAAAACATAACCAACACACATACGTAACCTAACCTAACTATCATAATATTATGACGTTTCGAATTGTCAAATAAGTTAAGAGTTGCCTGATTTTTAAACTTTTTTCCCAAATGGGTTCAAGTATTAAGTATTGCCAAAAACCAATGTTGCCAAGCGTACTATAATAATTATAGTATTTTGTACTATAATTTTGGTCCGCGTACTATGTACGATATAAAACAGGTATAGTAAGCCCAAAATACTATAATTTTGAATATCGAAAAAATATGTAAAAAGTACTAAAATTTCGATATTTCCGTTCGATAAATTGGTGCAAAGTACTATTTCGCAATATAAGAAGATTTGGAGCACTTGAAAAAAAAAATTGCTCGAAAAACGTGAAAAAATCAATGAGTTTATCAGCTTCTTACTTCTACTTCACTTCAGATTATCGAAAGACATTACGATAATCGCAACTATCAGTAGCCAGAGCATAGACAAATCAGACGATTTATTGTCCTCGGACTTTTGGCTCGCCAATGGAGCATCTGCGTAAAAATTTTGTCCCCATTATCCCTCCCCCTGATCCAAAATAATTTCATTTTTTTCCCTGATTCATTGAACTGACTTATAGAAATACCAATAAATAAAAAGCTTCGCAGCTAAAAGAACATGACAGCCAGATAAGGCTCTCATGTTAGCATAGCGTAGAGCAGAGTTCAGCAACCTTTTCTCTCCAGAAGGAGTAATACAAGCCGCGCTCTGACGATCATAGGTTTTTCTATGAGCAACAGAAAACATGGATAAATCATATAATTTCTGAATGGGTCCGGGGTACAAAATCTTGCCTTTTTGATAATTTATATTTACTGTCTCCCATAGTGCAATCATCCCCAATTAGTATGGATAATCAAAGTTCCCTGCACGAACACATTTACATCCCCTATGTTTTTGTTATTAGAACCGTGTGGAAGTGTGGTAGCAGAGGGAAAAAAAACTAATAATCAATTTCGAATGTTCGTTTAATAAATATTAGTCACAAAATTATACAGAAAAATGTAATTAATACTTTTTCAATGACTAGATGTTTAATAACATTAATTCAGAGGTGCAGACTAAAAATGGACCAAAATAATGGATAATATAAAGAAACACTATGCCAATAATTTAATTTATTGATTCATATTTAAAAACAAGTACAAAAGTTTGTCTGAAATCCATAAATGTCCATAGATAGTCCTCAAGATCTGAATGCGCGATGGCAAATATGTAATGCACAATATTGACCCAATAGACAATATTGTAATATTACAGGACACGTTTTTCACAAAATCATCACAAAATTTCAACAAGGAATACCGCAAAAATATTATAATTACACATCACATTAGGCTTGGTATATTTTACATGTCACAGATATCACAGCAAACAATAATTATGACAAAATTCAAAATGTCTTGTAATAAATTTAATAAAAACCCCCCCCATCTTGCTGTTGATATTATATTTTTGGAATATATATTATAAATAAACATAACATCGAACATCCAATGTAATATTTTTAGATACCAGATAATATCGAAATACATAATATTAATTTCTTTTTTTTTTGCATAGCCAATGTAGTGTAGTATTATGAGGCAGGCACATAAATAACACATATTATGTAGTGACTTAGTGATATGACGTATCAACAAAATAATTAAAAAAATATTGTTTATTTAAAATAATGCCCTAATTTTGGGTACAATTTAATATTAAATACGTAGTTCTCTTTTTGGATTGTATGGTACATTTATTTAACTTAATAGATAAATTATGATCTTAGCAGTAGCCTCTTAAGTTGTTAAATGTGTAAAGGTGGTAACGAAAATGTTATACTGCCTAGTCAAAATCCGATGTATAAATACACCCAAAGGCAGAAATGTGTTATTATTATTGTTTTAAATACATCACTACATTATGAGATCATGAGATATATAAAAATATTATTTACTTGTATTATGTATAGCTTACAAATTTGTACATTTCATTTAAATAAGCGTTCGGTGTATTTTTATTAGTGTCATACGTATAAATTTTATGTTACAAACTTCAGTGTGAGTTAAGCACTTAGTGTAAAATTAATATTGCGAATTAATATTTGAATAAATGAGGGGAAACTCTAAAATTAGTCAAGCGTTCCAATAATTAATGAGACTAACTTGCTAGTGGCGAAATATAAATAAAGACTAATTGTTTTTTATGCAAAAATGGTAGGTATTATAATGTATAATATAATAAGCATTTGCACTATATTATATGTAATAATTGAAAATTGAGTGGTATAATATACAAAATATATTATTATGTTGAATAATTTTACGAGTATCTCATTTTTACACAAAATAACGCTTTCATAAGACGTAACACAATAAGATATAAACAGAGTAATATTATATTATATACATACATAAATCAAGCTACCAATTGATTTTAAATATTAATATCAAATGATATTATAAGGTTTTACTCTATACATATTTTTTTTTGAAATCTAAAGTTAGGTATGTAACATAAAAATTGCAAGTCAGCAATTAAATACCCTATTTACACATTATGAAAGAATCGCAACATTAGTCTATCTTGTAAAACTTGGAAATCCCATCAAAGTCAAAAATATCTTATTTTGCTTGCAATATTGTTATGTTTACACATGCATGTATTTACTGCTGACAGTACGTATTATCGCCGCCATAACAAGAAAATGCATGTGTAAATATGTATTATCGTGCAAGTTGCAAGATTGCATGCATAGATCAAAAAAGTTCAAAAGCTTCTGAATTTTCACGCAATAATTGGTACTTGCATGGCGGTGCGCATGCGCAGTAAAACGGTAGTGGGGAACCTACCGGAAGAAATACGAACTACACCGCACAAAACACTTTGACGTTTACCGATTATCTAACTGTCAAATAGCATGGTGCAATGACATCGCGTGTCACTTACGCTTGAAGAATGAGATTAGAGAAACAATCAGCACGTAAAAACAGTTATTATCACAATAATTTAAAATACACACTATCGTTGCAAGTAAATTCATGCATGTGTACAGGCGCTATATCAATGGAACGGAAAAATGGCAAACCTTGTAAGTGCATACCAGAAATCATAGTCATATTTAATTTAGTTTGTTCTTTTATTTTCATATTTTAAATTTTGAAATTCTATTTAAAAAGAAAAGGTTTTACTGCATCATAAAAATGGATATTCGAGGTTTATAAGATAGTCTGACAATGTTCATGTTTCTTTATAATTGTAGAAATCAAATACAACAGTATTCTGCAGCTAAAATTTCATATTACGTTTATTGTAAAATTTGAAATAAAAAAATATATAAAAAAATTACAAGCAATAATATGGTAAATGAGCACATAACAAGCCATTTCTCAAACATAACAGATTACTAACAAAAGCACAGAAAATATATTCAAGAAATTGTGCTATGACATATAAAAAGAACATTATTGTGCATTATTACAAAAAAAAAAAAAACTCTAACAAAACAGATAAATAAATATCATCATTTTCAAAAATAAAACATTAAATATCACATTACTTGAAAGCAGGAATAGTAAAAGTTCCAAAAGCATCGTCTCCGGTAAAAATTTACTTTCATCTTTTATTGAAAAAAAGTTTACATTTATTTATGTCTAACGCAATTTATCCATTCATCAAAACACAGTTAATGATTCAAATAGTTATAATATATCATTACTGAATAACGATAACTTGTTAGAACAATGTTAGGAATGTCAACATGAATGCCATTATTTTACTAAGTAGTATAAAACACCAATCATAGTCAATGTTGGTTTCGTGCAAAATATCTTAATACGTAGTATCTAAAATTCATTGATAAAAATATTTACATTGATCTTCTATTACAACAATTAATTAATATAAAGCATGGGAATAATGCAGGTCGTCTATATCTTGAAATAAAAATAAAAAAATATACATCTAACTGATATTGAGTGTGTTAAAATAAATCATAGTCATGTTATTTAGTCATTACGTTACTGAGAAATTACAGTCGATTTCAATGATACAATATTAGTTTTGAAACTGGTCTGCCGTCTCTAATACAGTAAAACTCGTTAATACGAATTCCACGGGACCAAAAATCGAAAAAAATTCATATTACGAATTATGAAATGTATGGGGGGAAATATTAAAATTTAAAAATTTTTTTTTTTTGATTTTCATCAATATCGTTTACGATCATAGATGTGCCTACCAAATTTCCGGTTCCGTGTGTGTTCATGGGTCATAAAATGTCAGAATTATTTTTATTACCTTCTTAAAATAAGTAATTTATGATGTTTTAAGAAAAGTCTTATGGACAAATATTTTTATATGCCAGGACTCTGAAATAATTTTGAATTACGAAATTCGAATTAAAGGTATGTTTTTATATGAAAAAAATGTTCAAGGGACTTATTTTTCGAAAATTTTGAGTTACGGCGAATTTCGAATTATCCGTGTTCTTATTAAGGTGACGCATCAGTGAAACGCCAAATAATTTTCAACTGTACGCGCGACGAAATTTTGGACTCGCTGCCATTCAGTGAGAGAATGTTGACCCAGAAACACGTCACTTTGCTGCGTGATGGCGACGGGTCAATTAATTCTAAAATCGTGTAAAGATGACTAAAAACGTTACCCATTTACTTTAAAAAGAAAACATGTCAATGAATATATTATTATTGTTACTAATAGAACAATAAACATAACATAAAATGGACGTATGTTGGATTTATATGACAAATAATATTTCGTTTGACAGGCGTCATTTTCACCCGCCACCCGCAATCCGCGCATCGCCTAGCAACGATCTTTTTAGACCGTGCCTCAACTAATGCATGGCCTTAACGAGGTTTTACTGTAATCTTAAGTAAGCGTAATAATTATATGAACAATTAAAACAATAGTTTAATACCAAAGATGTTGAAGAAACTTTCAATTATCGTTTATCTATGAGTAAACTCGCCGCATTTCACGGTTCATGTGAAAATGATGCGTAGTTTAGGCTTTATCTCTATAGAAGATGTTCTTCAACACCTTTTTGTTTAATACACATTTTAGTTAGTAGTGGGATTAAAAGCTTTAGTTATAAAACTATGCGTTAATAATATTTTTTATTATTCTGCATTGTGCCATTTATTGACTATTCTATCCCCGATGTATACATACATAATTTATGTCTATTTAAAAATAAATAAGATTTAATTTGCATAATAATGACTAGCGAGGGTTGCCATATTTTAAAAGTGGCATTTTATAGACGAAAATTTTCTAATATGACAAAGACAAATAATAACACAAAAGTCTTATAATAATTTAAACTACCTATTCAGATTCAGTATTTGTGCTACTTTTATTTTGGTAATGAAGTCGTTTGATTTATCAACCGTTTCTTCAATACGCCCGTAATTAATCCAATGGTAACTTACAAGCTGTGATCAAATTTTATACACACAATATTATCGGCAGTATAAAGGCATCTCACAATGACAAAAATAAATGCTTCAATATAAAACAGAGGGCGATAATTGGAGTAGTACGGGTATTGAAAATTCTAAGTGTTATTGGATGGATGGTAAATACAAATGTGATGTTGTGTTCTTTTATCGGACACCCTGAGTTTTGTGATGCGCCGTCGTGGGTCTCCTGCGCGCTGTCATGGGTTTTTTAATCTCCAAGTCTGCTTCACGGGTCAGAGCCGAATTCAGAACCTGGAATTGACAAACATAATTATTGATCATCATTATTTTCTGCCACAAATAGGCCTCAAGAGATTCTAAAGGTACTTTTAAACGATCAGTTTTGCTATCCAATCAATTTCCGTTTCTGTCGAGCTGTCAGGTAAACTGACGTATAATTGAAAAACTGAAACGGCCAACTGAAACCAAAACGGAGACAAAACAGGATGGATTTTCTATCAGTTTTTGTATCCGTTTTTAGAGTTGCCAGTTAAATTGACGTGTAAATTACTATGTTGCCATATTTTTCATACCACTTTTCTAATTTTGATTGAAATATTATAATTTATTTAAATATAGGTACTGCATTACAACAATCAATATGTTTAGAAAATAATTATAAAAATAATATTCATTTTTAGTGGATAAAAAATACATAAATATACACCGCTGCTTCCGAACAGAACTGGCAACTGAAACCTCGACTGAACGAACAACTGATCATCTAAAAACACCGCCGTTTCAAAACTGAACGGACCAATACCGAAACCTCGACTGAACGGACAACAAAACTGACGTCTAAAAAGACCTTTAGAGTTGAGTCACACGAGTCAGCAAAGCGAGGTCAAAACCAACTGCTGTTGGTAGACTGGAATATTCATACAATTATTGCTTAGTAACATGCCATCATGGCTGGATTCTAGCATCTGTGGAGAAGTACTGGATACTATTCATGGAATGTGATAGATTGAAGCTATCAAAAACTATGTCCAAAACCATCGAAATTGGTACATAATATATAGTTTGTTATTATTTTGCAGTGGAGAGGGGTAGAGGTAAGCTATTAAAATCTGATATAAATGGTGCACACTAAACTTTGTCAGTCACATTTGTTTGTTTTCGTTGAATTAAGAATACATATGACATAACCATATTATGGTGTTGGTTCCGACCATGTCCGATCCTGATAGGATCATATGGGCCTCCACAGGCCTCCAAAATGATTTGCGAAAGTTTCAAAAGCAGTGAATGATGCTGTTACATGCTTTACTATTTATGAAGAAAAGAAAAGGGCTACAATTCAAACAACATTGGACCTGTATGCACTTTAAACTTTAATAAGTAGTTTACGCAGAAATCATTATGTACATATTATGTATCTGAATAAACAATTTTTTCTTTCGACCATGTCCAATTCTAATAGGATCATATGGGCCTTCACAGAGTGGAAGTTTGTATTAACAGATTTTATTTTTACGAGAAATGAATGTCAGCCACTTGCTCAACCTATTAGGTCCATACCCTGACACACACAAATTGAAAAACAATATGTGTACTTGCCAGACCCAGGATTCGAACCTGGGACCCACGGCTTAGTAGTCCAACGCTTATGCCGCGCGGCCACCGTTGGTTAGTTTTTTAAAATTCATTAAGCCCTGCCTGACCAAACTATAATCGATAAAAATATTCTTCTATCTTGATATTTTATAGATAAGCAAATATTTATTGACTATTATCTATGACGGTTTGATTTACGCAGGGTTTGAATGAATTTAAAAAACTAACCAACACCATTTTCCAAAAAAAAGCAAAATGGGACAATCATGGGAGATTCAATAAAACTACGAGGCGCTTACATGACTTGAAACGGAAGAGAGAGAACTGAAGAGATCAAGGTTCTTGATTGTACCTACCATGTCATGGCGTAATAAAACTTGATTCAATGATTTATAACCGTCGTAAATTTACAATTCAATTAGAATCATTAAATAAAGATTTTCATATAATAACATAATGCAGCTTTCTCACCTCTCTGAGTGCGGCAGGAACGGCGGGTTTCTTGTAAGTCTTGGTGGTGGAACCGAGAAGTTCCATCTTGAGATCGAGAAGATTTTCAGCTCGGTAGCGAACCTCGGATCGCCCTCGCACTGATTCGCTGATCGGGCGTCGCCTTCCGGGGAAAGCCATCGGTCGGTGGATTACTTGCTGCTCGTCGTCTCGCCTAGAAAACATGAAATCACTTGGTGGAATAATATCAATTGTGAACACAAAATGTCAATAACCTCTACTATCATGAGTCACATAATGTTCCAACAAAAATGATAGCTTCTGAAAATGTATCCGGCGTGTGACATAATAAAAATGATTTTAAAACAAAATGATGTTCTATAATAAATGTCACAGTAGTAATATACCAAAAATTAATATTGCATAGGCACAAAAAAAACCCTTCCCATGTGATAGTGAAAGAAAAAAGTTCTCATTTCCAATTATCAAATGTCCATTATTTTATCCATGACAATATGGTTACTGCAGACACCACAGAACAAATAATAAGATATAAACGTGAAAGTCAGTCGCCATAGACCAACACTTAGTAGCCAGTTTTGGTTTATGAGTTAATAGCGGTCCTCAATTATTACCAATATTAAGACGTTTGCGGACACGACGTCCATAAATGTCATATTCTGTGACGTCCTGTACTGTGGAACGGAATACGACACGACGTTTGTCGTATTTCGGATTAAAACAATAATATGTTCCCTGCTACTTGTGTGACAGTGCGAACATATTTCTATTAGATAGTGTCATATCTTAAGATTTAACTCGTTTTTATATATCTAAATTAAAAAGTTAGAAGAAAGTAAGTAAAATAATAGTTTCAATATGTGTCATATCAGTAACAATTATTAACTAACATGTGTCTGCAAATGTGTTAAATAAGCATTTCGTTTACGTGACAAACTTCAATGCATACTATGATACAGATGTCAAGATTAAAAATAACATATTCTATAACAAGTGTTTAAGTTTATCTCATATTTCTCCACAACTGACCATTGATCCTTATTACAATCACACCCAGAGAATAAATCACTGATGTTCTTATTTTTCGAGGATGTCGTGTGGGCACGAGCCTTATCTATTGTTGCCAGTACTACTACATTACAAATGTATAAGTTTGCTATCTGATTGTAAAGGTCATAATCACGAATATCAAAACTAAATTACTATAGAAACAATATGTAGTTGACTGCAATTATGTACCTGTAGTCGTGTGGCACCTCCCACTCGTCAGTGTCATCGTTATACCGAACTCTATACACCAAGGCCCTCCCTGCTTCGGGCACAAAATTATCGGCAAGGAGTAGTTTCTTCTTCAATTCGGTGATGAGTTCCTCCTGAAGCGCTTCCCTCTCTCTTCTCTCTTGGTCGTGCACCTCACGAGTCTCCACCATGTCTTCGCGGACTGAGGCATACTTGGCCATGCACTTTTTCAACCTATGCAAAAAAAGATTCGGTACCAATAAGTATGTCAAGCATTCCAGACATTTTCAGTATGGTTGAATTGGTAATGATTTTTTTTAAACAGTTATACAATCCAGATGCATCTTTACAGCCTTCCGAAGAGATTTCTTAAGAGTTTTTTTTTTACAATAGTTGTTACTGATTTACTCAACCTATAAGGATGCAAACTCAGACTGAAAAAACAACATGTGGATTCGACAAAATTCAAATTAACATTATCCATGTTGGCAGCACACAATACATTGTGAATGAAATACAAACGGTGGCCTACTGTTAACGCTTTTACTATTAGTATTTTTGATTTTATACTATTGCTCATAATGATGGTCCATTATACAAAAAAATATCTTTCAAGCTCGTAAAACTAATGCACAGCATTTTTATCTCAACGTGACTCTGGTAAATAAAACTCAAAACACAAGTGTAAAGCTTACTACAAAAGCATCTGCAGTGCGAAATGACTTGCGGCTAATTGAATATTTAGCCTTATTAACCCATTATCAGTTTCGCTTTTATTTTATAAAGTCTTCATCTCAGTAGAAGAAAGTTTTCTTCAACATCTTAATTACTTAGATATTATGAAAATAATACAATATTATTTACCTGTTTGTTTTGTGATCGACTTCTTGTTGTAATGTTGTAAACGTGTTGTTAACAATGGCCGTTGTTTCTTCTTCCAAGTCAATTTTCTGCTGCATCTCCACCTATATTGACATTAAAACAAAATTTGTATTAAAAAATTCTCTTTTATCCGGTAAACATTAGGTACTTGAAGTTGTCTGATCGCACCGTGAGTGTAAAACCAAGGTATCTGCAAAAGACATATTTTGGATATATTAGGATTTGAAGTCATCGTTTTGTTAGGAGGAATAGAGTTTCTAAAAAAAAAAACCATAATATTTGGTTTATATCTACATTATATTGCATATTCTTTCAGTTATTTCACTTTTACATTATCAAGTTCACGACTTTTGCAGTTGTTTTGCATTTAATCTCGAAATTGAAAAATTGCAGATGGCTTGGTTTTACACTCACGGTGCGATATGTCCGCTAAATTGTATATAAAATTTGAATTGAAAATTTACCTCTCGCTTCTTCCTCTCTGCAATCTCGCTCGTCCGCTGCTCAAGAATTATTTGGCTCTCGTTGAGGTTGTTGATGATGTCCTTCTCTCCGGCTGGTCCGGCACCGCCTCTCACCAATCGATCTTGAAGCTGCTTGATCTTGGCTTCGATCTCCTCCATTTTGCATCTCTCCGCTTCGATGTGAGACTCTGCTTCCATGCTTTGGTTTTCTAGCTCCACGGCCAGTTGTCCCACTTCGTCTGAAAAATTATAATATGTTACACAAGCCTCCACGAAAACAGCGAGAAGCCTATAGAACAGAAAATGATAAATAGAAATCACATTTATTACCCGAACAAATTTAAAGTATGAACTGAGTATATAAATTATTTAATAACTACATATTTTCTGTAATAGAATTGGTTTAATTCAAAAACCTACTTAAAGTTAGGGCACACAAACTGCAAAACAATGTCGATACTAACCAGAAAAATACAACTGTATATTAATATAATACTAGTGCCTATTATAGCCTAACTATAAAAGCGGTCATACGATCAACCGTATTTTGTAACTCGTGTGCGCTCACTGTTTATAGAAAATCGCGGAGTTTTGAGATATTTTGTCACGTGGCAAATGCCTAATGAATAGAATAAAATATCATTCTTTTGAAGGATAGATATCAATAGTCTGAGGTTTTTAAATGTCATGTCAAATGAATTATCAAAAGTTTTCATCAAAACGTTGAAGAAATATAAGGAGTAATTGTGTTTTTTTATATATATGTTTATTGTAATGATAGCATTAAACTGTATATTTAGTAATATATGAACTAAATTTTTTGATTCTCTTAGGATAATTAGTTAGCTAGCTGATGCATAAAGTATTGGTGTTTCCTTGAATTACTAATTTGATTGTATGTTATTATAACAGCAAAATTATAAAACATGACTATTGCAGACAGATTACATTGAAAACAAGCAGAATATTGAATATTTGCTGAAATCATAACCAATGCTATAATCATGAATGATGATTAATGCGCTTGTTCCATTCATGCAAATATTACATTATGCCATTCGGGTCATTCGACCATCCATATAACTATATAGGAATAGAATGGTAAGCTCATCAATATTTTTAAAATTACAGCGCATCAAAATAGTTACCGAGAATATTTGACGAAGGCTTTATCTTGTTTCGATAACAATAGTCTAGGAGTGGCAAACAATAATTTTCATTATGACAATAATCAATAATTATGTTAGATAAAAAATCCTATCATTTAATAACACATTGAAAATATTCAACATACCATATTTTTTATATAATCAGATAAGACAAGGCGCTAAAACTTGAAATAATACCATATAATATTATTTATGAAGGTAAAGATAGTATTTATCATCAATTAATCACAAACTAGTTAAAAAATTGTGATTACCATTGTTATCAGGTGGTTGCGGTGAACTGGCCTTATTCCTAATGGTTCGTTTCGGTTTGTCTTTTTTCCTCTCCACCATCTTTCTGTCCATGATGAGCTGACGAAGCCGAGCAATCTCCTCCTTGTATTCAGAGAGCTTAGCATCTTTGGGATCCTCATTGCGAACGGGCTTATTCTTGATAGCTGGAATAACACATTAAATTATTTTAATCGGCATACCTCTGTACAAAGAAAAACACAAATTGACAGGGTCAATAGAAACAAATAACCTAATCATAAGAATCTTAAAATGATACGAAAGTTCAGAGTTTGTATTAAACGAAAACAAAATGGTCAATTTTATAGACACTGCTTTTGGTGGGTTTTAAATGTAGACGACTTCTAATTCCCACATAAGACAATGAACTTTCATATTGTTCATATTGGATTCATCTGTTAATCAATGAAAATTTATCGGTGAATATAAAATTAATAAGTGTTATGTATTCATGATGAGAGATAATTATTATTACCTTTAGCTCTATGTGAATATCGAAGAGTTGTGATGGTTTCATCGTAATTGTATGAGGCAGGTCCTATATTGGCAATCATGATGGTTTTGGAGTTACCACCCAAAGAGTCCTGGAGAATGCGCGTCAGTTTCGAATCCCTGATATATAGAAAGATATTTGTCATGTTCAGTTCATAGGGTTTGTTCGTTAACTGTATAAATAGTATTCCAAACAGAATTGATTTACCAATGATCATTTACTGTCATAATAATATTGGCTAAATGGGGCCGAGGGAAAATCAGCGAACTTTAAACATGCTCACATTGCTTATGTAATCAGAAAATGGCCTGAACCCCAAAATATTATAAACCATCTATGAATAGTGGAAGTAATAGGATTTATCCAGTCCATCCTCTTGCCAACAATAATATTGGTAAAATAAAGTTAATCATCGAATGAAATTGATACACTTAATATATTTTAGTTAAAAAATGACGATATAAATTTTTAATTAAAATAGTACGTAATTATATTATATAGCAATTCTTGTGTTTATGTCAAGTGAAATTTAAGACATTATATTTATTAGATAATAAATACATTTCCAAAACAACAAGAGATAGATAATGACAACAGAGATCTCCATGATCAAATTAACTTTTTCCAATTTCTGATAATGTGAAACACGATTTTCAAATGAAGGCGTATGTTTTACCTATATGGAACATGTGGTGAATTCTCGGCCAGGGCTGAGATGACATTTCCAAGACTGGAGAGGGCTTGATTGATTTTCGCAGCCTCCCGCAATCGATCGGCTGAAGCATTTGTTTTTCCTTGACGCTCGCTTCCCGCCAAATCTACCAGATTCAGTTTACCGACTCTGAAAAAAAAATTACAATACTGACACAGCGAAAAATATAATTGTACACTTAATTCAACAAATGTACAAATGTACAAGTTTGGATTTATAAGTATGTTGAACAATTTAATAATAATGTAGATAGAAGATTGACATACTATAAGAAAATAGAAAGTTAAAATGCAAACCTAATAGTTTCGGTGCCTTTATGCGCCATTTCAATGGTGATGAGGAAGATAGCGTGAGATCTGGAAGAGTGCTCATTCATGTCGGTGCGCCCCGTCGTTCTGTTCCTGTTGCCGGCTTTCATCACGCGCCCCATATCTGTCGCCGACCGGCACACCACCGACGTCATGTCCGGAATGTAAAAACCTGTGTATTCCTGTGACAGAATACAGATATAACGTATATCGGGGGGTATTGAAAAACTTATTTTAAAAATAATTATTTTTTTATTAAAAAATAATATCTACAATAAATGGTTTGGTCCCTTTCTCTTAAAACTGACAATATTTTTCTTTCCCTTCTAGACCTTCATCTTGGGCACCAGACATGTCTATAAATAGAAATTCACACTACGTCTGAAATTCATTTCAACGATCGCCATACATTTGGAATTGAATGTATTAATAAATTGGATACTTAATTTTAATAGGCATGAAATTTTCATTGAATAAAAACGTAAAACCAGGTATCGAATGTACTTAAAAAAATATATGACAGCGGAAACTACACGCAAATAGAAAACGTGAATTCCGGGCATGTAAAATCGGGGTTCCACTTTATTATTATTCATGTTAAAACATAATATATATTGTGACTGTTAAAATTGCTAAACTATTAGAAAAAAAAATACTTCACATATCAATGTAATAATTCAAATGTCACACCAAAATGTTAAATTTTTTTCCTTATTATTTCAACTATTCCAACCAAACGCAGTTGTAGACATAATATATCAACATTATTTACTAATTTTGAAAAAATGTTTAATGTATGATCAATAAAATAATGTGTAAACTTGTCATGTATCAGAAACTAAAAGAATGAATCGAGTATAATAAACATAATAGAAAAATTCTCAGCACACTGTTTATAAATATATATCGTTTGTAAAAACCACTTCAAATGATAGATTAAAGAAGTGTACTCCAGGTATTAAAATTTTGGGATCTTACCGGATTCCTCAAACGAAGCTTTAATATTATTTTCGTCAAAAATATCACATTACGTCAAAAAAAGAAATGTAATTAATTGAAGTTTGCTAGTTTATGTATTATCATGCAAGTTGCAAGATTGCATACATGAATTAAAAAAGTTCGGTAGCTTCTGAATTTTCAAGCGACAGTTGGGATTTGTTCTATATCTGCGCCTGTGCAGTAGAACAATAGTGGCGAACCTGCCGATAAAAAAACGAACTACACCCGAACAGACTCATATTGAGATTAACCGATTTTCACGACCTGTCAAATAGTACTATAAAATGACAACATCGCGTCTCGCTTACTCTTGAAGAATGAAATTGGCGAAACAGTCAGCACTTTCATGTGAAAACAGTTATTATCGCGATAGTTTAAAATACACACTATTGTAGCAAATAAATCCATGCACGTGTACAGGCGCCGAAAATTCTGTCCTGGTTTGTAATCCCTTGTCAAATGCAAGAAGAATATTGTAAACGTGTATCTCACCTGTCCTCGTAAGGTAAGCCCCTTTTTACTGGGGTCTTTCCTCAGCAAGTCTCTCACGTCCTCCATGTAGAGTTCGATGTAGGAACAGCTGACGAGGTACGTCACATCCTCTGAGACTTCTGATTGGATGTGCTGCCACACGTGGGAGAATGTCCTCGGGATGATACCCTCCTGTGTGGCGGTACCCTCCATCGTGTGAGTTTTACCTGTGCCTGTTTGGCCATAGGCAAAGACACACCCGTTGAAGCCGTCCAGGACCGAGTTGACCAAGGGCCGGACCTGACGACAAATGAAAAAATGTTAGATATACTTATTGCTACTTTAATGCAAGCTGCTATCCGCACTTATATTTCAATTAACCTAGTTTCGCAATGTAATTTTATCTCTGACATTTCTATGGAGTATTTATATCTTATTACTGTTCATGAATGCAATAAGTCGGACGTTTTTAAAGTGTGCGCTTCAGCACCCCGGGGACCCACAATTAATTCCAGGGTCACCAGGATATTCGAAAATTTGAATTCAGCCCGTTAATACATGGCCATAACTGTAATTCATTGACTCCTATGGCGGCAGGGTGTAGAAAACAATATAAAAATATTCAAAGAAACAAAATAAGTTACCGACACAATAATAAAACATACATAATTTTGAAAACACTTCTGAGAAAATATATTATAACCGGGTGCCGGACGAAATCCTGAAGGCCGAAATCCCGAATGCTGAAAGCCCGAATGGCCGAAATCCCGAAAGCCTAAATCCCGAAAGCCGAAATCCCGAAAGCCGAAATCCCGAAGGCCGAAATTCCGAATGCTGAAATCCCGAATGGCCGAAATCCCAAATGCCTAAATCGCGAAAGTCAAAATCCCGAAAGCCGAAATCCCGAAGGCCGAAATCCCGAATACCGAAATCCCGAACGCTGAAATCCTGAATGGCCGAAATCCTACATTCTACAAAAAAAATGGTTTTTGTCTCTGTGCAATTATTGCTGTTTGTATTTTTTTTATTTTTCGGGATTTCGGCCATTCGGGATATCAGCGTTCGGGATTACGGTATTCGGGATTTCGGCCTTCGGGATTTCGGCTTTCGGGATTTAGGCTTTTGGGATTTCGGCCTTCGGGATTTCGACCCAAACCCATTACAACCAATAGAAAAAATCTTTTTTGAAAAAAGTAAGACACCCGGCAGGAATCGAACCTGCGTATCTTGGGTTTCGCGCCCTGTGCATTACCACTATGCTACGACTGCCATGCTTAATTGCGACAAACGCTTTTGTATTTTAAATCAAAGTAAGTATGTTCTCAGAAGTGATTTCAAAATTATGTATGTTCAACAATTAGAACGTTACGTTCTTGTGAATTATTCGTAGAAATAAAAAGTAATTAATTAAAAATTATAATCTTGCTAGTAGAAAATATTTATTTCTAATAGTTAATGCGCAACATTTAAGTTTTTCAAATAAACTTTATCATTCGTTAGATAATAAATAATTAAAGTTATCATAAATAATCGTTCCTCAAATATCAATGATATAATAATCATTGATCAGGTAAGCATTATTAAAGAGGAAATAATAAAATAAATTAAGAGTTTTATATTATCCTATATGACATAATAATTTATATACTGTTGTGAGGACAATCCTTTTAAAAGATAATGCTTCTCTATAAATATGTAAATACAATAATTTTTTAAAGATCAGATAAGTATGTGATAATGAGACATCACTTTTGATTTCATGCTAAATTTACATTCATTCAACATCAGATTTTAAAAAAAGTCATGACTCAGCGATTTCAAAACAAAACACCAATGAAAACGAATCTCAATGTGATTCGATTCCGTAATAAATCAAGAGAGTCTCATTAATTAAGGTGATAGAGTAGAGGAGGGAAAAAATACTCGATGATATTGCGATGGAGTGACAGGAAGTGTATTTGCATCAGAACAATAAACAGGGGAACCGAATGAATTGATTAACGACAAAGTGTCACCATATATATTAGAAGGCACATATTATTATGTACGCAGGCTTAATCAATGAACTGATGGAGTGAAAGTTCAAATCAATTGAGTGTGATGGCTGGTAATATAATAGTAATGAATTAATATTATAAGATTACAGTTCATATAATATGAAGCAAACATGCAACATGACTGTCATCAGTCATGCTTTAGTTTTAACACATCACCACGAGGCTCAATTACAAAGAAATGCCAAATCACAAAAATGAATTATGGGTATTGAATTCACGGTATGAGAGTCCAGTGCACATTGGACATCTTGTTCGATGGCATTCATGTTGCATTTGGTGTCATAGGCACCCGCATACATAGATAGAACATTTTTTTTTAATTCGGTAAGTGAAATCCCGCAGAGAATGTTTGTTAGTTACCAACGGTTAGAATATCATTCGATGGTTCAGCTCCATAGTGCTACAACTGGGAATTAGTAGTATTAAGTAATGGCTGATCAAAGTTTTGACTCACCTATACTGGCTTGTAGAAAAATGACAAAAACTTCGGCCCTACGAGGACAACTAATAATCTTTTCAAGTAGTAAATTTGTAGAACTGAAGAGGAGCGATATACGAATATAATTGCTAACATAACTCAAAACTTGAAATTTTTGACTTATCGTACTATGGAACTGAGCCATAGATGTGATCAATCGAGATTATGTTTTTATTTCAACCAACATAAAGGAAAGAACATTGGATATTGGATAATGGGGCGCAATGTGATGAATACATCTTACGGTTACCGCATATCAGTATACCAATGATATCACAGTAAGGTTGACAACGTGGAAAAAAGTAAATCACTACTTTTGTTACAGGGCAGAGCATATTATAGACCTTCACAGTGTGGAGGAATCTGAAAAAAGTGTCTTGGTTTTTGGCCATTCATTCAATGTATGCAACTTACAGATCACAAAGCCGTGCATACTATGTAACGCCGTTGATTAAATATTTTATTTCTCTAGTTTCTTATGTTCCCCACCTTCCTCTATCTTTGTCTTCATGAATTGAATGATTTACAACCAATTATAAAAAATATCTTAAGATACATTCACATTTTGGGATTTAATAATGAAAAATAAATACCAAACTGACATTAATGAATATACTTACAGGTTATAATTTTTTTTAATTTTATTAATAAAATGCGCAACACAAACCATTTCATCGTAGAGGCTTTCCTGCGTGGCATTGCTGTCGTAGGCTGCATCATACGTGAATAATTTATCCTGACCTTTCGGACTGGCCACTTGGACCGTGCCCCGGTCGTTCCACACTTGAACAACCTAAAACAAGAGAAAAAAAGAAACATATGAGTAAGTATAAAACAATTTATTGTGTTGATCGAGCAGACCGTGGAATCAGGTTTTGTGACAAAAGAAAACAATAACATGTATAGAAAAGAAAAACATTTATTATTACAGGATATGATGTCATCCGAAGTTATAGCTAAAGATGAACTTATGTACTGTAAAGAAAAAATACTGAATTGACAATGTTTTAATACCGTGTTGCATGAATCTTGCAAGACCAAGACAAGTAAGTACCTATACATAAGTGGGTGTTTAAGTATAAAATTTAATTTAAGTTATATGGAACTAATATAAATATTAATTTTTTCATCAGGCTGGTTTAACATAAAACTTTGGTAGCATTTATATCGATAACTTATGTTTTCATTCTCCTACTTTTACATGCTTAAGGGGGGACATGCTCAGCGTACGTCAAAATAGAGCTTTTGTTCTATTTTCAAGGCATGATCCTGGACATTCCTTAAACGTTGTAGATAATATATTTATATAATTTTAAAGCCTTATTATCCTTTATATTTATTTTTAACATTTGATGACTGCATAAAGTATTTTTATTACATAAAATAGTATTCTTTTAAATCTCTCGCTCTAATGTTTTGGAATATAGTCATATTTCGGTACATAACTATGCAGTAGTGTTTAGATTTTTTACCCGTACCTAACCGAAAAAAAATCTTTTTTTTTTAAACGGTACATGTTCAAACATGCGCGTTAACATCATTTTACTCCCTACTTCAATTATAGTTTGTCAATTTATGGCTACGGCCGTATGTTGTAGCTTAACCACTGGGGAATGCCAAAAGAAATGGCGTATTTCAAAAAATTACTACCTTATTCTTAGGTCAATAATTATTATAAAGTAATCATTATTCGTAGGATGTTTATCACACTTGAATGATCAAAGACATAGCTTATAATTAGTATCTTTAGAATTATCTTCAAATGTGTTAACTTGCCCATTTTTTGAATAATAAAATGCCTAATTCTTGTCAAATTTTGGATCACAGAGATTATCAATATAATTTTTTATCGTAAATATTTTACAAAAATTATCTCGTCATAAATTATACTAATGGTTTTATAAATGCGTTTAAAAATTAATAAATGTAAAAAATCTTAACACCACTGCACAGTTATGTACCGAAATATGACTATATTCTAAAACATTAGAGCGAGAGGTTTAAAAGAATACTATTTTATGTAATAAAAATACTTTATGCAGTCATCAAATGTTTAAAATAAATATAAAGGATAATAAGGCTTCAAAATTATATAAATAGATTATCTACAACATTCAAGGTATGTCCAGGATCATGCTTTGAAAATAGAAAAAAAGCTCAATTTTGACCCACGCTGAGCATGTCCGCCCTTAATCAAGTTTCAGTATATTACTTCAGTGACAAACTGTGATTTTAGTTGTTAGTTATTATCAACCTTTCCTGTACTATCTTGTCAAGTTATATATCTTAAAAAAATCGTATTTTAATAAATTAACATGCATTTTATATTTTAGCTATTTCTAGAATCATTGACAAAATAATTACCATAATATAATGATGAAGAAAACCTATTAATTAATCTATAGGTATTTATGTAAAACTGGCATGTGTTCGACGCAATGACACCGTGTGTGCAAATGTTCAGTACAAACAGTATGAGTAGTGCAGTTTGTAGCATATGGCAACCACAAGTAAATGTGGTTACCGGTTGCATCTGCGTGTTAACAAATTTAAAGTTTACACCTTGTACGGTGCTAATTAATAGGCTCAAAATCTTGATTCTGTCGGCAGAATAAATTAAAGATGTGTAAATAAGAGGAAAAAATCTTCACAAAACATTGACTATTGATAAAGCAAACAAATAAGATACATATTGTCCCAGAGCCGCTTATGTTTTGAAATACAAATGTTGTCATCTTTTTTTCATGAAAACTATCAACCGGTCAATATCTCCACATAACATTGTGTTTGTAATATTTGAAATTATTAGAGGTAAAGACGTATACTAAGTAAATGATTCCTGAATCCCTGGCAACATATAAATATGGTTTGTTAAATCATAAGTTTTAAAATAGGGTACACTTAATTTACTCGGTGTGCTTTCATGTATCTACCTTTTTACTCATATTGGTCTTTTATTTGAGTTTTGTTAAGATTTATTTTTCTTTGTTTTTTATGTCATGTTGTGAATGAACACTTTGAATTTGAATGTTTTCAACTACTAAATCCAAATTAATTGCAGTTTCTTATCATTATCTTAATATAAAAGTTCATTAGAATCCTTTCTTTTTTAAGTGTGAGCACAGAGTTTTTTAACCATGTCGCACCGTGAGTGTAAAACCAAGGCATCTGCAAAAGACATATTTTGGATATATTAGGGTTTGAAGTCTTCGTTTTGTTAGGACAAATAGTTTCTAAAAAAAAACATATTATTTGGTTTATATCTACATTATATTGCATATTCTTTCAGTTACTTCACTTTTACATTATCAAGTTCACGTCTTTTGCAGTTGTTTTGCATTAAATCTCGAAATTGAAAAATTTGCAGATGCCTTGGTTTTACACTCACGGTGCAATGTTTTTGCAATGTTATTGTTATAGGTAGGTACGTACTTACATTCAAATGCAAGAAAATATGTAACACCGAGTTAAAATCCTACCTATGAGCTAGACATAGCATAACTAATGCATTTGACTAAATTCATGTGTATAAATACGTCTTGCCATGTAAACATTTAATATTACAGTTTCTAGGTAGTTCCTCTCCGGAATATGGTGTGAGGCAATAAAAATAAATTTCATGCACTTGACATGAAAACATGTGGACTAATTATATATTCATAGAGACTTGTACCTGAGGCAGTGGCGAAGGGTGGAGGTAGGCTGTTAAGATCTGACATAAATAGTGCATACTACACGTTGTCAGTCAAACGTATTTATTTTCATTGAACTAATACTACAATGTGTTGATGGTGTTTGTTAGTTTTTAAAATTCAATTAAACCCTGCCTAATCCATGCCGTAATCGATAATAGTTTAAAAAATATTTATTTACAAATTATGTCATTAAACCATACATAATTTTTAGATATTGTATAGATAGAAGAATATTTTATATCGATTACGGTTTGGTTTGGCAGAGCTTAATGAATTTAAAAAAAAATTAAACCAATACCATCGGATTCTGTAATATGTATTCTTAAATCAACTAAAACAAATAAGTATGACTGAAAAAATGTGCACTATTTTGTCTAAACTGTTGCGGTTTGGTTAGGCAAGGTTTAATTGAATTTTAAAAACTAACCAGCACCATCTGCAAATTGTATTCTTAGTTCAATGAAAACAAATAAGTGTGACGGACAAAGTTTAGTGTGCAATATTTATGTTGAATCTTAACAGCCTACTTCTACCCCTCACCACTGACATAAGGGCATAATAATAACTACATAATAATATAATTAGGTGCATTTCAATAAATTAATGGCATTGTCTCAAAAAGAAGCACAGTTTTCCTTATATAGGTGAAATAAAACGCTTCCTGTTTTACTATGGTCACAGTACAAACTGAAAATCACTCGACTGAAAAGCAAATAAGTACCATAAAATGCAAATAATCATGGTTTACCATAATATTAGAATAATAATCTACAAATGGTCAGCTAGCCTTGGATAACATTTAAACAAAAAAAAATAATGAGGGCCAACAATGAATGTGGATTGAGGTCACAAAAATAAACCGACTAATTGATAGAATAATTACACACCATTACGGCTTACCAACTGTGAAGTTGATTAAAAAATATACTTAACTTATTGTCATCTTTCAAAACTGTTTTAGCACACAATTTAGTAAGTAGGTATTATTAAAAGTGTGTATTTTAGAATTATGTAATTAATTACCTATTTTAATTAATTAACTTATTAGTCTTAATGACTACCGCATTTATAGTTAGTTTCATTTTATGAAAGGAATTGCAGTATAACTAGAGGGGGGGGCTTATTAACTTACCCTATTACAACACGATGGCCGCGCGGTCTAAGCGTCGGCCAATAGCATTGTGAGTCCCAGGTTCGAATCCTGGGTCTGGCAAATGCACATATTGTTTTTCAATTTGTGGCTGACATCCATTTCTCGTAAAAACAAAATCTGTTAATACAAACCTCCACTCTGTGAAGGCTCATATTATGATCCTATTAGGATCGAACATGGTCGAAAAAAAAAAATTACAACACGTCTTCATATTGATTCTTCAACATTTTTAGTATAGTTTAAATAATAGCCATAGTAAAATTAAAATTATGTACGTTGGCGCATTGAAAAAATAGCAAAAATAAAATTTTGCTTAAACTCACCATCTTTGGTGGCGTTTTGATATTTTATTATTATATAGGTATGACATATGCAATTTTTTACGATTGCTCATTTAAATATTCAAATTAATTAAGTGCGCACCCTCAGTAGCTGAGTTAGTAGAGCGGGCGCCTCTGAAGCCGTGAGTTCATTCCCGCAAAAAAAATGCTTATTGTGATTTATAATAATACTTACTTATATGGATTTCATGGGTTGAGCGATGGGTTGAGCGAACAGCTAACAACCATTCCTTATAAAATAAACTTTGTTAATATAATATAACAAGGTTTTCAAAAAATTAATGTGTAATATTTGACACAATCTGTTCTTTCACAGTCAGTAATACACTACATTTTTGCTTTACAGCGCCTGTACACGCGCATGGATTTATTTTCACCAATAGTCTGTATTTTAGACTATCGTGATAACAACTGTTTACATGTAAAATTGCTGACTGTCTCTACAATCTCATTCTTCAAGAGTAAGCGAGACGCGATTTTGTCATTTTATGGTACTATTTGACAGGTCGTGAAAATCGGTTAACCTCAAAATGAGTCTGCTAGGTGTAGTTAGTTTTTTACCTGCAGGTTTGCCACTATCGTTCTACTGTGCCGGCACAGATATTGCACGGTCCAATTGTCGTGTGAAAATTCAGAAACTTCTGAACTTTATTGATTCATACATGCATTCTTACAATTTGCAAGCTAATACTACTGTCAACAGTAAATCCATGCATGTGTAAACGGGGTATTAGTTCCAGTACTTACAAGTCAAATATGTTTCGTATTCGAAATGGTCAATATTCTGATTCTAGAATAGTGATTTTCTAAAACAGTATTCGTGATTTAATGCTAATGAGTATGAATATTTGTGCAACAGCAATGACAATTTATTATTCATAAAAAAATATGATAATAGTAAACATGCAGAAAAAGCACATTGTGCAAATTCGAAATGTCACTGTATGCTATTTCTGGACATGTCTCAGAGCAGAGCACATTATTCTGAATTCAAAAAATATTTCAGTAGTAAGCATTAATGTCGCCCACGGTCAATGATAAATGAGTGGCGAGTCGCGAAACGTACAATTATTTATTTTATCACACACAGGCTAACTTACTACAGTGCAAATTGTATGTGCTTAGCAGACATAGGAAGAAAGGAGACGCATCATTCGCGGGGTGATCAAACGGCTGATTTATTCAGTCCACTACTACTGGTATTTCATTGTTGTCTTAGACAGGACCGGACTTAGGCAGTAAAAAAAAATTATTAATCATCATAAGCACGTATGTATATAATATTATTCAATACAATTTCGATTCGTTTAAAACTATATTTACTTGATTTCTGTTTACAAAACATATTTATTTGACAGCGGCTATTACTTTTGTTTCAATTTCACCATTTATAAGTGGTTTAAAATTATGGAATATTTCTTATTTTTAATTTATCCCAAAAACAGCCGACTAACGCATAAGCCCACTTTAAATATGTATGTAGCATTACTACATATTAGGTCTGTAGACTTGAATGACAACAAAGTTTTATTATTGTATAATGATAACATGACATATTTAATTTGAGAGATGTCTAAAACATTTCTTTTGATACAATGAAAGTGGGGTAAGTAATTATTACTCTGACAATAATAGCATGATAACAGTATTGGCCTAGCAAATAAAGTCATAAAATTTGGTTACCGCAGAAATCCGCCAAAAATGATACAGAGTTAAATTTATCTCTGGAAAAATTAGCATGAGGTTTGCTATCACTTGGCAGTAGTTCAATTTTATTTGGCTCGACCCATCATACCAGCAGCAATGTTTATTTTCAATGAATGATGTAAAGACCGAATTTTAATTTACAGTCAGAAAAAATAATTTTCCGGCTTGAATATACATACAAAGTGTCAATAATTGTTCAAGGTTTTTAGCATAGTAAATCAATTTACTTGCACTTTGCAAAGCGATGAGATTTTTTTATTCATAACATCTGCGTGTTTATGATGATTGATTTCAATGCTCATAAAATCTAAAAATACAAACATCTTGATGATTTAAGTTACAATATTAAATGAGCTTATCTACCTTTGTTCTTTTCTTCCTATTAAGCAACTCTTGTTTGTATTCAAATGAAGCATATAAGTAAAAAAAACAATAAACACTATAAGATTATGTGACACCAACAACATACACTATTTTATTGATAAAATTGCTAATGTAAAATAAATTCAACTAAACATTACAGTAGGACACATAATGTATTATACAAATTGATGGGCATGTGGAAAATAATTCATTAGCATTAAACAGTAAGCAGTAGGTCAGGCATGCCCAATCCACGGCCCATGGCCCAATTGAAGTTTTCAGCTTTCAATATTTTGCATTTTGGTATTCATACAATAAAAAAAATTCTCGTGAATATACCACATTTATATTATATTTAGTGAAATTAGAACTTTCTTGTTGTACTGCGTGCTAGTACCTGTTTATATGCTTGTGCTGGCTTCACACACTCTGTACTTAATAGTAACTGTAGAGATTTTTTTAAATATTTTAATGAAGTCACAAAATTAATTAAAGAATTCGATACCAGATTCACATTTATGCAAAAGTATGAGAAAATGTTTAAAATATTCTTAACTCCATTTAACGTGGAGGTGGAATCAGCGCCTCTAAATTTACAAATGGAGCTGCAATCAAGCATAGAGTTAAAGTGCATGCTCGAAGGGAATAAACTTGAGTTTTATCAGAAATATATCTTTGAAGATATCTCCAATATTAAACGACTGGCAATGTGCATTACAGCAGCATTTGGAACTACATATCGCTGCGAATCGTTCTTTTTGAAATTAAATGTAGTAAAAACAAACTGTCGCGGCAGTTTGCTCGATGAAAACACGACCAATCAACTGCGATGCGCGTCGGCCAAATTACCAGTGAATATGAAAAAGATATCACATAATATACAAAAAACAAGTGTCACATTAATTATACGGTAATAAAATATTTTCAATAAGTTCTTTGTTTTTTCTTTTTATGTGTGGCCCACCTAAGTTTAGCAATATTTTTTGGCCCATCAAACGATTTGGGTTGGGTACCCCTGTAGTAGGTAGTAAGTACCTACCCTCTTAGGCACTCATTTCAATTCCATGCTAATCGATTCATGAAGCGTCATTCAGTTCTCAATAAATGCATTAAATTTAGCCGGCCATGTGGTAAAGAAAATCCAATAAGCGACTGACTGAATCGCTATATGTGAAGCAAATGCCGAGTGATTTCAGAGAGTAATAAAAAAAATCTATATAATACATAAATAGTGACTTCTAAACACATGGTGATTTAAAATAAACTTGAAATAAAAAGAATCATATAATAAAACCATATTTAAAATGGTAAAATGAATTAAAAATAATGTCTCAATGCAGCCCTGTGGATATTGATAATTATGTAACATAGTATCATTTAAATAATTAATTAATCTATATGAATTGTTAATTTCATTGAATGCAAACTGATCTAGCTAAAAAAAATGGGTATCATGAATCGAATTTGCATACATTTCAATCTGCCTACATACTTACTCCAAAAGCATTAATTTATTTAGGAATTCACAATCTTATAAGGCGATACAATCCATCAATGCTTAGTGTATTTAAAAAAAAGTGAAGGAATTTAATGAAACAAATTAGTTAGTGTGTAGGTTAGTTTTATTTTTGTAACTCAGTAGGCATTATATTGCTCTGATTTATTGATAATAGACTTAACATGCATTTAATATTACTTCCTGCATTGTTATAATAAAGAACTTAATACTTAGGTAGCTGTATTGATATATTCGGGTGACATTAAGTAGGTTCTGACTTAAATTTTTTGAATAAATATTGAACTGATTGAAGAGCATAAGCGGTTCTCAAACTTTCGAAAAAAAAAACTTCCTAATCGAAATATCTCAAAATTTTAAATCACACAATATGAAAGACGATACTGAAGTTAATATTATTTACTTCATAAATTATGTATTTGAACAACCACTGATTTAAGTTATATTACTTATATAGATCACGATCATCATATGGTAGATAACATGTCGTCAGCTGAATGCAGAACTATTCTAACTTACAATTGATTTTTTTATGAGAGAGTTCTTTGAAACAACTGAAATTATTTATTATCTTTATGGATGAACGTATGCATCACATTTTAGTAAGATTATTGATGAAAAAAATGGTGCATACACTTGTCTATATAAATAATAAATAACTGAAGTAGGCTGTTTCAAAAACCTCTTCTGCATATTATATAGTTTTGCATTCAGCTGACGATGTGTCTTTAATACCTATTTTATTCATTCAAGTAGTTATCATCTATGAAGCCATGGGTTGTACGATTGATCCCGTGGATGGGCATATAAAAATAAATGTATGTTGTCTTTTTCAGTATGTGTTTGATCCAGAACAAGGAACCAATCAGTTGAGCGAGTGGCTATCAACCATGGTAGGCCATCAGGTGGACTGTTAAGATCCGCCATAAATATTGCACACTAAACATTGTCAGTCATACGTATTTGTTTTCATCAAAATAAGACTACAATTTACAGATGGTGTCGGTTAGTTTTTAAAATTCAATTAAACCCTGCGAAACCAAGCCATAACAAATTGTCAAAAAATACTCGTCCATCTATAAAATATCTAAAATTATGGAATTAAATCATACATAACTTAGGATATTTTATAGATAGAATAATATTATTTATTATAGTTTGGTTAGGTAGGGTTTATTGAATTTAAAAAAATGAACCAACAATATGTGTAATATGTATTCTTAATCCAACGAAAACAAATAAGTATGAATGAAAAAGTGTGCACAATTTTGTTGTATCGCCCAAAACATACCAAAACAATTATGGTTTGGTTTATGCAGGGTTGAATTGATTTTTAAAAACTAACCAATACCATCTGTAAATTGTAGTCTTAGTCCAATAAAAACAAATATGTATGACTAATAAAGTTTAATGTGCACAATTTATGGCGGATCTTAACAGCCTACCTCCACCCTTCACTACTGATATACACATAAGTAAGCCAACCAAAATCTAGGAAGCCTTTCTGGCAGAAGAAGAGCTGGTTTAAAGGATCAATGAGTCTTGAGAAGTCTGGCGTTGTGAAAGGCAGGTACCTGAAGTAAGAAAGCAGCGGACATACATGATAACATCCCTCTCCTTTATGATGATGATGATGGCAGCATTATTTACTTATATTGAAAATAAATAGACGCCTAATATTCTTTAAATAACTAAATAGGAAGATATTGTATATTTTTACACATAAAATATCTCATTAAATGGAATATATTCATTTCATTCAAGAATTTTTTTGTAATAAGTAATTAACAACATTATGTGAGTGAGTGGGCATAATATTCTCATCAGTTACTTTCAAATGTTGTAATAACGTTAATTCACTGGATAATTCATTATAAATTATTACATACACCTTCTTTTGCTATCTCAAATTAGCATGAAAAGGAAATTCATTTAAAAAATAATGAACTGCAGTAATGTGTCTAACTCAAAATGAAAATAGTGCTGTAATATAAGATTTCTCTAAATGCGTTATGAAATTAAAAAAAAAAAAAACAAGCTGTGCAAATAATAATTCAGTTTGACTTCTGCATTACGTGCAATTATTTTGGATCGTCAGCAGTAAAAGTGACCTTTATGCAATACTGAAATCAAGAAAAACATATTTTTAATGCTTATGTAAGTAACAAGGTAACTATTATTTATTGCTTTATAAGTAGTAGGTATTATGACGTAGTTAATCTTATATTGCACCTTTTGCAATAATTTAACAGTCGATTACACAGATGTTTTTCTAGTCATATCTTCAACAGGAATATATTATATGGAAGGTTATTCACTAACATAATATAATACAAAAGATTTGTCAAGATGCAATCCTGTCACTGACAGCACCGCAGATGTTAATGCTGCATACTAGCAAAACAGTGGGTTTGGATGTGAGTATGCAAATTGGTGACACTTTTAAATTACCATATTGTATATTTGGATTAGGGCATGTGTGTTTGGGATATTTACCCTTCCTCCACTCTTATACTGCCCCACCTGAATAGCAGATGAATAAATGGCTATAGAATTCAGTATAAGTTGTCTGATAATAGCTGCATATTAATATTTAACATATAATATCATTAATTATTGTTTTAGCCCAGATTAGGTTACGGAACTGAAGCTTGGTTGCATATCCAAAAAATATAAAAACTAGAATAATTTAGTGTTCAGAACCACCGGTTTAAGAAATAGTTTCAATAGCTTCAGCTGAACACGGCTTTATGAAACTAAATTAACTAACAACTGAATACCTTGGTAATTGAGTCAGTATTTACTTGGTGGAAATTCCTTTTTACAAATGATAATATTATAAATTATGTTACTTAAGTATTACATTAAGTAGTAGTTAAGTTTTTTAAAGTCGATAGCTATTTCGGTTATCTTGATAATAGTGTTACAAATGAAATAGCTATCGGCTTAAAAAAACATTGTGTAGAATTCAGTATAATTTATATTGTCATTTGTAAGTACCTTAGATAAGCAGTGGAACAAGAGACCTTGTAGTCCAATACATGAGGCACTGGCTTCTCATAATAAGGGTTCGGGGTTCAATTCCCAGTGAGGTCACATTATATATATGTGTTTTTCTCAAGCCTGGGTGTTTCTGTGATTGTTTCACTAGTGTAATTGGTACCCTCGTGCCTTCTATAGTGTTAATTAAAAAAAAGATCATTTACGGGGTTTAAGTATGTCACCAATAAAATACTCAAATCGTTAAAAAATATTGAAACATTTGTGAATTTAAATGTTCGCAAAACGTATTTCTGAACTAAATAAAGTAAAGTCATTCTTGCATTTTTTAAAAATCTATTTGAATTATCTAAATCTATTAATAGTAAACAAGTACTGTTGATATTATTAAAATGTATCGGTTTTAAAAAACCAACAATTTGATAAAAAAAAACACTATTTCCCGGGTGCTAAAATACCTTGTGCTGCCCCTGTCTATAAGAACTCATTTCAAGAGTATACAAAGATACATCCAAATTGTAAGCATTCATAATATGCTTCATGTGGAGTGGATATGATGAAAAACAAGGATGCACCAAATTATGAAGTGAAGTAAGACATTAATAGTGATTAATGATGATCAGGATGTTGCATATCGCTGGTGTAAAGGTAAAACTCATTATGTTACATTTTGATGTTCTGAGATAATGAGGTTTGAACATATTTTTTGCAATTAAAAATCCAATTTCAAATTAACATTTTTTCTTCTTTTTGTATAAAATGTATAAAAAATCAGAGAATACATTGAAGGTAATTAGATTCTATAAAAAAATTAGGAACATTTAAAAAAATGAGTTTTTGTACATAATGAGTTTTTCCACACACATGTTTGTTAGTAAAGTGATAGTATGTCAATACTTTGGCAAGGGTTTCGCAATGTTTTTTATTGTTTTGGATTCTTTTTTAGTAGGTACTTAAGACTACTACTAAGTACTAAAGAATAAAAATTATTTATTTTAACCAAAATAGGAATTATAAACAATTCCAATTGAAAACAATTAAACAAACACTGAGATTAATAATAATTATTTCGCAATAATAATACACTGGTAATGATGATAAGGGCAAACCAATAATTATAATAAATTGAGATAAGATAAACAGCAATAGAAAATATTCTTTATTCCTCAACAATATCTTCTGGTAATGTGTCGCGATCAATATAGATGGTAAATTTTTATACCAATATCTTAGCTCTTCCGGAATGTCACCGTTTTAACAAAACTTCATAAGATCTTTTTTTTTTCAAATTAGATATTGGTAATATGGATTGATATGCACCTGGTAATTGTGGAATAACATTACTCCGTCTCCCTTTTCCCGCTGCATAAATTTTTCTGTAAGGTCCTGTATGGTTATACCGATATTGGATAATTCCAGGTAATTTTTTCTCATAACGTAGACATTTAATTTGGAGCCACATTACTAGCTCTACATTTTCATTTATGTTCCTATTGCTTATTAATTTTAAATTTCTTCGTCATATTGGGTCTTCAATACCTACAATGTGTCACTCCAGAAGTTAGCGAAGGTAACACCATTTTCATCGGCTTGTAAGATCAAGTCGAGCTTACTAGACAAGCCTTGCATGAAAATAGGTGCTCCATGCTTTGCATTTCACCACACTCGCAGGTTTGGTCCTCAGAGAACCCCCACTTCACCATGTTATCTCGGGTGCGCCCTACCATGGTTTTCAGTCTGTTTAGGGCTTTCCATGTGCAGTACCTAAGACGGGCTCCATGTGGGAGGTGCTCTGCTGGCTTTACCCAATCTTCGAAACCCTCAGAGGCTAGGTTAGCCGCCCATGCGGATAGTCTATCTTATTCGGGTGAGACGGTCAGACGTATAGTTGTCGCCATAAAGCCTTTTCTGGATTTTAGCCTTGTTTTGCACATTTGATACCCATGCATGACGTGTCGCGGACTCTCTCTTGGGCTGCCTTTTCAACTAGGGCTGCAGTTTGGAGTTGGATTAGAGGGAGGCTATTCCTGAAAGCACGTGAACTTTAATGACAGCCGTGGATTTCAAGCACCCCGGCAGGTTTCGTTGAGCGCAGTCCACATGTCTCGTGTGCGCAGACCATGTGCCACACCGGACAGGCATACTCGGCCACCGAGGTGCATAGTGCAAGGGTTGAGACCCTGAGTGTATGTAGTTGAGCTCCCTACGTATTACTGCTTAGCTTTCTCAAGATACTGTTCTTTGCTGGTGTCTTCATTTTAGTATTAATGCAGTGTTGCTTATAGGACAGCGTCCGATCTAAGGTGATTCCCAGGTATTTGTTGGCTGTTTGTGGGTTCTAAATGCACCCCATCCCAAACGACATCAAACAATTTCCCTGCGTCCATGTTTTGGAGATGGAACGCTCCTACCCGTGATTTACCTAGATTTGGCTTAAGTTGATTGAGGTCGTAGTATGTCTTTAACTCGCTTAATGTATCTTTAAGCTGTTTCTCAATCACTCCGAAGCTAATGCTTTAATACAACACGGCTAGATCATCTGCATAGAGGAAATGTTTTGTGTTGACTCCGATTGGCTGATCATTAGTATACACGTTGAACAGTATGGGTGCCAAGACGGTACCTTGTGATAGGCCGTTCCGTTGTTGTCTCCAATGGCTGCGTTTTCCGTCCAGTGTTACAAAGAATCTTCGGTTGGCCAGGAGCTTTTCAATCACTCCTGTTATTTTGAAATCATTCAGGAGGTTGTAAATGTAAAGTTTACTCATCAGAATTCTATGGTTAACTGTATCGTACGCGGCTGTTAAGTCTACGAAAGGAAACTCTTAATGTGATCGATAACCAGTTTCATGTTTGCCTCACTAGCTTTATTGGCTGGACTTTTTCCCCTCTTCGGTCATTCTTTTTGAATGATCCAGTTTTGGCTTAATCCAGCCAAAGCTGTATTAATTGGTCCATTTGAAATGCATAACATTTTTAACGCTCAGGCAGTATTTTACATTAAACTTATTAACACCATCATTCTGATTATTTAGTATAAGTATCATTTATTCTCATCTTATACAAAAAATCAACTAGTAACATACAGTTGGCACAAGATGACTCGTAGTTATAAACAATGCAAACCACAGATAATACACTCACTAACTTACTTATATACATGTTTACAGTTCAGGAAAAAATCATTATGTGCGGGAATGACTTTTTCCTGAACATCAATCTTAAATTGGTACTGATAATGATTTCTTCCCCAGTTTTTTTCCGTTAATAGGATAGCTATCGTCACAGTGACCTTTTCCAGCAATAGATATCGTAAAAATTAGTGGATATAATGAAAAAACTCATTTTGGCCAAAAGTGCACATAATGAGTTTTACCTCCAAACCAGCGATATAATCTGTGGAAGATCATCCAATTAAATTAAAAGGTATGTAATCGCAAAACAAGTTAAAGAAAACATAATACCATGTCTGCAATTCTTAAAATAACAGACATGAAACGGTTTACGTATATTATCCACTTATAAGCTAGTATTGATACCTAATGGGTAATCATTATGACTTAAAAAGAAAATCATTGAATATCAACAATTTCGATGAAAAAGAACAGCAGGCAATTACCATACTATTTGAATAGCATTATCATAATTACATCGATGAAAGGTGAGCACTGGCATAAATTAATTCGCAATCTATTATTTTTGTTTACATTGAATAGCCATGGTTGTCATAGCGATGCTCTTTAGTTAATCAACAAAGCAACAAAACAAACATGAGTTTCAATAATAGCTCTGCATGATTCGACACAGAATTTTATTCTAATGAATTTTCATGATAAACTAAATTTCAGGAAATTATTACTTAGTCATTAAATTATCTATAATTAGAATTCTAAATTTTATATTATAATTTTATTAATCACAATGTAGCTACATACATACTTACTCACATAGTTGGGTTAACGATTGATATAACTTTTTCTTATCTGTGGCTATTCAAAACCAAACCGAATATAGGTACCTAGATAGTAATTTAAAAATAATCATATATTTGGATAAGTGCATCAAATTTGGAACATTGATTTAAACATCAAGTTTTAAAAAAATATGTTATTATATTGACAGGCAGGTAGGTATTTGGTTTTTTTTTTATTTTCTTGAAAATCATATAAAAGAGTTACCTAAGTACTAAGGAATCGTATTTATAATCTCATAGATGCACTAGTCTGACTGGTCCATTCAAGCTCATATGCGGGCAAGAAGCCACAACAGAAGGTCGTTTCATGCTAAATGTTGCTGTGATTTCAAACATAATTATTTTGATGTAGTCTACTATACACAGAAAACCTAATCCCTGTGCTGGATACAATATTAAACATAATAATGAAAGTATGGGAATAAACGTGTGGAAATTATTCATTTTGTATAGTTTTATTATTCTCTTTTTTTCTAGTATTAGCTATTTTTTGCTTCACTAGACTGTCCAAAGTGTCCTGTATCGTGACACAATAATAATATTGATTATAATGACATTAGAATAAATAATTAATATTATGTATTCATTATGTAAGTAGGTACTGCCATCCAATCTCTGAATTTGGCCTTTAAATAAATTGAGAAATATTTATTGTTCAGCTGAGCTTTGGAGCATTCAATATTTTTACTGACCTATACACAATGTCTGCGTTTCTCATTAGCATTTACACGCACAATTCAAATAAAAGCAAACTAAATCAACAGGATAATGACAAACACTCATGAATTGTGAAGCCAACCGAAATAATTTAGTCAACATAAATTTAATTCAATTAAATAAAAAATATGTCACTGAAATACATAGCTACCTATGTAAATTCTTAAATAGTTAGGCTGTGGTTTTATCTGTTTGTACATAAGAAAGTATACCCACTCACTTTCCTATCAGCAAAATACTATTCATTACTTAATGCACTTTATAATTTAAAAAAAATCTTAATTCATTATTGAAAAGAGAATATTTTTATCAGAGTCGAATAATTTATATTAGAAAATAAATAACCTTACTGCTCCCTAATAGTATATTGTGATCAATTGAATTAACATTAAATTAAAAATAAGAAATACATTTATTAATAAAGGTAGGTAGGTAAAAAGGTAAAGTAAATTACTATTTTTACTCTAAAGCTGTTGGCATCGACAGAATGGACGTGATTTTAAGAAACTTTTTTTTACAATAAATGAAGAAGATTAGAAGCAATCAGCCAGAATCAATAGATCAAGCCCAAGGTTTTAGTGGTGAACGGTCTGTTGACTTCATTACCATAAAATAGGCGTTGTACATACATAATTTTTAAACACTTCTGAGAAATATATACAGGTAAAAATACACTAGAAAAAATCTTTTTGAAAAAAATACGACAGCCAAATTCACCCATGTGACCAGACCACTAAACTATATGACGTGTCCTATCTAATTGCGACGTAGTTAACTAATGTTTTTACACTACTCTCTAAAGTGCTTTCTAAATTGCGCTACTTATTGGCAATCGGCTTTTGTATTTTAAATCAAACAATTGAATCAAGTACCTTAATTACTAACTGGTGGAAGGATCACTTAATTTTTTTGTTATAACATACTTGCACTTACTAATAATTTAATATAAGTACTATTTTTTTATTCAACGAATAATTCACAAGATTTAAGAATGTAGCATTCTTTTATTGAACATACATTATTTGAAAACACTTCAGAAAATGCTTCAGAGAGTATTGTAAAACCCATTAGTGAACTTCGTCCCAATTAGATAGGACACATAATTTAGTGGTCAGAGCATAGGAGATTTTTTCTAGTGGTTATAAACCTATTTCTCAGAAGTGTTCAATGTAAGTATGTACCTATATTCAATAAAAGAATGTAACATTCTTAAATCTTGTGAATTATTAATTGAATAAAAAAAATAGTTCATAGGTAGTTGTATAATACCTAAGTATTTTATTTTCAAAGTGTTAATGTATTAGTGATATTGTCATGATGTGCTTCTAGCTAAAAATAGCTGTTAACATTTATTAAATTGAAGTTAACTTAATTCAAATGAATACTTATAATAGTTTGTGTAAATATTTCCCATCACTCAATATGACTACTGTTGATTATAAAAGATTGGATGTGTGAATGTGACAAAAGTCCAAAGTCATTGTTTATGAAAGCTGAACATATCCTTATAAGGATTAGCAATGGTTGCTCATACTTCATAAATGTACTATCAACAACCCATAAAACAATGGCAAGTGATATTATGTTAGAATAAGCATTCTAATCATTAGACCTACTTAAAGTTTTATAACAACATAATGTTTGTTTATTACTGCAAACATAATATTATTGTTATTTCTTTGATTATTTCCAATGTAACTTTGTCACCTCATAATATACCATCACTATCAGAGATGAGTCATAATATTGCTTGTATGAAGGTTAATATAATTATTATTGATATTTTATAATGATAAGGAATACTTGATGCCAAACAATGATCATTTGCAATAGACACACCTATGTATCATTGATAATCTGAATCTGATGTTATGTAAAAACAATATGTATATTTTTCAAAATAAATAAATAATAGGTACCTAGGTACATATTATGATGATTGACAATAAAATTTATGGAAATGAGGAGATTTTATATTTAATGTAATAAGGTATTGAAGGAAATTGGCTTACGTATTATTCAATCGATTATTCAAATAAGGGAAGTTATTTTTGCACAAATTGCTACAATTGATTTGGTGTCATTCATCTGAATATATAAAATTGGCAGGTGCCTACAAATAGCATAACTGTATAAAACTGAATATAGGGTCAAGGTATCCTTCGATTGATTTTTTTAAAATTATAACTCTTATTGACAAAAATAAGAACACAAAATACTTACAGCATTGTAACCTTCGGCTATCTCTTTTTCCGATAATGGTCTGCATCTAACTACAACTTTTACGCACTCGTTAAGGGCCGTTCGGGGACGTGCGGGCCTTTCCATGCCGATTATTCTATGACCGTGCGAAATAAATCATAATTTGCTTGAAACGGATGAAACACACGAATCTTGTAAAAATTATTGATCCATCGGAAATTCTATTAACGAGCGCAAATTTACGCACACCTGTTTATTAACATTGAATTATAACAATGCCACGCAATTTTAGCACACGATCTGTTTGATAATTCAATTGAAACTATCAAAAAGACCAATTAAAACAAAAGAAACACGCGCACCGACTAGCTCTTAATTTATTATTTTCGTAAATTGTCAAATTTCACGTCCCGCCCGCTACCAGCCGAAAAGGCAAATTGTCTGTTTCTGTTTCGCACAATCGACAATCGTAATAACATACTATGCAAACTGCAAGTAGGTAGCAGTAGCAACTATCATAACCATACCTACCTGTCTACAACAGGTATCGAATAAATAAAATCAGCAGTTTACATAATATAAACATAATAATTATTTTAACTAGATACAAATATAAATCATGCTTTTGAACTGACGGCTTGGATGATTTTATGTAGTTTTAACATTATTCTGAAAGGGGGTAATTAAAATATTCTCTATGGTTTTAGGGAAAATGAAATAACCACTTGGCAGCTCATGCAAGTTTGAAAGCACCTGTCATTTTGCTGTCAGATAAATTAATTTGATAAACCGCTTGTAAGGTGTACCTACTTAATTGCACATATTTTCACTGTTATTGTAATACTTTCCAACAGTTTCTTCATATTAAAAAAAAAAAACATTAACACCCGTACATACCAATTCCCCCCTTTCATAAAATATGATTGGCAGTATAGGTATCGCAAATGTCAGAACTGATTTTCATTGTACCACGCTACCCATCTGCTGTCATGTATACAATTAAAATGAATAATATTTTGGTAAATGTGCCGCAGACGATGTCATGAGAAATTTTATAAATTTCTTTTTAGACCAAACCAAACCTAACATAACCTAACCTACCCCAACCTAATATAATCTTAGTTTGTGATAATGATGCATCAAAATTTATAAAAATTTCGAATTTTCAATTATTGGATCGAAAAGCCTATGTGCCGACAAAAAAAGGTATTTATTATAATTGTCTACATGGAATAAACTGTTTTCGTTAAAATTATAAAAGCAAATGACAACATCTGCGGCACAATTACCAATATTTTTGATCATTCGTATTTAAAAAAAAAAATGAAGTTGGCGTGTTAGTAATTATTATTATGAGTCAAGTACATACCTATATGGTTTTTTACGTTGTTTTTCCAGATGTGCATGTTAATTTATTTGTTTTAATGTTTAGGAATCAGCATAATGTTTGCTAAGGCTTATAAAACAAAGTCACATAACTCCTTGAAGGGGTCTGCAAGGTATGTATATTTTCTTATAATCATGCGGTACAATAAAATGGTTCAGTGAGTATCTACACAAAATGGTAACCTGTTCAGGAGATCATTAAATTTTCTCTCCACTACAAGACCTGATTTTTTTCCGTTAAAACCACTGTATTTGAAATTTTAAATAGGTAGATTGGTACCTACTTACGATTAAGCTACATTGAAATCCAAAAAATGATACCATTTCGAGACCACTTTCCATGTAACACAACAGCTAACAAATATAAATATCCTAACAGGTATGTCTCTGATCTGTTGCATGTTATGTATGTGCAAAAGTAAATATTGGTAATTCTTTGAATACTTACCAAACGGTAGAGGACAGCCTAAATTCATCACATTAAAAAAATATCCTTATCAAAGATTGTCACTGAAAAAAAATACATTTAAATTTGGAAGTGTCTACAATACCATGTTAAGGAATACTAGACATTTTTGTAATATTACATTATATAGTCGAACTCGGTTATCACGATCACGGGTATAACGAGATCTCGGATGTAATGAGGAAACATTCGTTAACATTTTATTTTATGATTTTCTCCATACATTTATTCACTGTTATAAATAACAAGCAACTTATCGAATATACCAAGCTAAAATATGGTCAAAAAATTTTTTAAAACTTACGGGGGGACATGCTCGTCGAAGGTCAAAATTGAGTTTTTATTGTATTTTCAAACCATGATCCTGGACACTCCTTAAACGTTGTAGATAATCTATTTATATAATTTGGAAGCCTTATTATCCTTTATAGTTATTTTAAACATTTTATGACTGCATAAAGTATTTTTGTTACATAAAATAGTATTCTTTTAAACCTCTCGCTCTAATGTTTTAGAATATAGTCATATTTCGGTACATAACTGTGCAGTGGTGTTAAGATTTTTTACATTTATTAATTTTTAAACGCATTTATAAAACTATTAGTATAATTTATTACGAGATAATTTTTGTAAAATATTCACGATAAAAAATTATATTGATAATCTCTGTGATCCCAAATTTGACAAGAATTAGGCATTTTATTATTCAAAAAATTGGCAAGATTAACACATTTGAAGATGATTCTAAAGATACTTATTATAAGCTATGTCTTTCACCATTCAAGTGTGATAAACATCTTATGAATAATGATTGCTTTATAATAATTATTGACCTAAGAATAAGGTAGTGTTTTTTTGAAATACGCCATTTCTTTTGTCATTCCCCAGTGGTTAAGCTACAACATACAGCCGTAGCCATAAATTGACAAACTATAATTAAAGTAGGGAGTAAAATTATGTTAACGCGCGTGTTTGAACATGTACCTAACCGAATTTTTTTTTAAACGGAACATGAACACTACGACGAGCACGTGGGCCGTTAATGTGTTGATCGTTTAAAAACATTTCGACCCTAAGCAATAAAATCTGACTGGACAGGATGCCGCCAGGATCGCATTATGTTTATGACTCTAGTTAAGTGTCTAAGTACCTATCTAATCGGCGTTTTCGCCAACAATATTGAAAAAGTATCCACGCATATGGTTGAAATAAGTAAAAAATCCAAGGTTTGTGAAGTCAGTAGGTACCTACTAACATTCATTACAATAAACAACTTGTAGTTTATGAATGCCATGCTTATTTCGGGGATTTTAACGATAGTTTTTAGATTTTTTATTTTCGACTATTTTGTTGTGACCGCTCATTTAAAAATACCTATTCTCTGATATAACGAGTAACACTTATAACAAGCAAATTCAGTCGGTCCCATCTTCCTCGTAATAACCAAGTTCGACTGTACTTAATACAGCTGTGTTATATTTTTTTTCACAGAAAGGCTCTTGTCCTAAAGATTCAATCTGCTTACCGGACACTGACTGAAGAAGATATGTTGGAACTGATTCCTTTGAAAGCCAGTTTATCGTTGATGAAGTTAACATCGCATGTTAGCGATGAAGTTTCTGTTCACATTGTTGACAATATTCCAATCATATTGGAGGCCAATGATAAACTATATCCTACAGTTTACGCCATGTGGAGATGTCCACACATGCTACCCTCATTGACTATTTACAATACCGTGGCCAGCAAGGTAATATAATAAAATAATATTTCACTATAATTTGTTTGCTACTGTCAAACAAATTAAACGTAAAGTAACAAGATCCCGTCGATAACTGGAAGTCGCTGTAGTCACATATGGAAGACTTCTCAGTGACGTACCTGTCATGGCGGCAAAGCGTGCTAGAGGCATGTTTAAATAGTGCATCGGCTCTCTTTTTAGATGTGACTCTTTTTCTTCTTTGCAATAAACCAAAATTTTACTACCAATAATTATAACATCACTTCTGATTATTTCAGACATATTTTTATTATAAAAAGCTTCAAATTACGTATATTGATAGATCCGTACACCATGGGAGCGTAAAATGAAATGATAAATTCGAGGGCATTCCACATTTGAAAACGGAAGTGCAATTAGCTGTACTGGAGGGGATTGTTAGTTCACAGTTTTAGTACGCGAACAAGAAGTTCTTGTTGGACAATAGATTCCGCCATTCTCTCTATAGCTAGCATGATTTAGACTTCAGAGTCTTGACTTGACGTGAAACAGTGAAGTGATTTATACATTTTATTAATCATTTCCATAATTTTTCATTTATTATCTGCTTTTTTATAGTTTTCAGAAGGACCGTACAATGTAAGCAGAGGGCATATTTTTATACCACCAATCGGTACAAAAATGCCGGTATTCAGAAAAGGAGACACCATCTCGGTCAATATGACAGATAATAAGGCATCGATACTCGTGGGAATTGCTTCATATACGAGCGGAGAATTAATACAAGTACAAAGGTCAGACGTCCCTATTTATATTTTTTTTCCTTTTCCTCTACAATCCGATGTGGACCTTAGATCTTGGCAATTTCACAAGGAGGTTACTTACAGATTTTTCTTGTGAACTAGATGTTAACCAGTTGATCAATCCATTCGGTCCTTGCCATAGGTCTAAAGACAAAATGATAAACATGTGAATTTGTCAGATTCGAACTTGAGATTCAACTTCATAAGCGGATACTTTACCACCTCTCCATTGTGAGATACAACAAATACAAACTGTCACTGTTGATGTACATTATCTTCAATATTTGTATTTTTTTTACAGAGGTCAGTGCGTAAAAACAATACAAATGATTGGAGATTTGCTATGCAGATTCGAAAAGTTTACCAGGGTTGATCGACCAAAGTTAGAAGCTCCTTATCTTCCTAAGAATGAAAATCAACAATGTAATGAAATCACAGAAAATTTGTCAAAGGTAACCAATTTACAAACATAATATAATTATTTAACATTATTAGTATTTACGTGTTGTGTATATTAATTTCTCAAATTTATTAATATGCGCCTGTTGTAGAGTTATTAAACAATTTCAAATTTCAATTATATCGAGAACACTGCCATCTGTGGGTATAACCAGAGTCTGTCTTCTATAAGCTGGCGTGCCAGTTTCCCCCCCCCCCCCCTTTCAGTTGAACGCGATGGCACAATGCTTTCCGTGTGACGTGTACGCCAGTTTATAGAATATAGACTCTAGTTGACATTGCTGAAGTATTTTAAATAAACGGAATATTTTCATTTGCACTATCATCTTAGCATTTTTATTAGTATCATGATAAGACCATATAATTGAGACATTTTTGTTTCCCAGACAGATTGTTTTCCGTAGAACTGGCACTTGCAAGTAACCACAAAAATACGGTTCCCTATGAATGCTTCTGGTCAAGTGTATGCATCTTGTCATAGGCCAATTACACTTGACTGCAGACAGACGCATTTTTGTGATTGTTTTCGGTACATATAAGCCAGCTCTTGATTTCTTATTCGCCAGCAATGTATGAAATATGTAATTATTGTTGATTGATGTATTACAGATGGAGATAGACGAAAAAATTAGTCCTGATGATGTAATATCGGAAGAAAAATGTTCAACAGAAAGTAATCAGCACTCAAATAATACAATTTCAAATACTGAACCAATGGAAGATACCAATTCAAGCATGGATAGTCAAAATGCTGTTGATGAAAATGGTTTCCCAACAGATATGGATAGATTATTACTATACTGTTTATTGAGTGTATTGAAAACGCAAGGGAAGAAAATCATTCTTCCATTGAAGACAAATTTATTATACGCGTAAGAATATAACATTATACATACAGTAAAACCTCGTTAATACGAATTCCACGGGACCGAAAATCGAAAAAAAAATCGAATTACAAAATATGAAATATATGGGGGGAAATACTAAAATTTTGAAAAAAAAAATTTTGATCTTCATTAATTTTGTTTACGATCGATCATAGATGTGCCTACCAAATTTCCGATGCAATTCTTTCATTAAATTGGATGGAATTATTTCGAACCATATTTGAAACAATACCTATATACAAAATACACACACATACCGCAACATGACATTGAAAATGAAACTCACACATAGACAAGACAATAAAATAACATTTTTCTGTCTTTGTCTGTATGGTTTATACGAAAATAATTTTAAACGGACTTTTTTTTCTTGAAAATTCCGAATTATCCAATTTCAAATTAACGAGGTTTTACTGTACTAATTAATTTTAATACTGGCATTGTGTATTTGAATGTAATTAAATTAAGTTTTGTATTATAGGAACCATATGACATCATTTGCCCCTTCAGATAGACAGTTGGACGTTAAAAAGTCAACATACAAGAAAATGGGGAAATTTTTGGAAGCAATGCAAAAGGTGGGTTTTAAAGAATGTTAATTATTATTCAGTTCAATTTGCAATACGGCGGCGCCACATTACCGATCCCTGGTCTTAGCTCTCAAGCATAATGTGTACCTTATTTATTTAATTTTAGGAAGGACTCTTAGAGGTAAAACCCATTGAAAAAGGTGTGGATGCCGTTCTGAAAATAGATTTTACTCATACGTTGATTAAGCAGCATGTCGTATTAGACAACACCAGTTCAGAACCTGGATCGAGAGGTAAAGATGAAGATGGTCCAAACTATTCGTCTCCCGGTGTTAAAGAAATGTACAAAATTACTGCTGCAGTTTTGCCACTTTTTGCCCCACACAAGTAAGCTTGAATATTATATTAATTACATTTTAACCTTTTCTAACCTAGTATCAATTTTTTAATTAAATTTAAATGTGTATGCTGTTAGCAGAATTATATTTGAATTTGTATATGAATTGAAAACACTTAGTTGGCCATTAGATATAATTATCATGATATTTAAATGTGGTAATTAATTAGTAATTATCTCGTCAGCAGTGATTGTGTTAAGTCGAACACGAAAATTGGAGTCATGAATGTTTCAGGTCCATAACATTATTAACCTTTTTATCGCGACATAATTTCGCTCATGTACTTGTTCGGGCGCGCTGCGATTTTTACGATTCATAAATCATACCGAAACGTCATTGAAATGTACCTAAAAATCCACTGAGTGGCTCTAGCTATAATAAAACATTCCTTTTAATTTTACAGCATGTGAAAATAAACAAGATCGTAAATTAAGCAACAGAGCTTTAAGAAATTCTGTCATACATAATAAAGCACGCTTGGAGTACATACCGCAGAGTGAAGTGGCCTCTATGATACCGGATAAGTGGTAGACACTTGCGCCGATGATTAATGTTCACACGTTTTTTAACACCAACACAGAACGCACACAATCGTTATTGTTATATTATTTCCTTACAACTTGGTCTCATATTTCAGTCACACCTAATTAATGTTTATGGCTTAACTATATTTCAAAAATTGATTTTGTCATGGTAGTCATAAAAACAGGGCACAGAGCATAAAGCGACATCACATGCTTCACACATAATGTTCGTCATTTTTCTTTTTTTATCTTTAGTAGTTGAAGCAATACACACACGACATCTTCGATATGGTTTTGTTTTATTTACTGTTGGAGGAATTTTACGGGGTAAATGTCTTAGGAGTTCTGTTTTTAAAATTCTTTTTGGGTTATTAACTACACGAGTAGTTTGTGATGTCGATGGTCTTGAGGCACTGCCATATGTTTCGATTAATTGCCGGATTACGTTTAATTGAAATTCAGCTAAACTAATTTTTTTACCGGTGATAACTTTGTAAAGTATGCTACTATTTAATAAAAATAAATCTATGATGTGGAATCCAACCTTTTTATACCACTTAAGACTCTTTCGCATACACGAGAGGCTGCTCAACATCATGTCAGCTTTGTCTACCGTGCCCATATTTTTATTATAATCCACAACGCATTGTGGTTTTATAATGGGTTGTCCTGTGGCCCTATTAATTTTATCTGTCGGTACCATGGAGTCATCGTGCATGGTACTGATCATATGCACTTCACGCAATTCATGCAATGGGCCACGGTTAAGAGATTTTACTTGTCCTTTCTTCAGTTTATCAAATTTTGGCATTGACTTTCGTGTTTTACGTACCGTGCCGCAAGCATTTGTCTTTTTTTTATGTAGAAACTGAAATAATTCTGGGCTGCTGTACCAATTATCACAAAATAGTTTATGCCCTTTACCAAAATAATCCTTCATCAAAGTGGTGACAACAGCCCCAGATATTCCCAAAAGTTCACTATCACTTATTTCGGTTTCTACACCACAATAAATAATAAAGTCTAAAATATAACCGGTTTCCACATCACAAATCACAAATAATTTGATTCCAAACCTATGTCTTTTTGACGGTATAAATTGTTTGAATATTAATCTCCCTTTAAAAACAATGATACTTTCGTCGATGCAGAGATTTTCGTTTGGTAGCATTGTTTCTTTGAATATTTTTCTGCAGTGGTCAAGAAGTGAGCGCACTTTATAAAGACGATCTCCAGTAGGGATTTGGGTATCAGAGTAATGTAGCATTTGTAGAATCAACTCATACCGATCTCTTATCATAGTTTGGCCAAATATTTTAGAATTTAATAATGGATCAGCACTCCAATGTTCTTCAATTGTGAGATGGCGATTTCTTGTCATCAACATTGATACAGCATAAAAAACATACATCTCTTCTGGGCATGTATCATACCAGGCATGGATCCTTGCATTCGGAGTGTGGGCTTGTGTGTTGAGCATATGGTTGTGGTAATTATTTGTATGGTTAACTATGGTATTCATTATTGTTTTGTTAAGAAAATGACGAAAAAATTCCATTTCTGTGGAATTTTCATTGAGCTGTACACTAGGGTTAACGCCTGAGTTGAAACTATCAAAATCGTATGTGATCGGCACGAAGGGACCCGCAGTCCACGATTGGAGTAAACTGTCTGGTGCTGCACTGGTAGACGGTTCAGCCACTCCTTCATCACTGCCTATATTGGAAGGCTCGTCAACATCGTCGGGATGTTCTACTAGCGCAGCTTCTTCATTATCACTTTCCATCTCATAGTCCGAATCCAAACATTCAACATCAGGGATAGACATTTTTATTTAAACACTAAATATGCTATTATAACTTAACAGTTTTGAGGAAATTTAAAGTTTTAATTCACTACACAATAATATTAAATTTTAATCTTAGTTCTTTATTCGACTAAAATGAGAAGAATTTTAATCATCACTTTCCTTGAAATAAAAATGAGTGGCCGTGAATTTTGAAAATCTATTCTACATTTTTTAATTTAAATTTAAATATTTTACAGATTATTATTTACTTATTCTCAATTTTTCGTATGTATTTCCATACAGTACAAAAGATTTATTATAGGAATTTTAAATTATTTATGTGTTAATAATTTCGTTTTCACTTTACAACCACTGATTTAATTCATAAAATCACTTTTCATTTAAAGAATTAACGCACATAATTAATTATTAACAGAATGGCGCATCAATAATAATTTTATAGAAAACCGTAAAAAACTTTGAAATGTATCAATCACAACACGAAAGCAATCGACTGTTGAAAATTATCACCGCACTAGCCGATTTCATGTATGAGATCATTAACATCAATTCGCGCCGGCGCAAATTGCGCAAAGCAACTAGCGGTAAATTTTGAAACCAATCATTGGAAATCTGTTTTACTCCAATATCGACAGGGTATGTGTCTTTGCTTAATTTCGAATTATCTAAAAAGTCTTATTGAAAAAAAGTCACAGATGTCAGTAAAGGAATAACCCAGCTAGTTTTTCAAACAAATTTCGACTGTATTACTCGCCGAATTACGAAAATACGGAGGTAGAAACTTATGGGCACTTCTGGATGCCCTTAGCGGTGAACGGTTTAACTATCATGGGCATTTCTAGATGCCGTTAGCGGGAGGAGGGTTAAAAGAAAGTTATCTAACCGGAAGTATATGGAATGGTGAAAACAAACTCCATACTTGTGGCAAGATATATACATAATATAGATGTTACGCCGAATGTGCGAAATTGAATATTACATGAAATGGGCAAAATTTTGCCTAAATCATGAAAAATGCAAGCCCGTTGTCTTATTCATGAATTAGACAAAATATCTGGAGAGTGCGTGAAATCGGCAGTAATTTTTCTGCCTACTTCATGTCTTGGACAAATTAGATACTAGCGCTACGGTGGTATTTTTTGCAACTAAACTAAATGTGTGAAATGCTCGTCGATTGGTCAAAATATACGTATATTGTCTATGGTCGAAATAGGTGGTCGCGCTCCGGTGGTATTTTTTGCAACTAACCAAATTTGTGTCAAATGTCATTGATTATAATATAAAAATATACCAATCAATAACTAAAATGACGTTCATGTCCATTTACTATGCGCAAAAAAACTAGAACTATAATATGATAACGGATGAATTTTATTTAAAGGTATTTTCGCGATTTGATTCGTGCTTGGGTATCGTACATGCAATGGTCGATTGTATTGTTGACACTTGTTAGCTAACCTCAAAATAAACATTCAGTTGAATAATTCAGAATTTCAAAACCTAATCTAACCTAACCTAACCTAACCTAAGCCAACCTAACCTAAAAATATTATATTATGTCCAATTATAACTAATAAAATCATCCGTATTATATTTACTTTTTCTGCTGTCATGTTGACAGTTTAAGAATTCCATGCCCTGGCGACTTCATGTACTCGGCAGAAAATTTACCTTATTCATGAATAAGGCAACAGGCTTGACTATTACATGAATTAGCCAAAATTTAGCCCATTTCATGTAATAGTCAATTTCGCACATTCGGTGTAACATAGACACCAAATGAAGTTAATATCGGATGTATCACTTAAGCTGACATAATTTTCTTGTATTTTTTAGTTTCAAGAGAGGACAAGCAGTTACTCCTTCTGAAGTCACTACTTGCCTTGTGGGATACGTCAGGAGAAACGAGTTACAAGACCCCGAAAACAAAAAGTTAGTTTCATCTTGCATTTTTGGCTTCCCATTTAATTCAAAACATCAATGAAAATTCCCTATTTCACTGTACGTTTAAAAATTATAATCGCCTCAATAGGAAATGAGTCCATAAAAATATATATTTACACAAAGTTTGATTTAAATGTTTTGTCATTCATTATGGTTAAAAGGCCCTGGTTAATCGAGAATCAACTTTACCTATTACATAAACTTTTCTTAACAATTAAGCTTAAGTGTCGGCCTATAACGTCGTGGGTCCCAGGTTTAAATCCTGAGTCTGTCAAGTACACATATGTACTATTTTTCAATTTGTGTATGAGTCAGTATGGACCTAATAGGTTGAGCAAGTAACTAACATCCATTTCTCGTAAAAATAAAATCTGTTAATACAAAATTTCCACTCTGGAGGCCCATATTATGATCTTATTAGGATCGAACATGGTAAAAAAAAAACCCGCCATATGGATTCTGCTTCAGCACTTCAAATTATATCTATGTAATATTATGAGTAGTGGAAATGTGAATATATTATATCAAAATAGGATGTACATATTATATATTATTTTTGTTAACAATTCTTTTTATTACTGGTCAAAAATCAACATATTATATTAATTCATTGATTAAAAACTTGATTTTTGACGATATTCAATCTATATTGATTTGTTCAGTTTAGTAAAATGCGATCCACTGTTGGCACACATCACCCCAGCCGATGTGAGGATATCGTGGGAAGATCTCAAGTCATCCATTCTCAAGAAGATGACTCATTGCACCGAAATGACGTTCGCCGATGGCACATCTACAATCAACACTGGGAAGCTGCCCATGATTACAATGCAAGTGGCTAATAGATCGGGAAATAAGAAGGTAATGATTATTTAATAACGAATGGATATGTTTCATTTTACTATCTATGGCCAATATTGTCTAAGCTCAGGATTGATTGATAAGACTGTACAATTATAATTCTTCTCCAGATCATATGAATATGTATGTATATATATTTCACTACTGGATCCAGAAAACGGTCATCAAGGATGGGACAGTAAATCCATTTGAAAATGTTATTAACGATAAATACATACATAAAAAATTAATTTTAAGAAATGTACGATATAGTGAATTGTGCGAAAGTAGAATGTTTAAAAGTCAAGGGCCGCTTGTATATGATATTGAACATGAACATTTTAAACCTTCTGCACTTATAATTGTGTTTATCTATTTAGTCTAGGGCACTTACTGACATATAAATACCCTGCCGTTGATTTAATGGATTCAATATTATTGCAGTAAAATATGCTAATTGCAAAATTGATTTTTTTACAGGTAACGATAGTTAGTAATCTCCACTATTATGGAATCAGCCTGAACGCTCTGAGCAAAGAATGTCAGCATGGAGTGGCAGCTTCCTGTTCCATCACACAAAGTCCTGGATCTAAATTTGACCAGCTCATGGTGCAAGGAAATCAGGTAAATAATCCGTAATATAATATTATAATCATGTTTATAATTGTTATTATTTTTCTTATTGGTCACAAGTTTCTGGAAATACATAATATAAGATGACTTCAAAGGAAGAACGATCCCATATATTATAAATGAGATAATTCTACCTACGATAACAGAAGACTATGTAGTTTTACAGTACATAGCAATAATGATTCACTTAATTTATAAATAGAAATGAATACCTTCATATATTTAGATACTTGATCCACATTTTATACTACATATTCTATATGAATCGTTTTTGCTAAATGTAACACTGACACAGATTACAGTTACTTACTAGTTACATACTAAATTAATATATTAAAAGATTGTGGAGAGACATCATTCGTAACAAAATAATTTGCCCAGGCGTTCAGAATTTGCAATGTGAGGTATCGAAATTTGTTTCATGTACTGTTATGAATAATGTTTACATTTTACTATGTTTATTTAGTAATTGCTTTTTCAATATTATGCATTTTCAATGAAAACATCTTATATTCTCCAATCTTGTGTATCCAGTATGTATCTATTGAATAACAAATTGTTTAATTAATAATGAATAATATTCTACATACACAATTTTTAAAACATTTCAGAGAAAATACCTATATTATAACCAATAGAAAAAATCTTTTTTGAAAAAAGTAAGACCCGCAGGAAATGAACCTGCATCTCTCGGGCTTCGCGCCCATGCACATAGACCACTGTTCTATAATAATTAGTGATCTGTGACGTCGGTTAGTAATTAAAGCAATACCTACTTTGATTTAAAATACAAAAGCCGATCGGCAATAGTAACTCAATTTGGAAAGCACTTCAGAGTATTAAACGGTTAATTGCCGAAAGCGAACTTACTCACCGTAAAATTTGTCGCAATTAAGTATGGCACCTTTAGCATAGTGGTCTATGTGCATGGGCGTGAAACCCGAAAGATGCAAGTTTGATTCCTGCAGATGTATGTTCAATAAATAGAATGTTACATTCTTGAATCATGTGAATTATTCGTTGAATAAAAAAAATAGTTAATTAAAGAATAATAATCTCTTGTTCAATTTCAGACATATTTCCTCGCTAAGCATCTCACGGAATTCTATGGACTGCCAAAGAGGTTTATAGAAGGAGCTGAAAAGGCATTAGCCAAGAAAAAATAAAGACTTTTAAATAATATAAATCAATTTTTATTTTATTGACACCTTATCCATTGTTCAGAAAATGTAAATATAATCTTCAAAAAAACGTTCAAACATTCATTTGTAAATAAAACATCTCAAATAATATTATACAATAGTATTTGTATCTCTCTCGTATACTGAGATTTTAAAATAGGATTTCTAAAGGTTTTAGCATTCTTATAGTTAAACTATATTTACATAATATACTGTATTATGCGTTATGGTATCAGGAACTGTGCGAGGCAAGTATAATAATTATAATATGTATGTACAGGTATTCTTTGACTTATGACAGTAATATTATGTTGCTACATACAATTTGGTTGTAAATCAGATTTCATAGAAACTGTTTCCAATTTTAGATTATTTATTGTTTTTGGTGCAAAAATTTTTTTATAAATTTTATTGATAATCGGACACTGAATGGTTGCCAATGATCAACCCCAAAATGTAAGTAGGAAGACAATTCCCATTCTCTGGGCCGCTATATGTATATGAAAATTAACAATTTATTTGATCAATTTTGTTTTGTCCCAAGTACGGTTTGTCATAAGTTGAGGAATACCTATAGTTATTTCTGCAGAATATTACAGAGCAGATTGTGATAGTATTTTGACATAAACCAATCAATCCTATATGAAATACCTACATAATAATAATAATTAATTTATCTTAAAGTATGATTAAAAACATCTTACAAAATAAAATATTGCAAGCACTATATTTCCTCATGTTTATAATGCATTATTGTGTGGTTTTGAGTCAAAGCTAAACTATTTATATATTAACCAATTAAAGACAGATTTAAAAGGAGAAAAAAGTAGACCAAAAGCCAAATTCACGCCAATTGACCAGAATCAATTATTAGTCAACATCAACATTAAATTGTCGCCAATGGATTAATACAATGCATTTGAGGTGGAATAAAAAGATCACAATTTTTCAAAGACAAGATAGAATTAACACAATCACTGCTGACCTGTTTAATATTTAATTACCACATTTAAATATTATGTTAATTATATCTAATGCCCAGTCGCGGTGTCAGCACTAAATGAGTTAAGTCAGTGATCAGGTAGGTTTTACAAAGAAAGTTTATCAATGTCCCACTCATAGGCTTCATGATATCAGGCAAGTTCGTTTAGACTGAAAGTAATAAAAATTCTACATTGTCCAATTTAGGTATCAAAATAAATCAAACAGTGAAAAGAAAATCTAGGATTTATTTAACAAAAAAAAATCTAATATCAAAATAAGGCACACTGCCTTTTAAACTATTCAAAATATATATATATATACTCTCTTAAAGCTAGGATAGGTACACATATTTAAATGGAAGACATAATATTACAAATTCGTCAATGTAACCTATGTGCTATGTCCACACTTGTGCGGTTTCACCTTTAACTTTTGATGAATGCATTAGACGCATGCCTACACATGTGCATCGCAGTTTTCAATTTTTCACCAGTATAGATGTTGTAATAGACACGGGTAATTGCTGCTATATTAGAGGGTTTGTGATGAAAAATATCGGCGATTATTTACAAAAGTAGAATTTTGGAATAACGACAATTAAATGAAAAAGTTATTTTTAATAACTTTACGAATGTTTAGAACAAACTTCTACATGCTTTTGGAAATTTTGGAGCTATAGATAAAGAAAAAACTCATTTCAAAGTAGCAATGCCAGCTGATGAATTTGTTGAAAAAATATGAACTTGCACAGAATTTTGAACTGCCGGTGGAAGCACATGTGCTAATGCATGCGTCACTAGAAACTTTGGCCAATCAAGCATATTTTAGCTAAACCCAGGTACATGCTTCTAAAGATCTACCATCGTAAGTTGGCAGCCGGTCGAATTTGAAACTAAAATTGTCTATCGAGGATAAATTTGTTACAAATGCCATTTAATTTTACAACATGTTTCTCGAATTATGGATTGCATAATATTTGTACAGAAATCTACTACCAATAAAAAATTATAAATTACCATTTTTTTGTTAGTTATGGTAATATTCTCAATGTCATACTAGCGCCCTCGCTGAAATGCCAATTTATGATGGTAGATCTATAGTACACGTAAAACACACAAGTGTAGACATAGCTATGCATAATAATATGTATCTATATTATAGAGTTATTAAAATACAGGTAAAAATATTGGCGTATGGATATATGGCAAGTATGTTACATAGATATATGAAAATGTTATCTTTAATTAATATGAATAAATTTTACAATAAACATTTAATGACGTAAACTTAGATGCGAAATTTGAAAGGTGTTCTGAAGCCCAATATAGACATTCGCTTTGAATCTTTTTTTAGTTTACCGGATCCTGGTGTATTGGCGTTTTCTTTGTTTCCTAATGAAATTGAGGACTTCGTTGTAGATATCGTCTGCCTTCTTTCGTCTGGTACTGCACCTGAAAAAATACTTCTGTTTTCTGTGTAAGAACCACCGAAACTCTTTCTTGCCGAAATTGTAGGACATTTCTCTAAGTTTGTACCGATGGTCTTGTCTCTGTGGATTGAAAGTTTTGATTCCAATAGATTATGAGGCACATCGTTGAACAGGGAATTCTTTAAATTATTGACTTTCTTGATGTTTTCTGCAGCTTTTATTTTCGAACCAAGATTACTAGGCTTTGTGCCACGATTCACTTTAGGCGGAGTCTTTCGCCATTGTTCCATCAACGCCCGCTTTTGGTTTGTCATCGCTTCGAGATCCAAATAAGTGAATTTAGCAATTCTATCGGCAATATTATCAGGAGGTGGCATTGAATTTGGTACTTCGTACGATCCGTCAATATTTTCAATTTCAAAAAATGTCAAAGTAGTGCTGGATATGCTCTCATAGTCTGCGAAAGGGTTGCGTCTTGGATTAAAATGCACCTTTCTTTTGGCAATATTATGCATGCTTGAAGGTCGAGGTACCAAGTCTGCCGATATTTTAGTGGAAGTTGGCAAGAAGCTGGTATCTCCTTGATCAGCAGATAAGGAACTGTCCATGTCGATGTAACTTATGGTCTTCTTTTTTCTATATCGAGCTCTTACTGAACTGGATCTCCGATAAATCTTCCTATTCATTGAATCGTTTCGATCAGTAGTGCTAACAACACTCCCGTCAGATAAAGAAAGCCGTGTTTTTGGTTTAACAGGCGGGTTTTTAATTTTGTCGGGTATTAGAACTTTTTGATTCATGACTGTTTGAAGTGTAATACCAGGCATTGTTTTAGGTGAAATTTTAACGTTTTCCTTTGAAGACGCAGATTTATCTTTCTTTAGATCGGAAGATATCTTATAAGCCACTTCATTGAAGCGCTGTTTCGTGTCGATAGCGTGTTCTTTCTGTCGAACAGCCTCTTCCCTTTCACGCAGCGCTGCCAATCGTTCCATCCAAACATGGCTCAGTGTTTGTTCGCTGACTTCTTTGGGTTCCTTATACAACTCCAGGCGACTTTTCCATTTTCCAACATGATCAGACAGTTTCGGTGGCACGTACCCTGGTATTTTAAGATCCAGCGCAGCCAATGTCGGTGACAAATTAATACCCAAATACCTTGAAGGATTTTTGGAATTTATTGATTTAGTTTCAAGAAACTCAGTGTTGTCGGAGAGATTCAATTTTGGAGAATCAAATGTTATATTCTGTACTGACGAAGACTTAAATGATGTTGAATTCAATCTAATTTCAGATTCATCAGACTCAAATGCACTATCTTGGCTCAGAGTTGGGCTTGCTAAACAAGCATTATGTGAAAATATTGTTTTTGAGTCATTCGTGATATTAAACAAAACTGTCGGGTGATGTAGGATAATATCAAGTTCCAAATTACAGGCGGTCGTTTTTTTATGCAGGAGCATTTTAACCATACATTGCAACTCTTCACTGTAATGAAAATTTGTCAAATTCGCATCATTTCCCGAATGTTTAGTCAAAGTAATTATTTCATAAAGTATTGATCCAACTTCACAAGCTTTATTCGAACATAAATACGCTGTCTCTGGTGATTTGCTGTCCATTTTTAAATAAAACGGATCTATTTTGATTTTAAGATCCGGGTCTATGAATATTGCAGAAGGGTTAATTTGTTTACGAAAAATGTTTACTTTTACATTTGACAGAGACTTGCTGATGACAGTAGTTTGATAAAGAATATTCCAAATGAAGCTTTCATCAAAAGTAGTGTTTTCATTTTTACACTTTTCAATCAAATCGGAAAGTTTTTGATTAGGATTGAATTCGGTAACAGCGTAAAGAGTGTTTGACATCGGATGTAATATTGTTTCATAATATTTAATGATTTGAAGATTCTCGAAGGTGTTTATAAGCTTCACTTCGTTCAGTGCACCGTCCAATTGGTATGGTTTTAAATTTTTCGAGTCGTACGCCTTCCAATTAAATAATGATTTTGTGTGTTTGTGTCTAACCTTGTAACAAGCTTCTCCACTTCTCGTACTCGGTAATACTTCAAGAACCGTATATGCACTCAACTTATCGGCCATAACTAGATCAGGTGAATTGCTTGAATCATAAATTTTTCATATCCACGTTATTATGACAGGACAAAACAATAATAATACATTAAATTGTACGGAAGGAATATTATTGCGAGACAAACGTCATTATTTTGATTTGAATTCAAATTTGACCGTTGTCAGTGTTGTCAGCATTACAAGCTATTCTATTTGCCTGTTGCCAAGCTGAAAAAAATATCTTCCCAAAATTGTCATATTTATTCGTATCATTCCGAAATAAATTTTATTCTCTTCAGTCGTGACGTCCCGTGGGGGTAGGCAGATTGAGCATCGCTTGTGGGCGGCAAATCGAGTAGAATCATGTATACACAAATATAGAAATAGCTATCTAAACTTAGTAATACCTAACGAAAATATCTTTCAATTAACAGGACTATAATTTTTGTCGGGTTCGTGATGTCTAGTTTACTTCCGTTGCCCTTCAACATACATGGTCACTAGAAACGACACGTGCACGGATAATAAAAAAAATACTGTATAAAAAATAGGGCGGCATTTTGGCGCTGTCCAGGGGCGGCAATTTGTCTAGGAACGTCACTGTCTTCAGTGCTTGGAAAGTAGTCACTAATCTATTTTTATTGTCAATGGACTTTTTTGAATTTCGAAAATACATTTTTTAAAGTACCCTGTCTAAACAAAACAATGCAGTTATTACCAACCTTTTATTTTTAATAATGATGTCATCATGGAGCACATATGACACATTGTCAGTTCGACATGGAGTAAATTAAAAAAATAGAAGTAATAGTACACCTACCTAGTCCGCATCAAGACAGATAATAATATACCTACCTGAACATGAACAATGTTTTCAATGGTAACTAATACATAAGTAGATAGATACCTACTATACATATTACACCCACGATGGCCGTGTGGCTTAAACGCCAGCCTATTGAGTGGAGGGTCCCAGGTTCAAATCCTGGGTCTGGCAAGTACATATGTGTTGCTACATTTCAAAATCAGCCAAGTCCACCTTTAGGTATTTTTGACTTTTTTGTGAATTGCTGAAGAACTACTGCTTTCTAACATTTCTGCATTATCAAAATGTGGAATTTATTCATTTTAAATATTCTATACTCAAAATAATATAAACTTTCACCCTTGGGACTGTGTATTTGAGAAAACAAAAAGCTGTTTTTCTCCTATTTATCTATTATATGACTTGGCTGCTTTTGAAATTTAGTGACACATGTATTGTTTTTCAATTTATGTATGAGTCAGAGTATGGACCTAATAGGTTGAGCGAGTAGCTGACATCCATTTCTCAATCTATAAAATCTGTTAATACAAACCTCCACTCTGTGGAGGCCTATATGATCCTATTAGGATCGGACATGGTCAAAGAGAGAAGAATACACATACAATTTACATCCCACAATATCTATCGAAGTACCTACCTACTTTAACTTTTCTTATCGATATCCTTATTAACTTCACATTAATCATCAGCAGAATCATTAATTAATTATATATTCTTTTTATTCTATTGTAAAACAGTGGTACACCTTGTACAATAGTTTTCAAATTCTCATGGAAGCGTTGACACAGCTTTTCAGAACTGGTTGGTAATTCCTGGCATAATTTATAGATTGAACTAGGTTACTGTTTTGTTTGGTCGTGTAAATAGTATTGTTAAATCAATATCTAATGTCATTTTATACACAAAATAAAATACTATTATCATGGAGCTATCAAAAACAGATTTTGAGCCATCAACAAATAAAGTATCTACAAAAATGAAACAAAATGAGAAGAACTCAACTCACTTATATTCTAATGATAAATTTCTAAAAGAGATTGTAAGTTTACAATAATATAGTATTACTAGCTGACCCGGCAAACGTTGTTCTGCCATATAAATTATTTCTAGTGAATATTTTGGTTGTTAAATAAAAAATCACGAATCTATCGTAAGTGTGTGGGGATGGGATCTATGACAGAAAGAGGAATAGAGCGCTGTAGACGATGACCGCCGATAAAAACAAAAAAACATCAGCCATTCATTTTCTCAATTCAAAATGAGTAATGATGTTCATAATGAATGAATTACCTGTGACAGGATCTCGTTGTCTAATGTTTATGCAATATCCGTCTTGTCCCTTCCAGAAAAATTGCGGATATTGGAGAGCATCGTATGAACGGTGTGTGTCAGCGATGAACTCCAGATTATTGTTTCTTCTTCGAATCACGATTTCTCGCGTCGATGTGCGGTCGCCAACCATGATTCCAGCAATGTCATCAACAACAGTCGCATTGAATCGACGTACGTGCTCTCCAGCTGGTGTTTTATCAGGATTGATGACAATAGCGTGATTGCGACTTTGCAATTCGTATATGTGTGCTTTGAAGAATTTCAATAATTCATTGTGCTCATTCAACAGGGCGTCCAGTTCGCCGACGATGTGCCTGGCATTAGGCGAATTGAGGCTATTGTAGCCGCAACGTGCATCCACATGATTGATGTCCTCACCGCTGCGTTGATTTTGAACGTAGAATGGAATTGTTGACCATTTGCCGCAGTATTGTGAACTATTTCTGTTGCTCCGGATGAAGTCATTTGGAAGCATGAATTGAATGTGCGAATGGACTTCAGGAACAGGTTTGAATCTGGAACCGTGCCGATGAGCAAGCCGTTCAATGGTTCTGGTGGTATCTCAATTTCTGGTAGTTGCACTTTTCCTGATGCGCAACACATCCCGGCTGACTCATGTTTGAATTTGAGCGCATGACAATGGGAACATTCTTTGTCCATAGCACCAATCAGCACTTTTGGATGAGCGGAATATTCAATATCTGGCTCGTACTTGAATGCGAGACGAAGGAACGAAGCGGATGTAAATGTTCGATGTACTTGTTGGCGTTGTCGGTCATTTGCTCTGCGTGTGTTAACTACGAACCGGCGCGCTTGGCTCCGTTACAATTGTCGTTGTTGATTTCGTTCAGCTCGTGCCTCTTGTGATTGAGATGCACGCAATTGCGACATGCTTACACGCACGTTTTTGTTATCTTGTTAGATTTGTTCGTCTGTTCTTTTTGCTCTACTATTTCGCATGTTTGTTGCTTTATTCGTTCGACGGCCCAAATGGCCCCCCTTGCGTCTTGCTGGCATTGTGCACTGTAATACACGCACATAAAAATAGATAAATGAAAATAAATCGTACAAAATTTTGCACGCACTGCGTTGTGATATGCCGAATGAAATGTCAAAATGACGCGACGCTTCTCTTGAATTCTTCTCGGACGTAGCGCCATCTGTCATTCAACAACATAAATAATTTCGTTCTGTTTGAAATACGAACGACGGTTAAATTTGTTCATACAAAAATAATAAAATCGCGATTAAAAAATAGGAGGGTGGGGGTAGGATAGTGAAAATTTTGGGTTATAGGTATTTTTTTATGCCAATTAATAAAAAAAATACAAAAAAAAAATTGTCAAAAAAATAAAAGAAAAATTTTCTGGATAGAGATACCCTTATCACCTAACGGTATGAAATATACTTGTTGACCTATTCTCATACCTAACAAATATACATAAAAAAAAATTATAAAAATCGGTCGAGCCATTTCGGAGGAGTTCGACCACAAACATCGTGACACGAGATTTTTATATATATAGAGATTAAATATAACATCTAATACATACCTACCTAATGTAAATATTATCAATGTTATTTGATGTTTAAAAGTATGTTTTTTTGCAAATTAATTATACTTAAATGAAAGTATTTCCATGGTATTTCCCATCAAATTGAATAACTACCTATTTATAGGAATATCGTAATTACACCCACCGTGGAACAGAAGTTAATAAAAATAATAGGTAGGTAACTACATTCGACTTATGATCTGTCAGTTTGAATCTTAAGAGGGTGAAAAAATACAAAATAATGTATGTTTCTCAATCAATATTGTGTGTATCCATTGGGTTTGAGTAAATGGCTAATAACTGATTATAAAAAATCTATATGCCTACCTATTATCTTCCTTTTTTTATTTAACAACCTACCTTTGACTCTCCCTTAGGTAGGTAGGTACAATAAGATAACTCCCATTGATAATTAGTTGCATTGATGTGTAATATTAATTTTAAATGTTTATGAATCCAAAAGAGTAAGGATCTTCTTGCGTATTTAGGTATCTAGGTAGGTACTGTCTATGAAGATTAAATTCCAATGGCGAAGTTCCTTTAAGGAAAAGATATAAGTATGACTGATAAAGTTTTGTGTGCGCTATTTATGTCGAATCTCCACAGCCTACCTCTACTCTTCGCCATTGATAAATTCAGAATAATATGTTTCTTCTGCCAGTGGCAAATGAAAAATTTGTTGTTGTTCAATGTTACAGCCAAAAATACACAACCCAAAATCGCTGCGTGTTATTTACTTTCACAGTAATAATATTGAAAAAATGGGCGATGAACTCAACAATTTTACTAATATAACTCATTTATATTTACAATGGAATAAAATATCAAGAATAGAAAATCTATGTCAAATGAAATGCTTGAAAAAATTATATTTGGGGCATAACTACATCAGTGTGGTTGAAAAACTAGAAGACTTATGGAATTTGGAAGAACTTCATTTAGAAAAACAGACTCTGGAATATGGAGAAGTTATATGTTTTGAGCCTAGGTGTCTTAAGGCTCTGAGTGTAAGTATCTAAAGCTGCCAATACTCGATAGACATGTGCTGGGCATCAGACAAGTCAGTGATAATCGAACAGCAAGGAATTTCAATGCTCATTATATTCTTGTGAATGTTTGCTTTATACCTACTGTTCGTGGAAAGGTTTTCTTCAATGACTTATGTTCAGCTCATGTCTGTGTGCAATGTTATATTGTATTTCACTTATCTACTCAATTTCATCATTGGGGTGTTTTCATTAAAAAAAAATTTGCCTGAAAACATTATTCCCAATACATACCAGCATTTGACTGTGTTTCACTAATACCTTGTTTTAAGGCGAAGTCTTTACCTACCAGAGGCACTTAGCGGAAAAATACGAAGCTTGCAATTTGAGACATTTTTTTTTGATAATTTACAATTTCAACTGTATTAATAATTAATAAATATGTATCTGAAAACATTAAGACCAGTGAAACTGCAAATAATTTTCAACTATAGGCGCGACGAATTTATGGACTGGCTGGCATTCGGAGAGAGAACGTCGAGTTGGGTACACGTCAATTTGTTTTGTGATGGCGACGGGGGGGTATTAATTCTTAAATCGTGTAAAGATGACTAAAAACGTTACCCATTTACTTGAAAAAGAAAACGTGTCAATGAATATATTATTATTGTTACTAATAGAACAATAAACAGAACATTAAATGGACGCATGTTGGACTTATATGACAAATTATATTTCGTTCGGCATGCCTCAAAAATACTAAAAAAATATTATAAAATGTGTAATAATAATTACTGTCAACAGTAAATCCATGCACGTGTAAATGGAGTGTTATAATATTACTGATTAAAGTTTACATATTTACAACAGTATTAAGTATCATCAACAAGTACGTTCAATCCTTCAGTATAATTGTTTTTATTTTACTTGCAGTGTAGACTTCAAGTTCTTAATATATCTGGTAATCGGCTGCTACATTTAGATGTATTGCCATTCCTGCATAATCTAGTGACGCTAATAGCCAGAGAAAATAAATTTAATGACTATGAATCACTGGGAAAGTCTATGACGAAGTTGATATCATTGAGAGAAGTCGATTTCAGTGGAAACCCCATGTGCACCAAACACAGATATAAGGAAACTATTATCACCAAATGCCCAAAACTTGGTTAGTATAAGATTAAATAAATATTACAGATCATAACAGCAGTCTATGGCAATGTTTATGGTTATACACCAAAGGGGTTCCCAGGGAACTCAGAAATAATGGAATCTGAAATACCTAACGGATCTGAAGAAGCAGGCAACCGATCTCGAGTGCGAAAGAATACAGGATAAAGTTAAACACGTGTTAAGAATACGTCATACATCGAATACTGACAACTGTTCTTGGTTTATGCAATGACGCTCATTTAATATTGGTGTATTGAATGTTGCAACACACACTATTAATTGCATATTTATAATGCGTGGTTAATTTTCATAGGACAATCACACATTAAAAACCCTGCGTCAAAATGTACTGTATTGGGATATAGCCTATCATTAATCTGTACTGTGGGGGTTCCCTTCCAAATCACTAAAGTCAGAGACATGTGATATCACGCTACTTGAAAATGTGTAAATTGCAGAAAATAAAAAACTTTCTATCACGCGTGAGATTAGTGGTATAGCGTGATATGCGTGAGGTGACTTCAGTGTAGTTCTGATACATACATACCAAGTAAAATGACATTGCACACTTTTTGCCCGTGGTGCATGTTTTTAGCTATATGTTTAATTGGCAGGGGTCACGGGTTATCTGGCTAACACAAAAGGGGCTCGCAACACGAGAAAGGTTTAGAACCAGTGCTTTAGTGGGAACTCTGATATTCTGCGGAACACCGTCGCCCTTAACCATAGCTATATGTAGGGGCCCCCCTTTAGGATGTGGGGGCCATGCCATGAGCTCATATGACGTGATGTGATACAAGCTTAAGAAGATATTATGAAGCACCAACATGTATTTCTAAATTTTTCAAATTCAATTGATTTACCTACATTCAGTATTCAACGTTTGTATTATTTTTAGAGTTATCATCCACTACTTTATTTTGGATGATTATTGGTCCAGAGAAATTGTTTTAATAATATTTAAAGTGTGGTTTTAATGTTACAGATACGATAGATGGACAGGTTGTATCAGATCCTACGAGAAGATTTTTAAAATGCTTTGACGAGAAACAGAAAGAATTACAGATAAAGAAATCTCTGCAAGCCAAAAAAATCCAGCAGGTTTGACATAACGCTCAAAATACATATTTATTTGTACAAGTGATTTTTTTTTATACCTACATAAATAACATTTTCTTATCTTATGTGTCCTTGAAATTATGTAATTTTGCAGACGCTCTCTGTGCCTGACTTTCTTCAGCCAGATAACACTTCTGCCGATGCTCAACTTGCTCTGTTAGAGTCCAAACGAATCGAGGCTGCTAAATCAAGACAATTGAGAAGTAACAATGCATTATATTTTACTGTTAATCTTTCGTGGAAGAACATAGTAATTAAATAAGCGACAACATTTTGTTGTTTTAGTATTAGTTTAGCTTCCAAATTTTATGTTTTAGATAAATCAATAACGGTTTCATCTGTCAGGATATTTACAATCGATCAGTCTCAATTTAGTCTCAGAGATCAGTTGAATATATGCTGACGGTCGAAAATGATGTTAATTTATGATACGTAACTAACTTTCTAAACATAAAACGTACTGCATGTGTAATAGCTTCCAAGACAGAAAGAAAGTGTGCATTGTGTTCTGTTAATCTATGTTTACTCTTTGTTCTCACATTATTGTTCTTTTCAGTTAAATCGAGTGAATCGGTGACTTCTATAATTCCAAGATGTTTTTGGCGTAATAAGGCTGGCGAAAAGGTGAAATTTGCCGAGGGGAAAAACTTAACACCTTTTGAAGATTTTTTGAAAAACACAAGTACAGATTGGCCATAAAATATCATTGTTATATGTAAAAATTTTAATGCACTACCTATAGGTACCTATTCATGTTGGGCCAAGCATCGCGAATGTTGGTGCCCTTTGATGTGTGTAGAAACATTGAAACTGCGTCAAAGTACATTCAATATTTGCCGACCACACAATGCGTATGTCACTCTCTAGCTAGAAGACGGTGACCACCTACATTCGCCTTGCTTAGCCCATGGTAAAGACCCAAGGGAAGTGTAATAAAATTTAATGGTATCCACCTAACATGATTGTCAGTAATGACATTTTTTTTGTTTTTATTTTTGAATCTTGGTTGAATGCAACAATTATTGTAATAATGAATTTTGTATTTTTAAAAGGTACTTAATTAAAATCTTTATTATATCACTGAATTCTATCTTTTTATTTGCATATATATCATTACAATCATAGAAACTCCAGGAGCTTCCACGTTTACACCAAAGTCACTAGTTGGTAATTAATACAAAAGAAAACCCTCTGCTATTCCCTTTCCTTCATCTTCATAAAGTACAGTTAAAATTCTTTGATTCAAACATACCTACCTAGTTGAATAAATTCACGAGTTTGCATATTTTCATGTTTGTCCTTATGCACTTTTAACTTTGAAAAAAAAGATAAGAAGAAATGAGACATTTTAGGGATAATCGCTTTTTAAGCATGTATAGGAAAATCATTAAAAATTTTGTAAAAAATATTTTACATTACAAATTTTACTACCTAGTCGAAATTTCCTTTTCGGAACTGATTTTTCAAAGTGGTATCACTTCCTACCCTATTAAATGTCAGACTAGCAACCTGACAACAATAAATATTGATCAAACGAAATGCGCACGGGAAATTTTACTTAAAATTCGCTATCGTACAGACTATTTTCGCTTGGCATATTATATCAATTTACACAGTTTCATAACTAGTGTCTCGAAAATTTTCCGAACGTACACAGGGTTAAAGGGTTGTTCGTTGGCAGTGTTGGTATTCATTTATTACTTGTTCCAAATAGAATCAATTATGACGTATAAATTATTGTTAATTTATGAATTCTATTCTTTATCACCACAAAATAAATGGCTTAGATCATCATAACCGCCCTAAGACGTGAATTTTTATTCCTAATGTCATTAAATGTCATAATGATTCTGCGAAAGTCCTTTAAAATAAAAACATGGCGTTATCAGCTGTCAAAAGCAAAATCTTCGAGTGTTTTGCAATAAGATTATGTGAACATAATATTCGATTTCAGACGCGCTGACATTGAATGATCTGTGTAATTAATAATTAATAATTTTATCTCATAAATCAATAGTATTGACAAATTATGGATTCTAGAAAATTGACGTAAAAGAATGGGAAATACAAGTCTTCAAAATCTAAAATATCTACATGTATTTTTTAATTACCCGCGGGTTGCATACTACGTAAACAGTAACATTAAATTGATATGAATGCAATACCTAAACCAGTGTTTAAAAAAATGTCTTATATGCGCACCGCTGTTGTCACTATAATTAGTATTTAAAAGTATCACGAATCATGCCGAAACGAATAGAATTTCACGTCATTTATGCAACGAGTAAGTACCGCCATAATTTTTATGTTTGAAGCTATCTGTCGACGTATTTATTACTCTCTTTATTTTAAAATACGGGTGTTTTTAAAATTTCAAAAGTCGCGCGCTTGGATTAGGCGCAAAAATAAAAACTCGCCTCTAAAATCGGTAAGGTGATTTGGTTAATCAAAATAAATGAAATTTAAAACCACCACAATCACAAAAAATACCCCTCGGAATCATAGGGGCTAGGAGGTGTTGGCCAGAAGCCCGAAAAATTAATTAAACCCTTTTGAGGCACTGGAAGCAGATACCCTAGCACCAATAAAATTGGGGGTCTAAAAGTTCGTATTGTACCTATATAAAAGTTCTCCTAGTTATTGAAATTAATAAAAAAATATATATGGCATCGGCATCAGTCGGGGTCGGTCCACTGCTGGATGAAGGTCTCCCCTAGCTTCTTAAACTGCTGCCACCTAGATCCATTTCACTTTATTAGTTTGTCTATCTAGTGGGTTTTGGTCCCTGTGTGCGTTTAGTACCAATAGCCAGCGCAGTGGCGCCCCAGGGCGGGGGGGGGGCAAGGGGCTCTGGCACCCCCCAAACATAAAAATTATCAGAATGATTTTAAACATTGAAATTGAAAGCCAATAAACTATACCTTAGGCTTAGACAAATAAAAGCACGGCAAAAAAAATTAATTTGTAATTCTCCATCACCCATTTTAGAAAAATTTCTTAGATTTTAATTTCTATCACAAAAATTTCGAAACCCTGATGTCGGGTTTTTTTAGAAACCCGATCCCTAATGGTACTGTCAAAAAATTCTCGGTGTACATCCGAATTCCGGAGTGGTGTAGGTCATGGCTGGGGAGGGCTGACCAGGCTCTAGCCTGGGGGCCCGGGCTGTGGGAAACCCAGCATGTCGGGTTGACCAGATAAGTGAGATAAACTCACATCATAAATTAGCTTTAATAGTAAAAAAGTCGCGCTATTATACTTCATGGCCATGAACATTTTAAATTATATAATCGTGTAATATATTTTCTGTTTATTATGTGTCGATTTATCGCTCCATTATTAAAGTAGATTTATTAAAAATCGCTTATAATTCACTGTATAAGTACCCTTAATTTGAACTAAAACACAATTTAAAAAATGTTAATGTAGTGTTTTTCACTGCCTTTAACCTTGGCGGTAGGTAGGGGCCAGCCAAATATCCTAGCCTAAGGGCCCGTTTCAGGATGTGGGGGCCATGGTGAAGGTACACCGAGTGCAATAGACAAAAGACCGATAAACGAGAAATTAGGCTGTGTTGTGTTGAGTAGGTTTGTGTATAAGTTAAATGCAATAATACTTTTTTTTGTCTATTTTCAATTAATATTTTGGAACCTCAATATTAAAAAACCAAAAATTGACAATAAATATTCGGCGAAAAGAACGACTACACCCACTACAGTCGGTGGTGGTGTAAATCAAAAGAACATTTTTTCAGTGGAATTCGGCATAAATATTGTAGCTCTCTAGACCGAGCGGGTAGCACAGTCGATATTATTTGAGTAATGTTTTAGCATACTAGGCGCACATGTCCAGCATGGTCGCTGTTAGTCACTTCCAATACACCAGTCGCCGATAACACGCTCAACGGTTACCGCCACTATGCCTCCAAAAAGACTAGAAGAAACTGTACAAATATACAGCCGTGTATTGTGAAAATATGTAAAAATAATTATATGAAGAAGAAAAAGAGCCTTTGGGACTAATTTACTTTCTCCACCTTGGGCCCCCCCAATATCAAATCCTAAGTGCGCCACTGGTCCAGCGATTGATTACTCACCGAGCAACATGTCCACTCCATTGCCATTTCATCTGCTTGGCGACCTCTATCGCATCGCTTACTCTTGTCCGCCCCCTTATCTGTTGGTTTCTTTTGTGGTCATTCCGCATTATGTCCAACAAGCACCTTTCCATGTCTGGATTTCCATGTTTTCTTGTCTTCCGATATTAGGATATGCAAAAATCATCCATGTTGCATGCATCAGCTAAATCCTTCATACCTGTAGCCCCTTCAAACAGAAATCTGGCCTTGTCTTATATTAATTATAATGTAAATATTTTTGTTTTTTTAATTAGATGTTAATTAAATATTACTTACTATTTTTGCTTCTATGCAGATTATTATGAGTCTCCACAGAGTGGAGGTTATCTTAATAAACTTTTACAATGAATGGTTGTTAGCCATTTGCCCAACCCATTGGGTCCATGCTTTGGATCATCAAACATACATTTAAATATTGCGACACTAGATCAAACCTGCTTTTCTGGATTTCTGAGTCAGGTATTCTGTCAACTACGTCACACTGGGGCATTTTTTTTTTGTAAAATTGTATTACATGTTATTTTAAATTTTCAACTCTTACGGGATGTGGTGGTTGAATTGTTCATATTCAGATGCGAGAGTTACAGATTTGAATCCCACGACTTCTGTAAGACAACAGCATCTCAAGCGAGTGGCTAAGTATTGATAAAATCTTAAAAGGAGGCCACGATATGACCGGAGCGCAGTTCCAGTTCATGAAATTCCCGAGATTATCGCTCCGTCTCGTAGAAAAAATAAGTTGACTATCTGAGCTAGGTTGGCCACATAACAAATAATCTAATATACCTACTTATTTTTATAAAACATACATAAAATTAGAAAAATATGTTAATATTTTCGGAAAATCATCGAGTGCTCCGGTTCGTAAAATATTCCATTACAAACGCTGCTTAAAGCGTCAATTACATTGAGCTTCTTTACGAGCTGTTTGTTGGCGAATTTATAATCTGCCTGTAAAGTCGCCCAGTGTAATCATCGAACAAGTTAACAAGCAGATTGTAAACACTACCGAGAAAAGTTGAAAGCCGGTCAACTTTACACGCTACACGCCGGCGTGTAGAGCGCAGTAGCAACCTCCCAGCAAAAAAACCAACTACGTTCTGTCAAAATAGTCGCTGGCTTATGGCTTCTCAGCGAATGGAAAGTTTTGTGTGTCATCATCATAATCGCAGTAGCTGAATCGCCCGCTATTAAATTCGCCAACAAACAGCTCGTAAAGTACCTCAATGTAATTGACGCTTAAAAGTGTTTATTATCTACTATTTCCACCCTGTAGAGGTCCAACTTAGAGTAAAAATTTGGGAACCTTTTTTTTTAATTCTATTAAATAAAGTTTTTTTTCAACATAATACATTGAACAAATAACTAAAAACCATTTCTCATAAAAATAATCTTATAATAAACCTCCTTGGGAGGTTATCAAAATCCATACCAGATTATAGAGTCATTGATGCTGATAATGAAGGGTGAAGAAAATAAATAAGAGAAATTTTTATCAGGCGAGGTGGCAGACCGGCCGGCCAGTGAACTGGGATGGGCAGGACCGGCGAGCCGCGGGTGGACGTCAGCGGGTGGTGCGGCAGCCCCACACGAGCTGGTCCTGCAGCTTAGCAAGAGGGCCGCTATCACTAGGGTACAGCTGCTTGCACATCAGCATCTCATTCGTGAGTATTCCTTCATATTACTTGCTGAGGCCCGGTTAATATATCTCGTCTCCCTGACGACTCATTGTAATGGATTGTGATTTCAGCGCAGAGGATCGAATTCCTGGTGCATGACTCGGAAGGGGGAGCCCCCCGCACGCCCAGCAGCCCGCAGTATGAAGCAGTGGGGTGGGTGGCGCTGGCAAGCGGTGGAGGAGGAGGCGACTCGGCTGCGGCGCGTGAACTCCGGACAGCCTCCGTCCCCAGAACACCTGCTCGCTATCTCCGGTTGAGGCTCTCTGAGCCTCACCAAAATGAAAACAACACGCTAAATCAGGTACGTTGAAATATTAAAATCCACTTCGTACTTTCATTTTTCTCCTAAGATAACCAAGGGCACCTCTGTTCGGTGTAGTTTTCCATGGTAGCCATGTAGTGTATGGTATATTCAAATAACAGCATTCATTTAAAAAATTGGTGTTGAAAGAACATCACAGTGCTTTTGTTCCTCCTCTTTTCTGAAAAGAGGTCGATCGAATACTGGAACAGTTTGATCCAAATGTATATTATTCATACTTATGTGCCTGCGTGTCCTCAAGCATTGACTAACCTTATAGCGCCTGTACAGGTTACTACATTTACTGGCAGCAATAGTGCGTATTTTGAACTATCGTGACAATAACTGTTTTCACATAAAACTGTCTCTCCAATCTCATTCTTCAAGAGTAAGCGAGACGCAATGTTGTCATTTATGGTACTATTTGACAGGTAGTGAAAATCAGTTATCCTCAAAATAACGTGTATAGTTCGTTTTTTTGGTGGCAGATCGAAAAAATCCCTACTGTCGCATGACAATTATTCTGAAGCTTCCAAACTTTTTTGATTCATGCATGCAAGCTTGCAACTGCAGGATAATACATGTTTGCCCATACATTTTCATGTTATGGCCTCGATAATACTTACTGTCAAAAGTAAATCCATGGAAGTGTAAACGGGGTATTATGCCAAATGTTAGTAGAAGTATGAAAAACAAGCGACAATTTTATTATCATTATTGTTTGGTACCTTTTAGAATGTCTTAATTAAGTCTAACTTAACTTAAACATCTATGTATTTGTCCATTAATCATGATATCCCCAAATATATCCCGCACTGTAAGAAGAGATTGTTACTTTTTTACAACAGCACAGACAACTAATCTTTGTAGGCAACCGTAGACAATGCGTAAAAGTGTATTATTTTTACACAACATGTTGGATAATGACAGTTGCTGAAAAATGATAAAAAGGATTATAAAAGTGCACATAGGTTTATATTGTAATTTGTTGTGAAATAAATAATTTGTCTGAAATAATCAAACATGACGTCTTCTTAATTTAATTGTTTCAAATGTATGACTTTTATGTATTGTCCACGCTTGCCCTTAACATTTGGTTGCGTGTGGTCTTGTCAAAATGTAAAGGTTGCTACTACAGAACAAGATATGCTTACCAAAAGTCTCAATTGTGATCTTTGCGCGATCTATGATTGACCCATGACACAGAAGCGATTCTCAGTAAGCATCACACACTCGCTGTTGACATCCGAGTCACTATTTGGTAGTTGCCACATTAGACAATGCTAAATTTTCATTGCTTCATTGGTACATTAACCCTATCTATTGTATAAATTATTATTCCAGGTGGCTCTGATGGGGGTAAATATTTTCGGTATAGAGATGGACCCCGACGAGACTGCCGGCAGAGACGGATCGGAGACAGCTTCGGTGAAGGAAGATACCGAAAATTATTCCCCATACGATGATCTCGCGTTCATTATGTATGTGGACAATGAAATTGCCGCCATTATTCGAAAGCTGGAAGTGAAGAAACAATCTGCCATTTTGGGTATGTAATGTTTTTATATACCGAAATTTTAAAAGTCATACACATTGTGTAGCTCTAGTATTTGTTTTTCCAAAGCGACAATATGTGAAATGTTCAGGAAACGAAAAACATTTCATTACCTTATATGAATACGTGTATTAATTAAGGCTCTAAGTACCAAAAAGTAGTATTACCTGTAGTTACAAAATACCGAGTCATTGCAGTAAAATTGCATGAAGCAGGTCTTTTGATAAATGTGGTTTCACAGTGTGAAGCAATTACGGTAGCTTCTATAATTTTAGGTATTAAGAACCCGCAAGTGTCACCACACCATCGTCTTTTATATTGAATCCCGTTGACCACTGAAGTGGTACTTACACCATTATAAATAAAACACGCCAACGGACTTACAACGTCGACAGGTTTTAATATTTTGTTGCATTTTTTTGACTTGCTTGAGGCACTTAGACCATAGTCGAAGTTATTGGCATTGGTATGTAGAACATTTTTCTATAAAAATATCAGTTTTTATTTTTTTGGTACTTAGCGCCTTAATTAATACACGTATTCATATTATTTCAATGCTGGAAGATCTTTCATATTTATTTATTTTACATAGTGAGAGAAACATTATATTAGAACATACATACTCATTTAATTATGAAGAATTTATATTTATTTAACAGCAGATTCTGCACTTTAGCTTTAAAAATATACAATGTATTCAAACGGCGGAAATCAGTATAATGAGGACGTAGTTAGTAGAGCTAGACAATGATAATATTAGACAAGGACAAGTGATCCGTTGACCAATCACGTAGTAGAGGGGGTGGTAACCTTATAACAACCTCGGCGCAGTTTGGTCCGCACATTGGAAAGGCTAGTTCCGAATGATTGTTTTGTACCGTGGTTTCTTGGACATTTTTTAAAAACATATCTCTGTTTCTAATGAAAAATATAATATTTTTTTTAATGATTTCGATGCGTTTATGCATAAGAATATGAATTGCATTAAAAAGTCAATTTCGCCAAAAATGGAGCTTCACAAAACAAATACTAGAGCGACAATTACTTACCACGGGTCCTCATCTGTGGCGGAATGTCTGCATCCAAACTGTGGGGATTACGGATTTGAATCACGCATCTGGAAAAATTACATGTTGGCTGATCAAACACATATTGATAATACATGTTAGAGTCGTACTTTTGTTGTTATTGTGTTGATGATTGCATCTGAAACAAACTACTCCTAAAGAAGTATTGTATGCGTTTAATAGAGGAACGTTTCGAGTACGCCCGCAAACTGAAAGCGGCCTGCCTGGTGCTGGGCACCGGGGGAAGAGTGCTGGGAGGGCTTCAACTGCAGAAGAGACTGGCTGCAGCAGCCGAGCAGTACGAGAGAGCCACCAGAAAGAGGGACGCCATCGCTACGGGCCGCGCTAGACTTGCCGCCGCTGTCAATTTGGATTCTCTTTTGGAAAGCAATGGGGTAAATCATTAAATTGTCAAACAATTTCAAGGATATGCTAATTTAACTTCATGTACAAGGTATAGCTGATGATGCTATGATATGATGCTGTTTAAACTGTGTGTAGTTTCAATTCTTCTTCATACTGTAATAGAGAATTTTCAGACACATACATACATTTCTATATCAGTTTTTAGTCTCTGTTGTGGTACAGTGATACTATGATTATTTAGTAGTGAAATCTCTAAAATTATTCATGTTGAACAAATAAATAATATTGAATTATTTTTCACAGCCCAATACTCAAAATGATGAATATTCTGTGGACGAAAATCCATTCTCTGTGGAAACTCTCACCTTCCCGACATCTAATCTAAGTTTCGATGCTCCGTCTCCTCCTAATGTGATGAGGGCGGCGTCTTCCTCGAAAGACTGTCAGGAGACGACCGAAAGCCACTCTAAGAAAGCTCCACAAGCCTGTGACGATTCTGTTCGATATTCCAACACTGAAACCGTCCAACCAACCAGCATCGTCATGGACGAAAACAGGATATACTATGTCAAAGACGAGATTATTCCTCACAAAAATGTACACCGTAATACGCAGGATGAAGTGCGGACTGATTCCAATTCGACAGATCGAGAAGCTATGTATAAAAATAAAGCTGTGAACAATTTAAATAATGGGGACAGAATTATGTCGCCGTATTGTGAAAAAGAACACGTCTACGTGGAAAATTCGCATTATCCTGTCGATAAAATGAACGGGCATCAAAATATCGTGCAGAGAGCGATCCGCAATCAGAACGATACGAATGCAAATAATTCTGTTAATAATTCATGCGAAGTCATCAACAGGATTTGTTTTGAAGATCAAATAACGGTCGATACCGGAAACGGCGATTTGGAATACGGCGGAGGGAAAAAGAATCAACATTCTTTCAAGCCCGGCATCACCAATTGTAAGGAGAAAAATGATTTCATTCTTATGTCAAGCGGCGGCGGTAACCCTGGGAAACTTGCGAGTGCCGTGAGGGAAGGAAGCTACTTTAACAGTCCTGCCAACAGTGTCAGCCCTACGAGTTTACATTACAATCCTGAAGCTTGCAGAAACGGTAAGTAGAATGCTCCACATACATCCATAAGTAAAGCATATTATCATTCCAATTCTAACTTAATGTAAGGTGTGATTTATTTAGTTTTGAGTTAATCGAGATTTAAGATTTTAACTAAAATATATTATGTTATAGCACAATATATTATATATGTAGTACTGGTCCTACTAAAGTCTAAATGGACAAAACTAGTTAATTGTAATTGTAAGTGACTATAATTAAAATGTTGCATTTTATTTTAATTAACGACACATAAGTCGCAGTAAAGACAATTGCTGGACGAATCTAGTTATAGACCAAGAGACCGATGAGTCGACGAAGCAGTCAAGTTCTGCGGAACAACATGGTAATTCAAGAGGAATGGAATCCTGGAGAGGTCTTCATCCAAGCTGATTTCAATAAATGCTTTATTAGTTAGTTGATAACAATATTTTTTTATTCAATGAACAATGCACAAGAGATAAGAGTGTAGCATTCTTTATTCAATATATATAATGAGGTTGTTCCAAATTATGTTTCTTTATTTATTTGTTATGTTGATCGTCATGGTCAACGTGTTAATTAGATAACACGGAATATGGGATCATTGAGATGTGTCTGGTTCCTCGCTTTGTAAGTTGACATCGGTCCTGCGGTCTTTCAGGGCAAGGATCGCCGGCTCAGAACAAGGCAGGGAACGGCACTATTACCGTGGTGAAGAGGCGTAACCGAAGCGCCGGTCCGCCCGTCCCCGCTCATCACAGGTCCAGCTACGAGGCTTACGAAGAGAGATTGGTTCCTGCTCTAAGGCAGTGAGTTTTCACCTTTACTGATAACTTGGTAGCCATGGCGAATCATCGATTATCTATTGACAGGCTGCATCTCAAATATTTTATGATTTATTTATCTTCAATTTCATTCAAGTCATTGGTACACAATTTTACATTAGATTATCTGCCTACTGAAAAAGAGATCCTTTTTAACATTCCTAAATTTTAACATCGGTAGTTTTAATATGTACTAAAATATAAGTATGGCCAAAGCGTGTCTAATAATTTGGGGTGATTTAATCATATCAATTTGACAGTTTAAAAACAGATGAAAGTTTTCCTGGTGCCCTTTTAATAGTTTTTTGTACTTGAATTTTCTATATACATTATGTATTACTAAAAGTCCAATCTGTCCATATCTGTCAAAGAACTACTGTGCCTGTTCAAAAAACAAAACAGCCAATTTTCTATAAAGAAACGTTCTGTCGCAGTTCTCACACCAACGAATTCCTCCGAGGATGTCAGACGGAGCAAGCCGAACCGACCAGAGGGAGACCGAAAATGGGAGAAAGAGAGAGGAAGCAGGCTGCTCTGCCCATTCTTATTTTCGGAGAACAGTTGGTACTGACCGTTAATTATCTTTTGGAATTACATTATCAGGCACATAATACTAGATTATAATATTAGAATTCCTATTTATGCTGATGTTTTCAAATAGCATATGAATATAAACTCACTTCACTTCCTCGTTTTAAAATTGTATGTTTCGAATTTTAGGTGGAAAAAATATACTCCAAGCACTATGCTGAAAAAGAAGAAGGACTTCAAGATCTTAAGGTATACATAATTCATACTTGTCGTCTTCTCTAAAGTTGACTACAGACTTAACTGCATACTTTTTGCACAAGTACGTTTAATTAGAAATTCAAATATTTTCATGTCGCTTGTACAATCAAAAGATCAAAATCAATATTATCATGCATACGCTTATGTATGCTCAAGTATGCAGTTACATCTGTAGCCGACTTAACATAAGTTAAAGTTTGGTTAAGTAGGTGTCCATGCGGGTAAGGATGTCATATTGAAAGATAAAGTATTAATATCTGGTGTTGGTGTCGTCGCAAAGGAAAGTATTGATACGAATTAACATTGTTTAGGTTAAGGTTATGTCATTTCTAAATGTGCTAAATCAGGGGTAGTCAACCTTTTTATACCTACCACCCACTTTTGTATCTCTGTTAGTACCTAGTAAAATTTTCTAACCGCCCACCGGTTCCACAGTAATGGTGATATATAAATGAATTTTTTTTTGTATTTCCTGAAAATATTCAATGGGCTTGTCCTTATCATTTGGATGCTTTGTAGAAAGATGTTCTCGCAATCGACTTGGCTTCGTTGCCTCATTGGATAATGTTTTATGACACAATAAACACATTGAAAGTCCAAATAGTATATTTTCTGAAATTTAAATTGCCATGGGGAATTTTATGTGAACTGTAAGTATGTAAACTGTAAGATGAAAATGTTTTTAAAACCCCTACCGCCCGCCATGAAAGCTGGAACGCCCACTAGTGGGCGTTAGGGACCAGGTTGACTACCCCTGTGCTAGATAAACAAAATTCAACATGCTGATATGATGTGAGGTGAGGTTAATACTGTTTACAAAAGTCCAAAAAAAATGAAATGAATACCTATTAAAAGAAAAAAATTTGATTTCTTTCATTGTTCTAAAGAGACTATAATAATGGAGAATTATCATCAAAACTAGAGATCTATTTTAATTCTAATTTTACTAGTAAATTATATGTGAAAAGGGGTGACATTAATTCTGTAAATATGTATGTTTTATTTTGTCATGGCGGTTTATAGGGTCTGATGCATTTGAACCTGTTAATTAATGAAATTAAAAAATATATATGTATTATTACGTCATCTGCTCTCTATTCAGATAGCAAATTATTGGAATTCCTACAAATTGTGTTTGGTCAAAATAAATTGCGCATAGCATAATTCAGTGTTGTGCGGTTAGGCGGAGTTGCGGTCGTTTGATGGCAAGGTGGTGTGCGGTGCAGCAGCGCTGTCGCCCAACAAAGCGGCGCGGGCTGCTGCCATGCTGCTCCACAGGACACTGCGCGACCCCGTCTTCTCCGTCTACAGCTCGGCTGCCCAGCTCACCAGGCTCTTCTTCACCGACTTCGTTGACGGCCGGTAACGTATCACCCCTTTCATTTTCTAATATACATATATTATGCCCAAAGATATTGTAGAATAACCCTCTTCTATTACAATGGAGACTTCACATAGGAACGTAACCAAAAAAAAATACTAAGACTAATGATTAAATTAGCTACAAATCATTTCACAATGCATATTTATTTGTAGCAAACTTCATACTTTTGTGCTTTGATAGTTATTTGCCAGGGCTGCGCTGATATAAATAATACATTGCATTCCTGTTACAAGCACAAAACTAGTTTTTTTTTTACTATGAATTATCATAATAAAGAAAATTTACACATTTGGAAATTTGTACATTATACACACGGTGTAAAAAAAAGTCTAAACAGGACACCATCTAGTTTATGTTGCCATGTGTCAATGCTGTCAAAGTTAATTTGTCTATGGTTACCAATTGAACCACATTTACATAAATGCCACGGTCCATACATACCATCAAGTGCTCTAATACTAAAAAATGATAAGGATCCCTCTAGAGTTTAAATAGTCCAAGCTCTGGATATGATACACTGTAAAATTACAGAATACGGTTTGATTTTGAAACAAGTATAGAAATACATTCGAACTTGGTTATTACGAGGAAGATGGGACTGACTGAATTTGCTCGTTATAAGCATTACTCGTTATATAATATTTTTCGCGCCACGTTCTATTTATGCATAGAATATAAAAAATCTGAAAACCATCATAAAAATCCCCGAAACAAGCATGGCATTCATAAACTACAAAAGGAGTTGTTTATTGAAATGAAGTGATAAGCCGCCAGCGCTGGTAGGTACCTACTGACTTCACAAAGCTTGGATTTTTTACATGCGCCACACCAATTAGGTACTTAGACACTTACCTAGGGTCATAAACGTAATCCGATCCCAGTGGCATCGGTCTAGTTAACTGCCGGGTCGGATTTTATTGCTTAGGGTCGAAAATGTTGTTTTTAAACGATCGATACATTCACAGTTTTGCTCGGTATACCCGAAAAGTAGCTCGTAAAAGTGAATAAATGTATGGAGAAAATCATAAAGTAAAATGTCAACGAATGTTTCCTCATTACATCCGAGATCTCGCTATTTCCGTGATCGTAATAACCAAGTTCAACTCTACTGTTAAAGTATAATAGTTTTTAGCGTGGATGTTTACGCTGCATGTGTACAGTTTGGAGAGGTAATTTATTATGTTTAAATAATAACCATTTCAGGGTGAACGCTGGAGAGGTGTCCCGCAGTGTTGAGCGGCTGGTGCCAGAATTGCTGTCCCGTGCGGGTGATCCCGCCCCCCGGGTGCACTCCCTCGCAATGCACACTCTCCTTACTATGGCCGACTGCCCGCCTGTGAGGTCTGTATGCACCCGCATTAAAAAGAATGATTAGACAACGCTTTAAACGACTTCTGACTCAGAAGTGAAATACTAACGCGACGGATAATCTGATCTGGTCTCATTTTTATTTTAAACTATAATTGATTTAAAAAAAATAATATTATATGAATACTAATAAACGAGAAGAATTATAGTAAAGCAGTAGTTCCCAAATGAACGCCCAAATATTTTATTTCTGAAATTCATATTAAATGAGTGTACTATGAAACAAGGAGGGGAATAAAACATTTAAATCTCCGATAAGTTGACTCAGTTCTCAGTTGACTCGCCCCTACTTCAAGTGTCCTAGTTCCAAAACAGTTCAGACAATTATTTATAATTTGATCTATCTGGGTACTCAAACATCCTGAGCTAGTTAACAGAGCTGCAAGATAAGTCATATTCATTTTTAAACTGACTGCGGCTAGTCGCTAACGTAACCGCTGTACCCGCGGTCAGCCGTCTTGCGGATAACCGCGAATACAACCGCGACTCGCGGTTAGCCGCAAGGCGGCCTGCCACTAGTGCATATGAGCAAACCATATATGAAGGAATGTTTTCATTGAAGTCATCCCTTATCGGAGGTCGACCATTGGCAAGCCGATTTTCTCTTTATTGACCTGCCTTTTTTCTTAATATATAGTTGGAATAACTTACCTTAGACGAGCGGTTAATTAAATAATAAAATTGATTTGCAGAAGTCTGACGATAATACCAGGATATCTGGTGCGGCCGCTGACAGCTGGGACAGCGCCCCGTCTTGCTCTTTCGCGCCTCCTCATGGTGGAGCAGCTTCTGCTCAACCACGGGATGGACAAGACCAGGTGAGCCACCGCCGCTTTTACTTTCCCTTTACATCGGTTACTTTTGGATAAACAGTCTAAACGTAAAATATTTAGGAAGAGCAATTTACGATTACAGAAAATGTATTTTTTGTGGTAACATGTTGAAATTAAATTAATTAAATACATTCTAATTACCAGTAATCTTTTAATGTAATCTAAATTGAGTTTTTACCTATTATTCATTATCATCAAAAATGGAGAATGGAAAAAACGGAGCTGGTTTTTTCGTTTTTCACTTTTCCAAGTTTGATGTGACACTTTTGTGGTACTGCGCGTAAAGAAAACTTTACTACAATTATAATTGATAGTCAATATATGTTGCAGTGGGTTAAAGACGCGTGCTGTGGCAGAGCTGGGAGCGGGGGGGCTGTCGCACGGGCAGGGCGCAGTGCGACGTGCGGCAGAGCGGCTGCTGTTGGCGGCGTACGCGCGAGCACCTCGTCTTGTGCGCGCACAGCTGCCGCCTGACGACCCTGTCACCCGCCGCAACCTGCTGTACCGCCATCTCTTCGAGGGCTTCGACCGCCTCGATCGGAGGGTGAGTGGACCAGGCAATGTTAATATTACACTCCTTCAAAATTACATCAGCACTCTTTCTCAGTCTACTGCTCTTTCAAGAAAGTGTGATATGACTGCCACCATCAAATTTAATGTATTGTAGACTTAACAATTTGTGCAATTTAATTAATGCGTATAGAAACTTTAATCGATTAAAATTAATGTAGACTGAAAGTTACTGAGAAGGGTGATTATAATATTTTTCTGATTCATATTGGTGTTAAAATGATTCATGTTGATGAAAATGATTTTTCCAATACCTTTACTTTAAATTAGGTAAAATTTTTTCACAAAGGAAGTGAAAGGAAACAGATTAAGAAGACGTACTGATAAAAATGAGTTTTATTTATTAAAATTTGACTATTCCATCACAGAAGCGAGAAGAATCTATGGGCGATGAGCCGGGGGGCGGCCAGTACCTCGGTGACCCGGCCGATAACCTCAAAATGATGGAGTCTATGTCCTCGTCTTCTATCCAGATGAGTGCGTCCCAGATGTCAATGTCTGCCTCCATGTGGTCGTCAACAGGGGCTTCCGGCTTCGGCTCCCTCTGCCGCCCCAAGAGCAGCCTCAAGCGGCCCGCATCCAAGAAGTCCTCCACCGCCCCCTCCGTGGGGTTCAACGGTGTTAAAGACGACACCCAGTATCCCGGTTACAACAAGCTGCGTCTGGACAGCGCCGTTAGCCCCAAGCACCAACCGAAAGCCAACAGGACGCCCTCGCAGAATCCGCGCAATTACGTTCTAGAAAAGAACTGGCAGAATAGCGTCATGATGCAGAACGGAAACTTCTGTCCTCAATTTGAAAATGGCGATCAGAGCGACAGATGGGACAGAATCGACGATGAACGCACTGTCGACGTTATCAAGCAACGCAGGAATGGTGAACCGACTAGGAATGAACGAGAGGTGCTTGTCAACGGGAAAAATAATTGTCACATGCCCTCCCCGGGGACCCGCAGAGGTGGAACGGTAGCCAGAAATCTACACTCCAATATTGTCTTCGATAACAGGGAGGATCAGGGTGATGAGGAGGGCCTTCCCGATGGAATCAGGAAAATGAAGATGGCCGACTCGCTGGACAACATGGCTGATATCGCCAAGAATGACGACAGGATCACCGCCAGTCCCACCGGGAGCCTCAAGCGGAATGGGAACGCTAAGAGCGTCATCTACAGAAGCAAGTCTGGGTCAAATGTGCCCACCTGCTTCCACGATGACCACTTCGACAGCTTCGATGACAGTCAGATGGAAGCCGACAGCTTGGAGTACTGCAAAGATGCGCCCGATGATGAAAGGCCTGCCGCCGACCGCCACTATCACAGCAATGGCAGCTCTCCTGAACTCCATAACAAGTGAGTGAGTTTTGTTCAGTTGCAGAAAAACCATGTCAATTTGGTTGATTTGAAATTCTATTATGTGCCTTCTTCATACCAAACAGCATAATTGACTCAAATTTTTTTATTTCGGTCTTCCTTCCAATGCATATATGATTTTTTTTTACCAAACTATGTTGATTAAATTATGTCACTGCTAACTTCAAGCCATTTAATGTTGAAATGTTGGTGTTTTATTATTATACATATGCGGTTATTTTGTTCCCAAGATTCCAAAACATGTTGATAGATGCGGAATAAACTAAAAAAATCAGAATGTCATTTGCAAGGCTGAATTTACCATAGTGCCATGGAACAGGGCCCTCAACTGTCGGGACCCCTGCCCTGATCTCCTTCATGTTGCACTATATGAAACACTATTTTGAAACAACGTTAATAATTTTGTGATTATGGACTTATCTTGCAGATCGGATGTACAAGAAGAAGAAGGCCAGTGTCCATTTTGTCTGTGCAATGTGGCAGAGGGAGACCTAGATGTCCACTACTGGAAGGTGTGTCCATTGCTCGGGAGGTGTACTGCTTGCAGGGCACCACTGGAACTCAGAGTCATGTCTCAACACCTCACGGGTGAGGGTCCTATAATGGTTAAATTACATGAGCAGGTTCACCTACTTTGACCGATTGACTGAGAAATGTCATTTTTAATCATTTCATTGAGTCATGAGCATAGAAAAGAGAGAAAAATTTATATTGTTGCCCAATCCAACTCAACGAACGAAGCCATAGTGCAGATATAGAATTTATCTAAAGATGGTGTTAGTTTCCACCCTATCTACGTTTCTATCTCTATCTCAGTGTGACAGCACGTGACGTGATATAATAGCCAATTTCCTTCTAACAACCAAATCTTCTAAGAATTGTATAAATAAAAAGGGTGTTGAGGTACCCGGGGTTCCAGCGGCTAGCTCAGGTGTCCATCGAACCCCGGATTCACAAAAAAAGATATTTTAAATTGAGGAGAAATTAAATGAAACCACGTCTGTCTCGTGCGTAACTTGGTATTCTCTTATATTTTACATTTTCTTTACACGTTTATATATTTTGTTTTAACAATAAGTTTCGCAGGTCCGTACATGTTGGAAAAGGGACGCTTACTAACTTTCTTTTTTTTTCCAAATTTCGCGTACCCACGCCGTCCAGCAAAAAGGACTCTCGTGATTGGCCAAATTTTATCGCGTGATGCTTTTGATTTGACGAATCACGAGGACGACCCCGGCGCAGGCGCGTGGACATTTGAACGTTGCCGGCAAGCGCGGCAAAATTTATTATATTTGAATAAGTACTTATATTTAATCTTAAAATTATCTCTTTCATCCATCATCATTTATACTTTTTAAATTAAATTAAATTTATCTTAATTACACGTCCGCCCAATATGTGATTTTCACACACCGGACGAAGGCCTTTACTTATGAATAAGAAAAATTACGTAGTTGAGCAAGGAATCAGATTAGATGTTTTATGAAGCCGTTTCTAGAGGTCAGGGTTACGTTTCGACTTATGACTACTAAATGATTATTTTACACCGGGAGAAGCCCGCCTGTAACAGGGGTGTATCAGTGTCATACACATTTTTATTTTTTTAAATATTTATGATAAAAATATAAGCATAAAATACATTAAAATTATGAAATATTCAAAAATATGTTCGCTGCATTAAAGCTTAATTACATTGGCAGACGCGCAGATCCAATGATCCACGCCGACCATCGTGACCAACGTCTTTACACTATAAGCAATTACACACAACAATTCGATCGTGTTGGTCCTTGTTTTTGATTGGTTTAAAGTAAACATAGTGTTGCTATTATTAAAAATATAGGTTGACCGAAAACTATTTCTTCGTTAGATTGGTCGCTACACTAAACAGTTTTCCCTCACAATTTTACGTCAAAACTCAGCTGTCAAACCTAACCTCGTAAGCAGGCGGTTGCTTCGGATATTTTCGTACGTTCTCTTCATGAATCGTGGCAGACGGAAATAGGATTGGTTCCAAATTGCTCACGGATCGTTTACGATCCCGGAAAACCATAGATAATAGATTTTGGCAATCATGGCAGATGATCAGGCCAGACGCAATCTGCCAATGTAATTTGAGCATTAGAGAATATATTAATAAACTAAATTTTAATAATAAACGTAACCATAAAATAATATGTAATAATTTAGAATCTTTTAATGACTTCTTTTTTTAATTTTTAGTTTGTCTTTGACTTTTTATAATGTTTTAGATATGCATTGATTAATTATAACACTTGTCTCAAATTACAAGGTTCGTATTTTCCATCAGGTGGCTCTGGTAGGCATTCACCTAAACAGCTTTTGGTTCTCCATCAGCTCTTAAAATGCAAAAATCATCACTTAGTTTTTGCTGATATTCTTAAATCTTTGTGTCAGCTATTAAAGTGTGTTGTGTTATTGTCATTTGCAGAAGACTGTCCTCTAAGTGGTGAATACCGACACTGTTCTCGCTGCAAGGAAGCAATCAATGTAGAAAATTATCAACGGCACATAGCGGACAATGATTGCTTAGGTGAGTCAGCTTTGAATGTCTGGTCTTAGACAGGACCTAAAAAGTGTAAAAATTACATACCATATCGATTCCTTAGCCTATTAAAGAAGATGATCACTAAAGACCGGATCTTTCAAGTCTTTAACCGTCAACCCATAAAAAAACACATTAAAATGGTGGACGAATCCAATATCCTAAGGAGACTTTTGCCCAAATGATTCTTAGTATGGATTTCTACAATTTGTCAGTTGTTTTTTCTGGCAGCTCAGGTGCGATGGTAATTATTGTAATTAAAATAATCGTCTTGCCAATATTTTAACGCGACGTGCGGGCGACGTCAAACGAATTCAAATTCGCAAACTGTAATTAAAAAGGTCGCATTACAAAATTGATGGTTTGTTTTATTGCAGGTAAGTAATGGTAAACCATTTTTATAAAATGCGTGTAGAATATGTTTTTTCATAATTAAATATCGAATAGCTTTTGCGTACCTACCACTAATATAAATACAAATATTGAAAGATTTTGTCCGCTGACCCGTTTTATGTTCTAAGTGTATCATATTGATACCTATTAGTATTACCAAGCAACAATACCGTACCTACATATCGATAAAAAAGTCACATACCTACTTGTTTATTTCTTTAGATATTTAAGTATTTTGAGGATGCTCTGCCCAAACTGGTCTATTTGATTATAAACTATTGACATTGAAGAATTTCATCAAATCGATCGTAAGAAATTTCATCTTCAAAATACCAGTGGCGTACATCTGTAGATGCGAAACATCCCTGAAAATATTCGTTTGAACCTACTATTATAATATTATGTATTGCGTAAGCCGTAATTGCATTCTTCTAAAGGTTTTGCAATATTATATTGCTTCAGATTTTCACTTAGTCATTGTATTACGTTAATATTTATTGTTGTTTAATTTAATAAAACGCATTTTTTTGTAGTACTTATTCCACTTTTAATCAATAAATTATGACCGGTTTCGTTCGCATCAGAGGGACATTTTCAACTGAACAAGGGAAGATTCAGTTGAAAATGTCCCTCTGAGGCGGACGAAACCGGTCCTAATTTATTGATTAAAAGTGGAATAAGTACTACAAAAAAAATGGAGCCATTGTCGAAAACTACCCAATCAAGATTCGTAACTGGACAAAATCTGACATTCGAATGAAATTTTCAAAATGGCGTCCTATGGTAGTTCGTAGTTCCATTTTTGTTCATTCTACAGGTAAGTTTGTAGGTGTGTAACGTTAAAAAAGTCCTGCCGTCCCATTTAATACATTGTACGCTAAAGGCGCGCCGATTAGGTGGCCATTCGACAAAATTAGCATTATATTTTTATATTTTTTTAAATGTTGTAATTAAAAAGTAATTATCTGATATATGATTATATTATGTATTTGATTTAAATACTTACATATTATAAAGTGTAAAGAACTATTCATCACATAAAACGACTGGTACCTAGATACATATTTCATTAAAACACTTTATATGTACTTTCGTACTTTTTCCACGTTTATTTCATAATTTTGATATTTAACCGATTTTATCCTAATGGACATTTTCAATTGAATAACATTACAAAATATAGGTAGGTACATATTATTGCATAAAAAGTCAATTAATTAAGTATAGATAACGTGGGAGTCGTTGTTTACTTGAACTAACTTGTTGGTGATATTTGTCCTTATTTATTAAATGACTGATTTATATACATTATGAAATAGCGCAAATTCATCACTGAAAAATTTTCTGTGTTTAAAATTCACCTACCTCAGATATTAAAAAAGGTTCCCTACCAATGACAAATTTTGAATGTGGTTTTATTGTTTTCAATCGCATGATGAATACAAAAAGTCCACTACTTAAAAATGAGTTATTTTCCATACGATAGTATGTATCATCATCAGCTGTAGTATATACCAATATTGTATATAAATTTATGTTTACCGTGGATTTACAAGAATAAAATTACAAAGCAAAGGATAATCTTAAAAAAATAACAATGCAATGTGCTTTTAAAACAATATTAATAGCAGGTTTACATAGTGCATTTGATAGTCACGCAGCCTTCGCTATCGAGGGTTGACAATTATATATTGTATGTGCCATATTATAATTTTTAGGAATATTATATTTCATCCATTATTGTTATTTTTAAGTTAATAAGTCAAAAGAATAATATCAACTAAGATTTAATAACAATAAACAAAAATGCAAAATGTACAATAACCATCGTAAGTTGTGATAGTTGTGTGACGTCTCAATATAAAGTGATTTTGTGGACGAAAAATCAGTTCAAAAGTGTACCTTATATACCTTCTAGAGGAAAACGTGGTATAATGGTCCCTATATCTAACGGGTACGAGTGGCAAAAACATTAATCAATAAGTTCTAATTGATTTATGTTTTGTACTAGGTATTCTATTTAAGTCATTATTTACGACCCGGCGTATGCCTTCTTCGTGCACTATGCGCACTCACCGATCGTAAATGCACATTGACATCGAAAAAAGCTAATTTTCGTTTATATAGTAATTTAATATAATAAAAGAATGTGAAAACCTTCTTACCTATTAGTAAAGGATCAAGTAAAAAACAAATTTTGATTATCTGAAGTGTTTGTGAAAACCCGCAATGAATATCTTACATACTATTAATACATTCAATATGTAAGCCCGTTAAATCGTCATTTCCCGTAAACAATGGAACCAGCTAATGTGAAATATCACGAAATATACCTACTCACTAAATACAAAACAAATCCATAATCGTCAAAACTGAAGTGATGTCGGATTTTAAGAAAATACGTAGATCAGTTAACAAGCGCGCAGGTTAAGTTTTTTTTGTTTTTTCTACCATATTACTATAACATCAAATTATAGTTTCATGTGTGAACTCCCAGATTGGATAAAGCAATGAGCTATTAGGGAAGGTCAACTTGTTAAGAAATGGTAGGCACTGCAACTGTGTTATACCTATTTATATCTAATATTTCTTGATAAAATAATTTATTATCAATGGTATTAGGTACTATATATACACAATGTGTCAATGTCGACTAATTATGATTGTGTCATTTTGATAACTTCCGAAACAATTCATTGAAATAATACTATGATATATAATTTATAGTATTAGGGAGTAGCAATTAACAGAAAACGCATATACTTACATATTTTGCATGATGAATATAAAGTGTTTGAAAATAGCCTATCAAAATGTCAAAAAAACATTACAACATCAGTACCTATATATTAAAATTGAATATCTCAACATGTCCAACCACTTGCTTGAAACACAAAAGTACGATTTGAAGTATCTTTCGTACGAAACTTTTTCTAAATGGTTTCATTAACCACGTAGGTCCGATATTCTCCATTTTACCCATCCCTAAATCCAGCTGTTGCATTCTCGTATCACAAGAAACGTATTATATGTGAAGTATACAAAAATAATTACTAGTTTGGCTTAAGTACTTAAGTAGTTATGGTAAATATAACAGACGTATCTTGATATTCTCAAGTGGCCGCTGTTGTGCATTGTGTAAAAATCTGTCCTTACTCCGAGCTGATAAGCATTGATTTGAATCCTCGTTGAATTGGTTTTACAATAATATAATAATATGTTTTTTATTATATATTTTCGTAGTATCAACATACGAGGGTGGGTCAATAAGTCCTTAGAAAAGCCGACAAATGGCGCGACTAGTACTGTAAGCGGTTTGTTTTCATGCAGCGGCACTACCGATTCAGTATGCTGCGAAGTTTCAATCAGATTGGTCGGGTTGTTGTGTGTTTTTCGTACATTTTAAAAAAAAATTTGCTTGTGGAAAATGGAAAATGGAGAAAATTGAGTTTAGAGCTGTTATTAAACATTTTAATATAAAAGGGTTAACAGCAAAGGAAATAAAAAATGAGTTGGATTTAGTTCACGGCATATCTGCTCCTTCACTCGCAACTATTTATAACTGGTTAAATGAATTTAAACGTGGTCGTACATCAACAAAGGATGAACCACGCTCAGGACGTCCTGTAGAGGTGACTACACCAGAAATGATAAATAAAATCCACGATATGGTGTTAAGTGACCGAAGATTAAAGTTGAGTGAGATAATTGAGGTTACAGGGATCTCAAAAGGTAACGTCATTTCTATTTTACATGACAAATTGGGCATGAAAAATATTTCTGCAAGATGGGTGCCGCGTTTGCTCACAGTCGACAATAAACGCAATAGGGTGGTGGCCTCTAAAGCCCTGTTGTCGCTCATGCAACGCAATCCGGATGAATTTTTTCGTCGCTTTGTGACTGTAGATGAAACATGGATACACCACTATACTCCCGAGACGAAAGAACAGTCAAAGCAGTGGATTGCGAAGACAAACCATGTCCAAAGAAGGCGAAAACCGTAAAATCAGCTGGTAAGGTTATGGCTACTGTATTTTGGGATGCACGTGAAATTATTTTCGTTGACTATTTGGAAAAAGGAAAAACAATAACAGGGGATTATTATGCATCTTTATTGGACCAGCTAAAAAACGAAATTGAAGAAAAATGGCCTCATTTAAACAGGAAAAAAATCCTCTTTCATCAGGACAATGCCCGTGTTCACACATGTTTACGATCAATGGCTAAAATTGAAGAATTGAAGTTCGAATTGGTCAACCACCCACCGTATTCGCCAGATTTAGCCCCCAGTGACTTTTTCCTTTTCCCAAACTTAAAAAAATGGCTAAGTGGACAAGGTTTTTTTGCAAATGAAGAAGTCATCGATCGGACAAATGCTTATTTTGAGGACCTTCCGAAAACTTATTTTTCTGACGGTTTAAAAAAAATTGAGAAACGTCTAACCAAGTGTATTGAGCTCCAAGGAGATTATGTTGAGAAATAAAAAAAAAATACAAAAATAAAAACTGTTTTAATGTTTTTTTCTAAGGAATTATTGACCCACCCTCGTAATATACGAAATCATTCAGATTTGGTACGATTTTGATAATACACTAGCTGTCCGGTCCTTCTCATCATGGGAGCAAGTTTGATTTGTTATTTGATAGTGAAAATAGAAGTAGTTTAGTGGAAATTTTAAACTTTGATTTCAATAATAGGTATATAAAAAGTGGAATATTATTAAATATTATAGATATTACTATTAACACCTAATTCTTCCACTCTATACGTAAGCGCTTCATTAATTTCTCTAAATAGTATAGTATATCTACTAATAGCAGCGTTTCTATATAATTAAGTATTGATAAAGTCTCTTGCACATATTATCAATATCATTTATTTCATATTTCATTGTACCTACTACATCGTACAACTTATTTTTCTGAAAAACATAGGTTCCATAAATTATTAACGCATTTTTTAATTAAAAAATGTTGTAATATTCGAGTCCGTCCCAAAAAAAAAAGGACTCCAGATGTCCGGTGTCTAATGATCACTATGCGTCTGCACATGGTCTGATGATTGTGTAGATTTTTTTGCTTTTCAACACGATTAGAGTATTGGTATACTTTACTAAGAGGCCATCCATAGACTGAAACCGTATGCCATACTTCACTTATGATTTCTGTTCATGGAAATATATTTTCACAAGGTATGTAATAAGCATCTGCACATCTATTTTATACACAAGACTGCTTTCGGCCACTACGGCAGCTATCTAAGGTAAGTTTGTATCGAAGTATTAGCACTTATTGTAACAATTACAATAAGTTAGCTGTAATTGTTACAATAAGTGCTCCTCTTTTGGCTGTGGTAAATTTTAGAGCGAGATAGACAGTTTTGACCATTTAGACGGCTAACTTATTGTAATTGTTACAATAAGTGCTAATACTTCGATACAAACCTACTCTAGATAACTGTCGTAGCGGCCGAAAGCAGTCTTGTGTATAGAATAGATGCCCTGATCTTATTTGTTTATACCATACACACACACTTAAAAACTTAGTGAAAATATATTTTCATGAACAGAAATCAGAAGTTTAGTATGGCACACGGTTCTATACCGCATACGGTTTCAGTCTATGGATGACTTCTAAGATTATAGTATAAAAAAGGCATAATTTATATGCGTATTTACCGAGGTGACAAAAGATGGCTCTATATAACAGTCAAAAACGTTTTATGTTTATCATTGCAAAAGAATTTCAGCACAAAATGTTACATCAAACGAAAATCTCTATACATTATTTTATTATTTTAATTTACAATTTATTATTTGAAAATTCATTTTGCTCTTCTGTAAAAATGTATTCCAGGCAGGTAAAATCGTTTGTATCACAATATTAAACTGTTATACGGGTTTGAGAAATACCGTTGACATTTCAGAGACGAGTGATGACTTTTGGAAATGCCCGCTGTGCCATTGCAATGTGGCGGGCGAGGAAGGTGCGTGGCGGAGTCACTTGACAGGAAGAGGAGCGGCACAGTACTGCCGCATGAACCCTCGCATGCAAGGAAAGGTCGCATGAACCCAACAATTTTAGTAATACATGTATCAGAAACCGTCTTAAAAATATTCTTTTTTTTTTAATAATTGTTCACTTATCTGTACAAATTTAGGATCTATTTAAGTCCCGTCAAGATCGCATTTGGCTATTATTTATTGCCAAATTGAGATTTGTATCCGTGTCCACATAAGCATCATAGGGACAGGCTAAAGTTTGATTTAATTTTTTTTTTATAATAATTATTTCGAAGTTCGAAGACATTTCTTTCACATTTTGAGTAAGTATTTCTTATCCGGGTAAATTAAAATAAATTAATACGGAAATGTGTCTTAATAAAAAGAGATGGCCTTAAATATTATTCACATAAATAAGGATGCTAAGAATGGACGGATATTTTCATTTATTATTATGTATTGTATTGTATTATTACCCAATTGAATTTGTCATAATTCTTAAAATTTTGTAAAATATGTAGGTCATAAGTGAATGATTAAAACATGTATCTATAATAATTGGGGACTTCAACACCAACGACCCACCAATGGGTTGACTGTTGTTGTTTCATACCTATGACGCAGCTGTCTCGATATTTTGTCTTTGCGGCATTGTGTATTGAAACAATTACTCAAATTCAGAGCAGCTATTGATTAGCTGAATATGGTAACAAAACGTTCACAGCAATAAAATGAATGTTTGACGTAAAAAAAACAATTTCAAATCACGAACTGTAGGTAGAATTTTATATGAAAATATTTTTTTGGTATTCATTGAATTTGAACGGCAAACTTAAAATTTTAAAATTTCCGGTGTTTAAAATGCAGTAAGCATCACACGATACATGTTTCATCTCATTAAAGACATTATCAAGGTGATTAATATTATAGAAATTAAACTAAGCATAACATGCGCTAGGTATTTATATAGCATTGCATGTAATTTAATTTTTACCAAATGTATTTCCAAAGAGTAAGTAGTCAGCTTTTCTGAATTATTCTGGTTACTTAAAGTATTGTTGTAGTTATTACTCTATAAAAGAATTATTATGTAGTGTACCGTTTTAGTGAACAAATCTATCATAGATAGCCCGTCCATATAATCATCATACATATGATTTGATATTCAATATATCCCGTCGTTCTATCTTGTAAACCTCATAATTAATCTAAAACACTTTTTTTCATGAGACAATAAAAACTGTCTAAAGCGTCAATGACATTGAGCTACTTTACAAGCTGCTTGTTGGCGAATTTAAAAACGGGCGAGTCAGCTAGTGCGATTGTGATAATGACACACAAAACTTTCCACTCGCTCAGAAGCCAACAAGCTAGCGAGTTGAAACCGTCATTTTTGGTACTATTTTTGACAGGACGTATTGAGTAGTTCGTTTTTTTACCGGGAGGTCGCTACCATCGCTCTACTGCGCAGACGCAGTAGGCCCACACGCCAGCATGTAGCTCGTAAATGACCGGCTTTCAACTTTTCTCGGTAGATTGTTTATAATCTGCATGTTAGCTTGTTCAATGATGACACTGGGCGAGTTTACAAGCATATTGTAAATTCCTCAACAAGCAGCTTGTAAAGTAGCTCAATGTCATTGAGGCTTAATTTTCGTTTTAAATAGAAGTTCGAAATTCAAAAAAATAAACAAAAGAACAATGATTTCTGGTATATTGTATTTGGGAGGTTTGCAAAATATTTTTCTGTTGTATAGACATGGTTTAGTAGTATTTTGTGGACTGATTTTTGAAATGATTAGACATGATGCATATAGGTTCAAGAAGATATTACACAATGGTAGTTATTCGAAAATACTAGTGTGGTATTAAAAATAACAAATTTTTGACCAAAATGGGATTTATGAGTTTTACAAGATATACACGACAATATTTTATTTATTCACGCACGATTTGTCAGTTTCCGTCAGTAAAGAATAAAATGTAGGTAAGCAAACGGTATTTAGGTTTATTACAATTCCCTCTGATAAATATGGGAATGTGTGGGGGACTTTGCTCATGTTAAATGCGTTAAAATCAGGCAAGCTTTGACACATCTTTTGAGCCGACATTTAAAAGCCATAGATACCTTGTATTTAATTTGTGTTTATTTTTATATTTCAATTTCCTATAGCTCTCCTCTGTATATCTAGTTATTTTATACTATTTTAAATCATTGGTATGCAAGCTATGATACTATGTAGTAAAATATTTCAGATTTATTGTAGTTAGTAGAAATTAATTCTACTTATAATTGAGTCCCTCTAAAAGGAAGTAGCGTAATCCTTAAATCTTCGTGTTACGATAATGCCAACTAAAAATTTCAGTTCATCGTTGAGAATATATAAATTTTCAAATAGCTATATTTTTTTAATCCATTAATTTAATTTACATTATAACAAATAGATGTCATGAGGACATTGCCGTTAAAAACAACATGCTGCATGTGCTATCATTCAAAGATTTCTAATACCATCTGTTCTTGATAAGAAATTTTTGGTTAGTTTATAGACAGGGTGTATGGACATCATATTTTAAAAATAATTGCGTTACTGCAATAACACCGTTCTTCGGCAGAGGGCCTCAATTGTTATCAATATTAATCAATTTCAATCTTAACTTTGTACAATTTTCGAGTTACATATTAAAATTAACTATGAGATAAAATATTTTTACTCTTCGAAATAAGTTTGTTACAATCATTATTCAGTATGCATGCATGCTATCGGAATAAATTAGCAAATAAATATCAGAGGGTATGTATTTAAATAACTATAGTATGTACTTAGGATATTCAATTATTATAATGATAGGTTGATTATAAACCTTGTCCATTACTTACCTATTATGTATAGATAGGTATATTTGAAGCCATTTCTTATACATAGTGATATCATAGGTGAAGAATTTCAGTGATATTAATATATTATGTAATTATAATAATACTAATGCAGTGCCCACCATGGAGCAGAAAATAAAACATTCACCACCTGATTGGTGAGTTGCCGGTTTGAATCTCACAACTGTTTGGATCCAGAGAAACGTGACGGATTGAGCAAATTACTAATATGCAATACTTTGTTAAAATACCTCCACATTAGAGGTCTATATAGCGCCTGTACACGTGCATGGATTTACTGGCAGCAATAGTGTGTATTTTAAAACTATCGTGACAATTACTGTTTACACATAAAAGTGCTGACTGTCTCTCCAATTCATTCTTTGAGCGAATGATACGCGATGTCATTTTATCGTACTATTTGACAGGTCGTGAAAATCGGTCAACCTGAAAATTCGTTCGTAGTTCGTTTTTTGCCGGCAGGTTCGCCATTATCGTTATACTGCGCAGGCGCAGATCGAAAAAATCCTACTGTCGCATGAAAATTCAGAAGCATCCAAACTTTTTTAATGTCATGCATGCAATCTTGCCAACTGCAAGATAATATATGTTTACCCATACATTTTCTTATTATGGCCGCGATAATACTTACTGTCAACAGTAAATCCATGCTCATGTAAACGGGGTAATATACTATGTCTTGAAGTGAAAATGATGGTTTAGTTATGACAATTAATATTTTCAGACGTATATAAACACTTTCGTGTCCATAGTGAGGGTGGGTGATAAACAAAGGCATTTTCTCTCTCTTTGATGAGTAAGTAACGAGTTTGCAAAGAAAAATTGTGTTCACAACCAGCATACAGTAATTTGACATTTGTGGTATTCGTCTGATTTCTCATTGTATTGTTTACCATACAACGAGACCGACTTCTTGAATCTAGCCTTGTCGTCTGAAATCGACAGCTGTCATGTTGTGACTGCTAAATAACTCTCGAGCTGCAAGGTAAACTGGGTTATTCCAAAAGCATTTTTTTTTCAGTTGAGACAGAAAATGAAATTATCTTGTGTTAATAACACATTGACTGCTGACTAGATGATTACTTTTTAATTTTAATTATATCAAACGGCTACCTGATTTAGCGTCCAATGTATCAAAATACAAGCGAATTTAGTTGAAATACGTATCATGTTGAGATCCCGGGGGTTCCAGCGGCTAGCTCAGGTGTCAATCGAACCCCGGATTCACAAAAAAAAAAAATTCAAACGGTTGGAGTGTAAATAAAACACAGTCCTTCGTGCTCGTAACGTGGTCTTCTTATATTTTCTTAATTTTTAGTTTTACAAATTATATTTGGGATTTTTACAGTTGTAGTCGTCAGGTCCGTACCTATCGGAAAGGGGACGCTTACTAACCTCCTTTTTTCTTTCTTTTTAAATTCCTCGTACCGACGCCATCCAGCAAAAAAAGGACTCTCGTGATTGGCCAAATTTTATCGCGTGATCTTTGATTCGGCGAATCACGAGCCTGACCCTGGCGCCGGCGCGCGAGGATTTCACGCACAATGCGCGGCAAAATTTATTATATTTAAATCCTTATATTTAGTCTTAAAATTATCTCTTTTATCCATCATCATTTTTACTTTTTAAATTAAAAAGAAATACTTACGTGGTTGAGCAAGGAATCAGATTAGATGTTTTATGAAGCCGTTTCTAGAGGTCAGGGTTACGTTTCGACTTAAGCTACTAAATGATTATTTTACACCGGGAGAAGCCCGCCTGTAACAGGGGTGTATCAATTCGCCCCATCTGGATTAAAGTCGAAAGGTACGCCCTGATCTCATCGGCCACCCATCCAATTCCTTGTTCATCCGTTAAGTACATGGCATGATAAACAGTTTATAAAAGAATTCAACTACAATCTAACTATTCTAACATAAAACTCTATACTTTAGCTCTATTTTTATTATTTTCTATATTTATTTTGGATTATTATTTTCAGCTCAAAGCAATGCTTTCGCGATACTTTTGAATAGGTCAGAGTTTGATTTAATTTCAGTGTAGTACATTTATTTTGTGTTACTTTGTTTTAATTAGGTTTTCTTGTTATTTTATTCGTTTTTATTAGTCAGCGGAGGGGTCGTGGAGCTGCAGTCTTTGACTCTTGGGCTGTCCAGTTTTTTTGTATTCCGAGAGGCTACATTTGTAGACGTTTGGCCCTCGTTCGGAATTATTATTTCGTGTTAAATTTTTCTTCTTCTGGTGCAATAGGAGCGTACCTCGTTTGGCGTCGTCTGCCTTTGCAACCAGGGCGTGGTAGTGGTGTTACTATTGAGCCAGGCTCGTTTCGAGCAGCGGATATCCTTCTGTGGAAAGTTTTCCACTGATCTGCTGGTCTCTGGAGTATCACCTCATAGATGGACAGGTACTGTGTCTCCATCTGTTCCTATTACTGCGGGCAAGGCATCGTATAGCGGTACAACGGCCAGGCTCGTTGACGGCGGCACGGCTTCCCCACAGGTAATAGGATGGATGTTTACAATAAGTATCCTTTTCCCTTTCTTTTCTTTGTAGATGGTTACACTTCGGAGGTACCTCTCGTTGTTTCACGATATCTTTCAGGCGTCACGTCCCTAGTCTCTCCATGAACCTGCGCGAGAAAGGAGAGTGCGCACTCTCCACACCATCAAGCTTTGGTATCATGAATTTTCGGCTACGCTGCCTTTGGATGCGCTTACTTCAAGAGGTGGCTCCCTTTGTGCTTCCAAATTGTCTTCATCTGTATTTATTCTTTTTCTTTCTTTAGTAATTTATTCGTTCATTAGACTTCCTGTACTTTAAATTTATTCGAATTTACTTTATTAATTACTCCTACCCCATACATCAAATAGCTACTAATTTTATATAAAATCTTCCCATTGTACTTATGGTACTTACTATCACTTTTAATATTTTACCCTAATACCCATAATTATTTTGCAACATTGTATTGACTGTATAAATCACATTGATATTAAAAATTGAAATATTCCACCCTCTCATTATATTTATTTCTGAATCAGTACACTTAAAACTGTGTAATTAACTTTATTTTTAGTGAAACCCATTTTATTTAAAAAAAAATTGTTGTTTCGTTTTACGCGCCCGACATCCTATTCCAAGGCGCGCCGCGCCGATTTGCGGTGCCTCTCACGTTTTATTATTATTATTATTATTTTTTTTTTCATTATTGAAACCCCGTTGAGAAATTTACGGCTTATTGACTCATTTTTTTTTTTTTTATCACAAGCATACAATCTCTACTTTCATCCTCTTATACCTAATTTTAACTTATTATTAAAATTTAACATAACAACTTTCGTCGAGTGATGCCTTATTATTCCCGTTCCGTTTTCGCTGTGTTAAATTTACGATTGGTAATTTGTAAAGAAATAATAGTGACGGTCGTATACTATTTTCCTCGTTTCTCTTTGGATTCAAATTATTAACACGGCGTAACTTTGAAACAGGTTTCGCGCTACTGTAGAATATCCTTTCTTTCCCGTTTATAAAATTGTTTGCGATTTTCAATGTTAATGTTTTCTAATTCATTCATATTTACTTTATTTGAACGGAAAGAATTGGCGTCACTTTGCGAAGTGTTATTTTTAAAACTAGAATGTACATTTTTCGTACTAATGAACTTAAGATTACAAGGCTCAGAAAGTTGGTCCTTAATTAACTTTATATCCGTAATTAGAAGAATTTCCGGGTGTTTTATTCGTATAATCTACACATTTCACTTCCAACAGCAACTCGGCGTTCACCCTTGACTCGAGGGTTGGCGACTGGTCCTGCTTCATCTCCTCGTGGTCGAGCCTGCGCCCGCACAGATTCGATTCATCTCAGCTTGCCCGCCTTTTCAGCCCTCTTGTGAGGCTCCCTGGCCTCGCGTTTCCTTTTTCTCTCCTCACCGAACATCCCGTGGTCGACTAGGGTACACGACATGTTAGTGATACCCTAGGAAAATCGGCATTTTGCTCGCCGTTTTTCGTCGTGAGTGGGCCGTGGCCTCTACGAGCCCTCCTCGCTGGATACCGTCGATGATGTGTCTGGTCTCCATAGGTGGGATTTATGCAGCCATTCGTCGTACTGGAGACGCGCTGGTGCTACGGTCTCCAGCACAACGCTAGGCGCGGTCAGCGCCGTATGTGGACTGTCTTCGAACACCAGAGGGCTCTCCCGGTTTGATGTTGGAGACAGCACTTCTTCTTCGATAAGGGTCACATCGGAGTCCACTTTTTAGTTAACCATTTCTTGGTTGTTCCGGCTCCTGGATCATAAACTTTTATTTAGCGTTCGCGGGCGTAAATTTTATTTCGCGGGTTCGGAAGAATCCATGCGATTCTTCGAGCTTCACGTTGCCAAGGGCGCCATTGAGATCCCGGGGGTTCCAGCGGCTAGCTCAGGAGTCCATCGAACCCCGGATTCACAAAAAAAAGAAATTTCAACGGTCGGAGTATAAATTTTATCGCGTGATCTTTGATTCGGCGAATCACGAGTCTGACCCTGGCGCCGGCGCGCGAGGATTTCACGCACAATGCGCGGCAAAATTTATTATATTTAAATCCTTATATTTAGTCTTGAAATTATCTCTTTCATCCATCATCATTTTTACTTTTTAAATTAAAAAGAAATACTTACGTGGTTGAGCAAGGAATCAGATTAGATGTTTTATGAAGCCGTTTCTAGAGGTCAGGGTTACGTTTCGACTTAAGCTACTAAATGATTATTTTACACCGGGAGAAGCCCGCCTGTAACAGGGGTGTATCAATGTTTTACTGTAACAGGTGAAATAAACAAATAGTGCATGAAAAAAATTATAGAAATTTATTTTTGGCATAAATCTTCTTCTTTGGCCATATCCGCCCCTTTGTTGGAGCATATGGTCACCACGTGGCGCCACCAAAAATCCCTGTCGTTAGCCTGTTTTCTTGCTTCGTTCTAGGTCAAACCGGCATCCTGTCACTCTGCTGTATACACTCTTTAGATAGTATTTAGCGGCCTTCCAGGACGCCGCAATCCAGTTGGCTTGAAGAACAGGCAAGCCAGGTTGAAGCTATCTTCTGGCATCCGCAGCACGTGGCTGAACCAGGTCCAACGTCGCCTCATCACTTTCAGCGTGATGAGAGGCTGTTTGGTGCGTTCTCTTATCTCCTTGTTACTCCTAAAGTCGTACCACCGCACACCCGGTATCCATCGCAAAAATCTGTTTTCGAAGCTCAGTATACGGTTGCTCTGAGCCTTTGTAAGGTGTCATGATTCGCTACTGTAAAGCAGCACTGTCAGAATGCAAGCATCGAATAGGCGGCATTTAGTTTTGACTGAGTACAACTGTGAGTCCCAGACACTCCGCATCGAGTTGAATGTTGCTCCAGCCATCACCATTCGGATTGCGAGCTCTCTGCAATATGCCATCTCCCGTGATGTATACTCGCAGGTATTTGAAGCTGTCGACGCTCTCGATGTTTTGCCCATCGCTAATCAGAGAGAAATCTGGATCAGGACAGGTGCTATTACACGAAACGTTGGTTTTCTTCGCATTGATTTTCAAACCATTGATTGTCTTTGAGATTGCCTTTTGAATGCCCTCGATTGAGTTGTCGTTATCGACATTGTAAAATACCTTATTCTGAATTACCCAAAACTTGTCTTGACTATACTTATAGAAAAACCTTATCTTTGGTCGCTGGTTTCAGTATTATTACTGCAAGAACAAAAAATATAGAGAATTCACAGCAGCTAAAAATTTTATGACTTGTAAATTTGTTATAGAACATGCGAGAAAAATAAATAGTTGCCGATCGAACTTATGTGTTTAAAATAGGAATAGTTTGATATTAGATTTGAAGCGTTGATTGTTATTAGTATTAAATGTTATACATCTTGATTTTTTGATGTTATTGTATTTTTATTTATTAACATATCTGTGATCATTTATATTATTTAAAAATGTTATTGTCTGTGATTTTGTTGGAGAACAATTTTTTTCTTATTAATTATTTATTGTGCAACCGAGCTGTGATGTTCTTACTGCAATATGTATTTATGATGTCTGAAGAAATCATTTAATGTATCGTTTGGTAATGGAGAATGTTCATTAATTCATCTTCATGGCACTGTAGACTAAGGACTTTCGCTCATTGAGAAATTAAAATCTGACGAACTGGTTGCTGATGGAACATATCGCACCCCCGCAACTAAACCGCCACAAGTCCAAAATTACGTGTTTTGAGTTAATTACTACGTTTCACTGTAGTTTCACTGTTCATAGTTTATGTACCGAAAATTTCATATCTCTAAGTCATCAAATTCAAGTCAAAAATTCATTCAATATCTAAATATATTTCAAAAACACAGTACAAAAATGCGAAAGGTAAAAACTTCAAAGCTGATTTTCTCTGTTTCACGTTTTTTGGATTGTGGCAGTTTAGTTCCGAGGGTGCGATATAAACTGGCCAATGACTGATGTTTCGCACACCGCGGCGCTACTGAAACTCTCTTGAAATAATAATCTCATAACCTTAAACTGTCAAGCCCATTGTCTTACCTACTTCATTCTAAGCTTTTTCCGTAATATCTTTACGGGAAATACAGGCAGTATTTCTCAACTTCTGCCACAAATTTTAAATTAAAAATCGAATCTCCCATCTTCAACTTTTTACGTCTTGAATGATTGCTTGTTCAGTTCAGTTCAGTGCTACCAATTTTGGTAAGAAAATATGATTTTTCATCGAATGTACTGATATTGGCACCACTGTTTTATGGGAGACTGGAAACTGAGAGACTGGGAGACCAGCATGTCGCGTCTATTCAGTTTAGTTGTGAACGTTTTGAAACTGAGAGTTTCCAGTATTGTCGTGAATGAGCCGCCACTGAAATACATTAGTTAGATACTGGCTGGAATTTTAGTTTCAATTTCGTCTTTTTTGAGTATTCTCGTGAGCGGAAGGCCTAATAATTATTTTTAATCAATGTATAATATTATGTAACTATTATAATTATTATATTTTTCACAGAATACACCATGACAAAACTAATTACTTTCATACTTCATCACCGTGTTTATAAGTTGCCGTAAAGGTAAAATTACTTTTTGAATTGCCATCAGTTAATGTTTGTTTCTCTTCATTAGATGTTGCAATATTTTGATCCATCAGCTTAAGTTATCTAACATTGAATATATTTGAATTCAATCTTGAATTTCATCTAAGTCAGAACTAAATAAATCATGCCTTAGTTAAGTTTTATACACTGGTGACAAATTTAAAAGGGTCTGTATGTTTAATAAATATGAAAATCCAGCCAGACTGGTTCTAATATAATTATGGAGGTTTATTTCAAAAATTTTGATGCCAAATCGTGTTCGAAAAAGTGCTGCATAGTGCATACCAAACCATGAACTGAGGTGAATCCTTACTGCAAATTCATTATTTTGAAGTGTTTGCCAACATTGGGAGCAAAGCATTTTCTTATCAGGTCGAAGAATGAAAATAAGTAACTCATTTACGATTTTAATTTAAATGCGTTTTATGTAACATCAAAACGAAATGACCTACCCAATATTTATCCCTGATAAATGAATGATGTATGAAACAGTAACAGAATTAAATTTTTTGTCGAGGTGAGACTGAAAATATTGCAGATATGTAGTCACCATTTTTATTCCATTGTTCATAGTTAATCACCCCCATTTTGGAATGTTTGCCAGATACTGTCAATGGATTAAATGGTTTCTTGATACTCTAAAATAGCATTACCTACTGTGTGTGTTTCACTATAGATTAAATGATTGAAGCACAAAATGTCATTGAAATAGCCGTATTCTTCAAAATATAATAATATGTACTATTATGATCTTTGCTCAGTGTATAGTTTTTCAATCCGTCCCGGATTTTGTGTTAAACACAATTTAAAATACAAAAACAATTGCATCCATTTTTAGTAATATAATATTTCTGTGCACGTTTTTATAATGAAAAATAATGAAAAGGCGGTAGTCTATATTTATGCCAGTGATTTTCAAATTTGTTCATTGCCGCCCTAAAAAATATTATACATTCTAAGCAGCCAGATGAAAATTTTCCACTTGGCATCATATTTGAGAACTTTTTATTATTTTCCATTTTTCAAAATCTCAATGAAAATAAAGTAAGATTTTATGCAATTTATATGTTTTTATCGCCTGAAGGAAACAATATCAAAAACATACTAATCTATTACATATTATGATTGTGCGTGTCACCACAGTGAATTAAGATTATCTGGAATCATTTATTTTTTCGAACAGCTTGCAAGGGGAGTCCCTAGGAATTACTTGTGGTGCACATTTTGAATTTCACTGGTGTAAGCCATTAATTGATACTTCCAATAACACCTCTCACGACAGCATGCCGTCCTTCTGAAATATATCTATATTTAATGCAAATAGTAAATAATTCTGCACAAGCTTTATGTTGCATAATTTGTTATAATATCCGTCAACAATGTTCATTAACACTAAAATACTTGCAAATGGGGACCGATGATTATATTATCAATAGACCAACACAAAATTATGTTGATAAACTTAATTTCTTCAATCAATTATTGGTAAATGTTTGAACTATGAAATGAATAAGTATTAGTATTATAATATATACACTGCTTAATACAGATTAAGTATTTATATGCTTGCGCTTCTACACAATATGTTGTCAGTATCACATATCACATTATGTATGCGTAAAATATCATTGATTGATTTTTGGAATGTTCAAATCTTTGTATTATTTTGGTGAACTTAACTTACTTGTCTTGGATGTATGTATATAAGTGTTATATTATCTTGTTGCACCAAAAACACAAAACAGTATTCGAAAAAATAGGATTTATTATTGATTGTTTTATGATATAGAATTTGTTTTGGCTGCAGCGCAACTTTCAATTGCTGAAGAATACCGAAGAGCATATTATGATATCCTAGATATATTGGAAAGAATTGTAATATATTTGAGAATTGTCTCAGTGATGACTTGTATTGAAATGCCAAAAATGTATTTAAATTAATTGTGAAAAACAATAAATAATATATACTAATTATAGTGAAAATCATAATAGTGTTTTTTCTTTACGATCCTGTTGGATTCCTTTCTTTATTATTTTTCTTATATACGAGGTCCCAGACCATATTGATTAGGGATCGCAATACCGAATGAAAATACTAATACCGGTATTTCGGTATTTCCAATTGAATACCGGTATTCGTGCAATATATGAAAAAACAGAAGTATCCACCAATAAAATAGAGATATAAAAATCTCTTTGAAATATTAATATTTTATAGCAAAAAGCATAATTATAAACATATATGTAAACCGTTACAATTGGTGAAGGTATGATAACAAAATAGCACTGGTGAAAGGGTAGAGGTAGGCTTTTAAGATCTGACATACCTAAATAGTGCACACTAAACTTTGTTACTCATACATATTTGTTTTCAGACAGTTTTTAAAATTCAATTAAATCCTACATAAACCAAGACATAATAGAAGGCAAAAATATTCGTCTATCTATAAAATATCTAAAATTGTGCCATTAAATCACACATCATATTAGATACTTAATTTACTTATAGAAGAAGAATTTTTATCTATTGTGGTTTGATTTAGGCAGGGCTAAATGATTTTCAAAAAAAAACTAATTAATGTATTCTCAATTCAATGAAAACAAATAAATATGACTGAAAAAGTGTGCAGTATTTTTGTGGCATCGCCCATAGCATACGAGTAGGTACTTAAACTATTATGCTTCAATTAGGCAGGGTTTAAATGAATTTTAAAAATTAACCAGCACCATCTGCAAATTGTATTCTTTGTTCAGTGAAAACGAATAAGTATGACTGACAATGTTTAGTGTGCACTAATTATGTCGGATCTTAACAGCCTACCTCCACCCTTCACCACTATAATAATATGGTAGAGATGCTGCTGTTTACAAATACCTACTGCTACCTCGGTACATTTCACCACATTTTTAATACTTCTTTTTTGTTACTTCTTAACTCGGCCGGGAGTAGGGAAGGGTTCACAATAAATAACTCAGCGTAAGTTAACTGTTATATTATTCACTAAGTCTCTTACAGTCACATATTACAATAACTTAATTTAAATATAATAGCTTTATCTTATAACATTATCTTTAATCCCAACTTAAACATTTGCTCGCGTCCTTAGACGTCATCTCACTCGAAATGAATTTCTCCTACCATTTTTTTTGATTTTATTTCTCCTGTTTGCTTCCTGTCCTTGAAGAGCCGACAGGCTGTCCGACACATCGTACGAGGTCTCTCATCCAATACGGATCGACCTGTATATATCACGCCATGTCTCTAACCCTTTAAAGTCGACTGACAATTAATACTACTTATTTAATATTATTATAATTACTCAGTAAATATTTTCATTATATTTGAATGGTAGCTAGGAGGAGGGTTACTTACTTATTCAAGACCAGCTGACTAATATACTGGAGGGCGATGATCCGGTCTTCTCATACCCTAGAGGGGCCGTTTGCTGAAGGCAGACAGTTCTGTCGGTATTACTACCTAGTTGTTGAACCATTGTCACTTTCTTCTTCGAAGGGTCTCTCAGAGAATAAATTTATATTATGAAGTGTTCTTAGATGCGTATGTCACTGGTAATTCCATCTGTTTTATTAGTTTATTGCACTTTTACACATAGAATTTTCTTTACTTTTATCCCGTAAGAAGTAAAACCAAATACAATGTTTCTTTTTTTTAAAAAACAAACGAACACTATTTAACCACGATTTCCAATTCATCTAAAAATACACCTGACACGTGTGAAAGACTAACGAAAATAATATTTGGATAAATTTTAAATTAGGGAAGTAGGTACCTACCTACCTATAACGCGGAAATGTCTTTCAAAAATATCTGCACATGTCATTGCTGGTTGGAGTCAAGGGTCAACAAGGATCAAGTCAGGCAACCGGATGTAAGTCAGACATTGAGTAATCCGACAAAAAATTACAGTCCTGTTAAACCTTTATGTTAATTAATACATACTAGCTGAGCCAGCTGGCTCTCGCCAGTCTGTCTCGCTAGGTCTTGCAGACAGCTTTTCGTCATAGTGACTTGGTGTTGGATTTTAATATAATAATTGTAAAGTGTGTATAGACGGCGCCATAGTTTTCTCTTCGAGAAGGATTTTCATTCACTTCAGACAGTTGAAAATTTAGCTGATTTGTCAGTTTTACGATCTGCATGTCGTCACTGCCAATCCAAATTTGGAGTCATGTGCGTGTTCTATTCTGGGGTTTGGCCTTCTCATTATCGTCTGACATCATTTCTGGCTGCTAGGTTTAGCAGAACAGCTGGCAATCGCCGTAGCAATCGGCAATGTTATTTTAATTTTAATACAATATAATATGTGTAGGTATGTGCATTTAAATATGATAAATAATTATACATCTCAATTGTGATTATCATAAATAGCGATCCAATATAACGCGAATATTAATCTCTACGGGTCCCATTTACATAATAGAAAAAGGTTAGCAGCATAAAAAATAAATTTAAACATTATTTTGTTTCATTGTCTATAAAAAATAAATGCTTGGAGTCATAGAATAATATTTTAAAAATCATATTTTGATTTAAAAATTAACCTTAAACAATATAGTTTCCCGGTGCGGGACATTCATATCGACACAAATGTTGATAAATAATGAAGCAATACATATTATATCTGATAAGAATAGGATGTGGAATCAGCTTAAAGAGGCCTTCATCCAGCAGTGGATTGATACAGGTTGATGACGATAATGACGATATAAATGGGTAGGTATATAAAATCACAAATTTAAAAAAAAATGCAGTTTATATGACCAAGAAGAGTAGAATTAGGTTGGGATAACCTTCATCCAGCAGTGGATTAATATTGGTTGATGATGATAATGACGATATTATGAATGGGTAAATATAAAATCAGCAATTTTGATAAATATAGCAATTCATATGACCGACAGAAATTCAAAGAACCTAGAGAGGTCTTCATCCACCGGTGGATTGATTCAGGCTCATAATGATAATGGAAATATAAATAGATATAATATAATATCACCGATTTTGATAAATACAGCAATTCAAATGACAGAAAGGAGTAGAATCAGGCATGGGAGGCCTTTATCCAGCAGTAGATGGGTTCAGGTCAATGATGATAAGGAAGATAGAAATAGGTATAATATAGTAGTAGAATCAGGTTGCGGAACCCTCCATCCAGCAGTGGATTGATTCTGGTTGATGATGATGACGATATGTATATGTAGATAAATGTAATATCACCGATTTTGATAAATACAGAAATTCATATCACAGAAAGGAGTAGAATCAGGCTAAGGAGGTCTTTATTATGCGTGGATTGGTTCAGGTCGATGATGATGATGATGACGATATGAATATGTAAATAAATATAATATCACCGATTTTGATAAATACAGAAATTCATATGCCAGAAAGGAGTAGAATCAGGCTAGCGAGGTCTTTATTAAGCAGTGGATTGGTTCAGGTCGATGATGATGATGATGACGATATGAATATGTAGATAAATATAATATCTCCGATTTTGATAAATACAGCAATTCATATGACAGAAAGGAGTAGAATCAAGCTAGGGAGGTCTTTATTAAGCAGTGGATTGGTTCAGGTCGATGATGATGATGATGACGATATGAATATGTAGATAAATATAATATCACCGATTTTGATAAATACAGAAATTCATATGACAGAAAGGAGTAGAATCAGGCTAGCGAGGTATTTATTAAGCAGTGGATTGGTTCAGGTCGATGATGATGATGATGACGATATGAATATGTAAATAAATATAATATCACCGATTTTGATAAATACAGAAATTCATATGACAGAAAGGAGTAGAATCAGGCTAGCGAGGTATTTATTAAGCAGTGGATTGGTTCAGGTCGATGATGATGATGATGACGATATGAATATGTAGATAAATATAATATCTCCGATTTTGATAAATACAGCAATTCATATGACAGAAAGGAGTAGAATCAAGCTAGGGAGGTCTTTATTAAGCAGTGGATTGGTTCAGGTCGATGATGATGATGATGACGATATGAATATGTAGATAAATATAATATCACCGATTTTGATAAATACAGAAATTCATTTGACAGAAAGGAGTAGAATCAGGCTAGGGAGGTCTTTAATAAGCAGTGGATTAATCCTGGTTGATGATGATGATGATGATGATGATGATGATATGAATATGCTGATAAATATAATATCACCGATTTTTATAAATACAGGGATTCATATGACAGAACGGAGTAAAATCAGGCTAGGGAGGTCTTTATTAAGCAGTGTATTGGTTCAGGTCGGCGTGATGATGATGACGATATGAATATGTAGATAAATATAATATAACCGATTTTGATAAATACAGAAATTCATATGACAAAAAGGAGTAGAATCAGTCTATGGAGGTCTTTATTAAGCAGAGGATTGATCCTGGTTGATGATGATGATGATAACAATATGAATTTGTAGATAAATGTAGTATCACTGATTTTGATAAATACAGCAATTCATATGACAGAAAGGAGTAGATTCGGGCTAGGGAGACCATTATCCAGCAGTGGATTGGTTCACGTCGATGATGATAAGATGGATAGAAATATGTATAATATCACAAATTCGTTAAACCAATAGCAGTAGAATCAGGTTGCGGAACTCTTCATCCAGCAGTGGATTGATCCTGGTTGATGATGATGATGATTATTATGACGATATGAATATATGTAGATAAATAGCATTAGAAATTCAATACTGTCAAGAATACAATCAACGTAGAGAGGCCTTCATCCAGCAGTGGATTTATTGAGGCTCGTTATAATAATGGCATTATATATAGATAAGTAGATAATAATATAATATAACTGATTTTGATAAATATAACAATTCATGTGTAAGTAAGGAGTAGAATAAGGCTGAGGAGGCCTTCATCCAGCAATAGATAGGTCAAGATTGATGATGGTAGGGACGATAAAAATAGGTAGATATTATACAATATCACACATTTTGATGACTATGACAATTCGTATTAATTTCCTTTATTGTTTGCAATGGCAACTTTGTTAGTTTAATATGACTATCTGATCTATGGAAATTAGTAGCCTAGGTAATTATTTAATAACAAAAATAGTGTGTGAACAGCCACAAAGAAGTATTTAAAAAAATCAAATTTGGAATATCACGTTATCTATGAAATGGCCGTCAGTGGCGTACCCCGCTGTCAAAAGATATTATACGTAGTAAATTGTACCAAAATTATGGTTTTTTCACCGGAAAAAAGTGCGCCAATGCCTACATTACGATATTTGAATAAAAATAATCGAATCCGTTTGTCAAATAAAGGATTAGAAGGTCTTAAGCGACGAAGACGTCATTCTGCTGTATGTTAAAAGAAGTATGGCGAATTGTATACGCGTTATGAGAAAATATCAGTTATAAACGTCACGTACCTGTAAAATCATTGAAAATTTGTGAAATGTGGTCAATTCAAACGATAGATGAATCGGTAGCGCACATTTCGAAGTGAAGATGTAAAAATAACAATAAAATGTCGCTTAAATGAGCTGTTGGTGTATTTTCCAAAATCTCTTAGGATAATAATATATAGGAGATTATGAGGTGTCTAATTACAAAAAGCGACAAGTCCACAATTCAATATTTTCGGGAAACAACGTTTTTATGTTTCAAGCTTCAATTATTTGTTTTAACGTGAGATTATTTTCTCCGTTGTATTCTATGTGGAAATTAGAACCAAATGGCAATTTGTTTCAGCCGATAAACTCTTAAATGTAATAAATATAGGCAAAATAAAATTGGACATAGCGCTATTTGTACTTCACTTTTTAATTTTATCTACATAAGGCACATATTTCCGTGGCACTGTCATGAGTTTACCAGATGCTACGGCATGGGAGAAGCCCTTTTCAATATTGAACGTTCCCTTATTGGTTGACTTAAACATGCGCAAAATCAACCAAGCTTTAAATAATATGAAACATGGACTTGGCGCCTTTTTGTAATAAATCGAGACTTAAAATATTTTTTTTCGTAGGGTTATGTCACGTTTTCGAATTTATAGATCAATACATATTGTGTAAAATTATACAAAGAATACGTGCGTATTTTTTTCTCGATTTTGACCAAATATGGACTCATCGCTTTTTGGAATTAGACGCCTCATATTATTGTTTCCAATTTCAATACCGAATAATATATCGGTATTGTCTGATTTTTTAAACCGGTATTTCGGTATCGAAAAATACTGGGATACCAGTTTTGAAATACCGGTATTGCAATCCCTAATATTGATCCCGCAATATAGCGACATTATAGTCGATGCTTTTATGAAAGATTAGCTAGGATTGACGTGATGCCCTGGATTCGAATATGTGAGCACATTGTTACATACCATAGACATACTGTAAAACCTCGTTAATACGAATTCCATGGGACCGAAAACTGAAAAAAAAATCGAATTACGAATTGTATGGGGGAAAATATTAAAATTTTGAAAAAAAAAAAATTTTTGATTTACATCAATTTTGTTTCCGATCATAGATGTGCCTACCGAATTGGGTCATAGAATGTCAGGATTATTTTTATTACCTTCTTAAAATAAGTAATTTTTGATTTTTTAAGAAAAATCTGTCACGATTTTCAATGACTGGCTCATGAAATAGTGTACTTTATTACGATTCATTGAAAATTTTTGTATGCCAGGGACTCTGAAATCATTTCGAATTACGAAATTCGAATTAATAGTATGGTTTTATATGAAAATAATGTTCAAGGGACTTTTTTTTCCGGAAAATTTCGAATTACGGCGAATTTCGAATTATCAGTGTTCTTACTAACGAGGTTTTACTGGACTATAGACATACATAAATTGAAACCGCCTCTGAGACATACATATTGGAAAAATTCTCAGACCCAGGTGAGTGCTATACCAATTAAGGTACTGACTCAAATACTATTTCCTGACAGTTACACATCTGAATTGTTTTCAAATTCCACCTATTTGTAATTTTTAAATCAAGCTGATAACATTACCAACTTTGATTCATGGATGGTGTCAGGAACTACACAAATTTAAATTTTTACATGAGTACCTACTTGCACTTGCTAATAATTTCGTTGTATGAGATTTAAGAATACATATTACATTCTTCATTGAAAATACATATAACTTCCACCCTTCGCCTACCTATTAGAAAAAACCTTAAAAATTATAAGTGCAAGCATGTGTTATTTGGTAACAGAATTTGTCAAAAAAAATGAATAAAACTGTAGAATTTCCAAATATATTTAAACTACCTGTCTACTTATAAATCCTTCCACTACTGGGTATTTAAAATAAAATAATCAATGATGTTTAAAAAATATGTTTATTATTAATTAATATCTACATTTTTAAAATAAATTATGTCTCCATGGCGACCGCGTCTGGTTCTTTTGATTGAGATCCATTTGTGTCATTCGGTTCGGCCACCTCATCTTTTGAAGATTCGTCATCTGGGGCGGGGGGGTCTTCAGCATCAGGTTTGTTGTTGTCCGTTGCCTTCTTGAATTTGTTAACATCTGAAAGTAATAAGAAACACTTAATCACCATTTCTACTCTACAACGAAGCATTTGGACTAGGGCAACTATAACAAACCATTCCTTAATGGCTGACAACCAATCCAATATCCATTTAAATTCTAATGGATTTAAGTTTTGTACTATTCCATTTGAGTCGTTTTTTGCGACCCGAGTTTTACCTTTCGGCATCTTCAGGATTTAACACCTTTTGAGTGTAGTATTTTTATTGTTTATAATTACTGATGATCTATTATTAGGTTTTGACAATTTTTTATGCGCTATCGAGTGTATTATTATTGATAAGGTAAGGGGTTTTTTACAAACACTTCAACTATTCATAATTTGTTTGTTACATTTTTTTTTATTGCGACCCTTGACTTAATAGGTAGGTGATATGTTTTTACTACTTTATTGTATTGATTTGTTGTATAAGTTAGAGTTAATAGTGTTCGGTGTGTGTTTATTTGATTTTGGTGAGTTTACACAGTGCCTGAAGATGCCGAAAGGCGAAACCTGGGTCGCAGAAAACGACTCAAATAGAATAATAGTATAAAACTTAAATCTATTAGAATTTGAATTCAAATTCTATCAAGTACCTTCCGGTCGATAGTATTAATATTACAACATCCATTTACTCAAATCATTGGGCCAAAATAATATATGATCAGAACCAGCTGTGGAAATTGACTCCACTAACCAAGAGCGAGTCTTTGCTCTGTGATATGCGCCTAAAATAACAACAGGCATTCACCGTGTGAGCATTTTTTTATACATATAAATCCATCTACATTATTATAGTCCACACTGTTTCATCCAATTTTTCTTAACAACTCTAGTTGTGTCAAGGTTTTGTCATACATAAAAAAGGAATAATGCTGTTGTTACTGCAAGTGAAAGTGAGTGTTACCGAATTTGGAAGTGTCCTCTCCCAGCAATCGCAGCATGTGTACGGTGTCAGGCTGTGCAGTATAGGCACGCAGAGAGCGCACACCACGCCACCCAACCATCTTTAGCCGCAGATCTCCATCCTCAAACACCAGCACACAACTTCCGTGTTCTGTATTTTTTCATCAAATAAAAATTCATTACTAATAGGATAATAATATGTAAATGTATGATAAAACAGAAAACGTACAAAATATTCATAATCAACTCTAGAATTCAGTGTGAATCTTGCCTGCCTCCTGAAGAGGTTGCTTAACAGTTTTTTTTTATAAATAATGGTTGTTCGCCTAACTCACTCAACCTAATTAGGCTAACAAAATATTACACAAAAAAAATATAAAAATTGATAGCAACTCGGAAGTTAACTGGTTACATGTAAATTGTACGTAAAACATTTCACCGTGGCACAGTATACTATACTATACTATACTGTCTCCAGTTATATTAGGTTGAATATGAACATTAATTCAATTTTCATAGCTGATTTTGGCAAAATTCATGAATTCAAGAATGAAAACCTAATCTAACCCAACAAATAATCCAGTATATCGGCTATTTTCAAAACTTGTTTGCAGCTAGCTTCCTGTAAAGTGTAAACCGACAAGAACAGTGTTTTATTTAAACATGAATTTTATATCAGTACTATACGACCCAGAGGTTGGATGGTCTTTAATATACGGCCATGTATTTCCGATACAACATTTACATACGGACACGTACACATACAGAAAACGTACTAGTTTCCGGACACAAAGTTAACTAAGAGAATTCTACTAGCGCTTGCTATCTTAGAAACATGCAGTAACACACATGGCAATTTGTTCCGGCATATCTGGCTTGACCGAAAATATCAGAATAAAGCGAATAGGTATGTACGTTCGGTTTATTTAAAATATTTTTTGTATATAATCCACTGAATCTTTTGTAGGTCTCCAAAGTGCTGCCGTGTCATGTGGACCAATAATTTAATATGTAGTATGTAAAAATATCACTAGTTTCATACATTATAATTTCTTTGCTTGCGGAAGGAATAGACTTCTTTTTACAATAATTGTGACATTGTATTATGTTCAGCAAATTCTAATAACTAAAATATTTGGTACTATTCGATTATACGGAATACAGCGGAAAACACATTTTGAAAATACCCGATATACTGGATTATTTGTTAGTTTGGGTTGGTTTAGGTTAGGTTAGGTTTGGTTAGGTTAACCTAACAAATAATCCAGTTTATCGGCTATTTTCAAAATGTGTTTTCCGCTGTATTCCGTATAACCGAACAGTACCAAATATTTTTCACATCACAAATGTTAAATAACTGTTTAGTAATGAGTCTTCGCCTCTTGTATGTACAGATATGGATAGATTTTTCGCTAACTGATTTGATAGGTAGCAAAAACTGACCGCAACTAAATTCAGCCGGTTTACACAGTTAAAACTGAATCAGCATAAGACACTTTTGTGGGAATATAAAAAAATGTCACAAAATATTTTACCTAAGTCCTTGACCTGTTCCTTTGTGATATCAGTGAGCGTGTCTATATCGGGGGGTGTGTGTGGATTATCGTTAAGAAGAAGCGCCACGAGATCTTCTTTCGGCAATTTGACAATCCTTTTATCACCAATGTACGGCATCACTGATGGCAGACCTTCTTGTGAAAGCCTAAAGAAGTAAACACGACATTATTGATGGCAATGAGATAACTTTCATGAAAACTAAAACTAAAAATTAAAACGGAATACATAAAAGGCTGCCATTTTGATTTTATTTAGTGTTGCCAATATTGAAAAGAACATTAACTTTCTATAAATAACTACATCAATCAACCATGCCGGAATTGATGTCAAATATTGTAATATAAAAAGGTCATACATAATATGAACCCCACTTTCTAGAGTCAAAACTATTTGGTACCTACATATACATACATAAACTAATATATATATATATAATAACTAACAGTATTTCAAATTAACATTATAAAAAGCAAACCTTTATATAATTTCTAGTGTTTTTATAATGGTGTTATAAATAATATCAATTGTTTAAATGTGAAATATCTTAAGTGATTTATTATGATTCATAATTTTTTTAACATGCTTTATCAGTCTGATAAATTAGTTAATTAAAATAGTAGATAATTAGTAAAATTAGATAAATTAGTAGATAATTAATGAAAAAATGTTCTATGCTTTTTTTCACGTCTTAATCAATGATTTCAAAATTTACATTGCTTGGGCCTTCATTGTTACTGCTTTACTAAAAAGTTAGAAATGTTTGCTTGTGTAGTTTATATTATATTCTATTAAATAGTAAAGTGTGTGACCTGAAAGCGCAGGGCATTTTATTGTTGTCACAACGGACAAACGTCTTGACGCCGGTATTGATGATCTTCACCTTGTCCTCATTCCTCATGACGATGTCCCGCACTAGCGGTGACACCAGGTAGATGTTTTTCTTCTTGCCAATCAGGCATCTGGTGAGGAGGCACTTGGGATCGAAGTCTGCCCGCAGTGAATAGAAATCCCTGATGGACGGGTACACGTCTACGGTATCATCCGCAAAGAAAACGTAAGGGTCTTCTTTGTAACCACCCATTCTTCGCTTCTTTCTCTGCGGTCCCCAGGGTGCCGATTTTGGTTCCTGTCGGGGGTCGCTGGAGGCCTCTGTAGGCTTCTCCGATTCGTCAACGACAGTATTGTCAGTTGAGGGTACTTCAGCCGCAGCGGGGTTTTCTTTTTTTTCAAATGGCAATACGCTCACTTTTTCGAGTACAGCTACGAAGAATCCGCCTGTATCTTGGTGGTGCGGCAGTATGCGGATGCTAGAAAATTTGAAACAGATTTTAATAATGTTGCTTGATTAGTTTTCAATTAATTTTTTAAACAAAGCAACCAATACAGATTGTAATTTAAAAAAAAAATGGATTATAAATAAAATAAAAGATTGAGATGAGATTGAAAGAATTCTAATCTTGTAATATCAGGATTTAAAATTCTATCTGGTATTGCAATTCCTACTTGACAGTGCTACAGTTATGTGTGTGCGAAAGGAAAAGGGAGATAATAATTAATATATGTCTATAATATAATATTAATAATTATAATATTGATTCAACTCAACTCTGTTCTCATTTACACATAATATATCATGCATTATGATTAATTTGGCATATCAAACTCATCACCTCAATTTTTATAACATATCTCCTATTTCCTTTCACACACAGATATGCAATCTATTGATTAATGTATGTAATACGATCTCACCATCGCTCCAAATGGTACTCTTCAGTTTCTTCTGGTGTAGGTGGGAACATCTGTGGGCGGACACAAGTGCTCCATTTTTCTGGCACATCTTCATACTTATCGTAGAACACCATATCCTTGGAGGCCGGCCGCCAGTGTGACATGCCTGAAATGAATGACAAAATAAATTACCATTATCCCACCTCGGCAAAGCATATTGTCAAGTTAACCTTACCTGTTCCGTGATGTCAAGTCACATTATACAGATACCTACTTAAATCTTTTAATTTCAGTAATTCCTAAACACGCTTTCACATAATTCCATTATATTATGTATATGAACATTTTCAAATATGGCATTGGTATCAGTATTGTACTTACACAAATGGATGATAATATGTTACTAAAATTGACATTTTCATTTTAAAAGCGGTTAGTCATATTATGCAACGATGGCACTTTATTAGCACAGTGAGAAAAGGGTTAACAGCCTATACTGCTTTGAAGACGTGCACTCTAACACTGAAATCTAAGAAACGCTAGGAAACAGAAATATACATAAAGAAAAACAAGGCTTAAATTATTTCAGAGTACTTAGATGTGGTCAAAAGGCCCAAGAGCAAGTCTCGACTTTTGAGTTCTGAAAATCAATGTCTCCAACAAACCTCAGAGATGCAATGGTATGACTGCATTATAAACACTTAGGCTCGTGAGCTGACATGTTTGTCCATGCTGATGATGTCATCATAAAAAGGCGCTACTCGTAGCTGAGGCATGTGACCCGGATGTCACCTGAGTACAATACTTTGTACCACCGTGGCAAAGCCACACGGATTCCATTGCCAACTATCTCTCATGCTGTAGTTGTGCTACAATAGCAATCTACGCTCTACTAGTCTCACATGGCAGGAAGTGGAAATGGCGCATAGTAGCATGATAGGAAATAAGAAAATGATGTGAGTAAAGAAGGTAGAAGACGAAACAATAAAAGGACTCACCTTTGGAGAAGACGAGTCCTGGCAGCATGTGCGCAATGTCCACCAGTCGGAGACAACCCTTGGCCTCCCTGAGAAGGCGCAGGATGACGGCCTCGCATTCCAGAGGGTTGAGGGAGCAGGTGGAGTAGGCCAGCCGTCCTCCCACCGCCAGCAGCTCCGCGCCGCGGTGCCCGATGCGGTACTGCACTCTGCAACATCAAAGCACAACATCGAGTTAGTGTCCGGTATGGTAAATTGAAATTAGCGTTTGTAATCCCGAGATCCAGCTAGATTGGTTGATTCCAAAAGGCCAGAATTCAATATTTTGGAATACCAGATTAATATTTTATATGATTTTTGATAAAAAGAACTAAAAACATGTAATTTAAAAAAAATATTGGAATATTTATCCATTCATTTCCTAAATTTCAGCTGACACCACATTGGCCCTATACTAATAATTACCCTACGGAATTTCAAAAAAGAGTACACGTCAAACCTATGCAAATTTAGATAAAAGCCTATTCCATAGAATAAATCAATTATAAAAACCAAATCACAATAGAGAAGGGAATGATTTACTATCAATTTTAATATATGGTTCCTCAAGGTGAAATAAACACGAGTAACTATGACACATGACAGTTGAAAAAACAGAATATATGGGCTACCCGTGCAGATTGTTTCCATTTCCCGGTGACCACTTGAGCCAGATGTCAGCGTTCTTCCGGAGAGTGCCGTCTCCGGAGCAGGGCACGTCGCACAGGATGCGATCGAACTTGAGCAGCTTACTCCGGGAGGGCGAAGAGGAGGTAGGGTCGCTCACTGTGAGATTGGGCATGAATGCCGCGTCGTGGTTGGTGATGACGATGCATGGTGAGTTGAGCCGCTTTGCTTGGTGGACCAACATGTAGCACCGGTTGTTGTCCACATCATTTGCCATCACAAAACCTACAATTGCATACAAATTACTTTTAAATTATATTTTGTCTGAAATTAAACAGACACTTCACATAATGCAACACACAGGCATAATATTTTCTATTATACATAATGTACATGGTTATCAAACTCGTGGTTCGAATTTCACAGTCCTGTCATTCTGTCAAATATTTCACACATATTTTTTGACACGTTGTCACTTGATAGTCTACCATTTAACACAATGGCTCTTTTATCCACTGTACAACACTTACGTTACTTGACGGTCGGACTGTGAAAATTTTGATCGGAATTTAGTAGAAACCATCAACTGAAGGCTGTATTCACAAGCTGATTAAAAATTTGAAGAGACTAGTAGTGTTTTCGATCGCCTGATAACTGTCAAGACTTCGTCCAGCCCATTCACGCGAAAACATTGCTGCTGTATGCGAAAGTCAAAGAGTCAGAAATGTCAATTCCATGAAGATCGCAGCAACTTGGCCTCTTTATGGTGAATTTTGCATAAAGGCCGTCTCACCTACACCTGTATAAGATCCAGGTCACGCAAGAAACTAAACCCAACGGACCACGAGTAGCATCACAGTTTCACCGATTGGATTTTGGAAGAGCAGGCAACCAAAAATCATCTTCAGTGATGAGACACATTTCATCGGTAATTTTCTACAAACACGTATCTCAATAAAAACAACTTTTCAGGAGAGATAAATAACAATTTTATTCTCTCAGTTTTAAATTCATTTTTTTTTAATTTTCTTTATGAAATATCCATTTAGTATACCTTAGTTACACAAATTTTCATGAAAAAAATGTTAGGTTTCCAATCTATCGCACTACACTTTCGACCGATCAGTCATATTTTCGAAGATATGAGAATGCGTTGCAACTTTACTGTGAATCATTCCACAATATTACTGCAGTAAACACGTATCTTGACTTACGAGAAAGAACTCCAGTATAATCATCTGTCGGAGTTGAGTATTCTGTGTACTTACAGACACGTAACTCAAGATACGAGTTTATAATATTTATAAAAGTTTTTTATTGAGATACGATTTTTTTGTATTGCTTAAATCTATTATGTAATAAAGTATGTTTTGAGATACGAGTTAGTGGAATATGTGCGTATTCAAATTCTGAATTCATTACATCAAACAACTCAAAACTGACAAAAATTGAGATACGTGTTTGTAGAAAATTACTGAAGATTTCCACCTCAATGGGTACGTCAATAAGCAAAACTGACAGTACTCAAAACCCACAAGCGATTCAAGAGAGGCGCCGTTGCATGCCTCTAACTGACAAGGTTGAAAATTATGATAATCCAGAAAGGGGTTTTAGCATGTCTAAGAAAATTCATTGATTTTACCTGTGGGTATCTTTCCATTATCATCAGCGTGTAAGAATTCAATCAGCTGGGCTGTTTTTGAACCAGGGGACGCGCACATATCTAGAACCTGAAAAAAAGTATGCAATCAGAGCATTTTAAAATCACATAGGGCCCAATGCTTATATTTATTGAAATAAGTCGGCTTATGCGTTAGTCGCCGATTTTCGAGCACATTACACACGACACATAAACAAGTGATTCCTCCAGTGGCGAAATTGAAACCTAAATCCATATTGTAAACGGAAATATAGTATTTAATGTTATTTACTCGTTTTGGCAAAATCAAATTGAATCGGGTGCCGATTATCTATGCCAACACCAACCCTATTGGGATAAATAATGTACATGCATTTAGGTAGTACGCACGGAATTTGTGAATAATGATGCTGTTGTCATTTCAATAATCAATAAAGAGAATGCTAGGGACACTGCATCTGCGGTGCATGCATTTATTAAAATAAACCAAACCAACTGATTATTTAGTTTATATAACTTATTTATTAACATTCAATTAACATTTTGTGGTTTACATACTTTTACCATATACAGAAAATAAAAATTGGAAAAATATCTGTAGATACTTGTCATTTATGTATTGTTTTGCTGAATGCATAAATATCAGTATGCGGGAAACAGTCTGTTCGGACATTTGAATGTGATAATCCATTCTAATAGCAGGATTTATTCCCCCATTTATTTATTTTGGTTGCAACATTATTCAAAAATTGATTTAAAAAAAAATCTGGATAAAATAATAATAAAACATAATTGTGGTGAATACACGTGTACACGTTATTATTTTGTAATGTTACAGTGATTAATAAATTTCTTACTACTTAGGTAAGTAATAGTTTTTATCAATTAGCCCATGAATCTATCCGTGCATGCAATTATTTGCGTTATAAATAGGGTTGTGAAAATAACATACTGCAATAAATTTTTTTAACATATTTGATTTGAGAATTTGCTAGTTTATGAAAAATCCTGCAAGCGTGTTGTTGAATTTATTGTTGCAAAGAGCCATGATGGGGGGAAATGGTCATTACCTTGTGATGCGGCTGAACGTCCAGAACGATGGGCGGGATCATAGAGACAGACTCCTGGCGGGAGATGCTCCCCGAGCTAGTCTCCGCAGTGAGGAAGTTGTGCAGGCGGTAATAAGCTTCACTCCGTCGGATGTCACTGCGTGTCAGCTGCAGCTGCCACGCCAGGCCTCGAGGATACCTGTCATTTACCATTTACAGTAAAACCTCGTTATTACGAATTCCACGACACCGAAAATCGAAAATAATTTGAATTACGAATTATGAAATGTATGGGGGGGAAATATTTAAATTTAAAAAAAAAAAATTATTTGATTTTCATCAATATCATTTACGATCATAGATGTGCCTACCAAATTTCCGGTGCCGTGTGTCTTAATGGGTCATAAAATGTCATGATTATTTTTATTACCTTCTTAAAATAAGTAATTTATGATGTTTTACGAAAAGTCTGTCACAATTTTCAATGACTGGCTCATGAAATTCGTTATATAATTTCGAATTACGATATTTGAATTAAAGGTATGGTTTTATATGAAAATAAAGTTCAAGGGACTTTTTTTCGCGAAAATTTCAAATTATCCGTGTTCTTATTAACCAGGTTCTACTGTATATTGTGCAATTTATCCGACAAGTTCAAATCAGTACGTCTCCATTCTTCCACTATTTAATCAATTCAATTTATTTGACCACTACATAATATATTATCTTCTCAGTGTACGAGTAATTTTATCAGGATTTTTAAAGGATTGGTCTTGAATGTTTCACTCTATCCTTTTTCGATAAGGTTGGAAAGCAGAGGTAGGAAAGTTCTACTTCACAAGCATCCACAATCGGGTGACAAACACAGGTGTCGATTGAAAAGAGCTCTGGACCCCATATTCATGGTATGACGCATCGACTTAAACCACTGCTGGCTCTAACCTAGGATATTGCTAAAAATGCTCCGCTCGTTAGCGGCATCGCTATGTTATTAAGCGATATTGATAGATGTCTAATTATTTCAAAAGGAAGTTAAATCATCATTTCTATCCAACAGGATCTATCTTAACAGGAGAATTCGTTGTTAACCATTTGCTCAACCTGTCCCACATAGTGATTGAAAAAACAATTTAGAAATGCGCAATCCTTTCGGTTGCTTTCCTTTAAGGCTATACCTCAGTTGAGGCACGGTCTAAAAAGATCGTGGCTAGGCGATGCGCGGATTGCGGGTCGCGGGTGCAAATGACGCATGCCAAACGAAATATAATTTGTCATATAAATCCAAAATGCGTCCATTTAATGTTCTGTTTATTGTTCTATTAGTAACAATAATAATATATTCATTCACATGTTTTCTTTTTAAAGTAAATGGGTAATGTTTTTAGTCGTCTTTACACGATTTAAGAATTAATACCCCCGTCGCCATCACGAAACAAATTGACGTGTTCCCAGCTCGACGTTCTCTCTCCGAATTGCAGCGAGTCCAAAATTTCGTCGCGCCTATAGTTGAAAATTATTTGCCGTTTCACTGATGTATCACCTTAATAGCCTGTGATGTACAACATATATCACGGCATTTTCATACCTTTGTAGTCAAATTTTTTCTATAAGGAGAGACTTTGCAAGTAGAAAACATTAGTATATTATATTATTTAATATGACTAATGTTGTTTTATATTAAACTTTAAGCTGATTTTTTTTAAATTCTTCCTCGGGAGACTCGGAGACCTCGGGAGATAATACTTGATGGACGAGTGGTAATGTTTCCGCTTATGAAGTCATGGGTCTCAGTTTTGAATCCACGGTCTGGCAAATTCACATATGAGTGGCTAACATCCATTTCATATTTAATAAATTTGTTTAGAAACCTCTTGTATGGCGGTTATGATCCATATCTGATTGAAGAGCTAATGAAAAAAAAATTGGTGGACTTCTAATTGGTTAGGGCAGAGTAATCACAGATTATGAAGCAGAATTCTGCTTGCAAAGTATTTAGTACAACCATACCATGGCAAACAGATGGGCTTTTGTATGTCATCATCCGTATTTCCGGATATCAATGAATCTCCATTGGCTGTCTCTTTTTCTTGAGCGGGCTTATCCGCTTGCTCTGACTCCAGTTTCTTAGTATTGAGGATGTCCTCAAACAGCTGCCCCTTCACGATATCCAGCAGCGCCTTGGCCTCACCTTTGGAGCCGGTTATCCGGAACGCTGTGGGGAGATTTTCCTTAATAGTCTTCATAAACAGGTCCCATTCTTCGGGAGGACATATATTTTGTGTCTGAAAAAATAAGAATTATTGGTTTTGTAATGTTACTACGATTTCACGGATTAAACGGAAGTATTGACATCTAAAATCGATTTTACGGAATGGGTTATGGCTGCAATGGGCAAGGCATAGGGCAGAGAGAAGCGGATTTTTCATCCAAGTGATCCCATGATTAGGGATTTATTAAATCTCCAATAGCGATACTATGTGCATACAGATATTCAGATTGACACCAACATAATCCGAAAATAGAAATACAAATAAAGTTGCATTCACTCTCCCGCGTACACAGAATCTATTTAATTCATTTACTGCAACTGTGAATAAATTTTGGATAAATACCTATAGTGGAACCCCGATTTTGTGAACCCGGAATTCACGTTTTCCCGCTATTTACATGTAGTTTTGGCAGTTCCGTTTCATTTTAGTATACAGTACACTCTCAGTAATCCGCCGCTCGATTATCCGACAACTACTATAATCCGCTGTTATTTTTACTAGTTGAAAGCACAAAATCAAGCTCTATAATTCGCCGGTATTCAATTGTCAAATTCAGTAGTCCGCCGCGTACAAGTATACAACGCAGATGAGAAGGGTTCATTTTGGAAACTCTCTTTTGACAAGAAAACATAAATATTGAAGTGTGTCACCCTTGTAATTGCTATACTTGCATGCAGACCGCATTCCAACTATGTTGCAAGCATTAACAGCTGTTTTTTCAAACAAACAACGTTGCATCGACGCTGTGGGGCTTCTTATGTTAAATTACATACATATGTTTTGTGAAAGCTAACAAAATCACATAACAAACTCGACATATTGCCAAGTTTGTATGTGCGTTACACTTTATAGTTCTTACCTGTTGAAGTTTATTTTTCTGATAATTTGGCCACTTTCTTGCAACTGCGAAATATCCCAATAATAAAGTACTCACCAAATAATTTAGCGAATTGCACTAAAATTGAAAATACCACGTTATAATAAAATTTATACATATAACAATTCCACCTACATACCTTGTAATATGTTTCAAACTCTTTATTTTCCCTGATGATTTCGGCATAACATTTTCTTTCATCGTATTTAGGAGGGTTTTTGGCCTGAAATAAAAGCACATATTATTAATTATTCATGTTATAACTATCAAAACCCTATCTTAGGGGGGAATTTACCAAAAATAATCAAAAGAAGTGAGTATTTTAATGTTGATTAAAAATATATTCTAATTTATGAAATTGACAGCAAGAGTTTTTCTCACCAGTTCTTTTTTGTCCCTTTTTCTTTGAGCAAATTTATTATATTTACGTTTACCTCCCATTTTATATATAATTCAGATCAGATCACCGGCAAACTTGTTTTCTATAGCCACGCGAGTTGTCAAAACACAAACAATGTGAGGTTATGTTAATATTCGGTTCGTGACGTTACTCATTCCAAAATGTGCACCTAATGCAAAAATAATATTGCTTATTATTAATTATTTTTCATTTTCTAATAATCATTCGTAAAAAATAAAAATTGGTTTACAAATGAAAATAATCTCTATTGAATACTCACCAATATTATAAAATATATATTTTTTCTTATTATAGATCCGATATATGTACTTTATTTTGTTATTTATGTGGACAACCTGTTTGGGGCTATAACCAGTGGCGGCTCGTTCATAGCACTGCGGAACTGCAGCACCCCCGAGCAAATTGAGAAGAATGTAATATTATAATATAAATAAATTTAGGTATGAATATTATATGAAAATATCAATATTATTTAAGCGTGTTAAGCTTGCCCGCGCACCGATGCATCCAATAATAATTGTTGAAAGTGATGCATCGCGTGATTTCATGCAGTACCATTTTCGATAGAAATGCTCGAATAGGCGAAGGAGGGGCGCGGGGAGCGGAGTCGCCGCTCGTAGCTTCGTCTGGTACTGCCGCATTTTCGTGTTGCGAATGTTGTCGGGACAGCGGCTCTGAGCCAGTAGCGACGCGTGGCGCGAGTCGCGACAGATGTCGAGAGCAACTAAAAGGTGATAGACCTTCTTTCAAGGATAAAAGACAGAAGAATCAATTTTCGACACAACGATTTGAATAAAATGGCAGCATTACAACAGCTGATTGTAAATAGACTGACATTTCTTGAGATCAAAGAAAATCTTTTACTGTATGCTCAAAGGTCTAACTTTACACTGAATCGGATTTATAGCGCCTGTTCACGTGCATGGATTTACTGGCAGCAATAGTGAGTATTTTAAGCTATCGTGACAGTAACTGTTTACACGTAAAAGTGCTGACTCTCTCTCCAATTCATTCTTTAAAAATGAGCGAGACGCGATGTTGTTATGGTACTATTTCATATTGACAGGTAGTGGAAATCGGTCAACCTGAAAATTTGTTCGTAATTCGTTTTTTTGCCGGCAGGTTCGCCACTATCGTTCTACTGCGCAGGCGCAGATCGAAAAGATCCTACTGTCGCATGAAAATTCAGAAGCTTCCTTTTGGTTCATGCATGCAATCTTGCTAACTATGTTTACACATACATTTTCTTGTTATGGCCACGATAATACTTGCTGTCCACAGTAAATCCATGCACGTGTTAACGGGGTATTACTCGCATATCGCGCCGTGAAAGGTATCCACTTCAAAAGGTGTAGATTTTTTTTGTAAATGGATAGTAGGTAGGTACTACAATATATAAATAAAACAATAGCTAAATAATATGTTTATGTTCATTCTTTCAATTCGAATTTTTATTTCTTATTTTCACATCTAGATTGCATAAATATTATAACGTTTTCCATAAAACATTCACATACATTATCAACAACAACAATAATTTAGGAATGTTGATAAAAACATCACTGCAAAATTATTCTTCGCTACCTATATTTTGTTTAGATAACTATTATTCATACCTTTTTTTATTAACTAATAAAAAAATATTTACTAAATGAAAATAAAATACATAATATTATTGTCATTGTATAAATATTATTGTTATTGGAAGACAAAGATTTTTTTCAATGTGTTACCATTTACAAACATGCCTTTAAAAAAATATCATGGCATTTCATGTAAAGAAAATTAACAATCATGAAAATATTTAAAACAAATAATAATTAGTCAAGTAGTAGTTTTAATAATTCCAATTACATATCTATTTTAAATTAGTAATAATTTATATAAGTCCATTCACTATATTGCAAAAGTATTATTATTTCAATGAAAAAATAAAGAAGTTGGTATATATTTGTGGAATACAAAAAGAATATAAGTATAATAAATAATAATACATAACTATAAAAAGCATCAAAAAATGATTCAATGTATTATTTATTATTACCATATCCTAAGTACATATATGTACTTAAATTATTGTCTTTTCAAAGTTACAATAACATGTTATTTTGTTAATTTCAATTTAATCTAAAGCCAATTCTACATTTTGGAAGACTTCAATTCACGTCAATTTTATTTTATTATTACCAAGAAAAGTTATGGAAGACATACTTCAGTATTGAATATATAGGTAGGTATACAATTCTTCAAAAGATTTAATAATTATTATTATTGTAATATATAAATATAATATTTTACATAAAGCATTCATAGAATATATATATTAACAGATATACATTTTTTTAATCAATGTTTTATTAAAAGATAACAACATTAATTTTCGTCTATACAAAAGTATTTTCTTAGGTCAAAGGCCAATCGTGGAAGACATGGTTACGCAAGCTTATTATCAAATATACAACTGATATTTGGATTTCACCTCTACATACTAAATAACTATGAAAATTTGCATCGCATTACTTAGGTTTATACTTATCTATGACAATAAAATGCCTCTCAGATTCTGGCTATTATTGTCAAGTTATAGTAATATTGACATCAATTATTATCTTCACTATTACAAGTTGAGATCATCGGGTTAAAAATTATAAATCACCATTTCAGCGGTTACACTTTCCATTTCAACTAATCACCTGTTGATATATGCAATTGAAATGTCAGTAGATACAGTTTCCTGTTTGCATAAAATTAATAAAAAAGTAGGTACATAAAAACAAAAATAAATGCTGTGGACAAGTTTGAAAGTGTGCTTTTCTTCGTCCAAGTATTATAATATATTCAAATTCAACAATAAATCTTATAGATGCCCATTTATGGTTGACATTTTCTAAGCTTATTAATTAATAATTTTAATGCTTAGTGCAAACTAAGACGATTCTTTACCGTCAAGGGATATGTTGGAAAGATGTAAGCATTGTAAGAATTCAAAAAGTTTGTTTTTTACGTTAGAATCTCAACATAAATCGATTTATTTTTAATCATAATCAATTCTAAAACCATTATTTTTCAAAATATATTATGCAATGGATGACTATTGAATATTACTTTAATTAAATTTAACTCCATCTGTGTTAATATAAATTATTTTCTGTTTTCAAAATCCATATATATAAATAAAAAGGTATGTTTACAACAATATTATTCATTGAAAATGATTCAACTTGATATTATTTCAGCTACATCACCATAATTTAGAAACAAATTTAACTTTTTATTATTTCAAACAAATACGCAAAAAAAAACACCTTGCCATTTTTATACTATCTGAAACATTTCACGCAAATAATTTTGAGATATTTATCAGTCACCAATTTATTAATTTATATAAAATTCAATAATATTTTTGTAACATAGAACGGGGATAAACTGTTGGAATTTTCCTATATTGTAAATATTTTACAGAACTGGTATATTGTATTAACATATTGGATATACAATAAGACATTATTATTGTGTAGGCCAATGGTAGACCAGCGATATTGATATTGTGTACATTGACATCTATCATTTGAGCTTAAAACAAATAACATCCTTAGAATGAACGATTATCAAGGGATATTTCTTATTCATAATTTTCTACAAACGATTTTTACTCACCAATGTATTTAATTCTGCTGCAAATATTTTGAACCCTCAAAATGGAGAGCTTAATTCAAAACATAATTGTATTAATTCTGGTGTTGAAATATCTTTTTAAGACCTGCATAACATATTTTAAATTATACCTAACAATTATACCAAAAAGATGTTAGTTTAAAAGTTTTGGCTTGTTATGGCTTGAAAATATTTAATTATTGAGAAATTGTATGAACATCTCCTGTACAAATGTGTGATACAGAAATTCTTAGGTAATTATAAAAATGTCAACATTATCCATTATATTTTTTTACTACATTGGTTTGTCATAATAGATCTAAGTGCAAAAACAATATACATCTTTTCAGCTAGATATTGACTATGATATAAAATTATTAATTAATTATATACTTATATAAATATATATATATTGCAATATGATATCTCCAGATAAATACCTATGTCCATTTTAATTTTGTTTAAATTATGAAATGTAGATTTCTTATCAGCTGGTGCCTAACAAAAAATTGGAATTTGCTTGAAGTATCTACCTACTTAAGTGGCTAGTTTTGGGCAAAGGATTTAATGACAGTGGCGTAGCTAGAAATATTAGGCCCCTACGAAACACGCACATGGATAACAGGTATTGTGACAAATAATCACATGTTGTTTCTCCATGTGTGTTTGAACCCAGAGTATGGACCTATTAAGTTGAGCAAGTGGCTTACAACATCCATTTCTCGTAATGACAAAAATCTGTTAGTACAACCTCTACTCTGTGGAGGCTAATATGATCTATTTAGGATCGGATGCAAAATGCAAAAATCAAGCTAGAGCCTCCTTTCATATTTCTAAAAATGAAATGATATATTTTTACCTTATAATATGTATGTTTATTATTCATATTATTCTCATTATAAGATAGTATAAGAGAAAATAAATTAACTCACTGATTTAAAAAAAATCGTCTTCCTTGGTTTTATTACTATGGAATCATGACACAAATGATTGCTATTTTAAAATAAAGCATTCACATTGAAATTCATTCAAAGTCAGTACAACTGAATAGTTCTCCACCCTCACGCGCAGCCATCTATCTGTCAGATGCCATTTTGTAATTATATTATACAACGCAGTGTTGTAGTAAGTTGTTGAATGATTTAGTATTTTAAGAACAATAATTTATCGAAGTGATACTTAGGCCCCCTCGTGCGGTTGGGCCCTAATGCTTTGTATTAAATAGCTACGCCACTGCAGAATAAACAAATACCGTCATTGAATATGATAATATTTTCAGTACATATACCTACCAGGTATATTCTACGTCATATTTTTGCGTAGGTACAGAATTCCCATATATTTTTCACAATTCAATAGAATATTATTCCCTTTAAGCCTAATATTACCTGATGTTTGCTCAGTTTTATCATGACACCACTCTTTAAAAAAAAAACAAAAAAAGTATAATATTTTGACTAAACCAGGACTTTATAGGTCTCTATCCGGGATATAATATCATATGGGTAATTTAAAAGGGTAATCCTATTTCGAAGGCCTTGATCAAAGCCGTCCCGGAATCGTACACCCCGATGACGGCAAACAACACCCCGAGACTGATGATGAAGTAATCGTATGCGATGGTGCCGCTGGTCAGCATGTTCTTCTTAAGCGCCAGATGGAAATAGCACGGCCAGATAAAACTCAACATGGTCCCCGTGAAACTGCCAATGAATCCCATAAGAATTGAAAAGTGCGGAATAAATATAGCCATCAATATTGTGAAGAGGATAACTCCCACCTTCCAAGCCAGGCCCCATACTTTAAGTTCACCGTCCAGCGCCCAGATGCTGGGGAAAATGGTTTTGGGCTTCCCTTTGAACAGCGCCCGCTCCAGAAGCTCGCAAGCCGCGTAATAAGGAAGTGGATAACTAAGGATGGCCTTGACGACCAAACAGAAATTGACCATACCTTTGAATCCGGAAGAGTGTAAGTTATTCGTAATAACTTGCTGAGTGTCATTTTGAAAGGTCAAAAAGCAAATGTACCCGAAGAGTGACTTAAAAGCGGCGGCTGCGATATGAGACCAGTTGAGCATCCAGTGAAATTTGGAGCGGTCCTCCATGTTACCCTCGAGGGTCGGCAGAAATATTTGCGACGTGTACGAGAAAACGATGACTCCGAGACTGATGGGAAAGTTTTCGAAATCCACGGTCCACTTGACTTTGGCCCAGCCCCAATCTCCGATTTCCAGAATGCAGTATCCCACGATCACGGCGTTGATGAAGAGATGGCTCATCGTGCACCAGAAAGAGAGAACGCTGACGGACTGTAATGACTTCAGGAACGCCAGAGGAATGAGGAAAATCCCGACGAGCATCATCCAAGATCGGGTGTCTATGGCTCCGTCGGGAAACGTGCCGATCATGAGATCGCCGCAGACGACCACGTAGAGGATGCAGGTCATGAGGAGTTCTATTATCTGGGCGATGTTGACAGCTCTGGCGCCGTATTTCGCGCCGAAGCATTCTTTGGCAATGCTGACGTACGAGTCTCGGACTCGGATCTTCTGGCCGGTGACTGGGTCGTCTTCGTAAAGACACTCCACGAGGATTTTTCCTGTGTAGCAGCAGATGTGGGCTATTCCCACCATGGCGGCGATAGCCCAATAACCTCCACGCAGCACGGCGAACGGCAGCGATACGATGAACATCCCCTGCCAAAATACAATAACTTTTTACTATATCTTATTAATGTAGATATGCGTTTTAATTACAAGGAAATTCCTAGTATTGTTTGATTTTGATGAGTTTCATCATTAATTATTTTATTTATTTATTTATTTAAGAAAACAAAACATTGTGGACATAACAAATCTAAATTCAAGCCGTACACAACATGAGATTTACATTATAACAAATATTACCCTCACAAGAGAGAAGAAGAGAATATATAAAATAATTGTAATAATAATAAAAAATAAAATTAAAATAAAAACATACTTAAGTACAATTTTATACAGAAAAATAAAATTTGGAATAAAAAATACATAGCACGCCACCGAAAATATCTACGTCTTTGTTGAGCGCGTTGACTAGTCTTGCACCCCTGGCTAGCCTTGACACGAGGAAACGGTTTCGATCCAGAATTAACCATGGCTGCGCTGCGACCACGTAGGTAATTAACAGGCACATGTAAATTCAAATTAATTAGGACACTTACTAGGATTGGAAACCATCCCTCGCGATAACAGGAAAAAGTGCTTCAAGAGCAGAAGAGTCAAGAGAGTGAAAAGTAACCATGCCTTGTAGAAAGGCAGTCAGAAAATAATCATTTGACGAATGATTATCGAAAGGAAAATAGTTGTTAAAAATATCTTGTTACAGTTTTCAACATTATATTTGTGTGAGCTCGGTTTCTCAACAATAACTAATATAAAAACTAAAAAACGAGAAAAACTAACGAATATAGGTATAGGTATATCTTTTCTTTAATATTTCTTTCTTTGACTGTTATGTAAACTGATTAATTTGTAATAAAAGTTATGTCCGCATATTTTTCTTTGTTTTCTGATTTCTGATCACCGTAATTTTTTCTTATGATCAAAAGTGCACCGTGACTTCGAAAAGGCTAAGAACCACTGATTTAGACAAAAAAGATCGAAGTGACAGGATGCTAAAGATGAATACATTTTCCCACAATCACTTAGGAATTTAACTGATTAATCGCTTTCTTCACATTTTAATGGCTCTTAAAATAACAGCGTCATAATTTTCTTTATTCATGTAATTTAACAAATTACTATATTGACGAAAACTGTCCGGAGAAGTGCCAGAATGTCGGCCCGGTGCGCTCCTGCATGGGTACCTAGATGGTAGGTAATTGATAGGATACCTGGATGGCGTTGGTAACGTTCCAGGCAGCTTGCCATTCGTTGATCTTAGCTCCGTGACGACCGCCACCTTCTCCTTCGCAGCCTTCTTCAGATGATGCATAAAAGTCTACACTCTGCATACTTTCTTGTCTGAAAATAATAATTAACAGTAGGTATGGCAGGTGCGTGGCAAGATTACTAATATAATATTATATTCAGTGACGTCCCTAGACAAAATGTCGCCCCAATTTTTATACAGTATTTTTTATCATCCTTTCATGATTCCAATATCGAAGAATTGCCAACAAAATAAATAGGTACCACTAAAACATACAAAGTTAAATTTATCCCCAATAGTGGGGATTTTTTGATGTTGGAAATATAGTGGCTTCTTATATGCATTTTTGCGATACTTACTTTTAGGAATTAAGGGCGATCCGTGTCGCTTTTCTTCTTCATAAAACTTGGCAACATTTGTAATGATATTTTTAGTCTAAGATCGCAAAGGCTTAGGCATTATTACAAATTGATATAATGACGGCGCAACCTTCGATACAGACTAATACCGTGGACCAGGAGCGGTAGGTGGGATGGGATACTTTGTAAGAATATTTCGCACCCCTAGTTTTAGAGTATGACAAGTCAAAAAACAGCATTCTGAGATAATTGGATTCAAAGATTCAAACCCTCTCAACAAAATCTAAAAATGTATGTACCAAACCGATTTTCTTGCTCTATGTGTATCGGTGGCTTATTATAAGCTTTCTGTAAAATTATCATATTCATGGGAACCGGACGACCCGTCATGCGATGCTTATATTAATTTCCTTGTAGGAAGAATCATCAAAATTGGTTTTAATGAAAAAACTATACGGTGATTCTTTTTTCAAATGCATGACTTTGCTTGCCATCTTACCTTTGTCCATGGTAGTTAAGATACTTAGCTATTATCTATATATACCAAATGATTCTCCTCAATTTGCCGCCCTTAGAGCAACTGCCGCCCCTAAGCGACGCTCAATCTGCCTACCCCCACGGGACGTCACTGATTATATTTCATGAGGTTTAACAGCTAGGAAACGTTTTCTGACGGTTTGAAGTATGGAATATTTTCGTTCATCATCTCGTCTCCGAGTAAAGCATGTGTATACATAGTTTTATTTCATGTAACAGGTGTACTGTAGGTATATTATTATATTGTAACCTTTAACATTTTTTCTCACCCATATCCTTGACGTGTAGGGCTGGAAAATAGAAATTACTATCCTGCTCACGACTTACGAAAATGACATGTCACGATCGGGATAGACGATCGACGTGAGTCGTCGAGTCTGCAAGTCTGCTCGTGCAATTTATGGTTATCGATATACCTAAATATGTGCGGTACATGATAATAATACGTAATAAAAATACCTTTTCTGTCCGTTGGTTCCTTGTTGTTGGTAGCCCTGCTGTTGGTAACCAGCTCCAGTTGTGAAGCTGTCCTCTTCTACATTGGAGTTAGTGGCGAAAGGATTATTTGGATTCGTCGACTGATAAGTTGGCGACCCTCCTTCCTCGTACATGGCCGACATCTCGCAGCTCTCGCCTGTGTCAGCTAAGGAAACAAGCACGGATATTTTTAGTAGACAGTCGTCAAAATCGTGCAGGAAGCGGGTAGGTAATAATATGCTTGCATAGGTAGTGATAGTGGACATTTGGTATTAGCATCAAACGGAGAACAGGAAATTCGTCGTTGATTTTTCAATGGCAGAACTTAAAAAATCTCTCACATTCTTTCAGGAGATAGTTTTTTTATTATTTAACAGGAAGTTTTAATAAAAAGTTCGTCCTACAAGGAACATGCTCCAATTAGACCCGGCTCTGCCAGGTACTAAAGGTGAGTTGGAAATACTGTCACCAGTTTGTGTACTCAAGTATCGGATGAAACTACCCATACTCAGTACGTGTGGCCCAATAAACTTGTTCCAAAAAACTTGCAACAAAAAACATCGCGAGTCGCTGGCTAGTTGGTAGACTTTCAATACTATTGACATTAAATGCGCGCGAGCGAGATAGCACTTGAATACAATTATATTTTAATTTATTAGTCTATGCATGTGAATGACATCATCTTATGAATGAATAATAGGTCATAAATTTTCTGTTCATATTCCCTCGGAAATGTGGCGAGGTGACGGCAGTTTAAAATAAAACAATCAATTGTTATTCATTTTATGTTCAAGAATATTATAACATAACATAAAAACAACTCATAAATTTAAAATGTTTTTAAAATTTTATAATAAATGGGACATTTCATCAAGCCCAGCTCAGTGTTTTAGCGATTATATTGAAGCCGATATTTTAAATACTAATATGGAGTTAAGTTTTAGTTCCAGTTGAGTATGAGACTTATGTCACATACGCACGTCAAATGCTCTATATAGTATTCCAAATACTAGTAAGTATTTTGGAACAAGTTTTGATACTAAGTATTTATTTTATACTGGTGGTAAGTATACTTAGTCTTCAAAATCGACCAGTTTTCCCACCTCTACTAGGTACATACTTATCCATTGAAATTTAATCGACAGGATTCCACAAAATTGGAATAACGTAAATACTTACATTTTTAATTAAATTTAATTATATTCAAAATAAAATATTTTGAGACATCACAATACATAGTGAATAGACTTTACTCAAAGTGGTTTTCAATCCCAAATTACCACTTGATTTATTATACGGATTGTACCGAAATTCTGAGATTGAAAAATATTGTTAAAATCCCAGAATTTTGGGATTGGTCTATATTTATAAATAATGTCTTTTCTCAGTTCTCAAACGGTTTTCAAATTAAAATCTATTGAAATCGCAATTTTTGCCTTTAAATATATTTTAATATTTTATCTTACGGGTACCTACTTATTTGAATATTTTATGGACTGGTTATAATAAAAATTGTTCTTTTTCTCTCTTGAAAATGTAATGCATAATTTAGCGTTGTACCCTGAAGCTTATTTTAAGACTGCGAAAAAACACAAATAAATTTATAACCTAAGCATTACATGTTTCGGAAACTTTTTAAATGTCATTACACTCATTACTTCCCTTCTCAACCATAAGAACTACATAACAATAATAATTATTATGTTACATAACACAAAGAAATGGCATGATTTCTTGTTACCAATCTCGGGATAAAAATCGACATTGCTGAAATCCTAAGATTGAAAAATTTGTCGTAGGCCATACGCTCTAGAGCAGTACTTCTCAAACTGGGAGCTCCTGCCAGGGAGCCGCGAAATATTTCAGTATTTGAAAAAAAAACATAAAAACGTGATTACTGGAAGATAATATTCCCAACTTAAATGAATACTAAAGTACAATTGGATAAGAGCACCATTTGATAAATCCTTAAAATATGATTATATGACGTGGGCAGCTCAAGAATACCATTCCCTTGAAGTCGAATTTAATGAAAGTAGACTTGCAGAATTTTGGATACGGCGACAGCAAGAATATCCATCAATTGAAAAAGCAGCATATCATAATTCCTTTGCGACAAAATACCTATGCAAAACAGCATTTTATCATTACTGGTAATAAAAAAATAAAGTAATAAATTTTAATAAATAATTACTGTCTTTCAACGGAGACTTTGGAGCAAACCCTGTGAATTAGCATTTCAAACATTATACCGGATATTGATATATTATGTAAAAATGTGCAATCACACCCCTTTTATTAAATTATGTTTAGAATTTTAATAAAAATGTACATATAATAATAATTAATGGTCACTAAAGACTTTAATTTTTGGGGAGGGGAGCCTTGGATTTGTTTTCTGATTTCGGGGGCCGTGGTATGAAAAAATGTGAGAAGCACTGCTCTAGAGTCTAGATTCATGGGCTCTCAGCCTTATTCGAGTCGCGACCCCATTTTTAATAGTCAAGTAACCTGTATCCCCCGGCCACATTTGTATAAAAGTGTATTTTAATAGGGTTAAAAAAAACAATAATAATCATAAAGTAACATTTTACAAGAGTAGTATCAATTTTATTCACTTTACTTGTCTCTGTTTGTTTATTGTCAAACATTTTTCGCTGTATTTTGAGTCATTTACTTTTAAATTGCAATATTTGCGTCATAATTAGAATGTTAGCAAGTTCAAGTTGGTTACAACAAAAACTTGGAGTGATCCGCGACGTCGGTTAGTAATTAAAGTAATACCTACTTTGATTTAAAATACAAAAGCCGATCGCCGATGTAGCAACCGATAAGTATTAAAAGTCATTATTTAGTTAAAATTTGTCGTAATTAAGTATGACTCCTTTAGCATTGTGGTCAATGTGCGTGGGCGCGATACCCGAGAGATGTAGGTTTGTTTCTTACTTATTTCAAAAAGATTTTTTCTATTGGTTTATAATATATTTTCTCAGAAGTGTTTTCAAAATTATATACGTTCGAAATTAGCTCAATTTTAATTGTATACTTACCTATTACATTTTTTTCAATGGTTAAAAACTAAAGATTCATTCATAGAAATCGTTTATTTAGAGTTTACCGAGTTGGTGTGCAAAGTAATTTTATTCTTACTATATTTTATAGTAAGGGGTCGCGTTAAAGTATGTAAGTACAATGTTTATCTGTAATCACCCCATAGGCATAGTCTTTAAAATTGGGTGTTGATGTTTGATCGATCCTCGAAGAGGTTTCGATTTTTTTGAAAATAAACGTTTGTAGCTATTGACGTATTAGGCCAACGAACTTAATCCAAACATACATTCACAAAAACAGCATAAACGTCCACTTGGCAGCTGACACGGGATAGAATCAAACATTCTGTCATTCGTCCACGACTGACACTCAATTCACCTAATTGTAAATAATATAATAGTATGAGTGGTCTCCTTACGTTGCCTCGCGAATCTGACAGCCTGTCTTTGAGGAGGCTCCGGCGGAGTGGGCTTGCTGGGCATCTGCTGCCGAACGGTCTGCATGGCCACTTCGATGGCCGCACGAGCGCTGGGCACCTTGAACCCTCCCAACTGCAGCGGCATGGTTATTGCTTAGGGTCACTTTACAGGAAAATGATTTTTTCAACTAGGCAGTTACACCTTGTTAGGAACAATTTATCAAACAAACATAGCCAAAATCATAGGTTCATATTATTATAATATTATATATTTTTAATTAGCACTCTTATTTTTATTTATAACTTCTTGGAATAGCAAAAGCTTTTCTCACTTTGGTTTATTTTTACGTGTTATGGAAGCACTCGTAGTGGATAATATTATATTATCAGTATCACATATAAATATAACGTTTCTTTTAGATTTTAACAATTGGAAGCACTCACTATTATAATACCTAAATAAACGTACTTAATTTACTGCTAATTAAGTATAGCCACTTTCTTTTAATATTGATTTAATATTATTTAAAAATATTTTACTGTGGAAGCAAATCGATTATGTTAATTATTATTTATTCGCTTCAAAATTGACAACGAGGAAGACTTTTATTTAATTCTTAAACGCGCGATTAATTAACTCGGAATCAACAGACTATTACAAATATTTTACTCACATTTCACTCAGATACGCCACAGTTATTTAAAATTATCTAAAAACCAATATCCGAAGACTGACCGCCGAGATGGATAACGACTGTGTTTTGAGAGAAAGATTTCGTTAAATATTACTAAACATAGTGTTTTAAGATTATGTAACACGCATTTGCCAGATGTATTCGATTACAACGCTGCATTTGGGGGTGACAACGTAAATAATTCGTTGGATCTTTTCACTTTTAAAAAAACTGGCTTACATTTTTTGCAGGTGTTTTATGCAACGAAGGGGTGACTGGCAAATTGCTACGTGTTGTTGTTTGGCCCGTTTGCGTGGCTTGGCGGTTTTGCGCTGGTTACTGTCCCATCTCGGCGGATTTTCGTCGCGTGCGGGTCCAAAAGGAATTGTCGGATTATGGCGGATATGATGTAGGACAGAATCCGAGTGAAAATTGTTGGCGGAAGGAAATCTTCGAGGCGCATGCGTCGACAACCTTTCGCGATCAATTCCGACGCGCAGTCGTCCGATAGACAAATACGGTATTATACAATCGTCCTCGTAAATTTTTTCTCATACTTTTAAGGAACTTCGAGACTGTTGAACATTGGTATTCGGAGTCTGACCACTGGAATTAAATTCGAAAAAAATAATAAAACTATTGTAATTGAATTATATCGAGCAGTGTTTCCCATCCTTCCACATCGGTGTATCCCTTCTATAATTTCGTAACACTGAATACCCCTAGTAAAAAAATGCATCTACTTTAATAACAATCAAAATATATTTATGTTTTCCTTTTTTAGTAGGTAGGTACATAAACGATAAATAAAATTCATTCATAATAAAATATAAATAAAATAAATAATAGTTATATTATAAATAGCATTCATTATAATCAATGAGAAGGATGAAATTGTTTATGTTGAGAAAGATCATCATAATTTGGTTCCCTGGTTGTTAATTTTAATCTGAGATGCGGTTCCACATCCAAAAGCCTGTTCCATTTTTTTTACTTAATGTCTACAAAATGCCGAAAAAACAACTTCACATAGAAGTTGGAAAAGGCAAGATGTATTTCAGGACTTTCTCTGTTAAAACTGGATAAACATGTTGCATTTGCAACCAAAATAATGTTAAAGTACACTCCTTACATTTATTTTTCAAGAATCCGTCTGAAGCTAATTCCAACAATTGCTCTTCTTCCGCATGCGATAAACCTTCCAGCATGGATGTTGTATTCATGTTGTATTAACGCTTGTTGGACCAGGCGCAGCCAAAGCCCGGTGCATCGCGTACCCCACCAAACTCTTCCCTTACCCCAGGAGTACGCGTACCACACTTTGGGAAACACTGAATTATGGAGCATGGGTCGCGACCCAAAATTGTCGCTCTTAGCGTATTTAGTGGGTCACACATAAATTTTATATGAAATTTAAAAAAGCTCTCAACGTTAATTTTGGGCGATTTTTTCTTGGACCACGACAGTAATAATTATTACCGGGTGGTTAGCCCTGCGGAAGCGAACAGTAATGCATGTGTGGATGAGGAATGAAGAAGGATGGAAAACCTACAAATTAGAACAAGAGTCAGTGAAAGAAGCCCAATCCCACCTTGGGATGTAGCATCAAGGAAGAAGAATAATGATACATAAATATTAAATATGTCAACCGTATGATAGACAGCATGATCCAACAACAGGACTTTATTGATATAAGGCATATTGAATAATATTTTCAAGGTAGAAAACCCAACCAAGTAGTATGACGTGCAAAAACAATCGACGTCTGTTTTTTCAGTTGTAATTCAAAAAATATTTGACCAATATTGTTAAACGTTCCAAGGTTCCAAAATTTAATTCACACGTAGGTATTTTATGGTTCCAAATTAATATTGTTGTATCATAATATACATATTTACTGAAAATCGTACAAATCCGATGATAGTTACAGGAAAATTAATTGTTCTCCACTTAGGATATTTAGGAAAACTTAGGAAATCACCACGGTGGTCGTGTAATTGCATTTTTTGGTTAATGTTTGTTGATACACTGAATAGGTACGAATACACCCTCCTCCACCCGCCGTATCTGTACAGCCGTGGATTATGCACGGCCGCCTTCCACAGTAATGGCCTGCTACATAATGAATATTTAATTATTATTAAATATTCATTTATTGATTATTTGCAACCATGCACTTCGGTGCTTAAGACTGACTCTAGAAAGAAAGTGAGGTCCCGCTGAGGTGTGTACCCGCGTACTGATGCTCAAGATTTTAGTCTGATTCTACGGAGGAGTCGTGATTATCCCGCTCCCCATACGACGCTGCAAATTTTTCAAATGCCGCAAAATTGGCCTCTGTTGCAATCAGGTCCGCGTGGCCAATTGAGCCCGCGTGAGGACGAACCCTAGCAAACAGCTCCGCTCGTTCGGATTCCATGAACGGGTAATCCCAGAGGACGTGTTCAGCGTCTTGTTGGTCATGCCCGCAGGTACAACCCGGTCCATCTTAGATTAAGGGAAACCCATGAAGCTTGGCTGCGAAGTTGCCATGGCCGGTGAGGAACTGGCTGGTCCAGTGCGACGGTTGAAGTCTCCGCGTTTGGTGCCTGCAGAATACGTCTGAAAAAAAACGATAAGTGTGTTGCTCCTTGTGGGAAGCCGTCCACCTCGACTGCCATGCCGCAAATGCGGTCTTGTAGACTAGCTCGCTTACAGTTTTCCTGTAAGGTACGCCCTCGGATCTCGGTGACGGTGTCAGAGGGACACAGGCCAGTGTAGTGCTGATCCCCCTCAAGAGGAGGGTGATCGATCCTCTTATTTGGACGTGCAGATCGAGGGGTAGCACCCCCGCGATCACGTCAAGCGCGTCTGTGGAGGTAGTACCTACGGTAAGCTTTAGTAAGCGGGATCAGCGCCGTCCGCTGCCCTCTTAATACGCGACGTATGTTTGCTAATGAGTTAATTCGGGAATGCCAAATGCTGGAGGCGTAACCACACTGAATAGGTACCCTCAATTTTACCTCGAACACCATTTGAAAAACATAACTATAGAGCGTCACAATGCCTTTAACCTTAGTGATAGGTAGGGGGGCCGCCAAAGATTCTGGACTGGAGGCCCGCTTCAGAATCAGGTAGGGGGGCCACAGAAATCACTATATACTTTTATTCAAATATAATAATATGATGTTTTTACAATTTTATTTTTTACAACTTTTTAAGTTTATTTGTTTAATTTTTTATGCGCTTCGTGGCATAGGAAAAGTTGTTTTAAATGCTATTTGAATATTATTTTATTTAATAGGTAAGAAGTTTGGCAAGAGGTGAGTTCCGGCACCTTTGTTTTAAAAAAAAGCCCTGACTAAATGTATATTTCGTTAACATCGGCGATCATTTTTCGTGTTTTTTTAATCAAGGTTTTTCCAATAAGTATTTTATCTTGATCGGCCAGTTTCGTACTTCAAGATTATCTAATAGGTAGGTAAGTATATTTCTTAGGCGTTACCGAATTATGTACATAATAATATGTTCAGTAAAGATTACTACATTCTAGAATTTTGTGAAAAATTTATTGAATATATTATTTTATATTTTAACGTAAATGAGCATCTCCACTCCAGAACTACACAATACCCTAAATTAGGTCCAGGGGCTTCTGCATCATATTCTTGATAATGAGTGGCACAATTATTATTGTCATTAGGTTCAGTGTGCCCCAGTGCTATCAAAACACCAGTGCTTCACAAACTAAAGTCACAATAATTATATTAATTGTAATTAATGGAATCACGTCCATAAAAGTATGTATGCTATACTCATAATAATGTGTTAATCGCTAGACAAGTCACTTTTCAAGACAAGGCAATACCCACTGACTTTTTAATTTATTATTTTACATTAGAATATTTTATCATCAGCCCCCAGTAGTGGACAGAACACTCACCTTAAAAGCCATAGGTATTGGGCTCATATTATTTTCCAGTCTTTTTTGATTCCAGACTTTAGAACCCACTGGATTGTGGTAATAGCTAGAAAATATTATACAAGTCTTATTAAGATATACATCTGTTCCACACATGGACCTCAATATGCTACGTCTTACCATCAATAACGGTAATTTATTGTACCTATGTTTCGGACGTTTTTAGCTAATGAGTCGATTTCAATTATACAGGGTCCGTCCACACACGGGCCCAATTGGCCACGCCGACTTGATATTAACCAACTAAAGATTAAATTCATCACTATCAACTCCTAACTCTTCGGTTTCGGCAGAGTTTCAGTACACGGGCAGTGCTTTCTTTACGAACCGGAGCGCTCGACAATTTTCTGAAAATAAGTGTGTTGGATTTTCTATATATTATGGCATATTTAGCTCAGACGGTCAAAATATTTTTTCCAATTTTAAGCGATTACACGAACCGGAACGGCGCTCCGGTCACTAATTAAGGTAAATGACGGCAAAGCAAGTTAAAGATTTACAAGTTACAAGATTCTTTTTATATTTTAATAATAAAAATTCTTTCTTTAAGTACCAAGGTGCATGGTTGCGACATCTGTCCTATGCAGATTCGTTTCGTTCTGATACGTGTATAGTGTCATAGAATGCGGCCGTGCACAAATCACGGATGCATATACATGACGGATAGAGATGGAGTAACTCAAATCATAGCCCATATATATTATAGTCTCTGTGGTCCTCGAACCGTTGCTCGCGAGTAACCGGTAGCTAGAGACAGACAAGTTTAACGTGAGGCTCCGCTGCATAGCTGCCGCGTTGCTGGGGAGCCTCACGTTAAACTCGTTAGTCTTTAGCAACAGTGTTTTTAGTAGCTCGTAAACGATATGATTGACACAATATCTCAGTTAGCCATATTTATTTGTGATTATCTCAAAACTCGATTATTGGAATATGTGAGTTATTACTCTAGGTGACTCAAATATAGTACGTTTGTTCAAGTTGAACATGCCTGTTCTAGAAAGACAGCGGAGAACCAGGCAGAGTGAAGGAGTCCGCTCGATGTGTAAAAGATTCACCCCAGGCTGCAATGCTGGAGAAGAAGAAGTGAAAAAATAAAACAAACAGGAAACGTCTAGCAATTGAAATTTTATTTACATCTTTTAATTAAAACACGCTAAGCAATAATAGTTAATTATTTATCATAATATATACATCGAGGTATCTTTCAAAGACCAAAAATAATTTTTATAACAATATCCAAAGACAATCATTGTAATAATTATTCATCATTATAGTAATAATATAATATTCTGATATGTAACTTTTTTTGATAAATATATCAATAATGTTAATTTTATTATAATATCATATTAGATACAAATACATAGCAGAATAATAATACATAATATAATTTAACTGTGCATTTTCTTACTAAAAGCAATAAAGATATATACAATATAGAGGTGGACTTTAAAAACTAGAGTCCATGGTTTTCCAACATGGTAATACCTTCCCTCTGTATGCGGTAAAGGGATATGGGAGGCGTTTTTGAGGAGCAAGTGGGCGATAAGAAATATTAAAATGATAATACAGCGCCAGGCTCATCCTTCTCATTAGATAAGATACTTATTTTTAATTTTACTGATTTCATTACAAATTTTAATAATTAAAGTTGTTTTATTTCCAAACTAGTTTCTTGAAATTTAAAAATTACAATTTTATTATTAGTTGAGATAGATTTTCCCAGGGAGGTGAAAAAAATTATCTTTGAAAAGGGGGAGTGGAAGGAAGGGCTAGTATGTATACATTAAAATTATATCTTTTCACACTGTTTTTCTAGGTTGCTGCTATCTCATACTTTCCATTCAAATTTTCCCACCAGCTTATATATCTTGGTAATATAATATACTACAATATAATCTAATTAGATGAAATGAAGAAAATAATGCTTCAATACTGTGACTACAAAATTAGATTTGATTTAAATAAAAAGAATTTTAAATTATATGCATTTTTATCATATAGAAAAATCATTGATTTTTAAAATAAATATAAAATACATTAAAACTATGAAAAATTCAAAAATATTTTACTGTATAAGGGAAAATTTTAATGATAAACATAATCATAAAATAAGTGTTTATAATGTTTTTTAATTGTTAGTTTATTTTTAACTTTAAATGTTTTCAGATATATATTAATTAATTAAAACACATTAAAATGTAAATTATCAAGATATTGTCTCAAATTGGAAACTTCATATTTTTCCGCTGGGTTGCAGTTTTATCCAGTGTACCAACAAGATTAGTGAGTAGTTAATATCACCTCGGTTATCATGCACTGCAACTTGAATCCGCAGCGCCGCTAACACCGGTTGGGTGATAGGGTAAGTTAGTTGCGCAACTTCTTTTGTGCATGCGTATTTTAACAAATTATTTACGTATTCACGTTAATAATTAGATAGATGCAGAAGTATAAGAATTTATTTGAAACTAATACAGATTATAATTTTTTTTATAAAATGAGGGCGCATCCAGAGTGGGGGTAAGATTTCTTGATGGGCTGTGAGATTTCTTTTGACCTCATGGAAAAATATAATAAACCAGAATTGCAGTTTCTATGCAATCAATATAGAGAATATATTGTAAATAAGGCTTGGATTAGTTTATCTAGACATAATATAAGGTGTCAGAGATACAACACAAGGTACATTGAAAATAAACACACACCGATATACTCATTCAAAAAAAACATGCAAACACACTTAAAAAAATTTTTAATGCAAATATTAAATGCTATGTTTTATTCACAATATATTAATTATTTATATAACCTACAAATACGTATAATTTTTGGCGAATTTTGTGCATTGAATTATTATATATAATTTGTACCCCAAATATGAAAAAAAAACTTTACTACGTATTACTTAAAACGTATAAATCACTATAGGTAATCATAATAATTATAACATATATACTTAAAATTTCCACATAACATTAAATTTAATGAAACATTATTACATATTATTACAATTAGTAGGTAACTTATAAAAAAAAATATCTATGACGTGACTCCAATACACTCATGACAAATATTTGATAAAAACTATATTTATGTAAGTAACAGAAAAAAAGATTTTTAAATAATGTAATATTTCTATGAGACTTTTTTTTTATTTTGGGGACGAATTTCTTAAATTCTATTAACTAGATTAAATTTGTAATATTACCTATGTAGTATTTTTTTGGCCTCGTAAATGGTAAAATTTAATTTAATTTATAATACATTATTTTTATTACAATTGCATGCTTTCATATTTTTATTTTTGTGATAATAAAAATAGACTTTGGTATAATATATTATCATAATATACTATTAAAAAATAAAAATCCCAATATAATTAATATTATTAAAAAGGAACGTTCTTACAAAAAAAAATAATGAAATCTCACTTCACCACTTGTCAAAGTGCACCATCTGCATTCTGAGATGATATTCAGACTCAATGTTTAGATATTTAATTTTAGTTATAGTTGGATCATTCTGATCTGGAGATCTACCTCGTGCACGCCAGTTCAATTATAATAAATTAAGAACATTCTTCTTTTTAATAAATGAAATTAGCTATATAATTTTTTTTTTTTTTCAGAATAAGTATAGTATCTACTTGTACCTAGTAAGTATTAAGAAATTCAGTACCTATGGAATTATAGGAATGATAAAAATGAATAATGAAATTGAAGAGATAAAAGATTTTAGAAAATCTGTTTAATTATTTTATCTGAGATCATATTTTTTCTTACCGTTGTATCGTATTAGATACAACAATTTTTAGATTGTATTGAAGTACAATCGTTGCATTTCTTCTATTTGGCCACTATGATTTTGGCATCCTTTTTGGTACATTGTTGATAATTCACAATATTTTAATTTTTACTTACTATTGATATCTACCAAATAAATACTATATTAAAATTTCAAAATAATAGAAAATGATGACCTGAGAATGATTTTCAAATGTGTTTATATTATATGACATCTATTTCCACATACTGATATTTCCACAATTCAATATTTTTGGCAAACATATTTCTATTTCAAAATAAGGTAGGTTAAGATTAGGTCATTGGTTAGGTAGTGACGGTTTCTGTTCTTCATATAACAGTATGCCGATTTTTAGAAACTGAAGCCTCATATTGACACCTCCTCCTACCTCCTATCTTTAAAATCATTTAATAAAAGGCAATTGAGTCAAAATAGCCAGAAACGCAGCTCTGACCTTTTACGTTAAAGGTGTCAATATAATCAATCATTATAAGCTGTAAAAATTTTCACACAAAAAAAAATCACAAATTTTAAAATTAACAGTTAAAAACATAACCTTAAAATGACAACAATAAAATTATTAAAAATAATAATATGATAATAGTAACAAGAGAGTCGTGGAGATACTAAAATATTTGTTTTAAGTACATTTAAATACATTTGTTAAAGAACTTTTTTGTAAAATAACCGATCAAAAATTTGGCATACAATATTTCGTCACTGTTCTGGCAGAAGACACTAATTCGAAAAAATGACATATTGAGTTAGTTATACCAAAATGTTCCTTATTTCAAACTTTACCGTCTGGAAACCTTCTTAATAAATAAACAGTTTTTATTTTAAAGTCATCCTTTTTACGATTACTTAATAAACTCACATGATAGACCATTTCAAACATTTTAACAACTTCAAAGTCAAATTACTCAAAACTAGTATTCTCCAGTTAGTGTGTTCTGCCAGAACAGAGACGATTTTATCTATCAGCGCCCATTCATGAACTCTCTCTATCCCGAATTTTATGATAGAATACTGTCCAACGCTAAACACATCTCTTGAACGTGTCCACGATTATTTTAATCACATTCATTCTTCATTATCTCATAATCTATCTAGCATTAGTTTTGTTTGCCGGTACATCTTTTTCAATTTCAATTATGGGTGCGCTATCCTTTTTAGAAGCCATTGTACTTGAACTGACTTTGGTAAACAGTTTTTCTTTACTGGTGAAGTATTTCTTTGTAGAAATCATAGAGACGAGTGTCGAAGATGGAGCTATGAGATCTGAAGAGTTGGAATAGAGGGAAGCGTCATCGCTGAGCATGGCCGTCTTTTCACCGTCGTCCACTCCGATGTATGTTTCGTTTCCAATCTGCGAGTCTCGTGAGCACATCGGTATCGCATTTGACCATTTGCCATTTCTAAAACACATTAAATGAGGAGTGTCAATTACATAATGACGCTAACAAACTATGTGACGAGTTTTCATAGAAATGCAGTTAAAGGTTCAAATACATTATGATCACGTCACGGTACTGTCACATGCTAGCACGGCGACAAATTTAATCTATGGTTTCATCATTCCGCAGAATATGATGGAGAGTGCTAACTCTAATATATTAGTATTTTGAATTATTATTCATTATTCATGCTAATTTCAATTAATTTTAACAGTTTCTACGTGTGCGTACGTTAAAATGACTTGCAATATTACATCCATAGATAACATTTTGACCAGAACCCAACCAGCAGACCATAGATAATATTCTTATAGAAAATACATAGTGCCAACTAAAACGAAAAAACACGTGAGCTAAAAATGTGTAGGCATGTAGAAAATGATAAAAAATATTCATTGAGTCGTGTGGGTGTCGATGTAGCATAGTACGTGTGAGTTGTTCTGGTGATTTCGGTAGATTTTTTAAACTGTCAATGTTCAAATACCAAGAAAAATGATGTTACACACCTTTTTCTCGTAGCGGCAACTTACTTTGACAGCACATAATGTGATCATGATATATTTGAAACTTAATAGTCTTTGATCGCTATAGACTCACTCCATCAATTAGTCGATTGGTAATTATTTCAAAAGCCATCGACCAGCAACAATTATTGCAAATGCGTGCAAATTATTCATTCTGTTTTAGTAGGTGTTTGCATCGATCAATACAATATTGCTTTCTCCGAAACTATAGGTATTTACTAATTCTTTTTACAAAACGTAATTATTTGACAGCTGTTAGCTGTGTTTCAATATTTTTCTGCAAGTGTCGCCACCTGTGTACATCATCTACATGCGCAAACAGTTAGTTATTAGTTATCCAAATAACAGCTGACTAGTGATTAAGCCGACTTATTTCAATTATTATTACTATACATACACCCGTTAATGTTAATTCTGAACTATGGTTATAGTACTCCAACATAAACAAACGATTTATTTTTTTACCTGAGACATCTCAACATAGCAGCTCCTTTCAGTTTGAGTCCAGGCTCACATGTAAAGCTGATGGTTTCACCAATCTTGTAGTAGAACTTCACAGATGACATTCTACCAGAGATCGTGGTGCCAGGATATGAACACGCCTGGATACCTATAAATATCAACATCTATGATTACATCCATCACAAACCAGTTCATTATTTAAATATAGGTAGGTAACACTCATTGCGACCCTGACGAATTCGTTATATGGCAATTGATTTTTAATAATATTTTTTTTGTTCCGCACTTATTTTGATATGTGCCACATGCCAGGAACCATCATAATAAGTGGAATCACGCACGTATGACGACATTGTTTGAGAATAGTTATCGACAAATTTTAAAGAAGTGCAGACAGGCCAAGCAGGGTAAACTATCTAGATTCTTCTTTGGAACGCGGTACAAAAGGTATGTAATTTTATCAGTTTGGCAAAATGTTACATCAAAGGCACATGGTCTCAAAATAATGATATATAGAGAGGGCCTATTTTTCGCCAACATGAAGCCGTTTTTCTAATGTATAACGCACAGTAGAACAATGATTTTATTATTATCAACTATGAAACGTTATACCATCGAGTTGCTTCTCAGTACGACTACCAAATTTAAACACAACATAGTTAACCATATTATCGAGGGTATACTGACAGAACGCATTATTTCAGTTTTTGCTGTTTTTCTGTTTTAAATGCCAAAATGTATACAATTTTACGCTCTACGTCCTGGTAAAACGCACAAAGGCATAGGATATAATGGTGAGAAAATAGAAACATTATTAAATCATATTGTTATTTTTTTATTCTGATAGAAAGCATGATAATGACCTAATGCGTTATGCATATACAAAATACAGGACTTGTAACATGTCGTATATTGTGTTTGCCATAAAGGTTAGTCTTTATAATGTAGAAAAAATGTTTTTAAATCATTAAAAAATCTACGTGGGAGAACGCTTTGAAAAAAAAATAAGAATCCTTTTTGCGATTATCTCAGAACTTGTTTTAATGAGGTAATGCTTTCTGTCAGTATACCCTCGTTATGTTCTATTAAAATAACTAAAAATAATTACCACTAACTTTATATTTAACACAAAAACAATAAATTTTAGCAACACATGCTCGCAGTTTTTAAATGCGTGTAATCAGCCAAATCAATTTTTTCCAGTAACGTTTTCAAATTTTTTAAATTCGGCCGTAGCAATTCTATCTTACTCTAACGCATAGAGCGGAGATATAAGCGTGCCGAATGCTTACTCACTCACACTTATGGTTCGTTTTTGTTCAGGCCTTACACATGGTGCATTTTTTATGTTCTTATTTTTAAATCCCCTATTGATGGTAAAATTACGTTTATCGTGATCGTGTCCAAAACATATCACCCGCTATCAACAAGGTTTACCTGTATAGATACAATATAATTCAGCTCATTACAAATGGAAGGCATTAAAATAGTTATCTTACATTTTGGTGTTTCTCCACTCCACCTGGCATTGTCTTGACATGCCACTATAGGCTGTCCCTGCATCATGTGAGCGGGGTTGCAATTGAACTGGACAACATCTCCCGCTCTGAAAGGGGCTCGCCCTAGTAGATAGCCATTCAACGGGGCCTGAGGAGCAGGACACGATACCTCTGCGATAGCATAACAAAAAAATAACTGTTAACAAAGTACAATATTATCTGCATTATAGGGTTACATGTAAATTGTACGTAAAACATTTCACCGTAGCACAGTTCACCGTGAGCTTTCTTATCGGAAAGAGATGACCGTATACTATACGGTCTCCAATTTTATTAGATTTAACATTAATTCGAAGTTCTGTGAAACACGAAGCGCTAGATGCATTGCTATTTTTAAAAAATAAATGAACATATCGAATAAAATATAATATTGTGTGTATACTAAGTTTGATTTATTTTGATGTTTATTTTTTACAGCATAATGTAGATGCACTATTATAATATACCCACTATGATTTCACCATTTATTATTTTTATAGTATACCTATGTGAGTGTATGTCTAACAATCCCTTGTATTTGTGATTTGACATTTTTATGAACTTATTTGTATTTTTTATTCAATATGTCACTTATAATCTATGTTCAATCTTGTATTCTAATATTTTAAAATACATTCAAATTTTACCTATTTTATTCATGCATTTTATAATTTTACAACGTTTTTCTTAGCTCGTATTCTTATTTGTCCGGTGGTTCTTTGTCCAGTACAAATCTTGCAATCGATTTTTAACTAACTTCCCGACTAGCTATACATTTGAAACTTTTAGAATATATCAGAACACGATGCCAATGCATTTTTTAAATACTTTTAGCCATCTTTAAGTAGAATTGAATTCATTTTCAGTTAATTCTGTTTTGTATGAAAAGTTATTTCGACACCATTATTGGTTGTTAGGGGTCTGGGGTCCTAGCAACTAAATTATTAATATATACGTGCGTTACTATGGAAATCAATATAACATGTCAAGTACAAATTTTTTGACCTAATGCGGCCGTATATTTCCGATACAACATTTCACGGTGAAGTTGACGGTTTCACGGCGAGCTGCATACGTATTTTACGGACAGATAGAAATTAAAACATTTACCAACCTATACATGTAGGGAATGGATGTGCCCAGTCACCGCTGGGAAGACATAAAGTTTCTGCAGATCCTCGAAGCCCCCATCCCGGAGCACAACTGAAGGCGGCTCGACCGCCGACCCCTCGAGATACCACCGAGACTCGCAGCTTACTAGTAGGACCTACCCCTACTGTTACTTCACCACACTCGACACCTGCAAGTTTTACAACGTTAGTAAAATTTATGATGATGGTAACACTTAATGACTCTTTACTTAAATGGTGACACCTTAAGATTTGGTACTTTACCGTAAATGTCAGAAACAAACTCATCATGATTTTAATGTGGAGTGGTACGTATTTGATAACAGAAACTTCGTTTACGGTTGGAACCAAACATGTTTATTTAGATGCTAATTTGACGGCGTTTCAAGATGGTACTTAGATGGTAATTAGAATGGTACATTCTTAAATCTTGTGAATTATTTGTTGAATTAAAGAAATAGTTATTTTAAAATGTATTCTTAATTCAACCAAAAGAAATAAATATGACTGAAAAAGTGTACGGTGATAACATTACAAAAGATGCCAACCAGCTGCTAAAAATCAGGAACTGGAAAAGACGTGCGGAGGACCGTTCCGGCTGGAGGACGGCGGTGGAGGAGGCCAGGGCTCGACTTAAGCTGTAGCACCATCGAAGAAGAAGGAGAAGAAAAAGTGTACACCATTTTTGTCAGATCGCCCATAACATACCTGAACTAGTGTGGTTTGGCTTAAACAGGGTTTAGTTGAATTTGAAAAACTAACCAGTACCATCTGCAAATTGAATTATTATTTCAATGAAAACAAAATAATAAGAATGACAAAGTTTAGTGTGCACTATTTATGTCGATTCTTAACAGCCTACCTCCACCCCTCGCCACTGATATTTATATATATACACATAATCCATTGTTAACTCTAAATACCTAAATTATCGACTTACCAACTTTTGGTAGCAATACCCACGATATTATCCATTGTTAGGAATAAAATGGTTATAACATTTCATACAATGTTTGAACTTGGTTTCATGTATAAATAGGTCCCTATGTGGTGATTGCTCATAACTTTAATCCTCAGCACCTCATTCTTCTTGTAATATATTGAGTTACAATAGGCCACAATAAAATGAATTAACTTACTCTCACAAAGAGGCAATGGTGCACTCCAGTTTCCGCTGGGAAGACAAGCCAGCTGAGCAGCACCGATTAGTGAGTTTCCATTGGCGCACGAGAACATCACTTCGGCCCCCATCTTCGTTGACTGACTGCTCGAGATTAGACCACGCCGCAATGGCAATGGTGGACAGTGAACAGCTGAAAAATATGATAGCCGAATACGTTGAAGAAAAACATAAACCGATGAGTCCACATAATATTATGAAGCCCTTAAACTTAAATTTAGTTACCTCCAATTTTTTTTTATATTCTTCAAGATTGTGATTTTTTAAGTACCTACTTAGGTATTTTTATATCGTATGTAAGTTCATTAACAATCAAACCCAGGCGGCTCTCGTAGTGCTGTACGTAAGGCGCTAGCCTTCCACCCAAGAGTTCTGGGTTCGATTCCCGTTGAGGATACAATATTTATATGTTTTTCATAAAGCCTTGGTGTTTGTGATTGTTCAAAATTACTAACAACCACCTTGTACAAAAAAGCAAGGACATGGTTATTATTAATTCTAAAAAAAAAAACAATCAAATCCATTTCCATTGGTGGTAAAATCGGTTGTCACCATTTTTTAAAATTTTTTGACCAACAAGTCGAAAATTTTTTTAGTACTTACCTACCTAATTAATTAATGAATATTGTATACCTTTATATAGCATAACTTTTGGATAAAATGGATTATTATATAAGATCTAGTAAATAATCAAAGTCACCTTCCACTGAGATTTCAACTTGGTGGCTCTGTCTGGCAGGTGTCATGCAGGTAAATATCCCCGAATCATCGTGAGTAGCGTGAAACACGCTTATCCGGTACTCAAGCTGGCTGTCGCGGCCAGGATCACTGGACCAGCCCTCAGGATATTTCCTAAAACAATAATAACAATTTGTATTATTGGATAATATGGATTTAACAAATTGATAGAAAATACGTATTATTGCCAACTGTACTTGGGTAAAAAAATACTATGTATATGTTTTGTATATATACATAGTATTAATACTAGAGGTTGGCAATTTTTGAAAGAGACATTGTTATTTATTTAAATTAATAAAGAAGTATTTGTTTGGGCCAATTATGGTAGCGCAATCCCAGACCTAATTCCCAACCTACCCACACAAAGATTGTAGTGCGTCCAGGCATGGTATAAGTATAAACAATCCAGTTACCCCAAACGATAAATACGGTTAGACATGCATAACAGAAAAAAATTGTTTGCGAAGTATTGGTTCGCAGTGAACAAACTACGGAGTGACTCACAATAAACAGTATTGCGTGAGAGTGATAATTTAAGTGTGAGTAGAAGACGACCTAGACCACGGAGTCAGTTTCAGCGTCACAAAAGGTCAATGCCTGGCATCTTGATAACACCCCTCACCCTGTCTAATACAGTCCACAAAAAAGCGCAGCCAGTATTTGTTGTGTTGTAGGTAACAAATAATAAATTTATGTACAAAATTTGATGTTCACAATTATTATATTATTAATATTTAAAAAAAACCCACGCAATTTGAGTTCTATGAAAATCTGGTGTAAGCATTTACCTAATAATTTATCATTTTTAGCAGAAAATTTTAGTTATTTGCTGTGTCAAAAAACACTAGATTTAACAACACATGCCAGGTTCGACAAATAAAAATGCTAGATCTGGCAAAAACACATGAAGAACGCTGACAATTCTTAATCTTACTTCTTCGTTTGCTTTCCCCGTCAGTGTAAACAATATTCATTCAAAATTCTGGTAAATGTGCCACAGATGATGTCATGAGATTTTATAACTTTCCTTTTAGACCAAACCAAACTTAACCTAACCTAACCTAATCCAACCTACCCATTACCTAATATAATCTTAGTTTGTGATAATGATGCATCAAAATGTATGAAAATTGGATCGAAAAGCCTATGCGCCGACAGAATATGCTCATTATAACGTCTGCGGCACAATTACCAAAATTCTTTTTAACCCACAATATAGCATTCTTACTATGGTCTCTGGGTTGGAACAAATAAAGTGAACATTGTGGATGTAATAAAGTTGCAACATTGTTATGAACACCTCACCTATATTCATGGCTGACGTTCCACTTGGGGTTCCCAAACCGCCTCATCCAGAGGCACTCCATGTGCAGGATGGTCCCCGGGTAAACAATTAGACGGCCATCGTTGCTTTGTGCTATTGGACCGAGCTGATGGCGGAAGAGAATCGTCGGCGGTTTTTCCACTATAATATTTGAATCAGAATCAAAACAATGCAATGAAGACTTCATATTCAATGAGTAAAATCTTAGAATTTAATGTGAATACTTACTTGCGTAATCACACTCTTGATTTAGTCCAAAGCAGGAAGGTTTGGTACCATCCCAATCGCCTCCCAGACATTGCCTTTTATTTGGGCCAACCATTGAATACTTTCCAATGTCAACACACCTGCAATAAATAATCGCGCATTAAGTACTTCATAACTATTTATAAAATCACTTGATATTCACCACATGTCAGTGGCGAAGGGTGGAGGTAGGCTGTTAAGATCCGCCATAAATAATGCACAATAAGCTTTGTTAGTCATACGTATTTGTTTTTATTGAACTAAGACCGCAATTTAGAGATGGTGTTCGTTAGTTTTTAAAAATCAATTAAACCCTACCTAAGCGAAACCATAATAGTTTTGGTCTATTTTGGGGGATAGGACAAAATTTTGCACTCATTTTTATTCATACTTATTTGTTTTCGTTGGATTAAAAATACATATGACACATATTGTTGGTCCATTTTCTTGATTCATTAGGCCTTGCCTAACTATAATAAATAAAAAATACGTATAAAATATTCAAAATTATGTAGGTATGATATTTTAATTGCATAATTTTAAATATTTTAAAGAGACGAGTCTTTTTTGACTATTATCTATTATGGCTTGGTTTTCTCAGTGTTTAATTGAAGTTTAAAAACTAACCGACACCATCTGTAAATTGTAGTGTTGCTGAAAACAAATATGTATGTTTGAAAAAGTTTAATGTGCACTATTTATGGCAGATCTTAACAGCCTACTCCCACCCTTCGCCACTGCCACATATAGATATAGTTTCTACGTCATGTGTTTCGTTTACATGGTAAGCTTTATCAAGTACTAAAGCTCTCGATGTGATAATAAGTTTTTCCATGACCATTTGGTATTGGATGGACTAATCGTATCTTTCACATTTTTGTGCCGAGATCATAAATTTGTCCGAAGATAAAAATAACAATGACATATCTTTCTATATTCACGTGATTCAATGAGAACTGTTTGAAGAAGTACCAGAGCGCGTTCCGACCCACTGCACCATTTTTCACCACGTTAAAAATCACACCCCCTCTACTCAATCATGTTTTGGAATTTTATGAACAACCCCTTTCCTATATTCTTCACAAAATCAGCAAAACATGTGTCATAGAAATAATATCTAAGTGTAGTGAATAGTAAGTGAAATTACATAAATTGAAGTGATTAAGTACTTCTTATCAACTTATTTATCTAAATTAAGATCACTGATAATAAGCGCACAATGTGCCTGAATATGCCGAAAGGCAAAACCCGGGTCGCAAAAAAATTACTCAAATGGAATAGTACAAAACTTAAAACCATTAGATGATAAGTACATTCATACATGTGCACACATGCAATATAAAATTTGAGGTAAAATTGCATTACTAGTAATATTTACCTTGATACCAAAATTGCGCTGGCTGGAAACTCTACGACTTCTTCCTTAATCTCCAAGTCATTGTAGAAAGAGACAACATTCGGTTCATTGTTTCTAAAGACGCATGTCCCGTTTCCCATTAGACTAGAGGGTGCCAGATCTTCTTCCTCTGGATAGAAAATAATTATGATAAGTAAAAAATATACTTTCTGTTATTATATGGTTGACCGAATGAAATTAAGTGAATGATTTCCTGTAATGTCAAGTGAAACCAATTTTATTTTTAATTTCTTGCTCATCGGATTTATCGTTCATGATCCTTTGACAAAGGCTACTTTAAAAAAATACAAAAGTAGAGTTTAATAGGTATTTTAGTCATATTATAGTTACATATTATGGAATTACAAAGCAAGTTTCTGAAAAATTACCTTCAACATAACATAACTGATGGGAAAAAAATATGAATTGACAAAGATTATAATTTATTAAATTTTTTTTTATTCAGAACTGAAATCCTATTTCAAAAAAATATTTTTTCGATTGCAATCTATAGGCCCACCATCATAAGTTGGCATTATGGCAAAATTACAAACAAGCTACCCCCTCCAAATTCACGACACGCGGTTTCCACTTTTAAAAATGTCAATGTCCACAATTTATGTCAATTCTGTGGGTAAAATGTTATCATGGTATAAATTTTTCCCCGTATTCTGGAAAGTACAGTTGAGTATATTTGGTCGCTCGTCAAGAGAAGTACTGTAAAATGGCTGAATTAGTAACACTAACTGATGACGCTTTTAAAACCATAGCACTAGAAGAATGGAAGAAACAATATCAGCATATAATCCACCTGGAAGAAGATTATGTGAAAGACGTTCCATGTATTGACACTATTTTTGATGAATTTTAATTATAATACGATCCAGTGGCGAAGAGTCACTTTTGGAAAGAGGTAGGCACAAAAAAATTATATATATATGTTAGTCTATGACTGAATTAACTGATAAATAAAAATCACGACATAAAACTATTGACATTTACCTATAGAAATATTTTGTTTTAATTATTGCATTATTAATTATTATTCACTAAATATATGCGGAGATAGGCTTTGCCTTATAAGCTTATAGATTCGTATGAACAAAACCAGACTATTTTCATACCTTAATACAAAAAGCACGCCAAAATCATCTTGAGTGAATCGATATTTCAATACTCGCTGGGGCGCTGCTTTGTCGCTTACAATACAATACAAAGGATTTTTCTATAGATAAAAATGTATTACCACATGAAACACTCTTTCCGATCCAATTTCCGCGTTCGCAAATAATCTTCCAGGTGGAACGTTCGCCCATTATGGAAGCGATGCATCGAAAGGTGACCTCGGTGCCGTGTGGATAGCTTCCCGACGTGTTCATCGGCGCTCCGTCTCGGTAAATCAGAGTGCCCTGGACCCTACCGAAGAAATGTTTACAAATTAGTTTCGATTGAATTTTATCGTTCGGAATTCAACTATTTTGTGATTGTGTTTATGATTTTTAAACATTCAAAAATATGAAGAGATAAGGAATAAAAGTTTGCCGACTAAATTTAATAATTGTTCCCCTAATTCATGACTACTAGTATTTTTTTTTATTTTATAATAAAATATAGGAGATCTAATAACTATTGTCATAAACAAATTTAGATGACAGGCATACATCGTCGCCGTAGAGCACAAAAACACCAACCAACAAATCAAAACATACTCAGTGAAGATAGGTGTTTTGTAATAATATATTGTACGAATAATGCACTAATATACTATACAGTAGATATCAGTGGCGAAGGGTGGAGGTAGGCTGTTAAGATCCGACATAAATAGTGCCCACTAAATTTTGTCAAACTTATCTGTTTTCATTGAACTAAGACTACAATGTCCAAGTGGTGTTTCTCAGTTTTTAAAATTCAATTAAACCCTGCTTAATCCTAGTCATGGTAGAAGGTAGATAATAGTAAAAAAATATTCATTTGCATATCTATAAAATATCTAAAATTATGCCATTAAACCATACATAATGTTAGATATTATTTTATAGATAGAAGAATATTTTTTTCGATTATGGTTTGGTTTAGGCAGGGCTAAATGAATTTCGAAAAACTAACTAACGCCATCTGTAATAAGTATTCTTAATCCAATGAAAATAAAATAAGTATGATTGGAAAAGTGTGCACTATTTTTATCGAATAGCCCAATACAATACCTTAATTATTATGGTTTGTTTTAGGCAGGGTTTAATTAATTTTAAAAACTAACCAATACCATCTGTAAATTGTGGTCTTAGTTCAATAAAAACAAATACGTATGACCAACAAAGTTGTGCACCATTTATGGCGGATCTTAACAGCCTACCTCCACCCTTCGCTACTGCTACTTACACATTGTAGTCTTAGTTTAAATTAGTACAAATAAGTATGTCTGACAAAGTATGGTAGCCACCATTTATGACGGATCTAAACAGACTACCTCCACCCTTCGCCACTGGTAGATAAACAGCTGTCCAAATTGAGAACCTAGAGACCCACCAGTGTTGATCACTTAGAAGAAGAAGCGCACCGGCAGAAAGGGTACATTCTTTTCCAGCATTGCATTTCCCTCCCGTGTCCAAAACAGCTGTTCTCCCCGTGAGCACTTTTATCCCACTGTATTTCCGGTGAAAGACATTTTTTGTAAAAACCCTAATGCAATATGTCCTAATTTTTGATTTTAATACAATCTTCACTATGTGGCCATGCTCCGCATAGGATCAAACATAGTAATTTATTTCTTTTTTCATGTCTTAATGCAGTGATGGTAAACCTGTGGCATGCATGAAAATTCTGTTAGCACGCGAAAGAATTGTATATGTGTGAATAATACGTGACACCTGTTAAAAGAGAAATTTTTGGTAGTTAAAAAAAGCTATTTATAAGCTAGAGTAAAAAGGGTCTGATAATATAATATTTGGAAGAAAAGCTTAAAAAGCCTTAAATTTTGAATCAGGACACTGCTCAGACCAAAAGAGGGTAATGGAGTTCATTATTTAAATTTCTGCCAATATTACCCGTTGATATGCTACACATTATAACTAATATTCTTTTAGGTTTTTAGCATGTAAGCATTAAAATGTTTGTAAACATTGTCCTAATGCATAATATGCCAATGTATTTTTTTTTTGTTTTAAATCGCTTCAGTTTTAAATAATATTCAAGATATACAGTTGGTGAATTTTAAAACTGATTGAAGGTATTAAAATAATATTATGGGGTTTGTGCTCTACAACGATGACATATTATTATCTGACACTATGATCTGATATCAGTGACATCTATTTTTTTTTAATGGAAACTATGATGATGATAGTGTAGTCTTTTATTTACTCGAGGGCTCTAGAAACAAAAATGGCAGTTTCTGTTTAAAGTCAATAAAATGTCTTATGTATTTTTCTTTTATAGGTATAATTTCTAAAAAAAGTATTATATAATATTATATATTATTAGTGCACAAACAACATTGAAAACTACTTTTTTCAGAAATTATTCATATAAGAAAGAATAAGTACATAAGACATTTTTAATGACACGCAAACATTCTACAAAAATGGAAATTACTGTTTTTGATTCTAAGCCCCTCACTTGTTAAATGGGGAAGTAAAGTGTCACTAAAAACTTGTAGATATTGTTAATAATGTAACGAGTTTTGGATCAACACTAACATTCCGTCTAAAAATCATGTGCCCCGTGCATTAATTATTACAACGGAATAAAGTACAATTAATACAACTGAAAAGAAGCATAATTATTAGCTATAAATTGTCATAGACAATAATTAATTACTAATCCCCTCTTTACCTTATCCCCTGTACCAGCAAATTTAATACTATAATTAGAAATAAATAATATTATGTATTTAATTATTAATGCAAAATAAAAAGCAACATGCACTAATCATACACAGGTATGTATTTAAATAAAATGTAATTTATTAAAGAGATATCATTACAAGTCACTCGTAAATCTGAAAATAGTAATAAAACTTTATGAGATGACTGATTGTGTTCATAATGACATAGAATGTAGATGAAAAGAAAAACTTCATTTATTTACAGATATTGAGAATAAAATGCACATCATCCCCTTACTATTAAGACCTCATACGTCCGATATTATGGAAAAATGAAGTTTGTTTGACAAAATTTAAACAAAAAAACATTTTAAATCATATCAAAACCTCGGTTCTCTAGTTTAGTATGCTGTCCATCTATCGACAAATTTTAAAAGCTCGTAGGTCTCGTGGTTTCAAACATGGAATTAAAACCTCATTTCACAACCAGTGTTAGCAGATTCATCGATTAGAGAAGTGTATAAAATATTGGTTTTATTACGTTTTTTCAATCCCCTCGACATTCTTTTCAAACAGATTTACGAGGTTTTAATAGTAAGGTGATGATATATCTTATCATAGAAGACAGCTACGTGTTTGAATCCTGTTTGATGTATTAATATTGTGAAAACTGCTTCCAAATATTTTTTTTAATTTAAGCACTTCAATTATTATTGATCCAAATCGATGACTTCTACATTTTAGGCTCTATTGGAATTCGGGGATGTAAAGATAAATCGTCGACTAGATTTTATGATCGAGAATCCTTCAGAAATAATGAGAAATGTTGATTCTCGTGTCTCGTGATCTTTCGTCCATACATAGCATCACGATTACGGTTACTCCCCTCTCTAAATTTCGTTACCTGCCCATTGCATCTATTCTATACACAAGAATGCTTTCGGTAGCTACAACAGCTAACTAGGGTAGGAAAGTATCGAAATATTAGCACTCATTGTACTAATTATAATAAGTTAGCCGTCTGAACTGTCAAAACTGTCTATCTGGCTCTAAAATTTATCACAGCCAAGAGAGGTGCTGTTAAAACATAGCACTTATTGTAATAATTACAACTAACTTATTGTAATTGTTACAATAAGTGCTAATACATGATACTTTCCTACCCTAGATAGCGCCCGAGAGCAGTCTTGTGTATAGGAATAGATGCAATGAATTTGTTAAAAAATGAATGCTTTGAAAATGATCGTTATAGTACAATGTTGTAATGAAAATTTTACCAGAAAAAAATGAGTGTTTATTTGGGAGATGAATGTCAAATGAATGTCAGTCACTCTAGGTCGGTGCTAAAGTGGGAATTCTCATGTCGGATATCACCACTTTAGGGTAATGACACCCGATATATAATAATTATGTTAGGTAACGATTAACGAATGCAAGGTAGAAGTTTACAGTCCGAGGCGCGGTGGAAAAATGTGTATCCAATAACTTGCGATCAGCTGATCAGTTGACATATGGAACAATTGAATATTGTGCTGACTGTAGATTATTCGATTGTCGCGTCTGTTGCTTACATTCCTTACCTTATAAAGTAATGTTCGTATGCATCAGCGTCTATAAGTATATTAATGCATACAAGGCTCGAGTTGTTGACCCCAATATAATATATAATATTTTGTTTATTTTGTGATATCACATTTTTACAATCCCCCATTGCAAACATCACATTATAACAGATTCCACACCTCCCCCCCTTCCCTATGAGGGCACGATGTCATATTATATGGACGAAGTTATGAAAAGTTTAGACACGTAATTTAATTCTCACTCGTATCCCATGTTGTAGTTGAGATATTTGTATGGTTCAGATAGTTCTATGATTACATATGGAGAAGAATAATAATTATTATTGAAAACACTTTTGCAACCCCCTTAATTCAAAAATAAATAAACATTAGATAATCAGATTATCAGTTATGTAATATTTAGTCTCTTTAGGACTCAACTTCTTTGAATATACAGTACACGCTCAGTAATCCGCCGCTCGATTATCCGACAACTACTATAATCCGCCGTTATTTTTACTAGTTGAAAGCACAAAATCAAGCTCTATAATAATTCGCCGGTATTCGATTGTCAAATTCAGTAGTCCGCCGCATACAAATATACAACGCAGATGAGACGGGTTTATTTTGGAAGCTTCTCCTTCATAAAATGTACGTTCATCGCGAAGAAAGTAATATACCAGGGAGGAAAGAGCCCAAGGACCGCATCACAATTACCTATGCAACGGACACACAAACTGAAGCTTTTGGTCATAGGGAAAGCCAGGAATCCTAAACCATTCAAGAATATCTGCCTCATTGAACAACTGGGTGTGTCAAGTGATTTACTGTTTAATATTTAGTTAATAAACTTAGTTTATAAATATGTATAATTTAGTAATAACTTGATTTTGATTATAAATAAAACCGTAATTTGCTAGTACAAACTTCTCAAAAAAAAAACTTTAATTTTTACCATATTTTGTATGTATGCACTATAATCCGCCGCTTTCACTAATTGAACACTTGAATACGTGTATTAAATAAGGCTCTAAGTACCAAAAAATAGTATTGCCTGTAGTTACAAAATACCGAGTCATTGCAGTAAAATTTCATAAAGCAGACCTTTTGAAAAATGTAGTTTTACAGTGTTAAGCAATCACGGCAGCTTCTATAATTTTAGGTATTAAGAACTCGCAAGTGTCAACACACCATCGTCAGCTATTTTATATTGAATGCCGTTGACCACTGCAGTGCTACTTACACCATTATAAATAAAACACGCCAACGGACTTACAACGTCGACAGGTTTAATTATTTTGCTGTATTTTTTTGACTTGCTTGAGGCACTTAGACTATAGTTGAAGTTATTGTCGTTGGTATGTAGAACATTTTTCTACAAAAATGTCAGTTTTAATGTTTTTGGTACTTAGCGCCTTAATTAATACACGTATTCACTTGTCTGGTTTTTGGGGTGGTGGATTACTGAGAGAGCACTGTACATATGTTGTACCTACTTATATGTTTGTAGTTTTGTTACGGTTTCTGTAGGCCATTATTTGACATTGAATATTTTATGCAGAGATGGCGTGAACGTCTTCTTTTTTACAACCAGAAAAATAGCTTCTCAATTATTATTATATTATTCATAAATCAAAACCACAAAACGATATCACGCTGTCATTGTGGGTAGGGAAGGGGAGTAGGGTCACCAATCTCCATTGGGTGAAAGTAAATTTCGTCACTAACATTAGATCTCTGACCATCATTGTTCACACAGGTACGTATAATACCGTCAAAAAAGTATTTTTTTCTTTGACATCAATACTTTTCTTCCAATACGGTCAAGGAATATAAAAATGGGAAGTTTGTTACCTTTTGTGTGTGGTTCTATTAATTATGATTATCGAGTGTGGAGATATATGGGATAAACTTAAACAAGCATTAAAGAGTATATTATTTTTTATAATATGCAATAAACTAAACGTAACGCGCATTCAATATTGGTAGTATTTGAGGACGTTCAAGGGGCTTTGTATTTCTTTAATGACTTGCCTTTCATTAAGTCATAAACCAAAACTGCCATCAATGCTTTGATCTGTGGCTTTTCTATCATATGTGGTTTTTGGAAATAGGAGATATCTTATATTATTTTGTTTTCAAATAATGGAGGAAAAATTGCAACAAGAGGCTATAAAAATATGATAGAGGCCCCTGGGTTGTAGCCCCTAAAGCTCATGCCTTAATCGAGCCCCGAATGGGATCCACGATCTTATGAAAAATATGAGAATGCAATAGGAAAGAAGAAGATTATGGCATTCAGATAATAACAACACACAGGGACAATTCAATCCAGCGGAACATTCTTACCACGGCTTCGACATCTCCGAACTGAAGACAAGAGAAACAATATAAGTTAGCAATAAGAGAAAACAATTGCTCGATACCAAATAAAACCAACAGGAGATGAAGTAATGAAAATGCGTGCCGGTGTGCTTTGACATGAAGAAAAACTACGATATTATGATAATGTGGTTAGGCGGAATACAATTATGATCGTGATGAATACTGGTGAAGAAACAAAGCCTGCGAGAGACCAAAGTAAAACATAAGCAAACATTGGCAACTCTTGGGCGATGGAGAGGCTCTTTCTGCTCTGCCATAAAACACTAAGAGCTGTGAAAAGCGAATGAGTGGTGATGATCGTGATGCTGGCAATGCTGAGTAAGCAGGACACTAGTGAGAGGTGAGAGGTGAGAGTCTTACCAGGGCTTTGCGTTGCGGTAAGTGTGGCTGCCCTTCAGACTTGAACCGACCGCACGGGGAAAGCAAATCAAACAACCAAGGTTTTGCAAAACTATCTTTTTCAAAACTACATATTCATAATCACTCAGTCAACTTTCGGACATTCAAATGAAAGGAGTTAAATAACGTTTTATTCATAGAAGGCAAATCACAACTGACTAAATCAATTAATTAAAATTTCATTTACTTATTAGAAAAACTCATTCGTGGAATCATAATCTGATTGGATTAAGGGGGGACATGCTCGTCGAAGGTCAAAATTGAGTTTTTATTGTATTTTCAAACCATGATCCTGGACACTCCTTAAACGTTGTAGATAATCTATTTATATAATTTTGAAGCCTTATTATCCTTTATAGTTATTTTAAACATTTGATGACTGCATGAAGTATTTTTGTTACATAAAATAGTATTCTTTTAAACCTCTCGCTCTAATGTTTTAGAATATAGTCATATTTCGGTACATAACTGTGCAGTGGTGTTAAGATTTTTTACATTTATTAATTTTTAAACGCATTTATAAAACTATTAGCATAATTCATTACGAGATAATTTTTGTAAAATATTCACGATAAAAAATTATTTTGATAATCTCTGTGATCCCAAATTTTACAAGAATTAGGCATTTTATTATTCAAAAAATCGGCAAGATTAACACATTTAAAAATGATTCTAAAGATACTTAATATAAGCAATGTCTTTGACCATTCAAGTGTGATAAACATCTTATGAATAATGATTGCTTTATAATAATTATTGACCTAAGAATAAGGTAGTGTTTTTTTGAAATACGCCATTTCTTTTGTCATTCCCTAGTGGTTAAGCTACAACATACGGCCGTAGCCATAAATTGACAAACTATAATTAAAGTAGGGAGTAAAATTATGTTAACGCGCGTGTTTGAACATGTACCTAACCGAATTTTTTTTTATTTTTTTTTAACGGTACATGTTCAAACACGCGCGTCAATATCATTTTACTCCCTACTTCAATTATAGTTTGTCAATTTATGGCTACGGCCGTATGTTGTAGCTTAACCACTGTGGAATGACATAAGAAATGGCGTATTTCAAAAAAACACTACCTTATTCTTAGGTCAATAATTATTATAAAGCAATCATTATTCATAAAATGTTTATCACACTTGAATGGTCAAAGACATAGCTTATAATAAATATCTTTAGAATCATCTTCAAATGTGTTAATCTTGCCGATTTTTTGAATAATACAATGCCTAATTCTTGTCAAATTTGGGATCACAGAGATTATCAAAATAATATTTTATCGTGAATATTTTACAAAAATTATCTCGTAATAAATTATGCTAATGGTTTTATAAATGCGTTTAAAAATTAATAAATGTAAAAAATCTTAACACCACTGCACAGTTATGTACCGAAATATGACTATATTCTAAAACATTAGAGCGAGAGGTTTAAAAGAATACTATTTTATGTAACAAAAATACTTCATGCAGTCATCAAATGTTTAAAATAACTATAAAGGATAATAAGGCTTTAAAATTATATAAATAGATTATCTACAACGTTTAAGGAGTGTCCAGGATCATGGTTTGAAAATACAATAAAAACTCAATTTTGACCTTCGACGAGCATGTCCCCCCTTAAGCACAAACGAAGAACTTAAGGTGCGGTTTATAAAGGGTTACCAGCAGATCTGGCTTCTAGCCGAATATAAATAATCTCATATCATCCCATCTCATTGAAAACAAAATAATGTGTTTTTGTGTTTTAAAACAAAAGTTATAATTTCAATAAATACTACTTTATATATCAAAATCACCATTTACCAAAGAGACATCAATATTATATGTATAACTCTTCTATTATGCAGTTATGTAGAGTAACTTCACGATCATGATCAGGTTTTTGCTTTAAGAAGGGGTCCATGGGCATAATAAGTTTGGGAATCACTGAGTGGAGCAATTGTTTTATTGCAACCAATTTAACGACCGACAATAGATTTAATTCAAATATTTATACAACCAATTTGTATTATACTCTGACTGCTATCACTATCAGTCATGGAAGCTACAACAATATTACTAAATTTCGAATAGGTCCAACAAGTGTAATCTGTAAATTTTTATAATTGACCTAACATTTACCATTATTCATACTTGTTATGTTTTGTTTGATATTTTTTATGGTTTCCTGCAAACTCCTTTCATTTGAATATCAACTCAGTGTTAAGTAATTTTACATGTCTGACAGTAATAATAAGCACTATGTATAACAATGCTGATAGCCAATACCCGTCTCAATGAATCTAAATACAGCAGAAGCCCTTTACAAAACATAATATTAAATTTCAATCACATATGATTTACATAGAAACTTACGCTTGTTAGTATACGAATTATCCAATCCACAATAATTTTATTTACCCAACGTATAATCCATATCCACCGACATATTATTTAAAATTTGTCAGAATTTATTAAATTCTTATTATTTACCTTTGAAGGATCATCATAAGCATCAGTAATCAAATACACACAATCCGTACATACAGAAGCAACATCGCTTTTAAATAAAAAGGATTAAAAAGCAATAAATAAACAGCCTAAAATGGGCACAATGCAAAATATAAAATACCAATTATACATACAAATAATAAAAACATGAGACATTGGCAACACCAATTAAAGCAAAGGTAGAACGTTATACTCAAAGTGAAGATGATTTTTAAAACCACAGAATTTTTAACAACCCTAAAAAGATTACATAGGTAATTTTTAAGATATTATAATATTGTCTATGTATCATCCTTGCTTTGAGTATTATGATTTTAATGTCTATTCCCTGAAAAATTACAGTTACATTACAGAACAGGAAGAAACTATACTTTATCCCTCAAGAACGTTAGTGGCTAGCTGCTTTAGCTACATACAAATTCTAAACATTATTAATTTAATATTAATACTTTCGACCGAAGGTACTTGATGGAATTTAAATTTAAATTCTAATGGATTCAAGCTCTGTACTATTCCATTTAAGTCGTTTTTTGCGACCCGGGTTTCGCCTTTTGGCATCTTCAGGCGTCGTGTACACTCACCAAAGGCAAACACACACTGACAATGAACACCCTAACTCTACCTTATATAGTAAATCAATAATATGCTGTCCAGTGTATTGTTATTAATAAGATAGGGTTTTTACTAATTAGGTTTTTTACTGACACTTCAGCTATTCATAATTTGTTTATTGTATTTTTTGTTGTAACCTCTAACTAAATAGGTAGGTAATGGAGTTTTTACCTACTTTATTGTATTGATTTACTATATAAGGTAGAGTTAAGGGTGTTCGTTGTCAGTGTGTGTTTGCCTTTGGTGAGTGTACACGACGCCTGAAGATGCCGAAAGGCGAAACCCGGGTCGCAAAAAACGACTTAAATGGAATAGTACAGAGCTTGAATCCATTAGAATTATTAATTTAATATTGAATTATATCGATTTGAGAATTAATTTCTTTATATATATTATTCCAAAAGGTGAAGCCTTTACTGAGCCCTTTTTAAAGAGGCACCTAGCGGGCAAATACGAAGCTTGCAATTTGAGACATTTTTTTGATAATTTACAATTTCAACTGTATTAATTGATAAATATGGATCTGAAAACTATAATACTAATAAAAAATATTAAAACTATGAATTAGCCAAAAATCTTTACGAAGAAAAATTGAAAACTTAATAAACTAAATTTTAATAATGAATATGACCATAAAAACATATTATGTTATAATAAGTTGGGGACGTAAACAAAATTCACATTTTATAACATTTTTCATAATTTGTAGGTTTAAATTTGACTTAAAAGAAAAAAAATATCTTTTTAATGTTTTCAGATACATATTTATTAATTAATACAGTTGAAATTGTAAATTATCAAAAAAATGTCTCAAATTGCAAGCTTCGAATTTTTCCGCTAGGTGCCTCTTTAAAAAGAGCTCAGTAAAGGCTTCACCTCAAACGAAATTTTCAATAAATTCACTAGTATTTTTTATTAAAATGGCAGTTATTTTACAACATTTTTTAGTAAAGATGTATCTCTCTATAAATATAATATGTAGTTGTGGTGTGGTGTTACCTGGCTGGCGGTCCACAATCCAACCCACTAGAAGAAGTGGGATACTCCAGCTCATCAAAGTCTTCTCGGACGATGTCGGATCCACCACGAAAGTCCTGGCCGTCACGGATGTTTGACAGATTACCTAAATGTGACAAATTTCGATTCAATAGAAGTAAAGTTTTTCTTTTTAGTTATGGCCATGATTCGACTTGAGCTTGATTTGAGGTGTTACCTTGAATCGGTTGACAGAGGTCGGTGCTAGAGGGTCTGAGCGCGCCGAGGTCACAGCGGAATGTGGCCGGAGGAGAGAAGCCGATCTCGCAGTGCAGAGCTACGCTGCTTTCATGAGCTATTGTCAGGCCCGCACGGTACCCCGCCGTATATACACCGTGCCGAACCACAGGTAGTTCGCAAGGGGCTACAAACAATCCATACAGAAATGCCAACTCAAAAATTAAAAAATATAAAACATCCATGGTCACCAGGAAACAACCAACCTTTTGATTGACATACGAGCACACTATCAATTGCACCACTGAGGCCTTGGAAAATTTGAAAATTTTTGCTAACTTACTCACTTTATCATCATCATTTAACGAACCTAGAAACAAAATTCGTGCATATCATAATAGTATGTATTTTGAGAGTATTCTGAGAGTTTCCGAACCGAGAAGGGAGTTCGTGAGGGATGTGTTTTATCTCCCCAGTTATTCAATATATATGGAGAGCATATAATGCGAAGAGCCCTAGATCATTGGCAAGGCGGAATAACAATTGGTGGCCAGAAAATAAACAATTTAAGATTCACAGATGATACCACACTAATCGCTGCTGATGAAAGAGAACTCACAGAGCTGCTACACCGGGTAGAGGAAGAGAGTCGCAAATACGGCCTCCTTATTAATAGAAATAAGACCAAGTTAATGGTTGTTGATCGGGCCAACCTTCTACCAACACCAAGTACACTCCAAAACCTCGAAACAGTCATCGAGTTTGTATATCTTGGATCGACTATCAGTGGAAAGGGCGGATGCGAAGCGGAAATAAGAAGGCGCACACAGATTGCAAAAAATGCGATGACACGCCTTACCACTATATGGAAGGATCGGGGAATTTCGATTGCCACAAAAATGATGCTTGTGCAAACATTAGTGTTCTCGATATTTCTATACGGAGTCGAGTAGTGGACCCTGAAGGCAAGAGAACGGAAGGCAATTGATGCCTTTGAGATGTGGTGTTGGCGCCGAATGCTTCGCATTTCTTGGACGGAGCACAGGACGAACCAGTCAATCATCCAGAGACTGAAGATAAAGGAACAGCTCTCGACGATATGTCTGAGAAGAATTCTGCAGTTTTTTGGACATATTGTCAGGCGCGGACCGGACAACCTAGGGAGACTGGTAGTTTTGGATAGCCTCCAGGGAAGGCGAAGCAGAGGAAGAGCGTCTGCGCGATGGAGCGACCAAGTAAAAGAGCTGACTGGGGGCACCATCCATTCTGCTCTGAGAGAAGCGGAAGATCGAGAAGGATGGAAAGTCTTGGTCGCTCAAAGGATGGCGAAATTTAAATGTGGTCACGATCCTCAGCCATGAGTGCACGACCAAGAAGAGAGAAGAAGAGTATGTATTTTAAACTATCACGATAAAAAAAATTACACGTAAAAGTGCTGACTGTCTCTTCAATCTATTCTTCAAGCGTAAGCGAGATGCTATGATGTCATTGTATTGTACTATTTGATAAATTCAAACAGGTGTGGATAATCAGTAGACATCAAAATATTCTGTGCGGTGTAGTTCGTATTTCTTCCGGCAGGATCACCACTATCGTTCTACTGCGCATGCGCACCCACCATGCAAGTACCAATTATTGCATGAAAATTCAGAAGCTTCTATACGATAATACATGTGCATTTTCTTATTACGGCCATGATATTACATACTGTCAGCTGTATAAATCCATGCACGTATAAATGGGGTATTATAGTTAGTAAATTGTGGCAGATTTGAAAGAAATTGCTCTAAAAAGAAATTAGAAAATAGTTACCTGGAATGCATTCTGGTAGACTTGTTACCGCCCAGTCACCATGCCAACACCTCAGATTGCTTGCTCCTTGAACATTATACCTGAAAAAAAAACATCATTTTAGATAACCTCAGAAACTTACCTATTAGAAAAAAAAATTTCAAGATTTTCAGTTAATATCAATTCAAAATGAAAAAAATAAAACAGGACAGACTACATAATATAGCATAGACACATACCCAGTTTCACAAGCAAACTGTACAACTTGTCCATTTAAAACATCAGATGTTTCATTTAATGGCATCTCATCTTCATCAATTGGAGCACCTTCTTTACCGGCCAATGTGAAGATGCCATTCTCTCTCACCGGGATATGACAGGGAACTGAAAATAAAGTCACATAATCAATCACTAATCACTATACTTTTGCCATTATCTGCTAAAATTCCACAAAATAAAAAAGTTCACATCTAAGCAGAATGGTATATCAACAGATGTTAGCTATTCACCCAACCTATTGCACATTACACAGAATTAAATACACATTGAAAAAAAGATGAATTTTTTTCAGTCGTGGGGTAAAACCCATATCCCAAAATTAAGAGACGGCCGCTCTACCAACCAGGCCACCGTGGGTGCAAAACAAATTATAAAAGCCTAAATATCAATTACATACGTATTTCACAAATCGGTATGGCCGGCTTCCATCTTCCTCTGACACATTTAGCTGTTGCATTGTAGCCAAGATTCAACCCATAACCTTTCCCGCACGCGACACGGACTATCGTACCTGAAACATCAAAGTTAATTCAATTTAAAATAGTACAAATGTGTTGCTGAGTTTCAAAACCCGCTATAACACTTTTTCATTACGTTGAGAAAATCAACAAAAACTTTTTGAACTAAAAAGGTTTTTGAATGTTTCAGTAGTGTTATAGCAGGATTTGATAGACGCATTGATTTTGTTTCATAAATGACAGTTAATCGTAGCGGCTTTTGAAAGAGGCGATAAAATTTTCATGTAGAGATTTTAATAACGAATCCAACGATATATATATCTTAATTATTTCAAAAAAGTGTTATAGCGGGTTTTGAAACTCAGCAACATAAATGTGGAATACTAGTGGCTTGTTGGAACAATACGCTCAATCCAGATGTTATTTTGTAAGCTTATAATAGTATCTCTGAATCATAAATTTTGTTTTTTAGGAAATTTTATTTGTCTTAGACGCAGGCCTCACCAAAATATGTTCAATGGTTTTCCCATAACTTCAAGTAGCTACAATAATGAATTGTATACATAATACCGTCACTGTTCTGGCAGAAGACACTAATTCGAAAAAATGACATATTGTTAGTTATACCAAAATGTTCCTTATTTCAAACTTTACCGTCTGGAAACCTTCTTAATAAATAAACAGTCTTTATTTTAAAGTCATCCTTTTTACGATTACTTAATAAACTCACATGATAGACCATTTCAAACATTTTAACAAGTTCAAAGTCAAATTACTCAAAATTAGTATTCTCCAGTTAGTGTGTTCTGCCAGAACAGAGACGATATATTATTAATATCAAATTAATAAGTGCGTAATCTAAACTCACCGGAGCTGTAACTGACATTAGGATCTCGACCAAACTTTACAATCTCGATATTAACATAAGGCTCGCTAGATATAAGTTCACACGGTCCCTTAACTCTGCCCTTCTTCCCCGTCTTTTCAACTGTTTTGCTGCCATTTTGGTTTGAGTCTTCGATAACCAGGTCTGAATTACTGTCGACAGATGTCTCCGGCGAGGCTGCCACTTGTTGTTGTCGCCCTTTGTTGTCCTTATTGCTGTCAAAATTATTAAATTATTATAAAAAATAAAATCTCAAAAAAATTAATTGTTTTATTATTTGTTGCACCTAAGATTTCATAAGTTATTTACAAATCTCATGTTCCTAATTATTTTAAAATAAGCAATTAACATCAAAATATAGGTGCATTACTCAATAATCGCTGACTTTAAACAATGGGGATAAATGATGAATAGCTGAAAAAAAGCGGTCAGTCTACGACAGTGGCGGTGAACCTATGGCACGTGTTTGAAGAGAAGGTCCACTAATATTATTCTGTTTTACAAACCTCTTTGGAACAGTTGCGGTGGTTTGATTAAGTTTCTCCGCCTTTCTGCTGGTCCTCTTCATCCTCTTAATCATTTCTTCACTAGAAACCTTTCGAAGGTCTTTATACACTTTCCTTTTACCGACAACTTTGACAAACTTCCCATCGAATTGGACACTTGTCTCATTGGAAGGTTTAGGATCAACCTTTAGCTCAGTATTCAAGTGAAAATTTCCAGTCTTCATCCCGGCTTCGGAATCCAAGGCGGCTTTGTTACTTTTCAGTCGTTCCTCCCATAAACGTTTCAATTGTTCCACTTTCATGGCGATAAAAGAAGGAGTAACTTCATTTACATCTCTTTTAATTATAAGCCTTTTGTCAGCAAAGTCCGGATGTAACTTGATACTCCCTAAATCAATTTCTGGTGGCCCACAAGACACATCTATGTGCTCCGAGAATTCTGTATTATTTTTTACATCAACTTTTCCTATTTTCAAATTTGTTTCGTCATTATTATGTTTCAAGTCGTTTAATTTAATTTTATCTCGTTTTACGATTGTTTTTTGAACATGTTGATTCACATTGGAATCTTGTGATGAAATACTTCCATCAGCAATATGATAATTGGCAATCAAATCGTCTAAAATTTCTTTGTTATAATAATTATCTGGTATAGCATTTCTTTTGACAATTTTCTTATCAAAGTTTGAATCTAAATTAGAAGTTCCATCAAAAAAGGAAACAGTTGGTTTAGCACGCAAAATCATTCTTCTATTCTCTTCTACAAATGCTCTGTGTAAATCTCTCTTCACTAATTTAGTATTGCTATCAAAATTAGAAACAAAGGGTTTGGTATGTCTTAATATTTTTCTTTTGTCATAAAGAAACGAATCAAAATCATTTATAGAAGGACTAACTCTTCCACGAGTGTCTCTTTTAGTTCTATATCTCGAATCAAATCCTTTATTTGGATTACTATGTATCACAGATTGACTGTAAGGAGTGATTAGCCTCAGAAACTGTTGGGATCTATTTCTCACGTCTCTTTTGGCCCTCGGTCGCAATCCAAAAAAATTATAACCGCGATTTCGTCTCATTCCATTTAAAAATGGCTTTAAAAATGATCTTCTATTTCTGACAATCTTGTTCAAATTATAGTCAGTTCTTTCAAAAGTATCTGTAACTCCGTCATCGTTTAATTGAGAGGTTAAATCTCTTTTAGATCTGAGATGTCCATTATACGGTGGCGGCACACCTCTGAAAGTATAAATTCTCCCGTCAAACTTTTGAATATCGCCATCGTTGCTTGTGTAATCGACATCTCTCTTGACTCGAGTGACAAAATAACTGTCATCGTGACAGTCAAGGTTTTTATGGCTCGTCAGCCGTGCGATAGTCTGATCCTGATCAAGTTTCTCCATTATGCTGTGCAGTTCTTCGATTTGGAGCTGCTTTGATATTTCGACGGCACGTTTTCTGAGATGCTGGTGATATTTCCTGAGGAATTGTGATCTGCCGTAGCGTGATTTCCCGATTTCTATAGATCTACGTCGACGACTCCATCTTAAGCGCGGATGCTGGCCAGGCGTGCAACTGAAATAATAATCACATTACATAATCTTTAATACCAAATTGTTGTTGCCACTGAAATAGGTTGTGTGTCAAAAAGAATCAATATTGATATACAACTTATATATTTCAGTATCAACCAATGTGTTAGTTGAAAGGAAGAAGGTACTTAAGTCTGTCCAATCTTCAGTTGGACTGATTCCGCTATTGAGACCTGTGTTACAAGCAATGACATTATGAATGGACGACGCATTCAGTGCAGTAGCTAGCAAGTAAATACGCATCGCATAGCGACATTCGCACGTGCATAGGTAGATGTCATGCAATATCACGCATCGGGAATTTATAGCAATATCACCTTTATTGTAATGGCATTAGAACAATGTTTCTAGTATCAATGTTCATTCGAGCGAACCCGTTCAAACCGAAACATTCGGCAGACCCAACAAAAAGCATTGGGAATTTATAGTAATATCACCTTTATTGTAATGGCGTTAGAACAGATTATGCCATTCGGCAGACTCGACAAAAAAGTGAGTATCATTTTTTTTTCCAGATGCTTCGTCCATATTAATGTCATTGGTTACAAGACATGCTGTAATCTTCTATCTTCCTCTTACCATAATGTTATCCGTGAAAATGACCATGATAAAAAATACCAGAATGTATTACATATTCGTTATATTTTAATATTCATGGGAATCTAAAATTTATTATTGGTCCACGTTATATGTTTTATATTTGCTCCAAAATAAAGTTGATAATCTATATAATTTTAAATGGTTGAAGTAAATTGATGCAATTCACTGTTTATGTAGTGCAATGAGAAGAAATGAAGTCAATAATTCACCTCGGCAATTCCTTAGGACTCCAGTGGCCTCCAATGCAAGTGGCCCCTGGTGGTCCTTCTGACAGAACGTATCCTTTGTCACAATCGTACATTATCTGCTTATTATTGACTACCTGTCAACAATGTGAGAATGATGTATTAGAAAATCAATTTTCATGAGAAGTATGCATAAATATTGTGCTTGCATGTAGATGTCAACCCTAATGAAGTAAGTTGTACTCTTAGACTATAGATACATCTAGACGCCACCCGTTGCATTGCTAAATGAAGCCGCGTGCCTTGCGTTTGGTTTGTGAGCGAGCGAACGCATTCGTCTACAAATGTTCGAGACCATAGACCATTTCGCTAGTGCTCGCCCAAAGTGCTCGCACTAGACGCTAAGAATTAAAATATAATTTTCTATTTTTTTTTACGTTATATAGTATTTTTAAGCGGTCAAAATGCAACCATTAGATAAAGATATCCATAATTTAAGTTATTTTAAAGAAACACTAGGTCACTGATATTAAAATATATAATAAAATACAAATAAATTATCACGAACATGTATCAACTTACTTATGAAACGTAATACCATCTTCTTGCTTATCAGTACGGCTACCATATTTTAAGACAACACACAGAACCATCTTTTCTACTTAATTAACCAAAAATATTTACCACTGACTTTATGTTTAACACAAAAAATATCAATTTTAGCAACACGAGCTCGCAAGTTATCGACGCTATGTGAAGCGTTTCGCCCCGATTTGATGGCGATACTATTGGAAACTGGCTTGTAGCTAGTAGACCTTTTATCTTACTCTAGCGCGTGTCGCAGAGATTGTAAGGGTGCCGAATACTTTCTCACTCGCACTCATGCATCGTTTTTGTTCAGGCCTTGGTTGTACTTAAAATAAATTTGTAGATAATTTATTACCTTTCTGACATATGGCCGATAATCATAAAGACCCATGTTGCCTACAAGTAGTACTTTGCCATACTCAATGTATCCAGGGAAAGGACAATAAACTGAAAAAGAAAAACCAATTCATGAAATACCTACATACAATAAATCATTTTCTAAAAATTTCTTGGTACAGCAATAATACGGTTACATGTAAATTGTACGTAAAACATTTCACCGTGGCACAGTTCGCCGTGAGATTTTTTATCGGAAAGAGATGACCGTATACCTACTATACGGTCTCCAATTTTATTAGATTCAATATGAACATTAATTCAATTTTCATAGTTGATTTTGTCAAAATTCATGAATTCAAAAATGAAAACCTAACCTAATCTAACAAATGATCCAGTATATCGGCTATTTTCAAAATTTGTTGGCTGTTGGCTTCCTGTAAAGTATAAACTGACAAGAACCGTGTTTTATTTAGACATGAATTCTATGTCAGTACTATACAACCTAAAAAAGTTGGACGGTCTTTAATATACCGCCATATATTTCCGATACAACATTTCACAGTGAAGTGTGATACGGCGAACTGTATACGTAGAAGTTTCCGAACACGCCATAATACATCTTTCTAGTCGACGAGTTGTTGAATTGTTTCTATTGGATAGGTCCCTAAACTCCATCTTGTGCGACACAATATTTGAAGTATGCTATTTCCAAAAACTGATAAATTCTATAATATAATAAATATTTAGTCTACATCTAATTTCACATAATATATTGTAATGATTTATAACTTCCAAAACCATAAGAAGCATTCGAAAGCAATGTTTAAAAACTATAGTAACCTATAATCCAAAAAAATGCCAATTTGAACAATCTTATTTTGATTATAATATGTATTGCAATTAATTAAAATGGACAAAATATTCTGATTTGAAAATAAAATGAGGCATGTGCGAATCAATGTCATATACACCTTTTCTTCTCTGAATGAGATTCCGTTGTATAGGTTTCCAATTCTGTTAAAGAACATTACAATTTTATTCTGGTAGCGTTAAAACCAATCATTTAAACTTGAAAGGAAAAACATTGTTCATGACAAATTTGAACTATTGTGGTCATATCTGTGTTTGGAAATAGATACTTCATTTCATAAGAATGATTATAGTACCTTCTTGACAGTAAGGCATATCCCCAGTCCAATTTCCATAAGAACACTGTAACAGATCTGGCCCTCTGAGGGCAAAGCCGTCTTTGCAATGGAACCTTGCTCGCATCCCGTGCTCCGTTTTGGGAGCCACCACCATCCCGTTCCGGGGAGGTTTCGGCAACCTTCTGCATCTGGAATTATAAACAATTTACTTATTAAATTTGTTAAAATTGAAAGTTATAAATGGAACGAAAGATATTGATGAAAACTTTCTTCACGTGTGTGCAAATTCATTAGATAAACAACGATCTTTGTATTATCCATTTTTTTAGCTTTCTTAGACAGACACCTACTGAGGATTGGAGTATTTCCAATAAACCTACTTTCAAACGGCGATGGTTTAGGTACGTAGATGTCTGAGGCAGTGACAAGCTTGGAGGTCCCCATATCATTTTTAAACTATGATTTTGGTACTTTCTAACGAAGCGAACGCATCGTCTGCCATATGAAAATCCGCTATTGATGTCAACAGTCATAATGATCGCATTGATTCCTTCATTTGCCGCCCTTTATAATATGCTGCCTCTAAGCAATGCATGGCTTGCCTACCCCCACAGGACGTCACTGCTTATTATAGCCATATAATATTTACTCTTATATTAATTTTCTATGGACACCAGTAGAGAAGGGAGGTAGGCTGTTAAGATCCACCATAAATAATAGTGCACATTAAATTTTGTTAGTCATACTAACTAACTACATACTAAACTAACCAACATCATCTGTAAATAGCAGTCTTATTTCAATGAAAACAAATATGTATGACTGACAAAGTTTAGTGTGTACTATTTATGGTAGATCTTACCATCCTACCACCACCCTTCGCCACTGACGGACACTAGTCCTACCAACCAAATAAAGTTACCTGTCATTATTCTCACAGACTGATCAGTACAAGCCATTTTACAATTCATCTGCATACTCCTCACATCTTTATCAATCCTAACTCTTTGGGTGGAACACTGCAGTTATAAAAATGTGTTCAATATATTGTTATTTTGTATTCACTTACCTGGCCGGCTGACATTTTGGTATCTGAGTCCATGTCCCATTATTGCAAGTTATCAAAGGGTTGTTCGAGAGGAACTCGTAGTTTTTTTCACACTCCACGATCAACGCCTGTCCTGTAAAAGATAAAGTAACATTAAAAACAAATGTTATATAGATTACTCAGTTTTGAGTTATTACAATTTCTTCTGCTATCCTTTCAATCCATCAGAACCAATCCCAATGCATTAAATTAATTAAAATAAATAATTGAGCCCTTCTTAGGAAAAGTATTTTACATATTATTTACTATTTATGATGGTATATCTATATCCATTGTTGAGATTAAATAATGATGTTGGCCAATATGTAGAGCAATGTATGGCACTTCATTTGAACAGATTTACCGAAAACTAGCATTATTGCGATAATACTCCTTTAAAAAAAAAGTGCTCAATATTAACAAAAAGACATTGAAAAAAACTTTGTACATACTGTATATTATACAAACGATAAAGATATGGAAGTGAATCTGAAAAAGCTTTACTATGATGGTTTCATTTGAAGCAACTTCCTACTGTTACACCCATGATTATTGGGCCTCTCCCAATAGTCTAAATTACGTAATTGTTAGGTGTAACCATGTCACCTGACCTCTAGTCAACAATGGGCGTATGTACGTCCAAAATTCCTTGATTAACTGTCAAAATGTTCAACATGTACTTAGCATGTAAGAATTGTATCTAATTATAATAATAGTATGTCAGGGAAGAATGTGATTGTGCCGAATAAAAGAGACGAAAGCCAAAGGAATTTAATAATAAGAATAATAAGGAGTATGTAAGGGAAGGATGGCAACACTGCTCGATATAAAAAAGTCAGTCTAGGGTCGCCATTTAAAGAGGGAACAATGGCCCTCACGACTCGGAGAGTAAAACAAATACAAATCGAGCATGGATGTGAAAAATGGTGAAAGGCCATAGATTAAAAGTTGTGAATTTTGGACGTACGTACGCCCATTGTTGACTAGGAGGTCAGGTGACATGGTTACACCTAATAATTACGTAATTTAGACTATCGGGAGAGGCCCAATAATCATGGGTGTAACACTACCTTATATCTGTCAAAAACCGCTAGCATTCCAACACAATTTTAAATTCACATGAACTGTCAATTCTACAAATTAATCAATCTGCAGATATTGTCAAGGACTTGAATTTGTTGTGAATGGATGGTATTGTTTTCGAATACAAAATAATTCTGACTTGTACGAGAACCAAACGATCGACATTATAATACAAATGACGTATATATTAATGCGACAAGACAGATTATTGTTAATTACCGTAGAACCTCGATATAACGGACTGTGAGGGGGTGTCCATTAAAGCCGAAAGTCCGTTATATAAAACACAAACAAAATCCTGTTTATTCATATTCGGATGATATATCCAGACACACCCATTGTGGAGTGACGTTAATGTTTGATATCGACGTGCTTGCTTTCGATAATCCTGTTTAGAAAAAATAATCAAGTCATGTTTGCACTTTTCAAGTCTGCTGTTTTTTTATAATCAACTCTCTAAAATTATGAAAATGGGTGTAATATAGTTGAATTTCGTTATCTGACGAATGTTACTAAATTATCATGTGCAGAACATTGTTTACATGTGGTAATTGGAGATTGAGCGGATATTTTCTCCGCTATATCCAAAGTCCATTATATCGGGGTTCTACTGTATTATTTATAGATAGGCATCCAAATAGGGACAGGGAATGATTGTTATTAATTTATAATATTTAGATGAACGATAACAAAAAATTGGAAACAACAGAATGTCATACAAACATATATATAATATATATATATTTTTTCGAGCATTTCCGATTCTAATAGGATCATATGGGCCTCCACAGAGTAGAGGTATGTATTAACAGATTTTGTTTTTTACGAGAAATGGATGTCAGTCATTTGCTCAAGCTATTAGGTCCATACCCTGACACACACACAAATTGAAAAACAATATGTGTACTTGCCAGACCTAGGATTCGAACCTGGGACCCACGGCGTTATAGTCCAACGCTTAAGCCGTGCGGCCACCGTGGTTACATATAAACATAACAAAACATACTGATATTTCACACGTGGCATCTTACGTGGGCGAAGTCAATGCGAATGCGACGCGACTTAGTGCGGCACGAAAATATCGAACAGTCAACACCACCTGTAGTGGCCTACGTGCAGATAATACCCGGCAAGCGAGGTGAAGCGGTAGGGGGCTTCAGCGATGCGATCAAACGGTTTGATATTTTTCCGCGAAGTAGATGGTGTAGGCCATGGTAACAATTTTATAATAAACATAGGAGGTAATTATTTACATACATCTAAATATTTCTAGGTGTTACCATGGTAATAAACAAATTGTATAAATGTGCGATGGTGACAGCTGGTGACTCAGCTACACGTAGGACAACGATGCCACTTCGCATCGTTTTGGATCGTATCGCTTCAAACCGCATCGCGATCGCGTTTGCATCGACTTCGCCCACGTAAGACGCCCAGTCAATGAGATGATGTAAAGAATATTAATTTTTCAATGGCTACCGATTCAACTACAATAAAAACGTTGTGATATCAATATTTAATATGAGACCAAAACCCCAAAATCAGGCAAAACCTAATTATTTATATTAAATTGAGTAGATATCTGTAACTAACCATGTTGTCCCATAGTGGACGCGCCGATAATTTGCGTAGCCGGCGATGGGGAAGTCTCATTCGATTCTTGCGTCAAATTACTAGGCACCAGGATGACCTTTCCTTGATTCACATGCGGCACTACGCATGGTGCTAGAGATAAAACACACTGTTATTTATCACACTCTCGTAACACATTTTCAGGGTAATATTTTGGCAATTGTTAAATGTCAAGTTTGTATTAGCCATAAAATTATGTTCCATTGATACATTATAAGATTATTTTTTGTGACATTTTAGAAAGGTCACAACATGATATTTCAAGCATTTTATCATAAACTCACTCCATTGTTAATATCAAGCAATAAAATACTTTTTATAGAAAACGCTTAAAACACAATTCAACTTACTTTGCACACCTTTCTCTACTATACAATATGCTGTCTTCTAAATATATTTTGACTTTCATTGCCCGGGACAATACGTGCTAAACTGTGGCTAAAATATACATTACATATACATTCTCTTCCTTGTCTTCTCTGGTAGTCAATCTTCACCTATATGATTAACTGATGTAGTAAGTTATTTTATTACTCAATTTATGCTTTCAATTAGAGCCTGTCCACAAGGCGCGAGTCCCATCGCGATTTACGCTCGAAAACCAGAAATATCTTCCGTCCAGAAACGGCATAGTTTGCGCGTTTCAAACAATTAAGGTGACGTAATTCAGTTTCGAATCGACATCAAAAAATAAACGCGAGTGTAGAAAAAAGCACAACAACTCAATTGTGTTAGTCGGTTTCTATGAGATTTTGTATTTCGCGATTACTTCCAATACCTATTCTCGGCATGTTACAATCTCGCATACAAAAAGTCTCGCATTCGAGCGCCAAGAGGTCGTAATTCATTTTTTAATGGCTGTAAACGCAGCGATTGTCCATAGTCTGGCGTTTGAAGGCGTTTGTTGCGCGAGAGTCGTTACGTGCGAGCACTTGTGGACAGCTGAATTGGGTCACATGTACCTGGATAACGCGCAACTTGTAACTCGTGAGCAAAAACGCGTTGTGGACAGGCTCTTAAGTATGCTTACGGTAGTCTAAAATACAGAAAAGAACTATATTTGGTTACATACTTTTTCCGACATGTTATACGCACTGAAAATTCGAATTTTGCCATTCATTGTATGTGGTGTCGATCTATGTGTAGAAATCGAGCACATTTGTTTTTTTTTTTCGAAGGTGCAAAACTAACCTGCCGATTGGGCATGAATAATTGACATATATTATTCCACCTGCATGGTGTCTAACATCTGACTGTCTGTCGAACTGTCTGACATCTAACAAACGAAATTATCTTAACCCAATGTTTACGGGCTCTTTTAATTAATTTTGTAATTAACGTGTTAATTTGCATTTGAAAAGCAATTAGCAAAAACACAATTTTGTGTGGCCCGTAAGCATTGGGTTAACCTACACTATAAACTACACACAAACACAAAATGAAAAATAAATATTTACTCGTACCGTGGCATTTTGGTAGAGGATACGTCCAAGTCCCATCAAGCTGACAGACTGTGCTAGAATTTCCCTCCATCCTCATTCCATCGTGGCACCGAAATATTATGGACGCTCCCAGACCTGTCCCCGCTTCAATATTCTCCAGCCAACCATTATACAGACGACCAGGATGACCACAGTTGATCTCTGTAATGATATCATAGATGGCCTTCATATTAAGAGAACTCTACCAAATTGGTAAGTATTCTAAGTATTGGTTATTATCGTGGATTGGGTTGCGGGGAGGGGGGTGCCGGTTACCAGCTCTCCTTGTCTGTTACAGCAGTGTGGGGGGAGATGCGCGAGCTATTCTGGGACGAGGCTCTTTTGTTTGAGTCGCACTATAGCGCTATTTAGTTTCACTTACGTAACTTGAACTAAAATTATGCGAAGGTGATACAAATAGTATATTTTCTGATAAAAATGTTACTAAAACCCCTACCGCCCACCGTGGAAGCTGGAACGCCCACTAGTGGGCGGTAGGGACCAGCTTGACCACTCCTGCTTTAGGTCCATGAAATATGATAGTTTTCCATCTATCCAATCAATTATGTCTGACGTAGGATAAGGCAGTAATATTTTCCAGTCTGCGAAACACTGATCTAACATACTTTGGCATAGAAGAAATGAAATATAAAAACCTTTGCAGACGGGCTGCTGTCCAGACCATTTCTTATCTGCACCGCACCTCCTGGTATTGTCGCCGACAAGTCGGTAGCCGTACTTGCATTCGTAACTGACGATAGAATTATACGCGCATGAAGTGTAGACCACCCGCCCGTGCCGAGGACCATCCGGGGGCGGGCATTGCACCGCCGTTACAACTGCAAACAATTTTTCTCTTTATTATCAATCATTACAAAAAAAGAAAACATTTTTATATAAATAATACGATTGTATCAATAGTATTGAAAACATTATTAAAACATATTATTAAGTCAATTCCTGTTGCTTGTATATGGTGAAAATAGGCATATAAAAAATTTTGTGTACAGCCTCCGTTATCCTTTAGCAAACAATCAAATTTCAAGCTTATAAGAGGTATTCAGTATATTTTCAAATAAATTGACATTTTTTTCTTCGGTGACGATTCTTAAACCAAGCTTTGGCCTTGCCTCCTTCACAGGTTTTCGCTAGTCGAGTCACTCTACTCCACACCTTGTCTCCAGTCTTTATTGCTCAGAATTTTTACAGCATCATTTCCATAGCTTCCCCTCTAGTCTCATTTCCTTTAGCATATTTCATTGTAATAACTTCATTTACTATTACTATTTTTTTTAAATCTAGTTTATTATGTAATTATGTATAATAATGTTGTTACTAATTGTCAATTCTTTATTCCATTGCATCAACGATATAATGATATACAAATGAGATACAAATTATGCAGTTCATTTCCACATAAACCAAAAATTAACAAAATCCCTATTAGTCGTGTTTACTATTAACATGAAATTTAGACTCATGAGTGTCAATTATTAGTCTAATAAGTACACTATAGATATTCACTCGATCCTCTTTTTGCACGGTTTCGAAATAACACGGTTTAAAAAAGCTAAAAAGAATAAAAATAGGTATGTATGTACATATTTATCAAAAAATTGCGTTGCAATGGACCGCATGCCACTGTTGTCATACATACATACGTATATACATGGTGCCATTAGTCAGTCACTTCGGTTTCGATACGAGAGGACACGCCGCGTGCTTCGGCGTCAGCCAACGAAAAACAGCAGTAAAAGGGCACGTTTATTGTCAAGGAGCGACACTGAATAAATATATTTCTCTATGCTAAATTTAATTTAAATTGAAAACTATGTATTTTTTATGTATACATATTTTTATGTATAAATAATAAATAAATTCGATTTATTTTTGAGTTCAAGATTTTCGTATTTTGAGTTGATTTTAAGTAATGGAACTTATCTACCATTTTTGTATGGGTACCTTATCCTTTTTTACACGGTTTTGTTTTGCACGGTAGTCTTTGGAACATATCCCCCGTGCAAAAAGAGGATTGGGTGTACCATCATAAATCGTCTAACTAAGCGTGTTATAGTACAAAAAGTTTTGAAGGCTATATAAAATGTTAGCATGTGGCGACCTCACACAGCGGACAACTTATACCGGTGGATCTATAACATTATTGTCAACAAACAATAATTTTTTTGTCATTTGAATGTTTTTTATCTTTTTACTGTTTTACAACGAAGGGTAAAAGAGATAAGGCACATTGTAAGTCAATTAAAATTAAATGAATAATTGACTAGAATTCATTTGGTGTTGACTGCAGACTAAATATTTTGTAGTATTTTAAATCAGAAAACTTTTCTGTGTATTATACATGTTTTTGACAGGAAAGAGAATGTAATAAATAAATAAATAAAAAGTAAATGTAACAAAAAAGGGTACACAAGAAAACTAATGTTTAAATTTTCAAATTGTCAATTTATTTAACGATGATAACTGAGAGAAGATTTCTGAACTATGTTATTATTTTATAAACATTTTTTAAGAAACATTTTAACATTGGAAATATTACAAGGATATAATAAAGTGTTTAATAGTTACTTCAAATACACACTGCATGAGTGTTAGTTTTAACATTAGTTTTATAAATCAATTTATGAATAATTTGAAAGTTAATACAATTTATGACATATTATTCAATCCAAACATTTTGTGTACCTACTCATTTATACATTATAAATAAAAATTATTAATAGGTACATCCTTCGTTATTTGAATTTAATCAAAATGCAACATTAATATTTATTGGATTAGGTAGTGGTTTAATTAACCATTGAATGAGATGAAAGCTATTATCTATGATTCATTGCTTCATTGAAACACGACAATTATTATTAAAATTTGTATTTTTATAGTAGTTTTAATGACCATGCAGAAAAATATTAGATACTTTGTTAGGGCATTCATTATCTAAAAAGGTAATCTGCCAAACAGAATAAACACTGCCAGCTCAGTCGGAGAAAGAATGAAAATGAAAATGGTATCTACTGACATCTATGAAGAAGTACAACCACTCTACAAAGCATGAAACCTAATAAATTGTGAAATAATATTTTATCTATGTGACGCCTCGGTGAATATCAAATTATTGACAAAATTAAAGATATATATATATATATATAAATTGTCACCTTACTATTAAGACCTCGTAAATGTAAAAATGAAGTTTGTTCGACAAAATTTAAATAAAAAAGCATTTTAAATCATTTTTTAGTTATGCCCATAAAGTATTGATTGAATTTTATTATCTTTAAAATAAGTCCAATATTAGGGAAAAATGAAGTTTGTTCGACAAAATTTAAACAAAAAAACCTTTTAAATCATATCAAAACCTCGGTTCTTTAGACTAGTATGCTGTTCATCTATTGACAAATTTTAAAAACTCGTAAGTCTCATGGAATTAAAACCTCGTATTTCACAGCCAGTGTTAGCAGATTCATCGATTAGAGAGGTGTTTAAAATATCGTTTTTAATACGTTTATTCCTTCTCCTCAACATTCTTCTCAAACAGACTTACGAGGTTTTAATAGTAAGGTGACGAAATATTGCATCAATTTTGCTTAGTAATTAACTTTTATTTTCAATAAATAATAATTGTCAAAGTTAAAAAGGATAATAATATCTGATATTTCTCACAAACAAACTATGTAGGTAGATACTCAAAGTACTCAAAACGAAGGAAACATCTTTAAGTGGTGTACAAGCAAATCACCATTAAATCACTACATCGTCGTCACCAAATTGTAACATTGCATAATATTATATAGAGCAAAATGTGTTATACACATAACGATAATCATCACATCACTGTATAGGTTTCATGTGTGACACCGCACTAATACATACTAAGATAATATGTTTTTTATTAATCACATGCAATTTTTCTAAACTTTTAAAAGTCAACAAGAAGTTAGTTAGTTACCTACGCGAAAAATTTAACAACATTATAATTTTATTTATCCGTCGCACTTATAGACAACATTCAATTTTGGACATAAACATGTCAGATATTAAAAAAGTTATAATTTAGTAATTCTTTGAATGATTTATCAAAAATCAAATATTTTGCATTACACATTCAATGTGTGACTACCTCACGGTACTAATCCTTGCCATACCTACAATAAAACATGACACTATTAAGCCAAAAAAATAAATAATGACCATAAACAATAAGATTAATCAGGAAAGCGGTGAATGAGAAGCAAAATAAAAATAATTCAAGAGCATGAAAGCGAGTGTTGGGTGCATCGCGCAATCAACCATCGTTGCAGGAAGTTATTGTGACTTATCCAATCAATACGTTGACCGGTGTAATTAAATTATAAAAATTTTGACCAACTGCCAAGGCCTATTTGATCAAAATGGCAGTTCATTTAGATTACACATTAAATAATGACCTTATCAAAAACTATGATCAGAATAAGTTATTTAAAAAAATGTATTGTGACAAATTTGGTGACTTCAGTGACCAAACTTGAAATTATTGTTACATATTGATGAATAATTTTATTATAAGAAGTGTGCCATATCCAAATGGTGAGATTTTTTTTTGTGCACTGTGGTATTAAAGTTTCTATAATACTGGTGCAAAATTTCAAAGTGCTTTTCAGAATGACAGGTAGTAGAGAAGATAGGTAATATATTATTATGTTTTTTTTTTTTTTTTTATTATTTTGTTAAACTTATTTCAGCGATTGGGTTGGGCCGTCCATTTTCAAGTCATGATATTTTTGGTTCGGTTAGGACTCATCTCTCATGCTCCTCCATTGGAAATGCAGCGTTAAAACACAAAATATTGCATTAAAATTTACGCAACGATAACAAACAGCATGATTTTGGGAAATAAACACACAATGCCATGGTTTTAAGAAAATGCGTATCATAAAGATGGATAATAAAATGGATCGTATTAAGGTGCACTTTTGCACCTTGATTGAAATAAAAAAATGAGGAAAAACTCTTTATATCAATTGCGACTATAGGTTTTTCAATGTAGAAAATATTTTTTTGACTTTTTTATAATAAACATTATTTTTCTTAAAACCACGACCAAAGCCACAAAAATATTTAGGTAGAAAAATATATGAGAAATGAGAAACAATTATTTTACATCAACAGCAATGGGAATCGTAAGATTTCAGTTAATGTAGGTTACAAGAAGAAATTTAAAAAAATATTGTTAATAGGTAGAATTCCACCAATGACAATGCAAATATTTTTTAATTTTAAATTAAAATTTTTAAGAAAGAATTAAAATTAATAAGTACCTATATATCATTTTCTATATAGGTACATATAATATGTTTTCTATAAGGCTTCTAGTTTTAAGAGATGTTACGCTCAATATAATAATTATTATTAAACCTAAGCACCTACGAATTTTTATGAATGCACAAATTCTGGTGGAATTATTAAATATTTAAAAGTATTTGATACTCAATTCCACCCTGTTAAACAGGGATGGATCATAATAAGCGATATAATAAAATTTTGATTTATAATTTTTTTTTAAATGGTTATCAATTTATTTCCTAGCCAGGCCGTCATTTGAACACATATAGTAATAGAAGTTGAAATCCTAGAATGTAGGTATCGTGGTAGAATGGGGTGGAATTGAAGTGGTGCACTTACGAACACATGTGGGGAGCTCGGTGGGCGCCCAGGCGCCGTCGGGTTGGCAGAACCTCTCGGCGCGGCCGACCAGCTCGAAGCCGGCGCTGCAGTGGAGGGCGGCTCGGCATCCGAAGGTGTTACACTCGGCCGTCACCCAGCCGTGGGGCAGTTCACCAGGAGGTCCGCAAGATCGCGCTGTCAACAAGAGGCAAATATGTTAAAAGTACCAACCGATATTCATAATTTACCTGTAACTCCAATAAGACACAATGTGTCTTATTCATATTCTATATTGTTTTTCATGGAAAATCAATAATACCATTCATTACCTAGTTGTAAAAATGGACTTGAATACGTATATCATTACCTTAAAAATGTACAAAATATATAAGTTTCTTGGGGCTTTAAATACAATAGAAAATTAAATCTCTCATCTTAATGAACAGAAAATAAAGTAAAGTACCTACTGCAATATTATGACAAAACTGTTTCTCAAAAATATCATTTTCGCATTCCTTTTTAATTTGACAAGCCCCTTAGGCCCCCCGTACGCACTGCACTGTCAACCAGCCGCTGGCAACCAGGTTGACAGCAATCTCGAAGCATACGAAATGAAACCAGCATTTAAGCACGCGATGGCGGCAACCAGCCAGGGTTTCATGTTGCTGGCAACCATGGTTGCAGGAGACCAGTTGATAGTGCGTAAAACGTCTTAGTGTATCGCTCAGTGTTACCTGCCTTATGCACCTCGAGACGCAATGTCCAAATTTAGAATCTTGGAGTTGACATGAACCTAATCCATTGCTTAGCGACGGCAAATTACAGAGGGAACAATATTATTAAAAAGAGCTTGAAACCAGTCTTTGAATGATCATAACTTTTAAAAATTAATTTCGTGGAAATGGTGATAAAAAAAATCTTTGGAGTTCTCTGTTTAGAGGTGCGAAAATATCACAGGTAATTGATATTACAATTTAGGATTTAAAAATCATGAGACGGTAATTTGAATCGTATTTACTGTTAACATAAGCTAATAATAAGCCTATTATAAAAATTAAAACAACGTAGAAAGGGATTCCTTACGCTCGCATGTGATATCAGGCCCGTACCACGACGCCTGACCCTCGATGGCAAGACACTTGGCCCTGGGGAAGCCGTTGGTGACATAGCCCGTGTGACAGTGATACTGGATCGTCGCGTCCAAGTCGAAGGTCGCTTGTTCTGGCAAAGCGGAGTGACGTGCATGTTCTATGTGCGGTGGAGTCAGGCAGTAAACTATATTAGACACAAAAAAAACATATTTTCAATATTTATAACATTCAATATTGAAAAAAAGCCTTAACAATAAAAATGGACACTCAATCTAATGACTAATTTAGCTGCAAGTCGTTTTGTGTTACAAATTTATTTGTAGTAAAACTCACACCGTTCACAGATTATCAATGTGAACGAGTTATACACTAACTCAGGGGTAGTCAATCTGGTCCCTACTGCCCACTAGTGGGCGGTAGGGTTTTAAAAACATTTTCATTGTGTTTTCAAAAAAGACTTCGTGCTTCTATGTATGCAAAGTATAAATAAAAAGATAGATTTAACTACAGTAGGTTGTTTTATAAAGATTTATTCTGTCAAACTTAGCGAAAATCTGACATAAAGTATTTGGTAAGTAATTATTATTATAATATGCTTTAACTTGCTGTAACTCTGCTTTATAAATTATATATATTAAAGTTACATCCTTACTTTATAAATGACCATTACTGTGAAACCGGTGGACGGTTAGAAAATTTTACTACTAACAGAGATACAAAAGTGGGCGGTAGGTATAAAAAAGTTTACGACCCCTGATATAGGCTTTCTAGAGTTCCTCAACTTTTTTACACTTGTGTTACTTCCCTACTTTATAAATCACCATTACTGTGGAACCGGTGGGCGGTAGGTATAAAAAGGTTGACTACCCCTGCACTAACTTGTCCTTTTTTAAAACATCCACAATTCAATAAAAATATTTTATAGTTAGCACTATTTAACGTTTGGTTGTTTTTAGATTAGGTAATTAATGCTTTAAGTAAAGATGACAATTAAAATTCCCGTCACCAATACTATCTTCTTCTTCCTCTTCTCGTATGGCGGCAGAGTAGCGGATGAAAACAGGAACACGTACAGAGAGGAAACCACAGACAAAGAATATATACGCACAATGTCCCACGATACGATTATTACTGAATTAGCATTGTCAATAAAAAAAAATATTTAAATTTTATAACAACCATTTTACCTTGCGATAATCCTACAGAATACAAATTATATGAAAAACCATACCTGTAGGTACCTATTAAATTTGCAAGAATACATTACATCATCTAACTGAGTTAACATTTTATAGTTAGGGCTCGTCCGTAAATGACATCAAACAATTGTCAGTATTTTTGACTTCCCCCTTCCCTGACTAAATTGCGTCTCAATTTTGAACCCCCTCTCATTAATAAAAAAACAAATACGTTAAAAAAAGTTCGATTTCAGTAAGTATTCTCTCACTGAGAAAATTGTTTGTATTTTGTTTACTGTGTGAAGTCACATTGTTTACAAAATACCCCCGCCCCAAATCCTTTTGTCACAAATCATCACGTTATATCAAACCCACTCTCTTGGTTAGGGTGTGATGTCATATATGGACGAACCCTTAGACAAACTATAAAATAATTAGGAATGGAGAGAACTTGTATATATAGCAGTGGCAAAGGGTGGAGGTAGGCTGATAAGATCCGCCATAAATAGTTCACACTAAACTTTGTCAGTCATACGTATTTGTTTTCATTGAAATAATACTACAATTATTTACAGATGGTGTTGGTTAGTTTTTAAAATTCAATTAAACCCTGCGAAAACCAAGCCATAATAGATAATAGTGAAAAAATACTCATCTATCTAGAAAATATCTAAAATTATTGTAACGTGTGTAACATGTATTCCTAACTCAACTAAAACAAATAAGTATAAATGAAAATGTGTGTACAATTTTGTACGATCGCCCAAAGTATATTAAAACTATTATGGTTTGGTTTAGGCAGGATTTAATTGATTTTTAAAAACTAGCCAGCAGTCTTGGTTCAATTAAAATAAATGCTTATGACTAACAAAGTTTAATGTGCACTATGTATGTCAGATCTTAACAGCCTACCTCCACCCTTCGCCATTAATGTATAGGCATACTGATACTGCAATCACTCTAGCAATATTCATTTCGCCAAAACAGTAATTTGCGGAACTATAGTGTTCCTTATAGATATACAGACATATTACACATTTGTCTTCATGATTGTCTAGAAGCGCCACACGGTATGAGCATTTACAGAATGTTCACAGTAGTTATACCTAGTATAATATCGTCTCTGTTCTGGCAGAACACACTAACTGGAGAATACTAGTTTTGAGTAATTTGACTTTGAAGTTGTTAAAATGTTTGAAATGGTCTATCATGTGAGTTTATTAAGTAATCGTAAAAAGGATGACTTTAAAATAAAGACTGTGTATGTATTAAGAAGGTTTCCAGACGGTAAAATTTGAAATAAGGAACATTTTGGTATAACTAACTCAATATGTATTTTTTTCGAATTAGTCACTTCTGCCAGAACAGTGACGATATATACCTACACAATCGAATATAGTACTTTATAATACGTATATCTGGACCCGAGAGTATGAATGTCATAATTAAAAAAATGGAAATAGGTACCCTTTTCAGTCTCGTTAAAAACCGAAATTATCTCGTTTAATACACTTTCGCTATTATGTTATATTCGTACCTTGTAGAGATTAACAAAGCATGTAAGTGTAAGCAGTGGCGCACCCAGGATTTAATATTGGGGGGGGGGGGCCCAAGGAGGAAAATGTAAATTAGTCCTATGGGCTCTTTTTCTTCTTCACAGCCTAATTTCTCGTTTATCGGTCTTTTGTCTATTGCACTCAGTGTACCTACACCATGGTCCCCACATCCTGAAGCGGGCCTTCATGCTAGGATAGTTGTGGGCCCCCTACCTACCGCTAAGATTAAAGGCAGTGTGAAACACTACATTAACGTATTTCAAATTGTATTTTAGTTCAAATTAAGGGTATTTATACAGTGAATTATTGGCGATTTTTAATACATCTACTTTAATAATGGAGCTGTCGAGTATTGACGCATAATAATCAAAAAATATATTGCACAATTATATAAGTAATTAAAATGTTCATGGCCATGAAGTATAATAGCGCCGCAGGCGACTTTTTTTACTATTAAAGCTAATTTATTATGTGTGTTTATCTCACTTATCTGGCCAAACCGACACGCCGGGCCCCCCACAGCCTGGGCCCCCAGACTAGAGCCCTGTCAGCCCTCCCCAGTCATGACCTACACCACTCCAGAATTCGGGTGGACACCGAGAATTTTTTGACAGTTCCATTAGGGATTGGGTTTCTAAAAAAACCTGACATTAGTGTTTCGAAATTTTTCTAAAAATTGTGCTGGAGAATTATTGCAAATCATTTTTTTGCCGTGTTTTTATTTGTCTAAGCCCAAAGGTATAGTTTATTGGCTTTCAATTTCAATGTTTAAAATCATTCTGATAATTTTCATTTTTGGGGAGTGCCAGGGCCCCTTGCCCCCCCCCCCCCCCCCCCTAGGTGCGCCACTGAGTGTAAGTAAACGAATTGCAAACGAAAACAGTGAAGGGACTTACGAAGCTCAGGCAACGCGCAGACGACAATCACTAGACGAAGCGACAAGTCGCAGATCAGTAAAGTTGTTTCTTTTGGGGATGGTTTGGACATTGGAATTTGATACGGGAGTGCCGCACGCGTGTATCTATACGGATAACGGGTGGTGCATCAGACCACGAGCAGCGTACTTCACATTTCACGTAGCACGATCGCCCATTCCTATGCATCCTGCACATGCATTATCAGCCAAAATTCGCGTGCTGGTACCCCGCACCAAATTCGAAAGAAGAAAAGACTTTAATGCGTTTAATAACAAAAAACCGATGTCCACATATGGTCGAAATCTAATACATCATACGTCCATATTATGCTAAAATCTATAACTTCTTAAATGCCACAATATCACACAAAAAAATGTATGAAAACCTAGCGATTTAGAGAAACCAATTATTATTTTGAGTACTATAAATTATTAATTGCCGATTGCCAATAGTAACGCAATTTAGAAAGTGGTTCAGAGAGTATTGTAATAACCATCAGTTTAAAATTGTCGCAATTAGATAAGATACCTATAGCATAGTGGTCAGTGCGTGTGGGCGCGATTCCCGAGAGACGCAGGTCCGAATCCTGCTGGGTGTCGTATTTTTTTCAAAAAAGATTTTTTTCTATTGGTTATTTATATTCAAATTATATATGTTTTATATAAATAGAAGATGTTGACAATCCGATTTTATTGTTCATGGATGTATTGCAAATAGGGGTTAATCAGCTGATTAAAATATGTATTTTTATATGTATTGTTCTAGTTTGAAAATAAAATACAATAGAAAAAACGTTAAAACTGTTTAGTTACACCTGAGGCACAAAAACGTAATTTCCCACTAATATTGAATTGTGGACATATCGGTTTTTGTTATTGGATGTCGCCTGTGACTTATCGGAACGCATAGTGATTATCGAAATTCCTATCACTATTTTCGTTTGCTATTTCGTTTACTAGGCTGTCAATACTATTACAAGCTTTGTTATCGTCTAATGGCAGAATCCCACGAAATATGTACTTGACAAATATTTTCCTGTTGGTTGTCGGTCAATGTTGCCGCGGAGTCAAAGAACGACGAATAATTCCATGACTTGATCAGAAATATTTCCCAAATACACCAGTTGCCGGAAGTCTACGAATACACAACTATTATTGGTACATTTTGTTAAGTACACCTGTCGAGGGATTTTTCACCATGTTTATAGATATACCACCATAAATTTTCAGGTGTTCGAATTTAGAACTAAGCTCATCCCAATATAAAAAGTATTGAATGATATGTCAAATGTTAGCATGTGGCGGCCTCACTCAGCGGACAATTTATACTGGTGGATCTTTAGTAGCTGCCTTCCGTGCGCGGCCTTACTCTCTCGGATCCAGATATATCTATGCACCCATTTGGGTGAGCAATAACCACCTTAAAATGTAAATAAACAAACCGATGAACTCACTGTTCTGCTTGCAGGCTGGCGGCTGCCCTGCCCACTGCCCGTCCGCCTGGCAGTTGCGGCTCTGAAGGCCCACCACGTGGTAACCATGTGGACATGAGTACACGGCCCTGGAATTATACATGGCTAATCTTGGAGGAATGACAGATTTTGGCGTTAGTTGGAGACTTTGTACTGGCCATGGTTCATATAATACCAAACTATTTTCTTTCAAATTGAAACCATGACCAAGTTGCCCGAATTCTTCTGTCTCATAAAGGGAGACTCTGAATTCATACTGATTAGAGTAATTTGGATTATGAGATGTTGAAAAAACCTTATTATATAGGGTTACATGTAAATTGTACGTAAAACATTTCACCATGGCACAGTTCGCCGTGAGCTTTCTTATCGGAAAGATATGACTGTATACTATACGGTCTTTAATTTATTAGATTCAATATGAACATTAATTCAATTTTCATAGCTGATTTTGACAAAATTCATGAATTCAAGAATGAAAACCAAACCTTCCTGTAAACTGTAAAGTGTAAACCGACAAGAACCGTATTTTATTTAGACTCGATTTTTATGTCAGTACTATACGACCCAAAGAGGTTGGACGTTCTTAAATATACGGTGAAGTGTCATACAGCGAACTGCATACGTTTCCGGACACGATTATAATTGAAGAGATAAATTGAAACAAAAAGGACTACTGGTCCATTGATTAAATTAGGTACAAGTGACTTGGCATTTCAGATTAATTTGCAGAGAACTTCACACTAGTGAAAAAACAATCCATCACGATGAGTAGATAAGCATTCAATAATACTACACTTTGGCAATATTACTTAGTTAAAAAATCCTGTAAAATATGACGTGTAAGACCGATTAACTACTCTCGAGTAACAATGAACATAAATCATGGCCGCCATTGCCTGAGCAAGAAAATACGAATGACAACTAGGGATTTCAATACCGGTATTTCAAAATCGGTATTCCAGTATTTATTAATACCGGTTTTAAAAATCCAAAATACTGGAATTTTCGGTATTAAGAAAGCACACTCGTTAACGTTTTTGAAAATGAATTTAATGTTATTTTTCTATTACTTTGTACTGTTTTGCATTTAAAATTGAGTGGTAATATAAGTTATGTGCTGCTAAAATGCAAATATATTGACTAAATCCAGGTGAAATAACAATAAAACATAATATTATTTCGAAATAGAAAACATCCGTGACAAAATGTTCAATCATATTGTACAAGAGTTCAATTTAAAAAGCTTTTCCTGCAGCCAGACTTATTTGCACCAGTCTCGATAAACCAGCCTTTTGGAGGGCTTTAGTTAAAATTACCAATATATTTAAATTATTTGTAAAAATCACCAGTTCTACAATATTATGATCAATACATATTTTAATGTCAACTTAATAAATGTAGGTATGTAGGTTTTTGCTACACCTACAATAATGTTTTAAAGAGATTTTAATAGCTATACATATGTACTGAAAAATAATTCTTCTTTTTATATATTATAACGAATATTCAAGAATAAATACCGAAAAACCGGTATTGATATTTTCATTCGGTATAGCAATCCCTAATGGCAACTGAGCGATCTTAATATTTGTGGAATTTACCAATTCAACCATGCTTCATGCACTTCAAAAATAATGTCATAACAGAATTAACATATAATAAGACTCCTTCTATGTATAGTCATAATGCTTTGTTAAATACAAAATTTTTGGCGACACCGCATTTCATGACTTAATAGCCTCCTCGATTAGTACGTATGCAGCCGTGGCGAAGGGTGGTGGTAGGCTGTTAAGATCCGCCATAAACGGTGCATACTATACTTTGTCAGCATACGTATTTGTTGTCATTGAAATAATACTACAATTTACAAATGGTGTGGGTTAGTTTTTCAAATTCTGTTAAACCCTGCAAAACCCAATCCATAATAGATAATCGTCAAAAAATACTCGTCTATCTATAAAATATCTAAAATTATACAATTAAATCATACATAACTTTGAATATTTTATAGATAGAATAATATTTTTATCTATTATAGTTTGGTTTAGGCATGGCTTAATGAATTTAAAAAAATGAACCAACAATACCTATGTGTAATATGTATTCTTAATCCAACTAAAACAAATTAGTATTATTGAAAATGTGTGGAGGGTTTAATTGATTTTTAAAAACTAACCAATACCATCTGTAAATTGTAGTCTTAGTTCAATAAAAACAAATACGTATGACTATCAAAGTTTAATGTGCACTTTTTTTATGGCGGATCTTAACACCCTAACTCCACCCTTCGCTACTGGTATGCAGCCATACGAAACTGTTCCGGGTTACAGATCATAGAGCAAAGATCGCTTTCATGGTGGTCGACCTTCGACAAGAGATGGAACGAGAAGAAGATGAATAAACTCCACTCTACCATCGATCTTTCATTTATTTTAAATATGTGTATCTCTAACAACTACCAACCATTCCTCGTAAGATAAACTTCATTCTGTGAGTGTGGAAGTTTACCATACTCCGCTAAACATTGGTTGTCAGTTCTATAAAATGCTAAAGAAATGCTGAAACCCAAACAAATTATAAATATGATAGAGTCCTCAAACTATATTATAGTCACGATTTCACTGGAGCCATCCCTAAAAACGTAACACATCCAAAAACATAACTAAAATTTCAACGTAGGTGTTAAAAATATTTTAATTATGCCTGATTTTATTAATTTTAGTTTTTTTGCGGGTTTGGCTCGAGGCTCAGGTGTTATCGAGGTGTTACCATAATTTATTCTAAAATACAATTAACACTTACTTGTCGCCAAACAGTCGTCCAGAGACGGTGACGTCTCCAAGCTCTGGTTTGTCTAGCTCTGGACATTCTCGATCTACAAAAAAGGAAAAAAAATGGATGAAATTTAGCCATTACTAGCACTGTTTAAGGCTGCGCGCACACGGCAAAGCGAAGTTTCGGATTCATCCGCCAAACGACGTTTGCGTTTTGTTTGCGAGCCGATTGCGTTTTAAATGCGTGTCAAATGCGTCAATATTTAGACGATGCTGTCCAAGAGAAAACACGGTTTTCAAGGGGATTCATAAACGCCTTTTTTTGAAACTGCACCCTGCTGCGAGAGTATTTATCTTTCATTACAGTGGCGTACAAGGGTAAATAAATCAATATAAAATCAGTACATAATATTGCATTATACGAGTACCTACATTTATTTTCCCACTATTGCTTCTTTTGGAGCTGGACTGTTTTATATCGAAAGCGTTTTGAAAATTACCTATTGTTGAGCCTATTATATACCATCATCATCAATACTATCGACCGAGGGTACTTGATGGAGTTTGAATTTAAATTCTAATTGATTTAAGTTTTGTACTATTATTATTTATTAATACAATAAAAAAAGATTATAAGTTAATACACGAAGAAAGGGTAAAAACCTTATTACCTAGATACCTACTAAGTAAAGGATTAAGTACAAAAACATAATATTTTGAATAATTTGAATATTTGCAGTATTCTAAAAACCTGTTGTAAATACTATTAATACATTCGGTAGGTAAGCAGTTTTACAAAATATAATAAAAAGTTGTGACACAGCACAGCTATGAGAAGAAGTATTTCACGAGAAGAAAGGCTCGCCATGTCTATACGGTAAACTAAACTATTATTATTTATTTTGTAGTATGTACTTATTTAATTAATTTTTTTATTAGTTGACACTGTCATCTTCTATAGATACACTAAAATGGAAACGGGTACTAATAATAATATATTGAAGTGAGAATAATGAATACCCACCTACTACTATTGATAGGTATGTGCTTGTGTACTTGTATCGGTACAAGTATATTTATATTAATTATTGTTTTTTTGTTATAATATATTATTTGCGATTAATTGACAATAAAATTTTGATAATTTATCTATTTAGCCGCTATAGTACCATATTATTCAATTACATATTCAAAAAAAGTTGGTAGTTATGAATTCAAAACACCTTTCATAAAAAATAGATTGAAATATTAGTAGGTACACTAACACGAAATTAACTGATATAGTCTCATTACAATAGCTATCTTTTTAATATGTAGCTATTGAATTCTAAGCAATAATATTCTATTGGAAATATGAACAGATTTTAAGGGGAGATATTTCAAATGTTTATGAATAATATGTTTTAAATGTTTATTTAATAAAAGATACAATAGGTATAATAATATATTACATTGTTCTAACAAATTATATACAAAAAACCTATAAAATATTTTAATTAAATTATATCTGTTTTCCCCATTGCATTAACGCCACTGTGAAATTCTTGATGACACTAATTAAGAAAGAAGGAAGATTTTTTTAATTTTTTCGGACTAAAGTAATAAATTATGTCATACAATATGTGCCTTATTGTCTTCGGCAAACTTGTAGCTATTATGGATATTAGTACTTTTTGTTTTCACCGTTAGTGTTATTATGTAAGAATTTATTTATTGCACTATCCGAAGAATTAAAAAAAACCTTTTTTTTGTCGCCAGTGGCGAACTAAGATAAATAAAATATAAAAATATAATATGTAAACATTACCTACATAATTATTAAGTATTTCTTTTTTACCATTTTACCTATATTTATTTTTTCCACTATTGCTTGATTTGGAATAGAATTCTGTTATATTATATCGAAAGCGTTTTTTAATTTGATGATATTTTCATAGTGTAGAAATTATTTTTAATGACTTTCATGCGGATTTTTGTTAGCTATACGCAAATGCAGACATAGTCTAAATAAGCATTAATCATTCAAGTGAATCTTTCTGGTTGCAAACAATTCATCATGACTTCGACAACAATAACAATACAGAACATGATAGAACAGAACAGCCAGGTTTTCTCCAGGTGTTCTGTTTTGTCATGTTCTGTTTTGTCACTGTCCTGTTTTGTCATGGAACCGACTGAGATTTAACATTCTTCATATTATTATATAATATGACAATGTGCTAGATGCAGATTGCGTAGGCTTAAACCTTTACATTATACCCAAGTTTTTAATGGAAAATACCCACTCATCCGGTCATGAGTTTGTCATTGGTAAATAAAATTTATTAGGCCTTTCTGAACATAATTATGTGGTTAATCAGTAATATTTCTTAATACGCGCCCCCATAAATTTCAGCTTTCAAAAGTTCGGTCCTGGCCTAAATTGGAAGATTTAAAAGAACATGTGGTAGGTAGTATATTCATGGCACGTATTGTATGACATAATTAATTACTCCATTGCTTCAGTGGCGTTCATGCAATGTAGAGCAACAGATATAATTTAATTAAAATATTTTATAGATTTTTCTGTAGCGGGTGAATAGATAAATTATCTAAATTTTGTTATCAATTAATCGCAAATAATATATTATAACACGAAAACAATAATTAATATAAATATACATGTACCTACACAAGTACACAGGAACATACCTATCGATAGTAGTAGGAAGGTATTCATTATTCTCACTTCAATATGTTATTATTGGCACCCGTTTCCATTTTAGTGTATCAATAGAAAATAAAAGTGTCAACTAATAAAAAAAAAATTAAAGAAGTACATACTTACTACAAAATAAATAATAATGGTTTAGTTTACCTTATAGTTATGGCGAGCCTTCACGCTTAAAAACAGATTAAATTTAATAAAAATATTTTATAGATTCGATACCTACATAAAGATTCTACAATCATAAAAAGGAGGCATGATTCTATTAAAGATACATACTTATTTAATATCGAATATAACCAAATGCACACCTACTTGTATTCTTCCCAAAAGAATGGTGTTATTTTAAATATGTATTTCATAATAATATGAATAGGTAGGTGGGTAATTCAATACGTATCTATAGGTACTTATATAAATATTTTCGGTATAGGTATATAGGTATTCATCAAAAATTATTTAAATTTGCATATTACGAACTATACCTTAACATTGTTTATTCGTTTTTTTTATTTAGTGAGTAGTTACAGTTGGTGACATCTCTCATTAGTTAATATTATTAAACTCCCAACATATTGCACAACGAGAAAACTATTGTTTACGAGAAATGACATTTTAATACGCTTACCTACCGAATGTATTAATCGTATTTACAACGGGTTTTTTTAGAAACACTGCAAATATTCAAATTATTCAAAATATTATGTTTTTATACTTCATCATTTACTTAGTAGGTATCTAGGTAATAAGGTTTTTACCCTTTCTTCGTGTATTAAGTTATAATCTTTTTTTATTGTAGCTAGAATTTGATGTCAATGTGTATTTGCCATTGGCGAGTGCGCAAAATGCTGAAAGGCAAAAGCCTGATCGCAAAAAAATACTCAAGTGGAATAGTACAAAACTTAAATTAATTAGAATTTAAATTCAAACTCCATCAAGTACCCTCGGTTGATAGTATTAATCAGACAAAGTTTATGATGATACATACAAGGCTCAATAATAGGTAATTTTAAAAACGCTTTCGATATAAAATAGTCCAGTTCCAAAAGAAGCAATAGTGGGAAAATAAATGTGGGTACAGTGGCGAAGGGTGCAGGTAAGCTGTTAAGGTCCGCCATAAATAGTGCACATTAACCTTTTTCAGTCAATTGTATATGTTCTTATTGAAATACGACTACAATTTACAGATGGTATTGGTTGGATTTTAAAAATCAATTAAGCCCTGTCTTACCAAACCATAATAGTATTGGTATATTTTAGGCGATATGACAAAATTGTGCACATTTTTTCATTCTTACTTATTTTTTTAACTTTAGATTAAAAATACGTATCACACATATTGTAAATTCATTTTTTTAATTCATCAAGCTATGCCTAAACCAAACTGTAATAGATAAATTGTATTATCCTATCTATAAAATATCCAAATTTATGTTAGATTTCGTATTTTTTTTACTATTATATATTATGGCTTTCGGTCGATAGTATTGATGATGATGGTATATAATAGGCTCAACAATAGGTAATTTTCAAAACGCTTTCGATATAAAACAGTCCAGCTCCAAAAGAAGCAATAGTGGGAAAATAAATGTAGGTATAATGCAATATTATGTACTGATTTTATATTGATTTATTTACCCTTGTACGCCACTGTAATGAAAGATAAATACTCTCGCAGCAGGGTGCAGTTTCAAAAAAAGGCGTTTATGAATCCCCTTGAAAACCGTGTTTTCTCTTGGACAGCATCGTCGAAATATTGACGCATTTGACACGCATTTAAAACGCAATCGGCTCGCAAACAAAACGCAAACGTCGTTTGGCGGATGAATCCGAAACTTCGCTTTGCCGTGTGCGCGCAGCCTAACACGGTTATTCTCGATAAAGACCACCTACGCAAAAGGTAGGCACTATATTCTTTCATTATATATTTTCAGCCGGCATCGATCCACTGCTGGATGAAGGCCTCCCCCAACTCCCTCCACTCTTCTCGGTTCCTTGCTTTTATCTGTCACGTACTTTGACCAAACCTGACAAGTTCGTCAATCCAGCGGGTTTTGGGGCGCCCCTGCGGCCGCTTAGTGCCCCTCTGGTACCACTGAATGACTGTATTCGTCCAGCGGTTGTCCGTTCGCAGTGCGATATGTCCGGCCCACCGCCATTTCATCAATTTGGTGACCTCTATCACATCTCTCACTCTTGTTTGCTTCCATATCCATTGGTTTCTTCTGCGGTCCTCACGCGTTATGCCCAACATGCACCTTTCATATAGAGTCAGTACTTCTCAAACTGGGGGGGTGCGGCCGCATAGGGGCTCTGGAGCTCCTACCAGGGAGCCGCGAAATATTTCAGTATTTGAAGAAAACAAAACATAAAAACGTGATTAATATCTCGCATTAAACAGAGCAACTTCTTCGCAATACAACTCGATGAATCTACTGATATTACAAACTACGCACAGTTCATGGTTTTTGTAAGCTATCAGTATGATTCCCAATGACGATTTGCTCAACAAAAGGAATAGATCCACCATAATCTAGAAAATCATGATAAAAATGTACCTATAATAATAATTAACGGTAAATAAAGTACTGTTGGTCACTAAAGACTAAATTTTTTGGGAGCCTTGGATTTTTTTCTATTTGATTGTATAAAAAAGTTTGAGAAGCACTGGTGTAGGTGACCCTCTCTTACGTGTCGACCCTCGGTGTTACCGCTATGTGAGCATTTCCAAATGATTATTTTTCCTTTTAGCTATGCGGTCAAAAAGCTGAGGAAATCTTTGAAGATATTTTTAAAGAGCCGGTCATTTGATATATTCATCCGCTTTGCCGTCGATGGAATCCATAGCATGCGCCACGTCCCATAACCATCATTCATACATCTTTCTTTTTCCATTATGGTCCAAATCTCAACACCATAAAGAAAGGCAGAGAACGTCATAGTCTCAACCACGCAAACTTCTCTATTGATTTTCTTCAAATATTTTGATATGGCATGGAATTTAGAACATGAAAAATCGCCGACCCCTTTAGGTAAATACTATGACATTATTAGTCTGTGTTTTTATATCTATGTCTCAAATGTTTTTTATGAAAATTACTCGTGTGACACTTGAGAGAAATTCATTAATGATTCAGAGTTTTTTATATAGCAATAATATTTAAAATAAACGGACAGTAAGCAAACTGGAAGCTTACGACATATATCTGTATCGGAGTACCATGAAGATATCCTGGGCTGATCACATTACCAATGAGGTGATTTAAAAACTACTATGGTTCTTATCATCATCAGCCTGAATCTATCCACTGCTGGATGAAGGTCTCTTCAAGCTGCTTCCACTTCAGTCCACGTACTTCCGCAGAACTTTATCATTTCATCTATCCAGCGGCCTCTAGGTCTACCTTGCGGACGTTTTTTTTACTTCTTGGATACCACTGGATGACTAGATTTGTCCAACGATTGTCTCTTCTTCGAGCTATGTGTCCAGCCCATCTCCATTTAAGGCGTTTAATAAATTATATTACATCGCAAACCCTTGTCTGCTTCCTTATCCATTCATTCCTCTTTTTGTCCTTTCGCGTTATGCCCAGCATGCACTTCTCCATACCACGTTGTGCTACTCTAAGTTTCTGGATTTCTCTTTTACTTAGGGTCCATGTTTCACATGCATATGTGATCACAATATGTGATTATATCTTCTATCAAAAGCACAGAAAAACTATACATACTTTGGCCATATTTTGAGCAATGAGACATATGATTTACTCCAACTCATAATGCAGGGAAAGGTAGAGGGCAGCAGCCGCGTGGGTAAAAAGAGAATCGAGAGAGAGATACGACTGGACCAAGATAGGGAGGTGTACTGCAAGTTGGTCGCCAACCTTCGACAGAAGATTGCACCAAAAGAATAAGAAAGTAAAAATTCTAGTTAAACCGAATATGCCAGAATAAATTGCCGCATGTTAGTTTGCGCTACTATCCGCATAATGTAATCAAAAACGAAATAATTAGATAAGGTAATAACACACAAGGGTATTATGCCCTGTAATAGAATTTTCTTTAAAAAAATGGAAATGGATGCTTGAGGAAGACACAATTGCAAAAAAATATTTATAGTCATGCAGTGGTAGATGCACGAGAGGCAGAAAATATATGAAATGTAAACCTAGACTCTAGACCAGAGTTCAACAACCTTTTTACACCTAACGAGGACCGATAAAAATATGATAAATAATGCGAATCCAAAAAAAAAACATGAAAATTCTATTGTTAATATTGAAATAATAAGAAACTGATCAGTGACCAGGATCACTGATCAGTGATCAGTAAATATTAAATAAAACCTACAAAGCTTTGTCTAAGGGCAGGGCACAGTAATTAAGCTGGCTGTAATAAAATAATTGTTATGTGTGCAATGATTCCCATAATCCTTGATCTGTAAACAATACCCAGTCTGTAGTTGCACCCAGTCTGTGTCCCCGTAAACAAGTGTTGCCATGTCTACTGAAATTTGAATTTGAAATAATATACTGAATTTATGATTTTTTTTATTAAATCTACTGATATTTCTACGGTAGGTACACACAATTTGTAAGTGAACTGATGATTATGAAGTCATCGAGAATAATTATTTTTGAACTTTCAGAATTTGTCTAAAATAACTAAAATTTGTCTTCCGCGGAAGTTTTGTCTAAAAAAACGAGCATCTGAGAATCTGAAATCTACTGATATTTAGTCGAATGTATTGAAATATTTTGTCACATTCTACTGAAATTTTAAATTTTGACTTGGCAACACTGCCGTAAACATCTACCGGTGATAATTCCAATTTCAATCAATAATTATTCCAAGTTATGTTTTGTGTGATGAGTTTGATGAGTCAAAGTCACTTTGAAATGTTTTAAATTTAAATAGTAGGTAGGAACCTACACATTTTTATTAGCTCGTATTCTTGTTTGCCCAGTACTATTTTTTGTTGTTGTGTGTCCAGTACATTTTTTTTCTTGTTTGTCCAAGATTTGTATTGGAAGATTGAAGATTTTTAACTAACTTACCGACTAGCTAGACATTTGAAACTTTTAGAATATATCAGAACACACCGACAATGCATTCTTTTAATACTTTTAGCCATTTTAAGCAGAATTCAATTCATTTTCAGTTAATTCTGTTTTGTATGGAAAGTTATTATTGTTGGTTGCTAAGGGGGTCTTAGCAACTAAATTATTAATATATACGTGCGTTACTATGGAAATCAATAATATGAAATGTCAAAATGACATTTCAGTAAGTATCCTATATTTATTCAGTATTTCTATCAAGTACAATAAAAAGTATTTATTAATAGATAGAATTGTCAACTTTATAATATGATTCAACAGAACATTTAAAAACGTGGTATATAAAAAGTTATTTTTATCTTGTAATTATTTTATTTGATACCGAACAGCTAGCAATAATGAAATAATTATAAATATGTTCTTAATTAATTAATTGTAGGATGTATATTGCCCATTTAATTCAATAAAATACGAACAATTATTATTAAAATCTTTAACTTAATTAAGGATTTGTGTTTTTTTTTTGTTTTTTAAGGAGTGCAACAGATTACCTCTACCCGTCACCACAAGTAGGTCGTGTAGTTTAAAATAATTACACATACTACAATGATGTATATTTCTCTGTTTGAGTTCTGTAGAGACTGGCTACTTTCTGCATAACTACATTCAGTTATGTATAATATGGTTATCTAGCAGTCAAAATATTATCATTTCCATAATATACAAAAATTATCATTAAAATCTCCGGCAATTTTTTAATTAAAATCAGGAGATGAGATGTTATGAAAGCGACAAAAATAATACCGTCACGCTAAATTACTAAAATACCTAATCGAGATTGCTGGAATATTATCTCCATCGGGTAACGACAGAGAACAAATTGATGAAAGTAGAAAATCATATCAAGAGATAATGAATTACATGCACCTTGAACATCGTGCCTACTGCCTATCCACCTGACGAATCCGTCATTATTCTATAGTTTCAGTTTTATATTACAAATAAGCAAGTAAGCTTATTAGGAAAAAAAGTCCATATAATTAATGTCTCAGTTAGGGAATCCAATACCGAGCCAAAATTCTGATTTCGGGATTACAATTTGACAATCCCAGGATCCCGGGACTAGTCCCGGGATTGGCATTCTTTTCCATTGTTAATATATTTTTTTTTATATTTACAAATAACATTGATAAAATCGGTCAAAAATAAATCTAGTATAATGTATACTATTTAAGACATTTATTGTTCATATTGTATACGTTCAATCTTGGAAATACATAAGTTTAATGGAGTAAATAATATTGTAATATGTGAATTAATATGAGATTGCTGTTTCTGAAAGTACAAAATTAATGAATGGGTTAGCGAGATTTAAAATAGTAAAGCAAATCATGGTGTACTTTGGCCTTTCCGCTTCATAAATCTAATTAGTCAGCCAAATATGAAACTGCCGTAAAACGTATGAGATCATGGTGGAATTACTTTGTTAATAGTGCGAAGCATTGTTTTTTTCCTATCTTTCTCATTTTTATTAATTTATGTGATAACATAAAATGAATCGGCAACTTACACATGGGTATAAATCAAACTTCATTCAAACTCAGTTTATTTCTAATGTAGTTATTTGTTATTAAAAGTATTTTTTCTGTTATATTATTATATTATATTATATTTTCCATAAAAATTGATAAAAAAAATCAATCCCGAAAGATTCGGGATTATGTTTATCAATCCCGGGATTCATAGGTATCGAAAATAGCTCGGGATCCCGAGATTGGAATCCCTAGTCTCGGTCTATTTTCCCTACATGTTTTAGTGTCTTCTATAGTTTATTGTAGTTTTGTGTAGCATTTTGAATAGGTTGAGCAAGTGTGCAATTAAATGTACGCCCTCAAACAGATGCGTGTTGGCAACTAAAATTATTGTATTAAAAATTTCGTTGATCAAGAAACGTTGGAGAAATGAGATTTCAGTTTCTAGGGGTTTCTGCGGATACCTGAAGAGAATTTCACCCCGGCTTGACTGTTCTTTAAGCCAACCGGATTCCGGCGTCCTCGAAGGCCAATAATTACCATCCATAGGGTATACGGCGGAGCTTAGGGATGTTGGCATGACCTGGGAAGACGCAAGAAGACGAAGGATTCTTGGAGGCGTCGTGTGGTCTCCATATGCTACAACCAAGAGACGGACATGGTCAAAGTATTGTCGACTATATTTTGTGGTTTAAATCATAATATCTAATACCTATGTGTGTTTTTGAGGTGTTTCCAAATTTCCAAATAATGCTAGAAAAACTGAACGCATTCGGTTTATTCTGAAAGTCAGAATTAAGTCGAAAATGATATAACAAAATTATGAACATTAATATTATTACATTGCAGGTATATTATACACCCACGATCGCCGAGCGTATAACGCGCCGGCTTATAACGTCGTGAGGCCTGGGTCTGGCAAATGCACATATTGTTTTTCAATGTGTTATTATGTGTTGTGTCAATGTGTTGTTATATTAAGTTGAGCGAGTAACTAACTTGCATTTCTCATGTAAAACCTGTTAATGCAAGCCTTTCACTCTGTGGAGGCCCATATTATGGTCTCTTGGGATCGGGCATGGTTTAAAAAAATACAAGCTTCAGATGGCTACAATTAAATCATAATATAAAAACTTTATCTTAGTATCTACTAGCAGTAGATTTTTCATCAACCTCTTTCATTAATTATTAAAAAAAAACTTTACTAGCCGACAAAAATAGTGGACACTAAATTTTGTCAGTCATGCTTATTATATTATGTTTTCACTGAATGCCCACGATCGCCGAGCACTTTACGCGTTGGCTTATAATTTCGTGGGTCTCGTAAAAATAAAAAAAATATGTTAATACAAACTTTATACTCTGTGGAGGCCCATAGGTTGGGTCAAAAAAAATAGAACATTGATGAATGCCTAAGCATGTATCGCTATCCTTTTCGTTTGTTATACTTATAATATTAACTCAGTCCAGTCGCCACTGAAAGACAGCATATAAAGAAGAAGACTTGCGACGGTTACATTAAACTAAATAATAATGCCAAATTGTAGAACAATTTTTAACTGCTTATCTACTCATCAAGGCGGATTGTCTTTTTACACGCCCTGAAAAATGACAAATGATGTCACAGCATTAGTGTAAAATTTCCTGCAAATGAACCTGCAATGCGAAGTCACTTGTAGTTAACTTAATCAGTGGACGCCTTGTATTGCTCCAATGTCATATATTGGATGGAGATCATTAAATGGCATCACATGTGCAGTAATTAAATTAAAATACGACAAATATATATTAGAATAATAATATTATGTGGAACACGTATTTTATTTTAATTACAAAAAGAATTATTATTAACAGGTAACACTAAAGTGTTATATATATCGACTGTAGAAAGGAAAAGGACGTAATCCACACAAATCAAATTTTTCAGAAGGCACAAAAACGTTTTTATGGTTTTCGGTAAAAGTTAAAATACAAAATATCAATGACATTATTAATGGACGACGCACTCAATACAGTAGCTATCAAGTAAATTCGCGCATTCGCATGTACAGGTAGACGTCACGCCTTTCCATTATGCTATATCAGGCATCGGGAATTTATAGCAATATGACCTTTATTGTAATGGCGTTAGAGCAGTGTTTCTAATGTCAATGTTCATTTGAGAGAACCCGTTCGAACCGAACCATTCGGCAGACCCAACAAAAAGTATCAGGAATTTATAGCAATATCACCTTTATTATAATGGCGTTAGAACAGATTATGCCATTCGGCAGACCCGACATTAAAGTGAGTGTCATTTATTTTTCCAGATGATTCGTCCATATTAATGTCATTGCAAAATATACACAACCGTGAAGTGCATGATAATTAATAAATTGATTTTTATATTCCTAATCTGATATTAGTTATTGAGTCAATTAAAGAAGAACCAACAAAAATGATGGTTAAGTCGTTTTTCCCGATTCAGTTCATTCTTTTTTTTTAAATGAAGCCAAATTTAGATAATAAATCGGCAGTTGCAGCTTACATCATTTGGACACAACGTGTATTTAGTTGTGTACAACATTATTATTCAATAAAAACTGACGGTTACGTCCTTTTTTCCTTTCTAGAGTCGATATCTAAAGAAAAAGGTTTTTTCCAACATCTTTGGTTTACAACCTCTGATTGTCAACTACAATATCAGTGAAGCAAAATAACTTACGGTTGACAGCGTCAACACTATTATACTATTAAAGGTATGCACGGCATGATGTAGGTATTTTGATATTCATCCAACCATCATAGCGCGAAATACCCTAATCCTACCCTGTCAGCAAAATCATTACCGGCGCGTGCATAAATTTCGGTTTCTGTTTGACATGGTCGCCATAAACCACGGCAAAGGTACACACAGACACACACCCCCTCGAAACACACACAGTTTAATGAATGCTAATGTTTGACGTATTACGCAAACAGGATTACAACGTGAAAATTATTTGATTTAGAGGAAATTCACCGGAGCTTATTTTAACGAAGAAATACCTACAAATTAGGGTAAATTTTGGGAGCAAAATACTTTGGAACCAGGGAACTCAGAAATAATGGGAACTGAAATACATAACGGGTAAGGCGAAGCAGGTAACCGACTCGAGTAAGGAAGAATCCGGGTTAAACTTACACACGTGTTAAGAATACGTTTTACGTCGAATACTAAAAACTGCTCTCGGTTTATGCATTTACGCTCATTTAATGTTGGTGTATTACACACACTATTGCACGTGCATAATGCGTGCTTCATTTTCGTAGGACACTCACACATTCAAAACCCTGCATCAAGATGCGGCGTATTGAATATAGCCTATCGGTATTCTATTTATTATCTGTTCTGTGTTTGGAACTCACAAAAGATATAAGTACCGTAATAATATCTCAGAGCTCTCTAATTTTTAAAAGATTCGATGCCAGGCAGCGGCAATTTTCTTTGACGCATACCTATAACGCAGTCGATTCGTCGGAATATTTAAAAGAGGCCTTCGAAACAACAACACCACAACGAAAACAAAATTCTTGTATAAGAACCTATATTATTATGTAAGATACGAATTCCGAAGTTAAATTTTTCACAGAAAAATAAAAGATAACTTTATCATTATCAATCAGGACACTGTTACAAACGCAAGATTTAAATCATTTAGATGATTTGCCAACATCCTAATTACATTTATTATATTTTATATTTTGACTTAATTTTTTGACGCTATTGTGAAAATTGACTTTGAAATCGTTTGAAAACTAGAGTGTCGAAACACTTCGAAATAAAAAAAACACTAATTCAACGTTTCTCAATTTGGCGTTCGGTGATTTTTTTGATAAAAAAGTACGTCAGTTAAAAATGTTATAGGCATGTTCATGGCCTCCACAAGGGGGGAGCTGACAGGGCTTTAGCCTGGGGGCCCGGCGTGGCATCGACCAGTTACGTGAGAAAATCACACCACATATTCGCTCGAATAGTAAAAAAAGTCACCTGCGGTGCTATTTTCTGTAAGTAATAATTATTAAGACGATACATCATTGAAACGGCAAATAATTTTCAACTATAGGCGCGACGAAATTTTGGACTCGCTGCTATTCGGAGAGAGAACGTCGAGCTGGGAACACGTCAACTTGTTTCTTGATGGCGACGGGGGTATTAATACTTAAATCGTGTAAAGATGACTAAAAACGTTACCCATTTACTTGAAAAAGAAAACATGTCAATGAATGTATTATTATTGTTACTAATAGAACAATAAACAGAACATTAAATGGACGCATTTGGATTTATATGACAAATTATATTTCGTTTGGCATGCGTCATTTGCATCCGCGCATCGCCTAGCCACGATCTTTTTAGACCGTGCCTCAACAAACTGAGGTATTGCCTTAACATTCTGAAATATGTGGCGGCGGGGTGTAATTTGATAAGATATGATTGATACAATTAAACGATAATTCACGTGTAGAATTTTACCTTTTAATTATTTCAAGCGTGGTCCTTGACTTATATAATGGATATTTATCCAATATGGCGAAGGGTTGGATGCTAATTCTTGGCTACAATAAAAGGAGGTCGCGATCAGTGCTTCATAATTATGGTGAATGCCGACAACTCAATGAATAAACTGGATTTATTTTAAAATCGCTAAAAATACACGGAATACCCTTAAATCTGGGGTTCCGTGGAAACCATTTGGGGAACACTACTGGAGTAAATCACACTGCGCTTAACATTAGTGATAGGTAGGGGGCTCGCCATAGATCCTGGCCTGGGGGCCAGCTACAGGATGTGGGGGCCATGGGCATGCTTATATTTGGCGAACGAGACAATAGGTATCTTGTATTGATGAGCTGATGTACAATGCCTTTCGATAGTACACTACCTTACATGCGTTGACCTGTGTCCCTGATAACTATCTTAGAAATAGAGAGCATCAGTTGTTTATTCTCCCAATATGCCGAACCAACCTGCCACTGGTAATGCCAATTGGGAGGGCGATAACTATGTTCAACCAAATTGCTTCGGGTGTTGATATATTCCACTTGCGTGAGAGTGAGTTTAGGTGGACACTATTTTATAAATTCTTAACTCGATGTTCATCTTTGAACTTCTATAAATGTATAATTGTATTTTCACTGCTTTTGTATGTTTATATTATTATGTTCTCTTTTTATATTTTCATTTTGATCGTTTTTATTACTTTTTTTCTTTATAATAATGTTTCATGTCATGTTGTGAACGTCTTAACTTATATTTTAAAAGGACCACAATATGTTAATAAAAAATAAAAAAAATGAATGTAAAATAACAGGGATGCGGCATATAATATGTATAGGATAATGAAGCAGGGCTAAATGTGTGGTTGCTTTCCCCGTAGAAAATGTTGAAATGTATTAAGAAATCACTATTCAGGGCCTATGCATCCGTAACACAAAAAATGAGTTCATTTTTAATGTACATGATAAAATAGGAGGCTATTGTGATAAAGGGGGAAAAAATTGTCCTTGTCGGGCAATTCTTTCGGACACGGGGGAAACAAGGAAAAGTTTGTGAAAAATTCATCCGGCGAACCGACTGGCAAATTCGTTCCCCGGCTATCAACGTCGCCTATTTATTATGCACACCAGTTTAGTTGGCTTCCCTAACTGGTTATATTTTATAATTAGGGAATACAGTGTCGGGACTGAGATTTTTTCCTTTTTCGGGAATAATGTATAAATCTCGGGAATATCTGGATTATAGGAAGTAGGTAACAAGAATCTAGATAACAAGTTCTTTTAATCTAACTTTAGTGCCATGTTCACAGACATTTGAAATGGGTCATGTACAAAACGTATACATATAACGAAAAACATGGCAATGGTGCTGGCCTCGGTTACATGTACGAGTATGTAAATTGTAAGTAAAACATTTTACCATGGCACAGTTCGCTGTGAGCCTTCGTTTTCTCTTTCACACGGGTCTTGTCGGTTTACACTTTACAGGAAGCCAGCTGCAAACAAATTTTGAAAATAGCCGATATACTGGACTATTTGTTAGGTTAGGTAAGGTTTTCATTCTTGAATTCATGAATTTTGCCAAAATCAGCTATGAAAATATATTGAATCTAAAAAAATTGGAGACCATGTTATAGTATATGGTCATCTCATTCCGACAAGAAAGCTCACGGCAAACTATGCCTCGGTGAAATGTTTTACGTACAATTTACATGCAATCCTTAGATTCTCGTGTGGAAATAAACCCCTCTGGAACTCTTGCACTTGCTAGGAAGTAAAGAAAGAGAGCACAACGCCAAAGTGACTTGGGTCCAAATCTAAACAGTATCCCAATGGAATAAAGTAAAAAGGGTACAAGTCGGTTATGAGGAAGCCAGGCGGGAACTGCGCTAATTGTCATAGCCGATTTTGGCAAAATTCATGAATTCAAGAATGAAAACCTAACCTAACTTAACCGAACCTAAACTAACCCAACCTAACAAATAATCCAGTATATCGGTTATTTTCAAAATGTGTTTGCCGCTGGCTTCCCCATAACCGACATGTGCTGCGGCTCTCGTGGTGCAGTGGGTAAGGCGCTGGCCTTCCACCCGAGAGTTCTGGGTTCGATTCCCGTTCATGACAAAAACACTTTTTTATGTGTTTTTCTCAAAGCATGGGTGTTTGTGATTATTCAAAATTACTAGCAACCACCTTGTACGAAAAAGCAAAGACACGGTTATTAATAATTCTAAAAAAAAACCGACTTGTGCTTTAAAAGAAAATAATATACCTTCCTACCAACTCTTTTAAAATCGCTAGCCAATTTTCCCGGATATCATTCCGCAATCATACACCCGTCCCGGGACCGCGAACCCTGTGTATTATTGTAACGTGGGCAGGCGTTAAAAAAGTGTGAAAAATGGCCGCGATAACGAGTCGGCTTTTGGCGCGCGGGAAAATTCAACCTCACCCCCGGGAAACATTTCTCATCCGATGCGCTACAGTGGCTACCATGCCCACCGACGTTATCATTTTGTTTTGCTTTATTTTTTATCGCGCTGCTCGAAAATGGCGAGCTACGATTTGGACACAGCTCACTGCAGACAGTATAAAATTATTGTAACAGTAGACTTGGATACCATTCGCATTACAATACACGTATACTTCGATAATATACAATCACGAACACGTATGAAGTACCTAATCATAATAATATTATGGGCCAGTGACGAAGAGTGACTTTTGGAAGGAGATAGACAACGATGATTAAAAAAAATATTGCACACTTTGTCAGTCGTACTTACGGAACTTAAGAAGATAATCAATGACGTCCCATGGGGGTAGGCAAATTATGCGTTGCTTAGGGGCGGCAAATTAAGGAACGAATACGAATATTACAATTTTTGAGAACAGTGGCGGTTGGTTTTGAAACGCTAACATCTTCGTTTTAAAACAATAATAGAAGCATATAAAAATCCTGACAACTTGTATTGTCGTACTCAATGACCCACGATGACCGAGCGGTTAACGCATCGGCTTATGATGTCGTGGGTCCCAGTTTCGAATCCTGGGTCTGGCGAATACACATATTGTTTTTCAATGTGTATTTGGAGTTAATAGTATGGACCTAATAGGCTAAGCAAGAGGCTTAACACCCATTCCTCGTATTCTGTGGAGGGCCATATGATCTTCTTATGATTGGACATGGCAAAAAAAATCTCAATGGTAGTTTATCGAACAGTAACAAATTATAAGGAGTCCTCCAAAACTATCAGCGTCACAGGGGGTCGCGATCAGTACTTCATATTATGATGCCGAGTGCCGACAGTAAAATTCAATTGGATTTATTTAAAAATACACGGAATACCCTTTATTTTACATGGAATCACGGAGTTCCGCAGAATACCATTTGGGGTTCTGTACAACATTACACCAGAGCGTTGGAGTGGAGCTCGGAGCAGGAGCACGGAGCACTGGAGCAATGGAATTTTACCCGGAGCAAGAGCGGAGCCGGAGCACCGAAAATTTGTAGTGCTCCACTGCTCCGGATGTTTTTTTATTATTCAATTTTCGTCCTAAAATCCAATGACAAAATATACTATTTTGATACTTTGCAGCAGTGGAATTATTTGAAATATGGAAACACTGCCGAGTGATGAATAACCTCACTTTTTTGACAGAAGAGGCAAATAATGAGAGACGATTTGCTTTCGAAATTTTTTTTTAATATAATTAATAATGAAAATGACGATTATTTTAAAACTACTTATTTTTTAAACATTTCTATACTTACATATAATACTTATTAAAACTTTTTACCCGGAGCGGAGCCGGAGCAAGTATTAGGTCCCAGAGCGGAGTTGGAGCGGAGCAACTCAAAAAAGGGCCCGCTCCAACGCTCTGCATTACACTGCAACACACACTATTGCACGTCTGTAATGACGTGTGTTTCATTTTCACACACATTCAAAACCCTGCTTCAAAATGAAGTCTATTGGGGTGCCTATCTGAATTCAATTTACTAATCTGTTCTGGGTGTTCACAAATCTTTTCAGACTACCGTCCACTTTTATAACATATATTTATTTTTATTATTAACGCCTCCCTTCAACAGTAACAAACAATACTGCTGCTGTTTGCTACACTACTGCGATTGTGATGACGACACACAAAACTTTCCATTCACTGAGAAGCCAACAAGCTAGCGACTATTTTGACAGAACGTAGTTCGTTTTTTTACCGGGAGGTTGCTACTACGCTCTACTGCGCAGACGTAGCGCCGGCGTGTAGCGTGTAAAGTTGACCGGCTTTCAACTTTTCTCGGTAGATTGTTTACAATCTGCTCGTTAGCTTGTTCCATGATGACACTGGGCGACTTTACAGGCAGATTGTAAATTCGCCAACAAGCAGCTCGTAAAGTAGCTCAATGTCATTGACGCTTTAGGAAGATAAAAAAATGCACATATACTGCTGAAAACCCATTTAAATGCAGTGATTGCTGTTATACCGGATAGAATGTAAAAAAAAAATTTAAACCTCACAGTATTGTTGTAATCAAAAAAATACTTCTGAATTCCCATCAGTTATAGCGCCTGTACACGTGCATGAATTTACTTGCACCAATAATGTGTATTTTCAACTATCGCGGTAATACCTAACTGTTTACACGTAAATGACTGTCTTGCCAATCTCATTCTTCAAAAGTAAGCGAGACGCGATGTTTTCATTTTATGGTAGGTACTATTTGACAGATTGTGAAAGTCGCTTAACCTCAAAATGAGTCTCTGCGCGATGTAGTTCCTTTTTTCCGACAGGTTCGCCACTACCGTTCTACTGCTATATAGTAAAAATCCCAACTGTTGCGTGAAAATTCAAAAACTTCCGAACTTTTTTGATGCATGCATGCAATCTTGCAACTTGCACGATAATACATGTTTAGACGTACATTTTCTTGTTATGGCCGCGATAATACATACTGTCAGTAGTAAATCCATTTACGTGTAAACGGACTATTATCACAAATCTGTGTAGCATTGGTATTTATTCAGTAAAAATTGACATATTTTATTCGGTACCCGCGATTCTACTCTGCTGAATATACCAACATCACAAAGTCAAATTCGATGAACCCTAAATGAATAAATTGTAATTACAAGGTACATATAACTAAAATGACCATACATCGCGTAACTTCTGATGACTCAAAAAATCATAATTATTATTCATAAAGGTAAGGGTGCGAGGTATCGATTTGTACCCCCCTATTGAGCATTCTAGCAGTCCCTGCCGTCTTCTAACAGTATACTTTGTGAGAAATAAATTACTCACCAGGTTTGATGCAGGACATTCCACAGGCACCATCGCAGAGACACTTCTTCTTCTTGCTCTTGCAGTCCTCGTCTGATGAGCATTTCCTCAGACACTTCTGACCCTGATTAAAAAAAAAACAGTACTTTTTAATTCAATTATGTTTTATACAATATAAGTAGGCATATGAGATTTCAAAATGAAGCGTTCTTCTATGAAAGTACGGAAAGGGACTAGAATAATCATAATAATGGGAAAAGTAGGGTAACAGAGGTCTACAATAAATACGGCCTAAATATAAATACTAAAAAAATAAAATTATGAGTATAAACAAGTCCCCTGAATATGAAAGAACCTGCGAAATGAATAGTGTGTATAATAGATAATAATATGTAATCAAAAAATACTCGTTTATCTATAAAATATCTAAAATTATGCATTTAAATCTTACATAACTTTGGATATTTTATAGATAGAATAATATTTTTTTCTATTACAGTTTGGTTAGATAGGGCTTAATGAACTTAAAAAAATGAACCAACAATATGTGTATTATGTACCTATTCTGAATCCAACGAAAACAAATAAGAATGAATGAAAAAATGTGCACAATTTTGTCATATTGCCCAAAATATACCAATACTAATGGTTTGGCTGAGGCAGGTTTAAATTATTTTTCAAAAACTTACCAACACCATCTGTAAATTGTAGTGTTAGTTCAATGAAAACAAATACGTATGACTAACAAAGTTTAATGTGCGCTATTTATGACGGATATTAACAGCCTATTTCCACCCTTCGCTACTGCTAAATATTATCATTCAAGAGAAGATCTATGATAAGCGAATCGTTGGAAGGAGAAGAACGTCCTGACTCAAGAATCTGAGAGACTGGTTTGAGCTCCAGCACTCCGCCGCTATTCAGAGCAGTGACAGTCAGGGGAAAAATAGCCGAAATCGACGCCTAGTCCAGTGGTCGGCAAACCGCGACTCGCGAGCCACATGCGGCCCTTTGGCCCCTTGAGTGCAACTCTTCCAAAAATGCCTTCTGCCCTATTTAGCATGGCTACAAAGAAGAAACAAAGAAAAACGGAAGATGAAAACTGTGAATTTAAAGTTGAATGGACTGAGACTTTCGCGTATGGCCTACCGACCTGTATTATTTGTCGGGAAAAATTGGCGCATAACAAGAAGTCAAATTTGGAGAGACACTTTAAAACTAAACACGCCCTGTCACGTCATTTAGCACTAAATATCATGTCGGTGATGCAAGGAAGAAAGCAGTTGAGAAACTTTAGAAGAGTCAAGAAAAATCAAGTTCTGTATTTAATTGCTGAAAACAATCTTTCAACAATGTTATTATTGCAAGTTCTGTGGTTAGATTTCTAAGAGAGGAAATCAAGAGTTAATTGAGAAGTCGTAAGTCGTCTTATTGATGAGAACCTGGAATTGTGCTTAAAATTAAAAACAACGACATGCAAACCTGACTTCCCAAACTATCCAATGAGATGCAAGACCACTATTCACATTGAGTGTTTGTCAGTCATTGTCATGATTTAATTTTATGGATACCATACTTACAATTAAATTTTTATCAATAAATAAGATCATTATTACGTACGATATCAAGTTAATAAACATTGTACATATTACATAATTTAAGATTAAGAAATTTGGCTCTCAAAAGAAATCTCAATCATTGTACTGTTGATATTTGGCTCTGTTGACAAATGAGTTTGCCGACCACTGGCCTAGTCTGATAATGGATATTTCACAAAAAGAGAATAAGTACGCACATAAACATAACGGTGTGAAATCAAATAATAAATACTGCCAATTTAAATTATTTGACGACAAAACTTTATAGGGGACAGAATATAATCATTTCAACTTTTACACCACACAATATGTTTAATACACAGCAATAAAATGTAACCCTACTGCCTTTCAAGCCCGTCTGCTAGAAACCGAAGCATATTCGTTCAACACGCACACAATGTTGACATATTACAGGCCGCAATTTACAGCCGAAGTAAGCCTCAGGTTTTGTACAGTCAGTTTACAGGATGGAGAAGCTTGCTGCTACCGCAAATTTACTAACATTATAATATTATGTATTTAATAATACATAAATTCCACCAGCGTGGTTGAGTTTAGTTGGGCGTCGTTTCATAAACTGGGCTCCTCTTATGTAAGCCATATTGATAATGTTAAGTATCACTTTTGCAAAACTCACATTTCCATATAAACGGTGTTACCGACGTCCTCTTTCATTGGGTATAGGTACTTTGGGTTACATGTAAATTGTACGTAAAACATTTCACCGTGGCACAGTTCCCCGTGAGCTTTCTTATCGGAAAGAGACAGCGACGTCCCGTGGGGGTAGGCAGATTGAGCGTCGCTTGGGGGCGGCAGTTACTCGAAGGGCGGTAAATCGAGGAGAATCATTTGGTATATATAGACATAGCTACAATTATTTTGTTTACATGCTTACAATAAAAACATAGTAAAAATGGCGTGGAAAAAATAAATCTGTGTATTGCTAAATTTCATGGTACAAACCAAATGTGTGTAAAATATGTACCGCATAGAACCTCAGACTCTGATGATTTAGGTAAATATATTTATTCACTTTGTATATCTAAATTTAATGTTGTATGTTTTAGTGGTAATATATTTTGTTACTAATGTATCCATACAATAGATTTATTAGACATTGGAGTCATGAAAGAATGATAAAATATACTGTATACAAATGGAGCGGCAATTTTTCTAGGGACGTCACTGGAAAGAGATGACCGTATACTATACGGTCACCAATAATTTTATTAGATTCAATATGAACATAATTCAATTTTACATTAACTTTATGTCAGTACTATACGACCGAAAGAGGTTGGACGTTCTTTAATATATGGCCACGTATTTCCGATACAACATTTCACGGCAAATTGTGATACGGCGTACCGCATACGTACAAGTTTTCGGACACGATATTTTTGCTTTGACGTGCATTTTTAGAATGCGTAATGTATGGTATCTGACCATTGTATTATGCACACTATGGTAAGTAAAGCAAGATGTCTACAGCAGGGGGGGGCAAACTTTTTGAATGGGGGGCCAAATTCAAGAATTTGAAATGAGCGGCGGGCCGCAAGTAAAATACCATTTTTAGATATACTATTTATTATCACGAAAAATAAACACTACAAAAAATTAATGAGAAGAATGAAATTGCTGCACATTTTTTTAAATTCAGATGTTAATTTTGTAGTTGATATTCTCAAAACTGTTTGCAAATGGGCATCGGAGATATTTGATCGTAAAGAATTTTTATTGAGGTTCATGATTGAAAATGTTTGTTCACATATATATAGGTTGATCCAAAAATAACGAACATTTTTCTTGCATAATCTTTAAGTAGGTCGAATTTGTCTGAATTAAGGGCATTATAAAATTTGGAGATTTCTACACGACGATGCAATTCTCTTAAGTCAGTGTCACACTGCAGATCAATAATCTCAAGTTGTAGCTCTGTCGGTATATTACCAATATCTATTGAAAATGGATCGCGTACTATTGCTAAATAAATTTTAATCAGTATCAATATTTTTTTTTAAATTATAAAAAAGAGTAGATATTCGTAATCAGAAGTACAATTAATGATGGCGGGCCGCAAAAAAATACCCGGCGGGCCGCAGTTTGCCCCCCTCTGGTCTACAGAGTTATCAGATATGCCAGTCACAAAATTAATGGAAAAACTTGTGGAAAACTTAATAAATTCTGAAGAATCCTTTGAAAGCGATAACAGTGTTAACGGCCTGAATAATTCTAATGAAAATGCTGATATTAACTCAGCAAATAGTGAAGATAGTAGAATAGTAAGATTTTAGTATATTTTCAACATATTTCAATTAAACAATGTTAAGTGATTTTGCCTTTCAAAATGACAATATCTCGAAACTTACTGTATGTCACTTAACATGGTTTACACCCGAGCAACTTTATCATATTAAATTAAATGTATTTACCAGTAATGTTGCCTGATCTTCGTCCCTGGGACACATGGCTGATGGAGAATTTCTTGGGTTCTTGTATACCCTTCCGTCATCGTCGGCTTCTTCTGGTGCTGCCGAGGCTCCCGTGGATCCTCCGGTGGGCTCCTCCCAATCGTCGTCATCATCAGGCGACTCAGTCACAGCGGCTTGACCTGAAAAATTAAATTCGCAATCAATTTAAGTAGACGTTCGTTAACCATAAATTTTGATCTTTAAATTATCTAAATAACGTGATGTGTTTTGCAGAAAGGTACAACCTCCACCACCATAACAATATGGGAAAATAAATAAAATAAATACTTATCACAGAAAGTGATAAATATGATACGACATCGGTACAGGATTGGTTTGTCGAATATCCGTTTTTTGTCGAAATCGACCTTTTAATGCAGAATGATTTTTTGTATCTAAAAGGACCAGAACTATCCTTTTCTTTAAATTACATTGTAATGAATATAGCATTCATATGCTGTAAAAACAACAATTTAAATACCTCCATGTATTTAAATATCGAATAATGAAATTTGTATTTCGTCTCCTGAACATTTTGACATTTGGTCTATTCGACAAACCAATCCTACAGCGACGATGACGTAATCAGGCAATTACCGATCACTGTCAGGCGTGATATTTTTAATCTCGTGACCGCGTTAACCGCGAGCTGTCAAACAGTCTTACTTGATTCCATTTTTTTTATCCAATTGGAGATTCTAATCGGATGCATTTGGAATCAAGTAAGATGCAGTGCTGTGTGTTAACAACTATTATAGATAACCGCTTTGTTTATCAGTGGCGAAGACTCCATACTAGGCGATTATTTGAAGCCTACCTTCTTAAGAAAAATATTTTTTAATTGCATATTGACTTATTTATATAATCACTTGATTATATATTCTATAAAATAATTTATTTTGCTAATGAGAGATGCCGTATTTGTAGGAATGTATTACACAGATAATTACAAAACAATCTGCAAAGGTTTTAAAAAGTATACCACAGCGCGCCATCTGTCTTGACGTAAATAAAGGTCGGATTGTGTTTCAAATAATTCTCATTTTTTTTATATGGCTTTTACGTCACGTAGCCCCGCCCAGTCTATTAAATTGTATGAACTAAGGTAAGCTCCGATCGCAGAGCCTAAAACTAAATAATTAATAATTAGATAATTTTTTAAATAATTTCTATCGTGTTTTATCGAATATTAATAAATATAGACTGTTTTTAAAAATAAAAAGAATTTTTATCTAATGATTTTTGCTGTGTATAAATGTTTTGAAAAAATACGTACTTAATTTAAACTGATCGCTTAATTTTTATGTCGTCAGTGAGTTTTGGAAGTTTCATTAAATTAGTGTGTCGTTGTCATTAGTGTGTACCTATTCATTAGTAGTAATATCGTATTATCTTCTTATTTCTCGTAAGTATACCTGGCAAGTGTGTTCTTTTTATCATATCTCCATAGCCTACCTCTTTCCAAAAGTCACCCTTCGCCACTGTTGTTTATTGAATTGCTTCAAGTGATATCCGTATTATTTTGGAGCAATAAAAATCACAAAAAACTGTTATTTGTACGTAAGTACGTAAGACCAGCATGTTGATTTACAAGCAAATCTGGTGTAATATTTTAGCATTATTATGATAAGTTTTGCTGTTTGTGGTGTTGAAAAAACTCTCGATTTAACGCTATAGGATAGTGGATCTATTATGTACACAACGCGGCTACCGACGGTAGTTTATCATATTTATGTATTGAGGTATCATAATTGTTACAATAAGTTAGCCGTCAAAACTGTCTCTCTCGCTCTAAAAGTTTCCACAGCCAAGAGAAAGGCTGTTAAAACATATTACTTTTTGACAGTTCAGACGGTCAACTAATTGTAACAATTAACCGCCTCAATACATACATATGATAAACTACCCTCGTTAGCCGCCGATTTGTGTACATATAGAATATATGCGCAAGATGCCTATTCAAAAAGTAAATAAATATTAATTAAATACATTATTATTCAAAATGTTACCAACACCTGCAACATTCGCATAAAAGTAAAACCTCATAAAAACATAATACTTAAATTAAAAGAGGATCGCTCTGTTGATTTAAAGGCATTTTAGTTGTCGTTAGACAATAAAATAGACATGTAATTTATTCTATGAGAGTATTAGTATTAATGCTATGTACGCCATTCAGGTTTCATAATGTATTGTATAAAAATTAACCATGCTATTATGAAGGAGCAATGCACTTTTAAAAGTGCATTCATTTAGAACGAGATATTGCAAACAAATTCAAATATATTCATCATAACATTACATTATTAATTATTTTTTATTACTTGATTAAGTAATGCGAATGCTATATGTTTTCGATTACATTCGTAATACTAATACGTAAATAATTTGAAAACATCTCATGCATATATCTACCCACTAGAAAAAAATCCATTTTAGAAACCCAATTTGATAAGCATTTCATGTAAGAACTACTAGTTAAAATTGTCGTAAACCTAAACACAAAATATGGCTTTTAAAATGTCTGTCTGTCTGTTACCTATTATTTTTTCCGCCATAATTTAAAAACTATCGGACACATTCTCGAAAATAACGCATTCGTCGCAAGTAAGCTTGCCCCCCCCCCCCCCCCCCCAAACATTGAAATTGAAAGCCAATAGATTAGACAAATAAAAACACGGCAAAAAATGATTTGAAATTCTCCAGCACCCTCTTTAGAAAAATTTCTTAGATTTTAATTTCTAACACAAAAATTTCGAAACACTAATGTCGGGTTTTTTTAGAAACTCAATCTCTAATGGAAATGTCAAAAAAATCTCGGTGTCCACCCGAATTCCGGAGTGGTGTACACCAGTGGCGCACCCAGGGGGGGGGGGTAAGGGGCCCTGGGACCCCCCAAACATGAAAATTATCAGAATGATTTTAAACATTGACATTGAAAGCCAATAAACTATACCTTTGGGCTTAGACAAATAAAAACACGGCAAAAAAATGATTTGTAATAATTCTCCAGCACCCTTTTTAGAAAAATTTCTTAGATTTTAATTTCTAACACAAAAATTTCTAAACACTTATGTCAGGTTTTTTTTAGAAACCCAATACCTAAGGGGACTGTCAAAGTCCACCCGAATTCCGGAGTGGTCTAGGTCATGGCTGGGGAGAGCTGACAGGGCTCTAGCTTGGGGGCCCGGGCTGTGGGGGGCCCGGCGTGTCGAGTTGACCAGATAAGTGAGATAAACACACATCATAAATTAGCTTTAATAGTAAAAAAGTCGCCTGTGGCGCTATTACACTTCATGGCCATGAACATTTTCAATTACTTATATAATTTTACGATATATTTTTTGATTATTATGTGTTGATACTCGACATTATTTATTAAAGTAGATGTATTGAAAATCACCAATAATTCACTGTATAAGTACCCTTAATTTGAACTAAAACACAATTTGAAAAACGTTAATGTAGTGTTTCACACTGCATTTAATCTTAGCTTAGGTAGGGGGCCCGCCAAAAATCCTAGCATGAGGGCCCGTTTCAGGATGTGGTGACCATGGTATAGGTACACCGAGTGCAATAGACAAAAGACCGATAAACGAGAAATTAAGCTGTGAAGAAGATAAAGAGCCTATGGGACTTATTTACATTCTCCTCCTTGCCCCCCCCCCCCCCCCCAATATTAAATCCTGGGTGCGCCACTGGTTCCTTCAGCAGTATAAAGAGGTATTTGCTAATATTTAAATCCTGAATATACTTTATGTTTCGATTATTTATTCAAATTAATTCATGTATTATATATACCTAGTATAGTGAAAACATTCCTGAATTTTAGAAAAGGAGTTTTAACTTTAGGTTCAAATATCTTAGGATCCATTTTGATAGACTTGATCCATAATTATTGTGAACCACCCATATAAATAATAGTATTGAATGACGAAAATGCTGGAAAACGAAAAGATACAAATCATAATATCGTTTTTTTTACATACAAATTTGTGACCAGCCCGTAACGTAGCCAGAATTTTTATTATTATTACGTTTATATCCGCTCGGAAAAATCGGCAACGAAATATTATTACGATTTTCCTTAAATTTTCATGAAACTTTTGGCGATTTTTTTATGAGTTTTCTTCCGGCTAGAAAGGCCCGTGCCCACATGAGCGTATCGCGGTGCTAATACGGCGTAGCAATAATTTTTTTTTTTTTATTCTCCGGTCGCAAACAACATGTGAAATTATCGTTTTCGGCAGGCAGATGGAAACATAAAAAGGCAAGTTTATGTTAGCGCTTAGTTCCACACAACAGAAGCGTTTAGTTTTCTTTTATACAGCAACAATAAAAATGTACTGCTTACACCCAGGGCCGGGGCGAATTTTTTAGGATACACTGTAACGTAAATCGGCATAAATCGTAGTACTCTGAGGCCTTGTTGAGGCCGTAAAACAGTAATACGCAACGTTTTTATCAGGAGGGACAGTTAATATAATTATTGCTCATGGATATACGTATCGCGGATAATGATATGTAGACATATTCTCTCCCAAACCTAGATATCGCTACCTGCGCATCTATTATATACACAAGCTATCGAGGGTAGTTTTTCATATGTTTGTATCGAAGTGTTTAGCACACCTACGGATCTATTCTATACACATGACTGCTTTCGGCCGCTATCTAGGGTAAGAAAGTATCCAAGTATTAGCACTTATTGTAACAATTACAATAAATTAGTTGTAATTGTTACAATAAGTGCTATGTTTTAACAGCACGTCTCTTGGCTGTGATAAATTTTAGAGTGAGATAGACAGTTTTGACAGTTCAGATGGTTAACTTATTGTAATTGTTACAATAAGTGTTAATATTTCGATACTTTCCTGCCTTAGTTGAACAGTACCATAGTAAAACATAGCACTTATTGTAACAATTACAACTTATTGTAATTGTTACAATAAGTGGTAATACTTCGATACAAAACTACCCTTGATAGCTGCCGTAGCGGCCGATAGCAGTCTTGTGTATAGAATAGATGCGCTTAAAGCAACAATTAGATAATCGATTGCTAAAATCTATACCTACATAATGAATAATTGGGATTTTTTTTAAATTATTTAAAACCCCATGTTTAAAAAAATTTACTGTTGCATTTATTAAAATTGTCATTTAACTTCAAAACAACAGTGGAATAACTGAGATACCCCACTGTTAATAATGGTATAAGGTACAAAAAATCCTACCATTATCATGTATTATAAACCGCAGAAAAAACAAAATAAATATAACATAGTATAACTATTACATTTGTATGATACAAACATTAAAGTTCAATTATCTCGAAATTAGTATTTTTACTTATCCCACTGTTGCTTTCAGGTAGCGATATACATATACTTTGGTATATATATATATATATATATATATATATATCAGTGGTGAAGGGAGGGGGTAGGTTGTTAAGATCCGATCCAACATAAATATTGCACACTAAACTTCGTCAGACATAAGTATTTGTTTTCAAAGAACTGACTACAAATTCCATAAGATTTTCCTGTTGGTTAGTTTTTAAAATTTAATTAAACCCTGCGCAAACCAACACATAAAAGATAACACTCAAATATTTATTAATCTATAAAATATCTAAAATTATGCCATTAAATCATACATAATTTTAGATATTTTGTAGATAGACGAATATTTTGTATCTATTACGATTTGGTTTAGGGAGGGCTAAATGAACTTAAAAAAAAAAAACTAACCAAAACCATCTGTAATAAATGGATTCTTATTTCTTAATTCAACGAAAACAAATAAGTAAAACTGAAAAAGTGTACCTGTACACTATCTTTATCGGATCACCCATATCATTCCTAAACTATTATGATTTGATTTAGGCAGAGTTTAGTTGATTTTTTAAAACTAACCAGCATCATCTGCAATTTGGATACTTAGTTCAATGGAGACAAATAAGTATGACTGACAAAGTTGAATGTCCATTATTTATGTCGGATCTTGACATCCTACCTCCACCCTTCGCTACTGCTATACAGTAGATATGCAGCTGTCTAAATTGAGAACCTAGAGACCTACCAGTGTAAGAGAACTTACGAGAAGAAGCGCAGTGGCAGGAAAGGTACATTCTTTTCCAGCAACACATTTCCCTCCCGTGTCCAAAACAGCTGTTCAGCCCTACCTCCACTATTCACAACTGTAACCTACATACCTAGGTACAGGTGTCAGTTTTTTTAATGATAAATACCACAGAACAGATATTAAATATAATTCCGATAGGCTATATACCAATATAGTAAATTTTGACGCAGGGTTTTAAATGTGTAAGTGTCCTATGAAAATGAACCATGCATTATAAAGTGCAATAGTGTATGTAATACACCAATATTAGATGTGTATCAATGCATAAACCGAGAGCAGTTGTCAGTATTCGACGTATGACGTATTCTTGACACTTGTTTAAATTCATCCCGTATTCTTCCTGACTCGAGATCGGTTGCCTGCTTCTCCTTACCCGTTAGATATTTCAGTTTCAATTACTTTTGAGTTCCCTGATAAATACTGTATCAGTGTCGAGTCATGGACACTGAAGGCAAGGGAGCGGAAGGCCACTGATGTACCTATGTGTATACCTATATATCGTCACTGTTCTGGCAGAAGACACTAATTCGAAAAAATTACATATTGAGTTAGTTATACCAAAATGTTCCTTATTTCAAACTTTACCGTCTGGAAACCTTCTTAATAAATAAACAGTCTTTATTTTAAAGTCATCCTTTTTACGATTACTTAATAAACTCACATGATAGACCATTTCAAACATTTTAACAACTTCAGAGTCAAATTACTCAAAACTAGTATTCTCCAGTTAGTGTGTTCTGCCAGAACAGAGACGACATATCAGCAATTCTAGTCTATCAGCAATTCAAATCGGTGTAAATATAGTACGACGGCGCTGGTTTGATCACAATCCGCATAGTATTTTTAAAGAGTTGTATATTTTTCATTTTTTTTTTTAACTTGAGAGACTTCGTTGAGCTCACATCATAATAATGGATCTTCATAGAAGCGCATCAGACGTGCAGTAATTAAATTAAAACACGATAAATATGTATTAGAATAATAATTATGTGGAACACGTATTTTACGATGTGTTTTATTTTAATTGCAAGATGAACTATTATCAGGTAAGACACTAAGAGGCCATCCATGGACTGAAACCGTATGCGGTTTAGAACCGTATGCCATACTAAACTTATGATTTCTGTTCATGGAAATATATTTTCATAAAGTATCTCTATATATATAAAAATCTCGTGTCACGATGTTTGTGGTCGAACTCCTCCGAAATGGCTCGACCGATTTTTATGAATTTTTTTATGTATATTTGTTAGGTATGAGAATAGGTCAACAAGTATATTTCATACTGCTAGGTGATTAGGGTATCTCTATCCAGAAAATTTTTCTTTTATTTTTTTGACAATTTTTTTTTTGTATTTTTTTTATTATTTGGCATAAAAAAATACCTATAACCTCTAATTTTCACTTTCCTACCCCCATCCTCCCATTTTTTAATCGCGATTAAAATTACAAATTTAACCGTCGTTCGTATTTCAAACAGAACGAAATTATTTATGTTGTTGAATGACAGATGGCACTACGTCCGAGAAAAATTCAAGAGAAGCGTCGCGTCATTTTGACATTTCATTCGGCAAATCACAACGCAGTGCGTGCAAAATTTTGTACGATTTATTTTAATTTATCTATTTTTATGTGCGTGTATTACAGTGCACAATGCCAGCAAGACGCAAGGGGGGCCATTTGGGCCGTCGAACGAATAAAGCAACAAACATGCGAAATAGTAGAAAGAACAGACGAACAAATCCAACAAGATAACAAAAACGTGCGTGTAAGCATGTCGCAATTGCGTGCATCTCAATCACAAGAGGCACGAGCTGAACGAAATCAACAACGACAATTGGAACGGAGCCAAGCGCGCCGGTTCGTAGTTAACACACGCAGAGCAAATGACCGACAACGCCAACAAGTACATCGAACATTTACATCCGCTTCGTTCCTTCGTCTCGCATTCGAGTACGAGCCAGATATTGAATATTTCGCTCATCCGAAAGTGCTGATTGGTGCTATGGACAAAGAATGTCCCCATTGTCATGCGCTCAAATTCAAACATGAGTCAGCCGGGATGTGTTGCGCATCAGAAAAAGTGCAACTACCAGAAATTGAGATACCACCACAACCATTGAACAGCTTGCTCATTGGCACGGTTCCAGATTCAAACCTGTTCCTGAAGTCCATTCGCACATTCAATTCATGCTTCCAAATGACTTCGTCCGGAGCAACAGAAATAGTTCACAATACTGCGGCAAATGGTCAACAATTCCATTCTACGTTCAAAATCAAAGGCCAAGTATATCACAAAGTAGGCTCATTGCTGCTAATGCCAAACGAACCACATACGTTTTTACAAATCTACTTCATGGGCGCGGCGGTGTGCATGTGGATGCACGTTGTGGCTACAATAGCCTCAATTCGCCTAATGCCAGGCGCATCGTCGGCGTCGTCGTGTTGAATGAGCACAATGAATTATTGAAATTCTTCAAAGCACACATGCACGAATTGCAATGTGACAATCACGCTATTGTCATCAATCCTGATAAAACACCAGCTGGAGAGCACGTACGTCGATTCAATGCGACTGTTGTTGACGACATTGCTGGAATCATGGTTGGCGACCGCACATCGACGCGAGAAATCGTGATTCGAAGAAGAAACAATAATCTGGAGTTCATCGCTGACACACACCGTTCATACGACGCTCTCCAATATCCGCTAATTTTCTGGAAGGGACAAGACGGATATTGCATAAACATTAAACAACGAGATCCTGTCACAGGTAATTCATTCATTATGAACATCATTACTCATTTTGAATTGAGAAAATGAATGGTTGATGTTTTTTTGTTTTTATCGGCGGTCATCGTCTACAGTGCTCTATTCCTCTTTCTGTCATAGATCCCATCCCCACACACTTACGATACATTCGTTACTTTTTATTTAACAACCAAAATATTCACTAGAAATAATTTATATGGCAGAACAACGTTTGCCTGGTCAGCTAGTAATATTATAAGAATCTGATCGTATCCATTTATACCACACACTTACACTTAAAAACTTAATAAAAATATATTTTCATGACAGAAATCATAAGTTTACTGTGCGAAAATATCTTCTTGGCTACGTAAGGAAGCGCTGTTGGCGACTAAATGGGAGGAGCTTCTTAGTTTATAATGGAAGTGCGGTTAAAAATGGGCGGGGCATGTTAGTTCACAGTGTTAACACGTAGCCAAGAAGATGTTTTCGCACTATAGTATGGCACATGGTTCTAAACTGCATACGGGTTCAGTCCATGGATGGGCGCTAAAGTGGATGAAATATATCCACCGTAGAAAGAAAAAAGGACGTTGTCCACACAAATCAAATTTAACAGGAGGCACACAAATGTTTTGGTTAAGGTTTTCGGTCAAAGTTAAAATACAAAATATACATAACCGTGAAGTGCATGATAATTAATATTTTGGTTTTTATATTCCTAATATGGTATTAATTATTTAGTTAATTAAAGAAAAACCAACAAAAATTATGGTTAAGTCGTTTTTTCCACTTCATTTCGTTCTTTTTTTTAATTGTCAGCTAAATTTAGATAATTACTAAATAAATTTAAAAAACTTAACTATTAAAAAATTAGACTAAATTAAACTAAGTTATAACTAAACGAAGACACAATAGAGCTATGGAACCACAGATACACAACATCCGCCACAGGATCAATAACACAGAAATTTATTCCAAACATAAACTCTTCCATCACTCTTGCCAGGAACATAAAAATATCACACGAACTCACACAGATACTAACAGACCACGGAGCGGTGCGAGCTTATCTAAAAAGATTTAAATTGAGGGATGATGACTATTATCCATATGACGCCAACACATCTTAAACTGTGTGGCATGTCATCAACGACTGCCCTATACTAGAAAGGGAGCGATGAACTCTCAAGACTCGGTGTAGACAGCATAATCATGAAATTGACCTCCAAAAGCCTCACGAAGTAGGTACTTAGCAATAAAACTACACAAGAACACTACACAAAATATTTAATCCTGGCCACAAAGAAAATTAAAGATATAAATGGAGGAACCTAATTAGCCCCACATCAATGCAACTAACCCACCCAACCACCTTGTACGAAAAAGCACGGGCATGGTTATTAATAATAAAAAAAAAGTTTTAGATAATACATCAGCATTTGCAGCCTACATCCTTTGGTCATAACAGGCACGACGTTATTATCCAATAAAACCTATTTTGAGTTACGTCCTTTTTCCTTTCTAAAGTCGATATTATTAACAAATGAGAGCTTCAAAGCCAGGGAACTCAGAAAAAATATATATAAATAATAAGAATATAGCCAATCGGTATTTTATTTATTATCTGTTCTGTGTTCAAAACCTATTTTCGGTAGGTAACTGTTAGATCATCGGGATCAGAAACCGCATGCTGCTGGTTACGTACCACTGGCGTGAAGCAAACGTATACTGAATAAAAATGTGACAATCTTTTTCAATGACACTTAAATATTATTTAGAATTTTCGATTTGGTTTTTTGAAGGGTACCTAGATCATACGATATATGTAGGTACATATGTATTAAAAATTCATGTAGGTACCTAGTTTTGGGGCTCTACATCTCTAATACAAAATTCGTACTTGCTTACGGACAATACGACATATAATAATATATTCTGGTCGATACGTCAAAGCACTGTATGTATGTATTATAAAATGACGAAAGCGGGGGGCGGGTATTGAGATGTACGTGAATGAGCAGTTTTAGTTCACAGTCGTGGTGACATGTGAGCTACAATATGGGTGGGTCACAATAATTATGGATAAAGTCCGATTTTCATAAAATTCGATTTTTTCTGTTTAAGTGTCTTTTGAAAACTTTGGTACATACTAATTCTTGACAAAGCGATCAAAATATTTAGTGAGATCTCTTGCCGTTCTAAATCGTATGTATGGCTCAGAGAACATAACAATTAAAGATAAGCAGATAATATTACTTATATGCCTTTTAAATGTGGTGCTGATGGCGAAATGCTGTGTCTTGTGGAAGGTTAAAAAAACGCACGATTCTATTAGTGAGCTTCAGATTCTAGACAGCGTTCCTCGGATAAATAGCCGCATGGCCCCCACAAGGGGGGGCTGACAGGGCTCTAGTCTGGGGGCCCGAACTCTAGAGGGGCCCGGCGTGGCGGGTTGGCCAGATGATTGAGATAAACACACATCACAAATTTGCTTTAATATTCTTTAAAAAGTCAACTGCGGCGCCACTGTACTTCACAATCATTAATTAACATTTTAAAGTATATGTTTGTGCGATGTAATTTTTGATTATTGTCTGTCGATACTCGACAACTCCGTTACTAAAGTAGATTTATTAAAAATAGAAAAAACCGCTAAAGCGTCAATTACATTGAGCTTTTTTACGAGCTGTTTATTGGCGAATTTACAATCTGCCTGTAAAGTCGCCCAGTGTAATCATCGAACAAGCTAATAATCAGGTTGTAAACACTCTACCGAGAAAAGTTGTAAGTCGGTCAACTTTACACGCTACACACCGGCGTGTGGGCCTACTGCGTCTGCGCAGTAGAGCGCAGTACCAACCTCCCGGTAAAAAAACGAACTACGTTCCGTCAAAATAGTCGCTGGCTTGTGGCTACTCCGCGAATGGAAAGTTTTGTGTGTAATCATCAAATCGCAGTAGCTGAATCGCCCGCTTTTAAATTCGCCAATAAACAGCTCGTAAAGAAGCTCAATGTAATTGAGGCATAATACGCTGAATAGGTACCTACACTTCATTTTACTTGAAACACAAATTGAAAAATGTTTATGTACCTAGTGCGTCAAGCTTCCTTTAACTATCCTAGCCTGAGGGCCCGCTTTAAGATATGGGGGCCATGGATAGCCCCCATGTAAAATGATGAGAAGCTGGAATAATTCCGACACGGGTTTCAGGCAGTGGAAATGTCTGCTCGACGGCCAAATCATCAGTGTCACGATCCTTTTTTATGCAGTCTAGACGAAGATAGTGAAGCACAAGTAATATCTCATTAATCTACATCACTACATCCATCTAAAATCTAATTGATTTTTCTATTCCTAGGGGGGTCCGGACCAGCGTTGCCAACTTAGCGTTTTTCTTGCCAGATTTATTTTGTTCACGTTCTTTTATCTGGATTCTATGAACTAATGATTGAGCTATTGAATTAAGTAAAATAATTTGATCCATCATTTTGATTATCATAAAAACCCACTAGGGTGTCCGTTTTCCACACTGTTACCCTATATTTTTATAAAAAATAATAAAACTATGAATTAGTTAAAACTTCTTACGTGATGCTTAGAAAACTTAATTAATTAAATTTTAATAATAAATATGACCATAAAATATATGTAATAATAAGATGGGGTCAAATCAATGACATTATTAATGGACGACGCACTCAGCACAGTAGCTAGCAAGTAAATTCGCGATATTCGCACGTGCATAGGTAGACGTCACGCAATATCCATTATGCGATATCACCTTTATTGTAATGACGTTAGAACAGTGTTTCTAGTATTAATATTCATTTGAGCGAACCCGTTCGAAACGAAACATTAGGTAAACCCGACAAAAAGCATCGGGAATTTATAGCAATATCACCTTTGCTGCAATGGCGTTAGAACAGATTATGCTATTCGGCAGACCCGACAAAAAAGTGAGTGTCATTTTTTTCCAGATGCTTCGTCCATATTAATGCCATATTAGGGTCCAATTCAACAAATTCACATTTTGTTATATTTTTACAATTCGTAAATTTATCTTTGACTTAAAATATTTTTTTTTTCTTTTTAATGTTTTCAGATACATATTTATTAATTAACACAGTTGAAATCGCCTTAAGTAGGCATCTAGCTTGCAAAATTCGCATCTGGCATATTATGGGCTTAAATCTAGTGTATTTCAAACAGGGGGGTCCGGGCCCGGGTAACTCCCCTTTCCTCTATTGGTCACCCCCCTAAAATCAATAAATTATTATGGATATTTCTTTCAAATGGACCATACCATTTATCCGTGTGGGCGCCAGACATCAAACGTTCACACTCACAGCACTTGTCACCCTTTCTCTGGTTTACCGAAATTTGGCACCTTTAGTAAATAGGCAATTTTAGCGAGTAACCTTGGTGTATAAATTTTGTATTAAAATATTCAAAACGAAAACTTTGGTAGGTACGTATCCACATGAATTTTCAAAAAAAGGTTCGATGTAAAAGTTTCTTTTGGAGGAAGAAATAAATAATAAGCATTTTTAGAGGCTTGTTAATTTTTAGGCCTCGGGGACTATATCCTCAGCTTTGCTCCGGGTAAATCGACCTAAAAATAAAATTAAAAATACAAGCGAAAAAGATAAACCGAAACTGTTTGTGAAATAGCTCGGTAGTACAGAGTTATTCAACTCGTGGTACAAATTTCGCACTTCTGTTATTTGTTACCTGTCAAATATTTCGCGCGTAATTTTTGACATATCGTCGGTTGAAAGTCTAACATTAAACATTTTTTAACACGACGAATCCTGGCGTCACCGCACATCGCATCATACTACATACAAACATGGAAAATCTTTGACGGTCATGTTGCGAAAATTATGGTCAGAATTCGATAGAAATCATCGCCCATCATCAAATTTTTTAGAGAATGATAGTGTTTTGGGACAATTGGGCGCCGCACTGTCGAATGAAATAAATATACGTTCGTTACGATTGAATTCAGAAAGTAGACGAAGAATTTTATTTAGTTTCTATTTACTACTTAGTAGTTTTAATTCATTTTGCTCTTAATATGTTTTTTATTGCGGATAGAGAATTATTATGCCTGAGGCTTCATATAAAAATAAAAGAACTTTCTTCTCGTTGGAATTTAAATATATGCACAATAAAATCATTATTTATGTGTGCATATTTAAATTCTCACCAAGCATTAAATAATAATATAAGTACCTAATAATTTAAATATAAATAATAATATTAAAAATATATTTTAAAAGTACCTATAATTCATGAACGTTTATTTATTTTCGAATTTCTTTCGATTGCGTGGCGCCCAGTTGTCCCGGCGTCGAATCGTCCTAGACCCCTGCTGTATGTGGTCGATGAGCCAGACATTTCGATTCCAATAAAATCGCAACAACTTGGCCTCTTATACGGTTCTTCATGGCGATTTTTGTATAAAGACCTTCACCTACACCCATATAAGATACAGTTCACGTAAGAACCAAAGCAAATGGACCACGAAGATTTTCCGATTTGGTCTTGGAAGAGCAGCTATCGTATTTGGGACGCGGAAAACCCACAAGTGATTCAAGAATCAAGAGAGACCGTTACATGCTGTGAAAGTTACTGCTTTGTGGGATTTTTGGGCTGGATACGTCATTAGGGCCATTTAGGCCAGGCCGTAGGTACTTTTTCAGTATATCATAGATCGTTTTTATGTAGGTACTAGTTAGGTATTATATTTTTAAGGTTATTTATCGATAAAATCATTACATACCTACTCAAATAAGTAAAATTACACCGTACATTCACATTTGGCGTACACTGTAGCAATGTGCTTAGCTTTATAACCAGGACTTATAAAACATTTATATGCCTCTCACTCCTAGAAAAACACAATTTACTTTGATACGCAATAACCGGTTGACAAACCGATACACATGCTGACAGACATTGCAATAGGCCCAAATTTTAAATTTTCTTAAATATGTGAGTCGAATTTTCCCAAGAATTCTAAAACTCGACAAGTCTACACTAACCCGCATTTTAAATGATGTATAATCAAACATATGACTAAATTTTCAAATTAAGGTGACGCATCAGTGAAACGCCAAATAATTTTCAACTGTACGCGCGACGAAATTTTGGACTCGCTGCCATTCAGTGAGAGAATGTTGACCCAGGAACACGTCACTTTGCTGCGTGATGGCGACGGGTCAATTAATTCTAAAATCGTGTAAAGATGACTAAAAACGTTACCCATTTACTTTAAAAAGAAAACATGTCAATGAATATATTATTATTGTTACTAATAGAACAATAAACAGAACATAAAATGGACGTATGTTGGATTTATATGACAAATAATATTTCGTTTGACAGGCGTCATTTTCACCCGCCACCCGCAATCCGCGCATCGCCTAGCAACTATCTTTTTAGACCGTGCCTCAACTAATGCATGGCCTTAATGTTTTTCTTATCGTTTCATTGTCTTTTGTTATCTTTCTTACAATGCCTAACATCGTCTAGATTCTATAAAATCGTCTAGAATATAATCCATTTCAAAAATATAAATTTAGGATATTAATTTCAACTTTTGCAAAAAGCTTCGTGCACGTTGGGACTTTGGTTAATTTTTGATCCTCTAAATCAGTGGTCTGCAAACATTTACAAAGAAAACTTTAATACTATTATTAATTATTATACTTATATGAATCTTTTTAACTAGGTTTGTAGAATGCCTCGAATAACTAAGAGATGGCACAGTATAATTGGTCATCCAGAGACTAATAGAGAAAATAATTGCTTAAGGCCATGGCCCCCGCATCTTGAGTCGAGCCCCCAGGCCTGGATTTTTGGCTGGTATGCATCTTCTCTTCGGTGGTTGTTGGCCTATTGGATAATGCTATCATCGTAATCCATATCCGTCTTCTGTGGCTTTCCCTTGGGTGTGATGATAATCTTAGGCTAGTTAACCGGTGGATGTTTTTTAAGGGCTAGATTGGTCATACTGAATTTGTGGTTACCGCCCACTAGCAGACGCTTCTCAGACGAGTGGTCATCAACCTCATTTTCAACGTCTATCGGATAGTGTTTCTCAACTTTTTTATACCTGCGGACCACTGAAATCGCTAACGCAGCAGATATAAAAAATATTATCAATTCAGCGGCAAAAGAAGTGAAAGTGAAACGTCAGGATCGCGGTTGATTTCGTCTTGTAAATCCATTAATCTATTTTAAAAACACAAACACTTGTAAGTACATGGGTTTTGAAGATTTTATTGGAATTTTTAGCGTAGGCGCGTACAATCGTGTACCACCATAAAATTTCTATGGACCACCAGTTGAGAAACACTGAATTTTAGATCACGCCGCCCGATTGGGCGAAATCGATCCAATCGCCCTAAAACCTAAAACTGAAGAATTGGTACGCCTTGGAGCGAAAATGCTATATTAGATTTTAACTGAAAGGATTGCTTTTTATGTCAACATGTTGTGTTTAGTAGGTTACCTATTCTCTAATAAAAATAAAAAATAAATGTAAATCATTTTATATTTATTTTTGGGCTAAATATTACCACTTTTTCATATCAAGATTTTCTTTTGTTCTATTCGCGTAGCTTTACTAGGTATAAACACTAGCGAAGTATTTTTTTATTTTCTGTGAAGTGTTCGTGTTATTGTGATATTAGTCTGAAACTGCATGCAATAAGAAATATCATAGAGATTAAGAATACGAGCGACCTGTACCAATATGTTACCATTGTAAAACACGAAAAGATTTCTATGAGTGATATAATAATATTAGAAATAGAGGTAAGAATAACTACCTATTTATATAATGCTGGGTATGCGTATTTATTATTCTTACGAGTATTCATTTATGCAGGTAGGTATGTGTTTAGCCAGTGACGTCCCACAGAACTAAGCAAGTAGTGCACAGCCTAAGGGCGACATATTATGAAGGGTGGCGAATCGAAGACAGAATGTAAAAATAATCGTTGACGGATTCGGAAGACCGTGGAAAAACGGCGTAACGCCCTTACATTTGTCTTGATTTAACTATCTGTCCGTCTCCAGGAGAGAGCGAGATAAGAGGGAGTCGTATTAAAAGGGGAAATAAATGAAATAATTCTTTATTTTAATCGAGTTGTGAAAAAAACGAATAGTAAGATACTGTCATAATAATTCGACAGATATGAAGAGTGCATTTCTATCATATCGCCACATCCAAGAATATTGACAGATGGCACTGCCACCTGATAATTTTAAGCTAGTATTTAAGAAAATACAACACGGCAAGGAATTATGGCAAATTCTCTCAGTTTTAAGAAAACGTTGATTGATCTATAAATCCATAACGCGGTCCAATTGAGGATTACATGATGTAAATTGTACGTAAAACATTTCACCGTGGTACAGTTCGGCGTGAGCTTTCTATCAGAGATATTATGGGCGCATACTATTCGGTCTCTAAGTATATTAGATTCAATATGAACATTAATTCGATTTTCATAGCTGATTTTGGCAAAATTCATGAATTCAAGAATGAAAACCTAACCTAACCTGACCTAACTTAACAAATTATCCAGTATATCGGCTATTTTCAAAATTTGTTTGCTACTGGCTTCCTGCAAAGTGTAAACCGACAAGAACCGCGTTTTATTGAGACATGAATTTTATGTCAGTACCTACTGCATACGTACAAGTTTCTGGACACGCCAATTGAGACCTTCCTCTTACGAGCCAGATTTCCAAAATGACAGAACGACATTTCCACCACTCACGACGAAGACCACACATAAAAAATAGTTCTAAATAGTTAATTAAATATTCTGAAAATTAGTTACATTTTATGTAAGGATTATTTAAAAAAAATAAGTCGAACAAATTCATTTAAATCGCCTGCGGCGGCGCTACTGCACACTTAAACTTCAACCCTTTTACAATTTGGTACGCGCCTGTTAAGTACGATAATTATAATTAATCACAATTCGCCTTGCCTACTTACGTTTTCATTATTATTTATGTATACCCCCTGCTGATTTAATCTTGAACAACATGCCGTAGTACGCTATTTATATTCATTGCTGAGAAACATAAAAACATATGCTCAGTGTTATGACATTATTGTTTAATGATACCGGAAACAGTAGCATTTCTGACGCATAAAAAAATAAGAAGAAAAAATGAGCATTTTGAAAACATCAGTGGTGAATAGTCTTATTTTTTTTAACACTGTAACATAACATGTTATTCTTGTTAGCATAATTATAATAAGACATGGTACATATTAATACTAACATAATTAAAACATGAACAATAAAATTAATTAATAGCAAACATCTGCAGTTAAATGAGACGGTACACAATGTGGGTATGTAATGTTTCAGGAAATATAAAATTATCTATACATACATTTACGAACTGTTTCCTACAACAATGGAAAATATTTATTTAATACAAGGGGGACGAATTAGGTATATTATATTTACGCGCTTTCTCAACTGATAACAGAATGAGAATATGCCATACAATGGAAAGTGACTGGTTATAGACGATACGGATTATCAGAGAGGACTACAATAATAAATAAAACACATATGATTATAATTTACTATACGTGTTACTATAAATAAATATTTGCAATAATATTGGTCACTCTAGAACCCTCTATGAAACCCTTGCACAAAGAAATTTATTATAAGTACCTAAAGTTTTTAATTATTGCCGTTATAGTATATTATAATATATAAGTATACATTATTTATGTATGTTTAAATGAAGGCAATTATCATTAAAAAGTCATTAAACTAAAATTAGTAAATTAAAGGTTCTATTTTTAAAAATGGGTGGGAAATATTGATATTTCTTTCGTCATTATAGGTACATTTTCTTTCTGTGTAGGTAGTCGATTTTTAAATTTGGAATTCCCATTTATTAGTTTTCAATATTTATGGCTAATAAAAACTTAAAGATGACATTTGAGTATTATTTTTGGCAAATTGGTGTTTTTGTAATAAAATTTTAATTGAATGATGAATGACAGTTGAAAATTTTCATTGTTTTCCCATAGAAAATAGTCCTTGTGTCAATGAACTTACGCGCTGCGAATCGATGTTTTTGAATGAAAAATTGCAACAAAATAACTGCTGAACTCACCCCTGTGCTGCAAAACGAAGACCGTCAGCAAAATTGCCAGAAAATATCTCATCTTAAGGGTTGATAGCGGAAAATCTGAATCGAGAAGGGAAATTTGACACAAAACGGTTCACAGTCGGTTATTCATCGAGCGGATTTTGAAAATGGCTAACTCGGAATATTTATTTCACACGATCGCGCGAATTCTCGCCATGTTTTGGCTTTTCTTTGACGTTTGGCGAAAATACAATGATGTAGGCGCGTGCTAATCTCACCCTAGCTGAAGATGTATAAACACAAGTATGTATGTATTCATATTTTCATACCTATCTAGAGACGAGCGCAGCATCTGGGCTGCCAGATGGCAGCGAAAGGATTCCCAATTTAATTATGAAAATAACATAATATTTTAATGATCTGTCTACTATCATTGAGGTCGTTTCAATAAAGAATTATAAAAATAAATAAAGATCATCAAGCTATCTAATGTTGCATCTAACTTTCCGTCTTTCAATTAATAATTGATAGAAATCATCAATTTATTCAATTACAACGGAATCCGCAAACCTAGAACATCCATTTTACTATTTCGACAAATATTAATAACGATAAAGAGTAATAAAATCTTTTGAATTAAGGTGGTTGCTTTACATAAAAAAGACACAATATATTATGGAAATGTGTTTTATATAATAGTAACATTGCTCCTGTACCAACTACAGCAAATTAATTTATGCACTACCAACCTTACGACTTGGAAAGAAAATTTATGAAAACTGGGGAAATTCTGTTTGACGCAAAATATGGCGGTGTTTTCAAATTATTACATTTAGATTTTTATACACAGCTGAAATTCAATCATTTTTTGTAGACGATTTTTGAAAAATCGTTTTAGTAAAATCAACAGCCCACTATATGCCCACAATTATTACTATCAAGCATAAAGTATAGCATACCCAGAGTCAATATTCATCCTCACATCTTTTCACTTCTATTTATACATTCAAATATATAAAACCAATCTAGATTAATGTTGTCCGCTAGCTCGATTTTGAAGAACTAGAAATAATCATCACAGCGATCGAGTGGAACTGTTTTGTTCTCTTGCCTCTTTTAAATTAAGTTGCTCCAAATTTTAAGACGATACATCAGTGAAACGGCAAATAATTTTCAACTATATGCGTGACGATATTTTGAACTTGCTGGCATTCGGAAAGAGAACATCGAGCTGGGAACACGTCAATTTGTTTCGTGATGGCGAAGGGGGTATTAATTCTTAAATCATGTAAAGATGACTAAAAACGTTACCCATTTACTTGAAAAAGAAAATATGTCAATGAATATATTATTATTGTTACTAATAGAACAATAAACAGAACATTAAATGGACGCATGTTGGTTTTATAATATGGCAAATTATATTTCGGTCGGCATGCGTCATTTGCACCCGCGACCCGCAATCCACGCATCGCCTAGCCACGATCTTTTTAGACCATGCCTCAACTGAGGTATAGCCTTAACACTCATTTTAACTGGATGATTGCATTTTTTTTGTATTTCGTCTTTTCTTCTCTTCATAGTATATAGAGCATATGCTTAATAACTTTGCACTCCGGCTCTAGGATGAAAATGATGTAATATATCAGTAATCTGTTATAAAATGTATACTCTACTTTTTTATATGTTTCAGTATTTATATTTTATTTTTCATTCTCTTATAAGTATCTATTAACTATGTGTTTCTTTCTTTCAATCATTTTTAATAGCTATCTCCAATGTATTTTTCATGACTGTAATTAATATTTAATTTAATTAGGCTTTTTGTATCCGCCTGTTATTCCATCACTTTCATATCATACTTATTCTTCTATGATTGGCCTAAATAAATATTTTAAAAATAGCTTTACATATGGCTCTGTTATAAAATCCTAGTTTCACTGTTTCCAATCGAGGATGTCCACAGCATGTTTAGGGCCATGAAATTCTTCATCAGAAATTTAAGAGAGGTTACGTGAAAATGTTTCTTTTTATCATTATAATGGAGTTCAGATTGTTCAATCAATTGATTATTGACTTATTGAAAATCAATCTGTGTCGAAAATCGCAAATCCAAGTGAATATTTTTTCCATCCACGTACTTATTTGCCTAAAAATGTTATGTATTTATTGCTGAATTTTTAATTATTTGTAGTTGAAAAGATTTGTTATTGGGTGCATATTAAAGTAGGTAAACATATTATAAACATATATAAATATATTGAAGGCGACATGCGTAGGTATATAGACTGAGTCTAAATATATGAAAATAAAACAGAAAAAAGGACTACTGATCCATTAATTAAGTTAGCTATGCAATTATCTTGACAGGACGGTACTTAAGTCATTAAATCGCCCATGATATACTGAAGTCCGTCAAGACGGAATGAAGTTTTATATTTAATATTCTTTTACTCTTGAACTTTAGTATTGTATGTAATAGCAGCGAAGAGTGGAGATAGGCTGTGGAAATCCGACAAAAAATAGCGGATACCAAAACTTTGTCATTCTTACTTCACTTCACTTCACGATGGCTGAGCGGCTTATGAAGTAATGGGCCCCAGGCTCGAATCCTGGGTCCGGTAAATACACATATTGTTTTTAATGTGTTTGGAGTCAAAAGTATGTACCTAATAGCATATCCGGAAATTTGTACGTATGCAGTTTGCCATATCACACTTCACCGTGAAATGTTGTATCGGAAATATATGGTCGTATATTAAAGACTGTCCAACCTCTTTGGGCCGTATAGTTCTGAGATAAAATTCATGTCGAAATAAAGTTACTTAGTTAGTTATTTAAATTACAGTTTTTGTTGATTTACACAGTTTCCAGGAAGACAGCGGCAAAAAAATTTTGAAAATAGCCAATATACTGGATTATTTGTTAGGTTAGGTTAGGTTGGGTTTGGTTAGATTGAGATCTAATAAAATTGGAACATTATTGTCTCCAATGCTCCACGAACGACGCGTAATTGTATAGTATACGGTCATCTCTTTCCGATAAGAAAGCTCACGGCGAATTGTGCTACAGTGAAATGTAATAACAATTTACATGTAACCACCTAATAGGTTGAGCAAATGACTAACATCTATTTCTTACGTAAAAACAAAAATCTGTTAATACAAACCTCCACTCTGTTGAGGCCCATATTATGATCTTCTTAGGATAGGACATGGTTTTAAAAAAAAAAAGCTTTATCTCAATAGTAATAGACGAAGATTTTTCTTCAACCTCTTTCATTTAGTAATAAAAAAAACTTTACCAGCCGCTTAGTTAGCCGAATAAGCCATCCAATTAAAAACATGTCTATTAACTCATTTAGTGCTAACACCACTACTGGCACTTTTGGAGTAATTGGCCATTAGATGTAATTAATGTGTTATTTAAATGTGGTAATTAAAAGGTCAGCAGTGATTGTGATAATTGTGGTTCTCGACACTAAGTAGATGATTTTGGTGTCGTAGGGTTAGTAAGTTTTGCTGAACGCCACCAATTATGGATTTGGCACTAATTAAAAATAAAAAAACATTTGAGAAAATTATTTATTTATTGCCAATATTAATAAATATAAAGCTTTAAGTTGTATACATATTATTATTGTTCCAGACATATAATTCATTTAAAACCCATACAACTTTAAACATAATGATTCAAAAGACTAATTCATTACAACCTGAGCACAATGAGATCATGATATGAATACATGGAATGCAGAGTTTTATTACATAAATTAAAATAAAACTACTTAAAACTGATAATTATTCGAGAATATTTAATTAGGAATCATGAATATTTGAATACCTACCTAGTAGCTCATTGATCCATAGTATATTATTAAAATTATTTAATTTTTTTTTCACACTTCCAAGTATTGTGAAGTTTATTTTACTACATGGTAACATAGGTGGGTGTAGTTTGGACACCGCAGTTGTTGTCTTTGGCCGACATCAGAATGTAACCATCGTTACCCCAATAGTTGGACCAGGAGTTCTTTATCAGCCAATAGTCTTGTCCTCCCATCGTTCCGTAGCCAACGGCCAATACGGCGTGGTCCAACTCATCAAGCTTATTTTTACTAAAAGAAAGTACAAGAAGATACATGAAACATAGACAAATAAATAATTAATAAGACTACACGGATGTATAGTAAAGTTTTCAGAATGTAGCCATGTAGCATAGAGCAGAAAATTAAAATTGCCACTCTTGATAGTACTTGGTTATTTGACATTTACCATGACTCGAATGATACGAAAATGAATGAACATCTTACCATTTATTGTCATAGTACACTCCATTTGAATAGAAACTGAATGTCTTTTGAGATGCATCAATTGCAACTGAGATCGGCCCATGCTTGAAGATGGCCAGCTAAAAAAATAATTGAAACATTAATTCCAATTGATACTTGATCCTAATTATAATCAATAATAATTATTGAGGTGTTGATGTCTAAAGTAATACAAGTTCACCGGTAACCGCGTTAATTAAATTAATATCAAAATTATTAAATAATACATAATATGCCATTTAAATAAAGTTTTCAACGTTCAGTAAATGAGATATCATTCTCAAATGAACCATGGTAACTATTCTATAAAAAAAATAGATATTTCATTCTGTTTATTAATGTTTTTAGTGTTTGAGGGAGGACGAATCAAGCCGAAACATTCAAATTAGATACGTTGATATGAAAATAATAACATTTTGTACACAGAAGCCCGTGGTGTCCAATGTTAGGATTAATATGTCAATAATTTTTGGTTAAATGTTTGAATCCTGTTTAACGCATAAATGGATTTGTTGAAAACTGCCCTTACAGACTTACAAACTTATCTTAAGGCTATACTTCAGCTGAGGCATGGTCTAAAAAGATCGTGACTATGCGACGCGCGGATTGTGCAAATGACGCGTGCCGAACAAAACATAATTTCCATAAAAATTCAACATGCGTCCATTTAATGTTATGTTTAGTGTTATATTAGTAATAATAATAATATATTCATTGAAATGTTTTCTTTTTCGACGTTACGCATGTAACGTTTTTTAGTCATCTTTACACAATATAAGAATATATTCTTCCGACGCCATCACAAAACAAATTGACGTGCTCACACCTCGACTACCGCTCTCCGATTGGCAAAAAGTGCGAAATTTCGTCCCACCTATTGTTGAAAATTATTTGCCGTTTCACTTATGTATGCTCTTAAGAATGGATGGGGAAGCCACAGTTGAAAACTACCCAATCAAGACTAGCAACTGGACAGAGTCTGACATTCGAGAGGTTTTCAAAATGGCGTCCATATGGTAGTTCGTAGTTCCATTTTTGACCGTTCTTTAGATAAGTTTGTAGGACTGTAACTCATTTTTTACTTATATGTCACTTGTACTCTTTTATTCCTCAGCACCCCAATTAGTGTTAAAAACTTAGTTTACCCTGAGAGCTTGTTCATTATTGGCAGTGACATTTACGAAGCCTGTGATCGGAGCCACCAGTGTTACATTTTCAGCATGACAATAACCATCCTAGAACAAACAGAAAAATCACATTACACATAATAAAAGTAAACAATAAATCGTCATTGAGTTATTAAAATCTGTCTATACTGAGTGACAAAATTGAAATTTTATAAAAGACAAAAAACTGCTTTAATAAGCACAAAAATGCAGGTAGAATTAAATTTTTTTTGAGGAGCTCGTCATCATTGAGTCTTTGTAATGGCTATGATGTGATGACTACTTACATTGGAGGTATTAAGGTCTAATTAAAATGAGACAAATTACATTGGAGGTTTCCAGTTTTAGCTAACTATTCAGTGTAAAAGTGTAAAAAAAATATCAAAGAATAAAAGAATCCTAGAAACATAACAATTACTATATTTTTAATTCTCAATAGTTGTTTATCACATACACAATATAAGGGGTCCTCCAAACAAGTCAGCACCTTACGCCTCCACGTACCTAAAATGGCTACTGCGGTGCAAAATATTTACGTGTCCCATAAGCGTAAAAATGTTGAAAGCCACTAGTCTAGATCAGTACTTCTCAAACTGGGGGGTGCGGCCCCCCCAGGGGGCCGTGGAGCTCCTGCCAGGGAGCCGCGAAATATTTCAGTATTTGAAAAAACAAAAATCATAACGTGGTCACTGGACGATACCTGATACAAATCAGTCAAAATCTCGAGGTTGAATTTTTACACGATCACAATACTTTATCCGATATGGATAAGAATAAAATGTAGAACTTAGTAATGAACTTTGCCTCTTTCTTCATGACAAAAATGAGATCTTTAGTGATGAAAAGTGGATGTGTTTTGCTTCATATTTAGCGGATTAGTAAATGAATTGAATCTTTCTCTTCCGGGAAAAGATATTAACATTTTAATTCTGAATATCAAACTTCAAGCTTTCAAAAAAAACTTTCTTCGTGGACTCAAAGGGTATTAATCAAGGATGCACTGACATGTTTTTATGCTTGAATGAGTTTCTTACCACCAAAGAAATATCACTCTCGATTTCATTTAAAAGTGTTTTACTTGATCACATTGTCGAATCACAACGATTTTTCAACATATATTTCCCAAACCTAAATGAATACCAAAAGTACAATTGCATAAGAACACCATTTGCTAAATCCTTAAAATATGATCATATTACGTGGGCAGCTCAAGAACAATTGGTTGATATTAGATCAGATAATTCCCTTGAAGTCGAATTTAATGTAAGAAGTCTTGCAGAATTTTGGATAAGGTGACAGCAAGAATATCCTTCAATCGCAAAAGCAGCATTGTTAATAATAATTCCTTTTGCGACAACATGCGACTAATAAAAATAAACACAGGTCGTATCTTTCAACAGAGACTATGGAGCAAACCCTGCGAATTAGCATTTCAAAAACTGTACCGGATATTGATTTATTATGTAAAAATATGCAATCACCCCCGTCTCATTAAATTGTTTTTGTGGCTGTAATAAATTTAAGTTATTTTTTTTTATAAAATTTTTGGGGAGGGGAGCCTTGGATTTATTTTTTCTGATTTAGGGGGCCGTGGGTATGAAAAAGTTTGAGAAGCACTGGTTTAGATGACCAATCATTTCTCATCATCAACACTACAACTCAATGTGAGTCTTAGGCTGTCTCCGGGAGATGTCTTCACTCCCTTCTGTCGGCGGCAACCTGCCTCCACGGCCATGGCTTCGGGGATGCTGTCTCTTTTCTTAAAACATAACCTGTTCAATGGAGTCGCCCCACTTTCAAGCATTGAGATCATCTTACAACGCATATCATTAATAGCTGTCAACAAACCTGTCCAAGGTAGCCACCATATTCATCTTCAAGAGGGACTCCTCCGTGTTTCATGATCCACTGGTAAGATCTAAAGTCTTCACCGCCATCACAACCATTGTTGCCATATCTAAAAAGACAAATACGTCCATTATTACAATAAAATTAACATATAATTTAAGTCAAATTTGGTTACACGCCATCCATAAAGAGATCCAAAAGCCCAAAAACTTCATTCAGTTCATAGAAAAAAAACAGTGAAAGTATTTGCGGAATTTCGTGTGAACCAACAAATAATTATTAATACAAACCCCCATGAGCAATCGATGAGAGCTTGTTGGCTGAGTCGCTCCAGATGACCACCGTTCTTCAAGAAGTACGCTCCCTCGACTGCGCCGATTGTGCCGAACGACCAGCAAGAACCGCACACCGATTGATCTGATGAAAAAGATAATTTACAATCATTATATTACGGCTAAACATGCTGAAAATACGTCAAAGACAATATTATCTCGGAAATCGAATCACACTCTTTCCTGTGTGAGACACAATACCTTTAAGCAGAGATGATTTATTCTTACCTTTAACAGGAGTAACTGCTCCTCTCAGTCTCCAATCGAATTCAGCGGGCAAGGAATCCTTAGTTGCACGCAGGTGCTTGGCAGAGTAAGGGAATGGAGAGGCTCCATTGTCGGCCACGGAGTACCGTCTTCCACGCAGAGCCATCAGCTCCGGTTCTGTCTTATCGGCCAGATGGTTCACCGTCAAGGAATATCCGAGTGTTGCGCGGTTCTTTGAGTGAATGTATCTGTTGATGACCGATTAACAATATTACATATTATCTACATTATAAATAAGGGTCATGCAAGACCAAGACAAACCAATACAAGGAAGCAATAATGTGAACACTGTCGGCGATAGCAACCATACACAATCTCATAGCCCCTCCTACTTCTTGCGAATGGGAATAAATGGTATCCGCGCACCTTATATCTTATCTATGTGGCATCACTATTCTAGTATTGCATGCCTTTTAGATTATATGGTTTCTTACATTGGCGATTCCATTATTATTGTGGCAGTGTGACTATGTTTTAAGGATTTATATAACAGTAGAAAAAAATTCTTCCAGCAGAAATATATGCTAAGGGCCTGATGCATAAAATGTTGTTGTTATGTAAAGCTAATTAAGTACATAATTACAATTCTTATGCATACACGACATTCTACCAGGAGTGAAAACAATATCTAGCTTGGACAAGTGCTATAAAATAAACACCATCGGAGCCTCAAATACATTATCATCACATTACAGTAAGCTGCCGCTACGGAAAAAAGTGTGTAATGTTATTTTTCTTGGTATTTAAAATATTATCAGACTGATGCTCCCATCCCATAGCACATTTTAAACCTTTAAACGAACATTGTTCGACCTACCGAAATCGCCAAAACAACAATGAGGTCACACTACATCGGCAACCGCATGACTCAATGGACATTTTTTATTATGTTCTGCATGCCTACACATTTTCGACTCAAAACGCACTCATTTCGTTTTTATTTTTTTTCTCTGTGGATTTTCTATTAAATTATTATCTATGTCTGGTGTTTACTTCTATTATCTATGGTCTGCTGGTTGGGTTCTGTTCAAAATATTATCTGTGGATGCAATATCGCAAGTAATTTTAACGTACGCACACGTAGGAACTGTTAAAATTAATTGAAATTACATTGAATAATGAACAATAATTCAAAATACTAATAAATTGGCACTTTCCATAATTGAATTTATAGAGATAGTGATCATTCAAAATATTCTGCGGAATGACGAAACCATGAACTAAATTTGTCGCCATACCAGCATGTGACGTGATCATAATGTAATCGCAGCATTATAAGTATATTCTTGAGATAGGCGATATTCTAGCACAATCCTAGAAGAGTGAAATACCGGTCAAAAAATGTATTTGTTGAAGCTACAGTATTTTGTCGGAAGAACAAGATGAAATTGGAATATTAACGCTTTCGCTGCTGAATAGATAATGAGATTTTAATTGCCCCCTTTAAAATGCACGTTAATTACATCGATCGGCCGCCTGGTCATTACGCACCGTGTGCGTCTTCCGCGTCCAAAGTATTAAGCTATGATAAGACATTTCCGAAATTACCTCATGTTCTGACGGAAGACCTCTTTCCTGGTGTGATGCTCAATGTCGGTGTCGTATTTCCTGCTATGCTTTGTAACAAACCTAAAAAGATATCATATTTTTAGTGTAATTACCCAACGCTCTTATGAACCATAATCTATTAATTTCGATAAAACAAATCATACTTAATCATACAGACCAAAAACAATTACAAATTAGTGCATATCTCGACCAATGATCTTGATGTCAATTCATCATCATATTTACAACAAAAACACAAACCCTTTCTTCTCTCAAGAGACATTGTTGATTAGTATATTATGTAGCTTACTTGTGGAACTCGTGATCGACATGGTCGGTGGAAGTGGGCACGACAAACTCCTTCATTGGGTTGAAAGTGTAAACGTGGGCGATACCCGGACCAGGGAAACCGACACATTTACTAACTGAAATTAAAATTAATGACAAAATAGTTCAATATCTTCTGAGGCTGTAAACAAACGTACAGTATAAACTGCCAACCACAAAATTATGAACCTTCTATGGCATGTTATGAGAGCAAAGTTCAAGACCCAACGTCTGTAGCAAGTGGATACACCTCACACATAATTCATTGTGCTTAAAAATTGATTATTATCACTATTGATAACATCACAGTGAAACTATTTGTATCTATTTTGCCTGATGGTCTCAAAATACAGAGTAATCCAACTCGTGGTACGAATTTCACAGTCCTGTCGTTTGTAACCTGTCAAATATTTCACACGTATTTTTTGACATATTATCGTATATTGAAAATCTACAATTTAACACAACGGATCGTTTCTCTACCGCATAACGCATAAAAATCATACAATCATACTACGAATAATTACAAGATAAAAAGAACTTTTTATAAACAACGTTTTTAAATTTTCTGTTCCATATCCTAATCATATTATATATAGAAATAATACTGAAATGTTATTTTGACATGTCATATTGATTTCCATACTAACGCACGTATATATTAATAATTTAGTTGCTAGGACCCCCAGACCCTAGCAACCAATAATGGTGTCAAAATAACTTTTCATACAAAACAGAATTAACTGAAAATGAATTCAATCCTACTTAAATATGGCTAAAAGTATTTAAAAAATGCATTGGCATCGTGTTCTGATATATTCTAAAATTTTCAAATGTCTAGCTATTTGGGAAGTTAGTTAAAAATCTATTGCAAGATTTGTACCGGACAAAGAACCACCGGACGTAAAACCGGACCGGAAAAACGTTGTAATAAAATGGCAAATCTTCGACGGTCGTACTGCAAAAAATAAGGCTGTATTCGCAAGCTGATTAAAAAATTTGAAAAGACTGGTAGTGTTTTGGTACCCCTGATACCTGTACATGTTCGTCAACAAACATTGCTTCTGTAGCTGAAGAGCCAGAAATGTCGATTCCAAGAAGATCGCAGCTTGGCCTCTCATACGGCTCTTCACGGCGAATTTGCATAAAAACCTTCATCTACACCTTTATAATATACAATTCATGCAAAAATTACAGCTAATAGACAACGGGCAGCTTTGCAGATCCACCGATTCGGTCTTGGAAGAGCAGGCAACCGATGATGATTATTCAAGAAATATTACCTTCAAATGATGAGATATATTTTCACCTAAATGCGTACGTTGATACGCAAAACTGCCGCACATGGGACGAGGGAAGCCCACCGCCCACCAGTGATTCAAAAGAAGCCATTACATTCTGTGAAGGTTACTGTTTGGTGCGGTTTTTGGGCAGGAGGCGTCATCAGGCTGTATAGTCAATCGCGTCCGCTATAGGCAAATGATAACTGACTTTTTGCGACCGGAATTGGAAGATTTTCATACAGTTCATGGAACACTGGCTTTTTATTGCATGTAAAAAACATATTCATAGGTACCAGAACTTGGAAAACCCTTTATAAACACACTATTTTGAAATGTCTCAGAAACATTAAAAAAAAGTAAAAAACTGACATCAGTGAAGATCAACAACTAGCCATCACCTTATTAAAGTAATAATTATTTGAAAATAGCTTACTGTCAATATGAAACGTTCCCGGAGTAATCGGATCAACACTGTATTCTTCGTAATCCAGATAATAATGATCGTAATGTGATCCCAGCAGAGAATTAAATCCACGCATCTCATACCTGAATTAAAAAAATGTATTACAAGAAAGAAAGAGAAAAGTCAAATTAATTCGATGCATGGAAAATATTACAATAGAATAAGATGACTTTATCATTTCATCAACTTTAGACAGAGAACACAAAATAAGTGAAGTACCCAATATACGCCAAAAGAGTATTATAATGCCTGTACACGTGCATGGATTTACTGGCAGCAATAGTGCATATTTTAAACTATCGTGACAATAACTGTTTACACGTTAATAGTGCTGACTGTCTCTCCAATCTCATTCTTCAAGAGTAAGCGAGACGCGATGTTGTCATTTTATAGTACTATTTGACAGGTAGTGAAAATCGGTTAACCTCAAATTGAGTATAGTTCATTATTTATTTTGCCGGCGGGTTCGCCTCTGTCGTTCTACTGCGCAGGCGCAGATTGAAAAAATCCCTACTGTCGCATGAAAATGCAGAAGCTTCCAAACTTTTCTGATTCATGCATGCAAGCTTACAACTGCAGGATAATATACATGTTTACCCATACATTTTCTTGTTATGGCCGCGATAATACTTACTGTCAACAGTAAATCTATGCACGTGTAAACAGGGTATTAAGTTGGTAAAGCTGTACAATTTGACAAATCACATTTACCCAACATACAACACGTAGTATTAATTACATAATTTATATTAGGTTAGCTAATTTTTTTTCATATATAAATTGTTCTTCTAAATTATCATTCTTAGAGACTGAAAACTTTAACTTGGCGCTAGTGTCTTGGTGTAAGTATTGCCTTGTATTGCGAGCTATTAGTTTATCAAACCGCCACACTTGTCAGTCTATAATGTGCTTTTTCACACATCCAAAATATTAGTATTTCTTATCACAATGATAAAAAATGGACTTCCCATGTCACATCAGAACTATTTGTTTCGATAACAAATATATGTTGATCTGACTAAATTCTTGGGCTCTGGCTAAATATAAAGTGAAACGATGAAGTGACGACCAATCAAGCTATGCTTTTCTATCACTACAAGGGAATTAGGTTAGATTACATAGGATTATGTCGTGTTATAATTACCAATCACACAAAACAACACCTGCCAATTTGTCATGCAATGTTTTTAAGGCTTCATATAATATATATAGGTTTTTTACCTGACTGGAATTGGCACGGCATCACCACCACTTGTGAGTTTTCTGAACTTGATCCACATCGTGTATTTATTTGTCTTCTCGCCATACTTTTCAGCCAGTTGCCACTTCTGGGTCTCGTCTCCCCTGATTGTCTCTTGACCTGAAGGAATAAAACAATAATAATAAAAATTCAATAATAAAAGAGCATTCTTTCCCCACAGACAATCTGTTTATATTTCATAAACAGGTGAATACAGATGAATGAGCAAGTTGTCACAGTATTGTTGTCCTATTCTGCCAAAATATCTGCTTAAATACAGCCACATACAAATACATTGTATATTTATTAAAAATTGTTGCAAAACGAATTTTACATACATTGAAAGAAGGTTGCATATTGCAAATTCATGTTCATGTCTTTGAGTTATTTTGCCAACGTGTCCACATTAATATTGATAATTTTTAATAACATAAGTCGAACCACACATCTTCAACGTCGTCAACAATTATCGTCTACAGACTCAACAGTTCATCTTATTTCTTAATGGTCGATGTCTGCCAATCGTCTATCCACATTTAAAATAATAAAATGGCATATTAACCAAACAAGAATGGTTATATGTAAATTGTATGATGTATTACATTTCACCGTAGCACAGTTCACCGTGAACTTTCTTATCGGAAAGAGATGACCGTATAGCACCGAGATGAAAAAAGTGTTTTAGGTACAAGTCGGCTTACAGGAAGCCAGACGTAAACCTTGCCAATTTTCATAGTCAATTTTGGCAAAGTTCATTAATTCAAGAATGAAAACCTAACCTAATTTAACCTAATGAGATGTCCGGGGTTCCAGCGGCTAGCTCAGGTGTCCATCGAACCCCGGATTCACAAAAAAAAGGATATATTTATGTTTATTAAATTAAATAAAACCACAAAGTCTTTCTTGTGCGGGTCTTAGTGTTATATATTTTAATCTTTAGTTAGACAAGGTTATTTTGTAGTCTTTTTTACAGTTTTATATATTTAGTTTTTACAATTAGAGTCACAGGTCCGTACACATTTTACAAGGGACGATTACTGACTTTTTTTTCTTTTGAAATTCCCTGGACCCACGCCGACCAGTAAAAAGGACTCTCGTGATTGGCCAAATCCGATCGGATGATCTTTTTGATTTGGCGAATCACGAGGATCACCTCGACGCAGGCGCGCGGAATTTTAACGTTGCGCAATGCGCGGCAAAATTTACTAGATTTGAATACTTATATTTTATATATTATATTTAGTCTTAAAATTATCTCTTTCATCCATCATCATTTATCCTTTTTAAATTAAATTAAATTTATCTTAATTACACCTCCGCCCAGTATGTGATTTTCACACACCGGACGAAGGCCTTTACTTATGAATACAATATTAACGTAGTTGAGCAGGGAACCAGATCAGGTGTTTTATTCAATTGTTTATAGAGATCAGGGTAGCGGTTCGGCCCGTTTTTTATTTAATATTTACAGAAACCAACAAAAGCCTGTTAATAACAGGTGTGTGTCACTAACCTAACAAATAATCCAGTATATCGGCTATTTTCAAAATTTGTTTGCCGCTGGCTTCCTGTAAACAGTGTAAATAGGAAAGAACCGTGTTTTATTTAGACATAAATTTTATCTCAGTAGGTACTATACGACCCAAAGAGGATGGACGGTCTTTAAGATACTACCATATTATATTTCCGATACAACATTTCACGGTGATGTGTGATACAGCGAACTTCCGGACACGAAATACATATTATTAGGTAAAAAGAATATCAAAATTTCCCTCCAAAGAGACCAGAGTATAACAAAAGAAATGGTTCCTACCAGTATATTGGAACTGGGATAGATCAGGCAGAATGCTCTGGACTTCAATGCTGTTGTCTTCAGTTCCGTTGGTTAGAAGGCACGTCTCCACATTGTTCTGCGACTCTGTGGTGACGGGGGCCACTTTCAGACTTGTACCACCGCCTCCCACCGCCAGCTTTGACAACTGATAGGTTTTAACCATGCCTCCGTAGTAGTCAATTCGGGAACGGCCATTTCCACTGTCGTACCTGTGAATCATTAATAATAACGCAATTTAATAGGTCAGACTGCAACATTCGGTGATTGTTTTATTTACTATCATAACCATAATCAGTTTAATGATGTTAATTGTGTGGTGTCAAAGTAACTGTATAAATTAAAATAAAATACAATATGTTAAACATATTTATTCTACATAATTTAATAATGATTAGGACCGGATTCTTAGTAAGAATGGGCTTATTAATTTATCAAATAAACTAAATAATACAGATCGTCAGGTTTTTGAATTTAGAACTAAGCTCATCACAGTATAAAAAATATTGAATGATATGTCGAATGTTAGCATGCGGCACCCTAATTCAGCAGACAACTTATAGTGGTGGATCTATAGTAGATTTCATGCAGGAAAATGGCACTTTTAATCGTATATCTATCTTTAACTAAATGAAATATGTTTGACCACTACGATATACGAGGGGAGTTCCATAAGTTCGCGGAATGGGACTGAAAGAAAATATAATGTCACCGTACTGGCAGAAGTTGGTAAGTAACATATTGATAGTTCTGAGAAAACAGCAAATGAAAATTTGATCTTTTAGGATAGAGCCTCTAGCTTCAATATATATAGTTTCGTTGATCATTATGATATCAAAATATAAATTGATTTATGCTGATCTGATACAAATAAAGTTTGGAATACATAGATAAACAAATGATATTCATTTTGTTGGTTTTTATTTAAAAGGTTGCACTTACAAAGTTTTGCTTCTCAAAGAATGAGTGCAAGTATAAGAATAGATACTAAGATGTGAATTAGAAATAAACAGTGGATTGATGAAATTAAATCAAATTAAAATAAAATATCAACATTAACATGTAAAAATATTATAAAATTCGACATAAATGGATGTGAAATAAAAATAAATAAACATAAAAAGGTTATAGATATGGAAACAATGATTCATAAATTACAGAATCATTGGCACATTTATTTAAACAGTAAAAATGTTGTAGTCACAATCAATCGTAACAATTTCTATTTATATAAAAATCTCGTGTCACAATGTTTGTGGTCGCATTCCTCCGAAACGGCTCGACCGATTTTTATGATTTTTTTTATGTATATTTGTTAGGTATGAGAATAGGTCAACAAGTATATTTCATACCGCTAGGTGATTCAGGTATCTCTATCCAGAAAAAAATTTCTTTTATTTTTTTCAACGAAGACATGGGTGGTACCATATTCGCCTCTGCTGAGCAAAACATTCAATGCTCATATTAATGTTGAGTTCTGCAGTTCGGTGAAGAGCACCAAATACATTTGCAAGTATGTGAATAAAGGCAGCGATATGGCTGTATTTCAAATTCAAAATACCGATGTGAATGCTCCTCGATTGAATGACAATGACGAAATAATGCGCTACCAAATTGGCCGGTACATCAGCTCCAATGAAGCTGTCTGGTGTATCTTTGGTTTCCCAATTCATGAACGGGACCCAGCAGTTATATATTTAGCCGTCCATCTCGAAAACGGCCAGCGCGTATTTTTCACCAACGAGACAGCAATTGAGCGTACCATAAATCCACCAAAAACTACACTCACCGAATTTTTCGAATTGTGTAATCGTGCGGATACTTTCGGTGCCTTTGCACGAACATTACTCTATTCCGAAGTACCTCGCTATTTCACATGGAATCAAACAAAAAAATGGATGCCCCGCAAGCAAGGCACACCAATTGTTGCATGCCCCGGCCTATTCAAATCAAACACTTTGGGCCGAGTATATACAGTCAATCCAAGGCAGATTGAGTGTTTCTATCTGCGACTGTTGTTGGTTAATGTCACCGGCCCATTATCATTTCAAGATATACGCAAAGTGAATGGGCAACAGTATCCAACATATAAAGATGCATGCCTTGCACTCGGCTTGCTCGAAGACGACAATCACTGGGACGATATGCTTGCTGAAGCAGCATTGGGCTGTACAGCAACACAAATTCGTCTACTATTCGCTATAGTGTTGACTACATATTTCCCGGGACGAGCAGACACGTTGTGGGATAAGCACAAAGATTCAATGACTGACGATATATTGCATCGAATTCGTACACGGTGCAACGATCTAACGATTACATTCAGCGACGCTACGTACAATGAAGCATTGATTACTATCGAGGATATTTGCGTTGTCATTGCCAATTTACCACTCAGTCATTTCGGTATGAGTTCGCCAAATCGAAGTACTTCTGATTTAATGGACACCGAAATGAATCGTGAACTGCAGTACGATACTGTAGAAATGGCAGCGATTGTTACTCGCAATGTCCCACTACTGACTCATGAACAAAAAATCATTTACGACCGCATTATACTGGCAGTTTTGGCGGGACAAGGTGGATTCTTTTTTTTGGATGCACCAGGTGGAACTGGCAAAACATTTTTCATTTCGCTAATTCTCAAATAATGGCATTGCATTGGCTGTTGCATCATCTGGCATTGCAGCAACTTTATTGGATGGAGGCAGAACAGCTCATTCAGCATTTAAGCTGCCACTGAATATTCAAAAAAACCCAGACGCAATGTGCAACATAAAAAAACAATCGTCCATGGCCACAGTGCTGAAACAATGCAAAATTATCATCTGGGATGAATGCACTATGGCACACAAACATTCTCTTGAGGCGTTGAACAGAACACTCAAAGATATAAAAAACAACGACAAACTATTCGGCGGCACTCTGTTACTCCTTTCAGGTGATTTCAGACAAACACTTCCCATCATTCCACGTTCAACGTACGATGATGAGATCAACGCTTGCTTGAAATCATCGCCACTGTGGCGTAATGTTGAAAAAGTCCAGCTAAAAATAAACATGCGCGTGCAAATGCTACAAGATCCATCTGCTGACACATTCTCGAACCAATTGTTAGATATCGGCGATGGAAAAGTTGCTGTCTATGAAAATACTGGATGCATAAAATTGCTCATTAATTTCTGCACAATCCTTGATTCGCAAAATGCTCTCATTGACCGCATATTTCCCGATGTACGCACACAATACATAAATCATGCGTGGCTAGCAGAAAGAGCCATTTTGGCAGCAAAAAATGTGGACGTTGACGATTTAAACTTTAAGATACAGCAGTCGTTGCCAGGCGATTTGGTATCATACAAATCGATCGATACAGTTTGCGATGTCAACGAAGCTGTAAATTATCCAACAGAGTTTTTGAATTTACCAGGCATGTCAACACACCTCCTACGACTGAAAGTTAGATCTCCGGTTATTTTACTTCGGAATTTGAACCCACAACGGCTGTGCAATGGCACGCGATTGGTCATTAAAAAATTGATGAAAAACATTATCGAAGCCACCATTTTGAATGGCAAATTCCGAGCCGAAAATGTTTTGCTGCCACAAATTCCAATGATTCTTACAGACGTGCCAATTGAATTCAAACGCGGTCAATTTCCTATTAGATTGGCATTCACAATGACAATCAATAAGTCGCAAGGCCAAACGATGTCTGTTTGCGGCTTAGATCTGGGCACACCATGTTTTTCACACGGACAATTGTACGTGGCATGTTCTCGCGTGGGCAAACCATCGAGCTTATTTGTGTTGGCTAAAGACGGACTGACAAAAAATATTGTACACTCAATGATTTTCTTTATTTCATTTTCCTACTTTAGGATAAAAAATATATAACTTTTTTTCACTTTACATTTAACTTTTAAGAGATCAAACAATGAATATGTTATCGACGGTCATCGTCTACAGTGCTCCATTCCTCTTTCTGTCATAGATCCCATCCCCACACACTTACAATACATTCGTTATTTTTTATTTAACAACCAAAATATTTACTAGAAATAATTTAGATGGCAGAACAACGTTTGCCGGGTCAGCTAGTTTTATTATAATAATTAAACCACAAAAATATTGACTTAAGGTAAAAAAAATCTAATCGACATGTTCCTCATTATCTTCAGTTCCCGTTTCTGGTAGTGTGTCTACTTTGTTTTAGATGCCGGTAAACTTTTATACCATCCATGCAGTTCTGTTGGAATCACTTCTAACTTGCAAAGTCGTTTGAGATCCTTTTTCTTAGCAATCGATATAGGAAGTAGACTTTTGTATGCTGGTTTAAAATTATTTCCAGATTCAAGACTTCTTGCGGCTCTACTTATTGTTATGGTCGTAAATATTTTTTTATATTTACCATTATGATCGTATCGATATTGAATTATATGAGGAAGCTCTTTTTCAAATTTTAAACATTTTATTTTTAGCCAATAAACTTGTTTCTATCCTCATCTAATTTTCTATCACTAATTGTACCCTTGGATAATGCGGCAAAATCGAAAATTTCAGAAAAATCTAACTGCCTTGTCTTATAAGGGCGAGCAGATTTACGATTTCTCGTGGAACAGGCAAAGCGGAAAATATTCAGCAAATCTTTGAGGCTTTCACGGTTGTTTTTTTATCGTAGTAGATTTTTGGGTTTCCACCGTCCATCTTCCTTCTTTCCTCGACGTTTTATTACATTATCACTCTTGATAATGGCCTCTGCAATGAGCCCGAAACGTTGAGGAAAGAAGGAAGAAGGACACACGGTGGAAACCCAAAAATCCACTACAATATTTAGGGAATTCATGGAATACCCAGACACATGTTTTTTTTCTATGTTCGATTGCGCTGTGGACAGAATCTACGTCCATATGTGTATGACCTGATTCTAGGAATTTTTGCTTGATCGTAGATATTCCTGTGGTAGTTACGATATGTAGGAGAAATGCTGCAATATTCTGATTTCTGTTCTGTCCGCCGCATGTATCATAGAATAATCTCAAGAAATGAATTTCAGAAGGCAGCTCCTAAGTCAAGTAAAATAAAGCACTTCCAACTTCATTACTTCCTCTTTTTCCATTCAATTTAGTCCAAGAGATACAATAGGCATCGTTTGGTGAGACAGCTTCGTAGACGATTAAAGTATAAACATTAATTTTCCTTGAATAATACATTTGGGAAGTTAAGTCAGAAGGAATTTGCGAAGCACTTTCCATGTCAAATGTAGCAGACATGAAATTCCGATCTGTCTCGCATCGCTTTTTATCAATTTCTTTTGCTTCATTACATTCCACCCATCTCTGCTTATGACATTGATATTCAACCTCTAAAGAAGCTCTTACTGTGCCAATTGCATTTTTTTGATACCCTTGACAAAGAGTGCAGAGATCTTTTTTTGGTTTATAAAACGAGATGTTGTAATTTTGACCAAAGATGCGTTTACACGTTATGAATGAAACAAAATCAACTTTCTCGTCCTTACATTCAGCAACATTTATAACTCATACAATTTACCAATAGAAAGTGACGCATCCAAATATTTTTTCGATGTTGTTTTCTAGCAATAATGTGATTCAGTCACAGGAAACTTTTAAATGTGATTTTTAACCCTAGTGACCGTTTCTTCGGGGGTTTTGTTTATGGGGGTGTGTTTTCCTCGTTGGTCAGGTTTGCCATTTAGACCTAAGCAATTTTTTGCCTTGAACACATTTATTATAGGTCCATCACTAATGTGCAAAGTGCTCATAAAGAATTTTTAACACACACGATGAGCAGTTCCGTTTTTTTTCAAGTAATATGATCTGGATAATTTATGATTCGGTCTAATATTCGCAATTTTTTTTCGAATAGGAGGATTTTCATTAATATTATTAAGGTAATCCTTTTGTCTTGAATAATCTAAACTCCAAAATGATTGACAAATCTCATCTCCGGAAAATATATTTGTGCATCGAAATCTACATGTATCACAATTAATTTCTTTATGCAATTTGCCTGGCATTTCATGATCACTTCCTTTCTTGTTTTTGTATGGTAATCCATTTTTATGGAGAGATTTATTAACGTTGACTGCACAATTACTGACGATTACAGCGAACTGACATCTACGTAAGATTGACATTCGACACATTGCTGTCAGGCACAAATCAGTAAGTGCACACCTACTTCTTCCAGTCTATTTTTTGATAGTAAAGAATATTATGAGTGGCTTTTAACGGGAAGTGACTTTACCAACAATTGCTTGTCTATAATTTGCATTAAAGTACTTACCAATAAAATAAATTGCTATTTCTTGAAAAACTGGAATAAAAATTGCACCTACTGAGTTATTGCAGACGAAGACTTGATACCCAAAAATCTCGCTGTACACTTAACTCATTTTTCTCAATTTTGTCACCTACCAACTTCTGCAAGTACGGTGACGATATATGTTTTATATTTTTATTTTTCAATATAATCTCATCGGACATGAATACACTTCTTAGGTCTATCGATTAATTTTTCTATACCTTCATAAAAATAATTTTCCGATTTGCCTTCAAAATGCTCGTTTACGGTTACCTGTAGAGACTCATCATCATCAAAATATTTCCACGTAAGTCTTTCTTCAAATTTAGAAACGGGTGATAACCACTAGGTGCCAGATCAGTACTGTAAGATGGGTGAGGTAATTCATGGAAGCCGCATTTTCTCATAGCAGATTTTTTTTTCTGCTATTCTATTAATTCTATTCTATTCTATTAAATTGTTGTTTATTTGCCAAAAAACATTAATTTTAATTCTAGAATTCCTATCTCATGTTATTGATGACATTACTAATTCTGGTAGAAAAAAAAAATGACGTAGATACTTGTTTTGAAAAATATACATTTATTATGTATAACTAAATACGCAGACTTCATCAATAGGTCAACATTGATATTGATATGAAGAGAAAAATTGACGAGTAAATTTATTTCAAAACCGCTATCAGCTGTCGCATGACACCTTCTAATCGCATGACAGCTCGCTTATTCTTGGCAAAGGTCAATATGTTACGCCGATAAGTTTGTCTTCGTAAAAGTAAACATCAAATTAGTAAATAAAATATACTTCAATACAATGATAATAATACAATTATTATTGATCGATTCAGTCACATATTGTTTCAAATCCATTCATTTATATAATTATGACATTGATTAGAGTTATAACCTAAATAATCTGTAAAAATTAACTTTTATATCACATCGCCTGAATCAATAAATTATGGAGATGTATCACAATTAGAAGATGGTACAGGAGAATGACGAAGATCTCGCAGGACAGGTGTTAGCAAATCACAGCTTGCGAGTCAGATGTGCCTCTTTGTAACATACGCATCACTATTCATAAATATTGAATGCGGAAATAAATATACTAAGAGAAATCCATAAATTACGAGTAGTTCAAGGTGGCATGGAAAAGTGCATATTGGGCATAATATGGAAAGACCACAAAAGAACTCAATGGATAAGGAAGCTAACAAGAGTACGTGCTGTGATACAGATCGCTAAGCAGATGGGCTGGACATCTCATACGTCATACAGCAAGGGGCACTAAACAACCAAATGGTTCGGTGGATGTACGTAGCAGCGAAGAATTAGGGAGTGAAACGAGAGGAGGGACATAGGGGAGACCTTCATCCATCAGTGAATTAGCCCTGGCTGATGATGACTTAATTTGATAAATATTAGTTCTATTTTTTTTATGCCCATATTGGCTGAGCGGATTACGCGTCTGTTTATACTGTCATAGGTCCCGGGTTCAAATTCTGGGTCTAGCAAATACACATATTGTTTTTCAATTTGTGTTCAGAGTATGGACCTGATAGGATGAGTACGTGGATAACATCTATTCTCGTAAAAAAAAATGTTAATACAAACCTCCACTCCGTGGAGGCCCATAATATTATGATTTTATAACGGTTTTAAATTATTTTTTTTTAAACAATTATTCCTAGTCAATAATCCTGTATTAATGAAGTTTTAAATATTTTAAACATATGAAACAGATATTTAGAAATATGTAATAATGTTTATTAATCCTTTCCACGCGGACGGTATACCTGTTATTTAAATGCGGTAATTAAATGCTCCGCGGTCAACAAGTTAATAAAAATATATTTGGACATTGTATGCACAACATATATATTATGTACCTAAGTACATACCGAAAAAGAATGACAATTTACTTAGTGTGATATTTGGCATTGGATTTCTTCAATCAATATTTCATAGTTAGGAATGTATGTCGATATTCCTTTTCTTAAATAATCATTTAAATTTTTATTAGTGAGTCGCGACCGAGCCCACGGTCACAAGGTTGGAAATCCCTGCATTGCAACGCATCATAAGGGACCGAGAGGAATGGAATCAGTTTGAAAGGATTTCATCCCAATGTAGTAGTTATAATTTACTGAACAAAATATCCAAAATAGTTAATAAGCAAGTTACCTCCTTTATCCAAGTAATTTGTAACAATAAAAATATGCCATTGACCGTACATTATGTAGGTACATTAAAATATTAAAGTAAATACCCACCAGGCATAGAAAGGTTCTTTCAGTTCAGCATAAGGAATAAGTAGAACTCCCTTCACAGTGTATGTAGTACTCCATTCCGGTGGAGATTTAATATCCTCTGTAAAACAAATACACATGCAATTATAATTAGATTTATTTTATAATAATATCATATTATTAGGTCAGTAGGTGGCACAAACTACTGTCTTATCTTAGAGTAGTACAACTTGGTATGGAGAGGTGCATGCTGGGTATAACATGTAAGAACAAAAAATTTTAAAATTGATAAGGCAACCAATAATGGTATGCGATATAGGTAATAGTTTTCTAAAATGGAAATGGACAGGATTCATAGCTCGAATAAGGGATAATAACTAGACAATCTAGTATTCCGGTGGTATCCAAGAGATAGAAAACGTCTTTGATGAAACAGACAAGTACCGCAGAAGTAGACAAATGGAATCAGCTTAAAGATGCCCTCGTCCAGCAGTAGATTGATCCAGGCTAATGACGATGATTAAGTAGATTTACTTTTTTGATACAATCAAAATAAAAAATTGTGGTGGGTAGTTTGGTAATTTTAAATGAATGATCAGAGGAAACGGCAAGTTACATACATACATCACAATATTCCAAGTTGAAAAAACTGTTAACGGGTTTATAATTGCTGCAACCTCAGATTGCATTGCTGCAAGTTCAAAATTTATCTGACAATCATACATTTATACAACATAAATAAACAGTATTGAAAATAGTAGGTACCTGAAAGGACTATTCCCACAAGGAGAAACGACGAAAGCAAATGAAGCAATATCATTTTAGCAAAATTTAAATTGTGAGTAATTATTTCACTTGCTACACCGATACTAATTACGACGTAGTGTATAGTAAAATCGACCGACGACAGCTAGAATCGCGAATCGACTAAAACATTAGGTATTCTATAGTACGCAGCTAATGTAATTAAACCATCAGCGCTCTCCTCAAATAGGGAAAAATATGCGATATCGTAACGACATGATAAAACTTGGTGCTCGCGATTTGTTTATTTTATTTACCGTTCAAATCAATAATTTTGTATCTTAATTTTTAAATAAACCAAAATAACAAAAGTATGACATTGACGGTCAGCTGCTATTGTTGCTAGTCGCTATAAATAAATAGTTTTGTTACATTTTCTATTTCCAAAAATTATCACCGTTAAAATTTTTGTGATTTTTATTAGGTATTAATTTCGTTTGGCAATTCTTTTAAAAGCATACGTAGTAAAATGAAATATACCTAGGTAGGTACGTATCTTTTTTCAAAAAAATCAATCTTTCAATTTGATCGATGTATGTCAATTTGCAATAATACAAAAATATTATTTAATTTAAACTTTCAAAATACGTGTAATAATAACTTTCGCAAAATATTTTCACTACCTCTTCTAGAACCTATCTTTTTGTTTTGGTTAATGTATAAAATATATCAAAGTAGCCCTTAAAATCTAAAATAGTTCTATTCTCTATACATATTGTCTGCGTCGTGCAACTTCAGCATTTTGACATTGACACTGACAATTGAAGCCTGAGTCATACAGTCTGTGTTTATATTCATTTTCGTATTAAATAATTACTAAAATGGTACGCAACTATTCTGTATTACTTAATTGATAGCTCCGTTATTATGTTATTACAATAATTCCTAACTTTATTCAATAGGCGACCGAAATCGAGGACACATTAAAAAGAATTCACGCCCACAAAGGCGTAGTTGGCACGATCATCGTCAATTCTGAAGGTTTGTTCAATTCTGTTCGTTGCCTTAGCAACCAACAGCTTATTAATTTGACTGCATCCAATTTTGTGTTTTATTTGTTTGACGACTGTCTCCTAATCTGGGTGTATAATCGTTGACTTGAAAAAAAACGAGGCTTTTCAAAAGTGTTCTAACAGCCCATTTGGCAATTTAATTCTTTCCTAGAAGCCTGATTCATATTACATATTGAGATTTTAATACACTGACCAGCTCATATGAATGACAAAGATATAAATACTATTGCATTTTCAACATTGTTCAATCTTCAGAGAAATTACTATAAAATTTCTTGGAAAACATGCTGATTTCTTATTTTTAAACACCACTTTGTTGCTTTTTAACATTTCACTTCGACTTTTGTACTCCCGAATTGTCTACCGTTGATTAATATCTCATTTTTGTTAAATTGTCATATAAGAACGTTTTCCCCAGAATTATAGATTAATTTTGTCATCAGTACCCACTTTATTTCTTTCTACTTGCACAATTATATACCTACTGAGATTTCGGTTTTTGGCAGATTGATCAGACATATTGGACTCCACTGACACCTGCAATGGCTTACTTTGATTTTAATTTAGACCTATTAAAGAGTGATTATTAAACTGCATTGTTTCCATTTTCTAACAAGGCAGCCATAAATCATATTGTAGATATGCAGGGAAACTGATTAAATTGTTGGTATTTTAGAATTTAACAAATGAGAAATGTCTGTTGTCTTTATATCTTAACCATTTCCTAAAGAATTTAGCAGGGCTATTCTAATATGAATACAAGAAATAAAAATGGCACTAAGTACCAAAAAGTTGAATTTGAGATATAGCGGTTTTAATGAATAATTCGTTTATTTTTTATAAAAGCACTATTTTTTTAACTTTTCAATAGATTTAGCATACAATCTTAATATCATTAGAAGAAAAAAAATACAATTTATAATTAAACTTTCTAAGAAAAACACGTTTGAACAACGACATTTTAGAAACGCAATACGTCGCAACACTAATTTCTTAAAATAAGCACTAAATGCTTCGCTCTATATCGGTAACGAGGAACTAAGTCTCAATGACACATATTGTTATTAACTTCTTGTATTTATAAGAGATAGGAAACCTTTTACGTATCTGAATAATCAATTAATACTTAACTTAACCATTAATAGTATAATTAACATGATGATGACATTTTGTAATAGATGTTCACAATTACTCATAAAAAGAATGACTGTATTAAAATATAACATATTATATTGAAACCTTTGGTGAGTGTACACTGCCTGAAGATGCCGAAAGGCGAAACCCGGGTCGCAAAAAATTACTTAAATGGAATATTACAAAACTGAAATCGATTAGAATTTAAAGAATTATAATATGAATTGAACTGTGAAATGGCCAATGAAACTATTTTTTAGAAGCAATCATCAATCTCCGACAAGGACAAAGGATACGCAAATTATACAAAAACTCCTTTTTTATTATTTTTAAATACAAACCTAAAGATATTATGCCATCTCTTTCTAAATCTTGATTTAGTTGGAAAACCCAATTTCTGTATTGATACTAACAATATCATATTCTTTCATTTTCGTCATATTTTTAAAGGTATTAATAATTTTCATTTTATTTTTTATAACTCATGTTCCAATATGCGAGATTTTTTTTTATACATACCTATATTATGTTTTTTTCGTGTAAGTATACTTGTTTTATGGCACTAAATACATTTTTGTTTATATTTATTTTTCTAATTTGGATTCCATGTTACATTATTGTTTTTTTAATTTCGTAAGATAAAGATTTTCTAAAAAATATTGTTTTTTGACAATCCTACCAAATATTATCACAATATGACATCATCTTCAACTAGTTATTTTCGAAACTCACAATATTCTTATGGCTTATTTTATAATATGTTCTCATATGCAATTCTAGTATATCATAATTTGAAAACGGTTGCCAATCTCTGATAAAACCTTGACGAAAATTAAAATATGACTTGAAAATTTAAATTAGCATTTACCTCATTATTTGGCGGTTTTCTTGCAGATATCACTTTATTAACACATGATACATATTCTTTGCCGGCGTCTTTCAGTTTTTTTCTCGCACAATTCACACTCTTTTTACCATTTTTACGACGTTTTATAACATTAGGACAAGACGCTAAAACACCATTCTCAGCCATTTTGATACTAATGTCAGTTGAAACAGAACGGCACTTAGTGCCAATTTTAAAACTAATCACGCTCCCTCTTACACCCAGAGCCATCTTTAAATATCCATAGAAGTTTTAATAATGTTTTTTGGTACTTAGACATGTATTTAGGATATTGGCGATGGCACATAGAATATTTCTGCATACTCAATTTTTTTTTCAATTTTCGGGCACTTAGTGCCATTTTTATTTCCTGTATTCATATAGGCATTACTTAACTTCAAAATCACTTAAAAAAGTGATATGTTGTATTCCGGCAGTTAATTATTCTGAAATATGAACTGTCAGGCGTGAGCTTTTTTAATGCGGATCGAGATGACCGCATTTACTGGTTTAGAGTGAAATAGAGTACGACAAGTACATATTGAGAAGCGGTGATTTTGTAAGTAAATAGTAATTTGCAACACTATCACTACTACGGTCTCCACCCCAACTCAACGCCATAGGTACCCATGCACGAAGCTCCGCACGAGTTCACACGAAGTTGGCTTATTTCCCAACCTAAACATTACCAATTATGTATTGTGGCCACCTTGGATTTGGAATTGTCATGCTATTTTGGATCAAGAAAAATAACGAAAACATGTTTACTAGTTATGATGGCCCTGCAGTAATTTTTATTACTCTCTCAAAGTTATGGTTTTGTCATAAAATTGTAATAAATAATATTAATTTCACACATATTTGCATTGCAATTGTATAAAACTGACCACTATGTTTGTGACTAATAATTTTGGTATCTGAATGCGGCAAAATAAAATAACAGTCATGTGATTGATAGAATACGGCAATGCTTAGGCCTTGTGCACATGGCGCGTATTGAATCGCGCGCATTCCAGGTACATATGACCTTATTGAGCCGTCCACACGCACCCGCGCCGTGACGACTGTCGCGCGCGGTCGAGGTATAGGTGACCACATGCACTCGTGGCGAGACACTAGCCATTTGGGCAAGCCTTACTGAGCAACCAAAACTACACATTTGTGAGAACTGATGCAATTTATCAATTTTCTCTTGCATGTTAGAAACAGGGTGAGTAAATGTCCAATGTTTGTGACCTAAATTTAAAAAGTTGTCACGACACTCCAAAATATCTTTATAAAATAACTCTTAACTGGATGTATGCCTTAAGCGCGTTTTCGCACTCTACAAATCCGTGCATGCAAGGCCGGCCATAGAAAATGAATGTGCATACACGCTGCACTTTACTCACGAAGCCCAAGTCGGTTGTTTTTACACAATATACTGCTAAATATCTCTTGTAATCATTTTGACATTCTTCATGATATATTTTTAAATGTTTCTAAGGCTTTATTTTATCATAGAAATTCGTGGCCCGCCGGGTACCACCATTCTAATACCACACCTACATTTTCAAAACCATAATAATGCAGTTTTACAAAATATACTCAGTTAAATTAATAACTTCTAAGTAATAAGTATTACGAGCGGCTTAAGCGTCAGCCTATAATGTCGTGGGTCCCAAGTTTGAATCCTGGGTCTGGCAAATTCACATATTGTTCAATTTGTGTTTGGGTCAGAGTATGGACCTTATAGGTTGAGCAAGTGGCCAACATTCATTTCTCGTAAAAACAAAAATCTGTTAATACACTCCATAATATTATCTTGTTAGATCAGACATTCTTTCTCTTCTTCTTTCGACCATTTCCGATCCTAATAGGATCATATGGACCTCCACAGAGTAGAGGTTCGTAATTAACAGATTTTGTTTTTTACGAGAAATGGATGTCAGCCACTTGCTCAACCTATTAGGTCCATTGAAAATGAAAAAATTGAAAAACAATATGTGTACTTGCCGGACTCAGGATTCGAACATGGGACCCTCGGCGTGATAGTCCAACGCTTAAGCCGCGCGGCCACCGTGGGTGTCAGACATGATATGTATAAAAAAAAGTTATATTATGTGAATATATTATATTGCAGGTATTCCCATCAAAACGTCACTCGATAACGCAACGACAGTTCAATATGCCGGCCTTATTAGTCAATTGGCAGACAAAGCCAGAAGTGTTGTACGAGATTTGGTAAGATTTATGATGCTCATTACTGGTTTTATAATATGGTTTTGTTCAGTGGATGAAGCACATAACGCATCTGAAATACTCTGAAACAGGTGTGGCAAATTCATTTGTTTCTGTTATCTATACACTGATAGAATATTTGAATACAATTTCCAAAGCATATAATAAGTATTTTGACATGTATGTACTACATTACATAGCGGTCATTAACTTTACTTTCTAGTTTGTCCAGATGATTCACAGAAAGTTTAGCTGGACAAAAAATAATCTTATATTATTTTGATTCCAGGATTTACAATTTTTTGTTCACTTTATGGTTGCTGCATTATTCAGAAATGGGTAAAAAGAAAAATCTACCAATCTAACTCTGCGCTTAATTGACTATTCTTTAACTTGCATTATCCAATTACCAAAACATTCCAATCAGTGATGAATGTTATTTTTCGTGATACATTGCATTATGTCGAGTGATCATCATTTTTTTTCAATGTCAGCGCCTGAACACGTGCATAGATTTAATGGTACTAATTTCACAATAACTATTTACATGTAAAAATGCCAACCAATCTCATTCTTCAAGAGTAAGCGAGACGCGATGTTGTCAATTGTATGGTACTATTTGACAGGTCGTGAAAATCGTGTTAACCTTAATATGGGTCTGCGCAGTGTAGTTCGTTTTTTTACTGGCAGGTGCAGATATTGCAGTCCAATTGTTAGGTGAAAATTCAGAAGCTTCTGAACTTTTTTGATCCATGTATGTGATCTTGCAATTTCCACGATAGTACATGTTTACACATGAATTTTTTTGTTATATCCGCGATAATAAGTATTTCGAGAACAGTTTTAAATCTGTCCATGCATGCACTCGATCTAGTATGCTCTGGAATGTGGTGTTATGACATTGTGTGTAATACTGAGCACAGAGCTCCTATATTATGATGAAACACCTCCGCCTTGTCGAGACTATTGTCAGCCTAAATTTCATTATTATCAAAATCAGATTTTTATTGAATTACACTATGTAGTATTATCGACCATCTACAAAATTCTTGCGCCCATAACACGTATTACGATTTAAAAAATCAATCCACAACGGAATTTTGTTTGTCCAATGGACAGCTTTGCAAACCTCGTACGTACCAGGAATCCGGTCTTTTCTTTTTAATCTACAAAATTCCATTTGAAATTATAATTTAACAGCCTTTACTGCAGTCCTGTAGACCATCCTTTTGAATAAATTCAATTTTTGCATTTTGTTAGTGGGTCAGAACATTGTACATTTTTAAACATATCTCATTTAAGTTTCTTGAATGCGGGGCACCATTATTAGGATACAGCCTAAATAAGATAAAATTAAGTAATTTACCTTGGAATTATCTACTATTCTAAAAATCTTGGCCACTGGGCTATTTATCGGCTATCAAAGTGACTGATAATACATACTACCAGCCAGTTGATTGACAACTAGATGAAGACATCATCATGTAACTCCAATCTTCAATGCTCATGTTTCCTAACATATAGCTGCCACATATCTCAACCAACTTGCTACCACCTTACCCTTACTTACTCCATGGTCACTAATGCATTGCTTATGGGCAAATGCCCCTCTTATTGAAAATTATTAATGTAGCATTTTGACTTTTTTTATTTCGAACTTGTCTCATACTTACCATTTTGTTACAGGACCCAAGCAATGATCTGACCTTCCTTCGAATCAGAAGTAAGAAGCACGAATTGCTCGTAGCGCCAGATCGAGAATTCATACTAATGGTGATACAGAATCCAACCGATTGAATAGTCATATCTCAATAGTTTTAAAATGTAACATAAAAAATTGCAAGTTGTACTCTACTCAAGATTATTTATATTATTTTTTTGCGCTGCTCATATTTCTATTTATAAAGGTGATAAAATAAAACAAGTTTTTTTTAAATAAGATGTCTTTATTTTTATTAAAATGTGACCCTGTAAAACAAAACCAAAACCATTCAAAGTTAAAAAAAAAAAACATTTTGCAAGGTGTGGTGTAAAATACCCATTTTATCAAATGATGAATTTAAAACTCTTAAATTTGTTTTATATAATTTTTTCTACTCAATGTTTTCACATGATAGACAAATAAAATAAAGATGCATACTCACATTTGATGAACTTCTTTCGCCTTCTCATTAATAAACTAAGCAGTCATTTGCGATGGCTATTTATATATTAAAAATAATTTATATGCCGTTTATATAACATAACGAATGAATGAGCAGTTTTATACCTGTCTAATTGTTGATATTTAATATAATATATGATTTTAAGATGTCATTTTTAAAACTGCATGGCTGGCTATAACGACATAAAAATTGTCACCTTTTTTACTATTATGGTATGGAGGCATTCAATCTGAAGAAATTTCTTTTAACTATTTTTTAAACGACTGTTCGAGACAAAAGTTTATAAGTCGATTTATAAATGAGGCATGTAGTTTGATTTATGTTTAACCGCAAATCTTTGGGAAAACAACACATACAGTGAAGACATAATAAAAATTTGTGTTTAGGTTATGTAACTATTTTTATTGTTGAATAAGCTTGATACACATATTTTAAGTTTTAGAAAAAATTCACAATCACACAATTATTATTAAAAATAGAAAGTAAGATTATTTTTAACAATAATTTCAATGTCCTACTGACTATGTCAACTTTATATCGGATTGCCACACTAAAAAAACATAATTTAATTCATTAATATATATTTTTAAGTGAAAAGCTGCAGTTTTATTTCTTAGAACCAGGTTTTGAACGTACGAATTTCATAAAGACGTTTCGTAACTTTGGTACACAATACTTTAGCGTTTATCGTGAAAGTTGAACATTTTATTATCAAGAATTAATTACACAAAAATAATCTTTTCTAATTTCTTTAACAATCGAAATACGTGATTTAGTTAAATAATGTATAATAAAAAAAATGTTACATTCATACAGTATTTTTAGATGTAATGTTAGTACTGAGAAACGTTGACAAATTTTTAAGTCTTAAAATATTTTTACTCATTACAAATAGTTGTTTTCATAAAATTCCGATGATCGTTTATCAAAATTAACAAGAAACATTTTTAGTTTGGGACATTTGACTTTTAGAACTAGAATTATAATTTTGCAAAGTACCTTAACAATAAAAAGCTTCCTATTTATAAGTCTATGTTATTTGTAATGAATTATTTATATTTAGCAAGGATGCAAAGTATTTTTAATTAGAAGTACTTTAAAAATAATGTACGCTTACTTAGATGGATTTTTAATTTAAACATTAATAATTAATGAGGTACTCGTACATCAACCATCAAAAGGATTGATAAAAAAACATTAATCGATCTAATTGAATTTTGAAATACACATTTTATACAATATATTTTAATTACTTTGACTTTGTATCAAGTTTACATGCAGTTTGTAAAAGTACAGGTGAGTCAATATCTTTAAAAAAAAAAATTACACATGGGCGGTTAAATGTTTTTTTTGTTCGTTTCTAAAAAAGGTAACAATATAATAAGATGAAAAGATGTGTAAAACACTGAGTTACATTAATTCTATATTACAGCACGCTAAATTTATTTAGAAGAAGTCGTAAATAATTAACAATACTTGTGAATATTTTTATTACTACATACAATAATAAATTTTGATAAATATGATTCGCACAAACTTTACGTGGGTAATTATTAATCTTTATTCTTATTTATACAGTCAGTTTCGTTACAGTTTTATTACAGTAATAAGTTTCGCATCTTGTTATTTTACGAAGACAGAAAATATTTAAATTAAGACAATGAGTTTTAATAATTTATTTATTTATTCGTGACAATCTCAGTTCTCCGTTACCTTAATTATTTTTAATAATAACTTTTAAACGCCACGTGTGTGTATATTATTTTAACTGTTAACGTTTGATTAACGTCTTGTCACGAAACAAAACTCAAATAACAAAGTTTAAAATGTCAACTAGAAAACTGAGGTCGTCATTTTCAGACATGTATTACAACACTATATTTTAAATGTTTAGTCCAACTATATTTAACGAAATGACGGTGAAAATTAGCCCCTAAACTTTATAGTAATAATACCTTAAATATTATTATATAATGAGATTAGCTACGCCTAATTTAAGATGGATTCGGGGTGAACAGAAAATATTAAACCTAAGTGCCTCCAAAAGTTATTCAGTAAGTTTGAATATTAATCAATATATTATTTTATATTTTACTATACCTAAGACTTAATTCATTATTGAAATTACTAAACAAAACTTGATTTAATTAAATAAACAAATAAAAAATCCAGTTTTTTAGCCTACAGTGTTATATAAATATTTTTTTAAATGAAAAAAGTACGTACAAATGTAGATTGCTACTGAATGATGTAAATGACAAATATCATATTGTTCAATAAATCATTAATATTTACGCATTACCATAGTGATCTACATTGGTTAGGCCAAATTTTTTCCACAAGGTAGAAGTTTTTTTGGATATATGCCTATTCTTAAATTTACATTTACGCTTTAAAGGAATATTTAAAAGAATATGCAACATCCTATGAAGCAGTAAAAATAATCTAAATAAACATCTCCTCTCAATAATGTCAGTTATATTCTAAACCTAATGTCATAGCAATATTAATAACTAACGCTACCGTTGTTCAGATATTTATATAATATGCGAAGTCGGAAACGACACCATAATGTAGTGTCAAATTATAAAAAATAAATGCGACAAAAGCCATTGTGTCTCATTCAAATAGAAAAAATAGAACACCGCTCAGAGGCTGTGAACATCTCGGTGTTAAATATTTCAACTGACAGTGTTGCAGAGACGGATAATGACCCTTGAAAGAAGATAAAGATCGGACTGCTTCGGAAGGAAGTTTGGCAGCAGCATGTGTTTGTTTTGTTCGTTGGCGCAAAGCGACTCACCTGCCAATGGCGAGTGTATTAACTTACATGAAAGGGAAGTTGAAGAGATTACGGAATCGGTGAACCATGGGGCAGCGGACTTTGCTGCCTCTGGTGCGGCACTATCCTCTTGGACGGTGCCTTCTGCTCATCCTACAATATCGTTACATCAATTAATACATTACAACTGACACTGACCGTATGTAGAAAGAAATTTATCTATTTAAACAAGTAATTCAAATCAATGACATTAATATGGACGAATCATGTGGAAAAGAAAATGACACTCACTTTATTGTCGGGTCTGCCGAATGGCATAATCTGTTCTAACGCCATTACAATAAAGGTGATATTGCTATAAATTCCTGATGCTTTTTGTTGGGTCTGCCGAATGGTTCGGTTCGAACGGCTTCGCTCAAATGAACATTGACATTAGAAACACTGCTCGAACGCCATTACAATAAATGTCATATTGCTATAAATTCCCGATGCGTGATATCGCATAACGGAAATTGCATGACGCCTACATATACGTGCGAATTTATTTGCTAGCTACTGTATTGAGTGCGTCGTCCATTAATAATGCCATTGCTTCAAATGGATTATTAAAGAATATAACAGAAAACAATCCGCGAGGGAATTAAAGTTTCCGGTGTCGTATTCTTTTTACAAGAACAGACTTACAGTCCATGACTTATCGTCGCTATAGGATTGGTTTGTCGAATATTCGTTTTTGACGAAATCAACCTTTTAATGCAGAATGATTTTTTGTATCTAAATGGACCAGAACCATCCTTTTCTTTAAATTACTTTGTAATGAAAACAGCATTCATATGCTGTAAAAACAATGATTTAAATACCTTCATGTATTTAAATATAGGATAATCAAATTTGTTTTTTGTCTCCTGAACATTTGACATTCGGTCTATTCGACAAACCAATCCTACAGCGATGTTATGCTGACGCTTGTGAGTAATCGTCTACCTTATTTAACAATTACATTGATTCAGGTGAACATTCGATCGTCCCAACGCTTGTTTCGACTTTTTTTGTTCTTAGCATTTATTGTGTTACTGGTGTTCAAAATTGTAAGTATACTAAAAAATATCTATAAGTCAGCAGGCTGGCTACACTTAACAATCTCCTCATTTTTTCTTATTTCAAATATCACCACAAACTATTGGAGATTGTATTTGAACAATGTAACAACTTATTAATACTATCGACCAAGGCTACTTGAAAGAATTTAAATTCTAACGGATTTAACAAGTTGATTGTTATCTACTAGCATAATATTGTGTTTTATCAGGAATGAAAACTGGAGAAAAAGGTTATGCAGCTTAACATGACATCGAGTACCACACGCCAGGAGACAGAACTTTAACTGGAATCATTGGGAACAGAGCTACCTACATATTTCGTTCATGCCAGACAGTTAGTGGGAATCATTGAGTCTGCTCATTTAATTGGAGCATTATTATAATAATTTTCTCCGGCTGGTATCTGATAAACAAATAAGCCATTACACATTGAAATCTAATTCTGTCTGGAAGTAAATATTTGCAGTTGTAAAATTAGCAATATTAAGCCGGTATTATATGCAGTATTACAATAGTATGTAGTTCAATTATTTACAGTAGTGGGTGTTAAATAAGTGTGCTTTTACTTACCAGCTACTTGGTGGGTCGAGGGTAAGGACTTGACCGATAGCGTCCTTCTCGGGATGCGGACGGGGCCCGGCGGAGGGCTGAGTGAGATTCACTGCGAGATGCCGACATGCCTTTGTACGAACGGTGGTGGTGGTGAGATGATGTCGTGCTCCCTGCCAATATAGTTACAATGTTAGCACATTCCCTCAGTTGTACATATATTTAACCCTTAACACTCGAGTGCCGCCATATCGGCGGCATTAGAAGTTTCCCGTATTACTCAAGTGCCGCCGTAGCGGCGGCACCGCCTATAAAGTCATTTTTGTAATATTTTCAGAAATTTTTATAATGCGATTTCAATCAAGTTAGAATGAATAATAATAGGTTATTACATTTATCTGAGAAAGAAGTCGGCAAAAGAATACTGCGTGCCTAATTTCAACATAGTATTTTTATCGGAATCGTCTCTTTTTTTATTCGTAGGTCGTCGCTTGAAAGCAATGTTTTTTTGTCACATAAATTATATTTGAATACTGTTTTTGATGACAATACTTACTAGTATATTATGCCGATTCGGAACCTATATAATGTCAAATACTCTAATGAGTCAAATGAAAATTATTACGTATCGATTTATTATTTTTTGAGAAATCTTTTGATAATGTGTACCGCACTGGGAATGAGTTGTTATGAGCCCGAAACTAATTTAGGAAATTTACGAGACAGCCGCTTATATTACAAGTGTATTTGAAGGCAATTCATTTGTATCATATTTACAGTCATAATGGACGATTTACACTTTATAGCCAGTTCTCTACATACCGCTATTTCATTACGATTCTGTGATAAGCCAGGATTACATATTGGAGATTGCTTTGTGAAATACCACACAATGAAGAATTATAAATAAACTAAAAATAAGTACAGTATATTCATTATAAATTTATTTTACAGAATAAAAAAAAAAAAACTTTTTTACATTTTTTTCACCAATTAAATGTTTTATATTGAAATTATGCTTTGTGCGGGGAAAAGTCTCGAGTGGGTGGTATGTACCTATAAAAAAAATTTCGAGTGGAAAAGGTTAAAAGAATAATTCCTTCTATTCTCAATGAAGAGATTAGGTTGATGATGGTCAATTGGTGTTATGTGGTAGTGCAATCAGGGCCGCATTTACAATAAGGCTAAAAAAGCATCGTCAAAATGTCCCTTTGGGTTTTGAAGAGTTTTATTTTTCAATAAAAGAGCAACAAATTGTCACTTCCCATATTGTCATTAATGATTGCTATATTGATCGAATATACTTTCTCTTATGTCAATGGAATTGATGTTAATAATATAAAATTTACGAACAAAAAAGGCAAGAATATTATTTTAAAAATAACTGTTTTTAAATTACTTTAAAAGCCTTAAATGGAGATGGGCTGGACACATAGCTCGAAGAAGAGACAATCGTTGGACAAATCTAGTCATCCAGTGGTATCCAAGAAGTACAAAACGTCCACAAGGTAGACCTAGAGGCCGCTGGATCGATGAAATGATAAAGTTCTGCGGAAGTACGTGGCAACGCAATGCACAGGACCGAGAGAAGTGGAAGCAACTTGAAGAGGCCTTCATCCAGCAGTGGATAGATTCAGGCTGATGATGAAATTACTTCAAGACAATGTTGTTTTTGGTCCCCCAATAAGTTCCCCAAATCCAGCCTTGGGTGCAATATACATAAATGCATTCAAACTGATGGAACAAGGTGTAAGTTTTGTTAATCTAATTTAATCGCAACTACTATGGGGGGCAGCAAACAAGTTAATAAATGATATTCTATCTATTATTAAAAAGGGTAATTCACCACTCCGGCACTTACAATGGACGAGTGGTACAGTCCGCTTCTGAAAAGATTGGTTGCGGGTTTAAAACCGACACGACAAATTCACATATTATTTTTCAATGTGTGTTTGGATCCAAATCATGAACTAATAGGTTGAGCAAGTGACATCCATTTCTCGTAAATAAGCCGCTTTTGGGAGACGGCAAAGATCCACAGATCCACATCAGATTGTAGAACTAATGAAAAAAAAAAAATGAATCACCAGTTCTGCTGCTTTAAGACACAACACATGTACATGTCAATCATTGGTTGTTAGCAATTCTGTCAACCCACAGTAGATTCCTAACTATGATTATCAATCACAAAAATTTCTCACCCCCGTATTCATGTTCAGGCACATGGTGTCTGGCAGTAGGGTAGTGGTAGGACTCGGCGACAGCAGTGGAAGCGGCAGCGGGTCCATCGTAGTAGGAATCATGGTGATGATGGTGGTGGGTTGGCGGGGCCACCTCGTAATGGTGCGAGGGCGGGTAGTGGTGGCTCGGGATGTACACGGAGTCGTCCTCGCGGGGGCCAGGAGAACCACCGTCGTAGCCGTCCTCGTAGCTGCGATTGATAACATTATTTTTAAAGTCATAGTGATACACATTCTCAAGATCAGCATAGTATAGAGCATTTTCTTTTTTCATCGATGGCTTTGAGGAAAAATTTTGAAAAAAATTGCTGTTTTTTTTTAAATAAATATACTTAAGATGTTTTCGGAGTAGCTTCAATATTTCACGTGAAAGTTGAATGTTTTCTCCCATCTACAATATGTACAGAATTAACGCACACTTCAACTATCGCAAGAAACATGGAATGATGGGATCATAAAACCAAAAAATGGTGAAGAAAAACCTGCATCATATGCAGTCTTAGCACTTTTTATATCGGTTGTGCTATGCTAACATGGCATTAGAGACAACTTTAACAAGGAGAGCAATTTGATTAGAAGAACTTTATTGGTTCATAATTCCTGCGAAAAAATTGTTGTAACTTTTTTAGGCAAGGCTTCAAAACCGATATCTAAAAGTGAAAGCTGAAAAAAAGATTACTAAAGTTAATGATTAAGTTAGCAACGAGAGTGCTCTGAGATTTATTTAAGCTGAGATAAAAACACCTTTTGTATGTTTATTTAACAAACCGAAAGGAGTTTTTATACAATGAACATAATATGACTAAATAATAAATATTTTTAAGACATTGTAGTAGATAATATGTACATATTAATATTTGTCAAAATTCAGTCGTTATTTTACATCTGTTTGGTGGTATTGTAATGTATTATTATTGATTTTTGAAATTATTATTATAAGCTTTACAAAATTAATATATTTCATTGGGATTAATATAACTTTTTTTACAAAAAACCGGATAAATAATATATTTTTATATCCAAGAAAACTATCATTGGATAAGTATTTTAAAAATTCCACCTTGACAATTACATGTCTTTCTGATGTCGATATTATATTATCATACATCGAATTTGTGGTGAATTCAAGAATTAAAATAGATAATTATTATGATTTATTATTAGTTGGTTTATGAAGTATGTGCAATATAATAGAATATTATGTACAGTATTTAAAAGAGTTTAAAAATTACAGGTTTGTCCAACAAACATTGGTAATGAACGATATTAATTAATTTATTATTTTTTTACCAGAACAGCGATAGACATGCAAACAATAATAGCTAATGATTTTTAAACATATTTGGAACTATCACTATCTTCGTTACTGAAAATAATCTTTAAGTTGATTCGGTACCAAAAATAAGTCTGATTTAATTTTTTTTTTCAGGAGCTCTAAAAACAGGTTTCATCCCTGTGCCCAGTGTTGCTATAAATGAATTTACGAAAAGTAGGCAAAAACAGTATGTCAGCAAATACACACTTGTGTTAATAAAAAGCATACGCAATATCATTACTTCTCAGATTATCGTAAATAAAGTAGATATTTCAGATGAAACTATAGTAGGAAAATGCACTATACAACATAGTACACAAATTAAGATTATAATAGTAATATTATAACCGTGATACGGTTGGGAACACTGCTCTGTGATAAGGGAATAGCAATATGCTGCGTTGAACTTTTGCGATTGCCTGAAGAAAATAGTCATTATAGCCGCTGAATAAAAATTGATTGATATGGCCCCGCGAATTAGGTTTTGGAGGAAACTTTGAAAACTACTGGCCTACGAAATTCTAGCCTATTCCAAGCATGCTTCGTATCGGTGTTTGTATTTAAATTATTTTACCAAGTCAACTAACTCAACTCAAATTAAATATAAGTGAAAATCTATTGTGAATACATTAATTAAAGGTAGGAAAGATAACAATGGTGTGTGGTGTGCCTGTGTTGTGTTGGTGGTATGTGTGCAGACTCACCAGTAGGTCTCCTCCATGGCAGCGCGGGCGCGGTCCAGAATGCTCATGATCTTAGTCTTGGCGGGCATGACGCGGGGGGTGGGCAGGGGGCTGCGAGCCCCTCCGCCCCCTCCCCCGCGGCCCCCCGCCACGGAGCCGCCCCTCTCGCCCCCGCCACCTCCCCTGCGCACAACACACACACACGTTCACAATCGCATTCGTCAACGCATGCCTAATGTAACCCGATCGTGCAAAAATCAGTCAATGACACCTCCGGTCGACGACATACATGGTGATGATATTTATTTAATTCATTTTTATTATTGTGCTTTAGGAAACTGTCCAATAAATATATTATTATACAGAAAATACTTTATTTATTCATTAAATAATATATTAACACAACCATTCTCTTTCATATTAGAATTAAAAGTAGTGTTCAACTAACAATTTTCATTCAATTTAAAACCCAATTATTAAATATTTATTACTTTTATAAAAATATTGTTGAACCATATTTTTTAATTAACTATATTATTTTTAAATCCAGTATTGAAAATTTTTAGTATAATTAATATACTTATATGTTAATAATATATTACTTATTAATTACAATATGTAATACCAAATTGGTAAATATAATGAAAATCATTGTAAGAATTCTTTTTTATAATCAGTATGTATTTTTTTTACTTATATTTTATGATTAAATTATAAATATTATATCAATGATTTTGTACAATATTTCTTTACGAATATATATTATGAAATTTTACTAAATAATATTCATTAATACTCAGCAGTTTTCAATGAATGCTTTGAACTTTGACAGCAATAAATTTGCAATTAAACGTTTGCATAACTAAATTGCCATTATGTATGTTTATATGTTAAAGGTATTAAGGACCACCAAACACAATTAAATTATAACCTTATTATATAACGTGTTCATTTCTACACTAGGTGTCAATTGGTAAAATACAGGGAAGTTAACTTGAAAAATGGTCTGCCTAGGACGTTTCAATCAAATACAAGACAATATTTGTTATAATTTTGAGCTGTGTACAAGCATTGGTAACGAGACTCTGCCTTTTTGTGTTAACCAACATACTTTTGTTAAATCAAATTGTAATTACATATTAAGTAGGTATAGAAACGCTGATATTTTAATAATATATACAGTAGGCGCTCGGTAATCCGGCTCCCATATTTTTTCACCTATGCCGGATTATTGGATTTCTATAGAGAGAAAGAAACAAACACGTGTTTATCTGTCAAGGTCGGGCACCAAAACTGCGAGTGAACGACTCTCCGCTGTGTAATCCGGCAGTTTAATGTAAAACCTGCCCTATTACAGAGCACGAGAGCCGAGTTGCAAAATGCCGGATTGGTGAACGCTTAGATTACCGAGCGCCTACTGTATTTATCAAATTGAGCAACTACTTGTCTATTCTGAAATCTAGTGTATCAACAATAATTATTTGGCATGTAATTGTCAATACATTGTTATACAATAAATTGTTAATAAAAAGTTTTTCATAGTATATAATACAACCTTCCACGTACCAAATCCATGACATACATTTCGACATTACAGCAGCTATGGTGGAAAGAATCCGTTTACAAGTCAATAAATCATTTACCTGGATGTAGGTCTAAAGATGCCTCTGCCACGGCCGCGCGGTACTGGAGCCTCGGAGGGCGTCATGGGGTGCGGATGGTGCTGTGCATGAGGATGCGGGTGAGGGTGGGGGTGAGGATGAGGGTGCGGGTGCTGGTGGGGCGGGGGGATAGCAGGGTCCAGCATCTCGCGGATCTGCTCCTGCCTAATGATGTCATTGTTGTCGGGGATCAAGTACTTGCGCACCTGGAAACGAATAACATTATAAAATGCATCCTCTTAACAGAAAAATAAAAATAAATGGCGATACTGCACATCTAGCATTACCGTTCGAATTATCAAGGATAAAATGTAATTAGGTAGGCAAAATTCATGTTCAGTAATTTGACACCTAACTAATAATATGAATGATAATAATATAGCTAATACAATAAAAATAATTTTATATTTCATAGGTTATTCCATAATATATTGCATTTATAAGGGAAAAGCGTTTTATAGTCTGTGTTGCCAAGTCAGCGTTTTTCTTGTCAGAATTAGCATTTTTGAATAGGCAGGTGTGTAGCTTGCAAAATTTCCATATGGTTTTAAATCTAGTGTTTTTTGACAACTAATATAATATAATAACTTGAAACTTTTCAAAACAAAGCTAGAATATTACAAAAATGTTACATACAAAATGATGATTTCTATATGGCACATTTTTATGAATAACAGTTGACAGCACTGATTATAGTCATATACTAAAGAACAGGGTACAAATTATGTAAATTCTACAAGAAATTTGAAATATACGGTGTCTATTTCTAAATACCAACAGGTTCACAATGCAATATTTGTGGTAAACAACGTTGTTGTGTTTCCATTTTTCATCATATTGTTCTTTTCAAATTAGAACAATGCATTATGCTGATTTTTTTCAACTCTCAATATATATTATTATATGCAATATCATCATCATCAGCCTGAATCTATCCACTGCTGGATGAAGGCCTCTTCAAGCTGCTTCCACTTCTCTCGGTTCCGTTCATTGCGTTGCCACGTACTTCCGCAGAACTTTATCATTTCATTGGTCCAGCGGCCTATAGGTCGACCTTGCGGACGTTTTGTACTTCTTGGATACCACTGAATGACTAGATTTGTCCAACGATTGCAATATAAGCAAAATAAAATTGGACATACTGTCACTTATCACTAAATTTTTAAACAAATATTCCATAATATGCCTTGAACGGGTCTTGGAAGTTATTAATCATCACAATAATATATTGTACGAAATTATATATTAGAAGCTGTATATTTTTATAGATATTAACCATATTATATGGACCAACCACTTTAGACTTCATTTGCCAGAAGTATAATAGTTATGTTACATAAATATACAAGTAAAATAAATTAACATTGTCTAGGAATAAATTGTGGATGAATGTTACCTCGGCGAGGGCGAAAGCAATGCGAGCATGAGCCTCAGCAGGTGGTCCAAGGGCGCTGATTTCAACATGGAGATCATCAGAAAGGTGCCCGTACTTGGGGTCCAAAGCCTGGCGGAGCTCTTCTTCTTTTTGCCTAACAATAAACAAATCCATTACTATCTAGATTCTCCTACGATATACAGTATAATTAGAAATTTGCAAATCATCACGAGTTATTTTTAATGCATATTGTTTGAATTAGAAAATGTAATAAAAGTCTGTCAAAAAGGTTCAATTAATAATGCTCCATCTATCGCTAATTTAAAAAAATATATTTGTTATAATTCATAAATTGTATGTTTTATCAAATTTTGGTCGCAAACAATTTCGAATCAAAGGTGTTTTAGAAAAATAGTAAAAAAAAATGTATATAATTGATATCTGATGTTTTGCAAATTAATGTATTTACCTGTCTTTCATTGACCCCCTACCCAGCACGGCCATCTTGCACATTGTCTCTTCTTGAAGACGTTTCATCGAATTGCCTTTGGGCCCCAGAAGTTTTCCAACAAAGTTGAACTGGGAATGCAAAAAAAAATGTAATTTTTGTGTAAATTTGACACACAGTAAAGGCCTAACTAGTAATAGAGATTTTTTCATAACCATTGTCAGTATAATATACGGTTTGTTTGTATTGATATTAATCAAGCCTCTTTACACACTTGATGCTGCTTTCCAAATAGTACAGCAAAATTTTGCTTTCCTTCGTCAATATGTAATCACACTTCAGTGGTGGATGTAGGCTGTTAAGATCCGACATAAATAGTACACACTAAACTTAGTCAGTCATACTTATTTATTTTTATTTAACTAAGACAATCAATGTGTTCAATTAAAAGCAATTAAAATGTAAATGTATAAGACGGTACGTTAATCCAATGTCTCTCCATATATGTTTACCTTAGGGTGCTCCCGGACGGGCACCAGCACTTTGACGGAGACTTTGATAGGTTTCTCCCTGTAGATGTCCACGTAGCGCATCTCCCTGGTGGGAACTCGACCCAAGGATTGTACTCGTGATACCTCTGTGAAAGAAATATTAATTTTATTATTCTCAAGTCTCCCAACATGACTAAAACAAAAAATATTATTTCCAGTCATTTTAATGCCCCTCTTATTTTTCCCAATGTAATCTAATGTGCAATTATTAAACATACATAATTTTTGAAAACACTTCTGAGAAATTATATTAAAACTAATAGAAAAACGCCCACGCACATAGACCACTATGCTAAAGGTACCATACTTAATTATGACAAATTTGAACTAATGGATGTTATAATTAGGGCCCGGATTTATATGCTAGTGCATGTTTTGTTAGGGTGTATGCACAGCTATGAGAGTTGCACAGAAATCCATTTTGAAACACACAGAATCCAAAAATAAAATTTTATTGTGCATATAAATGCATATTTGAGACGTTAGAGCATATTTCGGAGATTAGTGCATATTTCATTAATAAATGCATATTTTAGGGCTTTTGTTGGAAATTGAATTGGAAGTGTTAAGAGAGTGTTCATTAAGGCACCACTTCGAGTCCAAGTTTATAAAGAAGATCAGCCTAATCTATCACTCCCCCCAGAACCTGTGCTGACTAGGTGGGAAACGTGGCTGAACGCAGCTCATTTTTATTCAAAGAATTTTGAAGCAATAAAAAACATAGTTAAACAAATTTAACAAAAAAGATTCAGTGTCCATAGAAATATGCCAAAACATAGTAGATTGCACGACGATAGAAAGGGACTTGGCTGTGATCGAGACTCATTTCTCTTTCTTACCTGAAGTAATCACAAAACCGGAGACACGAGGACTTTGTTAAACAGAGTCACTGGAAATGGTGGAAGATATTAAAAGACGATTGTCTTTTATCCCAAGTGAGATGGGAGACATTAACGAAATATTCGCAAATATTTTATCGAAAAATCCTGATTTAGAGAATCTATACAAAATTGATGCTTATATTAATGGAAAAGGCCTTTATTTACCAGAAAACGTCAAGTCAACACACGCACCTTTATTTAAATTTTGCCCAATCACCTCTGTGGATGTTGAGATGTCATTTTCTGCATATAAACAAATACTGACAGATATGGGGAAAAGTTTTACACCAGAACACATTGAAAAAATTATTATAACTTATTGTTTTGGACAAAAACAGCAATAAATAGTATTTAAGAATTAGTTAACTGTGTCGTTTCTGTTTTTTTAAATTGTATTTAGTTTATATTGCATTTCCTTTCCATTTTACTTGTAAAAAAAACTATTTTGAAAATAAAATTGTATGTACTTAACTTTATATTGATTATTTGTGTTTTTTTTTTGTTATTGTATAATATTTATAAAATTATTGATTTGTTATTCGATTTTATCAGTAATATTGGGTATGGAGGGTATCTAGAATTTTTTCCATAAAAAACTGACAATTTTTAAGTGCATATTTTTTAGTTTTTAGTGCATATTTTAATGATTTTAAGCGCATATGTGCATGCATATATTCATGTTTTTTGGTGCATACAAATCCGGGCCCTAGTTATAATACTCTCTGAAGCGTTTTCTAAATTGAGCTACTATTGGCTATCGGCCGACGTCACAGATCACTCCAAGATATTTCTGTGTTGTAGCTTCCTTGAACTTGCTAATAATTTTTAATTAACTACTTTTTTATTCAATGAATAGTTCACCAGATTTAAGAATGTAACATTCTTATAAATCATGTGAATTATTCGTTGAATAAAAAAAGTAATTAAGTGCAATTATTAGTTTTGACATCAAACAGTTTCTAATAATTATTAGTTTCTAATAAAATAACATTTAATTTGTCTATGGTGTTGCTGTAAAAATACAAAGAGTAGAGAACTCATAGAATAGATTTGGTTTAAATTGATTTTAACATTCAAATTACTTGGTATACTAGACAAATTTCAACGCAAGTATTTCAACACACCATATTCTCATGAATTTTTTGTAGAATATCACTATATTCTTTGCAACCTTCTATCAAAAAAAAGTCTCATTGGCCCATGACATTTAGCAAATATTTTAAAACTAAATATCAAACATCCACATTAGGGTCGTATCTAGAAGTAAATTTTTAAGTTAATGTTCAAACAATTAATGGTAGGTGTAGGTATAAGACACTAAAAATGCAAAATATTATTTTAATTTAATCTCCGACAGTTAGGCACAATGCACTCTGAAATTTGACATAGCTGTCAGCAATGCAATGTTACAAATCTCTAAGATGCACACATCATTGTACATCCAAAAAAGAAACAGTGATTTGCATTAGCGTAAATTCATTATCAATGTTAAAAATTAATGCACGGTGCTCCAATTGTTGGAAGCATATTTCTTAACCTGAAATATAATTTCATTATCGTTATACCGACGTTAATTGTCATTTTCACTCTCATGATCTGACACTGAGATGCACGGGGATCATGTGTACTAGCTTGAAAGGTGACGGACGGGCTGTAAAAAGTAAGTGAGCGGTGACTTTTTGACCTGCACACAATCGACATTCATGCCGTTTCCAAAAGTGTTGTTGTATGGGACAAGTTTTTTTTCAACCAAAAATATTGCATTCGTCTTAAATAGACAATAGAAAAAAGATGGTCAGAGTTACACATGGAAAACTTTACCAATGAAGTAATAGTATTGGATTTTTACTAATATTTACATAATAGTTATGTTTACCATTTGTATTCCTTCTCAAATTGAATTCTTTAACCATTTCGCAGTGGAGCATTTAATTACTATTTAACTCATTTCGTGCTAACACCGCGACTGGCGCATTTGGAGTAATTGGCCGTTAGATATACTTAACGTGTTATTTAAATGTGGCAATTACAACTTGCAATTATTTCGGAAGGTGTTGTCGGAACCTGTTTTTCCAAATCTATTGTTATTATCTCATGGAGACATTCTTACAAACGAAAATCGTACATTGCCCACCTTCATTTTGAGCAAACCCGATATAAAATCTCATTGTCTGAATATCACACCACACTTATCAGGCAATTAACTAATTGGGTGCATACAGTTTTAATACCGACGAATGGCTAAGAATGCTTCCGTGTCCGGAAACTTGTACGTATGCAGCTCGCCGCATCACACTCCACCGTGAAATATTGTATCGGAAATAGGTATATGGCCGTATAATAAAGACCGTAACCATATTGTGTTAACTGTCAATTCATGGTGGAACTGCATTGTATTATTGATTAATTTAATAAAACACAGAATTTTTTAGCACTTATTCCACTTTTAATATTTAATAAATTTGGACCGGTTTCGTCCGCCAGTCCAACGAAACCGATCCAAATTTGTTAAATAATAAAAGTGGAATAAGTACCTACTAAAATTTTTTGCATTTTATTAAATTAATCAATAATACCGTCCAACCTCTTTGGGTCGTATAGTAACAACATAAAAGCTACTTTACAAGCTGTTTGTTGGCGAATTTAATAGCGGGCGATTTAGCTACTGCGATTTTGATGATGACACAAAACTTTCCATTCGCTGAGAGGCCACAAGCCAGCGACTATTTTGACAGAATGTAGTTGCAGATCTTAGACAATAGATAATAACGTCAAAAAGCATAGATATACACAGGCTAGTGGGTTGAAATCATAATATTGTGTTGTTTACTTTTATCGGGCTCTAGTGCTATGAAGTGGAACGTAAATGAACGTAAAATGCTTGCCGAAAAATGTTTCCATTTTAAAACGTCAAAAAGGTAAATGTGAAAATGAGTAGTTCGTTTTTTTACCGGGAGGTCGCTACCATTGCTTTACTGCGCAGACGCAGTAGACCCACACGCCGGCGTGTAGCGTGTAAAGTTGATCGGCTTTCAACATTTCTCGGTAGATTGTTTACAATCGTTAGCTTGTTCGATGTTGACACTGGGCGACTTTACAGGCACAATTAATTAGTTGTAATTGTTACAATACGTGCTATGTCTAATGCGTCAATTACATTGAGCTTCTTTACGAGCTGTTTGTTGGCGAATTTATAATCTGCCTGTAAAGTCGTCCAGTGTAATCATCGAAATGTTAGCTTGTTCGATGATTACACTGGGTGACTTTACAGGCAGATTATAAATTCGCCAACAAACAGCTCGTAAAGATGCTCAATGTAATTGACGCATTAGACATAGCACGTATTGTAACAATTACAACTAATTTATTGTAACAATTATAATACCTCATATCATATATCATACATAAATATGTTTAACTACCAACGATCATTAAAAAAACTTGAAAATTGGCCTGAAATCCACATTTTTAAATGCAGAAATGAAAATGAACATAATAGGTGTGTCAGACCAATTTGTGCAATGAAATAGGTATATGAATAATAAACACCATTTGAACCTAACCTAACGGTACATTGCGTAAATTTGTGACATAATTTTACATTACTTCGATTTCTACATTTGTAAATATGTGAATTTTGGTCCATTAAGTTTTTTTATTGATCTAGTTTACTGTAAATTGACCCATATATCAAACGTGCTGTTTTTCAACAGACTTCCATGGAATATGAGATTCTGCTAGTACCGATAGATTAGTCACGATGCTAGTTTCGTTTTTAATATCTTCAAAATAGTTTCATAATTAAAACGATAGTCGGCATCCATCGGAGAAAATAGGATGTCTGATAGCCCCACATAATAAATACTAGAGCTTCTGCGTAATATTATGCGGGATAATTCATTCGAAGCAATAAATTCCAGAAGAAATACTGCCGGCTCCCATTAGTAGCAGATGACCCGACTCGCGACATGGAATGTTCCCAATTTAGAAATCACAAGATTCCGTACATGTCGGTTGAAGGCCATCGCGATCAGAGTCGAATCAGGATAAAAATAAAACTCGAGCATCTGACACGGTCATCGAACCATACAAATCAACGAAAAATATGCGACATCTATTTTTAAGTCGGCGTCGGCAAAAAATCAATCGACTGCGTAGCACATAACGTCTGACATAATGTAAGTAATCAATCAACGATGAATACAAACCTTGGTCAATAAGTTTGATGGATATAGGGAACTTCTCCTGGTCGATTTTGAGCTTTTCTCCCAGTAATTCACGCATATATTCCCCGGCTTTGGCAGTAACGAGGTTGGCGTCCTCGCCATCTTGCTCGCTTTTGACGGCATGTTCTTGGGGTGCGTTTCTTTTGAAATCACTACCGCCGTACCCATTCTTGTCGTATTTATCGGTCATCTTGATAGCGGATTATTAGACAACTCGTATGCAAACGCTAAATACAGTTTGGATCAAATATTAGCAAATTAAACACGCCGGATTTGGACAAACGCAATCACCGAACCGAACACAAGCAAAGTACGTAATAATGTTTTTGTGTTTGTAATGTTGGCGACAGTGACCGATATATTTTGACAACTTGACAGATGTTTTATAGCATAGACTATAATAAATAAAGATGGCACACCGTTTGCCATCAGTGTAGCCATAGACTAATATACTCTATACCAGTGCTGCCATCTTTTCAAAGTGGCGGGGCCTTCGCATTCGCAATAGCATTTGAGAAAATAACGCTAGACAGATAGTGGCGTTATTCATTGTCACCATACACAAATAGGTGTTTCATCGTAATAATATCTATTGTGAGCACTGTGTGTTGGGCGGCATGCCTCGAGCGTGTATTGGCTGACGTCACAATTACGTCATGTCGTCGGGTGACACACGAGTCGATAAATCGCGGTGCAGAGCCTCCAAAAAGTATTTGAGGAAAAAATATAGTACGCGTTGTCATCTGTTGAAAATGTATATGTTTTTTGTTTCTTAGAAAAAAAACCAGAGAATTTGAGAAACTCCGAGACGCCTTTTTATTTAGGTACCACTTCCGACCAAAAATGCTTACCGAAGAATTCAAGAAATTTAATTTTAAACCAAAGTCAAGGATTTTTTTACGTTTTTTGAGCAATTTTCTTCCAAGTTTTCCAGGTTCTCCAAAACTTTTTATTATATTGCGAAATTATAATACTTTGCACCAATTTATCGAACGGAAATATTGAAATTTTAGTACTTTTTACATATTTTTTCCGATATTCAAAATTATAGTATTATGGGCGTACTATACCTGTTTTATATCGTACATGGTACGCGGACCAAAATTATGGTACAAAATACTATAATTATAGTACGGTTGGCAGCACCTGTTGTGTAGCCATCTTATTGGTTACCTACCGAAAGTACGCGGTCTAAAAAATTATGTTATTGAAATAATGTACTTAAGGGCCCGCTGAAGAGCCCGCCGTTCAAATATAATTTAGTATAAAAAGGACCTCGGCGTCGTAACTACGTCAATTTAAATCGATCTTTTCGCAAAAATCACTAATCATCGGAGATTTTATTTCAAGAAATATTATTATTATTACTGATAATTTCTGCCGCGCGGAGAATTATTATTATTTTATGAACACCTGCGACATGAAGCCGATCAGAAAACAGGGCTGTCAAAATAATATTAAGCATTCATATTTTTTAAATGTTGATTTCACCATGGTTTTTAATCAAACCTGTGCAAGTACGTACTGATAACTTGGGTGGATTTTGTAGCAAACATACTATTGATATATATACGGGTATATTATTATTATAACCCAATTCAAATTGAACATAGGTTGATACTCAAATACTATTATAGTATGTTTATGATTTCGAGAAAATAATACGATGGTATAATTAATCCATATCAATTATTTGAAAACATTACATTCGCACTTTGCACAAAATTACAAACACATTCGAAGTTTGCCGCACACGTACAGACCACGTGATATTTGTTTACGCAAAATCGTCGCTTTTCAAAATGGCGAATTTGATTACCAGATTTTACTGCGATGAATCAGTATGTTCCTTTTTGTCTTTTTTTATTCGTAGGTTTGTTTACTATGTACACCGAGAAATTTCCATTTATAAACTCGGAAACGATTTTTACAGAAGAGTTTTGGAATATAATGCAACCAAAACTGGAAAAAATTCTATCATGGGTGTTGACTTCCTGAATTAGCTAACCCCAGGTCCATGCCACTACGTGAACCACAGTGGATATTAAGCCATTTCCACACTGGCAACAAGTTGCTGGCAACCTCATTAAATTTTACGATACTTACCATAATTGCTTAAGAAATTTTACAATAATTATCGTAAAATCTAACGAGGTTGCCAGCAAATTAACTTGTTGCCAGTGTGGACCCGGCATTAGATGCACAAAACTTAAATAATATATATTATAAATAAAAATTTAAAATTATAAATATATATTTTGATTTATGTCTTCGACAGCCCTGATGAAATAAATGTGAAATATGAGTCGGATCAGTCACAGAGCAAATTTATTAACACAAACAACTTTGACACGACCTTTTTATATTAACTAGTAGACCAGATATTATGGACCACATGTTAAAAAATCATATTTTCAATTCTCAAGGCCATTTCTGTAGAACGTCCTCTTAAGTACTTAGTGGTTTTTTGCTTTCACAAAAAATTGACAAAACAGAACACGACAAAACAGAACATGACAAAACAGAACATGACAAAACAGAACAGTGACAAAACAGAAAAACGATAAATATAACTATGACTTTTCAGAAAAAATATAAATTTTATATTGAAATTGTCCTATCTCTATTATGTTGATAGATTTTTTAATAGCAGAGATTTTCAATACAGCATAAAAAATCAAATTATATACCTAATTTCTGCATTACTAATCGCTAGAAAACCTCAAATAAACTTAACTCGGTGTTGCCGGCAAGCTTAGGATGGGTTTGGGTCGAAATCCAGAATGCTGAAATCCCGAATGGCCGAAATTCCGAATGGCTGAAATCCCGAAAGCCAAAATCCCGAAAGTCAAAATTCCGAAAGCCGAAATCCCGATTGGCCGGAATCCCAAAGGCCGAAATTCCGAAAAATAATTAAGAGAGATAAAAAAATATTTTTAATTTATATACGAGGGTGGGTCAATAATTCCTTAAAAAAAAGCATTAAAACAGTTTTTATTTTTGTATTTTTTTTTTATTTCTCAACATAATCTCCTTGGAGCTCAATACACTTGGTTAGACGTTTCTCAATTTTTTTTAAACCGTCAGAAAAATAAGTTTTCGGAAGGTCCTCAAAATAAGCATTTGTCCGATCGATGACTTCTTCATTTGAAAAAAAACGTTGTCCACTTAGCCATTTTTTTAAGTTTGGGAAAAGGAAAAAGTCACTGGGGGCTAAATCTGGTGAATACGGTGGGTGGTCGACCAATTCGAACTTCAATTCTTCAATTTTAGCTATTGATCGTAAACATGTGTGAACACGGGCATTGTCCTGATGAAAGAGGTTTTTTTTCCTGTTTAAATGAGGCCGTTTTTCTTCAATTTTGTTTTTTAGCTGGTCCAATAAAGATGCATAATAATCCCCTGTTATTGTTTTTCCTTTTTCCAAATAGTCAACGAAAATAATTCCACGTGCATCCCAAAATACAGTAGCCATAACCTTACCAGCTGATTTTACGGTTTTCGCCTTCTTTGGACATGGTTCGCCTTTCGCAATCCACTGCTTTGACTGTTCTTTCGTCTCGGGAGTATAGTGGTGTATCCATGTTTCATCTACAGTCACAAAGCGACGAAAAAATTCATCCCGATTGCGTTGCATGAGCGACAACAGGGCTTTAGAGGCCACCACCCTATTGCGTTTATTGTCGACTGTGAGCAAACGCGGCACTCATCTTGCAGAAATTTTTTTCATGCCCAATTTGTCATGTAAAATAGAAATGACGCTACCTTTTGAGATCCCTGTAACCTCAATTATCTCACTCAACTTTAATCTTCGGTCACTTAACACCATATCGTGGATTTTATTGATCATTTCTGGTGTAGTCACCTCTACAGGACGTCCTGAGCGTGGTTCATCCATTGTTGATGTACGACCACGTTTAAATTCATTTAACCAGTTAAAAATAGTTGCAAGTGAAGGAGCAGATATGCCGTGAACTAAATCCAACTCATTTTTTATTTCCTTTGCTGTTAACCCTTTTATATTAAAATGTTTAATAACAGCTCTAAACTCAATTTTCTCCATTTTTTGTAAACAAGCAAATTTTTTTTTTAAATGTACGAGAAACACACAACAACCCGACCAATCTGATTGAAACTTCGCAGCATACTGAATCGGTAGTGCCGCTGCATGAAAACAAACCGCTTACAGTACTAGTCACGCCACCTGTCGGCTTTTCTAAGGACTTATTGACCCACCCTCGTATAATTATTAATAATTTTACAAAATGTATGATTTTCTTGTCTCTCTTGTAAAATATGCGCAATTCAAAATAAGTGTTAAGGGCGGACATGCTCAGCATAGGTCAAAATGGAGCTTTTATTGCATTTTCAAAGCATGATCCTGGACATTCCTTAAACGTTCTAGATAATCTATTTACTTATATAATTTTGAAGCCTTATTATCCTTTATATTTATTTTAAACATTTGATGACTGCATAAAGTATTTTTATTACATAAAATAGTATTCTTTTAAACCTCTCGCTCTAACGTTTTAGAATATAGTCATATTTCAGTACATGCATGTGCAGTGGTGTTAAGATTTTTTACATTTATTAATTTTTAATGCATTTATAAAACCATTAGTATAATTTATGTCGACATTATTATAGTGAAATATTTACGATAAAAAATTATATTGATAATCTCTGTGATCCCAAATTTGAAAAGAATTGGGCATTTTATTAATCAAAAAATGGGCAAGATTAACACATTTGAAGGTAATTCTAAAGGTACTAATTATAAGCTATGTCTTTGACCATTCAAGTTTGATAAACATCCTACGAATAATGATTGCTTTATAATAATTATTGACCTAAGAATAAGGTAGTGTTTTTTTGAAATATGCCATTTCTTTTGGCATTCCACAGTGGTTAAGCTACAACATACGGCCGTAGCCATAAATTGACAAACTATAATTTTATCGAAGTCGGGAGTAAAATTATGTTAACGCGCGTGTTTGATTGCAGTGATTACATTATACAATTTTATATACTCTATAATATATATAAAAAATGTTTTATTTTTAAAATAACGGTATTGTAAAAATAATGAAAGTATAAATTTTATTATACCTTGATGATTTCACTTAAAAATTGATTTCTTCTTTAATATTAAATATTCATATATAAGTAAATTTCGTTTAAAATTTAATTAATAAATAGATTCCACAAAAATTAATGTTTCATTTTTCCCCTGGATGTTCTGTTTTGTCGTGTTCTGTTTTATCATGTTCTGTTTTGTCCGTCACCCAAAAAAATAGCGGGGCATTTTTGTGGCGTTCATTTCATGGCGTACGTTTAAGCAATTAATAGACTGTTCAAAACTTGAGCTAATGAGATATCACATTATAAATTAGAGTGAATTCTATTCGAGAAGAGAATTTTTCTAAACGCCTATTACAGCACCAGACTCACATACCCTACCAGTGGGTCTATTCTTTATTTATCAACCGCTAAAGTGATAAAGTGATAAATATATTATCACTTTATCGTATTTTTATGTATTGAGGTATTATAATTGTTACAATAAGTTAGCCGTCTAAACAATCAAAACTGCTAACACAGCTAAGAGAGGTGCTGTTAAAACATAGCATTTATTATATTAATTTATTGTAATAATTGTTACAATAAGTGCTAATATTTCGATACAAACCTATCCTAAATAGCTGCCGTAGAGGCCGAAAAGCAGTCTTGTGTATAGAAAAGACGCCGAGATTCAACAATTTTCGGAGTAATTCTGACTTTATTCGTTATTTTAACAGACAATACAATACAAAATAGTATACTAATAAATACAACCAGCATCTCATTACTTGTCTTAATTGCATTACCTAGTTGCTTCACGTATTATTGTTTACACCGGGAAACTGAGCGTATATTATAAACCAATCAAATCATGCACCAACACGATTGAGTTGGTAGCTGAATCGTTTCTTGTAATTATTACTATTTAAAATTGACGATTGTTGAATTTCATTGGGTTGAGAGTCTGCTGGTCTAATTAGGCCTTTAGGTATGTCACTGCTTAATGCTGAGCATGGCCATTTTGTAATTTATTACCCTGAAACTTAATGTGAGTCAGTCGACGATTCGAATAGGGATTACATTTATCGTGGATTCAGTTTTTGGAACACTCGAGGCAGGTTTGCATAGAACTGCTGATTCTAGTAGGTAACACTCATCAGAATATATAAACAGATTATTATTTATATACAGATAATACATTATTATTACAATATTCAAAAACACAATAACACTGAATAAAAACAAAAGAATAAAATAAATAACAAACAAGTCTTAATTTTTCAAAATCTGTCAAGTGAGCATGGACAATACATTTCAACCAGGATATTATTTAAACAATGGTGTGCCGAACCATTATACAAACAGTATGTTGATAAAATACATTTAATACACCTAATATAAAAAAAACCAACTGATTATGTATTATATAAAATAATAATAAGCAAATAATGATTGTCAGGTTTCATAATGTTGATCAGCTTTCTCTCCGTTGTAGTACCTACTATCTGTGTTTTTCAACTTTTCTGAGTTAGTGACACACTTTCAAGCTAATTAGAAATTTTCGACAAGCAAAATTGTTCAATTAACACAATGCTTACGGGCCCTTTTAATTAATTTTGTAATTAACGTGTTAATTTGCATTTGAAAAGTAATTAGCACAAACACAATTTTGTGCGGCCCGTAAGCTATTGGTTAAAAAGATTGGCTTGAAATAATAACACATTAATAATAGCCCCTATTATAGTATATTTTTAGTTTAATAAAATTAAACTGCACACTGTTAGTGAAACTCTGTACTAGACTATTATAACAAGGAGTCTGGGTTTAAGTCCCACTGTCTGTTTGAATTTTATAAGTATGTTTTTTTTAATAGCATAGACATCCAGGACGTAGATGTTTCGTTCAATATTCATATTTATATCGCATTGTCAATGGGTTCCATAGAAGCCTCCTCTAATGGCAGCGCTCGAAATAGAGCATTATGATTATAGGTACGAACCGTAGAGCTTAAAGATTTTCCAAAAATATTAAAATATGCTCGATTTTTTCGTTATATAGCCTCCTTGGATGGACAAATACAATAACAGTTTTTCACCCATTGGAGACAATCGGCGCTAATGTGATGCCGCTATTGACCAAGTGATTCTGGACAATCGGCGTCAATTTGATGATGCATGTCCTTTGTAGAAATGTGATATTTTTTATTTTTAAATATTTCTTAAAACCCTATAAAAATACCTACATATTTTAAAAGATAAGTTTAAATTGAAGAGTTTTAATACCTAGTTAAATTTAAAAAATATATATATACTTACATATAAATAAAAATAAAGTTGTAGCAACTTTATTAAATTCTTGTTAAATTTACTACAAAATTTAATTTAGCTCATGGTCCATTTTTTCTCTTTTTCTGTCCATCTTCAATGGGTTAAACACAGAATATGCAAATCTTTTTTTGAGAGGTAATGGATTTCGGTGCCGCAGGGGAAAATAGTCTTAAAAATATTGTCAAAAATAAGTAAACACTTTGGTTACTTTGTTGATGTTACTGCATTGATGTAATTTGACTTCCCTGTTTATGATGAAAACATTATAAATAATTACAAGATAAAGAGAACTTTTTATATACAACGTTTTTAAATTTTCTGTTGAATCATATAACTTGACATGACTAGCAGAAACGATCCAAAAAATTTGTACTTGTTAAAATAATACTGAAATATCATATTGATTTCCATAGTAACGCACGTATATATTAATATTAATAATTTAGTTGCTAGGACCCACTTAGCAACCAATAATAGTTTTTCTTTTTATGGATTTCTTCCGAAATAACTTTTCATACAAAACAGAATTAACTGAAAATGAAATCAATTCTACTTAAAGATGGCTAAAGTATTTAAAAAATGCATTGGCATTGTGTTTTGATATATTCTAAAAGTTTCAAATGTCTAGCTAGTCGGGAAGTTAGTTAAAAATCGATTGAAAGATTTGTACCGGACAAATAAGAATACGAGCTAAGAAAAACATTGTAAAAAGAGTCTGATCTCCGAAATTGCATAGCGACTGAAATTGCCTATAAGAATCTTTGTAGCAATATTTTTTTTTTGTCATGTGTTCGATAAGTTTCAGATTAAACTTTAAGAATAATTAATATAAGTAAACAAAACGTTTTTATTTTTTCTCGAGACTGATGTCTAATGAAAAATTTTGGACGTATCTATATATTTGTCTTTCATTTCTGTTTTTTATTACCTCCGTTCGTACCTTACATAGAAATTAAAAGAAAATTAAGAATTATAAATAGCGCTAGGCAAGTTGTTTGATAACACATAATAATTTGTTTTGTACTAAATTTCCACATAACAATTATGAGGCTTTTGGTTTCAAAATAGGTAACCTCCACTCCACAATTCTGAATTTGATCTTGACTTTTATTAAATTTGAAAATATCAAATCCAGCTCTGTTTTTTGTTAGTTAAAAGTATAATTAAACAGAAGGTTGATTGGAAAGTCATTTATACTCATCAGCTGCAATATGTTTGCAAAAATAAAATATTCTATTTACCAATCCTAAAATAGGCCTGTCAGTTTTTTGTGATTATGTGAAAATGGTGGAATGAGTAGGTCCCGAAACTAAGAACCCATACTATGTCTACAAATAAAACATTTACCAAATTTGTAGTCATTGCTTTTGTAAATAACTTCTTTATAATTTATATTTCAGTGCCTTATACACAAACCCCTTATATTGTACCGCAGCAACCTATAAAACAACTACAGAGTCAGAATTGGTACTTTGTTTGTCCAGAAGAAGTCCAAGCTGTACAGTATACCGATGGATCTATAAAATATCATATTGTGTCACCCAATACTCCTGTGGCATGTGGGAATTGTGTTCCTGCCCAAACCAATCCATTCATAGGAAACGAACTTGCTAGGTAAACACTGCCATCTATTAAGACAATTAGTTCTGAAAAAAATATTTACCTCACCCTGTAGCACACAGATGGCGCGCTGCTCTAATGTAACAAAAGTCCGAGTTTTGTTGTGAAATAAATATACTACGTAACCTACCACCCAGGGCAGAGAAATCTGTAATAATATATTATTTCTCTCCCGATTTCCACTGCCTGAAATAGGGTTGAGTGTGTGGTTTATCTTATAAAACATGTCTGTTTCACCATCGTTTTTATGAGGTCTCTGGAATCGTCAAATCGGAATTTTTGCTCAGAATTGGATTCCCAATTTTAATTGAAACATTGTTTACATGTTATAACTTGATCATAATGGTTTTAAATATTTTTTTGTTAATTTAAGATATTCGAGTTATTAATGTTGAATTTCAGGCCAACAGCCTATCTCCAGAATTATCACAAGATAATTAATTTTAAAAATCCAAACTGAACACCTGTAACTTACAAAAATAATGAGAGAGTGTATTGTATTAAACCTTTCTGCTTCGTTCCTTTTACACAAAAGTGGCATAGTTCCATTTACCGTATTTATATTTATATTTATATTTTCATTATTTATTTATATGAGTGTTAAAACAGTTTTAGGAGATGATTATTAAACATGTTCACATCTATATTAATTAGAGCATTTCTGAATATTTTTAAAATGTATTAAATTTGTTTACCTCAACTTGCCCCATGATATTAAGTCAAAAATAATTGAAATACTCTACAAAACTGTATATTATCTCCTCATAGCTTGAGAATATGTAGTAAGTAATTATTTAGATTTTCTATCCATTGAAAACTGTATTGTCATTTTGATAGTATACTATTTGACATGCCCAATATAAGAAAATTTAATAAATATGTAATTTGATTTTAGAGAACAATACATCAATCAACTCAAAATTACTATCAGGCAATTGGAAATTCAAATGCTCGAAATGCAATTGCGAAACGAAGCTACGAAAAATGTACCAGTATATCAATTAAAGGTAATGCACTAAAATCTGTTGAGGGATTCAGTTTGTCTTTCAGTTTTGAATTGAGGCGTAGAGTTACAAAACCCGCTCTGGGCGATTTTTCAAAAAAAATAGTTATGAATGTACGCAGGAGCTTTTTCGTTAGATCTATCTTTTGTTCTAGGCGAGAGTTTTAAATTCCTGTTTCTTCAAAAAATCAAAATAGATATCGAGGTGACTGACTAAACCCGCTCTGAAAATAAATTTGTTCTGGTGAAACCCTCTCTGCGTAACCGGCCAATCAGACGCCGCGATTTAAATAAGACTCTTCACGAATGCTTTAATCTCCGTACAAACCGTCGACACGATAAGTGAGGAAGGTCGTTATTTTGCCCTGACTATTTTACAATTTTTTATTTTAAAATAATGAATATTTCCATAGTTAGTATGACGGAATCTCAACTAGGAATCAAGGAAGCATTTGAGAAATCCAGCTGTGTAGAAATATAACCTGTTACGTCAAGAAACGTATTTAAAAATTGACTGTATTGTTATGAATAATCCAGTGGTATCTCATATTATTTTGTAGTTTCACGTGTTTTTTTTTTGTTGTCATTTATATTAAATATTCTATTTGCTATAATAAACTATCATAAGAATCTCAAGTACACGTTTTTAACATTATTTGATTTGACGTGTCAAAAATATAATTAAAGGAAAACTATTTTCTGTCGGGGAGATCCTTTTTGTTTGATAATTTTTACTACACAAATGATAGATTTAGTAGGTAGGTTAATATGTTACGTTAGGCTATTTTTTTTCATCTCCCCTGACAAAAAAAGATATCCCTTATCATTATCTACACGGGACAAGTTGTTTTCGTCATAAAATCGTTAACATGAATGATAATGAATTTTAATTCAATTACCTATGTTTATTAATGTATTTCTTGTAGAAATGTCGTTCTTTTTATAATACGTTTTTGCAATAAATTTCAGAAATCCCACGTTTACTATTTATTACCTATTTGTATATAAAAAGTAGACTTTTATTTGACGGATTTGGTTTTCTGAATTTAATTCTATAAAATATCTAATATACCTAAGTTGATTATAAATAATATTGCTTGAAAATATTATCATTTTATTTTTACATTTAATATACATTGATGGGTAATGGTGGGTTTCCCACATTCGTGGAATTTGAGTCACAGGAAATGGTGTGATTAGTTAGAAGGCCGGTACTTTATTCCGCTGGGATTTTTCATATGTGCTATCGATTTTATTAAATGTTTTATTGTTATTCTAAATAAATATTAATGCTTTGTACCAACAAAAAGCATTTTATTGTCAAGACAAGTACATACCACTATTTATTGAAGGTGCTGAGGATTGAACTAATGCAGGTGCACTGGTCGACTTTAAATTTAAATATTATCTAATTGTATTATGACGATTCCTCGAATTCCAATAATCTTAGTTTAGTAAAAACGTCATTTCATCTACAATGAATGCATTCAGTTGATAGTATTGATACGTTATATGCAAATGGATGAGTATTTTTTTAAATTTTTTCAATGCATAACTATTTTTTTTCTCCTCCAGTTTCATAGCAACGCAGCAACATCTACAACAGATCTGCGCTATTATACTGAAGCGTGGCGAAATAATTACTGTAACATGGCAAAACTGAACACATTTATTCAATGTAAGAAGCCCAGTATGTCAGATGTGCATGTTAATCCTTGCAATAAGATTAACAATCCATTATCGATACTAAATAAAGCTTTGAATAATGATAAGAGCAAAGATCCTGCAAAGGTTGGTTTCAGCGACAAAGTAACAATAATTTATCAGCAAAACAGTCAATGTTCACTGGCCAGTGAAGATTTAAAAGTGAATGATTTATGTGGAACATGTGATGAGGGCAAAGCTTCCACAAGTGCTCACACACAAAATGGATGAAACCCATAGACAAAATTGTAAAATCCCCCTCGAAGAAATCAGATGGTTGAAGTATTGTTAAAATGTGTAGATTACTTCATTTATTATTTCAAACGATAGCAACATTTGAATTTTTGATGATATATTTTCCAAGCAGCAGGCAGCATGAGCGTTATGACAAAACCATAACTAAGAGCCTGTCCACATGGCGCGTTTTTACGCTCGAGTGACAAATCGCGCGTTCTCCAGGTACATGTGACCCAATTCAGCGGTCCACAAGCGCTCGCGCGTTTTGACTCTCGCGCAACGGCAAAATGCGCGAGCGCTTGTGAACAGCTGAATTGGGTCACATGTACCTGGAGAACGCGCGATTTGTTACTCATGCGTGAAAACGCGCCACCTGGACAGGCTCTAAGCTTCACGTACTTTGTTCGATGGATGGTTAGGAATGTAATATCCAAAAAACTTGAAACAGTTACATACAAATGTAAAATAATGTATGTATTTTAATTTTGCACAAATTTGGCGGCACCCATCGAGAAAAATTCATGTAATTATTTACACGTAGGTTGACTGACATTGGAAAAGAAAGTTATGAGAGGAAAATGCATTTGTAAAATCCTTATTTTACAAATGCATTTTCCTTTTACATGGCATTCACATCAATTATTGGACAGAAACAAGATAATGCCATGGCAACATTGATTATACATACTAAAGTTTATACGTCTTGATTTATTACCTTATAATCTTTTCCAATAATATTATTACTTCTCCTTAGAGCTGCTGCAGTAGTTAGTATTTTTCGAGTTATCTATTAATTTCAAGGACAGTGAAAATTTACTTTTCAGAATATTATATCTCAAATCTATGTTGAATCTGTAGTCAATTCAATAAAAGTAGCAGCTCTATTGTCGGTTACAATTTGGATTTAAATAAAGCTTAATTTTTTCATATTTTCTTTTATTTTTGGTGAAAATTAATTATTGATTTATATGTATTGTATGAAGTTATGGAGCGGAAATCCGAATGCTTTCTCTCTCTCCAAAGTGGCATACATCACCACCTAAACATCCTCACGACAAAGCGCATAAGTGTCATCATGCAGGAGGGAGAGAAGATACAACTATATAACACACACACGTCACATTAGGAATGTAAAATAAACGGCTGGCCGCAAGTAAAATACTATTTTTAGACGTACATTATTTATTATAATGAAAAAGGTATTTCTTTATAAAAAAATAAATGATTCTCTAATAGCCAATAATTTAATGAGAATAATAAAACTGTTTTACATTTTTTAATTTTGTAGTTGAGATTCTTAAAACTGCTTGTAAATGTTTTGCTTGTGACGCTTGATCATAAAGAGTTTTTATTGAAATTCAAAGAGCTTTTTTTTTAAAAAAACAAAGGTGCCGGAACTCACTTATTGCCAAACTTCTTACCTACTAAAAAAATATTCAAATATCATTTAAAGCAACTTTTCTTATGCCACAAAGAGCATAAGAAATTAAACACACAAACAAATACAAATAAACAACTAAAGTTGTAAAAACATCATGTATAACAACCATTAACCAAAAATGCAATTACACAACCACATATTTTAAAATGTTAATACGTCTGAATGAAATTAGCACCACAGGCGATTTTTTTTACGATTACAGCAAATTTGTGATGTGCGTTTATCTTACTTCTCTGGTCGATCCCCTAGGCTAGTCCCCAGGCCTGTCAGGGCCATGGTGGTTCCAAAGTTCAGTCCAATTTTCGTCTGGCAAATCGTCTCGATTCCTTTTCTTAATGTTAGAGTCTATGGCCGAATATCTTTGCCACTGAGTAACCACCGATCAACGTATTTTGAGCTCTTATTGGGATAATAATTAGATTCATTTGCGAAAATTCGCGTTCACATTCACTTGAAGAAATGGTAATAGAATAAAATCCAATGCATAATATATCAAACGTAATAGGATTCAGGATAATATGTCTTTTCATATGAGATGATTCAGGAAAAATAACTTGTATTATGTAAGCGCGAACATTTTTTCGTCTAATTTCTTTTGGAACATTAAAAATCCAGTGAAAAAAGGTGCCGGAACGCCGTTCCACTGCGTTACATGAAAAAAAAACAGGATATTCATAATAGAAAATATTTTCACATATTATGTAGGTTGATACAAAAATAACCAACATTTTTCGAACAGAATCGTTCGAATCGAAAAGAAGTTGTTTGAATTTGTCCTAATTAAGAGTGGTGTAAAATTTGCAGATTTCTTCTTGACAGTACTCAAGTACAATTCATGTTAAAACATAGAAAAAAGTTAACTTTTTTAGAAATACGATTAAACCTCACGGGCCGTAGTTTGCCCAGGCCTGATATAAAGTGATGCATGACTTTCAATTTACAATAATTTGCCTCCCATATTACAACTCATTAGCCTAACTTGACCTCTGAATGGACACGCTGCCAGTATCAAGCGATATAATGGATTAAACTAAATACAAGACCATATAAATATAAAACATACATCCACCGAAAGGGTGTACAGAACACAGTCCCTCAGTCAGCTCGTATCCAGAAACATGTACGTAAGCAGTTCACCGTATCGCACTCCACCATGAAATGTTGTATTGGAAATATATGGCCGTATATTAAAGACCGTCCAACCTCTTTCGGTCATATAGTACTGACATAAAATTCATGTCTCAATAAATCACGGTTCTTGTCGGTTTACACTTTACTTACAGGAAGCCTGCAGAAAACAATTTTTGAAAATAGCTGATATACTGGATTATTTGTTAGGTTAGGTTAGGTTTTCATTCATTCATGAATTTTGCCAAAATCAGCTATGAAAATTGAATTGATGTTCAAATTGAATTTAATAAAATTGGAGACCGTATAGTACACGGTCATTTCTTTCCGATAGAAATCTCACGGTGAATAACTGTGCCACGGTGAAATGTTTTACGTGCAATTTACATGTAACCCAGTCAGCTATGTCATGTATGTAAAAGAAAAAATGATAAAATTATTATAAAATAATGCTATTAAATCATACATAATTTTATAGATAGAATAATATTTTTTAATAATAAGTATTATGGTTTGGTTAGGCATTTTAAAAACTAATCAACACCACCTGAAATTTGTATTCTTACTTCAAAGAAAACAATTAATAAGAATGACTGACAAAATTTAGTGTGCACTATTTATGTTGGATCTCCACAGCCTACCTCCACTCTTCGCCACTGCTTATATAGTAGGTAGGTATATAGGATTATGAAAAAATCATAGACATTTATAGGTAAATGTAAAATTATGAATATTAAAATGGCAATAAGCGGATAAAATGTATAATCCCAAAAATGTCTCACTTTTAATGTTAGCTAAACAATATATTCATATTACTGTATTATACAACCATCATGTCGAGATCTGTCCCGTCCACACGTGAATTATTGCAACACAAGGGCAGCAAAAAAAATGTTTTGTCTCACGAATACAGTTAAGGTAATTCTTATAGAAATGTATAGCAATTACTTTGATACAATTACTTAAAGAAGATAAACACGTTATTCCGGTAATAAGGTCAATGTGTATTTGGGATCGGTAAGTGTGCATAGTGCCTGAAGATGCCGAGAGGCGAAAACCGGGTCACAAAAAAATTCAAATCAATCAAAACAAATTAAAATGTTTAAAAAGTAGTGACATCAACAAAATCACTAACAGCTAATAAATAATACTTTGAACAAAGGGATATCTATATTATAGACATATTTTAATTATAATACCTACCTACCTTACTATATCCATACTTTATCCAGTAGCGCACCCAGGATTTAATATTGGGGGGGGCCAAGGAGGAGAATGTAAATTAGTCCCATAGGCTCTTTTTCTTCTTCACAGCCTAATTTTTCGTTTATCGATCTTTTGTCTATTGCACTCGGTGTACATACACCATGGTCCCCACATCCTGAAACGGGCCCTCAGTCTAGGGTATTTGGCGGGCCCCCTACCTACCGCTAAGAATAAAGGCAGTGTGAAACACTACATTAACGTTTTTTCAAATTGTGTTTTACAAATTTTTCAAATTGTCAACCAGTTTCATTATTTTTTAGTGCCCGAATATCGTGGAAATAGATAAGGTGTATTTCCTAATAACTACACACATATTAGATTAGTGTTTTAGTTCAAATTAAGGGTACTTATACAGTGAATTATTGGTGATTTTTAATACATCTACTTTAATAATGGAGCTGTCGAGTATCGACACATAATAATCAAAAAATATATTGCATGGCCATGATTTTTTACTATTAAAACTAATTTATGATGTGTGTTTATCTCACTTATCTGGTCAACCCGACACGCCGAACCCCCCACAGCCCGGGCCCCCAGGCTAGAGCCCTGTCAGCCCTCCCCAGTCATGACCTACACCACTCCAGAATTCGGGTGGACACCGAGAATTTTTTGACAGTTCCATTAGGAATTAGGTTTCTAAAAAAACCTGACATTAGTGTTTCGAAATTTTTGTGTTACAAATTAAAATCTAAGAAATTTTTCTAAAAAGGGTGCTGGAGAATTTTAAATCATTTTTGCCGTGTTTTTATTTGTCTAAGCCCAAAGGTATAGTTTATTGGCTTTCAATTACAATGTTTAAAATCATTCTGATAATTTTCATTTTTGGGGGATACCAGGGCAGACCTACAGCAGAGATCACTGGAACCACCCTACCCGATCCCGCACTTGGAGTCGTTTCTAGTGGATACGGTGACAAACCATCCACCTCCACAAGTCCGGGACTTATCACTCCAGTTATGGATAATTTTGGGTGGGCAGAGTTAGTTTCTAGCTGGTCGGTAGAGGACAGATTACTTCTCACTTTCGGCTGGCGACCATCCACTTTGAAGACTTATAGACCTGCATGGGACAAATGGAAGACATGGTGCATGGCCAACACGATAAGCTATAATACCCCCCGGCCGATTGAAGTGGCTAGATACCTGGGTCACTTATACAATAAGGAAGGTCTTTCATATAACACTATTCTTGTACATAAGTCAGCCATAGCTACCTTTTGCAAACCTATGATCAGTAAAGACATCAGCAGTAACATAGTAGTGCGTCATATGTTAAAAGCCATATCCACCCGCAAGACTATACCTACAAAACCACCGATTTGTGATACAAGAATAATCGTGGACTACCTCAAGAAAACAACACCACTAGTATACAACCTATATGAAGTTTCACGCAGAAGAGCTATATTATTATTACTCGCATCGGGACGACGGGTAGCGGATAATGGCCTAGTAGACAATGGCGACCATATAATTCTATGGCCAGTGTTTGGTTCCAAGACAGACACATCAAGGCACCGCCAATCTGGATGGAAATTAAGCGCTTCCAGTTGCCAAAACATCGATCCAGTATTTTGGCTACGAAAACTTATCTGCGTTTCCAATGAGAGAAGAGAAGAGGGTGGTAATATTCCGGCATTATTTATCTCGTCAAGAGGCCCCCCAAAACTTGCGACTCGAGCAGTCATCGGAAATTGGGTGAAGTCAGTACTCGCTGATGTAGGGGTACAGGAATCACCAGGCAGTACTCGATCAGCAGTCGCCTCTCTAAATTGGTTAGAGAATTAACCCATAGATGACATTCTGCAAAGAGGTAATTGGCGCCAAGAAGCTACTTTTTAAACATTTTACCAGAGACCGATATACACACATACTCCTACAGCGGGGGAAGAAAATATGTTGACCTCTCTGTTCATCCCGGTGCACTGAGCCTAAAAGCAAGGAGATGTTATACCTAATTCTCATGTTAGGTTCATCCATCCTATCTTGCAGGATCTATCTTGCTTTACCATGTGATAACAAACAGATATCTCAAGGGACTACAGAGTCAATAGCGAATAATGAAAGGAGTTTTACCTACCATTAAAACTCTTATTATTTTTGTTGACTCTGAAGTCCAGAGAACACCTACCTGGTTTCCTTGAGACATATCAAATTGAATAACCAAAGACAAAGGACGCTACGATAGAAGCGTCGGTCCTGCCAGCCTGCTAAACAAGATAAGCAACCAGAGAGATAAATAATCAAGAAGAAAAGGGGGTAAAAAACGGCCAGCACAGAAGAACACAAGGCAAAAAATACGATCAACATCTCAAGTGACTTCAAAGTCAACAAGAATAATAAGAGTTTTAATGTTAGGTAAAACACCTTTCATTTTGTCAGAAATACTACAATTTTTAACCTTTTGTACTCTATTCCGCATAGCAACACTGAAAATCGTAGACAAAAACATAGATAACAATTATTTGTATGTGGACATCAGTATGATAATCTATGGTTGACATCGTCCAAGGTCGCGCCGTCATAATATATAAATAAACACGTAGTTTTGGTTCTCCATCGTCTTTATCTGTCAGTCGCCATTATGAAATTCAGCTATCTTTTTGTCATCAAATTATAGTACGCGGCCCAAGACAGTATAGTATTTCGGCAAAAATTATAGGACGTGTTGAAAATGTAAGTTTTTTGTTTATCACATAAACATAACGGAGAATTCGAGAAATTCCGATGCCCTGCTTTATTAAAACACCTCTTACGACCGAAAAATGCTATCACCGGCCGCCGTCATTAACTGTCACGTTAGTTTTTTAGAGATAGAGAGAAATATTTTTTTAACATGGTAACACTAGCGTCAAGTGTCATTCTTCACCTGGATTTTGTACTTCTGCGGGCTGGCGTATAAAAGTAAAATAATATTTTGCAAGTACATGCCAAACGAATTAACACTATCAATATCCATATTGAGATACAGTGTTAAATGAATTTGAGTGTATGGACTGTTTTATAGATATGCGAATTTATTTTGACAGCAGCTGTCAGTGGTAAATGGTAATACAGAAGGAGGCGTGTTCATAACAAAAGTAGTCTATGTTTAAGGATTCCTTAACTCTATACTCAGGATTGTCTATAGTTAAGTCATGCTTTTCGGCGACTTATCCATAGGATCGAAATCTTAGATTGTGCATTCCGCTCGTGTCCATAGACTAATATCGCACACTGAGATCTTATATTATTATTATATAGATTACTAGCTGAGCTGTCTCGCTAGGTCTTGCAGACGACTTGGCGGTGTTGGATACTAATATAATTGTGAAGTATGGATAGACGGCGCCATAGTTTTCCCTTCGAGATGAATTTTCATTCTCCTCAGACAGTTTGACATTTCGCTGATTTGTCAGTTTTACGATTTACAAGTCGTCACTGCCAATATAAATTTGGGGTTATATGCGTAGCTATTCTGGAGTTTTGCCTTCACAATATCGTCTGACACCACCTCAGGCTGCTTCGCCTAACAGAACAGCTAGCAATCGCTGATTGCTATAGATCTACCATCATAAATTGGCATTTCAGCGAGGGCGCTAGTATGAAATTGAGAATTTTACCATAACTAACAAAAAAATGGTAATTTATAATTTTTATTGGTAGTAGATTTCTGTATAAATATTATGCAATCCATAATTCGAGAAACATGTTGTAAAATTAAATGGCATTTGTAACAAATTTATCCTCGATAGACAATTTTAGTTTCAAATTCGACCGGTTGCCAACTTACGATGGTAGATCTTTACCACAGACTTTTAATTTTAATACAATATATGTGTAGGTATGTGAATTTAAATATGAAAAATAATTATACATCTCAATCATTCGAATATATAGCAATATAATATATGTAAATAATATAAATAGCGATCCAATATAACGTGAATATTAATCTCTTTCGGGTCCCATTTAGATAATAGAAAAAGGTTAGCAGCGTAAAAAATAAATTTAACATTTTGTTTCATTGCCTATTAAAAATGAATGCTTTTGCAGCCATAGAATGATATTTAAAATTCAAATTTTGAATTAAAAATTAACCTTAAACAATATAGTTTCCCGGTGCGGGACATTCAAATCGAAACAAATGTTGATAAATAATAAAGCAATACATATTAGGTATATATGAGAGGAATATACCAATTCTGATAAGAATAGGAATTTAGAAGACCTAAAGATGTGGAATCAGTTTAAAAAGACCTCCATCCAGCAGTGGCTTGATACAGGTTGATGACGATAGTGACGATATAAATGGTAGGTACATAAAATCGCAGTTTATAATGACCAAGAAGAGTAGAATTAGGTTGAGATAAACTTCATCCAGCAGTGGATTGATCTTGGTTGATGATGATAATGACGATATTATGAATAGGTTAAGACAATATCAGCATTTTTTATAAATATAGCAATTCATATGATCGACAGAAATACTAACAACTTAGAGACGCCTTTATCCACCAGTGGATTGATTCAAGCTCATTATGATAATAATTGCAATATAAATAGATATAATATCACCAATTTTGATAAATACAGCAATTCAAATGACAGAAAAGAGTATAATAAGGCTATGGGAAGCCTTTATCCAGCAGTGGATTGGTTCTGGTCGATGATGATAAGGATGATAGAAATAGATATAATATCACAAATTCGTTAAACCGATAGTAGTAAAATCACGTTACGGAACCTTACATCCAGCAGTGGATTGATCCTGGTTGATGATAATGATGACAATATGAATATGTAGATAAATAACATTAGCCTTTTTAATAAATATAGAAATTCAAGACTGTCAAGAATACAATCAACGTAGAGAGGCCTTCATCCAGCAGTGGATTGATTGAGGCTCGTGATAATAATGGCATTATATAGATAGGTAAATAATATTATAATATCACCAATTTTGATAAATATAACAATTAATGTGTAAGTAAGGAGTAGAATAAGGTTGAGGTGGCCTTCATCCAGTAGTGGATAGATGCAGATTGATGATGATAAGGATGATGAATATAGTAGATATTATACAACATCACAAATTTTGATAACTATAACAATTCGTATATCTAACAGGAGTAGCATCGGTATAAATATGTAGATATTATAATAAGTATATCACCTGTTGTTATGCTGTCTTTCATTCCTTCAGTAGATTCAAATTTGAAATATTAATATGACTATATTGTAATCTATGGAATTTGTAGCCTTGTGAACAGCCACAAAGAAGTATTTAAAAAAAATCTATTTGGAATATCATGTTATCTATGAAATGGCGGAGAGGCGGTGCACTCTTTTTTATTATTGAATAATTACCTAGCTACTAATTTCCATAGATAACAATATAGTCATATTAAACTAACAAAGTTGCCATTGCAAACAACGACAGAAATTAATACGAATTGTTATAGTTATCAAAATGTGTCATATTGTATAATATCTACCTATTTTTATAGTCCCTATCATCATCAATCTTGACCTATCCACTGCTGGATGAAGGCCTCCTCAGCCTTATTCGACTCCTTACTTACACATGAATTGTTATATTTATCAAAATCAGTGATATTATATTATTATCTACTTATCTATATATAATGCCATTATTATCACGAGCCTCTATAAATCCACTGCTGGATGAAGTCCTCTCTACGTTGATTGTATTCTTGACAGTATTGAATTTCTAATGTTATTTATCTACATATTCATATCGTTATCATAATCATCATCATCATCAACCAGGATCAATCCACTGCTGGATGAAGAGTTCCGCAACCTGATTCTACTACTATTGGTTTAACGAATTTGTGATATTAAACATATTTCTATCCATCTTATCATCATCGACCAGATCGACTTGAACCAATCCACTGCTGGATAATGGCCTCCCTAGCCCGAATCTACTCCTTTCTGTCATATGAATTGCTGTATTTATCAAAATCGGTGATATTATATTTATCTACATATTCATGTTGTCATCATCATCATCATCAACCAGGATCAATCTACTGCTTAATAAAGACCTCCATAGACTGATTCTACTCATTTTTGTCATAATATGAATCCCTGTATTTATAAAAATCGGTGATATTATATTTAACTGCATATTCATATCATCATCATCATCATCAACAACAACCAGGATTAATCCACTGCTTAATAAAGACCTCCCTAGCCTGATTCTACTCCTTTCATATGAATTATGAATTGCTATATTTATCAAAATCGGTGATATTATATTTATCTACATATTCATATCGTCATCATCATCATCAACCAGGATCAATCCACTGCTGGATGAAGGGTTCCTCAATCTGATTCTTGACAGTATTGAATTTCTATATTTATTAAAAATGCTAATTATATTTATCTACATAATCATATCGTCATCATAATCATCATCATCATCAACCAGGATCAATCCACTGTTGGATGAAGGATTCCGCAACCTGATTCTACTACTAGCGGTTAAACGATTGCTATATTTATCAAAATTGTTGATATTGTATATTACCCATTCATAATATCGTCATTATCATCATCAACCAGGATCAATCCACTGCTGGATGAAGGTTATCCCAACCTAATTCTATTCTACTTGGTCATATAAATTGCTATGTTTTTTTTTAATTTGTGATTTTATAACCTACTTATTTATAATACCTAAACCCTACCCAAAATAAATTTTGTTTCGATATGAATGTCCCGCACCGGAAGACTATGTTATTTAAGGTTAAATTTTAATTCAAAATTTGATTTTTTAAATATTATTCAACGGCTGCAAGCATTTATTATTTATATACTGCTAACCTTTTATTATCTAAATGGGTCCCGTGGCAGATTAATATTCATGTTATATTGGATCGCCATTTATAATAATCACATACATTGCTTTTTATTCGAATTTATGAGATGTATAATTATTTATCATATTTAAATGCACGTGTTTTAACGAAACATTTATATAACTACACATATTTTATTCCAGTAAAGCTTACAGGCGATTGTAAGCTGTTCTACTTGGCCTATCAGCCTGAGGTGGTGTCGGACGATATTGTGAAAGCCAGACTCCAGAAAAGACTACGCATATGACCCCAAATTTATATTGACAGTGACGACTTGAAAATCGTAAAACTGACAAATAAGCAAAATGTCAAACTGTCTTGAGGAGAATGAAAATCAATTCGAAAGGGAAAACTCTATGCATACTTCACAATTATATTAAAATCCAACACCGCCAAGCCGTCTGCAAGACCTAGCGAGACAGACTGGCGACCGCCAGCTGGCTCAGCTAGTAAATAATAATTATAATAATTAAAATAATAATGTTAGGCGTCAACAGTATATGAGGAGCAAACATTCAAAAAGTGATTTGTCACACAGATATTGAGCTGAAATCTAGCCTATGTAGTATCACTTCCCTCCATTTTGCGTGTGAATTTCTCAACTGTCACTTTGTGTTTTGTTTTCTTTTTTATCGTCTGTATTTGGGATGAAGGTGGATAATTAAGGCACCGGAATTGTGATGGAAAACGGCGAGTTTATTTAAGTTTATTATATATAAGGTTACATTTTGAATAATTTATTTTATCCGTACGAAATCGGCGTGCTCGCGATTTTTCTGTTTGTCGCGATCTGCCCGCCATCTTGTGATTTTTTCCAACGAAACCGTCGTCGAAAAGAAAGCGACGTTGCAAATCTCCAACGGTTAACAAAATTTACGGCATTGCCGGCTGGGCTCTTTTATTATTATTTATTTTCGTAATCAGCGCTTTATTATTTGTTGGCTTTGATACCGATTCGGGCGTCTCCAGATACACAAAGACATCCCCAAATGGGGACCATACGGGGGTGTCACAGTAGGTATTCAATTTTTTTTAAATTATGAAACTGTTTAAGGAACAAATTTTAATCCTGGTATTCTGTATAATCTAAAACTCATGGAAGTGGTTCATTTTTTGATTTGAAATTTGAACAAAACACGATTTGCATGAAACTTGTGGACAAAACACTATTTGAATGTTTTCTTACAAGGACAAAATATCATTTGAATGAAAATCAGCGCTCGAAATGGAAAAGTTTACGAACCGGAGCGCTCGAAAATTTTCTGAGGGTATTAACAAGGTTATCAAATTTGATGTATATTTTATAAACATAAGTGTGCTAGATTTTCTGTTATATCTATGGCATATCTAGCTCAGACGGTCAAATTATTTTGCCCGTGAGACGGAGCGATAACTTTACAAATTTCACGAACCGGAACGGCGCTCCGGTGTGTTCCGGTCCATTTCGAGCCCTGATGAAAATCAAGGAATTTCATTTAATATCATATATTATTGTAATAAAATGTATTAGGCAGCATATTGTATAATATTATGTACAGATTGTTAAATAGTAAAAGGTTCTGGCTAGAGGTGAGTTGGAAATACTGTCACCAGTTTGTGTACTCAAGTTTCGGATGAAACTACTCATACTCAGTATGTGTGGCCCAATAAACTTATTCCAAAAAACTTGTGATGATATCATCGCGAGTCGCTGACTAGTTGGTAGACTTTCAATACTATTGACATTAAATGCGCGCGAGCGAGGTAGCACTTAAATACAATTATATTTTAATTTATTAGTCTATGCATGCAAATGACATCATCTTATGTATGAACAAAAAGGTCATAAATTTTCTGTAGCAGCATATTATTCCCTAGGAAATGTGGTGAGGTGACTGAGATGACGCAGTTTACAGTAAAAAAAATCATTGTTATTCATTTTTGTTAACAAGAATATTGTAGCCTAACAGAAAAATAACTCATAAATTTAAAATGTATTTAAAATTTATAATTAATGGGACTTTTCGACAAGCAGAGCTCAGCGTATTTTTCTATTGAAGCCGATACACAGTCTGAGTTCCCTGAGCCTATACTATTTCAAATACTAATATGGAGTTGGTTTTAGTTTCAGTTGAGTACGAAACTTTTGTCGCATACGCACGCCAAACGCTATTAAGTATTTTGGAACAAGTCTCTATACTAAGTATTTTTTATACTGGTAGTAAGTATACTTAGTCTTCAAAATCGACCAGTTTTCCCATCTCTAGTTCTGGCTCCTCACAGTCACATAGACCTCCTGTTCTTCTATGTTGGCCAATGGTTCATCAAAAAGTATTTTTTTTAATCATTCTAGTCCTCCATCTCCGAGATTCTTCCAGTCGCCAAACATTACTTTTAGCAATTTATTGACATCATTTTTCTTCTCTTGGGATATGAAATGTGATAAGGGCAACGTGTCTGGTTGCACTCGTTGCAAATGTGAATAAGATATACCTTGCTTCACCAATTAACTGTATTCTTCCGGGCTATCACTAATATAATGAAAATTTGTATTTCGTTTGACCAGTACACGTTTTTCTTTTTTCTTCGTCTCTTTATAGGCACTGTTTGTATCAATGATGCAATAATGGCATCCTGTCTTAGGTAACCTAGGTAAGGTTAGGTTACCTAGCCGATTTTTTTTAACGGTACATGTTCAAACACGCGCGTTAACATTATTTTACTCTCTACTTCAATTATAGTTTGTCAATTTATGGCTACAGGCGTATGTTGTAGCTTAACCACTGGGTAATGCCAAAAGAAATGGCGTATTTAAAAAAAAGCACCATCTTATTCTTAGGTCAATAATTATTATAAAGCAATCATTATTCGTAGGATGTTTAGCACAGTTGAATGGTCAAAGACATAGCTAATAATTAGTATCTTTAGAATTATCTTCAAATGTGTTAATCTTGCCCATTTTTTGAATAATAAAATGCCTAATTCTTGTCAAATTTGGTATCACAGAGATTATCAATATATTTTTTATCGTAAATATTTCACTATAATAGTGTCGACATAAATTATAATACTAATGGTTTTATAAATGCGTTTTAAAATTCATAACTGTAAAAAATCTGAACATCACTGCACATGCATGTACTTACTGAAATATGACTATTCTATTCCATCATAATAATTAACACACGAAAACACCAATAGGAAAAAAGTGGTATTGAGCATTTTATGTAGGCATGTTTTATCATTTCGATCTTTTGATCAACATGATAATCGCAAATATTGACGATTCAGAATAAATTATTTATATGACACATTTTACCACTGAAATAATATGTATCAACAAATCACTTACTTTAAAATATATGTAAATACTACAACAGGAAAAAAATAACTGACACATCCTAATATAAGACAAGACCTTTAAACTTTAAATCAATTATTGTTTGCTTTCTGAGCAGCAGTGAAATGTGTGGCATGTTGGATGCAATATTGAATGCAACCATCAAACATCATATCGAGTGGACCACTACGGTAGGCAGGACACATGCAGCGCCCTAAATAACCATAAGACGTGGAAGCTGGAAGCTTTGGTCCGTTGATGCTCAGTGCATTATTCTCCGGGATTGGCGCTTGGCAGCGTACGACTAGATTTTTTTAATAAGTCCTAAGACAGATTTACGGGTAGTTGAACCGTTGAATATCATTTGAACGTAATATTGACACAAAATCCCAAAAGGAATGCTGACTGCGAGGTGGCATTATTTTTCAGAAATGAGGGAGATGAAATAGCGGACCATGCAATTTGTTGTCCCATCTAAGTTGAAGATTCAACGTTGGGCGAGTCTCAACCATGGCCCCCACAAGGGGGGACTGATAGGGCTCTACCCTGAGAACCCGGGCTTGGGGGGGGACTGTTAAGGGCCCACATGCGTCAAGTAGGTAAAAATGGAGATTTTTTTGGTATTTTCAGAGTAAATGTGTTAATCGTGCCCATTTTTTGAATAATAAACATTTCTTGTCAAATTTAGGATAAGAGAGATAGTAAACATAATTTTGTATAGTAAATATTTCACTTCATAATGTTAACAACAATTTTACTAATAGTTTTATAAATACGTTTAAAAATTAATAAATCTGAAAAATCTTAACACCACTGCACATGGATCTACTGAAATATGACTATATTCTAAAACATTAGATCGAGAGGTTTAAAAGAATACTATTTTATGTAATAGAAATACTTTATGCAGTCACCAAATGTTTAAAATAAATATAAAGGATAATAAGGCTTCAAAATTATATAAATAGATTATCTACATCGTTTAAGGAATGTCCAGGATCATGCTTTGAAAATTTTAAACGCGATGAAATAAGCAATGGGGAATATTCGCACAAACGACGAATTCAATTAATTCCATTTTTCAAAATTGTGGTATTTTTGATGTAGGTACTATACTTTTTAATAGTACGCGGACGAAAATGTTACTTTTTTAATAGTATGCGAACCAAAATGCTCTATAACTATAGTTCAGTTGGCAACACTGCGCTCACTGACAGACAGTGCTGCCAACCGTACTATAATTATAGTATTTGTACTATAATTTTGGTCCGCGTACTATGTACGATATAAAACAGGTAAAGTCAAGGCCTGAACAAAAACGATGCATGAGTGCGAGTGAGAAAGTATTCGGCCCCTTGCAATCTCTGCGACACGCGCTAGAGTAAGATAAAAAGTCTACTAGCTACAAGCCAGTTTCCAAAAGTATTGCCATCAAATCGGGGAGAAACGCTTCACATAGCGTCGATAACTTGCGAGCTCGTGTTGCTAAAATTGATATTTTTTGTGTTAAACATAAAGTCAGTGGTAAATATTTTTGGTTAATTAAGTAGAAAAGATGGTTCTGTGTGTTGTCTTAAAATGTGGTAGCCGTACTGATAAGCAAGAAGATGGTATTACGTTTCATAAGTAAGTTGATACATGTTCGTGATAATTTATTTGTATTTTATTATATATTTTAATATCAGTGACCTAGTGTTTCTTTAAAATAACTTAAATTATGGATATCTTTATCTAATGGTTGCATTTTGACCGCTTAAAAATACTATATAACGTAAAAAATAGAAAATTATATTTTAATTCTGAGCGTCTAGTGCGAGCACTAGCGAAATGGTCTATGGTCTCGAACATTTGTAGACGAATGCGTTCGCTCGCTCACAAACCAGACGCAAGGCACGCGGCTTCATTTAGCAATGCAACGGGTGGCGTCTAGATGTATCTATAGTCTAAGGGTAAAGTACGCCCAAAATACTATAATTTTGAATATCGGAAAAAAATATGTATAAAGTACTAAAATTTCGATATTTCCTAATAAGTACTATAATATCGCAATATAAGAAGATTTGGAGAACTTGGAAAAAATTGCTCGAAAAACGTAAAGAAATCCCTTGACTTTGGTTTGAAATGAAATTTCTTGAATTCTTCGGTAAGCATTTTTGGTCGGAAGAGGTACCTACCTAAATAAAAAGGGGTCTCGGAGTTTCTCAAATTCTCCGTTATTTTTTTCTAAGAAACAAAAAACCTATACATTTTCAACAGAAATGACAACGCGTACTATATTTTTTCTCCAAATACTATAATTTTTGAGGCTCTGTACTATAATTCCACTTTGTAAAGATGGCAGCACTGCCGACAGATGACAGCGAGTGATGGCGGAGAACCAGTAAAAAGGCCCTTGTATTACTATTATATTACGGTGACTACTAGCTATGGGAAAAGAGTCACTTAATGAGGACTCCGACCGAATAGGTTAATTACGGATAGTGATTTGTTCGGACAGATTAGGTCAATTGTGTCTTTTGTTGCTGTAATAAAATGTATAGTACTAGCGCGTACGAATTACGGAATCTCGTCGCAACCCCACACGTTTCTTCCAATACTGCGCGCGCACTCTCGCGAATCTCGTTCGCCTCGAACGACATATTCCGTTCGCCGGGCAGCGTATCCTTCGCACCCACGTTTCTTCCTATACTGCGCGCGCACTCTCGCGAATCTCGTTCGCCTCGAACGACATATTCCGTTCGCCGGGCAGCGTATCCTTCGCACCCACGTTTCTTCCTATACTGCGTGCGCACTCTCGCGAATCTCGTTCGCCTCGAACGACATAAGCGCCACGTGACTCGGGACCGATTTGTTCGCTGGCTAAAGATTAGTTTTAAAAGATACGTTCGTTCGAGAACGACGCATGTCTAGTGACTACAATATGTACCATATTATTATAATATAGACTATAATAGAGTCTATCTCTGATAGTATGAGATCATTGATGGATCATTATTCATTGTATATTTTGTTGACTCAGCGTGCGTCAGTTAGCTGTCAGTGTCACTTTCATAGATATTATATCCGTTGATGTACCTAGGTATGTAAGTAGATTGTAAAACTGTGTCTATTTTACAACTCTTCGAATTTTTCTGCAATATAATAAATATTTCATTAGTATATTGTTGTGATAAAGTAAGAACCGTCGGTCATATAATATTCCACTCCTACCTCGAAGTAGCTGTTAAAGTAGGTATTTTATGAAATGTGTAGTACGGATTCTAATGCATTTCCTCCGTGGAACTTCTCATGGGTTATCCCTGGACAGCTTGCAGGCATGGGTTGTCCACGGAAGGAAGAAAATATAAAATTCATCTTAAATTCAGGAATTAAACATCTTATCACGCTGTCACCGGAAATGAAGCCCAGCGAGTGTATAAATAAATATCCGGAAATTAAGTGGACAGAATTACCTGTTGAAGAATTCGAAGCTCCGTCTCTTCAGTGTATTAAAAGTTTCGTTGACATTTGTCAAAAATGTCAAATAGATAATCAGGTATTTTACAACTTTCTTTTTAGACCTAATCTAACCTACCCCAACCTAATATTACCTCATATAATCTTAGTTTGTGATAATGGTGTATCAAAATGTATGAAAATTTTCAATTAACAATAAATTATTGGATCGAAAAGCATCTGCGCCGACAGAAAAAGGTATTTAATATAAATGTCTAAGTAAGTATATGTAATAAACTGTTTTCATAAAAAAAAATTATAAAAGCTCATGCGCGCACTGCGGCACAATTACCAATAATTTAACCATTAAAATTTTATAAACATGAACATTATTATTATTAATTGTGTTATGTACAGCCCAATTTGGACCCTGGCCGCCTGCAAAATTGCTCTTCACCATCTCGTCTACCTTGGCATGGAAAGCTATTCTGCTCTGTCCAGTCACCGGATTCTTGGTTTCTCAGCATCTCATCGGCACCCTGACTTTATTGACGTATGATTGACGTTAAGCATTTCAACATTGATTGTTGTTTATTCTTTATGTGTCCTACCCGATTGAGTCTTTGGATCTTCATAACATTATGATATCCAGGTCATCGAAGACACTACAATTTGTGACTTTGTAATCGGATCTGCCATATTCCATTTTCGTAGATTGGCCTTGCTGAATTGCCTTTGTGCTCTAAAACATCAACAGTTTTTGACAATCGGTGGAAATCAGTGGCCATGTCTCATCTCTGTATGAATGGCTGGATTATATAATTATGTGTAGGTCTCAAGAAAGTTTTGTACATCTTTGTTTATTTAGATAATCGTCTTGATTTAAAATACTTTAGCTGACTATAGAAGCACCGATTAGCGATAATTACTCTGCGTTTGATTTCATCGCTCATTTAATCACATAAATTCATTCACCTCTTCAACAGTGACCATCAAATGTTAAGAGAATATGTTTTGCCGAGTCTTGCTTTATTGATTATTCTGCCTGTAAATAATGAAATTATAGTGTGGTTAACCAACACCACCTATAAATACTAACAAATTTTTAGTCTGTAATCATAATTAAAATTTATATGAACATAGGTTTGGTTGGAGAAATATGGAAGATCTTTTCCTATCTACAAAATAATAATACATGAAGTAAACTGAAGAAATCATCATTGAGCTCTTAAAACCTGATGTGGCAAACAGTGGCGGCCGGTGATTTTTTTGATTGTAATTTTTGAGGGTGCGCTGGAAACTTACATTATTGAAAAATTCGGCGTTGTTTTTGATTTGACAAAAGGTTATTGACATTTGGGAAATTACCCGTATATTTTATATTTTTAATAAAACATGATAGGAGTTACTTAAATCTTTATTGGATTAGTTTTAAGAAACGATTGTATCTCTTATAGTAGATAATTACCTCTTACTTTTAACGGAAGCCATCTTATTCTATATAAGTACATTAGGTATCTTTAGCAATTTGTACACTGTATGAATAATGATTATTATGAAACTGCACTTTGTGAAATAGTATTAAGATTTATTAGCTCATCACTAGAATTCATGAATTAATAATTTTCTATATTATAAATAACCGACATCATTTCGCGTTTAGTCAACACAAAGGATAATGAAATATTAATTTTCAAGAAATGCGGTAGGTAGCAAAATTATTTTTCTGATTTAAATTGGAGTACACATAAATCAGAATATCTTACCGACATTGTATTTCTTACCGATTTTAAATTTATAAAATAATGAATTCTATTGTTTTTAGTTTTACAGGCATTTTACATACGAGATTGCTAAATATGATACTAAACATAATTTGACCGTGAACAGTACGCTACAGCGTCTATAATAACAAACCATAATTCAAATCTGTAATTGCTTTCTACTCAGACCAAAATGATGTCATTTTACCCGGTCGGCGCACGATATTCTGGAACTTACGCATGGCGAAAACTATTAGCACGGTTTAAGATGTTTTTTAATGGCTTTAGTTCATACTTAGCTTTGGGTTCATTTTAAGTAAACTAAATATATTGCCCGGGCGCAAATGATTTCAGTGAGGATGACGTATACGGTGCATAGCGACTGTATTATCGCCTATTGACAATATGGGCACATCGGTTTATGGTTTTCATTACAATAAGTGAGCGATATTATTAAAAACCTATGAAGAAAAAATATGTTTTACGATGTTGAACGATGTTTCATAGCAATGCAAGCAGTGCAGTGCACTTGTATGATATTAGACCAGCCGCCACTGGTGACAAAATGTTTTTTTTTTTTTTTTTAAATATATTGTGTTCGTTTATATTAAACCACATAGTTCAATATAACCCTCAATAAATTTTATTTAATGTCCGATCCTACAAAGATCATATGTGCCTCCATAGAGCGGAGGTTGTAGTAGCAGATTTTTGTTATTACTCGATGTTTACCACTTGCTCAACTTATTAGGTTCATACTTTGGGTTCAAACAGACATTGAAAAACAATTTGTGAATTCTTTGTCCCGGAACCGAGGCATAAGCCAACGCGGTAAGTACTCGGCCATAGTGGGCGCTCTCTCTTCTTCTTCTTGGTCATTCCCTCATAGCTGAAGATCGTAATCACCTTGAAGTTCTGTCAATTTTTGAGTGACTTTCCACCCCTCTCTCAACAGTATATCCAAAAAATTTCAGATTACATCTTAGACATATTGCCGAGAGCCTTTCATTTGTCTGCAGTCTCCAGATGATTGACTGGTTCGTACTGTGCTCTGTCCAAAAAATACAAAGCATTCAGCGTCAACACCATATTTCAAAGGCATCAATTCCTTCCGCTCTCTTGCCCTCAGTGTCCATAACTCGACACTGTGCAAAAATATGGAGAAGTTACCACATTACTATATGCTAAAAATATATTATAACATCTATATGGTTGCCGTCGAGTATTAACAAGTATTTTGGTAGCGCCTGCAGTGTAATAGTGGACTGAATTTTAATCCATAAGCTGTGGGTTCGAATCCTGCGACTGGATAAACTTTTGTTATTATTTTAATATGCGTTTGGTTCCTGATCATGTAATGTAAAACATATTAAGAAACCTTCACAGGAGGCAAAAATCCATACCGGATCATAGAGCCAAGGTAAAACAAGTATTCATGTTTATTATTTGAATCCTTTATAATTTATTACTATTGATTTTTATCTGTGCTCAGGCAGTCGGTGTCCATTGCAGACAAGGTCTTGGAAGAACAGGAACAATGCTTGCTTGTTATCTGATGGTTTACCAAGATGTTTCTCCTCAGAGAGCCGTCACTAACATCCGAATAATGAGGCCGGGATCCATCGAGACTTGGCAACAAGAAAATGCCGTAAAAGACTATCATGACTATTTACGAGGACTGGAGTAGACATACATTCCACTTCTTAATAAGGATGATATCTGAATTTGTAAGTTGGCAAATTGAAACACGGTGGTATTTTTATAGCCACCATTTTTATCTGTTGATTTTTCTGTAATAAGTTTAATTTAAATAATTATAGTTTGGTGTATTTGGCTGCCTTTCTATGTAGAATAATAATTTATACGGTCCTTCCAGAGGCTACATTTCATATAATGTTTAATGTGCTTTAATTATTGATTTGGTTCTGGTACAAGTTGTGCATGTTGTGATTAATAAAACAATCACATCTATTCATAAACAATGCAAGTTTCAAGGTTTATCTAGATTAGCGTTTCCCAAATGGATCTGTCAGGTTCCTGGTTTTGATATGATTTTAACAAAAATATTATTCACAATAATTGTAATTTATATGAGAAGATATGGGAATCACCATTTTTTGACCCCGCTTTTGATTTCAGAAGTCCAGTGGCATGAAGAGGTAGTCTATTTGAATATTTTAACTGCCGAAGTAGTTGTCGGCATATTTTTTAGATCATAGATTTTGATAATGTAGTATTTCATGGTTATCCAAAATTGCATTATTTTGCTGAAATATTCATAAAATTAAATAAAGTATGTTTATCACTCTAATGAAGAAACATAGGTACACATTTTTAATGTGGGACATAATATTATATTTCTGTTAATGCGAAATAAGATTCTTTTCTACATTGTACATAAATAATATAAATTAAAATAATATGTAGGCATTTATTATAACTATAATTAATTTCAGATGCATTGTTTTTTACTGCATTCTGTGCCTGCGCATTTATTATAAAAATATACTTCAGGAAGTAATTTTCAAATATGGTCAAATCCACTTTTTGACAAAGTGAGAAAATACGATATTTTCACTCTTCCTTCCTAAAAGGATTGTTTACTAGCAAAAAATCTCCTTGATCACATTCATAATGTAAGACATGGCATCTGCCTTTACGATGGTGTGATTAATTGAAATGGATTTGACAGTGTTTGAAAATCAACCACTATTAAAATTAGTCTCGTATTATGTGGGTTTTTAAGCGATTTGATGTTGAATTTGGAAAGCTCGGAAAATCAAAAATATTTTGGAGTTAAGTAACTACTTTTGAAAATTACCTCCCGACTTATTCTTTTTACGAGGGTGGGTCAATAATTCCTTAGAAAAAAGCATTAAAACAGTTTTTATTTTTGTATTTTTTTTTTATTTCTCAACATAATCTCCTTGGAGCTCAATACACTTGGTTAGACGTTTCTCAATTTTTTTTAAACCGTCAGAAAAATAAGTTTTCGGAAGGTCCTCAAAATAAGCATTTGTCCGATCGATGACTTCTTCATTTGAAAAAAAACGTTGTCCACTTAGCCATTTTTTTAAGTTTGGGAAAAGGAAAAAGTCACTGGGGGCTAAATCTGGCGAATACGGTGGGTGGTCGACCAATTCGAACTTCAATTCTTCAATTTTAGCCATTGATCGTAAACATGTGTAAACACGGGCATTGTCCTGATGAAAGAGGATTTTTTTCCTGTTTAAATGAGGCCGTTTTTCTTCAATTTTGTTTTTTAGCTGGTCCAATAAAGATGCATAATAATCCCCTGTTATTGTTTTTCCTTTTTCCAAATAGTCAACGAAAATAATTCCACGTGCATCCCAAAATACAGTAGCCATAACCTTACCAGCTGATTTTACGGTTTTCGCCTTCTTTGGACATGGTTCGCCTTTCGCAATCCACTGCTTTGACTGTTCTTTCGTCTCGGGAGTATAGTGGTGTATCCATGTTTCATCTACAGTCACAAAGCGACGAAAAAATTCATCCGGATTGCGTTGCATGAGCGACAACAGGGCTTTAGAGGCCACCACCCTATTGCGTTTATTGTCGACTGTGAGCAAACGCGGCACCCATCTTGCAGAAATTTTTTTCATTCCCAATTTGTCATGTAAAATAGAAATGACGCTACCTTTTGAGAACCCTGTAACCTCAATTATCTCACTCAACTTAAATCTTCGGTCACTTAACACCATATCGTGGATTTTATTGATCATTCTGGTGTAGTCACCTCTACAGGACGTCCTGAGCGTGGTTCATCCTTTGTTGATGTACGACCACGTTTAAATTCATTTAACCAGTTATAAATAGTTGCAAGTGAAGGAGCAGATATGCCGTGAACTAAATCCAACTCATTTTTTATTTCCTTTGCTGTTAACCCTTTTATATTAAAATAGTTAATAACAGCTCTAAACTCAATTTTCTCCATTTTCCATTTTTCCATTTTCCACAAGCAAATTTTTTTTTTAAATGTACGAGAAACACAACAACCCGACCAATCTGATTGAAACTTTGCAGCATACCGAATCGGTAGTGCCGCTGCATGAAAACAAACCGCTTACAGTACTAGTCGCGCCACCTGTCGGCTTTTCTAAGGACTTATTGACCCACCCTCGTATTTTATAATGTATTGTCGTCATAATATATTATCATAATGCGGTATTTTGTAATGATATAATAATGCTTTTAATGTTCAATCCAAGGTATATTTTCCATTATTATTTAAGATTCCTTCCCATCTTGCTCTTGAATTTCAGTTCCTTGGCGATAGAATTCTTTAGGTTTTGAGATGACGAATATATCAAGCTTCCATTGGACATCATTTTCTATACTGAACTGTTTACAATTGTTATGGTTTTGTAGACTGCGGTAAAGATGGTAGGTAATCTAATGGTGCCAGGTCAGGGAATGTGGTGCATGTCCGTCCCATTACTTCCCATTTTAACGGTTTAGGAGGGTCTTTTTTGCTGTATGAGGCCTGGTGTTATCATGATGAAAAATGACACCTCTTCAGCTGGCCTTATGTGCCGGTCCATGACACAGCCATCAAATTCTTATAACGCAGCATTATTAGATTACCATTTTTTCCATAGCCTACCACCATATTAATGAGAAAAGGTTTAGTACAAAAGATGATGTGTGAGGGAAACTTGATTTATTCTTCAGCTCAAAACTGAGGAAATTCTATTGCCAAGTAATTGAAAATTTAATGGCAAGATCGGAAGAAGTCTTAAATAATAAATGAAAATATACTTATGATTAAACATTTAAAAAAAATACATAATTTGAAATCGCTTCTGAGAAATATATAACCAATAGTAAACATCTTTTTGAAAAAAATACAACACCCAGCAGGTTCGAACATGTCTCTCGGAAATTACGCCCATATACACTGACCGCCATCATATGGGTATGCTATCGGTTCTTACAATACTCTCTGAAGCGCTTCATAAATTGCGTTACTAATAAAATTGGCAATCGGCTAGTGCAGTGCTCCGCAACCTTTTCTCACCACGGCACACCAATGGTATTCCCAGAATTCCGCGGCACACCACACATAAAACAATTTATACACCAAAACATGGACCCCACATTCTGAAGGGGGACCCCAGGCCAGGATCTTTGGTGGCCCTCCCTACCTATCACTAAGGTTAAAGACAGTGTAAGTGCCCATACGCACTTGCGGCAGGCCGCATCGCAGATAGCCGCAAGTGCGTATGGGCTCTAATACTCTAAAATAGCATTTTTCAAATGGTGTTTGAGGTAAAATTAATGTTATTCATTGTATGTTTAGCGATTTTCTTGTATTTATTAAAACATGCACTCGAATTATGGTCAGTCGTTGGGATAAGAATAATTATTTGTCGAGTATCGACATAATAATTACACTAAATTTTATCATGCAATCGCATGTTTTAAAATATTAATACTAGCGCAGTAAAATAGCTAAAACCATTAGATAAAATTTGCTTAGATAAAATTATCAAAAAATCCAACACACGACGAAGAACTAAATGTACATATTTCCATGTAAGTTTGTATTATCAATACAATAACTAATTAAATGTCATAACTGAGCTTGTTTCAAGCAAGTCTGCTTATTATTTTTAAATATAACTCGAGTTGAAAAACTTTGCTCATCTAGATATGTCGTAGAAAATGGGAACTGAACTGCGATAGCCTTGTCGGAAATCCGAAGATATTCTTTATTAACTGACATCCAGAATTAGCCAATGTAACATCGGCGAAGTTCAGTTTTAGCGCCCCATCATTTCTCAATTCAACCAATTCTTCTCAAATTCACAGGGAAAGCGCTACTATAGAATTTTCGGCATTGGTTTCAAAAGGGTTTCGAATCCAGTCGTATTGATTGTATGAAAATAATGATGAAATTTCTTTTGCAGCAAATTTACATGATTTTGAGACGGGTCTGGTAGATCTTTCGGTACATTTGTAGAGACCCTCACCTCAACTCAACGTCTCTTAACGTGAATATATTTTCATTCTGACCTAAGTTCATGCACGTGCTCAAATATATCACCAACCATGTATGCAAATTTTGCTATTAAGTAAGTAGTGTATAATAAACAATATTATTTGTGTTTTTTTTTTTTTGAGCAATCCCAGCAACACCCAGCATCGTCTCACAGCACACCGGTTGCGGAGCACTGGGCTAGTGTATAATATTAAATCAAAATAGGTATTAAATTACCTAAATTACTAACCAACGTCGAGGATCACTTTTTTCGTTGTAACTTCTTGAACTGGCTAATTTAATTAAAAAAAAAAAATTGTATCTTAAAATACCACATTATTATTTATGGCATGAACCAATATTTTATACATACATGTAAAATTATATTCCTGTTGTATTATTTTATTTTAATATGTAGGTAGGTAGATTAGAATTTTAATTATAATACCAATTTATTTAACAAAATATTTATAAAAAAATCTGTCAGTTTTAACCGGTTAATTATTATTAAAAAAAAAACATTAAAAAGGTTGTGTTTTTTCCCAGTTATTTGGATGCAGACGGTATGAAAACAGTATTTTTGCTATAAATGAATTCGCAATTCGAAATGACTTTCAGCTAAAATGCAGTATTTTTCAGCTTCACTTTAATACATTTAGGCTGTGTCTTTGGTGCTAATAAAATAATACACAATTTAGGAAACCTTTAAGTCTTTTATTTTGCTCAAAATATGTACAATTATTAAATAATAATAATTATTATAAATTAGAAAATATAAAACTTTGTTCTGTTACATGACATTTAGAATAGTTATAATATCAGTATTATAAATAATAATATAATAAAATTTAATGAACTGTGTTGTTTCATAGATATGTTATGTAGATTGTTGATTAAATTTTGTTAATCTTGCCATACATAACAAGCATGTCCAATGTATTCTCTTTCTCCCTTAATTAAATTAAATGATTCTATTCAAAATAAATGTATGCATTTTCAAAGCTTTAAAATCACAGCACACTGGTTTTAAACATTTATTTCATTTCTTAAAACCATATTTTTGTACTAACCACGATAAGTGTTTCATCAAAAATGTCTTGTCTTTAATTGAAGGAATTAAGAGTGTAAGCCGTAGAGCAGTGTTTCTAAAATATAAAACATACAGTCGAACTTAGTTATTACGAGGAAGATCGGACCGACTGAATTAGCTCGTTATAAGCATTACTCATTATATTGTTATATAACATTTTTCGCGCCACATTCTATTTAAGCATAAAACATAAAATCTGAAAACCATTGTAAAAATCCTCGAAACAAGCATGACATTCATAAACTACAATAGAGGCCGGCGCTGGTAGGTACCTACTGACTTCACAAAGCTTGGAATTTTTACATACAATTTCTACCATATGTGTTGATACTTTTTCAATGTTGTCGGCGAAAACACCAATTAAGTACTTAGCACTAAACTAGTGTCATAAACGTCATCCGATCCCAGCGGCATCGGTCTAGTTAACTGCCTGGTCGGATTTTATTGCTTAGGGTCGAAAATGTTGTTTTTAAACGATCAACACATTAACAGTTTTGCTCGGTATACCCGAGAAGTGGCTTGTTATAAAAATGAATAAATGTATGTAGAAAATCATAAACTAAAATGTCAACAAATGTTTCCTCATTTGATCCGATATCTCGCTATTTCCGTAATAACCAAGTTCGACTATATTAATTAATACCCCTTTAGAAAGTCTGGAAGTCACATACATACTCAATATTTTGCAGGAGAGCAGTTTTAGCATTGTTAATCTAATTTAGTTAAATACTCACTTGCGTTCGGACTAAAACGCCGTATGTTGGATTTCTGTACTAAATTACTTAAATTGGACGTCCACTCTTTTAGCTCAAAGTGTAATAATTGGACTCCCAAATTTTCAGCATTAAGAGAACGTGAATACACATTAAAATCTGCATCCTTAACTCAAAAATGATAAAAATGTGACTTCAGCACTTTTAGCTCTAAGGTACAGAATTATTATAACAACAAATTACGAGTCCTTTATATTTCAAAAATTATAACATTTTTGACATACTTAATATTTTGTATAGTATATGGACCAAAAGTATAGTAAAAATGCTTTAATAATTGTAGTTTGGTTGGCAATTTGTTGCGAATTACTGATGATCGCTGCCTTTTGACTATTATCGAGCATGGTCATCTTTGGCTCTTTAAACAATTTTATAAAAAAAGTCATTTAAAACCTTTCACGTACTATCAGCGGTACGTGGAAACAGTGATGTACAATGTAGAATAATGCTAGAGGCAAGTTCTTGTATATCTGAGATGAGAAAATAAATAAATAAAAATTGAGTGGCTTTTATTGTCTATGTTTATCATTGTAAAATACCTGTGAACCAGATGTTTGAATAAAATAATATTACAAAAGGAAACATTCAAAAAAAGTAATACATCTTAAAAACAAATCGTCGGTCTATTTTGTAAAACTTTTAATTCCATTCTGGTCGAAAGTGTGAGATTCTTATCGAACATTTATTGTATTGGGAAACAAGTTTACAAGACAGACCGACAAAATGTAATACATTAAAGAAGATAAGTATTCAATCCTGCCATCTCTACAAAGTGCTGTCAACGGGTATGATGTTACAGCCAAGTAATCCTCTTCCGGACCAGGTGCAAGGTGTAAGAGATACATTCATCCGTTGGGACCCTCGGAGTATTTTGACAAGCACAGCTGAATTGACTGAGTGCTGGACAACTTCTCCAATTTGTGTGAGGGTTTTGAAGTTGGAGGCATTCACCGAGCCAAATTCTACAATATGGTCGTTCACCATTAACCCCTGAAATATAGAAAAATATTGTTTAGCAGTAAGAACAAATTAAATTAGTTTTCTGTTTTTCTTCTGGTTGGCCGTTGGTGTTGGTGTTGGTTAGTTTTTAAAATTCAATTAAACCCTGCGAAAACCAAGCCATACTAGATAATAGTAAAAAAAATACTCATCTATCTATAAAATATCTAAAATGATGCAATTAAATCATACAACTTTGGATATTTTATAGATAGAATAATATTTTTTATCTATTATAGTTTGGTTTAGGCAGGGCTTAATGAATTTAAAAAAAAAATGAACCAACAATATATGTAATATGTATTTTTAATCCAACGAAAACAAATAAGTATGAATGAAAAGGTGAGCACAATTTTGTCATATCGCCCAAAATATACCAAAACTATTATAGTATGGTTTAGGCAGGGTTTAATTGATTTTTAAAAAATAACCAACACCATATTCTGTAAATTGTAGCTTAGTTTAATAAAAACAAATATGTATGGCTAACAAAGTTTAATATGCACTATTTATGGCGGATCTTAACAGCCTACCTTCACCCTTCGCTAATGATGCATAGTAAGCATTTAGGATCAAAGATAAGGGTTTTTAAAAATAATGAAAATCATGTGACGCCATTTATGTATGATCCCTTACGATTGAATTGAATATGTATGTTTCGTACAATTTACCAGACAAGACAAGACTTTGTAAAAATAGGTTCATTCACGGATGTTTTAATTATTTATATTAGAAAAATGGAAGCTGGAAAGAATTAAGGCTGTAGATAGAGTTGGGTATTTCCCGAGAAAATCTCAATCTCGAGATTCGGGATTTCCAGAAAGGAATTCTCAAGATATCGGGAAATTTAAAAAAAACCTGTAAAAATCCTAAAATCAGTGTAAAAACAGACAAATTCCAAAAAAATATATTATTTTTTTTGTTTATGTAAGTAGACGAACAAAATAGAAGTAGGAAAACAAAAAGAATTCAAAACATTACTTATTAAAATAGAATTTTAAAAAACACAAACTGTCAATCGCGTACCTACGCTATGAGACACAGAATTCCGTGATGTTGCAAAAATTGCGCTCACTTTGAGTCGACGTTGGCTTAATTTTCTTTTTTTAAACGTTTTGTGTTATATGTCCACTTTTTTCATATAGAAAATCGTTTTTCAATTAATATTTGATAATAAAGGAATCCCGAAATGTTAAAAATTTCAATTCTCGAGATTCAGGATTGCTAATCTCGAAAATTTCTCGAGAATTCCCGTCGGGAAATTCCCGAAACCCAACTCTAGCTATAGATGTAGATTATACATACCGCATCTTCGGCCGGTGATCCTGGGCAGACTAAGTTGATCTTGGCAATTGGAATAGCTGGAGAGGGATCCGACACCCTCATGGCTCCTATCGAGTTTGTCATTGCGGCTTCCGATGCATGGCCATTCATGAGAATTGTGTTTGAAGTCGATGCTCCTGCATTGGCCATACCTGAACCATTAGGTTGGGCGTGCAGGGTCGCCAAACCACGCTCAATCTCTTTCATGATTGCCTTGTGATCGTTCTGGAGACCTGTTAATATGAGATTGTGATTTAAAATTTTATTTGACAGTGGGTACTGCACGGTTTAACCGGATGCATTGAAATGTATTGCTCAACTTAACACATTATTTATAGCTTTGCATGTAAGCACCGGGCCATGTATTTTTTTACATTTCTTGAATCACATGATTGCATGAAAAAAAGAAAGTTAATTAGCATTTTTGCTCCCAAGCAGAATATATGGGCCTCCATTCAGTGAAGGTTATATTAATAGCCTTTACTTTACAGGAAATGGTTATTAGTCATTAGCCCAACTGATTGGATCCTAGGACTGCATCATCCACATATTGAAAATAAAGTGTAGGTATTCCATTTCGGCGATGGATAGGCCTTGCAGATGAAAGACGGTAGTAGTTGTTTGTGATGATGGAGGAGGCGAAAGTTTATTTACTGTTTCAATAATTACAAGGGTACAATCGATATAATATAATAAATATAATTGCAATTCGGTGCAATGTGTTTTTAACGAGAACTTATATTCGAGTGGCATGTCCAATCAATTATGACCCGCTATTTATTGACCGGCACACAATGGAATAATATGTTGAAATGATTATACAATAAATTGCGGATCCGCTATCTCATAATTAGTGAATAAGTGTTCATAAAAATATGTGGTTAGGCTACATCAGTAAACTATTAAATGCATTCTTGAAAACATCATCGGATTTCGGCAATCCATGCAACAGGACTCCGATGGTAGAAAGCAGAGGGTGTAGTAGATATGCAGTCATTGAAGCGAGCATGGGTTGAGAGCCAAGGTTTTATGCATACTGTAAAATACTGGAGTACCACAAGGTGAACTGATGGATTATATTAAATTATCTTTAATATCCAAGACGCACTGAACAATCACAGTGCTGCAGGTAATGTCTGTTTGAATCGATGGATTGAATATTTTCACTAGAAATACGAGGCAGTAAAGCCGCGTTGACACGGTCCAAGTACACTTGGACCGAGTGCCATCCAAGTAGACATATTCATACTAATTATTCCTATCCAAGCTACTTGGACCACGTCCTACTCATCCAAGTTAACTTGGATAGGAATAAATAGTATGAAGCTGTCACTTGGATGGCAGTCGATCCAAGTGTACTTGGATCCGTAATTGGACCGTGTCAACGCGGCTTAAGGAAGAAGTGGAGGTGTTCATCAATCAGTAGATGAACACGGTGACAATAGTTGCATATTATGGACAGGTAATAATTTTGTTCTCAAGACTGGAAGAAAAGCACTCTAATAATAATAACTTTGATTAATATAATACAACTTTCTTACATATTATCCTGTGCCTCGCATGTCTCACTTGATAGACATCAATATCATGGCGAGGGAATCCATTCTCATCAACCAAACTATCTGCCATGCCAATGTTATTCTGAAAAATACAAAGCATGCTTTCAAATTTGTCAATAAACAATAGCATTTTGGTATATTTGAAAGTAAACATTATATTTCGGGTACCTTTTGTAAAACAATCCCTAATTCTGAAATTTCATTTTCGATTTTATCTTTCTCCTGCATCAATTTCAAAACTTGGTCTTTCGTAGGGCCTGCCATGATTTTTCTTTATTTACCACATATTTTTTTGACAGTCATTCGAGTTGTTGCCAGAAAGATTAATAAAATATTTTTGAGCAATCGCACATTGCAATAATCAAAATTCACTAAAAATAATAACCTTATCATTTGGAAAGTAGTTTTCACATATTATTATATTAAATGATTTCACTAATAAATAAATGAAATCACATAGTTTACTTTAAAAATAGTTTGTTTCACAAAACAAAAATCATACATCACTCATTGTAAATTATTTTAAGTTACTTAACTAAATACTGACAACTGCACACATTGGTAAAATTGTTTTCAACGTCAAATATCGCACAAAGAAAAGGTAGAAATTTACAAAAATGTCAAAGTAATAATTGTGGCGGCAATACCATTATTATAAGAAGGCAATATAATAATATGACTAGGGTCAAAGAAAATATATGAAAACTAGGGTTCATTTGGTTTTAAACATTATTATTTATTGATATCTTGATATTTATTTTAATCCTCGGGCCGCCGAAATTCATCCGTTAATCAGTACCGTACCGTGAGCTTGAACGAACTATAGGTGAGTATCTACCATTAACATGGTAGGTACGCATCATTCAAACCGAAAACACTACCTTGTTGTCGATTTTTTCGTTGGTTGTTTAATTACACTAAAAAAAATGATGGGGATATTCATGTTGCTATCGTTCATTATTTGATGTAAATCTACAAACAAATAACACCAACTAGGTATATATTTTTCGGTTCATCGATATAAGTTTTGGTAAATGTGCCAGAGATGCCGTCACGAAATTTTATAACTCTCTTTTTAGACCAAACCAAACCTAACCTAACCTAACCCAAGATAACCTACCCCAACCTAATATTACCTAATATAATCCTAGTTTGTGATAATGATTCATCAAAATGTATGAAAATTTCAAATTTTAAATTAATTATTGGACCGAAAAACCTATGCGCCGATAATAATTATTATTATAATAAATACCGTTTTCTGTCGGCTTTTTTTTCATGTAGACAATTATTGTCTACATGAAATAAACTGTTTTCGTAAAAAAAAATAATAATATAAAAGCTCATGACGGCATCTGCGGCACAATTACCGTGTTGGTATTGGTTTGTTGGTGCGTTTTAAATAACGTCACTTTTAAAATCTATCTGTGAAATAGAGCAATAATAATTGATTGATCAAAATTTGATGAATATATATATTTCATTTTTTTTTTAAATTTCAAACATTCGATAAAAGTATACCTACGAGTTTATTTGATTTTGAATGTGATTGATTCGAGGTTCGAGTTGGGTAATTTTTGAGGAGTGACCGGTATTGGATTGCAATATTACATGCTAGAATTATTGTACTGGCAGCACTTTTAACGCCATTCTATTTCAAAGATTCAAAAATATACGGTTTGTCAATTTGTCAGTAGTTTGTCTTCCGTTGCGGATTTTTATTGAAAGACAACGATCATTTTACCTACTGACGTGCTACTAAAATATTGTGACATTGTGTTAAATTGAAAGATTCACTTAATTGACTATAAACAAGCTTTTGTTTAGTATTATATAGTATTTAATTACCCAAACAATGGATAGTATGGATCCATTCACTCAGGTAAACTTTTCAAACTGTCAAAGATAAAATGTATTGTCATTTTTGTGGTTTCTTTGTGATATTATAATTTGTGCAATAATTAATATACAACCTGATTGGCAATAATGCAAAAGCATACAGTTTTACTTTAAATCTGTTGCGTCTTGTATGTTTTGATTTGGTAACAGTTCAAACTAAGATTCGTCAACATTTTATGTGTCAACTGGACGTACCTACATAATCCAACAAACACAGATTAAATAAATAACCAACAAACATATTCTTACTCGTTCGGAACATTATAGTACTTATTTAGGGATACGTCTTTGATTTAATAATAAATAATTACTTCTTCAATTTCTTCCGTTTTTCCACGTACACCCACTTAATTCATAGATTGGTATTTTGTTAAATCAAGTTTGCTTGTGTCTGAACAGATTCACAATAATTGATTCCCGGCAAAACAACATTGTTAAGAGCACAGTATAAATAATGTTGGAAGTGGAAAATGTTAATTTATTATTTAAAAATTTGGTAATTTTATAGTACTCCATAATCATTTTGATCAAGGTGTTTTGAGACCAAAAACCAGACTAAAACGTAACACAACCTATTGAAAAATAGCCTGCAACCTGCTTATTTTTGGGTTACAGTAGGTTGTGTTAGGTTATTGGTCACAAAAGACATCAGTCACAAAAACAACGTGTCTGGAAACTTCTACGTATGCAGTTTGCCGTATCACACTTCACTGTAAAATGTTGTATCGGAAAAATATGACCGTATATTAAAGACCATCCAACTTCTCTGGGTCGTATAGTATTGACATAAAATTCATGTCTAAATAAAACATGGTTCTTGTCGGTTTACACTTTACAGGAAGCCAGCAGCAAACAAATTTTGAAAAAAACCAATATTTTGGATTATTTGTGAGGTTAGGTTTTCATTCTTGAATTCATGAATTTTGCCAAAATCAGCTATGAAAATTGAATTAATGTTCATATTGAATCTAATAAAATTGGAGACCGTATAGTATACGGTCATCTCTTTTCGATAAGAAAGCTCACGGTGAACTGTGCCACGGTGAAATGTTTTACGTACAATTTACATGTAACCCAAAAACAATTATTCCGACCATGTCCGATCCTAATAGGATCATATGGGCCTCCACAGAGTAGAGGTTTGTATTAACAAATTTTGTTTTTTACGAGAAATGGATGTCAGCCACTTGCTCAACCTCCATTAGGTCCATACCCTGACTCACACACAAATTGAAAAACAATATGTGTACTTGCTAGACCCAGGATTCGAAACTGCGACCCACGGCGTGATAGTCCAATGCTTAAGCCGCGCGACCACCGTGGGTGTGAAAACAATATGAGTACTATAGAATTACCGAAAAATATTGTGTGTAAAAAGAGTGCAATCTTACCGATTTGAATGTTGATAATTAAATACTGACATCACATGGTATTAAGTTGTAATAATTGATATGTTGTGTTTTCAATGTGTTTGTTTCTAGAGAATTGACCGAATAGATTAGACAAATGGTTAACAACTCATTTTGGAAAGCGCTTCGGAGAGTATTGTAAGAGCCATTAGTTAAAATTTGTCGCAATGAGAAAGGTAGTAGAACTTCAGGTTATGTCGTATACGCCATTCTTTTAGTATGGACCGAAATATCCTACACAGTACCTCTGTCTCGAATACATGAACGGCTTGCATATCATTAGTGTGCAGTAATTTTTTTTTTTTTGCAGCGTATGTTGGAAAGAGCACGCCTACGCCGCGAGAAGTTGGAGGCTAAGCTTCCGCCATCTGATAAAATTCCTGAGCCCCGCATGGCGCTATCAGAAAACAAAATTGTACCGAAGGCGTTGTTGGCGAGTCCCAAATTTTCCTCTGCGAAGCAAACAATGAGTCCGTCCCGAGATTCACCTGTATCGAATAACTCGAGATTGGAACGCAAGTCCACATCGACGACTCCGGCTCGGATACAGAGCGTCGTCACTGATGAGACCGAGTCGGGAATGGCTGTGCAAATAAATATTATCCATCAGAACGATGTACAAGTGGAGGTTCAGGTGGAGGAACGGGAAGTCACATTGTCTGATTATCTGAGAGAGAAGGAAGATAAATTGAAAGCGGTGGAGAATGGAGCAGGGAAATCGTCACCCAGAGGTTGTTCATGATAATTATTATCCCTATTTCAAAATTTATTGTCACTGGCGGTTTTTCATGCTTCGTCAAAATGTACTAAAATCTTAATAATATGCATATTTTTCATAATAAATGAAAGAAATCATTTAACGATTTTATAATATTCCAGCACTTACCAATTATCTAAAACCGCCAACGATCATCATAATTTTTGGTACTACTACCCACTGCGGGCTATTGAAAATGCATATATTGTAGCAGCTTCAGAAGCATACCTATTATAAAATAATAGAGAAAATCTTGAACTGAATGTGATGCAAATTATGGTCTTCCGCCTGCCTGGCAAGTTTAATCAACTAAGCTAAGTACCGACTGGAATACTATCTGGTTGTGCTTTTAGCAGTGGACTGTAATTTGAAGGATACTGGTGGATTACGGATCTAGGGGGGCGTTTACACAGGGTGCCAGACACTGACCTTTATGTTGAGGGGGCTGGCGCGCTGGAGCCGCTTCGTTATTCACGCACTGGTAAACGGACAGTACACTTTTGATGAATGATATATTATGAGGTTGATGAATGACGATGATAGCCGGTATCACGGCTTGCCTGGTATTCAGAAGTATCGCTTGGACGACAGTCACACTATATTAAGCTGACCCGGTCGTGGCCCACGAACAACTTCTGAATCAGTCTGTGTTATTAAATTAATTAATAAACTGTGGTATAGAGGTAACAGGCCAACACGCACACGTTGTCTTAAGATAACTGAATGTTATTCACAATCACAATCGTCTTATGACCCGTAATTGGTCGTCGTCTGGTCTTGTGACAATAATAAATAATGGTATGAGGCAGGTAGAGAAATAAGGAATGACGGCCACCATATTTGGCTCAACCACCATCCTTGCAGATATTTCCTAATAACTATGTTATGTGAGTGTTTTCCAATTCTGTCATTAAATTGCTACCATTTTAATTAACCTTTTAACAGCCCAGCTGAAAGTACTAGGTATACTCCCCAGGGCCCAGGAATTAATTATATTATAAAAAAATTAAAAGAATAGTGAAAAGTCCAATATAATGCACTTACATATATGAGACCTCAATTGAAGTTCGGCGAAAAAGTTTTTCATACACAATTTCGTGAAAATGTCTGAAAATTTTCAGGTATGGTAGGGTTGTCACAACACTGCACTTACAAGAATTAGTTGATTTTTTTTTTATAATATAAGTATTTTGAAAAATAAATTTTATAGTATTTTTGTAAAATGTCACCATAAATACTTATAGCACTAAGAAGTATACTAAACACATTAAAATCACTAAAAACTTTCTTGTGTATGGAAAATTTCGAAGCACGGTTCAAAACACAGAGCAATGTCGCATTGCTTGCACAAATACCTAGTTTCTTTCCGTCTTTTCTGATTTTTTGTATTGGCACATACACAACATCTTCTTGCCGCATTAATTTTATTGTTAGTAGGTGGTATTTTACCCAAAAAATGTCTTTCTGTTAGCCTAGAGGGTAAGGGTGCTTTTCGCTTCAAAAGAGTTTTTGGTTCTAACTTATGTTTTTCGATCAGTTGTCCGATGACTTTCAATTGAAATTCACCCAGCGGTTGTTTTTTTCCAGTTTTTTGTTGGAACAATACATGGGCATTCAGCAGAGATAAATCTATCAAATGGAAAAAAAGTTTTTTGTACCATTTGACAGTTTTTCTTGTCGAATTTACAGAAGAAATTATCATATCACTACGATCCACAGCACCCATGTTTTTATTGTAATCAACAATGCATTCCGGCTTGGAAATCGGAATTTTAGTCTTATAGTCTACTTTTCCAGTAGGTTTGAAAGTATTGTTGTGAATTGTGGACAACATTGTAACATCCTTTTTATCCTTCCACGCCAAAGCCATAATTTCGTCAGTATGGAATGTATCGGTTTCCCCTTTTTTCAATTTCTTAGTAAATTTGGGCATCCCAATTCTGTTTCTCCTTACGGTTCCACAGGCATTCGTCCGGTGATCATAAAGATACTTGAATAACATTGGGCTGCTGTACCAGTTGTCAATGTACAATGTATGCCCTAGTTCCAAGTATGGTCCAAGCATCGTTACCACCACGTTGCCCGATATACCGATGTAATTATTTTTCTCAATTTCAGTTTGTTTTCCGGTATAAATGATTACATCTAAGACAAAACCAGTTTTGCAATCAGCCATTACAAAAATTTTTATTCCGAAACGACTAGCCTTCGTCCTGATGAATTGGCGGAATAAAAGTCTGCCTTTGAAAAGGAGAAGACTCTCATCAATATATATGTTCTGATATGGACACATGTACTGCTTGAAAGAAATTTTCAGTTCCTTCAGGACCTGTCTAATTTTATATAGTCGATCTCCGGGAACCTGCGTTTCATTGTCACAAAAATGCAACATTCGATGCATCAGTTCGAAACGATTCCTGGACATGGTTTCGGAATAACATGGTGAAAATAACAATCTGTGGATAGACCAGTGTTCAGATATTTTATTCCGTGAATTCCTTGACATTAGCATACACAGCCCCAAAAATGTGTACATATCATCAATTGTGCAGTCTACCCATCGCCGTAGACGATCACTCAAAACTGTGATATTTTTTGTGGCAAATACAAATTGTCTGTTGGTCTCTCGGACTAACATTTCAACAAAAGAAATATCGATGAAACATTTGAAATAGTCCATTTCGAGTGCATCGAAGTCAAATTATCAGCTTTGCATCCCGAAACGTTAGCATCGAAGGAAAATGCGCGTGGCTCAAACATATCCGATTTCCACTCAAATGTCGGTCTTTCAGTGGATTCCGGTGTGATAATTTCACTTTCATCGACTTCCAAAGTTTCCTCAAGTTCGACATCCGAATCATCACTTCCATCGTCTTCAGATTCAACTGTTTCGATAAGGTTATCGATTTCACCAACTTCGTCGATCTCATCCATTTTGAATAATAAAATTTGTAAAACTAAACTCGTAAATAAAACACTTTGTATACGCAAATCGAATCCGAAATACAAATAAAAAATAGTCACAACACTTAGTTCTTTGTCAATTTCTATCTAAAAACATCGAAAATCTTTCTTTTCATTCAAGTTTAGTAGGTAAAATCTAAAACAAAACTCGTAAATATAACACTTTTTTATACGCAAATTGTATATGAAATATAAATAAAAACACTTGGTCACTCAATAGAAATTAAATTTCAATGTAAATTTGAAACATTGAAAACATTCCAATTATAACGCAAATCTGAATAAGAAAGCATTCCGAATTAGCATCCCGACTAAATGATATTCCGGCGACAACTGACTCATCACTATCGAATCATACCAACTGCCTATTGTACAAGATATCCCAGTGTGCAGGGGAATTTTGAGCTAACCCTGATTTGGCCTCTCGGGAAATTCCCTTATTCTCGCGATGTATGCGCCGTACAAATGTTTTTTGCTTGCAAGGTCTGATCAGAAATGTAGTTACACGTTTTCAAAATTAAATAAATAAATATTTGACTCATACAAGCGCGTAGAACGGCTCGGCGTATATCGTACGGTACGGGCGCCTGAATCACAGCCGTGCATGACGTAAACGTTACGTTACGGGCAGCTATCAGGTTAAATCAAGGTAATAATATTACTGACTTTGATTCATTGATAGCGTCAAGCGTTTATGAACGGAAAGAATAAATTTTTCCCCAAACTATTGTCAATATGCCATCCGTTACTAATAATCTTATCATTTGCAGGCTCCACTACAAGTTACTTCTTGAAAGGTGCAGAGAGAGAACCCAAAGAAAGCATGAAGAAACCAAAGGAGGTGTCCAATGATGGAGTTAAGACTAGATTACAAAGGCTAGGAGCTTTATATTCAGGTAAGACAAAAAAAGATCGTAACTATGTGACGAGCGGATTGAGCTAATCAGGCGTGCCGTATGAAACGTGATTTTTCATAAACATTCAACATGCGTCTATTTAGTATTATGTTTATTGTTATATAGTAATCATAATAATATATTCATTGACATGTTTTCTTTTTCGAGTACAGGCATAACGTTTTTTAGTCATCTTTACACGATATAAGAATATATTCTCACGACGCCATCACAAAAAAATCAACGTAGTGCCACCTCGAATGCTGCTCGGCAATTGGCGACGTGTGGGAAATTTCGTTTCACCTATTGTTGAAAATACTCACTCGCGCGCGGATTGTAATATTTTGATGTTACCTATCTTATTCCAAAAAAAAAATTAGCTCATGGAATTCTATATGATATAAGGAAGTAGTAGGAATAAAAAATATATGATTACCGTTTTCATATCTTTACAGCAAGAGGATTTAAAATATGCCGTTTGCTGTTATTTAGTGTAATCAGGCATTTCGAAAAACGCTGAAGATTTGATGATTAAGTTAAAATTCTAAAGAAAAATATAGTTATTATTCAAGAACATAGTTCAATCTTTTCAAATGATCATAGTTTATTGCATTCATTAGAGTATTGTCTTCGTTTGGTGCATGTATATTTGTGATATGAATTGCGATTATTTGCGTTTCACTTATGGATGCTGGATGGGGGCCCATAAACGAGCATCAAAAATTGCAGATTGCCGATAAAATTGCCAAAAAAATGGTTGCTGGGCAATGACCCGTCATCAGTGTCGGGCAAGTGAGGCTGATGTATTTTGTGCGTACACGTGACAACATCGGCCGGCAATGTAGTTTCTGCACCATATAAATAATCACATAAACAAATTAATCGATAATGAAAAAAGGATTTGGATCGGGTCCTACTTTTAAACAAACGTGAAACAATAAGTAATATAAACCAGGAATTAGTTATTGATAATTATTTATTTAAAAACTTTAAAATGAAATTTGACATTTGTGCAGCTTTGTAGTTGGCTTTTTCATATTAGGATCATTATATAGTTTGGATTTGATGTTCCATAGCTCCGGACGTAAATAATCCTAATTAATAAGCTCCAATACCCTGTCGTTTGTCCATTTATTCATTGTACGTAGTGTGAATTGATGATTAGTAATAACACCATAATAATATTATTAACGACACGGTGAAAAATTATAACAATGTATTGTCAAATCGGCTGTCACTAATGTTTTTATTGTTGCTAGGGGTGAGATCAAAAACTGAGACGCACATATGCAGCAGAGCGAGAATGAAATAGATTTAGAGGCAGTCCATGGACTGAAACCGTATGCGGTTTAGATCCGTGTGACTTATGATTTTTGTTCATGAAAATATATTTTCACTAAATTTGTAAGTGTAAGTGTATGGTATAAACGGATACGATTAGATGCTTATAATATAGTTTGTGAAAATATATTTCCATATACAGAAAAAATAAGCTTAGTATGGCACACGTTTCTAAACCGCATATGGTTTCAGTCCATGGATGGCCTATTATCTAGCAATTATTGCCATTTTCTCGATTGAGTTCGATATATCGACCAACCATGCTGCCAGAAATAAAGAGCAATAGATGTAAAGTTTCGGCAACGTAGACTACTATTGTCGTGTTTTGGGGAACTAGTAACGGCGACACAATTGCCGTAAAAAGTGGCTCGTTTACGGGGCCCTTTTAGCCAACAAATATAACAAATTATGAATAGTTGACGTGTTTGTAAAAAAACCCCTACCTTATCAATAATAATAGGTAGACATAGTAGGTTATAATAGGTTCAAAAAACTTAGATCCATTAGAGTTTATTTATATTATGTTTGAAAATATAAAACATTGTATTTGCAATCTTACATGAAATGAAAATGCCAGAATATAGAGGTTACCGATTTTGAAACTAACAGCTTTAAAGTGATGCGTTCTTCAACCGGTGGTGTGCGAAAGCTTTCACCATGCTTTCAATCGACTTTACCGCTACACGATTTGGGAAATTCCTACTAGATGATATGCTGGCCGTTGAATCAGCGTTGCCACGTTTACTGATTTTTCAGTAGATCTACTGATATTTTTGCCAATATACTGAATTTTTGATTTTTTTTTGAAATCCAAAAAACTACTGATATTTTGGTGTTTTCCATATTTGTAATGTGATAAGATCTAACTGGACTATTCCTTTTGTTTGACAGATGACGGAGAGTTGTCATCGCCCGTCCACAGCCGTACAGAGCTTGCGTTCAGCTCTGAACCACCATCCATGACTCCGGGTAAAGCTTCGCAGGGTATGCGTGGAAGACTGGCAGCTCTCTCCAGCCAGATTCACAATTGGGAGGATGATACTGCGCAAAGAGACATTGTGAGTGAATTATATCGAGATATTTTATGAGTGTTACTTGTATTTACATAAAAATATATAAACACATTCGACAATGTCAGTTCTGGATTTCTACAACGTATCATATAGGCCGCCAGTTCAATTAATTACTTGACTTTATCTATCACAACTATGATAGGTGAGTAATGGGTACAGATTCGCCATTAGAACATTGTTAGTAATTATGTTACACCGTTCAGCATATTTTGATACGCGTCTTATTTTGTTTTATTGTTGTAATCTTCATGGGACTGTGGGATCTACAGAACAGATTAATAAATAGAATTCCGATAGGCTATACTCCAATACATTTCATTTTGATGCAGGGTTTTTAATATGCGAGTTTCCTACAAAAATGAACCACACATTATAGACATGCAATAGTGTGTGTTGCAACCTTCAATACGCCAATATTAAATGAGCGTCAGTGCATAAACCAAAAGCAGTTGTCAGTATTTGATGTATGACGTATTCTTGACACCAGTGGCGAAGGGTGACGTTTTGAAAGAGGTAGGCTGTGGGAGTAACCATGCTTGTCAGATATATTTTCGGGAAATAAGAAGATAACCCAATATTAATACTGATGAATAGGTACGCTAAAACGAAGAAATTTCAAAAGCTTAATTGGTTTGTTATAATTAGTTCATAAAAATAAGCAATTAGTTTGAATTACTTATGTATTTTCCTAAACGTTTATAGATGTAACATACGCTCAAAATATATTACCTATCATCTATGAAAATATCCGTTGTTGTATATAATTATATTCCATGACAATTTATAATTTAACCCGTAAAACTAGACATTTTAAAATACTTCTATATTTAAAACACCAGTGGCGAAGGGCGGAGGTAGGCTGTTAAGATTCGCTATAAATAGTGCACACTAAACTTTTTTGGTCATATGTATTTGTTTTTATTGAACTAAGACTACAATTTACAGATGGTGTTAGTTAGTTTTTAAAAATCAACTAAACCCTGCCTAAACGAAACCATAATAGTTTTGGTCTAATTTGGGCAAAACGACAAAATTGTGCACACTTTTTCATTCATAGTTATTTGTTTTCGTTGGATTAAAAATACATATTGCACATATTGTTGGTTATTTTTTTTAAATTCATTAAGCCCTGCCTAAACCAAACTATAATATATATAAAATATTATTCTATTTATAAAATATTCAAAGTTATGTATGATTTAATTGCATAATTTTAGATATTTTATAGATATACATGTATTTTTTGACTGTTATCTATTTTGGCTTGGTTTCTCAAGGTTTAATTGAATTTTAAAAACTAATCAACATTATCTGTAAATTATAGGTCTTATTTCAACGAAAACAAATATCTATGTCTGAAAAAGTTTAATGTGCACTGTTTATGGCGGATCTTAACAGCCTACCTCCACCCTTCGCCACTGTAAAACACAGACTTAGGTAGGTACAATATCAGATATCTAAATTGTCTAATGAGTGAACTAATAAATAAATAAAAATCACGAGATAAATTATTTTATATTTTTAACAACAATCAATACATATTTATGTGATTGAATCCCATGGAAATTATTTTTTAAATTATTTTATTAATTATTTTGAATAAATATGCTCTCGCGACGTAAGCGCTAACGAAACAGCTTGTACATTTGTATGCGGTACGCCAGACATTTTGAAATAATGAGAAAAAAAATTCATATTGAAAAACCCGTCGCTTCACGCGAAAATAATCCTATACAATATGTGAAGCGAAACGCGGTGTGTTCTATTTTTTTAAACTTTCGAGAGATGCCATAGATGGTGCTTATTGAAATATTGGAAAAGATCGTAAAATTATGACAATTATACGGTAGATGTCTTTGGGCATATTGAATATATTATTATTTGTGATTATATAAATACGTCAACATGAAAATAAAAATTATTTTTCTTAACACGTTGATCGCCATGGGGGTCACCGGTGACCGGCATTGGATTACGTTCAGGGGGCCATGGGGGTCACCGGTGACCGGCAAAGAAGACCTGCGGAGAGTTGTTCTACAGCGCCGGCGGGCACGCGCGCAGTGCATTTTTCGATACGCGGTGACCGGCATGGCCCTTCTGTATATTACTGCCACTTGGCCTGAAAATATGTCTTCCCAGTCACAAAATATAGGCTCACTAATGTAAAGAATGTACATAATGAAAAAAAAAGTTTTCCTTTTAAATTTTAAATGTGTTTTTGTTGATATAAAAATAAAAATTAAATAGATTATAAAAATGTAAGTTATAAAAAATATGTAAATAATAAAAAAATAGAATAAAAAAAATGATTATAAGGTATGTATACGTATATTTCCAGTTTATGTGTATCCAGGTATTATACTACCCAATTTGAAAACTTTTATTCCATATTTGTGCCTTTTCTGTTTATTATACTATCTAAATCTAAATATAATTCGACCGCGAAATGGCACCATGCTCTCGTCAACACATATGGACAGGTGACCGGCGAAGTGGCCGGCCCGGCGCAATAGAATAAATTAACTTGTTGGCGCCGCGACGGACACATGTGGCCGGCACATCATAAAAACCAATATTTACGTAAAAAAATCATCAAAATGAAAAAAAACATTATATTCTTTCATTACCTATCAAATAATACCTTAGAGACAAATAATCATTTTTTAACTATTTTATGTAAAACTAGTTGGCGATCAATGTGTTAAGAAGGTAGGCTTTAAATAATCGCCTAGTATGGAGTCTTCGCCACTGCTTGACACGTGTTTAAAGTTTGTCCCGTATTCTTCCACACTCAAGATTGGTTACCTGCTTTTCCACACTTGTTAGGTATTTCATTTCCCATTATTTCCGAGCTCCCTGGTGGGACCATAGCAATTTTATCAAAAGGATCATAATCGCCAACAAGTGCAATAATGACCTATAGGTACGTTAAATCATCCAGATTATCAAGAAACACGGAAGAGAAGAAAAAGAACTTTGACAACATTTTTAGTAAGGTCGCTCTATTCATGAGCTCTTCAAGTTCTTTGATGAATCTGGCGTAATCATATTTATGAAAATCCAACGCCTGCGATGGACTGACCATGTGACAAATAAAGATGAACAAGCACTGAATAAGCGCCTCACACTTCAAAACCGAGTGCGGGAAGACAATGACTTTGGTGATTTCATGGCATATAGAAAGTCTTGCGAGCACCAGGAGTGATCAATTGGCTGCTTGAGGTGACCATGGCCCCAGGCTGTAGTGCTAGAGAAGAAGACGCAATGTTATATCCTTGGTTGTTTCATGAAAATGTTATGATCCTTTCATGTTTTCTATATGGTTAATAATATTGTATTTCAGTGTTCAAATTCCAAGAAAGAGCCACCAAAGCCGTCAGTCGCTGCGTCCGTTCGCACCGAAAGTAGAAAGTCCATCGGCAATTCTTCGAGGAAATCCATCGGCAGGTCATCGCCAAGGGCCTCCACTGTCGTCCAGTCGCAGTTTTCTAGAAACAGTTCCAAGAGTTCACCCAAGAAGTCCTTGGTGGACACGCACACCTATGACAAGAAAAAAATGTGCACCGAAGTGAAGCCTTGTGTCATCGGATCCAGTCCCAAGAAACAGACTGCTTCCAGCAATAAGTGGGACCAGAGTATCATCCAAGACTTGGTGAGTGATTTTTTTTTAACTCTATTATACTTTTACAATAATGGTCACTGTTTTTACTCAATTTTATATAATAATAATATGTATCGTTATTTTGAGTTACCAAGTTTCAGCAACTCATGTCTCAATCGTTTGATTTTGCTTGTTAAATTTTAACTAGAATAATAATAATCCCCACAATGGCCATGGCCGAGCGGATAACGTTTTGGCCAGGGAACTCAGAAATAATGGAAACTGAAATACCTAACGGGTAAGCAGATGCAGGCAACCGATCTCGAGTAAGGAAGAATACGTAATAAATTTAAACACGCGTGATGAATAAGTTATATGTCGAATACTGAAAACTGCTCTCGGTTTATGTACTTACGCATATTGGTGTATTACACACACCATTGCAGGTGCATAATGCGTGTTTAATTTTCGTAGGACGCTCACACATTCAAAACCTTGCATCAACATATGGCGTATTGAACATAGCCTATCGGTATTCTATTTATTAATCTGTTCTGTGGTTTTGGCCTATAATGTCATAGGTGCCGGGCTCGTAGGTTACATGTAAATTGTATGTAAAACATTTTCACACAGTTTGCCGTGACCTTTCCTATCGGAAGGAGATGACCGTATGCTGTACGGTCTACAATTTTATTAGATTCAACATGAACATTAATTCAATTTTCATGGCTGATTTTGGCAAAATTCACGAATTCAAGAATGAAAACCTAACCTAACCTAACAAATAATCCAGTAAGTATATCGTTTATTTTCAAAATTTGTTTGCTGCTGGCTTCCTGTAAAGTGTAAACTGACAAGAACCGTGTTTTATTTAGACATGAATTTTATGTCAGTACTATACGACCCAAAGAGGTTGGACGGTCTTTAATATACGGCTATATTTTTCCGATATAACATTTCACGGTGAAGTGTGATATGGCGAACTGCATACATACAAGTTTCTGGACATGGAATTTATATTCTGTCCTTTTTATGCTTTACGATTATATAGTTACTTTTTAAATGGCAGTACTTTTGATTGCAAACTGCGATGTTGCCATTTTATGTATCGTTTAGCTAATATGTAACAACATAACACAGTCAACTATGCAATAAGTTTATAATAAGTTAGTTTAATATAACATTGACATTCTTGCATCTGACCCTTAGTCAATTTGAGCCGATGGGTTGCTGAGGTGGTACACTCGCACTAAATGTAGATACTTAATTAAATCCGTTAAAAAAAAAGATTTCAATCAAATTGTTGGCTATATTTTTAGATATTATTATCATTAAATTGAGTGAAAACAGTGATTTTTTTACAAGTTAATTATCTATGTACAATCCATATCTATTTTTCTACAAGTTTTTTACAGCATATAAATTTGTTTATTTTATTATATTCCTGGTATTTAATTGATTTGTTTAAAACTGAATTATTAAACTGTTTCTATAATCTTTTTAGATTTGTTTCATTTCATGTTTTTATACTTTGGCTTTGTTTTAATAAATTTCCTTTGTATTTATGTTTGTATAAACGTATTTGTCATATTGCATTGATACTTATTCAAATTATCATTCAATCTGCATTGATATTATTATGATATCTTTTGGGTCCAATACCCACTCAGTTCTACTTTTACAAATAAAATATCTTGGCTGTATTTACGGGATGGATTTAATAATGTGTATATTAGCCACTTCACAAAGCATTTATTTTGCACAGGTAAGTTACAATTTTTATAATCACTTTACTGGTGTTACTGTAAATTATTCAATTATTAATTAACATAATACATACTATACTTAAATATAGTACAGGTAACCCCCCCACTGTTGATCGACAGAGGTTACGTTTTGGAGATGGTCATGATAAATGAAACGGAAGACAATGATGTGAAGACAATGAAAACCTTTTTTAATAATCTACACTTGTATAATAACAAAATAAACATCATACATGAATTAATTATAATTAGACTCAGTACAAATTTATAAGACGGTTTTGTGTAGCTTTTTGTGCTCAAAAATAATAGTTTAATACAAAGATTATATACAATAAAATTTAATTAAAATAACTGATAATACTGACTATTTATATCGGCCAATGGATAGCCATATAAAGCAAATTCTATGGGATAACAAATATTATGTTGGTGTTATTGACCGTCTTGAATATTAAATTCACCTCTACCTATTGTAACTTTGTAATAAATTGAAAAAATTACATTCATTTGTTCTAAAAGAGAATCTACAATGGTTTACCGGCTTGACTTGTCTGCACTTATGTACAATTTGTTAATTGTCTGTCTGTACAATCTGATTGTACATGCATGATACCTACCACTCTTAAGACGAAGTCTTCACTGAGCCTGATCAAGCTTCAATATTAGGACCATACATAAATAAAATTTGATATAAATAAAAAGGATTTCAAGTTATACACATTTATATTTTTTATAAAAATCGATGTTTTTTAAAATAGATATAAAAAATATTAAAACTATGAATTAGTCAAAAATCTCTTAGGTGATGCTTAGAAAACTTAATAAACTAAATTTTAATAATAAATATGACCATAAAATATATGTAATAGGGTGCGGTCCGATTCAACAAATTCATATTTTATTACATTTTTTACAATTGTAAGTTTATCTTTGACTTAAAATAAAAAATATTTTTTTTTTTTAATGTTTTCAGGTACATATTTATTCATTAATAATACAGTTGAAATTGTAAATTATCAAAAAAATGTCTCAAATTGCAAGCTTCGTATTTTTCCGCTAGGTGCCTCTTTAAAAAAGGCTCAGTGAAGACTTCGCCTTAATGACAATTTCCGGCAGTCGACAAAAGAAATATTTTTACAAATCTATTATCACGAATACAGGGTCGCGATGAAAGTGGGTTACCTGTATTTATTCCAATGATTAGGACCAGTTTCGCTTGCTTCAATTTGAGATTTTCAATCAGTACAAAATATACAATCTTACAGGTATTTGAAGACTACTAATAATTAAATACAATATTATGAAAACTTCTCTGTCCTATTGAATTGAGACCTGTCCTAATCAATGATCATAATTATCTATGTTGAATAATTACTATATAATATTGTGTTTTATTTTTAATTAGTTTCATAATAAGGGACCTCGCACAACACAAACTCAATAAAACCACAACTCAGCAATTCTATTTATTTATTTAGTCAACATCCATAATGCACTGGCCCACTGAATCAATACAATAATGTTTATAAAAAATGCATTATACTGCTAAATAAATTGACTGTGCCAAGCTCTTATTTCTTGAAAAAAGTTTCTTCAAGTCAAAATTTATAGGGCTCAGTTTGGTCGTTGTATTATTTGTACTTTTGTCATTCGTCAGGTTGCAAAGATATCTGGAGAAAAGCATAAAATGAGTTTATATCTTAATTAGATATTTTATGATTGCAACAACTGTGCAATACATCTTTCTCGTCTGATGACATTTTACTTGTACGGATGTTTGAGACAGTTGATAGAATAATATGACAGATGCACTAACTATTATTTTGAGTTGATGTTGTATTGATTCTCTGTGTGCGAATCGTCTATGTTAGCAGCTTAAAACTAACTCAATTGAAAGCATTTTAAGAAAATTATATTAATTTACCTATAGTTTTTGGTCAATTTATGATAGTGCAGAACTGATTTTTTCAGAAATGTGTAACAATTTAATCCTATCTCCCAGTATATGGAGAAAAGAAACTGTTGATATATTTTATTTAAGTAATTCGACAATTTATTATTATTGCCATCATTATTTCAATAGTCGGATATACCCAACGACAGACCTTACAAACCCTCATAATTCATTGCGTAACGCATTAGCTTTTCATCCAAGGGCTCCGGGTTCGATCCAGGTGTGGTCACAATGCTTCTATGTGATTTTCTCATGTTTGGGTGTTTCTGTGATTGTAATGCCCTGTAGTAGTAGTGTTAAAAATAAGCAATGAAAGAAAGAAAAAAACTGTATACCTACCTATCTTGTAACAACCACTTTTGCACTTATCATAAATTGACCAAAAACTATAACCGATATGTATCTTATACAGTTAAAAGTATATGGTAATAATATTGGGAACCCTTTAGGTATTTGTAAATAAAAGTCGGGTAATTTCTCCATCTTCAATTGTCTCTGCTTCCTTGATCTGTTTAACTAGGATTCATCATACATATTATCGTCTCTGTTCTGGCAGAACACACTAACTGGAGAATACTAGTTTTGAGTAATTTGACTTTGAAGTTGTTAAAATGTTTGAAATGGTCTATCATGTGAGTTTATTAAGTAATCGTAAAAAGGATGACTTTAAAATAAAGACTGTTTATTTATTAAGAAGGTTTCCAGACGGTAAAGTTTGAAATAAGGAACATTTTGGTATAACTAACTCAATATGTCATTTTTTAGAATTAGTGTCTTCTGCCAGAACAGTGACGTTATGATCACTTTGAAAGTTTTACAATTTACGTTATATTTTTGTATATTATGGACTTAGGATTATGGAGATTAGGAACAACAGTAAAATTTATACCCATAATAAAAATATGAACAAAAAAACTAGCAAAATCATTTTTTTATTTTTATGTTGATTCTGCTTTTTGTTTTTACTTTTTTGCTGTATTAGTAGGTAGAAGTCTGATACATCATAAAACATGGTTATTTTTTTTTCCTAAATAATTTTAGCATTACTTATACTAATTGAGGGACTGAAGATTAAAGTAGTATAAGTGACGTATACATAAGAAACAGTTTTCACGTCACTACGGAATAATTAATGCTTTGTATGAAAAGTTATAAACATTTAATTTCTGTCATTGGATTACATTCCATTTAGCTGCTCCAGTGTATACTTACACAATTAATGTTATTATTTTCAAGGACATGTATCTAATTTGAATGTTTGGCATGCTTTGACTTACTTACTTCACCCGGGGACTAGGGCATGCGCGAAGTCCTGCCACTTCCTTGGTCATCACCACGTCTCGCGCCTCCCATTTGTTTTTGTTATTGGTTATACTTACACTAACTTACTAGAAATATTAACAATCTAAAAAATATCAATTTTTATTGGCATAGGAATAATAGGGGCGAGGGGTGGAGGGAGGCTGTTAAGATTCAACATAAATACTGCACATTAAATTTTGTCAGTAATATTCGTTTTCATTGAACTAAGAATACAAATTGCAGATTGAACTGGATAGTTTTTAAAAATCAATTAAACCCTTCCTTAATCAAACCATAATAGTTTAGGTTGGTTAGGCGATCCGACAAAAAATAGTGCACACTTTTTCAGTCGCAATTATTTGTTTTTCTTGAATTAAGAATAGCTTCATTTATTACAGATTGTATTTTTTAAAATTCATTAAGCCCTGCTTAAACCAAACCATAATAGATAAAAAATATTTTATAAATACTTGAGCGCTTAGAGTCTTAACTCACATGTTCCAAAAATCAAGTTTTGAGATTATCGCAAAAAACTACCAGACTATTTTTTTTTATAATTAGAAGTAAAGTAGGTATTGAACTCCCTTGAATATTAATGAGTGAGCGAGTCGATTTACATTATTTTTTTAAAATATATATACTACTAACGTTGCAGACATACTGCATACTATGAGAAATAAAGCTCCCTGATTGGTTAGAAAGGCCTTGGTGACAAAACTCACATTATTCTTTGAAATATGTGAGTTATGATACCAACAGTAAACTTTGACAATGATTATCACATGGTTTGAAGTAACTTTTGATACCCAACTATTTTTTTTTTAGAATCACTTGGTATATTTAACTAAAAAATGTCAAAATTGCAATATGTGAGTTATGACTCCAAGCGACTCACTTATACAAATATTTTTTTATTATTATCTATTATGGTTTAATTTACACAGGGCTTAATTGAATTTTAAAAACTCACTAACACTATCTGCAATTTGTAGTTTTAGTTCAATGAAAATAAATACGTATGACTGACAAAGTTTAATGTGCAGTATTTATGTCGGATCTTAACAGCCTACCTCCACCCCTCGCCACTGAGGAATAATGTATTACATCGATGAAAATATATCTTGGTAGAGTTTACATTAAATATTCCAAGTTGACTTCAAAGCCGAATTATTACTGAACTTCGTTTGCTATGCACTTGGATCCATTTAATACCTAGCTCTTCAATTAATTTTTCGTGAGATGCTGAATTTGATATATTATGCTAATTGTGACCTTATTTCTGCACACTTTTCAGAGTTGTTTTTCTTTGTTTAGCAACATTGTTGAAAATATCAGTTATCGCCATTTATCATTATTCTCAATGATATTCCGTCTGTGTCCCCATTGAAGAGGCAGAAACGCCTCAGATGGCAGATAATTTAAAAAAAACACAGATCGTGACTTGAATATTTTCGATTTTTAATTCCGTTCGGTCGCTTTGTCGTTTTTGGCACTGAGGCTCTCTCAACCCTTTTAAACCTCATGGATATAATATTATAATATATTTTTACAACGTTTTTATTAAGCTCGTATTCTTGATTGTCCGGTGGTTGTTTATCCGGTACAAATCTTGCAATCGATTTTTAACTAACTTCCCGACTAGCTAGACATTTGAAACTTTTAGAATAATAAATCAGAACACGATGCCAATGCATTCTTTTAATACTTTTAGCCATCTTTAAGTAGAATTGAATTCATTTTTAGTTAATTCCGTTTTGTTTGAAAAGTTATTCCGGAAAAAATCCGTAATCCAATCCACTATTATTGGTTGCTAAGGGGGTGGTTATAGCAACTAAATTATTAATATATACGTGCGTTACTATGGAAATCAAAATGACATTTCAGTATTCTATATTTTTGTTTGTTTTTTTGTATTTACTTCATATTAATTACAAGTTTGAGCATATTGAGCATAATAATTCAACAGAAAATTTAAAAACGTGTATAAAGTTCTTTTTATCTTGTAATTATTTTAATATGATTATTTCCATCAATTACCCGAATTTTCGATTATTAATTCTGATACGGGTATGTAAGTATGCAGTAAAATAAATCATTAACCCTATCATTTTTTTACTTTATTTAGTTTTTCTTCGATATTAAAAATGGTCACATGTAAATTGTACGTCAAACACCGTGGCACAGTTCGCCGTGACCTTTTTATCGGAAAGAGATGACTGTATATTTTTTGAGACTTTCACGGTTGTTTTTTATCGTAATAGATTTTTGGGTTTCTACCTTGTGGTACTTCTTCCTTATTTCCTCGACGTTTCGGGCTAGTTGCAGAGGCCATTATCACATCATCTCTTGATAATGGCCTCTGCAACGATCTCGAAACGTCGAGGAAAGAAGGAAGAAGTTGGAAACCCAAAAATCTATTACGAGAGATGACCGTACACTATACGATCTCCAATTTTCTTAAATTCAATTTTCATATCTGATATTGGCAAAATTCATGGTTTCAAGAATGAAAACCTGACCTATCATCCTGACAAATAATCCAGTAGGTATATCGGCTATTTTCAAAAATTGTTTGCTGCTGGCTTCCTGTAAACTGTGAAGTGTAAACTGACAAGAATCGTGTTTTATTTAGACATGCATTTTATGTCAGTCCTATACGACCCAAAGCGGCTGGACGGTCTTTAATATACGGCAATAATATATTTCCGATACAACATTTCACGGTGAAGTGTGATACAGCGACCTGCGTACTTACAAGTATCCGGACACGATTAAAAGTAGGGTAGTTGTAGAGAAACAAAAACAGTTTGAATTCGTATATATTGGCAGTTCATAATAATATGACCTACTAACTGGTCTCACGTTTTTAACTCAAGGATTCATTCATATTTTAATCTAATAATTACCTGCGAATGTGAAATACGTAAAGAAAAAGTAGATACAAAATATTATAATATAGATACAATGAAGAAATATACTGATTCGTATTGTTAGATTTATAGGCGCGCCCTTCTCAGCCTGCGTCTCACCTCATATTGTTGAGGCATGGTCTAAAAAGATCGTGAATAGGCGATGCGCGGATTGTGCAAATGACGCGTGCCGAACGAAATATAATTTGTCATAAAAATTCAACATGCGCCCATTTAATGTTATGTTTATTGTCATATTACTAATAATAATAGTATATTCATTGACATGTTTTCTTTTTCAAGTACTTACATACGTAAAGTTTTTAGTCATCTTTACACGATTTAAGAATATATTCATCCGACGCCATGACAAAACAAATCGACGTGCGCCAACCTCGACTGTCGGTCTCTGATTGGCGACGAGTGCCAAATTTCGTCGCACCTACTGTTGAAAATTATTTGCCGTTTCACTGAAGTACGCTCTTAATATTTTCGAGACGTTTCTTTTGGTATAATTTTCGCGACTATATATTAAAATATACTAAATTTCTATAAACTGTGCAAGTTTTATCAATATTGGTCAAGTGGTTTTTTAGTTTAGTATACAAAAATATATTATTTTTAACACTACAACCAGCATAATACATATTATGTATTATATTATACACAAAACAATACCAAATAAAGTTGTGAATACAAATTAAGAGCTCAACACAAAATACGTAATGTAATGTGTGAGGTATCCATAAAGGCATCTAGAAAAAAAAATGTGAAGGACAGTAGTTTTCAAACTTTCATTACAAGTAGAAAGTTTTTTTTGACGGCACCCTAAAGCCAATTGAAAATTTTGCCTTCAAAGGAGACTTTTTTTAGGTTTTCTAACTTAGGTACTAATTGAAAATCGCCAGAATTAAATTCGAGATCTTCTTTTTCAGTGTCCTTTGTCTTATCGGGCTATCAGTGCGTAATGCGCTGGTCTTGCATACGGGGGCTCCGGGTTCGATGCCGGTGAGGTCACAATATATTGTTGTGATTGTTTCACTTCTGATCATTTGTCATTGGTAATTGTAATGGTAATTTGTAATTGATCATTCCTATACCGGCTCGCCGATCACCGGATTCAAATATCTATACGTTTCGAAGGCTACGCGCAACTTGCAATTGTAGATGTGCGCGACCTTCAAAAGCAACACTGGATCTCAGTTATCGGAAGGTTTGTTCGGCACACGGACGAGTTTTGATGTGGGAGCCGGCTTATGGTTCGTTTTTATTCAGACCTCGCCTCAGAACTATACGACATTTGGATCGTGCATCACTGTATCTAATCATATTGTCTGAAATTATATTTTTTTCGAACTGCCTACGGCGTCCCTGAGGTTCGCTCACGGTCCCCTCGGGCGCCGCGACGCACACTTTGAGTACCACTGATGTAGGAGATTGCTAACCCGGAGTGATCGTGCTATATGCATTATAGGTAGGCAAATGTAATATCGCGAAAGGGATATTTTTACAGCACTACTTTGTTGAAGGTTATTCGTTTTTTATTATTTATTCTTGCATTCGCTCATGAAGTCTGCGATGAGTATGTATATAATGCAATATAATATTATATGTATTTAGTGTTGTGTGCTGTCATGAAAGGGCATGCCGCCCGTCCGTGTATGTACCCGTTTGGCCCAGTTCGACACCCGGTCGTCGCCGTTTTGCCATTCAATCATTATGTGTGAAACAGAATCATTAAGCCCAGTCCAGACAAAATCACATAATATAATATTATGCCCGCATACGAATCATACAATGGCTTGTAAACTTTGCACGTGCCCGTGCACAATCTTTTATTTGGAAATCAAAATATGTGCGAACTCAAATTTAATGTTGTTTGCAGTGCTCGAAATGGAAAATTTCACGAACAGGAACGCTGTATAATTTTCCGAAACTAAGTACTTATGATAATCCTTTCTTTACGTACGTACGTACTTTTGATATAAAAATGCAACAATAAACTTTAAACTTCTTACGCGGATCTATATTGGGCAGGTTGGTAAGGATTGTCAGCGCCGCAGGCGAAATAATCTTGTTTTAACAAAGTATACCGTCAAAAATTGTATTATTCTTTATTTTTACTTTATCTACCACTATAACCAACCAGTGCATGATACCTCTACCACCACTCGTCACTGATTATAGCTTACTGTCTCATTTGGGATAGCTAAGTTTGTAATTAATTAGTCATAACAAACAACATATCCACATAAGTACCTTATAGATTCAAATTAAAAAAATATTTACGTACTTATAGAAAATTTTACAAATTCCATTTAAATACGAGCACAGAATATCAAACATCAAGAAATAGTATTAAAATAGTGTTTAAAAAATAAAGAAATAGTATTAGAAAAAACAGTAAGTGCCTACCTATACCAAGAATTTATAAAATAGCGTTCACATAAACTCGTTCTCACGCAGGTGGAATATACGATTATCCGAAGCGATTTGGTTGAACATAGTTATTTCCTGCCCAATTATCATTAGCAATTATTGCACCTTGGCAGAACAAACAACTTAGATTATCAAGAAAGTTATAAAATAATATATAATAAAATCAATACTAAGTACCAATAATGGCAGAGTTCTCATTTGTACTGGGTAGATATAAGTTGGAAAAAGTACGTAGCCTAAATACCTAGCTCTCTTTTTAACTTTCAGAATACAGTATGTAAGCATACGTCTTGAGAAATCAATCGGATAAAACCATGGATAGTATCCACTATCCACACAGCTTTAAAGGATTCTCAAAGATTTATTTTGAACCTTCTCCACTATAAGGGGCATAAGGCCGTACCTACATCTAATAAAAGTTTCAAGTCATCCAAACAACGTAAACATAGCATTATTTGTAATTAAATTACCAATGGTGTGTCATTTTCATTTATATAAGATAAAACATGACGGAAGGTGAAACTCAGGTTGCTAAGCACGATTCTTATAGAATAATATAAAATTGTCATTAATTAGTACCTACTATATTCAACATTATAAGGACTAATATTGTATTGTATGCATGTTATGTTACAATGGTGATGCTTTGGTTACCATTATTGTAATATACATCTACCACCGTATTTATTTAATAATCTATGACTAACACCACCTAAGATAATTAGATGTCCGCACTGGACACATAGGTACCTAATTTGTTAGTACCTACTTATTCTAAACGATTCAATCTATGTTGTTTGTCCTTCCCTACTCACATTATTATTGCCATGGAAATGATAATAGGTACCTACATACAATACAGATATTATGATAGTCGTACATTTTTATTAAAGGATATTCCTATATTTTTTTTAAACAAATTTACAAACAAAAATTAAGTAAAAGTTCTCTCCACACTACCTATGTATTATTTCTATTATTTTTAAAGTCACAAGCTACAATGCATGTAATAATAATTGTAATACAATAGGAACGTCCCAAATAAATAAACTCTGCAGAAGGCTATTCAATATTTTCTGCCCAAACCATCAATGGCCCAAACACATTTTTGTAGAAAAAATCATTCATTATTCATTGTGAAAATTGGGGTTTACGACTTATCATAAATATTTTTTTAACACAAGTCAAGTTGTTGAGATGATAATAATTATTGAATCACAGAACAGATGTTGCCACTGTATTGTCCACCGGAAAGAATTCCTAATGTTTTAGCAGATTTACACGAAGTACCTACTACGTAATTAAGCCTTCATTATTTTTATAAATATCCACAAAATTATCAAATTGTGCGTGTGGCCAGAATTATCTTAAATCAGTTTGGATACCAGCGACAATAGTATATAGGTATATATGTAATAATATAATTATGTAAAAATGGCGAATTTGTATCCCACAGGAAAGTACTTATTAAAAACGATAATTGTAAGGGTGATTATCCACTTAGAAACACAAAACTTTTAAAACACAATTCATTCACCCGAAAATAAATGGCGAAGTAATAATTTTTGTCACTCCGAATAAAATAATATAATAAATTAGTAGGTAAGTAAATTAACAATGCGTAAGTCAAAGGCAAGATTGTATTGAGATTTGAAATGTTTCATCCTTTAGAAATTATTAAACAATGTATACTTTATTTTTTAAGAGTTTTCAAATAGTGTCAGCAAGGCACATTTTTTTGGGTAATAAAGTAATTTACGCTTGCAGCTGGTTGTTTCTTGTTATTTAGACAATGCATTTAGGCATGGACATATCGACACAAAATAAGAAGGTTGAAAGAAATTTAGGGATGTCATAATTTTTATTTTTAACCCTTGCACGCCCGGCATAACATAACTTCGTTAATTTTTAATTTTGAGAAAAACTTTAAAAGATACATTCATATATAATTATCTCAATCTAACGAACCGCAACGCAATTTTAAATGAATCCACGAGCCGGAACGGTATATTTTGGAATTCCACGAACCACAACGGCGTTCCTGTCCATTCCGAGCGCTGGTTGTTTGGCATAGTCTACGACTATACGCCTATGAATTTCCACACTATTATAATTCAACATTCCACAAGAGTCAAGACCATGATTCGTTACTTCCGATAAAACAGTATTTTTTTATAAATATGGCCGCATTTGTCTTTCACATATTTTCTAACCGTTTAAAAGTTTAATCTCTGATACATATCTTTCAGTTGTAATAAAAATGAATTTAAAAAAAAAATGGTAAATTATTACATTATCTTTCTGAGCGGACCATATCGAGTCCTGCTAACACAAAATGACGTAGGGACCTACGCGAATTGCAACCATAAAGGAGAGCAGTCTGAAACGCGTATTTTATGATAGTTGATAATTTTGGTCAAAGCATCAGAAAACATCTGTTTTATCTCTACATACTAAAATATATAAGTACATCAGTTGAAAATGTCGTCGGATGAAACCGGTCCTGATCAGCATTATTACTGCATATGCTGTTTGATTTTAATTATTACAATGTTTTTCCACCAATAATTGATAGTTGAAGCCAAAATTAAGTAAAAAATGCACATGGAGATTGCTTCAAATAAAACACGTTGGAGTGCCGATAAATAATTCATAACACGAAAGAAATTTACTCATGATGGTCTTTCAGATTTCACTTTCTCGACTTTATACAAACATAAAGCAGAAGACGAATACATACATACTGCAATACAAATAACTTTGGAATCCGTAGAAATTTTAAATCCAAAGTGCTCTCGGAACATAAAAATCCGCATATTATACAAAACACTGCTAAAGGTCTGTCCTCATATTATATTATTATGGATCAAAATGTTAGGTTACCAGCAAGAAATCTGTTCCGATTTTCGAACGAAAGATCCTGAGAAGAGTGATTATTTTGTGATTGATGATTATTTAAATTTCTATATGTGGTTATAATCAGCTTAATGTTAGATTTTCTATTATATGGTTCAGTTACTTATCTAGTTCAGACGGTCAACATATTATATTATACTTATTTATATTTTTTTCACGAGACGGAGCGATAATTTTACCGATTTCACGAACCAGAACGGCGCTCCGGTCATTTCGAGTCCTGAATGTAAATAAATGCGATCTTGTTTATCTCATTGAACGATCAATCCAAAAGCCTTTATATTAACATACCTTTAGCTAAAATATTTTTAAAAAAATATCGCCAAATATAAAACTTATTCGTAAAACAAAATTGTGTGAAATATTACTTTTATTTTTTAAATTTATATAAGGAGCTCATACGGGTGATACATTTTTGGGGGGTCATAAAGGTCCGCCACTGGACGACTGACATTAATTAATTCACACTACGTACCTATTGTATTAGTAGTACTAGGGAATCCAATCCCGAGCCAAAATTCTGATCCCGGGATTTCGGGATTACAATTTGACAATCCCGGGATTGACATTTTTTCCATAGTTAATATATTTTTTTTTATATTTACAAATAACATTTATAAAATCGGTCAAAAATAAATCTAGTATAATTTAAGACATTTATTGTTAATAATGTATACGTTCAATCTTGGAAATACATAAGTTTAATGGAGTAAATAATATTGTAATATAAATAATAATGTGAATTTAATATGAGATTGCTGTTTCTTAATAAAATAAAGACTTAATGAATGGGTTAGCGAGATTTAAAATAGTAAAGCAAATCGTGGTGTATGGCCTTTCCGCTTCATAAATCTAATTAGTCAGCCAAATATAAAACTGCCGTAAAACGTATGAGATCATGGTGGAATTACGTTGTTAAAAGTGCGAAGCATTGTTTTTTCCAATCTTTCTCATTTTTATTAATTTATGTGAACAAATAAAATGAATCGGCAACTTAAATATGGGTATAAATCAAACTTCATTCAAACTCAGTTTATTTCTAATTTAAAGTATTTTTTCTGTTATATTTTCGTTTTTATTTTATTTTCCATAAAAATTGATAAAAAAATCAATCCCGAAATCTTCGGGATTGTGTTTACCAATCCCGGGATTCATAGGTATCGAAAATAGCTCGAGATCCCGGGATTGGAATTCCTAAGTAGTACTATCCAGATTCCAGAGATCAAATTTAAGTACACATCGGATATTTTCTATAAGACTTTCTAACCTTCTAACGAACCTAACTGGTACGAATTTTAATCCATATCTGCTTTATCGTCAAATTATTCTAATCGTTCGAACAAAGTGCGAAATTTTGTTCCTAGTAGAACGTAGAACATCATTATTTATTTCACTATCTTGCATCAGCGTCGGGAGAGGATTCGAGAGATGTTGGCAGTTTTTTTTTTAATTTCCCGAAGCTCGTCATAAATAATAATGATAATAATAATAATTCGATGATGCAGCGTTATTCAACATTATCGAATAATGGACCATCACGGAGGTGGCCCAGGAGCGCGGTCCTACACCGGCAAACATTCGTTGTGACTTGGTTCACGCACATTACAATATCAAATTAAATTAAAAGTGTGTATGTAGAAATGTATTGCATCTGGGGCTTGCGTGAATAGTCTAGTCTAGAATCATCGTATAATATGTTCGGCTTTAGTCGGTGAACCGAAAGTGTGTCAGCGAAAAGTAAGAAATAAGAAATATTCAAAAAAAAAACACATAAATAATAAAACACTGGCGATAGAAATGAATATAATATTAGCCTTTAATTAAAATGAAAAACAATAATTAATTACTTATAATTAAATTCTTTTCAAAAACAATTTAATCCACTTCATAACTTGACACAAATACTAATTAAGTTCCTCAGAACAGATTAATAAGATTATAATGCGAAAGCCAGTCCCCATTGTCCAAGACATAGAAGCCAGTTGTCAGCCCATATAACGCAATGCATATAAAGCCCGCCTGAATGTTCTCAAATATTACCAATATTTAATACGCGTTTCGTTTACGTGTCAAAGTTTAATTTGTGTTATGTTATGATATAGATAGATGTAAATATCGGAAAAAAACATACACATTCTTTAACACGTGTTTAAGTTTATCACATTTCTCCGCACTCGGCAATTATACCTTACTCAGAGAAGGTAACCCACTTCCCTTATTTTTGTGTTCCCGGTAAGTGCATAATTTGGTGATATAAAAATAACATCACTAAATCAATATAAGTACTTAAAATTGTCATTTGTGACGAAATTAATCAAATTGTAATACCTAACTGCACATTAAATCTATCTATACCTGATAATTACTTCCCTCATTATGTGTTCATACCACAGAACAGATTAATAAATATAATTCCGATAGATGTGAGTGTCCTACGAAATTTAACCATGCATTATAAACGTGCAATAGTGCGTGTTGCATCTTTTAATACACCAATATTAAATGAGTGTTATTGCATAAACCGAGAGCAGTTGTCAGCATTCGACGTATGGCGTATTACTGACACGTGTTTAAGTTTATCCCATATTCTTCCGCATTCAAGATCGGTTGCTTGCTTCTCCACACCCGTTGGGTATTTCAGTTCCCATTATTTCTGAGTTCCCTGGTTCATATAATATTATTATACCTACTTATTATTACCCTGTTGCCTTCATCGCGCCCCGCTTACACAACCACCCTCCGTCAAATGCATACGATTGTCAAACGTCGAACATAACTGATGATCCATGACTGTTTGTACGAGCTCTATACACCCAAATACTATATTACTTAAATTAAACTTAGTTATGTTTACGGCGGACCAATCATCCATTCTTCACGTTACGTGTATGGCGATCCATTTAGATCCAACGCGGGAAAATCTCACGACCGGGTCGTTTCGATTCCGTACCTACCTCTCGGTCGCGACCCGCAGCCCGGTCTGTCCTGCCTTGCACACATACATTATTAGTCTGTACAAAGTTATCTCAATGAGTACCTACTTCTTCTTGTTTGGTTCACTTTTTTCCACGCTAAGGCCGCCTTCCATAACTTAATCTGTCACAATAATAATTGTTATGTTATTATTTGATTTTCACCATATTAGATTAGGACAAATCGCGAGTGCAGAACTACAAGGTTCTAAGTAGTGTTTATTTTCGGAGAAACAAAAGCAACAATGACGCAGCTTAGAATACTACTTCATTGTTAGGTTTGTTTTGTCAAAAATAAACACTTCGATTAGGTACTTAGAACCTTGTAGCATAGCCTCCACATCCTGTAGCGGACCCCCTTACCTATCGCTAAGGTTAAAGTCAGTGTGGCGCTCTACATTTAGCGTTTTCCAAATAGTGTTCGAGGTAATGTTAAGTGTAGATATTTAGTATATTTTTGAATACCTGCATCTACTTAAATTATGGAGTTCATTGTATCGCACAACCACCTATTTTAAAATGTTATGTATCTCGAAGTAAAATAGCCCGCAGGCGACTTTTTAATATTTAAAAAAAATGTGTGATGTGTGGTTATATCACATATCGCACCCCCAGTAAAATACTGTCGTAAGTCTGAAATGGGCGTTTTCGAGTTATGGATGTGGTTGGATTCGTATTTTTTTTTGCTATTTTAATAAAATACTATCGTATCTCAAACTCAAATAGTGTCGGAGAGAAAGCACTTAATACAGTACATTACTTTCCGAAAACTGTTGAATAGATAATAAAATAGTGTTGTAACTAAGTTACGACAGTATTTTACAAGAAGCTTTCTAAAAAACTAAAACAATACTTTTCAAAAAAATACTGTTGTAACTCTGTTACTACAGGAAAATCTTGAGATACAGCGTAATTTTCTCACTAATTTCATGGATATTATTGTTCCAAAGTATTCAAACAAAAAAAACTGGAAGCAGCAGAGGCAACAATTTTTGTTATCAACAATTAAATGGAAGTAAAATACAAGAAGTATGCAAAAAATACTTTATCAACACATTTGGGGTGAGTGAAAGGTACTGCTCCACTGCATGGAAAACAAGAGATCTTCTTTCCGGAACGCCAATTCCAGAACAAAGAGATCACAAAAATCACAAAAAAATTAGTGATGTTTAAAAAAATGATATAAGAGCTCACATTAAGTCTTTCCCAGTGATCGAGTAACATTATTTGCGTGCACAGACGTCCAAATTGTATTTAGATGGTAAATTAACAATTGCTGAAATGTATCGGTTATACAAAAAACAACAAGCTGACAGCAATATGCCATTTGGAAAAGAACACTATTATACGCATCTATAGTTAATGACAAATTTAATATTGGCTTCTTTAAGCCTAAAAAAAGATTTGTGCGTTGAATGCGACCTATACAATAATTCTTCACCACCAGATGAAAAAAAACAACTTCAAGAAAAATATGAGACACATCAACCTGGAAAAAAGAGGCAAGGGATGAAAAGATCAAAGACGTAGCAGAGTCCCGAACTAATGGCCAAAATAGCGTCATTAATGTAGCTGTATATGATTTGCAGGCTGTTTTACCACTTCCTTGCGGAAATGTGTCAACTTTCTATTATAAACGAAAGTTTGGCAATGTACAATCGTACAGTCTATAATATCACTGAAAATATTGCAAACTGATACATGTGGGACGAGAGTCAAGCTGCATGAGGATCCAATAAAATTGGTAGCTGTGTACTCGATTACAATGCATGTAAAAAATATCACCACAATGCGCATTTTATTTTTTACAGTGACAATTGTGCCGGGCAGAATAAAAATAAATGCATTGCTGCAATGTATTTATATGCCACCGGGAATTCACAAAAAAATACAACGATCTCTCATAAGTTTTTGGTCACCGGGCATAAACAAAATGAAGGCGATATCGTCCATTCTACAATTGAGCAGCAGAAGACCAGGGCTCTAAAAAGTGGACCAATATTTGTGCCCGGCCAAATGATTACCATTGTACAAACAAGTAAGAAAACAGGACAACCATACATAGTTAAACCCATGACGACAAATAATTTTCTCAACATGAAAAAACTAGCAGATGAAATCGGTAAAAATTACAACACGGATGAAAATGGAGAAAAAGTTTTGTGGCAGAAGATTAAAGTTATAAAAGTAGACAGAGACTATCCATACATTATTTTTTTTAAAACCAGTTATCATGAAGAATGTAGGAAATAGAATGTTCGACAACAGCAAATAGGCAAACCGTTACCAATGGATGGTCTCAATATATCCAAAGCATATCAAGAGTGGCCAAAAATAACGACAATTAAAAAGAAGGATTTGCTTTCCTCTGCACCGCTAAACATCGTGAATTTTATTATGATTTTTTGCTTCTCTTCCAAGTGATGTTTAAAAATTAAAAATCGTATGTAAAAAATTTATTTTCCCATTAAATTAAATAATTAAGTATTTTTTTGTTGTTTTGAACTAATAATTTTATTTTTCTTTTTTTTTCAATAAATCTTTAAAGACTGTACCATAACTTAATATTTTGAAAACCTTCCTTTACAGTGCCCAACAAATTAGTTGAAATTATTAGAGTGATGGTAGGGAAATTTACATAGAAAGTATTGAGTTGATTCAAATTTTACCATGAAATTGTCAAATATCCTAATAAAATACAGTCGTAACTCAGAAATATTCAAATATCTCCGTTTGCATATGTTTTAGAGAAAAATGATGAATACAGTTGAAAATAGATCATGTTTTTCCATAAAAATGAGTAATAATTTTTACATTCAGACTTTTCCTGTATTTACAAAGAATATTTGAAACTTCAAATGGCTCTCCTGCAAAATGCCAATTTTTGACTTACTACAGTATTTTACTGGGGGTGCGATATATGGTCGACCCGTAACGCTGGGCCTCCAGACTAGTCCTGTCTAGCCCAGGCTAGCCTTGTGGGAGGCATGCATGCCTTGTAGTATTAGGCTTGCGAGATCTAAACCAACTACGATGATCGGATCCGATGTCGTACGACCATAACCTCTAATAAGTTGCGAGAGGTTTTTTATATGGCGGTCCAGTTCCATATAACCTAATAATTATTGTCAAATAGGAACAACTTAAAACAAAATTAAAGCTAAGCGAACAACGAATCGTACAGTACATATGTACTACATTATTATGTATATAGAAATATCTATAAAATACTTAATATGGTGTATGAAGGACCCACAATTTGTTTTATTTCACATTTTATATAATTCATATAGTCAATATTTGTGGCAAAAAGTAGTAATGCAACGTCACGCGTAGAGCTTGTGATTTGTCGCCTTTTTTCGTTTCGGTGGTTAGGTATTTAGTTTAGCTTGTGATTTCAGATAGGAATTTCGCGATGAATATTTTCATGGTTGGTTCTGTTTGAATCTAATATATTTACCTGAACCGTTGCCGACTGAAAGATGGCGGTGGTGCCTGATCATAAATGCAATTGTAAATAGTAAATTTCATATTGATAACTAAACTCTAGTTGGCGATAGCAGGTAAAGTAACCCTTTGCCAAGAATTGTCATTAAAAATAACCTTTGACCGCTATCATTAATAGATAAGTAATAGATAATGGGTTATCTTCTTAACCTCATCATATTTTAACCTTTTATGTAGGTATCGCTTTTGTTTTACTTATTTAGATGTGCACTTGGAAGTTTAGGTTATTAAGTTATATGTACAAAAAGTAGGTACCTACGTAATCTTTATTAAAGTTAAGAATAATTTAATTTACTGTTTGTATTATTTAGAATCAGAATTGGATCGTTCTCATGTTTGTTTATGCTTTCAAAGACTGCTTTTGCAGCCACGGTGCATAACTTTGCCTGCTTTTAAACGTCTGTTTTCAGTGTTAAAATAGCCCGAGTCTATATTTAAATTATTAATTATATACGCGCCAAGGAAGCGGGTAATTAACCGATGCCACTTATATTATTTTTGTTTTACAATATTCAGTTTTACCAATTTACTTATACATTTTTAGCTGCCTATCGAAGATTAGGTGTTTACCTATATTAATTAACTGCAATTAAAAGGCGGATAGATTTAATTAAAGTAATTACAAGATAAAAAGAACTTTTTATATACAGCTTTTTAAATTTTCTGTTGAATCATATAAACTTGACTTGCTACTACTAGCTTAAACGATCAAAAAAATTGCACTTGATAGAAATAATACTGAAATGTCATTTTGACATTCATATTGATTTCCATAGTAACGCACTATCACTCCCCTCCATTTTGGCGTGTGTGTGTGAATTTTTCAACTGTCACTTTTATTTTTAGTTTTCTTTTTTATCGTCTGTATTTGGGATGAAGGTGGATAATTGACACACTGGAATGGTTTCGGAAACGACGAGGTTTATTTGGTGTTAATATATACTATATGGTTACATTTTTTATCATTTAATTCTACGGAGCGCAAAATGTACGCGTTCGCGATTTTGCTGCTTGTCGCGATCTGAGCGCCAAAAAAAAAAAAACCGTTGGACTCGCGAGCTGTGCACAATGCGACGTTGCCATACGTGTTTTTTTTTTTTTTTTTTTGGACAATGTTGCCGGTCAGATATTATTTATTAGTGGTATTATACATTATTTAATTATTTTCGCAATCAGCCGTTATTATTTGTTGGCTTTGATACCGATTCGGGCGTCTCCAGGTACACAAAGACACACCCAAATGGGGACCATACGGGGGTGTCACAAGCGCACCTCTCTGGAAAGGCCCGAATGGGGTCGGGCCAACTAAGGGCTGATTACGATAGCGTGTGTAACTGGACAGTGCGGTGGCTTGATAAGGGGTGGTTGCGTCTCTAGACGTTGAAGGATCGAAGCCCCACCGGTACGTCGGCGGCCGGAGAGACTCGGATGCAGCACTGTAGCATAGTGGTTCGCGGTTCCCGGGCCCACCGTAAAGCTGCTGAGAGAGGAGGGCGTCGCGCCCAGCCCTCTCAACACCCTCGGACCGTCGGCAAACGGAGAGTTTCGGATGCAGCACTACGCCGCTTTGTAGGCGTAGTGGTTCGCGGCTCCCAGGCCTACCGTACGGGCGGATGCTGAGAGAGGACGTCGCACCCAGCCTTCCCAACAGCGACCGTCCGAAAATCAGTCGATCCCTCACGAAAGTGCATACCGGCACATTACTCGACCCCCTTTTTTGCTCGCTTGCCCTGCCGCGGCTATCGAATTACACGCACTGCACTGATATTATACTAATATAATATGCGAAAACTTAATTTTATACTTAAAATGGCTTTAAAGTTTATAAAAATAATTTTTAAAAATATATCAGGGCCCGAAATGGACCGGAATGCCATTCTGCCTCATACAACTGCTCCGGGTTGTAAAATTTTCTACTTCGAGCACTGAAATAACTTAATATACATCGCTTCCAAACACAAAACACTTAAAACTAACTAATCTATGATGCTAATGGCTGAGGATGCTGCTTGGCTGCTTTCCGCTGATGGAGGCTGCTTTGCTCAGCTGAAGAAGGCCGCTTTGTAGCTCTCTTCATCATGGTGCATCTGGGCCAGGGCTGATTGCAAGGCTCACAGACACGCTGCTGTTGACGAAGAGGGCTCAAGCGGCTGATGATGCAGGGCATTTGATGCCGTTTTCCCTCGTTGGAGCCAGGGTCTTGCCCGATACACTCGTCCGTGGGCCAAGTTCGCTGGCGGATGCAGTTGGTCGGGAGTACATCGGGAGCCATGACTTCGCAATCCGGGTGTTTCTGCTCTTTTCTTCACTGGCTTGGCTTTGGCAGCATCCTATTTCTACTGCTTATTATTATACTTTGTTGAGCGCCACCAGAGGCAAGCCTCTGGATGTTTCTTCCTCGCCGTTTCCTATTCCGGTGTTTGGATCTCAGGGTTGTGTGTCCGGGTGAAAGAAATTCCACCTGCTTCTTGATTCCAGACGATCAAAATCAAGAAGCGTAGTCCCACGTTGACTGGGGCCACTTATCACTCCCCTCCATTTTGGCGTGTGTGTGTGAATTTTTCAACTGTCACTTTTATTTTTAGTTTTCTTTTTTATCGTCTGTATTTGGGATGAAGGTGGATAATTGACACACTGGAATGGTTTCGGAAACGACGAGGTTTATTTGGTGTTAATATATACTATATGGTTACATTTTTTATCATTTAATTCTACGGAGCGCAAAATGTACGCGTTCGCGATTTTGCTGCTTGTCGCGATCTGAGCGCCAAAAAAAAAAAAACCGTTGGACTCGCGAGCTGTGCACAATGCGACGTTGCCATACGTGTTTTTTTTTTTTTTTTTGGACAATGTTGCCGGTCAGATATTATTTATTAGTGGTATTATACATTATTTAATTATTTTCGCAATCAGCCGTTATTATTTGTTGGCTTTGATACCGATTCGGGCGTCTCCAGGTACACAAAGACACACCCAAATGGGGACCATACGGGGGTGTCACAGCACGTATATATTAATAATTTTGTTGCTAGGACCCCAGACCCCTAGCAACCAATAATAGTGGATTGGATTACAGATTTCTTCCGAAATAACTTTTCATACAAAACAGAATTAACTAAAAATGAATTCAATTCTACTTAGAGATGGCTAAAAGTATTTAAAAAATGCATTGGCATCGTGTTCTGATATATTCTAAAATTTTCAAATTTCTAGCTAGTCGGGAAGTTAGTTAAAATCGATTGCAAGATTTGTACCGGATAAACAACCACCGGACAAATAAGAATACGACCTAATAAAAACGTTGTAAAATGATTATTATAGTATAATTAATGCTATTTATTTCCGTTTATGGTAGTCAACATTTTTATACTTACCGCCCACTTTTGTATCTCTATTAGTAGTAAAATTTTCTAACCGCCCATCGGTTCCACAGTAATGGGGATTTATAAAGAAAATAATCATAATGAAAATCTTTTTAAAACCCCTACAGCCCACCATGACAGCTGGAACGCCTACTAGTGGGCGGTAGGGACCAGGTTGACTACCCCTGGTCTATAACATTAATGATCATCCGTCATATTCGCGATAAGATATATAAATGATGCACATAGCAAAATGTACTTGTGGAAGCATTCTACTAGTCTAGTGGATCGATGAAGATTGAAATAATTAATTATTGATGTTTGTTTTATAAAAAAACCGTCTTTTCATTATTTTTCGATTAGGATGTCTCTAGAATCAGTTACGGTATTCAATTCAATGTTTCTTATCGGGAACCCATTGTATTGATAAAATAAAAACAGATTACAATAAATTATGGTAGATGGGTACCTACTTATGCCAGAAAATTGACTAAAAATAACGATAAGTTTCGTTCGCTTACCACAAGGGTAAAATGAAGACGGCTCGATAAACGTATAATCAAAAATATAATATGTACAATAAAATATTATTTAATAATATGTGAAGCGAATCTAATTTTGGAAACCGCAGATGGGAACTGGGGCAGTATATACCTACTATATTATTATTATATTTATCATATTTTATTTAGATTTAAGCCTCTAAAGTTTTGAAGAAAACCTTTATCAATACCTTGTCTAACCTTTTTATGTCACAATATTCCAATATGTTTTCTCGACATAATAATACCCACCTCAAATATCGCTTTGCGCTATATCCAGCGTGCAACTTTTTATTCCACCAATTTGTAAGTTTTTGAATCTGGGGAATACCGCATTATTGTTTCCAAGTTATGTAAGCGTTCGACTTTATGGGCATGTGAAAATTTTATTGTAAATCCGACTCAAAGGCACTGACGGCGGTAAAGTCGCTCCGTTCAATTTTTTCACTTCATCATTCGGTCACTGGCCGTCGAGCGCGGTTATCGCATGCGCACGCCCCACTGCGCAGCTCAGTTTAAATTTTAACCACAGTTCGACTTTCGAAATCGAACTTTAAAAGTTTTTCTTTTGTTTCTGTGCGAATTTATAATTGGCGGGAAATTTTGACGTTTAACAACGCAAAAAATAAGAAAAGTGTCGAATTGTCTGATTCGGGAAAATTTCATCATTTCTTGAAATTTTGACTGTTTTTATATTAATGTATTATTAATGCCGTTTTAATTTAAAGTAATCAAGTGAAAATAAACGTGTAGTTCGCCTTACTACAAGTGATTTTAGTATTATTGTGTAAGAAATGATAATAATACCCGTGTTCATGTTTTATTATGAAATAATTAGAACTGCATTGCTTCTGTGTGTTTCATAATAATACCAGTGTATACAATTAATATTCTACGCAATATATGAATGAAGTGCATGCTGTATAGTGTTTATGGAAATTTGTCGTTTTATCCTTTTTTACCTTTTGGCCGAAAACTCGCAGAAGAATGGCGAAAAATGATGAAATTCATAGTTATTAGAATATTAGATCATACCGTGCAATACGGTCGTCAAATTCGGCAATTTTGTACGGTCGTCAAATTCGGCAATTTGCGTCAACGTTTTTTGTATGCCGTTTATAAGACGATGCAAAATAAAAATGTAGATGTACCTAAATAAAATAAAATCGAATCATTATCAATTTGTTTATAAAAAGATGACAAATTTCCATATTGTTTAATCATACTGCGAAATAGGGTGTTAAGCCGTGTACACACATAAAAAGTTGACAACCTCATAAAATGCCCATTATAATTATTATCATAATTTATTTTACCATAAATTGTTTTGAAGAATTGTTCTAACAAAAGTTTCATTGTCATTTAATTACCCATTCCGATATTTAATGGTCGAGTTGCCATTCTTATGATGTTGTCAACTTGTGTGTATACCTACAGTATTTTATCATAGTTTATCATGTTTTTTAAAATATTTTTGTATGGCAATAAGTAGCTGATGTAATTAATCGCGTGCTGGTGAATGGTAAATGACAACAAAAACCTACAAATAAGCTATTTACTATTTTACAGGAATTTAATCATGTGCACTTTTTTATGACAATAATTATAATTGAATCATGAAGCCAACTTATTATAAAAAAAACTAATGGGAAATATTCGTGTTATACTATTAATAAGACGTAATAACATCAGTTAAGTCGCAATAATTTTGTATTGGAAATTAAAAGTAATAATTAATTTTTCAATATATCATCACCGTACCGTACCTACTATTAAAACCTCGTAAGTCCAGTATTATGGAAAAATGATGTTTGTTCGATTCATTTTAAATCATATCAAAACCTCCGTTCTCTAGACTAGTATGCTGTATGCTGTCTTTGATATTAAAAAAAAAGACTCGTAGATCTCGTGGTTTCAAATATGGAATTAAAACCTCGTATTTCACAACCAGTGTTAGCACTGTTACCAGATTCATCGATTAGAGAGAGGTGTTTAAAATATTGTTTTATTACGTTTTTCCTTCCCTTTAACATTCTTCTAAAACAGACTTACGAGGTTTTAATAGTAAGGTGACGATATTATATCTCTTCATTCTTCTTCTAACGGATTTTTCGCCTTTTCCGTATACGATTAGACCTCACAATTCTTGCACAGCTGGTGCTGATGCCGTAACAATGCATCATTATACCTATCATATTTATTATATACTCGGAATTGAATTTAACTGCCACAGCTATGGATCAATATACGTGGTGTTACTGCCAAAAGTTGGTAAGTCTCGAAATCATGTTATAGGGTCATTGCAATTTGAAAGTTTGACATGCCCTATGAAATCTGGCCTAATGCTTCTTTGTGGTTTATGTGCATGTTCTATATATCGGATGGCCTTGAGTTTTTTTCTATCATACATATTTATATATACTTAGACACATAATCCATTGTTAACTCTAAATACCAACTTACAAACTTTTCTGTGACTTCACCCTTGTATCATAATTAGTCAGAACTAATACAATGCTCAAATTATAGTCCTCATCTACGTGATGACGTATTTGCGATGGGTCCATTATTATTTTACTTATTTAATATATCTCAATGTTGATGTTAATCTGATATTATGGTATCGTAATCATTAATCATACATTGTTAATTTGATTAACAAAGATCTCTCCTTGCCTGGAAACTTCAATAAGTCATTAAGTATAATGAGGTCTTCATTATACTTAATGACTTATTGATGCATGCGTTTTTCCGATATTATTTAATAATAAATTATTGATCGTGTTGAAGCCCTATGATGGCGTTTGTTTAATTAAAATTTCTTCGGCCGAATTTTGCGCCGATCGAATATTTCGATTGTCGAAATTCGTTATTTCCGCTCTGTTGGTATTTTGACCGGCGTGAAAAACCGATTTAAAAAAAGGTTTAGGCGTCCGCCAGCTGAGCTTTTTTGTCATCTTGTGTGTTTTGAATTTTCTGGGTAGATATCTATCTATCTCATTGGATTAAATTCTAAATCAGCGCTCTCCAACTTCTTTTAGGCCGCGGGCCATTTTTTCTTTAGTAAACATTTCGGGGCCAAAGAGGATAGGTAAATGAAAAGTCAATTACCTAATGTCAATTCAAAAGTTATTTTTTTATACAAAAAAAAATCAAAAATGCAATTATTTATTAGGCCTTTTTATTCATTAGTGACATGTACCTGTACTGATCTCGTCTACACGTCGGCTTACAGTCTGATGAGAAAATGAAACTGTTTGGAATTTTCTTGCCATTTCGTTGTCATTAAAAGCTTGATTCATTTTTATTACACATTTTTTAATTCTCCATCCGAAAATGACTTTTTGCTTTTGCTATTTCTAAGCAGACTTCAAACGATGCATATACTGATGCTTCTTGAGATTTTGTTCCTTGGTTAAAATAATTCGTTTGATAGTTTCGCTGATGTTTTGAAAAATTAAGCAGTAGGTACATTTCTTTGTTTTGAAAAAGTATTCTTAATATTTAGTATTATAATGAAATGTTTTCATATTTTAATGTATGATGGGTAATTCTCTCCCCAATGTTTGATGAAAAATTTGCTGTACTGCTCGCGGGCCGCAAAAAAAAATTGGCGGGCCGCCAGTTGGACAGCGCTGTTCTAAATACATATTGTGTAACCTAGAAGAGGAAATACCTTTTTATCTCTCGAAGCATCTCACGAAAATGTTGTCGTTCATTTAACTACAATAAAAATATAGACCGACAATTTTATTTATTTTTAATACTTACTATCTTGTCTGGCTTAGACCGGTCATATTCAAACTGTAATGTTTTTAGCTATTATTACTCTTTATCTTGTTTTTTTATTAAGGCTATACCTCAGTTGAGGCATGGTCTAAAAAGATTGTGGCTAGGCGATGAGCGGATTGCGGGTGAAAATGACGCATGCCGAACGAAATATAATTTGTCATATAAATCCAAAATGCGTCCATTTAATGTTCTGTTTATTGTTCTATTAATAACAATAATAATATATTCATTGACATATTTTCCTTTTAAAGTAAATGGGTAACGTTTTTAGTCATCTTTACACGATTTAAGAATTAATACCCCCGTCGCCATCACAAAACAAATTGACGTATTCACACCTCGACGTTCGGTCTCCGAGTGCCAGCGAGTCCAAAATTTCGTCGCGCCTATAGTTGAAAATTATTTGCCGTTTCACTGAAGTATCACCTTAATGCATAGGGTTCCTTCTGCAGGCGTTAATATTTGAACGTGACTGTTTTAGATTGATGATTTTTTATTTTATTTGTTGTTCTCTGCATTTGGTATTCAATGACTATTTATGTGCCAGATAGGTAAAGTGAGTTGATCGGAAAAAGTTACATTTTCAGTCGAAGCATATATAATATGATAAAATTATCTCATTTAAAATTCGATTTTAATTAAATTACGTTCGTGTTATGCCGTATGAATTACCGCTAAACAAACGAATGGCAAACGAAAACAATAACAAAAAATGTGTTATGAAAACTGAAAAACTAAATTGGTGGAATAAAATATTATTATACTAACTCAAATCTCAATTAATTAATTTCGTTCTTTGTCTCGACTGAATAGGTCGTGGTTTTCGTGTTTCAACTGTTATTAGCTGAACAATACGTCATTATATTATAAAAAATCGAATAGTATAAGAAGTATAATATACCTGGCAGGTAAGCTAATAAATTTAATTATGTCGGTCTGTAGTTATCTGTTATTTCGGGTAAAATCAATTATAATACAATTAAATCGAACTCACGTGAACATCGGAGAGGGTTATAATTTAATATTATACTTGGCCATTCGTGCTGAATTGAAATATTACGTATACACAGGACTATTTTAAAACTCTTTGGACACGTTTGTACCTGCCGTTTACCTCGTTCAGGTTTTAGCTGCAATGAACACAATAATAATTGTAATCACTTGGTTTATATCGTTTTTGCCTTACAGATGAATTTACATAGCAATAATTAAAAAAAAAATACAGCGGGATAAATAAATCTAAAGTTTGGACAATCCGAATTAAATCCAGACGTGTGGCAAGCCTAAATATGGCTGAAGCAATCGCATGCATAATGCATTTTGATTAGATTAAGGACAGCTTCTCGTAATGTTGTGCTCGAATTTGTGGTCTGTGTTTGCAGCTAACAGCAGTGCTCATTTTACCAACGCGTGATGCAATTTTTCACACAGATCTCGTTGAAATCACGACATTTTGAATTGGGCACAGCCGATGGTGCAACCTTTTCCATCTCGACATTACTGTACCATTTATTTCATGATCTCTATACCTTTTAGCTACGATAATATAATATATCTTCTCGAGTTATCTTTTTTGTACATTTGGAGATCACATGATTCTTTCTCACGAGAGTTTGGTTATTGACTATTCATTTGCATCACGCAAATTCATTCCAAGTATTAATATACCTACATACATAGTCGTAATAATATAATATTGTGTGTATAAATTTAAGCACAGTCCATTGAAGTATACACTCTTTGACTGATTCTTATCAAACGCTTTACGGAGTTTACCACAGCGTTGACTTTTCGTTGAACAATGATATGTCTCTGTTCTTTTTGAAGGGGCACTTCTCCACATCCTTCCTATCTATATCCTGATATTTACTCAATAATTACAATTCTATCGTGTCAACCAGAGCAACACAATAATGTCATCGGAACCGAACCATGAGACCCCTTTAACTATTTTGGGACGGGAAAACTTGATTCGCAATCTTGTAAATTCAGAATATAACATAAATAAAATATTACATGTCATTCAAACGTAATGTTTTACTAAGTGTTTTATTATGTGATTGAATACCTTGGTGATTTTGGTGTCCATGTGCACCACCAGGTAAGGATTTAAAAAAAAATGTCAACTTACATTTAGGTTAAAATAAAATATCCATAATATACTTACAAGTATAATATTGGTTTTTACAGAACCGTAACCGGAATTCCAATATTTAATTCGATTGCACTTAACTCAATTAGATGTTTTCATTGGAACCGAGCCTTTAAGGGCCGGCATGCTCAGCGTAGGTCAAAATGGAGCTTTTATGTTATTTTCAGAGCATAACCCTGGACATTCCTTAAACGTTGTAGATAATCTATTTATATAACTTTGAAGCCTTATTATCCTTTATATTTATTTTAAACATTTGATGACTATATAAAGTATTTTGTTACATACAATAGTATTCTTTTAAACCTCTCGATCTAATGTTTTAGAATATAGTCATATTTCAGTCCAGGGTTATGCTCTGAAAATACCATAAAAGCTCCATTTTGACCTACGCTGAGCATGTGGGCCGTTAAATAAATAATTAAGGGTTCTATAGTCAAATGTTTATAGCATGTCACTTGTCGAAACGAATGTTCTATCTCTCATTCAGGATTCGAGTATTTATAAATAATATTATACATACTACTATAGCTGCTTTCACACAATATAGTACTATCCTATTTTTACGTCCATAAAATGTTATGTTGATCAATTATTGTGGGTACTATAACAGCTCTCATCACGATGATAGTGATGGTTTTAAAACATAGTTATTTTTTAATTCTACGATAATTGAGTTATCTCCTATATATTATTATCCTAAGAGATTTTGGAAAATACACCAACAGCTCATTTAAGCGACATTTTATTGTTATTTTTACATCTTCACTTCGAAATGTGCGCTACCGATTCATCTACCGATTGAATTGAACACATTTCAGAAATTTTCCATGATTTTACATGTACGTGACGTTTATATCCGATATTTTCTTACACACCGCATACAATCGCCATATTTACTGTTTACGCCTCACAGAATGACGTCTTCGTCGTTTATGTTGATTGCTACTTCGGGCCATGAATCCATTTTACTTTCACAAGGATAAGTAACGATTTTCCTTTTAAATATTATTATAGTCAGTATCTATCACTCTCTCCCCCAAAGTAATGATATATAGAGAGCGCATATTTTTCGGCAAAATGAAGCCGTGTTTCTTGCGTATAACGCACGGTAGATCCTCAATTCTATTAATTATCAACTTAACTATGAAACGTTATACCATCGTGTTGCTTCTCAGTACGGCTACCAAATTTAAACACAACATAGAAATAACTACAAAATAATTACCACTAACGTTATAGTTAGCACAAAAACAATAAATTTCAGCAACACGTGCTCGCAGTTTTTAAATGAATGTAATCAGTCTAATCCATTTTTACCGGCGACGTTTTGAAAAAATATTTAATTCACCCGCAGAAATTCTTACCTTACCTTCTAACGCTAACACATAGTGCGGAGATATTATAAGCGTGCCGAATGCTTTCGCACTTATGGTTCGTTATTGTTCAGGCCTTGCTCTCTCCCTTATGTTATTGTGGATAAATTTGTGGGGACTCTATCTGAGTTACCACCGGGGGAGTCGTCGACGTGTCGAAGGTCATGGTGTTGCGGCGTGACGGTTGGTACAATAGTATGTTACAGTTAGTAGTTATGTTACAATACTTATGATACGGGTCCGAAGTCCGCATCTCGGTACAATGATACGTTGTGCGGGACAATACGGAGAATGAGATTCTAGCAGCCAGGGAACTTATAGTCGAATGACCTTTCGATGAATTATTATTCGCAATTTATACAATCACAATAATATCTAAACATCATAATTTAACGTATCTAGCGTAACCTAGAATTTCACGTATGTCGTTCGGTCTTATTCAGGGAACTCAGAAATCCTGTGGTCTTATTGATTGACCTAACGTTTCCGACATATATTTGAACCCCGATCGAGATGGTATTCAATTTAAAACTGTAATATTTTTTATGTCATATTATTTGTTATTGTTAAGTATAATACTATAATTTACACATAATAAGGCGTTGATAGGCAGTCATAATTACCTACCGGCATAATATTTAATTTTTTTTACAGACATCGTAGACAAAAAAAAATGTTCGGCGAGTGACCCGGGAAGGTTCAACGGACATAATTGAGTTACGCAGACCAGATTCCGTTATAACCGAAATGTGCCTACGGAAAAAGAGATCCATTGAATCGTTTTTTTTTTTTTTTACATCGGATCTCTTTCATTGTGCTTCGGATGGTCTATTGGCCGCGGAACACACGCGACGGTGTGATTTTTAATCATAATGTTTTGTATGGCGGTCTGTTCACTTCTGATTAAATTTAATGCAGGTGTTTGGTCGGATTATGTAAAACCCCACACGGCGCCCACAGCTTATTGTTTTACTAATTTATTGTAGTTTCTCCATTGAATTCCGTTTAACTTAGAATGTTTAGATTGTCTGGTTTGCTGTCATAATGGTATTGATCGATACCAAAGATGTTACAAATATCATAGAAGATAGAGCATTATTTCGTTTCCTTAAGGGGGGACATGCTCGTCGAAGGTCAAAATTGAGTTTTTATTGTATATTCAAACCATGATCCTGGACACTCCTTAAACGTTGTAGATAATCTATTTATATAATTTTGAAGCCTTATTATCCTTTATAGTTATTTTAAACATTTGATGACTGCATGAAGTATTTTTGTTACATAAAATAGTATTCTTTTAAACCTCTCGCTCTAATGTTTTAGAATATAGTCATATTTCGGTACATAACTGTGCAGTGGTGTTAAGATTTTTTACATTTATTAATTTTTAAACGCATTTATAAAACTATTAGCATAATTTATTACGAGATATTTTTTGTAAAATATTCACGATAAAAAATTATATTGATAATCTCTGTGATCCCAAATTTGACAAGAATTAGGCATTTTATTATTCAAAAAATCGGCAAGATTAACACATTTCAAGATGATTCTAAAGATAATTATTATAAACTATGTCTTTGACCATTCAAGTGTGATAAACATCTTATGAATAATGATTGCTTTATAATAATTATTGACCTAAGAATAAGGTAGTATTTTTTTGAAATACGCCATTTCTTTTGTCATTCCCTAGTAGTTAAGCTACAACATACGGCCGTAGCCATAAATTGACAAACTATAATTGAAGTAGGGAGAAAAATGATATTGACGCGCGTGTTTGAACATGTACCGTTTAAAAAAAAATAAAAAAAAATTCGGTTAGGTACATGTTCAAACACGCGCGTTAACATAATTTTATTCCCTACTTTAATTATAGTTTGTCATTTTATGGCTACGGCCGTATGTTGTAGCTTAACCACTAGGGAATGACAAAAGAAATGGCGTATTTCAAAAAAACACTACCTTATTCTTAGGTCAATAATTCTTATAAAGCAATCATTATTCATATAATTTTTATCACACTTGAATGCTCAAAGACATAGCTTATAATAAATATCTTTAGAATCATCTTCAAATGTGTTAATCTTGCCGATTTTTTGAATAATAAAATGCCTAATTCTTGTCAAATTTGGGATCACAGAGATTATCAAAATAATTTTTTATCGTGAATATTTTACAAAAATTATCTCGTAATAAATTATACTTATGGTTTTATAAATGCGTTTAAAAATTAATAAATGTAAAGAATTTTAACACCACTGCACAGTTCTGTACCGAAATATGACTATATTCTAAAACATTAGAGCGAGAGGTTTAAAAGAATACTATTTTATGTAACAAAAATACTTCATGCAGTCATCAAATGTTTAAAATAACTATAAAGGATAATAAGGCTTCAAAATTATATAAATAGATTATCTACAACGTTTAAGGAGTGTCCAGGATCATGGTTTGAAAATACAATAAAAACTCAATTTTGACCTTCGACGAGCATGTCCCCCCTTAACAAGATAGATGAAGCAAATGACAGTTTGTCATATTTCTCAGTTATGTCCACAGAACAGATAATAAATAGAATACCGATTGGCTATATTCAATACGCCGCATGTTGATGCCGGTTTTTGAATGTGTGAGTGTCCTACGAAAATGAAGCACGCATTATGCACGTGCAATAGTGTGTGTAATACACCAACATTAAATGAGCGTAAAAATGCATAAACCGAGAGCAGTTTTCAGTATTCGACGTAAAACGTATTCTTGACACGTGTGTAAGTTTAACACGGATTCTTCCTTACTCGAGTCGGTTACCTGCTATCGCCTTGCCCGTTATGTATTTCAGTTCCCATTATTTCTGAGTTCCCTGGTTATGTCATTTGAAATGTTCAGTGAATATTTTATATCATATTTTAATAAGCGAAACTATCAGACCTTTCGAAAAACAATATAAACTTTATTGAGTCATCTACGTTGACAGCTGTTTCGGGCTACAAAACCCCATCTTCAGAACAGTCAACTATAACTGTTATACTTATTTCATTAAAAAGTACCGGCATCTTAGTTTTTTTTAAATCATAAAGGGCCTCCAAACTTTGGATTAAAACTTTTACATAAGGGCAGCACTTTGTTTAGGGATGTCACTGTATTGACGTGTAGCTAATATCAGTGGAACGCGGGTCCTTTTTGATAAAATTTCATCTATTCATAAAAAAAAGTTTGTTTCAACGTCTTTGATAAATACCAACAATTCGTTTCCTTTGACTAATTTGTCTATAATAATTGCCAAATTTGTCTATTTCTATTCTACTGTATTGGGTAATTTTTTTAAAGTTTCATTGTTGTTTTATCGATGTTTTATTTTGACAGAAAATATTTTTTTTATTGATTGTGCAATGAAATATTTATTAATTTACATTTTGCACATTGTTTTACTCGGTATTTATGCATGTGGTTTGTATGATAATACCTGTACAGAGAAATATTGAATGAGACTTTAGTTCTCTAAAACAGGGATCGAAAATTCTCTCAGGGATTTCGATCCCTATTTATGCGTTCTCAGCCTATCAAAATAGTAAATCATAATTAGTATCTCGAGCTATATAATAAATTCATAGGTTTAGTTATTTTGCCAATTGTATCTGCACAATATCACGTGATATCAAACCACCCTAATGTGGCAGGCCCCTTCAGAGATAACCACGCAAGCGAATTAAAATTCTCGCTTCTTGTGGATTCAAATTAAATCGCAAAACTGCTATGTAATCGGTACCGTGTGTGTCGTTAAATATAACGATTTCTCGTCTTGGAATATTTACTTATTTTTGGATTTCGAATACGTTTTGCTGTTATTTTTTATGAATGGCGTCTGTGTATTTTATGCAATGTTTGCTTATTCTGTTAGTAACACGTGCTGCTTCTGTTTAGCATTATAAATTCGTACGTCATAATTTTAACGGCGATTGATTGATGTGCTGTGTTTATTTATATTGAATTTATAAACAATATCTAAATAAAGCATGACTTACACGAGCCGTATCTACTATTCTTCGCCTTCTAACTTTCGGGATCAATTAGCTGTCTGTCGCCTTTTTGATCGCATTGGTGCATGTGTCAGTGGAAACGACGTGATAATTAAGATGGAATCTTCCTCGTTCTCTCTGACCTCGATCTGATCAAATACTGCGAGTTTTTCGTGCTGTCGGTCTCCATATGACCTGAGAGTTGGGCGTAGTCCTACTGTTATTTTAGACAATATTAATTACATATTTTTAATTTTGTGCCTACTGTACGGTTCGACAGTTTATGGAATTTCATAGTTACCTAAATACACTACGCCCTTTCTCGATGATCGAGCGGTTAATGTCGTGGGTTCCGAACTCTCGGGTCTTGAAAATTCACATGTTGTTTTTTAATATGCATTTAGTTTAGACGGCTAACTTATTGTAACAAATTATAGTACTTCAATACATAAATATGATAAACTACCCTCGATAGTAGCCTTGTGTATAGAATAGATGCGCAAGAATAAATAGTTTTTTTTTTACTTTATCAATATTGTTTTCTTCGACAGCGGAAGGATTATGGTAAACATTTTTAATTTAAAAAATACTTCAAAATATAGTCGATTGGCACAACTCATGATGTACTGTTTTAAAACAACATCCTTGTTTTAAAAAATGTTTATTTATAAAAGGAAGCATTAACGTGTCCGCCGAGAGAGATATTATGCAAAGATTGTGTTATTTATATGATGTATGTATCTGTTTGTTTTTTTTTCTTTCGTTTAATGCGCATTTTACAACCATTAAGTTGATCTTTACAATACGGTAACTAACAGCCGGTAGCTTAATCTGTAAACAATCGCAACTGTTTTTCAATAATAATAAGATGGTATATGATGTCGATATGTTATGCATGGATTTTCCACTAGATTTTTGCGCAATCATCCAATTAATTCTATATTACGTTATTGGGTTCAAAGTTTAGACTTCTTGTGTAATATAAGGTATTTTTCCGTATTCACTTGGATTCCGAGGTAGATTCTCATTTTTGTTTTTGCATTAAGGCGGATACATCAGTGAAACGGCAAATAATTTTCAACTATAGGCGCGACGAAATTTTGGACTCGCTGCCATTCGGAGAGAGAACGTAGAGCTGGGAACACGTCAATTTGTTTCGTGATGGCGACGGGGGTATTAATTCTTAAATCTCGTGTAAAGATGACTAAAAACGTTACCCATTTACTTTAAAAAGAAAACATGTGAATGAATATATTATTATTGTTACTAATAGAACAATAAATAGAACATTAAATGGACGCATTTTGGATTTATATGACAAATTATATTTCGTTTGGCATGCGTCATTTGCACCCGCGACCCGCGATCCGCGCATCGCCTAGCCACGATATTTTTAGACCTGAGAGGCATGGTCTAATTAGATCGTGACTAGGCGATGCGCGGATTGCGGGTCGCAGGTGCAAATGACGCGAACCGAAGGAAATATAATCTGTCATAAAAATTCAACATGCGTCCTTTTTATATTATGTTTATTATTATATTCGTAATAATAATAGTATATTCATTGAAATGTTTTCTTTTTCAAGTACATGCGGAACGTTTTTAAGTCATATTTACACGATTTAAGAGTATATTCATCCGACTCCATCACAAAAGAAATTGACGTGCGAACAGATCGACTAAATCTCTCTGAATGGCAACGCGGCCGAAATTTCGTTCCACATAGTGTTGAAAAATATTTGCCGTTTCACTTATGTACCCTCTTAAGCGGACATGTGACGGGGAATATATTATATTATCTTGTTTTATACACGTTTTGAAAGTTATTCATGACGATCACGTTTCGCTAACTAGGTTTAGTCTTTCGGCATCGTCGGGCAGAGTATACACATGACAATAATATGCATTCCTATAATTCACTGCATGCGAAAAACCCTGAATGTGTCGGACGGCAGAAAGTACTTTTTTTTACAATTGTAAGTATATATTTGACTTAAAAAAGATCTTTTTAATGTTTTCAGATACCTACATATTTATTAATTAATACAGTTGAAATTGTAAATTATCAAAAAATGTCTCAAATTGAAAGCTTCGTATTTTTCCGCTAGGTGCCGCTGCTGGTATAAGGATCCCCCTTAAAGTCAAAGCTCAATTTCATGTCGCCAGCGGGTTATTGAAATTTCATCGAGCGTGTACCTATTCATCAGTAGTAATATCGTGTATCTATTATATATTAAATATACTTGACAAGTGTGTTCTTTTTCTCCGATATCCACAGCCTATCTCGATCCAAAAGTCACCATTCGCCACTGATGCATACAATTAAGTTTCGTTATTTATGTTTTTTTTCTTTTTTATCGTGGAGGTGTGCCTCCAACAACTGTTTTCATCGCTCCAAATCTGAAAGTGCTGCTTTACAATTCTGTAGACAGACACCCCAAGCATACGGCAGCCTTCGCAGATCCATTCACAAAAATAGCCAGCGATTTTTCGACCTGCCTCAATTTTATGCGCCCTATCAGGTCATAATTACTCTCTTTTCCAGTTTACTGTCGTTTATACAATATGATCTACAGGTACACCAATAATTATCGATAAAAATTCTTTCGAAAAGTGGTGTGTCGTCTGATAATAGACGTATTAACTTAAATAATAGCGTTTTCTTCTTTGTCATTGGTTATGTCAGTGGTAGTCAAACAGTGCGCCGCGACTGAGGCGCCGCAAGCTGTTTGATATAAGATAATTCTAGACAATTTTAGTGATACTGATAGCTCCCATTGTTACACCAGCTTGTGTCCTCTATTTTTTCTCACTTTATGAAATTGTTTTTGAACACCATCTATCTAACATTCGTTATTAGTCTATGAAAAAAAACTAAGGAAAATAATATGGCTCTTGTGGATTCAAGAATTGAAAGAAAGTAGCAAAGTGAACGTGCTATGTGGCTAGGAAATAATGCATTGCTTGTGGAAGGAAAATTGAAGAAGGAATGCAAATGTTGATAAGTATTAGATTTCATGAAACAGATAAATTTTATTTCAAAGAAAGTATTTGAGGGTATCGGTGGCGAAATCTAAATACTAGATGATTATTTAAAGCCTACCTTCTTAATAAAAATATCTTTTAATTGTCTTAATAATTTCATAATTTTACATTCTACAATAATTAACGACATTTGCCTCTAGATATAGGTATATAAATTGATTGTCGACTTGGTCAACCAGGCGACACCTTGCAATTCCACTATTACCTACGTGACAAGCTATAATTATAATAATACAATCTTATGAGGGTTTCAACTAATTTGGTACATTTCACGCATACAACACATACAAATATTTAAATAAATACACGTACATATTAAAAAAAAAAAAAAAACACATGCAGTCTCAAAACCTGAGGCTATATGTATAAAAGCCCGACATCTTTACACTAATAATATATTATATAATCATTATTTTTTTCGCGCTGGACTGGACTCCATGCGTCACGGTTCCCTTTGACAAAACGCTGAACTACCGAGACAGTAGAATTTTCTAACCCGAGTTTTAATCGTGGTTGGGCGTTACTTTTTATTACTACGTTTTTCTTAGCTCGTATTCTTATTTGTCCGGTGGTTCTTTGTCCGGTACAAATCTTGCAATCGATTTTTAACTAACTTCCCGACTAGCTAGACATTTGAAACTTTTAGAATATATCAGAACACGATGCCAATGCATTTTTCAATATTTTTAGCGTATTGTATAAATATAAGTAGAATTGAATTCACTTTCAGTTAATTCATGACACCATTATTGGTTGCTAGGAGTCTGGGGTCCTAGCAACTAAATTATTAATATATACGTACGTTACTATGGAAATCAATGACATTTCAGTATTATTTCTATCAAGTACAAGTTTTTTTGATCGTTTAAATTAGTCAAATCAAGTTTATATGATTCAACAGAAAATTTAAAAACGTTGTATATAAAAAAATCTTTTTATCTTGTAATTATTTATATCTATTGTCGTGTTTTTTCGTGAAATATCTAAGTACTTATTATAAAATATAATATTTTTATGAACAAAACAGATGATCAATTTTGAAAACCACCGGGTTATATTTTTTTAAATGTCTATACTATATAATTTAAAATAATTATTGTATCATTACATACAATAATTGTAGAAATATTTAATGAATCTAGTGATTTAGTTCCACGGTTTTCTGATAACGACGTTCAATATTGTTTATTTTTAATTGATAAATTGAATTTCTTATTTTTAATAGCACGATATTATGTATTGACGTGATGTGATAGTTAGCAGGTAGGCAAGTAATTAGGATTGTGTAAATTGTCAGCAATATTATTAATTACAACCTGATTCTCGGAATGTGGTAAATATAAAGTAAGCATGAAAATGATACACTCATTTGACCGGTCATTATAATATTAATAATATGTGTGTTTGCTTACGGGCCCTTTGAATTAATTTTGTAATTAACGTGTTAATTTGCATTTGAAAAGCAATTAGCAAAAACGCAATTTTGTGATGAACAAATTGTTAAATGATAATACCTATGCAACCTTTTGTATTTGAGTAGATACATAAAAGCATTTTGGTTCTGATATCCCACTGACTGATTTTTTAAACTGTATTTTTACGATGAATGGTTAGATGGTTAGAACATGAACATTGAACTTTATAATAAAGTACCCGAAAAATTCTTATCGTCAACTTGGTGAAAAATACATCGTACTCTTTCTTCGTATTTTCTTATTTTTAATGCCACCGCAAACAATTATTTGAGATTGTGTTTAGACAAGTAGTAACAAAAGTGTATGTACCATTCGTCGGTGTTTTGTAAAAAGGGTGAATCAACCATTTTGGCGAAATCAAGATTTTAATGAAAAACAATACTCACTAGCCTTTGTTGTATAAAAACAGCGAATTTGTATCTCCACAGGAAAGTACTTAAAAACGATAATCGTTAGGGCGAATATCCACTTGGTATTATGAATAAAAAGCGAATGTGACATATTAGGGCTTTTAAAATATGATATTATAATGCTTATTATACCTACAGTATTCTTTCTAAGCTTTATTATCAACTTGTTAGACATTTATAATCATCCACAGGTAATTTATAAATAAATGTCAAAAGTTAAAAATCCTCCCGTAAAATAGCATTTTGGTTAATTCGCCCCTTATACAAAACACCGACGAAGTACCAACTAATTATGTTTTTATTTCATATTATTATTGTCTGATTTGTAATAATACGGTAGTTACCACAATTTTCTGTTTGACGGCGCCGTTTTTATGAAAAAGATTTTTCCACTTCGCACTGGAATGTATGTTCCGAGCAGCCAATTGAAAATTTCCCTTCCGAATAAAAATCGAGGTATTAGCTTTTTTGAGCCACCTACATTCTCTTATTGAAAGTTTCCGCTTGGAATTACATGAGACAACTTCGTCTTCGAGCTGCCAATCAATGTGTCCATATCATAAGCAATAGCAAATGTATGTCAATTTTTCTCCGTGTCAATTTGTCAGCATCGTTTTTTATGCGTTACTTTTCCGTCTTTCAAAGTCACAACGATAAAAATGTACGAAACTCGAAATAAAAGACTAATGATCACTATACTAATAACTAATAAGGCAGGAGCGGTTTACATTTTCTTACCGCCCTGATGAATACACTGAAGCAAACATTAGTCTATCATTGTGTTTTTGTGTCAGAATTATCGCATTCTATTACAGTTATCTTTTTAGATTTATGTACACGTGCACGGATTTACTGGCAGCAATAGTGCGTATTTTAATTAAACTATTGTGACAATAACGGTTGACAGTTGACACGTAAAAGTGCTCACTGTCTCTTCAATCTCATTCTTTAAGAGTAAGCGAGACGCGATGTTGTCATTTAATGGTGCTATTTGACAGGTAGTGAAAATCGGTTAACGTCAAAATGAGTATAGTTAGTTTTTTTGCTGGCAGGTTCGCCACCATCGTTCTACTACGCAGGCGCAGATCGAAAAAATCCTAATGTCGCATGAAAATTCAGAAGCTTCCAAACTTTTTTGATTCATGCATGCGAGCTTGCAACTGCAGGATAATACATGTTTACCCATACATTTTCTTGTTATGGCCGCGATAATACTTACTGTCAACAGTATATCCATGCACGTGTAAACGGGATAGATTCGAAATTCGAAATTTTAGAGCAATAATAATTCAGTGTCCATGGGAATTGCTCGCCGCTCATACTTTCAATTCTTCGGAAATATTCTTATGTGGTAAAACCTATTTTTTTTTAATTCCCAGCAGTGATCAAAGTATGCCTAGTTTTAGTCTCTCTTCAATATATATTTCTAAAATTATTAATTAATCGGTTTACTAATATTTCCGGCGTTATGTGATTTTTCATTTAAACTGAACAATGACAGTTGATTTTATAAACCACAGTATCCTTTCAGCGTCACTATATTTTGACTCAAAAATCAAAATACTATTTTCTTAGACATCTTTAAGTAATATTATATCGATTTCTCTAGGTTTAATAGCGCTTTATTGACACTTTATTTTTATATCAAGAAGAGAAAGTTGTAAAGAGTCGTATGTCGCGTGACATTAAATTTGATACATTCCTAACATGAAAAACTGCATAAAGTGTGCGCGCGGGTATGTAAATTTATTGTATGAAGCCTCGCTTTTACTGTTATCTTTGTGACCGAGTTGTGACACTTTCGCTTGATCTGGATGTAGCGACTCGTGAAGTCTTTTTATTTTATGATACGTTATACGACACCTCCGTCAGATTTCAACTTGGAGCGTTTTGATACGACAGAATCGTATCCAGGACTTGATACATATTATCAGGGGCGCCAAATTAATAAAATGACTTTAATGTTCCACGATTAGGTACGAATGATCATCGTGGTGGTAGGTATTTGTAGAATGTAGATCGTACGATTATTCGTGGAGTCCGGGTGATTTTAGAAACGATCGGCAACCAACCGTCGATTTTATTAGACCGATCATTGTGTATGATACATTTTAGTGCGGGTACGTAAAACAAACTCATTTGGCTGACTTTTTCTGACTAATAAAATTGTAGGTTATGTTGATATGTTTGACGTTTCGATACAAAATTATGGTGTTCGGGTTGATACGCCAGCACGAACATACCCGAATTTGACCGACATGTGTACCAACCTACATTTTCGCCGTACAATTATGAATTTACCAATTAATGTTTGTAGCTTCCATGTTAAATTCTACCAATAAAAATAACGGACACGTGCCAAAGTGCTAGTTTTTAAGAATAGCTACGCAGGACTAAATGTAACTACTCTAATCGTGTTGTATGTAATAGGTATTGACAACATTTCAGTTTTCTGAATAGCCACGATTCTTAGTACTTCACCAAATTAAACCATATTATATAATTATAAAAACTTATATATATTGTTATATTTAAATAAACAGTCTTGGTTATTTGCTCGAAAAGCATATTATTATTTCAATTAAAATCAAATTAATTTAACATACGAGGGTGGGTCAATAAGTCCTTAGAAAAGCCGACAAGTGGCGCGACTAGTACTGTAAGCGGTTTGTTTTCATGCAGCGGCACTACCGATTCAGTATGCTGCGAAGTTTCAATCAGATTGGTCGGGTTGTTGTGTGTTTTTCGTACATTTAAAAAAAAAATTTGCTTGTGGAAAATGGAAAAATGGAAAATGGAGAAAATTGAGTTTAGAGCTGTTATTAAACATTTTAATATAAAAGGCTTAACAGCAAAGGAAATAAAAAATGAGTTGGATTTAGTTCACGGTATATCTGCTCCTTCACTTGCAACTATTTATAACTGGTTAAATGAATTTAAACGTGGTCGTACATCAACAAAGGATGAACCACGCTCAGGACGTCCTGTAGAGGTGACTACACCAGACATGATCAATAAAATCCACGATATGGTGTTAAGTGACCGAAGATTAAAGTTGAGTGAGATAATTGAGGTTACAGGGATCTCAAAAGGTAGCGTCATTTCTATTTTACATGACAAATTGGGCATGAAAAATATTTCTGCAAGATGGGTGCCGCGTTTGCTCACAGTCGACAATAAACGCAATAGGGTGGTGGCCTCTAAAGCCCTGTTGTCGCTCATGCAACGCAATCCGGATGAATTTTTTCGTCGCTTTGTGACTGTAGATGAAACATGGATACACCACTATACTCCCGAGACGAAAGAACAGTCAAAGCAGTGGATTGCGAAGACAAACCATGTCTAAAGAAGGCGAAAACCGTAAAATCAGCTGGTAAGGTTATGGCTACTGTATTTTGGGATGCACGTGAAATTATTTTCGTTGACTATTTGGAAAAAGGATAAACAATAACAGGGGATTATTATGCATCTTTATTGGACCAGCTAAAAAACGAAATTGAAGAAAAATGGCCTCATTTAAACAGGAAAAAAATCCTCTTTCATCAGAACAATGCCCGTGTTCACACATGTTTACGATCAATGGCTAAAATTGAAGAATTGAAGTTCGAATTGGTCGACCACCCACCGTATTCGCCAGATTTAGCCCCCAGTGACTTTTTCCTTTTCCCAAACTTAAAAAAATGGCTAAGTGGACAAGGTTTTTTTTCAAATGAAGAAGTCATCGATCGGACAAATGCTTATTTTGAGGACCTTCCGAAAACTTATTTTTCTGACGGTTTAAAAAAAATTGAGAAACGTCTAACCAAGTGTATTGAGCTCCAAGGAGATTATGTTGAGAAATAAAAAAAAAAATACAAAAATAAAAACTGTTTTAATGCTTTTTTCTAAGGAATTATTGACCCACCCTCGTACCTACTCTATTGATAATTCATATAGGAAGTGAACATAATTTATTAATGTTGACAAATGATTTTGCGGAAATGATTTTTAATTCGTGATAATCTGGAAATAGATTGTTTCCCTTTATTATTATTATTTAAAAGCCGGCGATTCAGCCACTGCGATTTGATGATTACACACAAAACTTTCCATTCGCTGAGAAGCCACAAGCCAGCGACTATTTTGACAGAGCGTAGTTCGTTTTTTTACCGGGAGGTTGCTACTGCGCTCTACTGCCCAGACGCAATAGGCCCACACGCCGGCGTGTAGCGTGTAAAGTTGACCGGCTTTCAACTTTTCTCGGTAGAGTGTTTACAACCTGCTTGTTAGCTTGTTCGATGATTACACTGGGCGACTTTACAGGCAGATTATAAATTCGCCAACAAACAGCTCGTAAAGAAGCTCAATGTAATTGACGCTTTACACTTAGCAGTATTACCGACCACACCTGTCAAAAAAGCCGCAAAATGCAATTTAGACTCCAATTCTATATTATATAATGTATACCTACTTCGAATCTTGAATTTGTTATTAATGGATTTGTGCATACAAATGACAATTTAATGTAAGATTTATGAAATTAACGATATGCACCTGACAATTCTATCTATATAGTGTCAATTTAACCAATCCTATCTACTTACATAATATTTATAATATAGGACATTTTGTTATACTTACTTAATATTTTGAAAGTAGTTATACTTTCCAGGATCATTTGTGGTATACAGATTTAATTATGTTTACAATACAACGTAAAGTAATGCAAAATCTTCAGACAGCCTCTTAAAATGTGGTTCTGCTGCAAAATCAAACAGGCATCCAGGCGGAGGGCTGAGGCATAAATATTTCTTGCGGTGGATCTGTCTGTCATTTGGGTAAATTGTTCCTTCTTTTTCTTTCGATTTAAATAATGGTGGCACCTTATCTTGTATGAATAAATTATACTTTACAATGTGTACTAACACAACATACTTATAGTTAAGCATCTTCACTAAATAAGTAAGAATTATAGATCTATTTGATTTAGGTCTATCATGTTATTATGATCTGAAAAATGAAATTGTATGACGTGCTTCAGCACCATTTACACACTCCTAGATTTAGTGTCGACCATAGACTCTGTGTCCACCGTTGAACTTACGCCCGCAAAGATTCACACACGAAAGGATAGTAGTTTTCCGCACCAGTCTCAATTTTAAATTATAAGTGGTATTTGGTATATATTCTGTGCACGACATAATGTTAAATGTGCATATGGTTTACATGAGAATCTGCTATAACGTAGCAAATGAATATGGTCAATAAATACATAGCTATTCAGATAAAATATAAAATGACGTGTATTGTATTTATACATTATAACATAATATTATTTAGAAAAATTTTGTTGATTTTTTTTTTTAACTATAAAATGCAAATTCTACCGGCATGGCATATGTCATGGGTACAGTATCCGGAAATTTGTACGTATGCAGTCCGCCGTATCACACTTCACCGTGAAATTTTGTATCGTATATATATATGGTCGTATATTAAAGACCGTCCAACCTCTTTGGGACGTATAGTACAGTGATAAAATTCATGTCTAAATAAAACGGTTCTTGTCGGTTTACACTTTACAGGGAGCCAGCGGTAAACAAATTTTGAAAATAGCCGATATACTGGATTATTTCGAGGGCTTAGTGTCAAACAACACTATCTACAAAAGTGCAACTTTACAGGAGAGCTAAAATCGTTATTTTAGATTCTTGTAACTCAACAAGGGAAATGTTTATTTAAAACCTAATGTTAATATTTTATAATTTATTGTGTATTGTACATTTATCTTGCTTATGATGACGTTAAAATTTATAGGGATAGTTTTAAAAAAATATGAAAACAAGGGTAACTTATGTAATTAGCGTTAAACTTTACTGACGATTTAATAAGAAATTAGAAAAGATTGACATAACGTTGTTTGACTATCATGTAGCCGTAAATGTTAAATAACGTTATCTCAAAAAAAAAAAAAAAACACTTTTTTGTAGATAACGTTGTCTGACTTTAAGCACTCGATTTGTTATGTTAGGTTAAGTTTTCATTCTTGAATTCATGAATTTTGCCAAAATCAGTTATGAAAATTGAATTAATGTTCATATTGAATCTAATACAATTAGAGACCGTATAGTATACGGCCATCTCTTTCCGATAGAAAGCTCACGGCGAACTTTGCGACGGTAAAATTTTTTACGTACAATTTAATGTAACCCATGGGTACTTCATCCAGATTTCTAAGTTTTATAATTATTAAATCTAAAGTAGGTACACAACCGCCACGTAGAACGTATTTAAACCTAACATCCCCATTGTTTATTAATTTTCCATCCCCATTATTTATTATTAGCATTAAACCCATCAATATTCATTGTTGTTGCCATCATTCAATTTTCTTGCATTACTATTTTTATAGAATTTAAAAATGCTCCAAAGAAACAAGTGGATTCTTTGTTTGATTCTAAAAGTTCTGAAACAATTTTAATTATTTCAGATTTACACTTTTGCCCATTTTACCCGTTCCACATAACAGATAAGTACATAAACAAAATATTTCAAAAAAATCAATCGATGCACCCGCAGTCATCTAATATATAAAAATTAATATTTGTGTGTTTGTTTGTTCGTATTTAATGCGCAGCCATACCGTTCATCCGATTGCGATAAAACTTTGTAAACTTATTGCTTGCACTTGCGGGAAGAGTATAGGCTATACTAATATATAAAAATGAATGTCTGTCTGTCTGTATGTCTGTATGTCTGTATGTCTGTCTGTCTGTGTGTCTGTCCCGTATGCGTTCCTATACCATTCATCCGATTGCAATGAAATTTTGGTAAGTGGTTGTATGCATACCCATAAAGGTTTCTGAATTAGAAAAATCATCATCTTCTTCTTCTTCTTCATTATATTTTCTTTTATTCGTATGGTTCCTATACCATTCATCCGATTGCAATGAAATTTTGGTAAGTAGTTGTATGCACACCCATAAAGGTTTCTGAATTAGAAAAATCATCATCTTCTTCTTCTTCTTCATTCTATCTTCTTTTATTCGTATGGTTCCTATACCATTCATCCGATTGCAATGAAATTTTGGTAAGTAGTTGTATGCACACCCATAAAGGTTTCTGAATTAGAAAAATCATCATCTTCTTCTTCTTCTTCATTCTATCTTCTTTTATTCGTATGGTCCCTATACCATTCATCCGATTGCGATGAAACCTTCATCAGTTGTTGTGGTAACACCCGCAATGGTTTTTGAATTAGTACAACCATCTTCTTCTTCTTTTTCTTCTTCTATTCTATATTCTTCTATTCGTATGCGTTCCTATTCCATTCATCCGATTGCAATAAAATTTTCGCCAGTAATTGTGCCAACACCCGCAAAGGTTTCTGAATTAGTACAACTATCTTCTTCTTCTTCTTCTTCTTCTTCTTCATTCTATCTTCTTTTATTCGTATGGTCCCTATACCATTCATCCGATTGCAATGAAACCTTCATCAGTTGTTGTGGTAACACCCGCAATGGTTTTTTAATTAGTGCAACCATCTTCTTCTTCTTCTTCTTCTATTCTATATTCTTCTATTCGTATGCGTTCCTATTCCATTCATCCGACTGCAATAAAATTTTCGTTAGTAATTGTGCCTACACCCGCGAAGGTTTCTGAATTAGTACAACCATCTTCTTCTTCTTCTTCTTCATTCTATCTTCTTTTATTCGTATGGTCCCTATACCATTTATCCGATTGCGATGAAACCTTCGTCAGTTGTTGTGGTAACACCCGCAATGGTTTTTGAATTAGTACAACTATCTTCTTCTTCTTCTATTCTATATTCTTCTATTCGTATGCGTTTTTATTCCATTCATTCGATTGCAATGAAATTTTGGTAAGTAGTTGTATGCACACCCATAAAGGTTTCTGAATTAGAAAAATCATCATCTTCTTCTTCTTCTTCTATTCTATATTCTTCTATTCGTATGCGTTTCTATTCCATTCATCCGATTGCAACAAATTTTTCGTCAGTAATTGTGCCAACACCCGCGAAGGTTTCTGAATTGGTACAACCATCTTCTTCTTCTATTCTATCTTCTATTCGTATGCGTTCCTATACCATTCATCCGATTGCAATGAAATTTTGATCAACTGTTGTGCTCACGCCGCAAAGGTCTCTGAATTGTTACAACTATTTTCTTTTTTCTTCTATTCTATCTTCTTCTATTTGTATGCGTTCTTATACCATTCATCCGATTGCGATGAAATTTTGACCAGTTGTTGTGAGCACGCCCGCGAAGAGTTCTGAATTAGTACAACCATCTTCTTCTATTCGTATGCGTTCCTATACCATTCATCCGATTGCAATGAAACTTTGGTGAGTTGTTGTGCCCTTGCCCGCAAAGGTTTCTGAATTACTACAATCATCTTTTTCTTCTTCTATTTGTATGCGTTCTTATGCCATTCATCCGATTGTGATGAAATTTTGACCAGTTGTTGTGCGCAAGCCCGCGAAGGTTTTTGAATTAGTACAACCATCTTCTTCTTCTTCTATTCGTATGCGTTCCTATACCATTAATCCGATTGCAATGAAACTTTGGTGAGTTGTCATGCGCATGCCCACGAAGATTTCTGAATTAGAAAATCATCTTCTTCTACTATTCGTATGCGTTCCTATACCATTCATCCGATTGCGATGAAACTTTTGTCAGTTGTGTGCGGTTTCTAAATTATTTTTATATAACATACAAAGTTTGTTGTTTGTTTGTTCCATCTAATTTTGATTTTTTTTTACTACATATTTATAACATTAATAACGTTTTCATATTTTGGATTCGATTTTAATTTAGTGTTCTTATGTTTGACCTTTACTCATATTATAATTATTTTCATATTGCCATATTGTATTACACAGATATTTTAATATTAAAGAAATAATTACCTCTTATTATTTTTCAAATATCTAAGATAAATATAACCACGAAGCGACCCCGTGCGAAGCCGGGTACTTCAGCTAGTCGTAAATAAAATATACAAGCACATATTATTAACAAGTCTCCTAATGTATTTTCTATTTCGTATGAATCATCACTGGTCCGTGAACAGTAAAATTAGAAGACTAATAACTTTTTGATCTCTGTATGTAATGTTAAGTTGCACGCCAGTAAGTTTTCACATTATTGTGTATTTTAATTTAGCGCGCTAGTGTGCAATTGCATTGTCGCCAGCAATTAATGTATGCGCGTGTAAACCCCTATTACTTTTCTCGTCAGATTGTGGGCGTATCTGTATGTTAACTACGTAATAATGTTGTGTCGTTTTTTATTGTCTGAAATTCGTAATCAAATACGTATTATCATCCTTCTAAATTACCAATGTGCGAAAATACACAGCTGGAAACGAGGAACATCCGGACGGGTTTTTATACCGTTTATTGTTTATCAAAAGTAAAGTAATCATAATTCATAACCATGATAAAAACAACAATAGTTGGTTATGGTGGATAATACTTTAAACAATTTTAACTACCCGTTGAAACCACAGTTGTGTCACGGTGGCAGATAATATGTATATACCTACCTATATATTAGTATTCGTAATTCTGCTGAATAGAACTGAACACAATAAATCAAAATACAAAGAAATACGTAGTACCTATCGCACAACCACACTTTTAACGTGAAATAAAACTTCGTCATACCAATAACATTTTAACATACATCTGTGAAAGAAAGAGGTGTATGAAAATGTTACTTTTTATCATATTGTACATCAAAAGTTACATCGTAACATACCCTAAGGATCGCGCCCGTTTTGAAAATGCATGTGGGTCAGTGACGTTAATAGAATATTCCTATTATAATTCATTTTACGAAGAAAATGATGATAGATTGAGTAAGCTTGCAGCAGACATATGGGGTGGATATGTGTTATGGAGGCGGCCAAGACCCATATTGGTTTGTGATGCCGATCATGATGATGATCCGGGATCTAATTCTACATTCTACGTATCTAATCACTTAAACCTTTTTGACAGGTGCCCCCCTTTTGGATGTAATATTTTTCTGTGGCCTCCCACCAGGGGGAAAAGCGTGCAAATTAAAAATTATAAAATTATATAAGTAATGGATTTTTACCACACCTGCGTCGTTATTTATATTCATTTTTTTTAAATGTCATAACTTGACATTAACTTTATTTAGTATGATAATTATTGTCAGCGACAGATGAAGATCATCTGTGATGTTACGAGTTTTTCTTGAGGGCAGATGAATAAACATCCATGAAACATTGTAGCCTATTGTATATTTAGATAATACTTATTAGCGATGCACTGGGTGTATGACGTTTTCCAGCCTGCTGTCGTTATATCCTTGGAAGGTATGACGGGACGGTCAGCAGGATTTCCGTGCAACACGGTGTGTGAGATACTTTCGTCCATACTCCATAGGAATCGGCAAAATACATATTGTTACAATGCGTATTATCTGTTTATACCTCTTCTGGCTCTTCTGTTAACGTAACGACTAGCATTCAGATTCATATGTTTGAAAAGGATAACAAAAAAAAAACTCGAAAATTTTCGCGCATTAGCGTTTTTGCAGACCAGGGATTTTGTGAATTGGGATGTTCTGAATGTATAGCTCGGAAAACTGGCGCATAAGAGTATTGGGCATTGTATAGTCCGTAAAATGGGACCGTCTTAGATGGCTTGGCCATGAAGACGCGAAGATCCGCATATGGGCTATAGCGTCTGGAGGAAGACAACGAAAACAGTGATAGGTAGTTTCCTTGGTCGAAAGTGGTAGGAAATCTTCACGTGACCTATTTGCAGACAGCGCTGTAGGTTTGGGATGAGGGATATGTGACGTTGATGACAGTAACTAGTAACCATTTACTGAGAATTAAATACTGGTCTCTATAAATTCAATATTGTAGACTTGTTGGCGAGGTCGTTCGTTCTTGAATAATCGCTGTTAAAATTGCTCAGCATAAAACTGTTGTGTCTGCAAGCAATAATTCAACGCGCAGAACTGAATTAGCATAACATTATCCACCAAGAGTGGTTTGCGGTGTCTTCCGCGATCGGCAGCTCCGGTCACGCCATTGTAGAGACGGCCAAAAACAAAAGACGGCGCAAGTTCAGTTATGCAACACGTCCGCAGACATCACTAGCCAACTTGTAAACCTAGCAAATCGCTTTATAAACTGATTTTTTACTTCGTTATTTACCGCTGGACAAAAAATTCAAGCAGTCATACTAAGCACAATTCATTCGCCTGTCCTTTATATTGTGACTTAGGCATTTAGTTACTAACCAATGCAGTAAGTATCTATACCCATGATCCCCACATCTTAAAACGGGCCCCCCTACCTATCGCTAGGGTTAAAGGCAGTGTGACGCCCTGCTGAATCGTTTTCCAAATGGTGTTGTTCCAGGTAAAATTAAGGATATTCAGTGTAAATACGCATTTTTTGTGTTTTTTAATAAATACACCTAAATTATGAAGTTTTCGAATATCGACACACAATAATCAAAATTTGCACCACACAACCATATATTTTAAAATGTAACGCGTAACTCGCAAACGACTTTTTTTCCATTAGAGCAAATTAATTGTGGTGAGGTTATCGCATTTAACGGCCCACATGCGCCACGTAAGTCAAAATGGAGATTTTATGGTATTTTCAGAGCATAAGCCTGGACATTCCTTAAACGTTGTACTTAGATAATCTATTTATATAATTTTGAAGCCTTATTATCATTTATATTTATTTTAAACATTTGATGACTGCATAAAGTATTTCTATTACATACAATAGTATTCTTTTAAACCTCTCGATCTAATGTTTTAGAATATAGTCATATTTCAGTAAATCCATGTGCAGTGGTGTTAAGATCTTTTAGATTTATTAATTTTTAAACGTATTTATAAAACCATTAGTAAAATTGTTGTTAACATTATATGGTGAAATATTTACGATAAAAAAATATATTTATAATCTCTGTGATTCCAAATTTGAAAAGAATTGGGCATTTTATTATTCAAAAAATGGGTACGATTAACACATTCGCTCTGAAAATACCAAAAAACCTCCATTTTCACCTACGTGGCGCATGTGGGCCCTTAACAACCCCCTCCCAAGCCCGGGTTCTCAGGATAGAGCCCTATCAGTCCCCCTTGTGGGGGCCATGGTTGAGACTCGCCCAACGTTGAATCTTCAACTCAGATGGGACAACAGGTTGCATGGTCCGCTATTTCATCTCCCTCATTTCTGACAAATCATGCCACCTCGCACTCAGCATTCCTTTTGGCATTTTGTGTCAATAATAATATTACGTTGAAATGATATTCAACGGTTCAACTATCCGTAAAATATCTAGGTAGCTATCTGTCTTAGGACTTTTTAAAAAAAATCTAGTCGAAGGCTGCCAAGCGCCAATCCCGGAGAATAATGCACTGAGCATCAACGCACCAAAGCTTCCAGCTTCCACGTTTTATGGTTATTTAGGGCGCTGCATGTGTCCTGCCTACCGTAGGGGTCCACTCGATATAATGTTTGATGGTTGCATTCAATATTGCATCCAACATGCCACAGATTTCACTGCTGCTCGAAAGCAAACAATAATTGATTTAAAGTTTAATGGTCTTGTCTTATATTAGGATGTGTCAGTTATTTTTTTCCCATTGTAGTAGGTACATATATTTTAAAGTAACTAATTTGTTGATACATATTATTTCAGTGGTAAAATGTGTCATATAAATAATTTATTCTGAATCGTCAATATTTGCGATTATCATGTTGATCAAAAGATCGAAGTGATAAAACATGCCTACATAAAATGTTCAATACCACTTTTTTCCTATTGGTGTTTTCGTGTGTTAAAATAATATGATGGAATAGAATAGGCTGGTGTGCGTTGTTTAGTCGATGCGTTCGGAATTAATTTGCGTACGATTACGATTTGATTGGCAGGTCTGCCGCATGACCGGCTGACCGATTGACCGCTCATGCCCGAAACACTGGTGTATGGTTTTCTTTCAAATTGTATTGAGTCGCCGCCAGCCGGGGTGCCTATTGCCAAAGTATACCCAACTGTCCTCCAGAAACGGAGCTTTTTTGCGGCTGGAGTGCTGTACATTTGGGCGAGCGCATTTAGATAGGGCGCAATACGGAATGTAATGCCAATCTATACTGTACACCCAGCAAAACAACGGTGGAGATGTGCCTTCTTAACATTTTCTGTAACATTGGTTATGTACTCTTGTCTGTTTGCTTATCCGTTGGGCTATATCCGATCTTATCTTAAAAATATTTTTACTAAGACAAAAATTTTAGTACCAACACTGAAATTACCACAAAATAACATTTATAATAAAATGGCAGTTTGTGGTTGTATGTTATGGTTATTTTGGTGGTTTGATACGTCTTTTTTATCAGCTGTTATCTGAGAAGTTTCGCTCTTCCGGTTTTCCTTCTCGACGACCTTGTATATTTAATTTTTTTTTATATATATAAATGCAAAATAATTAATTTGTTATTATGTGATAAATAATTATCAACGGCAATACATATTGCATACTATACGAAATAATATCAGATTGGAGGTAGGTACATAATTGGTGGAATTTTAATTTTAAATCGTAGAAATTAATATATTATTCATCCTATATTATGTATAAGAATTCCCTATACAACACTTCTGTTATTCAGTTGAATTTAAAAAGGTTCGTTGGTTTATGATCTTATTAGCAAGTGCAAGTACGTTATTAAAACTAAATACTTGAGTGATCCGTGGCGTCGGTCAGTAATTAAGGCATATTTAATATTACCTATACGTTTTACAACTGCACTTTTTTGCATCTTTTACCAAACTGATACTCTTTCCCTGATTATCTCGCATAAAATTAGATCAAATGATATTCACTTGTATTAATATAATATGTATGTAGTAATCATAAAATAAATAGATAATAAATGTAAAAAAATATTTTTAGAATATACATATTATATTACGTCATTTTCATCCTAGAGCCAGGGTGCAAAGTTATGAAGCATGTACTCTACCTTGATTTAATATACAAAAACTGATAGCCAGCATTATTAACGCAATTTGATAAGCATTTCATGTAAGAACTACTAGTTAAAATAGTCGTAATTAAGTAGGATGCCCGTAGTTTTATTGGAAAAGCACACTGGCGCGAACCCAGCGGTTACAGGATCAAGTCCCGTCAAGTGTCGCTATTTTTTTTTTCAAGTGGGTATATATTATTATATGTATGAGATGTTTTCAAATTATGTATGTTCAATTCCCCATACATTAAACATTGGAAACCTGGGTTGCTAAAAACGATTCGTATGGAGTAGTACAAAACTTCATTTATAAATTATTAGAAGACTGTTCTTTTTCAATCTTTAAGCTGATATTCAATTCGATACCTCAGTTCAATAGGGGAATAACTCAAAAAACCTTGTTCCTAGATAATGGCGTTTGATTTTTTTTGCAGAAATTCTCATTTTAATTTTAAAGCCTTGATTTTGACGAAAGTGTATGTTTTTTATATTTAGTTTAGGTGTAATTCAGCAATGCACAATCAAAAAGTACAGTTTAATAAGGAATTAACCAATAAATTTCAGTATAAAACGGAATTACTGATAATCTCAGAAAGCATTATTCGATTTTATGACACATTTAAGAAATTTTTGACTCTTTTTTTTGCTGATTTATAAAGATAAGACATTTCTGCATCGAATGGCATTATTAACTCAAAACCTTAAAATTTTGAGTTGTTCCCCTATTGAACTGAGGTATCGAATTGCAAACTTACTATGAACATGTCTGAAGAAGAATTCACTGAAATGAAACATTGCTTTCAGAGACATCAACATTTAACGGTACCTAACTGATTGTATTGCAGAGATCAAAATAACTTGTTCTTTCGTATGTCTTATTAAAGCCGGCAACTCCGTACAGACTTCAGATAAATCATCGTCTTGCATTAAAATGAAAATGAATGCCCCTTTGTCTCGGTGTGCTGGTGTGTGTTACGACTTGTCGCTGCAGCAAGAGAAAGTCCCTAAATGGCATCCAGTTGTCTCGGTAGGCTTATCCACTTTTTAGCGGACCGGTCCGCGGCCAGACTCCTTTCGTGATGAAGATATCGAGGGTATACTTGCAGAACGCATTAAGTGAGTTTTTGCTGTTTTTCTGTTTTAAATGCCAAAATTCTTAGAATTTTACGCTCTACGTTCTGGTAAAACGCACTTAGTCATAGGATATACTGGTAAGAAAATAGAAACTGCATTAAGTCATATTGTTATTTTTTTATACTGACAGAAAGCATTATATGACCTATAATGCGTTTTGTGTGTACAAAATACAGGACTTGTAACATGGCATATGCATTAAGTGTGACATAATGCATTCTGTCAGTACAAATTTTGTCAATAGATGTCACCATAGGGCATAGGCCATACCTTTGCAATTTTAATTCATCTGTCTTTAGTGATTAGTGAAACAATACATTGAACCATTTGAAGAATTTATTAGAATGGCTTCGTCTCAAAGAGCAAAACATAATATATTAAAGATGTGTTGGAGTTGTTCTTATGATCGCAAAAAAGATTACATTCTAAATGTTGAGATTGAAATTCCCGTTGATAGAAAACCAAGGAATGAAAAAAGGAAATCCAGACAAAACTAAAGAGTTATTTCTTTTTCAAGAGTGGACAAAAAGTCAGAGTCTGAAATATTTTTTTAGAGTACTTTACACATTTCAAATAGATCAGTAATTCACGCATTTAAAGAACAAGAAGACGTGGGAGTACAGTTTACGTTACACGATCGTAGAGGTAAACATCCCCCTATTCACAAAACAAGCAATGAAAATTTAATCCATATAAAGTCTCACATAGAATCCTTCCCGTTTATGGAGTCACTACACGAGAAAGGACATATATATATAAGGTAATATTTAGACAGTAAATTAACAATTTGCAAAATGTATAGCCTGTGGAAAGACTATTGACACAGATAACCTATCATAGAGTGTTCTGCAAAAATTATAATTTATCGTTTTTCAAACCAAAAAAGGACCAGTGCACATTTTGTAATAAATACAAAGTAAGTTGCCCCCAAGACATCATAATGGAAGAGGATTTTCAGAGTCATTTGAAAAGGAAAAATGAATGTCATTCTGAAAAAGAAAAAGATAAGGATATGTCTAATAATGAGTCCTTATTCATGACTGTAACATATGATCTTTAGAGTGTGTTACATATACCATCCACAGAGGTTTCACTGCTCTATTATAAAAGAAAATTAAATATGTTTAACTTAACTATTTACGAAGGTCCAAAGCCGAATAAAGGATTTTGTTTGGCTTGGACCGAAATAAATGGAAAACGAGGGAGTTGCGAAATAGGAAGTTGTCTCATGTGGTATCTCAAGCAGCTTCCATCGAGTGTAACTGAAATATCTTTCTTCTCCGATACATGCGGAGGCCATAATAGAAATTTGCAAGTATCTGCTCTTTTCTTGAATCTATGGAATGCGATTCTATGCATAGTGCCATAGAAAACAGGCAAAAGTTTGCATCGATTTATTGTGCCAATGACTAAATGATTTTTGAATGTCTCGTTTCATTTCGAAAAAGAAACCATACGAAGCAAGCGAGCTAAAATATACTGACTTTTATGACCTCAAATTTTTGTCGAATCAGTTAATAAAAAATAAAAACTTGGCGTAAATTGGCTAAAAATGAAATGTCTTAAATATGAAAAGGAAAAACCATTTACCATTCAATATAAATATAACTTTAGTGATGTGTACGAAACAATAAACGTTTTAAAAATTAGAAATGCTTCGCGTATCAACCAAATTTGTTTTGTAGAAATCGAAAACATTCCACAATTATAATATAAAAATCCATTAAAAATAAGTTGTGCCAAAAAAAAGGATTTGTGTGAAAAAAGTGTAATACTGGACATTTTTCATTGGTGGTTTCAACAATTATCTGCCGAGAATAACAGCCATCCAGACTTACTTCCGGAGCCCGATATAAATGATTCCGATGCCGAAAACGACAAATAATAATGAACATTCTTTTTTTTAATATTAATACTGATACTAATCTAATTGTTTTCATGAATAAGTGCAATGTGCAAGTGCAAGGAAATGCAAAGAATGTCAATCAGAATTAAGGCTAGTCGTAATATGTAGCATACTATCCAATCTGCATACCCTTCAGAGAAATGTTATTGTAGTTTACGGTAAATAATTTAATTCTAAAAAAAATCTGTTTAAAAATTATTGTGATTTATTATTATTTTCATTGTATTTTTTCTATATTTCTCTAATTTGAAATAAATAATGTTATTTTCACTAAAAATATTATTTTTATTTGTATTATTATGTACCAATCTAATCATTAACATAAATAAATATAACAATAATGCATTGTCATTTATCTAATAATATGTCAAAGTTAGCAAATAGTTACTGACAGAATGCATTATGTCAGCGGTCACTTACATTTACATTTTTAAAAAAATATCCATACAACTTATCAACATCAAATCTTATGTTTTGTATGCCAAAAAGGTTATTCTTTATAATGTAGAAAAAAAATATATAAAACATAAAACATTCTACGTGGGAGAAAGCTTTGAAAAAAAAATTAAGCTATTAATGCGATTATCTCAGAACTTGTTTTAATGACTTAATGCTTTCTGTCAGTATACCCTCGAATATTTATCTCCAATCTGTTGGTACGCAGTGCTCGTGAGTATTGCCTAGTAACGTTCTCTCCGCATTATTATACCATAATATCACGGTGGGTTTTTATATGGTTAGATTCGTGTTTTTAATAATCTAAAGTAGATTGATTATAAATATAATATTTTACTCGAGTAGTTCATAGTAATTTTTGTGGTATTTATTTTAAATACATTGAAGCGGTTAAAGGCAGTGTCACGATCTACAAAATTGTATTCCAAATTATTGTGTTCTAGGTACAATTTAGGGTATTTTATAGGATTTTTTTGTATATTTTAATTAATGACAATAATACGGACGAATCATCTGGAAAAAAAATGACACTCACTTTATTGTCGGGTCTGCCGAATGGCATAATCTGTTCTAACGCCATTACAATAAAGGTGATATTGCTGTAAATTTCTGATGCTTTTTGTTGGGTCTGCCGAATGGTTCGGTTCGAACGAATTCGCTCAAATGAACATTGACATTAGAAACACTGCTCTAACGCCATTACAATAAAGGTCATATTGCTATAAATTCCCGATGCGTGATATCGCATAATGGAAATTGCGTGACGTCTACCTATAGGTACATGCGAATGCGCGAATTTCCTTGCTAGCTACTGTATTGAGTGCGTCGTCCATTAATAATGTCATTGATTTTAATATACCCACCCACTTGAATTATGGAGTTGTTGAATATCGACAAACGATAAATGTTAGTATGCTAGAAGTGAAATAGCAGGCGACATTTTTTAGCTATTAGTGGAATTTTGTGATATATGTTTATCTCACTTGGCTGGTCGATCCGCTACGCCGGGCCCCCAGGCTAGAGCCCTGTCAGCCTCCCTCCTTGTGGAGCCATGCATTTAGGTATATATTACACATTATCAAGTGTTGATGATGTGTAATAACCGAAATAGCAATCGACTAATAGACAGACTTGTAGAATTTAACATACTTTTAACATATTTATATTTTTATTTTGTAATTATTCTGGTTTTGTTTCTATTTTATAAGACTGTATCGTATGCAATATCAAGTGTGATATTATAAGATATAAATTACTCAGCGTGTGTAATGTTAAAACAATTTTATATTGTGTGGTTTTGCCAAGTAAGTGAATACGTTTGAAATGCATATTATTATATAGGTATATATGTGACATGGTAACTGTGTATTTAAAATAGGTAAAACAATTAATGCTATTTTCATAAATTCATTTACGACAATACTGAGGAAAATTAACAGTATTATCCTGTGTAAATTAGAGTGGTGAATTTTAAAGTGATGCAACTAAATTATGATGTTAAAATATTTATTGTACAAACGAACAAACGTCGAAACACATACAATATTGTAACCCAATGTGGGTTAATTGAAATTCATTTTTGCCTGTTTTAAATTAATACCAAATCCTGACGCCATCTATGATTTAAGTTTTAGTAATGGTTTTACCTAGATGTAAAATTACAGACAAATACCCAACTACAGTAATTGACTGAATTTGAAGATGCGCAGTTATTATTATTACAATTAAGAAATATGTGCACATAATCAGCAGTTTAATTATTAATTAATATGTATTTTCGAAAGAATTATGAATCTAAATAAAAGTAGTCTTATTCGTTATTTCTGTTATGCCGTCATTTGTTTTTATTCTGCAAGCACATGAAGTATGGTCAAGTTGGTGAACTCCACAAATATTAAGATCGCTCAGTTGCCATTCCGATTTTTTTACATACGCAACGGCGGCCATTTTTATGTTCATTGTGATTAACTGATTATTTACTCGAGTGCAGTTATAAACGATTTTTCACAAATAATAATGCCGAAGTGTAGTATTATTGACTGCTTATGTAGTACCTGTCAGTAGCGAAGAGTGTCGCAATAAATAGTTCACATTAAACTTTGTTAGTCGTAAATATTTGTTTTTATTGAACTAAGACTACTTTGATTTTTATAAACCAACCAACACCATCTGTAAATTATTGTAGTCTTGTTTCAATGAAAACAACTACGTAAGACTAACAAAATTTAGTGTGTACTATTTATGGCGGATCTTAACAGCCTACCTCCACCCTTCGCCGCTGGTACCTATATCTACTCACCGTCACGGATTGTCTTTTTATACCCCCTGCAAATTCGCTCTGACTATGTAAAAATTATTTACATAGATGTCATAGCAGTAAGTAGTATGAAGTTCTCTGCAAATGAATCTGTAATGCGCTGTCTGTCAATTATTATTGATGCTAATTTCACATGTGTACGAGTGGTCCCTTTTTCCTGAAATTTCATACATTTAGGCTTTTATATATATAAAAGGAGGTTTTCAATATCTTTGGTATTTCCTTATAATTTTTAATTCAATATGATCCAAAACGCATTCTTCAGTTTTCTAGGGTTACATTCCTTATTATTATTAGTTATTATGGCATGTCGCATTCACAAATCAAATCGGAAAATAGCTCACCGAAAAGGCGCGAGGAAATAAAGTCATGTTATAAATTTACATAATATTCTTATTAAATCAGCAATATTCGATCGACGTGATGATTAGATCGATGGACGATATCATTAACGGGATACTCATACTTAATTATATTGATTACACGTTTATTATCAAAATTACTGCGACACGGTGTTATTTTTTTTAATGATGCATAAAATATCTTTTATTGTGAAGTTTTTCACGATAATTAACTGTGTACGAATTCAAAGTCGAATTTTAAAATCTACGCATATTATGTCAAACAAAAAATATCTCGTAAGGCCTGATGCATAGAGTGCCAATGTTATGTAAAATTGGCTGGGCGATAATACTAATAACTAATAAGAGTAATAAGTAATAACGCCATGCATAATACAATAAATTGGAATGACAGATCAGCATAACAGTTGTTTAGTGATTAACGTGACACTGTCGTTTCTCGCGAATATAAGTGTTATCAATGTTATCATTTTTTGAATTACTATTTTTCGTAAATTTAAAATAATTTTTAATTGAATGAAAACTGTGCGAGATTGGTATTTTAAATACATAATTCAATAGTTACTTCATCTGTATTTTCATAGTACCCAATAATGCATTAACTTTTTTGCAAAGGCGAGGTAAAAAATGAAAAACCTTGAAAATTGTTAAGATTCTCAATTATTAATCATTAAACCAATCTTTAAATGTCGAGAAAAAATCTTTAATTCTCGAATTTCAACAAGTCGAAAAATCACAATTAGAAAGCTCTATACTTAGTCAAATTTTTATAATATATTAATTGACGAAGCGAATATTCATCGTGAATCTGTGGTCTAAGTACGAGGTCCGATTATCGAACATTTCGTGGAGGGAAAGCGTCAATGACATTCCCGTTCTCGAAGTGACTAGTTATCTTGTGGGTACTATTACGAGGGTGGGTCAATAATTCCTTAGAAAAAAGCATTAAAACAGGTTTTATTTTTGTATTTTTTTTTTATTTCTCAACATAATTTCCTTGGAGCTCAATACACTTGGTTAGACGTTTCTCAATTTTTTTTAAACCGTAAGAAAAATAAGTTTTCGGAAGGTCCTCAAAATAAGCATTTGTCCGATCGATGACTTCTTCATTTGAAAAAAAACGTTGTCCACTTAGCCATTTTTTTAAGTTTGGGAAAAGGAAAAAGTCACTGGGGGCTAAATCTGGCGAATACGGTGGGTGGTCGACCAATTCGAACTTCAATTCTTCAATTTTAGCCATTGATCGTAAACATGTGTGAACACGGGCATTGTCCTGATGAAAGAGGATTTTTTTCCTGTTTAAATGAGGCCGTTTTTCTTCAATTTTGTTTTTTAGCTGGTCCAATAAAGATGCATAATAATCCCCTGTTATTGTTTTTCCTTTTTCCAAATAGTCAACGAAAATAATTTCACGTGCATCCCAAAATACAGTGGCCATAACCTTACCAGCTGATTTTACGGTTTTCGCCTTCTTTGGACATGGTTTGCCTTCGCAATCCACTGCTTTGACTGTTCTTTCGTCTCGGGAGTATAGTGGTGTATCCATGTTTCATCTACAGTCACAAAGCGACGAAAAAATTCATCCGGATTGCGTTGCATGAGCGACAACAGGGCTTTAGAGGCCACCACCCTACTGCGTTTATTGTCGACTGTGAGCAAACGCGGCACCCATCTTGCAGAAATATTTTTCATGCCCAATTTGTCATGTAAAATAGAAATGACGCTACCTTTTGAGATCCCTGTAACCTCAATTATCTCACTCAACTTTAATCTTCGGTCACTTAACACCATATCGTGGATTTTATTGATCATTTCTGGTGTAGTCACCTCTACAGGACGTCCTGAGCGTGGCTCATCCTTTGTTGATGTACGACCACGTTTAAATTCATTTAACCAGTTATAAATAGTTGCAAGTGAAGGAGCAGATATGCCGTGAACTAAATCCAACTCATTTTTTATTTCCTTTGCTGTTAACCCTTTTATATTAAAATGTTTAATAACAACTCTAAACTCAATTTTCCATTTTTCTATTTTCCACAAGCAAATTTTTTTTTTAAATGTACGAGAAACACACAACAACCCGACCAATCTGATTGAAACTTCGCAGCATACTGAATCGGTAGTGCCGCTGCATGAAAACAAACCGCTTGCAGTACTAGTCGCGCCACCTGTCGGCTTTTCTAAGGACTTATTGACCCACCCTCGTATATACTCGCGCATAGGGTATTCCCAGATTAATATTTTGTATTATTTATTAACATGGCAGCACGCTCTCCATGGTCCTCACTCAATTAATTAATCAGTACAGAATACATTACATATTTGTTTGTCCAAAACTGTATTATTTAGATACTATTTTTGTGCAACTGTCAGGCTTTTTTTTAGTTTTCAACATACGCGCGTAACTCGTTTGTCTCTAATCACTATTCAACCGTAAATCCGCTGATTTTAGTAACTTATATAAATAAAAAATAAGTACTAGTAAAATAAAATTGTACAGTGCGTACGTATGTCAATGTGTACTTATTTTTGGCGCATAAGTTTGTCATTTGAAATACGAATCAATCGATAGTGTCACGTCTTTGCCTTTTTCTTCACGTGTTTCATGCAACATTGAATACTCGTATAGGAAATATTACCGACTGTGTAACCTTATCCTATAAAAAATAATTAATGCTTTGTAATACTAATACAATAACATAACGCAATCAATTAACAATGTATGGTCTGGCATGCAAATTTGCACCCGATTGTGATCGTTGTGATGGCACGTATCATGGCTCACATTCGACACACAGTGGGTATGTAATACTATGTATTATGAGACGATAAAATATTATATTATAATATGCAAATTGCAAAATGATATTATCCTTACGCAGCCGGTAGCATTTTTTAAAATATATATTGTGATTAATTAATTTGCTAGTCTGAAAGATGCAATATTCTTGTGAAATAACTCGCCTGACAATCTACATTCTACACGAATATTATTTCATTGTCATTATCATAGCTGGATGAAGGTTTACCTAGCTTCTTTCACTCTTCGGTTGGTTTCTAATTCTCCGCAGCCTAATACATCCGTCGAATTTAATGAATTCGCAGATCCGGGGGGTTGCACGACTGCATTATTTTGTCCATCGGCTGGTACTTGCCTAGCGACATGATTGAGTTTAACCTTTCCTTTACGATCTTGAAATTATCTGTCCGTTCCGGTTACCGTACGAGATTTACAGTATTACTCTAGCTAAGAGGTAAATGCAGTAGAAAAATATTTACTAGATAATGACTTCGATTTTGAAAATTATAACATTTTATTTAGATGTAATATTGATAATTCTAAGAATAGCTAATTGTGAAGACTACGAAGTGAATATTAATTGAAATATTTGCAATAAAAAAGACTGCGTCACCTAAGTAACATTATGTACTGATTACAGCAATGGTTAGGTTAAGAAAACAACTTGCCTAATTTTTGGGACTAATTGTTGCTGGGAGTTAATAAAGTGCAAGTGACACATATGCAGTGGCGGCTCGTCCATATGCACTGCGGTACTGCAGCACCCCCAAATGAATTGAGACAAATGTAATATTATAATATACATAAATTTATGTATATTATATGAAAATACCAATATTATTAAGCGTGTAATCAGCTCGACCGCGCATCGATACATCCAATGTCCAATAATATCATACACCGCCGTAGGTATTTGATTTTGCACCGTACCGATTTGAATAGAATATTCTCGAGTGGGCGAAGGAGGGCGCGGGTAGCGGTGCTCGCAAATGGAAGCCTAATCGGCACTGCGGGTCAGACAGTAAGATTTCAGTATTTCTCCGTTTATGCGTCGCGCGTCAGCACACGCGCCACAGCGAGGAAAAAAATAAAGCTATAATGATTTATTAACATTGTTAAAATTTATATCTGCAATTTATGCAAAGTAGTAAAATATAGTAAAATGTAACCCAAATAAACATTTATTTTTAATAAACCGCAGCACCCCCAAATATCTTATCCACGAGCCGCCACTGCATATAATATGTAAAAAAATAGTTATGAGCAGTTTTCACATTGACATATCGATATCATCCTACCTATACCACCTATAAGGAAATAGCTCAAAAATCTTATTTTAAGATATCTAATGACTTTTTAAATTCTCATGTTAATTAAAAATCTTCTTGAAGAAATTACGATTTTTTTATTTAACCTAATATAGTGTAGCAATCGTCGAATGAAAATTTACAGATAAACAACAAATTTAGAATACTGAATTGTCATTTTGATTTCCATAGTAACGCACGTATATACCTATTAATAATTTAGTTGCTAGGACCACCCCAGTTAGCAACCATTAGCAACCAATAATAGTGGATTGGATTATGGATTTCTTCCGAAATAACTTTTATACAAAACAGAATTAACTGAAAATGAATTCAATTCAACTTAAAGATGGCTAAAAGTATTAAAAGCATGCATTAACATCGTGTTCTGATATATTCTAAAAGTTTCAAATGTCTAGCTAGTCGGGAAGTTAGTTAAAAATCGATTGCAAGATTTGTACTGGATAAACAACCACCGGACAAACAAGAATACGAGCTAAGAAAAACGTGGTAAAATGTGTCTGTTGTAGCCTCCAGCGTTGGATATACCTAATGTTATTGTCATTTGTATTTTTTCTAATTTGAACGTTTTACTGAACACTGAAAAATACTAATTAACATCGAAAAGTATCAATGGTTTTCATTTATTAGTAACAGTCGACCATAATTTAAGAATCAAGCTTCATTTTTTATCAAAACGAAAATTCTGTCAATTTATTTAGTTTATTTGAAATCGATTCTTTTAACTTGCTCTGTCAAATAAATGACGTTACATAATTTTATTAAATTTAATCTTCCATGGCCTGGCGCAACATTTTTTCATCGAGACATATCATGCGCATCCCGTGACGCGGGGTCACATGTGGCTACGCTTTTTTTAACAATATGTAGGATCATCATAATAAATAATAATAAATTCATAATGATGTTATCATTTTTAATTGCAGTTTTCCCACGCCGAAGCGAGGCCTTTTGCTCAAAACCCGCCGAAATGAATATTCCTATCACTAACGAAATTAATATAGCATTATAAAAACATCAGTAGGTACAGATTACAGAATCTATTTATAATATTTTTCAAAAGTTTATCTCTGGATAACACAACGTCGTATTAGGTACATCCCTAATTTTGCTATTCTGTACGTTCCACTTCGAATCTTGTCGAGTTTGGACACTCGGCCGGCTTGATGCCCCCACATCCTGAAGGGAATCCCCAGGTCAGAATTTTTGGCGGCCCCCCCTCCCTATCGCTAAGTTTCAAGGCAGCCTGACGCTCTACAGTGACGTTTTCCAAAAATGGTGTTGGAGGTCAAATAAAATTTAGTCTATTTTTAGCGATTTCTTAACTCGTCGAGTTATGGAGTTGTCGAGTATCAACACAAGACAATCAAAAATTGCATCGCACAACCATATATTTAAATAATTACAATTACAAGATAAAAATAACTTTTTATATACCTCGTTTTTAAATTTTCTGTTGAATCATATAAACTTGACAATTCTATGTATTAATAATTTAGGACAAATAAGGCAATTGTCAACAAATCATTTTGTTGCTATTTTGCAACAAACAAACAAATATAGAATACTGAAATATCATTTTGATTTCCATAGTAACGCTCGTATATATATATTAATAATTTAGTTGCTAGGATCCCAGACCCCTAGCAACCAATAATGGTGTCGAAATAACTTTTCATACAAAACAGAATTAACTGAAAATGAATTCAATTCTACTTAAAGATGGCTAAAAGTATTAAAAGAATGCATTGGCATCGTGTTCTGTTATATTATATAAGTTTCAAATGTCTAGCTAGTCGGGAAGTTAGTTAAAATCGATTGCAAGATTTGTACTGGATAAACAAGAATACGAGCTAAGAAAAACGTGGTAAAATGGTAATAACCCAGAATTAAAATATAGTTTTTTACTATTAGAGCAAATTTAAGATGTGTGTTTATCTCATTTATCTGGTCGACACGCCACGCCGGGCCCCCCTAGGCTAGGGCCCTGTCAGCCCATCGCTCCACCCCACTTGTGGATGGATGGATGGCTGTTGGAATTGGAACTATCCTGCTTTTTGCTTATGGAGAATTCCCCGAGCACATACTTTCTAACCTACTTCTGAAACAATTTTAATAATATATACATAACATGTACGATAATATTGAATTTATAGTTTATTTACCTATCTATTTCAGTATGTCTTTCCCTTGTATTCCGGTGGTTTTTACTACTTACCTACGTATATTTCAATTGTTTTATTTAGACATGAATTTGATCTCGATGCCGTACGGCCATCGGTTTCCGATACAACCGTTCACAGTGAACTGTGATACGGCTAACTGCATGCGTACAATTTTCCGTACACGAGTTTGGGCATTCATGAAGTCAGCTGCACAATAGCAAAATTTACCCTCATTAGCAGCAATGGGCCGACTAATAGACCCAAATTTCATTCAAAACTGAAACACGTAACTATGAAACCTATTCGAAATTAGCTAAGTCTCCCATTTAGTATTTCAATCGAAGAAATCGACTATAAATGAAATATGAATTATATCTCAATGCTATACGGCCACCTGTTTCCGATAGCGCACACGTGAACTGCATGCGTACGTATTTTCGGACACGATCAAAACACACATAGGGCTGTTTATCTGACTGAAATAATTAATGCACGGATGCACTTTGTCGAAATAGTTTAACATAATAAGATAATACTAATGTAATAATATGACACATATTGTGCTATCATTTTTTTGACGGACGTTATTTGCAATAAATCTTGGGGTCGGTTGTCGCTTGCTTCATTAAAAACATTTTCCTGGAAAATTAAGACATAAGTTCGAATCTCGCTCGGTCCAGGATTAATATTATTCTATTTTTTTCTTATTTTCTGGCCCTTTCAACATTAAGAATGTACATATATCACTAATCTTGTTAATAAACAGTTTATTGGCAACTTTATGGTAGCTGACGAATGATTTCTTCTAATTTTGGACTCGTTTAATCGTCTGGCCGACTTTAAACTGTCTACTTTTATGTTCAACGGTGCCAGCGTCTCTTTTTATATTAACCGAATGTGAGGTTACTAGGTTTACGGTCTACCTGCATCATCTCTGATCTTCTGATGTATTATATTGTGTGTAGGTATATTCTACATTAATATAATATAAACGATTCAAACTTCTAAAATCTAAACAAACAGTCGGTGATTAACTTCTTTTGAAGGCGAGTCTGAATAATACGGCCTTGCCTTGTCTGGCGTGGAGATTTACGCATTGGGCATAACATTTTCCGCATCTGTTCTGTTGTGCGTATCCACTGTATTTTCAGGGAGTATGAAACCGTATCTCATATTATGAAAGACTTATCAGAGTCAGTCTAAATTCTAATAGGAAATGCATTAGACAAAAAATGTTTTCAATATTACACGTTATAGTTTTATATTATAGAATCCAATATTATGATAAAAACCACAAGGCAAATTAATAAATTGAATTCCGATAGACTATTTCCCAATACACTATATTTTAACGCATTGTTTTGAATGTGCGAGTGTCCTACGAAAATGAACCACACATTATAGACGTGTTGCAACCTTCAAATACACCAATATTCGATGAGTGATCCTATACCTATTATAACGAGCGCGACACCGGTGTCCCGTCTGAAACGGTCCTTAGAATTTAATAAAAAAGATAAAGATTTTGCTCGGTTGAAGATGTATATAATGCCGGGTCCACACTGGCAACATGTCGCGCGACAACCTCGTTAAATTTTACGATAAGTATGATAATTATCGTAAAATTTAATGAGGTTGTCGCGCGACATGTTACCAGTGTGGACCCGGCATAATAATTAAATTATATTTATCCGAATCCCGGGTCTGGCAAAAAAATCACATAAGTACCTAGGTACTTATTGTTTTTCAATGTGTCATTGGGCTCGGAGTATGGACCTAATAGGTTGAGCAAGTGGCTGACAACTATTTCTCGTAAAATCAAAACTCTGTTAATACAACCTCCACCCTGTGGAGGCCCATAATATGGATCTTATGATCTAATGATCTAGTTGCGTCATTCGCAAAATTCGTCAAGAAATGTCATTAAGGCCGTACATCAGTTGAGGCACGGTCTAAAAAGATCGTGGCTAGGCGATGCGAGGATTGCGGGTCGCGGGTGCAAATGACGCCTGTCAAACGAAATATAATTTGTCATATAAATCCAACATACGTCCATTTTATGTTCTGTTTATTGTTCTACTAGTAACAATAATAATATATTCGTTGACATGTTTTCTTTTTAAAGTAAATGGGTAACGTTTTCAGTCATCTTTACACGATTTAAGAATTAATTGGCCCGTCGCTATCACGAAGCAAAATGACGTGTTTCCAGCTCGACGTTCTCTCACTGAATGCGAGCGAGTCCAAAATTCCGTCGCGTCTATAGTTCAAAATTATTTGCCGTTTCACTGATGTGTCACCTTAAGTATCAGGGCGGCATGATATGCGAGGAAAGCTATTCAAATTATAGGACACTATTTCCTTTTTTTAATTCTTGCAAGTCACGGCCAATACTCGCGTAATTTACACGCGAGCTATTGTTCGTAGTGCCAATATTGTCCATGCGCGCAATTGTCCTTGGCGGTCAATTATGCGGATACTATGCATGTTAAATATGTGCATTCTGAAACTGAAATACGTGGGCACTAAGTCAAGTACTTACACGAATTATAGAGCCGTAATAGTATAACGTAGAATTAAATTAAATTGCTATGATTGACGTCAGGATATCCTTGTCAGATGATTTTAATGAAATACGTATTGCTAGAATGCCAAGATAATAAGTCGGAAATCATAAATGCGCTTCTTCAAATGCTAGGTAAGGACGAGTAGTTTGTTATTGTAAGATAATATTATAATATATTGCATTTTTTCGTAATGACTGTCTTCCCCGAAAGGAATCAATTATTCAATTCGGTGAGTTCATCGTCAGCCGGTTCCATTATTTCCAACTATATTTCCATTAAGTTCCACATTGGACGCAAACCTCCTCTAACTCATATTACTCTTCTTGGTCCTCCAGCCACGGCGAATATTGGATTCAAAATTTTCCTATTACTCCAAAATTACTCGACAATCACAAACTCCAATGGAAAGTTTACCGAATATAATATGCTACAGTTAAGTAGATTAAATGTATAATGCACGTGTATAGGTATTATAATATATTACTAATGCGTCAATGACATTGAGCTACTTTACGAGCTGCTTGTTGGCGAATTTACAATCTACCTGTAAAGTCGCCCAGTGTCATCATCGAACAAGCTTAACAAGCAGATTGTAAACAATCTACCGAGAAAAGTTGAAAGCCGGTCACCTTTACACGCTACAAAACGAACTTCTTCTTCTTCCACGGCGCTACATCCCGGGTGGGATTTGGCCTCCTCCACAACCGCTCTCCACTCACTCCGGTCTCTCGCCACACTTCTCCAGTTACCGGATCTTCCTATATGAAGCCAGTCCACCTCTACGGCGTCAGCCCATCTCCTTCTTGGACGGCCTCTGGGTCTCTTCCGTTGGGGTAGCCTCTTTGTCATGATCCTTGGCGCTCTAACTTCAGGCATTCTCTCCACATGTCCCGCCCATCGTAGTCTTTGGGACTTACAGTATCTTATGATTGTTTGCTGTTCAATCAGCTCTTCCAACTCGTGGTTCATTTTTATTCTGTAGTTCCCATTTTCCAACGTGGGTCCAAAGATTTTGCGGAGTATTTTGCGCTCGAGGACAGCTAATTTGTTTTCCTCGTTTTGAGTTAAGCACCAAGTCTCAGAGCCATAAGTGACCACTGGTCTTATAATTGTTTTATAAATTAGAAGTTTACTTCTTCGGCCTAGAATTTTCGACCCCACCAGTCGCTTGCAGGCATGCCAGCATTTATTCCCGGAGATAAGGCGGATTTTTATCTCCTCTGCTGTCTTATTTTGGGTATTTAGGCTGGATCCGAGATACGTGAACTTGTCCACCCCTTCATATGCATGCTGTCCTATGTCTATATTCTGCAGCGGTACCTGATCGCGTGTGCTGACCATATACTTAGTTTTCGACTGGTACGAACTACGTTCTGTCAAAATATTCGCTAGCTTGTTGGATTCTCAGCGAATGGAAAGTTTTGTGTGTCATCATCACAATCGTAGTAGCTGAATCGCCCGCTTTTAAATTCGCCAACAAACAGCTCGTAAAGTAGCTCAATGTAATTGACGCATTATATGTGATCAGTGATCACGATGTGTTGATTATGAAAACAGACTTCTTTATGTCATATTATCCATCTTTCTTACAAAGTACCTATACAGATTATTCAGACTTAGCTCCCAAATACACTCCATAGTTTTGACAGTAATACGACACCTGTACCATTGAAAATATTCTCGAGAATCAAAATAATATTCCACAATTCTCGAATTTCAAGAATCGAAAATAGTATCGAGAAATCACAACTTCAAGATTAAATTAAGATGCTCGATTAAATGTGATAATACTGGAATAGCATAGTATAGTAAACCAACAATACTTATTACTATGCACCGTGTCTAATATTGTATGCAATTGTTATTGAACACCGAACCGATTCAGGAAGATTCTTGTTAAGAAATAACCTACACAGTCCACTGGTGTAATATTGTATTTTATTATTTACCTACAAACTAATTTTAAACAGTATTAAATTAATTAATACCACTTTTAATACTATGAATGATGACTAAATATGAAGATTGACGAATCACTGAACTACCCTGCTGCTATAACCCGTTTGCAATTTAAAAAGGTGTTAAATCAATTCGTTTTTTTATAATGCCTCTTTTAAACTTGTTAAAAAGTTGTCGATATAAAAACGCAGACTAGTCGATATTGATTGGCCAACATTATCAAATTTATTCAATTGCATTTTGTTGCGATAAAAAAAACTGTTAATTGTTCCGCGGTTCCAAATTTTTTTCGTCAATAAATAATTACCGTCGAACTGGTTTTTGATTGTTTTTAATTTGATTACCGATCCGACACACCGACAAAGTGTCTGAGTTATCCAACGTTCACACGGCTTGAATATGTTGTATACCTACTAAATACTGGAATACACCGTATGCTAATCTAATACCTACCAACTTAATTATTTGATGGAGAGACGTTTGATGATGTCTCTCTAACTACTCACTTGTTGCGAAAGTTATAACCGATCACTTTTGTACATATTTGGTTCTGATTGCATTCTTGGTTCTTCTCATTGTATGTCCCCCACATCCTAAAATGCCCCCCCCTCCGGGCAGGATCTTTGGCGCCCTCCCCTACCTATCACTAAGTTTAATGGCATGTAACAGAATCGTTTTCAAAATTGTGTTATAGGTAAATGTAAGGGCTTCGGTTTATTTTTAGCGATTTTATGTAGTTTTAATACATCTACTTGAATTATGGAGTTGTCGAGTATCAACACAAAATACTCAAATTGTATCTTACAGTTATTTTTAAAATTTTAATGTCCCTTTCGTGAAATAGTGCCGCAGGCGACTTTTTTTACTGTTAGAGCAAATTTGTGATGTGTGTTTATCTCAATTATCTGATCGACCCGCCACGCCGGCCCTCTTCCTTAGCCCGTGCCCCTAGGCTAGAGCCCTATCAGCCCCCCCTCTTGTGGGAGCCAATGGCACAGTACAACCATTATTCGTCATGTTGTCTTATATGGCTATGAATAATTATTAAGATGGTACCCATCAACTCGACCATGTACCGTAGTACATCTGACTCCTTGGTAATATTCAAGTAGCGTATCTTGCCTAAGTTAAAGGTAAATCGGTATACAGTGGCACCATAGGCGATTCGCGGGTGTATTGAATTTTGCTGCAATGCCTGTTTCAATGCTAGAAAACAATACCACTACAAACCGCTTTTTTGCAGTAATCATGGTGTCACTAGGTATACTGATTTACCTATATCTCTCAATTCCTCCAAATTTATAGTGTTTGTCACTTGGAACAAGGAAACCTTTTTTATTTTCGATCCTTTTTGTCTTCTATTGTTCCATATATGAATAACCGTGAATGTTCGTGAACTTTTCCATTTCGAGCGCTGCTTCCACTGTAGCTTTTTTTTAAATTTGTGTACCTAGCTGAGGATAGTATGACGTGCAACCAAACTATCTTGAGAAACCTTAACCAATTTAACTGATCAATTTTATGTATCTTTATAATTAACTTCCAGACCTTTGTTTGAGTGGAGCATCGAATGTGCATTGTAAGGTTCAGGCTTCGACGTTGTTTCAAAATGTATCACACTTCTACTACCGTCCCGTTGCTTATATTTGCGTTTTGTGTTGCAGCTTGTGGTACTTATATTAATATTACCATTATTTTGTTTCTTTATCTAGGAGCATGCATAATATAATCTAATATATAAAAAATAATATTTGTTTGTGTGTTTGTTTGTTTGTTCGTATTGAATGCACTGCCATACCGTTCATCCGATTGCGATAAAACTTTGTTAACTTATTGCTTGCACTTTCGTGAAGAGTATAGGCTATATCTTATATATAAAAATGAATGTCTGTCTGTCTGTATGCCTGTTTGTCTGTCTGTCTGTCCCGTATGCGTTCCTATACCATTCATCGGATTACGATGAAATTTTGGTAAGTGGTTGTATGTACACCCGCAAAGGTTTCTGAATTAGAAAAATCATCATCTTCTTCTTCATCATTCTATTTTCTTTTATTCGTATGGTTCCTATACCATTCATCCGATTGCAACGAAACTTTCGTCAGTTATTGTACACACACCCGCAAAGGTTTCTAAATTAGAAAAACCATCTTCTTCATTATATCTTCTTTATTCGTATGGTTCCTGTACCATTCATCCGATTGCGATGAAACCTTCGTCAGTTGTTGTGGTAACGCCCGCAAAGGTTTCTCAATAAGTACAACTATCTTCTTCTTCTTCATCATTCTATCTTCTTTTATTTGTATGGTCCCTATACCATTCATCCGATTGCGATGAAACTTTCGTTAGTGGTTGTGCCAACACCTGCAAAGGTTTCTGAATTAGTACAACCATCTTCTTCTTCTTCTTCATTATATCTTATGGTTCCTATACCATTCATCCGATTGCGATGAAACCTTCGTCAGTTGTTGTGGTAACATCCGCAAATGTTTCTGAATAAGTACAACCATCTTCTTCTTCTTCTTCATTATATCTTATGGTTCCTATACTTTATACATTATTCTTTATGCTTTATACATTATTCGTATGGTTCCTATACCATTCATCCGATTGCGATGAAACCTTCGTCAGTTGTTGTGGTAACACCCGCAAAGGTTTCTGAATAAGTACAACCATCTCCTTCTTCTTCTTCTTCTTCATCATTCTATCTTCTTTTATTTGTATGTTCACTATACCATTCTTTCGATTGCGATGAAACTTTCGTTAGTGGTTGTGCCAACACCTGCAAAGGTTTCTGAATTAGTACAACCATCTTCTTCTTCTTCTTCTTCATTATATCTTCTTTTATTCGTATGGTTCCTACACTAATCATCCGATTGCGATGAAACCTTCGTCAGTTGTTGTGGTAACACCCGCAAAGGTTTCTGAATTAATACAACCATCTTCTTCTTTTATTTTATATTCTTCCATTCATCCGATTGCAATAAAACTTTCGTCAATAATTGTGCCAAAACCTGCAAAGGTTTCTGAATTAGAATAACCATCTCCTTCTTCTTCTATTCGCAATGAAACTTTGGTGAGTTGTCGTGCGCATGCCCACGAAGATTTCTGAATTAGAAAATCATCTACTTCTTCTATTCGTATGCGTTCCTATAACATTCAACCGATTGCGATGAAACTTTTGTGAGTTGTTGTGCGTACACCTGCGAAGGTTTCTAAATTAGTATTATATAAAATACAACGTTTATTGTTTGTTTGTTCCATGCAATTTTGATTTTTTTTACTACATATTAATAACGTTTGCATCATAGACTATAGATACATCTAGACACCACCCGTTGAATTGCTAAATGAAGCTGCGTGCCATGCGTTTGGTTTGTGAGCGAGCGAACGCATTCGTCTACAAATGTTCGAGACCATAGACCATTTCGGTAGTGCTCGCCCAAAGTGCTCGCACTAGACGCTCAGAATTAAAATATAATTTTCTATTTTTTTACGTTATATAGTATTTTTAAGCGGTCAAAATGCAACCATTAGGTAAAGATATCCATAATTTAAGTTATTTTAAAGAAACACTAGGTCACTGATAATATATATAATAATATACAAATAAATTATCATGAACATGTATCAACTTACCTATGAAACGTAATACCATATTCTTGCTTATCAGTATGGCTACCATATTTTAATACAACACACAGAACCATCTTTCCTACTTAATTAACAAAAAATATTTACCATTGACTTTATGTCTAACACAAAAAATAGCAATTTAGCAACACGAGCTACGATGCTACGTGAAGCGATTCTCCACGATTTGTTGGCGATACTTTTGGAAACTAACGAAAACATAATATGTAGACCTTTTATCTTACTCTAGCGCGTGTCGCAGAGATTATAAGGGTGCCGAATACTTTCTCACTCGCACTCATGCATCGTTTTTGTTCAGGCCTTGGTTTGCATACTTTGGATTCGATTTTAATTTAGTGGTCTTTTGTTTGACCTATACTCCTATTAGAATTATTTTCATATTGCCATATTGTATAACACAGTTATTTTAATATTAAAAAAAAAATTACCTCTTATTATTTTTTAAATATCTAAGATAAATATAACCACGAAGCGACCCTGTGCGAAGCCGGGTACTTCAGCTAGTATAATATATTAGTTTTATGAATAAATCTATTTATTATGTATGGATTAACCGGTATTATTAAACGAGGATAATATGTGAATTTTTGCGCTCAACTGTCGAGATCGTCATTTTTATTGTAGTGTATATAAGCTGTAGTATGTAGTGTATATAGCTATCCCATAAAAAAATGCAATATTATGCAATAGCTATATGCAACTAGTACTTTAATTTTGTAAATAGTCATTTCGATGGCGTCTTTTAAGATTCGTTATTACTATGTATTTATTATAGATGACGCATTACGAATATCGATTGCCAATAGTAATTTTACTACCTACGCCCGCGATGGCCGAGTGGTAACGTGCCGGATTGTAGACTCACGGGTCTGTTCTGGAAAAATAATATGTTGTGTGGAACCAGACCGTGGATCTAAAATATTCTGATAGGTTGGGCAAATGACTAACATCCATTTCTAATCGCAAAAAAACAAAGGTTTGTAAAGCCAAAGATGATATAATACTGATACTGATAATAACGCATGGAATCATAGCTTCGTCCCCTTACGCACTTTTGACCAGTCTCCGGCAACCAAGTAACCAGCAACCACATGGTATAAGAAAGGAAATCAGCATTTACGCACGTGGTTGCGGTGACCAGTATTATTGCGTAACGTCTGGTCATCCACGTCTTTTATACAGTAGTTTATATCGAGGGTTTTTACCTTCTGCTCTCTTTCCAGTCATGGATTCCTCTGTAGCTGTTTTGTTATTACGTTTGCGTTTTTGAGATGGTAGAGTCAGAATTAATTAATAGCCACCAACTATTTTTAATTGATATTTATTGATTGACTTCTGTGACGCGATGTGATCTAAGTGAGTCTTTTCTGAGCAGTGCTGCATTATCGACTGTGTGCGTTGGTTACAGTTTTGTCGATAGATGTTATTATACTCATGTCGCCTGCATGTATTTGGTCCATATATAAACCGATCAGCTAGCTAAACAGCGTTTACATGCGCCTCCCTCCAGTCAGGTTCGCTACTTATCCGCATACAGCCAATACCAAAGTACAGTAAAAACGAAACAATAATGCGGTTGGTCGATAGTGTGCGTGCGTATAGGGAGCCGTATAAATGCCTGCCAGCCGATGACCGCGTATTCGTACGTATACGTACATATACAATCGACGAACCGCATCATTGTTTCGTTTCTACTGTACCTTTGATTGAAGTCCCAGTATTTTGTCGCTCTGGTCCGAGGAAAGCTATTTAGATTAATTTCGATCACTAAAGCGCGAACCAAATTGAGGTGCATCTACCCTACTTTCACGATGTCGCGGCGACAAATTTAGTCTACAGTTTCGTCATTTTACAGAATATTTTGAACCATCACCATCTCTGTAAATTCAATGAAGAATGACACTGATGAAGAGTGCCTACTATAATGTTTTAGTAATTTGAATTATTAATTATTCTTGCTAATTTCAATTAATTTTAACAGTTTCTACGTGTGCGTATGTTAAAATACTTGCGGCATGACATCCATAGATAATATTTTGAACAGAACCTAACATGCAGACCATATAGATAATATACAACATTATTATCGAAAATACATAGTGCCAACCGCTAAAAACAAAAAAACGTGATTTTGACATGACATTCGAAAAGTGTAGGCATGTGCATGTGGAATATGATAAAAACTTTCAAAACGTGATGCAGGTGTCAATGCAGTGCAGTTCAACGTGAGGTGATCTCATTGTTGTTTAAGTGATTTCGGCAGATTTTGGCAACTGACAATCTTCGTTTAAAGGTTCAAAATGTGCTACGGGATGGGAACATCAGTCTGATGGCATTTTAAACACTAAGAACAACGACATTACACACTTTTTCCCCGTAGTGACAGCTTACTGTGACGTCACGTGATAGTCTGCGACATGCACCTCAATTTGGTTCGCGCTTAAATTTTCTCATGCTGACTTTAATTTGAGAAGAACAATAATGAAGATATTCCCTTGCACTTACTCCTTTGAGCGACTATGATCCGGATACTGGCTGGGTTTTGTTTCTGTCGTACGTTTCTAGTAGGTATCCAGGAGCTAATAGCATAATTCTGTTCGAAATTCAAACAATAACCATAGTATAAAAATACCAAACACAATCGCAGTAGGTCAAAAATTTCCTGCCGCTCGCGATTGTATGCTATCAAATTTGACCGCATTGTGTGGACCCATGTTCGCGTTTATTTATTTATTCACCTGCCATTTTGTTGAATTTATGTGTTCCGATTTGACAGTCGCCTACATTATGCATTGTTTCACCTGAACAGTATTAATTTACATAATATTATAATTTACCCGGGTGCTTTAAGACTTTTCGGCAGTTCTTTATCATTTGGGGACTGTTTTATCATCATATTGTGTAACCTATCTGTCTTTCATATTTTATGTTAATCGATTTAGAACATCATAAAAACTATTCCTACGTTATTGAGACATTCCTAAGCGATTGCAGATTCTATTATCATATGATGATGTTAATTAAAAGGTAAATCACCATTAAACTAAAGTACATGGACATCCACAAAATGGAGATGACTTACTTACTTATCAGCTTTTTAACCGTGTTTGATTGTTAGCCATTCGCGCATACCCTCAGGTCTATGGTTCCATGACGTGTTTTTTAATCATCCACGCAGCAGAGGTTAACGCATCGCGCTTGTGATCCGTCAGGCACGTTTTGACGGAGTATCATGTCAATGTGGTCTGGTGTAAATCGTATGCCACTGGTTTTATACATCTTGCCGCCAATGCGCGTCCAAATCATTAGCTAGGTATAGTCCACGCACTTTACATAGTCACTGTTGTACGCTTAAATTGCTTCGCATCTGGATTGGTATTATTTGTGTGTATGCATTACGGTCTGTAATAAAACCCTACTTAGAACCGCCTGCAATTATTACTTTATCACCAATTGGTTAGACGTAAAGGGCGGAGTTTATATTGTTACTGAGAGTCGCTAGTCATAAACAGGTCATAAACTCATTCTTTGGAGTCGTCTACAGTGTGTTCATATAGTGACTGTTATCTGGTTATCTATATAGCTGGGCGCGTCTTTAGTGTCCAATGTATGAAATTATGTTCTTCCTATTATTTATTTTACTTTGATAGCATTATACTTATAGTTGAAAATGCCATTTGTAATTGTTCTCAGAAGTCCTAATGATTATATGTATAATTAAATGACATTGCCAGCAAAATTATGTATTTATGGTATTATAATTGTCTTTAATTGTTTAGTTCTCTATAAATTTATAACTAATCTGTTAAATAACGATAATGATAACGTTAAGGCTAATTCATAAATTCCAAAACATTTTATATTCCCAATTCCAACTAAATAAATAATAATACACGATGTTTGAATTGTAACTATCAGTATAAGTAAATAATATACATGTACCTACTTTCTAATGTACGCATTTTTATTCCATATTTTATTAAAACAATAAGTCATAAAAATATGCTTATTTACCGTAATTCTTCATGCACACCCTGTGTCAATACTACCAAAGAACACCAACACAACTGCAAATCGTTTTTAGCGTACAACAGTGTCCCTGTAGAACGAAATACCTCTACCTCCGGATAATGCGTATCAGTGGTCACAGTTACATTTTTTCTAATTCCACGTACGTAACGGCTTCTTTTCTAATCCTATCGTTATGTTTAAGTTTAACCAATTTATTGTAGTGCCCAGGGAATACAAAAAGCTGTTCTGTGGCCTATGTATTGCGTATAGACACGATCGCCGATAACAATGAGTTAACTAAAAAAATCGCGGAAGATTGACGACACAATTAAATTTCTTAAGTATTCATTTTGCCTACCTAGTCTATGACTATAAACAAAATGTAAATTCTTACCTATCGTCTTTTCCCATGTAGCTATTAGGTATATAGGTCAATGATTCTACGCATTCCAGATTTGAATTTGAAATGTAAACGTTTTATCAGATATCTATGGATTTAGACACCGTTATTAGCTGTCGAACTTTCGCCGATGATTATAGTTTCACCATTTTTATTTTTATCTTTTGCCTCAGGTGTAATTTTGTAGATTATACAGGAAACGTATCGTAAATTTATATCTAACCTTAATAAATTATGATGTACCGACTCAAATCATTCATTAAAAAATAGTATGCACATACCTAGTTCCAAATTAACACCCTAATTAGACCATACCTAGTTTACGTAACTACTAATAATTTTTCTTTTCATTGTCACTAAATTATTATTTGAATTAACACTAACAATATTAATTACCTACCTACCTCTAAATAAAATTCTAATTCATTTGCAAATCTAATTAATATTTAAGCTTATTTTTTAAGGATAGTGCTCGCTTGGTAGTTTATTAAACTGTTTTTTCTTTAGTGAGGTTCGCGGCTAATTTTTAATTAAATTTTTTAAAACAATAAACTAGCTTTCTTAGCTTTTGTTTATTGCTAAAAAGCGCGCTCGTTTTCACAACCCGCCGTTGTACCCCAAAATCCGTAGGAATCCAAGGGCTTCAAACGTGTGTCACTCAGCCAATCGCGACTCGTTTACGATTTCTCACCGTCCAATCACCAACAGGGCGGCAAACCTACCCCAGCGTCCAACATGGCGGCGGTGGCGGCTGTCAGCTCGCCTTCGCGCTCGCCTAAAAACCTGATTACCAAGAAACCTTCGATCAAGAAATACAAAGCGCCGACTCCTCCGAAGTTCAAAGCCGAAACCGTCGAATGTGAAAAAGAAAACGGCGTGTGTGATGCAGACAATAGTGAAAATATCGAATTGAATGTGACTGAAATTGTTGTTAGCAATGGTAAACAAAACGGTGTTGAAAAAGCGAACGAAGCCGCCCTATCGGAGGGGAAGGGATCTGTTTGCTCGATTCCCGAGGTTTGCCGAACGCCGCGCTCGGATCGATCCGCCAACAGCAACTCGTCGTCCAATCGCAGCTCGCCGATCAGCAGGGAGAGGATTAACGCGGCGAATTCGAATAATGGATCGCCGGGTGGGAATGTTTTGACGAAGGCTGCCATTTTTGAGACCGCCAGCCCGAAGAGGAATACGGATCCCGCCTTGATGTCCATGAGAGATAGAAAAGCCCTATTCGAGAAAAATAAAGGCACAGCCATAGTCCCGAAGGCTCCCTTTGGAATGGCGCCATCAATAAAGGTCCTGCAAGGAAATACGACAAATAAAGGTAAGAATGATAACCATTTCATAATTTTGTTGTATCTATATTGATGTCAAAAGTTTCTTTATAATCCGGAAATATTTATTTAAAAGACGTGTAACAGGCTTGTAAGCAATTTCTTTTTAAGTTTACTGAAATTAATGAATATTGTCTAAAAACTCAGGTACTTAACCCACTCAGATAAAGAAAAACAATCTTTTCATACAATTTTAAATTAGAATTTACATTCTACGTGTTCGATTTTTCATAATTGACTGTTGGAACCTTTTACATTTTGCTGTGTATTTTGATTTGTGTAAAACTAATCTGTTTTCTTCGTTTTTAGATCCTCCAAAGAAACCTGCCCTGAACTCTTTCCACCCGAAAATAGAGCCCAAGCCCTCAAACATTGTGCCAACGCACTCACCCCACACGGGCATCAAAAGCAAACTGGGCAGCATGTTCTCCAGCAAAATTCAGACCACCATATCTGAGAAAGAGATTGTGGATAAGGTCAAAAAGGAGAGGGAGGCCGAAATGAAGATGCTGCAGAATAGATTTCATAAAGAGGTAAGATCAATCGTATCCAGTCACTGCCCTACATAATTCCAATGCTATAATATCATGGTTGATATAGCAAAGACAATTTTTTTAGGGGTTATGGTTGTTAACCATTTGTCCGACTGTTTGGATCCTTGTACTGGAAGTATTTTTTGTCAACGTGGAATTTGAATCTGCGATCCACGCCTTCAGAGACAGGCACTATGGCACCGTGGGCTTAATTATATAGTTTGTAATAAATAAACAATGTAAATAAATTGACATTTTGTGGTTGGTTCTACTATCCGGTGTGGGTCTAGGTCGCTTCCTGAAAAGGTTTCTATTTTTTTTTTTTTTACAAAAAATGCTTGTCAGCTATTTAAGTCTATGATTGAAACACACATTGAAAAAACAGGATAGGTATGCATTCGCTAGGCGTGCGATACTAACCTATTATCCACAGCTTCAGAAGAAGACATTCTGTCACTCTACCACTGTGGCCGGTGGGGTGGAATGACATATAAGGGGTCATCCAAATGACACCACAAAATCTTTTCTTATAAAATAAACATTTTCTACAACTTTTCCTATCAGCCCCTTTAGGGCGTGATGTCATATTATATGTACGAACCCTAAGTGCCTTAACATGCTGGCATTATAATTATAAGGTGAAGTGTCTCGCTGGATTACATGGCTCAGTACTGACATTACTCTCATGAAGTAAAATATACACTTAAGCCACATTTAGATCAAGAGAACGAATGTTTGTTCTTCCCCCACTCCATCGAAATTCTCTTGACGTAAACTACTCAAATAGGGTTCGGTGCGCTTGCAACCTCAGAGACACTGTTGGCAATCCCTGCTGTAGAGGTTGCCTAATATTTTATCATATTTCTGGTTGTTGGTAAGTCGCACGGTGACACAATCACCAAACATTGCTATTTGTGCCCCACTCCCCCCCCCTCCCCCGTACACACTTCACTTGTAGGAAATCAGGGAGACAGTTGGCATGTGAGGTTTTGTATGGGGCATGGCGGGCTCAAATCGCAACGTCTGGTAGTTGTGTCGGTGAGCAACTTTAAGGGTCATTTCTCATGCATCCTCGGCATTGATGTAACTATATTTGAATATGAGTACACTTGGTTGGTGATTTTCAAAATTTTTTTATTAGATCAGAATTGTTTTTAAGCCTTGTTACATAAGTTGTTAATGTATCATAAGAGTTCTATAATATTTCATACTGTTAAACTTTTGCTTAGACATTGAATGTTTTTGTAATCTTTCAGTCGGTGACAGACCTGGATAGGATAGACGTTGAGAATGAGGACGATGACCACTCGTCAGAGGAGAGTCCGCTGATGGGCGGTAACCACAAATCCAGTATGACCAGTCTAGCCCTTAAAAAACCTCCACCGGTTAACTCGCCTAAAATTATCATCGCTCCCAAAGGAAAGTCACAGAAGACGGAGATGGATGACGATGATAGCATATCGGAAACTGATTGTATCGTCGGCCAACAACCACCCAAGAGAAGAAGTTAGTATATTTTTTATGTTGGTTATTTGAATTTGGATCATGTTTGCGATGTTGCGATGAAGCTTTATATTAAATTAAAAGCAGAATAATTACCATTTTCGCTCTTAAGTGGAGCATACGTGTCTCCACAGAGTTAAAGTTGTATAATGAATTTTCTTTTACAAGGAATGGTTACCATTGGGTTGCTCCGAATCATACACATTGACAATACAATATGTAATCTTTGGCAGACACAGGATTTAAACCTGTATTCGGGTTTTCAGAGACTGGCGCTATACCAACTACTCCATCTTTTATTAACCTAACTAAAGTTTTATGATTTTTAAGCAGATTCATTTTTATAAACAGCCAATACTTTTGGGATGACATGCGTGTACATTTTACTAATTGTAGAAATTTAATTGAAACCTTTAATACCAGATTTTTTGATTGAAAGTCGTATTTCTCAGGATCCACTAAAATCTACTACAACTAAAATATTCTTTGACTATTTCTGTGTTTTTAACATTCGGAGGGTTACTTTTTATCTGTTTCAGGCGGTTCTATGGACTCACAAAACGTTGTATCGGTCCTCGAAGATGTGAAACGAATCCGAGTGACGGGACCTAAAGCCGGCAATCTTTATCCCTGCCTGTCAGACATCGAAGCGCCGCCTACCGACAGCGACAACCAACAATCCTGTCCTGCTAGGTGCGGTGATATTGCGCTAGAAATATGTTTCTTTTTCTTATGCATTTGAGAGATGGATCACTTGTTTACGGTGATCTGATTGTATATGATATCTTGAAACGTCGGAAGCTGTTTAGCTTTTTGAAGGTCTGCTATGAAGATATTGACGGTTGGTGAAGTAATGATGTAAGGTGACCAGGAATGCAGCTGTTTTATCACAAACGCTTTATACAGTTACACTTTTTTATTGAAATTTCTTTACACGAGCTATGCTTTTGACATAGCTCAGAGAGATGTTTTAACTGAATGTAACTTGGGGTAAATGATTCTTTTTGATGTTTTCGATTTCTTGAAGTTATTGAAATTAATTTATTCATTTTGTTTTATGAAGTGTACTAAGATGTTTCTTAATTCAGAGACAGCAATAGTTAACACTATGAATTTAATAGTGGGTATCAATTTTTCACGATTGAAAATATTATAATAACATATCACGTTATGTTAACTTCATTCGGTAACGTTACATTGTGTATCGTTACACAATAGACTTAGGAAGCTTATATAATAATTGGTTGATAGGCACAGAACAGGATATTGTTTTAAAATAAATACGTATGAGACGTTAGTTCATTATCATAATAGATATCCCTCGATCACTAACGATTGCATTGAATGATATTTTGAAAAAATGTATAGCAAGTCACCGACTTCTACATGTTTAACATCTAAGTAAAAATTTCAAATCACAATAGCAGTAGTTTATCACTTCTGCTCTTTAAATACTGAATAAAAACACATTCATAATATTAATAGCCGTTAAATATAATAATATGTAAGTAATCTTTTAGACATGAGATTTTGAGATACATCTACAAGATAACTTTTCGGCCAAATATATTTTTTAAATTAAAACATGAAGACTGATGAATGCACAACTATTTTTCGACGCCGGAGTTGATACTCTGTATTGTTGAAAGCTATCTTGTGCTTACAGTTAACAATGATATTCTGAAGACTGCTAGCTTAGATTTTTCTTAAATATTTACACAATTTGATGCGTAATGTTGTTTTGTAAAGTCTTTAAATCTGTTGGCTTTTATACCTCGTTGATCAAACGATACTATTGATAATTATTACGATGCCATTACTTAATTGCTTTGATTCAGGTATACAGAAAACTGTGCCTTTTTTACTGCGAGAAGTTTACCCCAACTCCTTCTACTCTCGATCTTTAACTTGTCGATTCGTGAGTCCATTGGTTTTTAGTATCCCTGTTGCAATTTAGTGGCTGCATTCGTCTAGCGGTTGTCAATTCGCTAGGTGATATTCTCAACCCATTGCCATTTCACTTATTTGGCGACATCTATCAAATTGCATACTCTCTTGCACGGTCGCAATGCAATGTGCCCTAAATGTGGAAATGGTGGTCGGTTGTTCTATTTAACACTGGCATGATGGCCTAGTCTGGTTAAGATGTTGTTTTGCTGTGAATTTTCATATTGATTTGTGTGGCAATGTAGCGGAGCGCCTGCATTAGTTTTTTCCGGTCATTGTGCATTATACCCAACAAGTACCATACCATGCCATGTTGCATGCAATTATTATGACTTCAACATAAAATTATTTTTGGTAAAATAACAACCTACTCTCTTCCATCCTTATTTGTGTCACTGTCTACACTTGGTGATACCAATCACCCATTATGATGACCTTTACAAAGCTGTTGGATGTATCTTAGTCATACATAAATATCAGCTTTTGTTATGCTTTCATCATCATCAAAAACGTGACAACCTGTGGTGGGTCTTGGATTCCTCTAAAACCTCTCCACCTGTTAAGTAAATTGGCTGCATTCCGATTCAGTACCCCTAACAGTTATCGATAGCAAATTTTTGGCTTGAATCTTCTGTGTCATATTGGATTGCCAAATACTATTCCGTTGCTGGTTCATTGTTGTTCATACGGTGCACATAACCTAGCCGTTGTCTCGCAATCAAAGGCTCAGCATTTTATCTTCTCGAACTGAACTTTACCTTCCCTGGTGTAGATTTTTTCTATCAAAACATTTAGGGTTCGTTCATTTCACACTATCCGATACCAGATATGACGGATACTGAGTTCACTAATGTGTCTTCACACGCTGATACATGTATGCAATACATATCCACATGCCGTATACATAATTTGAAGAAGTCATGAACGATGTGCATATTGCAATTATGAAGAAGACCATAAACTGTGATGTTGTATTTCACCAAGAATAATATTTGTTTATATTGATGTGAGAATATTATTTCATCAAAAAAATCAGTTTAACTCTATTCTAAAAGTTTGTTTTGTGAATGAACTCATTAATATTTAGGTATTAAGATCAGATGTATCTGACAGTGGTGTGAACGAATAATAGACTGTCTCATACAGGTATCTTCAGTGTGAATAGTGCTATTGCTCCAAGGCACAATTTTTGAACCAGGCTGTATCATAAAGTATGAAATAGCTTGAAAAGTAAGCATGGATTCTTCGAATGGTGTCCGAAAATGCAACGGAAATATAGGGTGTACATTTATAATCACGTAAGAGTTTGCAATGATAGCTCAAGTTAACATGTAAACAAGTAAATACCTTAACATATAGTAATGACAACATATTTTATTAGTAACCAAGTACGTAATTTCAATACAAACTGCCACTATGCATGGGTTTTATAGACTATGAGAAGGCGTTTGATTCGATAAAGAAATGTTCAATACTCGACGCACTCAGAAAACAAGGAATCCCTGGACGCTATATAAATATTTTCAATAATATATACAGTAGCGCAACAGCATCTGTAAATCTTCATAAACCATCGCGCAGATTTCCTATCAGCAAAGGAGTCCGACAAGGTGATACAATCTCACCTAAACTATTTACAGCTACCCTTGAAGACTTATTCAGGCAACTTGACTGGAATGACAAAGGGATCCCCATAAATGGAGAATACCTGAGTCATCTGCGCTTTGCCGATGACATAGTAATTTTCTCGCAAGACTCAGAAGACCTCCAAAGCAGAATGCAGGAACTCGCTGAAGTAAGCAACAAAGTAGGTTTGAAAATAAATGTAACAAAGACGAAAGTCATGTTCAACTGCTTTGCAGGCCAAAAAGAGATCCTCATCAATGGCACTCAGCTCGAACAGGTGAAAAGCTACATCTATCTGGGACAACAAGTATCTATAGATGGATGTATATTTGATGAAATTGTTCGCAGAGTAAAGCTAGGCTGGAGTGCTTTTGGCCGCCTGAATAATGTCTTCAAAAGTGACCTTCCACTGTGCCTAAAGCGCAAAGTGTTCAACCAGTGTGTGCTTCCCGTGATGACATATGCGTGTGAAACATGGACCCTAAGTAAAAGAGAGATCCAGAAACTTAGAGTAGCACAACGTGGTATGGAGAGGTGCATGCTGGGCATAACGCGAAAGGACAAAAAGAGGAATGAGTGGATAAGGAAGCAGACAAGGGTTTGCGATGTAATAGAGTTTATTAAAAGCCTTAAATGGAGATGGGCTGGACACATAGCTCGAAGAAGAGACAATCGTTGGACAAATCTAGTCATCCAGTGGTATCCAAGAAGCACAAAACGTCCACAAGGTAGACCTAGAGGCCGCTGGATCGATGAAATGATAAAGTTCTGCGGAAGTACGTGGCAACGCAATGCACAGGACCAAGAGAACTGGAATCAGCTTGAAGAGGCCTTCATCCAGCAGTGGATAGATTCAGGCTGATGATGATGTACCGAATATTGACATTACAATGGTAAATACGAGAATGTAAACAGAAGTCCTGATTTATTTCACAAACGTAATATTAATAAAATATGTTTGTACCTATATTACAAAATAACAATAAATACTTTAATAAGAATTTAAATACAAAATAACACTTCCGACGATAATATTGAAAAAGGAAAAAAACAATTAATGATAGTCCCTTGCAACATTACATTACGACATTTAATCTGTTTTCGATCTGTCAAAATTAAACCACCAACAAACTAGCGCCTCTACCTCGGAAGCTTGTGAAACTCAAAAGCCTCTGCGACTTTTGGATGCGGTTGTAGCAAAAATGAAATTTCTCATACAAAATCGATGCAGGCTGCTTGATTCAAAAATTGCCCTCCTGCTGTGTTCGGTTGGCTACCCGGATACTGAATACTGAAGGGTGGCCAAGATTCGTACGTGATTCATATTCTGTATGAAGTATCGCCGTGTAAAAGGCTCCATCATACCTATGTGTATCCTTCATGTGATACAGCTCTTAATGTCCCGGTTTCCGACGTCTATGAGAGCACAGTCTTTAAGTGTCTAAACTACATAGTGTGTTTACTACAATAAAATATTAACTATATGCATAAACACTTTTATAATTATTATACTGGATATTTTTCTACTTGCTATTTGTGCGTTTATAATAAGAGTTGAATTCTTGCCTCAGTTTGGTATCTTAATAATTAATTTAATATTTATTTTTTAGCGTTAGGATAATTTCGAAAACGAAGAGCTCGCAATATTTCTATGAAATTTGTGTCTATTCAATATTTTTTTATATAGTTAGCTCTACCGCCCACAGTCCTTATTATTACTTAGTTTTTAGCAATCTATCGTTGAGTCATGATGAGTCATGATGCTTTCAATGACGCCACAATAGGTTGAGGAAAGTAATTTATATTTTTGTATTTAAGAGATCAATAATGCAGTCTCTTTTCAGTTGATGGCGTTTATATATATCATCATTTTCATGATGTATCACGTCTTACAATCTATTTAAGGTTTATTTCATTTGTCCTTAAAATTATCGTAGTTCTTTATTCAGTTCGCTCCCATTTTTTTAAGTCCCCCGATAGTCTTTGAATGTCATTGTGACCACATTACGTGTGTATATGTGACATATTTAGAAAAATGATTAATAAATGATTGGTGATGTCGTTTTCACTCCATGACAGCAGACGGGTCTCCACCGAGTAGATATTTTTTTTACAATGAATGGTTGTTAAGTGATTCGCCCTCACCCAATGAGTTTATGTTATGGATTCCAACACAAAAGTGTCCATTCAACAGATCTAGGGACAGGCATTCGTTCACTACTGTACTTTGATTTTGAGTGACGTCGGCTAACTAAACTTTTAAATTAAATAATACAGATTCATACAGCTGGTAACACAGTTCTGTGTTCCTTTTAAAGAGTTTTAAAATTATGACCGTTTAGCCAATTGCTTATCTGTCGTTAATTATCTCAGTATTGCGAAATATAACTCAATTTATAAATCCTTATTTCTATCTTGTCATGATGGAACATCACCCTTTTAAAATTGTTATTGGTTTTCAAAATGTAAGTAATTTTGTACATTTACAGTAGGCATTTGATCTGTTCGCTTGAAATCTTTGCTACATGAAATTCTACTCATTCGTAGTCACCATTCAACTTTGAATCTCAATTAACTCTACTTTGTTCATTGACATATAAAATGACGATCGATAGGATATCCGAGACAAACTCGAGACAAAAAAAAACATTTTTTACGACAAGAGTAGAAAATAAAATATTTATTGTTACAGAATCCGTTCAACAAGGAAATTCTTTTTTATTCACGAAACCCATCATTCATTAAAAGATGATTTTTGAAAAAAAAATTATAATAGATACAACCTTCACCCTCCTCCCATATGATTTTCTTGGATCGAACATGGTTTAAAAAAAAAATACAAACAAATAACTGATTCATCTATATTCACAGATTTGATAAAAAGGTTGTTTTGTCCACTAAAGTCGGACATGATATTATGTTTTTCGATTATTTATTATTATTTTAGCTTGAAGAATACAGTAATACCCCGTTAATAAGGTCTGAAGTTGAATTTGCATAAGTTGGGGTACAACTTTGCATATAAATACATATAAATTTTGTTTAATCGGGACCATACTAAGAAAAACACCAGTTTAGAAGAAAAATATTTAATAAAATTGCAGTTCTTTGTATTTACATTTTACTAATATGTACAAAATAAATAATTGACTTACGTTAAAAAGTTATTTCGATGTCAACAAATTGGCTGACGACACAATGCCTTCTTTCTTTCACACAGAATTTCTTCGTAGCAAGCTAATAATTTTTTTATTCCTTGCTTTGTAGCTATAACGCGTTCTTCGGAGTCATGTTTTCTAAAAATTTTAAGCCTGTTTCAATTGAGCTGAGACCTTCTGTCGAGCTTGCTATTGTCAAGTGCTTTTCTGGTAGAACTGGGTCTGAGGTGTCGGATAAAAAACTGCGAGTTCGCGTAAGTCGTGGTATTACTGTATTCTAGTTTCAAATGGTAATGAAACAATTTGCAGATCTTATAATAAGTTGTATAATATGTATTTAAGTGAATCTCGAGCTACTTAGTTATTGTACTTAAGTATTTTTGTATCTGTGATATTCTTTGTAATGATGATGATACTGATTAATAAAGATGCCTTCTTTTTAATAAATTGTGATTTCTGAAATAATTGTTTACATTTGTACCATTTACGCCTTCCTTCATCCGTCTTGTAATTATCATGAGCACTGTGTAAGTATTTAACAGCACAACAAAAAAGACAAATAGAGACATATCTACAGGTAAAAATGGTAATGCAAATAATAGGGTATGTTTGACAACTCGAAAGTGTTCTCAACACAATGGTATGTGATAAACTTTGATTTACCAAAATATAGAATAGAATTTTAGCTAATTTTTTTTAGCAGTGTAATGCATACATAAATTTTGACATTTCATAAAATAATCAGTGCATCCATTCTATACACAAGATTGCTATCGAGGGTAGTTTTTCATATTTTTATAAGGTATTATAATTGTTACAATAAGTTAGCCGTCTAAATACTCAAAACTGTCTATCTCACTCTGAAAGTTAGCACAGCCGACAGAGGTGCTGTTAAAACATAGCACTTATTGTAACAATTACAACTCACTTATTGTACCTCAATAAAAACATGACGAACTACCCTCCATAGCGGCCGATAGCAGTCTTGTGTATAGAATAGATGCGCTGGGCCATTTGGTTGATCGGTCTAGGTATTGGATAATATGCACTCAATTATTAAGTGTTGGGGTGATTGGCATGGACCAATTTGCAGCCAATTAAGGTTTATATGTGTAGCTAAGACAGACATCTTTACTTATAAAGGGACAGCACAGTGAAAATTATCAAACCTCGTCGTTATTAATAGAATGCTTGCAAAAAGTAGCTTGAGCTATGTATAACAACATTATAGGGTATAAAATATCCTTTATGAAGCCAAAAATAATAAATATATTTTGTAATATAGTAATTACCATTTCGCTTAGCATATGGGTTCCCGAATACTGAAGGTTGTCAGAGACTCGTCCGAGGATTAGTTATTACGAGTAAAAACCTACTGCATTAGTGAGCTTGTCAAGTTTGGCTGCAGTATGTGATAGCAAAGAGCTAGTATTCTAAAAGTGGGCGAGTATAGTAGTCTTTCATCCAGCAGTGCATGGAAACCAGCTGATGATATGAAATCCACATAACGTATTTTACATAATGTAAACAAAACTATGTTTAACCACGAAATAGTGAAATAATACATGCACTAAGAATAGACTAAACCAGACACTCGCCTCTTATTCAGTTGATGAAATGAAGTAGCCGAAAGAGGAGAAAACCACAAATACTAGAATGAATATTAAACATATGAAAATATTAATTTCTACTTCTTTTAGCGTGTTTTCATATACGCTGATATGGAACATATTTAAACAAATTAGCAAGCAAGCTAATTGTCCCAGCTATAAACATACCACATGTGCATGTAGTTCACTTGTTTTGACAGAAAATATGATAGTTAGAACGACGCGAGAGTAAGAGAAAATGATGAAATATGCTTCGAGCAGTCAGAGATAATAACGGTGACAATAATAAAAATTACCCTATGTAACTCGTGCTCTGTATGAAGAAGATTTAGGCAAATGCCGGAAGGCGCTGTTGTCGACTAAATGGGAGGAACTTGTTAGTTTATAATGGAATTGCAGTTAAAAATGGGAGTAAATTCACTGTTTTAACACGTAGCCAAGAAGATGTTGTTTGAATATAGAAGATATCATAATTTCAAGATTAAGTTGTTCCGCTATAGTTAATATTCCGCAATGCAATTATTATAAAAAAATATATATATATATATTTTTTAATTCAACGAATAATTCCACAGAATTTAAGAATGTAACATTCTTTACTAAACATATTTAATTCGGAAGCATACCGTAAGACCATGATGAACATTTCCACCAAGGTGGAGAAACAATATCAAACATAGATGATTACAGCTGGACATTACGCGAGCCGAATACTACAAGGTTCTAAGTGTTCGTCCTTGAAAAAACAAACCCAACAATGAAGTAGTATTCTAAGCTGCCTCATTAGTTACTTTTGTTTCTCCAAGGACAAACACTTAGAACCTTGTAGTTCTCCACTCGCGATTAAAAAGGGAATCTGGAAAACCTCATGTAAATCAGCAACCAAAATTTTACAACTCAGCTAATTTGAATCATTTGTCATGATATTTGGTCATTTTTTGTTAAACATGTAGGTGCACATACTTCAATAAATAAATAACCGAATGCCTGAAACAAAAATGCCTGATTTTATTAATACAACTTGCTTAAACATTGATATTAACTTACTGAAACTCATGCGACACCTTTTTTTAAATTCGTTGGCTAAAGTTTGATTCAAACCACAAAGGCAGTCACCAATATTACCGAAATTTTAAAAGCTTGTCAGTTGCTTTTATTAATTTCGTTGATTTTGAAGTAATTAGATAGGGTGCAGATGGTTAAGTTAGTACTCGGAACCCGATGGGTGTAGGTTCAAGTCCTGTCTGCCACCATATGTTTTTCAATATTCTTTATAATATGTGTGTTTCTGAGATGTTTTCGAATTATGTATGTTCAATAAAAACTTATAACTGTCACATTATTTTTCAATTAGTTCATTTGCTGTAAAACCAATTTTAAAACACCATTGATGGTTAGACAATTCCAATCGACAGATGATAATATGTTTGAGGATTAGATTTTAACTATTAATAGATAGCATCATAAAAGTAGTACATTATTATACATTAAGTATGTAATATTTTTGCTTGTTTTAAGACTACAGTTCTGGTGATGAGGCCTAATTACTAGTAATTAGTAGTAGCCGTGAAACAACCACAGAAACACTGAGGCTTTGAGAAAATCAAATAAATGTGACGACAATCGTCTCCTTTAAAAAGTACAGTTGAAAAAATAGGTACCGAGAGGTTAGGAAAGTCAATGACATTTTTTTTCACTATCCTTATTTTGAAGATACTCTTAACACATTGATTGCCATGGGAATCACTGGTAACCGGCACTGGGTTAGTTCAAGGGTATTGTAGGGGTTACCGGTGACCGGCGGACCTTCAAGTTGTTATTCACCACCGTCGGGCACGTGTACTGTGTATTTTCCTATATACGGAGACTGGCCCTTGTGTATGTTACTGCAATTTGGTCTGAGAAAATTCATACAAAGTAACTAAAGATAGGCTCACAAAGTGAAAGTTTATGTATGCACTGTGTCGCAACAGGCAAACTCGCTAATAAGATTTCACTGGATAATTATTGACTAATCTGAAATCAAAACGAATACAGCCATGCTTACAAAAAAAACCTCATGTAGAATTGCTAGAGCGAGACATAGGACTGGCGAGCTGGTAGGCCCAGTGCAACGTAATAAATCTTTCTCTCAGTGCCGCAATGGACACCTGTAGCCATTTAAAAAATGAATTATCATTTTTTTTTTTATTTATTTTATGTAAAACTTGTTGGCAGTCAATGTAGTCAATGCAATAAAATTGTACATTCACACACAACTGTCAGTTTGGACAGTTACATGTAAATTGTACGTATTACATTTCACCGTGTCACAGTTCACCATGAGCTGTCATGCTGGAGATAGATGGCCATATATGATTGAGATCAAAAACTGACCCGTTGTTTGTGGAGCATTGCCGACAGTAATGTTCGAATTTTCAATTTTATTAGATTCCAATATGAACATTAATTTGATATTGATTGGTATAAAATATCTGATACAAACGCTGTCATTATTATCAGATATTTTGACTTACTGGCACCTACTTGATAACGTACTTTTGAATCACTCGGAATTTTATATACCTACATATATATAATTATACGATATGATTGTATTTTAAATTTACTTACCTACCTATTTTCTTCTGTCATTACCTTGTATTACGGTGGTTTTTGTTACATGTTTTTAAGTGTTTTATTTAGACATGAATTTAATCTCAATGCAGTATGGTTATCGGTTTTCGATACAATAGGAATAGTTCATAGTTAACTATAATACAGTCAACTGCATATTTACGAGTTTGGACATTCATAAAGTCAGCTGCACAATAGCAAAATAAACCCTAATTCGCTCATAGCAATGGGCCAACTAATGAACCTAAATTGCATTGCGTTAGACGTCACAGTTATCCATAAATATCAACAAATGTGTTCATGTAAATGTAAAACGTAAATAAAATTAGCTAAAAGGTCTCCTATACAGTATTTCAATGGAAGAAATCGACTGTGTCTCTATTATGTCTTCATTCCGTCCAATGTTTTACTTACACAATGCTCATATATTACAAGATTGGATGAAATGGTAAACAACAAATAGGAAATAATAAATTAATATATGAAAAAAGAATGTATCTAAACAGTATTTCATTGTAATTTTGTTTATTGAAGTTTCTATAATAAAAGACAAATTAATTTAACATTGATTATTGTATAAATAATGTAGTCTCGATACAATCGTTGCAAAATAATCTAATGTTCATTATTCTGTCCCAGTAGCAGTCTAAATACAAGCTCAGATTCGAACCAGAGCTCTCACACCGAAACAGAAGACTGGGGTAACACCTCATTCGGAAGAGATCTCCTCAAAGTGGTCGGTGTTGACAAGTCCAAAGCTAAAAGTGTCTCCAAGGACTGCTCGAAGGGACGCAAGGCTTTACGGTCCAAGAGACGCTCTGGAAGTAATGGAAAAAGCGCAAAAGGCGGTCATCTAATGAACAGTTCCAGTGACGGAGCCAATAATGAGGATCTTGATGATTTGCTGGATGATGAGGATTTGGACTTTGATGATTTAGAGACTGAGAGCACGGGACCTACTCCTCCCAAAGTTAACAAGGTGAGTTGGAATATTTTTTTGACTTTATAGGAAAGATTTCTATACCATTATGATGTCCTAACCTTTCTTATCATGCTAATTAATATTTATTTTAATGATCACATAAAGTGAATTAATACCATAAAAGAAATGTCTTCATTCTACGTTCGATAATCAGGTCATAGCTAGCACTTTTATAGATTTAATTTAATATTCACTTGACATAAATAAATGATAGTAAATAATATATTTAATAAATCTTTCCATTAGGATTAGACATTTTACTACCTTTATTTGCCAGGGTATATACATATTCGCAATATTATCAAGATTTTATGGAACCTTCCTTTCATCATACAATCCATTCAATACAATAAATCTGTTGTTGACTTTATTTTGGTTAGGTACTATCTCATTTGAGTCATTTCTCACTCAATCTTAAGGGTGGATGTAGGCTGTTAAGATCCGACATAAATAGTGCACACTAAACTATGTCAGCAAAACATATTTGTTTTCATTGAACTGTGACTACAATATATAGATAGAGTTTGTTAGTTTTTAAAATTCAATTAAACTCTGCCTAATTCAAGCCATATTCGTTTATCTATAAAATATCTAAAATGATGTATGATTTAATTGCATCATTTTAGACATTTTATAGATAGAAGAATATTTTTATCGATTATGGTTTGCTTAGGGCTTAATGAATTTAAAAAAAAGAACCAATACCATCTGTGTTCTTAATTCAACGAAAACAAAAATAAAATTGAAAAAGTGTGCACTATTTTTGTTGGATCGCCCATAGCACACCTAAACTATTGTGGTTTGGTTTATGCAGAGTTTAATGGAATTTTTAAAACTAACCAATACCATCTGCAAATTGTATTCTTAGTTCAATAAAAAAAAAAAAGTATGACTATTTATGTCGAATCCTAACAGCTTACTAGCACCTCTCACCACTGAAAAATACAATACAATGTAAGAAAGAAGTTAATGTTAAAACCGACTAGATGTCTCATTTATAAATTCCTCTTTTAATTTTTAGAATATGGCTTTACCATCAAATAGCTTCAGCTACAAAAAGGCATCGGAGATGCAGCAGGAAACTAAATTTAAATCGCCATTGAAGACTCCCCCCTCCAAAGGACAAGCACCCATCCCCGATGAGACAGGCAAACCCCTTATGCATACTGTCAGCTTCTACAGGAGGCAACAGAGTCAGGTACTATTACCAAATACAACCCTTCTCCATAAAAAGGTCTCGATTGCCGTATCAGGAATTTAACATCAATATTAAAATACCCCTGAAAAAAACCTAAGTAAATGTTATCGCGGGACGCATTTTTGTCCAAGTCGGACGAGGCGTGCCCATTTCTATGCGCTTACAAACCGATAATTTCTCAGAAGGGTCCTCCGGTCTATACACACCCAAATTTACAGTTCGAAGCTTCAACAAGTAACCCGCCCCGCACCTCCCCCCGTCTTTTGGAGATAAAACTAATAAAAAAAATATATCCTAGCTAAAATATACTTAGATTAATTATTTTTTCAATGAAATTAGTGCAATATAAATAATAATAGCTATTATTTATGCAGATACACAAGCAATAATCTCCCGAAAAAAGCGAACGAAAATGACAACGCGATACAAGTTCACATTTATAACTGTTCTCATTTTCAAGTTAAAATTTCTATCATGGATGATGAAGCATGGTGGATGTTTCATGGGTAGTAAACCATTAAAGACAAATTATCAAATAGGATGCAATTTCATAGCTAAAAATCGCGTTTATTTAAAAAAAAAAAGAATGCAGGTTCATAAATGGTTGACTACCACTGAAAAGGGTCGACAATTAAATTTCGAAGTTGAAGTGATGACACTGGAATATAACATTGAGTGTTTATTACCTTTTTTGTTTACGTCTCGTGACTCACCCGTCTAGAAATGGGCTTGTAACTAATAAAAAAAATGGTATAGGTACAAAAAAATACTGAATGGTATTACGTCTGCCATCTCTGTAAAAACCCCGAAATATTTTTTTTCCATCATGCTTTTACTTCTTGCACATGTCATTCAGCCATCTGTCGATAGATCTTGCAACCAAATATTAAATTTCATATTTATTTTTCACAGTAAAGATATGCCTATGTGAGGACGCCACGTTGGCGTCACCGGATCGTAACGTTCGGCTTGCAAAGGACGCCAATGTGGCGTTACCGGACCGTAAAGTGTTAATATGTGAACTGGATCATACGGATTCTTTGATGGCCACAAAATGTGTTTGGACCCCAAGCATGGACTTGATATAGGTTGAGGAAATGGCTAACATCCATTTCTCGTAAAAAACTGTTTGTGCGGCGGCCAAGATCCACATTGGTTTTTAGAGCCAATGAAAAAAATACAATAATAATATTATGGATTTATTAATTAAATCAGTTAAATAAGCTGAGGATTAATAGAATCCATGTGAAAGTATTATAAATCGATAGGTTTAATCCCATGTACATTTTACGTTTGTAAATGTGGTTTGTCTTGTGATATATAGGGTTCCCAACCTGCAACACCTGTTCGAGTGGTCAGACTGGAAGGTGAAGAAGAGAATGTTCAACAAACCAAAAAGGTTGATGAACAGAAGGCCAAGATTTCAGCTCACGAGTCGAAGAGGAGAATCAAAGAACTCATGGATGAGGTCGCCAAACAGAACACTGTTATATCGCAGGTACATATTGTTAACTAGCTTTGAGATTTCACAAATATTTTTATATGACGTATTGATTAGTTTGAATGTATGTGAATAATATTTTGTGCTTTTTTGTTGTTATAGGCTAGCCAAGCGCTGAACCTGTGTGCTTCGACAATCGAATTCAGCGGATCCACAGAGCAAGCCGAGGGAGAAAGACTTCTTCTGCTAGCAAGTTAGTAAATAATCTACCACTTATTTTGATATTTAATATTACATTTAACAGGTGTTAAATGAAATTCAAAACTATCTACAATAATTCGTTATTAACAACGGTTTCGTACCATTTTCACAATTTGCGGAAAATTTGCAATGCTTAGCAAGTGTAGTTCAATCAATCAAGACTGCGAACTGCGATGGCTGTGTGAATGACCATGAACCAGAGGGAAGAGGCAGTAAAGTTTGGACTGGCTAGATGGAGCTGAGGGAGTGAAATAGTCAAATGCTGTATTCTTGGGATACCGAATTAGTGAGTTGTTATAGAAGGCTAGTTCGTATCTTAGACTCACTCTTGTGATGTTTTTTTAATCAAATAAGTGTTTCTTGTGAGGTTTTATCGATTACTCACATCTATCTTAGTTAAAATATCTGGTGATTTTTTTAGGTCATAGGCGCCAAGCATGCTTGCACGAGATGCAGAGAGTTCAGGTAGAAGGAGCATCTCCACCCGCCACTACCCCAATCACACTCAATATACAAGACCTCTGTTTGCCACTTAGGAGGGAATATGTTCGACAACTGAATGCGGGTACGTAATAATTATTATGTTGATTTGTTATTTTGTGGATGTTATTTTGAAGGGAAAGGCAACACCTCAAAATATCTACAGCAAATTATCAATATTGTCAATTGTTCACATGACCTGTTTGTCAATTGTCAATTTCCACAAAATTATAATAATATTACTTGGCCCTAGATCATCCACAAACGACTGTGAATGTCTTCTCTTAGGGTCAAATGCATAGATATATGTAGGTGCTTAAATGGCATTAAGCAACACTTAACCATACAATACCGAAATCAGCTACTCAGTGGAAATGATAAAAACAAACATTGTGTTTATTATTATTAGAATGCCTAAGTTAAGGTGACGCATCAGTGAAACGCCAAATAATGTTCAACTGTACGCGCGACGAAAATTTGTACTTGCTTCGCATTCATTGAGAGAACGTGGAGTCGGACGCACGTCACTTTGCTGCGTGATGGCGACGGGCCAATTAATTCTAAAATCGTGTAAAGATGACTAAAAACTTTACCCATTTACTTTAAAAAGCAAACATGTCAATGAATATATTATTATTGATACTAATAGAATAATAAACAGAACATAAAATGGACGTATGTTGGATTTATATGAGAAATAATATTTCGTTTGACAGGCGTCATTTTCACCCGCGACCCGCAATCCGCACATCGCCTAGCAACGATCTTTTTAGACCGTGCCTCAACTAATGCATGGCCTTAAGGCTAACTTAATGCCGATATTTCTGAAAAAATTTATAATCATGTTATAAATCAACAATATACTGTACAGATGGAGCAGTGGGACACTACTTGGTGTGCCTGGTGAAGTGCCAAGAGAAGGTGGTGGCCACTTCTATGGTGAAGACCACTCCCGAATTGTTTGATGTCAGTTTCCCCGATAAAATCAGGATGGAAGGGCTCGACACTGATTTTAAGGTATTTTATATTGAAAAGTATGTTATATTGTTATATTGATACAGACAAGGGTTTGCGATGTAATAGAGTTCATTAAAAGCCTCAAATGGAGATGGGTTGGACACATAGCTCAAAGAAGAGACAATCGTTGGACAAATTTAATCATCCAGTGGTATCAAAGAGGTACAAAACGTCCGTAAGGTAGACCTAGAGGCCGCTGGATCGATGAAATGATAAAGTTCTGCGGAAGTACGTGGCAACACAACGCACAGGACCCTGAGAAGTGGAAGCAGCTTGAAGAGGCCTTCATCCAGCAGTTATATTATAGATTCAGGCTGATGATGATGATATTGAAAATTCTCACCCTTCCTATTGATTGCTAATTGAGAATTATTATCTTTACTCTCCTCCGCTTCTTGACTTCATCTTTAAGAGCAACTTGTTTTCCAAATCATGCTGACAATGTCCGTTTGTCGTCAGCTATACATTGTTTTTCATTGTTGTAATATTGATTTGTTTGGTTAGTAATGATTTTTTTTTCGTACTCTCGACCTCCTCACATCGATGCTACCAATGATCACTCTCCTCTTCAGGCTGCTTGGATCTCTACGTACTATGTGACCAAAGAATTGGAGACTGTCTCTTGCGGCCGAGAGGCACTCTTTAACCTGAGCGCTTAGCCAGTATAGCGACATCTGTGTGCCTAGCTGTTCATAGAATGCGGAGCATCCTCCGTCATCACCACATTTCGATTGCGTTGATGTTCTTCCCATCAGAATCTCTGAGAGTTCAAATTTCAAGACCAAGAAGGTTTCATAATGGAAGAAACTCATTGTGTCGAGTTACATGAAATCACTCATTCATTCCAAATGGTTCAGTCTACTAGTGAGGATAAGTTTGTCAATTCAGTTTCTTTTTGATTTCGTACGATTATGAGTTATGAAAACTAAAATTGAGTGATATTTTCTTTTATAAAATTGTGAGGAGTGCAATGCACTTGTATGGTGTTAGAGCAGCTGCCACTGATCTTTAGTAATAAATCTGATGCTTTATAATACTGTTTTCTTATTAAAGATGTTAACTTTATTTACAGATCACTGTTGAGGTATATGCTCTCCAAGCATCGAAAGAAATTCTGCCCCATGATGTCAAATACCACATAGCAACTAAAAAGGTGAGAAATTCAACCAATGTAAAGGACAATCAGTTAAAATTTATGACCATTGCCCTAATTGGCCTGATATAACATAATATCTAATTTCTAGTCTGGCAAGTTGGCTACACCTCGTAAGGGAGTAAAAGGAGCTGATTTGCGAAGTCCCATGGTGAACGCCTCACCTGGAGGTCCCTTTGCCGTACGGACACCCGCCCTTCAGCCGCACGGCTATTGCATCTTTGGACATCATCAGATGCAGAGGAATTGCTTCTCACTGAATAAGGTAACGTTATCAGTACAGATCAGGGGTTCACAAAGTGTGTCCTGTGTGACTTTTTGATGTGTCCTTCAATTAATAGATTTGCAAGACAACGTGGAAGTAAAAGCATCTTATCGTGATAAGAATTTAATTGAATTCTACAAAGGACTTGACGTATATCCAAATACAGTTAAACATGCTCATTAAATGGCTTCTTTATTATTTGGAAGTACCTATATTTGTGAAAAAACATTTTCTACAATAAGCATCAATAAATGAAACAGATCAAAATTAACAGACAACCATATCGCATCCGTTTTGCGTATTCACACCTCAAACTTTGAGTCTAGATTGCAGGATTTAGTTTCAAACAATCAATTGCATAAATCATATGGTGAAAAAAATAAATATAATTTTTTAGTATATTAATAAAAGTAATAATAATGTATATTTAGTTCAAAATATAAGTTTACACAATGAATTTATTTTTTGCCTTCTGTTTTTAAAAAGCAGAAAATATTTACAAAAGAAAGGTTGTTGTCCCTTTCATGAAAAAGTTTGTGAACCACTGGTTTAGATGATCCTCTTTGAAACACGAATCTCTTTTCTTGGCGATGAAATCATATTTATTTTTGAAGGTTTACTTTTTATCGTGAAGGTTTGCTTCGACATTGGCGCATTGAAATATGGCGATTATGAACGATTGTTTATAGCTGCATTCTTGTAGGTTTATTTCGACCTTTGGTCATTAAATTTATGTAGGTATGACATGCACCTTGTTCTGTAATTGTTTGTCAAATGTGTGATTTTACTTATGCGATCATTGCACTGCATATGAGGCCGGTGGAACAATAATGGCAGTTTCTATTTTTGTAATAATTATAATTATCCATAAAAATCAATTCACAAAAACTTCGTAATTACCAGGAATCATTGCCATTTTATTTAGTTTGTTCTTTTTTCTTTCTTTTCTAAAATTTGGAAATTCCATTTAAAAGGTTATACACCCGATCCTCTTTTTGCATGGTTTAATATGTTATATTTAAATAAAAATACGTCTATATGTAAGTATGTACATATTGATCAAAAAATTCCGTTGCAATGAACCGCACGCCACTGGTGCATACAGTTGTCACCAGATGCCGCCCAGGCATACATACGTACATACATGGCGCCAATAATCAGTCACTTCAGGTTCAATATTAGAGACGCGCCGCGTGCTTCGGCGTCAGCGTCATTAAATATTTCCAGCGATGAGAGTGATTTTTCGCCAGAGAAAAAACAACAGTAAACAGGCACGTTTATTGTCAAGTAACGAGGCTGAATGAATATATTTCTCGATGCTAAATTTAATTTAAATTGAAAACTATGTATTTTTATGTATAAATATTTTAATTTATAAATAATAAATACGATTTATTTTTGAGTTGAACCTATCTACCATTTTTGTATGGGCACCTTATCTTTTTTACACGGTTTTGTATTGCACAGTAGTCTTTGGAACATATCCCCCTTGCAAAAAGAAGATTGGGTGTATTATATTTACAAAAAAATGTTTCTTTATTTAAAAGGTTTACGAGAACAACAATATATGAAATTTCCTATACAATCGTTTTAGATTTTTAAAATTTTATTTTAGGCTTGCGGGGGTGGTCCTTTAGAGGGAACCGTCAAGCTGAAGTTGAAAGTGGAAAGAGGCGCGAGATTATTCGTCCCGAAGACTCGTCCGGCTGTGCGAGGCTTCCTCACAATGTTCGAGGAGTCAGGAGGCTTCGGGGCGTGGCACAGGCGCTGGTGTGTTCTTTCAGGGACTGACCTCTCTTACTGGAGATATCCCGATGATGAACAGAAGAAGGTAACTAGGTTCTAGTATTTTTGAAGTGATGGGTAGCGAAGAACCGTCATGACTGATTTTAAAATTGAAATACAGGTGAAGGCCTTCAGCCTCAAACCACTAATGTTTCAGTTGAAAGCCAAGTACGCTATCGAATGCTTTGCTTGACAATTACTAAGATTTTTTGTAGACTGGATGAGGTGGATTCCTTTAATTTTGGGTCGATCGGTCGATTGCGTAAATCATTTGACTATCATGAAAATTTTGACAGTAACAAAACACACTTATAACGCAGTACGTGGGCATCTGAATGCTTCGGACGTTACACATAGCATCGCCAAGTGCCTTGCACTGCAGCTCACAGCATGTCATCACACAAGAGGCATAGAAAAGGTCGCCCATTCAGCTTTATAAAGCACAGGTTGACTTTCAGACCTTGTGATTGAGTTTGGCTCAGCCTAAATATCTAGCTCACCTAGTTCATCACGTCAGCCTTGCCTGACCTATGAAAATGGATATGCTATATTCAGTAAGACCTATTAGAGTTATGTGAGCTATTCGATTGGATTAGTTCACCGTATGAATTCTACTAATACCCGCATTGTGTTAAATTGTCATTGTAAACATTAATAAACGAAATACACTTTGATCACAAACCAAGACCTCTCAATAAAAATAAAACGACCCCGTACCGCTTCAACACTTAGATTTTGTACATCATGCATTCGAAACATGCAAAACAAGCCAAAATACATATTACCTATTTCGGCTATTTTGTCTTTTACGTATACAAATATGTCATAGACTTTGATGTAACCGATGAGCAATTTTGTGAGTGTGCGGAAAAGTTTTAAAGACGATAGGATGGATTATATTTACATCGACGATGAGAATTCCGTGCACGGTTACCATACATTGACAATGACAATGTTGAACATTATGAAAATGGAAAACAAAACAAACGTGAACTCGGCACACACTTATTTTATTCATGTTTTGCTGTTTTTGTATCATCATTGGCTCTATACAATCCGGTTTGCACTGATTGCATCCTGAAGAGGTTTCTTCACAAATAGTTTATAGCCATTTGCTCAACTTATTGGGTCCATGTTCTGGATCGTATGAGAAAAAAACATGTGTATTTATCGCGGTCACATGTAAATTGTACTTTACATTTCACCATAGCACAGTTCGCCGTGAGCTTTCTTATCGGAAAGAGATGACTATACTATACTCTATTTTCATAGCCGATTTTGGCAAAATTCATGAATTCAAGAATGAAAACTTAATCTTACCTAACATATAATCCAGTATATCGGTTATTTTAAAAATTTGTTTGCCGCTGGCTTTTGTCAGTTTACAGCATGGGTGGCCAACCTTTTCAGCATCCGGGCCAGATTCTAAAAATGAGATTTCCTACCGGGCCGCATAACCGATTTTTTTATTATACAAAACAAAAAAGAAATATATATTATATATATTAATAAAATAAAACAAAAATGAGAGTCAAACATATATAGACTTTTTTTAAATAATAAATTTTAGTGAGAAGTTTGATTTTGTGTGGCAGAACTAAGTGCATCAATAACGATATCTAGTGAGGTTGTTCCTACACGCAAACAGTTTTCCAAATGCACATCAGTGATTCGTGTTCTCACTCGGGATTTGATATGCTTCATCCGACTAAAAATCTGTTCACACGTGTAAGTGTTTCCAAATAGCGAAGTCATCATTAGAACATGTTTGTAAAATGCAGGAAATTTCTCCTTATCCAAATAAATGTTTTGTAAAAGTCTTCCGAACCAACCTGATGAAATTTCTCCTTTAACTGTTCATCGCAACATATTTCACAATGTTTCATTTGTAAATTTCCCGATAATAAATTCACATCTACGGAGAATGGCGTTGCAAATGCAGCAAAAAGCACACGGTGCTTTTTAAAATAATGAGCTAATATCGAATCTCAATTTTCGAAATTAGTACATCTAGCGGCAGCATTTGATATTATTTTTATTTTCTCACTGCTCCACGGGTCACAAGTTGATACCGAGTGGGCCGCGGTTTGGCCACCCATGGTTTACAGGAACTGACAAAAACTGTGTTTTATTTAGACATGAATTTTATCTCAGTACTATACGATCCAAAAAGGTTGGACGGTTTTTAATATGTGTATTATGAATATGATATGTGAATGAAGTGTGATACGGCGAACTGCATACGTACAAATTTCCGGACACGATTTATCACGCAGGGCTATAATTAATTACAGGGGATAAAAATTCCCAAATCACATAGTGCTCTTCCCCTCCAAGCATTGACAATAGTTACATCATTGCACAAAGTCCAATGTAAATTTCAGTTCTCATACTTGATAAACCTTACAATGTGAGTGAAACACATGTCGTAAAAACAATATTTATATGTGGTAAATACCAAGTGATTTTATAAACTATTATGTTGACGCTGACTAGAAAAGAAAAAAATATGTTTGTTACTTCTTTTTAATTCCTGTATTTAAATAATTCATCTATTGATGTAGTTATCCTCGATTATTTACCGATGTATCCTTTTTTAGACACCAATGAGCACAATCGAGCTATGCACAGCTTTGACAAAGACAATCGGGCCAGCCCCCCGAGATCTCTGCGCCCGACCGCACACGCTAATGCTGGAGGTTCGAGTTTCCGCTTCGGATTCGAACCGCGTCCCCACCCTAGACACGTGTGCCCCCGCCAAAAACGTGCGGAGGCATCTGCTGGCGGCTGATACCAAACCTGAAAGAGATTCATGGGCGAAGGCACTCAATGAAGCAATCGGCGATGCCCGGGCACAGGAGGAAGCTAGTAATGTTTCCGATTGATTTTAATATTGACAAATCTGGTAAACAGTTCTTTTGAGTTGTGTTGTGTACTTATTTATAGATTTGATTGATATAGATTTTATTCAAAATTTACTAATTTAGGCTCTGCACTTAAATATTAAGTTTGTAAATAATCTGCATGGACATACGGCATTTTAAAACTACTGCTTTCTTGGCCGAATAATGTTATACCGTATTGCATCAATTTTAAGACACACTCTTATTTTTAAATACCAATAATTAAAGTAAAATAAACTACATATAAATACCATTAAAGATAAAAGTCATACAATGATAATATAAATCAGTGTATTGTTAAGTACTTCGTCTGTAATATCACCATTAATTAAAGTCTGAAACTTCATCAGATTCAGTTTCTGATTTTCTTGCATCACTATTCTACTCATGTTTATTGGTCTCTGCGGTTTCCAATAAAATATCATTATTGACAGCGATTGTAAGACACAAATGATTATAATACCCCATTTACATGTGCATGGATTTACTGCTGACAGTACGTATTATCGTGGCAATAACAAGAAAATGCATGTGTAAATATGTATTATCATGCAATTATAAGTTGCAAGATTGCATGCATGAATAGTTCGGAAGTTCTTGAATTTTGTGACGTGACAGTTGAGATTTTTTTCTATATCTGCGCCTGCGTAGTAGAATGATAGTGGCGAAACCTTCCGGTAAAAAACGAACTAAACCGCGAACTCATTTTGAGTTTAACCAATTTTCACAACCTGTCAAATAGGACTATAATCATCGCGTCTCTCTTGCTCTTGTAGAATGAGATTGACGAGACAGTCAGTACTTTTACATGTAAACTGTTATAGTATTATATTAATATTGCGATAGTTTAAAATACATACTATTGCTGCAAGTAAATCCATGCACGTGTGCAGGGCGCTATAAGACGCCCCCGAATTCAGAGAAACCAAAAGAGGAAAAAACATGTGTTTTATAATCGATACGATACGGTATGTTTAAAAATTTTCAATATGCATATGTATAAATGAATACAAAATATAGTTAATATCAAAGGTATGACTGAAATAGATATAGATATGACACTTCTGCAGTAAAAATGATTTAATTAATGAAATATTATTTTACATTGTAAATATCACAACTGACTTATAATAAGTACTTAAATGTCTATCATAGTAAAATGATTTTTAATTTAGCTAATAATACTGCGCCATAAACTGTAATAGTGTCTTACTTTTTATTGATGAATTTTATACTTATATTTACCATAGTAACCAAAATTTATAGATTTAATTGTACAATCCAGGAGCAATAACTTATAACGAATTTAAAAAATTAACATTAGTCATGAATCATTCTGATTAAAATATATTATAGGATGTGCTTTTATGTACCATGCTACGTTTAGGAACATACATTTTACAATGTACCTATACAATATAATTACTTCTATATTACATATTTGAATCTTGTAACTCTGTCTTTTTGTTCTGACACCTGATATAAACGCTGTCAAATTATTTTGACCATCTCAAAATTTTCATTTGGTTATCAAGCCTATATATTATTACTCTAGAGCAGGGTTGGCGAACCTTTTTACGTATGCATGCACAAATTTCCCAAATATAATTTTTTGACTGCCCGACGTACCAAGCAGTTTTCATGGGGAAAAATTGTTTTTATGAATCCTATGTATTAAAATTACAATTGAGTTCTTGAGATTCTGTCTTTCACCGTGTTCCTAGCCGGAGGCATATCTTTTATTCTTTGAATAATTTTTTCCTTGCTTTTAAAATTTTAAAAGAGATCATGGGAGCATTTTATTTTAACTATGCTTTCAAATATTCCCTATCACTGAACGGTTTTCCATTTTGACCAATTATGTTTGAGGCAAAATAACAAGCAGCTTTATTTGAACGACTGTTGATAAATTTCATTAGGTTGATTGAATATTTTTATTTTTAATGCTCATAAAATATAATCTTTTTTGTTCATCTTTGTTTTTGCCGAGAACCTTATGATTTGTTTCATAGTGTCTTTTTACAGATGACGTTCTAGATACCACTGACATAGCACACATAATAGCGTTATTACTTTTTTTCAATTACATCATACATTTCGGTCGACCAATTTTAAAACTGTCTGCCAGAATTACTACTGCTACTTGCTCCACCAAGTTTTTGTTTCTTATTTAGTACAGCCATTTTGTGGATAGCAATGAAATTGTACGCTACTGTATTACAAGGTTTGGTTCTTTACGCACAAATTGACAGTAGAGTTTCCAAGATCAGATTAAGCATTCTCTCGTTCCAGTGATCTCAAGCGTTGTAAATTGATCAAAATCAGAGGTTCGCGGAGTGGCTTGCCCCACTGCCTGATGAGGTTAGTGCGATAATATTATGCGTGAAGCATAAAGCCTTAGGACCGACCTATGCAGTTATATTATATTATTTACATTAAACGTAATGCTTAATCTAAAAGTGTATTTTCCTGATATTTTTTATACAATGCGATCGGTCATTTATGTATGAATTTCATTATTTCATTTGCACATAAATTGGTAAAAATAATATTAAAACCGAAAAAAATACACATGGCTATGTCGTCATTATTTTATAATATTATATATATAAATATCTAGGTATTTATTTGTAAAACTTTTTTGTAAAAACAAATGTTTTTAAAATTAATATAGGTATTTTTTTCTTCTCTTAAAAATAAAACATTCATGTGCCATAAGTTCACCATCACTGCCCTAGAACCCATGCTTATACAGTGGCATTTTAATTCATGCCTGTTCAATTTCAGCCCGGATAAAGTAAAAAGTTGTATGTAATATTATGTTTAGGTTACTTCACATTACTTATTTCTTAAATAATCATTATCATTAAAGCATTAAATATGTTCAAATATGAATGATAAACAAGATAACTCTCTTAACGTAAAATTGAATTATATTATAAGATACTTTTACCTGTGCAAAGTATGAATAATTAATATTCAAATATTGTTAATAATTTGACCATTTTCTGAAGCTTGAATGATTTTTAAAAATAACCAATTTCAGATAGCATTACTATCTATATTTTTTTATCAATAGACTAACAAACAATTTTTGGACACGGGTGATGGTATTAGTTTAATTACCTCTGTTGTGTTAACTTTTAATTCAACCACAATTAATTCGAAATTTGCCGCAATTTGATTTTCTAATTATTATTTTAAAATTTGTAATTCAAAAAAAAATTTTCATTACAATTATCTGAAATTCGTATTTCCATATTAGGTTTGTTCAATTGATGAAACCAATCCAGAATTAAGTTATTTGGCTTTGCATAGTTTTTAACATTAATCCTAAATTAGTATACAGGTAACTTTGTGTTGAAATTATCATTTGTTTTTCTTTCAAAATTTAGGTTTCGCATATCATGTTATTTGTAATGCAAATTGTTTTATAGAATATTCCGTCCTTTTACATTCTAATTAACAATGTTTTACCGTATGGCAACATGCAACACACATACAGCATGATCTAACGTGTTGGCCCACAGTAAACGGTTTGGTTCAAGAAAACATATTTATTCTACGGCATTTTCATATAATTTTTTTATAAAATATTAATGTAGTTATATAACCGTAATTATTATTTAACAAAATAAAATTTGTATCTTATATTATTCGATCAAACTATAATCATATGAAAATAAATGTGTTTTAACAAATTATTGTGTTTTAATTTTCATGTTCCTTTATTGTCTTCACAAAACCACAAAAAATATACAAAAACTCTTGACAATTCATCTAATGCGTCGATGACATTGAGTTACTTAAGGGGGGACATGCAAAGCATGATCCTGGACATACCTTAAACGTTGTAGATAATCTATTTATATAATTTTGAAGCCTTATTATCCTTTATATTTATTTTAAAAATTTGATATTGTAAACTCGCCCAGTGTCGTCATCGAACTAGCTAACAAGCAAATTGTAAACAATCTACCGAAAAATGTTGAAAGCCAGGCTATTTTACACGCTGGGTCGATATGCGTCTGCGCAGTAGAGCAATAGTGGCGACCTCCCGGTAAAAAAACGAACTACTCAATATGTTCTGTCAAAATAGTACCAAAAATGACAGTTTCAACTCGCTAGCTTGTTGGCTTCTGAGCGAGTGGAAAGTTTTGTGTGTCATCATCACCATCGCACTAGCTGACTTGCCCGCTTTTAAACTCGCTGACAGGCAGCTTGTAAAGTAGCTCAATGTCATTGACGCATAATTAATAATTTGCCAAGATAGTTCATATCTCTTGCCTCTGAGACATAGAAACGTGGTCCACCGATAGTCAGAAACAAAATAGTGTTTAAGTGCAGATTAGATTCAGAAAGATTATTGGCAAAATTTGTGAAAATGGAGTATGGTTACGACAGTTGAATTATGTGTGATGAGTGTTGATTTCATAAGGTTTATTAACTTCATTAGGCAGGATTTCCATGGCTGGGTGTCAAGCGAAAAAGAACCTTTGACCAGCGATTCGACGTAAAGGATTAATAAATTTTTAAATGAACCGTGTACATAAAAAGACAATGATGTTAGAAACAGCCAGGACCATGGCCCCCATAAGGTGGGAGCTGACAGGGCTCTAGCCTGGGGGGCCGGGCTCAGGAGGGGCCTGACGAGATGGGTCGACCAGATTATTGAGATAAACAAACATCACAAATTTGTTTTAATAGTAAAAAAAGTCGCCTTCAATAATGTTATTATTTAAAATTATGTGGTTGTGCAATAAAAATTTTAATTGTGTAGGTATTGATGCTCGACAACTCCATAATTCAAATCGATGTATTAAAATATACAAATATAACACTAAGTATACACATTAATATTACCGCGTACAGCATTTGGAAAATGCTACTGTAGAGCGTCACACTGCCTTTATCCTAAAGGCCTGTTCGGACTGTTCTAGTGATTTGGTAAAAAACCGTGTCTGAACAGACAAATTTACTCGAGTAGTTTAGTAAAATCGCCAGTCCAGTCGATCCATTTTATTCTATTATTTCGGCCGAGTAGCGACCCCCACCACCTCTCACTACGTACTAAAGCCACGAAACAAGTCTGAACAGGCGAGTTCATTAGTCGTCGACTGCCACAGAGATGGCACAGCGTTGGAGCGAAGATACTACTCGAAATAATATAACTTATAGTTATTATACTTCAATGCGAAAAACCGTCACGAACGTGTGTTGATAGATCCGTAGATAAATGGCAATATTTCACAAAAAGCTTGTTATTGAGAGTAGGTAAAGAGGTAGGTACACATTATCCTAGTGTGCATAAAGTACCTATTTATTACCTAAACAAACTACAAAAATACATAGGTAAGCATACAAAAATTTATGCAACCACAAAAATATAATAGGTAGGTATCCTATGTAAATTAGTATTCATCAATAGGAATTTGGAGCATAAATCGATTCAATTACGTCAACGCCGTTTTTGTAACCTGTCATTTGAATTATTTTTGAAGTTACAAGTTTATCTGATAGACGGCAGCACTCTCGTGTCGCGCGAATGGAGTCCGTTTTGAAATATCCGTCGCTCTGCTCATTTTGACACGTCACTCACTAATGCACTGTGTTCGGACACTTTTCTGTTACTAATTCATTAAATCACTAGAACAGTCCGAACAGGCCTTAAGCGATAGGTAGGGGGCGTGCCAAAGATCCTAGCCTGGGGGCCCGCTTCAGAATGTGGGGACCATGGCCAGGACGCACCCTGGTTGTAGTGGCATCAATTAATATAGCTTGGGATCCTAATAACATGGTGATGGATTAAATCATGGTAATATCCTTCCCACATACAATTTAGCTGTTTTTTTTATCAGGAAACGATCCCTACATTGATTTCCCACAATCATGCTATTTATATAATTTTCAGGAGATTTTTAAAGCTACTGAAATTTCCATAGGTATATTATTATTATAAATGAGTCGTATAGTTCTTATATACAATAAGTCCACTTTTAGTCAAAATTGAGATAATGATGACATTTTTTTCACCGGCAGCACTCCACACTAATTAAATGTTGATCAGCTCCTAACGGCGATAAATTCGTATGAAAAGAGAGTTTCAAAATCACGATGAATTCCTATCGGCGATAAGTCCACGGTGCGGTTTGTTCCAAAGTCCGATGAGTCCATGCGACCTTGTGGACAGCCAATTAGCATCGAGCCTTTGCAAAAATCAACATGGTCGTTGTAGCAGTTCGCGAGGTGTGTTGTTTATCAAAAGTGTCTCAAGTTTTTAGTAAAAATACAACGAAATGATGTCTGACCTAACTCAGAATGTTGCTAAAGTGGAAGGAAATACATCAAGGAAACGAGTCATCAATAAGGAATTATGGAAAAAGAACTGGGATCATCGGGAATGGTATTCAAAATACGAATATTTTGCATTGAATGTTGGCAAATACTGGGTGATTGAAAATTTCCCTCGAATTAAATAAGGTGAGTTAGGGTAAGTGCGTCTATGGGTGAAGAGCATCTAGGTTAAATAACTTTTTACTGCAATGAATGTAATTACTGCCGTCGATAGGAATCTCTTTCAAATACATAAATGTAAGCCAACACCCAAAGATGGCATCATAATAATGTTTGATGTGTCCAGTATGACAACTAAAAGTTTGACGTTCGTTTGAAGTCAAAAATCAAGTTGGGAATGTTTTTTTCAATCGATCTTATCTCAACAATCTTTCGTGCTAAGAAGGTGATATTTGGTGAGTACCTTTGTTTTAAATTGTGATTTGTGTTCCGACTGTAAGATTTATGATTAATGCAAATGATTATGTTTTATTGAACTAGGTGCACTTACCCCGCCAAAAATATATCATGGGGTAAGAGCGTCAGATGCACTTACCCCATATTCTCTATTTTTTTTGTATGGACAAGTTTTTGGCTAGTGATGTTCCTTGAAATAAAAAATGTATTGAATTTGTAATTTGTGATACCTAAACATTTTTTAATACAATCTCTAGATTCATACAGTACATTACTTAAAATATAAGGCCACAGATTAAATACCTACCGTGCAGTGCATACTACATATCGACATGACCGATTACTTCATGGAATAACACACCAAATCTAAAATGTTAACTTTTTAGTAGAGCGAAAAAACTTTTCTTTTCTTTCAGAAATAGGAGCATCTCGGCCTGTATTATTGATTTATGAGGTCATACGTCACACTTGACTGTCAGCTTAAGGCTATATCTCAGTTGAGGCATGGTCTAAAAAGATTCTGGCAGAACGAAAAGGCAAATGTCGCATGCCGAACGAAATATAATTTGTCATATAAATCCATCATGCGTCCATTTAATGTTCTGTTTATTGTTCTATTAGTAACAATAATAATATATTCATTGACATGTTTTCTTTTTCAAGTAAATGGGTAACGTTTTTAGTCATCTTTACACGATTTAAGAATTAATACCCCCGTCGCCATCACGAAACAAATTGACGTATTCACACCTCGACATTCGCTCTCAGAATGGCAGCGAGTCCAAAATTTCATCGCGCCTTTAGTTGAAAATTATTTTCCGTTTCACTGATGTATCGTCTTAATAGAAGAAGCAAGAAAAAATAATGTCACAATTTTAAAATTGCCTCCAGAAAGATGCTTGGGATGAATCATTTGTGAAATGGCAGATTACATACACGTAGACTCAAAACTGCTTAAAAATGAATTTTCAAGAATAATCGCAGAAACCTAGAAAAAACTTGACTACCACATAATCAAAAACAGATGATAAAAAGGCGGGATTCAGCCATTTAATTGAAATGTTATAGACTAAGACAAGTTTGACCCTATGATTGACAGTAAAATTATTACGGAAACTCTAATTGATTGTGAACATTGTATTGATCACGGATCATTCGCAATGACACAATCTGCGGATGAATCAACACATCAAAAATCAACAGATTCTTCAATATTTGGCGAGGAAAATAACATACTTATTCAAGCACCTTCTACTTCTAATGAATGAATGACACCAGTGAAATCTACTAAGCGAATACAAATTTTGGATTGTCAAATAATAAAACCGCCAGTAGGAACTACTGATATAAAAAAAAACTGTTGTTGCGGATAAAAAGGGAGGAGCCTGTAAAATTTAAAAAATCAAGCAGCAGAAGTAATAATTACCTATGACGATGTTTTGAACCGTCGTAGGTCAAAATGGAGCTTTTGTTCTATTTTCAAAGCATGATCCTGGACATACCTTAAACGTTGTAGATAATTTATTTATATAATTTTGAAGCCTTATTATCCTTTATATTTATTTTAAACATTTGATGACTGCATAAAGTATTTTTATTACATAAAATAGTATTCTTTTAAACCTCTCGCTCTAATGTTTTAGAATATAGTCATATTTCAGTACATAAATGTGCAGTGGTGTTAAGATTTTTTACATTTATTAATTTTTAAACGCATTTATAAAACCATCAGTATAATTTATATCGACATTATTATAGTGAAATATTTACGATAAAAAATTATATTGATAATCTCTGTGATCCCAAATTTGACAAGAATTAGGCATTTTATTATTAAAAAAATGGGCAAGATTAACACATTTGAAGATAATTCTAAAGATACTCATTATAAGCTATGTCTTTGACCATTCAAGTGCTATAGACGTCCTACGAATAATGATTGCTATATAATAATTATTATTGACCTAAGAATAAGGTAGTGTTTTTTTGAAATACGCCATTTCTTTTGGCATTCCCCAGTGGTTAAGCTACAACATACGGCCGTAGCCATAAATTGACAAACTATAATTGAAGTAAGGAGTAAAATGATGTTAACGCGCGTGTTTGAACATGTACCGTTTAAAAAAAAAAAAAAAACGGTTAGGTTAGGACTTAGGTCATGCAACACATCTAATGAATATGGTAGTCGAAAAAGAGACAGTCAATAAAAATTTAGAAGAGATATTTAAAGAGATCGTTTAAAGTTTCAACATCAGCTTAAAGTTCATCTAGTCAATTTATATGCCGCACTTACCCTAACTCACCTTAATTGTTTTTATTTTAGTTATTTCCGTACTTTTTTGTAATTGTTCTACCTGAACAAAATAAAATCTGTGTGATCGTAAACTTCCCTCGTTTCAAATAATAGTTTTTTTATAATATTTTTTTTCTGTTAAAAATTACTCAGACTACGTTTATATAAAAAAATATTGTGATTAAATTATTGATCGTAAATAAATGTCATTATTATACATAATAGGTACATTTGTGTAAAAGTACATGTTGTTTTTTCAATGTGTGCTTGATCCAGTGCAAGGGCCCAACGGGTTGGGTGAATGGGTAACAACCATTCCTCGTGAAAAAGGGTCTCTTAATATAACCTTCACTCTGTGGAGGTTCATATGCTCTGCTTAGGAGCTAAGATGGTAATTAACTTCTTTTTTTTTACATTTGTGTATCTTTTTCTCTTATCACTTACCTAAAAAACCTTTTAAAGCTACATAACCATGTTAATATTTTTTTGATTTAATTTTAATAATTATTTGTTTATTAGAAGAGGAGAAGACAAAACTTATGTTCAATTCGTTCTAATGCTTTAGGTTTTGGCAGCCCTAACGTAAACTGGTAGGTTGTATGAAACAGTCATTGAAGTGATTCCTAACTTCACCTACGTAGATATTTCTTTAAAATATGTCAAATTGCCTCTGGCATAGGACCTACATTTGCTTGAGGACATTTTTTAATAAATTTCGGAGTATCCATAGACAATATTTTTGTACTGGACCTAGTAAAACACGCTAGGCGAAGTTAGGGAATCGTGCCGTAACTTCGTCCATATAAAAAATAGTGATTTATTGTATTATTTATTATGAAAAGGGTGTTACTTCAATATAAATAAAAATAAACACAATCATTGTGCACTATATAACGTCTATAAGAATTCAAATTGGTGAGTATTTTGGTGCCAAAACGACTTTCTGTTAAAAAACCGGTCAAAGTTAGGGGATTTGACGGTACATCTAAGCTTACGGGCTAGAAATTTGTCTCGCAGTCGATCTGCTCATGTTTGCATGAATCCGTCCAATGATGATTCAGGCCTCATGGCCTTGGATCCTCTGAGGATGCCATGGTTTAGGTGCTAACAACACTATATGGTTTTGGCTGTCACGGCAGAAAATCGAACGGTCAAAATCTGAAACGGCTCTCTTTTCTCACATACGGTTTATGCACGGCTTTTTGCCGTCACGACTCACGAGCAGTGTTGCCATGTCTACTGAAATTTCAGTAGAATAACTAATATTTTTTGGCAATATACTTAATCTACTGATATTTTATGAAATCTACTGGTATTAAGTCGTTCCAAAAAATTTGTAAGTGATAATTATGAAGTCCGCGTGAATTATTTTTGAGCTTTCACAATTTAGTCAAAAAACGAGTCGACTGCGAAAGATCGAGCATTGGCTGCTGGTGTATAAAATATAGCGGTAGTTTTTAAATATTGTTTCTCACTTATTTATCGGATTCGTATCACCATAAGTATGTTGTCATAAGTTGTTCTTATTTTCTAGATTCCCTAGAGATGCTGTTAATCAAGAGAGATGGATTGATATAATAAGAAGATAGTGTTCCCATTCATCGGTTGAAAGGGAATGCTCCCAGCACAATTTTGAAGAACGCTTCTTGTTCGTTACTCCACGATATATGCCTGAAAGGGTGTTGAGACGTGGCGGGTGGTGGAGGGGAAAGCATGTATCCATAGATTTCTAATTCTTTTTTTCCCAATATAATCAATGCTTCGATATTTACAATTAATAAAGCGATTTTTATCATAATGGGTCTATTTTTATTATTTTTGTGTTTACTTATATTTTTCTTTAAGTGAGGTGAGTCGGGGTAAGTGTGACATAGAATTTAATGAGATGAATTTCAACCTGGTTCATGATGAATAGGTATGTTTTAAACAGTTGAAAACTTTACCATATGATCTACAATATCATTACAATTAATATGTACAGAAGGAACCCACTGTATATCTTACTATAATACGACATTTTAATATTTTTTGATTACTAGTCAGCTTGTTACACTTACCCCAATAATGGGGTAAGTGTAACTAAATTCACCATTATTCCAAAAGTTCTTCAAAACCATAACGTATTACATGCATAGAAAGATAATATATCATTTAATGGATATTGATTCTTAAATTAAAACTTTTGTATAGATTTTAAACAAAAATGATCTCTATCATTTTTTTTGGGGTAAGTGTGTCATACTAATGTATGTAGAGCTAGTGATGTCCCGAAACAAAAATGACGTTTTTATTAGGTAGGTACTTAATTATTTAATGTGGTTATCTCAGCAACAGGAGTGGTAGGTAAATCAATCAAAGTCTTTTGAAGATTAACTTATAATTTTATTCGTCTCGAAAGAGCTCAAATACAAAGTATACAATACAGGAATGCAGAGTAACCCTAAAAATAGTCAGTAATTACATGACAAAGACGTAAGCACTTACAGTAAAATCAAAACGATAAAGAGGTTTGTCGATTGTGTGCGGCGTGAGAATAAGTGTACGAAAGAATGAGCTAAATTTGAAATGTTATAATAGCTTCACCAAGAATTAACAGGGTAAAACATTATTTTTTTAGCTCGAAACAGTGAGCATTAACAAATAGTTGATGAAATTTAATATACCTAACATGATTATTTTCGTATTATTACAAAATTAAATAACAATCAGCAAAAATAAAATGTGGATACAAATAGAGAGTAAGATATAAAAGAAAAAATAATAATTAATACACAAAAACATTAAATCTCTAGTAACGTTTTGGGTCTCATTCTCGAATCATTCTTTCGTTTTTACTGTACTTACAATTGAAGTTAAGTGCTTACTTACAAAACTATTTATTCTAACTTAATTATTTCGAATTGCAATATTTGAAATTGCATGACTATCACCTACTGAATATTGTAACCAGAGATTTTTGTTTTGAAAATTATTTCGCCTCTTCGTCCAGTTGATGGTTGAGGCAATATGCAGATGACATCCTCTTCTTTCACTTCGTAAATGTCTTCTACTCTTCGAAATGAAAACATAGTTTCGTTTTCTTTTTTAATCGTCTTAAGTTTTCGAGCAAACTTTGTCAGAATTCTGTCATCTTGCTCATGTTTTATTATAACTCCGACAAAATGTTTCACAGTTTTTTTTATAGTAAATTGTACTACCTACAATCCATTTTCCAATCTCTAACGTTTCTGAATTAGATGCAACTGCAGTATCATCAAACTGATCAAACATTGATATAGTCTTGCATATAATTTTCGCTTTCGTCACTTGATGTCCATGACAAATCTTCTTCCGATGACATGGGTTCGTGTTTTTTTTTTGTTTTGTTGTACTTTTATCGGTTTCAATACCTTCTTCTGCATGTTAGTTTTGTCTTGCAATGGCTTTATTTTCTTTTCTATTAGGACATTATTTTTCATTCGCTCTATAACATCATAAACATGTAATCACTTCTGCTACTGGGGCAACCATTTTTCTCTTATTCTTTATAGGCGCCTTACTACTGATAGAATTCAGCAAAAGTGTTTCAAACAAAATTTTTTCTATATTTTCTGCAGGAAACTTTTGTAACAGTGGCATTTCTATTAAACTTTTGGTAACTTCTTTATTTGGTAATTGAACAACTTTGCAATCCAGAATTATAGGCTTAGAAGAACATTTTTTAGTCAAACAGTCCCCATACAAATTGACGATTTTTTTTTCTTCTTCAGAAAATTCGATTTATAGCGATTTTCGCGAATTCGAAATCAAATTTTCAGAGTCCCTTGGATTTAGAATTATCTAGGTTATACTGGTATACAAATTCTTACATATTATAAACATTTTATTTCAATTACGAACATTTTCGATCTTCGATACTTTGATCGATATAAATAATGCGTCATGTTCCATCACTAGTTAAAATATTGACTTTGCAAATTCATAGAAAATATATGGGGGAAGTGTGACACAATACAAAGGCACTCTTACCCCACGTGTTTACTTTCGTGGGGGAAGTGTGTCTACTTGATTAAAGGTTTCAAATGCTTATAATTCAGTAAAACGATAACACCACGTGAAGCAACGTATCAAAACACATATACTCACCAATTTTTACAACCACAATGTGCAGATTTCCGTGCTTAAAAAAATATTTTAGTAACAGCTACCATCTCACTCGTTAACTTCAAAATGTCGTCTGGAGAATAATCCATGTAGTCACCTCAAAAAACATAGTATTGACACCATTACTGATTATTTTTATAAATCGGTGACTTTGCTATCACCTTTCCATAGATGGCATCATCCAATTTGTAGTAGATACTGAGATATCTTAGTAGCTATACTTACCCCAAAGTTACACTTACCCCGACTCACCTTATATAAATATAGTCGGGAATCTCCTCTTTGTCTTCTCGATCTTGTTCCTCCAGCATTATAAAGAAGCACTTCGTCGTATTCTTCTTTCTCCAAAAACATCTTTAACGTGTCTTTAAGTGATTGTTGAAGGTATGTCAGCTGCTAGCTTATCCCCGTGAATTTCCACTTCTCTAATATCATGTCACCCTTAAAATTTTCGAGCCAACTCGAACTTGTTTTGAAGTTTGAATCTCCACTCAATCTTATTAAAAAATCTCACTTTTTCACATAATAATGGACCATATATTGGCTGTCCAGATGATCGATTTTGAATGTCATCAAAATACACTCTTCGACTTTCCGCTCTAAGCTGCCATCCTCAGAAATTATACAATTCGTGAACTGTGTAATTCCTTCACTTTGTCTATAATCTAAGACTTTGTCTTTATATATCCGAGATCGTTGAGGTGCCGACGCCATATTTATTAGACAAAAAACATCCTGAGTCACCTCTTTTCGAAGTATTGATTATATCCACTTTGTCTTTTAATGATAGTACAAAACGTTTTCTTTTCGATGGCATATTGATAATTTTCAAAATAAATATTTAAATCGTGAAAACCAGGGCTTCGAACTGTTATTTTTTTTCTTTACGGCTCCGAGTTTTATTTGTATTAAAAAATTATTTTCTACCATAAATTTTTAAAATAATATATTATAAATAAAGAGAATTATGTCGTGATGTGTCACACAATCGTGAATCATTTCTTAGCGCTTGGAATTTGACACACATATTTCAAATGAAAAACAACAGCATATTTATTTCGTATCTATATGTATTATGCTTGTCGATTGGTGTTTCCGTCAATGATTAACGATAACTGAAGTGGGGAGCAGGGGGGTGAAAGTTCCATACAGCGAAAGTGACCACCTAATACATCAGAAATGTCGTAGCCGGTCGGTGTTCAAGGTTGCCTGAAATTTCCCAGAAGGCATTCAGGTACTTGGCCCTATTTGCGGCTGCCAAAATGCGTGTTGCAATAATATTATTTCGTAAATCAGGGGAGGTAAACCATAAGTTAGAGTGTTGCCTTGATATGGAGTTTTGATGCGTGATTTGGGGGGGGGAGAGGATGTATTTGATGACGCTACCTATTGTAATTTTCACGTTTGCAAATCTACCAACTTAAAAAAACAAAAAAACAGGTAGGTGTATAAAAAAGGTTACGTTTGAGTAAATTACATACCTACCTATATGAAATGTCCATATTATATTTGCGCATTCTTACAAAAGTGTAAATGGCGATCATTGTCATTTTATATTTTGACATTAAGTACATTTTAAAATTATTGTTTCAGAATCTACATCAATATGTTGACGATCGTTGGGGTTTTGACTGCAAGAATAACACCAAGCGATGAAAATTTATAATGAAACACAATATGAAATAATTAATGAAGTCATCAATCTGCCAGGAAGTGCTGACAAATAATTTCCATGGTGGGAGGCGTTACTATTATTATTATTACATATTTATGTCCTCATAAATTTATGTTGTTATTCGTAATTTGTAAATATGATTATCATTGCAATAAAGTGTACCTATCTGAATTGAAATATCGACTTTTATTAATTTTTGTCACAATTTCATTTTTATAATCATAAATACTTTTTTGGGTTCGGATCTATGGTTCTGTCATAGTTAAAACTTCTAGTCACGCCAATAGACGGTGCCAATTATAGGGGGCATCTTTTTGCATGGAACTTACGAATCTATATATATACGTCTGTTATCTATGGTGGGGAGTAAGATCGTGTTAATGGGTGTGGTTGAACATGTATCGAACTGAAAATACTGATATTTTTTTCCGGTTCGTTTCCGAGAAAAATAACGATTTTTCCAGTTTGAAGCCCTGGAAAAGCCATACAGGGTTCTACATCTGAAAGACAATTCAAAATCCTTGCTTGAAGCCCATGCCAATGTCAACAAATTAAAGCCCAGTAAAAATGCATGAAGAAACACCCAATGAAATCGAGTTCCAAAATGTGTTTGTGTTGCCCAAACCTACCGAGAACCAAAATTATTTGAAATATTTAAATAAAACACAGAAATAAACTTTTAGATATTTTATTACATACTAAATTGGGATAACTTAGGCAAGTATGGTTTTACAATCAACAATAGAAATTCTTTTAACATTGCAAATAAACCGTAGAATAAAATCATTTCAACTTTTAATTATATCCATACAAACTTACATACTGTCAATCATCCTCACAACAATTTTGTTATATTATTTTACCTCATTATCTTGTCGATATTTGAAGCTTTAAAAATTTTTCATTTTAAAAATCATTAAAAGTGGCACTAAACATCTCTAGTTATAATCAATTATACACCCACTTCAAAGTTTCGCAAAAATCAATATTTTTTGCTCTAGCTCAGTTACAATATAAAATTAGTAAAATATTTGAATATTCAATTTCGAACAATGATGGCAGCCGGAATTTAAATTTAGAATAATTCTCTGTTCAAAGATTATTTCAGAATAAAAACAACTCCCACATTCCATAATATCTTTTTGTATAAAGCGCAATCTTTTCAAAATTAACTCGCTAAAATATTTACTAGTTACGCGCGTGTTTACGGCGTCCTGCCACAGAGCGGTTCCAAAATATCTTGAAATCCATCTTTCGGCTCATGATCTGTTACTTTTTTGCGAACCACTCTGTCGGCAAACGAAACTTAGACTATGATAACATAATAAATGTTCTAAAATTATTGGAAAATAATTCATTATTATATTTTCTTGTTTAGATCATGCTGGAATTAATAATTTGTAAATTAGTTTACAAATATTTCAGAATAAGTGTAATCTTTCTCGTTATAAAACGTGAATGAGTTTGGACATACCTTTTTAGGAGGTTTATAAAGCTATCAAGATTTAATTGGATCACACTTCATCGAATGTGCACTATTTGGTATGATGGGTATTGAAAGGGAAAATCATTTTCCCCCTGTGAATTCTCAGAAGAACCTTTTTATATAATCGGTGGAATTGAAATGTTATTTGGCCCATGACTTGGACATAATATTAATCTTATTTGAAGTGTTTAAAGGTTCAAATACATTATCATCACGTCATGTGCTGTCACAGTAAGCTGTTGCTGCGGGAAAAAAATGTATAATGTCGTTTTTCTTGGTATTTAAAATTGCTCCCATCCCGTTACACATTTTGAAAATGTGTTGGCAAAATCTGCCGAAATGGCCAGAACAACAATGAGGTCACCTCACGCGTATCGCACTACATCCCCAACCGCATAACTCAAAGAACATTTTTTATTATGTTCTGCATGCCTACACATTTTCGACTCATGTCAAAATCGCATGTTTTTGGTTTTTAGTGGTTTTCTCTATGGATTTTCTATTAATATTATCTATGGGCTACAGATTGGGTTCCGTTCAAATTATTATCTATGGATGCAATATCGCAAGTTATTTTAACGGTTCGCACACGTAGAAATTGTTAAAATTAATCGAAATTACTTCAATTCAATTCAAAATATTAATAAATTAGAGTTGGTACTCCCCATCATTGAATTTATAGAGAAAGTGATCATTCAAAATATTCTTCGGAATGACGAAACCATAGACTAAATTTGTCACCGTACTAGCATGTGACAGCACGTGACGTGATCATAATGTAATCGCAGCTTAAATTAGATGTGTGATTGGTAATACGGGTAATAACTATTTCGCAGCATTTAATAAAATGCGCACATTATAAAGAAGAATATTATTTCAATAAGATTATAAATAAAGACGGTAAAAATATTATGTATAAGAATAATGTCTTTTTCGAAAAGGATTTCAATGTTGGAAATAATTATTGTTTTTAAGACAATCAGCCTCAGTATAATGCTGGAATTGTTGTTGTTTAGTATTACAGATGCCACCATTTTGTGATTGGTTCGTTAATTATTGTTATTTCACAAAATGGCTGTTTCTATAAAAAAAAAAATGTCTGTTACATTGCGACATTTAATATTCCATCGTTATAAGGCTGTAACAAATTAAGCCATTAAAATTAAACGTTTTGGACAATTGGCTTTTTTATATTACAGAAATTTAATCTATTCCTTTGAAAATAATAATAGCTTTAAAAGATAAGGAATAGTTAAAGTAGGTCTTCTCTTAAATTAATTCAATAAAAAAGGCCACAGTAGAAAATAACTGAGAGAGTCTTCATGAATATAAGTATACTGATATATAAAAAGTTTTTTTTTTTAAAAAAGATCATATATTTGCAATTGTATAGAGATCGCAGAATTCATAAATGAAGGATTTCGATATCTTATAGACAGAGAGAGTCACGCCAAACATTTCTATTTGATCTCAATATTATTAGTTTACTTCTTGTTGTTATTTTTAGATATAGGACTCTAATTCAAAGGCTTAAATATTCACTTAAATTGAATAGACCAATTAATACATATTATAATATATATTCATATTGCATTAATGATAAGTATTACCTAGAATCTTTTATCACTAATTCACTCTGGTTCCTCACGATTCAATTAAATATTTGTCACAATTTAATTACCAATTCATCACTCTTTCCATATTAGTATCAATATTGAACATTCTCTTTTTCATTTATGACAAATTTCTCTCTCATATTACGACGAATATTTATGTTATACATGTTTAAATTTACTAAAAATAGCTTCTATATAAATCCCTTTACATACATGACTGAAAACTCAAAAGCTAGGGTGCTGGAAAAAGTATATTGTTATTACGTTTCTATAGGAAATTAACAATATGTGTAAAATTGACAATTAATAAAAAGGTGTTTAATTTCTAGAATTAACCTACTATGAGTTTACCAATTTGTTTGTAAAGGAGATTTATTTAACACGTAATAATATTAGCTGATTACGGTGGATTGACGTAAATATATCTTTGTAATATTTCATTTACATTATTGCATTTTCAAGAGCAAAGCGTTCAGAATTATGGGCCGATAACAAATCTATACACAATTGTGATACAGGCACACTTTACCAGACTGTATTTCTTTCGGTTATGTAGTCTATATTCAATCAATAACGTAACCGAATTTAAATTTTACGTTATAATTACGTCAGACAATATCTTTGTTTCTTTTAGAATGACACTTAACTTTAGTGTCACTATTTAAGGCTCTGGCACACAGAATGTGATCTGTTGCGGCGGGCAGCGATCTAGTTGTAAACACACAATTGTATCATCTTCGTTACACACAGGGTGATCTGTCGAAGCGAGCCAGTCGTGATCGCAAATGTGCCAGAGCTTTTAGATTAGTAAGTCCGATATTGATTGGCATAGTAGTGTGACGAATCCGAAAAATACTAGGATGATGTGTTCTGGCGTTCTCAGCGATTAGCTTAAATATCACGGCTAACTATTTTGTAGCATTTCTGTATATAAATACTCAACATACACATCTGTTTATTTACTCTCTGATATGAAAAAATTTACCGTATTAGAGAGAGTAATACTTCATGGTTTGTTCTTCCTGGAGTTTATAATTGTGCTGAGACCGCATTTTATTTAAACGGCATTGTTAAATCACTGCGGCCTAAGGGCTTATGATAAGGAACAAATGGGACAGCAACTTTGTGAATCCTAATTGTATGCATATCGTCGGTGTTTTGTAAAAAAGGCGAATTAACCAAAATGCTATTTTACAGGATATTTAACTTTTGTCATTTATTTATTAATTACCTGTGGATGATTATAAATGTTTAAATTTATAATAAAGCTTAGAAAGAATACTGTCTTTATAATATAATATTTTAAAAGGCCTAATATGTCACATTCGCTTTTTATCCGTAACACTAGGTGGATATTTGCCTTACGATTATCGTTTTTCAGTATTTACCTGTGGAGATACAAATTTGCCGTTTTTACACGAAAAATCTAGTGAGGTACATATTGTTTTGTCATTAAAAATGTCAATTTCGCCAAAATGGTTGATTCGCCCCTTTTACAAAACACCGACGATATGCTGACTCCTTTTTATCAAGATTTGATTTGATTTTTCAAAACAATTTTCAATTATAGTAGTGTAAATCACAGAAAGACCCAGGCTTGAGAGAATCATAGAGATGTATTGTGACCACACTTTCGGTATGAGAAGCTAGCACTTTACAACTACAAGGGCCAAGCATTAATAATGGACGCCAGAGGCTTTTCTAGATATTCTGTGTGTTGGAGGTTTTTTGCAGTGAGTCGTATTGCTGTTTGGTTGCCATCCTTCAAAGGAGGACGGCACCATGAGATGTTTTTTAATATCTGATATTCAGGCTGAGAAACCATAGTTACCCATCTATATAACTATCTAATTAGTGAAAATAAAGACTTTTGTAATCAATGGCAAATCGACTGATTTTTATGACTAGGAAAATATACCTGTATCAAATTATAAAAACAATACATTTCATATCATATTTTTTCTTGTAATTTATTTGGGTACAATACCTAAATATACATACATGTAACACATAGGAATTAACTTCATATTATATTGATGATGTTTTATTTTATTAATTATCTCTAAACATATAATGTCATTTGTATGGATTGACCAAAACATGTAAAACACCGAATCTAGCATTCTAAGAATAGTTTTTTTTGTTTTTATATAATATCAATATTGAATTTAAACAAATTGGGCTAATTTGCATTCATAATCCTCATTTTCAATCAATTATACAGGTCAAATAATACTTCTGTATATATTTTGATTAAATATTGCAAGGTTGTATGTAACATTTGGATGCCAACTGTCAATTCATGATGGAAAAACATTACAAACTGGTCTTATATGAGTAACAAACATTATATTACTGAAGTAATAGCACCTGTACACATACATGGATTTACTTGCAACAATAGTGTGTATTTTATACTATCGCGGTAATAACTGTTTACACGTAAAAGTGCTGACTGTCTCAGCTATCTCATACTTTAAAAGTAAGCGAAACGCGATGTTGTCATTTTATTCTGAACTATTTTGATTCATGCAATCTTACAATTTGCACGATAATACGTGTTTACATGAGCATTTTTTTGTTATGGCTGCGACATGTACTGTCAGCAGTAAATCCATACACGTGTAAATAGGGTATAACACTTAAACGGCGCCAACTGTCAATTCATGATGGAAAGACATTACAAGCTGGTCTTATATAAGTAACAAACAACCTATGCTTACTTTTATGATTACAAAGCTGTACTTATGTAACATTTGAATGTTTTTTGCCTATGAAGTACAATTGGAGTGAATATGACGTCCAGGACTTTATTAAAATGTCAGTTAATTGAGTGATGTTTGCAAAATAGCCCAGAGATCGTTGCCCAGCAAATCATATTTGAAAAGTAGTTTTAATGAGTGGTTTATCAATGATATGTCATAATATTTAATATACATTACGATGTGATACAACTACTCAATAATAAAACTGTTATTAAGAAATGTCATTCGCAACATTATTCTCTGCGAGTTAATAATTCAAGCTTTATTGATAAATAGTATAACAAAGAATGTTTTCATAATGAATAATTTTGATTGTCGGTATGAAAACACAATCATTAAAATGCATCCTGTCAACATTAATTATGTATTATAATTAAAATAAATCAATCAGAAATATACAGATAGATAGATAATCATTAATTACGCTACTTGTATGATGGGCAAGAAAAAAAAGTTTAAACACGTCTCATTTATATGTTGTTACTTTCAAAATGACGACAAACAAGGCAGCCTCCTTTGTAACGTAAAAACGCGTGTAAATTAATCTAGCGTAAGTGTACAAATACATTTTTTTAGTGTGATAGCGTCATATATACAAATACAAAAATATAATATTTAATTATGTTTGGACCTGATTGGACATTTCGTATTATACAAAAATTTCAAAGGACAGCATTTTGGCAGTGACTGTTTACTTTTGGTTTTAAAAAAGATATATTTTTTCCGAGGATGAAAAAAGAAGATTATGTCGAAATAGTTGATGTCAGTTCAATTAACCTTTTCTATGCCTCACGATATTACTATGGCAATATCTGACAGGCCGCAGATTTTTAATGACACACGTTGAATGTAGAGCGAAGCTCTTACTACAATCTGCCGTAATACTGCTAATGATAATTTGTGGCTTAGGCCCTCCTCCCACGGCGCAACTGAAATCTGGTGGAACTGGTTGGTTATGGTACTCATAAACTGACCAATGTGATGATTCGCACACGGCGCTACTGAAACCACTTGAAATAATAATCACATAACCTCAAACTGTCAAACTGGACCACCAGCTGTTTTGTACAAAAACCAACAACACGCACGCTGCCGCGTTTACTTGAATAAAATTAGGTTATTTCAATTTTGCTTGTCTTGTACTTTTGACGTCTTGTGTTGTAAATGGTTTTTATAGCATGCCACTTGTTTGCAGTGCTACCAATTTTGGTAAGAAAATATGATTTTTCACCGAATCTAATGATGTTGGTACCACTGTTTTACGGTGACTGGAAACTTGAGAGACCGCGCGACTAGCATGTCGCATCTCTTCGCGACCGTTTTGAAGCCGAGAGATTCCAGTCTCGCCGTCAGCGAGCCGCCATTGAAATACATTAGCTAGATACTGGCTGGAATTTTAGTTTCAGTTCCGACGGACATAAGTTGCGCCGTGGGAGGATGGCCTTAGTATTTCATAATTATTCAAACACAAGTCAGTGTGTTTAATTTTTTAGATTATGCAAATCAATCGACAGTGACTAGTAACTAGAGTTATTAGACTCATTTAGTGCTAACACCGCGACTGGCGCGTTTGGAGTATTTGGCCATTAGATATAATGTTATTTAAATGTGGTAATTAAAAGATCAGCAGTGATTGTGACTCGCTAAAGACATAGAACTGGTTAATATTCCAAATAATTGAGATAAAATTATCATGTAGAAACCATTGCATAGATATATTATTGGAGGTGTAAACCGGCTTTTAACGCCACTTCACATGACCATGTTATTTTCATTCACATTGTGTACAACAATATTAAAATTTAATTTGTGAAAACACTTCAAACAAATCCAACCAGGTCCGCAATGTATATATAATTTTCTCTTGTAAACTTCAATGAGAAGGCAGTAAATTCAACAGTATACAATATAGTCATTTCAAATTTAAAAAATTGAAAATCATGAATAAATTTGAAAATTTTTATAGTTTATATTTTTTATGTGTCAATTTTGTCAACACAGTAAGCACCTACAACTAACTCCGATTGATTCGATATCAATAAAAAAATATGCTTTTGACAATTTAATGAAATCAAACAATAGTTAGGACATTTGGCCAATTAATATCTGTGACCTGCACATTTATTCTATACACAAGGCTACTATCGGTGGTTATCGAGGGTATTTATCATATTTATGTATTGAGGTATTATAATTGTTACAATAAGTTAGTCGTCTAAACTGTCAAAACTGTCTATCTCACTCCAAAAGTTAACATAGCGCTTTTTGCCAGTTCAGAGGGTTAACTTATTGTAACAATTAACCGCCTCAATACATAAATATGATAAACTACCCTCGATAACCGCCGATAGCAGCCTTATGTATAGAATAGATGCGCTGAAAAATTAAAAGTAATCGTTACTGATTTCTTATAATCTGTTTACAAATTCGCTATATTTACGTAATATAAAAAAAATAATGTACTTATAAAGAATTGACCACCAAAAAAGCATACAACAAACACTAAATAAGAGTCTAAAAGATTCTAACGAAATAATTATTGCTTGTGTTCAACTAAACGTTCATCCATAAAAGTTGCAACATTCAATTATAATTTTGCCTTGCTTTATAAATAATTATTGGACATTTTGGCCGATAATTGGGAAACCCCCAATTGATGTAAATTCCAAATTCAAACACCAATTATTTACTTGCGTTAATAAAGCTTTTTATGGGTTGCCCAATTTTTTGACACTGTTGCCTATTTTTATTAGAGACAAGGAGAAGTGCCAGGCGTAATCTTTAACGTTTATATACTTCTTAATAATAATACTTTCAATATGTTCCTATCGTAACCAAAATTCAAATAAGAAAAACCTTTCAATAAAACGGGGGGAAAATAATCTGCGAGGTAAATTAAGGAAAATATTTTTTTCCAGCGGTTTACACTGCCGCGTCTCCATTCCCAGTTGTGGTCGTTCGTTTTGTTTTTGGAAAATATATAAAACTTGCATATAGCAAAGAGGAAATGCAAAATATCTTAAAAATAAAACATTCAATTTTCACCTTATATCTATACATAAATCAGTGAAATTGGCGAAGTCAATTATTGACGCTGGCTGACATTATTTGGTTTACAATGAACATTGATGAATAATATTATGAGTTAACTGGTAATTAAAAACAATTTTACAGACATCTAAAATGTTGGATGTATCAAATTCTCAATAGAAAATGATAGGTAAATTGAATACCCTCATGTGCTGAGAGTAACTATTCATATATAATATGTTTTATAACTGTGCAGGATAAGTTAGGTTAGTTTACCAACAGTTTTGGAAAGTATACATATCCGAACTAAAAAGATAATTAGGATATTAATTCAACGACAATAATTGGCTACACTGATTTCACTAGCCAAAATAACCACACGCCACAACCAATCAATCACTCAACATTCGCTCAATTCTTTTCATTTTCCATTCCATCACGCATCTATTCGGCAATGATCATCTCCTCAGCCTCGCTGACATCACTGGTCGCATCCCCGTTCTTCTCCAAATCACTCGAGCCGTTCAAATCCTTCGCAGAGTCCACACTACTGTGCCGCTGCCCTTTCAAAGTCTTCATCTCTTCGTGTTCATGTTTGTCCGGTGCTCCGTTCACTTCTGATCCGTTCACCTCTCCGTTTTTGAGTTCCTCCGCTCCGTTGACGGAAGCGACACTGCCATTTTGTGATGGCGCGCTACCATTTGTGGCGATGGCTATTTTGCCGAAGTTTGAGATCATTGTTTTGTCATCGTTCTTAGCCGGAGAAGGTCCTCGGCTGGTGATGTCGTGGGGGAATAGTTGAGTGGGGAATGGCAGGGTGAAGGAGGTCCACTCGTCGGTGCCCTCTGCGAGGTATTCCATCGTCGAAAGGAACAGTTTACCTGTGAAAAGAAGACGGTAAAATATTATTATATATCCACTATTTCATGACCGTATTCAGTTAAAACCAAATACTGGTTATTCGACGCTTGCATTTCGATGGTGCTGCTTCATGGTATATACTGAGTTTTGAGAATAGATGGTTGTGGCGGATACTGGGTGTGCGGTGTATACACCAATTAATAGGAGTGACAAGGAGATAAGAGAGCAGACCATGCCGCTTTTCATCACATTGAGAGTGTGGAAACAATAATAGGGCTGGCATGGATGGCCACATGCCACCGATGCCTCATGAGAATATCAACCTGGCCCGCCTGTTCTTCAGGCCAACCAGATTCCAGTGTCCTGGAAGACCTCTAAATACCATCCACAAAGTATATACGGTGGAGCTATAGGATGCTGTCATGACCTGGGAAGACGCAAGAAAATCACACATATGAAAGGTAAGCGGAAAGAAAAATCATTGTTATATTAATTCGGTTTTGAGATGAAGTGAATGAATTTAGTAACTTCCTTGTTATATTATTTATTAACACATACAGCGCTGACGACACGGCTGCCATGTCGGCATTAGATGGCCATTAGCATATTATTTAAATGTGGTAATTAAATATTAATTAACTGGTCCGCAGTGAATGAGTTAAACTTAAGGGGGAGAGGCACGAAAAAAGAGAACCTAGCGGAAAAATACGAAGCTTGCAATTTGAGATTTTTTTTTGATAATTTACAATTTCAACTGTATTAATTAATTATTATGTATTTGAAAACATTAAAAAGATTTTTTAATTTGTTTTTAATTCATCTTTAACATCTTTCTTTCCGCTTACCCTTCAATATGTCAATTGACAAATGGGGAGTGCGATTGGCATTCTTCATTTTGCCCCTAAGCATGTATGGATATGTCCAAACTGAGTTTGGTGGCAAAACTATCATAACCCATTAAGAATTGGAACATGTAATGGTCTGGAGTCAATCTAACTATGTTCGTGCGCCATTTAATATTAGGAAAGAATAAAATTACTCTAATTTACTAATTTTCACTGAGTGAATGGAAATGATTTCACAAAAAGATAAGTTTTGGTAATATTGTGCTATTGTTTCTCACAGGAGCTATCTTACGAAATGAAAATAACCATAGAAGTCTTCTAAAAAGTTACCTGAGAATCCTCCAACTGCGTACAAGCGATCCCCGAGTGAGGCCAAAGCCAACCCGGCCCTGGCTTCCCTCAAAGGAGGGCCTGCCTCCCACGATCCGGCTGCATCCAGGAGTTCAACTGACTTCAGAGAGTGTTGGCCATCGGACCCACCCACGCAAGCCAAATATGTACCAAACGCAGCGACTCCGCATCCACGACGGGGTACCGATAGAGAGGGACCTACAGAAATGGGTATTTGTTTTAGTTATCTTAATTTTTCTATGTAGATATATATAACAGATAGGAATTAAGAATTTTTTTTATCTGTTATGCATATCTGTAACAGTTATCAGGAATCAAAATCATTGATGAACAAATAAACGTCCTCCAAATTTGATGTCTACTAGATAAATATTTTGATTAAAACGATTCAGTTGCTAACCAAAGTGCCAGGCTCCAGGAGTTGTTAATTCTGTCGAATTTATGTCGCCGAAGAGTTCAGTGGAGGTGAGACAACGCCATGCGTCGCAGCCACCTACTGCCCAGAGAGCACCTCCCCACACGCACACACCTGACTGCGAACGACCTGGTGAAAAACGAAGAATATTGAGTCACACATTACATTAAACAATTTTAAGGACACTTGGCAGTTGCCTGCAAGGAAGCAAACCCCGGTCAGTTGTTTACTTGTTGGGATAATGATGAAACGACACTAATACAATCAAAATTATGTAAGAATGTTAAAAATAATATGATATTATTATCATCAATGAATACACAAAGAAACGAAAATAAGTCATTAATTAGGCTTAAAAAAAGCAAATTAGCGGTGATGCTGTTTTGTTCTATATGTCGTGTATGAGATAAGGGAAGAGCAGTATTCTACGTTAAACGTTTTTTATCACAAAAAGAAAACAGAAACCGAAGCAAACGAATCTATCATCAGCGCATTGAATGCCTCTTGGTTAAACTATTCACTGTTTTATTGTATGGAATAATAAGTGATGCCAAGCACCTCTGAAGTAAAAATTAAAGATGTTGAATGTCAAACAGCTTGGCTGGAAACTCTAACAACGCTGCTTTTCAATCATGCGATATACAGGGAGTTAAGATTTCTTGGAATAATCTTTCAAAGGTTGTCTGTGTAGCACGGCTACACCTCAGAGTAATAATATAAAGAGAGTGGGTATCGTTTGGCGAAATAAATCTATGTTTCTTGAACCTCAATTTCAATATTATTATTAACTAACTATGGAAAGTTATACTACCATGTTGCTTCTCAGTACGGCTACCAAATTTCAACACAACAATAATTACCACCATTGGCGGCTCTTTGCTAGATAATTTGGTGGGTCAGTTTTAAATAATTTTATATTATTTTAATTTGCCTTTTCGTTGTACACTTAAAAGACGTATAGCAAATTGGCTTTTTATACATTATAAAAGAAGTGCTATAAATTGTTAGATAGTTAGATTAAAAAGATAGGTACCTACTTACCCTTCAAAAAATGTCTATTTTCACATCAAACAATCAAAAATATTTAATAAAAACTCCGTAGCTTTTTAGCTTCATTTTTCATTTGTCACTATCAGAAAAAGTGTTGTGTACTGTTATGAAATGGCGGGATCATTTATATATAAACACTTTATATATTTCCACTGCTTTAGAAGGTAACTTTTATGATTGATATAGCAGATTACATTTTAAAGGGTAACATTTATACAATGGTTTAACTGTTTAACACAATGAATGCAGTCGATGCGTTTTAGTCAAAGGTTGTATTTAAACTAAACTAAAAAGCTATTTTTGGTTGAGTACTATAATATTACAAAATAAACAATGACATTGCATATGAAACTTTCAGACAACAATAGGAAGTTTGAAATAATAAAAATATAAAAAGGTTAACCAGATAAAAATAATATGGTTGAAACAATGCTTGGTAGGTAATACAATACATGCTCGATAAAATTGCAAGGCAATAATAATTAATAACAGAACAACATTTTATACCTGTTTTCTTTAACACACTGAAAAATGTATTGTTATCTCTTTCTTGGACAATGACGAAAATCTTGCCTATGCTGCGTCAAAACAAATTAAAAAAAAGACTGGCGAAATGTGTGCTTTCTCCGTTTCACATATGGAAAATGAGAAAGAAAGAGAAATATTTAGAAATATTTTATCCCGGCGTATTCCCAAATGACCCAAGGTATAGCGACCGAGCGGATTCCTTTTGTTTGAATTTTATACACACAGTTCGTTCGTCCGTGTGCGTCTCGCCTTGACGTGTTAGCCGATAATTATTATAATAAATTGTACCTACATCTTAGATTATAACCTACATAGATTATTTTTGGAGGGTCATTGACCAATTGACCTAAAGGATCAGCCGCCATTGATTACCACTAACTTTATATTTAACACTAGAACAATAAATTTCAAAAAACGCATGCTCGAAGTTTTTAAATGAATGTATCCATTCAAATCAATATTTACCGGCGACATGACAAAAAATATTTAATTCAGCCGTAGAAATTCTATCTTACTCAAACGCATATTGCGGAGATACAAATAAGCGTGCCAAATGTTTACTCACTCGCACTTATGGTTCGTTTTTGTTCAGGCCTTGGGCTACATGCATTTCGATAACAGTGAACATTTTGTATAAAAAAAATAAATCCCCCTACTGAAATATTATTCTTTTTTACTTTAAAACAAAGTAGGTATCTGGCGATGAAAAGCAGATAAGGTTTTTGGACGGTTTAATAGCAGTCAATTCGAATCCCACATCTTAACAAATTTACATGTTGTTTATCAACTGTATGTATTTGGACCTACAGCATGGACATTTCTTATAAAAGAAAACCTCTTCGGGAGACGGCCAAGGTCCACATCGGATTGCAGAGCCAATGAAAAAAAATGACAGAAACCAACCTGCATTGAGTGGTGCCATCTCAGTCCACTGGTCTTCCTGAGTGTTGTAGACGTGGCAGTCGCGAACCCCCGCCTGCCCCGCCCAACCTCCCACGCAGAATAGTCTCCCCTCTGGCCCACTGCAGACTCCTGCATAGCTGCGGGCCAGCGGTAGTTTGGCTCGTTTCGACCACGCTTTCTTGCGTTGGACAATCATTGGCGTTGCTGTGCCTGCATAATAAACAAGATAGCGTTCATAATAATCACGTGAAATATTGAAGGAAATCTACTTAAATAATTACCCAATGTTTTCATAATAATATCGTCATTGTTCTGGCAGAAGACACTAATTCGAAAAAATGACATATTGAGTTAGTTATACCAAAATGTTCTTTATTTCAAACTTTACCGTCTGGAAGCCTTCTTAATAAATAAACATCTTTATTTTAAAGTCATCCTTTTTACGATTCCTTAATAAACTCACATTATAGACCATTTCAAACATTTTAACAACTTCAAAGTCAAATTATTCAAAACTAGTATTCTCCAGTTAGTGTGTTCTGCCAGAATAGAGACGATAAATATTCTATTTAGATACATAGTGAATAAAGTTTTAATGTATTTTCACTCAGTGACCTTCCAATAAAAAGAATAGTTCATACAAAAATCACAATATGGAAACAAAAGTGAGTGTGTGATGAGCACATGAAAGTTTTTGTTTTGCTATTCATTTTCTCCGCATACTCACAGTTATTAGTCCGTTACATTGGCTCTGTAACATATGTATATATATAATAATGTAAAAGATAAAATAGATGATGTGTTTAATTAAAATGTCAACAGGCGATTTCTGTTCTGTTATTGTTTCAATTTCTATGAGAGTCTTATCGATATCTCATGGTTGGTCGGCCAACTCAATTTTAGATATTTTAGAGATAAAAGAATATTTTTTATTGATTTATGGTTTGGTCGGCAGGGTTAATGAGTTTAAAAAAAAATAATCAACACCACCTGTAAAGGTGTTTATATTTGGAAGAGTTTAATTGAATTTTAAAAACTAGCCAACACCATCTGCAAATTGCATTCTTACGGGACGAATTAACGAAAATACAACGTAGCCCATTCATTGAACACAGCAAGCAAAAGAGGCGCACGCTGTTTTACTTTATCCGCTTCTGGACGCGTTGTCGATAGACGGGCATGGTAGGCATTATTTAATAACAGTGAACTCATTGTTTAGTTGCTGCGTGTCCGATATTTTGCTGGTAGAATGATGTCATGGTGAATATTAATTACAAGCCCCGAGAAATAATATAATATTTTTATTGCTTTGTTATGAGAGACGCTGATAATAATAATTATTTTGAGCTTTTCGTGCCCCTTATTACATAGGTGAAGGGTAATGCGCGGGTGGGAGGGGGCCTACTTCGTGGTGAGCGCCCCGAACGCGGCTTCTAGTGGGCTTCGTCACTTAGTCCAATGAAAACAAATAAGTATGACTGACAAAAGTTTAGTTTGTTCTATTTATGTCGAATCTTAATAACCTACCTCGACCCCTGTACTGTATTGTCACATATGTGACAGACTTAATGATGCATTTGGTAAAGCGCTTGACTGTCAACAGAAAGGTTGGTGGTTTGAGGAATCTGACCTACCGTGAATGTTATTTAATGTTCGAATTGGTTATAATGTTTTTTTTTTGTTAGATCTACCGGCAAAATTCCTGTACCGTTGTATAAAAAAGTTACACTAAAAATAAGTAACTAGGTCTGTGGCAGTGTTGTGCTTACAAATATCCAAATAAAATAAATCAAGACGGTTACTCACCATTTGTGCCATTAGTTGTACCATTGGTGTTGCCATTGTGTTCGTCGGTTGAGAGTGGAGGCGTGTCAATGCTGCCGGACTGACTCTCGAGGGAGGCTGACATGGAGCGCCCTCCGTCCGCCTCCCTCTGGTACATCTCCACGCTATCCAGCTCTAGGTGGCCGTCGCTGCCTCCAACTGCGTATATCCGGTCGCCGATCTGGAAGCCAAAGCATTATTGTAAAACCAGCCACGATGAAATTAATATTACGACAGTATATCTTCAAGAAATCTTTAGTGTTGTGCCAATTGAAAAACTTTTTGAATAAATAATAATTGCAGGTCATCATCGTTCAATGATATAGACTTATCTATACCCTGCACTAATATATCTTTTAAATTATTTTATCACTTCATATCAAGCCATTAAATCATACACCATGATGTTTAGTTTACATGAGTCGAGCCCATAAAAAACTTCTAATATGCACTCATTAAAATGCTGTGCCAACCATCAACAAATGGCAGTTTATTTTTACTGTGTTCGATTTTCTATACATTTACACAGCTATAGAGATGATTAAATTAAAACAATGAAAGATTTGAAGGCCATATCGAAACATGGAACACATTTAAAATCGAAAAAAAATAATATTAATTTTCACAAAGTTAATTTTAAATTCAATAGCTGGTAACACCATTACAGACTAAATAATAATATCATCGCTATAGTTACAAAAAGTCTTATGTTCAAAACATTTTAAAACAAAAAAACATTTCATATTTACTGTGTGAAAAAAATGGTAACACAAATTTACTTTTTATTATATTAAAAGTGGTCCAATTCAATAACTCCCAAATGTATGCCAGTTATTACTTCAAAATACCTTCTGTTAAAAGGTGTATTTATTGACTATTTACTGAGCATTAAAGCATTATTTAGTAATTGTTTCAATTTCACAATTTCCATTGTTTTCTGTTGTGATAGAAAGCAACCAGATTTACAATATATGTTGAGCTTTTTGTAATTACAGTGACGATACTAACAAACGGAGTAGTAACACTAATTTACAGTATACATGTATGTATCTAAAATTGTTACATGTAAATTGTACGTAAAACATTTCACAGTGGCACAGTTCGCCGTCTTTCTTATCGGAAAGAGATGACCATATACTATAAAGCAGAGGTCGGCACCATGCCCAGAATTCATACCTATTTATGAAATGAGAGGTGAAATAGAGTATTTTAAATAAAATTGTCCTATATGGTATGTCACAATTATACACGTCGGTCCTTTTCTAACGCATGTTACAGTATTGCATAAGTCAATGAAGGAATAAGACAGAGATACGTATCGATGAAGAAATTTTCAAAGTCGAGTGTGAACACATGACGCATAACAGATAAGACGGGGTAACAAAAAAAGTATTCAAACCACAAAATTTATTCGTGTCTATCAATATAATATATTAAACTGCAAAATTCTTCAAGTAAAAAAATTAATTTGTCTGAACAAAAATTTATGTCAACAGCACTGGATCCGAGAGTATAGGTGTGGAAAACGTAACTTTTTCTGTCAAAAAAGCGAAATCATCTTATTTAAAACATATTCGCAAGTATTTGATATTGAATATACGTATTTGTTGTACCATAAAACTTATGTAGTTGCACTAAAAGCCGGCTGACAAGAACATGTTCAACTCGAAATTTGACGTAAATGAAAAATATTTGTCAAAATAATTGCTTATACTTAAGATTTAATATATAATTTTATTAAAATTGTAATTCTGACTTCCAACATTTGGCACAGAGGTGCGGAAGAAGTTTCCCAAGCTGGTCCAACTGGTAAGAAATAACTTCACATCGATTCGATATCTATTCATCATACAATCAACTCAAAATAAATTTTGAAGTGAATTAAAGATGTATAGCGAACAGTATATTATACTTGATACTCCTATATTAAAATTTGATACAACCTGTTCTATAATAATCGCTGTGCTTGATCGTACTTTGGTATATAGAGATTGTACACAATCTATTTTTGAATCAAAATCTTTGTCCACCTTGTCTTTTAAGGTGGTGCAATAAATCAACTACAAAAACTGTCAGACGTACACACGGCAATAGACCATATTTTGCTACCATCTTTAAGTAAAGGTTCACAGATCCCTGTAAAGTGAACAACCTTCTACAATACTGACACACTTTGCATTTACCTCAGGAACATCATTGTATGTTTTCTTCAACAAATAATGCACAAGAATTAAGAATGTAGTAATCTTTATTGAAAGCACAACATTGCGGGTGGGTTCATTTCCCACCCAGTATAAGTATTTTGTAAAAATCGTATGTTTCTAATTCTAACTCAAATTACGAAATTTTCAATCTAGAAAAGAACATAGGTAAGTAACAATGCCGTTAATACTTTTCGTTTTTATACTGCGTACTCTTGACTAAAAAAGCTGCAGCAGTAGCTCATTGAACATTAAATTTGATGAAACAACTTTACGAGCTCAAATAGTTACGCTAATCTAGAAATTGTCCACAGAATTTTCAGTAAACAAAATCATTCCGCTTGCAAGTGTTTAGTGGAGAGGGAAAACTGAAGTTGACAGTATTAGATGATTAGTGAGGTATCGAAACACAAACTTCTTTTAGATTCAATTATAATTGTCATTATTCACATTTATAGCATCACGTTAATATGATTGTAATTACTTATTCCGTGTGATTCCTTTATAATGTTTTATTTCTGAGGAACATTATAGTATTTAATTATAATAGATAGGTATACTAAAATAATTATAACAAGTATACGAAATACCGTAATTAAACATCATAAAATAGTTACCAAACAAAATAAATATGTATTTATTAGTTAGCACATTTTTTTTGTATATCGTCGCAACGCATATTCATTTTTTATGAGTAAGACATAAAATTTAAGTTAGGCTAAGAACAATAGAAGTATTGTGTATTGAAATAGGCCAAATAGGGTAACCCCCCAGTGCAAAAATATATTGTTTGTGAGCAGTTCTGTTAAAAGTTAATTTCAGTTTATTTATACCGCATGTTACATAATCGGTAAGCACTAATCCAGTGTTTCCCAACGTGGGGTGTACGCCCCACCGGGGGGCAATGTGCAAATCATTAAATATTTGGTACATTTTTTTTTGTTAAAAATGCATTTTCGAAAATATTTTTTTTATATTGCAACCATGACTTCTCGCAAAAATTACTGTTGCCATTCCCATCATAATATTTAGTTGAATGCGGCGCTTTAGCGCTGTAAATCATATGTTACCGAAAAAAATCGTTTTTTCACAAACTGTGGAGATTTAAGATTAAAATTGACCAAATTAGTCCTCACATAAAAACTCTTTGCAGCTCACATCAAGCATAAGGATCGCACTATTTTTTTTCCGAGTTGTACATCTAATATAATATTTATTATACATAGGTAGGTACTTACTTACGAAAGTAAAATTGTAAATAGTATTTATTACCTATGTGCATTTTTTTATTTTAAGCAATTCATTTTTTTCAGAATTTATTAGTTAACTATGAAATTTTGATAGGGGGAGCATGGAGATTTTTCGTATTTCTGCATTGAACGCGAAAACAATATAATATGTTTAAAATGTACATTAACAGTTATTTTAGGCTTTTAGGGAGTGCGTCCTAATAAATCATTACACAAAAAGGCACCCAGAATACAATCAAATTTACGCATAGGCACAACAAACATTCCAGTACAATTTGAAACTTTAGGTTAGGTTAAATTGTATTGGTCTTAGTTAAGTGCATCTTTAAGAATTAATGACAGTGAATGAAATAGGTGTGGGGTTAAAGTGGTTAGACTCTTGTTAGATTGTTCGAAAAATCGGGATCGCAATTATGTAAGATATTATTGTGTCATGTTGTTTAATTTCGTGTGGTCACCAGAGTAATTATTATGTCCTGTATAGATTGCTCTGTTTGAAGACGGAGCGTTAAAAATACTCTCTTCTATATTTTAGAAGTCGAAATCTTGGGCATGATGCCGACCCTTGCTATAAAGTCTCCAATTTCATGAGATTCAATGTGATCATTAATTCAATTTACATAGCTGATTTTGACAAAATTCATGAATTCAAGAATTAAAACCTAACCTAACCTAACAAATAATCCAGTATATCAGCTATTTTCAAAATTTGTTTGCTGCTGGCTTCCAGACTATAACCGTGTTATGTGAGTACTATACGACCCAAAAAGGGTCAGTCTTTAATATACGGCCATATATTTCTGATACAACATTTCACGGTGAAGTGTGATACGGCGAACTGCATACGTACAAGTTTCCGGATACTATCTAAAATATTGTTTTCCAAAAATCAGTTTGCTCTCATTTATAATAATGATAAAATTACAAGAATTAGTACTTATTATAATCTTTCATATTATCAGGTAGGTATTAAGAAAGTTAAAAAAAGACACAATTTCGTTTACGTACGATGCATCATAATTTACCTTTTAATAACTGTTACAATATGTGATATTGACCTGTGCAATGTTGAATCTTCCTCTCTGTTGCCTCATGTCGGGCAGTCGGGTCCATCTGTTCCGCTCCGGGTCGTAACTCTCCACGGAATTCAGGCAGTCGTACCTGTCATATCCACCTGGAAACAACAATATTCTATCAAATCAACAATCATTTTGAACATGCTTTTGTGTATGTTATCAACACAACCTTATAAGGTGAAAAGATAGAAATATATACATGGTGTTTGGTTAATTTTGACTTGTCTGTCCTGGCTGATAACTGTCACCGGTAATTAGTGGTTTCATCTCACAAAGGGTACAACCGTAATGTGAATTATGTAGGTGGGTGGGTTAAACCAGATTTTAGGTAAACACTGTTTATTAACTTTTAAAATAGGCTAATCTTAGCACACTCTTTGTATACCTACTTCCTAGAATTTATTCTTGTATTTTTCCTTAGGTACCTATCATTTAAATACCATAAAAAAAAATTCTTTGGCTATTCATATTATGTTACATGACATGCTGAGATTAAATTGTATGTAAAATGTTAAACTGAATACAAAAAATATACACAAACTAAATTTCGAATAACAATAATTTGCATCTATTCAATGTTATGAATTATGGTATGGCGATATAATTTATTAGTCATGATCTATAAAAGGGTTTTAACGCACGTTGAAAGGTTTTTTTGTTTTTTAAACAATGTTTAATCCTAAGAACATCATATCGTCGATAATTTTCTACAAACACGTATCTAAAAAAATACAACTTTTCAGGAGAGGCAAATAACACCTTTATTCTCTCAGTTTTTAATTTAGAAATAAATTTTCTTCTATGAAATGTCCATTTAGTATAGTTACACATATTTTCATGAAAAAACTGTTATGTTTCTTCAATTTATCGCACTATACTTTCTACCGATCAGTCATATTGTCGAAGATACGAGAATGCGTAGCAACTTTACTGAGAATATTACTGCAGTAAACACGTATCTTGACTTACGAGAAAGAGCTTCAGTGTAATCATCTGTTGGAGTTCAGTATTCTGTATACTTACAAACACGTAACTCAAGATACGAGTTTATAATATTTAGAAGTCTTTTATTGTGATACGAGTTTTTGTAATTGCTTAAATCTATTATGTTTTGAGATACGTGTTAGTGGAATATGTGCATATTCAAATTCTGAATTTATTACACCAAACAACTCAAAACTGACAAAAATTGAGATACGTGTTTGTAGAAAATTACCGACGATATGGGCCTCCACAGAGTGGGGGGTGTATTGACAGATTTTTATTTTCACGAGAAATGGATGTTAGCCGCTCCCTCAACTAATTAGGTCCATACTCTAATCCCTAATCCAAAATATAGAATGAAAAACAACATGTGAATTTGCCAGACACGTTAACTGTCTAGTATGAAAGGTGAAACATCGCGTCATTTAACAATAATAATATTAGGAAATGCTCATAGTCAGCAGAAAGATCAATGGTTGACGCGGAAGAAGGAGGTTGCATATACGATGCTTCGACCAAGTGAAGGATGCAAAAAGTCTCTCAATACCTTCAGCCATGCGGAAGGCAGAATACGGGGATTTCTAGAGGGATATAACTAAGATATTCGAAAGGAGTCACGCTCTGAAACAGTAATGAATACAAAAACGAAGAACAAAGCCAAAAGTCATTTACATACCACAGACAATCAGTTTCCCGTCCATGACGGCCATTCCATGCGCACACCTGGGGCTCTCCAGTTGAGCCAGTGCAAGCGCCGCCACAATGGCGCCTGAGGTGTCGATGAGTGCTGAAGGTGAGGCACAGATCGTCACTCCGTTAGCGTTCACGCTCGCGCTGAGAGGTGACGGCAGGGGTGACTCGTTCAAGCGGAGGGATGCCGATAGCAATGCCAGATGACCGTCTAATGCTGATAAGGATAGGAATGTGTGTTCTGGAAATAAAAACAAAAATATTATTGTTATGTGATATGCATTGAGCGATTATTACTATTATACAACAATGTTATGGCTGCGATTTCGCACTATAGCACTGTCAACATCACCAGCCTGTATCTATCCACTGCTAGATGAAGGTCTCTCCAAGCTGATTCCAGTTCTCTTGGTCCTGTGCATTGCGTTGCCACGTACTTCGGCAGAACTTTATCATTTCATCAATCCAGCGGTCTCTAGGTCCACCTTGCGGACGTTTTGCACCTCTTGGGTACCACTGGATGACTAGATTTGTCCAACGATTATCCCTTCTTCGAGCTGTATGTCCAGCCCATTTCCATTTGAAGCCTTTAGCGAACTCTATTACATCGCAAACCCTTGTCTGTTTCCTTATAAAGTCGTTCCTCTTTTTGTCCTTTCGCGTTATGCCCAGCATGCACCTCTCCATACCATGTTGTGCTACTCTAAGTTTCTGGATCTCTCTTTTACTACGGGTCCATGTTTCACATGCATGATTACGGGAAGCACACACTGGTTGAACACTTTGCGCTTTAGGCACAGTGGAAGGTCACTTTTGAAGACATTATTCAGGCGGCCAAAAGCACTCCAGCCTAGCATTTTTACTCTGCGAACAATTTCATCAAATATAAATCCATCTATAGACACTTGTTGTCCCAGATAGATGTAGTTTTTCACCTGTTTATAGCACTGGATGTGGTGTAAAAGATGGAAGCAGGGGCCAGGAATATAGCTATGTATGTGAATGAGCGGGGAGATTTATAGTAGAGTATCCTCATTTGTTTGCCTACTTGCTTTGGGAATCTTTGAAGGTAGCATGGAACAGTACATAGTTTTTGTTTTTAATAAAGATCAAGGTTTTGCAATAATTATTTTTTAAATATATTTCTTTAACTGTTAATCCATGTCAAACTCATACAAAGCCATAAGCTATAATTTAGTATATGATCAAATTAACATGATCAACTCAAATTAAATAATTAAAAAAAACGGATTAGTAAATGATAAATAATCTAATCACCTGCAACTTTTTCACTGGCGATGACAGCCCAGTCATCACCGGGTTGTCGGTGAGCTCTCTCCATGATGTCTCTTGAGTATACGGCGCTTCGTCCACCACCGTTTCCATTCGCACCGTTGCTTGCGGCTCCACCATTGCCGTTGCGTTTGCCATCTAAAAAAAAATGCATAAATGACAACAAATACATATAATTGACTCTGGGGATCCTATTCATTGTTTGGAAATTTAGAAATACGTAGGTGTCAATTGAATGTTGTCATTACTATAGATGCAGCAGTTAACATTTTACTTCTAAAAAAATTAGACAAAGTGGGTACCTAATTAAATCAAGTTTGATAAAAGTCAGCAAATTTTGATTGCTAAATAAAAAATGATATAATTTTTCTATCAAAATGTAATGTATCATTATATTTAACAATTATTAATGATAATGTCTATGCAGAATTTTTCCAGAATAGTGACATAAAGATACATACTCAAAATGTTGTAGTCATTTTTGCTGAAAGGACACAGTGTGGATGTATCTTAAGGCTATACCTCAGCTGAGGCATGGTCTAAAAAGATCGTGACTACGCGATGCTCAGATTGCGGGTCGCGGGTGCAAATGACGCAAGCCGAACGAAATATAATTTGTCATAAAAGTTCAACATGCGTCCTTTTTATGTTGTGTTTATTATTATATTCGTAATAATAATAGTATATTCATTGATATGTTTTCTTTTTCAAGTACATGCGGAACGTTTTTTTGTCATCTTTACACGATTTAAGAATATTTTCAACCGACTCCATCACAAAAGAAATTGACGTGCGAACAGGTCGACTATCCCTCTCCGAATGGCAACGTGCTGCAAAATTTCGTTCCACATAGTGTTGAAAATTATTTGCCGTTTCACTTATGTACGCTCTTAATGTCGGCATTGTTTGCATACAATTAAACATATCATTTCTCACTCTTGGACTCAATGTGTGCAGCAAGCCTTTACATAAAAATTGGAAATAGACTTTTGAATCCGTTGGTGAAGTGGTTGATGGTGTCAGTCTCGAATCCAGCGTCTGGTAAAAATTATGTTTGTTGGATCCAGAGCTAGGACCCGATTAACCGTTCATTATAAAAAGTCTGTTAATATAATTTCATCTCTGTTGTAGCGAAAACGGAATGTATTATTATATACATTTTTAATGATAATACATGAGTTTAGTTATTAGATATTGCACATACTTTTGGTGGGTGGACACTTGAGCAGCATCCGCCGGTACTCCTGCAGCAGCTGTGTGTCGGAATGGGCAGGAGGGAGGCCGGCGCAGTCTCGTAGACCACGCCCACCAGCAATGTAAAGTAAATGCGTTCGGCCGACAAACGAGCTCACCTGAGAAACATCAAAGAAAATGGTTGAAGGACTTCGATAGCTAATAGGACAACATAATAAATTAATTATTACCATTGTTTCGGTTCTCTTAATGAGAATCGTTAAATGTCAGCAAAGAGTGAAGTACTTAGGCACATTTTCGACAAAGTAATGTGTATATCATGGGGTTGCTGCCGAAAGTTAGTAAGTAATAATTTAGGTATTTAGAGTTAACAACGGATTATGTGTATATCTGACCTGTTAATTAATATTTAATTACCATATTTAAATATCATGTTAATTATATCTAATGGCCAACTAATGCAAACTCAGTGAAAAACAATGTACAGCTAATTTAATGATTTAAGTCTTAGCCTAATTATCAGGTTCATTTTCAAATATAAAAGCCGTTTCTTCATAAGAGAAAGTTCTTCTTCCAACAGTTTTGAGTACAATAATATGATTGATCAGCTTACAGCGAGTTGTTCATCGGTGATGAGGTCGCGGAGCCATTGCAGTAGCAGCTCGGCCAAAATGGAATGTTCCATGAGGTCCATGTCTTTGCGGGCCGTGTAAAGTACTTCCACCTGGACCAACGGTAGAGCCGACAGAGTACTGCTTTTATACAGTGATGAAAACTGAAAGAAACAGGATTATCATGAAAAAAATTAACCATGTTACACAAAAGATTGGAATTTTGACTGGAAACTTCCATACGAATCAATTATTAATACTCCACTCACACAATAATGGAATATTGGTTGTAATCAAAGATGTTAAATCTCATTCCAGATGGAGCTTGCTGTGGTTTCCTCATAAAAATCGCTAAATAAATATATTTTGAAGTACTGCAGTATGAAAAGATTAAGATTTTCTTTTTATTATTTAAAACTTACATTCTCCGCAATGTATTTGTCAACTGTGCATCTGGCTGACCCGTGAAGGCCAGGGAGGGCCCTCACGGAGAGGCAGGTGTCTCTTGCCAGCCAAGCCCCGGCGAGGAATCGGCCGCAGCGCTTTACCACTTCATCCATGCGTAGTTGCCACGCGCACAGGTATACTGAACGCACCTGCAGAGTGAAATGGAACATTATTTAAAAGGTATAAAAGAAGAGATTTGTCAAAAAAGTGTATTATAGTCTTATATATCACTGGCCATTTCTGAGTGAATGATTTATGACTATGCATAGAGGCCTAGATGAATGACAGGGTTTACTTATAAAATCTGAACTGCATAATATACCTGATGGGCAGGAACGGATAGTTTTCCTGTGTAGGCATAGTCAACGAGGCAGAGAAGAGCTTTCCTCTCGCATGGACCACTCAGTTTGTAGGAGAGGGGTAAGACCACGGCGCCGGAGCCTCCGGTTCGGTCCTGCAAAATGTTTACATTGAAGTTAGCTAGAATGTTTAAAATGTTACCAGGAAAATTAGAAAAAGGATGCGTTAAAAAATAATAATGGACTCAGATGTAAACCTTGCGGTACATCATGCTCAAAAACAATAATTATAATCTGCAGTTAAGCATTATGGTGGAGTATTCAATGTAGAATATACCTGATCTGTTGTGAAGAGTTCGAAGAGGTAGGGTGATGCGGCAGCCAGGACAGCCCGGTGTGCCGGAACCTCCGCGCAGCCCGTCTGGAAGAAACACTCCACAAATCAGTAGACAATTACCTCACTCTACACAATTGAATTTATTTCCATGTCCACCACCAGCATAGGCCCCGCAGTCGGATAACTGATGTCCGGCATCAAGTATGAAACAATGATTATGCTTCTCATGATCATCTCAAGAGATTCTTTCCGAGACTTGATTCATGATATAATACATAATAAAACGAAAAAGACAGAAAAGTTAATCATTGATAAGTAATTCAAGTTTTTGTGCGAAATATCCCTAGGATAAAAAAGCCGTCCTACGGTCGTACTCGAGGGACACTAAACGCCCACAGGAATGCCCTAAAACTCGCTGGAAAGACAAGCTTATAAAGTAGGTATGGTGGATGCGCACGTGGCAGCAAAGAACTAGAGAACTTTTTTGACTCTACAATCTAGTATGGACCTAAGCCGCATTCTGCGCATCTATTATATACACAAAAGACTGCTATCAGCATCTATTGAGGATAGTTTTTCATATGTTTCGAAGTATTATAATTGTTACAATAAGTTAGCCGTCTAAACAGTCAACTCTAAAATTTAGCACATCAAAGAGAAGTGCTGATACTTTTATACAAAACTACCCTCAATAGCTGCCGATAGCAGTCTTGTGTATAGAATAGATGACTGAAGAGGTTTAACAGTTTATTTTATGAGAAATGGTTACACATCTATTCACACTCTGGATTCAAACACATAAATTACAAGAACAACTTGTGAATTTGCCAGATGCCGGATGCGAATTTATGATATCCGGCTTGACTGAACACCTTTACGAAATAATAATCTTTACTTTTTTTGTCAATGGCTAACGCCCCTGATGGTCCACTTACTCCACATGATTATTGTCCTAGCTGACATTGTCCATAATACGTAATCATTCAAATTCCTACGGTATTAATCGGTTTCTCTTTTCGCATGGCATTGCAAATATTTCAAATGCCTTGACAAATTAAGCCTGGTTAGTCAATCAGTCCTTGTCTCTGATTATGTATTACGTTTCCCCATATAGATGGTCTGAATTCATTTGTTACTACATTTCTTTCTAACTTGTAAGGTAAAATGAATTTTTTGAATCGGCATCACATATCACAAAATATAATATGTAGTTTTGGTCTCTCTATAGTAGGGCGAAGGGTGGAGGTTGGCTGTTAAGATCTAACATACATGGTGCACACTAAACTTTGTTAGTCATATGTATTTGTTTTTATTGAACTAAAACTACAAATTGCAGATAGTGTTGTATCTGTTTTGAAACCAAGCCATAATAGATAATGGTCAAAAAATATTTTATATTATGGTTTGGTTTCATCATCATCATCAGCCTGAATCTATCCCTCTATCTCTCCAAGCTGATTCCACTTCTCTCGGTCATGTGCGTTGCGTTGTCACGTACTTCCGCAGAAATTAACTAATTCATCGATCCAGCGGTTTCTAGGTTTACCTTGTGGACGTTTTGTACCTGTTGGGTACCACTGGATGACTAGATTTGTCCAGCGATAGTTCCTTATTCGAGCTATATGTCCAGCCCATTTCCATGTGAGGTTTTTAGCGGAACTCTATGGTTTGGTTTAGGTAGGGCTTAATGAATTTAAAAAAAACTTGCCGACGCCATCTGTAATATGTACTTATTTTTAACAAATAGGTATGACTGAAAAAGTATCCACTATTGAGGGATCGCCCGAAGCATTAACCTAAACTATTATGGTTTGGTTTAGGCAGGGTTTACTTAATTGAATTTTAAAAACTAACCAGTACCATCTGCAATTTGTATTCTTATTTCAATGAAAACAAATAAGCATGACTGACAAAGTTTAGTGTGCACTATTTATGTTGGATCTTAACCTTTTCTATGCCTCACAGGCCGCAGGTTTTTAACGACACACGTTGAATGAAGAGCGAAGCTTTTCTAAAAATCGCTGTAATACCAATAATTTGTGGCTTAGTATTTCATAATTATTCAAACAAATATCACAGTGTTTAATTGTTTAGATTATGCAAATCAATCAACGGTGTCTAGTAGTTTGAGTTTAAAGTCGTATGTGCTTCCTGTCGATTACGGCCTCATAGAACAAGAAAACTCGCTGAAGGCATAGAACCGATTAATGGCCTACCCCTCTGGAAGTGCAAACAAAAGATTTAGAAGCAGGCAATTACTTGGAATCAAAAGAGAAAAAAGAATACTTAAGGGGTAAATAAATATATTACGATGATGGCAAATTGAATGCTGTATATCGAAAACGTTACAAGTCACTATTGTGTTTTAGTCAAAATAGTGAAAACATCCTATATAAAAATAGTGAAAAGTTTTTATGTAAAATATATTATTAAAATTAAAAATTACCTCACATTTTGTGTATTTAGGTAATATGAAGATTTTTGCAACATGTCACTTTTTTTGTGAAAATATAGAATTCAATTATTTTCAAGTTTTGCAGTACTGAATGCGCCTGTTTGACTGCTCAGCATCGTTTATCTCACTTATGTGGGTATTGTAGTTTTAATGGTTTGATATAATTTGTTTTGGCGAGGTGCAGTGATAGATTGTTTCACAAATATCAACAAGCAATCGACATTACTACAGTATTATAAAGATGCTATAATATATCCTTTCTAGTTATTATCGTCTTTAGGCTCGGTTCGGACAAGGCGGAGTCAATTTGTACTAGCTTCTATGGCCGCTAGTCAACCGCAAAAAAAAGGATCCCGCGCGGAATCCGAAAGCTAGCACAAATTGTCACCGCGCGGTTGAAACCGCACGGAATCCGCAGTGTCTGAACCGAGCCTTATGGTGAAATCAAAATGGTCAAAGAATTAGAAAAAAATTTATCATGTTGCTTAATGGAATATTGGAGTTGAATTATTATACTTACATGGAGGACAACGTCGCAGAAGTGTTTGTTCTTGCGCATGGTGTTCAGGGCTTCCATGGCTCCAGAGACGAGGCTCTCGTCCTCGAACGACAGCACCACTTCCCCTCCATCCTCGCCCATCGACGCGCCCCCCGCGGAACCTGGCAACAATAGAAAAAAAAACACATTGATTAATCCGGTATTTCATCATCTTCATAAAAGTTTACACCTTGGACAGAGGTGGCCATCATCGATTTAATTTTCATATGAGATCACCTCGTTATTGTTATATTGCGCCTAGATAAAAAATATACCTTGTCTCTTGCCGTATGACATCTCAATAGTGAAATGGACACGATAGCAGAATAGGTCAAAGGCATGAACGAAAATCTACAATAATCACCCTATTATTGCAATGAACAATATAGGTAAGTATGTATTTTCACAATAACATTTGGCAGACAGATTGTAGATGAATTACATAAGACAATAATATGTACTATAAATAGAATTGACTGCAGATTTGTAATATTGACCCTTATTGCTTTACAAGTAGACTTCCTTTGCTATTTAGGTACGAAAGTATGATATTTGTAAAAGTAGACCTAGATCTTTATGGGCAGAGTCGTTTACGAAGCCCCTTTTATTTTTCATATGACTGAATCCTAAGTAAGTTTCCCTTGTGGCCTATTTTTCGACCGCCTTCCAAATTCGCACGCCCGCGTGCAATTGCACAATTTATGGAGGGGGTGGGTCTGGCAATCGATGTCATTAAGTGTCACACGTGCTGGCCTGCGATTTCCTAACTATCGACTCGTGTGTCACCCGACGACATGACGTAATTGTGACGTAAGCCAATACACGCTCGAGGCAAGCCGCCCAACACACACTGCTCACCATAGATATTATTATGATGAAACACCTATTTGTGTATGGGGACAATGAATAACGCCAGTATTTGACTAGCGTTATTTTCTCGATTGGCCCCAGGGGCCTTATAATAAGTTAGAACTTGCGAGTTGAAATCGCCCGGTCGACATGACGTCATATGACATCATTGTGACGTACTACCGGAGTGATAATAGCATTCGAGAATATAACGCTACTAAAATAGTGGCGTTATCCATTGTCCCCATACACAAATAGGTGTTTCAGCATAATATCTATGGTGAGCCGTGTGCGCTGGACGGCTTGCCTCGAGCGTGTATTGGCTGACGTCACAATTACGTCATGTCGTCGGGTGACTTTATATCACTAGTTAGAACATAGGGCTGGGTCGTATACTCCGCCCGATAGCCAGATAATATATTAAATGAACTTGAAACAATGAAAATGGTGTCATAATTGAAAAATTATCAATTTAAATACCAATTAAGTCCAATACATCCGTCCCCCGTCCTAATAGTTATTGTAAATAATTGACAATACATAGATATAATAAAATGTAAAAAAAAATCTGATTACTTAGGTACCTACCCATAAGGTACATACACAGATACAGAAGCTTTCATGCAGTGTTCAGTAAAAGCTTTCTAAAGGATACGAGCTTTGAAACGAAAGTAATATTGCTATTGGAAAGTTTGTAAATAAAGATGTTCACACGAATATTTTATCTTATTTCAATTTACGTATATACTCAACGTAATGTAATATAGCAAAAAAGCTCGGAAAATAGAATCTTTATTTCGATAAAGTTTAGGGAAAAGCTCGCATAATATTGTTATCGACCTTTCTGTATGTAACTCCCAATCCCGGAAATATACGAGAATATAAGGTAATTGGCGAAATTTACTAGTAACAGGAATTTACGAATGATCGATGTTTTTTTTTACAATAGTTATGATATATATTTTGCAGAAAATTAATATATCAGGAAGAGATTGAGATATAACATAATATGAAAAATACTTATTCCCACAACAAGATAAAATATAAATTGAGTTATATAGGGAGATTAATCAACCCCTATTTATTTCAAGTTTTCCCATTGTCAATATATGATTTGATTTAAATGACATCAACTCTGGATCATCATTGTGGGAGACACCCAAAATTAATTGAGTAACATTGCACGCGAAAATATATGTTACGGATAACGTGGAAGACCACAATATAAACTAATGTACAAGCATAAGGCAAGGGGAAACTATGTATCCGTTTAAAGTGCGGGAAATCACACCTTCTCTTTCTCTGACTTTTGCGGCAGGCCGTGAGTGACGCAATACGAATCAAGTGATACGACGAGGTCATGCGGGCTTTTCCCCATGGTTAATTTAAAAACGACTTTCACGTAAGCTCGTTATGAAAATAAAAATGGTTTATGATCTCAATGAAATCATTTTATAATACAACTGAATGTATGTGCTTTTTTACATTTTCACGACTCGATTCCTAGGGGGGCCGGGCCTATGGTGCTATCGACTAAAGTCCATCTCGCGATCAACGCGTTATACGTTATATCCCGTTTACACGTGCATGGATTTACGGCTGACAGTACCTACGTATTATCGCGGCCATACAAAGAATTCTGAATTTTCACACGACATTTGGTTTGTTCTATATCTACGCATGCGCAGTAGAACCACGAACCTGCCGGTAAGAAAACGAATTAAACCGCGCACTCATTTTGAGGTTAACCGATTTTCACTACCTGTCAAATACTACTATAAAATGACAACATCGCATCTCGATTATTCTTGAAGAATGAGATTGGCGAGACAGTCAGCACTTTTACGTATCAACAGTTATTAGCGCGATAGTTTAAAATACACACGATTGCTGCCAATAAATCCATGCACGTGTACAACAGGCGCTATTAGATAATATGATTATCTGCACCATTACATCGAGCAATGACTTTTCACGTTAAATGTTGTTAAAATACCATAGAATATCATAATAATCTGTACCTAATACATCTTATCAAAGTTACTTTTTAGGTACCAAATGAATAATAATGATATCTTATATATATCTACTAAATTAATGCACTGTTCTCAGAAACGACAGCCGATTTCCATAAATTATATTGTTGTAGCCGATAGAAGATAGAATTTTGTTATCATTGTAATTTAAATAAAACGTGGAATTACGAACAAAACAATGAATGCTTTCGTGAACACACTTGAAAACGATAAACAACATATCCGTGTAAAAGCGATATTGGCGGGAGCTGTCATCGGTTTGGAGGGTAAACGGGGCAATGAGAAATCCCGATTTGTGCTGAATTGTAAAAAAAGCGTGCGAAAAGCTTGCTTCGGGGGAAATCAACAAAATGCAGAAGGAAATAGACATAAGCCGATTTTGTATGCCGTCATGAACGAGTGACGCGAACGATCACGGCTGGACAGACACGTTGAGGGAACGTGAGCTAAAACGAGATATTTATCCTCCGATGGGTATCGATTGCCTTGTATAACTTAATTTGATTGACAGGAAAATGCGAGTCAGTACTACAAGTAAATAATTTTCTCATCCCAAAAGCCTCAGAAAAAAACCTATTAAAAAAAACCACAGAGAAAAAAATCGTTTGATCGATAAAAGCACAACGCTGCTCGAATATTTGAAAGCGTTGACGTGTGTTTGAAAATGTAGTCTCGCTAGAGCTTTTAAAATTTAATAAAGTGAATTTGTGCAATAGGTACATAGTTTCGAACGCCATTATATATTATATAATAGCGGTGGGAAATCCATTACACGCACGGAAATTTAAAGGTCACCCCGCCGATGAAAAATAATGAGAAAACTTTTGAAAAACTGAGAAATTTTTATTACTAATAAATTCAATCCGTGAGGTTTTCCGGATGTCCGGATTCTGGAAAAAAAAGTCTCTCAACCCTAACTCTGGAGGAAAAAAAATATATAAAACTGAGTGGACAATACAAATTACTTGAACTCTACCAAAAAATAGATATTAGTTAATTCAAAACATTAAAAATCCCGCAACTTTAATTATTCAGTACGATTTTTATTTTTTGTAAAGGAAGAAAACTAAAATAATAAAAGTTTAATACATTAATTCTGAGGAGTAAACAGTAAAAAAAAAACGAAATAATGTCCAGAATCCATTATATTGTTATTTAATATTTTACCCAAATTCTCCTTATTACATAACACGCAACCATTCAATAAGTTTTATTTGCACCATAGCACAAAATAACACAGATAATAAATACAATTCCGATAGGCTATACCTATAGGTACAAATACAGTACATTTTGACGCAGGGTTTTGAATGTGTGAGTGTCCTACGAAAATGAACCACGCATTATAGACGTGCAATAGTGTGTGTAATACACCAATATTAAATGAGCGTCAATGCATAAACTGAGAGCAGTTGTCAGTATTCGACGTATGACGTATTAGATTTATCCTATATTATTCCTTACTCGAGATCGGTTGCCTGCTTCTCCTTACCCGTTAGGTATTAGTTCCCGTTATTTCTGAGTTGCCTGGTATTGAAATATTGTGATGATAGTTTCAATAATATCATAATATTTAAAGTTGTCACTAGTTTCTCGCGGTGTAATTTTATTATTTACTACTTACGGCTAAAATAGAGCCTCAATCAATTAGTGCATTTCTTTGGCAATTGTTCATAGGTATTATGTTTAGAAAATTCTCGTGATTAAATTAATTTTTAAGAGTCAAAGTAAGCATTAATTATTATTAATCATCACTTGTTATCGAATATTCGCCTCCAGTGTTTACACCGCTGGATGAAATTGTTTGAATAAATAATCCCTGAACGCCAACAGCCAATACAATATTGTGAACGCTCAATAACCAATCAATACGCCGTCCAATGAATAAATTAATATCTACGAAGGAAACCACGGTAATTGGTTTTCATAATCTCTTTTGCCTTGGACGTGTAATAAATAGCCAATCGACCCATATTAATCAGAACGAAATCACTGCCAAGGCACATAGAAACAGCTAGGGAATCCAATCCCGGGATCCCGGACAATTTTCGATACCTATGAATCCCGGGATTGGTAAACATAATCGGGATTGGTTTTTTTATCAATCATAAGCAATTAGTATGTGTACAAAATTATGTTAGTGAAGTGTAAGTACCTACACATGGCACAGGGGGAATTGCCGGATGCTCACGGATAATAAATAACATTTTTTTCTTGTTATACGCAATCGTAAGGACTATTTTAAGGAAATTTGTTCATTTAATAAGCAGCTAGACGCCATTGACGTTCTGGCATGCGAATAACGTCTAACCGCCAGTGCCACGGACGTGCAGGCAGCCACTTGTTTCTACGCTGAATGTTATGAATGTTATCTTCGCTTAAATAAATAAAAATAAAGTTTTACATTCACATTATTATCTGTATTACAATATTATTTAGTCCATTAAACCCGTGTATTTCCAAGATTGAACGTACACAATATTAACATTAAATAATGTCTTAGTATACTAGACAATTTTGACCGATTTTATCAATGCTGTTTGTATAAATAATAAAAAAAAAACTATCGAAAAAAACGCCAATCCCGGTTGTCAAATTGTAATGCCGAAATCCCGGGATCAAAATTTTGGCTCGGGATTGGATTCCCTAGAAACAGCGTTTAAAATTTTCGCCAAATTGCCAGCCAGCGACAGTAATTTTTGACAAATGGATGGCAATTAACATTCTCTGTATAAACATTATTATTACATACATTGTAGATTTGGAATATGTAGTAAGAAATTAATAATATTCGCACAAAATGATAGCATTACCATGACAGACGTAGACATAACAGTGATTAATAATCTTCTACATTAATAACATTATTATGTGGGACAAGTCAAGTATTATTGAAAATATTCAGGTTATCTGTTCTGTTGCCAAGTTTGGGTTCATGACACTATTCGAAAATAAGATAAGTTCTAGACGTTACATAGGATTTATATTATTTCTTATTGTTTGTACATAAAAAGGGTGTGGCTTGATCGGGAAAGCATAACGCTATCGTTAAAAAGGTTACCGGTTCAATTTGGTGACATCGAAGGACCTGTGACGACAGTACGACGATGGCAGATCTAAAGTGGGTACGAATGCATCACGTGAATTTTGCGGATGTGATTTTGTTGGCATTTATAAAACACATGTAACTTAATGTTTAAAAAACATCCATCAGACCTTGCAACATAGTTGGAAGGCGCTCGTCATGCATGTCGCATATAACCCATCGAAGAACTTGGACTACCTATAAAGTTTTCGGTACAAGTCGGTTTACAGGAAGCCAGGCGGGAACCGCGCTAATTAACCTAAACTAATTAATTAACTAAACTTGACCTAACTTAACCTAACAAATAATCCAGTAGGTATATCGGCTATTTTCAAAATTTGTTTACCGCTGGCTTCCTGTCAACTTACTGGCAATAACCAAGTTTTCCTTAACATTTTTTTTTGAAATCCGCACTATTCATAGAGCGCAAGTCACTATTATTTCAAAAGGCCGCATAGGCAGAAACATGACAATGGACGGCACGACGAAGAAAGTCACCAAAAGTGGTTGCCATATTAATACGAATGCTTGCTAATTAAAGAAATCCAATTTAATAAACAAACTACTCAATTTTAGTTAGTGACATGTTTTTAATAGTAATAATGGTGATAACTGTCAATTCTTGATGGAGAGACATTAAATTAATAAAGCGGACGAAATCGGTCCTAATTATGTAGAAAACTTTAAATAAATTTAAAAAATATATATTTTACTGTGTTAACAGTCAATTCGTCGTGGAAATGCATTGTATTATTGATTTTATTTTTTAAGTACTTTTCCCACTTTTATTAAATAAATCTGGACCGATTTCGTCAGCCTTAGAGGGACATTTTCACCAGGTTTATTAAATTAAATCAATAATAATAAATAATGCTAATAATAAGTGTTGTAAAACTCTTTTGGATTAATTTTATAAATTCTTAAAACCGGCAATGAATCGAGAAAAATCAACTATCCGGTTAATAAAAAAGTCGAGTAATTCAGCGTGCATCTGCCTATTATACCAACCGAATAAAAAATCAAGAAAACTCATGATTACACCTGATAATATGTACAGAATTTATTAAGGTACTTCTGTGTCGAGAAAAAAGTGAGCGCAAAGCCCTTTTCAAGGCAATCAATAAACGGTCGGAGCCCGGAAATAATTCAACAAAAGAACACCAACAGTGACAACGAAATAAGGCAAATAAAATAAAAACCTCAAGGTTTGATACACTTGGCGAAAAAACTGTCGATTTTCCCAAGTGCCTTCCTAGTCAATGTTAGCTTCCGATTCACACAGCGCGCTTGAATTTGGTTCACGTTAAGTGTTTGTTTACATTTTTTTCTATTCAAGTGGCGTAAAATACGTTACGGAAGCAGAGTAAAGTGACATTTAAAAATGTCAGTGGGTAACTACTCTGTCCTCATAAAATAAATAGGTAACCTTCTCACATTTTCGTCGAAATGGAGGTTGTTTATTTTCTATAGTTTTATAATACCTACTGCTTTACCAACATAGCCAAATACATTAATAATAGATAATAATAGCATTCGAGAAAATAACGCTACTCAGACAGCGGCGCTATTCATTGTCACCATACACATATAGGTGTTTCATCGTAATAACATCTACGGTGAGCACTGCGCGCTGGGCGGCATGCCTCGAGCGTGTATTGGCTGACGTCACAATTACGTCATGTCGTCTGGTGCCACACGAGTCGATAGTTAGGAAATCGCGGTGCAGAACACAGAACAAATAATGAATACATATAATTCCGATAGGTTATATCCTAATACACTACATTTTAACGCAGGGTTTTGAATGTGTGAGTGTCCTACGAAAATGAACCACACATTATAGACTGGCAATAGTGTGTTGCAACCGACAAATCCACAACAGAGGCGTATAAAATAATTTTAGAGTCCAGTTTTTTGAATGAATGAAGAAATAAAATTCTATCATATCGACTTCAATCTGTCATGGACAACAATAAAAAATATATAGGAAATGTATATCACTACTACAGAAAAAAATCCAAGAAGAATAATAATTAGAAACCTAACACATTTATTCCAAACTTTGTATTTTGTACACATAAGAAATATAAAATACATCTTGAAAAAATATGGTGTCGGACATGACTCGAACTAGCATACATCGGATTTTTTGGATAATATGCTTTACCAATTTAACCACCTGCATTCTACCTAATTACGGCGAAAATAACTAATAGTCATGCAACTGAAGGTATTGAGTAACAATAAATACCTGAGTCTCTCACGCAAGGCCTGAACAAAAACGAACCATAAGTGAGAGTGAGTAAGCATTCGGCACGCTTATATCTCCGCTCTTTGCGTTAGAGTAAGATAGAATTTCTACGGCTGAATTAAATATTTTTTTGTAAACGTAGCCGGTAAATATGGATTTTACTGATTACATTAATTTAAAAACTGCGGGCACGCGTTGCTGATTTTTGTGTTAAATATAAAGTTAGTGGTAATTACTTTTAGTTATTTTAGTAGAACGTTTAACTATGTTGTGTTTAAATTTGGTAGCCGTACTGAGAAGGAACATGATGGTATAACGTTTCATAGTTAAGTTAATAATAATAAAATTGAGGTTCTACTGATCGTTATACGCAAGAAACACGGCTTCATTTCGCCGAAAAATATGGGCTCTCTATGTATCATTACTCTGAGCTCTTACGAAATTATACAATATAGAAATCGTAATACGCAAATAATATATCAATAAACGCTTAATTAAAAAAATCATCGTTTCCAAAACGCAACTTTGCCGCTCTAGTGCGACGAGACCCGCTGCCCAAAACCTGCATACGACCCTGCAGAATATATTTCTTCTAAATAATGGCGACATTGATTTAGCAAAGCCAATCGGGCGTACTTAATTTACGACAATATAATATTCTTTTTTGCCGACGCCACTTTGCAAAAAAGAACAGCCATATCGATTCAAGGTTGGGACCGTGACCTAAAATTTAATGAAATTATTTATCGATTATTATCACTACTTGATGGCTACACTGCCTTAACACACAAAACGCAAAGCCAACAAGAAAGGTATGGGGAAATTTTACGGATCACAAATTTGTTTACAAGCTAAGGTCGCTGTTGATTATAATATTATGATGTTTACGTTTACAGTTTGCTTAGCGCCGGCAAAATAAGGTTCACTCTAATCAAAGATAATCCAAGAAACAACATATATCTTAACAAACAGTTTTGAACATAGATATCCTAAAGTCGTTCTACGAAAATAATTATTGAACCGCGAAATATCGGACAGAAATTCACTTGAGAAAAATCTAACGCGATAAAATATTCGCACCCCCGGTAAAGTACTGATCATTTATTATTATTTCACCCAGCTGCAAAATAATAATTTAATACTTATGCTGCCAAAAGTTGGTAAGTCGATAATTTAGGTATTAAGAGTTAAGGGTCTATGTGTCTATATAAGTACATAAATGGAGATATGCTAAAAAAATATTCAAGGTCATCTGATATATAGAACATGCACACAAAGCACAAAGAAATTAGCATTATGCCTGATTTTGGAGGGACTTATGTCTGACTTCAAATTGTAATTACTCCATAACACGATTTCGTGACTTACCAACTTTTGAATAATTGAAATCTGTATGTGAAACCTATTGTATCTTAAATTGACAAAGATAAAAGAATTTCATATTTTTCATCGTTTCTGGGTGAGGCTGTATGAGGGTTTAATTCTCTAGTATGGATAAATATAATAACACGATTTCGTGACTTACCAACTTTTGAATAATTGAAATATGTACGTGAAACCTAGTGTATCTTAAATTGTCAAAGATAAAAGAATATAATATTTTTCATCGTTTCTGGGTGAGGCTCTAAGAGGGTTTAATTCTCTAGTATGGATAAATATGATATTCTTAATTTTAAACACGATTTATAAAAATTTTGGCATTAACGTTTGTCACGTAAACAAAACGCCCATTCGATATTGGAAATATTTAAGAAAATTCAGGCGAGGTTTGTATTCTTGTGTGGCCTGATCGTCATTAAACCTCAAAACGAAACTGGCTTCAAAGCCTTGGCCCATGGCGACTAGCTTTTGTATTTATATCTTAGTCTGTTCTGTGGTGTCTATGGAGTTTTGTTGTCTTTATATAGACGGCGTTTTGGTTTTAGAAAAATCTGGTTTATATTATGATAAGATGAATCGACTCTGAAATATGTGATATTGTAATTACGAAATCTCAACTTAGATCATTTTGTGCAACATTATAATATACACGACAATACACTAGATAGAGATATTACATATTATCTACGACTTTATTTAATTGATAAAAAATGTTAAAATGTAGTTTACCGATGTAGGTACCTATTAAAAAAAGTTGTGAGCCATTTATAGTAACTATGTTTGCTAACGCCTCGAAACCTGAATCAGCGAAATGAATGGAAGGAAAATAATTTTCCAATTTTAAATCTTCCAACATATCTACGGCCGATCAGATATTGCAAACAAATTAAAAGGACGACTTCTACGCTCTGTTTACCGATTCTAGCGCATCCCAATCAATCAAGATTGGGAGTCTACGCTGTTTATGTCATCCGCATGATTGATCATGGATCGACGATTAGTAATGATTAGAAATCCAGTAGTGCAGTGCGTACAGGGGTTGTTTTTCTGGGTAGATAATAACTATTGTTACACGTAAATTTTACAAAATACGTATAGCCCAAACAATATTGTAAATACACCCGATCCTCTTTTTGCACGGTTTAAAAAAAGTACTAATAATTTTTTATTTACACTGATTTTTTTCTTTAACACGGTTTAAAAAAACTAAAAAGATTAAAAATACGTATGTATGTACATATTTATCAAAAAAATTGCGTTGCAATGGACCGCACTCCACTGGTGCATACATATGTTGTCACCGGATGCCACCCAGCATACATACATGGCGCCACTAGCCAGTAACTTCAGGTTCGACACGAAAGACGCGCCCCGTGCTTCGGCGTCAGCGTCATTAAATATTTCCAGCGATGAGAGTGATTTTTCGCCAGAGAAAAACAGCAGTATCAGCTTATTTGTTCTCAAGTAACAAGAGTGCATGAATATATTTCTCTATGCTAAATTTAATTTAAATCGAAAACTGTCTATTTTTATGTATGCATATTTTAATGTATAAATAATAAATAAATTCGATTTATTTTTGAGTTAAAGAATTTCGTATTTTGAGTTGACTTAAAAGTAATGGAAGTAAGAGTTGACTTAAGGTGACGCATCAGTGAAACGCCAAATAATGTTCAACTGTACGCGCGACGAAAATTTGTACTTGCTTTGCATTCATTGAGAGAACGTGGAGTCGGACGCACGTCACTTCGCTGCGTGATGGCGACGGGCCAATTAATTCTAAAATCGTGTAAAGATTACTAAAAACTTTACCCATTTACTTTAAAAAGCAAACATGTCAATGAATATATTATTATTGATACTAATAGAATAATAAACAGAACATAAAATGGACGTATGTTGGATTTATATGAGAAATAATATTTCGTTTGACAGGCGTCATTTTCACCCGCGACCCGCAATCCGCACATCGCCTAGCAACGATCTTTTTAGACCGTGCCTCAACTAATGCATGGCCTTAAAGTAAAGAATAGGCACTGTAGTCTTTGGAACGTATCCCCCGTGCAAAAAGAGGATCGGGTGTACTAATAATTATTACAGATCGCAGAAAAGCATTGAGAATGAATGAAATTATTTTAGGATTATCGTATCTACTGTTTAATTTAGTACAAATTAAAAAAAAATCAACGTAAAATTACCATAAAAAGATTATGTACAAAACAAAATACGTAGGCACATATTATTGTAAGTTTATTTTCAAATTCAAAACAAATTTCGTTCGAAAAAACGAAAAAGGTTGTTCGAACATACACTACACTTGCACGTATGTTAGTACAGTTAGGTGAATTAAGTTTAAAAAAAAACTATTACTTACAGGAAATTCACAATGCGTTTTATAATAAATACATATTTTAGCAATCAGTAATAATTAGTGGGACAATGGAGTCTGAGTCTATTGTTCTCAAATCTTGGAATCAAATTGGAACAACCACCTTTATTTCCATTTCCATTTCCACGTTGATTTTTACACAATACTTGCCTTTCATCCTGTCATAATATGTACGGGGGATGGTCTGATTGTATTGCATGTTAAGCAACCTGGGATGAGTTTCTATGTGAATTACTGCTACACAAGTTAGATTTATTTCCACACAAAACGCCTCTCTATAGTCTATATTCATTGCAGTCGATATGGTCCGGGTTAGGTTATCCGATCCCGAGCCAAAATTTTGATTTCGGGATTACAATTTGACGATCCCGGGATTGGCATTGTTTTCGATAGTTAATATACATTTTTATATATAAAAAAAGCATTGATAAAATTGATAAAAAATGTCTAGTCTAATTTATAGTTACTATTTAAGATATTTATTGTTAATATTGTGTAGGTTCAATCTTGTAAATACATAGATTTAATGGAGTAAAAAATATTGTAATATAAATATTAATGTGAAAGTAAATCAGTTGTATTTATTTATTCAAGAAAAGATAACAAATAATACGAGTTCAATGAAAATAAAAAATAACATATTATTGTGTTGACAGTAAATACAATACGTCATAATAAAATTCACAAACATTCCGATATTCCAACAATTGCTAATCATTCGTAGATATTGTGTTGATTATTAATTGATAATTAAATTCTTCGAGAAAATTAAAACATACATTCATAAAATTTAGCATTTAAGGATTTATTATTTTTTTTGATGTTGATACGATTGCGTAGGGAAGCAAAATGTGGTTACATATTTATTACCCGTGAGCATCCGGCGATTCCCCCTGTGACATGTGCAGGCAGATATGATAGACGTCACTAACATACTGATGTTGTACGCATGTTAATTGATTATGATTAATAACAAAATCAATCCCGAAAGTGCTTACTAATCAATCCCGGGATTCATATGTATCAAAAATTGTCCGGGATCCCGGGATTGGATTCCCTAGTCCGGGTAGAGATAATACGGTTTTAAATAAATCGTAGCGTCCACTGATTGTACAGTTTGAAATTAGTAAATTAAAATAATTACGATTTGTTTATTGACTTACCGAGATCAAAGCACATTTCTGAGTATTCCAATCCCGCCAAATTACTTAGGGCAGTAATTATGTCAGAGACCGCACCGATTCACCGAATGAACGAGAACTGAATTAAATTTTGATATTATCGAATGCATGTGTTTCGAGAATTAATCAATTATTTTTTTTCCTGCGACACTCCACAGGTATGCAAATCACCAAGGTAGTCGGCAACTCACAGGTGCGCCGTGCTTATTTTTTATAACTTATTATTTATTACAAGATTTATTATAGCTATATTTTAATATACCCCAACGCACTGGGTACTGATGATAATCTGTTGGAATTAAAAACGAAAAATAAAATTAATAGTAGCACGAATGAAAGAGGATGCAGTCATTTTTGGATCGGTTAGGTTAGGTTGCTGCAATTATTGGTAGATAGTTATCAGAAATTAGAATGGTAGTTTCTGATACTCAGCTGAGTCTATAATATCAGGACTTGACAAAATGGCCAACGGTAAATCGTTGTAAAATGTACGCGGAGAGTGGTAAAGCAGGATTTGGTTGAAGAATGAAAATACAGTTGAAAACTGATTCCCCTTGTGTATCACTGTAAAGATCTCAAAACTTCTTCGAGGTGAAATATTCAGAAATAAACGAAAATTATTAAATTGGCACTTAATTGCTGAAGTGATGAAAAAGTAGAAAATATTGAGCAATATTAAAGTAGTATGTGGCATTAAATAAAATAATATATGAGGCGAAATTATTTAGTCATGTGTACCACATACCAACAGATCATCTTTAAAGGTCTAAGAATAAAATACTGACTCTCAACTGTCTGTCCGAGACGAACTTTTCTGTTCTTTCGGCACAGCTTGGAGGTAATAGTCATGATTGGCAGCGAATATTGTAAATAAAGGAAGAAGAAAAACAGCCAATGGAAGATGGAACGATCAGAGTTGTGAACAGATCATAATGGTCACGATCTTCAACAACCGAGAAGAATAATTTTGTATCCTGATCAAATTACAATAGTGCAAACTAGGTAGTATGTATGTTGCAGTTTTTTTTCAATTTACAGTGAGAAATTAAAGTTGCAAACTCTTCTAATGAAAAGAATATCACTTTTGCACTATTCGAAATTTGAACAGAGTTTAATTTTTTTCACAGACGACTTAATTAGACCGTACCTATATTAATTACAGCGGCGACTGATGAACATAATAATATAATTATTTATCAACACAATTAAAAGTTTTAGATTTTATTTTTATATTATTAATAATACAACTACTGGTGTATGATTCACAACGGTAAGGACACTGTAGATTCGCGCACAGATAATGGAGCCGCGGCGGTGATCGATGGTTGTCGATCAAAATGTGTCGATAAGTGACTTCGATCTGTCTGTCGACCGGTTTCGCCGACTGGGCGGCTGAGGTCGCGGGCTAACTGATCGGAGCCACGTGCGTCGAATGCCGCCCGGCTCGACTCTGAAACGAACAGCACGAGCCGCTTTTGGCAAGCAAACCATAATGCGACGAAAGACTGCAGTCGTTGCCAACTGTTGCAAAAATAGTATAATGGATGAGATTCAATTTTGAATAATTGTAATGTAAGTATAATTGAATTTTAAAAACTAACCAACACCATCTGTGAATTGTAGTCTTAGTTCAGTGAAAACAAATACGTATAATTGACAAAGTTTAGTATGCACTATTTATATCGGATCTACCAGCCTACTTCCACCCTTAGCCACTGGAGGATGATGACAGTGTATGACAGCGTAGGACAAAATGGAGCTTTTATGGTATTTTCTGGACATTCCTTAAACGTTGTAGATAATCCATTTATATAATTTTGAAGCCTTATTATCCTTTATATTTATTTTAAACATTTGATGACTGCAAGTATTTTTATTACATAACATATTATTCTTTTAAACCTCTCGATCTAATGTTTTAGAATATAGTCATATTTCAGTACATCCATGTGCAGTGGTGTTAAGATTTTTGAACGCATTTATAAAACCATTAGTAAAATTTATAGTGACATTATTATAGTGAAACATTTACGATAAAAAATTATATTGATAATCTCTGTGATCCCAAATTCGACAAGAATTAGGCATTCTATTATTCAAAAAATGGACAAGATTAACACATTTGAAGATAATTATAAAGATACTGATTATAAGCTGTCTGTGTTTTCTTAAATTCCATTTTAATAAGTAATGTTTTGAATTATTTTTGTTTTCCTACTTTTATTTTGTTTGGCTTCTTACATAAATAAAAAAAAAATCATATTTTTTCGGAACTTGTCTCTTTTTACACTGATTTTAAGATTTTTACAGGTTGTTTTAATTCCCCGAAATCTCGAGAATTCTTTTCTGGAAATCCCGAATCTCGAGATTGAGATTTTCTCGGGAAATACCCAACTCTAATTGGAAGTATCATGCACCTCGCAAGACCTAGAGCCAGAGTAAGTATGCTGCAGTGAATAAGGCACTAGGAATCTGAGATGATGGTTGGATTAATTGCCAAAATAGTATTGTAATTTTTTCAATGTTAAATCATTTAAGACAATTCCACTATGATAAACAATTCACTAATAATATTTTGTTAAATGTACCTACCTAAACAAGGAATATTTCTCATCTTCACACTGACAACATTTCACAAACACAAACTGCAGATAGACGTATTGAGTGGTCTGAACACAAAACAGCACTGATTTTACTTATCAATAATTGTTATTTCACCAAAATAATAACGAAATCTAAAAAAAATGGGCGTGGAATATCAGATAAAAGATAATTTGTCCCAAAAACTAACGAAAGAGTTCGAAGACAAGGATTCAAAAAAAACAAGTTTTAAAAACAACCAATGAAGGGGCCAAAAGGTTAGACAATTTAAAAATGAGCTGATAAAAGATGATAGTAGTAATAAGTAATGCGTATTGAATCAATATGTATGATTATAATAATATGATAACAAAAATAAACTGATTAAAATGTAAATCAATGATTCGTTATCTTCGTACTTATATGAGTTTTTATTGACGCATTGTAGATCGATAGCAATTTCATTAAATAAAAAAAGGAATGTAGTTGTGGGGATCTGAGCTCAAGTTTGGACCACTTAGGCCACTCCCAAACGTTGATTAAAGACAATTCAATTAGTACAAGTTAAAGACGTTCACAACATGGTATGAAACACAAAGAAAATACGTTAAGACTGCTAAACAATACTAATGCTCAAATTACATTGGCAGATTGCGGCGTCTGGCCCGATCGTCTGCCACGATTGCCAAAATCTATTAAATCTATTATCTATCTATGGTTTTTCGGAATCGTGAACGATAGTGAGCAAATTGGAACCAATCCTATTTACGTCTGCCACGATTCACGAAGATTCAACTCAGAGTGACAAAGTTTAATGTGCACTATTTATGGTGGATCTTAACAGCCTACCTCCACCCTTCGCCACTGATATAGGTATAAAATGTAGATGTATAGCACGAGTGAATGTTACAAAAATAAATGTTCAAATAATAAAATTAATGCACTGAAATCTTGAGTACAGAAGCCAACGGTTGTGAGTGAAAGATCTATTTAAATTACCATCATTAAACAGTTTCCAGTCTATTATTAATCCTAATCCCGATCCGCTCATCTCTGTTGGAAAATGTAAGCCAATGTGATATGATTATGGCTGGATAAGACGTAGAGTAATATTACAGAGTCTATGACCCTGGGAGATTCCAATAGAGTAACCCAAACCAGACTTTATTTGTCTGACTTCACCACGTGGGATACACCATGGGATTAAACAGATCGAATAATGGAACTGCTACCCAAGGAAATCTGGGTTAGCACAAAAATTTCAAAATATATACTTACAACAATATATCTATAGTAATTAAGGTAGTCATTAGTCAATCATCACTCTTTGTGTAACCATTCCTACGTGGTATGCGGAAGAAGAGTTGGCTTTCGTCATCTGGGAACGGAGGCTTATTTGCTCATTTTTTTGCTTCTACTTTGATAGTTCTTTTTCGGGTCATGTCTTCTATTGAAGGTTGCATACTAAATTGCAACTAATGTTTTAGTTATTAGCAGCGCTTTCCTCTTCTAATTCATCATTCTTTTAGTTTAATATTTCAGAATCCTCTCTCATTCGGTAATCATTTTGACTTCTTATATATTGAACCTTCTTCTAGTTCTGGTAGGTACAAAAGCTAATTCAATTAGTTTTAAACGTCTAAAATTAGAAACTATTTTCAATGATACATTTGGGTATCTTAAAAAATCGCAATTCTCTTTTGCCATACATGTGGCGATGTGAAAAAATAGGCTACCGATGTAGGTTAAATATGCAGTGCTACTCTAAATAAAATAACAGATAGGTAAAACCTACACGTGCCGTCAGCCGTGTTGTGCTAAGATAGTATAATGGATACACATACCCCATTACTGATTTTAATAACAAAGAATACCCGCATTTAAAATACGATAGACAATACGTTTGTCAATGGGGTGGATATCAGGGAAGGACACCGCCCGTGGAAGGCGCCACAATTTAATTTTTTGAACATTTGTAAAAACTCTTGGGGTCTAATGGGGACACCAAATCAAAAGTGCCACGGGATTTCCACGTGCGTGACTGAATTCCGAAAATGGTACAGATAGCCTGCATCATTATTCGACTTCATATCTGTAAATGTCATGTAAAAGAACATTAGCAACTCATCCACTATAACGATGTCTACCTCTTTAAATAATTGATAAATAAATAAAACATATATTAAGCGGGTGCTTTCGTCTAATATTAGGTATACTTAGATAAAAACAATGAGAACGTCAACATAATATTATATCTACTATAGTTGACTAAGTATACTTAACAAATTTTGTAAGAGTGCCAAAAAGTGTCAAAGTCTACCAATAAAGCATGCGTTTATTGCCATTGGGAACAGGAGTTGGGAGATGAAAACGTGCTGGGGGTGTGGTGTGGAAGACAGGCGATCACCGCCATTGTCACGTATACCAAAAAATGACGCGCGAAAATTATTAAAAGGACTGGGGCAACACCAAGGCTTGTTCGTGTTTAAATCAGGGTGATTTGAATATTAAAAACTGGTTTGACTGTAGTGTCGCGGCATTCATAATACTACGACAATCTTGCAATGAACTGTCTTGTCCTATAGGCGTATTCTGTTTCATGTAAGTTTTTTTTTTTTTGATGAGAAACAAACGTTGTTGAGTCTACTTGAGTGATCTTGGCATGTCGTTCGGGTTACAGAAACATCCTCATAACGGTTTCTGTTCCGAAGTTACATGCGTATTATAGTGGAGGTCAGCAGCCATATGCATGGGGCGGCTTTGGAGAAATTTAATGCATCCTACATATTAATTAACGTTTTCTTTTAAGTAGCTATATGTCATATTTTCTATTTAATAACAAATTATTCATTTTATTACTTTAACAAAATTAATTGTAGGCAGGTATAGTTTTACTGGGCCATTCGATAGAAAATAGAGCCGACAGGCTTTCACGGATTGATTTATATTACAATAGGTATTATTATATCATAAGATAACATAAGATATAATAAATGAATCAATAAGTAATTTAATAACGGACCAAACTCCCACAGCAATATGTTGTATTGTTAAATATTATTGCAAGGAATGTTTTATATCAATAATAATAAAGATATATATCGTCGCTGTTCTGGCAGAACACACTAACTGGAGAATACTAGTTTTGAGTATAGCTTAAAATAAATAGCTTTAAAATAAAGACTGTTTATTTATTAAGAAGGTTTCCAGACGGTAAAGTTTGAAATAAGGAACATTTTGGCACTCAATATGTCATTTTTTCGAATTAGTGTCTTCTGCCAGAACAGTGACGATATTTAGATTAAGTACTCATTATACTAAATGAAGCGCCTAGTTTCAAAAGCCCCTAAAACGATTTTAGGTAGATCTGAGAAAAATGATAAAAACGATTTTAGGTAGTTTTGAGAAAAATTAGAAAAAATCATAAGTATCTATTAAACCTGTGAACTTTATGTATTTATTTTTTAATTCGTTAAATTCTAAAGAGTATTTTGTTTTTCCATTTTATGGGTATTTGAAAAGCACACCCAACCATTTTAGCGGGTTTTGAAATTTACTCTAAATTTTGATCATACGTATTGACGGTTTTTGGCGTTTTTTAATGTTCAATCTTTGGCCATCATAATACAGTTAACACATAATATCCATCTAAATACATATCTAACTCAAAAATTTTCAAAAACAGTTTTAGGGGCTTTTGAAACTAGGCGCTTCAAATTAAGATTTATTGTATAAATTAAAAAACTAGATAAGTGATGTGTGTATTGTTACATTATTGCATAAGAAATGCTTTTAAATCATTAAATAAGAAATCCATTTAGAAATAAATATTGTATAGGCTGCGAATTGTTATATTCACATCATAAAACCCACATTTTATGATGGTTCTATTGAACACCACCCTTATCCATGGGACCATCACAAGTAACAATATATACCCGTTAATTACTAATTTTGGATAATCATAGCAGTCTCGTTAAGTCGTGTTATAACAGAACCTACGTATTGTACGTGTGACTACGACATCTGAAAGGTACTAAACCAGCCACTGCAGAGGCATCGTAGGTACAAATAATGTATTATGATAAATGACTTTTTAATCCCCGTCTAATTCATTACTGTAAAAAGTGATGCTGTGCTTTGGTCGAACTACCAGTATAATGCTCTTCAGCATGGCCCCCACAAGGGAGGGGCTGACAGGGCTCTAGCCTAGGGGCCCGAGCTCAGGGGGGCGGCGTGGCGGGTCGATCAGATAAATGAGATAAACACATAATCTTAAATTTGCTCCAATAGTAAAATAGTCGCATGTGGCGCTATTTTACTTCTGAGTTATTACCATTTTTAAATATATGGTTGTGCGATGCAATTTTTGCTTGTTGTGTGTTGATACTCGACAGATCCATAATTCGATGTGTTAAACAATTGCTAAAAATACACTGAATTTTATTTAAACTCGAACACCTATTGAAAAACGCCACTGTAGAGTTACGACTACTTTTAACCTTAGCGATAGGTAGGGGTGCCCGCCAAATATCCTTGCCTGAGGGCCCGCTTCAGGATGTGGGGGCCATGCTCTTCAGTCAAGAAATAAATGCGTATTCTTTCGCTTATTTCTCATGGATAAATCCCAATCGTTGCGATTTTTTTGCAGAGGCATTACCATTACAAGTACCAATGTATTATGATGAATGGCATTTTAATTCCCGTCTAATTCATTACTACTCTAAAAAGTGATGCTGTGCTTTGGTCGAACTACTAGTATAGGCTCTTCAGTCAAGAAATAAATGCGCATTCTTTCTCTTATTTCTCATGGATACCCCGGATACCCAATCGTTCCGATTTTTTGTTCCCACGATTTCCTAAGGATTCATATAATATTAATTTTATGGTATACCTATGAATCCAATTGTGATGTGGTATTTCCCCAAATATTGTGTCACAAAACAGACACAACGAATGGTCAAACAAAACGCTTGAAACGTATACGGTACACTGCCAATTTTTCACTGAAGAAAACTCAAAAATAATACAATCTATCGCTAGCGTACGAATTCTAATATTAGCAGAGATAGTATATTTTCGAGGGCGGTAATTCGGTCATCAGTTCGAGAACTAATTACATACTGGACGGAACTGCAGCACATGGTTCCAATACGTCTCAAGAGAGAAAATAATCTCACCCATTCATTAGGCGAATTGTCAATATGACATAGAATGCAGTGCGTAATTATATGTCTAGAGGTCGTAGTAATAATATCTATCATTATCGTTAAAAAATCTTTATCACAGAATGACTGATTTGTTCCCTTGAAAGTTCGGTATGTGTTTATCTTCAGTGTGGCAGCAAATTTTCTTATATTTCTTTTTCTGTTTTATCATGGAATCGAGATTAAATTAATACTATTATATGCTCCAAAGACGTCTAAAGTTAAAGATTGTATTCAAACTATTCTGTCTAGTATGATTATGAAGAAATCGTGGTAAGTATCTGTACCATTAGCGAAGGGTGGAGGTAGGCTGTTAAGATCCGCCATAAACAGTAATACGTAAATGTTTTTATTGAACTAATACTACGAATTGCAGATAATGTTGGTTAGTTTTTCAAATTCAATTAAATCCTTGCATAAATAAACAAAGCCATAATAGATAATAATCAAAAAATACTCAAATATCTATAAAATATCTAAAATTATGCAATTGAATCATACATAACTTTGAGTATTTTATAGATAGAATAATATGTTTTTTCTATTAGGTTTCGGCCACATAGGCAGGTGCTTCGCTAGTGCTGAGCTAGGTGTTATGCTTGCCTACTAAAAACACTACTGCCACCTTAGATTATAGAAAAATAACTGCCACATTTTACGCTACGTGCTGAGGTACAAATTCATTTGAGATTTGGGAGCGCTCAAGTCAACAACGATTCACTCTCAAAACTAACCAGAAAGCTACTCTCACAGAGAATTTAAGTTTAAAATTTCGAAAGTCTTAAATTCGAACTTGTTGGGTGCATAATGTCAATTCATCCCATGCGTCATTATTAATAACCTCAAAATATACGGTGTTTGACGTTTGTCATACTGAAGAAACATTCGCCATCTTGCAAAATAACTAGGTGACACAATAAAAATAACAACACGTTTGTTCGCCGGGAGACTGACGAGGTGACTAATAATCACGTAGCGAGGCGCGAATCGTGGAATGTGGCAATTGCGATAGTATAGTGTGCGTCCATTCGCTAGGATATGTTACCTAGCACGTAGCCACCAAGCAAGGCACCTGCCTATGTGGCCTTATCCTTATAGTTTCATTTAGGCAGAGCTTAATGCATTAAAAAAAACCAACAATATGTATTCTTAAACGAAAACAAAAGTATGAATGAAAAAATGTGCACAATTTTGTCGTATCGCCCAAAATATATCGGTTTTCGCAGGGTCTCCTGCGGTTCTATTCTATACACAAGGCTGTTTTTGGTCCGCTACGGTAGCTAAATAGGGTAGTCCTACCAGGCTTGTGTATAGAATAGACCCGCTGGTTGACGCAATATATTCAACTGATTTTTAGACCACATTATGTATTACACCATCATCTGTTGTACAGCTAATCAATTTCGTTGAAATCGTAATTGGCTGCTATTTTAAATCGATTGCTGCAACTAACCCAATCTTCCCCAACGTAGAAAGCTAGAATTTATGGTGTTTATTTTATTTTATATCGCGGAATTTCAAAATCAATCTAAACCCCCTACCGACAATGATGAAACCGCGTAACGGCGGAACACTTGGTGACCTGCCCACTTGTCTTACCCAGCACAAACGACGATCTGTTGGATGATAATGACGCAGGCATGTCAGTAACTAGGGAATGGATCACGGAAATCACAGAAGAATAAGTACGTAGTACGTCAATACATTCAAATAGTCTTAATTGCTTGATCTATTTTTGATAGTCTAGACGTGTGTGCAATCTTCATTCCTTATCAGGATCTTTAGATAGCATCATCTTGCAACAAGAGTGTTGTTTCTACGAACGAGAAAGTAGCAACTCAAACTTAAGTAGCCGAGTTGTCTTTTTATAGTAGATATATTAGGTACACTTTTTCTTGATATGAAAACTGAACCATGTCACATTATAATAATTCGTAGATACAGCGATTAATAGTAACCAAGACAACACATTATCACAAACCTTGTAATCATGAGTTTCTGCATCGGTACTGATATAATCTTCTTGCTTATCTAGATTTTTAGATAATACGAGTATCATGGCTGTCTTAGAAGAGTGTTGCTAGGAACTGAACGATTTCATAAATTCCAAACACCCACTCAGTAGCGAAGGGTGGAGGTAGGCTGTTAAGATCGGCGATACATAGTGCACATTAAACTTTGTTAGACATACGTAATTGTTTTTATTGAACTAAGACTACAATTATTTACAGGTGGTATTGGTAAGTTTTTTTTTAAATCAATTAAACCCTGCCTAAACCAAACCATAATAAATTTGGTATATTTTGGGTGATACGACAAAATTGTGCACACTTTTTCATTCATACTTATTTGTTTTCGTCGGATTAAGAATACATATACATATCGTTGGTTCAATATTATTCAAGGCAATAAATACCTCAGCTGGGACACGGTCTAAAAAGATCGTGACTAGGCGATGCGCGGATTGTGTACCTAAATGAAAGAGCCGAAACGAAATATAATTTGTTATATATATCCAACATGCGTCCATTTAATGTTCTGATTATTGTTCTATTAGTAACAATAATAATATATTCATCAACATGTTTTCTTTTTCAAGTAAATGGGTTACGTTTTTTAGTCATCTTTACACGATTTAAGAATTAATACCCCCCGTCCCCATCACGAAACAAATTGACGTGTTCACAGGTCGACTTTCGCTTTCCGATTGCCAGCGAGTCCAAAATTTCGTCGCACCTATAGTTGAAAATTATTTGCCGTTTCACTGAAGTACCTACCGTCTTAATTCACTAGCCCTGCATAAACCAAACTATAATAGATAAAAATATTATTCTATCTATAAAATATTCAAAGTTATGTATGATTTAATTGCATAATTTTAGATTTTTATAAATAGAGGAGTACTTTGTGACTATTATCAATTACGATTTGGTGTTCTCAGGGTTTAATTGAACTTTAAAAACTAACATCTGTAAATTGTAGTCTAATTTCAATGAAAACAAATACGTATGACTGACAAAGTTTAGTGTGCACTATCTATGGCGGATCGTATCAGCCTACCTCCACCCTTCGCCACTGCCAAATAATAAGATAAATCACCACAAATCTTGCAATCATGCGTTTCTGCATTTGTACTGATATAATCTTATTGTTTATCTAGATTTTTAGATAACACCATGGTTGTCTTACACGAGTGTTGCTAGGAACTGAACGATTTCATAAATTCCATACACCCATTGCCCAATACTAATAAGATAACCTATCATCACAAATCTTGCAATCATGAGTTTCTGCATTGATAATATTATAATAAAATTAGTTCCCGTAATCCTGCACAAGTATCTTGCAAACTCGTTGACAAAAAGTAGCAACCACCGTAATAGTGATACGTAGGAGTAGTTAGTTGTGGGGCGATCAAATCGAGTGACAGATGATCGTCCCACGCGAATATTGTTTGCGGTCTAAAAATTTAATTGGCAATGGGCAACTCATTGAGAATATTAATCAGCGGCACGCGTGGACCGAGATAATATCTCACTCAATGAAGTTATTTGAGTCTTCGTTTCGTGCACAACGTCGTGCGAAACATCAATAACAGACACTTCCGACAACGGGTGTCACATCTTTGGTGCTTGGGTATTTAAATTTGTATTCTTCCCCTTCTCTTATCGGTGTTTCAAATAACATATTCTCGACACTGCTGAAAATCCCTACTTCCATCCCCTTCCTACCTTCTCTAGGTTTCTACATCAACGTTCCCTCTAATTTTTCTATTGTGTGTGTGCGGATCATGAACGCCGTCGGGCATCGGCATCCGCATTACTGCATCGGGCCGTCACCCGGTGAGGTAAATTTACAAGCCCCCCCATAAACACACACATACATGTTTTTATAAATAATAAATAAATTAAATAATATGTAAAAAAACACTACTTTTAGGCACGAACACTACTTTTAGGCACGAACACTAATTTTACCGTTTAAAAAATATTGTAAGAACTGTGGCTGTTTTCACAATAAGGACTACTATGAGACTCTACGACAATGTTTCTTGCAAGTTGAAACATCTCAGACTAAGAAATGTAGAGAACGCGGCACACGGGTGGTCACTGATAAACACTAAAATACGTAAGTATCTTCTTTTCGTATACTTTGGCACGACGTAAAATTTCACTTGCGTGCTCGCGTTAGTCGCACTTGACCTTCGCCTTCCGAGAAATGAGTCGAAGAATTGTGCATGTGAAGGTTTCATGCATTCAAGCAAAACTAAAATCTAGCAAAGGAAACTTTCTTTTATAATATTTTTGTGTGGGGACTGTGCGGGAGATGAAAACATGTGTGCGGACACATTTTGGTAGGTGTGCGCGCGCACACCTTACAGGGCACTTTGCTCTATATAACTTATTCATCGTCTAAGAACTCAAATCAAACCATGGCATTCCAGCATTTTACATGGGAAATTATCTATTTATCATTTAGTTAGGTGCGTAGGGCTCTTCTCATATTGCGACAACACAAACATGCCCTCCAAACCAAACCCACTCCGCACAAATACAACATCCAGCCTTACTCGGGAGTACTTCGAAGCACTGGGTCGCGTTGTGGGGCATATTCAGTTTTTTATGCCTGAAAGTTTCTTGGTAACAGTCATCCAAGACTGTGGACTTGTGCTTGAGAAACAGGATAAAATAAGATTTTCTTATTCTTTGACCATATCCGCTTCTCGGTTAGAGCAAATGGACACCACACGGAGTCTACAACAATCCTATTCGTTCGTTGGTGTTCTTGCATCATCCCAGTCATCCACACTGTGGATGGTATTTAGCCGTCTTCCAGGACGCCGGAATCAAAATAAGATACCGATAGGTACAATATAATATAACAAAAAGATAACACAACACTGCCGAACGGACTTCACGAAGAGGTATTGACAACGCTCACAGAATGATGTCGAAATGAAATAAAATTTGTCTTTTTGGCGATCAGGTCGGACAGGACAGCCCGATGGGCCCAATAGTTGGTTAGACCGACTTGAGCAAAATCTTCGTTTTCTGTACACAGTTTAGTTTAGGACATTCCCAGATAAAAAAAAACAAAACGACATTAAAAAAACACTACAAAACTCGTGAATAGTGTTTTTATGTGGTGATGAATATGAAGTTTATGAGTATATTTACCACCAATTAAACGCTTAATTTCTTCGAAAAAATTATTATAAAACCTCTGCATTCATATTGGAAGTACAAAACAACAATTCACATCTGTTATCTGCCTGTGCTACTTTGCGGACCTTTTTTACTTAAGGATTTTTAAGACTTTACGGACCTACTTTACTTAAGGACCATCGTCGTTATCAGTTGTCAAATATGCAGTCTCGAGATAGGCATTCAATGCTTTATCATCCAATCTAATCTCCATCATAATCTCCATATCGTATAAGTACCGCAATCGATGGGCTTAGTAAAATGTAGGTTAAACGAAGAGTTTTGAACCGAAATATAATAATTACAAGACAAAAAGAACTTTTAATATACAACCCTAGATTATAGAAAAATATAGATAGAGCTATTGCAAGTGTTTGTCCCTCAAAACATGACAGAACTTTTTCACGCACTTGCCTCGCCCCCTTCACGCTTCCTCCGCGACCCTTTCCAGGGTTATTCGAAAATATGTGTGACTGTGTGCGTGTCGTAGTGTTGCCAGATATCGAATATTTATTCCAGTGTTATAATTTTCCAAGCGATGTTTTTATAAATTATATTATGGCAACACTGGCGTGTTGGCTATGCACTTGGTAAAAACTTTACTCACTAAAATCGGCTCATGCGGAGGGCTTGTATACAACGTTTTTAAATTTTCTGTTGAATCATATAAACTTGACTTGACTAGCTTAAACGATCAAAAAAAATTGTACTTGATAGAAATAATACTGAAATGTCATATTGATTTCCATATTAACGCACGTATATATTAATACTTTAGTTGCTAGGACCCCAGACCCCTAGCAACCAATAATGGTGTCGCAATAACTTTTCATACAAAACAGAATTAACTGAAAATGAATTCAATTCTACTTAAAGATGGCTAGAAGTATTAAAAAATGCATTGCCATCGTTTTCTGATATATTCTAAAAGTTTCAAATGTCTAGCTGGTCGGGATGTTAGTTAAAAATCGATCGCAAGATTTGTACCGGACAAAGAACCACCGTACAAATAAGAATACGAGCTAAGAAAAACGTTGTAAAAAACGTTGTAAAATAAAAGATTAATAGGGGATGGCTGTGTTAACAGTGATAACTGGGAAATGCAGATAGAAATGGCGTATTTAAAAAAAACACAAATGTTTATCACACTTGAATGGTCAAAGACATAGCTTATAATTAGTATCTTTACAATTATCTTCAAATGTATTAATCTTGCCCATTTTTTGAATAATAAAATGCCTAATTCTTGTCAAATTTGGGATCACAGAGATTATCAATATAATTTTTATTGTAAATATTTTACAAAAATCATCTCGTCATAAATTATACTAATGGTTTTATAAATGCGTTTAAAAATTAATAAATGCAAAAATTTTAACACCGCTGCACATTCATGTACTGAAATATGACTATATTCTAAAACATTAGAGCGAGAGGTTTAAAAGAATACTATTTTATGTAATAAAAATAAAGGATAATAAGGCTTAAAAAATCTATAAATAGATTATCTACAACGTTTAAGGAATGTTCAGGCTAATGCTTTGAAAATACCATAAAACTCCATTTTGACCTACGTTGGGCATGTGGGCCGTTAAGCACATAATAAATAAATAAGATCATTTAAAAAAATAATTTCTATTGAGTTCAATCAGATATAATTATAAATTGTTTTTAAAAATAATAATTGTATATCGTGATTATTGTTTAAGTTACTTAGTTCGGTCATAGACAAAAATAATTTATATCATGTTATCATGCAGTCATTATTGTCACTTCAAACGCGAGTGTAATATCGTATTATCTTCTCATTCCGTAAGTAGGTAGGTATACCTGATAAATGTGCCCTTCTTCTCTGATCTCCACAGCCTACCTCTTTCCAAAAGTCACCCTTCGCCACTGATAAACATACTTCATCCTCAACTAACTACGGATTGTTGACAGGTATTACAATATTTACAATATCCGGTAGCAGTTTCCGGAAAGATATTGTTATTTTGATCCAAACTTGACACAAGCGAATTCAATTTACGTAACTCCAAATTCCCTGCAAGTCTCATCACAACAATAACAATTCCAAGATATCTCTGTATTTCGTATTGTTTTCTTCGGCGAAATTCCGAAGAACTGCGAGCGACAAGATAATAAATCGTCCGTGAGGCATGTTGGCGACCTCGCCGGAAGAACCAACTAAACAAATGCCAAAGTTGCGATAATTGCGCGGCAATAACTTGCGAGATTTTATATCGCGTGAAACTTTTACGATATACGATGCGTAGTGAGATAATCGGGCAGTGACGTCCCGTGGGGGTTGTCAGACCATGAATTGCTTAGGGGCGGCAAATGAAGGAACGAATACGGCGGATTATGCGGTCGCTTCGTTAGAAAGTATGTAGATTGCGATTTCTATAAGCTGGCGTACACGTCATCGCGTCGCCAGCCTCGCATTGACGATGGAGTTGGCGGGGGGGGGGGGGGCGGACGTAATGCAGTGTTAAGATGCTGAAACGGGGGGAATTTAGTTTTACTAGTTCATAAAAGAACCGTGATGACGTATACGCCAGCTTATAGAAATCGGACTCTAGGTACCGACATCGTAGTTAAAAAAAATCTTAAGGCTATACTTCAGCTGGGGTACGGTCTAAAACGATCGTGACTACGCGACGCGAAGATTGTGCAAATGACCGCGTGCAGAACAAAACATAATTTGTCATAAAAAGTCGACATGCGTCCATTTAATGTTTTGTTTATTGTTCTATTACTAATAATAATAGTATATTCATTGACATGTTTTCTTTTTTTAGTACATACGTAAAGTTTTACGTTTTAAGTTTTTTGTACTTATATATAAAAATTTAATATTAACTATCGAAAAAATGCCAATCCCGGGATCGTCAAATTGTAATCCCGAAATCCCGGGATCAAAAATTTCGGGATTGGATTACCTAGATGTGACCATGACAAAATGTTTTTTTTGTGTCGAAATTCCTTTATTAAACGTTATTTTGAAGCATTTAAAATCATGCTTTAATCATATCAGAAACGTACCTATTTGAAACGTATGTAGGTCTCGCAAGAAATTCAATATAATTTTCATAAAAAAATTATACCTAGCATCTTTGATAATATTGTAAGATGAAAGCAACATTGTGTTGCAAGTTGGGAAATGTTTCACCGGTGTAGCCGATCCATAAGCACAACTCAACCTAGGGCGCAGTAGTGTACGTGAATATTATTTCCGAGCATGAATCAAAATGAAGTTAGTGAGGTAGGAGTAAGTGACAGTTCGGAACAGCTGATGGTATCCCATTCATGCGCGACAAATAATTAGAATTATTAGTATCGTAAATGATTACCTACTCAGAATTGTATGTAACATATCGCACGGCGCAACGATGTTTCCTCTTTTCTCCCAATACAATTATTATATTAGATGTGTTTTATAACGAAGTCACAGATGCGTATATTATTATCTATTCTATACTACTAATAAAGAAGTAGGTATCTGTATATTCCATTGGATCCTGTTTTTCAAGCATAACACATTCCGGCGTCCTGGTAGGGTGTTAAATACTCGTACCTTCCACAGAATATAATATACGACTAAGCGTATATTAAGTGAAGACGCAAAACGACTGGCGAGTGACAGGGATTCCTGGACGTATCGCGTGGTATGCATGTTGGTATTGTGCTAAGAAGCAGACAAGGACTAAAGTGACTAAACTCACTAAACCAAAAGAAATGCTATAAGTTATTTCGCAGTACTGCTTTTGTAAAAACAATCTCATCGATATTATCTTGTTTTAATCAATCTAATATGTTCAATATGTTTGGGTGACTTGGTTCAACGAATTAATGAGTTTAATAATTCGGTGGAGTTTGAGCATGATTATCGAAACCAAGCAGATAAATTGAGGTTTTTACGCCAAATGGCCAACATGCAGTGATTATAAATATATTACATATTTATACATATTTCATTTATAAACTTCAGTTTTAAAGTATTTAATAATTCATAAATAAATACGACAAAAATAAATGTTTTATTTTACCCCTGGCTGTTCTGTTTTATCATGTTCTGTTTATTCATGGTCTGTTTTGTCCGGTTACCGTTGTGATAAATCAATAAAAAGAATAAACTATTCCATCGATAAACCACATATTATATAGTGTAAGTGTACCCACACAATTTTATTATAAAAAAACAGCATTCTATCAAGTTCTAAGATAAGGCGTACTTTTTAAAAACAATTAGAAGAATTGACATATTGAAACGAAGATAAAAAAAAAATAGATAAGTACCATAATATGTAAGAAAAAAACCAACAAAATCATGACGCAAACAATTCGCGCATGCTTGTTTAAAATTATACGCGTGCTGCGAAAATTCGAGGCATGTGATAACTGCGACAGTCTGAAACAGCTGACAGGTGTTTTAATGGGGAGGTCACGTGGCCGCAAAGCCGCGTGATGACAGTTGAATGAGGAAGATATCGAAAAGATAAAGAAACATAATGCTACACTAAGTACGCTAACGTCTTGTGAAAATAACTAAATTATGTAAATATTTAGGAATGTGTCGTCACGTTTTCATTATGTCGCTTTGGATGTTTTTTGGTGTTGGTAATTTGTTCGAAATGTTGGATCAATATTGCATACCAGAGCGCTTTTTAAATACCTAGATAAATTCTTCTGGCAAACATATTTTTATTGGTCGCGCAGTAAAAAGCACTTCATTTTAATCGAATTGTATGCTTATTAAAAAGATAATTACTTACATAAAATCATAGTAGAAAGCAGGACAAATAATAAAATTGTTGTACGTGCACATTCGGTGTTGCAAGGTTTGTGCAGTGAACGGGCTGTCAACAAACCTGACAAACAAGGCTCTCGTTAGTAATAAGTAGGGATTCCAATCCCGGGATCCCGAGCTATTTTCGATACCTATGAATCCCGGGATTGATAAACATAATCCCGAAACTTTCGGGATTATGTTTATCATTCGAAAATATAACAGAAAAATACTTTTAATAACAAATAACTACATTAGAAATAAACTAGAGAACTAAAAAGAGTTTGAATGAAGTTTGATTTAAGTATACCCATGTGTAAGTTGCCGATTCATTTTATTTTTTCACATAAATTAATAAAAATAAGAAAGATTGGAAAAAAACAATGCTTCGCACTATTAACAAAGTAATTCCACCACGATCTCATACGTTTTAGGGCAGTTTCATATTTGGCTGATTAATTAGATTTATAAAGTGGAAAGGCCATAAGTACACCATGATTTGCTATACTATTTTAAATCTCGCTAACCCATTCTTTAAGTCTTTACTATCAGAAACAGCAATCTCATATTAAATTCATATTAGTGGTCCGCGAAAAAATTTTCTCTTTTTTACCGGTCCGCAGGTATAAAAAGGTTGTGAAACACTGGAGTAGGCAACCCAAAGCAACTTTGGATAGTAACGAAACCAATGATAAACTCATAGATAGACGAATACGACCGTGCAAATTTTAACAGCGGAACTTGCCATATGGGATACACGTCACAGAGCGTGATTGGATAATTTAACAATCAACCAATAAACAAGCTAGATCAGACGACGGTGTGTACTGTTGTGAACATTGTTATCATATCAAGCAAGAACCTACTTAAATCACGTGCCCTGACAGTTTGATATCTGTATCATCATATACACTATATCGTCGGCTTAGTTAGACCTACGATGCATACAATGTCAAGTTATCCACGTTAAATTTAAGTGACGGTAAAATTCCACGCATGTAAAATATAATGACAGCAACGAACATCTTAATAAGGCAACATCGCGTTCCGCAATCAGAATTGTTGTCATTTTTTTTTCGATTTTAGGCATTATTAAAATATTTTTAATTGTCACAGGTAATACGATGGTAAACGTATGGAGACTGCACAATAAAATTGCAATTCTAAATTATTAGTAAATATTATAAACATCAAATAATGTAATATTATTTTTTGCTTTATTAGAGGTAAATAATATGTCGACATATACATAAATTTACGTGGCATTAAAAAATCATACATTACCAGCATTATCATGTTTACATTTTAAATGTCACAGTGAAGATAATATACTAACGCGTGTGTTACTGCTAGTCTTTCGTGTGTGTGGATGTATAATCAACTTTCAAAATAACTTCCTTTATCGGAAACAAGTAAATTTAAAATTAGATAGGTATTTAATTTCTGGTTTTAAAATGACAGATGTCAGATTTTAAGGTTACCCATTATGCCGGGTCCACACTGGCAACATGTCGCGCGACAACCTCGTTAAATTTTACGATAAGTATGATAATTATCGTAAAATTTAACGAGGTTGTCGCGCGACATGTTGCCAGTGTGGACCCGGCATTACGTGCGTAGAAAAAAACGGGTAATAATACAATTAAATTAGTGTTTTGTGATTAGTGACATTCTGTGCCTGTCATAGCCTATTTCTAGGGCGAAATAATATTTTCTCACAGAGGTGCATGTACAATTTCATCAAGTTCCACATCAAGACAAGCCGATGTTACGATTTTGGGTATTTTTCAATCAAGCATGTCAAACTTGGATCACAATAAATATAAATAAAATTAATATATTATGTTCTAGCTAAAACCACGTGGAACACACGCGTACGTGACATTTCACACGTGTTTTATGATATCAGGATATCACACATATCGGCATAGTAAACAAATAAAAAGTAGGCCAAAGCAAACGATGTAAACAAATTTACAATCAATGATCATTTCATATCAATCATGCGTTAAAATGTTAAATGACTCTTTCATAATGTGAAAACACGTTATTGTGCATAATATTCAAATTGCAAGTAGGCAACTAATGCTACTACATTATTTAATTTAGAAAAACACATTCTGAGAGAGTATGTTATAACCAATAGAAAAAATCTTTTTTGAAAAAAGTAAGCCACCCGGCCGGGAATCGAACCCTGCATCTCCTACGGGTAAACGCCCCAACCGGCGCATTTTATCCAATATGCTACGGTGTGACATACTAATAGCAACAAATTTAAACTATTGGTCATTTGAATACCTACTCATTAGCGTTCTTCGAAATCAAGCTAATCGAGCAAGCTCGAAATTCCACGACGTCGGTTAGTAATCTATAGTAATAGTAAAATAGTTACCTACTTTGATTTAAGAAACAAAAACCGATTGCCAAAGTAGCTTGATTTCGAAGAACGCTAATGAGTAGGTATTCAAATGACCAATAGTTTAAATTTGTCGCTATTAGTATGTCACACCGTAGCATATTGGATAAAATGCGCCGGTTGGGGCGTTTACCCGTAGGAGATGCAGGGTTCGATTCCTTCGTGGGCATACGCACGACAACTCACCAAAGTTTCATTGCAATCGGATGAATGGTGTAAGTACGCATTCGAATAGAAGAAGAAGATGATGGTTGTACTAATTCAGAAACCTTTGCAGGCGTGCGCACGACAACTCACCAAAGTTTCATTGCAATCGGATGAATGGTATAGGAACGCATACGAATAGAAGAAGAAGAAGATGGTTGTACTAATTCAGAAACCTTCGCGGGCTTGCGCACAACAACTGGTCAAAATTTCATTGCAGTTGGATGAATGGTATAAGTACGCATAGAATAGAAGAAGATAGAATAGAAGAAAAAGAAAATGGTTGTATCAATTTAGATTGCGGGCGTAAACACAACACTTGATCAAATTTTCATTGCAATCGGATGAATGGTATAGGAACGCATACGAATAGAAGAAGAAGAAGATGGTTGTACTAATTCAGAACCTTTCGCGGGCGTGCTCACAACAATTTTTCAAGATTTCATCGCAATCGGATGAATGGTATAAGAACGCATACAAATAGAAGAAGATAGAATAGAAGAAAAAGAAAATAGTTGTATCAATTCAGAAACCTTTGCGGCGTGAGCACAACACTTGATCAAAATTTCATTGCAATCGGATGAATGGTATAGGAACGCATACGAATAGAAGAAGATAGAATAGAAGAAGAAGATGGTTGTACTAATTCAGAAACCTTTGCGGGCTTGCGCACAACAACTGGTCAAAATTTCATCGCAGTTGGATGAATGGTATAAGAACGCATACGAATAGAAGAAGATAGAATAGAAGAAAAAGAAAATGGTTGTATCAATTCAGATTGCGGGCGTAAACACAACACTTGATCAAATTTTCATTGCAATCGGATGAATGGTATAGGAACGCATACGAATAGAAGAAGAAGAAGATGGTTGTACTAATTCAGAACCTTTTGCGGGCGTGCTCACAACAATTGTTCAAGATTTCATCGCAATCGGATGAATGGTATAAGAACGCATACAAATAGAAGAAGATAGAATAGAAGAAAAAGAAAATAGTTGTATCAATTCAGAAACCTTTGCGGCGTGAGCACAACACTTGATCAAAATTTCATTGCAATCGGATGAATGGTATAGGAACGCATACGAATAGAAGAAGATATAATAGAAGAAGAAGATGGTTGTACTAATTCAGAAACCTTCGCGGGTGTTGGCACAATTACTGACGAAAATTTCATTGCAATTGGATGAATGGTATAAGGACCATACGAATAAAAGAAGATAGAATGAAGAAGAAGAAGAAGATGGTTGTAAAATTCAGAAACCTCGCGGGTGTTGGCACAATTACTGACGAAAATTTTATTGCAATCGGATGAATGGAATTAGAACGCATACGAATAGAAGAAGAAGAAGAAGATGGCTGTACTAATTCAAAAACCATTGCGGGTGTTACCACAACAACTGACGAAGTTTCATTGCAATCGGATGAATGGTATAGGGACCATACGAATAAAAGAAGATAGAATGAAGAAAAAGAAGACGAAGAAGATGGTTGTACTATTTCAGAAACCTTTGCGGGTGTTAACACAACAACTGACGAAGGTTTCATCGCAATCGGATGAATGGTATAGGAACCATACGAATAAAAGAAGATAGAATGAAGAAGAAGAAGATGATAATTTTTCTAATTTAGAAACCTTAATGGGTGTGCATACAACCATTTACCAAAATTTTATTGCAATCGGATGAATGGTATAGGAACCATACGAATAAAAGAAAATTGAATGAAGAAGAAGAAGATGATGATGATTTTTTTTAATTCAGAAACCTTCATGGGTGTGCATATAACCACTTACCAAAATTTCATCGCAATCGGATGAATGGTATAGGAACGCATACGGGACAGACACACAGACAGACAGACATACAGACAGACAGACATTCATTTTTATATATTAGTATAGCCTATACTCTTCCCGCAAGTGCAAGCAATAAGTTTACAAAGTTTTATTGCAATCGGATGAACGGTGTGGCTGCGAATTCAATACGAACAAACAAACACACAAATATTAATTTTTATATATTAGATAATATAAACAGCACATTAAAAGCCATATTATACATAAAAAATATTAATTAATTACGCTACGAAACAAAATACTTTACTATTTCTTCTCGCGAAAACAATGTTCATACGTCATATGATTTTAATTTAACTTTAATATTGAGAAAATCTAGTAGGTATGTTTTCTTGCCTGGCATAAGTACATAGTTTATTTAGTCAATGATGTTTGACAACACATTATGTATGACTCACGAAAAACTTGAGATATAGGTAAGTGCTGACATCGTTTATGTGATAGGGCCTGGGGGCCCGACGTGGCGCGTCGACCAGTTAAATACGATAACATGCAATACGATAGCATGCACCACGAATTTGCTGTAATAGTAAAAAAAAGTGGCCTGCGACGCTATTTTTACTAAAAGGGTTTTAACATTTTAAAATATCTATGTGGCTATGCGATGCAATTTGTTGTGATATACTGATTGGTAAAATAATACACGTGTAGAATTTTATTTTATAATTATATTTAGAGTGTTTCCTGGCTAATAAAAATGGCTATTTATTTATCTAATACGGCGAAGAGTCGCATGTTACATGGCCACCACAGAAGGGAGATGCGATCAGTGCTTCATAATATGACGAGTGCCAACACTCAATAATTTGGATAATAGGGAGTTATTTAAAAATACATGGAATACGCTTAGTTTTACCTCGCGGAAACCTGAGGTTCCACGAAATACCAATTAGCGAACACTGCTGTAGATCATCACATATCACACATCGCAATTAGCCTTGGCGATAGGTAGAGGGCCTGGATGGCATCCCCTCTGGATCCATTTCCAGCTTCTAGCCAAAAACTTCCCATCCCTTCCTGCAATTCCACACAGTATTTGTCCTGACCCACAATGGCGGTTTGTTAGTCAAACACAATCGTATTTTAAATGTCCATTGATTTTACAATTTAATGAAATGATCCTTTTATGTTGTTTATTATATTATATTACTAGCTATTTATTAGGCTACAGCCCGGTAGCTTGCCAATTATTTACCTTATTTTAACGATATTCCTGTTCACAAAAAGCTATAGAATTGTCTAGCTGTTTCATTACAAAGCTAAAAGCAAAATATAAATTAGGTACATGTCGTACTACGCTTTTAAATTAAATTCAGATATTATTATTAGACAAAAACAACAAAAGAAATGCTTAGATCTCGAGCCATTGTCCGGTGGCCAATTGTATTATTGGACATGTCCAATGAAAAAGCACTAAATTCACTCCAGTGGGAAGCCAGGCGGGTGGCCAAAAGACAGTCTCGTGGAAAGCAGACACCTGAGTGCTGGTATAAGTTTTGAAAGTAAACCAACATTTAATGTTAAATAATATATAAATCTCTTTCCACAGAAATGATTAAATCTAACATGTGTCCGTCAACGTCGCCCAATTCTTGAAAAGATTGGTGATAATAATTTGTCAGTTAGTAAAAAAAAATAACCTGGTCATTCGTTAAACGGCGGCTAGACGAACGAAATGATACGATAATATGCTAAGCAGAATCTAGTTTTAATAAAAGACACATTTTAACAAGGTTACACAAGTTACATACTAGTTAGTTACCACATGGGTAGGTTCTATCGGGGGGTGAATGTAGAGTTATTATTACCCCCGATGTTATGTTTAAGTTCAGATGGCGGCTTGTGTGTGAATAGGATATGTTCGGGAAGTGATGAATAATATACGAGTTGGTATTTTTTTGGTTTTATTTTATGGTGATAAAGTTCGGATAACACGGCATTAAGAAATGATTGTCATACCTATTGATTTTAGTTTGAGTAGAAAGGTTTACATTATACTTTGGAATCAATATACAACATCAATGATAACTGTTCCATTTCCGTTTGCGTCATTGTCTATGGTCTATAGACAACAACATGACACAACATACAAAACCTCTACAGTACTTATAGAAGTAGCGCTACGTGGAAATGTGCATGTTGAGCATAACGCGGAAATCCCAACAAAGGAAACAATTGGACAATTAAGCAAAGAAGAATTCGCGATGTTCTAGAATCCAGAGGTTGCCAAGCTGATGAAATGGCAATTGACCGGACTAACTCAATCAGTTTAGTGAATATACGCGGCAGCGACGAACTAGGCAGAGAGAAGAGTGGAAGGAGCTAGAAGAGACCTTCATGCAGCAGTGGCTAATGAAGATCTAATTTCAGACTTCATTTACTTTTGATATTTAGGTAGGGATGTGTCCACTGTTTTTTTTAAACCAACTATGTAAAATTGCAATGCACAATTGTTTCGATAATCGAGTGACAGATACATGATACGTAGACACTTTAACCGTTAACGCAAAGAAACATTGACGAATTGTACTGACGATCCGAAAAGTCAAATGAAAACTGTCAAGTCTCATCGTTGAGACCAGTGGCGGCCGGTGGTCTTCAGAATAGCAATTTCAGGTAGTGCGCAATGGTTTACCTTACCCAGCATTAGAGCATAGGGCAAGCACAAGTTCGCGCCACTTCCCTCGGTCCAACGCCAACTCTTGCGTCTCCCGCCATGTCAGACATGCAGCACGTAGGTCGCTTTTGTAGCACCGCTGCAGGGTAAGGGAGGGCCGGCCATGGCAACGGAACCCTTGAAGCTGTGCCATAAGGGTACGAAGTGTCACACTCTTTGGCGGCATCAGGAACACTTGTCCTAGCCACGTAGAGGTCGTAAAGCGTCTCTTCATGATAACATTAATCACCGAAGGCTGCCGTGTCAATAAGCTAAGATAATATCGTCGGTGTTTTGTAAAAAGGGCGAATTAACCAAAATGCTACTTTACAGGAGGAGGATTTTTAACTTTTGACATTTATTTGTTTTTTACCTGTATATGATTATAAATATCTAACAAGTTTATAATAAAGCTTAGAAAGAACACTGTCATTATAATAGGTATTATTATATAATATTTTAAAAGGCCTAATATGTCACATTTGCTTTTTATTTCGTAATTTTAATTAATTTAATTTTAGTCGATTATCGTTTTTAAGTACTTTCATGTGAAGATAAAAATTCGCCGTTTTTACACAACAAAGCTAGTGGGGTACATATTGTATTTTCATTAAAATCTCGATTTCGCCAAAATGGTTGATTCGCCCTTTTTACAAAACACCGACGATATCTTAGTGTATAATGACTGAAGTGATACACATATGAATAACAATGAAAAGTTGAGTGATGTCTTCAAAAATGCAGGCAGTGCGTAGCACTTGGATGGTATTAGAGGAGCCGCCGCTGGTTGAGACTAGTGGGTGGTGTAGTTTGAATATCACATAAGTAAACGCTAATCCCGTAATCAAATGCGTCATATAATATTAATTAATCAAAATACTACAGCGAAAAACTCCATTGATAAAAGGCAAAACACCAACCGTTTACAACTTTCATTATGATATGAATTGGTTGCGAAACATTGCATGAAATTGCTGGCACAATAAATGCAAATCTATGTAGTAACTTAGACAATACATTGTTAATAAAAGAACGTAAGTACGAGTATATTTTTGCTCGGCGTGAAATATGTTCGCGTCGGGACGCGTCTCTGGCACCTGGCCAAGGTATCTGGCGTCCGCCGGATGTCTGCTCCCCATTAGAAAAAAACGTATAAGCGTAAAACGGCGCGCAAAATTGACGTAGCCATCCCTACCACCCCACTGTCTGTAGCGAGTCGGGGTACTACATCGATGGCCGGGGGGAACAATCACGTAAGTCCAATTTAAAGATTTTTTATTGTATCTATTTAATTAATGTTGCTTAAATCAATGACATATTTTGAAATGATAATTTTTAAAAATTAGGGAAAGATTTCTTTAAAAAAATGTCACCAGACTGCGTCCTGAAAAACATGCAATATTGACTTACCTATGTGATTTTTCTCCCCGGCCATCGATATTAAACCATGTACTTTTAGGTAAAATTTCAGTATGTATATATCTATGATTTCAAATATTTAGTTTTATAACTTTACTTATGTAGTTTTGTTTTTAATTTGTCTGTGTGCTTATATTATATTAAATTTATGAAACTTCATGCTCTATGTCTATTTTCTAGCAATATTCGCTATCGCAAGTTTTGAATATATTTTTTAAACATTCATTAAAAAAGTGAAAATTTCGGTAAATGAGCAAATATGAACATATTTGCTGGAGTAATTTATCCTTTCATCGGAAGGATCGGTTATTTTAATTACAGCGCGCAAAACTGTGCGATGTTCACTGTCCAAACATTTAATTTGCGAGTTGAGTTTAGAACAACATGAACGGGCACGCGCATTTATGTAGTGGCAATACACATCTATGGGCAATAATATATTTATGCTGCACCAATCCCCCCCCCTCCAACAAAAAATAGGTGTGCGCACGTACCTAACTGATTTTTAAACATAGCACAATAAGCCACAAGTACTTGACTGATATGAAATCCCATCAATCGGTAACCATAGTAATAATGATTTTAATAATTCAATGCATAGATAAGTACGAGATAGTGTAGTGATAATTTATTCGTAGCCCAGTGCGTAAGTCACTGGTCTTTCATCCGGGGGGCCCCGAGTTCGATCTCGACAAGGTTACAATATATCTGTCATTTTCTCAAAGCGCTTGGGTGTTTGCGATTGTTTATCTTATATTACTAAATTAAATGCACTACTATCATTGGGCCTCATGGCATGTTGCTATGTTAAAAATAATATTAAGTAAGTATATAATATATGTATAATACTTAAGTATATTATTGTTATGTGTGTTTTTAATAAAATTTAATTTATCAAATTAAGGCGTCCAAAAGACGATTTATTTATTTTCATGAAGGCTACGGCTAAGACAGATAATAAATGGAATTCCGATAGGCTAATACCAATACAGTAGATTTTGATGCAGGGTATTGAATATGTCAGTGTCCTACGAAAATGAACTACGCATTATAGACGTGCAATAGTGTGTGTAATGCACCAAAATTAAATGAGCGTCAATGCTTAAACCGAGAGCAGTTGTCAGTATTCGACGTATGACGTATTTTTGACACGTGTTTAAATTTATTCCGTATTCTTCCTTACTCGAGATCGGTTGCCTGCTTCTCCTTACCCGTTAGGTATTTCAGTTCCCATTATTTCCGAGTCCCCTGGCTATATGGCAATATGACAGAAGGATTCAAATGAGACTAAGAATATAAAATCAGCTGCTTCCAACAGGTGTCCCACAACAGATGCCAAAAACCCCGGACATACCGACGTAGAAAAAAATCAAAAGAAAACATAGAAAAAGTGGCATGAATAAAACAGAAGTAGAAAATAATTCTAATATTTTTAATTGACTCATTTAGCTCACTTTGCGCACTTGGAGCGATGGCACGAGATATGTGTGGGAAATAATATTTTATTAATTTATTTTCTAATGAATCACTGCCAAAATATTTTTTGTAAGTAAGTCATCGGTTAAAACTTTCGCTCATATCTGTCTGATTAATTTCTCTTGTAGGTGTATTTGTATTATCTTATTGAAGATAAATCAGAATGAGTAACGTCAATAAACATTCAAATTATTCGCGCGCAGAATATAGTAAACATCCCGACTATTGCCAAATATCAATGTAACTTAGTTCAATACATGAATGGAAATACATGTTACAAGTCTCGTATTTGACGTAGTTCATAGATTGAAATACTTAGGTATATTTCGTATTGCATTTGAATGCAGCCAGTTGTTTTTGGGTAGCCTTCAGGTCAGGGGAACAATGGAAGAGCATCGGCGTGCTGGGGTGATGAAGAAAGAGCTTATTGGGTGCAACTTTTGATCTGCTTCGGGAGAACTAGATGACCGTGAGAGATGGAGAACCTTGGTCACAAGACTCACAAGACGACTGCATTTCAGAGTGGTTACGATCCTTAGTCGAGAAGAAACGAACAAGAGAAAGACCACAAGTAGTGGTAGGTTTTTCTTTATTGACATGAGGATAATAGGGTCTTCCAAAGAGCTAAGATCATAATATGGGGAATGATTTTGCAATTCTTCTTGTTCTTTTTCTTTCATCTTATCACGCCCCAGCATTGGGGCATAGGACAAGCAGAACTTCGCACCACTTCCCTCGGTCCATCGCCAACTCTCGCGCCTCCCACCATGCCAGGCCTGCAGCGCATATATCGCTTTTGTAGCACCGCTGCAGGGTGAGGGAGGGCCGGCCACGGCGATGGAACCCTTGAAGCTGTGCCACAAGGGCAAGTGCCGCACTCTCTGGAGGCATCCGGAACATACGTCCAAGCCACGTCTCTTCGTGATTACCTCAATCACCGAAGGCTGCTGTGTCCGCTCACGAACTCGAGTGTTTGTAACGCGGTCGTACCAATGTACCTCTAAGATTCGGCGGAGACATCGATTCTCAAAGCTCAAAAGCCGAGACCTTTGAAGCTTAGTAAGATGCAATGTCTCACAGCCACAAAGGAGCACAGGCAGCAAGCACGCGTTGAACAAACGACTTTGCCATTAGGTACTTTAGATAAAAAAACGACATGTGATTTTTGCCAGACGGTGTATTATTTTTTTGGACAGAGTAGGATTCGATCTCACATTTTTTAATTTTTTGGATGAGTGCTTTTATCCACTAAGTAACGATCCATCTTTATTTTGCTCTAATAATAAACTAAAAACTACGGTAGGTACGTATCTGAAGTACATATTTCAAATGCCGCCAAAAAAATTACTACCAACTGAGGAATTTACATCAATCAAGTTAGTATCTAACCAATAAGTAAACAAAAATAATTTCATCAACATTTATGACATAGATACTGTCGATATAATTGTGGGTATTCTCAATGAGTCTATCTATTGAGACTTGGTGATACCTACTTACCTACAATATGCGATATAATTTTGTATCGCGCCCACGTGGTTATTTCCTCACGTGCTTTATAAAATATGTACCTACTTTTCATATGAATCATAAATTATTTATCAAAATTTATTATAAAAAGTGGGCACGGCTGTTGACGTATAATTAGTGATGCTCGCCTTATAAATGGGCGGTCCGGTTGTCAAGAACCGGTAGATAAATATGAAATTTTAAAATGTACGAAAAGTATGAGAAGTTATGTTTTCTCGCAAGTCACAACTTTATTATTGGCATGTAAAGAAAACAAAAGAAGTCAATAATAATGATGGCATTTTATCGTTCGATATATGAATTTATCGCAGTGCATGCGTAGCCGGCCTCAGCCCGGATTCAAAATGGCCGTTTCTCGTGATGAAAGTGCTAGCGCACGTAGATCCATCACCAATGGACATCTTTTCAACATCACGCCAGTATTGCGAACCGAATGATTTTGCGAAAAGTGTATTATTATATTGTATTATAATCGTACGCCAAATATGTCAAAAATCCTATAATGTGTTGTGTACTATTATAGTTTTTTGAAAATCCCGTGAAAAATTTAAAAACCATTTGACGTACAAATAGACAGTAAAGTTGGCGAGGTGCAAAACACGCGTTCAACCCAAAGCGTGCGCAGAACTACGTGGTGTTAAAACCAAAATCAAAAAGTTGAAGTGAAGTGGAAGATGAATTGATCAAAATAATGTAAACAAAGCTTGATTTAGCTGCATACAAATATATTCAATGACAAGGCGTATAATTAATATGCCCACATTTTTCATAAATTCACAAAAAATCCATCGACAAAGCAATGATCTGAACTCTAAAATATTGACGACGATGGTACAGATTTGAGGAATACCATAGATGCCATGGGAATAGATATTTTTTTCTAATCCGTTATCCTAGGAATACAAACTATTCATTCAGGATTCTGCGAGTGTTTCAAAGGATTGTAGGAATTAAGAATACATTGGTGTGGTAATCCTGGATGTGCCAAATATTCGAACTAAGGAGCGGGTGTGGATTTCGCTAACCACCAAAAATATGAAATAGAAGAACCATTACCAGTGTCTTTCTCATTTAAGACAGAATGACACAATTTCATAAATGGATTTTTGAATTAGAGAAAAATATGCAACACTACGCATAACAGTTACAAAATAGACATTGACACAGATATATAATCAAAATTGAGAGCGTTTTTTCAAACTCCACAAAGAAAAAAATGTACTTAATTCATATTATGCAAGAAATATGCTTCACGAAATCGTCTCAGAATGGCATTATTTGGAAAATACAACAACACTTGTGAGATAGGTAGTCTTGAAGTGCTGAAAGTACGGAGCAGGTCTTAATGAGGTAGGAAGCTAAATGAGATACATGTTTACACGATATGCTAACTAATAGACGCGATTCATGGCTGCGGCGACTTCGTGGAGGATGTAACTACGACTCATAAACTCTATTTAGGACACCATAAAGATGCTATTACATATCGTACAATGAGAAGAACACGGTAGGAGAAGTTTATAAAAATTCACGAAAAAAATTACAACGAACTGAGTTGCAGGTACTTAATATTATATAATGAATTTACTTTGGATATGAAAAGTGAAGGAGCGCTACTCTTCCCTGCTCAAGACAGGGCATGTGAACTCCAAAATCACCATGTAATGCTAAGGTAACCAACTATTTATGAAGAATTTTATGAATTCCCTTAACTCAATAAAAGAAAAGAATATTCATACTATAAATTCATCGATGGTCGCGCGGCTTAAGCGTCGGCCTATGGCGTCGTAGGTCCCAGGTTCAAATCTAGGGTTTGGCAAGTACACATATTGTTTTTTTAGTTTGTGTATGAGTCAGAAAATGGACCTAATAGGTTGAGCAAGTGGCTGAACATCCATTTATCATAAAAACAAAATCTGTTAATACAAACCTCCACTCTGTGGAGGCCCATATGATCTTATTAGGATCGGACATGGTCGGGGGAAAAAAATCATCGATATTATAGGCAAAAAATATCCACGTTGTAGATGGATTATATTAAAGAGAATGATGATCAACTACCTGCATGAATATTTGACAGAACCGGTTGATATTTTTAATGTACATCACTAGAGAAGACACGCCAAGACACGGAGTAATTAATTACATCTGTCAACTGTCTTGGAGACTTCCGCAGCTGGGATGTGGACATTTGCCAAGGTGGACTGCCTGACACTCAGATAGGCTCATTATAAAAGCGTTATCAATTAAATATTAATGATATTATCAACTGCAGATTATATTGACACACATCTTGATGCAGGCATCCTCAAGTATGAACGTTTACTCATCATCTACTACCAGATTTACTACACCGAAGGTCAGCAGCGATCAATCTTGGTAAATATTATGGCTACAATGATTAGGATTCGGAATACTCTTATTTTTCTTTGTCACGTCTGATTTTCAGTGGCTAAAGGTCAGTGGCGAAGGGTGGAGGTAGGCTGTTAAGATACGACATAAGTCCACAATAAACTTTTGTCAGCCATGCGTATTAGTTTTCATTGAACGATGGTGTTGGTTTGTTTTTAAAAATAAATTAAGCCCTGCCTAAACCACCAAGCCATAATACTTTTGGTATATTTTGGGCGATAAGACTTTTTCATTCATATTTAGTTGATTATACATATTGTTAGTTATTTTTATTAATTCATTAAGCCTGCATAACCAAACTATAATAGATAAAATAATATTATTCTATCTATAAAATATCAAAAGTTATGTATGATTTAATTGCATAATTTTAGATATTTTATAGACAGACGAGTATTTTTTACTATTATCTATTATGGCTTGGTTTTCGCAGGGTTTATCCGATTCAAAACAAAAAAAAAACAAAGTATACTCATTTGGGTTAAATTAACTTTATAACAGTGCTATCGCGAACATCTCACGTGGAATGGATATCAAACTAGCTGGATACCGCAGCCTCGTACAAAACAAACAAATAAAGTGAGGCAGGCAAGTGGCAAGCCATCAATCTGTCTGGCTACGAATGGAACTCTCGGAACGTTCAATTGTAAAGAGCAATGATGAAAGAATACTTGGTCCCACTTCACCCTTCTATTGGACATTTAATTAATTAATTAATTAAATTGTTTACAAACGGCGCATGTCTATTGTAAAAAAACTGCAGTTTACGACATAAATAAGAATGGATTATTTATAATACAACTACATTAGCAATACTCGTATAGAAACCGTAAAAATAATATACTTAGTAAAAAGAAAATATTACAATTGGATGAAATAGCTGATAAGATAACACATGATCATAGAGCGGCTTAAGCGTCGGCTTATAGCGTCGTGGGTTCCAGGTTCGAATCCTGGGTCTGGCAGATACACATATTATTTTTCAATTTGTGTTTGAGTAAGAGTATGGACCTAATAGGTTGAGCAAGTGGCTACCATCCATTTCTCATAAAAACAAAAATCTGTGGTATAAATCGGTTTACGGGAAGCCGATCCTAAGAAGATCATAATTAATTATGGGCCTCCAGAGAGTGGAGATAGTATTAAGAGATGTTCGTTTTCATGAGAAATGGATGTGAGTAACTTGATCAACGTATAAGGTCCACAATCTAGGTTCAAAACACAGAAAAAAAATAACATGTGAACTTTCCAGACTCAGAGCTCACGAAATCATCAGCCGACACGTTACCGCTCAGCCATGTAACGAATCCAATAAAATTCTAGCAAACTGCATTAAAAAATGAGTTATTAATTGTTACCGAAGCCCTTTGGCTTAGCAGAATCGATACTGTCATCCATATCGAAGGAATTAACGGGTTAAAGGTGACCCAGAATATAAAAACCGTTTCTTCGAGCAGTGTTTGGGGTGACCTTTGCATTGAATTTTTCACAACGGCGACCACAATAATAATATGGTTTGACTTTTCGGAAAATACCATTTTCCCGCAATGTTTTGTTTGAACGTCTCAATTACAATCATTTTTGTCGAGTGGCAAGTGGCAACACTGAAAATTACGTAATTTCAATGTCGTATCAATTTCAGTTATGCGTCTGTAAAAAAAACTATTGACCGACAAAACAAAAAAAAAAGATACTTAAACCAATATGACATTTGAATGATATATCATTTACATTTTGTAATCAATTTAATATATCAAAAAAAAACAAACGAATGTTTATAATAAAACGTATTAAAATAATCAATTTGGTGGTAAAATGAATTTATTAACATCAGCGTAACGTTTGATAGTTTTGATAGCAAATTAGTCACAGTCGGGTGACGATCGAGAGAAAGCGATGCAATATGTTAGGGATTTACAACCCTGTGTAGGTGCACCTTTGAGCATGTTTGTGTGCGCCCACGGACTTGTATAAGTATCATTTTCAACAATGAGTATAATAAAATTGAAATACAGATCGCGACTCAATTGACTGTTTAAGAATATGAATATCCATATACATTCTTAACTATGAAAGTTTTATTGAAGAAATCCAATGCCATATAATATCCCATTAATTCAAATCTCATTATTTTTTGCATAAGACGTTCATTATACTTACCCAGGGAACTCAGAAATAATGGGAACTGAAATACCTAACGGGTAAGGAGTAGCATGTAACCGATCTCGAGTAAGGAAGCATCCGGGATAAACACGTGTCAAGAATACGTCATACGTCGAATACTGACAATTTACCGCTCTCGGTTTATGTATTGACGCTCATTTATTATTGGTGTATTACACACACTATTGCACGTGCATAATGCGTGTTTCATTTTCGTAGGACACTCACACATTCAAAACCCTGTATCAAAATGTAAAAGAATATATTGGGGTTCTGGACATCTTTTAGATTTTTATTCACTATTGTCAATTTCTCCCCGGAATTAATGTACTTAATGAGCTTTTATTGTTTTAATTTTCGTCTGTCAGAAAAATAAAAATCGTCCTGAATAAAAGTTGAGATCTTTTTAAAGTTTTAAATTAACTAATATCCAACTTTTTTTTTGGCAGAGCTCAAGTAATTTTTTGGTCCACTCAGTTTTCTCTAATTTTTTCTCCTCCAGAATTAGGGTTGATAGATTTGTTACAGAATCCGGATTTCCGGAAAATCACACGGATTGAATTTTATTAGTATGTAATAAAAATTTCTCATCTTTTCAAAAGTTTTCTCATTATTTCATATTGAATATTGTCCATCGGAATTCTATTTATTATCTGTTCTGTGATTACAAATCTGTTTCGTTAGGTATTAATATTTTTAGACAATATTTAATACTTCATTAATACAGAGATATTGACAACGAATTGTTAAAAACAATAGAACTAATATATATATTTGTGATATATTATATCTGTCTAAATTTCAGTGGAAAAAATGTACCCGCCGTTAGATTTTTGGCTATAAATGTGCTCCTGGTGAAAATCAGGTTGGGAACCCATGCGATAGGCTGTTGGAGAAGTTGGAAATAGAAACCGCAAAATTGCCCTATGCAATTTGTGCGCAGTAGAAGAAATTGCACCTGCGCAAAAAATGAAGAATCTGCATTCAATCAACGTTTTGACTATTGACCTGATACCTAAACACAAAATGCGCTAGTTTTTTTTATATTTATGCCTGTTCCAGTTTAACTGAAAAACTACTGGACCAATATTGACGAAATTTGCACAGCTTGACTGTATTATAGGTATCATCATAGTCAAGTATAATATATTCATACCGATTCTCGATATCTCAAAACGAACTTATGGAAAATGACGCAGTTTGAATAATATGAGATGATACGCAGGTTGAGAAGCGCGCGCCTAGAAATCGAAGAATTAATACTACAATTAGTATATTTCAGGGTTTGCAAAACTTTTTACGTACGCGAGCCAAAATTTCCCAAATATTATTTATTATTCAACTGTCTGACGTAGGTGCCTACCGAGGAGTGTTTCATGGGGGAAAAAACGAAAAAAAAAAATAGTTTTTAAGAATCCTATTAAAAAAAAGTTTAAAAACTACAATTGAGCTCTTTAGACTCTATCTTTCTCAGTGTTTCTAGCCGAAGAAGGCATATCTTTTATTCTTTGAATGTTTTTTTCCTTGTTTTAATTTTTTTTAAAGAGATCGTGGGAGCATGTTAACCACGCTTCTTTCATATAATATCATTAATGGTTTTCCATTTTTAGCGATTATCTTCATTAATCAATAAATTCTTAAAGACCGAACTATGCAATTATATATTTAAACCAAACGTAATGCTTATTCTTGAAGAGTATGACCATAATCTGTCATTTATGCATGAATTTCGTCGCTTTAGTTTGCGCATCGATTGATAATTAATATTATTGATAAAAAATATATATTAAAAAACAGAACAGAAAACACGCATGGCTATTTCGTCATTATTTGTAAAAAAAATTGTAAAAAGGTATTTTTTTCTCTTCAAAAGAAAACATTGGCGTGCCATGCAAAATGCTATAGGTTCGCCATCACTGGTTTATTTCTTCGTTGTGCATATCTGTTTATTTTTTCTTTCCCTATTTCACGAGGACGAAGCCATGTACGATCGCTCGATCAATGCGTAAATTAGGCAAGTACTGATGTAGTTGCCTCACGATGGATTACTTGATAGTTGATATTAAACTTTGGCTCGTACTAGATTAGCAATGTGTTTGTTTACATTGTATGAAATAACATTGGAGAGTATACAAAATCACTCAATGAATCGATTCGTAAGTATTTATTATTGGTCGGTCATCTGCAGACTGGTGCATGTGGATTCGCGCATGCGCCGAGATGTGAAAAAGTGAAACGTTCATCGAACCGGGATGCATCCACTCACGAAAACGCGCTGGCAGTGGGCCAGACGAATAGTTCGATCGAGAAAATGACAAATGAACCGTCGGCGATACCGGTTTCAAGCCGTTACGGAGAGCATTAAAAAATATACTTTGTCTATATCCGCGAATGAATTATTAACAGTAATGTTTAATGTGTTTAAAAATGTAGCAGTCAATTAATTATATACAGTTATTTTTCTCACCTACAATTAGGGTTGACACAATTCCGGGACCTCTTCTCTTACATGAAACGGTTTTTCTTCCAAAACTGTCTAGTTCCAAAATTGAACTTTTTCCTGATTATTTTCTATGGTAGACGGCATAAAATAGGAATACAATATGATAAGTCCACTATAATGGTTTTGCTACAAAGTAAAGTTATGTTTGTTAATTCTATTTTAATTGAGTTTTTACGTTGATAGCTGATTTGATCCCATTTTTAGCCCATCCACGGAATAGTCGACCGTTCTGAAGAGCCGTAAGCTCGTATGACGTATATACTACTGTCCAAAGAGAAGATTTAGGCACAAGCCGCAAGGCGCTGTCGTCGACTAAATGGGAGGAGCTTGTTAGTTCACAGTATTAACACGTAGCCAAGATGTTGTTCGACAGTATACGTTTTACCTGACCTAAAAAATGACGCCTTGTTCATGGAGTATTTCACGAGCACCTACGTGCTAGCCCAGTTTTGAATCATTTAGAATGTTATATAGGTACGTTATGATTATATTTCTAATTTATGTGTATCTGCTCCTAGTTTCTTCTGTCTATCACTCTATCCCTTTCCGGTTCTTATGCCGGTGAGTTTTATTAAGTTTTTTTATTTTAACATTAATTTGATTTCAATGCCACACGGCCGTCTATTTCTAATAAAATAGCTCACAATAAACTGTGAGACGACGAACCAGGGCTCGAAATGGACCGGGGCGCCGATCCGGTTCGTGATATCGGTAGAGTTATCGCTCCGTCTCGAGGAAAAATTAATTTCACCGTCTAAACTAGATATGTCATATAATAAAAAATCTAACACATTTTTTTATTTTTATAAAATACACATAAACTTCGATAACTATGTTAATATCTTCAGGAAATTGTCGAACGCTCCGGTTCGTAAACTTTTCCATTTCGAGCGCTAGGACTAACTGTATAAGTATAATTTTGCAGACACGATTGTATGGCATGGTACATGTATCCTGTATAGCGATGTTGGTAACCGTAAATCTCTAAATCATTATTATTTTGTATAGAAAGTAAGCTCTCTACATTAGCCAATTATATCACGCGCTCCATTCAAAAACAAAATGTAAAAGCCGTATCTTTTAGTTACATCTTATGCTCATTATCGACGAATTCCCAAAATGTACTAAAAAACTCTTTTAAAGAGCGGGATCTTATAAATATAGGCGGATTTCTCTAAAATCCCGGCGCATTTTTCGTCCCCGGATACATACGATCTAACCGGTATCCCGTGTAGTAAATTCCATTCCGGGACGGTTGGCAACCCTAGCCACAATATGCAGGAGCCATTTACCAAGAAGCTATTTATTACTTAGCTATAGTTACTTTGTAACACGAGGGAAAGGTCGTAGAATAATAAATAACACAATTTATTAGTGTACAGAAGTTAACTTATTTGGTAGTCGGATTAACACTAATTGGGTGTAATTAGGTGTGTAAACTATAATAGGAATTAAATTTTCAGCAATCATTTACAATATTATGATATAGTTAAAATTAAATTATTCTTCTTATTTTACCATGTCCGATCTAATAAGATTATATGGGCCTCCACAGAGTGGACGTTTGTATCAGCAGATTTAGTTTTTACGAGAAACAGATGTCAGCCACTTGTTTAACCTATGGTCTATACTCTTGACTCATAGACAAATTGAAAAACAATATATTTTGAACTTGCCAGACCCAGAATTCGAAATTTAATTATTAATGCTACTTAACTGATTATCGCTTCTTTAGCACATTTAGGCGTACAACCCGCTTAACGCAGCGAGTGGGGCACTCGCGCAAAATTTCACAAGTGGTGCGTAAATCATCGAAAATACAACGTAATCAAACACGCCAGCGCACACTGGATTCGACGACGCATTGTGCCCGCCCGCCCCATGATTCACCATGTTTGGCTTCTCAGCGGGACGAATTAACGAAAATAATATTTAATAATATTTTTATTGCTTTGTTATGAGAGACGCTGATAATAATAATTATTTTGTGCTTCTTGTGCCCCTTATTACATAGGTGAAGGGTAATGCGCGGGTGGGAGGGGGCCTACTTCGTAGTGAGCGCACCGAGCGCCGCTTTGGTGAGCTTTATGCCTAGGCACACTACCGACATTAAGCGATAGTGAAAATACACTTATGTATTATTATTACATGCTTTATCAGCTGTGAAATGGTTTTAAATCAAACAAAATAGGCGTACCATATTTAACATTATTCTGAGGATAGCGTACGGCAGTGCTTTCCAAACTTTATGTTACTACGCCTCCCTTTAAAAAAAATAACCTTGGCGCCTAGCCCCCCCTTTATTTCATTAAATAATAGAGACACCTTTTTAAATGGTCAACAACGTGAGTACTAATACAAGAATGAAAAAAAATATAAAAATTAACAAGGTTTTACTACTTATATTATATTCATTTTTAAATTAATTTGTTTTTCATGCGATGAATGTGCTTGTTTATTAGCACAATCAATGTCAATAGTAGTTAATCCAAATTCATCATCGTCCATTGACAAATGGATTCGTGGGCCCCACCTCAAGCAGGCCCCCAGGCCAGGACCAAGACCCACCTACCTATCGCTGAGGTTAAGGGCAGTGTGGTGCTCTAATGTAGTGTTTCCTAAATTATACACAGGAGTTACTATTTATTTAAGTACATCAATCATCATAATATAGGTAGCACGTTAAATTGCAACGCACAACCACATATTTAAGAGACCTGTAACGAATATATATGGCGCAGAAATTATTTAAAAGTGGAAACATGGTGAAATAATTTTTTTGTAATTTTGATTTCCAAAGCTCCAATTTTTTATGAATGCCTTCACTTTGTCTTTATCAGCATTAATGGTCCTTGCATTAATTTATTCACTCATTTTTTTTTTTAATTTCAACCAAATAAATAGACAAGTTTAAAAACAAAATTATCGTTAGAGAAGTTTTCCTCAAATTTCAACATTATGATTTGACCCTTTTATTTCATATTTTTCACGAGATATCCAGCGCGCATCACAATAGCATTGAAGTGAGGTATTATAAAATTAGTCTCCATATTTTGCAAACACCCTTTTATAGGACTGTTTTTGTGTAGTTTATAACTAGCGGCCGTTTTATAAACTATGCATTTGCAAACTGCAAACCTGTGTCTATATTAATTGTGTTAAACTTTCCGCGCCACCCGGTTTGGAAATCGCTGGCGTACGGTAATTTATTTTTTCTTTGCAGTTTCCCATACTTACCCTACTACATGGATCCAAAGCTTGGTCGGCCTGCATTAGGGTTTGTGGTTGATTCTGATGTAATAAAACCCTGACGAGAGCAAACCTCGTTTGCCCGACAACGCAACAAACTATTTGAATGCTCAGAATTTGTCCATATAAATTAGAAATGACGTCTCAACAAACAGGTTTTTCCGATACAGAATTTAAGTTTATCTCAGTACGGAGTGAAACATGTAAACCGTCAAATCCCAACATATCGTTCAAAGACCGCTAGTTAAATGCGCAAAAATTTAGGCACACCATTTATATCTTGTCAGAATGAAAAAAAATCGACTTTTGAAAATTCTTTTTCGCTACCGCGTAGGTAATGTGTAGTTGTGGTCTCCTATGCTGCCCTCATAAAATAACCATAACCTAACATTGTTGTAAAAACGTATGGGAAGTTGTTTGTTATTTGTATATTTTATCAAAAATATTAACATTGGGCATATATATTATCACGATTTAAAAAGAAACATATAATATTTTAAATTTGTAGACGTTATTAGCAATATGAAAACGGTTATTTTCTTATCGTTAATTTGTTAATTATTTGAATGAAGTATTTACTATAAATATTGTATTTTATTTTAATTAACATAACGGTTGATTATCTCATTCAATTGCTTTATTGATTGTTGACATGTTGTGTAAAAAATTTGAGTCATATAACTACTATGCACCTAATATGAGGAAAGGCCCGTTTCAGACGGGACACCGGTGTCGCGCTAGATATAATATAGAAGGCCTTTGTATTCGAATAAAGGGGCCTTTGTATTATGTTTATAAACGCCCCGGAGCTAATGAGTCAACTTAGAAAAACTTACAAATTAGAACATAAAACTGGCTGCGGTCATAAAACATGTGTATCGGCGGCTTGAGAATGAAGCGGCCGACGGAAAAGTGTACCGGACACGCTTTAACTCATTAGCTCGGGGCGTTCATTAACATAATACAAAGATCCTTTTATTCGAAAACAAAAGCATCCTTATTATATACGAGCGCGACACCGGTGTCGCGCTCGTATATAATATAGGAGGCCTTTGTATGCGAATAAAAGAGCCTCTATATTATGTTAATGAACGCCTCAGAGCTAATGAGTCAACGCGTGTCCGGTACACTTTTCCGTCGGCCGCTACATTCTCAAGCCGCCGATACACATGTTTTTATGACCGCAGCCAGTTTTATGTTCTAATTTATATCGCGAAATTATGCGTTGACTCATTAGCTCTGGGCGTTCATAAACATAATACAATGGCTCCTTTATTCGAATACAAAGGACTCCTTATTATATACGAGCGCGACACCGGTGTCCCGTCTGAAACGGGGGTAACTCACTGTTATTAAATTTGATGGCAGACTATGTACTGTCATATTATATTGATCCAACGCTTTAGGGCACTTTAGGCCATGGGAAGTTATCAAAATACTGAGTAGAAGGGCAGATTCTTCTGGCATTGCGGTGACCACAACGAAATCACTTTGGCACGGTTAATGTAGTTGTCAAATTTGAATCATGGTTTTATCTCAATGAATAGATTAAACAATAAGATAAAGCTGGGTGACGATTTGCTAACACAGAAGACCGGTAAATATCATACCGCGTGTAAGGTCTTATATAATTTCAATTAGGTTACCATCACGTGTACAAACAAACAAACACTAATTAATTAAGAATGAATACTAAACTAAAAAGATATACAATGTAGAATGAACAATGGAGGCGATAAGGTATATATAAATATTATCGCTTGACTTGAATAAGTAAATAAAGATTACACGTGCTCAGAAGAAACAAATATTATGTAGGTATGTAAATAATAATACGGAAAAACCTGTTCTAGTTTAGCGGGAGGTATTTGAATGTATAATATATAGTCTAAGGTACCTATTTGATTTTAATAATTCTCCACAGTTTGCTTGCAACACTCTCAACAGTCTCAACGGACCGAATGAAAAAGCTTTTCCCATTGAGCCTAGATTCGGTTGGAAGCTTCGAGATAAAAGTAGGGATTGCAATAACGGTATGTCAAAACGGTATTCCAGTATTTTTCGATAAAGGTATACCGGTTTAAAAAATCAGACAATCCGATGGAAGTGGAAACAATATGACGTATTAATTTACATAAAGGACTTAACAGGACTGTATTATTTTGTCGGGTTACGCGATGTCTGGTTTACTTCCGTGGCTCTTCATCGTCCTTGGTGACCAGCAATGACACGTGCTATAAAATATTAATATTTTAAAGAGATTTTTACACATTTAGGTACCTATATATTTATTAGATGCTTCTGTTGTTTTTCAATTGTTTTACGAATACAGTATTCAAAAGGAAATATCGAAATACCGGTATTGGCATTTAAATTCAGTATTGCAACCCTTAGATCAAAGGGGTCAAAAGTTTACTAATAATAGTTCTAACATCACTCCTGACGGTTTTAGACATTTTTTTTGTATTATAAAAAGCAAAATTATGTAAATGAAAAATAGATCCGTACACCACGGAAGCGTAAAATGAACGATAAATTTGGAGGCGTTCCTCATTTGATAACTTAAGTATGATTAACTGCACAGCAGGGGCTTGTTAGTGCACAGTTTTAACACGTGAACAAGAAGTATTTATGACATCGCGAAAACCGACGTTGTCCTGTTAAGACACTTTTCGATATCTCGCGTTCCATTTTCATCTATGGCTTATACATACCCACCGTTCTTAACTCATTTAGTGCTGACACCGCGACTGGCGCGTTTGTATAAATTGGCTATTAGATATAATTAACATGATATTTAAATGTGGTGATTACATATTAATTAACAGGTCAGCCGTGATTATGTTTGTAATTAGTTGGTTTTTAGTTACAAACAATAATAATAACAGAAAGACACTTTCTGACATTAAATAATAAATTGTCATATTATGAACGTAGTATGTAAGTGACAGTAGATGTGATATTCATTTGTTTTTTTTTAAATTCTGTATAAGATGAGTGGATAGTATGCAGGTGATTCAAGCTCTTTTTGTGAGTATCACCAATGACATATTAAATGTCATTGAGTATCACACAGCAAAATAAGCCGTCTCCCGCCCAATTAAAATTTAAACCGACAGGAGAACACATTTTGTGTACCCCGTATTAAAATTTAAGCAGGACACGAGAATCTATTGCGTTGCAAGCAGAATGATTAATTATTGTACATCGATGAAAGATTGTCTACGTATTTTGCTGATGTAATAAAAATAAAGTATGACGTAGTAGCTCCCGTGTTAAAAAAACATTTTTAAATGTCTGAAAGTTTTCTCAAAAATAAAAAAGCATATCCTATTAGTGAGTAGATAGAATACACCTTAGTATTCAAATTTTACCATTAGACTAACTACTACGTTATTGTAATCGATACAATTGCGCCTTGCAAATTCTAAATTATTGCGCGTTACGAATAAAAAAAAATTATTAGCGGAATGTTGATTAAATTTTCATTGAAATAATGATAATATCAAATTTATTTTTCCGTCAGTATTGGAAAGGGTCAATAAACTATTGAAATCTAGCATCTTTGGCGGTTGATAGTAATATTCGAAGTAGCGAAGGGTGGAGGTAGGCTGTTAAGATCCGGCATAAATATTGCACATTAAACTTTGTTAGTTTAATTGAATTTTAAAAACTAACCAACACCGACTGTAAACCGTAGTCTTATTTCCAAGAAAATAAATATGTATGACTGGCAAAGTTTCGTGTGCACTATTTATGGCGGACCTTAACAGCCTACATCCACCCTTCGCCATTGAGTAATAGTAAGAGGTTATCCTGTACATTGCGCTGGGCATATAAACACACCCGAATTTTCTTAAGGCTATACCTCAGCTGAGGCATGGTCTAAAAAGATCGATACTAGGCGATGCGCGGATTGTGCAAATGACGCGAGTCGAACGAAATATAATTTGTCATAAAAATTCAACATGCGTCCTTTTCATGTGATGTTTATTATTATATTCGTAATAATAATAGTATATTCATTGACATGTTTTCTTTTTCAAGTACATGCGGAACGTTTTTTAGTCATCTTTACACGATTTAAGAATATATTCCCTCGACGCCACGATCACAAAACAAATTGACGTGCAAACAGGTCGACTATCGCTCTCCGATTGGCAGCCAGTCCGAAATTTCGTCGCGCCTATAGTTGAAAATTATTTGCCGTTTCACTGAAGTATGCTCTTAATATTAATACTATCGACCATGATTTCCATTCAAATGGATTAAGGTTAGTATGTATTATTCTATTTGACTTACTGAGTTACTCAAATGGAATAGTACAAAATTTAAATCAATTAAAATATAATAAGCATAATTCATATTTTTTTATTCACCCAATGTTCGCGTAAAGGTAGAATCCCACGACCGGTGTAATTGACAAATGTGAAAATTTAATAAGCATGCAATCGTCCACAAGTACAAAAGTGTTTATTCAAATTATTGGTGTATTTTGGAAATATTAAGTACCTATGTAGTTGAATAATTATTCGCCTTCCTTTGATCGTGAACATTTACCGATAACCACTTTACGTCATATATGGACATCAGTGGCGAAAGGGGAGTTTTGGAAAGAGGCGGGCGTGGAGATTAGAGAAGAAGAGCATACTTGGCAGGTAAAGGAAATATGAAGATAATACGATATTACTAGTACTTATGAATAGGCTCCCTGATGATCCTATCTCTAAGATGCGGTCTGTTACAGAACAATTTACTATTTCACCCGTAAAATTAGACATTTCAAAAAAATACTTATATAATTATAACATTGACGAATGACATAGTTACATTATCAGATGTTTTATCCAATGTAGATCACAAATCTTACAAATCAAAATAGCGTTTCTCCATATCTCGACATGATAAATAACCTAATAAATAATGTTAGATGTTAATGCCTGAACTAACTGATAAATAAAAATCATGAGATAAAATGATTTTTTATTTTTAAAAACAATCAAGATTTATATGTGATTGAATGCCAGAGAAATATTTTTTTTTAATTATTATTAATTATTTTGGTCATAGGCAATAATATTATGCGCAAAGGTTTAAGGCTTTGTTGTTCAAGCCTACCGTATTACATACATTTCGGTAGACAAAGCTAATGTCACGTGACCCGACCGTCATACAAAATATATGTGAAATCCTTCAAAATAATCGTATGTATACAATAGCTGACACAGATGGCTCTGTCGCAATTTTTTTTATTTATTGTATATTCAATGATACGATGGTCGCGCGGCTTTAGCGTCGTGGGTCCCAGGTTCGAATCCTGGGTCTGGCAAGTACACATATTGTTTATCAGTTAATGTATGAGTCAGAATATGGACCTGATAGGTTGAGCAAGTGGCTGACATACATTTCTCGTAAAAAGAATACCTGTTAATACAAAACCTTCGCTCTGTGGAGGCCCATAGTTTCAGACGGGACACCGGTGTCGCGCTCGTTTATAATAAGGAGGCCTTTGTATTCGAATAAAGGGGCCTTTGTATTATGTTTATGAACGCCCAGAGCTAATGAGTCAACGCATAATTTCGCGATATAAATTAAAACATTAAAACTGGCTGCGGTCATAAAACATGTGTATCGGCGGTTTGAGAATGTAGCGGCCGACGGAAAGTGTATCGGACACGCTTTGACTCATTAGCTCGGGGCGTTCATAAACATAATACAAAGGTCCTTTTATTCGAAAACAAAAGCATCCTTATTATATACGAGCGCGACACCGGTGTCCCGTCTGAAACGGGGGTATGGGCCTCCACAGAGCGAAGGTTTGTATTAAAAGGTTTTCTTTTTACGAGAAATGTATGTCAGCCACTTGCTTAACCTATCAGGTCCATATTCTGACTCATACACAAACTGAAAAACCCGTCTGAAACGGGCCATATGATCTTATCAGGATCGGACATGATCAAAAATAATCAATAGGTACTTGAATATTCCACAGCATATTTCCACTACTCTGAGCTTGAGTCAGCGTCAGTACACGCTTGGGTGAAGTCACTAGAATATTATATATAAATAACATAACAAATTATAGCCAAATTTAAATAAAATATTAAAAATACATTTATAGATGAAAAATAGCTCACCGAACTCCATCGTCCCGGTCCAGAAGAAACTGCCTGACTGAAAACCAAGTGTCTTCCGGCTTCCAAAAATGCAGCAATCCAACAATAATGTGTCTTTCGATGACTTAAAATAGTAGCAGCATGTATACTTTAATTTTAATACCACTCAACGTGACGGGTCGTATCACTGTTATTGAATCAAGAAAGTCACGAAAATCCACCGACGATAATAATTATCTCACATGCGAGAACAATCCCAATATGTGTTTGTTTTGATAAGCAATTATTATCATTTAAGATTCCGTTTGCACAGGTCGATGATGCCAAAAAAAATTACTCACAGAAGACAAATATCATGTGTTGATTCAATAATTAGCAAGCGATGTTAAATAAAGTCAATCACCAAAGCGCAAATGATGTCATTCAATCAAGAATCGGACGTTGTCTTTATTTATTCGTATTTTGGTTACATCTCACCAAGAGTTTCTCCACTGTGAGAATAGGTGTATGTTCGCTGCGCCAGGGGGTTTATCTTTCCAATCTATTTTCTCCAATTATTATGTTTATGGCCTTGGCCCTAGTTCTTTCGCCCCAACTTTCAATATTGCTACAGCGTTAAGCGATTTCGTTCAACGTATTGCAAGTATTGAGAGGGAGTTCCCATCGTTTCTACTTCTTCTAGAATCTTCTCCCGTGGCGATTCCAACCACGTCCAACAATCCGTCCCGGTGAAGGATGTGCTGGTGTCCTATTTAGAGCCCTCTCCTATCTGCTGCGCTGGAGCACGGCTTCCTCCCCGTGTGTTAACTTGTAGGCCGCGATCTCTCCCGGGGCGGACCACCCGTTGGCCTTGGAAGGGTCGCGACCCTCATTTCCCCACCACTTCCCCTTCCCCGAGCTCCTCGTTCACCTATATTTGTGCACAATATGCACTCGGCCAGAACCAAATAGTCAATCAATCTACACTTGGATTCTTATCTGTTCCCAATAAACACTTAAATTATTGTCTTAGTCACCAACTGAACGACCCAATTTATGTTTGTGTGGCACTTTGTGTTTATGCAATGATCGTCATGTGATAGACCAGTTTTTAGCACAAATGTCAATATATTAAAGAAACTTTTCCTCAATTGATAAAATACTGTTTATAACACCAGATTATTAATATGTACCTAGTGATTATTCAACTAAAGGAAAACTTTCTATTTAATTATGTACACAAAAACAAAGGAATACCAAAACGTAAAAAAAAATACAATACCTATAACATAATACGTGAGTTTATAAAAATTCAGTATGTATTAAGGGCACACATGCTTACCTAGAGTTTCTGTTTTTTCATTTAAAGTTGAACTATGACATTGAATACTAGGTATGATTTTTAAAGTGAAAGTGATATTATGTTACATCTCTTTTACGCATGCTAATATGATTAAAAAGTTTTTCTTTCTCTTTCTGTCACATTCGAATTTGATTACCAAAGTTTAAACATTTACTATGCGTATTAGCTGACGTGCTTCGTCGTTTACAAATTATAACATGAATTTAAAAAATATATGTATTTATAATATTAAATATATTTTATAATGTACACAGATTTTTTTAACAACTATATTATATATACTTTTATTTATTTGTCGCATATTCAAAATGTTCTTGCTATATTAAAATCTTTTTTTTAGCCGGCCAAGTAAATCCGTATTTTTGGCCATAGACTAATAGAAAAAACTCTCTGCTGTCAGATTATGTTGATAGCAAATTGCAAGATACCTAACGTAGGATTTGTGTTTTATATCAGGAATAAGAAACACTATCTGTAAGTACAATATTATGTTATTTATTACTGTAGTAGTATTCTGTGTGTTTTGCATATATTATTCAAGTGTTAATTTATTGTTTTCTTAGTCTACACATACTTTCAATGTTTCATAATTCCGACTACTTTTTTTGAGGTTAGTTGCGTGGTTAGTTTGGAGGTTATTGCGAGAATGCCTGTGATTTCATATTTATTTGTTTGATATAATCTAAGGCGTTCTAGTTGTTATTAAACATGTTACCTACCTGATTACTTTATTTTAGTTAATCAATCTTTTTTGATGCTTTGTATTATCACTAATCCGTTTTAATTACCATTCTTCAAACAGTCGCACACTATAAAAGATTAAAAATCACACTATTAACAGTTCATATTATGTTTTTTGCAGATGGAGAAAATGTCTACCGAGATCTTTGCTTGTCGACGGTTTCATATGAATAAGATGGAATGAAATAAATCTTTTAATTAATAATGAAATAAATCCGACTTTCGGCGTAGGATTCGAACATGGCGTGATTCATATAATATTATTTATGACGTAGACCATCAAGCATATATACCCATTTTATAGATTTAATAGTACAATTACAAAAGGTAAATATAAAGTGACTAATGTTTGTAACCTATAGCTATATCTATCTCGCATACATATTTAAAAAATAAAACAATTTTATAATTACATTTTTGCACTAAATTTATTATCGATAATGATATAAAAGTTGCTAAATTAATTCATAATATTATAAAATATAATATAATTTTGCATATCAGTTACTTGTATCATATCAGGTATGTCATTTGGTAGAGCTTACTCTCCAAGTCTTTTCTTTTTCATCCTCAATATCACTTTGATATTAGAAACATTGTCTTTCTAACACCATTTCAAAGACTTTAAGTTTTCTAGATGCTGTATATTAATTCTTCTCTTCGGCTATATTTGCATCTTAGTTGCAGCATATGGATACAATGCGGCGCCTCCAAGAATCTCTGTCACTCTAGTTTTTTTGCATCGTTCCAGGTCATACTAGCAGCCCGTAACTCCGCCAGATATGCTATATAGATAGTATTTAGCGGCCATCCAGGACGCCGGAATCCGGTTGGCTTGAAGAACAGGCAAACCAGATTGGGATTCTCTTCAGGCACTCGCAGCACGTGGCCGGGCCAGGTACAAAGTTGCGTATTCACTCTCAACGTGATGCGAGGCTATTTGGTGCGTTCTTTTATCTCCCGTTACTTCTAAAATTACCGCACACCCAGTATCCGTCGTAAACATCTGTTCTCGAAGCTCAGTATACGGTTGCTCGGAGCCTTTGTAAGGTGCCATGACATAAAAACTAGTAAGATATTTAAAATAGCTGCTAGAATGAATACATTGTTGAAAGGAAATGAAAACTGATAATATGATATATCAATTAATTTGTCCATCTGAAGTTGTAGATATCAGTTAATAATTATGTGTTATACCAGTAATTAAATGCTGACTTCAAATGAAAATTGACAATTAAATATTGAAATAATATATTACCAGTTTTGATTTTTTTAAGTACTATACTATATCCATGGTTCATATTACAATGTCATAGTAAAACTTAGAAGAATAAAATATGTCGTAAGACGAAATCAATCTTGGGGTTTTAATATAAGTTAAATAAATAGTACACAGCTAATTTGTTATTACTTTGAATACATGCCATGTCTTTACATCAATAAAAAACAGAAAAACAATTTAATAATGTATAAATATTTATATAAGACTTAACAACGTCTAGTTAGACATCTAGTTAGACACGATGACCTCCATTTAATTTCCTCTTATTTTAAAATTCACCAAGATATATCCTAATAAGTAGGTAAGTATATTACATTTGTACATATAATAAGTAAATCAAGTACTTAACATAAATAATTATACTGTAAAATTAAATTACAATTGAAGCAGTATATATGGACCCCACAGAGTAATTAACAATATAATAATTTATATAATTATATCGGGTATATACTATATTGACACATTTTAATGAAGTCTATTTTTCTTGGTACCTACGTTCAATGATAAATGTTGTTTTATATTGTAACATAAACAATGGTAATATGCATTGATCTTTCTGATTTTTAAACTGTGATATCTATTTTATATATCTATTGATTTCTATGTGTATTATTGATACATTATTTATTTCAAATACAATAACTTCAAAACTAACAGTAAATAATATATAGAAAGCGTCATGTTGTTTAGTTGGAAAATCTACTAGGAAATTCCATCCAATCCAAATTCAATTTTTACCAGGTGGGTACTTGTAGGTCAGTTATTTTTGGAATAAAATGAATCCCTTAAAAAATATGAAATAAGAATAGAATGATAAATATTTGTGAAAATTTACCAAATCAACATGTTTAACGTGAATATTTTCACACTAAAATAATAAATATTGTTAAGAAAATATACACAAACAGTTCATTCAGAAGTTATGACGTTTAAAAGATCCCGCGAGTTAACTCGTGCGTGGCACTGATCAGTTATGAGGTGATATCAGTTATAATCATTTATGAGGAATGGTTATAAGCCATTGGCACAACCAATTTGGTTTTTGACCTTGAGAACAAAATGTACTTTTTACACGGAACCAAAACTCACGGCTGCAGAGACGAATGCTTATACAAAATATGGCACAGTGGAATCGCCAGCAAGATCTGCAGGTATCATTATTTAGATGTAAGTATACATATTATTTTGAATTTCATAAAATTACACTCGTTCTGGGTGTCTCGTAACAGTAAACTATATTAGTAAATTAGATATATCTTGATGAACTATAAAATAGTGATGTAATATAGACTTGTTGAAAATATATTAAGCATAATAAAATTTAAAATAAAAATTTAGAAATTCAGCCTTTCTGGTTCTCTAATATTCATAGATCTACTGGTTCTGGGATCTACTATTTCTGGCAGTAGACAATTCATATAAAAGTGATATATCTTTTTTTCAATCTTTTCAATCCAAAATGTCTCGTCTTTTTTGATTAATTCTATTTTAACAGGAAAATTATGTCCCGTCCAAACTCCAAATAAACAGACATCTTTCTTAGTAATATGAAGCTGCCCCTGAATCTGGAAGTACCAATCGTGATTTTTATCTATTACCATATTTCTGTCTTTATCTACTTTCCAAAATTTAATTTTTTTCTGTACAATAGCTTCATCTGCACTTATTCCAGCAGCTGAGAAAGGACATTTTATTTCAATAATTGTATCATCATCGCTGATGCCATCTGGCGTTGCACCGATAAAATCATACACATCATCGATAAACAATCCACATCTCTCAATCTTAATCCGTTCTTGTACACTCAGCTGTTGTAAAGCTATTGATTCATTTTCTTTACCATATTTTACCGCTTTCACGTTGGCTAATGATTGGCTATATAATAAACGTTTTACCAAAGGCCCAAATTTTGTATTTTCTCGCCGCTTACACACCTTACCAAAAACAGAGGCAGTAAGAAGGTTTCGTCGCCTTTCTAGCCATTCTGCACATTCAGATTGTAATACGGTGCGTCTTTCTATATCCCTCCTCTCATAGTTTGTCAGTTTGAGTTTTTTCAAAAAAGTTTCTTTTAACAATTGATATTGATTTTTGTCCATATCAGGTTTTTGGCAACTCTCTCCATAATCTGGATTAGATAAAGGAACAGTATGTATTGGTTTTCGCCAAGATTTTCCTATTTTTTTTTTTATTTATTTTCAACCTTCTTGATTCTAAGCGATTTATGAAGGCTTTTGGGCTATTTTTATAAACTTGTTTTTGAATTGTGCAATGTAACTTATTTGTATTAAATGCGATTACCGCCGCTGCACATCGTCCCATGTACGATTGTCTTTGAGAGTAGTTAATTCTCTTGCCACCTACAAATTTTGCAATCATGTTATTAAAAGATTCTGAAATATTAGTAGAAAAATTATAAATTAAACTTTTTGAATTTAGCACCAAACGAGAATTATATATCATTAATTGAGAAAATAGACTGCATTCTTTTAATGCTGGTACATAATTTACATCAAGCATGTCCTCTGTATTTGGTTCATTTGTACAAAAATATGGTAGACAAGAAGTATGGTCTCCAAAAACATGGTGCGGTCCATTAAATAAATCTTTTTTCAGAGCGATAACCTTTTCTTCGAAAGTACTATCTTGTAGTTTTCTATACTTGATTGCACCTATGACGGCTTTCCGCAGACGTCTTTTTCTTGACGCAATGATTTTTCTTACATTCAAGGGATATCTTGTGTCTTTGGTTAATGCCTCTATTTTGCCACAATAATTTCTAATTAAATGGTTTTTACATTCAACTTTCTCGACAGTTACATTCGGATAAGGGTGACAATCAAGAATTTTTTTGTATGTGCTGGAATCTCCATCAGCAATCAATTTTGAATAAATCAATCCATGTGTATTAATAGATTCTTTAAAGCCTTCTAATATTGCTGTAGATTCCATTCCACCTGACGGACCGGTATAATTTAAAAAGCATTTATGTTGTTGAGCAGGGATATTTTTATTTTTAGCTTTGGCGCACAAATCGCAATATTTATTTTTCACTGACATGTACAAAATCTTTCCGGTTCTTTGACCAATGATCGTGGCAGCGCCAGATGCTGCGGAATAATTGCATCTGTATGAACGTTTCGACCAACAGCCGTCTGCAACAACTGATATCATGGGAATACCAGAAGAATCGACGTCACCATTTTCGATTGCAAGTTGTCGCTCTTCTTTCGCAGCGTTTTCCATACTCTTATTTTTGGTTTCTTCAAACCACTCGTACACCTTCTGTTGACTCTTTCTGTATGTTCTTGCTGTAATCGATGGTACGTCAATTGCTGAACACATTTCTTCCAGATTTGAAAATCCACTGCCGATACTGATTATACTGGATACAAATGCGTCACACAGATTCATTTTGTTTTTGTTCATTTCAGTGGTATATAATTTTAATTTTTTACCACAAAGTTTACATTGAATAAAAAATGTACTACTAAAGTTATCCCGATTTTCCCCAAAAATTTCTAAATGTGATAAATTACAATTAAATGGAGAATCATGGTGGCTAATTAATTGAAGTTGTTGGAAAAAATATGAAAAGTCTATAATTCTACGGCCTTCTACACGGAATTTAGGGCTTGAATCTTCAATTTCATTTTCTATAATAAATTCTTCGTGTTCGTGTTCAAATGTGGGATGAAATTCTGGTTCAGGTAGTATGCTTTGAGGATTTCCATGCTCAGGCATAGTCTTCGGCAATATATCAATACTATAATACATTCAAAAATATTAGTTTAGTAGATAGTTAACAGAAAACAAAATGTATAGCTGCTATTAATTATTGTACCAGATTATAATTTTTGTCACAGACACACTAATTTCGAATAAGACATTGCACAAACATAATATAAAAATAATATAAGTACAAATGATCATTATACTTAATTGTGTGTATTAATAAGTAATACGCAAAACTTCCTTTTGCAAGATAAATAAATATTGTGAACCAAAATTTTCTGTGAAATGTGGTTTTTTCAACTATGTATAATTATGTCAAATTATAAAATAATAATTTCAAACCTTTGTGTTTTTAATGTATTAATATTTCCATCTTTTCTCCTACGTCTTTTTTTGGAACTTCCAGCCATCGGATAGTGAGTTCGTGGCATTTTTTGTAAGTACAATCGATATAAATAATTGTGATAATATTGTTAGGTACCTATGTCAAAAACCGAGGATGAAAATTTCGCATTCCCGCTGAAATAAATGACGTTCATAGTATTGCCAGGCTAAACTTTCGAAATTAAAGTTAGTTTTTTAAAAAAAAATTACATTGGAAAATATTATGTAAGTACAGGCATCCATTATTATGTTATTTGATGAAAGTATTCTTTAAAATCATCTGTATTATTATAATCTCGCAAATTCATAATTTAGTAAAAGTTAAATTTTCTGTAATATAAACATCAGTAGGTACCTAACCTATGTTGATTCATAATTTTGGCTAAGTAAAAAATATAGATATTTTTACTTCGCGATGTGTTTGGGGTGTTCTAAATTATGTAAGTATGTTTAATAACAAATGTGAAATTCGTAAAACCTCATAAGTATTATTTATTAAATAAAAATAGTAAAACTAATAGTAGATACAAATGGTGAAAAACTTCATTCTCTTATTTACTAAAATATCAATTCAATAATATTTTAGTAGATATGGCAATACTGGACGACCCGATATATGTCACTGAAATAAAATAAAATCTATCACAATTTATAAAATACATACCTACTACAATCATAATTATTTTGAATGTAGAGGGAGATAGTTATAGAAAGGGACAGAAAACTGATTGCTATGTTGCAATATTAGGCAAAATAGATTGCAACAGTGTTAAAAATTATAATGTATGATTTAGTATGACATAACGTAGAATTGACGCAAATACAAATTTCTTCAGATTTTTTTTTGTTTTGTCCTCAAATGTCAAAATATGTTTTCCTTTTGAATAATATGTTCGAATTTGTGTTTGTTTCGCCTATTTTTGTGTTCAATTTGTAGCATTCACTTTTATAAACATATTTTTGTACAATACTTGTGTGTTGGCGTATTTTTTTGGTCATATAAAGTTAAAATAATACCAGCTAAAGATTCCATACATCATACACCAATTCGCAGGTGGGTCTGGCGGATATCAAGATGGTCGAATATTTCGTGGAAACAGTTGTTTTAAAAAGGTCTCTATTTAGTATTATAAATTTATAACTAACAAGATATTTCATCATTTATTCAATGATTAATGATAAACCTTCTGATACGTAGCTTTATATTATTTCGTATGTCTATAATTGTAGCATATTTAAATAACAAAATGTCCACTCGCTTCCATTAGATTTAGAACCAATAGAAACTGCAAATATTATAATTATACTGAATATATTTTACTACATTATGTTTTATAACATTACAACTATCTATAATAAATCGTTTGAGATAATAATTAAGGGAAAAATTTGTCATCATCACAGCCTATTAATGTCACAAAAATATGGCTTCGTTCTCAATTATCACGTTTCACGGTTTCAAAGAATATTATTTTACGTCATAAAAATACTTTATGTAGTTATCAAATGTTTTACATAAATATTTGACGATAAATAAGCTTCATAATGATATAAATAGTTTTTCTACAAATCTTACGTACTATTCAGGCTTAACCTCTGAAAATACCAGAAAATAGCTGACATGGAACACCTTCCCCCTTAAAACAAAAAAATATCTGTCCGATAGCGTGTATAACTAACTAAATAGAGTAATGTGCTGGAACATACTGATACTGAAATACAATTGTTTCAATCATTATAATAATTTAATATTGTGTTTGGGGTTATCGTAATCTCTTTAGTCAGTCATGCATAATATAAAGATAATAAACAATAAAGAGCGATATGGAGAAAACCAACAATAGGTACTATCATTTTTGCTATTGGTAACATCATAAATCATAATATTATGACGTCTTCAGAAACTACAATAGACAACAATTATTTATTATTATTATTGATTGATAGGCCGGTTTCAGACGGGACACCGGTGTCGCGCTCGTATATAATAAGGAGGCCTTTGTATTCAAATAAAAGGGTCTTTGTATTATGTTTATGAATGCCCCGAGCTAATGAGTCAAAGCGTGTATGGTACACTTTCCCGTCGGCCGCTACTTTCTCAAGCCGCCGATACACATGTTTTTATGACCGCAGCCAGTTTTATGTTCTAATTTATATCGCAAAATTATGCGTCGACTCATTAGCTCTGGGCGTTCATAAACATAATACAAAGGCCCCTTTATTCGAATACAAAGGCCTCCTTATTATATACGAGCGCGACACCGGTGTCCCGTCTGAAACGGGGGATAAGGTATCAATAACGTAATATAATAGGCAAAATAACGTTCAATATGAATGAATTTAATATTATACCTAATGTACTAATCCACTAATTTGTAACATTCAATGAACTTAAACAAGGCCTATCAACTATCAACACCTGTAAAGTGGTCAGAAATAAAATATAATTTTGACTATTGTTTATTTGAAAATTGGCGCCAGCATTCTGCTACTGTGTAATTAAAAACTAGGTTTTTCGATGATGACAGATTTATGATTATTACGTGAGAAATAATATTATGTGATAACCTGATAACTGTCAGTGGTTTTCAAATGCGACCGAAAGAAGTTTTTACTGTGGTCACTGAACATTATTCCTGATAATAAATAGAAAATAATTCCGAAAGGAGTAAGCCGGCTCGCACATCACAAATCGCCTCGTGTGCCTTACCGCCATAAATCAAAGCTTCCGAGAACAGGCGGCCAGTGTTGCATGACACAACCTCGCACATCTATCTACCGACAGTCGCGCGTAGCCTTCGAAACGTATTGATATTTCAATGCGGCGATCGGCGAGCCGGTATAGGAATGACCAATTCGCATGTGTTTCTTTGTGACTTCGACCCACCGACTCGGAGCCCGAGAAGGATGCAACATGTCGAATGCAACAGCCAGATGTTTTTTTCAGCCGAAACAGTTGCATTCGATCGATCTGCGAAGCTCCATTTGGCAACACGTGTTATGTTGTTTCGTTAAATGACGATGACGTCACATCGACGTATTCGATGCGTTTTTAGGCGAGACGAGTTCCAATGTGCGAGCCGACTAATGCTTGTTTTTTTCTCAACAATGTCCGGAGCGGCCGCAATCATGGATTGAGGTCGTGACACCGGTGGGAAAGGTGCCTCATTTGAAGAAAGGTAGGCTGTAGTAGTAGGTAACTGAAAAAATAAGTCCTAATACAGCCATATTTACGGGACTTGGATTTGAATTTTGATTCATCTTCAGTATTTGACTGGTACAATTTAAAATTATACAGAGGACACTTTCTGTCATTAAAAATAAATGACGGCAGAGCAAGTCAAGGTTCTTTTTTAATTTTATAAACTCTTTCTTTAAGACGATACATCAGTGAAACGGCAAATAATTTTCAACTATAGGCGCGACGAAATTTTGGACTCGCTGGCATTCGGAGAGGGAACGTCGAGCTGGGAACACGTCAACTTGTTTCGTGATGGCGACGGGGGTATTAATTCTTAAATCGTGTAAAGATGACTAAAAACGTTACCCATTTACTTGAAAAAGAAAACATGTCAATAAATATATTAATATTGTTACTAATAGAACAATAAACAGAACATTAAATGGACGCATGTTGGATTTATATGACAAAATATATTTCGTTCGGCATGCGTCATTTGCACCCGCGACCCGCAATCTGGGCATCACCTAGCCACGATCTTGTTAGACCATACCTCAACTGAGGTATAGCCTTAAGCACCAACGTGCATGGTTGCTAATTTAGTCAGTTTTAGGACGAGGAAATGTGGCACTAAAATGTTTTCATTCTGACACGTTTATAGCATCATGGACGGCGGCCGTGTACAAATCGCCGGGTGGAGATGGGGTAACTCAAATCATGGTACAATTTAATGAATGCCGAACGGGGAATTGAGCTTCGGCTTAAAAATCTGCGGCTTACTAGAGTTTGCCTACTGTGCGCATTGCCAATCCGCAAATATATGTAGGCGTTGTCACAAAAGCACTACCCGTTTCATAACACAGTGAAGTAGACAGTCTTCTGATATAAAGAACAAGTATAGAACCATACAATTTCGTACAAACAATATTGAAATTATTAAGCCTTTGTTTGCATGTATTAGTAGAAGATTCGATAGACTTGGTGTGTGTGTGAAACCTAAATTAGAGACGGGTGGTTCTGTTACTTAGACTTAGAGAATAAATTAATATAATATCGCTGTTGGTATTGGCTTTAAATAATTGCCTAGTATGGAGTATTCGCCACTGCGTAACACAAGACAAATGGCACAAATTCAAGAAAAACATCCGGTAAGGCTTGATATTAGAATACATAAGGAATATATTTCAGGTAGCTGTTCCCATATTATATGCAGTAGGACTGGTACACCATTATGGCATTATGCCCCAGTACTGTGTACAATACTTGTATAAGCTACCTTAGCATATCAAGCATCAAGAATCAAGACGTACATTATTATAGTGTAATGGTACGTTTACATCTGACACTTATACCGTTATACTTATTTTATGTGTCTGACATAAAATTTCACTTACTGTTAACACCTGCATGGATCTGACATAAAATTCTGGTATACTTCTCGTTGAAATAAAGTCTCGACACTTTATTCAATGGCAACATTGGAATAAATATATGCGGTGTTTACATATGATATTGTAATTTATTCGGACACTTATTTTGTATACTTCTCAAAAACGTTATGTCAGTTGTCAATATGGGAATGTTAAAAAAGAAAGCAGCAAGTGTTATTATTTTAAGTCTTGGCAACAAAAAGGAGGAAAAAATGGTCTAGATGGGTGCGGGAATGGATTCAGCGAGAAGAACTAGGTGCCTTCCGTTTAATGTCAGAGTTTAAAATCGAAGATCCAACTCAATTTGTGAACTTTAGTTTGCAAGATTGGATCTTTTGCCAAAAAACAAGACACACAATTTAGAAATGCCATAAGTGTAGAAGAACGATAAACAGTAACATTGCGATATCTAGCACTTGATCGTCATTGCATATTCAATATAATACTATCGTATTACGAGTGCAGGTGTGGGCCAAAATGAATTAGGTAATACCATTTGATGCGCATTTTTTCTTCACAGAGTGCATCAGAATTAATCGTATGTGCCGCGAACAAGCGATATTTTATTTTCGAACAAAATCCATAGAACACGGCACATCCGATTTATTTCTCACTGTCTATGATTTTTGACAGATCGCTACAGTTCATTTATTAACGTAATCGTTGGGCATACATTCATGGTGTACCTATGATAATTGATTGTCCGTTGTTTTAGAAATATACCTATGCAATTCACTAGGTACCTGTCAAACTACGAATAATGTGTCAGGTACTTGATATAAAAGTAGACGGTGGTTCAACTTCGGTGATATATCGCGGCAAGTTCGGAATTGTCGAATACGCGGTGTTTACATTTGCGTATATAAGTAGATTGAATAAGTGACAGGTGAGTGTCGACACACGCAAAATAAGTGGCTGGTACAAATATAATTACTGTTTACACTTGGTGAATATGGTGTCATACATAAATATGACAATATAAATGTCAAATGTAAACGTACCATTAGATTGTATACCATCAAACGTTACTTTAATCTTGTTTATTTTAATATGTTGACTGATATAAATTTAAAAAAGAAGCCAAGTGATAAGGAAGAGCTGATAATCTTTATTTTTTATTTTGTTACACACACATTAACTTGCATAATTTGTAGTTCCTACCTATATCTATTATTATTTAACATAATTTTGTTACATCGCAATATCATTTTGACGTGATTTACACCACAGTTTCCCAACCTTTATAGGACTAACACCTCCTTCTAAAACATAATATCGATCGTCTAACATCGACACCTCCTATCGTACAACTAGGTACCTACGTAAATAAATACAAGTGTATTTTTATATTAATTATTTAATTTCATTGCAGTATCTTATCTTTTTTATAATATATTAACTCCCCCTGTCAAAAATGTTGAATGCCAGATATGTCAATGTTAGATCATCGACCCCCCTCTCTCTTACCTACAAAATCAATCCTAAACATAAGGTGATGGTTTGCCACCTACAACCAGACCATATCACTAGTACTAAATACACACAGAACATTTTATGAATCACTTGATTTACAACAACTGGACATCACAGTATGTACTGTGAATTTGTTAACGTATGATTTAAATGGGGAGTCCATGAAAATGCGTTTGGTGTACAACTCGGCGAGTAGATAATCACTGAACAAATGACCGATAGAGTACCTACAAAATAGCCAATAGGCCACATGGCCACCCTAAAGAGCCCGCTGGATCAACTAATTCATCACGTTCCGCGTAAATATACGGTAGAAAATTTTGAGTGAGTAGGAAACATTTATCCGGCTGATAAGCATGCCGGCTGGAGCATTCATCGTGATATCTACTTTGAAAAGCATTGATTACAAAACTCGTGCATTGAAACTCAATGGGCCGGTCATGCTATTATGACGTTTTTGAAAGAATCCCAGTAGGTAGGTCGACCTGCAAACATGTAAATAACGTCAAGAGGGATGCCCAGAAAATTGAGTGTGACCGAATGGAGAGCTCGGTATAGATCCCCGGAGGACATTTGTGCAGTCAGCCGTAGGGATTTTCCTACGGTATTGTTGGTCTCAGGCTAGTACAATCACTACGGTGGAAAGATCGATTTGCGTGCAGGGGGTCGAAAGGGGCAGCGAAAGTACAATAGACTAATATACTTTGACCGATGGACCCTTCCGCCGCAGGTAAAGATTGCAATACCGGTATTTCAAAACCGGTATTAAATTATTATCGATACCGAAATACCGGTTTCAAAAATCCTAAATACCAGTACTTTCGATATTCAGAAAGCATACGCATTTATATTTGATAAATGAATGAATTTAATGTTTTTTTTCCATTACTTACTGCAATTTAATTACCTTAGGAATCGAGGGCATCCGTTGTTTGTTCTCCCACGGTGCAGAACTAACCTGCCATTAGTAATGCCAATTGGGAGGGCAGTAACCATGTTTAATGAAATCGCTTCGGATATTGATATATTCCACTTACGTGAGGGTGAATTTAGTTGAACGTTGTTTTATAAGTTTTTAAGATAGGGTCTATCAAAGTTCACTCTGTGTGCTTCCATCTACTTTTATGTTGTTACTTATTTTATTACTTATTCTCTGTATTTTTATTTTTAAAAATTATTAACACTTATTTTATGTCATATCGTGAACGCTTTGAATTTATAATTTATTTAGTTCATTATATGTAAAATAAATAAATTTGATTTGATTAAATTTTGTGCATAAGATTAATGCAGCCTAAACGCAAATAACAAAAACTATATAATAATAAAACAATAATTGTCGTGATGTACGAGGGTGGGTCAATAATTCCTTAGAAAAAAGCATTAAAACAGTTTTTATTTTTGTATTTTTTTTTTTATTTCTCAACATAATCTTTTTGGAGCTCAATACACTTGGTTAGACGTTTCTCAATTTTTTTTAAACCGTCAAAAAATAAGTTTTCGGAAGGTCCTCAAAATAAGCATTTGTCCGATCGATGACTTCTTCATTTGAAAATAAACGTTGTCCACTTAGCCATTTTTTTAAGTTTGGGAAAAGGAAAAAGTCACTGGGGGCTAAATCTGGCGAATACGGTGGGTGGTCGACCAATTCGAGCTTCAATTCTTCAATTTTAGCCATTGATCGTAAACATGTGTGAACACGGGCATTGTCCTGATGAAAGAGGATTTTTTTCCTGTTTAAATGAGGCCGTTTTTCTTCAATTTTGTTTTTTAGCTGGTCCAATAAAGATGCATAATAATCCCCTGTTATTGTTTTTCCTTTTTCCAAATAGTCAACGAAAATAATTCCACGTGCATCCCAAAATACAGTAGCCATAACCTTACCAGCTGATTTTACGGTTTTCGCCTTCTTTGGACATGGTTCGCCTTTCGCAATCCACTGCTTTGACTGTTCTTTCGTCTCGGGAGTATAGTGGTGTATCCATGTTTCATCTACAGTCACAAAGCGACGAAAAAATTCATCCGGATTGCGTTGCATGAGCGACAACAGGGCTTTAGAGGCCACCACCCTATTGCGTTTATTGTCGACTGTGAGCAAACGCGGCACCCATCTTGCAGAAATTTTTTTCATGCCCAATTTGTCATGTAAAATAGAAATGACGCTACCTTTTGAGATCCCTGTAACCTCAATTATCTCACTCAACTTTAATCTTCGGTCACTTAACACCATATCGTGGATTTTATTGATCATTTCTGGTGTAGTCACCTCTACAGGACGTCCTGAGCGTGGTTCATCCTTTGTTGATGTACGACCACGTTTAAATTCATTTAACCAGTTATAAATAGTTGCAAGTGAATGAGCAGATATGCCGTGAACTAAATCCAACTCATTTTTTATTTCCTTTGCTGTTAACCCTTTTATATTAAAATGTTTAATAACAGCTCTAAACTCAATTTTCTCCATTTTTTTAAACAAGCAAATTTTTTTTTTAAATGTACGAGAAACACACAACAACCCGACCAATCTGATTGAAACTTCGCAGCATACTGAATCGGTAGTGCCGCTGCATGACCGCTTACAGTACTAGTCGCGCCACCTGTCGGCTTTTCTAAGGATTTATTGACCCACCCTCGTATTATGTATTATATTTCTTCAAAAAAGAAAACATTCGTGGCAAATATTTCCAATTATTCTGTAAATATTGATCCAACGTTGACAGAACATGCAACAAAGATTTTCCTGTACCTGGTTGACTAAAATATTATGATATATACATACATGTTTATAAATGTCAACATAAAAAATGTATGCAGGTACATTATGCCTGGTCCACACCGGCAACAAGTCGCGCGACAACTCGTTAAATTTTACGATAATTATCATAATTGCTTAAGAAATTTTACGATAATTATCATGCTTATCGTAAAATTTAACGAGTTGTCGCGCGACTTGTTTTCGGTGTGGACCCGGCATTATGTTGCTAATATAATAGTGTTGTAAATAGATTTTTATGGCCATATTTGATATAAATATGCTTTGACGGTATTAATACCGGTATTCAATAATAAATACCGGCATTTAAATATTCAGCAATGCTAGCCGTAGGGTCTATAGAGGGTAGGGGAAACCCTGCGATGTCTTGGCGTAGTGGGCTCTAGTTAATAATCTGAGCCCACCAGACAATATTGCCAATATATTATTATGACATTGCATAAACTTAAATGTAAATATAGGTACCTACTCATACTTGGTAAAATGCACCATGTCAGCGAAACACAATTCGTAAAGCAATACTTTATAATATGTGGTGAATAACAAATTATTAATTGAAGTTATCGTCGGTGTTTTGTAAAAAGGGCGAATCAACCATTTTGGCGAAATCGAGATTTGAATGAAAATACAATATGTACCCCACTAGCTTTGTTGTGGCTAATTAACGGCGAATTTTTATCTCCACAGGAAAGTACTTAAATCGACTAAAATTAAATTAATTAAAATTACGAAATAAAAAGCAAATGTGACATATTAGACCTTTTAAAATATTATATAATAATACCTATTACAATGTCAGTATTCTTTCTAAGCTTTATTATAAACTTGTTAGATATTTATAATCATCTACAGGTAAAAAACAAATAAATGTCAAAAGTTAAAAATCCTCCTCCTGTAAAGTAGCATTTTGGTTAATTCGCCCTTTTTACAAAACAACGACGTTATGCACCTACTCTTTAGAGAAGTATTAAAATTAATCAATTATAATATCGACAGTTAGCGACTTATTAGTCATAAACTTCATATTGAATTACAATCTGTTGTATGACATTCAGACATAGTTATCTGTAATGACAATACATACATGGAAAATTTTAATAAAAACCGTACATCCTCAACAAATGTTATTTATGAAATTAATATTACAATACGTAAACCACTATCGGACTGATAGAAGAAAAAAAACATATAATGCAGCAAATATGAATCGATATTTTGCATATGCAGATACCGCGCGCTTGAATGCCGGATGATGTACCATCAAGGCGGGCTATGTACGCAACTCCCGTGGGTAATGGAAGACCGGAACCGAGATTGAGGTTGCTGGACTGCGCCACATTTAAGAATGCTCGGTCAAAGCAACGAGTGTCGGCGCTGGATAGTCCAAGACGGAGGAAGTTTTTAAGGAGGCCGAGAGCCGCCAATGATTGTAGTGCAATAAATGATGACTATCAGAGCCAGCTATCCCGCTAGGTCTTGCAGACAGGTTGGCGTCGACGTTAAGACGTCAAAGTCCACGTGGTTTCCCGATAAGAAATGCCAATATTTAGGAGTTTGAACAATTGTGGAGATTATTTTCCAGACCAAGAACATCTAGGCACGTAAAGAATATTGTTCATCCGCAGTGGAATACAAACATACAATACATTTTAAATGATCATAATAATTGAGTTGTATAAAAGCAAAAACTCGACTGGCCATAAATATTCGAAAATGACATATGAATGTACCCACAATTCTCCATATTCTTGAGTGTGTGTACAACTTAACAGATGCAATGCAGTATCCCAGAAAACCATGAAAAGTGAATTTATAAATAAAATTGGGTTTATAGCAGTCACCACTGTTCACACGTAGTGACGACATTCAAATCCACCATTGTTTAAACCAGCCAATTAGGAGACAGCATAAGAAATTAGCAAAATGGGCACCCTATATTACTTACGAATGTTGAGATGCAAACTCACCATTGTCCATTACCAAATCATTAAATTTTGTCACTTGGATTATATTAGTTTTAAAAATATGCGTTTCTGCACCATCTAATTCTAATATCTATAACAGTTCACTTAAAACACAAATGTTCGTATAAAGTATTAGAATTACCCCAGCATCGGTTTTATTTGAATTCTCACGACATGACTTTGAAGGACCTTGGCATCTTTGCTTTTAAACAACTCAATTATTGTTCTATTATAAATGTTCTTAAAACAGTTTCGATCCAACTTTCGAACAGTTGTATACAATGATCATGTGTTCACGAACCTATCGTCAGCTGAATGCAGAACTATTCTAACTCACATTTGAAATATTTTGTAGAAGAGTTTTTTGAAACAGCGTACTTCAGTTATTTATTATTTATATGGACAAGTGTATGCACCATTTTTTTCATCAATAATCCTACTAAAATATGATGCATCCATTTATCCATAAAGATAATAAATAATTTCAGTAAGTTGTTTCAAAAAACTCTCTCCTCAAAAATTTCAAATGTAAGTTAGAATAGTTCTGCATTCAGCTGACGCTATGTAACTGGGCATTAGCGACACCGGCGTGTAGTCTCTCAATTAGGTCACGTCATGCAAAAAGTCAAAATGTCACATCACTTTAATCTCCATATAAGAATAAGGTTACGTGGACCCATTTCCGCGACTATTATATTGACTCATATGCCCTTTTGAAAATTACGAACACGCGTTTCCGTACTAAAATATCTTGACTCAATAAGAAAACTGAGCTATCCGAAAAACGTAACTTGTTTTCAATTCGAGAAAAAAAAATCTTATTAAAGTGAACACAATTTTTAACTTGACTGGAATGTTTCGATTTTCAAATAACCCAGTCTACCTATCGGGTTCACATAGTATGACCTTGACAGAGACAATTCAATTAAGGCTTTTGTTGGACGACATTTTACATAACGTAATATTGATTACATATGTGTGTATGAATAATAAAAATGACAAAGAAACCTTAGCGGTGTCTGGTGGGCAAGGCTTTTTAATCAAATAGCATATACTTTAACTTATACATGTAGGTGTACATTCTTACCTACATAATATTTATTATGTATTATAAATGCCCTCATAAAATTAATAGTCTTATTTTTGTCAAAATGGAATTGAGTTTGGGAAATTGTTTGTTTTCTAGATTTATAAAAATAACAAAAAAACAACTTCTCAATATTAGTTATACCCTACGATGACATAGCCCTAGCAGTTACACGTCAGGCTTTATAATGTATGCCGTGGATTCCAGGTTCGAATCTGGTTGGGTCTGGCAAAAATTCACATGTTAACCTAATTGGTTGGGCAAGTGGTTAACTAACATCCATTTCTCGTAAAAAAAAATCTGTTGATAGAACCTCCACTGAGACCCGCCCACATGATTTTCTTAGGATCGAGTATGATATAAAAATTACCGCTTACCAAAATACCAATCATATTAATATTGCGCATATCTAATTTGCACGAATACAGTATGGACGAAAATATTTGCACCCTTTCCAGATTGCAGAATAGCACTGAGAACGAATGACATTTTCAACGTAATTTGTACGAATTTTGATAACACGAGCCATCTATTTGTCTCTACAACACCCAAGCTTGAGAAAATCAATGGTATCACCGGGAATGAACTCGGAACCCACATAGAAGAGACAGTACCCTACGCATTGGACTACGAGGATAACGTCATAATAATTACAAGATAAAAAGAACTTTTTATATACAACGTTTTTAAATTTTCTGTTGAATCATATAAACTTGACTTGACTAGCTTAAACGATATAAAAAAAATTATTTGATAGAAATAATACTGAAATGTCATTTTGACACTCATATTGATTTCCATAGTAACGCACGTATATATTAATAATTTCCTAGCAACCAATAATAGTGGATTGGATTACGGATTTCTTCCGAAATAACTTTTCATGCAAAACAGAATCAACTGAAAATGAATTTAATTCTACTTAAAGATGGCTAAAAGTATTAAAAAATGCATTGGCATCGTGTTCTGATATAAAAGATTCAAATGTCTAGCTAGTCGGGAAGTTAATTAAAAATCGATTGCAAGATTTGTACCGAACAAAAAAATAAGAATACGACCTAATAAAAACGTTGTAAAAAATATTGATTTACAGCATTTGAAATTTTTGATATTCACTTTCTAAATTACTGTGTACCTACACACAAGTTGACAACATCATAAGAACAGCAACTCGGCTCCACTCGTCTATTAGATTTCGAAATAAAACCAATAAAAAAATGAAGTGATTATTACTGGAACAACCAATTAAAACAATTAATGATAAAATAAATAGGAAGTACTTACCAACTTATAATAATTATTTGTATGTTGTATTTTTGTGTGTGTAAAGACACTTGGCGTTGAGTATGATAGTCCTAGGTAAGTAGAGTATAAGCATAACTTTGCACTCCGGCTCTAGAGAGAAAATTATATAATATATTCTAAAAATATTTTTTTTACATAATATATTATTATCTATTTATTTATTACTACATATTATAAGTTCTAATTTGATCTAATTTTATGCGAGGTAATCAGGCAAATAGGCGTATCAGTGTACTAAAGAGTGCAAAAAAATTGCAAAGTTATAAAACGTGCACTCTGTAGGTAAGTAATCATAGAAGTTGTCATTATAAGCCGTTACACCCACGAGCATAATAAAAATAATATTTCACAAATTTACTATCTCGCAAATTCATAACGGTTATGCCAAAATACAAACCTGTATTTTACTGAAGAGATTGGGAAAATAATATTGACAGTGAGTGAGACTATAGCCAGGACGGGTTTGAGGCATTTCGATGGCCCGGGCAAAAACTAATTTTGGTAAGCCAACAAAACCGAGTAGGTTAATTATATAATGTATGCATGACAGAAGGCACATCGAAATAATTTATATTAGAAGATGTAATATGTATTTTTATCGGTAAATCATACATTGCTAGTAAAGCTACGTGAATATGAATATAATGGTTTGTAGCAAGGCCCACTATATTCAGATCGCGACACGAAAGCTTGAACTTCAATTGTATACCATCGAACAAGAACTTCTTGTTCACGTGTTATAACTGTGAACAAACAAGCCCTTCCTCTTTAGTTAATCGCACTTCCGTTTTCAAATGAGGAATGCCCCTAAATTTATCTTTTCATTTTTCGTTTCCGTGGTGTACTACAAATCTATAAAATTACGTAATTTGATGCTTTTTATAATAAAATATGTCTAAAACGATCAGGATTTTTTTAAAATTATTATTAGTAAACTTTTTGTTTATTGCGAAGAAATAAAGGAGTCGTACCTTAAGATAGAGCGGATATATTATTTAAACACGCATTGCCGCCATGACAGGTATGTCACTGAGAAGTCTTCTATATGCGACTACAGCGACTTCCAGTTATCGACGAGATCTTGTCATCGATTATACTTTGAATGCAACTATGGAAAACTATTTCTGGAAAATGATGATTGATTCATATTGAAAAAATGGTAATACGTTAATAATTATTATGAACGCAAATCTTCATTTGCTACGAACATATTACCACATAACACATTTGAAGTTACTCACTACCATGGGAAATCGCGATTTAGTGCTGCGGCCTGGCTAAGACTGAAGCTATCAATCTCGACTCGAATATCTAACTCGAGTCCGTGAGCGGACACGGCCTGAGGGCAAGATAAAACGTCGACGCTGAATCTTGGATCTTCCAGGACTTAAAAGTTTTTAGATGAGACCAAGAGCTACCAAGGGATTGTGTGCTAGAAATAATGATTTTAGTTTGATTATCATATCATCGACAGACAACCTGGCTCCACGTGAACAAACGTATACTATTTAAAAAAAATAACCTTTAATAAACTGCGGAAATTTATCAGTGAAATTTGATTGCCCGTTCATTGGTACGGACCTGAGTATTCATAATGGGTGGCAACTTTTCACGTCGAAACAAAATATAACTATTGCAAAATTAAGAATGGCGATAGAAGAAATCGAGTAGGTGGTACCTACATACCAAATATTTTTACATCGCAGTTGCCGATCAGTTGTTATTCCCAAATTTTGACTTATTTTTTCTGACAAAAATACAGGTCATACTGGGTCACATCATCACATTTCATGCATGTTCTATCAATACATTATGTCATCGTCAAATTAATAATATTAATATCGAAAGATGTCTATTATATGTCAATACAACAGTTTCTTTGTAAAAAAAAAATCAATTATATATTTATGTGAAAACATGATCCTATAGTCATGCGAGGTTATTTTGTATAAAGACTCCCTACTGGATTACGTTATGTTACATCTTCCAACTTCGTTTGGTACATAATAATATATTATAAAATCTCGGACGACCTCTACTTGACGTAGGTACACATATTAGTAGGTTAGGTAAGGGGTTACATGTAAATTGTACGTAAAACATTTCACCGTGGCACAGTTCGCCGTCAGCTTTCTTATCGGTAAGAGATGACCGTCCAACCTCTTTGGGTTGTATAGTAAGTACTTACGGACATAAAATTCATGTCTAAATAAAACACGGTTCTTGTCGGTTTACACTTTACAAGAAGCCAGCAGTAAACAAATTTTGAAAATAGCCAATATACTGGATTATTTGTTCGGTAAGGTTAGGTTTTCATTCTTGAATTTTGCCAAAATCAGATATGAAAATTGAATTAATGTTCATAATTGAATCTAATAAAATTGGAGACCGTATAGTATTTATAGGTCATCTCTTTCCGAAAAGAAAGCTCACGGCGAACTGTTCCATGGTGAAATGTTTTACGTACAATTTACATGTAACTATATTTAATATGCCAGTGTCAATACAAACAAAATTTGAAATATTAAAGTGCGCGACATTAATGATCGGACAAACTTTGGGTCATTATAGTACTGACATAAAATTCATGTCTAAATAAAACACGGTTCTTGTCGGTTTACAGGAAGCCAGCAGTAAATATTTTTTTTAGATATCCGATATACTGGGTTATTTGTTAGGTTAGGTTTACACTATAGATTTCATGAATTTTGCCAAAACCACCCATGAAAATTGAATTAATGTTCATATTAAATCTAATAAAATTGGGGACCGTATAGTATATCTATTATACGTCATCTCTTTCCGATAAGAAAGCTCACGGCGAACTGTGCCACGGTGAAATGTCTCACGTACAATTTACATGTAACCCAACTAGTAACACTAAACTTCGACTTAACTCAGTGGTTTTTGGAACATACCCTACAGTAGCACTTAAGTATGTTAAGTATAGTTAGGCGAATTAAGTTAAAAAAAAAAACAATTACATTCACAATACGTTTTATAATAAGTACATATTTTGCCACTGTGAAATGTTTTACGTACAATTATTTACATGTAGCCAAATAAAAGTGGGTCGCGATCCTCAACGATAAAGGACACGAAAACGAATATATAATGCCTTAAATACAATTTATTACTCATTAGAGAAAAGGGTTGTTGAGATGTCAACAGAATGTAACAGATAATGAACAGCATGTCCATTCGGGTTAACGGACACTTGTACCGACAACGAAAATGTAATTAATCGTGTATAAGTGCCATGGCGACAGGTAGGCACTTAAGCAAGGTACGACGTACAAACGTGAAAAAAAATGTGCTAACAACGGAATACGAAAAAAAAACCGGAATCAGCTGATGAATACGTAATGCAACCGAGGCGATACACACCTCCACCTTTACGTATTGTGTACTATATTATATTAATGTATGAAGAAAAATGGCAAAAGGTAAGCGAGGGTTTTATGAAGAAATTACATCTTAGTAGCCTCAAATGTTTTTTTTTTTATTTATATGTTTTTACGAGAAGTCGACTGCTCAAACTATTGAGCCCAGGTCAGTGTTGCCAACTGTCATTCACAAAAATATTACAGATATGGTAAGAAAATAAGCCAGAGGGCAGAAAAAATGCTAGATTTCTCAAAACTCAAAAAGTGTGTACCTACCTATTAACCTTCTTTTAACAAAACAAAGATCGAAAAATAATTTCGGATTGAGTAACTATTAAAAATTATGCAGGTAAGAAATTTAGTAATCATTATGTATGTCACATTCACAATATATTGATTTTTATGCACACCTGTTATAATAAACACTCAGCCTTTATTATGAGAAGTTTAAAGCTGTTTAGGTATCGAAAAACGCCACCGTCCGCCAGATGCAATATTTGCAAGCTGCCTATTCAAAAATGCTAGATCTGTTAAGAAAAACGCTAGTAACGCTGGCCCAGGGGCCCTATGTTAGAACTTGCGAGTCCAAGCCGCCCGGTCGACATGACGTCATATGACATCATTGTGACGTACTACCGGAGTGATAATAGCATTCGAGAAAATAACGCTGGTCAAACAGTGGCGTTATTCATTGTCACCATACACAAATAGGTGAATACGTGTACGGTATACGGTGGTGACGTTCGAATAACAATATAAAGTATCACATAAACACATAATCTGCAAACACCTAGTACCTACTAGAAAAAAATCTTTTTGAAACAAATACGACGCCCAGCGGGATTCGAAGCCGTGTGCTCTAAAAACTAAGCTATGATTATTTATGTTCGCCGTATTGTATTGCAATAAATAAAAACAATATAAAATTAATTGACGTTTTTTAATATAATTTTTTTGAGGCGTTTGTGACCGCTACAAAAATGGAATTTAATTTGTACCTATCATTTTATTCAATCGATTTCCATCCCCTTTTCAACTCCTAAAGTTGTTAAGCATTTTATTCGTATATTTTTAGCAGAATTTGTAAGTTTATATGAAGTAGTCGTAATGTGTATTTTTCGCAAGCACTAATCAGTTTCAGGAAATACATTTACTAACTAAAATAACGATAGTATTTTCCGACAAAATTAAAAATGCGCTTTTGTTTTTACTTTTTCGGCGAATTCTTACAAAACTTCCATGAAAAGCCTAATTAATAAAAGTTACCTCAGTATTTTAACATTCATTTGATTCAACGTATAAAATATTTTCCCATTGGGGACTACCTTTCGCCGGCCGTCTCCTAATCATCGTATCGCGATACCAGCGGTCGCGGTGGAACGGGAGATAGGAAAAATAATAAAAAAAAAATGTTTTTTTCTTTCGACAACGAAACAGTAAGTAAGTAAAAAATTATATAAGTCGAAGAAGGGCGGTAATATTGTATTAGTATAGAGGTTGGTTTTCGGTAAAGGTGACCCCGGGGATGATGGGTCGATATCATGGAATAACAAAATATAGAACGGCAATTGCTTGGTGTGGTGTGACAGTGGCGAAGTGTGGAGGTAGGCTGTTAAGATCCGTCATAAATAGTGCACACTAAACTTTGTCAGTCATACGTATTGGTTTTCATTGAAATAATACTACAATTTACAGACGGTGTTGGTTAGTTTTTGAAATATAATTAAAAACCGCGAAACCGAGCCATAATAAATAATAGTCAAAAAATACCCATATTATATCTATAAAATATGTAAAATTATGCAATTAAATCATACATAACATTGGATATATTATATATGGAATAATATCTTTAATTTAAAAAAAAATGAACCAACAATTTTTTTTTTGACCATGTCCGATAGAAATAGGATCATATGGGCCTCCACAGAGTAGAGGTTTGTATAACAGATTTTGTTTTTTACGAGAAATGGATGTCAGCCACTTGCTCAACCTATTAGGTCCATACCCTGACTCGCACACAAATTGAAAAACAATATGTGTACTTGCCAGACCCAGGATTCGAACCTGAGACCCACGGCGTGATAGTCCAACGCTTAAGCCGCGCGGCCACCGTGGGTGTAATATGTATTCAACAATAATACGTGTAATATTATGTATTCTTAATCAAACGAAAACAAATTTAATTATTAATGAAAAGTGTGCAAAATTTTGTCATATCGCCCAAGTATACCAAAACTATTATGGTTTGGTTTAGGCAGGGTTTAAGTGATTTTTAAAAACTAACAACACCATCTGTAAATAGTAGTCCAAGCTCAATAAAAACAAATACGCATGACTAATATGGTTAACGGTGCACTATTTATGGCGGATCTTAACAGCCTGCCTCCACACTTCTATACAATTACAACACGATACAATTATTGCACAGTACTGAGTGTGGTGGTTATAATTCACTACATACATCTACTTGAATATATTATTGCTATAAGCCTAATGCGTATATTATAAGGGGAAAAAACAGCTGTATGTACATTGTCGTGTTGAAAGTACGTATTGACTCAAAACGCTTAGCATGTTAATAAAAGAATGGATGTAGGTATAAATACGTCTTATACGAAAAAACTAATATAGGTATTTGATACTAATCGCTTAGTCGACATAACGTAACACGAAAAATAATTTAAATATGATAAAAACCAGTAGGGGTTGTTAAAAATTTTTCCGAAATTTCTCATTACTCGAGAAATCGAGAAAATGTCACTGGGCTAAGCTGCTATAACATCTAAAAATATGTCTTTACTTTTTTGATTCTCGAGAAAACAAACATTCTTGATTTCGAGAATTGTAGAATCACCAGAAATGAAAAAAATCGAGAAATCAGTAGCTCTATATACAATGCACTTGCCACGATCGGCGCATTATTATCAGTCAGTAATGGAATTACAAAGCGAGGTACAAGGGACAAATTTAAACACTACCAAAATATGGTCTGTAATCGTAACTAATATTTGTATGAATGTAATTAACCCCTCAACCAAATATAATATTTCAATTAAACTGAATATTTGGTTATTACGAAAGCCAGCCGGTGCAACTCCACGCATCGGCCAGTGGGTGATCATAACGATGGCCCTCACAAGGGGTGCTGACAGGGCTCCAGCCTGGGGGCCCGGGCTCAGGAAGGGCCCGGCGTGAAGAGTCGAATAGACAAGTGAGGTAAACACAGATCACAAATTTGCTCTAATAGTAACAAAAAGTCGAGTGCGACACTATTTTACTTCAATGATAGGTATTAAAAATATTATAAACGTACGATGAAATTTTTAACTGTGTGCCGATACTCGACAACTTCATAATTAAAATGGATGTAAGTACTCAATTTTACCGCGTAGACCATTTGGAAAACGTTACTGCAGCCCGTCATACTGCCTTTACCCTTAGCGATAGGTAGAGGGCCCGTCAAATAACCTAGCCTGGGGGCCCGCTTCAAGATGTGGGGGCCATGATCATAACCACATGCTGTCCGTGTTGATTGTATACTGTCTAAGTATGAAGAGAGCGGGAATTACTTCTGCGGAAGTAATAAGGCGAGGTAAGGTACACACCGGAATACGAGGGGCGCGAAAACGTCTGGTGATGATAGTGCAATTTTTATGCATTGTGCAGTGGAGAAGCGAGACTTTCCCGAAAGATCTGGACATAACAAATGACAGGACTGTGAAATTTTTGGTACCAAGAGTTGGTACCAAAAATAAAAAAAAAGAAAAACCCGTTTCTGTACTTTCATTATTCTTTGGTCGATATATTATTTCGTCAATCATATTTTTATATTGTGATTATTGCTTGTAATTGAATACTTTACTGCTTGTTCCAGTTGTTGAGGTGATCAACAAGTAATGGTTGAATCGCGTGAAGTTACCCCTTTAAGTTTTTATATAGCCAACCGGCTAGGGGTAAAGGCCCCATAAAATCGAAATACTTCTGAAAACGTCTAGAAAACAGCTAGTTTTCAACAAACAACACAATTTCTTTATTCATTTGTGGACGTGTTAAATAGGTTAAAGATATTATACTATATATATATTTTTGCGTTGTATTTTATTATGCATTATGGCACATAGACCAATAGTAAGTTGTAATGCTATAATGTTCTGTTCTAAATAAAAAAAATCGGCGTGTGTACTTATGTACGCGCGTTAGAAGTTATACTTCTTTGGCGTAACAAAACTTGTGATAAACTAGATTCTTTCACTAGCTCTTAATTATCTTGTTAAATTACACACTCAAGAAAAAGGACCGCCTATTGGAACGCCGTTGGTTTATTTCTATACACTTTAACTTATATTACTAAATTATATAATGGTTTCTCGTTGTTTTTATTTTTAAAGTACCAACTGTCACTCTGACGTTTAATAGTTTGTTTACGTAAGGAATTGCAAATGGCCGACAATAATAAATTCGCTGCCTAGGCGACGGAACAATTATAAACTATAGTATTCTGTATAATAATTGCAGTATCATACTGTGGCGTAAAGGTAGTGCGTTAGGCTGATAACCGAACAATCGGTGGTTCGAATATTCGAATATCGAAATTCGATAACAAAACAAGGGAAAGACAGACGAAAAATTGTAGTGACGTCGCCTTTTTGCGACGGTACCCATCCGGACGCAAGTTCTGACCACCCTGTCAAACGCACTGTTCTTTACTTAAAGATGTATTTTAACTCATGGACTATAATCTAGTCTACACCATAAACCCTCATCTCCATAATGCCGTAATTTAACGGATACGTGGCTCAAACAACCGACCCACTCTCAAGCCTGCTTCGAACTAATGAATAATAAATAAGTTTTAAATAAATAAGAGTGATCAACGCAAAATGACAAGCCGTCAGGAACTATTGTAACCTTGTAGTTTGGAATAGATTTTTTGAATTATTTGATGAAATCAGCCAATCAGGCGCCTGGCATTTACTAATATGTACACTAAAACGCAGTGCATATTACACACAAATCTTGTCACTGTGTACAATTGCAAAGTTACGTGGAGGATACTCTACGGTCGGTTTTATTCAACTACTGCTTTCATTGTTTTTGTGATATTATTTATGTTTAGTATAACATTTTGCACGTGGCACCGGGATTTCTAGCGGTGTGCCACTAGGGCAATCCGCCCCTGCACGTGAGTGGGTAAACTTGATCTAATACAAAATTCTACTCGACTGTCACAAACACGTGTCGTGTCAAATTACAATAGGTTAATGGCGTGTCACGTTTATTTATGTAATTGAAAATATGCGCCTCGTGTATTTTCTTGGGAAATATTGTCAAAGCCTTTTGTAGACACAAGGAAAATTACTGGTTTCCCCCCGGGGAAATAATAAAGCCGCGGCCTTGAATTTTGTGATTTCGTGCACACCTTGAAAACGAACGTAGGATTAACCAAGTTATTGTGATGGTATTGACATAGAAATCGATGAAAAAGAGTTACTTAAGTACTTATCTTATATAAGTACTCACTGGCCAGCCCGTGCAGCGATGACCTTTCAAGTATATATTACATTGCGCGAAGGGGTATTCACGTAACATTCTTAAAAGAGAAGCCACTGATTGAATCAGTGAACATGGAACACAACACAAAAATAAGGGAAGTGTGTTGCCTTCCGGGCGAGACTGCAATTTTATGTGTGGAGAAATATTAGATAAACCAAATCATGTGTCGGTATCAGTGGCGAAGAGTGGAGGTAGACAGTAAACATCCGCCATAAATAGTGCACACTAAACATTGTCAGTCATACGTATTTTTTTCATTTAAATAATACTACAATTTACAGATGGTATTAATTAGTTTTTAAAATTCAATTAAACCCTGCTAAAACCAAGCCATAATAGAAAAGTCATAAAATACTTGTCTATCTATAAAATATCTAAAATTATGCAATTAAATCATACATAACTTTGAATATTCTCTATCATAGTTTGGTTTGGTAGGGCATAATGAATTTAAAAAAATTGACCAACAATTTGTGTAATATATACCTCTTCTTAATCCAACAAAAAGTTGAATGTATGAATGAAAAATTTGCGCAATTTTATCGTATCGCCCAAAATGTACCAAAACGCTTATGGTTTGGTTTGGGCAGATTTTAATTGATTTTTTAAAACTAACCAATTCCATATGTAAATTGTAGTCTTACTTCAATTAAAAAACAAATACGTATGACTAACAAAGTTTAATGTGCACTTTTTATGGCTGATATTAACAGCCTACCTCCACCCTTAGCAACTGAGTTAGCGCAATAAATATGTTTGACATATTTAATGTTAGTGTCTATAGAAACAGTATTTAAAAATAGAGAATTTCTGTTTTAAGTTGTACATCATAATAATTAAATGTTTATGACAAAATATCTATTTATTTTACAACGTTTCTATTAGCTCGTATTCTTGTTTGTCCGGTGGTTTTTTGTCCAGTACAAATCTTGCAATCGATTTTTAACTAACTTCCCGACAAGCTAGACATTTAAAACTTAGAATATATTAGAACACGATGCCAATGCATTCTTTTAATACTTTTAGCCATCTTTAAGAGGAATTGAATTCATTTTCAGTTAATTCTGTTTTGTATGGAAAATTATTTCAGAAAAATCCGTAAAAAGTAAAAGACTATTATTGTTTGCTAAGGGGATGGTCCTAGCAACTAAATTATTAATATGTACGTGCGTTACTATAGAAATCAAAATGAAATGTCAAAATGACATTTCAGTACGCTATAACGTTTGTTTTTTATTTACTTCATATCAAGTACAAGTTTGAGCATATTGAGCATAATAATTCAACAGAAAATTTTAAAACGTTGTATATAAAAAGTTCTTTTTATCTTGTTATTATTTTTTATTATGTTTTAAGAGACAGTAGTTGTTGTACACAATTAAGTAATAGATTTTTTCTGATTGTGTACTATTTAAGCAGACTTTACTTTTCGTCAAAATTGTATTGATTGTTACACGAAGAACGTTTCAAAAAATACTCACATTTATATGGCATGTATATATGTTGGTAGGTATATATTATGGCATGTATGTTGGTATATATTATATTAATTTTCTCATGACTACAAGATCGGCACTTATATGTAAAAAAATGTATACATTTTTATGCCTTTCTACGTTTTGTTATACCTACATACTGAAAAACATGTTGACACTTTCATATTACGTTTTCGCCGATCCCGGGATTTAAAACTATGTCCGGGATTACAATCCGTAGTACTAACCGACCTACCAAGGTAACACGCAAAAGGTTACGGCCTCGCTCCGATACGACCGCCAGGCATAGCGATTTGGTCCCGAATACACCTAAGGGCCAGAGCACAATGCAAGTGGCCGTGCGATGCGCATGTGGTTCAAGAGGCGTAAAAATGCGTTTACTGTGCGCAAAGCAAGTGCTGTCCTGCACGCATCGCACGGCTTCTTGCAGTGTACCCCGCCACTAATGCGTCGACGGTCTCCCCTTCATACATAACTTTGGATATTTTATAGATAGAAAAATATTTTTTATCTATTATAGTTTGGATTAGGCAGGGCTTATTGGATTTAAAAAAAAATAACCAACAACATTTGTAATATGTATCTACTTATTCTTAATCCAACGAAAACAAATTAGTATGCATGAAAAAGTGTGCACGATTTTGTCGTATGGCCCAAAATATAACAAAACTATTATGGTTTGGTTAAGGCAGGGTTTAATTGATTTTTCAAAACTAACACCATCTGTAAATAATTGTAGTATTATATAGTATATTTTGGGCGATACGATAAAATTGCGCACACTTTTTCATTCATACTTAAGTAGAAATTTGTTTTTGTTGGATTAAGAAGAGGTATATATTACACAAATTGTTGGTTAATTTTTTTAAATTCATTATGCCCTACCAAAACCAAACTATTATAGAGAATATTCAAAGTTATGTATGATTTAATTGCATAATTTTAGATATTTTATAGATAGACAAGTATTTTATGACTATTATCTATTATGGCTTGGTTTTAGCAGGGTTTAATTGAATTTTAAAAACTAACCAATACCATCTGTAAATTGTAGTATTATTTCAGTGAAAACAAATACGTATGACTGACAAACTTTAGTGTGCACTATTTATAGCGGATCTTAACAGCCTACCTCCACCTTAGCCCCTGCAATATACATATAGATACAATTATTAATCCCTAATCCCCAAGATTGCAATCGAGCGTGAATCCGTGTTTCGAAATCTCTGGATTTCAAAACCAATAAATATACATATTATATTATTTTTAGTTGTCTAGGCGTAAAATGATGTTTTCATTACAATAATAATTACTGGCAATCCACTCCATTCAATCCGTACTAATTTATATTGTTTCTTTGTTGATACGCAATGCCACGGCAATCGCATGCATGACCACAAACCCGCGATAAAACAACCGCTCAATTCGATTGGCGTGTGGCGTATGGGTATGTACATTTACGATTCTCGTTTTGACATGTTGAATACTGTATCAATAAACATGGGTTATTATTAGTAGTATTACAATAAAATATTTAAAATTTTGAAAATGCATCATTTGTCATTCAACCCGTTCAGTTAAGTAAGAACCGGCTCGCATTGTGGAAAACGGCGTCACAACAAATCCGGAGGGCCGGTTTTTCACATTGCATCTCGCTGAAAACACTGCGCGTTTTCTGAATCAGAAAACCTAACCGTAAGAGGTGAATATTATTTATAGTTTTGTATCTAATAAATAGAAAAATACTGTTTTACAACAAATACAAATCTATAAGGTAACCATAAGTGCAAGTGAGAAAGCATTCGTCAAGCAGTATGCGTCAGCCGGCTCCCACATCAAAACTCGTCCGCCTGCAACGTGTCGAATGCGTCGATGTGATGTCATCGTTATTCACAAAACACACTTTGCCAAATGGAGCTCCGCAGATTGGTCGAATAGACATTTCGTACATATCGTGTGCACCATATTATAAGCTACAATATGGCCATGGGAGAAAGCAGGAGCAAGTATAATGATCTACATTACAAATGATCTACAGCTGTGCATAAAAAAAGTTGAGAACAAAATAATTGTTTTAATTAATTTTACCATACAATGTAATGGTAATGGATTGATGAGCTATCAACAGCCTAATTGAACGTAGTTATGCAGAATGTAGCCAGTCCACAATAATGTCGAGCTGAGATAATGACACTTTAGTAACAACATGACTTAAAAAAATGTATGTAAAATTGTAAATAGTATTTTATTTCAAGAATATTTTTTTTGCGGCTTGGCTATTTTCAGCAGAATGTAGAGAAAACCTTCTCGCATCTGATCTATATCATATCCCATTTTTTATTTTTTGTGGACTGGCTACTTTCTGCATAACTATGTCCAATTTGTATTACGTTTTTCCAAGAGTTGGTACGCGAGTTGCCATTTTTGTGACGTTGTCAACTTGAGTGTGTACGGTCTTTAATGTGGAAAAAATATATATTTGAAAACAAATCACACGCCGCGTGCAGCTTGAAGACGCCTAAAGGCAAAGCCGGTGTCATTAATAACAATCAAAATGTTCCAGTTAAAAATATTTTTTAAGAAAATTATATTATACGATTCACAAATAGAAAGCTTTCCATACGGTTTAATATTTCGGACGCCGACACTTTTCTACGTTACCCTCTTCTCGCCATACATACGTGCAGGTTCGTCGCACGCAGTTCAAAACAAACGAATATCGATCGGAAACTGTTGCGAATTCTGCGCAAGCGTCGCGGCGTCACACTGAGCGCCGGAAAAAGACGTCTGTGCACGGCGGCAGACAAGGCTTGACTGAATCCAGATTCCATTCCAGTTCCTTCCAGACTGAAGTGTTGCCATATTTTTGTCACCGAAATATAGTACGCAGACGAAAAAATTATAGTATTTCGTAAAAAAAAAATTTAGTATTCGTTAAATACTTTTCCGAATTTTGAACAAAATTACAAAAATTATGAAGGACAAGAGATTTTTTTAGCTCGTCCGACCAAAATTCTTAGCGGCCAAATCAAATAAGTCCATCTAGATTGAGAGTCGAGAACCTTTTTTTAGGTCTTACAGCCAATGATTGCGAATTCAAAAAAATCCGTTCTAATGCAGGGTAAAGAGACATTTTTTAGCTCTCTCAGGCGACTTTCCTCTTGTTTCTTCTTTTTTCCGAAATTTCAAAATTATAGTACAAATAATACTATAATTATAGTAAGTTGGGAACACTGTTCCGGAAACCAGAGCAGTGTTGCCATCTTATTCGTTGCCGAATTATAGTACGCCAAGTCCAAAAATTATAGTATTTTCGAAAAAAATATAGTATGCGTTATCACCTGTTGAAAATGTACATGATTTTTGTTTTTCATCAATAAAAATAACGGAGAATATGAGAAATTCCGAGGCCTTTTTTATTTAAGGTACCTACCCTTTCTGATCAAAAATGTTTCCCGGCGAATTTAATAAAGTTCATTTTAAACCGAAAAAGTCAAAGGCTTGTTTTACCTCTTTTTTTTTGTTGGTTCACCAAATTTTCTTCTATTGTAAAATTATAATAGTACTTGCCACCAATTTATAGTACGGGAATATCAAACTTTTAGTACTTTTCCGATATTCTAAATTGTAGTATTTTGGGTGTACTACGCGAATCTAGCCAAACTTATAGTACACATACTATAAGTATTATAGTACGATTGGCAGCACTGGACCAGAGACAGAATATCATTCGGTTGGACAATACTCCGCTAGGTGGAAAATAATTGAGGATTATTTTAAATTAAGGGGGAACGCGGTACGTGTTGACAGAGGGTCCAATAAAAACTAACACCAGTATGAATTACATAGGTAAGCAAAAGGACCATATCGTCGTTTCCATTGCAAAATTGAATATCTGCAAAATCTCAAGTTTTCAGGGGAGCATAAAAACAGTTTACAAAATGTGTGGCACTTGAATCAATTCAAAAAAGGTTTTCATAATTTAATCGATAATGCAATTTTTGTAAATTGTGTTATTTTGCATGTGTGTAAAGGTGATTTTTGCGGTTTTAATTATACAAAAATGTCAAAAACGCATATTTTGCAGATATACAATTTTGCAATGGAAACGACGATATGCATTTCTTTTCATTCTAGTGAAATTGCTAATCTTTCGGTCTGGAATAATCTTTTTCTAGAAGCTTAACCCTGAGTGCCAACTGGCTACTGTACGTTACTAGAATAATATAATATGATATTCGTCGTGTGGGTATTAAAGCTTCCTATGTGATAGTTTTATCAAAATGTTTTTTTTTTATATCTATGTTCATTGAATGAATTGTGTTCATTAATTGAATAAATTTTATATTGCATGGCACAGTTTAGTCAATTTTGTTAGACACGTACCAAATACCTATAATCAATTATATATTATGTTTTCGATATAACTTGTCCCATTTTAAGAAGACTGTGATATAAGTCGGAACTATAATACCCCGTTTACACGTGCATGGATTTAGGCCCGGGACACCGGTGTCGCGTTCGATATAATATAGGAGGCATTTGCATTCGAATAAAGGGGCCTTTGTGTTATATTTACGAACGCACCAGAGCTAATGAGTAGGGAGCGGTTTTATGTGCAGCAAAACACATGATTATATGCATGCACGTATGCACTTAAAATCAATAAAATATGCACTAAAACCGAAGAAATATGCAGTTAATAAAAATTGACATTTTTGTGGGAAAAAAATTGTAAATACCCACTTTACCAAATATTACTGACAAAAAATCGAATAACTAGTTCGATATAATACGATAGCAGAACAAAAAAACACAAACAATGAATATAAAGGTAATCCATTACAATTTTCAAAATAGTTAAAAAGTACAAATAATTGAATAATAAATGCAATGTAAACCAAACATAACTTAAAAAAATAAAAACGACACACTTTTCCGCATAGTTAGTATTTTGTTTATATACGGAAAACGACCTTTCAACGTCCACAGAAGTGATGGGGCAAACTTTAAATAAAAGTGCCCGAGTTGACTTTTTCTGATAAATCCACAGCTCAGAGATGGCATTAAAAATGCAAGTGCATCTAAACTATCTACCTTCCTAACTTGGTTATATTTCGATAAAATAATTTAAAATACTAAAATTATAAATTCAAAAACTCTAAAATATGCATTTATTTATGAAATATGCACTAACGTCTCAAATATGCATTTATATGCACAATAAAATTTTATTTTTGGATTCTGTGCCTTTCAAAACAGATTTCTATGCAACTCTCATAGCTGTGCATACACCCTAACAAAACATGCACTAGCATATAAATTCGGGCCATACAGTAATGAGTCAGGTGGAGAGTTTCGTGGAAGCAGTCAAGGCCCACATTGGATTGTGGCCACATTGATGAATCAATGAATTGCGGGAACAATTCTCGTAGCTGGGTAAAATTCAGATGTTTTTTTTTCAATCAAGGTTTGTTTAAATCCATATAAAGAATGGGCGAATAGCCCCCAACAACCAACAATTACTCGCTAAAGCTATGCTGAAGCACCGTAGATACCATTCATTTTCGGCTTACGTGCGATTTTGAGCGCTCCACAAGTTGTAAAGATCTCCCCTTCCCCTCCGTGCCACAGCCTCCACTTCCCGTCTTTCCTCTACGACCAGCGTAGCGGGTACTACGCCGTTCATATAATTTCGCTATGCTCTATTGTTTGATAATAATATTGTAACGCATTAAATGAAAATGTTTTTGGTTAGTTATATATCTCTAGTTTCTCAGTCGCAATTTAAAGCTAAAGGGGTGGAAAGAAAACGGGAGATTTGACTAAAAAACTAGCGCCCTAGATATAATAACCGTAAAGCGTCAATTACATTGAGCTTTTTTACGAGCTGCTTATTGGCGAATTTAAAAGCGGGCGGTTCAGCTACTGCGACTTCATGATTACACACAAAACTTTCCATTCGCTGATAAGCCACAAGCCAGCGAGCGATTTTGACGGAACGTAGTTCGTTTTTTTGCCGGGAGGTCGCTACGCTCCATAATAATGTTTCCATTAAACGTCAAAAAGGTAAATTTCAAAATGAGTAGTTCGTTTTTCCACCACCACGCTCTACTGCGCAGACGCGATACGCCCACAAGCCGGCGTGTAGCTTATAAAGTTGACCGGCTTTCAACTTTTCTCGGTGGAGTGTTTACAACCTGCTTATTAGCTTGTTCGATGATTACACTGGGCGAATTTACAGGCAGATTATAAATTTGCCAATAATCAGCTCGTAAAAAAGCTCAATGTAATTGACGCTTAATTATAATATGTTAATACTTATAATAAATTTGTTCGTGTAAATCAACATTTCTGCTCCTATGGGCATAATATAATATCATAACATGATTATACGAGACTCGGCTATAAGTCGTACGCTCAAACCCTTTTCAGGATGTGAGAGGAGAAAGATATAGAAGTAAAATAAGCGTATATTAATTTAATATAATATTATTATGTATCAAGAAGGTTGCGCTTGTGTGAATGTCAAGACTCAAGACACAAGAGGTTATGTACAAAAGATTATAAGTTAATTACTATAGTGGAATTAGCACTCGAGAGTACAGTAGGGTAGCAGTGGCGAAGGGTGGAGGTAGACTGTTAAGATCCGCCATAAATAGTGCACACTAAACTTTGTCAGTCATACGTATTTGTTTTCATTGAAATAAGACTACAATTTACAGATGGTGTTAACAGTTAGTTTTTAAAATTCAATTAAATCCTGCGAAACCAAGCCATAATAGAATACAATAGTCAAAAAATACTCGTTTATCTATAAAATATCTAAAATTATGCAATTAAATCATGAATATACATAATTTGAAAACATCCCATTCATATACACTAGAAAAAATCGTTTTGCAGAAAAAAATACGACACCCGACGGGACTTGAACCTGTATCCGCAGGATTCGCGACAGTATGTTTTACAAATTTAACAATTATTAGCAAGTCCAAGTACGATATAAAAAATAAATAATGGAGTAATCCGCGACGTCGGTTAGTAATTAAGGAATTAATTGATACCTACCTACCTTCGAACATATCATTTGATCTAATTTTATAATCAGCCAGAGACGTAACAGTGTAGTAAAAAGTGCAATGGTTATAAAAGCGTACCTATACTCTACCAATAGCGTATAGAATATACCTGAAAGTGCGGGGGGATCATAGTTCAGCAGATTACCATTAATAAGTATAGACATAATATTATAGTACATATTGGGTAGATTTTATAACAAAAAAGCGATAAAAGAAATGAATATTGATGCGTGGAACCAAACTGAGTCTAGTCCTAGGGGCGACAGGTTATATGAAAGTATGGTGAAGCCGGCTAGTATGGCGAAAAAGTATGGTGGGGCGGACTGGTAATCAATTTGTGGCAAAACTTGAACGTTAACATTATATTATATGGGTACGTTATAATGACCAAAGTAAATCCTCTGTGATGCCCTGAATTTTTTTTATCGCGTCGCTATTTTTCGTAAGTTATCGGCTATTGCTGGCCTGCTTCATTCAGCTGTATGAGAAAACCGATCCGTTGCCCCTCTTTTAATTTAATTCCTCTATGGTCTAGTCCATGCTCGCAAAATACACACATGGAGGTACCTACATATCGTCGGTGTTTTGTAAAAAGGGCGAATTAACCAAAATGCTATTTTACAGTAGGAGGATTTTTAACTTTTGACATTTATTTGTTTTTTACCTGTAGATGATTATAAATATCTAGCAAGTTTATAATAAAGCTTAGAAAAAATACTGTCATTATAATAGGTATTATTATATAATATTTTAAAAGGCCTAATATGTCACATTCGCTTTTTATTTCGTAATTTTAATTAATTTATTTTTAGTTGATTATCGTTTTTAAGTACTTTCCTGTGGAGATACAAATTCGCCGTTTTTACACAACAAAGGTAGTGAGGTACATATTGTACAGGGAACTCAGAAATAATGGGAACTGAAATACCCGACGGGTAAGGCGATAGCAGGTAACCGTCTCGAGTAAGGATGGACCCGGGTTAAACTTACACACGTGTCAAGTACGTTGTACGTCGAATACTGAAAACTGCTTTCGGTTCATGCATTTACGCTCATTTACACACACTATTGCACGTGCATAATGCGTGTTTCATTTTCGTAGGACACTCACACATTTAAAAACCCTGCTTCAACGTGCAGGGTATTGAATATAGTCCATCGGTATTCTATTTATTATCTGTTCTGTGATATTGTATTTTCATTAAAATCTCGATTTCGCCAAAATGGTTGATTCGCCCTTTTTACAAAACACCGACGATATTTTGTTACCCTATGATAAAACAAGTCAACGGCACAAACTACGAATATGTATGTAAACGAAACCATACACAATTTAATTAGAAACAGCAATCATATGTTAATTAATTATTTTATTATTATTGTAATGCCTAAACACATCACTACATCAGTAATCAATTACTAATCAATAATCATAATCAGTAAAATCACAATCAGTGTTGCAATGTAATTAATTTTAATTAGGTATAATAAGGATTACATCACTAAGGTCAAGCGGGGTCATTCTCGGGGATAGGGATAATACTTTAGAGCCGTCAGATTTAAACTTACTTTTATATGAAAATATTAGGATAGTATCCATAAAACCCCGAGTAAAGGAGGATCACTATTTAAATATTCAAAGCATTCATCTCAAAAAGAAAATACCAGTATAGCCTCCCCTTCATGTTTGAGATAAAGAATTTAACAATGTTTATTGAAGAAATTAAGAGCCACATAATTGAAACTCCTTACCAAATTGACGCAAATTGTATTTTTGGCCATACCGCAAAAACATTTCGCAAATATATTCTGAAGTAAACATTTGGCATCTTATTATCATCTTGTTCGCAAAAACAAACAACACGTTGAACTTTGAATATGGAGGAATCACGACGTCTGGTGTCTGCCGTATAGGCGAAGACAATATTATATGAGATCAAAATTTACACTTCATGTTTACTACGTGTGTATGTACGATGTGAAAAATAGTATTGCATACTCAATCTGGTCTAGACTGGTTGATGTTTGCATGTACTATGCGTACACTGATTTTAGGCATGTCAAATTTTCCGACCCTTTTCACAATCTGACGGCAGTAACAGAGACTGCGTAAAAACAATTTAAATACGACAACGCAATAGACAGGTACATACTGATAACTACATTTTGGGCGCTCTCCGAAAACAAACCAGCGCATCTATTATATACACAAGGCTGCTATCGGCAGCTATCGAGGGTAGTTTTTCATATGTTTGTATAATTGTTAAAATAAGTTAGCCGTCTAAACAGTCAAAACTGTCTCGCTCTAAAATTTAGCACACCCAAGAGAGGTGCTGTCAAAACATAGCACTTATTGTAACAATTACAACTAACTTATTGTAATTGTTACAATAAGTGCCTAATACTTCAATACAAAAATATGAAAAACTACCCTCGATAGCTGCGGAAAGCGGCCGATAGCAGTTTTGTGTATAGAATAGATGCGCAGAACCAGCATTTGGCGGCTAAATAATCGGAGTAGCCCCAATATATTATCTAATAGTAAGTTTTGTATGGTAGATCCGAATTTGACTTGAGAGTTGTACAAAAAATTATCTGCCTAGAATATTAATATTTTTTTTCAGGGAAGGCTCTTCCCCGTGACAATCACAAACTCATGGGACAGATTCAGCTGTATGGGGTACTAAAACCGAATAATATTATGTATATCTAATTGCCGCTAGCGTTACCACATAATATATATTGCGGGTATATTGTAACTTGTAACACATTCACTACTGTCTAAACGTGTAAATACCTACGTAGTGTTATTATTTTCGTTTGCTATATCAGTTTACTTCCGTCCAACGGGCAGTCTTCGCCACTGCCGGATATTCAAATATTCGCTGAACTTAGCATTGTTTTCTTTTTGATTTTGGGTGTGCGCAAACTACGAGCGGAATGCAGAAACATTTGTCATAACTAAAATTTCCTTAGCAGAAAACACTATGCAGAAACATTGGCCTTAGTTAGGATCATGTTGTCTATGGTTCACCTCGTCCTAAAGCTTCGTTCGTTTTTTCTATTGAAAATAATAAGATATTTAAAAATTCTGTTTCCTATAGTTTAGGTAAATTACTTTATAATTGTTAAACGATGACAAAAATATGACAACTGCACTTTACAAATGCAATAACTATAAATACATATTAATATTTAATTATAATACTCTTATGTTTACGTTATCAGTTATTATACATGATTCCACAGGCACCGCAAAATATTGTTTTAACATGGTAACACTAGCGTCAAGTGTCATTCTGCCTGGCATCTTGTATTTCTGCGGGCTGGCGTATAAAAAGTAAAATAATATTCTGCAAGTACATGCCAAACGAATTAACACTGTCAATATCCATATTGAGATAAAATGTTAAATACATTTGAGTGTATGGACTGTTTTATAGACACGCGAATTTATTTTGACAGCAGCTGTCAGTGGTAAATGGTAATACGGAAGGGGGCGTGTTCATAACAAAAGTAGTCTATGGTTAAGGATTCCTTAACTCTATACTCAGTATATACATAGTAAAGTCATGCTTTTCGGCAACTTATCCTTAAAATCGAAATCTTGGATTCTGCATGGGGCTCTACGCCTCTAGAGGTCAGGCCAGGTGTTTATTTTAGGGACGGTTCGGACATGGGAATTGTATACGGGGACATTCGGTAGTGCCCGCAGGCGTAGCTACGGGAACGTCATCAATATAATTTTACATACACAGAGGGTGTTGTTATTTCGGCGTATTTTATTTAGTACAATGATAATTGGTGTGATATATTTAATATGATGACAGTGTGAATATAAACGAAATTTGAAATATTGAAGTGCGCGACGTTAATGATCGGCTATTTACGATTATTATGTATGCGAGAAAAGCGTTTTATATGCGAAATGTGTCACTGATGCAGTGATGAAAGAGTAAAATATTTAATTACTAGATTATAATATCTAACTTAGAGCAACATTTTTTCGCACAACGGCGTTTATATCCCTCATGACGGTCCTGTGCCTGCTTTATATCTTGTCATCGTGGAATCAATATATAAAAAAAACATCTAATGCGTCTAATATTAAATTCATCAACGAGCTACATAATATTTTATTATGAATCATCTACGTCATTAATTAAAAACCAAGTGGGTTGGCAACGTTACGTTGGCATGCCTGCTTAAAAAGAACGCGTTTGAAAATATCACGTGCAATCGCGTACCATGCACATTTTCAATGGGGAATAAATAGGTAGGTAGATATTTCCGTAAATAAATAACGATAAAAAATATACGCACTTCTAAACAACAAAACTATAATCGTGCAGTGAATCTTTCCGTCATTGATAATTGACTATTATCAAGGTTACCAGTTGTCAAATTCGCCTCGATAAGCATCATGGAAGCTGTGAGTCATCATCATTTTTGTTAAACAATAATATGGCAAAGAGTGACAAGAGGTACGTACATAGAACCCTTAAATAAAGCGAACCATAATATTAAGATCATGTGTGGTGAAATAAGCGATAAGGTTTCGGTGGACTACGAAATGAACGTCATTCAACCATTTTGTTTTAATGTAAAAATAGTCAAAGCACATTTGAGTGCATGGCGACCTTAGTCTTGGGTAACTGCTCCTGGGATATTCCCAGGCATAAAGAAATGATGCTTCACACCAAACATAGCGTCCCGTGATACGCCCGATTAAGACCGGGTGTGGTGCGGGGCGGAGTGGTTTGGTGGGGGCCATTAACGTCAATGTTTTAATGTACGGTAAGATTCTGTTATTGTTTTTCAATTTGTGTATGAGTCAGACAGAGTATGGACCTAATACGTTGAGCAAGTGGCTGACATTCATTTCTCGTAAAAAAAATCTGTTAATACAAACTTCCACTCTGTGGACGCCCATAATATGATCTTATTAAGATCGCACATGGTCGAAAAAAAAAAAGATTCTGCAGGGTGAGTAAATGTTGTTGCCTTTACCAACTTCTATAGATACTAGAGAGACACAACGTAGTCATCGGAGACTGGACATGAAGGAAAAGAAAAATTTGATTTATGTATCGAACTTATAGAATTACTATTATCATCTTAGAGCGGAATGCAGAAACATTTGTCATAACTAAAATTTCCTTAGCAGAAAACACTATGCAGAAACACTGTCCTTAGTTAAGATCATTTTTATTGAAAATAATACCATATTTAAAAATTATCGTTAGGTAAATTAGGTAAATTATTTTATAATCGTTAAACGATGACAAAAATATGACAACTGCATTTTATAAATGCAATAACTATAAATACATATTAATATTTAATTATAATACTCTTATGTTTCCGTTATAAGTCATTATACGTGATTCCACAGGCACCACAAGATTTTTTTTAACATGGTAACACTAGCATCAAGTGTCATTCTTCATCTGGTATTTTGTATTTCTGCGGGCTGGCGTATAAAAATAAAATAATATTCTGCAAGTACATGCCAAACGAATTAACACTATCAATATCCATATTGAGATACATTGTCAAATGAATTTGAGTGTATGGACTGTGTTATAGACACGCGAATTTATTTTGACAGCAGCTGTCAGTGGTAAATGGTAATACAGAAGGGGGCGTGTTCATAACAAAAGTAGTCTATGGTTAAGGATTCCTTGACTCTATACTCAGGATTGTCTATAGTTAAGTCATGCTTTTCGGCGACTTATCCTTAGGAACGAAATCTTAGATTGTGCATTCCGCTCTTAGCGTATCTCTATGCACGTCTTGTCTAAGTATTGCCACGTACCAAAAACTAAATCTGATTATCCAGGTTTTTTTAATATCAACAAATTTTCTAGTGTGTACCACTGGATGACATTTTTATCCAACGATGGTTTGAGCGTCGTGGTCCCTGTCACTATGTATCATATCCAATATCCGTATTTGCTCCCTTAAGGGACGTCATGGCGACGAACATGACGTGATGAGTTGTGACAAAGCCAACCTTTTATGAACTCATTTGTTCCGAGAAGAAAATATTCCGTGAGAACAACTAAAATCGATAATTATAATTTCTAACAGATTACTAATTATCTAACAGAAAAATATGTGAAGAAGTCTAACGAAATGAGGGGTGGGGGGGGGGAATACAGAAAAATACCGAAAATTCTGTGACATTCTCTTGAATGCTCTGAATTTTAGTTATAGCAGGGCTGTACCGTGGGGTGACAGATATGCCTCGATCAGGTAATATTGACGTTTGGACGAGCCCTTACCAATTTATTTCTTTTTCGGTCCCTGCGCATCTATTCTATACACAAGTACACAAGACTGCTATCGGCAGCTATCGACGGTAGTTTTTTTATATTTTTGTATTAACAATAAGTTAGTTGTACTTAATAATTGTTACAATAAGTGGTTTTAACAGGACCTCTTTTGGTTGTGGTAAATTTTAGAGCGAGATAGACAGTTTGGAGTGTTTGCACGGCTAACTTGTTGCATCAATTATAATTCTCCGATACAAACATATGAAAAACTACCCTCGATAGCAGCCGAAAACGGTCTTGTGTATAGAATAGATCCGCTGAACCCAGTGACGTCCCTAGATAAAATGCCGCCCCTCGGCAGCGCCAAAATGCCGCCCCATTTTTTATACAGTATGTTTTTATCATCCTTTCATTACCCCAATATCTAAGAAATAACAAAACATACACCCACTAAAACATACAAAATTTAATTTAAAATATTTTCCCTAAAAGTGGGGATTTTTTTTGATGTTGGTAATTATTCTTACATGTTATTTTTGAAATACATTAATTTACTGTCTTGAGGAATTAAAGGCGATCAATGTCGCTTTTCTTCTTCACAAATCTTGGCGACATTATTTGTAATGATATTATTTTTTAGCCTGAGATCGCAAAGGTTTAAGCACTATTATCTATATAATGACGGCGCGACACTTCGATACAGACTAAAATCGTTGACATCTTTAGTTTTGACGGCCAACGCAACTTCCATGCGCACTGGTTAAATAGTCAGATTGTAATTATTCGCAAATCTGCACTTGTCGTTTCTGGTCACCAAGGACGTCGAAGGGCAACGGAAGTAAACTAGACATTGCGAACCCGACAAAAAATACAGTCATATTAAACATTTTATGGTAATTAATATATTTTGTTTCCAACCAGTGAGCTGATTTTTTTAATAGAAAGATATTTTCTTTATTACTAAGTTTGGTAGCTATTTCTATACTCATATATCAAATGATTCTCCTCGATTTGCCGCCCCCAAGCGACGCTCAATCTGCCTACCCCCACGGGAACTACTTCCAATTTTTAAACGTATTAATTTCTCTATATTGTTATAGCTACTACATACATAATAAATACTACCCTAAGAACTAATACTATATAATAATATTACACATGTAATATTGTGATTTACCTACAAACACAATATGTATCCAGTTGATTTTGGGGTCGGTAAATATTATACATTCGGCCTAGGAACGGATGTGGCATCAAATTTAATACTACCTCAAAATGAGCTTAATTTTTTTCTCCCCTAACTTCATCGAAGTTTTTGTCTTTACATTATAAATCATATATAAATGTTAAGTAAATATGTGCGGTACATGTTACAGTTATATAGTTATATTAAATGATAGGGCAATTATTGTATGATTATGCGCATCGATCAATCTCACAAATGAGTTCAATGTCGAAACGTTTAGCCTAAATATTAAAATTAGACATCCATTATTCTATAATGTTATGCTCACGGAAGAAACATTTTTATTAAACATGCTCGAAACGTTATTCTATTTCGTTTTATTATGTAAAAGCAGAGACAAGGAAAAAATATAATTTATTAATTATCTATTATACCAGTCATTCTATCTAAGTTATACGATAACAAACTAACATATTTAAACGTTTTCTTAACAACTCCAACAATGCAAATAATACTATAATATTTTAACAATAAATTTATGCGTATCCCAAAATAGGCAGGCGCAAATCTATTTTTGTTGCGTGGTGAAATTTTAAAACAAAATTTTTATCGTTTTTTTTTAAATTGTATTTTATTTTATTTAATCAATATTTTAATAACATTTTACCTTCGAAAAAGGCTGACGTTATGAGAGGACAACGGATCCAATGCAGTGGCGAAGGGTGGAGGTAGGCTGTTAAGATGCAACATAAATAGTGCACACTAAGTAAACTTTGCCAGTGGTGCCCTGGCGGTGGGTAGGGCGGTAGAGCTTGGCAGAATTGTAAAGTTCTTTAGCAGAATTGTTAAGTTCTTTAACAGAATTGGAGTGAGGGCCTGATCGGCGGATCCTCTTCTAGATGAGAACAGGCGATATGATAGCGAGTCGTAGTCAAAGCCTCGGTAAAATAAAAAAAAATTGCCAGTCTTTCGTATTTGTTTTCATTGAACTGAGGCCTTCCGCTCACGACTCGCTTACGGCAAAACTGGAATCTCTCAGTTTCAAAACGTTCACTACTAAACTGAAGAGACGCGACTTGCCAGTCTGCCAGTTTCCCAGTCTCTCAGTTTTCAGTCTCCCACAAAACAGTGGTGCCAATATCAGTAGATTCGATGAAAAATCATATTTTCTTACTAAAATTTGTAGCACTTAACTGAACTGAACAAGCAATAACAAGTCAAGACGTAAAAAGTTAAAGATGGGCGAACCGATTTTTATTTTAAAATTTGCGGCAGAAGTTGAGAAATACTCTTGTCTGTATAATTATAGGCTGTCAGAATATTCCCGTAAAGATATTATGGAAAAGGCTTAGAATGAAGTAGGAAAGATAGTGGGGTTGACAGTTTGAGGTTATGAGATTATTATTGCAAGTGGGTTTCAGTAGCGCCGTGTGCGAAGCATCAGTCAACCAGTTTATGAGTTCCATCAGCAACCAGTGCGTCGGATTTTAGTTTCTCCTTGAGCGAAAGGCCTAAGAATACAAATTACAAAATATAGTGTCGCACTATCGAGGAGTAATAATTTACATCTGTTTCACCCAGAAATTGTGCTGTGGTTTCAACATACGCTTATTAAAAAAAAAATACAAGATAAAAAGAACTTTTTATATAAGTACAACGTTTTTAAATTTTCTGTTGAATCATATAAACTTGACCTGACTTGACTAGCTTAAACGATCAAAAAAATTGTACTTGATGGAAATAATACTGAAATGTCATTTTGACATGTCATATTGATTTCCGTAGTAACGCACGTATATAATATTAATAATTTAGTTGCTAGGACCCCAGACCCCTAGCAACCAATAATGGTGTCGAAATAACTTTTCATACAAAATAGAATTAACTGAAAATTAATTCAATTCTACTTAAAGATGGCTAAAAGTATTTAAAAAATGCGTTGGCATCGTGTTCTGATATATTCTAAAAGTTTCAAATGTCTAGCTAGTCGGGAAGTTAGTTAAAAATCGATTGCAAGATTTGTAACAGACAAAGAACCACCGGACAAATAAGAATACGAGCTTAGAAAAACGTTGTAATAAAGATTTTGCTCATGCCAGCTTTAGAACATAAAACAATATTTAAAAAGTTTAATTCACAACCTTCTGTCACTTTAATTGGGAAGATGTAGAAAAATAGATACGATCGGAGAGGGATTTAGAGGTGTACATGCGTATATAAATTAGAAAATGTTCCCTTGTTGATGTTATCGAAATGTCTAATCGAGTTTCTTCTAAGAAAGGTCGTGGATTATTTATGTACCTGCCAAACAAAATGCGAATAACCTTTTTTTGTTAAAACTTAGTTGTAGTGTATACGCAAATACTTTATGATGGCAATTCGAAAAACGTTATTAATTATTCTATTATGCCTATTGTTATCTATGGTCTTCTGCACTAGTAAACGAAAAATAACTACTTAATACCCAATTATTTGTCCCTGCTTTCGATAAGATTTTCTTTAATAATAAATTAAGAAATTATTGTGTGTAATCAAATCATCTGATTTATCTTAAAACATCTAAAAATTAGTTGGAAAAATACAAATTTTTCAAATGTGATTTTTTCCAGTATCTCTAGTATATATGCTTCTGTGGCATTAATAAACGTATCGTGTCATTAATTAAATAGGTATATTGTACTATATTTATTTTGATGAAGTGCTTGATAATTAAAATATTAGGCGGCATATTTTGTTGGTAGCCGTGTCGGAAATCGTAGTACTTTCAAAATGGGTCGAATTATGGCATTCTACGTTTCGCGATAACACGCTGGAACATTCGAGGCATTTTATTCAGTTGCAAAATGTATAGGAAAAAAAGTTACTCACCCTCATTGATTGACGCCTCTGTGTCTTGCTCCATGATCTCGAAGATTCAAAACTAAAACGGTAAATAAATTATAAATCGCGCACACGTTTTACAGGTAAAAATCATCGTAAACAATGCAAGAAACAAAGCGCCCAGACTGAATGATTTTACACTACAATTAACATTAAACAAGTTCAATTGTTTTGGCATGAGATAAATGTCGTAAATATGCTGTTATGCATATCAATTATTATGGTAGAACAAAGCGGCCTTCGAGTCGGTGAATAAATTCAATTGAAAACACACGTCAAAGTGTAAGGAAGCATGGTCAAAACATTGATGATTTCGGACCTGATAAAAAGTGGAGACGCGATCGGATCCAGTGAGTGTCCGTCGTCAAGATGAAAGATACATCAACACAAATTAAGTTGTGGGGTTAAAACAATAAAAGGACTGCGCTGGTTTAAGTATTTTCACAACATTAGGCACCGGAGAAACCGAGATACAAAATATCAACACACGACTCCGCCACCATGTTTGACAAGCAAGCAGACACTAGACGGCGGTGTTGCTACATTATTGTTTGGACTCCCTAAAAAGCCTTAATGATATTTAATCTTAGTATGAAAATTTATATTTTTCGAAATAATTCTTTAAAATAGTACATTTTTCTAATCGAATAAGCTTCATATTATTATAATTTTTTATAAAATTAATAAGGTTTTATATTTTTTATGTTATAGAATATAGATAGACATTATTTTAGTGACGATAATATTCAACTGCGTGTCTCTCTCTCTCTCTCATAGAATACAATGTCAAAGCTAATTATTTAACAATCATTATCTTCATAAACATCAATCCACCATTATGGTGGATTTTATCAATTTGATTATCATTGCTTTTTTAAATGTAGTTGACTTCAATGCTAGCACATCTCATAGCTACTTACAAGGCTCATATTTTATTTGTAAGTATAAGAGTTTAAAAAATGAAAAAATTGCCCCTAAGTCAACTAAATATTGGCAATAAAATTGACATAGATTTAATAATACTGATTATGATTTAAAAGATTATTCGTTTTAATTCAAATGTAGCTTGTAAAAAGCAAAGATGAAATTAATTGTTTCAAAAAAATCCTTTACATCGATAACTCTGGATTAGAGAAACTTGTGTATGGCAACTTTTAAATTGTAACGCGGGAAATTTAAGGACACGATAACGCGTTGTTTTACAAGATGTGATTTTTTAAAAACTTTATTCAAAACACAGTAGGTAGGTCCTATATACAAAATTTTGAAGATTTAGATATTTTACAAATATTGATACATATTTTATTGTTTTAATATAAAACGCCTCTTTTTCCCTACTTATGTTTAAATGTCAAAGGAACAAACCTGTATTACACGTAGGGACGAAGGTTAGTAAATTGTTGAATTAAAAAATGACAATTATTGATTTACCTGTTTACCATACTATGTACAGATTATAGCTCACATCGCATAGGTTTGACTAGTACGCCGTTTTTGACGATTTCGAAGGCAATTGGGGACATTAATTTTAGTCGTATTATGTGGTACGTTGGCAATGAGTTAAGGCGCGGGCAGCACTCGAAATGTAAACATTTACGAACCGGAGCGCTCGATAATTTGACGAACATATTTAAATTAAGTATATAAATATATATATACACACATAGTTTCCTAATTTTATGTGTATTTTATAAAAATAAGTGTGATTCTTTGTTATAATATGGCTTATCTAGCTCAGACGGCCAATTAATTTTTCTACAAGACGGATCGATAATTTTGGGAATTTTATGAACTGGGACGGCGCTCTGGTTTATTTAGAGCCCTGTGAGCAGGAGACTCAAACTTGAAGTGTCTCTGTATGATTTTTGTACAGTAAAGCAAAAAAATCAAACCTCATTATCTTTAAGGTGATACATCAGTGAAACGGCAAATAATTTTCAACTATTATATAATTTTGAACTCGCTCGCATTCTGAGAGAGAACGTCGAGCTGAAAACACGTCACTTTGTTTCGTGATGGCGACGGGCGTATTAATTCTTAAATCGTGTAAATATGACTAAAAACGTTACTCATTTACTTTAAAAAGAAAACATGTAAATGAATATATTATTATTATTATACCTACCATTATGTCTTAAGCGTAGGGTGTTCAACCAATGTGTGCTACCCGTGCTCACGTATGGCTGCGAGACGTGGACCCTCAACACGAGAGATGTCCAAAGGCTAAGAGTCACACAGCGAGGCATGGAGAGGTGCATGTTGGGCATCGCGAAAGGGCCGTAAGAGGAACGAATGGGTTAGGAAGTAGACAAGAGTACGCGATGTAATAGACGTTGCCAAACAGCTGAAATGGAGATGAGCGGGGCACATTGCTCGCCGAAAGGACGGCCGCTGGACAAATGCCGTCATCCAGTGGTACCCAAGGGGTACGAAACGGCCACAGGGTCGCCCTAAGAGCCGCTGGATTGATGAACTGGTAAAGTTCGGCGGAAATACGTGGCAGCGAACGACACAGGACCGAGAGAGTTGGAGAAAGCTTGGGGAGGCCTTCATCCAGCAGTGGATTGACCCCGGCTGATGATGATGAATATTTTATTATTGTTACTAATAGAACAATAAATAGAACATGAAATGGACATATGTTGGATTTATATGACAAATTATATTTCGTTTGGCATGCGTCATTTGCACCCGCGACCAGCATCTGCCCATCACCTAGCCACAATCTTTTTAGACCGTGCCTCAACTGAGGTACAACCTTAATATTTACAAAATAAATCGTAGATTACTCTGATAGTGTAGGTAGCTCATTAATGTCCCATGCCCATGTACCCATTGTAACCTATGTATAGCGACCCAAAATTGGGTCGCTTGGAGTATTGAGTGTGTCGCAGAGTATATAAAACAATAATATTTTTTAAGAAAATAAATACCTAGCATCATGAGATTAAAAATTAAAAACATCATGTTAAAACCTTACGAACTCGAAATAAATGATAAAATAGAAAAAGCTCTTGGCTTGAATTCTGGACTGGACCCAACGGGTGTGGAGAAGCAGGCAACCTATCTCGAGTGCCGAAGAATACAGGATAAACTTAAACAGGTGTCAAGAATACGTCATACGTCGAATACTGACTGTATTGCAGGTATAGCCTATCAGAATTATATTTATTAATCTGTTCTGTCGATCATATTGACGAATTGTTTGATAGGAAGGGAGCAAAAAAAGTTCTTGACATTTCGAAAAATTATCCATAATTTATTTTTGTTTTTAGCGCGCCAAGGTTAATAAAATCTAGTATGTACTTAGCTGCGACTCATTTTAAAATATATAATTACAAATGCAAAAATATAATTCTTTATACGACAAAGAGCGCCAAATAATGAACTGAGGCATGATACATTTTATAAAAAAACAAATTTTCTCATGAATTACGAATTCTCACGAATACTAAAAAAAGTCGCCTGCGGAACAATTTTCTTCCATGTCAATGAATATATTTTTTATAAATAAAATTATGGTTTCACACTCCATCAAGATTGTTTTAAGTTCCTACAAATTCAGAATGTTATATTACAATGCAATAGGTAAATGTCATTATTTTTGTTATATGATTTCTTTCCACTAAAAAATTCTTTTCTATAAAAGTATTAGGGAGGGGGGGCAATTTTGGGCTGGCACCAGGGTGGCAGTCCATACAATCACCATAAAACACAATAAAAAATATTATTAAAAAAGGTATTTTATTGTACTAAAATCAATATTCACATTATAATTAGATCACGCATTTTGCTAATTTATTATAAAAATTATAATTAAGTATAATATTTACAGAAAAAATAATGAAAATGGTAGAAAAAGATACGAGTTGTTTATGTCTAAACATTAAATAAGCTATGAAATTTATAATGTGATAAAACAATACATTTGAAATAAGACTGTTATTAATAAATAATAAAAAATCTCTAAAACCATAGATATTTTTCAAAATGTAAAATTTAATAAAAAAATAAAATAAATTATGGTATAGATAGAGGTACCTTAACATTTTTTGCTATTATAAGCTTTGACAATAGCTATTGTATAAATTGATTGTATTCAATTATAAAATTCTCTAAGGCTGCCATGTCCTTATGACTGATTGACTGACTTTGAATCAAATTAATATAAAATTATCAATAGGTGTACAGTAGAACCTCGATATAACAGCGGGTGAAGGGGTGTCCGTTAAGGCCGAAAGTCCGTTATATAAAAACATAAACAAAATCCTGTTTATTCATCTTCGGATGATATATCCAGACACACATGTTGTGAAGAGATGTTAATGTTAGATGTCGACGCGTTTGCTTTCAGTAATCCTCCTTTAATAAAAGAACCAAGTTTTGTTGACACTTCTACGAAGTCTACTGTTTTTTTTAATAATCAACTGTCTAAAATTAAGAAAATCAGTCATGATACCAATGGTCAACTTCATATACTTCTAACCATTGTAAACTTAATGAATGAAGTAATAAATGTATCCATTCGCTTCGGGTAAACAAATTAAACTGCTGTACAGCAGTGTGAATTAGCGGCCAGCGTTGTAAATGTAAAAGTCAGTGCTACGTTCAATATACGAGTGCGAGAGGTATGACGTGGTTATCATGAGCAGAACATTGTTTACAAGCAATGACATTTGGAATTAAGCATATATGACATTAACAGGATATTGTCACATTTTGTACGGTATATCGAGGTTCTACTGTACTAAAATATAGTTTGTATGAAAATTAGTAGTATTCGGAGAAATCCTGTTTTGCCTGATTTTCGTATGTTTAGGTTCTGTCTATACCAGTGGTGCACAAATGCGGCCCGTGGGCCGCATGCGTCCCGAAATGCCATTTGTTGCGGCCCAAAATAACAAGTACTTCATCACCAAATTTTTCATTGAATATGATAAAAATATGTGAAAAAATTATGCAGTAGCAACGGTATATAATCTGAATCGTCACTAATAGAAAACTTAATGCTATTTTTTATTATTTAACATGATTATATTTTCACGGGTTTAGATTTGCGACCGAAATTCATCTTTTTACAATGAGTGCAAATAAGCACGTAATGCGGAGTGGAGAGTGATTGAAATTGCTGATAAAATTATGTAAAAATTAAATTAAAAATAAAACATAAAATGTATATCTCATCTAGTATAATATAAGCTGTCTGCAAGACCTAGCGAGACAGACTGGCGAGAGCCAGCTGGCTCAGCTAGTATATCATTATTCTTCAACACTTTTATCCTTTGTGGCCTGTGAAAAATTAGAAAATGGATAAATTGGCCCTTCTTTCAAAAAGCTTGTGCACCACTGGTCTATACAGATGAAAGATTTCCTCAATATCTTTGTAATACATTTACATTTAAAAAAAAATATTCAACATACTTTGTTATGAATAAAAATTATAATATGTTACAATATTTTCGAAGTATTATAAAAAATAATAGATAAAATAATTAAAATTTATTAAAGCTTTTATTTTATTTTTATTAACCTGCAAAAGAGGAATATTTTAATATATGCATATTAAATTATCAAATTAATATAATTTTTTATAAACCATTACTTTTCGAATTATCTTTCAAAAATGGGAATATTAAAAATATAAAATAAATATGAAATCAATATTCTATAGTTTAACACTAAGGGAAAACACAACTAAAGACTGTGAGATACATATTTTTTTACATTTCAATACACCTCTGCAGGTTCAAGCTTGCATTCAATTATCATGCACAACATAATATCATATTATGCGAACAAAACAACATAAGGCTATATTTATAATGGATGCAATTTGTTTGTGTAACATTATTTTGTCACAATTCCAAAAATAGCATCGCTAAATTATTTTGTAAAATGTATTTTTATTTTTTTGCAATCAATATTAATATTTACAAGAAAATACTAAAATTAGTACCTATGTACAATAGATTTTTTTTTAATACTAAATTGTAACAGTAATTTAGATACTAAAATGAATTCGATACTAAAACTATCTCAGTTAACATCCAGTGTCAGTCATCAAAATAAAAAAATGTTTAATTTTAAAAGTTTTTTAAAGTATTTCAAATTAATATACATTACAAAATATATCTGATTATTTTATAGTGCAGTATTTCCCTTTCATCACAACGGATAGGAGGATAAATGGGTGGATTCGCAGCAAGATACTGGAGAGGATTACTTGGTTGAAGTAGAAATGTGCCCAACATATTATTGCGAAGATGCCAGGCGACAGATTGTGATTTATGAAGTGAATGGAGATCATAATATACAACTGAAAAACCTTCGAGGTAATGGAATAGTTTTTGGGACGTGGTATTGATGGTCTACAGCAGTGCAAGGACGGAGAGAAGTGAAGTAAAAAGTCTATATCCTGAAGTGGATAAAGAGGGCCTCAACAGATTTCCAACGAAAATAGGGTGTAATCAAATCAATATGGTGAAATGAGGGATCTCCTAAACCCAGACACTTGTTCTTATGCAAGGCATGCCCACTGAAATGAAACTGCAACGAGATCCTATGAGCTGAGGAAAACTGGGTTGCTTTTGCCAATTTCAGTAGTGATGTCTTGTAGCAGTTGAAGATTCCGATACAAAGCAGAAGTAGATAGAGACCGGGCTCAAGCAATGATTTTTTTTAACAAATATGTGAAATTAAACATCTAAATTAGTAATATAAAACTACATGTCAGTCATAATCAGTTCATTGCTGAATTCTTAGGTGTGGAGAACACATAGTGTGGTGAGGCAGTGGCGTAGACACGACTCTAAGGAGTAGTGTGAGCACTCAAACAAAATAAAATATTAAAAAACAACACACCAACTGGCCTGCCGGTGACAGGACGGGGACGGGTCACTTTCTCACCACAAAGTGGCGTGTGGATCACGTATTTTATTTTGCTATTATAAAATGTTGGATCATACTGAATGTGGTGTTAAAATTATATTCTTTCTTCTTTTGACAATGTCTGATCCTAATAAGATCATATTGGCCTCCGCAGAGTGGAGGATTGTATAAACAGATTTTTGTTTTTATGAAAAATGGATGTTAGCCACTTGCTTAACCTATTAGGTCCATACTCTGAATCCAACACACATTGAAGTTAATCCCTTCAAGCCAAACCCGCCCCACACCACACTCGAGACTTAATCGAGCGTATCACGGGACCCTACAGTGGCGATGTGAAGCATCTATTTAATGTATAACTGGGAATGTCCTGGGAGCAGATACCCAAGACTAAGGTTGCTACGCTCTAAGTGAGCTCTGACTGAATTTAATGAATTTACTGTAATGCAAAGTGCCGGGGAGAGAAGAGCACATGGAAATTACAAAAATAAAAAGAATTTAAGGTATATGTAATAAACGAAGCTAATCATACGGACAGCAAAACTTATGCGAAGAGATCTTCACGTCCGCAGTAAGATGCCGCAAATTTTTGAAAAGCAAGATAATTGGCCTTTCACAAATTGAAAAACAATATGTGTATTTGACAGACCCAGGGATCAACGACATTATAAGTAGACTCGTAAGCCGCTCAACTATCGTGGGCGCTTTATAGTTGGTTAGATTATTAATCTTTTTATATAAAACTACCATTTGACATTCTACATTGGGTCATTGTAACAAATTACAAATTTAAGTTTTAAATAGGTACATGAAATGCATTTGGTTTTTTCTGGTCGAAGTTAAAAAAAATAATAACGGATATAATTTATTTTAACGTACTAAGGTGGATGGATGGATGCGTCGGCGTATGATGTCATGGGTCCCAGGATTGAATCCTCGATCTGTCAAATACATATACTGTTTTTCAAGGTGTGTTTGGAGTCAGAGTATAGATCTAATAGGCTGATCAAGTGGCTAACATCCATTTCTCATAAAAACAAAAATCTGCTAATACAAATCTCACCCTGTGGGGCCCATTTATGATCTTCTTAGGATCGGACAAAAAAAGCTTTGTCAATTAGGGCAATCAAGTTAGTTGAACCAGTTGAAAATACGCAGCAAAATAAATTATGACAAAAAGTAGATTAACATCAAATATATTATTTTGCATTTCATTTCGCCGCGAATGAATCTAATATGACAAGTTACTGCTTCACCAGAGTCATGCAAATGCCACCCCCAGCCACGTTGGCTTCTGTGCACTCCCTTGCCTTACAGTATACATTTTTATGATTTGATTTGTGTATTTATAATTTTATAAAATGAATAAACAATACAATATTAGATACCTACCTAAAAATACGAGATGTGAATCAAGTATACCTATTTTTAGGTTTTTATTTTTATTTATCTACTTGTCTATGGAATGGTAATTAAATTTTTCTCCAAATTACCAAGATATTGTTTTCTATTTTGAGTGTAATTTAGATATTGGTGGTAGTGGGTGGTTATTCAGAGGAATTAAATTTAATATCATTTTCTATATTAAATAATTGTTCTAGAATAAAATTGCAGATTTTTATTTGTTAGAGCACTTCGTCCCCTTATTGCAGAACTAGCCTAACTGATTTTTAGACATTTTACAGGAGAGCACTTTTAAACTTTATTTCGTCATTAATTTGAAAACTGTAAATATAAAAAAATTGATTTAAATATATGATAATGCATTGGTTAAATGCTTTGTTTATGTGAAAAAAAAATGCCAAAAAGTATATTCCGTCACATATTTTATGCAGATAGGCTACTTTTGCACTACAGTATTTGAAATCAGCACTATCTTATTTGAGTTAAGCTTGTTCTGCATAACTATTAGGATATAGTTGTACTACAATAATTCAGATCAGAACTATCTTAATTGAGTTAAGGTATTTGAACGCGAACATAAGGCAATAAAAAATGGTACCTTAGCGCATTAGGAAGTTAGGCTAAATTTGTATAGCACTACAAAATAAAAATTAAATCTCACGACATAGTTTTTTTATTCACAAAATCTACCAAACACTTCAATGAACATGGGTACTTATAATATACTGTAGTTATTAATGAAAGTTAGAGTTCAAGAAGTTATATAAATGAAAAGGCAATAAAACCTATTACTCATAAGCACTATTTTTAATTTAATCACTGTCTGTTTCATCCCTATTCACTTCTTGTGGTGAGGTGATCAGTCCTGTATAGAAAGAATGGTAGTCAACAGGGATTATTTTCTCCGGGCAAAGATACATTAGGTCACAATGTTTTAGCTTAGCTATAATTGGTATGACCGAACTTCTTACTGTCTTCAATTTGAAGTCAGTTATCTTTTGAATTAGTGGTCCACGGCTACGCTCAGCTGTATTAACTGGTGCAGGCGAATCTTCAAAGTTGTACTCGATTCGGAGTGTGTGTGGATTTTATGGCATTACTGAGATTCGTTTTATCTTTTGCCAAGAAAATTTGATTCCACGTTCATCCTTATTTCAATTTTTGGTTGTTGATTTCAAGCAATGTAGGCGTAGGGTCTCTTCCAACATGCTGATCGTGCTATTGAATACCACTAGCTCGGTGTATATACTGGTATTTTCTCGGCAGCCTTTTCAATAACACTATGAATCGAATCAACTTCATTCTGCGTGTAACCTTTTTCTGAAAAGATATGTGTTATTTTACAAGAGAAATTGGAGCCGCACAGAACATGTACATACAGTACGTGAAATGGATACAATTTTTTCTAGTACGATTATCTGAAAAAAATATGAATTCTTTTATCCCTTCCGATAACTGTTGTTTGATGAAATCAAAGACACAGCTTCCAAATTTCACACACTCCTCTCATTCCAATTGATTCATGCCACATAAAACAATGACTTTGTTGTGATCCTAGATCATAAATACTGAGATTGTATGTGGCATACTTTCGTTTATGCTTATAGTATAGTTGTGCGGCTTCTGCTCTGGGATTTGTAAGACTTGTTGTTGCGCAATAGGAACATTTTATTTAAGTTTGCCTGCTCCTTGACATTTATTTTAACTTTCGGGTAATTTCTTTATTTTTTAGATGAGTATCATATTCTGCTTTTATAATATCTTTTTCTTCATTACTGCTCTGCTCATATTTCAAGAAAAAGTCACACTGGTCCTTCTTCGGAGTAAAGAATAATTAAATTCATTACAAAATATGCCTCTATATGTAGGTACATTAAAGCAATGGCTACTGTCAAGCTTTTTTCTTCGTGGTCCTTTTTATATAGGTCAAACATCTTTGTTATATTTAATGCTGCATCCAAGTACTGCTTCGTGGTCTTTTTTCGGCAATAATGGCTGCTTACTGTAGAAAAGCTGTTAATGTGATCCCTCACGTTTTGCTTCATGTGGTCGCTTACTGCAAATATCCTCTGCGACCCTCTGCTGTCATCAGCAACCGTGCTTGAATTAAGGTCGTATGAATTCTTTGCAGCAGTCTTAACCATTTGATAACGTATGCTCAATGAGTTTAAAAACAATTGGCATATTTTAATCTTGTTAAGATCTTCTGAAAGAAAATTTGAGTTCTCAGTCATTTTACGATGACTTCTTTCTCGACCTTCACTTATATCAATTGTAGTTCTTTTTTTTTATTAAATTCAACGAAGCGGTTCACGTTGATGATTTATATCACCTAAATTCCAAAACTGATGAAATATTGCAACCCTCTGTTCTTGGGTAATTTTTATAGAACAACCAAATTTGCATGTTTGAGGAGAGGGTTCCTTCATTTGACGCTCACATATTACATTGTTTTTCCAGTTTATAAATTCGTTTCCAGAATTTAGCTGCTTTTTTATTACATTTCTGCGCCACAGAGCTTCATTACGATGTCTTTTCCTAGTCTTTTTTTCCTGCTTGACTTGAGTTATACACCTCTAGGACAGGTGCTGAAAGTCGATTTACAATATTACCAATACCATTTGATGAGTTTTCATCACTGTGTGATGATAGTGAATGCTGTGGTGGTTCATAGTCTGATCCACTGTCGGTAGAAAATGGTTCCACTTTCCCATCATTATCAATGTAATCAGATGTCGAAAGAACCTCTTGATCATCCATAAAATTATTGCAAACCTTGTCGATGATTACAGAGTCTGAAAATATATACATCATTGAGCTAATGTGCGGGATAGAAGCAAATTGCAGTTCTTATTTCAGTCAAGAAAGTGTTTATTTTTGTTGTAAAAGTGAAAAATAAAACTCATAATTACCTCGTTGTTCTAATGTAAAGTGGGCCACTGTGGCACTGATTTCTCCTTCGTTATTTGGAGTCAGCGGGATCAATCGATTTGGTGTTGATTGAACTACAGTCATGCCACTGATTTCGGTAGAAAATGTGATAACTATCTCATCATCATCAACCGAATTAGATGTGGAAGGAGCCACTAAATGGTCCATAGAATAATTGCAATACTTGTCGGTAATTACAGCATCAGCGTAATTACGTTGGCAGTTGACATTGACAGCGAACTAGTACAAATAAATCCTAACTGCAATAGAAAGAGGCGATATTGCCAACGTGTAGGTGTACTTTTGCGTGCAGAACTAGCTTAACGTCAGTTAGGCTAATTTAGTTCCAAAATATTTTTAATATTGAATTTAGGCTTGGAATGAACTAAGCTGATAACTTTTTTTATATTGATAATTCAGATACGCCTGTTCCGACTCCAGATAGAGAATCAAAAAAGGAATTTTTCTATCAAATAAAAAAAAAATCACAAAAAACCAGTTAGGCTAGTTCTGCAATAAGGGGACGACTTGTTAGGATGGAAAAGACTTTAATTAAATGGATGATACTAATTTGGTTATAAATACTGCTTTGAATGGATTTTAAAGTATAAATTATGCAAAACGATTTTATTAATAGCCTTAAATAACAAATAGAAAATTATATATTGCCACTACAAATAATGAATTAATATTCCCTACTTTGAATTGGACTTCTTCAGTCTTTCAATCAATATTTTTTGTTAACATTAATATTCACCACGTTTAAAACGAATGGTACATATTTATCGAGTCTTGGATGGTATGGTACAACCAACTGGACGTTAGGGCAGCTGGGTGACGGATATCTGGGTACCAGACAGATGAATACATTGCGCAAAGAAATACATTACAGCTTGAACGAGCAAGTAGACAGGCAAGTCTAATATTATAATGTAGGTAATTTACTTACTAGGAAATTTGTAGCTATTGCAAAAACACAATATGTTGATGGTGTGCTTTCACATTTCAATATTGCACTGAACTGCATTGATATTGAAAAGTTGAGCAATATACCGCAATTTGAGGAACAACTTTTGGATTCTCAAATCAGAATTCAATTTTCATTTGAAATTGTCCCTCTGAGGCGGACGAAACTGGTACAGATTTATTTATTAAAAGGTGGAATAAGTACTAAAATTTTTTTTTTATTAAATTGATTAACAATACAATGCAGATACACCATGAATTGACAGATAAAACAATAAAAAAAACCTTTTGATTGACACAATACATCGGTCAAACGATCTACAGGCGGCAAGCACAATATACGAGATTGTACAATCATGTTGATAAAAATACTAACAATATTGGTCAATCTCAAATATTGAACAACACTGTTGGTTGATTGGTCTTTATAATAAAGGTTTGTGCAATATATTGTGCCCATCGAAAGTTCATTGAAATATATTGCATGATTTGTGGACTATTGCCTTGTTTCTGCAGGTCAATCAGTGCTCGAAATGAAAATTTTTACGAACCGGAGCGCTCAATAATTTTACGAAAATATTTACATAGATAAATATATAGTTATCTAATTTTATGTGTATTTTATAAAAAAAAAATAGTGTTAGATTCTTTGTTATATGGCTAATCTACTTCAGACGGTCAAATCAATTTTTCCATATGACGGATAATTTTGGGAATTTTATGAACCGGAATGGTACTCCGGTTCATTTCGAGCCATGAGGTCAACGCAATATTGTAATATGAATACACATCATCTTTCAACATGCATACACATCGCTTTATTATAGGTAGACACATTATATTAGACTTGCTTGTCTATCTGCTGGTTCAAGTCGTAATGTACACATATTTTTTGTTCATTTCATTAATCTGTGCGGTACCCAGATGTCCGTTGTCCAGTTGTTCTGAGGTCTAGTCTGTGGCGCCGAATTGTCCTAGACCTGAGTATTTACTTTTTACATTAAGTTAGATTGATTCTGTTTCTTCAATCAACATTAAATAAACCATTAAAATTTTAAATGGTTGTTATTTGGTTTCATCTTTTACTAGGCTCTCCTAGAAAACATTAAGTATCATCAGAACAGTTGTCGGTTGCTATTGGCCGATCATTTATTTGAATAATGTTGAAATGTTCAACTATAACCAGCATAGTGAACACAATACTATACCAACTGTTACATTTGTGTGCATTTTCGGTACTGTGGAGGCAGACGGTTATAATTGGGGTTTTTTCACTTCTTATGTTTTCTTCCATAATATGTTCCAAATTATACATTCTTTGATGTGACAAAATTTCAGAGCTGCAACTTTATTAGTCACAAAGTAATGTTTAAAAGATATCTGCATCTGACCAAATGTGAAAAAAGGTTGATAAGGCAAAAATATATACACATCTGCATAAAATGCGAGATAACAATAAAACTTCAATTTTTTTAAAAGACATTAAAGTTTTATGTTGGGATGCAAATTCCGCTTATTAATATAAAACACTTTAAATTATATTATAAACTAACTTGTAAAGCGTCAATTACATTGAGCTACTTTACGAGCTGTTTGTTGGCGAATTTACAATCTGCCTGTAAAGTCGCCCAGTCTAATCATCGAACAAGCTAACAAGCAGATTGTAAACACTCTACCGAGAAAAGTTGAAAGCCGGTCAACTTTACACACTACACGCCGGCGTGTGGGCCTACTGCGTCTGCGCAGTAACAACCTCCCGGTAAAAAAACGAACTACGTTCTGTCAAAATAGTCGCTGGCTTATGGCTTCTCAGCGAATGGAAAGTTTTGTGTGTCATCATCATAATCGCAGTAGCTGAATCGCCCGCTATTAAATTCGCCAACAAACAGCTCGTAAAGTAGCTCAATGGAATTGACGCTTAAGACTGATTTAAAAACTTTGTTTGCATTCTCTTGTAAAATTGTGTAAACAGCAGTTATAACCGTTTGCCATCACGCTACCATTATATTGAAATAAAGCTGTCACAATATTTTCATTATCATAAACAGATAAACAGTGTGAAATGCAAAATGTTCGATTGTTTTTCATTGTTATGGTACATAATTCATACAATGAGATATCGTAAATGTCAAATTATTGTCAACTCAAAGTGAATCCTTTCTTTAGTAGTTGATACCGAAATTACAAGAGCAGACTCGCTAATACAATAACTACCACTGACCATTTGGGCCTATCGAGAAATGTCATTTTGAATCCATTTATTGAGTCATGAGTGAAATTAAAACATTTCAATTTTAGCCTTATACAGCTCTACGAATGGGGTGACAGATGCTGTCAGCTTGACGTTTGCTTTTATAATGATAGTAGACTTGATGCAATAATAATACAAAACAAAAATAATATTTTCAACTTGTTACTTACCTATTCAAATACAATCAGCCACAATTTTAGTGACATTTGATGTAAGAAAATACGAGATAACACTATTTAGTATAGCCACTAAGCTGACCAATAAAGATGCACTAGTATGTCATGAAAGAATCAAAACGCGCGTCGAGATGATCGAATTGGTACCTGAATCGTGGCATGTAGAGTATTGTTATTTAATGTTTATTATGGGTTTGAGTCGTCGAGTCTGCTCATGTAATCAGAGCATAAGATAAGAAGGCTTCCATGATTCTTTCAATTTTGGTTCATATTTATTCCGAGCTTAAACCAATGGGAGTCGTTTTATGAAAGATAAACTTCGTAACACAACACTGTCGAAAATGGAACAAATGTCACTGAAGTTCACTCATACAATATTTATACTGCCATACCAAACACATATATCGGCACAATCCACAATTCAGTGATTAGCAACCTACAGCTGTAGTGATTTTTTACAACAGAGTAAAGATTTTTTTATAATAACATGTTGAAGAAGGAATAAGATTTTATTGTTTTGTAAAATATTCGGTTTGGATAGTTTTGCGAAAAAAATATACATACCTACTTACATATTGTATAAATGCAGCCGTTTTACTATTTAATTTGGCCATCGCTAAAATACAGTTGTTCACCACTGATAGAGATAATTTTTTCAAATTTAGAATGTATATTTTTAAAGATGTTGATGACAATAATCTAAGCTCAAAAATGTAGTCTAGTACGAATTTTTTTGTTGAAATTATGGTAGGTAGGTAAAAAAACTTTTAAAGTATTGCTTATGTATGGTTTCCCCAACATGAATAAAATGTGGACACCCTATCTGTGTTCAGTAAGGCAGTATTATAGGCGAAAGAACCTATATAAGTTGGCTGTTGGTTGAATTCGGAGCTGTGATCACCACGATCTAAAAATTGCAGAAGCTGCCAAAACATTTGTGTAATACTAAATTATTAATAAGATCACCGATTGTATTAGTTTAAATTGAACTGGCATTTATGTGATATAACTCTATTACAATGTTTTTGAAATGTTTCTTTTTTGTTAATGTTGCAATATTTAAGTTATTTATGTTGACTGGTGTTTCAGGATATAAACCCATCATAAAAATTATCTAAATATAATTAATGCAAGTATGGAGCATAGATCGATTGAAAACGAGGTAACCTTTAGTAAGCCATTGAAATCTGTCAATTGAAATGTTCATTATGAAAAAATAGCACCATGACATGCATTTGTGGTATTATAGTGGTAACAGTGAAACAATCACAGCAACACCCATGCCTGAGAAAATACATTCGACTACAAGGATCACCAATGAAAACTATGCCATTGCCGCATGCAAGGGGCGAGGCAGATGGATATAACAGAATACATCTTCTTCTTCTGACGTGATTTGAATTTGTAGCATTATAGCACCTGTTCATGTGCATGAATTTACTTGCAACCATAGTGTGTATTTTAAACTAACTGTCTTGCTAATCTCACTCTTCAAGAAGAAAGCGTGATGCGGTGTTGTCATTGTGTGGTACTATTAGACAGGTCGTGAAAATCGGTTAACCCCAAAATGGGTCTACGTGGTGTAGTTTATTTTTTTACTGGCAGGTCCGCCACTATCGTTCTACTGCGCAGGCACAGATATCCCATAGTCTAATTGTTGAGTGAAAATTCAGAAGCTTCTGAACTTTTTTGATCAATGAATGCAATCTTGCAATTTTCATGATAATACGTGTTTACACGTGCAATTTTGTGTTATGGCCATGATAATACATACTATCAGCAGTAAATCCATGCACGTGTGAATGGGGTATTAGTTATATTTAGATTGTTCTGAAGATAGCTTTATAGCTTGAAAGAGCTGTCAACATAAATAATTCAAATATCATAAAATCAATAAAGAAAAAATTCAAAACCATTATAGTGTATATTAGTTTTACCATAAACAGTTTGTGGATATAGAAGAAATACAATCTTATGCGGATACTGCAGCGTGTTTACATGATAGCCAACTTACATTGGTCAATCAGCACAAAAAAATTCAACGCGTTCAACAGTTTTTTTCATTCACGGCGGTAACAGATTGGTTAAAACGTCTTTCTCTTTGAGATGTGCTTTGGAGTGTTTTCTGAGGCTGGCCAGAGTCGGGAGCACTTCCTTACATCTCTTGCATTTGAAGATGTGTTTGTTGGTGTGACTACGGTGATGTCTTACCAGGGATGCCGGCTGCCTGAACCCTGGAATAACAAAATAGATGTTCTTTAACCACCGTTCACTTTAATAATCATTTTGATGATTTTAAATTAAATATGATAATAGTTGAAGAACATCATGTAAGTAAGACCCATAGATTTCCAAACTTATTTGGCCCACTGCCTCCATGGAAATCTATCTTCTTTAATCGTTTCTATGCCTCACAATTCGGGGTTCTAATCCCAGGATCCCGAACTATTTTTGAGACCTATGAATCCCGGGATTAGTAAATATAATCCCGAAACTTTCGGGATTGATTTTTTTATCAATTTATATGGAAAATAAAAACGAAAATATAACAGAAAAAATACTTTTAATAACAAATAACTACATTAGAAATAAACTGAGTTTGAATGAAGTTTGATTTATTACCCATGTGTAAGTTGCCAATTCATTTTATTTTTACACATAACTTAATAAAAATGAAAAAGATTGGAAAAAAACAATGCTTCGCACTTTCAACAAAGTAATTCCACCATGATCTCATACGTTTTATGGCAGTTTCATATTTGGCTGATTAATTAGATAATTCATGAAGCGGAAAGGCAATACACCATGATTTGCTTTACTATTTTAAATCTCGCTAACCCATTCATTAAGTCTTTACTATCAGAAACAGCAATCTCATATAATAAATTTAAACACTAAACACAATATTAATTTTATGAAATTTTATAAATGAAAATCGCTTAGATTTGTAAATAGTTTAACATAAATTAAAAATTCCACATAATATGTACGATGCAGGTAACATCCGTAAAGTGAATTAGAGAAATAGAATAAATAAATCAAGAGACATTTAGTTAGACGTTTTAGCCATTTACACCTAAGCTGTCTTCTTTTTATAGAAAGTAAACCATTGCGCACTACCATAAAATGCTATTCTGGAGATTACTTTGGGCATATTATTCAGAATAATGTTTTAATTACGTAAATCTTTAATTTTTTTCATCAAAATATATTATTATTTATGTATTTGAAATTGTATTTTATTTGTTATCTTTTCATTAATAAATAAAACTGTTTTACTTTCACATTATTATTTATATTACAATATTATTTACTCCATTAAGTAAACCTATGTATTTCCATGTCTTAATACATAGTATAAATTATACTAGATTTATTTTTGACCGATTTTAACAATGTTATCTGTATAATTATATAATAATTAAAATCAACTATGGAAAAAAAATGGATCCCGGGATTGTCAATTTGTAATCCCGAAATCCCGGGATCAAAATTTTGGCTCGGGATTGGATTCCCTACTCACGATATTACTACGGCAGTATCTGACAGGCTGCAAAATTTTAATGACACACGTTGAATGCAGAGCGAAGCTCTTACTAAAATCGCTGTAATATCGATAGTTTGTGGCTTAGTATTTCATAATTATTCAAACAGAAGTCACTGTGTGTTTAATTTTTAGATAATGCAAATCAATCGACAGTCGCTATTAATTTGAGTTTAAAGCCGGACGAAATAACACGCTGAAGGCATAGAACCTGTTAAACAAGAAAACAGAAAGATGCTGTGGCAATTTTTTATTCCTTTGTGTACATATCTATCTTTTTACCTACAAAACAAAACATTGTAAAGGAAGATTTTTATTCCTTTGTGTACATATCTATCTTTTTACCTACGAAACAAAACATTGTAAAGGAAGATGGTGTTGTAAAAAATGAGTGATGCTTATTATTAAAAAAATATTTATTAAAATCAACTATATTAACTTTGTATTAACTATGGGAACACATTTTTAATGACTCGAGGACATATTGCGAAAATGGAAACTGCCACTTTTGTTTCCAGAGCCCTCAAGTTCTTCTTGTAATTTTAGAGATTCTTCTCTGTCTGTATTTGAAAAGGATCCAAAACCCAATCGGAATGTTAATTTTAAGAATATCATCAAATCGTTGATTGAAATCAGTATGGGTGTGCCTCCAAGTGCTGACAATATAATATAATCAAATCATCGTCACTTTTTTCTATCATATAATTTAGAAAATAAAACATATCTATCAATTAACCATTTCTTTTATTCAACGAATAATTCACAAGATTTAAGAATGTACCATTCTAATCATTGAACATGCATAATTTTGAAAAACACTTCTGAGAAAATATATTATAACCAATAAGAAAAATCTTTTTGAAAATAGTAAGACACCCGGCAGGAATCGAATCTGCATCTATTGGGTTTACGCCCTATCCGCGCATTGTCGACTATGCTACAAGGTGACATACTAATTACAACAAATTTTAACTATTGGCCTTCTAATACCTGCTCATCAGCGCTCTTCCAAATCAAGCTACTATTGGCAATCGGTTTTTGTTTATTAAATCAAAGTATGTACCTACTACTTTAATTACTAACCGATGTCACGGATTTCTCCAATATTTTATGTTGTGACTTACTCGAACTTGCTAATAATTTTTAATTACCTATTTCTTTTATTGAACGAATAATTCACAAGATTTAAGAATGTACCATTCTAATTATTGAACATACATAATTTTGAAAAACACTTCTGAGAAAATATATTATAACCAATAGAAAAAATCTTTTTGAAAAAAGTAGTAGCTTAAGTAAAAAAAATCAACTCACTCTTGAAGCAAATATCGCAGCCCCATGGAGTGGCTCTGGTGTGAAAATTTAGATGGATCATCAGGCCCTGTTTTTGGATGAACTTCTTGTTGCATATGTCACACTCAAAGCGTTTCTCACCAAGATGGAAACGCATGTGAGAGCTAAAGGAAATGATATTACAATATTAGGTAAGTTATTAAATTATAGGTTATCAAAATGGCAGGTTTAACGCAGGGCAAATATCAAGAAAAGAGGAATCATAAAACAGTGTTGTCCCCTTCCAGCAAAAACTCTATAACTAAATAAACACTAATGCTTCAATTACATTATGATCACGTCACGGTACTGTCACATGGTGGTACGGTGACAAATTTAGTCTATGGTTTCGTCATTCTGCAGAATATTTTGAATGATCACTATCTCTAAAAATTCAATGATGGAGAGTGACAATTCTAATATATTAGTATTTTGAATTATTATTCAATATTCATGCTAATTAAAATTAATTTTAACAGTTTCTACGTATATCATACCGTGAGTGTAAAATCAAGGCATCTGCAAATTTTTCAATTTCGAGATTAAATGCAAAACAACTGCAAAAGTCGTGAACTTGATAATATAAAAGTGAAGTAACTGAAAGAACATGCAATATAATGTAGATATAAACCAAATATTATGGTTTTTTTTTAGAAACTCTATTTGTCCTAACAAAACGAAGACTTCAAACCCTAATATATCCAAAATATCTCTTTTGCAGATGCCTTGATTTTACACTCACGGTGCGATATATTCAACACAATTATAACATATATTCAATGGAATTTATATACAGTAACGGCAAATGGTTAATGTTGTTGTCATTATTTAGTTATATATAAGAAGTTGAAATTCAAAATTTTTTGATGTGACAAAATGCACAATTGCAACTAGGTATATTGTTTACTGAGCTGATAAGAGAAGTCTCCATATTATGCTGTTTTTAAATCCAAAAAGTCACAATAGTGATGCAAGTTCAACAAAGCTAATTGCAAACGACACTGCAATCAATATACAACGCCCAACGCAATGAATCTATAAATGCAACGATAGACATGTTGTGTATTATACTGTATTTTAAACAACTTAAGCAAGCGCAGAAACTAAATTTTGTAAGGCGGTTTTCGTGACATACCTGCCGATCATAACTTAAAAGATCAAAAGTATCTAGTCAAAGTTATTTATCAAGGCTGCCACAGGTGTGGCGAATAAGAAATGAAATTCGCCACAATATGTTAAAATTATTAAAGTAGATTACCGTATATCAGTGGCGAAGGGTGGAGGTAGGCTGTTAAGATCCACCATAAATGGTGCCCACTAAACTTTGTTAGTCATACATAGTTGTTTCCATTGAAATATGACTACAATTTACAGATGGTGTTGGTTAGTTATTAAAATAAAATTAAACCCTGCGAAAATCAAGTCATAATAGATTTTAGTCAAAAAATACTTGTCTATCAATAAAATATCTAAAATTATGCAATTAAATCATACATAACTTTGAATATTTTAAAGATAGAATAATATTTTTTATCTATTATACGAGGGTGGGTCAATAATTCCTTAGAAAAAAGCATTAAAACAGTTTTTATTTTTGTATTTTTTTTTTATTTCTCAACATAATCTCCTTGGAGCTCAATACACTTGGTTAGACGTTTCTCAATTTTTTTTAAACCGTCAGAAAAATAAGTTTTCGGAAGGTCCTCAAAATAAGCATTTGTCCGATCGATGACTTCTTCATTTGAAAAAAAAACGTTGTCCACTTAGCCATTTTTTTAAGTTTGGGAAAAGGAAAAAGTCACTGGGGGCTAAATCTGGCGAATACGGTGGGTGGTCGACCAATTCGAACTTCAATTCTTCAATTTTAGCCATTGATCGTAAACATGTGTGAACACGGGCATTGTCCTGATGAAAGAGGATTTTTTTCCTGTTTAAATGAGGCCGTTTTTCTTCAATTTTGTTTTTTAGCTGGTCCAATAAAGATGCATAATAATTCCCTGTTATTGTTTTTCCTTTTTCCAAATAGTCAACGAAAATAATTTCACGTGCATCCCAAAATACAGTAGCCATAACCTTACCAGCTGATTTTACGGTTTTCGCCTTCTTTGGACATGGTTTGCCTTCGCAATCCACTGCTTTGACTGTTCTTTCGTCTCAGGAGTATAGTGGTGTATCCATGTTTCATCTACAGTCACAAAGCGACGAAAAAATTTATCCGGATTGCGTTGCATGAGCGACAACAGGGCTTTAGAGGCCACCACCCTATTGCGTTTATTGTCGACTGTGAGCAAACGCGGCACCCATCTTGCAGAAATATTTTTCATGCCCAATTTGTCATGTAAAATAGAAATGACGCTACCTTTTGAGATCCCTGTAACCTCAATTATCTCACTCAACTTTAATCTTCTGTCACTTAACACCATATTGTGGATTTTATTGATCATTTCTGGTGTAGTCACCTCTACAGGACGTCCTGAGCGTGGTTCATCCTTTGTTGATGTACGACCACGTTTAAATTCATTTAACCAGTTATAAATAGTTGCAAGTGAAGGAGCAGATATGCCGTGAACTAAATCCAACTCATTTTTTATTTCCTTTGCTGTTAACCCTTTTATATTAAAATGTTTAATAACAGCTCTAAACTCAATTTTCTCCATTTTTCATTTTTCCATTTTCCACAAGCAAATTTTTTTTTTAAATGTACGAGAAACACACAACAACCCGACCAATCTGATTGAAACTTCGCAGCATACTGAATCGGTAGTGCCGCTGCATGAAAACAAACCGCTTACAGTACTAGTCGCGCCACCTGTCGGCTTTTCTAAGGACTTATTGACCCACCCTCGTAGTTTGATTTAGGCAAGGATTAATGAATTAAAAAAAAAAAAACCAACAATATGTGTAATATGTATTCATAATCCAAAGAAAACAAATAAGCATGAATGATAAAGTGTGCACAATTTTATCGTATCGCCCAAAATATACCAAAACTATTATGGTTTGGTTTGGGTAGGGTTTAATTGTTTTTTAAAAACTAACCAATACCATCTGTAAATTGTAGTCTTTGTTCAATAAAAACAAATACGTATGACTAACAAAGTTTAATGTGCACTTTTTAAGGTGGATCTTAACAGCCTATCTCCACCCTTCGCTACAGCCCAATTTGTATTGCTATATTATACGGATGTTTTTTGTAATGCAGGAAAAAATGGAAAAATTGTACACAAAATAGACACAAACGCATGCTTAAAAATGTGTGCTGTTAGACCCGACCCGTTTAACATTGTAAACTCAAATTGACGACAGAGATGAAAGGAAGTGTGGCAGCATTAGATAATAGTATTGTGTCAATGATATACATGAATTTGAAATATTAAGCTATAACCAACACACTATTGGTGACAGCAGTTATCCACCTCGACGATAAATTTCATTAATTTATATTTATAGAATTTAAATTACAGCCAAAATTCCCTCTAATTATTCAATCATGTGTGCGGATCATACACTCATATGAACAGTAAATTTTGTAAAAAGTGTGCAAATATTCATCATATTTTGCGTAGATAAATGAACTCGTCAATCATTGCCTGTTTCCACATGCATGGATTTACAGACTGAACTATGTATTGTCAATAAAATGCAAATATAAACACGTATTATATGCATGGATCAAAAAATTTAAGCGCCTTCTGAATTTTCAAATGATAGTTACTACTTGCATGACGTATGCGTAGTAGAACAATTGTGGCGAATCTGCTGAAAAAACACAAATTACACTGCGCAGAGCATTTTGATGATTACCAGTTTTTTACAATCTGTTAAATAGCACCATACAATGATAATACAATGATAAACAAGTCGCTGATGTTTAAAGAATCAGTCAGCATTTTTGCGTGTACACAGTTATTATTGCGATAGTTTAATTTATACACTATTGGTGTCAATAAATCGATGCGCGTGTACAGGTGCTATTATGCCACAAAATAATTTACCTACCTAACACGAAAGTAATTATTTTTTTGGAACATGCGTCATGTTAAAAACTATATGACGTGTCAATTCCAAATAAAATATCTCTTATTGTGTACAACTTTGTACAAAATATCAGTGTGGAGTTTCTAAACATTTCTGCAGACAAATTTTTACCTTAGAGAGATCATTTATTATAGAGTACTACAAAATTTTGACGGTTAGTCAGAATGTGTTCGGTATTCAATGAAAATGTCATCTTACTCCAGGACTGTCTTTGTTTTGAACAGTTTGGCGCAGGTTTCGCACTGGAAGGGGCGGTCCGCCGTGTGGACGACATAGTGACACTTGAGGGCGCTCTTGACCTTGAAGCGCTTGTTGCACAGGTTACATACAAAGGGACGCTCGTTTGTGTGGATTCGCATGTGAACAAGTAATGCGTTTGAGAACCTAAAAAGAAACATCTTTGTTTAATTACTATAATCATGTTAACTTCATATACAGTAGAACCTCGATATAACGGAAAAAATATCCGGTTAAATGTGAAAATTATTATGTTTGAATTCAGTGTCATCGCTTGTAAACAATTTTCTGCGCATGGTAATCACGTCATAACTCTCGCATTAGAATTCAAGTCATAATGCTCTCCTGCTCGTAGACTGAACTTAGCACTGACGTTTACAACGCTGGCCGCTAATTCACACAGTTACACAACAGTCAATATGTTTACTCGAAGTGAATGGATGCTATTTCTCCATTCAATAAGTTTACAATGGTCAGAAGTAGATGGTGGCGACCCCGCGTATCACATCATGATTGAAAGTGAAATAGCAGATGAAGTTATGATCTTGGAAAATGAGGATAGAAGTGAAGATAGCGAGGAAGAAGAAACAACACGCCCAAAAACAAAGTTATCAATCAGTGATAACTTCGCATCTCGACAATCTATTATAAAAACAATAGACTTCAAAAGTGCAAACGAAACTTGATTCTTTTTTCAAAGCAGTATTATCAAAAAGTGTGTCGACAGTGACGTCCCATGGGGGTAGGCAGATTGAGCGTTACTTGGGGGCGGCAAATCGAGGAGAATCATTAAATATATATGAGGCGTCGAGCGCCAAAGGAGCTCAAGCACCATTTAACAAAAGTGCTACAAAATGGCCGACAAGTTTTCAGTGAATTTATTTTTTTAATTTTAAACTTGAATGTTGAAATGGACAATTATTTTCTAAGCAAAGTAAATTTAAAAAAATCAAAGTTTTATTTGCAATAATATTTAATGAAAAATATCTATTGGATTTCAAAAAAAATGGTGTTTGAGCCTCTTTGGCATATAGAAAAATGAAAAAAGGTGGCACTTGATACTTTTTTTTTGTTGCATAAGCTTCTGTGGCATTAACATTTTCAAACTCAAATAATGGCATTAATTTAAAAAAATCAATTATTTTAAAAAATGTTTAAATGTAAGGGTTTGGATAGCAATAAAAAAACATTTTGATATAAAATTTTTTTTATGCCAAATAAACACTGAAAAAAATGGTCAAATTTGTTATGATTGTTACATGAGTTTGTTTGGCATAAAATTTGCCTTATAATATTAAATACGTTTTTGCCATTACGGCAATGATTTCAAAGCCTTTGGATTGTTTTTTTTTGTAATAACCGTCTATATACCCAATATTATTAATAATACTAAATCAAATCGTTACTCCAAACTGGCCAAAATAAGAAAATCATTATTCAAATTTAACACCATCATTTTTTTCTCAAGGATTCGGGTGATTTTTTAAATACTTTTTTTAGTGTAACTCAATCGTAATTGGATATAAAACAAGATGAAATTAGAAATAGAAGTTATTTTCCTTCATGGAAGTAAAAGTTTAGTGGACAAAATTACTAAAATGACGTTAATAACCATATTTCAAAAGTCATCTAAAATATTTTAAACAACAACGTATGTGAAAGTAAAACGGATAAAACTTGTTAAACTTACCGCGATTTTCCTCGTTTACAGGTTTAACATAGATCGAAACTATTTTTCTAATCCTTCTTGACCTCATTTTTAGCCTTTTTCACTGTTGAGAACGTATATTCAATAAGACAAATCTGACAGCTGTTTTGGTCTCGCGCTCTCCATAGTATAATGGCGGATAAGCTTCTGTGGCGTGCCGACATAACGACCAAAACAATTATGCCACAGAAAATAAATCTCTTTTGTAAAATATCTATAATTATTTGAGCGATAAGACTTTGTGGCATGATACATATCGATTTATAGAAAAAACCTACATTCAAATGTCAAAAATCGTAAAGTTGGCGCTTGAGCTCCTTTGGCACTCGGCGCCTCATATAGGAATAAGTACCTAAACTTAGTAATAACGGAAATATCTTTCCATTAAAAAATTCAGTTCACTGGTTGGAAACAAAATGAATTAATTAGCATAAAAGGTTTAACAATGCTGTATTTTTTCGTTGGTTTCGCGATGTCTAGTTTACTTCCGTTGTCTTTGGACATCACTCCTTGATGACCAGCAATGACACGTGCAGATTTGCGAATTATATTTGAATTATAGGTAGGTACATACTTAGGTAGGTATCTAATTAATTTATCTAAATATTTTTGCCAGTCATTCACGAGTTTTGAAAGTTGTCAGGTGTATTTTTAAATATATCTGAAACTGTGGATTCGCAATGTTGTCTATTGAAGTAGAGATGACATTTAAATAAAATTTTGCAGTATATATTTTGTTAGTAATGTATTTCTTAGATATTGAGTGATGAAAGGATAATAAAAAATACTGTATAATGGGGTGGCATTTTGACGCTGCCTAGGGGCGGCATTTTATCTAGGGACGTCACTGTGTGTCGACATCGAACATTAACGTCACTCCACAACGGGTGTGTCTGGATATGTCATCCGAAGACGAATAAATAGGATTTTGTTTGTGTTTTTATATAACAGACGCCCCCTCAACCGCATTAGTCCGCTATATTGAAGTTTTATTGTACTTGGTGTTGACATTTTTTTAAATTAACATGAAACTGAGGGCATTTTCTGTCTTAAAGTTATAATTTCAAAGTTTTCATAAACTTTCACTGTACTGAATACGGATCCACTAGTCTTAAAGTTATAATTTCAAAGTTTTCATAAACTCTCACTCTACTGAATACGGAACCACTCGTTTTAAAGTTATAATTTCAAAGTTTTCATAAACTCTCACTGTACTAGTACTGTAACACTGTACTGTAGTTTTCAACTATAGGTGCGACGAAATTTTGGACTCGCTGGCAATCTGAGAGCGAAGGTCGAGCTGTGAATATGTAAATTTGTTTCGTGATGGCGACGGGGGGTATTAATTCTTAAATAGTGTAAAGATGACTAAAAAACGTTACCCATTTACTTGAAAAAGAAAACATGTCAATGAATATATTATTATTGTTACTAATAGAACAATAAACAGAACATTAAATGGACGCATGTTGGACTTATATGACAAATTATATTTCGTTCGGCACGCGTCATTTGCACAATCCGTGCATCGCCTAGCCGCGATCTTTTTAGACCATAGCCATAATATATTATTTTACATTCTGCTCACTCCTAAACAGTTTCAAAAATTTGACACCCGGCCTTTTCTGCAGACGTAGAGATATAAACCCCGACTACTATTATTGATTATCATCGATGCAATGCGGTAACCTGTTTGCAATAAATGAAAATTTTCGATTGCATATTTTGTTCAAATTATTACTATTTATTTCAACATGCAAGAGTTATAATTTTGTACAGCTTACCAAATTGCATTCGAAGTGTGATCGATATCTAGCACTACCATCGAAGTATACAGTTTACATGAATGTAAAACAGTTATAATTGAAAAAAAAAATCTCATTGAATACATACTTGAAGACTTTGCCACATTTGGGGCAAGGAAATTCTTTGACTCCAAAATTTTTTCGGACTCTAAATTTCTTCTTGACAGGATTATTTTTGGGTCCCTGTTTGCCGGTGACTTTCCGAGTCGGCTTCATCATTGTCCTTTTACCTTTTCTCATTTTCTTCTTTTTCTTCGTTTTGGTATTATCCGTGGCCTTAATGACCATATTATCAGACACCGGCAACTAAATAACAAATGATTATTATTAAATCTTATGTAATCAACAAAAACTCCCGATTTGGCTGTCACAGAAACCACAGTTCGTATATATGAATGTCCACATTGAATTTGAAAGCAAAGGGTTCACAAACTTTTTCAAAAAAAAACAAACCTTTAAAGACCGGAACTGTATCTGTATTACTTTGCACTTAAAAATATTCCCTGAATATGTCAAAATGCAAAACCCTGGTCGCAAAAATACAACAAATTCGAATTTAAAATACCGTCAAAGAATTTTCGACATATTTATGGATCCATGAAATTTTTTTGATAAACTTACCTCTGGAATATCAATAGCTTTATTATTGTCACCGACAACGAGAAGTATAAAGTCATCAGAATCCTTCAACTCGTCGAGCAGTTTAATATCCTCAAATTGTTTTTGCTTCAACTGAGACGACTCTTGGTTTTCACCGACGGACGCCTCAGTTTCTGATTTTTTCCCAGCGTCATAACTTGAGTACGATATTATGTCATCAGTCAAAGTTCCGGCTGTTTTGATCTTCTTTTTTAATAGAGAAAACGGCTCTTCACTATCCATACTATTTGTACTCTTTCTACGTTTTTCAGCGACACTTTTAACTTTGACTTGCTCTTTCTGGACTAAAGATGGTGCCGTATTTTCTAAGGCGTTTTGTTGTTTTACTGCTACAATGGTTGTACCTGCTGTTTCATCTGCTATTGGATTTTTTCTACGAATAAAAACTTTGATTCTATTTTTTACAATCTTATTTGGCCCAGAATTATTGATCTTTTCTTTCAAAATATCACTTTGTACTTCTGTTGTATTTTTTACGATACCTGTTTGTATTATTGCATTTTTAATATGTACAATCGGTTCATCGTCTTCTACTTCTTTCGACACATTATTATTTGATAAAATTTTGTCTTCATTATTTTTACTCTGTTCTGATAATAATCCGCTCTCTGTTGTTTTAATATTCACTGCAGAATCTAAATCAAACTTCTTCAATTTAACAACCTCTTCATTGATATTCAGTGGTGGATAACTTAGTTGTCTTTTTCTAGCATGAATCTTTATGATGCGTCGTTTCGTTGGTAAATTGGCATCCCCTAGTTTGGTATTCGGTGTACAATTATTATTCAACAGTTCTTGACTATATTTCATCGTTTCTAAATTTGTCTTTCCGTTAATATCATTAGTATTCAAAGAATCTACAATGACCCTCGAATCTTTATGACTTTTTTTAAGAATAGAAACAAGATCTTCGATCACATTCATTGAAACCCTTCTCTTGTTGATCGCGTTGAGCATGTAATCTTTGATTTTTTGCGATTCATATTTATCGATTGTCAAATCGGCGGTGGCTTCATTATCTTTTACAGCTCTTTCTCCGATTATTTTGGATATGTCATTGGTTTTCAATATGTCTGGTGGTAATTCTATTTCATCAATGATTTTCCGCAGTTCACCGAAAGCTTTTTCATTAATTATAATATTTCCATCTTTATTAACACCCATTAAATTACTTCTAGCTTCATCAGAGATACTATACATTTCTAAGGTTTTCATGACATTCTGATTATTTTTGACAATCTTGTCTAGAAGGTGATTTTCTAGAGTAGATTCATTATTTGTTCCTGAAGTATTATTGTTCTTCTGGCTACCTTTTGTTGTTCTTGTGTTATACATATGTATTTTGTTATCGGCAGTTTCCTCTAGCGGTATATTACAACTTTTTCTTCTTTTAGGTTTTTTAACTCTTTTTTTGACATCGCCTCCATCGCTTATCAGTGAGCTTTGTTCAGCTTTGTCACTGTTTACTTTTGATATCACAAATTTAGGCAAAGGACATTCCAAATTTTTTTCACAATGAATGATTGTTGTTTCGTTAAAATCATTTGTGTGCACTATTTTTTCCAAGATTTGATTCTTTTTTTTTACCGCTGGAGTTAAATCAATTTCGGTCTTTTTATTTAGCAACGTAGAATCTTCAGTAATGACATCCAAACTTGTGATGTCATTATTTTCCATCGGTGCTTTGCTGATATTTTCATCTTTGCGTCGTATAACTTTAAATAACCTTCTACCAGGCTTGATAACTTTGGAGCTTTCATTTCCATTTGATATATTCTTGTCTGATAACACACTATGGCGTATTTCATTGTAAGTATTATTTCTGATAACAGTTGAGTCAGCATCTAATATAGTTGTATTGTTAGCCAACTTATTACCGGTGTATTCGGTGTCTAGTTTAGTAGTAGAATTTTGATTAACATATTTTGAAGATAATTTTAGTTTTTTATTAGTTTCAAACAATATATCACTAATTTTTGTAGGGTACAAGTTTTTATTAATTTTTCTATTCGCATCGCTAGTGTCTGAATTTTTAGTCATAGGAAGTGACGAATCGGTAATATTCTCCAGTGAACAGGTAGCGACATCGCCATTTTCGTTTGAAGGTATTAAATTATCGGTTATTTTTGATGGCGTGGTTATTTTTTTTATAAGATTCTCAATGGTGGCTCGAGATTCAGGTGACTTATCGAAGCTAGAAATACATGAAATTAAAATTGATTCCTTTTTTCTCGGACGCCCAATGGTTGGTATATTTTCCGGATTATAACGATTCACATTACGACACAAAATGGGTTTCTTCTTTTTAATAGTATTTAATTGAAAGTTATTAGACAGTGCATTAAAATTGTTTCTGAGAGATGTGTCAGTATCATTTGATATTTCATCAACATTTAATATCTCGTCAATATTATTTTCTGTTTTCTTTTCTTTATCATTTTTCTTTGTCACTCTTTTCTTAAAGATTTGAATGGCAGTATTAAGTTCTCTGTTTTTCCTTTCGGGATGATCACCAGTTGCGTAGTTGTCACTCGCGCTACCCAACTTTTTCAGTGCGTGCATTTCATTAAAGACATTTTGAACTGACGGACTAGCCTTCTTCAGCCCTTCCAGCGCCACACCGACATCGCCACTCTTCTTTTTCAACTTTGTCAACAATTCTTTTGAGGCGCTATTACCATTTGATTTACATTCAGAAAAGTATTTTGTGTACTTCTTCCACCCGGAAAACTGTGGCAAAGAATTTACTTTTTGATCGATGACGGGTTTTGACTGATCAACACTCGCTGATACGACTGGTTGATCGATCGCAGACGGTGGCAACTCGCGAGTCTCACGGTTGTCATTGTCGAGCTGGAACATAAAAATAAACGTTTCGCGCACATTTCATCATACCGCAGCAATAAAACGATCAACAAAATGGGAATGCAACAACTGGACGCCGCACTGTCGAATGAAATAAATAGACATTGGTTATGATTTTATACAATACATAGATGAGGATTTATGATCAGTTTCTATCTACTACTTAGTAGTTTTAATTCATTTTGACCTTAACATAATGTTTTTTATTGCAGATTGAGAATTATTATGCCTGAGATGATTAAATCATTATTTACGTGTTCATATTTAAATTCTCACCTAGTATTAAATCATAATATAATAATTTAAATATCTATAAGTACTATTAATTGAGTTAGCATTTACTTGGTAGAATTCCATTTTACAAGAAATGAAAATATAATTAATATTAAATTCTACAGGTTTTTAAAAAAAAAGGTTTGTCGATAGCTATTTCGGTTGTAACACCATTATCAAGACTATTCAGATAGGCCGCTTGCCCTTGCTTAAATACTACACGTGTATAGATAGAGACAGAATACATTCTCTTACTCGTTCCAGCAATATTATGAATTTGTACACTTATTATTAATTGTAATATTATTAATACTTTGAAAACCCTAAGTGGGTTTTTTAATGGATATCAAAATTTATCAAAATTACAGTGTTCGAGATTGACAATATTAATCAATTAAAATATTATTAGCATAATTGTATTATTCGTGTGTTTAAATTATATTTAATAGTGGCGACGAATGCATTACCAAATTTTCATTAATTATGTGATTACTTTTGGATAATTCGCGATTAATTTCCAACTGTTCGAGTAAATTCAATTTTGGACCTTTATTACATATATGCAAACATTCCGGCGCCATATTATTACTGATGCTATGCGAATTTGATATCAAATGTTTAGCAAACTGAGAATCTGTTTAACCGTTCTTGAAAGACCGGAGGTGTTCTTCGAAACGAGTTTTTATTGACCTGCCAGATTGACCAATGTAGCATAGACTACATGTGCCACATGTTATTTTATAAACTCCGCTTTTCTCCAGTTTGTTGATTTTATCTTTACTATTTTTTAAGTTTAATCCTAGATTATTATTAGCTTTGAATGCTACGTTAACGCTATGTTTAATTTTCTTGATAATTTTTGTCTGAAATAATGCCGTGATAAGCAATGGACTTGTAATAACGATTTGAATTTTTAACGTTAGGGTATATTGTTGATCTAGCAGGATCTAGTAGGATGAACTACATACCATTAAACAAATTGCCTTAAGTAATGGATATGCAACATCAATGGTAGATAAAATATTATATAAAAAACAACTTAAATTAGCTAAAAGGTTTGTCGATCCTTTTTTTTAAAAACCTGTAGAATTTAATATCAATTATATTTTCATTTCATCTATAAGTACCTAACGGCTATTTATTTTCGAATTGCGTGGCGCCCAGTTGTTCCGGCGCCAAATCATCCTAGATCCAGAAAAATTCATTAATAATAGTCTAAATAAACCAACATAGTAGAAACATTTATAACAATTTGCAACAAATTGTTGAATCGCTCGAAATCAGCAAAAATCGCTACACTGAATATTTGAATGCCTTAAAAAGATTAACAATAAATTATGTACATCATATTTTTATTAATATATATTTATATTATATATTTTATTAATATATTAGCAATAAAAGCAATAAAAAGAATCACGTTTGATAATCAAGGATTTATAAAACAATATCTATAAAAACAGATGCTGGTTGGAGGCTATATAGGTATTCAAATACCTAATAAAGGAAACTGGTAGCTATATGCCATTTTTACATCTACAATACATCACATGAACACCGCTTTTTGAATTTGGGTGAAAACCAATGAAAAATCGTCAAGATAACATAATTCATGCTCTACATTAACTAAATAGATCCGAATTGTGGTTTCTTAACACTATTTTCGTGCTGGGATAAATATTTATTGAAATGATTTATTTTTCAAGGGCAAGAATATAGTTTTTAAGTCATAATTTAGTGTTTCAAATTACTATCCAGCGGTTGAAAATGTATGTGGCGGAATCAAAATCACACTGCTTAGCGAGGCGTCGCATGACTAATGAATCTGACACACCATTGACAGACAGACATGTCGCGGTGTAATAATATTTTAAATGGTTTATGTTAAGGCGATCTAATTTAGAAGTGAATCAAAAAAAAACAATAGCTTATCAATAGAACTTTTGATATTTTGTTTGTGTTGGATTATAAAATAATCTCTGAAAATTGATTAAACACACAAAATGTATATAAGTACATAAAAAATACTTCATATTCACATAAATATGTATTTTCCAAAAGAATCATATTATGTCATTTTATCCATAAGATGTTTGTTATAAAAACAAGCGTCTCGTGAACTTGCAAATTTTTTTGTTTCACTCATGTACTGTTGCAACACTTTACATACCTTTATCACGCAAATTACGCCAAATACCGGCAATGTTTGATAAAAATCAAATTACTAAATTCAGATGTTTCTAAACAAATGCCCATTCATCAAAAAATATATATTTATTGATTTACGATTGTAGTAAAATATTCACACGTCTGGTAAGTCATATAAACACAATGCAGAGACGCACACATATAAACTATGATAGGTTTTTGTATTTTCTTGTTGAAAAAAATTCATTTCAATTTTTAAAAAATTATTTCATCTTATATATTACAAAACGTTAGCAAACGATGATCTATATTAATATGTATATAGGTATGTAATGTGTAAATAAATAAGAAGAAAAATTAATACACATTTTAATTAACATGAAATTCGCAAGCAGTCAAAATATTTATTTATTTTATAGATACGTCAGGTTCAGTAAATACGTTATAATGCAACATGATTAATTGAAAAGTATATACACGCGCAAAAATATAATATCGTCACCGTTCAGGCAAAAGTCACCAACCCTGAAAATGGCAGTTTTGAGTTGAGTATGTCACCCGAAGCGTAAAATTATGTTCTTTAAGATGCAAAACTCACCACGGTATATTAGTTAGAAAAATTTTGCTTAAATCCGAATTATTTGTTTTTCACTAAATGACTTTCGATAAAATCTTAACAAGCAAAAGTCATTATAGGTGAATAGACATTATTGACTCTATAAAAAAAAATCCTTCGTTATAAATATACAAGCAAAAGTCACTATACTATGGATGGTGAGTTTTACTGATACTTCTTTTGGCTAACATTGTTCAGATTATTAACAAGCAAAAGTCACCAAACCATAATTGAGCTACCTTGCCTCCTTCAAAACCTCCCATATGTTTTAATTAGCATCAAAAAGTGAAAGTACCTTAAAGAAATTATTAAGAAGACATGAGAAAATAATTTAATGTAGATAAAACCTTAAAAACATTAAAATCTGATTTTTCCTGCATTTTCAAACTTTCAAATTGCGATATCTCAAAACTATGTTTTTAGGGTTGGTGACTTTTGCCTGAACGGTGACGATATGAAGTGCTAGACCAGTGATGGCGAACCTATGGCACGCGAGATAATTTTGCATGGCACGCAAATGATTTATTTTAATTAAATAATTTTAAATCACAAAAAAATACAACTAGATAGGTATACTTATGTGTAATATAATATTAAAATATAGTGACGACATAGCAATGCGTATTTTTTTGGTTTTATTAGTAAAAATATTCAATCAATAAACCTAATAAAATGTATCGGCTGTCATTCAAATATAACAGCTGTTGCCTCAAACATAATTGCTAAAGATGAAGAACCTTTCAGTGATGGGGAATATATTAAAGAAGCGTGGTTAAAAGGCTCCCACAATCTCCTCAAATCAAATTTTGAGAACAAGGAAAAAATTATTCAAATAATAAAAGATATGCATTCGGCTAGAAACATTGTGAAAGATAGAGTCTCGAGATCTTAATTGTAATTTTTCTTTTCAATAGGTTTCTTAAAAAAAATTTTCATTTTTTTCCCATGAAAAACTGTTCAGCACGTCAAGTCGAAAAATAATATTTGGGAAATGTTAGCAAGCGTATGTAAAAAGCTTCGCCAACCCTGCACTAGACCAAAAATGAAAAGGCAGAAAATTTCATAATCATCACATCGGTGCCATAATATGATGTATTGAATGGGCAAATTTAACTAAATAAATGATAAATTCAAAATCATTACCTTGATAAAATCCTTTGCTGGATTACCAGATTTGTCTTCATTCGGATTCAAAATGGTTTGGTTCACGCTGTCTTCTAGCCTGGTATTAATTTCTTTATAAACAACGTCACCGTTTTCATTTTCAATACCGACCAACACTTTAAGGACACGACTCTTATTCAATGGGCCAAAATCGTTGAAAAATCCTTTATCGATATTCAATGCATAGCGATTGTCCCGCTGTGTTAAAATTCCGTCTGTATTATTCTCTGTATGTATTTTAATATCTTGTTGGTTGATGAGCACATTTTGGTCATGATTTAGATCATCCTTCTCCAGATCAACCAATTGATCATCTTTCTCCAGATCAACCAATTGATCATCGTCGTTGATCAACGGGAAATCTTCTCCTGAATAAACCTTTTCAATAAAGCTATTATCCATACCGATATACTCGATCAGTACTCCGGGATCGTTTTCTATATTTTCTCGAGAATCATTTAAATTTTCACCTGGAAGTTCATTGGCAATATCCACTAGATCCAATTCTTGAAGTTGTTCGACTGCATCTTCGTCGATGATCAAACGATTATCTGTGTCGTCTGATTCGTCATCTAAATTTTCAGCTTCATTAAATGGATCCAAAATCAACTCGGCGACATCGGTGATTAGGGGTACGATTACTTTATTAGGGTCTGCACAGATTCCTGCATGATTTACATTCAAAGCGCCATTTATCTTTTCGTTGACGTCACCATCATTCATAAATTTATCAATTTGTTCCATAATAACAATATTTTCATCGGGATTAAAATATTTTAAAATAGTTATCGCTGAATCGGCAGTTTCCTTTTTATCGTTTTCCATCTGAATATCTCGTGAATCAGGGATTGTTAAATATTGAGATTGATCAATGTATGAATTCGAATCATTTTGAACAATTTTTTCACTATTGTATTTTTCAAAACTATTATTGAAAATGTCATCATCTATATTTTTCTGTTTACCACTTTCTTGTTTTGGGTCTAATGATTCGAATTTTGGGATACCTTCTTGGCCATGGATATTTGATTCTGTCAACGGATTGTCAACAAATTTTGGACTCTCCTGCTCACTATTCGGTAAGTCAGCACTGAGAAGTTTATTGTTAGTTACATCAATATTTGTTTGATCTACCACTTCTTGGCAGTGAATATTTGACTCTGTCGACAAATTATCAACACATTTTTGACTATCTTGTTCTGTCCCCGATGATTCAACATTCAGATGTTTATTTTCATCTTCAACATTTCTTTCATTGACTTGTGGAACGTCCTCTTGACTACAGATATTTGATTCTGTCAATAAATTGTCAATGTCTTTTGGACTCTCTTTTTCGTTGTCTGATAATTCTACATTACAAAGTTTATCCTCATCATCATTGACATTTGGTTTATTAATTGGTGCGACATCCCGTTGGCAATGGATATTTGATTCTTCATCAACATTTCTTTCATTGACTGGTGGAACGTCCTCTTGACTACAGATATTTGATTCTGTCAACAACTTATCAATGTATTTTGGACTCTCTTTTTCGTCGTCTGATAATTCTACATTAAGAAGTTTAGTCTTATCATCATTGACATTTGGCTTATTGATTGGTGCGACATCCCATTGGCAATGGATATTTAATTCTTCATCAACATTTCTTTCATCGATTGTTGGAACGTCCTCTTGACTACAGATATTTGATTCTGTCAACAAATTGTCAATGCATTTTGGACTCTCTTTTTCATCATTTGATAATTCTACATTAAGAAGTTTAACCTCATCGTCATCGACTTTTGGCTTATTGGTTGGTGCGACAGCCAGTTGGCAATGGACATTTGATTCTTCATCAACATTTCTTTCATCGATTGTTGGAACGTCCTCTTGACTACAGATATTTGATTCTGTCAACAAATTGTCAATGTATTTTGGACTCTCTTTTTCATCATTTGATAATTCTACATTAAGAAGTTTAACCTCATTGTCATCGACGTTTGGTTTATTGATTGGTAAGATATTCTCTTGGCAAATGATGTTTGGGACTATTGACACGTTATCGACACGTCTTGGACTCTCTTGTTCTATCTCAGATGATTCAACATTCAGAAAGTTATTTTTCTCATCATCAATATTTGTTTCATTGACTAGTGGAACATCCTCTTGACTATAGATATTTGATTGTGTCAACAAATTGTCAATATGCTTTGTACCTGCTTGTTCGGTGTCTGATAATTCTGCACTAAGAAATTGAGCCTCCTCTTCATCGAAGTTTGATTCTTCATCCACATTTATTTTGTTTGATAAAATATCCTCTTGGCAATTGATGTTGGGTACTGTCAATACTTTATCAACACATGCTGAAGTTTCCTGTTCTATCTCAGATGATTTAACATTCAGAAGTTTATTTTCCACTTCATCAACATTTACTTCATCGATTGGTATAACATCCTCTTGGCAATTGATATTTGTTTTTGTCAACAAATTGACAACATGTTTTAGTCTGTCTTGTTCCGTTTCACATGATTCAAAATTCAGGACTTTATTCTCCTCTTCATCAACATTTGCTTCATTTATTGGTGGAACATCATAGATATTTGATTCCGTCAATAAATTATCAATATACTTTGCACTCGCTTGTTTGGTGTTTAGTAATTCAACATTAATAAGTTTATCCTCATCGTTATCAACATTTGGTTTATTGATTGGTGCAATACCCACCTGGCCATCAATATTTGATATTGGCAAAAATTCATCAATACGTTTCTGACTTTCTTCATATGTATTATGTTTTTCAAAATTCAATAGTTTATTCTCATCTCCGATAGTTTTTTCTTTATGAACCGGCACTGCAACCGCTTGAAAAATGACACTTGTATTATCAACCAATTTTGGCATTAATTTTTTAATTTCATTTGACTCAATATTCAAAAATTCATCGTGTTTTTCATTTCTACTTGATTTATCAATTGATGATGCAATGGCACTATTTGGACTATATATTTCTATGTTGTGCTTAACATTTGACTGTTTATGTTTTTCTTGTTCTTGAGTCAAATTCATTCTTTCAATTCGAACTGCAAGTTTTTTAAATTCATTAATACCTGATTTCTTTATAAGTTTTTGATATATGTTATTAAGTTTGGAATTCAAACGCCGACTCTTTCTTTCGACAAAATTTGATTTGACGATTGGCGATACAAATTTTTGGCGGTGGACATTTGAATTATGATTTTTTTTTAGACTAACTTGTTCTAGGTTTAGTCGTTCAAGAATTACAACACATTTCCGCTCTTTATCAATCAGTGCATCAACCCGACGACGATTTATATTTGAAATTGTCAGCAAAATATCAGCAAGTTTTAGATTTTTATGTTTTATGCCGTGTTCAACATTCAAAGGATCTTTGTATTCATCAGTGTTCATTTCATCAACAGGCGCCGTAACTTCTTGGCAGTCGATATATAAAAAACTTTTGACAAGTTCTGGTCTTATTTTTTTCATTTCATGTTGTTCAATATTTAATTCTTCACTTCGTACTTCCACTATATTTGATTCATTGATTGGATCTATGACTTCTTGATAGTTGTTATTTGAATCGTCAACTTGTTCTGGACTTGTATGTTCCGTTTCATGTGATTCAATATTTAAATGATCACTCAGTTCTACAATAGTATTCGATTCAATAATCGGTATAATGTCTTGGCAGTCGGTATTTGAAAGATTGCCCACAAAATTTGGAACTTCTTGTTGTACTTTATGTAGGTCGATTTTTGAAAGAATGCCCACAGAATTTGGAGTTTCTTGTTGTACTTCATGTAGGTCGGTATTTGAAAGAATGCCCACAGATTTTGGAATTTCTTGTGGTACTTTATGTAGGTCGGTATTTGAAAGAATGCCCACAGAATTAGGAATTTCTTGTTGTACTTCATGTAGGTCGGTATTTGAAAGAATGTCCACAGAATTTGGAATTTCCTGTTGTACTTCATGTAGGTCGGTATTTGAAAGAATGTCCACAGAATTTGGAATTTCCTGTTGCACTTCATGTCGATCGGTATTTGAAAGAATGCCCACAGATTTTGGAATTTCCTGTTGTACTTCATGTAGATCGGTATTTGAAAGAATGCCCACAGAATTTGGAATTTCTTGTTGTACTTCATGCAGGTCGGTGTTTGAAAGAATGCCCACAGATTTTGGAATTTCTTGTTGTACTTCATGTAGGTCGGTATTTGAAAGAATGCCCACATATTTTGGAATTTCTTGTTGTACTTCATGTAGGTCGGTATTTGGAAGAATGCCCACAGATTTTTTAATTTCTTGTTGTACTTCATGTAGGTCGGTATTTGGAAGAATGCCCACAGATTTTGGAATTTCTCGTTGTAATTCATGTAGATAAGTACTTGAAAGAGTGCCCACAGATTTTGGAACTTCTTGTACTTCATGTAGGTCGGTATTTGGAAGAATGCCCACAGATTTTGGAATTTCTCGTTGTACTTCATGTAGATAAGTACTTGAAAGAATGCCCACAGATTTTGGAATTTCTTGCTGTTCTTCATGTAGGTCGGTATTTGAAAGAATGTCCACAGAATTTGGAATTTCTTGCTGTTCTTCATGTAGGTCGGTATTTGAAAGAATGTCCACAGAATTTGGAATTTCTTGTTGTACTTCATGTAGGTCGGTATTTGGAAGAATGCTCACAGATTTTTTAATTTCTTGTTGTACTTCATGTAGGTCGGTATTTGGAAGAATGCCCACAGATTTTGGAATTTCTCGTTGTACTTCATGTAGATAAGTACTTGAAAGAATGCCCACAGATTTTGGAACTTCTTGTACTTCATGTAGGTCGGTATTTGAAAGAATGCCCATAGATTTTGGAATTTCTTGCTGTACTTCATGTAGGTCGGTATTTGAAAGAATGCCCACAGATTTTGGAATTTCTTGTTGTACTTTATGTAGGTCGGTTTTTGAAAGAATGCCCACAGAATTAGGAATTTCTTGTTGTACTTCATGTAGGTCGGTATTTGAAAGAATGCCCACATAATTTGGTATTTCTTGCTGTTCTTCATCTAGGTCGATATTTGAAAGAATGTCCACAGAATTTGGAATTTCTTGTTGTACTTCATGTAGGTCGGTATTTGAAAGAATGCCCACAGATTTTGGAATTTTTTGCTGTACTTCATGTAGGTCGGTATTTGAAAGAATGCCCACAGATTTTGGAATTTCTTGCTGTACTTCATGCAGGTCGGTGTTTGAAAGAATGCCCACAGATTTTAGAATTTCTTGTTGTACTTCATGTAGGTCGGTATTTGAAAGAATGCCCACATATTTTGGAATTTCTTGCTGTTCTTCATGTAGGTCGGTATTTGAAAGAATGTTCACAGAATTTGGAATTTCTTGTTGTACTTCATGTAGGTTGGTATTTGAAAGAATGCCCACATATTTTGGTATTTCTTGCTGTTCTTCATGTAGGTCGGTATTTGAAAGAATGTCCACAGAATTTGGAATTTCTTGCTGTACTTCATGCAGGTCGGTGTTTGAAAGAATGCCCACAGATTTTGGAATTTCTTGTTGTACTTCATGTAGGTCGGTATTTGAAAGAATGCCCACAGACTTTGGAATTTCTTGCTGTACTTCATGCAGGTCGGTGTTTGAAAGAATGCCCACAGATTTTGGAATTTCTTGTTGTACTTCATGTAGGTCGGTATTTGAAAGAATGCCCACATATTTTGGAATTTCTTGCTGTTCTTCATGTAGGTCGGTATTTGAAAGAATGTCCACAGAATTTGGAATTTCTTGCTGTTCTTCATGTAGGTCGGTATTTGAAAGAATGTCCACAGAATTTGGAATTTCCTGTTGTACTTCATGTAGATCGGTATTTGAAAGAATGCCCACACAATTTGGAATTTCTTGTTGTACTTCATGCAGGTCAGTGTTCGAAAGAATGCCCACAGATTTTGGAATTTCTTGTTGTACTTCATGTAGGTCGGTATTTGAAAGAATGCCCACATATTTTGGAATTTCTTGCTGTTCTTCATGTAGGTCGGTATTTGAAAGAATGTCCACAGAATTTGGAATTTCTTGCTGTTCTTCATGTAGGTCGGTATTTGAAAGAATGTCCACAGAATTTGGAATTTCTTGTTGTACTTCATGTAGGTCGGTATTTGGAAGAATGCCTACAGATTTTTTAATTTCTTGTTGTACTTCATGTAGGTCGGTATTTGGAAGAATGCCCACAGATTTTGGAATTTCTCGTTGTACTTCATGTAGATAAGTACTTGAAAGAATGCCCACAGATTTTGGAACTTCTTGTACTTCATGTAGGTCGGTATTTGAAAGAATGCCCATAGATTTTGGAATTTCTTGTTGTACTTCATGTAGGTCGGTATTTGAAAGAATGCCCGCAGATTTTGGACTTTCTTGTTGTACTTTATGTAGGTCGGTATTTGGAAGAATGTCCAAAGATTTTGGAATTTCTTGTTGTACTTCATGTAGGTCGGTATTTGAAAGAATGCCCGCAGATTTTGGAATTTCTTGTTGTACTTCATGTAGGTCGGTATTTGAAAGAATGCCCACAGAATTTGGAATTTCTTGTTGTACTTCATGTAGGTCGGTATTTGGAAGAATGTCCAAAGATTTTGGAATTTCTCGTTGTACTTCATGTAGGTAAGTATTTGAAAGAATGCCCACAGATTTTGGAATTTCTTGTTGTACTTCATGTAGTTCGGTATTTGTAAGAATGCCCACAGATTTTGGAACTTCTTGTTGTACTTCATGTAGGTCGGTATTTGAAAGAATGCCTACAGATTTTGGAATTTCTTGTTGTACTTCATGTAGTTCAACATTTGTAAGTTTATTCTGTAGTCCAAAAGAATCTCTTCCATCAATCGAAACTTCATCCGCTTGAATGTTGATATTTAAATTCTCAATCGGTGTTAAACTTTCTTTTTCTATTTCATAGTTACTTTTGTCTTCAACAACATTCGATTCTTCATCTTCTAGTTTTTGACATCCTTTCATAATTTCATGTTGCTCAACAAGCTGTTCAATCTGTTCACTTTCTACTTCACTTACACTCGATTCATTAATTGTAGTGTCAACTTCTTCATAGAGAATGATATTTGTACTGTAAACAAGTTTTGGTATTTTTTGCTCTATAATTTGCCGTGCAATATTCAAAAATATATTTCGTTCTTTATTAGAATTCGTTTCATTAATCGGTGCAACAAATTTTTGTTGTTCAATATTTAACTGTACATTTTGTTCTTCAGCAGTATGAGTTTTGTCAATGCTCACTGTAATTTCTCGGTTATTACTGATATTAGAATCATCAACCAGTTTTTGGTTTACATATTCTATTTGATGTTCAATATTCAATTGGTCACCGTGTATATCAACAACATGTGTTTCATTGATTGGTACATTAACATTTTGGCAATTGATATCTAAGTTGTCGACTGTTTTAGAACCCTCGTCTTCCATTTTATGGTGTTCAATATTAAAGTTATGCGGTTCAACTACCATTATTTCATTGATCGGCTCTACAATTTCTTGACAATTGATATCTGAACGGTCAACAATTTGTGGAGATTGTTTTATTTCAAGGTGTTCAACATTTACCTGTTCATTATCTACTTCAACTATTCTCGTATCATTAATTGTTACACCGACCTCATGGCAATTGATATCTGAATTATCAATAAATGTTGGACACTCTTCTTCTATATTCAATTGTTTATATTGCACTTGAAGAGCATCTGTTTCTTGAATGGGACACATAAGTTTTTGACAATCCATATCTGAAATTTCATTAATAACTTTCGAATTTTCTTGTTCAATATTTGTGTCATTGGATGGTGCAACAATTTCTTGACAAATTAATGTTGAATTCTCAACAAGTGTAACGATGCCATGTTGTTCAGTATTCAAAAATGTATTCTGTTTCTCATCAGCACTCAGTTCAGCAATTGGTGAAACAAAGTTGTCAATGGAGTTCGGGCCCTCGTGTTCTGTGTTATGTTTGTCATTTAAAATTTCCCCTTGTTCTAAAATGGTGGTTGTTTCGACAGTTAGATTTACAACTTCTTCATTAATGAAATTTTTACTGTACACAAGATTTGGAGTTTGTTCAATATTTTCTTTTTTGACTTCAACACTTTCATAAATTGGCACTAAAATTTCATGATTTTCTTGTTCTTCGATGACAGTTATTTCATCGAGTGCCGTTACATCTTCTCGTCTGCCATCAATATTTAAAGTGTCAACAGGTTGTGGACTATCATTTTCTTCAACTGTCACTTGTTTATTTTTAACTTCAGGTGTTTGTTGGTCAATCGGTAAAACGTTATTATTTGATGTCGGGGTGTGATCGATCAAATATTTTTCTTCAGTTAGGCTGTCATGTTGCTCTGTAATTATTTTATTTCCCGTTTCCTCAGTTGGCACAACAATTTCTCGACAACTAAGATTTGAATGATCATTAACTTGTTGTGAATGTCCATCTTCATCACATTCCACTTTCAAATCATGAATATCAAAATTTAAAGTGTCTATAAGATGTATTGCAGTTACTTCACTTTTAATGAAGTCAACTTTTATATCATTAGATTCAGTATTCAAAATTTCATTAGGTGAATCAGAATTTTGATTAGTTATCGCTAATTGACTATCTTCTGTGGATTGTTTAAGTTGTAACAGTCGGTCGTTAATATTACTGAGCGATTCTTTATGATCAATTACATCACTATTTTGAGTATCCTCAAGTTTAACACATACCTGTTCCACTGGTACATCACGATGTTCTTGTTTAACTATAACTGTCTGTTGTTCGGTGAGTTCAGTTTGACTGAGGTGAGAGATCGATAATTCTTGGTTATTTATAACATTTAAAAAACACTGAACAATGTTTACACATTTCTGCTCATTAGATTCTATTTCTGTATTGCGCTGTTGTTGAGCAGCTTGTGTTTCTATTTCCTGTTTGATGATTGTCGAATCATTGTTTGTCAATATGTCAGCATTCATTTTGTCGATAGATTTTGCACATTCATCTTCATCGTGTCTCATTGCTGTTCCAACTGTTTCCGGGGTTATCAAGTCATCACTAATCGGTGTTGGGGTGACTTCGGTCAAACATTCTATTTGCATTGAACTATTGGGCTGCTCTGTGTTGTTATCTATTCTACCAAGTAGATCATTAACCGGACCATTATTTAAATTATGAATGCTTGTACTATCAGTTTCATAGTTGTCTATGTTTGAAATATCATTCACATCCTTTATTTGGTTCATAGATAACTGATCATGCGAAGGTACTTCCATACTGACATCAGAATGTCCTTCAATAACAATTTCACTATCTCTTTCATGTGAAGATAAATGTTCTGCAAGGTCAATTGAAGTTGTATTGATATTTTTGCTGCATTGTGATTCAATTTTTATGTTTGCATCTCTTTTGTCATTTTCTTCTGCAGTTTCATTTACAGGTATTAACGTATATCCATCAGCTTCTGATTCAATAATTTCATTATGAACTGTTATTTGGCTGCCCTCTGTTCCAGATTTTTCCACCAAATTATTTAAATTTGACGTGTTATCATTAGATACTTCTCCATCAGTTGAATTATTTTCCGTTTTGATATTTAGATGGACATCAGGTGATGGTGAACGAGCCAGCTCAGGTAACATGTTATGACATTCATTTTGTGGAACAATGATTTCACTATGAAATGTTGGTAGTATATCTGTAATCAGTATTTGGCTATCCTCTGTTTCAGGTATTTCAGCTGCCAAATCGTTTACATTTGACGAATTAGCATGTGATACATTTTTGTCGGTTGAATTATTTTCTGAATCGGTTTTAACACGGACCTCATTTGATAATGTGAGCAAAAACCAATGTAACATTTTATCATCAGATATCTTCTTGTCTAGTTTTAGGTTATTTTCATGAGGTTCCATAACACCTATATGTGCATCTCCTTTGTCATTTGATCCTGAAGTTTCATTCATAGGTGTTAACTCACACGAGTCAGTTTGTGAATCAATAATTTCACTATGAACTGTTGATAGTATGTCAGTAATCGGTATTTGGCCATGCTCAGTTTCAGGTTTTTCGACTGAAAAATCGTTTACATTTGACGAGTTATCATTAAATACTTCCTTGTCTATTGAATTTTCTGTTTTGATATGAAGACAGACATCAGATGATGGTGTGCGCGCCTGTTCAAGTAACAATTTATAATTTTCATTTTGTTGACCATCCTCTGATTGATCATCAGACATCTTCTTCTCTAGTTTTAGGTTGTTTTCATGAGGTTCCACAACATCTATATTTGCATCTCTTTTGTCATTGGATTCTGAAGTTTCATTCATAGGTGGCAACTCACAAGAGTCAGTTTGTGAATTAATAATTTCACTATGAACTGTTGGTAGTATATCTGTAATCGGTATTTGGTATTCTTCTGTTTTAAGTTTTTCGACTGCCAAATCATGTACATTTGACGAGTTATCATCCGATACTTTCTCATCTGTAGAATTATTTTCTGATTTGATATCAAGACAGACCTCATTGGATGATGTGAGCACCAACCCATGTAACATTTTATTGATTTCATTTCTTGGGTCAATGATTTCATCATGATCTATCATTATGTCGGAATTCAGTGTTTGACCCTCATCTGATTGATTATCTGATATCTTCTGGTCTAGTTTTCGGTTATCTTCATGAGGTTCCACAACGTCTTTTAGTTTATCAGCTTTGTCATTGGCTTCTTCAGCTTTATAACATTCATTTTGTGGGTTAATGATTTCACCATGAACTGTTTGTAGTGTGTCTGTAATCGGTATTTGGCCATTCTCTGTTTCAGGTTTTACGGCTGCCAAATCGTTTACATTTGACGAATTATCGTCTGATACTTTCTTGTCTGTTGAATTATTTTCTGAATCGGTATTAACACGGACCTCATTGGATAATGTGAGCAAAAACCAATGTAACATTTTATCATCTCCATTGTCATTTGATTCTGAAGTTTTATTCATAGATGTTAACTCACATGAGTCAGTATGTGAATCAATAATTTCACTGTGAACTGTTTCATCAGGCTCCACAGCATCTATATGTGCATCTCCTTTCTTATTCGATTCTGAAGTTTCATTCATAGGTATCAACTCACATGAGTCAGTTTGTGAATCAATAATTTCACAACAAACTGTTTCATCAGGCTCCACAGCATCTATATGTACATCTCCTTTGTCATTTGATTCTGAAGTTTCATTCATGGGTGTCAACTCACACGAGTCAGATTGTGAATCAATAATTTCACTATGAACTGTTTCATTAGGCTCCACAGCATCTATATGTGCATCTCCTTTGTCATTTGATTCTGAAGTTTCATTCATAGGTGTCAACTCACATGAGTCAGTTTGTGAATCAATAATTTCACAAGAAACTGTTTCATCAGGCTCCACAGCATCTATATGTACATCTCCTTTGTCATTTGATTCTGAAGTTTCATTCATGGGTGTCAACTCACACGAGTCAGATTGTGAATCAATAATTTCACAAGAAACTGTTTCATCAGGCTCCACAGCATCTATATGTACATCTCCTTTGTCATTTGATTCTGAAGTTTCATTCATGGGTGTCAACTCACACGAGTCAGATTGTGAATCAATAATTTCACTATGAACTGTTTCATTAGGCTCCACAGCATCTATATGTGCATCTCCTTTGTCATTTGATTCTGAAGTTTCATTCATAGGTGTCAACTCACATGAGTCAGTTTGTGAATCAATAATTTCACAACAAACTGTTTCATCAGGCTCCACAGCATCTATATGTGCATCTCCTTTGTCATTTGATTCTGAAGTTTCATTCATGGGTGTCAACTCACACGAGTCAGATTGTGAATCAATAATTTCACTACGAACTGTTTCATCAGGCTCCACAGCATCTATATGTGCATCTCCTTTGTCATTTGATTCTGAAGTTTCATTCATAGGTGTCAACTCACACGAGTCCGTTTGTGAATCAATAATTTCACTACAAACTGTTTCATCAGGCTCCACAGAATCTATATGTGCATCTCCTTTGTCATTTGATTCTGAAGTTTCATTCATAGGTGTCAACTCACATGAGTCAGTTTGTGAATCAATAATTTCACAACAAACTGTTTCATCAGGCTCCACAGCATCTATATGTACATCTCCTTTGTCATTTGATTCTGAAGTTTCATTCATGGGTGTCAACTCACACGAGTCAGATTGTGAATCAATAATTTTACTACGAACTGTTTCATTAGGCTCCACAGCATCTATATGTGCATCTCCTTTGTCATTTGATTCTGAAGTTTCATTCATAGGTGTCAACTCACACGAGTCCGTTTGTGAATCAATAATTTCACTACAAACTGTTTCATCAGGCTCCACAGCATCTATATGTGCATCTCCTTTGTCATTTGATTCTGAAGATTCATTCATGGGTGTCAACTCACATGAGTCAGTTTGGGAATCAATAATTTCACAACAAACTGTTTCATCAGGCTCCACAGCATCTATATGTGCATCTCCTTTGTTATTCGATTCTGAAGTTTCATTCATAGGTATCAACTCACATGAGTCAGTTTGTGAATCAATAATTTTACAACAAACTGTTTCATCAGGCTCCACAGCATCTATATGTACATCTCCTTTGTCATTTGATTCTGAAGTTTCATTCATGGGTGTCAACTCACACGAGTCAGATTGTGAATCAATAATTTCACTACAAACTGTTTCATCAGGCTCCTCAGCATCTATATGTACATCTCCTTTGTCATTTGATTCTGAAGTTTCATTCATGGGTGTCAACTCACATGAGTCAGTTTGTGAATCAATAATTTCACAACAAACTGTTTCATCAGGCTCCACAGCATCTATATGTGCATCTCCTTTGTTATTTGATTCTGAAGTTTCATTCATGGGTGTCAACTCACACGAGTCAGATTGTGAATCAATAATTTCACAAGAAACTGTTTCATCAGGCTCCACAGCATCTATATGTACATCTCCTTTGTCATTTGATTCTGAAGTTTCATTCATGGGTGTCAACTCACACGAGTCAGATTGTGAATCAATAATTTCACTACGAACTGTTTCATCAGGCTCCACAGCATCTATATGTGCATCTCCTTTGTCATTTGATTCTGAAGTTTCATTCATAGGTGTCAACTCACACGAGTCCGTTTGTGAATCAATAATTTCACTACAAACTGTTTCATCAGGCTCCACAGAATCTATATGTGCATCTCCTTTGTCATTTGATTCTGAAGTTTCATTCATAGGTGTCAACTCACACGAGTCCGTTTGTGAATCAATAATTTCACTACAAACTGTTTCATCAGGCTCCACAGCATCTATATGTGCATCTTCTTTGTCATTTGATTCTGAAGATTCATTCATGGGTGTCAACTCACATGAGTCAGTTTGGGAATCAATAATTTCACAACAAACTGTTTCATCAGGCTCCACAGCATCTATATGTGCATCTCCTTTGTTATTCGATTCTGAAGTTTCATTCATGGGTGTCAACCCACACGAGTCAGATTGTGAATCAATAATTTCACTATGAACTGTTTCATCAGACTCCACAGCATCTATATTTGCATCTCCTCTGTTATACGATTCTGAAGTTTCATTCATGGGTGTCAACTCACATGAGTCAGTTTGTGAAGTTTCCAGTTTTCGGCTATCTTCAGATACTACATTATGACACTCACCATCCAATGCATTTATTGCTGGTTCAACAAACATATTTGAACATTCTTTTTGTATCGTTGTAGTTTTTACATCAACTGTCAACAGTTCAGTATTTAGCGTTTGTCTATTCTCTGTTTGATTATTTTCTTCCCTCAAATTTTGGCCATTTGACAAGTGATCATTAGGCACTACACTGTCCGGTTTTAGAATATTTTCTGATATAACATCATGATATTCATCACCCAAAATCTTTGGTTGTACATTTGGCGGTTCAATAATTTCTTGTTCAGCAGTCACTTTGTCAGTGGGTGGTATTTGGTTCTCCTGTGTCTCATGATATCCTTCAATCAATTGGTGGACATTTGATGACACAGCGGATATTTCTTTGACTTTCTGACGATTTTCAAAGACATCGTGACAGCCCTCATCCAAAGGTGCTAATTCTGGTTGAACCAATAAATTTAAACTTTGATTTTCCCGTCCAAATGCATCATCAGACACCTTGTCTTCGTCTGCATAATTTTTTTCTGATTTGATAACTTCATCCAAAGGTGTTAGCACTAGACTATTGGTTGCTATCTGGCTGACGACACCATTTCCTTCATTTTGGTAACCATTATTTTCTGATTTGACGTCAATTATAGGTCTCAACTTAAGTGGGAGTAACGTATCGTGATGTTGAGTTTGTGATTCAAGAACTTCACCATGAACTATTATGTCTTTAATCGATTCGTCATGTTGCTCTTTAGAGTTGATGTTATGACAGCTCACATTCAAGGACGCTAATGCCGGTTTCATCAACACATTTTGAAGTTCAATAGTTTCTAAACCAACTGCAATCAGGGCAGTCATTCGCCTTTGATCGGCATCTGTTTCATGATTTCCTTTGTTCAGATGGTGGAAATTTGAGACATCATTAGATACATCTCTGTCATTTCGTGGGTCAATAATTTCATCATGATCTATCACCACATCCGTAATCATTGTTTGGCAATCCTCTATTTCATGTTTTACTGACACCAAATCGTGGACGTTTGACGAGTTACTATTTTCTGACTCGGTATTAAGACAGTTCTCATTTAATGGCGTGAGTGTCAGTCCGAGTAACATTTTAAACGTTTCATTTCGTTGGTCAATGATTTCAGGTAAACTGTGGTCTGGATACTTTTCAAATTTGACAGTTTTGACCTCTACATTATCTGATTCTTGAGAATTAGCATCATCAATAACAGGTTGCATGGCCCTTATTTCGTCCAGCTCAATATTGGACTGATCAATTGGCTGAATTATTGGAAGGTGAACATCAGATTCTTTGGATGAATCAACAACAGATTCTTCAATGATGGTTAGACTCATATTATCTAGTGAAGTGATTTCATCGTTTCCACAAAGAGTGTGTTCGGTTTTGACAGTGCATTCAATTGATTCGCTAGCAGTCATATTTTTGTTTATGAAGGTTTCTTGGGAATCGTTTACACCATCGGATACACAATTATTTTCAGAATTCGTAACTACTGAATCCGTTGTGGCTTTCTTTTCAACTTCACTATTCTGATAGTTAAAGGTTCCAATTGTACATTCATGTTTCACTATTTCAGTCCCAGTTTTGTCCCATATTTGACAATCTTCTTTCATTTCATTCTGCTCTTGGATATCGTTACTTTTATTTGAATTATCCTCAATTGATTCAATCGTTTGATCAACATTACTGCATTTATCAATATTCATTTCTTCTAACCCAACAGTTTTGTTCTGGGCTTCTGAATCATAACACTCACTAATAGCAGACGAATTGTTTTCGTAACCCTCAGATATAGATATTTGATCAACTGCTCCATCTTCCGGAATTGTGTCAAGTTCGACGTCAACTTCTGGATAAACCACGATATCTAATTCTTCGCCATATGAGCGATAACTCTGTAACCCTGCAATGCTGTATTGATCAATCAGTGTATTTAGATCGACAATAAAGCGATTGCTCACATCCATATGACAATTGATATCATATTCTGGGAATGTGATATCTTGGCTTCTATCCTCCTCATCAATAATTGAAACATATTCTTCAGCGGGCGTGACTTTGTTTCCAAGTTTTTCCACGATCAAAGCGGAAGGTTTTTTTTCAATTATGGTTGACTCACGTTTCCTATAATATTTTTTCATTATTTTACTGTAATCAAATACCAATTCAGACTCTTGAGCTTCTACAAAATCCCGTTCATCAATAAGTATTACCGAGTTATATTCTAGGGTGTTGGCCATTTTAATTTCGGAAAGTTCTACACTACGCGTGTCATCAGTTTGTAATTGTTCTGCATCATCATTTAATGTGGTTCTTTTACCCTGGACTGCCACCTCACATTTATCTGTGACTCTATTTTTTGCGTTCAACTTAGTTGGATGATCATTCAATGTCAATTTTTCGTTTATCAATATAATAGTATCATTTACATCATCTCCTTCCTTTGTTGTGCTGTAATCGATTAATTCAGAAGCTTCTATATAGTGTACATCAGTACTGGAATGTTCCAAAACTGGAGTTTCACTGCTTTGGATTGGTATAGTAATTTCTTCATGTGCTGAGCTCTCTTTCTCTGAATCTTTCAACTCTACAACACCATTATTAGTGAGGATTTCATTTTTATCATGTTGTACTTTCATCATATCAGAATCGGGATCATTTTTCTGGACGGTAATTTCTTGATCATTAACATTTAGTTCATCACCACAAATAGACACTATTTCATCGTTCATATTATTTTTCAAATCAATTTCATTCTCTTCATCGCTTGAAAGATTACCTTGATCAATGGAAGCTGTCAAATGATTACCACTAGAAATGGCAGTCACTACTTTGCTATCATCACTTGTGATGTGCTGGCGATCATCATGTTCCATAGAAATGACTTCATTGTCGTCAGTTGGCACTACTGTTTCATGATAATCAAAACAAATAGCGGCACTCTGTTGATCATTTAAATCAACACCTTGACGATCGGTTTCCAAGTGGTCTATTTCTGCGTCAACTTCTTGATGACAGACCATTGATTTGTCTTTAATCATCATTGGAAGGTCTTCACAGTTGCCAGTTGATTCAACAATATTACTGTCGATATCAAAAGATTTTACAGTACTGATTTGGCTGTCCCTATCACTGTCGTGTAATTTAATTTGTTGGCATTGAATAATGACATATTCTACATCTCTCGTTTGATCGGCTTCACTGTCAAGCTGAATTGTTCCTCGGTTTTCATCATCCATTTCATAATTACGAGTTTCAATTGTTGGTGCTTCAGCATTTTCTGTATCTAGATCAATATTACTATCATTTGAACTGGTAAGTAAGTCGGTAGATTGTACGATTTCTCCATCAATGCCTGTATGACATTCAAAATTATTTTGGGATTCATTTTGGTTAGTATCACAACTCAAATTTACATCAGAATCATATTCTTGATTTGCGTAAATTAGATAATCTTGCGCAAGATTTGAATCACTAGTATTGGAGTCTTGTCCTATGATTTCCTGATGATCAATAAACAAACTTTTATTAACGAGCGATTGATCAGTTTTTTCAGTAAACTGTAAAACATTTCCTTCTTGGTCGATTATTAAATTGTCATTTGAAGCCATCGAGCTATTATTTTCCTCATGTGATACTACCGTTTCTCGGCTATCAGTGGTCAAACCGTCATCGCCATCTGTGATAATATTTTCTTGACTATCACTAACGGAGAGTTGCTCATCTTTTTCGTCATATAGATCTTCTTGATAGTCTACCGTTGAAGGTTCATTGATCTCGCTACAACTTTCATCGGTTGCATTTGTGGAATCTTCTTTAGTAATGAATTCTACCTCACTTTCTTGAATATCATTGGTTGAATTTTCATATTCAAGTAATTGGTTATCTTGTTCACTATCTTCTTTCACTGTCTCTTGGTGATCAATGGGTATTTCAAATTCTTCAGTATCATATTCTGTATCATTATCATTATGACAGTAAACGTACCTTACATAAACATCTTTGATTTCGACATATCCATCACTTTCACTTTCATTGTCATGGCAAGAAAGTCTGGTTTGTGAACTTTCTTCATCTATCAATTCTTCCTGATCGCACTTTACAGTTTCCATACTTCCACCATCGTCTTCTTGAATTTCTTGTTCATCAGAAATGAGAATTTGTGAATCTATGCTTTTTTCCCCTTCAAGCATTGCCTTTTCAGTATTCAAATGGGTGTCGTAATTAAATTCTTCTTCATTTTCCAAATGGACGGTGAACACTTGATTCTTAACATCTAATTGGGACACATGATCACCATTTATGCATGCGCTGATATCGTTTTTGTTTACGCAAACGTTGACTGGTATCAAAGAAGCATCATCAAAATCAATTTCTTGTCTGTCAATTTCATCATCGGTGTTTTCATAGTGTTCTTCAGTTACTTGAAGAATTTTAGGATGATTGGCACGACAATCATTTTCTGTCATCATTTCTGGACAATCAGGATTTGAACCATCACTTTCTGTATTTGAAACGGCACTAATGAATATTGGAGGATTGCTTCCAGAATTTTTCAATTCATTAACTTCTAAATGTCTATCAATCATAATTTCTTGTCGACGATTGTTTAAAGTATCATCCATAGATTTTACATGTTCCTGAAGTCTGTTATCTACACTGAGTTCATCTTTTAATCCCACTTCTTTCCGGTCAAGAAAAGATGAATTATTTTCGGTATCATCTGATCTACTATGAGGTGATCTTTTAATTTCTTCATTAGGTTTTAAATTGACAGCCATTGGAGCAATGGTTTTCTGCAACTCTGCATCGGAATCAGGATGAACATGAGAGTCATTTTTTGTTGCAATGTTTTTGTGATACGTCTCGTAGTGATTATCACTCGGTGTTTGAACTTCATTTTCTGTCAATTTTAACTCGCCATCAGTATACAAATAATCAAGATCATTATCGTCAACCATAAAATCTCGCAGAGTGTTGTTATTGCTTCTCTGATGACTGAGCGATGCTGGTATAATTTTAATATTATTTCTGTGAACTTTATCATCATCGTGATTGCCAAAACCGCCATGATCGACAATACTGAATTGATCATTGACGAGTAACGACGTAAAATTTTCCGTATTCTGTTCTTCAATATCGACATATTCTAAATGGCCGTCAACATCATTTTGGTGGACAGCATTTTGTGGGTCTATACTTAATCGATTTAAAGAATTACTTAAACTACTGGTATCTCCAGAAGTAACGTTAACTCGGTGTCTATAATGTTTTCCTGATTGTTGGTGAGGGATTTTAGAACTACTGTGAAGTTTTTGTGAATCATTTTGATGAACTTCTTTATCATCATTTGTTTTGGAATCAGGTTCACTATTTTGAGTTGCATTTTTACTATCGCAGCTGTCATCGATATTACCACTTGTCTTATATTCACAATTTAAAATATCACGATGCTCATTAGGGATCAAAGTGCTTTGAATGTCAGTTCCAAAATTTTCAGGATTGAGAAGGTCACTGTCTTCATATTGCCCGGCGATTTCCTGCAGGTCTATGTTGAAGTAATCATTGACATGCATCTGCGAGTAACTTTCGCAGATTTGTTCTTCAAGATTAATATGTTGGGAGTGTAGAAGATCGGTGCTCAATAATGAGAGCATGTCGTTTTCTTCATCTATTGCCATTTCGTCAATCATGGGACAGTCTCGGATGCCGCGCAAAAACATGGCTTCCTGTTCATTGACGCTGTCACTGTCTTCGTTAATTCCGTGTCTCTCGGTCTTATCTTTGACTCTGTCATCACTCCGACGACCGAGCAAATCACTTCTGCTGTATTCTGTTTGAACAGAAGTCGGTTGTGACAGTCGTGAATCTGGAACACTGGCACTGCCCACCTGCCTGATATCTTCATCGGATACTACAGGTGTCAAGACGGGAGTACGTTCCTTTTGAGTGAGCGTAATCGGTGCAGTGCTGCAACTGTTCAAGCTATCTTCTTTAGTTTTTATGAAACGTTTTAAATTAGCAAAATAGTCAACAATTAAATGACTTTTTCTGGTTTCAATAGTTTTCTGTACCGGCTTATCAGCTGGCACCTGCGACTCTACGGCGTCGTTTACCTTTCCTATAGTTTCCTCGATTTGGGCTGGTTTAGTTTTATGGTGAGTATGTTTTTCAACATGTTTTTTCAAATCCTGCTTGCTTAAATAATTGGAAGTGCACAGTTTACATGGATAAATTTTTGCATCTGAATGTGATTTCTTATGTTCTCTCGCATCCGGCTGCGTCTTTTTGGTTCTATCGGTATCTGGCTTTTCAGGAGTTTTTTTATGCCTTTCCACAATCATCTGTACTTCTTTACATTTTTCATTATCCATCTGTAGTTTTCTCTGTTTTTTAAGATCTTCCAGTGCCTTTTTATTTATTTCCGAATCCATTTGTACATTTTTTTGTTTTTTCACATCCGCCTTTTTATGAACTTCCAATTCAATCTGTACACTTTTTTGCTTTTCCGGATTCTCCAGAACTTTTTTACGTTTTTCCAAATGTACCAGTGACTTCTTCTGTTTGTCCACATCTACTTGCGTATGTCTATGTTTTTCTAAATCCTCCTGAGCTTTTTTCTGTTTTTCTACATCTATATGTACTTTTGTCAGTTTTTCCACTTTTGATTGTCCCTTTTTATATTTTTCCAAATCCACATGCTCTCTTTTCTGTTTATCCACATCTGCCAGGCTTTTTTTATGCTTCCCTGCATTACCCTGTGCCTTTATCTGTTTTTCAGCATTTTCGTGTATCTTTTTATGTTGTTCCAAATCCACCTGGTGTTTTTTCTGTTTATCCACATCGGCGTGTGCCTTATTACGTTTTTCTGTATTCACCTTTGGCTTTATCTGTTTTTCCACTTCCACCTTTCTGAGTTTCTCTGAATCTATCTGCGGCTTGTTCTGCTTTTCTGCACCTACCTTCACCTTTTTCTGCTTTTCTACATCAATCTGTGTCTTCTTTGATCTTTCTGTATCATCCACCCGTGCCTTTTTTTGTTTTCCAGTATCTACTTGCACTTTCTTGTGTCTTTCTGTGTCATCCTGGGTTTTTTTGCTTTTCCCAGTATCTGCCTGTGCTTTTTTATGTTTTTCCACATCTACTTGGGTCTTTGTGTGTTTTTCCACATCTGTCGGTGATTTTTTATATTTTTCCACACCTGTCTGTGTCTTTTTGTATTTGGCTGTATTTGTCTGCGGTTTCTTCGGTGTTTCCACATTGACCTGGCTCTTCTTGTATGTCTCTGCTTTCGCCGGCACTTTTTTTTGTTTTTCCACATTTGCCTGAAGTTTTTTCTGTTTCTCTGCATCATACTGCGAAATTTTGTGTTTATCTGTATTTGCCTGCACTTTTTTCTGCTTTTCCGTATTCACCTGCGTTTTCTTGGGTCTCTCTGCATCCGTATGTACTATTTTCTGTTTTTCTGGCTCTACCTTCACCTTCTTATGTCTCTCTGCATCAGCTTGGGTCTTTTTATTTTTCCCAATATCCGACTGCAACTTTTTGGGTTTTTCAGCGTCCGCCTGCGAAAGTTTTTGTATTTCAGCATGTATCTGCGTCTTTTTGTGTCTCTCTGCATCAGCCTGGGTCTTCTTATTTTTTCCGGCATCTGCCTGAGTCTTTTTATATTTTTCAGCATCCGCCTGCGTCTTTTTGTACTTTTCTGCATCTTCCTGTATCTTTTTGTGCCTCTCTGCATCCGTTTTCCGCTTCTTGTGTTCTGATCTCTTGGAGATGAGCTCGAAACACAAGTCGCACAGGTACAGCTTCTCTCCCTCTTGTATTACCATGTGACATTGTAGAATTAGCCTAAAATTTTAAGAGATTTCAACATAAAATATCTATCGATTGAAAATTACTAATTTCCTGAAATAATGTAACTTTTATGATACTTATTATCAACTACATATATAGGATAGGACACTAATGCTTCAAATACATTATCATTACGTTACATGCTGTCACAGTAAGCTGCCGCTACGAGAAACAATGTGTAAAGTCGTTTTTCTTGGTATTTAAAATGTTTTTAGACCGGTGCTCACATCCCATAGCTCATTTTGAACCTTTAAACAAACATTGTCGATTCGCAAAATTTGCTGAAATGGCCAGAACAACAATGAGGACACCTCATGCGTATCGCGCTACATCACCAACTGCATGACTCAATGAACACATAGAATCTGTTAAAATAAATTGAAATTACCATGAATAATTAATAATATTTCAAAATACTAATAAATTAATTAGAGTCGGCACTTTCCATAGTTGACTTTATAGAGATAGTGATTATTCAAAATACTCTGCGGAATGATGAAACTATAGACTAAATTTGTCGCGGTGACAACATGTGACGTGATCATAATGTAATCGATGCATAACTCTACTACAAAACAACAGAACATTATTAAATTGTCACCAAGAAAACTAAATATTGTATTGTCATAAAATTGTTTTTTACTCAATTCTTTTTGTAGAATAATTAAATCTCCTTAAGGCTATACCTCAGCTGGGGCACGGTCTAAAACGATCGTGACTACGCGACATGAAGATTGTGCAAACGACGCATGTCGAACGAAATATAATTTGTCATATAAATCTAACATGCGTTCTGTTTATTGTTCTATTAGTAACAATAATAATATATTCATTGACATGTTTTCTTTTTCAAGTAAATGGGTAACGTTTTTAGTCATCTTTACACGATTTAAGAATTAATAACCCCGTCGCCATCACGAAACAAATTGACGTATTCACACCTCGATGTTCGCTCTCCGATTGCCAGCGAGTCCAAAATTTCGTCGCACCCATAGTTGAAAATTATTTGCCGTTTGACTGAAGTATCGTCTTAAATAAACATAATTTAAAAAAATGAAAAAGTTTCATTGTGGTTAACAATTCAAGAGTAGTACGAACTGTACTTCAGGTTAAACGGTGTACTTGGGATCCAACAGTCATTGAAATGAAGAAGTACACTATATTACCAGCTCATGGACAATCGCTCAGATCACTGTCCTCATTTCGACACCTCCCAAGTATAAGGTCGTAACTGCAAAATGGTACTTTTCAGTAGTACGATTTTAATAAATTTTAATGGCAACACAATGTTAATTCTTAATGCTGTAAATCGTAATTTTTTAATTGATTGATATATGAGTCGCCTATTTCCAAAGTTCACAATTGTCCATTTTGTTTGATTTAGAGATATTCAAGAAAAACGTGAAAAAATAAATTTCTCTTTTTTTAATCAAATTCAAATAAATATAAGCTTGCGAAAAACACATTGTTTTCTAAAATATCATACACAGTTTTTGAAATATTTAAACATTTGTCTTGGACAAGAAGATTTTTGACACAAGTTTTATGGACTTGATGCATTTTGGCAATGTTTTTATGGACAAGGTGAATTATGGTAAATCGTGTATGGAACCTGTACATGAAAAAAAATAATTTCTCTTTTTTTAATCAAATTGAAATAAATATATGCTTGCAACACATTGGTGCAACTTACTTTAAACGTTAATTTGATATTGATTGGTACCAAATATCTGACAATAGCTTAACCCTTTGATTAGTATCGCCGCACGTATGCGGCGACACTGTAGTAATCCAAATAGAGTATCGCCGCGTATGTGCGGCGACACCGTTTCATTCGAAATTTTCAATAATAATAGATAATAATAGAATAATTTCGATGTAATTATTATTTACAGACAACACAAATACATTTATCATCAATTTTTAGATGTTATTATAAAATAAATATTTGTTTCTAGTGAGAAAAAAATACGTAAATAAACGCAACTATTACGAACAAAATCTAATTCCGTAAAATTCCTACATCCCCTTTTATTCTCTTTTGAAAAAAAATTTAAATTCTACCATCAGAAACAGATGTTCTGTCGAAGATTCCAGGCCCAAATTGGAAACAACTATGTGTTCAAAATTTTATAAATTATTACGAAAATATTTTTTTATGCATAGCAATTTCAGTTTTCAGTTCTGTTTGGATCCCAAATATGTAGAAATTCATTTATACATATAATATGTCTACAAATTATTATAAAAAATATTATTTTCAAAAGTTTCCAATACAGCTCTATTTTGTTTACATTTAGATAACCAAACGCGGCGGCGCGACAAGAATAAGGGCCATACATGTGTCCCACATTTCAATTTTTTTCACACTTGTTGACAGCTTGATTGCTTTCGGGTCATTAGGTATCGTTGTTTCAATCACTCAAGAGAGATTCAAATATTATGCCGATTTTAGGTAAATCTCACCCTCTGCACAACCCTTAGCAAAATATTTGGATATTATTTAGTTTTTTGCTTGAAGTCGGATTGCATGCATTGAAATTGGATCGCGATAATAATTATTCGATATTATTTATTTTGTGATTTTGCCATTTTATATCTATTTTTTACTATTTTTATTACACAATATATTATAGCGGTGTTTCCCAACCAGTGTCGCGAGAGCAAAGTATAGTAAAAGCAAGGTCAGTTGTTCTCAACATTTTATAAAAATATAAATTTTTATAAAATATATATTTTTATAAAACTATATTACTACTTGCATAGTAAATTATGGTCAAATAAATTGAGTGATTCTCAACATTTCATAAAAAGTTTTTTTTCTAAATAATTTTACCTCAGACTTTTTTCGAATGATTATTATTACACCTATTATAATTATTTTGATTGTATAATAAATTTAATTTTCTACAATTATTATTATTATACTTACTATTCTTATTTTGGTTGGATAGTAAAATATTGTAAAATAAATTCAGTGGTTCTCAAGATTTTATAAAAAGATTTTTTTTTCTAAATTCACCTCATATATTTTGTTCCAGCGATTGATATTCTACTATAATTATTTCGATTATATAGTAGACTATAGCAAACCAGCGGTTTCCATTTTTTGTACTTTATTTAATTTTTTTTCAAATGTTTATTATTATTCTGTTCTAATTTTGATTGGATATAATGAAATAAATTTAGCGGCTCTCAACATGTTATAACAAGAAATCTTCTTCTTAGTGTATCTCACATTTTTTTACATTGATTGTTATTTTGCCCTGCTAAATTTCAATTATGAAAAAGTTGTTCCTGTCATTTCAAAAACCTCTAATAAAATTATGAAAAAGTGTAAACAATAAATGCATAACAATGATAAATAGTGTACTTGTGCAAGACAGAAACTGTTGAACAGACTGATATATTTCAAGTATCTACCTAGGTAAGTTTATATAATAAGACTTTATCTATACCTACTTTCTTTTGCAATATATTGCAATATAAAAATATTCTTTTTGGTGATGAGAGTCAGAAAATATGTTTTACTATATTTTACTATGTAAGAAAAACAAGAGTAGCAAGTGTGAGATAAATTTAGATAAAAAAATATTTTTATAAAATGTACTGCAATTGATTTACTATAGTTTATTACACAATAAAAATAATTTTTATGAGACCTAATTACCATTGGGAAAAGTGCGGGATAAATTTAGAAAAAAAATCTTTTTATATAAATTGTTGAGAGCCGCTGATTGATTTACTATATAGTTTATAACGCATTCGAAATAACTATTATATAATATAATAATTACCATCGGAATAAGTGCAAGATAAACTTTGAAAAAAATCTTTTTATAAAATGTTTAGAACCACTGAAATTGATTTTTATTATGTAATCGAAATATAGTCATAGTATATTACCGCAAACACTGTCTTTTTACTTAGCAGGGCAAAATAATAATGCTTGAAAAAAATTGTGAGGTAAACTGAGAAAAAGATTTCTTGTTATAAAATGTTGAGAACCGCTAAATTTATTTCATTATATTACTATCCAATCAAACTAACAACAGTATAATAATATCTAATCATTTGAAAAAAAAAGAAATTTCTTATAAGTACAAAAAAAATGGGAGCCGCTGGTTTGCTATATACTATATAATCGAAATAATAAATTATAGTAGAATAACAATCGCTGGAACAAAATATAAGAGGTGCATTTAGAAAAAAATATCTTTTTATAAAATCTTGAGAACCACTGAATTTATTTTACAATATTTTACTATCCAACCAAATTTAGAATTATAAAAAATTAAATTTATTATGCAATCAAAATAATTATAAAAGGTGCAATAATAATCATTCGAGGAAAGTCTGAGGTAAAATTATTTAGAAAAAAAACTTTTTATGAAATGTTGAGAGCCACTGAATTTATTTGACTATAATTTACTATCCAAGTAGTTATATAGTTTTATAAAAATATATATTTTATAAAAATATATTTTTATAAAATGTTGAGAACAACTGACCTTGCTTTTACTATACTGTGCTGTTGCTGCACTGGTTGGGAAGCACTGCTATAATATATTGTGTAATAAAAATAGTAAAAAATAGATATAAAATGGCAAAATCACAAAATAAATAATATCGAATAATTATTATCGCGATCCAATTTCAATGCATGCAATCCGACTTCAAGCAAAAAACTAAATAATATCCAAATATTTTGCTAAGGGTTGTGCAGAGGGTGAGGTTTACCTAAAATCGGCATAATATTTGAATCTCTCTTGAGTCTTATTATATAAACTTACCTAGGTAGATAGTTGAAATATATCAGTCTGTTCAACAGTTTCTGTCTTGCACAAGTACACTATTTATCATTGTTATGCATTTATTGTTTACACTTTTTCATAATTTTATTAGAGGTTTTTGAAATGACAGGAACAACTTTTTCATAATTGAAATTTAGCAGGGCAAAATAACAATCAATGAAAAAAAATGTGAGATACACTAAGAAGAAGATTTCTTGTTATAACATGTTGAGAGCCGCTAAATTTATTTCATTATATCCAATCAAAATTAGAACAGAATAATAATAAACATTTGAAAAAAAATTAAATAAAGTACAAAAAATGGAAACCGCTGGTTTGCTATAGTCTACTATATAATCGAAATAATTATAGTAGAATATCAATCGCTGGAACAAAATATATGAGGTGAATTTAGAAAAAAAAATCTTTTTATAAAATCTTGAGAACCACTGAATTTATTTTACAATATTTTACTATCCAACCAAAATAAGAATAGTAAGTATAATAATAATAATTGTAGAAAATTAAATTTATTATACAATCAAAATAATTATAATAGGTGTAATAATAATCATTCGAAAAAAGTCTGAGGTAAAATTATTTAGAAAAAAAACTTTTTATGAAATGTTGAGAGCCACTGAATTTATTTGACTATAATTTACTATCCAAGTAGTTATATAGTTTTATAAAAATATATATTTTATAAAAATATATTTTTATAAAATGTTGAGAACAACTGACCTTGCTTTTTCTATACTGTGCTGTTGCTGCACTGGTTGGGAAGCACTGCTATAATGTATTGTGAAATAAAAATAGTAATAGTAGGTACATAATAAAAAAATATTCTAAAAACTTGTAAATTAACCCAAAATAAAATACTTAATAAAAGAAAATCTTCAAAATTAACTCACTCCCGAGATGTATATTCTAAATATTTAACTCACTAATCAAAGGGTTAATATCAGATATTTGATAGGTACAACTTGATACTTCCGAGCACTGGCCAGAATTTTATATAAATATTTGCAAAATAATTGTTATATTTTGTGTTTTTTTAGACACAATACTTTATAGCCATCTATTTCCGGTACAATATCTCCCAGTGAACTGTGATATGGTCAACTGCATACGTACAAATTTTCCAAATACGATTGACATGATGTCATCATATTAAAAGTTAGAGCCAAGTTATTATACTACAGACCTGTCAAATTTTTTGCCACAAATGTCGCACTGATGCGGTCGTTCTGCCTTGTGGATCACGATATGAGAAGTGAGCTCCACTTGACTGGTAAACTGCTTCGAACATATTGGACATGTAATCTTCTTGACCTCTGTAATTATACAAAACCGAGTTTTATTAATCTGAGTTGTCAAAAGGGTGCTGAAAGACGGTTGACATTCTGCCAATCAATAATTTGCACTGCCCTAAGTTGGTATCATTGAATCAATTAGCAAGATGGCAAATGATTCGTGGTGGATTCTGCTAATGAAGTCACACATGTTGTTCTTCAATGTGTATTTGGAGCACGGACAGTGCCACTGGACATATGGACTAGGCAAAGGATGGTAAATAGGATTTGATTTTTTTTAATATCTGCCTTTTTAGGTCTACACAATTCATGATATAATCTAATTATTTATTTCTTCGGCATTCCGATTCATCAATTTGGGAGAGCCGATGACATTCCTATTCTATACATTTTCACATGTTTGCAAATTTTTCTGTCCAAATAGGATTAGATTACAAATCAATAATTTCAGTACATATACATCAACATGATTTCGCTTTGATTTTATATTTTCCGCTATATATCGTTTTGAATATTAAAAAATTAAATTTTGACGTGTTTTCGAAAACTAGCATGCCACGTATTTGCCATCGCCGAACTAGGCGATTATTTTAACCTACCTTTTAAGTAAAATAGACTAAAGACATTACAAAGTAAAAAGTAAACAGACACATCTCTCGTCAGAATCTACAAGTATGGAATTAAGATTTGTATCAAAGATAAAAAATATCATCATCCGACCACGTCCGATTCTAATAAGATCATATGGGCCTCCACAGAATGGAGGTTTGTATTAAGAGATTTTTGTTTTTACGATAAATGGATGACAACCACTTGCTCAACCTATTACCTCTATACTCCGATTCATACACAAATTGAAAAACAATATGTACTTACCAGACCCAGGATTCCGGCACCCATATTTTTTCACCTATGCCGGATTGTCAGAAATGCCGGATTATTGGATTTCTATAGGAAATAATTCTATCACAATCAAAGTCGGGCAACTGCCGAGCGAACGGCTCTCCGCTCTAATCCGGCAGTTTAATGTGAAACCTGCCGGATTATAGAACAGGAGAGCTGAGTTGCAAAATTCCGGACTATTGGACGTGCCGGATTGGTGAATGCCGGATTACTGAGCGCCTGCTGTATTGTGTTTATACAATTATTTTATTAGGAATTCAGATTTACTTTGTATGGCCGTCGGGTCGGGCCTCATGCATGGACTGTTGTTGTGTTAAAAATATAGATGAATGCTTGCTATGCACGCACCTCGGGACTACAATATAAAAATCTGTCTTTTTTGTGATTGGAACAGCCTGACTCCTGCCGCAAAAGACCAATATCTCAGGTCAATGCATTTACATAAAGCGGCGTTTCTTAACCTTTTTGATCTGCAACCTAATTTAGGGTAATAATTTCGGTTCGCGACCCAAGATAAAATAAATAAAATAGCATGAACTGAAATTTTTTTTTTTTTTATTATTTTGATAAACAGCATTTGATCCTATTAATGTGAACCCTGGCTTCGGATAACCTTTGAGAGCTCATCAAAGTTTGGTGTTATATTAGACAGGCTGCATCCTAGGTCTTCTTCTGGCTGTAGTCTTATTTCGAAATTTGGATTTTATTACACTCAAAGCAGAAAATCCTGATTCGCACATGTATGTTGTTGCAAAGGGCAGTAGAACTTTCAGTGCTTCGTTTACAATTATTTTCATTTTTTAAATTCAACCAAAGAGCACACAAAGACTCGGGGCTTTTGCTAAAAGAGTAGCGAAGTGTTTCGTCACCTTGTATTACACATGAAACGTTAACGTTAAACAGTGTTGCCAGAATATTGTATTCAATACAATATTCTTGCCGGCATATATACTATAAATGCCGTCAAGAATATTGTTCTGTTGAGAATATTTCGCAACCCACTAAATATACCAATCGATCCAATTTTGGGTCGCAACCCATAGGTTAAGAAACACTGACATAAAGGATTCGTTTTACAGACTAAGAACAAAATGAAAAAGTTGAACTTTTCTAATAATCCAGTTTACTTCTCGGATAAGAATGATTAATTGTTTTAACTCACCAGTATGAGAAAGCTTGTGGATCTTGAGCAGACTCTGAGATGAGAAGCGTTCCGTGCAGACATCGCATTTGTGTGATTCTTCTCTCGTGTGGACATTGGCGTGAATGGCGAGTCCCCTACACAGATACAAGCGAAATTACAGCATATACAACGACATTAGATTGTCACATCATGGTTAAGTATAGTCACTTATCAAAATATAATAAATAATATTAGATAAGGTTACTGTAATGGTGAACATGACTAACTTACCTAAAAGTGAGCCAACTACTATTAGTATGTAGAGGTGAACACGACTAACATAGGCTAAAGTGAGCCAAGTGACATTAATAAGTAAAGGTGAAGTAAACCCACCCCTTTTATTATCTTATTACAATCAATATTATCCATAAATACTTTTTTTCTATTTGTTTATGTAATAAACTTCCATTTAATATAAAAAAATGAATACAGTTCCATACAAAAAATAATGTAAAAAGTTCGTTAAACTAAAATCTTCAATAATAAAGTTTCACCATTATGTCACTTGGCCTACTTCACTTCTTGTGGGCTCATAATATGAGAACATATTATGTTCTGTCTCGTTCACTGAACTAACAGCCTATAATAATAAATTAATATATGTGCTTTAAACATATACCTACTAGTATTTTACGTCCATAAAATATTATGTCGAATAATCCATAGAGGGAAAGTGACAATGATATTCATGTTGGCGAAGTGACCAGTGGGGACTAAAACTATAAAGCCTATTTTTGTGTGTCACGTCATTTTGACACTTAAGATCTACATTCTGATACAGGATATTTGTCAATTGAATTAAGTACTTCGAAGAATTATATGACAATATATACAAGAACTTCGTGTGGTCAGACCAGTGGCGAAGGGTGGAGGTAGGTTGTTAAGACCCGACATAAACAATACACTAAACTTTGTCACTTGAACACACAAACATTGAACTAAGACTATATAGATAGTGTATGTTAGATATTAAAACTCAATTAAACCCTGCCTAATCCAAGCCATAGTAGTAGATATTTTATGGATAGAAGAATAGATTATTTATGATTTTTTGTTCAAATAAAATTTATTACAAATTAAAATAATAAATTCAACATGCAGAACCTATATGTTACTATGGTAAACCATTTATAGGGAACAAAAAATGCACATAATATGGGTCAAATGAGGTACGCCGGTTGCTGACCCCTGATCTATATTATTGACTGTTGAAAATTTTATTGCTAAGTTTCTCTTCATCATCCTTTTCGACTTTATACTGCGGAAGTCAATACCACGTAAGGTGCCATCAATCGCTACCGTAGAGCTACATTGCATGAATGCAAGCGTTGAACACATGACATTTTGCACTGAGTTAAATACTACCGCATTATTCCTATTGGAATAATGAGCTCTCTTTCCGAAGTGATTTGAATACCTAGGGTGTATACATGTAAATTATAGATATGTAATTCGCCTCAACACAGTTTAATGTGAGCTGTTGTATCAGAAAGAGAGGGGCGTATAGTATTGACATAAATAAAAATACACGTTGTTCGTGGAGCATTTCACCATGAAGTAAGTAGTACACAATATGTTATAAAACCATTTAGATGCGATGTGTGTTTGCAGACAGTAATGTTATTAGATTCAATAATTTGATATTGATTGTTATCATATATTTGATAATAGCACGTACTTTTGAATCATTCAGAATTCTATAATATATGATAATATGACTGTATTTATAATTAACTTACATACCTGTTTTCTTCTGCCTTTACCTTATATCACAATGGTTTTTTTACATATATTTTAACAGTTTTATTTAGACATTGAATTTACTTCAATGTTATACGGCAATCTGTTTCCGATACAATAGTTCACGGTGAACTATGATACAGTGAACTGCATACGTACAGTTTTCTGGAAATCTATTAACACAGGCTATCGTTAATCAAAGAGCAATGTTTTTTGGGACAGGTGCTAGTGCACGCAATGCTCGCTTGCTATGTAATTATTTTCAGGTCAATACAAAACAAACAGTTGTGCAGTTTGTCTATTATCTACTGAATAGCCCTAAAAAGGGTTTCGAATAAAATAATGTCATCGGTGTGTTCTAGGTAGTCGCCGTGGAAACTTATCCCTAGGTCAGGTGGAATTAAATTCTGCAGTATGAAGTCGAAAAGGACACAACCCTCTCCAGTTAGTTGTGACTTCTAACCATCGTGCGACAGCATTATCACCACTTCTGAAACAGCGCAAAATCTGTCCACAAATATTTTCAATTATTGTCACAGTTTCGGGTGGGAGCCCATAAGCACCCAGCATCCTCCAGCCGACATGCCAATGAACTGATTAGCGTGTGACCACACGTGACCGAGAAGATGTTGGAGATTGTAGATTTGTGTAACTTTACAACGTCGATCCGTCATCACATCGACGTTATTGCCAGGCAACTGAATGAATTCCAAACGGATTCGATGAGTAACTCATGATGTCATATAATTGTAACCATATTTAAAACTATAAAATAGGGTACAATCAACAATTTTTCCTTTCGCCTCTTTCAACAGCAAATGGCACTAGATTATTTTAGTCATATTATAATAAGAAAATATGCCTTAAAAGATAACTAAATGCTAAGAATACATTTTAATCTATAACTATGTGGAATTTTTTATATCATATTACAGTTTATGTTTCCATCCTAAGATTTCATGATTTGAAACTAGCTTAAGTTAGTTATGTTGACCATCAGTCTGTTTTTGAGTGTCCTTTATTTTAAAAACCATACTTTCTTTAAATTTTAATGAAGACATAAAACTATGTATGTTGCGCTGCGCAGCGGTTTTTACATAATCCTATTTTTTCTTAGAATTTAGCCGGTTAACCGCGTAAAATTACCTGGTTTTCAGTTAGTTTAGAAACCCGTGAATACTCGTTTAGCTGGTTTAAACAGGTTTAGAAGCTCTAGGTGGAGGTAGGCTGGATTCGACATAAATAGTGCACACTAAACTTTACCAGTCATACTTATTTGTTTTCACTGAACTAATAATACAATTTGCAGAAGGTGCTGGTTAGTTTTTAAAATTAAATTAAACCCTGCCTAATCCAAGTCATAGTAGATAAAAAAATATTCATTTATCTAAAAAATACCTCCATGCATTAAACCATACATAATTTTGGATATTTTTTATGCATAGAAGAATATTTCTGACAAAGAAAATATGGTCACCTCAGCCATAGTAACAATAATATCAGATTACACAATGGTATGTCTGTGTGCCTGTGTCAACAACTAAATCATTTTATTTTGCATTTTGCAATTTTTCGAGACATTTGATATTTCGCAATGTCAATTTATTTGCAAATACATATATGTATGTATGGTGGGCAGCCTTAAGAATGTACCAAGGTGATGATAGTGCATAATATTTCATGATTATATTGGTTGAGACTTTCACAGTTTTCTGTCATTGTAATTTGTTTTTAGGTTCTTCGTCGACATTTGGACTCATTGCAGAGGTCATTCTCAAGATATCGTAATGTATTAAAATATAATTCTTGTCTATTCTGTTGAAAAGACAACAATTTCAGCTGCTGCGCCAACAGTGGATGTTTTATTCAGAATTTTAAAATTGGCCACATAGACATAGTAAAACGTAATAGATAATGAATTGGCAACAAATTTTAATTAAAAAATCAGTATTTTGAGTATGCTTAAAGTGTGTTAATAAATTTACTTTTCTGCCCATCTATTCTATACACAAGGCTGTTATCGGCGGCTATTGAGGGTCGTTCATCATATTTATGTATTGAGGTGGTTAATTGTTACAATAAGTTAATCGTGCTATGTTTTAACAGCACCTCTCTTGGCAGTGTTAAGTTTTATAGCGAGATAGACAGTTTTTAGTTTCAGAGTGTGAAGAAATATAGGAAAAATAACATGTGTTAAATGATGTTATTTTAATATTTACACATTGTCACGTGTCACATACACGCAATGCGTATTCAATATTGGTAGTATTTGATGACATTCAAGTAGCTCTCTATTTCTTGTGTTAAATGGCTTGCCCCTCATTGAGTCATAAATCTAAACTGCTGTCAAAGTCTTGTTCTATGGCGACTGGCTTTCGTATTTTATCTTATTAATCTATTGCACTCTAATTTTCACAACTTCAAATTTATAACTTATTTAATGTTCTTAAATATGTGGCAAACAGTTTACCTATATCTGTTTTTAGATTTAGCCAAAATGCGTCTTACACCAAAAACGTTTTAGAAACCAATGATATTTTCAACTCTATGGATGTTATTAATGAACATTACATTAATTTAACCAAAAAAATGCACTTTTTTTTAAGTTTAGTGTAGATTGACAAAAGTTTAGATATATATTTGTTAATAAGGAATATTTTCATTGTAATAGTCTTTTGCAGTGGTGGCTCGTGGATAAGATATTTGGGGGTGCTGCGGTTGATTAAAAAAATGTATACTTGGATTATATTTTACTATTAACATCAAAATTAAATATAAATTGTTAATTATTAATTATATTAATAATTAAAATAAAGAACTTTGCATAAATTGCATGTAGAAATAATTTTTAACAATGTTAATAAATCATTATAGCTATATTTCTTTCCTTGCTGTGGCGGGCGTGCTCACGTGCGATGCAGAAACGGCGAAAGTTTATGTATACGTCTATGGGCGAAATACTGAAATCGGACTGTCTGACCCGCAGTACTGATGAAGCTTCCAGCGGCGAGCCCCACTCCCCCCCTCGTCAACTCGAACAAATTCTATCGGAAACGGTACTGTGCAAAATCAAGTACCCAACGCGGTGTATGATAATACTATTGGACATTGGATATATCTGTGCGCGGGCGAGGTTATTACATGCTTAAATCATCAGTGTTTTGTAAAAAGGGCGAATTAACCAAAATGCTATTTTACAGGAGGAGGATTTTTAACTATTGACATTTATTTGTTTATGACCTGTGGATGATTATAAATATCTAACAAGTTTATAAGAAAGCTTAGAAAGAATACTGTCATTATAATAGGCATTATTATATAATATTTTAAATGGCCTAATATGTCACATTAGCTTTTTATTTGTAATTTTAATTAATTTAATTTTAGTCGATTATCGTTTTTAAGTACTTTCCTGTGGAGATACAAATTCGCCGTTTTTATACAACAAAGCTAGTGGGGTACATATTATATTTTCATTAAAATCTCGATTTCGCCAAAATGGTTGATTCGCCCTTTTTACAAAACACCAACGAAATAATATTGATATTTTCATATAATATACATAAATTTATGTATATTATAATATTACATTTTTCTCAATTTGCTTGGGGGTGCTGCAGTTCCGCAGTGCATATGGACGAGCCGCCACTCGTCTTTTGTCAAAACCAAGCTAGCATAACATGATACAAGGAAATATGATCACAGTGCAATACACTGCATTAAAAATTTTATCAACATATTCACGGATACGTAGTTGTTTAAACTAATGCAACTAAAGAAACAAATTAATAATGACAAGTGGGCGCGCTACCAATCGTACCATTGAGACTATGTCAAATGTAAAAAAAATATAGGAAATGATCGTCGGGAAGGAGTAGAGTGAGAGTTAGGAATTTGGCAGTAACGTATCGGCCTATAATGTCGTGGGTCCCGAATTCAAATCCCGGGTCTGGCAAAAAAATGCACATTTTTTCAATGTGTGTTTGGACCTGAGAGACCTAATAGGTTGAGCAAGTGGCTAACATTTATTTCTTGTAAAAACATAAATCTGTTAATACAACTGCCACTCAGTGTAGCCCCTTATTTATGATCTTCTTAGGATACTATACTATACTATACTTCTTAGGATATATAATAGCACCAATCTCAAATATAAATGAGAAAAAATGTGAATTCCAGCCCTAAACCAACAAACCGCAAGCATGCAACACTACAAACTACTGTACAATGGCAAACCATTTTAAATCACAAATATAGATTAGGTACACATTATTTTTAATTGATTACTGTATAAACGGGGTAACATTGCGCCATGAAATTACATAGTTAATTACCTCTTGGAGGAATGCCCCTTGCCACATGTCTGACAGACATGTGGCTTTTCTTTCCTGTGCGTTCTAAGATCGCTCTTTGAACTGGACATCTCTGCAAAATCTGCAAATGTATTATTATAAACAAATGAGGGATAACAATTGGCACATGAAATTGAATAACTTCATTAAAAATTAGTGAAGATTTTAAAATCATGGGCAACATTAGAAAATAATATTGACATCCGCAATTGCTAACTAAGGTTTTTAATTAACGCGCAATTTAAGTCTAGCATTAGATTTTTATTCAAGCAATGCAATAGAGAGAAAAAAAATGACAATAACTTCAAAAGAATCCATGCAAATTTTGATTATACTGTCATTCGGTAATACCAATTTTATTTCATAATTTGTTGGTTGAAGGGGTACCATACACACAAATTAGACTATTATTGACATATTATGTGTTATCGATCTGGCGCCTTCTGTGGGCTTTACGCCTTCAACTTACAACATATTATAAGAATAATTATTGATTAATTGAAAAAACTCATGGGAAACCGGAGACTGACAATAGAAGGCTATACAAGTATTTGGAAACATAATCCCAAAGAATACTTGATTAAACAAACCCAAAGATGGCACCCATACGAATGCTGAGCTCTGTAAATAATTTAAACCCAATATAGTTAATGTCTTGAGGGCGCAAAGTCTAGAGATCCGCGATGGATCTTGAGCTCTCCATAAAGTTTATAAAAGAATCCCAGTAGGCATTCGGTCCTTGGGCAGCTCCAGGATTAAATGAGCTGATAACATCAAATTAAGAGAGAGGCTGAGTGTGTCGACTGGAGTAAAAGAGCTCAATATAGAAATTCCTATGCAGTCGACCATGGACATGAATGTTCTGTAGCGCCAGCTTAAGTAAATAAATAATTGAAATTACATATTATAAAATGACTTTACAATTAATACGTTCGCAGACATGACGTCTATAAACGTCGTATTCTGTAAGATGTGATATGACAGGACGTCCATTGACGTCCTCTACTGTGGAACGGAATACGAAACAACGTTTAAAGAATTCGTATTTTGGATTAAAACAATATGTTCCTTATCTACTTGTGTCACAGTGTGAACATATTTCCATTAGATAGTGTCGTATCTTAAAACTTCATTTCTATATATATCTAAATCGAAAAGTTAAAAAATGTAAGAAAACATTCTTAATACAATAATTTCAATTATGTCATATCACTAACATGTGTCTGTGAATGTGTTAAAAAGAAATTGCGAGACAGTCAATTTTCTGATAAATCTAAATAAAATAATAAGAAAAATAACATAACTCTGATGCCACAGTTCTAGTTTTTTCATTAGTCATTATATTCTAACGCCACGCAATTAATTTCTCACGCTATATTGTTGACAATATTGCATATGTAAAAAAAATTATGAATAATCAGTAATTTCATCATTGCTGAAACACAATTCTCACGTATATTGTACTCATTGAAAAGTGTGTAATTCAATATATTATTATGTGACGAAGATAAAAGCCATTGTCGGAATAGTCAGTTGACGGGGGATCCTTCCTTTAAGTTGCAAAGAGGTGTTCTTACGTTCATTCCGGGATATTGGATAGGCTGTTGATCATCCGGAATGTTGGCATCCGGTTGCTGAAAGAAATATTAAATATGCCATCATTAATAACATTGGAAATTATATTATTTAGAACGGTGGTTTTCAAAGTGGACAAATGCGTTGCGGGTATTTGTATAGTGATCGTTCTACATGTAAGTCTGAATGTTATTGATATTAGATTATCTAAGTTACAAAGACTACGTTGGATAAGCTAAATTGAAAGAGTGTGAAAGAAACCTACAGGCAGACCCCAAAATGTGTGCATTAGTGTGGGGGGGTACTGAAATAGGATTGAAAGGCCTGGAAACTGGAGAGGATTGACGAGGAATAGAAATACGTAGGGGACTCTTAAAGAGCAGGTCCGTTAGGCCGAATTCTGCATTGGGATGAAGCGCTAAGAAAAATATTTTAAAATAACATATGTATTCTATAACCAAAATGTCATGGCGATGTATGTAGTGTAAAAGACAGGAGTGTGGGTCATGCTGTAGATATATGTGAAAGAGTGTGGGAATTTATAGCTCTGCAGATCACCACTAAGACATTTGCAGGCATGATACAATGGTAGGGCTATAAGTAATTTAATGACGTGATGGGTTTCAGGGTCGAATCCTGGATCTGACAAATTCACATGTTATTTTTTAATATGTGTTTGGACGCACAGTGCAGATTCAGTGGGGATAATCTGTAGTAACAGATTTATTTACGAGAAATAGTTGTTAGCCATTCGTTCAACCCAATAGGCCGTTGCACTGGATAAAATAAATGCACATACAATACAAAACAACATGAATTTTTTGACCAGCCATGGGTTCGAACCCGAGATACATCGTTTCATATTTATACAACAACGGCTGCTCTATGTACTAGGCCAACAAGGTTAGGGTCAATGAAAACGTGTCCGGAAATATGTACGTATGCAATTCACCGTATCACGCTTCACCGTGAAATGTTGTATCGGAAATAAATGGTTGTATATTCAAGACCGTCCAACCTCTTTGGGTCGTATAGTACTGAGATAAAATTCATGTCTAAATAAAACTTGGTACTTGTCGATTTACAGGAAACCACAGCAAACAATTTTTGAAAATAGACGATATACTGGATTATTTGTTAAGTGAGGTTAGGTTTTCATTCTTGAATTCTGCCAAAATCAAAGATGACCGTATAGTATACGGTCATCTCTTTCCGATAAGAAGGCTCACGGTGAACTGTGGTACGGTGAAATGTAATACGTACAATTTGCATGTAACCCAATGAAAAAGGGTAATGTAATTAATGGAATCAAATTATCTTTGAGAGGTCTTTATCCAGCAATGAATTATCGATCCAGGTTGATGATTACATGAACGTCTTGGAAAATGCCATTAAATATAGCAACATAATAATAATGCACCGAGTCACTACTACCTATGTGTCATCTATTCAAAATAGCCCATAGCCAATTATAATAATTTCATAGATTGACAAACTTATAATAATATACTCATGATAAAGTAAACTGTCTTTTAATTACTTTTAAAACTGTGGAAAAACAAGATAACATTATATATTTATTATTATTATTATTAAAGAGAAAGTTTGGCCTTCAGAGAAAGCAATAACTTGCAGGGCTTTGTCAATATTAATAAAGTTATACCCCGTTTACACGTGGATAGATTTACTGTGCACAGTAAGAAAATGTATGGGGAAACATGTATTATCCTGCAGTTGGCAAGATTGCGTGCATGAAGCATACAAGTTTGGAAGCTTCTGAATTGTGTTGATTTTTTATGCGCAAGTAAGATCTGCGCCTGCGCAGTAGAACGATAATGGCGAACCTGCGGTAAAAAAACGAACTACTCATTTTGAAGTTAACCGATTTTCAATACGTCCTGTCAAATAGTAGTATAAGATGACAACATCGCGTCTCGCTTACTCTTGAAAAATGAGATTGGAGAGACAGTCAGCACTTTTACGTGTTATTGTCATGATAGTTTAAAATAAGCACTATTACGGACAGTAATTCCATGCACGTGTACAGGCGTTTTTATATAAAATATCATCCATCTAGCTGTAATATTATATGGTTATAGTGCCGCAGATGGCTGCATGATCTTTTATAATCTTTTTTTTACGAAAACAGTTTATTCTATGTAGACAATTATATTAAATACCTTTTTCTGTCGGCGCAGATGCTTTTCAATCCAATAATAAAATTGTAAATTTAAAATTTGGTATTTTCATACATTTTGATGCATCATTATCACACACTAAGATTATGTTAGGTTGGGGTAGGTTAGGTTAGACGGCTTAAGCGTCGGCCTATAGCGTTGTGGGTCCCAGGTTCAAATCCTGGATCTGGCAAGTACACAATATTGTTTTTCAATTTGTGTATGAGTCAGAATATGGACTTAATAGGTTGAGCAAGTGTTGTGTATGAGTCAGAATATGGACTTAATAGGTTGAGCAAGTGGCTGACATCCATTTTTAGTAAAAACAAAATCTGTTAATACAAACCTCTACTCTGTGGAGGCCCATATGATCTTATTAGGATCGGACATGGTCGAAAAAAAAAAAGGTTAGGTTGGGTTTAGTCTAAAAAGAAAGTTATACAAGCTCATGCGGGTATCTGTGGCACTATTACCTATTATATTGATTGCTTTTGTAATCCATTATTAAACAGTTGTAAATATTTGATTAAAAGGTAGGTAATTGTGCCGCAGAGGTGGCCATGAGCTTTTATATTTTTTTTTCGAAAACAGTTTATTCCATGTAGACAATTATAATAAGTACCTTTTTCTGTCGGCGCATCAGCTTTTCGATTCAATAATCGTTAATTGAAAATGTGAAATTTTCGTACATTTTGATGAACAATTATCACAAACTATGATTATATGAGGTAATATTAGGTTGTGGTAGGTTAGATTAGGTTAGATTAGGTTTGGTTTGGTCTAAAAAGAAAGTTGTAAAATCTCATGTCCACCTCTGCAGCACATTTACCAAAAAATAAATGCAAACAAACCTAACCTATAACTAACAATCAACAATAATTTATTTTGCATTCAATTGTCATTTTTACAAAATAAATTACTGTTATCTATGTTACATTAGTATTATATTGATAATAAATTAGTTATGGTTAATAATGCCTGCACTCAGAAAGAATAAAGAATCGAAATTTAAAATATAGAATTCCATAAAATGACAGTTGATTGTTTCTCAATAATTGATGTAAGTCATTGGTGGAATATTAAAATGTGGTAAATTGAATAATTATGTCCTAATTAACTAGGTACATACTAAAATTAAAGTTGATTGTATAATATTATGTAAAAAGCAACCGTTTCCATGAATACTTATTTAATCGTTACATTAATGGTATATCTTTAGATATTTTCATAACAAAGGTATAAAATATTCTAATTACGGCCTGTATAGCAATGCTAAAATTAAAACATCTTGTATATCAACATAAAAATGCATTGTCTACTAATTAAAACCAGTTAACTAGTGTTGTGTCGGTTGTTTTTGTATAACTAGGCCAATATCTTGACCAGTCAGTATTGTCTCACCATCGAAATGAAAAAGTGATAAAAGAATTTGAACAAGCCATTCTTATAATAGATAAAGCATAATCTGTATATCTGAGGTATTATGTGTAGGGAATCAAAGTTGAGAAAACTTTCATTTCTATATCAGGATCATGTCAAAACCATACAAAAGCGTCTAAAAACAATAAATATAGATTTCATAAGGACTTTAATTGGTAACGATTTATTCCGTTCTGGAATTATTTAATAGTTGAAAATGTCCAGTAATTACTCATAGTGTGAAAATGCAACGTTTCTAAGGAATGTTGTCATGCACCTTATACAACTCGGCAAACATGTTGTTTACTACGATTCCGATAGTTTATCCGAGCATAGGAACATGTTAAGCAAAAATATAAATACAAACCTTAGTGTACGCACTCCATATTCTTTTGAAACAAATCAGCAACTTATTATGGGAATAAATTCCAATTTACGCACAGTTTGTAAACATAACCTGACGTTCGGAAAAATTCATTGTTATGTACTTAAAATCGTTTGGTTATCTTTTATCTGTCAATACCATTGCTATATTTAAAAATATTTTTTCGAATGCCACTTTCTTTTACTAGGCTATATTAAAATAACGGCTTTGGTCGATTTGAACGTCATTGGTTCTATGAATTTAAAATGAAAAACTCATTTATCTTTTACCAAATTGACTGATGAGGATGTATTTTGAATTTTATCATTCAAGTTTTCAAATGAAATTTTGAAAGTAATATTTATATAATTTACATTTATATATAATAATATTTTCCCATGTGGCAGCTCTCATCGCGTCAGGCGATCCTTAGTATAGACAATTCAATAACATTGTCTATTATTTTATGTTATTATAATTTCCAATGTTTTGGCAGCGAAGAAAGAATATCAATCTTTAACTAATTTTATTTATATCTTTCGTAGGATTCACCATAGTTATTGTAATGTTCATAAACAATGAACAGGAATTATTGAATAATTCAACGCTTTTTGAATCTTAATTTTAATATTTTCATAACAAAATATATTTTGACAGCTTTTATGTTTGTGCACAATCGATAAAAAATAATGACACTAATTCAGTTTTCCAATAGATTTAGATTTTGAACAATTATTGACATTCCCCTTAACTTTACAAGTATCATGGATCACGTCTCAGAGAATATACCGCTATCTTACGAATTTCAAATTTCAAATTTGGAAAGTCGGAAAGAAAATAACCTCCAAATTCAATCGGAAATGCTGAATACACCAACAATCTCGTTGTATGGGAGTAAAAATATACATCAGAGTTCGAATAAAAATGTAGAGTTACCTGATGGTAAACCCTTTAAATGTGAATACTGTGAAAAATCATTTAAAATGAGTTGCACGTTGAAGACCCACACGAGAACGCATACAGGAGAAAAACCATTTCAATGTAAAGTTTGCAATAAGAAATTCTCACAGTCTGGACATCTCAGTGAGCATTCAAGAACACACACAGGTAATTGAATTTCTATAATATTGACCATTAGAGCAATGATTTAAGTTACCCCATCTCCACCTTTTATGTATATGCAGACTCGATTTGTGCACGGCCGTCTTTCATGACGCTATAAACGTGTCAGAATGAAAAGATTTTAGTGCTGCATTTCCTTGTCCCGAAACGAAGCTGCACGAGGCTGGTGTAGCAACCATGCGCCTTGGTGCTTAAAGAAAGTTTAGAAAATAAAACAAAAATCTTGACTTGCCCTGCCGTCATTTATCTTTACTGATACATGATTACATAGAATTTTCTCATATTTGCTTACATGCTCATTCTATACTTTATACACAATCACTGCTAACCTTTTAATTACCTTTTAATTACGACATTTAAATAACTCGTTAATTATATGTAATGGCCAACGACTCCAAACGCGCCAGTCGCAGTTATATAAATTATAAATTTTTAGCAAGTTTAAAAAATATATTGACTTTATAAACACTTACAAAGTTGTAGGTACTCAGCACTTTTATTACAAAATTAAACCTGACTTCCATTTTTCTTATTCTAAATTTGAAATTTGTCTTCAGTGTGCTAAAATAAGTTGAAATTATAATTTTAATAATTTAAATTGAATTTTGAATAATTCGGTCATAAATTGCCAGAAATAAAAACATAAAACCGGGTTTTAAATGTACTAGAATATGCTAAAAAGAAACGAGACTGCAGAAATTATGGTCAGATAATAGTAAAATGTGAATAACGGAAAACTTATTTAAAATCGGGCTTCCACTCTAGTTTACTAATTTTTTAAATTTGATATTATGAACTTTTTAAGATATCAATTTGCTTAGTTCAAATTGAAAATGAAAAATGTTCTCAATATTTATTTCAGGAGAAAAACCCTACCAATGTACGTCCTGCGGTAAATCTTACACAAATGGGTCACACCTACGCGCCCATTTTCGCTCGCACACCGGCGAACGTCCGTATACGTGTGCACACTGCGGTAGGTCCTTCTCACATCTCAATGGACTCAAAATGCACGCCAATCTACATACGGGAGGGTCTCAGTATAAATACGTAAGCAGGACTGCTCTAGAATTTTTTTAATGATTTGTAATTTTTAGTATTGGTGTAATTTATTGTAAATTAATTTGTAAACATGTAATTCGTAATTAATAGATAATTTAACTTCTTATTGATGTATGTATTTCCAGTTAACTGCTGTATTTAAATATTATTGTTTTTTTTCCAGCCCACTCCTGACCGCAAAAATATGCCAAAACGATTTTCTTGTGAAGTTTGTGGTTCTGCATTTAAACTCAGTCATTCCTTGAAAGTTCATCTACGCAGCCATTCTGGAGAAAAACCTTATGTCTGTCAGTTATGTTCGAAAGGTAATTCTTTTTAATAAACGCCTCACAATACAATGACTCATCTACAGTTTTTTATTCATTAATTCTAAATTAAAACTGTCGAAACAGTATGATAGCGCCTGTACACATGCATGGATGTAGTGGCAGCAATAGTGTGTATTTTAAACTATCGTGACAATAACTGTTTACACGTAAAAGTGCCGACTGTCTCTCCAATCTCATTCTTCAAGAGTAAGCGAGACAGGACGTTGTCATTTTATGGTACTACTGAATATGAGTCTCTCTGCGGTGTAGTTTGTTTTTTTTCCGGCAGGTTCGCCACTATCATTCTACTGCGCAGGCATAGATCGAAAAATCCCAACTGTGGTATGAAAATTCAGAATCTTCCGAACTTTTTTGATTCATTGTTAAAAGAATTTATAACATCTAACGATCCATTAACACTGTTATCCAAGTCTATGTGGATAACAGGCACCGCTAGCTCAGGGTACAGGGTTTTCGCACTATCTCTCTGGTGAATTCCAATCCTGTTACGGAAAGGACCATCGGAATCAATTGGTATCCGATGGATGGGTTTATCATACCGTTGCAGCGGTTAATTGCGAGCATTGAAAACTAAACTCGAACTGGACGCCAAAGCCTTTTCTGTGAAAGAAAAGAACGTAAAAGAACATAATATAGGATACAATTAAATTAAATGAAACACCGTGATAATTTAACCTCACTGTATTTAATATGACATTGTAAATTAAAAGTCAATGGTACAATTTCGTAATATCAAATAATTACGAAAGTACATAATGGCGGTACAACGCCGAAGTCAAATCACCATCGTTCATAAACGATGGTATTATAATACATAAACGAATATTTACGTTACACAAAAAACGCACTATCGTCTGCAAACTAAGATATTAATAGAATATATCCTCGGCAACTTAACCTAGCTTAAACAAAATATCCACATGTGAGTGAGGTTATAATTAAGACAAATAACTTAAGATTAATTAATAATAAAAATTAAACGTAGGTATTTACAGCCGCTCGTCCAACAACCTCTTGTGTCAAAGTTCTACCAGAAAAAGAAAGATGCGAGCGGAAATCGATCGCCCAAGGAACGATCCCACCCACCACTCATCAAACCCGTATGCTTTCTCGAAGTACCAACCGCAGGATTTTTGTGTTGCCCGCGAGAGAAAAACCTCTCCACTAATTAAAATTGTTAATTAGGCCGTTGGTGACATCTGCAACGTCACATCATGCATGCAATCTTCCAACTTGCATGATCATTTTCTTGTTATGGCCGCAATAATACGTATTGTCAGCAGTAAATCCATGTACGTGTAAATGGGGTATGAGACTCATAAAATCTTCAGTCGTTTTTCTCAATGTAGTCATTTCGTTAATTCGATTCTGTATGAGCACCTTATTTCTAAGCGATTGCACCCACAGTGGCCCAGTTAGCAGAGTGCCCTGACAGTTGCATGTTGAACAACGGTTGCTAAAATTATCTCATTGTTTTTTCAATAGTGTGTTTGATCCAGTACAAGGACAGCATAGGGTGAATAGCTAACAATCATTCATCTTAAAAAGATCTATTATTATAACCTCCGCTCTGTAAATGCCCATATTCTTGGCTTAGTATCGAAAATGGTAATTTTATTTACTTTCAACCAATTAATCTCACAATATTATAGAGTGAAATTTCATTTTTAAATTATCACTGTAATCATTGATCTATGATAATCAGCACATATTTCTGCAAACTCTTTCTAATGCCGCGTTAGCAGATGTCGATTTTTGTTGCAGGTTTTTATATTGACTGTTGCAAAAGAAATTGATAGGATCATCGGTTAATCGCATGCATGTCCAAATAAGTCTCACGTGTCGATGCGAGTTGTTAAGTTTACCAAGGTAACTAGTTGACTCATGATGATTCACTGTTGAATCGACTAAAAGTAGAAGGGAGCTCAACTTTGTTCAATTCAACTTACAATTTTATCAACTTTGTTGAAATATGGTTTCCACTTATATATCAATTGACGTTCAAATGTCATTCAACATGCAGTTGAACGATAAAAAATTACATGTGAGAACGCAGCATAAGACTTTTCATAGGATAGTGTAAGAACAAATTAGTTTCACTAGGCAGATAGCCGGTTTCTATCAGTTTCTGTTAGTGATACAATTATGTATGATTTTTACTAAGGATCAACATTCTTTTTATTGTGTCGAAAATTTGCCACCTCCATACAATAGAACTGAATCTTTTATACTTTTATTAATTGTGCAACATAATATAATTTTATGAGTTACATACATTTAAAATCAACTTATTCTGAAGATATGACATTTTCTAATTTAGGTTTCACGCAAGCTGCACATTTAAAATGCCATGAGTTGACACACAGTCGGCATCTTGACGAAGGCAGCGGCAAACGCAAATCTTTAAGCAAGAAAAAGAAAGCCAATTCACCTTCCTACAGGTGCGTCACGTGTGGGGCCACTTTCTCGCATCTGCCTGCTCTTAAAACACACGCAACACGACATACTGGTAAGTTATTTGTGATAAACTGTTCGTAACATAAAAAAAAATTAAATAAAAAAATAAAAATAAAAAAAAACTGTTCGAACATAAAAAAAAACTATTCGTGTGATAATTGAAGCAAACGATGGGATCGTGTCTCCTCGTAAAACACTGCATTGTGCACCAACAAAATCTGGTTGGATATTATCTTACTTCTCAGTGACAGAGGAAATCAAAATGTTTCTTGCTGACAAAGAAATGTTTATCGAGGCTAGCATGTAGGTCAGCAAGCTCACTATCGCTGACAGTGAGATTCATCTTGTAAATATGTACATAGGTATTAATTATTAGTGTTTCTCTACATATCGCCAATAAAATTATTTTGTATTGAAAATGCTATACATTTTGCAGCTATGATTTTTTTTCATCATCATCATCAGCAGGGGACGATCCACTGCTGGATGAAGCCCTCCCCATAGCTCTTTCCACTCTTCTCGGTCCCCTAGTTCTCTGTTGCCACGTACATCCACAGAACTTTATGAGCTCGTCTATCTAGTGGGTTTTAGGGCTGTGGAAGTTTAGTGCCCTTTGGGTACCACTGTATCACGGCATTTGTCCAGCCCATTGCCATTTCATCTGCTCAGCGACCTCTATGACGCGTACTTGTGTTCTTTTGTGATCGTTACGCCTTATGCCCAACATGCAACTTTACAGTATTTTTACCACAGCATAAACTTTTAGCACAATTTTTTTGTTAAAGGTCATAATTTAATATTTTACTGAGATTGTTAAATTTTCAGGTGAGAAACATTTCAAATGTGGTGTGTGCAGTCGATGTTTTACTACGCAGTTCCTCTTGGCTTCGCACATGAGAACACACACTGGAGAGAAACCGTATCAATGTGAAATCTGCTCCAAATGCTTTGCTCAAAGGTAAAAACATTTTACCCATTTTTTACTTCACCATCAAACAATAATTGGTCTATAATTTATTTTTGACTTGCAAGTTGTTAGGCTCAATCCACACAGACTGAATATTGCGGTTGATACAGGTCGTTTAAATAGATACATATGCGCTGCTGTTGAAATTGTTCATGAAACACCTTGTATTATAGTTATTAGTTAATTTTAACGTGATTAAGTATGGTGCCGGTGGCTTAATTGATAAAGCACATTGACTAGAATCTGATAGATGCAGGTTCGAGTCCCGCTCGATAGCAATAGGGATGTTTTTAGTGTGTTCTGAATTATGTACTATAGACCATCAGCTGTACTTAAGGTGTGACTTTGGCACTAATGTCGCAATTGTGAGCTATTAATTCTTCAAACTTTAATACTCCGTTTACACGTGCATAGATTTACTGCTGACAGTACATATTATCGTGGCCATAATAAGAAAATGCACATGTAAACATGTATTATCATGCAAGTTGCAATATTGCATGCTTTAATCAAAAAAGTTTGGAAGCTTCTGAATTTTCACACAGCTATTGGAATTCGTTCTATATCTCTGCGCCTGCGTGTAGAACGATAGTGACGAACCTGCCGGTAAAAAAACGAACCACACCGCATACTCATTTTGAAGTTAAGCAATTTTGACGACCTGTCAAATAGTACTATATAATGACAACATCCCGTCTCGCTTACTCTTGAAGAATGAAATTGGGGAGATAGTCAGCATTTTTACATGTAAACAGATATTATCGCGATTGTTTAAAATACACATTATTGGTGCAAGTAAATCCATGCACGTGTACAGGCGCTATAAATTATTGTTGTTGGTATCTACATATTTTGTTTTTTTGTTATAAACCTTTAATGTTCGGTTTTCTTTCAGATCTGTTCTTATATGCCACTTACGAATGCATAAAGGCGACAAGCGATATACTTGTGAAATTTGCTCAAAGAAGTTTATAAGTCATTCGGATCTCGTGAAACACACTCGGATACACACTGGAGTCAAGCCTTACAAGTGTGAACTGTGTAGTTCCTGTTTTGGAAGAAGCAACCACTTGACACGCCATATGAAAATACATTTCGGAAACAAAAAAACATCAAAGAGCGGCAACACTAAACATGAAATACCTCCCGACAATGAACTTATCAAGACAAGTCATAATTTGGGCAATGAATATTGCAATAGTGATGTATTAACCGACGAAATAAATAATATTGGTTCGTTTTACGATAAATTTAAAGACGATATCGGTAATTCTGTCAAATTAAATCAGTTTAATTCGTGTTACGACAGTTCTGCACATATTTTAAATCAAAAATCTAATGTTAATTTAAGTAATGGATACCATGCGCCGATGGTGGATTATCACAATTATGTTATGCCGAATAACGGCAGGATGTCTGGAAATCATTCAGGAGATACGTCTATTTTGGATTCTTTTATGATCTGTGATAAGAATGTTGATTTACATGATGAATTTAATAAAGCGCAACGGTTGAATACAATAGATGTGTCACACATAGATTTAGTTGACGGTCATGACAAGCAGTTAAATGATAACTTTTGCCGGTATCCAACAGATGTCTACGAAGAACAAAATAAACAAAATTGTTTTAATGCTAACATGAACACCAGGGATCATTTCGATGACAGGAATATTAATTTGGGTTACGATTGCAAATTGCTCGGTGCGAAGAGCTACAGCAATTATGAACAGATCGAGAACGTCTACGCTAAGTTGCATTCGCAAAACGGGGAATTTATGCGGGAGAAACTGGCGACGCAATCGTTCGAGAGGGAGAATAAGAGCTGCGATTTTAAAAACAGTTTAAAATGGCGGTATCAAAATTCGAATTATTGCCTGAAGGCGAGTTGCGACGAGGCCAATATTAAAGTTTCGGAGAACTGCAAGAAGTGGCAGTGTGGAATTTGCGATGAGAGTTTTACAGTGCAGATCGAGTTGACGGAACATGTCAATTTACACAAAAATAATGCCTCTTCTATGAGATATACAAAACTGGTATGTCTTTAAATACCTACATCCTTGTTTATTGAAATTAGTTTGACATTTGTTGTTGCCATGTGTTAACTGACGTAGTGTCGCAATACTTGCAATAAATTCTCCTACTATCCACTTGGGGACACTATCTGTAGTGCGTGTATTTATTCAATTAAATTAAACCGCTGATACAGCAACTATTAAATTAGTTGCATAATGTTTATAATATTAATTACATTACATTACATTATAATTATTGAATTTATATTGTGGGGTTCTCGTACGTTTGCCATTGTATGTCAATAAAATTGAAAAGCATTATTAGGAAAAATGGCAGAACTTTCAATCATCAAAATGAGATTGTCACGTTATTTATTGTTTTGCTAAACTATCAACTATGCATAGGGTTTATAATGGGTTAGTTTTACATAATGTCGATATATTTACATTTGAACTTTAATGTTATGTTTTTTTACAGGTGACAAATCCAAAATCAGGCATCTTAGAAGAGGTCCAAATCGTACCTAGAAAGAAGCTTCAAATAGTTCCCAAAGAAATACTCCAAACAATCGTCAATAGCTATTTTGTGAATAAAAATGACAAAGCAACAATCATAGACAATAATAGTATTATTACTTCAAGTATCCCTGTTGTAAATGGTAACACTGAAAATATTGCAACACAAGAAATGTCACATGACTTAAATGGAGACAATAATGAAGGATTTAAAGCTGAAAGTCTGTTAAATCAAAAGAATTTTGTCAATGATAATGGTGATACATTAGGATTTAATGTTAGCAGTCAGGATGCTGAAGTTCGTAATAATGGGATGGATAACAAATTGAATGAGTTGAATGACTATGGATCCGATCATTTAAATGATTCCTCAGAAGAAGACGATAATATGGTACATTAATAATGATTTGTATATTTTTGACGCAGTAAGATTGTGCATTAGCATATGTCTTGTCTGTACATCCACGTATTGTATCTATACCAAACGTGGGCAAATGTGGCTCTTCGTTGGGTTAAGTGCGGCTCCCAATATTTTTTGATAAAATTATAGGTATTTTCTTTTCCCATTATACTTGTATTTTTGTGAGTTTTCCTTTAAATTAATCAATTAGTAAGTTGAATTTGTGTATTTAATACTACGTGAGAATGTGGCAATAGTGTGGGTCTTTATATATATGAAAATTCAGAATGTGGCTCTCGTTGACCTCATGTATGCCCATCCCTGATCTATACTATTAAATAAAATTGAAGTATATCTGTGATTTTGAAATACTTGCATTTCGAACATCATTTTGTCCAGGATTTTTTTTTTTGACCATGTCCGATCCTAATAAGATCGCATAGGCCTCCACAGAGTGCAGGTTTGTATAACAGATTTTGTTTTTTACGAGAAATGGATGTCAGCCACTTGCTCAACCTATTAGGTCCATATTCTTGACTCCAAACACAAATTGAAAAACAAAATGTGTATTTGCCAGACCCAGGATTTGAACCTGGGACCTTTACAGGATATCGAGTGCAAAATATTGTTTTTTAAAATTTTTGCCTGCCTGTCAAAAACTTTTACCTGCACAACTGGCACCGATTTCGTAAAATTTTATCTCGACTCAAAAATTTTCGAAAATAGTACGCTTGAAAATCACAAATATGTAGTGGTTTAATAGCAGGGGTTGGCTTGAGGTGAAGGTAGAGGGCCGGCAGGTTTTATGAAAGTATGGTGAAGCAGGCTAGTATGGTGCGGCGGGCTGGTAATCAATTTGTGGCAAAATTTCCACGTTAACATTATAATGTATAATATATTATATGGGTACGTTATAATAACCAAAGTAAATCCTCCGTGATGCCCTGCATTTCTCGTAAGTTGTCGGCTATTGTTGGCCTGCTTCATTCAGTTGCATGAGAAAGCCGATTCTTTGCCCCTCTTTTTATTTAATACCTCTATGGGCGTGCGATGGTGGTGCGTCAATTACTCGTTTTAATATTATTAATTATTGTTATCTTTTCATTACAGCCACTTTCAAAAAGAATAATAACTTCCAGAAAAAATTCTGTGACAATTAAAAATGAAAAATGTAACTTTGCAAATGAAAATATAGTAAAAAGTACTGCTTTCAATAAATCTCAAGGCGACAAAGTTATAAGAAAGACAAGCAAGAAACGGAAATCGGGAAATCTTAAAAAAAGGAAAACTGAAGACGGTCCGAAGGAACACTCTTGCAGTGACTGTCAGAAAGTGTTCAAGTGAGTAGCTATTTACTACTAATACTATCGATCGAGGGTACTTGATGGAATTCGAATTTCAATTCATTGGAGTACCTAGCTATTAATTTTAAAATGAAGCACAAGTTTATTGTGATATTTTGTTCAGGCTTGCACACAGAAAAATGGGCTAGGGGGGGTTCATTTCAAAAAAAAAATATCTATAATAATTTATTATGGATTTTTAAGGTGACAGAAGTGGGCGGGATTAACAAAATTTAGCAGATGGCACTGACTTTCACATTTATCCCGTCTACTACTTATAGCTTCTTGTTGATTTAATCGTGGATACCCTCACTTTTCCTGGTACATTTCCCATGCTCAGACACACCATACTTTGAGGCCTGTGATAATCATTTGGCATGTAGGTATAACTAAGGGTGATCATCTACGAGTTATTACGAACTGTCGCATGCACAAGTGGTTATTGAATACGCATAGCCTAACGATCATAATTAAGCACCGTTTATGTTGTCCGCGTTGTTTTGTCTTTTAGACATTGATACCGCCTAAACCTAAACCATGGCATCCTCAGAGGATCCAAGGCCATGAGGCCTGAATCATCATTGGGCGGATTCATGCAGACATGATCAGATCGACTATGATACAGAAATATCTAGCCCGTAAGAAATATCGTTATTTTGTAAAAATATGTCAAATCATGCATCGAATCAATATGGCGTCACCTGCGCAGTCGAATCTATTTCTGGGGTGCGCAATGACAGATGGTTCAGTCAGCACGCGCCGACGCATACGCAAGAGACCGCCCGGTCGCTTCGAGCGAGATTGCCAGAGAGATTGATTCAGGTTTTTTCCTCTCTCGTGTCGGTCGCTCGGAACCGACGCACCTCCGCGAATTTTTTTTTTTTTTAAATATCATGTTTTAGACGCTGTATTGGTTACTGTATATATATTACAACAATAAAAAGCCCTGTTTCCGCCGTAAATCCGCGTTGTCAATTAAACCCGCATGTCCCCGAAAGAAAAAGCCTAAACAGACATAACCTAGACTTTACATCATCTCAGGGGGGGTCCAGCGCGTCCTACGCCCTCCCCCTCCTTTCGGAGGTGACAACATGCTGCATTAGAATATTAAAGCAAAATTAAATGCCTCAGATGGCATCAATTCATGAGTGCCACGGTTCTTTTGCGTGTCTTAAAATGCCGAAAGGAGTGGGTGTGGCCAACCCATTGAGAAGAAATTATCCCGATCACGATCCTCAGTCATATCAACTGAAAATTGTCACAAAGAGGTTAGGTCTCACTTTGAAACAATGCTCCTCAGTTTATATAATATTATAAGAGCATTGTCCAACTAACTCACAGTGGCCGTTATTGTCATTGTATTATTCCCAGTATTATATTTCACACACACCGTTCATGTATGTTACCTGTACACCTGCAATTTTTACTGATGATTTTGCAGACTATCCCATGCATTGATGGTTCACATGAGATGCCACACTGGTGAGCGTCCGTTCCAGTGTCAGTTTTGTCCACGCCGGTTCACGCAAAGTGGACAAATGAAGGAGCACTCCCGGACTCACACCAAGGAAAGGCCCTACCAGTGTACTCTATGCGGGAAAGTTTTCGTCAACTCTACGCATCTCAAGTAATTTTAAATGCTTTATTTTTATGATGACAAAGTATTGAAAAAAAATAGTGTAGCGAGCACACATGACAGAAGTGAAACAATTTGTTTTGCTCGCCATTTTCATAGTCGTCAACATTACCATCGTCAATGTATGGCAATTGTACATAAGATTCTTGTCATAAATGTAATCCATACCATCTTCACATCCAGTAGAGTTTTACATATACTCACAGAGTTATTCATCAGGCTTCGTGACATCATTTGGATAAGTAATAGACAAAATAGCCAATGTAGGTCATTGTGGCTTGTTTATGATCCTTCAAATGCATTATGTATTAAGTATCAACTGGCAATTTCTGTTTTGATATTATTTTAAATTTCCATGAGAAGAGTTGCCATGCTTGTTTTGGGGATTTTTACGATGGTTTTCAGATTTTTTATGTTCTATGCTTAAATAGAACGTGGCGCGAAAAATGGTATATAACGATATAACGAGTAATGCTTATAATGAGTAAATTCAGTCGGTCCCATCTTTCTCGTAATAACCAAGTTCGACTGTATAATTAAAAAAAAACTAACAGAATACGTATGTATTATGAAAAATCACATAAATCAATGAATGAATGTATTGATATTAAATTGGATTCAGAAATGCTTGATAACTGTCAAATATAATTTGTGAGACTTGCCAGAGCATTTATGTGCCACTTAATGAATAGACCTGTTAAAAGAAATCCTAATGTTCCTAAAATGTTTCTTTACCGTTTTTTTCAATGTAATAGATTCCTACAATGATTAACAGTTTCGCTGCCTAGTATATACTATAGAATTGACCCCATGTGCCAATCCACGAAAACGTAAAAATTAGGTCAAGGTAGATGAAAACAAGTGATGACTATATTCATAATATTTTTTTAGTAGATAAACATGTCAATACGGCAGTAAAATATAATGTCACCGGTCGGAGCCAGCGGCACTGCTCTTGAACTTGAACCGTATTCTTATAAATAAGTTATGTTATTACAATAATTGAATTGAATTGAATTTGTGAATGAAGGCCCTTGTAAAATGCTCGAAAATATTATTATGGTATGCAATTTATTTTATGGATTTTTTTATGGCCTGAGATAATGAAATTTATCCTTCCCTAATTGATTTTATGAGATTTGGTGTTCACCATGTTATGAAAAGTATCAAATTTCAAAGCAATCCACTTTAGTAACACTAATATGAAGAACAATTAATATTTTCTTTGAACAGTGGCGTGCTTGACTAAAAAACTTTTTATCTTTATAAAATCATACTGAAAAATATTCTAAATAACCTAATGCTGCCACTGCTGAACATGTGATAAGTGATAATGATAAGTGGTATGTAGATAGGACCTTATAAAACACAGTGCCGAAAAATGTCTATAAAAAAAACAAATTAAAAACCAATTAGCGAAAAATATCGGTAACATATTCATCTACGATGCCAGCTAAGAAATAATTCACTCAATGGTAGTGCCAGTGAAATAATGACAATTTCGTGATTACTATACAGGCGGCTCCGATCGGATACGGCGGCACCGACTATGAGTGGTGACGCGGCTCCGATCGGAACCAGAGGCAGCGATGCTGTTAATCCACAAAATGTTTCATTTACTTTAATTGCAGATCTCATATAAAAACTCATACTGGCGAAAAACCATATGAGTGTGACGTTTGTCACAAGAGATTCGGGCACCGTGTCGGCTGGAAACTGCACCAGAACATCCACACCGGAGAGACGCCGTATAAATGTGAACTCTGTGGAAAGGGTTCGTAAATATTTTTCCAGTTCAAAATTCTACGTGTTGTAATTTTATCCTTTACATAATTAATGTATTTCAGCACCACCATAACATTTAAAATGAGTTTATGGTATTTTTTCTGCCGTGTGTCTTATACAAAATGTTAATCAAATTTTATTTTACTCTAAGTATGTAAATATTTCTCATTTGGCGGCTTAAGCGTCGGCCTATAGCGTCGTGGGTCCCAGGTCCGAATCCTGGGTCTAATAAGTACACATATTGTTTGTCAATTTGTGTATGGTCAGAGTATGGACCTAATAGATTGAGCAAGTGGCTGACATCCATTACTCGTAAAAATAAAATCTGTTATACAAACCTGCACTCTGTGGACCTATACGATCTTATTAGGATCGGACATGGTCGGAATCGATATTAATTATTGTTCGTATGTTGTATATAAAAACGTAATACCCCGTTTACCCGTGCATGGATTTATTCTTGACAGTAAGTATTATCGAGGCCATAACGTATGGGTAAATATGTATTATCCTGCATTTGCAAGCTTGCATGCATGAATCAAAAAAGTTTGGAAGCTTCTGAATTTTCATGCGACAGGGATATTTTCGATCTGCGCCTGCGCAGTAGAATGATAGTGGCGAACCTGCCAGCAAAAAAATTAACTATACTCATTTCGAGGTTAACCGATTTTCACTATCTGTCAAATAGTACCATATAGTACATTGTGTCTCGCTTACTTTTGAAGAATGAGATTGGAGGAACAGTACTTTTACGTGTAAACAGTTATTGCCACGATAGTTTAACATACACACTATTGCTGCCAGTAAATCCATGCACGTGTACAGGTGCTATTATGTTGCCTTAGAATTGATTTACCTAATTCGCCAACATATTAACTTTTCAGGAGGCAGAAAACAATAGTCAGTATTTTATATTTTAACTGTGTCATATTATTTTACCATTTCTTTGTTTACTGCATAACCATGTACGTACTATTTAAGAATAGATTTTAAGAAAAACATTTAGAATATCTCATTCGATTGACTCGAAAATCTACTTATTCTAAAGAATATATCAACAGTTTCTTAAAATTTGCTGATGCTTCCTTGGTTTATAATTTGCGTAGGCACCTATGTCTTTTCATTATCTATTAAATTCATCACAAGATTGCCATGTTCTTACCATTATAACAATCTTCAGAAATTAAGATGTAGTGAAGACTGGTTCAGGATTGTCAAGGGCATCAGATATATTGTAGTCATTGTCAATTGTCTTTCAGCCCCAACCCTCAGCAACGACTACATAATAGCAACTATGGATAAGTGAATAAATGATGTTTCATCAACAAATCTTCAGCTTCCTTCCTTGTAATCTGGTACCAAAATTCTAACGTTAAAATTTAGATTACTGTATTTTTGTGAAACCTTTGACCGTTGTAAAGATTATTTTTCTGACGTGCCAGTAACCCTGTGGAATTTCACTGTCAATAAAATAATATAAATTGCGAATGCTGCTAATCTTCACAGTTTCAGAGTAACTGTCGCTCTACCACTAATCGACTGTTGGGTTTTGATGAATGGATTTATATAGATAATTAAATAAATGATGGGAAACATATGACATGAATCATAATTGAAATTTTATCTCCCTGCACAGGTTTTCGCCAGCCATCGTCCCTGCGTTCGCACCTACGTATCCACACGGGAGAAAAACCTTTTGTGTGTCACGTATGTTCAAAGTCGTTCACTCAAAAAGCTACATTGGAGGCGCATTCGAGAGGGCATCGAGGAGAAAGACCTCATCGCTGTGGCCTGTGTCCGAGGACCTTCTTGAGTAGTGGAGACAGGACTAAGCATCAGGCCACGCATGCGCCAGACAGACCGTTCCAGTGCACCGCTCCTTTGTGCGTTAAGACGTTTAAAAGAAATGCACATCTCAAAAGACATATGTTTACGCATAGAGTCGTGGAATGTGCGTAATTATGGAACCGATTGTTAAAAGACTGCATGTGACATGTAAGTAAAAAATGATTTAGGAGCAGTTTTTACATAACCTATTTATGTGTGTTAGTTTTTGAGTTGTCACTATGTGTTCCGTACAATATACACTCTAATACCAATAGTTTACCCTAAGAACTGAGAAGTCTAATGCCCTGGAGTCGATTTGGTTGGTTACATGTAAATTGTATGTAAAACATTTCACAGTGCACAGTTTGCCATGAGCTTTCTTATCGGAAAGATATGACCATATACTATACGGTCTCCAATTTTATTAGATTCAATATGAACAACTGCATACGTACAAGTTTCTGGACATGAATTTGGTTATCTTCATCTGCCACTTTATATTTGGAAAAAACAACTGTCTGTCTGCCCTTGGAAGAGGAGGTCCATCGCTTCTCAGATTCGCAATTCTGCGTCATATGCCATAGTGTATACACCAACTCTTTGAGCGTATCGGCCCGAAGAATCAATACCAGGCGGCGGCGATATTGTGATACTGCCAACCTTCGAACTCTGAGCAGGATAATCGTGTAGCCTTGAATCTGCAAGTCTAGCAGAAGTACTCGAGCAAAGACAGGTAACGAGCTAATGGAAGTAGTTCTATAAGTCTCTTAGTGAGGGCTAGTAATGCTGAGCGTTGTCTGCTTGAATTAGTGGACACGGGGATGGTTTTTTCGCTTAATTTTCATATGTTTACTCTTCATCTGTATTCATGAAGGTTTTTTTTATTATCTTCGACTCATATTAGTAAATAAATTCTATGCATTCAAACGTTTCTTATGCTTTCAGTGACTTTACGCTATGAGATAAGGCTCATATTATAAAATAATCATGTGAGTCAATAATTTAATAAAATACTGTGTACAATAAATGAGTCGTATAGTTCCAAGGTACGATAAGTCCACCATGATTTAAAATATAATGAAAGAAATATAAAAGAAAATAAGAAAGAATAATAAAAGATAATGAGGAAATTTTGTTCTGCCGGCCGATTTCCACAGTAATAAAATGTTGATCAGTTCAAAGAGAGTCTCAAAATCACGATGAATTCCTAACTACTTTAAGTCCACAGTGCGGTTTGTTCCAAATTTCGATAAGTCCATGTGACTTTGTAGACAGCCAATCAGCATCAAGCATTTACAAAAATCAACGTGGCCGCTATAGAAACAAAGACCGATAAGTCATCCTACTGAGTTCTGAGTGAATTTATTATTATATATGAACTATACGAGTAAAATATTCATCCTCCGTCGTCTTTGGACATATTAGTTTTGAAAACATTTCTGAACCGTACTTCTTCTTCTTCTTCTTTCACCCTGTCACGTCCCAACATTGGGGCATAGGGCAAGCACAAGTTGGCGCCACTTCCCTCGGTCCATCGCCAACTCCTGTGCCTCCCGCCATGTCAGACCTGCAGCACGTAGGTCGCTTTTGTAGCATCGCTGCAGGGTGAGGGAGGGCCGGCCACGGCGACGGAACCCTTGAGGCTGTGCCACAAGGGTACGAAGTGCCGCACTCTTTGGCGGCATCCGGAATACATGTCCCAGCCACGTGAATCGTCTCTTCGTGATAACTTCAATCACCGAAGGCTGTTGTGTCTGCTCACGAACTCGGATATTTGTAACGCGGTCGTACCAATGTACCCCTAAGATTCTGCGGAGACATCGATTCTCAAAGCTCAAAAGCCGTGACTCTTGAAGCTTAGTAAGATCACAGCCATACAGGAGCACAGGTAGCACGCACGCGTTAAACAAACGACATTTGGTCCTCACAGAATACAGCCTTGACCTCCATGCGACTCCAAGTTGGTTGAACGCAGAGCCCGCCACACCCATGCGGATTCCAAGCTCACTAGAAATACCACCATCATCGGCAACCGTGGCACCCAAGTACTTGAATCTGGACACCAGCTCGACGGGCAGACCAGAAACCCGCAGAGGAGTGTCGGCGTCGATGCAAGCAGCACTGCACATGGATTTGGTCTTAGCGGCATTCAGATGAAGACCCACACGCATCGAGTTCGCGGCTAGCCTGTTCACGGTCACCTCCAACCTCTCGATCGTCGAGTCAAACACGACTGCGTCGTCTGCATACTCCAAGTCGCACAGTCTTTCTTCGCATAGATCGCTTGTGTCATCATGATGTAGGCGTATCCCACTGTCGGGGCAAACCGTCTTACGCATTATGAAATCCATCATGATGATAAAAAGAAAGGGCGCAAGTACACATCCTTGCTTGACTCCTGACGTGATTTCAAAGAGGTCAGAGGATGTTCCGGCTGCTCTCACGCGACACTCTGTATTGGTGTAGAGAGCACTTATCACGGCGACCAGTTCCCGTGGGACACCATATCCTAGCAGAATTTGTCACAGAGATTCACGATGAGGACTGTCAAATGCCTTTTCATAGTCCACGAAGCAGCAGGCGACAGGTATATTCATCTCTTGGTACTGTTGCAGAAGGCTTCGGAGAGTTGAAATATGCTCTGAGCAGGACTTCCCCGGGACAAATCCACTCTGCTGCGCACGCAAAACGTCCAGCATGGGACTTCTAATCCTGTACAGGAGAATCTGCGCCAACACCTTCCCGGGAACGCTGAGGAGAGTGATTCCTCTGTAATTATAACAGTCTTGTGGGTTACCCTTTTTGTGCAGAGTAACAACGGTACCATCCCTCCAGGCTTTGGGGCACTGCTCCCTTTCCCACACCTCGTGCAGAAGGTCACACAAGTACGGCAATACAGCGCTCAGTCCGCAGAGCAGAAATTCTGCATGGATGCCATCATCTCCAGGAGCTTTCCTGCGCTTCAGTCTTTTGACAGCCTCTTTAACTTCAGCAGTTGTCGGAGGATCTTCGCAGAATCCCGATGCAGTAGTGATTCCGAGGGCAGTGATCTCCGACGGAATATCGAAGGGATGCAATGGAGGTGGGCGATTCAGGACATCACTGAAATGTTGGCGCCATAGCTCCTGGACCTTTGCAGGTTCGGTGACTGTCACTCCGTCAGAGTTGCGTAATGCAGTGACCACCGGACGTTTCTTACCGCAAATTGCTCTGGTGATGCGGAAGAGAGCACTTGGATTATTCTTGCAGGCAGCAGATTCCGCATCCCGAATAGGTCATCCAGGCGTCGGCGCTTATCGCGGCGGGCAGAACGCTTTACCACGCGGTCCATTGTCTGGTATTCCGCGCTGCGCTGTGGGTCGTATGTACCATTGTCTCGCAATTCTTTCAGGAGCTTCCTCTTCTCAATCATCTCCCATGTATGAGGTGACATCCAGTCCGGTCTGTGCGTATGCCGCTCTCCTAATGCAGTAGTTGCGGAGCTCATTATAGCATCCCGGAATAATATCCATTTTCCTTCTAAGGGATCCGAGTCGATGGAAGACGTGAGAGTTCTAGCATCATATAAGCGCTTCTGCAGCTCCAGCTCATAGGTTGCACGCACACGGGTACTTTTCAGTTTTTCCACATCGAGTCTGACCGTCCTTTTGGGTTTTGGGACTCGTTTGAGGTCTATACGGGATTTCCCGACCAAGAGTTCGTGGTCACTGTGGATGTCTGCACCTCTATATGTCCGCACGTCTAGCAGTTCATGCCGGTATTTCGCTTTGACCAAAATGTGGTCGATCTGGTTTCTTGTATTACCGTCTGGCGATGTCCATGTATATTTGTGGATGGTCTTATGAAGGAAAAGACTACCACCAATCACAAGACCATTCATTGAGGCAAAATCTACCAGACGGGAACCATTATCGTTCATTTGGCCAAGGCCATGTTTTCCCAGCACAAAGGGTCCACGCGAGGGGTCAGATCCTACTTTGGCATTAAGATCACCAAGGATAACTGCATGATCACAGCTGGGGATATTTCCAGCGGCTTCCGCCAAACTTTCGTAGAATGTATCCTTATCTGCATCGCTAGCAGCCTCTGTGGGAGCATAGCACTGCAGAAAAGTGATGGAGCCCGACTTGGTCTTGAAAGTAGCGCGGAGTAGATGTTCGGAGATAGGTTCCCAGCTGGTGAGGCACTTGCAAGCTTCCTTGGACATCAGCAATCCGACTCCACTACGTCGCAATGTGGCGTGTCCGGAGTACAATAGACGAAACCCACGAATAAACTTTTCGCCAATGCCAGTGAGTCGACACTCACTGATCCCGAGAACATCTAACTTGTATTGAGAAAGTATTTCTGTTAGATGCTCGGCCTTTCCAGGAACATTTAGAGTACGGATATTGTAGGTTCCAAAACAAAATCGTTTACCGAATTCAGGCGAGGTCGTCAAGATGGAAACGGGGGTCCGAGGCTTCCCTGTGCTTGGATTAATCTGTTGTTTTAGGGTGTGCAGGTGATCATCCCACAGCACCCGAGTTCACTGGTGGGGCTGCCACCTTAGGGCCCGTGAACATGCCCTGGTTTTCTGTAGGGGTTTTCCTTCCCGTAGCCAGAATGTACCAGTTTTTAGGCGCTGGTGATTCGCCTTGCACCCTCCTCTATCTGCTACAGCATGCTGCATTGCCTAGGGACCCCCACGGAGAGGTTAGAGGTAGGATTTGTTGGCAGAGTTATCATGGATAGTCGACATACTCAGCATTTCAAATGGAAGCACACCTGATCTGGCATCAAGGCATACCCCACTGAAGTCATACCAACCTTTGGTCCCAACCGTACTACACGTTCATTATTTCTTGTGAGAATAAATAAAATAATAATATCCCTATTACTAAAATGTGTTTTTTTTTACCTACATGATCTGACCTATGTGAATTGAGGGGAAAATATTATCACCATTCTATCCCAGACAAGGATAAAGTCAGATATTGCCGCATTCTTAGTGATTTTTGCAATGACATCCTTAGACAAAATGCCGCCCTTGGGCAGCGCCAACATGCTGCCCCATTTTTTATCATCCGTGCACGTGTCGTTTCTGGTCACCAATGACGTCGAAGAGTAACGGAAGTAAACTAGACATTGCGAACCCGACAAAAAAATTACAGTTCTGTTAAACCTTTTATGTTAATTAATTCATTTTGTTTCCAACCAGGGCGGGTATGTTAGAACTTGCGAGTCGTATGGTCGAAAACCGTGTGGTATGACAAGTTAGTATCGCCCGTTTCATACCGTATACGATAACACCTATTTTTGAAGCCACTCGCTACGGACTATTTTAACTCGCGAGTGACTAATTGGCAACATCGCCAAAACCGAGAAAATCGGTGTCTATGGTACAAGATGAAACGTCAAAAATGAAATGTCAAACGAAATCATTATTTTTGTTGGTTATGTTTGTGTATAATTCCTACAATATTCGATTGATTTAGTATAATATGATATAGATATATGTACGTAGAATATAACCTTACATAAATGCGAAACCATATAATATTATTACACTGTAAAACAAGATTTAACAAAATAAACACAGTGTCTTCAATAACATTTATTTTTATGTACCTAGGTATTTATTCATTACAAACCATTATAAAACATTAACATAATTAATTGAACTCAAGATAACAGAGTATTAAGTAACATTGTGAATAGGTAATATAATAATTGGGCATCTTTATTGTTTATAAATTGGTAATGCCGTGTTCTTTCCGTCAGCGAACTCATTCATTTTGACGTTTTGATTTTCAAGGTCACTGTCACATACGAAACGAAATATCAAAATAAACATGGAAATCGGGTAATATGTACCTACATGAATTCACGTCCTTCGTCGTGCAAAAGTAGCAAAAGAATGGAGAGGTTTCAATTAAGTGATCTTAATTGAAATGAGGTATGTGAGGTTATGTCCGTCTCAACATTATACCTACCTACGACTTTTTAATTCTCCATGGATATACTATTATAAACGTAATAATGTGTCAAAATATAACATACATCTTCTATGTCTTTGATTAATTTTAATCTATACAACCATATTCATTTTTTCGCATTGTATACTCTTCACGCTTGTAGGTAGGTAGTAACATTAAACTTAAGATACCTAATAAACCTATATGGCGTGAGAATTTGTAAAATATATCTCACAAGCTCTTTGTTTAATCGAAAATTACGTATAAATAGTGCATCACTGAGTGAAAAAGCATTTTGACATAAGCTAACATAATTATTTGATCTGTTTCGCGGATGATTACGTGATCCTAAAAGTGCCGCAAAAGTAACTATTTATGGGATTGACATATTTTACAATAATTGGGTGAACGATACAAATCTATAGCAATGCTTTGGCAAAATATAAAATAATAATATGTAGGTAATTATTCTCGCGAGCCCAATAATAAAATACTATCTTTTCGCAGCCTAACCTTTCACTTTTATTTGACAGTTGAAAACTAAACTGCGTTATCGGCGCGAGACATCAGTGCGCATGCTCACTTACTCAACTCGTATGGGGGACTATGGTCACGAGTGCCCTTTGGTATGGGCAATATTGTCGACACAGATTATGACTAATTCAGGTAGTGATAAGTTTCGACATGCCTTATTTCGATAACCTACGTCACTTTCGCGAATGACTACGATGTTTCACACGACTCGCAAGTTCTAACATAAGGCCCCAGTGAGCTGATTTTATAAATGGAAAATATTTTCGTCATTACTAAGTTTAAGTAGCTATTTCTATATATCGTCACCGTTTTAGCAAAACCATCTATGTGTCACTTTTATCAAAAATGACTTTTAAATACCAAGTCATTCCTTATTTTTTTCTCTATAGGCCAGTAAAATGATCTATGTGTTGGGTAAACTCGCTCCGAAGTTATTTCAAAAAATAAAAAACAGCTATGTGTAAGGTTCAAAAACCACGGTTCACAAAAACAACTATGTGTATATTATAGTAACATATAGATGGTATTTTGATATCGAGAGTGTAATGTTTTTTTACAGTTTGGCTACACATAGTTTGTTTCTATGTTATATGCTATGCATTATGGTCTTGCACGACGGTTTGAAAGATGCTTTCTCAAAAAGAGAGACAGGAAATATTCAATAATTTCTGGAAGATGCCTACATGGTCAATAGGGTATAGGCGAGAATTAATTTAAAAGTTGGATAAACAACTACAAACGTCTCGATGACAGTGGCCAATTGAAAGCAACAATGACAGGTAATAAGAATCTGACTGAAGATAAATAATTGGTAGTGCAACCAAAAATCAAAACGGAGAGATTTGTGGAAAAATGTTACATTATGGTTGGATCTAATTCCAAAGTTCCCAGCCATTATTGCAGAGAAAATACCTCCAGGGTGTATGTGGAATCGTGTTTCCGATCCAAAATACAAATGCATGATGAATATAAAAAATGGTCTCTGGAAAATGGTCATTCAGCAGCAGAATATACTCCAGTATATTTACCACCAAAAAATTAGTATCCACCAACCACGTAAATATCAGTGTGCCATCACTGCCATCTGCTGTAGTTATAAAATGAAGAATGTTTCAGAAATGGAATACAATAGCCACATTATTAAAAAAAAAAAAAGATGCAAGAAGACCAAAAATTAAATGAAGGAGAGTACCAGAAGTATTACTGGACGGTTAGTAATCACAATGGATCTCCAAAGTGTGCTGCTATGTCCAAAAAACAGGCACAAATGTATTATAAACAAAAGCTGCAACTACACAATTTCACCATATACATTCTTCATAATGTATCTTCTAATGAATTTGTCTCATCTCATCGAAAGCAGGACAATACAATGAAATAATTCTAAAATCGGATGGGTGTGGATATCGAAACCGAAATAAATTATTCGCTACTGCTCTAAGTTATATCTTTAGAGAGAAAAAACATCGAGATTCAACAGCTTTTTCTTGAAAGAGGCCACACCATGATGGAGGCCGATAGTGCACATGCCACCTTGGAAAAGTATTTTAAGCCTCCAATATATTCACCGTCTGATTATATAGCACGTATGCGGCTAGCAAGACCAAAACAACCTTATAAAATTAATGTCATTGATTTTTAATTTTTAAGAATTATGGATAAGATTAAATCTGGATTAAGTTTGATACCAGATGGAAATCTCCCACAGGAGACTACCTCAAAGGGCGGACCGAACCATCATATTTCCCAAAATACCACAGCCTACGTCCACTCTTCGCGGTGATCGCAACCCTCGGCCGAGCGGAACCCGTCTCCTTGAAATTCAAATTCGTCAAATTCCCGCCAAAACAGACGCGGTCTATCAAAAACGGCCGCTCGCGCCGCCACTAGTCAATCCGTCGGTAAAACAGGGAGCTTCCCGACCGACGGATAAAACAGGACGCCGCGAATCTGGCAGTTGGATCTGGATGGGCGCGAAAGCTCTCTCTTGCCTGATACGTCGACCAGCCAGCATCTCTCTTACATCAACCGCCGAACCAACAGCATCAACCGCAAAATCTCTTCTCGCCTTCGCTCGCCTCGGACGCGAAGCCAAGCCAGCATTCCGGACAGCCCGCCAAAAAGACCACATCTGACATCGGCAGCACGCCAAGCCGCAAGCCCCGACCCTACCTCCCATCGGACAGCGAGCATCGCCTCGGATGCGAAGCCCCAGCAGTCAAGCCCGCGACACCACGTTGCAGCCCGCCAATTACCAACCGACCGCCAACGACGACAATAACCTGTATCGTATCTGTAACGACTACCCTGCAATACGATGAAATAAACCAGCCTTGACTCAATACCCCGTGCGTTTCTGTCCCCCACCCCCGCTTTGACCTTGACGTTATCACGGCCTGCCATCTCCGCTTCAGAGCGCGCAGAAGGCCGGTGATAAGTTGATCGCCGTCAACGTGGGGCTTGTGGGCAGGATTGTGTCCACCGGAGCCAGCATCGACCCTGAGATACGCCAGCAGAGTGAGTACAACTGTGAACTTCCTCAAGCAGTGACATTTGCGAGTACTCACCCTACCGGGGGAGAAACACACGGCCGGTATTTACAATGTCAAATTGACCTTGTTTCGCGCGTGCAATCGCAACATCGAGACACGCGGCGATACGTTCCTCGCAGCGGAAATGACACGAGATCGCGCGGAACGTACTCCCGCAAGTTAATTCGATGTGGAAAGCATAGCCAGACACTGCTGGGGGGCCGCGCAAAAAACCGCGTGGTCCCGAAACCTGGAATTCAGCACACCAGTGGCGCCTGACAGAAGCAACAGCCGGATAGCAAATCAGCATGGACATCGGCTCCATCGCAAGACGTGACAGCAGCATCGTTATGTTCCTCCGACCAGCGGTATCATCCGTCGACCCTGGCCCACGGAGGAATACGTAAGATGTCATGGCCAACGGCGTCGCGACGCTACACGGAGATGCCCCGGCTACCGACGCCGACGCTCTTCGTGACCGACGTCACCCAGCACAGCGAGGTGCCAGCCAACGGCGCTCGTACCTCAAACCCAGGCGAAACATCTGCCACCAGCGCGGATGTCTCGCCTAGCATAACCACTAGCCTTATCAAGCCTAGCGAGTCTTAACGCACTGGAAGACGACACTCCTCGCAAAGACCCAAGGTCAAGCTTCAGTACCAAACCCCATAACCAGCCGCTTACCATTTGGCACCGGCATTATCACGGAGTGCCCCGGCGCGACGCCCGGCACCTTCGTGATATACCTTACGGCAGACCGAGGTTGGTCGCCTGGTCTCTGGTTGCCCAACCGGCGGTGACCAGCAGATACATCAGACACCGCCTCAATCGCCGACGGCCCAAGGCTACATCGGATCTGCAACCTGAGGGACCAAGAAGACTGAAGCGGAAGCCAAGATTCCAGGGACACAGCAAGACCCCCAGCATTAATCGACAAACATCCGACGCCAGCGACGATGTCACGCCCGCCTTAAAACTACGACACCTATGGCCAAACCGCTTCGACGCCTTGGACGTGCGAGAAGACGACGCTCAAGAACTCAAGGTCCCACTTCCAACACCAGACCCCATCACCAGACGTCTATTCTTGGAACCGGCGCTATCACGGAGTGTCCCTGACTGACATGTCTGACACCTCCGCGAAAACCTCACGAGGAAGCTGAGATTGGTGCCCTGGTCTCTAGTCACACAATGGCGGCGACTAGCAGGCGCAACAGGTCCCACCTCACTCTTCGACGGCCCAAGGATGCGATGAGCTGGTCGATTCGAGGGAACCACCATGTGGAAGTGGAAACCTCAGCAGTTTTGACACGAAAGAGCCTCAAGCACGCCAAGACCATCGGACGCGTCAAAGCCGCACAGAGGTGAACCGGCCCCCAAGGACAAGCGACGGTAGGCTGATGGAAAAGACGACGGTTCGGTCGTTTCCCGGAGAGGTCGTTTGATACCAGATGGAAATCTCCCACAGGAGACTACCTCAAAGGGCGGACCGAACCATCATATTTCCCAAAATACCACAGCCTACGTCCACTCTTCGCGGTGATCGCAACCCTCGGCCGAGCGGAACCCGTCTCCTTGAAATTCAAATTCGTCAAATTCCCGCCAAAACAGACGCGGTCTATCAAAAACGGCCGCTCGCGCCGCCACTAGTCAATCCGTCGGTAAAACAGGGAGCTTCCCGACCGACGGATAAAACAGGACGCCGCGAATCTGGCAGTTGGATCTGGATGGGCGCGAAAGCTCTCTCTTGCCTGATACGTCGACCAGCCAGCATCTCTCTTACATCAACCGCCGAACCAACAGCATCAACCGCAAAATCTCTTCTCGCCTTCGCTCGCCTCGGACGCGAAGCCAAGCCAGCATTCCGGACAGCCCGCCAAAAAGACCACATCTGACATCGGCAGCACGCCAAGCCGCAAGCCCCGACCCTACCTCCCATCGGACAGCGAGCATCGCCTCGGATGCGAAGCCCCAGCAGTCAAGCCCGCGACACCACGTTGCAGCCCGCCAATTACCAACCGACCGCCAACGACGACAATAACCTGTATCGTATCTGTAACGACTACCCTGCAATACGATGAAATAAACCAGCCATGACCAAATACCCCGTGCGTTTCTGTCCCCCACCCCCGCTTTGACCTTGACGTTATCACGGCCTGCCATCTCCGCTTCAGAGCGCGCAGAAGGCCGGTGATAAGTTCAATCAGACCAGGAAAACGAATCGGAGATCCTGTTGTATATGATATTAAAATGTTACAGTATCTACCAGATGGAACAATCTTTTACAAACTCAACTTTATCAGTGCAACCGTTTGACTGCCTTTGTAATATATATAATGAATCATTGCCAATATCGCAGTCGAAATACATACATCTTCAGGAATTAAAAAGTGTAATAGAGAAAGATCACCACTATTTCTACGATAACCTAACATTTAAACCTGCTAATAGAAAGTAAACGAACTTATAAATATAATACGAGTATCATCTCACTATTGCATTAATAATTAATAAAATGATATTGCAATTATTTATCACTAACGCACTATGTATATTTCAACTATTATTTATGTAACAGTTTTTCATGAGTTTATTATTATTCACATTTTGATGAATAAATTAAACTATGTGTATTTACAAAACGGTCAAAACAACTTATGTGACATCACAAACTGTATTTTTATTATTTTTGTATTAAAAATAAAAGATTTTTGTAAACAAAATAATAATCTTCGACCATTTTCTGATTATAATAAAGCATTTTTCATAATTTTAATGTTTAAATGTAACATTATTTTTTTATTCAGTTTTATCCTTCTCCTGCACAATTTGAGAAAGTGCACATAGATGGTTTTGCTAAAACGGTGACGATATACAAAATGATTCTCCTCGATTTGGCGCCCTTCGAGTAACTGCCGCCCCCAAGCGACGATCAATCTGCCTACCCCCACGGGACGTCACTGGATTTTCAACTGTCTGTTGAATGTTGAATAAGAAATCGAAAGTTTCAACATATTTTTTTTAAGTTGAACCAATTGTTGTTATCAAGGTGGCTTCAAGTGAAATAAACCAGTTTGACATGATGTTGATAGGTCGTCGCTGTAAGCTTGGTTTGTCGAATAGACCAAATGACAAATCTTCAGGAGACGAAAACAAATATCAATATCCTATATTTAAATACATGGAGGTATTTAAATTGTTGGTTTTACAGCATATGAATGCTGTTTTCATTACAAAGCAATTTAAAGAAAAGTATGGTTCTGGTCCATTTAGATACAAAAAATCATTTTGCATTGAAAGGTCGATTTCGACAAAAACGGATATTCGACAAACCAATCTATAACGACGAGTTGTTATCACCTTGGTTACTCTAGTACCTCAACTTTGTTCAATTCAACTTCGAAGTTGATCGATTTTGTTGAAATATGGTTCTGACTTATCAATCGACTTTCAACTGTCATTCAACATACAGTTGAACGACCAAAAACAACATGAGAACACAGCATTATACCCCGTTTACACGAGCATGGACTTACTGCTGACAGTACGTATTATCGCACGCGACAGCAGTGCGATATCTGTGTCTGTGCAGTAGAACAATAGTGGTGAACCTACCAGAAAAAAACAAGCTACACCGCGCAAAGACTCATTTTGACGTTTAATGATTTTCACAACCTGTCAAATAGCACTATACAACGATAACATCGCGTCTCGCTCACTCTTGTAGAATGAGATTGGCGAGACAGTCAGCACTTTTACGTGTAAACAGTTATTATCGCAATAGCTTAAAATACTCACTATTGGTGCAAATAAATCCATGCACGTGTATAGGCACTATCAAACATCATGAACTACCGGCAGTAAATTTAATTTGAATTCACATGAGTGACATATCTAATTATTGACCAAATCGATATGGTGCAAGTCTGCTATATTACACATTATTTCTTTCGAAATTATTAATGAAAAAACTCAATAGATGTCAGCAGAAAAATCACCAAGCAAGTTCGTCCAATAAATTTTATCTTTGACACTTACCAAATAACGAAAATAGAGGTAAAAACTTACTATCACCTGTAGATGACACTAGCGATCTATACGGTTATCACTTTCATGTCTAAATGACGTTCACAGGAAAAAGGTTAAGGGACAAAAAAATGTTTTAATATATTTGGAAAATTGTAAAGACTTTATTTACTCCCGAACCTCCTAATTATTATTAAGAGCCAGGCCACACCGGGCGATTCTGGTCTCGAGACCAGTCACCGAGACCAGATCGATGTATGCTTGCTTGCGCTACTACTGCGCGACCAGATGTGGCATGGTCCATATAACTGCATACATCGGTCTGGTCTCGGCGACCGGTCTCGAGACCAGAGTCTCCCGGTGTGGCCCGGCTCTAAGGGTGAATATTGACAGTTTCACAACTCAAATCTTCATTATTGTACCTAATTTCAATAGCCATATAAATTCGTAATGTGTTAAAAATACTTTTAATGTCCTTTGTTACCTACCTAACATTTTTTATTTTATCCATAAAAATAATAAATAATTTCAGTAAGTTTCAAAAAACTCTCCTCAAAAATTTCAAATGGAAGTTAGAATAGTTCTGTAATCAGCTGTCGAATTTTTCTAGATACCTTTCGATTCAATATATTATGTAAGTACCTACTTTTCTTTCGATACAATGCCAGTGTTGATATTTTGTCTCAATACAATACCAATACCAAATTTTAATACTTTGATATGACATCGCTATGCATGGCTGCATGCTGTTATATTATATATATGGCAGGTGTGTCAAAGATAACATTGTCAATATTATGTTACTATCGTTAAATCAATATGTATGTCAATAACCATTCCCTTTTATTTCTGATATTATTAACATAAATAAAACACTTTTATTATGACATTAATTAGTTTGTTTAAGAACTTACCGAAATTCTTTTTTTTTACAACAAACGTTATTACAACAAATACTTTATTAAATCTAGGATTTATGAATGTTATCTCAACTTAACTAATTATGAATCCTATGCGTAGTTGACAATAATTGGGAAAATAATAAACAACATGGCTGTGTCGATTTTGGCGAGTGACAATATATTTAATTTAATTTATGTACACTGGTAAATAAAAGTATGAAACACAACACATTAATAAATATAATTCAGATAGGCTATACCCCAATAGTACACTGCATTTTGAAGTGGGGTTTTAGGGATTTGAATGTGTGTCCTACGAAAATGAAACACATTATAAATGTGCAATAGTGTGTGTTGCGTCCTACAAATACACCAATATTGAATGAGCTTCAGTGCATAAACCGAGAGTAGTTGTCAGAACGAAGGAATGACGTATTCTTAACATATTCACTGCTGACCAGTTAATTACCACAACTCAGTCACTGCTAAAGACACGCCTGGCATCAAGCAATTAGCATGATAATTAAATGTGGTAATTAACTGGTCAGCAGTGAAAGTATATGTATCTAATGGCAACACGCCTGGCGTGTCTTTAGCAGTGAAGTCTTTAGCAGTTCGTTGTTTTTTGACCTTCTATGGTTACTTAACCCAATGTTTACGGGCCGCACAAAATTGTGTTTTTGCTAATTGCTTTTCAAATGCAAATTAACACGTTAATTACAAAATTAATTAAAAGGGCCCGTAAGCATTGGGTTAAAGCAATGTATTAAAGTCATTACTAATAAAAAGCGTGCGCAATAAAGATGCAGATAATCACGACTTCAACGTGTTTGAGTTTATCCCATATTCTTCCACACTCGAGATTGGTTGCCGGTTACTCCACACCCGTTAGGTATTTCACCTGATACCTACTCATGTTAAAATATTCTTTTAATTAATTGAACCTCAAAGAAGAGCAACATTTTTCTGTCGATACACCTATTCATTTTTTAGTGTTACAATAATCTTTTGACTAGAGAGAACTATTTCTTTCCATAAGGAAAATCTACCATTTGACAGTTGTCGATCTTTTGTTTATGAGAATGATACAATCTTTAATAGTATTTATAGATAATATCAATAACAACTCGAAAGATAAACATGAAATAAAACATAAAAAGATATTCAATGATACTGAGGAGTTCCGAACTGTTTTTAAAGGGAAGGAAAAAGTGTATTTTGGAGAAAGTGTACACAGAAAAATCTATTTCAAAAAATTAAAATTTATTTTAACAGAGTATGATAATAATTAATAAATAATATGTCTGGACCTACCAAAGATGTTGAAGAAAATCTTCTATATAAATCTAAACATATGAAGTGGAGCAAAAAAGGACCTCAGTGGGTCTGGTCTATTCTATACTTATCGACCGCTAAAGTGATAAATATTATCAAACTTATGAATCTTGATTATATGATTTCTCGATTCATAAAATTACAATATGTTGGTTGTAATTGTTCAATCAATGCTATATTTTAACAGCAGCAAGAGAGGTTCTGTTAAAATATACTTGATTTTATGAATCTTGATTATATGATTTCTTGATTCATAAAATCAAGTAAACACTATAGGTAACAGTGGCGAAGGCGCTCCATAGTAGGCGATTATTTGAAGCCCACCGGCCACCTTCTAAGAAAAATAGATGAAAATAAATAGAAAAAGTATTGAAATTTAAATAAATAAAATGTGCGGGAACCGATTGAATATATCGTCAGAATAATTAATTAATATTTAAAAAATAAAAATGAGAGCCAGCATCTATCGTCAGAATTTAGAATAAATAAAAAATAAGTGTCAAGTGCCTATAGCGAGCATTGAAAGAAATATCGATTATTTCGAGATGATTTTGCCGTGCATTTTGTATGAAATTTTTAACTCATAATTTCAAGATGTCTACAGTCGTGCATACAAATCGGTAAGTATAACCTTCGGTAAGTAAGCCTTCAAATTGCAGGTTCATTTTGAAGAGGGCGTCGCACTTCTAATATGACATTTATTTGCTAGTTTGCAGGGCGTATGAAAGGACAATCCGTCACGATGAATAGATAAGCAGCCAATAATAAAACACTTCGATATTCTTATTTTGTTGACAAATCCTGTAAAATTATTTGTAACTGCACACGAGTAAGAAAATAATAATATACCTAGTAATAATAAATATACAATTATTTTGATAGTGAAAAATGAATTATTATATTTTGTTGAGTAAGGCAAATGTATATTGATCAATGAAAGGACCTCGTGTGAAGCCATGTACTTCAGCCACTAGTGGATGTAGGCTGCGGATATCCGACAAAAATAGTGCACACTTTGTCAGTTATACTTATTTGTGCTCATTGACTTTATTGATTAGTTTTAAAATTCAATTAAACCCTGCTTAACCACCAAACTAATAGATAAAAAATATTCTTCAAACTATAAAATATCTAGAATTGTGTACCTACATACAGTCGAGCTAGGTTATTATGATCACGAATATAGCGAGATCTCAGATGTAACGAGGAAACATTCGTTAACATTTTAGTTTATGATGTTCTCCATACATTTATTCACTTTGGTAAATGTGTCGCCGAGGTGGACATGAGATTTTACAACTTTATTTTTAGACCAAACCAAACCTAACCTACCCCAACCTAATATTACCTCATATAGGTAATCTTAGTTTGTGATAATGGTGTATCAAAATGTAGGAAAATTTCAAATTTTCAATTAACGATTATTGGATCGAAAAGCCGATGCGCCGACAGAAAAAGAGGAGTCCAATCTCTTTGTATTTATTATAATTGTCTACATGGAATAAACTGTTTTCGTAAAAAAAATAAATACATAAAAGCTTCCACCTCTGCAGCACAAATACCTTCACTTTTATAATGAGCTCATTACCAGATATACGGAGCTAAAATAAAAATAAATAAAGCAATAAATTCCAACCGGACAGGATGCCGCCGGGTTCGGATTTAGTGTTCAATAATGAATGAATAGTGTTAAATAATTGTAGAATAATGACTTATTGATAATCTGAAACCTGATTCAACAACTTTGATAGGGAAACCACAGAATGTACCTACCATCTGGTCGAAGAAATGTTTCTTTAATATCTGTGCTGTCTATAGTATTTTTCAAGATATCCATACCATGTGGAACATTATGGACCCCACAATAAATTTATAGTTGTTCAATCAAATCATCCCCTATTATTTTTTTTACTATAGAGGTTTTATATTTGTGGTATTAGTCTTACCAGATACGGAAAATGTAAAAAAACTTTTTTTTCGGTAATAATTTCTAATTTTGACAAAAAACTTTGTTTTAAAAAGCATGATAAGTTATTAGACATCACACGGTGCCTGTTATAACCATAAATAAAATTAGATAGGTAGGTACCTACTGATACTGAAATTTAATAATAGTTGGCAGATTATAAAGAAAAGTAACGTACATATTATTTACTGATAAATAATATGTGTCAACCTTCAGCTCATACTAACAAAATAATAATTTAATAGATGTTTTATAAATTATTTTAATATTAATTAGCTAGGTAGGTACCTACTCTGTTGAAGAATGATTTGTAATTTTTTTGATAGAGATTTTACAATAATTAATAGATCTACTTATAGGTACATTTAATATGAAAATTTGAAAATTAAAATAAAATATAATATTTCATTAGGTCCGCCTGCTTTTTGTTCGGATTGTTACTTTTGACATAATTTATTAGGTAGGTAGGTACTAAATTATACCTACTGTGTAATATAGATCAACGATTAATACATTAAAATAGAACATAGCACTTCACTGTTGTATCAAACATTACATTATCGTACCTAGTCAAGATAAATACATATTACAGTGGATTTAATATGAACAAGAGGAATAATTTTATTTCTGTAATTGTATGCATTCTCTGTGAACATAATAATAATACCTTTGTTGTCTAAAGTGTAGATAATCTAGATAGTTAATATTTTTTGTTAACCACATTGATATGAAATAGGCATATTGTAGTAAAATAAGATTGTGGAGGGAAATATTCTAAGCCTGGCTACATTACACGCGCATACAGTGTAGCCAACTGTATGATTACTAAAGTATTTGTACTATAATTATTTCAAACCGCATACCTACTACTTTGATAGGAGGTACAGACCTTCTGAAGACTGATCTGAAGAATGGAATGGGGGCCATCGTCGAAAACTACCCAATCAAAACTCGCAACTGGACAGAATCCGACATTCGACTGACGTTTTCAAAATGGCGTCCGTATGGTAGTTCGTAGATCCATTTTGGACCATTCTTTAGATAAGTTTATAGGTAGGACTGTTAAGTAAATAATAGTACAGACCTACAAAATTATTTAATGAATGAATGGGTGAGCCACTGTCGAAAACTATCCAATCAAGTCAATTATCCATTTTTGACCGTTCTTTAGATAAGTTTGTAGGTCTGTACGGTAAAATTACGGTAATAATTTTGAAAATCGGAAAAGTAATATTATGATAAAAAAATAAGGTTTGCATGAGAAAAAACTTTGGATCCGAATCTCAAAGAAATATTACCTTTTTATTGGGAGCCTGTAAAATATAAATATAAAACTGATACCAGACTGTAAAAGTAATTTTCAATTAGCACAATATTAGAAAAAAAAACTCTCATAGGTACAGTCCTACAAACTTATCTAATAAACGGTCAAAAATGGAACTACGAACTACCTTTACTACCTATGGACGCCATTTTGAAAACGTCATCCGAATGTCAGATTCTGTCAAGTTACGAGTCTTGATTGGGTAGTTTTCGACAATGACTCCCCCATCCATTCTATAGATAAGTTTGTATGTACTTTTTTTGAGAGGATTTGTTTGATTGGCAGCTCAGAAGACTTAAAAAATAGCTCTCTAACAAAGAGATTAAAAACTTGATCTATATGAAAAAGGTTTATTACTACAAACGATTTTCATTCCATAATTTTGGTGCAAAGTACCATATTATACGTTAATAAGTAATTATAAGTATTAAGTAAGAGACGATAAATTTAAATGAAAAAAAAATCATGAAGTTCGATCGATTCTTTTTGTAATTTGTTGATTTGAATTCGGAATAAAATTCATTTTAAAAATGTCATATTTTTTTACTTTCACCTTTAAATTCGTGGCGAAAAATTTTCGATTTCCTCGATATTAAACAAAAGAGTTACGAACGCGTACTATAACTTTTGCCGAAGTACTATCTTCTCGAATCACGTACTATAATTGGGTGGTAAAAAGGTGGCAACACTGTAAATATAGAATGAAATAACAAGGAGAAAAAGACAGCAATAGTTTTAGTTTTCAAGCTGACAGTCGGTGCTTGATGGCCGCGTCGGTTGAAATCTCGCGACTCGAAACATCTTACGCCACTTCGGTTATTTGGAATGTCAAATGAAAAGACATTCTTCGACTGACAGCTTTCAATAATAACAGCCGTGTAATAATGCTACCCGTGAAGAGATCAAAGCACACACTCCTGCCATCATGACTACCCTCATCTACACATTATACGGTTTCGCCGTATTCTTCTTCACTACATGGGTCTGCCTGTGGATCATCCATCTGATAGCGATCTTCTACTCGCGATGGAAGCTGCACAGGAGTGTGGGATGCCTGTCGGCGGAGACGCCCCTTCCCGGGGTGTCTATACTGAAACCGCTCTTAGGAGAAGACCCGAACTTGTCTTCGAACCTGGAGACTTTCTTCACGATGAAATACCCGCTGTACGAGCTGTTATTCTGCGTCGAGGACGACAAGGACCCGGCTATAATAACAGTGAACAGTTTATTAAAGAAATATCCGGAGGTCAGTGCGAAATTGTTAATCGGCGGCTCTCGCGTAGGGGTGAACCCGAAAATCAACAACATGCAACCGGGATTCGCGGCCGCCGTCTACGAGTTGGTGTTGATCAGCGATTCCGGCATCAGAATGCGCGAAGACACTCTCCTAGACATGGTGGCGCATATGACGGAAGGCGTGGGTCTGGTGCATCAGATGCCTTTCACCTGCGACCGTCCCGGCTTCGCGGCGACCTTTGAAAAGGTGTACTTCGGCACGGTCCAAGCTCGGATGTACATGGCGGCCGATTTCCTGCGCATCAACTGTCATGTCGGCATGTCGTCGCTCGTGAACAGGGAGGCGCTGAAAGAGATCGGAGGCATGGCGGCGTTCGGGGACTATTTAGCGGAGGACTTTTTCTTAGCGAAAGCTTTGACCGACAGAGGATGGCGGTTGAGAGTTTCGTCGCAGCCCGCTTGGCAAAATGCCGGGCACTGTTCGGTGTCTTCGTTTAGGGCCCGGTTGTCACGTTGGGCCCAATTGAGAGTGGCAATGTTGCCTCTGATGATAATCTTAGAGCCGTTGAGTGAGTGTTTTGTTTTGGGAGTGGCCGCAGCGTGGGCTTGCCAGTTACTCCTCGGGTGGGAACCTCTGGCTGTGTATCTGTTGCATATATTAGCGTGGTTTCTTAGTGATTGGCTGTTGTTGTGCACCGCCCAGCAGGGCCCGCTGCCCTTCAGCAAGTTCCACTTTGCGGTGGCGTGGGTACTCCGGGAGGTGGCGGGGCCTTCGCTGTTTGTTCTGGCGCTGCTGAGGCCGCACGTGCGGTGGAGAGCACGCAACTACCGCCTCTCCTGGGGCGGCCTGGCTCACGAAATTAAGGCCAAAGCCAAATACTAACTTGACTCTCTCCCGTTCGTATTCGTTGCTACTTTCTAGATTTGTGAAAGTGAAACCTCATTAATAAAATACCTATATCCAAAAGAATCCCAACGTACAACTGTTAAAATCACCATAAATGCATAATAATAATCTTTAGTTTTAAGTAAGCGCCACGGAATCTGGTAAGTCTTAACTCCAATGCTGTCACAAAACTTACCGTATTTACATCTGAAGATAGACTCCAAAGATGTTGAAAGAAAAAACCTTCTTCTAGAGAGATAGGGCCTAAACATTTAAAATGAGACAAAAAAGGACCTTTAATTTTCATACAAACTTAGATACGGGAGAATAGATACCCTATATTGTTTGGCATACAAAAATGAAATTTTATAGGGTAACCATATAGCCACATAAGGTTCCATCCGAAAGAAGATTTAACGTCTTTGACTGTCAGATTTTATGTCGTTCATTTTTTACAGTTTTAATTAAGTACATCTTGTTTTATTTTAATACATTACATTTTACTTCAATGAAACCTAAAAGCAAACCGTGGAAGGCATCCAGAGTGAAGAATTGATATCAAGCTTGTTCAAAATCAGTACTTAGTGTTGAACAGATTATAGTCGTTTGTAGTGTGGTTTTGAAACAATCAATATTTTCAACAAAAATGAACTGTAGATTTTACACACGTCAAAGGAAAGATATTTCTTGCTGATTTAACATCTATTATTTCCAACTCATACATAATATTTTTTTTACCATGATAAAGTTTCTTACCATAAGTATGTTAGCTATTGTTAAAAAAGTGACAGATTAGTTACAGAATTCTGTCGAAAGAATACAGGGTTATGTAGGTATTTTATACATTTTTATTGTTTTAAGTAGATATTTTTAAACAACATCACATTCATTTTCAACGTGGTACGTGAGACATTTTGAAAATAATGTGGACGTATTTAAACCAATACAAAGAGTTGTCAACAAATCAATTGAAATTGAATATCAATCAGGCGCTAGTCACACAGTAGTTTTATAGGTATACAAACATATTATTGAGGTATTATTTATATGCACACTCAATATGATAGTGTGATTTTATTCTAATAGTTAGGTATATGCCTTTACAATTGATGTAAGTAAGTACCTATTTATTTTGAATGTTTTTCCTCCTTTAAACATAAAGAAATATCAATATTTTCCTTGGAATAAATAATAACAATACCTCATTTATAGCATGTTGAAAACAGATAGTATGAACATGGAATTTATAATTAATTACATATTATTCAACTTTGAAGTCTAAGCTTTATTTTTTTCTTCAATTCTATAATATACCCACTATCTATTGGCTTTATTATCAGTATTAACTTTTAATAAGGATAGGTATAAAACGGTCTGGTATTTTTGAAGTTCTATCAATGTTACTCTATTGCTCTAGTCAAGGCTCTAGTTGTTGTTATTGGTATGTTTTTTTATTGTTTGAAATACTCATTGAAATTGGAATTAAAGAGACTATAATTATTATTATATTTAATTTCTAAACTGTGAAAATACTTAATTACCACCAGATAATCTTATTTATTACACTCTGAGATTCTTTCTAAACGTTTTTCTTGCATACATATCATGTCTATTTATCATTAATATTGTGTAGTTGGTTGGATCAAAGTTCCAAAAACTGTGACACATCTGTTGTTCAGCATGTGACTGTATGACTTTATATATTTTGATGACAACACGTTTTGATTTTAAATTACTAATCATTTTCTTAAATTGACTTAAAAGGAAGTAAAACTTTCAGTAAAAAAAAAACACCTCATTGTGGTTCTTTTAATTCAAACTTTTATTAGAATGTTTATTATTTTAATTTATAGAAATACATACTTAATTCATATACAGACAAGATATTTGACGAATATAATATATCTAAGTAATTATACCTGTGTTGGATGCCGCATTCCAACGTATATCTTTGGTATCCTATATTTTCAGGTTCAATCATGATCTAAGACCTAAAATAAATATCTATACAAAGTATGTTTGTTTGATCCTTCCAATTTTGAATTTTTACCATAAATTAAGATAAAGCAGAAATATTTTGGATTTGATTTTAATTTGGTGTTCTTTGCTTCTGACTTTTACTGCTGTCAGAATTATTTTCATTTTGACATAGTGTATCAATAGGTATATTTACAATTATTTTGATAGTGAAAAAATAATTATTATATTTTGTTGAGCGAGGTAAATGTATATCGATCAATGAAACGGCCTCGTGTGAAGCCATGTGCTTCAGCTACTAGTGGATGTAGGCTATGGAGATATGACAAAAATAAAGCACACTTTGACAGTCATACTTATTTGTTTTCATTGACGGTATTAGTTAGTTTTTAAATTCAATTAAACCTTGCCTAAACCATCAAACTAATAAATAATAGATAAAAATATTCTTCCATCTATAAAATATCTAGAATTGTGTATATAAGTATTATATAATTTTAGATATTTTATCTATTAAGGTTTGATTAGGCGGAGTTTAATTGAATTTTAAAAACTAAACAACGCCATCTGCAATTTGTATTCCTAGTTCAATGAAAACAAATAAGTGACGTATGACTGACTGACACTAATAGCCGGTTTACACAGTACGTATATCACGGCCATAACAAGAAAATGCACATGTAAACACATTTTATCGTGCAAGTTGCAAGATTGCATGCATGGATCAAAAAGTTCAGCAGCTTCTGAATTTTCACGCAATAGTTGGAACTTGCATAACGATGGTGACGAACCTGTCGGAAATAATACGAACTACACCGCGCAAAGCATTTTTACGTTTACACCAATTTTCACAACCTGTCAAATAGCACTGTACAATGACCACATCGCGTCTCTTTTACGCTTGAAGAATGAGATTTATTGTGATAATTTAAAATACACACTACTTATTGGTGCCAGTAAATTCATGCACGTGTACAGGCGCTTTTATAAGTGTTTCACTATTTTTGTCAGATTTTGTTTTCGCCACCGGTAGGTATTATAATATACAAGTTGGATTTGCGTCGTAGAAGGTATTATCTTCAACATCTTTGGTTTGAATGTTTTAATTTTTGCTTTGTTTCAATGCTCGCGGACGAAATGTAGCGACACACCGCTGTATAGAAGTTTAATATTGCTCGACACGCCGTTGTTTAAAATTAATTAATGAGGTTTCACTTAGTTAAATGAAAATATATTAATTTAAAATATTGTGTACGTCAATTTTTTTTCTTTTTAATTTCGTATAGTTCCAATTATACAAATTGTATATTGTAAAAAGTGTATTTTATTGAAACGGGTGGAATGTTGGTGGTGAAGTAATTTAGGTAATAATATAATATATTGTTTTGGTCGACACAGGCCGGAGAAAATATATTATAAATAGTTATGTAAATTAGTTATTAATATTACGGATATATTTAACTATAATGATTATTGTGTGTGTCCTCGAATTTAATTTTATCAATTTTCAGATTTGTTAAAGTAGGCTTTTAAGGTTTTTACTTTTTATCTTGTTTAAATGTTCGCCATATGTTTTAAGTGAAATGCTTTTTTTTCACCTGCTATATTGTTGAAGTATGTACATACATAATCAGATTTTTAACTTCCGCAGTAGATAAAGATATTCACTGGAAGAATATTTTTTTTTTACTGGAACATTAATACCTTTCACTTCCAGAAACATAGTAATGTAAAAAAGAATGCAATAAATCTTGCATAATATTAATTAATAAGATCTTTGAGCGATTATTGTCATGTCCTGCCACTGTTTTACAGTGCGGTGTCGTGAATTATAAGTTAATCAATCTCTCATAGTGTTTTGCATTTTGCGAGCATTAAACACAATATTGCCATCAGGGGAGGCTCCCCGCACATTAGGATGGCTAAACAATTTTGACAGGCAGTGTCACACGTTGCGTTAACGTCACAATATGCACCGTACCCGTGCGTTCCTCCATCACCGGATTAACGTGTGTGTAATTATGTGGCCAGATTTCCTCATGTCAAAATTGTTCTTGAATATTAAACCTGCGACTTCCCACGATTTGTTGTTGCGTCTGCCCGTCACAATATGCGCCTGCACTAAGCGATCGGCTTGCTTTAGCATGGGGAATCGTGCAATGAAGTCCTCTATTTCAAGCCATTTTTAGTTTTTAAATAGATTATTAAGTAATGCTAGAAAATAATGCTCCAGTAAGCTTTAAACTATTAGAAAGGTTTTATTCTTTTGCTAAATAAAGTGTTCTAAATATATTTTTTGAGATTAAAAATTTGATTATTTACAATTTTTTTTTTTAATAATTTCCGTGTACATCCGAGACAATATCGCAGTGTGAATAATAAATATACAAGAATATCATAATATAATATTCCTTTAAATTATTGAACATTTCCCAACGTCCACATACGTAGATAGTTAATTATTTTTTTTATGCGGTATAGAGTGATGTAATTTTTTTTTCATTGATGCGCTCGATTTTTTAAAAGCCTTATCTTCTACAAATATAAATGAATTAGTAATAAATATTTAATATTTTGTAATTGTTGATGCTTGCAAACCTGAACTTTGTTTTTTTAAACACTCAACTGGAGCTAGTTCCAATCACCTTTTGTTCTTAATGTAGTCAATGCTGTTTTGAATAATATATATACTTATATATAAATATTTTTAAAGTAATTAAAAATTCTCAACATTGGGGTAAATACGTGATAAATTTTTTTATGTAGATAATTATTTGACGGCTACTCATACAGGAATTAAAAAAATTGCTCTACTTACATGATTATTTATAATTCCAATAAATTATAAAAAAAAATTGCTAGAATGCTCTCAACAAACATTCACATGTGTTTATTTTAAACTGCATAATTAAATTTTTGTATATTGTGTTTTGATGATCAAGCGTGTACTTGCATCATCTATCTATTATATAGTACCGTACATATTCGAATAATTGTTATTTTCTATACAAAAATATTTCTATGAAAGTGAAAAAAATTGTTTTCACAGTAAGTAGTTTGGTTTTAACATTTTTTTCTTATGATGAGCCACATCTGTTCACAGCAAGCGGCAATATCAATAAATTACCTCTGCAGCGTGTTATTTTTTTATTCGCTCTATTATTGTGATGTGTAAGAATTACCGGTCAGCAGTGCAACACGACAATTTCAAACTGTTGGTATTAAAAATCAGGCCTTTATGCCGCCATTTATGTTCCGTTTCTGCCTTTAGTCTTAAGGATAATGTTACGAATAAGGCATCGATATGCAGCTAATTTTTTTAGGAAACGCACTGAAGTTTGTACCTAAGCATCTTGATCAGTATTGCGCTCTCAAAATCATGTCTACTTTTACTTTTTTGGTTGGTATTTTCATAAATTTTGACAGTAATTTTCTTAAGACACTCAAGTTTTTTTCATAATTGGTCAGTTTAATGAATTGGCTTCTTATAATCAGTAGTCGGCAGTCAATCTCTGAAATTTAAAAGGGTTCAAATGATTACTGATTTAATGAGAAATTTTCCATTAAAATAATGAGACAAAAAAACAGTATGTTTATTATGGGTAAGTAATTTAAAATACTGTCTGTTTATTTTTAAATACTTACCAAAATTGTATTAAAACACCTATCAAATTAGTAAAAGCCATGTTTTTCTTCATGTCATGGTATTGGCCACACTCTTTTAACGTGTGCAATCGTCATAATGTACGAAGCTGTAAGCTTTGTTTCGCTAAAATATTGATGAAAAGATGTCAATTTATATTTCCATTTCTATGTAATTAAAAATCTGTTGTTTGCATAGAAAAAGAAAACCCAGTGGTGAAGCATAATATTTATTATCTTTATTATATTTGAGATGAATGTGTTTAAAGAACGTCATGTGTCTCATACTTTTTATCGAAGAGAATTGAATTTATCATGACTTTAACGATGCATAATACCGATATATTGTATTAATTACTCTTGCAAATACGGCACTGATTTTTTTATATTCCTTGCCCGACAGATTTCTAATAATAAGTAATTTTCATAATGATTTAAAAAAAATAGTTTTTTCTCTTACATTAATTCAATGAAGGAATTCATAAAGGGGGTCCAAATTCCTAAGTCATGTTACCGATTATAAACATACTTACCGATTGTTAATTTTACTGCAAAACGACTATTTTTAAATAAACGTACAGGAATATTATACAATATGCTTAGCTTTTATGAAATCTCATTATAATAGTGATACAGTCCAATAATTATTATATTTCTGAAAAAAAAAACATTATTTCATTACCTACTTCAATTATTGTGATTTTAAAAAGTAAATTATGTTTAATACTTACCACTTTTGCATAATATTTAATTACTTTTCAATGACAGGTCAAAAAATACATAATAAAATATTTAATTCTTTTGAAACAACAGTTCTGTATGTGATCAATAATTATTATAATTAATTAATGTTTTCATACTTCTTTCACCTAAATTTTATGTAATTATATGGTCTGTGGGTGGTTCAAAATTGTACCCCGTTTACACGTGTATTGATTTACTGCTGACAATATGTATTATCATGGCCATAACAAAAAAATGCATGAGTAAACACGTATTATCATGCAAATTGCAAGATTGCATTCATGGCTCAAAAAAGTTCAGAAGCTTTTAAATTTTCACACGACAATTGGACTGTGGGATATCTGCGCCTGCGCAGTTGACGATAGTGACGAAACCTACTTTTAAAAAAAACGAACTACACCGCGCAGAGATTCATTTCGAGGATAACCAATTTTCACGTCTTGACAAATAGTACCATGCAGTGACAACATCGCGTCTTGGTTACTCTTGTAGAATGAGATTGCCGAGACAGTTATTATCGCGATAATTTAAAATACACACTTGGTGCAAGTAAATACATGCACGTGTACAAGTGCAATTAGTCGTTAATATTCTCATTGCTACAAGATGTCATTGTATTAAAATTGTATTAATCTGTAATATCGCAGAAGGAATGTTATATTTTAAAGTAATTCATTTCCTTGTCAGCAAAAAAAAAAAAATGTTGCCACTCAATATCACAGCCAAAAACATAACAATGACTATTGAATTATTGTATTAGTATATATTTTTATTTTTTATAAAACTACAACGAATATTGTTTAATTTTCATTGTATTTAAATATTGCTGAATAGTATTATTAAATGAAAGAATCATTTTGCTGATGTATTTTTTTTTGTATTGTTTCTGTGACATCTTGTTTTAATGAAAATGCTAACACTAAGCAATGAGTATTGTATAGTTATTTTATTTTATTTAAATTCAATCAATATTAAAGATATTTATAACTTTTAAAATGGGCCACAGTGTTTTATTTGTTAATATATTTTAAAGTATGAAACTATAATAAGTTGGTTAGGTGCCTGCAAACTAAAGGTGAATGACTTTGTCCTGACGGTTATGAAAATAAATAAATACATCTTTATCTTTGGTTAATAATGAAAGTATTTAATTTTATTTACTGTCAATAATACATACAAATACTGACACTTTGTTTGCAGGTAACTTTTTTTTTACCTACATTTAAAAAAGAAATGTGATGAAAATGATAAGAATCCTATTAAGCGAATAGCATTATAATAATTATTATCTACCATAATATAAAATACTCAATATAATATTTTTTATTTGTTTAAAAATAATTCTTAAATTCATACAATATATTTAATAACTTGTGTATTACATTATTAAAATTATTTTTTGTTTGTATAAACGCTTATCTATGGAAAGGATTTGTTTCTCGAGTGGTTTGAACCGGCTGACATTATGTGTCAATATTTAATTGCTACTTATCTACTACCATTTTTTAAATCCATATTTACAACTCAATTTCTAATATAATTGAGTTAGTTTTCTGAATTTTTCCTATTTTTTTTATACTACTCGTGGTTCTGGCATAATATAGCGTTGTTACAGTGTATCGACAGTCTTTTATGTACACAGCTTTCAATAAACTAACTTCTATAAAACTTAATTGATTTATTGGACTTCCTGTGGGTCTATTCCATACACAAAGCGGCTATCCATGCTAGTTTATCATATTTATTTTGAAATTACCTAACATGAATAATGAATAATAATTCAAAATACTAATAAATTAGATTTGGCGCTTTCCATTATTGAATTTATAGATATAGTGCTTATTTAAAATATTCTGCGGAATGATGAAAGCCGTCTAAACTGTCAAAACTGTCTATCTCGCTTTAAAAGTTATCACAGCCAAGAGAGGGGCTATTAAAACATAACACTTTTTGACAGTTTAGACGGTTAACTCATAACAATTGAATACGTGTATTAATTAAGGCGCTAAGTACCAAGAAAATAAAAACTGACATTTGTATAGAAAAATGTCTACATACCAACGCCAATAATGTCATCTATGGTCTAAGTGCCTCAAGCAAGTCAAAAAAATACAGCAAAATATTTAAATCTGGCGACGTTGTAAGTCAGTTGGCGTGTTTTATTTATAATGGTGTAAGTACCACTGCAGTGGTCAACGGCATTCAATATAAAATGGCTGACAACAGTGTGTTGATACTCGCGAGTTCTTAATTCCTAAAATTATGGAAGCTGCCGGGATTGCTTCACACTGTAAAAACACATTTTTCAAAAGGTCTGTTTCATGCAATTTTACTGCACTGACTCAGTATTTTGTAACCACAGGCAATACTGCTTTTTGGTACTTAGAGCCTTAATTAATACATGTATTCAATTAACTGCCTCAATACATAAATAAATAAACTACCCTCGATTGCCACCGATGACAGCCTTGTGTATAGACTAGCCCCACTGATATTAAAACTTTTGTTAATATTGATTACCTAGATCAGTACCTAATTAAATCCCCTCCTTACACATTATATTCATAGGTTATGGTTTGATTTAATTCTGTTCTGTCTGTTTTATAAACCCATTTGTTTGCGATTAGTCAAATATTAGTTACTTTACAGTGGCTAAGGTTAGAGTAGACTGTGGAATCCAACAAAAATAATGCACATTCATTTATTTTTATTGAACTAAAAATACAAATTACAGATAATGTTAGTTTTTAAAGGTCAATTAAACCCTGCCTAAACGACTTCATAATAGATTAAAAATCTATAAAACATCTAAAATTTTGTATGATGTAATACCATAATTTTAGATATTGTATAGGCTTAAGCGTTGGCCGTGTGTCCCAGGTTCGAATCCTGGGTCTGGCAAGTAGGTACACATTGTTTTTCAATTTGTATATGAGCCAGAGTATGGACCTAATAGGTTGAGCAATTTCATTATGAATTATTTTGGTATAGTTTAATTAGTTTAAAGTATTATGACCCTTTTTAACAGTCCCAGTGAAATCTCTTATATTATGTTATTTAATATTTTGTATTTTGTGTCTTACTAATATTGTTAAAAACAACATCTTGTAAATAGGAATTAGTATATTGTTTTGTTACTATCATTACACAACTTTGAATTATATTATAGAAATAAAAACAATATATTTTAATTATAAAGAAGCTTAGTTGTAATTAATTACACATAGACTTTAACTTTCTTTTGAGCTGCGATTAATGTTTGTTTTCAAAAATGAATAATTAATCACAAGAGTTGCTACAAAAAAAGGAATAATTAACATATACATAGCTTCTTTATGTTAAATTTATAGTCTTGTTTGTAAAATTTTGTCCTGCTTACAAATTATAAAATCTAAAAATAGTAAATTTATACCTGGGTGTTGACATTAAGTCATGGTAAAGGTGCAAAAATAACTGCCGGACTCCTTGGCAGATTTTATTTTTAAATTCATTCAGTATAACATGAATACGTGTATTAATTAAGGCGCTAAGTACCAAAATAATAAAAACTGACATTTTTATAGAAAAATGTTCTACATACCAACACCAATAACTTCAACTATGGTCTAAGTGCCTCAAGCAAGTCAAAAAAATACAGCAAAATATTTAAACCTGTCGACGTTGTAAGTCCGTTGGCGTGTTTTATTTATAATGGTGTAAATAGCACTGCAGTGGTCAACGGCATTAAATATAAAATGGCTGACGATGGTGTGTTGACACTTGTGAGTTCTTAATACCTAAAATTATAGCAGCTGCCGTGATTGCTTCACACTCTAAAACCACATTTTTCAAAAGGTCTGCTTCATGAAATATTACTGCAATGACTCGGTATTTTGTATCTACAGGCAATACTACTTTTTGGTACTTAGAGCCTTAATTAATACACGTATTCACATGTTGTTGCAAACGCATGGCAGATGGTTTTGGTCTACGCTAGGCACTGTACAAATATTCTGTTATCTCTTTAAACAGTACTCTGCTCTACATTTTTGTGTAATCTAGTAAACAAAGAATTACTATATTCTATATTTGGAAACAGATATATTATCGAACAGGCCAGGTGAATAAAAACTAGTATTTACTCTCACTTTCATTCATTCATTTTTTTCAATTAAATACTTACAAATATTAGTTTACTTAAAAAATACTAGTTGAAGTAAATAATATAGCTTTCTATTCACTAAGCCTATTATTTATTATAATATAACAGTCTAGTGAATAGAAATATATAATATATTTGCTTCGAATATATATATTTTTTAAATCTTTGTAAAAAAACGTTATTAAGTATCTACTTGTTTTTTTTTATTCACATGGCCTAATTAAATATGTTGTGAACTATTAATTTTCATTCCAGTTTTACATTTAAAACATATATAGTTAATTATGCAGAGATAAACAACCATTCCCTGTGTATGTCGGAGAAATAATACTAGATAGTACTAAGCTTGTACAGTTTATCTTATCATAATACATTTGAATTTTTACTTGACCCCTGTATAATGTCTAGACTCTAGACCCGTTCGTGAATTTTTTATAATAAGTATAATAGCCATTTTCAATTGTACAAAAATATAACTCGGTAGTTCTGGAGCTATTAGAAAAGAAAGGCAATAATGTTACTATTGATCCACCAGTATAAGTTGTCTGCCAAGTGAGGGCGCCACATGCTAACATTTGACATACAATGTAATACTTTTTACAACGTTTTTCTTAGGTCGTATTCTTATTTGTCCGATGGTTGTTTGTCCGGTACAAATCTTGCAATCGATTTTTAACTAACTTCCCGACTAGCTAGACATTTGAAACTTTTGGAATATATCAGAACACGATGCCAATCACTTTTAGCCATCTTTAAGTAGAATTGAATTCATTTTTAGTTAATTCTGTTCAGTATGAAAAGTTATTTCGATACGATTATTGGTTGCTATTAAATAATATATACGTGTGTTACTATGGAAATCAATATGAAATGACATTTATTTTCATTATTCAGTATTTCTATCAAGTACAATTTTTTTTGATCGTTTAAGTTAGTCAAGTCAAGTTTATATGATTCAACAGAAAATTTAAAAACGTTGTATATAAAAAGTTCTTTTTATCATGTAATTATTATACTGTGATGAGCTTAGTTCTAAATTCGAACACCGGACAATTTATGATGATCTATACATGGTACTTTGTTGTCTTTTTTTCTAATAGCTTTATTTATATCTACTGAATTCATCATCATAATATTATACATTTTTTTTTAGTTAAATGAATAATAGTTAAATGAGTAATAAAAGAATATTTGCTGCAACTATTGTTCAAGAAATAATAAATTTGCTATGGACAATTTTTTATTATTTTCGTTAAGAGACAGCTGGTCTGAACTAGGTACAATATAGTTAAGGTTCAAAAAAGGGTCGTCAAAATGTATCAAATCATCAAGTAAGTGAATAAAAAAAAGAGATAGAATGGCTCTTTTACGAATGAACAAAATAATAAAAAATACTTTAAATATTATTATTATCTTCATTTGATAAGCTGAATAATGAGGTACTATTTTAAAAAATTGTATGAATAACCAGTCATGTTGGGATGAATTATTATTTTAATTTGATCACAATGCAATCTGACCACAGAACTGATGTCATCCTTCATTGTAAAAATAACAACAAAAATACATCAATTTGCATGTTACTTATGATATGGAAATAAAAAAAAAACATAGAACATAAATTACCAGTTTTTTTGTTTTATTTATATGTTTATTCCTCCAATTTTAGTGGATTCACATTTCAAAACGATTTAAGTAATAATTTTTGAAACCTGCCATGTCCGTTTTTCAAATGTTTCGTACCTGTTTAAGGTTTATTGGCAGTTTTATTAAAAATTGACTGCTTAATCGGCAAACCAGCCATCTGCACTTTTGACTAAAATTGAAATTTTGTTATATACGAGAGTGGGTCAATAAGTCCTTAGAAAAGCCGACAGGTGGCGCGACTAGTACTGCAAGCGGTTTGTTTTCATGCAGCGGCACTACCGATTCAGTATGCTGCGAAGTTTCAATCAGATTGGTCGGGTTGTTGTGTGTTTCTCGTACATTTAAAAAAAAATTTGCTTGTGGAAAATGGAAAAATGGAAAATGGAGAAAATTGAGTTTAGAGTTGTTATTAAACATTTTAATATAAAAGGGTTAACAGCAAAGGAAATAAAAAATGAGTTGGATTTAGTTCACGGCATATCTGCTCCTTCACTTGCAACTATTTATAACTGGTTAAATGAATTTAAACGTGGTCGTACATCAACAAAGGATGAACCACGCTCAGGACGTCCTGTAGAGGTGACTACACCAGAAATGATCAATAAAATCCACGATATGGTGTTAAGTGACCGAAGATTAAAGTTGAGTGAGATAATTGAGGTTACAGGGATCTCAAAAGGTAGCGTCATTTCTATTTTACATGACAAATTGGGCATGAAAAATATTTCTGCAAGATGGGTGCCGCGTTTGCTCACAGTCGACAATAAACGCAGTAGGGTGGTGGCCTCTAAAGCCCTGTTGTCGCTCATGAAACGCAATCCGGATGAATTTTTTCGTCGCTTTGTGACTGTAGATGAAACATGGATACACCACTATACTCCCGAGACGAAAGAACAGTCAAAGCAGTGGATTGCGAAGGCAAACCATGTCCAAAGAAGGCGAAAACCGTAAAATCAGCTGGTAAGGTTATGGCTACTGTATTTTGGGATGCACGTGAAATTATTTTCGTTGACTATTTGGAAAAAGGAAAAACAATAACAGGGGATTATTATGCATCTTTATTGGACCAGCTAAAAAACAAAATTGAAGAAAAACGGCCTCATTTAAACAGGAAAAAAATCCTCTTTCATCAGGACAATGCCCGTGTTCACACATGTTTACGATCAATGGCTAAAATTGAAGAATTGAAGTTCGAATTGGTCGACCACCCACCGTATTCGCCAGATTTAGCCCCCAGTGACTTTTTCCTTTTCCCAAACTTAAAAAAATGGCTAAGTGGACAACGTTTTTTTTCAAATGAAGAAGTCATCGATCGGACAAATGCTTATTTTGAGGACCTTCCGAAAACTTATTTTTCTGACGGTTTAAAAAAAATTGAGAAACGTCTAACCAAGTGTATTGAGCTCCAAGGAAATTATGTTGAGAAATAAAAAAAAAATACAAAAATAAAACCTGTTTTAATGCTTTTTTCTAAGGAATTATTGACCCACCCTCGTACCTAGCATGTTTTCTATGCTGACACAACATTTCAAACTCCTAAACCTATGAATAAATGCGTTATCGTTCTTCACACAAAACACCCAACTGCAGGTGCCAAATTTCCAATATTTTAAATGGAACAACTCCGCTTTTTTATATAAAATTTCTTTATAATATAAAAGTGAAGCTAAAATAGTGTATTAATTCATAGTGCAGCTCAGTTGTAAAACAAATAATTTTCCAAGTGTATTTTTTTGGAATTGTAAAATTCCACTCGATAGTTAAATTCATGGCCCCCACAAGGGGGGTCTGGCAGGGCTCTAGCCTGGGGCCCGGGCTTAAGGAGGGCCCGGCGTAGCGGATCGACCAGTCAAGTGAGATTGCACTAATAGTAAAAAATGTCACTGCAAGCATACTAACATTTAAAAATATGTACTAGTGTGATGCAATTTTTGATTGTTGTTTGTCGATATTCGACAAGTTCACAATTCAAGTGCGTGTATAAAAAATACAAAAAATCGCAATAAAATAATCTAAGTTTTACCTTGAACACTATTTGTATTACACAACTGTATATATAAATATATATCGTCACACCGACTTTAACCTTAGCGATAGGTAGGTGGCCCGCCGAAGATTCTAGCCTGGGGGCCCGCTTCAAGATGTGGGGGCCATGGTTAAATTATTATGTTTTTTATCTTGAATAATCTGCCCAAATGGAGTTGGTTGGTTTACAGTTAAGTAGTCGAAATGTAAACAGCATGGACATTTAGTTGTAATACCTAAAACTGCTTTGCTGAACTAAAAGCGATCATCAAAGGCACTCAAACCGAGTGAGTCAACAACTACGCCAACCTTGGCAAAAATGTCAATTATTGATGGTATGTATGCTAAGATTGCTCGCAGAACCAAACTAGCATGGAGTGCATTTGGGCGCCTGAATAGTACGAGGGTGGGTCAATAATTCCTTAGAAAAAAGCATTAAAACAGTTTTTATTTTTGTATTTTTTTTTATTTCTCAACATAATCTCCTTGGAGCTCAATACACTTGGTTAGACGTTTCTCAATTTTTTTTAAACCGTCAGAAAAATAAGTTTTCGGAAGGTCCTCAAAATAAGCATTTGTCCGATCGATGACTTCTTCATTTGAAAAAAAAACGTTGTCCACTTAGCCATTTTTTTTTGTTTGGGAAAAGGAAAAAGTCACTGGGGGCTAAATCTGGCGAATACGGTGGGTGGTCGACCAATCCGAACTTCAATTCTTCATTTTTAGCCATTGATCGTAAACATGTGTGAACACGGGCATTGTCCTGATGAAAGAGGATTTTTTTCCTGTTTAAATGAGGCCGTTTTTCTTCAATTTTGTTTTTTAGCTGGTCCAATAAAGATGCATAATAATCCCCTGTTATTGTTTTTCCTTTTTCCAAATAGTCAACGAAAATAATTTCACGTGCATCCCAAAATACAGTAGCCATAACCTTACCAGCTGATTTCACGGTTTTCGCCTTCTTTGGACATGGTTTGCCTTCGCAATCCACTGCTTTGACTGTTCTTTCGTCTCGGGTGTATAGTGGTGTATCCATGTTTCATCTACAGTCACAAAGCGACGAAAAAATTCATCCGGATTGCGTTGCATGAGCGACAACAGGGCTTTAGAGGCCACCACCCTATTGCGTTTATTGTCGACTGTGAGCAAACGCGGCACCCATCTTGCAGAATTTTTTTTCATGCCCAATTTGTCATGTAAAATAGAAATGACGCTACCTTTTGAGATCCCTGTAACCTCAATTATCTCACTCAACTTTAATCTTCGGTCACTTAACACCATATCGTGGATTTTATTGATCATTTCTGGTGTAGTCACCTCTACAGGACGTCCTGAGCGTGGTTCATCCTTTGTTGATGTACGACCACGTTTAAATTCATTTAACCAGTTATAAATAGTTGCAAGTGAAGGAGCAGATATGCCGTGAACTAAATCCAACTCATTTTTTTATTTCCTTTGCTGTTAACCCTTTTATATTAAAATGTTTAATAACAGCTCTAAACTCAATTTTCTCCATTTTTCCATTTTCCACAAGTAAATTTTTTTTTAAATGTACGAGAAACACACAACAACCCGACCAATCTGATTGAAACTTCGCAGCATACTGAATCGGTAGTGCCGCTGCATGAAAACAAACCGCTTACAGTACTAGTCGCGCCACCTGTCGGCTTTTCTAAGGACTTATTGACCCACCCTCGTATCTTCAAAGGTGACCTTCCATTGTGTCTTGGGCTTAAAGTGTTCAACCAATGTGTGTTACCAATGCTCACATGCATAATATATTATATTATGTCAATTATACAGACTTCCCCTTAAGTTACAGAAGATCTGTGGAACAGCAGCTGATACGCAATATCCGCGGAAGGATCAATAACATGGAAATTATACCAAACATAATCTTTTCGCACAGATACTAACAAGCCATAGGGCACCGAGAGCCTATGTAAACAGATTCAAGTTTAGGGATGATGATTGCTGCCCATGTGACGGCTACACGTCTCAAATAGTGTGGCATGTCATTAACGAATGCCCAATATTAGAAAAGCAGCGATGGTCTCTCAGAGCTCCGTGAACATAATCACGAAGCATAAATCACAAAACCTCACGAAATATTCAACAGCACAAGAACAACACTACACGAAAAAATATCTAATTCTGGACATTTAAAAAAAAATGGTAATAACTAATAACTACAGACTTAACCTCTCAAGAAATGCAAAATATATGTACCTACCTAACCAACTCTATGTCACAGAGGTGGCGAACCTATGGCACGCGAATGTTTTCTTTTGAAGTGAAAAAATATGCCTATAAGAATAATAAAATGACAGATCGCATAGTATTGAAAATAGCAGGTAAATACTCTTCTAGAATAAGCATTACGTTTAATGTAAGTAAATATATAATTGCCTAGGTCGGTCCTTAGGTTTTATGCGTCAACTATAATATTATCGCACTAACCTCATCAGGCGGTGGGAGAAGCCGCGCCGCGAACCTCTGATTTTGATCGATTTACAATGCTTGAGACCACTGTAGCGAGAGAACGCCTCATCTGATCGAAGCAATTCTGGTGTAATTTTATGCGTAAAGAACCAAACTAAGTAATATAGCAACAAACAATTTCATTTCTACCCACAAAAATAGCTGTACCAAATATGAAACAAAACTTGGTGGAGCTTGTAGTAGTAATTTTCTGGCAGACAGTTTCAAAATTGGTGGACCGAAATGTATCGCGTAATTAAAAAAGTATTGAAGCTATTATGACATTGTATGCTATGTTCTATGAGTGATGTCTATAACATCATCATTTTTAATAGAATTCTTAAAAACAATTTGTTTCTCCATGGAAAACTGCTCGGCACGTCAGATAGTCGAAAAATAATATTTGGGAAATTTTGGCAGGTGTATGTAAAAAGGATCGCCAACCCTGTAATAGCAGAACCACCTTGTACGGAAATGATAGGGCATGGTTTGTAATAAATTAATTTAAAAAAAAGTTTGTTGAAGTTATACTAGAGCTAGACTAAACTGCCGGTTTTGATGCTGGATAAGTAGATCACATCCTATTTGAAGTTGGACATGCTTGCTATAAAATCAGTAAACTTTCTTTTCAGAGCCATTTCGACCTACTGATTTAATTAATTTATAATATTAACTTCTTTTTATAGGTGTATGTATGGCAAACGTATGATGAAATCAATATTTTTAATCTGTCATTTCGTCTCGTTTCTAAAATTAGTGTCGCTAAGTAAGTGACCGTAAATAATATGAAACCTTATAAAGTTTTGGTTGGGCAGGTATCATATTATTTTCAAGTAGGCGCTCTTAGGTTCTTCGTAGAAAAGGCCCGTCTTAAGGGCCCACGTGCGCCATGTAGGTCAAAATGGAGTTTTTATGGTATTTTCAGAGCATAACCCTAGACATTCCTTAATCGTTGTAGATAATCGATTTATATAATTTTGAAGCCTTATTAATTATTATCCTTTATATTTATGACTGCATAAAGTATTTTTATTACATAAAATAGTATTCTTACCTCTCGATCTAATGTTGTAGAATATATTAATATTTCAGTACATCCATGTGCGGTGGTGTTAAGATTTTTTAAATTTATTAGTTTTTAAACGCATTTAAAAAACCATTAGTAAAATTAATGTTAACATTATATGGTGATATATTTACGATAAAAAATTATATTTATAATCTCTGTGAACCCAAATTTGACAAGAATTAGGCATTTTATTATTCAAAAAATGGGCACGATTAACACATTTGAAGATAATTCTAATGAAACCGATTATAAGCTATGTCTTTGACCATTTAAATGTGATGAACATCCTACGAATAATGATTGCTTTATAATAATTATTGACCTAAGAATAAGGAAGTATTTTTTTGAAATACGCCATTTATATTGGCATTTCCCAGCGGTTAAGCTACAACATACGGCCGTAGGCATAAATTGACAAACGATACCTAAATGAAGTAGGGAGTAAGATCATGTTAATGCGCGTGTTTTAACATGTACCGTTAAAAAAAACGATTTTCTTTTCGGTTAGAAACTTTAGAAGTAAACTTTTTAGAAGGTACCTACTCTAGGTTGAATCAATGTTATTTTACTACTAATATTAATCGCAATTCAATCGATAAAATGATAGTTGAATCATATAAACTGTTTATTGTTCACACATATAAGATAACGTACTAGGTATTAGAAAAAAAAGTTTTTGTTATCTCATGGCCAGCTGTGTAATTTTCTGTTGCGCCAATGGCGTGCAGAGTTCTGTGCATACATTGCGTAGGGTCAATGGTACGTCGTCAATTAATACAAGCTTTCTTTCATGGGACCAGAAATGCAAAAAAAAGTCTCGTGCAAATAAACATTTGCATACTTAGTAATTTGTCATTGGGTACTGTAAATACTTCATAAATATATATTTTCCAAGAATTTGACTGCGCGTTATAAATTAATGTTTTGTGTTGTCAGCTGCTTTGGAAGTAATGTATAGTGAAGTGATTGTCTACTGCGCTACTGATTCTCATTGATAATATCATTTATGACTGTTTGGTTGTCATTATTCTTGGTACCGGTTCCTATCTTCACCGGGCGCCGTATTATATATCAGATAGTTCTTCCTATTATTTGCTGAATGTAGACCAGTGGTTCTCACGTGAAATTCAACTGTGACCGCAGAATTGACATTGACAGTTCTATGGAAACGTCTGATGGCCGCACCAAATTTCACTTTTGTTTTGATTGAAAGAAGTATTTAAGTACTAAAAAAATAGATCAATTTATTTATAGACAAGTCCATTTATTTTAATAATACATATTTTGAACATTTTAGTAGGTACATAGTATCTATTAATTTAAAAATAATGCAAATGGAAATTCCTCAATACTCATTTTTTCCAATGTGAGCCGCATAAGTTTACATCTGTCAACTGGCTTCGATATTTGTTTTATATTGAAGTGCATTACGCTCATATTCACAGTATACAGTAGTAGGAAAAATCGACAATATAAATAAAGCAATTATTGCCAATTCTTTGAATTGACTTGATTCTTGGTCAACGTATAACTTCGACCAAAATTTTTCATCCGTGGTATTATTAAAAGGGTTTTTACTCTCATTTTTACTCATTTCTAATAACGCATATTTAACGTTAGCCCAGTTAATTAAGAGCATACTTCAGCGAAACGGCAAATAATTTTCAACTATAGGTGCGACGAAATTTCGGACACGCTGGCAATCGGACAGCGAAAGTCGAGCTGTGAACACGTCTATTTGTTTTGTGATGGCAACGGGGGAATTAATTCTTAAATCGTGTAAAGATGACTAAAAAACGTTACCCATTTACTTGAAAAAGAAAACATGTCAATGAATATAGTATTATTATTATTATTACAACAATTTGTCATATATATTATATATATATTATAAAATATATGACAAATTAAGTTTTGTTCTGCACGCGTCGTTTGCACAATTTTTCGCGTCGCGTAGTCACGATCGTTTTAGATCATGCCCCAGCTGAAGTATAGCCTTAAATTAAATACTAAAAATTATATTGGTTGCCGCAGCAAAATCCTCCGGTGGCTGGTGATGTAGACTGTAGAGCAGGGGTTCACAAACTTCAATAATTAAAAAATATCCGTGACACCACGAATAAATATAAAAAATTGAGTTGTGTCTGAAATGTCCGTACTTTCATCCAGTGCAATTGAATATCTTCAGAAATATCTTCAATGCGGCGGGTCACGGTCATGTTAGACATAGACCAGGCTCCCACAGACTTTTCGTATACATACTATGCGGAATGCATTCTGACAATTGATATAGGCTCTAGGGGTCACAAAGATATATAATATCGATGTTGCCAGGAAATATTAGTGGGTTATTTTTTATTGACGTAACAAGTAAGTTCTTCAATAAAAGTACGACCGAAGCACAGATCGATTGGAAATGAGATAATTTTTACCATGCCATCTGCACAGTTGTAGGACGGTTCGTCACCTTTGGAAAAATTAAAATAGTCGGTAGTACAATGTGTTGAAAATTATCGATTCATGGGGTCATTCTTGGATTCGATTGCCTAATCTAGTATAGTATGTGTATATAATCACTCAATTTGTTTTTTTATACCACATCTATAAATATGACATTAGTTTTAGTAAAATGGTTAACCCAGAAATTAGCTCAATAAAAAAATTCACCACTAATATTTCCTTGCAACATCGATATTATATTATATCTTTGTGACCCCAAGAATCTATATCAATATTGTCAGAATGCGTTCCGCATATTATGTATACGAAAAGTTTATGGGAGCCTGGTCTAACAAGTTTATTTCATTGAAAGCAGACTTATTAACAGGAGAAACCAAATCCACTACTTTCATTAACAGTTCCTTAAAAAAATCGCGCGCGGTAAAAGGTTTACTAGCTTTAGCAATTTCATAAGCAACCACATAATAATCTAGCTGAAACTGATACTTCATTTTGGTGAAATTTTTTTTGAACACTGATTTTTTTTGAGCATTTAATGATTTTTCTAAGACTCAAATTGTTTTTCTCGGTTGTTTCCAATTATTAAACTATTATAACTGACGTGGTTTGTATCACAGTGTCTAATCCTCAGTACACGATGACTAATAAAATAAGTCGATAGGTCCCCAACAAATTTGCAACCAATTTGAGGCTAAAAATGAAAGGGGATGGCATTCTAATAGGGTTTCCATGGAAATAAGCCGAACCGAATGGTTTATGACGGTCTCACCTTACGCCGAAACGGTTTATTGCCGTAATAAAACTTGTCGAGTGTTCACCCACTTAGCTTCGGATTTGTATATACGGGCGCCGCCGTGTTCCATTATGCTCTATTCAAATAACGGTGTTTGTACATGCGCGCTTATTTGAAACAAGTATTCCTTATATTAAAACAGAAAAATATTTTTTCTCTATGGTCAGTTTTTGATGTCTATGGGCACTTAACTGTCAAATAAATGACAATTTCTCACATTTTGCCGCTAGATATCCCTAGTGGTCCATATATTTTGAACTCGCTATTACATTTTATTTACTTTCATATTATTTATTTTATTTTTCGATTAATACTACATTATGGCCGGATAATCCGAATGCCGAATAAACGTTATTGAATAAATAATCATTACAATATAAACAAATGAAAGTAAATGGTTATCGTGATAGTATACCTACCTACCATATAATTATTATGCATAAATCGATTCCAGCATAATCATGTGAATTGAGTTGTTCAAAATATTATATTACTTGTATTTATTTGATTTCATGAATCTGCGTCTGATGTGTATTTACTAACGAGACTCTTAAATTTGAAAGCGTCGCCTCTTTTACGAAATTTGCGGCATTGTAGATTAGCTTTATCTACGAAAGCAAAGTTTACTACCTATAAATAAAGCATTCATGATTGAATAAAATAAGCACCAATTATAGAATCAATTGTAAAATAGATAGTACCATTAGACAATAATCAAAATAATACACTGAATCATAATGAAATACGGAAGAAAACAAGAACCTATGACATTTATCAACAAACGCGGGCTGTCAGTTGCGATCTGTCAAAAATGGACTCTGCCGAATTTAGCAATCGGTTTCGCTAAACTTATGGTAGAGGGGCATTAGGTGTTCGGGTTCGGCGAGATGCTTATGTACTAAATTTGGATGAACGCAATTATACGGGCGTATTATATATCTGGCGTAAAATCGCATTCGAAAATTTTGGATGAACACCCTATGTCTGCTTAAGGGGGGCTCTTTACCTAGGGGCGTCTTTACGTAACATCGGCCGTGTCCGGAAAATTGTACATAATATGCAGTTCGCCGTATCACAAATCAACCCCTTGTCTATAAATCATATATTATTGAATTTCAAAGTTGATACTATTAATAGTATGTCATCAGGTTAAAAGTATGCCATAGAGATAATTTTCGTTTATTAGCAGACCGTTGGAGCGGAGCTCGGAGCAGTGGAGCAATGGAGTTTTACCCGGACCAACGAAAATTTGTAGTGCTCTACTGATCCGAATGTTTTTTTTTAATATTAAATTTTCGTCATAAAATCCAATGAAAATAATATATTATATAATTTGACACTTTGCAACACTGAAATTATTTGAAATACCGCAGCAATGGTGAGTGATAAATAAGCTCACTTTTTTGACAGAGGAGGCGGTAATGAAAGGCGATTTACTGTCGTAAATTCTGTTGTTGTTAAAAAAAGGCGAATAATAAACCTTATTTCAAAACTGCTTATTTTTTAACATTTTTATAGATAACATAATATAATATATTACAACTTTGACTTTTTACCCGGAGCGGAGCAGCTCAAAAAAGGTTCCGCTCCAAGCCTCTGTTTATTAGTATATACGTTAACAATCATTTCCTGGTACCTATGTACTGAGAAAAACAGTGAGTCGGGGAAAATGTTCAGTTCAAGAGCACTTAAGTATAAGCTGGACACATTTCTCCTTGGATGACATCATAAATAACACTCATAACAGTCATAATAGTAATAATTGGCTTTTTTGTGTGGTTATTAGATATTTTAATGAATAACAATAAAACAATCAGAGTCATTCGCGCTCCAGGTTGTAAGTTTTCTCTGTCAACAGTCACGTGAAAATCGTCTCGGAGCAAAAGCACGGAGCAGTGTAGCAATGGAGTTTTACCCGGAGCACCGATAATTTGTAGTGCCCCACTGCCTCGGGTGTTTTTTTATTATTATTAAATTTTAGTCCTAAAATCCAATGAAAATATTATATTTGACACTTAGCAACACTGAAATTATTTGAATTAATTCTAAATGACAAGAGGCAGCTAATGAAAAACGTTTTTCTGTCGGAAATTTTGTTTTATTTTAAAACAACTTATTTTTTAAATATTTTAACATTTTATGCATATAATACCCATTATAACTTTCTATCCGGAGTAGAAAAGACCCTGGAGAGGAGCTGGAGCAAGCATTAGATCCTGGAGCGGAGCAACTCAAAAAGGGTCCGCTCCATAGAGGTATTAAATAAAAAGAGGGGCAAGGAATCGGCTTTCTCATACAACTGAATGAAGCCGTACGATAGCGATAAGCAGGGATAGCTACGCGATGAAAAAAAATCAGGGCATCATGGAGGATTTACTTTGGTCATTATAACGTACCCATATAATATAATGTTAACGTGGAAATTTTACCGCAAATTGATTACCAGCTTCCCTCACCATACTTTTCCCCCATACTTGCCTGCTTCACCATACTTTCATATATAGCCTGCCGCCCCTAGGTCCGCTCCAACCCTCCGGTTTTATCAATGACAGGTGACAACACTAGCACAACATTGGGTTGTAATACCGATGATGGTATTGACATTATTTACATATTTTCACTCGGTAACGTAATACAGAGTGGAAAAAAAACTTTGCACGTTGCAGATTTTATCTTACCATGACTTCAATCACTTCTTATGTAGGTATTACCTACTTGTCAACAAACTCAAGGCCACTTTTGTATATCTACTTAACTACTTTACTGTTAGAAACAATAATTATAACTTTATAACAACACAATCACATATGCAACAAAGTTTCTCGATTATACAACACACTTTTTAATAATAATTTTATAATTATACTTTTGTGTCATTAAAATACTGTTGCGTGGATTTCTCGATTACGCAGGTAATTACAATTTTATAATTTCATTTTAAAGAAAATACATATGCCTCAAGTCAAGAAATATTGTACTTAATTATGTCGTGGTTTTTGCTATTTTTTTAAAATCGTTTTCTTGACGTTTTTGTTAACTTTTAGTTTTAGCTACCTAATACATACTATTATATATATGATGTAGATCAGTGTTATTCAACCTTTTAACACCCGCGGCCCGGTGAACATATGAGAAATAATAACCATTATAGATAGAATTTTATTTATTAAATCTTATGTTTTAAAATTACAACTTTTGGTTAGTGCCACATCTACTGCTCCTTTTTTGTAAGCAAATTTGATATACGTGGTTGCAGAATTGTTTCTAAGAGACGAAGCGCTGCATTAACATCCATTCGATTTCTCTGTTTGGGTTTTATTACTGACATACCTAGATGAAAAAATCTTTTCACATAAATAGGAAGTCGAAAAAATTACAAATAATCTGATCTTTATAATTCAGATATGGGTGTTCTTTATCAAGGGATATCCAAAATTGAGACAATGATTGCATTTTATGTCTGGACACCAGAGTGACATCAGAAGATGGCTCGATCAGCTTTTCTTTCTCACGAGGATCAAGTGCGCATGATTTAATATCTTACAAAAAGCGATTATTAATCCAGAGGTAAGGGGTCCGCCTTTACGTACCTATATCTTAATTTTCAGAGAAATATTTATTAAAGTTTTCAGCTAACGATTTTAAATATTTGTAAGTATATAATGTTGAATATGACTTTCTGGTTAATATCAGCAGCATTCAAAAATTCTCCCAGAATTTCATCTAGTGCGAATTCCCCGAATCGTGTCGCGATATAGTTGGTTGATAGCATAGAGATATTAAATAAAAAGAGGGGCAAGGAATCGGCGTTCTCATACATCTGATTGAAGCAGGCCATCAATAGCCGACAACTTACGAGAAATAGCGACGCGATAATAAAAATGCAGGGTATCACGAAGAATTTACTTTTGTCATTATAACATACCCATATAATATAATGTTAACGTGGAAATTTTGCCATTATTACCAGCCTGTCTCACCACACCTTTTCACAAGGCTCGAAATGGACCGGAGCGCTCCGGAGCACCGTTCCGGCTCGTGGAATCGGTAAAATTATCGCCCTTTCTCGTGGAAAAAATAATTTCTGTCTGAGGTGGATAGGCCATAGTATAACAACAACACCTATTTAATTACTTTTATAAAATACACGTAAAATTTGATAATATAATATATTTGTAAATATCTTCAGAAAATAGTCGAGCGCTCCGGTTCGTAAAATTTTCCATTTCGAGCGCTGCCTTTTCACCATACTTGCATGCTTCACCATACTTTCATATAACCTGCCGCCCCTAGATTGATAGCATGGTGAAAGCTTTTGCGGACCGGTAATAAATTCTTGCGGACCGGCACCGGTCCGTGAATCACCGGTTGAAGAACACTGATGTAGATAATTGTCATTATCATTAAATGTTCAAATAGGTACATGCATGATAGCAAAAATAATAACATTATATCACAACAGTGATTATTTATAATATATAATCATATTTTGTTACATTCTAAAATCTTATAAATTACTCGTTGACTAAAAAAATAAGGGAACTCAGAAACAATGGGAACTGAAATACCTTACGGGTGTGGAGTAACAGGCAACCGATCTCGACTGTGGAAGAATATTGGATACACTTAAGACGATACGTCAGTGAAACGGCAAATAATTTTCAACTATAGACGCGACGAAATTTTGGACTCGCTGGCATACGGAGAGAGAACGTCGAGCTGGGGACACGTCAAATTGTTTCGTGATGGCGACGGGGGTATTAATCTTAAATCGTGTAAAGATGACTAAAAACGTTACCCATTTACTTGAAAAAGAAAACATGTCAATGAATATATTATTATTGTTACTAATAGAACAATAAACAGAACATTAATGGACGCATGTTGGATTTATATGACAAATTATATTTCTTTCGGTACGCGTCATTTGCACAATCCGCGCATCGCCTAGCCACGATCTTTTTAGACCATGCCTCAACTGAGGTATAGCCTTAAACACCAGCGTTGCCAATTTAGCGTTTTTATTGTCAGATCTGGCCTTTTTCGATATGCATCTACCTTCCAAAAAATGCTTCTAGCTTGTGGCGTTTTTACAAGCATTTTTTGATGCCTACAACAGCATTAAATGTGCTATAAATAAGCTAGATTTTTAGTTTATTTATTCATATATTTAATGAAGGTAGATCGGTAATCGCAATAAAAAAATAGGAACATTTTTTGCGTTTTAGTGATACAATGGTATCAAATATTATAATTTAATGTGTGCTTAGGCATGAGGCAATCGATTGACGACTATCGGGGATTCCAATCACTGGTATTACCTACCTAATTATTACTTATCGTAGGTTGTTAGATTAATTAATTATTTTTTGTCAATTTTGAAATGAATTTCTGGGAAAATGTGATGTGATTTTAACACGTAGGTATATTGCCACAAAAGTGCCACAGCTGGTCTGGGTGGCAACATTTAAGTACCACGGTACTGTTCGGTTATGAGGAATACAGCGGAAAACACATTTTTAAAATACCCGATATACTGGATTGTTTGTTAGGTTAACCTAACCAAACCTAACCTAACCCAACATATCCTAACCTAAACTAACCCAAACTAACAGATAATCCAGTAGATCGGGTATTTTAAAAATGTGTTTTCCGCTGTATTCCTCATAACCTAACAGTACCAGACCACTGCTTTAAAGCTTATACTTGATTATCTAGATTGGATTATTAATAGAAAAAAATAGTAAGTATGTGAATAGCTCAATTTCAGTAAACGTATATTAAAATGCCCATTATTAATTCTTAATAAAGTTTTTAAATGAGTAACTTCTAGATAATCCCAAACATAGAAAGATAAGAAATAACATTATTGATAGTATCTTCAATAATTAACACTCGTAATTCAGGTTTAACTATATATAAGCTATTTATTATCATATAAATTACATGACAGTTTGATTTTTTTAATAACGTATTTGATTGATAAACTAAAAATAACCACTTAATTCAATGATAATTGATAACACAGTGAACAACTTGATAATATTATGTATTTATGACTTCTGGTAAAAATATGTACTAATACAAGTCATATCTAATGTATTGAGCATACCATAGTACCTATAGTCCAAGGCCAGAGCGCACCGGAGCGCAGTTCCGGTTCGTTAAATCCCCAAGTTTATCCCTCCGTCTCGTGGACAAAATAATTTGATCGTCTTATTTTTTTGGCCATATAACACAACATCAAACATATTTTTATATAATATACATAAAATTAGATAAATATATGTCGATGTGAGGGTCGATGGTGTTTGTAGATGAAAGACGATCGTGGTTGTGATGATGGAGCAGTGAGAGTTTATTTATAGTTACATAAGTAAAAGGGTACAATCGGTACAATCATATAAATAAACCGACAGTACATAGACTGAAATAGTAACGAGCCAGGTACTTCGATTCGAGTGACCTTTTCGATGAAATATTATTCGATATTTATACACTCAAAATAATATCTAAACATTATAATTCAGTAAATAGCCATTATTAATCAAGGCAGCTACTTACTGTCATTTGTGTCAATAGACATGCGAATAGCTGACTATTAATTGTATAAAATATAGATATCGCGGAAATAACAAAAAAATAATATTTACCTACTGATTTTACTATAATTCGACACTACGGAAATGGGTAAAGAATTGAAAATTGAGGTACAATATTTAATTTCGCTGATCAATAAACTGCTGACAGTTTCCATTGAGTTGTGAAAATGTAAAAAAAACGTACATATTCAATTGAAATATAATAATATGCTTTTATTATGATTTTGAAGGTGATTAACAGTTTACGTAAAAGTCGTTTACAAATAATAATTAACCACAAGGAAGCCCGATAATTTCAGTTAATCTATCTCTACCCGTAATGTACCTATATGCAGCCGTGATTTGTGCATGACCGCCTTCCATGATACACGTGTCAGAATAAAAAGATTTTAGTGTCATACTTCATTGTCTCGAAACGAATCTGCACGGGACTGATGTAGCAAAAATGCACCTTGGTGCTTAATACTTTGGACGCTGAAGACGCACATGCGCGTAATGACCAGGCGGCCGATCGATGTAATTAACGTGCATTTTAAAGGTGCTAATTAAAAATCATTATATAGTCAGCAGCGAATGAGTTAAAGAAAGAGTTTAGAAAATAAAAAAATAATCTTGACTTGCTCAGCCGTCATTTATCTTTAGTGACGTAAAGTGTCCTCTGTACTTTGAAAACGTGTGTGCGCGCGCACACCTACCAAAATATGTCCGCACACATGTTTTCATCCCCCGCACAGCACTCACACAAAAATATTGTAAAAGAAAGTTCAACAAGGGATCACCATATCCGTCCCGTTCTATTGCATGGCAAAGTATACGAAAAAAAGATACGTATTTTAGTGTTTAGCAATGACCGCCTATGTGCGGGGTCATCTTCATTTCCTTTGACATGTTTCAACTTGCAAGTACAGTCTCATAGTAGTCCTTATTGTGAAACATCACAGTTCTTACAATATTTTTTAAACGGTAAAAGTGTTCGTGCCAAAAAGCAGTGTTTTTTACATAGCATGTTTATAATACTTATAATACAAAACTAATAATCAATTTTTGTAATAAATAACTACAGGTGTGTTTAATGTACGTAACAAACAATAATTCAAGTGAACAATACAATTGCTTGCACAGTTACATAATATATAGTACAATTATTATACTTATTAATTATTATAGAAAACTTGTCCGCTAAAGATGTCAAAAAGGAGTGGATGTGATATTTCAAATTCGATCATTAAGAAGAAATCCTGCGATACACTTAAATTGGAATGGCTCTCTGTCAAGATATTCAAAATCATGTATACAGAATATATTCCCGAGTATTATGAGTTCGAACTTTGACTTAAATTTTAAACTTTGTCATTAAAAGAGAAATTGTATGTGTATGTTTGTGGGGGGGGGGGGGGGTTCGGGATTATTTGCCTCTTCTGTCAAAAAAGTGAGGTTATTTATCACTCGGTAGTGTCGCCATATTTTAAATAATTCCAGAGCGCAGTGGAGCACTACAAATTTTCGGTGCTCCGGCTCTGTTCCTGCTCCGGGTAAAATCCCATTGCTCCAGTGCTCCGTGCTCCTGCTCCGAGCTCTGGTCCAACGCTCTGCTTCAAAGTGAGGCATAATTCCCTGCATGGGTGGGAAAATGAGTATTCCGTTCGCTACATTTCAAAATCAGCCAAGTCCACCTTAAGGTATTTTTGATTTTTTTGTGAATTGCTGAAGAACTACTGCTTTCTAACATTTCTGCATTATCAAAATATGGAATTTATTAATTTTAAATATTCTATACTCGAAATAATATAAACTTTCACCCTTGTGACTGTTTATTTGAGAAAACAAAAAGCTGTTTTTCTCCTATTCATCTATTATGGACATGGCTGATTTTGAAATCTAGCGACACTCAGCTTTATGATGGACGATGGTGAATGATAAGTGCTTTTGTTTAATTTGTAACGCAAATATAACACAATGACAATGTGAGAGTGTCCTAGATCACTGCCAGTTTTGATACTGGATAGTACGTAGATCACAGCCTACTTGAAGTTGGAAATACATGTAATAAGTAATGCATTTTACTTGTAGATTTAAGGTAAGGATTATTACGAGTCTAGCATATTTTATTTACGATTACATTATTTATGTACTATTGTCATTAAATATGTCATTACTTATATCATTAAATAATAATACTCATGTGAATTAAATGTTATTACTTATTACACTTATTACGTTTAGTTAAAATTAGAGCCCGGCTTTTATGGTATGAATCAAGGTTTTAATAATAGGTTCTTAATTTGATTCCTATTTCGATACTTTGGCGGTATCATGATGTTTCCAAAATATCCACGCATTAAAAGGTTGTGCGCTCATGTTTTAGACTGCTTTAGATTGTCTACCAATGTCTTTACTATGTTAACCCATTCTACTTATCTACCTAACCTCAAAAAATCAACGTATATAATAATATTGTGTGCAAAAATCACTATTTTTTTTAAGAATATCTGCAGAATATTGATGTTTGGATAACTTTTATAATAAATAGGCTTTTACAATTCTGAGTAACCAGGAAAATACGTGGGTAGTGGGCAGGACTCGAAATGGAACGGAACGCACCGGAGTGCCGTTCCGGCTCGTGAAATTTGTAAAGTTATCGCTCCGTCTCGTGGAAAAAATATGTTGACCGTCTGAGCTAGATAAGCCATAGAATAGAAAATCTAACACACTTATTTTCATAAAATACACATACGATTTGATGACTATGTAAATATCTTCAGAAAATTTGTCGAGTGCTCCGGTTCGTAAACTTTTCCATTTCGAGCGCTGGTAGTGGGTTGTCTTCTGGTTGAGGTTGTAACAAGTTTTAAATATGGAGTGTGGAGAAATATGGAATATATTTTAACACTAGTTAAAAAATATGTTAGTAGAAACTCAGCACCTTTTGTGTTTCATGCAATTTATGGTTTAAAACGGTTCATGGCGACTGGCTTTTACAATAATTCTATCATATTAATCTGTTCTGTGTATGTCACATTATTTAAATGCGTATATCTAATTTTTCTATACACAATGCTGCTATCGGCGGTTATCGAGGATAGTTTATCATATTTATGTATTGAGGCGGTTAATTGTTACAATAAATTAACCATCTGAGATGTGAGAGTGTTTCCCAAACTTGTTATACCCGCATACCGGTGAAAAAAGAAGAAAATGTATAGCGGACCGCTAACAAATAAATAGAAAATATTATTTATAATATTGTATACCTATTTTATTTATTTGTTTTAAATATAAAAATATTACATGGAATTTCTATTGTTAATTGAAATAATCAGAATCAATATTTTTTTAAAATAGCGCAATATCTGCTGCTTGATCTTTGCTGGAATAGTTGATAGCCGTGGCTTTAGTATTGTTTCAGACAGATGAAACATTGCACTGACATCCATTCAATTGAGGGCTCTGGAAACAAAAACGGCAGTGTCCAATTTCGCGATATGTTGGTGAGTCATTAAAAATGTCTCACGTCTTACTTCTTCTTATTGTGCCATCCCCTAGCGGAGGTCGGCCACCATCAAGGCGATCTTATCTTTGTCGTCTGCTACCCGGAACAGTTCAATGGAGCTGTACTCGTACCAATCACGAAGGTTCTTAAGCCACGAAATGCGTCGCCGTCCTCTGCTACGCTTCCCATTGATCTTTCCTTGAATGACAAGTTGGGGAATGCTGAATTTTTGTCCTCTCATAATGAGGCTGAGGTACTGTAGTTTCCTGGTTTTGATACTGCGTAGAACTTCTCGGTCCTTCTCCATTCGATTGAGAATTTTAACATTTTGTCACCCGGTTAGTCCAAGGAATTTTGAGGATGCGTCTATACAGCCACATCTCGAAAGCTTCAAGTCTCCGTGACATCTCTTGGTTTAGCGTCCATACTTCCATACCATAGAAAAGAATTGAGAGAACAATATAACAAAGTATCATACGCAGTCTCAGTCTCTCTCTCTCTCTCACGTCTTACACATATAAAAAATTAAGTGGGTTAATCATAAAACGCAACGTTTTGACGTATAGACAATGCATTAGACATCTAATTCATCTCGCGCGGCACGAACACGACGTGCGTCTTAGCCCTTAGATAACCATCTTCGATCCTAATAGGATCATATGGCCCCGATAGAGTAGAGGTTGTAGGTATTAACGGTCCACATGCTCAGCGTACGTCCAAATGGAGCTTTTATGCTATTTTCAAAGCATGATCGTGGACATTCCTTAAACGTTGTAGATAATCTATTTACATAATTTTGAAGCTTTATTATCCTTTATATTTATTTTAAACATTTGATGACTGCATAAAGTATTTTTATTACATAAAATAGTATTCTTTTAAACCTCTCACTCTAATGTTTTAGAATATTGTCTAGAATATTGTGCCCCTTGGGTAACATTGGATGAGGGCATTTGTCCAGCGAACGGCATTTGTCCAAACGAATGGGTTAGGAAGTAGACAGGAGTACGCGATGTAATAGACGTTGCCAAACAGCTGAAATGGAGATGGGCGGGGCACATTGCTCGCCGAAAGGACGGCCGCTGGACAAATTAATAAATGTGTATCTGAAAACAATAAAAAGATTTTTTTTTAAAAGTAAAAGATAAACTTAGTACAATTGTAAAAAAATGTGAATTTGTTGTAGGGTCCCATCTTATTATTACATTATATTTTATGGTTATATTTATTATTAAAATTTAGTTTATTAAGTTTTCAATTTTTTAACGTTTAGCTTCTTGACTAAGTAATTCTATTATATTATTCTAATTTATATTTATTTTAGGTATGGTCCCAAAAAGTTCAATGTGGACTATTGATGGCGGATATTAACAGTCTACCCAGTGACGTCCCGTGGGGTAGGCAGATTGAGCGTCGCTTAGGGGCGGCAGTCACTCGAAGGGCGGCAAATCGTGGAGAATCATTTGGTATAATATATAGAAATAGGCACCTAAACTTAGCAATAACGAAAATATCTTTCCACTAAAAAAATCAGCTCAGTGGTTGGCAACAAAATGTATTAATTAACATACAAGGTTTAACAGTAAAGTTGCCAGGTGTATCTTTTAAGGACCTCAGACTCTGGTGATTTGTGTAAGTGTCTAACTTAGTTCTATTATATTTATGCGCTTTTTATCTAAATTTAATTTTGTATGTTTTAGTTGTATTATTTTGTTAGTAATGTATACATACAACACATTTTTTAGTTATTGGAGTCATGGTAAAAAAATACTGCATAAAAATGGGGCGGAATTTTGGCGCTGCCTAGGGGCGGCACTTTGTCTAGGGACGTCACTGAGTCTACCTCCACCCTTCGCTACTGCAGTGAGTCCTAACAAAGATCGAAAAACAATATGTATATTGCCCAAATAATTTCATAGTAGGTATTTAGAGATGTTGTTGGTTTCTGACGGTGTATTTTCATTTTTTATGGTCGGAATAACAAACCAATCAGTTCTATTTGTGGCAACACTTCTAGGTATCGTGATTAGAAAATTCTCATACACATTTAGATATTTAATACAAGTCAAGATAACCTTTAAGTAAACGCTCACTATCGAGTTTTCTCACTGATATGTAGCTATATAGTATAATATACATAATAGTTATAACATGACGGTGGCAAAAATGTCATTTAATTAGTGAACCGGACCGGATTCCAGTGGCGTGTTATGACATATGACACGCTATCATGATGTGAACGGATCGCAAGAGATGAATTAAAAAAATTATCAAGTTTGTATAGAGTGTTATATTACTTGTTTTATTTATTTTTAATGACTTGTCTGTGGTTTTGAAGCTACGGATGCGTTGTAATTAAATCATGATGATATTCAGGGTCGATTCAAGGGTTAGTTGGGCCCAAACAGGTCACGTGCGTGACAATAAAAATAACACAAAAAGATCGAACAAAATTTTTCCGCCAAAACACACACAAAAAAAAAAATTTAAATAATAAAATGTAAGTATCACTTTTCAACACTTTTACCCGGTTACATGTAAATTTTATGTAAAAAATTTCACTCTGGCACAGTTCGCCATGAGCTTTTTTATCCGAAAGAGAAAATCGTATACTATACAGTCTCTAATTTTATTAGATTCAATATGAACATTAATTCAATTTTTATAGCTGATTTTGGCAAAATGCATGAATTCAAGAATGAAAACCTAACATAATCTAACCTAACAAATAATCCAGTATATCGGCTATTTTCAAAATTTGTTTGCTGCTAGCTTCCTGTAAAGTGTAAACCGACAAAACTTAAAAATTAAGACATGAATTTTATGTCTGTACTATACGACCCAAGGACGGTCTTTAATATACGGGCATATATTTCCGATACAATATTTCACGGTTAAGTGTGATACGGCGAACTGCTTACGTATAAGTTTCCGGATACGCCTTTACCCACTGTGGCCCATGAAAAATTAGAAAATGTATAAATTGGCTTTTCTTTCAAATAGGTTGTGCTTGTGCACCACTGATCTAGATTATTTTTATCATTAAAATATATCTAGTTTGATAAATTCTTTAGAACAATTTTTGGAAAATTTATAGTTTTGTTTCTAATTATAAAAAAATGTAAAATTTTCTAGACAATATAAATGAATATGACTTAATATTATATATTACAACGTCTTTCTTAGCCCGTATACTTATTTGTCTTTTTTGGTGGTTTGGTGGTTCATTGTCCGGTACAAATCTTGCAATCGATTTTTAACTAATTTTCCGACTAGCTAGACATTTGAAACTTCTAGAATATATCAGAACACGATGCCAATGCATTTTTTAAATACTTTTTGCCATCTTTAAGTAGAATTGAATTCATTTTCAGTTAATTCTGTTTTGTATGATAAGTTATTTCGACACCATTATTGGGGTCTGGGGTCCTAGCATCTAAATTATTAATATATACGTGCGTTACTATGGAAATCAATATGACATGTCAAGTACAATTTTTTTTGATTGTTTAAGCTAGTCGAGTCAAGTTTATATGGTTCAACAGAAAATTTAAAAACGTTGTATTATAAAAACTTCTTTTTATCTTGTAATTATATTAGGTTAGGTTAGTTTAGCGTAGGTTAGGTTAGGTTTTCATTCTTGAAATCATGAGTTTTGCCAAAATCGGCTATGAAAATTGGCGCGGTTCCCGCCTGGATTCCTGTAAACCGATTTGTACCTAAAACACTTACAAACTACAGAAATACAAGGGAAAGACAGTTGAAAATAGGTAAAGTATGTAATTAAATTAGAAATACAGAACAACGCGTAATTTTTTCATATTTATACTATAGGTATACTATACGGTCATCTCTTTCCGATAAGAGAGCTCACAGTGAACTGTGATACGGTGAAATGTAATTCGTACAATTTACATATAACCATATATAGGTAATAGCCTGCCTCCACCCATCGCCACTGATGCATCGTAACTATAATAATAATTATTATATAGGTAATAGTGTTTATCATATTGTTAAGGCTATACTTCAGCTGAGGCATGGTCTAAAAAGATGTGATTAGGTGATGCGCGAATTGTGCAAATGACGCGAGCCGAACGAAATATAATTTGTCATAAAAATTCAACATGCGTCCTTTTAATGTTATGTTTATTATTATATTCTTAATAATAATAGTATATTCATTGACTTGTTTTCTTTTTCAAGTAAGTACATGCGGAACGTTTTTTAGTTATCTTTATACGATTTAAGAATATATTCCTACGACGACATCACAAAACAAATTGATGTGCGATCAGGTCGACTATCGCTCTCCGACTGGCAACGCGGCCGAAATTACGTCCCACATACTGTTGAAAATTATTTGCCGTTTCACTTATGTACGCTCTTAATATAAACGATGCTCATTATACGTTTAAATTTACGTGGAAACATGACTACAGAGGACCTAGATTCGATTCCCAGCGGGACTGAACCTGGTGCGTTATCAAAATGTTAATATTTAATAAACTTCTAGAACAAACTGTGTCAGATAATATTTATTATTACAAACACCACGGCCGTTCGGAGAAAGTTCGTATGACGTATACATTATTTTATTCTGTTTGTTTGTTGAGGCATAGTATTCACGTGTGTTTTGTGGTTTAGGTCATGTCATATGGTATGTGTTAATGACCTAAACTAGATCTAACTATATTGTTTTTACGTTTATACCTAATGTAAAAGCTAGTTAAAAAAACAGCAGGTATCTTTATATTAGAAGGAATGATGCAATTAGACCTGTTTAGCATATTTAGGCATATTATAATATTTACCGCAACGAGAAGTACAATATCTTAAAATGTGATTAATAAGTAATATAATATAGGGTAAGTATCTTCAAAAGCGACCTCCTATTTGTGGCGAAGGGTGGAGATAGGCTGTTAAGATCCGCTATGAATAGTGCACACTAAACTTTGTCAGACTTAAGTATTTATTTTCATTGAAATAAGACTACAATTTACAGATGGTGTTGGTTAGTTTTTAACATTCAATTAAACCCTGCGAAAATTAAACCATATGTAATAGATAATAGTATATCTATAAAATATCTATAATATTATGCCATTAAATCATAGATAATTTTGGATATTTTATAGATAGAATAATATTTTTTTTATCTATTATAGTTTGGTTTAGGCAGGGCTTGATGAATTAAAAAAAATCAACTAAGTACATGTGTAATATGACTAATATGTATTTCTAATTCAACGAATACAAATAAGTATGAACGAAAAAGTATGCACATTTTTGTCGGATTGCCCAAAATATACCAAGATTATTATGGTTTGGTTTAGGCAAAGTTTAATCGATTTTTAACTGTAACTACAACTGTTAAATATAAACATTAATTTTACCGCGTACACCATTTTGAAAACGCTACTGTAGAGCGCCACACTGCCTTTATCAATAGGTAGAGGGGCCCGTCAAAAATCCTAGCCTGGGGGCCCGCTTCAGGATGTGGGGGCCATGGATGTACTGTATAATATGACAGGGGTTTAGCTAAATTCATATAATATTAATACTATCGACCGAAGGTACGTGATGGAATTTGAATTTAAATTCAAATGGATTTAAGTTTTGTACTATTCCATTTGAAGAGTTTTTTGCAACACGGAAAACCACATACTTTATCACAAATAACGTTTTTACACCTATTGAATGTATTATTATTGATTATTATCTAATGATCTATTATTAGGGTTTTGGCGATTTATTCATATATTGATTGTATTATTGGTGATAAGGTAAGGGTTTTTGACAAACAATTCAACTATTCATAATTAAAATTTGTTTGTTATATTTTTTATTGTGATCCTTTTTTAATAGGTAGGCGATAAATTGTTTACCTACTTTATTATAAGAATGTGTTAAATTAGTTAGAATTAAATGTATTCGTTGTCAGTGTGTATTTACCATTGGTGAGTGCGCATAGTGCCTGAAGATACCGAAGGGCGAAACCCCGGTCGCAAAAAACGACTCAAATGGGATAGTATAAAACTTAAATCCATTAGAATTTAAATTCAAATAGATGTGATGCATACAGATTTTCTGATATATGATAAAGCTTTCGGAGTCATCACCTCATTATCGAATGGTTTTTAGCCAATTAGATATTATAAATTGTGTTTGCCCAAACTGAAGGTGGGAAATTTACGATTTCCATTTATAAGAACGTCTTCATGAGCGCAGTGAAAAATCAAACTTCATTGCGTCCCCTTAGAACAGAACTAGCCTAACTGATTTTTTGTAAAAATAGTTTTATTGAACTAAAAAAATCCTTTTTTGATTCTCTATATGGAGTCAGAACAAGCGTATCTGAATTATGAACATAAAAAAGTTATCAGCTTAGATCATTCCAAGGTTAACTTCAATCTTAAAAAAATTTTGGAACATAATTAACCTATCTGACATTATCTGACGAAATATGTAACAGAATAATATTATACTTTTAATTTTTTTTTCCACATAAACAATGCTTTTAACTACAGTTACTTACAGTTTTCCATTTAATAACAAAAAAAGTTTAAAAGTGCTCTCCTGTAAAATGTCAAAAAATCAGTTAGGCTTGTTCTGTTCTAAGGGGACGATTGGTTTTACATGACATCGATATTCTACACAATATAAGGGAATGGGGCAACTGGACTCCGGACAATTGGATGCTGCGCTGTCGTAGACACGTATACAGAACGTAGACGAGGTATTTTAATTTAATCAGTTTCTATCTACTACTTAGTAGTTTTAATTCATTTTACTCTTAACATAATGTATTCTTTATTGCGGATTGAGAATTACCATGCCTAAGGCTTTATATAAAATAAAAAAAAACTCTTTTTTCGTTGGAACTTAAATATATGCACGGTTAAATCATTATTTACGTCTGCATATTTACATTCTCACCAACTATTAAATCATAATATAATCATTTAAATATAAATAATAATATTAAATATTTTTTTTCAGTACCTATAAGTACCTAACGTCTATTTATTTTAGAATTCCATGGCTTCCAGTTGTCCCGGCGCCAAATCATCCTAGACCCCAATATAACCCTTAACAATTTATTGCTCGTTGTAAGATACATACGATATTTTAATAGTTTGTTGAATAGAAAGATATTATACTATTACCAATAAGAATTAAGCATAGATAATAATAATATAATGCATGTTATCTACTTGTCTTGCCTGCCTACACACTTTTGGCGTAGGTATTCCGTTCACAGTGCAAGGTCGACGTGGTCACTTCAGTAGAATGCCGTTCTAGCGACATTTTTAATATTATGTAGGTATTAATTTAAATGCAATATATACTGATTGTGACATCATTTTTACTAACCATGTCCAAGGAAGCGTAAACTTGTTTAGTGGGAAGATGCACACAGAACAAATGAATATTATAATTATTAGTTTGAATGTTTGTTTATGCCGAAATAGTGCCACATACTAATACTTGTACTAATAATATTAAGTAAATAAATAGTAATAATAATACATTTCATAGATTATTGTTCAATATATTGATTGGAGTTTTTCAACCATTTAACACCCGCGGCCTGGTGAACATAGGATACATATTTCGCGGACCGGTATTAACCAGAAACAATAACCATTATAGATAGAATTTTATTTATTAAATCTTATGTTTTAAAATTACAGCTTTTAGTTAGTGCCACATCTGCTGCTGCTTCTTTGTAAGCAACTGTAGCTGCAGAAAAATAAGCGATAAAATAGCTATTATATCAAATTACTCTGCAGTAATATATTCCCAGCGAATCCATTTCCAGTAAATAACTTAGCTAGACCAGCAAGTCGATTGGCGAAATTAGAGATGGTATATTTTTATATCATATCACAGCACATTATACCATTACGGTGTATTAGCCGAATAATCAGTTTTCATAGTATCATATTTTCTTACAACTGTAATAATAACAAATAATATTTCATTTCGCTACTCAATTTAAAATGCTGATTCTATAATAAGTCTAATATGATTATGTACCAGAATTTTATGTTAATTTGTTACTTTTTATTGTATAAATAACGAAGAATAATTTATCTAGATGTCACTCGAATCCAAGTACCTAGCTCGTAACTATCATGTATAATATACTATTGTACCGATACGCTGCTAATAAATCTCACCCTGCTACATCGTAGACTTCATTATCATCATCCTCTACCTACACATCGAACACCACACTAGTGACCCAACACAACTATTGATATACGTGGTTGCAGAATTGTTTCTGACAGACAAAACACTGCATAATATCCGTATATATAAACCTATAGCAGTTGTCAGAACGAAGGAATAACGTATTATTGACGCGTGTTTAAGTTTATCCCATATTCTTCTACACTCGAGATCGGTTGCCAGTTACTCCACACCCGTTGGGTATTTCAGTTGCTATTAATTCTGTGTTCCCTGGTTGCGAATCAATTGAAAGGGGTTAGTAGAAATGGGTTTGAGTCAATGATGTTCGTAGGTAGACTGAGAATGCTTGAATAAAATATTTTTTAGTCTCAAATTGTATGAAAAATATTATTGTACCTACTTAGTACCCACCTACCTGTTTTATTATTTATATTTTGCTAATATAAACAGACGAATGGTACAAAATTCTCTAAAAAAATTATACACAAACCATTTACTGAGGATTAATGCCATTAAACATACTTTTAAACAGCGGTGTTTTAAGTATGTAGAGGTCTGAGGCTCTAATAGGTTTAGAGCTCTTATCAAAAAAATGCCGTGTGATAAACCTTTTACAGTATCTGTAAAATTTGATTTTTGATTACTATTTTGTAAATTAAGATGTCTTCCAACAAAGCGGTCTGGTTCATGAAAAATCGCTATTACCCTTAAAAGTTATCATATTTGTAGTTGTTCCTTCATTTGCCCTTTATAATGTACCGCTCCCAAGTAACGCATGACCTACATATCTCTACAGGACTTCACTGATCTGAGTGTTAAACATTGAAATATTGTTTTTTTATTAAATCTATTCTATCTACGCTCATAGAACATAGAACAAATAATAAATAAGTTATAATGGTTTGAAAAAAGGTTTAAATGAAAGTCTACTACGTAAACGCCAGTTAAATTAATATATAACATAAGTTGTCGTTTTGATACAAGATGTCAATGAAAATGTACGTTTGTTTGCAGAGAAGGAAAGTGTATTTTTTTTTAATTCCTATGAATAATATTTCACCCATTTCTACAAAAAATCCTCCTGTAGGTACACGTATTACAAAATAATATAATTCTTAATTAGATTGGTAGCATCAATTATTAAACTATTCTGTTTTTGAAAATGTGGCGATGACGTATTCCGCTGTTGGATCGTGTGCTGGTTGAAATAATTACAATACCTCGCCAATATCTATTTACGTTTACAACTATGCACCGAAGTAAAAGTATTATGCGCATACCTACTACCTAGCAGTATTTTTTTATCGCCCCCGGTCATGAACGCCACTGGATTAAAATAGAATTCGACAAGAATATAAAAAAAAATATGACGTCATCAACGACAAATTAATGATTAGACTTCCGTTATAGTTGAATGATAGTATAGTCATATAATAAATATAATACTATCACAAATATGCGACAGTCTCTTGATTTAATAATTAATGTAAGCATACAAGGTACCTACGCAAGTTGAATTCAACATTTTTTATAGCGCCTGTAAAACAATGGCAACCACATAGCCACAAAACGTCAGTTTAGGTACCTACTCTCAAACGTAATGCCAAGATCGTTTACAAATGATATTTTTAATATCTCTGTTCAATATTCACAGGAATCGGGACTCGGCGGCGTGCCTTGTTCAGGATACTAGGTAGAACGGGTTCCATTACTCGAGAGTTCTAGCGGAGAACGGTATTTATTTTAAGATCAATGATACAAACAAACAGTTATTCAATATATATGGAGGGCATATAATGCGGAGAGCCCTATATCATTGGCAAGGCGGAATAACAATTGGTGGCCAGAAAATAAACAACTTAGGATTCGCAGATGATACCACACTAATCGCTGCTAATGAAAGAGAAGTCACAGAGCTGTTACACCGGGTAGAGGAAGAGAGTCGCAAATACGGCCTCCTTATTAATAGGAATAGGACCAAGTTAATGGTGGTTGATCGGGCCAACCTTCTACCAACACCAAGTACACTCCAAAACCTCGAAACAGTCGACGAGTTTGTATATCTGGGATCGACCATCAGTGGAAAGGGCGGATGCGAAGCGGAAATAAGAAGGCGCACACAGATTGCAAAAAATGCGATGACACGCCTTACCACTATATGGAAGGATCGGGGAATTTAGATTGCCACAAAAATGATATTTGTCTCGACAATATGTCTGAGAAGAATTCTGCAGTTTTTTTGACATATTGTCAGGCGCGGACCGGACAACCTGGAGAGACTGGTAGTTTTAGGTAGCCTCCAGGGAAGGCGAAGCAGAGGAAGAGCGTCTGCGCGATGGAGCGACCAAGTGAAAGAGCTGACTGGGGCACCATCCAATCTGCCCTGAGAGAAGCGTAAGATCGAGAAGGATGGAAAGTCTTGGTCGCTCAAAGGATGGCGAAATTTAAATGTGGTCACGATCTACAGCCATGAGTGCACGACCAAGAAGAAGAAGATACAAATAACGTAGGTAGGTACAGAGTTATATACCAATATTGAATGAGAGTCAGTGCATAAGCCGAGAGCAATTGGCAGAACGAAGGACAAGCTTAGAATGACGTATTCTTGACATGTGTTATCCAAGTTTATCCAATATTCTTCCACACTCGAGGTAGGTTGCCTGTTACTTCACACCCGATAGGTATTTAAGTTCCCATAATTTTTGAGTTCTCTGGTATTAGAGGACCACTGGCTACCCGAAACTATATAGTCACGTTATATTCATATATTGTAATGAGTCTCAACGGGTGCTTACGTACAAAACATTAAAATTCATACTTATTAGAAATTTGCAAATCAGTTAATTCATATGGCTGTCAAAATGGTTATGGATTGTTTTTGCAGGGTGCCCAAAATATAGGTATCACTATAAATATTGGACTGCTACTTAACACTGTCTAGCCGAAATCCTATCTCGAGTACTTAGATAACGCATTAGCAAAATCTTATCAGTTATCAGTAATTTCATTATCATAGGTCAGTGGTGATGAACAAATAATAAATAAAATAATAATTACAAGATAAAAAGAACTTTTTATATACTTACGTTTTTTAAATTTTCTGTTGAATCATATAATAAACTTGACTTGACTAGCTTAACCGATCAAAAAGATTTGTACTTGATAGAAATAATATTGAAATGTGATTTTGACATGTCATATTGATTTCCATAGTAACGCACGTATATATTAATAATTTAGTTGCTAGGACCCCAGCCCCTAGCAACCAATAATGGTGTCGAAATAGCTTTTCATACAAAACAGAATTAACTGCAAATGAATTCAATGCTACTTAAAGATGGCTAAAAGTATTGAAAAATGCATTGGCATCGTGTTCTGATATATTTTAAAAGTTTTAAATGTCTAGCTAATCGGGAAATTAGTTAAAAATCGATTGTAAGATTTGTACCGGACAAATAAGAATACGGCCTAAGAAAAACGTTGTAAAATAGCAAGCAAATACTCTTAAAGAATAAGCATTATACTTATACGTTTAATGTAAATATATAATTGCATAGGTCGGTCCTTAGGCCTTATGCGTCACAATATATAAGATTATCGCACTAACCTCATCAGGCGGCAGGGGTGCCCCGCTGCGAACCTCTGATTTTGATCGATTAACAATACTTGAGACCACTGTAGCGAGAGAATGTCTCGTCTGATCGGAGAAATTCTGGTGTCAATTTGTGCGTAACACTAATTAATACAATAATAAACAATTTCATTTATATCCACAAAAATGGCTGCACCAAATAAGAAGCAAAAACTTGGTGAAGCTAGTAGTCGTAATTCCGGCAGACAGTTTCAAAATAGGTGGACCGAAATGTACGGCGTAATTGAAAAAAGTGATAAAGTTATATGTGTGCTATGTTCTGTGAGTGGTATCTAGAACATAAACATTTTTTCATAGAATTTTTAAAAACTATTTTTCCTCATAACTACTCAGCCCGTCAGAGAGTCAAAAAATAATATTTGGGAAATTTTGGCATGCGTACGTAAAAAGGTTCGCCAGCACTGTCATTGGTTATCTCGTAGTAAAAAAAACCATGACCTATAAAATAACAATCTCACAATATTTTGGTATTTACTGTAAATAAACAACGAAAAATAGACATAATGATTATCGCAAACACCATCCGTTATTACAGAATTATAATTGTCTGACAGATATTACGATGTCGCTGTAATAATCTATTACTAAATTGTAAATTTTAAATCAACTAATGAGTGCCGGATGCCGGCCATTGTCTAGTTTTGGCAAATAAAATAATACTCCTCTCCTTATGATAATAGGTATCTTTCTCATTATTTTTTGTTTACAATCTTTGGACATACAAGCGTGACCATAATACATTCTGTTTTGGAAGGGACACTTAGACCCGCCGCACACTACGGCGGTTAGACGCAACCACAAATCGAAGGATGTGGCAGTCTACGTGAACATTTCAGGGAAGGGTCAGTAGATGAGTCTTATATTCTGAGACGATCCTAATTTCAACCACATAGTTACCTAAGGTGATTAAGTGAAGTAAGTAAGACTCCTTTAGCATAGTGGTCTATGTGCGTGGGCGCGATACGCGAGAGATGCAGGTTCGATTCCTGCAGTGTCTTACTTTTTTCAAAAAGATTTTTTATTGGTTTTAATATATACGTATTATGTAGTAGGTACTGATATTATTGGCCCAATGGGAGGAGATACAATATGTCCGTCTAGTCGGCATTGAAGTTAATGACCCCACCAAACCACACCCGCCCCGCACAACACCCGGTCTTAATCGGGCGTGTCGCGGGACCCTACGTTTGGTGTGAAGCATAATTTTTTTAATGACTAGGAATGTCGCAGGAGAAGCTATCCAAAATTGACGTTGCCATGCACTTATGCACCAATGTGCTTTAACTGCATTTATATGACTTTAAGTAAAGAGTACCCATGGGAGAGATGAGCAGAGAATGAGTCTAGCCAGCAGTCAATTTGTAATATATTCCTACATACTATACGACATATTATGTCGTTGGCAAATTATGTTATTTTTGTAGAATGTCTTTAAATAATCGCCTAGTATGGAGTGTTAGAGCTTGTCCAGATGACGCGTGTCTCGCTGCGATACGCCGTGAGTGCATGTGGACAGCTCAATGAGATCATCTTTACCTAAACCGCGCGCGAGAAGTGACACGCGGCGATTACAATATGGACGGCTCAATGAAGTCACATGTACCTGTAATGCGCGCGAGTTTTAACGCGCGATTTAAATCGCGCCATCTGGACAAGGCCTTAGTGGCTTAGTCACTTAGAGTGGTATTTGTCATTTATTATATATTAATATGTCATATATTAATGATTTATGAGTGATGTGACCTTATATTATAGATAAATATAGATAGAGCTATTGCGAGTGTTTGTCCTTCAAAACATGACGAATTTTTTCATGCGCTTGCCTCGCCCCCTTCACGCTTCCTCCGTGACCCTTTCCTGGGTTATTCGAAAATATGTGTGACAGTGTGCGTGTCGTAGTGCTGCCAGATATCGAATATTTATTCCAATGTTACAATTTCACAAGCGATGTTTTTATAAATTATATTATGGCAACACTGGCGTGTTGGCTATGCACTTGGTAAAACATTACTCACTAAATCGGCTCATGCGGAGGGCTTGCTCGTATTCTTGTTTGTCTTGTGGTTGTTTGTCCAGTACAAATCTTGCAATCGATTTTTAACTAACTTCCCGACGAGCTGGACATTTGAAACTTTTAGAATATATCAGATCACGATGCCAATGCATTCTTTTAAACCATCTTTAAGCAGAATTGAATTCATTTTCAGTTAATTCTGTTTTGTATAGAAAGTTATTTCAGAAAAATCCGTAAAAAGTAAAAGACTATTATGGTTGCTAAGGGGGCGGTCATAGCAACTAAATAATTATTAATATATACGAGCGTTACTATGGAAATCAAAATGAAATGTCAAAATGATATTTCAGTATTCTATAAGTATTTGTTTGTTCGTTTGTTTTTATCAAGTATAAGTTTGAGCATATTGCGCATAATAATTCAACAGAAAATTTAAAAACGTTATATATAAAAAGTTCTCTTTATCTTGTAATTATTATTATTTATTTTCGCCTACCTACCAGAGTTGCCAGATAATTATTTTACCAAATCGGGATGTTTAGGAGTAAAAAATGGGACATCCTAAAAAATGCATAATTCAATATTTATCACGTTTATTTCTATAATATCAATCAAAAATGACACAACATAACCTACAAAACCCTTTAAAAATCAAAATAATATTGGCTGAAGATTTTTCTTTTTGATGCTTAAAACTCATTTAATGCTGACAACGCGACTAGCGCGTTTTGCGTTACCTGGCCATTATATATAATTAACAGGTCAGCAGTGAGTGTGTATTAGTAAAATTGAGCACATTATCATGTTGAATTGAACAAGTAGTTCCAATTTTTTCAACTCAAAAGTACACCTGTTTCTTGCATCTCACCATTTTAAATTCATCTGAGAAAATACCCGTTCGGTATAGAAATTAGATGTTGGTATGCTTAAAATAAACGATATTAGCTTGAATAATTGAGTACGTGGATACATCAAAAGTATACCAGCGATATTATACACTTCTTTCTATTCTTAAGGTGAAGCCTTTACTGAGCCGTTTTTAAAGAGGCACCTAGCGGAAAAATACGAAGCTTGCAATTTGAGTTTTTTTTTTTAATTTACAATTTAAACTGTATTAATTCATAAATATGTATGTGAAAATATTAAAAAGAAAAATATTTTTTATTTTAAGTCAAATATAAACTTACAATTGTAAAAAATGTAATAAAATGTGAATTTGTTGAATCGGACCGCATCTTATTATTACATATATTTTATGGTCATATTTATTATTAAAATTTAGTTTATTAAGTTTTCTAAGCATCGCTTACGAGATTTTTGACTAATTCATAGTTTTAATATTTTTTATATCTATTTTAAAAACATCGATTTTTATACAAAATATAAATGTGTATATCCTTTTTATTTATATTTGATTCATGCAAGCTTCGTATTTTTCCGCTAGGTGCCTCTTTAAAAAAGGCTCAGTAAAGACTTCACCTTAATGTCCTGCGGTTGATCATATGAATTCTTAACTATTTATTATCCATCAAAAAATGATAAACAATTAATGGATTTAAGGTGAAAATGATTTTAGTGTTTATACACACCAGCCTTAAAACAACAAAAAAATAAAAATTTAATACTTAATTTCAAATATATGATATTGCTGAAAGAATTTTATTGATGAGTATCGGATATTTAAACAACACATTACAATTTCCAGTCACAGTTGACTTATTTTATTGTAATTTTTCAATTTATTTGGTTGGTGGTATTCACAAGACAATCTTCAACTCTATGACTGGAAGGACGGTCAACATGGTGATGTTATTGTATATTAAATAACACTATTTGAATTAAAAAAAATAGGTATATAATGTTTTGAATTACATACTGTTTGCCACTGGTAAAAAAATGTAATGCCAAAATATATTTTTAGTGTAGGTATTAACCATACCTACTTATTAACTGTATCAACTTATTACTATATTAACCATACCTACTTAAAATTTGCGTTCAATATAATATTGTCTATTAAATTAATTGTTGTTTAATTTAATAAAACTCATTTTTTTATAAGTAACATAAATTTATATATTGTGCATTATTTATTATTTTTATTTTTATTTAATTTTGACTCATATTTTGGTTGTATTCGTTTTTGTATCCGATCTTACTTCAATTGATATATTGTTTTATTTTATTATTTCTTATATATTTTTTATTGTAAATTTTGACTAATCATAAATGTTTGTTGATATTAATGTTATTGTTAGTGTTGATTGTTTCATATTTTGTGTTTTTTTAATATTTAAAAATAATTTGTGTAGTGCCCCTGATGTAGCATGAAATATTAATGTCCAACCTCATTAATTTTAAATTAATTTGTTATTGGGAAGGTATTATTGGACGGATAATCTGTGTACCTATTGTTATATTATTTCTGTCGCTGGATTTTTTTTTGATAAATATTGTTTTAAAAAAATGTATTCAGTTGAAAATGTCCCTCTGAGGCGGACGAAACCGGTCCTAATTTATTGATTAAAAGTGGAATAAGTACTATAAAAAAATGCGTTTATTAAATTAAACAACAATACAATGCAGTTCCACCATGAATTGAAACTTAACAAAATAAAAGAAATTAAATTAATTGAAAGAGATTAAGCTTTCGACACCACACGTTTTGGTCACAGGAAAATATGGTCACACGCAAAATAAAACTAATTAGTCCCTCCAGTTTTCATAATACAGACAAAAAACCTACAGGTACTTATTTTGGTCCATTGTTCAAGCGTTCGGCTATAAGTTCCGCAAGGTTGCATCATCGAAATTATAAAATGCTATTACATTATATTACTAGTATTATGACAGAAATAACGACATGCATTTACCTGGACGGTGATAATCGAGACAGCACCTCCTGTATCGTATTGAGCAACACTCTTGTCAATTAAAAATTCTATCGGGTGGCACATTGGACCTGTCATGGACAAACGATACAATGTTATGGTTAAAAAACGATATCATATTCGATAATTTCATAGTAAAAACACAATAATATGTAGAATATTTCAATCTCACCAATGCATATTATATTCCACCTACGTGAGGATGAGATAGGTGGACGTTGTTGTATAAATTCTTAAAATAGGGTCCACTTAGCTCATTCGGTGTGCTACCATGCTTTATAATTTATAACTTATATTTTTTATATTCTTTTTTCTAACTTTTGTACCTTTTACTTTACTTTTCATACTGTTTTTGTGATAGGTACTGCATATTATATTTATTTGTTCTTTACACTGTTTCTTTGTTTTTAAATGTGATGTTGTGAACGTCTTAAATTTATAATTTGTAATGTTCACAATATGTAAAAAAATAAATAAATTTAAATTTGAATTACTTAACATAATATTTTGCATACCTACATAAGTAAATTTGATTTACATATAAAGGAACGTAAGTATCCATGCACTCGGCCACTGGGCCGCCCCTGGAGGAGATGGGTAGACAGCATCATGAAGGACGCAAGCACTGAGGAATTTTCCGAAAAGAATTTTCCATGTTAATCTAGAGAATTAGAGAAATTGTTACTAGGCAAAAATAACAAAGGCAAGTTGAATCGGATAAAGAAAGTTGCCTGAAAACAAATAAATACAGATATTTCTCGAGAATTTTTGAAATTATCGAGAAATTGATAATGCAATCTCGAATTCTCGAGAAAAAAATCACGAATTTGATAAAAATGTCGACAAATCATAAGCTCTAATGCTAGCTAATATAAATTTATTGAAAGTTTCAGTACCTACCGATTTAATATACTCGTATATACAAGATGAATGCAGCAAAAATCACCTGGGAAGATCTCTATCTAGCCTCCTTTCTTCATCTTTTTAATGTTTAATGTTGTTCAGAGTTGGACCATAAATCAAAAGATTGACGCAAGATTTAAGTCTGTTGAGACGTGATGCTGGATGCGCATTTTATGGTTTCCATGGATGGCATACAATATAAAATGTATCCCAATTGTGCAATATTGAATGTTCAAAAGACAAGACAGCGCGTCGCGGACGATACAAATAATGGCCTTTATAGTAATAATAAATTACGACCGTAACACTACGTGCACATGACAACCACTTGTCGGTGTGACGTTTTCAGTAGTTGATGCTTCTCACCACACAAATAGTTAGGTATAGGTGTAGGCTCAAAGTAAAATAAAGTAAAAAAAAGTAAAATAAAAATACGAAATTATGGGTACGGCTTAGATGGGGTATGGGCAATGTGCCGGGGAATGTGTGGGGGTCCGCGTAGCAAGTGGGGTAAAAGCGGAAATTAATATATTATGATATAAGTGTGTAAAACAATAAAAAAAATATGATATTACGGATTTATTCTCGAAATGGACCAACCCATTTCGTTTTTCATCCCATCTTTATTTTGTGTGATAAAAGCAAACGGGCGTCTCTCCGAAATATGTTTCTTTGGTATTCAACAGTACTTTCGCCACATATATAATATAATATATTTTATTAAAAGTTGATTTATTTAATTTCTATTTTGATGGGGCTCGAAATCAGTCAGTACACGGGGCTTCTGCGTACCTCGAACCGCCACTGTACCAAGCCAAGTATAATTGAAAACAATTTTCCAGTTTCTTAAGACATTGAGTTATCCCAACACTGCGTTTTCCTCAATTAAAATATTTCTAAACCAGAGCTTTCAATCAGGTAATGAGTAAATATTTACTCTATTCTGACATTCGCGCAATTATTTCGCGGAAAACGAGGAATTTGAATGCATATTACTTTTTGGAAAACCTTTGTTAGGTTAACCCAGTGCAGTGGTGGCGAACCTATGGCACGCGTTTGAAGATAAAAAATACCTATAATAATAATACATGACATATCGCATTGTATAAAAAATAGCAGGCAAATACCATTCAAGATTAAGCATTTCGTTTAATTTAAATATATAATTTCATAGGTCGCTCCTTAGATTTTATGCGTCACATATAATATTATCGCACTACCCTCATCAGGCGGCGGGGAATGCCGATTGATTTACAATGCTTGAAACCACTGCAGCGAGAGAATGCCTCATCTGGTCGGAGCAATTCTGGTGTCAATTTGTGCGTAAATAACCAACAAACAGCTTCATTTATACCCACAAAAAATAGCTGCACCAAATAAGAAACAAAAACTTGGTGAAGCTATAGATCTACCATCATAAATTGGCATTTCAGTGAGGGCGCTAGTATGACATTGAGAATTTTACCATAACTAACAAAAAAATGGTAATTTATAATTTTTTATTGGTAGTAGATTTCTGTACAAATATTATGCAATCCATAATTCGAGAAACATGTTGTAAAATTAAATGGCATTTATAACAAATTTATCCTCGATAGACAATTTTAGTTTCAAATTCGACCGGCTGCCAACTTACGATGGTAGATCTTTAGTAGTAGTAATTCTGGCAGACAGTTTCAAAATTGGTGTACCGAAATGTATGGCGTAATTGAAAAAAGTGATAAAGTTATGTGTGCTATGTTCTGTGAGTGGTATCATCGTTTTTTCAATAGAATTTTTAAAAACTATTTTCACTCATAACTACTCGGCACGTCAGACAATTGAAAAATAATGTTTGGAAAATTTTGGCACGGGTTCGTAAAAAGATGTTGCATTTTTTTATGTTTTTATAATATCATTCTATTTGACTGTGTCCATTCACTGAAGCCTTGATTCAGTCTATTTGACAAGTGTCTGCAATCTTGTCAACTCGAGACAACTGGTTGCCTAGCAAGTTGCCTACACTCTAGAGCAGCGGTTCTCAAACTTTTTAAAATTTCCTGCGTGGCGGTCTCTTTAAAAATTGTTCAATGGCTCGCGGACCCCTTTAATAAAAAAATGAAAAATTTAAAAAGAATTGGGGGCACCAAATACTTTGCACAAGGGTGCCACATACCTACGGCGCGGCACTGCTAGGCTGTTATGAACATTTTTTTTACAAACAATTATGTATTCAGAAAATATTACATGCTATGTAGTCATTAAATTTAAATAACAATTTTAATGGGATGGATGCATCTGCTTTGCCTGAACCAGTTCCTCTATGTTTGGCGTTCTTTTGGCCAGTGCAACTTTCATGTCATTTGTCGCGTATAATCTATTTCGACATTTTGTCTGATGGTAAGTAGTGTAGAAAAAGACGTCTCACACTCATAGGTGGTTGCGAATGGAATACGCACTCTTGGAGCCATCTTTCCAACATCAGGATATAACTGTGCCATTTCACTACAATACGTTTTACGGAAAACATGTTTTACACCGCCACCATTTATCAAATCAATAAATTGTTCCTGAATAATCCTGTGATAAATCCAAATCCAAAACCCAAGAAATGGTACACGCTATGATTATAAAAATATAAATAGTATATACATGCGTTCGTTTTTCGCGGTCCTAACGAAACCGCTTCGTGGTCTCCTAGGAAAGCGCGGACCCCAGTTTGAGAACCGCTGCTCTAGAGTAACCAAACTGATAACAACTCGCATCGGCACGTCAAACCTTTCTTGACACCATCTTGATTACGAGTCGGTTCAACTGAAGTCGATACATTTCAATTTCGTATTCAACATTCAACCGCCAGTTGAATGATCAATATTTCCATGTGAGAATGCGAAATCACAGTGGTGAAAAAAAAATTAAGATTGTTTGTCAGTTTTGTAGTCTTTCCGCGTATACCCAAATGCACTTTACCATGCCACTTCACGTTGCTATTAATTTTTGAATTTCTCTCAAATTAACGGTTAAATTTTACATGCTTTCGTTGGTATGTACATTAGTTGAACACAATAAACTATAGGCATAATATCCTATTTATTAATATTCCATTATCAGCATGGGGCCCAATTCTTGCGCGCACTCAGAATGCCGATAAATTCGCTTCTGTTCGGAAACGTAAGCCCGCGTTCAGACGGGACACACAAGTGTCGCTTGTATATAATATAGGAACCCTTTGTATTATGTTTATGAACGCCCATGAAATTTAATGTTTATGAACGCCACTAATGAGTCAACGAGAACATAAAACTGGCTGCGGTAATAAAAACAAGCGTATCGGCGGCTTGAGAATGTAGCGGCCGACGGAAAAGTGTACCGGACACGCGTTGACTCATTAGCTTTGGGCGTTCAGAAACATAATACAAAGGTCCCTTTATTCGAATACAAAGGGCTCCTATGTTATAACGAGCGCGACACCGGTGTCGCGCTTGTATATACTAAGGAGGCCTTTGTATTCAAACAAAGAGCCTTTATATTATGTTTATGAACGCCTATGAGATTTAATGTTTATGAACGCCGCTAATGAGTCAACGAGAACATAAAACTGGCTGCGATAATAAAAACAAGTGTATCGGTGGCTTGAGAATGTAGCGGCCGACGGAAAAGTGTACCGGACACGCGTTGACTCATTAGCTCTGGGCGTTCAGAAACATAATACAAAGGTCCCTTTATTCGAATACAAAGGGCTCCTATGTTATAACGAGCGCGACACCGGTGTCGCGCTTGTATATACTAAGGAGGCCTTTGTATTCAAACGAAGAGCCTTTATATTATGTTTATGAACGCCCATGAGATTTAATGTTTATGAACGCCGCTAATCAGTCAACGAGAACATAAAACTGGCTGCGGTAATAAAAACAAGTGTATCGGCGGCTTGAGAATGTAGCGGCCAACGGAAAAGTGTACCGTACACGCGTTGACTCATTAGCTCTGGGCGTTCAGAAACATAATACAAAGATCCCTTTATTCGAATACAAAGGGCTCCTATGTTATAACGAGCGCGACACTGGTGTCCCGTCTGAAACGGGCCTAACTCACAGTAAACACGAGGAATTGCATTAAAAAAATAACTCAGTCATCTTGGGAAGCACAGGCATACACCATGCGTATGTCTGCTTTAAGTCAATGGTTTCTATGTCTCAGAATATACGGTTACAGTGGCTAAAAGCAAGTAAATGTTGCAATAAATTATCAATTAGAGAGTATAACCAACAGGATGTCTGCGGTTAACGCCAGTAGATAAAATCTACCCACACAATAGTATCAATACCTTCAATCTACAAAGATAAGTACTAGTGGCTGAGAAAGAAAGGAGCAGGAAAAAATCTCAGATATCTATGAACATTAAACAGAAATCTAAAAGATCGAGTTTATGCAGAGTTTTCTAAAGATGACAATAGAAACAGACTGTTTACCAAAAGAACGTCGCATTAAAAATATAATGTGACCAGAGAGATTGAAGTCCAATTTCTTTGAATGAGACCTTTGATAGAGCCAACAGAATCAACAACTACTTACAGAGTATGGACTGCCTGATATTTGAAAGGCCTTGAATAGACTAGAACATGGCCCCCACATCCTGAAGCGGGCCCTCAAGATAGGATCTTGGGCGGGCCTCCTACCTATCTTTAATGTTAAAGGTAGTGTGACGCACTACATTAACGTTTTTCAAATTGTGTTTCAGATCAAATTAAGGGTATTTAGTGTATCATTCAAAATTGAATTACGATACATAGCTTGTTCACTGCCAAATGAAACACGTTATATGGGTGGCTAGTAATGCGGTATCTGCGTAAAGCGCGGTGGTACACGCGCCATCTGGACAAGGCGTTAGTGTAAGTCCTGAGTGGCAGCGTTGAGACTCAAACTCAAACGTATAACCGTGTGTGAAAAATTTCGTAGACAATGTCTTTTTTTGGTTATACATTTATACGTTTGAGTTGCGCACAACGCTCAACGCTGCGCCGAACGCTTGCACTGAGGCCTCACACATAGTCTTCCGACGCGACATCGCCGCTCCAAATTTGTCAACGATGGGTGATTGAATCATCTTTCGATTTTCGACTCTATTGACCAAAAAAAAAAAATACCAGAATAACCTAGACCCAAATATTGATTTTCACGTGTATTCAGATTTTTTACGTAACAATATGGACGTGCTAAAATAAGATGCAGACTTATCAAAGAGATTTTTTAAAGTGTTTTTATTAAAAAAAATATATTATCGTGTTTAGCGCTTGTTTGTACGTGGGAGATATTTATTTTATCGATACGATATCAAAGCAGTCGGGATGCATGAGTAAACTGCACGGCGGCCGTTCGCATTCCATTTATATGAATTTAAATGAAAATTATTATCTTGTTAGTAGTGTTCACTTTCCATTTTTAGACATACTGCCTAAATTGTTTTGAGTATCACTCGAACAGGAGCGGCGCTAAGTATTTTATGGCCCATACGCCTATAATGATATACTATTAATAAGTGGCGAAGGGTGGATATAGACTGTTAATATCTGATATAAATAGTGCACGCTAAACTTTATCAGTCATAGGTATTTGTTTTTATTGAACTAAGACTACAATTTACAGATGGTGTTGGTTAGTTTTTAAAAATCAATTAAACCCTGCCTAAGCCAAACGCCAGCGCTCGAAATGGACCGGAACGCACCGGAGCGGTGCTTCTGTTCATGAAATCACCTAGTTCATCGCTCCGTCTCGTGGAAAAATTAAATATTGCGTTCATGTTCGTGAATTATGAAAAAGTAATAAAATTAATTTACGTTATGTATACTTTTATACTTTTTTTAAAAATTTTTATACGAAACTTGTCGGAACTTAGTAAAAACATAATATTTATGACGTGACGTAAGCCTTGATATTCGTCTGAGACGACTACAATATAATACCTTAATAACTCATTTAGTGCTTACACCGCGACTTGCGCGTTTGGAGTCGTTGGCCATTAGATATAATTAACGTGTTATTTAAATGTGGTAATTAAAAGGTTAGCAGTGATTGTATGCCACAATTTTAAAGACATTTACTCAACTTAACTGTCTGAACTTAGCGGGTATGTTCCTATATTTCTATATAATACACATTAATATTAAATAAATATGTAAATATTTTCGGAAAATTATCGAGCGCTCCGGTTCGTAAAACCTTCCATTTCGAACGCTGGCCAAACCGTAATAGTTTTATTTGTTACGGACGTTATGGACGATCCGACCAAATAGTGCACACTTCTATATTCATACTTATTTGTTTTCGTTGAATTAACAATACATATTAAACATCGTGTTGGTTATTTTTTTTAATTTATGCCCTGCCTTACCAAACCATAATAGATCAAAAATATTATTCTATCTATAATATATCCTAAATTATGTATGATTTAATGGTATAATTTTAGATATTTTCTAGATAAATTGATCATTTTTTGACTATTGCCTATTGAGGGTTGGTTTTCGCAGGGCTTAATTGAATTTTAAAAACTAACCAACATCATCTGTAAATAAATTGTAGTATTAGATCAATGAAAACAAATACGTATGACTGATATATAGATTTTCGTTTTTACGAGAAATGGATGGTAGTCACTTGCTCAACCTATTACTCCATGACTCCAAACACAAATTGAAAAAACAATATGTGTACTTGTCAGATCCAGGATTGGAACCTGGGACCCGCCGACATTATAAGCCGACGTTTAAGTTGCTCGGCTTTTTTTTAGAATTAATAATAACCATGTCCTTGCTTTTTTGTACAAGGTGGTTGTGAGTAATTTAGAACAATCACAAACACCCAGGCTTTGAGAAAAACACATAAATATTGTGTCCTCACCGGGAATCGAACCCGGAACTCTCGGGCGGAAGGCCAGCGCCTTACCCGCTGCACCACGAGAGCCGTGGGCATTGATAATTTTATTTGTTCAATTAAGTACATACTTAGGTAAATACTTATAAAAAAAACATTAAATAAAAATATGTGTATTTTTATTTTTATACCCTAAGCACAAATTATTTTTCAAGTGTGCCGTGAGCACCAAAAGGTTGAGAAACACTGAATGGAGAATAACAAAATAATTATTGTGTTTGATTATTTTCGTTTGAATACGCCACTGTTTGAAGTATTGTTCAAACGTGAGGCTAAATTCTTGAATCTAATTTGAGTCTCAAGATAGAAACCGGAAATGACAATATGGCTTAACACTCTGCAGATAGAACACGATGTGTTTCCCCAAAGCCTATAATTTATTAATTTTATTATAAAAAAAACTTTCAGAATATTATAATAAACCATTGAATGATTAGAAAATTTGAATTCAATTAAATATTCATACTTGTAAATTAGTAAATGGCATTGTTTGATGCTTTCACGGTTGTTTTTTATCGCAGTAGATTTTTGGGTTTTTACCGTGTGTTCTTCTTCCTTCTTTACTCGACGTTTCGGGCTCGTTGCAGAGGCCATTATCATTTACACGATGTCAGCAATTGCCGAGCACTCGATGGATACAGGACACAAATTTGACTTTGAAAACAAAATATTGGGTCGGAATAAAGCATATTTCGCAGGATTGGTAAAGGAGGCCATTGAATTCCATAGAAACCCTGAAAATATTAATAGGGATGATGGATTACGGTTAAAAACGTCATGGCTTCCGCCACTATCAGCAAAATCCAATATTCGAGCCGGTATCTCTGGTCGTAACACATTACTCTTAGCAAAGTTTGCTCTTAGCTAATCGGATTCCTTTTGACATTCATAGAGCAACGTTTACATTCATATACCTACACTACATTTTCATCATAAAACATATCACCTCTTGATAATGGCCTCTGCAACGAGCCCGAAACGTTGAGTAAAGAATGAAGAAGGACACACGGTGGAAACCCAAAAATCTACTACGATAGTAAATGGCACTCGCAATGGATGGGTCTAGGGTCGCCGGTGTGAATATCGCGTATGGTAAATTACCATGTTAATCCGTTTTATTTAAATTTATAACCATCCTACGTCTATGTAAAACACCATCCTACGTCTCCACGGGTTGGGAGCCTGTGTTATAATACAATGAATGAATTATACTGCTTTTTATAGTAATTCTATTTGTTAGTAACTAACTACCTAACTAAAACCACAATAAGACAAAACAAAATGTAGTTACCTAATAAATCTGTGTTTACACAATATAGTAAACACTGTCTGGTAAGTGTCTTAAAATAATTAATTTGAAATGCAAATATTCTAAATTCCGTTTTACCTCAATTTGTTTTATCTTGCTGTGGTTTTAGTTGCAATTTTAAAGATATTAAGTGTATGTTTATGTTTTTCTTGCTATATATACTAAAGCAGCCAACAAAATTCCTCGACGATAAAACAGCATTCTCTGTTTTGCCAGTGGTGCTACATTTAATTTTGTCTGGGGTCCCTATTATTATTTTTAATACTATTCGATAAACGCTACACTTCAGTCAATAAGTCGCAATATTTTGAGGTTATATTCGTGAAAAAACAAGGAAAAGAAGCAATCGTGTATTTTCATTATACGCGAATAAAATTTACAATACAAATGTATTTATTTATTTGCATAGAAACCATAGAAACGATACCACATATAATATAATTTATTCAATGAAGTACCTATCGCTCAAGTATCTCAATTGGAACATTGGTAAAGCACATTAGCCGGAATCCGATGGATACTCGGATCGATGGGTTCTTGCCCTGCTGGCTAGATACAAATCTTAAAAATATATGTTTCTATAATGTTTGAGACTTTCACAGTTGTTTTTTTATCGTAATAGATTTTTGGGTGTCCACCGTGTGTACTTCCTCCTTCTTTCCTCGACGTTTCGGGCTCGTTGCAGAGGCCATTATCAAGAGACGTTTGCATACATATACCTACACTATACTTCATCATAAAACATATCATCTCTTGATAATGGCCTCTGCAACGAGCCCGAAACGTCGAGGAAAGAAAGAGGAAGTACACACGGTGGAAACCCAAAAATCTATTACGATAAAAAAAAACAACTGTGAAAGTCTCAAACATTATAGAAACATATATATTTGGAAGATTTGTATCTAGCCAGCTGGGCAAGAACCCATCGATCCGAGTATCCATCGGATTCCGGCTAATGTTTCTGATGTTTTCGAAATTATGGATGTTACATCTATTGTAGGTATTATTGGTGTACGCATAAAACGTCATGTGTGTATGGATATATACAAAAGCTAAAGTGTCCTACTTAGGGAATCCAATTCCGAGACAAAATTCTGATCCCGGGATTTCGGGATTACAATTTGACAATCCCGGGATCCCGGGACCAGTCCCGGGATTGGCATTTTTTCCATTGTTAATATAAAATTTTTATATTTACACATAACATTGATAAAATCGGTCAAAAATAAATCTAGGATAATTTATAATATTTAAGACATTTATTGTTAATATTGTATATCTACGTTCAATCTTGAAAATACATAAGTTTAATGGAGTAAATAATATTAAATATATATTATATATATATATATATAAATAATAATGTGAATTTAATACGAGATGGCTGTTTCTGATAGTAAAGACTTAATGAATGGATTAGCGAGATTTAAAATAGTAAAGCAAATAATCATGGTGTACTTATGGCCTTTCTGCTTCATAAATCTAATTAGTCAGCCAAATATGAAACTGCCGTAAAACGTATGAGATCATGGTGGAATTACTTCGTTAAAAGTGTGTTTTTTGCCAATCTTTCTCTCATTGAATCGGCAATTTACACATGGGTATAAATCAAACTTCATTCAAACTCAGTTTATTTTTAATGTGGTTATTTTTTATTAAAAGGATTTTTTCTGTTATATTTTCGCTTTTATTTTATGTTCCATAAAAATTGATAAAAAAATCAATCCCGAAATCCCGGGATTATGTTTATCAATCCCGGGATTCATAGGTATCGAAAATAGCTCCCGGGATCCCGGGATTGGAATCCCTAGCCCTACTGCATTCGGAACATTACATTGCTATAATCTACGTTCTACATAATATGGATACATATTATATTATATTGTCATGTATGAAACCAATAATTAATGAGTAAAATCTTTTTAATTGAACATACTATTTAAATTAGTTTACAATAAACCTACTATCATTAATTTACCCGAGACAATTAAATCAATTTGACAATACAATTGATTAGATAGGTATGTACTATCAAACATTTTATTTATTTTAAATTTTTTTAAATTTAGAATATCCACCATTTTGTTATAAACCGCATGGTCCCACGTAACATGATTTGAGAAACGCTACTTCAAACTGATAAGAAAACCGACAGATAACGATAGGGAAATCTGGTTTTATATTATTTTTTGTGGCTACTGTAATTTTATTAATAAGTGCGAGTTGGGTCAAACTTCTGAAAGCTGAAATTCCGAATGCCAAAATCCCGAAAGCCGGAATTCCGAAAAATAAAATGTGATTTATCCTCTTCTAATACAGAAAATGCATTTAAGTACACAAGCAACCAGACTCGTCTAACAGTCACTAAAGATGCCGGAAGGTGAAACTCGGCTCGTCAAAACAAAATCATGCGAAGTAGTAAAAGACTCTCATCAATAAGTATTTAAATTCAAATTCAAACAAGTCAATATTATTAATTTTGGTACAGTTCGGTTATGAGGAATACAGCGGAAAACACATTTTGAAAATACCCGATATACCTACTGGATTATTTGTTAGTTTGGGTTAGTTTAGGTTGGGTTAGGTTAGGTTAGGTTAGGTTAACCTAACAAATAATCCAGTATATCGGCTATTTTCAAATTGTGTTTTCCGCTGTATTCCTCATAACCGAACTGTACCTTAATTTTATATACCTCTATGCATGCTGTTTCGTTGTATTTAATCTATGTTTGTGTAACAACTATAGATTTGGCGTTATTTAGTTTATAAAGCTCAAATTACATCGGCAGATTCCCAGGCCGACCGTCTGCCACGATCACCCCAGATCGTGAAAAGTCATTTTTGAGGCATTCCATGGAGTAGTGTCCTAATTGGCATGAATCCTATTTTTTTGGCTACGATTCACTCGAAGATTACCTGGAACATACGAAAATATCCACATTAACCTTGAGTTTCCAAGAATGACACTGTGTTTGACGTTTGACATAACAACACAAATTTGACGTTTACGTAATGAAGGTTGACTTCATCATTCATCATTTTAACATACAGTAAGTGATATGTTTTACCAGTGGCGAAGGGTGGAGGTAGGCTGTTAAGATCCAACATAAATAGTGCATATTAAACTTTGTCAGTCGTACGTATTTGTTTTTATTGAACTAAAACTACAATAATTTACAGAGATGGAGTTGGTTAATTTAAAAAAAATCAATTATACCCTGTCCAACCAAACCATAAAAGTTTTGGTATGCTTTGGGCGATCCGAAAAAATTGTGCACACTTTTTCATTTATACTAACTTATTTGTTTTCGTTGAATTAAGAATACATCATGTTGTTTGTCAGTTTTTTTTAATTCAATAAGCCATGCTTAAACCATGCCATAATATATTTACCTAAATATTATTCTATCTATAAAATATCCAAAAATATGTATGATTTAATTGCATAATTCTAGATATTTTATACTTAGATAGACTAGTATTTTTTGACTATTATCTATAATGGCTTAATTTTTGCATGGTTTAATTGAATTTAAAAACACCAGCTGTAAATAAAATTGTAGTCCTTAGTTCAATGAAAACAAATATTATGTACAATCGACAAAGCTTAGTATACACAATTTATATCGGAGCTTAACAGCCTACCTCCACCCTTCGCCAATGTAGTAATATGTACAAACAAAAATAATATCCTAGTAAATACAATCAGCATCTCGTTAGTTGTCAATGTCATTAGTTTTCATTGTTTAGTGTTGCCACCAAGATATTTTTACCATAGATATTTTTTGCTTTACTTACGTTCACACTTTCGCAACTGAGCGTTTGGACCAATCAAATCAAGCATCAACAAGATCGAGTTAGTAACTGAATCGTACTGTGTAATTACTATTTAAAGTCGACGATTGCTCACGACTAGGGATTCCAATCCCGGGATCCCGAGCTATTTTCGATACCGATAAATCCCGGGATTGATTAACATAATCCCGAAACTTTCGGGATTGATTTTTTTCATCAACTTTTATGGAAAATAAAATAAAAACGAAAATATAACAGAAAAAATACTTTTAATAACAAATAACTACATTAGAAATAAACTGAGTTTGAATGAAGTTTGATTTATACCCATGTGTAAGTTGCCGATTCATTTTATTTTTTCACATTAATTAATAAAAATGAGAAAGATTGGAAAAAATAATGCTTCGCACTTTTAACAAAGTAATTCCACCATGATCTCATACGTTTTACGGCACTTTCATATTTGGCTGACTAATTAGGTTTATAAAGCGAAAGGCCATAAGTACACCATGGTTTGCTTTACTATTTAAAATCTCGCTAACCCATTAATTAAGTCTTTACTATCAGAAACAGCAATCTCATATTAAATTCACATTATTATTTATATTACAATATTATTTACTCCATTAAACTTATGTATTTCCAAGATTGAACGTATACAATATTAACAATAAATGTCTTAAATGTTATAAATTATACTAGATTTATTTTTGACTGATTTTATCAACGTTATTTGTAAATATGAAAATTTTATATTAACAATGGAAAAAAATGCCAATCCTGGGATTGTCAAATTGTAGTCCCGAAATCCCGGGATCAGAATTTCGGCTCGGGATTGGATTCCCTACTCACGACGTTGAATCTGGTTGGGTCTGCGGGACTGACTGTAATAGACCAACGCGCTGTAAAAGCCCTGTGAAGTGTAAGGGCACGAATCCTGATGTTAATTATCTATTCACTTATTGTAGCATTTAAAAAAATCTGATGATTCACACGAGGAGTGGGCACTGTCTACCAAGAATGGGTGCACTATCAAGTTCTGTCATACGCGTACATGTTTTATTTGTTATTATCATAGGTACAACACAGATTAAAACAGATTACACTAAATAATTATGTTGAAGGTTCAAACGGTATTTTTTAAAACCCATTTTTGGGAGAGTTCAAAAATTCTTCGTATTATTATGATGATATTGTATTCAGTGATTGCAAACTTTGTATTAGTTAAGTTTTTAGTATTATACTTATTAACAAATCGTGGCGGATATATTTATTTAATAAATACGATTGCAACCTGATACAATTACTTAAATAATTATTATGAAAGTAAATGCTCGACAGCTAAAATCGAGCTATCTTCATCATTGTCAGCCGGGGTCGATCCACTACTGGATGAAGGTCTACACTAGCTCCCTCCACTCTTCGCCGTCCCTAGTGCTTTGCTGCCACACACATCCACCGAAATTTAAAAGGTGATGGATTTTAGGGCATCTTTGTGGGCTTTACGCCTTATGCCCAACATGAAGATCATAGCTTAAGCGTCGATGACATTGAGCTACTTTACAAGCTTCACTTGACTTTGGATATTCCTAGGTTGTGGGACTCCCTGCATTACGCGCTGATCCTCTTCATCTCTGGGTCTTATTAATCTGTAGTATAGGTTTGGCAGAATTTACGTGTGCGATTTTAATCCGGATCTTGAGGAGATCCGGGTGAGGTTTTTTTGTCCTCTACAGATACAAGTGACTGCTATTCGGTGAGTTTAACAGCGGGCAAGTCAGCTAGTGCGATTATGATGATGATACACAAAACTTTCCACTCGCGCAGAAGCTAACAAGCTAGCGAGTTGAAACCGTCATTTTTGGTACTATTTGACAGGACGTATTGAGTAGTTCGTTTTTTACCGGCAGGTTCGCCACTGTCGCTCTACTGCGCAGACACAGATCGCCCAAACGCCAGTGTGTCGCGTGTAAAGTAGCCCGGCTTTCAACTTTTATCGGTAGATTGTTTACAATCTGCTTGTTACCTAGTTCGATGATGACACTGGGCGAGTTTACAAACACTCAAGCAGATTGTAAATTCGCTGGCTTGTAGCTTGTAAAGTAGCTCAATGTCATCGACGCATTTGTATTTTACTTCATTGTTATATTTTCAGGTGAGAAACATTTCAAATGCGGTCTGTGCAGTCGATGTTTTAGTGGACCACTGTATAACGGCATTTGTCCAGCGGTTGTCCACTCTCTGAGCGACATGTCCAGCCCATTGCGATTGCATCTGCTTAGCAACCGCATCACTTCGCGCACTCTTGTCTGCTTCCGTATCCATTGGTTTCTTTTGTAATCTTTACGCGTTATGCCCAATATGAACCTTTCCATACCACGTTGTGGTAGTCGTAATTTTTTGATTTCTCTTACATTAAGGCTCGTTTCACACAAGACTCCTGTGTGGCGCCGCATTTAGATTCTGAATTTACACATAACTGAATGGGCGCGTTCAGACGGGGACACACGAGTGTCGCCTTCATTTATAATGTAAATCCGGAATCTCGCCACGTCGGTGGCGCCACACAGGTGTCCCGTGTGAAACGGGTCTAAGAGGGCTCGTACATCAGAACAGGCCGCATGCGTCTTACGACGAATTCGTCGATGTGACGTCATCGTAAACCAAGAAACAAACGTTATCAAATGGAGCTTCGCAGATTGGCCGGTGCAACTGCGACGCGAGACGATCCGCAGATGCAACATGTCGCATTTGTTACAGCCTGCATGTTGGATCTAAAAAAAGTCGACTCCGCGCAAGCGCACAATTGGCGGATCGGTCATTTCTCTCCAGACTGTCGCCGAGTTTGCACAATGCGTTGTCTAGCTAGAGTATAATTTTGACGTTTCGGGGTACGCACGAATGCGGCAGCGGCGAACGTTGAATGTCGATGCCGCTAGGCAGATGTGCGAGGTTGTAGCAAGCAACATTCGTCGGCGGTCTCATAAAATTTGCTTTATGGCCGTCAGGCACACAAGGCGAGTTGTGATGTGCGAGCCGGCTAAGAGTCCATGTATCACGTGTACACGTGAGCGTTGATAGCACACATTGATTGACACAATAGGAGGTCACGTTTAAAGATACTAATCAAAGGCCCAAATTCACATGCCAGTTTGGTTGTGCCAGCGATCTCGTCATACATACTACCGTCAATTTACAAGCATATGATATTATGTTAATTAATATAAAAATATTATTTGTACTAAATCGTAAAATTGTATCTTTTATTCAACTGAAAACTATCTTAAGAGCGTACATAAGTGAAACGGCAAATAATTTTCAACACTATGTCGTAGAACGAAATTTCGGCCGCGTTGCCATTTGGAGAGAGTTAGTCGACCTGTTCGCGTGTCAATTTCTTTTGTACTGGAATCGGATGAATATATTCTTAAATCGTGTAAAGATGACTTAAAAACGTTCCGCATGTATTTGAAAACGAAAAAATGTCAATGAATATACTATTATTATTACGAATATAATAATAAACATAACATAAAAAGGGCGCATGTTGAATTTTTATGACAAATTATATTTCGTTCGGTTCGCGTAACTTGCACCCGCGACCCGCAATCCGCGCATCGCCTAGTCACGATCTTTTTAGACCATGCCTTAAAGATGGATTCATGTATACTTTCATAATATTTTGCTTTATCCTGATCAGGTGACAAAGCTGATTGATCAAGTCTTCACTATACCTTGTGAGAGACAAAAAACTGCGATGCGCGGATAGTCTTCCCGGCCAAAAGGATACAATTCATATGATCAGACCCATACGAAGCGTGTCCGGAAACTTGTACGTATGCAGTTCGCCATATCACAGTTCACCGTGAAATGTTGTATCGGAAATATACGGCCGTATATTAAACACCGTCCAACCTCGTTGGGTCGTGTAGTACTGACTAATTTGTCATATTATATTCATGTCTGAAAAAAACACGGTTCTTGTCGGTTTACACTTTACAGGAAGCCAGCAGCAAACAAATTTTGAGAATAACCGATATACTGGATTATTTGTTTGGGTAGGTTAGGTTAGGTTTTCATTCCTGAGTTCATGAATTATACCAAAATCAGCTATGAAAATTGAATTAATGTTCATATTGAATCAAATAAAATTGGAGACCGTATAATATACGGCAGTGGCGAAGGGTGGAAGTAGGCTGTTAAGATCCGCCATATATAATGTACACTAAACTTTGTCAGTCATATGTGGATATTATTTTCATTGACCTAAGACTACAATTTACAAATGGTGTTGGTTAATTTTTTTCAATTAAACCCTGCGAAACCAAGTCATAATAGATAATAGTCAAAAAATACTCTATCTAAAATTATGCCATTAAACCATACATAATTTTGGATATTTTATAGATAGAAAAATAACGTAGATAGAATAATATATTTTATCTATTATAGTTTGGTTTAGGCAGGGCTTAATAAAAAAATTAACCAACAATATGTGCAATATGTATTCTTAATCCAACGAAAACAATATGAATGTAAAATTGTGCACAATTTTGTCGTATCATCCAAAGTAAATACCAAAACTATTATGGTTTGGATTAGACAGGGCTTAATTGGTATTTAAAAACTAACCAACATCATTTGTAAATTGTAGCCTTAGTTCAATAAAAACAAATGCGTTTGACTAACAAAGTTTGATCTTAACAGCCTACCTCAACCCTTCGTTACTGGTATACGGTCATCTCTTCCCGATAAGAAAGGTCACAGCGAACTGTGCCACGGTGAAATGTTTTACGTCCAATTTACATGTAACCCACATGAAGTGGATGGGTTACGAAGTCCCCGTTGTAGTTCAGAGGCTGCGTTCACTAGTGAAATACCTAAGTCAATTGGAATTGGTCGGCCTACGAGCCCTAGCTTGAATTCTACCACTCTAAATAATCTAACTTCAAAACAATATTATCAGTTACAATGTGTGTTTTTCACTGATAATGTTTCCATGTATCCATGTTTGCACTCTAAACACTTAAAACTAATCTAAGCACACTTACCACGGCATATTACTATTTGCTAAAGTTATTATCGGGTCGCAATGCAAAGAGACCATCATTCATTTGGTGTTGTCGTTGGTGATTTTCTTACCTTAAAAGTTAAAAGCAATACTCACGTGTAAAAGTAAATTATCTTTGTTGACTCCTAAAATGTATTTGTTGTGTCACAATTAGGGATTCCAATCCCGGGATCCCGAGCTATTTTCGATACCAATGAATCCCGGGATTGATAAACATAATCCCAAAACTTTCGAGATCGATTTTTTTTATCAATTTTTATAAAAAATAAAATAAAAACGAAAATATAACAGAAAAAATACTTTTAATAACAAATAACTACATCAGAAATAAACTGAGTTTGAATGAAGTTTAATTTATGTCCGTGTGTAAGTTGCCGATTCATTTTATTTTTTCACATAAATTAATAAAAATGAGAAAGATTGGAAAAAAAACAATGCTTCGCACTATTGAAAAAGTAATTCCACCATGATCTCGTACGTTTTACGGCACTTTCATATTTGCCTGAGTAATTAGATTTATGAAGCGGAAAGGCCAAAGTACACCATGATTTGCTTTACTATCAGTACTCATATTAAATTCACATTATTATTTATATTTCAATATTATTTACTCCATTAAACTTATGTATTTTCAAGATTGAACTATACAATATTAACAATAAATGTTTTAAATATTATAAATTATACTAGATTTATTTTTGACCGACTTTATCAATGTTATTTGTAAATATAAAAATGTTATATTAACAATGGAAAAAAATGCCAATCCTGGGATTGTCAAATTGTAATCCCGAAATCCCGGGATCAGAATTTTGGCTCGGGATTGGATTCCCTAGTCACAATCTTTGATAAGTTAGATTTACGAGAGTCGGGCACTTTAGTATAAGTCTTAAATATTATTTTAAGTTAACCTGTTTGATAGCACGGCTAATCATCATCTTTAACCGAGGTGGATCCACTTCTAGATGTTTGGTTACTTAGGAGTTATATTGTCAAATTAAATATTGAAAAATTGTCAAATTGAACGATTAAAAAAATAATGATTTGAAAAATCATAGAATCGTCTTGGCTGCATCAATTTATTTATTAATAACTCATTTAGTGCTAACACCGCGACTGGCGCGTTTGGAGCAGTTGGCCATTAGATGTAATTAACGTGTTATTTAAATGTGGTAATTAAAAGGTCAGCAGTGATTGTGTTAATTAGTACGCGGACGATTTGTCGCAATGGTCTCGAAACCCGGACTAAGGCCTTGTCTAGATGGCGCGATTTGACTCGCGCGTAAAAACTCGCGCGCATTCCAGGTACACGTGAACGCATTGAGCCATCCACATGCAGTTGCGACCTATCACCTCTCGCACACGGCCGAGGTACAGGTGACTTTGTTGAGCCGTATACATGCACTCGCGGCGTATCGAGGCGAGGCACGCGTCATCTGGACAAGTTCTAAATATAACACACGTCGCATTTTTAGAATCAATCAGACTAATTCTGTAGTAAGATGGCAAAACATGATATGTACGTTTTTTTGTGCAAATTGAGCTAGACTCGAGTCAGTGAGATCTATACGACATCAAAGCAATTATTGTTATGTTAAATAAAAATCAAAGGCGATTACGTATTTATTACATATCTATAAGGAAGGAAATAATCATAATGAATTTTAATTAAACACAAATTTTATTTTACTGATTCCACTTCTTATTAAATATCAACTCAGTTGAAAATGTCCTTCTGACGCTGACGAAGCTGGTTCAGTTATTTAATAACAATTGACAGTTAAAAGGAAATTATCATGTTCGCTTTGAAGCTTCCATATCATGTTTTCATAATATGTATATAGGTTATATTAACAGATTTTTTTTTTATAAAGAATGGTATTTACAATCCACCTTATCGTCCTAATCTATTAGGTGCTGGCATTGGATTAAATACACATCGAAAAAGCAACATGCATTATTGTCCTCGGCTTCTTAGACGGCCTTTTTGTCAACTAGGCTAATGTGGGTGTTGGTGGATAAGTAGGTACTTATTATAAGTATACTATAATTTTGTTATTAAGTACGTAAATTTTTGAATTATTACTGATTGCTCCCGAAACTCTTTATTTTTATGACAGTTATTATTATAACATAGTTACCTATCTACTTACCTACATTATTCGCATTATGAAATTAACCAGAGACAAAAATAACAATAAACAGATAAATTTAATAGACAAATAAGAAAAACCACGTATAAAGTCCAAGGCGCTATGGCGCAAGTCATAAGGCGTAACAATGTTTTCTATTTTGACGAGATTATCGTGAAACTCGATATCTGGCTAAGTTTTATTTGACAACAGTACATAGTTAGTTTGCTGTTTTTTTTTTTTTACTTCTTATGCAATTTTAACTACAATAGGTATTGCAAAGTATTTAAACAGAAAATCAAAGTAGGTATTACATATTATAATTTATTGTATGTAATATATTTTACGTAGAATTCGTCTATGAAATCGGTCACATAATATGGCAGTGGTTTTAAAACCTTTTCATCTCGCGTCGACCTTTGTGTCTAATGATTTGTTCAGAGCATCTTAAAAATACAAATAGTGGAGGATGAGTCTGATGTTTAACCGTGTCCGGAAAAATTTGTACGTATGCAGTTCGGCGTATCACACTTTACCGTGAAATGTTAAATCGGAAATATATGGTTGTATGTTGAAGACCGTCCAACCTCTTTGGGTCGTATAGTACTGGGATAAAATTCATGTCGAAATAAAACACGGTTCTTGTCGGTTTACAGGAAGCCAGCGTCAAACAGATTTTGAAAATAGCCTATATGCTTGATTATTTGTTAGGTTAGGTTAGGTTAGGTTTTCATTCTTGAATTTTGCCAAAATCAGAGATGAACGTATAGTTTACGGTCATCTCTTTCTGATAAGAAAGCTCACGGCGAACTGTGCTACGATGAAATGTAATACGTACAATTTACATGCAACCGTGTTTTATACACAGTTTCTCAAATCTTGGAAACAACTTAGATACCGAAGTGATATACCTACCCAAGCAAAATGACTGAAAATGCTGCCCCACATTCTTTATGTAAATAGTCTTAATTTGTATGTAAATTCATTACGTACATAATACTACTGCATTATTGTGGTATTTTCAATGTACATATTATGCAAAGTGTGTTCAAATGTGGTGTTCGGGCCGAATGGTTCGTATTTCTGAGACAGAGTACAAGAAGAACCCGTCAATCATCCAGGGACTACAGATAAAGTAACGGCTCTCGACAATATGTTTGAGGTGTATTCTGCAGTTGAACATATTTTTCGGCGCGGACCGGATATCCTGGAGAGACTGGTGGCTTTGGGTAGCCTCCAGGGAAGGCGAAGCAGAGGAAAAGCATCGGCGCGTTGGAGCTGGAGTGGCTGACTAGGGGCAGCCTTCACTCTGCCCTGAGAAAAGTAGAGGATCGAGAGGGGTGGAAAGTCTTGGTCGCTCGATAGATGACAGAATTTCAAGGTGGTCACGATCCTCAACCATGGGGGAATGACCAAGAAGAAGAAACACATACCTACATAGATCATTAGCTCTGCAGGCAAAAATTTGACTCCGTACAATCCACTCTCAAAAGTTAACTAAAAAAATATATTAACGGCCCACATGCCCAACGTGGGTCAAAATGGAGATTTTATGGTATTTTCAAAGCATTAGCATGAACATTCCTTAAACGTTGTAGATAATCTATTTATATAATTTTGAAGCCTTATTATCCTTTATATTTATTTTAAACATTTTTGATGACCGCATAAAGTATTTTTATTACATAAAATAGTATTCTTTTAAACCTCTCGATCTAATGTTTTAGAATATAGTAATTTTTCAGTATATCCATGTGCGGTGGTGCCGTACCGGTGCGGTTTTTAGATTTATTAATTTTATAACGCATTTATAAAACCATTAGTAAAATTTAATTTGACATTATTATAGTGAAATATTTACGATAAAAAATTATATTTATAATCCCTGTGATCCCAAATTTGACAAGAATTAGGCATTTTATTATTCAAAAAATGGGCACGATTAACATATTTGAAGATAATTCTAACAATATTGATTATAAGCTATGTCTGAACATTCAAATGTGATAAAACATCCTACGAATAATGATTGTTTTATAATAATTATTGACCTAATAATAAGGTAGTATTTTTCTAAAATACGCCATTTCTATTGGCAGTTTCCAGTGGTTAGGTTACAACATACTTCCGTAGCCATAGATCGCGCATCATATTATGGAATTATTTAAATTTTAAAACATATTGAGGCGCCCCTGGTGTTGGTCTTGGCGCACAGTTTGAGTACTACTGCTATGTGTGTAGGATAGCCAGGCGGAAATGCATTGTATTATACTTTTTTTTTTAAATTTAATAACACGCAAATTCTTATAATACTTATTCCACTTTTATTGAATGCTATCCCATAGGTACCTACTCTTAACAGTCATGTAAATTCAGTCAAAGCACATTTGATTGGATGGCGAACTTGGTCTTGGGTAGCTGCTCCTGAGGCATTCCTAGTCATAAAAAAATGATGTTTCACAAACAAACGTCGTTTCCCGTGATACGCCTGATTAAGACCAGGTGTCGTGCTGGGCGGGCGTGATTTGGTGGGGCCATTAACTTCAATGATGGTTGCATAGTGCAAATAATATAAAATCAAAAATATTTTTTTTTCCTTCTTTATTAAAAAATCATATTATTAAAAAATATCAATAGATTCTGAAGTTTCCGCAACATTCAAAGTTGACGATTAGGATTAGGTCAATAGACTTAGATAGATTGCGATAGACACACACGTCCATACTTTAAAGAATTCTCATTGTTCTCATTCTCATTTACATGTTTTAAACATAAATTGTTACCAATGGTTACGTAAATGTGGGATTTTTTTTCTTTTATTTTGTTAACTGTCAATTCATGGTGGAACTGCATTGTATTGTTGTTTTTAATTTAATAAAACGCAATTTTTTTTGTAGTACTTATTCCACTTTTAATCAATAGATTAGGACCGGTTTCGTCCCCCTCAGAGGGACATATTCAACTACTTTCATCTGTGGCGGACGAAACCGGTCCTAATCTATTGATTAAAAGTGGAATAAGTACTACAAAAAAATTGCGTTTTATTAAAAAAAAATTTCCGACCATGTCCGATCTTGATAGGATCATATGGGCCTCCACAGAGTGGAGGTTTTGTATTGACAGATTTTGTTTTTTACGAGAAATGGATGTCAGCCACTTGCTCAACCTATTAGGTCCATACCCTGACACACAAATTGAAAAACAATATGTGTACTTGCCAGACCCAGGATTAGAACCTGGGACCCACGGCTTTACAGTCCAACGTTTATGCCGCGCGGCCACCGTGGGCGTTTATTAATTTAAATGTGGGATATTTAAGGGGCCTGACCACCTTTTTGGGACAGTTGGATAAATTTAGAAAAAAAACTGCACAACCTGGTTAACGTAGATAATATGGGGTGCCATGGGGTGTTATAAAATTAGTATAAATTTTTAACAGTTAACTATTTTGCAGCTAACAATTTAAAATAACTAAGCTTAATAACTAACTATTGACTGCATCAAAGCTCGTTTTGATATAAAAATATTAAAAAAAAATCAAGTTAGGTATACACATTTAAAAAAAAAAAAAACGATATTCTTGTAATTACATTTTAAAAGTCGTTTTGTCAATTCTAAAGGAATTGTAGTAAACACAGCTTTACTTAGCTTAGCATACTTTAATTGTATGTTTTGTTGTCAAAACAAAACAACGTAGCGGAAACGATCGTCAGCATTTCCTCAATCATAATCTAGATTCTAGAATCAGGATCAATAAGGTTTATTATAATTTGTTAATTGTGACAATGTCACTTGTAATGTATGAACTGCATTTGTATAAATAGCAAGGACAATCCAAAAATCCTCACTCTACTCGAGTCCGTCACTCGGCTCACTACTTACATCGAGTCCGGTCACTCGACACAGTCAACCGTCATTCCACTCGGGTCCAGTCTATCGGTACATCTTCAGTCAATTCAATAATATAGTCAAACTCATCAGTACATCATTACTCTGTCATCGTTATCATTGTATTTATTTATACTTGTATCGATAAATAAACTCTCTCCTCGAAACTTCAAGCAACTACGATCTTATCTCTCTACACACCTCATCATAACCAACGACTTATTAAACTACGTTAAAAAATATTCATAAAATATGTACTACCTTCCAAAAAATAATTTTATATATTCAACTAAAATAATATAACGTTATTAGATGCGTATTGATTATTTCAAATGAAAATTATTGCTAAAATATATTACGCATTCAATTGCGGTTTTTTGCTAAAAACATTACGATCACCCTTAAGGTACTTGGTATGTAAAATTTGTTTAAAATAATTTCTTTGGTTAAATCCGCTCTTGTGTGAAAATAATTTTAACCAATTCAAAGATCTTTATGAAGCTAAAATTCGTTTCTAAAATGTTATGTTTGTATGCATATGAAATGAGATTGATCAATATTAAAGTCGAAATAATTATCTCATGGACTAGAATGTAAGAATCCAATTTTAGACACAAGTGATATGACCTCAGAAGCAAGAAAAAAGAATTTTTATGGTGATGGACGGTGATAAAACTGAACAAGTTTATGTATAAACTTAGGGCCATCTCCATCCAAATTCTTGTTTATTGAACTCCCCACCATATGCCTTTGCACTACGTGTTTTTGATTATATCATTTTACTATAGTGTGGATATACCATCAATTTATGAGGATTAGTAGTTAGTCATTGAATATCATTGAAATATTCATTGAAAAATTTGTGAAGTTGTGGGATTGGAATTCGCGAGGGGTAAATACGGTGCCACCGGCTAACTAAGGCTCGTCCAGATGGCGTGATTTAACTCGCGCGCACTTCAGGTACACGCAACCTCATTGAGCCGTCCATATGCAGTCGCCGCGCGCCTCTGCTCGCGCGCAGTCGATGCATTTATAGGTGACTTTATTGGACTGTTCGAGCGGCGGCGTATCGGGGCGAGATACGCGCCTTATGGACAAGGCCAAAACCACATCATCTTCAACCTGGTCGCCGCACAGGAGGCCAATTTTCTTACATAAAAAATGCGGCATCTTATTATGGACGTGGGGATCTCTTTACCTAGTTTTTGTATAGTCGTATCGTTTTAAATTAGTTTTTGTATACTAAATATTTATTAACTGGAATCATTATTTTTGTTTGTTCACCGTGCTCCTCTCTCCCACGGGAGTATTCTTATTAGAAAGTCTCTGTAAAATCAGCACACCTGAGTGTGTGGTGACCACAGTTTTAGCTATCTGCTATTGAGACATTCCCTTGCCTAAAAACTGCTGATGCTACACATTCTTACAAATTCCATAAACGGCCTCGTGATACGTTCAGTTAGGGCTATACCTCAGTTGAGGTATGGTCTAAAAAGATCGTGGCTAGGCGATGCGCGGATTGCGGGTCGCGGGTGCAAATGACGCATGCCGAACGAAATATAATTTGTCATATATATCCAACATGCGTCCATTGAATATTCTGTTCATTGTTCTAAAATTTAAAATTTCTTTCTTAACTTTCTTTTTTAAGCACTACGGTGCATGGTTGCAGCATCAGTCCCGTGCGGCTCCGTCTCGGGACGGAATGAGCACTTAAAATCACTTCTTTCAGACACGTTTAAAGCGTCATAGAAAGCGGCCGAAAACGTATTTTATTTAAGGCTATACCTCAGTTGAGGCATGGTCTAAGAAGATCGTGGCTAGGCGATGCGTGGATTTCGGGTCGCGGGTGCAAATGACGCATACTGAACGAAATATAATTTGTCATATAAATCCAACATGCGTCCATTTAATGTTCTATTAGTAACAATAATAATATATTCATCGACATGTTTTCTTTTTCAAGTAAATGGGTAACGCTTTAGTCATCTTTACACGATTTAAGAATTAATACCCCCGTCGCCATCACGAAACAAATTGACACCTCGACGTTCACTCTCCGAATGCCAGCGAGTCCAAAATTTCGTCGCGCCTATAGTTGAAAACTATTTGCCGTTTCACTGATGTATCGTCTTAAGCGATAGTGCCCATAGAACGCGTCGAGCGGGCAAAGTCGGTGAATGAAGCGTTTATTCATAACCATAATCACACGTCTCTTGCCGCGCATTACCCTTCACCTATGTAATAAGCGGCCCAAGCAGCACAAAATAATTATTATTACAGCGTCTCTCATAACAAAGCAATAAAAATATTATATTATTTCGGGGCTTGTAATTAATATTTACGACGACATTATTCAACCAGCGAAATATAGGACATGCAGTAAAATTAAACAATCAGTTTTCTGTTATTAAATAATGACTTCTCGCCCGTCGATCGACGACGCCGTCCAGAGCGTGATTTTGCTCGCTGTGTTCAATGAATAGACTCCATTGTATTTTCTTTCATTCGTATCGCCGAGAAGCGGTGATTCGCGAAAAAACGATGATTCATGCGGCGGGCGCGTATAATGCGTCGTCAAATCCAGTGGGCGCTGGCGTATTTGATTACGTTGTATTTTCGTTGATTTACGCGCCACTTGTGAAATTTTGCGCGAGAGCCACACTTGCTGCGTTAAGTGGGTTTTACGCCTAAGACCGAGTATTGTGCGGGGGGGTTGGTTTGGAAGGTCTATATTTGTATTGTATTCACTTGTTTCTAGAGTAAAGTGCTGACCCCCGTTTCACACGCAGCGAATATTATCGCACGACTTTAAATCACGTGATAATATTCACTGCATGTGTAACAGGGGTGAGGGAGATATATTATTTTATTTCCGAATTGTAATGATTTCAAAAATATATTATACCATGGTCTAAATAAAAAGACCCGTATAATTTTGATTCTGTTTAGCTAATGAAATAGATTATAAATATAAATTATAGTCCCCTACTGAAATTCCAGAGCCACTTGAAAAACATATTCTTGTCTACGGGCGTATATGGCTTTCATCAAAATACCGAACAGTTTTGTCTATGCATCGACAGCGTATGAGGTCATATTATTAAACTCTTATAGAAACGTTAGGGGTGAACATTTTGACATGCTATAAATGATAACTAATTCTGAACGTTATCGCCATTTCTAAAAAAAACATACGAAGCCGACAATTATTTTCTTTGTTGCTTTAAATATAAAAGAATAAAAAACCAAATTTCAATTGTTTATATAGCAGAACAATTATTTTCCAACGAATTGATTATTATCAGCAATATTATTTACATTTATTTACATTTGATAACATAAAACACAATGATTTAATGTCATAATCTGTGTAAATAGCTAAACGTTACTTATAAAAAGCTTTTTGTTTAATAAAAAGTTAAAACAATTATCGAGAACCCTTTAGAGATATTTTTCAAGTGACATAATATTATGTCCAAAACAAGTAAGAATTTATTATATATTATTTATCTATTTTTCTTTTAGTTTAATAACATCATATAAATAAACTTACATTATTTATTATAATAGTATGTATTAATATTATATTCGACTGACAGTAAATAAAGCTAAATATATTATTGATAAGTTTATAAGAATATAAATATATATCTTCCGTATTTATACATATATGTATAAAGGAAATTCAATTTTCTATACCATGTCGACTACTTCCTTACTTAAACTGGCATTATAGATCATTTATGTCTATAGCCAACTGCCAAATGTCCTCCATATGTGTATATATAATATGTGTCGCCACGTATTATTACGTATTTTTGACTTTTTTGTGAATTGATGAAGAACTACTGCTTTCTGACATTTCTGCATTATCAAAATGTAGAATTTATTAATTTTAAATATTCCATACTTGAAATAATATTAACTTTCACCCTTGTGACTGCGTATTTGAGAAAACGAAAAGCTGTTTTTCTCCTATTCATCTATTATGGACTTGGCTGATTTTGAAATCTAGCGACACAATATATATACATCAGTGGCAATGGGTGACTTTTGGAAAGAGGTAGGTTGTGGAGATCACATACTTATGGGAAGTAGGAAGATAATAATATGGTCAATGATACACTAAATCGACGAAATTTTAATAGCTTACTGACGGTATAAAATTGAGCGATGAGTTTAAATTATGTATTTTCCTAAGCATTCATACACAAAAATCGACAAAAATCATTAGATAAAAATTAAAACTAACAGCATCGATAGGGCGTACCGTACGTGGCCATGTTTGAAAGCTTTCGACTTCAAGCCGATCTGTCACTCGAATCGTCGAGTCATGTCGGGCAATGCAATTGTTCTTAGACGATTTGAAAACACATGAGAAAAAAATTCTACTAGAAAAAAAATCGACTCGATCTCGCATCCTTTGGATTCCGGCCAATGTGCTTTACCTATTGAGCTAACCTTATGACCCATTTGCATCCTAATTACGACGAAATTAAATAATAGTATGTACAGGTAGAGTTGGGTATTTCCCGAGAAAGTCTCAATCTCGAGATTCGGGATTTCCCGAAATTATGAAATTTTGAATTCTCGAGATAGAAAAGAATTCTCGAGAATTCTCGAGATATAAGGAGATTTAAAAAAAACCTGTAAAAATCATAAAATCGGTGTAAAAACAGACGAATTCCAAAAAAATATGATTTTTTTTATTTATGTAGGAAGACAAATAAAATAGAAGTAGGAAAACAAAAATAATTCAAAACATTACTTATTAAATTAGAATTTCAAAAAACACAGACTGTCAATCGCTGCGTCTGACAATGCGTACCCTTTTGAGACACAAAATTCCCTGATGTTGCAAAAATTGCGCTCATTTTGAGTCGACGTTGGCTTAATTATTGTGTTAATTGCCCCGATCAGTCTTTGAACGTTTTGTATTATTATTATTATTATTATTATTATAGAAAATCGTTTTTTTCAATTAATATTTAAAAATAAAGAAATCCCGAATCCCGAGAAAAGATTCTCGAGATCCGGGATTTCCCGAAATGTTAAAAATTTCAATTCTCGAGAGTTCCCGAAACCCAACTCTATGAACAGGTGAGGCTCTTATCAAATTGCGTTAATATTGGCTATTTGTACTTTGAATCAAGGTACTTATAAAATGTACTTACCTTGATTCAAAGCTGAAGTCAGGATCTCTCTGAGTTTAGTCTCAACGTATTTGCGGTTGCTAATAGTTTAATATTTATATTTATATTAATACTTATATATATATTTTTTTTATTTAACGAATAATTCATAAGATTTGAATATGAACACCTCAAAATCATACAGTTATGTACCTACTTACTAGAAAACAGTATTTGAAAAAAATACAACGCCAGGCGAGATACGAACCATTGGATTTTATATTATTCGTTGAATAAAAAAAAATACTTTAATACATTGTTCTGTTAAGCTCACGACTCGAGTAAACGATTCAAATTGTAATTTCACGATTGAATTAAGTCTGCAAGTTTGCTTGTATAATTGTTAGTATATGTACACAGAAAACTTAACAATAATTTACGGCCAGAGAACTCAGAAATAATGGGAACTGAAATACCTAACGGGTAAGCGAGTAGCAGGTTACCGATCTCGAGTAAGAAAGAATCCGGGAAAAAGTTAAACATGTGTCAAGAATACGTCGAATACTAACAACTACTGTTCTCTGTTTATGCATTGACGCTCATTTAATATTGGTGTAAGTATTACACACACTATTGCACGTGCATAATGCGTGTGTTAAATGAATGTGGTATTTTTTCCCTGGTTGTTCTGTTTTGTCCGGTTAGGTACCGTATTGAATATAACCTATCGGAATTCTATTTATTATCTGTGTTTACGGCACGGCTATAGTTTTAAAATGTAAAAAAAGAAAATTGAAAAATATTGTTGTTGAAATAATTTGTGGCACACGAATGAAAAACAATTTGCCATTAATGGCAAAGTGTGGTCCGGTCAGTCAGCCCTGCCGGGAAATATTCCGGCGGGAATTCCCAGGATTTATTGTGCGTTCGAGTGCCATGATCGGTGATTGATAGTTTCCTCTTCGCATCTATGGAGTCATTCCATTTCTTTTCCATCTCAATATAAAATGCTTATTGTATTAGACCCGAATCGTATCATCGCTAAGTATTACATTCATAATCTACTTAGTCCACATTGACCGGGAATGGGATCGTTTGTATTGTTACATAACTCGTTTATTGATTGTTACAGAGTACAGCGCATCTATTCTATACACAATACTGCTTTCGGCCGCTATCTAGGGTAGGAAAGTATACAAGTATTAGCACTTATTGTAACAATTACAATAAGTGCTATGTTTTAACAGCACCTTTCTTGGCTGTGATAAATTTTAAAGTAAGTGAGACAGTTTTGACTGTTCAGACGGCTAATTTATTGTAATTGGTACAAAAATTGTTAATATTTCGATACATTCCTACCCTATTTAGCTGCAGTAAAGGACGAAAGAAGTCTTTTGGATAGAATAGATTCGCAGATGTTGGTTTTAAAATACATACATAATATAATATCATAGAAATACTATAATATACAAAGCAGAAGCGAAGTGTAGAGGTAGGCTGTTAAGATCCGCCATAAATAGTGCACATTAAACTTTGTTAGTCATACGTATTTGTTTTTACTGAACTAAGATTACAATTTACAGATGGTGTTGGTTAGTTTTCAACCTTTCTACTGTCGGTAGGTGTATGTATGGCGGTACCTTGCACGCCGCGAATTTTATTGCAAAAAAAAAAAAAAAATAATTCAAATCAAATCAAAAATTTCAAGTGGTAAAAAAGAATTCTGTTTCAATTATGAGTATGTGACGATATTCCCAATATATGTCGTTGTGTGTTCAACATAAAAAATTAAAAAAAAAAAGTTAAAATAATTGATTTACATTAGTAAAATCCCATTTAAAGCAGGACGTCCAAAGACGTCATTTTTGTATGAGCGGTGTTCCGTTCACGGAAAAGATCGCGTCTTAAGACGTCATTGGCAACCAACCGGTTAACCGGTCAATTAAACCCTGTGTGTAAATTAAACTGTCGCGATAATAACAACTGTTAACTCATAATACTGCAGAATGTCTTGCCAATCTCATTATTCAAGCGTAATCGAGACGCATTGTTGTCATTGTTTGGTGCTAATTTGTTTTTCCCACCACCACCCGTCACGTATATACAGCCGTGGATAGTTTGATAAGTTTAAAATTTATTGGTAAACGTCAAAAATGGTCAGCGCGGTGCGGTGTACTTGGTTTTATTCCTGGCAGGTTCGCCATTATCGGTCTGCGCATATGTCATTCAAGCATGACCCCACATCTTGAAGCGGGCCCCCATGTCGGGGTCTTTGGCGGCCCCCCTACCTTTCGCTAGGGTTAGAGGCAGTGGGACTTTTTACAGAATCGTTTTCTAAATGTTGTTTCAGATAAACTTAAAGGTATTCCGTGTATTTTTAGCGATTTTTTTATATTGTTGAATAAATCCATTTGAATCATGGAGTTGTCGAATATCGACACACAATAATCAAAAAATGCTTCATACAACTAGATATTTGAAAATTTTAAAACTCTTACAAATAAAATAGCGCCGCGGGCGACTTTTTTCTGCATTAGGGCAAATTTGTGTTGTGTGTTTATCTCAATTATTAGGTCAACCCACCACGCCGGGCCCTTAGGCTAGAGCCCTGTCAGCCCCCCCTTTGTGGGGGCTATGCATTCAAGTTCCAACTATCGCGTGAAAATTCAGAAGCTTCTGAATTTTCTTGATCTATGCATGCAGTACGTGTTTACACATGTTTTTCTTAGGTCGTATTCTTATTTGTCCGGTACAAATCTTGCAATCGATTTTTAACTAACTTTCCGACTAGCTACACATTTGAAACTTTTAGAATATATCAGAACACGGTGCCAATGCATTCTTTTAATACTTTTAGCCACCTTTAAGTAGAATTGAATTCATTTTTAATTAATTCTGTTTTGTATGAACAGTTATTTCGATACCATTATTGGTTGCTAGGGGGTCATAGAAACTAAATTATTAAATAATATATACGTGCATTACTATGGAAATCAATATGAAATGACATTTCATTATTCAGTATTTCTATCAAGTACAATTTTTTTTTGATCGTTTAAGCTAGTCAAGTCAAGTTTATATGATTCAACAGAAAATTTAAAAACGTTGTATGTAAAAAGTTCTTTTTATCTTGTAATTATTTTTGTTATGGCTACGATAATACGTACTGTCAGCAGTAAATCCATGCACGTGTAAACGAGGTGTGATGTGCGTTTGATAACTATCTGAACAGTCTATAATTGAATCATTTAGATCGCGATCCTTAGCCATGTAGTCACGATGAAGACGAAACACACAACAGGAAGGTAGGTAGTCTAAAAAAACTATGTAAAAAATAAATTCGTATTAAGGATGTATTTAATATATATTTATATCGTATGTTAAGTATTATATACGGGTGTCAATTCATTTTAATATAAAACTCTCCCTCGGCTAATTTAATGGATACTTTATTGCTTATTGGCTTGTTCAGCAGTTACACGTATACGCTCATAATAATATAAAAATGAAAATAGGGGTTGATCATTTTATAATAAATTACTGATATCACCGATATAGTTGATTATATCATAACATAAAATAATTATTTATAAGCTTCTTATTGTATACAGTGACGTCTCGTGAAGGTAGGCAGGTCATACGTTGCATAAGGACGGCGAACGAAGGAATGGATTCTAATATGATAACTTTTGAGAGCAGCAACGGTTTTCTATGAATTAGAAGTGGACGATGCGGTCCATTTATCAGTAGCGAAGGGTGTAGATAGGCTGTTAAGATCCGCCATAAATAGTGCACATTAAACTTTGTTAGTTATACGTACACATTTGTTTTTATTGAACCAAGACTACAATTTACAGATGGTGTTGGTCAGTTTTTAAAAATAAATTATACCCTACCTAAACCAAACCATACATAGTCTTGGTATATTTTGGGCGATACGACAAAATTGTGCACATTTTTCCATTCATACTTATTTGTTTTCGTTGGATTAAGAATACATAGTACACATTATTGTTCGTTCATTTTTTAAATTCATTAAGCCCTGCCTAAATCATACTATAATAGATAAAAAATATTATTCTATCTATAAAATATTCAAAGTTATGTATGATTTAATAATTGCATAATTTTAGATATTTTATAGATAGATGAGTATTTTTTGACTATTATCTATTATGGCTTGGTTTTCGCAGCGTTTAACTGAATTTTGAAAACTAACCAACACCATCTGTAAAGTATAGTCTTATTTCAATGGAAACAAATACGTATGGCTGATAAAATTAAAGTGTGCACTATGTATGGCGGGTCCAGCCTACCTCCACCCTTCGCCACTTCCCTACATTAGTAAGCATCGACATCTTAGTTTAAAAAATTATTGAAGCATATAAAATTCTGAAATGCCGGTTTAGTGCACTGGAAAACTTTTTAGAAGGTTGCCTCCAAGCCTGCCAGCACAACAGACCCCAATGGACCTAAAGCCACCACTGTTTGAGAGTACATTTAGTGGAAATTCTGTAATTTTTAGTAGATAGTTTGTATTTATAAATTTGTGTAATATGTAATTTTTTTTGGTATATTTTGTCTGTGTGAGATAACCGAAAATAAATAATTAAAAAGGTAAGTAGGTAGGGTTGGTGTCTACAATTTGAAACAAAAAATGAAAAGGGATGTCATTCCAAGTCTGCATAAGGGCGGCACTGATTGTGTAGCATCCCAATTACTACAATTATATCAATTAATTACAATTTATGGCCCTGTTCTGGTAACACAGCATTAATGTTTAATGTGAACTGGGAACTGAAATACCTAACAGGCGTGGAGTAACATGCAACCTATCTCGACTAAGGAAGAATGTGGAATAAACTAAAACACGTGTCAAGAAAACGTAATTCTAAACTTGCCCTTCGTTCTGCCAACTGCTCTCGGTTTATGCACTGATGCTCATTAAATATTGGTGTACTTGAAAGTTGCAACACACACTGTTGCACGTCCATAATGTGTGTTTTATTTTCGTAGGACACTCACACATTCAAAACCTGCGTCAAAATGTAGTGTATTGGGGTATACTGGTATACCCTGGTATAACCCACTGACTTTCTCTTGGGTATGCTTACATACTGTAGTTTAAATGCTGGAAGATATCAATATTTGGCCATGTATTTTTTTCGACTTATACGTGGTGTAAATGAGAACTCTGCCATTGTGTCACTGATAAATATATTAGAAATCGGGGGAGAAATAACCTGCCATTGGTGATGCCAATTGGGAGGGAAATAACTTTGTTCAACCAAATCGCTTCGGGTGTTGATATAGTTCACCTACGTGGGGATGAGTATTTATAGGTGGGCGTTGTTTTACAAATTCTTAAATTAGGGCCCACTTAGCTCATTCGGTGTGCTTCCACGATTTATATTTTTTATATTTTTATAATTTTTGTACCTTTTTTATTACTACCTATATTTGTTTCTTCTTTACACTGTTTAATACTATTTCTTTGTTTTTAAATGTCATGTTGTGAACGTCTTAGATTAATAATTTGTAAAGTTTACCGTATGTAAAAAAAAAATACATTTGAATAGCATATCTGAATTCTATTTATTAATCTGTTCTGTGGATCTGTTTATTAACTTTTCTTTTAAATCCATAACCAGTTTTAATAAGTAAATTAAACGTTTAAAAATGCGTAAAAAGATATAGAATATAAATGCCAATCCATATTTGAATAATTTCAAATAATATGTTTCATAAAATGAAAATTGTTGAAATAAATATACGAATCTAGTTATATAATAGTGCAAAATAATAGTATATGTCGTATAATATATGTAAATTTTTTCAAGTATGGAAAACCAAGCAGTTGGCTCGGCGTTAGATAAAATCCAATCTGGTATATCTGGGTATTCAAAGAAAACCCTTTTTATCATAAAGAACGAGTTCACAACCGGCGGCCCGCGGACTCGGGTTAAACTATTGTTATGAATATTAATATTTTATATTATGCAAAAATATTATATTATGACTATTTTAATAAACAAACCGGAAAAATGGTGGTTGGCCGGGCCAACCTTCTACCAACACCAAGTACACTCCAAAACCTCGAAACAGTCGACGAGTTTGTATATCTTGGATCGACCATCAGTGGAAAGGACGGATTGCAAAAAATGCGATGACACGCCTTACCACTATATGTAAGGATCGGGGAATTTCGATTAACACATAAATGATGCAAACATTAGGGTTCTCGATATTTCTATACGGAGTCGAGTCGTGGACCCTGAAGGCAATTGATGCCTTTGAGATGTGGTGTTGGCGCCGAATGCTTCGCATTTCTTGGACGGAGCACAGGACGAACCAGTCAATCATCCAGAGACTGAATATAACGGAACAGCTCTCGACGATAATATGTCTGAGAAGAATTCTGCAGTTTTTTGGACATATTGTCAGGCGCGGACCGGATAACCTGGAGAGACTGATAGTTTTGGGTAGCCTCCAGGGAAGGCGAAGCAGAGGAAGAGCGTCCACGCGATGGAGCGACCAAGTGAAAGAGCTGACTGGGGGCAACATCCATTCTGCCCTGAGAGAAGCGGAAGATCGAGAAGGATGAAAAGTCTTGGTCGCTCAAAGGATGGCGAAATTTAAATGTGGTCACGATCCTCAGCCATGAGTGCACGACCAAAAAGAAGTAGAATAAACAAATCTAAAGATGTCGTCGTCATTTTATTTAAAAAAAAAATGTGTTAAAATTACATAAAATACACCATTAATTCATCTATAACATCTTTTAAAAGGTGTGTATGTATTGTCGCAATCGAAATATAATCAATCAAGAAAATACTTAAATGATTAGTATTGACAGTTAAAAAAATCTGGTGACATAACTATTCCTGTACTTTTAACACTCAATAACTATTATATATTAGTGTAATATTAAATACACTATAGTGTAAATATTAAATATTAGTGTAAGATTTTCGTTTTTATAAGTGAGCCTGCAAGCCTGTCAGTTCCTCGGTACTCCACTACTTAAATCTTCAATTGATGTATAATATACATATTGACCACTTCCTGATGAGGTTTCTTATTAAAGTTTCTGGTACTGTTTGGTTAAAGCGGATACAGCGGAAAACGCATTTTGAAAATAGCTGATAAACTGGATTATTTGTTAGTTTGGGTTAGTTTGGGTTAGGTTAGGTTGGGTTAGGTTAGGTTAGGTTTGGTTAGGTTTGGTTAGGTTAACCTAACAAATAATCCAGTTTATCGGCTATTTTCAAAATGCGTTTTCCGCTGTATCCGCTTTAACCGAACAGTACCAAGTTTTTTTATGTTCTAAATCCAAACTCACAATTAAATAATGACAAGATAAAAAGAACTTTTTATATACAACGTTTTTAAATTTTCTGTTCAATTATTATGCTCAAACTTGTACTTGATACGAAGTAAATAAAAAACAAACAAATTTAATACAGAATACTGAAATGCCATTTTGATTTCCATAGTAACGCACGTATATATTAATAATTAAGTTGCTAGGACCACCCAATTAGAAACCAATAATAGTGGATTGGATTATGGATTTCTTCCCAAATAACTTTTCATACAAAACAGAATTAACTGTTAATGAATTCAATTCTGCTTAAGGATGGCTAAAAGTATAAAAGAATGCATTGGCATCGTGTTATGATATATTCTAAAAGTTTCAAATGTGTAGCTAGTCGGAAAGTTAGTAAAAAATCGATTGCAAAATTTGTACCGGATAAACAACCACCGGACAAATAAGAATACGAGCTAATAAAAACGTTGTAAAAAAAAACCAATACACAAGTGTGATTCCAATCCACAACTGCTTTAGATGCGTATATTCGGTTAGCATGGATTAAGTTATCTAGATTTATACAAATTCAGTTGAATAACATTATAAAACTCAACAAATTAAACTTCTGTAAAAATAAAATTACTACGAACATAATTATATTAATTTATAAATAACACCTCAATGCAAAAACAGAGTTAGTGCTAGTAACGCTAACGGTGTCCATGGTTATAACTTATAACCCCCATAACTGTGTGGAATACAAAAAAAATATTACCCTATTTGTTATTATGGTATGTGTGCTTGTGATAATCTCTCTTTTCTTCTGTACATATAAAATCACATATTTAAAATAGAAGCTTACATTGCAACGAATAGAATCAGTTTAGAGAGACATTAATTCAGATAGATTTACTAAAATGGATAATATTCGCATTTGGTTGTAATTGAAAAAAACTAGGTAAGTACCTAATAAGCTAAGTAATTTTTATTATGATGGGTTTTCTATGTCAAGACAACAACTTATAGTTAAGGTGAAGCCTTTACTGAGCCGTTTTTTAAGAGGCACCTAGCGGAAAAATACGAAGCTTGCAATTTAAGATTTTTTTTTGGTAATTTACAATTTAAACTATATCAATTAATAAATATGTATCTGAAAACATTAAAAAGAAAAATATTTTTTATTTTAAGTCAAAGATAAACTTACAATTGTAAAAAATGTAATAAAATGTGAATTTGTTGAATCGGACTGCACCCTATTATTACATATATTTTATGGTCATATTTATTATTAAAATTTAGTTTATTAAGTTTTCTAAGCATCACATAAAAGATTTTTGACTAATTCATGGTTTTAATATTTTTTATATCTATTTTAAAAAACATCGATTTTTTTACAAAATTTAATGTGTATAACTTGAAATCATTTTTATTTATATCAAATCAAGCTTCAATATTGGGACCATACATAAATAAAATTTGATATAAATAAAAATGGCAAGCTTTGTATTTTTCCGCTAGGTTCTCTGCTGGCGTGCCTCTCCCCCTTAATATTGAATACTGAATGATGTACAATATAATATATTCGTTTGTATCAAGGACTATCAGTGTTTAAAAAAAAAAAAGTAGTAATAGTTTTTTTTCCTTTTCGTTAATATTTTGGTAGACAACGATTGGCAACCCCTGCGGTCTACGAAAAATAGTGACAGTATGTCCAGTAATCTTATTTATAGGCCCACCATTTTTCGGGTGAATAGCTTCATCTGATGTTTTTCATATTATTACGCATATTTTCATATACCTACGTATTTTAAAGTATAATAATATATTTTTATATAATGTGTCTATACCGATATACATTATTACCATTATTACATAACATTAAGTTAGACTTTAGAGTGTAGATCACAGGTTCTCAAACTTATTTCGACCACCGCCCACTTTGAGATTTAAAAAAAATCAAGTGCCCCCCATATTTTTAATTCATATTTTTACATTACCACCTGTTGCGTATCTTAATTTTTTTAACATGCATTATTATATGGATAGGATAGATAGGGTGAGATCAAAGAATGTTTCATTGAGAAGAAATAAAACTCATACTTAGTCATATTTAGAAGTATTTTTATTAACATTAAAAAAAGGCCTTGAATTTAAAACTTATCTAATGTGAAGTATGAAATTGATGCATTTCGACGAGTTTGTTAATATCAGGCTGGAATTCAATTAAAAACAGCCGTAAGTCGCCTCGTTCAGTAACTAGCAGCCGATTTCTCTTTTTAGTTTCAACGTTGCTTCAGCACTAAATCCACGTTCACACAAATACGGCGATGGGTATGCTATCAGAAATCGTTGAACAACCGACCATAACCCAGGGTATAGTTGAGAGATTTACTTCTGCAGCCAAAATTCTGGGTAGCCATTCTTGAATTTAATTTTTAATTCTTCGTTTGTTGTCAGTTCTATAAGTTCTTCTATTCCAGGATTTTTATAGATAGAAATTGTCTGCCGTCGCCCCTCTAGATTTTCTTAACGCCCCCTAATTTGTTTTGAGCCTTCTACTGTCCCTCTGAAAGCCTTTAGCGCCCACAAAGGGGCGTTATCGCTCAGTTTGAGAAAGACTGGTGTAGATGTATAAACCAAGTGCTTTTTTTGTTTTTCTAATTGAGTATGAATAGAAATTTATATACTTACGATAATCAGTGTAATTTGAGATTATTCCATTGCAGCTTTTGATAGAGTAGGTAATAACTTAAAATCATCAGCGTTTAACACTTAGTTATTGCTCTTGTATGGCAATATTTCTAATTTAGAATATTTAAGAAATTAGAACACGAAATTTAATTTTAAATCATTTATATTTTTTTTATTTTATTGGAACGTTTTTTTTATTTGTGTATCTCAAATATAATATTATGTGAACATAAAAATTGTCTCATTTCTAAATTGTTTTGGCGGCAATGTCTGGACGGTTTTGGTTCGGGCGGCTTTGTCGGGACCCCAGTGTGAATAGGTTTCGTGAAACAACTTTTTCTAAAACCTTCATTATTTATAGTAATTTATATAAAAGAGAGATCCAGAAACTTAGAGTAGCACAACGTGGTATGGAGAGGTGCATGCTGGGCATAACGCGAACGGACAACAAGTGGAATGAGTGGATGAGGAAGCGGACAAGGGTTTGCGATGTAATAGAGTTTATTAAAAGCCTTAAATGGAGATGGGCTGTACACGTAGCTCGAAGAAGAGACAATCGTTGGACAAATCTAGTCATCCAGTGGTATCCAAGAAGTACACAACGTCCGCGAGGTAGACCTAGAGGCCATTGGATCGATGAAATGATAAAGTTCTGCGGAAGTTCGTGGCAACGCAATGCACAGGACCGAGAGAAGTGGAAGCAGCTTGAAGAGGCCTTCATCCAGCAGTGGATAGATTCAGGCTGATGATGATGAATACCTATATTGCAATATTTTTCTAGACATTTTTATATCAAAACTACTTACCTAAACAAGATAATATTTTTCTTGCATTATTATCGGAAATATAGTCATAATCATTCGAAATTGCCTTAGCCTGTAAATTAGCCTGTCCAGTAATAACGAATTAACAGATGAAGTTATAACAAAAAAATATTGACCTTCGTTTAATATTATTGCTTTGTACCATATCTCCCATGAACACCAACAGAATTGTATTGTTTTAAAAAACCTTTTTTTATCAATTATTTCAATAATTGAAGTAGGTAGTTCCGGAATAACTTCATGAGAACAATAGAGATTTCTATCATTTTACTGCACAAGGGCTCCCATTTAAAATGTTTTATACCTACTTACTTAATTATTTGACAGTAATTAAAAACTAACTTTAATTACATTATTTTTATGTTTTTTTTTTTTTTTTATTGTGACACCGGAAGTCACTAAGACCAGGCCTGTGGCTAACAATGGTAACCATAATTAGAGTTGGGTTTCGGGAATTCCTATCCCTTGAGAATTTGAGATTTTTTTGAATTTCCATCTTGAGAATTGAAATTTTTAACATTTCGGGAAATCCCGGATCTCGAGAATCATTTCTCGGGATTCGGAATTTCTTTATTATCAAATATTAATTGAAAAACGATTTTCTATATGAAAAAAAATGGACAGAAAACACAAAACGTTCAAAGATTGATCGGGGCATTTAACACAATTAAGCCAACGTCGACTCAAAATGAGCGCAGTTTAAACATCAGCGAATTTTGTGTCTCAAAAGCGTACGCGATTGTCAGACGCAGCGATTGACACTCTGTGTTTTTTGAAATTCTATTGTAATAAGTAATGTTTTTAATTATTTTCTTTTCCTACTTCTATTTTGTTTGTCTTCTTATATAAATAAGAAAATCGTATTTTTTTGGAATTTATCTGTTTTTACACCGATTTTATGATTTTTACAGGTTTTTTTTTAAAGTTTCCCGAAATTTCAAGAATTCTCGAGAATTCTTTTCTGGAAATCCCCAATCTCGAGAATTCAAAATTTTATCATTTCGGGAAATCCGAATCTCGAGATTGAGATTTTCTCGGGAAATACCCAACTCTAACCATAATACAACAGTATTATTTATCAGGATCTCTCTAATCCAGAGACCCGCAACCCGTCGCCGCGCCTTTGCTAGTGTTGCCAATTCTCGTCAACAACATTATTATTCCTGACAAGACAAGAAAAGAATAATGCTAGATTTCTTTTATATCAGGGGTAAGCAACCTGGTCCCTAACGCACACTCGTGGGCGTTCCAGTTTTCATAGTGGGCGGTAGGGTAATACTTCCGAAAGAGGAGACCTTCGTTTGTTCCTCACAAAAATTGAGGCAGATATCCAGTATTTAGTTTCGCACCATCAGCCTCAGGGATCTCATTAATTATTATTTAATTAATTAAATGTAATTTCATCATACTTCATGCTTCTATGTATGCAACGTATAAATAAAAAGAATGATTTTACTACAGTAAGTTGTTTTATACAGATTTATTCTGCCAAACTTAGCGAAAGTCTGACATAAAGTATTTGGTAGGTGTAAAGTTACTTCCCAACTTTATAAATCACCATTACTGTGGAACCAGTGGGCGATTAGAACATTTTACAACTAACAGAGAGAGAAAAGTGGGCTTTAGGTATAAAAAGACTGATCATATTAAATTCTGTACATTTTAATAAAAAGCCGTATTTTACAACGTTTTTCTTAGCTCGTATTCTTATTTGTCCGGTGGTTATTTGTCCGGTACAAATCTTGCAATCGATTTTAACTAACTTCCCGACTAGCTAGACATTTGAAACTTTTAGAATATATCAGAACACGATGCCAATGCATTTTTAATACTTTTAGCCATCTTTAAGTAGAATTGAATTCATTTTCAGTTAATTCTGTTTTGTATGAAAAGTTATTTCAGAAGAAATCCGTAATCCAATCCACTATTATTGGTTGCTAGGGGTCTGGGGTACTAGCGACTAAATTATTAATATATGCGTGCGTTACAATGGAAATCAAAGTGACATTTCAGTATTATTTCTATCAAGTACATTTTTTTTGATCGTTTAAGCTAGCAAGTCAAGTTTATATGATTCAACAGAAAATTTAAAAACGTTGTAAGTACATAAAAAGTTCTTTTTATCTTGTAAATATTTTATATTCTTCTTATAAATATTATTATACTGATAGGTAGTCGCCTGCGGTGCAATTTTGTTGGGTAATTATACCTATGTATTTGGAAATTGTGCTTTATCGATATTATATAATATTTTTGTCCTGACAATATTTAAATGTTGATTTGTATCCCTCATATTCAAATTCAAACTTATTTATTTTACATGTAGTGAACGTGCCAAATTATAAATTCAAACCGGTCACGACATGACGTAAAAAAATAAGTGTTAACAATATTGAAATAAAAACATTAATATGAGTAAATAATAAAAATAAATGGAAGCACACCGGGTGAAATCGGTTGATGGACCCTATCTTAAATATTAAAAAAACAACGTCCATCTAAACTCACCTCACGTAAGTGAAATATGTCAATATCCGAAGCGATTTGATTGGACATAGTTATTGCCATCTTAATATTTAGTACTAGGTTAGTTCTGCACCTTGGGAGCACAAACAATGGAAGCTCCCGATTTCTAAGATAATTATTATTAGATACACACCCATTCTACCACTACCACTACCACACATACTAACAAGAACGGCAGAGTTTCCATGGAAAAGGTTGCCGATTATAATATAATCATTATTGATGTAAGTTATTCGGTTACTGAAAACAGTACGCAGTCAGTTATCTATATAAAACTCCCGTTGACATCAATGGATTACTAGTAAATAGAATGACGTACATAGGGATTGCAATACCGGTATTTCAAAACCGGTATTCCAGTATTTATCAATACCGAAATACCGGTTTTAAAAATCCAAAATACCGGAATTTTTGGTATTAAGAAAGCACACTCGTTTACGTTTTGAAAAATGAATTATAAGTTATGTGCTGCTTAACGTTAAAAAATAATAAAACGGATTTTATCAAATATATTTATATACTTAAGTAATTGTCGCGATGAATTACCATAATACTATTTAAAAATAGAAAACATCCGTGACAAAAATGTTCAATTATTCTATAATAATTATTACAAGCGTTGAATTTAAGAAGCTTTTCCTGCAGCCAAACTTATTTGCACTTGATGGATGAGCTTTAGTTAAAATGATCAATATATTATTTGCAAAAAATCACTAGTTCTACAATTATGATCAATACATATTTTTAAATGTCAAAATAATAAATGTATGTAGGTTTTTGGTATAAATAATATTTGAAAAAGATTTTAATAGCTATATTTATTGATACGCACTTACTTCTGGTTTTTTAATGTTTAAGAAATGCCGGTATTCAATAAGGAATACCGAAAAACCGGTATTGACATTTTCATTCGGTATTGCAATCCCTAGACGTACATCCTCTGATAATATTATATTTTTAAAATTTAATTCCAGAATGATTACATACTATGTGTTATGGTTTACATTTTTATTAATATATTGATACATATCTATGTATAGCCAGTCTGATAACAGATGTACTAATTTTGGTATTTTAAATTTTATACGGCAACATTTTTATAGTTTTTTTTCAAATTATTACTTACATTCTGTATAGCTGATAGGTCATTAGAGTTTAAAATATTGGCGCGTGTAGATTTGATGGACTCAGTAAAACAACATTATAAATGTGTCTATAACTGATTTGCGATTTTTTTTTATCATACATGGGTATTTTTTTTATAAAAGAATACAAATTAACATACTAACTTAACACAAACATACTTAAATAATATGTAGACAGATTAATATAGTATTTTTTGTTAAATCACCTACCTACCTCTATTAATAATACGAGAGCTTAGTGTTAAACAACACTATCTACAAAAGTGCAACTTTACAGGAGAGCCAAAAATCGTTATTTTAGATTCTTGTAACTCAACAAGGGAAATGTTTATTTAAAACCTAATGTTAATATTTTAAAATTTATTGTGTATTGTACATTTATCTTGCTTATGATGATGTTAAAATTGATAGGGATAGTTTTTAAAAAATATGAAAACAAGGGTAACTTATGTAGTTAGCGTTAAACTTTACTGACAATTTAATATGAAATTAGAAAAGATTGACATAACGTTGTTTGACTATCATGTAGCCGTAAATGTAAAATAACGTTATCTTAAAAAAAAAAAAAAAAAACACTTTTTGTAGATAACGTTGTCTGACTTTAAGCACTCGAATATTGAAAATATTTTTGCTCTCCTCGTCATATTTCAGTTCCAACAACTCTTTTTGATAAATTATATCGTCCTCATCCAAATGTATGGTGAAAGGATTTATTATCCAATTATATGTCTTCAAATTTAAAATGTCTTTGAATCTTATTTTCATATCAATTTTAAATTCGCTGATATGGCAACTAAATCTTTCGATTTCTTCTGGTGTTATTTATTTTCTTTTATAGATAATAATTCGGGAAAATGATAAAATTCTCTCTTCAGAAGGTTACGATATAGAAGATCAAGTTTTTGGATAAATAAAGACATAGTATTTTTACAACTAATAAGTGTTTTAGTGGCACCTTGAAGCTGCAGGTTAATTTCATTAAATCGTTTGAAAATATCTGCCAAATAAAAAGTATCATGCTTAACTATTTTCAATTGTTGGTAGATATCTACCTCGTGATTTTTCTCTAAAAACTGCATGATACTGACATATTATATGTAGTATTATATGACTCATATAATGCTACAAAGTGAGACAGGCATGCACCTTTAGAGAGACAACGAACTCCTGTGTGTAAAAGTAGCCTGATAAATTGCTCATCATTGTCCTCGCACAAAACAGCTGCACATCTGTGACCATTATCTTACCACTAAGTAATCATTTCAGCCTGCGTTCGGTTCCCTGGACGAAATTCTAAAAAATTGCAATTAGGCACGTATTACTTTCTAAATGCAGCATTGAAAAAAATTAATCCGATCACAATGTGTTTATTTCATGGGTGAAGCTATGCCGAAAAACAAAAATTGTGAAGCAAAATTTTGGGGTAAAAGCAAAAATCACCCACCGCCCACTAGTGAGCGGTACGAACCGTGCTAAAGTCTAAAGAAGCGTTTTCTTAATGTTATTTCAGGTAAAATTAAGGTTATTCGGTGTACTTTTAGCGATTATTATGTATTGTTGAATAAATTCACTTGATTTTTGTCAAATACCAACATACAATAATTAAAAATTGTATTACAGAACGAGATATTTTAAAATGTTAATACTCTTCAAGTAAAGTAGCGCCACAGGCGACTTTTTTCCCACTAGAGCAAATTTGTGATGAATGTTTATTTCAATTATCAAGTCGACCCGTCACGCCGGGCTCCTTAAGATCCCGGGCTTCCAAGCTAGAGCCCTGTCAGCCCCCCTTTGTAGGGGCCATGACAATAACACTGTAGGATTGAAAGACTTTTGGACGAGACCAAGGTTTATACGACTAGGGAAACTATTGTATTATATAGAAAAAAAATGTGTAGGTACGTCATATGTCTCGTTGGGAAATTCAGGAGTGTTAATCTGTCGGGATTTTCAGATGAGGTTCGTTTTTCGTGGTTGTATTTTAGAAAAAATGTTTCACGATGTTTGATAATATGTTTGAAATCGAAAAAGTTTGTTGTTGTGTAATTGGGAGATTTTGGTGTCTACTGATGTATGCATATTTAAAAATGGATACAGCCATTATTCCGTAACGAAAACAACACTGACCAATTAAAATAACTTTAGGTCAACGCCGGTATTCAGTAATTGACCTATGTCCACATCAGTGATGTTCCCAGTCTATATCCACACCTTATAGCACTTTATTCACTTAACAAGTTATGAAATTTAATATCATCATCCAGATAATAATATCTTGTCGCACGGTTTAGAGCAGTAGCGTCCCATGTCAACATTCTGCCCTTAGAATGTTGATAAATCGATTGATTTTAATTTTTGTTTGGCATTATTGTAGATTTCCAACTTTACAGGAGAGCGATTTAAAAAAAGAATTTTGTAGTTTCGTCCAAAGATTTGAATAAAAGTTTCTTCTGGCCCACTCATTAAATTTACTACTAGTCAAAATTACAGGTGAGAACTCATACATAAAATACCAATGAGTTCTCAAAGCTCTGTCAGCTGGAATGAAGCTTTTAAAAAAATATTCTTTTAACCATGGACTACTCAGTTTCAAAAGTTTTTTAAAATATATTTTGTCGTGAAAATAAAATTAAGGTACCTAGGTTATGACAGTTTATTTCCACAGCAATGTTGCTGGCCACAGGCTATTAATTCTGGTATAAGATTAAAAAGGAAAGAAATAACATATTTTTGGAAAATTATTTTGCCGACAATGGCAGCGTTTCCAGTGAACTTGGAGTCGCATGCAGGTCAAGACTGCACTCTGTGAGGACCACGTGTAGTTTATTTAACGCGTGCGTATTGCCTGTGCTCCTGTATGACTGTGAGACTAACTAAACTTATAGGTGTCGGCTTTTGAGCTTTGAAAATCGAAGCCGAATCTTAGGGATACATTGGTGCAACCGCGTTATATACATTAGAGTTCGTGAGCGGAAACGGTGGCTCTCGGTGATTGAGGTGAAGAGACGCCTCACGTGGCTGGGACATGTGTTCCGGATGCTGCCAGAGAATGCGACACTCCGTACCATTGTGACACAATCTCGAGGGTTCTGTCGCCATGGCCGGCCTTCCATCACTCTGCAGCGGTACTAGAAAAGCGATCTACGCGCTGCAGGTCTCGCATGGTGGCGGGCGCGAGATTTGGTAATGGACTGGGGGAAGTGGCGCGACCTTGTACTTACCCTATGTCCCAATACTGAAGCGGGACAGCGTGAAGTAAGTAAGTAAATACTAAAAAGTACTTTCGTATAATAAACACAAATCAATACTTATATGCTTAGTTTTAATCATAATTTACAGAAACAATTTATAAATTAACATAATATAATAATATTATTTTATGATGTAGGTCAGATATTTTATAACAATAAATAAGGTGAATTTCTAAAACAACATTAATTATAATTTATTTCGCAGAAATAACTTTTTATATAGGTACAACGTTTTTAAATTTTCTGTTGAATCATATAAATTTGACTTAAACGCTTAAACGATCAAACGATAGAAATACTGAATAATGAAATGTCATTTCATATTGATTTCCATAGTAACGCACGTATATATTAATAATTTAGTTGCTTTGACCCCCTAGCAACCAATAATGGTATCGAAATAACTTTTCATACAGAACCGAATTAACTGAAAATAAATTAAATTCTATTTAAAGTAGCTAACCACCGGACAAATAAGAATACGAGCTAAGAAAAACGTTGTAAAATATGATAAACTACCGTTAATAGCCGCCGATAGCCGTCTTATGTATAGAATAGAGTAATAGACCTACTATTTGTATAGATTCATATCTATGTATTTATCCTATATATTGTACAGCCCGAAGATGCCGAAAATCAAAATCTTGGTCACAGTAATCAATCTTTATGGAAGTGTATAAATGCAGAAGAAATATATATATATATATATATATAACAACATATTAATTGAATACTTGTTTTTTTATATTTGTGTATATATGTAATTAATACACGTTCTGATTTTAGTTATGTCTAATTAGCTTCAATACTGCAATAGACGTAGGTACGTATCTAAAAATCGTATTGTGGATTCATATTTTTAAATATAGAATTTTTGTTTTTTTTTATAAAACCTTATCTGGCATATTTTTGTATGACTTTTGACAACACTGATAGGGGATACCCCAAGAGGATGTATGTGAATGGCATTCTGCGATTTGCCACATATGCGTGTGTGGAATTCGGCAGTTTGGTAGACTAATTGTTATTTTCGACTAGTTATCTCTGTTTCCCGGGTCATATCACATACATACCTACATTTCATTTTCGCGCGAAATTGTCACGCAAGTTTAAAGGAAAGTAGAATATTTCGTCACCGTTTTAGCAAAACCATCTATGTGTCACTTTTATCAAAAATGACTTTTAAATACCAAGTCATTCCTTATTTTTTTCTCTATAGGCTAGTAAAATGATCTATGTGTTGGGTAAACTCGCTCCGAAGTTATTTCAAAAAATAAAAAAACAGCTATGTGTAAGGTTCAAAAACCACGGTTCACAAAAACAACTATGTGTATATTATAGTAACATATAGATGGTATTTTGATATCGAGAGTGTAATGTTTTTTTACAGTTTGGCTACACATAGTTTGTTTCTATGTTATATGCTATGCATTATGGTCTTGCACGACGGTTTGAAAGATGCTTTCTCAAAAAGAAAGACAGGAAATATTCAATAATTTCTGGAAGATGCCTACATGGTCAATAGGGTATAGGCGAGAATTAGTTTAAAAGTTGGATAAACAACTACAAACGTCTCGATGACAGTGGCCAATTGAAAGCAACAATGACAGGTAATAAGAATCTGACTGAAGATAAATAATTGGTAGTGCAACCAAAAATCAAAACGGAGAGATTTGTGGAAAAATGTTACATTATGGTTGGATCTAATTCCAAAGTTCCCAGCCAGTATTGCAGAGAAAATACCTCCAGGGTGTATGTGGAATCGTGTTTCCGATCCAAAATACAAATGCATGATGAATATAAAAAATGGTCTCTGGAAAATGGTCATAAAGCAGCAGAATATACTCCAGTATATTTACCACCAAAAAATCAGTATCCACCAACCACGTAAAGATCAGTGTGCCATCACTGCCATCTGCTGTAGTTATAAAATGAAGAATGTTTCAGAAATGAAATACAATAGCCACATTATTAAAAAAAAAAAAAATGCTAGAAGACCAAAAATGAAATGAAGGAGAGTACCAGAAGTATTACTGGACGGTTAGTAATCACAATGGATCTCCAAAGTGTGCTGCTATGTCCAAAACACAGGCACAAATGTATTATAAACAAAAGCTGCAAATACACAATTTCACCATATACATTCTTCATAATGTATCTTCTAATGAATTTGTCTCATCTCATCGAAAGCAGGACAATACAATGAAATAATTCTAATATCGGATGGGTGTGGATATCAAAACCGAAATAAATTATTCGCTACTGCTCTAAGTTATATCTTTAGAGAGAAAAAACATCGAGATTCAACAGCTTTTTCTGGAAAAAGGCCACACCATGATAGAGGCCGATAGTGCACATGCCACCTAAGAAAAGTATTTTAAGCCTCCAATATATTCACCATCTGATTATATAGCACGTATGCAGCTAGCAAGACCAAAACAACCTTATAAAATTAATGTCATTGATTTTAAATTTTTAAGAATTATGGATAAGATTAAATCTGGATTAAGTTCAATCAGACCAGGAAAACGAATCGGAGATCCTGTTGTATATGATATTAAAATGTTACAGTATCTACCAGATGGAACAATCTTTTACAAACTCAACTTTATCAGTGCAACCGTTTGACTGCCTTTGTAATATATATAATGAATCATTGCCAACATCGCAGTCGAAATACATACATCTTCAGGAATTAAAAAGTGTAATAGAGAAAGATCACCACTATTTCTACGATAACCTAACATTTAAACCTGCTAATAGAAAGTAAACGAACTTATAAATATAATATCATCTCACTATTGCATTAATAATTAATAAAATGATATTGCAATTTATCACTAACGCACTATGTATATTTCAACTATTATTTATGTAACAGTTTTTCATGAATTTATTATTATTCACATTTTGATGAATAAATTAAACTATGTGTATTTACAAAACGGTCAAAACAACTTATGTGACATAACAAACTGTATTTTTATTATTTTTGTATTAAAAATAAAAGATTTTTGTAAATAAAATAATAATCTTAGACCATTTTCTGATTATAATAAAGCATTCTTCATAATTTTAATGTTTAAATGTAACATTATTTTTTTATTCAGTTTTATCCTTCTCCTGCACAATTTGAGAAAGTGCACATAGATGGTTTTGCTAAAACGGTGACGATTTTAACATGTATATGTTTTACCGCTCGCCGTGACATTGACATTAAAATAAAATTCTGTGCACAAAATTCAAATGTAACGCAGAATGTTACTAGAGGAGCGGCTGACGGTTATCGTCCGATCACCGAAGTTAAGCGACATTTCCCGCGGATTGTACTTGGATGGGTGACCGCTTTTGTAATATGCAAAATAAGATTTTGACATTTTAATAATATGTTGATATAATTCATCAAGACCTGCTTAGACTAAGCAATAATTGACGATAAAAATATTCTTCTATCTATAAAATATCTAAAATTATGTATGGTTTATTTATGACATAATTTTAGATATTTATGACATAAAAATAACGCGCTCGGGTGGGTTCGAACCTCCAACCCTTCGGTTAGCAGCTGAATGCCCTGCCTTTACACCATAAATATTAACTGCGAACGTTCGAATTTTTTCGAGAGCCGTTTAGGAGAAACAATCGCTCTCAGACATATACATGCTCCAATGTACTTCCGTGTAGCGGAGGTACTCAGCATTATGTTACTGATGCATTTATATAATTTACAGTTAATTTCTTTGATTCAAGCATTTTGAATCTATTATGTAGGAAGTTACTGTCTCAATTAATTGTATGCCCCTTCGGTTGCCGTCTGGTAATGTTTAATAACTGGATACCCTCGCTGAACGCCACTGGTTAAAAGATGTTGGCAGTGTTACCACATAATTATAGTCATCTCTATAATAATAAGTAATGTCAGTTTTATAGTAGGTAGTCAAAGCCAACGCAAAGGAAAATTTGCTTAAGCCGGTGCATTTTGTAAGAACTCAGTAGGTAGTAGTCAGGGAACACAAAATTAATGAGAACTGGCCTTCTTACTGGGTGTGGTATAACAAGCTATGGATGTTGAGTGTGGAAAAATAAGGGATAAACTTAAACACGTGTTTAAGAATATGTTATTTTCAATAGTTACGTCTCTCTGATAATAATATGTATTAAAGTTTGTCACGTAAATGTAACGTGCATTTAATATTGAGGGCAGTCGGCACGCTTTGTTATACTACGGGCGGCGGTAGCGAAGGGTGGAGGTATACTTTTAAGATCTGCCATAAATGGTGCAAATTAAACTTTGTTAGTCATATGAATTTGTTTTTATTGAACTAAGACTGCAATTTACATATGGTGTTGGTTAGTTTTTAAAATTCAATTAAACCCTGCCTAACCGAGCCATAATACTTTCGGTATATTTTGTACGATACGACAAAATTGTGCCCACTTTTTCATTCATACTTATTTGTTTTCGTTGGATTAAGAATACAAAATAACATTTTTAAATTCATTAACCCCTGCCTAAACCAAACTATTATAGATAAAAAATATTATTTTATTTATTAAATATCCTAAGTTATTTATGATTTAATTGCATAATTTTAGATATTTTATAGATGGGTATTTTTTGACTATTGCATATGACTGACAAAATTTAGTGTGCACTATTTATGGCGGATCTCAACAGTCTACCTCCAGCCTTCTCCACTTAGTCGACATGACCGGCATAAAGTACCCACCCTGATTTAAAATCATGTGATCGCTTTTACATTTATATTTATCAATCTATTCTATACTAATAGTTTAGACCAGTGTTTCTCAACATTTTTATACCTACGGACTACTGAATACAAGAGAAACGTTTTGCGAACCGCTAACACAGAAATACAAAATATTATTTATATAGTAACGTACAATGTCGTTCGATCACGGTTGATTTCGTCACGTAAAACCATTTATCTCTTTTATGAACAAAAACACAATGCATTTAACACAACATTTTTGGCAGGAGCACGGGTTTTGAAGATTTTTTTTGGAATTTTTAGCGCAGGCAATTGGACGCAAAAAATTTGCGGACCACCAGAAAATGTTTGCGGCCACCGGTTGAGAAATTTTCCACCTCGACATCTCGTGTCCCTGTCAACATTTGACCATTTGAGCTAAGTGCTAGATATGTATATAATAAAAAAATCCAACGAACTAATTTTTATATTTGTAGGTATTTACTTAGTTTTTGAGAAAATCTCCGAGCGCTGTCTAAAATAAATAATAAGATAGATAGATACCTAACAAATTTGCGTGTCCGGAAATTTGTACATATTCAGTTCGCCGTATCACACTTCACCGTGAAATATTGTATCGGAAATATATGGTCGTATATTAAAGACCGTTCAACTTCTTTGGATCGTGTTGTACTGAGATAAAATTCAAATGCCTTTCGACAAGGCATGCTTACTTTTCACTCTCTTGAATCTCGTCGGTCTCTTCTTCTCTTGAAACACTTTTGCTTGTTAGCGCGAGGGATGGTTTCCAATCCTGGTGTCCTAATAAATTTGAATTAACATGCGCCTGCCAATTACCTACGTGGTCGCAGCCATGATTTATTCTGGATTGGAACCGTTTCCTCGTGTCAAGCCTATCAGGCACCATTAGCGAGGGGTGCAAGATTAGTAAAGACATAGACATTTTCAGTGATGTACTTTGCATTTTGTTTTTGAAACTTTATTTTTCTGTGTTAAATTGTACTTACCTAAGTATGATTTGATTTAATTTGTTTTTCTGTTATTATTATTATTATTATTATATTCTATATTGTATTATTTGTTATAATGTCAATCTCATGTTGTGTACGTTTTGAATTTCGATTTGTTATGTCCACAATGTTTTGTATTCTTAAGGTGACGCATCAGTGAAACGCCAAATAATTGTCAACTGTACGCGCGACGAAATTTTGTACTTGCTTCGCATTCATTGAGAGAACGTGGAGTCAGACACACGTCACTTTGCTGCGTGATGGCGACGAGCCAATTAATTCTAAAATCGTGTAAAGATGACTAAAAACTTTACCCATTTACTTTAAAAAGAAAACATGTCAATGAATATATTATTATTGTTACTAATAAAATAATAAACAGAACATAAAATAAACGTATGTTGGATTTATATGAGAAATAATATTTCGTTTGACAGGCGTCATTTTCACCCGCGACCCGCAATCCGCACATCGCCTAGCAACGATCTTTTTAGACCGTGCCTCAACTAATGCATGGCCTTAAATAAATAAATAAATATCTAAATAAAACACGGTTCTTGTCGGCTTACAGGAAGCCAGCGACAAACAAATTTTGAGAATAGCCGATACACTGGATTATTTGTTAGGTTAAGTTAGGTTACGTTAGGATCTAATAAAACTGGAACATTATTGTCTGAAATGCTCCACGATCGATGCCTATTTTTTTCATCCCGGTGCTATATGACCATAATATTATATTATACGGTCATCTCTTTCCAATAAGAAAGCTCACGGCGAACTGTGCTACGGTGAAATGTAATACGTACAATTTACATGTAACCACAAATATGTAACTAAAAATGAATGAGGGTGAATGATTGGTAAAATAAATTGGTTCCTAACCCAATTCCAATTCCCAATAGGTACTCATTTATCCTCATATTCTCATATAATCATAGCTGGTATTTATCCTTTCTATTTTGCATGACAATGCTTTCGTAATGGTAAATATGTAACAATATCATTGCTGTGTTCGGAAAATCCAGAGTTATGTCGGTTAGTTACATATTATGTCGTTGGTATGCGTAATACATTACAAATAATTTATGTCTACAGCATGACATAAAATGTGATAACTTTAAAATGGCGTCACCATGATAAGTCATGATTGTAACTGCAGGATGAAGGCTTCCGATAGATTTTTGGGATTCTTTGACATCAACCGGCATTTAACATTATAACACATAAGGCAAAATAATGGTTACAATCATGTAAATTGTAAGTACGTAAAACATTTCACTGTGGCACAGTTCGCCGTGAGCTTTCTTATCGAAAAGAGGTGACCGTATACTATACAGTATACGGTCTCCAATTTTATTAGATTCAATATGAACATTAATTCAATTTTTATAGCTGATTTTGGCAAAATTCATGAATTCAAGAATGAAAACCTAACCTAAGAAATAATCCAGTAGGTATATCTGTTATTTTCAAAATTTGTTTGCTGCTGGCTTCCTGTAAACTGTAAAGTGTAAACCGACAAGAACCGTGTTTTATTTAGACATGAATTTTATATGTCAGTACTATACGACCCAAAGAGGTTGGACGGTCTTTAATATACGGTCATATATTTCCGATACAACATTTATTTTCACGATGTCATATGGCGAACTGCATACGTTCAAATTTCCGGACACGCTACAATGTTGAATAATACATGTATTACGTACTACCGACATCTATGTACTATAACACATACCGTCACGCCAACGGACATGTTTGTTATAATATTATTTGTAATTTTATCCGATAACCAAACCTAAAGTCTTGTTTAGTATTTATAAATTATTAAAAACTATTATACTGGATGGAAAAAAATCTGAATATTCTGCCTAAATCTTCGTAGCTATATTTAAATTATATTAAACAATATATAATATTATGAATCGTAGAAAATACTATGTAAAGTATTATCAATAAAATTTTATACAAAAATAATAAAATTGTATTAATGTATAGGATTCAAACCGTTTTAAAAAGAGCTATAGGCTTCCAACTACAGATGGTATCATTGAAATTGGAAATTTACAAATAAATAATTTATTATTATAATAATATTACCTAACAAATATTTTTGATTTTACCACACAAATAAAACTATCGAAATAAAAGCATTTAGGTATCTACTATAATTTTTCTGATACTATAATAATAATTATTATATTATTGGATTCATATTGTAACATATTCATGTCTACGTGATGACTGATGAATATTGTTAAAAAATGGAGACGGCCATTTTGCGAAAAATATAAATTTCTCGCGTGTCAAAAAGTATAAATCTCCAGGAATATTCAATAAACAAATAAAAAGTCCCCGAAAAAAATGATACTCCACACTTGCAAGTACTTCTATCAATTTAAATCGAGTTTGGATAGTTCACATCGTATGAGTTTACTCGCTTTAATTGAAACGATATCCCACAAGACCACGCGTCGCTACTTCCGATGAAATATGAGATATTATCACACTTGCTTGTTTGTCAGTACATTTGCACGTGTTTTCCATCTGTGGCGGAATAAAAAAAATCATCATCATCATATGCGCTACGATTCAATTTGGGCCTTGGCCACCTGCAAGAAACGTCTTCACTCTCCTCTGTTTGGAGCAAGTTTTCTTCACCGCTTAGCCTCAGAGATACTGCGTCCCTTTCTACATCCTTCAACCATCTCTCGATTCCTTATACACACACAAATGACTATAGATACATACACAAAAAATAGCAATTTTAGCAACACGCGCTCGCAGGTTATCGACACTTAGTTAAGCAACAAACTAAGTTTTGGCGGCGACACCATAGCGAATCATCTCACAGATCTGTAAACCTTTTATCTTACTCTATCGCGTGTCGCAGAGATTATAAGGGTGCCGAATACTTTCTCACTCGCACTTATGCATCGTTTTTGTTCAGGCCTTGCTCGATTCTGTGTTTCCTCTTCTGCTCTGTTTAAGAGGAGCTTCTTTGGTGGTTGGGATTTTCATCCTTGAGACATGGCCTGCCTGAGAGATAAACAACCACACGTTACACCAAAATTATTATATTAATAGTTTTGAGTGATTATTTGATAACGCATTTGCACTTATTATAGTTTCTAAAAAGTTTTCGCCACGCAGTTGCATTTTCATCGCGACACACTGATTGGGAAATACTGGCTTAGACTAGGATTCATATACATTTTTAAATATAATAAAGTAAATTCACTACAGAGCGTTCTTTAGTGCTGTAATTTTGAAAGATTTTTTTAAAAGTTGAATAATAAATAAGTTTTACCTACGTATTCATGAGTAGTAGGGATTGCAATACCGAATGAATATATCAGTACCAGTATTTTGGTATTTCTTATTGAATACCGGCATTCGTCAAAACATATAGAAAAAAAGAAGTATCTTTTAATAAATATAACTATTAAAGTCTATTTTAAACACTATTGTATGGCAACCTAAAGTACCTACCTACCTACATTTATTATGTCGACCTTTATAAATATGTATAGACTATAGATCATAATATTTTAATACTGATAATTTTTACATAAATACTATAAGTCCAGGTACAGGAAAATATCTACGAAATTCAATGTTTGTTGGATGCACGAGTACTACCAACGTTGGATCAATAAATAGGTAGTAAAGTTATAGTATAACTGGAATGAATGTTTTCCGACAATGAATATTTGAGTGGTTTTGGTTTAAAATTATAAACTTCTGTTGGTTTTAGTCAATATATTTGCGTTTTGACAGCGTAAAACTTATTCAGTATATTTAATCTATACTATAATTTGAAGAATATACTCGTATTTGGATGTGGCTACCGTCGCGTCGGTTTTTCTTTATACAAATCCACACGCGCAGTTGGATTTCGACAAAATTTGGAGGGTAGACGGAAGCCGACGATCCGGAGTGCGTGGTCGGGGTCTCGAATTTCCCGGAGACAGTTTTACGGTTTTTGCGGAAAAAGGCCGCCGCGTACAGGGCCCTGAAACGCGGAAGTTATTGCTGAAACCCCCATATTTATTGTAGTAAATTTCGCTAGAATGTGTATATTTAAAAAATATTGACGTTTATTTCAGCTCGATCGGAGGTCAAATGGCAAAGTTAGATGCAAATAATTGTGTTATTAGAATCGCTAATCGGGAGCCAACCGAACCGGCGCGGCGCAGGCGACGCAGTGCTGCCAAATTTGCTAATGAATCCAATTCAAAAAGGCTCAGCGAGATTCACCCATGGTGCAATTTTTAGCTCTGAAAGATTGCATATAGATAATCTGATGATTTTGCATAAACATTTCCATCGTATTTCCGTGTTTTTTTTAAATTCAATACTTTGCACTCTACGAATTAAATTTAGAATTTTTAATTTACAAATATTTGTAGAGGTTTTATATTTTAACTCTACAAATGTCAAGTTTTTGTCTATGGTCATTGATCGACCATAGACAATAATAATGAAATGAGTCAACATCCGTCTTCCAACAGTGCAGTCAATCATGCGAGCAACTCCGCATGAAGTTTCGATACCATATTCAAAATCATAAATGTAACTTTCAGTAACAAAGTATAAAAACAATGTGACAGTCTTATTTTAGTGCCGTGCAGCGCTCGAAATGGAAAATTTTACGAACCGGAGCGCTCGATGATTTTACGAAAATATTAACATAGTTATCTAAATTTATGAGTATTTTATAAAAATAAGTGTTAGGTTTTTTTTGTTTTATGGCCGATCTAGCTCGGACGGTCAAATTATTTTCCCACGAGATTTTATTAATCGGAACGGCGATCCGGTGCGTTCCGACCCATTTCGAGCCCTGGTGCCGTGTAAATCTTAAATGTTTTTATGACAATATAAAACAATCCATATCAATTCTGTGTCTCATTTCAATTGCGCCCCCGAACATTATATATTATTACACACACGAACCTTCAACATGCAAATAATAGATGTTGGATCTTACAACCTACAACTCCAGATCCAATGTCTATATATTAAACCATTCCACTCCCGGGCAACAGCGGGTGATGCTGCTAGTATACAATACGTAATGAAAAATAATATTTAATTCATTTTTGAAAAACATAAACGTGTATGATTTCTTAATACCGAAAATACCGGTATTTTGGATTTTTGAAACCGGTATTTCGGTATTGATAAGTAATTTAATACCGGTATTACAATCCCTAATGACTAGGTATATCGCAGCTAGGCGTACCAATGTCATAGATTACTAAGTACCCAAGTGTCCCCTTTTATGAAGTGCATAGAAAGTTATTGTACTACCAATGAAAGCTTGAGTGAGATTTTAATATGCGGTTTGGATTGAAAGTACTTATTGTATACATATTCTGTCCATAAGAAAAGTGTACGTGAATCAAAAGTTTCTCGGAGCAGAATAAGTAATGACATACAATAAAAACATAATTAGCAGGAAAGTTGATAATTTTACATTAAATTTGATACATTTTAATGTAGGTGACCGAAATTTAAGTAAAACACAAAGAGTACCTGTAAGTTTAGTGAAATATTCCACTTGCGTGAGCAAGTTTAGTTAGACGTAGTTTTATAAATTCTTAAGATATGGTTTGTTCACAGCATAATATTTTGTAGTTTTTATGCGTGTCCGGAAACTTGTACGTATGCAGTTCGCCGTATCACCCTTTACCGTGAAATGTTCTATCGAAAATATTTGGCCATATATTAAAGACTGTACAACCTCTTTCGGTCGTATAGTACTGAAATAAAATTCATGTCTAAATAAAACACGGTTCTTGTCGGTTTATACTTTACAGGAAGCGAGCAGCAAACAAATTTTGAAAATAGCCGATATACTGGATTATTTGTTAGGTTAGGTAAGGTTTTCATTATTGAATTCATGAATTTTGTCAAAATCATCTATGGAAATTGAAATAATGTTCATATTGAATCTAATAAAATTGGAGACCGTATAAAATCCGGTCATCTCTTTCCGATAAGAAAGCTCACGGCGAACTGTGCCACGGTGAAATGTTTGAAGTACAACTTATGTGTAACCGTTTTTATGATGTTGTGTAATATATTTTTCTTGTGACTTTTTGAGTTAACTTGCATTCAGACAACTTAGAGTTGCATGGAGGCTAACATTGTAGTCTGCAAATAATAGTAAAATCGATGTCACTAATTTTAGATATGAGTCGCCTGGAGTCATAACTCACATTTTGCAATTTTGTCAATTTTACAACGTTTTTCTTAGGTCGTATTCTTATTTGCCGGTGGTTGTTTGTCCGGTACAAATCTTGCAATCGATTTTTAACTAACTTCCCGACTAGCTATACATTTGAAACTTTTAGAATATATCAGAACACGATGCCAATGCATCCATCTTCAAGTAGAATTGAATTCATTTTTAGTTAATTCTTGATACCATTATTGGTTGCTAGGGGGTCCTAGCAACTAAATTATTAAATAATATATACGTGCGTTAGTATGAAGATCAATATGAAATGACATTTCATTATTCAGTATTTCTATCAGGTAGGTACAATTTTTTTTGATCGTTTAAACTAGTGAAGTCAAGTTTATATGATTCAACAGAAAATTTAAAAACGTTGTATATAAAAAGTTCTTTTTATCTTGTAATTATTTTTGAGTTAAATATAACAAGTGATTCTAAAGGCATTACGTAATATATAATATATATAAAAAAATAGTTGACTAATCAAAAATCACTTTAAACAGTTTAATTAAACTTTAAACCATGTGAAAATCGTTGACAAAGTTGACTGTTGGTGTCATAACTCACATTTTTCAATTAATAATGTGACTTCTGCCATCAAAGTCTTTCTAACCACCCAGGGAGCTCGATTTCTCATATTGTGTTGTGTGCTGGAGCTTTAGGAGTATTGTATATATTTAAAAAAAATGTAAATCGACTCACTCAGTCATTAATATTCAAGAGAGTTCAATACTTTTCTTCTAATTACAAAAAAGAGTGCTCTGGTGTTTTCTGCGATTATTTCAAAACTCGATTTTTGGAATATGTGAGTTATGACTCTATGTAACTCATACGCACTGGTGCGACCACGTTACAAACACTGAGTTTGTGAACTGACACGTCGATCCTTGGTGATTGGTATGATCACGGAGAGGTGGTGCATGTAACTCAGTGGCGAAGGGTGACTTTTGGAAAGAGGCAGGCTGTGGAGATCCGAGAAAAAGAGCATACTTATCAAGTATACTTACGGGAAATAAGAAGATAATACGATTACACTCGCGTTTGAACTGACAATAATGACTGCATGATAACATGATATAAATTGTTGTTTTTATTTAATAAAACGCAATTTTTTATAGTACTTATTCCACTTTTAATTAGTATATTTGGACCGGTTTCGTCCGCCTCAGTGGGACATTTTCAACTGAATACATTTTTTTTTTAAAACAATATTTATCAAACAAAATTCAACGCGATAGAAATAATATAACAATAGGTACATAATAATTATCCGTCCAATAATACTAGTAGAAGGTATTATTGGACGGATAATTATTATGTACCTATTGTTATATTATTTCTATCGCGTTGAATTTTGTTTGATAAATATTGTTTTAAAAAAAAATGTATTCAGTTGAAAATGTCCCACTGAGGCGGACGAAACCGGTCCAAATATACTAATTAAAAGTGGAATAAGTACTATAAAAAATTGCGTTTTATTAAATAAAAACAACAATACAATGCAGTTCCACCATGAATTGACAGTTAACAAAATAAAAGAAATTAATGATATAAATTATTTTTGTCTATGACTGAACTAAGTAACTTAAATAATAATCACGAGACACAATTATTTTTAATTTTTAAAAACAATTTATAAATATATCTGATTGAACCCAATAGAAATATTTTTTTTAAATCATCTTATTTATTTATTATTTGCTTAAGGGCGGACGTGTTCAGCGTGGGTCAAAATGAAGCTTTTATTCTATTTTCAAAGCATGATCCTGGTCATTCCTTAAACGCTATTATCTTTTATATCTTTTATATTTATTTTAAACATTTGATGACTGCATAAGTATTTTTATTACATAAAATATTATTCTTTTAAACCTCTCGCTCTAATGTTTTAGAATATAGTCATATTTCAGTACATAAATGTGTAGTGGTGTTAAGATTTTTTATATTTATTAATTTTTAAACGCATTTATAAAAAAAACCATCAGTATAATTTATGTCGACATTATTATAGTGAAATATTTACGATAAAAAATTATATTGATAATCTCTGTGATCCCAAATTTGACAAGAATTAGGCATTTTATTATTCAAAAAATGGGCAAGATTAACACATTTGAAGATAATTCTAAAGATACTGATTATAAGCAATCTTGCCTATTTTTTGAATAATAAAATGCTTTTATCTTCTTCTTAAAAACGTTGTATATAAAAAATTCTTTTCATCTTGTAATTATTTGATTCTAAACTTAACTTAACTAAACGGTATTCTAAATTACACATTTCTTTATTTATTTTAATTTTAATTAAATATTTGAATTGATTTTTTTTAAATAATCGCCTAGTATGGAGCCTTTGGCACTGACGTAACTGGAACATGCAGGCGCGCACAGAAAGGAGAGGGGGGAGGCTACAGAAGCGATATAACTAAATGCTCATGACAAGATGTGGGACGTGGCGATTGAGCGAGAGAAATGACGTGAACTTGTGCTTACCTTATGCCAGGGGTCGGCAAACCGCGGCTCACGAGCCACATGCGGCTCTTTGCCAAATTCCCTATTCACATTTTTTACAAAAATGTATGATTGTTGTCGTTTTAAATCCGCCCATTGCAAAAGTCGACAAATTAAATTGTTCTCCACTCTACACGAGCACTTTTGAAATATTTTTTTTATGGATTTAACAAGCAAAAAGCTATGTAGCTCCAAATTTGTAGGTCTTGCCACCAAAATTGAGGATTTGGAGAGAGAAAAATGTAATTTAATTTCACAACACAACGGAGCGCTCTAAAAGATCTACATAATAAGGTAGATACTACGATGAACAATATAAATAGCATTTAGAGAAGCCAAATAACCGATGAGAATTTGGAGTCACGCCTAAAATTGAAAACTACAATTTACATACCAAACATACAGATACTCTCCAAAGAAATGCAAGGAAGGTCATTGTTCACAATAGTTTTAAGGAATGCGTGAAAATTTTATGTAACTCATTTTCTGTAAAAATTATATTTATAATATCAACAATAAAAAAACTTATATTTGCGTTAGTTTTATTCGCAAAATATTCTTCACTTGATAATTAATAAACAATAACATTCACTGAAATAAATCATATTTATAAAAATATATGTATGGCTCTCGAAAAAAAAATTTACCGTTGTGATACTCATAATTGGCTCTTTTGGTCCAAGAGTTTGCCGACTCCTGCCCTATGCTCCCATGCTGGAGCCTGATAAAGTAAAGTAAATAAGAAAATAGTGTAACAGATACGGTTAGTGATTGTACGTATCCGCAAATCCTTCGTCGATAATTATAGGAATTCTAATTATACTGCGGACATTTTAGTATTATCCAATTATTTCGAAATTCAATGCAATGTTTTACGACTATGTTTTATGGAAGGAAACAATGGGAGTCGTAAAAATGTTGTTTGGACTCCATTAATGGCCTGGAAAGTTGGATCGCAGACTCTCAATAGAGATGCAGTTTTCACTTGTGACATTAATGATGCGGCTTGGCCTTATCTTCAGCGCGCTCACCAAGTGATAATAAACCTTCTTACAGTAAAATCATAGTAGCGCTTAATTTGAGAACAATGTTGGTCTAATTAACCTCAATAAATCGCAGTAAAATATAATAATTCCACACACTTGAGAATTACAATAGTTACCGATAGTCCTAAATTAATCATCATCAGCCGGAGTCCATCCACTGCTAAATAAAGGCATCCCGTAGCAGTGGCGAAGAGTGAAGGTAGGTTATTAAGATTCGACCTAAATACTCCACACTACATTTTGTCAGTCATACGTATATGTTTTCATTTAAATAAGGCTACAATTTACAGATAGTAATAGTTAGTTTTTAAAATTAAATTAAACCTGTGAAAACCAAGCCATAATAGATAGTAGTCAAAAAATACTCGTCAATCTATAAAATATCTAAAATTGTGCAATTAAATCATGCATAACTTTGAATATTTTATAGATAGAATACTACGAGTATTTTTATCTATTATAGTTTGGTTTAGGCAGGGTTTAATGAATTTAAAAAAAATTAACCAACACTATGTGTAATATTATGTATTCTTAATCCAACGAAAAGTATGAATGAAAAAAATGTACACAGTTTTGTCATATTGCCCAAAATTATTATCGTTTGGTTTAGGCAGGGATTAATTGATTTTTAAAAACTAACCAAAAACATTTGTAAATTCGAGAGCTTAATGTCAAACAACACTATCTACAAAAGTGCAACTTTACAGGAGAGCCAAAAATCGTTATTTTAGATTCTTGTAACTCAACAAGGGAAATGGGAAAACAAGGGAAAACCTAATGTTGATATTTTATAATTTATTATGTATTGTACATTAAATTTATCTTGCTTATGATGATGTTAAAATTTATAGGAATAGTTTTTAAAGATATGAAAATAAGGGTAACTTATGTAGTTAATGTTAAACTTTACTGACGATTTAAGAAGAAATTAGAAAAGATTGACATAACGTTGTTTGACTTTCATGTAGCCGGAAATGTAAAATAACATTATCTCAAAAAAAAAAAAACACTTTTTTGTAGATAACGTTGTCTGACTTTAAACACACAAATTGTAGTCATCGTTAAATAAAAAAAAGTATGACTAACAAAGTTTAATATGCAATATTTATGATGTATCTTAACAGCCTACCTCTACCCTTCGCTACTGACTCATAGCTCATTTAACTTATCTCGATCCCTAGTTATTCACTGACACGTTGTCATAGCACGGTTTAACCAGGGTGCTATAATTATTATCCAAAATAAGTGATAACCGATTTTATCTTATGAAAATACTTTATTGGATTCAATTAATTGACAATTGTAAAATCAGGTATTTAACATAACTTATCGGCATGACGTCTACTACAAAAGTCTCCCTACATTGGCTACATGCTCAATATATTGGTCGAATACTCCAAAGGGATTTATTATACTTGCGATATCTTCCCCCAGGCAGGGGCCACAGTGAAAATACCTAAATCCCTTATTAAAATAATCCCTAAAAAATAAAAAAAACTAAAATAAAACTAAAATAAAAAAATCCCTTAAAAACATTATAAATCATGGATTTTATGATGTGAACATTACAATTCATGATACTACGTTCTACACAACATTTTAATTCTAGAGAGATTTCTTATTTGTTGCTTTAAAAACATTCCTTATACAAAAAGGCAAACAATACATCATAATAATAATTATGAAAATATAGCTAGTTCTTAAATTCACACAATAAATTTTAACTTATTCTATTAATACATATTCTAAGGGTATCTCTTATTTAGTTAAGTATATAAAATTATTACTTAAAATACAATTTAACAATAGATCCACCGAACTTCATGGTTTCGACAAACCAGAGGGTTTTAGGGCGTTTATGCATTATGCATAGCGTCGTGGGTCCCAGGTTCGAATCCTGGGTCTGGCAAGTACACATATCGTTTTTCAATTTGTGCATGAGTCAGAGTATGGACCCAATAGGTTGAGCAAGTGGCTGACATCCATTTCTCGCAAAAATAAAATCTGTTAATACAAACATCCACTCTGTGGAGGCCCATATCGTCCTATTAGGATCGGACATGACCGAAAGAAAAGAATGCATTATTATCATTATTATTAACACTAACTACAACAGGCCATGCGCCCTAATGACATTAGTATAGAGAAAACTGGAGTAATACAGTAATATAAGTGAACCAATGGCATAAACACTCAGGTTTCGAGAAAATCACCTAAATGTGTCGTGATCTCACTGGGATCGAACCCGGAGCCCTCGGGTGAGAAACCGATGCATTAACAACGCGATTGACCTTATATTATTATTTTTATTTATTTAATAACGACTGTTGTTTTACATAGTTGCCGGCAGATAAGGTACGTGTCCATCTGATTCATCAGCACGCATTTTAACTGAGATTAGAATGGCAGATATTTAATGGAAATGCATCTCTTTATCGAGTTGACTAACGGTTAAATTTAAAATTAATGCATTTTAATTCAACACATATTCCTTATGAATTCATATTTTTATTATATAGTTATTGAGTTTAACCAATGACATTATGGACGAAGCATCTGGAAAAAAAAATGACACTCACTTTTTTGTCGGGTCTAATAATAATCTGTTTTAACTCCATTACAATAAAGGTGATATTGCTTTAAATTCCCGATGCTTTTTGTCGGGTCTGCCGAATGGCTCGGTTCGAACGGGTTCGCTCAAATTAACATTGACACTAGAAACACTGATCTAACGCCATTACAATAAAGGTGATATTGCTATAAATGCCCGATGCGTGATATCGCATAATGGAAATTGCGTGACGTCTACCTATACATGTGCGAATGTCGTTATAGGCGAATTTACTTGCTAGCTACTGTATTGAGTGCGTTGTCCATTAATGTCATTGAGATTAACAATAAAAATTACTTGGTAATAATTAATAACACGTAAAGGCACATTTTATATTGTATGAAGCAGTGGCGATGGGTGGAGGTAGGCTACTATGATCCTTCATAAATAGTGCTACTCTCAAACGGTGGTGGTTTTAGGTACGTGGAGGTGTGTGATGTTGACAGGTTTGGAGGCACCCTATGAGATACACCGCCATAATAACATGTATTACAATGCAACAATATTAATGTTATCATAATTATTAATTGAAATTTCGAATTTTTTTTAAATGATTGTCTATATTTTTCTACTCTCTGTCGAGACCGCATTGTCTGCTTCATGGAAAACTGGCACTGTTCTCTTCTTGTAATATTTGTATTTATTTCTTCTTGTATGTGCCATCCATGCCCCCCACATCCTGAAGCGGGAGCTCAGGCTAGGTTCTTTGGCGGGCCCCCAACATATGCTAAAGTTAAAGGTAGTGTGACGCACTTGATACATTATCATTATCCAAATCGTATTTTAGGTCAAATTAAGGGTACCTATTCAGTGTATTGCTGGCGATTTGTTGTATTATTAATACATCTGCTTTAAGACGGTACTTCAGTGAAACGGCAAATAATTTTCAATTATAGGTGCGATGAAATTTTGGATTCGCTGGCAATCGGGGATCGAACGTCGAGCTGTGAACACGTCAATTTGTATCGGTATTAATTCTTAAAACGTGTAAAGATTACTAAAAAACGTTACCCATTTACTTGAAAAAGAAAACATGTCAATGAATATATTATTATTGTTACTAATAGAACAATAAACAGAACATTAAATGGACGCATGTTGGATTTATATGACAAATTATATTTCGGTCGGCACGCGTCATTTGCACAATCTACGCATCGCCTAGCCACGATCTTTTTAGACCATGCCTCAACTGAGGTATAGCCTTAACAATCATGGAGTTGTCGAGTATCGACAAAAATTACATTGCACAATCAAATAACATCAACAAAAAATGTTAATGGACATGAAAGAAAATAGCGCCGCACCACAGGCGAGTTTTTTTTTTACTATGAAAGCAAATTTGTGATGTGTTTATCTCAATTATCTGGTCAACCCGCCACGCCGGACCCTCCATAGCCCGGGACTCCAGGATAGAGCCCTGTCAGCTCCCCCCCCCTCTTGTGGGGGCCATGGTGCCACCCTTATGCTACGCATAAGCTGTTTACTCCGATGTGACGTCACTGCTTGGATATAATATACATTATAATGAAATAAAATCTTAGACAGAGAAATTTGCATGTGCGGCTTCTGTGTTATTGATTGTCAGCATTTCTTTTAAGCACGTCCAAGCACGTGCGAGCGCGTAACTGCACGTGCCGACACGCGCCGGAACGTGTTCAATTGACTGGCGCTCGGCATTGAAAGAATAAAAATACATACGTACGGAGGTACTGTTTAAATAATATAATTAACCTAATGAGTATGTGTGTGCAATGCGAAATTGTGTACCTACTGCAACTATCATAAGAAGACGTTAAGTAAGGGATGTAGATTAATATAATATTATTATGAGGTTTACTTTACTAGGAACATTCTTCGCCAATAATTCTTCGGGACAGTTCTTCGCGGCAATAACTCTTCGCAACATATTTTGATAAAATATATTTTTGATAAATGAGTACATTTAATCTATATAATATCTTTACATAAAAGTTTATAAAAAAAGTTCTGCGGTATATTATATAAAATGACAATATAATTATCTAATGATAAAACAAAGTCCACATGAATTTATTAAACATAATATTTTGTATCCAATATAGGTAGTAATCGAGTAATATTTCAAATGTTATTAACCTTTCCGTTTCGATGTTAATAAATTCCATTCGTTCCGGTGATGTCACATTGGGTTTCCGTATTAGATTTACAATATTATAGTAGGTAACTTAAGGGAAATACCCTTAGACTATAAATACATCTAGACGATACCCATTCCATTGCTAAATGAAGCTGCGTGCCGTGTGTTTGGTTTGTGGGCGAGCGAACGCATTCGTATACAAATGTTTGAGACCATAGACCATTTCGCTAGTGCTCGCCCAAAGTGCTCGCACTAGATGCTCAGAATTAAAATATAATTTTCTATGCCCAGAATGGCAGAGTTCTTATTTATACCTCGTATAAGTTGAAAAAAATACGTAGCTAAATAAAGATTTCTTCTAAATTGCAGACTGAAGTATATAAGCATGCCTAAGCGAAAGTCAGTTGGATAAAGCCACGGATAGTATCCATACAACCTCAAGTAAAGGAGTCTCAAGAATTTCTTCTAAACCCTGACCCACTCTCAAGTCCGCTTTGAACTAAAGATCTATGTGTTTTGTTCATAATGAAATGTGACGCTCTGTTTGCAATGTGTATTTATAATAATTTGACAGGTAAATGATCGATTTTTCAAAATAATAACATTTTAATAAGGTGTAATGTTGATGATTATAGGAAAAGGTGAAATATGAAGATGACGAAGTGCATAGTAACTCAAATATTGGGTAACCTAATTTGACCTTACAGTAACGGGGGTGTTAAGACGCCATTATCTGACTGTTGGATAGAATCTGGATTGAATACAAAACGAGATTATGCAATTTTTAATCGCTGAGCCCCTTTCAACAAAAGCATAATTTATTTACTTATTTAAAACAGACACATTGTGCACATAACAAATTATTAATTCAAGACGTTCACAACATGACATTTAGAATAAAAAGGTACAGGTTAATCAACTTAGTAAATAAAAAAAAACAAAGCAAAAAATAATTTCATAGGAAAAGAAATAAAATTAAAAAAAAAAACAAAAATAATTCACGAAAAATAAAAATAGAACAATAAAATAGAATTTAAAAAACGAAATATTCGAATAATGCATCGCTAAAATGTCTACATAGATCTAGGGAGTGCGTTGACCAGCCGCAGAGCCCTCGCTATTAGTGCCTGGTGTTATATTATTGTAGTTATACCAATACAGTTACATAGTAAAACAGAATGAAGCTGTATTTATGTAACAAATTTTAAATATAGTTTATAATGAAGGAATGGAATGTACGTCAAATAGCTCTGGATAAAAGTAAAATCCGTGATAATTAGGCAATCTAATCCCGAGCCAAAATTCTGATCCCGGGATTTCGGGATTACTATTTGACAATCCCGGGATTAGAATTTTTTTCCATTGTTAATATAAAATTTTTATATTTACAAATCACATTGATAAAATCGGTCAAAAATATATCTAGTATAATTTATACTATTTAAGACATTTATTGTAAATATTGTATACGTTCAATCTTGGAAATACATAAATTTTAATGTAGTAAATAATATTGTAATATAAATAATAATGTGAATTTAATATGAGACTGTTGTTTCTGATAGTAAAGACTTAATGAATGGGTTAGCGAGATTTAAAATAGTAAAGCAAATCATGGTGTACTTATGGCCTTTCCGCTTCATAAATCTAATTAGTCAGCCAAATATGAAACTGCTGTAAAACGTAATTGAGGCGCCGAGCGCCAAAGGAGCTCAAGCGCCATTTAAAAAAGTGCTACAAAATGGCCGACAAGTTTTCAGTGATTTTATTTTTTTAATTTTAAACTTGAATGTTGACATGGACAATTATTTTCTAAACAAGGCAAATTAAAAAAATCAAAGTATTATTTTCAATAATATTTAATGAAAAAAATCTATTGGATTCAAAAAAAATGGTGTTTGAGTCCCTTTGGCATATAGAAAAATGAAAAAAGGTGGCACTTGATACTTTTTTTTGTTGCATAAGCTTCTATGGCATTAACATTTACAAAGTCAAATAATGGCATAAATTTAAAAAAATTAATCATTTAAAAAAAATATAATGTAAGGGTTTGGATAGCAATAAAAAAACATTTTGGTATAAACAAATTTTATTATGCCAAAACTGAAAAAATGGTCAAATTTGTTATGATTGTTACATGAGTTTGTTTGGCATAAAATTTGCCTTATAAACATATAACACGTTTTTGCCATTACAGCAATGATTTTAAAGCCTTTGGATTGTTTTTTTAATAATAACCGTCTATATACCCAATATTATTAATAGTACTAAATCGTTACTCCAAACTGGCCAAAATAACAAAATCATTATTCAAATTTAACAGCAACATCATTATTTGTCAAGGATTCGGGTGATATTTTGAATACTTTTTTTAGTGTATATCGATCGTAATTAGATATAAAATAAGATGAAATTAGAAATAAGAGTTATTTTCCTTCATGGAAGTATAAGTTTTGTGGAAATAATTACTAAAATGACGTTAATAACCATACGTCAAAAGTAATCTAAAATATTTTAAACAACAGCGTATGTGAAAGAAAAACGAATACAACATGTTAAACTTACTGTGATTTTCCTCGTTTACAGGTTTAACACATATCGAAACTATTTTTCTAATCCTTCTTGAGCTCATTTTTAGTTTTTTTCTGTGTTGAGAACGTATATTCAATTAGACAAATCTGACAGCTGTTTTGGTCTCGCGCTCTCCATAGAATATTGGCGGATAAGCTTCTGTGGCGTGCCGACATAACGACCAAAACAATTATGCCACAGAAAATAAATCTCTATTGTAAAATATCTATAATTATTTCAGCGATAAGACTTTGTGGCATGATACATATCGATTTATAGAAAAAACCTACATTCAAATGTCAAAAATCGTAAAGTTGGCGCTTCAGCTCCTTTGGCACTCGGCGCCTCGTATGAGATCATGGAATTACTTTGTTAATAGTGAGAAGCATTATTTTTCCCCAATGTTTCTTATTATTATTAATTTATGTGAAAAAATAAAATGAATCGGCAACTTACACATGGGTATAAATCAAACTCAGTTTATTTCTAATGTAGTTATTTGTTATTAAAAGTATTTTTTCTGTTATATTTTCATATTTATTTTATTTTCCATAAAAATTTATAAAAAAATCAATCCCGAAAGTTTCGGGATTATGTTTATCAATTCCGGGATTCATAGGTATCGAAAATAGCTCGGGATCCCGGGATTGGAATCCCTAGTGATGATGTCAATAAAAATTAAATTATTAAAAAAAAATTGGTATAGTACTATGCATACAAAATTTCATTTGCTATTAGGAGTTATCTGTCATTTGATCAAAGTACAATGTGACATACATATTTTGTAGTATAGTAATTAAATATATTGACTATGGCATACTCAAGTGAAATATTAGAAAAAATGTTTTTATTGATGTGTTGCCGAGAACGTTTCATATATTGTACAAAAACAAACGATATTAACTGCATTGCAGATCGGAAACGACAGTAATTATGTCTATGTTAGGAGTAAATGTGCATGTTTACCGGTAATTTTGCTAATTACCGGGTCAAAACGGTAAAAGTAAATAGGGCATCTTGTCGCATTAACCGGTAATTTTACACGCTTTATTCATCGCAGGTGATTAAAAATATATTATTATTATACAACCAACGATAATTTTAATAAACTATTTCTTTTATTCGACGAATAAGATACGAGATTTCAGAATGTAACATTCTATATACTGAATATACACAATTTGAAACCATCCCATGCATATTTTTTTCCCCTACCATGGACATGTCCGATCCTCATAGGATCATATGGGCCTCCACAGAGTAGAGGATTGTATTAACAGATTTTGTTTTTTACGAGAAATGGATGTCAGCCACTTGCTCAACCTATTAGGTCCATACCCTGACTCACACACAAATTGAAAAACAATATGTGTACTTGCCAGACCCAGGATTTGAGCCTGGGACCCACGGCGTCATAATCCAACGCTTAAGCCGCGCGGCCACCGTGGGTGTTATTGGTATATACACACTAGAAAAGAAATGTATAATGAAAATATGGAGATAAAACTATATATGATTTAATGGCATAATTTTAAATATTTTATAGATAGACAACTATTTGTTGACTAGTATCTAATAATAGCTTGGTTTGCACAGGGTTTAATTAATTTTAAAAATAATTAACCAATACTATCTGCACAGTATAATTATTGTGGTTTTAGTTCAATGAAAACAAATATTTATGACTGACAAAGTTTAATGTGTACTATTTATGCCGGATCTTCACACCCTACCTCCAACCTTCGCCAGTGCTACATAGGTACATACATCTTTAATAGGTAAAGGTAAAATATGGTAGAGATGCTGATGTTTATAAATACTGAGTAATTTAACTACTAGGACTTTTTTCTTCGAATGATCTTTCAATAAATTTATATTATTATGAAGTGTTATTAGATGTGTATGTGCTCCACTGGTAATTCCACCTAATCCATTATTAGTTTAGTGCCCTTTTTATACTTAGCAATTTCTTAAGTTTTATCCCGTAAGAAGTAAAACCAAATACTTACAATATTATTGCTCACTTTTTTGTTAAAAAAAATATTTATCCATTATTGTATAAGCTACTCTTTAGTAGATTAACATAAATAATTACAAGATAAAAAGATCTTTTTATATACAACATTTTTAAATTTTCTGTTGAATCATATAAACTTGACTTGACTAGCTTAAACGATCAAAAAAATTTGTATTTGATAGAAATAATACTGAAATGTCATTTTGACACTCATATTGATTTCCATAGTAACGCACGTATATATTAATAATTTAGTTGCTACTGTTGCTAGGATCCCAGACAGAATAATAGTGGATTGAATTACGGATTTCTTCCGAAATAACTTTTAATACAAAACTGAATTAACTGCAAATGAATTCAATTCTACTTAAAGATGGCTAAAAGTATTAAAAATGCATTGGCATCGTGTTCTGATATACAGGCGGACCTCGACTTACGAACGTTCGACTTTCGCACAATTCGCTATTTCGCACATTTCAAAAAAATCGTTTTTTTAAAACGTCGCGCTGGCCGTGGGGTTAAGATATCCCCTTCTCGCTCGCTCACAAGCAAGTGCATTTCTTGCGTCAGTTGCATCCTGCTCGCACCCGTCACTTTGCTTGTGAGCTAGCTAGGATAGCTGATATAGTCTTGCGCAGGAGCGCGTGCGGGCGTGTCATGTTGTGCGTTTTGCTAATTTTCTTCATTTGAAATATTTCACCCTAAAAATTTATAAACATGAGTGAGAAACGGTAAAACTGCAGTGTACGAACAAAAAGAAATCAAGGACTTATAAACTTCACATGACGTTCTAATTGCGGTGAATCTTTTGCTTCAATCGGACGTTCGTATGATACAAACAGGTCTGCTACGATATGTTCAATTTTGAAAAATAAAATTAAGGAATACGTTCAAAATTGTGGAAATACATTATCTTTAAAGGTTGTTTCCAAAAGACACGGCAAAGTTATGGATGAAATGGAAAAATATTTTGTCATCATGGATCGACGACCAACATCAAAAAGATGTCCCTCTGAATATTTCAATTATTCAAGCGAAGGCTCTTAGTTTGTACAAAGATTGGAAGGCTAGAAAAAGAATATTCTAACACGATTTTTCAAGCAAGTAACGGTTGGTTTATATTAAATTCACTGGAGAATCGGTTGATGCGGATAAATATGCTGCAAAAGAATTTATTTCCTCATTATCCAAAATTATTGAAGATGGAGAATATTCCTCTAGCCAAATATTTAATGTAGATGACACAGGTTTATTTTGGAAAAAATGCCTAGTCGTACATTCTTATCTAAGGAAGAATCACTTGCCCCTGGGCATAAACCTTCTAAAAACCGATTGACATTGCTTCTTGGTGGAAACTTGGCTGGTGATTTAAAATTGATGCCAATGTTAATTTACCAACCAGAAAATCCCAGAGCATTGAAAAAGAAGGCTAAAGAATTGCTTCCAGTAATCAAATAAAAAAGCCTGGGTTTACTGCGTTAATATTAAAAGATTGGTTCACTTTACATTTCGTGCCAGCAGTTAAGCAATATTGTAGATTTACTATTTAAAATATTTTATTTAAAATAAGAAAAAGAAGAGTGGCAAACAGTTAACTCTTGATAACTTTTTAAGGGAAACACCCGCAAACCCCACTTAAACATGTCTCTTAAACATCTTATATTTACTTGATAAATATATATTTCAAAATACACAGTTTAATTTTTTTTACTACCCTCTACTTTCGAACATTCAACATTCGCACACCTATTCAGGAACCAATTATGTGCGAAAGTCGAGGTCCTCCTGTATTCTAAAAGTTTTAAATGTCTAGCTAGTTGGGAAGTTAGTTAAAAATCGATTGCAAGATTTGTACCGGACAAATAAGAATATGACCTAAGAAGAACGTTGTAAAAATTAGGCATATGAAAGTCTATTACAATATAATAATGATGTCAACTATTTCATTTCTTGTATATATATTTTTTTTAATATTCAGAGGGGGGGGGCGCAATTATTTTGGGTTGGTTCCCGGGTGACGACTGTCAATATCAATAGTAACGAACAGCTTTGTTTAAATATCAAATGAACAAAAAAGAAAAATAAAGTCAAGAACAACTTTACTGTTCCCGTTTCTGGTTTGCGAATTCGTTTGCCTACAATTATACCCCGTTTACACGTGGATTGATCTGCTGTTGACAATAAGTATCTATTATCGCGGCCATAAAAAAAAATGTATGGGTAAACATGTAGGTATTATCCTGCAGTTGTGAGCTTGCATGCATGAATCAAAAAAGTTTGGAAGCTTGAATTTTCATCTGACAGTAGGATTTCTTCGATCTGCGCCTTCGAAGTAGAACGATAGTGGCGAACCTACCGGCAAAAAATCGAACTACGAACAAATTTTCAGGTTGACCGATTTTCACTTCCTGTCAAATAGTACGAAATAGTACCGTAAAATGACAACATCGCGTCTCGCTCACTCTTAAATATTGAGATTGGAGAGACAGTCAGCACTTTTACGTGAACACAGTTATTGTAATATTTTAAAATACTCACAATTGCTGCCAGTAAATCCATGCACGTGTACAAGCGCTATTAGGGTCGAGAATACCGGATTCAAAACGAGATCTATACCACCTGGAAAATACGACTGCTGTCCGAAAAAAATGTCTTTAGGAACATACGGTTGTTTTTTCTCCTAGCTGACGGTGTTTAATAATTGAAGACCTGAGAGTGAAAACAGGATAAAAACCAAAAAGTCTAAAAACGGTTTTTCGGCGATTTCATATTAAAAAAAAAAATACTAATCGATAAGTTTGAGAACGAGATATACGATGCCGAGATGTTGATCCCCAAAATGAATGAAAAATATTGTTGATACTCTCACATATTTTGTAACATTTTTACTTATAAGTAATAAAAAAATATTTATGAAAATAAATAAGCCAAAAAACGGAATTAATATTCATTTACTTAGTATTTAAAAATAAAATAATATTGAAAACAGGGTAAAAACCAAACACAATTTAATTGATAAAAACATATGTATCTGCAAATTTTGATTATAACATGTTCAAAACCAATTTAGCTATCATGTTACATTCACTTTTTGAATGATAGGATCACACATATTTTTTAAATCAGTTTATAGGCTCTCCTGTAAAATTCACTATTTTGTCTTTGTCCAGTTTTCATTCTCAGGTCTTCAATTATATTAGCCACTGATTTGGTTCTGTTTTGATAATCCAAGTGTTGCCGTAAACTGACAGTGGGTGAAGGATGAAAGTCGATTCTTAGAAACGATCGTAGCTTACAGAGCGATTGCGTTGACTTTAACCCTTTAATTAACCAAAACATAAATACTTTTTTGTAAAAAAGAGTAAGTACATAATATTAAAATTATACGTCAACGCTTTTTATAAAGCATTGGCGAAAAGGCACTTTTGGAAGTTATGCTTAGATTATACTTATAGGACTATAGAAGATAATAATAGTATCATATTACTAAAGATGAATAGTTGCACACTGATGTCAACGCAGAATAATTTGGTCGAATAAAGAACATAAATAACGTCAGTGAGTATTTAAAAATTAATTAAACCATGAACCATAAGAGTTAAAATTTCAATTTAATTTTTTAAATTTCAGTAAATACCACGACTTACGCGAACTTGGAGTTACGTGGTTCTTGATTTTTTTGTGGTGAAAAAAGATATAAATGTTCTGTAAACATCTATCCAATATAAATGATGTGTTCGTGCAGATTTCCACACCTGAAAAGTATTGGTAGCTATCAAATTAAATGTAATTTGGACAGTTTACGTCGTATAAATTCACACGCTTTAACCAAAACAATATTCCACGACACTTCTACTAAATAAACACTAAAAAAACACCCAAATATGGTTACACATGTTGGTTTGTCAATAATTTGTACACGAATTTCATACTCAGTGAAATATTACTATTTGTATCAAAATATTGTAAATTTTCTTGCAAAAATGTTCGTATAATACGTTACTAACTAACCTAAGTCCCTAAATCATATTGTTATGAAGGAATTGCAACTTAAAAAGCCTCTAAAATCAGGCATAATGCTAATTTATTTGTACTTTAGGTATATATCGGATGGCCTTGAATTTATTTTTATAGCATACACATATATATATATATATATATATATATATATATATATATATATATAGACAATCCGTTTAAATCAGGGAACTCAGAAATAATGGGAACTGAAATACAAAACGGGTAAGGCGACAGCAGGTAACCGACTCGAGTGAGGAAGAATCCGTGTTAAACTTACACACCTGTCAAGAATACGTTTTACGTCAAATACTGAAAACTGCTCACGGTTTATGCATTTACACTCATTTAATATTGGTGTATTACACACACTATTGCACGTGCATAATGCGTGCTTCATTTTCATAGGACACTCACACATTCAAAACCCTGCATCAAAATGCGGCGTATTGAATATAGCCTATCGGTATTCTATTTATTATCTGTTCTGTGGTTTAAATACATAAAACTATCGACTTACCAACTTTTGGCAGCAACTTCACGATAGTATTTTAGTGTGCACTATGTATAATAAATATTCCGTCTGAGCCAGGAAGCTGACGGCTGAATCGATCAAGCTAATATAAAATAGAGAATTTTGATCATCAATTAACGTTAACCATGGTTTAATTGTACCTACTATCCCAAAAGGGTTAATATTGAACAAAACCGACCAAGTACATACAAATCCACTTCATACTTGCGTCCATCTCATACATTATCACGACAATGTGGGTACTTAGATACATCTATCTTGTAGAGAAATTTCCATTTTTTATTACGTTTCGTTCGCTAACCAGTTGTTGTCTACGGTACCATCATACCTCCATTATTCAATTCTTTCATGTCCAGTTGAAGATATGTCTTTGTGGACAGCGGTTGACATTAAGTTGTCGCGTGGTTCGATGCGGGGGTAAAAAGTGTACCTACCTACATACATGATTTATCTCGGAGGCAGTGATTGACAACTGTTGGTATGCGGGCGATTGGGATGACGAAAAACGTCGAACCATTTTGATAAAAACTTGGATATTATTTGTAATAAATTAGATAAATCAACAATATTATCTGAAAAAATATAATATAACCAATAGAATTAGAGAATTAGAAGACACAACAGGAATCGAACCTGCGTCTCTCAGAATTCACGCCTACGCGCATTGACCACACTGCTATAGGTATCTTATCTAATTGCTTCAAATTTTAACTAATGGCTCTTACAATAATATACTCTCTGAAGTGCTTTTTAAATTGAGTTAGTATTGGCAATCGGCTTTTGTATTTTAAATCAAAGTAGGTATTAATTACCTCTATAATTACTAACCATCGTCACGGTTCACTCCAAGATTTTTGTTGTAACGTACTTGAACTTGCTAGTAATTGAATTAATTAAAGTGTGTCACTCGTGTATTGCTGAGTGGTATGATTGCTACAATCGTATTCGTTCCTTCATTTGCCGCCCCTAAGCAACGTATGGCAAGTAATCTCGGCTCCTCGAAAATCAAATATGTATTTATTGATTCTTGAATCTCAAGAGTCAAAGAATATCGATAAATCAGAAGGCGTATCATCATTAAAATATTATGTAACAATTATATAATTTGAAAATTATTATTATACTAAGAATTGAAAAAAGATGGTTAATTAAAATATTATTAGCAAGTTCAAGTAAGTTACAACAAAAATCTTGTAGTGATCCGTGACGTCGGTTAGTAATTAAGGTAGGTAATTAATACCTACTTAAAGAACTAAAGCCGATCGCCAATAGTCACTTAATTTAGAAAGCGCTTCAGAGAGTATTGTAAGGACCATAGTTAAAATTCGTCGCAATTAGATAAGATCCCTATAGCATTGTGGTCGATGCTCGTGGGCGCGAATTCCAAGAGACGCAGGTTCGATTCCTGCTGGGTGTCGTATTTTTTCAAAATTTTTTTTTTTTATTGGTTATATTATTATATTTCTCAGAAGTGTTTTCAAATTATGTATGTTCAATAAAAAGAATGTTGCATTCTTAAAAAAAAATAGTTAATTAAATGTCGTCACTGTTCTTGCAGAAGACACTAATTCGAAAAAATGACATATTGAGTTAGTTATACCAAAATGTTCCTTATTTCAAACTTTACCGTCTGGAAACCTTCTTAATAAATAAACAGTCTTTATTTTAAAGTCATCCTTATAAACTCACATGATAGACGATTTCAGACATTTTAACAACTTCAAAGTCAAATTACTCAAAACTAGTATTCTCCAGTTAGTGTGTTCTGCCAGAACAGAGACGATGTTATGTGTTTACGTAAGAAAAATGCAAAGGTGTCGTATCTCTGATATTAAGCCGTAAGTACTTATAATGTTTTTAATTATTTAATCAGTAGCATTGCTGCTGCATTTTTGCCATTGCAAACATCAAGTGTCAAAGACATCTTGTACGACATTTTACTGCAATCAACGCGCCTTACTATTTATTAATTGTGTCATTATATTATTTTTATAATACATCATCAGCTACATAGCTGCTGGAATACCACGCAACCTTATTGGGTTAATGGAGCTACTATTTACTACCATCGCAATGTTTTATAGTGCGTATATCCGACGCCGGTGAAATGTTATACCATAACTAATTAATTCGAGATGTAGAGATCATTAGATAAGGTTGCGAGTTTGATGGATATCGAACAGGCAAAACGGAGTAAACCTCAAATTTTCTGAAAATTACTTGTTTTGATTAAATACAATATTCTAATGGATTCAAGCTGTGTACTATTCCATTTAAGTCGTTGTTTGCGACCCGATTTTCGCCTTTCGGCATCTTCAGGCGCCGTGTACACTCAGCAAAGGAAAACAAACACTGACAACGAACACTCTTAACCTTAGCTTATATAATAAATCAATACAATAAAGTAGGTAAAAACTCCATTACCAACCTGTCAAGTCAAAGGTCATAAAAACAAATTATGAATAGTTGAAGTGTTAGTAAAAAACCTAATTAGTAAAAACCCTATCTTATTAACACAATGCTTACGGGCCCTTTTAATTAATTTTGTAATTAACGTGTTAATTTGCATTTGAAAAGTAATTAGCAAAAACACAATTTTGTGCGGCCCGTAAGCATACTCGATAGCATATTATAATAAATCGTCAAAACCCAGCTCCAGCGCCCCCTATGGGGTGGTATCGCTCACTTTGGGAAACTCTCATCTATATGGTTAATATAATTATATTATTTATTCATATAAATTTACTTAGTGTAAGTATTAGTATTGATGTAAGTTCCATCGATCATATAATTAGAATACTACATCATTAAATCTTGTATTTTTTTCGACCATGTCCGATCCTCATAGTATCATATGGGCCCCACAGAGTGGAGGTTTGTATTAACAGATTTTATTTTTACGAGAAATTGATGTCAGCCACTTGCTCAACCTATTAGGTCCATACTCTGACTCATACACAAATTGAAAAACAATATGTGTACTTGCCAGACCCAGGATTCGATCCTGGGACCCTCGACACTATAGACCGGCGCTTAAGCCACGCGGCTATCGTGGGTGTTCTTGTATAATGTTCATTTATTAAAAAAAGTATTACAAAATCTGCGCTATAAAATATCCGTTAAGCCGGTTTAATTACAAGTAGAATTTGACTAAAACATAATAAAAACATATTTTTTTAGTGCACGAAAATGGCATTGTATCTTTATATACAACTACACCTGAGCTCTTCGAGTTTCGACGGAGTTCGTTCAAAACGAGGACCTCGCGTTTCGAGACAATGTCAAGGGCTGGACTTGTTACAGCGCTGCTGCAGCGGGATGTTCGTCCAAGCACCAATTTGAGAGGTCAAGTGGGCGAGACAGAAGGACCGAGTCTCGTTCTCGAAATGTTCTGAAATTTTTGTTTAAAAAGTAGGTGCCTAGTTAGTTAATAATACAACACATATTACACTGTAGATGTGTTACTTATATACTTTTAAAAAACTTTATAAACTAAAAAAAATCCCGTGGGGGATTTGAACTTACAAGTCACAACTTACATTTTTCAATATCCGGGTGAGTGGTCTTATCAACTAAGATATTGATCTGTCATGATTCATGCGAATTATTGCTAATAACTGTCGCTAACAAAGAATTTGAACTCTAAATAGAAGAAGTATGTACGCATTTTGTATTAAGAATTTTTAGGACAGTTCGATTTTTTAATACAATGATTTCATATAGTATAGTTGTATTGGCAACAAGTTCATTATTTTTTGTTTTCTATTGGCAGCTCCGAAAAAGATAATTAAAATGGCGGCTCGAATTCTGAATTTAAAACTATGTACACATTTACGTGATTATAATATTATCTTATATTGTATTACTTTTAGCTACATACATACAATTGACGACGAAGTATCTTTCCACAGCTGATGTTTATAGCTAAATTTTATATTTAAATATCTGCTTTGATATGACAACTAATTTTATGAATTTATATAGATATATGCTAATTTTAGCAATATCTGTATTTAGAAAAATGTACTTATGTAACTAATTCAGTGAACCTGAAATTATATTTGAATGTCAAAGTAGAAATGTGAAGTAATGAATCTGCAATGCGAAGTCACTTATGGCTAACTTTATCAATTTTTTTGCTTTATACATTTAGGCTCAAACTAAGAAGATTTTTTTCAACATAATTTTCATTACTTATCTATTTTTTTTTTGAATTATTAATAACCATGTCCTTGCTTTTTCGTACAAGGTGGCTGTTAATAATTTTGAACAATCACAAACACCCAGGCTTTGAGAAAAACACATAAATATTGTGTACGTTACTTATAGTCATAATATTTGCAATCCAAATATTTTTTAATTCTAATGGATTCAAGCTCTGTACTATTCCATTTAAGTCGTTTTTTGCGAGCTGGAGTTGCGTTGCGTTGTCAGTGTGTGTTTATCTTTGGTGAGTGTACACGGCGCCTGAAGATGCCAAAAGGCGAAACCCGGGTCGCAAAAAACGACTTAAATGGAATAGTACAGCGCTTGAATCCATTAGAATTTAAATTCAAATTCCATCAAGTATCTTCATTCGATAGTATTAATATTTCAAATATTGTTAATTTAATCTGGACAATTATAATCGAAATTCTCTTATTATTTTCGTTAAATTCGTTGGCTTAGCTTAGCGATTGACGGTACATACCTTGGTACGGTATAGCGTGCTATGCATTTCAATGAAATTTACATGTGTTTTAAATGAGACAATTTATTTTCACCCAACTTAATCTATTGGGTCGAATGCTTATTTTTTTACTAAGTTACCTTACTATAGTATTACTGGTTATAAAACAACAAAATTAATACAAAATACATAATATAACATGTTAACATCAAATACATATTATAATTTATACTTGCAGGCTACATTCTCTAAGAAGCACTTAGAAATCTTCGCAGGTGTGCGCACAACAACTGACAAAAGTTTCATCGCAATCGGATTAATGTTATAGGAATGCATACGAATAGAAGACGAAGATTGTTTTCTAATTCAGAAACCTTCGCGAGTGTGGGCATAATAACTGACGAAAGTTTCATTGCAATCGAATGAATGGTATAGGAACCATACGAATAAAAGAAGATAGAACGAAGAAGAAAAAGAAGAATATGGTTGTACTAATTCAAAAACCTTCGCGGGCGTGGGCATAATAATTATTGACGAAAGTTTCATTGCAATCGGATGAATGGTATAGAAACTAAATGAATAAATGAAGATAGAATGAAGAAGAAGGAAAAGAAGATAGTTGTACTAATTCAGAAACCTTTGCGGGTGTTACCACAACAATTGACGAAGGTTTTATCAGTCAAAGATAAACTTACAATTGTAAAAAAATGTGAATTTGTTACATATTTAATTCCCCAGTTGCGTTATTATTACATTATATTTTATTGTCATATTTAATATGTAAATACTGAGTACCTCTGCTATATGGAAGTACATATATGTGTCTTCAATAACTCTTTGACATATACATGTTCCAATGTACTTCCGTGTAGCGGAGGTACTCAGCATCAGGCTACTGATGCATTTATTTATCTCTAAGGTTTTTTCTAAATGTTTGAATATTTTTGTTGATGTGAATTTTGATTAACGCGATGTGCGATTTACTCATTTAGTGCTGACACCGCGACTGGCGCGTTTGCGTTACCTGGCCATTAGATATAATTAACATAATATTTAAATGAGGTGATTAAAAATTAATTATTAATTAGTGATTGTGTAAATTATCACCATAGGAAAAGTTCGTGTTCGGAAAATTGTACGTGTGCAGTTCGCCGTAACACACTTCACTGTGAAATGTTGCATCGGAAATATATGGTGGTGTATTAAAGATCATCCAACCTCTTTCGGTTGTAAGGTACTGAGATAAAATTCATGTCTAGATAAAACACGGTTCTTATCAGTGTACACTTTACAGGAAGCCAGCGGCAAACAATTTTTGAAAATAGCCGATATACTTGAATATCTGATAGGTTAGGTTGGGTCAAATTAGGTTAAGTAAAATTTGTATATTATTGTCTGCAATGCTCCACGAACAACGGATAATTTTTTCATCTCGGTGCAATAGAGATGACCGTATAGTATGCGGTCAACTCTTTCCGATAAGAAAGCTCACGGCGAACTGTGCTATGCTGAAATGCAATACGTACAACTTACATGTAACCTGAAAAGTTGTAGTGAGAATTTAATGTCAGTGGTATTATCGGAAAGCGTAAATGAAGTTAGTATAAAATTAGCAAAATACATCATAAACAAAGAATCCAAGTTAGGTTTGACGTAAGTTTAACTATATGGTATGATCAATGATCGTTAAAAGTATTCACATATAATATGGCAATTTTATGCCCTATACCCAGTTATAGACAGTTTATTGACGACAGTCATTATTGTCGGAATTTAGTACCGTTTAATTTATGACTAAGGATTCCAATCCCGGGATCCCGAACTAATTTCGATACCTATGAATCCCGGGATTGGTAAACATAATCTCGAAACTTTTGAGATTGATTTTTTTATTAATTTTTATGGAAAATAAAATATGACATACAAAATACGTTTAATAACAAATAACTACATTAGAAATAAACTGAGTTTGAATGAAGTTTGATTTATTACCCATGTGTAAGTTACCAATTCATTTTATTTTTTCACATAAATTAATAAAAATGAGAAAGATTGGAAAAAAAAACAATGCTCGCACTTTTAACAAAGTAATTCCACCAAGATCTCATACGTTTTACGGCAGTTTCATATGTGGCTGACTAATTAGATTTATGAAGAGGAAAGGCCATCACCATGATTTGCTTTACTTTTTAAAATCTCGCTAACCCATTCATTAAGTCTTTACTATCATAAACAGCAATCTCATATCGTCTCTGTTCTGGCAGAACACACTAACTGGAGAATACTAGTTTTGAGTAATTTGAATTTGAAGTTGTTAAAATGTTTGAAATGGTCTATCATGTGAGTTTATTAAGTAATCGTAAAAAGGATGACTTTAAAATAAAGACTGTTTATTTATTAAGAAGGTTTCCAGACGGTAAAGTTTGAAATAAGGAACATTTTGGTATAACTAACTCAATATATAATTTTTTCGAATTAGTGTTTTCTGCCAGAACAGTGACGATATAATATATGTAAACAATAAACTCAATATTGCTTTTACGAAATTTCATAAATGAAAATCTTTTCGATTTGTAAATAGTTTAACATACATTAAAAATTCCACATAATATGTACGATGAAGGTAACTTGAGAATTTGAGAAATAGAATAAATAAATCAAGAAACATTTAGTTAGGCGTTTCAGCCATTTACACCTAAGCTGTCTTCTTTTTATAGAAAGTAAACCATTGCGCACTACCAGAAAATGCTATTCTGGAGATTACTTAAGGCATAATATTCAACGGCCCACATGCTCGTCGTAGGTCAAAATTGAGTTTTTATTGTATTTTCAAACCATGAACCTTGAGACTCCTTAAGCGTTGTAGATAATCTATTTATATAATTTTGAAGCCTTATTATCTTTTATAGTTATTTTAAACATTTGATGACTGCATAAAGTATTTTTGTTACATAAAATAGTAGTCTTTTAAACCTCTCGCTCTAATGTTTTAGAATATAGTCATATTTCATGTAAATACTCCCTACTTCAATTATAGTTTGTCAATTTATGGCTACGGCCGTATGTTGTAGCTTAACCATTGAGGAATGACAAAAGAAATGGCGTATTTCAAAAAAACACTACCTTATTCTTAGGTCAATAATTATTATAAAGCAATCATTATTCATAAGATGTTTATTACACTTGAATGGTCAAAGACATAGCTTATAATAAGTATCTTTAGGATCATCTTCAAATGTGTTAATCTTGCCGATTTTTTAAATAATAAAATGCCTAATTCTTGTAAAATTTGGGATCACAGAGATTATCAATATAATTTTTTATCGTGAATATTTTACAAAAATTATCTCGTCATAAATTATACGAATGGTTTTATAAATGCGTTTAAAAATTAATACATGTAAAAATTTTAACACCACTACACAGTTATGTACCGAAATATGACTATATTCTAAAACATTAGAGCGAGAGGTTTAAAAGAATACTATTTTATGTAACAAAAATACTTTATGCAGTCATTAAATGTTTAAAATAAATATGAGGGATAATAAGGCTTCAAAATTATATAAATAGATTATCTACAACGTTTAAGGAGTGTACAGGATCATGATTTGAAAATACAATAAAAACTCAATTTTGACCTACGACGAGCATGTCCCCCCTTTATTTGTTATCTTTTCATAAATAAATAAAACTGTTTTACTTTCACGTTATTATTTATATTGCAATAGGTATTATTTACATCATTAAACCTATGTATTTCTAAGATTGAACGTATACAATATTAACAATAAAGATGTCTTAAATAGTATAAATTATACTAGATTTATTTTGACCGATTTTATCAATGTTATTTGTATATATAAAATTTTTATATTAACTATGGAAAAAATCCCAATCCCGGGACCAGTCCCGGGATACCGGAATTGTCAAATTGTAATCCCGAAATCCCGCGATCAAATTTTTGGCTCGGGATTGGATTCCCTATTTATGACAAGTTATCGTATTAAATAATAGATAGGTATATTATTTAATTTCCGGAAGCCGGTCATGTGAAACAAATTGTTTTAAGTTAAGTATTATACGAGGGTGGGTCAATAATTCCTTAGAAAAAAGCATTAAAACAGTTTTTATTTTTGTATTTTTTTTTTATTTCTCAAAATAATCTCCTTGGAGCTCAATACACTTGGTTAGACGTTTCTCAATATTTTTTAAACCGTCAGAAAAATAAGTTTTCGGAAGGTCCTCAAAATAAGCATTTGTCCGATCGATGACTTCTTCATTTGAAAAAAAACGTTGTCCACTTAGCCATTTTTTTAAGTTTGGGAAAAGGAAAAAGTCACTGGGGGCTAAATCTGGCGAATACGGTGGGTGGTCGACCAATTCGAACTTCAATTCTTCAATTTTAGCCATTGATCGTAAACATGTGTGAACACGGGCATTGTCCTGATGAAAGAGGATTTTTTTTCCTGTTTAAATGAGGCCGTTTTTCTTCAATTTTGTTTTTTAGCTGGTCCAATAAAGATGCATAATAATCCCCTGTTATTGTTTTTCCTTTTTCCAAATAGTCAACGAAAATAATTTCACGTGCATCCCAAAATACAGTAGACATAACCTTACCAGCTGATTTTACGGTTTTCGCCTTCTTTGGACATGGTTTGCCTTCGCAATCCACTGCTTTGACTGTTCTTTCGTCTCGGGAGTATAGTGGTGTATCCATGTTTCATCTACAGTCACAAAGCGACGAAAAAAATTATCCGGATTGCGTTGCATGAGCGACAACAGGGCTTTAGAGGCCACCACCCTATTGCGTTTATTGTCGACTGTGAGCAAACGCGGCACCCATCTTGCAGAAATATTTTTCATGCCCAATTTGTCATGTAAAATAGAAATGACGCTACCTTTTGAGATCCCTGTAACCTCAATTATCTCACTCAACTTTAATCTTCGGTCACTTAACACCATATCGTGGATTTTATTGATCATTTCTGGTGTAGTCACCTCTACAGGACGTCCTGAGCGTGGTTCATCCTTTGTTGATGTACGACCACGTTTAAATTCATTTAACCAGTTATAAATAGTTGCAAGTGAAGGAGCAGATATGCCGTGAACTAAATCCAACTCATTTTTTATTTCCTTTGCTGTTAACCCTTTTATATTAAAATGTTTAATAACAGCTCTAAACTCAATTTTCTCCATTTTCCATTTTTCCATTTTCCACAAGCAAATTTTTTTTTTAAATGTACGAGAAACACACAACAACCCGACCAATCTGATTGAAACTTCGCAGCACACTGAATCGGTAGTGCCGCTGCATGAAAACAAACCGCTTACAGTACTAGTCGCGCCACCTGTCGGCTTTTCTAAGGACTTATTGACCCACCCTCGTATTATAATGTTAGAAAATGATTCTGTTTGGTGTTGCAACATCCTGATGTATTATAAGTATGAATACTAACGTATACCTACATATTTAGTACTAATAAAGAAAATGGTCATCATCATAAACTGGGGTAGATTCACTACCGGATGAAGTCCTTTTCTAGCTTCCTTCACTATTGAACATATTATATAATTTTAAAATCACTTCTGAGAAAATATATTATAACCAATAGAAAAAAAAATGGTTACATAGTGGTTTTTTAATTTTGTGTAGTATTAATTAATGTCTGTTTAGACTAATGTGAGGTTACTGCCAAAAGTTGGTAAGTCTGGAAATCATATTATAGAGTAATTACAATTTGAAGTTTGACATGCCCTCTAAAATCAGGTATAATTTTAATTTCTTTGTGCTTTATGTTCATGTTCTATATATCGGATAACCTTGATTATATAATCCGTTGTTAACTCTAAATACCTAAATTAGTGACTTACCAACTTTTGGCAGCAATCCTGAAAGAATTTCTTTTAGCTTAAAATGTCCCTCAGAGGCGGACGAAACTGGTCCAGGTTTATTTAATAAAAGTGGAATCAATGCGATAAAATTTGCATTATATTTAAACTAATAAATAAATGCATTTACAATATGAATGTATAATTAAAAACAATACAAGATTTTTTAAAATCTACAATATACTTCTCTTATTTTATTATTTGTGTCTGAAAACATAAAATGGTGCTGAACATATTATATTTTCTCACATAATTAGTAGTTTTCTATCCTATTAAAATAGTTAATTTGTTACTTACTGGACAAATATCTATATTCGCAGTAAAGTAGTGACAAGACTCCATAGCTCGGGGTTCACAATATATTGTTTTTCAATCTCGTGTTTCGAAACAAAGCAAAGATTTAATTTGTCGAGCGTATGTCTAGAAACCATTCTTCGTAAAATAAAATCTGTTTATATACCCTCTGTGCGAGCATAGGTCAGCGGTGGTGAACCTATGGTACTCGCGGAAATTCTACTGGTACGTGATAGAATTGTAGAATTTTAAAGAGACCCGATGGCACCAAAACCGACACGGAATTTGTACCAATATTTTTTTTTTTGAAAAAAAGGTGATTAAGAGAAAGGTGAAAAAGATTATTTTTTGAAGGAAAGTTGCTAAAAATAGTTCTCGTCTTGATTTTTGAATGCAAATCGACCGTGTTTAGGAAAAAGAGCGTAACCCACACAGATAAAATTTTACAGGAGCGGCAAAAAACGTTTTTTGAATGATTTTGGTTCAATATTAATATAAAAAATACGCACAGACATTGGGTGCATGATGATTGATAATTTGGTGTAATATCTTTTTGATCTACTAATAATTAAAGAAGTTATTACAGAAAATCATTAAAATTGCGGGTAAATGCTTTTTCCCTTAAATTAAAACTTAATAAAGCTCAATTAAAACCTGAATTTAGATAATAAATCGGCATTTGTGGCTTAATTCCTTTTTACAGAACGTGTATTTGGTTGTATACATTGTTAATATTAAATAAAAGCACTTTTCGAAAAATCGAAGGTTACGCCATTTTTTCTAAACACAGTCGAAATTTTGTTAAGTAGTAAGACGGACAAAAATTGAGAAGCTTTAAAAATCCCTTAAAGACCCGGGTTTCGATTATCAGCATCTTCAGGCACTATACGCACTCAGTAATGGCAAATGTACACTGTCAACGAATACAGTTGACCATCGCTTATAAAATACATCAATACAATAAAATTATGTAAAATCCTTATTATCTACTATGTAATGGAACAAGTATAGGCTTTTTAATATCAATCTTTTCAGAAATATTTATATTTTTTTTAGTCTTGTATATACGTGGTGAGCTTTGAATGAATTTTTTTGAATACATTTCTATTCTTATATGATGCAAAATTATATAGATGCTCCCGGCCCCTTACAAGGGACACAGAAAGATAGTGGTTGTTGGATCTGGAGGCCTGCACGCCGCTGGTCGCGCCCTAGTTTTTGGATATAGCGTCGATACGAATCTTCAGAGATTTCCACCGTGCCACCATCCCAAACCGCCAATAGCTGCAGCTCCTCGCGATGGTATAAATATAAGTGCATCACCCGCGAAGCGTCAGTACGGGCTGATTAGCCGTTCGGTTAGCAACCAATCTCTCCTCCAAACCGGTCACGAAAAAACAACAAAAATAAATAAACTAATATATCGTATAACACGAAAATTAAAAGAATCTATCTTCTCGGTCTCGTTTGTATCAGGGCGCCAGAAGCTGTGCTGGATAAACGACGTACCTCAGCGGGCACGGTGTAAATGACCTGAACGCAGCTAACTGGTCAACCTGTGAAAATAAATCGGAAACAAATGATATAAACGAATTGACATTCATTGCATATTATTTTACCTTCTCGTTTTATGCTACCCTGATACTTTTCTGCTGTGTTTCTGGGAAATAGTCTATGAGGAAAATTAAAAAATATATACCCGGTCAGTTTATTATTTCCTGATACACGTGTGTATAACGATTTTTTTGGATTGAACTATTTTTTTAGTTTTGTTTTTTTATTGTTACGAAGAGCAGCCTGTGGTTTGAATCCAGCCTAAGAATTCACAGAAGATTATCAAGTAAGTTTTTATTATTTTTATAAAAAGCGATAAACAATTAATTTTAAATGTTAAAACACTGATATTGAAATAGTATAAATGCGCATAAATGGAAGACAGAATAAAGCTTTCTCTATCAAAAGTAATTGTATTTGAAGAAAATTAAAGATTTATTTTTTGAGATATTCATTACATATTTCACAATATTTTAGAAATTGCAAAGATTTTCATATACTAAAAATAAATTATGAATACAAACCGTTTTGAGTGAACCATTAAATAATATTATAAATTTCCAAGGGGCAAAAAGTTGGTACCTACATATTAATTTAATAAAAGTTTTAAATGAAGTACCATTGCGCTGTGTTAGCTTGTAAAATACTAAAACTTTAAAGCTCATTATAATATAACGTTTGCCAAAAAGTCGTTTGATAATATCATTATCTACAAATACACAATACAAAGACAATTTTTTTACTTAGAGTATTTAAAAGTTTTTTTCTTACCTTACAAGCACCAACATAATAGAGATAATATTGTTATACTGTTTTATGAGGCTACGACTTTAGCCATTCGCCCAAACCATTGAATCATTGCACTGAATTAAACATATTGATATATTGAAAAAATATAAAATAAATTTTTCTCTAAAATTATTACATTTTTATTATCTATCGATAATAAAATAATCCATATTTATTGGTAATTTTTCCACTTAAGATTAAAAATTATACACAAAAATAAAATAAAACCATATAAAGTTACCTATTTATATAGAAAAAATAGGTAGGTATATAATAATATCTAGATTTTGTAAGTACTATAATGTTATTTTAAATTTAGTGATAGCATAGTGGCAGAGAGCTTGTGTCTCAAGCTGTATGTCCGGGTTTGATCTCCGCGTTTATCAAAACATACACGTTATTTTTCAACGTGTTTTTGTTCATAAAATGACTAATAAAATAATAATTAATATCAATTAGGTACATGTTTATTATGATAAAATCCAGTTTGCGAATGCAAATAATATGCTCCGGTTAGGGTCGAAAACGGTAAATAACCTTGTTTAAACGTTTAAATATTATGGTCCGAGCTTTGCACTATTAAATTGAATTTTAAGTAATATAATATATAACACACTTTTAACAGATTTTTTTTCTTTTGGTCTCGTATCCATTTTCGGAAGTTGGTAATGATTTTTACCATCTTTTCCATGAAATTGGGTAAATTTTGGTAATACGATTTTGTGGTTTGAATCAGTTACCTATAATATGCAGGTACTTATCTCGATTATTAGTCGACGTCGGGATATCTATAAATTTTAGTTTTAAAGTAGGTTCTTGCACTTGCTAATATTTTTTTAAAATTCAAAATTGTATTGTATCTGAGGTGTTTTCAAATTAAGTACGTATATTCAATAAAGAATGTTATTTTCTTAAATCTTGTGAATTATTCTTTGAATGAAAAAATACTGTTTTTTTACAGCATAATAATTTGACGAGTTCATTTATCTACGCAAAATCATGTGAAAATTTACTCACATTTTTCTAGCTACCTCAGATGAGTTTATTATCCGCAGACATATTAACAACAACCTTAGAGGGTAATTATACGTTTTTAAAGAATTTCAAATTATGTATATTGTTCAGTATATGTTAATCTGGAAAACTAAGACTATACTAGATGCCCGAAACAACTCCCTATTGGAGCAGCAAATAATGTAGTGTGGTGTGAGATTTGCTATATGCTAGTGAAAAATTAAATTGGTTTTGTGGTAACTAGAATAATAATAATATATGCTTAGGTATATATTAAAAAAATATATTTATAAATTCGTTAATAACGTTTAGCTTGCCCACTTCATACGAAATTTTGTTAAATAGTAATTCTTAGATAGCCAAAAAAAAACTGAATACAATTTTAAGTCATTAAAAAAATCTAAATGCATTAAAAAAATCTCAGCCCATTCATGTTGGTCCGATATATTTTAAAATGTATAGAAATCAATAACGTATTTAAAAAAATGACACATTTTGACATTAAAAAATAAATTGTCATATACAAGTATTTTGTATGCAAGTGACAATATATGAAAAGGTCCAGTGGTTTCCAAACTTTGTGTTACTACGCCTCCATTTAAAAAAATCCAAGATTAGCGACCCCCACTCCCTTTATTCCATTAAATAATACAGACACATTTATTTATACGTCTACAAATGTACTAATACAAAAAATTAAAAAAAAACTTAATTAAGAAAATAAACAAGGTTTTACTATATATCCATTTTTACATTTATTTGTTTTTCATGCGATTGATGTGCTTATTTATTAGCACAAAGTGCTCTTTTTCTACTAAATGGGCCTGCATTGATTTATTCACCCAATTTTAACCAAAGAGACAATTTTAGCAATAAAGTTATCGTTCCTAAACAAATTTGTCTCTTCAATATGATTTGACTATATTATATAATTTTTTCATGAGTTAGCTAGCGCACTTCACAATAGTACCTATATAGAAGTGAGGTATAATAAAATTATATCTTCAGACAGGTTTGCAAACAACCTTTTATAGGACTGTTTTTTACTTGTGCACTTGCAAACTGCAAACCTGTGGGTACATTTGTGTCAAACTTTTCGCGTCTTCCAGTTTGGAAATCGTTAATATAGGATGTTCGTTTGTTTTTTTTTCTTGTATAAAATTAATGGATATTAGAATAATGCGTTTTGAATTTGGAATGATTAGATATAATTATAATATACCGGGAAATATCCATGATGGTTATCGAAAAGTCTAGTAGTCTTAACCTAGATATTATATGTCTAGTTTTTGATAGTTAAGTGGTTAACTATGTAAAAATGCAGTAGAGTAATAAGATTGTCTGTGAACCCGTATCGTTGGAATATTAAATTTTAAAATCTCGTGACAGTTTCTGTGATTGATTTTAAGATTACGGCCGGAGAGTGCAACCGCCGTATTCAGTTGAGAGACATTTCGAAATCTGATTAACATTCCTCACGTATTATTATTAGTTTGAACTTGATTTCATTAAACTACTTTCGACCTTCAAAAGACGCCATGAAAATTCCTTTATAGATATTAATAATGAGTACTGCAGAATGAAATGCGATTATGATTTGATCTCAATACTCGATACTTTTTTTTATTTTTTAAATAATTTAATTATCTAGAAAGGCAGTTTGGCTATATTTTTCGCTTTGGAAAGTATTATTTATTTGTGTATTTATTTAGAAAAGAGCATTACAGCATTACAGCGATTGGCCAATGCGCCATAATATATAATTAATATAAAATTATAAAAATGACTTCATTACAAAATACTACAAGAAAATAGAAAATACAGTATATGCTTATGTAGATATTGGAGTAAAATGATAAAAACAATTATAAATTTAACACATCCACAAACATGATATAATAAATAAAAAAACAAATCAACCTTAATGGTGCCATCAAATCAGTTAATCGCACGATACACAGCATCATGAAACATCACATCTATTCTGCGACGAGATATCATGAAGACCTTAGTATAATACTATAAGGAAAGAAAAGGAGAGCAGTGGAGTAGGAACAAGACCCTACTAAATTAGGCCGCGGTACGAAACTGTGAATTTCGATCGTAATACTAGTTATTGCTTAGACTTTATATTTATAAAAAAACTTTTATATAAAATCCGTTAATTAATAATAACTGATGCCCACAATGGCTGACTGACTTACGCGTTGGCTTATAATATCGTGGGTGCCAGATTTGAATCCGGGATCTGGCAAATACACTTTTTTTCAGTTTGTGTTTGGAGTAGGAGTATGGATGGAGGATCAACAGGTTGAACAAGTGGCTAACATCCATTTATCGTAAAAAAATCAGTTAATATAAGCCTCCATTATGCGGAGATCCATATGATCTTATTATAATCGGAATAAATAATATGAACGAAATATGCTTTCAAAAATTTTCACTCACTGAGAACAGATTACCGTATTGCATTCGAAGCTAAGCAATACCTAGCACTACCATCAAAACTCGCAATTTAATGCTGCGGTCTGATTATAGACAGTTAATAAAAATAAGATTTTCTTTGCTAGTGGTTCAATATCATTTCAAAAATTCGTCAAACGATTACTTTCTGACTCTTTCTACAAGGCATGATCACTTTTCGCTCCCTTAAATCTTTTAAATCACTTCTGCCCTTGAGATTTTTTCGCCAGCTATCAATCACGAGAGATGGTTTCCAATCCTGGCAATATAAAAAAATACATTAATTATATGCACCTATTAATTACATACGTGGTCGCAGACAACCTATTCTGGGTGAGAACTGTTTACTCGTGTTAAGCCTATCAGGGACCATTAGCGAGGGGTGCAAGACTAATCAATGCGCTCCCCAAAAGACAGACATTTTCAGTGATGTGCTATGTATTTTGTTTTTGAAACTTTATTTTACTCTATAAAATTGTTTATGTTTTATTTTAATTTTTTCTCCTTCTCTCTTGTGAGGGTGATGTTTTTGTTTTGATGTAAATCTCATGTTTTGAATTTTGATTTTTATGTTCACAATGTTTTGTTTTCTTAAGTAAACATATAAATATCCAAGGCATTGGTTGTCTGATACGATCGATCCAGGATTGGTAGACTTACTACGATTTAGTCGCCAAACTTTAAAAAAGAAATAAGTTTGTTGAATATGATAGTAATATCAGTAAATTTATCAAAGTCTGTATGAAATTATTGCAATATTGACATATTTTAACATTTCAAAATCTGACCGACAATACCGCACAATAAAAATGTGTTTCCTTTTTTTAAATTTCGAATTAAAAAATCAACGGTTAATATTATTGTCTCCTGTAAAAAGTCGTTTTTAGATTTATGAGGCCAAGACAGACCGAGGAAGGATGTGATTACAAGCAGTCAATATTACAATACAATTTAAATGATAATAACTCCACTTAATATTAAGAATAGCATTGGATGTTATATCGTACAATGGCGAGAAAGTGTCAAGAGTTTTTACACGGAATACTTCAGTGGACGCATTGAAGAAAAAATGCACTCAATAAAATGTGACCATTTGCAAATAAATAAAATCGATTATACTACTCCCGATAAAAAACCTCTGATGGAAAATTCTAATTATACATACAATGCAGTCTAAAAAGCAGCACTTTTAACGATTTACGGTACGCACCCAAGATTTAAAAAAATATAGTTAAGAACTTACTTTATTCTCAAGTTCGATTATGAATCATCTTCCTTCTTTCTTTTTAAATAACAGTATAATTATATTAATACTATCGACCGAGGTACTTGATGGATTTAAGTTTTGTATTATTCCATTTGAGTAATTTTTTGCAACCCGGGTTTCCCCTTTCAGCATCTTCAGGCAATATGTGCACTCACCTAAACGTCGCTATAGATTGGTTTGTTGAATATCCGTTTTTGTCGAAATCGATCTTTTAATGCATAATGATTTTTTGTATCTAAATGGACCAGAACCATCATTTTCTTTAAATTACATTGTAATGAATACATCATTCATATGCTGTAAAAACAATAATTTAAATACTTCCATGTATTTAAATATATGATAATGCAATTTATTTTTCGTCTCCTGAACATTTGACATTTGGTCTATTCGACAAACCAATCCTACAGCGAAAAAAAGGTAAATACACACTGACAACGAATCCAATTAATTCTAACTTATTACAATATAAATTATTACAATAAAGTAGCTAAAAACTAATTATGAATAGTTTAAGTGTTTGTAAAAAAAACCCTATCACTAATAATACAATCAATAGGCGTCTACATTGTCAAAACCCTAATAATAGACTATTAATTAATTTCATAAAACGCAATTTTTTTTACTGCTTATTCCATTTTTATTATTTAATAAATCTGGGCCGGTTTAGTCCGCCTCTGCCACATCTGGAATAAGTACTAAAAAAAATTGTGTTTTATTAAATTAATCAAAAATACAATGCATTTCCACCATTACTATTGACAGTTATCACAATAAAAGAAACTAATAATAGATCATCAAATAATAATCAATAATATTACTATATACAAGATGTGTAAAATCGTCAATACTGGGAAAACACTGATAGCGTATTGGGAATGTAATGGAGTTAACTAATGAGATAATATCAATAATATCAGTCTTTAAAAAGTTATATTAGATAAACAAATATTCTTACACGCTACTTTTTTTTTTAATATAACAAATCAACAAAGTATAATTACTACATTTTCATCTATAATAAATATCTACTTTGAATTAAACATAAGAATTCAACTAAATTAATAAGGTAAATACTAGTCACCCGATACTGTTCCATATAAAAGAAAATATGGCGTGGAAAAAACTATTTGTATAGTGAAAATAAAATATGTTTAATATTAATTTTAATTTTAATAAATTTTAACAAACAAAAAACTAAACCAATATTCATAAACCATATTCAATAAACAATTCACAAGATTTGAGAATGTAACATTATTTTATTCAACATTCATAAATTGAAAACACCTCATATATAATATATATATATATACACCTACTAGAAAATAATTACAAGATAATAAGAACTTTTTATATAATATAACGTTTTCAAATTCTGTTGAACCATATAAACTTGACTTGACTAGCTTAAACGACCAAAAAAATTGTACTTGATATGTCATATTGATTTCCATAGTAACGCACGTATATATTAATAATTTAGTTGCTATTACCTTAGGCTAACAACCGATAATGGTGTTGAAATAACTTTTCATACAAAACAGAATTAACTGAAAATGAATTCAATTCTACTGAAAGTTGGCTGAAAATATTAAAAAATGCATTGGCATCGTGTTCTGATATATCATAAAAGTTTCAAATGTCTAGCTAGTCGGGAAGTTGGTTAAAAATCGATTGCAAGATTTGTACCGGACAAAGAACTACCGGAAAAATAAGAATAGGTACGAGCTAAGAAAAACGTTGTAAAATACGTCCGATGGGATATGAACTCATATCCACTGGATTCGCGCCAATGAATTGAGCGAATTTATGTCCTAATTACGGTATCATATTAAAAAAAAAGTACTGACAATTTTAGTATAAGTTTTAAAATTATGTATGTTCAATAAAAGAATGCAAGTAGGTACGTTATAACTAAAATTTGGAGAGATTCTGATGCTGATTTGTAGTTAAATGTACTGTATTGGGATATAGCCTATCGGAATTATATTTATTAATTTGTTCTGTGTATATATCTGAGGTATTTTCGAATTATGTATGTTAAATAACAAAATACTTCATTATTCACTAACATAATTAAACTTTACCTAGTTATTTTTAAATAATATCATGTTTTTCCATTAAGAAATAACAGTAAAAAAAATATATCGAGAGAAACTATATTTATACCATCGAAAATACAGATATGGCAAATGTACTCTGTGTGTTTCTAGGTAACGAATAATTATTTGATTTAAGCTATCATTAAATCTGTCTTCTGAAATAACGTAAATCGATATATTTTATGACCTAACATTGATTAAGAATACAGTTAATCTGCTCAAACATTTTGTCTGAAAAATGATAGATTATTGTATAGCGAATCCAATGTGCAGTCATAAAGTTTTAATACCACAGTAGTTAAACTAACCAAGTAATAAAGGTAGAGTGCCCAATTATTAGGTACGCTTTGTATTGAATTTATCTTGAATCGATGGATTCAGGGCTCGGAATGTGCAATTATATAGATCGATTAACATTTATCTTTTCCGGGAAATTTAACAGTACCCTACTGAACCGGAGTAGCTTGGACTAAAAACAATATGAAGAAGTGGGGATACTCCGATGATGACCGATGGCTGCGGAATATGCGAGGAACTGCACTGTCGATGTTTAAAGCCAATGACGTGGCTATCGATTGTGAGTTTAATTTAACGAATTTGGTCTGCTTTATAAGATCTTTATATGAACGATATAGAATTCTTTTTTTATTAATTACTATTTAATATTGTCCTTATGAGCAGTTAATATTCTTCACCAGCTATTCCTGGGGTAAACTGAACAGATTGCTGAAACTAATGAAAACCCCATCGTATTCTTCGTTTAATTTGTTCTATATGACGGTGTTATTCATCTTTAAGTCATCCTCTCTCTAAATCCCATGGCCAAAGAATTTAAGAGTTTGTTACATAAAGCTTATCGAAAACTAATCTGACACCATATTTCATGAGCATTATTTTTGAACCACTGATTTTAAAGTGGACGTTTCCGCTGCATAGATACAGAAAGACCCATATCTGTATGTACGAGATGGGTTTATAGTCAACATTATGTCTTTCTATATGAAATTAATTTATATTAAAATCTGCCTTCTATATTTTTTCTTTCTGACGATTAAACCTGTGTCTCGGCATATTCCAGCATCTACCTCCATACATATTTGTCCAAAGCCGTCCCGTCAAAGTCCTTTCCTCCAGTTTAGGGTGTTCAAGATATTTAAATCTAACTTGATACTCTGTCTCCATCCCGTATGAGGTTAACAAGGTTTTTGTGTGCCTTTCGGCTACCTAAATATCAGTTTTTTTGCCATGCATGACTCGTCCAGTATGTGTACATGGCCCAGTCATCTTTAGTGTACGATATGTGTAGTCTCGTATAAAGCGTTCATCTTGTTAATGTATCTCCGTCGCACTTACTATGTGTTATTGATGGGTCCGAAGAAATCCGCTCAAATGAGCACTATTTTCATGTTTTTTGTCATGCACCAGGTTTTCGATCCACACACGATAACTGATCTTGTTAGTGTCTTGCTTTAATTTTAATTTCTAGTCTACTATCACAGACAATGAAGAATCTCAAGTATCTACACAAAATGGTTGATCCTCTCAAAAGCACCGTAGTGAACCCTGACAGTATCACAAGGTCTGTCCAGCTTTTTTAATACAACCGTATATTTGGTTTTCTCCGTTTTACGCATTTTAAGGGCGGACGCGCTCAGTGTGGGTCAAAATGGAGTTTTTTTTCTATTTTTCAAAGAATGATCATGGACATACCTTAAACGTTGTAGATAATCTATTTATATAATTTTGAAGCCTTATTATCCCATATATTTATTTTAAACATTTAATGACTGCAAAAAGTATTTTTATTATTTAAAATAGTATTCTTTTAAACCTCTCGCTCTAATGTTTTAGAATATAGTCATATTTCAGTACATAAATGTGCAGTGGTGTTAAGATTTTTTACATTTATTAATTTTTAAACGCATTTATAAAACCATCAGTATAATTTATATCGACATTATTATAGTGAAATATTTACGATAAAAAGTTATATTGATAATCTCTGTGATCCCAAATTTGACAAGAATTAGGCATTTTATTATTCAAAAAATGGGCAAGATTTACACATTTGAAGATAATTCTAAATATATTAATTATAAGCTATGTCTTTGACCATTCAAGTGTGATAAACATCCTATATATAATGATTGCTTTATAATAATTATTGACCTAAGAATAAGGTAGTGTTTTTTTGAAATACGCCATTTCTTTTGGCATTCCCCAGTGGTTAAGCTACAACATACGGCCGTAGCCATAAATTGACAAACTATAATTATTGATTTAGGGAGTAAAATGATGTTAACGCGCGTGTTTGAACATATACCTAACCGATTTTTTTTAAACGGTCCCCCCTTAATATATTTTATACGTGTCTCGTTCTCTACTCCACATTTACATAATTTCTCCCATGCATTACAAATGGACACATTGATAAATCAAGACAATTAATAAGGTAATTTATTCAATATCTTCCAATTTATTTTCGTGCAATTGCCATTTTTAAGAAAAAAATTCGATATTTTACAATGATAATAGTCTAATACTATTATTTATCATCGTCAAGTATATTAAGGTAACTTATTTTACTTTGTATAATATAACAGCTATGTCATAAAGTGATTCATTTTCTATTATTAAATCCAAGAAGCATAAAGCGGGAATAAAATAATATGGAAAATTTAATGCATTTCATAATTCAAATTTATGATCTCTTTTGAAGTGAAAATTATTGAGAAGACTATAGTCAGATAGTCAGAGTAGAATATTATACTACTCAAATACAATTGATATCTTAAGGCATATAGCCATTTTCTGCAAATAATATATTTCTGGACTCAGAGGAAAAGTGTCGTATTTCCAGATACTAATATGTTTAATATAACATTATTAATATACCTTCTCGCTAAAAAATACAGTCATTCGCGCATTTTTAAAGAGTTCAACTTTCCGACTTATGGGTAGGTACATGGTGAAAAAGAGACTTCTGCCATCTGTGGTAATATTGATCTAAGTGTTACTAAAAATTATTCTCATATTTCTTATGAATCGGGAGCACCAGTTGTTGTTTTTTCTCCTAAAGTGTAGAACTAACCTGCCATTGGTAATGTCAATTAGGAGGGTAATAACTGTTCAATCAAATCGCTTTGGATATTGATATATTTCACTTAAGTGAGGGTGAGTTTAGGTATATGTAAGTTTTTTTAAGATAGTCAACCAAGTTCACCCGGTGTGCTTGTTAAATTATTTTTACTTCTCATGTTATTGTCTGTTTTTTTATTTATTTAAATATTGTTATCGCTTATTTTTTATGTCATGCCGTGAACGCCTTTAATTTTGTTATTTGTCATAATGTCAAATAAATACATTTGAATTTTAACATGACTAGATATTGAAATATTCCACTCGAGTGAGATGAGTTTATGTGGAGGTTAATAAATTATTCTAGAGACACGGTACACTTAGTACTTATTTGTACTTACTTCTCACGATTTTTTACGTAAAACATTTTTAAAAATCACAAAAACAAACAATGTAGTTTTGTACTTATTTTCGTTATTTTTCATTCCATGTTGTGAACGTATTGAATTTATAATTAATAATGTTTGCACCATGTAAATAGATAAAATTTAACATACATAATTTTGAAAAACACTTTCTGAGAAAATATATTATAACCAATAGAAAAAATCTTTTTGAAAAAAGTAAGCCACCCCGGCAGGGAATCGAACCATGCATCTCCTGGGTTTACGCCCCGTCCGTCGCATTTACGTCTATGCTACGCAGTGACATACTAATTGCGACAAATTTTAACTATTGGCCTTTTTTAATACTTACTCATCAGCGTTCAAGCAATTATTCGTTGAATAAAAGAAATAGTTAATTATTAATTATTAGCAAGTTCAAGTAAGTTACATCATAAAAAAAATTGGTAAAAAAAATATGAAAATAACTATTAATTTAATAATAAATATTATAAAATTATGTATGTACAATAATCAGAATGGTACATTCTTAAATATTGTGAATTATTCGTTGAATAAAAGAAATAGTTAATTACAAATAAAATTTAATTTTAATATTTGTATTTACTATGGACATGGCAATCAGTAGAATACCTTTGTTCAGACCTGGGGAAAAAGACTATAAATCAATATAATCAGATACGACGCTTTACTTCTGGGTTCCTGGTTTAGCATACCATCTTACTCAAATAATGAATCTTTTTTCACTTGTATGTACACTTAGATTTCGATAAAATCTGGAATAATAATGCAATATCCCAAATTTTCCGGGAATGGGACGACTGGCCTCCGGACAATTGGACGCCGCACTGTCGTAGACACGTATACAGAACGTAGACGAGGTATTTTAATCAGTTTCTATCTACTACTCAGTAGTTTGAATTCATTTTACTCTTAAAATAATGTATTCTTTATTGCGGATTGAGAATTACCATGCCTAAGGCTTTATACAAAAGAAAAAACTCTTTTTTCGTTGGAACTTAAACATGTGCTCGATTAAATCATTGTTTACGTCTGCATATTTACATTCTCACCAACTATTAAATCGTAATATAATCATTTAAATATAAATAATAATATTGAATATTTATTTTTATTTTTTAAGTACCTAACGTCTATTTATTTTCGAATTCCGTGGCGTCCAGTTGTCCGGTGCCAAATCGTCCTAGAGCCAATTTTCCAGTAACAAGTTTTTATGAAATGGAATTAAAAGTGTAAATTTGTTGCTTGTCTTATAGTTTATTTTGAACAAATAGGCAGAAGTTTTGTTACATTCATTAATACATGTATTCATGGGAAAAAAGTAGATAATATATATTTAAAATTTAACTGGCACCTCTTATAGAATATTCATACTGTAAATCCAATCCACGGTCTTAAACTATTTATTTATATAACAATGTTCATCGGAAAGTTGAGATAAATAAATGCACTGCAAAAAAAATCATAAATGATCTTATTAATGTAGATGTTATCCTGTTTAATAGTCATCTGTTTCGACTGTTTTAATTCGGTTGATAACTGGTATACAAAAATAAAATATTAAAATATATAAATAAAAAAATATATGAGGACTACGCCACTGTTGTGAACGAGAAAGTAAACTTATTACCACGTTTTTCTTAGCTTGTATTCTTGTTTGTCCGGTACAGATTTTTTCTTGTGCAGTACAAATTTTTTAACTAACTTCCCGATATATTTATCTATCAGAACACGACGTCAATGCATTTTTTGAATACTTTTGGCCATCTTTAAGCAGAATTGAATTAATTTTCAGTTAATCGTTAAAAGTAATATTTACTACTCACAATTATTGGTTGCTAAGGGGGTCCTAGCAACTAAATTATTAATATATACGTGCGTTATTATGGAAATCAATATGAAATGTCAAAATGACATTTCTGTATTCTATAATATTTATTCAGTATTTCTATCAAGTACAATAAAAAGTTTTTATTAATACATCGAATTGTCAAGTTTATATGATTCAACAGAAAATTTAAAAACGTGGTATATAAAAAGATCTTTTTATCTTGTAATTATTTTAACATTTAATATCTCCTATATATTATTATCCTAAGAGATTTTGGAAAACGCACTAATGGCTCATTTAAGCGACATTTTATTGTTATTTTTACATCTTCACTTCGAAATGTGCGCTACCGATTCATCTACCGTTTGAATTGACCACATTTCAGAAATTTTCAATGATTTTACAGGTACGTGACGTTTATATCCGATATTTTCTTACATACCGTATACGATTCGCCATATTTCATTTAACGTACAGCAGAATGACGTCTTCGTCGCTTAAGACCTTCTAATCCTTTATTTGACAAACGGATTCGATTATTTTTATTCAAATATCGTAATGTAGGCATTGGCGCACTTTTTTCCGGTGAAAAAAATATAATCTTCTTACAATTCACTACGTAAATAAAAATCTGACAGGCGCGTCCTCCACTGTCCGCAATATCATAGATAACGTGATATTCCAAATTTGATTTTTTTAAATACTTCTTTGTGGCTGTTCACACACTATTTTTTTTATTGAATAATTACCTAGGCTACTAATTTCCATAGATCAGATAGTCATATTAAACTAACAAAGTTGCCATTGCAAACAATGAAAGAAATTAATACGAATTGTTATAGTCATCAAAATGTGTGATATTGTATAATATCTACCTATTTTTATCGTCCCTATCATCATCAATCTTGACCTATCCACTGCTGGATGAAGGCCTCCTCAGCCTTATTCTACTCCTTACTTACACATAAATTGTTATATTTATCAAAATCAGTGATATTATATTAGTATCTACCTATCTATATATAATGCCATTATTATGACGAGCCCCAATAAATCCACTGCTGGATGAAGGCCTCTCTACGTTGATTGTATTCTTGACAGTATTGAATTTCTATATTTATTAAAAATGCTAATGTTATTTATCTACATATTCATATCGTCATCATCATCATCAATCCACTGCTGGATGAAGGGTTCCGCAACGTGATCCTACTACTATCGGTTGAACGAATTTATGATAGTATACCTATTTCTATCCATCTTATCATCATCGACTTGAACCAATCCACTGCTGGATAATGGCCTCCCTAGCCCGAATCTACTCCTTTCTGTCATATGAATTGCTGTATTTATCAACATCGGTGATACTATATTTATCTACATATTCATATTGTCGTCATCATTATCATTAACCAGGATCAATCTTCTGCTTAATAAAGACCTCCATATACTGATTCTACTCCTTTTTGTCATATGAATTTCTGTTTTTATCAAAATCGGTTATATTATATTTATCTACATATTCATATCGTCATCATCATCATCACATCGACCTGAACCAATACACGGCTTAATAAAGACCTCCCTAGCCTGATTTTACTCCGTTATGTCATATGAATTCCTGTATTTATACAAATCGGTGATATTATATATTTTATCTGCATATTCATATCATTATCATCATCATCATCATCAACCAGGATTAATCCACTGCTTAATAAAGACCTCCCTAGCCTGATTCTACTCCTTTCTGTCATATGAATTTCTGTATTTATCAAAATCGGTGATATTATATTTATCTACATATTCATATCGTCATTATCATCATCATCATCATCGACCTGAACCAATCCACTGCTTATTAAAGACCTCCTTAGCCTGATTCTACTCCTTTCTGTCATATGAATTGCTGTATTTATCAAAATCGGTGATATTATATTTATCTACATATTCATATCGTCATCATCATCATCATCATCATCATCATCATCGACCTGAACCAATCCACTGCTGAATAAAGACCTCACTAGCCTGATTCTACTCCTTTTTGTCATATGAATTTCTGTATTTATCAAAATCGGTGATATTATATTTATTTACATATTCATATCGTCATCATCATCATCATCGACCTGAACCAATCCACTGCTTAATAAAGACCTCCTTAGCCTGATTCTTCTCCTTTCTGTGATATGAATTTCTGTATTTATCAAAATCGGTGATATTACATTTATCTACATATTCATATCGTCATCATCATCAACCAGGATCAATCCACTGCTGGATGAAAGGTTCCGCAACCTGATTCTACTACTATATTATACCTATTTCTATCGTCTTTATCATCATTGACTTGAACCCATCTTCTGCTGGATAATGGCCTCCCAAGCCTGATTCTACTCCTTTCTGTCATTTGAATTGCTGTATTTATCAAAATCGGTGATATTATATTATATCTATTTATATTTTCATTATCATTATGAGCCTGAATCAATCAATCGGCCTAGCAGCCTGAAATGGTGTCAGACGATATTGAGAAGGCCAGACTCCAGAATAGACTACGCACATGACTCCAAATTTGTATTGGCAGTGACGACATGCAGATCGTAAAACTGACAAATCAGCTAAATTTTCAATTATCTGACGTGAATGAAAATCCATCCCGAAGGGAAAACTATGGCGCCGTCTATACACGCTTTACAATTTTTATATTAAAATCCAACACCAAGTCACTATGACGAAAAGCTGTCTGCAAGACCTAGCGAGACAGACTGGCGAGAGCCAGCTGGCTCAGCTAGTACAATATAATTTACTTAATCTATCATGATTGTTCAAGATTGGAGAGTTTCCAAATCTCTAACATCAGTTATGGTCAACGGTTCTATAGATCGTGTCAGGAAGCTTGTACGTATGCAGTTCGCCATATCACACTTCACCGTAAAATATTGTATAGGAAATATTTATGACCGTATATTAAAGACCGTTCAACTTCTTTGGATCGTATAGTACTGACATAAAATTCATGTCTAAATAAAACACGGTTTTTGTCGGCTTACAAGAAGCTAGCAGCAAACAAAATTTGAAAATAGCCGATATACTGGATTATTTGTTAGGTTAGGTTTTTATTCTTGAATTCATGAATCAGCTTTGAAAATTGAATTAGTGTTCACATTGAATCTAATAAAATTGGAGACCGTATATTATACGGTCATCTCTTTCCGTTAAAAAAGCTCACGGCGAACAGCTGTACCACGGTGAAATGCTTTACGTATAATTTACATGTAACCGTTAATAATGAAGAAATATGTGAGTGTTCGCAGAAGAGTAGATAAAAGACAATTGATTTAGCAGCCTTCGTAAATGGTTCATTGTCCACGGATTTGATAATCCCATATGACTTGTCTATGTTAAGGCGATGTAGGTACTGTTAAGATTCAAATATATTATGATCACGTTATGTGCTATCACGTGCTACCACAGTAAGCTGCCGCTACAGAAAGAGACTGTGTAATGTCGTTTTTCTTGGTATTTAAAATGTTATCAGACTGATGCTCCCATCCCGTAGTAGGCGAAAATTGAATAAGTGTTCATATTGAATCTAATAAAATTGGAGATCGTTAAGTATACGGTCACTTCTTTCCGATAAGAAAGTTCATGGCGAACTGTGCTACGGTGAAATATTATACGTACAATTTATAAGTAATCTCTAAAGATCGGTTAATAAACTAAAATTGAGATCGCAAGGAGCGCATTTCTCAAAGTGAGACGCCTCCTTAGCAATCGAGATCTTAACCTAGGTCTGAGACTGCGTATGGTACGTTGTTATGTGCTCTCAATTCTTTTCTATGGTAAGACGCATCCTCAAAATTCCTTGGACTGACCGGGTGACAAATGTTGAAGTTCTCAATCGAATGGGGAAGGACCGAGAAGTTCTACATAGTATCAAAACCAGGAAACTACAGTACCTCGGCCACATTATGAGAGGACAAAAATACACCATTCCCCAACTTGTCATTCAAGGAAAGATCAATGGGAAGCGTAGCAGAGGACGGCGCCGCATTTCGTGGCTCAAGAACCTCCGTGATTGGTACGAGTGCAGCTCCACTGAACTGTTCCGGGTAGCAGACGACAAAGATAAGATCGCCTTGATGGTGGCCGACCTCCGCTAGGGGATGGCACAATAAGAAGAAGAAAGATCGGTTGGTCCATAGGCCGAAACAGCTAACTTTTAAAACCATTATAAAAGAATTTTGAAAAACAATTCACCTCTGGTTTAGTTTCATTGCAATGTCTGTCAGTAATAAACGTCATGACAGTTGAGTGATATTTTCAAAAATCCATTAAATGCAGCCTGTAATAATTTTAATGAACGTAATATTTTTATTGCTAAGCTTCGCGTGTACATAAACGTGTTACCCGGCCAAATCGTTAACCCCATAAGCTCGTTTTCAACTCTATACAAATTGACTTAGGTTACATACTATTAATTTTCTTCACTGAACTCAATAAATATGTTTTAATTATGAATTTAGACTTGTAAATTCAAATATTAGTCGCTGGAAATACTACTATGCATGTTTACTTGGGTAACCAGACAAAGTAGAACCCTTTACTTGAGTGGTTAACAACACAACACATGTAGTTTTATGATAATGTTAGTTTCAGTGAAAATCAAACGCATGAAAAAAAGTGCCATGCTGTGATTTCTGCTGTGGAGATGGTTTTCCTCACATTTTCTATATTCTATCAACTTAAGATTTTCTAACTAACTAACTAACTAATTCAATCTGACTGAATCAGGGGGCTGACAGGGCTGTAGCCTAGGGGCCCGGGCTCAGGGGGGCCCAGCGTGGCGAGTCGACCAGATAAATGAGATAAACACACATATTAAATTTGCTCTAATGGTAAAAAAGTCGCCTGCGGAACTATTTTACCTCGTTAAAAATTCACTAAAAATACAATGAATTTTATTTGACTTCAACCACCATTTTAAAAACACCACTGTAGTGCGACAGACTGCCTTTAACCTAAGCGATGGGTAGGGGGGCCGCCAAAAATCCTGGCCTGAGGGCCCGCTTCAGGATGTGGGGCCCATGATTGTAATATACTGTGATGTTTTAGCTGTGATAACTTTGCAATATTTTCTGAAGATTCCAAAATCTTCCAAAAAAACTTCCTAAATTTGTATCTATCAGTTTGTGGGCAGTATAATAATTATGACGTGAAGTTTTATTTATAAATATTTCCTGTAACAGTCGAAGGTCACATATTATTTTGGAGAGGAAAGGGTTTAGGGCTGTGCTCTCTTTGTTTCTGGTTTAATCGTCAAACGCGAACCGGATTTTCCGGTCTGAACGAAATTTATCGGTTCCACCGTGACGCAGCGGGAGATAAAATCCGCTTTTCTGCCATTTTATCGGTCGTTTCCATAAACTCATACACATATCGATTCATATACCATTATTAATTCATATCACTCGATAACCGTGATAGATGTTATTTATATATCCACCATTTCCGCTGCATTTTTTTTATAAATTTAATGCGACCAACTGCAATATACATACTTATATAGTATGGTCATGTTCATAGCCCCCACAAGGGGGGGGAGAGGGCTGACAGGGCTCTAGCCTGGGGGCCCGGGCTCAGTAGGGGCCCGGCAAGGCGAGTTGACCAGATAAGTGAGATAAACACACATAACAAATATTCTTTAATAGTAAAAAAAAATGCCTGCGGTACTATTTTCCTTCAGTAATATTTTTATTTAAAATTATGTGGTAGTGCGATACAATTTTTAATTGTGTATCAATACTCGACAACTAAATAATTCAAATGGATGTATTAAAACATACAAAAAATCACTAAATTACACATTAATTTTACCGTGTTCACCATTTGGAAAACGCTGTCTTTATCCTTAGCGATAGGTAGGGGGGCCCGCTTCAGGATGTAGGGGCCATGGTCATGTTACAGTATTACAATACTCACAACTATCTCTAATGATATCAGATATATCTATCGCGTCGATTGCACCGTAGGCCCAAATGTAAAAAGCGTGTAAATTTTTAGTTATGCTATAATATGATTACACTGAGATTTTGAAGAACAAGTAATAACCACTCCTATTTTTATTTCGTTAACTTTAAAATTAACCACAAGGTATCTTGCGTGACCTTATAGTCGAAGGAGTGAGAGAAAGAGAAGTTACGAATCATCGCGCTTTTTGTCATACATCAGTGGACCACAGATTCACTCACCTGAAAAAAATGTACCACGCGTAAAAAAATCAATTCAGATGAATACTGAACCTACCATAAGTATCTACCGGTGAAATACAAAACTTGAAAAAAAATATTGTTATAAATAATAAATACGTTGGTTTTTAAATGAAAAATATTTTTTTATTAAAGTCATAGATAAACTTACAATTTTAACAAAAAGTTAGAAAATGTCATTTCAAGGATTCTATCTTTTTTTTTTTTGACCATGTTCGATCCTAATAGGATCATAATTGTAGGCAAAACATTTCACCATGGCACAGTTTGCTGTGAGCTTTCTTATCGGAATAAGATGACCATAATATATACTATACGGTCTCCAATTATATTAGATTCAATATGAACTTTAATTCAATTTTCATAGCTGATTTTAGCAAAATTCTTGAATTCAAGAATGAAAACATAACCTAACCTAACCTAAAAAATAATGCAGTATATCGACTATTTTCAAGATTTGTTTGCTGCTGGCTTCCTGTAAAATGTAAACCGTGTTTTATTGACGGTTGGATGATCTTTATTATACGGCCATATATTTCCGATACAACATTTCACGGTTAAGTGTGATACGGCGAACTGCATACGTATAAGTTTCCGGACACGCTCCACAGACTGAAGGTTTGTGATTTTTGTTTTTACGAGAAATGAATGTTAGCCATTAACCTATTAGGTCCATACGCTGACTCCAAACACAAATTGAAAAACAATATGTGTATATTCCAGACCCAGGATTCGAACCTACTTGCTATTATTTTATGATCATGTTTATTATTAAAATTTAATTTGTTAAATTTTCTCTAATATTTATAAAAGATTTTCAAGTTATTTATAGTTTTTATAAAGAAAAATGAAAATTTGTATAACTGGAATTCTCATTTAAATTACAATCACTCACACTTCACCATGTTGGATCCTAAGATGATGAAATTATGGGCCTTCACAGAGTGGAGGTTGTATTAACAGATTTTTGTTACGAGAAATGGATGTTAGCCACTAGCTCAACCTATAAGGTCCATACTCTGACTCTTACACAAATTGAAAAACAATATGTGTACTTTTGACAGACGCAGGATTCGAACCTGAGACCCACGACATTATAGACCGATGCTAGTCGCTACTCAAATTACAAGGTTTGTATTTTCCGTTAAGTGCCTCTAAAAGTAACAAAAATACGAAATTTTCTATCATCGTTTTACGATATCGTCATAATATGAATAAAACTATAAATATAACATTTCACAGTGATATATTATACTTATTATTATTAAGTACTATATTATTAACTTTACTGAGTAGAATTAATTCATGTTACTGCCGTGGTTTAGACTACAATTTCTTTATACTAATGCTTAATATAGGCAATAAGCTTGTGAAATTAACCATATAAATATCAATCCGAGTGAGCTTAGACAAATAATCACGGAGAGATAGCGAGGATTGCAGTGCAGGCGTGAGCTGATGATCTCGATAAGAAGGGGTGCAGTGTTAATCGGAATTTTAGATATACCACGAACTACTGCGAAGAACAGCGATAAATCGACCAGGGTCAGTTCAAGGTTAACTTATACTTATAATATATTTTCTTATAAGTGTTTTCAAAATTATGTATGTTCAATAATTGAATCAGTTTTGTAACCAATATATTAATCGAAATTGAACAGGAATATAGTTTTAAACCCTATTATTGACCAAAAAAAGTTTCCAGTGCGTTATTTCGATGTTTACAAAATAACAGAGCAAAGAAAGTTTGAGAATGGGTCTATTGTTTGGACCCGCATCAGTTGAAGTACGCTGGTGGAGACGGCTTAAAAGTCGTTATAACTAAATATTTGGCGAGAGCCAGGCGACGGTTAGTAATTAAGGTAATTAATGATTCCTTGATTTAAAACACAAAAAGTGATGGCCAAAAATAATTACAAGATAAAAAGAACTTTTAATATATAACTTTTTTAAATTTTCTGTTGAATTATTATGCTTAATATGCTCAAACTTGTACTTGATATGTAGTAAATAAAAAACAAACAAATAATATAGAATACTGAAATATCATTTTGACATTTCATTTTAATTTCATAGTAACGCACGTATATCGTCGGTGTTTTGTAAAAAGGGCGAATTAACCAAAATGCTACTTTACAGGAGGAGGATTTTTAACTTTTGACATTTATTTGTTTTTTACCTGTAGATGATTATAAATATCTAACAAGTTTATAATAAAGCTTAGAAAGAATAGTCATTATAATAGGTATTATTATATAATATTTTGCCTAATATGTCACATTTGCTTTTTATTTTGTAATTTTAATTAATTTAATTTTAGTCGATTATCGTTTGTAAGTACTTTCCTGTAGAGATAAAAATTCGCCGTTTTTACACAACAAAGCTAGTGGGGTACATATTGTATTTTCATTAAAATCTCGATTTCGCCAAAATGGTTGATTCGCCCTTTTTACAAAACACCGACGATATATTAATAATTTAGTTGCTAGCACCACCCCCTTAGCAACCAATAATAGTCTTTTACTTTTTACGAATTTTTCTGAAATAACTTTCCATACAAAACAGAATTAACTGAAAATGAATTCAATTCTGCTTAAAGATGGCTAAAAGTATTAAAAGAATGCATTGGCATTGTGTTATGATATATTCTAAAAGTATCAAATATCTAGCTAGTCGGGAAGTTAGTTAAAATCAATTGCAAGAATTGTACAATAATAATAATAGATTGTACTGGACAAACAAGAATACGAGCTAGTAAAAACGTTGTAATAATAACAAAATTTGATAAGCATTTCATGTAGACCTACTAGTATAATATAGATATACTAGTAGAAATATCTCGAGAATTCTATAAAAAATACATATTGTTGAATTCGAAAGTTATAGAATCACGAGAAATGAAAATAAGTCTAGATATCTCAAGCTCTAGCTAGACTACCTACATCAAGTTAAATCCCACTAAATTTTATAAATAATGTTCATATAATATATTTTGAGGCACAAATGATCCCCAATACTCTCCTGTGCAGAGCAGTATGCGTTATAAGACAGTGGTCGAAGTGGAAGATCGTGTAGGAGCAATGCGGAGATGGCGTCGCAATTCGAAACGACCTTCCCCGACTAATAAATATTGCCCGTAACAGAAATACCTCGCCTAAGTCGTTGACTTAACCGGGGTACAATCATTGGATTAGCAAAACATGATTATGTTAGTTAGCTAGGTACGTTAACATCATCATAATCAACTAACGTCTATCCACACTTGGGTGAAGGATTCCTCTACTGTTCTAGGTCTTTAGCTTTTATGCTGAGCTTAAATATATAGCTGTCGAACAAGCGAATTATATTATACTTATACTACGAAATAGAGTAATTTAATAGGTTACGTGTAAATTGTACGTAAAACATTTCACTGTAGCACAGTTCGTGTGCTTTCTTATCGGAAAGAGATGACAATATTATTAGATTAAATAGTGTATATGCGTCAGATGATGTATTTTACCATTTATTGAATGGTAACATGTAAGTTGTACGTATGCAGTTCATCGTGGGTCACTTATTCGTGCGGCGCAGTACGTGAAACATGATTTCGTATAACATTTTATCAAATGACGAGTTCTTCGTTGAACATTTCACCGTGGAATACATTTGTACGTATCTTACAAAATGTAAGATACGTAAGACATATGTAAGTATACATATGTAAGAATGCGGTAGTTTGCAAATAGTACTGTTCCAATTTGATTAACCCTAACCTAACCTAACCTAGTAAAGACATCTCCACATGTTGTAGGATACGTACAAATATACTCCACGGTGAAATGTTCAACGAAGAACTCGTCATTTGATTAAATGTTACACGAACTCATGTTTCACGTACTAAGGCGCACGAATAAGTGTCCTGCGGTGAACTGTTTACGTAAAAATTTCCGGATACGTTATTGAATGGGGGAAATGGCCTTGTATTTATATCGTAGCAAATATAGAAAGAAAAATGTTTAGATATATATGTATTGAAAGTTATTTCTCTAAAATTATGAGACAATTGCAGACTCCAATGTAAAGGTTACTGAATATATTATATCACTAAATAATGTAAAATAACAATTAAAATAAGTTTATTATAATGCATGCGTTGATACGTCAATAAAAAATAAAAAGTGCTATATAACGAAGGTACTAAAATATGGTTTACTTTAAAAACGGCGATGTTTATAATAATACTCCTTTATTGTATTTTATAGCAGGCGTAACTTCGAAAAGAGATCCATAGATGGCACTGCCGATTGACTGGACATCGCAAACCTTATGTAGAGGAATTAAAATTTAACTCCATGTTACTCACAGCCAGGCAGTTTAGTCTGATTAGCTCTGATCTTTTTGATCACACAGGATCTTGATACTAAGCACCTTACACTATCGAGATTCGTTTCTGGTGATAAGTGTGGTATCTAATTTTCAAATGTGATACCTATCTGACCTGAACTAATCCTTTGGCAAGTTCATCTGGTTATTTGGTCGAGCGAGTCATCTGATCTTGTTAATCTATCTTCGTGTACCGTTTGATGTATTTTCTGTTATTGTTGATTAATCTTTGTGAACTCAAAATAAATACTAAAACCGTTTCTATTTTATAACTAAAACATACTATAACTGGCGACCAACGTGGGCCCAAAGTGTTTCTAAGATAAAAATAAATTTTTATATATAACGTTTTTAAATTTTCTGTTGAATTATTATATTTAATATGCTCAAACTTGTATTTGATATGAAGTAAATAAAAAACAAACAAACAAACAAATAGGTATAAAATACTGAAATGACATTTTGATTTCCATAGTAATGCACGTATGTATTAATAATTTAGTTGCTAGTACCACCCACTTAGCAACCAATAATAGTGGATTGGATTACAGATTTCTTCCGAAATAACTTTTCATACAAAACAGAATTAACTAAAAATTAATTCAATTCTACTTGAAGATGGCTTAAAGTATTAAAAGAATGCATAGGCATTGTGTTCTGATATATAGCTTATTCTTATCTATTATCTTAGCTATTATTATCCTAGCTAGCTAGTCGGAAAGTTAGTTAAAAATCGATTGCAAGATTTGTACCGGACAAACAACCACCGGAACAATAAGAATACGAGCTAATAAAAACGTTGTAATATATATTAAATAAGAACCATCCCATAATTTTAATATTTTATGTGATCATGAAATGTTGATTTTTGTGATTATAAAATATAGAAAAACGAACCATGTACAATTTTTCTCTAAAGTTTAGTTCAGGGTTAGTTTTCAAAGACGCCCAAGATTCTTTAATTTTGACCTTATACGGCACGTGGACTCTTAATCGACAAGTAGAGCATATTTTTAAACCATGAAGCCGTCCACGCACTGCTTCCCTGAATTACACCACTACTGTTAGTGACCTCTGTTTGAAGAACAATAGAACTTGGATTTTGTTGCAATGATTTCAAATCTGAATCACACCGAGTGGGCGGGTGAAGCGGACGAGCAAGTGCAACTGGGAGGGCGGTGCATGCACTTTGCAAATAACTGCACTTATCCTGCACTCGTGCACTAATAAGGCAATGCGCGCTTATGGCTGGGTTATGCACTTATTTGGGAGGAATTCGATATGGGTTTAGCAGGGTATAATTTCTTGTTTGTAATAAAGAATGTGTATATTATAGGTGTTAAGTTAAAAGGGTGTAATTTAGATTGTTTAGAATGTAGAATAGGTTAAAAAATTGGAGAGCAATAGACATATAAGGCCATCTATAGTCCGAAACCGTATGCGGTTTAGAACCGTGTGCCATACTAAACTTATGATTTCTGTTCATGAAAATATATTTTCACTAAGTTTCTAAGTGTATGATATAAACATAAACTAATACGATCAGATGTTTATAATATACTTTGTGAAAGTGTATTACCGTAAACAGAAATCATAAATTTGGTATGGCATACGGTACAAAACCAAATGCGGTTTAAGTCTATGGATGGCCTGTTAAATTCAAATTCAAATTTCTCTAGTGTAATGTTAGTATTTTGTCACTCCTGTCCACTTGGTTTAGCACTATCAATAATAGTATCGAATTTAGAAAGGAAAAAGAGCGGAACCCTCAGTTTTTTCGAAATAGATTTTATTGCATAATAATGACTAAATACACGTTGTGTCTAAAGGATGTAAGCTGAAAATGCCGATTTATTATCTAAATTTAGCTAAAAATTAAAAAAATGAACGAAGTGACTTGGGAAAAACGACTTCTGTTGGTTTTTTTAATTAACTCATTTAGTGCTGACAACGCGACTGGCGCGTTTTCATTACCTGACCATTAGATATAATCAACATGATATTTAAATGTGGTAATTAAATATTAATTAACAGGTCAGCGGTGATTCTGTTTATCAGATTTGGCATTTAAAAACAAAATTATTAATTATCATGCACTTCAAGGTTATATCTATTTTGTATTTTAACTTTGACCGAAAACCATAACAAACACGTTTTTGTGTCTCCTGTAAAATTGGATTTGTGTGGATTACGCCATTTTTCCTTTCCACGGTCGATGTGGTAAGAGGCATGAGAAAAGGTAGGTACTTGGAAATGGACATGAAAATAATATAATATAAAATATAATATATTAAAAAACAAACAGTCATTAATATCTATATCAAATAAACATGTATCAATTTAAAGAAAAAACAGAATTAATAATATATAGTATTTATTCAACTTACATCGGTTTCATCCACTTCAATTAGGGATTGCAATTCCGACTGAAAATACCATGTGATTATTTTTTTCGAATTCCACTAAAACTGAATAATTCGCGTAGTAAACAACAATTTTAATATGAGTGAAAATAATTTATAATAATAATTTCTATTCTGTACAGGCCCATTTTATGGTCTAATTAAAAAAAAGAGATAATTTTTTACCATATATTATGAAGTGTATACTTAGATTAAAACAACCAACCAAATAAATATCTTGTCTGTGTCATTTTATTTCACCTTTTCGAATTAAATCACTTAGATTTCATAATTTATTCTTTATTGCATTTCTCAGTTCTTCTTATTTAACTCTCACATCTATACGTCCGATCAATATATGAACCCTGTGTATTTGCATGACAATCAAACGCTGTAGCAACGTGGCCACGAATCCCGATAATCCCCGTAAAATTATTATGCAGCCGCAATGCAGATCGGCGAATGTGCAAAGAAGTGAGCGCCTGCGATGTCGCGGTGCTGGGTTCGATTCCGGAGGCGGGGACCGGTTTAGAGGTCCCCCCCCTCCCTCCTGGTGACCTCCCGCCGTCCTCCGCGCCCTCTGGCAGGAGCGCCCTGCCAAGGCAGCGTCCTGAAAGTTTGGATTGTGTATCATTGCAATAGTTGCTTTAAAATAATACAATGTATTATTATTATTGTTATGTGTTGCAATCAGGAATGCATGGAAATCCTGCGCGTAGCCGGGGAACATAATATACAGCTAGATTTCAACACTTACTTATAATAAACTATTTTTTTTATTCTACGAATAAGACACAAGGTTTCAGAATGTAACATTCTACATACTGAAGTTAGATGTTTTCAAATTATGTATATACGTACTTATAACTTGAATATTTTAAAATTTCAAACGCCCAATGCCTAATATCTCATAGTTTTTTTCTCTACATCTACACCTACATAGTGATAATCATATAATATAATATATATTTATATATGATATATCAGGGTTTACCAAACTTTTTCTGCAATGGAACATTTCGCAAATCCGGAAATTTTAACGGAACACTTAGTTTATTTTGTAGGTTATTTATTAGCGCAGCTAACCGTTCTGCCAATTTTGGCAACTGTCGTTAAACTGACAAAAATTGTCAGCCGGTCAGTTAAAAACAATATACCCCATCTTTTTCATGCGCACGGTGTGAAAAAAGATGGTCCTCCGTCTGTACCTAGATCATGGTCCCCACATCCCGAAGCGGGCCCCCTACTTATCGCTAAGGTTAAAGGCAATGTGACGATCTACAGTTGCACAATCTAAACGGTGTTCGAGGTGAAATTAAGGGTATTTTTAGCGATTTTTTGTATTTTTAATACACTCACTTTTATGTTGATATGCACAATTACATCGACAATAAACAAAAATTGTAAGTATGGCAAAACTACCTATTATTAAATGTTAGCACGTCTGAAGTGACAGCGACATTTTTTACTATTAGTGCATATTTGTGATGTGTATTTATCTCACTTGGCTGGTCGATCTCTCACGCCCCTCCCCCCGTAAGCCCAGGCCCCAAGCTGGAGGCCTGTCAGCCCCCCTTGTGGGAGCTATGACCTATCTAGATACTTGATGTCATAAACATCAGTGGAGATTGATCATCACTCGTCTTTCAATATGAAGTAGATTCTTTAATTATTTTAGTTTTACTTATTTTACTTCTACTTAGTAGAAGATCATTAAATGTGTTGCAGTATATAAAACCTTTCCAAATGGTCGCGGAACATCTATTCAGGTTTAGTGGAACACTGGTGTTCCGCGGAACATAGTTTGGGAAACCCTCTGATTTATAATGATAATCATATAATAAATAATAATAGTGATTGATAATAATTGTTAAAGGGTTGTACCCTGCGAGAACAAAATTAATCGCAACTGACTTATCCTACCTGGTGTGGTATAACAAGTTCCTAACAAGATTGTCTCAAGTATGGAGAAATGTGGGATAAACTTCAACACGTGTTAAAGACTATTATGTATTTTTAAATAGTTATGTTTGAATCATAATATGCATTAAAGTTTGTCACGTAAATGAATAGCGCATTTTTTTAGGACAGTGTTTGAGTTATCCCATCTACATCCGTTATGTATATGCAGCCACCTTACATGACGATATAAACGTATCAAAATGAAAAAAATTTAGTGCCACACTTCCCTGTCCTGAATGAAGCTGCACTGGACTGATGTAGCAACCATGCACTTTAATAAAAAAGAATCATGATACTCTACTGTCATTTTTCTTTAGTGAGTTGAAGTGTCCTTTGTAACCGTGTGTTAAAACTCTGCTAAAGCAATATAGCGAACCCTGCTTCTTTTTTTTCACACTGATCTATTCTGTAGTTGCACTGGTTCACAAAAAAATATATCAGATTATAATTCCTGGTTTTATAACCGTTCATTTGTTTATTTTATGATTGCGGCTGTTATCTAGAAACATACCTATGTCATTCATTAATTTGTCGGTTGTCTTATAAATTAGAATGTTTTTCAAGTATAACGTTAATAGGACTTATTGAAAACAATGGAATGTTGACCAAACATAATATTAGATATAATATTTTTGAAAAAAATAAGACACCCCACCTCGCAGGAATCAAACCTGCATCTTTCGGGTTTCGCGCCCATGCACATAGACCACTATGCTAAAGGAGCCATACTTCATTGCGACAAATTTTAGCTAATGGCTCTTAAAACTCTCTGAAGCGCTTTCCAAATCGAGCTACTATTGGCGATCAGCTTTCGTATTTTAAATCAATTTCTTTAATTACTAACCGACGTCACGGATCATTCCAAGATTTTTCGTTGTAACTTACTTGAGCTTGCTAATAATTTTTAATTAACTATTTTCTTTATTCAACGAATAATACACAAGATTTAAGAATGTAACATTCTAATTATTGAACAGAAGTGTTTTCAAAATTATGGATGTTCAATAATTAGAATGTTACATTCTTAAATCTTGTGAATTATTTGTTGAATAAAAAAAATAGTTAATTAAAATAATATTATTTATTTGCAGTGTTATTCCTTAGAAAGTTGACGCAGTACTGTTATAATTTGGTTACACAATAGTTGTCCCTTTTTCATCGGATCGGTCTGAAACCTACACTAATAAATTCATCATGGGCGGTTTCCATAAAAGAACCTGTAAAAAATGAGCGACGCAATCTAGTTTTTAAGATAATGGAACTAAAGTATTGCATTGTGTTTTTTTGCATACATATCGAAGGGTGGGTAGAAGCTCTGAGATAAATAAATAATTATTTTAAAATCCTAGGCTTCTCCAAGAACTTGTTCCATATCTGTCTATCTGGATACCATATAGCCATCGTAGTCTGGGCTTTCACGTCGACCCACAACCGTCCGGTCTAATATCCGGGATACCCATCAGCTGTTGGGCACCTGAATCTATCATTATACCTACTCAATAAAAATCACAACTCTTGCAGAGCATGTTCTGAAACCGGGTATATAGTAATCAACCATCAGTTAAAAGTTGAATTGTAAATATTATAATGGAGTTCCGCTAAGTAAACGGCAGTTCAGTAAGTACAATTATTAATTAATAAGATATCACGTTTGAGATAGCGCCCAAGCGATGCTCTCGGTAAAAAAATGTAATGCTCACAATAGTGCTCTATAAAAATTTAATTTGGCTCACATAGCAAGCAGACAATGCATTTAATTAAAATTTATTGGTTGTGAATCTAATGACCCAGGGTTCGAATCTCAGCTTTGTATTTTTTTTTGATAATTATTTTTTTAGTCTGTCTATGACTTCAATTTTCTAGTACAGCACGAGATATTCCATTGTAGAGTTCTTTGACTTCGAATGTTATAATATATAATTTATCATCGTAGCAATCGTTGGCGGCTCTCCTGGTGCAGTGCGTAAGGCGCTGGCCTTCAATAATAGCCCGTTACTACTGCTAGATGAATACATCCGTCTATATGCATTTGATATCAGCCGAGTTTCCTTCTGGCAGTGGCCAGGGGTGGAGGTAGGCTGTTAAGATTCGAGATACAAGTGTACACTATATGTACTTTGTCAGTCATACTTATTTGTTTTCATTGAACTAAGAATACAATTTGCAGATCATGGTAGTTAGTTTTTAAAATTCTGTTAAACTCTGTCTAAACAAAACCATACTAGTTTAGGTATGATATGGGCGATCCGACAAAAATAAAGCATAGTTTTTCAGTCAAACTTATTTGTTTTCATTGAATTAAGAATACATATTACATTTGGTGTTTTTAAAATTCATTAAACCTCGCCAAACTATAATCGATAAAAAATATTCTTATATCTACAAAATATCTAAAATGATGTATGATTTAATGGCATAATTCTAAATATTCAATGGATAAATGAATGTTTTTTTCCGAATCCTAGGTCTGACAAGTACACGTTATATTGTTTTTCAATTTGTGTATGAGTCAGAGAATGGACCTAATAGGTTGAGCAAGTGGCTGACATCCATTTCTCGTAAAAACAATATTTGCCAATACAAACCTCCACTCTGTGGAGGCCCATAATATGATCCTATTAGGATCGGACATGGTCGAAAAAAATAATATTTGGATCCTAATAGCCTACATCTATCTTTCGCTTATGCCTTCTGGGTGAGACTGTAATACGGTTTAATTCTTGTGAAGAAAATGGGGAAAACATGTTAAAGAATATGTGATTTTGAATAGTTACGTCTGTACGTACATGCATTAAAGTTTGTCATGTAAACGAAAAGCTCATTCAATATAGGTAACATTTGAAGAAACCTGGCGCAATTTGTGTTCATTGAGTTTTAAGACCTGCCAGTTCTAATGTAATAAACCGTATCTGGCTTCAAAGTATCGGTCCACTGCGACAGGATTAAACATATATATATTAATAATCTGTTATGTGGTATCAACAGTATGTTACTAATGACAGCTAGTGACGGAATTTCAGAACAGGCAATTAAATACAGTTTACCTGTGTTTATATCTAAAAGTTAAGTTAAGTGTTTTTATCTAAAACCAAGTAGATAAAAAATATATTAAAATATCGAAAAATGAACGCCCATTTTAGTTTTGTTTTTATGATTATTTTTATCATTAAATTGCAATTTTCGATAGAAGATATTTGAAACGTCTATGGGAGAATTTAAAAAAAATAATAGTTTTAATATATTTTTATTTTATATAAAAAAACATCGCCATTTCTGTAAAAAAAACGTTCAACTTGAAATTATTTGTTTTTTATTGTATTTTATTACGGCCATTTAACAAGGCGATTCACAGAATTTTTTCTTTATAAAAATATATATTATGTAATATACATATTTTAACACTATAACGGGCTACGAACATCGTTGCAGTAGCGAAGGGTTGATGTAGGCTGTTAAGATCCGCCATAAATAATGCGCTTTAAACTTTGTTAGTCATACGTATTTGTTTTTATTAAACTAAAACTGAAATTTACAGATGGTATTGGTTAGTTTTTAAAAACCAATTGAACCCTGTAAAAACCAAACCATAATAGTTTTTGTATACTTTGGGCGATACGAAAAAAATGTGCAGACTTTCTCATTCATACTTATTTGTTTTCGTTGGATTAAGAATAATATTACACATATTGTTGGTTCATTCATTTAAATTCATTAAGCCCTGTCTAAACCAAACTATAATAGATTCAAAATATTATTATATCTATAAAATATCCAAAGTTGTGTATGGTTTAATAACATAATTTTGGATATTTTGTGGATAAACGAATAGAACGATATTTTGACAATTATTTACTTAGCTTGGATTAGAGGTTCTAAACTTCGTCGTCTTAGTCCAATGAAAACAAATACGTTTGACTGACAAACTTTAGTATGCACTATTTATATCGGATCAACTCAACCTTTTGCCACGGTTACATGTAAGTTTTACGTATGCAGATCATGGTGGGACACTTATTCGTGCGCCGCAGTACGTGAAACATGAGTTCGTATAACATTTTATCAAATGACGAGTTCTTCGTTGAACATTTCACCGTGGAATACATTTGTACGTATCTTACAAAATGCGGCGATAGTTAGCAAATAGTACTGTTCCAATTAGATTAACCCTAACCCAAATTAACCTAGTAAAGACATCTCATAAAATTCGCCACATGTTGCAGCATACGTACAAATATACTCCACGGTGAAATTTTCAACGAAGAACTCGTCATTTGATTAAATGTTACACGAACTCATGTTTCACGTCCTGCGGTGAACTGTTTAGGTACAAATTTCCGGATACGCTTCGCCACTAGTATGTATGAATGTGTAGTATTGTTTTTTTTAATATTTCAGTTAACTCGATAATCGGTTCACCTTTCCTAAATAAAATATATTATATTAAAAACATACCAACATGTAAAAAACCACAAGGTAAGAACTCGTCCAATCATGATTGAGTAGGTTAACTATATTATATTGATGAATACAATTCCAAATTTCCCATATTAAATGACAAAAGACTTTCAAAATTCGATAACCCGACAACTGACTGTCTCCGGTGACTACTCTCTATTGTCAATTTTATTATATTCCATTTTACACCGTATTACACGGTGGAGTGAATCGTGCGTAGTCTGATCTCGATATCAGCGATTGTGTTACTAATTGACGGACGACGATGTGTAAGCAAGACGCAAAAATGAAGTCGCAGTGAATGGAGATTGTTTTCATACCATTGTTGCGCGGACGAATCAATTTTTGTTGAAAACAGGCTTGAAACACGATCTTTCAAACAGTCGGGAGATGTATGTTTAATTTTACTTCGGCTACTTTCGCGAAACATTCGCAAATTAAACGTTTATTTTTATAAACTATAAAATAATTACAGTCATTTTCTTTTTATCATGAATAAAGCAATTATCTATTATCAAACAATATTATTGTATTCGACCATGGCTTTTAGGTTTTTAAAATTCATTAAACCACGTCAAACTATAATCGATAAAAAATATTCTTATATCTACAAAATATCTAAAATGATGTATGATTTAACGGCATAATTCTAAATATTTAATGGATAAATGATTATTTTTTGTCTATTATCTACTATGGCTTGGATTAGGCAGGGTTATACATTCGACTTACAAAGTTTAGCGTGCACTATTTACTTGGTATGCACACACCCACGATGGCCGCGGCTTAAGCGTTGGCCTATTGCGTCGTGGGTCTCAGGTCCGAATCCTGGGTCTGGTAAGTACACATATTGTTTTTCAATTTGTGTGTGAGTCAGGGTATGGACCTAATAGGTTGAGCAAGTGGCTGACATCCATTTCTCGTAAAAACAAAAAAATCTGTTAACACAAACCTCTACCCTGTGGAGGCCCTTATGATCCTATTAGGATCGGACATGGTCGAAAAAAAAATTCTTTCAATAATCTTACTGTAATAAATCTTTTAATCTACTTATACAATATTTTAATTACCATATTCATCCATTTTCGTTCCTAAAAAAGCATCGCTGAAAAAAACAATAGTTTTACATACATTTTTTTTAATCTATGACCCACGTAGGAACTGCAACACAGGTATTTCAAAACCGGTATCCCAGTATTTTTAGATACCGAAATACCGGTTTTAAAAATCAGACAATACCGATATATTGACAGTGGAAACAAAATGTATTAATTAACATAAAAAGAGAACTGGCGTGTTACGCGATGTTTGGTTTACTTCTGTGACTCTTCGTCATCTAAAGTGACCAGCAATGGCACATACTATATAAAATTAATATTTTAAAAAGATTTTTAACATTCATTATATTTATTGGTAGATACTTCTGTGTTTCCAATTAGTTTATGAATACCGGTATTCAATAGGAAAAACCAAAATACCGGTATTACAATCCCTAGACCCACGGCTATAGAGATGGGTGCTCTACTAAATGTGTTACCCAGGGTGTAGTTTTAACATTAATTAGCTATTATGTCAACCGTTCTACAACAATCCTAATCCTCCGTAATGACAATGTTTGGACCTAGAGAATTAAAATATTAATAACTATGAGCGTTTGTCATGAAAACTACGCGATTGATAAACAGCGCCATGTATTGTGAGCATTTTAAAGTGGTTTCAGTATAATTATATAGTATCTAAATGCATTTCCACGATTATATTAACTCATTAGTGGCACAGGTGACACTTGATATTAATTTTATTATGTCAGCTAGATCATTCAAATGACGAACAATTAAATCAGTGTACTTATTTCAACTGACGAACGTTTATAAACCAAATTATTATTTTAAAATAAGAATTAGGCAAAGTAAACTGTACTACAATAATTGCTTGTTTTGCAATTGGGTCTGGCACTAAAGAGAATAATATAAACAACAATGGATATATTTTAAAACCGGGAAAATGTATGTAGGTATATTGTTAGGTTACATGTAAATTGTACGTAAAACATTTCATCGTAGCAAAGTTCCCTTGAGCTTTTTATCGAAAAGAGATGATCGTATACTATACGGTCTCCAATTTTATTAGATTCAATATAAACATTAATTTAATTTTCGTAGCCGATTTTGGCAAAATTTATGAGTTCAAGAATGAAAACCTAACGTAACCTAACAAATAATCCGTATATCGGTTATTTTCAAAATTTATTTTCCGATGGCTTCCTGTAAACCGACAAGAGCCGTGTTTTATTTATACATGAATACATGAATTATATCTCAGTACTATATGACCCAAAGAGGTTGGACAGTCTCTAATATACGACCATATATTTCCGATACAATATTTCATGGTGAAGTGTGATACGGTGAACTGCATACGTACAAATTTCCGGACACGATGTTGTTAACCATCAATGATTGATTTAAAATTGTCGATTGCATACATTGTGTTATGCCATATTAACATACCCATCACTATAAACTATTTCTTTACCAGTAGTTTTCAAACTATGATACGTATAGTAACGGGAATATCAATAATAAATTTAAAGTGGTACTCGTAAAATTATATTGCTTATAGATTTTATTGACACAAGAAAAATATCTCTTGCATCGGAATTTCGAACTTAAATTTTCAATTCAAGCATATCAGAAGACATAAGCAAGCTGTCAAATCTAATGCTGTGAAGAAAATTTTCGATTGCCAGCTTAGAAGACAACAAAATAAATCTCCCACCATTGATAGTGAAAGGGAAATTTTCGGTTGGAAGATTAGGATAAAGCTTTTTTTTTGTCAAAAGTAGTAAACATAAGAAATACATAATAAGTTAATTTCGTCGTGATAATAAATTGGTACAACATTACGATCAATACCGTAGTATGTTTTAAAAATGGAATGGATGCTTTATTTAAATATTATTTTATTTTACCACGTTTTTATTAGCTTATTTTCTTGTTATTCCAGTACTAATTTTCTCTTGTGTGTCCAGTACATTTTTTTTGGTTTGTCCAAGATTTGTATTGCACGATTGAAGATTTTTAACTAACTTCCCGACTAGTTAGAATACGTCGACAATGCATTCTTTTAATACTTTTACATATTTTTAAGCAGAATTGAATTCATTTTCAGTTAACTCTGTTTTGTATGGAAAGTTATTATTGTTGGTTGCTAAGGGGGTCCTAGCAACTAAATTATTAATATATACGTGCGTTACTATGGAAATCAATATGAAATGTCAAAATGACATTACAGTATTCTATATTCATTCAGTATTTCTATCAAGTACAATAAAAAGTTTTTATTAATACATAGAATTGTCAAGTTTATATGATTCAACAGAAAATTTTAAAACGTGGTATATAAAAAGTTCATTTTATCTTGTAATTATTAATATTACAGTAGACAATGCGAATGGAAATCGTTGTCGATTTGAATATTGAGACAAAGAGTTGGTTTCTTTCTAGCATCGTTTCCAGTCACGCATCCGTACTGCATCCAAATGCAATTATCGCCAAACTATGTGCGCGAAATCTTTCGCGAGGTTCGTGCTTGTATAACGGGCTTCCGTGACTCCGTGAGAAACAGTCAAGCTGTTTTAATCTCAAAAACGTTTGCCTACCAAATGGAGATATTTTTAAGTTGTAATCAAATATACACAATTATCAATATGGATAAAAATATCTTCTTTTCGTCGTGCAAATATTTATTTGAAAGATGATTTGGCTCTAAGCTAGCCTTTTCCAAGGATTGACACCACTTTTCTAAGTTGCTGATTCCTCTTCTTTCCAAATATTAGTGGCGAAGAGTGGAGGTAGACGCCCACGGTGGCCGCGCGGCTTAAGCGTTGGACTATCACGCCGTGGGTCCCAGGTTTGAATCCTGGGTCTGGCAAGTACACATATTGTTTTTCAATTTGTGTGCGAGTCAGGGTATGGACCTAATAGGTTGAGCAAGTGGCTGACATCTATTTCTCGTAAAAAAAAAAACAAAACCTGTTAATACAAACTTCTACTCTGTAGAGGCCCATATGATCGTATTAGGATCGGACATGGTCGAGAGTGGAGGCAGACTATTAAGATTCGACATAAATGGTGCACACTAAAACTTTGACATTGAAGTTAATGGCCCCACCACACCACAACCACCCCGCACCACACCCGGTCTTAATCAGGCTACGTTTGGTGTGAAGCATCATTTTTTTATGACTGGGAATATCTCAGGAGCACTTACCAAAGACTGAGGTCGCCATGCACTCAAATATGCTTTGACTGAATTTACATGACTTTAAGTTTATGTATCCATGGGAGAGATGAGCACGTAGAGACAATATTAAAAATTGTAGTAAGTAACAAATTAAAGCTAATACAAAACTGCCGAAGATTCTAAGTGAAGAGATCTTCACGTTGGCAGTATGACGCCGCAAATTTTTTAAATGCAATAAAATTGGCCTTTGCGAGCCTATAACTTTGAAATACTACAATGTGTTGATGGTGTTTGTTAGTTTTTAAAATTCAATTAAACCCTGCCTAATCCAAGCCATAGTAGATAAGAGTCAAAAAATATTCGTTTTTTTATAAAATATTTTAAATTATGCCATTAAACTATATATAATATTATATATTTCATAGATAGAAGAATATTTTTTATTGGTTATGGTTTGGTTAGGCAGGACTTAATGAATTAAAAAAAAAACTAATCAATACCTGTAATATGTATTCTTAATCCAACGAAAATAAATACGTATGAATGAAAAAGTGTGCACAATTTTGTCATATCGCCCAAAATATACCAAAACTATATGGTTTGGTTTAGGCTGGTTTTAATTGATTTTTAAAAATAAACCAATACCATCTGTAAAATTGTAGTCTTGGTTAAATAAAAACAAATACGTATGACTAACAAAGTTTATTGAATATTATTTATGGCGGATCTTAACAGAAAATGATCCAACAATATAATATGTAATATGTATTTTTAATCCAACGAAAACAAATACGCATGAATGAAAAAGTGTGCAAAATTTTGTCGTATTGCCTAAAATATACCAAAACTATTATGGTTTGGTTTGGGCAGGTTTTAATTGATTTAAAAAAAATAACCAATACCATCTCTAAATTGTAGTCCTTGGTTCAATAAAAACAAATACGTATGACTAACAAAGTTTAATGTACACTATTTATGGCGGATCTTACCAGCCTACCTCCACCCTTAGCAACTGAGTCGGTGCGATAAATATGTTTGACATATTTTTTAGATCCACTAATTAATTCGTTTTCTTTTCATACTTAGAGGAGTAAGGATGATAATTTTATATTGAAAAACGTGTCATTGGCGTATTATAAATTAGAGAGCTTTTTCCATAAACTTTCACAATAACTTCCGTAAATTCTCTTCTCGTTGTATGCCCATACCATTTCATGCATCAATAAGTATTTAATGTACATTCGTACATGTGGAATTTTAATGTGAATTTGAATACACATATTAATGTTTTTACATAGAACTTGCAACTTACGATCGAAATGACCTGAATTCAATACATATTATCCGATCATTTATTGCTATCATTACGTTTATTTTAGATTTCCTGTTACTGTGAATCTAAAAACATCTTTTCTAAGTATCAAATGTCTTTATATCTAGAGAGATCTTTATTTAGCTACGTATTTTTTTTGACTTATACGAAGAATAAATGAGACCAATTCTCTAAAACTCGATGCATGGCAGAGTTTTGTCACGAATGTCATCTGTAAGGGACCATGGCATTACGTTTGAGAGTAAAATGACATTTATTAGCCACATAGTGACCATTTGTAAAAATATTTAATGATTTATTGATTTGATATTAATTATTGATATCATTACAGCATTGATTGATTGTAATGAAATAAATGGGATTTTAATAAATTATTTTTATAGTATTTTTCATAAAAGACAATAATTCTAGTTACTACTAAATATTATAATATCATTGTAATTGTTAAAAACAAAGCCGATGATTTAGTACTTAATCCACATAATGTATTAATGATCATTGCCATGGCCCCAACAAGGAGCGGGCTGATAGGGCTCTAGCCTGAGGGCCCGGCAAGGCGAATCGACCAGATAAGTGAAATAAACACGTCAAAAATTTGCTTTAATAGTAAAAAAAGTCGCCTGCGGCGCTATTTTCCTTCCGATGATATTGCTATTTAAATTAGTGTGATTGTACGATACAATTTTTAATTGTATATTAATACCTGACAACTGCATAATTCAAACGGATGTATTAAAACATACAAAAAAACACAAAATATACACCGCGTACACCATTTGGAAAACACTACTGTAGAGCGTCACACTGCCTTTATCCTTCGCGATAGGTAGGGGGGCCGCCAAAGATCCTAGCCTGGGGGCCCGCTTCAGGATGTGGGGCCATGATCATTGCAGCAGAAGAAACTGATCGTAGTTGATACTATAATATTATGAAGCGAATTTTAAGTCCATAATTGAACATTTGAATAGATTAGAAGCAAAAAAAGGTTTTCCTTTGTTTTTAAAATGCATATTAGCCACTCTTTATAATCTACAAATAAAGACAAATAAACATTTTTATTTTTAATTTAAACAGCGAATTAAGTTTCTCGGTATATTCTATTAATACACGATAATAAAACTTATAACATATCTAAAATTACCCCAAAACCACCTTAAGAGCGTACTTCAGTGAAACGGCAAAAAAATTTTAACAGAAGGTGCGACGAAATTTCTCAGAATTGACAGTCGAGGTGTTTGCACGTCGATTTGTTTTGTCCTGGCGTCGGATAAAAATATTCTTAAATCGTGTAAAGATGACTAAAAAAACTTCACGTATGTAAGTAAAAAAGGAAACATGTCAATGAATATACCATTACTATTACTAATATTACAATAAACATAACATTAAATGGACGCATGTTGGATTTTTATGACAAATTATATTTCGTTCGGCACGCGTCATTTGCACAATCTGCGCATCGCCTAGCCACGATCTTTTAAACCATGCCTTAACTAAAGTATAGACTTAAAGCAATAGTGGGGTAAGTATAAAATACTAGTTTCAAGATTAGTGAACTTTAAGTGTTTGTTTCATACAAATTAAACCGTTAAATTTAATATGTTTATATAATTTTTTTCTACAGTTTATAATAGATAATGGTAAGATTTTTTGTATAACATCATTAACAGTATGTTATTTTAGTTATCCCAATATTGATTTGAAATTACAGAACATTATTTGGTACTGTTCGGTTATCAGGAATACAGCGGAAAACACATTTTGAAAATAGCCGATAAACTGGATTATTTGTTAGGCCTAACCAAACCTAACCTAAAATAACCCAAACTAACAAATAATCCAGTATATCGGGTATTTTCAAAATGTATTTTCCGCTGTATTCCTAATAATCGAACAGTACCGAACATTTTTCAATAAATGCAATATTGGTATTTTTCTTTAAATGTGGTATTACAATTTTAGAGTTTTAAATTTCAAACTTTAGAAAATCTCAGTGATTCATTGTTTAAGTATAGCTTTTACTAATCGATTGGCATACATATCTCAAAATCGACTTTTTCACTTGATCTCACTGTTGCTTTCGGGTAATGATATTAGAATGTAATATAGGTGATGCTTTTTTGCTTTTAATTTACTCATTTGTTGTAAACGATGTTTATATGTTTTAAGTGTTTATAGTTAATTAACATTAGTTCCCTTTTCCATTGTATTGTATAATCAAAATATAAAACTATCTCTATTTTTATTAGAGATAAGCCCTTTATTATAATGACAATCAGAATAATAACTGGAGCAAATACGTTAAGACTAAAATCTGAAGATATTCCTGACGCAGGCTAGTAATCAAGATACATAAGTAGCTATTATTCACACCCCGATTCAAACTACTATAGTCACTCGCCAATATTAGCAAAATCTGTAAATCGCTTCATTTGTATGACTATTAGTTTTTTTTAAGCCATGCACTTGCTTTTTCGTACAAAGTGGTTGTTATTAATTTTGAACAATCATAAATACCCAGGTTTTGAGAAAAACACATAAATATATATTGTGTCTTCACCGGCATCGATTCCAGAGCTCTCGGATGAAAGGCCAGCACCTTACGCACTGCACCACGAGAGCCGCGTTATGACTATTAGTTGATTTCATCGTATACAATGAAAATTTGAAACTAACAGCCTCATGTGTGATATTATAATATTATCTGTACATACCTTGTTATCATATTACTATAGTTTGGTTTATTTTATTATATAGAGTTCAGTGACAATCGTTTGACATGGTTATAAAAATTCCATAAAGAATACGGCACAAAGAAAAAGAAGAAAACATTTGACAAAATGTCATTATGGTTTTGCCAAAATGTTATATAGAGCCGGAGTGGTTATTGTTATTATCCGAATAATAATAAAAAAAATATTATCATTGTTACTGCAGACAGACGAGCTGCTAACTCGTACAGAATCCCACACAATAAGACACATTAAAAACAACCCATTTATAAACCGTTTTAAAGTAAAACGGTGTAAGTTTCATGGCCTATTGTTACGGGAACAATTTTCATATAAAATTCGTATGATACGTTGCCGAATAACATTTCACTTGAACGTACTCGGGAAACAGAATGGTTTACGGTAAATATTTTTGAGAAGGCAACACCAAAAGAAAACAATGACTGCGATGTCAGTAACTCTTTTGAGACTGGCCGAGTTTAAACTGGTGTGATATTATAATATGATCGCTGTAGGTATTATCATTTTTTTGAACAACGTACCTACGCATTTCATTTGTTTATAGGTACCATTTTTTTCGATTGTGACACAATTTCATAAATAAACTAACATAACTAAGGGAATCGCATTCTAAAAATTGAGTTCATGTCATTTTGATATCGAATAGAACGTTTTAATAGTTTAAATTTTCAAACTATTCAGCAGAAAACATCAAAATTAAGTCTATACTTCAGTTGAGGCATGGTCTAAAAAGATCGTGGCTAGGCGATTGTGCAAATGATGCGTGCCGTACGAAATATAATTTGTCATAAAAATCCAACATGCGTCCATTTAATGTTATGTTTATTGTTATATTACTAATAATAATAGTATATTCATTGACATGTTTACTTTTTAAAGTACATACGTAAAGTTTTTTAGTCATCTTTACACGATTTAAGAATATTTTCATCCGACGCCATGAAAAAATAAATCAACGTGCGGACACCTCGACTATCCGTCTCCGATTGGTGACTAGTGAGAAATTTCGTCGCACCTACTGTTGAAAATTATTTGCCGTTTCACTGAAGTACGCTCTTAAGTACACAGCTGTAGCGTGCAGTGCTTTTTGCTTGCGAATAGTCTTAGAAAATGCATATATATATATATTAAGTCTAGGCGCGTAACCATTAGTTGGCCATTATATATAATTAGAATTAGTGACGTCCCGTGGGGGTAGGCAGATTGAGTGTCGCTTGGGGGCGGCAGTTACTCGAAGGGCGGCAAATCGAAAAGAAATATCTACCTAAACTTAGTAATAACGAAAATATCTTTCCATTAAAAATTCAGCCTACTGGTTGGAAACACAATGTATTAATTAACATAAAAGGTTTAACAGGACTGTAATTTTTTTGTTGGGTTTGCGATGTCTAGTTTACTTCCGTTTCCCTTCGGCGTCCTTGGTGACCATAAACGACACGAGCAGATTTTCGAATAATTACAGTCTATATTTTCAATTTTGTTAGTAACGTATCCATACAACACATTTCTTAGATATTGGAGTCATGAAAGGATGATAAAAATACTGGACAAGAATGAGGCGGCATTCTGTCTAGGGACGTCACTGATTAGCATGATATTTAAATGTGGTAATTAATTAGTAATTATCTTGTCAGCAGTGAATGTGATATTATTAACTAATTTTCAAATTACGTATATTGGTAGATCCGTACACCACGGGAGCGTAAAATGAAATGATAAATTTGTGGGCCTTTGTTAATTCACAGTATTAATACGTGGACAAGAAACTCTTGTTCGGCAATACTTTTTTGTAAAATTATAGTCAAATTAATATGACCACTATAAAGAATATACAATATATCTAAAAGAGTTATTTTACCACTGCAGTTTTAATGTAACTACATTTTTTATGTAGGTTAAAAACAATGGTGCGACGAAACATATTTTTTATTACTCCAAATTATACGTGATTTATGTGATATACTGCCAAACGTCTGCTGCGAAGAAAATCTTTTATATTAAAATGAATTTTCTCATCAAAATTACGAGTGTTGATTTATTGTTGTTATAACAGATGGTATACAACACAAATAATAGTGAATATGTATGCCATGTATTATTACGAGGAAATTTTTATACTAATTTTATTTCATTTATACTATAATTTTCTCATCGTTACTACGTTTATCAGCTGAGCTTAATCTGTGATGGAAAATCTTGATACAATGCATTTTCTTATTAACAATTAATTGCTGGTATTAGCTGCGATCCCATTTCATATATATATAGGCCGGGTCTATTTTACAACGTTTTTATTAGGTCGTATTCTTGTTTGTCCGGTGGTTGTTTGTCCAGTACAAATCTTGGAATCGACTTTTAACTAACTTCCCGACTAGCTAGACATTTGAAACTTTTAGCATACATCAGAACACGATGCCAATGCATTCTTTTAATACCATCTTTAGACAGCATTGAATTCATTTTCAGTTAATTCTGTTTTGTACGGAAAATTATTTCAGAAAAATCCGTAAAAAGTAAAAGACTATTATTGGTTGCTAAGCGGGGGGTCTTAGCAACTAAATTATTAATATATATGTACGTTACTATGGAAATCAAAATTAAATTTCAATATGACATTTCAGTATTCAATATCAATTGTTTGTTTGTTTTTTTATTTACTTCATATCAAGTACAAGTTTGAGCATATTGAGCATAACAATTCAACAGAAAATTTAAAAACGTTGTATATAAAAAGTTCTTTTTATCTCGTAATTATTTAAATACGAAATATACACAATTTAAACGACGTTCGTTCGTTTTAAGCGTATATAAGTTTTGATCAAATTGAGATGCATGTCACGTCACTGTCATTCTGTCTTTGCGACAAATTTAGTCTATGGTTTTGTCATTTTGCAGAATATTTTGAACGTTAACCACCTCTCTAAATTTAATTATAGAGAGTGCCAACTCTAATGTATTAGTATTTTGAATTATTATTAATTATTCATGCCAATTTCAATTAACTTTAACAGTTTCTACGTGTGCGTACGATAAAATTACTTGCGATATTATATCCATGGATAATATTTTGAACAGAACCCAACCTGCAGACCATAGATAATAGAGAGTATTATTACAGAAAATACATAATACCAACCACTAAAAACAAAACTCGTGATATTGACATGATTCGAAAAGGTGTAGATATGTGTAATATGATAAAAATGTTCAAAACGTCATGCAGGTGTCGATGCAGTTACGTTCATTTGTCAATATCAGTACACATTTTAAATATTGTTAAAATATGGTTTGATATTAATAAAAATAGTATTTAGATATAAGGTTTGTCTTGACAATGTCCGTTTAAGCAGACTACATCCGTTCTGGTCACCAGTAAAGTACTGTAAATTAAAAACATATTTATGTTTATTGACACGTACTAACAACACAGTAGTTTGAATAATCTTTGGAACACTTTTGAATTTGGGTTCTTTAAGTAATCCCCTGCTGATGAAAGACTTACTATCGAGCTGATTTGATTAATATCGATATTTTTATCCCATAATCAAAGTAATCCAGCTACCTGTGTTGGAACAATTATTATCTTACCATACCATTTTGGAGTGGATTTCCACTCGCCATCGACTTTCAAATGTGGGTTTGTGGAACAGCCGAACGAGTGTTGTAGGTCGGTACCATAAACTCGAAGACTGATGCAGCCTGCAGGTAAGGCCAGTACCTATTTAACGACGGTACTAAACTTGAACGGTACGAGTACCTATGATACCTGCAGGTTACAGATCAGCCTGACAACTGCGATGCTGCTTCATTGATAATTTCTTCTCACTTGACTTTGACTCGGTACTATTCAGAACGCATTTTAACTGGAATATTTTTTTATTGATTAACACAAGATTTAACGTGCTAATAAAAAAACGTTAAACGGTCTGATGTTAAAGGGTCAGTGGTTATATTTATCATTACAATGCTGTTTATTAAATTTGTTTTAATGTACCTATAGAATATTTTTTGATTTGAAATATAACGCAGATTTATAGGTTAAATTTAATTATTAAAAAAAACATTTAACCTTCTAAAAAATAAAAATATCACACTATGATTTCATTATTTACTTAGTCAAATACTATCACAACTTGAAATTAGTTAAATTTATAGTAGTAATGTGCGTGATGGTTATCTCAAAATATCCCAACAGTTTAATTAACAGTCAGTCAAATCTAATGTGATTTTATTGAAATAAACACTATTTATCAATAGATTATTACAATGTATATTTGTTTAATATTATATATATAATATATTTGTAACGTATGAGAGAAATGCTATTATGTAAACATCTAGGAGAGGACAAGACAGGGAGAAGACGTATTAAAAGAGGTAAGGTGAGAGAAAACATTCGCGTAAAATATAAATTCTAAATTTGAAAAATAAACTGACACGCAAATAAAGCAATCGTTTATTTCATCGGATCATGAATGAAAAGAGATGATAGGTTGCTTTCATAATTGTCATATTGCTACATTTTCTAGTTTTATTATATTAACCTACGCCTGGAAACCACTGAGTCTACAAGATTCTAATGAACTAGGTATGTAGCAACGACATGAAAGCACGGAAGACAATGGGATCATTTTATAGACACTTTCACCCAGCAATGGATTGATTTAGCAGGATGATGATATTATGTTGGTCAAACCACCCGCAGTGTTCCAGTCGATAATATTAGCCTCTACAACTCCTGGGTTTGAATGCTGTCATCTGGTCACGATTAATTTCACATGTTGTTTCAGTGTCATATTTAAATTACATTTCACCCTCTCTTACGTTTAAAATGAAGGTTGAGCAAATAGCTTATAACTATTTCGCTAAAAAAGTTGTTTGATTATTTCCACAAGTGGTAAAATGTCAACTCAGTAAATGTAATTTACATAAGTTTACATAAAAATCCATCATATATTATATAGAATATTAATGATCATTATGACATATAAAAAACTGATTTTTTCGCATAGCAAGTTATGCTCATTGAGTAATAATTACTATATCAACGCATCTATTCTATACACAAGGCTGCTATCGGCCACTATTGGCGGCTATCGAGGGTAGTTTTTCATATTTAAATATTGAGGTATTATTTGCTGTTACAATAAGTTAGCCGTCTAAAATGTCAAAACTGTCTATCTCGCTCTAAAATTTAACACAGCCAAGAGAGGTGCTGTTAAAACACAGCACTTATCGTAACAATTATAATACCTCAATACATACATATTATAAACTACTCTCGACAGCCGCCGATAGCAGCCTTGTGTATAGAATAAATGCTCAGAGGTTTTACTTGAGCATTCTCAAGGCCCGTAACTTTTGGTGCCAGCACCCCAATAGGTTGTGAAAGAGCATTACAAATTCATTTATCAAGATTCGAGATTCAACTTTACTGAATATTTCTCGTTCAAAACCTTTAATTACATAGAACGCTTTAACTCGTTTAGTACTGACACCGCGACTGGCGCGTTTGCATTATTTGACCATTAGATATAATTAGCATGCTATTTAAATGTGGTAATTAATTAGTCATTATATGGTCAGCAGTAGTGAAAGTGATTTTTACCATCCAAATCCTATGTTCATATTGTGCGACGTGTTGGACATTTTTGTTACAAAGGTATAACATTTTTTCATTCAATATGTAATTGAAAATTACTTTGATCAAGGAGTACTTACCTAATTCTTTTAAGCTTCAAGGTGGCTGGTCATTGAATGCCTATTCTCAAATGCGGTTGCACTATGCGCATTTTATTTGTTTTAGGATGCACTCAATGCGACATTGACAGACAGCTGTTGCTTTCACCATTCATCTGAGATGCATACTAATCTCGCTTTACCTGCATAAGTGGAACACCAAAGTGTTTAAGTATTTAAATGTTTACCTACTTACTCGGATTAAAATAGTAAGTATTACATTTTTACCACAGAGGATAAAAACATCACTGTTAACCGATCGTATATTTACTCACATAAGAGCCATGGATATATTCACAAATTGAGTGAATTAAAATTTATCATACTTAAGTATATTATAATATACATAGTATGTAATTTAAATTGTCTAATCCATTGAAAAGTAGATTTTAAATTACGTAATTCAAAAGTTAAAACAAATGAATATGTCAGTGGAAAATTGTCGCTGTTGAAAGTCAGTAGGCTGCGATTGATAACAAAAAGAAAATCTTAATGTAAATTTACATTATGTATAACAATTACATTATGTATAACAATTACATAATGTATAACAATTATATTATGTATAACAAAAATATCATGTTATGAACGCCTAGAATTTTGATTTGTTATATCCATATTTTTTTTGTTTTCTTAAATAAATAAATATTAATACTATCGAACGAAGATACTTGATGGAATTTGAATTTAATTTCTAGTAGATTTAAGTTTTGTGCTATTCCATTTAAGTCATATTTCCGACTCGGGTTTCGCCTTTCGACACCTTCAGGCACTGTGTACACTTACCAAAAGGCAAATATATACTGACAACGAATACAATTAGCTCTAAGCGATGGCGCACACAGAACGCGTCGAGCGGGCGAAGTCTGCGTATGCAGTGTTTATTCATAACCATAATCACACGTCTCGTGCCGCGCATTACCCTTCACCTATGTAATAAGCTGCCCAACTGCACAAAACAGTTATTTTTAAAGCGTCTCTCATAACAAAGCAATAAAAATATTATATTATTTCGGGGCTTGTAATAAATATTTACCACGGCATTATTCAACCAGCGATAAACTTGACACGCAATAAAATTAAACAATGATTCTCTGTTATTAAATAATTGCTTTTCGCCCGTCGATCGACGAGGCCTCAAGCAGCGTAATTTTGGTAGCCGTGTTGAATGAATGGACTCCATTGTATTTTCTTTCATTCGTATCGCCGAGAAGCGGTGATTCGCGAAAAAACGATGATTCATGCGGCGGGCGCCTATAATGCGTCGTGAAATCCAGTGGGCGCTGGCGTATTTGATTACGTTGTATTTTCGTTGATTTACGCGCCACTTGTAGAAATTTTGCGCGAGCGCCGCACTCGCTGCGTCAATGGGCTTTATGCCTAACTTTTATAACAAATCAATACAATAAAGCGGTAAAACTTTATCACATACCTATTAAGACAATAAAAAAATATATAACAAACAAATTATGAATAGTTGAAGTGTTTGTAAAAAAACCCCCTATCTTATCTATAATAATACACTTGATAAGCATATTATTATAAATCATCTAAACCTAATAATAGATCATTAGTAATTATAAACAATAAAAATACTACACTCAAGAGGTGTGAGATCGTCCATTCTGGGAACAATGGTAACGTATTAAATAATATTCTTACCTACTTTTTTTAAAAATTTTTAGAATATTATTTTTTAAATATAAAAAAGATGCCGAAAGGCAAAACCCGTGTCGCAAAAAATGACTCATATGGAATAGTACAAAAATGAAATCCATTAGAAATAAATAAATATTAAGCTATTATACCTATGCAGTTCGGCTCGTGCCAACATCCACACGTTGTATATCGAACAGGGTTAACCAGAGCCAATAATAAAGTTCTATCAAATAGCAGTGGTGGATTTAAATCAAACCGTTACCTATCTAATTGATTTGAAAAAAAAAACGTATCAGTATAATTCTTCATCCTATATACGAGTAAGTAGGTGTTACTATCGGTAGTTTATAGTAAGACAATATCGCAGACATATTATTATTATATCAGCATGACGTCTTCCGGCGCAGTTAGCGTTTTTTTTTTGTTTTGTAGTTAAGTGCTCCATGAATCTTTTTTCCATTTGTTTACGGATTATTTCGTGAAATGAACAAGTTCATGATGCGAAATACCTGTCCAAATTAAATAATATTACTTACTTGCAGATATAGATAAATAGAAAATGAATACAAATGAACGTGGGATAGGACTCGGAATTAACCGTTTGTTCGCATAACAGACTATACTAAGTTATGGTGCCGCTAGTGATATTTTAAACCCTCTGATTCTCAATGTGTTAATATTTAATAATGTTTAATAGTAAACTTCCAAAAGCTGTTAATTAATACTTAATACTATTAATACGTCTTGATGAAAAGTTGAGATCCGTTTCTACCTGACAAGTTACATTTTTAGGAGCGTACATTAGTGAAACGGCAAATAATTTTCAACTGTATGTAGAGCAGTGTTGCCATCTTTTTCTATACTGATTATAGTACAAAGGCGTAAAAGTTGTAGTATTTCTGAAAAATATATAGTACGGGAACATTTTTCGTCTTGAATCTTATATAGTATTTTGGTATATTTGGTGTAAAATTATAGTATTTTACATTTTTCGGGGAATTCAAATTATAGTATTGTACTATAATTATAGTACGGTTGGCATCACTGAGTAAAACGAAATTACGGCCGCGTTGTCATTCTGAGAGCGATAGTCGAGGCGTCTGCACGTCGATTCGTTTTTTCATGGCGTCGGATGAAAATATTCGGTACTGTTCGGTTATCAGGAATACAGCGAAAAACACAATGAAAATACCCGATATACTGGACTATTTGTTAGTTTGGGTTGGTTAGGTTAGGTTAGGTTGGGTTAGGTTAGGTTAGGTTAGATTAGGTTTGGTTAGGTTAACCTAACAAATAATCCAGTTTATCGGCTATTTTCAAAATGTATTTTCCGCTGTATTCCTGATAACCGAACAGTACCAAATATTCTTAAATCGTATAAAGATGACTAAAAAACTTTACGTCTGTACTTAAAAAAGAAAACATGTCAATGAATATACTATTAATATTACGAATATAATAATAAACATAACATAAAAAGGACGTATGTTGAACTTTTATGACAAACTATATTTCGTTCGGCTTCCGTCATTTGCAACCGCGACCCGCATTCCGCGCATCGCCTAGTCACGATCTTTTTAGACCATGCATGAGCTGAGGTATAGCCTTAAGTATTTTTCTTAGTAAAATAGTTATGAAACGTATAAAATTAAAAAAGCGGAAAATCGAGAAAGATGGAAAGTCTTGGTCGCTCAAAGGATGGCGAAATTCAAATGTGGTCACGATCCTCAGCCATGAGTGCACGACCAAGAAGATGAGAAAATTAAATACTACATAATAAGTCAGTGGCGATGGTGGAAGTAGGCTGTTAAGATCCGACATAAATAGTGCACACTACCCTTTGTCAGTTAAACGTAATTGTTTTTATTGAAATTTAATAATACCACAATATATAGATAGTGTTTTTTAGTTTTTAAAATTCAGTTCAACCTTACCTAATCCAAGCCATAGTAGATCATAGTAAAACATATTCGTTTATCTATAAAATTATGCCATTAAAACATACATAACTTCAGATATTTTATAAATAAAGGAATGTGTTTATTGATTATGGTTTGGTTTAGGCAGGGCTTAGTAAATTAAAAAAAACTAACCAGCACCGTCTGTAATATGCATTCTTATCTCAACGAAAACAAATAAGTAAAACTGAAAAAAGTGTGTACTATTCTTGACGGATCATTCATAGCATACCTAAACTACTTTGGTTTGTTTTAGGCAGGGTTTAATTGAATTTTAAAAACTAATCCACACCATCTGCAAATTATATTCTTAGTTTAATGAAAATAAATAAGAGTGACTGATTTTGAGTGAACGTTTCTTCTTCTTATTGTGCCATCGTCGTCTGCTACCCGGAACAGTTCAGTGGAGCTGCACTCGTACCAATCACGGAGGTTCTTAAGCCACGAAATGCGGCGCCGTCCTCTGCTACGCTTCCCATTGATCTTTCCTTGAATGACAAGTTGGGGAATGCTGTATTTTTGTCCTCTCATAGTGTGGCCGAGGTACTGTAGTTTCCTTGTTTTGATACTACGTATAACTTCTCGGTCATTCCCCATTCGATTGAGAACTTCAACATTTGTCACCCGGTCCAATCCAAGGAATTTTGAGGATGCGCCTATACAGCCACATCTCGAAAGCTTCAAGTCTCCGTGACATCTCTTGGTTTAGCGTCCATACTTCCATACCATAGATAATTTTTGGTGTACACTATTTATGTTGAATCTTAACAGCCTACCTCCACCCTTCGCCACTGTGATAAGGGTAGTTATTATAAATTTAAGTTTAAAAAAAAAATAATATCGGTTACTCTGGTAAGAATTCGTTTTAATGACTTATATTCGACTGACTATTACGTAACCGGTTACTCAATAGTTGAGAACCACTTCTTGTTCCAGTCCATTGAGTATTCCGAGTATTAAATCGTAACCTGCCACTGTCTTCATATTATTATTATTCAAATGGCTCGCGAACTCTGCGTTTGCCATTTCTTCGTTTACTTTGCGATGTTTTTTTTTCTTTTACTGTATTATGCATTTTAATAGAATAACCGCTACGAAGTTTCGATTTCCGGCTAAGTCCAACTGCTTTAAAATGGGATTTGGATAATTGGAATGTTTGATGTAAAGATAATAGGCAGTTCTGAGAATTGCAAATATTATATATTATTACAAGAAATGAAAATGTAAATATTATTTAATTCTACAGGTTTTTTTAAAAAAGGGGTTTTTGTCGATATGGATTTTAAAAACTAACCAACACCATCTGCAAATTATAGTCTTAGTTCAATGAAAACAAATACGTATGACTGACATGGTTTAGTGTGCACTATTTGGGCTATAGTGGCGAAGGGTGGAGGTAGGCTGTCAAGATACGCTATAAACTGTGCACACTAAACCATGTCAGTCATACGTATTTGTTTTCATTGAACTAAGACTATAATTTACAGATGGTCTTGGTTAGTTTTTAAAATCCGATTGAATTCTGCGAACACCAACCATAATTAGATAATAGTCAAAAAAATACTCGTCTATCTATAAAATGTCTAAAATTATGTTATTATGTTATATGTTAAATTATATCATTTTAGATATTTTATAAATATATATAATAATATCTTTATCTATAATAGTTTGGTTTAGGTAGGGCTTAATGAATTAAAATAAATAAACAACAACATATTGTGTTATATGTATTTCTAATTCAACGAAAACAAATAAGTATGAATGAAAAAGTGTGAAAAATTTTGTCGGATCGCCTGGACTATAATTAAAATAGGGAGAAAAATTATGATAACGCGCGTGTTTGAACATGTACCTAACCCGAATTTTTTTTTTTTTTTAAACGGTACATGTTCAAACACGCGCGTCAATATCATTTTACTCCCTACTTCAATTATAGTTTGTCAATTTACGGCTACGGCAGTATGTTGTAGCTTAACCACTGGGGAATGACAAAAGAAATGGCGTATTTCAAAAAAAACACTACCTTATTCTTAGGTCAATAATTATTATAAAGCAATCATTATTTATAAAATGTTTATCACACTTGAATGATCAAAGAGATAGTTTATAATAAGTATCTTTAGAATCATCTTCAAATGTGTTAATCTTGCCGATTTTTTGAATAATAAAATGCCTAATTCTTAATAATAAATCGCCCTATATTAATATATTACATTATACTATTTGTTTTGATTTATAATATTGCGCATTAAAGCATACACACGCATACACAGTATGGTTGCTAGCCACTTGCTCAGCCTAAATTAGGTCCATACGCTGACTCGAAACAGAAATTAAAAAACAGTATGTGTATTTGCAGATCTAGGATTTGAACCTGGGATTACCATTCGGTCATCGCAGCTTAATAATAAAATTAAATGTAAATAATTACAAAATAAAAATAACTATTTATATACCACGTTTTTAAATTTTCTGTTGAATCATATAAACTTGACAATTTTATTATATGTATTAATAAATACTTTTTTTTTGTACTTGATAGAAATACTTAATAAATATTGAATATTGAAATGTCATTTTGACATTTCATATTGATTTCCATAGTAATGCACGTATATACTAATAATTTAGTTGCTAGGACCCCAGACCCTTAGCAACCAATAATGGTGTCGAAATAACTCTTCGTACAAAACAGAATTAACTGAAAATGAATTCAATTCTGCTTAAAGATGGCTAAAAGTATAAAAAGAATGCATTGTAATCGTGTTCTGATATATTCTAAAAGTTTCAAATGTCTATCAGTCGGGAAGTTAGTTAAAAATCGATTGCAAGATTTGTATTGGACAAACAAGAAAACAATTGTACTGGACAAACAAGAATACGTGTTAAAATAAGACGTAAAAATATAGACGTTTCCATCTGCCTTTGGTAAATAACATTGTCTATTGAAGTAAATTTTCTGTGAAATCCACCATATTCATAGATAGAAGAAGGTTTTATTTGATATCTCTGGTTCAAATACCGCCCGTAAAATAAAATAACCTGTTACCTGTAGGTTGGTAGTCGACATCCGCTGAGTAATGTCTTCATTCAAACGCCTGTCAGACATTCGCGGAGTTTCTTCTGTAGGCAAATCGCAGTATGTAAAGTCAACAGTGCCGGAAGTGAGAACGAGTCTCGTGTCTCTCTGACCTATTTTGCATGTGACGCTTAGATACTTAGCATATCTTTATATACACCAGAGGTTGGAAACTTGGCGTTTAAAAGAAATATCTGTCGCGCCTTCTTTGGGAATAGAATATAATTATCAGCAAAAATTCACACCAAAAGAATTTGACCAACTGCTGCTCATCTAAAGACAATGTTTTAGAAGTTTCATAAAAATCTTATGACTGAATATCATGAACATGGCCCCCACATCCTGAAGCGGGTCCCTAGGCTAGGATCTTTGATCCCCCCTATCTATTGCTAATCTTAAAGGCAGTGACGCAAAATTAAGGATATTCAGTGTATTTTTAGCATTTTTTTGTATTTTTTAATGGCTTCAAATGTTTCCGTATAGCCAGGTAGATAAATGTTAATTTTTATGTCTACTTATTGGCAAAATTCTCTTCAAAAACCTTCTAATGATACTCAGTCCAGTAATGCATCAATAGATCACTCCAATATTATTTTTTTTGTGAAACCAGCTATAAATTTCGTCAAGAAAAACTATCAGATTTGTCAATTAAATCAAGGAATCTACTAACAATAATTACATATTGCTAGAAAAAAATACCAGATGGCAGTGCCACATGTCAACATTATTAGATTTAGCGTGGTTCTGTAACATTAATTATTTCGATTTAAATCACATTTAGACTTAATTACATAACTGCCATTCCTTTCCGTTAATGTATCACAAATTAATTGTAGTGACGTTTTATACTTTCTACATACTGCACTGTAAGTGTCTGTCAAAATATTATGAGAGTATTATATCCCGTTTTATTTAAATTTCACGACCCTTTTTTTGTGTCAGTTTAGTTTTCAAATTTAGAATTTGCGTTTATGTGTATCGTTTCCTTTACCTCTATCCATTCAATGTTTTATTTCATTCTCACTTTCTTCTACACATATGCTTTCTCTCATGCTTACATATAGATTAAGACAAATATATATATATAAGATAATGTCGTCAGAAATAATCAAAATTATGGTGTTTTTTAATTAAAATGTTTATGATTCACAAGATAATCTTTAGTCCGTCAATCGTTTAGTCCAAAAGTTTTATATATATATTTCAGTATATTTCTTAGAAAATTTTCACTGTGCCCTTTTTGGCAATAAGGTTGACGACATCTGCTCTATGCTGTCCCGTTAGTGTTGGTAATAATAACTTCACATCGTAAATTTAGATGAAAGACTCCATATTTTAAAATATTTTCAACTTGAGAATTTATGCGTCTTAGTACAAAAGCAACGTCTTTAGTATATGCAAATAAACAAATGAATGTCATTGTTTTGTTTCACTATACGTGTAACACGTATACAGTGACAAACGATATAATATTATCGCTTTTTATGGCATTCAAAGATATTATTTTTCTTGTCGCTACAATCCTATGTGGGCCCTGGACTCCACTAGCGTCTGCCGAAAGCTGTTTCCTTCCGATCTTTAAATCAAACATGACGTTACCCCTTCATTTTATACAAGTTCGTCAACCAAGTCTCAACAGGTCTCAGAAAACAAAAAGAGTTATAAATTTTAATACCTCTCCGTCTTAATTAAGCCATTCTGTATACGACTTTATTAATATTTCCCTTAATTTAATTATAGTTATCGTTCACGGAAAATTTATCGATATTGATAACTGAGCATAGGTGAAAAACTAAGTTATATATTAAGTTCAAGTATTTTTTATACTTTCCAAAGAAAAAAAATAGTTTTTTTCACGGTTGATGCATTACTTAGATATGGACTATAGCGTCGTGGGTCCCAGGTTCGAATCCTGGGTCTGGCAAGTACACATATTGTTTTTCAATTTGTGTATGTGTCAGAGTATGGAACAAATATGTTGAGAAAGTAGCTGACATCCATTTCTCGTAAAAACAAAATCTGTTAATACAAAACTCCACGTTGTGGACGCCCATATGATCTTATTAGGATCGGACAGGGTCGAAAAAAACATCATAAATCTACCGGTACAACATACAATTAATTAAATTGGTAATAAACTTAGATAAATATACTTAGAATTCTGAAGAGGAGAATCCAATTGATATTATCAAATATTATTTGTGGTAAAAATGGTTATTACACAATCATTGTTTTGTAATGCCATTTTTTTCAACCATGTCTGATCTTAATAAGATCACATGGGCCTCCACAGATTGGATTAGCGAAGGTTTGTATTAACAGATTTTGATTTTCCGAGAAATGGATGTCAGCCACTTGCTCAACCCATACACAAATTGAAAAACAATATGTGTACCTGTCAGACCCAGGATTCGAGCCTGGGACCCACGACGCTATAGGCCAACACTTAAGCTACGCGGCCATCGTGGGCCATAGTGATTATTAATTTTACAATATAATAACGCAGTGACCATTTTTTTAAATATGAATCTGTCCTCGCGTGCAATTTTATCATTTACACTAGATTCTAGACTAGAATTTGGTGCATAGGAACATTGAAATGATGTATGTACTCATCACTGATATAATAAAGTTGAACAATTTATTTATTTTGTCGAAAAATGTAACATTGAAATATTATAGTTATTAATTGTGTAAAAAGTACAGTTGAAGGCGTCTTTTGATGTATTTGTGATCCCGTGAATCGGACTTCGGTCGACAGGCCGTAATCTCGATTACATGCCTCTCTGCAACAAAGGAACTTACTTATTTTCCCGTTCAAACAAAATCGAGTCAAAAACCCAACAGACGAAGATGCGAACCAGCCACTTTCAACACGAAACAATAAATATGATATAAGTACATATTATTACTTTTTATTTAAACGAATAAAGGTAAAATTTGAGAACACCAACTTTACTTATGAGTAAATCGCTATTCAAAAGTAATGCTGTTTTTAAGTAGGTTCTTGGAAACCAATTTCTAAAACCAGTATATATATTGTACATTATTTATTATTTTAATTTTTATTTAATTTTGACTCATATTTTGGTTGTATTTGTTTTTTATTCGATCTCACTTCAATTGATAATATTGTTTTATTTTATTTTTTATAAAATTTTTATTGTAAATTTTGACTAATCATAATTATTTGTTGATATTAATGGTATTGTAAGTGTAGATTGTTTCATATTTTGTGGTTTGCTAATATTTTAAATAATTTGTTTAATGCCCCTAACGTAGTATGAAATATTAATGTTAGTTTTAAATTAGTCTGTTATTGGGAAGGTATTATTGGACGGATAATTATTATGTACCTATTGTTATATTATTTCTATCGCTTTGAATTTTGTTTGATAAATATTGTTTTAAAAAAAATGTAGTCAGTTGAAAATGTCCCACTGAGGCGGACGAAACCGGTCCTAATATATTAATTAAAGTGGAATAAGTACTATAAAAAAATTTGCGTTTTATTAAATAAAAACAACAATACAATGCAGTTCCACCATGAATTGAGAGTTAACAAAATAAAATAAATTAATATCAGTTGAACTAAAGCAAGACGATTCCTTATTGCCTATACTTTTTAAAACTTGCTCTAGAGAAAACTGTCTCAAAGTAAAAAACGAAGCCACCTTTAATGGATCCCGCTAAGTATTAGTCTATGTGTTACGCCGAATGTGCGAAATTGACTATTACATGAAATGGGCAAAATTTTTCTAAAATCATGAAAAATGCAAGCCCGTTACCTTATTCATGGATTAGGCAAAATATCTGCCGTGAATTCGGCAGTAATTTTTCTGTCTAGTTTATGCATTGGGCAAATTAGATAGTAGCGCTACGGTGGTGTTTTTTGCAACTAAACCAAATGTGTCAAATTCTCATGCATTGGTCAAAATAGGTGGTCGCGCTCCGGTGGTGTTTTTTGCAACTAATCAAACTAACCAAATGTGTCAAATGTCATTGATTATATAAAAATATACCAATCAATAACTACAATGACGATCATATCCATTTACTATGCCCAAAAAAATCTAGAACTAAAATATGATAATGGAAGAATTTTATTAAAAGGTATTTTCGCAATTTGATTCGTGCTTGGGTATCAATCGTGCAATGGTCGATTGTTTGTTTGTGATAGTATGATTTGATAGTTTGTTGACACTTCTTGTTAGCTAACCTCAAATGGACATTCAGTTGAATTCAGAATAACAAAACCTAACCTAACCTAACCTAATAATAATACTATTATATTATGTCCAATTATAACTTCCGTATTAAATTTAATTTTTTTACTGTCATGTTGACAGTTTAAGAATTCCATACCCTGGAAAATTCACGCACTTGGCAGATAATTTACCTGATTCATGAATAAGGCAACGGGCTTGACAATTGCATGAATTAGCCAAAATTTTGCCCGTTTCATGTAATAGTCAATTTCGCACATTCGGCATAACATAATATGCAACTATCTGGCGGTCAATTTTTGACTGGCCACGGTGGATTTGCTGCCAAGCTTTTTGAGCTTGGACTTGTCACCCGACCGACATGTCCATATGGCTGAGTACTACAGGATGCAAACCACATCCCCTGAGATTGTCTGAGAAAGTGCTCCGAAAGGGAAAAGATGCTCAAGTCAGTTCAACCAGCCAACGAGGTTTGAAAACTGTGACCCAGCACTTTTTTATTTATCACTATTTTCACTATTCATCTCACCTTGCGATACTATTAATTTATTTACCATACAGTATTTACCACAACATAACTGGCTTGGTTAGTATTTAAATAATATGCGTCTTGCGATATTACGAGTGCCTATTACGTCTTGATTGATTTGAGAAGATTTTTTTCTTTGATACTTTGAACATGCCTGGCTGAAAGGAAGATGTTCGATTGTTGTATAGATAGCATTATTTATTTATCGAATCGTCTCAGATCTCATCGCTCGGCTCGATCTAATTCAACTTTTTCCCGTTAGGGGCGGTCGTATCTAATTCTCCATAGACGCTTTTTTAATGCTTTTTTTCTCTCACTTTACTGGGTCACACAGACAGACAGAGGGACACTCAGGGGTACATAAACTATTACTGTCACTGAAATATCTGGACCCTGCATGAAACTAGGGAATTGAACTTTGGGAGAATTGGCGATAATACATACGATTTGACAAATAATTGAGGTTTTACGGAAGATAAAAAACTGCTTTATGAAGATTTATTAATCTCTGAATATAATAATTTATTTAAATTACATGTTGTACAGGGCTCGTCATTATCGAGTATTTGTAATAGCTCCGATGTTATTTGAAGGTTTTACTGTATATTATATTTCATTGAGAGTTTTGTGGATTCGGGGTAAAAGTGATCAAGTCAGTTTGGCTGCAGCTGAGATAATCGGTATTGAAATAAATCACAATTTTCAAAATACTCTAATTATTTATATATAATTATGTTTTCGATAATGTGTTGTATTCAATGTTTTGAATAAGCAATTTTATTTTACTTACCGTTGAAAATGATTTTTTCAACTTAAGTTATTTCTACACATTAAAAATCGATTTATTTTGCTTACACGTGACAAAATAAATATGATACACAAAAAATAGCATAATTCTTTACACACGTTGTCATTTAAATCTTAATTTCGTAAAAATGCGACTTAAGAACTTTTAACCTGCAACCACAGAATTATTAAACAATAGTAATAAAAAAATAAAACAAAATAAGTGACAAAAGATATCAAATTAAATGATATAAGTACATATCTATTCTTTAGTAATCCAATAAACTAATAATCATAAAACTATTGATATACTAGGTTTCAACAAGTTTATAAAATACTTCCTTTACTCCCCTGGATACCTGAAGAGTACCTAAAACAGCAACCGCTTATCTCTTTGGATTACTATGCGTATTCCCTGTTTTAGATACTCAGTTGAATGGCATTCACCTATTTTACTGTCAAATTAACATATTACGAGTTAAATCAGAGGTTAAGATTTTTTTTAATCTTGAGGGATTTACTAAACTATGCCATGTTTTTTTATAAAGTAACATCTGAGGTTTTGTCAGCTTAATGTCAATAACTAATAACCAGTTGTTAAAATGTGGAGCGTGAGCTATGAACCAAAGATTTAGAAGAAAACCTTCTCCATATAGATTATAGATGATATCTAAACATATTATGAAAATTAAACCAAAGAAAATATTACTGAGGTTGTTTTGAAATCCAGATTTTATTTGAAGTTAACTTAATACTATTATCACCCGCATATGTATAAAGACCGTAAGTGTTTCAATACAATTTTAAATTCACTCATTTGGTCAGTTCCATAAATTATATTATGCATATTAAATTTACATTTTTTTTTTGCCAAAATAAACTCTAAAACTTATTGGTATAAACTGATGGTTTTGTTTTTATTAATGTGAATTAAGCTTGACTTGTACCGGAATCAAAACGTTCACATAATAATTCAAATTTATGTGCCATTTTTAGGTCTATTTGTAAACGACTTATTGTATCACTTATTTATCGTGCATAAATATATTGGCATCCAAATACTCCAAACAAAATAGTCATAATTATGAACACTCACGTTTATAAATTTCTGAGAGCAACGTTCACATTCATGCACGTACCGTATTATATCTTAAGAGTGGTACTTTGCAGTGACTTCAAGAAAGAAAGAGTTAAGTACTTCTACACAGTGATAGATAAAAAACAAAATGAAATACTAAATAACCGCGAAAATCTCAATCAATATTTATTTTGTTTTTTTAGATTAATTTATTTAAATAAATCTAGCATAAATAACTACGTACTTTACATGTTATTAATAAATTTAAGCCCGGTCGCACATACAAAATCGTCTCGACTGCGACATGGTCACAAATCAAATCGACCAGCAATGTCTGATCAATGGTAACTCTCTTCCGCACACACAGCCAAGACCATGCCGGGACATACGTTAAAGTTCCCACCACCACCCGTCATATATGCACAGGCGTGGATATGCACGGCCGCTTTCCATGACGCTTTAAACGTATCTGAAAGAAGTGATTTTAAGTGCTCATTCCATCACGCGACTGAGCCGCATGGGACTAATGCTGCAACCATGCACCGTAGTGCTTAAAGAAGAATGTTAAGAAAGAATCCCGTGATGTCACGCGACTAGCCGAAACAAATGATTTACATACAATGAAAAACATTCTATTTACCGCGTAGAGTTAATTTTTTTACAAGCAGATGTTTTTTTCTTCAAAAAATTCCGCACCGCCGTTATGTGCAGCAGTAGATTAAATTACATACTCGTATTATGTATGTTTTATGAATGACAAAAAAATCACATTCGACGTGTTGCAGTCAAAACGAATTTTTATGTGCGACTGGAATAAGTTGACACCTACCAGTGGCGTGCGGTCACATTTGATACCGGGGATCATCTTTATTATAAATGATTATATTTGTCAAAACAACACGTGCATTCTTATTTATTATATTATGAGAATATCATATTTTCTTTACGTAGACGTAGATAGGTATTAGTCTATTACAAAAAAACTATTTCTCAATCAATAATATATTTCGAATTTGTATAAAATTATACTACATAACATCACATTAACCAATTAAGCTACGGGCCTCCTACTTAATTACGATAATTTAAACTAGTAGGTCTTACATGAAATGCTTATCAAATTGCGTTGTTATACATAATATTAGAATAGCGGATGATGAAATCACGCTATCCAGTTGCTAGCCACGCGCATATAACTTTTAATATAATATTTATTTAATAAAGTCACACATATTTTTTATATATATATTTATGGTTATAATATGTAACCCTTTTGTCACGCCAGACATTCCAATTTTGAAATACAGTATGAATGATAGAAGGTTTTCAAAACAAAATGAATGCAGATTTACACCAGCATACGGAGTGAGCAAGCTAAATTTTATTAACTGATTTACAAGACAGTTAATAATAGTGATACTTATCGCGGGTTCATTATTTATAATCTATCATACTGGCAGGTAATATTTTTCTCGTTCCCGCCAATATACTTTCTAGCACGGCGGTATTCATGATACTCTGTCATGTTATGTTTCATGATGCTGTGTATCGTGCGATTATTGAATTTGATAGCACCCAGCGGCGCGTTTCTTTGACGCAGATGGTGCATTTGATTCGTCAGAAGATTTAAAAGAGGGCCTCGAAACATAATTAAATTGTACCAGATTCTTAAAAAAATGTGTATAAAACAATACTCAAAGCACGAGAAAATTCCCGCAACTGAAATAAAGAAAACCTATTACATGGCCATTCAAATAATATATAGGTACAATTATTGTATACAAAAAAGAAACCATTATAGTATAATTATATTATTTACTCTGACATTAGGGAATTGATACATTGCTATTTTTACTAGATACGTTGGTAGTTAGAATTTTTTTATGTTTTTTATTTTAATTTAATCATTATATTGGGCCTCAAAATCAATCAGTACCTCGGGACTCTAAGTCTCTAAACCCGCCACTGCTCATAAAGGTTGATTTTTTTTAAAATATAATGTTTGTGAACAAGTTGAATAGTTTAAATTTATGTCTTTTTTTGGTTATTATAAGTAATTGAGTCTTTTTTATTCATTTCATGACTATTTATAATTTTGTATTACACTTTATTACGTATTATGGTGCATTGGACAATAATTTTAATGCTGTAATACTCTTTGTCTAATAAATAGATACATTCCTCATAGGATCACATGGGCCTCCACAGAGTAGAGGATTGTATTAACAGATTTTGTTTTTTATGAGAAATTGCCACTTGCTCAACCTATTAGGTCCATACCCTGACTGACACACAGATTAAAAAACAATATGTCTACTTGCCAGACCCAGGATTTGAACCTGGGAAAAACGCTTAAGCCGCGCGGCCACCATGGCACCGGAATATTCCACTTTTATATAATATTAAATTCACTACCAATTAGAAAGTCTCACACCACATATTATTTGCTCCTAATAATTACTCCTTTTAATATTTATTAAAATTGAAAACTTTATAGTTGGTAACATCTGGATGGCTTTTAAGTCATCAACACACTAATTGCGAACAGTGACAGAATAACTTTTTTTCTACCACACACGCATCACAAAAATAATCAGTGCTGTTTTATTTAATTAAAATCTCTTCTTGCGGAGTCATCGGTTATTAATAATTAGATTTTTTACACTACTAAGGTGTAAGTACTTATTAAATTTTAATCTAGATTCATTAAATCAATAAGAGAGTCCATCTAACCATTAGTTGGGAAAAAAATACTTTCTAAGAAGTGGTCGGTTTATGTTTTGATCGAAATTTAAAACTAGTTATAGTACATGGTCTGTTTTGAGCTAGAAACGTTTGTTAGGGATTATCTGTTTATTAATACATTTTCCCTACATAACTCAAATGGATTAAGGTCAATGATATTACATTTTTTTTAAATACAGATTACCATTTTATGAAAGTGTACATAGATAATTAGTAATTCATATTTATTTATTGTACACATTGAATATGGCAACAAGTAATATTTAAATAAAAAACAGGACAATAATATTTCAAATAAAGTTAGCACATGTAAGTACACCGAACGAACTAAGTATCAGTGGCGAAGGGTGGAGGTAGGCTGTAAAGATCTGACATAAATAGTGCACATTAAACTTTGTCAGTCATTCGTATTTGTTTTTATTGAACTAAGATTACACTTTACACAGGGTATTAGGCCACGATGGCGGCGTGGCTTAAGCGCCGCTCAATAGTGTCGAGGGTCCCAGGTTCGAATCCTGGGTCTGGCAAGTACACATATTGTTTTTCAATTTGTGTACGAGTCAGAGTATGGACCTAATAGGTTGAGTAAGTGGCTGACATCCATTTATCGTACAAACAAAATCTGTCAATACAAATCTCCACTCTGTGGACGCCCATATGATCCTATTAGGATCGGCCATGGACGAAAGAAATTAGTTAGTTTTTAAAAATCTATAATTAAACCTTGCCTAAACCAAACCCAAATAGTTTTGGTATGTTATGGGCGATTCGACAAAATAGTGCGTACCTTTTCATTCATACTTATTTGTTTCTAAATTCAATAAGCCCTGCCTAAACTAAACCATAGTAGATAACAAATATTATACTATCTATAAAATATCTAAAATTATGTATGGTTTAATGGTATAATTTTAGATATTTTATAGATGGACGATTATTTTTTTGACTATTATCTATTCGCAGTGTTACTAATTAACACCATCTGTAAATTGTTGACTTAGTTCAATGAAAACCAATACGTATGACAAAGTTTATTGTGGACTATTTATGTCGGATCTTAATAGTTTACCTCTATCCTTCGCCACTGCGAAGTAGACACGATTTTTAAGGGTTATAAAACAACGTCCACTTAATTGCACCTTCACTCAAATAGAACATATCAATATCCGAAACGATTTGATTGAACACAGCTATGGCCCTCCCAATTATTGGCATTACCAAAACCATGTTATTTCTGTCCTTTGGAAAATATAGTAATGGATGCCCTCAATTCCTAAGATATTATCAAGGATGCACAGGTAAATACAACAAATAATGACAGAGTTTCAATTTACACCTTTGTCCCTTAAAAGAACTAGCAATGGACGCTCCATATCTCTAGAATAGTTATCAGGGACGCACATGTTAATAATACTAAGAATAGCAGTTTCCATTTACACATGTGTAGCTAAATAATATAGATGTCTTCTAAAGTCAATATCTACGGGTAGTTTCCATACAGCCTAAAGTAAAGGAGTCTCAAAAATTCTTCTGAACCCTTGAAGGCATCATCAATTTCTCTGCCGATTCATGTATCAGCAATAAACAGTTTAGAACAACCTCAAAAACAAAATAAAATAATACCTTTTTAACAACCTTATTTTCCTGGTAGATGATCTACATAAGGAAAATGGTCAACAAAAATATTCCAGTCGAAAACAAAACCTGTTCAAACGGATAAGTATTTCACATAGTTAGGTTAATGTTGATGTGTCAATATTTATGAAAAAAATTAATGGCATTGAATTAAATTTATTATATTATATCATCTCATATTTTTTTGTATTCCACAAACAATAATTTTGGTGAATAATTTCTTGCCGACTTTCATTTTGTATTTATATATGATTAAGGGTCAAATTTGCGTGATTTTTCAGAAGATACTTATGAGGTTATAACAATAGCATGATATAAAAGATATTTTATAGTCTAACTAAAGGTATCTTTAAAAAATATTTATAATGCGGTCACTTTGGCTAGAGACAGTTGGAGAGAGTAATTGGGGGAAGCCAGGACTTGTTCTAATGATGACAATGCATTCAGTTTATTTAATAAATAATGCTGCAGGCACAACATTTCGTATCATTAATGGCTAATCCTATTCCGCTTAATCATTGAAATTCAATCACACGTACATCTTGTTTTCTATTTTCTATGACATAGAAATGTGTCAAATCGATTTCGATCACTTTTTAAATTTAAATGTTTGTTTTAGAGAAATCATTTCTCTTTTCAATGATACTCTTTTTTGCAGCTAAATAAATTATCTCATTTGTTTTAATTCAATTTAATATGGTTGGAATTCAGTGGTTGCAAAATATTTCATTTTAGTTTAATGATATTATAATAAAATCTATTTGTGTACATATTGTATTAGTGATGAACTGAGATGTAGCCTCAAATAAAAATAATTACAAGATAAAAAGAACTTTTTATATAAGTTTTTAAATTTTCTGTTGAATTATTATGCTCAATATGCTCAAACCTATACTTGATATGAAGTAAATAAAAAACAAACAAACAAACAACTATAGAATACTGAAATGTCATTTTGACATTTCATTTTGATTTCCATAGTAACGCACGTTTATATTAATAATTTAGTAGCTAGGACCACCCCCTTAGCAATCAATAATAGTTTTATTTACTTTTTACGGATTTTTCTGAAATAAATTTACATACAAAACAGAATAAACTGAAAATGAATTCAATTCTGCTTAAAGATGGCTAAAAGTATTAAAAGAATGCATTGGCATCGTGTTCTGATATATTCTAAAAGTTTCAAATATCTAGCTAGTCGGGAAGCTAGTTAAAAATCGATTGGAAGATTTGTACTGGACAAACAACCACCGGACAAACAAGAATACGAGCTAATAAAAACGTTGTAAAAATGAGCACGTAAGTGGTCGATGCTACGAAGAAAATAAAGACAATCTAATACCGAGCAGCATTTTTCTATATAAATAATAAATAATTATCAAAAAATATGTTAATAATATTTAATGTAATCTAATAATTGTAGTATCTAAAAAAATAAAAGTAAGTAAATTACCATATTCTTTACAAATCGGATCACTTAGGTCTTATTTGGAGGTTATATTATAGACTCTTTATGAAAACTAGTATTGGCTTTTTGCCACAAAAGAAGATAATATACATAAGGGGATGATGATAAGGACGACGGTAGGTGAGATTATAATGACAAGATTCAGACAGGATACGTGTGACAATGAAATTTACCCTGTTTATTTCTTAATTTATTTTATAGTGTTAACTGTCAATTCGTGGTGGAACTGCATTGTATTATTTGAATAATTATTTGGTTAATTATATTAACTTAATTATTTAGCGAGGGGTGCAAGATTACTGATTAGTAAATGCGGTCCCTATAGCTATACATAGACATTTTCAATGATGTACTTTGCATTTTGTTTTGTATAAAATTGTAAGTATATTGTTCTATATTCTCTTCCTCTCTCTTGTGAAGGTAATATTTGACTTATAATGTAAATCTCATGTTGTATACGTCTTGAATTAAGATTTGTTATGTCCACAATGTTTTGTATTCTTAAATAAATACATAAATACAAAACAATTTTATAGTACTTTATTAATTAATTATTAATTTCTCCCACATAAAAATGTATGATATTAAAAAGTTACACCTGAATACTATGCGACTCAAATTTCGCAGATAAGAAAATTATACAGTATTATAGTAAACCGTGGATACGAACCCGTAGTCCCTAGCTGTGTATTTATGCATAGATGGCCGCTTTACCAACTAAACTGACATGGGTTCCTGACTGACTTTTTTATAGGATTCTATAACTATCAATAATATAATTGTTTTTTTCCCGCTATAACCGTAGTCTATAGACTACATTGTTTCAAAGTTACTTCCTAGGTAAAGTGGTTATGTAACAGCGGTATAGTGGAAAATTGAGGTGCTGGTAGAGGAATGAGGGCCTATATGCAACCGTTGTCGAATGACACCCGATTAACAATTTATCACGAATGGGTAAAGCGGTAAGATGGCAGTGAAGGAATGGTAAGTTGAGGAGCAGGTATAGAGACGCATACCTATATCGAACCGTTGTCCATCGCGCAGATTCATTTGAGCTCTCAGTCGAGTGTGATACTGACATACGTGTCTAAAGTGACCTACTGGATATTCATAGATGTGTAATTCAGTGAAATGGTAAAGGCGTACGCGCCTAGATTCAATGGTTATTTATCACATTCATTTGAAAAAAAATCAAATCGAATCAATTTATTTAATTATATTATTATCATCATCATCAGTCGGGGTCAATCCACTGCTGGATGAAGGCCTCCCCAAGCTTTTTCCAACTCTCTCGGTTCTGTGTCATTCGCTGCCATGTATTTCCGCTGAACTTTACCAGTTCATCAATCCAGCGGCTTTTAGGGCGACCCTGTGGCCGTTTCGTGCCCTTTGGATACCACTGGATGACGGCATTTGTCCAGCGGCCGTCCTTTCGGCGAGCAATGTGCCCCGTCTATCTCCATTTCAGCTGTTTGGCAACGTCTATTGCATCGCGTACTCCTGTCTGCTTTCTAACCTAATCGTTTCTCTTACGGTCCTTTCACGTGATGCCCAACATAACCTTTCCATGCCTCACTGTGCGACTCTTAGCCTTTGGACATCTCTCGTGTTGAGATATATTATTATAACTGTCTTATATATATAGCTATCGCTAGTTTTAAATGCAATCATGTCATATTATAATAACAAAACATTCAAATATTCAAAACCTGTTCGATAAAAATAATTAAAATCAGTATTTTAGTAGTACTATTCAAACTGTATAATAAATACTAGAATTTTTATCACCGGAAGTGTTAATTTACGACATCTATATATAATATAATATTATCCTACATACTATTGTCATTTTGTCGTTAAAATTTCCAGATGAATAAAAACTTAACATATTAAAGACCGATAAAAGAAAAATAATTATAACCCGTTTTTTCGGGCGGTATAAATTTCAATTTGTCTGACTCACGCGGGTCTCATGCCAAAAAAAAAACGTTACGGCAAATTTAATAATCGTATAAATTCTTTGGAATGGTATTATAATGAATCAATAAATACGGTTAGGTACAGTTACAAACTGAGGTCCGAATATAATATTGCCAGTCAGGGCTGTCAATTGTTTATGTCAAATGATTCCAGTAGTTTTTTTTTCAAGAGGACAGATAGATGGGCCAGAACCAATGACATTATTAATGGACGACGCACTCAATACAGTAGCTAGCAAGTAAATTCGCGCATTCGCATGTATAGGTAGACGTCACGCAATTTCCATTATGCGATATCACGCATCGGGAATTTATAGCAATATGACCTTTATTGTAATGGCGTTAGAGCAGTGTTTCTAATGTCAACGTTCATTTGAGCGAACCCGTTCGACCCGAACCATTCGGCAGACCCAACAAAAAGCATCAGGAATTTATAGCAATATCACCTTTATTGTAATGGCGTTAGAACAGATTATGCCATTCGGCAGACCCGACAATAAAGTGAGTGTCGTTTTCTTTTCCAGATGATTCGTCCATATTAATGGCCAGAACATAAAATGGTAGGATTCTCTCATAATAAGAACATAGCCACATCCACAGATATTGACAACACAAACACGCCCTCCAAACTAAACCCGCCCCGCACTACACTCAGTCTTAATTGAGCGTATCACGAGGCACTACGTTTGATTGTAGCATCTGTACAGTTGTTTACGCCTGGTAATGTGTCAAGAGTAGTTACCCGAGACTGAAGTCACCACGCTCTCGTGTGAGCTTTGACTGAGTTTACAGAAAGACATAATTTAATAAAAAAAACCATGGGCGAGAAAGGCACGGAGACTTAACAGAAATAAATGAATTAATGATGTATATATAAAAAAAAAAACAAAGCTAAATCAATACGGACAAACAAAACTATGCGAAGAGATATTCACGTCTACAATAAGACGCCGCAAATTTTTAAATGCAATGTTATTGGCCTTTGTGGCGATCAGGTCGGATGGCTCGATAGGTCCAACAGCTGGTTGGACCGACTTAAGCATTTCTGCCCTCTCGGAGTACATTCTCGGATATTCCCAGAGGATGTGGTTTGCAACCTGTAGTTCGCTACCACATGGACACGTTGGCCTGGTAACAAGTCCAAGCTCGTGGAGCTCGGCAGCGAATCCACAGAAGATGACATCATCGAAAGATGTTGACAGGTGACACTGCGACCTGATATTTTTCTGGTAATAATATAAATTCGTTCGTGACGTTTCATTCATAGACATCAATACCATTGTAATACAAAGCATTATATCTTGAGAAAAGCCTCTGTAATGAGTCCGAAACGTCGAGAAAACAAAGAAAAAAATTTGCTAATACAACCTCCACTTCTTAGAATCAGATATTATAAAAAAAAATATGCTGACACCCAATTTTACTCGTAATTCTGTAGTCTTAATGAACATATTGTCAATTGTGTGGTTGACATATTTGATATTTAAAGGTAGAGATTTTTTATTTAAGATGAATATGACAAAGTATTTATTTAATTTAGTTGCCGATTACCTTGATTTTTATCAAATATATTTGCATTAAACTATATTCATTGTACTATAAAAAAGTGGCACATTCGCTCAAAAACTGTGGTTCAAAATATATTCTCAACGAAAAACTAAATAAATTCACATCGGGATGATGGCCAACCCTAATTCTACCACTTCGAAAAACCTGTCCCACCATATCATATGCAGGTCTTTCGTTTATTGGCGCGGCACTCGATGTGTTAAGCGATCTGCAACCATGTTAATGTGTCAACTGTATTCTCAGCTGTAACTGTACTTTCATAATCTTGGAAAATGTACAATAGCGCTGTATGACCCCTCATGCAAATTTGCGAAGAAAGTTCCACACTTACGGCTTTAGCTGTTGCTATAAGAAGTTGTTTTCTTTATTGAATGAATAGAAATATTGAAAACATATTATTTATTTTGTTAAAATTTTTTAGTGTTTATTTAACATGAATATGTCAATTTGAAGTGGAATGGCGATAAATATTACTGAAGTTAAATATATATACGTATACATCAACGTCAATATGGCGTATGAATGATTTTATAGATAATTAGTTTTATAAATGTACAGATTTGTTATTAAAGAATTCAGGGTTAATAAATATTTAGAATATATTTATAAAAGTCCATAGATAAATTATAAATTACGTTTATCTCAAAGACTTATTTATTAATTAATTAATTTATTTATTTATTAAAAAAAGACACATTTTTTAAATATAAATAACTATGTCCTTACTTTTTTGTATAAGGTTGTTGGGAGAGTTAGTTGTATTGATGTGTAGTTAAATATGTTCCTCCATTTATACCTCTAATTTTCTTTATAGTCAGAATTAAATATTTTGTGTAGTGGTCTTGTGTTGTTTCATTGTTTAGTATTTATTTTCGTAAGGTTTTTGGAGGTAAATTTCATGGTTATGCTACATAGAGTCGCGATAGAGCATTGCTCCCTTTCTAGTATAGGGCAGTCGTTGATGACATGCCAAACAGTTTGAGATGTGTAGCCGTCACATGGACAACAGTCATCGTCCCTCAATTTAAATCTTTTAAGATGGGCTCGCACTGCTCCGTGGCCTGTTAGTATCTGTGTGAGTTCGTGTGATATTTTTGATAGCAGAGTTTATGTTTGGAATAAATTTCTGCATTTCACGTTTCACACGACATTTAGAATAAAAAAGTACAGGTAAATCAACTTAGTAAAGAAAAAAAACAAAGCAAAAAATAATGTCATAGGAAAAGAAATAAAATAAAAAACAACAATAATTCAAAAAAAAAAAAAAAAATAGAATTTTAAAAACAAAATACATAATGGATCGCTAAAAATGTCACATCTCTTGGGAGTGCATTGACCAGCCGATCAGCACTCGCTATTGGTGCCTGGTGAGCCACTTATTTTTGAATATACGATATACTGAAACTTAGGTACAGATAAAAAATAGTAAGTCCGCGGTTATGTTAATGTAGGTAGATATGACAAATTATTTTACGTCGAATTTAATATTAAAAATATATTATCACAACAATATATTTGCATAATATTTCTTAAGATGTGAAGCCAATAATATAACTCAACAACGAACTAAAGATACCATTTGTGTAGTGAAAACGTGAAATGGCGCCATTACTCGAGTATATGCATGATGTTTGCTATTCGGGGTTTTTTTACCGTCTCCCATAGATCATTACTTAGAGTAAGTCATCTACACCTTTCCCTTAGCTGACACGCTTGTTGGCTTTAGTCCATTCGGTTTTGTCACATTTTTCTTAAATATTCTAGAAATTACTACAAGTACATTTTTGTATAGTAGCTTAGATGTTTACACATAAAAATATATACAATTTTACATTTATTTGAAATTTAAATTAAATATATGATAGGTAGTTAATAATATTAATTTTATATTAGAGACAAGGTTGTATCAAACCTATCAAACGACTATTTAATTCCCACTTTACCAGTTTGTGTTTCAGAGCAAAAAACATTTGTCTCTGAAATGTCTCCTTTAGAATTTAGTATTTACTGTCAATTAGTAGATTTTTCTTTTTACCAGTTCCTAAATAACGTGGAAGCCATAAAGAGGTGTAATGAAAAAAAGGCTTTTGTAGCGGCGTGACTAGATGGCACTGCCCATTGACTGAATGCCACAAGTGCTATGTAGACGGATTAGGATTTAACTATATGTTAACTCCGTAATTTTTATCTCTCACAGTTTTACAGTCAATCAGCTTCGCTCTGAACAATTTAATCATACAGGTTCTCTACTTTAAAACTAAGCACCTTATACTATCGAGATTCATTTTTAGTGATAAGTAGTGTGGTTTCTGGTTGTCAAATTTGATACCTACCTGAACTAATTCTTTGGCAAGTTCATCTAGTTATTTGGTCGAGCGAGTCATCTTATCTTGTTAATCTGTTTTCGTGTACAGTTTGAAGTATTCTCTGTTATTGTTGATTAATCTCTGTGAACTCTGAATAAATACTAAAACCGAAAGTGATTCTATTTTTAAATAAAAAAATACTTTACTTCATATTTCGGTAAATCCCGCATCTCATGTTTTTGAAAGCCAATCAAGTTTGGTAATATTTCTTTTTTCATTGACCTTACAATCCTCCATCTATATTTCTTGCCTTTCTAAGGGGCACAGTTTTTTTTTCAAGAAATGGATGTTAGCCACTTGCTTAACCTACTAGATCCAACAAATCGGATCAAATACACACTAAAACACGACATCCAAGCTTTTTTATAGCTACTTTTTTATAACTATATCGACTATAGAAAGAACTAGGGCGTAACCCTCACTTGTTTAAAAATATGTTTTATATCATAATAACGTTGTACATCGGCTAAATACACGCTGTGTCTAAAGGATGTAAGCTGCAAATGGCGATTTATTATCTAAATTTAGCTAGCAATTAAAAAAAGAAGGGTGTAAGTAACGTGGGATAAACGACTTAACTATCATTTTCGTTGTTTTTTTATAAATATATATAATATAATATATATAAAAACAAATTATTAATTATCATGCACTTTAACGCATTCGCTGCTGAGTAGATAATAAGTTTTTAATTAGCACCTTTAAAATGCACGTTAATTACATCGATCGGCCGCCTGGTCATGAAGCGCATGTGCGTCTTCAGCGTCCAAAGTATTAAGGTTATGTCTATTTTGTATTTTTACTTTGACTGAAAACCATAACAAAAACGTTTTTGTACCTCCTGTAAAATTTGATTCCTGTGGATTACGCCTTTTTTAATTTCCACAGTCGATATGCAAAGAATAAGGACTATAATTGTACATATTTCATAAAGACACTATTATAATACTAAAATAATTAGGTATTTTTTTCTTCAAATAGTAATAACAGATTATTTTAGAACAAAGTTTTATATAAAATCTATTGAAAATCGTTAAGTAGAATTTACAATTCCATATTTAAGTTTGAAGTTAATTTAACTTACCTATTTATCACTTAAATAATTTATAATTATGAAAGCTCACTCGAACAGACCGCGAAAACTTACGATCTCGTCGGAGCTTTTCTCGTCCTAAATAACAATCTCGGCTTCCACGGTATCAAGGCCACGTGATCAATGCGCTACGTTGTTGGCCTTGTGAGTCATTAACATTATGCTTCGCTAACCGCCGTATCGTACTTGGCTTAATGGCTAGTGCAACCGCATTCGTAATCATAGAGATTAAGGTTCATTTCACCACGATACCTTCCTTTCACAGAGACTGCATTTATCTATAGATGCAGCAGTGGCGTAAGCAATATTATGCGATTGCGGGGAATCTTGTTAATTTATAAAATTTATAGAAAATACCTTATAGACGTAATTCGCTCGTTTTTTCGCTGTTTCAATAAAGCGTATATCGTCCATGCGTGATTGAAATGAAATGGTACATATAAGTTATTTTGGTACAGTTCGGTTATGAGGAATACAGCGGAAAACACATTGTGAAAATACCCGATATACTGGATTATTTGTTAGTTTGGGTTAGTTTAGTTTAGGTTGGGTTAGGTTAGGTTAGGTTAGGTTAGGTTTGGTTAGGTTAGGTTAGGTTTGGTTAGGTTAACATAACAAATAATCCAGTATATCGGGTATTATCAAAATGTGTTTTCCGCTGTATTCCTCATAACCGAACTGTAGTTATTTTTTATTCCTTAAAAATGTAATGATAGTCCCTTTAATATAATTTTATAATTAAAAATTGATTGCACATGTAACTTTTATAAATATACGGCAAGCTGTCTAAGCTATTTTTAGATTTGTCCTGAAATTATCATAGAAATTAATGAGAAATACAATGTGTATTAATGTTGTAAATGAAACATGAAACATTAGTTATATTTATGGCATCGAATTGCATTGATTTATTACGAACGAATCATTTTTTATTACAAACAAACAGTTACATATTATATTAAATTGAGAAGTATATTATAGAGAAACAATAATAATAATGTCAGAGTAAAACAAAATAAGTGGCAGAATTACTAAAATGAAACGATATAAGTATATATAAACCAATAAACTAATAATTATACAATTGATATAATTAGTATCCCAAGTGTATAAAATACCTCATCCAGTCTCTTGGATTCTTCAAGAGTAACTAAAACAGCGACTGCATTACCTCTTTGGATTTCTATGCTTATCCGCTGTCTTAGATACTCAGTTGAATGGCACTCACCTGTTTTATTAGTCAAGCGATGACTAATCTCAGGCACCGTCTTCAAAGCAGAGTTTCTCCATAGTCGAAACGTCTTTAAACTCATGGGTCAGACGAATTTGACTAATCTCGATTTTATGCAGATTAATAATATTACAAGTATTGCAATTCATTTAAATTATATATATATCATTATTCGTCCGGCGTTCGAACTAAGCTATTCGCTGTATAAAGAGTATTGAATGATATGTTAAATGTTAGCATGTGGCGCCCTCAATCAACTGACAACTTACACTGGTAGATCTGTAGTACATACTTCAATAAAAATGGTTTTTTATTTCATTATTTATACATAATATATTGTATAATATTATATACAATTTATAATACAAATGATTGAGTAATACTTAATAATAATGAATAATAAACAAATATAATTTAAATTATATTTTACGTAGATAATAATTATTTTTCTTTATGTTCTGTTCCTGATGTGTATAATATAAATAACGGATATAACGCAAAAATCTTAACGGATATACGAGAAACAACAATCAATTCTTTATGGTTGATTTAAATAAATAGTTTTTTTTTATTTAATTAAATTTAATGATAATATATTGTTATTTTTATTATGATAGAATTCTTGATAAAATTACCATATAAAAAATAACAATAAAAAACTCATAAATCAGTAATAAAGTAATTTAAAAACGTTCGAATTACGAATTTGCAAACCTCGTAAATACAAAGAATCTTTGCCAATTTCTATAGAGAGTTCATTTTAATTTATTTTATTAATATTTACAATTAAACCTAGCCAGGTTTACTTAGTCCTGATAAAGGGTATTTTTGGATTTACAAGATTTATAAGATAATAATAATAATAAGGTTTTTATATAGTTTCATAATAATATGGTTTGGTTTAAGTGACTTTGAAATTACCCAAATGCAAAACTTAGGTTGCTAAATCTAATAAATCACCGCTCGAAACGGATCGGAACGCACCGGAGCAAAGCTCCTGTTTATGAAAGCCTCCAGATTATCGCTGCGTCTCATGGAAAATTAAATATTGCATTCTAGTTCGTGAATAAATTGTTAAAAAGTAATAAAATTAATTTACTTTATATGTATTATAGATATATATTACATGTTTATACGAAACGAAAATATTTATAACGTGACGTAAACCTCGATTTTTGTCTGCAGTGCCGACAACATTATACCTTAAAATCGTATGCCACAAGTATAAAGACAATTACATAATTTAACCATCTGAACTTGGCAGGTATATATCCATAGAATACATATAACTAATATGTAATATTTTCGGAAAATTATCCACGCTCCTGTTCGTAAAATCTTCCATTTAAAACACTGCAATTGGGTAGTTCACAATAATTACGGATCAAGTCCATCAAAATGGATCCTGAGATATTTGTAACTAAATTTAAAACTACTTTTACTCCGTAAAACTCAGGAATCTTTTCACTGTATATATAAATAAACCAATTGATATACTTATAAAACTATTGATATACTAGGTCTCCCGAAATATTATATAAAATACCTCATCCCTCTCCTGTATACCTGAAGAGTATCTAAAACAGCGACTGCATTACCTCTTTGGATTTATATGCTTATTCGCTGTTTTAGATACTCAGTTGAATGGCACTCACCTGTTTTATCAGTCAAGCGATGACATCTTCAAAGTAGAGTGGATCAACTCCATCAAAATGGAACCTGAGATATTTGGACCTAAAGTTAAAACTCCTTTTGTAAAATTCAGGAATGTTTTCACTTTATATACTTACCATATTTTGAAAGTACATGGATCAATTTAAATAGATAGTCGAAAAATAAAATATATTCAGGCTTTACTAATATTAGAAAATGAATGTTAGCAAATACCTCTTTATACTGCTGAAGGAACTGTCGAAATGGACATGATTCACATTCAATTTGATGTCTTATCAATACTAGTATTGCCATTTATGCGGAAAATTGTAGAGACGACTGTGGTAATCGGTTTTATCTAGCCAATGAAACACGAATTTTATAAAAATTGGACTTGATCCATAATTATTGTGAACCACCCAATTAATACTTATAGATAGTACTTACAAATCGTTCTTCACCTAGAATTAAATAAATAAATTCAATTCAAGTACAATCAGCCAATATTCTAAACACTTTAAACTAGTTTTGAAGTAGATACATACTTACCAAGACCACTCTAATATTGTTTGCAATATTTATCATGTATTCTTTTTAACTTGGTATTTCCACGTAACTATGCATGCACGCCACTGCGCCATTGCCACGTGGGAAGTGTGCTATGGCTTTCTATTTCCCTCAAAGGGCTCACGACAGCGACGAATCGTGACTCGGACGGGCAGAAGGCAGGGAGACAAGCGAGTTATCCGGGTTACTGGGTCCGCACGGATACGAGCGTCTCGGATAATGGACGTCTCGCGTGAGAATCGAATACTTTAGCAGATTTGGCCCAAGTGACTTCTAGCGGTTTGACCTATGTATTAGTAGTACCTTAGATACGATTAAGATTTTAGATGATTTTATCTAGTTACATCTGACTTAGTTTAATTGTATAGTTTGAAACGTGGAAAAAAACATGAAGCCAACAGAATGCTGTATTTTGAAAACGTTACAAGTCACTATTGTATTTTAATCAAAATAGTGAAAACCTGCTTATAAAAATAAATAGTGATAAGTTTTATGTAAAATATATTATTTTATAGTAAGTGATCTGTTGTTTTCAAAAAACTACACAAAAAATACATTACATATCTGTATTTTAGGTAAATGAAGATTTTTGCAACTTATGTCACTCTTTTTTAAAATGTGACATGTAACGTTTTCGAAATACAGCATTCAATAAACTAAATTTGACAAAAACGAGCAAGGGAAGTAGGTATCTATTAAATTTCTCAAATTTGAACATATGTAGATAATTTAAAACACCAGATACCTATATTATACCATTTAGAAAAAATCTTTGAAAGAAATACGACGCCCAAACCTGCATTCATTGGATTCATGCTTTATCATTTGAGCCACGTTCGTATTATATAATTACGACGAAATTAACTACGTGGAGGCCGCTATGATCTTCTTAGGATGTAACATGGTAAAATATCAAAATTACATCTTGGAGCACTCACCATAACTTGTTGCCAAAATTAAACGCTTCTAGTTGGTAGGTATATTATATCAGAAGTGTTTTCAAATTATATGTTTCAATAAAGAATGTTACGTTCGCAAAACTTATGAATTATTTGTTGAATAAAACAATGATTTATTATTACATTAAGTCTCATATTTTTAATTGGTATGTTTTTGTGATGTTCCAAAATGATATGTTTCCAATGAAGAATGCTACCAGGGAACAGACAAATAATAGGAAGTACGTTACCTTCTGGGTATTATTGTAAGAAAATACTATTCTTATGGGCCCACATGCTCAGCGTAGGTCAAAATAGAGCTTTTATGGTATTTTCAAAGAATAACCCTGGACATTCCTTAAACGTTGTAGATAATATATTTATATAATTATGAAGCCTTATTATCCTTTATATTTATTTAAAAAATTTGATGAATGCCTAAAGTATTTTTATTACATAAACTAGTATTCTTTTAAACCTCTCGTTCTAACGTTTTATAATATAGTCATATTTCAGTACATCCATGTGCAGTGGTGTTATAAAGCAAATATTATTCGTAGGATGTTTATCACATTTGAATGTTCAAAGACATCGCTTATAATAAGTATCTTCAAATGTGTTAATCGTGCCCATTTTTTACTAATAAAATGCCTAATTCTTGTCAAATTTGGGATCAAAAAGATTATAAAATGTAATTCTTTATCGTAAATATGTCACTATATAATGTTAACATTAATTTTACTAATACTATAACTTTTCATTAATTTTATTAAAATTAATAAATCTAGAAAATCTTAACACCACTCCACATGGATGTACTGAAATATGACTATATTCTAAAACATTAGAGCGAGAGGTTTAAAAAAATACTATTTTATGTAATAAAAATACTTAATGCAGTCATTAAATGTTTAAAATAAATATAAAGAGGATAATAAGGCTTCAAAATTATATAAATAAATTATCTACAACGTTTAAGGAATGTCCAGGGCTACGCTGTGAAAATACCATAAAAGCTCCATTTTGACCAACGCTGAGCATGTGGGCCGTTCAGTGTGAAGAAATGTGAATTAAACATAGACAAGTGTTAAAGAAAATGATATTTAATATTAACGTCTGTCATTGATGTTTGTCACGTAAAGACAATTCGTATTCAATTTTGGTTAATACTTGGTTCCATTCCGGGGACTCTTGTGCTTAATCATTCCCCATCATTAAGTCATAAACTAAAACTGTCACTTTCACATTTCTGTCTTAATAATCTGTCATGTGAATTCTTCATTCTTAAATCGTGTATATTAAATGAATAAAAAATAATTTAATTGATTCAATAAAAAGAAAATAAATAATTAAATTGTGAATTGGTTTCATATCTTGCACTTCCATCTTGCCTCATTTTTCACCATTTTTTGTTAATTGAAAAATTACTTACAAATCACTTTTGCCATGAGCAATAATCTGACTTTTACATACCTACTCTAATGCAAAGCTTCTCAATCAGTGTGCCTCAAGATATTATTGATGTCAGTCAAATTGAAACATCTTGTGAATGATGCACAATTGCTTGCATTTGGCGGGTTGGCAATAATTATTATTATTATAACAATTATTTCCTTACTAAGAATTACAAGCAGTCCTTCCAAACATCGACCCAAACAGAAAAAAAGCATTTTTGAATTATTTTACTCTTTGATTGTAAAATAAATTAATACTATTGAGTAATACATATTACTTTTTCTTATTACTTCAATTTTAACTGGATCATATTATGGGCCTCCGCAGAGAAGAGAGTTTTTTTTACGAGAAATGGATGTTAGCCACTTGCTTATCTCATTTAGTGCTGACACCGCGATTGGCGCATTTGCGTTAACTGGCCATTAGATATAATTAACATGATATTTAAATGTGGTAATTAAAAATTAATTAACAGGTCAGCACTGATTGTGTTAACCTATTAGGTCCATACTCCGACTACAAACACAAATTGAAAAATAATATGTGTATTTGTCAGACTTAGGATTAAACTGACGCTTAAGCCGCTCGGCCATCGTTCATATTAGTGTTACGGAAAATAATACTGAAACGTAGATGAGTTCCAATCGCATGATTTTTGTTAACTCTTGAATGAAATAAATTATTTGTTATATTTTGTATTAAGTTATCCCTATTCATTTTCGTGTCAATAGTCAATACAATGAATAATTAACAAGATTTAAGAATGTACCATTCTAATTATTGAGCATACATAATTCTGAAAACACTCTCAAATTATAGCCAATAGAATTTTTTTTCGAAAAAAGTAAGACACTTGGGAGGAATCGAATCAGCGTCTCTTGGGTTTCGCGCCCTGTGCATTACCACTATGCTACGATTGCCATACTTGATTGCGCTAAACTTTAACTATTGGCTTTTAATACCTGCTCATAAGCGCTCTCCAAATTTAGATACGGTAGGCGATCGATTTTTATATTCTAAATTAAAGTATTTATTACTTTAATAAATTTAGGTTGGAAACACTGTTATAATAACATAATAATAGCACTGCGCCTTATGAAGAATAAGTTCATATTATAGGCGTATGTATCATTTCAAACTTCGGTACGTTAATAAGAAAATTGACCATTAAATTAACTTTCCCGTAAATTCATATCAAACCTGGTACAAATTTAATGTCCATATTGCGTGTGGAAGAGCCAGGTATCTACTACTTACCTTGTTAATCAATTTAGACAAAAACCACTTGAAAGTAAAATCTTCTCAAAAAAACTTCTTGTGAATAAGTGGTTTGCGAGAAAATGCTCCAATCTTTTTTTCTAGATAAATAGCGTTCACACAAAATTACTTAGTAATATTCTAGTGTCAAATTTTTTCGTTCTAATATATCTCGAATCATATTTTTTTTTTATGAAGAGGTATTTTAATGAGACTTTGTTTTTAGCAATCATCTCAACACCTTTCTATAACGAACAGATTAGCAGAAAAGTATGAATAGAACTGACATATTCATGTTTAAATTTATACAATTTTATATATTATAAATATACACAATATATAATTTCGAGGGTATACTGACAGAGCGCATTATTTCAGTTTTTGATGTTTTTCTGTTTTAAATGCCAAAATGTATACAACTTTACGCTCTACGTCCTGGTAAAACGCACAAAGGCATAGGATATAATGGTGAGAAAATAGAAACATTATTAAATCATATTGTTATTTTTTTATTCTGATATAAAGCATGATAACCTAATGCGTTCTGCGTATTCAAAATACAGGACTTGTAACATGTCGTATATTGTGTTTGCCATAAAGGTTAGTCTTTATAATGTAGAAAAAATGCTTTTAAATCATAAAAAAATCTACGTGGGAGAACGCTTTGAAAAAAAAAGTAAAGTCCTTTTTGCGATTATCTCAGAACTTGTTTTAATGAGTTAATGCTTTCTGTCAGTATACCCTCAATTTATTGTACTTTAGAGCTGAAAGTCTGGAAGTCACATATTCAATATTTTGCAGGAAAGCAGTTTTAACACAGTTAATATAATCTAGTTAAAATACTCATTCGCGTTCGGTCTAAAACTCCGTAAGTTGGACTTCCGCACTTTTGTAACTAATCTTTTTGCTATAGCTTTAAGCAAAAATGACTTAAATCAGACATTCACTCTATTAGCTCTATAGTAAAATAATTGGACTACCGTTGTTTTAGAAGTCAGTACTTTGAAAACCATGTGCCAAAATTTTCAGCATTAAGAGCACGTAGAACACACATTTAAATCTGCATACTTAGCCAAAAATGATAAAATGTGACTTTAGTACTTTTAGCTCTAAGGTACAGTAAAATATCGCGGGGTTACTGCCAAAAGTTTGTATGTCTCAAAAACTTGTTATGGATTTATGGCTATTTTAAAGTTTGACATATTATTCTATATAATCAGCCTTAGCCTAAACCTAATTGAATTCGTATCCGGAAATTTGTACGTAAACAGTTCACCGCAGGACACTTATTCGTGCGTCGCAGTACATGAAACATGAGTTCGTGTAACATTTAATCAATGACGAGTTCTTCGTTGAATAATTCACCGTAGAGTATATTTGTACGTATGCTACAGTATGTGGCGAATTTTACGAGATGTCTTTACTAGGTTAGGTTAGGTTAGGGTTATTTTAATTGGAACAGTACTATTTGCAGACTATCGCCGCATTTTGTAAGATACGTACAAATGTATTTCACGGTGAAATGTTCAACGAAGAACTCATCATTTGATAAAATGTTATACGAACTCATGTTTCACGTACTGCGGCGCACAAATAAGTGTCCCACGATGAACTGCATACGTACAACTTACATATTGTAACCAATTAAATGAGGTCTGTTTTTTTTTTTTTTTTTAAATAATTTTGAGTATATTCTATTATTTGAGTATGCTAAATAATCCACATTATCTAAGAATTATGGAGAAAAGGTTATTTATTAAGAAACAGTCATACTTACTTACCAATCTTTGACAGACAAGGTTTTACATTTTTGTTGTACATTCCTATTGATATGAATGATGGAAATCATGGAATGTCTTATTGCTGCAGTCCCATTGTCAATGTATTTTTAGAATAATCTTTCTAATGATCAATGTCTTTATATTTGATTGTATATAGTAGTGATAACAGAAATAGTTTCGCATTCGTTGCGAACGGTCTTGTATATGGTTGTTGATTTTCGTTGCTATGGTTTTCTACTCTTATGTTTTCCGCCTGTCGCCGCCTGTGTTGCCATTTCTGCTACCACATATTTATTTCACTAAAAGTTAAATCAGCCATGTTATAATGATTCGATTTATCCACTACAAAGGAACTAGTAATTTGTGTCTTTGAGAGATTCATTAAATTAAATATTAAGATAAGTATTAAAATTCTAATTCTAATGGATTTAAGTTTTGTACTATTCTATTTGAGTTGTTTTTTGTGACCCGGGTTTCGCCTTTCGGCATCTTCAGACACTATGTACACTCTCCAAAAGGCAAATAAACACTGACAACGAATACAATATACTTATATTACAAATCAATATAATGAAGTAGGTACAAACTTTATCACCTACCTATTAAGTCAAGTACCACAATAAAAAAATATATCACAAACAAATTACGAATAGTTGAACGACGCAAATGGAATAGTACAAAACTTAAATCCATTAGAATTTAAATTCAAATTCCATCAGATACCTTCGGTCGATAGTATTAATATTAAGATTACAATTTATTCAAATAGTATGTATTACATGAAAATCCTTTGTAAGTATAGTTACTAGTATAACTTTTGGCCCAACATTATTTGCATTAAAATGCTATATTTTGAATACTATACCATAATTAGCCTTTCACACCTTTTGCTATACTTACAGACATTGGCTAAAGGTTCAACAACTGAACCTAAAGATATTGATATGTGAGTTGCTTAGAGTCAAAACGAAATTTGATATACTCGCAAAAAACCACCAGAGCACTGTTTTTTTGTAAAAGTGTTTAACTCCCTTGAATATTAATGAGTGAGTGAGTCGATTTACATATTTAAAAAATATGTATAACTATAAAATACTTCAAAGTCACAGCATACTGTGAGAAATAGAGCTCTCTGATTGGTTAGAAGGGCCTTTATGACAGAACTCACATTATTCATTGAGAAATGTTGAGCTATGATACCAACGGTCAACTTTGTCAATTTTCACATAGTTTAAAGTGACTTTTGATACCGAACTATTTTTATTTATATATACTAATGCCTTTTTGGCACATGTAACTAAAAATGAAAAAAATGCAAAATGTGAATTATGACTCTAGGCGATGCATGTATCAACTTACAAGCTTTTCCCTGACCACATATTGAAACATCAGCTATTATAAACTTTTATCAATAATAGCATTAACTTGAAAAAGTAACCTCTCGTGGTCGGATCAGATCCAATTTTTTTCAGACATAGATATTTTACCTGAATACACATAATTGGTTATTAACTCAAAATATCTAAAATGTTTTACCAATTTTGTCACCAACCCCACAATCAGTGACGTCCCTAGACAATATGCCGCCATTGGGCAGCGCCAAAATGCCGCCCCATTTTTTATCATCCGTGCGCGTGTCATTTCTGGTCACCAATGACATCAAAGGGCAACGGAAGTAGACTAGACATCGCGAACCCGATAAAATAATTACAGTACTGTTAAATCTTTTATGTTAATTAATACATTTTGTTTCCAACCGGTGAGCTGATTTTTTTGATAGAAATACTTACCTGTATATAATATAATTATAATACTCGTATTCTCCTCGATTTGCCACTCTTCGAGTAACTGCCGCCCCCAAGCGAAGCTCAATCTGCCTACCCCCACGGGACGTCATTGCCCACAATATACAGGTTCATAAGATTCTTCAAAAAATATTCTTCTTTTTGGGTTACATCTGTTATCGGACGATATTTTATTCTACCAGGGTCTCACTTAAATTGAATTACCCAAGCGAAATAGCATTGCGTAGAGAAGAGATGCTATTTGCTTGGTTAATCGTCGCGAAATTATAAATACAGGTTATGGTGAAGATATTTTTATTGCTAATTTTTAATGCTACTGCCCATCCAAACGAGTTTTCATCCTTGTTTGTGTATTGAGCTCAATTGAAATATAGTAATTATCGCCTCAACTAAGTACATGGTTGCCTATTTACATTTCCTTTTTCTAGCGTGTATTTAAAACTGCTTTTTACCGGATGTAGCAAAAACAATTAACTCATTATAAGCTGTTATTGGCTCTGTTTTATTTAACGGAGAAATTGTCGGCGACTCTCTCTACCAACAGGCATCCGCAAATCATAAGTGTCGTTCTCTATTTGTCTTTTGTGTTCACTATATGGTCATTAAATACAATTAATTATTTATATAATAACAGCGGTTGATCTCAGAGTAAATGAGGTGTTAATTAAGATAAACCTTTGACCGGTATTTTAATCTGAATGTCTTTATAATTACCTTATAATATAATATTATTTGTCTTGAATAATCTGTAATGCATGATTGAAATGCACGTTAATGAAAATTATAAATTTGAAAAATCAACTGACGCGAAAATAAAAGAACAGTTCATTTTTATCGGGTCGTGAAAGGTAACAAACGACAGGATACTCTCATAATAGTTTGACAGATGCTTAAATTGAAACGATATTACTATTAATTTGTGATAATTCTGTTGCAGAATATTGACAGGTGGCACTGCTATCCGGTAATTTTTCTAGTTAAACCAATATCATAGTAATATATTCTATAATATATCGATATATTATTGGTAGTCAGTTAGTTAGTTGCAGTCCTCGTGGTCCACATTTGGCGCTACACATTCGAATAAATTGAAGATGCTGTGTATCGGGTGGTTGACCCATTGGTGCACTCTTTGTTTACTTATTAGAATTAAAATTCAAATTTTATCAATTAATTACCCTCGGTCAATAGAATTAATATTATAATATTTTTTTGTATACATTTTATATTAACCAGCGAGTCTATTCTATACACAAAACGGCTATCGGCGGCTATTGACGGTAATTTTGTCATATTTATGTATTGTGGTATTATAATTGTTACAATAAGTTAGCCGTCTAAACTGTCTATCTCGCTATAAAAGTTAACACAGCCAAAAGAGGGCCTGTTAAAATAAAGCACTTTCTGACAGTTCAGAAGGTTAACTTATTGTAACAATTAACCTCTCAATACATACATTTATGATAAACTACTGTCTATAGCCGCCTTGTGTATAGTGTGTCTTTAATTACCGTTATTCATTTTTGATCTTTTATTTACCACCCTATACTTTTATAATATATATTATTTTGTATATGTACCTGCCCCTATTGTTAACGAATAAAAAATATTAATTTGTATTTTTTTCTTTTGTTTCAGGCTGTGAGAATTGAACTAGGAATCTGAAAATTTATGTGAAAAGTTTTAATTTTGTGCTCAAAGTGATTGTGAAAAATAAATTTAATAACTGTTTCTGAAAAGGAAAAACATATTATATAGAAAATGTTGAAGATGAAAGGAGACGTCATGCTGCTGTTTACGGCAACTGTTTTTCTGTGCACATTATCGGGTAAGTTATATTAAATATGAATTGTTAATTTATTGTATTATTTGTAGACATTGAAATTTGACTCTTTATCACAATGATTATATTGTGTGAAATATAACATTATCATTTTAATTATATTTTGTATTTGGTATTTGTTTTGATATCAAAAGTATTATGACTCTTTTAATACCACTTTTTTCTCTTATTTCGAGCTTTGGCCTCGTCTAGTCAGTGATACGAGCTTTCAATGCGCGCAAAATTCATTCATAATATTTACATTCATAATTACAATCACGTTTATTGTATTTATACTTGAAACCAATCATTAAGTTATCATTGACAAAATTATCAGATACGGTCAATGTCCTGCTAGAATAATGACTCATTTTTGGTCCTTAGCTTTTCTTTTAATATTAAATTAGAAATCATTTACCGATAGGCCGATGAAATTTTATTACCTGCCATATTATAGTCCAGTGGCTATTTAAACGTAAAACTGACGTTGCAGTGTTTTTCTAATGTTTGTCGATATTCTTAAAATAACTCTCATCTGCTTGCTAATTCGTTATTTTTATTGTCTGTCCGCATGACATCCATTATGCACCTTCTTGTCATATTGGGTTACTCTTAGATCAGGGGAGGGCAAACTGCGGCCCGCCGGGTATGTTTTTGCGGCCCGCCATCATTAATTGTACTTCTGATAACGAATAACTTTTTTATATATTTTTAAAAAATATTGATAATAGATTAAAATTTGTTTAGCAATAGTAACCGATCAATTTTAAATAGATATTGATAATACACCGCCAGAGCTACAACTTGAGATAATTGATCTGCAGTGTGACACTGATTTAAGAGAATTGCATCGTCGTGAAGAAATCTCCAAATTTTACAATACCCTTAATTCAGACAAATTCGACCAACTTAAAGATTATGCAAGAAAAATGTTCGTTATTTTTGGATCAACCTATGTAATTATGTGAACAAAAATTTTCGATCATGAACCTCAATAAAAATTCTTTACGATCAAATATCTCCAATGCCCATTTACAAGCAGTTTTGAGAATATCAACTACAAAATTAACACCTGAATTTAAAAGAATGTACAATAGTTTCTTTCTTCTCATTATTTTTTTTGTAATGTTTATTTTTCGTGATAATAAATAGTGTATATCTAAAAATGGTATTTTACTTGCGGCCCGCGGCTCATTTTGAATTCTTGAATTTGGCCCTCCATCCAAAAAGTTTGCCCCCCCCCTGTCTTAGATGAAGGACGATTATATTGAATATATTTTTATGGTTTCAATCATTACTATTATCAAGATATATCAACGTGTATAACATAACATAATTTTATTAATTAAGAAAATAAAGTAAGCCTTCATTTGAATATATTATATTTAGCATGTATACGTATTTAATTGATATAAAAATCAGATTAATAAAATGCTTTTTTTTTAAATGAATCTTAAACTATACATCTTTCAATATATTGGCAATTCCTTTATATTCTTTATCAATTGTAGAAATACTATAATATATGAGTAAAGTTATGAAATTACTAAAAGGTGAATCTGACTGATTTTGAGATCACCACGATAAAAAATACAATCAACAACAGAAATCACAACTTTAATCACAACAATTATTATTGAATATAACAGTAATACATTAAGATATTGGTGGTTTACTTTTTTGTGTTCAGGTAAGTACTTGTGCGTGTTTGAGTGGCTATATTATGTGCCCGTTTGATGATAGTTGAAGGAACTTCATTATACAATGTCATATACTCAATTTTTGAGAAATACGCATATTATTTTGAAAACTTTTAGTATAATTTAGCAATTTATTGATTAGTTTGAACTATTTTGAGGCCCATTTTAATTTTTCTGTAGAATCAATTACGTCAAAGAAAATTGCCCCTAATTTTATATTAGGTTATATTCTTTTTATCACTACAACAGGCCTAGACGCCCAAAGATAGTAAGTACTGTATTTAATAACAGAAGTAAAACAATCATAGATACCCAGGATTTGAGAAAATCACATACATATATTGTGTCTTCACCAGGAATCCAACCCGGAGCACCCGGATGAAAGCCCAGCGAGAAATAAAATAATATTTATTTATAATAAAAATAATTATTAGAGAATTTGCTACATGTTATGTGTTATTTGTTTATAAATCGTCATTTCAAATGTAAGTTTGAATAGTTCTGCATTCAGCTGTCGAAATTTTAAACGATATTAATTATTAATGTAGACATTAAATAATTTCGAAGAAATTTATGACTTCACAAAAAATAAAACTATGATACTAATCATTTAGCAGTTGAGTGAGTAATATTTGAATTTGTCCAGTTATTTTATCAGTTCTCTGTGATAGCTATAACTGATTATAACATCGTTAGGCTAAAATGATTGAAGAAAACCTGTCACATATTTTAGTGTAGCACTTAAAAATTATTATCTTTTGAATGTTGTCTAATAAGTGCACTGATAGCTGTTATTTTAATAGGTAAATACTTAAATAGTTTCGCCACCATCCTTTGAATATGCTGTCTATTTTAAAAGTCAATATAGAAAACTCAACTAGTTATTATATAGATGTATATATTAAATTTTATACATTTAAGCTTATCGTCGACTATGAATGTTCGAGACAATCTTTAGTCAGACTTGTTTTTGTCGTAAAAAAAATTGAGCTAAGTCAAATCTCCATTTGTTTTCATGGTTTCCGGACTGGATATAATACAGACTGTCTACCTACAGTATTGACCTACTATTTTCGACATGCGACAAATATTTTACAATTTGACTAGCTAAGTACGGAAAAATTAGATTTTAACTATTTTTGGGCATGTTTAAATACCTATAAAGCGTTAGATTACATTAAATTTGTGAATAAATCATATTATTAACCTTACTTGCAAGTAGCGTTCAATTACATTAAATTTGTGAATACATCATATTATTAAAATACTCACCTGCAAGTCGTATATATGTAATGGTATTATTGTAATTCAACAGAAGAACTTAGGTTTCCTCAGAGTTTTTGAAACACTATTTCTCTATTGACCTATGATAAATTTCCATTATTTTTTTTGTCGAACATAAATCAAAAAATCGCGTATAAAACAAACTTGCGTATGGAATGCGCATTCTAAACTTTATTGACTTAATTTAAAATTTGTTATTAATAGTGATAAGTATATGATAATAATATTCCATTTATAGTAAGTAATATTATACGTGGACACACCCACAGTGATGGCCTCGAAGGTTAAACGTCGGCCTATAGCGTCGTGGGTCCCAGGTTCAAATCCTGGGTCTGGCAAGTACACATATTATTTTTCAATTTATGTATGAGTCAGAATATATGCCTAATAGATTAAGCAAGTGGCTGACATCCATTTCTTGTATGAACAAAATCTGTTAACACAAGCCTCCACCCTGTGGAGGCCCATATGATCTTATTAGGATCGGACATGGTAGAAAAAAATGTTATATTAAATCAAAAATAATAAAAAAAATCACTACCAAATCTCACACCACAATACATTTGCTCCCATAGGGAGCAGTACCTGATAGATAGTATTTATATATATATAGTTATTTCTATATAGTTAATAATTCCTTTAACAAAAATCATTCAACGCAAAACAATTAGTTATGTAGGTACTTTATATAAAATAAGTACACACTTGCTAAATTAATTAATAATAATATGTAGATGTGTACATGTTTCCGTTTAATTAAAATACACCGTTTTTATGTAGTGTGTACCTACTCATAGAGATGTATTTCAACAAAAATGAGAAGTAGGCAAATATGTTGAAATCCTCCTTCTACCTACAGAGATGGAACCTAAATGTATGAAATTTAAACTATGGTTTATTAAGTTAGCAATAATTTACTTTGCAGGTTATTCGCCAATTTTCAGGGTGTATAAAAAGACAATCCATCCCAATGAATAGATGAATAGCCAGTACTATTATTTAGTTGAAAAATTCTGTAAAAGATGACGTGTAAAATCATTTATAATTGCATTTATAAACCACCTAAAAAAACTGCCACCATATTAGGTGAATAAAACATCGGAATGTAAACTGAGCGATGTTATTATTTGTGGTGTTTACCAACTTAAACATGCTTCGTGTATTTGCTAAATAATTTCAAATGTCAATAACAGAAATAACTTGTAAGGGGTTTTCTATTGATAGTTAAAATTATTTGTAAAAGTATATATCAAATTAAAAATTGAAATAAATATAAGCCATTTTTTAAATAGGTATATAATTCCGAGCGTCAAACTTACAAAACAAACCGTTATAAAGCTTTAACCGACAAGCTTATCACAAAATACATTAGTAATAAATAACATATTGTTATTTTTCGTGCTATACATTTTATAATTTACGATAGTGGTGTTCTCGGTACTGGCTCACCAGAACCGGTTGATATAACAGAAAATTAGATCGACAGTTACTAACGTGGTAAAAGAAGGGTCATGCTTTATGGCATCTTACTTGTTTAACAAAGCCTAAATATTATAAGAATTACATTCGGTGTGCATGATCATGCTATGTTTTCTACCAATTTGTTATCACTAGATGGCTAAAATTGTCCAGAAGTTGTCTCTTCTTCAAGAAATGTGCAAGAAATTTGTGGATTTATATTTTACAAAAGATTCCTTATAAAACGCACATATTGCTAAATACATACCTACACATACATTTAATATTATGTTATGTTTAGGTAAAATATACTTCACTACAGTTGATACCATATAGCTCCGTTCATTTATATATGTTACGCCGAATGTGCGAAATTGACTACTACATGAAATGGGCTAAATTTTGCCTAAGTCATGTAATAGTCAAGCCCGTTGCCTTATTCATGAATAAGGTAAATTATCTGCCAAGTGCGTGAATTCGTCAGGGTATGGAATTCTTAAACTGTCAACATGACAGTAGAAAAAGTAAACTTAATACGGATGGTTTTATTAGGTATAATTGGACATAATATAATATTATTATTATTAGGTTAGGTTAGGTTAGGTTTTGTTATTCTGAATTTAACTTAATGTCCATTTTGAGGTTAGCTAACAAGTGTCAACAAACTATCAAATCATACTATCACAAACAAACAATCGACCATTGCACGATTGGTCGAATCAAATCGCGAAAATACCTTATATATTTTATCTAGATTTTTTCTGGGCATAGTAAATGGATATGAACGTCATTGTAGTTCTTGATTGGTATATTTGGTACATTTGTATACATGTATTCCGGATGCCGCCAAAGAGTGCGGCACTTCATACCCTTGTGGCACAGCCTCAAGGGTTCCGTCGCCGTGGCCGGCCCTCCCTCACCCTGCAGCGATGCTACAAAAGCGACCTACGTGCTGCAGGTCTGACATGGCGGGAGGCACAGGAGTTGGCGATGGACCGAGGGAAGTGGCGCCAACTTGTGCTTGCCCTATGCCCCAATGTTGGGACGTGACAGGGTGAAAGAAGAAGATATTTGGTACTGTTCAGTTATACAGTTATGACATTTGACACATTTGGTTAGGTTAGGTTAGGTTAGGTAACACCACCGTAGCGCTACTATCTAATTTGCCCAATGCATGAACTAGGCAGAAAAATTACTGCCTAGATATTTTGCCTAATTCATGAATAAGGTAACGGGCTTGCATTTTTCATGATTTCGGCAAAATTTTGCCCATTTCATGTAATAGTCAATTTCGCACATTCGGCGTAACATATATACTACATATTTCTTGATACGGCGAAGCAGTTGCTACAAAAATCGAATGACAGCACTCACGAATTATACCATAGAAGATAGCGTAACTTTTTTTATACTCATTACGATTGGGCGTCGACCCATGTCTCTAAACTAGTGACTAGTTACTAGTTGGCGACTAATAGTTCGTTAGCAACTAACTAGTTGGCATCTAGATAACGAACTACTAATTGCGTACCATCTAAAACAATAACAATTGCCAGATTACTTACTAAAATGCCTCAGGGCACAAATTTAAATGGACTAAAGTCGTGACTGTTCTGCCTTACTTATTTTGAGACGAAATTGCTTTGATATATTATATACGAGAATTTTATTGAACTATAGCATTATAATAAGAATGCGTAAATGCATGTTATTATGATATGATTTATTTTAATGATGAGAAAATGTATTTTATTAATTCTACAGTTTTCAGCTGGGGTAATTGGTAAAGACGAAAATGAGTATTGAAATTTTATAGTTTCTCACGATAGCGCCAAAGTCTCGATACAATTGTCTCAAGAGTATTTTCAACGATATTCTTCTTCTTATTGTGCCATCCGCTAGCGGAGGTCGGCCACCATCAAGGCGATCGTAGATTTATCATCTGCTACCCGGAACAGTTCAGTCGACCTGCACTCGTACCAATCACGGAGATTTTTAAGCCACGAAATGCAGCGCCGTCCTGTGCTACGCTTACCATTGATATTTTCTTGAATGACAAGTTGGAGAATGCTTTACTTCTGTCCTCTCATAATGTGGCCGAGGTACTGTAGTACGATATTAAATGGATGAAAAAATTCTAACGTAAATATTTTATAGGGTAGGAGGTTTCGTATACCCTGCACCCTTAAGAAATGTTTGATCTATATTTGCACAATATTTTTATTATACTTCTTGAAAATCAGATTTAATTACATGAGTGCTGTGGGTGGGTGAGGTTTACTTGCAAACAAGAACTTCTTGTCTAAGTTTTAATATTGTAAATCCCTCTAATGCAGCTAATCACACTTTCACGTTTTCAAATGAGCCCCCAAATTTATCATTTCAACGTACGGATCGTACGTACAGTACGGATCTGTCAATTTACATAATTTGAAGCTTTTTATAATGAAAATATGTCTAAAACGACCAGTGGGTCTATTCTATGCTTATCGACCGCTAAAGTGATAAAGTGAAAAATATTATCAAACTTAGGGTAGGTTTGTATCAAAATATTAGCACTTATTGTAACAATTACACGAAGCCGGTTTTTATTGTTGCAATAAGTGCTATATTTTAACAGCACCTATCTTGCTGCTGTTAAAATATCGCACTTATTGCAACAATAAAAACCGGCTTCGTGTAATTGTTACAATAAGTGCTAATATTTTGATACAAACCTACCCTAAGTTTGATACTATTTATCAATTTAGTGTTCGAAAAGTATAGAATAGACCCACAGGAGTGATATTTAAATTATTATTAGTAAGTACTTTTAGCTTATTCCGAAGAATAAAAGTGGTAGCACCTAAAAGAGGAGCCGATACATTATTTAAACACGCCTCTAGCACGCGTTGCCGCCATGACAGGTACGTCACTAGAAGTCTTCTACATGCGATTACAGCGACTTCCTGTTATCGCTAATTTATTGTTGTTGGACAATATAAGCTGACACGTTACTGCCCAGCCATCGCAGGCGCTAATAAGATTGTCCAACAACTAAATCGATTGGTGTCTTTTAAAATATAAATTCCTATTTTGCCATTACTTAATTAGATCTCAGTTATTATCTTTATTGGCCATTAGCAATATTCTACATACATGTCGTTTCCTTTTTACACAGTGCCCGAAGTATTATAATTTCCTGCCTTTTATACTGATAATTAGAATGTCTTCCTGTTGACATGTGTATTTTTGTTGAAGATTTTTTTTACTGTTTATTACTATACCGCACTACTTATAATCTGAATCTATGTAATAGAAGTACCAATACCCACATGTATCAATTACAATGTCGATATCAGGATTATTTGTTAATAACGTCCCACGATTTTATATGTTGTGAGCCCTCATCATATTCGTTAAAAATGATCGATTTGAATATTATAATCTCCTCACGGAATTTGTTATTCAAGTCTTATTTATATTTTGTTGATCCTCTTCGTTACATAATATAAAGGTTCAACTACATTATTATTCACGTCGCGTACTGTCACAGCGACAAATTTAGTTTATGATTTCGTCATTCTTCAGAATATTTTGAACGTTCACTACCTCTATAAATTCAACGATGAAGAGTGCCAACTCTAATGTGTATTTTGAATTATTATTCATGCTAATTTCAATTAATTTTGACAGTTAATACGTATGCCTACGTTACAATTGCTTGCGAAATTGCATCCATAGATAATATTTTGAACAGAACTCAACCTGCAGACCATAGATAATAGACAAAATTCTTATAGAAAATACAAAGTGCCAACCACTAAAAACAAAAAACACGCGATTTGAACGTGAGTCAAAAATGTGTAGGCATGTAGAAAATGATAAAAGACCGTTTATTGAGTCATGCGGGTGTCGATGCAGCGCGGTACGCATGAGGTTACCACATTGTTATTTTGATGATTTCGCCCGTTTCTGCTTACTGACAATACTCGTTTAAATTTTCAAAATTTGCTTCGGCATAGGAGCATCAGTCTGACTAATTAACATTTTAAATTCCAAGAAAAACGACATTACACATTTTTCCCGTAGCGGCAGCTTAATGTGACAGCACGTGACAGCACATAACGTGATCATAAAATATTTTAACCTTAATTGTCATTATGTCAGACCTGCTACCTTCCATTTGGATATGACGTCATAGTATATGCATGAAACAACAAAAATGTTATTTTGTTAATCTTTGGGTTTGCGGCTTGACTCACCGTTGATGTCTTTTTGACTACGTATTCTCGCTACGTTGTCGTAGCGGTTTTATAAATCATTTTGCAAAGGATTCGGTATTAACGCTTCATTCACTTTGTAATCATTTCTTATTATTAAGTTTAAAAACATAATAATATATAACATACATTTAAGGTGCCTATTTACTAATGATCGGTTATGGCGGTTAGATGGAAATTTGGCACAAAACAACAGTGCTCTTTATTAAACTAGGTATCTGTACTGTTTTGTGTGAACATTATTTATTGTGTAAATATAAAATACTATAAGTACATTTTTTTGACCATGTCCATTTATATTATTGATTGCTCAACCTATTAGGTCTGTAGCAATCATACCACTCAGCATTAAATGAGTGACACATATTAATATGTATGTTTTGTTGTCAAAACAAAACAATAAAGCGATAATAATCTCCAGCATTTCCTCAATCATAACTAGATCAGTAGGGTCTGTTATGATTAATATAATAATATGTACTCCATTAGTATAAATTGGAAAGACAATGCATGAATCCTCATTCACTCATCGAGTCCGTCACGTGTCCTTCACTCGACATAGTCAACCGTTATTCCACTCGAATCAAGTCTCTCAATTCATTAATATAACCAACTTTTTGATCATATCGATCCCACCAGTATATCATTCTTTACCCGCGATTATAATCTCACGCTGTTATCTGTATTGTATTAGTATTATTGTAGTATTTGTATTCTTGTATCGATCAATAAACTCCCCTCTCCAAAAATACACGCAACAACGACCTTCTATCTCATCAATTTTCATCTACCGCCAAAGTGGTAACCCCGACGTGATACACCGACTCCAAATACATATTGAAAAACAATATGTTTATTTTTCAGATAAGCGTAACCGTATATAACCATATTATATTATAATAATGTGACTAATTCTATTTTTTATCTTATATTAAAAAATACTATGTTTATTACTTCTATGCGGTTGTTTTACGAGGAATTGTTAGCCATACTTATATATCTAAATATACATTGTTACATTGGAAAAAAAGTCATTTGCTTGACGCTGGATTCAAATCCAGTAGTTTTTAGTATAGTTTAGAGCTGAACATTAGTAATTGCTAATTAGTATTCGTTGTGAATATTAATATTTTTAAGTTTTGGCAAAATGTGTTAAGATTTAAAATATTGTAACAATACAATATTTTTAATAAACAATAACAATACTATAAATATGACAAAAAAAATAATATTAATCGTGGTTTTCCTTCCGGCTGTGTCTCTATTTTTGTGTATAATTTATTTGATGTATGAATTATGTTGATATCAAAAAAATAATAATTAATTGAAGCAGTTCGCCATGGGTGAAGTGAAACAAAGTAATCGAATAAACAAATGAAATTTATAACATCCTATCAAAATAATGGATGTCATTCGACTATTGATTATTAATTGACTCTTTTGAATTCAGAGCTGGTAATTTATTAATCTCACAGGCGTAAAAACTAGTTTTTGCCTTTAACTGGCAACTATTAAAAATTATATCTGTAAGTTTATTTAGTAAATAAATATTCAACTATTAAGCTGTTTTATAAGATTAAACGACAATTAAAAAATAAGTGTAGATATTTCTGAGAAAATGCATAACCAATGGAAAAAATTCTTTTTGAAAAAAAATACGATACCCAGCAGGAATTGAACCAGCGTCTCTTAGGATTCGCGCCCACGCACGTCAACCATAATGCTATTGGCATCCTATCTAATTGCGAAAATTTTTAACTAATGGCTCTTACAATACTCTGAAGCGCTTTAACCTAATAGTAACTCAAATAGGTGCACATTAACTTGTTTGTTATTACACGGCAAATAACATGGTGTTATATTATATCCATGGCCCTCACAACGGGTGGACTGACAGGGCTCTAGCCTGGGGGCCCTGGCTTAAGAGGGGCCCGGCGTAGTAGGTCAACCAGTCGAGTGAAATAAACACAGATTAAAAATTTACTCAAATAGTAAAAAAGTCGCTCAAAGTATTTCAGTTAAAGAGTATTAACATAACATATATTATATAGTTGTGTGATGCAATTTGATATGATATTATGCTGATTGATATAATTAAATGATAATTCACGAATAGAATTTTAATTTATAATTATGGTTAGTGTGTTGCTTCCTGTCTAATAAAAGTGGCTATATTTTATCCAATATGGCGAAGGGTCACAAAATTGTCACGATCGGTGCTCCATAATAAATACAATAATTCTAATGAATTTATTTAAAAATACAAAAATGGTTAAAAATACACGGAATACTCTTAATTTTACCGTGGAATACCATTTTGAGAACACTACTGTAGAACATCACACTACCTTTAACCTTAGTGATTGTAGGGGGGTCCGCCAAATATCCTGGTCCTGGGGCCCGCTTTAGGATGTGGGACCATGATTATATTATATCGTTAAGGCTTAACATGAATCTTTCCACTTAATAATTAAGCAAGTATCCTCGCTGACTGAGTATCCTTATAACTTCTACACAGGAACGAGATCTCTAGACAACAGCTGTCAATTTTTTTATTTCCGCTTCGCCACTGTCTATGCCCCAAACATGACCATATAAATGACGTGACAGTTGTAGAGTTGGGTAAAACCTCTACCCCGTCCCAGCATCCAAGTTATTCCGTCAAATTTACAGTCCACTGAACAGCGCATATTAAATGCGTCGTTAAAAAATCTGTAACTTATTTATCTGTGATTAGGAAATCGTTTTTATGCACTATCTTAGAGAGGAATTATAAGTACATTTTCTTAAAGTACGCATGGCGAATGTGTAAATCTATTTTTTTTGTCCAGTACGTAGCTAATCGTTTAGTTAAATTTCATTAAAAAAACACATAAGTAAAAACGTGTTAGATACGCCTGGTTGCTTTTGTTAATTTTCCTTTGATAACATCATTAACAAAGATAAATACATAGCACGCCTAATAATTTAATAATATTTAATTAGTAACCACGTTAATATATTATTATTTTTTTTTGTATTTCAAACATACACATTATATGCCTCCATAATATGACGTAAATATCAGATATATTATATTTTCAATTATATTTTATTAACGATGTTTTAATGACATTATAATTGCGATCTTGTTATTTTTGCTAAGTAAATAAACTCACAACTAACACGAGTTAATTGTACATAATTGTTTAATTCGAAGTATTTTAAAAGCAAAAACAACAACATATGAGTTGTTCTTAAATTGATTCATCTCTATCCATGATCACTTTATCAACAGTAAATTGTTGAAAAAAAATGTTCTTTTTCTTCGTCGGGATCTCATGACTGAGGCTGGTGACCTAGATGATTATGCCGTCGGCTAATCTTCTCTACGATTTGGCGCCACAACTCTTGGTATCCAGATACTAATATCAGAAAGAAAACTGTGGCACTTTGGCATTTTGTCGGTATATTATGTGAAGGCAGCTCCTTTTCATAACCTCCAATCTTACCTGACTTAAGGGGAAACGTGCGCCGTGTAGGTCAAAATAGAGATTTTATGGTATTTTCAAAGTGTGATCCTGGACATTCCTTAAACGTTCTAGATAATCTATTTATATAATTTTGAAGCCATATTATCCTTTATATTTATTTTAAACATTTGATTTTTCGTTTAAAAAAAAAATCTTTTTCGGTTAGGTACATGTTCAAACACGCGCGTTAACATGATCTTACTCCCTACTCTAGTTATAGTTTGTCAATTTATGGCTACAGACGTATGTTGTAGCTTAACCACTGGGAAATGCGCCACATTTCAAAAGCATCTACCTCACCTGAATTTTTATATAATATACATATATGGGTAGTTCACAATAATTATGGATCAAGTCCATCAAAATGGATCCTGAGATATTCGGACACAAAGTTAAAACTCCTTTTGTAAAATTCAGGAATGTTTTCACTGCATATGCTTACCATGTTTTGATAGTAGATAGATCGATTTAAATAAATAGTCGATTATGTATGTTCAGGCTTTATTATTATTAGCAAATTAATGTTAGCAAATACCTCTGTATATTGCTGAAGGAACTGTCAAAATGGACATGATTCACACTCAATTTGATATCTTACCAAAACTAGTATTGTCATTTATGCGGAAAATTGTAGAGTTACGATTGTGATATTAACACACAATATATAAATCTGTTATCTATCTTATCTAGCCACTGAATCTATTTTTATGAAAATTGGACTTGATCCATAATTATTATGAGCCACCCATATATTACTAGGATTTATAAAATAGCTTCAGTTTACAAAAGCTATATTATACATTCAGATTCTTCCTATTTGAGCATTTTGCAACGTTTTTCTTAGTTAGTATTCTTATTTGTCCGGTACAACTCTTGCAATCGATTTTTAACTAACTTCCCGACTAGCTAGACATTTAAAACTTTTAGAATATATCAAAACACGATGCCAATGCATTTTATTTATACTATTAGCCATCTCTAAGTAGAATTGAATTCATTTTCAGTTAATTCAGTTTTGTATGAAAAGTTATTTCGACACCATTATTGGTTGTTAGGGGTCTGGGGTTCTAGCAACTAAATTATTAATATATACGTGCGTTACTATGGACATCAATATGACATGTCAAATACAATTTTTTTTGATCGTTTAAGCTAGTCAAGCCAAGTTTATATAATTCAACAGAAAATTTAAAAACGTTGTATATAAAAAGTTCTTTTTATCTTGTAATTATTTATTAGTGAGAAGAATGCAATTGATAAAAAATCGTAAAAAGTTATTTTTATCTAGTATTAAAAAAATGCATTGGCATCGTGTTCTGATATATTCTAAAAGTTACAAATGTCTAGCTAGTCGGGAAGTTAGTTAAAAATCAATTGCAAGATTTCTACCGGACAAAGAACCACCGGAAAAATAAGAATACGAGATAAGAAAAACGTTGTAAAATAGACTGAATTCTAGATGTAAGTCCGACAAATATTTTTTTTAATATTTGAGTGGTTCACAAACATAGTGAACCAAGACCATTCAGGTTATTTTTTTATTAAATTAGGTTCAAACATAATATTTGAGTATTTATAATTCTGTAAGGGTATTCAAGACGTTCACAACATGACATTTAGAATAATAATAAGTAAATTAACTAGAGAAAAAACAAGGTAGAGAAAAAAAAAACAAAGCAAAAAATATTTTTATAGATGTAATATTAGATAAATTTTCCCCTTTTTAAATCTTCTGGCAAACCGATTACCTTATGTGCATTAAAAAAAATTGCACTCACGAGAAAAATCGTCTTGGAGGGTGCTTGGATGCGTCCACTAGTATACTCATTAATATCAGAACTTCACATAACAAGAAGAATTCTAGCGCACTGTCTTATTTTTGCAGTAAGTAAGTAATACGTATAAATTGCATTTCTTAAATAAAACGGTGAAATTCAAAAGAACTGTTTGTTTAATATAAACGTCACGCTTCCGGACTTGAACCTGACTTGTGAGTCACCGAACCGTCTATTTTATTAGCTATGCGATTTGAATACGTCTGTGTAGTAATATTCGCTGCGAACGACAGCAAATTAACAGTAATTCCTGTGATTAGGGGCGTTGCCTATTTTGATTGCTAGTTTCGGAAGCAACACCTCGTAGAGATTTGATAATGAGTTAGGCATTTAATTTATTACACCTGTAAGGTGCTTGCACTTTAATACAAGCTAGTACAACATTTAATACGTGTACCGAATTATTTTATTTACGATTCTCGTTGGAAAGACATTGTATTAAATAAAACAAAACACAACATACTTTTAATTAACTGTTGTTCACAAGATTATTAATAATTTACAAGATTTGAACACACATAGTTTTGAAAACACTTCTGAGAAAATATTTATTATAACCAATAGAAAAAAGTAAGACACCCCGCAGGAATCGAACCTGCATCTCTCGGGTGTTTTATTTATAAAAAAAAAATATTAGCAAGTTTAAGTAAGTTACAACAAAAAGTCTTGGAGTCCGTGACGTCTGTTAGCAATTAAAGTAATTTCTGTTATTTTGTTAACTGTCAATTCGTGGTGGAACTGCATTGTATTGTTGTTTTAATTTAATAAAACGCATTTTTTTGTAGTACCTATTCCACTTTTAATCAATAAATTAAATTAAATCAGTTGAAAATGTCCTTCTGAGGTGGACAAAAACGGTCCTAATTTATTGATTAAAAGTGGACTAAGTACGATAAAAAATTACGTTTTATTAAATTAAAACAACAATTAAAGTAATACCTACTTTGATTTAAAATACAAAAACTGATTATAATAGGAGCTCAATTTGGAAATCGCTTCAGAGAGTATTAAAAGCTATTGGTTATAATTTATTATGAATTCTTTAGCATAGTGGTATATGTGCATGGGCGCGATACCCGAGAGATGCAGGTTCGAATCCTTTTTCTTAGAGTTACTTTTTTCAAAAATATTTTTTCTTTTGGTTATAATATGTTTTCTCAGTAGTGTTTTCAAAATTATATATTATACACAATATATTATTATTGTAGTACGTATTCCATCTAATTCAATAACAATTAAAACAAGGTTCACCCGCTTCAGTGGGACATTTTCAACTAATACAAAATATACAACATTGCAGCTATTTATACTAACAATTTTTTTATCTTTGAAATTGTGTTATAAATACTGTATAATATTGTGTTTTATGTTATTAAATGTTTCTACTTAGGTACTGATGTATTAAATGAACGAATTTTAATAATAAGTCATTATTATTATTATTGTGCCTAAATTGTACCTTCAAAAGTGACCTCCAATTGTGTCTTAAGCGCAAAGTTTTCAAACAATGTGTCAATAAATCAAATAACTACAAGATACAAAGAACTTTTTATATAAAACGTTTTAAAATTTTCTGTTGAATCATATAAACTTGACTTGACTAGCTTAAACGATCAAAAAAATTTGTACTTGATAGAAATATTGAATAAACATAGAATACTGAAATGTCATTTTGACATTTCATATTGATTTCCATAGTAACGCACGTATATATTAATAACTTAGTTGCTAAGACCCCTAGCAACCAATAATAGTGTTTTACTTTTTACGGATTTCTTCCGAAATAACTTTTCATACAAAACAGAATTAACTGAAAATGAATTCAATTCTTCTTAAAGATGGCTAAAAGTATTAAAAGAATGCATTGGAATCGTGTTCTGATATATTATAAAAGTTTCAAATGTCTAGCTAGTCGGAAAGTTAGTTAAAAATCGATTGCAACATTTTTACTGGATAAACAACCACCGGGCAAACAAGAATACGAGCTAAGAAAACGTGGTAAACTATGGGCAGCGTTGTGTGACAAGGAAATGTGCACATTAGGCATAACGCGGAAAGACCACAATACAAACCAATAGATAAGGAGCAAACAAGGTGATGTAATAGTAATAGTAGAAACCTTCACAATAATACAAATGTTTTAAGTAAGTAAGTACATTCCACGTATACAACAGAACAAATAATTGTATTATAAAAACAACAAGCCTAACAGGCCTTTTTGTGTACTTATGTAACAATTCATTTTGGCGCGTTGGATTCGTCCTGTGGTTCCGAGGACTGACCATCCAACTCTTGTGATAACATAATTTTCTAGATTGAGTTCGAATTATTATCTATTACTTTTTTTTAAAAATATCCAAGTATCTATTTTAGTACCTGTTGTCCTTTTTCGTATAATATCTATTATAAAAAGGTAAAATATAATAATTTTGTTCTGTAAATTATTGAATACGAACAAAATTCTAATTTAATTACTGTAAATATAACTGTTCTAGGACTTGTTTTCAGTTATCTAACACAGCCTTCAAAAAACACCCTTCGCCAATGCATATAATATATAATTCGTAAGAACGATTTCAATAAACGTACATACATCTGACAATATTAATGAAGATGAAATATCGCTATTAAACTAATAGTTAAAATGAATATATTAAACCCATTCCATTAATTTATAATACCAATTCTCTTATAATAAAAAAAAATAACAGCTAATCCACCTGTCAGATAAAAAATAAAGAAGATCATTAGTAATATAATTTGAAAAATGCCTCGTGCTATATCATAATAACTAATTTCATTGTAATAAAAAAGGTGGACTGATTTTTCGAAGCAATGAAGTGAGATTGGATTATAGAGTATTTACTAGTGCAGAAATGAGGTCAGTGAATTAGAATTTACTTTGCCTTTCTGAATAGTGCTCATTGCTTTGTTTTTAAATAACATTCTGTTGTTTTTCTTATAAATCTTTTTTTGGATTAAGTACAATAGTATTGTCTTCATTAACGTTTATTGAAATACGTTTTCTTGCATCTGGTCTAATTAAAACCATTTTACAGTCGTGTAAATAATAAAACTAAAAAATCGACTCTCTAAAATATTTTTTTGAGAATGTTTTCGCAATTCTTTGGATATACAGGTGGAAAAGAAGACAATAATTTTAAATGTTATTAGTCAGAGGAAACGTTGAGAGTTCACGTGAAAGAAGGGGATCGCCTATTTAATGGTCTAACTATTTTTCTATAATCTAAGGGTCTAACTAAATGATGGATTCTATGAGCCTTTCCAGTAGTGAAGGGTGGAAGTAAGCTATTGAGATTCGGCATAAATAGTGCACACTACATTTTGTCAGTCATACTTATTTATTTTCGATGAAATATGAATACATATTACAGGTGGTATTGATTAGTTTATTAAATTTCATTAAGCCCCAAAATCGATTCCAAATATTATTCTATTTACGAAATATCTAAAACTAGGTATATTTTATAGATAAACAATTTGACTATTATCTATTATGGCTTAGTTTACGCAGGGTTTAATAGAAATATTAAAACCAATTAACACTATCTGCAAGTTGTAGTCTTAGTTCATTGAAAACAAATACGTATGGCTGAAAAAGTTCAGAATGCAGAGAATGCAAAGTTCAAATGTTGCACCTTAACAGCCCATTTCTACCATTCACCACTGGTAGAATGATGAAGAGATTGCTGGAAAAATATGACTAGACATTTCGAAAGAGTTGTGGTTCTTGGCAGTCAGAAATAATAAATGAAATAATAGAATTTATAATTTAATTAACACTAAATAATATTAATAATTTATTTATAAACGCGTTTAAATCGAATATGAATATTTAGGTTTGAAATTTATATGTTTCACAACTAATTTAAAGACGTGCTACCTATATTGTTATCATAAATTTAATGATCTTAAAAAAATCAAAACATCAAAATAAATCATCAAATAAAATTTCAATATTTATATATGTTCTTATTTGATTATTGTGAATTTATTATTGATTGTTCGATATTTATTCTGAGATGATATGTAGATACGAGGGGTGTATTTTCAAAGCGAACTTATTTTTTTAATTTTTTTATTTTATTTTATATTTTAATTTATTTTTTAAATTTTTGGCAAACGTCAGAAAGCTTTTAACGGTCTTGATGTTTCATAATATGTATTTAGTATTGAAATAAGTTTTAATCAACACCGAGTTAGATTGAATGCTATTTGGTTCTTCTATTTATACAAAAAAATATTTGTTCAAAATTGTATTCTTAAAATTGTGCACAATTTTTCATTCGTACTTATTTGTTTTCGTTGGATTTAGTATACATATTACACATATTGTTGGTTCATTTTTTTTAAATTCATTAAGCCCTGCCTAAACCAAACTATAATAATGTATAGAAAGTATTATTCTATCTATAAAATATTCAAAGTTATGTATGATTTAACTGCATCATTTTAGATATTTTATAGATAAACGAGTATTTTTTGACTATTGTTTATTATGGCTTGATTTTGCGGGGTTTGATTGAATTTTAAAAACTAACCAACATCATCTGTAAATTGTAGTCTTATTTCAATGAAAAAAAATACGCATGACTGACAAAGTTTAGCATGCACTATTTATGGCGTATCTTAATAGCCTACCCCCACTCTGTGCCCACGGTGGCCGCGCGGCTTAAGCGTTGGACTATCACGCCGTGGGTTCCAGGTTCGAATCCTGAGTCTGGCAAGTACACATATTGTTTCTCAATTTGTGTGTGAGTCAGGGTATGGACCTAATAGGTTGAGCGAGTGGCTGACATCCATATCTTGTCAAAAAAAAACAAAATCTGTTAATACAAACCTCTACTCTGTAGAGGCCCATATGATTCTATCAGGATCGGACATGGTCGGAACTCTGTGCCACTGCTACCAAGTTTAAAGTTAAGGAAACGTTAATAATTAGTTATCATATAATTCCCTCTAGTTTTAGTCCAAATGCCTCGGTTAATCTTACATAGATATATCACAATATAACATTGGCTATCATAATAAATCATCTGTAAATCAAATCGAGCAGCTGTCGCAACAAGTAATGAAAATCAATTAATTGCCCATTACGTTTCCGATCACCATTTTTTGATTCGATTATTATTTATCGATTGGTGGGGTGTTCAGTAGCGGCACTAGATGGTAACATGCTGTACGCCGAATTTAGCACCGCTTTTATCGCGATATCGATCTGGAACAGCGCTTTTTCATTCGGTTGCGATTAATTACGTTATTTTTTGCCAAGTGCCGCCATCTGATATCGGGTCTCTGATGCTTTAACGCATTGAGAATCTGTATAATTTGCAATTACCTAGTTGATCATTGAATCGAATTAAATTATTTGGAAGCATTTTAAATTTCGAACGAGAAACACCCCAGCGCATCTATTCTATACACAAGGCTTATGTATTGGTTACATGTAAGTTTTACGTGTGCAATTCATCGTAGGACACTTATTCGTGCGCCGCAGTATGTGAAACAAGAGTTGGTGTTCGTTTATCAAATGACGAGTTCTTCGTTGAAAATTTCACCATGGAATACATTTGTACGTATCTTAGAAAACGCGGCGATAGTTTGCAAATAGTACTATTATAATTAGATTAGCCCTAACCTTACCTAGTAAAGACATCTCACGAAATTCGCCACATGTTGTAGCATACGTACAAATATACTTAACGAAAAACTCATGTTACACGAACTCATGTTTCACGTACTGCGGCGCACGAATAAGTGTCCTGCAGTGAACTGTTTACGTACAAATTTCCGGATACGTTATTTATTATGGTGGCGCTTTTAGCAAGTGGACTGTAATTTTTGAAGGTGATGCTGGATGGTGGATTCCGGGTATAGGGGGGGGGGGATGATGTACACACGAATACCAGGCACCTTAGATGTCGTCGCTCTAGGATTAGTTTGTCCAAAGCGACAATATGTGAAATGTTCAGGAGACGAAAAACAAAGTTCATTTAAATGCAGGAAGATCATTCATATTACAGAAGTAGTCAGTAAAGCTAGACAACACTAATATTAGAAAAGGATATAAGGATCCATTGACCAATCACACAGTAGAGGGGGTGGTAACCGTATAATAATTCTTGACGCCGATTGGTCCCGCACATTGGACAAACTAATACCGATTGATTGTTTGGTACCATGGTTTCTTGGATATTTTTTGAAAAAATATCTCTGTTACTAATGAAAAATATAATATTTTTTTTTAATGATTTCGATGCGTTTTCACACAAGAAAATGAACTGCATTAAAAAGTAAATTTTGCCAAAAATTGAGCTTCACCAAACTAATCCTAGAGCGACGATGTGGTGATGACTGGCGCGCACTGTAGCTAGTTCGGTGTTCACGCACTCACACTGGTAAACTGACGGTGCACTTTTGATGGATAATATATTATGAATGATGATGATGTGTCGTATGAATGATGAAGACGCGTCAAACTGTATCAGGTTTAGTGTTATTGGCGGCTATCGAGGGTAATTTATCATATCTATGTATTGAGGTATTATAGTTGTTACAATAAGTTAATTGTCTAAGCTGTCAAAACTTACTATCTCGCTGTAAAAATTAACACATCCAAGAGAGGTAGGTGCTGTTAAAATAGGTTACAATGTGTAAATTGTACGTAAAACATTTCACCGTGGCACAGTTCGCCGTGAGCTTTTTTATCGGAAAGAGATGACCGTATAATATACGGTCTCCAATTTTATTAGATTCGATATGAAGATTAATTCAATTTTCATAGCTAATTTTGGCAAAATTTATGAATTCAAGAATGAAAAACTAACCTAACCAAATGTCATCTCCCGTCATTTACGAAAGTGGTGAGATGCTGTCATTTTGTTTTTTTGTATGGTTTTTCGTCTGGATTCGGGATTTGGAGGTGGACAAATAACACACCGGAATTGTGGTGGAAACGACGAGATTTATTGACGTTAATATATACTGATGGTTACATTTTTATATTTTCTTTTATGCATAGCGCGAGTAAACAATGTTTACTCTTGGCAGTCTGCCGCGTTCTGTCCGCCATTTTATGTTTCGCTTTCAACGGAAAGCGCTTTCAAAAACGGCGACAATGGCGACGTTGCAGATATTTTTAAATGGCCGCAATTTACAGCATTGCCGGCTTTATTATTATTTATTTTCGTAATCAACCCTTACTATTTGTAGGCTTGATGCCGATTTGGGCTTCTCCAGATTCACAGAGACATCCCCAAATGGGGACCATTTGGGAGTGTAACACTAACCTAACAAATAATGAAGTATACCGGCTATTTTCCAAATTTGTTTGCTGCTGGCTTCTTGTAAAGTGTAAACCGACAAGAACCGTGTTTTATTTAGACGTGAATTTTATGTCAGTACTATACGACCAAAAGAGGTTGGACGGTCTTTAATGTACGGCCATATATTTCCGATACAGCATTTTACGGTGAAGTGTTATACGACGAACTGCAGATGTATAAGTTTCCGGAAACGGTAAAAACATAGTACTTTTTGATAGTTCAGACGGTTAACTTATTTTAACTATTAACCAACTCAATACATAAATAAGATAAACTATCATTGATAGCAGGCTTGTCTATAGAATAAATGCGCAGATAGCGTATTTAGAATTTCAACCCAAAATGTTGAGAAAATAAGAAGAAAAAACAACTGTAAAAATCTAAAAATTAAAATACAATAACAAACAATTACCTACTGTGAAAGTTTCAAATTAGTCATAACTTTTCTCAGAAATTTAACATTCTATATAAAAAAAAATGTAGCCTGCGCCGTAATATTGTCGACATTTAATTGACATAACAAAAATAATATATTCGCCCAATGTACCATGATTAGGATTTCTTATGTTTATTGTAAGGGGTGGGGGGGGTTCGATTATCAACATTATAGCCCTCAGTATCTACCAAAATAATTAGACATCACTGATTCACTTGGTAGATAGGACCGTTATGTCGAAAAAAATATCGGTATAACAATATGATGCTTGTACGCGAGGAATTTATTTATGGCAACAACCCAAAATATCAATAAAAATCGCAAAAGAAAGTATTGATACTTTTTTGACGGTCCTAATGGTAGATAATTTAATAAAAATTATATTTATGTGTGCATTTTTAAAATTATATTTGGAAATAAATGGCTACCCCTTGATTTTTTCGAATTTTTTTAAAATTCGAACATGAAAATTAGATTAAGAATTTCTGTCAACTATCATTACAATATATTATTGCCAGTATATTTAATTAGGTTTTATTTAGATAGCTTCACTATTTTATATCATTATTTATCGCCTTTTTAACCGAAATTAACAAATTATTTTAATGCTGCAAGTGTTAAGGCTCCACGGTGCAGTGGCAAAAACTCAAAAGATCAACCTTTTGTAAAGTGCGGCCTAAAAAACGTGCCTTGGAGCAGTACAAGCGTTGGGAACAGTACCGGCCAAAAAGACAGGCTTAATATTGGTACGATTTTTTATTCGTTTTATTAATTCACTTTCAACTGAGTTCAGATTGGACCGTTTGAAAATATTCAACGCAGGGTTCGCGCCAAAAAGAATTTAGACAAGATAATTTACGACTGTTTCAAATAGTATTTTTTATTAATCATAAAACACGTATAAATACATAACATTTTTAATATAATATTTAGTGGTAAGATAAGGAAAATATAAAATTTATTAATTTATTTAAATTTAAGTAAATAATGTAATTAATGACAGCACACACACACATATCGCATTTAGTCGCCTGAATAGTATCTTTAAAAGTTAATGTAACCTAACCTAACCTTCACTCACGCATGCATGTTAAACATAGACTCGTAATGTTAGAGATATCGAGAAGTTGCGTAATGTGAGATAGAAAGGAAAATACGTAAAGCTCACGAAAGAAACCAATGGATAAGGAAGCAGACGTACGCGATGTGATAGAGGTCGCTAATCAGATCAAACAGAAATGAGCTGGACACATCGATCGGCGAGTGTACAACCGCTGGAAAGATACCGTCATAGAGTAGTATCCAATGGTTCTAAATGCTGACAGGGAAACCCTAAAACCGGCTGGATATACGAACTCATAAAATTCGTGACAGTAAATAACTAGAGACCGAAAAGAGTGGAGGGAGCTAGGATAAGCCTTCGTCAATTAGTGGATGGACTCCGTTTGATAATGATGATGATGAAATGAATAATGTTGATAATTTTCATACACATTTTATTTTTACAATGTTATGGATGATACGTTAGGTATCTATGCATTCTAATTTACAGATTTAGACGTTGACCCTATGGACACACACTAATTTTTCTTTGAATTTAGAAGCTTTTACAAGTGTTTATGTACTATGAAAGCTTTTGATTACATGTATCATAAAATTTAACATGTTTGTGACATCTTGACGATCCCTGCATTAAACGGTTTCAGTTCGCCATTTAAATTTTTATTACAGCTGCCGCAGATGCCATTTTTTTCTCCTTCGATCAGTTTAGTTTTTTCATTACGTGTGAATTTCTGTAATTAATTCGGCGCCGTGCTCTTAATGCAAAGATAAAATCGAATACTCGATAACGATTTGAATTTATTTACCTCCATTGATTTCTGTAAGCCTGGTATGTTAGCAGCTACGCTTATATTATGTGCATACTATATTAATTGTTCTTAGGGTGAAGCCTTTACTGAGCCGTTTTTTAAGAGGCGCCTAGCGGAAAAATACGAAGCTTGCAATTTTAGATTTTTTTTTGATAATTTACAATTTTAACTGTATTAATTAATAAATATGTATCTGAAAACATTAAAAAGAAAAACATTTTTTATTTTAAGTAAAAGATAAACTTACAATTGTAAAAAATGTAATAAAATGTGAATTTGTTGAATCGGATCGTATCTTATTATTACATATATTTTATAGTCATATTTATTATTAAAATTTAGTTTATTAAGCTTTCTAAGCATCGCCTAAGAGATTCTTTTGACTAATTCATAGTTTTAATATTTTTTTATATCTATTTTAAAAAACATCGATTTTTATAAAAAAATATAAATGTGTATAACTTGAATCCTTTTTATTTTGTAAAATTTTTTAAATTTGTTTTTTTAATAATAAAGAATGTAACATCCTTTAACCTTATGTATATTCAGTATTGAATAAAAAAGACTACTATATTCCCTGTAAAGTGTCAGAAGTTGGGGAAACGGCCGCAAAATAACGTTAAAAAACGAAAAAGAAAAGCACAAAACTTAAATCAATTATCACAGAAGCTTTTGTTTTTATTTTTATTAAACATTATATTATAATATAAATATAATCGAATATTGTATATAAATTTCTCCTCAGATAGAAAAAAGCTTTTCAATAACCAGGTAATAAAATTTAAAAAATATGCTTATATTTCAGACTTGTGGGGATTTAATTACTAATATGTATTATGATGTAGACTCATATATATTATAAAATGTTAACCCATTAAGATTTCAATTAATAATTACCGGTACTAAATCCAATCATTTGACTTCAGTATACAGTTAAGTTGAAGTGATTAAATACCCGAGCATATTTATAATCCCAGGAGCCGTTTCCAATGAAAGGGTCAAAAGTTCATATCCCACCAACATGAATAAATCACGAGCTCGAGAATATCTGACCAATTAAGATATAATGTTCGATACTCTGAAAAAAGGAAAAAAAACATTTTATACATCTGTAGTTACAATCGACGTGTCTATTTTATTGGTGGTGTTTGGACTTAAACTTTTCACTTGGTGTAAGAAAGAGTATTTATTATATACTTACGGCTTCCGTTGTTGCAGCTAATTTGTTAGAAACAAAAAATGTTGAATAATGAACACTTTGAATGATTTGGATTGATGTATTTTTTTATTTTTTGTTTGGAGTTAAAGTTAGCTTAAAAAATTAAAGCTTTTATTGAATCATATTAATTAATATATACGTACATACAATGCAAATTATTTAGTCGTAGAATTAATATAGTACCACCTTATTAGTTTTATATAATTTTATAATCGAAGAGCTGAAAAGAAAGTCGAAAGGGTCGAAGTGCCAAAATATTCTATAACAAGTATTTACTTGAATAAAATCTGTATGCCAAGCTTAATAATATTCTGAAGGGTCTAAGTTCTTAATTCTACCATTTTTGTCACACAAACACATTGAAATATGGCTGGGGTATATGTACCCCTACATACCTCTCTTCATAGAACGTTTCAATATTGTCCATGTTTAAATATTTTATTCTTCTTTTATTTATTTTATCTTTATAATTATGTAAGTTTTCATATTATATGCATGGTTTTATTCTTTTTTTTTGTTATATCTCAGTTTCACATTTTTATCACTTAGACCCGATAGACTTTCAACCCTTCAATTGAATATAATATAAATTTATGTGATACCGTATAATAATATGCGAATTAAAACTGAGTTTTTCCGTGTAGAGGTATTATTATTTTTTTAAAACCACATCCCGAGTGGATAGTGCTCGCTTCAAACAAACTCCTAAGTAGTCCTCGACCTTTTCTTCCCGTTCTCCAGAAATTGATTACGAACCATATAACAGATTAATACATAGAATTTCGATAGGCCATACCCCAAATATACTACATTTTGATTCAGGGTTTTGAATGTGTGAGTATCCTACGAAAATTAACCACACACTATAGACGCGCAATAGTGTAAAAAAATGGTATGAACCGAGAGCGGTTGTCAAAACGAAGAACAAGTGTATTCTTAATACGTGTTTAAGTTTATCCCATATTCTTCCACACTCGAGCTCGGTTGCCTGTTACTCCACACCCGTTAGGTATTTCAGTTTTCATTATTTCTGAGTTCCCTGCTACGAACATTAGCAAGTCTTTTTGAATATCATAAGCCACCGAAGTCGTGGTTTTACTGCAACTCCATATTTCTTATAATGTATTGAATTCATCCATGCTTCATCAGTCCAAAGACGTTAGGCTTTCCAATGAGTTTATAAAGCTCATGATTAAAGCAATATCGCTGTAATGTGCATTCCTCTCAAACCGATCCAAAGATTTTGTCAAAATATTTTTAGTTTGATTTTTTTGTAACTTCTGAGATTCATGTCAATCTCTCTGAATTTTAATATAAAACTTTTGTGAGGCGTTCTAGGTTTTACAGTTATTTTTTGTAAACTTACGCATAGATATAAAATATATTTTTCCGACCATGTACGATCCTAATAAGATCATATTGGCTTCCACAGAGTGAAGGTTTGTACTAACAGATTATGTTTTTACGAGAAATGGATGTCAACCACTTGTTCAACCTAATAGGTCCACACTCTGACTCAAATACAAATTTAAAAAATAAAATGTGCATTTGCCAGACACAGGATTCGAACCCGGGACCCACGACGCTATATGCCAACGCTTAAGCCGCGCTTACCAAGTGCAAAATGTTATTTTTATTAAAAAGTACAACTCAAAAATAATGTCATTATAATACTTTATATAATACATATTTTTTACTAGCTGTATCAGTCATAATTTCATTAGAAAAATTCTTTACGCATTTCATTAAGCTGTAGCGGTGCCCAGATGTCTGTCGTCCAGTTATCATCATCAGGGGCGCGACAACCCGGTGTGGGTCTTGGCCTCCTCCAACAGCTCCTTCCACCTGTCCCTATCCAGTGTGGCCGCTTTCCAATTTGGTACCCCTAGAACAGGTAGTCATTGGCAGCTCCATCCAACCAGCGAATCTTTGGCTTGCCTCTTCTTCTACACCCGATTGGATTGCCGGTTCATTGTCATTCATATGGTGCACATGACCTAGCCATCGCAGTCTCCCAATCTTAATTGATTGAACTGCGCTGCAATCTTCGTATAGCCCGTAGAGTTCAACATTATATCTTCTCCTCTAATTGGTGCCGTCCCTGATCGGTCCATATATACAGCGGAGAATTTTTCTTGGAAAAATGTTCAGGGCTCGTTCATTTCGCAGAGTTAATGTCCAGGTTTCCGATGCGTAGATGAGAATTGGCTTTACAAGTGTCTTGTAAAGAATGCTTTTAGTTCGGCGAGATAGTATGCGGGACGTAAAATGTCTTAAAGCCTCAATTACATTGAGCTTCTTTACGAGCTGTTTATTGGCAAATTTACAATCTGCCTGTAAAGTCGCCCAGTGTAATCATCGAATAAGCTAGTAAGCAGGTTGTAAACACTCTACCGAGAAAAATTGAAAGCCGGTCAACTTTACATGCCACACGCCGGCGTGTGGGTCTACTGCGTCTGCGCATTAGAGCGCAGTACCAACCTCCCGGTAAAAAAAAGAACTACGTTCTGTCAAAATAGTCACTGGTTTGTGGCTTCTCAGCGAATGGAAAGTTTTGTGTGTAATCATCAAATCGCAGTAGCTGAATCGCCCGCTTTTAAATTCGCCAATAAACAGTTCGTAAAGAAGCTCAATGTAATTGAGGCTTAACAGGCCAAAGTATCACTTATTCGCAGACATGATTCTCTTGTTGATTTTTTCTGGAATGTCGAGTTACAAGAGAACCAATGTATATGTAAGTATTTATATAGGTAAACTGTCGACCGTATCAAACTTGTATGCACCGATATCTAGCTTTGGTGCATCTTCTCGTGGTGTGACATAGACAGGCATGTATTTAGTTTTTGCCTCGTTTATTTGTAAGCCCCTGTCGTCCAGTTGGCGTCTTTTTAATCAGAGGCACTGAATTATCCTATTCCATTTATAAAGATATATCATATAATACATATACTGAGTGTTAATGTTGAAGTAAAACGTTGGTCTTGCATGCTCTACAATGGTACGATATATGAACAATAAGTGTTCAAATTATACGTCAGTAATTATAAAGTTTCCGGATCTAGTGAAGAAGGCTGAATGCCAGTGATAAAAATAGTTCAACCAAGATGATAGTCTTCGCTTTTACTTTGAAGATAATTATCGTTAGGCGCGTAGTATCTGTTGTAAAATGGATTTATATATTAGATAGTATTGATCTACGTTTTTCTGATTGCATTACTTGTTTATTCTCCCAATTAACTAGAACTAATCTACCTTTGATGGCAATTTGGAAAGCTAAATTGCTTCAGATATCGATATATTATACCATCTATCTGAGCATGAATTATATAAGGAGAAGTAATAGGTATTAAAAACAATAATTAGTAACAACCTTATAGGAAATGCTATTAAAAACATATTACTAAAAATACTGTGTACACGATACAACCAAACAAAGTAAATATAAAATATTTTATTTCGTAACTATATAGGTACTACTAGCATTAACCTGTAGTTATTATATAAATTAGTAAAATAGGTTAATTTGGACTCTTAGATAAAATTAGTCTTATACAAATTTTGAAGGCAGTTCTATTTTCAAATCAAACGATTCTACGCGTGGTTGCATTGGTAACAAGTTAATTATTTTTCTTCTTCTATTGGCAGCCCCGAAAATAAATAATGGTTTACGTTCTGTTGTCTAAATTCTGTTGCTTTGTTTACATAACCTATGTATGCATTGCTCGGTATTTTATGTGATTATTTATTTTAAAAATAGTGATTAAGGTATTGTCTTAGCTTACCTATATAAAATTAAACTAAGCGTTTCTTTCCACAGTTATTTATAGCTCATTTGTGTATTATAAAATTGCTTTGATATGACAATATTTAATATGCGTGAATTTTAATTATACACTGTTCTATTCAATTATATTTAAATCCCAATTTAAGGTTTATTTTGACAATATCTGCATATATAATTATCATTATCAGCAGCCTGATTCCACTTGCCTCGGTCCTGTGCGTTGCGTTGCCACGTACTTCCACAGAACTTAATCATTTCATCGAACCTGTAGACTCTAGGTCTACCTTGCGGTTGTACCTCTTGGGTACCACTGGATGACTAGATTTTTCCAGCGATTGTCCCTTCTTCGAGTTATGTGTCCAGTTCATTTCCAGCCCATTCCAGCATATATAATAATGTACGTAAATAACTCATTGAGTGAATTTGAAATTAGAGTGAAATGTCATAGTTAAAGTGTGAAGTTCTCTTTAAATGAACCTGAAATTCAACAGTTGTAGCTAGTTAACTTAATTAGCCGATCAGTGGTCAGTTTTATTGCTTCAATTTTATCCATTCAGGCTCAATCTCTGAATAATACGATTTTTTAAAACTTCTTTGGTCTCAACTCACATGGTATTTTATATACTTACTTCTAATTTGTATAATTATTTTATTAATCTAAATTAATATTTTAAACGTCCACAATATGTTTATTTTTTTATATTAAATATGTATTTGTCATCTACAACATTAATTGGATAAAAAAATATGTATATTAAAATGAATAAACTTACGATAACTATCGATTTTATTGTTATGGCGAAAGTAAATTACTCAAAACACTATCCGGATGAGTAAACAAAATAAGACAATTTGTCTCACCTGACTGTTGACCTGCTGGCCTTGATTAGTTTTAACACCTGTCCGTGATGAATTATTTCAGGTAATATATAATGTTATTACGTACAAGTTTATAAATTACTTTAATAATTAAGTGGAAGTAGCGTGAACTTCTTTATACGGTCCTTAGATAATTAACTATGAAAGTAAGCAGATGGTATTTTAATTAGTAATAATTTGAATCACAATAGTAGTGACGTTCTGACACAAAATGCCACCCTTAAGCTGATTTAGAATGCCATCCCCTTACATTTTTAGTTTAAAATTATCTGCAAATTCGTTAGATACCTACTTACGTATAGTATTAATTATTTTTTGCTTAAATAAGAAGAATTTTAAATTGCTATAGATACCTACATATAGACCATCTACTGAGAATGGAATAATGACTCAATAATGATCTATGTGACATTTTGGCAGTTTTGAACTAAATATACAACAATGATCTACATCAAATTGCATCTGTTTTGGCCTATTTATTTTTTTGATCTAGCAACATTAAGTCAATTGTTTTTGATCTGTTATGTTGGCTTCCTCACAATAATGATAGATGCATCTGTCAAAATGGAGGATGACACGAGAGTTTTTGTTAACTTGCGGATGCAAAAAGACTTCACAGAGAAAAATTCACATGGAAAATTGGAAGAGGAATAAAAATATGTGATGATGTGCAATTCAGGAGAGGACTTTTAATTATTAACAGTTTCTTCTCAACGAAATAGTTTTATTTGATTATCTCAAAATGCCCAAAATGTAACATAATTATATTAATTTAATATTATTGAGGAGAAGGCTTCAATTAGAGCTTTTCCATGAAACCTACTCTAAAAAACAGTGTTGGTTTTAGGTTCATGGTATGTCGCCATAAAAATAACTGAATTTTTAGTTTTAAGACTTGTTAAATTAATACATTGGACTGTTTTCAATTAATTAGAGATACGTTCTTTTAGCAATATTGTGAATATCTGCTGAAAACTATTTATTATTATATATTAACATAAATTCTAAATGCTTTAAGTTTTGTACTATTCAACTAAAGTCATTTTTTAACGACAAATTAATACCATATAGCAACATTATTATGGTTTTGTTTAGACAGAGTTTAATTGATTTTTAAAAAAACTTACCAATACTATCAACAATTTGTATTATTAGTTTAATAAAAACAAATACGTATGACCGAGAAAGTTTTGTGTGCACTATTTATATCGAATCTTAACAGCTTACCTCCACCCTTCGCGACTGGTGCACGAAGATGCAGAAAGGTAACATCTGTATTGCAAAAAAATGACTGTAGTGAAATAGTACAAAACTTAAATGAATTAGAATTATTGTTAATATTTAATAACCATTTTTTTTTAGAAGGTAGGGTTGAAGGCTATTCTTCTTCAGCTGGGGCACGGTCTAAAACGATCGTGACTACGCGACGCGAAGATTGTGCAAATGACGCATGCAGGAAAAAACATAATTTGTCATAAAAAGTCAACATGCGTCCATTTAATGTTATGTTTCTTGTTCTATTACTAATAAACTAAACTAACTTTTTAAAGTAAATGGGTAACGTTTTTTAGTCATCTTTACATGATTTAAGAATTAATTCTCCAGTTGCCATCACAAAACAAATTGACGTGTTCACAGCTCGACATTCGCTCTCCGATTTCCAGCCAGTCCAAAATTTTGTCGTACCTATAGTTGAAAAGTATTTGCCGTTTCACTGAAGTACTGTCTTAAAATATATTCGACTGTATATGGATTTTTTGTCACTGTTGTATTTAGTACATATTTGTGTGACTCATAAAATGGTGAAAGCTTAAGATAAATAAAATGATTGAAGACGTTTCTTGGTAGCGACAAAAGCTCGCGTTAAGCTTTTATTATTATCATTAATACTGATGAAACCATGCGATAATTAAGTTTTGTAATGATAATACTACGGGAAGGTTTAAGTGATTAGTGCAAATCGCTTCGATAATCAATCTGGAAGATTAATGATACGTGGTAATGAATTCCGACAGATAATACAGGAAGTGGATGAAAGCTCAATAGCTGATGAGTGAGAAATATTAAATTATTATTTCATGAAGGAAGTCATAGTTCTTCTCACGATACGAAATACCTATTATAGGTAGGTGAATTTTTGTAATTACATATTTAATATATAAAATAAAACTATCATAATTTGTAGGTAACTAATTCTATTACAAAAATTTCACTCTATCACACACCAGTATGTAGCAGGGGGAAGCATAAGGTCATGTAACTTTCCTTGGTCCATCGTCACGTCTCGCGCTACCCGCCACGTGAAATCAATAACGCGTAAATCGATTTATAGCATCACTGCAGGGTGAGAGAGGGTAGGCCATGGCGACGGTATCGAGATACATAAATCACGGGATTCTTGGATTGCAATCTTAAGCCAAGAAGATTGTTGAGTGCATTTGATTAATATAGTTAAATCACATTACAAAGGCGACTTTGAGACTTGGAAGGCGCGATTCACTGATTGATTTTGATGCCCCCTATGATAAATAAAATAAAAACTATACTTACCTAAATTCAAATTACGAACGCACATAGTAAAAATAGCAATGCATCTTTCCTTTAGTGACAGGGTGACACAATATAATAATATTAGTGGTTTATTTTTTGTGTACAATAACGTATTTTTAAGCAGGGATTTTGTTCAATTTAATTTATTTTCTAAACATATTGCAGACATTATAAATTATAAGTTTAAGACGTTCACAACATAACATGTAACATTATTATAAAGAAGAAAAAAAAGTAATAAAAGCGATAAAAATGAAAATATAAAAAGCGAACATAAACATAGGAAAACAGTGAAAATACAATTATTATACATCTATAGAAGTTCTAAAAAGTACACCGAGTTTGCTAAGGAGAATCTATTCTAAAAAATTATATAATAGCATCCACCTAAACTCACCCTCACTCAAGTAGAATATATCAATACTGGTTTTGGAAATTTGGTTAGCAAACATAGTTATGGCCCTCCCAATTGGCATTACCATTGGCAGGTTGGTTTTGTACCTTGGGAGAATAAACAACTGATGCTCTCTATTTCTAAAATAGTTATCATGGACACAGGCAGGTTAACACTGTTATGCTTTGATTATTATTTTATACACAATTTTTATAATGCATCTTTTGGTATAATTTAATAATGTGTTACTGGTTTGAACCGTTTCAAGGCCTCTTTTTAAATCATCTGACAAATCGGTCCTGTCATTTGCGTCAAGTGCGAACGGCGATCCACAGTTGTTTTGGTGGTTTGGTGAACATGCATTGTAGCAAACACATGCGAATCGCCCATATTATGATACTTAATTGTACTGTCGAACAAGAACCTCTTGTTTGCGTGGTAAAACTGTTAATTAACAATTGCATTTCCGTTTTAAAATGAGGAACGCCCCCAAATTTATCATTTCAATTTACGCTTCCGGTATACGGATCTGACAATTTACGTAATTTGAAGCTTTTTATAATAAAAATATATCTAAAATGGTCAGGACTAATATTAGAATTATTATTAGTAAACTTTTGGCATCTTGCGAAGAAAAAAAGTAGTTGCATCTAAAAGGAGAGCCGATACATTACTAGAAATATTCTACATGCGATTACAGTGACTTCCTGTTATAGCCGATTTATTGTTATCGGACAATAAAATGATTTACTCATACCTTCGATGAGATTACTATTTCAATGAATACTATGTTTCACATTATTCGTTATTTTTAGAATATCTGAATTGGTAACTATTTTTGATTTTAAATATTTACAAATATGCTCAATTTTATCGGCATTAAAACATCGTTTTGTTTCTTTTTGATTAAATAATTAATTACTCATAAAATACAACAATGTTAAAAGTTTTTACGGCCGCTAAACGTTCGGAACGGTATCTATCTGTATTTGTTTATATTTAAAAAAAAAAAATGAAACGGTATTTTTTATCAATGGATGTCTCTATAAAATGTTGCCAGTTAATTAAGTTTTAGTGTAGCATAATTGAAATGGAATTCACAACTTTATTACTGGCAATTAATTAGTTGTTGTCCGTCCCACATCGAGTTTGTAACACGCTCTTAGAAATAAAATGGGGTTACCATATTTTCTGTCACACGGGATTCAATTATTTTATTTAGGGAGTTGGAGAAATAGCAGTGTCAAAGACAGTATGTATACTAGATAAATATTTAAAATCTACATTAAAAAAGACATTTCAAAGGTAAATATTATCAACTGAACCATCTGTCTTGAAGTGTTGAACTTAAGATTCATATATACATACATAGATATACTGTATTTAAGTATATATAATATTATACTAGCAAATGCAAACAAAGTCAGTTTAATCAGTTTGGACTCGCGTGAAGTTAGCTGCATAAAAGCAAAATAAAACCTCTTAACTGCATACCGATTTATATCAATGGGTCGATATATAGACAGCCCTTATTGCCTTACGCGATATGTCAAAACCGTTCTAATTTTTTTTAAAACGATGTACGCGTAAAATGTATGCAAAAAGTTATACTTGTAAGACATTTGGGTAGTTTTAACGCCCACTATGGTCGAGCGGATTAAGCGTCGACTTGTAATGTCGTGGGTCTCAGGTTCGAACCCTGGGTCTGGCTATTACACATGTTGTTTTTCAATTTGTATTTGGAGTCAGAGTATGGACCTAATAGGTTGAGCAAGTGGCTAACATGAATTTCTCGTAATAAATAAAAATAACCTCCACTCTGTGGAGGCCCATTACTTTTAACAGATTTTTGTTTTCACGAGAAATGAGTTTTAGCTACATACTCAACTGAGGTTCAAACACATATTACAAAAACAACAACCCGGTATTTGGACCGGGACTCACGGCATTATAAGCTGACACGTTACCGCTCCGTTAACGTGGGCGTTTTATAAAATACCACAATGAAAAATATTCATAAGCATAAAATATGTGGAATAGTAATAAACAAATAATTTGAAAATGAAACCTTGTTTACAGACTGTTAAAAACAGATAAAAAAACGTCTTTCGTTATATGTTTGAGGCGCATTCTACAGTTTTTTTGAGTTATTGTGGTCCGGATAACCTGGAGAGATTGCTGGCTTTGGGTAGCTTCCAGAGAAGGCGAAGCAGAGGAAGATCGTTGGCGCGCTGGTGCTACCAGCCTTCACTCTACCCTGAGAAAATCAGAGAATCGAGACGGGTGGAAAGTATTAAGATAGTCAAAAGATGACAGAATTTCAAAGTGGTTACAATCTTTGGCCATGCGAGAACGACTAAGAAGAGAAAACGTCTGTAGAATTTACAATCGCAACTTTAAACTCGATTTATTTACTCAATATGGACACAAATGCACTTGTATCAGCAGTAGGATAATAATTAATAATTACAAGATAAAAAGAACTTTTTATATACCACGTTTTGAAATTTTCTGTTGAATCATATAAACTTGACAATTCTACCTATTAATAATTACTTTTTATTGTACTTGATAGAAATACTGAATAAATATCATAGAATACTGAAATGTCATTTTGACATTTTATATCGATTGCCATAGTAACGCACGTATATATTAATAATTTAGTTGCTAGGACCCCCTTGGCAACCAATAATAGTGTTTTACGTTTTAGGTTTTTTTCCGAAATAACTTTACATACAAAACAGAATTAACTGAATTCAATTCTGCTTAAAGATGGCTAAAAGTATTAAAAAATGCATTGTCGTCGTGTTCTGATATACTAAAAGTTTCAAATATCTAGAGTCGGGAAGTTACTTAAAAATCGATTGCAAGATTTGGACAAACAAGAAAAAAATTGTACTGGACAAACAAGAATACGAGCTAATAAAAACGTGGTAAAAATGGTCACCCTAATATGACACTTACGACAAGGAAGTGGGCTCAACGCATTAATTGCCATAGATGTGCGCATAATCAACTCCGTTGGCCACTTTAATTGCCATTAATGCCATCGTGGCAAGTTTATGGCCCGCCCGCCCGATTAGCACCTTGCCACTGCGTTTAACAACACGGAGATTTGTTGTTTTTTTCGTCATTATAAATTTTATCGATGATTCGTTTGTTGTATTAGTTGATTAAGCCTTTGAAACATCCGTTACAATTTTTCGCTGGTGGTCTTGTGGGATAAACTTCCTTCTCAAACAACGTTGGTTAAGTTTATTATATATTTTAAAAGGAAATCACAAAAGGATTAATTATTATCTTTAGTAATGAATTTGTCGAAATATCTTCTTTTTCAACCATATCCTTTTAGCTGTAGTACCTAGATTCTTATACTAACAAATTTATGTTCGAAAATACAATTAATTTTCACTAAGAATTGACAGGTAAAACCACAAAAGAAAAAAATATATTATACTCTGATTTGGTCATTATTGTGAAAATAAAATTTAAACTTTACTTGAACATATATAATTTTGAAAAACACTTTCTGAGAGAATATATTTTAATATAACCAATAGAAAAAATCTTTTTTGGAAAAAAGTAAGCCAACCCAACGGAGAATCGAACCCGGTATCTCCCAGGTTTACGCCCTATCCGTTGCATTAGCACTATGCTACGAGGTAACATACTAATTGCGACAAATTTTAACTATTGGTCAATTTTAATACCTACTCATCAGTGCTCTTCCAAATCTATGGACACCATACGGCGCCTTCAAGAATCCCTGTCAAGAAGCCAGTCTTCTTGCTTCGTTCCAGGTCAAACCAGCATCGCGTAGCTCCACCGAATACAATCTATAGATATTATTTAGCGGCTTTCCAGGACACCGGCATCCGGTCGGCTTGAAAAACAGGCAAGCCAGGTTGAGGTTCTCTTCTGGCATCCGTACCACGTGGCCGAGCCAGGTCCAACGTCGCCTCTTCAATCTTAGCGTAATGAGAGGCTGCTTAGTGCGTTCTCTTATCTCCTCGTTGCCCCTAAAGTCATACCACCGCACACCCAGTATCCGTCGCAAACATGTGTTTTCGAAGCTCAGTATACGGTTGCTCTGAGTCTTCATAAGGTGCCATGATTCGCTACCGTAAAGCAGCACCATCAGAATACAAGCGTCGAATAGGCGGCATTTGGTTTTGACTGAGTATAATCGTGAGTCCCAGACACTCCACATCGAGTTGAATATAATATAAATTTAATATATTATGCTAATATATAAATCAATGATTCTGAAAAGATTTATCTCGTTAATTGATAATATAGCAATCGCTGATGATGATGTTATTAAACCATCATGAGTTATAGGTATCAACAATATTACCTGTCCGTTTCACATCACAATATTTTAATATTTATGTTTCAAAAGATGATTCTTGTATTTCGATTATCCACGGCTGATTAAACATTGTAAAAAGTCGATTAGCTATCGAAACGCAACCAGAGATTGGATCTCTGAATTATGAGTTACAGAGAGGCATTTTTAAATCTAGACCATATTGTATAACAAAAAAAAACATAGACACTGTAAGGAAACCTGATAACTGTCTGTTTCTCGTGTTTTTTTTTAAGGATTATGTATTTGTATGTTAAAGTTATTATGTATTGGATAATATTTTATTATTTGATGAAAATTAACCATTGAAAATATGATAATAAGGTCTAACCAATCATTAGTTTAGTTCTAGTCAATATCGTTAAAATTATACAACAAACTCCAGGTGCGGTCAAAGATAAAGAATTTGGGATGTATTTTGAAGCTATCTTTTATTACCTCAGAATAAAATTGAAGTCAACTGTAACCTATAATAAAAAGTTTTTAATATCAAATGGGCCTCCACAGAGTGAAGTTTTATATTAACAGATTTTTGTTTTTACGATAAATGGATATCAGTCACTTACCATACTCTGAATCCAAATACAAATTAAAAAAAAAACAATATGTAATTTGCCAGATACATGATTTGAATCCAGGATCCACGACATAAGCTGACACTTAAACCCATGGCCCCCACATCCTGAAGTGGGCCCCCAGTCTAGGATCTTTGGCGGGCCCCCCTACCTATCTCTAAGGATAAAGGCAGTGTGACACTCTACAGTACCTAGCGTTTTCCAAATGGTGTACGCAGTACTACAGTACCTAGTGTTTTTTTGTATATTTTAATACTTTCATCCATTTTAATTATTATGGAGTTGTCGAGTATCCATACACAATTAAACATTGTACAGAAACTGTGTAAAAATATTGTTGAAGGATAATAGCGCCTTTTTAGCCGACTTTTTTACTATTCGAGCAAATTTATGATAAATGTGTTTATCTCACTTATTTGGTAAACTCGCCACGCCGGGCCCCACCTGAGCCTGGGCCCCCAGGCTAAAGCCCTCTCAGCCCCCCCCCCTTGTCGGTGCCATGCTTAAACCACTCGGTCATAGTTTACCGAATTTATCGAGTATCTTTTACAATATAATGGATTATAATTTAAATAAATAAATAACAAACATTCTGAAAATATAATAATTTGAAAAAAAGTAAAAACTACGGACATCTATTAGTACACACAATATAGCTTGGCACTGTCTTCGTGAACACGAATATCAGTGTTCGACACGTAAAAAATTGGATACTGTATCATTTTAAAGCACTGATAGTTTTTTTTTAATAATATTTATAATATAGGTGCTCTCACTGTGAACGAGAGATACAACATTCGTTTTAGCAAGTGACATACTATACAAATTTGACTATAATGTACCAAAATACGGCTTAATTTGCAAGTTAAAAACATCGTTGTATATAATAATTACTCTATTATGAATTAATATATTTGAACAAGAATAGAGAAGGCGTCATAGTGACATATGGATATTTTCTAAAAAGAATGCAGATCGCTCATATTTATCTTCTAAAGATACCGATAAAATGTTATTTCTCAACTTTTGGTTATACTTAACTTGTTTTGAATACCTTCATAATAGTACTGCCAAAAGTTGGTAAGTCGATAATTTAGGTATTTAGAGTTAACAACGGATTATTTGTCTATATATAAGTATATATGTTAGAAAAAATTTCAAGGTCATCCGATATAATATAGAAAATGCACATAAAGCATAAATAAATTAGCATTATGTCTGATTTGTGAGGGCATGTCAAACTTCAAATTGCAATTAGTCCAAAACATGATTTCCAGACTTACTTACTTTTGTATAATATCATTTTCTCGTTTCTTATCTGATTTTTCATTCACTTATATATGATTAACTACATTATTTAAAATTGATATTGCTATAAATATAGTCTAAATGCATTTAATGAATATTTATTTCGATCGATGAAGAACGAAAGCAGTGGCCATATACTAATATTATATTGACGGCCTCCAGAAAAACCAAAAAACGAGATTTTAGAGGGTATGTCAAACTTCAAATAATTGCAATTAGTCCAAAACGTGATATCCTGACTTACCAACTTTAGGCAGTACCCCACGAAATGCTGATTTTAAATTTGTTTACCTTTTTATCTATCTGATTTTAGATACAGTAGATACATTTGTATAACACCATAATACAACGCACATATTGCCGACGCCCTTAATCCAGCTCTGTCGATGTCTTCTGTCCGGTCGACCGCTGTTTTATTTATTATACTCATGATGATATTTCTTCACTGCAGTCGTAAAATTTAAGTCATATGAAGACCAATGTTTGTTGATTGGGCAGAACAGTCGAAGACAACAATATGTATGCATTTATTTTTACAGGTAAAAAAGACGACGCATAATTTTGGTCCATTACAACATGTTAAGACAGTTTTACTAATTACGTACCTATATATTATATTATAATAGTAAAGCGTCAATTACATCGAGCTGCTTTACGAGCTGTTTGTTGGCGAATTTAAAAGCGGGCGATTCAGATACTGCGATTTGATGATTACACACAAAACTTTCCATTCGCTGAGAAGCCATAAGCCAGCGACTATTTTGACAGAACGTAGTTCGTTTTTTTACCGGGAGGTTGCTACTGCGCTCTACTGCGCAGACGCAGTAGGCCCACACGCCGGCGTGTAGCGTGTAAAGTTGGCCGGCTTTCAACTTTTCTCGGTAGAGTGTTTACAATCTGCTTGTTAGCTTGTTCGATGATTACACTGGGCGACTTTACAGGCAGATTATAAATTCGCCAACAAACAGCTCGTAAAGAAGCTCAATGTTGCTTTAGACTCGATATTAGTCCAATGAGCGAAATCCATAGCAGACCCTACACAGTATTACTATATAGCAGTGGCGAAGGGTGAAAGTAGGCTGTTAAGATCCGCCATAAATAGTGCAAATTAGACTTTGTCTGTCATATGTATTTGTTTTCATTAAAATAATACTACAATTTACAGAGCGTGTTGGTTAGTTTTTAAAATTCAATTAATCCCTGCGAATACTAAATCATCATAGAAAATAGTCAAGAAATACTTGTAACTCTATAAAATATCTAAAATTATGCAATTAAATTATACATAACATTGGATAATTTATAGATAGAATAATAATTTTTATCTATTATAGTTTGGTTAGGCAGGACATAATGAATTTAAAAAGTATGCAAAATTTTGTCGTATTGCCCAAAATATACCAAAAACTATTACGGTTTGGCTTAGGCAGGGTTTAATTGATTTTTAAAAACTAACCAACATACCCCGTAAATTGTACTCTTAGGTCAATAAAAACAAATACATATGACTAATAAAGTGTAATGTGCACTATTTATGGCAAATCTTAACAGCCTACCTCCACCCTTCGCTACTTCTATATAGTATTATACTATAAATATTACTATATAGTTAGTATTACTGACAGTATTCATAACAATGGCATCCATATTTTATCGATCTTACACGATAAGTGTTACTATCAGTATCTACTGATACTTATATTTGAAAAATATCAATTTTACCTTGTTTTTACTAAATATAAATTATGAGATTATAACTGTATACCTACATGTTTTAAAGCAAGAGTGGGCAAAATCTTTATTATTGATAAGCGTAAACATATATAATGTAACTGAAAGTATTCCTTGAATAGAATACAAATAATACAATGCTTGCCTTCTTACTCCAATATACTTGTTGGTAATTGTGGATTGTTTTGAGGATCGTAAATAAGCAACGTAGTTTTAATATACGATTATCTTTATTTAAATTAATCTGCATGAATATTATTAAGAAAGATCACATTTTATATGCGCGTGTGCTCTAAATAACCGATGACAACTATCACGCCACACACAGGTGCGGCATAAGAGGGGAAAGAAGAATCTGTCTCCCTCTTACAAACAATAGTCGATATCTAGTTTCGGCGGAGCGAGCGCTAGATGTCGACACGTACTTCTTTATTCTATTATATTTTTCTATTAGACGGTTATATCTCAACAATACTATAAGCAAGGTATTTGTTTTAAAAATAATGCAATATACATACTTGCCTACTTAGAATTTTTAATAACACTACCATACAATGTGTAATTCAGACCATTTGTGCAGAAATTTTGCTTAGAAAATAGGATGACCAATAAACTAATAGTTAAATAATTACAAGATAAAAAGAACTTTTTATATACCATGTTTTTAAATTTTCTGTTAGATCATAATATAAACTTGACAATTCTATGTATTAATAATTTATGACAAATACGGCAATTGTCAAAAAATCATTTTTTTTTGCTATTTTGCAACAAACAAAGAAATATACAATACTGAAATGTCATTTTGATTTCCATAGTAACGCACGTATATATTAATAATTTAGTTGCTACGATCACCCCCTTAGCAATCAATAATAGTTGATTGGATTACGGATTTCTTCCGAAATAACTTTTCATACAAAACAGAATGAACTGAAAATGAATTCAATTCTACTTAAAGATGGCTAAAAGTATTTAAAGAATGCATTCGCATCATGTTCTGATACATTCTAAAAGTTTCAAATGTCTAGCTAACCGGGAATTTAGTTAAAGATCGATTGCAAGATTTGTAATGGATAAACAACCACCGGACAAACAAGAATACAAGCTAAGAAAAACGTGGTAAAATACCTATCGGCTAAATTATATATAGCCTTGAACAATTTGATATAATAACTATAAATTTTTTAAAACTTATATTTTTCTAATATTCTAATAAATGTGTTAAAACATCGCCCCATCCAAATCCTCATAATAATTAATGTTGTTTATTAGTTCACGGATACAGATTATTGATTCTGCCTGCACATAATTTGTGTAACAGCAGGCAGGTACTTGGTGTAGGTACGCGAGCAGTTTTTACAGCGTAGATGCGCATGCATTTTTGTGCAGTGGTAGTGAATGCGGGGTGCAATGACACTGCGCTCATTAACTTGTTGGGCCAACGGTATACAAAATCATTACTGCGTAATCAACAATATAAAGAATACGTACGTTATTAAAAACAATGACAATGATTATTATTGTGACGATTCTTTGGTAATTTTTAGATGACGTTATTTTCAGTTTATGTCACATTTTTCATCATTCAGCGACACGCATGGTCTGTGTTAGTGGTATTCTTGGATTAGTATCTTGAGGGAACTCTTTTCAGACATTCAACCTGAGCAAATACCTTAAGTTTTTTTTACAAATTGTCACCTTATTTGCGGGCAGTGGCGAATTTAAGAACGTGGAGACCGATACAAAGAGAAGAAGAAAGAGGAGAAGGCTCCTAGGTTAAAATATAAAATAAAAATCGTAAATTATAAATAAAAAATAATTATTATCGAAGATATCATTAATGACACATAATAATATCAGTTCTATATTTATGTATAAGCTATGTTTGAGTAGTTTATGTCATAAGCCCTTATGATGCAAGTATCGGGGATTTTGTTATGCTTTGATTAATATTTTATTTAATTATTTATTTATTTATTTAAGACAACAAAACATTGTGGACAAAACAAATTTAAATTAGAGACGTAAACAACATGAGATTTACGTTGTAACAAATATTACCCTCACAAGAGAGAACAAGGAGAATATATAAAATAATTATAATAAGTACAATTTTATACAGAAAAATAAAATTTTGAAAACAAAAAACATCCAACTTTTACAGAAAATTAAATGTAAAATACAAAGCACGTCACCGAAATTGTCTACGTCTTCGTTGAGCGCATTGATTAGTCTTGCACCCCTCCTCGACTTTGATATCAAATGTTTAGCAAACTGAGAATCTGTTTTACCGTTCCTGAAAAACCGGAGGTGTTCTTCGAAACGAGTTTTTATTGGCCTGCCAGATTGACCAATGTAGCAAAGACTACATGTGCTACATGTGGCTAAACATTTGATATCAAATTCGCATAAAATCAGTAATAATATAACACCAGAATGTTTGCATATATGTAATAAAGGTCTAAAATTAAATTTACTCGAACAGTTGGAAATTAATCGCGAATTATCCAAAAGTAATCACATAATTAATGAAAATTTGATAATGTATTCGTCGCCACTATTAAATATAATTTAAACACACGATTAAGACAATTATACTAATAATATTTTAATTGATTAATAATGTCAATAAATAACCAAAGTACTGAAACACTGTAATTTTGATGAATTTTGTTAATTTTGATATCCATAAAAAAAAACCCACTTAGGGTTTTCAAAGTATTAATAATATTACAATTAATAATAAGTGTACGAATTCATAAAATTGCTGGAACGAATAAGAAAATGTATTCTGTCTCTATTTATACACGTATAGTATTTAAGCAAAGGCAAACGGTCTATCTGAATAGTCTTGATAATGGTGTTACAACGGAAATAGCTATCGACAAACCTTTTAAAAACCTGTAGAATTTAATATTAAATATATTTTCATTTCTTGTAAAATGGAATTCTACCAAGTAAATGCTAACTCAATTAACTAATATTTTAGATTTTTAAAACCGGCATTTCGGTATCAATGAGTAGCAAGTTCCCGGTTTTCAGAATACCCGTATTGCAAACTCTAATCTGCATGCATGTGTTGTAAAACATACTATTCATTTATCAAGATTAATTAATCAATGTTAATTTAAATCAAAACAAAACTACATATTAATAATATAATAATTATAATTCTAAAGATTTACATTATGATTGTATTAATACACCAAAACATGCCATGTTAGCATGCTACTTAAATCATACATCTAGAAATAATACTCTACTTATATTAAAACATACTTCTCAGTGTAACAACAATCTTTCTTATACAAATTATCTCAAATGTGGATGAATTCTCATCTTTTATTTTAACTGATGCGTAAATAAATGCACGCCTGGTGAATCCGTTTTAAGTTACATGATTTAATTAATCACACCCTATATACCAAATTCTTTGAACAAGCACGACATTTGAACCGGCAGCTGTGCTCACATACTGGAAAATTTATTGATGCTCGTCTTCCTGGTCACGAAGTAATGTTATCTTCTTCTTCCTAATTTTATAATTTTTAATTTTGATCACTGAGCTTGAAGAGGAATAAACTTAACTCACTTACTCATACTTTCATGCCTAGACAATTCTATACATAAATAAACAAATACTGTTAAAAACTATTTAAACATTGTATATTTAAATGTATTTTTGTAATATATTTTTTTATGTCCGGACGAAGATAAAGAACATGTGTAAAATTACAGATATATAAGCAATTAAAAATAAGCAGTATTTATTGATCGTATCGACAGTTGTTGTCATAAATTATTTTTAAATTTATTAATAATGACCTAACCTAACCATAGCAAAAAGATAGTCATATTTCTTATAGTGTGCTATGTGACTGCAGCCTTAGGAGAATATATATATTTAAATAAGTACACGATTAAAAGAACTTTTTATATACCACGTTTTTAAATTTTCTGTTGAATCATATAAACTTGACAATTCTAAATTGTATTAATAATTTAGGACAAATAAGGCAATTGTCAACAAATCATTGTTTTGCTATTTTGCAACAAACAAACAAATATAGAATACTGAAATGTCATTTTGATTTCCATAGTAACGCACGTTTATATTAATAATTTAGTTTCTAGGACCACCCCCTTAGCAACCAATAATAGTGGATTGGATTACGAATTTCTTCCGAAATAACTTTTCATACATAACAGAATTAACTGAAAATGAATTAAGATGGCTAAAAGTATTAAAAGAATGCATTGGCATCGTGTTCTGATATATTCTAAAAGTTTCAAATGTCTAGCTAGTCGGGAAGTTAGTTAAAAATCGATTGCAAGATTTTTACTGGATAAACAGCCACCGGACAAATAAGAATACGAGCTAAGAAAAACGTGGTAGAAAATGTAAATCGACTCACTCACTCATTAATATTCAAGGGAATTCAATATGTCTCTTCTAATAAAAAAACAGTACTCGGGTGTTTTTTTGCAATTATCTCGACTTTGATTTTTGGAATACGTGAGTTATGATTCTAGGTAACTCAATTATTAAACACTAATGCTCGATAGTGTATATACGCGTGCATGGATTAATTTTATTGTACCAATAGTGTGTAAATTGAACTACGGCGATAATAACTGTTTATACGCAAAAGTGTTAACTGTCTCGCCAATCTCATTCTTCAAGCGTAAGAGAGACGCGTTGTTGAAATCGTATGGTGCTATTTGACTGGTTGTGAAAATTGGTAAACGTAGTTCATATTTTTTCCGGCAGGTTCGCCACTAACGTTTTACTGTTCATGCGCATACATTATGCAAGTTGCGTGATTATTTATTATACGTGAAATTCGTGCAGTCTATATTTGCATTTTATTGTTATGATTGCGACATATGTACTGCCACCAGTAAATCCATGCACGTGTGGATGGATAAACAGGTGGCGCCCCTGCCGTTGTCAAATGATAACGTTTTGTAATTATACATTAAACTATTAAGTATATTGAGTACCAATTATCTACGCAAACACCAACAGAAAATAAAAAAAATAAAAAACCAGAACTCTATTCTATACACCAAAACTACTATAGACCGCTATCTGCAGCTATCGAGGGTAGTCTACTGTCTACCTCGTTCTAAAATTTAACACAGCCAAGAGAGATGCTGTTAAAACATATTACTTATTGTAACAATTACAACTAACTTATTGTAATTGTTACAATAAGTGCTAATACTTCGATACTAAATATGAAAAGCTACCCTTGATAGCGGCCTATAGCAGTCTTGTGTATAGAATAAATGCGCTGGACGAATTTAGGGATAGTGTAGAGTTGGGTTTAAAGATATAATACGTCAAAAACTGGAGGAAGGTCACTTTGGATAGACCTGGATAGAATCAAATACTAGAAAAGGCGGCTTATTGTAATTGTAACAGTAAGTGCTATTTTTTTCCAACCATGTCCGATCCTAATATGATCGTATGGGCCTCCACAGAGTAGAGGTTTGTATTAACAGATTTTGTTTTTTACGAGAAATGGATGTCAGCCACTTGCTTAACTTATTAGGTCCATACCCTGACTCACGAACCTGGGACCCACGGCGTGATAGTCCAACGCCGCATATAAAAAATGAAAAACTACCCTCGACCGATAGCGGCCTAAATAGCAGTCTTGTGTATAGAATAGATGCGCAGGTTACACATTTAATATATCATAATATTATTATATTACTTTTTGGCCTTCAGATTCGAAAGGATTAAATTCATCGTGTGCTTTTAACCTCGCAAATATTGTTAACTTTGTATTGTTACAGAGACCCTTTCGTGAGATATCATATAGACCTGTTGATTCTGATTGATGACGCGTTAAGATTTATTCAAACATAACTAGTTTCCAATCTTGAAATTGATTAAATCCTTCGAGTCGCTTTTTATTTGCAACAAGTGAATTTTATCTGCCGCTGCATTGTTATTAATTGTTGCAATCGCCGGCTGCATCTCAAAGGAGCATGACGAGTCAAATCGGGCACAATAAATCGCTGCGTTTCGCATTCATGATCGCAAAAAGAAGAAGAAATGCAGCATGACGGGTTATTACAGTCAGAGAAAGAGACGCAGAGTTATAATTTCTTAAGGCCACATTAGCCAGAATCACCAAATATCGGAACACTTTGAGCTCGACCTGCATAAACCAAGTGCATTAATACATAACAGATTACGTGTCCGGAAACTTGTACGTATGCAGTTCACCGTATCACACTTCACCGTGAAATTTTGTATCGGAAGTATATGGCCGTATATTAAAGACCATCCAACCTCTTTGGGTCGTACAGTACTGACATAAAATTCAGGTCTAAATAAAAGACGGTTCTTGTCGGTTTACACTTTACAGGAAGCCAGCAGCAAATACATTTTGAAAATAGCCGATATACTGGATTATTTGTTAGGTTAGGTTAGGTTAACTTTTCATACTTGAGTTCGTGAATTTTGCCAAAACCATCTATGAAAATTGAATTAATTGTTCATATTGAATCCAATAAAGTTGGAGTTGGTATACGGTTATCTCGTTCCGATAAGAAAGCTCACGGCGAACTGTGCCACGGTGAAATGTTTTACCTACAATTTACATGTAACTAACAGATTAATAAGATATAAATGCGAAAGCCATCGCCATGGGCCAAGGTTTTGAAGCAGGCTGCATTATGATGGCCAGACCGTAAAACTTAAGTAAAACAAAGTGCGCTGGCTGCCCTCAAATATAAAATGCTCGTTATGTTTACGCCATAAACTTTATTACTTATTATTATGATACATACGTAACTATCGAAAGTAATATATTTTTTAGCACGTGTTAAAGTTTATCCCATATTTTTCCACACTTCAGATCCATAGCCCGTTATAATACCACACCCGGTAGGGTAAGACAGTTTCTATTAACTATAATATATTACTTGGTCTCAACAATAGCGGAGTCGCTTACGACGACCCTTATCTTCTTCATTTGCACCACATAATAACTGCGAAAATCAGTCGCCGTAGACCAAGTATATGAAGCCAATTTTGGTTTTATATCATAATGACGATCAGACAATAAAACGCACGAAATACAAAGCCCGCTAAGCTACCTCAAATATTCCCAATATTGAATGCGCGTTTCGTTTACGTGAAAAACTTTAATGTATATAATTATAATTATATTTAATTAATAATTATTAATTTAATTAATAATTATTATAATTATTGAGCCAATGAGAAGTCGAGTGAGCCAACCGACATTTTTGAAAAAAAATGAGTTAGGTGCGTTATGGTCTACATGTCATAAACTATAATAAAAATGAAGTGAGCTAAGTAAATATAAACTAAAGTAGTGTTTCATTGTTAAAATAAAAATATTCATTGAGCTATCGTATTATATTGTCAAATGGTGAAGTGAGCCAAGTCATTAGCTCACTTCACCGTTGTCACCAACTGGTTAACGTGTTGTTATCCTATAGAAGTGAACAAGGCATGCGGAACATGTTGCTATGGTAACATGGTTGTTAGCTGTGTTCACTTCTATGCATTCATGCAAGTTTCCCACGTAATGGTGAACATGACTAACTTATTTAAAAGTGAGCCAAGTACTTATTAGCATGTTGAGGGGAACACGACTAACATAGGCTAAAGTGAGCCAAGTGACATTAATACGTAAAGGTGAAGTAAATTTACCCCTTTTATTATCTTATTACAATCAATATTATTCATAAATACTTTTTTTCTATTTGTTTATGTAATAAACTTATATTTAATATAAAAAAAATGAATACAGCTCCATACAAAAAATATGTAAAAAGTTCATTAAATTATAAAACCTTCAATAAGAAAGTTTCATTTTTTGTCACTTGGCCTACTTCACTTCTTGAGGGCTCAATTTAGAAAATAAAATGTTCTTTAATCCCATATTTTTTCACACTCGATAATTGTATATTCTTACAGCCACACTCAGAAAGTAACTCTCATCCCCAATTTGTGATTCCTGACTTTTACACTGTCCATTAAATGCCTTACGTTGAAAAAAACAGATGCATCATGACCTGCGTGACGTGTTATTACGTCAAGGGAACGAGATTGATCATATCAGCAGTAATTTTGAGAGGTCTCGCGAAGGGCGGTCCTTAAGGCCTTAAGGATTTTCGACTTCTGATAACAAACAATGCAAAAGGCCGCGGGTTGAAGGACCCCTTTTGGTCGTGTCTTAAAAAAGTGGACCTAGTTCTTAAACTTTTCATGAATAAATAAAAATTCCGTATGTAATAAAATTGATATTACCCATTTATATATATATATATATATATGGATAATATACGTGGTATTAGAAAATTAACAAAAACACTTTGGTGGCGCTTTTAGCAGTGGACTGTATAATTTGAAGGTGATGGTAGATAATAGATTGCGGATCTAGGAGGGGGGGGGGGGTTACACAGTATGCCAGATACTGACCTTTGATGTTGATAGGGTTGGCGCGTACTGGAACTGGTTCGGTGTTCACGCACTCACGCACTGGTAAACGGACGATACACTCTTGGATGAATGATATATTATGAAGTTGATGAATGATGATGATAAGTTGTATGATTGACGGATGCGACGTTCACTCAAACCGTAACAGACTTACAACTTGCTCACGTCCACTTTCCGGATAGCTGACTCTTGAAGCAGTATATGTATAATAATTGAATTTAATCAATAAACTGTGATTTAGCGATAACAGGCCAACACGCACCAGATGTTTTGAAATAACTGAATGTTCTTCGCAATTACGATCGATTCATGACCCGTAATTGCTCATCGTCTGGTCTTGCGACAACAATAAAAAAGGGGATTTGAGTAGGTGAGGACTAAAGATGACTGCAACCACAATTTGGCTTAATTACACTTCATTCAATATTATGTCATTTACTATATTTATTTTTTGTTCTAAATATTTCCATAATTTTGTTTTTACTCCAAGACCGAATTCGTCCTTAAAATAAGACATTAAATACAAATGAAAATATGTGGATATAGTATAGTACCTACTGATTTCGCAATAAGATAATATTATTTATTTTTAGGCTTTATTCATGTTATATTAGTAAACTTAACACTCACCTCACAATTAGTGGGCATCGGGTTAAAATGCATCAAATTTGCATTTTTTTATTAAATGTGTATTTAGTACCAGCTACCTAATGAACGCGTATTGCATATGCGATTTTAGAACAAACATTCATTGTAAAGATGAGGCAAATGACTTTGAAGAAATTCTGTTCTAGAAGATGGAGCTTAAAAATATACATGAACGTAAAGCTATAAAAGAATTACCAAGACTAAACATACTAACTATACTATACATTTGAAATTATATTATCTTCTCATGCATTTCATCAGTAGGTACCTACCTTAGATTCAAACAGATAGTTACTAAATAAAATTATGCAAATATTGACAAAATAAGCTATGCCACTTATAGTGACATCTATCGACACAAAATATAACTAAAGCTCTTAGTCGATATCAAACCTTTCAATCAAGCAGTTAATGAATAATCTCTTAATTGAATAATCGTTTTTTGCATATTATGTTTATCCGCAATAGATATAAAACTACCAAAACAATAAAGCCATACTGTTATATAATACGAGGGTGGGTCAATAAGTCCTTAGAAAAGCCGACAGGTGGCGCGACTAGTACTGTAAGCGGTTTGTTTTCATGCAGCGGCACTACCGATTCAGTATGCTGCGAAGTTTCAATCATATTGGTCGGGTTGTTGTGTGTTTCTCGTACATTTAAAAAAAAATTGCTTGTGGAAAATGGAAAAATGGAAAATGGAGAAAATTGAGTTTAGAGCTGTTATTAAACATTTTAATATAAAAGGGTTAACAGCAAAGGAAATAAAAAAATTAGTTGGATTTAGTTCACGGCATATCTGCTCCTTCACTTGCAACTATTTATAACTGGTTAAATGAATTTAAACGTGGTCGTACATCAACAAAAGATGAACCACGCTCAGGACGTCCTGTAGAGGTGACTACACCAGAAATGATCAATAAAATCCACGATATGGTGTTAAGTGACCGAAGATTAAAATTGAGTGAGATAATTGAGGTTACAGGGATCTCAAAAGGTAGCGTCATTTCTATTTTACATGACAAATTGGGCATGAAAAAAATTTCTGCAAGATGGGTGCCGCGTTTGCTCACAGTCGACAATAAACGCAATAGGGTGGTGGCCTCTAAAGCCCTGTTGTCGCTCATGCAACGCAATCCGGATGATTTTTTTCGTCGCTTTGTGACTGTAGATGAAACATGGATACACCACTATACTCCCGAGACGAAAGAACAGTCAAAGCAGTGGATTGCGAAAGGCGAACCATGTCCAAAGAAGGCGAAAACCGTAAAATCAGCTGGTAAGGTTATGGCTACTGTATTTTGGGATGCACGTGGAATTATTTTCGTTGACTATTTGGAAAAAGGAAAAACAATAACAGGGGATTATTATGCATCTTTATTGGACCAGCTAAAAAACAAAATTGAAGAAAAATGGCCTCATTTAAACAGGAAAAAAATCCTCTTTCATCAGGACAATGCCCGTGTTCACACATGTTTACGATCAATGGCTAAAATTGAAGAATTGAAGTTCGAATTGGTCGACCACCCACCGTATTCGCCAGATTTAGCCCCCAGTGACTTTTTCATTTTCCCAAACTTAAAAAAATGGCTAAGTGGACAACGTTTTTTTTCAAATGAAGAAGTCATCGATCGGACAAATGCTTATTTTGAGGACCTTCCGAAAACTTATTTTTCTGACGGTTTAAAAAAAATTGAGAAACGTCTAACCAAGTGTATTGAGCTCCAAGGAGATTATGTTGAGAAATAAAAAAAAATACAAAAATAAAAACTGTTTTAATGCTTTTTTCTAAGGAATTATTGACCCACCCTCGTATTAAAATAGACATGAAATAATAAACAACCATGAAAACGGTTCTGTGTTTATTAATCAGTTTTATTATGTGTCCATATCAAAAAATTAAACTAAGTAATTGGACGGAACACCAAATCAAAATATATTTTAAATATCGAACAACTAGAAATTGTGATCCCCACGGAGAGTGATGAACAACTATAATATTATAGTTGCATTTGATACAAATAGATTTAAATAATATGTAATATACAATGTATAACATACTGCTATAAATTCTGTGAAAAAACAGAATGCATCGAATTTGACATATTAATGTATAGGCAGCAAAATACATAATTTTCCAATAAACACCGACAACATCAGCCTTACTGTAAGAAATGTTTAACATAATAATAATATATAACATTATATTTCAAAGTAACTGCCAAAAATGCAAAATATATATATTTCTATGGCTACCAACTTAACTACACTAATAACTATGAAATAATTATTGTTTTTCTTTTCTTTACTAAGTTGATTTACCTGTACTTTTTATTCTAAATCGTCACTGTAGGATTGGTTTGACGAATATACCAAATGTCAAATGTTCAGGAGACCAAAAACAAATTTATTCATTATCCTATATTTAAATACATGGAGGTATTTAAATTGTTGTTTTTACAGCATATGAATGCTCAAAATGCTGTATTCATTACAATGCAATTTAAAGAAAAAGATGGTTCTGGTCCATTTAGATACAAAAAATCATTCTGCATTAAAAGGTCGATTTCGACGAAAATGGATATTAGACAAACCAATCCTATAGCGACGAAATGTCATGCTGTGAACGTCTTGAATTAACAATTTTTTTATGTACTTAATGTGTCTTTTTTGAATAAATAAATAAATGAGCAATTAAAAATAATTCTGAATACTGTATGAAATAAGCAAAGTTTGGAAACCTTTCTCCGATGCCGGTAAAATTTCTCAACAAAATATTTATAACATTATGCAAAGCGGCCCTTCGTCATTAATTTGGTAAAGATGCAAGAGGAAAAAGTACGTAATAATATCTCGGGTCTCATATATTGAGAGATTATGTACATGCGACCACTTTAAAAGTTTTTTGGCGTGTGGTTTTTCGCTTGGTCGGTTCTCTTCATAACATTAACCATAGCCACACCGCATTAACTTTTAAACAACAACCCAAATAAAGATTAATACGTATAATATTATAATATTTTCATCTACTTCCAATACCGCTACAGCCCAAATCGAGTCTCGATCTACTCAATTAATCTCTTCCTCCATTCATCTTAACTTCTAACAGTTTCTAGCCAGCGATGTTTCCATAATATCATTCTGGGTCACCTCACCATTTAAAGATTACGAGTAGCGTAACGTAGCATGGAAAGATGCATGTTGGGCATAACGCACAAATATCATAAAATAAACCAATGTATAAGGAAGCAGACAAGAGTTAAGTACACTATGTGATATAGATCGTTAAGTAGGTGAAATAGCAATTGGCTGGACATGTCGCTCGGCGGGTGCACCACCGTTGGACCAATGCCGTCATACAGTAGTACCCAAGGGGACTACCTAAAACCCACTGGATAGACAAACTCGTACATTTTGGTGGGTGTACAAGGCAGAAAAGAACTAGGTACTGAGAAAAGTGGAGAGAGCTATGGGGAGGCCTTCGTCCAATAGTGGATCGACCCCGGCTGATGATGATGATTCTGGTCCTAAATTGGGAAAAAATGTGAGTTTGCTTAGCCTTGGATTCAAACCCGATACCCATGACTCAATAAGCTTAATAACTACAATATATTACATAATAATTAAATACATTTATTGGACTACAACACCTGATGGGTTACGGGCTCCTTCAAAAATTGTTCCCAATCCTGGACGATTCAATGCCGACACTCTTCAGTTGATTTGGTCGAGAATTCATATTCATTCTATTACCCTGAAGAGATGCATACATAGCCCGCCTTTTTGGTAACTCCAGCGCAGTCTCGGAATTTTCTTATGCCACGTGATCCTTTAACCCTCATACAATATGTACACCTCAATATATCTAGACCTCCAAATTATGACATCTTGAACAACTCCAAAGATTCTCTTAAAATCTCCCATTTCAAAAATACGTTAATGTAATATGATGTACGAGTATATTTAAATTAAAACTTTCAATACACTAATCTTCTTGTCCTCATTATCATGTTCCATCTTTCCTCCTCTGATTTTAGTCTTATGACAAATCTTAATATTATTTTTGCATCTACGGCCTTTCACCCTCTCTAGAAACGATTTATATCCTGGAAATAATTAAATCACTTTGTGTAAATTATTTAAAATTGAAAGCTTCTTAGGGTGTCCGAAATGCACAAAATGACAAGTTGCGTTAAATCGAAAAACCATCAAAATCAACATACACTACATCAGTGGCTTCCAAACTTTATGTTACTACGCCTCCCTTTAAAAAAAATCTAATCTTGGCGCCTCCCCCCCTTTATTGCATTAAATAATACAGACACCTTTTAAATAGTCAGCAATGTAGTCATACAAAAATGGAAAAAAAAAATATAAAAATAAACAAGGTTTTACTACTTACATTATTTTCATTTTTAAATTAATTTGTTTTTCATGCGATGAATCACACACAACAGCAGAATCAATTTCAATAGTAGTCAATCCTAATTCATCATCGTTCATTGACAAATTGATTCTATCATGGGCCCCACATCCTGAAGCGGGCCCCCAGGCCAGGATGTTTGGCGGGTCCACCTACCTATCGCTGAGGTTAAGGGCAGTGTGGTGCTCTAAAGCAGTGCTCCGCAACCTTTTCCCACCCACGGCACACCAAAGGTCATCCCAGAATTCCGCGGCACACCACACGTAAAACAATTTATACACCAAAACATGGACACCACATCCTGAAGGGGGACCCCAGGCCAAGATTTTTGGCATGCCCCCTACCTATAGCTAAGGTTGAAGTCGGGTAAGGAATAATTATTTGTCGAGTATTGACATAATAATAATAAATTGTCTCCTACAATAAGATGTTTTAAAATATGAATATTAGCGTAGTAAAATAGTTCCGCAGGCGACTTGACTGAACTGCGATAGTTTTGCCGGAAATCCGAGGATATTTTTTATTGACCGAAATCCAGAAAATAACCAATGGAACATCGGCGAAGTTCAGTTTTAGCGTCCCGTCATTTACCAATTCAACAAATTCTTCTCGAATTTATAGGAAAAGCGCTTCTATAGAATTTTCGGCATTGATTGCTTGTTTTCAATGGTGGTCTGGTACTTCCTTTGGAACATTTGTAGAGATCTTTGTCTTAACTCCTTCTGCCAAAGTTCGGATTTATTTTTGAATTCTGCTAGTATATCAGAGCACGTCAATATATTTTCATTCTGACCTTGCATTGTTTTATTAAGTTCATGCAGGTGCTCAAATATATTACCAGACATGTACGCAAATTTGGCTATTGAATCGCGGCACACCGGTTACGGAGCACTGCTCTAAAGTAGTGTTTCCTAAATTATACACGGGAGTTATCATTTAAGTACCTATAGCAATCATCATATAGGTACCATATAAAATTACAACGCACAACTATATATTTCAATTTTTAATAGTCCTGAAAGAAATCAGCGCAGGCGACTTTTTTTTTTTTAACTATTAGAGTAAATTTGTGATGTCTGTTATGCCCAAGGCTCTTTATAAACTATGCATTTGCAAACCTGTGGCTACATTTGTGTTAAACTTTTCGCGCCTCCCAGTTTGGAAATCGCTGCATTACATATAATAATTACTAGTTAATCAAAGTTTTTTGATTTTTGTTTCCTGAAAACTTCGTCGTGAATAACATGTCACATGTCACAAGTTCTTTTTGCATGTTCTTATATGCACTATGTTTGCCTACACGTTTTGGTTGCATAATATAACGGTTTATGATATAAATACATTTCCAACCCCTACGGTGACATACCAAATAATTTTAGAACGTAACTCCCCTGACGCCCTTTTAACCTAGCATCCTCTATATTTATTGAACTAATGTTTATGAAGAAGGACTTGATAAACAAAACAATTCATTGATTTCGATGAACATTGATTTGGGTGAACAAAAAATTGTATAAATAAAATTTAAACAGCATTATAATCAATCAGTAAAATCGTATTTCTTTGACGCAAAATTAAAAACATATCATTCATTTATTACATTATATGATCAAAATTCACAGAAGGATCATTTTAATTTAAAACTTGGGTATTATTATATATCATTGTATTTTTTTTATCTTCCTAAGAATTTTAAGTCATGCTTCGTTTTTTTTTTGTTATTTACATTTAACTGATGTCGATATGCAATAAAAAAAAAAGTGTGTGAAAATTGTTTTTCAATTCTGGAGTTATGATGATTTATATAAAGTGTTACAGTTCAAGGGTTTTGGAGGAATGTGCAGGGTGACACAAAAGTTGCCATAACTCACTTTCACAATATGATTTAATATGTTTCCTTAAGCATATATTATTGTACTTGAAAAGTCACTATATTTTTAAATTCTGATGAATTTAAGTTTTGTACTATTCCATTTGAATAGTTTTTGACGACCCAGGTTTCGCCTTTTGGCATATTCAGGCACTCTGTACACTTACCAAAATACAAATATACACTGACCACAAATAGTACAAACTCTAACTTAATTAACCAATCAATAAAATAAAGTATGTCAAAACTCCATTACTTACATATCAAGTCAAGGGCCACAATAAAAAATAACAAACAAATTATGAATAGTTGAAGTGTTAGTAAAAAACACCTATCTTAATAATAATAATACACTCAATAAGCATATTATAATAATCGTCAAAATCTAATAATAAATCATTAGTACTTATAAACAATAAAACTACTACACTCAAGAGGTGTAAAATCGTCCATTCTAGGAACAATGGTAACGTTCTGGAAATTAATGGAGTTAACTAATGAAATACTATATCTATGATATCAGTCTTTAAAAGATATTAGTTAAACAATTAATATTCAATAATATTGTTACATGATACCTACTTTTTTATTTTTATAATATTATTTTTTAATTATAACAAATCGACAAATAAACTCACCTAATATATATATATATGTATATAGACACACTATATACACACACTTCCTTGTCACACAACGCTGCCCATATTTTACCACGTTTTTCTTAGCTCGTATTCTTATTTGTCCGGTGGTTGTTTATCCAGTACAAATCTTGCAATCGATTTTTAGCTAACTTCCCAACTAGCTAGACATTTGAAACTTTTAGAATATATCAGAATACGATGCCAATGCATTATTTTAATATTTTTAGCCATCTTTAGATCTTTTCTAGTTCTTATTCATCTAGAATTAAATTCATTTTCAGTTAATTCTGTTTTGTATGAAAAGTTATTTCGGAAGAAATCCGTAATCCAATCCCCTATTCTTGGTTGCTAAGGGGGTGGTCCTAGCATTGACATTGACAGCAAGACATTTCAGTATTCTATATTTGTTTGTTTTTGTATTTGTTGTTTGTTAGTTTGTTGCAAAATAGCTTCTGTTAATAGTTAATAAAATAAGTTCTTTTTATCTTGTAATTATTATTTGTATATTACATATCGTGTGTTACATGACGTTCTCAATGAGTTAAAATGATCTCCAGAAAGATCTTGGAGACATTTAAACTCTACATGAAAGTATGCAGTCTCTGGATTCTCACGATCCAGAGAACACTCTGAGGTCATTGCAACATGATATAGAGACGGCAGCAAGTCTTCCGGCATTAAAAACAATAATGCAATAATATAAAAACATATACGTTTAAAACTAATATAAAATTATAAAATATTTTTGGCATATAAAAGAGATTTTTAGATGAATGCAAAAAATCTCTGACCCTTTTCCGTATATTTGGAAAAATAACCTCAGTTATTAGTCTTATACAATGACATTATTAATAGACAACACGCGCAATACAGTAGATAGCAAGTAAATTCGCGCATAGCGACATTCGCACATGTATAGGTAGACGTCACGAGATCACGCATCGGGAATTTATAGCAATATCACCTTTATTGTAATGGCGTTACAACAGTGTTTCTAGTGTCAATCTTCATTTGAGCGTACCCGTTCGAACCGAACCATTCGGCAGACCCGACAAAAAGCATCAGGAATTTATAGCAATATCACCTTTATTGTAATGGCGTCAGAACAGATTATGCCATTCGGCAGACCCGACAAAAAAGTGAGTGTCATTTTTGTTCCAGATGCTTCGTCCATATTAATGTCATTGGTCTTATAGGAATTGCATCTTTAGCGCAGTTATTGTAGTTTTTTTTAATCATTTTCAAAAGACACTCGTTTTATTCAAGACCATCAAAAAAACCGAGCGAATAGCATGATATAGAAAAAGAAATGGGATGGTTTCCAACAAAATGGAAAGATACACAATTATATAGCGTATCCAAATTGTTAAAATTTAAAACAAAATAATTAATATTATATTCGAGCTACGTTTCAGTCATTACGTGAAATTTATGGTAAAAATAATCGAACTACAGAGTTTACTATGTTTAATTTAAGTCAAATGGTAATTTAAAGCAAATTCTCCGTGATGGCCCTGCTTTTTTTTTATCGCGTCGCTATTTCTCGTAAGTTGTCGGCTATTATTGGCCTGCTTCATTCAGTTGTATGAGAAAGCCGATTCCTTGCCCCTCTTTTTATTTAATACCTCTATGGTGCAGACTGTCTCACCAATCTCATTCTTCAAGCGTAAGCGAGACGCGTTGTTGGCAATATATGGTACCTACTATTTGATTGCTTATTTATTTATTTATTTATTTAATAAAAGACACATTGAGCACATAACAAAATATTAATTGAAGACGTTGACAACATGGTATTTAAAATATAACATAGGTACAGGTAAACCAACTTAGTAAAGAAAAAAACAAAGCAAAAAATAATTTCACAGCAAAAGAAATAAAATTAAAAAAAAAACAAATTAAACAGTAAAAAAGAATTTTAAAAACAAAATACATAATGCATCGCTAAAAATGTTGACATCTCTAGGGAGTGCATACCAGCCCACACTATTGGTGCCTGGTGAGCTTGAAAATGAGGAACAGCTTTCACCCAAAATTGGTGAATAATTGAAAAAAATGATTACATTTGAACGCATATAAAATAAAGTTAACATAAGAACTTAAACCAAATGATCATCTGGTGCTTCAAAATTTTGCTGGTTGGGATTTATAGCTACTTGAAACAGACCCATTATTTTATGAAAAAATCTTCAGCGATGAAGCTCATTTTTGGTTAAATGGCTTCGTAAATAAGCACAAATATCGCATTTGAAGTATCTTTACATCCACAAAAATTAACAGTTTGGTGTGATTTATGGCCTGGAGGTGTGATTGAACCTTATTTCTTTGAAAACTAAAGTGGCAATGCAGTTACTGCCAATTTAGAACGCTACAGAAATATGATTAGTATACTTCTTTTGGGGCGTTTCGTAGAGAGTGATATTGAGAGCTGCGTGCGCACACCGTTACGAAAGTGCCCGACAGTATGAAGTTAGCTGCGAATCAGTCAGTTGTATACAAACGCAAGTTGATAGTAAAATTGTTCCGTTGTCTAGGCAACAAATTTATTATTGTCGGCTATTTGAAATTCCTTACGTAAACAAACGATTAAACGTCAGAGTGTCAGTTGTTACTTTAAAAACAAAAACAACGAGAAATGATTATATAATTTAGTTATATAAGTTAAAGTGTATACAAATAAACTAACGGCAATCCAATAAGCGACCCTTTTTTGAGTGTGTAATTTAACAAGATAATTAAGAGCTAGTCGAAAAATCTAGGTTATCACTTTTGTTTTGTTACGCCAAAGAAGTATAACTTCTAACGCGCGTACACCGATTTTTTTCTGGCATGAATTAGATTACTTTGATCTGGATGATATGTGGTTCTAACAAGATAGTGCAACATGCCATACAGTTCGTGACACAATCAACTTATTGAGAAAAGAGTTAAATACATATATATAGGTATTATATATCTCTTATTTAATATACAATTCTTTACATTGCTACTGATAAAAATACAGCAAAGAACGATTTGTAAAACGTAAAAATAAAATGAAACTTATCAATGTGTTTTTTCATTGCAACTTGCATGAATAATGTTAAGAGTGGGTGTACAAATTCTCGAGTCATTCTGTAATAATTCTATTTGGCAGGCATCTAAAGGAGAGCAACAAACTCGAAAAATCGAAATAATATGACTGTCCTTTGCGGTTGACCGATCAGTTTGCTTGCCTCTTTGCTAACCTGCCCATACAAATAGTATACTGACAGTAATGAAAATCGATTATAATTATATACGATTTTACAAATCATTGATAATTATTGTAGATATCATGCAGTGGCCTTGTCAATCATACGTATTTGTTTTCATTGAACTAAGACTACAAATTGATGTTAGTTTTTTTTTAAATTTAATTAAACCCTACGTAAACTAAGCCATGATAGATAATAGTAAAAAAATATTGTTCTATCTATAAAATATTTAAAATTATTCAATTAAATCATACATAATTTTGGATTTTATAGATAGAAGAATATTTTTATCGATGTGGTTTGGTGAGGCAGGGCAAAAACAAATAAGTATGATTAAAAAAGTGTACAATATTTTTATCGGGTCGCTCATAACATATAATATAATCTATTATGGTTTTACTTAGGCTAAGTTTAAAATTAAAAAAAACTAACCAGCACCATCTGCAAACTGTATTATTAGTTTAATGAAAACAAATAAGTACATATTTTATGACTGACAAAGTTTAGTGTGTACTATTCATATCAAATCTTAACAGCATACCTCTCGCTACTGATGGTACATAATATAATATGACTTCTTAGGTATTTGTAAACATTAGTATCTCTGCCGTATCTTACTTTTACATAATTATAATATTATGTACCTATTTAAATATTTTTGCTATAAAATAGGAATATTTTAAAGAGATTTTATATCTATATTAAATTTATTGGTAGATAATTCTATTTTTATCCATATATTTCACAGATACCGGTATTTTCTTTTGTGATACGCTTGATTGAAACCGGGTGTAGTGCGGAGCAAATGTGGTTTGGTGAAGCCATTATCTTCAATGATCAATTTATATTGATATTAAGTTTTCATAGTTTTACCATGGCACGTCAACTAAAAAATATTTTATTAATTTATACAAAAAAGTAACTTAATTTATGTCACCGTGCTATTGAATCTTTTAGACATGCGAGATAAATCAAACATTGTATGCCTCAGATGGTTACACAAACTAATGAGTCGCACATGCCTTGCGTGTTGTAGAATGCCAAGAGGAGTGGTTGCCATTCCGTTCATTAAATCGTCTCATCTCGGGGGCGGTCCGAACTTGAAAACATCCCCTGTATACGCGCCTAAGTCTTAATATATCACACGTATAGAATGAAAGTGAAAATATAACGTAAGAAAAAAAATCGAACACTGTATTTGCCTGAAGCGTCGTCAATTTGAAATATTTAAATAAAATCATATATTTTATACTTAAATATAAACTTATTTATAATTTACTAACTTATAAAGACCGGTAGAGACAAAGAGGTTAAGAGTATTGGCAACAATTTGAAATCATTTAATTTGCATTCACGAGGTAGTTAGTGGCGCTTCTGTGAAAGTCTTGGCAATAAAACCATGTTCTGCTTAGGCGTGTCTGAAATAAATTTTATTTGTCGTTTATAAAAAGGTTATCACTTAAAACTAAGGACTACAGAAAAAGAAAATTCATACAGAGAATAGAATTAATTTAATCACTAGACTTGGTAAACTGTTTTAAGCTTGTCTTTCAATTATTATAAAACATCCATCTGCATATATGAAGGCTTTTGCTCACATCTTTGATAAAATCATCTGTTAAAATTTTGTGTTCATTTATATTATCATCTGACGTACTTCCCAGGGTATTTTCGGATGTTACTGTTTTAACAATTATTTGTAATTTTTCAGTTAGAATCCGGCTTAAAAGTGGGTCGATTGTTTGAGCCCTGCATCAGTTGAAATACGACCTAATGATGGAGCGAGTTTAAACAAATTTTTGAAACTCCTTTACTCGAGTTTGTATAGATAATATCCTTGACTTTATCTTACTTTACTTACATACTATTGTTTAAATGATAGGATATATTTATATTTGGTCACGTATTCTTTTAGGTGTAAATGAGAACTCTTCCATTCTTAATAGTATTGACCTGTCCCCCTTTGATAACTATTTTTAAAAATCAGCAACATGAGTTGTTTGTTCACTCAAGGTACATAACTAACATGCTACTGGAGATGCAAATTGGGGGAGGGGGGGATAACTCTGTTCAACGAAATCGTTTTGGATTTGGATATATTCCACCTACATGAGGATGAGTACAGGTGGGCGTGAATTTGAATTTGAAATACTCCGCAAAAAAATCTTTAATATTCTAAGCTCTAAACAAAGACAATATCTCATTCAATCAAGAATTATTACAAACTATAATTAGTCGACAAAAGAGACACGGGGGTCCCAAAAAAACTTATTAAACAACATTAAATTGTCAATTTTGTTTCAAGAAACTACTTGGAACTATTAGAAAAAAAACGAACAGTAGAACCCTTATTTTTAGCCATTTTTTCTAATTTGTCGCTTTCTCTTTGAAATAATAAAAAAAAATATTTTCCCCATTGTATTTAGATAGATATTTATCGATTAAAATATGTTTATAGCTTTAATTTGATATTCAATTTATATGCCTCTGTTAATAAACTACATATTTTATTTATTAAACGAATAATTCACAAGTTTTAAAATTGCCAAACCTTTTATTGAACATAGATGAGTTGAAAACACCCCATAAAATTACCTATTAGAAAAAATCTTTCAAAAATTTTACACCTTTAAATCTTGTGAATTATTCGTTGAATTAAATAAAATAGTTTATTAAATCATTAGAAAGTGCAAGTATGTTATTACTAAGATTTGGAAAGATGAAGATTTGAGAGACAGACGTCCTCATGAAATCAGAATAGGTTATTATTATTAGTACCTTGATTCAAACTACAAAAGCTGGTAGTCAATATTAGCGAAATTTGAGAATAGCTTCAGTTGCTTGACTTGTTTATTTATTTCGTCGAAATTAAGTAGGGTGCAGTAAAGTATATTGGCTGAAATCCAATTGGTCTTGTCCGGCATCATATATTTTTTTATAGCTTCATGTAAATTGTACGTAATACATTTCACCGTGGCACAGGTCGCCGTGAGATTTCTACCAGAAAGAGATAACCATATACTATACGGTATCCAATTTTATTAGATTCAATATGAAAATTAATTCAAATTTCATGGCTGATTTTGACAAAATTCATGAATTCAAGAATTAAAACCTAACCTAAGCTAACAAATAATCCAGTATATCGCCTATTTTCAAAAATTGTTTGCTTCTGGCTTCCTGTAAAATGTAAACCGACAAGAACCGTGTTTTATTTAGACATGAATTTTATATCAGTAATATATGACCCAGAGGTTTGACCCATTCGCTGCGGACCTTTTAATTAATGTTTAATTACCACATTTATTAATATGCTAATTATATCTAATGGGCAACTCAACAGTTGCGTTGGACGCAGCAAATGGGTTAATATACTACCATAGTATATTTCTGATACAACATTTCACGGTAAAGTTATGATACGGCGAACTGCATACGTACAAGTATCCAGACACGATTTTATATTCAAGATTTTTGTATGTTTATGATATTTTTTCAAATTATGTCATTTCAAATCATAAATCAAATTATTTTATTCTATCATAAATATTTTTTTGCATTTAATGTTATAAAATATAAATTTTGTCACATCAGTGGTTTTAACAGGTCAACGACGATACTATGCAGTGCATTTGCTAAGAACTTCACAACGCTCGATTAACATTGGTCTCTGCCGCGTCCTTGAGGGTCATTGTACTTTAAAATGCAGCGTCATATATTATACTCAATATATAAGTAGGTGTGTACCTAGTTCGAGAGGTACGTGAATGTTTCATACGTGCCTCTATTCGTAATGCTATATATCGTTCCCACAGAGACAAATTATCGTAAGTAACTCTAGACATAAATTATCGGACAGTATTGTATACGTCAATATTGACTCGCGTGTTGCAAGTTAACCAACACTCGAAATGAAAAAAATTACGAACCGGAGCGATCGACAATTTCCCGAAAATATTAACATAGTATACTTATGTAATTTTATAAATATAATAATATAAAAATGAGTGAGTTAAATTTTTTCATTATAATATACCTACCTAGCTTGGTTACATGTAAATTGTAGGTAAAACATTTCACCGTGGCACAGTTCACCGTGAGCTTTCTTATCCGAAAGAGATGACCATATACTATGCGGTCTCCAATTTTATTAGATTCAATATGAACATTAATTCAATTGTCATAGCTGATTTTGGCGAAATTCATGAATTTTTTTAATGAAAACCTAACCTAACCTAACAAATAATCCAGTATATCGGCTATTTTCAAAATTTAAAATTTATTTGCTGCTGGCTTCCTGTAAACTGACAAGAATCGTGTTTTGTTTACACATGGATTTTATGTCACTACTATACGACCCAAAGAGATTGGACGGTCTTTAATATACGACCATAATATATTTCCGATACCACATTTCACGGTGAAGTGTGAAACGGTGAACTGCATACGTACAAGTTTCCGGACACGACCTAGCTCAGATAGTAAATAGAATTTCAGTACCTATTTAAATTTGTAGCATGTAAATTTTGTTGGCACCGCTGGTAAAAGATGAGGTTTGCGATACGTTATAAATATTATTTTTTTTTGTCTAGAGTCCAACAAGTTTCATATTAAATTTTAAAAATATATAAATTGAATATGTAATTACTAAATTGTATTGCTATTTATTAAATTTAAAGATTAAGTAAAACCATAATTTATTCACAAACCGGGATGCAATATTTATTTTTTCGATAATCACAAGATTTTTTACGAACCGTAGTAGCTGTTTTCCGGTACGTTCCGGTCCGTTTCGAGCCTTGAAGTTAACCAACAAATTGGCAAACCCTATCTGTATATAGTATATTCGGAATTTTTTTTATTGATCTTCGCAATTAAAATAAATATTTTCTATGTGTTTTATGATGGAAAATGCCTGTTTGAAAAAAAAACTTTTTCAATTTTCCGATAGATCGTCGATGAAAAATCATGTGCTATTTTTTATATTAAATATAAATATTTTTTTTCTCTAATAATTTTAACACATAGCTATGTATTGGATACGAAATATTATTTAAATCGATTCGAGTTTTGTTATTATGACTGCACTAAAGGTTTATTTGATATAAATAAAAGGAATGTCAAGTTATACACATTTTTTAAATTAAAATAAATCTTTAAAATTATGAATTATTAAAAAAGTCTTCCTAGTAGACTCTTGAGTCAAGAGCGTTCGAAAGTACTTATGAAACTACAATATGAACTTTTTCAAGGTACGCATATTATATAATAGATTAAAAAAATATAAACTATATATATTTAACAATCCTTTAAATGTTTATAGATACATTTTGATTACTTATTTAAAATGAAAAGTATTAAATTGGAGTTTTTAGTAGAAGCATTACTATCACTCTTAAGTATTTGAAAATAGTATTTGTTTGAAACTTATAAGTAAACAAATTGGCGAACATTAAAATTCTATTGACGTTCAAGCAATTCACACTGCCTGTCTATTGATTTATCATCACTGCATTCCGATTTCCCCAAACGAGTGTATTTAGTCTCCGATTTAACATTTTGGTTTCGTTTCCATGAGTTTTGAATAAACTCTCTCCGTTTATAGAAGTGGGCAACACTGTACAACCAGAATACAAGATTATGTGAAACAATACAATTTAAAAAGTAGCCTCGAAGAAATGTTCTAAATTTAAACAAATTTCTCGTCCAGAACAAAAGAATATAATCGAAAACCATAAACAAATATGATTCTGTTCCACTGTTTAAAAAAATGTTTTTGCAAAGCTTCTTTAAAAACAATATAGATAATTAATTTTTAATAATAATGTAAAAATCATGATAATAAAGATTGCCAGAAATATTATATTCAATGAGTTATCTTCCATTCCCTTAATATCAGTACTATTAATAAAATTGGACTGTATAAATTATTGTTTGTTTGGTTATAACTAAAAAACTACTGGATCAATATTAATAATACTTGAACAGCTTATAGATTATAATATTGTTGTTATAAATTTTATCGTTTTTAGGTGATCCAAGCACTAAATCCTCATACAAATATCTTAAAAAAACTAACCTTTTTTGTTATGTAATGATGTTATCAATATGAAACATTCACCGATAGATTCTTTACTGTCGGTTCTTAGATAGAAATGCAAAAAGTGGGCGTCGTTGATTTACTTTTTGAGATACGGGAAACACAGAATTAATGGGAACTGAAATACCTTACGGGTGTGGAGTAACAAGCAATCAATCTCTAGTGTGGAAGAATATGGGATAAACTTAAAGACGTGTAAAAAATAGGTCATTCTAAACTTGTCTTTCGTTCTAACAACTAGTCTCAGTTTATGCGTTGACGCTCAGTCAATAGTGGTGTGTTTGAAGGTTACAACACACACTATTGCACGTCTATAATGTGTGTTTCATTTCCGTAGGATACTCAACATTCAAAAACTTTCTATGATGTTATTTTCTGGGGTATAGATTTCTGAACTATATTTATTAATCTGTTCTGTATACCCGTCATTATTTAAATAACCAAACTTACTGGAAAATAATATTACAAAATAAGTTTTGACTGGACTGCTGCGCCGGTTTTCTTGATACTACCAAAATAAATAAAACAAATGACCGACGAAATGATTTAATTGTAAAAAAAACCACGTTTTATTCTTCCAATGAAAATGTTGATTTAAAGTTATGATGTATATTATAACTACCATTTTAGAGAAACACCTCCCAATTTTAGAATGTCTACAAATAATATTTCATCAGAAAAATGTCATCATGTCATGGACCAATAGGTACCCCGAAGATGGGTGAACATAATATTATTATGTAATTGATGTCAATATGAACGACCACGAATTAAGTTTTCTGCAGTGATTTTGGTAATAATAAATTCAGGGAGGATGTTGAACAATTTAACTCTTACATAATTTTATCAGACAACTGTGTCAATTAATTCACCACGTGACATTCAACTAGGACACGTGTCACTGTCAAGGTCATTCGGTACTACGTGATGACAGAGATATTATGTTACTTTACACGATATAGCATGAATTGTACTCATTCAATTTTAAATTGATACTGTATTGCTCCGAAACAGCTGCCATAATTTAAAAAAAATATACGTCATGATTTGGAATAGAAAATGAATTTTACGGAATGAGACTTAAACCAGCAAGCGGTGAGTTTTTTTCCAAGTAAGCTACCGATACAATTCCCAATCATGTCACAAATTCTTCATTACTGTGTTTTTGACGTTTACTTTAAATTCTGTTCATATCGGTGACCATCATTTGCATTATTAAATCTTGTGTATTAAGAAAATAATTAATTAAAAAATATCAGAAACTTCTAGTGCTTACATTAAAACTAAAATTTGGATAGATCCTGATATTATTTATTAATCAATGACAGTATTGTTAATATGTAAATTGATTACGGGACCCTGTAATAGAGCCTTAAATGATTTATTTTTAAATGAATCGTATTCTTTGTATTATATTTATTCAATTGACATTTTTTTGTTTTTCATAATATTCCAAATTTAAAATTCCTTGAAACATTTAATATTTCGGAATTTTTATCACGGTTCTTTTTTTGATTGGCTCTCAATTATATGTGCAAATTGGTCACCACACAAATAGGTTCGTTTACAGATGATTAATGTTGGCCACTTATTGCTAATCATAACATCCAATGCATGCTACGCACATACGTGTACATTGAAAAATGACGAATGAATTTGCCAAATCTGTGATTTGAACCTGAGACTCATGAATCTCGTCAATCGCGGACGCTTCCGAGATTACAATCACCATCGTCAATGAGATTGCTCTTGAAGCGGTTGCCTTGTATTACACAGAGACACGTGCATCAGAACACTGTATACTTTATAATGGTCTTATTATGCTAAACCTAATGCAGCGTTGATTTAAATCCACTGCACATTGCACGGAAGGAAATGCATCCTACATATGTCAGTCTTCGTTGACCTATATATTTAGTTTAACTGAACACTATCAAACACGTCTAGACATTCACATGGGTGCTTAAATTATGATATAACAGGAAACTGATTATTACATGGTTTGGTTTACCAATCTTATATTAACTTAACTTGTACTAAACAATAATATCCGTTACATATTCGTTTAAATACCCTTTTCATTAATTTACACTCTTGGTGTGTTAGTGAGACATAGTATACAAACCCTGATGTTATAACCATCATCATCATTACCAGAATAGAAGCACGGGGTGAGTTCTGACTTCATCCGACAACTTTTTCCCACCTATCTTTATGAAGAGTGATTGCTTTCTAGTTCGGAGTTCCTCGAGTATACCACAGTCAACAAATTGTTGGTATGGCTCTTCTTCTGCACCATATTAAATTTCTCGACAAGCATGCTGGTGCATTATCCTCCATATACTAAACGTGACTTAACGAATATGCGGATACTTATGCGGATACACAGGGCGCTTAACGTCAGTGGACAGCAGAGCCAGTCCAAAAACAAAAAAAAATCTTTCCTAACTTTCTTCTTTAAGCACTACGGTGCATGGTTGCAGCATCAGTCCCGTGCGACTCCGTCTTGGGACGGAACGAGCACTTAAAATCACTTCTTTCAGATACGTTTAAAGCGTCATGGAAGATGGCCGTGCATATCCACGGCTGTACATATATGACGGGTGGTGGTGGGAACTTTAACGTAGTACGTACGTAACGTAGAGCTTAGTATTGTATCATCTCAACCATGTTTTGCGTTATATGAACAGTTGGAGGCTGCAACATATAATACAGAGTCATCAAATATGAAATCTTGACAAATACAGAGTGGGTTGTAAATGCCATACCCATATTATATCATATTATTATTATGTCAATATATCGACTATGTATGATGCTGAACAAAGGTAAATTTCTATCTACGACGATGACATATCATTTCTTTTTAATCATGATTGAACTTATTGGGTCATTGTTATTAATATTAATTATGAATTTAAGCATCAAAACTGTTCACTAAATGATTTTTAGTCCCAAAGTTGTGATCATGTCTCGAAAAAGACGATATAAGTAATATATAATAATATGTAGTGTAACCTCCTCTGTACGGTTACCTCCCACGAAGCATGATTTAAATTTGAGAAGTTGGTATATTTAAATGATAATAAAAAAGTAATTGACATCCCACACGATGCACTTTTCACACAGACAGTTTAATGCACGGAAAATTGGTATATGAAGTAATGCCTGTTTTTATTGCCCCCGAAAACAATGCGAGGGCTTAGTGTCAAACAACACTATCTACAAAAGTGAAACTTTACAGGAGAGCCAAAAATCGTTATTTTAGATTCTTGTAACTCAACATGGGAAATGTTTATTTAAAACCTAATGTTAATATTTTATAATTTATTGTGTATTGTACATTTATCTTGCTTATAACGATGTTAAAATTTATAGGGATAGTTTTAAAAAAATATAAAAACAAGGGTAACTTATGTAATAAGCGTTAAACTTTACTGACGATTTAATAAGAAATTAGAAAAGATTGACATAACGTTGTTTGACTATCATGTAGCCGTAAATGTAAAATAATGTTATCTCAAAAAAAGAAAAAACACTTTTTTGTAGATAACGTTGTCTGACTTTAAGCACTCGAATTGCAGTATTAATTAACATATCACATTATTATTTTGTCAAACATATGTTATTGTTATTATCGTCTATCTGAGGGTCAGATAAAGTAAGATTTTTGATCGTTTTCTTTGGTAATTTTACTTTTTTGACTGTCTGTACGGACATTTTGTGAAACTTTATCTATGTAATATAAATTTAAAAAAAATAAACCTTCGTAAAATATTCTAATAATTAAATTAATATTAGTTGATATCTCTTATTGATACAGTGGCGAAGGGTGAAGGTGGGCTGTTAAGATCCGCCATCGACATTGCACAGTAAACTATGTCAGTCATACGTATTTGTTTTCATTTCGATTCAATTAAACGTTGCAAAAACCAAGCCATAATAGATAATAGTCAAAAAATACTCATATATCTATAAAATATCTAAAATTATGTAATTTAATCATACATAGCTTTGGATATTTTATAGATAGAATAATATTTTTTATCTATTATATTTTGGCTTAGACAGGGTTTACTGAATTGTTTAAAAAATGAACCGAAAATATGTGTAATATTATGCATTCTTAATACAACGAAAACAAATAAGTAATATAAATAAAAAACGTGTGCACAATTTTGTCGTATCGCCAAAAATATACCAAAACCATTATGGTTTGGTTAGGCAGGGTTTAATTGATTTTTAAAAACTAACCAACACCATTTGTCAATAATTGTAGTCTTAGTTCAATAAAAACAAATACGTATGACTAACAAAATTTAATAACCACTGTTTATGGAGGATATTAACAGCCTACCTCAACCCTTCACTACTGCATATCATAATATGTCAAACACGAGTTACTGTAGTTGTCATCTATCCGAGGCTCAGATAAAGAAAGATTTTTGATCGTTTTCATTGTTAATTTTACTTTTTTGATTGATTGTGAAACTCCATATAATAATATGTAATATGAATTTGAAAAAAATAAACTATTGTGTTTTGACAAATTAATATTTTAATAATTAAATTAATATTAGTTGAGATCTCTTATTGATATGCTGGTGTCAGTACCTATCTAGGTATATTGTTTCACTTATTGAGTTTAAATTTAAATTACAGGTCGATTATAAATTTTACGTGCAAGTACGACATTATCAAGTTTCCGCTGTAGATAGATACATGAATAAATAAGCTAGTCTTTTATCTATGTCAAAGTATTAACTCAGAAGAGATGTGCATACGAAACGTTTGTATAATATATAACTGCTTGGGTATATTATGTCTACTATCGTCATTCGTCTCCGATGTAGAGCGTCCCCAATAGGCAGGAATCGAAGTGGAAGTGTGCCATCGCATCGTTTGACCGGTCTGTCTGTCACTTTATCTACTGCCTACCTGTATAATAAATACGTCTATGTACTCTTATATATTTTACATTCTGACTTTAGCACACATCTGTTGACAGTGGCGTGACGGTGATTTTTTACCACGTTTTTCTTAGCTCGTATTCTTGTTTGTCCGGTGGTTGTTTATCCAGTACAAATCTTGAAATCGATTTTTAACTAAATTCCCGACTAACTAGACATTTAAAACTTTTAGGATATATCAGAACACGGTACCAATGCATTCTTTTATAACTTTTAGCCATCTTTAAGTATAATTGAATTCATTTTCAGTTAATTCTGTTTTGTATGAAAAGTTATTTCGGAAGAAATCCGTAATCCAATCCACTATTATTGGTTGCTAAGGAGGTAGTCCCAGCAACTAAATTATTAATATATACGTGCGTTACTATGGAAATAAAAATGATATTTCAGTATTCTATATTTGTTTGTTTGTTTGTTGCAAAATAGCAAAAAAATGATTTGTTGACAATTGTCTTGTTTGTCCTAAATTATTAATACATAGAATTGTCAAGTTATGATTCAACAGATAATTTAAAAACGTGGTATATAAAAAGTTATTTTTATCTTGTAATTTTTGTTTATTAGAACCGAAAGAATGTTGTCAAATCACGTGTTATAAAAGTATTGAAATTCGTTTCGACTGAAACACATCGAAATTTTCGGTGTGATTATGTTGTTATTCAACAAAATACATGTAACTTAAGATATGATACTTATATATATATATATTATGTGTAATTGATGAATGAACGTCAATAATAATTGCTGAATCGTCATTCGTCAATGACGTTTTAATTTTTAACAGGAGACCTTTTGACGTTTGGACTAGTCGCGTCTAGGGAATCGGGATCCCGGGATCCCGAGCTATTTTTGATACCTATGAATCCCGGGATTGATAAACATAATCCCGGGATTTCGGGATTGATTTTTTTATCAATTTTTATGGAAAATATAACAGAAAAAATACTTTTAATACAAAATAACTACATTACAAATAAACTGAGTTTGAATGAAGTTTGATGTGTAGGTTGCCGATTCATTTTATTTTTTCACATAGATTATTAAAAATAAGAAAGATTTGTAAAAAAACAATGCTTCGCACTTTTAACAAAGTAATTCCACCATGATATCATACGTTTTACGGCAGTTTCATATTTGGCTGACTAATTAGATTTATGAAGCGGAAAAGCCATAAGTACGCCATGATTATTTGCTTTACTATTTGAAATCTCGCTGATCTATTCATTATGTCTTTACTATCAGAAAAAGCAATCTCATATTAAATTCACATTATTATTTATATTACAATATTATTTACTCCATTAAACTTGTGTATTTCCAAGATTTAACGTATACAATATTAACAATAAATGTCTTAAATAGTATAAATTATACTAGATTTATTTTTGACCGATTTTATCAATGTTATTTGTAAATATAAAAATTTTATATTAACAATGGAAAAAAATCCCAATCCCGGGATTGTCAAATTGTAATCCCGAAATCCCGGGATCATAATTTTGGCTCGGGATTGTATTCCCTAGTCGCGTCTGTATGCGCGAGTGTAAATGCAATATTGTTCCAAATTTTGATTTGCGATTATGTTAGTGTCGAGTTGAATATTATTGTGCATTGACTCTAAGCAAAGAATGTGTAGAAATTATAATATACACAGTTTTTTTTTTAAATATGAATAAGTAGTTGTTTATTCGTCTGACCTAACCTAATGAGTATTAGCACTGGATCAAACACACGAAACATACATAAAAAATATTTTACCAATGAGAGATTTGAGTTATTGTTCAAATTGTATACTAAGGATGCACTTACTTGTGTCGACAGACGTTTCTATCGAATATAGATAGATTGCCCTAATAGTATCTGAATAGAAATGATCTTGGTAAATTAGGCTTCATACATATATAATTACCATGTTTTTATTAGCTCGTATTCTTGTTTATCCCGTACAGATTTTTTCTTGTTTGTCCAAGATTTTTAACTAACTTCCCGACTAGTTAGACATTTGAAACTTTTAAAATATATCAGAGCACGACGGGAATGATTTTTTTATTACTTCTGGCTATCTTTAAGCAGAATTGAATTCATTTTCAGTTAATTCTATTTTGTATGTTTCGGAAAAAAATTGTTAAAAGTAATATTTACTACTCACTATTATTGGTTGCTATGTGGGTCCTAGCAACTAAATTATTAAAATATACGTGCGTTACTATGGAAATCAATATGAAATGTCAAAATGACATTTTAGTATTCTATATGTATAAATAACAGAAAATTTAAAAACGTGGTTGGTATATAAAAAAATATTTTTATCTTGCGATTATTTTTAAATTAATGCATGAATGAAAAATCGCAAAAATCAAAAGTTAATAATTTATTGTTAGTTAAATTATCTTTAAAATAGGCAAAATTTGCCAATTTTCCCAGCCCACGAAAAGTTCAAGTCCTGCCACTGTCACCTCAGGTGACCGGTCCATCGAACTGCCACTCCGCGCACTCTTCAATGGAAGCCTAGCACACATCTGTCACCATGGTACATAATATCCATTATCATTCTCCAGCGCTGACTTTAGAATAGACAGGGGTAGTAGATGGCACCATGTCTTACTAAATTGCCGTCGAGTTACTATTTGTCAAGCTGCTTGTCTATGTCAGGGAATTTCAAGTAATGAAAGAAATAATTGAATTGTATAATATAATATAATAAAATTCAATTAGAATGAATATGTACCTAACCTAACCTAACCTAACTTAACCTAGCCTAATCTAACAAATAATTCAATATATCGACTATTTACAAAATTTGTTTGCCGCTGGTTTAATGTAAACCGACAAGAACCGTGTTTCATTTTAGACATGAAATTTATCTCAGTAGGTAGGTACTATACAATCCAAAGAGGTGGGACGGTCTTTAAACACATTCACTGCGTCCAACGCAACTGGTGCATTACCTATCAGGTGGTAATTATATATAATCAGCATGTTATTTAAATGTGGTAATTAAATATTACTTAAAAGGTCTGCAGTGAATGGGTTAATGTACGACCATATAATTTGCGATACAAAATTTTACGGTGAAGTGTGATACGGCGAACTGCATACGTACAATTTTTAGGGCACGGTTGTTAGTACATGTGAGGATTTTTCACCAATATTTGTGAATGAAAAAATAAATAAGTACTTGAAAATGTTTTCTGACGAACGAAACTGGTAAGGAGTAAGTAATACAGGTTGTGTAAATGGTACACTGTAGTTACCAGAAATATATTTATAATAACTGTCATAATGTGGGCTTATTATTTCTTAATATTAGGTATACTATAATATTAGGAAAAATATGACATGTATTTAAAGAAAAGGCATTTAAAATGCCAGTCCCTACTTAAGTCATTTGAAGATCTCTGTGAGATTGCTTCTGAAGATAATATAATGGTGATATAAAAACTCAATACTGAGGTGGTCTTGGGGGCATTGCTCCTCCTGGTTTTATATCAGGGCTGTCACAAATATGTAAGTGTATAAATTTAATTATATTCATAATTAAATCTCTAACTATTTTTTTTCTCCTGTGTGTCAAAATTGATGTTTGGAGTCTGAAGTCTGTTTGAAAGGACACACTGCCCTCGTTGGGTCTAGGTCCACCACCCGTTAAGATTCTTTTGGATGAGGAGCACACAATCAATAATATAATTGAGTCGCCTAGAATCATAACTCACATAATCCAAAAATCGAGTTTTGAGATAATCGCAAAAAACCACCAGAGCACTATTTTTAGTAATTACAAGAAAAGTATTGAACACACTTGAATATTACTGAGTGAGTAAGTCGATTGACACTATTTTTGTATATATATAATACTCCTAAGGTTATGGGAAGCATTCAAAAATTTTATAATGTGAGTTTTGACACCAACTTTGTGAATATGTGAGTTATGACCCCAAGGTGTAGGAATAATGTGAGTTTTGATTCCAAGCTACATAAATTTTCATACATGAAGATTGCAGATGCATCATACTTTTTATACAAATTTGGTAGGAATGATTGGATTTTTGAATAAAACTAATTATTGTAGGACATTCTGTCATGTTTTATTTTGTTCTTACATAATTATTAGCAGTAAAAATTATAAATTTTATTCTAAATAATATTATATCTTCATCTGTGACTCCAGACACGAAATTTTATTGATATCACATTTTTTATGATCAAATTCTTTCATTCTTCTGATTGACAACGATTTGCAAAGATTAGCTCCTTTCTGATGTGTACATAAGGGATATGATAAGCAGTCCACTTGCCTTGTATCTGAAACCAAAATAAAACAAACCAACTTAATAAACCCTTGGAAGTATTTTCTCTTTATTGTGGAACAAAAGGAATACGTAGATACCTACTAATATATAATTAGCTCTTGGAAAAAATAAGTCTCACTCATTGTAAAGGTTATTTTGATGTCAATGGAATCTTTTATAGGTATTAATGGTTATAATCTCTATATATATAAAAATCTCGTGTCACGATGTTTGTGGTCGCACTACTCCGAAATGGCTCAACCGATTTTTATGATTTTTTTTATGTATATTTGTTAGGTATGAGAATAGGTCAACAAGTATATTTCATACCGCTAGGTGATTAGGGTATCTCTATCCAGAAAAATTTTTCTTTTATTTTTTTGACATTTTTTTTTTGTATTTTTTTTATTATTTGGCATCAAAAAATACCTATAACCCCAAATTTTCACCCTCCTACCCCCACCCTCCCATTTTTTTACTTGCGATTTTATTATTTTTGTATGAACAAATTTAACCGTCGTTCGTATTTCAAACAGAACAAAATTGTTTATGTTGTTGAATGACAGATGGCGCTACGTCCGAGAAGAATTCAAGAAAAGCGTCGCGTCATTTTGACATTTCATTCGGCATATCACAACGCCGTGCGTGAAAAAATTTCTACGATTTATTTTAATTTATCTATTTTTGTGTGCGTGTATTACAGTGCACAATGCCAGCAAGACGCAAGTGGGCCATTTGGGCCGTCGAACGAATAAAGCCACAAACATGCGAAATAGTAGAGCAGAAAGAACAGACGAACAAATCCAACAAGATAACAAATACGTGCATGTGAGCATGTCGCAATTGCGTGCATCTCAATCACAAGAGGCACGAGCTGAACGAAATCAACAACGACAATTGGAACGGAGCCAAGCGCGCCGGTTCGTAGTCAACACACCCAGAGCAAATGATTGACAACGCCAACAAGTACATAGAGCATTTACATCCGCTTCATTTCTTCGTCTCGCATTCGAGTACGAGCCAGATATTGAATATTCCGCTCATCCGAAAGTGCTGATTGGTGCTATGGACAAAGAATGTCTCCATTGTCATGCGCTCAAATTCAAACATGAGTCAGCCGGGATGTGTTGCACATCAGGAAAAGTGCAACTACCAGAAATTGAGATACCACCAGAACCATTGAACGGCTTGCTCATCGACACGGTTCCAGATTCAAACCTGTTCCTGAAGTCCATTCGCACATTCAATTCATGTTCCCAAATGACTTCGTTCGGAGCAACAGAAATAGTTCATAATACTCCGGCAAATTGTCAACAATTCCATTCTACGTTCAAAATCAAAGGCCAGGTATACCACAAAGTAGGCTCATTGCTGCCAATGCCAAACGAACCACATATTTTTTTACAAATCTACTTCATGGGCGGTGAGACAATCAATCGTGTGGATGCACGTTGCGGCTACAATAACCTCCATTCGCCAAATGCCAGGCGTATCGTCGGCGAACTGGACGCCCTATTGAATGAGCACAATGAATTATTGAAATTCTTCAAAGCACACATGCATGAATTGCAAAGTGACAATCACGCTATTGTCATCAATCCTGATAAAACATCAGCTGGAGAGCACGTGCGTCGATTCAATGCACCTGTTTTTTACGACGTTGCTGGAATCATGGTTGGCGACCGCACATCGACGCGAGAATTCGTGATTCTAAGAAGAAACAATAATCTGGAGTTCATCGCTGACACACACCGTTCATATGACGCTCTCCAATATCGGCTAATTTTCTGGTAGGGACAAGACGGATATTGCATAAACATTAAACAACGAGATCCTGTCACAGGTAATTCATTAATTATGAACGTCATTACTCATTTTGAATTGAGAAAATGAATGCTTGGTGTTTTTTTGTTTTTATCGGCGGTCATCGTCTACAGCGCTCCATTCCTCTTTCTGTCATAGATCCCATCCCCACACACTTACGATACATTCGTTATTTTTTATTTAACAACCAAAATATTCACTAGAAATAATTTATATGGCAGAACAACGTTTGCCGGGTCAGCTAGTATTAATATATCATTAAAGCATTTAGCTGAATTTATTTGACAGTGTCATTGTGCAAAGTAATAAAATAACTAATAATACATTACAACTTATTTTAACATAATATTATAACATCGTTCAAATGTGTATACTAGTTGAATACAATTTTTACAAACTCATGTGACTCTTGTCATGTCAAACAATAGAGCCTATAGATCCAGAGTAAATTGGCTGGCAACAGCCAATGACAAATTCTTAAAAAGGCTTAATTAAGTTACTGAGACTGCTAAGAATAATTATTAAACTTTATATTTTATACAGAAGGTATAAGTGATGACAAAACACAAGTTATTATCAATGGAAATTCAATATCACATTTTGGTACTGACCTGTCAATCTTGCCATTATTTTTCTTCCAGTTTCACTTTTCAGGATACCTTCCTCTCTTCCTTATGACTCCATCTGTTAATGGGGATACACTTATATCCATATTGAATAATTCTATATTACGAGATTTTTAGTCAACTTTTTACAAATAACGCCGAAATTATCAAACACAATGACTACACAAGTGAACAGCAACTTTTTTTTGAGATGCGAAATCTGCCATGACACTTTGAGGAATAGAGCTCTCTGATTGGTTAGAAAGGCCTTGGAGTCAAAACTCACATTATTCTTTGAATTATGTGAGTTTTGACTCCAACAGTGAACTTTGTCAACGATTTTCACATAGTTTAAAGTCACTTTTGATACCCAACTATTTTCTGTATATAGATTAATGCATTTAGAATCACTTGGCATATTTAACTCAAGAACAACAAAAATGCAAAATGTGAGTTATGATTCTAAGCGACTCAATTAACTATGTATGTGTGACGAACACATTCGACAGACATGACCTTTTTATTTTTCTCTCCTCTAGAGTAGATCAGTACTATCTTACTGTCCATAGTGTCCATAGTAAATTTCAGATAGAATATCAGAAGGATCTGAATCAAATTTAAGTTTCTTCATTAAAACAATAAATAATAACAATGTTATATTGCTATCTGTTAATACTGACACAAACGAATACGTTTATGATTAAAATCGATAATGTATTTTGTTGGTGTTTGTTACACACACGAAACCATTGATATACTCTAATATCAATGCACGAAACAAATAAAAAAATAGCTTCTGCACATGCGCCCTTTCGACATTTTACTATTCTACCTAAGTCACATGACGAGTGAAACTTGGTACACGCGACAAGCAGATGTTTTTTCTACCAAAAATGTCGAGCAGACGTTATTTGCGACAGTAAATTGTGTTACATTTATTGTATATTGTGAATGACAAGGAAATCACATCGACAACTTTGACGTGTTTCAGTCGAGACAAGTTTCTATGCGCGACCTGGGCTAAATAATTGCGGCACATTGATCACAGATTAATAAATATAATTCTGATAGGCTATACCCCAATATACTACATTTTGACGCAGGGTTTCAAATGTGTGTGTCCTAATTAAATAAATCACACATTATAGACGTGAAATATTGTATGTTGCAATTTTCAAATACACCAATATTGAATGAGCGCAACTGAATAAACTAAAAGCACTTGTCAGAGCGAAGGACAAGCATATTCTGGAAACGTGTTTAAGTTTATCTTATATTATTCCACACACGAGATCGGTTGCCTGTTACTCCACACTCGTATTTCAGTTCGCATTAATTCTGAGTTCCCTGACGGTGGTTTAAAAGTTAAAACTTACAAAATCACACACAGTAATGAAAAAAAAAATCAATGCGATGTTTGCTCATTTAAATGCTTGCATCTCTGTTATTTAAAAAAACACATGCTTACATACAAACAAAGAAAATAGTTAAGGGTTCTTTGCTTATGTATGTTTTAGTAGGTAACTCTTGGTTATATTCTTAAGTTCAAACGAAAGTAAAAAAATGGGTCTTTTAATTAGATACCTATAGAATAAAAAAGATAATCTAACAATGCTTTCTGTATAAATCAATCACGTCTAAATCCAGATATAAGTATCAGGCCTGCCAATCAATAAATAATAATACTAATTGATTATTATTTTGGTCGGCGTGGTAGCCCTGCCCACCTGTCGCTCGCGTGATGGATGTTATCCGAAGCCTCCGCTGACAGTAGTCCAGTACTGCCAACTGCCAGCACACTTGCGCCACTATTACTACATTTTTTTTTCCATTTTTTTTCACGCAGGCATGCCAACCGCTAATAAAACTGAAGCGCGTTATTAGGAGCTGCATGCCGAAGTCAAAGCGAATTAAATATTGGAGAATGGTTTGTTTTTTCTTTCATTCGTCTGACACCATCAATTTTGAAGATGTGTTGATTTGGTGTACCTAATTTGATAATGCACATTAGGTGGCACTTCGCAAAAAAAAAACTTACAATCCGAATGGGAATGGGTAGTGTAATATTCAATACAATAAGTAATATCTAGAATAATAATTCCCAATTGTAATCGGTCAGAACAGAACCAATTGTCCATTCAACGTTTGCATTCTGGCTGAGTAGCTTTAAGTCGTCAAGTGGGTAAAGTATTATAGTTTGTTTTTTTTTCTTTCGACCATGTCTGATCCTTATATGATCATTTGGGCCTCCACAAGGTGGAGATTTGTATTAACAGATTTTGTTTTTACGAGAAATGGATGTCAGCCACTTGTTCAACCTATTAGGTCTATACTCCGACTCATACATAAATTAAAAAACAATATGTATACTTGCCAGACCCGGGATTCGAACCTGGGACCCACGACGCTATAGTCTTACGATTAAATTTTAAATCACCATCTCCAAATTTTATAATTAGTTCAATATTCGCCGTGTCGGGTCTTCGATAGCTACAATGTGCCGCTTCAGAAGTTAGCGGAGGCAACACCGTTTTCTTCGGATTATTGGATTTCGTCGAAATTGAAGTTTACTGGGTAATTTTTTTTTTTATTAACTGTCAATTTATGGTGAACCGCATTGTATTGTTGTTTAATTTAATAAAACGCATTCTTTTTGTTGTACTTATTCCACTTTTAATCAATAAATTAGGACCGGTTTCATCCGCCTCAGAGGGACATTTTCAACTGAATATATTTTTTTTTAAAACAATATTTATCAAACTAAATCCAAAGCGACAGAAATAATATAACAATAGGTACATACATTATCCGTCCAATAATACCTTCTAAATAACAAATTAATTTAAAATTAATGAGGTTGGACATTAATATTTCATACTACATCAGGGGCACCAAACAAATTATTTTAAATTATTCACATAACATAAAATATGAAACAATCAACACTTACAATAACATTAATATCAACAATTTTTTTTTTAAATTTATTTATTAAGGAAACAAACAGTTACATATTGATTACAAAAATTTAAAATATAATAATGAAAAGTTATTGCAACCAGCAAAGTTTCCATATATACATTATAATATAGTTAAGCCTAACAAGATAGAGATTAAGAATTACATAAATATAAAGAAATTACACAAGAAAATTACATGAGAAAAATGAGGAAAAATAATGAATAATTAAATTATATACAAAAATGTAACATTAAAAAAAATATATATATAAATAAAATTTTGGAGATGACGCGTTTAAATGAAACAGGTCATCTCATATCAACAAATATTTAATTATGATAAGTCAAAATTTACAATAAAAAATAAAATAAACAATATTATCAATTGAAGTAAGATCGAATACAAAAACAAATACAACCAAAATATAAGTCAGAATTAAATAAAAATTAAAATAATAAGTAATGCACAATATATTAAGTTATGTTATAACAATCCCAAATATTACTGTTATAATAAAATGTTATTATAAATACAATACTGGATAAGTCTTGCATGAAAATACGAACAGCCTACCCAAACCCCTCTCCACTGATATATTAGTACCGACATTTTTTTTTCCATTTCCTGACAGTTCTTGAGACCTATGTTGACGCAGTCGACTAAAATCAGTCCCACAATCGACAGGTTGATCGCAATCGACTCATTGGACATGTATGAATGACCTAGACTAGACTCTATAGTAATTGTGTACTTCCTACTTGCGATTAATACTGGATATGCAATAGTATGTCTTGGTATATACGATTAGATAAGGGTGCCTACGAACAGTGCAGCCTTTTGTCAAATTTAAGATGAAGATACGATTAAGTTGAACTTGGGTCAACCTTAAAAGAATCACTACTTGGTCTGTTTTTTCTTCAGATCAACCAGATCCCGTTAGTTAAGTACTATCCACAAATTGTATTATAGGAGTATATTTAAGTTAGTTATAAGTTGTTGGTAAGAACTATGTAGACAACAGAAAAACAAGTGAATGATAAAGATTCTTGAAGACTCTGAGTGGTATTCTAATAAGCAAACATATCAAAAGAAAATTTGAATTACAAAAATCCATGTTCTATATTTGAATATGCAAAATAATAATTAACAATAATTATTGTCATCATAAAAATTGAAATATTAAACGAGTAATATTACATAGGTATACCAACCTATATTTTTTGCAATAAAGGCCTCATTAGATTATTAAATAAATTTTATGGAATTCGATTCAAACGACTTATTATTCTGTATTGTTATTTTCCTTGAATTAAGTTAATTGTCGTTATGGTGGTCAAAATGGTGACAGAAAAACTAAACATCAAAACTTGGCTGCAATTAAAATTGTCTTATAATTAATATGATTAAGTATTACATGTCCAAAATGGACTCAACCTGACATGCAACATAATATAAAATAGATACAATATATTCCATTACTTGATTAAAATGAGTAATGAATTTTGAAAATTTTGAACAAGTATTTGATATAGAAGAACTTAATAACATTTAATCCAGTAAAAAAAATCAACTTCAAAATCGGTGTTAGTTACAAAAGTAACTTTCCTACACCAAAAACATAATATCGTCTCTGTTCTGGCAGAACACACTAACTGGAGAATACTAGTTTTGAGTAATTTGACTTTGAAGTTGTTAAAATGTTTGAAATGGTCTATCATGTGAGTTTATTAAGTAACCTTAAAAAGATGACTTTAAAATAAAGACTGTTTATTTATTAGGAAGGTTTCCAGACGGTAAAGTTTGAAATAAGGAACATTTTGGTATAATTAACTCAATATGTCATTTTTTCGAATTAGTGTCTTCTGCCAGAACAGTAACGATATTATGTATCATCATATGGTGTTGATGATACGTTTGCCAAAAATTTGTTGAAGTGGAATAATTTCACTTTGAAAATACACCCCTCAATATATTATTATCGTTTTCACGATGGCCGAGTATTGAAATTGTAAATTACCAAAAAAATGTCTCAAATTGCAAGCTTCGTATTTTTCCGCTAGGTGCCTTTGGTAGGTATAAGCCTCCCCCTTAATGTGCCTAAAATCAAGAATTTACTGAATTGATTTTCTGGTTAGGCTAGGTTAGGTACCTACTGCCAGTTGAACTAATCATATTATTTTGTTATTATCGTAGGAGTTTATTTAATACTAATACGTGAATCAGTATATTATTATGTGTGACAGGTCGGGAACATGGCGAAAGTGAATTTTGGTCGAATTTAAATAATGATAATAAAATGGGATGCGCATAATTAATGCTCGCCCTGGGCTTCAAAAAAACATGACGCTATAATTAAGTGTGGTCAGAACTAAGCCAAACAAAATAACATATAATTTGTACTTGAAAAAAAAACAAGTAACACCGTTTTCACACTGCTCCCGTACTGAATATATTTTTATTTTAATAACAGCGAAATGATACAGCGCCAAAAAATACAGCAAGTTTTTTTGACAGCGTTCGATTTTCAAATTTCTTTTGCAGAATTCAGCGCCTGGGGTCAGCTAGTGATAAAGAGTCAAATAATTATTATGAAAATTGGATCAAACTCAATTTTATTCAATTTAAACACCTACTTAATATCTACCTATATATTATTTGACTGTCATTTTTAATGGCATCAAAACACTGAATGCAACCAATTATTTGTGTTAAATATTCCCAGTATCAATACTGGGTACATTCTTTTTATGAAAGTTTTATTATTAAACTAGTCAATTAAATTAAAATAAAACACATGTAGTATGTAATTAATCCAAATAGTCACAACCAGACTGGTCCGTATTTATAATATACTTTCTATCAGTGACGAAGGGTGGAGGTAGGCAGTTAAGATCCGACATAAATATTGCACACTAAACTTTGTCAGTCATAATATGTATCTGCTTTCATTACAATTTAGAGACGGTGTTGGTTAGTTTTTAAAATTCGATTAAACCCTGCCTTAACCAAATCATACAAGTTTAGGCATGCTATGGACGATCCGACAAAAAAGTGAGCACTTTTTAAGTCAAACTTATCAGTACCTTATCTTACCTTAGTTTTTTTTCATTAGGTCCTGCCTAAACCATACCATAACAGATAAAAAATATTCTTCTATCTGTCAAATATCTAAAAATATGTAGATATGATTTAATGGTATAATTTTAGATATTTCATGAAATGACAAATGACTATTATTTATTATGGCTTGGTTTACGCTGGGTTTAATAAAGTTGCAATTTAAAAACTAACCAACACTATGCACTTTGTAGTTTTAGTTCAATGAAAACAAATACGTTTGACTAACAAAGATTAGTGTGCACTGTTTATGTCGGATCTTAACAGCCTACCTCCACCCTTCGTCACTGATGTCCATAGTCAATATAGTAACTAATGAAGTGACTGTGGTGGAATATTGAGCGTCCAAGACGTGCAACACAAGATCAAAACTCACATATTGGTTTTAATGTGCGTTTAGTTAAAATTAAAATTCCAATATGTTGAGCGAATTGAGTCGAGTGAAATTATTTTTTGCTTTTTTTCTTTCTTTACTAAGTTGGTTTACCTGTACCTTTTATTCTAAATATCATGTTGTGAACGTCTTGAATTAATAATTTGTTATGTGTTCAATATGTCTTTTTTAAATAAATAAATAAATAACCAATCAAATAGTAGGTACCATACAATGACAACTCAACGCGTCTCACGCTTGAAGAATGAGATTGATGAAATAGTCAGCACTTTTGCGTGTATCTAGTTATTATCGCAATAGTTTAATTTACACACTATTGGTGCCAGTAAATTCATGAACGTGTAAAGGCACTATAACTTTATGTAAATTTCATAAAAACTGCATCATCAGAACTTATGCTTTCATAAAAATTGGATAAATAATAATTATGAGGGAAAATGAAAAAAAAATACTGTTAAATAATAATCAGAACAGAGTTGTCAAGTCTGTTCAGTTTGGACTGAATCCAGACGAATGGGAAACCTGCTTAAAAATAATAATTATTACAGAAATGTGGAATCTTTTAAATATTTCCGATAGTTAGCTTCGCCGGTTTGGAATTTAGACCAACTATTTTGCAAATGCCGCAGGGCCTGCAAACTTATTGTGGTGGCAGTATTGTAGTCACCTATTCGAATTGTCAAAGAGTAATTTTATACAGTACGTGCCTTAATTATACAGTTTAGCAAAAAAAATGTCTTCAATATATTTTAATATAAATAGCAATCAGTAAGTCGCCATTGTGAAAGAGCCTTTGTTGAGAATTTTCTTTTGATCCAAATAAATAAATAATATTGGACTGACGTGGGCCACTTTTGATTTTGATGTCTTAATGTGTCAAAAGGTTGCGAAGTTTGAAAACTAGCTAACACATTAAATACAGTTAATATTATTTTTCTTCTGATGGTGGGTGCCATGGGCTCTACATCCTGAACCGGGACCCCAATTTACTCAATCCTACGACTGACGCATTATTGTCTATGCTCATTTATATAGCACATACAATCATAAGAACAGGAAATGACAGTCAATAAATCAGTTTGGTTTTTCAACAACGTAGTCAATATAAATGCGCGCAAGTTCACTTAACATTAAACCTAAATTCAAATAATAATGTAAACCTTCCAACCCAACATAAAACTTTTTGTGATAGTTCTTTATTAGTGCCATGTTTATTCAAACTTTATATTATCTACAATATAAAACCAATAAAATACCACCACTGTGTAATATTCCTCACTACCCAAAATTACCATATTACGCAAACTCAACGCAAACTCAACGCAACCTTATAAATAAGATAATCTTAACATCGGGATTACATTAGCATCTTCTATAACCCCCCGATAATATTATAGCTAAGGTTAAGGGCAGTGTGCTGTTCTACAGTAGTGTTTTCCATATGTTATTCCGTCAAGCCCTGGGATTTCGAGGTAAAATTAAGGACATCCTGTGTATTTTTAACAATTTTTATATTTTTAAATAAATCCACTTGAATTATTAAGTTTTCCGTACTCAGCGCCATATTATAAAGCTCTGATTTAACCCTTCTGTGGTAACCGAGTAACATGCTACCCTTCGCCATATTGGATAAATAACAATTTTTATTAGTAAGGAAATACACTATAAAGTAATTATAAAATAATATTCTACACGTAAATTATCATAATTTAATTATATCAGTCATCATATAACATCAAATTGTATCGAATAGATACATATTTTTTAATGTTAATATTATTTAAGTTGAATAGCTCCATAGGCGACTTTAAATTATGGTGTGTGTTTATCTCACTTAATTGGATGTACCACCACACTGGGCCCTCAGACTAGAGCCCTGTCACTCCCGCCTCCATGGAGCCATAGTGGGTACCACAACATATCTTGAGCACTATGGTCACAAGTCATGATGGGTTGGAAGATAATGATCTCAGCACTCTTCTCATAGTTTAAGATGACAATTTACTTTTGATATTAATTATATCACTAAATAAGCAAATATGCATTAAAATCATTTTTATTGTAGAACATAATATACGTATATATTCTTTTTACAACTACAAAATGACATGAGATCTAATGACAGTAGTGTAGGCGGTAACATAGTTGAAAAAATTACAAACACCCAGGCTTTGAGAAAATCACGCAAATATATTGTGGTCACCGGGTCGAACCCGGAGCCCCCGGGTGAAAGGGCCCAGCGCCTTGATATGCAATGGACTGCGAGGGCCGCGATGATCAATTTGACGAATCATTCATACTCATTTGAAGCAAAGACAGTAAATGTTTATACTATTTTATAACATTTAGATATCATATTTATTTCTTTAAAATTCATCTAAAATGTATCGTTTAAATACTAAGTGTTGTTTGAAACTAAACAACTTGTTTATAAGTAGGTATACATAGGATAATAAAAATAAAATTTAAATAGGTAGGTAATAAAAAAGCTCTATAAAAAGCTATGTACGTAAATCATGTGTAGTGATTCTGTTCATAGAGACTGCTCAATGAAACGGAAAAAAACTGTACATACGTATAAGTTTTTATTAACATCATTATTATTTTAATATGATAATATTTTTTATCATTTTTTACATGCATAAATTTATCAATGAAATAATTTCGCCCATTTTTTTTACGATTTGAGCTTTTGCAATTTAATAAAGACGGTATCTTTTTATATTGTGTATTATTTATTTAAAAGCGCCGCCACGTTTACAAAAAAGCTAATGTATTTAAAACTATTAAATTAGAAATAATCAGATATTAATAATGAAATACAATGTGGAAAATCAACTCAATTTTCTGATTTAATTGCACACGAAAAATCAATTGGAAACATGTGTTGCGACCATTAAAAGAAATAATTACAAGATAAAAAGAACTTTTTATATACAACGTTTTTAAATTTTCTGTTGAATCATATAAACTTGACTTGACTAGCTTAAACGATCAAAAAAAATTGTACTTGATAGAAATAATACTGAAATGTCATATTGATTTCCATAGTAACGCACGTATATATTAATAATTTAGTTACTAGGACCCCAGACCTCTAGCAACCAATAATGGTGTCGAAATAACTTATCATACAAAACAGAATTAACTGAAAAAGAATTCAATTCTACTTGAATATGGCTAAAAGTATTACAAAAATGCATTGGCATCGTGTTCTGATATATTCTAAAAGTTTCAAATGTCTAATCGGGAAGTTAGTTAAAAATCGATTGCAAGATTTGTACCAGACAAATAAGAATACGAGCTAAGAAAAACGTTGTAAAATGTATATAAACCAATATAATATAATGGATATTATGTATAAGACTTACTTTTAGGCACGCAGACATAGGGAAGGTTTTCGATTCCGGTATATAGGTGAATTACTTATTCTTCCATGACAAACGCTCATGACCATGATGATTTGGTTGTCTAACAGCCTTTGCAATGAGTTGACCTCACTTCAATGGGCATTCTACGACACGCAAGGCCTGTGGTCACTGGAAGTTCCGTATCACTCTAATAAATGTCTAATATCACGTAATAATTGGTGCAATCTTCTGGGGCATCTAATGTTTGCTTTATTATTATGATGCGGCATGACTAAAAAAAAGAACAGTGCGGACGACACAAATGGACACTGACGATCGTAATAAGTATTATAACCACTTGTGTATGTGATAGCTCGTAATAACTTGTAGGTAAGCACCCTTTGTTATACCTGCAGGCCAAATTTGTATCACTAGACTCAAATTGCTGAGTATCTGGGTATAGGAAATATATCAGGAAAAGTCTGCTGGCAGTGTTAACACGCGATAATTTTTGTTATTTCGATAAAGCTAGTGTATTTTACGAAAGTTTCATTGGTATTGTGTTAATATATTTTTTTTATTTCGAAAAATTACGAAACTTTAATACAAAACAGTGAATGTGTTAAGAAGCTTGTGAACGAAATGTATATATGTGATAAAGTAATTAATTGAAACACGCAAGAGTGATGAAGCGTGGGTGTTCTAGTTTTGCGGCCGCGCAACAAAGACGCAAACCCGCATGAAAATTTGGCATCCGTCAGAAAGAGACAGTTTATTGTTACCCGTGCATACCTTCAGCAGAAACAGAGAGTGCGCGTGTGCTGAGCTGTGCTGTGCACATATAATATAATAACATATTATATAATGTTATTTATGACATGATAAATGAGGAATTTTGCGTGCTTACATGCCACAAAACAGATAAGTTCTGAGTTCCATGTTACATGCATATAAATTTTAAAACAATAAATCTTTTTTTTTCAGGTGTACTGAGTGCACGGGATGCGAGCTGCCCACGGATCTGCCCTGCGGCACTTCAAACAGACCCTGTCTGTGGATCGGATGGACTTATCTACCCATCATTGTGTGATATGAGGAAAAAGACGTGCGGGAAAGGTAAACTAATTCTTCAAAAATAATATGTTTTCTTCTTCTTCTTCTATCGTCATGATTTAAAAAATATTATAGAACATATTTCACAATAACATTATGTGGCTTAAAATCATATAATACTAACTAGAGATTGCAATACCGGTATTTCAAAACCGGTATTTCAGTATTTATCAATACCGAAATACCGGTTTTAAAAATCCAAAATTTTTGGTATTAAGAAATCACACTCGTTTACGTTTTTGACGACGAATTTAATGTTATTTCTTCATTAGTTTGTACTGTATTTCCTATTCAATTGAGTGTATAAGTTATGTGCTGATAAAATTCAAAATATTGACTGAATGAAATAATAAAACACAATTCATTTAATATACCCTTTTATAAAATTGTCTCGATAAATTAACATACTGATATTATCTCGAAATAAAAAAACATCCCTGACAAATGTTTAATTATTTTATAATATCTAACATTATTGTTATATCGTCGGTGTTTTGTAAAAAGGGCGAATTAACCAAAATGCTACTTTACAGGAGGAGGGTTTTTAACTTTTGACATTTATTTGTTTTTTACCTGTAGATGATTATAAATATTTAACAAGTTTATAATAAAGCTTAGAAAAAATACTGTCTTTATAATAGGTATTATTATATAATATTTTAAAAGGCCTAATATGTCACATTTGCTTTTTATTTCGTAATTTTAATTAATTTAATTTTAGTCGATTATCGTTTTTAAGTACTTTCCTGTGAAGATAAAAATTCGCCGTTTTTACACAACAAAGCTAGTGGGGTACATATTGTATTTTCATCAAAATCTTGATTTCGCCAAAATGGTTGATTCGCCCTTTTTACAAAACACCGACGATATGTTGAATTGAAGAAGCTTTTCCTGCGGCTGTGCTTATTTACACTTAATGAACTAGCCTTTTTGAGGGCTTTAGTTGAAATTATCATTATATTCTATTTGTTAAAATCACCAATAATTCTACAATATTGTGATTAATGCTCATTTTTTCACCATAATAAATGTAGGTAGATAGATTTTTTCTATAAAATTATGTTTTTAAAAAGATTATAATAGCTATATTTACCGATAAGTACTTATATTTTAACGAATACCGGTATTAATACCGGTATTGATATTATCATTCGGTATTGCAATCCCTAATACTAACCACATCGCCTGTGAATATCGTAAAATGTGTACTGAAAGGAAATAGTTATCAAGTCAATTCAATCATGTTTAACACAAAAGCCAATTTCTTTGTTTTCAAAATTTATCAAGGATCTCATCACTTAGTTAGCTAAATGACTTTTCTTTCTCTTATCAGATCTTCTCTACGAGTGGCTTAAAAATAAATTCATTAGGCACATTTGAGCAACCGAAGTTTTGGGAAGCTTCTTTTATTTGGCACTTTTGGCTACACCCGATTAAAAATGGGTTTGCTATCAGACGATTTCATTGGTAGAATATTTAAAACTTATATACACACTATGGGCATCTTAAAGATGTCGTACAGCACCAGGGAGAATGAAGTAACTATCTATAGCTAAGGGGTTCATCCATATATGACATCGAGTCATAAGGACGATGGAAGGCTCTGATATAATCTGTTGATTTGTGATGAAGCTGTAAGGGGGATTGTAGAAAATGTATTTTTTTAAGAACGAAATATTCGGTGATAACATTATACTGAAATCTATCATTTTTAACCCACGTGAGTTAAAAAATGTCATGCTAATTTAGATAGATAAATGGCATAGGATGTCATGTTAAAATTTCGGGTTAAAATCCAGAGTCTGGCAACATAATTCACGTGTTGTTTTTTAGTGTGTATTTGGATCCAGAGTATGGACTTAATCGATTGAACAAGTGGCAAATATCCGTTTCTCGTATAAACAAAACTATGTTAATATAATCTTCACTCTATGGGGACCCATAATAATATATTCTTAGGATGGTAAAAAAATCGGAAGGGCAAAAGATTTTGTGACAAAGTGTGACGATTTTAGATGTCTTCATATCAGATATAACCAACATTGTGTGAAGTTATTTCTTGACAATCAATTAAGATATTATAATACCAAAGAGATTTCACAAAGCCAAGAGTTATATATAGTAGTCGAACAATTCCTTGAAATTGCGCCGATTGGGATGTATTCTACTACGCACGAATTAAATAGGGTAAATTTAATTATCCTGTTGGGTCACTACTGTGGTGTTCGATGTGTGGGTTGAGGTCGTTGAGGATGATGATGAATAAGTCGTAAATGGCGTATGCAGGAGCTAGTTTTATTGGCAGCGTAATTGTCGGTACAATAGATGTTACAGCAGTTCAGATTACAACGACAGTACATGATAGGTACGGAGCCGAGGTCCGCACCTTGGTACAATCAGATGTTGAGCGAAACGATATCGAGACTGCGATGGTAACAGACTAGAAACGTATCTTCGAGTGACATTTTGATAAATTATTCTTCGTTATTTATACAGTCAAAAGTAATACATAAACTTTATATTCTAGTACATAATTATCATGAAGGAGTCAGCAGATTAAATTCGAGTAGTTTATTTATTATTACAGTCGTGATGTAATATGATACTATGGAAATAGATATTTGAATACATTTCCATTGCGATAGTGTATTTCATATCGCTATTCGATCCGCTGATACAGATAAAGTTGTTTTCTAGAATATGATTCGCTGGGAATGGTTGAATAATTTGATACATTAAAATATATATATGAGCACTAATACACTGACAACTACAATCCTATATTGCACTAACATGGAGCCTATTGCATCGTTTTCTCCCGCTCGGCGTCACTCTAACTACGTCATATTTTCTGTCAAAACTATTGAAATTAACACGTATTTGGTATGTTTACAGTAAAGTATGCCTTTTTGTTATCAGGAATAAAGCTGGCAGCGGACCCTGGCCTCTGCGTGCGAGCGCAGGGATCAAAGTGTGAGCATAGATGCTCAGCAGAGCGAGATCCTGTCTGCGGCACGGATGGCAGGACATACCTCAATCGCTGCATGCTTCAGGTCGAAGTTTGCAGGTAAACATAATATTATAATTACCATAATATAATATACAGACTTTTTTAATATCTGGGTAAGGTTATTTTATGTACGCGCGTTATAAGTTATACTTCTTTGGCGTTACAAAACAAAAAATTCTGATAAACTAGATTCTTTAACTAGCTGTTAATTATATTGTTAAATTACACACTCAAGAAAAAGGACCGCTTATTGGAACGCCGTTGGTTTATTTCCATACACTTTAACTTATATTACTAAATTATATAATGGTTTCTCGTTATTTTTATTTCTAAAGTACCAACTGTCACTGTGACGTTTAATAGTTTGACAACGTAAGGAATTGCAAATGGCCGACAATAATAAATTCGCTGCCTAGGTAACGGAACAATTATTCTAAACTATAATAATATTATACTGTATTGATACTGATACTGATACGATTGCAGTATCATACTGTGGCGTAAGGGTAGTGCGTTCGGCTGATAATCGAATAATCGGTGGTTCGAATCCAATCGAGTGCGTTTTTTTCGTGTGAAAAAAATTATTATGTGTTACATATTGTTACACGCCAAAAATACACTCTGATCTGATTTCCCGAACGCGCCAAAAGAAGTATAACTTCAAAATTCGCTTCCTTGCAATCACAGTAGACATTTTATCGATATTTTTCTGTTTCACACTCATGTGGGTCTATTCTATACACAAGGCGGTTATCGGTGGCTATTGACGGTAGTTTATCATATTTGTTATCATTGTTACAATAAGTTAACCGTCTAAAATTTAAACTGTCAAAAGGTGTTATATTTTAACAGTCCCTGTCTTATCTGTGTTCATTTTTAAAGTGAGATAGGCAGCTTAGACTGCTAACTTATTTTAACAATTGTGTCGCTAGATTTCAAAATCAGCCAAGTCCACCTTTAGGTATTTTTGACTTTTTTGTGAATTGCTGAAGAACTACTGCTTTTTAACATTTATGCATTATCGAAATGTGGAACTTATTAATTTTAAATATTCTATAATTGAAAAAATATAAACTTTCACCCTTAGTGACTGTGTACTTGAGAAAACAAAATGCTGTTTTTCTCCTATTCATCTATTATGGACTTGGCTGATTTTGAAATCCAGTGACACAATTATACTTACCTCAATACATAAATATAATAAACTACTATGCTTTTTATTAGGTTTTTCCAAGAACTATTGAGCCACTCTTCGGAAAAATAGCTCTTTTGCGATAGTTTTATTTTTCCGAAGAAATGCTTAATAATTACTGTCAGATTATAAAATATATCTACGAGTAATCTATCTGTAAAAGAAATAAATACTTACAAATAATGTAATGATTATTTTAAAGGGTTGGAGTAGGCCTTTCCCATGTGGGCGCATGTAACAACATCTCGGCCCATCGCGAGAACTGCCCTGTTGACTGCGGCCAGGCCCCCCTAGATGGACCAATTTGCGGAAGCGATGGAAACGTCTACAAGAATACATGTCAGATGAAGTTGCTTACATGCGGGTAAATTAATTTATATTTTAATTTAAAATGTGCTTATCTTGTTTTATTACAGGAATTAAATTTATGTATATCGGATAATGGCAAAACTAATTTGAGGAAGACACTGCAGTGCAGGAAGGTGGGGTATCTATTTATATAGATACTACCTGTATCCCTTGCTTAAAATAAATCGCAAATCGCGATCGGCGATATTCTGAGGAGGTTTTGGAATAAAACTAAATAACAATACATCATTTGAAAACACGGCAGAGAAATATATATCCATTAGAAAATAACTTTTGAAAAAAATACGACACCCAACAGGATTCGCACCCTTGTGCTCTTGACTACTAAACTATGAGTGTTTTTTATAATTGTGGCAAAGTGGACTGTTGATGGATGTCGTATTTCTTTCAAAAAGTTGTTTTCTAGTCACTATATAACATTTCTCTGACGTGTCTTAAAATTATATATGTTCAATATAGAATGCTACATTCTTAAATCTTGTGAATTGATAGCGACAAGCAAAAAGGAGGCAACTAACGTTTTGGGTATTTTGAGTTATGAATGGGAACTTGTTAAAAAAATCCAAATTTCAATTTGCCAAAAGATCCAAGTTAAATTCGGTCTAGTTCCGTTAACGGCCTACGTGCGCCGTAGGTCAAAATGGAGCTTTTAAGGTATTTTTAAATCATAAGCCTGGACATTCCTTAAACGTTGTAGATAATCTATTTATGTCATTTAGAAGCCTTATTATCCTTTATATTTATTTTAAACATTTGATGACTGCATAAAGTATTTTTATTACATAAAATAGTATTATTTTAAGCCTCTCGATCTAATGTTTTAGAATATAGTCATATTTCAGTACATCCATGTGTGTTTTTAAGCGCATTTATAAAACCATTAGTAAAATTTATGTCGACATTATTATAGTGAAATATTTACAATAAAAAAATATATTGATAATCTCTGTGATCCCAAATTTGACAAGAATTGTGCATTTTATTATTCAAAAAATGGGCACGATTAACACATTTCAAGATAATTCTAAAGATACTGATTATAAGCTATGTCTTGGACCATTCAAATGTTGAATTCAACTTTGTTGGTCATCTGGTCATACGTATTTGTTTTTATTGAACTAAGACTACAATTATTTACAGATGGTGTTGGTTAGTTTTTAAAAATCAATTAAACCTTGCCTAAACCAAACTATAATAGATTTGGTATATTTTGGCCGATATGACAAAATTATGCACACTTTTTCATTCATACTATTATCTGTTTTCATTGAATTAGAAATACATATTATTACACATGTTGTTGGTTATTTTTTTAATTCATTAAGCCCTGCCTAAATCAAACTATAATAGATAAAAATATTATTCTATCAAAAAAAAACAAAACTTATGTATGATGTAATGGCGTAATTTTAGATATTTTATGGATAGATGAGAGTTTTTTGACTATTATCTATTATGGTTGGGTGTCTATTATGGCAGTGTTTAATTAAATTTTAAAAACTAACCAACACCATCCTGTAAATTTTAGTCTTAGTTTAATGAAAACAAATACGTATGACTGACAAAGTTTAATCTGCACTATTTATGGCGGATATTAATAGCCTACCTCCACCCTTCGCTACTTGTAGGTACCTATACTTATTGATTTATTTCAAAGAACTTCTCCTCCTCGAAGAAGTCCTCGACATTTTTTTGTTTTCATTTAGCACTATTCAGTATAACATGTATTTACCATAAGGCATACAGATAGAAATTTGAAAGCAGATCTAAAAATAGCGTAAGGTTATACAAAAATCATTGCCGCCCTTCAAGTAACTGCCACCTCTATGCGAAGCTTAATACAAATACCCCCACGGGACGTTACTGATCCTGAATACTTCGTAAAACTGTACAAAATACTATTGTTTTTGTCATAAATAATTGAACAAATGAGTTTGTTGAATTTTCCAGACAAGGAGTTGTGAGGACGAACAAGAAGTATTGCCAGACAACCAGACACTGCAGAGAATCCTGCTGGAGGGTAGCCAGGCCAACATGCGGATCAGATGGTCAACTCTACTCCAACGCATGTAGTATGAAGGCGAAAAATTGCGGGTAAATCAACTATTCATTTATAATCAAATTTATAAAATCAGAAGGTGTCATTCAATAAATTATTAGTGAAACAATAGTTAACTATATACCTATAATCATGGCCCCCACAAGGGGGGGGGGGCTGACAGGGCTCTAGCCGAAGGGCCCGGGCTCAGGGGGGTCCGGCGTGGCGAGTCAATCAGATATCGCGGCGAAAATATGAACTCTGCCATTCTTGGGGGTGTTGGCTTGTGTGTCTCTGATAATTACCTTAGGAATCGAGGACATCCGTTGTTTGTAGAACTAACCTGCCATTAGTAATGCCAATTGGGAGGGCAATAACCATGTTTAATAAAATCGCTTCGGATATTGATATATTCCACTTACGTGAGGGTGAATCTAGGTGGACGTTGTTTTTTAAATTCTTAAAATAGGGTCTGCTTAACTCATCCGGTGTACTTCCTTGTACCTATATACTTAATATTTTTTGTATTTACACATTTATACTGTACATAAAACTGTTTTAATAATATTTCTTTGTTTCTAAATGTCACGTTGTGAACGTCTTAAACTTATAATTTGTAATGTCCACAATATGTAAAATAAATAAATAAATTGAAATTGAATTGAATTGAAAATGTGAGATAAACACACATTTCAAATTTGCTCTAATAGTAAAAAAAGTTGCCTGCGGCGCTACTTATTTCACGAAGGGATTATTAACATTTAAAAAATGAAGTTGTAAGATAAAATCTTTGATTGTTTTGTGTTAATACTCGACAACTCCATAATTCAAGTAGATGTATTAAAACTACAAAAAATCAGTAAAAATAAACAATTTTGAAGATGTTTCTGTTGTGCGTCACACATGCCATTTAACTTAGAGATAGGTAGGGGGGCCCGCCAAAGATCCTGGCCGGGGGGCCCGCTTTTGGATGTGGGGGCCATGCCTATAATACTCGTAGATACTCAGTCTAAATAATTAAGATTTTTATCGTTGAATATTTTGTTCATTTGGCGAATTAAATTATAACATAATACGTAGTATCAATCGGTCCGACCGTTAATTGGACCGGTCGGCTATTGCGACTTGGTATTTACGAGGGAAAATTTTCTCAACAAAAAACCACACTTTCTCAAAAACTCAGCCTTTAAAATGTTTGCGGCATTTTACGGCGAGCGAGAAGGTCTTTTCTTATCGAGAATTGACAGTAATACATTATATCGAAGTACGAACCAAAGAACCACGCACACTCTAGTGCACGCCAACCAAGGTCTTGGGAAGTTGCTCCTGGGATACTTTCGGTACAACTTTGAAGGGCACCTAACGTTCGTTACGCCACGCTATATGCCTGCATAACAGGTATGGAGACGTGGCTGGTGGTGGAGGGAAAAGCAAGTATCAATTTCCCTTAGCCAAAGTACTATGTACATAATTGTCACTGTTCTGGCAGAAGACCCTAATTCGAAAAAATGACATATTGAGTTAGTTATACCAAAATGTTCCTTATTTCAAACTTGACCGTCTGGAAACCTTCTTAATAAATAAACAGTCTTTATTTTAAAGTCATCCTTTTTACGATCACCTAATAAACTCACATGATAGACCATTTCAAACATTTTAACAACTTCAAAGTCAAATTACTCAAAACTAGTATTCTCCAGTTAGTGTGTTCTGCCAGAACAGAGACGAATTGTGTTTTATTTCAATTAATATAATGTATTTACAACAAGAATTGACAGTTAACACTATACAAAAAAAAAACTTATGTATTGGCTACCAGGCCATATGACGAAACTGTAAAATATGCGATAGTGCTAGTAATAGATATGGTAAATTGTTTGTAGAAAATGATGTGATAATAAATGGTAATAATTTGAAGGAGATATGCAATCGAAAATTTTTATTTTTTGCAAAAAAGTTACCGCATTGCACTAAATTTATTATTTTTTTAAAGGAGACACTCTAATCCTGTTATATAATTATGTAGTGAAATATAGTTGTCAATAAATAATTATTTTTGTTCTGGTATGTAATAGTTAATATTCATATTCGTCAATACCATGGTGATCACGGGTATTGTTTTAAGTGCTTGACACACAGCTAAAATACAAAATTAAATATAATATGTAAATATTAAATATCAACTGTTCGTTTACCAATTCAGAAAGCACGTGTTCGAAGTTCCGATGGCCTTCTGCGTGTCTCAAGAGCGTACCTCAGGGTCGGTCGTGGCTCCATGCCCTTCCTCGTGCGCTGGAGCGAGGGACAAACCAGTTTGCGGCTCTGATGAAAACGTCTACAGGAACGAGTGCGAAATGCAAATGCTTAATTGCGGGTAACAAATAATATTTAATTAATAATGTTATATTTCGTATACTGTATTCTGATATTTTGTGACGTTAAAACTGTGATTGTATAATATTAACAGATATTTATGTAATTTTTATGGTTTCATCAGCTATGGAATACGATATCTGAGTAGAGTGTTACCAATTATTGTCACTGACAAAATTACATTAGGTAATATGCTATGAAGATAAGCTAGCTGTGTGAAAAAATGAATAATTTATAAAAATCAAAAAATATATATTTACCTATATCTAAATATTATACTTGGGGGTAGGCAGTCATGCGTCATATCATCATCATCAGCCTGAATCTATCCACTGCTGGATGAAGGCCTCTCCAAGCTGATTCCACTTCTCTCGGTCATATGCGTTGCATTGCCACGTACTTCCGCAGAATTTTATCATTTCATCAATCCAGCGGCCTCTAGGTCTAACGTGCGGACTTTTTGTACCTCTTGGATACCACTGGATGACTAAATTTGTCCAACGATTGTCCCTTCTTCGAGCTATGTATCCAGCCCATTTCCATTGGCAAACTCTATTACATCGCAAACTCTTGTCTATTTCCTTATCCACTCATTCCTATTTTTGTCCTTTCTAGCATGCACCTCTTCATACCACGCTGTGCTACTCTAAGTTTCTCGATCACTCTTTTACTTAGGGTCCATGTTTCACACGCATATCTGATTACGGGAAGCACACACTGGTTGAACACTTTGCGCTTTAGGCACAGTGGGAGGTCACTTTTAAAGACATTAGGCAGGTGGCCAGAAGCACTCCAGCCTAGCTTTACTCTGCGAACAATTTCATCAAATATACATCCATCTATAAACACTTGTTGTCCCATATGTTGTCATAATATATGGACGGCATTATTATAAAGGGCATCGAGCAAAGAAACAAATACACACAATTGAGAGCGGGAGAAAGTGGCGGTTTTCAATGAAGCAAACGATATAACTGTCACTTCAATAAAGTAACGACATCTTAGTTTAAAAAACAATCAAAGCATAAAAATTCCTAACAACATTACTATTATAATATTTTAAGAACCATTATAATACATACTGTAATTAAGGTTTTCCGCACAAACACTTTTTTATAAGGGTGCCTCCAAACCCGTCATCGCCACAGACATTCACGTACTTAAAATCATCTTTGTATGCATGTCCGGAAACCTACGGACCGAAGTCCTACACCGTGAAATGTTGTTTCGGAAATATATGGCCGAATATTAAAGACTGTCCAACCTCTTTGGCTCGTATAGTACTGACATAAAATTCATGTCTAAATAAAACACTGTTCTTGTTGGTTTACACTTTAGAGGAAGCCAGCAGGAAAGAATTTTTTGAAAATAGCCGATATATACTGGATTATTTGTTAGGTTAGGTTAGGTTTTCATTCCTGAAATTCATGAATTTTGCCAAAATCAGCTATGAAAATTGAATTTGTTCATATTGAATCTAATAAAGTTGGAGACTGTGTAGTATACGGTCATCTCTTTCGGATAAGAAAGCTCACAGCAAACTGTGGCACGGTGAAATGTTTACATACAATTTACATGTAACCCACTGTATGAGGGTAGTTTTCGTGTTAATGATTTAATTCTCAGGATATAGTGTATATTATATTTGTAAATTTAAAAATTTTTGGTGTATGTTTATAAAGAAAAAAAATACATAGAATTCGAAACTAAAACTGAAAAGGTACAACATTCTAAGTCTGCTTAAGGGCAGAATTTTACTTAGGGACGTCACTGTATATTCGTTAAGTAACTAAAAATGTATACAATATGAAATTTCTATTCAGTATAAGGTAGTTATAAAAATATTATTTATCTATCTTCCACTGGGGTTGCGTCTGTGATAGAGAAAGTTCATAATAAAGATGATAAAATAATTTTACAATGCTCTTCAACAAAAGAATATTATGATATATTTCGTCACTCCAGTACTAACGTAACATAAAAATGGTGATATTAATTATTAGTTTTTAGTTAGTTATGTAATCGGAATTCAAGCGATACTACTAATAAAATATAGCGATGTAGGGAAGATAAGACAAAACTGATGAAAACTAACAATAGTAATTAATATTTCATTTACGGTAAGATAGAAACAGTGTTGCCATATTTTTATATGCTGATTATAGTACAAAGGCGTAAAAATTATAGTATTTCTGAAAAATATATAGTACAGAAACATTTTTCGTCTTGATTCCTTTAAAATTATAGTATTTTGGTATATATGGCGTAAAATTATAGTATTTTCCATTTTTCGCGAAATCTAAATTATAGTATTTTACTATAATTATAGTACGGTTGGCATCACTGGATAGAAACAGCATGACTAATAATATTATTATTATCTAAATTACAATAATTATTCATCTAGCGACAAAATTTAATAACTTTGGCGATTTGTGTTCATTTAACTTTGCTTCATTTTACATAGATGGCAGTATTTCACTTTTACTTAACATTATCGAATATTCAAACCTTTTACCTCTACGCCGTAGCACCTGAAACGTACAAGGAATTCTATTTGTTTGATTATAATTTGAAACGGTTGATAATTATTTTTTTTAGATAATATGGTAACTATTCAGAGATTCTCAGTATTGTAATGATATTATATTATAGTATATCACAATTTAATTTATGTTTCATAGAGTGAGCAGTCGAAAGCGAGTGACAAAAGTTGAAATGGAGAAGTGCCGGGCAAAACTCAGCAAGTGCTTGAAGGTGAAATGTGGTGCCAGCTTGGAGCCAGTCTGCGGGACTGATGCTGCGACATACCAGAACCTTTGCCACCTGAAAGTAGCTACTTGCTTGTAAGTATTTTCAAAAACATTTTCCATATTTTTTTCTAGTGGGTAGGTATATGCATAAGATGTTTTCTAAATATGCATGTTCAATATATAAAATGTTAAATTCTAAAATCTTGTGAATTATTTGTTGAATAAAAGAAATAGTTTATTAAATTATTAGCAAGTGCAAGCAGGTTATAAAAACTAAATATTTGGGGTAATCCGTGTCGTCGGTTAGCAATTAAAGCATGATAGCCAACATTAGATAAGAATTTTATGTAAAAACTACTAGGTGAAGTATTATTAATTAAGTAGGATGCCCGTAGCATAATTTTATTGGAAAAGTATTTTTCGTATTTTTCTTCTAAAAAAGGATTTTTTCTAGTGAATATATGCATGAGATATTTTCAAATTATATATATATAAACTAACTATTAAGTAATATTATATAGTAATAGGAGGACACCGTACTAACGCACATTAAATTAATGTTAAGATGTTTTTCTTATTGTAAGTATATTTTTCATTTTTTAATGCTTTTAGATACCTACGTAGTGATTATTTCAAACACTTTCTAATGTAAATTATCTTTGATTGCATGCTCTGTATTTTATTTCTGGATCTCCTCAGTAGATTTGCATTAAACCAACACTTCGCCTTAAGGATAATTATTACAAGATAAAAAGAACTTTTTATATACAACGTTTTCAAATTTTCTGTTGAATCATATAAACTTGACTTGACTTGACTAGCTTAAACGATCAAAAAAATTTGTATTTGATAGAAATAATACTGAAATGTCATTTTGACACTCATATTGATCTCCATAGTAACGCACGTAGGTATATATTAATAATTTAGTTGTTAGGACCCTAGCAACCAATAATAGTGGATTGGATTACGGATTTCTTCCGAAATAACTTTTCATACAAAACAGAATTAACTGAAAATAAATTCAATTCTACTTAAATATGGCTAAACGTTTTAAAAAAATACATTCTAAACTCTTCTGTTCTGATATATTCTAAAAGTTACAAATGTCTAGCTAGTCGGGAAGTTAGTTAAAAATTGATTGCAAGATTTGTACTGGATAAACAACCACCGGACAAATAAGAATACGACCTAATAAAAACGTTGTAAAATTGTAAGCATTCTACTATATGATAGTAATGCCACTTTATGAAAACATCTAATAAGATTTAGATTGCGAATTGGATAGTGGGTAGTGGTTTAATAAATTTATTCGAAGATTTCAAAGAGACATTTGAATTATTCATAATTTAAAAAAACACTTTATAATTTAAAAAATATTGTTTCTAAATAAAAAAAATTGTAAGATTGAAAATGGTTTTCATTTATTTCAAAACGAGCTTGAGTATTTTGATAAAACTGTACGTACTTAGTGTTTATTATATTTATTTAGTTATATTTAGATTTTAACCGACTTAAATAAATTTATTTTAAATTCCATCGTATACCTAGTATATCATCACGATTCGTATTTCCTGCAAGAGCTAGAGGTGTTCTCCATCATTTTCAATGTTGTATATTGAATATTATGTTTGTTTTACAGGAAAGGCGTACAGCTTGCCCATGTTGGAAATTGCACGGAGCTCATGAGACCAGATTCTTGCCCAACTTCATGCGAAAACGAAATTTCTTCTACACCAGTTTGCGGGTCGGATGGAAACGTTTATAAGTAAGAAATAAAGAATTTGTATATTATTTTATATATATTATTTATTCTACTGTTAGTGCGGTTTTCTATTGAAGGTTGACCACCATCTTGCAGTACACCTCCCTAATCTAGGCTAGTCGTATGAGATTCCCAATTCCTTTGACAGTAGAATTCATCCGTAAGTTACGTTATAGAGTTTTAGGTAGTTGTGACGACCCCCCCCTACCCTCTTCATCCATTGTCTCATTTAAGGGATCTAGTTTCAAGAACCAATACATATGGTGTTCGTACAGGTGATAGATAATACGGTTACATGTAAGTTGTACGTATGCAGTTCATCGTGGGACACTTATTGGTGCGCTGCAGTACGTGAAACATCAGTTCGTATAACATTTTATCAAATGACGAGTTCTTCGTTGAACATTTCACCGTGGAATACATTTGTAGGTATCTTACAAAATGTGGAGATAGTTTGCAAATAGTACTGTTCCAATTAGATTAACTCTAACCTAACCTAATCTAACTTAGTAAAGACATCTCATAAAATTCGCCACATGTTGTAGCATACGTACAAATATACTCCACGGTGAAATGTTCAACGAAGAACTCGTCATTTGATTAAATGTTACACGAACACTTAACGAAGATAATACAGGATTTACTGCCAAAAGTTGGTAAGTCTCGAAATCATGTTATGGAATAATTGCAATTTAGAGTTTGACATGCCCTCTAAAATCAGTCATAATGCTATTTTTTGTGCTATATGTACATGTTCTATATATCGGATGACCTTGATTTTTTTCTAGCATACATATTTATTAATAGACACATAATCCGTCGTTAACTCTAAATACCTAAATTATCGACTTACCAGCTTTTATAGAACTTTTTAGAATATGTCATATTTTATGTGTAATGTAATATTGTATAAAATATGTAATAATATAAAACTAACAGAAACCAATTATTAAAAGCGATATAAATAAACGTGGATACTTCCGATATTATTTTTTAAATATTTATTGTAAAAAGGGGTCTATCAGATAATATAAATAGGGATATTTTTCTAATTTTTAAATAAAATACGGCAAAAAAAGATACTAGCGTTAAAACTAACCGGTTACAAATAACGCATAAAAAGCTACAATTAATTACAACGCCTCATTTCATCGTGATCTATTTCAATCTTATGTCTAAATTAAATAGACCTTTTTAACTCTTCCCTCTTTAAAATCCTTCGAGGACAATGATAGATTTTATTATAATTTGGGATTGGTTGTTGAATTTATTTATGAAATATAATTAAACTTTTATCAATGCTATAGGTCCGATTGCGAGATGCGAGTCGCGACTTGTGGACAGCGAGTTGTAGAGGCAAGCGCCATTCACTGCCGAGCTACTGCCAGGTGTAATGCTCCATGCCCTAGCGAAGGTCCAGTTGTATGCGGATCAGACATCAGGTTCTACAGGAACGACTGCGAGATGAAAAGGGACAATTGCGGGTAAGATTGATCATAACAGCACACAGTTATATATTATATTAATTTATCCAACCAATAAATATTTGAAAAATGAGTTGGTATAGTACAGATTATTTCATATTGTTTTGAAAATACGTCATAATTTTGAAAAACACTTTCTGAGAAAATATATTATAACCAATAGAAAAAATCTTTTTGAAAAAAGTAAGCCACCCCGGCAGAGAATCGAACCCTGCATCTCCCGGGTTTACGTCCCATCCGCGCATTACCTCTATGCTACGCAGTGACATACTTTTTTGAAAAAGATTTTTTCTATTGGTTATAATATATTTTTTCAGAAAGTGTTTTTCAAAATGATGTATATTTAATAATTAGAATGGTACATTCTTAAATCTTGTGAATTATTCGTTGAATAAAAGAAATAGTTAATCATATTGTTTTCTTTGACAATGGCAGAACCTATACTATTATTATCATCTAAGATTTGTGAAATTACAAAAAATATATCAAGATGTCGGATGGTATTTTAATCAATCGATAGCGGTATGTTAGATTCTTCATCCCCTAATAAAAGTCGGCCACCCCATCATAAGGGCGATCTTTTCTGTATCATCGGATACCGGAAACAGTTCAGTGGAACTGAACTCATACTTCAAGGAGGTTATTTACCATTGATCTTTCCTTGGATGGCACTTCAGGAAATGCTGTACTTTTGCCCTTTCATTATATGGTTGAGATACTGTAGTTTTCTGCATTTTTACTACACAAAATTTCTTTGTTCATTATCATTAGTTTGAATTTGGTAAAGGCTACCAAATCATTCTTAAATAGAAATAAATTGTTTTGCATCAATATTTATAGAAAAAAATGAACCAATTTTATAAAAAAAAATTTAACTGATTTATAGCATTCAATATCTAATTATCTACTATTATTTGACTAGCAAATATTACCACGTAGCGGTACCATATACTAATCTCTTGAATCTCTTGACACTCTAATCACTCGATATGCTACCACACTGTAAGCACCAGTCAAACTATTATAAGGGTATCATTTTTTTCTTTCACGACCCTATTAAAATAAATGATCCCTTCGATTTTTCAAATTTATTTTGTTAAATATTACTTCTATTCCCCCTGCTCTCTCTTACACATTTCCATATGTTTTCTCTCATGCGTTACAAATAATTCAAGACAAATATTATATAAGATAGTAAATTGAGAACATCAGTTGTTGTTTGCTCTTCTAAGGTTTAAAATTAATCAGCTATTAGTAATGCCAATTGTGAGGGCAAGAACCGTTTTCAACCAAATTGTTTCTGATATTGGTGAATATCAGTTGCGCTACTTGGGTGCTGCTTTATAAATTATTAAGATTTGGTTCATTTGATTTTGTATGCAATTGCTTAATAAACATTACGTATAAATTAATTATAAGTGTATAAATTATACTTTGTAATGTTCACTTAAAAAAAAATATGGGTGGGCACTAAAAAAAATGATCAATAATAATTATTAATATGACAATGTTGTTAAATTTATAGCCGACATGTGTTCGTGGTACCCTTGGCGCGATGCTTGGCTCGTTTCCAGTTCAGCGGCTGCGCCAGAATCTGCCCTGCTGAATATGACCCCGTCTGCGGAACAGACGACAAGACCTACTCCAACAGATGTTTCTTGGAAATGGAAAACTGCCGCTCTAGGTAAAACATAGGATAACTTTACCAAATAAAAGATGAGGAGAAATAAAAATAGAGCCTACATAACCTAAAAATGAAATAGTTTTAGGTGTTTTAATCTGAATTTATGTTTTTCAGAAATCACTTTGATTGGGTATATCAACTGTACTATGTTATATTGTTTATGGAAGGACATTGTATTATTTATAACATAATTATACTTAATATATAATTTAACGAAACATCAGGAACGGTTTAATTTGCTCAAATAAACAAGTTTATTTTTTTTACGAAATCATGCATAATCTTTAATAAACTATGCGGAATAAAAGATTCCTATATAATAGGTATATCCTGTGAATTGTATTTTATTTTAAATTGGTAATTTTGTTAATTCTGGAATCGTTAATCTACTCGTATATACTTTATGAGCAAATATATTTATTTCGTGTGTTATATTTTTAGGAGCCTGGTGCAATGGAAGCATCTCGGAAGCTGCGACCAACCTTTGGCCGAAGAACCCAAAAATTATCTTTACTGAAACGGACTGATGTCGTAGAAGTTTAAAACGTAAAAAAATAAAAAATACTCAAGTGGTTTTAAAATACAGAAATGGCGGTAATACGTATTCGAGTTTTGATCTTGATTCTAATGGATTTTGCAGTGTTACTAATGAGATGAATAATTATTATCATTGTAATATTTCACAACAATAATTTTCTTAATAGGAGATATTTAAAAATATAATTTATTCTCTATCTGTGCATTCATAAAAAAGGTTTTATTAAAAGTGAGTGGATCGCCATCTGTGCTATAAATGCTTTTTGTAGATTTTTATCAAAACAAACGATTTTTAATTTACTTTAAAATATGGAAAATATCGTTAGAAATAATATGAAACATACAAATAGTATATTTTCATATACTAATATGTTTTTTTAGAATTTTATCAATAAGGTTTTATATTTTTTTACTGTTTGCCATATTATAAGTCCCTAAAAATTAATGCAAAAATATGTATTCCTTTTTTTATATTTGCACTAGAATAATTAAATTATACAATTCATTTTATGAATTTCATATCACAACAATGAAAATGAATCTACTAGAAGCAAACCCAACAAAGTCCAAAAGCATCAAATGTTGATTTTCTTTTCCGTTGTTAATTTTTGGTGTGAATAATAATAGTTAATGTTTTGGGAGGAAAGATAACTTTATTTAGATGAAAAATTATCTTTGTTACAATTAATTTTACATAGTCCTGAAGTGTTTCTAAAATATATAGATTGGAGGAAAAGATGAAATCTGTGAGTAATGTTTTATAATTTCATGGATAAGTACTTAATCGTTAATAAATTCCCACATTAAAATGGATTTTGTAATTTAAAAAAAAAAATAATCAAAAATGTGTTGTCTTTGCTTTTAATAGGTTCAAATTACATATAAATTTTAATAGCGTAGGCCACAATCAAAATGTTATTCAATTGCATTTTTTCAAATACGCGGTTAGGTATGACTATATCATACTTATTATTTTTGTGTAATCGATTTAATATTTTGATATAAAAAATGACATAATTACTATGCGCTAATTTTTTTAATGTCAGTGAATGCATTTAAAACTATTTTTTTTAAGAAATGTGATTTTACTTAAAAAATGTGTTATTTTAGGTAAATTATTTATTCATCCAATTACGCTAGGGATTTTATTTATTTTCATAGCTTATTAATAAGTATTTTATAATTAATCTAAATGTGCCGTGATACGCGTAAGTTGCCAACTATTTCATTCAATGCTTTTGGCTTAATCCTTTAAATGAAACTCAATTTTCAAAAGGTACAAAGATGTTAAAAATATTTGATAACAGATTTTAAAAAATATTACTTAATATTATTTATTAATGAAAATTAAATACACGTAAAGAAATGGGCACTAACGAGTGGTGAACTGTATCAGTTTTATAACAATAAATATCGCCACCTAATTATCTTGAAATAAGTAAAAAAAAACCTCCCTTCCAATACATTATGACATATTTTGTTTGATTTCAAAATTAAGTATCTTTTCAATAATTTGAATTATCGACAATGCTAAGCCAAAGGAGCGTCAACGATCAAGTGTAACTTTACTTTTTTTATTGGTTTTATCATAATATATTATTGTAATCAACTAACTACCATGCAAAAATTGTTGTAACTTGGCAACAGAATAACTCTTGGGATACTGAAAATGAAATTCTAAATAATATAACCATATAGATAACTATTTTCGATATAAAATCACTTACGTCCTACTAGCACCTATAAAAATAATAACATTAGCCTCGCATAATTACTGCGCACTAAAAGAATTTTTGTCTGCGCATATTCATGGTAAAATAGCTTCACCTTAATAAATTACACATCGTATGTCGGAATGCATATAATGTTAGGAAGCTACGCACAAAAAGCCACTGTGACTAGCAATGTACTAAAATCTTACATATTCTGTCACTTTTTAACAAGGTCTACGAAAAATATTTTTAGCATCGATTATAAACGAAAATATGAAAAACTAGCAGTTTTAAATAATGTTTTATTATTATCAATACGGTTGAATTTTTCTCTCTCTAAATCTGTCATGTTAATATTCAGACAGAAATTCATCGCCATGTTAATTAAAAATACACAAATGAAAATAAATCAGATATCATACTTTATCACAGTGCATGAATTTTGAATTTGGAATCTCGCTAGTTTTGGAACTGTCATCATATTTTGATTTTTTTTAAATGTTATTTCACTTTAGCATAACTTGACACTCTATACATCTCAGACTTAGAAAAATGCGGTGGCGATATGTAGATTTTCATAATAAAAAATAGAGATGATTCACGTTAATTAATTAAATTGTTAAATAAATAATTAATAATTAATAATTTTGTTAAATCGTTACGATGATATTTATGCATATGTAAAAATCTATATAAAGATTGCTTCCATGATTAGTCTAGTTGTGAACAATGTTCTTTCAATTGACACTTAATTAGTTATTTAGATTATAGTATTATATACTTATACATATATACTACGTATTATACATAATTTTAAGTTCAACATTAATCATAGTTAGAAAATTAGGTATACGAAATTAATAAAAAAAAAATATCAGTCGATTCGAACATATTGTAATGAAAAAAATCGCTATAAATTGTTGTAAATAATTATTCTGTTAAGAAGTGTATTTAAATAAATATATTCTTTTCAATTATTTTGTTTTTTATTTGTACATAGTAATAATACAATAAAAATGCAATTGTTTATAAAATTTTACCACTTCACAAACACAACTTAACTGACTCAACGCTCAATATTTCATAAAACCACTCGTCGCTACTTCCAATGAAATAGTAAACAAAAAATCCCCAAATATGACTAGACTTATACATGCGGGTCTATTCTATACAAAAGGCTGCTTTCGTCTACTAAAACCGCTAACTAAGGTATGTTTGTATCAAATTATTAACACGTATTGTAACAATTATAATTAGCCGGTATTAATTGTTGCAATAAATGATATATTTTAACGGCATGCCCCCTGCTTGTGCTAAAATTTAGAGCATGAGCGATAGAGAGAGACAGTTTCGACTGATTAACTGATTACAATACAATTACAATTATAATATTTCAATATAAATTATCACGTTAGCACGTTAGCGGTCGATAGTCGCCTTTTGTATAGAATAGACCCGGTGGTACTATTTACGGTGTTTGCATAAATAAAGTGTTGTTGTACAAATGATTGTGAACAACTGTTTTAGTACAACTTTTAAACAATGTGAATATTTTGTTTACTATTATTAGGTATCTAAATAATACACAAGATGGCCGAGCGCTTACTGAATCGTTGAAGATTCCGGGTTTGAATCCAGGGTCTAACAAAATTCACATATTGTTTATTAATGTGTGTTTGGGACCAGAGTATGGGCTTGATAGATTGAGAAAAAGGTGGCTAACATGCATTTCTCATTAAAAAAACAAAAGTCTGTTAATAAAACCAACACACTGTTGAGGTCCACATTGTGATTTTCTTAGAATCGAACATGCAGAGGCGGCTCTACCTTAAGGGTTCATAGGGACCATCCCCACATCGTTATCATGTGGAGATTGCGTAAAAAACATCCGATATTTTTATCATTGTCATAATATACCTACTTAATTAAATGAATTATTTAATTTATTTCATCTATCTATCTTAACCCGTCGCCATTTTAGAGAGATATTTATTATTATACAAGTAAATAAAGCAATAATTGTAAATTATGTAATAACATAACAATGATTACGCGGCATTAATAACTTATTAAATTAAATACGCCCTATTTCATGGTGACACCTATGTACCTACAAAATTAAGAAAGCTATGGCGTCTATTTTTCGCTGATCGGGGTCACTCAGTCCCATCGCGTTGCTGCGGTACAAATCTCGTTCTACAAAGTATGTGAATGCATTAGCGTTATTATAGCATACTAGGGACCATATAGAATGACCACATAGGTGAGTAAATACGCTCGTTGTATGTTGTTGTTAAAAACTAATGATGGTAAATCTATAATAATAATTATTATTAATTAAGTTTATATTTTAAGCACAATATTTAGATGTGATTAAGTAACGACTCAGATAATCATATTATTTATTCTGAAAAATTACTCATTTCCTCATTAATATAATCATATTATTCTAAGTAGCTTCGTACATAATTTACCTATAATAATATGATAATGTAGATAGGTACATACTTGTACATATATTTGATAATTAATGACTAACACCACCTAGAAAGTCGTCGGGCCGCCACTGCGAACATGGTAAAAAAATACACATATTTTCAAAAATATATTTGCACCAAAGATGCACCAAATAGGTTTGATAAAATATATAAAACGATTTGTAAAAATGATATTACAAAATATGAAAACAGTCACAATATATTAAACATAAATATTTTTTGAAAAAAAGTAAGACACCCCCCTCAGGAATCGTGCCTGCATCTCTCGGGTTTCGCGCCCACGCTCATAGACCACTATGCTAATTGTTTTCATAAATTATGTATGTTCAATAATTAGAATGTTACATTCTTAAATCTTCTGAATTATTCGTTGAATAAAAAAGTAAATAATTAAAAGTCACCTATTATGTTGAATATACATACATAATTTGAAAACACCTCAGGTTTATTATTTATTACCTACTAGATTTTTTTTTAATACGACACCTGACGGGACTTGAACCTGTAACCACTGGATTGACACCCATATGCTTAAGCCAATTAAGCTACGGGCATTCTACTTAATTATGACGAATTTAACTAGTAGTTCGTTGATAAAAGACATGGTTTGGTAAGTGACATAATAATATCTTCACTGTTCTGGCAGAAGACACTAATTCGAAAAAATGACATATCGAGTTAGTTATACCAAAATGTTTCTTATTTCAAACTTTACCGTCTGGAAACCTTCTTAATAAATAAACAGTCTTTATTTTAAAGTCATTCTTTTTACGATTACTTAATGAACTCACATGATAGACCATTTCAAACATTTTAACAACTTCAAAGTCAAATTACTCAAAACTAGTATTCTCCAGTTAGTGTGTTCTGCCAGAACAGAGACGATATTATGTATCAAAAATATTTTTTAACGTGCATGCCGAATAGTTTACCAGGGTGGGTGGGGTAAGAATATAAATCGAAAGTTTGTCGACCGAAATAATTGTGGTCGAAAAATAAATTGTGGTGTGACCCAAAATACAATATTTATAAAAAAAATACTCAGTTATTCTAACTAAGGCATTTATTTTACAGGCAATACTTGGTGCCACTTACTAAATGCTATATTATTATGCCAATATTACCTGAAAAAGTTAAAACAGCTATAACAACTGTCATTTAGTAGGTACTAGCGTATTCCGTTAGGGTTAGTGTATTATTTTGTAAACACGCTATCTTTTGTCATGGTGTGCGTGTATTCAGAATTTACTGCAATATAGCGAAACTAATAAAATGTATTGATTTTATATACCGCTATTTCAAATTGGTTAGATGTCTGGCTTAAAATTTATGATTTGGCAAAAAAATGGCATTATTTGAACCTTTATAATGATTTTTTAGATCACACTATGTATTTTGAAATTCGAACGGTAATTAATTAATTCCCACCAACTACACACATCTGCGCAGTTATTTTAACATATCACTTAACATTGAAAAAGAGCTACATGTGATAAATATATCACATTTTTATCACTTTACGTATTCATGCGGTTAATTTAATTATGTAAATAAGTTAACCATCTGAACTGACAAAACGTGCTATCTATCATTTAACAGCCCCTCTCTTGGTTGCGTTAATTTTTAGAGTGAGATGGAGTACGACAATTGAAGCGCCAAGTTTTAAAAACCCCTAAAACGATTTTACGTAGTTCTGAGAAAAATGAGAAAAACGATTTTAGGTAGTTTTGAGAAAAATGAGAAAAAAATCTGTAAACTTTATGTATTTATTTTTTAATTCGTTACATTCTAAAGAGTATTTTGGTTTTTCATTTTATCGGTATTTGAAAAGCACATCCAACCATTTTAGCGAGTTTTTAAATTTATACTGATTTTTGATTGATACGTATTGACGAATTTTGACGTTTTTTTAAGTTCAATCTTTCGCCATCATATACGTCACAAAAATATCCATCTAACTACATATCTAACCCAAACATTTTCAAAAACCGTTTTAGGGGATTTTGAAACTAGTCGCTTCAATTTTACAATGAGATCTGTTTTGCAAATATAATTACGTCACGGCCGCCGTACTCATTTAGTGCTAACACCGCGACTGGCGCGTTTGGAATCGTTGGCCATTAGATATTATTAACGTGTTATTTAAATATGGAAATTAAAAGGTTAGCAGTGATTGTGTTTTAATTAACTATAGTTCCCCGTGAGCTGTCAAACATCGAGTGGCTAGTAGCAGCTAGTAGTAACATAGTATTTATTTATTTAACCGTATATTAATCTAATGAACTATTTTTTTTATTCAACAAATAATTTATAAGATTTAATAATGGCACATTATTTTATTGAACATACATAACTCGAAAACACATCAGAAAATATTATAAAACCACTAGAAAATTTCTTTTTGAAAAAATACGATGTCCAACATGATATGAATCAATGCCTCTGGGATTCGCACCCATGTGTTTTACCTACTAACTAAAACTTCACAGGATGTACGAGTATGTTGAGTGAGAATGTTACTTTTTTATATCGTGTTAATTATTCATTGAATAAAAATAATAGTTTATTAAAATTATTAGCAAGTGCAAGTACATTATAACTAAACTTTTCGAGATTCATGATACCAGTAAGTAATTAAACTAATATTTTATACTTTTATTTAAAATATAAAAACAGACTATCAAAAAATTAACGAAATTTAGAAAGCGCTTCAGAGGGTATTGAAAAAGTCACTAAGTAATTAATTTTTTTTTATTGTGTTAACTGTCAATTCATGGCGAAAATGCATTGTATTATTAAATTAAATTATTAATCATTTTTTTCGCAATTAGATAGGATACACTAAGCTTAGTGTGTTGGTTGGGTACCTACATGAGCGCGTATCCCAAGGGCATCGTATTTTTTCAAAAAGAGTTTTTCTAGTGGTTATATTATATTATTTTCTATTGTATTTTCAAATTATGTATGTATATGAATCGTTCACTTCCACATTTTTCATCAGCGCAATTTTCTATAAGGTATAAAATACAAATTGAGGGCGTATCAGCTGATTAATGATTGATTCGCGAAACAAAAGTTCTCTACCGGATTTAATTTTTTTTGCAGGTACACGTGTCGACTACTTGTAGCTGGAGAACACGTAATGGTATTTTACTAGCAAATCGGTAAGCTGTCTTAGTTTAAATAAATATTATACTAGACTTAGGATTGCCATAAATTTTAAAAATTTTAAGTTAAGGCGATACTGAAAATAATTTTCAACTATAGGCGCGACGAAATTTTGGACTCGCTGGCAGTCTGAGAGCGAACGTCGAGGTGCGAATACGTCAATTTGTTTCGTGATGGCGACGGGGGTATTAATTCTTAAATCGTGTAAAGATGACTAAAAACGTTACCCATTTACTTTAAAAAGAAAACATGTCAAAGAATATATTATTATTGTTACTAATAAAACATACGTTAAAGTGCCCACCACCACCCGTCATATATGCACAGCCATGGATATGCACAGCCGCTTTCTATGACGCTTTAAACGTGTCTGAAAGAAGTAATTTTAAGTGCTCATTCCATCCCGAGACGGAGCCGCACGGGACTGATGCTGCAATCATGCACCGTAGAGCTTAAAGAAGAAAGTTAAACAAATATTTTTTTTTGTTTTTTTTGACTGGCTCTGCTGTCCGCTGACGTTAAGCGCTTTGTGTACCCGCATACTGAGTATCACGAATTGAAATGGATGAGTCTACAGAAGAGTCGGGACTATCCCGCTTCCCTTACGAGGCTGCAAATTTCTCAAATGCTGCAAAGTTAGCTTCGGTTGCTATAAAATCTCCATGACCAATTGGGCCCGTGTGAGGATGGACCCTGGCAAACAGCTCCGCTCGTTCGAGTTCCATAAGCGGGCAATCCCAGAGGATGTGTTCAACATCTTGGTGGTCATGCCCGCAGGTATAACCCGGTCTATATACTATCAAGCCAAACTCGTGGAGTCTGGCTGCGAAGTTGCGATGGCCGGTGAGAAACTGGCTAATCCAGTGCGAAGGTTGGAGTCTTCTAGTTTGGTTCCTGCAGAATACGTCTGGAAAAAAACGGTAAGTATGCCGCCCCTCGGGGGAGGCGGTCCACCTCGCCTGCCATGCCGCAAATGCGGACTTGTACACAATGTCACTTACAGTCTTCCTGTAAGGAACGTCCTCGGATCTCTGCGGTGGTGTCAGATGGACACCGTCGAGTGTTGTGCTGATCCCCCTCAATAAACAGAACATTAAATGGACACATGTTGGATTTATATGACAAATTATATTTCGTTCGGCATGCGTGATTTGCACCCGCGACCCGCAATCCGCGCATCACCTAGCCACGAACTTTTTAGACCATGCCTCAACTGATGTATAGCCTTAAGTTACGTTATACTTTGTTGTAAAACCCTTGGGAGAACAAACATCTGTTGATATTATAGATATTTATCAGGGACATACATGCTAACATATATTATACACTAGAAAGAATGGGAGAATTATCATTAGTAGACATCTTGGATTCATCGGAAAATATGTAGCTATGTAAAGACCTTTTGTATTATTCAATGTACAGTGTGTGTGCACACAAGAAAAAGATTGTACATACTGCGTTGTGCCTTTGTAATACGGTGTTATCGGTTGAAAAGTTTTTCATTTTCAGTTAGCTTTCAGATCGCCTACATAACACACGTGTTAAGAATATATATATATACTCGTATATATGAAATTGATGTTAGCGGTTTAACCGTACAGTATATTATAAATGAATTACGCTACAATGTATTTTATGGATTATATTATAACAATGACTTATAATAATAGAATTCTTTTAAAGACAGTGACAGTGATATGTGAATTTATACGTTTTTGATGTTGGATATTCTACAATCAGATTACAATTGTTTAATTACAGTTATCTGTATGTTTTAAATTGTTTATTAATATTTATTTTAATTTATAAAAAATGTGGATTATCATTAATAAAATAAATAAATGGACATTTTTCAATGATTGCTTATTCAGTGCTTTATGAAACGGTCGAGATAAAAATAGTAATGTGTTTGATTTATATGACTATTTGAAAAAATTAACAACAGTGGAAAATATAATCGAATTTTGGTAAGACATAAATCAAATACTTAAATAATCTCTTGGATGCTGTGTATATTTCGAGTGCTTAAAGTCAAACAACGTTATCTACAAAAAGTGTTTTTTTTTATTATTAGATAACGTTATTTTACATTTCCGGCTACATGATAGTCAAACAACGTTATGTCAATATTTTCCAATTTCTTCTTAAATCGTTAGTAAAGTTTAATGTTAACTACATAAGTTACCCTTGTTTTCATATTTTTTTAAAACTATTCCTATAAATTTTAACATCATCATAAGCAAAATAAATGTACGATACACAATAAATTATAAAATATAAACATTAGGTTTTAAATAAACCTTTCCCTTGTTGAGTTACAAGAATCTATAATAAAGATTTTTGGCTCTCCTGTAAAGTTGCAATATGATAGATAGTGTTGTTTGACATTAAGCCCTCGATTTTTTAATAGACTAATTAGCTCAGTTTAGAGGTTTCGTGTAAATTGTTCATACGCATTATATTTCCATATATCAAGAAGTGGCTAAATAGGATTGAAATAAAAAAGTATGCGTTGTTCGTGAAGCATTGCAGACAGTAATTTTCGAATTTTATTAGATTCAATAAGAACATTTAGTTGATATTGATTGGTATCAAATAATATCTTATAATGAGGCTGACGTCATTATAAGATATTTGATAGATACGAATTGATAAAAGCGCCTGCCAGAAGTTATATTTATAATTTACCTTTGTATTTCGGTGGCTGTTATTACGTATTGTTAAGTATTTTGTTTAGACATCAATTTTATCTCAATAATATACGGCTATTTACATCCGATAGGCCAATTAGATTTCATGAGCCTACTTTTATTTTCCGGTCTATTGAATATGAGCCTTTTAGTTAATCTTCAACTACCCTGGCTGATTGACTCATTCATTACGTTCACGAGGAGACAATAAATAGATTACAAATGAGTGTGAAACAATATTATTGTATGATTTGAGCTTCTACCTTTCCTCTACATTACTATTTATTTTAAGGTTTAATATGCAAAGAAAACAGTTTTTCACATGCAACATTAATGTAAGACATGCAGGCAATTAAATATCGGAAGACAACAATTTAATAGTTTCTACAGATTAATTTTGCATTATAATTTCACTCGAAAGTGGAACATATCGTCTCTGTTCTGGCAGAACACACTTACCGGAGAATACTAGTTTTGAGTAATTTGACTTTGAAGTTGTTAAAATGTTTAAAATGGTCTATCATGTGAGTTTATTAAGTAATCGTAAAATGGATGACTTTAAAATAAAGACTGTTTATTTATTAAGAAGGTTTCCAAATGGTAAAGTTTGAAATAAGGAACATTTTGGTACAACTAACTCATTTTTTCGAATTAGTGTCTTCTGCCAGAACAGTGACGATATATAGATATCGCTGCCTGAAAGCAACAGTGAAATAAATCAAAATATTTACAAGATAAAAAGAACATTTTATTTACCACGTTTTTAAATTTTCTGTTGAATTATTATGCTCAACATGCTCAACATGCTCAAACTTGTACCTACTTGATATGAAGTAAATAAAAACAAACAAACAAACAAATATAGAATACTGAAATGTCATTTTGATTTCCATAGTAACGCACGTATATATTAATAATTTAGTTGCTAGGGCCTACTTAGCAACCAATAATAGTCTTTTACTTTTTACGGATTTTTCTGAAATAACTTTCCATACAAAACAAAATTAACTGAAAATGAATTCAATTCTGTTTAAAGATGGCTAAAAGTATTAAAAGAATGCATTGGCATCGTGTTCTGATATATTCTAAAAGTTTCAAATGTCTAGCTAGTCGGGAAGTTGGTTAAAAATCGATTGCAAGATTTGTACTGGATAAACAACCACCGGACAAACAAGAATACGAGCTAAGAAAAATATGGTAAAATAAAATGATTTTGAGATAAATATGCCAATCGATTGCTGAAAGCTATACCCACATAAAGAGTCAATGAGATTTATTTTGTTAATTTTATTACCCATTCAATCTTGCGTTTATTATTATTAAAATTGTCCTGTAACTTCAAAACAACAGTGGGATAACTTAGATACCCTACTATTGATAATGGTATTAAAAAAACTCTTACCATTATCATTTGTTCATTATTAGCCGCAGAAAAAAAACAAAATAAATAATTAGTTAACTATTTCATTTATATTACACAAACATTTAAGTTCAGTTATCTAGATATTATAATTTTTGACTTATCTCACTGTTGCTTTCTGGTAGCGAATTATCTACGGAGTGAAATTAAATAATATATCAACATACTTGTTAAGATTAACGATCGTTAGCCATTTACCCAATTTGTTTTGTCGTTGCATCTTATCAAACACACACTGAAATAGAACAACATAATAATATATTTTTCCCACCCGCACGTATCAAACCTGTGACCCACGGCTTCAGTGACTCTACCGATTACGCCACAGTGAGCTCTGACTTGCAGATACTTTGATCATTATACTTAGATTTATATGTTATACATTTTTAGCTTCAATTATGTGATAACTATAATATTTAAGGTTCATCTCTCAAAGTACTTACCATATTTAAGGTCCCCCTTTTATAATCATCAAACAAACTACGACTCAATCAGTAGCATTAAATGTTGTTTTAATTGTAACAGAATGAAGAAAACAGAAAATTTTACATATGGACTATCAATCATGACATTTTATGTCAGTTTGCCTACGTTCACATGTGAATTCGTAATCATAATATATAATTAACTATTTCTTTTATTCAACGAATAATTCACAAGATTTAAGAAAATATCATTCTGATTATTGAACATATATTATTTTGAAAAAACCACTTTCTGATAGAGTATATAATAACCAATAGAAAAATCTTTTTTGAAAAAAGTAAGTCACCCCGACGGGGAATCGAACCCTGTATCTCCCGAGTATACGCCTCATCCGTCGCATTAAGCCATTATGCTACGGCGTGACATACTAATAGCGACAAATTTTAACTATTGGTCAATTTCTATACCTACCCATCAGCGTTCCTTCCAAATCAGCTACTTTGGCAATCGATTTTTGTTTCTTAAATCAAAGTAGGTATATTACTATTACTTTTGATTACTAACCGACGTCGTGGAATTTCTCCAATATATACTATTATTTTTATTAATTTCACTAGTCTCTGTTTCCTGTCAAATATTACACCTTTTCTAATTTAATAAAGTCAATTTTTTATTTTCCATTTTTTTGCGAAAACGGTAGTTATTATAAATAAAAAGACAGTATAAAGAGATTCGTAAGCGAAAACACAGCATAGTGGCTTTTGCTTATACCATTAATCAAACGATTTATCCACACTATTAAAAAAAAATCTCATTATCTCTTAATGTGACTATGGAAATTAACAGCATTTTTGCTCATGGGGGTAGATATGAGCACATGCAATATGCGTGCGTTGAACAAATGACATTTGGTCCTCACAGAATACACCAATTACTTCCATTTGTTGGCGGAATGCAGGCCCGCCACACTCATGCGGATTCCAGATTCACTGAAAAAACCGCCATTATCTCGGCTCTTGACCTTTTACAATCGATGTCTAGGGATACATTGGTTCGACCGCGTTACAAACAGTCGAGCTCATTAGCGGACGCTGTAGCCCTCGGTATTGAAATAATTACGAAGAGACGCTTAAGTGGCTGGGACATGACGTAATAGTTAGTATATAAAGGAAACTATGGTTAATTTTATACTAAAACTGTCAGTAAAGTTGAACGCACTTAATGATTTTTGGTTGACGAAATAAATCTATTGTCGATTTCCTGAGTGTCATAACATGTAAATATATTTTACACAAAATAAATAAATGTAATCATGAAATTCCATCCGACGAACACTGATTGAAAACTAATTTTGTATTACAGTCAGTATTTTTTCTGCGACACATGAGTTGGGAACCAGTTCTATAGGGGAAGGTTTTTTGCAACGTCTTTCAATAAGCCATTTATAAATTGACGAAAGAAGAAAATAATATTTTACATCAAAATGTTTTCTATTTTAACAAAGGTCACGACATAGGCATGTTGGAAAAACTCATGCGGAAAATAACATTGTTCTATTAATATTTTCATACACAATTGATAAAATGTATGAATATTCATTTATCCTACTTTACATATAATCAAGGACAGCTTACTAACTATTAAATAGTTTCACTTTGTTCATTTATTATCAGCCCCTCGTATAAACATTTTCGAATGTATATTATTACTAAAATTTAATATTTTAATACTCGAAATGAATTTTAAATTTAATAAAACTTTCAAACCATAGCATTAACATTTTTTTCGTATTTAATTGTGACTAAGAATGTAATACAAGTGTCAATACTTTTCTTTCGATAATATACCGGAATCGATATTTCGATACCTACGATATTATTTTTCTGAATAATTTTATCTAAATATGTCGTCCGACCTGGTTGCCACAAAGGCTAGTTTTATTGCATTTAAAAAAGCGGTGTCTTATTGCGGACATGAAGATTTCTTCAAATATAATGTTTTGAATTAGCTTTGTTTTGAACTTATATGTTTAAAATTTTTTTGTTGTTAGTTTTTTTTAATATTATATTTATAATTAAATTCATTGTCTTTTATGCTAGTTTTCCATGCTTTTCTCTTCCAAGCACTTTTTACAACGTTTTTCTTAGGTCGTGAATTTGTCCGGTGGTTGTTTGTCTTGTACAAATCTTGCAATCGATTTTTAACTAACTTCCCGACTAACTAGACACTTGAAACTTTTAGAATATATCAGAACACAATGCCAATGCATTTTTTTAATACTTTTAACCATCTTCAAGTAGAATTGAATTAATTTTCAGTTAATTCTGTTTTGTATGAAAAGTTATTTCGATACCATTATTGGTTTCTAGGGGGTCCTAGCAACTAAATTAATAAATAATATATACGTACGTTACTATGGAAATCAATATGAAATGACATTTCATTATTCAGTATTTCTATCAAGTACATTTTTTTTGATCATTTAAGCTAGTCAAGTCAAGTTTATATGATTCAACAGAAAATTTAAAAACGTTGTATATAAAAAGTTCTTTTTATCTTGAAATTATTATTAACTTAAGTCAACTCAGTAAACTCGGTCAATCTAACTGGAGAGCGTGGCGACCTCCTAATGCTTCATATCCAAATGTAGGGCCTCGTGATACGCTAAATTAAGACCGAGTGTGGTGCGGGGCGGGTTCGTTTAGAGGGGTTTTTGTTTGTATTTGTTAGTTATTCGTGCTCTTTTATCCTATTGGAAAATTTTATCAGTCAAAACACACCTCAGTACGTAGCAACCTCAGTCTTGGGTAACTGCTTCTGAACAATTCCCTGAATCGAAGACTGCTGTTGATTTACATCTAATGTAGGTCCTCGTAATATGCTCTATAAAGACCAAGACGTACTTACGATTCGATATATCTCAATATCAATATAATTCACTGAAACTTTATATTATGTATAAGTATAATTATTTTTACAATGATATCATTTTACATTAATCAGTTATACCATATGCAATTACTAGCGTTTCCAGTAAATATATTATATCCTGCTGGAGTCACCATATTTTCGTAAATAATGAATGCCTCTATATTATATCGTCATCATCGTCATCAGGGGCGCGACAACCCGGTGTGGGTCCTGGCTTCCTCCAACAGCTCCCTTCACCTGTCCCTATCCAGTGTGGCCGCTTTCCAATTCGGTACCCCAATAATACGGCAGTCACTGGTAGCTCCATCCAACCAGCGAATCTTTGGCCTGCCTCTTTTTCTACGCCCTATTGAATTGCTGGACATCACTCTCTTTGCCGGTTCATTGTCATTCATACGGTGCACATGTCCTAGCCATCGTAGTCTCCCAATCTTAATTGATTGAACTGCGCTGGAATCTTTGTACAGCCCGTAGAGCTCACCATTATATCTTCTCCTCCAATTGGTGCCATCCCTGATCGGTCCATATATACGGCGGAGAATTTTTCTTTCAAATATGTTCAGGGCTCGTTCATTTCGCAGAGTTAATGTCCAGGTCTCTATATTATTATATAGCTACTTTTATCTATGGTACAACATCGTAATGCTTCAAATACACTCTATGACGATCGGTCATATATATGTCGAAAAACCCGTTTCTTATGTTGGCGGCCTGTGTCACAGGGTGTCACAGAGTGTAAATACGATGTCATAGCTGTCATACAATATGTATGTATAAATGTCGGAATGGCATAGATTTGATCATAGACACTAAAACGCTCTTAGCATATATGTGCCCGATCGTCATATAGTCTATTTGAACCTTTATACCTACAACACCGAGCACTATAATAACAATATTACAGGTGGGTGTATTATTAATTACATATTTTTCATAATTATACGTTTGCCATTTATCAAAATAAATTTAATCCGTTTGTATTGACATATTTTGTGGTCAACATATTATCACAGCAGTGACTCTTAGCTATGTATTTTCTACTCATTTCATAGCATTGAATCACGAAAACCTTAAGTTTTCTGCCAGCGCGTGCACCCTCGGATCCAATATGGCGGTTAAAATATGCTAAGATGGCGTGTCGGCATTGAATATAACAGTATTTGCGATTTAAATTGGAGCTGAATGTCTACTGCAGCCAAAATATTATAATATTATTTGGTGCAATGTTATGAACTTGAGAGATATGAGGTCGTAAACAATTAAGTATTACTCATTTCGGTAAATACTGAAATAAGGTCGGTTGTACATTTAATATTTTCTTGTGGTGGCTACATACTGTCATGATACAATGATATGCAAGAAGCTGCCGAGTGTCGAAACCTGCGTCATGAATGACAATATTATATTTTTTATATAATATTTTATTTGGTTTGAATTATCCGTATACTAAAAACATGTTAAAATGTATTAAAGTGCGAAACATAATTTATGGTACATGTCGCGTACTATCACGTGACGTCACAGTAAGCTGCCGCTACGGAAAAACGGTGTGTAATGTCGTTTTTCTTTGTGTTTAAAATGCTATCAAGCTGATGCTCCCGTCCCGTAGCACATTTTAAACCTTTAAACGAACATCGCCAGTTAGCAAAATCTGCTGAAATCACCAGAACAACATTGAGGTCACCTCACGTTGTACTGCACTGCATCGACACCTGCATTACTCAATGAACGTTTTTTTATCATTTTCTACATGCCCACACATTTTTGAATCATCTCAAAATCGCGTGTTTTTTTTATTTTTAGCGGTTGGCACTATGTATTTTACACAAGAATGTTGTCTATTATCTATGGTCTGTGGGTTGGGTTCTGTTCAAAATAGAAACCATAGACTAAACTGCGTAATAGTGCGCGACATGGATCTCAATATAATCACAACTTAAGAGAGACCACGGGGGTACAATCATAGATAACAGACGTATATATATAGATTCGTAAGTTCCATAGAAGAAAATGCCCCCTATAATTGGCAGCATCTATTGGCGTGACTAGAAGTTTCGACTATGACAGAACCATAGATCTGAACCCAAAAAAGTATTAAATACTTTTAATAATACTTAAAATAATTTAATACAATTTCATTTATATTATTGTAGATTTTATAATTATATAAACGAAATTGTGACAACAATGAATAAAAGTCGATATTTCAATTCAGATAGGTACATTTTATTGCAATGATAACCATATTGACAAATTATGAATAATAACATAAATTTATGAGCACATAATTATGTATGGAACTGCTGTATGGAACATTAATCCCCTGGGTACAGTCATGGTACAGTCCTACAAACTTATCTAAATAACGGTCAAAAATGGAACTACAAACTATCATATGGACGCTATTTTTGAAAACGTCATTCGAATGTCAGATTCTGTCCAGTTGCGAGTCTTGATTGGGTAGTTTTCGACAGTGGCTCCCCCATCCCAGTCTTCAGACAAGTTTGTAGGTCTGTACGATATATTAATCATAGACGTATAAATGAAAATTCTAAATTTGAAAAATCGGAGGAATCGTTTATTTTAATCGTTGTGAAAGAAAACAAATGATAGTAGTCTCATAATAGTTTGACAGATGCCTTTAGTGCGGTAATAGCATACCGAGTGTTTAGAGTAGTGATAAATTAGTGTTATCGAAGAGATTTAAGGGTAATTATAATAGGGATAGGATGCTGTAACCTACTGTAACCTTAGGCAACATACAGAATGAACCAAAAAATATGGATGAAGAAGAACCACCAGGTAAACATCGCCGTTTGACAAATGAACGATGGCGTACTCGAAAAAGTCACGAGCTCTACAAAGGCTGAAGCAGCGGCCCACAGACAAATAACAGACAAGTGACAAGACAAAAAGACAATGAGAAGTTTTTACGAGGATAACAAAGGAATTTGATTTGACGTAACCCATTTTCAGTTTTGATTTACCTACATCTTAGTGATATAAAACCATGTTGGCTGATATTTGCTACAATATTACTGGGTCAACACCTCATTGGACACATACCGCTATAATAATACAACCAATAAATGGCCTCAATAGCCTTATGAAATGTCAAAAATTATATTAGCTTGTTTTTGAACGTGTTCCGAAGAAATTTCTTCGACATCTTTATTTTAATGTATATTATTATTCTCCTTTTGCCAGTTTCTCAAACGATTATTTTCCGACTAACTTTCGTCAGGGCATGCTCGTCTTTACTCTCTTGAAGCCCGTAGGTCACTTCTGTTCATAAAGTATTTTTCTTTGCTCTCACATGGTATAGTTTCCAATCCCGATATTATGGAAAATTTGATTTTTTATGCACCCGTCAATTACATGCGTGGTCGCAGCCATGACCTATTTTGTGTGAAGGCTGTTTCCTCATGTCAGGCTCACCAGGCACCAATAGCGAGCTGTGCGTCTGGTCAATGCAATCCCTAGAGATGTAGACATTTTTAGCGATGCGTTATGTATTTTGTTTTTTAAATTCTATTTTATTGTTTAGTTTGTATTTTTCTTGAGTAATCGTTGTTTATTACTACGTTTTTATTAACTCATATTCTTGTTTGTCCAGTACAAATTTTTTCTTGTTCGTTCAAGATTTGTATTGGACGATTGAAGATTTTTAACTAACTTCCCGACTAGCTAAACATTTAAAATTTTTAGAATATATCAGAACACAATTACAATGCATTCTTTTAATACTTTTAGCCATCTTTAAGCAGAATTGAATTCATTTTCAGTTAATTCAGTTTTGTATGGAAAATAATTTCGGAAAAAAATCGTAAAAAGTAAAACAATATTATTGGTTGCTAAGAGGGTCCTAGCAATTAAATTATTAATATATAGTGCGTTATTATGGAAATCAATATCAAATGTCAAAATAGCATTTCAGTATTCTAAATTTATTCAGTATTTCTATCAAGTACAAAAAAAAGTATTTATTAATACATAGAATTGTCAAGTTTGTATGATTCAACAGAAAATTTAAAAACGTGGTTTATAAAAAGTTCTTTTTATTTTGCAATTATTTTCAATTTTATTTCTTTCGCTATAAAATTATTTTTTGCTTTTTTTTAGTAAGTTAATTTACCTGTAGGTACTTTTTACTCTAAATGTCACGTTGTGAACGTCTTGAATTAATAATTTGTTATGTGCTCAATGGGGCTTTTTTTTAATAAATACATAAATAAGTACGACGTGTGAAATAAATTAAATATAAGAATTTAGTTAATCACCTTTAACAATACTTACCTATATATTATGGAGAAATATTTTTTAGATAGTAAAAAGATTTTTTAATAACTTATGAGCGAAAGTGTAATTTTTAAATTCTTTATAAAAAAAACCAGCGGTGTACGATAATCTCTTCCAATCCGTTTCAAGCCCTGGACTACTGACATCAATGACATTAATATGGACGAAGCATCTAGAAAACATCTAGTGACACTCACTTTTTTGTCGGGTCTGCCGAATGGCATAATCTGTTCTAACGCCATTACAATAAAGGTGATATTGCTATAAATTCCCGATGCGTGATATCGCACAATGGAAATTGCGTGACGTCTACCTATACATGTTCGAATGTAGCTATGCGCGAATTTACTTGCTAGCTACTGTATTGAGTACGTTGTCCATTAATAATGTCATTGTCTGACATAATAAGTTCTATTTACAATAAAAATAACCCATAAATCGAACAGCAAAGAATTTCTAAAGCCTTATCAAGATTAGTGTAATGATTAATATAACATAAATCACTAATGTGTACTACATAATAATTCATTCATGAAACATTTTTAGAAATAAGTTGCGTGTACAAAATGCGTTCAATATATAAAACAAAGTCATTACAAGAGTGTACAATTTAAGTGGAGGCATCCGATCGGACCATTACGGCGTCCCCTAGCTCCGTGCCATTTAGCACACTGAGCTAAGTCAACTCACTAACTACTGGCTGAGTTAATCGAGGAAAACTTCGCTGACTACGTTAATGATTAACTTTGCATGTTTCGCGTGACTAAGGTTAACTTATTTGCTTAACCGTTTCATGGGAAAGTACAGATGTATCATTTACTTAAAAATAGTATTATGTTGATTTCAAACATAAGACAACTGCATATTAGACAGATATAACATACAATAGATAATAGATAGACATGAAGTAGTATAAAGGCATTCTGTTATACTATTAAGATGTTCTAAATTTATTCTTCTTTTGATATTGTCTTTTAATTTAAAGGTTGACAACTAATTTGCAGTACACTTACCTGTCCTGGGATAGTCGTATCAGATTCCCAACGCCATGGCCAATTAGTAGTGGCGACTTTTGAAAAGAGGTAGGCTGTGGAGATCAGGAAAGAAGAGCACACCTTGTCAGATATAATTACGGGAAAAAAGAAGATAATGAGATATTACTACTGATGAATAGGTACACACTAATGACAACGATACACTAATTCGATAAAATTTCAATAGCTCACTAACAATATAAATTTAAGCGATTTTTATTTGTATATAAATATGTGATTGAATGCCATAGAAATTATTCTTTTTAAATTATCTTAATATGTTGGACATAGCTGCAGTCATAGACAATAATATTATGCGCAAAGGTTTTAGGCATCGCCTTTTGAGCCTATCGTACTGCATATATTTTGGTAGACAGGGCTGACGTCACGTGACCTTACGGTCATACAAAATAAATCTGAATTCCTAACATATGCTTTGCTTAAATTTCAACGACACATAATAAACACCAAGGTACTGTAACAGGCGATAGAAAAATAACAAATTTTAACAAATTCCAGAAGGTGCCACTGACTTCCACATTTATTCTGCCTTCTAAATTTAGCTTCTTGTCGTGTCAACTGCGGACATCCAAATTTTTTAAGGTACATTCCCTATATCCAGACACTCCGCACTTTGGGTCAAGCTATAATAACTTGGCTTGTCAGTATAACTAAAAGTGTTCATCTACGAGTTATTGAGAGCTGTCGTGTCTACAAATGATTATCGAATGCGCGTGGTTTAAGGGTCATAATTATTGGGATCGTTAATGTCCGTTTGTGTCATTTGCACTACCCTGTCTTTTAAACATGTGGGATCGAAATATTAAAGCAAACATGTCCCAAATGGTTGCACCAACTTATGAATGCCACGAGTTTTCTACAGGCCTTGCGTGTTTGTTGGCTGCCAAGAGGAGCCAATCGGTTGAGAAGGATGGTCGACAGCCAAATCATCAGGCCCACGGTCCTCACTCATGAGGTCTTGCGGAAGAAGAAAAAAAGTAATATTTCATTTACCTAAATAATTTGTATATTTTCCGTTTCTGGGGGTGGGGTCCGGACCCGAAAATACCCCACTTGTGGGCTAAAAAGATGTGCCCGATCATCTGGAATGACTAGAGACATCACCAGTATGAACATAAGAGGCTCACTTAAAGAAGAAGAACCAATACTTGCAATAGTTCCAATTAAAGTCTCGAAGAAGAAAAATAAATGTGACTTCATCAAAATAGTTTGAAGATCTCGTGGACCAATAAAAATAACAGGTACAGTACCTGTTTTTTTTTTACATCTATAATGAAAACGTGTAGACGGAAGGTTAACTAAGAAACAAATTAAAAATATCTACGTTGAAATACATACGCGTAAAAGCGTGACTAAGCTGGGTTATGAATATTAAATTTAAACTTTATTTACTCACAGTAACCCATTGCAACTAATGTTTAACCTACGTTGTAAATGATTATTATATTATTAGGTCAGTGACAAATTGTTACCCTGTTAATAATTTTGGACACGCTTTGGACAAGTGACTTAGGTTAGTTCGCCAGTATGCTTATATTAATATTTATTTAGGTTTGTAAAAATGAAAATGTCAATTAGGACGTAATCCTTGATATGAGAAGGCTACTTTAATGAAACAGTTAAACTAACATTATGTTTTTCCAATTATGTACGAGGGTGGGTCAATAATTCCTTAGAAAAAAGCATTAAAACAGTTTTTATTTTTGTATTTTTTTTTTATTTCTCAACATAATCTCCTTGGAGCTCAATACACTTGGTTAGACGTTTCTCAATTTTTTTTAAACCGTCAGAAAAATAAGTTTTCGGAAGGTCCTCAAAATAAGCATTTGTCCGATCGATGACTTCTTCATTTGAAAAAAAACGTTGTCCACTTAGCCATTTTTTTAAGTTTGGGAAAAGGAAAAAGTCACTGGGGGCTAAATCTGGCGAATACGGTGGGTGGTCGACCAATTCGAACTTCAATTCTTCAATTTTAGCCATTGATCGTAAACATGTGTGAACACGGGCATTGTCCTGATGAAAGAGGATTTTTTTTCCTGTTTAAATGAGGCCGTTTTTCTTCAATTTTGTTTTTTAGCTGGTCCAATAAAGATGCATAATAATCCCCTGTTATTGTTTTTCCTTTTTCCAAATAGTCAACGAAAATAATTTCACGTGCATCCCAAAATACAGTAGCCATAACCTTACCAGCTGATTTTACGGTTTTCGCCTTCTTTGGACATGGTTTGCCTTCGCAATCCACTGCTTTGACTGTTTTTTCGTCTCGGGAGTATAGTGGTGTATCCATGTTTCATCTACAATCACAAAGCGACGAAAAAATTCATCCGGATTGCGTTGCATGAGCGACAACAGGGCTTTAGAGGCCACCACCCTATTGCGTTTATTGTCGACTGTGAGCAAACGCGGCACCCATCTTGCAGAAATATTTTTCATGCCCAATTTGTCATGTAAAATAGAAATGACGCTACCTTTTGAGATCCCTGTAACCTCAATTATCTCACTCAACTTTAATCTTCGGTCACTTAACACCATATCGTGGATTTTATTGATCATTTCTAGTGTAGTCACCTCTACAGGACGTCCTGAGCGTGGTTCATCCTTTGTTGATGTACGACCACGTTTAAATTCATTTAACCAGTTATAAATAGTTGCAAGTGAAGGAACAGATATGCCGTGAACTAAATCCAACTCATTTTTTATTTCCTTTGCTGTTAACCCTTTTATATTAAAATGTTTAATAACAGCTCTAAACTCAATTTTCTCCATTTTCCATTTTTCCATTTTCTACAAGCAAATTTTTTTTTTAAATTTACGAAAAACACACAACAACCCGACCGATCTGATTGAAACTTCGCAGCATACTGAATCGGTAGTGCCGCTGCATGAAAACAAACCGCTTACAGTACAATTCGCGCCATTTGTCGGCTTTTCTAAGGACTTATTGACCCACCCTCGTAATTCGATAAACGCTCAATATGTGCATATTGTAATATCTATCTAATTTATAAAAATCAATATTTATTTGTTTGTTCGTATTTTATGCGCTGCCATGCCGTTCATCCGATTGCGATAAAACTTTGTCAACTTATTACGCGAAGGTTATAGGCTATATCTTATATATAAAAATGAATGTCTGTCTCACTGTCCTGTATGCATTCCTATACCATTCATCGTGAGTTGTTGTACTCACGCCCGCAAAGGTTTCTGAATTGGTATAACCATTTTCTTCTTCTTTTTCTTCTATTCGTATACGTTCTTATACCATTCATCGTGAGTTGTTGTACTCACGCCCGCAAAGGTTTTGGAATTGGTACAACCATTTTCTTCTTCTTTTTCTTCTATTCTATATTCTTCTATTCGTATACGTTCTTATACCATTCATCCGATTGCAATGAAACTTTGGTGAGTTGTTATGCGCACGCCCGCGATGGTTTCTGAATTAGAAAAACTACCTTCTTCTTCTATTCATATGCGTTCATATAGCATTCATCCGATTGCAATGAAAATTTTGTCAGTTGTTGTGCGCACACCCGCGAAGGTTTCTAAATTAGTATTAGATAAAATACAAAGTTTGTTGTTTGTTTGTTCCATCCAATGATTTTTTTTACTACTTATTAATAACGTTTGCATATTTTGGAATCGATTTTAATTAAGTGTTCTTTTGTTTGACCTCCTATAAGAATTAGTTTCATATTGATATATTGTATTACACAGATATTTTGATATTAAAAAGATAATTACTTATTATTATTTTTTAAATATCTCCTATATATTATTATCCTAAGAGATTTTGGAAAATGCACTAACAGCTCATTTAAGCGACATTTTATTGTTATTTTTACATATTCACTTCAAAATGTGCGCTACCGATTCATCTACCGATTGAATTGAACACATTTCAGAAATTTTCCATGATTTTACATGTACATGACGTTTATATCCGATATTTTCTTACACACCGTATACGACCGCCATATTTACTGTCCACGCCTAACAAAATGACGTCTTCGTCGCTTAAGACCTTCTAATCCTTTATTTGACAAACGAAATTGATTATTTTTATTCAAATATCGTAATGTAGGCATTGGCGCACTTTTTTCTGGTGAAAAAACCATAATCTTGGTACAATTCACTACGTATAATATCTTCTGACAGCGGCGTCCGCTACTGTCCCGCCATTTCATAGATAACGTGATATTAAAATTATATATCATTATATATTAAATACTTCTTTGTGGCTGTTCACTCACCCTTTTTTTATTGAATAATTACCTAGGCTACTAATTTCCATAGATCAGAATATAGTCATATTAAACTAACAAAGTTGCCATTGCAAACAATGAAAGAAATTAATACGAATTGTTATAGTCATCAAAATGTGTGATGTTGTATAATATCTACCTATTTTTATCGTCTCTATCATCATCAATCACGACCTATCCACTGCTGGATGAAGGCCTCCTCAGCCTTATTCTACTCCTTACTTACACATGAATTGTTATATTTATCAAAATCAGTGATATTATATTATTATCTACCTATCTATATATAATGCCATTATTATCACGAGCCTCAATAAATCCACTGCTGGATGAAGGCCTCTCTACGTTGATTGTATTCTTGACAGTATTGAATTTCTATATTTATTAAAAATGCTAATGTTATTTATCTACATATTCATATTGTCATCATCATCATCAATCCACTGCTGGATGAAGGGTTCCGCAACGTGATTCTACTACTATTGGTCGAACGAATTTGTGATATTATACCTATTTCTATCATCCTTATCATTATCGACCTGAACCAATCCGCTGCTGGACAAAGACCTCTCTAACCTGATTCTATTTCTTTCTGCCATTTGAATTGCTGTATTTATCAAAATCTGTGATATTATATTTATTTACATATTTATATAGTCATCATCATCAACCAGGATCAATCCACTGCTGGATGAAGGGTTTCACAACCTGATTCTAGTACTAGTGGTTAAACAAATTTGTGATATTATGCTTATTTCTATTATCCTCGTCATCATCGACCTGAACAATTCCACTGCTGGATAAAGGCCTCCCTAGCTTAATTCTATTTCTTTCTGTCATTTGAATTGCTGTATTTATCAAAATCTGTGATAGTATATTTATTTACATATTCATGTAGTCATCATCATCAACCAGGATCAATCCACTGCTGGATGAAGGGTTCCACAGCCTGATTCTACTACTAGCGGTTAAACAAATTTGTGATATTATATCTATTTCTATCATTCTCATCATCATCGACCTGAACCAATCCACTGCTGGATAAAGGCCTACCTAGCCTGATTCTACTCCTTTCTGTCATTTGAATTGCTGTATTTATCAAAATCGTTGATATTATATTTATCTACATATATTCATATCGTCATCATCATCATCATCAACCAGGATCAATCCACTGCTGGATGAAGGGTTCCGCAATCTGATTCTTGACAGTATTGAATTTCTATATTTATTAAAAATGCTAATGTTATGTATCTACATATTCATATCGTCATCATAATTATCATCAACCAGGATCAATCCACTGCTGGATGAAGGGTTCCGCAACCTGATTCTACTACTAGTGGTTAAACGATTGTTATATTTATCAAAATTGTTGATATTATATTTACCCATTCATAATATCGTTTTTATCATCATCAACCAGGATCAATCCACTGTTGTGTGAAGGTTATTCCAACCTAATTATACTCTACTTGGTCATATAAATTGCTATATTTTTTTTAATTTGTGATTTTATATACCTACCTATTTATAATACCCAAACCATACCCAAAATAAATTTTGTTTCGATATGAATGTCCCGCACCCGAAGACTATGTTATTTAAGGTTAAATTTTAATTCAAAATTTGATTTTTAAAATATTATTCAACGACTGCAAGCATTTATTATTTATTTACTGCTAACCTTTTATTATCTAAATGGGTCCCGTGGCAGATTAATATTCATGTTATATTGGATCGCCATTTATAATAATCACATACATTGCTTTATATTCGAATTTATGATATGTATAATTATTTATCATATTTAAATGCACGTGTTTTAACGAAACATTTATATACCTAACTACACATATTTTATTGTATTGAAATGTCAGTGGTCGCAATCGGCGATTGCAAGCTGTTCTACTTGGCCTATCAGCCTGAGGTGGTGTCGGACGATATTGTGAAGGCCAGACTCCAGAATAGACTACGCCTATGACCCCAAATTTATATTGACAATGACGACTTGAAAATCGTAAAACTGACAAATCAGCAAAATGTCAAACTGTCTTGAGGTGAATGTAAATCAATTCCGAAGGTAAAACTCTATGCATACTTCACAATTATATTAAAATCCAACACCGCCAAGCCGTCTACAAGACCTAGCGAGACAGACTGGCGACCGCCAGCTGGCTTAGCTAGTCTAAGATAAATGTATCCACGAAGCGACCCTATGCGAAGCCGGGTACTTCAGCTTGTACTTTATATTTTATAATTTATAAAAAGCACCATTTACTATGGAAATGATATTATCTTAGGGTATTCCCCTATTTATTAATTGAAAGCCTTCATTTGTATGTAATGCGACGGCAAATAAACTTATCGGAAATCAATAACTTTGTTTATTAGTACGACTGAAAGAGTGATACTCTAATTAAAAGAAAATTGTATGGAATGTGCTATTAAGGGATGCTTATCGTATTTTTATTTGTACAACTTCAGTAGCGGTGTCATGACTGTAGTAAAATGTAGACTGTAGTATCTGTAGTAACTAAACAGATATTGTGTCAATAGATTGGACTAGGGATTCCAACCCCGGGATCCCGAGCTATTTTCGATACCTATGGATCCCGGGAATGATAAAGATAATCCCGAAACTTTAGGGATTGATTTTTTTATCAATTTTTATTGAAAATAAAATAAAAACGAAAATATAACACAAAAATACTTTTAATAACATTAGAAATAAACTGAGTTTTAATGAAGTTTGATTTATTCCCATGTGTAAGTTGCCGATTCATTTTATTTTTTCACAAAAATTAATAAAAATGAGAAAGATTGGAAAAAACAATGCTTAGCACTATTAACAAAGTAATTCCACCATTATCTCATACGTTTTACGGCAGTTTCATATTTGGCTGACTAATTAGATTTGTGAAGCGCAAAGGTCATAAGTGCACCATGATTTCCTTTACTATTTTAAATCTCGCTAACCCATTCATTAAGTCTTTACCATATTATGAAACGGCAATCTCATATTAAATTCACATTATTATTAATATTACAATATTATTTACTCCATTAAACTTATGTATTTCCAAGATTGAACGTAGATATACAATATTATCAATAAATGTCTTAAATAGTATAAACTATACTAGATTTATTTTTGACCGATTTATCAATGTTATTTGAAAATAAAAAAAATTTATATTAAAAATTGAAAAAAATGCCAATCCCGGGACCAGGTCAAATTGTAATCCCGGATCAGACTTTTGGCTCGGGATTGGATTCCCTAGATTAGACTGTTTTTAAGGCTTAATTTCGCTGTTAATTACTTTTAAAAAAGATGTTGGTTCATTTACTTGTCGACTCATCATATTAATATCTTACACATAACAGATTAATAAATAGAAATGTAAACGCCATCGCCATGGATCAAGGCATTGAAGCAGGGTAAGTAAAACAAAACGTTCCAACTGCCTTCAATATTGAATGGATGTTACATTTACTTGAAAAAAATAATAGGTTGAGCAAGTGGCTGAAACCTATTTCTCGTAAAAACAAAATCTGTTAATACAAACCTCCACTCTGTGGAGGCCCATATGATCTTATTAAGATCGGACATGTTCGGGACAAACTTTTATATATATTATTATCATAGAGATGTAACTATTGAAAATAACATATTATTTATATATATTATATTTATTATTTATCATATCCGATCCTAATAAGATCATAATAATGGGCGTTCGCAGAGTGGAGGTTTGTATTAACAGATTTTTGTATTTACAAGAAATGGATGCTAGCCACTTGCTGAACTTATTAGGTCCAATCTCTGACTCATACATAAATTGAAAAACAATATGTGTATTTTTCAGACCCAGGATTCAAGCCTACGACCCACGATATTATAAGCCCACGCCTAAGCCGCTCGGCCATCATGACCGACAACTCGTGTTTCATATAGTTAAAACTAATTGTGTGTTCTATGGTAATGCCAAATGGGCGGGAATTCAGAAAAAATCGCTTAGGATATTGATATGTTTCAATGGTTGTAAAACAAAATTATTTTTGTTGTAAAACCATTATACCTAATGAATTTTTACCACGTAATATTTTACTTTCATGTGGTGATGTTTTTGTATTAATTCTTAAAATATGCCGTACTTAACTCATTCAGTGTTAGATATAGGTTCCAAGTATTTTACCATGTTTTTATTAGCTCGTATTCTTGTTTGTCCTGTACAGATTTTTTCTTGTTTGTCCAAGATTTTTAACTAACTTCCCGAATAGATAGACATTTAAAACTTTTATAATAAGATCAAAACACGTCGGGAATGCATTTTTTAATAACTTTGGCCATCTTTAAGCAGAATTGAATTCATTTTCAGTTATTTCTGTTTTGTATGTTTTCGAAAAAATTCGTGTCCAGTGTCTCTATAATAGTTTATTGATTGCTAAGTGGGTCCTGGCAACTAAATTATTAATGTATACGTGCGTTACTGTGGAAATCAATATGAAATGTTAAAATGACATTTCAGCATTCTATATTTATTAATACATAGAATTGTCAAGTTTATAAGATTCAACAGAAAATTTTAAAACGTGGTAGGTATATAAAAAGTTATTTTTATATTGTAATTATTTCATATTTTTTTATTTACTCTGATTACGCGGAGCAGAGTCCCATTAGTAAAATATAATCAAACATATTGAGGTATTTTTGTTATTTTCGTCCATATATTTTTAAATTTTTTACCGCTACTTAATAAACGAAATTAATTAAATAAATATGTCGGAAAAAATTTATAAACTTTTAAAATCCAAAACATAAAAATGTTATTTTATAGAACGCCACTGATACAATTTACGTAATTATTGGAAATTATAGGTTTCACATAGCACACATTAGACATTTATAATATAATCGATATTAATTAGTTTCTATGACACGAAGTTATTTTTCAGGTATATGAGATGTCTCGCAATATGAAATATTATTGCACCGACGGGTGGTTTCATAAGGGTAGGTTTATAAAAGTAGTGAGTTATATGTTTATGTCGCTTTAGAAATTGAGTCAGTATAATACTAATGGTTCTTCATTTAAATATTTTAGTTCAATTCAAGGCTGTTACATAAAAAAAAACATTTCAATAGAAAACATAATCGTGAAAAGGACAGTCTTTGACAAAAATATACATGGTAAATAGATTTTAATAGAGTTTTTTTTGTAAATCGTGGAAAATATTTACTTTTGAATTGTCATACATCGTTAAGAAAGTAAACGTTATCGGACAAGAAATAAGTGCGAGGATCAGACCAATAAAACAAACCTTATCTTAAAATAAAATAAAACGTTTTGTATTGACTCTTTGTTTACCCAAAGATATAACTTTAAGTGTCTCTTACCCACACTAATCGCTGCTGATGAAAGTGAACTCACAGAGCTGCTACACCAGGTAGAAGAAGAGAGTCGCAAATACGACCTCCTTATTAATAGGAATAAGACCAAGTTATTGGTTGTCGATCGGGATAACCTTCTACCAACACCAAGTACACTCCAAAACCTATAAACGGGCGACGAGTTTGTATATCTGGGATCGACCATCAGTGGAAAGGGCGGATGTGAAGCGGAAATAAGAAGTCGCACACAGATTGAAAAAAATGCGATGACACCTTTTACCACTATATGGAAGGATCGGGGAATTTAGATTACCATAAAAATGATGCTTGTGCAAGCATTAGTGTTCTCGATATTTTTATACGGAGTCGAGTCGTGGACCCTGAAAACAAGGGAACGGAAGGCAATTGATGCCTTTGAGATGTGGTATTGGCGCCGAATACTTCGTTTTTCTTGGACAGAGCACAGGCCCAGTCAATCATCCAGAGACTGCAAATAAAGTAACAGCTTTCGACAATATGTCCGAGACGAATTCTGCAGTTTTTCGGACATATTGTCAGGCGCGGACCGGACAACCTGGAGAGACTGGTGGTTTTAGGTGGTCTCCAAGGAAAGCGAAGCAGAGGAAGAGCGTCTGCGCGTTGGAGCGACCAAGTGAAAGAGCTGAGTGGGGGCACCATCCATCCAAGAGAGAAGTGAAAGATTGAGAAGAATGGAAAGTCTTGGTCGCTCAGAAAGGAAAGATTACTTTTTTGGCTGTACTCAATTTTATTGTGTGTTCAACTTTTTACGCTGAAGCACATTGAGTGATGAGAAATATTCTATTGGAACTCACTTCGCCACTTCTCAAAAATATTTTCAGTAATAAATATATAAATAATTACAAGTAAAAAAGAACTTTTTATCTACAACGTTTTAAAATTTTCTGTTGAATTATTATGCTCACTATTCTCAAACTTGTACTTGATATGAAGTAAAGAAAAAACAAAGAAACAAACAAATATAGAAATACCAAATACTGAAATGTCATTTTGATTTCCATAGTAACGTACGTACATATTAATAATTTAGTTGCTAGGACCTACTTAGCAACCAATAATAGTCTTTTACTTTTTACGAATTTTTCTGAAATAACTTTCCATACAAAACAGAATTAAGTGTAAATGAATTCAATTCTGCTTAAAGATGGCTAAAAATATTAAAAGAATGCATTGGCATCGTGTTCTGATATATTCTAAAAGTTTCAAATGTGTAGCTAGTCGGGAAGTTAGTTAAAAATCGATTGCAACATTTTTTACTGGACAAACAACCACCGGACAAACAAGAATACGAGCTAATAAAAACGTTGTAATAACATATTTCCACCCAAAAACTTCTGTCCAGAATCATTTTTAGAGCTTTTTTAAGCTTAAAAAAACCATTCACCCTGTTTTGCAAAAAGATTTTTTTTTCAAGAAAATAATTTAATTTTCTTGTTATTTGCTTTCATAAAATCATTTCCCCCATATATGGAAGACATTTCCTCTCTTTCGATATATATTTAGACGGCGATAGTAAAATACAAAATAAAATAAATAAGTAAAACGTTTTGTTCAAAAAGAAAAAGTCATTAGAAAAGATAATTACATAAATAGTAATATGAAAGGTCACAGTGAAATCAGCAAGGTATTATTCTAGGTTACATGTAATTTGTACGTATGCAGTTCATCGTGGGACACTTATTCGTGCGCCGCAGTACGTGAAACATGAGTTCGTATAACATTTAATCAAATGACGAGTTCTTCGTTGAACAATTATTTACCGTGGAATACATTTGTACGTATCTTACAAAATGCGGCAATAGTTTGCAAATGGTACTGTTCCAATTAGATTAACCCTAACCTAACCTTACCTAGTAAAGACATCTCATAAAATTCACCACATGCTACAACATGTTGTATCATACGTACAAATATACTCCAACGGTGAAAAGTTCTACGAAGAACTCGTCATTTGATTAAATGTTACACGAAATCATGTTTCACGTACTGCAGCGCACGAATATGTGTCCTGCGGTGAACTGTTTACGTACAAATTTCCAAATACGATTAATCCACGCAATCGCCTGTGGTTTGGCATGGTGCATGGTTAAAACTGTGTAAAAGTGACTCCACGGTGTGATCCGTTGTCTGAATCTCACCACACTCACTAGGTTTTTCACAATAAAATCAATCGGTATATCTAAGATACCATGGTTAGATACTGGATTGTCCTCTTAAATAGAGGACGTATATTACATATTTTTAGCTGTCCATGTCGAAGGACTCGTGACAATAGTAGTGTGTCGCGTGACTGACTCGATGAGTGAGCGAGGATTCATGGATTGTCCTTCATATTTATACAAATGCTGGACATACCTATATTATAAGATAATATTATATTGTCGCAATTAACAAATCAAAACAGGCCCTATTGATCTAGTTATGATTGAGGAAATGCTGACGTTAATTATTGCTCTATTGTTTTGTTTTGACAACAAAATATACATATTAATGTGTATAACTCATGTAATGCTGAGCTGTATGATTGCTACATATTTTATGTTACGGTCATGGCATGCTAAATTTGAAATGAGAAAAGACGAAAACTGAATTATAATGATATAAATATTTTTATTATAAAGTATACAGGTTGTTCAGGCTTAACCCACAAAGATTAGCCAAATTTAGACAGTTGTACGGCACCTGGCCCCTTATGATATAAATTACTTCGTAATTCCATTACAGGTCGGATATTTTCAATGTCAGAATTTTATATTAAGGCGATACCTCTACTTACCAGAGGCACCTAGCGTAAAAATACGAAGCTTATAATTTGAGACATTTTTTTGATAATTTACAATTTAAACTGTAATTAATAAATATGTATCTTAAAACATTAAAAAGAAAAATATTTTTAATTTTAAGTCAAAGATAAACTTTTAAGTTATACATATTTATATTTTTATAAAAATCAATGTTTTTTTAAAGTACCTAAATATTAAAACTATGAATTAGTCAAAATTCTCTACGACAAAACATAGAAAACTTTATAAATTAAATTTTAATAATAAATATGTCCGTAATTTATGTAAGTAATAAGAAGGTCTTTTGATAAATTCACATTTTATAAAATATTTTTCTTTTTAATGTTTTCAGACACATATTTATTTTATTAATTAACACAGTTTAAATTGTAAATTATCAAAGAATGTCTCAAATTGCAAGCTTCGTATTTTTCAGCTCGGTGCCTCTGGCAGGCAGAGGTATCGCCTTAAGACGGATCCCGTAATTGTGGATTCCGGGATTTGAAACCTTCATTGGACAAAATTTCCGATGATTACGATTAATATAACTCTATAAGTAAATATTAAAATTATAATGATGCTTTTTAACATCCCTGTTGTTTAAAAACCCATGCGCCGTAAAAGCATTTCATTGAAAATAGATTGAATGGGATTCTTATCACAGCTGATAATCAATACGAAATGGATTTTTTCAATTAATAATAAATTGAATAGAAGGGACATTATCGCATACAAATATCTTCAGTTCTGATTCTCACATGTAAACGTCTGGTAAATAAGTTATTACTGACCATCATTATTAGCTCCTCCATTCCAAAAAAATAATGGAGGCCACTGTTGATATTTTGATGGACTAATACAAAATTTAACTTACTATTAGTGGAGACCCAATTTATCATAAATACCTACATAACCTTCCTAGAAAAAAAAAATGTTGCCTACAGTAAATTAAAAAAATAATACTAATAATTGAATCGCTCATATTCAAATGAGTGCTAATGTTTTGTATGAATTCTCAAAAATATAATATAAATAATAAGCTCGCAAAAAACAAGAAAATGAAAAGTTTATGAATTTATTAAAATTCAAAATTAAATTTAAATTGAAGTATTGAACATTACATTGTTCACTTTCACCATATGACATCGAATCAAATTTTATTTATTTTAAACATAGTTGATATTACAAATTATTAATTTAAGACGTTCACAACGTGACATTGAAAAACAAACAAAGAAGTAAAATTATTAAAACACTATAAAGTTAAACAGTAGAAAGTTTAAATACAAAAATTATAATTTAGATACAAGGAAGTACACCGAATGACCTAACTACACCCTATTTTAATAATTTATAAAACAATGCCCACCACAGAACAGATTAATAAATATAATTCAGGCAATAACCCCCAATATAATAAATTTTGACGCAGGGTTTTGAATGTGTGAGTGTCCTATGAAAATGAACCACATATTATAGACGTGCAATAGCGTGTATTGCGACCTTCAAATACACCAATATTGAATGATCGTCAGTGTGTAAACCAAGAGCAGTTGTTATAATGAATATTAGCGTATTTTTGACACGTGTTTAAGTTTATCCCATATTCTTCACACTCGAGATCATCTGCCTGTTACTCCATACCCGTTAGGTATTTCAGTTCCCAATATTTATCCCTGAAACTTTTCGATATTATGCACTTGTGACTGGATAATGAATTCAGATGTGTTTCTTAATAAGTTACTTATGTAAATCAATATTAAATTCAATTCAAACTTGTATTTGCATTGATTAAACATTATTTTTTACTATAATCCAATAACATAATAATCTTATTCTTTCATTCCAGTCCCTCCGATGCGCTGTAAAAAGTCCCAATCGGTCCACTCTGAGGACGACAGCCCAACATCTCCAAAGCCCCAATCCAAGATGGGCGCTGGAGCCGTCACAGGGATGATTACCAGAGGCCAGTACTCGGCGATAGGCGAACATGCCAGGCGCCTAACGCCCCCCGCCCTGCAGTGCGCGCTGCTCTGCGGGGGCGCTAATTGTCGGTACGAGCGCCCCCAGCGGTGGCCACCCGATCAGTTGGCTCTCCAAGGAGTCTACTCTCATTGGATCACTGAAGATATTCTAGCGATGGCTAGACCCAGTACAGCGTCGATAGCTACGTGGAATATTATACAACAGTTTCACAGGTAGTTGGCATATTTTTCCTAATTTATCCGTTGTTTCAGTTTTTCGAAGCTTTTCGACATCTGCGTAAATATCATAGTATCTCCGGGTGTTACAAATCTTGAACATGGATATTTCTGCGATGATTTAGTGATAACGATTTATCTATAATCTAGAACAGCGTTTTCCAAACTGGAGGCCCGCCTCCCTGAGGAGGCGCGAAGTGTTGCGAAGGGAGACGCGAAAAGTTTCTCACAATTAATGTAGCCACAGGTTTGCAGTTTGCAAATGCTTATTTTATAAAACGGCCGCTAGATATAAACTAAATAAAACAGTCCTATAAAAGGTTGTTTGCAAACCTGTCTGAAAATATGGAGACTAATTTTATAATACCTCACTTCTATAGTATATTGTGAAACACGCTGGCTATCTCGTGAAAATATGAAATAAAGGGTCAAATCATAATGTTGAAATTTGAGACAAATTTGTTTAGGAACGATAATTTTGTTGTTAAACTTGTCTTTTTGGTTGACATAAAAAATGGGTGAATAAATCAATGCAAGGACCACTAATGCATTCACCGATTTAAAAAAACGAAGTGAAGGCATTCATAAAATATTTGAGCTTTGGAAATCAAAATTACAAAAAAAAATAAGTTCGCCATGTTTCCACTTTTAAATGATTTGTGCGCCAGATAGATTAAAGCAAACAAAAATCTATTTACTGACTTCCTTGGTTAGTTTGTTAATGGACTTTGCACGTTATTTTATTATTTGTAAAAAAAGTCGCCTGCGGCACCACTTTGTTTCGAGGCTATTAAATATTTTTAATATGTGGTTAAGCGTTGCAATTTGATGTGATACCTATATGATGATTAATATAAAACTTAAATGGTAATTTTTGGTATATGATGATATTTAAAAAGGTGTCTGTATTATTTAATGAAATAAAGGGGGGAGGCGCCAAGATTAGATTTTTTTTTAAAGGAAGGCGTAGTAACATAAAGTTTGGAAACCACTGATATATAATCTAGATTCTAGGCCTAGGTATAAGTTAATCATTCAAAGTGGCACCACGAGTGGGAAGTGGGTTACCTTCTGGATATGGTTGTAGGAAAGTACAATCCTCGACTGTGTCAAGGAATATTATGTTATTTTCAAGGAATACCATTTAAAGCACGTTGACACGGTCCAAGTACGATCCAAGTACACTTTGACCGAGTCCCATCCAAGCGACAGCTTCATACTAATTATTCCTATCCAAGCTACTCGGACTGCGTCCTACTCATCCGATGAGTGCGCTTGGATGGCACTCGGTTCAAGTGTACTTGGATCGTACTTGGACCGTGTCAACGCGGCTTTAGGGAATACTATTGTAGAACATCACACTGACCTTAACATTATCGATAAATAGGAGAGTACGCCAAACATCATGGCATCGGGGGCCGTTTCAGGGTGTGGGGATCATGATATGGGCACCACTATTTGGATCATGAGATGAACACAGTATTATAGTGGTAGTAGTAATATAGTCTATTGAGTATTAAAATTTCATCAAGATTGATTCGTTAGTAATTTTTAAGTTATACCCTAACGAAAACGGAAACACACTGACAGTCTAATGTTTTAAGTACCATCTATTCAAGTGATATTTGTTAGTTTTTAAGATGTAATCATTTATAAACATACAATATGTAATATTGAAACAGAGTTGGTGAAGTTTCAGTATTAGTTATTAAATTATTGATCCGGTAAAACGATAGGAAAAGCATGTTGAAAATTCAAAGCAGCTCCGTAAGACAGAAAAGTTGTGCGTGAGCCCAGCCAATTTAGCATGGGGTTACTCGTATATTATGTAGGTCAACTTTGCATGTTTGCCGAAGCCAAATTTTTGAATGGTTTTGTTATTATTATTATTTCTCATAATTTGAACACGAGATATATCACAGTGATGGCAAACTTTGGTAGCTCACAGTAGTCTGGTAGCCCGCGAAATTATTTTAGATGCTTGACAGTAACTCAATAAAACTACTAAAAGGTAAAAAAACGTACCTGCATTCTTAAATTGAGCATAGCCATAAATTTACATGTAAACGTGATCTTACTCCCTACTTCATTTATCGTTTGTCAATTTATGGCTACGGCCGCATGTTGTAGCTTAACCACTGGGAAATGCCAATAGAAATGGCGTATTTCAAAAAAATACTACCTTATTCTTGGGTCAATAATTATTATAAAACAATTATTATTCGTAGAATGTTTTATCACATAGCTTATAATCAGTATCTTTAGAATTAATTATCTTCAAATGTGTTAATCGTGCCCATTTTTTGAATAATAAAATGCATAATTCTTGTCAAATTAGGGATCACAGAGATTATAAAATATAATTTGTATCGTAAATATTTCACTATATAATGTTAACATTAATTTTGGTGGTTGGTTTTCTAAATACGTTTAAAAATTAATAAATCTAAAAAATCTTAACACCACTGCACATGGATATATCTACTGAAATATGAGTATATTCTAAAACATTAGATCGAGAGGTTTAAAAGAATACTGTTTTATTTAAGAAAAATACTTTATGCAGTCATCAAATATTTAAAATAAATATAAAGGATAGTAAGGCTTCAAAATTATGTAAATAGATTATCTACAACATTTAAGGAATGTTCAGGCTAATGCTTTGAAATTACCATAAAATCTCCATTTTGACTTTCGTTGCGCATGTGGGCCGTTAAGAAGGTAGGCTTTAAATTAAATAATATGCGCCACTGTAGTCTAGGATAGCATTGAGCAACGAAAATGTTGAACATAACTGATATGACATTATATCCACTCTGGTTATGAAGCGATAAAGTTTACTCATGAGTATCAAAAGAATAAACAAAGGAAAACTTTTTTTTTGTAAAGTATCTACTTAGTTTGTTTGCGTAATAAAAGTTTTCATGTTGGAAAAATGACTTTTCTTTATATTTAGTTATGATTTTTTCTTGGCCAGAAAATACAATATGAGGTCACAGCATACTGACCTGCAGAAAGTATATTCTTTTACTGCTATTTATTTTGAAGTATATAATATTATACAGTTTTCTGTGTTTTTTTATCAAGCATCTGTACAAACTCATCAAATTACTCCTAACATAATTTCTTCAAAGTTTGTTTAAAAATAAAATTAGTAAAAAGGAGGTATTTTTTTTTGATTATGTCCATCTCTATAGAAGAAAGTTTTCTTCACCATATTTAGGTTGGCGGAAAACAGTTTTTCTCTCACAAAAAAAAATCTACCTCAACGAAACTTAAGACTATTTTTGATCAAATTATTTACAAAAAACTTTATTTTACCGTTCAAACAGATTTCATATAAGTATATTGAAATATACCTATAATTATTATCTTCATTCGAAACGGCAGATCCATAACAATAACGTAACATTAATGAATCCAGCAGATACAGATTTAAGTCTTGTCGGGTGTCGTATTTTACAAAAAAATTCTTAGCTCGTATTCTTATTTGTCCAGTGGTTCTTTGTCCGGTACAAATCTTGCAATCGATATTTAACTAACTTCCCGACTAGCTAGACATTTAAAACTTTTAGAATATATCAGAACACGATGCCAATGCATTTTTTAAATACTTTTATACATCTTTAAGTAGAATTGAATTCATTTTCAGTTAATTCTGTTTTGCATGAATAGTTATTTAGAAGTTATTACGATTTGGTTGGCAGGGGGTCTGGGGTCCTAGCAACTAAATTATTAATATATACGTGCGTTACTATGGAAATTAAAATGACATTTTAGTATTCTATATTTGTTTGTTGTTGCAAAATAGCAAAAAAATGATTTGTTGACAATTGTCTTATTTGTTCTAAATTAAATACATAGAATTGTCAAGTTTATATGATTCAACAGAAAATTTTAAAACGTGGTATATAAAAAGTTCTTTTTATCTTGTAATTATTATCCAATAAAATAGTCTTTACCACAATCATCTTCTAAATAAGGATTAAGAAAATTAATAACAACCAATCCTCGTAATAAATATTAGAGTTTTTAAATTGTATATCCACTTGCTACGTTAGGGGTGGAAAAACTGACAGAAGGATGACATTGTAAATAATATAGTTTATACTGTATCCACCAGTGGCGAAGGGTGACTTTTGGAAGGAGGTAGGCTGTGGAGACAGCACACTTGTCAGATGTACTTACGGGAGAATAAGAAGAGAATCCGATATTACTACTGATAAATATGACACAAAAATTAAGTAATGAGTTTAAATTATGTATTTTTCTAAACATTATATATATACTCGTATATTATATATATTATTGTCATTTTTGAAAAATCCGTTGTTGTGTATCTGCTCCATAACAATTTGTAATTTAACCCGTAAAACTAGACATTTTAAAATATTTCTATATTTAAAACACAGACTTAGGTGCAATATCAGATCTCAATTGACATAACTGACTGATAAATTGTCTTAGTCTATGACGAACTAACTGATAAATAAAAATCACGGGATAAATTATTTAATATTTTTAATAACAATCAATATTTATATGTGATTTATTCCCATAGAATTCACCGTGGGTCTCCTTAGGTTCGAATCCTGGGTCTGGCAAGTACACATATTGTTTTTCAATGTGTGTGTGAGTCAGGGTATGGTCCTAATAAGTTGAGCAAGTGGCTGACATCCATTTCTCGTAAAAAACAAAATCTGTTAACACAAACCTCTACTCTGTGGAGGCCCATATGATCCTATTAGGATCGGACATGGTCGAAAAAAAGAATATTTTGAATTAATGTGCACTTAGTGAAGCGGTTGGACTTTACTTATGCGCGTGGTGCAAGGCGTTGTGTGTATTTTCTGTTTGAACACGTAACGAAAAAGAGATTGCAAGAGTTAGAATTCCCTAAAAGTCAATAAATAAAAAAAATCTTAAAATTAAAATTGTCTTCCTTTCATATTAAGTTTCAAAGGTCTACGCAACTTCCGGGCGCACTGGTTAAAAAGTCAAACCATACATATGTAGGCTTCGTGTGAATAGCTTACCGATTTGTATGGACGACTGTAGACATCTTGAAATGTTGAGTAAAAAAAAATCATACCAAATGCACGGCAAAATCATCTCGAAATAATCTATATTTCAATGCTCGCTAGAGGCGCTGCTTTGACACTTATTTTTTATTTATTCTAAATTCTGACGATAGATGGTTGGCGCTCATTTTTATTTTTTAATTATTAATTAATTATTCTGACAATAAATTCAATTGGTTCACGTACATTTTTCATTTATTTAAATTTAAATACTTTCTATCTGTTTTACAACGTTTTTATTATGTCGTATTCTTGTTTGTCCGGTGGTTTTTTTATCCAGTACAAATCTTGCAATCGATTTTTAACTAACTTCCCGACTGGCTAGACATTTGAAACTTTTAGAATATATCAGAACATGATGCCAATGCATTTTTTTAAATACTTTTAGCCATCTTTAAGTAGAATTGAATTAATATTAGGGGTCTGGGGTCCTAGCAACTAAATTATTAATATATACGTGCGTTACTATGGAAATCAATATGACATGTCAAGTACAAATTTTTTTGATCGTTTAAGCTAGTCAAGTCAAGTTTATATGGTTCAACAGAATTTAAAAACGTTGTATATAAAAAAAGTTCTTTTTATCTTGTAATTATTTCTTAGAAGGTAGGCTTCAAATAAGCGCTTACTATGGAGCTTTCGCCACTGGTATCCACTCAGTATCGAATGTACATAACAGACCTTATTAATGCATGCTTACAAAAATCAATTTCCATTACAATATTAATGAGACAAGCCGTGTTGGCGATCTATTTCGAGATATGACACTAATTATCACGTTCGTATTGTTTGTACTGGAGTAAAATACGCCCCTTTATTAGTTGATGTTTTTTTTATTCTTTCAAGTTCATGTCAAGAGACATTTTAATGATAATTTATCATTGTTTACTTGCCTTCATGTTATGTGACACAAATTAAAAATTAACAACACATGCTTGTAATGTCAAGGGCAATGGTATTACTTTGTTTATTTTTTTTAATAACTTCAATGTCAAAACGCGACAACTCGAAATGAATACGGTATAACTCATTATTTATTATGAGTATATTGAAATATAATAATACGATGTTTGAGACTTTCACGGTTGTTTGTCATAATATGGCTTGTCACCCCGTGTTTTTTCACCCTCTTTCCTCAGTATTTAAGGCTTGTTGCAAAGGGCATTCTCAAGAGATAATATTGTATACTATTCCATCATTCAGATATACTTTTTCACTTGGTAGTGCCGAAAACTCCGTACTAGGCGATCATTAATTAAAGCCTACCTTAATTTTAAATTTCATATTGATATATTTAAATTATAGTCTATAAAAATAATGTAATTTATAAACGACATCTGTCGTATATGTAGTAATGTATCATAAACATATGCAGATTACATAACCATTTGTAAAAGGTTTAAATAATATTCGCCACAGCGTGCCATTTTGTTTTTAATGTATTTATCAGATTATTCGCTGAGGAATGCTGATGTTTTTTTGTATGGACTTTATGTCACGTTACTTCAGTTATTACTACATATATAATAGGTAGGGTCTGATGGGTTAACCTAAAACCTTTGCCCATAATATTATTGTCTATGACTGCAGCTTTGTCCAAAATGATTGGATTATTTAAAAAATATTTTCTATGGCAGTCACATAATATTATTATACGTAAATGTAGTTTGTATTTTTAAATAAAAATTAATTTTATATAATGATTTTTGATGTGTATAAATGTTTAGGAAATACACAATTTACGCTCATCGCTCAATTTTATCTCGTCAGTGAGCTATTGAAATTTCATCGAATTAGTGTGTCGTTGTCATTAGCGTGTACCTATTCATCAGTAGTGATATCGTATTATCTCCTTATTTCCCGTATGTATACCTAACAAGTGTGCTCTTTTTATCTGATTTCTACTAAATGGCTAAGGCGTTGGGGATCTGATATGACTGCCCCAGGATAGGGAAGTGTACTATTCCATTGAAAGGATTCAAGTACTGAGTCCTGATAATATTCCATTGTGATTTTCCTAGAGATTATTGTATTGCCGATGTCAGATAGTATAGATCTGTTACTGAAATAATTTTTAATTGAGTGAGTACGAACCACCAGATCAGGTTCAGCGATAGCGTGCTCGGAAAATTTACGAAAATTAGGCTGATGCAGTAGCTTACAGACAAACAATGAGTCTGAAACACTAGTGCAAAGACAGTAAGACAAAACATATATAAGTGAACGTGTGAGAGACAGGGAGACATGCTTTGAGTTACCCGATCTCCACCCACTATTTTTGCACGGCCGCCTTCCATGACGCTATAAACGTGTCAGTATAAAAAGATTTTAGCGGCACACTTCTTTGTACCTATGAAATTATTAAAATTGTGAAATTATTAAAATTAAAAAAAACTATGTCCTTTTGAAATAAAGCTGCATGGGACGTAGCAACCATGCACCTTGGTGGTTAAAGAAAAAGTTTTAGAAAATAAAAAAGAATCTTGACTTGCTCAGTCATCTATCTTTTTGACATAAAGTGCCCTCTGTACCCAGGTACTGAAACTCTGCCAAAAGGTATGAGATGTATATGAAGGTTGGCAGGTGATACTGCCACCTGGTAATATTTTCTAGTCAAATAATATTTACGTAATAACATATGCATTCACAGGGGTAGTCAACCTGGTCCCTACCGCCCACTAGTGGGTGTTACAGCGGGCGGTAGGGGTTTTAAAAACATTTTCATAATGTTTTCATAAAATTCCTTGTGGAATCAGGTTTTAGTGCTGTTAATCATATTATGACCAAAGAAAGAAACCGCCTGTATATTTCCGAAAGAGGAGACCTTTGTTTGTTCCTCATACAAATTGAGCGAGATATCCAGTATTTAGTTTCTTAGTATCAGCTTCAGGGAACTCATTAATAATTTAATTGCTTAAATATAATTTCATCAGACTTCATATAAAAATTAACTGCATTAATTTGTTTTATAAATATTTATTCTGCTAAACTTAGCGTTAGTCTGACATAAAGTATTTGGTTAGTAATTATCATTATATATTTTAACTTGCTGTAACTGTGTAACAAAAGTTTATAAAGTAAACCTACTTTATAAATATAAATTACCATTACTGTGGAACCGGTTGGCGGTTAGAAAATTTTACTACTAACAGAGATACAAACGTGGGCGGTAGGTATAGAAAGGTTTACTACCACTGCATTAGATACTAGATAAACGACCTCAATCGATTGACCCACATTTTATTCCTGTTCCATAATAGGGGCATGTTTCCATATATATATTATAATAATATATAGACGTACAATAAAAAAGATAAAATATTTTATTAGGTCAAATATATTGAATGCTTCGCAATGTAATGTATTGATCAAACAAATTGTAACAAAAATGTCAAAATACCGGATGCGCTTTTTCTTTTGTCGCATTTCGCCAACTTACTATTGTGAAACATTATTCTTTCTTTAGAATGAAGCAAAAAAAAAGCAGAAAGACATTTGCAATCAATGTTTTGCAAAGGTAAGAGACCTGATTAGGTTTTTTAATCATTATAATGGAGTTGTACACGTCAATATATTGTATTATTAATACCTCATTAATCATTTTGTTATTCTATATTGTGTCCTTCTGGGAAACTGATAATCCCCTCCAACTCATTCCCGTACTTAGCTATGCCCTTTTTACAATTCTTTCACATTACACACAGCCAAGGCCGACTATATTTAGGCTACTAAACAAAACTATGAAATTACGAATGTAGTTATTGCTTAGTATTCGAATGCAATATGGTAAATTGGAAGGGGGTTTAAATAAATAAATAATATGTAGCAGTACATATTATTATTATGAACAATTATTGTCATTCAAAAATATAAAATTAAAATTCTAATTTGAAGCGACATTCGACGTGTAAACATTAACATCATAAAAGGTATATTACAGATAAGTAAATAGGTCCACAAAATGATCAAGTAGGCCGTTTTTTGAGAATCTTTAAAACAACGTTCACGTAAAAGCTCATTTCAATATCAGAAGCGATTTGGTTGAACACAGTTACTGTCGTCCTAGTTGCTGTGACTGATTTTGGATTAATTTTGCACCTTGGGAGAACAAAAAAATTGATGCTTCCGTTTTCTAAGAGCCTGAAACACACATACGAATACTATCATGAATGGCAGTGTTTTCATTTACACTGTCATACGCCGTGTCCAAAAACTTACACGTATGCAGGTCACCGTATCACATTTCATCGTGAAATGTTGTATCGGAAATATATTGTCGATATTATAAACCGTCCAACCTCTTTGAGTCGTATTGTACTGATATAAAATTAGTGTCTAAATAAACCATAGTTATTGTCAGTTTACATTTTACAGGAAGCCTGGAGCAAACAAATTTTGAAAATAGCCGATATTATAGTGGATTATTTGTTAGGTTAGGTTAGGTTTTCATTCTTGAATTCATGAATTTTACCAAAATCAGCTAAGAAAATTGAATTAATGTTCATATTGAATCTAATAAAATTGGAGACCGTATAGTATATTACGGTTATCTCTTTCCGATTAGAAAGCTCACGGCAAACTGTGCCACGGCGAAATGTTTTAGGTACCATTTACATGTAACCGTGATACGTCATAAATTATATATTACATTCTTCTAGCGTTTAGGCTACAGTGTGTAAACTTACTTAAGATAAAGACAGTAAGATGAAACCACAGATAGTATCCGTAGAGCCTAAAGTAAAAGAGTCTCAAAAAAGTCTTTTATACCGGAAATCTTCATGATTCTAATAATAAGTATAATAATATCCTGATTATTTCTAGCTGGGGTATCAGGAGCGTGATAAATCTTCAAGCGGCAGGAGAGCATGCGAGGTGTGGTCCTCCGTTGGAGTCAAGTGGCTTCACCTACGATCCAAGCGTCTTCATGAATAATAATAGTAAGACATTTTATTGTGTTAGGTAACTGTTAATTCATGGTGGAACTGCATTGTATTATTGATTAATTTAATAAAACGCAACATTTTTAGTACTTATTTTACTTTTAATAAATAAATCTGGACCGGTTTCGTCCACCTCAGTGGGACATTTTCAACTGAATAATATTTATAAAATAAATTCAAAAGGCGACACAAATAAATAACCATTACGTTGCATTATCCGTCCAATAATACTGTGTCAATAACAATTAAATTTAAATTCATGAAATAAACAATATTACCACTCGATGGACCAACGAATATAAACGAAAATATGAGTCAAAATTAAATAACAAATAAAATAAAATAATAAATAATGTACATTCTATAAAGTTATGTTAAATAAATAAGACAATCCCAAACATTATACAGGATACAATAAAGGAGATGACACGAAATTCAACTGATCATTTAACAGATTAGAATTAGGCAAATATTTATACCTATTAATCTCTAGGATTTTCTGTTTACCCAATTTTTTAGATTTCTCATTCAAATGTAGGATTTAAATTTTTTTAGTGATAAAGAGTGATTATTTAAACATAAATGATTTCCAAAAGAAGAAGACTTATTACCATTTTTGGCACAGGCTAAATGCTCTTTGATTCTAAAGTCAAAAGCTCATCTTGTTTGTCCAACATATTTGGCATCACAAGAATCACAATTTAATAGATAAATACCACTATTTCTAAGTTTATCTAATATATTATCTTTATTATTCACCAGTATTTGTGTGTTGTAAATTAATCAATAATATAGTAAGACAATTATTATAGAATAATCTAGGGTGAAGAGCCTATATCGGATATCGAACATGTTCTAATGACGAACAGTGTCTTTTGAAAGAAGGTAGAGTGTGGATAACGGAATAAAATATGCCAGGTCACCTATATTTATGGAATTTGAATTTTGTTGCTACTTTATTATTTTACTAATACAATTTACCGACCGTAACAAAAAAAATCTCAAATTTTAGCAATGTGGCGATGTGTGCGATGTGGCGATGTGTGCGATGTGGCGCCCTCACCCAGCAGACGAATTATACTGTCTTGTGAATCTATACATTCTGGTACCTTCAAACTACACTAAACACCAGTAGCGAAGGGTGGAGGTAGGCTGTTAAGATTCGCCATAAATAGTGCACATTAAACTTTGTTAGTCATATGTATTTGTTTTTATTAACCTAATACTACAATTTACGGGGTATGTTGGTTAGTTTTTAAAAATCAATTAAACCCTTCCTAAGTCAAACCATAATAGTTTTGGTATATTTTGGGCGACACGACAAAATTGTGCACACTTTTTCATTCATACTTATTTGTTTTCATTGGATTAAGAATACATATTACACATATTGTTGATTCATTTTTTTTAAATTTATTATGCCCTGCTTAACTAAACTATAATAGATAAAAATTGTTGTATCTAATGTTATGTATGATTTAATTGCAAAATTTTAGATATTTTATAGAGAAACGAGTATTTTGTGACTATTTTTTATGATGACTTAGTATTCGCAGGGTTTAATTGAATTTTACAAACTAACCAACACACTCTGTAAATTGTAGTCTTATTTTTATGAAAACAAATACATATGACAGACAAAGTCTAATGTGCACTATTTATGGCGGATCTTAACAGCCTACCTCCACCCTTCACTACTGCTAAACACTCATACCGTACAATGAATAATATTTTTTTCGACCATGTCCGATCCTAGTAATCATACAACTCAACATTACAAGACGTGTGACACACTTCGATATTCATGTTTTGTTTGCAAAACAAATCGAAGTGGGGGAAGGCGATCGTCAGCAGTTTCTTAATTGCTGATTGATTGATTTATTTAATTGCGACGTGACTTTATGCATGAATATATTGATTTTATGCGTATCAATAGCGAGGACGATCCATAACTCGTCACTCTTCTCGAGTCCGGTCACTCGATATAGTATTTACATTGTATTAACAGAATGTTGTTTGTAATGGATGTCAGCCACTTGCTCAACCTATTAGGTCCATACTCTGACTCATACACAAAATGAAAAACAATATATGTACTTGCCAGACCCAGGATTCGAACCTGGGACCCACGACAATATAGGCTGACGCTTAAGCCGCGCGGCCATCGTGTGTGAATATGTATGGACTTATACTATGATGATAAATCAAGATTATGGTCAGAGCAGCTGCATGGAGTACAGCCGGATGTGTGCGAAAAAACTGACACGCTATGTGAGAAATAGTATACTTAAAACAAAACTTTAAAAAGGTAAAATCCCAGGTGTCTATATTAATATTAAGAGTCTCTGATTATTTTTCAGTATACTATTACAACTTTGCATGGCGAGACTATGGCTGCGCTGGTCTCCGATCGTTACTTGATGCTGTAAAGGTTCTGTCATTTGCTGTCGGAGAAGGAAGAGTTGCAGTACATTGCCATGCAGGTAAATAAATTTCAATTACAGTCTTTGCCTGAAAGTTGATCGTTCTGTCAATATACCAATGACTTTTACATTCAGCCAATCATTTAGAACCTAAAAAATCTTCTTTTTATCGTGCCATCCAAGGTGATCTTTGTTATGTCATCATATAGGTCATCATATTGTTGGAACTGCGGTCGTACTAATTACAGAGTAACGTCGTCTTCCGCTATGTTTATCTTTGATCGTTCTGTTATGTCCCTCAGGGAGGAAGGCAAAGGAAATAGGTAGCTTGGGTTGACAGGAACCTGATGTGATTTGCTGGTGTTATCCTTCCTTCGTCTCCTTACCAAAGACTATACTTCTGTGAAACTCCTGAGTAGTATTCACAGCTGTTACATTTAAAGACAGTCAAGGTAGCAGTCAGGTGATTTACCTTCAAGGATGTATTTAGACTAGATGGCGAGAATATGATCGGGAAACAATAAGCTTTCGCGAAAGTTAAAACATTAAAGTTTATTCAACGGAAATGCAAGTACATATACAACGGACAAGATATACGCGTTACAAAGAATTACAAATAATAGACGAAGGGCGCGAGGTGCGTGTCTCTTTTTATACATTTTTGGTGATATCATTTTAATTAGTTTGTTGACGTCTTATGTGTGATATTCGGCGTAGCTTCATAGTCCAATGACCGTCTGATGCCGTAAACTTGTGTTTATCAAGTTAGAATATTCTTTACATACTGTATCATAGTATAGGTAAATCATTCTACAGTGGCACCGTAGACGATTCGCGCGTGCATTGAATTGCTTGCGACAATGCCTGTTTCAATGCTAGCAAACAATACCACTACAACTGCAAGTCACATTTGCCGTACCCATGGTGACACTGTAAAAGAATTTACCTATACATGGCTATTGTTTATTAACCCTTATAAACTTGCAAAGTTTGGTAGGTATAACCTACTCTGAAACTTGGGATATTGTATAGCAATTCCTTGGAATGCTGCACTTTTGTTCTCTCATAATGTTCCTCTCCATAATGTTACAACAAACTTATCTAATTATCTGTAGAACGGACAAAAATGGAATTACAAAGACGCCATATTGAAAACATCATTCCACTATCAGGTTCTGTTTAGTTGGGAGTTTTGATTGGGTAATTTTTGACTGTGGCTCCCCTATCAATTACAATACAATGCAGAACTTTCAGAAAGTTCTTTCCGATACGTTTGAGAATATCACCAAAATGGTCACCCAGTCAGTTCAAGGAATTTTGAGGATGTGTCTTTACCATTCAATATAACGAGTTGGGTCTTTCATGACACAAAAAAAATGATGAGTATATTAGCGCCTGTACACATGGATGTCTTTACGGGCATCAATAATTGTGTGTAAATTCAACAAACGCGATAATAACTGTCTACATGTAAGTGCTGACTGTCTCGCCAATCTCATTCTTCAAGCGTAAGCGAGATGCGTTGTTATCATTTTATGGCACTATTTGACTGGTTCTGAAAAATGGTAAACGTTAAAATGCTTTTCGCGGTGCTGTTCGTGTTTATTTCTGACTGTTTTGCCACTATCGTTCTACCTACTGCACAGGCGCAAATATCGCACAAATTCCAACACTGTCATATGAAATTTAAGACGGTTCTTCAGTGAAACGGCAAATAATTTTCAACTATAGGTGCGACGCAATTTTGGACTCGCTGGCAATCGGAGAGTAAACGTCGAGCTGTGAACACATCAATTTGTTTAGTGATGGCGATGGGTGTATTAATTCTTAAATCGTGTAAAGATGACTAAAAAACGTTATCCATTTACTTGAAAAAGAAAACATGTCAACGAATATATTATTATTGTTACTAATAGAACAATAAACAGAACATTAAATGGATGCATGTTGGATTTATTTGAAAAATTATATTTCGTTCTTCACGCTTCATTTGCACAATCCGCGCATCGCCTAGCCACGATCTTTTTAGACCATGCCTCAACTAAGGTATAGCCTTAAGAAGCTTCTGAACTTTTTTGATCAGTACATGCAATCTTGCAACTGCAGTTTCTTGTTACGGCCGCTATAATACTTACTGTCAGCAGTAAATTTTATAAACAGGGTATATAGCTTGATTCTGTTTTATGTACAACATCTACCTACATACTGATGCATTTATTACTTCCATTACAGGACTTGGAAGAACCGGGGTACTAGTCGCTTGTTATCTCGTGAGAGAACGCCGTCTCCGAGCTGATGATGCAATAGCACTCGTCAGAGAACGACGCGCTCGAGCTGTGCAGACCAAGATGCAAGTAGAGGCAGTTCACCATTTTGAGAGATACCTGCTACCGCAAACAGTACTTTTTAGTATTAAGTGAGTAGTATAATAACGTATATTTTTTTACCAAGTATAGTACATCCATAATGGCCGAGCGGCTTACGCGTCGGGATATAATGTCGTAGGTCCTAGGTTCAAATCCTTGGTCTGGCAAATACACATATTATTTGTTAATGTGTGTTTGGAGTCAGAGTATGAATCATATAGGTTGAGCAAGTGACTAATATCCATTTCTCGAAAAACAAAAATCTGTTAATATAACGTACATACTGTGTCGAGTGACCGGACTCGAGAGGAGTGACGATTTATGAATCGTCCTCGCTATTTATACTACCCATGAAATCAATATATTACAAGAGTCATTGTCGCAATTAAATTCATCATAGTATACACTGTTGATCTATGTTATGATTGAGGAAACTGCTGACAATCGCTTCTCACCACTCCGATTTGTTTCGCAAACAAAACATGAATATCGAAGTGTGTCACACTTGTAATGTTGAGTGGTATGATTACCACAGAACCAAACTATTAAACTCCTTGTTTTAAACTGGTTCACAAACGTGTTATACAACATCAATCGATTTCGCTATATACCTGCATACTATGCATGTAAAATTATAAAACATGAATCCTTAATATAATTGAAAACTAAAAATTAGGAATAACGCAACGTGGCATGAAAAGGTGCATGTTGGCCATAACACCACAAACAAATCAATTAACAAGGAAGCAGACAAGAGTGCGCAATATGATAGGGGTCGCTAAGCAGACGACTTGGCAAAGGGTTGGATATGTCGCTTCTCTAGTAGGGAATCGCTGGATAATGCCATCATACAGTGGCATTAAACGTTCACAATGACCCCCATTAGATAGATGAACTCATAAAGCTCAGTGGGTTTACGTGGCAGCGAATAACTAGGGACATATGAGTTGCCTAGAGTCACAACTCACATTAAATCTAACACCAGAGCACTGTCTTTTTGTGATTAGAAGAAAAGTATTGAACTCTCTTGAATAATGAGCGAGTGAGTCGATTTACATTATTTAAAAAAAAATATATTTGTAATACTCCTAACGCTGCAGATACACAGCACACTATGAGAAATAGAGCTCCCTGATTAGTTAGAAAGGCCTTGGTGATAGAACTCACACTATTTTATGAAAAACGTGAATTATGACACCAACAGTCAACTTTGTCAACGATTTTCACATGGTTTAAAGTGACTTTTAATAGCCAACTATTTTTATCTATATAGATTAATGCATTTAAAATCACTTGTTATGGTAAATCTTTCTACGGTGGCACCATGGGTATGGAAAAAGCGACTTTCAATTGTAGTGGTATTGTTTGTTAGCATTAAATCAGGCATTGCAGCAAACAATTCCAATACATACGTGAAACGCCTAGGGTGCCACTGTAGAATGATTTACCTATATATTTAACCCAAAAATGACAAAATTGCAAAATGTGAGTTATGACTCTAGGCGACTATTATAGTGGAATGAATTGGGGGAAGGCTTCATCCAGCAGTTGATTGACTCCGTCTGATAATAATGATGATGGCATTTTATAATAATCCACCCAACAGTTGAAACCCAACCTTTATAATAATATCATATCATGAAAAAATATTGTTAATGATTTTAGAGAGCCTCCCAAGGAGCGAAATAAACAACACGAGTTTGGACTTCTTCAGCATCTTCATCGACAGAAAGCAACTCTTCACGGCCAAGAAGAAAGGACGTTTAGATTTCTTCCAAAGGTGAACATGATTTAAAATTATACTTACATTTATGTCCACTTCATTATGTCATGTCTAATTATTAATTTAGTATTAGCTGATTATAAAATTATTATTCTTTGTTATATTTATTTATCAGATTTTTTAATTTATTTATTTTTAACGTAGAGTACATTCAATTCAAATTTTCTGCTGTCAACTTTTTAACTTTTGAGTTATTTCATTTTAATTAACCGTTTAATTTAGGAACAGATTTTAACTCACTTTTGTGTGTCCTACGCAAAGTATGCAATCAAATTGACATATTTTGGCTCGCATTTCATTGATAGGGAGCATAATAACTTAATTATTATTATGTCAATGCTTGGCAGAGTATAGTGTTAGGTACATGGCCCCACATCCTAAAGCAGGCTCCCAGGCCAGGATTTTTAGCGGGCTCATTACCTGTAGCGAAGGTTAAAGGCATTGTAACGCTCAGCTATGGAAACGTATTCCAAATGGTGTTTGTATTTTTTAATAATGTTATTATACATAAATAATTGTTGTTGAATATAGACACAAAATAATCAAAAATTACATTCAACATCTGTCAATTCATCACGCCGGGTCCCCTTCATGCCTGTCTCTCCCCCCTTTGTGGGGGCAATGGATAAGTGTGCCGTTTTGGTAAAACATTGATAAACAGTGGTACAGTTAGTTAGAGTGGATGATTAACAACCACCCCATATGCCGTATCATACTATCGCCGAGACCTTCCTTGATACTATTCTACTACACTCCGCCTCGCTCAAGTGGTTTTGGCGAGAGTGTGATACGTCATAATATGCTCTGTCTGGACCAAATTTTGTAAAAATATAATGTTGTCAAGGCCTGAACAAAACCGATACACAAGTGCGAGTGAGAAAGCATTTGGCACTCTTATATCTCCGCAATATGCGTTAGAGTAAGATAGAATATCTACGGCTAAATTAAATATTTTTATAAACGTCGCCGATAAAAATATTGATTTGGATGACTACAATCATTTAAAAACTGTGAGCACGTGTTTATTATATAATTTTTTTTTTGCTAATTTAGAAGTAAATATGGTTAACTATGTTATGTTTAAATTTGGTAGCCGTACTGAGAAGCAACAGGATGGTATAATGTTTCATAGTTTAGTTAATAATAATATTATTTAGGTTCTACTGTGCGTTATATGCAAGAAACACGGCTTTAGTTTGCCGAACAATACCAACTCTCTTTATATTATTACTCTGAGATTTTTTTTCTTTTTTCCCCAGATAATATACTATTTATGTGAGAGGCTTCTACGGTCGTGTTCTTGCGAAGGTTCCAGTTATAGTGGAGCTGCTAGTGGAAACAATATAGGAATATTTACTTCATCATTCCTCTCGGTTATGGGAAGACAGGTGAAGCTTCCTGGTGATGGAAATGCGAAGGGACAGTACTGTGCCACTTGCAAAGCCCTAGACCAGGCAGATGAAGATGAAGAAAATGGAAATAAAGATGGTAATTTCTTTAAGATCATAATATTAATTCGATTATAAAATTATGATTCACGCGAAAATCTATTGAAGGATGTCTATATTATATTTATGAATTTGGAGACCAGCTTAGGATTCAGTCAGTCAGGAACCCTCAAATAGAAAAAAAAATATTGACATTTAAAAAAAAAGTTAAAAATAACAGACGATACTGAAACGTAAATTCATAATATTTTTTTTAAGTGAGGGTATAATATTCCTATATAGGCACCCACGTTGGCCGCGCGGCTTAAGTATCGGCATATAATGTCGTGGGTCCTAGGTTCGAATCCTGGGTCTGACAAGTACACATATTGTTTTTCAATTTGTGTATGAGTCAGAGTATGGACCTAATAGGTTGAGCAAGTGGCTGACATCCATTTCTTTTAAAAATAAAATCTGTTAATACACACCCCCACTCTGTGGAGGCCTATATGATCCTATCAGGATCGGACATGGTCGAAAGAAAGATTTTATGTAATAAAAATACTTTATGCAGTCATCAAGTGTTTAAAATAAATATAAAGGATAATAACGCTTCAAAATTATATAAATAGATTATCTACAACGTTTAAGGAGTGTCCAGGTTTATGCTCTGAAAATACCATAAAAGCTCCATTTAGACCTACGCTGAGCAAGTGGGCCCTTAAATACGACATAATGAAAGTATATTATTTTAAAATTCTTCAGAAACAAACCTTTATGTAGGATCTTCCTAAAAGTCATGTTTTTAAATATTTTCTAAATTATGTATTGAATACATAATTTGAAAACATCCCATGCATATCATCATCATCATCAGCCTGAATCTATCCACTGCTGGATGAAGGCCTCTCCAAGCTGATTCCACTTCTCTCGGTCAAGTGCGTTGCGTTGCCACGTACCTCCGCAGAACTTTATCATTTCATCGATCCAGCAGCCTCTAGGTCTACCTTGCAGACGTTTTGTACCTCTTGGATACCACTGGATGACTAAATTTATCCAGCGATTATCTACATATACTCGTGAATATACACACTAGAAAAAAATATTTTGTAGACAAAATACGACACCCGATTGGGCTTGAACCTATATCGGCTGGATTCGAGCCAGTATGCTGGGTCTAGGACGATTTGGCACCGGACAACTGAACGCCACGGAATTCGAAAATAAATATACGTTAGGTAATTATAGGTACTTTAAAAAAAATATTCAATATTATTATTTATACTTCAATGATTATATTATGATTTAATAGTTGGTAAGAATGTAAATATGCAGTCGTAAACAATGATTTAATCGTGCATATGTTTAACTTCCAACGAAAAAAGAGTTTTTTATTTAATATAAAACCTTAGGCATGGTAATTCTCAATCCGCAAGTAGTAGATAGAAACTGATTAAAATACCTCGTCTACACGTGTCTACGACAGTGCGGCGTCCAATTGTCCGGAGGCCAGTCATCCCATTCCCAGTATGCTTTATCAATTAAACTATGAGCATCTTACTAAATTATGATGATTGAAACTAGTAGTTGTTACGTCATGAAATGCCTATTTTCAAATTATGTGTTTCAATATATTATAGAATGTTACATTCTCAAATCTTGTGTTTTATTTGTTGAATCAAACAAATAGTTAATTAAGTATGTACATAATAAGCAAAGTAAAAAATGCTTCATTCTTTTATAATTCAACAGCCTTATATCCATTAGAACAACACGAGTTGTTATCTGGAAATGTCTGGGGCAATAAAGCTATCATATATAAGCCTTTTCATGTATGTATTTAAATTGTTGAATGAATAAAAATATTTACAGAATGACTATGTTTTCTAAATATATATTTGTATTAACTTATATTTTTGTGGCTTATTGTCGCGGCGCATTACTCCTGCGCGAACTCGAGAGTATCGGTAAATTCAACCCTGCTGAGTGTGGACGAAAAAAGTGAAAGGAGCTTGGCTAGACATTCATCTAACAGAGAGTTGACTTTGGCTGATGATGATTAAAGTACTTTTTTCTTTGAAGAAAACGTGTTCGACTCCATCCAAGGGACGTCTTGGGCCCCGCTTCCCCCGCCTCCGTCATTAGCAGGGAGCTTTGATGACAGCAAAGAAGGAAGCAGAGAAGGCAGTAGACCGGGTAGTCCAGATAAGAAAGACGCGAACATAGCTACCGCAGAGCAAGTCGCAGAGGTAAACAATACACGCCAATAAAAGAAAAGATTCGATTGGCAATAAACAGTACCTATGTTCAGTAAAAATAAAACTATGATTTGGTTGGTCGATGGTGTGCGTACAGATGTCCGAGCCCTACTAACGGTACTAATTATGTGGCAGCCGATGTGCCCGTAGCGCTGACAACGGTATATACGTATTCGTACGCATACAATCCACGAACCGAAAATTTTTTTTTTACTGTATCTACCTATCTTAATTTGTCATTCCTCACAATAGGGGTTGGAATCTGACCCCATTAGATGTAATAATTGTAATACTGGTATTCTGAAAACCGAAATCCCGGTATATATTCATAGACATTTACAAATCATAAATTCAAGACGTTCACAATATGAGTTGGGGGAGGGAATAAAGAAATATATAACAGTATTAATAAACTTTATACAAAAAACAAAGTAAGTAATTAAAAGAATTTCCTTGGAAGCACACCGAATCAGCTAAGTATACCCTATTTAAAAAAAATATATATATATATATATATGTCCTCAGCTCACGCAAGTGGAATATATCAACGTCCAAAGCGATTTTTTTTTAAAGAAAACAAAACATTGTAGACATACCAAATTCAGGACGTTTACAATATGAGATTTACATTATCTAACAAGAGAGAAGAAGAATAAATAAAAAAACACACTAAAATAAAGTTTCAAAAACAAACCTCATTGAAAATGTCTATATCTTGTACCCCTCGCTAATGGTGCCTGATAGACTTGACTCCATGAAACAGTTCTAATAAAGGAAATGTAATGGCTGCGACCACGTAGGTTATTGACATGCGCATATAAATTTAAATTCTTTAGGACAGCAGGATTGAAAACCATCCCTCGTGATGGCACAATTATTGGTATTAACAATGTGCTTGGGAGAAAAAACCATTGATGCTCCCGATTTCTAATATAGTTAGTTATCAGACACATAGTTTAATACATGGAATAGTTGTCGTTTATACTTCGTATAAGTCGGAAAAATATGTGGCTAAATATTGATAAATCTTCTTGCATTTATACTAAAGTACACAAGTATACCTAAGAGGTTAGGGGCATGTATACAACATTATAATCCATAATTGACTGCAAATCACACTCGTAAGCCATATTTAAAAAAAAACTGTTAAAACATATTTCATCAATTAGTGTACCTACTTACTGCTTCTCAAATTATTGCGTTGTACTATAATATTATGACTTTAAATAGATATTATAGAAAATAAATATTTATATTAATAACATTTATAGGCTCTTCTTTTGGATTATGCACAACTTCCTGAAGATTGGCAGAGATATCTAAGACAATTCCAGGCAGACTTGAATAGTCATTCATCAGCTTTTGAGAGAATTAATACAGAGGTAAAATAATTTATAATGCATTTTATTATTTTGATAATAATTATTGTATTCACAGAATTCAGTGGTGAAGGATGTAGATATGCTGCGGATATCCAACTAAAATACTGCACACTTTGTCAGCAAACTCGTTAGTTTTTATTGAACTAATAAAACAAATTGAAGATGATATTGGTTAATTTCTAAAATTCAATTAAATCCTGCATAGACCAAATCATAATAGTAGATGTAGGCTGTGAAGATCCGACAAAAATAATACACTGTCAGTCATACTTGTTTATTTTCATTGAACTAAAAATATAAATTGCAGATGGTTTTTAAAATTCGATGAAGCCTTGCCTAACCACACCCTAATAGATAAAATATTATTACTATATTATATATTTAATGGCATTATATTTTGTATCGAATATCTATTATGGGTTGCTTTAGGTAACGTTTAATTAAATTTAAAAAAAACTAACCAATACCATATACAATGTGTACCTATTTTTAGTTGAATAAAAACAAATAGGCCATCAATGTCAACTGGACAGGAGCCGAGTGCCCAGGAAAGCGGCAAGTCACGAAAATACCTCAATATCTCCTGATATCTTTTTTCTTGCGTTTTTCTTCGTTGAGTTACCTTGTGCCCTTTTTATAATTTTTGGGTATGCTAAAATTTGATTGATCAGGATTATTATCAATAATTATTAAACTTTGCTTAGATATATAAACAATACATTTAAAACTTTATTAAGTATGACCTATTAAATTTAAGAATTCCTATTATAAGATCATCCAAAGCCGGTTCTGGCCTGATCTCCAAAGGGGGATCAATTTTAATATATTATTATGTCAACAATTATTATAAATTTCATTTAGCATAATATATCCTCACCGGTTAGCCCATGTTTCACGAAAAAAAATAGTAGTTGACATCCATCGACATTGTTTGAAGGTCAGAATAGACTTCCCATTTAATTACGACTGTCAGTCGTGTTTGGAATGCGGTGTAAATGAAGACTATTTTTTATTTTCCTCCATTTGATCGGCGCCATCTCTTGTAATTTCTGCATCTCTGTATTTCTTGTCAGTTGGTTTTCACGACAATTATTTAGTGAGTGTTTTTTTTTTTTTTTTACTCAAGTACTATTTTGACAATAGTATTAGTTTTTTGGTTTCTCTTATATTTGAAGATGAAGCAATGTAACTCGATTTTATTGCTTTGTAATATCACTACGAAATATTGATTTAAATTTATCAAATTTTATGCACATGAATGGTTTAAGTATACGATGTCATATCGTAAAATATGTTGAGTATTTTATTTCAGGAAGACCTCCGGATTATTGCTGCCTTGGTCTTGGAATGGCTTGAAGGTCTAAAGATGGCAGTCTTGGACGCAGAGGATTTAGCTACTATTGTGATTTGGGGTGACAGACCTCAGGAATGTCTTCTGCGGTTAGAATTAGTGAGTAACCATATAGTTTATAATTTACTATAATTCATCAAAACTGAGATCAGAAAAATCAATATGTTGATAAAATGTCAAGTTTTCACTAATCTGTCTCACTACGAACTGTTCAAAAATCTATACTGCACCATTATAATTATCTTAAATTTATATTCAGGAAGACGCCATTCTTGTAGAATATCTCGTCAGCGTCATATCACGCCTGGACACACTGCCTTGCGCAACCCGTTGTGCCCTAGTCCGCCGTCTGTCAGCCGCCTTAGCCCAACGCCCCGTCAGAGTCCGAGGAGTACCGCTCCCATCAAAGACCAACAACCGTCCACTCCGTTCAGGAACAGCCGCTAGACTCTCCGGATTCCTCGCAAGACTTTCCACAATCCTCATGTCAAGAGAAGCGTCATGTATCAAATGTGACCAAAGAGATGTACTTCCAGCAATAATGCCTGCGAAAAAATCTCCAAAAAAGATTAAACATAATTATACGCCTAAAAAGCAGAATATTCTTCAAAACGCCATCGCAGCTGGACAAAACGATACAGCACTCTGACGTTACGCCAACCGTATAATGTTGCAATCAAAAATCCTTAAGTTTGACGCGGAAAACGGATTTGAGGTTCCTCTGCAGTGTACCGATGATAAAAACTGTGCTATGCTAAAGTTGGATACTTTTAATGACAAGTTTCGAGGGAAGCTGGTTGTTGTAACAAATGAAGGTCTTCCAAGGCGTGTTCTAAGACCTTGTCTAGTAAGACGGTTAAAGGAGAAGAAATTAAAGTGTCTGAGATTTGGTAAAGATGTAGACACTATCAAGGATTCTCATAAGTGTTTCTTTAAAAGTAAAAAGTCGTGCTTTTGAATAATAATAAATTTAATACTGACTATTTGCTTCGATTGGAGTTATTTAGACCATTTGAATAATGTGTTCAAACATGATCTCTCATTGTGCCTAAAACTCAAAGTGTTCAACCAGTACAGACTTCTCGTGATCACAAATTAATATAATCGATGGATGGACTCTCAGTAAACTAGTGTAGTGTAGCACATTGTAAAAGTTATAAATAAAGATGCACTATAAACGGAATAATTGAATAAGGGAAAAAAGATACCTTAGCGATGTAATGACGTTTATCTATATAATAAAATATTCGTTTGTTTATTCCTTCCAATTTTAAATGTTCACCACAGATTTGTAGAATGTTTTGTTTTAAATTATTTAGTGTTCCTTTGTTTGATTTTTACTGCTGTCATAATTATTCTCATTTTGACATATAATTATAGCATTCATAGATTAAACAGTTATTTTTATAATAAAAAAAATAATTATTATTGAGTTATCAATGAAGCAATATGCAAGTGAAAAGCGAGGGAAAAGCAAAAGTGTTAACTACGAAAAGCAAACGACGATCAAACAGTATCATTAAAAATAAGGAGAAGTTTATCTCTCCTTTCTGGCAACATTAATATTGTTAGATCTCTCCATGATCTCTCTACTCTCGACCATGTCCGATCCTAATAGGATCATATGGGTCTCCACAGAGTGGAGGTTTGTATTAACAGATTTTGTTTTTACGAGAGATTACTATAATCTGCCACCCATCCCTAGTTATGATCATACTGAATAAAAATTAAAACACTTTAAATCTTTTGTCAATTATTTGTTATCAAAAAATATTGTATTAATGGGAATCCTTATACCAGCAGAGGCACCTAGACTTTGAGACATTTTTTGATAATTTACAATTTCAACTGTATTAATTATTAATAAATATGTAGGTACCTGAAAATATTAAAAAGAAAAATATTTTTTTTTAATTCAAAGATAAACTTACAAATATTGTAATTATGTCCACATTTATTATTACATTATATTTTATGGTCATATTTATTATTAAAATTTAGTTTATTAAGTTTTCAATTTTCACCGTGGACAAATTCATCGTTTTAATATTTTTTATATTTATTTTAAAAAACATTGATTTTTATTGCTTAAATAGTTTTATTAAAATATTAGCAAGTCTAAGTTAAAAAAATAAATAATGGAGTAATCTGCGACGTCGGTTAGTAATTAAGGAATTAATCGATACCTACCTTAATTTAATATAGTAAAACCGATAGCCAACCTTATAGCGCAATTCGTATGGTGGAAGACGTGGGACGTGGCGATGTGCCAAGGAAAATGGACGATGATATAGTCAAGTAAGTATGTAAGTATCCTACTCAAAGCCTTCTACAGTCAGGTCACTATAAGCCATATTTCGGTTTCGTGACACGGCCTTAATACAGCGGGTCTTGTATTATAATATACTTATAATTTATAATGTGAATACTATAATAATTGTGACACGAAAAATGTTGGGAAACACCGAAATAGACAAGATCAAGATTAATTCAAGTGAATATTTTTTTACAAGTCATTGAAGTATCTTTTAGTTTGTTGACAGTGTTGCCAGACTGTATTATAATCGCTTTTAATAATTAATAACTCATTGTAAACCCGCCCGAACTGTTTTTATCGTAATAGTTAACCCTATAGTTCAATGCCATTAGCAATGACAAAAAAGTTAAGACAACTAATTATTTTAATTAGAGACACGCTTACTAAGTCGCTCATATTCAGATTATGAAATCCAACATTCCGTGAGTATTTAATTCTCAAATTAAAATAAGCTTGCAACAAACAGAGACATAATATTATAAAGTATAAAAATGCATTTTTAAAAACCTCAAAAACACACATACTATAATATAAATTTCAACAAACATATTTCACTAACCTTCCCGAGGGTTTTCAAAGTTTTTTAGTTTCATTAAAAATAGTGCTACAGTATTTCGTCAAACGTATATTGTATCTAAGGGTCTTGAATAATAAATAATTTAATTAAAAAAATAGAATTATTATTCAAATATTTCTTCGGTATAATGATATGAACATAACTTAAACCAATACAAAGATACCAATATAATATAATATCTATATTATTATAATCTATACAGATAATAAAATTGGAGTGTCTGTCTATTGGTTTGTTTGGTTGTAACTCAAAAACTACTTGACCGATATTGATGAAGCTTTTACAGCTTGTAGACAATTGTTAATAGTTCTTTGGTGCATTTATTAGATTTTTGCCTCTCGATTCTACATATTTAAAATTAAAAAAACAACGCACTTTCAACAAATATGAAGCACGGCTTCGGTTGCGAAACGCGCACCTAGAAATCGAATACATTATAATATGTACAATTGGGGTCGGATAGGGGCAGGTGATGTGGGTTGATTGAAGAAAGCGGTAGCGTAGATAGATATAGAGTTTTATTGTCTTGATGAAGAGTTACAATTATAGGAGTAGAGATAACAGTATAAGGCGATCGCGGTGAGCTATTCTCAGACCAAGCCGTAATCCGGTGGTACTACCGAATTATTAATAAGACGGAGAGCGAGTGACAAGTGACTGTTTCCCTTATCGTCGTTTGCTATATACCTACACATGAATATTCAACATATTATAAGAGTCATTGTTAATCTAGGTTATGATTGAGAAATCTGCTGACAATTGCCCATCGCAACTTTGATTTGTTTTGATAACAAAATTTCAACACCGAAGTGTGTCACATGTTATGACTGCTACATACATTATTATTTGCAATAATATGAGGTCAAGGAACGCGTGCCTAGAAATCGAATAAGTTATAATACGAAATTTTATTATTATCTTCATTGTAGGTATACTTAAAAATTTCCTTTCAATATACACGTGCACGAATTCGTGGGCGATGGCAGGTATACGTGACATTTCTTAAAATACAAAATGGTAAATTGCCAATTTCGCTACTTGTTGAATTTATAGTTAATGGAACAAGTTAAGATATTATGAAATAATGGTAAAAAGAGAGGGGCTAAAAATATTATTGAATTTCTGAAGGAACGGGTCTTTTTACAAACTATATATATTATGAATATTTATGCATTATATTTTGATTATAAACGATTTGTTTTATTACAAAAAAAGAAGATATTAACAAATGATTGTTTTAAATAAATTCGACCCTGTCTACAGATAAAGTATACCATACATTTTAATATAAGGCTTATGGATATCTATTTACATTGCCAAAGACAGGATATTAAAATAATAGCCCATGAATAACAATAAATTACATAATAAATAATCAAAGGTCGAATATTTTGGGAAGCAATTTTAAACTATATTTTTTTTACGATATAAGTAAGTAGTTAAGTCTTTTATTGCTCAGCCTAACGCGGAATAACCGTGATATCTAGTAACATACAAAACACACAAATAAATCAAGAAATTAACACGATTTAAAATAGCTTAGTCAATAAAATGTTATCACGGTAATAAATCCGTGGGAAGGCGTGTGGTTTAATTTTATTACATTACTTATTTACAAATAATAAAATAAAACCGATAAGCATTATCAGTCTGGTGTCTTTTCTATTTGATTTCGTGATCAAAGCTGTTGGAAACCCTGTTTTTTAATGTTCGGGTTTAGTTCAACTGGTAAAATTTAATCTGATTCGGTTCTTTCAAATCGAAAACGAGAGCTAATATACAATACCAACCTATCCACGAATTTATTGATATTATAATATGATAGAAATTGTTTTTTTTATTGATGTTAAGACTTCGTCTTCTTCTTCTTCTTCCACGGCGCTACATCCTGGGGTGGAATTTGGCCTCCTCCAAAACCGGTCTCTCGTCACACTTCTTCAGTTACCGGGTCTTCCTATATGAAGCCAGTCCACTTCTACGGCATCAGCCCATCACCTTCTTGGACGGCTTCTAGGTCTCTTCCATTGGGGTAGCCACTTCGTCATGATTCTTGGCGCTCTAACTTCAGGCATTCTCTCCACATGTCCCGCCCAGTCTTTGGGACTTACAGTATCTTATGATTGTTTGCTGTTCAATCAGCTCTTCCAACTCGTGGTTCATTTTTATTCTGTAGTTCCCATTTTCCAACGTGGGTCCAAAGATTTTGCGGAGTATTTTGCGCTCGAAGACAGCTAATTTGTTTTCCTCGTTTTGAGTTAAGCACCAAGTCTCACAGCCATAAGTGACCACTGGCCTTATAATTGTTTTATAAATTAGAAGTTTACTTCTTCGGCCAAGAATTTTCGACCCCACCAGTCGCTTGCAGGCATGCCAGCACTTATTCCCGGAGATAAGGCGGATTTTTATCTCCTCTGCTGTCTTATTTTGGGTATTTAGGCTGGATCCGAGATACGTGAACTTGTCCACTCCTTCATATGCATGTTGTCCTATGTCTATATTCTGCAGCGGTACCTGATCGCGTGTGCTGACTATATACTTAGTTTTTGACTGGTTTATTTGCAGCCCAGCGTTTTCTGCTTTTATTTTCATAGTGCCACCATGGTCGATCATCCTCTGTTTGGATCTGCTTGTAATTACTATAACGTCAGCATAAGCGCACATATGCGTTGTACTGTTATCTACCCATCCTCTTATATTGGTTTCACGAGCTATCGATTCCACCACAAGGTTAAATACCACAGTTTTACATATATTTAAACATTTTTTAAACATTTAACTATTTTACCATAGTAACATATTTTTAAAAGGTGTATTTATTATTTATATTTAGTATTAATTAGATGTTAAAACTAGGGATTGAAATACCGAAAAAATATATTCCTAATACAGGTATTCATCAAAACATATTATAGAAAAAAAAGGAAGTACCTACTTAATAGTTTGTTGCTTGCTTCCTGTAAAGTGCAAACCGACAAGAACCGTGTTTTATTTGGACATCCATTTTATGTCAGTACTATACCACGCACTATATTGGAGACACTGTCATGGAATGGTTCGGGGTTACAACCGGAGTCAGACAGGGTTGTGTCCTTGCACTGTTTCTCTTCATCATTCTCTTTGACTTCATTCTACGGAAGTCAATACCACCCGACCGAGGCATACCTGTTACCCCCACGGTAAACCTATGCGACCTGGAATACGCCGATGACGCTGTCCTATTCGACAACTCAATCGAGGGCATTCAAGAGACAATCGACAGGTTCCATAACAACTCCTCTCGCGTTGGTTTGAAAATCAACGCGAAGAAAACCAACGTCTTGTGTAATAGAACCTGTCCTGATCCAGATTTGCCTCTGATTAGCGACGGAAAAAACATCGAGAGCGTCGACAGCTTCAAGTACCTGGGGGTACACATCACGGGAGATGGCATTTTGCAGAAAGAGCTCGCTATCCGAATGGGAATGGCTGGAGCAACATTCAACTCGATGCGGAATGTCTGGGACTCACGATTGTACTCGGTCAAAACCAAGTGCCGCCTATTCGACGCTTGCATTTTGACGGTGCTGCTTTACGGTAGCGAATCATGGCACCTTACGAAGGCTCAGAGCAACCGTATACTGAGCTTCGAAAACAGATGTTTGCGACGAATACTGGGTCTGCGGTGGTATGACTTTAGGAGCAAGGAGGAGATAAGAGAACGCACCAAGCAGCCTCGCATCACGCTGAAAGTGAAGAGGCGACGTTGGACCTGGCTCGGCCACGTGCTGCGGATGCCAGAAAAGAACTTCAACTTGGCTTGCCTGTTCTTCAAGCCGACCGGATTCCGGCGCCTAGAAGGCCGCTAAATACAATCTACAGAGTGTATACGGTGGAGCTACGGGATGCTGGTTTGACCTGGAATGAAGCAAGAAGACTGGCGAGCGACAGGGATTCTTGGAGGCGCCGCGTGGTGTCCATATGCTCCAGTTAAGGGGCGGATATGGCAAAAGAAGAAAGACTATACCACCCGAAGAGGTTGGACGGTCTTTAATATACAGCCATATATTTCCGTTACAACATTTCACGGTGAAGTGTAATACGGTGAACTGCATACGTACAAGTTTCCGGACACGAACGACACGAACTGGAGTAAAATTATACATCCAAAAGTTTGTTAAAATATAATATTACCAAAGCACGCGTCTTTTCAGCGTTTGATAGCAGCTCGAAGTAACTACTATTGACTTATTGGTTAATTTTAAAACCTCCATATTAGAAATATGATCAGCTCAGGCAATCTTAATTGTATGTAGGTACATTTAGATAGAGCCACGTCTTGAAAGGCTTCAGCCTTCGTAGATAGTGGCGGTTTTGTAAGTATGTGGGTCATGCGCTGACATTTTTGAGGGACCCCTTGTTAAAATTTGCATATATGCGATAAACCGACATTGCGTGCTATGTATACAGCAATAGTTATGTTTTAATAGACATTAGTATCACAGTCGAAAGCAACAAGATTTTGTAGCTGGATTTAGTTTATTGCGTTATGACAGACCATAAAACACAAGAAACAAAAAGCAAACCCAGTATCCTCAAATGTTACAAATAGTTAATACGTGTTCCATTCACGTGACTAACTTTCATCCATATTATGACACAAACGTAACTCTTGCAAATGACATGTTCTTTGAAACGACGTGTTTAAGTTTGTTCCATATTTCTCCACACTCGAGAAAAAATATTTTTTGCTTTTCTTCCCGGATCTCCCCCCCCCCCCAGAAAAGGAAAAAATACAAATTATTTAGGTAAATGGCAAACTAGTTGTTCTTATTTTTCGTCAGGACCTCATAACTGAGGATCGTAATCAAAATGATTTAACTGTGAAACAGCCTTCTAAGCGGGTTGGCCCTCTCGTTATTTACGACACGTAAAGCCTGTTGTCACTTGAAAATCCGTGGCACTCATAAATTGGTGAAACTATCTCGGGGATCCAATGTTTGATTTAATATCCCCGTGAGGCATTATGTATCTCTGAGTTGCTGATGTAGCCCCCGATATTATATGATTGATAATGTTTTGGAAGGTTGCGTTGTGTTAGTGTGATATGGTGGTTCGGGACACAGTTGAAATAATACACAGTGGGTATTTTCTTGGGTTTTATATTGTAGTTATACAAAGATTAACACAGCACCAATGACTGTCACATTGATTTTTGTTTGTTACGAAAGGTTTACATTATGATTTGAATTTGATTAAATATTGCACGGAGTTACAGCAAACAATCATAAGATACTGTAAGTCCCAAAGACTACGATGGGCGGGACATATGGAGAGAATGCCTGAAGTTAGAGCGCCAAGGATCATAACGAAGTGGCTACCGCAACGGAAGAGACCCAGAGGCCGTCCAAGAAGGAGATGGGCTGACGCCGTAGAAGTGGACTGGCTTCATATGGGAAGACCCGGTAACTGGAGAAGTGTGGCGAGAGACCGGAGTGGGTGGAGAGCGGTTGTGGAGGAGGCCAAATCCCACCCCGGGATGTAGCGCCGTGGAAGAGATTACACGGAGTTGCGCGTGTATATAGACTACATAGTAGGAAGATGATATTATAAAAGCAACTAATTTTGGGACAGTCGAAATGCGACCGTTTTCTGTTTGCGTAGTTGGCTATCATCTATCAATGACCATAGCCAACATGACAGTTTGTAGGTTTGTATACGAATACAAAGCCTCTACAGCACATCTAAAAGGTATATATCGCTAAATTCAAAGCGTGGTGTCTGGATATGACGAATGTACCCGAATGACGAGAATCTATAAGTAGTAGGCGGGGTAAGCGTGGAAATCAGTGGCACGTGCTAGATGTTATTAACCTCGCTTTTAACATCAATAAAAAATTATGATGAATATTTTTTTTTTAAAATCAAACCATTTCAAAACCATTTTTCTGTGTGCGCGCCTGAGTTCCCTAATTGGTATATCATGTCAAGCACTCTACGATCATTCTAAGTATATTATAAAATGAATATGTGTTGCAACATAATAAAATCATATTGCTACAATGATTGTTGGAGTGTTGTTTTAGGATTTTTAAAATACTTAGCTATGTACACTGCACAGTTAGTAGATGTTGTTATCCGGCAATGTGATCAAGACGAGAATCATAATTAATTAAGTCAACTGTGTGATCAGTCCGACGGCACGCGCAGTGTTGTCAGCCGTACAATGCTTATAGTGCATGTACTATAATTTTGCTTCGCGTACTATCTATCAAAAATAAATTTAAATAAAAATAATTACAAGATTAAAATAACTTTTTATATACCTACAACGTTTTTAAATTTTCTGTTGAATCATGTAAACTTGAATTGACTGACTTAAATGATTAAAAAAAATTGTACTTGATAGAAATACAGAATAAATATACTGAAATATCATTTTGACACTTCATATTGATTTTCATAGTGACGCACGTATATATTAATATTAATAATTTAGTTGCTAGGACCCACTTAGCAACCTATAATAGTTTTACTTTTTACGGATTTCTTCCGAAATAACTTTTCATACAAAACAGAATTAACTGAAAATGAAATCAATTCTACTTAAAAATGGCTAAAAGTATTAAAAAATGCATTAGCATCGTGTTCTGATATATTATAAAAGTTTCAAATGTCTAGCTAGTCGGGAAGTTAGTTAAAAATCGATTGCAAGATTTGTACCGGACAAATAAGAATACAAGCTGAGAAAAACGTTGTAATATGTAGGAAATATCAGAAATGACAATGACGTAATCATTTTTGCATGGTATTAGCCGGGCGATTTAAGGGATGCTATTTTTTTTTTAAATATAATAAGTATATTTACCATATATTATACTCTTATAGTTACAGTAATGTATTGTTGTAAATGTATGATTTTTATTATATAATAAATGGTTCGTAAATGTTGATGTATCCTTCTCCAGTCATTGGGCTGCCAGATACTATAATATTTTAATATTTAATTTTCTCGTAGTTTTCCCTATGTACAATTTTGTACAATTATTGCACTGATATCTATAAATACCAGAATTATTTTTAAATTCTATAAGGTCTTTTTTATTAACCAATAATCTACAAATTGAGTTTATATAATAAGCGAGTATTAATTGATTTCGTTGTCCGTGTGTCATTGACCATCGGTGAGTGCGTATTGTGCATGAAGATGTCGAAAGGTGAGATTAGGGTCCCTAAAAAACGACTCAAATAGAATAGTACATAACTTAAGTACGATGGAATTTAAATTCAAATTCCATCAATTACTCTTGATTGATAGTAGTAATATCCAAAAACTTCTATAAATATCATAAAAGTTTCTTTTTGTACCTGTTATTTGCATTTTAACATGAGTCAGCAGAGCGTCAGAAAGATTTTGTTTGCCCAGTACGCCAAAGAGCTTTGTTGAATGAGAAAGAAATCCAACACATATTTTCTTTTTAAACGGATGTACACCCGATCCTCTTTTTGCACGGCTTTTTTTGCACGGTTTCGAAATAACACGGTTTAAAAAAAGTACCGATTATTTTTTATTATCTTTTATTTACACTGATTTTTTTGCTTTAACATGGTTTAAAAAATCTAAAATTAATAAAAATACTTATGTATGTACCTACATAGTTATCAAAAAATTGCACGCCATTTGTTGTCATCCGATGCCACCCAGATATACATACGTATATACATGGCGACACTAGTTAGTCACTTCGGGTTCGATACGAGAGACGCGCCGTGTGCTTCAGCGTCAGCATCATTAAATATTTCCAGTGATGAGAGTGATTTTTCGCCAGAGAAAAACAGCAGTAAACGGGCACGTTTATTATCAAATAACGAGACTGAATGAATATATTTCTCTATGCCAAATTTATTTTAAATCAAAAACTATGTATTTTTATATAGATATACATATTTTAATGTATAAATAATAAATAAATTCGATTTATTTAAAACTTAAAACTAAAAGAATAAAAATATGTATGTATGTACATATTATATCAAAAAATTGCGTTGCAATGGACCGCACGCCACTGGTGCATACTATGTTGTCACCGGATGCCGCCTAGACATACATACGTACATACATGGCGCTACTAGTCAGTCACTCCTGGTTCGATACGAGAGACGCGCCGCGTTCTTCGGCGTCAGCGTCATTAAATATTTCCAGCGATGAGTGATTTTTTGCCAGTAAAATACAGCAGTAAACGGGCACGTTCATTGTCACGTAGCGACACTGAATGAATATATTTCTCTATGCTAAATTTAATTTAAATCGAAGATTATGTATTTTTATGTATAAATAAAAAATAAATTCGATTTATTTTTGAGTTCAAGACTTTCGTATTTTGAGTTGATTTTAAGTAATGGAACCTATCTACAATTTTTGTATGGGCACCTTATCTTTTTTTCCACGGTTTTGTTTTGCACAGCGATCTTTGAAACGTATCCCCTGTGCAAAAAGAGGATCGGGTGTACTATAATTTTGATTTAAATGAAGACAACACTATGCGCCCATCATGATTTAGTAAGATTTAGTTTAACTAGAATAATACACGTACATATTACAACCTATAAGAATACCAATATGGTATCACATCTTAGATCTTAACCTTTTATACTAGTACATATTTTTAATTATTTAAATACCAAAAATGAATTGTATTCCATTAAATTCCTTTAATATAGATCAGTAAAAAAACATTTAAGTAATAAAAAAAGTATGTTTAAACACAGTGATATTAACGACACAGAGTTTAATATTACTGTAATTTATGTGAAAAATAATAAAAATTAATGATAATATTATCACAGTATATGTTTTACTAGCTACTGTAAATAACTCTTTCAGTGAAGAATGTCCTTGGAAGACGCACAGTGCAACAGTGCCACAAAAGAAAATGTTATTCTTAAAAAAAATAACAATGAAACTGTTATTAAACAATACATAGCATCTATTATATGTAAGTATATTATTTTAAAATTTATGTCTATATGTAATATTTGTCTTTTACTTGTGAAACTGGGTTAGAATCAAATGGAATTTTCACCACAGTGGTGAATTCTATCTTAAGGGATGTAGTGCTGTGTGGTGGTCGTATATAATATCGTCTCTGTTCCGGCAGAACACACTAACTGGAGAATACTAGTTTTGAGTAATTTGACTTTGAAGTTGTTAAAATGTTTGAAATAGTCTATCATGTGAGTTTATTAAGTAATCGTAAAAAGGATGACTATAATTATTACTGTTTATTTATTAAGAAGGTTTCCAGACGGTAAAGTTTGAAATAAGGAACATTTTGGTATGACTAACTCAATATGTCATTTTTTCGAATTAGTGTCTTCTGCCAGAACAGTGACGATATATTGTATGGCTGTTTTATATATTATTATCATCTGAAGGTCTAGAGGATATCAATATTTGGCCACGTATTTTTTTCGACTTATACGTGGTGTAAATGAGAACTCTGTCATTTTTGGTGGTATTGACTTGTGTGTCCCTGATAACTGTCTTATAAATCTGGAGCATCAGTTGTTTGTTCTCCCGAGGAGCAGAACTAACCTACGATTGGTAATGCCAATTGGGAGGGCAATAACTCTGTTTAACCAAATCGCTTCGAATGTTGATATAGTCTACCTATGTGATGATGAGTATAGGTGGACGTTGTTTTATAAATTCCTAAAATAGGGTCCACTCAGCTCAATCGGTGTACTTCCTTGTATTATAATACTTATGTTTTTGTGATACTGCATAATAATATTTATTTCTTCTTAACACTGTTTCTTTGTTTTTAAATGTCATGTTGTGAACGACTTAAATTTATAATTTGTAATGATAATATTGAAATTCAACTTTGAATTTTTATAATAAAAAATTGTTTGAAAATGAAACGTAATTTTACATGTCTGAAAATATCAAACGCTATTATAAAATAAAAGTGCTATTATAAAATGATGTTTTGGAATAAAAATTATTCTTATCACTAATTTTTTAGTATTTTTAAAAGAGAAAAAATGCACGTTCACATAATAATAAATAAAACTGTTATAAAAGTATAAATCAAGGCAATTACGGAACGTAAAATGTTGCAATTTCTCCAAAATCATGATTTGATTACATACTTCTTTGAATAATTATTTACCAATAATTATATTTGACAATAATCAGCTAAATTCAATGAAAATTGAAAATATAATGCGTGTGTTGACACAATAAAATTTTTAAAATGTGCTAAATCCCGGACATCTGAAATACGTTCCAAATATGGTTTTATTATCAAGTTTAGCATGACAATACTGTTTTATTGTATTAATATATTTTATGTGGTCATTAAAATATTTATTTCTAAGATGAGAAAAAACTAAATATCACTATATGACACGTTTTCCCCATTAAATGTACAGATTATCCAGGCGCTAGCAAAAAGTCGACCTTCACACAGCATTTCGGTCCTGAAACGCATGATTGTTTTTGTTTCCATTCAGCTACGTATCAATATACGGAAGTGAGGAATGAAAATCTGTTTCTGCTCAATTTTAATAATTAAAGGTTTACTTCTAATAAGAAAAATTGAATTGGTTCAGCTACGCGTATTAAAAAAATGGTTCTTGTCGGTTTAAGTGAAGCCAGCGGCAAACAAAATTTGAAAATAACCGATAGGTATACTGGATTATTTATTAGGTTCGGTTAGGTTAGGTCTTCATTCTTAAATTCATGAATTTTGCCAAAATCGGCTATAAAAATTAGCGCTGTTTCTGCCTGGCTTCCAGTAAACCGACTTGTAAAAAATCTAATATACTTACCTTCTTGTATCTACCTAGTTAGAGTATATAGTTGTATGTGATTTATGGATATTTTATTTTGATTTCAAAACTCAGAAACTATGTCTAGGTATTTTGTATTTTTCCCAATATTTTTACCATATGAATTATATATATTAAACTAGATGCGTATAAAATGTAAATCATTACATACGTTGAACATTATATACATACTATATTATACTAACTATTTTTCTTTAAATATCTGTTTCGATTATGACTGTACTTCAACCAAAAATAAAAAGAAGGAAGTCACATATTCAATATTTTGCAGGAGACCAGTTTTAACATAGTAAATTATTATAATCTAATTAAAATCCTCACTTTTTTTGCTATAGCTTAAAGAAAAAAAATACTTAAATTGAACATCCACTCTTTCAACTCTAAAGTATAATAATTGGACTACCGTTATTTTAGAAGTAATTATTTTGAAGATCATGTGACATTGGACTCCCAAATGAGAACGTGAATACACATTTAAATCTAGATACTTAACTTAAAAATGTGACTTCCGCACTTTTAGCTCCAAGGTACAGTATAATAATAATTATATAACAATTACAAGATAAGAACTTTTTATATACAACGTTTTTAAAGTTTCTGTTGAATCATATAAACTTGACTTGACTAGCTTAAACGATCAAAAAAATTTGTACTTGATAGAAATAATACTGAAATGTCATTTTGACATTCATATTGATTTCCATAGTAACGCACGTATATATTAATAATTTAGTTGCTAGGACCCAATAGCAACCAATAATAGTGGATTGGATTACGGATTTCTTCCAAAATAACTTTTCATACAAAACAGAGTTAACTGAAAACGAATTCAATTCTACTTAATGATGGCTAAAAGTATTAAAAAATGCATTGGCATCGTGTTCTGATATATTATAAAAGGTTCAAATGTTTAGCTAGTCGGGAAGTTAGTTAAAAATCGATTGAAAGATTTGTACCGGATAAACAACCAACGGACAAAAAAATACGACCTAATAAAACGTTGTAATAAAATAAAAAATAATGTAAGCTTTAGAATCTCAAAGTCGTCGATGACGGTTACAATTTCGAAATATTGATCTTCTCAGGTACCTAAAAATTCCTGTTCTATTTTCAGCTGTGAATCTGATATGTACGTACGTCATGGAAAGAGGTCAAAGTCAGTCAAGACTTTATAATATAATATATATACTGGGTGGAAAAAGCGTAACCCTAACCGATATTAATCTGACTTCTAGGTAGTATCCTAGCTTATATGGATGGTGCCGCAATAGCCTGGACCTCTAGCGCACTACCACAATTGGAGACCGGGGATGAAGGCGGATGGGTTGGAGGCGCATTTTGCTTAGGAGCTCTCGTCTCATCTCCGTTCTTCGGAATAATTGCTGATTCCAGAGGCCGTAAGGCTGCAGGATGCACTGTAGCATTATGCTTTTTGGTGAGTCAAATATTAAGTTATTAAATTAAAAAAGAATGTTCCAAACTAGGGATTGCAATACATGTAGGTATTTTAAAACCGGTATTTCAGTATTTTTCGATATCGAAATACCAGTTTTGAAAATCAGACAATACCGATATATTCGTTGTCTAGGACAATTTGGCGCCGGGACAACTGGACGCCATGCAATTCGAAAATAAATAGACGTTAGGTACGTATACTTAGATAATTTAAAAAAATATATTTAATATTAATATTTATATATAGATTATAATATTATGATTTAATTGTTGGAGAGAATTTGAATATGCACACTTAAATAATGATTTAATCGTGCATATGTTTAAGTTCCAACGAAAAAAAAGTTTTTCTACTTTTATATAAAGCCTTAGGCATGGTAATTCTCAATCCGCAATAAAAAAAAACATTATGTTAGAAGTAAAATGAATTAAAACTACTAAGTAGTAGATAGAAACTGATTAAAATTCCTCGTTTACGTTCTGTATACGTGTCTACGACAGTGCGGCGTCAAATTGTCCTGGCGTCCAGTTGTCTCATTGCCTATATTTGGTACCTATTGAAAGTGGAAACAAAATGTATTAACAAACATAAAAGGTTTAATAGGACTATAGAATTTTGTCGGATTACGCGATGTCTAGTTTCTTTCTATTTTTTCCATTGTGTGTGTGGATCATCAACGCATCTGAGCAGTGGCGTAACTAGGGTCGGTGTCATGCGGTTCGGTAAATTTACACCCCCCCCCCCCCCCCCCACAAACACACACATACCATTTTTCATTAGGTTACAAAAATATGACTTAAAATGTTATGAATAAAATGTCATTTGCGTGCTCGCTTTAGTCGCACTTGAAAGAGAAATCGCATACGCGCTCACCTTACAGGAAACACTGCTTATAATATAAATTTATTGAAAGATCATTCGTAGACGAAGGTGCCAATCATTCAACTAAGTGCCTACCTACTAAGTATTTGTAAACTTTAACATCTCTGCCATATCGTCGCTATAGGATTGGTATGTCGAATATCCTTTTTTATCGAAATCGACCTTTTAATGCAGAATATTTTTTTGTATCTAAATGGACCAGAACCATCCTTTTCTTTAAATTACTTTGTAATGGTAATGAATACATCATTCGTAGGCTGTAAAAATAACAATTTAAATATCTCAATGTATTTAAAAATAGGATTATGAAATTTGTTTTTCGTCTCCCGAACATTTGGTCTATTCGACAAAGCAATCCTACAGCGACGATATCTCACTTTTACCTATTTTTTCTATGAAATATTAATATTTTAAAGAGATTTTTATATCTATAGTTATTGGTAGATACTTCTATTTTTTTCTATATTTCATTAATACCGGTATTCAATAGGAGATACCGAAATACCGGTATTGATATTTTCATTCGGTATTGCAATCCTTATTCCAAACCGATTAATAAAATTATACACGAGATTTGAGAATTCTTGAAGATTCTATTATTGAAACTACAGCATTATGAAAAACTTGAAAAGCTGTTGATGCATCCATGATTGTTAATCTATCTTCCCTGTATGAGTAATAAAAAGTCATTTTTTTTTGTTTTTTCATTATTTTAGATAAACTGGATATTAATACTGTCAAGCAGAGAGATCGGTTTCGTGTTAACGGCTCGGGTGTTTGCAGGCGCAGGGGCTTCTGGAGCAATCACAGTTCCATATTTGTACAATACTGAAGTCGCCACACCCAGATTACGAGCAGTATTAGGTAAGCAGATTTTGTAAAACATGTACGTGTAAACAAGCCGGCTCTCACATCAAAACTCGTCTCGTGTGCCGAACGAACCTTTCGAAAACTGAGATCCAGTGTTGCTTGTGAAGACCGCGCACATCTGCCTAGCGACAGTCGCGCGTAGCCTTCGAAACGTATAGATATTTGAATGCGGTGATCGCGAGCCGGTATAGGAATGACCAATTTGTAGGTGTTCGTACGTGACTTTGACTCTTCGACTCAGAGCCCGAGAAGGATGCAACTTGTCGATTTGCAACAACAGATGTTTTTTTCAAGCGAAACAGTCGCATTCGACTAATCTGCGGAGCTCCGCTTGGCAACGTGTGTTTTGTTGTTTGTGTTGAATAACGATGACGTCACATAGACGTATTCTATACGTTTTAAGCGTGACGAGTTTTGATGTGAGAGCCGGCTAAAGCTGTCCGCCGACATAACCACAAGACGTTGTGTCTTCTCCCTCTATACCCCGCGCAGATGTCCTCCACCAGCTGGCTTTTAGCCGGCTCGCACATGTAACTAAATAGTTGCTAGTTACATTTAGTTTGAAAAAAACAGCTGATGTTACATGCAACAATTTTCCCGTACACTCCCGAGATTTTTCACTTCGTCATTCATTTTGGCTTCCCGTGTGACGTCACTGTCCCGGCACCCATTTGCGTACGGAAGAAAGTTGTATGTTGCGCCCAATTTTTATTTATGACTATATTCCCTGTCGATACTATGTTTAATATGCGACTGGGCTTATATTTTTTATGTCAGAAACGTAGAGGCGAGCGGTAGGTCTTGTGGTTTGTCTCGGCGGGCAGTTTAAGGCGATACCTCTACCTACCAGAGGCACCTAGCGGAAAAATACTTATTATTAAAAAATATGTATCTGAAAACATTAAATAGAAACATATTTAGATAATTAAAAAAAACACAAGTTAAGTCTTTTTCCCACTTTATTTCCTTATTCTTTTAATTACAAGATAAATTTAGATAATAATTCGGCATCTACAGCTTACATCCTTTTGACAATGTTATATTATGTGATTGTTCAAAATTACTAACCTTGTACGAAAAATCAATGACATGGTTATTAATAATTTAAAAAATAATTATCCAATAAACCTATTTTTTTTAATCTGAGGGTTAAGTCCTTTTGCCTTTCCACAGTCGAATATAATGATATATTTTCTTAATATTATAAATAATTAATCTATTTTACATTAAATCAAAATGAAACTTTTCAGGAGGGATGTTGGCGCTATTCTACGCGTTAGGTATCCTAATCGCCTATGCCCTGGGCCCGTCTCTGTCATATGATGCAGTCGCTTGGATTTATGTTGGGTTATGTTTGTTATTTTTCCCACTCTGGTGGACCATGCCAGAGTCACCAGCCCAACTCATTCTGAAAGATAAACCAAAGGTACCAACGTTTCCATAAATTAAGCTCCACGATAAAATAGTTAGTAGCATAGATGATATGCATAGTTATAATGGAACAACTTAACCTTGAAATTTTTAACAATAGTTAAATTGGGTAAATTTAACTATTGTAATCGTCATTATATCTGCTCTTAGATTAAGCATATTCCATCGTTTTCTGTCGCTCGGTGTCGCTCTAACTTCGTCATATTCTGTTTAAACTATCGCACTTCAAACATAATACCTCGTTTACACGTGCATGGATTTACTGTTGACTGTAAGTGTTATCGCGGGCACAACAAGAAAATGTATGGGTAAACATATTGTATTATCCTGCAGTTACAAGCTTGCATGCATGAATCAAAAAAGAAAAGCTTCTGAATTTTCATGTGAAGGATTTTTTCGATCTGCATCTGCGCAGTAGATCAATAGTGACGAACCTGCCGGCAAAAAAACGAACTATGAACGAATTTTTAGGTTGACCGATTTTCACTGCCAGCCAAATAGTACAAAATAGCACCATTAAATGATAACATCGCGTCTCGCTCACTCTTAAAGAATGAGATTGGTGAGACAGTCAGCACTTTTACGTATAAATAAACAGTTACGTATAAATAAATACTCACTATTCTTGCCAGTAAATCCATGCACGTGTATAGGCGCTATTATATATGTGATTTATTTATAGCATAGCTTCCGTCTCTAAAACCGCAGGTGTTTCCAACTATCGTAAATAAGTTAGACAGTAGAAAGAAAATGCGACATTTTCCTAAAATTGAAAAAACATGTCTAGAAACCTAATTCTTAATAATAATTTACAATGTTTTAACGAGAAAAAAAATTATAATAATTATTATAAGTCGAAAAAAAATGTCGCTGTCTACAATACGGCCATTTTATTATAATAATATGTTAAAAAGACTTAGTAGCTTTGACATGACTCTGATGTGCTTTTTCATATAAAAGTATATATTTTGTTGCGCCGAATGTGTGAAATTGCGTATTACATAAAATCAGCAAAATTTTGCTTATTTCATGAAAAATTGCAAGCCAGTTGCCTTATTCATGAATCAGGCAAAATATCTGCCGAGTGCGTGAATTCGGCAGTAATTTTTCTGCCTATTTCATGCATTGGGAAAATTAGATAGAAGCGCTACGATGGTGTTTTTTGCAACTAAACCAAATGTGTCAAATGCTCATGCATTGGTAAAAATAGATGGTCGCGCTCCGGTGGTGTATTTTGCAACTAATCAAACTAACCAAATGTGTCAAACGTCATTGATTATATAAAAATATACCAATCAATAACTACAATGACGTTCATATCCATTTACTATGCGCAAAAAATATCTAGAACTATAATAATATGATAACGGAAGAATTTTATTAAAAGGTATTTTCGCGATTTGATTCGTGCTTGGGTCTCAGGCAATGGTCGATGGTTTGTTTGTGATCGTTTGTTGACACTTGTTAGTTAACCTCAAAATGGACATTCAGTTGAATTTAGAATTACAAAACCTAACCTAACCTAATAATAATAATATTATTTTATGTCCCATTATAACTAATAAAATCATCCGTATTAAATTTACTTTTTCTACTGTCATGTTGACAGTTTAAGAATTCCATACCCTGGCGAATTCACGCACTCGGCAGGTAATTTACCTAATTCATGAATAAGGCAACGGGCTTGACTATTACATGAATAAGGCGAAATTTTGCACATTTCACGTAATAGTCAATTTCGCACATTCGGCGTAACATATAATAATATATAACATAGAGTTTCCATAATTAATATTATCGAAAAAATAACTTTATAACTTCATTGTGTCTTCAGTGGAGAATATATCAGTATACAAATTCATATCCTGTTATCGACTATAATACTTAAGCAACAGTGATAACATAATAATCATTATAAGTGTCTGTCAAATATGATGAGAATAAACTGTCTTTGTTTAATATTAAGGAAGCATTGAAGGTTTTGACTTGGTTGCGAGGATCTTCGCAGGTAGCTGAGGAAGCACTGGAACACTTGATTCTCCAGCAAGCTGGATCAGTCAAAACTGCGTCTCTCCGTTCTTTTTGTAAGTTTTTTTTAGCTGAGGTTACTTGTTGAAAAGTTAATCTTCATAAACTAGTATTTCGAAATATTTATGTATGTAATGCCGACGGTCATACAGGGTTATAAAATTATTACTATAAAATAATATACCTACTGAACTTTTCTCTCATTAAGTTGATTATATCACGACCTATAGACGTACAGTTTTCTTAGAACCACATATCGTCCAGATCAAAATCATCTAATTTATGCAATCATGTTCCTGTAGCGTTCTCCATTGACGGTAACAGCATTGTCATTTTTGTTTTTAAAAAAATACGGTCCAATTACACCTCTAGACTATAACCTACAACAAACTGTTAATTTTTGTGGATTTAAAGGTGTTTCAAGAATAGCATTTGGGTTTACATTACTTCAAATGCGACAATTGAGCGTAGTTATACGCAAAGCAGCCATTCCACACCAACCTCAATCAGAGATGCACTTTTAAATAAAGTGTGTTTCTTTAAATCCACAAAGCCTTTGGATGTATACCTACTGTTAGCCAACTCTTTATTTTTGTAAGAAAAATCTTTATTTTTGTAACTATTTTCTTTAATTTACTAAGTTAACGTTTTAAGTTAAGGTTTTAAGTTACTTAAATATTATGGGAATTTCAAAGTTCTGAAAATAATTCGAAATACTTGTAAATTATAAATTAATATTTAGCTGCCTGGCACTAGTTTTATATGAAAAATCTATATATTAAATTATATATATAATAAAATGAAAAATTTTATTGAGAAAATAGTGTTTATTAATTGAATGTAGAAAAACACACCTTACACAATTATGATTTTAATAATTAGGTACATAATATTATCATATGGTTGCTTTATGCAGATCCAAAATGGCATATTTTTTAAAACGAATTTATATGACAGCAGCTTGGTTGCTTTATGCAGATCAAAAAAGTCATATTCTGTAATTTGTAAAATCTTTAAAACGCATTTATATGAATTTTTTGTATGACAGCAGCTTGGCTGATTTGTACAGAACGTAAAACAAACGTATGAGATTATAGATATCACAATAACTCTTTTTTTTCAAAATTTTGGCTTGGCTGCTTTGTGTATAACTACGTTCAATTGTGCTTATTTACAAACTCATTTAACCAAAAATGAGCTTCATCGATGAAGATGATTTTTTCATGAAATATTGGGCTTGTTTCAAGTAGCTCTAAAACCCAATCAGCAAAATTTCGACACATCAAATAATCATTCAGTTTATGATCTTGCGATCTTAACTATATTTTGCAAATCTTTATTGGGTACCTATATTCAATATAGTGTCATAAGATTGTCTAAGTTCTTGAAAACGATGTGTAATTTATCATTCTGGATTTTTATCCACAATTAAGTGGAATTTCCACAGTATTAATATCGACTGACGAATGTTTCTAGCGATAAAACTTTGTAAATAACTACTAATATTTTTAATAATAGACACATAATACTTAGAAAGCAACAAAATCGTAGAGGTAACAGATTTTCTAGCTAAAGTCTTCATACGAGGGATGTCCATAAGTTAAAATACCTCAGCAAAAAAACGGTGTCTGTTTTTTTCTAACAATTTAAATATACTCCACTGATCCTGAATCGACGTCAATCTTTAAAAAAATCATTAATTGTTACCGCCTCTTTGACTACCTTAACTCAAAATATTGACAGATTTTACTGATATTTTGATATAGGTACATAATTTGGAATACCTCAGAAATATAACTATTTCAAAAAAAACTTAAAAGAAAATATGGTGCCCAATAAAGGTTCAAATAGACTATATGACGATCGGGGACATATATGCTAAGAGCGTTTTAGTGTTTATGATCAAATCTATGCCATTCCGACATTTATACATACATATTGTATGACAGCTATGACATCGTATTTACACTCTGTGACACCCTGTGACACAGGACGCTAACATAAGAAACGGGGTTTTCGACATATATATGACCGATCGTCATAGAGTGTATTTGAAGCATAAGACTCGAACCTGTGTCCGTCGGATATTGACAAATATACTAGTTCTATCGGGTACCATATTTTTCTAGATCTATCTAATATATATATATATATTTCTGAGGGCTTTCTAGATTAAAATAATAATAATAAAAAAACGTTTTAAGAATTATATTTTGATATATAAATAATATGTAGGTATATATTATTAAAATAGAATCAAATTATATTCCTATTCCTCTTCTATCTCAGTCAAAGACCGAGCAGCAATGAAGGCGTTCTGGATATGCGCAGTGATGGCGTCAGTCCAGTCGTTTTGCGGGCTCCTCGCAGTCCACGCATACGCGGAGACCATCTTCAGCCGTGCCGGTGGAGTATTTTCTCCATTGGCCGGCACCATGATTTACGGAAGTCTAATGGTTATAGGCGCACTGGTTCCACAAGCTTTTGGGGACAGAGCACCACGGAAGGTATTCAAAAGTATTTATCTTCATTTAGATAAGCGCGAAATGGAAGGTATTTCAGTGGGTGCGACAAAGAATGAAAGTATCTAACATACATAAATCCAAAGCTTGTACAATTTCTGTGTTCAGTCAGAGTATGGACTTAATAGGTCGAGCATTGAACCATATGATCTTATTAACATCGGACATCGTCAAGAAAAACAAACTTTAGGCCGGGAATATACGGGCATATTCGTGTTGCTGCTGCCGGCAGTGGCAACTCGGAGATCCCCAATTTTTCATACAAAACTCATAACACATGCACACACAGCAACTCACTGTTGCCGACCTCGGCAGCTGCAGTCGACGCGATGCCCGGAACCGCCGAGTTGCGGCAGTTAATTTGTCGCCGCGTCAAAAATACACTCGGCCCGGTGTAGCAACTCAGCCCCTCCCACCTCTCTCACCACCTGGCGCCTAGTCATGCGCACCGTCATTCCAGTCCAAGTTTTTGCCAAATATGGACGACAATAATTTTTACACGGACGCTTTTATAAGTGACATAAAAAACTATGAGTGCATTTGGAATCTAAAATGTGAATCATATAGTGAAAGTAGTAGTTCGTAAACTCCAGCTCCCGCTGACACATTTGCTGCCAAGTACGGCAGCATAAGTTGTTGTAGTCGGCTGCTCGTTTGCTGCCAGCAGGAGCAACACGAAGTTGCCCGTATATTCCCGGCCTTACTTGAACCTCGTCATAATATATAATTATAATTATCAGGCGGTATAACCGAGCGGTAACGTGTGGACTTAGTAGGTTAAGCAAGTGGCTAACATCCATTTCTAGTAAAAACGAAAAGTCTGTTAATACAACTTATATATAATATGTATAAAAAAAATATGTCTAAAACGATCAGGAATGATGCTAGAATTATTATTAGTAAACTTTTGGTTTATTGCAAAGAAGAAGAGGAGCCGCATCTAAAATAAAAGCCGATAAAGTATTTAAATATGCTTCTGGCACGCGTTGCCGCCATGACAGAACCATCACTAGAAGTTTTCTCCATGCGACTACAGCGAATTCCTGTTACCGCCGATTTTTTGTTGTCGGACAATCCCAATACTACTTATTTGTAAAATAGTATCTTAAAACGTTACGCGATGTTTATAATATATTTAATTATTTTACCATTATTTTTGTATTCAGGTTCTGCTAGCATCCTCGACTTTAGTCATGGCTTTGGCAATGGGAGCAATGGGTGCTCAGCTGGTCTTCCCTTCTGAAACTTCACCGGTTCCACCGATAGCCCTTGGAGTGAGCGTCTTCTGTTTCAGCATAGGACTTGGCTCGATTCTTTTCGTCATCATGTCAGAAATATTTACAGACGAGGTATTAATCTTATCTAATATGCTTTGCTGACTTTACTGGCCTTAGCAATTGAAGCCTCCCCCTCATGGTCTATTTTACATTTGGGCATTTTGAGATAATCAAATAAAACTATTTTGTTGAGAAGAACTTATTTATAATTAAAAGGCTTTTCCTGAATTCCTTAATCACTTATTTTTATTCCACTACCAATTTTCCATGTGAATTTTCTCTGTAAAGTCTTTTTGCATGCGTAGGGTTAACAAAAACTCTCCTGTCATCCTCCATTTTGACAGATACATAGATCATTATTGTAGGCAGGCCAATATAACGGATCAAAAGAAATGACTTAATGTTGCTAGATCAAAAAAACAAAATATGCCAAAACAGAGGCAATGCGTATTTAGTTAAAAACTGCCAGAATGTAACATAGATAATTATTGAGGGGAGGCTTCGATTGTTAAACTTTTGCTTTTTTTAATAAATTGTTTACTCTTTAGAACAGAGGCGTCGGTTCAGCACTATTGGTGATGATAATCTGGACCACAGACTTCATTCTTCTGCTATTCTTCGCAAAAGCCGTTGAGGTAAGACTTTTGTTTATTACATAAATAAAAAATTTATGGGCCTGAACTATTTGACACCACATATAAATATTTTACACAGAACTAGGTAGGTACTATCTTACTATACCAGTGGCGAAGGCTCCATACCAGTCGATGATTTAAAGACTACCTTCTAAGCAAAATATAGATCTTCAAGTAGTTTATTATTTTAAATTAACATAAATAAAGAAATTTGTAAGAAATTGAGTCATCTATCGTCAGAATTTATAACATCGTTTAGTTTAATTAAGTTTAGTATAAAAAATAAGTGACTAGCGTCATCCGTTCTCAAGTAAACTAGCGAATTAATGGAGAAATAATCCCATGTCTATTTTATATGGCCCGTTAATTACCTGACGTCAGACATATCTGGAAATTTGTATGGAGTTTATTATAAACGATAGGCAAACAGCCTAAATTCTGTATCGATGTGTTTATTGTCGATGACTGCCGCTTTAAGGGTCCACATGCACTCCGTAGGTCAAAATGAAGATTTTATGCTATTTTCAGTGCATAAGCCTCGACATTCATTAAACGTTGTAGATAATCTATTTATATATTATTTTTGAAGCCTTATTATCCTTTATATATTTTATTTTAAATATTTGACGACTGCATAAAGTATTTTTATTACATAAAATAGTACTCTTTTAAACCTATCGATCTAATGTTTTAGAATATAGTCATATTTCAGTACACCCATGTCCAGTAGTGTTAAAAAATTTTAGATTTAATAATTTTTGAACACATTTATAAAACCATTAGTAAAATTGTTTACTTTTCAAATAATATAAATATTTACGATAAAAAAAAATATATATAATCTTTGTGATCCCGAATTTGACAAGAATTAGGCATTTTATTTTTCAAAAAATGGGCACGATTAACACATTTGAAGGTAAATTCTAAAGGTACTGATTATAAGCTATGTTTTTGACCATTCAAATGTCATAAAAACATCCTACGAATAATGATTGTTTTATGATAATTATTGACCTAAGCATAAGGTACTCGTAGTATTTTTTTGAAATACGCCATTTCTATTGGCATTTCCCAGTGGTTAAGCTACAACATACTGCCGTAGCCATAAATTGACAAACGATAACTGGAGTAGGGAGTAAAATCATGTTAACGCGTGTGTTTAAACATGTACCGAACCAAAAAAAACCATAGAAACTTGTCTAGATGAATCTGTTTGTATTACAATAATCACTTGAAGTTTGATAAATATGTTTTGATTTATATTTGACATTGGATTTTTAAAATTGTATCGATAATATAATGCATGACAGAGCTCTTTCTTAATTCACAGGCATTCGGAGATCACATCGTCTTCTTCTTCTTTGCCGCTGTATGTTTGTTTGGGTCTGTTTTCTGCATGATCTTCTTACCGGAAACGAGGGGCCGCTCGCCACAGGAAGTTGTAGCCATCTTGTTGGGAAAGAAGGAAGTCAACAAAATGGACGATATTTTTACATTAGAGTCTTCTGCAGTAGCTAATCCGTGATATTAAAAGAAATCTAGTTATTGAATTCATCTGTAGGTTCTTTCAATAAACAAAATAATATAACTCTATCGCTTAATTTTTTTCATTAAAAATTGTTGTTTATTTCCTCCTCTTCCATTTTCCCTTAATATAATATAACTTGTATAATAAGCAAAAACGGATTGGCAACCCGAGATTGGTTCGGAAAATTTTCTAATTAATTAGAAAAAATCGGCTCAATCGCCCTATTAATCAAATTGTATACGCCTCCTTAGCAGTCAAGACCTTAACCTAGGTCTGAGACTGCGTATGGTACGTTGTTATGTTCTCTCAATTCTTTTCTATGGTATGGAAGTATGGACGCTAAACCAAGAGATGTCACGGAGACTTGAAGCTTTCAAGATGTGGCTGTAAAGACGCATCCTCAAAATTCCTTTTACTGACCGGGTGACAAATGTTGAAGTTCTCAATCGAATGGGGAAGGACTGGAAAGTTCTGCGTAGTATCAAAACCAGGAAACTACAGTACCTCGGCCACATTATGAGAGGACAAAAGTACAGCATTCCCTAACTTATCATTCAAGGAAAGATCAATGGTAAGCGTATAATAGGACGGCGCCGCATTTCGTGGCTTAAGAACCTCTGTGATTCGTACGAGTGCAGCTCCACCGAACTGTTCCGAGTAGCAGACGACAAATCTAATATCGCCTTGATGGTGGCCGACCGCCGCTAGGGAATGGCACAATAAGAAGATTATACTTATACGTCTTACTTAATTTTATAAAATTAAGTCAAAGCATTCACATTCTTCTGAGTAAATCCTATTATCGATTATGGAACGGCTCAGCGCATCTATTCTATACACAAGACTGCTTTCGGCCCACTACAGCAGCTATCTAGGGTAGGAAAGTATCTAAGTAAACTAAGTTAGCCGTCTAAACAGTCAAAACTGACTATCTCGCTCTGAAATTTAGCATAGCCAAGAGAGCTGCTGTTAAAACATAGCGCTTACAACTAACTTATTGTAATTGTTACATTGAGCGCTAATACTTCGATACTTTCCTATCCTAGATAGCTGTTGTAGCGGCCGAAAGCAGTCTTGTGTATAGAATAGATGCGCAGAAGCCACCAACATGTAATAAACACAACACTACGAGAAGAATGCGTCAAAATTATTGATTATATTAAAGTAATTGTTGCCAGAGATATATTTGAAATCTATACAATGTTCACGATTTTCAAAAAAATGCACTTGGGATCGGAACATTTCACGGTGTCCTACCGGAGCAATCCGCCATTGACCAAAACTAGAAAATCAAGAAGAAGTATAGAGGTAGTTATTATTTTTTTATTTGGCTTGAGTGAACAATGACCAAAAATATTAATTCAAATTCTAATTGAAACCTCGAAAATTTTATGGGATTCTAAAGAGTTATAATCAAGGGTTCTGACCACAGTTACAGTTCCAAAATAATCAAGGGCTTGTCAAAGTTCGAGGGTTCTGTTTTGGTACTATTTCTACCAGTTAAAATAATATTCTGTATTTTTTATGCTTGGGTGTGTCAAATACAATATTGCAATACCTCTATTAGTTTTGGGCAATTTTTAACATAAAATATTATTTAAAAAAAGAGCTTTTTTTTCAAAGTATTTATTCTACAGTAATAATTATTTAATAAACTATTTTTTGTATTCAACGAATAAGACACGAGATTTGAGAATGTAACATTCTATAAATAATTGAATATAGGTACATAATTTGAAAACATCTCATCTACGTTATCTTAGTTAGGTAATTAAGACGATTTTAACTAGTAGTTGTTACATAAAATGCTTATAGAATTTCGTTATAATGATACCTACCTTAATTTACTATACTAAAACCGATAGCCAACATTTCATATAACAACTACTAGTTAATATCGTTCTAATTAACTAAGATGCCCGTAGCTTAATTAGTAAACCATACTGACGCGAATCCAGCAGATAAAGTTCAAGTCCCGTCAAGTGTCGTATTTTTTTCTACAAAATGATTTTTTTTAGTGTGTATAATGAGCGCTCTGGAAACAAAAACGGCAATCTTCATTTTCGTAATATTTTGGCGAGTCATTAAAAATGTCTTACATCTTTCTCATACCTGCTAAGGTATAATTTTTGAAAAAAGTATTTTAAAACGTTGTTGTATACTAATAATAATATGATATAATACTTTTTTTAGAAATTATACCTATAAGAATGATGTAAGCCATTTTTAACGACTCGCCAACATATTGCGAGAATGGAGACTGCCGTTTTTGTTTCCAGAGCCCTCATATGCATGAGATTTTTTCAAATTATGTATAAAATAATTATAATTATTTTAACACTTTTTGTAAATAACAAAATCCTTACGGTAGATATTCTTATTAGCTGATAATATGACATTGATTAAGACCCGAATGATAATTAATTAGGTTGTTAAGTTATTTGAGTGATGCGTTTGATAGCACATGCAGTAATGCCAACCGTACTATAATCATAGCACGTGTGCTATAATTTTTGTTTGCGCGCTATGTACATATTTTTTATTCACTTTGGATCTCATAACTTAGGATCCTGATCTGGCTGTCACCACATTTGGCATTCACATGGTTTGTGTGTAGAGGTTTTGTATATAGCTCTACACTGTCACGTTGTTGTCTATGGTCCAGATATGGACCATGGACAATAACGAAAACGGATATGCAACAGTGTTGTCTTTCGGCCTTCTTACAATGTAGTCGACACGCTCCACAGTTATATGTCTCACACCGTAGCTAAATTCCAAATTAATGTAAACCCCTCTAACTAAAACCAATGTGACTGTCATTTCTTTGTGCCGTGTTTATTCTAAATTTATGACTACAATATAAAACCAAGAAAATACCAACTCCGTGTATTATTCATCACTGCCCAAACTTACCATGTCACATAATCATTAAGCAACCTTCGTCGATTAAACATAACATCGGGGGTAAGAACAACACAACGTTCATCCCCTCGATATGTGTCAGTGGAAAATGAAGCATTCTTAATTTCTATCCTCTATTTGAAAAGAGTTTTTTCTCAATCTGATCAAATATAACGAGATTTTCCAGGTTTTTATCCTCAAGATAAATTTTCAATCAATTGGAAGGTTCAGCACAGAGCAGAGTCAGTCGTGAATATGGGTTACGCTGCTGACTTTTACGCATCTACAATATTCTGCCTATAGCACCATTTATTTACTTACGTAAAAGATAAATAATCTTTGAAACCTACGACTAGTTACTAAATACTAATTGAGAGAAACCTGAGACCTTGGGATAGTTGACCAAAACAAGCTGGCGTTGGAGATCTAAGAAGTATACACCAAAAAACCATCAGAAAAATAGAACGGTACTCCAAGAGTTATTTTTTTACATCCAGTGCTCGAAATATCCCAGAACCTACCGGAACGCAGCTCCGGTTAGTGAAATTCTGACTTCCGCTCCGTCTCGTAGACAAATTAAAAATGGCGCTCGGGTTCGGGAATTATGAAAATTATTATCTACGTTAATTATATATTTTTTAATGAAGTTTAATAAGAAACTTGATTAATGTACACATCTTCTTGAAATCCAATTTCTACAAACAAATTTTGTTTTATTACAAAGTTTTTAGTCAATCTTAAATATATAACATAAATTCTGATTAATGATAGTTTTTTTTATCATTCCATAGGATTGGATTTAACCTACCTGGAATCGCCTTCTGACATTTTCAATGTCTATGGATATTATATGATATTGATAATTAAAAAAATAAATTATAAATTATTTATAAAGGAAATCCAATAAAACCATTTTTGACCAAATAACAGATACCAAGACAGATACCAAATGACGCTGAAAAACGTTTCCTGCTTAGATATTTAGTGGTAGTTAGGGATTTCAATACCGAATGAAAATATCAATACCGGTATTTCCTATTGAATACCGATATTAATACCGGTATACCGGTGTTCGTGAAATAAATTGAAACAACAGTATTTACTAATATGTCTATTATAAAAATATCTTTAAAATATCAATATTTTATAACAAAAATATCTAAATAGGTACACCCTAATACACTTTAAATAAAAAGAATTTCAAGTTATTCAAATTTATATTTTTATAAAAATCGATGTTTTTTAAAATTAATATAAAAAATATTAGAACTATAAATTAGTCAAAAATCTCTTTGGCAATGCTTAGAATACTTAAAAAACTCATAAAATATATGTCATAATAGGATGGGGACGTAAAAGAAATTCCCATTTTATAACATTTTTCTTAAATTGTAGGTTTATCTTTGACTTAAAATAAACAAAAAACTTTTTACTGTTTCCAGTTACATATTTATTCATTAATACTGTTAAAATTGTAAATCATCAAAAAAATGTCTCAAATTGCAAAAGTTTCATATTTCTCCGCTAGGTGTCTCTGGTAGAAAGGCTGAGTAAAGACATCACCTTAAGTACTACCTATAATTTTCCAATTCGTGTTAATTTATACACACATAATATTATACATTTAATATCCAGATAAGTAATTAAAAAAAATAGCACCTAATAATAATAGATTGATAAGACTATTGACACGAATCACGAAAAAGAAACAATCCATTTTACTTTGATTAATGTGCACTATGATTACGATAACAACATAGATTGATTTGAGAATTAATTAGTAAGATTTAGGTTAATCATTATTGCAGTCGTTTATAGAACTCTCTCAAAAATATTTTTGTCTTGCAAATCTCAATCAACTTATTGTATTTTTTGTATTAAATATTTGTGTTTATATCAATATGTTATGTTGAAAGTATATAAAATTATATTTACAGTGACAATAAAAAACTACAAAATAAAGTTTAATATTACCGTTGTTTATGGGAGAAAATATAACAGCTAATAATAATATCATTAGGTAGATAAATTTAATATCTAGTCAATAATTCTTAAAATCAAAATGTCTTTAGTGGGCACACAATTCAACAGTGATACAAAAATAATTGTTAATAAAAACGAGAATGAAACTGTTATAAAACAATACATAGCAGCTATTATATGTAAGTATATTGTATTATGTTTATATATATTATATCACTCCATATCAGTCTCGAACAGAATCAGAACTTAGGCATTAAAATCTTATGATTCTAACATGTCGCTACATTAAGAGCATACTTCAGTGAAACGGCAAATAATTTTCAACTATAGGTGCGATGAAATTTCGGACGCACTGCCAGTCGGAGAGCGAAAGTCGAGCTGTGAACACGTAAATTTGTTTTGCGATGGCGTCGGGGGAATTAATTCTTAAATCGTGTAAAGATTCACTAATAAATGTTACCCATTTACTTGAAAAAGAAAACATGTCAATTAATATATTATTATTATTACTAATAGAACAAAAAATTTAATATAACATTAAATGGACGCATGTTGAATTTTTATGACAAATTATGTTTTGTTCTGCACGCGTCGTTTGCACAATATTCGCATCGCATAGTCACGATCGTTTTAGACCGTGCCACAGCTGTTTCAGATGGGTGTCGCGCTCGATATAATATATGAGGTCTTTGTATTCGAATAAAGGGGCCTTTGTATTATGTTTATGAACACTCAGAGCTAATGAGTCAACGCAAAATTTCGAGTTATAAATTAGAACATTAAACTGGCTGCGGTAATTAAAACAAGTGTATCGGCGGCTTGAGAATGTAGCGGCCGACGGAAAAGTGTACCGGACACGCTTTGACTCATTAGCTCTGGGGCGTTTATAAACATAATACAAAGCCCTCTTTATTCGAATACAAAGGCTTCCTATATTATATCGAGCGCGACACCGGTGTCCCGTCTGAAACGGGCCTTAATGTAACAGTAGGACGTTCGTCAAAAATCGATATAAATGAATGCCATTTCAAGCAACAAATTTTTAATTTTGTATATTTTTCTAAAATAATGAATAAAATGTTTTTATATAGGTACTGTTTAAATAACATTAATTTCCCCACTCAAATGAAATAATCTGCTTTGCTTCAATGCAACACTAAATCAAAAAAATTTTACAACGTTTTTTACAGCATTTTTCTTAGGTCGTATTATTATTTGTCCGGTACAAATCTTGCAGTCGATTTTCAACTAACTTCCCGACTAGCTAGAGATTTGAAATTTTTAGAATATATCAGGACACGATGCCAATGCATTTTATTAATACTTTTAGCTATCTTTAAGTAGAATTGATTTCATTTTCAGTTAATTCTGTTTTGTATGAAAAGTTATTTCGAAAGAAATCCGTAAAAAGTAAAACTATTATTGGTTGCTAAGTGGGTCCTAGCATCTAAATTATTAATATTAATATATACGTGCGTTGCTATGGAAATCAATAGGACATTTCAGTATTATTTTTATCAAGTACAAATTTTTTTGATCTTTTAAGCTAGTCAAGTCAAGTTTATACTATGATTCAACAGAAAATTTTAAAACGTTGTATGTAAAAAGTTCTTTTTATCTGTAATCTGTAATTATTTCTTAATAACACTTTTTCTGAATATTTTTTAAAAATAAGTAGATATTATTATTTTCATTACATCTTCCATAAAGTGTATTTTTTCCTAAAACAATACAATATATATATTGTATTGTTTTAGGAAAAAATACACTTTATGGAAGATGTAATATATATATAAGTAGGTTCTTTCACTGAATACAATAAAGCATATTATTAAATTTAAGATTATGCGAAACACAAAACAGCCATTATACCCAAAATAAGATTTTCAGATTGTCCTACTACGTATGAACATGACGTCGGAGAAGTTGAGATTATATTGAGATGTATGTCACGTAGTCACGGTATCACGACGACAAATTTAGTCTATGGTTTCGTCATTTTGCAGAATATTTTGAACGAACACAATCTCTGTAAATTCAATGATGGAGTAACCTAGTAACGAGTCTCTGTAAATTCAATAATATTTTGAACAGAACCCAACCCGCAGACCAAAGATAATAGACAACATTCTTATAGAAAATACATAGTGCCAGCCTCTAAAAACAAATCACACGAGATTTTGACATGATTCGAAAATGTGTAGGCATTAGAAAATGATAAAAAACGTTCATTGAGTCATGCAGGTATCGATGCAGTGTATTGCAACGTGAGGTGACCTCATAGTTGCTCTGGTGATTTCACCAGATTTTGCTAAATGACAATGCTCGTTTAAAGGTTCCTAATGTGCTACGGGACGGGAACATCAGTTTGATAACAATTAAACACCAATAAAAATGACATTACAGACTTTTGTTCTGTAGCGGCAGTTTACTGTGACGTCACGTGATAGTACGCGACGTGCACCATAATATATTTTACGCAGGTCGTGGGTAGTGGTCGTGCTCAAACGGGTGGAGATAGGGTAATACTAACGACTATGTATCTGTCTTTCAGGTAGTATGTTAGCTTTAATGGATGGCGTGACAACAGCCTGGACATCTAGTGCTCTACCGCAATTAGAGATTGGAGATTCTGTCGGATGGGTTGGTGGGGCATTTTGCTTAGGAGCTCTGTTCTCGTCTCCGTTCTTCGGAATAATAGCTGATGCTAAAGGCCGTAAGACTACAGGATGTGCTGTAGCATTCTGCTTTTTGGTGAGTCAAATAGTTAATGAAATTTGTATTAGGTACATAATTACAAAGAATTCCGACTATCGATAGAATACCATTTTATGATTTTTGAATGCAGTTCTATTTTAGAATCGAGCGATTATAATAAATGTGTGATTGTTTTTGTAACCAAATTCAATAGTTTTCTTCTTTTATTTACAATTCTCGAAATAAAATAGTAGCTCTTGTGTTAGTTTCAATTATGTCGCTTTAAGCGAAAACCACACTGGGGTGCATGTCGCCTACTGCGCGGCGAAAATTTAGTCTATGGTTTCGTCATTTTGCAGAATATTTTGAACGTGCACCATTTCGTAAATTCACTGAAGAATGACACTGATGAAGAGTGCCTACTATAATGTGAATTATTATTAATTATTCATGCTGATTTCAATTAATTTTAACAGTTTCTACGTGTGCGTACGTTAAAATTACGTTTAAATGACATCCATAAATAATATTTTTAATAGAACCCAACTTGCAGCACATATATAATAGACAACATTCTCATAGAAAATACATAGTGCCAACCGCTAAAAACAAAAAAAAAATGATTTTGACATGACATTCGAAAAGTCCAATCTTATGGAATATGATAAAAACGTTGAAAACGTCATGCAGGTACCGATGTAGTGCAGTTCAACGTGAAGTGCCCTCATTGTTTTTTTTAGTGATTACGGCAGATTTTGCCAACTGATAATGTTCGTTTAAAAGTTCAAAATGTGCTACGGGATGGTAGCATCAGTCTGATGACATTTTAAACACCAATAACAACGACATTACACACTTTTTTCCCGTAGCGCCAGCCCGTGACAGTAGGCGACAAGCACCGTGACATGCACCTCAATTTGGGTCGCGCTTTATTTACATAACCTACGTACGCATTCTCGATGTTTTACGAGATTATTTATCTTAAAAATAATGATTAATGTATCTAGTGGTTTTGGCTGCTTATATACAATTAATTATCTGTAAATCTGGTTTGATACGGCAACATGTGAGATGTGTGCAATATCAAATTGAAGTCTAACAATATAATTAATTATACACTGTTCATTCATGATGTATTTAAGTTAGTAATGGTTATTTGGCAATAACTACGCATAACTATAATCAAGTATGTAATTAACTGATTGAGTGAATCTTAAACATGGTTGGAATGTCATAGTAGAATACAAGTGTGAAGTTCTATTCAAATGAACCTGCAATGCAATGTCATATTTATGTAACTAACTTAATCAGTAGAGCACATATCTTTTTTTGCTCCAATTTTATACATTTAAGCTTAATCTCCATACAAATATCTTTGATTATTTATCTATTTTACTTTGAGACGAGTAATATTATTATTATCAATCGTCAGACATGACGTCTTCTTTAGGTAGTGACTTCGTTTTCCTAGAAAATCCTCCTGTAGTACCTGTACATTATTTAATGACTTTCACAATGTTTCCAACAAAATCAACCAAACAATTGCAATATCAAGAGATTTACGTTTTTGTGGGTTAACAGTTTTCATCTCTTAGCCATCCACGTTTTGTTTTTAAGCGAAGCTCGATGAGTACCCACATTACAGATTGACGTATCATCTTATGCTAGTCGCTCAAACATACGAGATTCTCTCTTTCGTTTTATCTTCCAATACTTTTTCTGATTCTTAGATAACACTTGTAGGCAACACATAGCCGCCTCTCACATCAAAACTCGTTTGCCTACAACATATCGAATAGATCGATCTGACGTCATCGTTATTTACAAAACACACGTTGCCAAATTGAGCTCTGCAGATTGGTCAGATGCGACTGTTTCGTTTGAAAAAAACATCTGCTGTTGCAATCGACAAGTTGCATGCTTCTCGAGCTCCGAGTCGAGCACAGGTCGCATACAAACACCTACGAATTGGTAATTTCTATACCGGCTCGCCGATCGCCGCATTCAAATATCTATACTTTTCGAAGGCTACGCCCGACTGTCGCTAGGTAGATATGCGCGGTCTTCACAAGCAACACTGGATCGCCGTTCTCGGAAGGTTTGATTTATGGCTGTGCGGCACACAAAGTAACTTTAGATGTGAGAGCCGACCTATTATTTCAGGAATGGGACAACTGGACGCAAGGACAATTGGACGCCGCACTGTTGTAGACACGTAAACAGACGTAGACGAGGAATTTTAATCAGTTTATATCTACTACTTAGTAGTTTTAATTCATTTTACTCTTAACATAATGTTTTTTCTTATTGCGGATTGCCATGTCTTTATATAAAAATAAAAAACTCTTTTTTCGTTGGAATTTAAACATATGCACGATTAAATCATTATTTACGAGTGCATATTTAAATTCTCACCAACTATTAAATCATAATATAATAATTTAAATATAAATAATGATATTTAATATTTTTACGGTACCAACAAGTACCTAACGTCTATTTATATTCAAATTACGTGGCGTCCAGTTGTCCCGGCGCCAAATCGTCCTAGACCCATTATTCTTACCTGCGTATATTGCTGCATATATATTTCCCTGTGAAAGTTATAAGAAATCATGTTTTTTTATCATCATTTTAGATTCACTGGATTTTAATACTGTCCAGCAGAGACATTAGTGTCTTGTTAACAGGCCGAGTGTTCGCAGGTGCAGGGACCTCTGGGGCTACATCAGTTACATATATTTACAACACTGAAGTCGCCACACCCAGATTGCGAGCAGTACTTGGTAAATTGACAAATTGATTAAAAGAAACATAATTTGAAGATATGTAAGATGTAACAATAAGATGCATAAGTATATAGGTAATAGCAGTCATGCCTAATTTTTGTCAAATTTGGGATCACAGTATTAAACAGCGCTCGAAATAGAAAAGTTAACGATCCGGAGCGCTCAACTATTTTCTGAAGATATTAATATAGGTACTCGTTGTTTTAAAATTAGATGAGAATTTTACAAAAATAAATGTGTTAGATTTTTTTATTAAATGACCTATCTAGTTCACACGGTCAAATTATTTTTTCCACAAGACGTAGCGATAATTTTACCGATTTCATGAACCGGAACGGCGCTCCGGTGCGTTCCGATCCATTTTCAGCCCTGGTATTAAATATAATTTTTTATCGTTAATATGTCACAATATAATGTTAACATTAATTTTACTAATTGTTTTATAAATGCGTTTAAAAATTAATAAATCTAAAAAATATTAACACCACTGCACATGGATGTACCGAAATATGTCTATATTCTAAAACATTAGAGCGAGAGGTTTAAAAGAATACTATTTTATGTAATAAAAATACTTTATGCAGTCAGCAAATGCTTAAAATAAATATAAAGGATAATAAGGCTTTAAAAATAATATATAAATAGATTATCTACAACGTTTAATGAATGCCCAGGATCATGCTTTGAAAATGCAATAAAAGCTCCATTTTGACCTACGCTGAGCATGTCCCCCCTTAATGCATGTGTTGACACAATAATATTTTTCAAATTCAAATTTAAATTTTATTTTTTATTTTTTTACATACAGTGAACATTACAAATTATTAATTCAAGAAGTTCACAACATGACATTTAGAAACAATGAAATATTATTTAAACAGTATTAGGTATATAAAAGTTAATATGTACTACCTTAGAGCTGAAAGTCTGGAAGTCACATATTCAATATTTTGCAGGAGAGCAGTTTTAACGTAGTTAATCTAATCTAGTTAAAATACTCACTCGCGTTCGGACTAAAACTCCGTATGCTGGACTTCCGCACTTTTGCAATTTATTAATCGTTTGATTTACGATTTTATAGACGAATATTTTTGGACTAGGTATTTTCTATTATGGCTTGGTTTTCGCAGAGATTGATGGAATTTTAAAAATTGACCAAGAAAATCTGTAAATAATTGCACTTAGTCGAATCTTAACAGCCTACCTCAACCCTTCGCCACCGCCACAGAATGGAAGTTGTATTAACAGATTTTTCTATTTTTATGTCAAAATTCTGGGTCCACATACACGTTGAAAAACAACATGCAATTTTTCGCAGACACGAGATTTGAACCCGGAACTCACTACATTATAGGCCGATATCTTACCCCTCGGCCATCGTGGGATAATTATTAAAATTAGAGTAGGCATAAATATATAAATACATAGGCAAGGTAAATTACCATATTCGATCCTAAATGGAGCATATGCGTCTCCACAAAGTAGAGGTTGTGTTATCAGACTTTTTACGTTAGCCATTTGTAACGTGGGTACTTTTTTAAGTAAATTTTAAGTAATTTTATGGATAATAAAAGAAATTTTATTTTTTTAGGAGCGATGTCACTGCTTTTCTATGCACTCGGCGTTCTACTCGCCTATGGCCTAGGCCCATCTCTATCATATGACTCTGTCGCTGGGATTTACACTGGAATCTGTTTGATATTTTTCCCGCTGTGGTGGAAAATGCCAGAATCACCACCTCAACTCATTCTAAAAGATAAACAGAAGGTACCAAAATTACAAAATTCAAATTTTATTTATTTTTAAATATTATGTATAATGAACATTACAAAGTATTAATTCAAGACGTTCACAACATGACATATAGAAACAAAGAAATATTATTTAAACAGTATAATATAATAGTTATTATAATATATTTTTCTATTGGTAATAATATATTTTCTCAGAAGTGTTTTTCAAAATTATCTATGTTCAATAATTAGAATGGTACATTCTTAAATCTTGTGAATTATTCGTTGAATAAAAGAAATAGTTAATTATAAATTATTAGCAAGTTCAAGTAAGTTACATCATAAAAAATATTGGAGAAATCCACGATGTCGGTTAGTAATTGAAGTAATAGGTATCTACTTTAATTTAATAAACAAAAACCGACTGCCAAAGTAGCTTGATTTGGAAGAGCGCTGATGAGTAGGTTTTAAAAAGGCCAATAGTTAAAATTTGTCGCAATTGGTATGTCACCTTGTAGCATATAGGTAATGCACGGACGGGGCGTAAACCCAGGAGATGTAGGGTTCGATTCCTTCGATTCAGAATGTTTTAATTTTTCCAAAAAGATTTTTTCTATTGGTTTTAATATATTTTCTCAGAAGTGTTTTTCAAAATTATGTACGTTCAATAAGTGTAAATTTTAATATATAAGTTAGATACACGGAAGTAGATACACCGAATGAACTAAGCAGACCCTAGTTTAAGAATTTATAAAACAATGCCTACCAATACTCATCCCCACGCAGGTGGAATATGTCAATATCCGAAGTGAGTTGATTGAACAGAGTTATTGCCCTCCCAATTGGCATTACCAATGGCAGGTTAGCTCTGCACCTTAGGAGAACAAACAACTGATGTTCTTGATTCCTAAGATAGTTAACAAGGAAACACAGGTCAATACTACCAAGAATGGCAGAGTTCTCATTTTCACCGCGTATAAGTCGGAAAAAATACGTGGCCAAATATAAATATCGTCTAGAGTTTAAGCTATAGTATGTAAGCATACCTAAAGGGAACCCAGTTGGATAAAGTCACGAATAGCATCCATACAACCTCAAGTAAAGGAGTCTCAAAATTTTTTTTTGAACTCGCCCTACCATAAGGTCGTATTTCAACTGATGCGGGGCCCAAACAATTGATCCACTCTCAAGTCGGCTTATAACTAAAGAGTTATAGAGAATTTTTAACACCGTAACATCTGAATTATTACGATAATTAATGCCCCACTGTGAAGTAGCCGTCAGTGCAGATTCGAATTCCATGTCTCGCAAAAATCACATGTTATTTTACAGAAGACCCAATGGGTTGAGCGATTCACTGACAACCATTCCTCGTAAATAAAAAAAATAGTGTTAACTTATCCACAACTCTGTGGAGACCCATTTGTAGTATCCAATTCTAAATAATTCGCATGAATCATATACGGACCGATAGCTTAGAGGGCAAAGCACTCACCTGAAAAATGAAAGACTTTCGAGTAAGAGTTCGAAACCCATTCGATCCAACTTTTTTTCTAGAATATTTTCTAATATGTATGTTTCTAAGATTTTTCAAATATATGTCATTTCGATAATTGACATCACATTTACATGACTTCTATCATGTAATATAAGTAGCCGTAACGAAATAACGAATTGTAAAATAACATTCAAGTTAATGGCCCCACCAAACCACACCCGGTCTTAATGGGGCGTATCACGGGACCCTACGTTTGGTGTAAAGCATATTTTTTTATGGCCGGGAATTCTCAGGAGCAGTTACCAAATAATGAGGTCGCCATGCACTTGAATGTGCTTTGACTGAATTTACATGACTTTAAGATAACTAGAGTACCCATGGGAGAGAGGAGCACGTGTAGAAGCAAAATTTAGAATTGTAGTAAGTAACAAAACCTAATATAAAACTGCCGAATAATCTGAGTGAAGAGATCTTCGCATAGGCAATATGACAAATTTTCTAAATGCAATAAAATTGGTCTTTGTGACGACCAAGTCGGATGGTCCGATGGGTCCAACAGCTGGTTGAACTGACTTGAGCAGCCATTTCCTTTTCGTACACATTTTATGTAAGCTAACAGTTTGAATGTAAACTAGGTATGCCATCATTTATTTTTAAGGAAGCATTCAAGGCTTTGACCTGGCTGCGAGGATCTCCACAGGTGGCGGAAGTCGCCCTGGAAACTTTGATACAGCAGCAAGCTGGTGTGGTCAAATCTGCGACGCTCGTTTCTTTCTGTAAGTTTTTTAATACATTCAAAGTTAGACCCGTTTCACATGGGACACCTGTGAGATTCCGCATTTACATATATAAATGAACGCGACACTCATGTTTAAGCTTAGCTTTAATTTTGTTATTAGTTTTTTCGACCCTGGCTTGTTCTTTTTGCAGGATGTGCTTGTATTCATCAGGGTCATTCAAATTTCCTAGCTTATGAGCAAAGAAACGCTGATCTTTTTGTTGTTAGAATAACCCTATGTTCATTTTATATAATGTCTTAATTAAAACGTCTCACCCTAAGGTACCATTCACTATAGTTTATATATTAATAAAAGTAGAAAACGTCTGCAAATGATGCAAAAATTGGTTTCAAGTATAATTTGGAAGTGGAGGCATGGCACTAGTGAGATGGCACGGTCGGAAGTTTTTGAAGTTATACTTTTTTTGGTGCGTTTGGGAAATCAGATCAGAGTGTATTTTTGGCGTGTGACATGTAACACATAATTTATTTTTTCACACGAAAAAAAACGCACTTGATTGGATTCGGACCACCGATTGTTCGGTTATCAGCCGAACGCACTACCTTTACGCCACAGTATGATACCGCAATCGTGACGATTATACAGTATAATATTATAGTTTAGATTTGTTCCGTTGCCTAGACAGCGAATTTATTATTGTCGGCCATTTGCAATTCCTTATGTAAACAAACGATTGAACTTCAGAGTGACAGTACTTTAAAAATAAAAACAACGAGAAACCATTATATAATTTATTAATATAAGTTAAACTGTATAGAAATAAACCAACGGCGTTCCAATAAGCGGTCTTTTTTCTTGAGTGTGTAATTTAACAAGATAATTAAGAGCTAGTCAAAGAATCTTGTTTATCACAAGTTTTGTTTTTGTTTTGTTACGCCAAAGTAGTATAACTTCTAACGCGCGTACATAAGTACACATACCGATTTTTTTTTTTTAAATCTTTCAAGTCTATTTCTTGGCATTAATGATGGTATCACTTTGAATTTGAACATGTTTGTGAAATACCACTAGGAAGACTCTGTTTCAGACTCAATTTAGAACAAACCATTCCCTGAGAACCAGGGTGGTCAGAAACGTCTGTTTTCATAGTTTTCATTTTATCTATGGTTTGCATATAGATGAAATATGGTTGTTGAATTTTAAATTATACTCCAGAGAGAAACTTCTTCTCGACTGTACCTTAGGATTTTTTGTTTTACACGAAGATTGTTTGAGATACGAGTAGATAGTAAAATAGAGAGTAAAAATAGATTTTCATACACGAGTTTGTGATTTTTGTCAATATCTCAGTAACTATGAATAAATATCACATAATATGTGTTAGACGCCTTAATAGCTCACCAAAATGGCTACAAAATAAGTAGTTTGAAGTTATGAGGTTTTCATATATTAACGACGACATGTTAGTTGACCAGTGGCAAAAGGTGAAGGTGGGCTGTTAATATCCGACATAAATAGTGCACATTAAACTTTTTTATACCCTCGATGGACGCGTGGCTTAAGCGCCGGCTTATAGCGTCAACGGTAACAGGCTCAAATCCTGGGTCTGGCAAGTACACATATTATTGTTTTTCAATTTGTGTATGAGTCAGAATATGGACCTAATAGGTTGAGCAAGTGGCTGACATCCATTTCTCGTACAAATTAAATCTGTTAATACTTTGGACGCTGAAGACGCACCTGGCGCGTAATTACCAGGCGGCCGATCGATGTAATTAACGTGCATTTTAAAAGTAGTAAATAAAAAATCATTATCTAGTCAGCAGCTAATGAGTTAATACAAACCTAGATTCTGTGGAATATGATCCATATGATCCTATTAGGATCGGACATGGTCAAAGAAGAAGAATAAACTTTGTCAGTCATTCGTATTTGTTTTTATTGATTTTACACTAAAATTTATAGATGGTGTTGGTTAATTTTTAAACTTCAATTAAATCTTGCCTAACCTAAACCATAGTAGATAAAAATATTATTATATCTATAAAAAATAAAAAAATATTCATGTTTTAATGGCATAAATTTATACATTTTATAGACATACAATTAATTTTTCACTAGTATCGCTTGGCTTATGGCTTGGTTTTCGCAGTGTTAAATTGATTTTTTTTTAAAACTAACCAAAACCATCTGTAAATTGTAGACTTAGTTCAATGAAAACAAATACAAATGACTGGCAAAGTTTATTGTGGACTATTGGTGTCGGATCTTAACAGCCTACCTCCACCCTTCGCCCCTGTTGACTTATATTAGGATTAATTCACTCGAATTATAGATGGATCGGTAGCGCAAAGGATAAAAGCACTAGCCATACAGTGTAAGATTTGATTTCGAATTCCAATTGGTTAAACTAGGATTTATTCGAATACATGTTTCTGAGATTTTTCATATTATCATTTATCTATCTGATATAATTGTCATTAATGTAATACCATAATATAAACGATAGGCATACCTACTTATTTTTCTTCAGTCAAAGACCGAGCAGCAATGAAGGCACTTTGGATATGCGCAGTGATGGTAACCGTTCAGTCATTTAGTGGAATCCTGGCAGTCAGCGTTCATGCGTCGACCATTTTCAGCCAAGCCGGTGGAGCGGTTTCTCCATTGGAAGGCACAATGATATATGGAACTCTCATGGCCATCGGTCCACTAGTCATTCAACTATTTGGAGATAGAGCACCACGAAAGGTACTTAAAAATATTTTTTTTTATTTAGACTGGGGCAGGGGGGGAATATCGCAGGTATTTCAGAGGGTACTATAGAGAAAGGAAAGTATGTCATACACAAAGGTCCGAAGAAGTTTTAAAGATATTGAAGAAAGTGTTCTTATTCAATTTAATTTATTTTTTGAACATATCGTGGAAAATACGAATTATAAGTTTAAGACGTTCACAACATGACATAAAACATTATTATAAAGAAGGCAAAAAATTTAATAAAAGCGATAAAAATGAAAATATAAAAAGAGAACATAATAATATAAACATACAAAAGCAGTGAAAATACAATTATACATCTATAGGACTTCAAAGAAGTACAGCGAGTTTGCTAAAGAGACGCTATTTCAATAATTTATAAAATAGCGTCCACCTAAACTCACCTTCAGGCAAGTGGAACATATCAACACCCGAAGCAATTTGGTTGAACAGAGTTATTGCTCTCCCAATTGGCATTACCAGTGGCAGGTTGGTTTTACACCTTGCGAGAATAAACAACTGATGCTCTCCATGTCTAAGATAGTTATCAGGGACACACAGGCTAACACTGCCCAGAATGGCAGAGTTCTCATTTATACCTCGTATAAGTCGAAAAAATACGTAGCTAAATAAAGATATCTTGTAAATTGCAGACTGCAGTATGTAAGCATACCTAAGAGAAAGTCAGTTGGATAAAGCCACGGATAGTATCCATACAACCTCAAGTAAAGGACCCCCAAGAATTTATTCTGAACCCTCTCGCTTAATACAGTGATTTTTATAATATACTAGCTGAAGTACCCGGCTTCGCACAGGGTCGCTTCGTGGTTATATTTATCTTAGATATTTGAAAAATAATAAGAGGTTATTATTTTTTTAATATTAAAATATCTGTGTAATACAATATGGCAATATGAAAATAATTCTAATAGGAGTAAAGGTCAAACATAAGAACACTAAATTAAAATCGAATCCAAAATATGAAAACGTTATTAATGTTATTAATATGTAGTAAAAAAAAACAAAATTGGATGGAAAAAACAAACAACAAACTTTGTATTTTATATAATAATAATTTAGAAACCTTCGCAGGTGTGCGCACAACAACTGACAAAAGTTTCATCGCAATCGGATGAATGGTATAGGAGCGCATACGAATAGTAGAAGAAGATGATTTTCTAAATCAGAAATCTTTGTGGGCATGCGCATGACAACTCACCAAAGTTTCATTGCAATCGGATTAATGGTATAGGAACGCATACGAATAGAAGAAGAAGAAGATGGTTGTACTAATTCAAAAACCTTCGCGGGCGTGCGCACAACAACTGGTCAAAATTTCATCACAATCGGATGAATGGCATAAGAACGCATACAAATAGAAGAAGAAAAAGATGATTGTACTAATTGAGAAACCTTTGCGGGCAAGGGCACAACACTTGATCAAAATGTCATTGCAATCGGATGAATGGTATAGGAACGCATAAGAATATAAGTAGAAGATGATTTTCTAATTCAGAAATCTTTGTGGGCATGCGCACGACAACTCACCAAAGTTTCATTGCAATCGGATGAATGGTGTAGGTACGAATTCGAATAGAAGAAGAAGATGATGGTTTTACTAATTCAGAAACCTTTGCAGGCGTGCGCACGACAACTCACCAAAGTTTCATTGCAATCGGATGAATGGTATAGGAACGCATAGGAATAGAAGAAGATGGTTGTACTAATTCAGAAACCTTCGCGGGCTTGCGCACAACAACTGGTCAAATTTTCATCGCAATTGGATGAATGGTATAAGAACGCATACGAATAGAAGAAGATAGAATGAAGAAGAAGAAGAAGATGATGGTTTTACTAATTCAGAAACCTTTGCAGGCGTGCGCACGACAACTCACCAAAGTTTCATTGCAATCGAATGAATGGTATAGGAACGCATACGAATAGAAGAAGATGGTTGTACTAATTCAGAAACCTTCGCGGGCTTGCGCACAACAACTGGTCAAATTTTCATCGCAATTGGATGAATGGTATAAGAACGCATACGAATAGAAGAAGATATAATGAAGAAGAAGAAGAAGATGATGATTTTTCTAATTTAGAAACCTTCATGGATGTGCATACAACCACTTACTAAATTTTCATTGCAATCGGATGAATGGTATAGGAACCAAGGAAGAAGAAGAAGATACTTGTACTAATTCAAAAACCATTGCGGGTGTTACCACAATAACTGACGAAGGTTTCATCGCAATCGGATGAATGGTATAGGGACCATACGAATAAAAGAAAATAGAATGAAGAAGAAGAAGAAGAAGAAGATGGTTGTACTATTTTAGAAACCTTTGCGGGTGTTAACACAATAACTGACGAAGGTTTCATCGCAATCGGATGAACGGTATAGGAACCATACGAATAAAAGAAGATAGAATGAAGAAGAAGAAGAAGGTGATGATTTTTCTAATTCAGAAACCTTCATGGGTGTGCATACAACCACTTAACAAAATTTCATTGCAATCGGATGAATGGTATAGGAACGCATACGGGACAGACACACAGACAGACAGACATACAGACAGACAGACATTCATTTTTATATATTAGTATAGCCTATACTCTTCCCGCAAGTGCAAGCAATAAGTTTACAAAGTTTTATCGCAATCGGATGAACGGTATGGCTGCGCATTAAATACGAACAAACAAACACACAAACACACAAATATTAATTTTTATATATTAGATAGACAAAATATAAGGTTTTATATGGAAGAAGATTCAACTGAATATATATCGTTAGGTACCTAGTTGCAATGACGTCCATAGACAAAATGCCGCCCCTAGGCAGCGCCAAAATGCCGCCGCATTTTTTTATACTTACTGTATTTTTTATCATTCTTTCATGATTCAAATAATATCTAAGAAATGTGTTATATGGATACATAACTAACAAAATATTATATACCACTAAAACATACAAATTTAAATTGAGATAGAAAAAGGGAGTAAACATGATATAATTAAGTTAGACATTTACCCAGCCTGAGGTCTTATTTGGTTGCTATTTTTGACACATTTGGTTTGTACCATTTAGCAATATACAGATTTATTATTTTCACACCATTTTTACCATGCAATTATTGTACAACGTGTAAATAAAATAATTTTCCTTGGTATCTATTTAAATACTTTTAATCGTAAATACACTTTTATTTAATAGTCCCAACACTCAACCATTAAAATAAAAAAGTTTCCTGGACTTTTTTGTTGGAAAGTCAGTAACAATGTCATCAAATCGTCACCGTTCATGCAAAAGTCACCAACCCTGAAAATGGCAGTTTTGAGTTGAGTATGTCACCAGAAGCGTAAAATTATGTTCTTTATGATGCAAAACTCACCACGGTACATAAGTTAGTAAAATTTTGCTTAAATCCGAATTATTTGTTTTTCACTAAATGACTTTCGATAAAATCTTAACAAGCAAAAGTCATTATAGGTGAAAAGACATTATTGACTACATAAAAAAAAATCCTACGTTATAAATATACAAGCAAAAGTCACTATACTATGGATGGTGAGCTTTAATGATCCTTCTTTTGGCTAACATTGTTCAGATTATTAACAAGCAAAAGTCGCCAAACCATAATTGAGCTACCTTGCATCCTTCAAAACCTTCAAGATGTTTTAATTAGCATCAAAAAGTAAAATTACCATAAATAAATTATTAAGAAGACATGAGAAAATAATTTAATTTAGATAAAACTTTAAAAACATTAAAATCTGATTTTTCCTGCATTTTCAAACTTTCAAATTGCGATATCTCAAAACTATGTTTTTAGGGTTGGTGACTTTTGCCTGAACGGTGACGAAATAATGTAATTTAAATTCCTCTCTGCTTCAATAGACAATATTATCAGTAAGCTGATTTTTCAATGGATTTTTGTTTCCATTATTACTTAGTTTAGGTAGCTATTTCTATATATTATATCTAATGATTCTCCTCGATTTGCCGCCCTTCGAGTAACTGCCGCCCCTAAGCGACGCTCAATCTGCCTACCCCCACGGGACGTGGCTGCCTAGTTGGCATGAGGATAAGCTTTAATTCGTTTCTTTTAATCGCGGGAAGAAATTAATGTTAGGTAGTTTGTTTTGAAAAATTGTGAATATGATCTTGTTGGGGCATTGAGGGTACAAAGATTCACCCATTTTCTGGTTTACTTGACTGACACATTTGTGAATGATCTGAATATTTCAAGATAAATGAATAAACATATTGTGGAGAGCTATCAAAACCTTGATATTCTACAGTAGTCTACAGTTCTCTAAAGTAACCTTTTTAGATACGAAGGAATAAAGAGGAAGCCTCTCAAATCTTCCTTCAAACAATGAGATGGCTTGAGATGAATGGATGATGTTGGCTTTAAAAAAATCAATTCAATGTCATATTGTAGGTACGCTGAGGACCCGAAATAAAATATCATGAATTGTTATTTAAACAAATTGCTAAAAATGTCACATGCGAACATAATATTATTATACCTACTATGGAGTATTGAAACATCTATTAGCGGCTCTCGTGGTGCAGTGCGTAAGGCGCTGACCTTTCATCCGAGAGCTCCGTGTTCAATTCCGGCGAGAACACAATATATTTAAGTGTTTTTCTCAAAGCCTATATGTTTGCGATTATCGTAGTATATTCTTGGGTTTTCACCGTGTCTCCTTCTTCCTTCTTTACTCGACGTTTCGGGCTCGTTGCAGAGGCCATTATCAAGAGATATGTTTTATGATGAAATGTAGTGTAGGTATGTGAATGTAAACGTTGCTCTTAGAATGTCAAAAGGAATCCGATTATCTAAGAGCAAACGTTGCTCAGAGTAATCTGTCAATCATTACGACCGGGGATACCGGCTCGAATATTAGATTTTGCTGATAGTGCCGGAAGCCATGACGTTTTTAACCGTAATTCATCATCCCTATTAATATTATCAGGGTTTCTGTGGATTTCAATGGCCTCCTTTACCAATCGTGCGAAATATCCTTTATTCCGATCCAATATCTTGGTCCAAGATTCTATTACTACATATTATACTACTGTTAAACTACTCTACTGTCATTGAGCCCCTAGGCCTGTTGTAAGATTAAACAGAATATATTTATCCAGTTTTCGTCGATCGATTTCGAGTACATACACAAAACGTTCGTCGGCATCGTATTTTTATGTTGTAAAAAATATTGTACGTCCAATAGGATATTGTATCATTCAAGTACATAATATGCCCATTTCTCATTGATCTCACATCTAAATATTAAAATCATCAATCAATCAATATCTTTGGAATATCTAAACCAGGCATGCTAAACCCGCGGCCCAAATGAAGACTTTTTGCGGCCCAATTGAAGTTTTCAGCTTTCTATATTTTGCATTTTGGTATATTTTATACAATACAAAAATATCTCGTAAATTTACCACATTTATATTATATTTTGTGAAATTAGAACTTTCTTGTTGTGCTGCGTGCTAGTACCTGTTTTTATGCTTTTGATGGCTTCACACACTCCGCACTTTAGTGACCGTAAAGATTTTTTTAAATATTCTAATGAAGTCACAAAATTAATTAAAGAATTCGACACCAGACTCGCATTAATGCAAAAGTATGAAGAAATGTTCAAAATATTCTTAACTCCATTTAACAGAATAGGAGTGAGGACCTGATCGGCGGATCGCCTTCTCGGAGAGAAAAGGCGATTTGACGGCGAGTCGCAGTGAAAGCCTCAGTAAAATCACAAAAAACACATATATCTACTTTGAATATTATTTTAAGATATATTTTTCTAAGGATGGGATGGGGTTCTCCGAAAAAACTTATACACCCGATCCTCTTTTTTCACGGGGGATACGTTCCAAAGATTACCATGCAAAACAAAACCGTGTAAAAAAAGACAAGGTGCCCATACAAAAATGGTAGATAGGTTCGATTACTTAAAATCAACTCAAAATACAAAATTCTTGAACTCAAAAATAAATCGAATTTATTTTTTATTTATACATAAAAATACATAGTCTTCGATTTAAATTAAATTTAGCATAGAGAAATATACATTCATTCAGTGTCGCTACGTGACAATGAACCTGCCCGTTTACTGCTTTTTTTCGCTGGCAAAAAATCACTCATCGCTAGAAATATTTAATGACGCTAACGCCGAAGCACGCGACGCGTCTCTCGTATCGAACCAGAAGTGACTGACTAGTAGCGCCATGTATGTACGTATGTATGTCTAGGCGGCATTCGGTAACAACATAGTATGCACCAGTGGCGTGCGGTCCATTGCAACGCAATTTTTTGATATAATATGTACACCATGTTGAAGCAAAAAAATCGGTGTAAATAAAAAAATAATCGGTACTTTTTGAAACCGCGCAAAAAATAGAAGTGCAAAAAGACGATCGGATGTAATTCTAAGAGTTCCGTGAGTCGACAAAGTTTGAAGACCACTGATTTATAATAATATATAAACAATATGAATCGTCATATCACAATTAAATCCTGGGATTAGCAATAATCACATTGAATACAATTTAAATATCAATCAAAGGATTACTTTATGATCAGATAAATCGGATATGGTATAGGTATACATTCTTATCAAGGTGAGTCGAAAGATCAAATTTAATGACCCACTATTGTTTTACGTGTGAAATAGAAACATGTATTCTAGTCAGGTATGAAATATGACCAACAGCCAAGAGGCTCCTTAGTCTACGACAATATTATATCAGACGTAACAAAATGGTTTACAAAAAACTGACATGGTGCTGCCAAATGAACAATTTCTGATATCGTATGTGGTGAAATGTTGTATCGGAAATATATGACCATATATTATTAAAGACCGTCCAACCTCTTTGGATCGTATAGTACAAACAAATTTTGAAAATAGCCGATATACTGGATTATTTTTTAGTTTAGGTTAAGTTTATTTTGGTTAGGTTAGGTCAAGTAAGGTTTTCATTCTTGAATTCATGAATTTTGCCAACATCAACTATGAAAATTGAATTAATGTTCATATTAAATCTAATATAATTGGAGACCGTATATTATACGGTCATCTCTTTCCGATAAGAAAGCTCACGGCAAACTGTGCCACGGTGAAATGTTTTACGTACAATTTACATGTAACCAAAATATTCGCCATAGCATAGACGGATTGAAGGACGAAACTGGTCTAGGATTTATATTATTACATTGTGGAATTAAGTATAAAATTAATAATGTATGTAACTTCTTTTAATTAAGTGTGAAAATAATTAATAATATTAATTTAATATTCAGGTTCTGCTAGGGTCTTCAACTTTAGTCATGGCTTTGGCAATGGGAGCAATGGGTGCTCAGCTGGTCTTCCCTTCTGAAACTTCACCGGTTCCACCGATAGCCCTTGGAGTGAGCATCTTCTGTTTCACCATAGGACTCGGCTCAATTCTTCTCATCATCGTGGCAGAAATATTTACGGACGAGGTGTTAATAACATTTAATACAGTGTTCTTCAACCGGTGGTCCGCGGACCAGCGCCGGTCCGCAGGAATATATTCCCGATCCGCAAAAGCTTTCACCATGCTATTAACCAACTATATCAATACACGATTCGGGGAATTCGCACTAGATTAAATGCTAGGAGAATTTTTGAATGCTGCTGATATTAACCAGAAAGTTATATTCAACATCATAAGCCAACATTTAAAAGCGTTAGCTGAAAATTTTAATAAACATTTCTCTGAAATTTAAGATCTGCGTAAAAGCGAACCTCTTACCTCTGTATTAACAATCCCTTTTTGGTAGATATTAAATCATCCCCACTTGAGAAATAAAAGCTGATCGAGCTATATTCTGATGTCACTCTGGTATCCAGACATAAAATGCAATCATTGTCTCAATTTTGGATATCTCTTGATAAAGAATATCCATCTCTGAATAATAAAGATCAGATTATTGGTAATTTTTTCGGCTTCATATTTATGTGAAAAGACTTTTTCATCTATGTCAGCAATAAAAACCAAACAGAAAAATCAAATGGATGTCAATGCAGCGCTTTATCTCTCAGAAACAATGCTGCAACCACGTATATCAAAAGTTATAATTTAAAACATAAGATTTAATAAATAAAATTTTATCTATAATGGTTATTATTTCTGGCTAATACCGGTCCGCGAAATATTTCTCCCATGTCCACCGGGCCGCGGGTGTTAAAAGGTTGAAGAACACTGATCTAATATACAAATTATTATTAAACTTTTCCGTTTTTAACAAATTGATAATTATTGTTTAGAACCGAAGCATTGGCACAGTACTGTTAATGATGGTTATCTGGATCTCAAACTTCATTCTTTTACTATTCTTTGGAAAAGCTGTTGAGGTAAGATAATACATATTTTCATTTACATAATAGTGCATCAATTCTATTCACAAGGCTGCTATCGGCGGCTATGGAGAGTAGTTTGTGTGTTATAAATATCACAATAAGTTAGCCGTCTAAACAATCAAAACTGTCTATCTTGCTCTAAATGTTAACACAGCCAAGAGAGGTGCTGTTAAAACATAGCACTTTTTGACAGTTCAGACGCTTAACTTATTGTAATAATCAACCGCCTTAATACATAAATATAATAAACCACCCTCGATAGTCGCTGATAGCAGCCTTGTATATAGAATAGATGCGCAGAAAAAATATGTTTTTTGAAGTGATTTGAAGTCTGCAGTCGGATGTTCGACCAATGAGCTGTATTCACATGACATGGTCGATTGAATGTAAATTTACGTATTACATTTCTCCGTATTATCGTTCACCGTAAGCTGTCGTACCTGAAAGAGATGGCATATTGTTTAGTATTAAATATCTGCTATTAACGCAGTAATTATTATCAGATATTCGATAGGTACGACATGAAACTTACTCTTCTTGCCAGCGCTCGAAATGGAAAATTTTACGAACTGAAGCACTCAATAATTTTCCGAAAATATTAACAGTTACTCATATAATTTTATATACCAAGGTATATTTTATAAAAATAAGGGTTTTAGATTTTTTGTTATATGGCCTATTTAACTCAGATGGTCAACTTATTTTATCCACGAGACGGAGCGATAATTTTGGGAATTTCATGAATCGGAACGGCGTTCTGGTACATTTCGAGCCCTGCTTCTTGCTAATCTACTTTTGAATCATTCCGAATTTTAAATAAATATTTCCGATATAATTATATTTTTAATTTACTTACCTAACTATTTTATCCTGTCTTTCACTTATATTCCTATGGTTTTTTCCTCAAATTTACTACAAAATTAAATCTGGTTGCTGGTCAAGTCTCAATGAGTTGAGAATATTTGAAAATACGTAATTTTGAATAAAAATATACTTACATTAGAAGATGGTTCTTAAAGATTGTATAAAGATTAATACTATTATTACTACAGACTTCTTAATTAATTCACAGGAATTCGGAGATCACATTGTCTTCTTCTTCTTTGCCGCTGTATGTTTGTTTGGGTCCATATTTTGCATGCTCTTCTTACCGGAAACGAGGGGCCGCTCTCCGCAGGAAGTCATCGCCATCTTGTTGGGAGAGAAGGAAGTCAACAAAAAGAACGATATTTTCACAATACAGCGACATTCTTCTATAGCAGCTCACATTAGATGTTAAAAAAAATGATCATTTTATTCTTTAGATGTATCCAATAAATAAAATAATATAGAATATTTGTTTAATCATTTTTATTCAAAATATTTATCCTTTCCCGCTCAAGGTAGAGTGCAGTTCTTCAGGGTGATATAGATTATAGATAATCGTGTCCGAAAAAAATATAGGTACGTATGCAGTTCACTGAATTACAGTGTTTTCCGCAAGCTGTAAAGAGAACACTTAAAATACAAAACAAATACCGCCGAATTACATGGGACAGACAGAAGAAAATAGCGTGGGCGTACAGGCAAAAGTCACTAACTCCAGTTTTGACAAAATTGAGATTTATAGGAAAAGTAATGCTGCTTGACTGACATATTAAGTCACGATTTAAGATTATTGAATATAAAAAAAAATAAAACTAATGAAGAACTCAAAAAATAAAGATTTTTCAACCATTTTAAGAAAAACAAAAACACAAAACATTGATTATCTCAGAACTGTGTATTTGGAGTTAGTGACTTCTGCGTGTACGACCACGATAGGTAGGTAAGTATATTATAATTATTATTAATTATATCGAATTCCAAATAATTCACAAGTAGGTTGCTCGTAACGTTTGCGAACCATTAAATGAAAAATATACGTTTGACATTGAAAAAAGTGTAAATTACTTCACACTGTTCACGGGGTGATTATTTAATTATTCTACCAAGAAATATTAGAAATAAATAGAACACGGTTGCAGAGCCTACCTATCGTCGCTATAGTACTTGTTTTCCGAATATCCATTTTTGTCAAAATCGACATTTTAATGCAGTTATATTTCTTTTGTCTAACTACACCGAAATCACTTATAAAAATTGTATATTTTCATGTAGAAACAGAGATATTTTTTTAAAAACTCCGAATACGCCATGTTTCGCAACGATTGCCTTGTGCTTATTTTCCGAATGTCAAATAGAATAGCTCGGTCTCACTCTCGCATATCGCTTTCATATAGCGCTGTCTACTTCTAATGTCGCTCACTTCATATGTGACTGATGTCTGTTTTTCGTCTTTCAAAGCGCGCGATTTTGACTACTATTGTGTTATTGTAAGTTTCTATCGTTTAAATAGTGAATTTATCAAATTTAAAGTTATCAATCTTGTCTGGTACATCACCAGTTCGCTCTGAACTTACAGCAGAGTTATGGAAGTAAGTATTTTAACCTAAATTACTGTATTTTGTACTGAGAAACAGAGATAATATCCCAACTGTCATACGAATTGTACAGTGTGACTCGGTAACTACTATCTTAAAAAATAATTATTATTAATGTCCATAATCAAAACTTTTTCTGTTTTTAATTTACTTTTTATCTATTCATGCTAAAATGTACGCGAATATTTAATCTCATTTATTAATAAGATGTATGTTTATACCTATTTTTTTTTGTGGATTTCCATTGAATAGTACATTTGATTGTATTTAGATTAATTCTGGTTTCGTGAGTGAATATTTTATATAATAATATTATACTCAGGATAGAATATTCGCAATCAATGGTTATTAAATAACACAAATGCCCCTATTTTTTGTTCCATGCCAATAAAACATAATACGAGTACCTAATATGCAATATATGGTGTGTAATAAGTTTAATTGTATCAAGTTCGATTAAAATCCATAATGAAGCATTATTTGTGACCAATAAAAATATCATTGCCACCGTTTTAATATATAAATTAGGAAAATTTTACTACCTACATTATTATTACGTAAATCTATGGATACAGATTTTTTATAACTATAATTAGGTATATAATTTTATGTTGATTCCCAATTTTGTAAACAGAAAATGGTGAATGGCATATTTTATAATAACCTATGAAATTAGGTAAAAACGATCATTGATATAACTTGATCACATATTTACAAAAATCATGTACCTATCAGTAAATTTATTAAAAATTACGTAAATAAATATTAAGTTTTTAAGTTTGTACTTTTTGACCACAGGGTATACCGTGGTCCATGCAACGATACGCTACGGTCTTACATTCCGAATGTCCTTGTTTTGTTCCGAATATCCACTTTTCGGAGCCAGCGCTGAGAATGATCCGTATATCCACATTGCTTACTTGTAAATAAAACGTATTTTCTCTTAGTTTAATGAATTATACTAATATATTATTCATCAAATCTCTTCTTGGATAATGTGACAATCATAAAAAGGAGACAGAGTGCTTGATATATAAACTGATATTTAAATATAAGACAGGGAACTTTGTTTTTCGTTTCCTGAACAATCGACATTTGGTCTATTCGGAAAACAAGTACTATAGCGACGCTATCTTGAATGATCAACTCAGCTTTTCTAGTAGCCCATTGCTATATCCTATATGATGGTATTGATATACAATATTTTTTTTAATGGTTGGCGCTTATTTCAATTTTAAAACGCATTTTAACCGATATAAAATCAATTTTGACAAACTATTCATAATCAGATCAACTGGTAAATACATTACAAGTGATATATTTATGTTTTAGTGAATTTAAGTGCATTTCACGGTTTCTACCACTCTGATCGGTTTATCTGTGTATATATTAAAGCATTTGTGTCAAACTATTCTCAATCAAATTGACTATATACACATTGATACCGCCTAAACCATGGCATCCTCAGAGGATCCAAGGCCACGAGGCCTGAATCATCATTGGGCTGATACATGCAAACATGAACAGATCGACTGCGAGGCAAATTTCTAGCCCGTAAGCAAATAGTAATTATTAATATCATTTTTTTTAATATTATTACCTACATTTAATCCAATTTTGACCAATATTGGAAGCAAAGTTCCCAGCCATACAATGTACCTAGCACCTAGAATATCTGATTTGAGATTACTTTGAAAAAATATGTATTTGTACCTAGTTCAAATATTTCAAAATATGTAGCTAACAAGCAAAGAAATGCAGAATGTAGTAATAATTCCAAGAAATTCACAGCCCCTTTCCAAAGCATGTACCTAGAAAAGGTCTGAAATATGAGACCTGAGGTACCTACTTACAAGCCAGGTACATATGCCAGAGGCTGTTTTTGTCATTTTTCAGAGATAGAATAATTGTGAATTGTTTGTTGGGTATTATTACTACCTACTCTGCCCTACCAGCCCCTATTAGGGTCATTCGGTTTTTGGTCTCTCAGGACGCCGGCCGCGCTCGCCGGCGTCCGCCGCCATTTTAAATTTATTTATTTTTTTAAAAATATTTTTGTTAAATATTTGTACGCTGTACTTTACTGTATTTATATTCCGAACAATAAACGTCCTGTTTTCGCCTGTACTTCCGCGTTGTCAATCAACATAAACATGTCCCCGAAAGAAGAAGCAGACGATACCACCGTGACTGACATTACATCATCATCAGGGGGGTCCAGAGCACTCATCCATCACCCCCCCCCCCCCTTTCGGAGGTGACAACATATTATAAGTGTTTGGCAAAGTTTACCCCTCTGAATGACAAAATGAAAATACCAATACCGGTATTTCGGTATTTCCTCTTGAATACCGGTATTAATACCCGTATTCGTAAAATAACTGGAAAAAACAGAAGTATCTACCAATATAATATAATATGTAAATTTTTTTTAAAATATATGTATATATTTTATAAGATGTGTACGTAAACGGAAGTAAACCAGACATCGCGTAACCTAACAAAAAAATTACAGTACTATTAAGCCTTTTATGTTAATAATTAATACATTTTATTATCGAATATATTTGGTATTGTCAGATTTTTAAAACAGGTATTTCGGTATCGAAAAATACTGGGATAACGGTTTTGAAATACCGGTATTGCAATCCTTAGTGCCGGAACCCCCATCTCTCGGAGGATTTCTCACATAATATTATCATCGCACACAGTAAAATGTATTTTACTGTGTGCGAAGGACACAAAATACCGCTAGTGCATTAACTGCATGCATTTTTACCACGTTTTTCTTAGCTCGTATTCTTGTTTGTCCGGTGGTTGTTTATCCAGTATAAATCTTGCATGAATAAAATTTCAGTAATAGGATACTGGAATTTTAGTTTTAACTTAAAATTTTAAATTTGCTTGTTTGTTGCAAAATAGCACAAAAATGATTTGTTGACAATTGCCTTATCTGTCCTAAATTATTAATATATAGAATTGTCAAGTTTATATCGACGGCCCCAGGAAAAACCATGATAATTCTAAAATCATAAATGTTCAGGAGAGCGAAAAAACTAAAATATTTACGCTATTAAATTCATCATATAAAATGAGTAAGTTTTTTCTTATCTTATTTAAGTAAATCAGATAGACCATTTTATGGTCTATATTCCTATCAAAATTTAATGGTGATTAATTAATTAACAGCTGAGATAATGTCCAAAAATCGTTTTTATTTGGAATAATATTACGCACTTTATATTTCGACTCGATTCAACATGCTTTTGCGCGGACGAAATAGATTACTGACTCCGCATAACACATTCATATTCTGAGATCGAAACCTTATTTTACGTCGCATTTTTCTTACTCTATACGATTTTATTAATTACAACTATAGTTATAACGCTCTTTTACGGAAAAATTTACATTGCGCAATATTTAACTCAAAATAGTACAGCGTGTCTATAAAATCTTAACAAGGGATATAGGGACATATTGATATATAAATATTGTTATACGGAGTTTTTATAATTTAAATGTATTTAAGTATGACTTTTTATGTTTTTTTGCAAATTATTATTGATATTTTTATAAATAATCAGAATATGTAAATTACGAAATAATAAACATTCAGGAAAAATGTTTATAATGGAATAATAAAGAAGTTATGAAGAAATTAGTACATAACACTACTTACTACACCATCAATAAAATATCTATTTTTTATACCTACTTCGTAACAAATTTTTCATTAAAAATATAGAATAGATAGAAAAAAACAATATAATGTTAATGGTCATGTATATCGCTAGAACAATTTGAATTTAATTAATATTCAGTACAATTATCGAAACCAGAGAGATAATATATTTCATTAAATAAATCATTGTAAGTTCGTTAATAGTTTACATAAAGGATATACTGAGTGAATTAAATTAGTAAATATCACTTTAGAACACACATTATTATTATTGTTCAATACAAAAATATTAAATAACTAGTGGAATATAATATTATACCTAACAATTTGGCACAAATGTACCTACCAAAGCATCGAAATGTTGGAAAAAATATATTTAAGTAGGTTTATTAGTTTCAAAAATTTGAATACTAATAAACCTTAGGAAAGTGTTATTTATAACCTAATAATTATTATTTAAAGACAGCTGAATTCACTTTTGTTATCAAATGAGATCGCATTATTAAAATGTTCAGCAGAAGTTAAATTCATATAAAATTTATACTAGGCTTGTATTACATACACATTCTATAATCAAGATTAGGTAATTACCTATCTAAAATAACATTGATACAACATTATGTAGTTCTTATGTAACAAGAGTGATAAGTGATAACCTTTTCAGTACCGTAAAACCCCCTAACTTCGCAAAGTGTCCCTAACTTCACCTAAATCAATTAAACACTAAAAACTCATGTTTTTACTATTGCACTACTTTAAGTCACTGAGGTGATTTTAAAGATAATATTCGTCCTGTCACCACACAATTTTCAAACCGCCATTATTTTCGCCGTGTTTGTGTTAGTACCGTTTTTTCGAGTCCGGTTTGAAGAGATTTTTTCGGAATACCTCTGAACTTTTGCTGATTTCTACGAATCTTGTAGAGGTAGGTTCTTCATATTTTTAATATAATATAGTGATATAGTCTGCTTGCCAAATGTAACGTGCGATTTCCGATATTTATAATAAAACATCAATTATTTGAGTATGCAATGTCAGGCTATGTTTTTTGAACTACTTGTTCCTACACTTCCCCTGGCTTTAGGGTTGTCACAAAAAAACGATTTTCTTGAAATAAATGTGTTTTTTTTATTTTTATTGTTTTTAGACTAAAAACTATTCATCACTTTGAATCACCAGTTAACAATTTTTCTCATATTTCCTTTATTAAAAATTTACTATGTAAATCAACACATAAAAATGATACTATAATGCTTTGGGTTTTGGCAGCCCTAGCGTAAATTGGTAGGTTGTATGAAACAGTCATTGAAGTGATTCCTATCTTCGCCAACGTAGATATTTCTTTAAAATATGTCAAATTGTCTCTAGCATAAGACCTGAATTTGCTTAAGGCTATTTTTTAATAGATTTCGTGAGTATCCATAGACAATATTTTTTTATTGTACCTACTAAAACACATTAGGCGAAGTTATGGAATCGTGCCGTAACTTCGTCTATATAAAAAATAGTGATTTATTGTATTATTTAGTATGAAAAGGGTATTACTTCAATATAAATAAAATTAAACACTATCATTGTGCATTACATAAGATCTATAAGACTTCATATTGGTGGATATTTTGGTGGCAAAACGAATTTCTGTTAAAAAACCGGGCGAAGTTAGGGGGTTTTACGGTACCTACCTTCTATTCTCTTTTTTCAATTCAATTTTTGCAACATAATATCTTTCTGTAGGTAATTGATCTTGTAAAATTGTAATTATAAGCTTATAAATATTTATCCAGTGATCATATTAACTATCGTTGTGTTTTTCTAATGTTTATTGTTGATATGAGTTTAATTACCGATTAGTAAACATAGATGGATTATATTTAATTGTCAACATAAATCATGAAACATCAGTATAAGTACGTCTTAATTGAACTCAGTTATGTTAATTAATACGAGGTGTCATGATTGCATTAATATAATTGGAAAGTTAAAATAAGTATGTACCTCCCCAACATTGTAATATTTAGTTTAAAATTTAAATAATCGTGGTACGAATCTGCATTTTTCTAAACGGTTGGCTTTCAAGTAGTATTTTCTTTAAATGATTTCTTTATCTAATCCAATCGATTACGTAGAGTTTTTTTTATTTATCAACAAAACATCGCTTAATATCCGATGTCATTCATATCACTTTATTTAACTTATTTTGATCGATCTAAAAATTATATAACTCCGACCGATTTAACTTAGATAAAATAATAATTACTATTTTTGCTAGTTTTCATATTTTAAAACAATCATATTCAATAAATTAATACGAGGTATGTAAATATGAGAGTTGGTACTAGATTTTTCAAAACCAATTGATATTTTGTTATATATTTTACCTACCGGGGATACCACATGTTAATCCCATCTCATACATATTATTTACCTAGATTCTAGACAACAATAAATGATTCATAAACTGACTATTATAATACACGTTTTTCGGTAAAATTCTATTGAAAATAATAGATAAAATAAGTTTTCAAAAAACCCGGTTAATCTTTTCTTTTAGGTGACCGACATGTAATAATAATTTATAATCCACAGAGCTCGTTTTCGAGAAATATTCAATGTACAAAGTAAAAATAATAAATACCCTTTTATATTATTGCAAACATAAAATTAACACGTCGGACGTATTTAAGTTTTACAATGAGCTTAAGTTGGTCCCAATGTGTACAAATCAATTAGTAAGCCTTTCGGAAATTCTCACCATTTGTAATAATAAAAATGATTTTTTTCACTTTCTTAAGTCATAAATATTATTCCGTAATTAGTAAGAATTTTACTAAAAGAATAATAAAATAAACTCTCTTGTATTTGCTAGCTAGATAAGTCCTTTCTTTTAAATAATAAAATATTTTGTAATTTAAACATGAAAATACTGCATGGTTGTTATTATCTATCTACAAGACTAATTTAATAAAAATGTGTCATGCTGTACCGAAAATAAAATAATGTTTTGAAGTTAAAACATAAGATTTTAGGTATAAACATCGGCCTATAGCATCGTGGGTTCCGAGTTCGAATCATGGGTTTTAAAAATAGATACATATTGTTTTTCAATTTGTGCTTGGAGTATGTACCTCAGTGGCGAAGGGTGGAGGTAGGCTGTTATAATCTGACATAAATAGTGCACATTAAACTTTATTAGTCATGCGTATTTGTTTTTATTAAACTGAGACTACAATGTACAGATGGTATTAATTAGTTTTTAAAAATCAATTCAATCCTGTCTAAACCAAATCACAATAGTTTTTGTATATTTTGGGCGATCTGACAAAATTGTGCACAATGTTTCATTCATACTTATTTGTTTTCGTTGAATTAGAAATACATATTACACATATTGTTATTGAATATTTTTAGATTCATTAAGCCCTGCCTAAATCAAACTATAATAGATAATAAATATTATTCTATCTATAAAATATCCAAAATTATGTATGATTTAATGACATAATTTTAGATATTTTATAGATATACAAATATTTTTTGACTATTATCTATTATGGTTTGGTTTCGCAGGGTTTAATTGAATTTTAAAAACTAACCAACAGCATTTGTAAAGTGTAGTCTTAGTTAAATGGAAATAAATATATATGACTGACAAAGTTTAGTGTGCACTATTTATGGCCGATCTTAATAGTCTACCTCCACCCTTCGCCACTAATATACCTAATAGGTTTAGCAAGTGGCTGACATCCATTTCTCGAAAGAACAAAACCTGTTTATATAAACCTCCAATCTGCGGGGGATATTTTAAGTGGGTACGTTTTTAATTGCAAAAAAAAATGTTTTCTAGTGATAGGTAATAATATTTAATTAAAATATGTCGTTTTCTGCTGGGTATTTATTTAAATTAAGTTTATTTATAATTTACATACTTTTTTTACTCATCTAAATAATTTAAACAGTGCATTATTATAATGATATATCCATATCGTTTTCTATTGGCTATTTGTTTAATATCAAATAATATAACAATTTCAAACTTAAACATTACCTACAACATTGTTTTTTGGGTATCTAAGTAGAAGAGTAATTAACCGAAAATAGTCGAAAAAAGCTTGTGGAGGTCTTTATTTTGCGGTGGATTGAAATTGGCTGATGAATCAAAATTAATATTTAAACATTATTACTGTGTCCTAGTATAGTAAAAGTACCTACCTATATTAGTACAAAATAATTCTTTTCTATTTTGTTTGTTTTATATTCAATAATATAATATTTTGATAATAAAACACTAGTACTAGTGACTAGTGAGTAGCTTTTTAACTAAAACTGCATTTACCTACTGCAAATTCCAATATTTTCCGAAGATAAACCAATATATTTTTCAAAACTAATGTGATACGTCAATATAAACCATGCCGTATATTAGGATCTCCGTTAAAGACTGTTATAGCAAGTATAACAACCTTCTTACTCGTAAAATAAAACGCAGTACACTTTTTTTATTGATATATGACTATACTCCTCGGATATTTATGTGAACACAAATTTGGTCGATGCGATATGTAGATATAGAGCACCATTGTCGAAAACCTAACTTTGTCAATTTTTATGCTAGAGACCTGAAATTTTTACAGGACATGCACAAAAAATATGATATTATAAAAAGCTAATAAAACTTAAAACGCTATTTTCAGACTTATCATGGTTTTTCTAGGGCACGTCGATATGATTCAACAGAAAATTAAAAACGTGGTATATAAAAAGTTCTTTTTATCTTGTAATTATTTTGTAAGTAAGTATAATAATAATTAATGTTTATATTAAATACTATAATTTTCCAATTCATGTTAATTTTTGTAGAAAATATTATACGGTACAGTTCGGTTATGAGAAATACAGCGGAAAACACATTTTGAAAATACCCGATATACTGGATTATTTGTTAGTTTGGGTTAGTTTAGGTTAGGTTAGGTTAAACTAACAAATAATCCAGTATATCGGCTATTTTCAAAATGTGTTGGCCGCTGTATTCCTCATAACCGAACTGTACCTATTATACTTGTAAAAGTAAAGTTATTAAAAAAAATAGTAGGACCTTATAATAATTATAGATTGCTAAGACTATTGACACGAAACACGAAAAAGAAACAATCCATATACGTTAATTAAATTGTACTATAATTAAGATTATAAAGATAACAACATACCTACCTAGAATCTTTATGATTTGAGAATTACTTAGTAATATTTGGTTTAATCAGTATAGCAGTCGTTTATAGAACTCTAACAAAAAATATTTTTAACTTGCAAACCTCAATCAACGTATTGTATTTGGTATTAACTATTTGTGTTTATATTTAAAGTATAAGTATATTAATAGTGACAATAAAAAGAACGAAATAAGGTTTAATATTACCGTTGTTTATAGGAGAAAATATAATAGCTAATAATAATATCATTAGTTAAATTTAATATCTAGTCAATAACTCTTACCAAAATGTCCTTAGTGGACGCACAATTCAACAGTGACACAAAAGTAATTGTTAATAATAAAAGCAAGAATGAAACTGTTATAAAACAATACATAGCAGCTATTATATGTAAGTATATTATAGTAAAATTTAAATATATCGATCCCGTGTAGCAAAGTGCAGCCCTTATGCAGACTTAAAACTCCACCTCCTTTCATTATTAGCCACAAATTGTATACGAAATTGTTAGAAAAATAAATATCACTTACTGAGGATTAGAGAATTTTTATTATTTTTTTTTCTCAAATAGCGGTGGTTTTGGGTACAGGGTACTGGCGAAGAGTGGAGGTAGGCTATTAAGATCAGACATAATTAGTGCACACTAAACTTTCAAAAATGTCATTCAAATATATTTGTTTTCGTTGAACTAAGACTACAATATGTAGATTGTGTTTGTTAGTTTTTAAAATTTAATTGGACCTTGCATCATTGGCGAATGGTGTAGGTAGGCTGTTAAGATCTAACATAAATAGTACACGATAAACTTTGTCAGTCATACGTATTTGTTTTCAGTGAACCAAGATTAAAGTATGCATGGTGTGGGGGTGTTGGTTAGTTTTTAAAAATCAATTAAACTCTGCAATGTCATAATAGATGATAGTAGAAAAAATATTCGTCTATCTATAAAATATCTAAAATTATGCAATTAAATCATACATGACTTTGAATATTTTATAGAAATAATAATATTTTTTATTTACTAAAGTTTGGTTAAGGCAGGGCTTAATGAATTTTTAAAAAATAAATCAAGAATATGTGTAATAATATGTATTAATTGTTAATACAAAGAAAACAAATAAGTAGGAATGAAAAATTGTGCACAACAAGCCATAATAGATAATAGTAAAAAAAAATCTAAAATGATGCCATTAAACCATACATAATTTTAGATATTTTATAGAGAGAATAATATTTTTTATCGATTGTAATTTATGAATTTTAAAAAACTAACCGACACCATCTGCAATGTGTATTTTTAAATCAACGAAAACAAATAACTATAGGTAACTGAAAAGGTGGTGTGCAATATTTTTGTCGGATCGTCCATAGCATACCTACCTAAACTATTATGGGTTGGTTAGGCACGGTTTAATTGAATTTTAAAAACTAACCGGCACCATTGTATTGCAAATTGCATGCAAATTATATGCAAATTGTATTCTTACTGGCGTATGCATATAACAGCAAACTGCATTCAATCTATTTAATGCAAATTTGCAAGCATAAACCTAAATAGAGTCCGTTGAATAGTAACGTCACGTCGCTGATGTAAAACGAGTCATGCCGTGACTAATGTTACCAACTTTTAAATTGTAAATCCCTGATAATTAATTTAAAATTTTGAAATTATGAATCGGTGTAAAAATGTGCAAATGGTACCATATAAATTTAATAATTGTAAATGAATAATGATCATGAACTTTAAATAATTTATTTGTTATAATATTATATTTATTTTACACTTTTTAATGCACAAAAGGATACAGTATACCCTGTAAATATTTCCATAATATGGCAATACAGTTTCGCGGGCTCATTGACAATAATGACATTTCCATCGATCCTCAATATCTGTATACATTTTTACAATTTTAGCATTTTTACCATCATGAATCCATCTATAGCCCAACGACAACGGGCAGTTAACTTCAATCAAGACGAACTAAACCTACTAAACACTTGTTGTAATGAACTCATTTTAGATGTATATTAAAGTGACACTGACAGATCGCGCAGATCGCCGCCATTTTAAGTTTGGCGCGCATTCCTGTACGCATCTTCGTGACGTATGCATTTTTTATAGTTTTCTTATTCGGTCAATAAACCACTAACTGCGTTGAGTGGGGTTCGAGACTGTATGAATACGGCTGTTAGTTAAATGAAAACAAATAAGCATTACTGACAAAGTTTAGTGTGCACTATTTATGTCGAATCTTAAAGGCCGACCTCCACCCCTCACCACTGATTCCTTGGAGGGCTAGAGCGCTTACTATTATGGAAGCCTTCTTATGATTTTTTAAACTAAGAGTCCGGTATTTGAAGTGACCTCATCTTCGCTTCATGGAAAACAGCCACTGCTTTGAAAAGTTGTAATGACCATGTTCGTTCCTTCGCTACATATCTGGACATGGTACTGAGGCATTAAAATCTTTTCATTCTGACATCTTTGAACAAAATGTAACTATGAAACGTCGTTTGCAAACAGGTGAGATAAGTTAATACTAAAGAATATCTATCTAAATTCTAGGTAGTATGCTATCTTTAATGGACGGCATGACAACAGCCTGGACATCTAGTGCTCTACCGCAATTAGAGACTGGAGATTCTGGCGGATGGATTGGTGGGGCATTCTGCTTAGGAGCTCTGTTCTCGTCTCCGTTCTTCGGAATAATAGCTGATGCTAGAGGCCGTAAGGCTACAGGATGCGCTGTGGCATTGTGCTTTTTGGTGAGTCAAATAGTTAATAAAATTTGTATTAGGTACATAATTACAAAGAATTCCGACAAAAAAGTCTTATATCTATTCCATTTTAGAAATTTTGAATGCAGTTCTATTTTCGAATCGAGCGATTATAAATGTGTGATTGTTTTTTTAACAAAATTCAATAGTTTTCTTATTCTATTGGCAATCCTCGAATGAAAAAAAAAATAGTGGCTCTTGTGATAGTTTCAATTATGTTACTTTATCTACATAACCTACGTACCGCATTCTCTGTGTTTTACGTGATTATTTATCTTAATAATTTATTGTTTTGGCTGCTTGTGGGTTAACAGTTTTCATCTCTTAGCTATCCACGTCTTGCCTTGAAGCGAAGCACGATGAGTACATCACAGAATGTATCATCCGATGTTAGTCGCATCAAACATATGAGATTTCCTCTTTCGTTTTATCTTCCAATACCTTTTCTCATTCTTAGATATACGTCGATGTGACTTCATTGTTACTCACAAAAGACACGTTGCCAAATGAAGCTCTGCATATTGGTCCGAATGCGACTGTTTCATTAGAAAAAAACATCTGCTGTTGCAATCGACAAGTTGCATGCTTCTCGGGCTCCGAGTCGAAGACGACAGGTCGCATACAAATATAAACGAATTGGTCATTCCTATACCGGCTCGCCGATCGCCGCATTCAAATATTTGAAGGCTAAACGCGACTGTCGCTAGGTAGATGTGCGCGGTCTTCACAAGCAACACAGGATCGCCGTTCTCGGAAGGTTTGATTTATGGCTGTTCGGCACATGATGCGAGTTTAAATGTAAGAGCTGACATATTCTTACCTGCGTATATTGTGCCACATATATCGATACCTCAGTTCAATAGGGGAATTCAAATTTAATGGTTTTGAGCTAATAATGCCATTCGATGCAGAAAGGTCTTCTATTTATAATTCATTAAAAAAATGAGTCAAATCGTTTTTAAATGTCTCATAAAATCGAATAACGCTTTCTGAGATTATCAGTAATTCTGTTTTATACTGAAATTTATTGGTTAATTCCTTATTAAACTGTACAATTCCATTGTGTATTGCTGAATTACACTAAACTAAATATAAAAAACATTCACTTTTTTCAAAATCGAGGCTTTAAAATTAAAATGAGAATTTCTGCAAAAAAATTCAAACGCCATTATCTTGGAACAAGGTTTTTTGAGTTGTTCCCCTATTGAACTGAGGTATCGATATATTTCCCTGTGAAAGTTATAAAAAGTCATGTTTTTATCATCTTTTTAGATTCACTGGATTTTGATACTGTCCAGCAGAGACATTAGTGTCTTGTTAACAGGTCGAGTGTTCGCAGGTGCAGGAACTTCTGGGGCCATATCAGTTACATATATTTACAACACTGAAGTCGCCACACCCAGATTGCATGCAGTACTCGGTAAATTGACAAATTAATTAAAAAAACATCATTTTTAAGACAATAATAATAATGTAAGATGTAACAATAAGCTGAATAAGCACCTGGGTTAAACTGTCAGATTTTATTTACTAACATAAACAAAATATAATGTCAATTAATATGAGATGGCATATCGATAGAGATTACAGATATTGGAATTCTCAACGTATACTCAGTTTAGGGTCTAGGACGATTCGGCGCCGGGATAACTGGGCGCCACGAAATCGAATGAAATTCGAAAAAAATAGATTCATAAATTATAGGTACCTACTTACTTTAAAAATATATATTTAATATTATTGTTAGATATTTAAAGTATATCTCTTCTTGGTCGTGCACTCATGGCTGAGGATCGTGACCACATTTAATTTTCGCCATCCTTTGAGCGACCAAGACTTTCCATCCTTCTCGATCGTCCGCTTCTCTCAGGGCAGAATGGATGGTGCTCTTTTACTTGGTCACTCGATCGCGCAGACGCTCTTCTTCTGCTTTGCCTTTCCTGGAGGCTACCCAAAACTACCAGTCTCTCCAGGTTGTCTGGTCCGCGCCTGACAATATGTCCAAAAAACTGCAGAATTCTTCTCAGACATATCGTCGAGAGCCGTTGCTTTATCTTCAGTCTCTGGATGATTGACTGGTTCGTCTTGTGCTCCGTCCAAGAAATGCGAAGCATTCGGCGCCAACACCACATCTCAAAGGCATCAATTGCCTTCCGTTCTCTTGCCTTCAAGATCCACGACTCGACTCCGTATAGAAATATCGAGAACACCAATGTTCAAGTAATGCAAAAGTATATATTACATTATTATTTAATAGTTGATGAGAATTTAAATACGCATACGTAAATAATGATTTAATTGTGCAAATGTTTAAGTTACAACGAGAAGAGAGTTTTTTTATTTTTATATAAAACCTCAGGCATGATAATTCTCAATCCATAATAATAAAAAAACATTATGTTAAGAGCAAAATGAATTAATACTACTAAGTAGTAGATAGAAACTAATTAAAATTCCTCGTCTACTTTTTGTATAATCGTAACAAACGTCTTTTCGATAGTGTGGCGCCCAATTGTCCCGGCGCCCAGTTATACCATTCTCCTCAGTTTGTACCTTTGGTGGAGTAGTGTCATCTCTGAAATAATAATTACTACAGTTGGCAGACATCATGCGTCGTTTCTTTCAATATATTATGTTTGATCGAAAGCATTTATTATTATGTACAGTGGGGTGAATTATTACAAATTTTAATATACCACTTAATGCATGTCAACTTGGAATTTATTGATCATTGACATTTACCTTTTTACAATGAACAGAAGCACTTTTATTTGAGTAAGTAATAATCAAAAAGGCTTCGATTATTTTTTTTAAATGCACAATAATCACTTTTTGAAATGTTCAAATTAGATCAAATAACTTTAATATGTTTAATTTAAACAGTAGCCAAAGTAGCTCAGTACACTTTTTAATATAATTTAAACGTTTGCCTACGATGGCTGAGCGGCTAACGCATCAGTTTATAAAGTCGTGGGTCCCAGGTTTGAATCCTGAGTCTGGCAAATACACATATTGTTTTTCAATGTGTGTTTGGAATCGGAGTATGGACCTAATCACAAGAGATATAAACATGGATATAACATGGAACTAACAAAACTTTGGTGTTTAAAAAATGGCGGCAAATTATGTTTGGCCTGGTCAAACCTTTTTGAGGTTGGGAGCTAGTTTTTATCTTGATTTTACTAATTGTAATAATAATCTTATAAGAACTTTTGCTACTGTTTTTTTATTTCTACAAAGTTAAAATTATTTATCTTAAAAAGTGAGATATCGTTAAATATCTTCAAAAACAAAAAAAAATCACATTTTCGTATGTTTATAGCAAGAAAGGTAGGGTAAAAAAATCTTCATGCAGTTTTTCATCAAATCTGATTAATTTGGCCATTGTTAGGAAAATGAAATTTAAATTTTACTTAAATAACATATAAATCTAGGCTATAATTACGGGTGGGTCAATAATTCCTTAGAAAAAAGCATTAAAACAGGTTTTATTTTTGTATTTTTTTTTTATTTCTCAACATAATTTCCTTGGAGCTCAATACACTTGGTTAGACGTTTCTCAATTTTTTTTAAACCGTCAGAAAAATAAGTTTTCGGAAGGTCCTCAAAATAAGCATTTGTCCGATCGATGACTTCTTCATTTGAAAAAAAACGTTGTCCACTTAGCCATTTTTTTAAGTTTGGGAAAAGGAAAAAGTCACTGGGGGCTAAATCTGGCGAATACGGTGGGTGGTCGACCAATTCGAACTTCAATTCTTCAATTTTAGCCATTGATCGTAAACATGTGTGAACACGGGCATTGTCCTGATGAAAGAGGATTTTTTTCCTGTTTAAATGAGGCCGTTTTTCTTCAATTTTGTTTTTTAGCTGGTCCAATAAAGATGCATAATAATCCCCTGTTATTGTTTTTCCTTTTTCCAAATAGTCAACGAAAATAATTTCACGTGCATCCCAAAATACAGTAGCCATAACCTTACCAGCTGATTTTACGGTTTTCGCCTTCTTTGGACATGGTTTGCCTTCGCAATCCACTGCTTTGACTGTTCTTTTGTCTCGGGAGTATAGTGGTGTATCCATGTTTCATCTACAGTCACAAAACGACGAAAAAATTCATCCGGATTGCGTTGCATGAGCGACAACAGGGCTTTAGAGGCCACCACCCTACTGCGTTTATTGTCGACTGTGAGCAAACGCGGCACCCATCTTGCAGAAATATTTTTCATGCCCAATTTGTCATGTAAAATAGAAATGACGCTACCTTTTGAGATCCCTGTAACCTCAATTATCTCACTCAACTTTAATCTTAGGTCACTTAACACCATATCGTGGATTTTATTGATCATTTCTGGTGTAGTCACCTCTACAGGACGTCCTGAGCGTGGTTCATTCTTTGTTGATGTACGACCACGTTTAAATTCATTTAACCAGTTATAAATAGTTGCAAGTGAAGGAGCAGATATGCCGTGAACTAAATCCAACTCATTTTTTATTTCCTTTGCTGTTAACCCTTTTATATTAAAATGTTTAATAACAACTCTAAACTCAATTTTCTCCATTTTCCATTTTTCCATTTTCCACAAGCAAATTTTTTTTTAAATGTACGAGAAACACACAACAACCCGACCAATCTGATTGAAACTTCGCAGCATACTGAATCGGTAGTGCCGCTGCATGAAAACAAACCGCTTGCAGTACTAGTCGCGCCACCTGTCGGCTTTTCTAAGGACTTATTGACCCACCCTCGTATTATTTAAAATAAAAATGGAAAATCGTGCTTTTTCTAATTGGGAACAATTAAATAATGTTCAATTAAATGAAATAATATTGTAGAAATTTTACTGTACTTAGGTATTTAATGTATTTTATTATAACGATTTTCTTAGCTCGTATTCTTATTTGTCCGGTACAAATCTTACAATCGATTTTTAACTAAATTCCCCAACTAGCTAGACATTTGTATCAGAAAGTAATATATCAGAACACAATTCCAATGCGTTTTTTAATACTTTTAGCCATCTTTAAGTAGAATTGAATTCATTTTCAGTTAATTCTGTTTTTTATGAAAAGTTATTTCGACACCATTATTGGTTGCTAGGGGTCTGCGGTCCTAGCAACAAAATTATTAATATATACGTGCGTTACTATGGAAATCAATATGAGATGTCAAGTACAATTTTTTTTGATCGTTTAATCTAGTCAAGTCAAGTTGATATGGTTCAACAGAATTTAAAAACGTTGTACTTATACAAAAAGTTCGTTTTATCTTGTAATTATTTGGTTTTAAAGTTATCTAATATTTTCAAATACAAAATTAATACAGTTCCCATTAACTTCTGACTAACATGGTTTTATCATTTTATAGAATCATATTCAATAGCTATCTCAAAAACAGTGAAAATCAAGTTATCTAGTTGTAGTATTGAGGTGACGAAATATATTTATTATCATGTATAATTAGTGAAATATTTGACATTGTGTACATATTATTATGTATCATTGGTAATTTTTAAATAATTCGGCTAATGTAATAATAACTTAACACACACGGTGGCCGCGCGGCTTAAGCGTTCGAATCCTGGGTCTGGCAAGTACACATATTGTTTTTCAATTTGTGTGTGTCAGGGTATGGATCTAATAGGTTGATCAAGTGGCTGACATCCATTTCTCGTAAAAAACAAAATCTGTTATTACAAACCTCTACTCTGTGGAGGCCCATATGATCTTATTAGGATCGGATATGGTCGAAAGAAGAGTAATTACTTAGTGCAAAATGCAAACAGTCATCAAAGGTGATCATCCGTGAAAATATTATGTTTTCGATATTTTGATAATATAAATTTCATATGAGAAAGTGAGGATTTAAATAATTTTGGACTTCTAAAATATGATAAAATTATGTACCAAAACCGATAGCCAACCTTATAATGAAATTCGATAAGCATTCCATGTAACAACTACTAGTTAAAATCGTCGTAATTTAGCTAAGGTGCCTGTAGTTTAATGGTGAAATATACTGGCGCGAATCCATCAGATATACGTTCAAGTCCCGTCGGGCGTCGTATTTTTTTCTACATAAACAATTCGTCAGCTGAATGCAGAACTATTATAACTAAAATTTTAAATTTTTGAGGAGAGTTTTTTGAAACAACTTACCTTAATTATTTATGATCTTTATGGACAAATGGATGCATCATATTTTAGTAGGATTATTGATGAAAAAATGGTGCATACACTTGTCCATATAAATAATAAATAACTGAAGTAGGCTGTTTCAAAAAACTCTTCTGCAAAATATTTCAAATGTGAGTAAGAATAGTTCTGCATTCAGCTGACAAATTTTTCTAGTGTGTGTATGCATGAGATGTTTTCAAATTAGGTATATTCAGTATATAGAATGTTACATTCTGAAATCTTGTGTCTTATTCGTTGAATAAAAAAAAATAGTTTATTAAAAAAAAAAGATTTCAATTGTGTCAACGAAACGTTATTTTGCAATTCAATCAATTGTAATCCGAAATTCACCACATCCATTGGAAAACGACGGTTTTTTGTTGTTATTTTCATTAATATTTAAGGCTAAACCTCAGCTGAGACATGGTCTAAAAAGATCGTGACTAGGCAATGCGCGGATTGTGCAAATGACGCGAGCAAAACGAGATATAATTTGTCATAAAAATTCAACATACGTCATTTTAATGTTATGTTTATTATTATATTCGTAGTAATAATAGTATATTCATTGACATGTTTTCTTTTTCAAGTACATGCGGAACGTTTTTTAGTCATCTTAACACGATTTAAGAATATATTCCTCCGACACCATCACAAAACAAATTGACGTGCTTACAGGTCGACTACTGCTCTCCGACTGGCAACGCGGCCGAAATTACGTCCCACTGTTCAAAATTATTTGCCGTTTCACTTATGTACGCTCTTAAAGGTAATGAACGATAAGTAATGTAATGAAAATTTTATGACGCTCATTAAAATCAGTAAAACTCTTGTTAAGTAATCCAATATTTCGTGTAATATGATAATATAATCTTTGTAATCATAGTGTTTTGTGTACAAAACAAGTCCGTAAAACAGAATAAAACGTATTTCTGAAATCAGTCGTTTAAATATATGTAGTTTATTACTGGAACAAGTGTTGTGGATTAGCAAATTTAAATCATTATTATTTTCAAAATTGACAATCGTTATAATTGGGATCGACCGGTTGGGAACTCGCATAAAAACTTGCGCGCATTCTGGGTACATGTGACCTCGTTGAGCCGTCCACATGCACTCGCCGCGATACATCACGACTAGGGATTCCAATCCCGGGATCCCGAGCTATTTTCGATACCTATGAATCCCGGGATTGATAAACATAATCCCGGGATTTCGGGATTGATTTTTTTATCAATTTTTATGGAAAATAAAATAAAAGCGAAAATAAAACAACTACAAAAAAAACAAAACAATAAAAAAACAACAGAAAAAATACTTTTAATAAAAAATAACTACATTAGAAATAAACTGAGTTTGAATGAAGTTTGATTTAAACCCATGTGTAGGTTGCCGATTCATTTTATTTTTTCACATGCATTATTAAAAATGAGAAAGATTGGGAAAAAACAATGCTTCAGCACTTTTAACAAAGTAATTCTACCATGATATCATACGTTTTCCGGCAGTTTCATATTTGGCTGACTAATTAGATTTATGATGCGGAAAGGCCATAAGTACGCCATGATTATTTGCTTTACTATTTGAAATCTCGCTAATCCATTCATTATGTCTTTACTATCAGAAACAGCAATCTCATATTAAATTCACATTATTATTTATATTACAATATTATTTACTCCATTAAACTTGTGTATTTCCAAGATTGAACGTATACAATATTCACAATAAATGTCTTAAATAGTATAAATTATACTAGATTTATTTTTAACCGATTTTATCAATGTTATTATTAAAATTTTTATATTAACAATGGAAAAAAATGCCAATCCCGGGATCAGAATTTTGGCTTGGGATTGGATTCCCTAATCACGACCCAGTGACGTCTTTAGACAAAATGCCGCCCCATTTTTTTTATGTATATTATTTTATATCATCCTTTCACGACTCTAATATCTTAGAAATGAGTTGTATATATATGTTACACCGAATGTGCGAAATTGACTATTACATGAAATCGGCAAAATTTTGGCTAATTCATGTAATAGTCAAGCCTGTTGCCTTATTCATGAATTAGGTAATTTTTCTGCTGAGTACATGAATTCGCCACGGTATGGAATTCTTGAACTGTTAACATGACAGAAGAAAAAGTAAATTTAATACGGATAGTTTTATTAGTTATAATTGGACATAATATAATATTATTATTATTAGGTTAGGTTAGGTTAGGTTAGGTTTTGTTTTGTAATTCTGAATTAAATTATTCAACTGAATGTCCATTTTGAGGTTAGCTATCAAGTGTCAACAAACTAACACAAACATTCAATCGACCATTGCACAATTGATACCCAAGCACGAATCAAATCGCGAAAATACTTTTCAATAAAATTCTTCCGTTATCATATTATAGTTCTAGAATTTTTTTGCGCATAGTAAATGGATATGAACATCATTCAAATCAATGACATTTGACACATTTGTTTAGGTTGCAAAAAACACCATGGAGCGCGATCATCTATTTTGACCATAGATAATATAAATGTACATTTTGACCAATCCATGAGCATTTGATACATTTAGTTTAGTTGCAAAAAATACCACCGTAGCGCTACTATCTAATTTGTCCAAGACATGAAGTAGGCAGAAAAATTACTGCCGATTTCACGCACTCTCCAGATATTTTGTCTAATTCATGAATAAGGCAACGGGCTTGCATTTTTCATGATTTAGGCAAAATTTTGCCCATTTCATGTAATATTCAATTTCGCACATTCGGCGGAACATATACATTACTAACAAAATACATAAGTATCACTAAAACATACACAATTAAATTTAGATATTAAAAGCGAATATATAATATAATATAATTAAGTTAGACACTCTATGTGTGAAGAGTATGAAGTCCTATTTGGTTGATATTTCTGACACATTTGGTTTGTACGATTTAACAATACACAGATTTATTATTTACCACAATTTTTACTATGCCATTTTACAACTTACATGTGAACAAAATAATTTTCCTTAGTATTTACATAATATTTAATATACTTACTCAATCAATTATATCCATATTCTCGGTCAAAATACACGTTGAAAAACAACATGTGATTTTTTGCAGACACGAGATTTAAACCCGGTACTCACGACATTTTAGGCCGTAATCTTACCGTTCAGCCATCGTGAATGTCTATAATTATGATTAAATTTAGGATTGGCATAAATAAATAAGTAGGCAAAGTAAATTACCATGTTTGATCCTAAACGGAGCACACGAGCCTCCACAAAGTAGGGGATGTATTATCCGACCTTTGATGAGAAAAATAAATCGTCGGTATCAGCCAGGGTCAATTCACTGCCGGATGAAGGCCTCCCCAAGCTTCTTCCAACTCTCATTTTTTTTCCGCCGAACTTTATCAGTTCGTCAATCCAGCGGTTTTTAGGGCGACCCTGTGGCCTTTTCGTGCCCCTTTTGTACCACTGGATGACGGCATTTGTCCAGCGGCCGTCCTTTCGGCGAGCAATGTGCCCCACCCATCTCCATTTCAGCTGTTTGGCAACGTTTATTACATCGCATACTCCTGTCTGCTTCCTAACCCATTCATTTCTTGTTGTTTATTCTCCCAAGGTGCAGAACCAACCTGCCACTGGTAATGCCAATTGGGAGGGCGATAACTATGTTCAACGAAATTGCTTCGGGTGTTGATATATTCCACCTACGTGAGGATGAGTATAGGTAGACGTTGTTTTATAAATTCTTAAAATAGGGTCTGCTTAACTCATCCGGTGTGATTCCTTGTACCTATCTAATTAATATTTTGTTCTTTTTTTATGTAACACTTACTGTTTTAAGTATACTTCTTTGTTTCTATATGTCATGTTGTGAACGTCTTAAACTTTTAATAAATTGAAATTGAAATTTCTCTTACGGTCTTTTCGCGTGATGCCCAACATACATCTTTCCATGCCTCGCTGTGCGACTCTTAGCCTTTGGACATGTATTCGGTATCATGTAAAAATAGTGAATTAACCAAAATTCTATTTGACAGGACGAGGATATTACCTGTGGATGATTATAAATATCTAACAAGTTTTTAATAAAGCTTAGATAGAATACTGTCTTAATGACAGGCTTTATATTATATTTTAAAAGGCATAATATGTTACATTCACTTTTTATTCGTAACACTAAGTGGATATTCGTCTTAACGATTATCGTTTATAAGTACTTTCCTGTGGAGATACAAATTTACCGTTTTTACACAACAAAGCTAGTGAAGATTTTTTCATTAACATCCTGATTTCTCCAAAGTAGTTGATTTGCCCTTTTTAAAAAACACCGACGATATGTTAGCCATTCGCAACGTGGGTACTTTTTTAGTAAATTTTAAGTAATGTTGTGGATAATAAAAAAAAATTCAAAATTTTTCAGGAGGGATGTCACCGCTTTTCTACGCATTCGGCTTCCTGATCGCCTATGGCCTGGGTCCATCTCTATCATATGACTCTGTCGCTGGGGTTTACACTGGAATCTGTTTATTATTCTTCCCGTTGTGGTGGAAAATGCCAGAATCACCAGCTCAACTCATTCTAAAGGATAAACAGAAGGTACCAAAATTACGATAACTCATGCCCCAATGTGGATTAACTCGAATTCCATGTCTGGCAAAACAAACATGTTATTTTTTAACTCTGTACCCTGTCCCATTTGCACTACCCATGGGAAAAAAATTTAGTTGGTTTCTAATAAACTATTTCTTTTATTCAATGAATAATTTACAAGTTTTTGAGAATGTAACATTCCATTATATTATACATACCTTCATACACCTCAGATATACCCACTAGAAAAATTCATACTTATTTGAAAAAAAATACGAAACTTGACGGGATTTGAACCCGTATAACCATTGGTGTCGCGCCAATCTGTGCATTTACAAATTATGCTACGAGCCTCTTATATAATTACGACAATTTTAAACTAGTAGGTCATCCATGAAATGGGCCCAATAGCTGGTTACACCGACTTTAGCAGCTCTTCCCTTTCCGTACATATTTAATGTAAAATAACCGTTTGAATGTAAACTAGATCATCATTTATTTTTAAGGAAGCACTTAAGGCTTTGACCTGGCTGCGAGGATCTCCACGGGTAGCGGAAGACGCCCTGGAAACTTTGATACAGCAGCAAGCTGGTGCGGTCAAAACTGCGACCCTCGCTTCTTTCTGTAAGTTTTCAAATAATTTAAAGGTTAATCTTCGAAAGCTTTTATTCAAACATAAAATTGTCAGTGACGTCTCTAGCAAAAGTGCCTGCATTTATTAGGCAGACTTCGAAAGTGACGGCCTATTTGTTTTGGATCTCAAAAAAATAGTTCACATAATTTAAATAATAATTATTTGCAAGTAAAAAGACCCAGTCAATATTTTTTTTATTATAAACCTAATAATATGATTAAAGCGAAAAGTGTTCAATCAGTGTGTGCTTCCCGTGATCACATATGCATGTGAAACATGGACCCTAAGTAAAAGAGAGATCCAGAAACTTAGAGTAGCACAACGTGGTATGGAGAGGTGCATGCTGGGCATAACGCGAAAGGACAAAAAAAGGAATGAGTGGGTAAGGAAGCAGACAAGAGTATGCGATGTAATAGAGTTTATTAAAAGCCTTAAATGGAGATCGGCTGGACACATAGCTCGAAGAAAAGACAATTGTTGGACAAATCTAGTCATCCAGTGGTATCCAAAAAGTACAAAACGTCCGCAAGGTAGACCTAGAGGCCGCTGGATCGATGAAATGATAAAGTTCTGCGGAAGTACGTGGCAACGCAATGCACAGGACCGAGAGAAGTGGAAGCAGCTTGAAGAGGCCTTCATCCAGCAGTGGATAGATTCAGGCTGATGATGATGATGAATATTATAATATTACATTAATGAAAATACATACTTAATAAATCTCAGAAACATTTAATTTTCGAATAAATCCTAGTTTCACCAATCGGAATTCGACAGTATCTTTGATTTTAGTGAAATGAGACACCATTGATTTAGAGATTATGTCCAAATAATCCAGTAATTTTACATTACTATAAGAAAAAAAGTAAAACTTGGGTTCTCATTTTACTAAAATCAAAAACACTATTTTTTTTAACGTACCTACATAATTTTAAAAACACTTCTGAGAAAATACATTATGACCAACAGAAAAAAACTTTTTGAAAAAAGTAAGACACCCCGCAGGAATCGAACCTGCACCTCTCGGGTTTCGTGCCCACGCACATATACCACTATGCTAAAGGTACCATACTTAATTGTGACAAATTTTAACTAATGGCTCTTATAGTACTCTTTGAAACGCTTTCTAAATTGAGCTACTATTGGCTATCGGCTCTATGTATTTTAAATCGAAGTTGGTATTACTTTAGTTACTAACCAACGTCACGCATCACTCCAAGATATTTTAGTGTTTTAGCTTCCTTGAACTTGCTAATAATTTTTAATTAATTACTTTTTTATTCAACTAATAATTCACATGATTTAAGAATATAACATTCTAATTATTGAATATACATAATTTTGAAAACACTTCTGAGAAAATACATTATAATCAATAGAAAAAATCTTTTTGAAAAAAGTAAGACCCCGCAGGAATCGAACCTGCATCTCTCTTTTTTACTTTAGCGGGTTAGTTTCATCATTTGCGCTACCAATCCATCTATGATTTGAGTGAATTAATCCTAACATATTAATAAGTCGACCAATATAATTCAAATAAAATGACAACCAGCTTATATTATCAAGGTAATTAATGTTACTTACTTGAAGCTCACGATGGCCAAACGGCTAACGCATCCGGTTGCAGGTGTCAGATTAAATCTTGGTACTGGCAAATACCTGCACATATTATTTTTCAATGTGTATTGGGAGTCAAAGTATGGATGTAATATGTTAAGTATGTGGCTTACATCAATTTGTCATAAAAAACGAAAAAAATCTGTCAATACTCAATGATTTAGAATCGAACGTGGTAAAAAAAGAATGATTACAGTTGGTGTCAGCTGTAGAAGTTTTAGCAAACTCTACAAACTGTCACACTATTGTCTATGCTCATGTATGGTGCATAGACAATAGTAAAACGGATACGTCCAATCTGACAGTTCTCATGTAACTGCTTTCCGGTAGACTGGGGTGCAAGGGCGCTCGAGTCTCTGCTAAAATATCAAGTTAAAAGGTTTCGATTAAAACTCACTTCGATGTATTTCGATACCAATGTAATATAGAGTGTAACCAAACTTATAATGTGCAATGAAATACAAGTCTTAACAAAACGCCAACAAGTAGTGTTTCATTTTTAATGTCTACCGAAACAATATGTCTCACACGCGCGCAAGTGCAACCCTCTGATTAAACAATAAAGGATGTATCCGTAACACACCAAGTAACACCGGAACATTCTTTACAGTCTATGAACGATATACCCATTTATTCTTTTTCAGTCAAAGACCGAGCGGCAATGAAGGCTCTTTGGATATGCGCAGTGATGGTAACAGTTCAGTCGTTTTGCGGAATCCTGGCAGTACACGCATATGCTGAGACCATTTTCAGCCAAGCCGGTGGAGCGGTTTCTCCATTGGAAGGCACAATGATCTATGGAACTCTCATGGCCGTCGGTGCCCTAGTCCCTCAACTATTTGGAGATAGAGCACCACGGAAGGTATTTCAACATATTTTTTTATTATTTAGATCTAGGGGTAAATCGTAGGTATTTCAGACGAAGCGTTAAAGAAAGGAAACTTAGTAATACACAAAGGTCCGTTAGTTTTAAAGATATTGAAACAATTCTTCTTATATCGAGACGGAGCTTAAGCATAATAGCAAAAAAAGACCAAAATGGTACTTGGAAACTTAATACAATGAGTTTTATAGAGATCCTGTCCTGATCCAGATTGCCCTCTGATTAGCGATGGACAAAACATCGAGAGCGTCGACAGCTTCAAGTACCTGTGGGTACACATCACGGAATATGGCATTTTGCAGAAAGAGCTCGCTATCCGAATGGGAATGGCTGGAGCAACATTCAACTCGATGCAAAATGTCTGGGACTCACGATTGTACTCGGTCAAAACCAAATGCGCCTATTCGACGCTTGCATTCTGACGGTACTGCTTTACGGTAGCGTGTATCATGGCACCTTACGAAGCCTCAGAGCAACCGTATACTGAGCTTCGAAAACAGATGTTTGCGATGAATACTGGGTATGCGGAGGTATGACTTTAGGAGCAACGAGGAGATAAGAGAACGCACCAAGCAGCCTCTCATCACGCTGAAAGTGAAGAGGCGGCGTTGGACCTGGCTCGGCCACGTGCTGCGGGTGGCAGAAGAAAACTTTAACCTGACTTGCCTGTTCTTCAAGCCAACCGGATTCCGGTGACTTGGAAGGCCGCTAAATACAATCTACAGAGTGTATACGGCGGAGCTACGGGATACTGGTTTGAAAGAACGAAGCAAGAAGACTGGCGAGCGACAGGGATTCTTGGAGGCGCCGCGTGGTGTCCATATGCTCCAGTTAAGGGGCGGATATGGCCAAAGAAGCAAGAAGAAGTATAGAAGGCTCTTTCTGCAGTGGCGGCTCGACGACTTTCTAGGCGGTGGGGTTTAGTCATTAATTATTAAATATACACACCTACTTACTTTCTCATATTATACATTATATTGTATCAAGCCACTCATAATAATAATATGATTATCTGAGTCAATACTCAATCACACCTTAAAGATATTACCTAATTTAATTAATAATAAAATTTAGTACAGACTTACCGTTATCGTTTTTGATGAATAACATACAGCGAGCTTATTTTACTCACCTAGGGGGTATTTGAATCGCTCCACAGTATGCGTACCAACGCTAATGCCGTCGCATCCTTTGTGGAACGAGATTTGTGCGGCGGCTACATATATGGATATGGATGTGGGGATGATCCCTACGAACCCATGTCTATCTGGAAGAAAATTCAATTGAATAAATTGTGTTAGATACCTAGTTGTCACGAGTATAAGCTTTAAGTCGTTTCTTTTAATTGCGGGAAGAAATTAATGTTTGTTTTGGGTTTTGGCATTGGGGGTACAAAGATTCACCCACTTTCTGGCTTAGGTACTTGGCTGACATTTTTTATGAATGATCTGAATCTTTCAATAAAAATGAATAAACATATTGTAGACAGCTAACAAAAACGTGAACTCATTCAAAGAATGTAAATTCTATACAGGCGAATAATTAAAGAGGCAGATATATTGATGATGTTGGATGCAATAATAAAAATCAATTATAAATATTGTGAGAATCATTTAATGCATATTTACGCATAAGATCCGAAATAAAATGACATGACTCCTTATTTAATCAAAATATTGAAAATGTCACATTCATATTGTACTGTGGACTATTGTAAGTTGTAATATCTATCACTTTAAAATAAAACTAACGATCTCAGTCGATAATTAAGTACACATCACTCAAACTTCGATATCAAACCTTTCAATCAAGTTGTTCACAAAATAATGTCTCATTTAAATAATCGCTCTTCGACATTAAACTATCAACATAATAAAGATGTGCGGATCATGGTGTGGTGGATAAAGAGGTCGAGATTTGGTGGTTGCTCCGATGGATGAAGGAGTGAGTTATTTGCAGTGTAAACAGTCAGTATAAGAGTATGTTACAAGAGCGTTTGTTATGTCATTCATTGACCGCTACAAAGCCATACTATCATGTTTATTAAAATAGATATAAAACGATAAATAACCATTAAAAACAGTTATGTGTAAGTAATCAAATATGTATCCTTATAAAAACAACAGATCGAAAAACAACATTTTTGAAAGAAAAATTCTCCGCCGTATATATGGACCGATCAGGGACGGGACCAATTGAAGGAGAAGATAATTATAATGCTGGGCTCTGCGTGCTATACGAAGATTGCAGCGCAGTTCAATCAATTAAGATTAGGGGACTGTGATGGCTAGGTCATGTGCACCGTATGAATGACAATGAACCGGCAAAGAGAGTGATATCCGGCAATCCAATGGGGCGTAGAAGAAGAGGCAGGCAAAAGATTCGCTGGTTGCATGGAGCTGTCAGTGACTGCCGTGTTCTAGGGGCACCGAATTAGAAAGTGGCCACACTAGATAGGGATAGGTGGAGGGAGCTGTTGTAGGAGGCCAAGACCCACACCGGGTTGTCGCGCCCCTGATGATGATGATAAAAACAACTACGTATAAATGTTGCCCTCTTAAATGAATAAATAATAATTATTGTTGTAATTATTACATGACTCAACACAATTTGAAAATAACATATGAGTCTGCTCCAGTGTACTTTTTGTTCGATACTATACTGTGGACATAATATAACTAATACAACTATCTACCCAATTCATTTTACAACGTTTTTCTTAGGTCGTATTCTTATTTTTCCGGTGGTTGTTTATCCGGTACAAATCTTGCAATCAATTTTTAACTAACTTCCAGGGCCTGAAATGGACCGGAGCGCACTGGAGCGCCGTTCCGGTTCGTGACATCGATAAAATTATCGCTCCGTCTCGTGGAAAAAATATTTTGACCGTCTGAGCTAGATAGGCCATGTAATAGAAAATGTAACACATTTATTTTTATGAAGTACACATAAAATTTGATAACTATGTAAATATCTTCAGAAAATTGTCGAGCGCTCCGGTTCGTGAACTTTTCCATTTCGAGCGCTGCTAACTTCGCGACTAGCTAGACATTTGAAACTTTTAGAATACATCAGAACACAATGCCAATGCATTTTTTTAAATACTTTTAGCCATCTTTAAGTAGAATTGAATTAATTTTTAGCTAATTCTGTTTTGTATGATAAGTTATTTCGATACCATTATTGTTTGCCAGGGGGTCCTAGCAACTAATTTATTAATAATATATACGTGCGTTACTATGGAAATAAATATGGAATGACATTTCATTATTCAGTATTTCTATGAAGTACAATTTTTTTGGTCGTTTAAGTTAGTCGAGTCAAGTTTGCAAAATTTTAAAATGTTGTATACAAAAAGTTCTTTTTATCTTGTAATTATTAATAATATTATTGTGTATATTTTATAATAATGTAATTGTCGTTCCAATTTCAATTTATAATAATATACAAACATCAGCCGTAATCTCACAATTAAATCCTGTGATTAGCAATAATCACGTTGATTAAAATTTAATTATCAATCTAAGGATTACCTTATGATCAGATAAATCGGATATAGTATATACATTCTAATCAAGGTGAGTCGAATGTTCAAATTAAATGACCCACTAATAATATTCTAGTCAGGCATGAAACATGACCAACAACCAAGAGGTCCACGACAATAATATGAGACGTAACAAAATGGCTTACAAACAGACACGGTGCTGCTAAATGAACGGTTTTTGAAGGTAAAATATTCCGTGTCCGGAAACTTGTACGTATGCAGTTCGTCGTATCACATTTTACCGTGAAATGTTGTATCGACAATATATGGTCGTATTATTAAAGGCCACTGAAGTTAAATTCCCTCCACCAAACCCGCCCCGTACCACCCTCCGTCTTAATCGAGAGTATCACGGGACCCGTCAATTGGTGATGTGAAGCCTGGGAGTATCCTGGGAGAAATTGCCCAAGACTTAGGTTGCTACGCTCAAAGTGAGCTCTGACTGAGTTTACTCTAATGCAAAGTGCCAGGGAGAGAAAAAGCACATGGAAATTACTAAAAAGAAAGTGAAGCTACTTGTTTATTAAATCAAAGAACGAAGCTAATCATACATGCAGCAATATTTATGTGAAGAGATCTTCACGCCCGTAGTAAGACGCCGCAAATTTTTTGAAAGCAAGATAATTGGCCTTAGTAGCAACCAGGTTGGATGGGCCGATGGGTCCAACAGCTGGTTGGACCGACCTGAGCATTTCCTCTCCCTCTTTAGGTCGTATAGTACTGAAACAAAATGTATGTCTAAATAAAAATGGTTCTTGTCGGTTTACACTTTACAGGACGCCAGCAGCAAACAAATTTTGAAAATAGCCGATACACTGGATTATTAAATTTGTGAGGTTTTAGGTTAGGTTTCATTCTTGAATTCATGAATTTTTCCAAGATCAGCTATGAAAATTGAATTATTAATGTTTATATTGAATCTAATAAAATTGGAGTCTGTATATTATACGGGCATCTCTTTCCAAAGCTCACGGCGAACTGTACCGCGGTGAAATGTTTTACGTACAATTAATATGTAACCAAAATATTCGCCGTAGCATAGATGGATTGAATGACGAAACTGGTGTCGGATTTATATTATTACATTGTGAAATTAAGTACAAATAATTTTATTTATGAAACCTTTTCTAATTACATATTGTCATTGCATCAATAAAATTAACTGTGAAAATAATTAATAATATTAATTTAATATTCAGGTCTTGCTAGGGTCTTCAACTTTAGTCATGGCTTTGGCAATGGGAGCAATGGGTGCACAGCTGGTCTTCCCTTCTGAAACATCACCAGTTCCGCCGATAGCTCTTGGAATGAGCGTCTTCTGTTTCACCATAGGACTCGGCTCAATTCTTTTCGTCATCATGGCAGAAATATTTACAGACGAGGTATTAATAGAGTATATGCTTCATAACTTTGCACTCCAGCTCCAGGATGAAAATGATTTAATATATTCTAAAAATATTTTTTTTACATAAATATTATTATAGTCTATTTATTTATTAGATAATTACTACATATTATTATATTGATAAAGGTAAAAAATATCAATTTTATGCGAGGTAATCAGACAAAGAGGCGTATCAGTATAGTAAAGAGTGCAAAAAAGCGCAAAGTTATAAAACGTATACTCTACCATCTCATTTTTTTTTATGACTAGGGATTCCAATCCCGGGATCCCGAACTATTTTCGATACCTATGAATCCCGGGATTGATAAACATAATCCCGAAACTTTCGGGATTGATTTTTTTTATCAATTTTTATAAAAAAATAAAATAAAAACGAAAATATAACAGAAAAATTACGTTTAATAACAAATAACTACATTAGAAATAAACTGAGTTTGAATGAAGTTTGATTTATACCCGTGTGTAAGTTGTCGATTCATTTTATTTTTTCACATAAATTAATAAAATTGAGAAAGATTGGAAAAAACAATGCTTCGCACTATTGACAAAGTAATTCCACAATAATTTCATACGTCTTACGGCACTTTCATATTTGGCTGACTAATCAGATTTATGAAGCGAAAAGGCCATAAGTACCTACACCGTGATTTGCTTTACTATCAGAAACAGCAATCTCATAATAAATTCACATTATTATTTATATTACAATATTACTTACTCCATTAAAGTTATGTATTTTCAAGATTGAACGTATACAATATTAACAATAAATGTCTTAAATAGTATAAGTTATATTAGATTTATTTTTGACCGATTTTATCAATGTTATTTGTAAATATAAAATTTTTATATTAGCAATGGAAAAAAATGCCAATCCCGGGATTGTCAAATTGTAATCCCGAAATTCCGGGTTCAGAATTTTGGTTCGGGATTGGATTCCCTACTTATGACTATACAAATTACTAAACTTTCCCTTTTTTAACAAATTGATGATTATTTAGAACCGGAGCGTTGGTGCAGTACTTTTAATGATGATTATCTGGATCACAAACTTCATTCTTTTACTATTCTTCGGAAAAGCTGTTGAGGTAAGAAATTATATATTGTCATATACCTATAGCGCATTTATTCTATACACAAGGCTGCTATCAGCGGCTATTGAGGCTAGTTTATCAGTGACATGTAAGTTGTACGTATTACATTTCACCGTAGAACAGTTCGCCGGGAGCTTCTATAGCACCGAGATGAAAAAATTACGCGTTGTTCGTGGAGCATTGTAGACAATAATGTTCCAATTTTACCTAACCTAACCTAACAAATAATCCAGTATATAGGCTATTTTCAAAATTTGTTTACCGCTGGCTTCTTGTAAACCGACACCAACCGTGTTACACAACCAAAGAGGTTGGACGGTCTCTAATAAACTACCATATTATATTTCCGATACATCATTTCACGGTAAAGTGTGATACGCCGAACTGCATACGTATACGTAGTTACCATATGTATGTATTTAGGTATTATAATTGTCACTTTAAGCTAGCTATCTAAACTGTCAAAACTGTCTATGTTGCTCTAAAAGTTAACACAGCCAAGAGAGGTGCTGTTAAAATATAGCACTTTTGACAGACGGTTAACTTATTCTAACAATTAACCGCCTTAGTAAATAAATATGATAAACTACTGTCAATAGCAGCCTTGTGTATAGCATAGATGCGCAGAAGTAATATATTTTTTGAAGTGACATTTTATCTGTGTTTGGGTGTTCGTCCAATGAGGTGTATTTACATGGTCGATTGTTTGTAAATTGGTTACATGTAAGTTGTACGTATGCAGTTCATCGTGGGACACTTATTCGTGCGCCGCAGTACGTGGAACATGAGTTCGTATAACATTTTATCAAATGACGAGTTCTTCGTTGAACATTTCACCGTGGAATACATTTGTAAGTATCTTACAAAATACGGCGATAGTTTGCAAATAGTACTGTTCCAAATAGATTAACCCTAACCTAACCTAACCTAGTAAAGACATCTCATAAAATTTGCCACATGCTCTAGCATACGTACAAATATACTCCACGGTGAAATATTCAACGAAAAACTCGTAATTTGATTAAATGTTACACGAACTCATATTTCACGTACTGCGGCGCACGAATAAGTGTCCTGCGGTGAACTGTTTACGTACAAATTTCCGGATACGATGTAAATTTACGTATTACATTTCTCCGTATCACCGTTCAGAATAAGCTGTCGTACCTGAAAGAGATTGCCTATTGTTTTGTATCAAATATCTGATAATGACACTGTAATTATTATCAGCTATTTGATAGGTATGTCATGATAATTACTCTCTTCTTGATAATTTACTTTTGAATCCGAATTTCCAATGTTTAATAAATATATCTGATATAATTATATTTTTACTTTACTTACTTAGTTAACTATGTATTTTATTTATGTTAACTATGTCTTCCACTTGTATTCCTGTGGTTTTACCTCAAAATTACTACAAAATTAAATCAGAATATCGGTCTTGTTTTCTATTTAAATCTCGCTAAGTTGGAAATATTTAAAAATACTTACGTCATTTTCGAAAAAAAAAATCTACTTATACCTCGTTTACACGTGCATGGATCTACTGCTGATAGTACATATTATCGCGGCCATAACAAGAAAATGCACATGTATACAATATGTATTATCCTGCAAGTTGCAAGATTGCATGTATGATTCAAAAAAGTTCGGAAGCTTCTGAATTTTCACTCTACAGTTGGGATTTGTTCGATATTTGCGCCTGCGCAGTAGAACGATAGTGGCGAACTTGCTGGAAAAAAAATAATTACACCGGGCTCATTTCGATGCTAACCTATTTTTACGACTGTCAAATAGTACCATAAAATGACAACATCGCGTCTCGCTTACTCTTGAAATAATTACAAGATAAAAATAACTTTTTATGTACAACGTTTTTAAATTTTCTGTTGAACCATAATATAAACTTGACTAGACTAGTTTAAACAATCAAAAAAATTTGTGCTTGACATATCATATTGATTTCCATAGTAACGCACGTATATATTAATAATTAAGTTGCTAGGACCCCAGAGCCTTAACAACCAATAATGGTGTCGAAAAAAAATTTCATACAAAACAGAATTAACTGAAAATGAATTCAATTCTACTTAAAGATGGCTAAATGTATTGTCATCGTGTTCTGATATATTCTAAAAGTTTCAAATATCTAGCTAGTCGGGAAGTTAGTTAAAAATCGATTGCAAGATTTGTACCGGACAAATAAGAATACGAGCTAAGAAAAATATTGTAAAATGAGATTGGCGAGACAATCAGCACTTTTACGTGTAAACAGTTATTATCGCGATAGTTTAAAATACAAATTATCGGAACAAGTAGGTAAATCCATGCACGTCTAGAGTCTTGCATGAGAGACATGCATGTATATTATATTAGAAGATGGTTCTTAAAGATTGTATCAATAATTTTATAACTACAGGGTTCTTTATTAATTCACAGGAATTCGGAGATCACACTGTCTTCTTCTTCTTTGCCGCTGTATGTTTGTTTGGGTCAATTTTCTGCATGCTCTTCTTACCGGAAACGAGGGGCCGCTCTCCGCAGGAAGTCGTCGCCATCTTGTTGGGAGAGAAGGAAGTCAACAAAAAGGACGATATTTTCACAATACAGCGACATTCTTGTATCGCAGATAATCCGCGATATTAAAAAATGACCATTTATTTTTTAGATGCTTCCAATAAATAAATAATAATACAGTATCTTTGACTAATAATTTTATTTTAAATATTAATTATTGTTCCTCCCTTCCCACTTAAAGCAGAGTGAAGTTCTAATAAGTTTTGGGGCATTTTTACCAACATAATAAAAAGCATGCAATTTCTTTAAATATGCCGATCAATACAAGGTCATATATATCTAATACCTATAAAGATAGAATAGAAAAAAAATCATGTTTTAAATTCAAAGAATCTACATCTTCACTGTCTACAGTTAATAATAATATAAAAAGCCTTTTTATTTCTTACAAACAAAAGTAAATGACTATATTTAATGAATATATATATTATAACCTATGAATATATCTATTATGTATATATATATCTATCTATGGTTGTATTATCTACTTATTTTCTAGTTTATATAATATTAATTATTACTATTTTTTATTTTTGTATTTAATACTATTAGATAATGTTTATAAATTCAACAATGGTATGTAATTAGTTTGTTTGGTTTGTAAGAACCCCTCTTCGGGTGAAGGTCTCCTACAAAGTGTTAATCTCTGGCCTCTCTGGTTTCTTTCTCCATACCCGTTTGACTTCGTAGCTAAGTATTCGTCTTGTGTGGGTTGGCCTATTTTTGCATTTAGGTCGCCCATTATTATAAAAGTTTTATGTGCTTGGTTAATAGCTTTGTTTACATTTGTATAAAAAGTATCATTTTCTTCTTCTTTCGCTATTTCTGTGGGTGCGTATACTTGTATGAGAGATAATCCGTTTGTCACATAGGACTTACACCTGGAAAGTATAGCGTCGGATTCTTAATACATAAAAAAAACTCAAGAGAGCAACATAGAAAACTTTATAGGTATAACAGATAGAGTAGCACTATTGAATTTAAAAAAATACAAAGAAACAGTTAATATTATGAGTATATTATTAACAGCGCTCGAAATGAACTGGAGCGCACCGGAACGCAGCTCCGGTTCGTGAAATCGTCGAAATTATCGCTCTGTTTCGTTGAAAAATATAATATTGCGTCCCGGTTCGTGGATTATTAAAAATTAATTAAATTCACTTCGAGTGCTATATTGTAATACTATACAGATATCAAAAAACTTTATGTTTTTATTGTTCGCTAATGACTTGACACTCTTAAGGGAAGTTGTCACTTTCTGCGGTTTTCGTGAACTTCAACTTGATAATAGATAATCGTGTCCGGAAAATTGTACGTAGGTATGCAGTTCTATACTCACTTTTTCTAATGTATGCCAAAAAAGTACGATTGTCTAATTATTAGAAGATATCTATCTATCTATATTTGGGTAGGTACGTAATTTTTCGACATACGTGAAAATATATTTCCAAAAATAGAAATCACAGGTTTAGTTGGCACACGGTTAAAAACCACATATTGTGGTTTTAGTCCATGGATGGACCGTAAACGAGAACTACTAAGAGCGCGATGTAGAACCATACTTAGGCACCGTGCCTAAGTATGGTTCTAAGGCACGTAAGTCCCAAGTAAAAATCATAGTTTTCACGTATCTCGTTTCTAATTTTAAAACCATCGACTTAAAGAGATTTTTTTTCCGACCATGTCCGATCCTAATAGGATCATATGGGCCTCCACAGAGTAGAGGTTTGTATTGACAGATTTTGTTTTTTACGAGAAATGGATGTCAGCCACTTGCTCAACCTATTAGGTCCATACCCTGACTCACACACAAAGGTATAAAAAGGTTGACTACCCCTGCGTTAAACCTTTAAATTTTCAAAAATCGTTTAGTCACCTAGAACTACATATACATCTTAGTTCGAAAACATTTTATATAAATAAGTAGTTTTATATATTTATTTATTCATTAATAATTGACTACATAATTTATGTGGTACAGTTCGGTTATGAGGAATACAGCGGAAAACACATTTTGAAAATACCCGATGTACTGGATTATTTGTTAGTTTGGGTTAGTTTAGGTTAGGTTAGGTTGGGTTAGGTTAGGTTTGGTTAGGTTAACCTAACAAATAATCCAGTTTATCGGCTCTTTTCAAAATTTGTTTTCCGCTGTATTCCTGATAACCGAACAGTACCTTCCATGTTCTCTACCTTACGTTTATACGGTCATTATAAATGCTTATGTTTGTGGCGGATTGGATAAAATTGCTGTAATGGCATATTAATGTTTTCTGTTTTATAAATAAACAAATGAATTATTCTATTTATACAAAAGGTTATCAATAATTTTACATGCACTTGTTACTATCAACGCTCGAGTTGTCAATAGTGCAATACAAGTAGCTTTGTATCGTGGGCGTACAGGCAGAAGTCACTAACTCCAAATACACAGTTCTGAGATAATCAATGTTTTGTGTTTTTGGTGTTCTTAAAATGGTTGTAAAATCTTTATTTTTGTAGTTATTCATTACTTTTATTTTTTTATATGTTCAATAATCTTAAATCGTGACTTCTGCTAGTCAAGCAGCATTCCTTTTTCTATATAATGACATTAAAATCTCAATTGCATCCAAACTGGAGTTAGTGACTTCTGTCTGTACGCCCACGGTATGTACTTGATAATATAATCTAATACAGAGACGGCATGGAGTCTTTGGTTTTGTATAAAGTAATTTTGTCCAAGCGGCACAATTTGGAAAATACAATGAATTGTGCAGGGAATGGGACAACTGGACGGCAGGACAATTATTGGACGCCGCACTGTCGTAGACACGTAAACAGAACGTAGACGATGCATTTTAATCAGTATTTTATCTACTACTTAGTGGTTTTAATTAATTTTACTCTTAACATAATGTTTTTTTTATTGCGGATTGTGAATTACCATGCCTAAGGCTTTATATAAAAATAAAAAAAACTCTTTTTTCGTTGGAACTTAAACATATGCACGATTAAATTATTATTTACGTGTGCATATTTAAATTCTCGCCAACTATTAAATCATAATATAGTATTTTTTTTTAATACGTATAAGTACCTACCTAACGTCTATTTATTTTCGAATTGCGTGGCATCCGTTGTCCGGCGCCAAATCGTCCTAGACCAATGGTGCACTTAGGCCATCCGCTCACGTGAATACTCAAAAAAGACATGACTGAAACTCCAGTATCTAGCTAATGTATTTCAATGGCGACTCACTGACGGCGAGACCGGAATCTCTCAGTTTCAAAACATCCGCAACCGAACCCGAAGAGACGCGACATGCAAGTCTTTAAGTTTCCAGTCACCCATAAAATAGTGGTAACTATATCAGTAGATTCGATGAAAAAACATATTTTCTTCACAAAATTGGTAGGTAGCACTGAACTGAACTAAAAAGCAATAACAAGTCAAAACGTCAAAAGTAAAAGATGGGCGAACCGATTTTTAATTTAAAATATGCGGCAGATATTGAGAAATACTCCTGTCTGTATTTATTACAGGCTGCCAGAATATTCGCGTAATGATATTAGGTACGGAAAAAGTTTAGAATGAAGTAGAAAAGACAATGGGTTCGACAGTTTGAGGCTATGAGATTATTAGCTTTCAGTAGCGCCGTGTGCGAGGCATCAGTCACTGGCCAGTTTATAAGTTCCATCAAAAAGTGTTTTTTTTTAATAATCTATGCTTAATAAATCCCCGGTTCCCAATATTGTTTTCAGATCCTTTTATATTGTTTGCAGGGAACTCAGAAATAATGGGAACTGAAAGACCTAACGGGCAAGGAGTAGCAGGTAACCGATCTTGAGTAAGGAAGAACACGGGGTAAACATAAACACGTGTCAAGAATACGTAATACGTCGAATACTGACAACTGCTGTCGGTTTATGCATTGACGCTCATTTAATATTGGTGTATTACACACACTATTGCACATGCATAATGCGTGTTTCACTTTCGTATAACACTCACACATTCAAACCCTGCATCAAAATGTAGTGTATTATATAATATATTATCTGTTCTGTGATTTTTTGTTTACTTTGTGACGTCACGTTTTCTCTGACCTCCCCTCTCCACTTTGTCACAAGTCATCACATTATATCAGACCCCCCTCCATCCTTATAGTGTGTGACGTCATATCATCATCATCATCAGCCGGGGTCAATCCACTGCTGGATGAAGGCCTCCCCAAGCTTTCTCCAACTCTCTCGGTCCTGTGACGTTCGCTGCCACGTATTTCCGCCGAACTTTACCAGTTCGTCAATCCAGCGGCTTTTAGGACGACCCTGTGGCCGTTTCGTGCCCCTTGGGTACCACTGGATGACGGCATTTGTCCAGCGGCCGTCCTTTCGGCGAGCAATGTGCCCCGCCCATCTCCATTTCAGCTGTTTGGCAATGTCTATTACATCGCGTACTCTTGTCTGCTTCCTAACCCATTCGTTTATCTTACGGTCCTTTCGCGTGATGCCCAACATACACCTCTCCATGCCTCGCTGTGTGACTCTTCGCCTTTGGAAATCTCTCGTGTTGAGGGTCTACGTCTCGAAGCCATACGTGAGCACGGGTAGCACACATTGGTTGAACACCCTACGCTTAAGAGATAATGGTAGGTCACTCTTGAAGATACTATTCAGACGTCCGAAAGCACTCCATCCCAGCTTTGTTCTTCGAGCAATTTCATCGTGCATGCTTCCGTCTATGGACACCTGCTGTCCGAGATAGGCGTAGCTGCTGACTTGCTCGAGTTGGGTGCCATAAATACAGATAATCGCTGGGTCCGAAAAACAGTTCCTCATCACTTTTGTCTTTGAGACATTTATCTTTAGACCGACCGTTTGACTGACATCCGCGAGTTCTTGCATTCTACCTTGGAGGTCTTTCGGGTCTTGTGAGAGTATAACAATATCATCTGCAAAGCGCAGGTGACTGAGGTGTTCCCCATTCATATAATGGTAATTAAATAGTAATGATATTGAGCTGCTTCAAAATTTACCAATCAGCGCTTAAATTCCGGAATGGTGGGAATTTTTTTTTTAAATATTTTACCTATATATTATATTACCGTGTGACTCGATTGATTTTTAGTTTGGACGTGTATTTTATGGTAACGAATTCTAATTTAAAGTTAAATTTGATATTTTCAAAGTGACACCATAAAATGTACTACTCTCATACAGTGGTAGTCTCCGTAACGTAACCTTGCCATTTGGAATAGATTTTTTTTAAATAAAAACTTGAATAAACCAATCGAGTGCCCGGCTTTTACTAATTCATTTTTTTACGGTTGCGTATACACACAAATCCTTGTCACTGTGTACAATGGCAAAGTTACGTGCAGGATAGTCTACACAAGGGGTACTAAACGACGACAGGGACACTCTAAACCAGTGGTTCCCACAGTGGTTCCTACAGACCCCCAGGGGTCCTTGTGATTGCTGAGGGGGTCTGTGGCAAATTAAAAATAATTTGGGTGTGCGTGGACAACACCAGGGGGTCCTCGAAAGGTTTAATATAAAAAAAACTATTTGTGACATACGAAGCGTCTAGTTTCAAAAACCCCTAAAACGACTTTTGACAGTTCTGAGAAAAAGTCATATCTATTCAATGCGTAAACTTTAGGTATTTATTATTTGATTTATACACTATAAAGAGTATAATATTTAGTATCCTTTACTCACTTTTTGCATATTTTACTGAGAGAATATATTAAAAATCAAATGATTTTCATTTTAGGGGACTTTGGAACTCAACTACCGTTTTAGGGGCTTTTGAAATTAACATGTATGATTTTAGACGGTTATGAAACTTACATTATAGCAATCGCGCATGAGGAAATTGCAAAAGGTGTCCTGTGGTTATATTTCTTTGAGAAAAAATAAATACGTTTTGTACAAATTAAAAAAATATTTATTCGAAGTAACTAAAATTAGCAATATATATTATGTTAACGATATAGAATTTACTATTGTATACATACATAATATATAATTAAAAATATTGTAAATAATAATGAAATAGAACAGTAGTCTATACTTATATATAAAAATGAATGTTTATTTGTTTGTTTGTCCCGCATGCATTCCTATAACATTCATCCGATTGGGATGAAACTTTGGTGAGTTGTTATGTGCACACCCGATAAGGTTTCTGAATTGAACAGAATTGAATAGAAGATAGAATAGAAGAAGAAGAAGAAGAAGATGGTTGTACTAATTCAGAAACCTTCGCGGGCGTGCGCACAACAGCTCACCAAAGTTTCATCGCAATCGGAAGAATGATATAGGAACTCATACGAATAGAATAAGATAGAATAAAAGAAGAAGAAGATGGTTGTACGAGGGTAGTCCCAGAAGTACCCGACCTAACAAAGAAAACACAAAAAATTTTGGAAAAAATATTTTTATTTCTCTACGTAGTTTCCTTTTAGGTCGATACACTTTTCCCAGCGATGTTCAATAGCTTTGATACCCTATTTATATTGAGAATCATCGAGCTCCTCAAAATAGCCATCAACCGATGACTCCACCTCTTCATTGTTGGCAAATCTTTTACCACCGAGCCATTTTTTCAAGTTTGGAAACAGAAAATAATCCGAGGGGGTTAAATCTGGCGAATAGGGTGCGTGAGGAAGCAATTCAAACTTTAACTCATTGATTTTGGCCATCGCGATAACGGATGTGTGAACTGATGAATTGTCCTGATGAAACGAAACTTTTTTTTTCGCCAAATGCGGTTGTTTTTTCTTGATCTCATCACTCAAACGCTGCAATAAGTTTGCATAATACACACCGTTGATTGATTTTCCTTTCTGAAGATAATCAATGAAAATTACCCCACGCGCATCCCAAAAAACTGACGCCATGACCTTGCCTGCAGATGGAACTGTCTTCGCCTTCTTTGGAACCGATTCTCCCCTTTCAGTCGATTGTTTTGACTGTTTTTTCATCTCAGGTGTAAAATGATGGACCCATGTTTCATCCATGGTTATGAATAGATGCAAAAACTCCACTTTATTGCTGTAAAACTTCGTCAAACACTCGATTGAAACATCCTCACGATGCTGTTTTTGTAATCGCGGCACCCACCTTGCGCACAGTTTTCTCATGTCCAAATTTACAGTCAATATGTGATGTACAGCATTTTTTTAAATGTCTACCATGTCTACTAGCTCGCGCAATTTCAGTCAACGTTCATCCAATACTAGTGTGTGGATTTTCGTCACCCTTTTCTGGCGTGGTCACCTCATTTGGTCGACCACTGCGATGTTCGTCTTGGCAACTCATATAGCCTCGTTTAAACTCAGCCACCCAATATGTTGCTGTTGTAAACAAAGGAACAGACACTCCCAGAGTAGAATATAGCGCCACATTGATATTGGTTGGACTGAAGCCTTTCAAATGAAAGTATTGTATCACATTACTATGACCAATTTTGTCCATGTTTACAAATTAACTGAGAGCGTTCATTGTTGATGGCTGACAAATAATTCCTGAACAACGTAGCGTCGTCAAACTTCAAACTTAGGCTTCATAAGGTTGGTACTTTCTATCATGGTCATTATTTTAAAACAACAACTGCTATCTATATGTCAGCTCGGGTACTTTTGGGACTACCCGGTACTAATTCAGAAACCTTCGCGGGTGTGAGCACAGCAACGGACGAAAGTTTCATCGCAATCGGATTAATGATATAGGAATGCATACAAATAGAAGAAGATGGAATAGAAGAAGAAGAAGAAGATGGTTGAACTAATTCAAAAATCTTTGCGGGTGTGCGCACAACAACTGACGAAAGTTTCATCGCAATCAGATGCATGGTATAGGAACCATACGAATAAAATAAAATAGAATGAAGAAGAAGATGATAATTTTTCTAATTAAGAAACCTTAGCAAGTGTGCACACAATAACTCACAAAAGTTTTATCGTAATCGGATGAATGATATAGGTATAGTGTACATATAATTATTTATAATCTAGTTTGTGGCCGTCTCTACTTTATATGTTGTTATTATGCATTTTTAAATATTTGTATAGAAAATGATAAGTTGGTAAAACCGGTCGTGATAATTAATAAAATATGTGAAAAAAGCATTAAGTCAATAGGGACATATTTACGTTTTCAATGCTAAACTGTGATTATTTTAAATCAAGTAATTTTATAATTGACAACATGGACAGTATGACGAGGCACCACTGTATTATTGGACAAATAACACGCTGAAATTGTCAATATTCACTTACCGTTTTTGGCGTTCGATATTAACTTCCCATGTTTCTTTTCTTTGTAAACGCTTTCTTGACTCATTGGGCTTACATTTCGGCACATTAATTAGTTCAGCATCTATTATAAATATTGAAAAATACTATTAACATACAGAGCGATCAACACGAAGTCACTTTAATTTTGTTCAGGCAGACATATTGAAATCCGTATCACATGACCATCAGAGCAGCCGTTGATTGGCTTATTCATTTTAGCGGGATTTTAAATTCATACGCCAACTGTTTTAGGGGGTTTTGAAATTAAGCCTAATTTTTGATAATAAATATTGACGGTTTTAGGCCTTTTTTGAAACTATAACTTTGGCCAACATATAATGGACAAAAAACATAATATCTCTGAATATATATTATTATCTAACTCAAAATTTTATGAAAACCGTTTTAGGGGCTTTTAAAACTAGGCGCTTCATATTTTCATTATTATGAAAGTTAAAATAAATAGCAGTTTGTTGGTTGTCTAAAAGTGCATGTTTGGATTGATTTTATGTACTCTTTTATCCAGTGTTGGAATTCCTGGAAAGTAAATACAATGATATGCGGCTCAATTTAATTAATTCAAAAAATGACATACCTAGCTTATTTTATTTTTTCGACCATGTCCAATCCTGATAGGATCATATTGGCCTCTACAGAGTGGAGGTTTGTATTGACAGATTTTGTTTTTTACGAGAAATGGATGTCAGCCACTTGCTCAACCTATTAGGTCCATACCCTGACACACACAAATTGAAAAACAATATGTGTACTTGCCAGACCCAGGATTCGAACCTGGGACCCACGGCTTTATAGTCCAACGCTTATGCCGCGCGGCCACCGTGGGCGTATCTTATACTGAACTTGTACTTATTTGCCAAATTTAACGAAATCCTGAGATACTTGGACCTAGAGTTAAAAACTCCTTTTTTTAAATTATACTTACCATATTTGCAAGTATCAATTTAAATAAATAGTCGAAACATAAAGACGTATATTCAGGCTTTATTAATATTAGCAAATTAATTTTAGCAAATACCTCTTTATACTGCTTAACCCTTAACTGCATGATTTTTTTTTTTTGAAAATTTTTATTTTTTCTTGGTACTCGTATCAAAATGCTTTGTGAATGAAGGAAAAATAATAAAAAAAATATTTTTCGAAAATTTCATTAAATTTTGTATGCTATTGCGTGGTGTCGCAGATTTACGACATTTGGAAATCTTACATTTCAGTATGTCAAAATACAAAACCAAATGAAAACAATTATAAAAAACTAATGTACACACCTTATTTGATGTGTAGATATTTTTATTCAACCAATTTCAATCTTCTGTATATTTTTTTTAATTTATTTACAAATGCGGATTTTTGCGTACATACGAATTCGTCAACTGTCAAAGCAGAAATGCAGAGACTATAATGCAGAAATGCTTTATTTCTTGAAATGTCGAAACAAAATCGGTAAAGTAGGATGTTTATGGTAAAACAGTTTTCTAGGCATCGAAAAAAGATATTATTTGATAATTTACACAGATGGCATTGGCTATATCGAAATAGTTTCAAATGTCGCAAATTTGCGACACTATGCAGTAAAGGGTTAAGGAACTATCAAAATGGACATGATTCACATTCAATTTGATGTCTTATCAATACTAGTGTAGGGTGAATACCCTACCATCCAGCATGACTTGGCAGGAAGCCATTAATTTATAACTACAATGTATCTTGCAACATAATATTGTTAAAATTGCAAAACAAGCGATTTATGTGAGTCAATCAAATTTCAACAGAAAGGTCATTTAACAAAATTATATAATAATTCAATTAATCAATAATATCCAAAATTAATAAATAATGCTATGTAAGTTTACCATGATATGCACAAAAGTTTTTTGTATGAAAATCAATCTTACACAATTATTAAAACTGCATAATTGTTCAAATCAAAATCAATTGTTTATATTATATTATATGAATCATGCATTGCACAATAAACCTCATAAGCATGATTATCAAAAATATTCAAGTAGTTGATAGCAGCATTTTCTATTGTATCGAATCAATATAAAACACTCAGTAGAAGAAAGCAACATCGTCATTCAGTTATCGAAGATTGAACCGTAAGGTTATCGTTAAGCTTCGCCCGATCAACTCGTAATCCATCAGAACGCATTCTCGTAATAATTAAATTGATATTTATTTGGAAGGAGATTATAAAACCAGGGTTCATTTCATTCACGCACCAAATTCTGAGTTACTCATTTGGGAGTCAAACCAACCTACCCTCCGGTCCCCTATTCCATCTCCTAACCAAACTAGTATTGCCATTTATGAGAAAAATTGTAGAGCTACGATTGTGATATTAACACACAATATAGAAATCTGTTTTATCTAACCACTGAAAATCGAATTTTATGAAAATTGGACTTGATCCATAATTATTATTGTGAGCCACCCATAGCATAATATTAAATTTATCACATTTTTTATTGATTTTGGAGATAAGTAATATGTTGGAATAGTCCTGCAGGTGATAATTCTTCGTTTTGTAATCCAGTGACATACTGAATTTTATAATCACAGGTACGTGATATAAAAAAATGTCTTTTTTTACACATTTGACGACGTTTCGGGTCGACTGCCCCAATCGCCTGTCCCTTATTTCGCCACTGTGTGTGACTTTAATAAATCTATAGGACATAAAGTAAAATATTATTTATACTTAGCTATCACCACATATCATAATAAATAAAATTATCAACATTAATTTATTATAATCGTAAATTCGATAACTCACAATATGGCGCCGATTTCCTTGGAATATTGACGTGTCGCGAGTTTGAAATGTATTTTAATAGTAATTATCGTGTGTAAATAATATTATAGGCACTGATTGATTCTGATAATTATATTTAAGTATTTTATTAACAATTGTGCCAGTGTGTAGTGGCCAAAATTACAAGAATGGCGAACAGGACATTATATTATTATTATGACCAACAATGCAGAAATGCAAATAAGAATATACCGACCTTTCTAATATTGTGTGGTAAGAAAACACGTGTGTTCTCTAGTATTACCCATTAACTGCGTCCAACGCAACTGGTGCGTTGCCCATCAGGTAGCCATTACATGTTATTTAAATGTGGTAATTAAAAGGTCCGCAGCGAATGTTACTACTGATTGGGGTGGTAGAACCAGTGCTCGAAATGGAAAAATTTACGAAACGGAACGCTTGATAAGTTTACGAAAATATTAATATAGTTACCTATCCAATTTTTTGTGTGTTTTATGAATATTAGTGTGTTAATTTTTTTGTTATATAATTTTCAATAGCGTATAATCTCGGAAACCGTTCGGAATTCGACAAATATTTTTTTTTTAATATTTTTTTCTACATGCACCGTTTCCGAGATATAAGCGAAAAACCAAAAAATGGGACCCTTAAGACGCTGGACGCCTTAATCTCACCCCCTAGGGGCGGGAAGACAGGGGGATTAGTATGTTTACTTATTTAATACCTCTATGATGTTTTCCTACTAACTACTCCTAACAAAGTAATGAAGTTAAAAATTATCGCATATTGGAATATACATGGATGCACTCTACAATATATTCTAAATGACTGGACTAAAAGTGTTTCAAGAGCAGAAGAGACCTACGAGATTCAAGAGGGTGAAAAGTAAGCATGCCTTGTAGAAAGGCAGTCGGAAAATAATCATTTGACGAATTATTATCGAAAGAAATGTAGTATAATATAATAATATGTCAAACTTTATCAACATTGGTCTGACTGACAAAAATACGGACGTATTCTTTGTATAATTTTACACAATATGTATTGATCTATAAATTACAAAACGCGACAAAACCCTACGAAAGAAAATATTTGAAGTCTAGATTTATTACAAAAAGCGCCAAGTCCGCGTTTCATATTATTTAAAGCTTGGTTGATTTTGCACGTGTTTAAGTCAACCAATAAGGGAACGTTTAATATTGTAAATGGCATCTCCCATGCTGTAGCATCCGGTAAACTCATGACAGTGCAACGGAAATATGTGCCTTATGCGGAATAAATTAAAAAGTGATGTACAAGTAGCGCTACGTCCAATTTTATTTTGTCAATATTTATTACATTTAAGAGTTTATCGACTGAAACAAATTGCCATTTGGTTCTAATTCCGACATAGAATACAACGGAAAAAAATAATCTCACGTTAAAACAGATAATTGAAGCTTGAAACATTAACACGTTGTTTCCCCCAAATATCGAATTGTGGACTTGTCACTTTTTGTAATTAGACGCTTCATATTACCATTAGAGATTTCGACAGGTATTTTATCATAGGTGAATATTTGTCATATGTGTGGAATATTAAAAAATTGTTTTGTTTAATTTCAGTTTTGGTGTTTCAAACGACAGCGGGGGGCCCTATTTCTATGGATGCTGCAACCTCAAATGACTGCAGGTGAGATATGACACAATTAATTAAAAATTATATTATATTAATTATTGTAACACAGATGATTTCAAAGTGTGTACGGTAGAGTACCTAATCGAATATTTTAATACTTATAATAATATTATTATGTAGTTAATATTGCCTGGAATTACTAGTTAATCCAATGCGCCGATACTTAGTCCTATCACAATATTTTTTTCAGCCTCTTATGTAAAGAAATAATCATATTAAGAGTATATCGGTACCAATATGTCAGAAGGGCCCACTGTCATTTTCATGAATGTAAGATAAGATTACAATTTACTCTAGTAAACAAAATAATTGAGTGATATAGGTACATAAAATTTCAGTATTGTTTAACCTGTTGGGGTGTTTAACTTAGTTTAGTTAGGAAAAAATAATTATATTCGGTTTAACCGAGATATTTGACAATATAATGCAAATGGGCCCTTATTGCACTTTGCCAGTATCTGTCTGATTTTGTCTTGTTCAGATTGGTAGTAAAAAGATTATGTTTTCCCATTATTATGAGATTGGATATTTAAATAGATATTTTTTAGGTTTTAGAATATATCTATACCAGTGGTTCTCATATGCGGCCATAGTAGCGGCTTAAGCCCATCAGAGGATTTTGTGGTCTTCATTCGTTATTGCTTAACTTCTAATACAATGCGGTAACCTGTTCGCAGTAAATGATGATTTTTAGATTCCACGTTTCGTTCATATTACGTAGTAAACGTATAACAATAATATTTTCAATATAAAATCATTATTTTATGCTAAGAGTTTCCATTTTGCATTCGAAGTATAGCCAATAATTAGGGCTACGATCGAAATTCAAGTTCCGTGCTACAGCCTGACCTTATTTGTGCCATGCCCCACTTCTATGCTTCAAAAATCTCCCACCCCTATCAAAATTTTATTTTATAGTTACTTAACAACAGAATAATGAACGTATTGTTGATCTTTTTCAAAATTCTCCTTCATATTCCTGCCATTTTTTGCTGCCGTCTTTTTCTCGGAAAGTCAGTGTTGCAAAATCATAAAAATTATTTCGAAAATGCGTTTCTCAACAAAAAAAATATGTAACAAATATTAACGATTTGTACATTGCCCCCCGGTGGGGCGTACGCCCCCACGTTGGGAATCATTAGGCTTAAAGCTTAAACTTATGGTTAATTATAATGTTGACTGTAAAACTAACTAGCTACGATCCTTATGCATGGATAATATTTACCAAAACAGTAAATAACATTTAAATATCACTTTGCGAGATTAAAATTGTTGGCATTTTTAAAGATACGATTTTCCTTAAATTATTAAAATATGTTAATGCAAATTAAAGAGTTTAACCAATAAGTTGTAATAATATTTCACATTTCAGTGTTACCGACGACAGCAAGTCCGGGTGTCAATCCAGTAAACTTCAGCATTTTGGCAATAATCTAGAGTAGTGAGTACTACTTATGCCTTTTTTGAAAGTCAACAAGCAGGACCAATCAGCAGTATTTTTTAATATAAGATAAAAAAATAGCTGATAGTCCCAATATCAGGCGAACATAGAAAGAATAATATTGTATTAAAACATTTTAAAATTTAAATTATCAATAAATTGTCTCAAATTCACCTAAAATATAATTATCCACATTCGAAATAAGTCGGAATTACATTTTATTATAAAAATATCCATAAAATAATATCTATAATATTATGAATAATAATATATGACAAACATCGTCAAGGCGCGTACTGACTGAGCGAGCAGCCTCGGGCATTTGCTTCGCAAAAATCGCTGCGCGAGACAGCTCGCAACAAAATTAACCTCACGCGAGGAAGCCGCGCGCTGCACCTTTGAGCATCAATAAACCGATAACGATTGGATCGATCGTGACAATGCTCGGGCGAGGCAGCGCGTGTGTTTTTTTAAAAAAGATTGGACCCCTGAAGGTTCGAATCGAATCGAAGACGTGCGAGTCGGCTAATAGCGCCTGTACACACGCATCAATTTACTGGCACCAACGGTGTATAAATTAAACTATCGCGATAGTAACTGTTTACACGTAAAAGTGTTGATCCAATCTCATTCTTCAAGCGTAATTGAGACGCGTTCTTGTCGTTGTGTGGTGATATTTTACAGGTTCGGACAGTTCGTGAAAATCGGTAAACGTAAAAGTACTCTGCGCGGTGTAATTCGTTTTTTATCGGTCAGGTTTGCCACTATCGTTCTGCTTCACAGGTTCCAACTGTTGCGAGAAAATTCAGAAGCTGCTGAACTTTTTTGATGCATACGTGCAATCTTGCAACTTGTAACATGTACGATAATACGTTTTTACACGTGCATTTTCTTGCCACAATAATACGAAGGTACTGTCAGCGGTAAATCCATGCACGTGCGAATGGTGTATTAAGTTATAATATTGTACGTCACTTTAATCTCCACATTTACATTTATTTAGTCAACCAGACTAATGAAAAAAAAATGTCATGTGAAGTGGTCTGTAATACATTTACAATCTTATTTATCATCAAAAAACGGATGAAACCGGAGCTGAATAGTAGGTACACTTAGAATCATTAAATTGATAGCTAGATTAGTGGTTTCCAAGCTTTATGTTACTACTCCTCCTTTAAAAAAATCTAATCTTGGCACCTCCCCTTTTTATTAAATAATACAGACACATTTTTAAATACTTAGTCAAAAATGTACTAAAATAAAAATGAAAAAACTTAATTATATAAGCATGGTTTTACTACTTAGGTACTTAGGTATATTACATTAATTTGTTTTTTCATGCGATGGATGTGCTTGTTTATTAATACAAAGTGCTCTTTCTCTACTAAACGGAATCGATATTTTAATTTCATTGCAGCTAATGCAGAAAATCCCGTTTCGCATAAATACGATGGTACGAATGGTAGCAGTACTTTACTTACAACTTACATTGCTTTTCTTGACAAAGTATTAGGTATATTATTCTTCAATTTTTTTTTATTAAGCTCCGAAGTCTCAAATGCGTCTTATTTAGCTTTACTTTTTAACATACAATATTAATACATATTATTACAATAATTACCCATACAGTTATTACAATACAAATTTACAGGAGTCCAACCAAAATTGACCTAGGGTTTTTATTTCAATGAATTATCGCATGGCATCAATTTTTCCTTTTCAATAGTAGTCGATTCAAATTCAACATCGTTCATGAATTCTATCATGGGCACCACATCCTGAAGCGGGCCCCCAGGCCAGGATTTTTGGCGGGCCCACCTACCTATCGCTGAAGTTAAGGGCAGTGTGGAGCTCTAAAATAGTGTTTCCTAAAGTATACACGGGAGTTATCATTTTAGTATATCAATCAACATATAGGTATCACATCAAATTGCAACGCACAATCACAATATGTTTAAAATATTTAATTGAAACAAAATACTTAACTTTTTTTTACTATTAGAGTAAATATGTGATGTGTGTTAATCTCACTTAGCTGGTCGACCCGCCACGCCGGGCACTCCTATGCCCGGGACCCCAGGTTTGAGCCCTGTCAGCCCCCCTTGTGGGGGCCATGGATTCTATATCCACGCGAACTTTGTAAAATCGAGATATTATAAATAAATAATCTGAAAAGTGTATTAGCTAACTATCCAAGTGCTCAGTAAATAGATTTTCGTTTGCTTCAATATAATATTATCTGGCGCAGAAATCATTTAAAAATGGAAACATGACGAACTTACTTTTTTGTAATTTTGATTTCCAAAACTCCATTTTTTTATGAATGCCTTCACTTTGTCTTTTTAAATCAGTGAATATATTAGTGGTCCTTGCATTGATTTATTCACTCAATTTTTTTATTTCAACCAAGTAGACAAGTTTAACAACAAAATTATCGTTCCTAAACAAATTTGCCTCAAATTTCAATATTATGATTTGACCCTTTTATATCATTTTTCACGAGAAGTGAGTTATTATAAAATTAGTCTCCATACCTTCAGGCAGGTTTGCAAACAAGATTTTATGGGACTGTTTTTTATGTAACTAGCGGCCGTTTTATAAACTACGCATTTGCAAACTGCAAACATGTGGCTACATTTGTGTTAAACTTTTCGCGCCTCCCTTTGCAACACTCCGTGCCTCCCGGTTTGGAAATCGCTGAGCTAGATCAATGGACTTTGGATCAGTAACTATTCTAAGTTGTCGAATAACATGTTAGTTTATTATTTTCAGCCCATTGGATGTGTTAAGTGAAAGCATATCAGCAAATGCAAGTAGATGGCCATACATACGAAAGAGTCGACAGGCTTCTAGTCAATGTCCGTAAGTATTGTTTCTCCTTATAATTTTAATTTCGCATTCATACATCTTTCAATATAGTGCCTGTTTACGTGCATGAAATTACTGTCGGCAATCGTGCTTATTTTAAACTATCATAACAATAACTGTTTACATGTAAAAGTGCTGACTATCTCTCCAATTTCATTATTCAAGAGTAAGCGAGACGCGAGGTTTTCATTTTACACTACTATCTGATAGGTCGTATTGAAAATTGGTTAAGCTCAAAATGAGTAGTTCGTTTTTTTATCGGCATGTTCGCCCCCTATCGCTCTACTGCGCAGGCGTAGATCGAAAATAATCTTACTTGCGCGCAGTAAATCATCAAAATTTGGAATCTTCCAATCTTGTTTGATTTATGCACGCAATCTTGCCAACTGCAGGAAAATACATGTTTTCCGATACATTTTCTTACTGTGCACAGTACATCTATGCACGTCAGTGTTGCCATCTTTTTATATACTGATTATATTACAAAGGCGTAAAAATATAGTATTTCGGAAAAATATATAGTACAGGAACATTTTTCATCTTGAATCCTTTAAAATTATAGTATTTTGGTATATTTGGCGTAAAATTATAGTATTTTACATTTTTCGCGGAATCAAAATTATGGTATTGTATTATAATTATAGTACGGTTGGCATCACTGATGCACGTGTAAACGGGGAATAACACTTCATCAACAAAAGAACATTAAAGCGTCAATCTGAGGCGAAAGATCTTGGGATAATTTTTGATTCATCAATATCTTTTCACTCGCATATAATAACTTTTACAGCTCTACGTGCGAGTACGCTTCTAGGATTCATCATGCGACAATCTAAACCATTCAAGAATACTACGTCTCATTAGTGCGTAGCATTCTTGAATATGAGTCGATTATTTGATGTCCTTATGAGGTTTCCTATAAGCTTATTTTAGAACGCGTTCAGAAGAAATTTCTTCGATATCTTTATTTTATGATATATACCTAATTCGTCAAATGATTATTTTCCGACTGCCTTTCTACAAGGCATGCTTACTTTTCACTCTCTTGAATCTCGTAGATCTTTTCTGCTCTTGGAACACTTTTAGTCCAGACAATGAATATATTGTAGAGTGCATGGAATATGCGAGAATTTTTGACTTCAGGACTTTTTTAGGAGTAGTTAGTAGGAAAACATCATAGAGGTATTGAATAAGTAAACATACTAAAAGTCCCCGCCCCTGGGAGGTGAGCTTAAGGCGTCCAGCGTCTAAGGGTCCCATTTTTCTCGTAGGTCTCTTGTGCTCTTGAAACACTTTTGCCTGTTATCATGAGGGATGGTTTCCAATCCTGGTGTCCTAATGAATTTTAATTTACATGCGCCTGTCAATTACCTACGTGGTCGGAACTTTTTCCTCGTGTCAAGCGTATCAGGCACCATTAGCAAGGAGCGCAAGACGCAAACATTTTCGGTGACGTGTTTTGTATTCGAAATTTTATTTCTCTGTATAAAATTGTATGTTTTTTGCTTTCAAAAATTTATTTTTCTGTATAAAATTGCACTAAAGTATGTTTTTTTTTATTATTATTACTATTGTATATATATTATTCTCTTTTTCTCTCTTGTGAGGGCAATATTCGTTATAATTTAAATCTCATATTGTACACATCTTGTATTTAGATTAATTTGTCATGACCACACCACAATGTTTTGTTTTCTTAAATAAATAAATTATCTCTTGAGAATGGCCTCTGCACAAGCCCGATACGTCGAGGAAAGAAGAAGGAAGAACGCGCGGTGAAAACCTAAAAATCTATTACATAAACAAACAATCGTGAAAGTCTCAAATCAGGGAACTCAGAAATTATGGAAACTGAAATACATAACGGGTAAGGCGATAGCAGGTAACCGACTAGAGTAAGGAAGGATCCGGGTTAAACTTACACACGTGTTAATAATACGTTTTACGTCGAATACTGAAAACTGCTCTCGATTTATGCATTTACGCTCATTTAATGTTGGTGTATTACACACACCATTGCACGTGTATAATGCGTGCTTCATTTTCATAGGACACTCACACATTCAAAATCCTGCTTCACCATGCGGCGTATTGAATATGGCCTATCGGTATTCTATTTATTATCTGTTCTGTGTCTCAAATATTATATTCCTATAATCGTTTATTCTTTTGTTTTAGGAATGATAAATTTCCATGCAGAGATGGAACCTGCATTTATTTGGATAAGCTATGTGACGGTATTCTCAGTTGCTCTGACGGTTCAGATGAGTCATTTTCTGTTTGCAGAAAAGCTCCGTAAGTACCTAAACCTTTTTGTTTATTACACCCCTAGTACCTACCTACAAACAGTGACGTCCCGTGGGCGTATTTCAAATTAATGAATAAATACTATCACAACAATTATTGAAAATAGTGGCGGTCTTCCATTAAGCGGGTGATGGGATCGCTTCATTAGAAAGTAGGGGTGAGTTGAAAATACTGTCACCAGTTTGTGTACTCAAGTCTCGGCATGCAACTACCCATACCCAGTACGTGTGGCCCAATAAACATGTTCCAAGAAACTTGTTAGAATGCATGCGATGAAATCGTCGCCACTCGCCTTTCAATACTATTAACATTAAATGCGCGCGAACGAGATAGCATAATTCACGTATGTCGAACTGTGATACACTTAACTTGGCGTCATTGCTCTCTCTCTTTCTCCCCTGTTGTACAGTTGGTATCGTGAAGGATAGAAGTGGTGACAAGTTTGTTTTATACTAATAATATGGAGTTAGTTTTAGTTCTAGTTGAGTATGAGTAGTATTTACGCGTCTACCTGGTTTCGTCACGTCGCGTTTGTCGATTTTTTAGTATTATAATAATTGGAACTTAGCGTGATTGTGTAAATGGATAATAATTCTATAAAAAATTTGTGTAAAGTAGTTTCTAAAAAGCACTGATACAGATTTGTAAGCCAAACGCTCTTGGTATATAATATCCCAAATACTAGTTAGTATTTTGGAACAAGTTTCGTTACTAAGTATTTTTTTATACTGGTAGTAAGTATATGTAGTCTTCAACATCGACCAGTTTTCCCACCTCTATTAGAAAGTACTGACACCTTGCTTTGAATAAATCGCAATGGAGGCTTCAAACTTGCCAGTGCCTCAGAGCTCCACGTATCTAAAACCATCACTTATCGAGAGTAAATTTCGGTGAAACGCCCCATTCCTCAGTAGATGATAATTATGTACCTACGATATTTTGTCACCTTAAAATTTTGCATACAATTCTAAATCTTCCTAAAGGCGGCACTTTACCTAGAGATGGCACTGCCTACAAATAGGGATTGCAATACCGAATGAATATATCAATACCGGTATTTCTGTATTTCTTATTGAATACCGGTATTCGTCAAAACATATTATAGAAAAAAAGAAGTACCTGTCAATAAAATATAACTAGTATAATATATTTAAAACACTATGGTATAGCAACCTAAAGTACCTACCTACATTTATTATGTTAACCTTTATAAATATGTACCTATAGATCATAATATTTTAGAACTGCTAATTTTTACAAATGAAAATAAAATAAAATAAAAGATGTTGGACGATCTTTAATATACGACCATTTATTTCCGATATAACATTTCATGGTTGAAGTGTAATACGGCGAACTGCATATGTACAAATTTCCGGACACGGTTGGAGGGGGCATGCGGTATGCGGTCGAAAAGCAGGTACCCAACGCATAACGCAACAAATTATTTACGTGAGACGTATTAGGTATTAAGCATCTGGACCTTAATATTTTAAGCAAAATCAGTACCAAATCTTTTCTTTGCTTCCAGCTGTAATCCTCCCTTTTTCCGGTGTGCTTATGGCGGATGCATAGCTAAACATTTAAAGTGTAACGGAAAGAAAGACTGCATTGACAACTCAGATGAACTCCATAAAGACTGCAGAAGCCAGAGACCCAAATGTGAAGAGTGAGACATTACACTATATTTGATCTATATTATTTTAAACAAAATGATAACAATATAAATTATATACGTTCATTGATATTAGTTGGTTGAGCTTTTGTGGACTGTAATTTTGTTAAAGGATAAATTTCGGATCTGGGGGAGGGGCGATGTACACAAGAATATCAGGCACTGACCTTAGGTATTGTGATGGCTGGCGTGCACTTGTACTGGTCCAGGGTCATGCACTCACGCACTAGTATATAAATTGTTATGGAATGTCACCCTCACTATTACACTTGGATTTTAATCTCAATGATGATGAAGTTTGTATGAATGATGATCAGACACCCTGTGCCGGTGACACGGCTAGAATCGATGTCTTGATTGTATCGTATTGAGTTCTTGCTTAACGATCGCCACACTGTAGCAAGTTGACTCTTTCGTTGCTTTCGAATAACTGCCGGTTATCAAATCTAGGGATTGCAATACTGAATGAATATATCGATACCGGTATTTCGGTATTTCTTATTGAACACCGGTATTGATACCGGTATTCGTCAAAACATATTTAAAAAAATAAAAGAAGTACCTACCTATCAATAAAAATAGCTATTAAAATCTATTGAAAACACTTTTTTATAGCACCCTAAAGAACCTACCTACATTATATTATGTTGACTTTTATAAATATATTGTATAAATCATAATATTTTAAAACTGCTAATTTTTACAAATACCATCCAAGTCTAAGGCATAATGCCCACCAAAAAAGCGTTCGGTGCGCTCACTACTGATTAGGCCCCCTCCCACCCGCGCATTACCCTTCACCTATGTAATGAGGGGCTCAAGAAGCACAAAATAATTATTATTATCAGCGTCCGTCATAACAAAGCAATAAAAATATTATTAAATTTCTCGGGGCTTGTAATTAATATTGGACACGCAATAACTAAACAAAGAGTTCACTGTTCTTAAATAATGGCTTCTCGCCTGTCTATCGACGACGCTTCGAGGAGCGTGATTTTGCTTACCGTGTTCAATGAATAGACTACGTTGTATTTTCGTTAATTCGTATCGCTGAGAAGCCAAAAACGGTGACTCATGGGGCAGGCGGGCACAAAGCGTCGTCAAATCCAGTGTGCGCTGGCGTATTTGATTACGTAGTATTTTCGATGATTCACATAGCGCCCCGTAAGCCTGCTTTAGTGGACTTTATGCCTAAGAAGTCCGGGTACGGGAAATTTCTCTCAAATTCAACTTTTTTTGGATTGGATCAATAGTTATAGAATAATTGAAAATATTTGCCACGAATGTTTTCTTTCTCGAAATATGTTAATTCATCATAATAATAATATAATAAATAAATTTGAGGGATTTTGTTTTATTGTTATTTAATATTTGTTAGTTTCACTCGATATATTTCCGTTTTGGTAGCATTGATCTTATATACTAAATTTAATGTAAGTACCTACAATAAGTAACGAAAAAAATAACATTAAATTCATTTTCAAAAAACATCAACATGTATGCTTTCTTAAGGCTATACTTCAGTTGAGGCACGGTCTAAAAAGATCGTGGCTAAGCGATGTGCGGATTGCGGGTCTCGGGTGCAAATGACGCATGCCAAACGAAATATAATTTGTCATATAAATCCAACATGCATCCATTTAATGTTCTGTTTATTGTTCTATTAGTAACAATAATAATATATTCATTGACATGTTTTCTTTTTCAAGTAAATGGGTAACGTTTTTAGTCATCTTTACACGATTTAAGAATTAATACCCCCGTCGCCATCACGTAACAAATTGACGTGTTCCCAACTCGACGTTATCTCTCCGAATGCCAGAAAACCAAATTTCGTCGCGCTTATAGTTGAAAACTATTTGCCGTTTCACTGATGTATCGTCTTAATACCAAAAATACCGGTATTTTGGATTTTTGAAACCGGTATTTCGGTATCGATAAATAATTGAATAGCGGTTTTGAAATACCGGTATTGCAATCCCTAACCAAATAATGATCGTAGGATCCCCTGTGATTGTTACGCCTGGATGATAATGATAATTAATGATGGAATTGGGATTATAATCGGCCCAACCATTAGTCAATAACTATTTAGGATGTAATACCGTTATCATGACTATAAAAATAAACGAGATGTCTATACTTCAGTTACGAAACACTTTGTTTGTGAGTGCCTGGATTCTCTCTTTCATACACATAATATGTAATATACCTAATAATAATGCAATATTGAAATCATAATATTAACTTTACTTAAACTATTGTATTCTTCTTTGAACATAAATTCTGCGCTCCACAGTTAGCCCGGTCGCACATACCAATTCGTCTCGACTGCACAGCGTAGAATTTGTCGATGTGAAAACAAATAAGTATTAATGAAAAAGTGTGCACAATTTTGTCGTATCACCTAAAATATACCGAAAGTATTATGGTTCGATTTAGGCAAGGTTGAAATGATTTTTAAAAACTAACCGATACAATGGCAGTATTATTTAAATGAAAACAAATATGTATGACTGAAAAAGTTGAGTGTGCACTATTTATGGCTGACCTTAACAGCCTACCTCCACCCTTCACCACTGATGGCACCTAATAATAAAGTAATATTATGGTAATGTTTTTTTGTTCACAGTCCATTTCAGTGGCGCTGTGGCACAAATACTGAGCAGTGCATAGACTGGGAGTTGGCTTGTGATGGTCGTAAAGATTGTACAGATGGAGAAGACGAAACCATAGAAGCGTGCTCATCGATTAAGTGTGGACCTAAATACTTCCAATGCGCATATGGAGCCTGTATGGAAAAACACGTGAAATGCAATAATGTAAGTAGGTACTGTGACACCCCCGTATGGTCCCCATTTGGGGATGTCTTTGTGTATCTTGAGAGGCCCGAATCGGTATCGAAGCCAACAAATAGTAACGGCTGGTTGCGAAAATAATTAAATAATGTTTAATATCTGTCTAATAAATATCTGACCGGCAACATTGTCAAAAAAAATACGTATGGCAACGCCGCATTTTTTGCACGGCCGAGAGTGACAGTTTGTTTTGGCGGCAGAAAGCTTCTTTGACAGCACGCAAAAACACTGTTCGCTCGCGCTCGCATATTTCGTCATCCAAAAAAAATAAATTATAAAAATGTAACGATTATAATATTAACGTAAATAAACACGTCGTCTTCCATCATAATTCCGGTGTGTTAATTATCCACCTTCATCCCGAACCCAGACGGGAAAAAAACCATAACAAAACACAAAGTGACAGTTGAAAGTCACATCTAAAATGGAGGGAAGTGATAGTACTTATATCACGGGGCTCCAATGAGTCATTGCGGGGCCCCAAACTTTTTCGAGACCGCGACTAGGATTTTCAATATCAAATGAAAATACCAATACCGGTATTTCCCATTGAATACCGGTATTTGTGAGATATATTATGGAAAAAACATAAGAATCTACAAATAAATGAAGCGCCTAGTTTCAAAAGCCCCTAAAACGATTTCAGGTAGTTCTGAGAAAAATGATTTTAGGTAGTATTGAGAAAAATGAGAAAAAATCATATCTATTAAATCTGTGAACTGTATGTATTTATTTTTTAATTCGTTACATTCTAAGGAGTATTTTGGCTATCCATTTTAGGGGTATTTGAAAAGCATACTCAACCATTTTAGCGGGTTTGAAAATTCACCATAATTTTTGATCATACGTATTGATGGTTTTTGATGTTTTTTTAAGTTCAATCTTTGGCCATCATATAGGTAACCAAAATATCCATCTAAATGCATATCTAACTCAAAAATTTTCAAAAACCGTTTTAGGGGCTTTTGAAACTAGGCGCTTCAAATATTGATTTAAAATATTTAAATTGGTACATAATTTAATATTATGTAGGGTTACCATAATTATGAAACTCTAAGCCGGGACAGAAACGGGAGATAGGGCAAAAAAACAAATTTAACCACCAAAAATTATTTTAATATTAAATTTATGTACAAAAGAAGAATGCAGAAGGTCTGCTGCAGCACGAATTTAAATCATTTTATTTATTTATTGTACCTGTCGTACTTCTCGCTGGAATGAACTTTTTTCGGACCCTTCCCCGCCGACTCATCACATATTATGCTACTAGGGTCAATCATCACAATAATTAAAATTTGTATTGAATATCATTCATACGCAAAACAGCCGGGACGTCGGGACCAATATGTGAAACCGGGACCTATGGTAAGCCTAATAATATGTAAACCTTTAAAAATAGGTAAATGTTAAATATGGAAGAGATGCTGATGTTTTTCCTGTTAAACTTTTTAAGATAATTGATACATTTTGTTTCCACTTTCAATAAAGAATAATATATCGGTAGGTATTGTCTAATTTTTAAAATCGGTATTTTGGTATCGAAAAATATTAGGATACCGGTATTGCAAGCCCTACCTGCGACCCACTCGTGATATTAACATAAAAAAGGCCCTTTTAATACTTTTTTTATAAAAGACGGAAACCTTCATCGGAATTCTTTGATTTTCGGTAAGTGGGAATACGTGTATTGATTTCTAAAATTAAATTACAATGTTAGCGATATGCTATAAAATAATATCCATCCTCATTGAGGGTTGCGACAAATGAGGTGAAAACCGGTAAATTAGAGATGTACTAGCATACTTTTAAATAATATTATTTTATTTATTTATTTAAGAATACAAAACATTGTGGACATAAAAAATCTAAATTCAAGACGTACACAACATGAGATTGACATTATAACAAATATTACCCTCACAAGAGAGAAGAAGAGAATATAGAATATAATAATAATAATAACAGAAAAACAAATTAAATCAAAACATACTTAATACTTTGGACGCGGAAGACGCACACGGTGCGTAATGACCAGGCGGCCGATCGATGTAATTAACGTGCATTTTAAAGGGGGCAATTAAAATCTCATTATCTCTTCAGCAGCGAAAGCGTTAAGTACAATTTAATACAAAAAAATAAAATTTTGAAAACAACATACAATTTCACACAGAAAAATAAAGTTTCAAAAACAAAATGCATCAAAAGTACCTACATCACTGAAAATGTCTATGTCTTTAGGTAGCGCAATTACTAATCTTTCACCCCTCGCTAAAGCCTCAATTACATTGAGCTTCTTTACGAGCTGTTTGTTGGCGAATTTAAAAGCGGGCGATACAGCTACTGCGATTTGAAGATTACACACAAAACTTTCCATTCGCTGAGAAGCCACAAGCCACCGACTATTTTGACAGAACGTAGTTCGTTTTTATACCGGGATGTTGCTACTGCGCTCTACTGCGCAGACGCAGTAGGCCCACACGCCGGCGTGTAGCGTGTAAAGTTGACCCGCTTTCAACTTTTCTCGGTAGAGTGTTTACAACCTGCTTGTTAGCTTATTCGATGATTACACTGGGCGACTTTACAGGCAGAATATAAATTCGCCAACAAACAGCTCGTAAAGAAGCTCAATGTAATTGACGATTAATGGTGCCTGATATGGAGTCATATTCTTAATATTGTGTCGATTTGTCTAATGCATCTACCGGCAGTTCCAAAAATGTTAAAGAAACTAAGAATATCAAGGTTATGTCATTTGCAACAATAATTGACTACAAAAACTACAAAGTTAAAAAAATATATATGTTGGTTGAGCCAAATTGTGGTCGCATTCATCCTTAGTCCTACTCCTACTCAAATTTCCTTATTTAGTATTGTCACAAGACGAGACGATGAGCAATTACGGGTCAAAGAAGACCGTAATTATTGCGAATAACATTCAGTTACTCCAAAACCGCCGAGCGCGTAAGGCTTGCTAAAGCTGTCGAGCTATAATATAGCAACCTTGCATGATTTATATAAAAATATATATTTTACGTACTTTATTGTAAACGAAAAATATAAAAGTAAGCAACGTATGCAATGATGTATCAGTGGTGAAGAGTGGAGGCAGGCTATTAAGATTTGCCATATAAATAGTGCATATTGAACTTTGTTAGTCATACATATTTGTTTTTATTGAACCAATGCTGCAATTTACAGATGGTAATTGTTAGTTTTTAAAAATCAATTAAACCCTGCCTAAACCAAACCATAGTAGTTTGGTATATTTTGGGCGAAATTACGACAAAATTGTGAAATTTTTTTCATTCACACATATTACACATATTGTTGGTTCATTTTTTTAAAATTCATTAAGCCCTGCCTAAACCAAACTATATGTTTCTATCTATATTCAAAGTTATGTAAGTATATGATTCAATTGTATAATATTTGATATTTTATAGATAGACGAGTATTTTTTGACTATTATCTATTATGGCTTAGTTTCCACAGTCTTTAATTGAATTTTAAAAACTAACCAACACCATCTGTAAATTGTAGTCTTATTTCAATGAAAACAAATACGTTTGACTGACAAAGTTTAGTGTGCAGTATTTATGGTGGATCTTAATAGCCTACCTCCAACCTTCGCCAGTATGATGTATGGACTTTTACATTTTAGAGTTTGTATGAAAATTAGTACAGTATTCCCATTTTGCCTCATTGCAATAACTTTAGGCTCTGTCTCTATATAATAAAAAAAATTTCAACACGTTTGTTTTGTCCATTTGTATAGGTAACTGAATGCGCTGATGGCTCAGACGAAGATCCATATTTGTGCGAAACTGTCCACACGGTCGCCACCACCTTTACAGAATCTTCTCTACGGTCTGCAGCAACTGAGTACGAACCTTTTATTTACTTTAACTTATAGATAAAAATACAGTGGATCACAATTTTCAATTTATACATAATATGTATATTATAGTCCTTTAGTAGAGTGTATGGAATATGCGAAAATTTTTGACTTCGGGACTTTGTTAGGAGTAGTTAGTAGCAACGTTCCCTCTAATTTTTTTATTGTGTGCGCGGATCAATGACATTAATATGGACGAATCATCTGGAAAAGAAAATGACACTCACTTTATTGTCGGGTCTGCCGAATGGCATAATCTGTTCTAACGCCATTACAATAAAGGTGATTATTGCTATAAATTCCTGATGCTTTTTGTTGGGTCTGCCGAATGGTTCGGTTCGAACGGGTTCGCTCAAATGAACATTGACATTAAAAACACTGCTCTAACGCCATTACAATAAAGGTCATATTGCTACAAATTGCCGATGCGTGATATCGCATAATTGAATTGCGTGACGTCTACCTATACATGCGAATGCGCGAATTTACTTGCTAGCTACTGTATTGAGTGCGTCGTCCATTAATAATGTCATTGGCGCGGATGATCAACGCATCTGAGCAGTGGCGTAACTAGGGTTGGTATCACCCGTCAGTGATGGGCCGTCACTCGGTGCGGTAAATTTATACCCCCCCCCCCCCCCCCCTCCCCAAACACAGACTTACAATTTTTCATTAAAGCATATATACACCTTACAGGGAACATTGGTTAGTAGGTAAACATACTAAAAATCCCGCCCCTGGGAGGTGAGCTAAAGGCGGGAGGGGGGTCAAAAGGTCCCATTTTTAGGTTTTTCGCTTATATCTCGGAAACGGTGCATGTATAGAAAAATGTTTCAAATAAAAATGAAAGCTCATTAAATTTCTTATAATATGTAATAATAATACACTCGATAAGCAATCTACGAAGAATTCAATTTAAAAGGTCTAAAAAAAAAACTGATTTCTTGAGTATTACTTAGTGTTTTACTCACAAATTGACGCCAGAAATTGTTCCGATCAAATAAGGCTTTCTCTCACTTAAGTGGGCTTAATCATTGTAAATCGATCAACATCAGAGTCATGGGGTCAGTGCGATAATATTATCTGGACCTACATAATATATTATTTAAAATAAACTTAATGCTCATTCTTCAAGAATATCTGCCTGCTATTGAGTCAGAGTATGGATAATGTGACCAGACGTCCCGTTTTCACCGGGACAGTCCAGTTTTCAGGCGGCGTGTCTCGGAGTCCCCGAAAAAAGCTTCAGGACGCCAAAATTTCCCGTTTTCAAAAAGAAAGAAACTTGTGACCAAGATACAGAAATATTTGATGAGTATTCACTTATTTCTAACAACATTACACCGCAAAAAGTGTCTGAATGGAACACTGGGAATGTTTCAACCGAAAGTCGTTGGGTGGAATTGTTCAAACACTTTCGCGCCAATAAATTGAATCACAAGAATTTTCATATAATTATTGAATATATTTTTAATGCACCAGTAGAAAGGGTCTTCTCTCTTATGAATGTCTGAATGGAACACTGGGAATGTTTCAACCGAAAGTCGTTGGGTGGAATTGTTCAAACACTTTCGCGCCAATAAATTGAATCACAAGAATTTTCATATAATTATTGAATATATTTTTAATGCACCAGTAGAAAGGGTCTTCTCTCTTATGAATGTCTGAATGGAACACTGGGAATGTTTCAACCGAAAGTCGTTGGGTGGAATTGTTCAAACACTTTCGCGCCAATAAATTGAATCACAAGAATTTTCATATAATTATTGAATATATTTTTAATGCACCAGTAGAAAGGGTCTTCTCTCTTATGAATAAGTAGTGGACGAGTGAAAAAACACAGCTGAAAGTAGATGTCCTTAAAGCAATGTTAATTATAAAAGTAAATTCGAAAAAATCCTGCCAAGAATTTCATACACCAGATTTACTTAAAAGGCTATACTCAGTTGAGGCACGGTCTAAAAAGATCGTAGCTAGGCGATGCGTGGATAGCGGGTTGCGGATGCAAATGACGCATGCCAAACGAAATATAATTTGCATTAAATCCAACATGCGTCCATTTAATGTTGTTCTATCAGTAACAATAATAATATTATATTCATTGACATGTTTTCTTTTTAAAGTAAATGGGTAACGTTTTTAGTCATCTTTACACGATTTAAGAATTAATACCCCCGTCGCTATCACGAAACAAATTAACGTGTTCCCAGCTCGACGTTCTCTCTCCGAATGGCAGCGAGTCCAAAAATTTCGTCGCGCCTATAGTTGGAAATTATTTGCCGTTTCACTGATGTATCGCCTTAAGAAAATTTGTTCTTCGGAAAAATATAACACCAGATAAATTTTCATGTAGGTACCTATTCATATTATACCTGTATGTACTTTTCATTAATAAATAAAATAATATTATTATGTAATATGAAAAAATATGTGGTAACTCATCATGCGTTTTATGCCCCTTCAAATAAATAAATAAAATAGATAACCTAATATGACATGAAAAAAACATTACTATCTTGTCAATCGTATTGTATGAAAGTATGAGGCGCCGTAAACAGATAAGTACCTACCATTTTTAGGTGTCCCGGTTTGGGGCAAAAAATAAATGGTCACGTAAAGTATGGACCTAATAGTGAAAAAAGTGGCTGACATCCATTTATCGTAAAAACAAAATCTGTTAATAGAAACCTCCACTGTGTGGAGGCCCATATTATGATCTTATTAGGATCGGACATGGTTTAAAAAATATTTATAGACAATGCGTTCTGTCATTTATGTATGAATTGCGTCGTTTCAGTTTGCGCATCGATTGGTAAATATATTATTGAAAACCGAAGAAAATGCGCATGCCTATGTTGTCATTATTTTTCAATATTATATAATCTTACTAACTTTTTTGTCTCGCGTGCCATAGGTCCCATTTTTGTGACAATAATTTTCCACGGGAAAGACAAAAACACGTTTGATGCACGTACATTGGGTCTATTCTATACTCATCGACCGCTAAAGTGATAGATATTATCAAACTTAGGGTAGGTTTGTATCAAAATATTAGCACTTATTGTAACAATTACAATCAGTTGGTTGTAATTGTTGCAATAAATGCTATATTTTAACAGCAGCAAGAGAGGTGCTGTTAAAATGTAGCGCTTATTGCAACAATTACAGCCAACGTATTGTAATTGTTACAATAAGTGCTAATACTTTAATACAAACCTACCCTAAGTTTGATAATGTGTATCACTTTATCACTTTAGCGGTCGATAGGTACAGAATAGACCCACATGTCTCACTAATAATTATTAATTGAAATGTTTATTTTTAGTCATAAGTCACACTGTGTGATACCTCAGCCTACCCGATATACTAATTATTCACTGATGGGCGATAGCACGGTATATGCTGGAGACAATGTTCCATTATGGTCTTTTCTGAAGGTGGAGTGTGCTCCTGGTACGGCTCATAAATCTCATGCAATCACGTGTGGTGACAAGGGCGAATGGAGTGACAAGATACCTGTTTGCGAACGTGAGTATCCGAAACATAATTACAATGTCTGACCGCTATGCTGTAGCACGGGACATTGAAGTTACTCGAAAAATTAAGGTCATATGACATCATTGTGACGCATTTGTCGACCCTGCCGGAGTGAGCGCTCGTCCAGCGTACGGGCGTTCGGCGGAGCGTTGAGTGACGCGCGCAACTCAAACGTATAACCAGGGACGGCTCTTGTATAGGAGCAAATGTGCACTGATCTCCCAAATTATTATGTAATTAATATGTGCGTATTCAAATACCTACATTTATTCTAATACTTAATTAATGTAAACTATCTTTAATTTGTCGCCCGTCCGCTACGCGCATACACGTACGTGTATTTCTGGCGTATTTCAACAGGCCGCTGAGCTGGATGCCTGCATACATGTACGTCTTTCATAGTATTTGTTGAATGTTCGAAAGAGGATCTGTGCTGCCCGACCGTAGACGATTTTTTTTGCATGTTGCTGATATGTACCTCACTGAACGTACAATTCTTACCTTGCTTTGTGCAATGTTCTCCCTCCTAGTGCTTCAAGTATAACTAACAGATGTCGCGATTTACTGGCGCGTTTATAATAATATTATTGTACGTACGTATGAAGTAGGTAAAAGGTTCCCGCGCAGTATTTAAAAATACTAGGTATATTATTATTTCATACGTTATGGGGTAAATGCTCCGTTGTGTGATGCGCCATGTTAATATTGAATCAATCAAAATATCGATTAGAGTAATATTGTGATCATTATGTTAGGTACAGCCATCTCACTATACGAATACGATTTTATAATTATTTTCCATTTCAAAATTAAACAATTATTTTAAACTAAATAATTTTAATATAAATCTACAGCAAATTAAGTCAGTAACATAATACATAAAATATACCTACTTATACTTACTATTATTTTTGACGTTGAATGTCTTTCAAATCAGTCCCATTTGGAGTGCAATTCTGGAGTTGAGGTGTACAAAAGTAGCAAATTTTTAACACAAGTGATATCCCGTTAGAAAATTAATGATCCATGCCTAGTATTTATAAAAATGATACAGCGCGTATATGAGAATAATGTGGGATGACAAATGAGGATTTTGCGGCTTTTCTCAATGACACATGTCTAAAATACTTACATCAGTTACGATTTATGGAAGTTACGAGTGACAAACGTGGTAACTATGTCGGCATATATGAAGTGTAATTAGGTACAATAAAAATGGAAAAAAGTGTGTAGGTACCTATTGCCTTTTGCATCATACTTATCATACCAGAGGCTTGAAATTTGTAACTTTAGCAACAAAAAAATGCTGTCCGTGAATGTAAGCGTCATTTAGCATACGCCTACCTCCTCCACGAAGGCTATTACAGATTTTTTTTCAATACCATGAAAAGAAAAATGCATGTCTTTATTTGCACTCCCTAATTTTATTATCACCGGCCACCACTGCGTATAACCGTGTGTGAAAATGTTCATAGACAATGTCTTTTTTTTTGGTTGTACGTTTATACGATTATACGTTTGAGTTTCGCGCTCCGCTTAACGCTCCGCCGAACGCGCCTACGATGGACGGGGCATGAGTCATATAATCTTTGAGAAATTTACACTACTCAAATGGTATCGTTAACAAATTTCCCCATACACAAATAAGTGTGTGGGTCTCAAAGTAATGATGTGGGCTAATAATCTATGGTGGGCATGCGCATTATGTGCCTCGCGTCGATACGCGTATTGCGCATACGCCACAGTGAGATCATTATTTTGCGAGTGACTTCAATGTCTCGAATTACAGCATAGCAGTGTAGAAGTCACAATAGGGAAGGTATTAATTAAAATATCAAAGATAGTAAAGTTGACTAAGATAAATTTTCAATAAATATTTTACAGCACATATTTTATGATCATTCTTTTGTAAAACATCCACTCCTGGATGAAGGTCTCCCCTAGCTTTCTCCGCTATTCTCGAGCCGTAGTAACTTGCTGCCACGTACATCCACCAAACTTGATGATGTCGTCTATCCAGCGGGTTTTAGGGCGTCCATGTGGGCATTTAATGCCGATTATATACCACTGTATGACGGCATTTACCACTCGCCGAGAGTTTCCCATTGCTAATTTTAGCGACCTATATAACACCGTGTACTCTGCTTCCATATCCATTGGTTTTTTTTGTAATAATTACGCGTTATGTCCAACATGCACCTTCCCATGCCACATTGCGCTACTCGTAATTTTTAGATTTCTCTTACAATTATTGACGTGGGCCTTTATACTCTTCATCTCATGTTTTTTATCTCTATAATAAGTTGGCAATTCTAGATGCAGACCAGTAAGTTTTGTGTGGCTGCTAATTTTTCGGACCGTCCTCATCGGTTCCGGAAGGAGTGTACCTGCGAGAGAAAACACAGAATGGAATTGATTTGAATAGACTCACTGTCAGTGACGTAGATATAATCAGAATTATATATACGCACCACCCGAGTACAAAAACCCGAAAGCAGGATGCTCTCTGTAAAAAAAAAATACTATTTTAGTAAAAACGTTTACTGAATTTTCAAAATGTTACCTGACAACACTGCAAAACACTATTTTAAAATAAACTAATCTGATAGGAGGCTATGTCGTTGTATTAATTGTTCTAACAAATCTTATATGAGAGGCATATTTTATGAAATCGTAGGGTTGCTGCCAAATGTTGGCAAGTCAATAATTTAAGTATTTAGAGCTAACAACGGATTATGTGTCTATATATAAATATGTATGCTAGAAAAAAAGGTCATCCGATATATTATTATAACATACACATAAAGAAAAAAGAAATTAGCATCATGCATGATTTTAGAGGGCATGTCAAATTTCAAATTGCAATTTTTACTCCATAACATGATTTAGAGACTTACCAACCTTTGGCAGTAATCGTGGGGTTGCTGCCAAAAGTTGGTAAGTCGATAATTTAGGTATTTAGAGTTATATGTGTGTCTATTATATATACATTTTTTTCTAGTATTTAAAATGTTTATATATTATATAAATATGTATACTAGAATTAAATGCAAGGTCATCCGATGTATACAAAATGCACATAAAACACAAGAAATCAGTATTATGCCTGATTATAGAAGGCATGTCAAACTTTAAATTGAAATTACATGAATTCGAGACTTACCAACTTTCGGCAGTAACCCCACGAATGTATAAAATATTTTACAAAATATATAATTTTTTGTCAAAGATATTTGATCTAATACCGGCGTATGCAATGAAAATAGTCACATTCATTCCTCACTATGGCATCTGGATCCTTATGCTATAAAAAAGGCGACTATCGACCGCTAACGTGCTAACGTGATAATGTGTTAGTATTTATTTCATACATTTTGTATTGAAATATTGTAAATTGTAACAATCAGTTAGCCGTCTAATCAGTCAACACTGTGTCTCTCTTGCTCCCGCTCTAAATTTTAAACAGCCAAGGGGCATGCCGTTAAAATATAGCATTTATTGTAACAACTAATAACAACTTATTGTAATTGTTACAATACGTGCTTATAATTCGATACAAAGATACCTTAATTAGCGGTTTTAGCGGACGAAAGCAGCCTTTTGTATAGAATAGACACGCTGGCCTTGGAATGAAAAACTTTATTGTGTTCCAATTCGTACTTCTTGAAGAGAAGTAATTTAATTTCTCATTGTGATTGCTTCAGCTAGATTATTTAAAACAGGTGTTCACAAATTGTGTCCCGCGGGCCAATTATGTCCTGCGTGAATTTTTGATGTGTTCCGCAAGATTTATGTTAAATCTGTATTATTTTTCATATCGAATATTAAAAATTACATATATAATAATACATTACATACTGAATGGTCAATACCAGACATTTTGATATTTTTGTATGCGAATGTTGCGAAGTGAGTGGGGTTTGGCTCATGCACAGTCACAGGCACGCCGCTGCTATAGTTGTGTTAACTCATAACTCAAATTTTACCGGTTCTGTTGAAACATATAACCCAGGGAACTCAGAAATAATGGGAACTGAAATACCTAACGGGTAAGGCGATAGCAGGTAAGCGACTCGACTAAGAATCCGGGTTAAACTTACACACGTGTCAAGAATACATTATACGTCTGACACCCCTGTGCGGCTTCAATTGGAAGTTATTAAAATTAACATCGGTAATCAACAACGAAAGTTCACGGAAAGAATGTAATCTATAATAATCATTAAATTATTAGTTAGTTGCAAAGTATATCAAAATCAAATGTAAATAAAAACAATACCTCCCACGGTGGCAACATAATAAAACAATTCACTTGTAAAGTTTTTTTTGTGCCCACAGAAATGAAGGTAAACCGGCAATGTTTAATCGGCTTAAATTTTTTTTTTCTGCAGCCCTTGGTTACACCTGGCATTTCTTTTCGCCCCAGGTATATGTTGAACTTTGGACCTAATCGCTACCCCAGGTATATTGCTTTCAAAATAACCTGCTTTCTCTTGCCTTAATAACGACCCAAGGTTTACTAAGTATGGTTCAAAATTTTGTAAAAATTAAAGATTACATTTCCGCGCCGTCGAAATGTTATACCTACCTAACTTACCCTTTCGCGTTACGGTATTGTTTTAAAAAAAAAATATTTCTTTAGGCGTCCTTTAGATACGTACCTCTTAGGTTTTGTTTTGTTTTGAATTACGACTTTAAACATTAATCCTACGTGACCAGCCTCTATCTCGCTTATCTGGTAATTTGTACATTTTTTTTGTTAATTAATAAAAGTACAGAGCACTTTTACTTGACCGAGCGGCGATAGACGGACATTTGGCTTAGCGGACTATAAGAAACATGAATGTTGCATCCATAGCTTTGCTCGTACTTAACCCTAAAGTGGAGGTATCACGTCGAATACTAAAAACTGCTCTCGTTTATATGCATTTACGCTCATTTAATGTCGGTGTATTTATATTACACACACTATTGCACGTGCATAATGCTTGCTTCATTTTCGTAGGACACTCCTGCATCAACATGCGGCGTATTGAATATATCCTATCGGTATTCTATTTATTATCTGTTCTATGATATAGCCCCAAATCAAGGAGTGTGAAGCCGAAGTAAAATATATAAGTTTACATATTATTTAAATAATATTTTTTATTTGTTTGCCTTATGTTTTTTAAAAACAGAAAATATTTACAAAAGAAGGCGCGGCCCGCTAACTATTTTTGATTTCAAAATTTTCCCTTTGACAAAAAAGTTTGTGAACCCCTGATTTAAAGGGATTGGACTTTTTTATTTGATTACGCAGTGTGTAAGATTACTAAGGACCTCTAGCAATATAGTCGTAATACAAAGGATCCAATTTTACTGAAAATATAAGACACATTTAAATTAATATATGTAAATCAGCACACTACTTAATCCATATTGATAATGTAAGAAATATATAACCAATAAAAAAAATTGAAAAATCTATTGGTTATAATATATTTCTAAGTATTTTCAAATTATGCATGTTCAATAAAATGAATGTTATATTTTTCGAGTGAATTATTCGTTGAATAAAAAAATAGTTAACTACATATTTATAGTAAAGATATTATTAATAAATATTAGTAAAGATATTTTTGTTAAAAAAAACTTATAAAATATTGTAAGTACAATATTTGTATGGTTCTTTTATCATCAAAAAGATTATTTAATAATTCACAGTTTCAATGTATTTTTTTTAATAATTTTAAAAGTGGTATTACTACACCATTGATACGGCTTACAATGTTTCTTTCAAAAATATTCAAGGCTTTTTCATTTACCCAGTTAATATCCAGGTTTTCGAGATAAGCATAGGTTTTACAGTAAGTATAATAATTGTGTCCAACGTTAGTTTTAGATTATTGCGACCCCCCAGAGTCGCTGACGGTGAAATTTAAATGCTTCATTAGGACGTCGGCAGGTCCAGTTGAAAACGAGTGTGACAGAAAATTACCCTCTGGATCAACGGTTTCCTTCAGTTGCCAGGAAGGACATAAATACGAAAATCCCAGGCCCATGAGACGTCTTAATTGCAAGAATGGCTTTTGGGACAATACCATGCCGGAGTGCAATCCAGGTACGTATCCGGATATTTTTACGAATGCAATTAACCGTTGTAGTATGTCAACTTCATATTATAAACACTTACATATTACTACTTACTTATATAAGTAGAAAGGAACCAACTAATATTTTTAGGTATTTTGAGTTATGAGTGGGAACCTGTTCAAAAAAATCCAAATTTCAATTTGCCAAAAAAATCCAAGTTCAATTCAGTCTAGCTTCCATTTTATTTACATTATTTTCTTTTTGCTTAACGGACAAATGAGGCGTCTAATTCCAAAAAGCGATAAGTACACATTTGGTCAAAATTGAGAAAAAAAATACGCACGTATTGTTTGTATAATTTACACCATATGTATTGATCTATAAATTCCATAACGCAACCTAACCCTACGAAAAAAAATATTTTAAGTCTCGATTTATTACAAAAAGTCAACTAATAAGGGAACGTTCAATATTGAAAAGGGCGTCTCCCATGCTGTAGCATCTGTTAAACTCATGACAGTGCCACCGAAATATGTGCCTTATGCGGAGTGAATTAAAAAGTGAGGTACAAATAGCGCTGCATACAATTTTATTTTGCCTATATTTAATACATTTAAGAGTTAATAGGCTGAAACAAATTGCCATTTGGTTCTAATTTCGACATAGAATACAACGTAAAAATTGAAGTTTGAAACATAAAAACGTTGTTTCCCGAAAATATTGAATTGTGGACTTGTCGCTTTTTGTAATTAGACGCCTCAAATGTTCTAAAACTCAAATTTTCTGTTATGAAAAAAAAACCAACTGCTAAGAGCGAAGCCACACTGGCGCTGCGTCGCGAGACCGCTGTACTCCGACTCGGGACTATTTCGGGAAACAACGTTTTTATGTTTCAAATTTCAATTTTTTGTTTTAACGTGAGATTATCAATTAAAATCAAAAGATTACAATCCAGACGTTTAGTTTGATAAGAAAAGTAGACTCAAAAAATATAATAAAAAGAGGCATGCAACAGTGGGGCGATAAAGCAAACCTTTATCAAATGCATTTCTAGACATTCATTATGCTGCTTATTATTACTTGGTGTTGTTAAGCATAGTGAATCAAAGACAGAGTCGCAAAACTACGGGGCTATAACCATGACTTGAAACTTGTACGTATGCAGTTCGCCGTATCGCACTTCATCGTGAAATGTTGTATCGGAAATATATGAACGTATATTAAAGACCGTCCAACCTCTTTAGGTCGTATAGTACTGACATGAAATTCATGTCTAAATAAAACACGGTTCTTGTCGGTTTACACTTTGCAGGAAGCCAGCGGCAAACAAATTTTGAAAATACCCGATATTCTGGATTATTTATTAGATTAGATTAGGTTTTTATTCTTGAATTCATGAATTTTGCCAAAATCAGCTATGGAAATTGAATTAGGGTTAATATTGAATCTAATAAAATCGGAGACCGTTAAGTATACGGTCATCTCTTTCCGATAAGAAAGCTCACGGCGAACTTGGACACGGTGAAATGTTTTACATACAATTTACATGTAACCGGCTATTAATAACACCGTAGCATGCGTCACCGCAAGATGTTGTATCAGATAAATAAGACCATAAATAGTATTGAAATCAAATTCATATCTAAATAAAACCCACCTGAATACAACAGAAAGACATAAGAAAAAAGGTTGGTATGTAATTCAGCTATTGGGCACATCAAATTGTCCGACCTGGTCACCAATTTTGTAAAATACCTACTGCGAGAGTGAAGATATCTTTCCTTAGATTATTCGGCAGTTTTTCTCTCCCATCTGCACACTCCTTGTGGGTACGGATGACCTCTGTAACTGTAACAGCTTCTAAACATTCCTAGCCGTAAATAACTGCAGATGTATCACATTCCTTTCCTTGGGCCCTTCTGACACCCCTGTTACTTTACTATTACTGATTGTAATATGACATACAAAGCTCTATACGACGTGGTCCACGACAGCCTACCTGACATCTACAATTCACCTTTATACAATTAGAACGTTTGCATGCATACACTGAATAGTAGACTTCAATATGCTAATTGTATGTGTAATTTTACACATAAGTCAATACAGTCGAACTTGGTTATTAAGAAGAAGATGGGACCAACTGAATTTGCTCGTTATAAGCGGTTATATCAGAGAATAGGGATTTTTAAATGAGCGGTTACATAATAAAAAAGGTTGAAAATAAAAAATCTGAAAACCATTCTAAAAATCCCCGAAGCAAGCAAACTACAAAAGAAGTTACCTACGGCCTTCACAAACCTTGGATTTTTCAACCATTTGCTTGGATACTTTTTCATTATTGTCGGCAAAAACAACAATTAGGTAGGTACTTAGACACTTAACTAGTGTCATAAACGTAATCCGTCCCCGGCGGCATGCTGTCCAATCGGATTTTATTGCTTAGGGTCGAAATGTTTTTAACGATCGACACACTAACAGTATTTTAGCTCGGTATATCCGATAAGTTGCTCGTTATAACAGTGAATAAATGTATGGAGAAAATCATAAACCAAAATGTCAGCGAATGTTTCCTCATTACATCAGAGATCTCGCTATGTCCGAGATCGTAATAACCGAGTTCCACTGTATATACGTTACAAATATGATTGTCGGTAAGTATTTTTTTTAAAAATCCGATTATTCGAAATGAATAATCACCTTTGATACAATTTTGATTTGTCCAAATCTATATTTACTACTAGATTTATGTTAACAATGCATCTTTATCCAACATCTGTCAGTGTCATCACTGTTTCAATTTTGTAAGTAGGGAACCCACTCGTTATGCCTTAAATGCTATGCGCCTGAAAATCGGTTATACGGTGGCGGCTCGTCGATTATGCACTGCGTAACTGCAGCACCCTTAAGCAAATTGAGAAAAATGTAATATCATAATATACATAAAAAAATTATGTATATTAAGTATATGAAAATATCAATATTATTTAAGCGTGTTCAGCTCGCCCGCGTACCCATACATCCAATAATTATTATACAACAAATATAATGTTTGATTTTAATAATTTTGATGTTATTTTAATAATTTTGACCCGCAGATATTATATCCACGAGCCGCCACTGACTTATGATATAACGCATGAGTCCACTTATTTCCATAAGTAAGGACCTAGTTAGTTAGCACATGTGATTTTATAAGCGCACGGGTAACACCAACTGTATATCGCTTTTTGAAATAACTTATCGGTGGGTACATTTATTAATATAAGTATATTTTCGGATAATATTATTTTTTGTTCTTTTCATTTATTTTGTAATTAGTACTCTGGGTAGCTGCTTATTGAAAATAAATTAATATCTTCTGTTTCACCCTCCAGATTGCGGGATAACAAGATCAAGGTTGGGAATAATTGCTCTAATCTATTTAATGTAGGGTACATACCTATATATTGACAATTGATATAAAAACATATATATGTATTACGTGCTTCAGATTGCGGGACAATAACACCACAAGGGAAACCAAACGTAATTGGGGGACAAAATGTTACCACCAGAGGAGAGTTCCCTTGGCATGTTGCGGTATACACTCGAAAGAATCGAGAAGACTTTCCGCCTAAATATGTGTGCGGGGGAAGCATCATAAGCAGAAACCTTGTCATCAGTGGTATGTTGAAAACATATACAAAAGATATATACCTAATAAGTATCACTTTCTAAGCATTATTTTAATTTAATAAGGTACCTACTAATACCAAATAAACCCCTCCCGAAAGAATGTCTAAAATTCCGCATCAAAAATCTAGTGTAAAATAGAAACAACCCCATCCATTAAAAATTGACCAGCCCTGACTTACAAATAAATACTTTGCAAACAAACGCGCTTTTTCAGTGCCCTTTCAAACCGAAATCATGGGTACCTGCCATCTCCGAGGTAGCAAATAACATTCAACATTGAACGCCCAAGACATACCCAAGCCAAATTTACCGTTAAAGTTGCTGAGACGCTAACAGTTTGTCAGCCGGTTCGCACATCACAACTCGCTTCGTGTGCCTGACCGCCATAAATCAAAACTTCCGAGAACGGGCGGCCGGTGTTGGATGATACAACCTCGCACATCTGCCTAGCGACATCGACATTTGCCGCATCGCGGCTGCTCCTAACGCGGCGACAGTCTGGAGAGAAATGGCCGATTGTGCGGCTGTGCGCATCCGCGGAGTCGATATTAGCCGATATCGACATGCAGGTTCTGACCAACGCAACTCGACGCATGCGGCAGCGTCGCAGCGTCGCAGTTGCATCGGCCAATCTCCGAAGCTCCATTTGATAACGTTTGTTTCTTGGTTTACGATGACGTCACATCGACGAATTCGTCGTAAGACGCATGCGGTGAGTTCTGATGTGCGAGTCCTCCCTCTGCGCCTCGCCCGCATTTGCCTTCCCCACGATCGTGGATGCGTTTAAAAAAAATATTAGGAAATTAGTACCAAAATGACCAGCAAATCGAGATAAACAGCACCTACCTAGCGACTGACGCCTGGGACAATAGGTTTTACTAATCTTAAATTACCGCGCGCATTTCGCCTCGCAGTGCAAATAAAACCTTCTACATACATTATCGTGTGATCGTGTGTGCTAAGCAAGATCGAAATATATAAAAAGTGACCCGTGTAACCTAATACAAAATGAGTACCGTAAGATACCTAAAATTAACCAACCATCAAAGTGCCAGTGCCGTGCAAAAGTGAAAACTCCCGTCGAATTGTTTTAAAATAATGTAATAAAATCAATGCTTGTCCAATTGTAGTAAAATATGACTGCGTGGAGTAAACAATTTAAAAGTTCTGCATTATTAATTTTATACTTTTGCCAATATCAACAACATCAGTTGAACATGTACCTAACCGATTTTTTTAACGGTATATGTTCAAACACGCGCGTTACCATGATCTTACTCCCTACTTCATTTATCGCTTGTCAATTTATGGCTACGGCCGTATGTTGTAGCTTAACCACTGAGAATTTCCAATAGAAATAGCGTATTTCAAAAAAATTCTACCTTATTCTTAGGTCAATAATTATTATAAAGCAAACATTATTCGTAAAATGTTTATCACATTTGAATGGTCAAAAACATAGCTTATAATCAATATCTTTAGAATTATCTTCAAATGTGTAAATCTTCCCCATTTTTTGAATAATAAAATGCCTGTCAAATTTGGGATCACAAAGATTATAAAATATAATTTTTTATCGTAAATATGTCACAATTATAATGTTAACATTAATTTTACTAATGGTTTTGTAAATGCGTTTAAAAATTAATAAATCTAAAAAATATTAACACCACTGCACATGGATGTACCGAAATATGACTATATTCTAAAACATTAGACCGAGAGGTGTAAAAGAATACTATTTCATGTAATAAAAATACTTTATGCAGTCATCAAATGTTGAAAATAAATATATAGGATAATAAGGCTTCAAAATAATATAAATAGATTATCTACAACGTTTAAGGAATGTCCAGGATCATACTATGAAAATAGCATAAAAGCTCCACTTTTCACCCACGCTGAGAATGTGGGCCGTTTATGATTTTTTTGTTTTTAAATATCGTCGAAAGTGTTATTTTGTATTTAAATTCTTATTATGGTATTTATTATTATTTTGTATTACACCTAGACATACCTTATTAATATTATGTTTGTAAAATACATCGTGAGTTATGTTTACATTGTCGTATTTATCATTTTTATAGCAATAATAGGCACCTATAAGGTAATTTTTTTTTTTTTAGAATTATTAATAACCATATCCTTGCTTTTTCGTACAAGGTGGTTGTTAGTAATTTTGAACAATCACAAACACCCAGGCTTTGAGAAAAACACATAAATGTTTTTGTCATGACCGGGAATTGAACCCAGAACTCCCGGGTGAAAGGCCACCGCCTTACCCACTACACCACGAGAGCCGCCCCTATAAGGTAAATTAGCTACCTTCTTTAAAACCAAGTCGTTTTTATCAATGCTATTATAACGGTTACTAATAAAATATGATAATGTCATTACTAGCCTTAGGATTCTTAGGTATTAAAATATTTTTTTTGAGTGGCCTCACAACAAAGTATCAAAAATATCTATCTGTTTCGGACAATTTTGAAACATTTAACCGCTATTTGTTAGCATCTATTCTTACATATTTTTGGATAATTACATATTCAAGGTTTAAGCACATATTTTCACATAAATACGAAATTTCAATTTCAAAACACAAAAGTGTAAATTTTTGACTCGGCTTCTCCGCGCTTATGTGTTTGGAAGTGAGATGGAATAAGGAACAGGCAGGGTAGGTTGGTTTGACTCCCAAATGAATAACTCAGAATTTGGTGCGTCAATGAAATGAACTCTGGTTTTATTATCTCCTTCCAAATAAATATTGATTGAATTATTACAGGCAAGTTTACAGATTATAATTTAGATGAGTGAAATCACGAGTATGCGTTCGGTGAATTGCAAGATCGGCCGGGCGAAGCTGAACGATAACCTTACGGTTAAATCTTTGATAACTGAATGATTCTGTCGATTTCTTCTACTGAGCGTTTTATAATCATTCGATACAATAGAAGATGCTGCTATCAACTACTTGAATATTTTGATAATCATGCTTTATTGTGTAATGCATGATTCGTTTCGTAAAGTATAAACAATTGATTTTAAAACAATTATGCAGTTTTAATAATTGGACAAGGTTGATTTTGATGATAGGAAGTCACTGTGAGGGAACAATGGTGGTTGCTTGTCCAGCAGGATTGCCTTCGGCCTCCTATAAACGTAGTCTGTGTCGCTTCCATTTTCGATCAGCAAATTTTTAATAGTCGCGTTGGGATGGTTTATCATGGACTTGTAGAATTTCTTCGACAGTTTCATGATATGGTCGTGGATGGTTTATATTTTAAGGTCTTTGTAGAGTGTAGTATTGCGTACTAACCACGGTGCGTTTGTGATTTGTCTCAATGACTTGTTTTGTATGGTCTGAAAGACTTTAGTGTGCCTAGGGTTTGCGTATGCCCATATGGGGCTTGCGTAGGTGATTAATGGCCTGGTGATTGCTGTGTAGAGCAGAAGTTTTGCTCGAGTAGACAATTTACTCCTGGGACCCATTATGGGTCGAAGTCTTGAATGGACTATTGCAGCTTGGCGTTTTTTCTCTAGAATATGTTTGTTAAACGTGAGTTTCCTGTCTATCGTTAGACCTAAGTACTTAACCGACTTATCCTATGGGATTTTGTGGTTATGCATTTTGAGATTTTCCATTTTAGAGACATACCTATTCGGATGCTTGGCAAAGTGAATGGCCGTGCTCTTGGATGGATTAATCTGAATACGCCATTTGTCGCACCAGTTGGAGATCTGGTTGCCGCTTTCTGGACTTGTTTGATCTATTTATTGAGATTGAGCGATTTGCCAAGGATAGCTGTGACATCTGCGTATTGTGCTACGATGGTCGAGCTACCGTAACTGTCGATGGGGATCGATATGTCTTTTGTGTACAGGTCGTACAGGGTGGGACCTAACACGGATCCTTGTGGGACTCCGGCTGTGGGTGTTTTAGTGGTGGATCTAATTCCGTTGATTTTTACATTAAAGCTTCTATTCCGAAGAAAGGAGCTTATCATGTTGATCATGGCTATGTCGAGTCCTGATTCATCGAGTTTAACTATGAGACCTTTGATCCAAACCTTATCAAAGGCTTTTGCTATGTCTAAGAAAAGTCCTGTTGTGAAGACTTTGTAATTGAACGCTTTGGTTATGTATTCAATAACCCTAAGTAGCTGATGGTTGGTCGAGTGTCCTGCTCTGAATCCGTGTTGGATTTCTGGGATGAGGTCTGCTTCATCGATCATGATTTGAAGTCTGCGTTTTATGACTTGTTCAAAGATTTTACTTAAGGTAGGTAGGAGGCTAATTGGTATATGGTTTTCTGGTCAAGTCAGGTCTTTGCCGGGTTTTGGAATGAGGACTATATCCGCTACTTTCCAGGCTGCTGGAAAATAGCGGTTAAGCCACTTAATGAGGCAACCGATTTCCATGACCGTGGCCTTCGTTAGAGGATTTGGAGGAGGATCTGACCTCTTATTGTAGATATCTCTGGCTTTTCTAGTGATTTGTCTAACATGATTAACTATGTTCGAATTGTTCCTGTCTATTATGTTTGGAGAGAATTGTTCTGCTAGGCTAATTGCAAAAGCTTCGGATGAATATACTGGACCGTTAGGTCCCTGGATATGAGTTATCTTTTGTTTATTATGTCTTAGAATTTTAGTTATGGACCAGTATGGTGGGCTGCCCTTAATTAGATTGCTAACTTTTTGGCACCAGCTGGCGTCATCAAGTTCTGCGAGTTATTTTCTGTCATATGGGTATCAAACTGTTGTATATGGCTTTGGATGTGTGGAGTTTTAGCTCCTGCCACTTCTTGTGTGCTAATTTTTTTTCTCTGATTTTATCTTTGAGGCGCTGTGGTATGTCTGGGGGGAAAATTTGAAGCATTATTTTATTAGTAATAAAGCGTTTTCTGTTTGTGAATAAATAATAAATAAAACTGTTAAAATATATATTGGGATTTATTGTAATACTTACTTACTAAAATTTTTAGTACCTCATTATGAAATTTTAATAACATATTTTCCAATTATAACTACATATTTTAGGTACCTATTATTCATTCTTTAGCACCTAAAAATCTTAAGCCTAGTCATTACCATAGGGTATTTTCTTGTTTACATGTTAACTTGAGCTGTCGTGTGAGCATAGACAAAAATATAATACAAACTCTTCTTCTTCTTTCTTTTTCTTCTTTGGCCATATCCGCCCCTTAACTGGAGCATATGGACACCACGCGGCGCCTCCAAGAATCCCTGTTGCTCGCCAGTCTTCTTGCTTCGTTCCAGGTCAAACGCTGGTTTGACCTGGAACGCTGATCCCGTAGCTCCGCCGTATACACTCTGTAGATTGTATTTAGCGGCCTTCCAGGTCGCCGGAATCTGGTCGGCTTGAAGAACAGGCAAGCCAGGTTAAAGTTATCTTCTGGCATCCGCAGCACGTGGCCGAGCCAGGTTCAACGTCGCCTCTTCACTTTCAGCGTGATGAGAGACTGCTTGGTGCGTTCTCTTATTTTCTCGTTGCTTCTAAAGTCATACCACTGCACACCCAGTATTCGTCGCAAACATCTGTTTTCGAAGCTCAGTATACGGTTGCTCTGAACCTTCGTAAGGTGCCATGATTCGCTACCGTAAAGCAGCACCGTCAGAATGCAAGCGTCGAATAGGCGGCATTTGGTTTTGACCGAGTACAATCGTGAGTCCCAGACATTCCGCATCGAGTTGAATGTTGCTCCAGCCATTCCCATTCGGATAGCGAGCTCTTTCTGCAAAATGCAATTTCCCGTGATGTGTACCCCCAGGTACTTGAAGCTGTCGATGCTTTCGATGTTTTGTCCATCGCTAATCAGAGGGAAACCTGGATCAGGACAGGACGTTGGTTTTCTTCGCGTTGATTTTCAAACCAGCGCGAGAGGATTGTTATGCAACCTGTCGATTGTCTCTTGAATGCCCTCGATTGAGTTGTCGAATAGGACGCCATCATAAATGTCCGCCCAATATTTTCATTGCATTATTGGACACCGTTCGAAGCACTATACTTACTTACTTTTTAAGCAATTTCATGCGTTTTCAAGCAGATTTTCATATTTTATGATACTGATTCGTTCAAAAATTGCCCTTCTCAATGAATGAACTCATAAAGTTCGGTGGATGTACGTGACAGCGAAAAACTAAGGCGCGAGAATATCCGAGGAAGCTAAGAGAGACCTTCATCCAGCAGAGGATCGACCCTGCCTGATAATGATACCTATAGTGTCTTCAACACTCGTATAATTTTATAGATGTGACAATAAAAAAAATTGATGGCGTCTATTGACACATAATATATTACAATCTTCTGCGCAGGTCCACGCTTCAGTTGTTTAGCTATAACGCATTGTCGGGATCAGTGGCGGCTCTAGCATATTTTAGTAAGTGGGGTCAGATGGCGTGAAATATCATATGAAATACATATTATATGTATACCTAATTAATGTCAATCAAAACGTATATTCTATTTTTATTAATATTTTGAATTCTAACATTAATTGTGTGTACTTAAGTGATTTATTTTGTATAGTAGCTGTTGCTTTAGATTCTATAAATAATTCAAAGAAAACATACCTTTTGTAGCTATTACTTCATCTTCATATGCCTCCTGTGTCCGAAAGAGTCTTATAATTAAATTCTACTCTTCTATTTTTTAGTTTGGCGAACCGGTCAATCACTTTGTTGTTGAAATCAGGAACGGACTTGATGAATTCGTCTACTATTGATAACATGGAAAGCGCATTCAGCCGTTCCTCACCGATTGTATTTCTTGAAGATGTTTTTATACGTTTCAGCGTCGAAAAACACCTTTCTGATTCTGAAGTCGTCATTGGTATCGTGATAATAATTTCTAAAAGTTTGGTGACTTCAGTAAATATCTCTTTTACATTATTCTCGTCCAATGACGCTAAGAGACAAGCGGCGGATTTTACATCACTAGTGAGTTCGTCATGTCCATACAGAATTTGTAATTCTGTTCTTAATTTATTTTTAAGTAGAAATGGATAATATTTAACCGCTATATCAAAATCTTTATCGGGAAATTTTTTTGAAAAATCTTTGAAAAATCTCACATCCACCAATCTTGCAGCGGTAAGATGGTCAATATTTGAAAATCTATCGCTGATATGCACAACAATGACATCGCATCCTTCTTTCATCACGCGCTTCAAATCACTAGCGGAAAAATTTCTTTTACATGTTAAATCAGCGTAGAGGTCTCCCAATTCATCCGTTTTCTCTCTTATTTTTAATATGGCTGCTTTAAAGTGTGTTATAGCTAAGTTTGCTGAAATATTATCTATGGAAACTTTTTGAAGTTTTTGAAATAAAATGTCAACTTCCGGCATAACTTGCGCGAAAAATGAAAGAAGGCAGCAGAATAACCTATCGTATAAAAGATTTAAGAGTCCACATGCTTCACTTAAAGTTACTGCATCCCACCCTGGATCTTCTTGAAATTTAAAAAAACACTCCCGCATCTCATTCAAATTTTCATAAACAGTGTTTATCATACGCCCAGAAAAATTCCACCTTGTTGCGCTAGGTCTTGGCATCCTCTGGTTCACAACATTGTCTAATAAACAGGTGCGTTTCGTGGACACTGAGAAAAATGATGAGAACCCAGAAATATTACCGAAGAATATTTTTAGTTCCTTGTGTGTTTTCGAACACAGTTGCTGCATTACAAGGTTCAATTGATGAGCGTAACAATGCACAAAATGTGCGTATGGGAAATCAACCTTAATCTGTGCCTGCACACCATTTAAATTTCCTTTCATTACTGCCGCCCCATCATAAGTTTGAGCTATCAATTTCTCGCGATTGATTCCACATTCACTCAGTACTAACTTTATTTCTGCTGTCAGGCCACTGGCCGATTTATCCACTAGTTTAGAATACTGCACAAATCGTTCAGTAACAGTCCCAAGTTTAGTAATATACCTTAATATTATAACCAACTGTGCTTTACAAGAAACATCGGTTGTTTCATCCGCTTGGATTGAAACAAAATTCGTGGTAGATATCTCCTCTTTGAGGAGTTCTCTATATAAATCGTACATGCAGTCTAAAAGCTCATTTTGAATTGTTTTTGAAGTCCCTTTAAATGACGGCGAATTTTCGTAATAGTTTTTTAATATTAGATCATCTTCACATAGTAACTGGAACACTGAGCGAAACACTCCCGGCTTCAAGGATTCGGAAGTCTCATCGCGGCCACGGATTCCAATTTCGCACGAACCACAAAGTCTTAACACAGAAATTATTTTTGAAAGTACATATCTATTTTTGTCAACTTCTTGATTATGGCGTTGAATATTACGCCTATATACACTGTCTAATTTTTCAACAATGTTTGATTTACCAAAAAGTTTTAATGTCACAGCATTTTTCATGTGAGACGACGAAGTTTCGTGTGAAGTTAGCCTCTCTGATAAATGTTTTAAATCTGAATAACCAGATTGAGCCCAAACAGTTTCACCACCAAAAATTAAACAAGGAAAACAAAATAGTCTTTTTAAGGATACACTTGCAGTCAACCACGTTTTTTTAGTAAACCATTCCGATTTAAATGTCAATTTTTTTTTTGGTTTCACTAGTTCATACACAATAACTAAATCACTAGGTTGATGAGGCCCTAATCGTTTCACTTCTAGTTTATCTTCAAATGTCAATGTACTGAACTTATATTTCAATAAATAATCCACCTCATTCATCATAGTACCTACTTAATATTATTTATCAAAATTATTTTAGTAACGTGAGATGAAAACTATCTACAAATTTCAAAAATCAAATCTTAATCAAACTTCACAATACTAATAGGGAGTATGTATTAACAAATATAATTTAAAACATATTTAAATATATGGATGACCGTTAATCACTGACGTCTGACTGGCAAACTAAAACAACTTGTGACATATGTTGTATTATTATAATAATAATAATATGTACGTCAACTTTTACCTAGGTACTAACATTTTTTATGTAGGAGTGGGTATTTCTAGTGGCGACCCTTAGCCAGCACCAATACATGTACAGCGAAACGTGCATATGACGTGCTTAATGCTCTACACAGTCTCATAATTGCATTGCTTGCATAAATATTTGTTTTGATTTGACGGGGTCAATTCCAGACGGTCCCGGCTGCAAGGGAACTCGAAAAGTTCTCAGAACTGTGACCCGACATTATCGTTGTACGTACCTGCTACGTAGGTAGACTGAAGCATTAACAGGGTTGCGCCACGAAACAAGAATTAGGGATGGGTAAACGGTGCAAATAAAATATATACTTAATTAATTTATACAAAATCAATGTATTATGGTAGGAACGTATAACATGACTATCAATTGAATATTGATTATAGAATGATGATGAGGGGACCGGGGTCTGTCCCCTAGGTACCCAAAGGAAGAGCCGCCCCTGGTCGGGATACATTGCTGTTTTATTTCAGAGGTATTGTGACGTTGGATATTCTTTAGATTGATGATAGTGAATTAGGGCATTTATGTATGGAATATACATACCTACCGCAGAGTAGCTACGTTCGGTGTTACTACTAATAAAATAAATAAACAGTATTTGTTAGTTCTATTAATTAAATTTATACAGATACAAATATTAGATATTATACATTTATAGTATTTATACAAATAATTTGCCATAGAAACCGGAAGTTACTTATCGATAAGTTTCATTTATGGGTTTATAAGGCAATATTCAGTGCACTGCACAAAGAGATGCGAAATAGTAAAATGTATGCTTTTTATTTGACTACACATTAATTTGTTTTACCCTCTCATCGAAAAACTGGCCAAGAAGAATAGATAAATAAAAATATCAGTTTGATACGTCTGGTTAGGGATTGCAATACCGAATGAATGTGTCAATACCGGTATTCGTCAAAATATATAATAGAAAAAATAAGTACCTATCAATCAATAGAACTATTAAAATGTATTGTAAACACCACCTATTAATTATTGTATAGCAACCTAAAGTACCTACCTTCATTCATTATGGTAACCTTTATATATAGGTATATAAGGATCATATTATTTTTGAACTGCTAATTTTTACAAATACTATAAGTCCGGGTATAGTAAAATCTCTCTGAAATTCAACGTTTGTAGTATGTACTATCAATCAGTGGCGGCCGGTGGTCTTCAAAATAGCATTTTCTGGTAGTGCGCAATGGTTAACCTTTTATAAAGAGAAGATCTTCTTCTTTCACCCTGTCACAACCCATCATTGGAGCATAGGGCAAGCACAAGTTTGCGCCACTTCCCTCGGTCCATCGCCAACTCTTGCGCCTCCCGCCATGTCAGACCTGCAGCACGTAGGTCGCTTTTGTGGCACCGCTGCAGAGTGAGGGAGGGCTGGCCATGGCAACGGAACCCTTGAGGCTGTGCCATAAGGGTACGAAGTGTCACACTCTTTGGCGGCATCAGGAACACGTATCCTAGCCACGCAGAGGTCGTAAGGCGTTTCTTCATGATTACTTTAATCATCGAAGGCCATAAGCTTAAGATACTCGTAATATCTTAGTGTAAAATGACTGAAACGTCGAACTTCCCAGAAGGTAAATTAAATATGTCTTTGTTTATTTATTCTATTTCTTAAAAAAGTTTTTGAACACGTAGAATGATTAAATATCAATAAAGAAATATAAATGTCACCGTTTATGGCTTTACGCTCCGAACAATGCGTCAGCCAAACGCCTGGGTAATTCACTTTGTTAAAAGTGCAAAGCAGTATGTTTATTTTTTTAAATCTCACATTATTATTAATTTATGTGAAATTATAAAATGAACTAACATTACGTGGGTAATATTTATATTGTAGATCAACGTTCATTCGACCTCAGTTTTATTTCTGATCTGATCTTTAAAGGTTGTTTCTAAAGGACACGGCATAGTTATGGATGAAATGGAAAAATATTTGTCATCATGGATCGACGACCAACATCAAAAAGATGTCCCTCGGAATATTTCAATTATTCAAGCGAAGGCTCTTAGTTTGTACAAAGATTGGAAGGCTGGAAAAATAAGATTCTAACACGATTTTTCAAGCAAGTAACAGTTGGTTTATATTAAATTCACTGGAAAATTGGCTGATGCGGATAAAGATGCTGCAAAAGAATTAATTTCCTCATTATCCAAAATTATTGAAGATGGAGAATATTCCTCTAGCCAAATATTTAATGTAGATGACACAGGTTTATTTTGGAAAAAAATGCCTAGTCGTATATTCTTATCTAAGGAAGAATCAGTTGCCCCAGGGCATAAACCTTCTAAAAACCGATTGAAATTGCTTCTTGGTGGAAACTTGGCTGGTGATTTAAAATTGATGCCAATGTTAATTTATCAACCAGAAAATCCCAGAGTATTGAAAGGGAAGGATAAAGAATTGCTTACAGTCTTCTTCTTCTTCTTTCACCCTGTCACGTCCCAACATTGGGGCATAGGGCAAGCACAAGTTGGCGCCACTTCCCTCGGTCCATCGCCAACTCCTGTGCCTCCCGCCATGTCAGACCTGCAGCACGTAGGTCGCTTTTTTAGCATCGCTGCAGGGTGAGGGAGGGCCGGCCATGGCGACGGAACCCTTGAGGCTGTGTCACAAGGGTACGAAGTGCCGCACTCTTTGGCGGCATCCGGAATACATGTCCCAGCCACGTAATTCGTCTCTTTGTGATAACTTCAATCACCAAAGGCTGTTATGTCTGCTCACGAACTCGGATGTTTGTAACGCGGTCGTACCAATGTACCCCTAAGATTCTGCGGAGACATCGATTCTCAAAGCTCGAAAGCCGAGACTCTTGAAGCTTAGTAAGATGCCATGTCTCACAGCCATACAGGAGCACAGGTAGCACGCACGCGTTAAACAAACGACATTTGGTCCTCACAGAATACAGCCTTGACCTCCATGCGACTCCAAGTTGGTTGAACGCAGAGCCCGCCACACCCATGTGGATTCCAAGCTCACTAAAAATACCACCATCATCGGCAACCGTGGCACCCAAGTATTTGAATCTGGACACCAGCTCGACGGGCAGACCAAAAACCCGCAGAGGAGTGTCAGCGTCGATGCAAGCAGCACTGCACATGGATTTGGTCTTAGCGGCATTCAGATGAAGACCCACACGCATCGAGTTCGCGGCTAGCCTGTTCACGGTCACCTCCAACCTTTCGATCGTCGAGTCAAACACGACTGCGTCATCTGCATACTCCAAGTCGCACAGTCTTTCTTCGCATAGATCGCTTGTGTCATCTTGATGTAGGCGTATCCCACTGTCGGGGCAAACCGTCTTACGCATTATGAAATGGTCACACAAGGACGGCAATACAGCGCTCAGTCCGCAGAGCAGAAATTCTGCATGGATGCCATCATCTCCAGGAGCTTTCCTGAGCTTCAGTCTTTTGACAGCCTCTTTAACTTCAGCAGTTGTTGGAGGATCTTTGCAGAATCCCGATGCAGTAGTAATTCCGAGGGCGGTGATCTCCGACGGAATATCGAAGGGATGCAATGGAGGTGGGCGATTCAGGACATCACTGAAATGTTGGCGCCATAGCTCCTGGACCTTTGCAGGTTCAGTGACTGTCACTCCGTCAGAGTTGCGTAATGCAGTGACCACCGGACGTTTCCTACCGCAAAATCGACGATAAAAATTCGGTGAAAAGTACGACTACACCCACCACCATGGGCTGACAGGGCTACAGCCTGGGGGCCCGGGCTTAAGAGGGCCCGGCGTGGCTGCTCGTCTAATTGTGAGATAAACACACACTAGAAATTTGTTATATTATAAAAAAAATCGCATGTGGTGCTATACTATTTCATCAAAATTAACATAAAAATATGAAGTATGATGAAAATATGATATACGTAACTACATGATAATAATTCACGTGTATCATTTTATATTACAATTATTTTTAGTGTTTCTAGAAAAATAAAAATGGTTATTTATCCAATATCGAAGGGTCGAATGCTACTTGGCTACCACATGAAGGGGTCGCGACCAGTGGTTCATAGTATGATAACGATCGATAATATTATATGAGGTCCGACAAATCAAGAATTCAAGGGAATTATTTAACAATATAGATAAATCCACGGAATACCATTTGGGAACACTACTGTAGAACATCACATTCCTCTTAACCCTGGTGATAGGTAAGGGGGCCCGCCAAACATTCATGATGTGGGCATGCCCACCACAGTCGGTGGTGGTGTAAATTTAAAAAAAAAAACATTTTTATCGGTGGAATTCAGCAAAAATATTGTGGCTCTAGACCAGTGGTTCTAACCGGTGCACCGCTGGCTTGTTGCAAGTGCACAGCGAAAATAATGATAAAAACCGAAAAAGTCCTTCGTGAAATTATGAAAGCCGATGAAAGATCGAATGTGATTTCGATGTTTCCCAATGGATCGCACGCGTCTATCGTTGGCCTCACAGGTTTTCGTTTCATAAATGAAAACAAAATGGTGGATCAATATCTATGCTGTAAAGAACTCACCGAGCGTACGACATGAGAAGATGTTTTTAATTATTTTTCTTCATATTTAGAACAATCTAAAATATCATGGAGGAATTTGTATGGATGGTGCTCCGTCAATGTTAGGCTCATTTAAAGGATTTGTTACCCTCACAAAGACAAGAAACCCTAACATTATATCTACGCACTGTTTTATTTACACAGAGAATCTATAGTTTCGAAAACATTACCGCAGTGCTAAAACCTGTACTAGACCAATATGGTAAATTTCATAAAATCCAGACCTCTAAAAACAGGCATTTTAAAAAAAACTTTGCATTTCTATGGAAGCTCAGTACGAATATTTGCTTTTTCACACTGAAGTGAGGTGGTTACAGTGGCGCAGCCAGGGAAGGGGGGGGGGGGACAAGGGGCCTTGACACCCCCAAACATGAAAATTATCAGAATGAAATTGAAACCATTGAAATTGAAAGCCAATAAACCTTTGGGCTTACACAAATAAAAACACTGGCAAAAAAAGATTTGTAATTCTCCAGCACCCTTTTTAGAACGATTTTTTAGATTTTAATTTCTAACACAAAAATTTCGAAACACTAATTTCAGGTGTTTTTAGAAACCCAATCCCTAATGCGACTGTCAAAAAATTCTCGGTGTCCACCCGAATTCCAGAGTGGTGTAGGTCATGGCTGGGGAGGGCTGACAGGGCTCTAGCCTGGAGGCCCGGGCTGTGCGGGGCCCGGCATGTCGGGTTGACGAGATAAGTGAGATAAACACACATCATAAATTAGCTTTAATAGTAAAAAAAGTCGCCTGCGGCGCTATTATACTTCATGGCCATGAACATTTTCAATTACTTATATAATTGTGCAATATATTTCTTGATTATTATGTGTCGATACTCGACAGCTCCATTATTAAAGTGGATGTATTGAAAATCGCCAATAATTCACTGTATAAGTACCCTTAATTTGAACTAAAACACAATTTGAAAAACGTTAATGTAGTGTTTCACACTGCCTTTAATCTAAGCGGTAGGTAGGGGGACCGCCAAATATCCTAGCCTGAGGGCCCGTTTCAGGACGTGGGGACCATGGTGTAGGTACACCGAGTGCAATAGACAACGAGAAATTAGGCTGTGAAGAAGAAAAATTGCCTATGGGACTAATTTACAATCGCCTCCTTGGCCCCCCCCCAATATTAAATCCTGGGTGCGCCACTGTGTCTCGCAATTCTTTCAGGAGCTTCCTCTTCTCAATCATCTCCCATGTATGAGGTGACATCCAGTCCGGCCTGTGCGTATGCCGCTCTCCTAAGGCAGTAGTTGCAGAGCTCATTATAGCATCCCGGAATAATATCCATTTTCCTTCCAAGGGATCCGAGTCGATAGAAGCCGTGAGAGCTTGAGCATCATATAAGCGCTTCTGCAGCTCCAGCTCATAGGTTGCACGCACACGGGTACTTTTCAGTTTTTCCACATCGAGTCTGACCGTCCTTTTGGGTTTTGGGACTCGTTTGAGGTCTATTCGGGATTTCCCGACCAAGAGTTCGTAATCACTGTGGATGTCTGCACCTCTATATGTCCTAACGTCTAGCAGTTCATGCCGGTATTTCGCTTTGACCAAAATGTGGTCGATCTGGTTTCTTGTATTACCGTCTGGTGATGTCCATGTATATTTGTGGATGGTCTTATGTGGGAAAAGACTACCACCAATCACAAGACCATTCATTGAGGCAAAATCTACCAGACGGGAACCATTATCATTCATTTGGCCAAGGCCATGTTTTCCCAGCACAAAGGGTCCACGCGAGGGGTCAAATCCTACTTTGGCATTTAGATCACCAAGGATAACTGCATGATCACAGCTGGGGATATTTCCAGCGGCTTTCGCCAGACTTTCGTAGAATGTATCCTTATCTGCATCGCTAGCAGTCTCTGTGGGAGCATAGCACTGCAGAAAAGTGATGGAGCCCGACTTGGTCTTGAAAGTAGCACGGAATAGACGTTCGGAGATAGGTTCCCAGCTGGTGAGGCACTTGCAAGCTTCCTTGGACATCAGCAATCCGACTCCACTACGTCGCAATGTGGCGTGTCCGGAGTACAGTAGACATAACCCACGAATAAACTTCTCGCCAATGCCAGTAAGTCGACACTCACTGATCCCGAGAACATCTAACTTGTATTGAGAAAGTATTTCTGTTAGATGCTCGGCCTTTCCAGGGACATTTAGAGTACGGATATTGTAGGTTCCAAAACAAAATCGTTTACCGAATTCGGGCGAGGTCGTCAAGATGAAAACGGGGGTCCGAGGCTTCCCTGTGCTTGGATTAATCTGTTGTTTTAGGGTGTGCAGGTGATCATCCCACAGCACCCGAGTTCACTGGTGGGGCTACCACCTTAGAGCCCGTGAATATGCCCTGGTTTTCTGTAGAGGTTTTTCTTCCCGTAGCCAAAATGTACCAGTTTTTAGGCGCTGGTGATTCGCCTTGCACCCTCTTCTATCTGCTACAGCATGCTGCATTGCCTAGGGACCCCCACGGAGAGGTTAGAGGTAGGATTTGTTGGCAGAGCTATCATGGATAGTCGACATACTCAGCATTTCAAATGGAAGCACACCTGATCTGGCATCAAGGCATACCCCACTGAAGTCATACCAACCTTTGGCCCCTACAGTAATCAAATAAAAAAGCCTGGGTTTACTGCGTTAATATTAAAAGATTGGTTCACTTTACATTTCGTGCCAGCAGTTAAGCAATATTGTAAAGTTAATGATTTACCATTTAAAATAAGAAAAAGAAGAGTGGCAAAGAGTTAACTCTTGATAACTTTTTAAGGGAAACACCCGCAAACCCCACTTAAACATGTCTTTTAAACATCTTATATTTACTTGATAAATAAATATTTCAAAATACACACAATTTAATTTTTTTTACTTCCCTCTACTTTCGAACATTCAACATTCGCACACCTTTTCAGGAAGCAATTATGTGCAAAAGTCGAGGTCCTCCTGTATTTATATGGCATTAAAAGTGTGTTTCTCTTATATTATCGTTCTTATTTTATATTCAGCTACGACCTACTGCTCATGTAGTGCTGTTGTGTTTTTTTTATTATTATATTGAATGTATTTGAGTGGTTTATAAATAAATGCGGCGATTCATATTTTCGTAAAATGTTGGCGATTCAATAAATCTTAAATGTAGAAATGTTAAAAATTAACTCGTCAACATTGTTATAAAACAGAAACTGGCGTTTTTGTTTCTAGAGTCCTAATTTTGTGCGCCAATCATAAAGTGTGTAAAAAATGCTATACAAAACGCTACTACAGGAACATTGGACCACGGTTTAAGAAGTAAACAATGACCTCATTGTAATCCTGTGCAAACTGAAAATCTATTTGGATCGTAATCGCTTTGCGCCCATGAACGGAGTATTGTTCATAATACTGCTACATGTCCTATTTCGCGAAGTGAGTGATACACATATGAATAACAATGAAAAGTTGAGCGATGTCTTCAAAAATGCAGGCGGTGCGTAGCACTTTCATGTTATTAGAGGAGCCGCCGCTGCTATCAATATTGGATCTATAGTTATAGAATAATTGGAAATATTTTCCCCGAATGTTTTCTGTTTAGAAATATGTTAATTCATCGCGATAATTCCATGGGGGATTTTGTTTTATGTTATTTAACTTTTGTTAGTTTCAGTCAATACATTTGTGTTTTGGTTAATTAACTTATACCTATTGTCATCAAATATATCCTCCCGCCAAATTATGCCCCAAATCACGCATCAAAACTCCATATCAAGTCAGTACTCTAACCACAAATCCAAAAAAATATCGAAATAATATAATAGTTTAGCTTCCCTGACTTACACAAAAATATTACAAATAACATTTCGTAAGTGGTCTTTGCAAAAAAAACACGCCCCAGGTACAGAGTCCTACGGGCAACCCAAAAGGCAACCGAGGTACTTAACGGGATTTTGTGAAAACCGACCCTAAGACCTCTCTGCCCCTCGTCCCGACATCTCATACCGCCATCAGATTTTGTTTAGATAATCGTTGGCCAGTAGAGAGACTCAAAAATCTCTCGAGTAACCCACACCCCTGCCCCTCTCTTCAGAAGACTAGATCCCGCCAAATGTAAACATGCCATTTCAAATTTAGTTAGTTAAAGCCTACCTACGATGGAGGTATAACACAAAAAAAGGCCGCGTCAGCGAGCAGCGCGGGTCACGAGTAAATTTACGTAATCATTCGTGCCTTTATCAACTTGCGCCGTTATCAATAAATATTGTAATAAATAACAGGTGCCTGTGAAATTTAGTCAATAGTGAATACCACAAGATATATAATTAAAATGTGCCCAAATAAATCAATTCGCCCCAGTGCCGGCGCCGAATAAATTAATAGTGATACGACGATGGACCCGTAATAATAATGTGCCTAATCTAAGATCTCCGTTGTAACCTATATAGTAAAATTAGCTATGTTTGCCAATGCGTTAGTCTAAATAAATTGCAATTCTGTGCAGAATTATAAATAAAACATGTGTTTTATCAATATGAAATGCGTCCCATGATGTCCACACCCCCAACCTGAAGTAATGCTGGATGGAGGATTCTACCAGCCTAGATGTGTGTCCTTCTTCCCGGTATTACTATGTACATTCAATTTAATATACAATATAAGTAAGTAATGAAAAAAATGACATATGAAATAATATATGGTGTATGCTTTCTTAATACCCAAAATACCGGTATTTCGGTAACGATTAATAATTGAATAACGGTTTGAAATACCGGTATTGCAATCCCTACGTCTGGTATAAAGTGTACCCCACTTTTGGAAATACGGTACAAATTGTAATATTATATCATTGACGGATAAGGGAGCATATTGATTGATACTGAGCATAATAAATTTTATGTGCTAATGTGTTTCAGCTGCTCATTGCTTTTACAACAAGACAACAAAAAAATCTAGTGACCCCAAGTTTTACACCATTGCAGTTGGGAAGATGTTTAGTGAATACAACCATACAGAAGAAATCACAAACACAGAAATCCAAAAATCCGAGGTACACCAGTCTAAGTATAATGTGTTTATTTATTTATTTTCTTTTAACACTACAACAGACCATCTCGGTACCGATTACAGCTGTAAAACAATTGAAAAGGTACCTAAGAAACATACCTTTAAAAAAATACTTGAAATACGAAAATTGAGTGATGTTTTATTATTTTTATTTATAGCTGTAAAACAATTGAAAAGGTACCTAAGAAACATACCTTTAAAAAAATACTTGAAATACGAAAATTGAGTGATGTTTTATTTTATAAACTTCTGAGGAGTGTAGTGCATTTGAATGGCATTAGCACAGCCGCCACTGCTTTTTGATGTCTCTGTGGTAAAACACGCTTCCTCCGTCGGTGAGCACATTCATGGTGGTGACTTCTACTACTCGTTAATCATTTGTGTTAGGGGCATATCGTCGTATCATCGCCGAACGTCAGTCCGTTCCTACCCTTCCATTAGGTATTATAATAATCCCCAATTACAATCACGCTGTCTTTTCGAGATATGGTGGACACCATGGCCCCCACAAGGGGGGCTGACATGGCTCTATCCTGGGGCTTGAGCTTAGGAAGGGCCCGTCGTGGTGGGTCAATCACTTAAATGAGATAAACACACACCACAAATTCGATCTAATAGTTTAAGAAAAAAGTCGCACCAGTATCACCATAGACAATATACGTACAAATTTCATAAGTAGAAAGTAGACCGGAAATGGTTCGAGTTCAGTGTATCATTGAAAATCAAACCGTTCTCGGACTATCAGAAATGTTTTTACATGAAAGTCAAACCAATTCGGACGATCTATAGACTAATGACGATCTTTCAAAGTGATAATAAGCATTATTCGGCGTTTATATAACGTGAGATGTTCATATTAATATTTTAGGCATTTACACCACACGAATTCACTTGAATTATGTATAGCATTATAGATTAATAATCAATACCTATTATTCATAACTAACCATACGTGAACAAGAAGCCGCTTTTGGTCTTATTATCCCAAAATCCAGCCATATTTTCTATGCAAAGAGTTCGAATTAATATCATTACCTACCTACAATTATTACATGTCAGACCAAGATTTTATTTTCATTTTATTTAGGTATATGTTGTAACTACAAAACTACACTAATTAACTAAACTACAAACTGTGTTAAATCAACCCGGAATGATCAGGTTTTATATTAAATTCAATTTAATAATAATTTATGTTCGATTGTCGTCTAAGTCACAGTATCATACTGTCGACATGAATACAAACAAGTGGGCAACTATGAAAATCTTTAGGCAAAAGTAATTTTTAAAAACTTTTGTCATACCTTTAAATCTTAATAAACGAACTAAATGGCTATCCATTCAAGAAGTATTATTTATATTTTGTACATTTAAAATAAATGAATACGACAGTTTGTTAAATTTGTGTTATAAGTTAGAATTAAGGCTAGAATTTCATAACAAGTTGACGTTTCAATAAATGTGTTTCTGTTTTAGAGTTTTATGTTATTGAAATAATTTTAAGTACTGGCAACACTGATTAGTCGTCAGAAAAGCGTTTCCGTGGAAATTTACCAAACGGTCCCAAATCCAACGAACCCATTTCTTTTGTTTGATTCCGGTTGAATGATACAGACCCTTTGCTTTCACAAAAGGGGGTCGCATTCAGTGCTTCATAATATGATAATATGAGTGCTGATTATTTAAGTGGATTTATTTAAAAAACATAAAAATACCCTTTATTTTACATGGAACCCTGGAGTTCCTGTTGTAGAACATTACGCTGTCCTTAACTTTAGCGATAGATTGGGGGGGTACCAAGCATCGTGGCCTAGGGGCCCGCTTCAGGACGTGGAGGCCGTGGTGGAGACTGTCAAGTGAAGGGTGTGGTAGAAGGCATCGTTGTCGGAGAACAAATGTGAAAATGGCGCGTAAACCGTTGCTCGACTGCGCATTCAATTTGCTGCGCTAAAAGGTGTAACTTTCAAACAAAAATAAAACTGTCTCAGTTTTGGTCAATTAACCACGATTACAATAGTATATTATGGGTTCTCACGTCTAGCCGATGTATTAGTACAAATATTTTTAAACCATTGTGATCAATTCATTCCCATTTTTTAATATTTCAGGTGAAGGATATCAAAATTCCCGATACTTATGACGGCGAGACATACAGTTTAGACCACGACTGGGCGATAATGATTCTGGAGAGCCCGTTAAACTTTTCCCATTTAATTTTACCTGTTTGTTTAGATCTAAAAGATTCTGGCGCTGAAGATATACGTATGACTCCTGGAGGACAAGCTAAGGTATGGTGAATGACTAATCGTTTTCTGCGTGTGTGTTAATACATTTTATTCACTCTTTAGATAATAATTCACTTAAATTAAATTTAAAAAAAATCAATATAGGTACCTATGCGTTATATATTTACATTCCTATTGATTTTTTTGTAAATTCGCGGACAGAACCAAAAACGTTTTTAATTTTTTTTTAGTAATAATATGTACTTACACAAAATATTTATTTTACATTATTTAAGTAAAGAAAGTTATCTAATTTATTTTTTCGTGATTCAAGACTTCCTACACACTCTGCAGTCAAATCATTACCACGACAATTTCTTACATTCGATCTGACATAAATATTGAACAAAATTCTGAAAACACTCGTGAGAAAATAATATAGTCAATAAAAAAAATGTTTTTTGAAAAAAGTAAGCCACCCCGGCAGGAATCGAACCTGCGTCTCTTAAGTATCGCGCCCTGTGCATTACCACTATGCTACGACTGCCATGCTAAACTGAGACAAACTTCAACTATTTGCCTTTTCAATACCTGCTCATAAGCGCTCTCCAAATTGAGTTATATATTCCTTTATTCTCGTACTTTAATTACTGACCGACGAAACGGATCTCTCCAATATTTTCTGTTTTAACTTACTTCAACTTGCTAATAATTTTAATTAACCATCTATCTTTCCTTATTCAATTATTAATGTAGGTTCCAAAGACAGCAATAATTATTATTCTCGTTATTTAAGCCGAAGAGAAAGGATGAAGGAGAAATTCGATGCGCGAAGTTTTCATCAGCGGTGGCGTTGTGATTTATGTGATTGAGTTGGAAATACTGTCACCAGTTTGTGTACTCAAGTTTCGGATGATACTACCCATACTCAATATGTGTGGCCCAATAAACTTATTCCAAAAAACTTGTGATGATATCATCGCGAGTCGCTATTCTGTGCACTCGCCAGTTGGTAGACTTTCAACACGATTGACATTAAACGCGCACGAACGAGATAGCACTTGAATATAGGTATATTTTAATTTATTAGTCTATTGCGTTCAAATGTATGAATAATAGGTCATACATTTTGTGTCGCAGCACAGTGGTGAGATGACGCACAGGCTTAGGCTTGTTATATGACCGCTCAAACATGTTAAAAAATACCACATTTATTCATTTTTGTTAACAAGAATATTGTAACCTAACAGAAAAACAACTCATAAATTTAAAATGTGTTTAAAATTTTATAATAAATGGGACTATTCGACAAGCGGAGATCAGCGTATTTTTATCAATTCTATTGAAGCCGATTCACAGTCTGAGTTCCTGATCCGATACGTATTTCAAATACTAATTAATATGGAGTTGGTTTTAGTTTCAGTTGAGTATAAAACTTTTGTCGCATACGCACGCCAAACGCTCCATATAGTATTTCAAATACTAGTAAGTACTTTGGAACAAGTTTATAAACTAAGTATTTTTTTTATACTGGTAGTAAGTATACTTAGTCTTAAAAATCGACCAGTTTTCCTATCTCTAGTGTGAACGTAACAGCAGCCCAATTTTTGAACGAAGCACTACAAAACCCGCTGCGCGGCTACATCGACTAAAGCATGAAGATATCTTAGCATTACGTTTGACAGTAAGCTGACGTTTAGTGGTCATATAGATACCATTTGTAAAAAGGCGCTAAAGATGTTGGGCTTTGTCTTGCGTACTTCCCGGGTCTTTTCGGATGTTTCGGTACTAAAAATTCACTATAACTCCTTAATTAGAAGCAGATTTGAGAGTGGGTCTATGGTTTGGGCCCGGCATCAGTTGAAGTACGGCCTTATGGTGGAGAGAGTGTAAAAGAAATTTTTGAGACCCCTTTACTTTCAGCTGTATGGATATCCGTGGCTCTATCCAACTGACTTTCTCTTGGGTATGCTTACAAACTGTAGCTTAAAATTTAGAAGGGATCTTTATTTAGCTACATATTTTTTCAGACTTATACGCGGCGTAAATGTGAACTCTGCCATTCTTGGTGGTGTTGGCTTGTGTGTCTCTGATAATTACCTTAGGAATCGAGGCATCCGCTGTTTGTTCTCCCAAGGTACAGAACTAACTTGCCATTAGTAATGCCAATTGGGAGGGTAATAACCATGTTTAATGAAATGGCTTCGGATATTGATATATTCCACTTACATGAGAGTGAATTTAGGTGGGGTTGTTTTATAAGTTTTTAAGATAGTGTCTATCAAAGTTCACTCTGTGTGCTTCCATCTACTTTTATTTTTGTTATTTTATTTTATTTCTTTTCTTATTTCATTACTTATTGTATTAATAACTCACATTTCTCTGTATTTTTATTTTAAAAATTTTAACACTTATTTTATGTCATGTCATGAACGCTTTAAATTTATAATTTGTTATGTTCATTATATGTAAAATAAATAAATTTGAAATTCAATTAAATTTAAACCAGTAAATATGACTAAAGTATGTGAAATTTTTGTTTTATAGGAAATATTGTGCATATACAGCCTTAAATGCCATCGAGCCATGAATAACAATTAACCATAAGTGCGAGGGAGCAAGCATTCGGCACGCTTGTACCACTCTATGCGTTAGAGCAGGGGGGGGGGCAAACTGCGGCTCTCCATCATTAATAAAATTGTACTTCTGATTACGAATAACTTTTTAATATATATTTTTTTTAAATATTGACAAAAGATTAGAATTTGTTTAGCAATAGTACGCGATCCATTTTCAATAGATATTGATAGTGTACCGACAGAGGTACAACTTGAGATTATTGATCTGCAGTGTGACACTGATTTAAGAGAATTGCATTGTCGTGAAGAAATCTCCAAATTTTACAATGCCCTTAATTCAGACAAATTCGACCAACTTAAAGATTATGCAAGAAAAACGTTCGTTATTTTTGGATCAACCTATATATGTGAACAAACATTTTCGATCATGAACCTCAATAAAAATTCTTTACGATCAAATATCTCCGATGCCCATTTACAAGCAGTTTTGAGAATATAAACTACAAAATTAACACCTGAATTTAAACAACAGTTTAATTTTTCTCATTATTTTTTTTGTAATTTATATTTTTCGTGATAATAAATAGTGTATATCTAAAAATGGTAACTTGCGGCCCGCCGCTCATTTTGAATTCTTGAATTTGGCCCTCCATCCAAAAAGTTTGCCCCCCCCCCTGCGTTAGAGTAACATAACATTTTTACGGAAGAAACGATATATCAACACGGAATTTTTTTTTTGGTAATAACTTCATATATAATCAGTACTTATCCGTTAGCGTTGCGTTATTAAACGATTGATTGTTAAAACACATAACTAAGTAATCCTTAGAAGCTAGTTACATCTCCAATATTACAATATTAAATACAAGAATGTGAACGGAATTTACGATGTATTTTACAACAAAACATGTGTGATTATGTACCTATTACAAAATCACAATAAATACTTAAATGAGAATTTAAACACAATAATTATAAGATAAAAATAACTTTTTATATACCACGTCTTTGAATTTTCTGCTGAATTATTATGCTCAATATGCTCAGACTTGTACTTGATATGAATTAAATAAAAAAACAAACAAATATAGAATACTGAAATGTCATTTTGACATTTCATTTTGATTTCCACAGTAACGCACGTATATAACACAATGCTTACGGGCCCTTTTAATTAATTTTGTAATTAACGTGTTAATTTGCATTTGAAAAGTAATTAGAAAAAACACAATTTTGTGCGGCCCGTAAGCATTGGGTTAATAATTTAGTTGCTATGACCACCCCCTTAGCAACCAATAATAGTCTTTTACTTTTTACGGATTTTTCTGAAATAACTTTCCATACAAAACAGAATTAACTGAAAATGAATTCAATTCTGCTTAAAGATGGGTAAACGTATTAAAAGAATGCATTGGCATCGTGTTCTGATATATTCTAAAAGTTTCAAATGTCTAGATAGTCGGGAAGTTAGTTAAAAATCGATTGCAAGATTTGTACTGGACAAACAACCACCGGACAAACAAGAATATGAGCTAATGAAAACGTTGTAAAATAACACTTTCAACGGTAATAGTTATTTAAAAGACAACAGATAAACAGCCTTCTACAATATTACGTACGACATTAAACATCTGACGTTACTATATGTCAAAGATTGTGCGCGCTTCTATCGTCAAAGCATTCGTGCTTAAATTCAAGTTGAGAAAATATATAGGTCATTTCTCGTACTTTAACTGAAGTCGGTTTGTCCAACTTTCATCACCGCCGACGGTGCCATAGTTTTCCCTTCGGGATGGATTTTCATTCCCTCAGACAGTTTGACATATCTTTTTCTTTCTTTCTTAACTTTCTTCTTTAAGCACTACGGTGCATGGTTGTAGCATCAGTCCCGCGCGGCTCCGTTTCGGGACGGAATGAGCACTTAACACAATCACTGTTGACCTGTTAATTAATATTTAATTATCACATTTAAATATCATGTTAATTATATCTCATGGCCAGGTAATGCAAACGCGCCAGTCGCGTTGTTAGCACTAAATGAGTTAAAACTCCTATTAGACACGTTTATAGCGTCATGGAAGGCGGCCGTGCATATCCACGGCTGTGCATACATGACGAGTGGTGGTGGGAAAACAAAGTAGTGTGACATTTTCACTGATATTTTAATAGAATATATGTGTATGTATATAAAAGTTTCGTTTAATCACGTGCAATCAATCAAATATAATGCAATATAAGTATGTGATTATGATAAATAGCGATCCAATATAACGTGAATATTAATCTCCCACGGGACCCATTTAGATGATAGAAGAAGGTTAGCAGTGAAAAATGAATAGGTAAATATAATATCAGCAATTTTGAGGTGTGCTTCATTCAAAAATCGACCAACAGGGCGCGTAGATCATTCAATGGTGATTTGGCATTTTTATCTCAAAATTAATAGGTTTTTTTATAAATTAATTAAGTATATCCCTTGTGGGGGCCATGAGTCAACTTATTTCATTAGTGAAATATGCCAATTATAGAAGGTACTGTAAATGAAGATTAACGTAAAATACTTCAAAGACCTGTTTAAAAATAAACTTTATTTTCTTCACTTGAAGAGTTGGGTTCATAACTCCTTTTGTGTGTGAAGAAGTTTTGACAAAATCATATGATTGATAATATTATCTTGCTAAAGACCTGAAGGTTTCAGATGGCTTAAGGTAGACCTTATTCGTTTAGTGACATTCTGCTCATGAAATGCAATTTAAGAGCTTCAAGACTTTCGTGACGTTTTATTGTCATCACTGCATGTTTTTCATATTTTCGACATTTTGTGGGAATGTACTCCATATTCTCCTTTTATTTATAACATATTTAATAAAATAATATGTAGATTCTGATTCTAAATAATTTATAATTCTGAAAATCTAAGGTGATTACAATCAGGTAGAAAATTCCACGTTTTGATAAAAAGAAGCAGAAGCAAATAAGTCATTGAATTTAAAATGTGACTCCTTTATTCACATGTGAAAGTAAATTTTGTGAATAATAGTAAATTATTCGTGAAATATTTTTTTTTTCACATTTTTGTCAATAAATTATTAATATTAAATTATAGGTAGCAGGATTTGGTCTGGTGCAAGCAAGCATAAATAAAGAATCGGATATATTAAAGACAGCTGTAATGCCAATCATCAGTAGAAAAGAGTGCTTAAAAAATTCTCCTGAAGCATACGCCAGATATATTACGGCAAACAAATTTTGCGCAGGATACCTCAATGGTAAGTACATATTCCTCGATTACCTTATTTCGCCAACTGCAACCTCGGTAAAGTGGAGTATTTGGAAAAGGAATAAAAAAAATTAAACGGTCAATTACCATGTTTTCCCCTTCATATAAGATAATCATGGAGTGAGGGTTATATCATCTTCGTCGTGTCGGGTTTTCAATAGCTACAATGTGTCGCTCCAGAAGTTGGCGAAGGCAACACCGTTTTGCTCAGCTTGTAGGATCTTGTCGAAATTGCAGCTTACTGGGCAAGCCTTCCATGAAAAAAGGTGCTCCATTCTTTGCATTTCACCGCACTCGCAGGTTTTGAAATCGAAAAACCCCCAATTAACCATGTCGTCTCGAGTGCGCCCAACCATGGTTCTCAGTCTATTTAGGGCTTTCCATGTATGGTACCCGAGACTGGCTCCGGGTACGAGATTCTCTGCTGGCTTTACCCAATTTTCGAGACCCTCAGTGGCTAGCTTCACCTCCCATGCAGATTTTCTATCTTCTTCGGGTGGGACGGTTATCGTCATAAAGCTTCTTTTGGATTTTAGCCTTATTTTGGACATTTGATACCCATGCATGACGTGTCGCGGGTCCCTCTCTTGGGCTGCATTTTCACGTCGGATTGGGGGGGGGGGCGATTCCTGAGAGCACGTTTACTTTGGTGACAGGAGATTCGGGATTTCCAGAAAAGAATTCTCGAAAATTCTCGAGAAATCGGGATATTTAAAAAAAACTGTAAAAATCCTAAAATCGGTGTAAAAACAGTAAATTTCCCAAAACATGTGTTTTTTTTTTATTTACGTAAGAAGACAAACAAAATAAAAGTAGGAAAACAAAAATAATTCAAAACATTACTTAAAATAAAATTTCAAAAATTACAATCTGTGACTGTCAATTGCGTACGCTTTTGAGACACAAAATTCCCTGATGTTGCAAAAATTGCGCTCATTTTGAGTAGAGGTTGGCTTAATTGTGTGAAATGCCCCGATCAGTCTTTGAATTTTGTGTTTTCTGTCCACTTTTTCCATATAGAAAATCGTTTTTTCAATTAGTATTTGATAATAAAGAAATCCCGAATCCCGAGAAAAGATTCTCGAGATCCGGGATTTCCCAAAATGTTAAAAAAAAATAATTCTCGAGATTCGGGATGGAAAATCTCGAAAATTTCTTGAGAATTCCCGTCGGGAAATTCCCGAAACCCACCTCTACCCGTATGTGTGTCCCCAATAGAGTGAGGGTTTTATTAACTGACTAATATAATTATTAGTAATGACTGTTTACCTTTCGTCCAATTCACTATGAACTTGTCGGATCAAAGAGCGTCTTTTAGGACATCTCTTACAGTATTTTTTCCACAATCTAATCTGATATCGAACGGCAGACATGATCAACCTATTTCCACTACATCCGACTTCGGAAAACCAGTAATCAAATATAGTCTAATTAGTTTTGTCATTTTTTGTGCTGATTATATGATTGGCTGGACATGGTGGCTTCGCTAGCAGGCTCTATGAGATTGGCCTTGTTACCCGTTCAACATGCCCACGTGGCTGAGAAATACAGGTTGCAGTACATTTCTATAAACGAATTATTGATCAAATCGTCACCTCAATAACTACAACTAGATAACTCTGATTTTTTCATTGTTGGGAAAATGAAATTTACAGTTGACTTGATTAACATAAGTCTAGGCTATAATTATTATTTAAAATAAAAATTGTGCTTGTCTAATTGGTAATAATTAAATAATGTTAAATTGTATGAAAAAATATTGTAAGTATATTATTTTATTTATTTTATGCAGTTATGGTTTTAAAGTTATCTAATACAAACATAACATGAATACAGTTCCCATTAACTTCTGACTTACCTAGTTTTATCATTTTGTAGAGAAGGAAATGTAGAATCATATGCAATAGCTAACTCAAAAACAGTCAAAATCGAGTTATCTAGTTGTAGTATTGAGGTGACGAAATGTATTGTGTTATTAAATATTGAATAATCATAAATATTTGTTTGATGGTACATTAAAATATGTTATTGTAAGTGTTTATTGCTTCATAATTTGTTTTATGTTTAATTTAGAATATTTGGTTGAGTCTCAATTTCATTTTATACTTATGTTAATTTTAATTTATTTATTATTGACAAAATATTATTGGATGAATAATTCAATATATTGGTAGATTATTTTGTGTCACCTTTTGAATTTGTTTTGATAAATGCCTGTTGTGTAAAGATTATTTAGTTGAACATGTCCCTCTGAGGCGGACGAAACTGATCCAGATTTATTTATTGAAAATGGAAAAAGTACTATGAAAAAATTGCGTTTTATTAAATTAAATTATTAATAAATGCAGTGGTGAAGGGTAGAGGTAGGCTGTTAATATCCGCCATAAATAGTGCACACAAAACTATGGCAGTCATACGTATTTGTTTTCATTGAAATAAGACTACAAATTTAGAGATGGTGATGGTAAGTTTTTAAAATTCATCTAAACCCTGCGAAACCAAGCCATAAAAGATAATAGTCATAAAATACTCGTATACCTCTAAAATATCTAAAATTATGCAAATAAATCATACATAACTTTGAATATTTTATAGATAGAATAATATATTTTATGTATTATAGTTTGGTTTAGAAAGGGCGTAATGAATTTAAAAAAAGAACCAAGAATATTGTGTAATATCGACTACCTCATGGAATAACACACTAACTCTAAATTATCAACTTTTCAGGAGAGCAAAAAAAAACATTCAAAAAAATGTGTAGCATAAGCCGTTTATTGTGTGCAAATATTATTTAAATAATAATTTATATCTTTAAATAGCGAATCATTTAAGCAGACAATCAACTTTTGCATGTCATTAATTTAGAAAATAATACCCTAAATGTGTTTTTCCACGGTAAGTTTGACAACTAAAATATTACATCTAGATTTGGTGTGATTTTTTCCGTTTATATTTTTTAGAGGGTGTGTATATCTATACTTGGTGTGTTTTTCCACGTTATTATTATTTTTTTCATAAAAAAAAGTACCACGTAACTTGGGGTGATGTTTTTTTCCATGCCTATTCTGAACGATAATCTTAAATATCTCGACTTAGAGTGATTTTTGTTTTGAATTTTACGAGGAATGACATACTATGTGCTCTTAGTTTTTTTTCTCTCGATAATATACGATTAAACCTAAAATATTTTTAGATATTCTGATGGAATATGAGGAGGTTTCTTAATTTAACAATATTTTATCGCAATAAACTGTATTTTAACCATTCAGTCAGTTTCAGGTAATTGTTTTTCAGAACATACTATTATAGTAAGATAATTGCAAAAGGTACTAAATGAATATTTCACTCAACATAATAATGATTAATAGTATATATTAAAGAAAATGATAGGATAGTTAGTTACCTATATATTTTACGTAAATTACGTTTGCATTGCAGCATTGTCAAGTAAATAGGTACCTACATGGAACGTTATGTAAATAAATCTTCTTTTATATTAAGTGTGGGAAAACTATCAACTAACATACAACTGTATTCTTAAAATTAGATTTAAAATACGTAAAAATATTACTTATAAGACTTATACTTCTATGCAGCTACTTATTTCTATCGCACCCAATGACATTATTAATGGACGACGCACTCAATACAATAGCTAGCAAGTAAATTCGCGCATTCGCATGTATAGGTAGACGTCACGCAATTTACATTATACGATATCACGCATCGTGAAGCAATATGACCTTTATTGTAATGGCGTTAGAGCAGTGTTTCTAATGTCAATGTTCATTTGAGCAAACCCGTTCGAACCGAACCATTCGGCAGACCCAACAAAAAGCATCAGGATTTTATAGCAATATCACCTTTATTGTAATGGCGTTAGAACAGATTATGCCATTCGGCAGACCCGACAATAAAGTGAGTGTCATTTTCTTTTCCAGATGATTTGTCCATATTAATGTCATTGGTCGCACCTCGCTTAGCTGTTTGTAGATGCTAAAGATAACAATAGTCATCCTTGCTAACAATATCATAAACAGTGAGATTGTAGATGGCATATTTTCTCTTATAATGAAAGACTCATACTTCATTTTACGGAAATATATTATTAATATGTTCAATTACACTATTTTTGTTGCTTCATTGAGTAGATGAGGACAGTTGTTGTGCCTGCCTCGACTATCCAATAGCAATTTTGACTCTTCATTTTTTTTAAAAGCACTCACCACCCACATATTTGAAATTGAAAGCGATTGTAAAAACATAGTTTTTCACACTTTTATTATTTCGTCATTGCATTGCAAATTATAAATAAGTGCCTTTGGACGTCTTGAAGCTGGTAGTTTTTGGGTTTTCTTTTGCACTGACTTGCCATATCGTAATCGTCTCTCCGTTGTCTCTCATGATAGCCAATCATCCAAAAATGAATCAAACCTAACTTGACGTTCGGATTCACTCATTTTTGAGGCACATTTGAATAGACAAGATTTTTTACATGGTGCTACCATGGTATTCAAATATTCTTCACCCGAATTGAATACTTTTTTGGCTCTCTTCCTTTTCCACAAGTCTGAAAAATTACAGCTCTCTTCTTTTTCTCGATTCAGGTATATCAATGGTGGAAATACTCTGTACATATGCACTAGGTAAGGACAATGTAATATGTGGTGATGTGATGTCTACAAGTGCATTTGTGTCTAAAGGTGGCAAAGTACTCAGACAGAGTTTAATATTATTATGCTCTGAAGTAGACCCATATATTTCATTCTGTGTAAGACCTGCTGGAATTTTTGTAATTTATTCGATCCAATCATTCCCAAATCCCCTCCAAATGTTTGTGTCATATTTGGCACACTGGAAGAACAGCTAAAGCCCAATAATTTAGGATCACTAGAAGTATTATTGGAATTTGATATGTATTCGGAGTTTTCAGATGGGTTAAAATCAATCTGGTTATCATCGTGGACTATGCAATTTTCATCCAGACATGCAATGATTCTTTTTGACTTTTTTGACTACCGTATTTATCATAAAAGTATAGTTAAAAGTATTGTCAATACATATGCAAAAATAGGCAAGTATTACCTTACCTACTTATCACAAGTCGTCATGGAATCAATACAAGAAGAAGAATTAATGAAGGTTGTAAATTAGAAACCAATGGTGCAAATATGCATTTATACGATGCTTACTAATGATAGGAAGACATTATAGTTTATATTACGACACACAGAATATTATAAACATTGAAAATTCTGTAGGAGCCAATAGTACTGACAGAATATTTACGGTTGAATTATTTATAATTATAGCCTAAAAATGTGTTGTCTGAAGTAGGAGATTATTAAAGCTACATTTTATTTACCTTTATTGTTTCCATCCTTTATTGTATTAGTCTCTTGAGCTAATTGTAATATTCGCCGAGATATAGTTGGAGACATATTAACTAAATGGAATAGTGCATAACTTAAATTAAAATTCCATCAAGTACCTACTATCAGTCGATAGTATTAATAATAATATTAAAATTAGTCTCTTGTTCACAATAACAAAAATAATACAACTTTACTGTCACAAAATCAATCTGCGATAATGAAAGTAGGTGCGATTCATTACAAAGGATAATGATTTTTCAATACAGTGTTGTTATATGTTGGTAAAGGCGAGATTTGCAGGTGAAAGTTGAATTAGTGTCATATTCTACGGTGAAATCATAGTTAAATGATACACTAAAATGATTTGTGTAGGGAGCGTGCATATTTTTTCCGAGTAATATCATACCAACTCGGCATAGTGTCATATTCAGTGTCACATAAAAATTAATAACAATAACTTGCGATACCAACTACAGGTGGATTATCATTCCACGTTATTTAAGATTTGACAACAAATGTTATATAATCATAACTCTACTTACGAGTATTATTTTAAACAGTATTTTGGGTGTTTTTCGAGAAAAAAATCCAAAAAAAAATTGGCTGGTGTGGTATTTTTTTATATGCAACAATAACTCAAAAAACATAAAACACACTATTTTGAATTGGTGTGTTATTCCATGAGGTAGTCGATATGTATTTTTAATCCAACGAAAACAAATTAGTATGAATGAAAAAGTGTGCACAATTTTGTCGTATCGCTCAAAGTATACCAAAGCTATTAAGCAGGGCTTAATTGATTTTTTAATAATTTGCCAACACCATCTGTAAATTGTTGTCTTATTTCAATTACAATAAATACGAGTGACGGACAAAGTTTAACGTGAACTATTTATGGCATATCTTAACAGCCTACCTCCACCCTTCGCTACTGATAAATCGAGTGCTTAAAGTCAGACAACGTTATCTACAAAAAAGTGTTTTTTTTTTTTTTTTGAGAAAACGTTATTTACATTTACGGCTACATGATAGTCAAACAACGTTATGTCAATTTTTTCTAATTTCTTATTAAATCGTCAGTAAAGTTTAACGCTAACTCCATAAGTTACCCTTGTTTTCATATTTTTTAAAAACTATCCCTATAAATTTTAACATCATCATAAGCAAGATAAATGTACAATACACAATAAATTATAAAATATTAACATTAGGTTTTAAATAAACATTTCCCTTGTTGAGTTACAAGAATCTAAAATAACGATTTTTTGCTCTCCTGTAAAGTTGCACTTTTGTAGATAGTGTTGTTTGACACTCAGCCCTCGAAATAGACCCAGTAAGTGAAGACATGTGCTGGACATGTCGGTCGGTGGACAATCGCAAAACCCGGGTCGTAAAAAACGACTCAAATGGAATAGTATAAAAGTTAAATCAATCTAGAAATATATTATACATACATATATGACGAAATCGCAGAACGGATACACAGCGTCGCTGTAGGATTGGTTTCCCGAGTAGACCAAATGTTCAGGAGACGAAAAACAAATTTCATAATCCTATATTGAAATACATGGAGATAAATAAATTGTTATTTTTACAGCATATGAATGATGTATTCATTACCATTACAAAGTAATTTAAAGAAAGGGATGGTTCTAGCCCAATTAGATACAAAAAAAAACATTCTGCATTAAGAGGTCGATTTCGACAAAAACAGATATTCGGCAAACCAATCATATAGCGACGACAGGTGTCGACAAATCTATTAACGTATTGTACGACAACATGTTCTTGGCTAAGTAAAGGAAGGCGCTGTTGTCGACTAACTGGGAGGAGCTTATTTGTTTATATCGACTGTAGAATAGAAAAAGGGCGTAACCCTCAGTTTTTTTCAAAATAGGTTTTATTGCATAATAACGTTGTACACGACTAAATACATGTTGTGTCTAAAGGATTTAAGCTGCAAATGCCGATTTATTATTTAAATTTAGCTAACATAAAAAAAGAAGGAACTGTTGTGGGAAAAACGACTTAACCATCATTTTTATTGGCTTTTTTAAAAATTAACTCTATAATTAATATCAGATAAGAGATATAAAAACCAAATTATCAAATATCGTACAATTCAAGGTTATGACTTATTTTGTATTTTAACTTTGACTGAAAACCATAACAAAAACGTGTTTTGTAAAAATTTGATTTGTGTGGATTACGCCCTTTTTCCTTTCCACAATCGATATAATGGAAGTGCATTTAAAAATGGGAGGAGCATGTTAGTTCACAGTAGCAGGTAGCTGTTCTCTCTACACCAGCAAAAGTTCTGGAGATTATCATGCACAGCATGATTTCTCCAAAAATTGAGTCATTTATAATGAATGAACAGCATGGATTTAGGCAGGCCGATCAACGGAAACCAACCTGATGGTATTCACTGATTATGTGTTGTCAGTACTAGATAGAGGCAGCCAGGTTGACTGTTCTTACAATGATTTCTCGAAGGCATTTAACAGAGTCGATCACGATATTCTAATGGAAAAATTCCAACTAATTGGATTGTCTGATCGATTTCTCAGGTTATTCGGGAGTTATTGTAAGAATCGTCAACAATACGTATCGTACAGCCTTTATCAGTTACAGACATTTGAAACATTTTCTGGTGTGCCTCAGGGCTCAAACTTGGGGCCATTGCTGTTCACGATTTTTATAAATGACAGCATTGGTAATTAAAAATGCTATGTTTTTGTTGTTTGCTGACGACTTGAAACTCTTCATATAAGTTGTCACCTTGGACGACTGTCGTCAACTCCAACTTGATATAGATAATATATTAGATTGGGGCAGGCGTAACAAACTGGTCTTCGATATTGATAAATGCAATGTTTTATCGTTTACTAAAGCCTCACGAGTATTGTTTTTCCAGTATTCGATGCATGGCAGAGTTCTCTCGTGAATATCATCTGTAAGAGATCTTGGAATAACGTTTGACAGTAAACTGACGTTTAGTGGTCATATAGATACCATTTGTAAAAAGGCGCTAATGATGTTGGACTTTGTCTTAGGTACTTCCCGGGTCTTTTCGGATGTTACGGCACTAAAAATTCTCTATTACTCCTTAGTTAGAAGCAAACTTGAGAGTGGGTCTATCGTTTGGGCCCCGCATCAGTTGAAGTACGGCCTTATGGTGGAGAGAGTCCAAAAGAATTTTTTAAGACTCCTTTACTTTCGGCTGTATGGATATTATCCGTGACTCTATCCGACCGATTTTCTCTTAGGGATGCTTACATACTGTAGCTTAAAATTTAGAAGGATTTTATTTAGCTACATATTTTTTCAGACTTATACGCGGCGTAAATGTGAACTCTGCCATTCTTGGTGGTGTTGGCTTGGGAAGGCCATTTGACAATGACTATTATCCCAGTCCAGTCGATTTTCAGACTGTACTAAGGGTTACCTGAGATTTTGTGATCTGATAATTACCTTAGGAATCGAGGGCATCCGTTGTTTGTTCTCCCACGGTGCAGAACTAACCTGCCATTAGTAATGCCAATTGGGAGGGCAGTAACCATGTTTAATGAAATCGCTTCGGATATTGATATATTCCACTTACGTGAGGGTGAATTTAGGTGGACGTTGTTTTATAAGTTTTTAAGATATGGTCTATCAAAGTTCACTCTGTGTGCTTCTATCTACTTTTATTTTGTTATTTATGTTATTTCTTTTCTTATTTTATTTCTTATTTTATTACTTATTGTATTATTAACTCACACTTCTCTTTATTTTTTTTATTTTTAAAAATTATTAACACTTATTTTATGTCATGTCGTGAACGCTTTGAATTTATAATTTGTTATGTTCATTACATGTAAAATCAATAAATTTTATTTGAATTCGATTTAATTCACAGTTTTAACACGTAGCCAAGAAGATATTGCCATAGTGTAGGTAACTTTTGTTGGATCATCGTTATTTTATTTTCAGGTACTGGCGTTTGCTCTGGTGACAGTGGAGGAGGACTGGTGGTAAGTACCGTAACGAACTATGTAAAGAGATGGTACCTCGTAGGCATCGTCAGTGTATCACCTGAGGGCAGAACTGGCGATTTTTGCAGTATTGGAACCTACTCTACCTACACAAGAGTAATCAAATATAGAAATGAAATAGAAGATATATTATATCCTATCCATCAATAAAGGGATCGTTTCAATGAAGTTGTTTTAATATAAAACGTAAAAAAACTAATGGTGTCGCCTTTTGCAGTGGACTGTATAATTTTAAGGATGATGTGGATTCCGGATCAAGGGGTGGGGGCGATTTAACAGGATGCTAGACACTGACCTTTTATGGTGTTGATGATGGCTCCGTGGTCTGGTTGTACTATCACTAGCGCGGTATTGTTTGTTTGGGTTACCCGCTGCGCGGCACTTGATGGTACACTGTTTATGGATGATAATGAGGTTAATAAATGATGATGATTGATTATATAAAATGATGAGAGCCGGTAAGGGTATCGCTTGAACGACGGTCACACTATATCAAGCTGACCCAGCCGGGGTCCACGAACTACTTCTGAACCAGTCTGTATAATAACGCTGTGCGGCAACACGCACCAGTGCTATTCTTGAGCTGACCCACGCGCGTCGGCGGTTTTGAATTAACTGAATGTTGTTCGCAATTACAGTATTCTTATAACCCGTAATTGCTCATTGTCTGGTCTTGTGACAATACTAAATAAGGGGATTTGAAAGGGGGAACTAAGGATGAATGCGACCTCAATTGAGGACCTTGTAAGAAGAACCACCTAACCCTCAAAAGTTTGTTCTGAGATATCCAGTGTTAAACATTTCGAAACATTTTCTTTCTATTATAGGATATGTTTACATATGTATGCTTTTGATATAATATTTTATAATATATATATATAATAATAATATAGCTTTGTAAAAGACCCAAGGTCTTAAGTTGTTATGCCACACAGCAGGGTACAAATTATAGAAATGAGTTTTTTTTTAAATAATGGAACAATTGATAAATAGTGGAACAGAATGGTAAATTATGTATAGGAAATGGTAATAAATTTAACTAAAAAGTATTTTAAAGAATAATTATATACAATCGAAATTAAAAAATAACATAAATTACAGGGTTAACCCTTTCAATACCGGCAAAAAAAAAAATAGAAAACCCTCCCACACCGGCATGATTTCAGAAAAATCTTTCATTTCATAGTGTTGTACTAAAATGCTTACAAAAGATATATTTATGGGGACATTGGAATAAAACTCAGATTTTCTTACAATGCAATCAATATTTATATATTGTGTGGTATTTTTGCCAGCAAGATCCTTTGTGAAGAGGCACATAGCACTCTTGACAAAGGTATCTGGTCTCTCCTCGCCTCTTATACGCAGCACATACTTGCAGCATACAGCACATACACAGACTCGCGATGGATACTGTTTTTTTTCAATCGGTGGATGCAACCTTCAGAGTATGTCTGGATATTATTCCAGACAATCTATTATTGCCGGTGAATTCATTTAATTCGGGATTCGGAGAATCCGAACTGTCACTCTCGCCAACTGTCTCCAACCCTCGCCAATTGTCTAAAACTATCTTCAACTGTCTTCAACTGTCTTCAGCTGTCTTCAACTGTCTCCAACTCTCGTCAACTGTCTCCAACTGTCCCCAACTCTCGCCAACTGTCTCCAAATGTTTCCAACTGTCTTCAAGTGTCTCCAACTCTCGACAACTGTCTCTAACTGTCTGCAACTATCTCCAACTCTCGCCAACTGTCTCCAACTGTCCGCAACTCTAGCCAACTGTCTCCAACTCTCGCCAACTGCCTCTAACTGTCTGCAACTATCTCCAACTCTCGCCAACTGTCTCCAACTGTCCGCAACTCTAGCCAACTGTCTCCAACTCTCGCCAACTATATCTAACTGTCTGCAACTATCTCCAACTCTCGCCAACTCTCTCCAACTGTCCGCAACTCTATCCAACTGTCCCCAACTCTTTCCAACTGTCTCCAAATGTTTCCAACTATCTGCAACTGTCTCAAACTGTCTAAAAATGTCTCCAACTGTCTCCAACTCTCGTCAACTGTCTTCAACTATCCCTAACTCTCGCCAACTGTCTCCAATTGTCTCTAACTGTCTCCAACTGTCTCCAACTGTCGCCAACTGTCTCCAACTGTCTGCAACTATCTTCAACTCTCGCCAACTGTCTCCAATATCTCCGATTCTCCGAATTCTTTAAAAAACATAGCATATTATTGCTAGAAATGATCTGGAAAAACAATAAACTCTTAGATACTTATAAGTATTAGAAATAGAATGTAATAAACATAAACGTCAAAACTGTATACACATGTTGAGGTTAGAAATATGACAGATGAAAAAAACTAGAAAATGAACGTTCCAGGTAGTATTTAATTCTTACAAAAACATAGGAAATTATTTCTAGAAATGATTTAAACATATAAGCTTACCTTTTTGTTATCCTTCTTTTTGAATAGTGACAAATTCTGTTGCGAAAGGCATAAAATATTTTAGCTGTCACTTGAATGAACACGTAAGCACGAATGGTGAAATCGCGACATCACCCGAAAAAAACGATGTTTTGTAAACAATATTTTCCAGTCGATACTAGTAGTATCTACTAACAAATGATGCAGAAGTGTGGATTGAACCTTTGCTTACTTGACTGCATCAAAATTTTTTCGAAAAAGTCAATAGATGGCTGAAAATATTAAATTAATTGCGGCCCGGAAAAAAACCGGAAATTTCCGGGTCCGGTACTAAACGGAATAAACATTAATCACGGAAATTTCCGGGTCCGGTATGATAAGGGTTAAAAACTATTTATACGTTTTCGAGAACACAAAAAGTTGTACACATAGGAATGTTGTCTATTTTCCCGGATGTTGTAGTATTACATTTATTTATTATTTCTATTGTATCAATAAGTGCCAAAAGAGCAGTATTTTGGGCATTTTTTATTACCAATGCTCCAAAGATTATCAAAAAACTCTTTTTGAAATATACATCCAATTTTATCCGAGCACTGTTTTGGACAGCACTTTTTGACACAAACAAAAGATTTTTCTATTAACTTTTTTCCCAGTACTTGCTTTAATGTTACACCAGAATTTCTTTTTTACTTAGCTACTTCCTTCTTCTAATTTTCTTTACATACTTTACGTTTCACTCCAAGATTTCACTGTCAGATGCATCCGAGATTGTTTCATTTTGTGTACGAGTGTCACTCGCTTGATGATCATTATGTGGATAATCAATCATAATTACACGTCTTGCTATCTTTTACTACTTCTTAATATAATATGATGTCTGTTTATGGTTAAAAAACGAAAATATATGTTAAAAGAACAATTACAACCAAAGTATCTGACAGATAAAAGTGTGGTTATGATACCACCTAAATGGCCGTAAAATCTTAGATGGAAGAACAACTTATGAGGTGTCCCAACTTCAATCAACATATAGCTCTATTGACCAAATACAGAAATATTTTTTGAGAGCTTAATAGCCAGGTTATAAACCTTGCTAAATACAACAAGGACCAAAAATCCACTTAAGGTGATTTAGGTGGTTCTTCTTACAAGGTATTTATTCAATTTGGCCCAACGAACTAATTAAAAAAAACTGACAAATCCCGATTACTTACGTTATTATAGTTCAATAACCGAATAAGATTAATTTTTATTTCTTGTAAAAATCTATGTATTTTTTTATATTTTAAAACTATCATTAATAAGGTATATAACAAACTCTACGTGAATCTCAAAAAACTTTAAACGATGTCATATTGATTTAAAAAAAAACATAAATAACATGGAACATTACAAACACTTTTGCAATCGGACTGTAATTTTTAGCATATGTTTTTAATCGTTAATACCTACCTACTTTATCATTGAAATAAATAATATTTAAATTTTTATAAATTTCATTTAAAATATTGATAGGTATGTTTAATATTTATTTTAATAATACAATATATACATATACAAAAGAAAACAGCATAATATTGACCAAACGAATCATGGTTTGTTTGTTGATTCTATGGTCGCACGAGTAAGGGTAAAAAAACTTGTTGTTGAGATCACCAAACTTGGCATACCTACATTATGTCCACACCCATCATCGACGGTTAGGAAGAGGAACTACCTGAAATTCAACTCCCTATAAAAGAGCGCCCGTATTTCTCAAATTACCCCCCAAAAAATTCAAATTATTTTAATATATTTTGTAAGCAGGGTATCCAATGAATTCAATACAACACTCTAAAATGTCCATAGCTCGAGCTATCCAAGATGGCGACCAAAGTGGCTAAGTGGAGTGGTGGTTTCCAAATTATAGGCTGTCACATTAAACCATCACCTGGAAAGACAGATTCGGAAGATCGTGGAATTAATTCTCTATAATTAGGACAAAAGGAAAGAGCACCACGTATATTATCTATGAGTACCAGTTGTGTCTCTCTCTCTCTCTCTCTCTCTCTCTACCCGCGGTCTGGGTTGACATCCGATTTCACTCTGTATCAGAGGCCTTCTACTGACGTATTTTATGACAATCATGTAATATAATTTATATACGATGGGTAATTAATACAAAAACCTATCTACAAAAAGTCTCAGATCGGTTATTCTTTTTAATTTATCTTACTAATCTAACCACCCTCGTATACACAAACTACAAAATTATATAAGCTACAAAGCATTTGATTTTTCATGATTTAAAAAACTAAGAATGATAGAAAGATGAAATTTTCAACTTCTTAAAGTATAATCATTTTTCATATAAATATATTTTTAAAAAATGTAATTTTGATCTATATAATTATATTAAAAAAATACTTTTTTTTTTTAAATCGACCCACTAACGTTTTTGTGTTACCAATAAATTTCCAAATTATCTTTGCAATTTGTTATTTACCTAATACAAAAACGTATCAACAAATTGGCAAGTTTTAATCAGTGGACAAAATAAGTTTTTTTCAAGATTAGACTTTTTAGCAAAACTAGTATGGATAATAAAGTTTTTTTTCCATCGGAATGATTTTTTCTCTTTCAACAGTGAAAAGTTTTTAGAGATTCCTTGTACCTGATGTTCATTATTCATAAAAAATGGGATATTATCATATGTTTTTGAGTTAACAAATATTACCTTTTTTATTTTTATGTAGTATTTCTTGTGAAAATCATTGTAAAATTACTTCAAAATGAAAAAGAAACAGTTTGACAGTTGAAAACAAGGTGAAACATGTGTGTTTTCAGACTGTCTGAAAAAAAAATATAAACACAAAAACGTATAAGCTGATATTATGTTTTTGCTTTATTTTTTTTCGTTTAAATTATGAGATACGTTTTCAATTATTTCCTTACACATAGTATAGATAGAAATACGTCTTTTGTGTTACAGATACGTATAACCGATTATAGTGAACAATTCTGCATACTCGACTAAAAACCGCATTTTTGTAGATACGTTTTTGTGTTAATCACACATCGCAATATAAGATATGGCTCCCAGTGAGAAAATGGGTGGCCATTTTTATAGAAACACTTCAACACAAATTGAAATAACTGTTTTAATTGAAATAGCATTACTATACAGTTTTAAAAAAAAATAGGTTTTCACATAAACCATCATATTCGGAAATTCTTCTTCCATGAAATAAAAGCAAACTAGTTCAATGGAAACATTCTGTGACGTTGGCATATATATTGTAATATGCTCCCTCAGTGAACATCCCTTTCGCAGGTTGTTTAGTGAAAGAACACCTTCCTCGTCAACTCGCTGTACCTACTTGGAGTTGGCAGAAAGCATTAGTTGAGTCTTTGTTTGATGATAATGCTGAAATTTCTAATGTGTATATTTATTTTTTTCTTACGAGATAAGGAGTATTGAAAAAGGGCCATACATATTTAAAGAAAAGATACATTGTTAATGGTTGTTATTTATTTATTTCTTCTTCGGCCATATCCGTTTATTATTCGTTTTGTGAGTTTGGTTTTATATTATCATTACAATGCTTGCAAACTATTGTTGCGTACACCTTGCCACTGTCTAAAATATTGCAAAAATCAGACAGTGACGTTTTAACTGCCCTAACTTTTGTTGATGATGTTGTGAGTAGGGATTCCAATCCCGGGATCCCGAGCTATTTCCGATACCTATGAATCCCGGGATTCATAAACATAATCCCGAAACTTTCGGGATTGATTTTTTATCAATTTTTATGGAAAATAAAATAAAAACGAAAATATAACAGAAAAAATACTTTTAATAACAAATCACTACATTAGAAATAAACTGAGTTTGAATGAAGTTTGATTTATACCCATGTGTAAGTTGCCGATTCATTTTATTTTTTCACATAAATTAATAAAAATGAGAAAGATTGGAAAAAAACAACGCTTCGCACTATTAACAAAGTAATTCCACCATGATCTCATACGTTTTACGGCAGTTTCATATTTGGCTGACTAATTAGATTTTTGAAGCGGAAAGGCCATTACTACACCATGATTATTTTCTTTACTACTTTAAATCACGCTTATCCATTCATTAAGTCTTTACTATCAGAAACAGCAATCTCATATTAAATTCACATTATTATTTATATTACAATATTATTTACTCCATTAAACTTATGTATTTCCAAGATTGAACGTAGATATACAATATTATCAATAAATGTCTTAAATGGTATAAATTATACTAGATTTATTTTTGACCGATTTTATCAATGTTATTTGTAAATATAAAAAAATTATATTGACAATGGAAAAAATGCCAAATGTCAAATTGTAATCCCGAAATTCCGGGATCAGAATTTTGGCTCGGGATTGGATTCCCTATTTGTGAGTGAATTAAATAACGTTCGCAAAACAACAGAATCTTCATTTAAAGTTATTTATAACGAAGTGTGTGGAAAAGCCAATAACTTTAATGTTGAAATAAAAAAAACCGCGAACTACATCAAAACAAATACTGAGATGGTTACAGCTGATTCAGTAGAAGAGTATTTCAGAAGAACTATCTTTGTTCCATTTATTGACCAAATTTTATATTAAATCAGCTCAATGAACGTTTCATACGACATCACGAAGTACTGAAGCAGGTTTTAACTCTCCTTCCAAACGGAAAAGATACTCCAACAGAAAGTGCTTTGGAAGAACTGTGCATGAACTGTGCGAATTTTATGACTGTGATATTATGCCTTCTACAAAATGTTGCAATTTTTGAACGTCTAATTGAAATTATGGTATAAAAAGTTCGATAAATCAAATGCAGTCACTCTATTCAGGAACACTGTTGATGCCATTTTAAAATGCGACAAAACTTATTTACCCCAACATCTTTAATTTATTTTTAATTAATTAAATTATTTAAACTATTTTATTATTTTAATTAAAATTAATTTATTTAAAATATTTGGAATACTTGCCGTCACAACATGCGTCAGTGAATTTCAACCTTACGCCTTTTAAAAACATACCTAAGGTCTACCATGACGCAGTCAAGATTAAATGGAATGGCATTACAGGCCATCCATGGACTGAAACCGTATGCGGTTTCGAACCGTGTGCAATACTAAGCTTATCTTTTCTGTTCATGGAAATAAATTTTCACAAAGTATATTATAAGCATCTGATCGTATCCGTTCATACCATACACTAACACTTATAAATTTGGTGAAAATATATTTTCATGAAAAAAAATCATAAGTTTAGTATGGCACACGGATCCAAACCACATACGGTTTCAGTCTATGGATGGCTTCTTACTTTATATACACAGAGAGATTAAAGTAACAACGGTCGAAGTAATTCAAGAGCTTTGTAAAAAGAAAAGAATACTCTTTTGAAAAGATTTTGTTATGTAAATAAAATTATCAAATCCTACTAAATGTTTGGTTTTCATTTGCATGAAAAATATATTTTACCTTCCTACTTTTGGCTCCCCCCAATATTAAATCCCGGGTGCGCCACTGGATAGAGGAGTGCCCAAACTAAAAGGCCCCATACACGGATCCACATTGTTTTTAAATTTGTTTTCTATTGATAGTACCTAATATTTAATTAAAATATGTCGTTTTCTACTGAGTATTTATTTAAATTATGTTTATTTATAATCACAAACTAGTTTTTACTTATATGTAACTAATTGAAACAGTGAATTATTATAATATATACCTACATATCGTTTTCTATTGGATATTTATTGATATATGTATAGACGCTTTTTCTAGGGCCCGTCGAAATGTAAATATATTAATAATTATTGTCTCACATTTATTACGAAAAATCACTTCAAATAAGGTGCAAACAAAACATCTTTTTATATACTCTATCTAGTGTTTTAAATAATTCAATAAATTCTAACAAAAAGTCTTTGGACCACGACGCCATTTTGGTTAACACACACATAAACATACGATTGATAGTATCACGCACCGGCACAAGTCCCACACGGATGCTGTTCAAGCACCGACTGAAGGGATTGGCCACACACGATCCGGTCAGGCGGATCTAATTGAATCCCTTCAGTCGCTCCGGCCGCCGGACGCGCATAGAACTCGAGGCCAAAATACCCACACATGTACGGATTTCCATCCGGTCAGTCGAAACTGAAGGTAAAACTGATCATGTATGGGGCCCTTAATTCCATTCCTCTTTCGGGCATATACCTAAATTGCTACATTCATCACTGTTTTGATATCGTATGGGTACCTACATATCCATTTCATTATTATCATCATCAATTTGGCTCAATCCACTTCTGGATAAAGGTTTCCCTGGCTGATTCTATTCCTCGCAGACATGTGTATTACTGTATTTATAAAAAAATCGTGATATTATATTCATATCCATTTCATTATTGCCATGCCATGATCTATTAGGTACTTATTTAATTTAATAAGACGTCATTTTTTAGTACTTTTTCCACTTTTAATTAATAAGTCTGGACCAGTTTCGTGCGCCACAGAGGGATTATTAATTAAATGTATTCATCATAAATATTTCTTTGATATTGAAATGTTATTGTAAGTACTTATTGCTTCATATTTTGTTTTATGTTAATAATTTAAAATATTTTGTATAGTTCTGAGGTAAGGAATGGTGTGAGATGGGGTAGGTAGGTTGCAATGAGTAGAAGGATTTGTGCGTGATAAAGTGGTCCCAGTTTATTTCCCTTAACCATCAAAAAGATACAATCGTTAATAAACACTAGTACAATAAGATTAATGAATTTTACAATTAATAATAAAATTATGTGGGTGTGTTGCGAGAAACGTTACCAATCGTGATATCGTAGATGCGACTGTAGGTTAGAACGGCTTTAGTACTTTTGATAATTTGATCATTCGCACCCTTGATTTTTATAGTGAATTGAGACAAAGGAAACACCAAGTTGGCTTTAGACGAATGACCGATGAGTGCATGGCATTGTAAACAATTTCTTAGAATTATGTCTCTGTTTGCATTTTAATATTTTGATAATCACGATTCTTTCGTAAATTATAAACAATTGATTTTAATTTGAACAATTATGCAGTTTCGATAATTGAATAAGATTGATTTTCATACAAAAAACTGTTGTGCATATCATAGCAAACTTACATACCTAGCATTATTTCTTAATTTGTGATATTATTGACTCATTAAATTATTATATTATTCTGCTGAATTAGCTTTCTATTGAAATTTGATTGACTCACATAAATCGCTCGTTTTGTAATTTTAACAATATTATGTTGCAAGATACATTGTATTTTAAAATTAATGGTTTCCTACCAAGTTATGCTGGATGGTAGGATTTTAAAACAAACTTAAGATGCTAACTTAAAAGTACACTCTGCCTGGAGATCCGTGAAGCACCCACAGTTCCTTAGTGATGTAGTATGAAATCATAATATCCAATTTCATTAATGTTAATTTAATTGTTATTGACAAAGTATTATTGCCGGATAATTCAATGTACCTTTTGGTAAATGATTGTGTCGCCTTTTGAATTTGTTTTAATAAAATGCCTGTTTTGTAAATTCACTTAAAAATGTCCCTCTGAGGCGGACAAAACCTGTCCAGATTTATTTATTAAAAGTGGAAAAAGCACTAAAAAATTGTATTTTATTAAATTAAATCAATAATACAAAGCATTTCCACCATGATTTGAAAGTTAACACAATAAAATATAGATATAGATCTATTGCTAGATGAAGGCCTTTCCAAACTGATATTCTTCTGAGTTCTATGAATTACGTTGCTATTCATATTTTTACAACGTTTTTATTAGTTCGTATTCTTATTTTTCCGGTGGTTGATGGTCCGGTGGTTGTTTGTCCGGTACAAATCTTGCAATCGATTTTTAATTAACTTCCCGACTTGCTAGACATTTGAAACTTTTAGAATATATCAGAACACGATGCCAATGCATTTTTAATACTTATAGCCATCTTTAAGTAGAATTGAATTCATTTTCAGTTAATTCTGTTTTTTATGAAAAGTTATTTCGACACCATTATTGGTTGCTAGGAAATTATTAATATACACGTGCATTACTATGGAAATCAATATGAGTGTCAAAATGACATTCCGGTATTATTTCTATCAAATACAATTTTTTTTGAACGTTTAAGCTAGTCAAGTCAAGTTTATATAATTCAACAGAAAATTTAAAAACGTTGTAAGTATATAAAAAGTTCTTTTTATCTTGTGATTATTAATATTAAATTCGGCGTTTAAAAATCGAATACAAAATATACTTACAAACTTTATTTTGATCTGCCGTAAACATTCAAAATTGGGGTTGGCTGGAATGGTAATTTGTAAAGTAAGTAAAAAATAAATAAATATGTAGGTAGGTGTCAATAATTGCGGCCAAGTAGGAAAATGAAATCAAACGAACATATTTTGACTTGTGTATTATATTCATTATTACACGGATTTATTGTATTAATTTTATTACCATTTTTGTGCATTTCTTTTCGAAAACAAAAACTCATGTATCACTTTATGTATTCAGGCAGTTAATAAAATTATTAAAATAAGTTAACCGTCTGAACTGTCAAAAAATTTTATCTTTTAACAGACCCTCAGTTTTGGCTGTGTTAACGTTTAGAGCGAGATAGAGTACGTCAACTACATATCTGTATACCAGAGGTATATTACGGTATGTTACAGGAGAGACGAATTTGTGATTTTTGGTACATTCAACTTCTGGCATTCGTGAATGGATAGAGACGTGCTAAAGTGCTAACTGTTATCATATAGAAATATCTGCGCAGATCCTAATGATGCGATACGTATAAAAATTAGCAGAACTAAGGATACAATAATATTATGTCGTTTATAAAATCCTTCTGGTCAATTGGTTTTGTGAAAGCAGAGTAGGTTCCACTACTGCATAAATCACCTACGGTACTGCCTTCAGGTGATGTACTGACGATGCCTCTGAGGTACCAGGTCTCGGTATACTTATATGTAGCATTTACCACCAATCCACCACCACTGTCACCTTTACAAACGCCAGTACCTAAAAACAGAATAATAACCGTCCAAAAATAGCTATGTTCATACATTTGTCAGCAGATCTGTATTTATTCTCTAAACCAATTGCATAATTTAATTTTTCATAAATATAGTATGGAAGAAGCTTGCGAATGGAAGCCACAGTGTTGTGATAAAAATGAGAACGCACATTAAAAATGAAATTTCCAAAGTACCTACTATTTGTTTTATCTAAATGCCACATTTTTTAACACATCCACTTCAATGTATACATTCTCGAAATGTCTTCAGTTCGAATTGAGTAAATTTTACAGTTCATCATTTATTAGTTCCAGCGGATCTATTACATACTCTCTATCTCGCTTTAAATTTTATCTCAGCCAAGAGATGTGCTGTTAAAATATAGCACTTATTGTAACAATTACAACCAACTTATTGTAATTGTTACAATAAGTGCTAATACTTTGATACAAACCTACCATAAGTTTGATAATATTTATCACTTTATCACTTTAGCGGTCAATAAGTATAGAATAGACCATATCAATTTCAAAATCGTGTTTCCTATAAGACACCATACATAATTTAATAATTAACATTTTTCCACCAACCTGTCACATATTAATGTTAATATCGTAAATACTTTCTACATGCCTACTCAATAATATGCAAACATAAGGCACTGGCGTCTAATAAGTTTTGTGAAAATATTGCATATTATTTCCCCCCTTAGACAAAATATATAATACTATACTACACTACCTTATAGTTGCCACCAAACCAACCCGCCCCGCACGACGCTCGGTCTTAATCGAGCGTATCACAAGGCCCTTTGCTTAGATGTGAAACATCAGCAGTTGTTTACGCCTGGAAATGTCTCAGGAGCACATCCCCAAGTCTCGGACTTCGCCACGCACTCAAGTGTGCTTTGATTGAGTTTACTGAGACTCAATGTAATAAAAAGTGCCCATGGTTCTACGATAAATAAATCTGAAAAGAGGTAGGCTTTGGAGATCTGAGAAATAGAGCACACTTGTCAGGTATACTTACGAAAAATAAGAAGATAATACGATATTACTACTAATGAATAGGTACACACTAATGACAACGACGCACTAATACAATGAAACTTCAAAAACTCACTGACATCATCAAATTGAGCGATGACTTTAAGTTACGTATTTTTCAAAACTTATACATTAATATGCGATAAAACGTCATTGAAATTATTTTTTTAAATTATCTAATTATTAATTATTTTTGACAAAGTGCAGTCATGACAACAATATTAAGCGCGAAGGTTTTAGACTCTGCGATAGGAGCCTACCATTTTTCATATTATTCGGTAGACTGACTGAGGTTACGTGAATAAGTCCATACGAAAAAATATCACAATTCCTTGACAAATAACCAGACATTTGTTTACGTTAACACAGATGGCGCGCTGTCCTATATTTTTTTAAACCTTTACAGATTGTTTTGTAATCTGTATAATATATTCTTACATATTATACGACATCTACCGTTGGCAAATTAAATTATTTTTATATATTGTAAAATAAGTAAGTGAATATATAAATTTAATATGTCAATTTGCAATTAAAAAATATTTTTCTTAAGAAGGTAGGCTTTAAATAATCGCCTAGTATGGAGTCATCGCCACTGACACACGGTGATAACATAGTTAACTTACATGCTTCGTATTCTATCGCTAGATATAGCTAATAGCATTGCGCTCCTCATTAATGAGGTTGCAATCGTAAATGGTGACTCGAGGAAGTGGAGGGGTATGTAATATGTACTCACCATTAAGGAATCCTGCACAAAGTTTCCCATTGTTAATATGCCTATGAAATGCGGGAGGCGATTTATTTATGCATTCTAATCTGCTAACGATTGGCATCCATGTTGTTTTTAATACATCAGCTGCTTGTTGCACATTTTTGTGCACCAGACCAAATCCTGCTACCTATAATTGAATATTAATAATAATTATCGACATGATTGTGGTAGAATTAGGGATCGCAATACCGAATGAATATATCAATACCGATGTTTCGGTATTTCTTATTGAATACCAGTATTAACACCGGTATTCGTCAAACCGTATTATAGAAAAAAAGAAATTCCTATCAAAAAATAGAACTGTGTTGCTGAGTTTCAAAACCCGCTATAAAAATTTATTTCAAACACTATTTTATAGCAACATACCGACATTTATTATGTTGACCTTTATAAATATATATAGATCGTAATATTATAGAACTGCTAATTTTTACAAATTGATTAGTATAAATCCGGGTACAGGAAAATCTCTCTCAAATTCAACGTTTGTCGGATGAACTATCAACGTTGGATTGATAAGTAATATAGTTGGAAATATTTGCCTCGAATGTTTTCTTTTTCGGAATTTGTTAATAATTTATCGGGATAATTCTATAAGTAGGTAGGTATATTTGAGGGATTTTGTTTTAATATTGTTTAAATTTTGTTGGTTTTAATCAATGTATTTGCGTTTTGGCAGCATAAAACTTATACATTAAATTTAATATACAATATAGTTGTAGGTAAGTAATGAAAAAAATAGCATTAAATTCATTTTCGAAAAACATAAACGTTTACGCTTCCTAATACCGAAAATACCGGTATTTTGGATTATTGAAACCGGTATTTTGGTATCGAAAAATAATTAAATTCCGGTTCTTAAATACCGGTATTGCAATCCCTATGTGGAATATACTATCGAAATTCATTACAAAATATTTACTAAATAAACAATATTATTGTACCTCCCCTATGAATAAGATAGTCCCATTGTATATACTGTTGGGGATGTTAGGGTGTGGAGATAAAATCGGAATTGCTTGGATAACCGGACGGGTGAGTTTATTTATCGATACAAGAATACATAAATGCAACGATAAAAATGACAGGGTTACAATCATATGAGTAAAAAAAAAACAGTGCAGAGCAATCGCGACGATCTCGTGCTCAGACCGAGCCGCGATCCGAAAGCAACGACTACCGATCTACTGTTAACGATAGAACGAATGGCGGAATTATGGTGGTCGAGTATCTATGATCAAATGACGGGCCAGGAGTGAAGAGACTGATCAAGTGAGACGGAGACCACTTATCAATCGTCCTTAGCTTTTTGTACAAATGAAATCAATACATTACATGAGTCACTGTTTATCGAGGTTAATAAATCAAACTAATCATTGTTGAACTAGGTTATGATTAAGAAACCTGCTGATCGTAGTGTCTTGCGGCTACGAGGTGTTTTGATGTCCACGCATGAGACAGCCGATTGCTATATTACCTGTAACAAAACACAATTGATAGTTGAATGACTTGTTGATTATACGTTGTCGAAAATCATGCCAACCAACGGCGGCTCCTCTAATACCATGCAAGTGCAACGCACTGCCTGCATTTTTGAAGACATCGCTCAACTTTTCATTTCATAGTATAAATAAACATATTTAATTTACCATCTGAGAAGTCGGTAAGAGAACACGGTAGCTTTCGGTGATTGACGTAATCATGAAAAGACGCTTTACGACCTTACGTGGCTAGGACACGTGCTCCGGATGCCACCAAAAAGTGTGATACGTCGTACCCTTATGGCACAGCTTCAAGGGTTTCGTCGCCATGGCCGGCCCTCACTCACCCTGCAGCGGTGCCACAAAAGCGACCAACGTGATGCAGGTCTGACATGGCGGGAGGCGCAAGAGTTGGCGATGGACCAAGGGAAGTGGCGCGAACTTGTGCTTGCCCTATGCTCCAATGCTGGGTCGTGACAGGGTGAAAGAAGAAGATCTTCTCTTTATAGAAGGTAAACCATTGCGCACTACCAGAAAATGCTATTCTGAAGACCACCGGCCGCCACTGATGCTGACCAGGCATAAGGTTGTTGGTCGCTACAGACTCATAAAATTATTTTGGCTAGCATCATCATTGACATATGACCAATGTCATTAGTTGACTACAACAGAAGATAATCCCGACTGAATTGAAACTTTCAGACGACTTGCACTGACAATATCAATAGAAAAACTGGCAGATCGTTTAGATTTTTTTTATTTTATACAACGCCGACAGCCAGTGAATTGTCCAATTATCGCATACTCAATAAAATAGCTGATCGGCAATTTATTGAACAGTCATTTCAACATATTATTCAATATTGCGTACGTATTGACGATTGAAATAGCGGATCATAATTCATTGGAAAGGAAACTATCATAACTTCCCAGACTGCGAATATCTCGCCGGATGGTATCTTGCACTATCGACGTACCTGTCTTAGTATCAATCTTATTCCGATCAATCTTCATGTCAGTCTCTCTTTCGCTCCTCACAGCATCTCATCCACTGATCCTCGGACCTCGGACCAGAAACATAATTCGTCTATCATAACTCTTGTAACATAGCTATTGTTTACTGGCTGCTTACGCTGCGAAATAAACTCTCTCCTCCATTCATCGGAGCAACCACCAATCTGACTTATCATCACAACTCTGGGTCACCTCATAAAGCGGTCTCATCATTTTACAACGAGACCCCCAAATATTGTAATCCTACATATTCAATCCAATCATTACCATGTATTATGGTATTATACAATTTTTATTCGATTGTCGCCATCATTTTATTATATACTATAATTTGAAGAACATATTTGGATGTTTGTATGTACCGTCCTGCAGTTTTTCTTTATACAAATCCATACGCGCAGTCAGATTTCGACAAAATTTGAAGACTAGATGGAAGCCGATGAGTCGGCGTGCGTGGTCTGGGTCTCGAATTTCAGATTTAATCCTTAAAATTTAACCCGTTGCACCCCGGAGACAGTTTTACGGTTTTTGCGGAAAAAGCCGCCGCGTACTTGAAACGCGGAAGTTATGCTGCAATCCCTTTTTTTTATTGAAAATGTCGCTTGAATGTGTACATTTTTATTTCAGCTAGATCGGATGTCAAATGACAAAGTTAGATGCAAATAATTCGTGGGTCGAGATGTGTAGTCAGGTAAGTCACAAAACAGCAAAAATGAGATATGAATGCCAATATACTAAAAAAAATAATCTTTCGTTGTGTGTAGTCAGGTAAGTCGTACGTCTCACCATTGGCGAGATGCATTTTCAGTCAAAACATATTTTTTATTTTATGGGGTGTGTACAGTTAAGTCACATGAGTAGTCAGATAAGTCAACATTTTGTGTGACTTACCTTACTACTCATAGTTGGCTTACCTTCAAACGTCATACCTACTCAGTGTTGATTTTGGCGAATCTAGCGTATTTTTTAAGATATTTTGAGAAATTTTGAAATAAAATAACAACCGAACGTAAGTAAAATAGTCATATTATAAATATGACTTATAAAAATAAGTAGGTATGTGTATTAATTTGTAAAATATACAAAAATTATCAAATTTATCGAATTTGATTTATTTAAATCTAAAAACACGTACACAATATCTAAACAAATAATCTTGCTTCTAGGTTCAACCACATACTCCAATAACTTGTATGTTGAGGATTCAGATGACAGCATAAAAGATCCTGATTTTAATATTCAAGAATTGTTAGTCTAATTTACCATCTGATGATAGTGACATTGAAGAACCACACCCTTCGTTCTCAAATAATGCTTCCATGATTACACATCACAACGATGTTTTAACCTGTAACCCTCATTCTCGATTCAGAAGAAATAATCACCACAAACGCAACTTAAAGGATGATACAAAAGCCTTCAGAAATAATTAAAACGTTTTACGAAATACTGGAAAAAGTTATACAAGTATAATGGAAGTTATGAATACGAAAAAAAGTCGTATCAGACAAAGCAAACCAGGAAAACAACATTTTCGCCAAGTAACGGTTCAATATTACTTGATTGTTGAACTGTCACGGAAACCAATTTACGGAAACCAACCGTAAAGGTTGTACAATAAAAACATTGGGTGAAAGTCACAATTTTTTGAACATGTTTTGAAAAAAAAGTGAGACTACTTCCAGTAATACTAGAGGAAAATATATCCTTAAAAATAAACAGCGAAGAAGATAGTCAAATAGCAAAGGCACATAATATACTCCCAATCCCATCATATGAGAATCATTACTCTAGAAGGGACTCTGTCAGTGTCAGAAGATACTTACCGCCACATTTGACAATAACTATATTGTAACTGATGTATTCTCAATATTTGAAGAGTATTAGGTCTAATCCGATCAACATTCGTTTATACACAGAAATATGCCATAGCATGAACTTAACATTCTAACGGCCAAATAAGAATATTTGCCAAAAATGCGCTAAACTTAACGGCCCACGTGCTCGTCGTAGGTCAAAATTGAGTTTTTATTGTATTTTCAAACCATGATCCTGGACACTTCTTAAACGTTGAAGATAATCTATTTCTATAATTTTGAAGCCTTATTATCCTTTATAGTTATTTTATACATTTGATGACTGCATAAAATATTTTTGTTACATAAAATAGTATTCTTTTAAACCTCTCGCTCTAATGTTTTAGAATATAGTCATATTTCGGTACATGAATGTGCAGTGGTGTTAAGATTTTTTACATTTATTAATTTTTAATCGCATTTATAAACTATTAGTATAATTTATGACGAGATAATTTTAGTAAAATATTTACGATAAAAAAATATATTAATAATCTCTGTGATCCCAAATTTGACAAGAATTAGGCATTTTGTTATTCAAAAAATCGGCAAGATTAACACATTTGAAGATGATTATAAAGATACTTATTATAAGCTATTTCTTTGACCATTCAAGTGTGATAAACATTTTGTGAATAATGATTGTTTTCTAATAATTATTGACCTAAGAATTAGGTGGTATTTTTTTTGAAATACGCCATTTCTTTTGTCATTCCCTAATGGTTAAGCTACAACATACGGCCGTAGCCATAAATTGACAAACTATAATTAAAGTAGGGAGTAAAATTATGTTAACGCGCGTGTTTGAACATGTACCTAACCGAATTTTTTAACAAAAGAAATGGCGTATTTCAAAAAAATACCACCTTTTAGGTCAATAATTATTATAAAGCAATCATTATTTATAAGATGTTTATCACACTTAAATGGTCAAAGATATAGCTTATAATAAGTATCTTTAGAATCATCTTCAAATATGTTAATCTTGCCGATTTTTTGAATAATAAAATGCCTAATTCTTGTCAAATTTGGGATCACAGAGATTATCAATATATTTTTTTATCGTAAATATTTTACAAAAATTATCTCGTAATAAATTATACTTATGGTTTCATAAATGCGTTGAAAAATTAATAAACTTAAAAAATCTTAACACCACTGCACAGTTATGTACCAAAATATGACTATATTCTAAAACATTAGAGAGAGAGGTTTAAAAGAATACTATTTTATGTAACAAAAATACTTTATGCAGTCATCAAATGTTTAAAATAACTATAAAGGATAATAAGGCTTCAAAATTATATAAATATATTATCTACATCGTTTAAGGAGTGTCCAGGATCATGGTTTGAAAATACAATAAAAACTCAATTTTGACCTTCGACGAGCATGTCCCCCCTTAATATACAAATTTAGAATTTCACCGACGATGAGGAAAGAAATAAAAATCGTGAGGAATTGAAAGAGCATCATCAAGAAGCTGACTTTGCATATTCAACCAAGAGTTGTAATAAAGAGTACAGCTTGCAAGATCCCTCATGCCAAATTGTAACATTTGACATGCAGCAATGTCTGCCCACACAAATTGTTGAAAGTTCTAACTACCGCTATGGATGTTAAATTTGACAGTGCATGATTGTGATAATAACCATGGATATTGCTATGTATGGCATGAGGCTCTTGCTAATAGAGAAGCTAACGAGCTAACGATATCGCTTCATGCCTGTTCAAATACTTAACTGAGGGGATACATGTTAGCAGTGAAGCATTCTGAGACTTTAAACAAAATTGATCACAAATTTTTAGTCTCTGGCCATACACATAATATAAAGTGCGATAGTGACCATCGCATGAGAAGAAGAAAATGACATTTGGTGGAATGATCGAACATCCTCATGATTGAGCCAAATTAATGTGAAAGGCTGCAAAAAAATCCTTTTAAAGTCACTGAAATGACTCGTGCAGATTTTTTAACTACTCGGATCGATAAAAAGAACCATTGCAACTCAGAAAAATAGACACAGATGGGAATAAGTTTGTTTGGCTATGTTAAGTGGCTTCAATTCAACAAACATGAACCGGGAATAGTGAAATTTCAAAGAACTCCCGACGAGACGACTAAATTTTAACAAATTACATATATAAGACGAGACAAGACGAAAGATTTGATAGACTTACTTCCATACATTTTACCGTATTATAGAGAATTTTATGAGTCACTTGAGACAGTCAGGGATTTTAACCTGATACCATTGAAGAAATCCATACTTAAGTTTAATGATAACGATGAAACTTTATAATATTCACGTTTTTGTGCCTTTTCACTACTTAAATAACATTAAAGTTTTTAAAATGCTAATTTTAAATTTACATATTTTGTTCAATAAACCAATAAGATTTATGTATAAAATCTGTGTTTTATTGCTAATATTAGTCGAATTTACTATGGAAAAATAATAATATTACTTCGTGCGTAGTAAGGTAAGTCAATCATTTTTTGTGCAAATCCAAATAAGTCAATTCCCTTTTTTTTAAACCAATTAAGTTTTAATTAAACAAAATAGTTAGAATACTTCTAGGACATATAATTGAAAGCCAATTACATGTACTTTAATTTGTTACTCATAAAAAACAAAACTATAATTAGGGGAATGTGGGGAATTTTTTGAACTTTGTTTTTTCTATATCTCAAAATGACAATTTGTGACTTATCTGACTTCACATCCCGACCCACCAATTGTATAATTAGAATCGCTAATCGGCAGGGAGCCAACCGAGCCGGCGCGGCGCGGGCGACGCGGTGCTTCAGATATGAATGCTTCACTCATGGACAATTATATGTAGCGGCATCAAGAGTGGGGAGTAGTAAAAATCTATATATTTTGGCATCAAATGGAAAAGCCACAAATATTGTATATCGAAAAGCCCTAGAATGATGGATTGGATATTTATATTAAATATAAAAGCCTTAAAATAATAAAATACATATGTACTACTGTTTAAGATATTTAAATGCAAAAAATGTACAAAAATGTACTATATTATGTTAAAAATAAAAATCATTAATATTATATTTTTTTACTTTTTTAAATTCAATCCTTTGCACTCTACGTATTAAATTTAGAATTTTTATTTTCAGATATTAAACTATTAAACTCCCGGGCAGCACCGGGTGATACTGCTAGTATGGTAATATTTATATACGAATTGGTCCAATTCGGTCACGACTCCAGAGAACGTCTCAAAAGTGACTTTTCACGATCCGAGGCGACGGCTGGCTTGAGAATCCGCCAATGTAATTTGAGATTTACTATTCTAATGAATACTTCATACCTTAGCTAGTACTCCGGCGGAAGTCTGTATATCGTCGAAGGATTTGTCGAAATCTAAGCAAATTGGTAAAATTAAATGAGAAAAGTTCAGCGGCGTCTCCAGTATCAATATAGCCAAGTCATTTTGATAACTGGTTGTCTCGCCGTCATAATTATCTGGAATTTTAATTTCATTCACCTGCAATCATAGGAAACGAGAACGAATTAACATTATTATTATATCAATATACGTATAGGTATATAATTTAATAAATTATATTATAATATATCTTCGGCTTATCGTGTAAACCTATAAACTCTCAAAAATAATGGTGTGATTTTACTTATACGATTAACGCAGTAGTAATATCGCTTAAATGGTAATTTTACTTTGAGAATGCGATCATCACCAGTATGAAAAGTCAGGTAAAATTCTAAGAAATGAAGTCACAATCGCTAATAACTCGCTTTATTAATGTTATTATAACGGTTAATAATAAAGTATGATAATATCATTATTACCATATTTATGTTATTTTATTGTTTATATGTTAACTGTCATCAGCTGTCACGGAGAACATAGACTAAAATAATGCAGACTCTTACGCGACTATTATAAATGTCCACACAATATTTCCGTTGCATTATCGGACACCATTCGAAGCTATAATTTTTAAGCTTACTTTTGAAGCTATTTCGCGTTTTCAAGCAGGTATAGGTAGAGCTGGGTTTCGGGAATTTCCCGACGGGAATTCTCGAGAAATTTTCGAGATTTTCCATCCCGAATCTCGAGAATTGGAATTTTTAACATTTCTGGAAATCAAGGATCTCGAGAATCTTTTCTCGGGATTCGGGATTTCTTTATTATCAAATATTAATTGAAAAAAAAAAATTCCATATGGAAAAAGTGGACCAAAAACACAAAATTATTGATGAATATTAGACAATGACTTATCGGGGAATTTAACACAACTAAGCCAACGTCGACTCAAAATGAGTACAATTTTTGCAACATCAGGGAATTTTGCATCTCGAAAGCGTACGCGATTGTCAGACGCAGCGATTGACAGTCTGTGTTTTTTGAAATTCTATTTTAATAAGTAATGTTTTGAATTATTTTTGTTTTCCTACTTATATTTTGTTTGTCTTCTTACACAAATAAAAAAAATCATATTTTCTCGGAATTTGTCTGTTTTTACACTGATTTTAGGATTTTTATAGGTTGTTTTGAAATTCACCGATTTCTCGAGAATTCTTTTCTGGAAATCCCGAATTTCGAGAATTCAAAATTTCATCATTTCGGGAAATCCCGAATCTCGAGATTGAGATTTTCTCGGGAAATACCCAACTCTAGGTAGAGGTATATATTGTATGATAATGCTTGATTCAAAAATTAAACTCCAGAACGAAATATTGTTATTGTTTTTTTATCAATAATAATAATTACCTATAACACATGATCAAGTGGTGGAGTTTCCTTTTGTGGTTTTCATTTATATATTAAAATTTATTGTATACTTAGACTAGTGTGGGTACCTCAGATATTTGAATTTCCGATTCCGTCATACTTTCAATATGGTCGAATTCAATAAACATCTTCCCAACTGCTATGGTGAATAATCCGGGGCGAAAAGGTTTTGTCGTGTTCTTGTCGTAAAAGCAATGAGCAGCTGAAACAAATTGGCATACACAATTTATTATGCTCAGTGTCAATATATCTCCACTATATCTCCACCCATCCATCAATGACATAATATTTAAATTTGTACGGTACTTTCTAAAGTAGGGCACATCTCATTTTATATCATAAGTAGGCTCCGAGCCCAAACTGATTTTGAGTCCCCAAAACTAAATGTTTACTGCGATTTGTAAAATATTTTTAAATATTTAATAATAAAGTTTAGTACTTTGTAAATACATTCATTTTACAACCTTTTTATTAGCTCGTATTCTTATTTGTCCGGTGGCTCTTTGTCCGGTACAAATCTTGCAATCGATTTATAACTAAAAAATCTAGTTTCGTTGTTAACTTAAAACTATTTTTGTTCAAATTTCTTACAAAATACTTTAATTTACCATTCAACGAGATTTCATATAAGTATATACCTATAATTATTATCTTCATTCGAAACAGCAGATCCATAACAGCAACGTAACATTAATGAATCCAGCAGATACAGATTTAAATCCTGTCGGGTGTCGTATTTTATATCATTTTTCTTAGCTCGTATTCTTATTTTTCCGGTAGTTGTTTGTCCGGTACAAATCTTGCGATCGATTTTTAACTAACTTTCCGACTAGCTAGACATTTGAAACTTATAGAATATATCAGAACACGATGCCAAAGCATTTTTTTTGTAGAATTGAATTAATTTTCAGTTAATTCTGTTTTGTATGAAAAGTTATTTCGATACCATTATTGCTTCTGGGGTCCTAAAAACTAAATTATTAATATAGACGTGCGTTACTATGGAAATCAATTAATATGACATGTCAAGATGACATTTCAGTATTATTTCTATCAAGTACATTTTTTTTGATCGTTTAAGCTAGTCAAGTCAAGTTTATATGATTCAACGGAAAATTTAAAAACATTGAATATAAAAAGTTCTTTTTGTCGTGTAATTATTTCTTAGTTAAATGGCATCTGATATTATAATTAATTAAATTTTAACTTAAATAGGTTTAGTTTTTTGTTTGTAATAGATAAAATTAACGTATTTTTTGTAGAATTACGTGATACAAGACGGCTCTTCTGGTCTAGTGCGTTAGGCACTGGTCTTTCTTCCGGGGGCTCCGGGTTCGACCCCAATGAGGTCACAATATATTTATATGATTTTCTCAAATTCTGTGTTCGCGATTGTTTCATTTGTGATGCTAACTATACTTCTTCTTCACTATACTATGGGTGGAGTGGCGGAAGTGCATTGCAAAATCCTACTTATCCGCCGGCCAGGCAGAAAAATTAAATAAAATATCGTTTGGCAATACGCGCTACGTTGCCCGTAGGCCAGGGCATTTTTAATGTAAATATAAGCATTGTAACATATTGTATAAAATAGATTGTCGAAACATGTGACACAAATACAATATTATGTAACTGTCCAAATAAAATGACACAACATAATATTCGACTGTGGTTAGGAAATAGGGCGTAACCCTCGATTTTTCGAAAAGTGCTTTTATTAGATATTAACAACTAAATACACGTTCTATAAAAGGAAGTAAGCCGCAAATACCAATTTTTTTAATCTAAATACAGGTTTTAATTGAGATTAATTAAGTTTTAATTTAAGGAAAAAAGCATTTATCCTCAATTTTATTGATTTTTTTGTAATGACTTCTTTAATGAAAATATATTACACCAAATCATCAATCATCATGCACCCAATGTATGTGCCTATTTTTTTTAACATTAAACTAAAATCATTCAAAAAATGTTTTTTGCCCCTCCTGTAAAATTTGTTCTGTGAGGGTTACGCCCTTTTTCCTAAACTGGGTCGATGCATCTCTCGCAAGAAACTGGTGTGGTTTTGAATAGTTTGAAGACGATGTACCGTTGTGATTATTTCAATTGAGATATTATCTACAATGGCAAAGACTCCATACGAGGCCACTATTTACGAAAATAAATTTAGCGTTTTTATATTTTTTACATATATATTAATACCGAGACCAAGAAGACTCACATGTAGGCTGGTAAGATCCTTCATCGGGCATTACTTCAGGTTTGGCGTCAGTTTGGCATCATGGCGGACAGGATCAGTTATAACACAGAAATTTAATTTGAAGGCTCCGCGCGGAGTTACAATTTTATTTACACTAAATTATACAAGCTTGGGGTCGTATGCATGAGATTCCCAAAAACCTTATAGGCTATATACTGCACGTTTGTATGCATGAGTACACACGTAATTAGCTGTTAAGTGACGTCACGAATGTGACATCTCATGTGTCATGGTGTTCGTATTATAAAATTTCATTACCCGATAAATAATTCAAAATTTTGAAATTGTAAATGTGTCTGAAAGTGTGCGAACTGTACCATATAAATTTAATAATTATACATGAATAATTATTATGAACCTTAAATAATTTATCAGCTATTTTATCACATGTATTTTATAGTTATTCTACTGTACGAAAGGTTGTATTGCCAGTAAAATTTTCTATTTGGTGGCAACACTGAATACATTTGGTGGCAATACTGAATATTATTATGACTAACTTCACTTCAATTATGAAATGTCAAAACAGAATAAGAATAAAAGACAGAAAATGCAAATGATTTAGACAATAATATGTAAAGATCTCTGTATAATATTATCATTTATACCAATCACCGTATGACACTATTGATGTTTCCAGTATATTTGAGAGTTGTGCCTTGTTTATTACCTACAGTTATCTTACAGTAATTAACTAGGTAGGTAGGTACCATAATATTTTGCAGAACGCAGAATACTTCCAATTGTATATTTTAATGCCAGATACAGCAGTAGGTACATATTTTTGCGGTGGTTTAGCGGAGATATTTTATCGTAATCTTACGTAAGTCCATCTTATGTCTCCATGAGAAATATCGCAAGCGAAATAGGTATGAGGCATTTTATCAGTTACCTGGTATCTAGTCTAGATTATAGACTAGGGATCAAAATTATACGTATTTTGTAAACAGCACGACTAGGAACTGTTTTTAAAGTTCGCAATTTTACAGAATCTACAAAACGAACAAGGGCCTCAACCAAACGTTTGTTGCAATGAATGCAAAATTAAAATGACATTTGAAAGTGACACCTGAGGCAGCCATTTTTAATGGCGCGTGACGTCAGATCACTTACGTCACAAACAGTGTTATAAGCTATTCGATGGAAAATCGGTTAAATAGCTTATAAAGAATTTGGGAATCTCATACATACGGCCCCAAATAGGTTCAGCATGACTGAGATACAATACACCGAATTGGCGGGGGTTACGCATGTCGGTTACTTGAGGGCACGCAACATTTAACTGGTTTGCACTACACTTTATATTATTGCCACGTGGCCGCGTTTACACATTATTTATTAAGTTTCAGGGACACTTGTTATTTATTAAGATCTTGCGTAGTAGGCATCACACGGCAATGTATCTAGTTTATTGAGCGGGCAGTTATATTTTTTAAGGGCCGACGCCCGTTATCTACCATGCGACACGAATAGGCAAAAGACCGATAAACGAGAAATAGTGTTGTGTTGAGTAGGTTTGTGAATAAGTTAAATGGAATAAAACTCTTTTTTGTTCATTTTCAATTGATATTTTGGAACTCAATATTAAAAAGCCAAAAATTGACGATAAACATTCGGCGAAAAGAACGACTACACCCACTACAGTCGGTGGTGGTGTAAATTAAAAGAACATTTTTTCAATGGAATTCAGCATAAATATTGTAGCTCTCTAGACCAAGCGGGTAGCACAGCCGATATTATCTGAGTAATGTTTTGGCATACTAGGCGCACATATCCAGCATGGTCGCTGTTAGTCACTTCCAATCCACCAGTCGCTGATGACACGCTCAACGGTTACCGCCACTATGCCTCTAATTTAGTAAAAACTATGAGAAACTGTACAAATATGCAGCCATGTATTGTGAAAATATGTAAAAATAATAATATGAAGAAGTAAAAGAGCCTATGGGACTAATTTACTTTCTCCTCCTTGGGCCCCCCCAATATTAAATCCTGAGTGCGCCACTGCCAATAATAGTTTTACTTTTTACGGATTTCTTCCAAAATAACTTTTCATACAAAACAGAATTAACTGAAAATTAAATCAATTCTACTTAAAGATGGCTAAAAGTATTTAAAAAATGCATTGGCATCGTGTTCTGATATATATTATAAAAGTTTCAAATGTCTAGCTAGTCGGAAAGTTAGTTAAAAATCAATTGCAAGATTTGTACCGGACAAATAAGAATACGAGCTAAGAAAAACGTTGTAAAATGGAGTTTTTATTGTTCTCGAATGATATAATTACAAGCGATATCAGTCGATCGCCATAAATAATTTTATCAACTAGTCGATCCTAGAAAAAAAAGTGTGGCTTCCCCTGCTATATAATATAAATCAGCTAAATTCTAAATAAATTTCATAGCTTAGTTATTACACCGTGGTGGAGACTATTTCGTTAAAACTCACGAACACGTTAACGTGAAAATGTCTTATTGAAAACAATTCGTATACCCACATTGGTATTTCTGATTTGGACTCGCCAGTGCCCATGAAACCACCTTGTAAAAACCCTGGAAAATTCTTGGTATAACAAAGCGGATTCTAATGAATATTTTGTCGAATTCATTGGGTATGAGAATTTGTCCGTACCCGAATCTCTCCCCCCCCCCCTTGTGTGCACGCCAGCGGGTCTATTCGATACAAAAGGCGACTATCGACCGCTAACGTGCTAACGTGATAATGTGTTAGTATTTATTTCATACATTTTATATTAAAATATTATAATTGTAATTGTATTGTGATCAGTTAATCAGTCGAAACTGTCTTTCTCTCGCTCTCTCTCTATCGCTCATGCTTTAAATTTTAGCACAGGCAGGGGGCATGCCGTTAAAATATAGCATTTATTGCAACAATTAATACCAGCTAATTGTAATTGTTACAATACGTGTTAATAATTTGATACAAACATACCCTAGTTAGCGGTTTTAGCGGACGAAAACAGCCTTTTGTATAGAATAGACCCGCTGATGTACCATCAATACCAGCTACTTTGAGGGTAGGTTAATAAGTTACTACTTATAATTACAATATTATATAGGTATATAATATATTATAAAGATACATTTTTTATATTTATTCATATTTCACAACGACTTTTGCGCGTCTCCTTGACGCACGTCTCTTTGGGCAGACGTTCTCGTTGGGGCTAGGACGACGCAGCGCCGGCACACTGGGCGCCACACAATCGAATGAATTTCGAAAATAAATAGACGTTCGTGAATTATAGGTAAGTACTTTAAAAATATGTATTTAATATTATTATTTATATTAAAATTATTATATTATTATTTAATATTTAGTGAGAACTTAAATATGCACACGTAAATAATGATATTGTGCATAATATTATGTTTAACTTCCAATGAGAAGAGAGTTATTTTATTTTTATATAAAACCTCAGGCATGATAATTCTCAATCCGCAATAATAAAAACACATGTTTAGCGAAATGAATTAAAACTACTAAGTAGTAGATGGAAAATGATTAAAATTCCTCATCTACTTTCTGTATAAAATCGTAACGACCGTCTATTTATTTCATTCGACAGTGCGGCGCCCAGTTGTCTCATTCTTTTCTCGTTTACCTAGAAATACCTCACAGGCAACGTCATTCGTCAATTCGTTTACCGGGGTGCGGTATCAGATGTTGATAACCTCTGCAATCCATGGCGTTTTGCCTCAGTTTGACACCAAGTCTAACTAATGGCATACATATTTTATTTCCTACTAAATTTTTACATGGCCATGTTTCTTACGCACCGTCTTACGTAGGCAAAGTCGATGCGAACGCGATTGCGACGCGATATAACGACGCGAAACGATGCAAAGCGGCAATGTTGTCCTACTAGTCGGCAATGCACATTCATCATGGACGGACGCAAGGGTTTTATTTATTTGAAAACTCATATTTCTGTAGCTTTTAAATACATTTTTTTTACATAAATATCTATCTCAAAGAAGTGGAACTAATATTATGTATTTAGAAAGATACGTTCATGGAGAATTTCATCATCTGTATGAAGATATTCAATGAGTATCCGCAGCGCGCCGCGTTCGTTCGCGCAAAAATATCAAACCAACTGATCGCGTCGCTGAAGCCACGCGGCGCTTCGCAACGCTCGCCGGGCGTAATCTGCACGTAGGCCACTCATTTGCCACTCCATGTGTTTGATATTTCCATGCCGCGCCGCGTCGCATCGCGTTTGCATCGACTTCGCCCATGGAAGACGCCGCGTTACCCTATTAAGCATCTTTCACGTGGATAGTTGAATTTTATTTACGTATTCCATTACTAAATTACTCTATTTAATTAGACATTTTCGATATCTAGTAACAGTAGATACATGAATCCTCAATAAATTAAATTTATTTTAAGAATGTAATATTATTATATGGCATTTGTTTTCAACATACCACTGATGACCAGGTTCCTTCTTATGATACTCCCTCCGCACCAATATTTGGGAGGCAAGCCCTCTCCTTTCTGCTTGTACTGAGTATATACTGCTACGTGCCAAGGAAATTCCCCTCTGATGGCATTTTGTCCAGAAAGTACATTTTCTTGTCCTTTTGGTGTTAGTGTCCCGCAACCTGAAACACAAAATATCCTGAATAAAGACGAATAGTCCTGGGTCTGACAAGCAACGTTCTCTCTAATTTTTCTATTGTTTGTGCGGATCATCGACGCATCTGTGCAGGGTTGGTGTCATCCGGTGCGGTAAATTAACCCCCACCCACAAACACACACATAAAATTTCTTTTTTAATGTCAAAGTTTAAAATTTAAGTCAATGTTCGACGAATTCGAACGCATAATATTCGGAAATATCTGTACTGACTGACAATGTTTCTTGCATGTTGAAACATAGTGGTCATTGCTAAACACTAAAATACGTATATTTTTTTCATATGCTTTGGTATGCGATAGAACGGGACGGAACTTCTTTTACAATATTTTTGTGTGAGAACTGTGCGGGGGATGAAAACATGTGTGCGGACATATTTTGGTACGTGTGCGCGCGCACACCTTATAGTAAACATTGCTGACAAGTACACAACATATTGTTTTCAATTTGTGTAGAGTCAGAGTATGTACCTGAAACGTTGAGCAAGTAGGTAACATCCATTTCTCGTAAAAACAAAAATCTGTTAATACAAAAACCTCCACGCTGTGGAGGTCCATAGGATCAAACATGATAAAAAAAGTAACTAGGTACCAGTGGTGAAGGGTAGATGTAGACATAAATAATGGATAATAAACATTGTCAGTTAAAGTATTTGTTTCCATTGAACTAAGACCACAATGTATAGTTAGTGTTTATTAGTTTTTAAAAATCAATTAAGCCATGCCTAAACCCAAGGCATAGTAGAAATAAAGATATTCGTTTATCTATAAAATATCTAAAATTATGCCATTAACCAATACATAATAAAAGTGTGTACTACTTTTTCGGATCACCCAAAGGATACCCAAACTATTGTGGTTGTGTTTAGGCAGGGTTTGATTGAATTTGAAAAACTAACCAACATCATCTGTAAATTGTAGTCTTATTTCAATGAAAACAAATACGTATGACTGACAAAGTTTAATGAGCACTATTTATGGCGGATCTTGACAGCCTACTTCCACTCTTTACCACTGCTAGGTACCTACCTAAAAACTGGAGTCAACATGCATACAAGTTTGCATGGCTTTACGTAAAATGACACCAAATGTAGGAGCGTAAGTAGAGACAGAAAAAAATAAAAAATTGTAGTGATAAAAATACGAACTTTACTATGGCATTGCATCCTGGGGCAATTAGGCCAAGCTCATACAACTTACCAGTGAAACCACCACGTCTACTCACAAATTGACCGGTGTATTAGTCAGGAGTCAGAGCAATAATTATTATCCTCTATTCGGCATCTAAGCGGGCTCTCACATCAAGACTCGTGTCGTCTTAAAACGTGTCGAATACGTCGATGTGACGTCATCGTTATTCGATACAAATAACAAAACACACGTTGCCAAATGGAGCTCCGCAGATTGGTCGAATGCGATTGTTTCGTTTGAAAAAAACATCTGGCTGTTGCAATCGACAAGTTGCATCCTTCTCGGGCTCTGAGTCGAGGGGTCGAAGTCACATACAAACACCTACGAATTGGTTATTCCTATACTGGCTCACCGATTACCGCATTCAAATATCTATACGCAAGGCCTGAACAGAAACAAACCATAAGTGCGAGTGAGTAAGCATTCGGCACGCTAATATCTCCGCTTTATGCGTTAGAGTAAGATAGAATTTCTACGGCTGAATTTTTAAAATTTGAAAGCGTTGCCGGAAAAAATTGATTTGGCTGATTACATGTATTAAAAAACTGCGAGCACGTGTTGCTGAAATTCATTTTTTGTGTTAAATATAAAGTTAGTGGTAATTATTTTTAGTTATTTTAATAGAACATAATATAATATGGTTAACTATGTTGTGGTTAAATTTGGTAGTCATACCGAGAAGCAACACGATGGTACCTATAATTTTGCATAGTTAATTTGATAATAATAAAATTGTTGTTCTACTGTGCGTTATACGCTAGAAACATGGCTTCATTTTGCCTAAAAATAAGCCCTCTCTATATATCATTGCTCTGAGCGCTTGGCCGCAGTGACGGACGGGCAACGGCGCGGCGGCGTCTTACGCTACTCAAACGTATAACCATGTGTGATATGCCCCAAAAAAGACACTGTCTACGAACATTTCACACACGATTATGCGTTTGAGTAACGCAAGACGCCGCCGACCACTATATTCTTGAACTGAGTCTATACGTCGTTTCGAAGGCTCCGGGCGACTGTCGCTAGGTAGATGTGCGCGGTATTCACAAGCAACACTGGATCTCAGTTCTCTGAAGGTTTGTTCGACGAGTTTTGATGTGAGAGCCGGCTAATAATATTAGGAAAGAACAAATATGTCAAGCAACAGTAAATAATGTATTTACTTGGATTGCACTCAGCCACGGGTCCGTTCCAAGACCCCCTTATGCAAGTGAGAGATCGGTGGGACTTATCGTATGTGTGTCCATTCTGACAACGGGGGATAGCCATTGACCCATGTGGCAGTCTATTGTCGCCATTGTTACCCTGCGGTGTATTCGGAAGGCTGTATCTAAATTGAACCGTCAGTGAGTTGAGAGGTTTGCATTTTTCTAAAAATAAAGATTTCACACAATTATTAGGTATTATAAACTTAGGCATCCCTACTTAGGCCACAAGTTACAATCCAAATTGGTTAAACCAATGAATTTTTCAAATAACGTTAGAACTTATATTATAAAACATACATAATTTTGAAAAACACTTTCTGAGAAAATATATTATAACCAATAGAAAAAATCTTTTTTGAAAAAAGTACGCCACCCTGGCAGGGAATCGAACCCTGCATCTCCCGGGTTTACGCCCCATCCGCGCATTACCTCTATGCTACGCGGTGACATACTAATTGCGACAAATTTTAACTATTGGCCACTTTTAATACCCACTCATCAGCGCTCTTCTAAATCAAGCTACTTTGGCAATCGATTTTTGTTTATTAAATCAAAGTAGATACATAATACTTCAATAACAATTACTATTAATAGTTGAAAACCAAAAAATACCAATAGTTGAAATTTGTCGCAATTAGTATGTCCCCGTGTAGCATAGAGGTAATACGCGGGGCGTAAACCCGGGAGATGCAGGGTTCTATTCCCTGCCGGGGTGGCTTACTTTTTTCAGAAAAGGTTTTTCTATTGGTTATAATATATTTTCTCAGAAAGTCTTTTTCAAAATTATGTATGTTCAATAATTAGAATAGTACATTCTTAAATCTTGTGAATTATTCGTTGAATAAAAGAAATAAACGATTTTGGTACTCTAAAGCCGCATTTAGACCAAGCGAGCATAATAATTTCGCTGGAGTTGGGGAAGAACAAACGTTCGCTCGCTTGGTCTAAATGCGACTTAAGATGTTAAAAAAACGTTCTTATTATTACACCTTTTTACGTAGGTATGCGTGCCAAAATTTTTCAAAAATCAAAAATCTTACACACTTGATCTTATATAATACTCATAAAATTACATAAAAAATGTTAATATTTCCCGTAAATTATCGACCGGTCCGGTTCGTAAAATTTTAATTTTCCGTTTCGAGCGCTGGTTATCAAATCAATCAAATTCAAATCAAATCAAATTTATTTATTTTACATATAATGAACATAACAAATTATAAATTCAAAGCATTCACGCCATGACATGAAATAAGTGTAAATAGTTTTTTAAAAATAAAAATACAGAGAAGTGTCAGTTAATAATACAATAAGTAATAAAAAAGAAATAAAATAAAGTAACAAAAATACAAAATAATAAAATAAAAAAAGTAGATGGAAGCACACAGAGTGAACTTTGATAGACCCTATCTTAAAAACTTATAAAACAACGTCCACCTAAATTCACCTAACGTAAGTGGAATATATCAATATCCGAAGCGATTTCATTAAACATGGTTATCGCCCTCCCAATTGGCATTACCAGTGGCAGGTTGGTTCTGCACCTTGGGAGAATAAACAACTGATGCTTTCTATTTCTAAGTTAGTTATCAGGGACACACTGGTCAACACTGCCCAGAATGGCAGAGTTCTCATTTATACCTCGTATAAGTCGAAAAAATACGTGGCTAAATAAAGATTTCTTCTAAATTGCAGACTGCAGTACTATGTAAGCATGCCTAAGAGAATGTCAGTTGGATAAAGCCACGGATAGTATCCATACAACCTAAAGTAAAGGAGTCTCAAGAATTTCTTCTGAACCCTCTCCACCATAAGGCCATACTTCAACTGATGCGGTGCCCAAACAATAGACCCACTCTTCTTCACAAGTCTGCTTCGAACTAAAGAATTAAATAAAAGATTTAATACCGTAACATCTGAATGTAGATTCTTACCATCACAAACATATATCCTGCGGTTCCATGTTTTACCATCACAGTATATTTGAGAAGCACTTCGACTCGTACCCTGAACGCACTCCACCTTCAGAAAGCTGTGTTGTGGAATAACGTATCCAGGTTGCACGTAGTTACTTCCCACTAAATATTTAGTCCATTGGTTAGATGCAGGTATCACACACCCATTACTAAAAACAACCATATCAATTATTTATTGTTACACCATGTTAAAATTTAATATCTGCTCCGCAACCTTTTCTCACCCACGGCACACCAAAGGTCTTCTCAGAATTCTACGGAATACCACACGTAAGACAATTTATACACCAAAACATGGACCCCACATCCTGAAGGGAAACCCCAGACCAGGATCTTTGGCGGGGCCCCTACCTATCGCTAAGGTTAAAGACAGTGTGATACTCTAAATTGGCGTTTTTCAAATGGTGTTCGAGGAAAAATGATGGTATTGATTGTATGTTTAGCGTTTTTTTCTATTTATTAATACATCCACTTGAATTATGGTTAGTTGTTGGGTTAGGAATAATTTTATTATTTGTCGAGTGACATAAAAATAAATTGTATCCTATAATCGCATGTTTTAAAATATTAATATCAGGGCAGTAAAATAGTGCCGCAGGCGACTTTTTTTACTATTAGAGCAAAATTGTAATTTGTATCTCACTTATCTGGTTGACCTGCCACGCCGACCTCCCCTGAGCCCTAGCTAGAGCTCTGTCAACTCCCCCATTGTAGAGGCCATGCACCAACATTACATTAGTTTATGTTTTTATTTGATAAATAATTAAATATACAAACAACATAACACACGATGAAGAACTAAATGTACATATTTCCATGTATTTTTATTATCAATATAATAACTAATTAATGTGATAACCGAGCTTGTTTCAATGAACGTAAAAGTTTTATATAATTTGACTTGATATTTGAAAGACCAACCGAAGTTCTTGGCCAAGACCCTTCAAGCAAGACTGCTTATTTTTTAAAATTATAACTTGAGTTGAAAAACTTTACTCACCTAGATATGTCATAGAAAATGGGAGCTGAACTACGATAGCCTTGTCGGAAATCCGAGGATATTCTTTGTTAACCGAAATCCAGAAAATAGAAAATGGAACATCATCGACGAAGTTCAGTTTTAGCGTCCCGTCGTGTCTCAATTCAAAATCCAGTCGTATTAATTGTATGAAAGTAATGATGAAATATCTTTTGCAGGAAAGTTAAATGTTTTTGAAACGGATCCAAGATTAATTGTTTGTTTTCAATGGTGGTCTGGTAGGTCCTTTGACACATTTGTAGAGATCCTTGTCTTAACTCCTTCTAATTTATCAGAACACGTCAATATACTTTCATTCTAACCTTGCATTGTTTTATATTTTTTTTCGTATACATTGTTAAGCTCATGCAGGTGCTCAAATATATTACCAGCCATGTACGCAAATTTGGCTATGCAGTAAGTATTGTATAATTCTAATATACAAAATTATTTGTGTTTTTTTTAGCAATGCACCGCGGCACACGTCCTAGCATTGTCTCACGGTACACCGGTTGCGGAGCACTGATCTTGCACACCAGAGACAATATTATTTGGGGATTTTACCAAATAACTTGTGTAAGTAAGCTACCTGCGCACTATATCGACTGTATACTACCTCACCTACCTACCTAAATACTACGAAATGATGTGTATATCCCACGCAGTTTACAATGACAGTAAATTTAATAGGAAAAACGTGGTTACACGCGCTGTACCCACACTAGTATACACCAGGGCTCAAAATGGACCGGAGCGCCGTTCCGGTTCATAAAATACCCAAAATTATCGCTCCGTCTCGTGGACATATTGATTTGACCATTAGAGCTAGATATACTATATAATAAAAAAATCTAACACGTTTATGTTGGTCGGGCCATTTATGTTCCCATTCCACTCCTTATCTCCTCACCCACCTCCTAATCCCCAGTCTTATTGTTACCAGACATTTAATAAGCAATTACGGGTGATAAGATACGGTGTTACAAAGCATATGCGGTTGCATCTCGACAGCGGACGTGTTCGGGCTTCTAATAGCTTTCCGTCGCTTAAGTGATTGAATTTAACTTCAATGTATATAAAAAAGCTTATTAAAGGAATTAGTCTAGCGACTTCCTTGTCTACGAGCTATGTGTCCGGCATATCTATATGTTTTAAGAGTTTTGGCATACTTCATTAGGTTTGTCTTAATATATTCTCTCATTCATGTCATTATACCAAGATGGTGTCATTTTACCAAGGGTAGCCAAAGTGTCACAAGACAAAAATATAAAATACAGTTGACTTTGCTTATTACGAGGAAGATGAGACCGACTGAATTTACTCGTTATAAACATTACCTGTTATATCGTTATAGAACATTTTTCACGCCATATTCTATAAAAGCATAGAACATAAACAATCTCAAAACCATCGTAAAAATCCCTGAAACAAGCATGGCATTTATAAACTACAAAAGAAGATGCTTATCGTAATAAAGTGCTGAGCCGCCGTCGCTGGTAGGTACCTACTGACTTTTCAGAGCGAAATGCACAATCTAAGGACATGTCGCCGAAAAGCATAACTTAACTATAGACAATCCTGAGTATAGAGTTAGGGAATCCTTAACCATAGACTACTTTTGTTATGAACACGCCCCCTTCTGTATTACCATTTACCACTGACAGCTGCTGTCAAAATAAATTCGCATGTCTATAAAACAGTCCATACACTCAAATTCATTTAACAATGTATCTCAATATGGATATTGATAGTGTTAATTCGTTTGGCATGTACTTGCAGAATATTATTTTACTTTTATACGCCAGCCCGCAGAAATATAAGATGCCAAATGATAGAATGACACTTGACGCTAGTGTTTCCATGTTAAAAAAATATCTTGCGGTGCCTGTGGAATCACGTATAATGATTTATAACGGAAACATAAGAGTATTATAATTAAATATTAATATGTATGTATAGTTATTGCATTTATAAAATGCAGTTGTCATATTTTTGTCTTCGTTTAACAATTATAAAATAATTTACCTAAACTATAGGAAAGAGAATTTTTAAATATGGTATTATCTTCAATAGAAATGATCTTAACTAAGGACAATGTTTCTGCATAGTGTTTTCTGCCAAGGAAATTTTAGTTATGACAAATGTTTCTGCATTCCGCTCTCAAAGCTTGGATTTTTTACATGCAATTTCACCATATGCGTGGATACTTTTTCAATGTCGTCGGCGAAAACACCAATTATATACATAGACACTTAACTAGTGTCATAAGCGTAATCCGACCCTGGCGGCATCAGTCTAGTTAACTGTCCGGTCGGATTTTATTGCTTAGGGTCGAAAATGTTGTTTTTAAACGATCGACACATTAACAGTTTTATTCGGTATACCCGAGAAGTAGCTCGTGATAAAAGTGAATAAATGTATGGAAAAAATCATAAACTAAATTAATGTCAACGAATGTTTACTCATTACACCCGAGATCTCGCTTTTTCCGTGATCGTAATAACTAAGTTCGACTTTATGTAGTATCGTGCGAGTATATTAGTGTTATTTCAACGGAACCTAAACAAAACTGCGCAGTATACGTAATAAAATTGAATGAAAATATTTCTCTGGAATTATTCTAGTTCAACTTTGTTCAAGGGCACGTTCATACGTTATCATGTTGGTACACTGGTGGCTCACTGATATATTATCTACTGTAGAGTTCACACAGTATACTATGGGTGCAGGGGCGTCTCTACCGGGTTCGTAGGGACCATCCCGGCATCGTTATAAACGTGAGCCAAATACTACAAGGTTCTAAGTGTTCGTCCTTGAAAAAACAAACCCAACAATGAAGTAGTATTCTAAGCTGCTTCATTGTTACTTTTGTTTCTCCAAGGACAAACACTTATAACCTTGTAGTTCTCCACTCGCGTAATGTCAAAAATACAAGTCCGATAGTTTAATCATTGTCATGATATACCTAATTAATTACATGATTAAATGAACTATTTAATTTATTTCAACCATCTTAACCCGTCGTAATTTTATAGAGATATTTATTATTATTATACAAATAAATAAAGCAATGATTGTAAATTATGTAATTACATAATGATGATTACACAGTATTAAAGTTATTAATTAATTAAATATGCCCTATTTCACGATGATACCTATTTACAAATTAAAAAAGTTATGGCGTCTATTTTTCGATGATCGGGGTGAGGTCACTCAGTCGCATCCCGTCGCCGCGGTAGAAATCTCGTTCTACAATGTATGTGAATGCATTAGCGTCAGTATATGCATACTGGGGAGCGAATCAAATGACCCCTAGGTGCGTAAAATGTTCGCGTTCAAAACTGATAACGATAAGTCTATAATAATTATTACTATTAATTAAGTTAATATTTTTAAGCCCACTTTTTAGCTGTGGTTAAGTAACGACTCAGATAATCATATTATTAATTCTGAAAAATTACTCATTTCCTCATTAATCAAATCATATTATTATAAGTAGCTTGGTACATAATATACAATATGAGAAAGTAGGTAGGTATGTATATTTAATAATTAATGGCTAAACCCACCACATATAAACTCGTCAATCCGCCACTGTATGTATGTAATATCACGTAAGAGTTTAAAACACGGCGCTCTGCGCCTTGCGGGGGGCTCTGCCTCCCTGGACTCCTCACAATTATTCAACATGGAACATGCTTTGTCTACTGATTCTCTGAATGCTGGTTGTCCAAATTCGAGAGAAAATTTATTTGTCAAAGTAACCAAATCCAAAGGATTCAAACATTTTTACTTTTCTGAAAATTATGTAATCGCAATAATAAAACTAAAGAAGTACCTGATAATAACAGACGAACAAGTTTATACGTCGCACAGAATGTAGACTAAAATGAAAATAATCGCCGCGCGTAAGTAATCGGGGCGGGGCGAGGGCCGCGGACGGGCTACGCGTCTATAGTTATTCTACGTCTATTTTTCGCAACGCTTTTGTGTCAGAGATCATGAGTAAAGCATGTTCCGGGTTAATAAATTTTGACTTACTGTTATTTTGATAAATGGGTGAAAATAATGTTGGATTCGTACCCAGCTTGTGGAGTTGTGGAGTGTGGGATGTGGACCATCGCGGGCGTGTAGTCATATCCGCACATATCACGATCTTCATCTGAGTTGTCAGCGCATTGTTTTACCTTCACATTTGGAGAAAATTCATTTGTTCAATATGCGGTGTTTACATAATATGGCATTGTAACTTATTCGGACACTTATTTCGTATACTTCTCAAAAACATTGTGTCGGTTGTATTCTCTTATCAATATTTTTCTTTCTTCAATCTTGGCAATATAAAATATTATAGGTACTTACTACATATAAAATTAAAAAAACTAATAAATTAGGTATAGTTTTTGAAATCGATAGTTTTATTTACCTACCTACCCACTTAAATTAACTTTAAATGTGAAGTCGATAAAAGTGCACTATTTTCAACGGCCTTCAAAATTCAATCATTTTGATGAGTTCACTTGGAAAAACTATATTTCTACGTAAAATTTAAGCTTATTCCTTGTGAATTGAGTATATTTATAAAGCGCTAAAATGTCATTCTATCCATATTATATCTAGTGTTTATAGCAATTACTTTTAAAAAGTTGATTTTTGATGTTCGAAATAGTTCCGAATAGTGCATTTTTTACCGTGAAGTCTAATAACATTTAATAATATCGATCAATTAATTCGTCTGCCTTTAACCACTTCTTTTTATCACTTATCATGGATAATAATTTATTGCATACTGTTTCCGAAATAATATCAACATAACCAGCTGTCAAATTACGAATAATGTATCAGATGCTTGACATAGAAGTAGACAGCAGCTCAACTTCGGTGATATATCGCTGCAAGTTCGGATTTGTCGTATACGCGATGTTTACATTTGCGTATAAGTTAGCGCGAAGAAGTCGACACACGCAGAATAAGTGGCTGATACAAATATAATTACTGTTTACACTAAGTGAATATGGTGTCCATGGCCCCCACATCTTGAAGCGGGCCCCCAGGCTACAATCTTCGGCGGGCCCCCTACCTATCGCTAAGGTTTAAATCAGTGTGACGATCTACAGTTTTGTTATACAAATAGTGTAATTTAGGGTATTTTATAGCGATTTTTTGTAATTTAATGCTCCCACTTTAATTGTGGAGTTGTGGAATATCGACAAACAATAATCAATGTTAGTATACTCGTGAAAAAGCGCCGCAGGTGACATTTTTTCTTATTAGTGCAGTTTTGTGATGTGTGGTCGGTCCGCCACGCCGGGCCCTTTTTAAGCCCGGGCCCCCAGGTTAGAGCCCTGTCAGCACCCCCCTTGTGGGGGCAATGATAGTGTCATACATAAATATGACGATATTAGTGTCAAATGTAAACGTACCATTAGATATATATACGCTCATTTAATATTGGTGTATTACACACACTATTGCACGTCTGTAATACGTGGTTCATTTTCGTAGGACACTCAGACATTCAAAACCCTGCGTCAAAATTTACTGTATTGGTATATAGCCTATGTATCGGAATTCTATTTATTATCTGTTCTGTGGTGCAACATTTGATGCTCTCTTCAAGTGCTGCTTTTTTCCTTATACTTTATAATATACATAATTATATAATGGTGAAGATACACGCGATTTCTTTTGTATTTGTCTTAATGATACGCGATAAAAAAAAAACTCATGTGCATCTTATAACACGGGTTATCGACTTGGCCTTATGGAAAAAGTAGAGATAAACTTCTTTTCATTGAAAAAAATCAACTGATGAACCTATTAACGTGATATTGACCATAGAAGCTTTCTCCTTCGAGTATTTATTTTAATTTAAAATAATATTTTTTTAAAAGATGACGACTACGCCAATGTTATGTACGAGAAGGAAAGCAGATACTATTTTATATACCTACATATTTATTTATTTGAAAAAAACTAATTGTGTGCATAACAAAGTATGTATATTCAGAAGATGGCATTTAGATTAAATAATAACAAGTAAAGCAACATATCGTATATCATTTTGCTCTTTCATAACTTACTATCTGACCATGAATGCGTGCTGCCTGAATCCTTAGGCGTAAAACCCACTTAACGCAGCGAGTGGGGTGCTCGCGCAAAATTTCACAAGTGGCGCGTGAATCATCGAAAATACAACGTAATCAAATACGGCAGAGTATACTGGTTTTGACGAAGCGCTGTGCTCGCCTGCCCCATAATTCAAAGCACATATATGAGGCACCCGCGTTGTTTGGCTTCTCAGTGGGATGAATTAACGAAAATACTACATATTCAAATATGTGAAAGCGGCGACAAGGGGCGCGCGCTTTTTTATTTACCCGCTTCTGGACGCGTTGTCGATAGACGGGCGCCTTTGCATTATTTTAATAACAATAAAGTCATTGTTTAGTTGCTCGGTGTGCGATATATTGCTAGTAGAATTATGTCATCGTGAATATGAATTACAAGCCGCCGAAAAATAAAATAATTTTGTTATTGCTTTGTTATGAGAGGCGCTGATAATAATAAATATTTTGAGCTTCTCGGGCTCCTAATTATATAGGTGGAGAGTAATGCGCGGGTGGAAGTAGTGTAATTTCGGTTGTATTTACGCTTCACGGGCCTACTACCTAGTGAGCGCCCCGATCCGCCGCGTTTGGTGGGCTTTGTCCCTTAGGATTAGTTACCATGGACTGTTCTTATGATGTAGACGCAACAACTCAAATATTGTAGAATTAAAACAAAAGATTTTCGTTTCTAAACCTTAATAATGGATTGTACCACGTAATCACCAGTTTAATACAGTCAAACTTGGTTATTACGATCCACGCGAGATCTCGGAATGAGGAAACATTCGTTGATATTTTAGTTTATGATTTTCTCCATACATTTATTTACTTTTACAACGAACTACTTCTCAGGTATACCGAGCAAAACTGTTAATGTGTCGATAGTTTAAAAACAACATTTTCAAACCCTAAGCAATAAAATCCGACAGGAAAGTTCACTAGACTGATGCCGCCGGGATCGAATTACGTTTATGACACTAGTTAGTACCTAATTGGTGTTTTCGCCGACAACATTGAAAAAGTATCCACGTATATGGTTGAAATTGCATATAAAAAATCCAAGCTCTGTGAAATCAGTAGGTATCTATCAGCGCCGGCGGCTCAGCACTTCAGTACAATAAACAAATTCTTCTGTAGTTTATGAATGCCATTCCTGTTTCCGGGATTTTTACGATAGTTTTCAGATTTTTTATGTTCTATGCATAGAACGTGGCGCGAAAAATGTTATACAACGATTTAAGGAGCAATGCTTATAACGAGCAAATTCAGTCGGTCTCAACTTCCTCGTAATCACCAAGTTCGACTGTATTTTTTTTGGGACCCGGGTTTCGCCTTTCTGTATCTTCATGCACTATGTGCATTCACCAATGACAAATACACACTGACAACGAATAAAGTTAATTCTTGTTTCTCATTAATTAATTTTATTAAATTCCCTACACGTTATGTACCCATTTCCATTATTTACAAATAAAGATATGTTATACCTACTGAATGTGTTATCAGTACCTATCTAATGTATTTACTACCGGTTTTTACAAACACTTCAAATATACAAAAATTGTTTTTTACACTTCTTGATCCTTTGCTTAGTAGGTGATAAAGATTTTATCTTATTTTATTATATTAAATAACTAGTATTATAAGTAAACAAGTATTTAATAAAATTGTGAATTTTCTAATAGTATACTATTTGAATGACTGTCGTCAATCAACATAATATTCTAGGCAACAATTTGGTTACTAAGGTTTTTCGTGCAACCAGCAGTATGATTTGTCATAGAAATTATTAATAATAACTCTGTCTATCTCTATGACTGAAACTAGTTAGCTACGCGAAAATCACTGATTCACTTCAAGTGTCTATAAGACTGTTGTATACCAACAATATAATAGGACAGGGCAGGACTCTATTGTGGAAGGTGTAAAAGATATTAATTGGCTCAAATTTTACTAATTTTAGTATCAAGGTAGTAGGTACTTACGTTATTGCATTTTCCTCTCTTCTCAATGCAGGCTCCATATGCGCATTGAAAGTATTTACTTTTGCACTCAATCGAGGAGCATTTTGATATGGTTTCATCTGCTCTGTTTGGACAATCTATATGACCGTCACAAACCAACTCTTTGAGTATACAATATTCACTTACTCCACATCGCCACTCTGAAGGGCTGTAAACGAAAATTGATTACCAACATATTACAACACATGATGCAGCGGGTCTATCCATACACAAGGCTGCTTTCGGCTGCTACGACGGCCAACCTAGGATAGATTTGTATCAAAGCAAAACTGAAGCGGCTGACTGAAACCAAAACGGGCATGGATTTTCTATCAGCTATCGTATCATGTTTTTGAGTAAGTTGCCAGTTAATTATACGTGTAAATTAGTATGTTGCCATATTTTTAATATTACTTTTCTAATTTGGATTGAAATATTATAAATTCTTGAACTATAGGTACTGCATTACACCACCCAATAGGCTTAGAAAGTAATTATAAATAATTACAAGAGAAAAAGAACTTTTTATATACAACGTTTTTAAATTTTCTGTTGAATCATATAAACTTGACTTGACTAACTTAAACGATCAAAAAAAATTGTACTTGATAGAAATACTGAATAATGAAATGTCATTTCATATTGATTTCCATAGTAACGCGTATAATAACGCATATAATAACGCATATAATAACGTATATATTAATAATTTAGTTGCTAGGACCCCCTAACAATCAATAATGGTATCGAAATAACTTTTAATACAAAACAGAATGAACTGAAAATGAATTAAATTCTACTTAAATATGGTTAAAAGTTAAAAACAAAAATGCATTGGCATCGTGTTCTGATATAAGTATTCTAAAAGTTTCAAATGTCTAGCTAGTCGGGAAGTTAGGTAAAAATCGATTGCAAGATTTGTACCGGACAAACAACCACCGGACAACTAAGAATACGAGCTAAGAAAAACGTTGTAAAAAATATAAATTTTTAGTGGATAAAAATACGTAACGCCCGCGGTGGCCGCGCGGCTTAAGCGTTGGACTATAACGCCGTGGGTCCCAGGTTCGAATCCTGGGTCTGGCAAGTACACATATTGTTTTTAATTTGTGTGTGTCAGGGTATGGACCTAATAGGTTGAGCAAGTGGCTGACATCCATTTCTCGTAAAAAACAAAATCTGTCAATACAAAACCTCTATTCTGTGGAGGCCCATATGATCCTATTAGGATTGAACATGGTCGAAAGAAAAGAAAAATACGTAAATATAGACCGCCGATTCCTAATTGACCTTGCAACTGAACCTCAACTGAACAGGCAACAGAACTGACGTTTAAAAGAACCTAGATTACTGTTACTTAATGTCACTTAAAGTTACGTTATATTAATAATTATGGTTAAATTACGAGAGTAACAGAGAAAATGAGTTCAAGCCCCAGTTGAACGCCGTACGCGAAAATATAAATTCGCCGACTCTTAGTGCAAGAACGTAGTGGTCGCGCAGGGGCGGCGCGGCGGCGTCTTGCGAAACTCAAACGTATAACCGTGTGTAAAATGAGGCGTCTAATTCCAAAAAGCGATAAGTCCACAAAAATACGCACATATTCTTTGTATAATTTTACACAATATGTATTGATCTATTAATTCTAAACGCGACATAACCCTACGCAAAAAAATATTTTAAGTCTCGATTTATAACAAAAAGCGCCAGGTCCATGTTTCATACTATTTAAAGCTTGGTTGATTTCGCGTGTGTTTAAGTCAACCAATAAGGGTACGTTCAATATTGAAAAGGGCGTCTCACATGCTTTAGCATCTGGTAAACTAATGACAGTGCCACGGAAATATGTGCCTTATGCGGAGTAAATTAAAAAATGAGATACAAATAGCACTACGTCCAATTTTATTTTGCCTATATTTATTTATCGGCTGAAACAAATTGCCATTTGGTTCTAATTTCGACATAAAATACAAGGGAAAAATAATCTGACGTTAAAACAAATAATTGAAGCTTGAAACATAAAAACGTTGTTTCCCGTAAATATTGAATTGTGGATTTGTCGCTTTTTGTAATTAGACGCCTCAAATGTTTGTAGACAGTGTCTTTTTTGGGGCATAATACACACGGTTATACGTTTGAGTTTTGCAAGATGCCGCCGCGCCGCGCCCGCCAAATCACTACGGCCGTGCACTTAGGTACCGCACCACTGAAGCTGTTGACTAGCGGACCAACTGATATGGTGGTTATTAATATGGACGAAGCATCTGGAAAAAAATGACACTCACTTTTTTGTTGAATCTGCCGAATGAATGGCATAATCTGTTCTAACGCCATTACAATAAAGGTGATATTGCCATAAACTCCCTATGCGTGATATCGCATAATGGAAATTGCGTGACGTCTACCTATACAATGTGCGAATGTCGCTATGCGCGAATTTACTTGCTAGCTACTGTATTGAGGCTTTGACAATTTGGTGTGAAACATCGATCAAATAAAAAATAAAAAATTGCGGCAAAATTGGTATATTTTTTACAACTAATGGCGGAATATCACATTGGCAAACTTTTTGCGAGGGGGTGCCTAGGACCTAAAATCTTCAGTGTTACTAGTGTTAGTACCGCATCACATCTTTTGATCCATTTTATATCCTTTGATAGTCTAGGCACCGAAGTGCTTTGCTTGGTGATAAGCTAGGTGCTATGCTTGTCTACTAAAAACACTACATGTTTATTATAGTTTATGGATTTTAGAATTTTTTTTATTCTTAAAGGCTCTCTTTTATAAACTGCTCATATTAAAACTTCCTCCATCTTGCAAAATCACAGTGACACAATAAAATTAATCAACACGCCTGTTCACCGGGAGACTCACTAGGTGACTAATAACCACGTAGCGAGGTGCAAAGCATGCAGTGTGGCCATTGCGATAGTATAGTGTGCGTCCGTCCACTAAGACAGGTCACCTAGCTCGTAGCGTAGCGCTAAGCACCAAGCGAGGCATCTACTTGTGTGGCCTTAGCCTAAGGCTGTCACAGAACTAGTTTAAAATTTAATTGATACCAAAAAATCTTTCCATTATTTATATATCTCACTTTCTGCATGGTTGTGGTTGGGGTAAATTTCTTCTACAGTCTTCGTGGAGTTCATCTGAATTATCATGGCAGTTTTGCACTCCGTTACACATCAAACGTTTAGCTATACATCCGCCATAGGCACACCGGAAAAAACGAGAACCACAGCTAGAAATAAAATAAAAATGATGCTTAAAATATTATACTGTATTATAACAAATGCTTAGTCATCAGTGACGCATCCAGGAGAGGCCAGGGGGCCCTGGCATCCCCCAAACATGAAAATTATCAGAATGATTTTAAACATTGAAATTGAAAGCCAATAAACTATACCTTGGGCTTGGACAAATAAAAACACGGCAAAAAAGTGATTTGTGATTCTCCAGCACTGTTTTTAGAAAAAAATCTTAGGTCTTAATTTTTAACACAAAAATTTCGAAACAATATTTTTTTTTTAGAAACCCAATCCTTAATGGAACTGTCAAAAAATTCTCGGTGTCCACCCGAATTCCGGAGTGGTGTAGGTCATGGCTGGGGAGGGCTGACAGGGCTCTAGGCTGGGGGCCCGGACTGTAGGGGGCCCGGCGTGTCGGGTTGACCAGATAAGTGAGATAAACACACATCATAAATTAGATTTAATAGTAAAAAAAGTACGCTATTATACGTCATGGCGATGAACATTTTAGATTATATAATTGTGCATTATATTTTCTGATTATTATGTGTCAATACTTGACAGCTCCATTTATAAAGTAGATGTATTAATTATATATATGCCAACAATTCACTGTATAAGTACCCTTAATTTGAACTAAAACACAATTTGAAAAACGTTAATGTAGTTGTGTACGTAAACGTTAGTGCCTTTAATCTTAGCGTTAGGTAGGGGACCGCCACATATCCTAGCCTGAAGGCCCGTTTCAGGATGTGGGGGCCATGGTGTAGGTACACCGAGTGTAATAAACAAAAGACCGATAAACGCGAAATTAGGCTGTGTTGTGTTGAGTAGGTTTGTGTATAAATTAAATGCACTACTACTGTTTTTGTCCATTTTCAATTAATATTTTGGAAACTCAATATTAAAAAACCAAAAATTGACGATAAACATTCGGCGAAAAGAACGACTACACCCACTAGTCGGTGGTGGTGTAAATCAAAAGAACATTTTTCTTCAGTGGAATTCAGCAAAAATATTGTAACTCTCTAGACCAAGCGGGTAGCACAGCCGATAATATTTGAGTAATATTTTAGCATACTAGGCGCACACGTCCAGCATGGTCGCCGTTAGTCACTTCCAATCCGCCAGTCGCTGATGACACGCTCAACGGTTACCGCCGTTATGCCTCCAATTTAATAAAAACTAGGAGAAACTGTACAAATATACTGCCGTGTATTGTGAAAATATGTAATAATAATTTTTTGAAGAGGAAAAAGAGCCTATGGGACTCATTTACATTCTCCTCCTTGCCCTCCCCCAATATTAAATCCTGAGTGTGCCACTGTTAGTCATACGTATGTGCTAACTGACCCCTATGCTGTAACTCGGGATATTGAAGTCACTCGCAAAATGATATCATTGTGACTAGGGAATCCAATCCCGGGATTGATAAACATAATCCCGGGATTTCGGGATTGATTTTTTTATCAATTTTTATGGAAAATATAACAGAAAAAATACTTTTAATACAAAATAACTACATTAGAAATAAACTGAGTTTGAATGAAGTTTGACGTGTAGGTTGCCGATTCATTTTATTTTTTCACATAGATTATTAAAAATGAGAAAGATTGGTAAGAAAACAATGCTTCGCACTTTTAACAAAGTAATTCCACCATGATATCATACATTTTACGGCAGTTTCATATTTGGCTGACTAATTAGATTTATGAAGCGGAAAGGCCATAAGTACGCCATGATTATTTGCTTTACTATTTTAAATCTCGCTGATCTATTCATTATGTCTTTACTATCAGAAATAGCAATCTCATATTAAATTCACATTATTATTTATATTACAATATTATTTTTAATCCATTAAACTTGTGTATTTCCAAAATTTAACGTATACAATATTAACAATAAATGTCTTAAATAGTATAAATTATACTTGATTTATTTTTGACTGATTTTATCAATGTTATTTGTAAATATAAAAATTTTATATTAACAATGGAAAAAATCCATCATCAGAAAGGATCCCGGGATTGTCAAATTGTAATCCCGAAATCCCGGGATCAGAATTTTGGCTCGGGATTGGATTCCCTAATTGTGACGTATGCGCAATTAATACACGTATCGACGCTAGGGACCCAATGCGCATGCCCACCCATAGATACTATTAAGCTAACACATTTATCTGTGTATGGGGACAATTATTGTTAACGATACTATTTGAGTAGCGGGGATTAATAATTGTTCTGTGTTGAGTAGCATAAATTTTTCGAAGAGTCAGCGCTCGAAATGGAAAATTTTACGAACCGGAGCGCTTGATAATTTTACGAAAATATTAACACTGTAACTTATCTAATTCTATACATATATGTATTTAAAAAAACGATTATGTTAGATTTTTTTATAATATGACATATCTCGCTCAGACGGCCAAATTAATATTTACACGAGACGGAGCGATAATTTTGGGGATTGTATGAACCGGAACGGCGCTCCGGTGCGTTCCGATCCATTTCGAGCCCTGCCGGAAGTGTATAATATGACGCATTTCGGTAGGGTCAACAAATACGTCACAATGATGTCATATAACGTCATTTTTCGAGTAGACCTTCAATGCCCCGAGTTACAGCATAGCATACAGGAATCTTTCTCCTTAACCTGTTTATACAGGAACGCGATCCACCAACGATTATCGTCAAAACCGATGAGTCGGACACCGGTGACTTTCACGTCGTATATCCACCATTTTGCTGAAAAACTATGCATCTATTGATTGTGGAAGAGTCCACCACGATCGGACACATATACATAATAGTATAATGTTTATTCGCTAACCTCGTGATTGCTTGCCATATCCGAACGAGTATATAATATATACTATATAATATATATTATATGAAATGTTCGATAAAAAAAACAAATTTTACGTATCTTGTTAACTCCAGTTTCACATTCAGCGATTTTTCTGTTAAACGGTTGCAATAGACTATAGAGCACGGAACCGTATAGTAGCTTTCACATTACACTGTGAAGCGATTTTTTCCGCGCCGAAAAGCTATTTTATATACAGTTCATCGCTTTCATTTTTCCTCTTAAATACTGTCAACCACATCTAACTCCATGACTCCCACATCCTGAAGCGGTCCAACCTACCTCTCACTAAGGTTAAGGGTAGTGTGATGCTCTATAGTAGTTTTTCACAAATTCTACACGGGAATAATTAACATTTAAGCATATCAAATTTCAATGCACTACCATATATTTAAAATATTTAACAGGGGTCTAGGACGATTTGGCATCGCGAACTGGCCTCCGCCGATTGGCCTCCGGTAATTGGCCGCTGGTACAATCGGACGCCGACCCAATTCGACACCGACCCAATTGGCCTCCGGGAGGATTGGACGCCGCACAGTTGAATTAAATGCGCAAAGGAATAGACGTACGTTACGATTTGTTGGAGTAAATAAGCAAGTCAGTTTAATATCCTTCTATCTTCTCAGTAGTTATACCTTATACATTTCGCGTTTGACACATTTTTAATATAGATTGAGAATAATTATTATGCCTTATGATGTTTATTAAAAGAAAATAATTCTTCCCTCGCTAAAACTTAAAGATGTGCATAATCAATTAATTTATAGTCTATACATGGGTACTTATTTATATTTACAACAAATATTAAAAATAATGTTAGATGTTAGAATGAAAATAACATTATATTTTAGCGTTTTATCGACTTAATATTATAATAAAGCTTAAACATCGACGACCCCAGGAAAAACCATTGTAAGTCTGAAAATAGCGTTTCCGGTTTTATTAGCTTTTTATAATATTTAATTTTTTATGCATGTCCTGTAAAAAATCAGGTCTCTAGCATAAAAATTGACGAAGTTAGGTTTTTGACAATGGTGCTCTATATCTACATATCGCATCGACCAAATTTGTGTTCACAGAAATATCCGAGGAGTATAGTCATACCTCGATAACAAAAGTGCACTGCGTTTTATTTTACAAATAAGAAGGTTGTTATACTTGTTATAACATTCTTTTACGGAGATCTAAAGAAACAGCATGATTTATATTGACGTATCACAATAATTTAAAAAAACATATTGGTTTATCTCCGAAAAATATTGGTATTTGCAGTGAGTATTTGCATTATTAGTTTAAAAGTTAGTCAATATTATTGTGTCAGAAAGTTAAGTTATTATATTATTTAATATAAAACAAATACTGAAAAGAAACGGAATTAATTTTCACTTGCATAGCTACTTTAAAAAACTTCTCAGTTATTAATATTATCTTAAAATTTGAAGTAATTATATTAATTTTGATTCGCTTATTTAAATTAATTCACTGCATGATAAAGACCTCTTCAATCTCTCTCTTACTCTTTTCGGTTGATTACTCTCCCATATAGATACTCAACAAAACAATGAAGTAAAGTTTAAATTTGAAAATGTTATATTATTTAATAGAAAAATAATATCATATATAAAACGTTATTTATATATAATTATATTTAATTACTTTGCAGTTACCTACTTAACTTAAAATGAGTTTGTAATATTCTAATATATAAATTTAATTTACATAAATACCCAGTAGAAAAATACATATTTTAATTAAATATTACTATCAATCACTATAAAATCAAATATTTTGGACCTAAAAAGGTAACTACCTAAATTATTATGTTTTAACTTCAAAATGTTATTTTATCATTAGTAGAAAATGACATTACATATTATTTTGGTTGAATTAATCTTGCACAAAGATAATAAAAAATCACTATTATCATGGTTCAGTTTGAAAACATTACTAATTGCTGACTATTTTTTTATGATCCAACCAAGTTAAATAATCCTTTTCATTGCATTTTGAAATGGAATTATTTATGAATGGCTTGCTTTGGAAATAGTATAATAGTAATGAACTTCGTCTACATATCAATAACACGTGCGTCAGTTCTAAGTATTTTTGAAAATAAAAAAGGGTACACATTAAGTAAATTATGCATAATTTTGTATTTTGAATATTCCTCAAAGATAGAAATTACCCAAAGGATTATATTATTTTATTACATGCCATTCGCCGAAAGGGATTAAGCGGCTGGGATTTTTGAAAACGTGTTTTGACGTGACATTGTTTACAATACAATTTGAAAGTAACAATAAAATTTTAATGGTCAATAATTGTTAAAGCATTTTATGCTTATCTAAGTAGATATATTTTGGAAAAAGGATGAAGTAAAGTAAACAAAATGATGTGTAGGTATTCTGAAAACAAGCCCATCGCTGGTGATTGGGAATTTTTAATATTACCTACTAATTAAAGACATATATTATAATCTTAGCATTGGTGAGTGGTGACATAATTTTCGATGTTAGTTAAATTTGTTCAAAATAAATATACAGTGTTGCTTTTAACAAACAATAACATTTCTATAATATTTTCATCACAATTTGACATAGCTTATTTGACTTTTAACACTATAGATAATTACATAAATATTATGTATCTATAGTTTGTGAAAAACTCAAATAAACTATGTCAAATGGTGATATCGTACACGGTATCTCGTAGATTTTAATTAAAATATCAATTGGATTTGAAAAGTCTGTAATGGTAAGTATGTACTTAAATTCATATACTTACCTCCTATTCACCTATTGACTATGATTTTTATAAATTATGAAAACCTTTTTAAATAGTAACTACCTAATTATTATTTCATCCAATTTAAATCGGTCTGAATTATACATTTTGTAAGACTATCAAAATAAATAGTTATGAATGAACAAATGATATAGTAAACTGTGTTTCTTTGAGAAAATTTGTATTTAAACTCTACGCAATCGATTAAATAACAATATAACATTTCAAGAACATACTAATTACTTGAATGCAATTTTTTTTTTTCAGTTTATAAAAAAAATGCAAATCCACACCAACAAAATAAATTTGATTATTTAAATTTGAGAGTATTAGTACACATTTATTTCAAACTTTTAAATAAATAATAAAAATCATAAAACATCGTATTCATTAACGTAACAGAGCTCAATTAAGAAATATACTTACTGAAGTTTATGTTGACAATATAATATAATCAATCTATATTTAATTATATTTGGCAATAACATTCATATTAACGATTGAGATTAAAAAATACAAACGATAATTAATATGGTCATAATTTATATGAAATTTTATAATCTTAATTATAGAAAGGTATTATAAAATTATATGCACAAATAAGGATACTCTTAAAAAAATAGAAGGTAGGTACTGACAAAGCAATTTCTCTTGTTTATACAGATACTGTATGAATATCATTTTAGATAGGTACATAATCATAATTATCGAATGGACTTGTAATACAAGCCTAATAATTATATTAAGTATATATTTTTATATAAAGATTTCTGATGATGCACAGTTGACTGCGGTCTCATCTGAGAACGAAAGTAATAAACCTCTCTTTCATTAATAATTGTTAGGTAAACATAACATTAGTTATTTTGTTAATACGTAGTTATAATTTTCAAACTAGAAAATCCAAATTTTTGCAAATAGTATGATGTTTAGATAGGTATATCTGTGCCAAATGTTCAAGAATATATTTCAGTACCTAGTTGTTTACTACCTACATTCTTATGTTCAAATAAGCAAAGCGGTTAGTAATTTATATTATTGTATTAAACCGTACATATGTTTTTTTCTAAAATGGTAATTACTTATTTAAATAAAATTCATTCCCTCAGAAATACAATGATGCAGTTAATAAAGTATATAAGTAATTATTTCCCTAGTTTTCATAATTAAGTCAACTACTATTAATAAATTAAAATTGGCTTAGTGATTTACATGGCGATTGACATTCTGTTTTTTCAACAGTTTTAATGAAAATTGTGTTGTAAAGAATAAAAAAACATTTCTTTTAGCTATTTTTTAAATCTAATAGTTACCAATGTTATGTACTAATTTCTTATACAACTTCTTTATTATTCTATTATTAACATTTACCCTGAATGTTTATTGTTTCGTAATGTACATATTCTCATTATTTATAAAAATATCAATAATAATTTACAAAAAAATTAAAAAAATCATACTTAAATACTTTTAAATTATAAAAACTCCGTATAAAAATATATATATGTCAATATATCCTCATACTCTTTGTTAAAACTTTATAGACACGCTGTATTATTTCGAGTTAAACATTGCGCAATGATGGTTCTTCCGTAAAAGAGCATTATAAATATAGGTGTACTAAATAAAATCGTATAGAGAAAGAAAAACGTGACGTAAAACAAGGTTACATCTCAGAGTATGAGTCTGTTACGCGGAGTCTGTAATCTATTTCGTCCGCGCAAAAGCATGTTGAATCAAGTCAAAGTACCAAGCGCGTAATATTATTCCAAATAAAAACGATTTTTTGACATTATCTCAGCTGTTTATTAATTAATCAACATTAAATTTTGATAGGAATATAGACCATAAATTGGTTTATCTGATTTACTTAAATAAGATAAGAAAAAACTATCTCATTTTATATGATGAATTTAATAGCGTAAATATTTTAGTTTTTTCGCTCTCCTGAACATTTGTGATTTTAGACTTACACCGGTTTTTCCTGGGGCCGTCGACATGTATATTATTATGCATACATGCGTATTTTAAGAAAGTATGAAATTACAAACAAAATATTAAGTAAGTTATCTGCTAAGTATAAATGTTTCAGTAGTTTGATTGATAAACAACTTAAGTACTGGGTGCCGGACAAAATCCCGAAGGCCAAAATCCCGAAGACCGAAATCCTGAATGCAGAAATCCCGAATGGCCGAAATCCCAAAAGCCTAAATCCCGAAAGCCGAAATCCCGAATACCGAAATCCCGAACGCTGAAATCCCGAATGGCCGGAATCCCGAAGGCCGAAATCCCGAAAAATAAAAAAAATACAAACATCAATAATTGCGAAATTTTTGCAAGAGACACAAAAAACCCATTTTTTGTGCAAATATAAAAAAAATGTTAAATACAAACATCAATAATTGCGCAATCGTGAATTGCGCAATTTTTGCGAGAGACACAAAATCCATTCGTTCTACAAAATGGTCTCTCCTGAAAAAAAAATTGCGCAATCGGAAAAACCCATTTTCCGCAAAAATGGGATTTGTCTCTCTTACAAAAATTGCGCTCACGATTGCGCAATTGTAGTTCAGTATCAATCAAACTACTGAAACATTTATACTTAGCAGATAACTTACTTAATATTTTGTTTGTAATTTCATACTATCTTAAAATACGCATTTATGCATAATAATATACATGTTTTAGCTTTATTATAATATTAAGTCGATAAAACGCTGAAATATAATGTTATTTTCATTCTAACATCTAACATTATTTTTAATATTTGTTGTAAATATAAATAAGTACCCATGTATAGACTATAAATTAATTGATTATGAACATCTTTAAGTTTAAGCAAGGGAAGAATTATTTTCTTTTAATAAACATCATAAGGCATAATAATTATTCTCAATCTATATTAAAAATGTGTCAAGCGCGAAATGTATAAGGTACAACTACTGAGAAGATAGAAGCATATTAAACTGACTTGCTTATTTACTCCGGAACAAATCGTAACGTACGTCTATTACACTGCGCATTTAATTCAACTGTGCGGCGTCCAATCCTCCCGGAGGCCAATTAGGTCAGCGTCGAATTAGGTCGGCGTCCAATTGGGCCGGCGTCCGATTGTACCGGCGGCCAATTACCGGAGGCCAGTTCGCGGTGTCAAATCGTTCCATTCCCTTTAACAGCCCCTGTGTAACAGCGACTTTTTTTTTTACTATTAGAGTAAATTTGTGATGTGTGTTAATCTCATTTAGCTGGTTGACCCACCACGCCGGGCCCCTAGGCTAGAGCTCTGTCAGCCTCCCCCTTTTGGGGGCCACGTCTAACTCATAGCTATAGGTACGAAATAACACCAAAAAGTTTCCAGGAAAAGACGCATATAACTTTTCCTCATGGACCAAATAATCGGTCCTCTTCGTGCCGTTATTTGTAATCTATTTCGTTATTTTTTTGTGATAAATAAAAAATTTAGTCATATTTTTGAAGTTATACTTCTTTAGGCGCGTTTGGGAAAACAGATCAGAGTGTATTTTTGGCGTGGGACGAAGTTGCGCGCGCAAATGTAACGCATTAATTTGCCGCGGGACGGAAGTTTTTCCCGCCGATGCAACATAATTAATTTATTTAGCGCGGCGACGTTCGGGTATTCTTAGTGCTGGAGGTTTGTAATTTTCAGCTGTGATATTGAGGGCTGTGACTTGGGCCGGTTGGGTAAAGACTGAATGTTGCAACTTTTATTTATGAGTAAAATCATACATCAATAAATAAATAAATTTTGTGAATGTTGAGTTAGTAAATAATTAAAACAATGGTATGTTGTAAATTTACAATATTAAGACACTTCATACACAAAAGTACATATTTTTACAGTTTAGGATAATATTTGTCGTATATACCATGTCAATTTATTTATTAGCGGTTTATAATTGAGGACAATAATAATAATTATGTTTCATCACAAATAATGCCCATATTACGTTTCAGTTAAACCATTAAATAGGGCATAGGTAGGCTATGTTTTACTTTTGATTTGTAATAAATTATTATTGTTAAGACGATACATCAGTGAAACGGCAAATAATTTTCAACTATATGCGCGACGAAATTTTGGACTCGCTGGCATTCGGAGAGCAAACGTCAAGGTGTCAATACGTCAATTTGTTTCGTGATGGCGACGGGGGTATTAATTCTTAAATCGTCTAAAGATGACTAAAAACGTTACCCATTTACTTGAAAAAGAAAACATGTCAATGAACATATTATTATTGTTACTAATAGAACAATAAACAGAACATTAAATGGACGCATGTTGGATTTATATGACAAATTATATTTCGTTCGGCATGCGTCATTTGCACCCGCGACCCGCAATCCTCGCATCGCCTAGCCACGATATTTTTAGACCATGCCTCAAAGGTATAACCTTAACGAAAATAGTTGTACAGTCATCTGTTTTAGCAAATATGGTCGAAATAGCGGTTTGCTAAATTTTTCAACGCATGTTTTGAGATTTTTTTCTTCCAAAGTAGGTACATTCTGCAATAATATTTTGTTTTGATATTTTTTGTTTTGTTACGCCAAAGAAGTATAACTTCTAACACACACCGACTTTTTTTATTGTACGGGCGCGACGGAAGCTAGTAAATTTGTCTCTGTCTGTAATTCAATTTATTTTGTGTTCCACTCAATTGCATACTGTAAAAATTATTTTATAAAATAAATACGATTTTATGGGATCCTCCCGCGTTTGAAAATGAAAAATTGCGTGTTATGTTATGAATTAACACTCATCCTTCGTGAAGAGATTATAACTCTTAGTGGGCTCGCACATCAGAACTCGCCGCATGCGTCTTACGACGAATTCGTCGATGTGACGTCATCGTAAACCAAGAAACAAACGTTATCAAATGGAGCTTCGCAGATTGGCCGGTGCAACTGCGACGCGAGACGATCCGCAGATGCAACATGTCGCATTTCATACAGCCTGCATGTTGTATCTAAAAAAAGTCGACTCCGCGCAAGCGCACAGCTGCACAAACGGCCATTTCTCTCCATACTATCGCCGCGTTTGGAGCAGCCACGATGCGGCGAATGACGATATCGCTAGGCAGATGTGCGAGGTTTTATCAAGGAACACCGCCTGCACGTTCTCGGAAGCTTTGATTTATGGCGGTTAGGCACACGAGGCGAGTTGTGATGTGCGAGCCGGCTTAGTATACCGTCGACTCTCCGTAGGTATCTAGAATGAATATTTAAAACAATAATGTATACGTACGGCTCATTCCGGCAAACATGAAATTTCTCATCTGAACCGTCAAGACAATCGAAGGTACCATCACATAGCTTATCAGCTAAAATGCAGGCTCCATCTTTGCATCGAAATCCACCGGACCTAAAATAAAATGATGAAATAGTAACAGGACATAATATATTATAGAATGTTTAAAAAATAATACTTGGTATAACTCGTATATTTATATTAGGAATGTTCAATTCCTTCAAAAATATTGATTTCGATTCAATCAATAAACATCGAAAGCTAAATATCGATGTTTTACAATTTCTTACAATTTTATTAGAAATTCATTCCATGTAGGTAACTAAAGTGAAAAAATAGTAGGCGTAAACATTTAAGATAAATTTTATCATACTTACACGAAACTTCATATTATATCGAACGTGTTTAGGAAAAAGGGCGTAACCCTCACAAAACAAATTTTACAGGAGAGGCAAAAAACGTTTTTGAGAGATTTTAGTTTAATATTTTTTAAAAAATAGGCACAGACATTAGGTGCATTATGATTGATGATTTGGTGTAATATTTTTGATCTAATAATAATTAAAGAAGTTATTACAAAAAAATCATTAAAATTGAGGATAAATGCTTTTTTCCAAAAATTAAAAATTAATTAATTTCAATTAAAACCTAAATTCAGATAATAATTCGGCATTTGCGGCTTACTTCCTTTTTATAGAACGTGTATTTAGTTGTATACATTGTTAATATCTAATAAAAGTACTTTTCGAAAAATCGAGGGTTACACCCTTTTTCCTAAACACAGTTGATATATTACATAAATTAAAACTTTAAAAATTACTGTATTTATTATGATAAATCATCAGTGCCCACATTTTATTGGTTACATGTAAATTGTACGTAAAACATTTCACCGTGGCATAGTTCACCGTGAGCTTACTTACCGGAATGAGATGACCGTATACTATACGGTCTCCAATTTTATTAGATTCAATGTGAACATTAATTCAATTTTCATAGCTGATTTTGGCAAAATTTATGAATTCAAGAATGAAAACCTAACCTAACAGATAATCCAGTATATTAACGGCCATTTTCAAAATTCGTTTGCAGCTGGCTTCCTGTAAAGTGTAAACCGACAAAAATCGTGTTTTATTGAGACATGAATTTTATGTGAGTACTATACGACCCAAAGAGGTTGGACGGTCTTTAATATACAGCCATATATTTCCGATACAACATTTCACGATGAAGTGTGATACGGCGAATTGCATACGTACAAGTTTCCGGACACGCATTTTTTTGCGATGAGACCCAAAATTTGAAATTTTGCTACTGGTAATATATTATTATAGGTACTTACGGACATTGACTAGAAGCCTGTCGACTTTGTCGTGAGAGTATCCATTTACTTGTATTTTTCAGTGTGCTTTCATTTAAAAAATCCAATGGGCTAAAAATAATATGAATGTTTTTAACAACTTGAGATAGTTAATGAAAGTTTCTTGGTCTTGCTATAAATATATTGGTTCCAAGTTTATTATTCGAACTCTAGTTCTCCTGTTTCTGGATAGGATAAGAATTATTGTAAAATGGCAATATAGGTTATAGTAATATGTATATTCACATTTTTTTTAATGACTTCATTGGCCACAGAAAGGGTGGGATTAAGACTGAGACAAGTACAGTACACCTGTAAAGCGGTATAGTACTAAATAAAAAACGTCCCAGAGCTGTCATTTAGTGGCCATATAGCTATAATTTGTAAAAAGGCGCTACAAATTTTTGGCTTCGTCTTACGGGTTCCATGACAAAACAGAACAGTGACAAACAGAACAACGGTAAATATAAATATGATCTTTCAGGAAAAATATAAATTTAATATGAAATTGTCTTATCTCTATTATGTTGTTGTATGGTCATTTTTAACATAACTAACTTTGATATCGCTGGCAACCCCGATTATTATCGATGGTGAACATGACACACTATTTTTTATGATCGCAACACTACGCAAAAGATCGGCAGGATCACGCCTGCGCACGGGATAGTTTGTACGCAGTTCGTCAAACTATTTCCGGCGCTAAACGAGATAGCTGGCTTTGTACATGAAGGTGAAACAGGAGTCGGGCTCTCAGTTTTTAGCCTTCGAACGAAGCAGACGTCGCAAGTTCCGAGCCAAGGGAACCGGGGCACATGGCCTTGATTTCCTGACGTTTTGGGAGACGTTGATGATGGCTCACTGAAGGACGTCCCCAACAGGCCAGGAGATCGAAGGTACCCCATGGACCCGGCACGTTTGAAGACGCACTCCTCGATTCCGTCCTGGAAGGATTCGAGGACAGCGATGAGGCTGAAGAGCATTTGTGTTTTTGGTATTTATTGTTAATTTCTTTACGTTACGGTCCACCGAACTAGCATTTGATTTTTGTTAAAAATTGTCTAAATATTATATCGCGTTAGGCGCTCGTGATTCATTTGATTAATTATACAACTTTATACACTGTCGCCCGCAAGTAAATTTTATATATATTAATTATACATCTGTTGAAATTTCTTTACACGCTTTTTATTTAATTTACCTTTCATAATATTGTTTCTATTGCATTTCATATAGTGGCGCTCAAACCGAGATTTCATATTAATTCCATTTTTATGCCTTTTATTAACACAGGAACACACACGAATAAGCGAAGTAGCCGGACAGGTAACTGAGGTCTTAGAGGTATTGTCAATCTACTCACGACCCTGCACCTTCCCGCAAGTCTCATGCTATCCCTATCCTATCCCATTCCTATCCCATCTCCGCGCTCCTATTCCTATCCAATCCACTCCTCTTTTCTATACGTCACAATCGGATCAATTGTCACAATTCCCACCTTTTCCTAAAATCTCCATCCTTCCCATACATACCCCCCTGTCAAATCTTTATATATGACAATGGTCACGTTGAAAGTGCGTATGCGATTATACAGATATCGCGATTCGAATTTCCGGAGCAACGTCAGGTCGCGTGGTGTGAGGGAAGCAACATGGCTTTTGGATTTTGTCTGCCGACCAGAACAGTCGTGCTTCGTTTGGATTTACCCAATATTCATGGACGTCACCTAACGGAGCACGATGCAGCCGTCGTGTCAGGAGTCTCTGATCGTTCCAATTTTGGTATTTTATAACTATTATTTGATTCACCATTCTTCCTATGTTTCTTTTCAAACATAGCTGCTTGTATTTAAAGTTAGTATTTCAAATTTCAGTATCGAGCAGCTTAATAACTTTTTAATTTAATTTTAAATTATTGTCTTTGCGATAATATAGTTTCTGTCAAGTATAAATCGCTCTTTTATTTTATTGTTCCCAATTCTTTATTCCACACTGTTAAATATTTATTATCTTTCACGGTCGTAAGATCGTGTGGCCTCCAAAAAAATATTATACATATCCTAAACCCTTGATTACACGAGCATTTAGCCGTGTAATCCCTTTTTTTAATTCAAATTACAGTTGTAAGTTGCGAGATTTCTGAAGGATTGCGGAGTTCGGCTTGAAAAAGATCAGGTAATTCACGGCCCTTGTCTCATGGTCTCATGCTCGTACTATCAACTAACTTTACTTTACTTTATCTTATTTTATTATAGAAATCCTTTTATTATGTAATTGTGACGTCAAAGATCACAATTACAAAATTTTACAACATTTGGTTCCCGTACCGGGAATCGAACCCAAGCCTCCTGGGTGAAAGCCAGGTAGATAGATTTTTAATAGCACAAATTTTCAATACGCCACAATAAATCAAATTATATACCTAATTTTTGCATTCCTAATCGCTAATCCTCAAATAAACGGGACTTTACCGGCAAGCTTAGGATATCTCATCTTAATCAATATAATATGTTTAAAATGATTGGGTGACTAGTAATACCCAAGAAGAAAGGAGATGGACTCCCATGTATGTCGATGGTTGAATTTTCTTCAGTATTATTTTTGATTGGGAGATGCGTGAAATCGCGGGGTTTAATTTATATAAAACACATCTTAATTTTTTTATTTAACAGCCCTGCGCGGGCGAGATTTATTTACACTGAATTATACAGAAATCGACGGATATTACATTATAGGTTACATTGTAGATTACAACAGAGAAGACACGTTATTATTACCGGCCACTGCCGCAACACTTTCAATTTATTCGAAGCAAACACTGAGGCGGGTCAGTATATTTGGGCATTTTTGCCGGGATTAACACCGAAACACTTTATCGGGTACGGGATTCGTTTTAAGGGTGGTTACACGAATTATTATTAACACAATGATGGGAAAGGAGATTCACTGATTCGCAACATCGAGAAAAGCGCGGTATGTTTGTGTCAAGGGACATCGCCTGGGGGCACGCGGCCTCACGCCGGTAAAAAAACTTGTGTGTCACCACGATCGTAGGTAGCTTCGAACTGGTTTTACTTTGCAAAAGCATCTTTTAATTTTCGCGGGTCTATTCTACGGAGGGAAAGAGAAAGGGACAGGTCACTGAGTAACGGGACAGAAATTTTGGGACGGGTCGCTTCTATCTTCGGACCAGGTAAAAAAAAATGCATCTTATCTGAATGACCGTTTACGAAATGTTATTTGTAATATTTTCGTGTAAGCCAGAGGTTCTAAACATTCTACAGGAAAGCCGGATATATTTTTTTGTTAAATTGCTGATCTAGAATTTGAAACTGTCGTGCCGGGGCCTTCTCTTTTTTTGTCTGGTAACACTAGGTACAACGAAATAATGACCTAACCAAACCTAATCTAAATAAATTCCACAAAAATTAATGTTTCATTTTTCTCCTGGCTGTTCTGTTTTGTCCGTTCACCCGTCTTAGGTTTTTTGGATGTTAAGCCTAGTACTCACGTACGTTCTTGCTCGATCGAGCATGTTGTATTGGAAACATACTCGTCGTTGCGTCCACACAGTCGAGCAACTCGACACAAGACGCTGTGCGGCCACCGTCGCACCGCCACGACTTCGACCGCGAGTGAGAGCGAGGCCACACTAGCCTTGCCGGTGCGTCCTCACTCCCTCACTCAAATTACATCAAGCAAGAATTACGGACCTTCAATCTTTTTCGGAAAACTCAATTTGTTCGATATCGAACAAAAAATCATCTCAATCAAGATGGTACACACGTTGAGACATTGGAATGTGCGTAAAACCATCGAGCAAGAACGTGCGTGTGTACTTACTAATAGAAACCGGCTTGAGAGTGGGTCGATTGTTTAGGCTCCGCACCAGTTGAAATATGACCTTATGGTGTAGCGAGTTCAAAAGAAATTTTTGAGACTCCTTTATATGAGGTTATAGGGATACTGTCCGTGGTTTTATCCAACTGGCTTAGGTATGCTTACTATCACTCCCCTCCATTTTGGCGTGTGTGAATTTTTCAACTGTCACTTTGTGTTTTGTTTTCTTTTTTATCGTCTGTATTTGGGATGAAGGTGGATAATTGACACACTGGAATGGTTTCGGAAACGACGAGGTTTATTTGGTGTTAATATATACTATATGGTTACATTTTTTATCATTTAATTCTACGGAGCGCAAAATGTACGCGTTCACGATTTTGCTGCTTGTCGCGATCTGCCCGCCAAAAAAAAAACCGTTGAACTCGCGAGCTGTGCACAATGCGACGTTGCCATACGTGTTTTTTTTGGACAATGTTGCCGGTCAGATATTATTTATTAGTGGTATTATACATTATTTAATTATTTTCGCAATCAGCCGTTATTATTTGTTGGCTTTGATACCGATTCGGGCGTCTCCAGGTACACAAAGACACACCCAAATGGGGACCATACGGGGGTGTCACAAGCGCACCTCTCTGGAAAGGCCCGAATGGGGTCGGGCCAACTAAGGGCTGATTACGATAGCGTGTGTAACTGGACAGTGCGGTGGCTTGATAAGGGGTGGTTGCGTCTCTAGACGTTGAAGGATCGAAGCCCCACCGGTACGTCGGCGGCCGGAGAGACTCGGATGCAGCACTGTAGCATAGTGGTTCGCGGTTCCCGGGCCCACCGTAAAGCTGCTGAGAGAGGAGGGCGTCGCGCCCAGCCCTCTCAACACCCTCGGACCGTCGGCAAACGGAGAGTTTCGGATGCAGCACTACGCCGCTTTGTGGGCGTAGTGGTTCGCGGCTCCCAGGCCTACCGTACGGGCGGATGCTGAGAGAGGACGTCGCACCCAGCCTTCCCAACAGCGACCGTCTGAAAATCAGTCGATCCCTCACGAAAGTGCATACCGGCACATTACTCGACCCCCTTTTTTGCTCGCTTGCCCTGCCGCGGCTATCGAATTACACGCACTGCACTGATATTATACTAATATAATATGCGAAAACTTAATTTTATACTTAAAATGGCTTTAAAGTTTATAAAAATAATTTTAAAAATATATCAGGGCCCGAAATGGACCGGAATGCCATTCTGCCTCATACAACTGCTCCGGGTTGTAAAATTTTCCACTTCGAGCACTGAAATAACTTAATATACATCGCTTCCAAACACAAAACACTTAAAACTAACTAATCTATGATGCTAATGGCTGAGGATGCTGCTTGGCTGCTTTCCGCTGATGGAGGCTGCTTTGCTCAGCTGAAGAAGGCCGCTTTGTAGCTCTCTTCATCATGGTGCATCTGGGCCAGGGCTGATTGCAAGGCTCACAGACACGCTGCTGTTGACGAAGAGGGCTCAAGCGGCTGATGATGCAGGGCATTTGATGCCGTTTTCCCTCGTTGGAGCCAGGGTCTTGCCCGATACACTCGTCCGTGGGCCAAGTTCGCTGGCGGATGCAGTTGGTCGGGAGTACATCGGGAGCCATGACTTCGCAATCCGGGTGTTTCTGCTCTTTTCTTCACTGGCTTGGCTTTGGCAGCATCCTATTTCTACTGCTTATTATTATACTTTGTTGAGCGCCACCAGAGGCAAGCCTCTGGATGTTTCTTCCTCGCCGTTTCCTATTCCGGTGTTTGGATCTCAGGGTTGTGTGTCCGGGTGAAAGAAATTCCACCTGCTTCTTGATTCCAGACGATCAAAATCAAGAAGCGTAGTCCCACGTTGACTGGGGCCACTTATCACTCCCCTCCATTTTGGCGTGTGTGACTTTTTCAACTGTCACTTTGTGTTTTGTTTTCTTTTTTATCGTCTGTATTTGGGATGAAGGTGGATAATTGACACACTGGAATGGTTTCGGAAACGACGAGGTTTATTTGGTGTTAATATATACTATATGGTTACATTTTTTATCATTTAATTCTACGGAGCGCAAAATGTACGCGTTCGCGATTTTGCTGCTTGTCGCAATCTGCCCGCCAAAAAAAAAACCGTTGGACTCGCGAGCTGTGCACAATGCGACGTTGCCATACGTGTTTTTTTTGGACAATGTTGCCGGTCAGATATTATTTATTAGTGGTATTATACATTATTTAATTATTTTCGCAATCAGCCGTTATTATTTGTTGGCTTTGATACCGATTCGGGCGTCTCCAGGTACACAAAGACACACCCAAATGGGGACCATACGGGGGTGTCACATTACATACTGTAGTTTAAATGCTAGAAGATATCAATATTTTGCCACGTAGTTTTTTCGACTCATACGTGGTGTAAATGAGAACTCTGCCATTATTGGTAGCATTAACTTGTGTGTCTCTGATAACTATTTTAAAAATCGGGATCATCAGTTGTTTGTTCTCCTGAGGAGCAGAAATAAGCTGCGTTTGGTAATGCAAATTGGGAGGGCAATAACTCTGTTTAACCAAATCGCTTCGGTTGTTGATATAAACACCTACATGAGTATGAATATAAATAGGTGGACGTTGTCTTATAAATTCCTAAAATAGGGTCCACTCATCTCATTCAGTGTGCTTCCATGATTTATAATTTATATATATATATATATATATATTTTATAATTGTTGACCATTTCATAATGTTTTTGTGAGACTTCATATATTTATTTCTTCTTTACACTGTTTCTTTGTGATTTATAATTACTAATTTTCACGGTAGGTATGTAAAAAATAAATAATTTTGAATTGAATTGAATTAATTTTATTAATATTTTAGAAACACCCCCACATTTTAAAATTTGATATTTTAAATATTTTAGAACGACTAGTCAGAAATTAGCCATGTGGCCAGTGTAAGGCCCCGTCCAGGGTAGGCACGTTCGACGGAGCGTTGAGTGGCGCGCGCAACTCAAACGTATAACCGTGTGCAAAAATGTACGTAGACAAATCTCTTTTTTGGTTATACGTTTGAGTTGCGCGCGCCACTCAACGCTCCGCCGAACGCGCCTTCCCTGGACGAGGCCTAATACTTAAGATTGATGGGAATGATCAAATCGGGTAAAACACTTGAAAGGACAAAGACTATAATTTTTCCCATAATCGCTTCAGAATTTTTGAACAATTCACTTACTACTCTTGGTTATTCTCCAATTGTTGAACTTTACTAAATTTGTATCCTGTTTTGTTGTCTTCGGTGACGCTGAAATAGAATTCAAATAATTACAAGATGAAAAGAACTTTTTATATACACATGCATGTACTGAAATATGACTATATTCTAAAACATTAGAGCGAGAGGTTTAAAAGAATACTATTTTATGTAATAAAAATACTTTATGCAGTCATCAAATGTTTAAAATAAATATAGAGGATAATAAGGCTTCAAAATTATATAAGTAGATTATCTACAAAGTTTAAGGAATGTCCAGGATCATGCTTTGAAAATGCAATAAAAGCTCCATTTTGACCTACGCTGAGCATGTCCGCCCTTAAATCATATAAACTTGACAATTCTATGCATTGATAATTTAGTACAAATAATTCAATTGTCAATAAATCATTTTTTTGCTATTTTGCAACAAACAAACAAACAAAAAAAACAAATATAGAATACTAAAATGTCATTTTGATTTCCATAGGAACGCACGTATATATTAATAATTTAGTTGCTTAGCAACCAATAATATTGGATTGGATTACGGATTTCTTCCGAAATAACTTTTCATACAAGACAGAATTAACTGAAAATTAATTCAATTGGCAGGAAGTTAGTTAAAAATCGATTGCAAGATTTGTACTGGATAAACAACCACCGGACGAACAAGAATACGAGCTAAGAAAATCGTGGTAAAATACAGAATTAGTATTTAAAGAAAAAACATTGGGTGCCCCCATTGATTTATCATAAAGGATGAATTTTTCATTAAATTCGCATAGGATTTACGTGACATAGTTTTTGACATTTCGTAAAACAATCAGGGCCGTTCATTGGTCAGCATATTGATATATATGCAGCCAATGACGTTTCGATCCATTGGTATATAATACCTATATAATATATGGAGCGATTTTCAGACACTGAGATGGTGATGGTGATTGGTGGTTTTTGAAGACAAACCGTCTTCATTGGAGGTCACAAAATATCAGTGATTTTTAAAAAATCTAGTCTTTTATAAAATTTGCCATTTTCATAAAACTATAGACTAAATTCTCTTGAGATGAGTGCTTCCCTGTGAATTAATGAAATCTGTTATATTACCCAAAGAAAACTGGCCGTTGCATACCATAGATCTGTGATCCTATTTTTAATAATTTCATTTCTTACCTGGAAGTATTAAAATTTTGTTTTCCATGCGGCACACAGTTTGAAAACCTATTGTAAAAAATAAATTATACCTAATTAATAATTTGAATATCGTCTCACCTAGTGGTATTTGAAATTCGAACGGCAGTCATATACTGAGGGCCCGCTACCGTTTGTAATACTAAAACTGAAATTTAAAAAAAAAACATAATATCCGTTATATAATAATCAAAACCACATAACAAGGTATTAATTATTTAATACCTTTGTACTTAAAAATAATGGTACTTTCAGGCGCGCGATTGAAAAACGATTTTTCTATATAAAAAAGTAGACAGAAAACAAAAACGTTCACAGACTGATCGGGGTATTTAACACAATTAAGCCAACTTCGACTCAAAATGAGAGCAATTTATCAACGTCACGGAATTTTGTGTCTCAAAACGTATGCGATTGTCAGACGCAGCGATTGACAGTCTTGTATTTTTTGAAATTCTATTTTAATAAGTAATGTTTTGAACTATTTTTGTTTTCCTACCTCTATTTGTTTGTCGTCTTACATGAATATAAAAAAAAAACTTTTTTGGAATTTGTCTGTTTCTACACTGATTTTAGGATTTTTTACAGGTTTTTTTTAATTTCCTGATATCTCGAGAATTTTTTTCTGAAAATCCCGAATCTCCAGGATTCAATATTTCATCATTTCGGGAAATCCCGAATCTCGAGATTGAGATTTTCTCGAGAAATACCCAACTCTACTCGTACGTAAACAGCCGCAGTTATACCTCCAGACCAGGTGTTCATCGCTAGACCCAAAGCGTGGTGTGTATCGGGGGTTATCGAAGATGCTGATGGAGCCCCGATATTAAAATCATCTTGTTTAGAAGGTTGCGTTGAGTGTGCGTGATATGGTAAATTCGGGTTGTGATGAATAATACACAGTGGTGGTATTTTCTCGGTGTTATATTGTAGTAATAAAGATTGGATAAATACGACATTAATAAAGGACTATCACATTGGTTTTATGCTGAGTTGGACGGTTTACATTAAAATTTGATTTTAGATTGAATGTTACGCGAGTTGCGCGCGTAAATTGACTAGAGTCTGTCTTCTATAAGCTGGCGTGCAGTTTCCCCCCCGCTTCATCATTCAGCACTGCATTTACTCTCGTTCCCTCCCATAGAAAACTTGCAACAGTCGAACGCGATGGCACAATGCTCTCCATCCACGAATGACGTGACGTGAATGCCAGTTTATAGAATACAGACTCTACATTGTTGAAAGGCCAAAATGCAACTGTTTTATCGACTGTCATACCCTGTTCGTATTATTGTCAATGCTATATAAATGAGCATAGACAATAATACGTCATTGAGTAAACCTCTACATATTATGTCTGAGTATGGGACATGCACCCGGAAAAGTGCGGGAGTGAGAGGAGTAAATGCTAACCCTGTTAACCATGCCCCAGCCGCCGCTTTAAAAAATATATAAAATTATTATGGATTTCGAAATCTACCATTTTCTGTATGCGCAAATTCAATATATTTTTGTAGAAAATGTGTACTGATAGAGACATTGTAATAGTCCCCTGCATATTAGTATACCTATACGTTATTTTCTGTACTGTTGTTTTTAAGAAACTCAGTGTTTACTTTTCGCTAATTCATGATAAATTATAAAATGAGTTTATCACTTGATATGCACTGCAAATAAAAATTACTTTGCGATACGCGTTTCTCTCGCCTAGTCAGCAAAACACGTGCCTTTAATTAGTTTTTTATGTGGTAAATACCAAGTGATAAACGACTCATTTAGTAATTCATTATTTAGTATTGTTAAATATTAATATGTATTATTGGCGGAAAGACATCATAATATTTAATGGAAATACCAACATAATAATATTATTACTACTGTAACTGTGTACTTATGTCAACATATTCACATTTAAAAATACTAAAACCAATTTTCTTTTTTTCATCTGAAATCGACTTCAAAATAACATTTTTAAAATTCACAGCGGTGAAGACCAATGTGGACTTCGAGCTTAATTGTTTTTTTTCTAGATGCCTTTATGGATGAGCTTAATTGTTTCTAAAATGTTAAATTATATAAGTATGTAAGTAGGTGGATATTATATTAGATATTATTATTTCCATATTATCATATAAATCAGTGCTCCGTAACCTTTTATCACCCACGGCACAAAAAAGGTGTTCCCAGAATTCCGCGGCACACCACACGTAAAACATGGACCCCACATCCTGAAAGGGGACCCTAGGCCAGAAGCTTTGGCGGGTCCTCCTACCTATCGCTAAAGTTAAAGACAGTGTGATACTCCAAAATAGCGATTTTCAAATGGTGTTCGAAGTAAAATTAATGGTATTGATTGTTCGCACCGTGAGTGTAAAACCAAAACATGTGCAAAAGACATATTTTGGAGATATTAGGGTTTGAAGTCTTCGTTTTGTTAGGAGAAATAGAGTTTCTAATAAAAACCATAATATTTGGTATATATCTACATTATACTGCATGTTCTTTCAGTTACTTCACTTTTACATTATCAAGTTCACGACTTTTGCAGTTGTTTCGCATTTAATCTCAAAATTGAAAAATTTGCACATGCCTTGGTTTTACACTCACGCTGCGGTATGTTTAGTGATTTTTTGTATTTATTAATACATCCACTTGAATTATGGTTAGTTGTCGAGTTAAGAATAATTATTTGTTGAATATTGACACAATAATTATAAATTGTATCCTACAATCGCATGTTTTAAAATATTATTATCAGTGTAGTAAAATAGCTCCACATGCGACTTTTTTTACTATTTGAGCAAATTTGTAAATTGTGTTTATCTCACTTATCTGGTTGACCTGTCATGCCGCCCCCCTATGAGTCTGGACCCCCAGGCTAAAGCCTTGTCATCCCCTCCCTTGTAGGGGGGCATTCACCAAATTTACATCGATTTATGTTTTTTTATTTGATAAATAATTAAATATCTATAACACACGACGAAGAACTAAATGTAAATATTTCCATGTATATTTATTATCAATAATAATAACTAATTAAACTGAGCTTGTTTCAATGAACGTAAAAGTTTTATATATTTTGATTTGTTCTTGGTCAAGACCCTTCAATCAAGACTGCTTATTATTTTTAATTATAACTTGAGTTGAAAAACTTTGCTCACCTAGATATGTCGTAAAAAATGGGAGCTGAACTGCGATAGCCTTGTCGGAAATCCAAGGATATTCTTTATTAACCAAAATCCAGAAAATAGCCAATGGAACATCGGCGAAGTTCAGTTTTAGCGTCCCATCGTTTCTCAATTCAACAAATTCCTATCGAATTTATGAAGAAAGCGCTTCTATAGAATTTTCACCATGGGTTACAAAAGGGTTTCGAATCCATTCGTATTGATTGTATGAAAGCAATGATGAAATTTTCTTTACAGCGAAGTTAAATGTTTTTTAGACGGATCCAAAATTAATTACTTGTTTTCAGTGGTGGTCTGGTACGTCCTTTGGTACATTTGTAGAGATCCTTGTCTTAACTCCTTCTAATTTATCAGAGCACGTCAAAATAATTTTCATTCTGACCTTGCATTGTTTTATTAAGTTCATGTAGGTGCTCAAATATATTACCACCCATGTACGCAAATTTAGCTATTAAGTAAGAGTATTGTATAATATACAAAATTATTTTGTTTTTTTAAGCAATGCACCGCGGCACACCTAGCATCGTCTCGCAGCACACCGGTTGTGGAGCACTGATATATATTAAGGTTTTATTAAAAAATATGCGCCTTGTTTTTCATTACTGTTGATAACTATTACGGTACACGGATAAAATCATAAGGCCGTGACTCAGATATCTAACAGGAAACTTATTGAATAACAAGTATTCAATAATTTTCCTGATAGATAAATATTATTATTATAAACACTTGGCTAATCAATAATAATTGCATGTGAACTGTATAGCATAAGGTCATGTTGGTCGAGAATAGGGACGTCATATCGGAAGCAAAAATATATGAGGTACTATAAATCCGACCAAAATATTCATTTAGACATTTAGAGGACTACCTAATAGTTGCCCCAAACCAACCCGTTCAGCACTACACTCGATCTTAAGGCTATACCTCAGTTGAGGCATGGTCTAAAAAGATCGTGGCTAGGCGATGCGCGGATTGCGAGTCACGGGTGCAAATGACGCATGCCGAACGAAATATAATTTGTCATATAAATCCAACATACGTCCATTTAATATTATGTTTATTGTTCTATTAGTCATACATAACGGGAGCGGAGGTGGGAATTTTACACACCATGTTCTATTAGTAACAATAATAATATATTCATTTACATGTTTTCTTTTTCAAGTAAATGGGTAACGTTTTTAGTCATCTTTACACGATTTAAGAATTAATACCCCCGTCGTCATCACGAAACAAATTGACGTATTCACACTTCCACGTTCGCTCTCCGAATGCCAGCGAGTCCAAAATTTCGTCGCGCCTATAGTTGAAAATTATTTGCCGTTTCACTGCTGTATCATCTTAATCAAGCGTATCCCTACGTTTGGATGTGAAGCATGAGCAGTTGTTTACGCCTGGGATTGTCTCAGGAGGAGATACCCATAACTAAGGCAATGCCAATTGGGAGGGCGAAAACTATGTTCAACCAAATTGCTTCGGGAGTTGATATATTCCACATGCGTGAGGGTGAGTTTAGGTGGACGCTATTTTATAAATTCTTAAAATACTACTTCTTTAAACTTCTATAGATGTATAATTGTATTTTTACCGCTTTTATATGTTTATATTATGTTCTCTTTTTATATTTTCGTTTTTATCATTTTTATTACTTTTTTTCTTTATAATAATGTTGTGAACATCTTAATCTTATAATTTGTAATGTTCACAATATGTTAAAAAATAAATTGAAATTGAAAGATCACCACGCACTCAAGTATGCTTTGACTGAGTTTATTGTGTATTATTAGACGGTGCCCAATCCTAATAAAACCATATGGGCCCACGCAGAGTGTCGTATCGACAGACTTCTGTTTTTACGAGAAATGGGTGTCAGCCACCTGTTCAACCTTTAGGTTAGGTTAGATTAGGTCCATACTCTGATTTCAAACAAAGATTATAAAACAATTTGTGTATTTGCCAGACCCGGGACTCGAACCTGAGACCCACTACGTTAAAAACCGACGCGTAAGCCACTCGGCCATCGTGGGGCTGACCGATAAATCGTTTCTATAGGGGCGCAGGTTCGAATGTTCAATAATTTCGTCTTTAAAATTTATAATCTGTAAGATTATATAATATTTTGCATCTTTTGACAATTTCACATTGAAGTAGACGAAACCAGTTCTAATGATCACACATTCACTGCTGACCAGATAATTACTGTTTAATTACCACATTTAAATATCAAGCTAATTATATCTAATGGTCAACTAATGGTCACGCGCCTAGCGCATCTGTAGCAATGTTGTATTAATCACATTTCATATATTATTATCATAAAAAGCGATCCAATATAACGTGAATATTAATCTCCCACGGGTCCCATTCAGATAATAGAAGAAGGTTAGCACTGTAAAAAATAAGTTATTATTATGACGAATCTCGCATTACAAATTCCACTGATATTAAAGTTAAAGAATCGTATAAGTACGAGTATTATCCACGGTGGTCGCGCAGCTTAAGCGTTGGACAATAATGCCGTGGGTCCCAGGTTCGAAACCTGGGTCTGGCAAGTACACATATTGTTTTTTCAATTTGTGTGTGAGTCAGGGTATGGACCTAATAGGTTGAGCAAGTGGCTGACATCCATATCTCGTAAAAAACAAAATCTGTTGATACAAACGTCTACTCTGTGGAGGCCCATATGATCCATTAGGATCGGACATGGTCGGAATGAATGAATTAAATTCTTCCCTAAATCAAAATTTGAATAATGGAGTTCCACCACGTAATTACATACAAATCAGTAATACTTTGGTGTACTGTGTAAATTGTACAAAGCTATCCTATAATTTAGCAGCATTAATAATATATTATAATGTACACAAATATGGGGTACTTTTTCCAGAAAAGAATATAGACATCTGATAAAAATCTATAAGAATCACCCCTATTGCAATGTAGGTAGAGTTCAATTTTAAGTAACTACATACAATATGTTGCTGCCTCAGTACAGTAGTAAATTATTTGACAAACTGTCAGTTTTTAAATCAACATAATGTCAAAGGAATATAATTTTATTGTTTTAGTGCAATACTACACTTTATTACATAAATTGATTTAATTTAAATATGGGAGAGAATTTAAGGCGGTTAATTATATTTTTTTGATAAAATGTTATTTTTTTAAGATAATATTTACATAATAATAATAATTATATAAATACTTTATAATAATTACAATATAAAAAGAAGTTTTTATATACAGCGTTTTTAAATTTTCTATTGAATCATATAAACTTGACTTGACTAGCTTATACGACTAAAAAAAATTGTACTTGATAGAAGTAATACTGAAATTTTATTTTGACATTCATATTAATTTCCATAGTAACGCACGTATATATTAATAATATAGTTGCTAGGACCCCAGACCCCTAGCAACCAATAATAGTGGATTGGATTACGGATTTCTTCCGAAATAACTTTTCATAGAATACAGAATTAACTGAAAATGAATTCAATTCTACTTAAAGATGGCTAAAAGTAATAAAAAATGCATTGGCATTGTGTTCTGATATATTCTAAATGTTTCAAATATCTAGCTAGTCGAGAAGTTAGTTAAAAATCGATTACAAGATTTGTACCGGACAAAGAACCGCCAGACAAATAAAAAATACGATCTAAGAAAAACGTTGTAAATAAAAAGATCTAATTAGTCTCTTATTGATATTCAAAAACTTTCACAGCCATTTTCCCCAAATAGAATTTTGTTCTGCCCCCATAAGCAAAAATGCAGCTATTTGCTAAAGTCACATTTTGAGACAATGAGAGACATTTATGTTTTTTCAACTTTTGTTAAGAAAATTTTCAATTATGTGGATAAATCGAAAATGTGGACTTTTGTGTTTGAATTCAATAATACATCGCCAATTTAATAATACATCAATGGTTAACAGTTAATACTATTAATTATTTATCAATGTTTTTTGCTTACCAAAAAATATTAGAACGGTCAGAATATTTTCATTTGTACTTCTGCGTTGTATGTAATATTTTGAGTTTTCCATTATTGTTATGATAGTGACTGCACACTGAAACCACTGTATATTGATTACTTTAAAATATATAATATCAAATTAAAATCTATAATATTATCAATACACATTATACGTCTCACAGACACGTCAACATTCCACATAAACCGGCTCGTTCTTGCGAACCTTCGAATATGTGAGTATAATACAATCTTGTTGATAATTTATTGATATGGACAGTGATGGTTGGAGATAAAATAATAATATATAATATAACTGCCTTATACGAATGCACTAAATCCACATACGGTTGGAAAAACATGAGGTGGGCTGATATATTTAATACCTCTATGGCTGATACTATGAAAATTCGGTCTAGTCGTTTTTATGGATCATCTGTTGTTTTCACGTTATAGATTTATTTGATTGAAATATTCAAATGTATCTAAAATACATTGAATATATGTATAAATATAATTGGGTACGTCCAGGGCTGGATTAAACATATGGCTAATGGGGTTATGGCGAAACTATAGCACGCGAATGTTTTATTTTGAAAAATTACCAACAATATAATGTTTGAGGCTTTCACGGTTGTTTTTTATCGTAGTAGATTTTTGGGTTTCCACCGTGTCTTTCTTCCTTCTTTACTTGACGTTTCGGGCTCGTTGCAGATGCCATTCTCAAGAGATGATAAATGTTTTATGATGACAATGTAGTGTAGGTATATGAATCTAAACGTTACTCAGAGTAATCTGTCAATCGTTACGACCATAGATACCGGCTCGAATATTGGATTTTGCTGATAGTGCCGGAAGCCATGACGTTTTTAACCGTAATCCATCATCCCTATTAATATTTTCAGGATTTCTATGGATTTCAATGGCCTCCTTTACCAATCGTGCGAAATATCTTTTATTCCGGCCCAATATCTTGGTTTCAAAGTCAAATTTGTGTCCTGTATCCATCAAGTGCTCGGCAATTGTTGACATCGTGTAATGTTTAAGTCGGTATGCCCTCTCGTGTTCACTCACACTCTTCTTTACTATTCTATAAGTTTACCTACAATAATTAAAAAAAAAAAAAACATAAAAAAGTCTTACGAATAAATGTATAGGTATATAATAATAAAAAAAACAATGACGACATATTAATGCATATTTTCTTTTATCGGTTTTTTAAATAATTAATTTCTACCAATCAGATTTACCAATCGATCCGCAAACGGAAACGATGAAATTCATGCATAAATGACAGGCAAGCATAAGTTTAATGTAAATATGTAATTGCATAATATGTCAGTCCTTAGGATTTTTATCACTAAAGATGTAAAATCGCGATTAAAAGGCTTTCACGATATTTTGAAAACTAGGAAAAACTTATTCAAAGAATTAAAGATATCATGCCTTCGGCTAGAAACACGGTGAAAAACAGAATCTCAAGTACTGAATTGTAATTTTTAAATATTTTCAATAGCATTCTTTAAAACCATGTTTTCACTTTACATCTGACAGACAGAAAATAATATTTGGAAAATTTTGACACGCGTTCGTAAAAAGGTTTACTAACCCTGGCCTAGGGCCTCCAACTTGGTCGGGAAAATTTTAAATTTTGAAAACAGTATTTATGAAAAAAAAAACCTTGGGGCAGACGAGACTTGCTTCTAGACTAATAAATTATCATATAAGATAAGATCAAAAAATAAGTAACTACATAGCTTAATGAAATAAATTATTATCGAATGTTTAGTTTGCACAATTTTTAAGCTCAAAAATCATCAATTTTACATGCATCAGACAAAATATTAATTGTTTAAAAACGTGAAACATACAGCAAGCAGCAAGAGGATTCATATTCACATTCTGTGAAATACTGTTCCATGAGTTGTTTTTCTAGGGCCTCCAATATGACATGTTCGGACATGGGAGCGTACTGCAGTGGCGAAGGGTGGAGGTAGGGTGTTTAGATCCGGTATAAATTGTGCATAATAAATTTTGTGAGACATACGTTTTTATTTTTATCGAATTAAAATTTACAGATGGCGTTTTTAAAAATCAATTAAATCCTGCCTAAACCAAACCACAATAGTTTTGGTATGCTATAGGCTATTCGACAAAATAGTGCAAATTTTTCTTAAATATTTATTTCTTTTCGTGGAATTAAGAATACATATTACACACGATGTTGGTTGTTTTTCTCAATTAATTAAGCCCTGCCCAAAGCAAACCATAATAGATTTTAGATAATTTTAGATATTTTATAGATAGACGAGTATTTTTTGATTATTATCTATTATGTTTATATTATTATATTACATGGGTCAATGAGAAATGGGAACAGTCTCAGGAAATAAAAACTAGAATTGCCTTTCTCAAAATGAGACGCCTCCTTAGCAATCGCGACCTTAACCTGGGTATGAGACTGCGTATGGTACGTTGTTATGTTCTCTCAATTCTTTTTTCTATGGTATGGAAGTATGGACGCTAAACCAAGGATGTCACGGAGACTTGAAGCTTTCGAGATGTGGCTGTATAGACGCATCCTCACAATTTCTTGGACTGACCGGGTGACAAATGTTGAAGTTCTCAATCGAATGGAGAAGGACCGAGAAGTTCTACGTAGTATCAAAACCAGGATACTACAGTACCTCGGCCACATTATGAGAGGACAAAAGTACAGTGTTCCCCAACTTATCATCCAAGGAAAGATCAATGGTAAGCGTAGCAGAGGACGGCGCCGCATTTCGTGGCTTAAGAACCTCCGTGATTGTTACGAGTGAAGATCCACTGGTTCCGGGTAGCAGACGACAAAGCTAAGATCGCCTTGATGGTGGCCGACCTCCACTAGGGGATGGCACAATTAGAAGAATCTATTATATTTTAGTTTTCGCAGGGCTTAATTGATGGGCTTAACTCTAGTCTGAGTTCAATGAAAACAAATACGTATGACTGATAAAGTTTAGTGCGCAATATTTATGTAGGATCTTAACAGCCTACCTCTACCCTTCGCCACTAGCTATGATTATTCAGGTCCATGACAAAACAGAACAGTGACAAAACATACCACAATGACAAATATAACTATGACCTTTCAGGAAAAATATAAATTAAATATTGAAATTGTCCTATCTCTATTATGTTGATAGATTTTTAATAGCAGAGATTTCCAATACGCCATAATAAATCAAATTATATAGTACAGAGCTTGAATCCATTAGAATTCAAATTATATACAGTGTTGCCGTACAGTATATATAGTGTTGCCGGCAAGCTTAGAATATCTCATCTTATTCAATATAATATGTTCAAAATGATTGGGTGACTAGGTACAACGAAATATTGACCTAACCTAGCCTAACCTAAATAGATTCCACAAAAAGTAATGTTTCATTTTTCCCCTGGCTGTTCTTCTGTTTTGTCACTGTTCTTTTCTGTCATGTTCCGTTTTGTCCGGTTACCGATTATTCGTGCATGCAACACGGATTTCAACATTGTGTGCCACTACTACAAGATAAATTTATACGACACCTCTTAAAATTAACTTCTGTAGCTACAGATGGAGCTCCTTCAATGAGCGGAAAAACAGACGGTTTCTTGGCGAATAAACAAGCTAAAATTTATGACGGATACAAACTTCATAATATGCATTGTATTAATTATACACCAATAAATATTATGCAATTATGTAATGAACATGGAAAATGTATTAATATAATGTAGAGACAGTTAAGTAGTAGACATGCTATGTCAAGTAGGTACCTATCATAAAGAAAACATTATTTTTGTCTTTGTCCTTGTCCTTGTTCTTTCTTATTCTGTACTTTTCGAAATAAACCTAAGTTTCCGTGAAAATTTAAGTTTTTGTTATTTTGCGGCCCTATATAAACTTAAGATTATACCTCAGTTGAGGCATGGTCAAAAAATATCGTGACTAGGCGATGCGCGGATTGTGCAAATGACGCGAGCCGAACAAAATATAATTTGTCATAAAAATCCAACATGCGTTCATTTAATGTTATTTTTATTGTTATATTACCAATAATAATAGTATATTCATTGACATGCTTTCTTTTTCAAGCACATGCGGAACGTTTTTTAGTCATCTTTACATGATTTAAGAATTAATACCCCCGTGGCCACCACGAAACAAATTGACGTATTCACACCTCGACGTTCACTCTCCGACTGCCAGCGAGTCCAAAATTTCGTCGAAAATTATTTGCCGTTTCACTGAAGTATCGTCTTAGGGCTATACCTCAGCTGAGGCTTGGTCTAAAAAGATCGTGACTAGGCGATGCGCGGATTGTGCAAATGACGCGAGCCGAACGAAATATAATTTGTCATAATAATCCAACATGCGTTCATTTAATGTTATGTTTATTGTTATATTACTAATAATAATAGTTTATTCATTGACATGTTTTCGTTTTCAAGTACATTCGGAACGTTTTTTAGTCATCTTTACACGATTTAAGAGTATATTCCTCCGACGCCATCACAAAACAAATTGACGTGCTCACAAATCGACTATTTCTCTCCGAATGGCAACGCGGCCGAAATTACGCCACACATAGTGTTGAAAATTATTTGCCGTTTCACTTATGTACGCTCTTGAACCTTATTTATATGACCCGTGTTAGCCTTCGAGTTTAACACGCTTGCTTTAAAACGACTTGGTCTCGGAGGTTCCACTGTTCTGGTCATCATGCACTCCAAAAATTTTATTCTTCTTCTTTCACCCTGTCACGACACATAGGGCAAGCACAAGTTCGTATCACTTCCCTCGGTCCATCGCCAACTCTTGCACCTCTCGCCATGCCAGACCTGCAGCGCGTATGTCACTTTTCTAGCACCGCTGCAGGGTGAGCTCCCAGCCACGTAAAGCGTCTCCTCGTGATTACCTAAATCACCGAGGGATGCTGTGTCCGCTCACGGACTCGAGTGTTTGTAATGAGGTCGTATCAATGTACCCCTAAGACTCGGCGGAGACATCGATTCTCAAAGCTCAAAAACTAGTATCTAATTGGTAAACCCATTTAAATCAGATGTTTATTAATTACGTACTACAAAGCACGACCGTTCAAACCGGCTCTGTCAACAAGCTCAGTATTGCAAGTGTAACAAAGACTCACTAATCCTCCATCACGATGGGTCATTTTAGCCAATTGAACGCAATCGCTATTGCATTTGCAGTATGCAAGTGACAGTATTTGCGACTCGCTATTGATTTTTTTTTAATATCTTGTACCTATACAATGAGTGGATATCAAAATAATGCGTTTGATTTTGGAATGGTTACATAATAATATATTGGTTAATACCCTTTACAAATTTTATAATATTATTTCATTATTACACCAGTCTGTGGCCTCAAATGTTTTACCTTTAGATATAAAATTAATTTTGATCAGCTCCTATAATTACTTCAGCAGATCTACTCTATACACAATGCGGCTATCGTGGGTAATTTATCTTATTTATGTATTAATTGTTACAATAAAGTCAACCGTCTAAACCAGGGGTTCACAAAGTGTGTCTCGCGTGACTTTTTGATATGACCCGCGAGATTTATGTTAGATGTGTATTATTTTTTATTCTTTATATCGATAATTAATTAATTGTTTTCTAGTAAATGATACATCATTATTTGTAAAATAAAATAAAACTTAATTAATTAAGCAGATTGTTATTTATTGCGCTGCCATTTATAATGGGTATAGAAAATCTGTTTAGAAACCCATTCGGATTTAGTCTGGATTCTTCGATTTTTTTATCCATATAATATCAGAATGTCAAATTCAGATGAACCACCTTGTAACCTGAAATAATAGTCACAATTTCAGTGAGTGGCAATTATTGATAACGCAATGAACGAACTGGGAAGATCATGATAAAAGTTAATTATTTGTATAATAAAAGCAGATGCATGTAACAGCATCTACTCGGATTAATAGACGAAGATGGGTTTTCAATTCCAACAAATCGTCTTTGTTCTGGCAGAACACACTAACTGGAGAATATTAGTTTTGAGTAATTTGACTTTGAAGTTGTTAAAATGTTTGAAATGGTCTATCATGTGAGTTTATTAACCAATCGTAAAAAGGATGACATCAAAAAAAAATACTGTTTATTTATTAAGAAGGTTTCCAGGCGGTAGAGTGTGAAATAAGGAACATTTTGGTATAACTAACTCAATATGTCATTTTTTCGAATTAGTGTCTTCTGCCAGAACAGTGACGAAATATACCCTTTCAAGACTTCCGGACTTGACTGAAAAAATATGAAAACCCTAGTGATTGCACGATTACAGGGCTGTAGGCTGCAGAGTGGTAGACCGATAATAATTACAGCATCTCAAAAGTTAGTTACAGTACAAATCGGCTTAGATTTATTGATGACTTCTCTTACTGTAGGAATAGATTTTTTGCGATTAGAATTTTTTAAGTCTCTTGTAATATTATATCAATGCTTGTTTGTCTTTTCCTACAAATGCAAACTACCGGTATCTCTACAAAATGAAATTATCAATCGCAACTCAATTCGCGGCAAATCTTCTACAACGAAACGAATACACACTATTATACAGAAATGATCAATTTATCGATATTAAAAATTACATTTAAAATTAAATATTCTCTGGCAAGAATGAATGATCAGACAATTTGATATTTGTGTATGCGGATGTGCGAAATGCAGTTCCCGTAAATATGCAGTTTAAATGAATAGATGTGCAAGATAACGTGGAAGCAAAATCATCTTATCGTGATAAGAATTTAATTGAATTCTACAAAGGACTTTCACTTGAGTTGTTTCCAAACATAGTTAAACATCCTCATCAAATGGCTTTTTTTATTTGGAAGTACCTATATTAATTGTGAAAAAACATTTTCTACAATGAGCATTAATAAATCAAACTTAAGATCAAAATTAACAGACAACCATTACGCATCTGTTTTGCGTATTCACACTATAAACTTTGAGCCTAGATTGCACGATTTAGTTTCAAACAAACGATTGCATAAATCACATGGTGAAAACATTTAAATATTATTTTTTAGTGTGTTAATAAGAGTATTAATAATATTTATTAAGTTAAAATAATATATATTTTTTACACTATGAAATATTTTTTTGCCTTATGTTTTTTTAAAACAAAAAATATTTACAAAAGAAAGGGTGGCCCGCCAAATATTTTTGATTTCAAAATTGTCCCTATGACGAAAAAGTTTGTGAACCCCTGGTCTAAACTGTCAAAAAGTTTTCCCCTCTGTGTTAACTTTTAGAGTGAGATAGACAGTTTTGACAGTTTTGAGTCTAAACTAAACCGGTGGTCCGCGAATTTTTGGCGTCTACGCTAAAAACATCTTCAAAACACATGCATCTACAATTAGTGTTAATGTATTGTGTTTTTTTTAATATATTAATGGTTTTGCGTGACAAAATTAACTGCATTCGGATGTTTCACTTGCACTAATTGTTTTGCAATATTATAGCAAAGCACCAAGGATTTCGCATTCGTTTTTTTTAATCATTTCTTAAAATACCAGAATATTAATTATTAAATATCTATTTACTGATTGTCTTCTGATTATTTTAATTACTAATAGAATTTTTAATTTGTAATATATATGTTTTAATTTTTTTATATTATTGTTTCATTAAATTTAATAAAATTAAAAAAATAATAAACAAATACACATTTTTTTATTTTGAATTTGAAAATTACACAAATCTACGTCGGAAAATCCAGATCGTACTAAAAATAATAATTTATATTTCTACGTTAGCGGTCCGCAAAACGTTCCTCCATTCAGTGGTCCGCATGTGTAAAAAGATTGAGAAACACTGAATAATGGCATGTACATATTTCATTGTAAAAATTTGTAAGTATTTTAAAAAACTGAACCAGTTCGAACACTATTGCTCGTTTGTGTTTGTGTCGTAGCTGTTGCTTTTTTTTAAATAATTGTGTACTTAGTGTAGTTATCGTTGTTTCATTTACTCATCTACCTGTACATGCAAACTACCTACACTGTTTCCGGGTTAACCATTTTACTAAATCTAATGTCATACTTACAGATGTATAAAAAACTAAATTGAGTGATTATAATTATACACATACTACTAAACTGGAATCGAATCCAAGAATTATCCTAAGAATCGATAGTTTTAAACACATTTAACTACAGATCATTTTTCAAAAGGGAACGAACCGTCCTGCGACCGTGCTGATGGCATGTCAAAAACTATCGCATTTCCAATCGATCCGTGCTTTGGTCATACTTTTATTGAAGAACTAAGAACAATTTTTGGTTGGTTTTTTTTGTTTTATTAGGTAGGTACCTCAATAAAAAATAATGACCACTAATATTTTCTGGCAACATCGATATTATATAATATCTTTGTTATATATCTCAGGAAACTCAGAAATAATGGAAACTGAAATACCTAACGGGTAAGGAGTACCAGGTAACCGATCTCTAACTAAAGTTAAATTTTAGAAGAGCTTATCGATTCAATGAGCAAAAATACATCATAGCTTAGAAACTTTAATTTCCTACCTTCATTTAAAGCGGGTTTTTGTTTATTGTTTTTATATTATCAATTTTCTTGTTATAAATCCATGATAACTGTTGAAAGAATAACACAATTATTTTTATTATGTTTGTTAAGTATTTTTATTTATATTTTATAAAATACCAAGTACGGTTTCTTCTTACAACGCACTTACGCGTCAATGACATTGAGCTACTTTACAAGCTGTTTGTTGGCGAATTTAAAAGCGGGCGATTCAGCAACTGCGATTGTGATGATGACACATAAAACTTTCCATTCGCTGAGAAGCCACAAGCCAGCGACTATTTTGACAGAACGTAGTTCGTTTTTTTACCGGGAGGTCGCTACTACGCTCTACTGTGCAGACGCAGTAGGCCCGCACGCCAGCGTGTAGCGTGTAAAGTTGACAGCCTTTCAACTTTTCTCGGTAGATTGTTTACAATCTGCTTGTTAGCTTGTTCGATGATGACACTGGGCGACTATACAGGCAGATTGTAAATTCGCCAACAAGCAGCTCGTAAAGTAGCTCAATGTCATTGACGTATTAGACCAAGCGAGCGAATGTTTGTACTTCCCCCACTCCAGCGAAATTCTCTTGACTTAAGGCTATACCTCAGTTGAGGCATGGTCTAAAAAGATCGTGACTAGGCGATGCGCGGATTGTGCAAATGACCCGTGCCGAACGAAATATAATTTGTCATATAAATCCAACATGCGTCCATTTAATATTCTATTAGTAACAATTATAATATATTCATTGACATGTTTTCTTTTTCAAGTAAATGGGTAATGTTTTTTAGTCATCTTTATACGATTTAAAAATTAATACCCCCGTCGCCATCACGAAACAAATTGACATGTTCACAGCTCGACGTTCGCTCTCCGATTACCAGCGGAGTCCAAAATTTCGTCGCACCTATAGTTGAAAATTATTTGCCGTTTCACTGAAGTACCGTCTTAAACACTTTTTGTTGAGCGAGCATAATAATTTCGCTGGAGTGGGGGAAGAACAAACATTCGCTCGCTTGGTTTAAATGCGGCTTTACAACTTTATCGATTGATAAACAAAATGATGACCAACAGAAGATTCGCCATCATTTTATTCGTCATTCATTCAAAAACCTATAATCTTTAATTTAAAAATTAAAAAATATGGTTTTAATATAGTTAATTAGAGGCCGATATATTTTAAAACGAATTTCTCACCAATTAATACATTTCTCGTTTGGCCCCCTTATTTATTTAAAATCTACAATAATTATACAATAGTAAAAACGTGACTAGGTTTAAATATCACATATAATAATAATAGGTACCTACATTAAATATACCTACCTAAGTACATTAGAAACATTAATATCTTCTACATAAATATTTTCTTCGGCATTTTTATTTATATGCAAAAATGATTAAAAATATAATATATGTATTATAATATTATCTAGACTAGCGCAGCGCGTGTCTATATCAATGGTATTATTAATATTATGTCACACCAAATCAGACAGGGCCTTTACACAGAGGTGCTTTTCTGCTGGATTACATAGTAGGTATCAGTGACGTACCGTGGGGTTAGGCAGATTAAGCGTCGTTTGGGGGCGGCATTTACTCGAAGAGCGGCAAATCGAAGAGAATCATTTGGTGTATATAAATAGGTAAGTGGGTACCTCAACTTAGTACTTAATAACGAAAATATCTTTCCATTAAAAATTCCAGCTCACTTGTTGGAAACAAAATGTATTAATTAACATAAAAGGTTTAACAAGACTGTCTGGCTCGCGATGTCTAATTTACTTCCATTGCCTTTCGACATCCTTGGTGAGATGCACCTACTGCTCCTGGTCAACGATTTTAGTCTGTATCGAAGAGTGGTTCCGTCATTATATCGATTACCGATTTAATAATGCCTAAACGTTTGCGATCTTAAGCTAAACTGATCATTACAAATGTTGCCAAGTTTTGTGAAGAAGAAAAGCGACACGAATCACTGTTAATTCCTCAAGACAGAGCAAATTAATGTATTGCTAAAATGAAGTGTAAGAAGACCTATTGTATTTATTACCAACGTTAAAAATTAAGCATTATTTATTAATTTATTAATAAAACATTAAGACAAAAAATATTTATAAATTTAATTTTGTATATATTATTATATATTAGTGGTATATATTTTGTTAGTTATGTATCCATACAACACATTTCTTAGATATCGGAGTCATGAAAGGATGATAAAAAATACTGTATAAAAAAATGTGGCGGCATTATGGCGCTGCCTAGGACGTCACTGGTAGGTATATTAGTATAGGTACGCTTCAACGCGAGAAAGCACATTGTGTATAATTATTTACACAGTCGACGGTAAAAAAGGTATGTATGGTAGTCATGGAAAATGTATCACTTAACTTCAATGTGCACGTAAGTATTTGCGTCAATTTCATTTCATATCTTTTTCTGATTTGTTCAACAAAACTTCTCATCGAATGCATTCATAAAGATCGCTTGGACTCAATCCAGTCTTGACAGGTTTACTAAAAACCTTCTTGCAGAATGGAACTGTACCTTCTTAGTCTCATGACGTTTGAGTCTTGATGACTGACTTATGTACAGCTTGTATATCTCAAGTAAGTCATATTATCTGGTCAGTCACGTACGCAATTTCGAACGAGTCATATCGCTTTTCACACGCCAAAACGTACTTTTTACCGCGTGTTTTTTGAGCTTCGTACATCATGCATGTCCGTTATAGTTAAAATAATTAATTGCTGACTTTATCAATCTATATATTATTATAAAGCAATGGCGAAGGGTGGAGGTAGGCTGTTAACATCCGCCATAAATTGTAGACACAAAATTTTATCAGTCATGCATATTTGTTTTTATTTAAATAACACTGCAATTTACGGATGGTGTTGGTAATTTTTTAAATTCAATTAAACCCTGCGAAAACCAAGCTATACTAGATTATTGTCAAAAAATACTCGTTTATCTACAAAATATCTAAAAAATGCAATTAAATCATACACAACTTTGAATATTTTATAGATAGAATAATATTTTGTATCTATTATAGTTTGGTTTTACACCTACGATGGCCGCGTGGCTTAAGCGCCGGCCTCTCGTGTCGAGGGTCCCAGGTTGGAATCTTGGGTCTGGCAAGTACACAATATATTGTTTTTCACAATTTGTGTATGAGTCAGAGTATGGACCTAATAAGTTGAGCAAGTGGCTGACATCCATTTCTCGTAAAAATAAAAATCTGTTAATACAAGCTTCCATTCTGTGGAGGCCCATATGATCCTATTAGGATCGGACATGGTCGAAAGAATAGTTTGGTTTATGCATGGCTCAACGAATTAAAAAAAAAATTAATCAACAATAAGTGTAATATTATATATTCTTCATCCAACGAAAACAGATAAGTATGAATGAAAAAGTGTACACAATTTTGTCTTATCGCCCAAAATATACTAAAACTATTATGGTTTGGATTAGGTAGGGTTTAATTGATTTTTAAAAACTAACCAATACCATCATAAGAAAAATAAATACGTAATGTGCACTATTTATGGCGGATCTTAACAGCCTACCTCCACTCTTCGCTACTGTTATGTAGTATCCTTGTTTATGGGAAATGTCTCGGTTATTTTAAAAAACCTGTACACTGCATGTATTCTCATATGCGAATAGGGACTTAATGGTGAAGGGTCCGCCAGAATAGAATCTACACGAAAGTCAACGTAACGGGCGGGCAAATAAAGATTTTTAACTTTTAGTTTTGAACTACACAACTCAAATCCCAGCTGAAAAGCGTGCAAGCTATAGACGATCCACGCACCCAGATTTCGTGTGGTAATTCGTCAATTTTATTTTAGCGATAGGTTTTAATCACCCGCGATTACTTGAATAGTCTTTACCTCCCGAAAACCGTGCGATCCTGGGCGTACGGGAAAGCGTATGTGTGTAAAAGCCCTTATTTATAAGTAGGCTTAGGATTTTTAGGTGCTAAAAAATCAATTATAGGTACCTAAAATATGTAAATATAATTGGAAAACATGTTATTAAAATTTCATAAATATGTGCTAAAAAACAAAAATAGGTGATAAAAATTTATTTACAATTTCAAAATTACCTATTACAATAATACATATATTTCAACAGTTTAATTTATTAGTTATTCACAAACAGAAATCGCTTTACTACAATAAATAATAAAATAATGCATCAAATTTTCGAAAGTGAATCTTTGACGATTTGATCTTAGCAAATTTTTATACATGGAAAAACTTCTTTCTACTTCTACATATGTTATTATTGCGTATGTAAATGAAACTATTTCTGAAGTAGAAAAAAATGAAGCATCTGAGGAATCTGATGGATTTTCCAAAACAGCTTTAATATTCTGCAGCGTTTGAAGTCCAGTATTTTTATTTAAAACACTATTTAATTGGTCCAGGAACATTGAAATGTTGTGTCTATGTGAAAATATGTGCTTAAACCTAGAATATGTATATAAATATGTAATTATACAAAAATATTTAAAAATAGGTGCTAACAAATAGGGCTTAAATGTTTCAAAATTGTCTAAAACAGATAGATATTTTTGATATTTGGTTGTGGGGCCGCTCAAAAACAATATTTAAATACCTAAGAATTCTAAGCCTATTCATAAGCAACGGTTACTAGAATTTGTGAGAAAAATCGTATGCCGTGCAATGGGGAGGCGGTTATAATAATATATCTCTTAAAACTCGATGTACATACCTATTAAGCAAGATAGGTATTTAATTAATAATTTTAAATCAATGTTTTATTAAAAATATTGCATTGTTTATAGAATGAAACATATTATTTGTAAATAATCATAAATAACTAAACATAACATAACTAAGCAAATAATAAATAACTACAATCTTATAATTTAAGGATGGTAGAACATAGCGGTTGATTAGGTAGTTAATAATATATTGCTGTCCAATGCAAAGTGGCATTAATTATCACCAACATTCCCACACATCCTCATGTGGTGGATTGCAGGATGCCAATCACATTCTCTGGAATTTACACACCAAAAGGTAACGATTGATAAAGTGGACGAACGTCAGTTTGGCCAATCGACTATTGGGACATTTCGTCGCTGTAGGATTGATTTGTCGAATAGACCAAATGTTCAGGAGACGAAAAACAAATTTCATAATCCTATATTTAAACACATGGATATATTTAAATTGCTATTTTTACAGTATATAAATGATGTATTCATTACCATTACAAAGTAATTTAAAGAAAAGGATGGTTCTAGTCCATTTAGATTAAAAAAAAACATTCTGAATTAAAAGGTCGATTTCGACAAAAACGGATATTCGACAAACTAATCCTATAGAGACGATTTGCCACGTGAAAATTTCATTGCACTGCCAATCATTTATGATAACTTCTCGTTGACTACGCCATACGCCCGGAAGATAGACGTGACAAGTTCATCGTCATCATTCATGGCGCAACAGCCTGGGGTTGGTCCTGACCTCCTCAGGTCGTCTATCCTCCGCAATCTTCTTCCAAACCGGGATTCCAATCGCTCTTGCATCTCGGGCCATATTATCAAACAATTTGCAGAAGGAAAATTTATAACACAGTCAATGATTGGGTAGCCATCTTTAAAGTCAAGGTCCGCGGGGTCAATTCCGCAATGTTATATTTTCAATATAATATGTTTAATCCAGTGCATTTGCCTAAAGGTCTAAACCAGGGGAACCCATTCATAATATTAAAAGGCCAAAGTATTTACTTATTAAGCTATAACCTAATAAGGCCACATTTAAGAAACTTCAATATTATAAAAATCTAACTAACTTTAAAAATTCTAGAAAATTAAAATTTTGCCAACCCTCAGTTAGGCGTTTAATAACTATTAAATTACAAAATAATTACTAGATAAAAATAACTTTTTATATATCACGTTTTTAAATTATCTGTTGAATCATATAAACTTGACAATTCTATGTATTAATAATTTAGGACAAATAAGACAATTGTCAACAAATCATTTTTTTGCTATTTTGCAACAAACAAACAAATATAGAATACTGAAATGTCATTTTGACTTCCATAGTAACTCACGTATATATTAATAATTTAATTGCTAGGACCACCCCCTTAGCAACCAATAATAGTGGATTGGATTACGGATTTCGTCCGAAATAACTTTTCATACAAAACAGAATTAACTGAAAATGAATTCAATTCTACTTAAATATGACTAAAAGTATTAAAAAAATGCATTGGCATCGTGTTCTGATATACTCTAAGAGTTTCAAATGTCTAGCTAGTCGGGAAGTTCGTTAAAAATCGATTGCAAGATTTGTACTGGACAAACAACCACCGGACAAACAAGAATACGAGCTAAGAAAAACGTGGTAAAATATGCTCTGCATGGGCGCGAAAATTATAATTTACTCTTTTTAGATGATAACCGAACTTATTTAAAATTTAAATGCAATTTTTAATTTCTTTTCAAAAATATTTTGCCGTACAAAATACACAATTTTTTTTATTCTTGCTATCATTAGTCTATCAAAATAAAATATTATTCAACACTGAATATACCCATTTGAAACTACTTAGAAACTCTAAAGGAATTTAAGAAATCGTGAAATGTATTTTTGCTGTCTTATCAAATTATAGAATAAGCTGGAAGAAGCAAGCGTTAGTAATTCCCCATACAAAATATGTATGACACATTTTTTACATAATATTATTATAGTCACCTCATTTAAGAGAAACTATTTTTTTTTCAAATTACCATCAGTAATAAAATATAATATTATATGGTTTGGTCTATCTTATTATATATATTGACATATTATTATTTTATCATTCCGCTTAAATTAAAATCTTTGTTACCTATGTATTAATAAACCCATAAACTTAAAATGTAGAACTATCCTAACTTACTCACATTTGAAATATTTTGCAGAAGAGTTTTTTTGAAACAGCCTATGTACTTCAGTTATTTATTATTTATTTAAAAAGGTGTATGCACCATTTTTTCATCAATAACCCTACTAAAATATATACATACACATTATTATATCCATAAAAAAGAATTCTCTTGTGAAAAAAATATCAAATACAAGTTAGAATAGCTCTACATTCAGATGACGTAAATGTTAAAATTTGGGTAATAATATTTTTATATTTCAAAAGTAGCCGATAATTTGATATTATACCTAGTAGTCATGATCCCCACATACCGAAGTAGGCCCCCCTACCTATCGCTAAGCTTATTGAAAGTGTGATGCTCTACAGTAGCGTTTTCCAAATTCTGCACATAAATTATTATTAAGTATATCAATCATCATATGACATCAAATTACATCGCAATCAAACATTTAAATATTTGTTAATATTATTATTTTTTTAATGGCACCGCAGGCGATTTTTTTTAACTATAAGAGCAAAATCTGTGTTGTCTCACTTAGCTGTTCGAACTGGCATGCCAAGCCCACCCTATGTCCGGGGTCCCCAGGCTAGAGCTCTGTCAGCCCTCCCTTGTGTGGGGGCATGCCTATAGTATGTACAATAAAATAATGTTATGAAAAATAATACACAGTCATTTTTCTTTCTTTCAACCTTATTCAAAAGGTTCTCGAAAAAATTAAAACTTTCACTGCTTCAACGACAAAAGCAGTTTTTTGTTTCCTCTGTAAATTTTATATTTGCCAACCTCTAAGGTTTTGAAGCTTTCGAGATGTGGCTGTACAGACGCATCCTCAAAATTCCTTGGACTGACCGGGTGACAAATGTTAAAGTTCTCAATCGAATAGGGAAGGACCAAGAAGTTCTGCGTAGTATCAAAACCAGGAAACTACAGTACCTCGGCCACATTATAAAGAGACAAAAGTACAGCATTCCCCAACTTGTCATTCAAGGAAATATCAATGGTAAGCATAGCAGAGGACTGCGCCGCACTTCGTGGCTTAAGAACCTCCTTTATTGGTACAAGTGCAACTATAGTACCTAGAGTACCATACGACAAATCTAAGATATCCTTGATGGTGGCCGACCTCCGCCAGAGGATGGCACAATAATAAGAAGAGGATTTAATAGTTCAACAATGATAAAGTGATCCTATTCTGACCCATTATTGATTGATCGATGATGCAATAATAGTAGTGACACAGCAGATCACATGAATGTGGGATTTGCTTTGGAATATCAATACAAAACTGCTTTTAAATCAATCATTACTAGTGACAACATTTAAAGCCATCCAGTTTTAGGTTGTCTCTTAATAGTCTTGACATCATCGATCTTGTTGAGTGGTCTCAGGCATCCCGGGGAAGCGGGAATGAGGTTCTCTGTGCTGGAGGTGGACTCCAGTCTGGGTGCCGGTGAGGTGGCGCCGATTCTATCGTCGGGAGGGGAAGACGGAGCGGAAGCAGCTACGGGGCGTGGTGTGGGAGAAGTAGGTCTTGATTTGGTCTTAGGAGAAGTCACTTCTGGTGGAGAATCGCTCTGAAAAATAAATACAAAGACAATTAAATGAAAGCTCGTAGAAATGAAGTGAATTTCATTCGAAAATTGCCAAATTATTTGGAAATTAACCTTCTTCTGACCATGATTAAAAGTAATGTTTATTATACAAAAAATTGCTGGTGTCGCAATTTTTTATTGTATTTATCATCTTAAAGTTTGAAAGAGTAAAAGTTTTTAAGTCTCGTTTTTACGAAATTAGGAATTAAATGCCAATGTGTGTAAAGAGTTGTGCTCTTTTTTTTGTCTATCATTGATTTTGTCACAAATGGATGGTGGACCCAAAACTTCCCCATTGTGTGCGCACCTGTCTAGTGTTATCAGAAATAGTCTGAATTATTTTACCTTTGGCGGAGACGTTGGCCTTGAAGAAACAGGAGGTGGCGGAGGAGAAGCAACTCGTTCCTTCATTTTCGGAGTCGTCTGGGCTGGTGTCACTTCAAACGTTGGCACCTGGACGAGTGGAGCCTTAAAGGGAATGATTTAAAATCATTAAGGGCCCACATGAAAAATGGAGATTTTATGGTACTTATTTTCAGAGCGTAAGCCTGGACATTCCTTAAGCGTTGTATATAATCTATTTATGTAATTTTGAAGCCTTATTATCCTTTATATTTATGGTAAACATTTTATGACAGCATAAAGTATTTTTATTACATAAAATAGTATTCTTTTAAACCTTTCGATCTAATTTTTTAGAATATAGTCATATTTCATTACATCCATATGCAGTGGTGTTAAGATTTTTTAGATTTATTAATTTTTAAATGCATTTATAAAATCATTAGTAAAATTGTTGTTAAGATTATATTATAGTGAAATATTTACGATAAAAAAATATATTTATAATCTCTGTGATCCCAAATTTGAAAAGAATTAGGCATTTTATTATAAAAAAAATGGGCACGATTAACACATTTAAAGATAATTCTAAAGAGACTGATTATAAGCTATGTGATAATACATTCTACAAATAATGATTGTTTTATAATAATTATTGACCTAAGAATAAGGTAGTATTTTTTTGAAATACGCCATTTCTTTTGCTGGAATGAAATGCCAATAGATATGGCATTTCAATTTTTCCCATTAGAGCAAATTTGTGATGAGAGTTTATCTCACTTATCAGGTCGACCCACCACATCGGGCCCCCAGGAAAAGCCCTGTGAGCCCCCATTGTCGGCGCCATGCCCACAGGCCATCGCCTTCCTAATAAAACTTAAAAAAACACGGAAAAATAGCTGACTCAACTACGCAAAAATCTGAATAAGACAAGAATAGAAAGAATTAAGATTACAATGGTAGGGACCTCAGCTTTCTTTGCGACTGATGACGGAGGTGGAGGAAGAGCCCCTTCTTTTGGCTTGACGTCTCCCGCTATCGGTCTGCCAATAGCGATGGGCTCCTCTCCAGCTAGACAGGGAGGAGGGGCTTTCCTCTTCACTACCCGAGGTGGAGACTCTCCTGTTTGTCTCCGGACGGCCCCTAAGGGACTGGGGTCATCTGAAATCAGCAAATATCCCATCACAGCATTCACTTTTTAATCAAATCTTCTTCTTCATCGAGTGAGGATCATGATTCAGATAATTTGGCTGTCTGACAGTCTTCTCCGTGGCTTGGTTCTATCCCTCCCGATATTCAGCGGCACACTGGGCCTGCACCAATCGAAAACCTGTTGCATTCTTAATTTCGACCATCCAACTGGAGAGAGCTCTTCTTTGTCCTCTGCGACCCTCCACCTGACTAAATATCACTAGTTTTTTTTAGATTTTCATCTTCATTGTGGGCTAAATGAACAAAACGTTAAAGAGACAATATGCGAAGACAAACTGAGAGAGTCTGTTTTTGAATTTTGATGTTCGCTGATTATAGAGTCATTGTTAAAAGACTATATTATCTGCCTTCAGTACCACATTTAAAATGCGTCTAGCTTCTACTTATTTCTTGCATATTTTGTTTCAGAGATATTTAATATATTTAATAAAAATATATTAAGTATAAATCAAATAGTTTTGAGTGGATCAAAATTATCTTGATAAACAGTCAGTAAATCATGAATATGTACATACATGAATAAATTAATACTGTACCCAATACTGCAGCTCCTTGTTTAGTTTCATCGACGAATCCAACCAAAGCATTCGGTGACCCCATGGAACCAAGAGAGCTTAGGGATTTTTTCTCGTCTGCGAAATCGCCGTTTGATGACGGGGCACTGCTCTTTGGACTGGTCACCGGAGAAGTCACACCCTTGAGACTTGATTGCTTTGACTAAAACATCAGAAAATAACAAGCACCATATTACATTTTTTACAAAAACTGAAAGAAATCATGCTCTTTGAAGAAATCAAGTTGATACAAAAATGGCAGTCATACTCTAGAGTCTAGCGTGAATTAAATTCATTCATAATAATTATATAATAAATAATACCAAGCTTTATAAATCAAATTTTTTTAATTCAAATTCAAATTCATTTATTTACAGGTGCAGTAAATATTACAAATTATAAATTTAATTATTAAATTAAACTATAAAATAAAGACGTTCACAACATGACATTTAAAAATAAATAAATAGTATTAAACAGTGTAAAGAAGAAATAAATATAATATGCAGTATCACAAAAAACAGTATGAAAAGTAAAGTAAAAGGTGCAAAAATTATAAAAAATATAGTATGGAAGCTCACCGAGTGAACTAAGTGGATCCTATTTTAAGAATTTATAAAACTGCGCCCGCATAAGTTCTTCCTCACGTAAGTGGAATATATCAACATCCGAAGCGATTTGGTTGAACAGAGTTATTGCCTTCCCAATTGGCAACACCAAAGGCAGGTTAGTTCAGCACCTTGGGAGAACAATTAACTGATGCTCCCGATTTCTAACATAGTTATCGGGGACACACAAGTCAATACCACCCTTTTTACAAGTTTGATAGTCGTGATATTGATTGGCTACCATCTATGCAAGATATAAGTTTTAACAGGAATATCAGATATGATATGCGTCAGGCCAGTACGTACATTTAAATTCTACTTTGCGTAGTATAAAAGAAAGATTATACCTTCGGACTGGTTACTGGAGAAACTTTCTTCTTAGGGCTCGTCTTTGGGCTCGGCTTCGGCGTTGGCTTCTTGGGGCTGGTTACAGGTGTGATACTCTTAGGACTTGTTATTGGAGACAGTATTGTCTTTGGAGTTACGACTGGGACAACTGCTTTGGGAGCGATGGACTGACGTGGTGCCAACGACAACGCTGGCGATGTTGGTTTAGCATGTAATTGCCCAATTGTTAATGATAGACCTTGAATATTAACAAAAATAAAATTGGTTTTGTTAATTTAGTAGATAGGTATACAACAGTGGCGAAGGGTGGAGATAGGCTGTTAAGATCCGCCATAAATAAACTAAACTTTATCAATCATACAAATGTATTTGTTTTCATTGAAATAAGACTACAATTCACAGATAGTGTTGGTTAGTTTTTAAAATCCAATTACTTCCTGTGAAACCAAGCCATAATAATAGTAAAAAATACTCATTTATCTATAAATATCTAAAATTATGCAACTAATTCATACATAACTTTGGATATTACAACGTTTTTACTAGCTCGTATTCTAATTTGCCCTACTTCCCGACTAGCTAGACATTTGAAACTTTTAGAATATATCAGAACACGATGCCAATACATTCTTTTAATACTTTTAGCCATCTTTAAGCAGAATTGAATTCATTTTCAGTTAATTCTGTTTTATATGAAAAGTTATTTCGGAAGAAATCCGTAATCCCATCCACTATTATTGGTTGCTAGGGGGTGGTCCTAGCAACTAAATTATTAATATATACGTGCGTTACTATGGAAATCAAAAGGAAATGTCAAAATGACATTTCAGTATTCTATATTATTTGTTTGTTTGTTTTTTATTTACTTCATATCAAGTACAATTTTGAGCATATTATTATTGGGCATAATAATTCAACAGAAAATTTAAAAACGTTGTATGTAAAAAGTTCTTTTTATCTTGTAATTATTTTATATATATAATAATATTTGTTATCTGTTAAAGTTTGAGTTTAGGCAATCAACAATATGTGTAATATGTATTCTTAATCCAACGTAAAACAATAAGTGCTAATACTTCAATACAAAAAATGAAAAACTACCCTCGATAGCTGCCTATAGCGGCCTATAACAGTCTTGTGTATAGAATAGATGCGCTGGTGTCCTTTAGTGTGGTCATTAACTTCAATGTTGAAGGTTTCAAGTAGGTATATGGCATAAGCGTTTCAGTAAAAGTGGAAACCCAGCTTGGTGATAAGCTTTAACTTAGATACTAAAACGAAACTGTGCCCAACATAGAGATTATGGTTCTCAAGGACATACTGAAATACGAATCTCAATTTTGTTAAATATGAACTTAATAACTTTACTTGTCGTGGTACGAGGATGAATCAGTGGCGAAGGGTGGAGGTAGGCTGTTTAGATCCGCCATAAATAGTGAACAACAAACTTGGTCAGTCATACGTACTTTTTTTATTGAAATAAGACTACAATTTACAGATGGTGTTGGTAAGTTTTCAAAATTCTATTAAACTCCTGAAAAACCAAGCCATGATAGATAATTGTCCTCGTTTATCTATAAAATATCTAAAAGTATGCAATTAAATCATATATAACTTTGGATATTTTATAGATGGAATAATATTTTGTTGTCTATTATAGCTTGGTTTAGTCAATCAACAATATGTGTAATATGTATTCTTAATCCAACGACAACAAATGTATGAATTAAAAAGTGTGCACAATTTTTTCTTATCACCCAAAATATACCAAAACTATTATTGTTTGGTTTAAATAGGCTTTAATTGATTTTTTAAAACTAACCAACACCATCTGTAAATTGTGGTATTAGTTCAATAAAAACAAATACGTATGACTAACAAAGTTTAATGTGCACTATATATCGCGGATCTTAACAGTCTACCTCCACCCTTCGCTACTGGGATGAATAATATATTATATAAATGTTGGAGAACAAACCGGTTCCTGGCGGCTTCCACGGCTGCTGCGCAGAAGGAGCTGAGGGTCCGCTTTCTTCTTCGATCTCGTCTTTGATGTCCTGCAGAAGTTCCATGAGGCAAGATCCAGTAGACTCGGGTAGCTCGATGGGACTAGTGCAGCGGGACCCGCCCGGGAGAGGTGACCTCAACACCAACTTGCGAGCCTCGTCCATCGCGCGCTGGAGATTCTGCTGGTTCTTGAACGATTCTCGGCTACGGCAGCGGCCAATTTGAGATCTGTAGAAAAGAAATAAAATTTATATATTTTATTAACACAATGTTTGAGACTATCATAGTTGTTTCTTATCGTAACCGCATGTTTTTCCTGAGGGTTTAATATTTACATGACTAGATACTAAATGAAGATTTATTAAATTTAAGTACCTAGTAACTTTGTATTCAGTGTTTTTTAATACTTTTAAACATTTTAGACATTTAAACTAGAGAAGCTATTCGCATAAAACCTTTAAAACTTCGAAAATAGTATGCATCTTTCGATATCCAAGATATCAAATTATTATAAACACAAACTGTTTTTATTATAAAAAATCTAATTTAAAAAAAATACAATTTGGCGCTAAAAGTTACCAGGTTGCCATGACCGAATGAACTTATCGAATATGAAAAAACCCTAAATAATTCATTTTTATGACAATACTAATTTAATATTTTAACATATCTGCACTGGACATCCGCTGGACAAATGCTATCATACAGTGGTACCCAAGGGGCATCAAACAAGCACATGGACGCCTAAAACCCGCTGGATAGACGAACTCATAAAGTTTGGTGAATGTACGTGGAAGCGAAGAACTGAGAACCATAAACAGTGGAGGGAAGCTCAGAAAGGCTTTGTATCCAGTAGTGGATCGACACCGGCTTATGATGATGATGAAATCTGAGTACGGAAATCATGTCAAAAACATGCATCTTGTCATAATCACCATCTTTTCGAACCTCGCACTCAAATGAGTAACGTGCTAGATTTTTATCCGTGAGATACGGGTTCGATTACACAATGCACAATACATTTAAGAGTGGGCTGAACAGGAACAAAGTCATTCATACTTCAGTCGGAAACTGAACTCAGCGTTGAAAGGACGTTATTTTAATTCAGTCTAACCTCAAAAACTTCAATCAAACCTCAAAAAAATCAATAATTATGGTACCTACCTATTGTTTCACTAGGTAAAAGAAAAGTTGCGTTACTTATTTGTAAAAGTGTCAGACTAAATTTAAACCAATCGGATAAGTAATAAAAAGTCACTTTCTTTTTAAAGTAAACAGACATCACTATATTCTACGTTTTTTTAAATATGTATTAGAATTAAACAATAATATGTATCTATTTTTTAATATGTAATAGGTCCTACACGTTAAAAATAAATACTATTCATTAATATTGTTTTTTGGATAGCACATGAAATAAAAATGTAGGTAGATATGTATTTCAACATCCTTCGTATGTTTAGTTCTCGGACAATTTCAGGTTAAAAAGTTATTAATATATTATTAAGTTTATATCATGGCTACCACATAATTGAAAACGTTACCATCCATTATATTGGTTGCAATATTTCACACCAAACAGCTAATTAACAAATTGAATTTAGTAACATTTACGTATTATTAGAAGATATTATTTTTTGGTCACCCCATCTCTCTTCACTTCGACCGTGGTTATGATTTAAATTTAATTTACAGACCATTTACTTTTGACGCAAGCATTGTCGGTAACCTTTGTATATTATTAGTAGACCAATAATTCCGGACCACATATAAAAAAATCATATTTTCAATTCTCAAGGGCAATTCTGTAGAGCGTCCCCTTAAGTACTTTTCTTAAATTCTAATTGTTTCTGTGATTCTTTCACTGATGCTACTAGACTGCTGTAATTGGGCCTCGTAACCTTTTGTTAAATTTAAAGTTTTAAAAATAGTTAAAAAAAACTTACGAGATACAAACTCCTTGCACCACCTGACCCCACTTGTGACTCATTGTATTAGCCGCGGCCAGTTTGGCGATTCTTCGGAACCTGGCAAGGGAGGTTTCGCCCTTGGGCGGAGGTTCCAGCGGCTCGGGAATGATGGGGGCACCTTCCTCATCCAATGCTACAGGAGCCACTTGGAAGTCCTTCATCAGGCGGCGTTCCCACACTTTCATGCGCTTGCCAAGCACGGCTGAATACGGAAACAGTTAAAATCAGTATAACGCATTCAAAAATAAGTAGGTACCCCGTTTTTTGATAAATCAGTATACTCTGATATAAATAGTATCTTTAAAACTTTAGTATTCATATTGGCCATTTTTACTTTATAGTATTACAACGTTTTTCTTAGCTCGTATTCTTATTTGTCCGGTAGTTCTTTGTCCGGTGGTTTTTTGTCCGGTACAAATCTTGCATTCGATTTTTACTTTTTTTACGATTTAACTTCCCGACTAGCTAGACATTTGAAGTTAACTATACGTCAATCTCGCATTTTATTCGAAACATAAAATCCCATGGCTTGCTAACGTTTTGAAAAATCGATTGATACCTTTCTTAGCCCATTGAACTATTTTACAACGTTTTTCTTAGCTCGTATTCTTATTTGTCCGGTGGTTCTTTCTCCGGTACAAATCTTGCAATCGATTTTTAACTAACTTCCCGACTAGCTAGACATTTGAAACTTTTAGAATATATCAGAACACGATGCCAATGCATTTTTTAAATACTTATAGCTCATTTTCAGTTAATTCTGTTTTGTATGAAAAGTTATTTCGACACCATTATTGGTTATTGGTCCTAGCAACTAAATCATTAATATCGTCGTCGCGCTTGCAAAATCCGCTATGTAATAAAACACAACTTTTCAGGAGAAGAAAAAAACTGATTTTCTTATTTATTACATTTTTTTAATACTTTAAGCCATCTTTGAGTGGAATTGAATTCATTTTCAGCTAATTCTGTTTTGTATGAAAAGTTATTTCGGAAGAAATCCGTAATCCAATCCACTAGTATTGGTTGCTAGGGATCTGGGGTCCTAGCAATTAAATTATTAATATACACGTGCGTTACTATGGAAATCAATATGAATGTCAAAATGACATTTCAGTATTATTTCTATCAAATACAATTTTTTTTGATCGTTTAAGCTAGTCAAGTCAAGTTAATATGATTCTACAGAACATTTAAAAACGTTGTATATAAAAAATTCTTTTTATCTTGTAATTATTATACCTGAATTTAAAGAACTTTCACTAAAAATAGAATGAATATAGAAAATAGAATTCTACAGAATGTTCTTCGATAATCGATAGCTATTTCGGTTGTAACGGTTGTAAGATATTTTCCAACACTTAAGTATTGTCTTGTAGCGGTCAATGACTTCGGGCCTTGTCAGCATTATTTCAACAGTGTAAAAATTAGCATGTCATTTAAACTATCGCACAATCGTCGCATCTACAGTCAGCATATTCTACACGCGTGACATTCTTCCTCGGAACAGTATCATAAGTATTGTAACATAGCGCTATTGTAACATACTCTTGTACTGACTGTTTTTACGCTGCAAATAAAACTCGCTCCTCAATCCATCGGAGCAACCACCAAATCTCGACTTCTCATCTCTACTCCTGACGACTCTCCATCTACACGACCTCTTCATCCCCAATCACAGCGGTCTCGTCCCTCAACAACGAGACCCGCAAAGGTCTTAATCCAAACTTGAATTTTAAGAAGAAAAACGCAAGAAGAATCAAAATCACATTGTATGTGCTACAATAAAGGGGGTTCCGTTATGTTGTATAAAATGTAAAAGGATTGTTTGAAAAACGTTTCTCTAGAGTCTAGAATCTAGATTAGATGAAGCCGTTCAGACTGACCTTTCTCTTTTCTGTCAGCACACGAAACGTCCATTCCGTTCTTCTCGAAGACCTCGAGCATCTCGTAGCGCATTGCCGAGATATCTCCCTTCACCTCGTTGATGTCGTCTTCATTGACTGGTTCCTCGTCACACTTCCGGTGCATGGCGGATACGTATCGCCACACCAGCGCGCGTATTACCGCCGTGTAACGGAAGTCAAGATCTCGTTCCTCTTTACTCTGAAAGTATTATTTTTTAACTTTATGAGAACATGACAAGCCATACATTGCCAACTTTTTCAACTCACCACCGATTACCACGGGCATGGCATGTATAACAGAATTGTTAACTTTGCGAGAGTATTGTTGCAAATACGAAAGCGATGTTTATGCGCTCAATTCTGTAAGGATCAAATGCTTATTTTTCAATGTTTGCGTACTATCTTTAAGACATGGCATCTTACCAAGGTCCAAAGGTTTTAATTTTTGAGCTTTTTAAATAGATATTTCCACCGATTCTTACCCGGTCGCATATTCAAAATCATTTTGACTGCAACGTGGCTATAAATCACAACTGCCAGCAATCTTGCAACTCTCTTCCGCGCGCACAGGCGGGATAATATCGAGCATCATCTACGCATGGATCGCTGCAACATTTTGCTATTTTACATAAGACCCGTATCGAGTAAAATGTGTTATATGAGAGAGCATATTTTTTTCGGCCGAAAATGTTGCACCGACGCTATATGTAGCAGTACTGACCAACAAGAAGATTTAGGCACAAGCTGGAAGTCGCTGTCGTTGACTAAAAAATAGGAGGAGCTTGTTTAGTTCACATTTTTAACACGTGGACAACTTGTCGATAACCGGAAGGCGCTATAATCGAAGTGCGGTTAAAAATGGGAGGAGCTTGTTAGTTCACAATTTTAACACGTAGCCAAGAAGATCTTGTTCGACAGCACATTAAGTTACAAGTGTTTTGTGAATGATGCAAATTCGACGTGTTACAGTCAAGACGAGTTTGTATGCGCGATCGAGCTTGGTATACACTGATACGACCGCGTTACAAACACTCGATTTTATAAGCTTATACGTCACTCTTATGTGAAGAATGTCAGTTTTTTTTTAATGTTTTTGGTATTCAATGTGCTGTCGCTTATTTTGTTGGTTCTATCTATACCATTATATATTGAGAATATAATATATTATATTATCTTGGAAATGTTTCAGAAACACACATATTATAAAAATGCTAGATAAAATCTAAGACTTAATGGGATTCAAATACAATCGCCATCTTTTCATGGCTTTTTATACCTTGGAATTCAGCCTGTTGAGACTATCCTTCTTCCGCAGTCCAAGCATCTTGAAAACCAGTTTTGGAGTGGGGAAGATGTTGAATGGTGGTGGAAGCGTTGCGCTTTCTTCAAAATACGACATCCACAACCTGGTTCTGGCAAACTTCCATTCAGTGTCAGAGTGTTCCTGCAAGATAAGTCCACATCATGATCAGTGGTGGTTTTGGGTATATAAAACTCCGAGTCTAATTCCTTGCTGTAGAAATATTTTTTTAAAAAGGTGTATTTATTTCCAATCTTGGTTTTGCCAGAGAGAATAAAGCATTAAAATATTTAAAAAATAATTACAAGATGTAAAGAACTTTTTATATACAGCGTTTTTAAATTCTGCTGAACCCAATGACATTAATATGGACGAATCATCTGGAAAACAAAATGACACTCACTTTATTGTTAGGTCTGCCGAATGGCATAATCTGTTCTAACGCCATTACAATAAAGGTGATATTGCTATAAATTCCTGATGCTTTTTGTTGGGTCTGCCGAATGGTTCGGTTCGAACGGGTTCGCTCAAATGAACATTGATATTAGAAACACTGCTCTAACGCCATTACAATAAAGGTCATATTGCTTTAAATTCCCTATGCGTGATATCGCATAATGGAAATTGCGTGACGTCTACCTATACATGCGAATGCGCGAATTTACTTGCTAGCTACTGTATTGAGTGCGTCGTCCATTAATAATGTCATTGGCTGAACCATATAAACTTGACTTGACTAGCCTAAACGATCAAAAAAAATTGTACTTGACATGTCATATTGATTTCCATAGTAACGCACATATATTAATAATTTAGTTGCTAGGACCCCAGACCCCTAACAACCAATAAAGGTGTCAAAATAACTTTTCATACAAAACAGAATTAACTGAAAATTAATTCAATTGTACTTAAGGATGGCTAAAAGTATTAAAAAATGCATTGGCATCATGTTCTGATATATTTTAAAAGTTTCAAATGTTTAGCTAGTCGGGAATTTAGTTAAAAATCGATTGCAAGATTTATACCGGACAAATAAGAATACGAGCTAAGAAAAACGTTGTAAAATAGTTCAATGAGCTAAGAAAGCTATCAATCGATTTTTCAAAACGTTAGAAAGCCATGGGATTTTATGTTTCGAATAAAATGCGAGATTGACTTGTAGCTAACTTAATCAGTATACTAGAGGTATTTTTTTATGATTCATTTTAATACACAAAGGCTCCATCTATATAGAAACTTTTCTTCAATAGACTAGAAGAGATCTAATTAGATGTTTTTATGTATATTGTGATACAAGATGTTTTCAAGTTATAGTCTTGTATGCGGTTGCATGTTACTTGAGACGTTATGTTTTTTCACATCATCAAAAAAGGGACAATTTGGATGTAGTCTACACCTTGTAGCCAGATATTGATACTCATAACTTACAGTAATCATGGCGTAGGAATTTGACATCATGGCGATGAGCAGGTTGAGCAGCACAATAACGTTGATTACACTGTACGATCCGAACATGAGAAGACCCCAGAATCTAGTGTAGGACTTTATGCCGGCCAACTCGAAGTTCTCTAGGCCCACCATACCAAAACTGGCCCAGAAGAGAGACTGAGATGCTTCAAATACACTGAAAAATATCATTGAACAATTTAAGTACTTAAAGTCAGACAACGTTATCTACAAAAAAGTGTTTTTTTTTTTTTTTTTTTTGAGATAACGTTATTTTACATTTACGGCTACATGATAGTCAAACAACGTTATGTCAATCTTTTCTAATTTCTTATTAAATCGTCAGTAAAGTTTAACGCTAACTACATAAGTTACCCTTGTTTTCATATTTTTTAAAAACTATCCCCATAAATTTTAACATCATCATAAGCAAGATAAATGTACAATACACAATAAATTATAAAATATTAACATTAGGTTTTAAATAAACATTTCCCTTGTTAAGTTACAAGAATCTAAAATAACGTTTTTTGGCCCTCCTGTAAAGTTGCACTTTTGTAGATAGTGTTGTTTGACACTAAGCCCTTGAATTAGTCATTAACACCAGTAACTATCTCTATCATGGCCCCCATAAGGGGGGGCGGCGGGCGAGTCGACCAGATAAGTGAGATAAACCCACATCAGAAATTTGTTTCACTAGTAAAAAAGGTCGCTATTTACCTTCAATAATTTATTATTTTAAATTATGTGGTTGTACGAAACAATTTTTGATTGTGTATCGATACTCGACAACTCCATAATTCAAATGGATGTATTAAACTATACAGAAAAAGGCTAAATATACACATTAATTTTACTACGTACATCATTTGGAAAACGCTACTGTAGAGCGTCACACAGCCTTTATCCTTAGCGATAGGTAAAGGGGCCGCCAAATATCTAGCCTGGGGACCCGCTACAGGATGTGGGGGCCATGATCTCTATAGCTGTATGTACATTCACATATTGTATTATTAGCATGTACCTACCCATAAACTTCACCACATTATTATGTATATTATAGTTTTTAGCGTCCAAAAGTACTGCATTGATTTTTAAAGTAAGCAACGTGAAGAGTAATGTGGGGTTAGGTATGTCATACGTTGCTTGGGAGCGGCACATTTTAAAGAGCGACAAAGGAAGGAGCTTTTCTTACTTTCCGAAACTTCTCCATTTCATGCAAGAGTCCGAAGCATTCTCCCAGTCAGGCAAACCTCCAGGTAAGACGTAACACTTGCGTTTTTCCAATTCAGCAAAATACCACAGCAATTGGTTTAGACCTTCAATTTTAAAACACGGTGTTGAATTAAACTGTGTTTTATTCAATGAATAATACACAATTTCGTGGGCGTACAGGCAAAAGTCACTAACTCCAAATACACAGTTCTGAGATAATCAATGTTATGTGTTTTTGGTGTTCTTAAAATGGTTGTTAAATCTTTATTTTTTGAGTTCTTCATTATTTTTATTTTTTATATGTTCAATAATCTTAAATCGTGACTTATGCCAGTTAAGCAGCATTACTTTTTCTATATAATGACATTAAAATGTCAATTTCGTCAAAACTGGAGTTAGTGACTTCTGCCTGTATGACAACGGTTTTATGTAATAATGTAGCATTCGGTATTTAATTTATTTATTTAAGAAAACAAAACATTGTGGATATAACAAATCTAAATTCAAGGAGTTCATAACATGAGATTTACATTAGAACAAAGAGAATATAATATATAATAATAATAATAAAAAAACATACCATACAAGTACCTACAATTGTATCCAGAAAAATAAAATTTCGAATACAAAATATATGGTATGTCACCGAAAATTTCCACGTATTTGGGGAACGCATTGACTAGCCTTGCACCCCTCGCTAATGGTGCTTGGTAGGCTTGACACGTGGAAACGGTTCCAATCCAGAATTAATCATGGCTGCGACCACGCAGGTAATTGACAGTATTGGACGGACATACTTCTACAAGACCTCAGAAATATTACACCGATTATAATTTTTCTACTGTAGGTACAATACTAAAAACCTTGGTAAAAAATATGGTCGCCAAAATTTACAGAATTAATTTGAGATAATACCCACGATAAATACGTCTATATATTTGTAAATTTCGGCGCGATTAGTTAATGACATGTTTTTAATATACTAAAGCACATTGGCCGGAATCCGATGTATGTTGGTTCAAGTAACTACCGCTCCCTACAAATATGTTTCACATTTTTTTCTAATCGGTGATTATCTATATTTCTTTAGTGTTCCAAATTTAATTATTTAGGTACTATGGTTTCTAATCCTGAGACTCGATTTTCTGATCTCTAAATCCCCCAAAATTTTGAAATTAATTTTTAAAAAATATTATAATTTTGTCCACCACAGAAGTGTTATTTGAAGAAAGTAGTAGGGGAGTTAATTTACATTTAAATAATTACAAGATAAAAAGAACTTTTTATATACAACGTTTTTAAATTTTCTGTTGAATCATATAAACTTGACTTGGCTAGCTTAAACGATCAAAAAAAATGTATTTGATAGAAATAATACTGAAATGTCATTTTGACACTCATATTGATTTCCATAGTAACGCACTTATATATTTATAATTTCCTAGCAACCAATAATAGTGGATTGGATTACGGATTTCTTCCGAAATAACTTTTCATACAAAACAGAATTAACTGAAAATGAATTTAATTCTACTTAAAGATGGCTAAAAGTATTTTAAAAATGCATTGGCATCGTGTTCTGATATATTATAAGAGTTGTAAATGTCTAGCTAGTCAGAAAGTTAATTAAAAATCGATTGCAAGATTTCTACCGGACAAATAATAATACGACCTAATAAATACGTTGTAAAATAGTCAAATCTATGAAAAATATGACCTTTTTGCTCATTATTTTATTGGGATTACCGTATTGGCTAAAATATGTTTCCCCATAAAATCTGACATAAATACTATGACGTAATATGTAATCATAATATGCTACAAAAAATATGTATAGGGCTGTTGTTGGATCTCTACCTACATTCATAGTAGGTCAACATAGGCATCAAAAAATATTCAATCGTTTTTGTCTATTTTTTAGATCCCAGGGGCCTTATGTTAGAACTTGCGAGTTGTAGTCGCCCGGTCGACATGACGTCATATGACATCATTGTGACGTACTACCGGAGTGATAATAGCATTCGAGAATATAACGCTACTAAAATAGTGGCGTTATCCATTGTCCCCATACACAAATTGGTGTTTCAGCATAATATTATCTATGGTGAGCCGTGTGCGTTGGACGGCTTGCCTCGAGCGTGTATTGGCTGACGTCACAATTACGTCATGTCATCGGGTGACTTTATATCACTAGTTAGAATATAGGGTTGCAGTATCTATCAGTGGCGAAGGGCGGATGTAGGCTGTTAAGATCCGACATAAATAGTGCACACTAAACTTTGTCAGTCAAACGTATTTTTCCCCATTGAACTATTTACAATGTGTAGATAGTGTTTGTTGGTTCAATTAACCCTTGCATAACCCAAGCCATAGTAGATAATTAGTCAAAAATACTCGTCTATCTATAAAAAATCTAAAATTATGCTAATAAGACATTCATCATTTTAGATATTTTATAGATAGAAGAATATTTTTGATCGATTACGGCTTGGTTTAGGCAGGGCTTAATGAATTTAAAAAAATGAACTTAAGATATATGTATTCTTAATCCAACGAAAACGAATAAGTATGAGTCAAAAAGTGTGCACAATTTCGTTGTATCGACCAAAGTGTACCAAAACTATTACGGTTTGGTTTAGGCAGGGTTTAATTGATTTTTTAAAACAAACCAACACCATCTGTAATAATATGCAGTCTTAATTCAACAATATAAACCATTATGGTTTGGTTTAGGCAGGGTTTAATTTAATTTTAAAAACTAACCAGCATCATCTGCAAATTGTATTCTTAGACCGATGAAAACAAGTAAGTATGACTGACAAAATTTAGTGTGCACAATTTATGTCGAATCTTAATAGCTTACCTTCCACTCCTCCCCGCTGGTATCTATATTATATTGACGAAATAATAATTTCTTCCGTCTTCCAAGGATTTAAAATTCCTTCCGGAATTCCAATACGATAGAAGAGTATAAATGCGTTTTATAAGTTTGTACTCTTTACTGCACTGATACGGCTCTTTGCCTGATTACCTCGCATAAAATTAGATCAAATGATATTCACTTGTATAAATATAAATGTAGTAATAAATACAAAAATAGATAATTCAGTGGTTAACTTTCAAAACTGGACATGTCCCATAGGTATATGCCGAAAATGAGTTATTATCGAAATATCATTCTATAACCTCATACACACTTTGTTGACTTTCAAAAATAGCCACAAAATACCAATTTCATATTGAACAGAGGTTTCAAAAAGTAGGTTGACATTCAAATAGGGACCCGTTCAACGTTGTTGACATTCGAAATGAGAAATGTCACTTCCAGCTAATAGCGGGACTGTATTGAGTCACGTGACCAAGTAAGTTGTCATACAATCTGACAGTTTGGTTTTTGTCACGTGCGTGTTTTCGCTCTGTGTTTTTATTTGAAAAGTTCATTTATCTCTGAGGAGTGAATAGTGGACATGTCCAGTTTTGAAAAATAACCACTGAATTAATGTAAAAAACATATTTTTAGAATGTATTACATCATTTTCATCCTAGAGCCGAAGTGCAAAGTTATGAAGCATATACTCTACTACTCTGTTTAATTGGGATCTAATAATATTTAAAAATATATTATATATTAGGTACAGTCAAGATCATGGCTGTGAAATCATAACAGTCATGTACAGAATGATAAATCCTCATGTTCTTTCACTTAATCTATGTTCCCGACCCCCGATACTGTCTATTAAACTTTTTTATACAGCAAAGACACTTCTACCATTTTCCACCAATATCTATGACGTCACATATATGATCTTTTAATCCATCAGTGTAAATCAAGAATTTTACTGACGAGACAGTACTTACCACAAGCAAATGCGAACAGAACCAAAGTGTAGATGAAGAAGAACTTAACAATGTCGATGACCATCCTTCCGAGAGAGATCTGAAGGGGTCCAAGGTGAGGATTGATTGAAAACAAATGTACCAGTTTCAAAGCACTGTAAGGAAAAATAAAATTAAACAAAATTAACATTTTAACATAGTAGAACTCCATTATAATTACCTATACAAATTTAGGATTATATACATTAAGCACAGAACAGATTAATAAATAGAATTTCGATAAGCTATCTACTATATACCAATACAGTAAATTTTGATGCAAGGTTTTGAATGTATAAGTGTCCTGCGAAAATGAAGCACGCATTATAGACGTGCAATAGTGTGTGAAATACACCAATATTAAATGAGCGTCAATGCATAAACCGAGAGCAGTTGTCAGTATTCGACGTATGACGTATTCTTGACACGTGTTTAAATTTATCCCGTATTCTTCCTTACTCGAGATCGGTTGCCTGCTTCTCCTTACCCGTTAGGTATTTCAGTCTCTATTATTTCTGAGTTCCCTGACATTAAAAGACTGTAGAATTAACAAAAACTTCAAATAAATCACAGCGATTATTACGTATAACGAATACAGCGAAAGAAGGTAACCATTTGAATGAAATTTTTCTTCATTCTTAAATCTTGTGAATATTCGTTGAATAAAAAATATAGTTTTCTACTAATTTGTATTTTGTGTCACTAGCTATTTAAAATTTTACCCTGTAATCAAAACTATGCAACACTAGAAAGTCCAGTAGCGAAGGGTGGACGTAGGCTGTTAAGATCCGCCATAAATAGTACACATTAAACTTTTTTAGTCATATAATATTATGTTAGTTAGTATAAAAAATCGATTAAACCCTGCCAACCAAACCATAATAGGTTTGGTGTATTTTGGACGATACGACAAAATTGAGCATACTTTTTCATTTATACCTTAGAATACGTCATATAATATATCACTTCGTGTTCTGCCAAACCATAATAGATAAAAAAATATATGTATGATTATATTGCATAATTTTAGATATTTTTTAGAGAGACGGGTATTTTTTGGCTATTATCTATTATCGCTTGGTTTTCGCAGGGTTTAATTGAATTTTAAAAACCAACCAACATAACAACACAATAATTGTAGTCATATTTCAATGAAAACAAATTAATACGTATGACTGACAAAGTTTAATGTGCACTATTTATGGCAGATATTAACAGCCTACCTACACCCTTCGCCACTGCTAGACACACATACAAGTTGATAACATAATATAACTCTAACTAGGCTCGACTCGCCCATTGAATCTCGGAATAAATAAAAAAAAAATACAAACAAAGCTGCTCACGTATCCTTGGCCATACCATCGGAACTTGAGACTGAACACTCATCCGAGCTATCATAAGCCTACCGGGCTGGTCAGTTCAAGTTCATTTGTAGGACATAACTTAGTCGAAAATGTTGATGCTTTTGATTGTGTTGAATTGTAGATAAACCATCACCTGAATATGTTAGCAGCCGCAAACAATCCCTCAGCTATCAACTGAGGATCGAAGGCATCCCAATTTTCTCGTGGTATATAGGCTGTCGCCGGATCCAAAGCTATTTCACTGGCCTGCTGAAAGTAGGCAGCTAATCGGAGAACTGCCACAGCAAAGTACAGAAAGTTCCGAGTGAAATCGATGAAATTCCACATATTTCTCAGATACGACTGCATTCCTTCAAGGTATATCTCGTGAGTTTCTTCCCAGATGAAACCTGAACAACAATTAAGTTTACATGTTAGTTAATAACTTCTCGCATGGATATATTATGATATCATGTGACTGTGGTTCAATTAACTATGGTGTTATAGACGATACGCCGTATCTAAACCAGGCATTAGGTAGTTAGGTACACGTTCAATCTTGATCGCGGAGAGTGGATAGTGAATGTTGAAAATCAAAATCTATCAGTCTGCTCTGAATCGCAATCAAGGATGCCTAGTCTTTACTATGATTTGAAGAATATATTTGGATGTTTGTATGTTTGTACCGTCCTTCGGTTTTTCTTTATACAAATCCACACGCGCAGTCGGTTTCGACAAAATTTGGAGGGTAGACGGAGACCGACGAGCCGGAGTACGTGGTTGGATCTTGAATCTCAGATTTAACCCGTTGCACCCCGTTGGACCGTTTACGGTTTTTGCGGAAAAGGGCCGCCGCGTACAAGGCCTTGTAACGCGGATGTTAATGCTGCGACCTCAATTTATTTCTGAAAATGTCGCTAGAATGTGTACATTTAAAAATATTTGCGTTTATTTCAGCTCAAACGGAGGTCAAATGGCAAAGCTAGATTCAAATAATTATGTTATTAGAATCGCTAATCGGCAGGGAGCCAACCGAGCCGGCGCGACGCGGGCGACGCAGTGCTGCCACATTTCTCAAATATTATATTTTTTACTTCTTCAAATTCAATCCTTTGCACTCTACGTATTACATTTAGAATTTTTAATTATCAAATATTAAACCATTCCACCCCGGGCAGCGCCGGGTGATACGGCTAGTACCTACATAAGTCAGTTAACTAAATCTGACATGTCGTGCCTGTTTTTTTACGTATGTATGTAATATTGGATCTACGTATCTTTGACGTATCTAAGATTGTTCAACTATGAATAATTCACTATACTTTCCCATAATAACTTTTTTTTATATTAATCAATGTCATTATTAGAACACAACTCAATAACACAAGAAATAAATAATAAAAATCGTTGAAATTAAAATACCGCATACACTTTTTAAATATTACATCGTATTGACAAATGATGGCATTAGATATCACGTGGTAAACAATTATGAACACAATTGGACGATTAACTTATTGTAATAACTAAGTACCTCAATATATAAATATGATAAACTACCGTCGATAGCCGCCTTGTGTATATAAAAGACCCACTAAAACGCTTCTATCGATATCGATACATCCCGTTATCGTATTGAAAGGAAAGTATCAATACCAAAGCATTAAATTACCTACAACGTATTGAATACATTATGTAAATCTAAATGTGTATAAACGTTCTGACACCGAAGCTTGTGTTTCGATTCAATATCTATAGCGTATAGCTAAAGTAGAGATTGTAATACCGGTATTCCAGGATTTATTGATACCGAAATACCGGTTTTTAATACATATCCAAAATACCGGTATATTCATTGTTAAGAATGCAGACACATTTATTTTTGGAAAATGAATTGAATGTTTGCAATTTATTTGATCATCAGTTCTATAATTTATCACCTGTATATATTTTTAAATATCAACAGAATATTATGAAGGTACTTAAGATACATTTTCTATATATCAGTGGTGAAGGGTGGAGGTAGGCTGGTAAGATCCGACGTAAATAGTTCATACTAAACTTTGTCAGTCAAACGTATTTGTTTTCATTAAACTATGACTACAATGTGTAGATAGTGTTTGTTAATTTTTCAAGCCATAGTACGAGTAGATAATAATCAAAAAATATTTATCTATGAGAAATATTTAAAATTATGCCATTAAAAACCATACATTATTTTAGATATTTTATAGATAGAAGATTATATTATATTTTTATTGATATTTTTTATCAATTATGTGGGTCTATTCTATACTTATCGAACACTAAATTGATAAATAGTATCAAACTTAGGGTAGGTTTGTATCAAAATATTAGCACTTATTGTAACAATTACACGAAGCTGGTTTTTATTGTTGCAATAAGTGCGATATTTTAACAGCACCTATCTTGCTGCTGTTAAAATATCGCACTTATTGCAACAATAAAAACCAGCTTCGTGTAATTGTTACAATAAGTGCTAATATTTTAATACAAACCTACCCTAAGTTTGATAATATTTATCACTTTAGCGGTCGATAAGCATAGAATAGACCCAATGGTTTGGTATAGGCAAGGTTTAGAAAAAAAAACTAACCAACACCACCTGTAATGTGTATTCTTAATTCAACAAAAACAAATAAGTAAATATATCACTGAAAAAGTATGCATTATTTTGTCGGATCGCTCATAGCATACCTAAACTATTATGATTTGGTTTAGGCAGAGTATAATTGAATTTCAAAAACTAACCAGCACTATCCGCAGATTGTATTCGTGTGCACTGTTTATGTCGAATCTTAACAGCCTACCTCACCCTTCGCCACTGCTATATATCGAGGTTATACTGACAGAAAGCATTAACTCATTAAAACAAGTTCTGAGATAATCCCACAAAGGACTTTAATTTTTTTTTCCAAGCGTTCTCCCACGTAGATTTTTTTATGATTTAAAAACATTTTTTCTACATTATAAAGACTAACCTTTATGGCAAACACAATATACGACATGTTACAAGTCCTGTATTTTGTATACGCAGAACGCATTAGGTCATTATCATGCTTTCTATCAGAATAAAAAAAATAACAATATGATTTAATAATATTTCTATTCTCTCACCATTATATCCAATGCCTTTGTGGGTTTTACCAGGACGTAGAGCGTAAAATTGTATACATTTTGGCATTTAAAACAGAAAAACAGCAAAAACTGAGTTAATGCGTTCTGTCAGTATACCCTCGATATATTATATCAATGTTTTATTGTATTGTTGTATTTATTGATAGATACTTCCATTTTTTTCTATTTGTTTTACAGAATACTTACCGGTATTCAATAATAAATACCGAAGTACCGATATTGATGTTTTCATTCGGTATTGCAACCCTAAACCAAAGTATATACATACATGAATACTAAAGAATCGATTGAATTTTAAAGATCATACCCATGACATAAATAGAGACAACTATTTCTAAATACGTCGGTCCATTCCCTCGTTGCCTTAGAAGTTCTTCTTCAAGTGCTTTCTTCATAGATTCAGTGCCGAAGAAATGAATCACCTGAACGTCCGCTCTAAGTGATACCAGCATTAAGATTACTAGAATAAGAAAAAAAAATCATTCACGTACATATTATTATACAAATTCCTTAGGAAATAAAAATATTTTACAAAATATACATATTTTTACCAAATAGTTTGGGTTTCTAGGAAAGATATCTGTGTCATTGTGCTATCCTATCTTTACTGCTGTTTCAGTGGTATTCAACGTGTGGGTTACAACGGCCGAGAACAAATTTTAGGGGCGAGCAAATATTAATCCCGGATAATTTTAATTCAATACGCTGATGTGCGATCATAATGACAGATTCGAATATTTGTTTATTGTGTGACGGCAGTTTGATTTGGGCGATAACAAAATTTAAACTGCTCTTCCCTTATTACAGGCATTAATTAAGTAACCCAACCACCGATGGACATCTTTCAGAAAAGAAAGGCTAAAAAAACTGCGATCGTAAAAAAAAAATAACAGACCAGAATACCTTCAAAAAATGTTTCAAATGTAATTCTGAAGGGAAAATTTTCAAATGGTTGCTCAAAATTTACATTTTTAGTAAGAACGCCGTGAAACGAAAAAATTGAAAACCACTGTTTTATGTTATGATATATATATACCTATCATAAAATAAATGTTACTGCCATCTTAACTATCTATTATAGTGTGTATAATAGATAGTATATAAAATGAGTAATAAAGTAAGCACCCCAAGTGAAACGATATTAAAATCCACCACTATATGGTTAGGACGCCAATCTGAATCTAATATCTAGCGAAGATGGCTGGCCGTTGCCAGCTGCTGTCTCCGTTAGTAGTTTTCAATGCATTAATGACATATTAATATTGATAATTTACTAACACAAAAAGAACAGATAAGAAGAAGCATGGATCAAGAATTTCATGAACGGTTTCCTCATAAGCTTTCCAGTTGAGCAATTGGGAGCCACCATGTAGAGAGAGCAGTAGAAGGGGAACAGGAGAGCAACTCGCACGATGATTAAGATCTTCTCGGTGGCTTTTTTTCTCCGGAATCCCGGAACGCCCTCGTACCAAATCGATGCCAATAGTTGCTGGATGTTTGGATGAGCCACAAACTGGAAATTGACAAAACATTAGCTCTACAATACGATAAAATTGTTGTTTTATGTGTAAGATCTATTTCAGCACCCACTTCATCTTGAGCACGGGCAGTAGGTACTGTTTGGGAGCCCCATATAGAATATAATATACACAAGGTAATTACCTAAAATTGGTGAAACACAATATGATAACTCGCATTTCATAATAATATTGTTAATGTCTTAAGGGCCCGGCCCACATGCCCCACATAGGTCAAAATTGAAATTTTATGGTATTTTCAGAGCACAGGTCTGGACATACCCTAAACGTTATAGATAATCTATTTATATAATTTTGAAGTCTTATTATCCTTTATATTAATTTTAAACATTAAATTTGATGACTGCATAAAGTATTTTTATTACATAAAATAGTATTCTTTTAAACCTCTCGATATAGTCATATTTCAGTACATCCATGTGCAGTAGTGTTAAGATGTTTAGATGTATTAATTCTTAATCGCATTTATAAAACCATTAGTAAAATTAATGTTTACTTTTATGATAAAATAATATATTTATAATCTCTGTGATCCCAAATTTGACATGATTTAGGCATTTTATTATTCAAAAAATAGCCAAGATTACCACATTTGAATATAATTCTAAAAATACTGATTATAAGCTATATTTTTGACCATTCAAATGTGATAAAACATCCTACGAATAATGATTGTTTTATAATAATTATTGACCTAAGAATAAGGTAGTATTTTTTTGAAATACGCTATTTCTATTGGCATTTCTCAGTGGTTAAGCTACAAGATACGGCCGTAGCCTTAAATTGACAAACGATAAATGAAGTAGGGAGTAATACCATGTTAACGCGCGTCTAGGAACATGTACCTAACCGAAAAACACGAAAAACATATTTTCTTAAAAAATCATGGCAAAATTTTCAAACGCCATCTTAGAATAAGGTTTTTTGGGTTGTTTCCCTATAGATGTAATGTATTGACATTATTAATAAAAATAGATATTAGTAATATGCTAAACGAGATTTATGACATAAAAAAGTGTTTGATTGCAATTTATCAAAAGGAGTTTAAAACTTTCAAATCCCGCTCAAGGATGATAGATCAACGGTATGGTAAAAGGTGACAGAGGAAGATATCACATTTCACGGCTTAAGAATCTCCGGAATTTGTACTATCATAATATGACACAGTCATTCGCTGCTGACTAGATAATGATTTTTTAATTACCACCTTTAAAATCCACGTTAATTACGTCGATCGACCGCCTGGTCATTACGCGCCTAGTGCGTCTTCAGCGTCCAAAGTATTAATCGCTATAAAATCAGGCCTCGAAATGAACAGGAGCTCACCGGAGCGCAGTTCCGGTACATGAAATCCCGAAGACTATCGCCCCACCTTGTGAAAAAATAAGTTCACCGCCTGAGCCAGGTAGGCCATATAAATAAAAATCTAACACTCTTATCTTTATAAAATATTCATAAAATTAGAAAAATATGTTAATATTTTCTGAAAATTATCGAGCGCTTCAGTTCGTAAAATATTCCATTTCATAAATATATTTCATAAAATCTATCTATGTGCATAATAATTTAAAAAACGTAGACTTTTAGACAACTTTTTTCTTTGGGTTATAAATAGATTTGTAAAATAAATTAACCTTTTTTTGTTTGTAGTTAATAGCCAATTCGAGGCGAGCCAGTTTCATGTGCTCTCCATCTTCATAGGGTGGATCTTCGGGGTCATGGTTGAGAATTATGGCTAACTCTTGAGAACTCCTCGACTGATGCAGAAGGTCTACGGCGAACTGCTGGCACTGTTTCCGGAGTTCAAGATACTCACTCTTGGATTCCTATAAACCATTATGTTCACAATAAAATCTATAAAGGCGGGATTCCACAACTGATATATTTCTATTAAATTTGTAAAATATCCATGCTCTAGTCATGAAATTTTTCGCCGTCCATTGATATGTAACGATAACCAGGGGGGAAATATTTGTCAAGTAGATACACCAGTTGCAGAACTCCGCCTTTATAGAACAACATCACTCAAGTATTTACTACCGTAAAACAATAGTGCTAAGTTTTAAGATATTAGGGCCTATTTTTTGAAACGCGTATGACCCTGAGACCCACAATACTGTAAGCTGACACGTTAACACTCTGCCATCACGAGTGCAATCCTTGACCTAATTATACATAATAGTAATAGGTAATGGTAATTACAATCATGTAATCCAGGGGTAGTCAACCTGTTTCATGCTTTCCAGCTTTCATGGTGGGCGGTAGGGGTTTAAAAACATTTTCATTATGTTTTAATGCATTAATAATTTAATTAATTAAATGTAATTTCATCAGACTTCATGCTTCTGCAAAGTATAAATAAAAAGATAAATTTAACTACAGTAAGTTGTTTTATAAAGATTTATTCTGCCAAACATAGCGAAAGTCTGACATGAAATATTTGGTAAGTAATTATTATTATATGCTTCAACTTGATGTAACTCTGATTTATAAATTTTATAAAGTAAAGTTACTTCCCTACTTTATAAATTTACTTACATTACTGTGGAACCGGTGGGCGGTTAGAAAATTTTACTACTAACAGAGATACAAAAGTGGGCGGTAGGTATAAAAAGGTTGACTACCCCTGATGTAATCCAATAAATCATTATGGACTTCTGACTGTATCACCTTGATATCAATCATTCATTTTCATTACATTACTAATGGGGGGTTACAAATGACGTCAAATTATCCCCCTCCTCCCTCCGTCATCATATTTCATCACAAAATATTTTACCCCCCCTTTAAATTACTTCACATTTGATGAAAATTATCGATGTCAGTATAATGTTCTCACGGAATATGTTGTTTTTTTGACATCACTTTTTCTACAACCCCCAATATCCGACTTCTTCACCCTATTAGTACGTGACGTTATATTATGGACATTTTAATATGGCGTTATATGAAAACCTAACGCCATCCATAGAGAATTGTGGATGCCGAGCTTAAATTCAATGTCTTCGCTGACATGTGTTTACTACAATTGATTCAACTATTGATTACTTGTTCAGCAAACGCCAAGGTCCTGAGCTCCCAAGAGAGTTGAAAAGCGGTGAGCAGAGGGTCAGGCGAAGATAGGGCTATCAGAGAAGGACTCGCGAGGGCTCGATACTCGTTCACACGGGACAGTGAATGACGCAGTGAATCGTCGCTCGATTGTTTGATGCATTCCTCGCAGCCGCACCTGAAATATTAAAATTAAAATCAAGACAACCAGTTTAAATAAATGATTACTCCATTTAAAATACAGATGTGGTCTTCACATTTATAAAATGAGTTTAGGTATCGTGGTGGAGGACGTCTAGTGTAGGTAATATGATGATTTTAAACGTAGGGTGTAAGGGTGAGGGTACCTCGATACCATAGAAAATGTGAAAATACAATGTTTTGTTCCTCTTCTGTCACATTATATGTTTCATTGCTGTTGTTGAATGAAATAAATTCAATAAACTAATATCTAATTCTCGAAAATCAAATATTCTTGAATTCGAGTATTATAGAATCTCAAGAATCAAAAGTCGAGCTCTAATTATTCATACCGATTGAAAAAGAGTTTACATTTCGCTGTACCTAAAACTCAGATATTTATAAATACCAAGGCCCACTATATAGTAAGGCTGTGGCACGATACTGTAAACTTCGATCGTAATGCTAGTTATTTATCAACGTCAAATGCAATTTGGTAAATTGTTTGTAGAAAATGATGATTGTTGCATATTGAAATTAATTGTAATAATTTAAACGAAGTATTCAATCGGAAATCTTTATTTATTGCGGCATTGCTGTTGAAGTAGCCTAGTAGTACTAGTTATTGATTATCTTCGACTATCACTTAATGGCATAATTTTAGATATTTATAGATAGACAAATACTTATTGACTAATATCTGTTATGATATGGTTCACGCTGGGTTTAATTCAATTTTAAAAACTAAACAATACTACCTATCTACAATTTTTATTCTCAGTGACTGACAAAGTTTAGTGTTCACTATTTAAGGCAAATCTTAACATCCTACCTCCACCCTAGTTTTTATAATTCAATTAAACCCTGCGAAAACCAAGCCGTAATAGATAATAGTCGAAAAATACTCATATATCTCTAAACTATTTCAGATTAGCCAATTAAATCATAATACCTTTGGATATTTTACAGATGGAATAATATTTTGTATCTATTATAGTTTGGTTTAAGCAAGGTTTAATGAATTTAAAAAAATGAACCAACATATAATACGTATTCTTAATCCAACAAAAACAAATAAGTATGAATGAAAAAGTGTGTACAAATTGGTCGTATCACCCAAAGTATACCAAAACTATTATGATTTGGTTTAGGCAGGGTTTGATTAGTTTTAAAAACTAACCAAGTAAATTGTAGTCTTAGTTAAAGAAAAACAAATACGTTTTTAATGTGCGATATGTATGGCGGATCTTAACAGCCTACATTCAATCTGTCGCCACTGAGGACTACCATCGTGACTCTTAATTCAGTGCCACGGCCTATATATAGTAGGTCAGGTAGAAATGCTTACCATAAGATTGTAGAAATAAATGATTCGAAATGATATTTCTTCATAACATTATGATGTAATGATGTGCTGAGCTAATTTATTATCGGTAATATTTCTTTCGGTTTCAGCCATTATTTGGAATATTCCTACGATTCTCCTATATTTCATTTATTGTATAATTGGATTACTCTTGACCAAATAACTTCCGGGCGAAAATAAGCTGATTAGATTCTGGGTGTCCACATGATATTCTCGTGACATTAAAAAATATTACATAATTACAAGATAAAAAGAACATTTTATATACCACGTTTTTAAATTTTCTGTTGAATCATATAAACTTGAGAATTCTATGTATAATTTAGGACAAATCAATCAACGAATCATTTTTTTGCTATTGTGCAACAAACAGATATAGAATACTGAAATGTCATTTTGATTTCCATATACGCACGTAAATATTAATAATTTAGTTGCTAGGACCACCCCCTTAGCAACCAATAATAGTGGATTGGATTACGGATTTCTTCCGAAATAACTTTTCAAGCAAAACATAATTAACTGAAAATGAATTCAATTCTACTTAAAGATGGCTAAAAGTATTAAAAGAATGCATTGGCATCGTGTTCTGATATATTCTAAAAGTTTCAAATTTCTAGCTAGTCGGGAAGTTAGTTAAAAATCGATTGCGAGATTTGTACAGGATAAACAACCACCGGACAAACAAGAATACGAGCTAAGAATAACGTGGTAAAAAATCAATACTATACAACAATAACAAGACTAGGGAATCCAATCCTGGGATCCCGGACAATTTTCGACGCCTATGGATCACGGGATTAGTAAACATAATCCCGAAACGGAGACCGTGTACAAAATCATGTTAGTGAAGTGAATGTACCTGCACATGTCACAGGGGGATCCAGCGATCCCAGCTCACGGATAATAAATAACCATTTTTTGTTATACAGTTAAAATTTGTCGTAATTAGTATGTGTACATAGTGTAGTGCATAGTGGTCTATGCGCAGCGGGGCGCGATACCCGAGAGCATGGCCCCCACATCTTGAAGCGGGCCCCCAGGCTAGAATCTTTGGCGGGCCCCCCTACCTATCGCTAAGGTTAAAATCAGTGTGACGATCTACAGTTGTGTAATACAAATAGTATAATTTAGGGTATTTTATAGCGTTTTTTTGTATTTTAATACACCCATTTGAATTGTGGAGTTATCGAATATCGACAAACAATAATCAAAGGTAGTATACTCGTGAAATAGCGCCGCAGGCGACATTTTTTACTATTAGTGCAATTTTGTGATGTGTGGTCGGTCCGCCACGCCGGGCCCCCATGCTAAAGCCCTGTCAGCCCCCCCCTTGTGGGGGCCATGCCAGAGAGATGCAGGTTCGATTCCTGCGGGGTGTTTTACTTTTTTCAAAAAAGATTTTTTCTATTAGTTATAAAAGTGATTTCAAAATTATGTATGTTTAATAGCAATAATATTATTCTTCTTTTTAAAAGCTTTTTTACACTCACTTGATATCATGAGGCATCGGCAGCGTAGCACCTCTGTCAAGCAGTATCTTGATGATCTCATAATTATTTCTATGGGCGGCTAATATAAGTGGTGTAATATCCGGAGTAAACATCCCAATATTGCAGTCTATCTTTTGCCAACTCTGAAAATAAAGTAATTAAAAAAATATGTGGTAAAACCAGTGGTTTTAAAAATTTCTCGTTTAATGTTCGTCTTAAAAAATGCTGGAGCATAATTATTAAAAAATTTTCACCCGGAACCATAATCTGAAGCTTTTTTAAGCTTTTATGAATGCACATTGAAGTTAATGGCCCCACCAAACCACACCCGCCCCGCATCACATCTGGTCTTAATCGGGCGTATCACAGGACCCTACGTTTGGATGTGAAGCATCACTTTTTTATAACTGAGAATGTCTCAGGAGCATTTACCCAAGACTAAGGTCGCCATGCACTCAAATGTGCTTTGACTGATTTTATGTGACTTTAAGTGAACTGACTCGAGCAGCTCTTCTCTAAACTCTTCTCGACTGCAACACGTCGAATATGTCTATGTGATTTTGTTGGCATTCACAAAACACATGTAGCTAAATCTACTACCGCATACATTGCAACCTTTTAGTTTGAAAAAAAAACAGCTGATTCACATGCAACTATTTTCAACTAATGTACATGCAACTAATCTCGAAATGTCGCACTTTGTCATTCATTTTGGCTTGCCGCGTGACGTCAGTGTCCTCGCACGACGTTGTCTATGCGCACATAATAAAGTTGCATGTTGCGCTCAGTTTTGATTAATGACTATCATCCCAGTCGAGACGATTTTCAATGTGCGAATGTGCCTAGAGCATAATGCAAAGTTGTCGACGTTAAGTAGCCGTTCTAACAAGAATAATAATAAAAAACATATTATGTTCTTTCTCTCTTCCAGCGTTCTAACAAGAATAATATTTTATCATTTTCTCATTGAACTTAAGCCGCCGAAATTGGCTTCGTAAAGTTAGGCGCGTATCTTACGGACTTACGCGCCTAAGCATGGGCGGCTCTACCTTAAGGGTTCATAGGGACCAGCCCCACATCGTTATCATGTCAAAAATACAAGTCTGATATTTTTATCATTGTCATAATGGCGTCTATTTTTCGGTGACGGGGTCGCTCAGTCCCATCCCGTCGCCGCGGTACAAATAATCTAGTTCTAGAAAGAATGTGAATGCAGTAGCGTTAGTATACGCAAACTGGTGAGCGAATCAAATGACCCCTAGGTGAGTAAAAACGCTCGCTGTATGTCGTTGTTCAAAATTGATAATGGTAAGTGTATATTAATTGTTATTAGGTATCTATTAATTAACCTAATATTTTTAAACACGCTCTTTAGATGTGATTAAGTAATGATAATCATATCATTATAAGTAATTAGCTTGGTAAACAATGTATAATATGAAAAAGTAGGATGGTATGTATATTCAATTATTAATGGCTAAACCCTACCACCTAGAAAGTCGTCCAGCCGCCACTGCACCTAAGTATGGTTCTGCATAGTGCTCTTATTTTTTTTGTTTAAGAAAAAAGAAATGAAGATGACATTGTTAAAATAAAATAATAAAGGACTGTTCTCTGTAATAAAGAAAACATTGTTATACCGAAGCTTTGTTGCTTTGTTGAAGCGAAGTGTTCGTCCTTGAAAAAACAAACTCAACAATGAAGTAGTATTCTAAGCTGCCACATTGTTACTTTTGTTTCGTCAAGGACAAACACTTAGAACCTTGTAGTTCTCCACTCGCGAATTGCTGTTTATTACTTATACTTGCGAAATGTATCTTATTTATTGAATCATTATTGCAAAGTTCCTCTAATCTTTTATTGGTATTTCCATTACTAAAAACAATTAATTTAAATCTCAGAACTAATTATAGAATAGGTCCAAACTCACGTAAAGTTCTCCTTCCTTGTGTATAATCTCTTCGTGCTCCAAAAGAAGTTCCACAGCTTCAACAAATTCCACGTTAATAGCTTGGAGTAAGGCGTCTCGAGTCTGCACCTCCATGATGACCAGCAGCTCCACCATTTCCAAGTTTTCACCGTCTATCGCGAGTGTAAGGGCACCTCGACCCAGTGAGTCAAGGCAGTTCACGTCTATGTGGTGTTTTCTATGTGCTTTTTGGAGCATACTGAAGATATAACGAACACTGTAAGATTGAAGTAATTGTCATAAAATACTGTGTATGCCCCAGTCATCATATTATATTACTCACCGCCTCACATTTGCCATATCTCCCCTCTCGACTGCAAGGAGATACTTCTTCTCCTCAAGTGTGAGGGGCTTGGGTAGGCAAGGTAGTTCCATAGGCTTCCGACACCCATTGGTGCCCTGAAAAAATATTCGTATGAAAATCAGGTAGGCGGTTGTTACTTACAATACGTCAAAATTTGTCACTTATCTAACTAGATGTCACGGAGATTTGAAGCTTTCGAGATGTGGCTGTATAGTCGCATCCTCATAATTCCTTGGACTGACCGGGTGACAAATGTTGAAGTTCTCAATCGAATGGGGAAGGACCGAGAAGTTCTACGTAGTATCAAAACCAGGATATTACCCTCGGCCACATTATGAGAGGACAAAAGTACAGTGTTCTCCAACTTGTCATCCAAGGAAAGATCAATGGTAAGCGTAGCAGAGAACGGCGCCGCATTTCGTGGCTTAAGAACCTCCGTGATTGGTATGAGCGCAGCTTCACTGAACTGTTCCGGGTCGCAGATGACAAAGCTAAGATCGCCTTGATGGTGGCCGACCTCCGCTAGGGGATGGCACAACAGGAAGAAGATCTAACTAAAATATTATGACCCTATTGCTATTACCTAATAATAAAAGGTTTTTATATCAACTAGTAAAGTTATACTGTTACTTTTTTATTTTTATAATTATAATATTACATAACTGAAGTTTTTCTAATATAGTAGGTACCACAAAAAAGTTGGTTCTTAATTAAAAACACCTCAGATATATACCCCACTAGAAAACATCACGATGCTCGACGGGATTTGAACCAGTATAATACGTTTTTATTGACTATCGGTTTCGCACACATAACTTGAAAAAACATTTGAAAAAAATATGGTTAAAGCATATTGGCGCGATACCAGTGGATATACTGGTTCAAATCCCAGCATCCTATTTTTTTCAAATGTGATTTTTTGTAGAGGGTGAGGTGTTTTCAAGTTATGTGTGTTCAATACATGGAATGTTAGAGTAGAGTTAGAGAAAACTTTAAACTAAATTTTAATAATAAACATGACCACAAAATAATATGTAATAATAAGATGGGGTCCTTTAACGAATACGCAGTCTGTAACGTATTTTCTAATTGTAAATTTATCTTTGACTTTAAATAAAAAATGTTACTTATTTATTAATTAAAACACTTTAAAATTTACTCGTACATTCTCAAAAAATGTCTAAAATTGCAAGTTTCATATTAAATTTTTCCACTGGGCGACTCTAGTAGGTGGAGTATTCACATTCTGAAGGCTCGGTTTGGCGCGAAAAATTCTAATATAACTTAGTGGAATTTTGTAAGAAATTTACACTGTCCAAAGTTTAAAAGAGCTTTTTTAATACGACTTACGGTCTCCACGTCTTTCTTTGCGTCTGCCATGGTCTCCAAATGCCTATGTTGAATAAGGCACCATGGGCTGACGGATTTGCATTCCTACCTGTAATAAAACATATATATATATATATATAATCGAGCAGATTGTCAATTATCAAAGGGGGAAATTGGATCACAATTTCTTCACAGTAGATATATTATATATATTATTGGCATTGAACTGAACATTCCTAGAAAACGTTTATCTAATGCGACTAAAACTGACCCTGCAACCACAAAAATACTAATATGTCCATTACATTAAGAAAATCACATACATATGTAGAGATATATAATTACAAATTAAATATCTATTTTTCGTAGTGTCAAATTATAGCAAAGTCGGTAAGGAGCTGATCTCAATAATAAATTATGCATATCCATTTTTCACTTAGTCAGTCATCCATTGACGAAAACGCCAGATAATAGCTAGTCTCGATTATTTCAATAAAAAGAATATTATTTTGACTGTATAAATTGCGAATAATAATTCATCGGAAATGTCACTCTTTCTGTTAGAATCTCAGTCTCTATATCGCTTCGCACAATATCTCATTGTACCGAGATTCGGACCTCGGAACATTATCATAAGTATTGTAATATAACTACTGTAATATACTATTATACCGACTGTTTACGCAGCAAATAAAACTCGCTCCTGCATCCATCTTCGACTTCTTCATCATCATCCTCAACACCATGACCTACGACACCTCGACGACTCCCACATTGGTAACCCAAATCGAACCCCACATTGGTGACACCCGACTTTGAAAACAACGCAACTTTCTGATCAACAAATTCAAACTATTCAAGATAATATCGAGGGAATACGTCGGGCCGTACAATGTAACCCACAGTTGCCTGGTCATGGCTCCCACACATATATCTAGTGACCTCGCTGGGAATCGAACCTGGAGCCCCCGGATGTAAAGCCACTGCCTTACAGCGACTGCATTAATAATTTTAGTATAACACAATATTTAATTAAGATATATTTTTTAAATAGGTACCCAGGTAAGTGTTTGATTTTTTTGATGTATCAGTTATATCGGTTATGTTCTGGCAGAAGACACTAATTCAAAAAAATGACATAATTAGTTAATTATACCAAAATTTTCCTTATTTCAAACTTTACCGTTTGGAAACCTTATTAATAAATAAATAGTCTTTATTTTAAAATCATACTTTTTACGATTACTTAATAAACTCACGTGATAGACCATTTCAAACATTTTAACAACTTCAAAGTCAAATTACTAAATTAAAAAAACTAGTAATCTCCAGTTAGTGTGTTCTGCCAGAACAGAGACGATATATTTAACATTTAAAACTCGCGGAAAATTCTCGGGGAATCTGGTTGGAAACTACTTCTCTATTTTATTTATGTCACTGTTATAATGTCTAATTCTAATAAGGGTTCATCCATAAATGAAGTCACACGACTTATATAGTTATAGTATTATTAATATTTTGACCCTACCACCTATATCGAACTTCATCAAAATATATTTAACACCCTATCCAAATCACATTTAAAAAATCCTCCCCCATCCCCCCCACATTTGTTAAAGTGCTAATCGATGAATTTTCCACACAGCCAGAATATAAGCTAACTATAAATGCAATTGAGAAAGCATTCGACACGCTTATATCTTCGCAATATGCGTTAGGTTAGAGTAAGATAGAATTGCTAAGACTAAATTACATTTATTACCACGTTTTTATTAGCTCGTATTCTTATCTGTGCAGTACTAATTTTTTCTTGTGTGTCCAGTACATTTTTTTTCTTGTTTGTCCAAGATTTGTATTGGACGATTGAAGATTTTTAACTAACTCCTCGACTAGCTAGACGTTTGAAACTTTTAAAATATATTATAACACGACGACAATGCATTCTTTTAATACTTTTAGCCATTTTTAAGCAGAATTGAATTCATTTTCAGTTAATTCTGTTTTGTATGGAAAGTTATTATTGTTGGTTGCTAAGGGGGTCCTAGCAACTAAATTATTAATATATACGTGCGTTACTATGGAAATCAATATGAAATGCCAAAATGACATTTTAGTATTCTATATTTATTCAGTATTTCAATCAAGTACAATAAAAAATAATTATTAATACATAGAATTGTCAAGTTTATATTATGATTCAACAGAAAGTTTAAAAACGTGGTAAATAAAAAGTTATTTTTATCTTGTAATTATTTTTTATACACGTCGCCGGTAAATATTGATCTGGATGACTAGGCATTAAAAAAATGCGAGCACGTATTGCTGAAATTTATTGTTTTTGTGTTAAATATAAAGTTAGTGGTAATTATTTTTAAGATAATTTAGTAGAAGATAAGGTTAACTATATTGTGTTTAAATTTGGTAGTCGTACTGAGAAGCAACATGATGGTATAACGTTTCATAGTTAAGTTAATAATAATAAAATTGAGGTTATACTGTGCGTTATATGCAAGAAACGCCGCTTCATTTTGCCGAATAATACCCACTCTCTTTATATTATTAATCTTATGCTTGAATCCTTTTCTGCCATTTGTTAATCAGTGTAATGGTCTTGACCAATTTACATTCGTATAAATCCCTTCGCTCAAATTACATAAACCCGTTTGATTCACAGCATAATATGCAGGTAGGTTAAATTAATGTTTGCGAAGAAGGAATGAGCACATTGTTCTAGCTCGCTGTGATCTATATTGACTTTCTGTTAGAGAGCATAATATTGAGCTCTGACCACTAGGCCACGAAGCCATTCGCTGTCCCATTAACCTGTCCTTAATCCAAAGTGTGTAGACAACTTGGTGGAAAATATGCTAATAACGTGAACATTTATGCAGTAGCGGCATTGAAAAGTGAGATAACATTATTAGATACGTACATATAAGTGCTGTGTGTACGGAAGCCCTACCCCGTAGACCGCTGGGATTAAGGTGAACTTAGCATAATGTAATATGTCTACACATTTACTGGAATAATATTAATACTTGGAGCATTTAGTAAGTTTATTTAAGTAGATTTATAAACTACGCGATCTATCATTGGGTAGGTAGTAAATCACCATTCCTTCTCGAAGACTGTCATATTGACATCCAAAAGTAACAGGGTTACACGTAAATTGTGCGTAAAACATTTCACCGTTGCACAGTTTGCCGTGAGCTTTCTATCGGAAAGAGATGACCGTATAATATTTATTTTTCTGACCATGTCCGATCCTAATAGGATCATATGGACCTCCACAGAGTGGAGGTTTGTATTGACAGATTTTTTTTACGAGAAATGGATGTCAGCCACTTGCTCAACCTATTAGGTCCATTACTCTACTCTGTGGAGGCCCATATGATCCTATTAGAATCGGACATGGTCGAAAAAAATGGATATTTAAATTTTCTAGAATTAGAGAAACTTAATTGTTTAAATTTATATTTGACATTTTTAAATGTACTAAAATTGATTCATATGAATTAAAATAAAATAAAATAAATAAAACGCAGGTATAAGTATACTATCAAATTGGACCATTTATAGTAATATTTAATAAATTGTGATAATGGGACTAAATTTAATAATAATGAACGAATGAATAAAAATACGAGATTCGAAAAATGATAATGGGGTCAGGGGATGAAAGAATTAAAACAGTATAGTAAACAGGTCTTAGTATTTGAGCTGTGGTTTTACACAAATTGAAAAACAATATGTGTACTTGTCAGACCCAGGATTCGAACCTGGGACATGTGTGTATAATACACGGTCTCCAATTGTATTAGATTCAATATGAACATTAATTCAATTTTCATAGCTGATTTTGGCAAAATTCATGAATTCGATAATGAAAACCTAACCTAACCTAACATAACAAATAATCCAGTATATCGGCTATTTTCAAAATGTGTTTGCTACTGGCTTCCTGTAAAGTGTAAACCGACAAGAACCGTTTTTTATTTAGACATGAATTTTATGTCAGTACTATACGACCCAAAGAGGTTGGACGGTCTTTAATATACGGCCATATATTCCCGATACAACATTTCACGGTAAAGTGTGATATGGAAAACTGCATACGTACAAGTTTCCGGACACGAAGTGGCAGATATCTTAACAGACTTTCTTTGAGGATTGTTTATTATTTTGTTAATCATTCGTTCAGAGTATAAAATACATTCGCATTACTGTTTTTAAATATCATAATTATGACTGCGAGTGTTGTAGTTTGTGATTGGTCGACTTTTATATAATATTCGAGAATTCGATTTTCAATTTCTGTGAATAATTTCCTTTCGAGAGCTTTTATTCAGGGATTTTTTGTCAATGACATTATAGTAGGTAATTTGCCTTTTAAATTTCGTGATTAATTTGCAGACCAAAATAATTACAGTTTAAGTAATATTAACATAAATAACGGTTACTGCTGCACATTCAAATGTTTTGTTTTAAAATTCCGATATTCTGTCATTAATAATTTCTCGAGAATACAGAATCTCGAAATATCCCAATAAGTTTCCACTATAATCTATAATTGCAGCCGTTTATTCACTATTTAGTCTCACAAGGTTATACCTATTAGAAAATAAAACATACAGTCATTACTCTGTGCACAATGGACGACATGAACTCTTACAGCAATCCCAACAGTTTTTTTTTACCAGAATGGAGTATCAACTATTCACTCAACCGCTCTTATTAAAAGAGTAAATACGAAGTAGGTATCGAGATATAAAGAAAGAACATCACAAACATGACTAGATCTACAAATCACATTTGTGGCGGTTTTAAATTTACTGACAGGTTTGGAGGCTCCCTTTCAAAAAAAAAAAATATTCGTGCGATAATCGACCATTGAGTGTTACAAAAATACAGTGATTTTTGACGATTTTCCTACACGTTGTATGACTCGATTGATTGTTTACCGTTAGATTGTGACAACTAACTTTCTGACGGAGTTGCCGCCTTGTCTGCTTAATAAGGAATCACCAATTAACATAAGTGAATTTCATCGAGCACTGACGCTGATGCGATTCGCTGCTGACTAGATAATGATTTTTTTAATTACCACCAAATGCACGTTAATTACATCGATCAGCCGCCTGGTCATTATGCGCCAGGTGCGTCTTCAGCGCCCAAAGTATCAAAAAAAAATGTTTCAACACACTGTTTTCGAATCTCTCGTTGTTGAGAGCATAACTCATTTGAAAAGTTATTTTTATATTATTATTTTATAATATTTCCAGTGATCCCCTCCATATAGCTCAGCGATGGCGAACCTTTTTATGCGTACGTGCCAAAATATTCGCAAAAATGAGTGGCGTGCCAATGGCTAAAATTGGTGCGTAAATTATAAATTAGGAACACCATGATGTGCCTATTAGTAGTATTAATTGGTTATTATATATTTTTATTTACACCCTGCCGTCTCCATAAAGTGATAAAAGTACAAATTAAATTTAAAAAAAAACAACTTTAAATGAGGTATTTGTTATTATGCAATAATATGACACATATTAGTGAAATCTCGATTAAATGCGATGTTTATTGTTATACTAGTGGAAAATTTTACTAGTTAAACACACATATTCATTATAAAAACTGAGAAAAAACCTCAACAAATAGGTACGATATTTCGAATACGAATACAGCCACACAAAAATATGAGACTAGTGAGAAAACTGATAACAAGCGATTTACATCAGATACTTTTATATATCTTTATATATATAAATATCTTTAGATTTGCATACTTATTTTATGAGAAATTTAACAACTTAAAAACGCTCCACTGGAAATCTATTTAAATGAGACTTATTATACCTACATATACAATTAGAACCTATGACCACCCAAAAAACATGTTCTGGTGACAAACTATTTAACCTTATCACTGCCAGCCAATGTTTACAAGGTGGACACTATTGTAGGCCAGCTATTTTCGGAATAAAATAAATGCTTTAAAAATATGAAATAGGAACGGAATGATAAATATTTGTGAAAACTTAGCAACACAACATGTTTATCAAGTTTATCGTGAATATTTTCACACTAAAATGATAAATATTGTTTAGAAAATATACACAGACTGTTTATTCAGAAGTTATCACGTTTACAAGAACCCGCGAATATATTCGTCCGTGGCCTGACGCGACATACATGCTTTGGCGAGTTAATTCGTCCGTGGAACGGATCATGTTAAACCAAATGCTTGTTCATATTATTACAATGACGGCCGTCCGACCGACTGCAGCGCAATATTACAAGTATGATGAAGAATAGCCAACATTCTTTTTTTTTAAATGCAAATTGATTTCATCTATGATTCTTTCGCGTGCCATAGGTTCGCTACCGCTGATATAGCTGAAGGTAATGTATAAGTGTGTAGCGTCCTTATCTTTAAAATAGGTAAGAATCTTCAACTAACAATTTATTAATTATGTGAATTCAAACTTCTACACATTCTACACGGTTCGTTAAGAGCATACTTCAGTGAAACGGCAAATAATTTTCAGCTATAATAGGTGGAACGTAATTTTGCATGCGTTACCAGTCGGAGAGCGATAGTCGACCTGTTCACACGTCAATTTGTTTGTGATGGCGTCAGCGGAATTAATTCTTAAATCGTGTAAAGATGACTAAAAAATGATACGTTTTTACTCGAAAAACAAAACATGTCAATGAATATATTATTATTATTATTACTTAAATAACAATAAACATAACATTAAATGGACGCATGTTGAATTTTTATGACAAATTATGTTTGTTCGTCACGCGTCGTTTGCACAATCTGTGCGTTGCATAGTCACGATCGTTTTAGACCGTTCCTCAGCTGAAGTATAACCTCAAATAATGAGCTGAAATTAAATATAAATTAAGACGTTTTAAGGGTTTATGGTATAAGAATGAATCATAATAATGTTGAACAATCGTGTAATTTGAATGTCGTGTCAGTTCTAGTTGTCGCCGAAACTATAATATTGGTAAACAGCCGGTGTGACGATGGGTATGATAATAATATAGAACTAGTAAACAAGAGGTGCTGTGAACAAATCCTATCGAGCCAACGACATAATAACGCTTACTGACTGAGAACAGTATGACTACATACATTGTACCAGGTTAAATAAATATAATAATATACTTATTTAACAATCATTATTTATTGACACACAATGGGGGGTTTTGGTCCGAGAATTTAAAAAAAACGTTTTATATATTTATAGACAGGTATTGATCAATTCAAACACTTAATAATTAAAGGAAATTATCGGAAAATTGTTTTTAATTAAATGCTACGTATTTTCTTGCTAGATACCTTAGCATTGCACTTCGCTTTCGTTTGAGGTTTATAAAAGTTTTTCTTTTGTGCTATTTCCCACTTTTTGAATGGGAGTTCTAGAGGCAATGGCAGATTAAACCACTCTAAGGTGGAAACTAGGTTCCCACCACCACCTGGCATGTATGTAAAGCCGTGGATATGCACGGCCGCCTTCCATGACGCTATAAACGTGTCTAAAAGAAGTGATTTTACGTCCCGAAACGGCGCTTCACAGGACTGACGCTACAACCATGCACCGTAGGGCTTAAAGAAGGAAGTTAAGAAAGGAATTTTATCTGCTCCCATAGCCTTTGGCACTTTGGCCACCTCCTTTAGAAACTACCTCCACCCAGAGGGAAATCCAACCCCGTCGATTTCCAATTTTGTCTCAAATATCCTATGTTGCAATGCAGCCATTCCAGCAGTAGAATATGATCGGATAAAAATTCCTTCACTGTTTCGAGAAAGTGGGTACCAGCAGACCCGAATTTATTCTTTTGACGAGATTCGAAATTTGATATTGGTTTTTTGATTTCTCGATCGAATTCGAATTATCTGTTCATATCATCACTAGAAAAAATCTTTTTTTAGAAAAAAAAACACCCGACTGGACTTTTTCTAAAAAAAAAGATTTTTTCTAGTGATGATATGCATGAGATGTTTTCAAATTATCTATGTATGTTCAATATAATATAGAAATAGAATGTTACATTCTCAAATCTTATAAATTATTCAATTAATTAAAGAAATAGATTAATAAATACGTAGTTTTACACAACAAAATATATCACTAGTGTTATTGTGTGTTATTACTGCCATCTTTAATAATACCTAATTATTTTTAGTTACATGATATAATTCTAGGAAATCGTTACTTTCATAGCTTTTATTTTACGTGTATCATGAGGGGCCTCAAAATCAAAGAGTGCCTCGGGCATATACGTCGTTAAACCTGCCACTGGGATGCGGTAAACATTACAAACAAACAAACTAATAATATACTAATTATTGATTGAAAATAATTAACGTGTTTGTCTCACCTAGTAGTATTCAAACCTTGTACCCTTGTTGTATTAGTCAATGAGTGCAACGGGCTACCTCTGTACCATAGCCTACTAAAGGGTCGGATGATTTGTTACAGGGGTTCATACGTTCCTCTTGAAGTGGATATAATAAAAACCATGTCACATTATATATTATATATCTAGCAATACTTATTATTTATGGTGTTTACACAGTGGAATCTCCTTTGACACTGAGGCTTGGGATCCTGACAAATATTTTTGTAAAATTATATAATGTGAAAATGGTAAACTAAACAGGCATCTAAAACACACAATTAGTAATATCAATAAGTAAACATACCGATATCCGGCAGAACAGCAAACAATACACTGTTTTTCAGTTATCAGTCGCTTTTTATTCAGTGTGCTTTATCTAATTAGCAACCCCTAACAACAATCAGTTCAAGTGAAAGCGTCATCTATTGTACAAGCATAAGGGATGGAAACTATTTTTACTTTTTTCATTTACCATTTCTTTCATTCGAATGAATAATTCACTAGATTTTGAGAATGTAACTTTCCATATTATATTGAACATACATAACTTGAAAACATAATAACCAGGGAAATCAGAAATAATGGGAACTGAAATACATTACGGGTAAGGCGAAGCAGGTAACCGACTCGAGTAAGGAAGAATCCGTGTTAAACTTACACACGTGTCAAGAATACGTTTTACGTCGAATACTGAAAGCTGCTCTCGGTTTATGCATTTACGCTCATTTAATGTTGGTGCATAATGCGTGCTTCATTTTCGTAGGACACTCACACATTCAAAAGCCTGCTTCAACATGCGGCGTATTGAATATAGCCTATCCGTATTCTATTTATTATCTGTTCTGTGATAATAACGCAATTTGATGTCATGTCATGTATGACCTACTAGTTTAAATTGTCATCATCAGATAGGAGGCTCGTAGCATAATTGGTTAATGCACGGATTGGCGCGACACCAATGGTTATACGGGTTCAAATCCCGTCGATTTTCGTATTTTTTTCAAATATATTTTTTTCTAGTTGGTAGGTATATATCTGAGGTGTTTTCAAGTAATGTATATTTTTACTTTACATCACCAAAACATGCGTAATTACCACCGGTGGTTTTCTTTGACGCATATGACGTAAACGATTCGTCATTATATATACAAAGGGACCTTGAAACAGTTCGAATCGGTCATGCAATTAATAAGTTATACCAAGATCTTAAAAAAATGCATGTTTCTCAGAAGTTGAGTGGGTATAAAATATCGTGTCCGGAAACTTGTACGTATGCAGTTCGCCGTATCACACTTCAACGTGAAGTGTTGTAGGTATCGGAAATATATGGCCGTGTTCTAAAGACCGTCCAAGCTCTTTGGGTCATATAGTACTGACATAAATTTCATTTCTAAATAAAACATGGTTCTTGTCGGTTTACACATTACAGGAAGCCAGCAGCAAACAAATTTTGGAAGCTTGTACTAGTAGGTACATCAATAAAAATAGCCGATATACCGGATATTTGTTCGGTTATATGAGGTTACGCTAGGTTAGGTTTTCATTCTTGAATTCATGAATTTTGCCAAAATCAGCTATGCAAATTGAATTAATGTTCACAATGACATCCCGTGGGGGTAGGTAGGCAGATTGAGCGTCGCTTGGGTGCGGCAGTGACTTGAAGAGCGGCAAATCGAGGATAATTATTTGGAATATATAGAAATAGCTACCGAAGCTTAGTAATAACGTATTTATAATAATATATTTCCATTTAAAAAATCAGCTCACTGGTTTTATCGGGTTAGCGATATCTAGTTTACTTCCGTTGCCCTTCGACGCACCTACTAGGTGACCAGAAACGGCACGTGCAGATTTTCGAATAATTAGTCTGATATTTTATTAGTAATGTATCCATACAACACATTTCTTAGATATTGGACTCATGAAGGATGATAAAAATACTCTATAAAAAATAAGGTGGCTTTTTGGTGCTGCCTAGGGGCGGCATTTTATCTAGGGACGTCTCTGAATGTTCATATTGAATCTAATAAAAATGGAAACCGTATACGGTTATCTCTTTCCGATAAGAAAGCTCACGGTGAACTGTGCCACGGTGAAATGTTTTACATGTAATCAAAATATACAATAGATGTCTCAAAGGGAGATTTATGTGAAAATAGCTGTACCTAATGATAATATTTATATACTTACATAGTTAGATAGTTTTTTTTTTTAATTCAATTTAAAATACTATTCACTACCCATTCTCTCTATTGTACAGTCAGAATTCGTCTAGGTACACCTAATACCTACATGATTCAACAAAATTGAAAACGTGCAATGGAAAAGTCTGTAAGCCGTCTGACACTATTTACCTACGCATACCTACGAGACGAATTATAATTATTTTGTTATCGATAAAATATATATTATATCACCTGTAGGTATGTCTTAATCCAAATAATATATTTTTTACTCCATCTAAGCTAGCTATTCCAGTCAGTGACGTCCCGTGGGGGTAGGCAGATTGAGCATCGCTTGGGGGCGGCAATTACTCGAAGGGCGGCAAATCGATGAATTCATTTGGCTTAATATATAGAAATATCTAAGTGAGTACATAAACTTAATAATAACGAAAATATCTTTCCATTGAAAAATTCAGCTCACTGGTTGGAAACAAAATGTATTAATTAACTAACATAGAAGATTTAACAGGACTGTAATTTTTGTCGGGTTCGCGATATCTAGTTTACTTCCGTTTCCTTTCGACGTCCTTGATAATGACACGTGCAGATTTAGCAAATAGTTACAATCTGACTTATTAACCAGTGCGCACGGAAGTTGCGTTGGCAGAGTGCAGAGCGTCCCACCTACCGCTCCTAGTCCACGATGTTAGTCTGTATCGAAGGTCGTGCCGTCATTATATCGATTACCTATCGATTTAATAATTCCTAAACCTTTGCGATCTTAAGCTAAAAATATCATTACCAATGTTGCTAAGTTGTGAAGTTGCGTAAGTTGTGTAAGTAAAGTTGTGTAAGTTGCAATGTTGTGAAGAAGAAATCCACTGTATAACCAACGCCAAAATATCCCTACATTTGGGGAAATTTTTTTTAAGTTTAAATTAAATTTTGTATGTTTTAGTCGTAAGTATATATTTTTTTAGTAATATATCCATACAACACATTTCTTAGATACAGGAATCGTGAAAGGATGATAAAAAATACTATTTAAACAAATGAGGATGCATCTTCCCGCTGCTTAGGGGCGGCTTTTTGTCTAGGGACGTCACTGATTCCACTTACATAAAATGTATTCAAATGCGAAACCCAATCGCCATTAGACTCTTTGAAACCAGATTTTGTTTATCGGTCGGGCCACAAAAAGGCAAACAATACTTGCACAATTTCTTCAAACCATTGTGTTTTCATTTACATGACAAACTGTAATGCATATTCTTCTTCTTCTTCGGCCATATCCGCCCCTCAGTTGTAGCATATGGACACCACGACGCGCCTCCAAGAATCCCTGAAGCTCGCCAGTCTTCTTGCATCGTTCCAGGTCAACCATGGCTCGAAATGACCGGAGCGCCGTTCCTGTTCATGAAATCACAATTATCGCTTCGTGTCGTGGAAAAAAAAGTTGACTAGCTAAATAGGCCATATTATATAATATTTAGATAACTGTGTAATAATTATCGAGCGCTCCGATTCATAAAATTTTCCATTTCGAGCGCTGGGTCAAACCACTGGCGTGGCGAGAAACCGCATTTACATATAAATGAACGCAACACTCGTATGTCCACGTTTGAACGCGCCCATCCAGTTATGTGTAAATGCGGAACCTCGCCACGCCGGTGGCGTCACACAGGTGTCCCGTGTGAAACGGGTCCGCCGTATACACTCTATACATAGTGTTTAGCGGCGTTCCAGGACGTCGGAATCCGGTTGGCTTGAAGAACAAGCAAGCCAGGTTGAAGTTCTCAGGTCCAACGTCGCTTCTTCACTCTCAGCATGATGTTGAGGTTGCTTGGTGCATTTTTTAATCTCCTCGTTACTCCTAAAGTCATTCGCACACCCAGTATCCGTCTCAAACATCTGTTATAAAAGCTCAGTATACTGTTGCTCTGAGCCTTCGTAAGATGCCATGATGCATATCATATATATTGTGTTGTTTGTGTTTCCTGATACAACTTGCACACAAAATTGTCAATAGGTAACTATCGGTTTTGACCACCCCTACCAGTGGTGTAGTGGAGACGAAGCACGTGAGCTCGGCGCTCCGGCATTTTTTTTCAAAATAGAGCGCGACCATAATCATTCCATGAGGTGCAAAAGCTAAGGCGAATAGAGAAATAATTAAGTAAGAATATTAACACTAAATAAATACTGAATAAATATTCTTCTACTGCTACGAGTATTTCCTTAAAAATAATCACTTCTTTTAGTTTGTTTTTATCAAAACTACCCTAGTGAATTCAATATAATATAATAAAGTGAAGGTCACAGACCGTGTTTTCATAAATATTAGTAATTTTTTAAAATGGGTAAAATTATTATTTGCTTTTGAAAAATATCTTTATTTTCATTTTTTAACTAATCCGGCGAAAATTTTCAGATTAAGATCAAATCCGAGACCTTTTTAAATAGGTAGGTACAATTGTTTCTCTCCTCCTCTCTCCTGTGTTTTTTCCTCCAAAGGAATTTAAGAGTTTCATTGCAGGTAAGTAAAAAATAATATTTACTTTTTTTCCAGTCACAATCATTCGAATTCTCGAGATTCATATTGATGATTTCTTGATAAACGAAAATAATTCTCGAAATTTGAGAAAAAATATTTCTTGAAATATTCGAGCACAACCTCTAGTACAATACTTCTCAAACTGGGGGGTTACATCTCGGTTGTTCTTTTTACAACTTGAGCATGCATAATAAAAATTACCTACCGATTATAAATATTATGATTTTTCTAATATTTCAATTAGTAGGATTTTTGGGGCCGCGAAAAGTATTAATTAGCCCAGGTGCTCTTCAAAATGTAAATTCGCCAATGTGTAGATTTCAACTAATATTTTTACAAGAAGTCATATTATAATAACTAATGCTATTTTTTCGATATTTATACATTTTTGTCTCATTTTAATGACTTACTTATTATATTAAGTACTTATAACAAATCGATGTTGATTATTATAGTAATATAAAGAAATATCAGATTAATTTTATTTCATAAATAATTACTTATTGTTTTTACAGAACGTACCTATTTACTCAATTATTATTGTACATCGGCAATTAATAAGTTTTTATATTTTTGATATTATAGAATGCCCCCGATCCATTGACGAGATATTGTGTAATGTATTTTTTGGCTCGTCGTTATTTTCATCGTTTGAAAGTGTTTCACTAGGAAAATATATTGACATACCCAAAAACACAATATTTCTTGACAATGGATTAGGGCAAGAAGGTCGTGATCGGGATAATTATTATTTGTAAAAAAAATGATTGAATATTTTTTTCGCTTTATAAAATTATTGTCTTTGGTTAAATTTTAAATATGGCTACATTGCCAACTCATCTGTCAAAATTTTCTACTAATCTCTGCTCTATGGCCCAATTTATCCCTGATAACTGATTGCAGCCGCAGTGCCGCGGAGGCAAATTTTTCAATAGTAATTAAAATATAGTCCGGTTTGTCGATTTGGCAGGTCTTTGACACTGCCAATGATAAGACCCAACCTCCAAATAAAAAGTCACCGCACTCAACAAAACCAGTTTGATTTGACGTTTATTGAAAACAACCCAATATAAAGCATTCCTTATTGTATTTTAAAATTAATTGACGATGGATCTCCACAAACCAGTAGATCCCAACAAGGTGAGAACACGTAGGAAATTTAACATTAAATACTGTCATACATTCATTATTTTTTATCCAATGTCTCTGTCAATGTAGAGGTTATTTTGATAAAACTTATATTACAATTTCTTTCATTATTTACAATATTTTTATTTGTAATTATTGACTAGCTAATCAATTCGTTCATATTATTACGTTTTTCATGATTCTTTTGTTACTGAAAACACAAGTACATTGTGAATGCCAGTATTTACTCTTCTTCTTTTTCGGGTGCCTTGTCAGAAGGCTTGTCATATCGAATAAGAGAAACATCAGTACCTTTTAAATATTTTTGAAACTTTAAAAATATTATTAAGTACCTATACAATAAATTGTATTTCATGATGATTAAACACAATGACAGAAGCATATTATGCAACAATGTCCGGTGGAAGTAGGTGGTTTTTCCATAAACAATATAGCTCCAGTGTCTTAACACAACCTACTGGAAGCCAGAAACAAATGACAATCTGTGGCGAAGGACCACTACAAGCAGCGGGCTTTGCACTGCAGGTTTTCATTTGTTTCTGTGTTTCAGTGGGTTGTGTTGGGTTTTAGATCTCAATTAAAACATGTCAACGTAAAAATTCCAGCGGCCACCATTGTTTTATTTGATTCTGTCAATAGAATCGGCATTTAAAAATACCAACAAGGCAAAGAGTATGGATACTCTTGATTTACCGACTTGTAGGGAAAGTTGACAACCATATCTTTTAATATAATTAATTAAGTACCAAAGATGTTGTGAAACAATGTTTAAAATTCCATAAATTATTAAATTACCACATTTAAATATCATGTTCATTATATCTAATGGCCAGGTAATGCAAACGCACCGGTCGCGTTGTTAGCACTAAATGAGTTAATAGACTATTGACATTTACAGCAGTTTACGATAGCCTATTATTACAATATGGGTAAAATAATTTGGGTAATAAAAAGTTGAAATTATTTTTTTTCCGTAGGATATTTATAATAAAAAAAAATACTATTTTTGTTTACTCTAATAGTATGTACGTAGCAAAATACATCTGTTTTTTCATGGCCATGTCCTGTTTTATCAGGTTTAAAATAGCGCTTGGATATGTCATTATGGACTTACTGTTTATTATTCAATGTATTTCATCACATATTCTATTTAAGTCTATACCAGGGATGGCGAACATTTAACACGCACACCATTTTTGTTGACAAAGTTCAAATTTTAGTAGATTTCTATACTTAATTTATATACTGATGTTTTTAAAATTTACTTGATCTGGCAACGCTGGCTTATTTTATCAGCATTCAAACAGATTGCATGACAAATAATATTTTTAAATCGACACACCTTTTTAGCAATATTATGTCTGTGAAAAAAAAATAGTAATGTTGCAGAATGTGAATTGAACTCATTGCCCAAAACGTTTGATTCAATGGAAACTGATATTTTGGACCATCTTTGGATAAACATAATATGACTGCGAACAACTATTTTGATATCAATAATTTGTTTCAAACAAAAAGTAAAACCGTAACGGTTTGATTGAACTAACGTGTAGGGTTCCCTTAACGAAATCACTGCTGACTTGTTAATTAATATTTAATTACCATATTTAAATATCATGTTAATTATATCTAATGGCCAGGTAATTCAAACGCGCCAGTCGCGTTTTTAGCACTAAATGAGTTAACCATGTATTTATTTTTCAATTATCTTTGGTGAGTGGGAAAATTAACTCCAGAAAAACAAGAAATATCTCTTTAAATAATATAATACTTAATCTTTGGTAAATTTTCAATTAACCATTATATTTAAAAAAAAAAAAAAAAAAATATTTTGATTATCTGACATGTGACTATTTTTTTCAAGATTTTTCCGTAAAATCTAACACACTTATAGAAAAAGGTTCGATATCCCTCCTCTATACAGTTGGCTTCCAAAAAATATTGCTTAAAAATAAAATCTTAGTTAGAAGTGTACCCTATATTACGATGAAATATAATATGTTACAAGTGGACTCAATAGCAAAAATACATTCAGTTGTTTTTGGTACAGTGTATTTTACTTAATACGGAATGTATATATTTTTATTTTGTCTACGTTAAAATATGTTTATTGCAACAGTATTCAAAGTGTGCTCGCCACGATAATCCTCAATAAAAATATAGATGATCCTGATTCAAAACACTGATAGATTCGTATGAACTAAAAAATTAACTGCTTTTCCCTTACCACAGATATAATGCACAGAGGTGAAGTTGGATGTGTCTTCACTTGCAAACGGCCAAAAAAACTATATATTATTGTGATTCTGAAGAAAAAAAATTCGGTACTGTTCGGTTATCAGGAATACAGCGGAAAACACATTTTGAAAATACCCGATATACTGGATTATTTGTTAGTTTGGGTTAGTTTAGGTTGGGTTAGGTTAGGTTTACCTAACAAATAATCCAGTTTATCAGCTATTTTCAAAATGTGTTTTCCGCTGAATTCCTGATAACCGAACAGTACCAAAAATTCAATTGCCACACACTATAGGGTGCTGTGAAACGATAACTGCTGGCCAATTACTCTACTCCCTACGTGAAAATGATTGTATCGAAATGATTCTAATTTTATTTACATGAACACATACATTACAAATTGTAAGTTTAGATGCACACGATATGACACGAAAAAATAATAAAACAACATTGTTTAAATAACATTATACCTAGGTAAATAAAACAGAATTGAAAAAATATAATGAAATACCAGATAGCACTCCGAGTAGCCCCTTACTTAGGAATTTATAAAACAACGTCCACCTAAACTCAACTCAGGCAAGTGGAATATATCAATACGAATATTGTATATACGTTATTGACACTTATGCTTTGAATACATTATCATCACGTTACGTGCTGTCACAGTAAGTTGCTGCTACGGAGAAACTATGTTTAATATCGTTTCTCTTGGTACGTATTTAAAATGATATCAGACTGATGCTCCCATCCAGTGGTACATTTTGAATCTTTAAACGAACATTGTCAGTTTGCAAAATCTGCCGAAATGTCCAGAACAACAATAAAGTCACCTCACGCGTATCGCGCTACATCGCCAACCGCACTACTCAATGAACGTTTTTTATTATGTCTATACATTTTCGACTCACGTCAAAACGCGTTCTCTTTATTTTTATTTTTCTCTCTATGTATTTTCTATTAAATTATTATCTATGATCTGCTGGTTGGGTTCTGTTCAAAATATTATGTATGGATGTAATATCGCAAGTAATTTTAACATACGCACACGTAGAAACTGTTAAAATTAATTGAAATTACCAAAAATAATGAATAATAATTCAAAACACTAATAAATTAGTGTTGGCACATTCCATCATTGAATTTATAGAGATACTTAGTGATCATTCAAAATATTCTGCGGAATGATGAAACCATAGACTAAATTTGTCGCAGTGACAGCATGTGACGTGATCATAATGTAATCGCAGCTTTAGTGTTCTTATGTCACAGAATCCCATAGTGTGTGCAGGTACCCCAATCATAATGGAAAGAATAAAACACAGTCAATGTTTTCATCCTGCTCTTTCTTATATCAATGCCTTACGCTTCTCTTACTTCTCTCTGATTTGTAATTACTGTTAAGTGATGTTGTGTCTTATTTTAATTTTCAGACGTTGGACGAGCTAACGTCGGAAGAAAAAATGAGGTGAATATTACATTTGTCTGTATTTGTGCTTTTCTCTATCTCTAATCTGGCTTGATTGTCTACATTATAAGAACTATGGTCAGTGACTGACTTAAATGGCATTACTACCGCATGCCATTTCAACGCCATCTAATGTTTGACTAAAATAAGTGTTGCCAGAACATTATTTTAACAAAGAAGATACACTCAAAAAAATACCTACATATTTTAAAAAAAATGTTAAACTAGGGTCGTGTTCCAAGATTATGAGGGTTTTCAAATAATGTACATCAGTAGCGAAGAGTGGAAACAGGCTGTTAAGATCTGCCGTAAATAGTGCACATTAAACTTTGTTACTTTCCAAGATTTATTATTAAAAAAAATTTTGCTGATCGATGTCTGATTATTCACTTATGGCTATACCTCAGTTGAGGCATGATCTAAAAAGATCCTGGCTGGGCGATGCGCGGATTGCTGGTCGCGGGTGCAAATGACGCATGTCGAACGAAGTACAATTTGTCATATAAATCCAACATGCGTCCATTTAATGTTCTGTTTATTGTTCTATTAGTAACAATAATAATATATTCATTGACATGTTTTTTTCTTCAAGTAAATCGGTAACGTTTTTAGTCATCTTTACACGATTTAAGAATTAATACCCCCGTCGCCATCATGAAACAAATTGATTTGTTCCCGGCTCGACGTTCGCTCTCCGAATGCCAGCGAGTCCAAAATTTCGTCGCGCCTATAGTTGAAAATTATTTGCCGTTTCACTGATGTATAGTAACAATAGAATTTTCATGATGTATTTTTTGTATTCGCATTCAAACTGTTCAATGTGTGTCTGTTGTAATATAAAATTAAAAAACTAATTTAATAAAATACTATTTATAGAAATAATAGTTTTTCTGCGTTAGTGGTCCCTGAAATATTTCTCTTGTTTTTACCGGTACACATGTGTAAAAAAGTTAAATAGTAAGACCGTGATGTCAATAAGTATGTGTCCTTTGCATGAATCTTATGAATGAAAAAATTCACTATCTATAGTAACATCAATCATAATATCTAGATAATGAAATACTCATCACAATAACAGTTGGCATAAACTGACATTAACTAAACTTATCAGTTAATATTATTAGATTATAATGTATAGTCGATATCAAACCTTTCGATCAAGCGATTCACATATTATAATCTCTCAATTGAATTAACATTCCTCGCATACATAACTATTTATAATTTTTTTTTTTTGTTATTGTTATGCTTTGAAAATCGCTCTTCTATATTCTGGGTCTATGACATGTGTCAACACGCCCGTGCCTGCGTAGACTTATTATTACATAATGAATGCGGATAGAGTTGGGTATTTCTCGAAATGATGAAATTTTCAATTCTCGAGATTCAGGATTTCCAGAAAAGAATTCTTGAGATTTCTCGAGATATTGGGGAAATTTAAAAAAAACTGTAAAAATCCTCAAATCAGTGTAAGAACAGACAAATTCCAAAAAAATATGTTTTTTTTTTTTATCTATGTAAGAAAACAAACAAAATAGAAGTAGGAAAACAAAAATAATTCAAAACATTACTTATTAAAATAGGATTTGAAAAAATACAGACTGTCAATCCATACAAATGTCAAAAAAAAAAAATCCATCCGATACAAAATTCCCTGATGTTGCAAAAATTGTGTTTCCTGTCCACTTTTTTCATATAGAAAATGGTTTTTTCAATTATTATTTGATAATAAAGAAATCCCGAGAAAAGATTCTCGAGATCTGGGATTTCCTGAAATGTTAAAAATTTCAATTCTCGAGATTCGGGATGGAAAATCTCGAAAATTTCTCGAGAATTCCCATCAGGAAATTCCCGAAACCCAACTCTAGATGTGGATGTCTTTGAAAGGATCTGTGGAACTAAAATTTCCCCTTCTTTTTCGTGAACATATCTCACTCTCAGCTTCTGCTACTATTCTTTACGTTAGAAATGGCTGCCACATCATATTTTTTATAAAAAATATAATCTGTTAAAAAATACTCTCATGAGTGGGTCAAGATCCTCGATGGATTGCGGAGCCAATTGAAAAAAAAATTGGCATCTCAAACGTATAGAATAAGCCAGTCACAACAAGCGTAGAGACAATCTGATTTGTTTTTGAATCGTTAGGTGTAATAATTATTATTTGTTGGCGATAATTGCTCACCACAGAATGAATGTTTTTTCAGGTTAGAGCATCAGAAGCTACACGAGCTGCACAAAGGCCACGATGCCATGCATATGGAGATGGTACTCATTCTGATTGCCACCATGTTTGTTGCTCAAATATTCCTTGTCGAGTGGAAGAGAAGACACTACAGATCTTACTCGGTAAATATATTATACATTTTTATTGACCATGTCCGATCCTAAGAAGATCATATGGGCCTCCACAGGGTCGAGGCTTTACGTCAAGAGATTTTTGTTTTTACGAAAATGGATGTTAGTCACTTGCTCAACCTATAGGTCTATATTCTGACTCCAAACACGCGATGAAAAATAATATGTGTATTTGCCAAACCCTGGATTCGAACCCAGGACCCCGGACATTATAGGCCAATGCATTAGTCGATTGGGCATCGTGTTATATACCATATTATACGTCATACTACTTGTTAACCCATTGGTGACCGAATTTATTTTTGTATATTGAATACAAAATTGACTTCTATCAATCAAATATTAATAACTCAAAAGGTTGTTTTAAATCATTTGATTTTTTGAACATAAATAAAATAATTACAAGATAAAAAGAACTTTTTATTTACGACGTTTTTAAATTTTCTGTTGAATTATTATGCTCAATATGCTCAAACTTGTACTTGATATGAAGTAAATAAAAAACAAACAAATATAGAATACTGAAATGTAATTTTGACATTTAATTTTGATTTCCATAGTAACGCATGTATATATTAATAATTTAGTTGCTAGGACCACACCCTTAGCAACCAATAATATTCTTTTACTTTTTACGGATTTTTCTGAAATAACTTTCCATACAAAACAGAATTAACTGAAAATTAATTCAATTCTGCCTAAAGATGACTTTCTGGCTAAAAGTATTAAAAGAATGCATTGGCATCGTGTTCTGATATATTCTACAAGTTTCAAATGTCTAGCTGGCCGGGAAGTTAGTTAAAAATCGATTGCAAGATTTGTACTCGACAAATAACCACCGGACAAACAAGAACACGACCTAATAAAAATGTAAAAAGGATGCTTTAATATGATTTCAAAGACAGAAAAGAAAAAAAATATATTTAAAGCGAGATAGGGAGGTTTAAAGTTCAATGAATAATGTAATGTGAAATGAGAAAAGGGCCATGCTCTTCTTTACGCCACTAAAAAAATCGGTCAAAACCGTATAATGTGAAAGGTGCGTAGAGGTTTCAAGAATCTTACACTGAGGTAGATATTCAATAATACGTGCAGCGTATTGAATAAAAGCCCAATTTTTGGCCATTATGAAATTTACATGTTTTACAAAGTAGACCAACGATATGTGGCTTAATTTATTTTCTATTGTGTCATGTCATTCATATGCATAAATCTTAGGCTTGGGCCCATGCCGTAGACTAAAGATATTTAAATTACTTTTGTTGAATGAATTTTTTTTTATGTTATAGCTAGTCACAATGATAGCCATGTGGATAATTCCAGCCGGCTTATGTTTAAAAAACCAATGGTGGCGATTCATCTTTATTTGGCTCGTCTTCACTTGCATAACGACGCTAATCGGCAGAAAAGCAGTACAAAAGCCACTGGAAGGAACCACACCTAGGTAGTAATACAATTCGAGTCAATATTACAAAACTTGTCCGGAAACTTACTTCACTGTGAAATGTTGTATCGGAAATATATGGCCGTATATTAAAGACCGTCCAACCTCTTTCGTAGTTCTGACATAAAATTCATTTCTTAAATAAAACACGGTACACTTTACGGGAAGCCAGCAGCAAACAAATATTGAAAATAGACGATATACTGGATTATTAGTTAGGTTAGGTTAGGTTTTCATTTTTGAATTGATGAATTTTGTCAAAATCAGCTATGACAATTGAATAAATGTTCATATTGAATCTATTAAAATCGGAGACCGTATAGTATACAGTCATCTCTTTCCGATAAGAAAGCTCACTGTGAAATGTTTCACATACAATTTACATGTAAATTTTAATTGGAAACAAACATGTTTTAAAAAGTATATTATAAGTAGACTTTATAAACAGTCTTCAACAATCGAAATTTTTTGCTCGTTCAGTCGATTCCCTACTTTTAATAATGCAGTTTAAAATTATTAAGTTACTGATGGACACCGCATATTGAGATAAATAAAAGATAATGCGGACATGACTGGATCACTTTGAAACGGTGTTGGTGTCATTTGAAAGTAACGATACCAGTCGCCTGCACTGCCAGCAGAATTGGACACCATTCTACCTCGTTCACGGCGGTACTCGATGACTCCTTGCAGTGTCGCGTTTAGTTAGATAGAGACCCGACGCACTGACTGATCACATAATAAAATTTAAGATTTAGATATATTTTAATAACGTGTCGTATCTCTGGCCAGAGCAACTTAAACTTCATAAAAAATTTGATGGGCAATTTACATGTAACCATTACAAAGTACATGTTCAAGACATTCACAACATGAGATGAAATCGTGGGCGTACAGGCAGAAGTCACTAACTCCAGTTTTGACAAAATTGAGATTTTAATGTCATTATATAGAAAAAGTCATGCTGCTTGACTAACATAAGTCACGATTTAAAATTATTGAACATATAAAAAAATAAAAGTAACGAAGAACTCAAAAAATAAAGATTTTACAACCATTTTAAGAAAAACAAAAACTTAAAACATCGATTATCTCAAAACTGTGTATTTGGAGTTAGTGACTCCTGCCTGTACGACCACGAAATATAATGTAAAGACAATTAAGTAATACAATGACAACAGTAAAAATAGATATTGCATATAAATATTAAAAAAACATTAATTTATTTTACGAAAAATTATGTATTAATTCTTGAACACTTTTATTTCCGTAGGCTAGTTTATAAATGGTTCTATTTCCTGTACAAACTGAGTTGTTTCCTGGGCGTGATCGGCTACATTATAATGATGGCGACACTTTTTGGGCTGAATGTTGTGTTTGACAAGAAACCGCATGTGTGGATGGACGTGGGACTCCTGTTTCTCTTCTACGGACTGTACTATGGAGTTCTCGGAAGAGACATCTCGGAAATATGCGCAGATAAAATGGCAGCGCACGTCGGGGTGAGTTGGTCTTAATTACGTCATGTTATTTCATCGACAGTGACAATTACATTTACATATGTTATTTCTTCGTCAAATATGTATATTTAATTCAATTGTTATTTAATAGGTATTAACTACATGGTAATGTCATTGTAACGATTATCATCATTTATGGCACTACAACCCTTGACTGGTTTTGGCTTCCTTCAAAAACTTCCTCCATTCTGGTCGATTCAGCGCCGACACTCTCCAGTTGCTTTGACAGAGCATTCTTAAATCTCCTGTGGTTCAGTCCTGCCATCTCAATTTCGGCCATCCAGATCTTCTCTTGCTCTCGGGGGTTGCGTACAATGCTCGCCTTGCCGGTATATCCTCCGGCATTCTATGCACGTTGACGTGGCTGATCCAGCGCAGTCTGCATTTTCATATGCCACGTGATCTTTTCAATTCAATTCAACTTTTTTTTTAACATACTGTGGACATTACAAATTATAAGTTTAAGACGTTCACAACATGACATAAAACATTATAAAGAAGAAGAAAAAGTAATAAAAGCGATAAAAATAAAAGTATAAAAAGAGAACATAATATAAACGTACAAAAGCAGTGAAAATACAATTATACATCTATAAAAGTTCAAAGAAGTACACCGAGTTTGCTAAGAAGACCCTATTTTAAGAATTTATAAAACAGTATCCCCCTAAACTCACTCTCACGCAAGTGGAATATATCGACACCCGAAGCAATTTGGTTGAACATAGTTATTGCCCTCCCAATTGGCATTACCAGTGGCAGGTTGATTCTGGTTGAATAAACAACTGATGCTCTCTATTTCTAAGATATTTATCAGGGGGACACAGGTCAACACTGCCCAGAATGGCAGAGTTCTCATTTATACCTTTTATGCCGTGTGTACAGCCCCTCATTATACCTTGACCTCCAAATGCCACTTTCTTGAACAGCGCCAAAGATTCTTCTCAAAACTCTCCTTTCAAAAATATTTCTTACTCTCTTCTCTCATACTTTATGCTGAGTGCCCAGCATTGTGATCAATAGATTAATACTGAGCGTAAGAGAGTTTTATATGAGATTGTTTTGGTTTTCCTTGAGAGAGCCTTGTTCTTTAGAAGCCTTCGGAATCCAAAATAGCATGTGTTCGTGAGGGCGATTCATTTTGTCACTTGTGTTATTAGTGTTTGTGACAAGGGATCCTAGAGAAACAAATGAATCAACAGTTTCAAAAGCAACGCCGCCAATGATAATGCTATTATTATCGTCTGTTGCACTGTGGAGAACTGGCATGTATTTTGTTTTACTTTCGTTTATTCGGAGTCCCGTGTTTGCAGCAGCTGACTTTACAGAAATAAATGCCCGTTTGAGGGCTTCTGAGGACCGGGCAATGATATCAACATTGTAACGATACTGTTCCATGATCACAATTGGCTTATTATTTTCAGTATTATCGACCGCAAGGGATGCCGACGCGGCAATTGGACCAGAATGTGTGCGCAGTATGTGGGAATCCCCTTCTAGTCCCGACCGGAGAGGAAGGAATTATAGGTAACTAAAAGATATCATACTCGGTGTTATATTTTTGACTCTGAAATTTTCAAAGTGTGCACCTCGACACCCTGAGAAACATAATATATTTATTTTTACATTTCCATGTAATAATAAAAAAGACAGTCAATTGGCGTCATCACCACTTAATCAAGTATCCAGCGATGTAAACTGAGCAATCCATGCAACATCACACTTAGTCAGCCTGCAGTATTATAGTGGAACTACCTAACCTTAAAATTTCACAACTGCACGAATTACATAGAGTAAATTTAATTATTCTTACCATTATTCTTCTTCTTCGATGGCGCTACGGCTCAAGTCGAGCCCTGTCCGCTGTCCTCCAGCCGGTACGGTCCTCCGCACGTTTTTCCAGTTCCTGATTTTTAGCAGCTGGTTGGCATCTTTTGTAATGTTTATTATTTCCAACTGCTTTTATATGAAGCCTATTGCCTAGTTTTCTCCCGCTCGGCGTCGCTTTAACTACATCATATCGTCTCTGTTCTGGCAGAAAACACTAACTGGAGAATACTAGTTTTGAGTAATTTGACTTTGAAGTTGTTGAAATGTTCGAAATGGTCTATCACATGAGTTTATTAAGTAATCGTAAAAAGGATGACTTTAAAATAAAGACTGTTTATTTATTATGAAGGTTTCCAGACGGTAAAGTTTGAAATAAGGAACATTTTGGTATAACTAACTCAATATGTCATTTTTTCGAATTAGTGTCTTCTCCCAGAACAGTGACGATATTTTCTGTCAAAACTATCGAACTTATGTGGTATGTTTGATCACATTATATTTGGTTGAGTGGTCGTACCACAAAATTAACGCGCATGTCACCGTCTCCTGCGGGCTTTGAGTCTTACTAGTAAGGTGTAGCTGTATCTAGTTTGATTACTTGTGATGACCCCCGTGGTTCAGTGCGTAAGGCGCAGACCTTTCAGCCACGGGCTCCGGGTTCGATTTTTGGTGAGGTCACAATATACTTATATGATTTTCTCAAAGCCTGGGTGCTTGCGATTGTTTCACTTCCATTACTAAATACACTGTTGTCATTAGACCTCGTGTCCTGTTGTAGTGTTAAAAATAAATTACAATATTTGAAAAACAATGACACTCAATCAGAATCGTCCACATCACTGATTGGTAATTTGTTTTAAGCCGGCGAATTGTTGTGTGTCGAAACTGAAGAAGTTCTGAACACCTTTTTATCTTAGTTTTTAAGTCCGGCTATAGCTTATGATACGCGACTGCACAAAGATTTCAATTGTCTCTTCAAACTTAGTCACAGTTTTACATTGAACTGATCAAATAAATGAACTTTTAAAATTTACGCTTATCCTAAATTATTCTTTATTATATTTTGCAGAGAATACCTACAAGCTGTCTTGCGGCCACGTTTTCCATGAGTTCTGCATCAGGGGATGGTGCATTGTTGGAAAGAAACAAACCTGCCCTTACTGCAAAGAGAAGGTGGACCTCAAAAGAATGTTCAGCAATCCGTATCCTTTTATGCCGTAGATTAGCACTAGAAAATAGTGCAATGCATAAAAACCGTGATTTGTATCACCTTGGAATTATAAGTAGTTAATTATTGTTATTGTTACAATAAGTGCTATGTTTTAACAGCACCACCCTTGGCTGTGCTAACTTTTAGAGCGAGATAGATAGTTTAGACGGCTAACTTATTGTAACAATTATAATACCTCAATATATAAATATGATAAACTACTTTCGATAGCCGCCGATAGCAGCCTTGTGTATAGAATAGATGTGCTGAGTGGGTTTAGCGAGTAAGTTACTCGGATATGGAATATACCACTTTACAGCTTTCCGTCATCACTTTGTATATTATTAGTATGAAAGATGTTGTTCCTTGACTATTGGTTATCAGATGGGAAAGACCGCACGTTCTTTATGGCCAGCTGCTGGACTGGATTCGACTTCTGGTGGCGTGGCAGCCGCTCATCCTGTGCCTGGTGCAAGGCATCAACTGGGCACTCGGACTCGAATAGCATCCGCCCCAACACTAAATTATTATTACCATAGTATTAAATACGTCACCTTGTATATACTTTGTTACGCCGACAGCGTATCGGGCGGCGTGCCAAATTTTCAAAGCACGGTAACGTCGCGAAGCACAGAATCTATCGCCTGACACTCCATCCTGAATTCAATTCAAAGCCGCCAACTTAAATGATAGAATGTAACATTGTTTTATGGAAGTAGTGTAAAAGATTCTACTGTGCGCCTTCTATATATTGACATCTACGTCATGGTGCTGAATGCGATTTATTACGTCATGTGCTTTTTGCAAGCTGGCGATATTGCAGGTTACATGTGTATTGTACGTAAAACATTTCACCGTGCCACAGTTCGCCATGAGCTTACTTATTGGAAAGAGATGACCGTATACTATATGGTCTCCAATTTTATTAGATTCAATATGAACATTAATTCAATTTTCATAGCCGATTTTGGCAAAATTCATGAATTCAAGAATGAAAACCTAACCTAACCTAACAAATAATCCAAATAAAATTTGTTTGCCGCTGGCTTCCTGTAAACGGACAAGAACCTTGTTTTATTTAGACATGAATTTTATGTCAGTACTATACGACCCAAAGAGGTTGGACGGTCTTTAATATACAACCATATATTTCCGATACAAAATTTCACGGTGAAGTGTGATATGGCGAACTGCATACGTACAAGTTTCCGGACATGCATATTGCAATTGTTTTTTTAACGACGTGTATGTCTCGATATAGAAGCCGCAGTCTAGTTCAATTGGACGTATTATTTTATCCATCGAGGATTAACAGTGTCATACTGAATTATGTCGTACTTAATATATGTTTATATCGTTGTTCCGAAGGTAAAACTCGCTAAGGTACATTGTGGAAAAAACTGATAAATTTAGACTGTTTCTATCAGTTTATGATTAGTATTTTTTGATAAAATGTTAGTGATAGTGAACTCATACACGCAAACTCGGTTCAGTCACAACTCGTCGACTTTGTGTATGATAAATTGAGATGAGAACACATAAGTAACTTAATGTACTGCCTGCCACATACAACGTCAACACGACAATGTTTTTTTGAAAAACAACAATTCGCACCTGCACAAAGTTGGAAGGCGCTAAAGGAGCATGAATACTACTAATGTAGTTGATATAGTTGGCACCGCCATTTTGTCAATCAGATAAAATTCATACTGTCATCACTTCAGACATGTGTCACTTTTGGTCATTGTTAAAGAAGCCACCGCGGCAGCCTGTCAAAAATGACAATGAACAACAATTGAGTCGCTTAGAATCATAACTCACATTTTCCAAAAATCAAGTTTTGAGATAATCGCTAAAAACCAACAGAGCACTATTTTTTGTAATTAGAAGAACAGTATTGAACTCCCTAGAATATTAATGAGTGAGAGAGTCGAATAACTTTTTTTTTAAAAAATATATATACCTAATACTCCTAACGTTGCAGACATACAGCATACTATGAGAAATAGAGCTCCCCGATTGGTTAGAAAGGCGTTGGTGACAAAACTCTATTCTTTGAAATATACGACATATTACACCAACAATGAACTTTGTCAACGATTTTCACATGGTTTAAATTGACTTTTAATACTCAACTATTTTTCGGTATATAGATTAATTCATTTAGAATCACTTGGCATATTTAACTAAAAAACGACAAAATTGCAATATGTGAGTTATGATTCTAAGCGACTCAATTGTAATAACACCTTTTTTGTACGAGAGGTTAAATTAATATCCTTCCAACATTTGATAAACTATGTACAATCAGACATTGGATCGCGAGCATAATTCGTTCCGGATACGTGTTTGTAATCCAAAGTGAATTTCCCCATAAGAAACAACTGAAACTCAGATGAACCGTTCCAAAACCTATAAATGAATAACACAAAATACCTTTTTATATTCCTATTATTTAAATTAAATATGAATTAATCGAATTTATTAATTATTACGTGGGACAACGTCCACTGTCACTAACAGAATGACTTCTATCTGTTGGCTTACAGGAATCTTTTTCTATTTGTGCGACTTTAACAAGGAACCTATTCAATGACGATTGCTTTTGCCTCTTTTCGAGGATTCCTAAGCAAGAGAAAGAGAGAGAGAAGAACCATCAACTCAGTTGTGACCATGTGACAGTCGGCGGACAAAGCGTATATTGCTCATCTTCCAAAACACTCAGGTTTTACTGAATCGGTATATTTGTAATAATTGATGAGTGTATCTAATTTCTGATACAAAATCATTGTTTCCTAATCTAATAATACATTTTTGTATAATGGGTTTGAATATTTTTTCGTTTTGGCTTGCTGGATTAAATTGCGCCTGTGTACAAACTGGGCACAAATGATATTTTGTTGACATTTCCTGAGTTTAGATTATGTTGATATTGCGCCAAATGTCTGTGTGCTAGGGCATCTTATATCTATTGTAAACTCACTAGGTACATAATATGTTGAGATAGAAATCAATTTTTGAAATAAAATTTCTTTAGAAGTCTTCAGTTGTATTTTGTGAGTTTTACCTTTGAACTGCAACACAATCTGTAGTAAACTGCCGAGTGATCATTAGGTAATGCTAGACATTTTTTTATGCCACAATGATTTAAAAACCAAACTACTGAAACATCAAATAACAATATGATAACTTTAATCAATCAATTCTAAGCAGATTTTACCTCATAATAAATTTCATTGTTTCAACATTGCAAGTTGTCCTCTTTGTAATGAAATAGTGTATCAAATGATATACCTGAACCTCTGTGAATAATGCTTCCATATTATATCGATACCCTTGTTCAGTGGCGCACACAGGGGGGGGCAAGGGGCCCTGGCACCTCCCAAACATGGAAATTATCAGAATGATTTTAAACATTGAAATTGAAAGGCAATAAACTATACTTTGGGCTTAGATAAATAAAAACACGGCAAAAAAATGATTTGTCCAGCACCCTTTTTAGAAAAATTTCTTAGATTTTAATTTCTAACACAAAAATTTCGAAACACTAATGTCGGGATTTTTTAGAAACCCAATCTCTAATGGAATCTAATGGAACTGTCAAAAAATTCTTGGTGTCCATCCGAATTCCGGAGTGGTGTAGATCATGGCTGGGGAGGGCTGACAGAACTCTGGCCTGGGTTCCCGGCGTGTCAGGTTGACCAGATAAGTGAGATAAACACACATCATAAATTAGCTTTGATAGGAAAAAAGTCGCCTGCGGGCGCTATTATACTTCATGGTCATGAACATTTTAAATTATATAATTGTGCAATATATTTTTTGATTATTATGTGTCAATACTCATTATTAAAGTAGATGTATTAAAAATTGCCAATAATTCACTGTATAAGTACCCTTAATTTGAAGTAAACACACAATTTGAAAAACGTTAATTTAGTGTTTCACACTGCCTTTAATCTTAGCGGTAGGTAGGGGGCCCGCCAAATATCCTAGCCCGAGGGCCCGTTTCAGGATGTGGGGGCCATGGTGTAGGTTCACCGAGTGCAATAGACAAAAGACCGATAAACGAGAAATTGGGCTGTGAGTAGATTTGTTTATAAATTAACTGCAATAATACTTTTTTTGTCCATTTTCAATTGGGCTCTCCTTGGACTCCCCCCAATATTAAATCCTGAGTGCGCCTCTGCCCTTGTTGAATAAGGAAACAATTAAAAAGAAAATCTTTCTCTAAGATTTTAAATATTTGGGTAAACTCTTTTTCTGATTTTAAACCTTGAAAATTGAAATATGATTTTTTCGATATAAATGCTAATTACGATGTGATTTTATCGATCAGTTATGACGTGGGTTCGTACCTAGCCAATCATGCGTAGAACTTAAATCATGATTGATCATAGCCACATGTTTTCTACTGATACATCTACCCTAAATTTAGGTCTGCTTATCTTTTATATAAGTTTTATATTGAAATTTATTCTATCTTATGTGCAATCATTATTTATTACACATTTACACAGTCTGAACCAAAAAAAAGCGAAAGAAGCTAGTCATATTGTGAAGGCATGCTTGTGGATATTATTCGCACTGATGCACCGGCCATTGATTCTTATTTCAGAGGCGAGAAGCTCACTACCTGTGTGTAGATTTGATTGTGAGACGTCGAGATTTATAAAAATGTACCACATTGTAAGTGAGGTTCGATAGTTCAGACGGATAAGAAGAAAGAGCGGAATAATAACTGAGCCAAATTAAGCAATTTACAAATTAGCTCCGCTAAGTAGTAAGTACACACTGGAAGAAACGTGTTTGTTTAACTCGCAATGTGGTACTACTATAATAAGGTTTCTATAATTAATTATTAATGGAAGAGCTAAGGATTAAAATGATTCAAGTGTATATATGACATAGTTCAATAAATCGTTTACAAAGTTAAAGAAATATGCTATTGCGAATTTTACATAACATATGTTTTCAACATTCTGTAAATGAGGCGTCTGTTGTTTTCAAATATTGGGATATTAAAAAAATTAAATGTATGAATAATAACATTATTCCATACCATATTCATATGGGTCTGTCCAAGTCCTCTCATGCAAATTTTATTCTTTCGTCCACATAAATAAAGAAGAAAATAATTGAAAAATAAACTCTTCCTGCAATTGTCGCCGCATGTTATTTTAATTCAGATGATTTTGACATATTTTGAATATTTTATGGAATGGTGTATGCTGTATTTCAATGTTTTCAATGATTTATTATTCAATGGAAAAATATTGATATTTTTTAGTGTTTAAAACATTCAAATTAGATACGTTGCTATGAAAATAATAACAACATTTTTACCACCGAATTAGCTTCTGTTAACCAAAATTTTGACTGACGCATTTAATAAATTCCGAATTCAAAAATGGGGAGCTTTTTTTTTAGCTTTTCTTGCCACCAAAATTTTTGCCAGCTAAGATATTCCATTTCAGATCAAAGTTGACTGCTTTTTTTTCTATTTCAAATTACCTTTGTTAATTTTTTATCAGTAACAATTTCTCGAATTGAGAATCTTAAAATTTCTGATAATTTATTTCTTGAGATTCGTGAATCATCGTTTCTCATTATTTCTTGAAAAATCTCGATCACAACCTATGTACATGTTTGAATCCCCTTTCACTTATAAATAAATATGTGGCGATATAAAGACTGCTCCTAACTCATTGTTTTTACTTATATTCAACTTGTGCTGCTTTAATCCTCAGCACCTCAATTATGTCCAATCCGTATTACAAAATGTTTTTCTATAGATTATTACATACGTATCTGAAAGTGGTTGATATAAACGGCAATCATTTCAGTTCCGTGCACTGCCTCGGTGCAAGAGAAGATAATAATATCGTCTCTGTTCTGGCAGAACACACTAACTGGAGAATACTAGTTTTGAGTAATTTGACTTTGAAGTTGTTTAAATGTTTGAAATGATCTATCATGTGAGTTTATTAAGTAATCGTAAAAAGGATGACTTTAAAATAAAGACTGTTTATTGATTAAGAAGTTTTCCAGGCGGTAAAGTTTGAAATAAGAAACATTTTGGTATAACTAACTCAATATGTAATTTTTTCGAATTAGTGTCTTCTGCCAGAACAGTGACGATATAAAGTGGGTATATAGCATCTTCATAATAAAAAAATGAAACTAATTTTTCAAGCCGGCTGAGGAATATTAACATATTGTTGTTATATTGCTAAAAAATCCTTGGCAAGTCAAATAATAATAATTTATTAGTAATTTAAATTTAAACTGACTGACGTAAGTATACGATACCGAGCGTCCACACTGATAAACAAAGTTTTCCTTCAGTTGATAATAATCCTGTATATTATACCTTCATGTAAGTGAATCCTCTATATATTTATCGTCGCTTTCATAATATAATCATTTACAATATTATTTATTCTATACCGAAATACATAGCGCAGTATTGCACTGTATAATGTAGATTCTCATCAAAATAAAATTTGATGCTTAAAGCCTGTCCACATGGCGCATTTTGACTTGCGCGTAATAAGTTGCGTGTTCTCCAGTTACATGTCACCTCATTGAGCCGTTCACAAGCACTCTTGCTGTGACGACATTCGCCCATAGTCGTTAGACTCTGTAGGATCGCAGTGTTTACAGCCATTCCAAAATGAATTACGATTATCTGGCGCTCGAATGCGACAGTTTTTATTGCTACTCGCGCCATGTGGACAAGCACCAGTTAAATTTGTATCCATCTATGTGGCATACAATGTTTCACCACATACTCAACTAGTTTATAATCAACATAGAGTGTGAAATTCCAATTTAAGTTACTGTACTTTACTGTACATATTATATTATCTCAAAATGCGATAGAAGTAGTTTTGTCAAAAATACATGAGCAGAATGTTGTATTGTATAACGCAATGAAAGGTTTATCTATTGTAAAGTAAAAAATTGTTATTGTACTTAAAAATGAGCATGATATACAAAAGTCTTTAAGTTTTGTAGGCAGTAAAAATGATGCATACAATTTGTGAATGGCACAATCTGTGAAACAATACTTCTTGTCTTTGGCATATATTTTAGTGTGTTGATGGTATTTTTTCAAGGAGAACGACTTTATTATTTTAGATTGTAAAAGTTATTCTATTTAATATAAAGAAAATTTTCATGATTTGAATGTACAAGGTATTCTTTATCTACCAACTGAGATACGTTCCAACACTTTGGTAGTAAGTTGAGTTTCATACAAAATACACTGAAATCTCGATATTACGTGTTTGAAATCTGAAACAACAAAAAGTTATGGAAAACGTAATTGAAAATCAATTAGAGGATTACCTGTATATATTTTTTTAAACAAATCAGACACTGCTTACATTTAAAATAGTATAATATTGTATGATTATATGGAGGGTGCTAAGCCAAAGTTAAATTATTTAAAATGCCATCTGTTTCATGTCAAGAAGCAAGCTTCTAACTATGTAGCATGCGCCGATTGATATTTTTTTCCATCTAACAATGTTGCATTTATGTTGTGCATCGGTACATTAGCCAACTCGCTCATCTAAACTCGGCATCGTCTGCGGCACGGCCATAAATCAAACCTTCTAGAAATGTCATACCGATGATTCATATTGAACCGCGTACATATGCGCCTAGCGACAGTCGCATGTAATCTCTCGAAACGTCAGAATACACTCTGACTAGTGACCGGCGAGCTTGACAACTGTATAGAAATGACTGACTCGTAACCTGTGCGCATCAGTGGCGAAGGCTGGAGGTAGGCTATTAAGATCCGCCATAAATAGTGCACACTAAGCTTGGTCAGTCATACGTATTTGTTTTCATTGAACTAAGACTACAATTTATAGATTGTGTTATCTAGTTTTTTAAATTCAATTAAACCCTGCGAATACCAAGCCATAACAGATAATGGTCAAAATCTATCTATAAAATGTCTGAAATTTTGCAATTAAATCATTTAAAACTTTGGATATTTTATAGATATAATAATATTAATTATTATAGTTTGGTTTAGACAGGGCTTAATGAATTTAAACGAATTAACTAACAACTATGTATTTCTGAATCAACGAAAACAAATAAGTAAGTATGAATGAAAAATTGTGCACAATTTTGTCGGATAGTCAAAAGTGTACCAATACTATTATGGTTTGGTTTAGGCAATTTTTAAATGATTTTTAAAAACTAACCAATACCATCTGTAAATTGTAGTTTTAGTTCAAAGAAAACAAATACGTATTACTAACAAAGTGTAATGTCCACTATTTATGTCAGATCTTAACAGCCTACCCCCACCCTTCGATAGTGTATACCGATACAGTAAAACCTCGGATTGCGAGTAACTTAGTCTGCGAGTGTTTTGGATGACAATAAAAAATTTAATTTGATAAACGAGCTAAGTATTGCAATACGAAAAGTATGTATACGCTTTGTCTGCCGAGTATCACATGGTCATGTGTGACCGCAACTTGTTGCTTGCAACGCTAGATGTTTTTTTTAAACTAAAATGTCGCATTCCACCAATGTGCGCATCTCCATTTGGCTGTGTGTGTTTTGTGAATAACGATGATGTCACATGGACGTATTCAATATGTTGCAGACGAAACGAGTTTAGATGTGCGAGCTGGCTTAAATTACATCTATTCTGTAAATACCAACAAAATCACATCGACAATGTTCAATTGTTGAAGTCGTGTAACCCACCTTAGGCTTAAAACAGTCAATATTTAATACTAATTATTGTACCTACATCATAGATAGTTTTAACTAAGACTGAAGAATATTGTCAAACTTGGAAAATTTTAGTAAAACTTTGGCGCACCTTTTTTGTGGTATGTATGTAAAGGTCTTTTTAAACGTCAGTTCTGTCGTCCGTTCAGTCGAGGTTGACGTTTTGGTCCGTTCGGTTTTGAAACAGCAGTGTATTTAGACGATCAGTCGTCTATGTTTCAGTTGCCACGTCATTTCGAAATCGGCATTGTATATTTACGTATTTTTTATCCACTAAAAATGAATATTATTTTTATAATTACTTTACTTACGTTACTGTACCTATATTTAAAGAAATTATAATATTTCAATCCAAATTAGAAAAGTAGTATTAAAAATATGGCATCATACTAATTTACACGTTAATTTAACTGGAAACTCTAAAAACGGATACGATAACTGATAGAAAATCCATCCTGTCTCGTCTCCGTTTTGGTTTCAGTTGGCCGCTTCAGCTTTGCATTTACACGTCAGTTTAACGGTTTAAGGCCATACCTTAGTTGAGACACGGTCTAAAAAGATCGTCACTAGGCGATGCGCGGATTGCGGGTCGCGGGTGCAAATGAGGCATGTCAAACCAAATATAATTTGTCTTATAAATCCAACATGTGTCCATTTAATGCTCTGTTTATTGTTTTATCAGTACCAATAATAATATATTCATTGACATGTTTTCTTTTTAAAGTAAATGGGTAACGTTTTAAGTCATCTTTACACGATTTAAGAATTATTACGGCCATCGCCATCACGAAGCAAAATGACGTGTTTCCAGCTCTACATTCTCTCTCCGAATGGGAGCGAGTGCAAAATTTCGTCACGCCTATGGTTGAAAATTATTTGCCGTTTCACTGATGAATCACCTTAACGTTTAGCTTGACGGAAACGGAGACTGATTGGATAGCAAAACTGATCGTTTAAAAGCACTTTTACAGTTATTGTAAAATATCCATTATAAATTTTTTTAAATTATTCTTTGTTATCTAGTTTATAAATAATTTTTTTTATAAATATTGTGAGATTATTGTTTGCTCAAATTATGAAATGAATCTAAAAAAAAAGTATTGGATAACTTGAACAAGAAAGGCACCATTTGCTCTGATAGCGATTTAAATATTCCGAGCAATAGTTCTCCAAACTACCGACCTTCTATTTCAAGTTGTCTCTGTCTACAGAAGTATTTCAAATCAAATGAATCTATCGGTTATATGTAGGGTGGCCAGACATCCTGTATTTATGTAATTATTGGTAACCATCAATATTTATAACATGAGGTGGCTGCCAAAAGTTGGTAAGTCAATAATTTAGGTATTTAGAGTTAATAACGGAGTATGTGTCTATATATAAATATGTATGCTAGAAAAAAATTCAAGGTCATCCAATACATGCACATAAAGCACAAAGAAATCAGCATTATGCCTGTTTTATACGGCTTGTCAAATTGCAATTACTCCATAACATGGTTTTGTGACTTACCAACTTTTGGTAGTAACACCCCACGAATGAGAATGTTGTTTCAAAATGTGTATTTATGTGTATGTGTGCAAGCTATCCATTTATAAAGGATATTTTTCTAACCATATAATCGTCAGCTTCAACTGTTGCGGGAACTTAACTTTATTGATAATTTTTTCATAAAACGAGTTCTACCAAATAACACATCATATTAACTTATGAATACATAGTTTCATATCGCGTGCTTAAAGTCAGACAACATTATCTACAAAAAAGTGTGTGTTTTTTTTTTTGAGATAACGTTATTTTACATTTACGGCTACATGATAGTCAAACAACGTTATGTCAATCTTTTCTAATTTCTTATTAAATCGTCAGTAAAGTTTAACGCTAACTACATAAGTTACCCTTGTTTTCATATTTTTTTAAAACTATCCCTATAAATTTTAACATAACATCAGCAAGATAAATGTACAATACACAATAAATTATATAATATTAACATTAGGTTTTAAATAAACATGTCCCTTGTTGAGTTACAAGAATCTAAAACAACGATTTTTGGCTCTCCTGTAAAGTTGAACTTTTGTAGATAGTGGTGTTTGACACTAAGCACTCGATATTTTAAAATCACAAATTATTTCAGTCTGTAGATTGCAACAAAAAATGACAATCCTGTAGTAAGACGTATACGTCGGTTGTAATATAAATATCACTGCTCCAATGTGTAAAATTAAATATTGAATTAATTGAAATAATACGCATTGTTTTGGTTATTAACACAGTGACCATCAGTGTCGAAGACTCCACACTAGACGATTATTAAAAGCTTACCTTCTTAAAAAATATAAATTTAAATAACCTGAAAATATTTCAAAGGGAAAAAATACCTACAGAGATATATTTTGCTTAACCATCCGTCTCTAAGTATTGGATTTAAGATTCACATACACATAGGTATACAATACATTCAAACATAGGCTTGATATAATCCAAAGTTTTTTTGTATGAACTTTGATGGTGTTTGTCCTTGAAATCTGAGTACTGTCTACTTCATTATAATATGAAATGGGCAATGCTTTCACAATGACTTATGTCTTTGACAGTACAAGAAGTCCAATTAACGAAGTAAATTTTTTTAGCGCAAAAATATCTTTTATAAAAGGGTAAAATATAATATTTCATGTTCAGTAAATTGTGTCAGTAAAATACTGATCCAATATAATGAAGATGAAACAAAATTCTAAAAGATATCGTGTAAATATGGCTGTCTAGAATTTTTTTCAGTTTCCTACCACAATATATCATTAATCATACTTTTGGATAAATAATTTCCACTGAAATTGTTCTGTATTCACAAAATCTGGCCACCTTTAATTATATGACACGTCTCATGTAACTCGCGAACAGGGCGTGAGATATTTTTGTCTCATCTCGAGAGTTGAATGCACTAAAAGACATATACTATGAATGAAAAATAAAAATAAATAAATGTCAGAATTTTGAATTTGATGTATCTTGCTCAAATGCAAGCTTGTTTGATGTTCATCTTTGTAAATTTGCCGTTTTAGTCCATAACTGTCACGCTATACAGCTCTTATCGACACAGTGGAGTTCCTGAGTTGTCTGCTGCTTAACTGATCAGCGCAAGATGGCATACGAAGTAAGCTCATCATCACATGTACTTTCTCAATTGTCTATCAGACCCATAATGTTTTCCATCTACCAAAAGATAAATTGTATTTAAAAAAAGAATGTTTTTTATCATCGACAAATTAATTTATTATTGAAAAGTATTTTAAATTTTAATCATTGTATATAAATAAAAATTAGTTTTTTGGATACCTAGTTTTATTCTTTGAATTGTTGTGTATTTAATACACAGGGCAGTGACAAAGGGTTGAGTGATACTGTGGAGATCCGACATGAATGGTGTACACTAAAATTTGTCAATCATACTTATTTGTTTTAATTTAACTGAAAATACAAATTTTGCAGATGGTGTTGATTTGTTTTTTTACATTAGAACTAACCCAACATCATCTGCAATTTGTATTTTTAGTTCAATGAAAACAAATAAGTATGACTGACAAACTAATCTTTGTCGTTCAACAAATAGCAATATGTCTTAACCCACCAATTTTGATAAATTGGCATTTTTGTTGATACGATTGAGAAATTTTATTACACATCTGTGTAAAATATCAGAAAGTTTTGATGAAATTAAGTATTTGCAAATATTTGCAATATGTCGTATACCTTCGAAGCGAGATATAGAACATTTTGCATGTTATATTTTTACTTGGTCTGCGTCGTATGCTACAAAAATGTATAGAATATACTATTGCATAATATCGTCACTGTTCTGGCAGAAGACACTAATTCGAAAAAATTACATATTGAGTTAGTTATACCAAAATGTTCCTTATTTCAAACTTTACCGTCTGAAAACCTTCTTAATAAATAAACAGTCTTTATTTTAAAGTCATCCTTTTTACGATTACTTAATAAACTCACATGATAGACCATTTGAAACATTTTAACAACTTCAAAGTCAAATTACTCAAAACTAGTATTCTCCAGTTAGTGTGTTCTGCCAGAACAGAGACGATATAAAGTTTTTTGTGCCTCGTGTAAAATTTGTGAATTGCGGTTTATGACATTTGCAGTTTGTCGAACGATGTACTATTTTTGTCGGATCTCCACAGCCGACCTCCACCCTTCGTCACTGACACAGGGTCATATTATTTATAGGCCAGCGATATTATATTTTTTCGAAAAATTCCAATTTACTCGTAATTGTATCAATAAATCATAATATGAATAAGGTTTATTGGCATATTTTTTAGGAGGGATTTATTATTGTTTTATGAATTTCGTGTACGAATTGTGTAAATATTTTTCCTTTTTAATAAACGTGTTTTTATTTTGTCATTGTTTCATTTCTTTCCACCCACTCATGAAATCTTATGACCATGGCCCCCACAAGAGGGGGGCTGACAGGACTCTAGCCTGGGGGTCCGGGCTCAGGAGGGGCCCGGCAAGGCCAGTCAAGCAGATAAGTGAGATAATCACACAGAACAAATTTGCTTTAATAGTAAAAAAAAGTCGCCCGCGGCTATTTTCCTTCAATAATGTAATAACTAAATATACACAATAATTTTACCGCGTACACCATTTGGAAAGCGCTACTGTAGAGCATCACACTGCCTTTATCCTTAGAGATATGTAGGGGGGCCGCCAAAGATCCTAGCATCGGGGCCTTGCCTCTAACTCAGCGGTTCTCAAACTTTTTAAAATTTCATGCATGGCGGTCCCTTTAAAAATTGTTCGATGACTCGCAGACCCCTTTAATGAAAAAAGAAAATCTATATTATTTTAAAGAAATTGGGTGTGCCAAATACTTTGCAGAAGGGTGCCACATACCTACGGCGCAGCACTGCTTATAGGCTGTTGCGAATAAAACATTTTTTTACAAACAATAATTGAGGTGTATAATTACAAAAAGCGACAAGTAGACAATTCAATATTTTCGGGAAACGTTTTTATGTTTCAATTATTTGTTTTAACGTGAGATTATGTTTTCCGTTGTATTCTATGTCGCAATTAAAACCAAATGGCAATTTGTTTCAACCGATAAACTCTTAAATGTAATAAATATAGGCAAAATAAAATTGGACGTAGCGCTATTTGTGCCTCATTTTTTTAATTTGCTCCGCATAAGGCACATATTTCCGTGGCACTGTCATCAGTTTACCAGATGCTACAGCATGGGAGACGCCATTTCCAATATTGAACGTTCCCTTATTGATTGACTTAAGCACGCGCGAAATCAACCGTGCTTTAAATAACATGAAACACGGACTTGGCGCTTTCTGTAATAAATCGAGACTTAAAATATTTTTTTTCGTACGGTTGTGTCGCGTTTTGGAATTTATAGATCAATACATATTGTGTAAAATTATACAAAAAATACGTGCGTATTTTTTTCTCGATTTTGACCAAATGTGGACTTATCGTTTTTTGAAATTACACTCCTCAATTATGTATTCAGAAAATATTACATGTTATGTAGTCATTAAATTTAAATAACAATTTTAATGGGATAGATGCATCTACTTTGCCTGAACCAGTTCTTCTATGTTTGGCTTTGTTTTGGCCGGTGCAACTCTCATGTCATTTGTCGTGTATAATCTATTTTGAGGTCTTGATAGTAAGTAGTGTAGAAAAAGCCGTCTCACACTCATAGCTGGTTGCGAATGGAATCAGCACTCTTAGAGCCATCTTTGTGACATCAGGATAGGACTGTGCAATCCAAAACCCTAGAAGTGTTACATGCTATAATTATAAATATTATAAATAATCTGCGTTCGTTTCGACCCAGTTTGAGAACCGCTGCTCTAACTATGTATGCCCATTGATATTATACAGATTGTTCTTCTTCTTCCGTCGTATCCCTGCGACAGACGGCTACACTATTCCCATCCTATATAAAACATATCATCGATGGTTCAGCTTGATAAAATAAGCGGTTAGACCAGGGGTGGCCAACCTTGTGCATACCATGCACCAATTTTTTTCACAGATGAGTTCAGATGCGCTCAAGCACCTTTTCTGCCTTCTTACATTCACGGTTGGCATTGGAAAATAGGGGTAGGGGATCTGCTTTGCATAGGGGAGGAAAAGGAATAACTCCATCATGCAATTAAATTAATTAATTTATGCCAGTTCAAAAAACACACGTTTGTTTGGAGCACCAATCTACAATAGTCAGAAATGATCTCTTGAACGAGAGGGTGATCGCTGTCGTGGACCCCGCTGATGGTGCTACAGATGCCGGAGAGTCACGTTTGGTCTTTACCAAACTTATCTTTATAACTCTGGACCACAGTTGTTGGATGTGATGAGAGAGAGAGCTCCGAGCGTTTGGATTTTGTTAGTCTTTCAATGTTTGGTGTTAAATTTGTCACTGAGAGAGGCAGAGAAGTCTTCAAATTTGAATCAGTTATTCGCAACCTTGTTTTACTTTTAATCAATTTCACAGATGAAAATGCTTGTTCACATCTGTATGTCGATCCAAAGCGACATATATAACTTTTTGCAAACTTTCTTAGCTCTGGAAAATGTTCATAGGTTAATGAACGCCAGAAATTAATTATGTCAGAAGCATTTTGATCTGGAAAAAGCTCATCAAATTTCATTTTCAATAATGAATTTGTTTTTAAATCAATCAGTTCCATTTATATGTTACTAGGCATCTGCATTACATTTTGTTCACTAAGTGAAAATGGGTTTATAAATGCGAGCATGCAGTTTTCTTCTTTAACAAAATCATGAAAACCACTTTCAAATGACCCTTGCAATATCTTGATTTTTTCAATATATTTGATCAAATTGCTATTATCCACAGCACATTCATTCTGCTCTTTCAAGTGTGGAAATTGACTCAAATCCTCATTTTCTAACTGAGAGATGAACAGTTTCAATTTGATTTTATTTCAACAATTGTAAACTGTCAAAAAAACGGGACGAACTGATGAGTAAGAAGGCTGTATGACTTGAACTGAGAGGACTCAGGTGTTGAAAATATGAAGATGGATGGATTCAAAAGAATAAGTAGGCAAAGATGCAATGCGCCACTTGTAATCATCCAATGCGCCACGGTTTGGCCACCACTGGGTTAGACCATCACTTGTCCTGCAGTTTCCTCGGCGCCACATTCACAGTTTGAAGGATCACCAGAATATCCCCTCCCCGCTTCTTCATATTGTTTTTGGTTCTAGTTACCATTAAACCAATATACATTGTGATACAATGCCGTAGAGCCCATTTGTGTTACGGAGCATGTGGGCCACGTTTACGCCACTATAGGTTTGGTTAAACAGTGATACTCATGGTCCCCACATCCGGAAGCGAGCCCCCAGACCAGGATGTTTGGTGGGCCCCCCTACCTATTGTTAATATGAAGGCCAGTGTGATTTTTTTACATTAGTTTTCCCCAAATGGTCAAATTATGAGTGTTTCGTGTATTTTTAAATAAGTACAGTTGGTTTATTGAGTTGTCGACACTCAGCATCATATCATTATGAAGCACTAATCGCGTCTCCCTTTGTGGTGGCCAAGCCGACCCCTTTTATTTTTCCACGTACAGATTTTTGACTAATTCATAGTTTTAATATTTTTTATATTTATTTTACAAAACATCGATTTTTATAAAAATATAAATGTGTATAACTTGAAATCCTTTTTATTTATATGAAATCTTATTAAGGTATGGTCCCGATATGAGGAAATAAATAAAAAGGATTTCGAGTTATACGTCATACACATTCATCTCTATATATATAAAAATCTCGTGTCACGATGTTTGTGGTCGAAATGGCTCGACTGATTTTTATGAATTTTTTTATGTATATTTTTTAGGCATTAGAATAGGTCAACAAGTATATTTCATACCGCTTGGTGATTAGGGTATTTCTATCCAGAAAATTTTTCTTTTATTTTTTTGACAATTTTTTTTTTGTATTTTTTTTATTATTTGGCATAAAAAATACCTATAACTCCAAATTTTCACCCTCCTACCCCCACCCTCCCATTTTTTAATCGCGATTATATTATTTTTGTATGAACAAATTTAACCGTCGTTCGTATTTCAAACAGAACGAAATTATTTATGTTGTTAAATGACAGATGGCGCTACGTCCGAGAAGAATTCAAGAGAAGCGTCGCACGTATGTCAAAATGGAGATTTTATGGTATTTTCAGAGCATAACCCTGGACATTCCTTAAGGCCGTACATCAGTTGAGGCACGGTCTAAAAAGATCCTTGCTAGGCGATGCGCGGATTGCGGGTCGCGAGTGCAAGTGATGCCTGTCAAACGAAATATTATTTGTCATATAAATCCAACATGCGTCCATTTTATGTTCTGTTTATTGTTCTATTAGTAACAATAATAATATATTCATTGACATGTTTTCTTTTTAAAGTAAATGGGTAACGTTTTTAGTCATCTTTACACGATTTAAGAATTAATTGGCCCGTCGCCATCACGAAGCAAAGTGACGTGTTTCTAGCTCGATGTTCTCTCACTGAATGCGAGCGAGTCCAAAATTTCATCGCGCCTACAGTTGAAAATTATTTTCCGTTTCACTGATGCGTCACCGTAAACGTTGTAGATAATCTATTTATATAATTTTGAAGCCTTATTATCCTTTATATTTATTTTAAACATTTGATGTCTGCATAAAGTATTTTTATTACATAAAATAATATTCTTTTAAACCTCTCGATCTAATGTTTTAGAATATAGTCATATTTCAGTACATCCATGTGCAGTGGTGTTAAGATTTTTTAGTTTTATTAATTTTTAAACGCATTTATAAAACCATTAGAAAATCTTAACACCACTGCACATGGATGTACTGAAATATGACTATATTCTAAAACATTAGATCGAGAGGTTTAAAAGAATATTATTTTATGTAATAAAAATACCTTATGCAGACATCAAATGTTTAAAATAAATATAAAGGATAATAAGGCTTCAAAATTATATAAATAGATTTATCTACAACGTTTAAGGAATGTCCAGGGCTATGCTCTGAAAATACCATAAAATTTCCATTTTGACCTGCTTCGCGCACGTGGGCCGTGTTTTCAGATACATTTTTATTAATTAATACAGTTGAAATTGTAAATTATCAAAAAAATGTCTCAAGTTGCAAGTTTCGTATTTTTCCGCTAGGTGCCTCTGATAGGTAGAAGCCTCCCCCTTAAGGCGAAGTCTTCACTGAGCCTTTTTTAAAGAGGCATCTAGCGGAAAAATACAAAGCTTGCAATTTGAGACAATTTTTTTGATAATTTACAATTTCAACTGTATTATTAATGAATAAATATGTATCTTAAAACATTAAAAAGAAAAATATTTTTTATTTTAAGTCAAAGATAAACTTACAATTATTGTAAAAAATGTAATAAAATGTGAATTTGTTAAATCAGACCGCACCCTATTGTTACATATATTTTATGGTCATATTTATTATTAAAAATTAGTTTATTAAGTTTTCTAACCATCACCTAAGCGATTTTTGACTAATTCATAGTTTTAATATTTTTTATATCTATTCTAAAAAACATCGATTTTTATAAAAAATATAAATGTGTAAAACTTGAAATCCTTTTTATTTATATTTATATAAATATTTTATTTAAAACTATGAATTAGTCAACTATCTCTTGTGATTGGTGATGCTTAGAAAACTTAATAAACTAAATTTTAATAATAAATATGACCATAAAATATATGTAATAATAGGGTGCGGTCCGATACAACAAATTCACATTTTATTACATTTTTTACAATTGTAAGTTTGTCTTTGACTTAAAATAAAAAATATTTTTCTTTTTAATGTTTTCAGATACATATGTATTCATTAATATAGTTGAAATTGTAAATTATCAAAAAAATGTCTCAAATTGCAAGCTTCGTATTTTTCCGCTAGGTGCCTCTTTAAAAAAGGCTCAGTGAAGACTTCGCCTTAAGAATAGTTTATCACAAGTATTTTTATATTGGTAAAAATGTGTTTTGAAATTTGAATATAGAGGATGTAAGGTTGGGAATACAATACCGTTATTTTAAAACCGGTATCCCAGTATTTGACGATATCGAAATACTGGTTTTAAAATTCAGACAATACCGCTATAGGTAAATGTGCCGCAGATGATGTCATGAGATTTTATAACTTTCTTTTTAAACCAAACCAAACCTAACCTAATCTAACCTACCCTAACCTTATACCTAATACAATCTTAGTTTGTGATAATGATCAAACCAACAATTATTGGATCGAAAAGCCTATGCGCCGACAGAAAAGGGTATTTATTATAATTTATTGTCTACATGGAATAAACTGTTTTCGTAAAAAACAAATGATAAAAACGGTACTGTTCGGTTATGAGGAATACAGCGGAAAACACATTTTGAATGGTTAACCTAACCAAACCTAACCCAACCTAGCCTAAACTAATAAATCCAGTATATCGGGTATTTTCAAAATGTGTTTTCCGCTGTATTCCTCATAACCGAACAATAGCATAAAAGCTCATGACGACATTTGCGGCACAATATTACCCCGACATATTCGGTATTGAAAGTAGAAACAAAATGTATTAATAATTAACATAAAAAGTTTGACATGGCTGTACATTTTTGTCGTGTTACGCGATGTACGTCCTAGATGACCAGCGATGACACATGTAGGCTTGCGAAAAACAATTGCATTATAGGTAAGTACTTCTCTTATTTTAAATTTATCCCAGTGTTGCCGCTAGTCGCTCGCAGGTTTTAGAAATTTTCGGGTGTATTTTTAGTTGTATCTGAAATCGCACTTAAATACTATTCGTTTGTGCAATCATTTGTAATCTCAGCCTCAGTGGTGAATATTTCATGATTAAATAACAATTATACGCTATAATGGACTTGCCTGTGCTAATTTTTTGTTTATCTACTAAAGAGTAGCTTATGAAATAATGAAGAAATATAAGAAGAGTTTTTGTTTTACTTCTTAGGGGATAAAAGTAAAGAAATTGCTGAGTGTAGAAAGTGAAATAAACTAATAAAACATTAGGTGAACACTTCATTATATAAATTTATTGAAAGATCATTCGAAGAAGAAAGTCTTAATACAATTAATAGTACCTCGATTATCCGGACTAATTGGGGATGAAGATAGTCCGGATAAGGAAAAATCCGGATAATCGAAAAAAAATCATAATTGACAGGGAAAGACAAGTATATTCAGTATAAATAAATTTTATAAACTGGATTATTTGTTAGGTTAACCTAACCAAACCTAACCTAACCTAAACTAACAAATAATCCAGTATATCGGGTATTTTCAAAATGTGTTTTCTGCTGTATTCCTGATAACCGAACAGTACCAATTTTATTTGTATAGATATACATATGTATGATAAATTATTTTTTATTAAAAAATCAATTATCGATTTTTGCTTAAAGGCTCTTCTTTTAGAAGCTGCCGAATTGCGAATACTCTTAAGATATATAAGTTGTCCTGGATTACAATCTTCTTGGTTCTCAAGCCATTTCATTTCCTGATTTTTTCATAACCTTCCGCTCTGAGCTTCCATCCCATCTTCTGACATTAAACAATTAGTAAACTTCATAATAGTTTCACTTTGTTTTTTTATATCCGAGATAGTTGACGTTCAGACACCATATTTATTAGATAGATAACGTCCCGAGTCACCGTGTTTCAGAGCATCGATTATATCCAATTTGTCTTTTAATGATAATAGACTGATAATTTTCAAGAAACAAACGTCTAATGCGTATTGAATTCGGAAGACTACTGAGCTAAATTTTTTCACACAGGATGCATGACTCATATTTTACACCAGATGTTATTGGAACAAATGCGCCAAACAAAAAAAATGTTATGCAGCACCATAATTTTTTTGTTTTATTTTGAGCAATCCATATAATCGAGGTTCTACTGTAGTTCAACTACTAGATATGTAAACATCAGCATTTTTACCATATCTTTCCTTTACCTATTTTTAAAGGTTTGCATATAGGTATATACAGGGCTTTTTTTTAAAAAAAAAAGGTGCCGGAACTCACTTCATGTCAAGCTTTTTACTAAATAAAATTATATTCAAATGTCACTTAAATGAAATTTAAAGGAGCTATGCCACGAAGCGAACAAAAAAAGGTTGATTTTTACGATAATTTTTTATTTTAGTCAAAACAAAGCTACAGAAACAATAAAATACATACATTATATTTGAAATATATTGTACAAATAAGACTAAATAAGACTAACTTTAAAATATAATTGTAAATACATATGTAATGTATTTATTTATGAACTTGAATAAAACTTTAGAGTGATTTCCAAAGTTTTTTCCAATTCTCGTCTGATACATCATCTCGATTCCTTTTCTTAGTGTTAGAGTCTAAGGCCGAATGTCTTCCTTTAAGTAACCACCTATCAACATATTTTGAAGGATCGAAAAGTGTCAAGGGTGGTCCCACGAGTTTGATGAACAAGAGTGCCGAAACTGTTTTAGTGTTTAACGAAGCTCTTGTTGGGGTAATAATAAGATTCATTTGCGAAAACCCCCGTTCACATTCACTTGAAGAAATGGGAATAGAATTCAGAGCATATACCAAACGCAAGAGTTTTTCAGAATATGTCTTTTCGAGAATGTATTCGCGAAATCCACGAATCATTTCTCGTTCATCTAGTTGTAGCCTGATCGAAATGTTTCTAATTTCCATCTCTCCAAATGTCAACCGATTATCAATGTCTTCAGGCCAATATTTTTGGTCAAGTACGCGAGCCCAAAGTGCAAACTCAACATCTTTATTATCTAGCAGCCTTTTTTCAATTGACGTTTTCAACGTGGAATAAAATATTTTCGGATCAATAGGAGGATCATTTTTAGAAACTTTTTCGTGAAGTAAAACTCCACGAAAATGCAGATTGCTTATAGCAGCTGCAGCACATTTATAATAGGGTCCAAAATTCTGTTTTCTTTCTTCAAAAACTTGAACGAGTTCATTTATTTTTCGATTTGCAATGTAAAGGTTCACATTGCGATTTTGTAGGTCCAAACTAAGTTCCGACAATTCTTGGAGAGCGTCGCACATCAATGCTAGATCCAATAAAAATGCTGTTGATGTTATTTTGTTCTTTAAGCCACTGTAAGTACACTTGTCATTTTTATCTCTTGTAGGGTCATTCATCGCTTCTTCAAAATGATGCACAAGGGATTCATAATTATTCCACACAGCCGAAACTGAACGAAAACTAGATGCCACCCATCGGGTACTTAAAACTCTTCCGATTTTCAGTACCTCAACGCCTAGTGATTCTGCACATAAATGCAACTCTCTATTATTTTTCGGCGACGCGTGGTATAAAACATAAAGTTTATCAATAAATGATTTGAATCTATTGATCCCTGAAATTTTTTTTACAACATCACTTACTGATAATTCTAATCTGTGATTAGTACAATGCCAAACTATAATTGAAGGAAATTTTTCTGTCAGCAATTTTTTCACTCCATTTTTAGAACCTAACATCACAGCAGCGCCGTCGCATGCAACCGAAACTAAATATTTTTTTAAATATTCTTCTGTCATCCCATATAAATCAAGAGATTGGAGTAATGATTCAAATATTCCTTTTGCCGTTACGTCTTTAAGTTCAATCAAATCCAAAAACAAATTAATTGGTGAATTCATTCCAACACTTTCGACACAGCATCGAACATACACAATGAGGGTGGTTTTTTGGCTTATGGTGGTAGACTCATCAATTATCAAAGAAATTATATTTTTCGATTGAACAATTTCTTTGAAAACATTTTTTCTCATTTCATCACATATATGATTTACAATGTTAACACATGCGTTAGTGGAATGGAGAATATGACCCATTTCGATCCCATTTAGTTCTTGGAGATTAATTTCACTTTCAAACATATTGAATGATTGATTTTCCTTAGCTACTTTATATGCAGTTCGAAAAATGTTTGCTGTTATTAGTTTTTCGCGAGATAACGATTTTAAAAAAGTATTTTCAATCTGCTTTTTTTTGGCTTCAGAAATGATTTTTAACGCTGCTTTGTGTGCAATAGATCCTCTGTGATCGAAATTTTTTTTTCGAAGTGACCCCAATTGTAGCTTCCTCTCTTTCCCAGAATACGTGATTTCATTATTGGCCCATTCTTTGGATATTTTCATTCCCATTGTCGTTTCAGTTCCAAGAGTTCCAACGTTTCTGCAAATTGTGCAGCCAAGTTTCATTTTGTGTACGTTCAACCATTCGTTTTTTGAGCAAAAATCGTTTTTTTGATCTAATGACCAGCAGTCTGGCCAATCGTTTTGAGTTCGACCTTGATCCCCGAGATCAGCTAGAGATGATTCAGGAACATCTACATGTACCGATATTTCCATATCTTCTGTCATCGTTTCTGTTTTGAGCTTTTTATTTGCGGAATCGGCGCCGCTGCCGGTGGTTGAGAAGTAACAGGAAATTTTTTTCATATTTAAACTTGGGGTTGCACTAAATAATATATAAAATAGTTGCACAACACGTAATCGTAACACAAACTGACTAAACAAACGTAAATAACAATATACGCAGATGCTGCCATGCGATAAACGTCAAACTGTCAAAATCATAATACGCAGCATACGTATGAAGCTAGTTACATACGCATGTTTGCTATTTAAACTATACGGTTACTTCACTAACACTAACACGCCAACATTCAAAATGGCTTCCACCTGTACCTTATTTTATCATTTTAACGAATTATTATTGTAATTACTTAAGCGCAAATATTTTTTCGTTTAATTGATTTTGAAATAAAACCGTGAAAAAAGGTGCCGGAACGCCGTTCCACCGCGTTAAATGGAAAAAAAAGCCCTGGGTATATACCTATTTAGATATAATTGCTATTAATTTTTATATTTTCAAGAGATTTTCATATATATAATTAGGTATTTATTATTTTGGTATACCGGTATTTTCATTCGATATTGCAATCTCTAGTAGGTATAGGGTCCAACCGCCATTTTCCAAAACTTTTTATGTAGTGTATGCACACATCAAAAAAATATTTTCTCATAAAATGCTAGCAAAAAAAGGTGTGAAAAATTATGGATTAATCAAATACATCCCATAGAACAATATCAGGGTTGAGATTTCTCAAATTCATACTTTCGTTCTTAAATAAAGAACGGTTCTGGATCGAATTTTTTTGGACCTACCGGACATGATAAATAAGGCACACAATCACTCGCCAAAACGGAAAGAGCTCTTGGTTAATTATATAAATGTAGACCACCCACGGTGGCTGCGCGGCTAAAGCGTTGGACTATAACGCTGGTGGGTCCTAGGTTCGAATCCTGGGTCTGGCAAGTACACATATTGTTTTTCAATTTATGTCTGTCAGGGTATGGACCTAATAGGTTGAGCAAGTGGCTGACATCCATTTCTCGTAAAAAACAAAATCCGTTAATACAAACTTCTACTCTGTGGAGGCCCAAATGATCCTATTAGGATCGGACATGGTCGAAAGAACAGATGTAGATAAATGTAGATAATAGGTAAGGAAAGGGATATATCCATGTATGGCGTGAATATCATAAATTGAAAAACATCAATTCTCAGGACAGCCGTTTCTATGTTTCAATCAATACCTCAATACTACAACTAGATAACTTGATTTTCACTGTTTTTGAGAAGCTATTGAATATGATTCTACATTTCCGTCTCTACAAAATGAAAAAACTAGGTAAGTCAGGTGGGAACTGTATTAATTTTGTGTTTGAAAATATTAGATAACTATAAATGCATTAAATAAAATAATACATATATCTACAATATTTTTTCATACAATTGAACATTATTTAATTGTTCCCAATTAGACAAGCACAACTTTCCATTTTTATTTTTAATAATAATAGCCTAGATTTATGTTAATCAAGAAAAGTTTAAATTTCATTTTCCCGTCAATGACCAAATCAGAGTTATCTAGTTATAATATTGATGTGACAATATGTTTTTAAATTTTAGTGTAATAATGTTGGTATATTTTCAACAAACTAAAATTTATAAACATTCCTGATTTACCACAGAAAACCAACCTTACAGAAAGCTGTTCCGAGAATTGGTGTTTTTCGACTTACCAATATATTCACGCCATACTCGGATATATAATGTAGAAAATGCGGTAATAATAAAAGAGCAATAGTTTTCCAAAGATTATTTATTTTCTTGTAAAACATTCATGTCCCCAGTGCGTTTCTATCTACAAAAGCATCAACAATATTTGAGTACGATGGTTAAACAATTACAGGAAAATATGGTACATAGGTATAACAGTTTCAGCACGATTTCTTACACACTGCAGCATTAGGTTTTCCTTTGTTAACAAACACATTACACTTTTCTCTAGTATAAAGTCCAGGCTCTAGACAATTAGTTTCAATTGAGTAATTAATCAGACTTGACCATATAATTGGTAATCGATTTCAATTTTAAATCAAATTTCTAATCCCATTGGTTAATTTCAAATATGAAAGCAAGAAGTTGAACACCCAAATCACTCATGTATTTACCAGACAGCAATTTTCTTGACATCATAATCGTGTCCGGAAATCTGTATGTATGCAGTTCGCCGTATCAGACTTCTCCATGAAATGTTGTATCGGAAATATATAGTCGTATATTAACACATTCGCAGACACATGTTAGCTAATACATGTTGGTGATATGACACATATTAAAATTTTCGATTTAGATAATATATAGAAATGAGTTAAGTCTTAAGATCGACACTATCTAATCGAAATATGTTCGCACCGTGACACAAGTAGCAGGGAACATATTATTTTAATCCAAAATACGACTTCTATAAACGTCGTGTCATATTCTGTTTCACAGTACAGGACGTCTATGAACGTCCTGTCATATCACATCTCACAAAATACGACGTCTATAGACCCTCCAACCTCTTTGGGTCGTATAGTACTGAGATAAAATTCATGTCTAAATAAAAGACGGCTCTTGTCAGTTTACATAAGCCAGCGGTAAACAAATTTTTAAAATAGCCAATATACCAGATTATTTGTTAGTTTAGGTTAGGTTTCAATTCTTGAATTTAAATAATGATCGTTATTATCAGATATTTGAAACCAATCAATATCAATTTAATGTTCATATTGAATCTAATAAGATTGGAACATTATTGTCTGCAATGCTCCACCAACAATGCGTAATTTTTTCATCATACAGTCATCTCTTTCAGATAAGTAAGCTCACGGCGAACTGTGCTACGGTGAAATGTAATACGTACAATTTACATGTAAACCAATATAATATGCATTATATTCCAATATGGTATTTAGTTGTGAAATATTTTGATTTTGAAACAATTATGTTAATTAACATAACTTTAGAGTTTAGATAAGTGAATCCCAAAGTGGGCACTGTGTACCGCTCCTTAGGAGCTTTAGACGACTCGGTAAAGATCACTTTACGTATGTTTCAAGTCATATTTTAACGTATTCTGAAATGCTCAAACCTACTAAAGGTATGGTCATATTATGACGTATTCTGAAATGCTCAAACCTTTTAACTATAGGTATGGGTCATTTTGTGGTTTAATTATTACTATGCACAATTAATTGCCAGATAATCATTATCTAATGTTATATTATGTTGCTTAACTTGTTTTACTAATATAAGTCTATAGTGACAAATTAGAGCTTCATTATCAAAAGATATATACATAATACTAAAACATTAAAATTTTAGACAACAGGTAAAAACTGCCAAGACCTTAATTTCCATTTACATGGAAGAGCATTGGAATTTATATACATTTTGATATTGAAGTATATAGGGGTCCATGCGATGAGGGAATCTGATGATATGAAAATATGACGTCACAAAACCAACAAAATACGGATTCATTTGTTTATATTCCTTGAATAGATAATTTTCAACAAATTAGTTTTTTAAGAAATGGGGTGGTAGTTTAAAAATATGACATAGTTTAGACAGGAGTCTACGTCTGGCAGTGGCGAAGGGTGAAGGTAGGCTGTTAAGATCCGCCATAAATAGTGCACATTAAACTTTGTCAGTCATATGTATTTGTTTTCATTGAGATTTTATAAAAATATTTTTTATCTATTATAGTTTGGTTAGGCAGGGCTTAATGAATTTATAAAAATGAGCCAACAATATGTGTAATATGATTTCTTAATCCAACGAAGTATTAATAAAAAAGTGTGCACAATTTTGTCATATCACCCAAAATATACCAAAACTATTATGATTTGGTTTAGGCAGGGTTTAATTGATTTTTTAAAACTAACCAACACCACCTGTAAATTATTGTAGTATTAGTTCAATAAAAACAAATACGTGTGACTAACAAAGTTTAATGTGCACTATTTACGGCGGATCTTAACAGCCTACCTCCACCCTTCGCTACTGACGTCTGGTCAAAAGAATCCGATAATCGTGTGACATCATCTATGGACAACCCCATATTAAAAAATGCTTGTATGTGGTGGATATACTATGCAGAGTTTTCCGCTCCTAGGGTAAAGTAAATGTGAACAATATGGTAATAACATGCAAAAAGAAAAAAATCACCCATTTGACACGTTTTCAATCAAACAATCTATAATCACATATCACTTGGCAAAAGTAACAATCTCTATTTACAATATTTCTTCCGTCCAAATAATCACATCGATGGGTAATGTTAAATGCCTATCATTTTTTTTTTATAACAAGATCTCCGATAACATAAGCGTGAGTCAGCACTAAATATAATTAATACAATATAACCTTGTGAATACAAAATTCAAGATACTGAATTTTCTAAAAAAAAATCGAATTACATTAATTTTATTGCATCAAAGTGTTCAATTTGTGATGATGTGTCACTTGAAATAATGAAAAATAAACACCAAATAACGGATGATTTCATCAAAATTTGGGTGGTTCACAATAATTATGGATCAAGTCCATCAAAATGGAACCTGAGATATTTGGATCTAAAGTTAAAACTCCTTTTGTAAAATTCAGGAATGTTTTTACTGTAAATACTTACCATATTTTGATAGAACATGGATCAATTTAAATAAATAGTCAAAACATAAAGTATATTCAGGCTTTATTAATATTAACAAATTAATGTTAGCAAATACCTCTTTATACTGCTGAGGGAACTGTCAAAAAGGACATGATTCATTTTCAATGTTATGTTTTATCAATACTAGTATTGCCATTTATGCGGAAAATTGTAGAGTTACGATTGTGATATTAACACACTATACAGAAATCTATTTTACCTAGCCATTGAAATAAAAAAAATTGTATTTTATGAAAATTGGACTTGATCCATAATTATTGCGAACCACCCATTTATGTGTAAAGGTAAATCATTCTACAGTGGCACCATAGGCGATTCGCGGGTGTATTGAATTGCTTGCGACAATGCCTGTTTCAATGCTAGCAAACAATACCACTACAACTGCAAGCGGCATTTGCCATACCCATCCCATGGTGCCACTGTAAAACGATTTACCTATACACACCTAGTATTGAAAAAATAGCTTTGACTGGTAGAAAACAAAAATTTGGTTTCAAATTACAGGGAGATTTTTGACATTAAAATTCGAATTACAGAAAATTTCGAATTAATGAGACTTGATAATGTTATAATCATAGTCCTGAAAGAAAATGGGAGTCAGGAAGACCACAACTTAAGTGGTTTAACTCACAGGCGAGTCAATCAAGGTTAGGGGGTGCGAAACACACTGGACATTCGGGCACCCTTGGCGCTTCCCTGACTTAACTGCTTTCACATCAATGTGATTGGTAAATGTTAAATAAAGTTCTGTAAAACCATATATTATGTACCTATATACGTGAATATCAAAAAAATAGAATAACACGATATATATATTACATTTTACAGGTGACACACACCCACAGCTATCGGTGATTTTTCTATACCTATCTTCTATATTTTTTGTTTTGTTATTTTCAATCGCCTTAAAATAAAATTTTAATTCATAATTATCAATTGAATAATTTACAATCCAAAAATACGATATATATTCCCATCAGGCTGCCTTTTTTGCTTTCCATTGTTTAATAATCAGTTACTTTTTCCAATTCAAAAAAGAACCAAATGAAAATGGCACAAAGTTATAAAAATAAATTACAGTTTGTATTGGAATTAAATGCATTTTGCATAATCTAACTACATACACACCCAGTAGAGGACTACATAATATGTATTTGTGTTTACTGTTTGTCATACAGTTTTAATACTATAATTTAACTTAGAAAATTACTAATAATATGCAAAACTAGAAATATCTGTTACAATATAATATTGAAAAAATTTTAACTTGTTTAAATCAAATTGTGTTGAATATAATGTCGTTGTTTTGTAAAAAGGGTGAATCAACCATTTTGGCGAAATCAAGATTTTAATGAAAAACAATATGTACCTCACTAGCTTTGTTGTGTAAAAACGGTGAATTTGTATCTCCACAGTAAAGTACTTAAGGGCAAATATCCACTTAGTGGCGGCTCTCGTGGTACAGTGGGTAAGGCGCCGGCCTTCCACCCGAGAGTTCTGGGTTCGATTCCCAGTCATGACAAAAACATTTATGTGTTTTTCTCAAAACCTGGGTGATTGTGATTGTTCAAAATTACTAACAACCACCTTGTACGAAAAAGCAAGGACATGGTTATTAATAATTCTAAAAAAAAAAATATCTACTTAGTACACGAATAAAAAGCGAATGTGACATATTAGACCTTTTAAAATATTATAGTATGCCTACTATAAAGACAGTATTCTTTCTAAGCTTTATTACATTTATAATCATCCACAGGTCATTAATAAATAAATCGTTACCTTACTTTGAAAAGGTTCTAGCTGACATTTTGGCCTAAAATTACTTTTTGGTGTGAAAAAGTTCCATAAGCCATATTCTATCATATACGTTCATTTCAGAGTCATCTATTGTCAAATATGGGAATTAGCAGTATGCTGAGTTCTATCTACATGTCTTTTAATATTCAAAATATGACCATTTCAAATTTTAAACGCTCATAACTCAAAACATGGTCAAGTGCAATTAGAACCTTTTCAAAGTAAGGTAACGAAATGTCAAAAGTTAAAAATCCTTTTGTAATTAATTCGCCCTTTTTACAAAACACCGACGATAACATCATTTCATTTCAGTTGTCGATATCAAAAATACGTATAAAACAAATTGGATTAAAATTTAAGTCTAAAAACCGATAAATACATTAAAGTGTTGCGTATTATATTAACCGAAAAATTTGTTTGACATTGTCGTACATTTTTACATACAACTCACTAAGAAAGCAGATTGTGTCCAAGTTCTTCTTTAAATGCATAGTTACTCTTCGTGATAGTCCAACAATGGACTCCAATTCAATTCAGGAAATATTAAAAAATTTCCCTCTTATTATACTAGGTATGTCTTGTGCAAGGGAATACGATAATTTTTATAGTAAGTACCTACTTAAAATTATAAATAATAACATTGGCAAATAAGACCGAACCGAACACGTATGAAATAATTTGAGCACCTCTACGAGATAGCGATCCGCCGCTAATTATAATAACAAAAAAAAAAATAACAAAATGAATTACAATATTCATATACCAACAATACAGCTGTCCCAAATATAAACTCTAACCATTATTATACACTTACAATATTACCATAAACCATTTTTCCCTTCAGAACCACGACAAAGAGCTACAAGCGCTTTGTCAGTCGGTATACAACCGCAAATTCTACAGATGGCGAGAATAAAAGGCCATTTGGTAATGGTTCCTCAAACTATACGACTTTATTGCATTTTCATTTTAAATGGAATTTGACCTTCACCAGTTCAATATGTGGCGAAACCAATGAGGTTCCGAAATTATTTCCACGCAAAAATCGTACAAACCCACATTTAGTTTTATTTTAGTATTATCAAACCTCATTTGCGGCACATTACCAACAGAAAGACCAATAAATGACTCCGAGTGTCTTATAAAATGTCAAAAACTATGTAAATGTGAATTTACTTAAGACCTTATTCTATATGGTAAATCAATTAGTGAAACACTGTACATATTGCGTAGATAGATGGCATATTTAGCAATCATTTTACTGATTGGCATATAGTGTTTTTACTTGGCACAGCTGTATAGTTATATAAATGCAACACTACTAAAATGTAATAAAAAAACATACTGGCATCGTTTGTCTTCTTCGTTATAATACATAATGAATAAGGAAGAGGATGACAGAAGATAAAAGTATGTCGTGGTTTATTAAATTTTAGCGGTTGCGGATATACTATTGTAAGTTAAACAATACTAGTTAGAATTAGATAATAATAATAGGATATTGAACTGGTTTAATTTAAATGTGTTGCGCCGTTTATTAATCGTCATGTAGATTGAATAGTTTAGCCACCTCATTCAAATCGTCATACTTCCGTCTTTCGGCCAGTACCTGGAACACAAAATGAGTCAAGTGTAAATCACTGTAAGACTTAATTGACAATCACAATATGAGATATAAATAAACTGCTTGCTTTACCATAGTATAATTGAAGACACAAGTGGATGAAGGAGTTATGTTACAAAATCAAAGTTTTGAGTAAATTGAGGTCAAAGTTTTTTTGATGTATTTTTTTCAGTTGAGGATAATTTAACTAGTGATGTATTCAAGTGGTAACAAAGGATCACACAATTTTACTAACGTCAGAAATAGTTTGTTAAAATCTTCAATGTGTAATTTATTTATAAAAATGTGTACATGACACCTACATCCACTAGAGAAAATCACAAAATAAACTAAAAAAAAAAAAAAGTAACACAGTCCCTTCATCCCTTGCCGTAATGCCAGACCAATGATTATTTTAAGATGTTTGATACATCCATATGAAAGATGGGTACATAACACCTTCATCCACTTGTCTTCAATTCATTCATTGTACATAAGTTGCGGTTACATGTAAAATGTACGTAAAACATTTCGCCGTGAGCTTTCTTATCGGAAAGAGATGACCGCATGGTATACGGTCTCCAATTTTATTAGATTCAATTTATGAACATTAATTCAATTTCCATAGCTGATGTTGGCAAAATTCATGAATTCAAGAATGAAAACCTAACCTAACAAATAATCCAGTATATCTGCTATTTTCAAAATTTGTTTGCCGTTGGCTCCCTGTAAACCGACAAAAACCATGTTTTATTTAGACACAAATTTTATGTCAGTAGTACTATACGACCCAAAAAAGATGGACGGTCTTTAATATAGGGTCATATATTTCCGACACAACATTTCACAGTGATGTGTGATACGGCGAACTGCATACGTACAAGTTTCCGGACACGATAAATTGCACCCTCATATCATCTACGCATCCATACATTATCCGTAAAACCTGTGATGTAACAAAATTAAAATAGAGGAAACGAAAAACTGCTATGTAAGCGCCGAAATGAAGACTTTCATTTTTCTTCATCAGAATGAATGACTATGTGAATGAGTGAATAATTTGATTTATCCAACAGATAAATAGTGAGGGACTCGATGACTACATACAATGAAGATAATTACAGTCTTATTAAAACGCCCACGATGGTCGAGCAGTAGAGTCGAGAGCAGTTAAGCGTCGGCCTATAACGTCGTGGGTCCCAGGTTTGAATCCTGGGTCTGGCAAATACACATATTGTTTTTAATTTGTGTTTGAGTCAGAGTATGGACCTAATATAGGTTGAGCAAGTGGCTAACATCCATTTCTCGTAAATCTCGAGGCCCATATAGTCTTATTAGGATCGGACATGGTAAAAAAAAAAATGAGACATGTTACACGAAAGGTTTCTAAAATTAATTACATTTTAATTTTAGTCAGGATAATCGAGGTTCTATGTATTTTGAATCATAAAATATGACTGATGTAATGTTACCTGTCTGGCTATGTGCATCCTGTTGAAAACATTCCACAGTACAATCCCAACCACCATGTCTTTCTTGAGGTAAAAAATAATTCCCTTGTTGTAATTTTGATTTGGATCGGAGTCAATGTCCTTTTTAACGACAGCCTGCTTTCCTTCGAACTCCACTTTGACGGGTTTCGCTTCTTGCTGATCGTTTGGTTTTTCTAAGTCATGGTTTTTCACTGCCGAATGATTGGCGGATTCACCTTCCACACTCTCAGCCAAACTGGAATGAATAAAGGATCATTTAACTAGTGACATATTAATTTATCATCATCGTATTTGGCTGCAAAACACAGTGGCGAGGGTAGAGGTAGGTAAAATTCAATTAACCCCTGCCTATTCAAACACGCGCGTTAACATGATTTTACTCCCTACTTCAGTTATCGTTTGTTAATTTATGGCTACGGCCGTATATTGTAGCTTAACCACTGGGGAATGCCAATAGAAATGGCGTATTTCAAAAAAATACTACCTTATTCTTAGGTCAATAATTATTATAAAACAATCATTATTCGTAAGATGTTTTATCACATTTGAATTGTCGAAGACATAGCTTACAATCAATATCTTCAAATGTGTTAATCGTGCCCATTTTATGAATAATAAAATGCCTAATTCTTGTCAAATTTGGGATCATAATTTTTTATCGTAAATATTTCACTATATAATGTTAACAACAATTTTACTAATGGTTTTATAAATGCGTTTAATGAATCTAAAAAATCTTAGCACCACTGCACATGGATGTACTGAAATATGACTATATTCTAAAACATTAGATCGAGAGGTTTAAAAGAATACTATTTTATGAAATAAAAATAATTGATGCCGTCATTAAATATGTTTAAAATAAATATTAAGGATAATGAGGCTTCAAAATTATATAAATAGATTATCTACAATGTTTAAGGTATGTCCAGGCGTATGCTCGGAAAATACTATAAAATCTCCATTTTGACCTACGTGGCGCACGTGGGCTGTTAAGCGCTGCCTATATCAAACCATAATCATAAATATTCTTCTATCTATAAAATATCTAAAATGATATATGGTGTAATGGCATAATTTTAGATATTTTATAGATAAACGAATATTTTTTGACTATGTATGGCTTGAATTAGGCTGGTTTTAAATTTTAAAAATTAACAAACACAATCTACACATCGTGGTCTTAGTTCAATGAAAACAAATACGTTTTAATGATAAAGTTTAGTATCTAGTACAGCCTAGCTCCACCCTTCGCCACTGCCATAACCGAGGGCAGGTTCTGGTTTCTTTAAATAGCAGATTCCAAGCTTACCAGTCTTCCATAGCCAGGCATCAATCAAAAATAATAAATCATATTACAAGTGAGTGGAGTTGGAAGCAGGATTGTTGATTTGGGACCAAGGTAGGGTCATATGCTATGCTTATTTAAGACATGGCATGGGTTAACTATTCGGGATTAAAATGTTAGATGTATCTGATTTTCATTTAAAATTTTTACACACATTTGAAACAACAAGAAGAAGATTGTGTTGTTAAATTCATTCACAGGAGGCAATTGCAGTACAAATCAGTTGATTGTGTCTCGCAAGCTATGCATCACCACACTCTGGTGCGAGTGATGCAATTTCAGTATACCATTCTGCGAATGCTGCTCCAATACTCTATAATGTGATCAGCTCAGGATATCCTCATAGTATGCCAATACAACCACATCTCGAAAACCTCCAGTCTTCTTATGGTCCGTTCCTTTCACGTTCCTTTTCCTAGCTACGACTCCGTAGACCAGTATGGGTATGATGTAGCATCTGATCGCCGCCCATTGAGTGAATTGCAGAAGAGATATTTAATCTTTTCAAAAGTGATTCATGCCATCTCAATCCTGATCTTGATCTCATGGTAAACTACGTACGTAAATTACGTATCTTTAACAACTGTATTTAATATTTTTAAGTTACCAACCTGCTTGCATCACTGGTTTTATCAGATTTTTCAGCAGCATTTTTTGAAAACACAGCAACAGTTGGTAGACACGAATCAATAACGCCAATTGCCTGAAAATTAAATACAACGATGCATCTTATAATATAAAAGGTAAAATATTGAAAATAGTAACAATGATGAACCTCAACGTCGATGATGGGCCTGTCACATGACACATACAGATGAGCAAGCATTGACAAAGCATCTCACATTCAGTGTATCTAAAGAAAGACTACAACATTAGTGGCTCGATAGTATCTAGAAATACTTTCAAGCGCTGGGAGTTATCAACTGAAAAAGAGCGGAAGGCCAAACAGAATGGAGTAGTCTACTCGGGGTGTGTCACAAAATAAAAAGGGTCAAATGCTTCGTCATAGTTATATATGCAGATAATTGGTATTATGCAATATGTCGCCGATTTTTAGTTGCATACCAAATGGCTCCCCTAAAAATAGTGGCGGAATTTAATAGATACTTGCAATTCAAATAGTATGGTCCAAATGCAAGTTATACTGTATCCACGTTCTGTGCATGGATTCAAATAAATTACTAATAAAGCAGGCATTCAATTAAGTATTTAAAGTTCATATTTATTATAAATTATTAATATATCGCTCATGATGGCTGAGCGGCTGCTGCGTCGGTTTATAAAGTCGTGAGTCCCGGGTACGAATCCCGGGTCTGGAAAATTCACAAGCTATTTTCCAATGTGTACTTAGACCCTGAGTATGGATCTAATAGGTTGAACAAGTGGCTAGCATCCATTTTTCGTAAAAAAAAAAAAAAAAAAACTATTTACCCTGTGGAAGCCAATACGATCTTCTTAGGAACGAACATGGTTAAAAAATTATTAGGCTCAATTGGGCCACCGGTTAATTTAGACAGTCGCTTATTTGGGCCATATCTCAAGGAATTGAAACCAAACTGAGGAACTAACAGATACATCGCTTAATTGAGACACTAAATTTAAGATCACAATAATACGTACATACAGTCGAACTCAGTTATTACGATCTCGGACATAGCGAGATCTCGGATGTAATGAGGAAACATTCGTTAACATTTTGGTTTATGATTTTCTCCATACATTTATTCACTGTTATAACGAGCAACTTATCGGATATACCGAGCTAAAATACTGTTAATGTGTTGATCGTTTAAAAAACATTTCGACCCTAATCAATAAAATCCGATTGGACAGGATGCCGCCCGGGACGGATTACGTTTACGACACTAGTCAAGTGTCTAAGTACCTACCCAATTGGTGTTTTCGCCAACAATAATGAAAAGTATCCACGCATATGGTTGAAAAATCCAAGGTTTGTAAAGTCCGTAAATACCTACCAGCGTTCATTACAATAAACAACTTCTTTTGTAGTTTATGAAAGCCATGCTTGTTTCGGGGATTTTTACGATGGTTTTCAGATTTTTTATTTTCGACTTTTTGTATTATGTGACCGCTCATTTAAAAATACCTATTGTCTGATATAACTAGTAACGCTTATAATGAGCAAATTCAGTCGGTCCCATCTTCCTCGTAATAACCAAGTTCGACTGTATTATGTTATACATATAGAGCCATATGCATGAAATGTCCCAACCTCACTCAAGCTAATTCAAAATCAAGATTTATTTTGAGTATAAGAAGTTACCTCGTAGCCGACATCTCGACCGAGGTCACTCCAGAACATGCTCTGATGCTTGTAAGGCTTGGCAGAACCAGCCATGTTTTCTCCGGCCAATCGACCAGAAACCACAGCATGGTCATGATGCTCTACACGCCGTCTCCCCAACGCTGGATCATAGAAGCACGCTGCATCACCCGCCTAAATTCCCATCGTAACATTATAATCAAGCCCAAATGAAACTAATGTCATAGGTGTAACAGATTATATAAAATAAATAAGTAAGACTATATATAGTCAAGTCAGGAGTCACGGCAGGTGCAAACATGCTTTTTAATCTAGCATATTATTATTTTGTTTTTCATAGGAAAATAGTGAACAGTATCAATTAGAATTTAAAATTTTAATAATATACACATTATACTATTACTGTAGATATAATTATGTATTCATTTCTAGGAATGTTAGACCTTGTCCAGATGCGCTTGTTTCACCACGCTTTACGCGCGGAAACCAAAAATGTGCTGCGCCCATATAACGTGTTTAACTTGGCAGTGAACAAGCTAGGTGACGTAATTCATTTTTGAATGGGCATAAAAAACAAGCGCAAGTGCGAGAAGAAAGACCGACAACTCAGTTGTGACACACGCTTCCTTTGAGATTTTATATTTCGTGATAACTGGCAAGATGTCTTCTTGGCAATATACAAGCTAGGTGACGTAGTTTATTTTGGAATTGCCATAAAAGCTCTCGCCTCAAGGCGGTCTCGTAATTCATTTTGGAATGGTTATAAACGTCGTATTGTCGAAAGTCTTGCGAACGCTTATGCTTGTTGCGCGAGAGATAACATCCTGTTGTATTAGGAAAGCTCAATTAGGTCACTTGTACCTGGAGAATGCGCGATTTGCTATGCGCGAGTCAAATCGCACCATCTGGACAAGGCCTTAAACTATTTATTTTAAAGCATTATTTTAAAAGTTTTATTTAACAAAGAAAGAAATTGTAACATCAATATTTCAATAACAATTTGGTATGATTTAAAAAGTTTTATGTTATAAGAATAAATCGAGGGTATACTGACAGAACGCATTAACTCAGTTTTTGCTGTTTTTCTGTTTTAAATGCCAAAATGTATACAATTTTACACTCTGCGTCCTGGTAAAACGCACAAAGGCATAGGATATAATGGTGAGAAAATAGAAACATTATTAAATCATATTGTTATTTTTTTATTCTGATAGAAAGCATGATAATGATCTAATGCGTTCTGCGTATACAAAATACAGGACTTGTAACATGTCGTATATTGTGTTTGCCATAAAGGTTAGTTAGTCTTTATAATGTAGAAAAAATGTTTTTAAATCACAAAAAAATCTACATAGGAGAACACTTTGAAAAAAAAATTAAAGTCCTTTTTGCGATTATCTCAGAACTTGTTTTAATGAGTTAATGCTTTCTGTCAGTATACCCTCGAAATACAGTGGGAAATATTCTTAAAAATATTTTCATAGCATTAAAATGAAAGAGGGTTTACTTACCGCATATAGATTGGACCTGGCTTCAAGCTCTGCGTTGACAAGGAATCCACCCACGACAGGATCCACCTCCAGAGAAGATGTCTCTGCTAGCTGGGTGCACGGCTCTGACCCCACTGCCACTACAACCTGCACATAAAACACATTATGTCAAAAACATTGTTGAAACAATTAAAAAAACATCTGCGACCATTTCTCGACCACGACCAATACAGGGTGCAAATGTTTTTGGTATGGCCTAAGGACATTATACAATATACTTAGTAGTGTTTATTTAAATAAGTGGGCTATGTACTTACTGGTTAGCTGATTTTTGGATAAATAATAAATAAGAATTAGACTGCGAAAATTATAACTTGAAGTGTCATGTCCACCGTTATGGAGTTGCGATATGTTATGAAAGGATTGCCAGTATTATGAGAAATTTCTTAACTACTTTGGTTCAGAATGTAAATATTGAATACAATAACAGACGACAATATTTTTCCAATCTGTCGGAATATTTTTAGTTATATGGTAACACTGAAATGTCAAAGAATATCTACCTGTCATTACAGTGACTCTATTATCGACCTTATTTATAGTCCCGGTGAGTTAATTTTGTTATAATCCTTTTGCTCCCACTTTTCAACACCTTTTGCATTATTAAGAGGTTTAAACACTTTATACGAACTTGCAGCACGCACAAATAACGAACGTCAAATGATTGCAAGGCGAGGGTAACGAAATGGAAAGGGCTAGGGAGGATTGTAGTTCTCGAAACGGCCACGCTTCATGTTATCTTGCCGCAGTCTAGCAGGTAACGATTTATAATACAATTAAACAAAACTGATTAGCCACTGTTAAACAATTACGTTTTGTACAGTTTTGGACGAAAAGAATTGTATTGAGTATTGATGATCTGATTTATCCGTGGGTGTGTACATATTTATAATTAAAACTAATAAACTAAAAGTAATATTATTTCTAGTTTATATTAATTAATTATTTAATATTGTTGCCAATTATTTCAACAGGCCTAGACATCCAAGGACAGTAGTGTATTTAGTAATAGAAGTGAAACAATCACAAACACCCAGGCTTTGAGAAAATCACATAGAGTAAAACCTCGTTAGTAAGAACACTGATAATTCGAAATTTTCCCGAAAAAATGTCCCTCGAACATTATTTTCATATAAAACCATACCTTTACTTCGAATTTCGTAATTCGAAATGATTTCAGAGTCCTGGCATACAAAAATATTCAATAAATCGTAATAGAATACACTATTTCATGAGCCAGTCATTGAAAATTGTGACAGACTTTCCTTAAAACATCAAAAATTACTTATTTTATGAAGGTAATAAAAATAATCCTGACATTTTATGACCCAATTCGGTAGGCACGTCTATGATCGGAAACGAAATTAATGAAAATCAAATTTTTATATTTTTCCCCCATATTCCCCCATATTTCGTAATTCGAATTCCTTTCGATTTTCAGTCCTATGGAATTCGTATTAATGAGGTTTTACTGTACATGTATTGTGTCCTCACCGGGATCGATCACGAAGCTCCCGGATGAATGGCCAGCGCCTTACACACTGCACCACAAGAGCCGGCAAGTTTAGGTCAATTATTCTTTTTTTTAATACTTCACAGATAGTTGTATTTAAAAAAACAACGTTTTAAAAGCGGGAAGCAATATTACCATGTTGGTTAATATTATCTATCATTCCAGTTCCATCTATGCATAAGCCTAGCAAGGAAGAATTATAGTAGAACAAAGTAACATTGAAATTGCACTGATTGCGATTTCACCTACTGCGCATGAATTACATAGGGTAAATTTAATTAATGTAACCGTTATTATTTCCGAATGCTCTTACATGAAGCCCATTGCATTGTTTTCTCTTGCTAGAAATCGCTTTAACTACGTCATATTTTCTGTTAAAACTATCAAACTTCACACTTATGCGATATGTTTATAGCGAAAAGCATTAATAATATAACATGATATGATTGTAAATATACATACAACATCAGCTTTCACCGAAGTTCCATTCGAAAGGGTGAGGAGAACTTGGTTTCCGATGGAATTCGCTTCCAGGACCTCCACTGGAAAAATATTCAATTACATTATAACACTTACAATTCAAAAAATAACTCAAAATTTGTTGTAAATGAATTTTTTTCGGCAATTTACCTACGATACTCAAAAATAAAATTCTACTTCATTTGAAATTCGTAATTCGAAATTTGTTTTTGATACATTAAAAAATAAAATCAATCATTATTGTATCAGATTTTTCAAAATAAGTACATACCTATTTAAATTTCTTTAAACATTGGTCCCTTGAATTGCGATTTAGCAATTTTTACTGGAGATTAAACTGACATCAATCAAATTGAAATATAAACAAATTACAATTAATTTATACACTTACGTATATTTAACATGTATCAAGAATTACTCACCACTAGGAATAACATCGACTCCTTCTTCTATCACCCGATCAGTGGTCCATTGCGCCAAGTATTCGGGAAGAACTCGGCCCATATTTCCTGATTCTTTGAACATCTGATACACTTTTACAGCTGACCCGTTATCTGAAAATGAAATAATTTTTTTCCATAATGATCTTTCACAAAATTAATTATCTTTGATAGAACAATAAATAATTGTAAAATATTAAACTAAATTTACTTCTCCTGGCCAAGGAACAAGCCAGTTCCGATCCCAGAAATCCTCCCCCGATGATGGCGACAGAAGTGGCGCCCTGAATACGGTGCCACAAATTCTCCAAATCGCGCACGTTGCGGTACAACACTGTCTTCGAGGACACGGCTGCGGATGCCTGCTCGAATACCGGCAGGTTCTTTGGTCGCGAACCTGCATAAAATTAAATCATAAAAACATTAAACAGAAACCTAATATGAGGTATCTATGTAATTCCAAAGATTAATATCTTCACATCAAACAAAGTTTTGTGTTTCAAACTTAAATTGATGGTTTTAAAATTTGTTTTTCCATCTATTGCATTTTCAAACTAAAGTCATATATGTATTATGTATCTATTAAGAGCCCGATGAACAGGAATAAGGTCATTCATAGTTCATTCAGAGAATGATCTCAGAGTTGAAAGGACGTCATTTTAATTCAGTCTAACCTCAAAAACCTCTAACCATCGGGGATTTATTTTAAGAAACGCAATAATTATTAATTACAATTCTCGGGCGAATGAATATTATTATTATTATTCCCTTCAAACATAACATGTATGCGACGTAACCTGAAGCCAGCCGAACGAATACAGGGCTGTCAAAATAATATCAATCTAATTTAACGTTTTAAAAAGTTACAAATTTAAAGTTAAAAATAGCTTACTGAACAGATGGAATAATTACATAATTCCAAGCGTCAAACGGCATACAACATTTATCTAAAATAATTATGAAAAGACTGGCTGATTATGTTATGTTATTTTTGTATTGTTCTTATTTTTTTGCTTATCAAAATAATATTTTGGATATATCGTAATATGTATCTTGTCTCATTAAAATTGATATTAAGTTGATATAGCATAGGAAAATCTGTAAATCATTAAAATGTTAATTTTGTTATAGTTTTTAATTAAACCTGTACAATTACATATTAGATTTAAACACTGTTGTACTATGTAACTTTTATAATATCAGATATCCTTACGTGAGATGGGCAAGATAAAAAATAAAACTGTAGGATGTCTGCAAAAGATTAAACAAAACCCATCTCATTGGATACCCGAATGGTAAGCAACTGTATCTATATATTAAATTTTTCCGCCAAATTGCACACAATTAAAAACACATCATAAAAATAAGTAATTAGTCTTCGACAGCCCTGGTCGGTAACTTTGCTATCTTCTCAGCGACGCTAGCTTTGAATAAAAAAATGTGTGGGTGTGTCTACGTTAATAATATTTTTTATATAAATTATTTCTTGCAGTGGCTTTACTTACCAACAATAATTATTGTACCTACCTATTTTTATAAAAGTAAAATTGCGTTACTTGTTTGTAAAAGTGTCAGACTAAATTAATTAAACTAATCGGGTAAGTAATAAAAAGTCATTAATTGAGTTAGCAGTAGTAACCAAGTAAATGGTAGAATTTCTTTTAACCCTTTCTAAGCGTTACGAATCCCGACTTAGTACAACAGTGCGCGTTGTGATTTCAAGCATCAATAAATCGTAATAAATGTCAGTCAAACATACACAAATAGAGTAGTAAAAAATCGGAGTCAAGTTCAAAAATGATTATGACAGAACCTAATATTTTATGTGACTCTAAAAATAAACATTCGTCGCCTAAATCTGATAAGAAATCACGAACAAGACTTCTTCATTGAAAAAATGCCAGCTTACTCGAGCGGCGCCATGACACTTACGAAATGGTGCTGGACTAATGCGTCGATGACAGATTAACAAGTGTGAACAGTTCAGTATTCTTATAGTCTACCGGCTACCATTTCGACAAATATGTCATACACATAATGAATAATAATATGGTTTATGACTTTTATGAGCATTTTTGTTCAGTGTGTTGAAAAAATATCAGTCATAAATAACTCATTTTTATAGCATCCAGGACATCTCAAACTGTGTAACTTTTGTTTGAACTCGCATACACATTGCAGCACTGCAGGCCGAATATAAATAAATCATCCTTGAGAACTACTGGCTATTTGAGAGTGATGTACTTACCACCAGTGCCTGGTTTGTACCTACCATTGACCCCGAACTGAATGGAATCGAATGACACATAGTTTATATAACAAAATGGTTTATTTTTCGAATACCTATTACAATTCGTAAAATATTAAATTTCAAACACTTTTTGCACTTCTAAATGCTTTATAGTCACCACAATTTTATTTTCAAGTTCATTTGTTTTTTTTTTATTATATTACTTCAATAACCTGGTACTAGAATAGGTAATCTCTTATTTTATTATAATGACGTGATAGTAAGTAACTCGAGTTATTTTCGACTATAAATATAAGAAGAATTCTACATAAAAAAAATAGTAGTCATGAATCAAACCCTTTTGAATAGTATTACGAAAAAAATAATTCTCAAGTGTCTGTCTCACACCAGCAGACGATGATTTGCCGCGCAGTGTATAAAAATTCAGTAGCGCGGGACCTGGTGTTTGCGTAATACGACAATTTCCGCATTTATGCGGGAACGGGCGTCTGAGTGTTCGTGTCTTTTCTTTATAAATGGCTGATAACTAGGGTAAATAAATAATTTTTGTCTGTTTCACCTAATACTATAACCAGAAAATAGTATTTAAAAATGTTAATCAATGATAAACAAAGAGACATATTAAATCGCGGACTTCTAGGTATATTTAAATGACACCTGGTTCAAATTATTTTCCGAAACTATAAACTCGCGGATAATATACTGGCAGATAGGCGAATGAATGCAATCTCCAAAAGCATTCCTTTTGTAAAAATATTTTGTAAATTCACTTTGATCAATGTAACTTTCGAATATTCTATTTAACAGTTTACGCACCAAATAGTTTTTAAATCACTAAAAAACAATATAACTTATTATATCGCAAACTCGTATCGTTACAAACACGTCAGTCAAATGTCTTCGGCGCACATGCACTAAGAAGCGATAAGACACTATATACGCGGCAAATTTGAATTGGCCCGATGACTGATATATTTTTATTCAAGACACGCTCCCGAAAAATATTTATTTAAATTAGATAGAACAAAAGTTTAGGCTATCCATTGACAGATGTCAAGAGAAGGATGATTTTTGAATAAATTAAATCAATATTCGAATTATTCGCGCCTGGCGGAAAGCAGTACTAGGCAAACGAAAATCGAAATGACTTTAGTCAGCTGACGCGCGGATGACTCGCGCGTATAGGCTGACTAAAGTCAGTTGCCGCGTTAGAAAGGTTAATAAAAAGTCACTTTCTTTTTATAATAAACAGACATCACTATATTACACTTTTTTTTTAAATATGCATTAGAATTAAACAATGTGTACCTATTTTTTTAATAATTATGTAATAGGTCTTACACATTCAAAATAAATACTATTCAATAATAATGTTTTTTGGATAGCACATGAAATAAAAATGTAGGTAGATATGTATTTCAACATCCTTCGTATGTTTAGCTCTCGGACAATTTCTGGTTAAAACGTTATTAATATATTATTAAGTTTATATCGTGGCTATCCATCATATTGGTTACAATATTTCCCACCAAACAGATGATTAACAAATTGAATTTAGTAACATTTACGTATATTAGAAGATATCATTTTTTGGTCACCCCATATTTTATTCACGTTGACAGTGTTATGTTATGAGAGATCATTATTTACTTTAGACCAAAGCATTGTCGGCGACCTTTGAATATTACCAGTAGAGCAACAATTCCGGACCACATGTAAAAAAACCATATTTTCAATTCTCAAGGGCAATTCTGTAGAGCGTCCCCTTAACGATATAAACATCATTAGCTGAACAAACCTTATATATACAGTGGAACCTATCATAATGAGCAATTCACATAACGAGCAAAACAAATTGTAAAAAAATGGCTCCCTTAACGGCCCACATGCTCAGCGTAGGTCAAAATGGAGATTCTATGCTATTTTCAAAACACGATCCTGGACATTCCTTAAACATTGTAGATAATCTATTTATGTAATTTTGAAGCCTTATTATCCTTTATATTTATTTTAAACATTTGATGACTGCATAAAGTATTTTTATTACATAAAATAGTATTCTTTTCAACCTCTCGCTCTAATGTTTTAGAATATAGTCATATTTCGGTACATCCATGTGCAGTGGTGTTAATATTTTTTAGTTTTATTAATTTTTAAACGCATTTACAAAACCATTAGTAAAATTAATGTTAACATTATATAGTGACATATTTACGATAAAAAATTATATTTTATAATCTTTGTGATCCCAAATTTGACAAGAATTAGGCATTTTATTATTCAAAAAATGGGCAACATTTTACACATTTTAAGATAATTCTAAGGATACTGATTATAAGCTATGTCTTTGACCATTCAAATGTGATAAACATTCTACGAATAATGTTTGCTTTATAATAATCATTGACCTAAGAATAAGGTAGTATTTTTTTGAAATACGCCATTTCTATTGGCATTTTCCAGTAGTTAAGCTACAACATAGCCATAAATTGACAAACGATAAATGATGTAGGGAGTAAGATTATGGTAACGCGCGTGTTTGAACATGTACCGTTTGAAAAAAAAAAAAAAAAAACAGTTAGACGCGGAAGAGCTTAAGGGTTGAATTGTGTTTCACAGCAAGAATTTGTGGAGAAGAGTTTGTCAGTGGAGGTGGAAGAGGTAGCAAAGCATCAATCTTCCGGCGCAATAATAGAAATGCTGAAAGCATGGGAAACTATTGCGTCGTATATTGAGAAGCATCAGCCTAATAGGCGGTGGCTATGCGCGCTACAAATTTATTCAATGATGATAATGTAATTTTGAAGCGTCGGCAAAAACAAATATCTCTAGACAGTTTCCAATAAAAAAGAAATTGGTTATTGTCTTAGTATTTTACATTAATTTATATGGGAAAAATTGTTTCGCTTAAGGAGTGTTTCACATTACGAGTAAGGCCCGTTTCAGACGGGACACCGGTGTCGCGCTCGATATAATATAGGAGACCTTTGTATTCAAATAAAGGTGTCTTTGTAATATGTTTATGAACGCCCCAGAGCTAATGAATAAACGCACAATCTCGTGTTATAAATAAGAACATAAAACAGGCTGCGGTAATAAAAACAAGTGTATCGGCGGCTTGAGAATGTAGCGGCCGACGGAAAAGTGTACCGGACACACGTTGACTCATTAGCTCTGGGGAGTTCGTAAACATAATACAAAGGCCCCTTTATTCGAATACAATGGCCTCCGTATTATATACGAGTGCGACACCGGTATTCCGTCTGAAACGGACGTAAGATTCTGGAACGAATTATGCTCGTTATGAGAGTTTCCACTGTATAAGCAAAATTAAATTAGACATACATATTAAGTGTATTTTACAAAATTTAGGGGCGGACGTTCAGTAGCGGGTGAACCGCAGCATGTGACCAGCTCGTATAGAACGGGCCCAACATACTCAAAAAAAAAGAATATCAATAGTCTATTGCAGTCGGAATATGAAAGGAGAATACATCCCACTTACCTACCAAAACTGAGTGCCAGGACTAATGTGTAGCTCAGACAAAGATGTTGATGTATTGAAATGTCGATAGTCTTACCTGTTGCGATGAGGCATTTATCGTATTGTATGGTGAATGTAGAATTGGTGTGCGGGTCCTCAATTTCGACGGTGTTGGCGTTGGCGTCTATGCGGGACGCCACCCATCCCGTGGCCACTGTCACCCCGCCGTTAGGAGCCTCCTCCAACTCGTGGATATCCATGTAGAAATCGGAAGGCTCGTAGAATAAACTGCCAATTATATTACATAATTATTATATTTAAATTATCGACTCGTAGAGCAACCGACAGCAAAGACTTTTGATAGTAAACGACAATACAAAGATTACCTGCACTTGAAATAATTTAATTACGAGCAATTACGAACCTAATAATTTAATTACGAGCAATTACGAACCTAATATTGCCAATCATTGCCACAAATCGATAATGCATTTTATACAACTCATCAAAATAAGAGCCAATCATTTTACCTTCTTTCTTGTCCATTCCACTGTTTGAAGGAAAGTTTATCAGGCTGCGGGATTTCTTTCTGCTGCCATATTTCTTTTGAGAGTGGCGGCCGCATATACGGCAGCGAATCTTCCGCAGATATCACCAACACCTGTAATAATATATGTACGAGGGTGGGTCAATAATTCCTTAGAAAAAAGCATTAAAACAGTTTTTATTTTTGTATTTTTTTTTTATTTCTCAACATAATCTCCTTGGAGCTCAATACACTTGGTTAGACGTTTCTCAATTTTTTTTAAACCGTCAGAAAAATAAGTTTTCGGAAGGTCCTCAAAATAAGCATTTGTCCGATCGATGACTTCTTCATTTGAAAAAAAACGTTGTCCACTTAGCCATTTTTTTAAGTTTGGGAAAAGGAAAAAGTCACTGGGGGCTAAATCTGGCGAATACGGTGGGTGGTCGACCAATTCGAACTTCAATTCTTCAATTTTAGCCATTGATCGTAAACATGTGTGAACACGGGCATTGTCCTGATGAAAGAGGATTTTTTTCCTGTTTAAATGAGGCCGTTTTTCTTCAATTTTGTTTTTTAGCTGGTCCAATAAAGATGCATAATAATCCCCTGTTATTGTTTTTCCTTTTTCCAAATAGTCAACGAAAATAATTCCACGTGCATCCCAAAATACAGTAGCCATAACCTTACCAGCTGATTTTACGGTTTTCGCCTTCTTTGGACATGGTTCGCCTTTCGCAATCCACTGCTTTGACTGTTCTTTCGTCTCGGGAGTATAGTGGTGTATCCATGTTTCATCTACAGTCACAAAGCGACGAAAAAATTCATCCGGATTGCGTTGCATGAGCGACAACAGGGCTTTAGAGGCCACCACCCTATTGCGTTTATTGTCGACTGTGAGCAAACGCGGCACCCATCTTGCAGAAATTTTTTTCATGCCCAATTTGTCATGTAAAATAGAAATGACGCTACCTTTTGAGATCCCTGTAACCTCAATTATCTCACTCAACTTTAATCTTCGGTCACTTAACACCATATCGTGGATTTTATTGATCATTTCTGGTGTAGTCACCTCTACAGGACGTCCTGAGCGTGGTTCATCCTTTGTTGATGTACGACCACGTTTAAATTCATTTAACCAGTTATAAATAGTTGCAAGTGAAGGAGCAGATATGCCGTGAACTAAATCCAACTCATTTTTTATTTCCTTTGCTGTTAACCCTTTTATATTAAAATGTTTAATAACAGCTCTAAACTCAATTTTCTCCATTTTTGTAAACAAGCAATTTTTTTTTTTTTAAATGTACGAGAAACACACAACAACCCGACCAATCTGATTGAAACTTCGCAGCATACTGAATCGGTAGTGCCGTTGCATGAAAACAAACCGCTTACAGTACTAGTCGCGCCACCTGTCGGCTTTTCTAAGGACTTATTGACCCACCCTCGTACCATCTACATATACCTTATTTTTATATAAAAAAGAGTGTGAAGTAGAGATTAGACAAAAACAGATGAATTTCTTTTTCATAGTCTAATATGAACAATACTACAAAAAACCCATACAAAACTTCTAGAGGTGGGAAAACTGGTCGATTTTTAAGACTAAGTATACTTACTATCAGTATAAAAAAATACTTAGTATCGAAACTTGTTCCAAAATACTTACTAGTATTTGGGATATTATAATATAGAGCGTTTGGCGTACTTGACTTTTTAGAAGCCATCTTTATACAAATTATTGTTTATATAATTATCCATTTACACAATCACGCATAAATAGTACCTATTCCGGGACTTGAGACTGACGTCAACTCGATATAAGTCTCATACTCAATTGGAACTAAAACCAACTCCATATTATTACTATAAAACGAACATGTCACCATTACTGTCCTTCACTATACCAACTTTACAATTGGGGAGAAAGGAAGAGCAATGACAGTTGAGTATATCGAGGCTAGACATACGTGTATTATGCTATCTCACTCGCGCGCATTTAATGTCAATAGTATTGAAAGCCTACCAACAGTACCAACTAGCGAGCCGTAGCGATGATGTCATCGCATGCGTTCGAACTTCGAACAAGTTTCTTGGAACAAGTTTATTGGGCCACACGTACTGAGTAGGGGTGGTACATCAAACTCACCTCTAAAAACTTCAGATTTTGTAATACTTTTTTATAATAATTTAATATGTAAGCAGGTTTACAGCGACTCAGTTGTGGCACTTTCGATGCCGTGGCTGGACAAAAAGATGCATATTGTTATTTTTCAATGTGTGTTTGATCCAGTGCAAGGACCCAATCGGTTGGGTGAACGGCTAACAAGCATTCCTCATAAAATATTAATAACTTCGTGGATATCCACATCCTCCGCTTAGGAGCCCACATGGTAACTTATTTTACCTTTTTCTTTTGCAATAATGCATATTGTTGTTAATCCCAAACACATTTTGATGTATAAATTAACCACCTTCTAGAATTATATTTAGTTAGTTCAGTGTTATTTAAAGTATGCACTGTAGTGCCACAAGCAAATCCCAAAGGTGCTGATTGACTGTGCGAAATAAATAACAATTCCAAACAATCTTAATTAAATTCAATGATCCACCAATACACTAAAAGGCTTATGACTGTTTTCATTCCGTGATAACAAGAGCTTTTTACTTGTCACTGACACTACTGCGCACACTTTGAGCACCACTGTTATATACTTTTAAATATTAAAAAAAACTCCGATAATCATTTCATACCTTGGCTTTTGGGTCTTTAGATTTGATTGCTCTGAATGCAGCAAAAGATGCTGTGCCTCCGCCAATCAGTAGATAGGGAACTTTGGAGGGAAAATCGTCCTTCAGTTTGGGATTTCGTACAATAGGTCTTGACTTGCCTGAAAACCATAAAGAAAACCAGATGTTAACATTGGTTCTATGATTATTTTTCAACGACTATTGCATTTTACTGATATTAGTCTAACTCTACTGACTCAATAAATGTAGGTATTTTAAATTGAGTTACTTACTCAAAAACAACACATTTTTGACTATATGTTAGAATCTTATAAAGATAAATTGGCAAGAGACAATAATATATGAGATATGGTTGTCTATTGCAAAATGATTCAAAAGCGGTCTCTGCTAACAAAGGCTAGCTTGCGAGGTTTGTTCCAGCACGCGCTGATCGCCGATCAAAATAGACCGAAATGGTTAAAAACGAGTCTCTAAGAGGCCATCCATAGATTGAAACCGTATGCGGTTTAGAACCGTGTGCCATACTAAACTTATGATTTCTGTTCATGGAAATATATTTTCACAAAGTATATTATAAGCATCTGATCGTATCTGTTTATATCATACACTTACAAACTTAGTGAAAATATATATTCATGAACAGATATCATAAGTATAGTATGGCACACGCTTCTAAACCGCATGCGGTTTCAGTGTATGGATGGCCTCTTAAGTCTTGAACTCCTTTCGAATGACTGGATATTACCAACAGACAGATGAAATGTCAGTAAAGTGACAGATGAAATGCGGAAAGCAATTCTTTTAATGGTGAAGCATTACTGGTTTGACGTAACATCAAATCTTTTTAAATGTTCCAGCTAGTATTTTTCAAACTATCGGTCAACACTTAGGGTTCTCGCATTGCGGTTTGCACGTAAAGAAAAACTCTAAATTAAAAATGTTCCCAAAAAACCTTTTTTATTCTTCTTGTCTTCTTCCAAATAATCGATCCTCTGACTTCCACTGTCCAAAATACCAGAATAGTAAACCTGGAAAAAATAATGAAATACTGTAGGGCACTATACAGCCGTTTTCAAATAAAAAGTAGTTCAGAACGATAAACAGGTGGCAACGATGGCGGCAAAATTCAAATTTTATTGTAAACAAACAAAAATCAAGTACAGACCTACAAACTTATCTGTAGAATGGCCAAAAATGGAACTACGAACTACCTTATGAAGCCATTTTGAAAATTTCATTTTAATGTCAGATTTTGTCCAGTTACGAGTCTTGATTGGGTAGTTTTCGACAGTAGCTTCCCCATCCCATTCTTCAGATAAGTTTGTAGGTCTGTATACACAGTTTAGAATGTTAATTAAGAACTTCTTTCCAACAAAACAATTTTTTATGAGTACTGATTATGCAAACACGAAAGATTAGCAGTACTAAAAATGTTTTATAACATAATTTCAAAACTATGGAAACTACAATGACATCTATTGTACGCATCTGTCGATTAGTGTTGCAATAAAGAAAATATTATAGGGATATTTGTGTGTTCGATCGTGGAAAGCAAGGTGTCGCCATGTAAAGGATTGTTTTGTTAAAATGTCATCTATGCAGAAGGATCGTAATTTTTTTTTACATAACGTCCACACTCTATGCATCAGGCCCCTAGCCCAAGAATGTGCACAGAAATACTAAATTAATTTTGTATAATATGAAAATAAACAAAAGTTATGACAGCAAAAAGTATTGCATTCAAAATTTCCATACATCGCAAACCGTTTTGGCTCGGGTGGGCAGGATATGTCTAATGTATACCAGTGGCGAGGGGTGGAGGTAGGCTATTAAGATTCGACAAAAATAGTGCACACTAAACTTTGTCGGTCATACTTATTTGTTTTCATTGAACTAAAAATACAATTTGTAATGGTGCTGGTTAGTTTTTAAAATTCAATTAAACCCTGCCTAAACCGAACTATAATAGATTAGGTATGCTAGGGGCGATCCGACAAAAATTGTTCACATTTTTTCAATAACAATTATTTGTTTTCGTTAAATTAAGAATACAGAATAGAATTAGCGATGGTGTTTGTTTTTTTTTGAATTCATGAAGCCCAGCCTAACCAAACCATAATCGATAAAAAATAATCTTTTATCTATAAAATATCTAAAATTTTGTATGGTTTAATGAATGGCATAATTTTAGATATTTTATAGATAGACGAATATTTTTTGATTATTATCGACTTTAGTTTACGCAGGGTTTAATTTAAAAAAAACCAACACTATCTACAATTTGTAGTCTTAGTTGAATGAAAATAAATACATATGACTGACAAAGTTTAATGCGCACTATATATGTCGGATCTTAACAGGCTACCTCTACCCTTCGCCACTGCTGTATACACATAGTTCCACCATGAATCCACTCCGATGTATTGATGAAGTGAAGGAGAACACATTGGAGTTGTTTGTAGGACTAACCAGAGTCTGTTGACGATTGAGAAAGAGGAAAAAAAGAAAAGAAATACATGAACAACTCTTGTGACCTATCGTTAAATTACGATTAGTTGACTATACATAATTTAAATATTTGCAGACCCAAAATACGTACACTGAAGTTAAGCGCTCTCCAACGAAAACCGCCCCGCACCGCACTTGGTCTTAATCGAGCATATCGCGGGACCCTACAATTGGTGATGTGAAGCATCTGAAACAATTGGACTGGGAGAAGATACCCAAGACTTAGGTTGCAACGCTCAAAGTGAGCTCTGACTGAGTTTAATGAGTTGATTTTAAATGCAAAGTGCTAGAAAGAGAAAAGCACATGGAAATTACGAAAAGAAAATGAACTAACGTGTATACAGCAAAGAAAACGAAGCTCAAAATACGTACAATATTACACACCTTTACGAGTCTAATTTATTTATTGTTCAATGGGTAAACGTTTCATAAAAATACTCACCCCGCCAAGGGAAGCTGCGGCAATGATAAGTCCAATAAGTGTATTCCTGAGGGTGTTTGAGTTGTTTTGAGGTGGAGGCGTGATGGGAGGCTTCTGTCGGGAGTGTCCAGGAGGCTCTGTCACGGTGTGACTACTTGGAGGGGGCGTCTCCTCATTGCTTGTTCCTTTCGCTCGCACTTGGACAATCTGCATTACACCAAAATTGCAAAATTTTATATTGAAGTAATACACAGTGACAGCAAATTCATTCCTATTGGTAGGTACTTATTATAGATGGAGTTACATAATATAGAGGTGAAGTAGCATTTAACGAAACTTAATAACAGCTATCTAGTTTGTATTAAATCACAGATGAAGACTGCCTTTTGTATGGCAGTAAATGACAAGTAAATAATTGAGGCATCTAATTACAAAAAGCGATAGGTCCACAATTCGATATTTGCGGGAAACAACATTTTTAGGTTTCAAGCTTCAATTTTTTGTTTTAACGCGAGATTATTTTTTCCGTTGTATTCTATGTCGAAATTAGAACCAAATGGCAATTTGTTTCAGCCGATAAACTCTTAAAATGTAATAAATATAGGCAAAATAAAATTGGACGTAGCGCTACTTGTACCTCACTTTTAAATTTATTCCGCATAAGGCACATATTTCCGTGGCACTGTCATGAGTTTACCAGATGCTACAGCATGGGAGACGCCATTTCCAATATTGAACGTTCCCTTATTGGTTGACTTAAACACACGCGAAATCAACCATACTTTAAATAACATGAAACACGGACTTGGCGCTTTTTGTAATAAATCGAAACTTAAGATAATTTTTTTCGTAGGGTTTTGTCGCGTTTTGGAATTTGTAGATCAATACATATTGTGTAAAATTATACAAAGAATACGTGCGTATTTTTTTCTCGATTTTCTCGACCAAATGTGGACTTATCGCTTTTTGAAATTAGACGCCTCAATTCGAAAATAACAGTAGGCAACAGTGTTGCTAACCGTACTATAATTATATTACAATACGTAAAATACCACAATTTTACGCAAATATGCCAAAAATACAATAATTTTGAAGAATTCGAGATGAATAATTTTCCTGTACTATAGTTTTTTTCAGATATACTAAATTTTTACCCTTTTGTACTATAATCAACATGGAAAAAGATGGCAACACTGGTAGGCAAAGAATATTAACAAATCATAGGTAGATTATCTACTGTAGGTATTTACAAAATATAAGTAATTGTTAAAAATTATAATACAACATACAAAACTTATAATACAACATAAAAATATAGTTTTAGGGCGTCCCTATGGCCGTGTAGTGGCCCTTTGGTACCACTGTATGACTGTATTTGTTCAGGGGTTGTCCAATCCCCAAGTGACATATCCAGACCATTGCTATTTCATCTGCCTGGTGACCTCTGTCACATCGCATACTCACGTCTGACTCAAAAAAAAGTATAAACCGTTCAACTAATGTGTGCTACCAGCGCTCACACTATGCATAATATGAAACATGGACCCTTCAATCCGAAACATAGCGTGGTATGGAATGGTGCATGTTGGGCATAACGTGATAAACAAAATAAATGTTTTTATAAACCGTAGAAAATATTTTTTTTTGATAGAGTTAACTGTTGCCAAAGCAGTATGTCGCGGCAGGCCACTGACGAGTTAACTCACGGGTTCTTGTAAAGTCATAACTTCTGAACAAACATTCTTTGTGTATTTTCTAAACAATATTATTTATCATTTTAGTGTGAAAATACCTAGTAAAAATTAGCTGGCAGTGATAAGGTTAATACAATACGAATTCCCTAACAGGTAGAACACCTCAACCAACACCCTTGCGGCATCTAGTGCAGTGGCTGCCTTACCTCTTTTATTCATTTATTAGATACTCACCCAAACAACACTCATCAGTTTTTTTCACACTTAACGATAATAAAAATAGACATGCAGATATTTTGTAATATATATATTTCCAAAAACTGTTCACAGTTCAATACTTATAGTAGACAACGTTTTTATGTATCAAAGTTAAATGACGGCATTCAATATTATCTTTTTTCGATTATAATGCATTTTCTAATTGGAAACAATATGCCCATATGATCAACCCATAATTTATCGCAATAAATATAACCAAAATAAAATTAACTAGACAGTAGAACCTCGATATAACTGACTCCGAATATAAGGGACAAAATCCTGTTAATGTTATACAGGCGGCCCTCGACTTTCGCATGTAATAATTGGTTTCTGAAAATGTGTTTGAATGTTGAATGTTCGAAAGTAGAGGGATGTAAAAAAAAGCACCAAAAAGTGTACTTTAAAATATTTATTTATGAATGTGTATTATAAAGTAAACGAAGCGTAATAGCATTTAGGTGTTTTCTTTATAAACTTGTCAAGAGATAGTTGAATACCACCCCTTTACGCATTTAATAAGGTGATGGGGAGAGGAGGAGACCGAAGCGACTGCATGGAAGCGCACAGTTTTTGCATTATCAACAAAAATCTAAATTTTAAGAACTGTACAAATCAGCGAATTGTGTAAAAGTAGAACGTTCGAAAGTCCAGGGCCACCTGTACAATGTTTAAATCCATGTGTCTAATAACATTTATTGACTACTCGTCAGAATAGATAACGAAATTCAACTATATTACACGTATTTCGTGTTTTTATAAAAAAAATAGCAGACTTCAAAAGTGCAAACAAAACTTGATAATTTTTTTTAAGCAGGATTACCGAAAGCAAGCGCATCCGCATCGAGTATTAATGTCACTCCACAACGGATGTGTCTGGATATATCACCCGAAGACGAATAAACAGGATTTTGTTTGTTTTTATATAACGGTCTTGCGGCTTTAACTGACACTCACACTCACACGCATTAGTCCATTATATAAAAGTTCTACTACATAAGCATTTGTTTATATATTTTTAATTCATTGGTTTCTGAAAGTCATTAAGTTTTGGAAGTTATAGATTATGAAATAACATAATATTATTGCATAATACCTATGTATGAATATTTTTTGATTTTCACAATATAATGGACTTATCAGTTTTTGGAAATAAATGACTTATTTATAATAATTACTATGTAGAAAATACACAATAACTACTAATGGGTATTAGTGGAATATAAATAGTTTACCGTTTTAAAATTGTTGGGTATAGTTTTCCTTGGCCGCTTGTAAATAAACAATAAGTCAGTATTTATATATTAATTATATAATTGATTGGTATTTACATGGTAGAGCTTTATTATAGGTAATTACGGTTATTGAAGAAAATGTTGTTCTATAGAAACGGAGCCGAAATTTAATATATGAGTGAAACTGAAGGCAGGTTATTAAGCCTTATGATTAAATTAGAAGTCATTTCACATTACGAATTCATCCATACCAAACATAATGTTTTTATGCGTAGTGCCAGGACTGCACCGAGATCAAAATGCTTTGCATTATTGTTACAAGCGTAAAAAAAAGAACGGTCATTATTTAGAACGTTTAGATGAAAAATAAAATAGATCGCAAACAACAGTATGATATGCATACATTATAACCGAACATCAAAATATGCAACCATATCATTTATTTTGCCATCTTTCAATGCGGCAACGTCTAAAATATTAAACATATTATATAAATTAGTAAGTGCAAGTACATTAAGACAATTTGATTCTGACATTGCCTAAGCAGGTTCCTATTATTTGTACCTTGATTCAAACCACAAAAGCCAATTGCCAATATTAATGCAATTTTTGAAGCGCTCCAGCGGAGCTATTCCTAACAATCAACACTTTAGGAAGTTCACTGGTCCAAATTAACACAAAAGCCATTCCTTACACAAGGCGGTTACCTACAATAATTGGTAAATTCGTAATATAGTGAAAATTTAAGTTGGTAGACATGTGTATGAAATACGTCTCTATTCGGTCAAATTCGGGTATGTTTGTGCCGGCGTATTATATATACAATTGCTGAAAATAAATGACCAGAGGGGATGTTTATTTCCCTCGACAGAATATTTGTCACAATATATTATTACATTTATAACAAATAGGTATTCAATTCGTCTTACCTTTGGTGGACAGGAGTTGGGTACCGATAAAGGGGCATTCGTGGATTTTATTGTATTTAAACTGTTTGTGGTTTTTCTTTGGGCGATACCGTCAACAGGCCCACCCCTTTTCTTGAAATCCGATGCGTAAAAACGAGACGAATCGATCCAACCTGTGAACATAATGTCAAGACTGAAGGAGATAGATATCTAACCATAAAAATAATACATACTGATGAATCTTTTAAAAGATGACGTCTATATTTTAAGATATTTTTATGTATAAATAAAAAAAAAACAATCTGTCTTACCGCTTTGAGCCTGTGGAAATAGCAAATTTGACTTTTTTATAGCCTTTAAATAGTTTCTAGCGATATTCGAGTATTTGAACATTTTTGATAGTTGTATATTATTCGATTATCGGTTTTAATTAATATGGAATGTTTCACAGGTTTACGTGGGTGACATAACGAAGAACTTGAACAATACAATATGGTATTATCTAGAATTTATTCGATAATAGTGGCTATCAGTGTGTCCACTGTTTCGTTTATAATTTGAAAAATTGATAATTTTAAGGTATTTTAGGTTAAGTTTTCCATAGACAAACGTCAAATTTGTCTGCGCTCATTATGGTATTATTATCGATCGTTCCACGATTTCTACCACAACTTTTGCTACGAATAATAATTAATTTTAAACCTGTAACTTTACATTTTTACAGCATTCTAAATAACATAAAATATACATGTGTACCGGTAACATAGTTTTATAAAATCATATTGTATTTTCAACAAATTTGATTTTGAACAATAGAATAATAATGGACATGTTTGACCGAAACGCATTTTGTTTTCCGAAATATTTGTATACAATTTCCAAACCACTAGGTACTTGTTGGGGTGGTGCAAGAGCATTTTTGTGAAATAATTTGATAAATTATTGTTTTATAAAAATCTAAATTATTGTCCTACGAGAATTTTTAGTTTTTTAACAAATAAGATAGCAACACTGTCGGTACGTGACATTTCATTTGACGTATTTCGCGTATTTGCTATAACTTGGTGAAGTGCCGAGAAAGAGTTTTTAGTTTCTTTTGTAGCGATTGCGAGTGTATTTTCCACTCATCAATGGGTTGGAAGATGTAGTCACATTGTTATTTTCTATATTGATTTGACGACCAATAAAGAAAGAGGCGTCATAACATCATTGATGAGTCCTTTTCGCGTTTTTGACTGTCAATCGACGTCGGGGGACGACATTCACTCTCCCGATACCTAACCGAGTCTTCGACGCCGAAGTAGCGGAAATAAACGCACGGCGACACAATGAATAAGGCCGTCGCAATGTCTCCGTCGAACCCCGAGATCTTGGAGCTGTTCAACATGCTGGAATCGAACAGGCCGCAGGACGTCGCCAATATCAAGAGTAAATTTTCGGATATGTTTGCCAACACCAAAGACGCGTGGCTGGTCAACGGACTGATAGATTACTACCAGTCTACGGAATCCATGCGGTCGGTGGACATACTGACCAAGGTGCCCGTCCCGCACGACAAATATCTCTTTGACAAACTCGGAGAGGGACTGAAAGGCAACTGGCGATCGGGCGCTCTCGGACTGCTCGGCCACGTCGTGAGGAAGCAGCCCCTCTGGCTTCACAAGATCACAAAACACCCGCTTTTTAAGGACCTGCTGAATTTACTCAAAAACGAAAGAGAAGTAGTACCCTTAATGAGTGGTCTGCTAGTGTTGATCACTCTCCTGCCAATGATTCCGACTCTGATCAGCCCCTTCTTCCAGGAGATATTCGAAGTGTTTGCGCGCGTGGCGGCTTGGGAGAGCCACCGCGGTGGCGAAGCGGCCGACGGCCACAGAGAGCATCTCCGCCTCGGCCTCTACTGTCTCTTTCATAACCTCTACGCAATGTATCCCTGCAACTTCTTCGACTTTCTAAAAAGAGAATACAGCAAACGGGAGAATGTCGAGATATTCACGCATACTGTCAAGCCAATGCTGGAAGCAGTTAGGGTTCACCCACTTCTGATAACTGCTTCGAAGAACTCGGAGACCGAGATCGCCCGCTGGAAAAAGATGGAACATCACGACGTCTTGGTGGAGTGCCGGCGATTTTCGTCTGAGGGAGCCCGGCGGCAGCGAGGCGATGCGCCCGACGACGGCCGTTTCCGGTCACGCTGTGGTACCGACGTCGCCAGTCTGCTCGAGCCTTCAGCGTCGCCCTTTCAGACCTCGAAATCCTCTAATTCCACACCCAACCTGACAGATACTCGAGTGCCTCCTGCCTCGGCATCCGATGCGCCTCCCGATCCCGATGCTGTAATTTCGATCTCCAGAAACTGCGAGAGGTTTCCACCGGGCGACGGTGGGTGGTTCTCCCTCTCGGAAGCATGCGACGCCTCCACTGCCCTCTCCGCCCCCCAGACCCCACTACCTCTCGCTGCAAACTCTTCCCTGGATGCTCCGCTGTCTCACACGCCCGTCTCCCAGATTCCACTTGTTCCGAAGCAGCAAGATGGCGGCTCACCCCCTGAGGCGGCTATAGAAGCGACCCCCGAAAACACCCCCATCAAGGACGTCAGGCAGCGTTTTGTGTTCCCCAACAACTCTCCAGCCGTTCGGGCCCTCGGCTCGAGGCTGTCGCAAGCGCACCCACAGGCTCAGCAACCATCGGCTGCTCCACTCTCACAACCACCTTCACCTCTGAAGAAAGAGTCATCTCCTTTCGGCCGGGGTGGCCTCGGCGATAGTGGTCCCGCTGCGGAACCCCAGGATGCATATCACACACAGAACAGAATCAACAGATTTCTGAGCGATCGCTCGCAGCAGACTGCCGAAAATTTCTCATCGACTGCGCTCTCGCCACGGAAGAGGGGAACTGGAAGCCCGCAGAAAAAGATATCTCCAAAGGATGCCAGCTCCGCTCCATGTGTTCCCGACTCTCCCGTCCCTCTCGGCACCGCTGCTCCTGTCTCAGGATCCACCGACTGGCCACTGGCAAAGCCAAAACCGCGAAAGGATGGAGTCGCCTTTGACGCAGCCCTCCCGTCCTCTGAGGTGGGAAACAGGGAGGACAGGGAGGTCACCGAGATCAGCAAGCGCGGGGAAGTCATGCGGAGCGCATCTGCCGGGAGGGATAGCGATGCCGACGGCAGGTCACGTGGTGCCGCGCGCCAGCAGGCTGAGACGGAAGGCGTAGAGGGCGACGAACGCTGGGCCGATGATGAAGTCGTCTGTGAGGGCGACGGTGCCGATTGCTCTGAGAGAAGGCACGGCCTTCACATGCCACAGTCAGCCTCCATGCTCGAGTTTGCCCGTCAGATTGCCGGATTTGGCTTTCCTGGTCGTGGGCGCGGCGGCGCAGACGCAAGCGCCTTGACCGCTGACGGACGCACATCTGACGACGCAGGGCGCCCGGTGCGCCGTAGGTCCCGCTCATGCCCAGAGACTGAGCCATCTCGACGGCGGGAGAGACCCACAAGAGCACGACCGACCGCCACAGAAGGCCCCCGAGTTGCCGCGGCGTCCTCCCCTGCTGCTGGTAGGACTGAAGGTACTCAGACCATCGATGCGTGGCCCCCATCTTACGGACTGCTGTTCGCAGACGCCCTCCGGAACTTTGGCGAGAGGAGCCTTGTAGGGGACGGTGACGAGGGGACACCGGCCTACTCCCCCTACGAGCAGGTTGACCGCTATGTGGAGATCCTTGCCGGTAGCGGCAGTGGAGCAGGCGGTGATAGTGGCCGAGCGGGAGAGGATGTTGACCGACTAAGGCAGCAGCTGCGGCTTTTACAGCTGGAATTGTTGTACGAGCGGCACCGGCGGGAGGTGCATGCATACCGCAACCGTAGGCTTCTCGGCAGAGCCAGAAGCAATCGAGCCACCGCTGAGGAAAATGCAGCCCTCAAACGACAGACAGCCCTGCTAAGAGCAGAGGCGGAGGATCTCCGCCGACAGATCGGCCGCCAAAGACAAAACTCGCTGGGCGCCGAGGCCAAACACCAGGAGAACGTAAAGTACTGGCGGCGGCGACTAGCATCACGTGATTTAGACACGGCAGCTGAGCGCGAGGAGAAAGATAGACTGGCCGCGCTGCTGCTGGAGCGTGAGGGTGCCGGCGGGGACTCCTCCCCCGAGACACAGCGCTTGCACGCAGCTTTGTTTGATATGACGCAGAGGCTGCACCGTGCCACACGCAAATCAGAGACAGGTGACCGTCTAGCAGACTGCGTGAAGCGGATGCGACGGGAGCTAGTGCTTTGTGGTGAGCGAGAGATGAGGCTGCGGGAGGCACTGGCAGCGGCACCAGCAGGAGCGGACGCCATGGCAGGGCGAATGGCCCGACAGTGTCGAGAACAACTAGTTGCTGCACAGACGTCGTTGCAGGCACAGGCCTGCAAAGTAGACTACCTGCAGGCGCGCGAGAGCGAACTGGAGGCAGCGGCGGCGGAAAGTGAAGCAGCAGCGCAGGATCTCAAGCGCCAGCTGCGCCTAGCAAAGGAGGAATATGGGGAGCGGTTGCGGGCGGCGGAAGACAAGTACCAAAGTGTGAAGCGTGTAAACCAGAGGCTCGAGGCTCACTGCCTGGAGCTGCTACAGCGCGCCCCCCGCTCCCCACACACTGCCTCTGGCTTCAGCCCACAGAGCTCACCGCTGTCCGCCTCGCTGGCCTCTTCTGAGGGCCACGGCCCGCCACTAGGCTCCCGTCTAGATGAGATCCGCAACCTACAGGTGATCGTGGATGCGCACGATGCTGCCGAGGGCTCCGCACCTCCCCTCGAGGACGGAGGGTGAGGAATTGTAGCATCACAGTATTGCGGGAGACCGGCCACAGAGGAGTGAGAATAAGTTTTGTAATAATGTCATGCAGCTAATCGAATTGCTCCAATCAAGTCGTTCGGTTCTCCCGCCGAGAAAATAAAATCCCAAATTGACATTTTCTACGTTCCTCTTGAGTGAACCGTGTTAAAATGTTATTAAAAAAATCCCCAGATGTCGTTTTCCGCATCAGTCTCATTCATTGCGACTCTAAAAAATGTCCATCTTCCCCTGTACAATCAATGGAAACGTTCCATATTTGTAACTTTGCATGATGTGGCCAAAAAATTCGATTTTTTGTTTCCTCACAATGAATAAGATTCCTGAACTTTTCATCTGCATCATTACGAAATCCTTATTTCCATTGTGGTAAGACTTCCCCACTAAACCTGCATCTCGAAAGCCTTTATTTATTACTCATCGCTTGAGGGATCGTTCAATTTACTGCGCCATAGAGAAGATGTAGCATTTTGCTGACAGTGTTATTGCGTGTAGATTTTTAAATCATAGTCGCCCGTGATTTTGTTCATAGGCGGCGAACGGTGTCCACTATCTTTTATTTTCACCCCTTTGAGAACTATTATTAAGAATGGAGAGTTCGTCAGATGTATCATAATCTCCGGAGTGCCATGCTCAGACGGAAGGGTCATGCGTTCGATCATATTTATTTTTATACCTCACATCTATCCCTCTTTCTTGTCATTGGTGAGACGTAGAGAGGATCCGTCGTACGCGTGATGGCGGGCCTCCGGTCAACCGTGTCGTTGATATATTTTTAACTAATCAATTTTTACTGTTATTCGCTGTGTTGTTTCTGATTTGATGTTTTTCTCTGCAAATAACCTCATCCGCCTGCTGCCACACATCCATCGCTCTGCGTCGTTGTCGGCTGAGGCTGTAAATCGCTTATCTGTTACTGTAATCGAGTATGAACCTATATAAGATGCATTGTGTTAAAATTTATTGTGGAAGACTTATAATTATTATATAAAAATTAAATATATTATGCTTGAAATCTTTTATGTCTGCACTTTTATTTCATATGAAACCTCAAGCGTTTATTTTCAGAAACCGATAAGTCCGAACCTATTAATTACAAAGTAGATAACCTCCATTTTTATTTGTCTTTTGCTTCTGACTGTACTAAAATATTTTACCATCGTATTAGTGGCAAAGGGTGGAGGTAGGCTGTTAAGATCCGCCATAAATAGTGCACATTAAACTTTGTCAGTCATACGTTTTTGTGTTTCATTGAAATAAAACTACAATATTATACAGATGGTGTTAGTTAGTTTTTTTAAATTCAATTAAACCCTGCGAGAACCTGGCTGTAATAGATAATAATCAAAAATACTCGTCTATATATAAAATATCTAAGATTATGCAATTAAATCATAGATAACTTTGGATATTTTATAGATAGAATAACATTTTTTATCTATTGTAGTTTGGTTAGGCAGAGCTTCATGAATTTAAAAAAATGAATCGACAATAAGTATGTGTTATAATAATATGTATTCTTAATCTAACGAAAACACATATGTATGAATGAAAAAGTGTGCACAATTTTATTATACCAAAACTATTATGGTTTGGTTTAGGCAGGGTTTAAATTAAATTTTAAAAACTAACCAGCGCAATCCGCAAATTGTATTCTTGATTCAATGAAAACAAATAAGACATACATACAATGACTGACAAAGTTTAGTGAACACCATTTATGTCGAATCCTATCGGCCTACCTTCACACCTCGCCACTGGTATACAGTACACATGTCTTGCCATTATTTACTATACTTTTATGGATGGCCAGGTATCAGTAAACAGACATTAGTAAAACCAGAGAGGAAATAAAATCTAAACAGAAGAGCAATGTGCACATAGATGTACTGAAATATGAATATATTCTAAATCATTAGATTAAGAAGTTTAAAAGAATACTATTTTATATAATAAAAATACCTTATGTAATCATTGAATGTTCAACATAAATATAAAGAAATAGCAGGGCTTGAAATTAATATAAATCGATCTCTGAAAATACCATAAAACCTCTATTTTGACCCACGTGAGCCCTTAATGGTTTATATTCTTTTTACTAATATGGTTAAATACTTAAAAATTGTGGCATCCATATGCCTTTTAAGAATGCCTTAGAGCAGGGGTGGTGAACCTATGGCACGCGTTTGAAGAGAATAATAATTGTATAAAAAATGCAGGCAAATACTCTTCAAGAATAAGCATTACGTTTAATTTAAATATATAATTGGACAGGTCGGTCCTTAGACTCTATGCGTCACATATAATATCAATACGTTAGAGGATGAACCACGGAAGTCACGTTTGAACTTTTGTTCAGGAGAGTGATTTTAGTGTAGGTTAAATGTTTGAAACTCTATAACTTATAGAAATACCAAATTATTTAGAATTAATAAATTAATGGTTTTTAATTTATTAATTTTAATGTGTTTTATGTTCTAACATAATATAATGTAGAAGTACCACTAAGCAATACTTCACCTATAGATAATACATGGAAGTCCATATAGGTAGGAATAAATTATTTTTATTTCCTGTGCATCATAATATTATTAATAATTATTTTATTATAAATACACAAACTATATCAGTAAAGCCGCGTTAACACGGTCCAAGTACGATCCAAGTAGACTTGGATAGGAATAATTAGTATGAAGATGTCTCATCCAAGTGACAGCTTCATACTATTTATTCCTATCCAAGTGACAGCTCCATACTATTTATTCCTATCCAAGTTAACTTGGATGAGTAGGACGCGGTCCAAGTAGCTTGGATAGGAATAATTAGTATGAAGATGTCACATACGAGTGCACTTGGATATGAATAAATAGTATGAAGCTGTCACTTGGATGAGACATCTTCATACTAATTATTCCTATCCAAGTCTACTTGGATCGTACTTGGACCGTGTCAACGCGGCTTAAGTCTAAATATGAAAAGGAATTATATATTTTTTAATTTATATAAGTACAAGATTATTTTAAATTTATTATTGCTCTAGAAAAATATCAACGCAATGAGAATTATTCCTGGTCATTCTCCGGGACATCAGCTGATGAGGAATTATGTGGAATTCTATCATAAAATTCTTGAAATTCTGGAGATATCCATTGTTTCATAGTTTGCAGATCTTAACCGGACACGGTGGTTTTGCCTCGAAGCTCTTGGCCTAATAGAATCTCCGACTTGCTTATGTGCCGAATTGCAGGATGCCGATCACATCCTCTGGGAGTGTCCCCATATTATGTCGGTTGAAAGGGAAGAGCTTCTCAAGTCGGTTTGACCCTCAGTTGGACCGGTCGGCCATTGCGACTTGGTATCTACGGGGGAAAATTTGTCAGCTTTTAAAAAGTTTGCGGCGTTTTACGGCGAGCGAGAAGGTCGGAGGTCCACAGTTTGGAAATCTTCATCGGAGAACTTCGCCTTATAATGTAGATAACCAGCGCCATCTTAAGATATAAATAAAAAAGAAAAAAAGGTGTGCCATCAATATTCTTTTTTCGAGCCACAAAAGGAGCTGAAGATGATGCATACAAAGAGCAATAATTGTTTATATCATTTAACTCCATGTTAATAACTTTAAAAGGCTTGTTTTTTTTACATGTCCCTACAAACTGAACCCAATCCCATGGAGTACAATCTGCATACCGTTCAGCATCTTTTTTGACGTTCTGTTATAGAGTGATCAGTGTCTATCTCCATGTGTGTATGGCCTCGTAATAGGAATTTGTGATTTATGATTTTCAGCGTAGGAATGGTTTTCAGAAACCAGGTATATGAAAAAACAATCATGATATTCCTATTTTGGCCAGGGCAATTAATTATCATACAAAATCGTCAGCTCTTCAATATTTGCTAAAACATTGCTAGATGCCCATTTCATCAAGCAGCAGCCGATCTTATTGCCACCCCTTCCACTTTTTATTTCATCCACATCAGTGTTGTGTCTCACTCACCACTTGCATCATCGTAAATTGTAAAATTCAGAGTCCACAATTTTCTCAGATGGAAACTATATGGAGTAGGTAAACACTTCTCAAAGTCAACCATTATTACTTTCATACTGGTAATTTTTTTTCTTGCAAGAGTTTTATCAATCTTATTTAATTGCAGCTGCTTCCTGTATGTGGTCTTCCAAAAGATGTCTTGGAATTTCTTTTTCTTCAAAAGAAATATTGACATCTTTAAGCTTGGCAAATCAAACCCGAATTAAATTTTTATTTTATTTAATTGAAAATCCATTTTGAATAGGTATATGGTGATAGAGCCACAATTTTGGGTTCATTCATGTGGTTATATTCTTTGGAGAATAAATTAAACATTTTTGTAATACTTGTTTATGTATAACTAGCTGCATCACCCGGCGCTGCCCGGGAGTTACATAGAGTGCAAGGAATTGAATTTAAAAAAGTAAAAAAATATAATATTTTAGATTTTTATTTTTTTGTACATTTCTTGCATTTAAATATCTAAAAAAGTAGTACAAATTCTATTTATTATTATAAAACTGTCCCCGAGGTGCAACGGGTTAAAACTGAAATTCGAGACCCCGACCACGCACTCCGGCTCTGATGCGTCCCCGGGGTGCAACGGGTTAAAACTGAAATTCGGGACTCCGGCTCTGCACCGCGATTTCCTAACTATCGACTCGTGTGTCAGCCGACGACATGACGTAATTGTGACGTCAGCCAATACATGCTCGAGGCATGCCGCTCAGCACACAGTGCTCACCATAGATATTATTATGATGAAACACCTATATGTGTATGGTGACAATGAATAACGCCACTGTCTGACCAGCGTTATTTTCTCGAATGCTATTATCACTCCGGTAGTACGTCACAATGATGTCATATGACGTCATGTCGACCGGGCGGCTTGCACTCGCAAGTTCTAACATAGGGCCCCTGATGCCACTACATACAATTATTGTCCGTGAGTGAAGCATTCCGATCTACGCGTAACACGTCGCCCGCGCCAACCTGGCTGTTATTAGTTTTTCTAACTTTGCCATTTGACCTCCGATCAAGCTGAAATAAACGCCAATATTTTTTAAATGTGCACATTCTAGCGACATTTTCAATAGAAAATGGGGGTTGTAGCATTAACTTCGGCGTTTCAAGACCTTGTACGCGGCGACTTTTTTCCGCAAAAACCGTAAAACTGTCCCCGGGTTGCAACGGGTTAAATCTGAAATTTGAGACCCCGACCACGCACTCCGGCTCGTCAGCCCCCGTCTACTGTCCAAATTTTGTCGAAATCCGACTACGCGTGTGGATTTTTACAAAGAAAAACGAAAATTATAGTATAGATAATACATACCTACATAACGTTTGTTGGACTTCCGTGTTTATGGAATTATAATGGTTTATTAAAATTTTTCTTAGAGCATAAACATCGTAAAAAGGACACCCGTTGTTTATGCACTAAAGTGAATTGGACTTCAGTGATTTTTTAATTAGCTATATCGGTTAATTTACTACTTATGGACTTCAGTGTTTCATTCATTTGTGTAATGAAATAAAAGAAAATTTTCTACATATTTAACTCAGAAACGGTAAAAACTGGACTTCCGTGGTTTATCCTCTAGTGTACAGATATTATCACACTAAACCTCATCAGGCGGTGGGGGGTGCCGCACTGCGAACCTCAAATTTGATCGATTTACAATGCTTGAGACCACTGTGGCAACAGAATGCTCGTGTCAATTTGTGCGATAAGAACCATACTAATTAATACATGAACAAACATTTCATTTCTACCCACAAAAAATAACTGCACCAAATAAGAAACAAACTTAGTGAAGCTAGTAGTAGTAATTCTGGTAGACAATGTCATGTATGACGTAACTAAAAAAAGCTATATGTCTGCTATGTTCTGTGAGTGGTTAGTGAACATCATTTTTTTAATAGGATTTTCAAAAACTATTTTGTCCTCATGAAAAAATGCTCGGCACATCAGAGTTGAAAAATAATATTTGGGAAATTTTGGCACGCGTACATAAAAAGATTTGCCAACCATGCCTCAGAGAAATGGTATAGATATCTACTTTTTGAGTTTTAAAATTAAAGTAAAATAATATCAATACTAACTAGGAAGTAAGTAAGTACCAAATTAATTTTTTAAAGAACCTGATTTATACACTTTTGATTATGGTGGAACCGAACTTTGAAAGAAAATGAGGTTTCCCACAGCTCTGATGCAACCATCACTGTGGAGCTTGAATGGAAATGGTCACAGAACAGATAATAAATAGAATACCGATAGGCTATATTCAATACGCCGCATCTTGATGCAGAGTTTTGAATGTGTGAGTGTCCTACGAAAATGAAGCACGCATTATGCACGTGCAATAGTGTGTGTAATACACCAACATTAAATATAAGTAGCAGTTTTCAGTATTCGACGTAAAACGTATTTTTGACACGTGTGTAGGTTTAACCCGGATTCTTCCTTACTCGAGTCAGTTACCTGCCATCACCTTACCCGTTATGTATTTCAGTTCCCATTATTTCTGAATTCCCTGGAAATGGTAATCTACCGTCTTCTTTACAGGATAACTTTAATGGTGAGGACATTGTGGAAATAAAATAGTCACATTAAAATCATTATTTTTTTTAATAGTTATTAATAATTGACTATGTACATAATACATACATAATTTCCTATTTACAATAATTAAATATTTTAAATAATATGATTGGGTTTTATACAATATCCTTTAGTTAGTCTAGAAAAGTACAATAAATTATGCATAATTTTATTACAATCATAATAATTTTAATGCATCGCGAGGCTAATACTACAAGGTTCTAAGTGTTCGTCCTTGAGAAAACAAACCCAACAATGAAGAACTATTCTAAGCTGCCTCATTGTTACTTTTGTTTCGCCAAGGACAAACACTTAGAACCTTGTAGTTCTCCACTCGCGGCATGTCTACATAAATTATCTGTTAAAAGCATTACTGGAATGGATAATTAAATGTCATTTTTTTAGATAAAATCAGTTGGTCAAATTTAGTTATTTATATTTGTTATAAATCGTAACTCATACATATTATTACACATGGTCCAATACAAAATTGCACATTACATCCAGCATTAAACCACTATAATAAAATCAGAAAAGTGGTGTAGATTTTAACTGGTTCTATGCTTTCAGTAAGTTTTCTCACTCTATGAAGCTATGATCGAGAGACCGCACATACAAATTTCGTGAGTTATCTCGTCCGATTTTAAACTGAAATTACTAGCCACTGTTGATTGATTTGCATAATTTAAAAAATTCCACAGTGATATCTTTTCTGAATAATTATGAAATACTAAGCCACAAATGATCGGTACTACAGCAATTTTAGTAAAGCTCCGCTCTAAATTCAACATGTGTCGTTAAAAATTTGCGGCCTGTCAGATAGTGAAATAGCAATATCGTGAGGCATAGAAAAGGTTAATAGAAGTCAGAAAACTAGTGCATATTTTAAGTGCATGAAAAATGATTATATATTCAAATACCGTAGTTCTATCTTGTAAACCACGTAAATTATTCAAAAACAACTTTTTTTCAGGAACAGTAAAAACCAATTAATAATTTATAAAAATGATAAAGAACAAAAAACTACAAAATGACGATTTCTGGTATTCACGAGGTATACAAATTTTTCCATTACATTTACAAGATTTTATGGAATGATTGAAATAATGGATGCAAGAATCTTATACAAAAGTAGATATTCGATAATACTAGCGATTTCAATAAAAATCAATTTTTTGATTAAAATAGGATTAACAAATTTTACAAGATAGACAGACGATGTGTATTTTTACAATAAACAACTGGCAATACAGCTGTAGACGTGTTAGCAGAATAGGACAATAATGATGTATAGAAACAAATCGTCACCTTACTATTAAGACCTTGTAAGTCTGATATTATGGAAAAATTAAGTTTGTTCAACAAAATTTAAACATTTAAAATCATATCAAAACCTTGGTTCTCCAGACTAGTACACTGTCCATCTATCAACAAATTTTAAAAACTCTTAAGTCTCGTGATTTCAAACATGGAATTAAAACCTTGTATATCACAACCAGTGTTGGCAGATTCCTCGATTAGAGGGGTGTTTAAAATATTGTTTTTATTACGTTTTTTCATTCCCCTCAACATTCTTCTCAAACAGACTTACGAGGCTTTAATAGTAAGGTGACAAAATGCAGATTTGCAAATAGACCCTTGTTACAATATAGGTACAGTTCATTTTTAACCGCTGTCACTGTTTACGGACTCAGGCAGACTAAGTTTGTATGAGCACGGTAGCTTATGAATTTATTTTCACAGACATTTAATAATATGTCAATATTATTATAATTTTGCTTAGTAATCGGTAGAATGAAACAATTATTAATAATACTAGAGAAAAGTGTAGGAAAAAATTCTCTAAAAATATTTTTATTCTATGCTGGAATGTGGAATTGAATTGATGCAATAATATGCTTACTTAAACATTTTGTAGGAATGCATATCGGAATAAATTATTAACATGGGTTTTGTTTCCATATAAGTTAATTCATTATAAAGAAGCAGGTAGATGTGGTTAAAAAATTTGATAATTAACAAATTAATCAGATGTTACTAACGCAACAACCACTAACCATGGTATCCAAACTATGTTCATATATTCATGTCTCTCCTTGCCTTAACATTAAATTTGGTAATAAACCTAACGTCAAGCGGCTATAAATCATTTAAACTAAAGCGGGGTTGCGTCCATATGAATGTGGTCTCTCGTTAATTTTTTTTTTAAGGGAGCCATCAGATTTTAGAGCCAATAATAATTAAAGTTGCGTCCATATGAATGTGGTTAATACAGACCGCGTCCATATGGACAAACAAAATTAATTGTTTAAATTTTATATAAATACAACACATTATTCATTTTAACTTGCATGAGAGCCAATAATAATTAATGTTGCACAATATGAATGTGGTTAATAAAAACCGTGTCCATATGGGACAAACAAAAATTAATTGTTTAAATTTTATATAAATACAACCTATTATTCATTTTAACTTGCAAGATACGATTTTGGAATGATATCAGTTGGACATCGGATGAATCACGCCATGCCACAAAAATTACATGCGATTTCACGATACTGCTCCATATGGACGCATCCATAAAGGCCGAGTAATAATTTATATATCTAATTTGTGTGACAGGACATACCCACAAAATCTTGTATTTAAACCACATAGAAAAATATTATTAGCCACACCAAAACCTATGGATAGAAAAGCATTCTGACAATTTAATATTAATATGTAGTTATAAAGTTGTAGCGTATCCACTACTGTTACAGCAATTTATACATAGAGATTATACAATAAATTGTAAAATATTCCATAGAGCCTAACATTTAGATAGTCAATGGACAGAAACATTCACATTACACGACATATATTATAAATACAACGTAGGATATTATCAAATATGTTTCGCTTGATATGAGTTAAGGTAGCACTTTTGGTCGTTTATTTTATTTTGTAAGATTGGTGTACGACATGTGTTTATTTTTATGAGAGACTGAATGGACAGGCAGTCTGAGTCAATCAGTCAAAAGACAAAACAATTGAACGTAGTTATGCAGAATGTAGCCAGTCCACAATAATGTCGAGCTGAGATAATGGCACTTTAGTAACAACATGATTATTAAAAATGTATGTAAAAATGTAAAATGTCAAATTGTAAATAGTATTTTATTTCAAGAATAATTTTTTTGCGGCTTGGATATTTTCAGCAGAATGTAGAGAAAACCTTCTCGCATCTGATCTATATCAAATCTCTTTTTTTATTTTTTGTGGACTGGCTACTTTCTGCATAACGATGTCCAATTTAGATATTCAGTTGAATACTGTGCTCATTAAAAAAAAAAAAAGAAAAGATATAAATATATTTTTATTTTATGGCAATTTTATACTACTACTTATTCCAAATTCAAATCTTACACATTTTAAATAAAATATTCGTAATACTGACAAGTCGGTTGATTTATATAATTTTCGTACATTACATTCTTTTCTCTTGATTCGTAAAAACGTCAGAATAATTATTTACAAATTCCTCAACTGATATGCTTTTAGTCATTGTAATTATAGTAAACTAACTGTGTACCGGTGGCGAAGGGTGGAGGTAGGCTGTTAAGATCCGCCATAAAATGTGCACATTAAACTTTGTTAGTCATACATATTTATTTTTATTGCAGGCAACAATTTACAGATGGTATTGGTAAGTTTTTAAAAATCAATTAAGCCCTGCCTGACCCAAACTATAATAGTTTTGATATATTTTGTCCGATACGACAAAATTGTGCACACTTTTTCATTCATACTTATTTGTTTTCATTGGATTAATTATTATACACATTGTTGGTTCATTTTTTTTTAATTCATTAAACCCTGCCTAAACCAAACTATAATAGATAAGAAATATTATTCTATCTAGAAAATATCCAAAGTTATGTATGATTTAATTACATAATTTCAGATATTTTATAGATAAATGAATATTTATTTTACTATTATTTATTATGGCTTGGTTTCGCAGGGTTTAATTGAATTTTAAAAAACAATCCAACACCGTCTGTAAATTGTAGTCTTATTTCAATGAAAACATATACGTATGACTGGCAAAGTTTAGTTTGCACTATTTATGGCTGATCTTAATAGTCTACCTCCACCCTCCGTCACTGCTGTGTACAATATAAATATTATATATTATTTTACAAGACGGAGTGCTATTCAAAAAGTGCTAGAAAATAGAATTATTTAGATACATATATTATATTACATAAATATATTTACATCAAATTAAAATTAGGATATAGTGTTATCATAAGTGCATTTTTAGGCCTAGCTCATTCGTAAAATAGTCTTTAGTCATTTAGTATTTGTCTATGAATAGATATTTAAAAAAAAACTTTTAATCTATTTTTATAAATTAATTATACACTATAAAGATGTATTGTTCTTATACTTACATTGGAATAGTACAAATAGTGGAATATTTGGTGTTTGTGTTTCAATAATTTTCAGGAGCAAAATTGGACTAACTTATGCAAAAACTGATTTACAATTTTTTTTAAAAATTCATTGTTATTATATTCTTTTTCTTCACTGGACCGGCAAATAACCGCTTACACATTTGTAAATTTCAGAGATATGGTCGCCAAAAAAACTATATCTTAATGAACACATGTTATTACACAACAAATGGCATTCGTGTCCGGAAACTTGTACGTATGCAGTTCGCCGTATCACACTTCACCGTGAAATGTTGTATGGGAAATATATGGCCGTATATTAAAGCCGTCTAACCTCTTTGGGTCGTATAGTACTGACATAAAATTCATGTCTAAATAAAACACGGTTCTTGTCGGTTTTACACTTTACAGGAAGCCAGCCAGCAGCAACCAAATTTTGAAAATAGCCGATATACTGGATTATTTGTTAGGTTATGTTAGGTTTTCATTCTTGAATTCATGAATTTTGCCAAAATCAGCCAAATTGAATTAATGTTCATATTGAATCTAATAAAATAGGAGACCGTCATCTCTTTCCGATAAAAAAGCTCACGGCGAACTGTGCCACGGTGAAATGTTTTACATACAATTTACATATAACAAATGGCATGAAATGTCAAGACCTTTTAAAATAACAAATACATAATATTATGTTAACAGTCCGAAACATTGCAATGATGAGGTACATATTTCGAAAAAGACTCAAACCAAAGTATCTCGCTTTGATAACAATTTTGCTTCTTGATCTGTAAACGCATAACAAAGTCCAATTCTGTTTTATAATATTTGTTAGTGATTTTTATTGCTATATTTGTTACAATAATAATAAATTACAACTATATCAAAAAATGGCATGTTATTCCTCATCTAGGCAAAAAAAAAACAAAAAAAAAAAACATGGTGAGGTGTCCTATCACCCATTGTCATATTAAGGATATCTTTTCTCCATAACTCTTCTTAGCTCCATAAGATAAATACAAAAAAAAATCATGGCATTAACATTTAGATACATAGCTTTCTCAAAGTAATAAAACAATCATATGTTACTATGTGTTTACTATAATATTTACTCTTGTTTATTATATAGGTAATTCAATTAAAATAAATATGCAAATAAGTAAATAAGAAGTCACATTATTACAACCACTGTCATATTCATAAATCAAATTGTACAAAAAATATGGCTTCGAAAATACCTTCATATTATGTCATTTATGTCCTGTCATGGACTCGCATGCAAACATCTTTTCTATTATTGAAAAAATTACGTATAGAATATTCTTGGTAGTTTTCTGTAATGTATTTTAGCTTGTCATAGTTTCTAGAATAGCCTACTTGGTGACTACCCTCGGTAGACACAACTCTCTGATTGTTGCTGCAGTACACACGACTTAACCAGAAGTCTCTTAAATCTTAGTTGATTGAATTACGCCGACATCTTCATACAGACGGTAGAACTCAGCATTTAATATTTTCCTTCAGTTGTTTTTAAAGATACATTCATTTTTCAGTGTTGATATCCAGGCTACTGCGGTGTTTTTGCGGCATTAAAATATTATTTAAAGTATGCTTTTAAATCTTCCAAAAAGCAAGACTTTCGAATATTTCAATAGTATGTAACACTCTTCACAAAATAATACGAGTATTTTCCTATATAGTTTTCAAGACGATTACCGTGTTGTCTAAATCGGACTTGACGATCGGGAGAATCAATGAAGAAGTTTAGTGCGGCATGTTGAGATGTCGGATGGGTTTCTTCCTTCTGGGGCTGAGCAGGGCTCGAAGCGTGGAGGCGGGGCTACGTGCTAGGGCCTCTTCCTGGGCGAGGGGGCATCAAGGGAGCGCCGCCACGTAGTTCTCGGGGACCAGACCCGTCTTGCCGTTCAGGGTTCCCTCCAGCCAGCCTGGTTCTGCTGATGATTTCACTGTGAACACAAACATGTTGTTAAATACACTTACTTTGAGATCTAAGGCCGGTATTAGACCACCAAAGATATTTTATCAAATGTTTTATAACTCTTTTATACCATATTACACTGCATAAAATATTTGGTGAAAGATACGGACAACAAATATCGGCTTATACGTTTATGTTTACAATCTTTTATTTGTATTTTTGTAATCTGTATGGCAAGTATTATACAGGTCACACAAATGTGATTTTTAATATATTTGTAAGATTATAACAATAGCTAGCAATAGCAATAACTCTTGATGATGATGATATGTGTGTACATTTTAAATGGAGAAATTGTGGAAAAAAATAATTGCTTATTTTCATTTCTACTCACCATTTGTTATAATTTGATTGGGTTCAAACGATAATTCTCCGTCGTTTTCTCCTACACACGCGTACAGTGTTCGCACTCTTCTAAAAATAAAAATAAAACAAATATATTACTAAAAACTCATTAACTTTATTATATTACATCACCATGTTCGATCCTAAGAAGATCATGAGATATTTGGTTTTAGGAAAAATGGGTGTTGTGCCACTTACTCCACGTATTGGGTACAAATACACGTTGAAAATTAACATATGAATTAACTGGATCCGGGATTCGAACCCGACCAATTACATTATAAGCCAATGCGTAAATATATCAATAACGTAATATTTAACAATAAATGTGTCTTTCTAACAAAAACTTTAATATGTATGAATCGCCTGGTATCAAATATAATATTTTTATTAGAACCTAGATAAAATAAACCAAGGAAAAGGTTACTTAAAAATTGAAATTGACTATATAAATGATTTATAATAATTATAAATATATATAAAATATATTACACTGCCATTTTATAATATCAATTCGATGCACTAATCTTTCCGACTCACGCCAATTAATTTAAAACCACAGCAAAATTTTATTTTAGTTAATTTGGGGCAAGTTTATAATTGCCCATTAGTGTACGGATTAATTACGAAATTAAATATTTGACCATAGACTACCGATTACATAATTAATAAATACATACTCCAATATCAAAAAAGAAACTATTGAACTATTTTTGACATTTTCAAGTACACTTGAATGCCATCTATATATTTTAAAATCAATTTAATTATGTAGTGTCAATTTCTAAAGAAATGGTACTAGTTAAATAGCCCGATGCATTTGCTTTAAAATTTCACATGATTCATTCGATCTGGGGCACGCGCACTGAAGTGGATAGTTTACGTCGTAATATGCGTCAAAACGATCTATCATTTTCAAATTTTAGAGATATAAAGCCTTTTTTTGAAACCTAAAAAAAAACCAAACTAACGGAGACTAAGGTAGGTGCTTATTCCTAGGTTAGGGTAATAGCACAAAAACTATACATTACAGCGCAAGCACGCAATAACGATTTATATATTATATATGATTGTGGTTCGCTTCAAGTTACTTCACATTGCACAAGGCTATTTTTTCACAAGCACTAAAGTATCTTATTGCAAATCAAAGGATATATAAATCACTAGTTATAGAATTTCATAAAAATTATGCTGAAACTTTCAGCAGTTTTCTGTTTTGGCAACATTTTAGTTTTTTATTTTAGAATTTATGAAATATGTAAAATATGATTATTAAGTTTATTACGCATTTAAGTATTCTTTAGCATCTCGGTCATGATAATGACGTGTTGCAAGTGTTAGTGGTTAAGATATAATTACATTCTAAATTAAACATACTGGCAACCCTTCTTCAAAGAAAACAGTAAATTATCCATCACCACACTATAATATTGTAGAAATTATAAAATTAGTTTCCCTGATTTTTGTACGAAAATTCATACAGTCACCCGTCCTCAGTCCAATAGTCAGCTATAGGATTGGTTTGTCGAATATCCGTTTTTGTCGAAATCGACCTTTCAATGTAGAATGTTTTTTTGTATCTAAATGGACCAGAACCATCCTTTTCTTTAAATTACTTTATAATGGTAATGAATACATCATTCATATGCTGTAAAAATAACAATTTAAATATCTCCATGTATTTAAATATAAGATTATGAAATTTGTTTTTCGTCTCCTGAACATTTGGTCTTTTCGACAAACCAATCCTACAGCGACGATATGACGACATCATGTCTAAGAATTTAGTGAATGACAACCACACTATGCAAAAGTTTACAATAATCGTACGACTTGTCACATTTTAAGTATAATTAAAATATATACAAATTATTTTTACATTTCTAATAAACCAGATGTTGCTTGAGATTTTAGAAAATATTTTAAGGGTTATTCTAATCAAAAAATGTTGGGAAACTCTTGTCTAATATAACACTGTTACAAACTGATTCAATGTCAATTGAAAATTTCATATTCCTACTGTGAAACAGCTCCTAAACAAAGATATCTACGCATCTTTCCTATACACAAGGCTGCTATTGGCGGCTATCGAGGGTAGTTTATCATATTTATGTATTGAGGCTGTTAATTATTACCATAAGTTAACCGTCTGAACTGTCAAAAAGTGCTATGTTTTAACACCACCTCTGTTGGCTGTGTTAACCTTTAGGGTGACATAGACAGTTTAGACGGCTAACCTATTGTAACAATTATAACTCTTCAATACATAAATATGATAAACTACGCTCGATAGCCGCCGATAGCAGCCTTGTGTATAGAATAGATGCGCTTGGAAGCAGTATGATACCGACATTATTAAATTTACATTAATCAGATTTCGTAGATTCAACAGTTGTCTTTCATAGAAGAAGGGTCGCCAGGGAGTGTGCTCGGGTGCTAGCATGCGGTTATGGCACTCACCTGAGGCCGGGGCCAGGACTCGTGGCCCTGCCCGGTTGGCCGATGGCAGCCGCCGGCCCAATCGCCCTACGATAGCAACGCAGTGCCCCCAATCAATTAAGTTAGTCCCAGAGTGCGGCGCGCATAGCAGCGTGAGGGTTAAAACATTACGCAAGAAATTAATGCACAACCTCAATTGAGTATTTTTACGCTTGTAGCATTTTCTATGATTTTTTCAAAATCACCTATAGTTTAAGTTTGTGTCACCACTGACATCTGTGAGTGTAAGGAAATTTTTCGAAAGAGGCAAAAGGTCAAAAATGCAGTTAACTGGTTTGCAGATTAAGCAGTTGATATGTCATATCGTCTCTGTTCTGGCAGAACACACTAACTGGAGAATACTAGTTTTGAGTAATTTCACTTTGAAGTTGTTAAAATGTTTGAAATGGTCTATGATGTGAGTTTATTAAGTAATCGTAAAAAGGATGACTTTAAAATAAGGACTGTTTATTTATTAAAAAGGTTTCCAGACGGTAAAGTTTGAAATAAGGAACATTTTGGTATAACTAACTCAATATGTCATTTTTTCGAATTAGTGTCTTATGCCAGAACAGTGACGATATTATCCATAATGCATATATCTATGTATGGCGTGAATATGTTGATAAGTCTAAAAACATAAATTCTCACGGCAGCTATTTGTACGCTTGGCTTTCTGTGGTAAATTAGTTTATGTGTTTTTGGATGTTTTTAAATTTCAGTAAAATGTTTGTAAATTCTCAACAGACTAAAATTTAAAAACATTTTTTGCCGAAATACTATAATTTTGGAGGCTCTGTACTATAATTCCACTTTGAAAATATGGCAACATTGGTTTCAATGTCGATATGTACCAATTCTATTAGCAAATATGCCAATAATTATCATCAATCCCTGATAATGGAATTTCCAACGGCTCCAAATTATTACATTGAAAACAATAATTACCATGACATACTAGAAACCTTCTTTTCAGTTCTGCCTACTATGTAAAAATACTCAATTGTCGGGTATGGTAAAAAAATTATTTTTGCCCAGAATGGTAACTTTACCAAATGATGAAAAATTCAACGGAAAGTAAGACTATTGCATTGTCACTACAACACAATCATTGTGTCTGTGATTAAGTGATTCATACCAGTAGCGAAGAGTGGAGGTAGGCTGTTCATAAATAGAGCACATTAAACTTTGTTAGTCATACGTAATTGTTTTTATTGAACTACAATTTACTACAATTTTTGGGTGATACGGCAAAATTGTTCACACCTTTTCATTCATACTTATTTGTTTTCGTTGGATTAAGAATACATATTACACAATATATTGTTGGTTCATTTTTTTTTAGATTCATTAAGCCCTGCCTAACCAAACTATAATAGAAAAAAAAATATTATTCTATTCATAAAATATCGAAAGTTATGTACGATTTAATTGAATAATTTTTGATATTTTATAGATAGACGAGTATTTTTTTACTATTATCTATTATGGCTTGGTTTTCGCAGGGTTTAATTGAATTTAAAAAATTTACCAACACCATAAAGTGTAGTCTTATTTCAATGAAAACAAATATGTACGACTGACAAAGTGTAGTGTGCACTATTTATGGCAGATCTTAACAGCCTACCTCCACCCTTCGCCACTGATTCATACAGAGATCAATAATTACCAATCTGGGCAAAAAGATATCGTTTCATATTAACCCAATCACCTAAATAACAGTGGCGAAGGGTGGAGGTAGGCTGTTAAGATTCGCTATAAATAGTGCACACTAAGCTATGTTAGTCATATGTATTTGTTTTTATTGAATTAAGACTACAATTTACAGATGGTGTTAGTTAGTTTTTAAAAATCAATTAAACTCTGCCTAAACGAAACCATAATAGATTTGGTCTAATTTGGGCAATACGACAAAATTGTGCACAATTTTTCACTCATAGTTATTTGTTTTCGTTGGATTAAAACTACATATTACACATATTGTTGGTTCATTTTTTTAATTCATTAAGTCCTGCGTAAATCAAACTATAATAAATAAAAAATATTATTCTATCTATAAAATGCTCAAAGTTATGTATGATTTAATTGCATAATTTTAGATATTTTATAGATAGACGTGTATTTTTTGACTATTATCTATTATGGCTTGGTTTTTCAGGGTTTAATTGATTTTTTTAAATCTAACCAACATTATCTGTAAATTGTAGTCTTATTTCAATGAAAACAAATATGTATGTCTGAAAAAGTTTAATGTGCACTATTTATGGCGGATCTTAACAGCCTACCTCCACCCTTCGCCACTGCTAAATAATAATATGTAAGTAAATAAAACATAAGATAATACGGAGTGATCTTCAAGTGAGTGGACAGCTGTCATCTGAACTGTGAATTATTAAGGTCTCAGGTGCCCTAAATAGGCCAAAAAATGAGAATTTGGGTTATGCTATGAATCTAAACTGCTAAGGAAATGAAGACATTTTAAACTCTTTTATGATATATAATTATATTTTATGATTAGAAAAGAGAGGGCATCATAATGAGATAACTATCTTTCCTACAAAGTTTACAGTTTGTTTATGCTTAGCACTATAAAATACCCCAAATTCTTCATTATCAACCATGATACGGTACCTGAGTCCTATAATAAATATAATAATAGAAAACTTAAGACTGACAAAATGTTTCCAATTGCAAACGATAATTAAACACAACTAATTTATTATAATCCGTCATGCAATTCATTTCATACATTGACATATATTTTGAATTTCTAATCAATCATAAGTTAATAATGTAATAATAATATTATTATCACGTTAAATAAATTAGACCTGTTAAATTTTCATGCCATTAGTTATTAAAATCATTAATCAAACAGTTACTAATAATTTATTTTAATTTTGATTAAAAATAGATTACAATAATAAAATTCTATAATATTGTTATTTATTTATATGCTCATTCATATCAAGACTAGTGCTGCAAGAAACAGGGAACACGACACTTTTTACTTTTCGCAATTTTACTCAGTGACCCTGTCAGACCCTAAGCAAACATCTCAGTTATAAATACAGTGAAACCCCAATTCTACGGTTTTCAAGGGACCCAAACAAAAACGATAAACGCAGGATATACAAATTTAAAAAAAAAACTCGTTTTTCTCCTGGATTTTTTTCGACGTCTTGAATTATTTTCAGTTTCTCAGCTAGGGTTCTAGTTTTTTTCATGGGAGGCATTTTAGTTGCGACTTATAAAAATTCGTGATACAAGATGCAAGGCGAGCCTGAGCGCCGACCGAACTGTGCAAACAAAGCGACGCGACTGAAAGGTCTGTATGTATCCTAAACAATTCTACGAATGCGAAATGAAAAATATTCAACAAAAACGGTCAATCGGGATAATATTTGTGACGGGACCATAATATTTAGATGATAGATCGAGGAAAACAATGAATCGGGGAACGGTTAATGCGGGATTATTTAACATTGTTCTTATGGGTGTTTGGCGGGACTTTCAAAAATGAACGATCCGTGTGGGAAAACAATTTATGCGAGAACGGTAAATCGGGGTTCCACTGTAGTACTAAGGCTTGGTCTTCAATCAACCACTACAATTATTAAGTCAAAGACTTACACATTGTGATGAGGCTGCGGTCTGTAACTGGTGGCATAATGTACTCCCATGGCGTGGTTAACAATTCTCCTGGTCTTGACCGGTGAACTGTGATGATTAACGGGTGAGCCGTGGCTGTTCAGTGTCCCTTGGCTTCCGTGCATCATCTGTGGCTGCCCTCCGGACCCTGACACCATACTCAACTGACCCTGGCTAGAGGCAAGATTATAGTGACCGTGGCCCAGCTGAGGATGGCTATTGGCGTGGCCGGTCGAAGAGTTGGGGAGCATGTCTCGGGAGGATATTGAAGATACGGATTCGTTCGAACTGCTGGTGGAGTTTAGAGGACCGTCTCGGTGGTGATCCATACCTGCAAGGAAACAAAGGAAATAAGTAAAATATCTTCATATTTCCACAATATTCTATAAAAATACCACATTAGCATTAAGGGGGGACATGCTCGTCGAAGGTCAAAATTGAGTTTTTATTGTATTTTCAAACCATGATCCTGGACACTCCTTAAACGTTGTATATAATCTATTTATATATATTTGAAGCCTTATTATCCTTTATAGTTATTTTAAACATTTGATGACTGCATAAAGTATTTTTGTTACATAAAATAGTATTCTTTTAAACCTCTCGCTCTAATGTTTTAGAATATAGTCATATTTCGGTACATAACTGTGCAGTGGTGTTAAGATTTTTTACATTTATTAATTTTTAAACGCATTTATAAAACCATTAGCATAATTTATTACGAGATAATTTTTGTAAAATATTCACGATAAAAAATTATATTGATAATCTCTGTGATCCCGAATTTGACAAGAATTAGGCATTTTATTATTCAAAAAATCGGCAAGATTAACACATTTCAAGATAATTCTAAAGATATTTATTATAAGCTATGTCTTTGACCATTCAAGTGTGATAAACATCTTATGAATAATGATTGCTTTATAATAATTATTGACCTAAGAATAAGGTAGTGTTTTTTTGAAATACGCCATTTCTTTTGTCATTCCCCAGTGGTTAAGCTACAACATACGGCCGTAGCCATAAATTGACAAACTATAATTGAAGTAGGAAGTAAAATGATATTGACGCGCGTGTTTGAACATGTACCGTTTAAAAAAAAATTAAAAAAAATTCGGTTAGGTACATGTTCAAACACGCGCGTTAACATAATTTTACTCCCTACTTTAATTATAGTTTGTCATTTTATGGCTACGGCCGTATGTTGTAGCTTAACCACTAGGGAATGACAAAAGAAATGGCGTATTTCAAAAAAACACTACCTTATTCTTAGGTCAATAATTATTATAAAACAATCATTATTCATAAGATGTTTATCACACTTGAATGGTCAAAGACATAGCTTATAATAGATATCTTTAGAATTTTTAGATATGCACAGTTCTGTACCGAAATATGACTATATTCTAAAACATTAGAGCGAGAGGTTTAAAAGAATACTATTTTATGTAACAAAAATACTTCATGCAGTCATCAAATGTTTAAAATAACTATAAAGGATAATAAGGCTTCAAAATTATATAAATAGATTATCTACAACGTTTAAGGAGTGTCCAGGATCATGGTTTGAAAATACAATAAAAACTCAATTTTGACCTTCGACGAGCATGTCCCCCCTTAAGTTCTATAGTTTTGACAGAAAATATATCATTTTGGAATCAAATACATAGTACAATAACCATAATATAATAAATAATAACCTAAAATCCTAAGAGCTACATAATTGAGCAATTTACTACTGACATCAATAATAATGATATCCGCCGCGCAAAGAGGCGAAAACAGAAACCATATAAAACAGTCATATACCAAAGCGAAGCCTCAAACGACGGACAAATATATTTCTCAAGACAACTGCATTGCATTTCACAGATACAGCCCCGTGTGACAGAAAGACTTGCCTACGATATCGAACAAAGGGATCACTTCGTCTTTTGAAATGGTTTCCAAGCTACCCCGAAATACTGGTTCGGTGATCTGTTCAACGAAATCAGTCCGAGACCGTCGGCTTCTCATGGAGACTCTGCTTAAATATATGGACTTTGTTACATGATCTGCAACAGTAAGGCATTCTGAAGACGCGTCTGCAAAAAAATTCGAAAAGGTGTGAAATCCGAAAAAATTACTGAAATAATTTCAAACTATGCTAACGCCATGTGTAATTTTGCAAAATCAGCTAATTCCAACATTAAATTTAGAATATAATGTAATTAATATTTTAATCAGTTAGTTTATATTAAATTATCAAAATAAATGATGGAGGAGAGTTACGAGACGTAAGTTGAGATTGTTGTGGTGATTAAAGAGAGACAGCATCATTGAGAAGCAGAGAAAGTTCGCAGTACATAGGACATAGCAGAAAAACATGTCGGGGGCTTCGAAGACGATATACAGTATTTCTGACGATAATAAGTGTCCGTTAATTGAGTGACTCGTTTGTGGTTTTGTTAACATTCTACAGAAATATATTCAAAATAAGCTTACTCCATGAGTCATGTTGCAAAGTTAGCTTACTCCATATAAAATATCATTAGATGCATCACGAGTGCAGAACTACAAGGTTCCAAGTGTTTTTTTTTGGCGAAACAAAAGTAACAATGAGGCAGCTTAGAATACTAACTATTTCCTTGTTAGGTTTGTTTTGTCAAAAATAAACACTTGCAACCATGTAGAATTAGACTTGCGACATTACTGTGAATATATTGTACCAAAAAACACTCAACAATTTTCCTTGACAGTTTTTGTAGCTTCCCAAAACCAAAAATTCATTGGAGTAATTTGATTTTGATTTGTTCTTCAACGGCTTCAACACTGTAAGCTACCGAATAACATTCACATTTTACAAGAACTCTTTAGTACTGATAGAAGATACTAGCATGATCTGGAAAGACAAAGTACGTGAAGCATCTAACCAGGAAGAAGAAAAATAGAGCATTATACTGACTGTTGATCTGCAATGGTGGTAACTGGTGCGAGAGCATTTGATGCGGGGGTCTCTGTACCCCGTCTCCGGGCCTGGCAGAGGCAGATGGGGGCGGCTGGTACGCAGGGGGATGCGCTCTCGATGGGGATCCACCACCGCCGCCGGTTATCGCTAGGGGGCCATCGTAGTATGTCTTGATCACAGCCTATGGTAACAGAAATATTTAATATTAACAAACGTCATAATATGGTATAAGTTATTGGAATTGACTTATCGAGCACTAATAATTAGCTCTAATATGACAATTTGCAATGACACAGGAGAGAAATTTGCAAGAAGAATAAATTGTATTGGTTTCGTTATAATATATGTTTCACTAAATACACTATCACAAAATAGTTCTAACCATCACAGAACAATAAAGATGACATTCTAAACCACGGGTTCACAACAATAAGCACCTTATTATCAAAACTGCCTAACTCCACAAACCAAATTTTTGACAAATAGGAAAAAACGACTGAGGACTAAATTAAATAAGACAAGTTAAAATGAATGAATGAAGAAATACATAACACCATTCCTACCAGGTTTTTAATATGGAATCAACCTTTAACAGGTAATTTAGTGTTTAAAAATGCAGTTAGATCGGTTTTGAAACTAATGTGCTCAAATTTCCCTTATGCCCATTGACCTTAGCATCCTCAATACAATTTAACGTAGTATGAAGCGGGTCAGTCACTAAAACTAAAATTTCTCACAAAAGCCAAGGCTTTCAATAATTAGACTTCTATCTTCATTATTATCATATTGTATGCTATATTTTTGGTAAGCATACATACAAAAACACACAAAGAAAATACAGACCCCTTTGAAATTGAAATACGAAACCCAACAATCATTTTTTTTTACAGGACATGATGAATGAAAAATATTTGCAATTCAAGTCCAATATTTTTTTTTCGAAAAGGATATCCTGTCAAGTGAATTGAGGTATTCTTATAACAAACAATAAAGCCTGGCTTACAGGTATTATAATTTTATATACCTATTAGCGTAGATATTATGTACTACAAAGAAGGCATGTTTTAAATTTAAATGAATGAATTTTGATTTCATTCATTAATCCTTTACCGTGCAAAAAATTCTAAAGAGTCGGAGACAAGTTATGGGGTCTACAACCGCAATTCAGACATGCATTAGGGGTCGTCCATAAATGACATGACACGATTTTCGATATCATTGACCCTTCCTCCCCCATTGTCACACTAAATCACAAAATTTTTCACCTCCCTGGTAATTTTTACCCCCCCCCCCCTCTCATTCGTCAACAAACAAACGTCGTTGAAAGTGATAATTTTTAGTATAATGTTCTCATGCTCACGGAATATTATATTATTAGTAAAAAAAAAAAATAGTTTATATTAATTATGTTGGTTTTGTGCCGTCACATTTTCTACAACCCCCCTCCCCATTATTGAGAATAAGCCGTGATAAGAATAACTTACGTGAGTCACGGGCTGGGGCCCAGAATATCTGTGCGGGTTCCTCAAGTGGGGTGCGGGCGGAGAGTGGGGACCCATCGGTAAGCCTCCGGGGGGCAATCTGAAAATAAATAGAAAAAACATTTTTTAGATTAATGTGTATTGACACCTACCTGAATGGACAATTAATTTTGTCTTGAAAATAAAATTGGCTGAAATTAATATTTATTGAAATATACATCTGAAAAATTCATCCTCGTTCGGCCTTATCGTCTGCTTAATGGAAAAACGCCACTGCTTGCAAAAGTTGTGATCACTCGCCGACCTTTATAATGTGCCGTCCCTATGCAACATATGATCTGCCTACCCCAGACAAATCTGCAACGCACATGACCTACAAAAGTGGAATCAGCTTGGAGAGGCCTTTATCCAGCAGTGGATAGATACAGGCTGATGATGATGATGCTGCAAACTCGGTGTACTTCTTTGAAATTATATAGATGTATAATTAATTGTATTTTCACTGCTTTTGTATGTTTATGTTATGTTCTCTTTATATATTGTAATTTTTATCGTTTTTATTACTTTTTTCTTTGTGAACGTCTTAAACTTATAATTTGTTATGTCCACAATATGTTTTAAAAAAATTGAAATTGAAATGATGATGATATTTCCGATAGATATCTACCTACAACATTTCACGGTGAAGTGTGATACGGCGAACTGCATACGTTCAAGTTTCCGGACACGTTAGGATTATACTCCTACCTACCAACTAGGGTTTGTAAACAAATACATTTGACATTACATTATATGACTTTAATAAGTAAACAACATAAGCAATTTATCAAATTCAAGTGACTTCATTGTTCTGTAGTTTTGACAGGACAAAAACATTGGTTCCGACAATAGTTCAATGTTATTGTTACAAATAAGCTGCTCGACAAAACTTAAGATGCAGCCACATTAGTCACGCATGTTTGCAGTAAATTCGTCACAAATTCGCCACGTACCGAAAACAGCACGTCTGTGCACACTGTTGTAATAAATTTGTTTCGCATGAGATTAAGAACAAATTTTGTGAAATACTAATAGTGTCTCGAGGGATGCGAGGCTCCCCTAATTTATATGGCCTAGTATAGTCTAGTTGATATCCTGCCAAAAGGGGGCCCATTATAGGTATTATTAAAAAAAACTCGAGGATATTTTCGGCAGTGAGTCTTGCGAAGTAAGAGGGCAGATGCTCTAACCTTGTAACACCTGGTAAGAAGACATATGAGTTGCCTAATCATACATAACTCACCTTTTGCAATTTTATCATTTTTGAGTTAAATATACCAAGTGATTCTAAAGGCATTAATCCATATAAAAAAATAGTCGGCTGTCAAAAGTTATTTTAAGCCATGTGAAAATCGTTGACAAAATTGAATGTCGGTGTCATAACTCACATTTTTCAATGAATAATGTGAGTTCTGTCATCAAGGCCTTTCTAAACAATCATGTAGCTCTATTTCTCATAGTGTGCTGTGTGTATACTGTATAATTTTAAAAACACTGTCAATCGACTCACTCACTCATTAATATTCAAAGGAGTTTAGGGAGAATACTTTTCTTCTAATTACAAAAAACAGTGCTCTGCAGCCCGATTTCCTAACTATCGTCTCGTGTGGCACCAGACGACATGACGTAATTGTGACGTCAGCCAATACATGCCGCCCGAAATCGGGCCCCTGGTGGTTTTTTGGGGTTATCTCAAAAGTCGATTTTCGGAATATGTGAGTTATAACTCTAGGCAACTCATATGTCAATAATTGGAGCAATCAAGCGAGATTTAAAAAAACAGTCATAGAACTTTTTTCAGATCTCAATGTAGTCAATCACAAGTCACATCCTTCCCAAGGGTCGTGTCCCACAACGTAACAACGGCATTGTTCAATATGTTAGGGATCGTCCATATAGTATGACGTCACTCTGTAATGGGACGGATCTGATATAATGGGACATGTAGAAAATGTGAAGTCATAGAACAATACATAATTACAAGATAAAAAGAACTTTTTAAAAACAACGTTTTTAAATTTTCTGTTGAATCATAATTATAAACTTGACTTGACTAGCTTAAACGATCAAAAAAAAATGTACATACTTGATAGAAATACTGAATAATGAAATGTCATTTCATATCGATTTCCATAGTAACGCACGTATATATTATTTAATAATTTAGTTGCTAGGACCCCCTAGCAACCAATAACGGTATCGAAATAACTTTTCATACAAAACAAAATTAACTAAAAATGAATTCAATTCTGTTTAAACATGGCTAAAAGTATTAAAAAAATGCATAGGCATGGTGTTCCGATATATTATTAAGTTTCAAATGTCTAGCTAGTCGGGAAGTTAGTTAAAAATCGATTGCAAGATTTGTACCGGACAAACAACCACCGGACAAATAAGAATACGACCTAAGAAAAACGTTGTAAAAATGGATGCATGTCAAACAAATCATATTTTAACGAAAGGAATTAAAAATTGTTGACAGGGGGTAAAATATTTTGAGAATAAATATTCAAATAACGGAAAGGGGGCTTAATATACTCAAAAAATGTATGACGTCATTTATGGACAACCCGTTAGGTACTGGTGGAAATATCTCGGTATCAATTATCGGAAACTTTAGAATAGGTAATGGGTCGCGACCTGCCAGATGGGCAAAAGAATCACATCACCAGACCCGAAGCCCCCCCCCCCCCTCTTATGCACTCGCCGGAAGAAGGTAGAGTATATGCTTCATAACCTTGCACTCCGGCTCTAAGATGAAAATGATATATTAATATATTCTAAAAATATTTTTTTTACATTTATTATCCATTTATTTTTTTATTGCAACATTATATTAATACAAGTGAATATTATTTGATCTAATTTTATGCGATGTAATCAGGGAAAGAGGCGTACCAGTATAATAAAAGGTGCAAAAAAGTACAAAGTTATAAAATACTCTATCTATCTAAAAACATTAAAACTAAAAATAAATGACCGTTTGTCGAAAGCTTTCATCTTATGAATATTACATAGTTTTATCATTTAAATATAATTTATTTCTTCCATAATTACATAGGTATTATGTAAGTAGTAAAATTATCTCAAAAATATTGCAAGATTTCTTTTATAAATAATTTATTTAAAAACAAGATTTTTCATTGAAAACAAAATTGTGTAAGTATAATATTAAATTATTATTTTTATTTATATCTAATAGGGATTCGGAGTTTGGTCTATCAATTTAATGCACTAACGTTGTCCGATTATATTCATAATGTAATTATTATAATTAAACAATATATTTAATAATAACTGTTTTAATCAAAGAAAAAAATAATTTAAACATACCCTCCGATCACAAATCCAGACAGACAGATAATCATAATAAATCACTGATTTAAAATTAAGACAAAAATAAATGTAAAAAACACTTCACAGAAATTTAAATAATGATATCAAAATTTTTTAACGAAGCAATGAAGAAAATTAAAACTACGTCCTAATTTATACGGTTTGTATTATAAAAGACAGATCGACAACCACCTTTGCGCAGTGTGAAACTTCGACTGAAAATCTGACATACGAAAAACGTAAATATCAAAATGCATCAAAGCTTCCTGCATTCGAAAGTGCACAACCGTATGTCCCAGAGGCAAAGCTCCACGGTGAAGCGATCGGTCGATCGTTTCAGTGTATAAAGCGGTTTTATACGTATGTCATTGACCAATGAAAAAGCTCAATATGATATAACAGCTGTCGAGTTACGGGTACTAAAAAAAGCAACCAAATTGATGCATTATTGTAATAGCGTAGGTAGGGGATTCGATGCAATTAAAAAAGTAAAGTTTGTATGTAGGTATATCAGCTAACAATCGAGGTGTATGTACGAAACACAGGTAGGATTTTTATGTCACACAATTGAACATTTTATTTTTATATATTATTTGATTATATATCCATTTATTTGTAGGATATTATACAATGTAGGTACCATTGGCAAAGAGTGGAGGTAGGCTGTTAACATCCGACATATATAGTGCATACTAAACTTTGTCTGTCAAACGTATTTGTTTTCATTGAACTAAGACTACAATGACGTATAGATAGTGTGTCAGTTTATAAAATGCAATTAAACCCTGTCTAATCCAAGCCATAGTAGATAATAGTAAAAAAAATACTCGTCTATCCATAAAATATGTAAAATTATGCCATCATTATGATACATAATTTTAGATTTTTAATAGAATGATAGAAGAATATTTTTTATCGATTAGGTATGGTTTGTTTTAGTGAAAAGATCTTCTCGTTGGCAATATGGCGCCTCAAATTTTCTAAATGCAACAAAACTGGCCATTGTGGCGACCAGGTTGATGGGCCCAATAGCTGATTGAACCGACTTTAACAGCTCTTCCCTTTCCGTACAGCATTTAGGACATTCCCAGAGGATGTGGTGTGCATCCTGTATTTCTCCGCCACATGGACATGTTGCACGGATAACAAGACCAAGCTCCATACAACACGATTTTCCGGACACGTATGATTTGACAAAATGGCCAACAACCGACATTCGTAAAACGGGTCTTGTGGGTACATGTAAATTATACGTATTATATTTCGCCGTAGCACACTTCGCCGTGAGCTTTCTTATCGGAAAGAGATAACCGTATAGTATAATATCATATTGCACCAAGATGAAAAAATTACGCGTTATCCGTGCATTTTCATAGCCGATTTTGGCAAAATGAAAACCTAACCAAACCTAACCTAACAAATAATCCAGCATATCGGCTATTTTCAAGATTTGTTTGCCGCTGGCTTCCTGTAAGTAAACCGACAATAACCGTGTTTTATTTAGACATGAATTTTATCTCAGTACTATACGACCCAAAGAGATTGGACGGTCTTTAATATATGATATATTTCCGATACAACATTTCACGGTGAAGTGTGATACGGCGAACTGCATACGTACATATTTCCGGACACGGGTCTTGGGCGAAAGAACTGTTAAGAAGATAAAGTAGAATGTGGGGCATCCTTTCAGAGATTTTGAATACGTACTGCAAAAGGCAGGTGATAATGTATTACATTTACAGGTAAGTGAAATCCTGAGTATTAAAATACAGTGTAATGAGTTTTTGACCTTCTTACATAAAACAAGATTGTCTCAATTGAGTGTGTTATTTTATTACTGCAGAGATCTTGCGATAAAAATACTATACCTACACAGTTCATTATGCGGTCCAGTGATGCCAAATCGGCAGCTTGTGAGCGCCAGGATACAGGACACGCGATTATACAGTACTAAATTCAAGGCCTGAACAAAAACGATGCATGAGTGCGAGTGAGAAAGTATTCGGCACCCTTACAATCTCTGCGACACGTGCTAGAGTAAGATAAAAGGTCTACTAGCTACAAGCCAGTTTCCAAAAGTATCGTCATCAAATCAGGGCGAAACGCTTCACATAGCGTCGACAACTTGCGAGCTCGTGTTGCTAAAATTGATATTTTTTGTGTTAAACATAAAGTCAGTGGTAAATATTTTTGGTTAATTAAGTAGAAAAGATGGTTCTGTGTGTTGTCTTAAAATGTGGTAGCCGTACTGATAAGCAAGAAGATGGTATTACGTTTCATAAGTAAGTTGATACATGTTCGTGATAATTTATTTGTATTTTATTATATATTTTAATATCAGTGACCTATTGTTTCTTTAAAATAACTTAAATTATAGATATCTTTATGTAATGGTTGCATTTTGACCGCTTAAAAATACTATATAACGTAAAAAAATAGAAAATTATATTTTAATTCTGAGCGTCTACTGCGAGCACTTTGGGCGAGCACTAGCGAAATGGTCTATGGTCTCGAACATTTTCAGACGAATGCGTTCGCTCGCTCACAAACCAAACGCAAGGCACGCGGCTTCATTTAGCAATGCAACGGGCGGCGTCTAGATGTATCTATAGTCTAAGACTAAATTATAATTTATATCCACTATCAAGATTGTTTATAATTTCAATAGGTAATTTCTGCGCATTTTGATATAAAAAAATTGGTATATATATATGTGGACCATAAAAGGATTCATAAATTAATAAGTCATTTTTTTATTAATTTTTTAGTAAGCGCAAGTACGTTATATCTAAAATTTGGACACTGGTTAGTAATTAAATTTATACTTTAATGCAAAGGCCAAACAATAACAAAATTGAGAAAGCGCCTTAGTTAGAATTGTAAAAGTCACTAGTTAACTTCGTCGCAATTAGATAGGACACACACAACTTAGTGGCTATGGCATACAGGCGCGAATAACAGAGGGTGTAGATTTGAATCCCGCTGGGTATCGTTTTTTTTTTTAAATTTTGATGACTGATGCGGTGCCCAAACAATAGACCCACTCTCAAGTCTGTTTCGAACTAAAGAATTAAATAAAAGTTTTAATACCGTAACAGCCGAAAAGACCCGGAAAGTACGCACGACGAAGCCCAACATTTTAAGCGCCTTGTTACAAATAGTAACTATATGGCTAATAAATGTCAGTTTACTCTCAAACATAATGCCAAGATCCCTTACAGATGATCTTCGTGGCAGAACTCTGCCATGCATCGAGTATTGGAATAACAACACTTTTGAGGCTCTGTTAAACGACAAAAGATTGCATTTATCAATATTGAATTCTGGTTTGTTACGCCTGCGCCAATCTAATATATTATCTATATCAAGTTGGAGCTGACGACAATCGTCCAAGGTGACAACTTCCAAAAAGAGTTTGAAGTCATCCGTGAACAACAAAAACATAGAATTTTTCATTACCAATGCTATGTCATTTATAAAAATCGTGAACAGCAACGGCCCTAAGTTTGAGCCCTGAGGGATACCAGAAAATGTGTAAAACGTCTGTGACTGATAAAGGCTAAAGGCTAAGTGTTGGTCTATGTGGGCTAACTTTAACATTTATATCTTATTAAACTGTTCTGTGGTGGTATTTGTATACGTCAAATGTTAGCATGTGACGCCCTCACTCAGCAGACAACTACTTATACTGGTGAGTGGTGGATCTAAAAGTCTCGGTCTGTTTTCGACCTATTGCTGCTTATTTGTAACATTGCGTTGGTCTGCCGAAAGAGCGAGATTTGGCGGCCATAACAAAAATGGTTGGCCATCACCGATTATAGTCAGCAGTGGAAAACGGCAGATGTTTGAATGAATAATGATGATAATTTATTTGGAACCACGTGTCGGCTTATTTCTTCGAAAGCCGATATGTTTTTTTTTTCTCGTAAAGGGAATGTAAAATCGGCGCGCGCCAGGTGCAAATTCTCGTAAGCGCATCACGCACAACATTACACCGACGTTCACACATGTGGATTAAAACTTTCAAAAAATATGTAACTAAAGCGCGAATTATATTATGGTGCGTGTCGCTGACTATTACGTGATATCACAGTAAGCTGCCGCTACGGGAAAGGATGTGTAATGTCGTTGTTATTGGTGTTTAAAATGTTATCAGACTGATGCTCCTATCCCGTAGCACATTTTGAACCTTTAAACGTTTAAATTAACATTATTAGTTGGCAAAATCTGCTGAAATCACCAGAATAATAATGAGGTCACCTCACATTGAACTGCACTGCATCGACACCTACATGACTCAATGAACGTTTTTATCATCTTCTTCATGCCTACACTTTTCGACTGTCATGTCAAAATTACGTTTTTTTGTTATTAGCGGTTGGCACGATGCTTCACATCAAACGTACGGTCCCGTGATACGTCCGATAAAGACCGGGCGTGGTGCGGACGGTATACTTATATAAATCTAAACAAGTCTTAAGGTGAGGCCTTTACTGAGCCTTTTGTAAAGAGGCACCTAGCGGAAAAATACGAAGCTTGCAATTTGAGATTTTTTTTTGATAATTTACAATTTCAGCTGTATTAATTAATAAATTTGTATTTGAAAACATTAAAAAGAAAAATATTTTTTATTTTAAGTCAAAGATAAACTTACAATTGTAAAAAATGTAATAAAATGTGAATTTGTTGAATCGGACCGCATCTTAAATTACATAATAAATATGACCATAAAATATATTATATTTTATGGTCATATTTATTATTCAAATTTAGTTTATAAGCATCGCCTAAGAGATTTTTGACTAATTCATGTTTTAATATTTTTTATATCTATTTTAAAAAACATCGATTTTTATAAAAAAATATAAATGTGTATAACTTGAAATACTTTTTATTTAAGTAAGTACATCAAATTTTATTTATGTATGGTCCCAATATTGAAGAGTGTTAGTAAAGTTTAAATTTAATTTTCCCAACAATGACCAAAGCAGAGTTATCTAGTTGTAATATCGTGGTGACGATATAGTATTCAAAAAATTTTAGATTTCGAGTTAAAAACGAGCGGGCCTACCACATATTTTAATATGTAAACTACTTTAAGAATAATTCATATTGACGCACGTATAAAGTTGACAACAAGGAAACAATCCGTAACGTAGATACCCCGCAGCAAGGTACATGGATACAAAGTTAAACGTACCTCCTACAAAATCTACTCCCATATGTGGTGTAAAATGACAGGTACCCACTATACTCAATTGGAAGCTGTTCATACAAATAAGAACTTCTAAAAGGGGAGACCGGTAGGCACTCATATATGAGACAGCAACGCTGATGTCATTTATTTTAAGCAAATAAATTATTTACGACATCTATAGCAAGTAACTAAGTAACATTGTTTCTATAAACTTTGGTTGGTACTGTTCGGTTATCAGGAATACAGCGGAAAACACATTTTGAAAATATCCGATATACTGGATTATTTGTTAGTTTAGGTTAGGTTAGGTTGGGTTAGGTTTGGTTAGGTTAACCTAACAAATAATCCAGTTTATCGGCTATTTTCAAAATGTGTTTACCGCTGTATTCTTGATAACCGGACAGTACCCTTCGGTTTTAACATATTGGCTTACAAGTTATGTTTCAAAATAATTAAACGATTAGAGTCAAATCGTTCGACCTGGGGTAAAGACTAAACGGATGACACAAACGGACACTAATGATCCGGTTCGTATCTATTTAGATTTAGTGGAAGCCAGCGGCAAACAAATTTTGAAAATAGCCGATATACTGGATTATTAATTGTTAGGTTAAGTTATCATTCTTGAAGTCATTAATTTTGCCGAAGTCGGCCATGAAAATTGCCGCTGTTCCCGCCTCGCTTCCAGTAAACAGATTTGAACCAATGAACCTAATAACTATGACCATTAATAAATTTCATTTGACTAGCATCAAGTAGAGTAGTTTGCGTGCCAAAGTCCTTAAAGAAACCTCGATAGTAAATGCGAGGTATTCATAAAGGCATCTAGAAAAAAAAACTACAGGTCGGAATAACTAGTAGGTGAGTAGCCGTAGTTATAGCTATAGGTGTTCATTGCTAGACTATGTACGAAGTGTCTGTGTATGGGGTATGTACATGTAAAATTTCGAAGGTCAGTGACACCTGCTATAGTATCTTGTAAACCCCGCCTCTTTCAAAAATCAATAATTATGGATAATTTTTCGAAATGCCCCCTCCCCAATACCATCTTTCTGTGTGCACGTCACTCACAATAAAGTATTGTTGATAATTATAACGTCTTGAATAATAATTTGGGTACAAGTCGGTTATGGGGAAGCCAGCGGCAAAAACATTTTGAAAATAGCCGATATACTGGATTATGTGTGAGGTTGGGTTAGTTTAGGTTAGGTTAAGTTCGGTTAGGTTAGGTTAGCTTTTCATTCTAGAATTCATGAATTTTGCCCAAAATTGGCTGTGACAATTAGCGCGGTTTCTGCCTGGCTTCCCCATAACCGACTTGTACCATAATGTTAATGTTCACTATATTTAAAAATAAATAAAATTTGAAATAATATTATCATACAATAATTAGTGTTCACGGATTAAAAATTGTGAATTTGTTTGAGATGGGTAGCATTTTAGGCACTGCTCCTCTTCGGCACACGACAGCTGCACTTTTGGATGCGAGGAAACCCTAAAAATCCGGTGCCAATAAGAGCAGGTGTCCTTGTACTTCTTCATAACTACCTACAGACCAGCCCACCTACATTTAAACGAAATCTGTTGGTTGGTGAATCTTCGGACCTGAGTTCGAGTCTCAAAAGTCAACATAGTATTTTTGGAAACTGACTTGATCCGTGTTGGAAAATAAATATCAAATTGAAATAACGACATACTTACTTACAAAACTCCAGGAAAAGAGACGTTATCGTGACAGTCTTGGATTTAACAAATAATATGTCGTACGCAGCGCAGCTATTACAGACAACGATTTTTAAGGGGGAACATGCTCAGCGTAGGTCAAAATGGAGCTTTTGTTCTATTTTCAAAGCATGATCCTGGACATACCTTAAACGTTGTAGATAATCTATTTATATATATTATCCTTTATATTTATTTTAAACATTTGATGACTGCATAAAGTATTTTTATTACATAAAATAGTATTCTTTTAAACCTCTCGCTCTAATGTTTTAGAATATAGTCATATTTCAGTACATAAATGTGCAGTGGTGTTAAGATTTTTTACATTTATTAAATTTTGAAACGCATTAATAAAACCATCAGTATAATTTATATCGACATTATTATAGTGAAATATTTACGATAAAAAATTATATTGATAATCTCTGTGATCCCAAATTTGACAAGAATTAGGCATTTTATTATTCAAAAAATGGGCAAGATTAAATAAACTACGAATAATGATTGCTTTATATTAATTATTGACCTAAGAATAAGGTAGTGTTTTTTTAAAAAAACTTACGCCATTTCTTTTGGCATTCTCCAGTGGTTAAGCTACAACATACGGCCGTAGCCATAAATTGACAAACTATAATTGAAGAACGGAGTAACATGATGTTAACGCGCGTGTTTGAACATGTACCGTTAAAAAAATCGGTTAGGTTAGGTTTACCCTGTCCAATTACCCTGACCAGCCCTCGAGCTGATTATAAAAGAGTTGGTCCTGCCTCAGCCGGTGAATAGGTAATGGCTTTAACGGTATCTAGTATTTAACAATCGTTATGTCTGTTTTGACATACCTATATATATTATTATTCTCCTTTTGTTTTTATGTTTTTTATTTGTCACGACATAAAGGTAAGGCACCTAATTGATTGTCCACGTCTGTCTGTCGCGTCACGCGTCAGGCGTGTCGTGCACACTGCGCAGTGCGCTTGGGTGAATACCGTGACAATTAAAAAGGCCACACAGGTAATGACAACAAGGGTGAGTTTCACAATTTCTACTCCTAAACTATACGTCTATCTGGAACAAGTTTATTGTTGACATTGCTACTCAGGCGCCCAGAAAGAGAAAAATATAAATTATTTAGGTAAATGTCATAATATTAGTTCTTCTTCTTCATCAGGACCTCATGACTGTGGATCGTGACCCGGATAATTTGACTGTCAAACAGCCTTTTCAACGAGTTGGCCGCACTTCTCTCGGCATAATTACACGTAAGGTAATGATGGGGCCACTTGAAAACCCGTGGCACTCATAAATTGGTGCAACCATCTGGGGCATCCAATGTTTGCTTTGATAGTCCGATGCGAGCTCTAATGCCTAGTTCAGATGGCGCGATTTGACTCGCGCGCATTCCAGGTACAGGTGACCTCATTGAGCCGTCCACACGCACTCGCGACGAGTCATCTCTTGCGCGCGGTCGAGGTACAGGTGACTTCATTGAGCCGTCCACATGCACTCGCGACGAATCGCGGTGAGACATGCGCCATCTGGACAAACTATAAAAGACAAGACAGTGCGGATGACACAAATGGCCACTAACGATTCTAATAATTACGATATGCGCATTCGATAGCCACTTCTAGATGCGACAGTTCGCAATAACAATTATACCTGCAGGTCAAGTGTTAATGGCTTGAATGCGGAGTGTCTGGTTATGGGGATGGACCTGGAAAAGTGGGATATTTCGCGACTGAAGCGACTAGAATCTAAGGGTAAATATGGAAGTCAGTGACACATACTAGATTTTGTTGCCCCGTCCCGCAGCCTTAAAAATCAATAAAAAATATTATGGATTTTTTTTTAAATGGAACTCACTCAAACCATTTTTCTGTGTGCGCGCCTGTTGCTACTAATTACTTGTTTATGTCATCTTGATCGTTGCCAGAGTCAAAAATATGGTCATTTTGTGATATAAAATCACTCTATATTGATGACACTGTCTATTTGTCTATTAAAATCATCAACCGTTTTATGTTACATTGTTATCATATAAAATCACAAAAAGAATCGAATTATGTAGAGGGGTTAATGTCTATCAAAAACTTTATTGTATGTAGGTATATTACATTAGTTATATCTTGCTGGCTGACATTGGAATTTATATCACCACATCGCATTTTATCGTTATGAAACTTCTATTAAATTAGGGGCTGCAGTCCCGGACAAAACTTTCAATCACGGGATTAGTAAAGTTGGACAAAAACAAATTAAAATTTGTCGAAAAATATATTATATTTAGTGTGTGTACTCAAAATGCGAAGAAACACTTAGTTACCCACTAGAACTATTACTTATACAAAGCCTATTACAATATATTATATAAAAGTCTAACTCAGAGGGGGGCAAACTTTTTGGATGGAGGGCCAAATTCAAAAATTCAAAATGAGCGGCGGGCCGCAAGTCAAATACCATTTTTAGATATACACTATTTATTATCACAAAAAACTAAACATTACAAAAAAATTAATGAGAAGAATGAAACTGTTGTACATTTTTTTTAATCCAGGTGTTAATTTTGTAGTTGATATTCTCAAAACTACTTCTAAATGGGCATCGGAGATATTTGATCGTAAAGAATTTTTATTGAGGTTCATGATCGAAAATGTTTGTTCACATATATAGATTGATCCAAAAATAATGAAGATTTTTCTTTCATAATCTTTAAGTTGGTCGAATTTGTCTGAATTAAGGGCATTGTAAAATTTGGAGATTTCTTCACGACGATGCAATTCTCTTAAATCAGTGTCACACTGCAGATCAATAATCTCAAGTTGTAGCTCTGTCGGTACACTATCAATATCTATTGAAAATGGATCGCGTACTATTGCTAAACTTGTCTCAATTTTTCGGAAGTCACCAAATCTTTGTGAAAAATCGTCATTCAGAGCTTTAATAAATTTACCGTATTCTTCAAATTTATATTCTGGTATATTCAGCAATTTCAACGTTGGAAAGTGGTCCACGTTGTTATTTGATATTTGTCGAAGGAATAACTTGAGTTTTAATTGTAATCCATTCAAACTTTTTACCATACCATGGGCATATATTTTTTTTCCTTGCAACGCGGAGTTAAAAGTATTTAAATGTATCACGATGTTCAACGTAGAAAATAGAGGTTACATAGTGTGAGACGAGACGCAAGGAAGACGTACCTACTGAGATAATACATTTACGAAACAACAAATTCTTCAAATTTTAATCTATTATCAATATTTTTTAAAAAAATATATAAAAAAGTTATTCGTAATCAGAAGTACAATTATTAATGATGGCGGGCCGCAAAAAAATACCCGGCGGGCCGCAGTTTGCCCCCGCCTGGTCTAACTGAATAAAGGACTCTTGGACTACTGTTTAAATTAGCTGCAATTCACTTCGCATTACGAATACATTATTTGTAACAAACTTCGCCATTTTTGCCAGCATCCGTAAAAACCGCGAGCACGATTTAATGAAACAGTAAATTCCATCAATTTAAGGGGGGACATGCTCGTCGAAGGTCAAAATTGAGTTTTTAATGTATTTTCGAACCATGATCCTGGACACTCCTTAAACGTTGTAGATAATCTATTTATATAATTTTGAAGCCTTATTATCCTTTATAGTTATTTTAAACATTTGATGACTGCATAAAGTATTTTTGTTACATAAAATTGTATTCTTTTAAACCTCTCGCTCTAACGTTTTAGAATATAGTCATATTTCGGTACATAACTGTGCAGTGGTGTTAAGATTTTTTACATTTATTAATTTTTAAACGCATTTATGAAACCATTAGTATAATTTATTACATATAGTATAATATTTACGATAATTACATATTAGTAAAATATTCACGATAAAAAATTATATTGATAATCTCTGTGATCCCAAATTTGACAAGAATTAGGCATTTTATTATTCAAAAAATCGGCAAGATTAACACATTTGAAGATGATTCTAAAGATACTTATTATAAGCTATGTCTTTGACCATTCAAGTGTGATAAACATCTTATGAATAATGAATGCTTTATAATAATTATTGACCTAAGAATAAGGTAGTGTTTTTTTGAAATACGCCATTTCTTTTGTCATTCCCTAGTGGTTAAGCTACAACATACGGCCGTAGCCATAAATTTACAAACTATAATTAAAGTAGGGAGTAAAATTATGTTAACGGGCGTGTTTGAACATGCACCTAACCGAATTTTTTTTTATTTTTTTTTAAACGGTACATGTTCAAACACGCGCGTCAATGTCATTTTACTCCCTACTTCAATTATAGTTTGTCAATATATGGCTACGGCCGTATGTTGTAGCTTAACCACTGGGTAATGACAAAAGAAATGGCGTATTTCAAAAAAACACTACCTTATTCTTAGGTCAATAATTATTATAAAGCAATCATTATTCATAAGATGTTTATCACACTTGAATCGTCAAAGACATAGCTTATAATAAGTATCTTTAGAATCATTTTCAAATATGTTAATCTTGCCGATTTTTTGAATAATAAAATGCCTAATTCTTGTAAAATTTGGGATCACAGAGATTATCAATATAATTTTTTATCGTGAATATTTTACAAAAATTATCTCGTAATAAATTATACTAATGGTTTTATAAATGCGTTTAAAAATTAATGAATGTAAAAAATCTTAACACCACTGCACAGTTATGTACCGAAATATGACTATATTCTAAAACATTACAGCGAGGGGTTTAAAAGAATACTATGTTATGTAACAAAAATACTTTATGCAGTCATCAAATGTTTAAAATAACTATAAAGGATAATAAGGCTTCAAAATTATATAAATAGATTATCTACAACGTTTAAGGAGTGTCCAGGATCATGGTTTGAAAATACAATAAAAACTCAATTTTGACCTACGACGAGCACGTGGGCCGTTAATATTGTCGTTATTATTCATGAAATTTGCTAATCCGTGAAGTTTTGATTTGAATGGCATCGTATTATGCAGTGGTGTTGAGCTAACAAAATAGTGCCGGTCGCAGTTTTTAAACATCCTATAATTCCTCCCATTCCAACCCCAACCAAGTCTAAAATACTTGTTTTAATATTTCGACAGATTCAAAAATTACAATTATTATCGATAGATAAAAAAAATCGAAGAGACGAGATATTACTATAAATTTATAGACCATGACAAGGGGTGGCTGGCAGGACCCTAGCCGGGGACCCGGCGTGACGGGTCGACCAGTTAAGTGAGATAAACACACACATTTGCTCTACTAGTAAAAAAATATCATAATATTATCGCCCACTTCAAATTTTCAAAAATCATACAAACACGAATATCGCCACCCTTCAATAAAATTGCAAACCCTTCACCTTCACATACCACGTATCGAATCAAGGAATGTATGTACAATATCATTATTGAAGATAAAATTGTGATCTCTAGTTTGATACGAATTTTATATTTTAAAATTGAAGGTAGCCGTAACAGCTGCTGTTGTCGATAGAAGCATTAATTTAAAGATTCTCCAACTGTGTAATAAATAATAATAGCATACTGCAAACTACCGCAACGTTACACGGGGTGATTCTGTGTTAATATAAAATCTACTTGCTATGCATAACGAGATAGGTAGCTGAAATTCACCAAAAATGTCCCTATCAATAATTATTAGAGTGGCGCGAGCCCTTTTGCCAGGCAGTCATAACTAGGGAATCCAATCCCGAGCCAAAATTCTGATCTCGGGATTACAATTCGACAATCCCGGAACTGGTCCCTGGACGGATAATTTATGTAAGTACCTATTGTTATATTATTTCTGTCGCTTTGGATTTCGTTTGATAAATATTGTTTTAAAAAAAATGTATTCAGTTGAAAATGTCCCTCTCTGAGGCGGACGAAACCGGTCCTAATTTATTGATTAAAAGTGGAATAAGGTACTACAAAAAAAAATTGCGTTTTATTAAATTAAACAACAATTAAAATAGTAAAGCTAATCATGGTGTACTTATGGCCTTTCCGATTCATAAATCTAATTAGTCAGCCAAATATGAAACTGCCGTAAAACGTATGAGATCATGGTGGAATTACTTTGTTAAAAGTGCGAAGCATTGTTTTTTTCCAATCTTTCTCATTTTTATTAATTTATGCGAAAAAAATAAAATGAATCGGCAACTTACACATGGGTATAAATCAAACTTCATTCAAACTCAGTTTATTTCCAATGTAGTTATTTGTTATTAAAAGTATTTTTTCTGTTATATTTTCGTCTTTATTTAATTTTCCATAAAAATTCATAAAAAAATCAATCCCGAAAGTTTCGGGATTATGTTTATCAATCCCGGGATTCATAGGTATCGAAAATAGCTCAAGATCCCGGGATTGGAATCCCTAGTCATAACCAGAGTAGGTACCTATACGTTTTACAACTTTTTTGCACTTTTTTGCACTCTTTACTATACTGATACGCCTCTTTGTCTGATTACCTCGCATAAAATTAGATCAAATGATATTTACTTGTATTACTATAATATGCAGTAATATATAAATAGACATAATATGTAAAAAATATATTTTTAGAATATAATATATTACATCAATTTCATCTTAGAGCCGGAGTGCAAAGTTATGAAGCATATACTTCACTACTCGTAGCTTCAGTCAAGTAATTTTAGTTTCATGCAAGAGTTATTATGACTAATGCTCTCTTCACATTAGATTAGGCCAAGCAATGTGAATGTACACTGTCAACATTGTGTAGACTCGGTGACGTACAGTGGGGATAGGCAGGACATGCGTTGCATAGGGGCGGAAAATTACAAAGGACGGCAAGGGACGAATACAAATATAACAAATGTTGAGAGCAATGGCGATTTTCCATGACGTAGACGATGCGGTCGCTTCATTAGAAAATATTTTAGTTTAAAAATAGGTATATACATATTTGAGAAATAAATGATTCTTGTCTGTTTAGTGGTAGCCAGCGGCAAACAAATTTTGAAAATAGCCGATATACTAGATTATTTGTTAGGTTAGGTTAGGTTATCATCCTTGAATTCATAAATGTTGCCGAAATCGGCCATAAAAATTGGCGCTGCTCCCGCCTGGCTCAAACATTGTTAAATATAATGAAACAGATAATTATAAATTTGTAATTATGTTTTTATTAATACAAATATATACGACTATGAACGTCGTATCCAAAAATATATAAGAAAAAATAATATGAACCATAGTGGTGGGTGTATAAGGTTCAATTTAGCAAGATATTAGTAATAGGTATTTAAAATCACTCTTTATATGACACTTGTAAAGCCAGTGCTCAACTACGCATCGGAAACCTGGACATTAACTCTGCGAAATGAACGAGCCCTGAACATTTTTGAAAGAAAAATTCTCCGCCGTATATATGGACCGATCAGGGATGGCACCAATTGGAGCAGAAGATCTAATGCTGAGCTCTACGGGCTATACGAAGATTGCAACGCAGTTCAATCAATTAAGATTGGGAGACTGCGATGGCTACTAGGTCATGTGCACCGTATGAATGGCAATGAACCGGCAAAGTGAGTGATGTCCGGCAATCCAACCGGGCGTAGAAGAAGAGGCAGGCCAAAGATTCGCTGGTTGGATGGAGCTGCCAATGACTGCAGTGTTTTAGGCATAGAGGTATTAAATTAAAAGAGGGGCAAGGAATCGGCTTTCTCATACAACTGAATGAAGCAGGCCAACAATAGCCGATAACTTACGAGAAATAGCGACGCGATAAAAAAAAATCAGGGCATCACAGAGGATTTACTTTGGTCATTATAACGTACCCATATAATATTTTTTGCCACAAATTGATTACCAGCCTGCCCCACCATACTTTTTCGCCATACTAGCCTGCTTCACCATACTTTAATATAACCTGCCGCCCTTAGGTTTTAGGGGTACCAAATTGGAAAGCGGCCACACTGTATAGGGACAGGTGGAGGGAGCTGTTGGAGGAGGCCAAAACCCACACCGGGTTGTCGCGCCCCTGATAATGATGATTTTAAATTAATATAATGTATTGCCATCAAGAATAATATTTGATAATTAAATCGCTTTTGTACCTGTTAACAGTTGAGAAATGCTGGCACATGCTTCATAATAAAAGAAGTTTGAGACATAGTACAATGTCGTTAAAATCTCCGCCCTTTATTTTCGAATACAGCGTGACTGACTGACTACAGATAGTACCAGGTGCTTTCGTATAATATACCTATAATCGGCGGCATTATTATACCAAGGTAACCAACCCGACATACGTTTCTATTGTACACATAAAAAACCATTCTCGTAGATAACTTCTACTTAACCCAGTGATTTCCAAACTGGGGGGCGCGCCTCCCTGGGGAGGCGCCGACTGTTGCGAAGGGAGGCGCGAAAAGTTTAACACAATAATGTAGCCACAAGTTTGCAGTTTGCAAGTGCATAGTTTATAAAACTATAAAACTATTAGACAGCTAGTAAAAAACAATCCTATAAAAGTTAGGTTGTTTGCAAACCTGTATGAAGATATGGAGACTAATTTTATTATACCGCATTTCTATACTATTGTGCACAAGAGGGGGGCTGACAGGGCTCCAGCCTAGGGCCTAGCCCGGCATCGGGGTACGACCAGTTAAGTGAGATAAACACACACCACAAATTCGTTCTATTTGTAGCTTTGTTTGTAGTTTTGCGCTGTTTCGGTTACACGATATTAACATTTTATAATATAATATGTGTCTGTGTGATACAATTTGATTTAATTGTGTGGTATGTGTGACAGATGATAATTCACATGTAGAATTTTATTTTATAATTATTTGTAGTGTATTTCCTGACTAATAAAAATGGCTATACGGAAACAAAAACCTTTGTTCAATTTTGGTTGAATCGAACTGAAGAATAATATAATACTTTGTCAAGAAAAGCAATGCAAGTAGGTACTGCTACCATTCGTAACATCATATTTATGTGAAACGGGATTTTGTGCATATGCAATAAAATCCATATATCGAGCCCGTTTAGTAGAAAAAAGCACTTGTGTAAAAATGTATTTAATCAAATAAAGGTGGGGGAGGCGCCAAGATTAAATTGTTTTAAAAGGGAGGCGTAGTAACGTAAAGTTTGGAAACCACTGACTTAACCCAATATTATGCGATTTACATTAATTATATCTAGGTACCTTGAATCAAACAGACTTCTATACCAGAAATTTACGGGTAAAATATCCGCCAGTAGCGAAGGGTAGAGATAGGCTGTTAAGATCCGCCATAAAAAGTGCACGTTATACTTTGTTAGCAATGACGTCCCGTGGGGGTAGGCAGATTGAGCGTCACTTGGGGGCGGCAGTTACTCGAAGGGCGGCAAATCGAGGAAAATCATTTGGAATATATAGAAATAGCTACCTAAACTTCGTAATAACGAAAATATCTTTCCATTAAAGAATTCAGCTCAATGGTTTTGTCGGGTTCGCGATACCTAGTTTACTTCCGTTGCCCTTCGACGTCTTTATTTGTCTGATATTTTGTTAGTAATATATCCATACAACACATTTATTAGATATTGGACTCGTGAAAGGATGATAAAAATAATGTATAAAAAAATGTGGCGGCATTTTGGCGTTGCTAAGGGGCGGCATTTTATCTAGGGACGTCACTGTTTGTTAGTCATAAGTATTTGTTTTTATTGAACTAAGACTACAATTATTTATATAATATGGTATCAGTTAGTTTTTGAAAACCAATTAAACCCTGCCAAAACCAAACCATAATAGTTTTGATATATTTTGAGCGATACGACAAAATTATGCACATATTTTCATTGATATTTATTTGTTTTCGTAGATTAAGAATACAAATAATTACACATTGGTTCATTTTTTTAATTTCATTACGCCCTGCTTAAGCCAAACTATAATAGATAAAAAAATATTATTCTATTCATAAAATATTCAAAGTTATGTATGATTTAATTGCATAATTTTAGCAATTCGCAGGGTTTAATTGAATTTTAAAAACTAACTAATACCAAATTCTGTAAATTGTAGTCTTATTTCAATTAAAACAAATACGAATTACTGACAAAATTTAGTGTGCACCATTTATCGCAGATCTTAACGGCCTACCTCCACCCTTCGCCACTGATATGCGCCTATAATGTCGTGGGTCCCGGGTTCGAATCCCGGGTGTTGTGAAAATTGACATGTTGTTCAATGTGTGTTTACACCCAGAGTATGGACCTATTAGTTTGAACAAGTGGCTAACATCCAATTTTCCCTCATGATCTGAGGGTCGGACATGGTTTTAAAAAATACCAGATAGGCAGCAATAATAGACGTTTTATTAAAATTAAACTAAAAATACTATTGCAATATTAAGGATAATGATTAAATTATCCACAAGTTGTTTCAAATGTCGGATTGATTTGTAGCAAGTTTTACAAGTTTGTGCTGATTTTTATTAGTGGTAAAGTCAACTGTCATAAAATACTGTATAATGTAAACATCAATTAGATTACCTAATTCGAACATTTAGATCAGAGGTCAGGGAATTTTTGTAGGTATCATTTAATTAAAAAAATATGTATCCCCCCCCCCCGTCTCAGTCTTTAAACTGGCAAAAAGGTCATTAAAATAAAGAATACTTAAAAAGCCACACATGCTGTCATGAAACCCAATGAAAAGGATTGAAGATTTTACATTGTATTAAGTATATACATCTCCACTTCAGGTTTTGTATAAATAAATGGTGTTGTTTCATTTTCGATAACACAAGATAATAATTATCGAGGTTTTTAAAATGACAGATCAATTTGGACGCTAACTTCAAGGTCCAATCGATTTCTAAAACCCTCGATTACAAAGGCAGCTTATTGCAAAATGGACAATAATTATAATATTATTAATTAAAGCTTATGTACCTACGCCTGCGCAAATTTTAAATACTATTTTATAGTTTTGATATAATATGTGTATATTATGTTCTTATGTGTACTATTAAGCCGTCATTACCAAACCAAACATTCACTTTTACCATAAATACCTCTATCCTGTTACTTTACCCCATATGAGGTAATTTACTCTACTCACTTACATGTAAATTGAACGTAAAACATTTCACCGTGGCACAGTTCGCCGTGAGCTTTCTATCGGAAAGAGATGACCGTATGTATACTATACGGTCTCCAATTTTATTAGATTCAATATGAATATTAATTCAATTTTCATAGCTGATTTTGGCAAAATTCATGAATTCCAGAATGAAAACCTAACCTAATAAATAATCAAGTATATCGGCTATTTTCAAAATTTGTTTGCTGCTGGCTTCCTCTAAAGTCTAAAGTGTAAACCGACAAGAATCGTGTTTTATTTAGACATGAATTTTATGTCAGTATTATACCTCCCAAAGAGGTTGGACGATCTTTGATATACGGCCATATATTTCCGATACAACATTTCACGGTGAACTGTGATATGGCGAACTGCATACGTACAAGTTTCCGGACACGAATTTACCCACATATCTAGACCCCTGATTTAGATGAACACTCACAAAAATCGTAAATAACAGACATAACCAATCATTTAGTATGCATTATGGTTGGTATCAAAGATTGTTATATCAATTCAAATAATTTTTCTATAGCTACCTACCAATTCAACCACACCAGTCGTAATGCATTCCCGAAATGTAATTTAATATTATAGTGACCTTCCAAGGACCCTCCCCTCAGTTGCGACATAAATGTTTTTCAATGATATAAATCCAGTCAAGGAATGTTTTGAAAAAAATACACAATGAACAAAATGTGTCTCCATTGAATTCTATCAAAGCCAATCGAAAGATCTCTGAAAAGATTTTGCGATGCAGAAGAATACTTATTGACTATTGATAAATGAGAGGAGATCAATACCAGGTGAAATTTTATAATAGAAAATGTTTGGTACAGTTCGGTTATGAGGAATACAGCGGAAAACACATTTTGAAAATACCCGATATACTGGATTATTTGTGGGGTTAACCTAACCAAACCTAACCTAACCTAACCCAACCTAACCAAAACAAACCCAAACTAACAAATAATCCAGCAGCAGCTACTTTGGCCTGTTAAGACATTTTAAGTCCCGCATACTATCTCGCCGAACTAAAAGCACTCTTTACAAGACACTTGTAAAGCCAGTGCTCACCTACGCATCGGAAACCTGGACATTAACTCTGCGAAATGAACGAGCCCTGAACATCTTTGAAAGAAAAATTCTCCGCCGTATATATGGACCGATCAGGGATGGCACCAATTGGAGGAGAAGATCTAATGCTGAGCTCTACGGTCTGTACGAAGATTGCAGCGCAGTTGAATCAATTAAGATTGGGAGACTGCGATGGCTAGGTCATGTGCACCATATGAATGACAATGAACCGGCAAAGAGAGTGATGTCCAGCAATCCAATAGGACGTAGAAGAAGAGGGAGGCCAAAGATTCGCTGGTTGGATGGAGCTGCCAGTGATTGCCGTATTCTGGGGGTACCAAATTGGAAAGCGGCCACACTGGATAGGGACAGGTGGAGGGAGCTGTTGGAGGCCAGGACCCACACTGGGTTGTCGCGCCCCTGATGATGATGATGATGATGACAGGCTTGTTGCCAAATTCCATTGTTATGTCCATGTTATAATTCCGCCAAATTCAGTTTCGGCTATTTATTTCGCCAAAGATGTGTTAAACCTGTGTAACTTTCTCAACACTTTTAAACATTTTTTTTTAATTTTTTAAATTCATCCAAATAATTCGCCATTGCAATAATTATTGTAATCAACCAAGCTTGCCAAGCTGAGAAAAAGTATGGTATCATTCAACTATCATGAGAGGTAATCGATTGCCATTCAGCAGTGACGAACAGCAGTGAAAAAATGCCGCCTCATTTTTTTATACATTATTTTTATCATCCTGTCATGAGTCCAATATCTAAGAAGGATGGATCATTGGGTACTAATAAAATATATTCGCAAATTTGCACGCGTTGTTTCTGGTCACCAAGGACGTCGAATGGCAAAGGAAGTAAACTAGATATCGCGAACCCGACAAAACCAGTGATTTAATTTTTTTAATGGAAAGATATGCAATAATGCATAAAGAAACGCATTTTGAAAATAGCCGATAAACTGGATTATTTGTTCTCAATCTGCCTACCCCCACGGGACGTCACTGACATTCAGACTGTCTAATAATATTATAATATGCATTATGTATGTATGTATGTATATACCTAATACTTCGGGTATACTTAATCCCTACTCATCAGGTAGTGAAATAAAATGAAAGGGAAATTAAGGGACCACCCAAGCGGTAAAAGATGCCCTTAGTTCGAGCGGTCAAATTTACGAAACGACCCAAGTCTATTGTTTTACAAATTCTAAACATAATTTATGGTATAGCATTTTTTTATTACTGAACGAATGGAACCAAAACTGGACGTTCCATAATATATTGTGTTTGATCGTACAAGTTTTTTTAACCAATGTGAGGGTAATTAGTCTAGTCTGAGAAGGGGTTGAAAACTGTTGGTATCTAACTAATGAAATTGATTATAGAATTCTAGATTAAACCAATATTTAACATACGTATTTGAAAACATCCCATGCATATACCCACTAAAAATAAATACGACACCCGACGGGATTTTCGCGCCAGAGTGCTTTTCAAATTAAGCTACGGGCGTCCTACTTAATTACAACGATTTTAACTAGTAGTTTTTACATGAAATACATATTAAATAAGGGTTAGGAAGCAGACAGGAATACGCGATGTAATAGACGTTGCCAAACAGCTGAAATGGAGATGGGCGAGGTACATTGCTCGCCGAAAGGACGGCCGCTGGAGAAACACCGTCATCCAGTAGTACCCAAGGGGCACGAAACGACCACAGGGTCACCCTAGAAGCCGCTGGATTGACGAACTGGTAAAGTTCGGCGGAAATACGTGGCAGCGAATGACACAGGACCGAGAGAATTGGAAGAAGCTTGAGGAGGCCTTCATCCAGCAGTGGATTGACCCCGGCTGATGATGATGACATATCAAATTGCGATAATAATGACGTGTACCGTGTACCGTGTACCTATGTTCAATATATAAAATGGGTACAAGTCGGTTATGGGGATTCCAGGCGGGAACCGCTTTAATTGTCATGGCCGATTTTGGCGAAATTAGTGAATTTCATGAATGAAAACCTAACCTAAACTAACCCAACCTAACAAATCCAGTATATCGGCTATTTTCAAAATGTGTTTGCCGCTGGCTTCCCCATAACAGACTTGTACCTACCATAAAATGTTACATTCTTTAAGTTTTTGTTTATTAAACCAATTATATTCTGACGGAGTCGTCATGGTCATCATGCTGTTTAATAAATCGATAAAAAATGCAAAAAAGCAGCACATCGTGTTCACGTTCTGTTAGAATCAATGACTTTCAGGCAGTTTTCCATAAAGCATAATATGAGGTGTCACTTCGTCAATAAGTACCAAAAGCAATCAAACACATCAAGTCAGTCAGTCACATAGACATACCCAGTAACATTAAATTTGTGTATTTTTAATGCTCAATTACCACATAGGATGTTTTTTGCAAAGGTTTGTAAGGTTAGCCGGAATTGTGTACTTATATAAAAGATTTAAATATTGACATTGGTTACACTGGAATCCAGCAATCCATTAATCTTTTTTTTTTTTAATTATTGCTTGCAATGCTATAATCTAAGTTGCAATGAGTATGTTGACCTCTTATAAACAAACAGATAAAGTGTTTCTACACAGTAATACTATGTACTTTTAAATTGATTTCCTGAGAATTTAAGGCAATTCAATGAATCGACAAAGCTGAACATAATGTCATTTCATTTTTTTTGAAAGGGAACAACCATTCTATGACCGTACCAATGGCATGGTAAAAGTTACCGTGATTTATATCGATCTAAACAACTTGTTGGTGACCATATTATTCTCATGGAAAATATAATGGACAAATTGAGTTTTTTTCTCTGCGACTAATGAATATTCTGAGGTGCAAATTGGAAACTTTTCCCTTCAAAGCCACATTCGAAAACAGTAATTAATAAATAGGATAAAATTAATAGGATATAATTTTACTTTTAATAATACTTTCATAATACTTTTGACATTTTATGTTTGTCTCATAAATAAAATTTAGGATTTTATCGAAATATTTTACATACAACAAATAAAGGTTGGTTTTAAAAAGCTAATAAAAAATTAACGATTTATTAGATTTTAGCTTCTTTAATACTGTGGGGGAATATAACTCAATACAAATCCATTACCTATTAATCAAAAATAAGTCTTTCTATATAAAAATACTGCTAAATAGTTTTCCAAAGAATTTAAGACAATTATAAGAACTGACAATGCTGAATATATTTTTTCAACAGGAATGAACCATCCTACAACCATTCCAATGGCATGGTAAAACTTGCCGCTGCTATCAATGTTTCGGACTTGACTTTCATTTATATGCATGTTTCTTTCTCTAATTTACTTTCGGCGCTAGAAATGGACAGCAATGGAGCACATCTCAGTTTCATGGAAACATTTTGTGTTATTTTGTTACAATGTTAATATAACATAATATATAATCTGATTGATGAGAGTTTTGTACCATTTCATAGGATTTGGGTTTAGTATTTATTCCAGGATTTGTCTTACGACAGCTTCAATTTCGGTGGATATTTTATATTACTGATTGAACTTATAATACATTATTGAAAAGTACACAACAGTGACGATCTACGGGGGTTGACAAACCATGCACTGCTTATATACGATAGATAAATTAAGGAAAAGTACCATTTTTCAGAAAAACCAACAAAAATGATGGTTAAGTCATTCTTCCCACTTCACTTCACTTAAATTTTCCAGCTAAATTTAGATAACAAATCGGAATTTGCAGCTTACATCCTGTATTTGTGTATTTAGTCATTTACAACGTTATTATCCAATGAAAACTACCTATTTTTAAAAACTGAAGGTTACGTCCTTTTTCCTTTCTACAGTCGATATGTAGATATATATGGTACATAACAAAAAATCATACACAATATATTCGAAAAATTATAGAGTACTCTTGTTCGTAAGCTTTCCTATTTCAAGCACTGCCTATATTCTAATTATTCCTTGAGAAGTAGTCCTGTAACAGTTTTGAAATAACAAAACGTTGCATACACAGTGAAACCCAATGGGTTCACAGTCGAAAAATAATCGACAACTCTTAAACACATATACAAAAAGAAAAAAGTTTATTTCCAACAATCAGAAAAATTATTGCAATAAAAGGTTCAGCACCTCTGGGTATTGTCAAGCCAGGTCATTTTGAGATAATTGAAATTTAAGTGGTTTTTAAAAGCCATGTCATGACCAAAAATGTAGGCACCACTGATACCAACATTGGAGAAAGGTCTATTTGAAATGTTAAATAGATCTCATCTTTGAGGCTGGTACCCACCCACGGTGGAGTAGTTGATATAGTAGTCTCTGAAGCTACAGATGTTGGTTCAAATCCCTCAGGCAAAAATGACATTATTTTTTCAATATGTGACGTATCCATAAGGTTCCTATGGATTGGGCAATTGGCTAGGTAGTAACCATTCTTTATAAAAAAAAAATTGTTAATCACACCAAATTCTGTGAAGCCTAATTTCCATATAAAAATGGTTATTTACTTTTAATGTATTAGGTATCTATGTACAGCGCCACAAGGATAGCTGCTGCCCGGGAACCAGGCAATAAATGCCCCCGGTGTTTCACACCCCCAACACTCACTCCCACTTGACGCGTCCCTGCCTATGTATAAGGTCTATTTAGATTTAAGTGTATGATTAGTGTTACGGTGATACATCAGTGAAACAGCAAATAATTTTCAACTATAGGCGCGACGAAATTTCGGACTCGCTGCCATTCGGAGAGAGAATGTCGAGCTGGAAACACGTCAATTTGTTTCGTGATGGCGACAGGCGTATTAATTCTTAAATCGTGTAAAGATGACTAAACACGTTACCCATTTACTTTAAAAAGAAAACATGCCAATGAATATATTATTATTATTACTGATAGAACAATAAACAGAACATTAAATGGACACATGATGGATTTATATGACAAATTATATTTCGTTTGACATGCGTCATTTGCACCCGCGACCCGCAATCCGCAAATCGCCTAGCCACGATCTTTTTAGACCGTGCCTCAACTGAGGTATAGCCTTTATAATAACCATAGGGTTTGAGTATAAAAGTTGTTCAAAGACCTTTATTTTTTTGGCGGATACAAATGAAACACGAGAGATCTCCTTCATTCAGGTGGTGGAGGGTACATTTATTTTTTTCTGTTTACAAAAAATGTCAGTCTGCGGTCAACCTGTGAGTGAGGGAGTGTACTCAGTACCCATCGGACTTTCATTTCAAGCAAAATGACGAACGACTTGAGCAGCAGTATTACATAAAATTTCAAGCTGGCGAGACTCAAGCGGAAACTATTCGGAAGATTCAGAGTAGGTTTTTGTCGACGATGCCATGGGAATCACACAAATTATGGATTGGTAGGAAAGGTTTAAAGATGTCCCCATGTCGGTGGAGTGACTCACGTGCCGGTAGGCCTTCAACAATATGTAATGAAATGCAGACTTTGGTCATGCAGGACCATCATGTCACGGTCTGAGAACTTGCAGACGAGGTGGAGATAAGCAATAGTTTGGTGAAGCATAAATGCCTCTGGTATTGCATCCACGACGAAATCACTTTGGAATGCTGTTAGTGTCATTTGAAAGTAACCTAAAGAACACCTAAATGTTGATGAGTTGCCTGCACTGTTCGAAGAATCTGACACCATTCTACTAAGCATTTTGAGGGAGGTTTCAAACTTGCGGGGTGAACAGTCAATCAGCAGGTCTCGCGGGACATGCTGGACTACGCAAATGGTGATCCTGACATCTTGAACACTAATAAATCAACAGTGCTGAGTCATGGGTTAATGGGTATCGAAACCATCAAGTTGTCACAGTGAAGACCAAAATCCATAATACAAAAAACCACGAAGAGTGCACAGCAACGTTAAATAAATGCTGAAACGTTTTTTATCTATTATGTTAGGCAGGGTTTAATTGAATTTTAAAAACTAACCGACACAACATGCAATTTGTATTCTTAGTTCAATGAAAACAAATAAGTATGTCTGACAAAGTTTAGTGTGCACTATTTATGTCGGATCTCCGCAGCCTACCTTCATCCTTCACCGCTGGTGTAGGTACATACATGTAGGTTCATCGTGACCCCGGCGAGTGCGGATTCGTTATATCCAATCTTTTTTTTAAACTGGAAATTGTGGAAAGGGGAAATTTTTAATGTGTATGAGACGGGACTCTATTGGAAACAAATGCCAACACGTACGTTTATTTTCATAGAGGAGAAGACTGCTTCTGGATTTAAAGCATCCAAGGATCGTCTAACTCTTCTTCTCTCAACTAATATAAGAAACTGATGGAGGTAATAGAGATGCCATGCTGGTTTGGTGGAAACAATTTAATATTATGAAAGCTATCAGAAACATCAGAATCAGAAATGTGGAATGAAGTCACCCAGTCGTGTATGAAGGGTGTTTGGAAAAGTTTATTTACTAAAATTGTTGAAAAGTTCACTGCAATTATGAAAATGATATTCAAAATATCATTGACGAGATTAGTCTTACAGCCATATCCGGAGGCATCAAAGGAGTTCAAATCAAATCAAATCAAATTTATTTATTTTACATATAATGAACATAACAATTATAAATTCAAAGCGTTCACGACATGACATAAAATAAGTGTTAATAATTTTTAAAAATAAAAATACAGAGAAGTGTGAGTTAATAAAACAATAAGAAATAAAATAACAAAACTAACAAAATAATAAAATAAAAGTAGATGGAAGCACACAGAGTGAACTTTGATAGACCCTATCTTAAAAACTTATAAAACAACGTCCACCAAAATTCACCCTCACGTAAGTGGAATATATCAATATCCGAAGCGATTTCATTAAACATGGTTATTGCCCTCCCAATTTTGCATTACTAATGGCAGGTTAGTTTTGCACCGTGGGAGAACAAACAACGGATGCCCTCGATTCCTAAGGTAATTATCAGAGACACACAAGCCAACACCACCAAGAATGGCAGAGTTCACATTTACGCCGCGTATAAGTCTGAAAAAATATGTAGTGTTGATGTAGATGATATTCAGACTTTGTTAAAATCGAACCATTAACCTGAAGAGCTGCAGGAAATGGACTGCCATACGTCCCTAGAAAATGACATCTCCGAACCTGATCCCGCGTGAAAGTGTTAAAACCATTGAGACCATTTCTCTTAAGAAGTTAGAAGAGAACAACAAAGATTACGAGAGAGTGAGTGCTGCAAAATGTGGCTGTAATGCATTACTTGACAGTAATCGCAAATTTTGTACAATGTGTAAACGTAATAAACCAAACATGGGTATCCCCAGTGATCGAGAAATTTCGCTTATCGCGACCATGTCCAGAATGTATCCCGCGATGAACGGGTTACCTGTACATAGGTAGGTAATTCAATAAAGCTTTACTATAATAGTTTGAGATGATGTATTGGTACATTTATAAAAATCCATTTGCATTATCTAGATCTATAGTAACCACGCATTGTTAAACAGAGTATATTATAAGTATATTAATTGTACCAAAAAAAACACTATTAATGAAACGAGTTGGTAAGGTTAGCTCTATTTACTGTTCAGGGCGCTTAAACACCTAGTTCCCCCACTGATCATAGGTTGCAATATGATATTGATCCAAGGCACGGATACTTGAACAGTCCTCTCTTTTTTTGTCATCTTCATCATCATTTCTGCTCTAGACAGACAGTTATGAGTTATATAATCAATTCAATTGATTGAAATTCAAAATAACTCTATTGTTGAAAAGGCATTCAAAAGAGGCTGTGTCGGAGAAGAATTATGAGTTTTTTTCGAAGAACCTGAACCAAACATCAGAACAGGGTTTCAAATTTTAATTAAACAAAACCAAACCACTACCGTTTTTTTTTATTAGACCCGAAACAGAAAACAAATTGAAAAGTCGGATAGCTTTGGACACCACGCAGAATAGGAATAAATCACATAGAATAATTTTAAGAGAAGTTCGGTAAAGCATATATCATTCAATATTATATCAACAAAACTGTCTAAGGAATCGCTGTTAAATAACACTGGCTGCAGGAAATAATATCGCACCCCCAGTAAAATACTGTAGTAAGTCAAAAATTGGCATTTTGCAGGAGAGCCATTTGAAGTTTCAAATATTCTTTGTAAATACAGGAAAAGTCTGAATGTAAAAATTATTACTCATTTTTATGGAAAAACATGATCTATTTTCAACTGTATTCATCATTTTTCTCTAAAACATATACAAACGGAGATATTTGAATATTTCTGAGTTACGACTGTATTTTATTAGGATATTTGACAATTTCATGGTAAAATTTGAATCAACTCAATACTTTCTATGTAAATTTCCCTACCATCACTCTAATAATTTCAACTAATTTGTTGGGCACTGTAAAGGAAGGTTTTCAAAATATTAAGTTATGGTACAATCTTTAAAGATTTATTGAAAAAAAAGAAAAATACAATTATTAGTTCAAAACAACAAAAAAATACTTAATTATTTAATTTAATGGGAAAATAATTTTTTTACATACGATTTTTAATTTTTAAACATCACTTGGAAGAGAAGCAAAAAATCATAATAAAATTCACGATGTTTAGCGGTGCAGAGGAAAGCAAATCCTTCTTTTTAATTGTCGTTATTTTTGGCCACTCTTGATATGCTTTGGATATATTGAGACCATCCATTGGTAACGGTTTGCCTATTTGCTGTTGTCGAACATTCAATTTCCTACCTTCTTCATGATAACTGGCTTTAAAAAGAATAATGTATGGATAGTCTCTGTCTACTTTTATAACTTTAATCTTCTGCCACAAAACTTTTTCTCCATTTTCATCCGTGTTGTAATTTTTACCGATTTCATCTGCTAGTTTTTTCATGTTGAGAAAATTATTTATCGTCATGGGTTTAACTATGTATGGTTGTCCTGTTTTCTTACTTGTTTGTACAATGGTAATCATTTGGCTGGGCACAAACATTGGTCCACTTTTTAGAGCCCTGGTTTTCTGCTGCTCAATTGTAGAATGGACGATATCGCCTTCATTTTGTTTATGCCCGGTGACCAAAAACTTATGAGAGATCGTTGTATTTTTTTGTGAATTCCCGGTGGCATATAAATACATTGCAGCAATGTATTTATTTTTATTCTGCCCGGCACAATTGTCACTGTAAAAAATAAAATGCTCATTGTGGTGATATTTTTTACATGCATTGTAATCGAGTACACAGCTACCAATTTTATTGGATCCTCATGCAGCTTGACTCTCGTCCCACATGTATCAGTTTGCAATATTTTCAGTGATATTATAGACTGTACGATTGTACATTGCCAAACTTTCGTTTATAATAGAAAGTTGACACATTTCCGCAAGGAAGCGGTAAAACAGCCTGCAAATCATATACAGCTACATTAATGACGCTATTTTGGCCATTAGTTCGGGACTCTGCTACGTCTTTGATCTTTTCATCCCTTGCCTCTTTTTTCCAGGTTGATGTGTCTCATATTTTTCTTGAAGTTGTTTTTTTTCATCTGGTGGTGAAGAATTATTGTATAGGTCGCATTCAACGCACAAATCTTTTTTTAGGCTTAAAGAAGCCAATATTAAATTCGTCATTAAATATAGATGCGTATAATAGTGTTCTTTTCCAAATGGCATATTGCTGTCAGCTTGTTGTTTTTTGTATAACCGATACATTTCAGCAATTGTTAATTTACCATCTAAATACAATTTGGACGTCTGTGCACGCAAATAATGTTACTCGATCACTGGGAAAGACTTAATGTGAGCTTTTATATCATTTTTTAAACATCACTAATTTTTTTGTGATTTTTGTGATCTCTTTGTTCTGGAATTGGCGTTCCGGAAAGAAGATCTCTTGTTTTCCATGCAGTGGAGCAGTACCTTTTACTCACCCCAAATGTGTTGATAAAGTATTTTTTGCATACTTCTTGTATTTTACTTCCATTTAATTGTTGATAACAAAAATTGTTGCCTCTGCTGCTTCCAGTTTTTTTTGTTTGAATACTTTGGAACAATAATATCCATGCAATTAGTGAGAAAATTACGCTGTATCTCAAGATTTTCCTGTAGTAACAGAGTTACAACAGTATTTTTTTGAAAAGTATTGTTTTAGTTTTTTAGAAAGCTTCTTGTAAAATACTGTCGTAACTTAGTTACAACACTATTTTATTATCTATTCAACAGTTTTCGGAAAGTAATGTACTGTATTAAGTGCTTTCTCTCCGACACTATTTGAGTTTGAGATACGATAGTATTTTATTAAAATAGCAAAAAAAAATACGAATCCAACCACATCCATAACTCGAAAACGCCCATTTCAGACTTACGACAGTATTTTACTGGGGGTGCGAATGATAATAAGACAAACCTCATGTCGATGTGGGATCCACCATTCGTCCTCTCCATCTGGGGTTCAGGCTGATTGTGGAATATCCTCTCGTAGTTGTCTATAAGGATCTCCACCACCACGTTGTAGAACTTGAGGTCCATTATGGAAGCTACTGTCTCTTCTTCCGGCCGAAGGAGTGTCGGCCCAAAGCACACAGAGATGTTGGAGACTGTCATCAGGTTTTTATCAGATTTTGCAGCAACACTATATAAAAAAAAAAAAAAACGAATTAAACAAAATATTAATTGGAATTTTCATACTGACATCTGTGGAAACTTTGCATAATACATTTTAAGCATCATTCTAGCAAAGATTTCCACCTATATTGCAGTATTTAAGGTTCAAAGGGGTAAGTGACAAAAATGTGTGTAAAGGCTTAATTACATTGGCAGACGCGCAGACCCAACCCGATCCAACAACCGTTGTGGCCAACGTTTAAACACTATTTGCAATTGCACGCAACGATTCAATCGCGTTGGTCCTTGCTTTTGATTGGTTTAAAAAAAACATAGTGTTGCTATTATTAAAAATATAGGTTGACCGAAAACTAGATATTTCTTAGATTGGTGGCTACACTGAACGTATTCCCGCGCAATTTTACATCAAAAAAACTGAGCTGTCAAACCTAGCGAGCATCTGTTGAAATTTGCGCGGCCGTTTGACATTTATAGAAAGTTTTGTATACTTATTGTTAATTTACATCATGAATAACTGCGCGAGCTTGAATCTCCAAGCCAATCGATTAAGACTAATTGTAGTGAGATTGGCTATATTTCAACTGGCGTATATTAATTCGACGAGGACCGTGTCCTCAGCGCTAGTCCATACATTTTTTTGGGATTTCGCCATCTTGTAGTTGTTGAAATCGAGCAGTAGAATGAACGGCAGTTTGCGTGGCTCACGAGCGGGCGCGTATTCGGCTATTTTCGTACGCTTTCGGCAATCTTCGCTTGCTAATGAATGTATCGCATGACGGATAATAGAAAATTTTCCACTTTTGTCTTGATCGTTCACGATCTTTGAAAACCATAGAGAATAGAGTTTAACAGTCGTGGCAGACGATCGGGCCAGACGCAATCTGCCAATGTAATTTGAGCTTAAAGCAGCAGCAAATAGATTATACAGTAGAACCTCGATATAACGGAGTTCGGATATAACGGACAAAATATCCGGTCAAATGTGAAAATGTTTAATACAAGAGCCACCGCTTGTAAACAATGTTCTTCACATGATAATCATGTCATACCTCTCACACTCGAATTCGAGTCATACACTGTCTTGCTCGTAGACTGAAAGTAGCACTGACGCTTGCAATGCTGGTCGCTAATTCACACAGCTGCACGGTAATTTAATTTGTTTACTCGAAGTGGATGGATGCATTTACTACTCCATTCAATAGGTTTATAAAGGTTAGAAGTAGGTGAAGGTGACCCTGGATATCACATCATGGCTGAAAATGAAATAGCAGATGAAGTTATGATGTTGGAAGTGAAGATAGCGAGGAAGAAGAAACAACACGCCCAAAAACAAGGTGATCAGTGATAAGATCGCATCTCGACGATCTAATAATATTTATTGACTATTCGTCAGATAATGAAATTCAACGCATTTTCATAATTTTAGAGTTGATTATAAAAAAAACAGCAGACTTCAAAAGTGCAAACAAAACTTGATTCTCTTATAAAAAAGCAGGATTACCGAAAGCAAGCGCGACGACATCGAACATTTACATCACTTCACAATGGGTGTATCTGGATATATCATCCGAAGACGAATAAAGAGGAGGATTTTGTTTGTGTTTTTATATAATGGACACCCCCTTACCTGCATTAGTCTATTAGATCGAGGTTCTACTGTACTCATTTTTGCTTGGCTATCTTAACTGGATATATACATGGAAAAAAATCTAAAAATTCTGATATACACATAGACAAACATTCATAGTATGAATATGTTGTGCTGCAGGTGAACTTTTTGGTATGTCAACGGAATCTACTTTCAAAAGTTGCATTATTTGCATTAAATGATATAGTTTGCCGCCCCCATATAATGTACCACCCGTAATGTAATGTACGCTCTGCCTACCTGCACTAGGGGACCATGGGAAACACTAGCAGATAATGATTGATGAATACTTATGAAAAAAATATGAATATAATAATAAATTACTTCCTAGACTTTAGTCAACATATTTATACATTCTAAAAAAAATTTCTTGCGCAACTCCTGGCACAGCTAACCGAATTTGGTTGGGGACCACTAAATTATTGCCTAAAAATCATCGGAAATTGGAAACACTAATAATTTCAATCTGGATATGTAAAATCATGCTAGTTCCATAAAACAAAACCATATCCTCAATTTTCAACGTAATTAGAGTATGACTCTCATTATGACGTATTCAAAAATATATATTAATAGTTCATCTTCCATAACTGAGTTGCTGAAGATTGAAGCAATACAAGTGGACCGGCGACCAAGTTGAGAAGGTCAAAGTTAAATTTGCGATTTTTTTCAACATTCTGTAAATGAGTCTCATTCTCAAATGATGCTATTACATGGAAAATATTAATATTCTTCACATTTATTAAGGGCGGATGTGCTCAGCGTGGGTCAAAATGGAGCTTTTATTCTATTTTCAAAGCATGATCCTGGACATTCCTTAAACGTTGTAGATAATCTATTTATATAATTTTGAAGCCTTATTATCCTTTATATTTATTTTAAACATTTGATGACTGCATAAAGTATTTTTATTACATAAAATAGTATTCTTTTAAACCTCTCGCTCTAATGTTTTAGAATATAGTCATATTTCAGTACATAGATGTGCAGTGGTGTTAAGATTTTTTACATTTATTAATTTTTAAACACATTTATAAAACCATCAGTATAATTTATGTCGACATTATTATAGTGAAATATTTACGATAAAAAGTTATATTGATAATCTCTGTGATCCCAAATTTGACAAGAATTAGGCATTTTATTATTCAAAATAGAATAAAAGCTCCATTTTTACCTACGCTGAGCATATCCCCCTTAATGTTTTTTTTTAATTTAAATGTTTTTAAGAGGACGAATCAAGCCAAAACATTCAAAGTATGAATATACAGTTGCAGTGAAAATAATGACGTCGTAATGTGAAAACAAACCCTATGGCTTTCTCCAAATGGTGCGATTTGACTTGCACGTATTCCAGGTACATGTGATCTCATTGAGCCATCCATATGTACTCGCGGCGAGTCATCTATCGCGCGACAAGCGCAAGCACTCACTAACGCGATATTTTTATGGCGATTCAAAAATGAATTACGACCGCTTCAAGCACGAAACAACAGTTATATGTCCATTTCAAAATAAATTATATCACCTAGGTTTGTGCAATACCAAGAATATATCTTGCAAGTATATCGCGAGATATTAAATCTCAGACGCCATGTGTCACGACTGAGTTGTGCTTGTTTTTTATGGTCATTAAAAGAATGTATTACGTTGCCAAATGAATCGTTTTATATGGGCGCAACACACATCTGTTACTTGCGCGTGAAGCGCGGTGAGACACGCGCCATCTGGACAACGTCTAAGTCATTTTTTAATTATTTGTTGTTATCACTTGTACACATTTAATCTTCAGCACTTCAATTATTATTTTTTTTATAATTTTTTTTTCTTTTCTTTCGACCATGTCCGATTCTAATAGGATCATATGTGCATCCACAAAGTATAGGGTTATATTAACAGATTTTGTTTATTACGAGAAATGGATGTCAGCCACTTGCTCAACCTATTAGGTCCATACCCTGACTCACACACAAATTGAAAAACAATATGTGTACTTTCCAGACCCAGGATTCGAACCTGAGATAAGACATAATTATAATACCTGATCCGAAAGTGTAATTGTGTATAGATTTTACTTACTTTTTAAGATGGCTTATAACAATGTCCAGCATTTCAAAGTTTGTCTTGGGCAGGTTATGGATTAAGGTGTGGACGTCATTCACTCTCACCTGCCGAACGTCTTGCTCTGTAAAAAAGAGATATACGAAGCTTACATAAAATGATTAAAACAAGTCATAAAACAGAAGATCATAAATACTATCAACCAGTGGCGAAGGGTGACTTTTTGAAAGAGGTAGGCTGTGGGAGTAACCATGCTTGTCAGATATATTTGCGGGAAATAAGAAGATAACCCAATATTACTACTGATGAATAGGTACGCTAAAACGAAGAAATTTCAAAAGCTTAATTGGTTTGTTATAATTAGTTCATAAAAATAAGCAATTAGTTTGAATTACTTATGTATTTTCCTAAACATTTATAAACGTAACATACGCTCAAAATATATTACCTATCATCTATGAAAATATCCGTTGTTGTATATATATTATTATGTTCCATAACAATTTATAATTTAACCCGTAAAACTAGACATTTTAAAATACTTCTATATTTAAAACATAGACTTAGGTAGGTACAATATAAGATATCTAAATTGTCTAATGAGTGAACTAATAAATAAATAAAAATCACGAGATAAATTATTTTATATTTTGAACAACAATCAATACATATTTATGTGATTGAATCCCATGGAAATTATTTTTTAAATTATCTTCTTATTAATTATTTTGAATAAATGTGCTCTCGCGACGTAAGCGCTAACGAAACAGCTTGTACATTTGTATGCGGGACACCAGACATTTTGAAATAATGAGAAAAAACTTCATATTGAAAAACCCGCCGATTCACGCGAAAATAATCCTTTACAATATGTGAAGCGAAACGCGGTGTGTTCTATTTTTTTAAACTTTCGAGAGTTGCCATAGATGGTGTTTATTGAAATATGGGAAAAGATCGTAAAATTATGACAATTATACGATAGATGTCTTTGGGCATATTGAATATATTATTATTTGTGATTATATAAATACTTCAAAATGACAATAAAAATTATTTTTTCTTAAGAAGGTAGGCTTTAAATAATCGCCTAGTATGGAGTCTTCGCCACTGCTATCAACTGAAGAGCATTGCATAAAACTGTTTTTGTTCAGCGCATACAAATATAGTTTACAGATGACTAAGTATACTTACTCGCTGCAATAATAAATCCATTATGAAAGCGGTGTGTCATCAAAGGCTCGGGCAGGTTTCTGAGGTAGGTCTTGAGGGCGCTGGTAAGGGTTTTGCTCTCCCATTCGATTTGGTCATCCAACGCAGAGCCGAGCCGCTCCTGAGAGGGTTTCCTGCGGTCCAGTCCCATTGTAAGGAGTTTCGTTACTTTTGAAGCTACTCCTGTCACCCTGTAGCAAAAGAAAAGTAATTGTAGAAACATTTGCTATGACAAAGAATGTCAGCAATACAATATTATTATGTTTGACGAAATACAGTACTTTAAAGACGCTACATACAAAATACACTTTGAAAAGACATAACATCGTACTGTATGCGTACAGCAGTGGCTGCAGGGTTGGTTTGTTTTTAAAACTTAATTAAACCCTGCCTAACCAAACCATAATGAGTAAAAAATATTCTTCTATCGATAAAATATTTAAAATTAATACATAACTTTAGATAAAATAAAATAAAAGCAGAAAACACTGGGCTGCAAATAAACCAGTCAAAAACTAAGTATATGGTCAGCACACGCGATCAGGTACCGCTGCAGAATATAGACATAGGACAGCATGCATATGAAGGGGTGGACAAGTTCATGTATCTCGGATCCAGCCTAAATACCCAAAATAAGACAGCAGAGGAGATAAAAATCCGCCTTATCTCCGGGAATAAATGTTGGCATGCCTGCAAGCGACTGGTGGGGTCAAAAATTCTAGGCCGAAGAAGTTAACTTCTAATTTATAAAACAATTATAAGGCCAGTGGTCACTTATGGCCGTGAGACTTGGTGCTTAACTCAAAACGAGGAAAACAAATTAGCTGTCTTCGAGCGCAAAATACTCCGCAAAATCTTTGGACCCACGTTGGAAAATGGAAACTACAGAATAAAAATGAACCACGAGTTGGAAGAGCTGATTGAACAGCAAACAATCATAAGATACTGTAAGTCCCAAAGACTACGATGGGCGGGACATGTGGAGAGAATGCCTGAAGTTAGAGCGCCAAGGATCATGACGAAGTGGCCACCCCAACAGAAGAGACCCAGAGGCCGTCCAAGAAGGATATGGGCTGACGCCGTAGAAGTGGACTGGCTTTATATAGGAAGACCCGGTAACTGGAGAAGTGTGGCGAGAGACCGGAGTGAGTGGAGAGCGGTTGTGGAGGAGGCCAAATCCCACCCCGGGATGTAGCGCCGTGGAGGAAAAAGAACATAACTTTAGATTCTTAATTACTAACCGGTAACCACGATCTCTCCATTTATGTACGTTCAATAAAGAATTTTACATTCATAAATCTTGTGAATTATTCAATTGTTATTCAAAACTTGAAAAAGTTGTATAACCATGGACCATGAATCAAATTAAAGCATTGTTCTCAATTTTAAAACAACGATGATTACAATAATACTCTTCACAGTATTATAGTGCCTGTACACTCTTCATTTCCAATTGATGTACATACGGTGTATAAACAATTAAATGAACAAACAGTAGGTACTAACCTGTACAAGCCTTGTTCTTCCAGTCCTCTACTCTCTATGGCATCGATGCATTTATTCACAAAATAGAATCCCACCTCGTCAAGTGGCCTCTCCTCCGCTTTCGCTATCACACATTGTTGGGCGTACGTCTGTTGGAGACAAAATACAATTTTAAATATTGGAACATCTTATCAAATGGAAAACAAAACACAGAACACACATGTTTGAAAAACACTCGAATACTGGAACCGACATCCATCAAATTACGGCCAATGTACTTTTAGCCAAATTAGCCCCCTACACCAATAATAATACTTGAACAACTTCAGATTGAAATTGCTCGTATTGCAATTTCTTTTACAGCGCACGAATTACATAGGGTAAATTTAATTATTGTTGCCTATTGCATCGTTTTCTCTCGCTCGACATCGCTTTAACTATGTCTTCTGTCAAAACTATCGAGCTTATGTTGACATGCTTATGTGGTATGTTTATAATATTGTCAACCGGCATTTATGGATTTAAATATTTGATTTTGATTATTCAAGTTAGCAATAATCACTAATAATTATTGATACCCAACGTCAGGATCTCTCCAAATTTTAGTAAACCTACTAGCTGATAATTTAAATTAAACTATTTTTTTGATCAACGAATAATTCACAAGATTTAAGAATGCAACATTCTTTATTCAACACATACCTATGATTCGGAAACACATTAAGCACATTGGCCAGAATCCAATGAATGGTTTGAATCATGCCAGGCACCCATATTGTTTTCTTTTTTCTAATGGGTGTGTTTTTGAGGTGTTAGAGAATTATGTGTGTTCAATTAAGAATGTTACAGTCTTGTGAATAATTATTTGTCGAATAAAAAAATAGTTTGATTTAAAATACAGAATATTCATTGATTTAATAACTATACCGTTATGACCAGTTTAAAAAAATCTACCATCAATTTATTTAAGTTTTATGTTATATTTAATCAATTTGAGGCAATCAATTTATCGCGCTTACTTAAACGTTTATGTGTACACCACAGTTAGTACAGCTTAGTGCAGCGGTGGTGAACCTATATTCGGCATGCAAGAAAATTTTGTTGACACATGAAAGATACTCATAAATGCTTAACCGAACGGGGCTAAATCGAGGGGGGTAAATCAATTATTTTAAACAAATATGTTGAAAACACAACGACATATATTGGGAATGTCGTCACATACTCAAAATTGTAACAGAATTCATTTTTACTACCACTTGAAACGTAAATTGATTTTATTTTTTTATTTATGCCATAAAATTCGCGGCGTGCAAGGTACCGCATACATACACCTACATGCAGTAAAAAGGTTAACACCAGTTATTATGCATTTGAACCGTGATATTTTCAACAGATTTAATGTGTTAAAATGCTCACCGGTTCCTTCCCATCCATGGCGTCCATCCAAGCCTTTCGGTCATCCTCACTGAGCGCCTGCAGGGTGAAGGAGATGCCGGGGCGGCCCTCTGCTGTCACGTCAAAGCAGAACCGCTTCTCGATGGTCTCAGACATGCGCCGGATGCAGCTCGACAGGGTCATCGTGTCTGCTGGCGTCGTCTGCAACAAGAAATGTGACAAAGTTACACTTAGTGTGAGGCCTCAGTGCCAGTGTTCGGCGCAGCGTTGAGCGTTCTGCGCAACTCAAACGTAAAACCGTATAAATGTATAACAAAAAAAGACATTGTCTACGAACATTTTCACACACGGTTATACGTTTGAGTTGCGGAAAACGCTCAACGCTGCGCCAAACGCTGCCACTCAGGACGTACACTTAGATTTATTTGACTCTTACATGAAATCGGCACTTAGGTGTATGGGTAAACAATAGTGTTTAACAAAAATCTATATTGTATATTAATATAAAATATTTGCTGTAATTTATATTGCAATCCTTATGATAGTTTCAATAATTTCAATTCTCAAAATTAAACCATGATCTTGCGTGTAAAGCAGTGGCGATGGGTGGAGATAGGCTGTTAAGAGCCTACATAAATAGTGCACACTAAACTTTTTCAGTCATACGTATTTTTTCATTGAACTAAGACTACAGGGTGTAGATAACTATTAAGTTAGTTTTTAAACTCTGCCTAATACAAGCCATAGTAGATAATTGTCAAATAATATTTGTTTATCTATAAAATATCTAAAATTATGCCATTGAACCATACATAATTTTAGTTATTGGTACTGTTCGGTTATCAGGAATACAGCAGAAAACACATTTTGAAAATACCCGATATACTGGATTATTTGTTAGTTTGGGTTAGTTTAGGTTAGGTTAGGTTGGGTTGGGTTAGGTTAGGTTAGGTTTGGTTAGGTTAACCTAACAAATAATCCAGTTTATCGGCTATTTTCAAAATGTCTTTTCCGCTGTATTCCTGATAACCGAACAGTACCTAGATATTTTATAAATAGAAAAATATTTTTTATCCATTATGGTTTGATTTTAAAAAACTAACTAACACAATTCGCAATATGTTTTCTTAATTCAAAGAAAACAACAGTGTATGAATGATAAAGTGTCAACTATTTATATGGGATCGCTCATAGCATACATAAATATTTATGGTTTGGTCAAGGCAGAGTTTAATTGATTTTTAAAAACCACCATTTGCAATTTGTATTCTTAGTTCAATGAAAACAAATAAGTATGACTGACAATGTTTAGTGTGCACTATTTATGTCAGATCTTAACAACGTACCTCTGCCCCGCCCCTCACTACCAGTGTAGAGCAAGAAAGACAGGAATCATAGAGAAAAAATTAAATACTGTCGTTCAACTTACCAATTTACTAGTTATTTGGTTGAATGGTATCATTTTAAACTCTTTGGTGCTTTTTTCATATGTACAATACTGTTTGGTCCATGTCGTTCCGAATGCCTCTGAAATGACAAATAATAAACATACATCAGTACAGCGCTCAAAATGGAAAAGTTTACGAACCGGAGCGCTCAACAGTTTTCTGAGGATATTTTTACACAGTTATCAGATTTTATGTGCAATTCATAAAAATAAGTGTGTTAGATTTTCTCTTATTGATTTATCTAGCTCAGTCGGTTAGGGCAATACCTCAGTTGAGGCATGGTCTAAAAAGATCGTGGCTAGGCAATGCGCGGATTGTACAAATGACGTGTGCCGAATGAAATATAATTTGTCATATAAATCCAACATGCGTCCATTTAATGTTCTGTTTATTGTTCTATTAGTAACAATAATAACATATTCATTGACATGTTTTTTTTTTCCAAGTAAATGGGTAACGTTTTTTAGTCATCTTTACACGAATTAAGAATTAATACCCCCGTCGCCATCACGAAACATATTGACGTGTTCACAGCTCGACGTTCGCTCTCCGATTGCCAGCAAGTCCAAAATTTCATCGCACCTATAGTTGAAAATTATTTGCCGTTTCAGTGAAGTACGGTTTTAAATTATTTTTTCCACGAGACGAGCGATAATTTTACCGATTTCACGAACAGGAACGGCGCTCCGGTGCGCTCCGGCACATTTTGAGCCCTGCATCAGAACAGTAATACCCCGACTTACGCGGTTCTTTATCCGCCACTTCAGACCCAGCCCACCAGAAAATCACATGACAATTGCAAGCTTGACAAAAGACTCAATTGAAAAGGGCTTAAAAATTTTAGAAAACATACGACTCCAACGAAGAACGCATTACAGCCACAAAGCAAGGAATAAAAAAATTATTTGCTTGCTACATAAAAATTCTGAGTGAAAAAAAGAAGGCATTGTGTCGTTAGATGAATTTGGTTAGATTATATTATGAACCCATCGACATCGAAATAACTGTTTTACGTAACTAATTTATTTTTTAATATATTGTACATATTAATAATAATGTACAAGGAACTGCAATTTATTTAAATATTTTTCTTCTAAACTAGTGTTTTTGTTAGCGCTTGGCCACAGTGGACGGGCGAGCAGCGGGACGGCAGCGGCGTGTATAACTCAAACGTATAACCATGTGTGATATGCCCAAAAAAAAGACACTGTCTACGAAAATTTCACACACGGTTATACGTTTGAGTTGCGCACGACGCTGCAGCGCCACCGCCCGCCAACCACTACGGTCTAGCACTTAGCCCTTTGTCCCAATTAAACAAAATTTACCTATATGTATTTATATGCAAAGTTGTGCCCCGACTTACGCGAATTCGACTTCATCTTTTGAGCAATTTTCATCGGACCCACCTATCGCATAACTTCAGGGTATTACTGTAATTACATTAATGAGACAATAATCTACAACTATGCAAATATTATTGTTATGAGGTTGCCAGCAACTTGTTGCCAATGTGGACACGGCATAAGAATGTAAATTGTAAATATTGGATTTGGGGAAAGTTATTGGGCATTCATAAGAATGAGGAGGTGAATTAATTAACATAGTTATTCTCAGTATTTGTACACTTTCTGCGAAATATGTATCTACATAGGTTTACGTTCAACTGGAAATTTTTATTTGCTTTCCATTCCTCAGTTATTAGATGGTGATAAGAATGAAGAGATAAAAATAATAATTATTATTGTCAATACAGTTCCCACTGTATAGCTGGTAGGTGTACCTAATCATCTGTGTATGCTTATTGACTACAGCGCATCTATTCTATACACAAGGCTGCTATCGGCGGGTATCGAGGGTAGTTTATCATATTTATGTGTGTATTGAGGCGGGTCATTGTTACAATAAGTTAACCGTTAACCTGAAATGGAAATGGGCGGGGCACATTGCTCGCCGAAAGGACGGCCGCTGGACAAATGCCGTCATCCAATGGTACCCAAGGGGCACGAAAAGGCCACCGGGTCGCCCTAAAAGCCGGTGGATTGACGAACTGGTAAAGTTCGGCGGAAATACGTGGCAGCGAATGACACAGGATCAAGAGAGTTGGAAGAAGCTTGGGGAGGCCTTCATCCAGCGGTGGATTGACCCCGGCTGATGATGATGATGATATATTGAGGCGGTTAATTGTCACAATAAGTTAACCGTCTAAACTGTTAAAAAGTGCTATGTTTTAACAGTACATCTCTTGGCTGTGTTAACTTTTAGAGCGTTTATCTTGCTCGCACAAGAAAAAATTGTGATATCATCTAGGAGACAAAATAATTTTCAAAACCAATTTTCAATATACTGTGTAGAGAAAACTGAATAAACCTGAATTTACAAAATGTAACTCAGTCTGATGTTGTGATGTCCAAACCGTGTGAAACCTTGTATTATATCAAATAAGGAATTAAACTGAATTTGGAAACTTACTCTTTTCCATTAGAAATAAATAACCAGCTCTGGTGTAGCCGACCCCGATTGGTGGCCGACTAGGATCGTCTTGCTTCTGCAACAATAAGTAAATCACTTTCAATTAAAATGTGGATTCAAATTAATTATGTACAAATTAAAAATTAAAGTTAGTAATAGGTAGTGAAATGTTTCCTTCATTTTCTTGAATAATTCGTAGAATACTATTAATTTAATAATAATTCGTAATTTGTTCTAATCCAAATTTTCGCCATTTCTTACCGCACAAAATTTTATCTACGATTTGAAATTGTTTCTGACCAAGTGAACAGCTACAATCTCAATAAAGTAAACGAAAATCAGCAATCATTCCGACATTTCATATATTTTTTTAACAATTACCCATGATTCAAAATGACGCTCATGATGGCCGAGCGGCTAATCCGTCGGCTTATAATGTCGTGGGTCCCACGTTCGAATCCTGCGTCTGGCGAAAACACAATATAATATTTTTCAATGTGTGTTTGGAGTGAGAATATATGAACCTAATAGGTTGAGCTAGTGGCTGACATCCGTTTCTCATATAAAAGACAAATAAACCTGTAAATACAACATCCACTAAGCGGAGGCCAATTTGATCATCTTAGGATCGGATATGGTATATGTACATGAGCAGGAGGATTTGTAGTTTTATAAATCGTCGCTAAGAGTCTGCAGCCATGATATATTGATACAGCTATAGCACAATTTAAATTTTGTAATTATTTCCCGTTATGGTCACTTAAAATTCTTTACAACTATACTTTGCCAAGAATTAGACACGTTTCACACGGGACACCAGTGGCAAGCCACCGGTGTGGCGAGATTCCGGATTTACATATAGGTAAATGAACGCGACACTCGTGTGTTCTCGTCTTAACGCGCCCATTCAGTTACGTGTAAATGCGGAATCTCGCCACACAGGTGTCCCGTGTTTAACGGGTCTTAGACTGCATGGAACTTTTGGAAGATTATACTTGTGGGGTTCCAGATGTCACTGATTTCAAAAAATACCTAAGTAAATAGTCATTCACCCTCCTACACAGAATAGACTTCTTACAAAGAATGGCTATTAGCTTTGACCAACTAATTAGGACATCACTCTGGATCATCACACATTGAAAAAATGTCTAATATTTGTCAAACACGGTATACGAAATACATCCACACTTTTAGAGATAGCCCCTACCAACGACTCTACTATGGGATGTTATAGGTTTCAATACAAAAAAAAACAAGCTAAACAATGAAATTATGTAAAACCAACCATTTGTCTCATCTCCATCATTTTTTTCATAAGCGACTCTGTCTTTTTACTGGTCTCTTCGAAATTCCCCCGGGTCTGGAAATGAATCGGTTAATAAATTAGCACAAACAATGTTAATTTCAAACACAACACGAAATCTCATTACATAATATTATATTGTTACTGTTCGGAACTGAATCGGATATCTCATTAAGCGTCAAAATCATTCACAGCATCGGAACACGGTATGTAATATTATTATTAATGAATGTCAAAAGCCATATATGAGGTGCTGAGGATTAAATGAATACAAGTGAACTTCAAAGTTAAATCTGCGATTATGTGTTTATAGATACATGTACAGCCTACCTCCACCCTTCGCAACTGATATCTATCATTATGGATGAAACAGGATTGAAACTTGAATTTAAATGTCGTTTACGTGGTAGAAATTCATTATAAAGGTTTTAAAAAAAATGTTTTTTTTTGTTAATTCTATTTTAACTGAGTTATTTTTGTAGACAGCTATTTCAGGCTATTAACCGATCTTCGGAACGGTCAACTACAACTCAGAACTCGCTGAAATTAGCTGTCAACGTAAACACCTCAGATAACGTCGAATTAACAAAAAATCAAACTTTCAAAACCATTGTATTTGTAACATTGGATTACACTACATCGACTCTTGTGTATAAAATAATGATATTATTTCGATAGCAATGTATCTAATTTGAATGTTTTCCCTTGACTTGTCGCTCTCCAAACATTAATAACCTAATAACCTAATAAAATAATTATATTTTCTTAAAATTATAGTTAAAAATATTTGAAAATAAGACATCATTTATTTTCTAATGTTCAAAATATTAAATAGAATTAAAAATCGCATACAAAGTCGATTTACTCAACTTGGTCAGTGGTACACTTGAATCCTTTTAATTTTCAGCTTCTCTGCAGGTGTAGGTAGGTAGAGGTTGTGAAAAATTCTCAAGAAATTGTGAGAAAACTTAATTCTCATTTCTCGAGATTATTTTTATGAAATTTAGAGATTTTAATTTCTCGTATTCTCAAGAATTAAATATTTATAAATTCTCCAGAATTAAAAATGCGAGAAATAATCACAAGCTAACATTAGTTTTATGAAAACGAATAAATCTCACAAACAAAAAGTCACACTTCAGTAAAAACATATTATTTTCAGTTATCATTTTAATGTTGTTAATAAATCGTTTACCTTCTGTATCCTGAGCTGAAGATCAGACATGTAGGGCTTAAAGTCTTTGTGCACCTCGTGTCCTTGATGGTAGAAAGTCAGCCAGCCAAACATAAATCCTGGAATAGGAATTCAAAAATATCAACTCGTGTATCAACGAGTGAATCAAAACACACCAGTAGAACAGGATATGATTATCCATATGCAGTACAGATTTCTGGGGCGGATATAGTACCTAATCTGTCAAAATCTCGATGGTGAAATTAAATGGCAAGTCAATAAAGCTACTGCTATCTCACAGTGGCGAAGGGTGGAGGTAGGCTGTTAAGATCCGCCATAAATAGTGCACATTAACCTTTTTCAGTCAAATGTATATGTTTTTATTGAAATAAGACTACAATTTACAGATAGTATTAGTTGGGTTTTAAAAATCAATTAAACCCTGTCTCATCCAAACCATAATAGTATTGGTATATTTTAGACAATATGACAAAATTGTGCCCATTTTTTCATTCTTACTTATTTGTTTTCGTTAAATTAAGAATACGTATTACACACATAGTTGGTTCATTTTTTTAATTCATCAAGGTATGCCTAAACCAAACTATAATACGTAGATAAAAAATATTATTCTATCTATAAAATATCAAAATTAATGTATGATTTAATTGCATAATTTTAGATATTTTATAGATATACGAGTATTTTTTGACTATTATATATTATGGCTTAGTTTTAGCAGGGTTTAATTGAATTTTAAAAACTTACAAACACCATCTGTAAAATGTAGTCTTATTTCAATGAAAACAAGTATGTATGACTGACAAAGTTTAGTGTGCAATATTTATGGCGGATCTTAACAGCCTACCTCCACCCTTCGCCACTGCTATCTCAGGATGTCTCCATAACATTGTTCGGAAAAACAAAAAAAACATGTTTATGAATTACGACAAGATGAATTTAAAAAATTCTGACATTTGAGTAGACAGACATAAGTAGTCAAAACCGTGTCCGGCAACTTGTACATATGCAGTTCGCCGTATCACACTTCACCGTGAAATGTGGTATCAGAAATATATGTCCGTATATTAAAAGAAGAAAAAAACGAAAACGAATGGGTTAGGAAGCAGACGCGATGTAATAGACGTTGCCAAACAGCTGAAATGGAGACGGGCGGGGCACATTGCTCGCCGAAAGGACGGCCGCTGGACAAATGCCGTCATCCAATGGTACCCAAGGGGTACGAAACGGCCACAGGGTCGCCCTAAACGCCGCTGGATTGACGAACTGGTAAAGTTCGGCGGAAATACGTGGCAGCGAACGACACAGGACCGAGAGAGTTGGAGAAAGCTTGGGGAGGCCTTCATCCAGCAGTGGATTGACCCCGGCTGATGATGATGATATTAAAGACCGTCCAACCTCTACGGGTCGTACGGTACTGACATAAAATTGATGTCTAGATAAAACACGGTTTACACTATTTACGGGCAGGCAGAAGCAAACAATTTTTGAAAATAGCCGAGATACTGGATTATCTGTTAGGTTAGGTTTTCAATCTTGAATTCATGAATTTTGCCAAAATCAGCTATGAAAATTGAATTAATATCCATGTTGAATCTAATAAAATTGGAGACCGTATAATATACGGCCATCTTTTTCCGGTAAGAAAGCTCACGGCGAACTGTGTCACGGTGAAATGCTTTATGCCGGGTCCACACTGGCAACATGTCACGCGGCAACCTCGTTAAATTTTACGATACTTATGATAATTGCTTAAGAAATTTTACGATAATTATCATACTTATCGTAAAATTTAACGAGGTTGTCGCGCAACATGTTGCAAGTGTGGACCCGGCATTACGTACAATTTACATGTGACCAGTCAAAACTAAGCATGTATAATTGTGAAGCCAACAAACGAATAGGTACACCTATATGCAGTACAACCAAAACATCAGAGATACCTACAAGAAATAAACAGATCTAAAAAAATTGCTAAGTGAGGGCTGAATGACCAAAGGGCGTTTTTAAAATCAGCAGGATTGACGTAACTGATTACATTCGGTTAAAATAAATATAAAGTATTATTAAATTAAAATAGTAGTGGTTAAATTGGCAGAGTTTGATTAAAGGAAATGTTTTTTAGTCACTAGTCGAACACACGTTGCACAAAAGACATGTATGTACCTAATTTTTGTCAAATGCATGATCAATTAATCTGCATCCATCAACTACGACATCATGCGGCACTCGACATAAAAAGGTGGTACCAAGAAGGGAAGAACCGAAAAATGTGTAAGGAGCTAAGAAAGGGCTTTATTCGGCAGTGAATTAACCCCGGCTAATGCTGTATGTGATGTTGATAATGTAAGCAATTTAGACGAAACATGACGTGTTTGTAAAAATTAAAAATAGTTTCATAATATTATGTCGTAAGCGTAAATGATATTTTTCAATTTAAAAGTCGGTACCTGTATTTCAGGCAACATTGAATATTATTATAAATTAGTTTAATTAAAAGGGTGAACGGCAGTACCCTAATAGAGAATGTAAGATACTTGCCTAGTAATGTCTCCACAAATTCGAACTTCTTCCTCTCCTGAACTTCCTGCAGCAGGAAGACATATTCCAGGGAGGCCTGGCAGAAGTCCCTCTCCGCCATGTCTAGCGACGCGTCCGCCTGGAACAATGAACACAGAGCCATTCACATAATTATCCTTGAGTAGCATGAAGATATTTTTGGCTAATTCATAGTTTTAATATTTATTACTTATATTTATTTAAAAAATCGATTTTAAAAAAAAAATATAAATGTGCATAACTTGAGATCCTTTTTTATTTATATCAAAGCTTATTTTGGTATAGTCCCAATACTGAAGCTCGATTTGATAAATAAAAAGGATTTCAAGTTATACACATTTAAATTCTAATGGATTTAAGTTTTGTACTATTCCATTTAAGTCGTTTTTTGCGACACGGGTTTCGCCTTTCGGCATCTTCAGGCGCCGTGTACATTCACCAAAGGCAAACACACGCTAACAACGAACACTCTTAAATCTAGCTTATATAATAAATCAATACAATAAAGTAGGTAAAAACTCCATTACCTACGTATCAAGTCAAAGGTCACAAAAAATACAACAAACAAATTATGAATAGTTGAAGTGTCAGTAAAAAACCTAATTAGTAAAAACCCTATCTTATTAATAACAATACACTCGATAGCGTAGTATAATAAAACGTCAAATATTTATATTACACACATTTATATTTTTATAAAAAATCGATGTTTTTTAAAATAAATATTAAAACTATGTATTAGTCAAAAATTCTCTTAATAACATTATACAAGACTGAATAAACTAAATTTTAAGAACAAATATGATCATAAAATAATATTTAATAGAAAGATGGGATTCTGTAACAAATTCACATTTTATAACATTTTTTTTGTAATTGTAAGTTTATCTTTGACTTTGACTTTCAGATACATATTTATTAATTAAGACAGTTTAAATTGTAAATAATTATCAATAAAATATCTCAAATTGCAAGCTTCGTATTTTTCCGCTAGGTGCCTCTGGTAGGTAAAGACTTCCCCCTAACATTAAAATACACCAAAACGCAAAAAACACATCATTTGAAGAGCACTCTCTGTGTAGCAACTAAACTAAAATAATATATTTTCATTAAATTTGTAAGTGGAAGTGTATGGTATAAACGGATACGATCAGATGCTTATAATATAGGTAGGTACGTTGTGAAAATATATTTCCATAAACCGAAAATATAAGCTAAGTATGGCACACGGCTCGAAACCGCATGGTTTCAGTCCATGGATGGCCTATTAGATCCGTGTGCCATACTAAACTTATGATTTTTGTTCATGAAAATATATTTTCACTAAATTTGTAAGTGTATGGTATAAACGGATACTTGTTGTTTTTATTTAATAAAACGAAATTTTTTTATAGTACTTATTCCACTTTAATTAATTAAAGTATTAAAGTGGAATAAGTACTATAAAAAAATTGCGTTTTATTAAATAAAAACAACAATACAATTCAGTTTCACCATGAATTGACAGTTAACAAAATAAAAGAGAATAAACGGATACGATCAGATGCTTACAATAAATACTTTGTGAAAATATATTTCCGTGAACAGAAAAGATAAGCTTCGTATGGCAGGCACACGGTTCGAAACCGCATACGGTTTCAGTCCATGGATGGCCTAAAAGACGTTCAAAGATTTAATTTAAACGGACAATATTTTCTTGATCAATTGAAAGCCATGTCAAACAAAACAAAATATGAAAATCTTGGGTCTAAACACTCTAAAGTAAATATCGTAGAAATAAAAACGATGATTGTGTGACTAGATGATAGCGTAATAAATGCTACTGGACAATCTTAAAAACTACTTCGTTTTTTGATTCGCTTATGTCTGATTCATACCAAAGTAGGTACATCGATTCGAGACAATGACATATTGTCTAAAATACTTGCACCGTTTATGTTTTATGGAAGTTATAGCCGTTGTGAGTGTCAAACGCAGCAACTATGTCCGGTGTCGGCATTCGTATTCCCTTTGTATCATACTTATCATACCAAAGATTCGGACTTTGTATCTTTGGCAACAAATAAATGCAGTCAGTGAATGTAAGCGTTTAGTTTCTCAGCCCCTAACTGCAAGACGCATTCTACATTTAAGCAAAAGCCTGCCTCCGCGACGAATACTATTGCTTTTTTTTCGAATCCACGATACGGAAAAGGCCAACTCTTTATTTGCACTCCCTAATTTTATTATCACCGGCCGCCACTGTTCCCAATTATTATTTTAAAGGTCCTTTAAGACGTCTTCTTTCTTAAGAGGTTTCCGTTTTGGTCCGTGTAGTTTTGAAACGGCGGTATATTTAGATGATCAGTTTAGTTGTCCGTTCAGTCTCAGTTGACAATTCAGATGGGAAACGACTATGTATATTTTTGTACTACTTTACTATGCGTATTTTTTATTAACTAAAAATAAATAGTACTTATAATAATGTTCTAAACACATTGATTAGTATAATGCAGTACCTATATTTGAAGATATAATAATATTTAAATCGAAATTAGAAAAGTAGTATGAAAAATACGGTAACATAGTAATTTACACGACAACCGATAGAAAACCCATCCTGTCTCGTCTCCGTTTCAGTTTCAGTCGGCCACTTCTGTTTTGCATTTACGTCAGTTTAACTGACTGAAACGGAGACTGATCGATTAAAAGCACCTGAACTTCTTACCCGGTGTCGTTTTGAGGAGTAACGCGTGATCCCATATAGTATATAATTCAGGGGTGGCCAACCTTTTGCATACCATGCGCCATTTTTTTTCACAGACAAGTTCAGATGCGCCATACAACTCAAGCATCTTTTCTACCTTCTTACGTTCACGGTTGGGGTTGGAAAATAGCGATTGGTGTAGGATCTGCTTCGCTTAGGGGAGGAAAAGAGATAACTCAATGACGCAATTAAATTAATTAATTTATGCCAGTTCAAAAAACACACGTTTATTGGAGCACCAATCCACAAGTCAGAAATGATCTCTTGGACTAGACTGACTAGAGGGTGATCGCTATCGTGGACCCCGCTGATGGTGCTACAGCTGCCGCAGAGTATCATTGTGTGAAGATAACTCTGGACCACAGTTGTTGAATGTGATGTGATAAGAGAGATAGAGGAGAGCTTTTGAGCGTTTGGATTTTGCTAGTTTTTCAATGTGTAGTGTTAAATTTGTTACTGAGAGCATCGCAGAGAATTCTTCAAATTTGAATCAGTTATTCGCGACCTTGTTTTGCTTTTAATCAATTTCATGGATGAAAATGCTTGTTTACATCTGTTAGGCTGTATGTCGATCCAATGAATGAAGAATAATTAGGCGCAAAGATGCAATGCGCCACTTGTAATCAATCATCCAATGTGCCACGGTTTGGCCACCACTGCCATATAATATAAATACGTCAACTTTCTCTAATGGGTAACCTTGTATCGTGAGCGATGGACTTGAAGGAGACTCACTCGCATGGATGTACATAATCTTGGCTTGATTGATCTGGAGTCTCATTTCCATCACAGGTCTCTTTAGAGCGATAAATGCCTTTTAGGACAATTTCCAATGTTGCTAATATATTTTTCGCAAAATATTATTACTTATTTTTCCACAACGATCATGTGCAAAGTGCAAAACTTTGCGTAGATTTTAGTAGGTAGGTATAAATATGTACGTACCAGATGATTGGTAGATTTTCTATTTTCAGCCCTTACATAAAAAGGGGTCATACAGGCTTGGCGAAAATCACAAAAAATGGTAAAGCGAAAGTAAAAGGGGTGGAAAATAGGAAAAATAAATTGCTCGACGGATGATTGTTTGGCAGTTTTCTTTTTTTGTTCGACGACAAACAAACAAAAGGCTTCACTTTCTGTGATGAGCAAACGGAAAGCATTTCGTGCGAGTCTTTGTTGCTTTTTTCAGCAACCCATTAAAAATGATTCGCAGACAAAACAAAAAAAAACTTTAAAGAGGGATATATCGCAAATACATCCAAAAATAGTATAGCGTGCATGAGGAAGCGAGGCAAATTCAAATCTAACTAAATCATGTCGCACTCAGATTTACAATATCATGGATACTATCACTGCCTTCAGCAGCCTTCTTGATACAAAGCCTGAACCTTTCTTTTTGCACATGATTATTTCTCAAAGGAGTGGTACCACTATTCAGCTGTCAAAATCAGATCCCAGATCGCTTGACATATGGATTTATAAAACCACTTAATTATAAGCCCTTTCTCGTTTCGAATTATAAAAAAATCCACAAATCAAATAACCTAATTTATTATCAGTATTATTACAACGTTTTTATTAGCTCGTATTCTTATTTGTCCGGTGGTTGTTTATCCAGTACAAATCTTGCAATCGATTTTTAACCAACTTCCCGACTAGCTAGACATTTGAAACTTTTAGAATATATCAGAACACGATGAACACATTCTTTTAATACTTTTAGCCATCTTTAAGAAATATTGAATTCATTTTCAGTTAATTCTGTTTTGTATGAAAAGTTATTTCGGAAGAAATCCGTAATCCAATCCACTACTATTGGTTGCTAAGTGGGTGGAAAGTCGGCGTACTATGGAAATCAAAATGACATTTCAGTATTATATATTTGTATGTTTGTTTGTTTGTTTTTTATTTACTTCATATCAAGTAGGTACAAGTTTGAGCATATTGAGCATAATAATTGAACAGAAAATTTAACAACGTTGTATATAAAATGTTCTTTTTATCTTGTAATTATTTATAAATATATATTCCTGTTATTCGTCAACTTTTAAAGTCAAACTATTCCTTTACACAAAAACCGGTCGTAATATCGATATAAAAAAATGTCTTATGCAGCATTGAGCAGATTACGTTTGTAAAAGATGTGTTAATATAAGTGTAGTATTTATCATTAAACTCATCTATCAAAATCAAAAAAATTAGAAGTTATACTTCTTTAGCGTAACAAAACAAAAACAAAACTTGTGATAACCTAGATTCGTCGACTAACTCTTAATTATCTTGTTAAATTACGCACTCAAGAAAAGGGACCGCTTATTGGAGCGCCGTTGGTTTATTTACTTTCACTTATATTACTAAATTATATAATTATTTCTCATTGTTTTTATTTTTAGGGTAACGACTGTCACTCTGACGTTTAATAGTTTGTTTTTGTAAGGAATTGCAAATGGCCGACAATAATAAATTCGTAACGGAATACTTCTACTATCAAACTTGCGATTGTATACAGCTGACTGATTCGCAGCTAACTTCATACCGACTCCCCTTGCGACTCGTCAAACTAAAGACACTTTGATAGTTGCCGATAAATAAATAAAATCCATTTACTTTTGCACTTCGGTGCAAGGTTGCATCACCAGCCCCATGCGGCTCCGCTCGGGACAAAAATGAGGGCTTAAACTCTTTGAACTGGCACACGGTCGCGCATCGACGTGACTGCATATATTATACATAACGGTTGCGGAGGCGGGGACCTTTTTCCAAAACATGTCGCGCAGTTTCGTAACGCAATTTCACTCTCTGCCAAACGCCCCAAAAGAAGTATAACTTCAAAAATAAATTGAAATTCAATCAATATTTTCCTGTCGCCATTCTGATATCATAGATTGCCATTCAGGTGTTGTCCACTGTTGAAAGTGATAACCCAAAAATCTACTACGATAACAAAGACCCGTGAGTCACAAACATTACATAGACATAGGTCGCTTTCTATTTTCTCATTTATAACATTTTTCAATGCTACCAATTATCTTCGCAAACGAATAAGAAATATGGGTCAGTCAGCCTATCGATAAATCGATCCGACAATGAAAATATGTAGCAAAACATCACCGCACCGCGTTGCACCTCCATATCGAGATTCAAGGCGGATTCGTGTTTCGATCGGTTGGTTTTTTTTTCTAGCACATTTTGCCTAGAAAATTTCTTTCCGAACTCGTATTTGTAGACATGACCAAAAACCCGCAACAAAACATGTCAAAAGCAGAGCGTATTTTTGTTGTTCTTATTTCAAATATCACCTGTCATGCTGTATCTGAATTCTCATTGATTTAAGATCGCGACAGGATACTATAATAACAATTATAGTCACCCTAAATACCACAATACAATAGTTAGATAGCATCATTTATGACATATCTTCACTGTACAGGCAAAGTAGCGTAACCCACAAATATAAAATTGTTCAGGAAGTGATAAAAACTGTGGGCATTGGATTTACTTATTATTATTATATTTATTTATTATTTTATATATGTAAGTATATTATTTTATTACAAATTGAGTGGATTACTCTGTACGTACAAGAGAATCATGTCTGCGAATAAATGCTACTTTGGCCTGTTAAGACATTTTAAGTCCCACATACTATCTCGCCGAACTAACAGCACTCTTTACAAGACACTTGTAAAGCCAGTGCTCAACTACGCATAGGAAACCTGGACATTAACCCTGCGAAATGAACGAGCCCTGAACATTTTTGAAAGAAAAATTCTCTGCCGTATATATGGACCGATCAGGGACGGCACCAACTGGAAGAGAAGATATTATAATGCTGAGCTCTGTGGGCAGTACGAAGATTGCAGCGCAGTTCAATCAATTAAGATTGGGAGACTGCGATGACTAGGTCATGTGCACCGTATGAATGACAATGAACCGGCAAAGAGAGTGATGTCCAGCAATGCAATAGGGCGTAGAAGAAGAGACAGGCCAAAGATTCGCTGGTTGGATGGAGCTGCCAGTGACTGCCGTATTCTGGGGGTACCGAATTGGAAAGCGGCCACACTGGATAGGGACAGGTGGAGGGAGCTGTTGGAGGAGGCCAAGGCCCACACCGGGTTGTCGCGCCCCTGATAATGATGACTCTGTACGTACCCTATGGCTTACGTTTAGAGTAGGGATTCCAATCCCGGGATCCCGAGCTGTTTTCGATACCTATGAATCCCGGGATTGATTTTTTTATCAATTTTCATGGAAAATAAAATAAAAACGAAAATATAACAGATAAAATACTTTGAATAACAAATAACTACATTAGAAATAAACTGAGTTTGAATGAAGTTTGATTTATACCCATGTGTAAGTTGCCGATTCATTTTATGTTTTCACATAAATTAATAAAAATGAGAAAGATTAGAAAAAACAATGCTTCGCACTATTAACGAAGTAATTCCACCATTATCTCATACGTTTGGCTGAATAATTAGATTTATGAAGTGGAAAGGCCATAAGTACACCATGATTTGCTTTATTATTTTAAATCTCGCTAACCTATTCATCAAGTCTTTACTATCAGAAACAGCAATCTCATATTTAATTCACATTATTATTTATATTACAATATTATTTACTCCATTAAACTTATGTATTTCCAAGATTGAACATATATAAAATTAACAATAAATGTGTTAAATAGTATAATTTATACTGGATTTCAATGTTATTTGTAAATATAAAATTTTTATACTAACAATGGAAAAAGTGCCAATCCCGGGATCCCGGGATTGTCAAATTGTAATCCCGAAATCCCGGGATCAGAATTTTGGCTCGGGATTGGATTCCCTAGTTTAGAGGGGGTCACAGCATTTGGCAGGAATATTTTTTGTCAAGTTACATTACAAATGGCTTAAAAAATTGTTTTGAATTATTTTGATATGAAATATTTTTTTGGGATTTATGATACTTGGCCAGTTCGTGTAAGTATGCACTGAGTCCATTACCATTAAAATGTGACTTTAGTGAAAAGGGAGGGTTACGGCAATTATCGGTCTATACAGTGGTGATATATTATTTCACCTTCTTCTTCTTCTTTATTCTAAATTCTTTCTTCAATACTGAATATATACAAGATTTTAAGAATGCTAGATTCTATATCATTAAAAATACCTACCCAATTTAAAAAAAATATATTAGAAACATACCTATAAGAAAATAAATTTCCTGGGCTGGAATGAGGCTATAAAGAAAATGTGCCATAGTATGTGGATAGATTTTCACCATAGGGCATCATTAGACAAGGGGAAATGGAGTAAGTCTATTCTACCATCACCACGAGAGGTGCCCTGGTTTGCAGAGTCTTCTTTGACGAGGAATGTGTTTCAGTTAATACTGAGGCTAACAACAGGGCACACCATTGGCAACATATTTGATGTCCTCATGGGAAGAAGCGAATCGCAGCTCTGCGATGAATGTCATGTTTTAGAGGACATTGTACATATAGCATTGCAATGCCCCAAATATGAAATTCACAGAGTACAGTTGCGAATTGCGGATATCTATGAGAATGTCGACGAATTGAAGGGTGTCCTGGCGGTGGGTAAGACGGAAGAGCTAGGCAAAATTGTAAAGTTATTTAACAGAATAGGAGACCTGATCGACGGATCTCCTTCTAGAAGAGAAGAGGCGATATGACAGCGAGTCGCAGTCAAAGCCTCGGTAAAATCACAAAAAAAAAATTGACTGAGTGGTATTAGAACTATTTTTCACTATTTCGTCGTATCTAACAGAATATAAGAACATTCACCCGGTTCGAATGCCACTCAGTATATCATCATCATCGATTTATATTATAATAGATTAGTTTCTGAGGTTTTTCAAAAGGGTTGAAACGTCCAGGATAAGCTGTTAAGATTCGACATAAATAGTTCACACCTAACTTTGTCAGTAATATTTATTTGTTTTCATTGAACTAAGAACACAAATTACAGATGGTGCTGGTTAGTTTTTAAAATTCAATTAAGCCCTGCCTCTACCAAGCCATAATAGTTTAGGTATGCTATGGGCGATCCGACAAAAACAGTGCACACTTTTTCAGAACATACTTATTTGTTTTTGTTGAATTAAGAATACGTATTACAAATGGTGAGGTTAGTTTTTTTTAAATTTAATTAAGCTCTGACTAAACCAAACCGTATTCGATAAAAAATATTCTTCCATCTATTAAATATTTAAAATTATGCATGGGTTAATGGCATAATTTTAGATATTTATCTTATATATTTATTTATCTACTATGGATCGGATTAGGCAAACTGGCAAACACTATATACACACCCCATTGTAGCTTAGTTAAATAAAAACAAATACGATTTACTGACAAAGTTTAGTGTGCGATATGTATGTGGAATCTTAACAGCCTCCCTCCACCCTTCGCTACTGAACTGTACCTAATTATTATTTGCGATTAACGATTGCTCACGAATATCGACGTGAATATACGACTCGTAGACACTTCGTGTAATTTTTCCATTGTGGTATATATTAGGAAAAAGTTTTAGATAGTCGCTTTGGGGGAAAATAAACGTAAAACTATCCAAGTATCCATTATAATAATAGCATAATGACCCATAAAATTCTCTTGGTCTTTCAGTGCATTGCATGTTTGATAGTGTGAACATAAAAGAAAAAATAACAATGATCTAGCATCCCCTTCAATAATAATTCACGGTGTCCCATTGTATTATTTCAAATAAAATCTACCCCACAGGTCTTGAATGTACTTAGAAATGCATAGCTAAGTTTCGATATATAGAATATCTCCGCTAATAATTCAATTTCATAATACTTCACAGACGTGCATTGTGATTGTAAATTTAGTTGTACATAAATGTCTCACTAAGCGATGCAAAGATCAACGCAATCAATATGAGATCATTATGGTAAAGAAAATATTGGGTTAAACGTTAAAACATGTCTCAAAAGAAAGGAGTAGGTAAGGTAGTAGTAATTTTAGGCTTTGTCCACATGGCGCGTGTCTTGCCGCGAGTGCATGTGGACGCCTCAATGAGGTCACATGTACTTCGATCGCGCGCGACAGTCTTCAGGGCGCGAGTGCGTGTGGACGGCTCAATGAGGTCACATGTACTTCGACCGCGCGCGACAGTCTTCACGGCGCGAGTGCGTGTGGACGGCTTAATGAGGTCACATGTACCTGGAATCCGCGCGAGTCAAAGCGCGCCATGTGGACAAGGCCTCAGAGTCACTATTATGCATTTAACTTGTAGAATTGTCAACTTTCATTGATAAAAATATCCCAGGTAAAACTTATAATTAATAAAAAAAAAAAAAAAGTTTTTCTCTAAATTAAAAAAAAACCGCAGAACTACATAATTCGATTTTTGTCGAAGAAATAAATCAAAAATGAAAAAATGTGAATACCTAGATTTTGACTTATTGCGATCAGGCAAAGGGGCGTATCAGTGTGGTAAAAAGTGCACAAAAATTGCAAAGTCATAAAGTATAGGTATACTTACTCTCATGCCCCCCACACCCTGAAGCGGGCCCCCAGGCTAGGATCCTTGACGGGCCCCCTACCTATCGCTAACGATAAAGGCAGTGTGACGCTCTACAGTAGCGTTTTTTCAAATGGTGTACGCGGTAAAATTAATGTGTAACTATATTTAGAGTTTTTTTGTATATTTGAATTCATCTAAATACACAATTAAAAATTGTATCGTACAACCACATAATTTTAAACAATAATAATATTGAAGATAAATTGCGCTAGACGAGAAACTAGACGAGAAAATTTGTGATGTGTGTTTAAATCACTTATCTGGTCGATTCGCCACGCCGGGCCCTTCCTGAGCCCGGGTCCCCAGGCTAGAGCCTTGTCAGCCCCCAATTTGTGGGAGCCATGCTTACTCTACTAGATTGGTATCAAAAAGCAAGGCCGGTAACTTTATTTATAAAAAACTAATGTTTTTTTTAACTAGTCAAAATATGAAAAAAGCGCTATATTTAACGTCAACAGCCATATGCGATATGTCAACGTCGATGCTAACGAAAAATAGGCACATAATAATAAATAAAAAACATCAGTAATATAAACAAAAATGTCGTATTATATATTATTGTAAATTATTGCAGAAAGCCAGACCGTATTAGAGAATCGTACATTTTTGATATAGGTATTTAATGGGTCTTTATTAAATTTTGAATGAGGGGTGAAGGCTTCACGGGGGGTGACAATTTCGCAGACAGAAATCAATTCAAAGCCTACATAGGGGGTCGTGGACCCCAACACTAATGATATTCGTGACACTGTCTACCTTTCGGAATTAAAAAGTACTGTTTTTCTGTGATTCAGATGTGGATCTTGCATACTGTTTTACAAGAAATGGTTATTAGCCAGTCGCTCAACATATCAGTGGGTCTATTCTGTACATATCGACCGCTAAAGTGATAGATATTATCAAACTTAGGGTAGGTTTGTATCAAAGTATTAGCACTTATTGTAACAATTACAATACGTTGGTTGTACTTGTTGCAATAAGCGTTACATTTTAACAGCGCCTCTTGCAACAATACTAACCAACGTATTGTAATTGATACAAACCTACCCTAAATTTGATAATATCTATCACGTTATCACTTTAGCGGTCGATAAGTATAGAATAGACCCACAAGTCAGTATTAGATATACCTACACCTAAAAAAACGCTTAATGAACTAATACTCACTTTGAGGTTAACCGATTATCACTACCTGTCAAAATAACATAAAATGACAACATCGCGTCTCGCGTACTCTTGAAGAATGAGATTGGAGAGACAGTTAGCACTTTTAAGCCGCGTTGACACGGTCTAAGTACGATCCAAGTCTACTTGGATAGGAATAATTAGTATGAAGATGTCTCATCCAAGTGACAGCTCCATACTATTTATTCCTATCCAAGTTAACTTGGATGAGTAGGACGCGGTTCAAGTAGCTTGGATAGGAATAATTAGTATGAAGATGTCACATACGAGTGCACTTGGATAGGAATAAATAGTATGAAGGTGTGACTTGGATGAGACATCTTCATACTAATTATTCCTATCCAAGTCTACTTGGGTCGTACTTGGACCGTGTCAACGCGGCTTTAACAGTTATTATCACGATAGTTTAAAATACGCACTATTGCTGCCAGTAAACGCCAAGCAGGTTACATTTTCGTTTAATTACAAAGGCCATCACATATAATAGTATTGTTACGTTGCATAAACTTGAACCCCCATCCAGTGAAAAAAAAATTCCTCCTGTAAGTATAGCAATACAACCTCTTATGTAGGTACCTAGATTCACATAATAATATTAAATAGACAAATTATAATTCGATTTAAAACTATGTTACTTTTAGTATGACTATGTACATCGACTAGCAGAGTCATACAAGTAATTATGCGTCAGTAAAATATAGGACGATGATGTGTTATACCTACCATGACTTTAACAATTCTCGAAATTACTGGCTAATGTATAATAGTTTTATGGCAAAATATTTCGTAGCATTTTTGTATAGAAGCACTACATCTGTTTGTTTAACTTAATCTGACAATTACATATACCTACCGTGAACTGCTTGATTCTTTTAACATCTTCTCTAATTAATAATATAGATGTAATACTGACTATAATATGTCAATGTACCCGTGGCGAAGGGTGACTTTTGGAAAGAGATAGGCTGTGGAGATCTGATAAAAAGAGCACTCGTGTCAGGTTTACTTACGAGAAATAAGAAGATAGTAAGATATTACGTACACACTAAAATGACAACGACACACTAATTCAATGAAATTCAAAAACTCAGTGACGACATAAAATTGAGCGATGTGTTTAAATTACGTATTAGCAAAAATCATTACATAAAATCTCTTTTTATTTTTAAAAACAATCTACCTATGTATATTTATTAATATTCGATTAAAAGCCATAGAATTTTTTTTTTTTTAATTATTAATTCTAATCTAATTATTAATTATTTAGAACAAAGTGCAGTCATGACAACAATAGTATGGGCGAATTTTTTAGGCTCTGCGATAGGAGCTTACCTTATTTCATACAATTCGACAGACTGGCGAAGGTTGCGTGGCGTTAAGTCCATATGAAAAAAATTCAGAATTATTTCACTAATAATCCGACCTTTATTTACGTTACTGAAGATGGCGCGCTGTGTTATATTTTTTTAAAACCTTTGCAGATTATTTTGTAATAATACATCCAGCGCTAGAAATGGTAAAGTTTACGAACCGGAGCGCTCGAAAATTTTCTGAGGATGTTAACATGGTTATCAAATTTTATGGGTATTTTACAAACATAAGTGTGCTAGATTTTTTGTTATATTATGGCATATCTAGCTCAGACGGTCAAATTATTTTAACCACGAGACGGAGCGATAACTTTACAGATTCCACGAACCGGAACGGCGCTCCAGTACATTTCGAGCCCTGAATACATCCCTACATGTACGACATCTCTCGTTGGCAAAATAAATTATTTTTATAGAATATAAAATAATGAAGTGATTAGGTATATACATATTATATCAATATGCAATTAAAAAACATTTTTCTCAAGGTAGGCTTTAAATATTCGCCTAGTATGGAGTCTTCGCCACTGCAATGTACTTCACAATTTTCAAATGGTACCTAAGTTAAACCAATACCGTCAAACAGTATAAGGTTAGTTATTTAAATCAACAGGTATTTCGGACTTGGAAAGCTTAGAAAAAAGGGTCGTGAGAAGTACTCACGACATTATTATCTTGTATGAAACTAGAATTGCCACGCAGCGGTGTACAAAATAATTGGGGGAAATCCCCCCGTCTCCCGGCGTGTAGTCCCCCGGGGTGAGACTCTGGTGACAAGGGGCTTCGATTTTGATTACTGTAAAAAGCCCTTTCGCGACGAAACTGTTGAATACCAGTGGCAAAGGGTGGAAGTAGGCTGTTAAGATCCGGCATAATATAATAATAAGTGCACACTAAACTTAGTCAGTCATACGAATTTGTTTCCACCGAACTAAGACTACAAATTTAATTGTAGATAGTTTTGGTTAGTTTTTAAAATTTAATTACACCCTGCGTAAGCCAAGTCATAATAGAGACATAATAGGCAAAACATATTAATTTGTCGATCCATAAAATAGATTGTGGTTTGGTTTAGGCAGGGCATAATGGATTTAAAAAACTAACCGTACCAATCTATAATACATACCTATTGTGTATTCTTAATTCAACGAAAACAAATAACTATGACAAAAAAATTATGCGTTATTTTTGTCCGATCGTCCAGAGCATAGTACCTAAACGATGAATGTTTGGTTTTAGCATGGTTTATTATATTTTTTTAATTCAACCACCACCATTGTATTTTTAGTTTAATGAAAACAAATAATTAGTATTACTGACAAAGTGTGCACTATTTATTTACTCCTACCCTCACCTTTCGCCACTGTGATCTACATATTATAATATTATGTAGCTCACTATCTACCAAGCCGTAAATATGCAGCCAGTGCCTTTAGACCAGGGGGGGGCAAACTGCGGCCCGCCGGGTATTTTTTTGCGGCCCGCCATCATTAATTGTACTTCTGATTACGAATAACTTTTTTTTATATATTTTTTTAAAAATATTGACAATAGATTAAAATTTCAAGAATTTCTTGTTTCGTAAATGTATTATCTCAGTACGTCTTCCTTGCGTCTCGTCTCACACTATTTTCTACGTTGAACATCGATTTCAATAGATATTGATAGTGTGCCGACAGAGCTACAACTTGAGATTATTGATCTGCAGTGTGACACTGATTTAAGAGAATTGCATCGTCGTGAAGAAATCTCCAAATTTTACAATGCCCTTAATTCAGACAATTTCGACCAACTTAAAGATTATGAAAGAAAAATGTTCGTTATTTTTGGATCAACCTATATATGTGAACAAACATTTTCGATCATGAACCCACATGAACCTCAATAAAAATTCTTTTCGATCAAATATCTCCGATGCCCATTTAGAAGCAGCTTTGAGAATATCAACTACAAAATTAACACCTGAATTTAAAGAAATGTTAAAAAATGTACATCAGTTTCATTCTTCTCATTATTTTTTTGTAATGTTTATTTTTCGTGATAATAAATAGTGTATATCTAAAAATGGTATTTTACTTGCAGCCCGCCGCTCATTTTTAATTCTTGAATTTGGCCCTCCATCCAAAAAGTTTGCCCCCCCCCCCTGCTTTAGACAAACCTACGTCAGTATCGCACTCGACTTGATAAGATAGAAATGCAAGAGCCAGTAGCCATAGAATAAAATGTTAAGGCAGTTTTTTTATGACTTAATGACAGTAAAACGTGAGAAATACAATATGCCCCTGAATGTACTCACATATTACCAATATTGAAAGCGCGTTTCAAATTATAGATAAAATTAAATTCACTTGTATAAGTATATGTGTAAATAAGAAAATACTTAAATAGATAATAAATTTAAAAAAATATATAGAATGAATTACATCATTTTCATCCTAAAGCCGGAGTGTAAAGTTATGAAGCATATTCTCTAACTTTTAAATTGTCTGTTTTCAATTTGTGTTTGAGCAAGTGGCTAACATGCATTTCTCGTAAAAAAATATATGTTAATACAAACCTCCACTCTGTGGAGGCCCATATGCCCATATTAGGATCGGACATGGTAAATGAAACCTGTGAAAGATGGAACGAAATGCAAACCGAAAGACAGGCACTCAACGTTTATTATTAGACACATAGTGTTTTCCTTTTCAAATGTGTCAGTATCGTGAAGATAAGATGAAATTAGTGAAAAAGCTGATAAAAATGCAAATATTTCTGAACCACAGACAATCACTTCAATTCGTTATTTAATTCCACTTCCATACCAATTTCAATTTTATTATTAGTACAGCTAGGTCAAAAATTATTATACTTATTAAACTTATCACAATGAATTTTTTTAACGAAATTTACCATCTATTTTGAAAACACTTTTGAGAAATATATTAAAACCAATAGAAAAAATCTTTTTTTAATGCGACACCCAGCAGGAATCGAACCTGCGTCTCTCGGGATTCGCGCCCAAACGCATCGACCACAATGATACAGGCACTATATCTAATTGCGACGAATTTTAACTAATGACTTACAATACTCTCTGAAGCGCCTTCTAAATTGAGTTACTATTGGCAATCGGCTAATGGGTAATGTATTTTAAATTGAAGTAGGTACCTATTAATTACCTTAATTACTAACCGACGTCACGGATCACTCTAAGGTTTTTTTGTTGTAATTTGTTGTAATAATATAATTAACTATTTTTTTATTCAATGAGAATAAACATTCTTAAATCTTGTGAATTATTCGTTGAATAAAAAAATAGTTACTTACCTATCCATTTTAAAATTTTGTAAATTTGAAAAAGGTGAAAGCATAGATAGATGAAAGTCATAAACCGGCATTCGTTGAATATTGGAAATGAAGTTCTTTACGAAAATTTCAATATGTAATTAGTAATGTTATAGATACCGGTTTCGTCTAATTCGGCATTATCACGAATATAGGATGAAGTGGCCTTGAATTTTTTTATAAACGCGGTAAGCAACTTCCTATCTATAAGTAAAACAAATATAATAGCAATAGTTGGGTTGTTAGTATTATTTGTTTAACACTATAGCAGCTATAGTGTTAAACAAGTATAGCAGACCATGACACCCAATGACAGTAGTGTATAATAATCACAGAAACACCCAGGCTTCAAAGATTTATTTATCGTGATCTCACCGGGATCGAGACAAAAACCCCCGCATGAGAAGTCAGTGCCCACGCAATGGACTACGAATGCATTTGTTTCAATCAAGAAATAACAGTACCTACTTAATGAAATTGATCAGTTATTATTGTATAATATCTACTTACCTGTTGATTTATTTTCAATTTAATTTAGCTAGCGTGTAGATGTTTCCCCTGCACAATAGTCAGGAGGAGAAATTATAGCGGAAACTACACGGACATTTTTTTTTTTAAATTTAACTTTAAAAGTAAAAATATGCAGTTCATAAATAATTATTAGGTATAATGCCAACAATATTTTAAGGGTTCTACGAATAAAATTTGTTACCTATAAAAACAGGAAAAATAAATGTAAAAAAAATATATTTGTGACAACTTTAAATTGTACCAAATTTATTTTTTAAACGTTTCCCCAAGGAATTTCCTTACTATGCTTTTTATTAAATGTTAGTTCATTCTAAAATTTAAAAAAATGGAATCGAATACTGCATATTATACTGCTTCGATCGTTTATTCAAATATTTAAAAATGGAACGAAAAAAAATATTTATGGTTAGGTAGGTAGAGAAGTTTTTACTATAGGTAGATAGATGGTGACTTACCCTCCATAATACAAAGGTCACCAAACAAATCGATTGCGGAAACTTCAAACAGATTACACACAAAACACTTAAAAACTCGATCAAATTTACACCACCTTCTGCATTTTATAGGTAATCACGCAAAATAGAATTTATTCATATATTATAAAATACTTTCCAAAATAGTAAATATAATTTCCATGTCACAGAAATACAAATGTGTTTCGAAAAATAGTTTGTTTAAGAAATAAGATTATATTTTATTATTAAAAAAATGTCATTGTTATATTTGTAAAATCACCAAAAATACGTATTGATATGTTTAAACTGTCAAGTTTTGGGAGTCTCTAAAATACAGCCAATTTTTAATCATGTTTGTTCAATTCAATCACATTTGAAGCATATTCCTTGAATAAATGTATTAAATAGCTGTCATACGTCTCGAATTAAAGGGAAATAAAGTAGGCTGGATGTCAGTTGAATTATTATTAATCACGGATTAATTAAAATATGCGCGCCAATCGCGATAAGAAAATTGGAGGAAATTTTATCAGATTCACACAAAATAATATATACGCGCTTTGTAAGGTTCCGTGCAGCGAAATACGAAATTGGCGTCAATGTCAAAAATAGAACGTCTATGTGTGTGGGACACACGGATTCGGTGTGGCAATACGACAATTTAAATTTCCATAATATCGAATAAAATTCCCCGAAAGTCATCGGTGTAAAAAAAAAACATATTAAATTTAAATTACATGGATGTTCATCAACAAATTGTTCTATTCGAATCTAAAACTATTCATTCATCATAAGCACATATCCAAATGTGTTCTTCACGGGTTTAAGACCGTGCCCATTAAAGAGGAGCCATTTAGTTAGATGGTTGGACGTATTCAATACTTGAAACATAGCTTGCCTAATAATAGCAAAATTAATTAACATAAATAATAATAATAATTGTATGTTGACTGTTTTAATGAATATAGAAAGATTTATACTAAATACATGGCAGATTTTTTATTCAAATTAATCACAATAGTAAGAATTACAGATCAGAACATCTTTAAATAGTTATATGAAGATGATGTAGGTAGGTACTAATATATTGTGTTGTTTATTTGGACACATAATCGCCAAAATTGAGGGAATAATTGTCAGAATATGGCATCCCGAAAGTAAGGCATGCCAACGTACGAATATTATAATCAAAATAGCGCTATAAAAGAATCCATTGTGGTTGAACGTTTCAATGTTTTATTATACAAAGATGTAGAATAATGTCCCTAAAAGCGAAACACTGTATCTAAAAACTTTGACTGATGGTTTGGGATGAAATATGGGCTTCAGCAGGGTGACATTTCGGTGCGCGCCATTTTATCCGCCTGTTCTGTTGGCAACTCCGAACACCGCGACATACATTTTCCATGGCGATGAAAACGTGTCAAATTAATTGGCACACTTCCGTACGAAAACTGCAATTTAATACAACATTTCACTGAAAATTTACAATATAAATTTAGATAAATACGTCGTGGATACAATGTTGTATTTTATCCAGCCCAAAGACCGACTGGGTTGGGAGAATGGCTAACAACTATTATTTGCAAAAAAAAATCTGTTAATACAACCTCCACTACGTCCATATGCTCAGCTTATGATGGAACATGGTAACATCTATTTTTAATTCAACAATAAACTTCATTTTTTTATCTGTTATAAAATATGCATTCGTCAATATAACGTTATCTTATTGTTTTATGGATATTTTTATCATTTTAACGTCGCTTAAAAGTTCTCTTGAATTCTAAAAGAATATTTTTTTGTAATAACTCATAGATTTAATTTATTTTTCTTTAAATTAAAAATATCTATATTTTTAGAAAATATGAGCATAACTTAAATCATATTTATTTATATTTATGTGCGATTAAATAACAGAACAAACAATGGTAACCAATGCATTATTAATGTTTTATCAAATTCTATAATAATAATAATAACAGTTGTTGTGTCTCTCTCTCATAATATATATAAATTAATAACACGAATTAGTCTTTCTCTTCGTTGTGTACACCTGTCTTATTTTTCTTTCCGTATTTCACACAGATGAAGTCTTGAGCAATCGCTAATAATTACTTATATTATTGTAATAATTGTAGTACATACGAACATGTATCTACTAAATCTTCTTAAAAAATATATGTGGCTACAGATATTTGGCACACATTGCGGAATAAACAATCGTGCTGGTTAGTTCATGTGTGTATGTTAATGTTATCGCGAACGTAGGTACACACTAGGGATTCCAATCCAGGGATCCCGAGCTATTTTCGATACCTATGAATCCCGGGATTGATAAATATAATCCCGGGATTTCGGGATTGATTTTTTTTATCAATTTTCATGGAACATAAAATAAAAGCGAAAATATAACAGAAAAAATATTTTTAATAAAAAATAACTACATTAGAAATAAACTGAGTTTCATTTATATTATTTGTACCCATGTGTAAGTTGCCGATTCATTTTATTTTTTTCACATAAATTATTAAAAATGAGAAAGATTGGAAAAAAACAATGCTTCGCACTTTTAACAAAGTAATTCCACCATGATCTCATACGTTTTACGGCAGTTTCATATTTGGCTGACTAATTAGATTTATGAAGCGGAAAGGCCATAAGTACGCCATGATTATTTGCTTTACTATTTTAAATCTCGCTAATCCATTCATTAAGTCTTTACTATCAGAAACAGCAATCTCGCATTAATTCACATATTTATTATTTAATATTATTCACTCCATTAAACTTATGTATTTCCAAGATTGTACGTAGATATACAATATTAACCCTTAACACTCGAGTGCCGCCATATCGGCGGCATTAGAAGTTTCCCGTATTACTCGAGTGCCGCCGTAGCGGCGGCACCGCCTCTAAAGTCATTTTTTGTAATATTTTCAGAAATTTTTATAATGCGATTTCAATCAAGTTAGAATGAATAATAATAGGTTATTACATTTATCTGAGAAAGAAGTCGGCAAAAGAATACTGCGTGCCTAATTTCAACATAGTATTTTTATCGGAATCTTCTCTTTTTTTATTCGTAGGTCGTCGCTTGCAAGCAATGTTTTTTTGTCACATAAATTTTATTTATTGAACGTTCCCAGACTAGAGTGAAGTGTTTGTCACGCATGATTTTGAAGTGTGTTTATATTTTTTATTGGTTCTCGCTTGCGCAGGGGCGTCTCGTATAGTTTACAGTTTTATATTTGAATACTGTTTTTAATGACAATACTTACTAGTATATTATGCCGATTCGGAACCTATATAATGTGAAATACTCTAATGAGTCAAATGAAAATTATTACGTATCGATTTATTATTTTTTGAGAAATCTTTTGATAATGTGTACCGCACTGGGAATGAGTTGTTATGAGCCCGAAACTAATTTAGGAAATTTACGAGACAGCCGCTTATATTACAAGTGTATTTGAAGGCAATTCATTTGTATCATATTTACAGTCATAATGGACGATTTACACTTTATAGCCAGTTCTCTACATACCGCTATTTCATTACGATTCTGTGATAAGCCAGGATTACATATTGGAGATTGCTTTGTGAAATACCACACAATGAAGAATTATAAATAAACTAAAAATAAGTACAGTATATTCATTATAAATTTATTTTACAGAATAAAAAAAAAAATATTTTTTTTACATTTTTTTCACCAATTAAATGTTTTATATTGAAATTATGCTTTGTGCGGGAAAAAGTCTCGAGTGGGTGGTATGTACCTATAAAAAAAATTTCGAGTGGAAAAGGTTTTAACAATAAATGTCTTAAATATTATAAATTATACTAGATTTATTTTTGACCGATTTTATCAATGTTATGTGTAAATATAAAAATTGAATATTAACAATGGAAAAAATGCAAATCCCGGTACCAGTCCTCGGATCCCGGGATTGTCAAATTGTAATCCCGAAATCCCGCGATCACAATTTTGGCTCGGGATTGGATTCCCTAGTACACACTTATACTTCAATGACTTCTTTCACATCAATACATGGTTTGTATACGAAAGTATTTCAAGATATTATATTGAAATTAAAATAATGTGATGGTCAAGTTGAGTTAAGGAGTTAGGCGAACATAATAATTAATATAAAAAATATAAAAATAATATAATTATATTATAAAGCAACTATGCCAATTATTAGTGACACTTTTCATTACAACCGACCTACATTCGATTGAATGGAGGTGAAAGGGAGACAGCAAAACCATTTCCGGCTGTGCGTGAGCAGAGGGGAAATAAGGCACGTGCGAGGGCGACACCGCTATACATTTTCGTGAACGCTGACAGAGTCAGCTATATCAATACAGAGTGCATTCGTTAAAACCGGAAAAACTACCCTCGGTGTTGGCGGGAAATTTTTATCTTGCTTGATAAAGATAACGTCTCATTAGAGCGGTGCTTGCCTAACATATCACAGGTACATAATACCTATCAATTATGTTATGTTTTTAAGATACAATATTTTAAGGAATAATTCATTTTTCTTGTGACATCTTTTGGGCTAATACAGACCGACAAACACCGCAAACAATTTCATAAATTGTTTGTAAACTTTTTCCGTTACACGCGTACACAGCAAAGAGATTTGGTGTCAATTATATGTAGGTACCTATCTACGTCAGTTTTGGCTCACTTGCATCATAGCAATATCAAAATCCCATTGACTGAAAATCGTTCCATACTAATCACTCGACGCCTCATTGGGTGCATACTGTTTAATACCAACACGCCGACCAATGAACGACCACGAACGCTTTAGAAACCGTCAGAAATTGTGTACGCATCAAATCAATGTGAAATTAGCTAAAAGCATTATTATGTTAAATCAATGGTAGACAAACACTTACTTGAAAGTCAAAGAATCTCAACAACCGTACACATTGCTATTAACATCGTAAAATTTGCGCGCTTTAATCAACGCAATAATCCATGAAACCACGTGTCACTACTTCCGGACGAAGGCGGAAATTTTGGGTTGGCACCCGGGTGGCAGACACCCTTGGGGTGGCGAAACAAAAAGAAACGTGACTAATTATAAACAGAAAGAATAATAATTCTTACCTCTTGTAGAACGATGTCTTGCTTTTTGGTAGATAGGTTGAGATATCTTTCTTGACTTTGGCAGAATTTAGCTGTTTTCTTATCGAACTTCTTCTTTCCTTCCTGAAAAATAACATATAGACATTATTATTTAATATTTACATTCAAATAAAATATGTTGACGTACGTATATTTAATTTTTATAAAAAATAGTAACTTAAAAGTGTGATCCTAATCTAACGTAGTAAGGCATATACCTATATGTATTGCACCCCCACTAGTCTCAGAAACTTTCAACTTCACATAACCGAACTGGGGTTAAAAAGGAAGCTTTAGTAAAAACATACCTAACAATGTTTCAGTTCGTGGATTGTATGCGTACTAATACGTACGAATACCAACGAATACGCGCTCATCGGCTGCCAGGTATTTAGTACGGCTCCCCATCCGCACGCACACCATCAACCAACCGAATCATTGTTTTGTTTTTACTGTACATTGCTATGGCAATTTCATAAGGCGCATCTCGTAATATAATACTATGCATCAAATATAACACTTATAATAATTTACATGTTATAATATTGATCAGTAAGTACGTATTGTACGACAACATCTTCTTGGCTACGCTTCTAAGCGCTGCTGTCTACTAAATGGGAGGAGCTTGTTAGTTTATAATGGAATTCCGGGTAAAAATGGGTGGAGCACGTTAGTTCACAGTTTTAACACGTAGCCAAAAAGATGTTGTCGTACAATATCTAAAAACATTCAAATGAATATTAGATAGAGACTTATCATTGAAATACATAATTTAAAAAAAATGAGAATACACATATTCCAAATGACTGGGATATTATATTTAATTCACATTAGTCATAAGTGAGCCGATAGCTCAAATGCGAGAGCGGTCATCCTGACAGTGAAAGGATGGAGATTTAGAGTTCCAATAAGTCAGCATTTTTTCCTAGTACTTATTCCGTGTGTGTTTTCTGAGGTTTTACAAAAATGATGTGCCTATTTTCAATAATAAGTACGTATCAAAAATTCTTAACTAGGTACATAAATGTGCATATCAGTGGCGAAGGTTGGAGGTAGGCTGTTATGAAGATACGATATAAACAGTACACGCTAAACTTTGTCAGTCAAACATATTTGTTGGCATTGTACCAATACTACAATGTGTGTAAAGTGTTTGTTAGTTTATAAAAATCAATTAAAGCCTGCCTTCCTAATCCAAGCCATAATAGATAATAGTCAAAAATATTTGTTGATCTATAAAATATCTAAAATTATGCCATTGAACTATACATAATTTTAGATATTCTATTGATAGAAGATAATTTTATATCGATTATGGTTTGGTTTAGGCAGAACTTTTAAAAAACTAACTTATACATACTATCTGTAATAATATGTATTCTTAATTCAACGAAAACAAATAAATGACTAAAAAAGTGTGCACTATTTTTGTCGGATTGCCCATAGCATAACTACACTATTACGGTTTGGTGGGATAGGGTTGAATTTAATTTTAAAAACTAACCAGCACCATCTGCAAATTGTATTCTTAGTTCGATGAAAACAAATAAATATGACTGACCACGTTTAGTATGCACTATTTATGTCAAATCTTAACAGCCTATCTCCACCCCTCGCCGCTGGTGCATATTCGGTATAGAATAAAAAATAATAATTTAAAAGAAGACTTTTTAAAATATGACTTAGTCGAAGTTTCTTATTCAATCATTGAAATTGAGTTCACTTACAATATTATGTCTAATCTAAAGATCTAATAATTATATTTGTAATGTATTGTATGTAATAAGCTATTCATAAAATTTCTCACCTTGACGGCTCCAATGTGGTCCTTCCGAAATTTCTCCAAGGGTTGAATTATTTGGTCATATGCCCTGCCGAGCTGCAAAAAAGAATATTATGTATATTATAATCTGATTATTATTTTGATAATTAGTACATTATTATATTTATTAACGTATAGCCTCAGTATCAAAAATAAAGGTTTCGGTTTAAACTACCGAGATCTCAATTTTTAAAAGTATGATATTAAATGGCAAGTATAGCAGGTATGTTTTATATTTAAAATAGAAACACTTCCGGTTTAGTATTTATTCATAGTTCACAGAGATGTAATCATTGTTGTTTTCTTAAATTTTATTTCTTTTGTATAAAACTATTTTTGCTTTCTTTTTTTCCTCCACTTTGTTTTTTCTGATTTTCCTAACTGATTACTTGTAATTTTTATTCTAAATGTCATGTTGTGAACGTCCTGAATTGATAATTTGTTATGTACTCAACGTGTCTTTTTCAAATAAATAAATAAATAAATAAATAACAGAGAATACTTCAAACTTCAAACGGTACACGAAAATAAATTAACAAGATAAGATAAATCGCTCAACCAAATAACAAGATAAACTTTCCAAATAATTAGTGTAGATCAGGTAGGTATCACATTTGATAACTAGAAACCACACTTATCACTAGAAACGAATATCGATGGTGTAAGGTGCTTAGATTCAAAAATAGAGGACCTGTATCATACGTATGATCAAAAGGGTCAGAGCTAATCAGACTAAGCTGACTGGCTGTAAGACTGTGAGATAAAAATTACAGAGTTAACATCCTCATCCATCTACATAGCGCCTGCGGCGTCTAGTCAATTGGCAGCGCCATCTATGGGTCTCTTTTCGAAGTCACGCTGCTACACAAGTAAATACAACTGTACCTACCTAGTCATCTCAGGATGTCTACAATATATTGTTCGAAAAAACGAAATCATATATTTATAATAATTCACAAAATATAAGAATGTAACATTCTAATTATTGAACATACATAATTTTGAAAACACTTCTGACAAAAAACATTATAACCAGTAGAAAAAATCTTTTTTGATAAAAGTAAGACACCCAGCAGGAATCGAAACTGCATCTCTCGGGTTTTGCCCCCATACACATAGACCACTATGGTATCATCATCATCCGGGGTCAATCCACTGCTGGATGAAGGCCTCCCCAAGCTTTCTCCAACTCTCTCGGTCCTGTGTCGTTCGCTGCCACGTATTTCCGCCGAACTTTACCAGTTCGTCAATCCAGCGGCTTTTAGGGCAACCCTGTGGCCGTTTCGTACCCCTTACCATTGGATGACGGCATTTGTCCAGCGGCCGTCCTTCCGGCGAGCAATGTGCCCCACCCATCTCCATTTCAGCTGTTTGGCAACGTCTATTACATCGCGTACTCTTGTCTGCTTCCTAACCCATTCGTTTCTCTTAGGGTCCTTTCGCGTGATGCCCAACATGCACCTCTCCATGCCTCGCTGTATGACTCTTAGCCTTTGGACATCTCTCGTGTTGAGGGTCCACGTCTCGCAGCCATACGTGAGCACGGGTAGCACACATTGGTTGAACACCATACGCTTAAGACATAATGGTAGGTCACTCTTGAAGATACTATTCAGACGTCCGAAAGCACTCCATCCCAGCTTTGTTCTTCGAGCAATTTCATCGTGCATGCTTCCGTCTATGGACACCTGCTGTCCGAGATAGACGTAGCTGCTGACTTGCTCGAGTTGGGTGCCAGAAATACAGATAATCGCAGGGTCCGAAAAACAGTTCCTCATCACTTTTGTCTTTGAGACATTTATCTTTAGACCGACCGTTTGACTGACATCCGCGAGTTCTTGCATTCTACCTTGGAGGTCTTTCGGGTCTTGTGAGACTTACTATGCTATAGGCGTACCTAATACTTAATTGCGAAAAATTTTAACTAACTCTCTAGTTGAGTGAATAGTAACTCAATTTGTAAAGCGCTTGAGTATTAAGAGCCATTTGACAAACATCTGACTAACACAGACTTAACGATCTACAACAGTAGTGAGAAGAAGGAATAACAAATATCGGTCGCGTTTATCGACTGTGCACAACCGCCGTATACAAACTAGGCCTTTAGTCCGGAAGTCGACAGAGGTTCAAAGATGTGTTTGAACTGAAACTAACGATTAAATCCTAGGTGATATCGGCAGGTTAACCCTCCTCGAAAACTACCCATTATGAATAAACTACTGTTTGTTATAAGTAATGGACAACGCACTCAGTACAGTAGCTAGCAAGTAAATTCAAACGTAACATTCGCACGTGCATAGGTAGGCGTCACGCAATATCTATTATGCGATATCACGCATCGGGAATTTATAGCAATATCACCTTTATTGTAATGGCGTTAAAACAGTGTTTCTAGTATAGATGTTCGTTTGAGCGAACCCGTTCGAACCGAACCATTCGGCAGACCCGACAAGAAGCATCGAGAATTTATAGCAATATCACCTTTATTGTAATGGCGTTAGAACAGATTATGCCATTCGGCAGATCCGACAAAAAAGTGAGTATCATTTTTTTCCCAGATGCTTCGTCCATATTAATGTCATTGGAAAAAGGTTACTGAAAATAAAAATTTACAACAATAACGGAACCCAGTACTGTTTCGTCCAACGATAAGCAAATTGTTATCGCATATAAGTAAGTATATTGTGGTTAGCAGCACAATAAAGTTATCGAAGTAGCCTACTTGCTTATCTGTAAATTTTGTCAAAATAGTTTACTTTACGTTCTAAGTTATAAAAATGGCATACAATTGTGTGCGAAATCAATATTATAATATGTAACTGACGCTGAACCATTGATTTGCATTAGTGAATTATCTCTCAAATAATACGACAATAAATCTCTTTTTAAATAATCTTATGATCCCCATACTGCCTGAGGTGGGAATGGGATATTCTTTTTAAAGTACGTATAAGTACCTAACGTCTATTTATTTTTGAATTCCGTGGCGTCCAGTTGTCCCGGCGCCAAAACGTCCTAGACCCGCTTGAGGTACATATGTGTGCATGGCTCCAACAAAGGGAGGAAGGGGCTGACAGGGCTCCAGCCTGGGGGCCCAGCGTGGCGGTTCGACAAGTTGTGAGAAACACATACTTACCACAATTTTGTTCTATTAGTAAAAAAGTCGTCTCCGGCGCTTTGTCGCTTAATAAATATTAACATTTTAAACTATGTACATAGCAGTACACTCGAAGTAATCCGCCGCACGATTATCCGACAACTACTATATCCGCCGTCAAATTTACTAGTTGAAAGAATAAAATCAAGTTCTATAATTCGTCGATATCCGATTGTCAAACTCAGTAGTTCGCCGCGTACAAGTAAGTACACAACGCAGATGAGACATTGAAGTTAATCCCTCCAAACCAAAACCCGCCACGCACCACCCGGTCTTAATCGAGCGTATCACGTGGCCCTACATTGGCGATGTGAAGCATCTAGTTAGTTTTAGGCCGGGAATGCCCTAGGAGGAGATACCCAGGACTAAGGTTGCTACGCTCAAAGTGAGGTCTGACTGAGTTTAAAGTTACTTTCTAATGTAAAGTGCCGGGAGAGAAGAGCACAAGGGAATTATGAAAATAAAAATGATTCTAGTGTATATAAAACAAAATAATGAAGCTAATCATACGGACAGCAAAAATTATGTGAAGAGATCTTCACGCCCGCATTAAGACGCCGCAAATTTTTTAAATGCAAGATAATTGGCCTTAGTAGCAACCAAGTCGGACGGCCCGATGGGCCCAACAGCTGGTTGGATCGACCTGAGCATCTCCTCCCGTTCGAGCACATTCTAAGACATTCCCAGAGGATGTGGTTGGCATCCTGAATCTCCCCTCCGCATGGACATGTCGGACGGCTTACAAGTCCAAGCTCAAAGAGCTTGCCAGCGAACCCACCGTGTACAGTCACAAATTGACTGGTGTGATGGTCAGGAGTCAGATATTTGGTTATCTCCAATCGCCATTTAATATTTGGAAAAAACATATATGTGTGCCGGCCCTTGGTTGATTCATCCCACCGTCCGAGACAGATGAGACAGGTTTATTTTGGAAACTTCTCCTTCGTAAAACGTATATTAATCGCGGAGAAAGTAATGTACCAGGGAGGAAAGTGCCCAAGGACCGCATCAGAATTGAAGACCCCATGGTAATAAGTTGATAACTAATTTTTTTGTCAAAAATGAGTTAATATGCTGACTTAACTAATTATTGTATGCTCTTTCCAAGGAAAACAAATTCAAAACTTGAAAATGGGTATAACATGTTCAAATCATTGGGATGAATATGTTAACTACACTTTTTTATAAAAATCAAATCAGTTACTAACGGGAAGAACATGTTAATTACAATAATAAAATGTTCATGCCATTATTCTAGTAATTAACAAGTTATTGCCGTTTAATTCGATTGAAATCTCGATGGCTAACACATTTTACTCTGGCGTTAGTGTATGAATGATTGTTAGGTGTTCGCATTTTACCAGTTTCTTATTTTCTTTCATTCTTGGTAGTATTGACCTGTGACCCTGATAACTATCTTAGACGGCAATACGGAGGAAGCTAATGGATGCCGATATTGAGACCAGGCAATTTGACAAGCGTCTGCGATCTTGAACATCGAAACATGTGGCATTTACAGTCTATCTCTTGGAATAACAAAAACATTTAATACGCTGTTACCAAGTGCCAAACCGTTGACACACAATATTATCATTATTGAACGTGTGGCGTGGGTGAATCCAATACGAATTCAAATTTAAGACAGGGCGGACACGTTGCCGGGCAATGTTGCTTTATGGTCATGGCCGGATATAGTAAACGAAACGCATTAAGAGTTGCGTTACCATTCGTGTTAACGGCGCTATATTCGCTGGTGGCGGTCAAGGACGAACGCTTCCGGAATGCTCATTCGATAATATTATCAATGTTTACTTTAGTAAACTGGACCTATGTAGTCCATAGGACATCAGACGACCTTCCCGGTTGATACGGAATGGCCTAATTGTATTATACACACCAGATGTATGGCATGGCGGTGACCGGACAAAACAGAACATGACAAAACAGAACAGTGACAAAACAGAACAGCCAGGGGAAAAATGAAACATTAATTTTTGTTGAATCTATTTAGGTTAGGTTAGGTTAAGTCATTATTTCGTTGTAACTAGTCACCCAATCATTTTGAACATATTATATTGATTAAGATGAGATATCCTAAGCTTTCCGGCAAAGTCTTGTTTATTTGAGGTTTTCTAGCGATTAGGAATGCAGAAATTAAGTATATAATTTGATTTATTATGGCGTATTGAAAATCTGTGCTATTAAAAATCTATCAACATAATAGAGATAAGACAATTTAAATATTAAATTTAATTTTTTCCTGAAAGGTCATAGTTATATTTATCGTTGTTCTGTTTTGTCACTGTTCTGTTTGACTTCCCTAGGCAAAGTGCCACCCTCAAAACAGATTTGAAATGTTGTCCTCTTTTATTTTAAATTTCATATTGTCTGCAAATTCGTTAGGTACCTACTTAATTACCTACTTTCTTGTGCGATTAACTGTCATAACAATGTGTTTTAAAATAATTATGTTGTCAGGATTTTTTAGGCTTTAAATTATTTTTAAAACAAAGATGTCGATACGTTGATGCATATATATATTCAAATTTACCAGAATATCAGGATTGGAAACTACACCACGTGAGAGCATGCCTTGAAGGAAGGAAGCATGCTGGAAAATAGTCGTTTAAGAAATAATCAAAAGGAAAATAGTTATATCGAAGAATTTTCTTCTAGACACGCTCGAAAACAAGCTTATACGAAACCACACAAGGACTCCAGATAATGGACCCAAGTACTAACGACATGTAGAGTATACGTAAAATATTTAGATTCTTGAATGGCTTAACTTGTCTCATGACATGATGCATACTAGAAGCTTGCTTGCAAGTTTAACTTGTGGAAGTGATGTGTAAGTAGAAAGATAATCGTGAGTCAAACAATATGCCAAGATCTTTGATCTCAGATTAATGCTTCAGTAAGCTGTTTAACATAATATTATAGTTGTATAGAGATACTTGGAAATCTTGATTTGACTGATTCTAATACACATTAATTGGCAGTATTAAATTGAATTTGCGTGCGTGCTACCTGTGCTTCTGTATGTCTGTGAGACATAGCATCTTACTAAGCTACAAAGGTCTCAGGTTTTGAGCTTTGAGAATCGATGTCTTCGCCGAATCTTAGGGGAACATTAGTACGACCGTATTACAAACACCCGAGTTCGTGAGTGGACACAGCAGCCCTCGGTAATTTAGGTAATCACGCAGAGACGCTGCACGTGGCTGGGCCATGTGTTCCGGATGCCGCGTGTTACGAACACCCGAGTTCGTGAGTGGACACAGCAGCCCTCGGTAATTTAGGTAATCACGAAGAGACGCTTCACGTGGCTGGGCTATGTGTTCCAAAGAGTGCGAAACTTCGTACCCTTGTACCACAGCCTCAAGGGTACCGTCGTCGCGGCCGGCCCTCCCTCATCTTGCAGCGGTGCTATAAAAGCGATCTACGCGCTGCAGGTCTATAATGACGGAAGGCGTAAAAGTTGGCGATCGAACGAGGGAAATGGCGCGAACGTGTGCTTGCCCTTTGCCCCAATGCTGACTCGTGACAGGGTGAAAGAAAAAGATTAAATTAAAGTTTTTTTTCAAAGAAATTTCAATTGATTTTTTGTATTGTGTTAACTGTCAATTCATGGTGAAACTGTATTGTATTATTGATTAATATTAATAAAACGATTTTTTTTTTGTACTTATTCCCCTTTTTTATTTAATAATTAATTTGGAGCGGTTTTATCTACCTCAAAAAAACATTTTCAGTTGAAATGGAATAAGTACATACAAATTTTTCGTTTAATTAATATTAATAAATAAAATTTCAATTGAAAAGAGATTATTTTGTAATATGTGACAATCCAGCTCGCAGCGAATTGTCGCATATAATTTTAAATCGTCTGCAAAGAGTAAAAACTGGATTCCATTTATGACATTCACAATGTCATTAAAGAAATAATAAATATCGGTGCTATAAAAATTGTCTTTCTTAGAATCGTTTTAGCAGATGAAACAAAATGAGATCGCAATCAAAGTAACGTCGCTACTCTCCTTGTATAGGTACAATGGCAGTAACATTGCAGACAAATGATACCCGTCTCATGATCTGTCACTTAACAATATATATTTTTAAATCGAGCGAATGGTGATGATGCTAATTGAGGAGCCGAATGTCGGGAGCGAGAGAGCAGAATGATGCAGTGAATAAAATATATAATTCAAGGCCGATTTCATTTGAATAATTAAAACAATTTGACAAAATGTATGTAGGTATCATACAGCACATTATTTGCGTTACGGCATTTGCATTGTGCCAATTAAAAAAAACCGAGAATTATAAATAATTTATGTATAGTGCGATATTTATATTGAGTCTTCTACGTCACCACGGTCGTTTCTGGAACTAAAACCCTCCTCCTGCGTTTACTTTTACTGCTACTACATTCAATTACAATTATTCAATGTGTGTTCGATGTCGCGTGGAGTTTTATTTATATATTAAAACATCTAAACTTTTGCGGAAGCAGACGAATGGCATTATTTCAAGTACTGTGAGGAGGAGAAACAGGAAAGAAAACTTTTAATTCGTCTCAATAGTGCCAGAGACATATAAGAGAATATGCTATGAAAAGTATTAGCGCGCAAAACCCAAGTGACGTAACAGTACCCGACTCATGGCCCCCACAAGGGGAGGATGGCAGAGCTCTAGCCTGAGGACCCGGGCTTAGGAAGGGCCCGGCGTGGTGGATCAATCAGTTGAGTGAGATAAACACATTTCTCAAATTGACTCTAATAGTAAAAAAGTCACCTGCGGCGCCATTTCACTTAATGAATACCTATTGATATGTTACGCCAAATGTGCGAAATTGACTATTACATGAAATGGGCAAAATTTTGCCTAAATCATGAAAAATGCAAGCCTTATTCATGAATTAGACAAAATATCTGCCGAGTGCGTGAATTCGGCAGTAATTTTTCTGCCTATTGACAAATAAGAATAATGAGATAGTAGCGCTACGGTGGTGTTTTTTGCAGCTAAACTAAATGTGTCAAATGCTCATGCATTGGTCAAAATTTACGTATATTATCTATGGTCAAAATAGATGGTCGCGCTCCGGTGGTGTTTTTTGCAACTAATCAAACTAACCAAATGTGTCAAATGTCATTGATTATAATATAAAAATATACCAATCAATAACTACAATGACGTTTATATCCATTTACTATGCGCAAAAAAAATTAGATTATGATAACGAAAGAATTTTTTTAAAAGGTATTTTCGCGATTTGATTCGTGCTTGGGTATCAATCGTGCAATTGTCGATTGTATGTTTGTGATAGTTTGTTGACACTTGTTAGCTAACCTCAAAATGGACATGCAGTTGAATTCAGAATTACAAAACCTAACCTAATAATAATAATATAATATTATGTCCAATTATAACTAATAAAACCATCCGTATTAAATTTACTTTTTCTACTGTCATGTTAACAGTTTAAGAATTCCATACCCTGCCGAATTCACACACTCGGCAGATAATTTGCCTAATTCATGAATAAGGCAACGGGCTTGACTATTAGATGAATTAGCCAAAATTTTGCCCATTTAATGTAAAAGTCAATTTCGCACATTCGGCGTAACTGATATAAAAATATGTTTGTAGATGTTTGATGTGATATTATGATGATTGATACGAGGGTGGGTCAATAATTCCTTAGAAAAAAGCATTAAAACACTTTTTATTTTTGTATTTTTTTTTTATTTCTCAACATAATCTCCTTGGAGCTCAATACACTTGGTTAGACGTTTCTCAATTTTTTTTTAAACCGTCAGAAAAATAAGTTTTCGGAAGGTCCTCAAAATAAGCATTTGTCCGATCGATGACTTCTTCATTTGAAAAAAAACGTTGTCCACTTAGCCATTTTTTTAAGTTTGGGAAAAGGAAAAAGTAACTGGGGGCTAAATCTGGCGAATACGATGGGTGGTCGACCAATTCGAACTTCAATTCTTCAATTTTAGCCATTGATCGTAAACATGTGTGAACACGGGCATTGTCCTGATGAAAGAGGATTTTTTTCTTGTTTAAATGAGGCCGTTTTTCTTCAATTTTGTTTTTTAGCTGGTCCAATAAAGATGCATAATAATCCCCTGTTATTGTTTTTCCTTTTTCCAAATAGTCAACGAAAATAATTTCACGTGCATCCCAAAATACAGTAGCCATAACCTTACCAGCTGATTTTACGGTTTTCGCCTTCTTTGAACATGGTTTGCCTTCGCAATCCACTGCTTTGACTGTTCTTTCGTCTCGGGAGTATAGTGGTGTATCCATGTTTCATCTACAGTCACAAAGCGACGAAAAAAATCATCCGGATTGCGATGCATGAGCGACAACAGGGCTTTAGAGGCCACCACCCTATTGCGTTTATTGTCGACTGTGAGCAAACGCGGCACCCATCTTGCAGAAATATTTTTCATGCCCAATTTGTCATGTAAAATAGAAATGACGCTACCTTTTGAGATCCCTGTAACCTCAATTATCTCATTCAACTTTAATCTTCGGTCACTTAACACCATATCGTGGATTTTATTGATCATTTCTGGTGTAGTCACCTCTGCAGGACGTCCTGAGCGTGGTTCATCCTTTATTGATGTACGACCACGTTTAAATTCATTTAACCAGTTATAAATAGTTGCAAGTGAAGGAGCAGATATGCCGTGAACTAAATCCAACTCATTTTTTATTTCCTTTGCTGTTAACCCTTTTATATTAAAATGTTTAATAACAGCTCTAAACTCAATTTTCTCCATTTTCCATTTTTCCATTTTCCACAAGCAAATTTTTTTTTTAAATGTACGAGAAACACACAACAACCCGACCGATCTGATTGAAACTTCGCAGCATACTGAATCGGTAGTGCCGCTGCATGAAAACAAACCGCTTACAGTACTAGTCGCGCCACCTGTCGGCTTTTCTAAGGACTTATTGACCCACCCTCGTATAATTAAATGATAATTCACATGTAGCATTATATTTTACACTTAATTATTTTTAGTGTGTTGTTTCCTGTCTAATAAAAGTGACTATTTATCGAACATGGTAGGGTCATATGTTACTTGGTTACCACAAAATTACGCTATCAGTGATCTATAATAAATTATGCTTTGTACCGATAACTCAATAATTCAAATGAATTTATTTAGACACGGAATGTCCTTAATTTTACCGCGGAATACCATTTTGGTAACGCTACCGTAGAACATCACATTGCCGTTAGGCATAAAGCCCACCAAAAAAGCGTTCGGTGCGCTCACTACCGAGTAGGCCCCCCTATGTAATAAGGGGCTCAAGGAGCACAAAATAATTATTATTATCAGCGTCTCTCATAACAAAGCAATAAAAATATTATATTATTTCTCGGGGCTTGTAATTACGCAATAACTAAACATTGAAGTTAAATTCCCTCCACCAAACCCGCCCCGCACCACACTCGGTCTTAATCGAGAGTATCACGGGACCCGTCAATTGGTGATGTGAAGCATCTAAAAATTGGCCTGGGAGTGTCCTGGGAGAAGGTGCCCAAGACTTAGGTTGCTACGCTCAGAGTGAGCTCTGACTGAGTTTACTGAGTTTACTCTAATTCAAAGTGCCAGGGAGAGAAAAAGCACATAGAAATTACTTAAAAGAAAATGAAGCTACTTATTTATTATATCAAAGAACGAAGCTAATCATACAGGCAGCAAAATTTATGTGAAGAGATCTTCACGCCCGTAGTAAGACGCCGCAAATTTTTTGAATGCAAGATAGTTGGCCTTAGTAGCAACCAGGTCGGACGGGCCGATGGGTCCAACAACTGGTTGGACCGACCTGAGCATCTCCTCCCGTTCGGAGCACATACTCAGACACTCCCACAGGATGTGATTGGCATCCTGTATTTCCCCTCCGCATGGACATGTCGGACGGCTTGCAAGTCCAAGCTCAAAGAGCCTGCCAGCGAAACCACCATGGCCAGTCACAAATTGACTGGTGTAATGGTCTGGAGTCAAATACTTGGTTATCTCCATTCGCCACTGTATGTCTGGAAAAAACGCGTATGTGAGCCGGCCCTTAGTAGATTCGTCCCACTTTCGCTGCCAGGTCTTAATGGCCGCGTCAAGCGACATGAGTCTAATTTTGCGCTTCAATAGTGCTAATCCCTCGCCGGCTTGTCGAGGGGGGGGGACGAGATGAAAATCACCAACGTCAGCCTCCTCACCTTTGAGGAGCAGCATTGAAGCGCCGCTGACCTGAATGTGCAGGTCAAGTGGGAGAATACCGGCCAGGACCGGGAGCGCGTCAGTTGAGGTTGTACGGTAGGCCTTGGTAATGGACAGGAGCACGCTGCGCTGTCCTCTTAAAAGAGAGGCTCTAAGTTTGACACTCTTGGGAATGCGCGGGCACCAAGCGCTGGCGCCGTAAGCCGCGATTCCCATAAAAATGGCGCCGTAGGCGATCTTGAGCGCCCTTACTCTTAAGCCCCATCCTTCACCAGCCATGCGGCCGACCCTCTGGAAGGCCACCCCAGCCTTGTGGACTTGGGTTTCGGCATGGTGTTGGAAATTTAGCATGGTGTCCATCTTGACGCCTAGATAGGTGACGATCTTCGACACTTTCACTCTCGTGTCACTGAATCGGACTGTGGGTGGTCTCGAGCAGTTCAGTCGTCTCGGTCCTTTGAGGACAATGGCTTCTGTCTTGGAAGGTGCGAATGATAGTCTATTTAGTTTACCCCAAGCCTCAATTGATGCTAAGGCTTCGCCAACAGTGCTCTCAATCTTCGCCCTGCTGTCGGCCTCGACCAACAGCAGCGCATCGTCTGCGTAGGCAATGACAGTACAGTCGGTTGGAAGCGGAATTCTAAGGAGATCGTCGAAGAGTACGTTCCAGAGAAGGGGCCCGAGGACTGAGCCCTGGGGACATCCCATGCTGGTGTTTCTCTCTATTGTTGTTGATCCAACTCGAAACTCGATCGATCTATTCGTGAAGTAACTTTGAATCGACGCGAACAAATTTCCTGGTAGTCTCTTCAGCCGAAGCTTTCGAAGTATAAGAGGCCAGGACGCACTATCAAACGCACCTGCAATGTCCAGGAAAACTCCTAGGACGTATTTACGGCGAGAATTTTCAGAGATGGCAATCACGTTCCTAATGGCGTCGACTGTTGATTTGCCTCTTCTGAATCCAAATTGCTTATCGGAAAGCGGCGAGTGTGTCTCCAGGTGGGCTTCAATCCTGTGGCACAGTAGCTTCTCCAGCACTTTGCCCAGGGCGGGCAGGAGTGTTAGAGGGCGGTAGGCTTTGGGGCTTGACGGTTCTCGGCTGCCAGCTTTGGGGATTACCTTAAGTAAGCCCCTCTTCCAGCAGTCGGGGAACGTGCCGCTTCTGATGCAGTCACTGAAGAGGGCTGTAATCTCTGGCGCGGCGATGGCCCATGTGCGTTTGACAAGTAAGTTGTCAATGCAGTCCGGGCCCGGGGCCTTGCCAGCAGTCAACGTGCGCATGATTTGGTTGATCTCCTGTTCGGAAGGCAACGATGAATGATCCGTGTCGATTGGAAGAGAAGCCTCAAAGCGGGTCGTCCTCATGGCGTCATCATCCCTGGACTCATCATCCAGAGGGATGAGAGCCTCGAGTAGGACCGCAGCCGTTTCAGACTCGGTACTGGTGAATCCGCCACCCGGTTTCTCGATGCCGCACAGGAGGCTCGTCGGTCTGAGTCCCAGCCTCAATGCACGGCATGGAGGACCCCAGGGGTCCGAACCTCCCTCAATGGTAACGAAATTACGCCAGTAGTCTTTCTTGGCTTGAGTGATTGCTTTCTTGTATTCCGTTCGGGTGAATTTGGCCATGGTTGCAAGGGGATCGATGGAGGCAGGTGGTTGCTTGCGCAGGCGTGCACGTTGATGGACCTTGCGCGCTTTTCTGAAAAGATCACGCAGGCGCGAAACATGCTGCGTCCACCACGGCGACTGGCTTGGTGGCTTGGGCTTGCAGCGTCCGAGTGAAGCTTCGGCTGATCCGGTGATGTCTGCAGTCAGTCGTGAGGCGGCCGAGTGTACGTCTGGAAATCGGATTCTGGATGTCCTGTCAAGCTTTTTGGAAAGCGCCTCTTCAAACTTTTCCCAATTCCCGTCGCGGGTTCTAAACCGCGCGGGCGGAGTTGGGGAAACGTCAGAGCCGCCATCGTGCGAGGAGACAGAGGCCAGCTCAAAAGTGATCAACCGGTGATCACTCATGGAAGCGCTCTCATGGACTCTCCAGCCGCTGATTCGTCTCGCAACGGATTCAGTGGCCAGGGTGATGTCGATGTGGGTGCTTCCGGAGTTTGCGTGCGACACGAAAGTCGGCATGCTGGTGGGGTCGTTGAGGACGACCAGGTTGTGCTGGTGAACTAACTCCTCGATGGCGTCCGCGTCGCACAGGGGGATATCCACGGGCGCCCAGAGGGGGGATTGCGAATTTGCATCCGCACAGATGATGACATCCCTGCCACTAACTGCGCGAAGGATGCCGTCAAGCACTGATGCCACGTGTTCCTTTGTACTCTTAAAGCTGAAGTAGGCGGAGATAACCACCACGCTGCCTCCTCCGGGAAAGCTTATGTCTGCACACGCGACTAACTCAGTTGACAGGTGCGAGAGCGACAGCACGCCAAGGCGAGGGTCAAGAGCGAAAACGCAAGCCTTCGGCTCCACACCCCTGGCATTGACGACAAGACCCGCGCACCCGAGTCCCTTTTCAGTGACCTTGGGGCCCCTTTTAGAGGCCCAGTGGTACGGTTCCTGTACCAGCGCCAGAGACAGGCCTGTGGCCCGCATAGTCTCAATTAACTCCGCCGAGCCGGCGTCGCTCAGGTTGACGTTCAACTGAGCGAAGGTAATCATCGCGTGGCAGTGTAGTCCACCATAGCCCTTTCACGCAGCTCGGCGTGGAGCCTTGCTGGGCAATCGAGACTGCCGGTGGAGTGATCAGACGGCTGCTTGTGCTTGTAGCAGGCCACGCATTTGGGTGGGTTTCCTTTGCTGGGGCAGTCCTCGCGGTCGTGGCCGGAGATGGCGCAGTGGCTGCACGTCGGCGTTTTGCTGGTGCATCCTTTGGCCATGTGACCAAAGAGGTGGCATATATTGCACTTCACTACCCCAACGTAGTCCCTAAGAGGGAAGGATTCCCACCCCATGTAGAGTCTGTCCTCTGCAATAAGGGCAGTCCAGATGGCCGCCGGGGCGAAGACCACAAAGTGGCATCTGCCGGTTCTTGGCCCGGCTTTGTGGCTCAGTCTTATGTCCGCGTATGCCTTTTCTGGCAGGCCGGTCTGTTCACGGGTGGAGGTGAAGATGGCTTCCCGGAGTTGTAGTTCTGTGAGTGTAGAGGGAAGGTTGAAAATGATTACACGAGGCTGCTTTTTCCCGGCGAGCTCGGCTCGTAGGGCAGCCTCCGAGGTCTCCAGGGCTTTAATAAGGGCCTTGGCCTCGACTTCAGAACGGGGATGAACAATTACACCTCCGTTCCTTATATTACGGATACCCGTAATTTGAACCCCAAGAGACCTGGGGTCGAAGGCCTTCTTAAGGATCTCCTTCGTGGTATCCGATTTCTTCTCCCCAGATCCGGTCGGGAAGAAGAGAACTCCCGGTCTGGGGGCGAGGGGAAGCAAGGATGGAAACTGTTGGTTGGTGGAGGCGGAGGAGGTAGAGGGTGCTGCATGTGTTGACGTCGTGGCCATGGGAAGGCGGCTTTTCCTGCCCAATGCCGTGGCCCATGACATAGGGGCAGGTGTCGTGGCGGCGGGTTGGGCATTTGCGGGCGCTTGAGGCTGGATGGTCTTAAGTATCTTGGTTTGAGCGTGCAAGTCCTTAATGGCCTTCTTTTGAATTTTGAGGCCAGAGGTCCTATCTTTGAGCAGTTGTTCCAGGTGTAGTATTCTGGCTTCTTGGACAATGGATTTTCGCTCGAGTTTGGCCATGGCGAGATTCTGCCGGCTGTGGGCTTCAGATAGGTTCAGCAGAGCATTGGATATTCGCTCTTTGGCGCCGGCCTGTTTGCCGCGGAAGGCCGATATAATCTCGTTTAGACAGGTTGAGACTTCGGTATAAATTTCGTCGTGTTGATCAGGGTCTATCCTGGAGAAGTCCATGGGTATCTATGCTATCTATACTAAACAATGAGTTCTCTGTTATTAAATACTGGCTTCTCGCCGACGACGACGGCTTCTATCGACGACGCTTCGAGGAGCGTGATTTTGCTTGCCGTGTTCAATGAATGGACTACGTTGTATTTTCGTTTATTCGTATCGCTGAGAAGCCAAAAACGGTGACTCTGGGGCAGGAGGGCACAAAGCGTCGTCAAATCCAGTAAGCGCTGGCGTATTTGATTACGTTGTATTTTCGATGATTCACATAGAAAATGCGCGAGCGCCCCGTAAGCCTGCTTTAGTGGACTTTATGCCTTAAGCTTAGCGGTATGTAGAGGGTCCGCCAAATATCCTAGCCTGGGGGCACACTTCAGGATGTGGGGGCCATGGTACCCGTGCATGCAGCGCTGTGACGTAGACGACTTGATATAGAATATACGAACAATATTATATTATGTAAGTTATGTATACAGTATTATATTGTTGTTTTTATTTAATAAAACGCAATTTTTTTTTGTAGTACTTATTCCACTTTTAAAAGTGTAATAAGTACTAAAAAAAATGCGTTTTATTAAATAAAAACAACAATACAATGCAGTTCCACCATGAATTTATTGACAGTTAACAAAATAAAAGAAATATACAGTATTACCCGCCAAAATTGTAAAGCGCCCTGAAACCATCGATTTACTAATGCCGGGTCCACGCTGGCAACAAGTTGATGGCAACCTCGTTAGATTTTACAATAATAAATGATAATTATCGTAAAATTTAATGAGGTTACCAGCAACTTGTTGCTAGTGTGGACACGACATTGGACACATCGTCTGAAAAATAAACTGCGCTTTGTAAACGGCCTTACTTATGGACTTATACCTATATCTGTTCATATAAATTTTATTAATTCATACATAAATGTTCATTAAACCTATATTATAATAATGCGTCTTGTTATAATATATTAATAAATAATAAATGTACCTATAGCCTTGTCAGGATGGCGCGAAATAAAAACTCGCGCGCATTCTAGGTACCTACATGTGACCTCATTAAGCCGTCCACATTTAATCGCGTAATGGACAGTGTTGAACTACCAAACACCGAAATCATATACTTTTTCTACAAAGTATTATTATGGTCGTACTTATTAAACGGCCTAGAGGCCAACCATGAAAGAGGTGCCATATGCCAATAATAGGATTGTAGCAAGATGGAAAGGCTTGGAAACGGATGATCAGTTATGTACACTAGTCAGTGGATGACAGATGTATAAGCAATGAGAAACAACCTAAAAAATACTAGACTGAAAAAAAATTCGCCTACCATTCTATCCCTCTCATCCTCGACTGTTCTGATGAGCTGGGCGAACTGCTTGAGCGACTTGGATATAACGAGCTCGTCTTCTGTGAGCGACTGACCGATGCACTCGAAATCAAACTGCTCCAAGGATTCTGACAGAGTCCGCTGTGCCACTCCTAACCCTGAGAATGAAAAAAAGAACATAATATTAGTTGATATAAATAATTTGGATTAATTGACAGCTGTTTCTTTCTATACTCATCGTTAGAATGATAATAAGATAATGATGTCGAGTGAAGAACTCGTAACAATAGTAGTGCATCTCGTGACAGACTCGATGAATTGAGTGAGGATTCATGCATTATTCTTCCAATTTATACAAATGAAGTACATATATTACAAGAGATATTGTCGCAATTAACAAATCAAAATAGATCCTACTGATCTAGTTATGATTGAGGAAATGCTGACAAAAATTAATCAATATAAACTCAAGTTGTGACAGAATAAGGAAGTGTATTGTGTTAATATATCTCCTTCAATTCCCACAGCATAGTTTCATGAAATAGTTTCTAGAGATGGCTTTAAACCCATCATTATAAACTGCTGTCAACAAAAACAACTCAATTGTATCGTAGAATTAATGAACAACTTGTTTTTAAAACCGTCAATATCATTGGCATAGGGATATTATTTCCATACACAAAACACAATGTACCTGCCTAACAAAATGCTATCAAAAAAAATGTCAAAAATAATACTCACTTTAAATCATTCAAAATTGTATTACATATTATGTCTTATGATAACAATATGTAGATATATCTAAAACAATTAATATTAATAAAATTATTTATATTATATAACGGCATGGGCGAGTGATGACGTGCCACATGATCTTTTTCAATGATATGTGTTTGGATCCAGAGCATGGACATAGACGTTGAAGGTTCGCCAAGTGGGTAACTTATTATGTTATATCTCATTAATCGGGAGGTGGCTAAAATCTACTCTAATTGTAGAGTCAAAGACAAAAAATGTGCAAAAAATAATATCGAAAATACTTGATACGACGATTTAAACCGGTTACCCGGTTAGTCATTCGCAAAAAAACAGCTAACCGGGTAATTTTTCCACCCGTTAAATGGAACCCTTAAGTCACGATACGTGCGGGTTCGAGTCCCATCCACCAATTAATCAATTTAATATTTGGTATGTTATGTATGATCAAATCGAATGCAAAATTAATGTATTATGTGACTTATTTATTGAATTAACAATAGGTACCTACCTCAATTGAAAACATCGCATGCATACAACCACAAAAAAAAATTAAAAATACGACACCAGACGGGACTGAAACTTGTAACCGCTGGATTCGCGCCAGCCAACTTGCTAATAATTTCATAAACTATTTCTTTTATTCAAGGAATAAGACACAAGATTTGAGAATGTAACATTCTATATTATTATGTTGAACATATGAACATACATACTAATTCGAAAATATTTCATGTATAATGTATATACCTACTAGAAAAAGTACGTTATAAAAACTAAATAACGGAGTGATCCGTGACATCGGCTATTACCTAATTAGGGAATGAATTAATACCTGCCCTAATTTAATATACAAAAAAACAACAGTCAACATTATAACGCAATTTGATAAGCAGTTCATGTTACAACTACCAGTTAAATCGTCGTAATTAAGTAGGATGCCCGTAGCTTAATTGGAAAAGCACACTGGCGCGAATCCAAGTCCCATCGGGTGTCATATTTTTTTCTAAAAAAAAAGGTGTTTTTTTGTAGTGGTTGAACGTATGAGATGTTTTCAAATTATGAATGTTCAATATATTATACAATGTTACATTCTCAGATCTTATTCGTGAATAAAAGAAATAGTTCAATAGGTATTTAGTTTAAGTTAAAGATTTATCGACAGAAAATATGAAGAGAAACGATGCGATTAAAAATAATATTTTCTTTGAATAAATATAGTGTAAAATATTCAGGTTAAAAATGACACCAATCGATTTGTATTTACAATGTTTGTTGAATTTGTTTAGCAAATAGTAATAAATATTGTCTATCGACAAGTGTTCTAATGAATGCATGCGTGAACCATTACAATATTTATTCGTGCACTCATCTAACCAACAAACTAATGAATTAATTCATGAATTAGTCACGACTTCTTTGACTTTGAAATAAAATTAATTTAATTAAATTGAGGGTCACTGATTTAGATAGGTAAACCCGTTGTTCAATTTTGAGTAGTTACTTTGATATTTTATCAAGTAAAATTAACTCGAAGAAGAGACAGTCTTCTTATCCAGACCCTTGTGGATCAGGTAGACTTATGATTCTCCAATTGAAAACGTAGATCCAGATATTAAATCAGCTTGGAAAACCGTTTATCCACCAAATCGATCCAGGTTAATGATGTTAATGAATGGTTAAGTAGGTAGCTTTTCTTCTTTACGGTTTAGATATAGGTACTTAGAGCTAATCAAAAAATTTTAGAAAAACTTTCATCTATCAGACATAGCGGTGTCTGCCAGTGGTGAAGAGTAACTTTTGGAAAGAGGTAGGCTGTGGAGATCTGAGAAAAAGAACACACTTGTCATGTATACTTACGAGAAATAAGAAGATAATACGAAATTACTACTAATGAAGGTACACACTAAAAAGACAACGACACACTTATTCGATGAAATTTCAAAAACTCACTGACGACATAAAATTGAGCGATGAGTTTAAATTACGTATTTTTAAAACATTTATATAGGTACCTACACCAAAAATCATCTGATAAATTTTATTCTTATTTTTAAAAACAATCTATATTTATTAATACTCACTTATGCGATTAAATGTTATAGATTTTTTTTAATTATTAATTATTTTGGACAAGGTGCAGGTCATCACAACAATATTATGCGCGAAGGTTTTAGGCTCTACGATAGGAGCCCATCATATTTCATGCAATTCGATAGACTGACTGAGGCTACGTGACGTAAACTCCATTCGAAAAAATATCACAATTCCTTGACAAATAATCCGACATTTATTTTCGTCAAGACAGATGGCGCGCTGTGGTATATATATTTTTTTAAACTTTCACGGGTAGTTTTGTAATCTGTATAATACATTTCTACATATACGACATAATATGTCGATGGCAAATAAAATTATTTTTATAGAATATAAAATAACCAAGTGATTATATAAATATGTCAATATGCAATTAGAAAATATTATTCTCAAGAAGGTAGGTTTTAAATAAACGCCTAGTATAGAGTCTTCGCCACTGGTGTCTGCTAAACCTTTATAACTTGCGCACACTAAAAGAGGGACGTGCGCCGCATAGGTCAAAATGGACATTCCTTAAACGTTGTAGATAATCTATTTATATAAATTTGAAGCCTTATTATCCTATATATTTATTTTAAAAATTTGATGACTGCATAAAGTATTTTTATTACATAAAATAGTATTCTTTTAAACCTCTCGCTCTAATGTTTTAGAATATAGTCATATTTCGGTACATCCATGTGCAGTGGTGTTAATATTTTTTAGGTTTATTAACTTTTAAACGCATTTATAAAACCATTACTAAAATTTGTGTTGACATTATTATAGTGAAATATTTACGATAAAAAATATAATCTCTGTGATCACAAATTTGACAAGAATTAGGCATTTTATTATTCAAAAAATGGGCAAGATTACCACATTTAAAGATAATTCTAAAGATACTGATTATAAGCTATATCTTTGCCCATTCAAATGTAATAAACATTCTACGAATAATGATTGTTTTATAATAATTATTGACGTAAGAATAAGGTAGTATTTTTTTGAATAACGCCATTTTTATTGACATTTCTGTCAGTGGTTATTGGCTACAACATACGGCCGTAGCCATAAATTGACGAACTATAACTGAATTAGGGAATGAGATCATGTTAACGCGCGTGTTTGAACATGTACTGAACCGTTTCCTTTAGATTAGTTTGTAGGACTGTACCGGTATTGCAATCCCTAGAAATAATTGTCAGGTTAGCTATTTGCTCAGTATATTATATATATATTGTTTTTAAAATGTGAGAATTCTATCGCTGATGATGTGACGAGGAATTCAATTAATTATCACGAATTTCAAAAACTCGTCCATTAAAATAAGCGACAATTCGTACGCATCCATCCATCTGTCCGGTGTCTGTTAATTCATTTAATTGACCGAGGCCGTTAACCCGGAAACGGCCCGCGATGCAACAAAGATCGCCGCTTCCACCTTCTAACAATGTTACTCTCGTTTTCATTGTCTCAAAAAAAACAAACAAACAGACAGCAGTTCTGCTGACAAGAGTTGAAAATTCTAATAGAAGCAGCAGGTAGCCGACAGCGAAACTAATCAACGAAACGATAAGAAATGCTCACGGATTTCACTTTCATCGCGTGTGACAAAATGATAATTGCGATTTGATTTTTGGGTGCGAATTCAATGATTGCTGAATTACATATCTAACGCGAATTTTGTAGATGTAATTGTAATACCAGACCATGGAACACCCACACCCTCAACTCCCTCAAACCCTCTAACTTATCGCTAGAGTTGGGTTTCGGGAATTTCCCGACGGGAATTATCGAGAAATTTTCGAGATTTTCCATCCCAAATCTCGAGAATTACAATTTTTAACATTTCGGGAAATCCTAGATCTCGAGAATCTTTACTCGGGATTCGGGATTTCTTTATTATCAAATATTAAAAAAAAAAAAAGATTTTCTATATGAAAAAAGAGGACAGAAAACACAAAACGTCCAAAGACTGATCGGGGCATTTAGCACAATTAAGCCAACGTCGACTCAAAATGAGCGCAATTTTTGCCACATCAGGGAATTTTGTGTCTCAAAAACGTACGCAATTATCAGACGCAGCGATTGACTGTCTGTGTTTTGTGAAATTCTATTTATATAAGTAATGCTTTGAATTATTTTTGTTTCGTACTTCTATTTTGTTTGTCTTCTCACATTAATAAAAAAAATATTTTTTTGGAATTTGTCTGTTTTTACACTGATTTTTACAGGTTTTTTTTAAATTTCCCGATATTTCGAGAATTCTCGAGAATCCTTTTCTAGAAATCCCGAATCTCGAGATTGAGGTTTTCTCGGGAAATACCCAACTCTACTTATCGCTAAGGTTAAGGGCAATATAATGTTTTAAAGTAGTGTTCCCAAATGCGAGGAATGTTCTGCGAGGGAAAATTAGGCCTATTCCGTGTATTTTCGGCGTTTTTTTTATTTCTATATCCACTTGCTTTATTGTAACCTGTAAAATTCAAAAAAATCTTTTTTTAGCGAATTCAAATACCCTTAACGTGAATATAATTAAAATTTAAAAAAATAATGATTATTGTTCAATTATAGCAAATAACTTAAAGTAGTCATGGCGATTTGAGGCAAGCATTGTGTCATTTGGACTTTTAACTAAAACATTGACAAAAATATGCCACCCAAATTACTCTGTTGAAGGATCATAATATAATTAATATGAGACGGTTCTTTTAATTAAACACTAATTTCAACAATTTCCACATAACTGACATTCGGCACTTGCTCATTTTAACAAAACGCGTGGCACGTTTTGTTTCTAACGCCATTTTTGTGCTTGACATATTTTGTTTTGTGAGTTAATTCAATTTTTAATGTATTACCGATTATACATAGAAAATTTCTACATATTGTTCGGCAAACTGCAATAATTCGAAACTCATAAGTCACAAATTTTACAGGAGGCACAAAAACCTGGATATAATACAATGTATAACGAGCTGTAAATAGTTTATTCTGTACATTTTTGTAGCATACGAAACAGACCAAATAAAAATCTAACATGGAAAATGTTATAATTACATATACATTCTATCTCGCTTGGAAAGCATTAGGTATAACACGTGATTGCAATTATTATTTTTTTATTTAAAAGAAAACTATCCATCAAAACTTTTTGATATTTTACACAGATGTGTACATATATTAAAACTCCCCGTTCGAATAGACAAAAATGTCAATTTATCCAAATCGGTAGGTAGGTAAGTACGTTAAGACCAGGGCTTCAAACCGCTATTTTTTTCGTTTCGGTTTTCGTTCCGGTTCAAGTACAAATATATATCTTTTATCGGTTATGTTCCGGTTTTCGTTTCGGCAGTGAGTGACCTTAGGCGTAAAACCCACTTAACGCAGCAAGTGTGGCTCTCGCGCAAAATTTCACAAGTGGCGCGTAAATCAACGAAAATACAACGTAATCAAATACGCCAGCGCCCACTGGATTTGACGACGCATTATACGCGCCCGCCGCATGAATCATCGTTTTTTCGCGAATCACCGCTTCTCGGCGATACGAATGAAAGAAAATACAATGGAGTCCATTCATTGAACACAGCGAGCAAAATCACGCTCTGGACGGCGTCGTCGATCGACGGGCGAGAAGTCATTATTTAATAACAGAGATATCATTGTTTAATTTTATTGCATGTCCTATATTTCGCTGGTTGAATAATGTCGTCGTAAATATTAATTACAAGCCCCGAAATAATATAATATTTTTATTGCTTTGTTATGAGAGACGCTGTAATAATAATTATTTTGTGCTGCTTGGGCCGCTTATTACATAGGTGAAGGGTAATGCGAGGCAAGAGACGTGTGATTATGGTTATGAATAAACGCTTCATTCGCCGACTTCGCCCGCTCGACGCGTTCTATGGGCACTATCGCTAAGAGTCAGAGAGTCCAATTAGTGCAGGATCCCATAGACTTTTCGTATTCATAATATGCGGAACGCATTCTGACAATTGGAATAGGTTCTAGGGGTCACAAAGATATATAATGTCGATGTTGCCAGGCGATATTAGTGGTAATTTTTTTTTATTGAGGTTTTAATTTTTTTTCTTATAACCCACCAAAAATTGTTCTGAGTTCTTCAATAAAACCAAGACCGAATGACAAGATTGATTGAGAATGCAATAATTGTACCATGCCATCGGCATGGTCGTAGAACGGTTCGTCCCATTTGAAAAAATAAAAATAGCGAGTAGTGCAATGTGTTTAAAATTATCGATTCTTAGGATCCTCCTTGGCTTAAATTATTTTATTTAGTAGCATCTAGAACCTATTCTAATTGTCAGAATGCGTTCCGCATATTATGTACTTATACGAAAAGTCTATGGGATCCTGGAGTAAATGGCCACTGAACGATAACTGAAGTGGGGGTGAGATCATGTTAACGAGCGTGTTTGTACAAAAAGCGATTTTTTTCGGTACGGTTCCGGTTTTTGTTCAGACAAAAATAACGGTTTTCCGGTTTTCGGTTCAGTTCCGGTTCAAAACTTAGGTTAAGAGATACATATTATTTTTTTTTAATTTTTCGCACATTTTATTTCGTGTATTCACTTGTATGACTAATTTGATCTGTTTCGAGGCCCCCTTTTAAATATAATAACGAATCGATTGCGTCAAAGAAAATCGCCACTGACTCCATGAAACGACGTCCTGCGAACTGACAGTGGGATGAATAATTTCATAAAGCAGCATCGCAGCGCAGCGCACAGAGATAGATATCAATAATTTAATTGCCGTCAATTTGCCGGACCGTCAGTGAGAAAGCGAGTTGCGCTGACGGCGTGTTGCGGCTACGGTGGACGATGATCCAGTTTAAATTAGACTGCTCGGTTAGCATGTTGAGTGTGACGTTGTAATACGGCTGTTATCTCCGCATTACCTATGGTTGCGTTGCGTTTTGTTATGCGATCCTACACAATGTTTGACGCGACACCGTAACGCGCTGCATCCGCCGTTTAAGCCGAAACCGTCGACGACGCAATGGTTTCAGAACATTCAAATATTATCAACAAACAACGACGGCTTGTACTTATAAACACTGACTGAACTAGATTATTTAAATGGAATCAAAAATCAATATGTCAATAGGTTTTAATTCGAGGGTTAGTTGCTACTAGTGTTGCCAGACGTCCCTATTTGAGCAGGATTATCCTGAGTTCAACAGACAAATCGCGAGTCCCGAGTTGCCTCTGAAAATCCCGACTTAAATGTTGTATAATATGTATAAAAATGTAGGTATATAGTTAAAGAGGCTCGCTTAATTGACAGCCAGGCGTACTTCCTTTTATGAATAAAATTTGAAACTGTCAGCGAGATTACAGTTGTAATCACTTTAGAAAAATTTTATCGAGCAAAGATGGCAAATATATTTTGAAACAAGCCAAAAAAGTTCGGAAAAATACTTTTAATAAAACAGCTATGCTTGTATAAATTTTTGCACTTAAATCAAAATGTAATTCCTGTAATTGTAACTAATCAATATATTTTAACAACTGTGATTCCTGCGAATTATTATGTAGCTATTTTTATATATACTCTTCTGTATAGGTACATAATGTACTTGTTTACATATATTATAATTTGATTAAAATTATGTGTTTTTCTTATTTTATTTTTTTTTGATCGTTCAAAATAATGAATGTCCCGATCACTGATTTTGGAAATCAGGCAATCCTGGTTGCTATATAACAGCGTCTAATATCCCTATAAAATGCACACATTCATAACACATAAGAAACATAATTAAGTATATTTTTTAAATGGAAAAATATTTGCACCACATTGGGCCCACAACCGTCACGTTCGGGGTGACACTTACACACTATACGGTATACACACATAGATAAAACCTTAACAATATGCAAACTTAACAATTTTATTATGCAAATAGCAAGTTGCTTTGTAATTAAGCTATATGGCAGTGGCGAAGGGTGGAGGTAATATAAGTATAAGAAATAGTACACACTAAACTTTGTCATTCATACGTATTTGTTAGTTTTTAAAATTCAATTAAGCCTTGCCTAATCATAGTAGATAATAGTCAAAAAATATTTGTTTATCTATAAAATATCTAAAATTATGCTATTAAACCATACATCATTTATATATTTTATTGATAGAAGAATAGTTTTTACTGATTGTATTTTCGTGTAGGCATGGCTTAATGAATTAAAAAAAAACTTTCTAACACCATCTGCAATACGTACGTTCTTAATTCAACGAAAGTAAATAAGTGTGCACTATTTTTGATGAATCGCCCATAGCATACCTAAACTATTATGGTTTGCTTTAGGCAGGGTTTAATTGAATTTTAAAAACGATCACTGCCATCTGCAGCTTGTATTGTTGGTTCAATGAAAACATATAAATAATAATAATGAAAAAATATATAAAACATATAAGAAAACAACGTTAAGTGTGCAATATATAAGTAAATGTCGAATCTTAAGAGCCCATCTTCACCCCTTGCCACTGCTAGGTGTCAGGTCTTTTTCTAATATGTATATTCCTGGTGTCTTACGAAAAAATATACAACCTCAGTCCCAAGGCCCATTATATTAAGGCCACGGCACGAAACTGTGTATTTCAATCGTAGTGCTAGTTATTGTTCAAGTATAGAATACAAATATGACAAGAATACAAATATGACAAACTGTGTAGAAAATGTTAATTGCCTAATATTGAAACAACTGGTAAGGTAATAGGTACGTTAATTAATAAGAACGAATTATGGAGTCTAAAATATTCATTTACTACGAACAGGTTACCACACTGCATACGAAGTTCCGCAAAAACTAGCACTACAATCGGAATTTGCCATATAATGCCGCCGCCTGACTATAAAAGACTTCGCGCTAAAATCCGTAAAGAATGCGGTTACGTGTAAGTTGTACGTATGCAGTTCTTCGTGGGACACTTATTCGTGCGCCGCAGTACGTGAAACATGAGTTCGTATAACATTTTATCAAATGACTAGTTCTTCGTTGAACATTACACCGTGGAATACATTTCACCGTAGAATACGTATTCTACAACATGTGGCGCTAGTTTGCTGTTCCAATTAGATTCAATACGAATTTCATGAGATGTCTTTATTGGTTTTAAATAATTTAATGTTGAAACTACATAAATAATATACCTATACGATGTGATTGTATTCATAATCTACTTAACTACCTATTTTCTAATGTGTGTTCCTTGTATTACGATGGTTTTGTTTTAAGTGTTTTATTTAGACATTAGTATTGTCAGTTACCGAAATAGATATATTTTTTAAATATGATTAATAAATATTATTATATTTATAATTCCCTGTGTAATATATTAGTATTATCTAGTATTAGTATATTAGTAAGTAATATTGCACTTTAATGGTATAAATTATCAACAGCTATTTATTGGTGGTAATTGGTAAAATATTATATTAGGAGATTATCTTTATTATTAGAATATTATGGTTTCAAATGTTTTATTCAGAATTCTATAATCTTACCAAAACATTTGAATAAAAAAATTACGTAAAAAATGTTCTCTTATTGTATTAATATGTATATTTTTTATATTTGTATATAAAAACAGATCAAATGTTTCTTATACGCATAAATTTTGCGTGTGCACAATGTCGATTTGAAACCTTTTTTAAGTAGGCATTATTGAAAATACAAAGATGGCAATACCTACCTACTTTAATTTTTTTTTTTAAATGTGTATAGGTACATTAGGTATGTAGATAAATGCTGTTGTTTGATTCATTTAGGATATTATTGATTTTTATAGATAAGTACGTACCTACTTTAATTTTAAATATTTGTGCCCGAGTTGGGGGAGCGGTCGTTTATGAAGAGTGGATTCGATCCCTTGGATGTACCAAAATACACGTTGTTTTTTAAAATGAGTCTAATGTGGCTTATTGCGTTTTATTTTAATTAACTACCAAATATGTTGAAATTTTATTATAGTATTATAAAAAATGTGTGTTTTTATTATTTTTCTTGATTATTATTTAAAATAATATTATGGACAATGTTGGTTTGAAACTGTTTGTAAATGGATATTATTGAAAATAGAAACTTAAAAATAAATATACCTACTTATATAGATGACTGCATTTATTGAATTCATTTTGGATATGATTGATCTTTGCAACTTTATAGATAGGCACTACTACATAGGTAATTTAACTTTAGCATATCCTGATAATACAGGTATGGTATCCGACTTGGCAGAGCGGTTCCATATAAAAAGTGGGTTCAATCCCGTGACTGGATAAAAAATACATGTTGTTTTTTTAATATGTGTTAATCCAACGTGAGACCAACACTTATTGTAACAATTATTACAATAAGATGTTTGTAATTGTTGCAATAAATGCTATATTTTAACAGCAGCAAGATAGGTGCTGTTAAAATATAGCATACAAACCTACCCTAAGTTTGATAATCATCAGCCTGAATCTATCCAATTCTGGATGAAAGCCTCTTTAAGCTACTTCCACTTCTCTCGGTCCTGTGCGTTGCTTTGCCACGTACTTCCGCATAACTTGATCATTTCATCGATCCAGCGGCCTCTAGGTCTACCTGGCGGACGTTTTGTACTTCTTGGATACCACTGGACATGGCTCCCTCAAAGGGAGGGCTGATAGGGCTCTAGCCTGGGGGCCCGAGCTCAGGAAGGGCCCGGCGTGGCGAATCGACCAGATAAGTGATTTAAACACATCACAAATTCTCTCGAATAGTAAAAAAAGACAAATAGATGAATTCAAATATACAAAAACACTAAATATACACATTAATTTTACCGCGTACACCATTTGAAAAAGAGCATCACACTGTCTTTACCTTTAGCGATAGGTAGGGGGCCCGTCAAATATCTGTAGGTACATATATTTATAAACCCTAACTCCGGATATTAGGTATGTTACAGTGGCCAAATATTTTTTGTGCACACAATAATAGAAGCACGTGAAAGTTAAAGGACATACCTACACAATAAACTGACCCTAATTTCTATACAAAATCATTACCATCTGGATACGTCTTTTGTCATTTTTATGAAATGCAGTCTCAGAAGATTCCACCAAAATACAACGGATTTGTAATTGATTTAAGTATTTCAAAACACTACATGCATTATATTTAGGACATGTTGGTAGGCACTGCATACTTTACATAAAAATAAAGATCGATATTATCCTAAATGAATTAAATAACAGCATTTATCTATATACCTAGGTAAAAACATTAACTTTTTAAAATTAAAGTAGGTATTGTATTTTCAATAATACCTACTTACAATAAGTTTTAATTCAATTAGTCCACTGTCCGCACGCAAAATTATGTGTAGGAGAAACATTTGATTTTTTTTTCATATACTTACTTAATATATTTTTTGGTACTGTTCGGTTATACGAAATACAGCGGAAAACAGATTTTGAAAATACCCGATATACTGGATTATTTCTTAATTTGGGTTAGTTTAGGTTAGGTTCGGTTAGGTTTGGTCAGGTTAGGTTAGATTAGGTTAACCTAATAAATAATCCAGTTTATCGGCTATTTTCAAAATGTGTTTTCCTCTGTATTCCGTATAACCGAACAGTACCCATTTTAAATATCTATAGGTCAAACCACAGAACTGATTAATAAGATAGAAATGCGAAAGCCAGTCACCATCGATCAAGAATTTGAAGCCAGCATCGCAAAAAATACTAAGCTCGTTTAGTGTCTTCAAATATTGCCAATATTGAATGCGCGTTTCGTTTATGTTAAAAACTTTAATGCATATTATGGTATTGTTGTTTTAATTTAATAAAACGCATTTTTTGCAGTACTTATTCCACTTTTAATTAGGACCGGTTTCGTCCGCCTCAGAGGGACATTTTCAACTGAATACATTTTTTTAAAACAATATTTATCAAACAAATTTCAAAGCGACAGAAATAATATAACAACAACAATGCAGTTCCACCATGAATTGACAGTAAAGTTAACAAAATAAAACACATCATGATACTTACATAATGTAAATAACATATTCTTTATCACGTGGTTATTGACTATACTACTACTACTTTACTTGTATTAAAAACAACATAAAAAACTTTAGTGCATATTATTATTTAAATTATCAACTAATGACTTTGAAAGGCATTAAAGAAAATCGTTTGTACTGGAAAAAATGACATATCGACATAACCACTTCTTTTACGAATGTAAAGAAATATAATATTTTTTATTTAAAATTTTGAAGTAAATAATGCTATTTCGGTAACATATAATATTCATGTAAAATTATAACACTTAAATCATCGGAGTATATGGGAAAGACGGAAGAAAATAAGTAGGTAACTAAATTAGAAATACTTTCATATTGTAATTATATTTATGTAGTTTCAACATTAAATTATTTAAAACCAATAAACACATCTCATAAAATTCGTATTGAATCTAATTGGAACAGCAAACCAGCGCCACATGTTGTAGAATACGTATTCTACGGTGAAATGTATTCCACGGTGAAATGTTCAACGAAGAACTCGTCATTTGATTAAATGTTGCACGAACTCATGTTTCACGTACTGCGGCACACGAATAAGTGTTCTACGTTGAACTGTTTACGTACAAATTTCCGGATACGAAAGAATGCTATATTTTTAAATGTTTGATGTGAAATGATACGTCAATAATTCTCTAATTAAAAAAATAGTAAAGAGACTAAAAAGCCAAATATTTTTTATTTTGATATAAAGTAATACAAATTTTGATATGACTACAATAAACCTAACCGATTTCGTAACTGTGTTTTTGCTCTCATGTAAAATAGAATTCCAATCAAATAGAACCATTTGCCATCCCAGTAGATGCCGATAGATCATCTTATGGCTATTTGATTAACATACATTATTAGATTGCAACAGAAAGAAAAAAAAGAGATCGCCAACTCATAACTAATAATCATGTAGGAAGTAGTAAATCAGTGTACGACACAATTTCATAATATTCCAAAATGGTTTGCAACGATTGCAAAACAACATTTTAAATGTCACAAAACGGTTATCTACTATATTTTACAATGACGACATACAGTATTATTATTCATATAAAAAATCTTGAAAGGATGCACAAATAATACGTTTGGAAATTGCAGCTTAAGAAATCGGATTGTACAATATCACAGTTGCAAAAAAATATATAATTAAACAAAGAAAAGGTGCACGAATGATAAAACCAGCTGACTGTCAAATTGCCAATCAATGTTGTGCTACCAATCACAACAATAAGTATCAATTAAGACAAGTATTAAATCAATTTATTAAGTCGTGACAAATAAATCAACAGATGTTTCATTAGAGAATATGAGTACAGTAGAATCTCGATATAACGGACTAATGCGGGCGAGGTTGTGTCTGTTAAAGCCGAAAGTCCGTTATATAAAAATACAAACAAAATTCTGTCTATTTGCCTTCGGATGACATATTCAGACACACTCGTTGTTGCTTTCGGTAATCCTGCTTTGAAAAAAGAATCAAGTTTTGTTTGCACTTTTGAAGTCTGTCTTTTTTCTCTCATCAACTCTCTAAAATTACGACAATGCATGTAATATAGTTGAATTTCTTTATTATATTATATATTTTAATTTATTTATGACGAATAGTCAATAAATTGAATTAGATTATCATGCGCAGAACATTGTTTACAAGCGGTGACCCTTGGATTTAAAAATGTAGGTACATATTATGTATAACATTAACAGGATGTTTTTAACAGTTTTCACATTTAAACAGATATTTTGTCCGTTATATCGAGGTCCGTTATATCCGAATATACCTAAAATCGGAAGAATATTTTGATTTTCGAAGGAAACTTGAATTAAACACAAAAAATCGTAGAGAATGGAATCATTACTTTTCATAACAAACATCTTATGAATAAAACAACACAATTCTTCCAAAAATATACATATTTATGTGAATAAAGCTGTGGCAAACAGTATTTCAATATCAATTTCAATTTCAATTTATTTATTTTTACATATTGTGGACATTACAAATTATAAGTTTAAGACGTTCACAACATGACAGAGACAAGAAGAAACAGATAATATGTTATTAAACAAATATGTACATACAAAAATATTAATTATATAGGTACATGGAAATACACCGGATGAGTTAAGCAGACCCTATTTTAAAAATTTATAAAATAACGTCCACCTATACTCATCCTCACGTAGGTGGAATATATCAACACCCGAAGCAATTTCATTGAACATAGTTATCGCCCTCCCAATTGGCATTACCAGTGGCAGGTTGGTTCTGCACCTTGGGAGAATAAACAACTGATGTTCTCTATTTCTAAGATAGTTATCAGGGACACACAGGTCAACACTGCCCAGAATGGCAGAGTTCTCATTTATACTTCGTATAAGTCGAAAAAAATACATAGCTAAATAAAGATTTCTTCTAAATTGCAAACTGCAGTATGTAAGCATGCCTAAGAGAAAGTCAGTTGGATAAAGCCACGGATAGTATCCGTACAACCTCAAATAAAGGAGTCTCAAGAATTTCTTCTGAACCCTCTCCACCATAAGGCCATACTTCAACTGATGCGGTGCCCAAACAATAGACCCACTCTCAAGTCTGCTTCGAACTAAAGAATTAAATAAAAGTTTTAATACCGTAACATCCGAAAAGACCCGGGAAGTACGCATGACGAAGCCCAACATTTTAAGCGCCTTGTTACAAATGGTAACTATATGGCTAATAAATGTCAGTTTACTCTCAAACGTAATGCCAAGATCCCTTACAGATGATATTCGTGACAGAACTCTGCCATGCATCGAGTATTGGAAAAACAACACTTTTGAGGCTCTGGTAAACGACAAAAGATTGCATTTATCAATATTGAATTCTAGTTTGTTACGCCTGCCCCAATCTAATATATTATCTATATCAAGTTGGAGCTGACGACAATCGTCCAAGGTGACAACTTCCAAAAAGAGTTTCAAGTCATCAGCGAATATCAATATCAATGAAATAAATGCTAGAATTGTGTGTTTTTGTATACCTATCATACTATCGTAATAATATTTAACTTTGATATATTTAGTTATTTTTGTTCACTTCGAAACTATATCGTATTATTGCAATATTCTGGGACTACATACTCTTGCGGAACAATTCGCAAGACTCTTTCAATTGTCGTCAGTGGCGCGTGAGTGGCGCTTGGTGAAGCAAAGACGCCAGATCTCAGCCAATCCGAGTCGAATTTTCTAAACTAAAGCGTTTTTTTATAAATGTATATTATACTTAATAGTAAAAATACTAAAACACTTCATATAGATAGGTAATGATAAAATTCGCTTTTGCGATGTGTATCTACTAATTAAGAATTGCTTATATGAATACATAATATAAACTCGAGGGTGATCCAACCCTGATGCAGTATGCTGTGTGTACTTAAATTTGATAGATTGCTTCTTAGAGGAATAAGAATCACAAAACCATGTTCATGGCGTATGTTCTCAATTTCTCATATTGCAATGTAGTTGATCTCAGTAGAGTTTAGTAGTCTTTTGAGGTCAGACCCCTTTGGAGAAGGACCCTGATTATAATTACTATTCACTATTAAAATAGTAATAACTATAATCAAAGAAGATATTTACGAAATGTAATATAATTTGTGGATAATTACAATATTTTGTGAGTTCTGAAATAATGATAAATATTATGTGTGAATTTTCAACAGTTTTTAGTGCAATCAGCTGTTGCAAAAAATGGCCTCGTTTAAAAAGTGACGCATTCGCAATAGGTAGGTAGTTATTTGGTTTCCAAAATAAGGTAAAACATTAGAGACACTGCAATTATTACAAAGAACAACAATAAATAATTTTATATGGCAACACCGTTGTGCAACTAGAATCATGACATGACAAGGTGGTGTGTGCAATCAAACGCGCCAAATCGGTTGAATCGAAAGTCAAGGTGAGATGATGTGCAAAATGTAGGTAGGTATCTATTGTGTGTCAATCATTTAACTTTAACAGTTATACATTTACGTGGGGATCCGAGTGTTGTGATCAATGTGGTGTTTCGGGTTGTACAGGTGTTTGACATATTATTATCACCGGTGGGGCTGATACCTTGGAAACATTCCTTAGTTTTCTAACAGTGCTTCCTATCCTCAGAGCGTACAAGTTATTAGGCATTGGGTGCTCACCGTGCACCCTTCTTTGTCTGCTACAGCATGCTGCATAGCTTGTTGATCCTTTTGACTACCAAGTAAACTAGGGCAAGCAAGGCAGTGCAAAGAGTATTACGTCGCATCCCCAGCTTGTTTCTGCTAATTTCTAAATAATATTAACTAAGCATCTGAGATTTGCTGGTACGTCAGGGTGCGGTTTCGCATTACACCTAGATACAATACAGTTGCCGACCGTACGTATGATAATTTTGGTCCGCTCACTATGTACGATATTAAAAAGGTATACGCCCTAAATACCAGTGGCGAAGGCTCCATAGTAGGCGTTTATTTAAAGCCTACCTTCTAAGAAAAATAGATCTTCAAATAACTAATTTAATTTAAAAAATAAATAAACACACAGAAAAATCAATCCAATTCAGAGTCATCTATCGTCAAAAGTTTTATTTTATTTAATAAGGTTTATAACCATATACCCATACTAGCGCCGCCTGGATTCCAACTATATTATGAATTAATGTGACCCCTTTTCCAGATCTGTTTTGTATGACTTCAGTCTCATGGCGCCAACCACTGTCTGGCTTTTTATTCCGAAATCATAAGCTGTTTAGTATGCGCTTAGATCTCTAGGGAACATTTATTCAAAATAATTATTAATAAGATAATTTAAGAAATAATTTCTATCGGATTCAATCACATATAAATATTGATTGTTAAAAATATAAAATAATGTATCTCACGATTTTTATTTATCAGTTATTTATACCAAAGTCTGTGTTTTAAATATATAAGTATTTTAAAATGTCTAGTTTTACGGGTTAAATTATAAATTGTTATGGAACATATTATACACAACAACGGATATTTTCAAAGATGATAGGTAATATATTTTGAGCGAAGGTATGTTACGTTTATAAATGTTTATGAAAATACACAATTAAAACTAATTGCTTATTCATAAACTAAGTATATCAAACAAATTTAGCTTTTGAAATTTCATCGATTTAGTGTACCTATTCATCAGTAGTAATATTGGGTTATCTTCTTATTTCCCGTAAATATATCTGACAAGCGTGGTAACTCCACAACCTACCACTTTCCAAAAGTCACCCTTCGCCACTGCTAAATACTATTATTTTGAATATCGGAAAAAGTTGCCTTTTCTTAAAGATTTAAGTTCTACATTAAAAATTACGCTTAAATTGCTATAATTTCAGTATTTCCCTGCTGTAATATTGTGCGACGTATGTACCTACTTTAATTTTGTAATAGTGGAAAATTTGACAAGTCGAGAAAAAGAGATTGTTCGAAAGAGATAAAAAAAAAGTGCTCGGCTTTGATTTAAAACATAATTTTTCATATTCGCCGGAAGAGTTAAATATAAAGAAGTCATTTTCAATTCAATTCAATTTATTTATTTTTTAACATATTGTGGACATTACAAATTATAAGTTTAAGACGTTCACAACATGACATCTATAAACAAATACATATAAAACAGTATTACATATTAACACTACCGACCGAAGGTACTTGATGGAATTTGAATTTAAATTCTAATGGAATAGACATTTACATTAGTATCTAGACCAGGGGAGGGCAAACTGCGGCCCGCGGGCCGCATGTGGCCCGCCGGGTATTTTTTTGCGGCCCGCCATCATTAATTGTACTTCTGATTACGAATAACTTTTTTTATAATTTTTTAAAAAATATTGACAATAAATTAAAATTTGAAGAATTTGTTGTTTCGTAAATGTATTATCTCAGTACGTCTTCCTTGCATCTCGTCTCACACTAAGTAACCACTATTTTCTACGTTGAACATCGACTCCAATAGATATTGATAGTGTACCGACAGAGCTACAACTTGAGATTATTGATCTGCAGTGTGACACTGATTTAAGAGAATTGCATCGTCGCGAAGAAATCTCCAAATTTTACAATGCCCTTAGTTCAGACAACTTCGACCAACTTAAAGATTATACAATAAAAATGTTCGTTATTTTTGGATCAATTTATATATGTGAACAACCATTATCGGTCATGAACCTCAATAAAAATTCTTTACGATCAAATATCTCCGATGCCCATTTACAAGCAGTTTTGAGAATATCAACTACAAAATTAACAATTGAATTTTAAAAAATGTAAAACAGTTTCATTCTTCTCATTAATTTTTTTGAAATGTTCATTTTTCGTGATAATAAATAGTGTATACCTATCTAAAAATGGTATTTTACTTGCGGCCCGCCGCTTATTTTGAATTCTTGAATTTGGCCCTCCATCCAAAAAGTTTGCCCCCCCCTGATCTAGACTCATTAAAAGGCAAATAAATTCAGTGTTTATTTGCCTTTTGGTGAGTGTACACAGTGCCTGAAGATTCCGAAAAGAGAAACCCGGGTCGCCAAAAACTCAAATGGAATAGTACAAAACTTAAATCCATTAGAATAAAAAGAAGTCTTTGGAATTTCTCAAATTCCTCGTTATATATTTTGTGAGAAACTAAAAACCTGTAGGTACATTTTCTACCTAAGACAACGTGTACTGTAATTTTTACCGTAATACCTAGTATAATTTACACTGGTACTAGGTATATTTTTCTCATGCAGATCGGACCTTGACCGATGCATTGGTTTTGGCCTTATATAGGTAGACAATTAATATCACGTAATCATTAGTATTTTACAAGGATATCGTCAGTTTTCTCCATTTGTTCGGATATTGAATTGAGTCATATTACTGTGCAATCATTGAACCCATAATTAATGGCAACCCACTACATCACATATTATATTATTGAAATTTCACATAACATTACTTACATCCTTGAAGGATGCATTTTGTGTCTCACCCACATACTTGATGTATTAATCAAACGTGTCTGCATACAATGATGATGCACCGCAAACAGTACATACAGTTTTACCAATGACGTCCAGAGTACAATGGATGAGTAGTTACCATACAAGTGTCAATTTAAAACTGTACCACAACAGAAGATATTACGAATATCATCTTATATTTCCTTGTGGGTATAATGCGTTAAGATCGTTATCATGAATTCACTAATATCACCCGTATTGCAAGGGCTGTAAAACTTAATTTATATGTACGGAATAGTGACTGGAGTACTATGCAGAATCCAATATTTCGATCTTAAGGATAAGTTGCCGAAAAGCATGACTTAACTATAGACTATACTGACTATATATAGAGTTAATGAATCCTTAACCATAGACTACTTTTGTTATGAACAAGCATTTAGCATGTGCATGCAGAATATTATTTTACTTTTTGTACGCCAGTCCGCATAAATACAAGATGCCACTGACGCTACTGTTACCATGTTAAAAAAAGTATCTTGCGGTACCTGTGAAATCACTTATAATGTCTGATAACGGAAACACAAGAGTATTATAATTAAATATTAATTATGTATTTATAGTTATTGCATTTATAAAGTGCAGTTGTCATAGTTTTGTCATCATTTAACAATTACAAAATAATTTACCTAAACTATAGTAAAGAGAATTTTGAAATATGGTATTATTTTCAATAGAAAAAACGAACGAAGCTTTTAAGACAAGGTGAACCATAGACAACATGATCTTAACTAAGGATATGTTTCTGCATAGTGTTTTCTGCTAAAGAAATTTTAGTTATGATAAATGTTTCTGGATTCCGCTCTGGGTGTCTGAAAAACACTGTTTATGGCATTCGAAAATAATCAGGAACGAACTGGGAATATTACTTTTCATTTATTATAACTTTAAATACTATGTTAGTAATATAATTACATATAAGGTAATGTCACTTTTGAAGATATAATCGCAATTTTATCGAAGGCTTCAATTATCAAAAATAACAAGATAAAAGAATAAAATAAATTAAAAATTCTATTTACTACTGCACTGGCATATCCTACAATAAATATATCCGAGAAAGGCAAGAACCAACACCGACGATTACTTTCCTAATTAGAAAATTATTTGCAGCTGTTTCCATTTTATTGCAGTCGGATCGAGGCACATCAAATGGCGCCGGATCGTGCCGTGTCGCTCGTAGGCTTGCACCGTTTTGAAATGTGACAGAAGTGAAATTAATTGCCTTTTGCACTCCACGAATAATCAAAAAGGCAACCAAGGTTTCAATAAAGCTTTACTTTTAGCCTTTACGTCTAGTCTTTACACCTTACAACGTCGATTAATCAAATATAGGATTTACATTAATCGAAACAGACAAATAAAAATCAATATTCTTTGCTTCAACCATCAATAGTAGATATAATTAATACGAATTAGTTCTAATCACTATTTTTTACTGACCGACTTTTATATATCATGGCTCAAACCGGATGTAACTACATTCGGGAAAAAAATATTGTCAGTGTTGTCATTGTTGCGGGGAAAAAATACCCTAATAAGTACAATAAACTTTTAATTAATAAAATTTAAATAATGAGGCAGTAAAATAATATAATAAAACAAGGTTTTTTGTATAGTAACACAATCATTGGGAAAACCGTAAACAGGTGGATTATATTAAGTGATTTAGATTCAATATCTAAACATGGCCGGTTAATTTTATAAATTTGAATTTCACGCCATTCTCACAGCCCGACTGAAAAATGCAGACGGACACTGAAAGGCGGCCAAGCAAAATGACACGCAAACCTTCCTCGTCCGATTGCTATCCCGTTTAACTTGTGTACATCAGAACATTTTTATTTAAAAAATGTAACCAAGTCTAAAGCCCTAATTGTATATTATATTGTAATATAATATTGTGTATTTTTGCTTTGTGTAATATAATCATAATCTGAATATTTAAAAAAAAAATACAAATAAACAACGCGTTATCAATTGCCACTCGTTCCTTGTAATGAATTTGCAACCCCTAGACCAGGGATTCGCAAAGTGTGTCCCGCGTGACTTTTTGATGTATGTTTATTATTCAGCTGTTCGGTGGCAGAGTAGAGGTGTCACATTAAAACGTTTTTTCGATATGAGGAAAGAAGTAGCAGAATTTCTATATCAAAAGCAGAATGAGTTACGTGATATTAATTGGTTATGTGACCTGTCATTCTTGGTCACATGACATTCTCACTGGAATTGTCAATGAGTTGAATATAAAACTGTAAGGAAATAATGGGTTTATTTCCCATAACTTTAATTATGTGAAGGCTTCAGAGCGAAATATTCGACTTATTCAACAAAAATTCGATGTTGGCAATTTTTGTCATTTGGAGCATGTCAGACATAAATATATAATACGCCAGGATCATTCAATGTGTGTTAGATGAATTTTCTAAGCGCATCATGCATTTTAAGAAACATAAAATGAATTTTACCATTAGTCAAGATCCCTTTTCATGTAACCCGGACGCTATTCCCGTATATATTATGAAGTTTGAATAATTAATAGATTTTCACGATACGTGGAAGCAAAACATCTTATCGTGATAAGAATTTAATTGAATTCTACAAAGGACTTTCACTTGAGGTTACGTATTCACACCACAAAAATTGAGCCTAGATTACAGGATTTAGTTTCAAACAATTGCATAAATGATATGGTGAAAAAATTTAAATATTTTAGTTTTTAAAAAACAGAAAATATATTTTGATTTCAAAATTGTCCTTTTGACGAAAAAGTTTGTGACACCCTGCCGTAGACACAGAGACGTCCGTTCGAGAGTGACCTTGTCCTAAAATATCAATACTTATCAAGAGCTAGGTTTTTTTTACCATCTCCGATCCTAATGAGATCGTAATATGGGCCTTCACAGAGTGGAGGTTTGTAATAACAGATTGATTTTTTTTACGAGAAATTCAACAGACCCACGGTTGGTCCATACTCTAACCACAAATTGAAAATAAATATGTGTATTTGTGAGACACATGTGTCAAACCTGGAACTCACGACATTATAAGCGGACGGGTAAGCCACTCGACCATCGTGGGATAGATATCTATACGATTGTAGATACCTATTGCATTGCAAATACCTACGTAAGTATATAAAAAATGTTCATTGTCACCGATGTATAAACATAGATTAGTCATGCTAGCTTTACTAACAAAAAAAACAGGAAATTAGGAAAATGCCGTTGCTTTGTGCAACTGGCGAAACGGTAATAATACCAAACAATATTTATTATCATTTTCATTTACCATCAAAATTTATAAAGTGGATGGGCTATTCCAAACGATGTCAATGAGACATTCACGTCATTCACATAATAACACTTTGTCATCTCACATCTGTCTATATTGGTTTCGAAAATAGCCTCGGTCACGAAGTGTGAGACAAACATTTTATTTCTTGGAGAGTCCAAATCATGTAGAATAAAATTGTATTACAACTATTAAACTCTATAAAAAATGTGTAACTAATATACCAGGGAACTCAGAAATAATGGGAACTGAAATACCTAACAGGTGTGGAGTAACAGGTAACCGATCTCGAGTGTGGAATATGGGATAAACTTAGACACGTGTCAGAAATACGCCTTTCCTTCGTTGCAACTGCTCTCGGTTTATGCACTGACACTCATTCAATATTGGGGTATTTGAAGGTTGCAACACACACACACACACTATTGCAACATCTATAATATGTGGTTTATTTTCTAAGGACATTCAAAACCGTGCGTCAAAATGTAGTGTATGGGGTATCATCACCATCGGCCTGAATCTATCCACTGCTAGATGAAGGCCTCTCCAAGCTGATTCCACTTCTCTCGGTCCTGTGCATTGCGTTGCCACGTCCTTCCGCAGAACTTTATCATTCCATCGATCTCTAGGTCTACCTTGCGGACGTTTTGTACCTCTTGGATGCCACTAGCTAGATGACTAAATTTGTCCAATGATTGTTCCTTTTTCGAGCTGTGTCCTGCCCATTGGATGGGGATGGGGTATATCCTATCAGAATTCTATTTATTAATCTGTCTTGTGTAAAATACAAATGAATTATATTTTTTTAACAGTCATGAGGCCCAATTACAGTAATGTGGTGAAACAGTAGTGCAGTGGAAGAAGATATAATAAGAACGATATAAACACCCAGGCTTTGAGAGAACCACAGAAATAATATTTTGTCACCTAATCGGGAATCGAAACCGGAACCACGGTGGACCACACAATTTATACTATTCGCATTCTCTTTTTATAAATAAATAAGTTTCTCAGAAAAGGTGAATTTGATGATCGGACACTGGTGTGGTTGAGGCCTGAAGTAGCCTGGCCTGGGGGCCAGCTTTAGGATGTGGGAGACATGCTTAGGAACGCCTAATAGAGAAATAGAGACCATCAGTTGTTTATTCTCCCAATGTGCAGAACCAACCTGCCACTGGTAATGCCAATTGGGAGGGCGATAACTATGTTCAACGAAATTGCTTCGGGTGTTGATATATTCCACCTACGTGAGAATGAGTTTAGGTGGACGCTGTTTTATAAATTCTTAAAATAGGGTCTGCTTAACTCATCCCGTGTACTTCCTTGTACCTATCTAATTTATCCACTGATCTATCTCTTTTTTTATGTAAATACTGTTATATTTATATATCTTTGTTTCTAAATGTCATGTTATGAACGTCTTAAACTTATAATTTGTAATGTCCATACATATTGATGTTTAAAAAAAAATTGAAATTGAATTGAATCTCTCTAATTTAGACAAAGATACGTCTATCTTTATGTGAATAAATGAATTTTTATAAAATTTTATAAAAAAAACATTTAAAATATGTCACATCATACACTTCATAATGATGACATGCGTAATAGCTCATGTCATGTGTCGATTACTATTTTGCCATAATTCGCGTACATTATTAAAACGTCCGCAATTCAAGTCGACGCCTCTCTGACGCCCACTTTTCCGTATGTACCTACTATCGATTCTGCAATAGATAATGGTAATACTTATACATAATATACCCACATTTTTTGACATCTATTCCAAATTTAAAATACGTACATACATGAAAATTTAGGAACAGTCAGTTCAGAAATATTGAAGCCTGTCTAGCCCAATATGCATTTGCCCGCGAACATATTATACAATGGTATGTTTTGAGTTCCCACATCTCTACCCGCCATGCATATGCAGCCGCGGTTTGTACACGGCCGCCTTCCATGACGCTATAAATGTGTCAGAATAAAAAGATTTTAGTGCCACACTTCCTTGTAGTAACTGATCTGATGAAGCAACCATGTACCTTAGTGCTTAAAAGAGTTTTAGAAAATAAAAATAATCTTGACTTGTTCTGCCGTCATTTATCTTTAATGACATGAAGTGTCCTCTGTACCCGTGTACTGAAACTCTGCCTAAACATAGAAGGAGTTAGGAGATAGTCAGGAGTTGAACGTGATGAATTTAAGGAGGGATCGGAATTATTCCGTCATTCGTATGACGCAGAAAATTTTTCAAATGCCTCAAAGTTGGCCTTGGTTATCAAGTTGGCGTGGCCAATCGGACCCGTGTGTGGACGGACCCTGGCAAACAGCTCCGCTCGGTCGGATCCCATCAACGGGCAGTCCCAGAGGACGTAATACAATGAATGGTATATGAAATATTACCACTGCGCAATTGCAGGCGCACAATCGGCACAATCATATTTGTTTGAAACTCAACACAAGTTTTAATCTGTAAATATAGTCCGCATCGATCAAATATACGCGCTTTAATCAAAACAACGTCACACGAGACTCGTTTCTGATGAAACTATTCGCGGCGGAATAGAAAAAAAATGTATTTTTCTGTAGTGTTTCTTCTTCTTTGTTCACCCTGTCATGACCCAGCATTAGGGTATAGGCCAGGCACGAGTTCGCGCCACTTCCTTCGATCCATCGCAAACTCTTGCACCTTCCGCCATCCCAGATCTGCAGCGCGTAGATCGCTTTTGTAGCACCGCTGCAGGGTAAGGGAGCGCCGGCACGACGACACGTTTGTAGTGTTTAAATTATGTTTATTTAATAGATTATTTTTTTATTCAACGAATAATTCACGAGATTTGAAAATGTTACATTCTTTATTGAACACACATGATTTTAAAATACCTCAGAAACATATCTACTCGAAAAAATCTTTGAAAAAAATACAGTTTCAAACCACAAAAGCCGATTGACAATATTAACCTAATTTTATAATAGCTTCGTTTGTAGGTACCTACAACTAGTTAATTTCTTCGGTAGGACACATGTTGCGCATTCTTGAACCACTATGGCCGAAATCCAATAGATGTGGGTTCGTGCCCTGCCCTGCGTTGTATTTTTTTCATTTTAATATCTAGTAGAGTATGTATTGAATCGTTTTCATCCTAGAGCAGGAGTGCAAAGTTATGATGCGACAACTCTAGGCACCTATGTTTCGGAAAGTGGTCTCAAATTATCTATGTTGATTTGTTTACGGACATATGAATGTTGGTCTGGATTGGGCTTGAGAATATATTAGGTATTATTTTTTTACTATCGAAGAGTTTTGAGCACCTAATTGATTAAAAATCACGCCTTTATTTACAAACATGTAAGTGATACGATACACGAATTAGCAGTATAATACAAGATAACCATACCGATGCCGTGTAGATTAGTTTAAGGAGTGCGGCGGTTTGGAGAACTAAAATGCTCGCTATCAGTGTTGACAACTTTACTGCCATTAAAGCGTCAATGACATTCAGCTACTTTACGAGCCGCTTGTTGGCGAATTTACAATCTGCCTGTAAAGTCGCCCAGTGTCATCATCGAACAAGCTAACAAGCAGATTGTAAACAATCTACCGATAAAAGTTGAAAGCCCAGTCAACTTTGCGTGTGGGTGTGTGGGCCTACTGCGTCTGCACAGTGGAGCGTAGTAGCGACCTCCCGGTAAAAAAACGAACTACGTTCTGTCAAAATAGTCTCTAGCTTGTTGGCTTCTCAGCGAATGGAAAGTTTTGTGTGTCATCTTCACAATCGCAGTAGCTGAATCGCCCGCTTTTAAATTCGCCAACAAACAGCTTGTAAAGTAGCTCAATGTCATTGACGCATGGCTATACCTCAGCTGAGGCATGGTCTAAAAAGATCGTAACTATGCGACGCGCGGATTGTGCTAATGTCGCGTGCCGAACGGAACATAATTAGTCATAAAAATTCAACATGCGTCCATTTAGTGTTATATTAATATAATAATATATTCATTGAGATGTTTTCATTTTCGAGTACTTTTTAGTCATCTTTACACGATAGAAGAATATATTCTTGCGACGCCATCACAAAAAAAAATCGACGTGCTCCCCACCTAAAATGCCGCTCGGCTATTGGGGACTAATGGGAAATTTCGTCCTACCTATTGTTGAAATTTTTTTGCCGTTTCACTTATGTATGCTCTTAACAAAAATATAGGGTAAAAAATAAGCTAATTGGCAGGAAAGAATGCTAGATTTTGATGATATAATTAACAAAAATGTATAGAAATTAGTAAGTATTTAAATGAAATAAAATCATAATTTTGAACATAGTTTAAGTGAGCACAAAATATATTTAATGATGAATAATTGTCCTGCAACTAATAAATGCCTATGGAATTTGGTCTTCGGTTACATCAATAATAAGTGGTTTCAGGGTAAAAGTTCTTAAGTGACATTTTTTACGAAATTAAAATGTGAATGACAACGTGTGTAAAGAATTATTGTGCTCTTTTTGTGTATCATAGATTTTTTCAAATGTAAGCAAAATAAATCGATATTTTAATTTGTAGAAATAGCTTAAATTAAGAAAATCATTTTTAATTCTAAATAAAATTGCTTATTCAAATCATTGAATATAACACAATATCAAAAACATAATTTATATAAATAATGTAAAAGAAATTAAAAAAAAACACCAATAATTAACTTCTAAGCAAGAGTATTTTGAAACTGTGTTTTATTTCAACTTCAACCAAACTGACTTAAGCACTTTTACCCCAATACACAGAATTTATTATTAAGATAAAACATGTTATATAATGTTTGAGGCTTTCACGGTTGTTTTTCATCGTAGTATAATATTTGGGTTTATAATGGCGTCTGCAACGAGCCCGAAACGTCGAGGAAAGAAGGAATAAGGACACACGGTGGAGCCCAAAAATCTACTACGATGATAAAACAGTTAATTTTCAAGCAAATTTGTATACTATTCTAACTTTTTATGATTTTTTTTAAGCCGTTGCATTGTCAAAACCGATAGATACCGCCATATGCCAGAAGCCAGATGCTTATTCAAAAATGCCAAATCAGGCAAAAAAAAAAACGCTGTTGCTGACAACAATACTCTGGCAATATTCACACAACGAAACTACCCCCACATTCCTATCCTAATAAGATCATAAATGTACCTCTATAGAGGGTCCGCAAAGTGGAGGTTTTGTACTAACAGAGTTTTATTTTTACGAGAAATGGATGTCACCCTCTTGCTCAAGATATTAGATCCATACTCTGACTCCGAACACAAATTGAAAAACAATGTGTGTATTTGCCAGATCCGGGATTCAAAACTGGTACCCATGACCATCGGCCACTCGGCCATCGTACAGCAGTGGCGCACTCAGGATTTAATGTTGGGGGGAGCCCAAGGAAGAGAATGTAAATTAGTCCCATCTTTTTCTTCTTCATATAATTATTTGTACATATTTTCACAATACACGGCGGCATATTTGTACAGTTTCTCCTAGTTTTTATTAAATTGGAGGCATAGTGGCCGTAACCGTTGAGCGCATCATCAGCGACTGGCGGATTAGAAGTGCGCCTAGTATGCTAAAACATTACTCAAATAATATCGGCTGTGCTACCCGCTTGGTCTAGAGAGCTACAATATGTATGCCGAATTCCACTGAAGAAAAATGTTCTTTTGTTTTACACCACCACCGACTGTAGTGGGTGTAGTCATTCTTCTCGCCGAATGTTTATCGTCGATTTTTGGTTTTTTAATATTGAGGTTCCAAAATATTAATTGAAAAAATGGACAAAAAAAAGTATTATTACATTTAACTTATATACAAACATACTCAACATAACACAGCCTAATTTCTCGTTTATCGGTCTTTTGTCTATTGCACTCGGTGTACCTACACCATGGCCCCCGCATCCTGAAACGGGCCCTCAGGGTAGGATATTTGGCGGGCCCCCCACCTACCGCTAAGATTAAAGGCGTAGTGAAACACTACATTAAAGTTTTTCAATTACATATATAATTTTAAATGTTCATGGCCATGCTAAAGCCATATTAAAGCTAATGTATGATGTTTGTTTATCTCACTTATCTGGTCAACCCGACACGCCGGGTCCCCACAGCCCGAGCCCCCAGGCTGGAGCCCTGTCAGCCCTCCCCAACCATGACCTACACCACTCCATAATGGATACCAAGAATTTTTTGACAGTTCCATTAGGGCAGTGGTTCTTAACCTGGTTCGGTGAGTCAGTCTCAGGGGTTCGGCGGAGATTTTCATACCGTTTGTTACAACATATCTTTGCGAGCAATCCTTTTCGAGGATGCTGGACATAAAAACGAAGAAAAGGAACAGACTTTGTTGCGAAAATGACATGAGAGTGGCACTTGCCAAGGTGAAGCCGCGCATTTTTGAACTGGCCTCTGAAAGGCAACAGTAGAAGTCACACTGATCTGCAGTAAATATTCATAATTATGTTTTTGTTTTTGTGTGAAAATCATGTTTGAATGGTTTTGTTCTTTGAACACAGTGATGTTGATGCACGGTTCATTTTGTGCACCAGTAAAATATATACCTACCTATGTTTTGAATTTGAAAAAAATCATTTTATTTTTCCAATTAAGAAAGGTTCGGTGAATGCGCATATGAAACTGGTGGGGGTCAGTACCTCCAAGGTTAAGAACCACTGCATTAGGGATTCGGTTTCTAAAAAATCCGACATTAGTGTTTAGAAATTTTTGTGTTAGAAATTAAAATCTAAGAATTTTTTCTAAAAGGGTGCTGGAGAATTACAAATCATTTTTCTGCCGTGTTTTAGGTATAGAGTTTATTGGCTTTCGATTTCAATGTTTAAAATCATTCTGATAATTTTTATGTTTGGGAGGTGCCTGGGCCCTTGCCCTCCCCCCCCCTGGGTGCGCCATTGTCGTACAGCATAGAACTTATTATTTATTATCAGTATTATTATCAATTTTATCATTCATTAAGATAAGGTAATCTATAGCTATCTACATCAGTCATCGATGCAATGCAGGCGACGCCCAAAAAATATTTAAGATACAATAATATAAGATAGTATGCGAGTAGCATTAACGGCCCACATGCCGAACGTGGGTCAAAATGGAGCTTTTATGATATTTTCAAAGCATTAGCCTGAACATTCCTTAAACGTTGTAGATAATCTATTTATATAATTTTGAAGCCTTCTTGTCCTTTATTTTAATTTTAAATATGATGACTGCATAAAGTAGTTTTATTAATAAAATAGTATTCTTTTAAACCTCTCGATCTAATGTTTTATAAAATAGTCATATTGCAGTACATCCATGTGCAATGGTGTTAAGATTTTTTAGATTTATTACATTTTAAACGCATTTATAAAAGCATTAGTAAAATTTATGTTGACATTATTATGGTGAAATATTTACGATAAAAAATATATTTATAATCTCTGTGACCCAAAATTTGACAATAATTAGGGATTTTATTATTCAAAAAATGGGCAAGATTACCACACTTGAAGATAATTCTGAAGAAACTGATTATAAGCTATGTCTTTGACCATTCAAATGTAATAAAACATCCTAGGAATAATAGTTTTATAATAATAAATTATTGACCCAAGAATAAGGTAGTATTTTTTTTAATACATTTCTTTTGGCATTTCCCAGTGGTTAAGCTACAACATACAGCCGTAGCTATAACTTGACAAACGATAACTGAAGTAGGGAGTAAGATCATGTTAACGCGCGTGTTTGAACATGTACAGAACCGAAAATATGTATTTTTTCTTTTTAATAATTCAAACTTAGGTTAGCAAGTAGGTGCTCGTAAGTATCAACTTCAATCTATCAAATTAATATTCTCCTTGAATTTAATAAAATACGTACAATTTACATGAAGTCCCCATGGACACAGCGTATAAAATGTAGTTATTATGTTCATAGTAACACACTACTTTAATTTTAACATTTTGCTCTAACTTGTCCTCCTTCAAACACTAAAAACGTGTATAAATTTAAAGAACTGTAATGTCTATAGTATTCTGAGCCTCCCAATAATTGTAGCCCCGATCGAGCTAAATTACGAAATGGATGGAATAGAAACCGCCAGACACGATGTTAAATTAAAAACAAATACCACGCCGTCACCCACGAAAGTTTGAGTAGCACTGGGTTAGAAAATAATATATGGCTAACCAATTACTCATTTCTCCGCACACAGTTAGTATAAAATGTATTATTTATTTGGATTCGTAATCTAATCTGCATAATTATGAATATTTATACGTGTAATTAATTCAATAAGTGTTATCTTATCAGATGCTTCGCAACAGTACGACTTATCTTATATTATGTTGTATTTAAAGTCCGTATATTTATATGTATTCTATGACTAATGCATAGATTAAAAATACAAGTCTAATATTAAACACGTATAATATGTCACGCCCAATATTGAAAACGCAGTGAACGAAAAAAGCAGCGACAATAACCAAAACGAACCATAAATGCGAGTGAGAAAGCATACGGCACGCTTATATTCTCCGCAATATGCGTTAGAGTAGGATAGAATTTCTACGGCTGAATTAAATATTTTTCGTACACGTCGCCGGTAAATATTTGTTTGAATGATTCCATTCATTCAAAAACTGCGAGCACGTATAGAATTTATTAATGTGGTAATTATTTTTAATTAATTTTGTAGGAAATTTGGTTAACTATGTTGTGTTTAAATTTGGTAGCCGTACTGAAAAGCAACATGATGGTATAACGTTTTGTAGTTACGTTAAGAATAATAAAATTGAGGTTATACGCAAGAAACACGGCTTCATATAGCTGAACAATTCGCACAATCTTTATATTATTACTCTGAGGCAGCGACAATGCGATATGGATAGTATTGAATGACCAAACACCGAAATCAAATACATTTTCGTAAAGTCATGCTTATTACACCACAAAGCAAAAACCGTCATAGACATCTCATTTTTGCTAATTGCTAGTATTATTCAATGAATATTAAACAATTCGGGATACCAACAAATACAATAATTCTAATAGAAAAAACAAAGGGAAAATATACGTCGTCCATGTATAATGAAAACCTCCTATCATGGCCCCACATCCTGAAGCGGGCCCCCAGGCTAGGATCTTAGGCAGGCCCCCCTACCTATCGCTAAGGATAAAGGCACTGTGATGCTATACAGTAGCGTTTTACAAATGGTGTACGCGATAGAATTAATGTGTATATTTAGTGTTTTTTTGTATCTTTTAATACATCTATTTGAATTGTGGAGTTGTCGAGTATCGATACACAATTAAAGATTTTATCGTACAAGCACATAATTTTAAATAATAACATTAATAACTTTGCTGGTTGCAATAAATTTTCATTATTATATTTAGAAATTTTGTAATCAATATGTAACTGTTTGTTTCCTTAATAAATAAAATAAAAAGAAAATAGCGCCGCAGGCCACTTTTTTTTAGTATGAGAGCAAATTTGTGATGTGTGTTTATCTCACTTATCTGGTCGAGTCGCCACTCCGGGCCCCTCCTGAGTCCGGGCCCCCAGGCTAGAGCCCTGTCAGCCCCCCCTTGTGGGGGCCATGCTTCTTATATTTATGGTGATTTTTACGAAAAATAGTTGATACCATCTGATATCCATTTCCTCTAATATCAGGTCAGCATTTTCAAGTATTTTAGAAGGGAATTTTTTGAAACAACCTACCTACTTAAAGTATTTATTATTTGTGTTTATTATTAAATGTACAAATAATATTTTAGTACGATTATTGGTGCATTAATATGTTTATATATAAATAAGAAATAACTTAAATACGCTGTTTCAAAGAACACTTCTGCAAATTATTTCGAATGTGAATTAGAATAGTCCTGCATTCAGCTGACGTCCTGCATTATTATCACTTGCGGAAAGACTTCACTTTCACCAAATAAAATCGATATTAAATTAATACTGTGTGAGTGCATCCAAAAGCATACACCGTAATAATTAATCCTATGTGAGTGTCCGTCGCAATATAAGTAGAAGTTTTATGTGAGATAACCGAAAATTCCTTCCAATACCCGATGAAAATTAAACCAGCATTAACGGCCCACGTGCTCGTCGTAGGTCAAAATTGAGTTTTTATTGTATTTTCAAAGCATGATCCTGGACATACCTTAAACGTTGTAGATAATCTATTTATATAATTTTGAAGCCTTATTATCCTATGACATAACATATCCTAATATATTGATAATCTCTGTGATCCCAAATTTGACAAGAATTAGGCATTTTATTATTCAAAAAATTGGCAAGATTAACACATTTGAAGATAATTCTAAAGATACTAATTATAAGCTATGTCTTTGACCATTCAAGTGTGATAAACATCCTACGGATAATGATTGCTTTATAATAAATATTGACCTAAGAATAAGGTAGTGTTTTTTTTAAATACGCCATTTCTTTTGTCATCCCCCAGTGGTTAAGCTACAACATACGGCCGTAGCCATAAATTGACAAACTATAATTGAAGTAGGGAGTACAATGATGTTAACGCGCGTGTTTGAACATGTACCATTTAAAAAAAAAAGATTTTTTTTTCGGTTAGGTTAGGTATGATAATAAGCCTTCAAAATTATATAAATATATTATCTACAACGTTTAAGGTATGTCCAGAATCATGCTTTGAAAATAGAACAAAAGCTCCATTTTTACCTACGCTGAGCATGTCCCCCCTTAATGCTTATTGATTACAAATCATGTAGTTTGTTGGTTGAAAGCACAGAACAGAAATTCTGTGTTCCCTGATGAATTGAATGTGATAGTTTATCATCCCAATGATAGGTCAGTATTAAAATAATCATATGTGAACGCGGCATGTTCACATAATGTTATTCAACGTGATCAATACTAGAGTGCATATAGAATCATATATGAGGAAAAACATGGGAAAATAAACGGAATATTTTTTTTTAAATATGATTATCCAATTTTAATTTATAATTAGTATCAATGAAAAATGTACAGCGACGATGTGTATTGTGCAAATAAAATATAACTACTAACTACGGCAGCGTCTGCCAAACTGTGTGCCGCGAAGGAAGAAGCCTCAAAACTGTTTTATTTAAGATTTTAAATAATGCCCATTCATTTAAATTTTCTTCAAATTTTAAATAATATTTAAAGAGTATTTTCCGACATGCTTTATGTTCGCGACATGTTCGAGGCATGCTCGCCTTTCATTCTCTCGAAGCTCGTAGGTCACTTCCGCTCTTTAATCATTTTTCCCTGCGTGGTGTAGTTTCCAACCCTGATATTCTGGAAAATTTTAATTTTTATGCACCCGTTAATTACATGCGTGGTCGCGCACCCATGACGTATTTTGGGTAACATCACTGTTTCCGCAGGCTCACCGGGCACCAATATCGAGGGCTGTGCGGCTGGTCAATGCACTCCCCAGAGATGTAGACATTTTTAGCGATGCATTGTTTTTAAAATTCTATTTTATTGTTCAATTTGTTTTTTTATTTCTTTTGCTAGAAAATTATTTTTTGCTTAGTTTATTTACCTGTACTTTTTATTCTAAATGTCATGTTGTGAACGTCTTCAATTAATAATTTGCTATGTGCTCAATGTATATATTTTTTAAATAAATAAATAACTAGCAGCCTGTTCTGTTTGGACTATAATATGTTAATATTTAAGTTGGCATGATCAAACACAGCTCTGAAATGTCCATTCTTGGACATTGAGCCACTTACGGAAGCTGCATAGCCAAGAGAATCTCCCTTGTATTTATCACTCACCTAATAAAATGATTCACTCACAGAACAGATAATAAATATAATACCGATAGGCCATATTCAATACGCCGCATGGTGAAGCAGGATTTTGAATGTGTGAGTGTCCTACGAAAATGAAGCACGCATTATGCAGTGCAATGGTGTGTATAATACACCAACATTAAATGAGCTTAAATGCATAAACCGAGGGCAGTTTTCAGTATTCGACGTAAAACGTATTATTGACACGTGTGTAAGTTTAACCCGGATTCTTCCTTACTCGAGTCGGTTACCTGCTATCGCCTTACCCGTTATATATTTCAGTTCCCATTATTTCTGAGTTCCCTGGATTCACTACTTACTGGATAGTTTTATCAAGATACAATAAATTTCAATTTCGAATTTCCCTAATACAAAAAGGTACCACTAAATTCAGAGTAATCTGTTTTGTTCCGGTGAATCATGCCGAGCCATCTATCAAAATGCAAGTTACGTAACGTTACTTATTATTTCGCAAGACGGCCTGTCCCAAGGGGACAATGTAAAAAATTACTATAAGAATGACATTTACAAAATACAAGCGAAGTCAGATGCAAGACCCTTTTAAGGATATTAAAAATTAATATGAAATATATTTGCTCACCATATCGACCATAACCAATCATTAGTATACAAGCCAGGTGCACAGTTTGTGCGCTCGAACTCTGTGGTCCTATTTCGTGGTTGTCAATATCAAAATAAACTTAATTTCGACCAGATTTTCAGTATTATTCCTGAAATCTATTCAGAATAATATTTTTTTATCTATTATAGTTAGGTTAGGCAGGGCTTAATGAATTTAAAAAAAATGTACCAACAATAATAATATGTGTAATATGTATTCTTAATCCAACGAAAACAAATAAATAGGAATGAAAAAGTGTTCACAATTCTGTCGTAAAATATACTAAAACTATTATGAATCGGTTTATGTAGGGTTTAATTGATTTTTAAAAACTAATCAACGCCATCTGTAAAGTCTTAGTTCAATAAAAACAAATACGTATGACTAACAAAGATTAATGTGCACTATTAATGGCGGATCTTAACAGCCTTTCTCCACCCTTCGCTAGTGCCATATCGCATATGCCCAATCTTTAAATAAACACACCAGGCACAAATTTTGGTGCCAAACTTGGTGATCCTATTTCGTTGTTGTCAATATCAAAATGTACTTTAAATTTTCGACTACTTCAATAATTCAATAAGATTGTTGGTAAATGACAAATTGAGATTATCGTATAAATAATTAACTAAGTAACGATAATGGGTGCTCAAAATGTATTTTAAGGAAACCAAGTAAAATGTAGCTCACAGCCAGATTGATTGTAGGTATGTAAAACACCCAATAAAAAAATATTTCGGAAAGCTTTTGAACGTTTTAAAACATGTAGTAAGAATAAAATGTAACAATTTTATAAAACGTAGTATAAAATAATATAAGTGTGACTGCGATAAATAAGAAAAATACAGAAATATCTATACAAAAAAATGTTAAACCCAATATTCCTGAACGAATTGTCGCGCGTTACTGTGCATGTTTAAGTGCACTATTACTATTCTTTTAATCTACTCATCGTTTGTAAACAGTCTTTGCCACTCTTTTACGGTAATTAAAAAAAAAACAATATAATAACAACGTTGACTTACTAATGAACATAGCATGACGAGAAAAATAAAAAGGCCTTCATCAACAACCTGATCAGAGATGTGCTCAAACAAATTTCATTCTTTCGTAAATAGATCTTCTTCTCCTTCTTTCTCGGCACTACATCCCGGGGCGGGATTTGGCCTCCTCTACAATTGTCCTCCACACTCCACCTGGCTGCTCCTCTCCAGTCTCCAGCCCTCCCCATCTTTCTCCAGTCCTCTTCGATACAGTCAGCCCACCTCTTCTTTGGTCTGCCCCTAGACCGTTTCCACTGTGGGATCCACTTGGTCATGATTTTTGGCGTCCTGTGCTCAGGCATTCTCTCAACGTGTCCAGCCCACCTTAGTCTTTGGGATCGACAGAATTTCACCACCGTTTCATGTTTTATTAACTCTTCTAACTCATGGTTAATTTTTTATCCTGTAACTTCCATTTTCCAATGTGGGCCCGAAAATTCTCCAAAGAGGATCTTTCTTTCGAATATGGCCAGTTTATGTTCTTCCCTTTGAATGAGGCACCATGTCTCACAGCCATAGGTAGCTACTGGTCGAATAACTGTTTTGTAGATAAGCAGTTTGCTATTCTTGCTTAGGATTTTCGAACTCAGTAGACCCTTACAGGCGTAGAAGCACTTATTAGCAGCTATGAGTCGTATGTTCACCTCTTCTGTTGTTTTATTGAGTGTGTTTAGGTTAGAGCCCAGGTACGTGAAGCTCTGAACCTCTTCCCATACCTGCTGCTCCACAATTCGTAAATAGATAATTTATGTAATTATATAAATGTCGTAAAAAAAATTAGCTCTGCCTACATTGCACTAAGAGTCATCATTGCAAATGCAAATCTACTCGTTTACAATATTGTTTTCGTATGGCTGTCCAACAATTACTATGATAAGGAAGCATGGTACATAGGTACGAGATTACGACGAAATAGTGAAGTTCTACAGATGTATACGTAAATCATTCTAGAGTGGCAACATAGGCGATTCGAAAATGTGGCTTTGTTTGCTAAAATGTCTTATCCATTGCTAGCAAACAATACCACTATAGCTGCAATTCGTTTTGGTTGCAGAATGCTTTAAGTAATACGTATGAATATGTGACAACACAATAAAAGCACACAGAGTAATGGAACCAGCATGGAAAGCCTTTCATGCAGCAATGGTTTATAATCTAAGGCAGTGTTCTTCAACCGGTGGTCTGCGGACCGGCGCCGGTCCGCAAGAATTAATTACCGGTCCGCGAAAGCTTTCATCATGCTGGGAGAGTATTTGAATGCTGCTGATATTAACCAGAAAGTCATATTCAACATCATAAGCCAACATTGAAAAGTGTTAACTGAAAACTTTAATAAATATTTCTCTGAATATTAAGATCTGCGTAAAGGCGGACCCTCTGGATTAATAATCCCTTTTTGGTAGGTAGATATTAAATCATGCGCACTTGAGAAAGAAAAGCTGATCGAGCTATCTTCTGATGTCACTCTGGTGTCCAGACATAAAATGCAATCATTATCTCAATTTTGGATATCCCTTGATGAACAATATCCATCTCTGGATTATAAAGATCAGATTATTGGTAATTTTTTCGACTTCATATTTATGTGAAAAGAATTTTTCATCTATGTCAGTAATAAAAACCAAACAGGGAAATCGAATAGATGTTAATGCAGCGCTTCGTCTCTCAGAAACAATGCTGCAACCACGTTATATAAAATTTGCTTACAAAAAAGCAGCAATCTATTATGTAGATGTAGATGTAGCAGACTAACCAATAGTTGTAATTTTAAAACATAAGATTTAATGAATAAAATTCTATCTATACCTAATGGTTATTTATAATTAACTATTTCTTTTATTCAAAGAATAATTCACAAGATTTAAGAATATATCATTCTGATTATTGAACATGTATAATTTTGAAAAACACTTTCTGAGAGAGTATATTATAACCAATAGAAAAAATCTTTTTTTTTGAAAAAAGTAAGTCACCTCGACGGGGAATCGAACCCCGTATCTCCCGGGTATACGCCCCATCCGTCGCATTTAATCAATATGCTACGGCGTGACATACTAATGGTTATTACTTTTGGCTAATACGGGCCCGCGAGATATTTCACCTATGTTCACCGGGCCGCGGATGTTAAAATGTTGAAAAACACTGATCTAAGGTGATAATGATAATAATAATACGACACATATCTAGTTAAATTAACTTTACCTACATTGCAATGAGGGCTATTATTGCATTTCTTTTAATGTTTTTGACCAATTCTGCTAACGTGCCCACTTAAATTTATTATTAATTTATATTGAGTATCCTAGTATGTATGTACATCAATAAATAACAATATTAAAAACAGAATTCACAGTATAAGGGCAAGGCCGCATATGTTTAGTCGGCTACGCTGCTCTCAATAGAACAGTGACCGGTGTCGATTCCCAAAAAGTGACTCACGAAATTGTAACGATTTCTGGAGGAATCCTGGTGAATCCCGCCCGAGCGCAATCGCAGCATCCAGGGGGCGTATCCCCGGCTCTCCTCCCGGCCACGTGGCTGACGAGGGAGGGAGGGCGGGTTCGATGAACTCGCGACGTGTAGTATCATGCACATACCCCGTAGTATTGCAACCCCCCACCCCCAACGCAGAGCCAGGGGATGATATTCAAACTGTATGGCTTAAAAGTTCCGCGCGGAGATAAATAAGCACAGTTCGCGGTGGCTGCGAAATGCATAACGGATTATGGGGTTTTCAGAGTTTCAGCCACGCCGGAAACTGTGTTTAACCAAATGCAATAATTGCAAGTTGTTCGAGGATTGGGAATTGATATGTAAATTAATTAACTATTTTTTTTTATTCAAAGATTAATTCACAAGATTTAAGAATGTAACATTCTAATTATTGAACATACTTAATTTTGAAAACATTTCTGAGAAGGAATCGACCCTACATCTCTGGGGTATCTAAGTGAGTATTACAAAGGGCAATAGTTAAAATTTGTCGTAATTTAGTATGACTCCTTTAGCATAGTGGACTATGTGCGTGGGCGCGATACCCAAGAGATGCAGGTTCGAATTTTTCGACTTTTTTCAAATAAGATTTTTTGCTGTTGGTTGGTTCAAAATTATATATGTAAATTAATATTTTAATATAACGTGAACAGTGGACTGTATCGGTGCGGAAAAACACCGCATGTGGACCCTTTTTTGCATTCAATGTAGTTCCTTCATAAATGTTACGATAGTAAGTTGTTTGAAGATTCAAGAAATTCAGAGAATGTAAATAAAACGATAAACGATTTAAATGACCACAAGCACATTTATTCTATCCGCAAGGCTGCTATCGGCGGCTATCGAGGGTAGTTTTTCATATTTCTAATCACTATAGCGATAATAACTATTGTCTCGGCAATCTCATTCTTCAAGAGTAAGCGAGATGCGATGTTGTCATTTTATGGCACTATTTGACAATGAGTGTCAATGCGATGTAGTTCGTTTTTTACCGGCAGGATCGCTACCATCGTTCTACTGCGCAAACGCTATATTGCAGACATATTGTCGCGTGAAAAAAAAACTTTTTTGATTCATGCGTGCAATCTAGCAATTTTCACGATAATACGTGTTTACACCGTATCACCGTCGCCGCGATAATACGCACCGTCACACTCAACCTTTATTATTAGATATAGATGATTGTCTTTGACGTAGTGGTGAAGGGTGGAGGTAGGATTTTTAAATGTGACATAAATAGTGCAAATTAAACTTTGTCAGTCATTAGTATTTGTTTTTATTGAACTAAGAGTACAAATTACAGATGGTGTTGGTTAGTTTTTAAAAATCAATTAAACCTTGCCTAACCAAAGCATAATAGTTATGGTATGTTATGTGCAATTCGACATAATATTGCACACGTTTTCAATCATACTTGCAAGCCTAAACCTTGCCTAACCAAAGCATAATAGTTATGGTATGTTATGTGCAATTCGACATAATATTGCACACGTTTTCAATCATACTTGCAAGCCCTCCGCATGAGTCGATTTTAGTGAGTGCATAGCCAAGTGCATAGCCAACACGCCAGTGTTGCAATAATATAATTTATAAAAACATCGCTTGTAAAATTATAACATTGGAATAAATATTCGATATCTGGCAACACAACGACACGCACACTGTCACACATATTTTCGAATAACCCAGGAAAGGGTCGCGGAGGAAGCGTGAAGGGGGCGAGGCAAGTGCATGAAAAAGTTCGTCATGTTTTGAAGGACAAACACATGCAATAGCTCCATCTATATTTTTCTATAATCCAAGCATACTTGTTTGTTTTCGTTGAATTAAGAATACATAATATTACACGTGTCATTAGTTATTCTTTTTAAATTCTTTAAACCCTGCCTAAACCAAACCGTAGTAGATAAAAATATTATTATATATTATCATGTATCTGTAAATTATCCCAAATCATGTATAACCATAATTTTATGTTAACCAATGGCATAATTTTAGAAATTTTTATAGATAGACGAATATTTTTTTGACTATTCGCGAGCCTAATAGGTACTACAAGGTTCTAAGTGTTCATCCATGGGGGGAAAAAACCAACAATGAAGTAGTATTCTAAGCTGTCTCATAGTTACTTTGGCAAAGGACAAGCTCTTAGAACCTTGTAGTTCTCCACTCGCGTATTATCTATTATGGCCTGGTTTCTCAGTGTTTCGTTGAATTTAAAAAAAACTAACAACACCGTCTGTAAATTGTAGACTTGGTTCAATCAAAACAAATAAGTATAAGTGTATTGTGGACCATCTATGTCGGATCTTAACAACCTACCTCCACCTTTCGCCACTGTAAATTACGTCTTTCATACATTCCGTATTGATTTACTTAATAAACAATAAAGTATAAACTTTTGGTACATCGTCGTAAAAACTATACACGTGTAAGGAATATAATATGTAGAGTATGTACACATTTTATAACTTTGCACCTTTTGCTAAGTGATACGCCTATTTGCCTGATGACCTCCAATGATGTTATGTTATTTAACATCATTGATTACCTCGCATAAAATTGGACCAAATAATATTTATGTGTATTAATATATGTAGTAATAAATAAATGAATAGATAATATATGTAAAAAATATATTTTTATTCTATAAAGTTATGAAGCATATACTCTACCTATATCAGTTCCGAATAATATATGCACATAGATGAAAATGACTTAACAAAATTATCAACGAAAAGTTTGGAACTCTTAGCTAAGTTTACACTTGTGCATTCGGGCCATTGTGAGGATGCTAGGGTGTCGTTTGGGAGGTGGGTGGGGGTGTTCGCTCAACTGAACCCCTTAACACGTCATCTCCCCACACTGATACGCCACTGCTTTGATTAGCATTAAAAATATATTTAGAACGGATCAAAGCGGTATGGACTTTGTATACCTATATACATAAAAGAAAAACAGTAGATATATTGATTATGGTTGTTTGTCATCCGTCTCCATGGTAACTACATTTTAGTTCCTGAATCCAAGAATTTGCATCAATCGGTGAGTGTTTGACATTTTCCGAGATTCTATGAGATGAGTCGAATCAATTTGTCTCAGCTACCCGCACTATAATATATCTTAACCAAAATGACAGGATTGCAGATTGTTTCTTATTTTTTTGTGATTATTCACTCATTCTGGAGGCAGTTATACTCATATATGATTTTATATATTATTTTCAAGTGGTCAAACTTAATGCTCGTATATAAAAGAAAATCGGATAGTATAATGGCCGGTGGCCGCGCGGCTTAAGCGTCGGCCTATAGCGTCATGGGTCCCAGGTTCAAATCCTGGGTCTGGCAAGTACACATATTGTTTTGCAATTTGTATATGAGTCAGAGTATGGACCTAATAGGTTGAGGAAGTGGCTGACATCCATTTCTCGTAAAAACAAAATCTGTTAATACAAACCTCCACTCTGTGGAGGTCCATATATGATTTTATTAGGATCGGACATGATCGGAGAGATAAATGGTTATTCAACACTAATGTGTCATGTTCTGTATTTTAAATGGAGATACACTATTCTCGTATAAATATAAACATCGCATTTCAATATTTTTTCTATACATATTCTATACCTACATTATGGGAAGTTAAAATTAATTAAGTGTCTAAAAAGGAGTGGTAGTCCGACAGAGATTGGAATACTATGCTTTAGTTTTTAACTTGACAGAAAGGAAGTATCCCAACTATTTTTGCGGGATACGGAATACTTAAGCAGAGACAGATCGTTTATCTTTGTTGTCTTAATAATGGTATGACAACCAAAATATTTGTCGACTAATTAATAATGCTAACACAATTAGTGATATATTATTTTGAAGTTAATGTCCCCACCAAATCTCATCCGCCCCACACTACACCCGGGCTTAATCGGGCGATTCAAGGGAGCCTACGTTTAGTGTGAAGCATTCAGGAGCAGAATGTACATGACTTTAAGTTATGAGTGCCCATGGGAGAGAGGACACGCAAAGGAGGTACGCAAAGGCAAAATTTAAAAAAATATAATAAGTAAGAAAAGTTAATACAAAACTGCCGACACATTCAGCGCGTAACACTGATACACGGCCGCCAGCAAGAGTGCGACATTCCGTACCCTAAGGATACCATCGCCGTGGGCTACCCTCTATATCCCTTAGCCAGGTTGCACACAATAATCGTCTCGACTAGGATATGGTCAGAAATCAAAACAGACAGTAATGTCACGTGACTAACCGACATAGACAATGAAAAGCAGGTTTTGCACATGCGCCGTTGAAATATTTTGCTAGTATTTAAGTTGCTGCTCAGAAGGTTGCGTAGTTTTCTTAAGTCGAGTGTCACCAATGTGGAGGTCACATTGTTGGGAGACGAGACCGCTGTGATTGAGGATGACCAGGAGGTGTAGATGGAGAGTCGTGATTTGGTGGTTGCCCCAATATTACAATACTTATGATAATGTTCCGAGGTCCTAATGTCGGTACAATGAGATATTGTGCGAAGCAATATAGATAGTGAGATTCGAACAGGCAGGGAACTTATATTCGAGTGACATCTCCGATGAATTATTATTCGCAATTTATACAATCAAAATATTATTCTTTTTATTGAAATAATCGAGTCAGCTATTATCTGGTAGTTGCGTCAATGGATAACTGACTAAGTGAAAATCGGATATGCAGAATTTATTATTGAGGTCAGCTTCTTACCGAGTTTGCTATAATTTGACACTACGAAAAATAGATAAGATTTAATTTGTAATTCTGTATCTCTACACGTCATGTGTATTAAGATTAACAACAAAATCATATCGACAAATTCGACGTGCTGCAGTCGAGACCAGTTTCTATGTGCGACCGGACTTAGTTATTTAATCAATTAAAATATTTATCTTCTCTTCTTATTGTCCCATCCCCTAGCGGAGGTCGGCCACCATCAAGGCGATCTTATCGTTGTCGTCTGCAACCCGGAACAGTTCGGTGGAGCTGCACTCGTACCAATCACGGAGGTTCTTAAGCCACGAAATGCGGCGCCGTCCTCTGCTACGCTTCCCATTGATCTTTCCTTGAATGACAAGTTGGGGAATGCTGTATTTTTGTCCTCTCATAATGTGGCCGAGGTATTGTAGTTTCCTGATTTTGATACTACGTAGAACTTCTCGGTCCTTCCCCATTCGATTGAGAACTTCAACATTTGTCACCCGGTCAGTCCAAGGAATTTTGAGGATGCGTCTATACAGCCACATCTCGAAAGCTTCAAGTATCCGTGACATATATTGGTTTAGCGTCCATACTTCCATATAATAAAATATTTATATTAATTGGAAAATGTAAAAGTTGTGGAAGGGTAAACGGAAAAAAAGCCAGATAATGCCAGAGAATAGAAGTTAGTGATGCTAGCGACTAGAACTGATGCCATCTCCCAGTTGCTGCCGTGCCAAAATGCATAATGGGTGCTCGTTTTTCTTCGAATCCGCGACACGTGCACAAAACTGCCCACTTCCATCTCATAAGAATCTTCGCAACAACATTGCTGTACTCACTTTGTATGTATAGCTTTAAAGCACCCCATCGTTTGACGGTTTGAAATTGTCGGAATTTTAAACATGAATGGAGAATTTCTTTTTTCAAGGGGCTGTTTGTATTTTTGCGACGACGAAAAAATCGTGGTGTTTTACATGGATTACGAACCGATAGGGATGATAATATGAAAATTGGAAAAGTTTAGGCATTTTATTAAATAGAATGCGTTTAGAAAATAGGGCGTATTCCGGAGAAATATTTTTTTACAAACAGCTAATATTATTACAACGTTTTTCTTAGCTCGTATTCTTATTTGTCCGGTGGTTCTTTGTCCGGTACAAATCTTGCAATCGATTTTTAACTAACTTCCCGACTAGCTAGACATTTGAAACTTTTAGAATACATCAGAACACGATTCCAATGATTTTTTTAATACTTTTAGCTATCTTTAAGTAGAATTGAATTCATTTTCAGTTAATTCTGTTTTGTATGAAAAGTTATTTCGACACCATTATTGGTTGCTAGGGGTCTGGGGTCCTAGCAACTAAATTATTTTTATATACGTGCGTTACTATGGAAATCAATATGACATGTCAAAATGACATTTCAGTATTATTTCTATCAAGTACAATTTTTTTTTGATCGTTTAAGCTAGTCAAGTAAAGTTTATATGATTCAACAGAAAATTTAAAAACGTTGTAGGTATATAAAAATTTCTTTTTATCTTGTAATTATTTTTATTTAGGCCATCCCTATTGTAATAGTTCAGAGCGTCCAGTTATATACATACAAACGTTTTGACATTTACATCACATCACTATATTATTATATTTTGCATTTAGACATCTGAATGAAATATTTGAGAGTGACATCCCACTGTCCCTGCAGGGCTATTCTAAATAGTTAACGCGGCAACACAATTCCGTTATTTTTATTGCTCCTCTATAACACGAATATCACTCGGAGCAATTCCATGAAGTAGGGCAGAGCGGGGTCATTTGAGCCACGGGGTCACCTGAGCCACCCGTAGTATCACTCTTACGGTGCATTATAGATACAAGCGGTGGATTCCGAACAAAGCAGGAGGGGTAGGCAGCCAATCCGCAATTGCATCAGTCACCGTCCGGTGTTCGATGTGACTGTGAACGTGCGATGTTACTATTTTCACGCCAAAAGTAAAGAAAGCAGTTCCTCATACTTTTTGGTCTCAAGACTCTCAAGCGCATGTCTGTGGTGTTACGGCAATCAAGTAAATGTATTTTGATTTAAAAATAGTGTGTTTATGCGATGACAGTATCAAAAATAATCTATTTTTAATAGTCTTTGGGTGGCTCAATCCAATTAGTAATAATTTGGGGAAGGGGTCATTTGAGCCATAACAAAGGTACACCTGAAAGTAACAGATACACCTGAGAAGGACCAGGTTGCTGCAGAACAAAGTAAACGGAAAAGTGAGGGTAGCAAGAAGATAGTAAAATCGAAGAAACTGACAGTGAAGAAAGCTATTTTGAAGAGTTCCTCTGAATCTGATGAAGAGACACGACCTGTTAAGAAAACTAAAAATCTCCAAAAGAAGAAAAAAGTACAGACAAGTATAACTATATGTTCATATTGTTTTCTAATAACTTGGATTAAAGATTTAAGAAAGATTTTGTTTGTATTTTATATTGCTCTGATGAAAAAAACCTTTCTACGCCTACTGGCTCAACTGACCCCATTGGGTGGCTCAGTTGACCCCACTAGGTGGGGTCAACTGAGCCATCTGGCATTTGTGACATTAATGCAAATTTAGTCTTGTAAACATCGCCTTTGTTACAGTTTTTTGATGAAGTTACATGACCAAATAAACAACTTAACTGGTTTAAAAGATATCATTTCTTATTTCTTCATTAATTAGAAGCTATACTGCTTTCAGCAAAATCATGATCAAGTGACCCCGCTCTGCCCTACGTGATAACAAAAGACTAATGACTGAGAAGAGTGTAGACAGCAAGTAAAGCCTTCATCTGGTAGTGGACTGACGATGGCTTAAATGATGATGACTATGGACATAATAGGTTGAGCAAGTGTCTAACATATATTTATTGTAAAAAACAAAAATCTGTTCCTCCTCCATAACTAGGCGATTATTTCAGGCACACCTTCCTAATAAAAATACTTTTAACTTGCATATTGTATTTATATAATCACTTGATTATTTTATATTCTATAAAAATAGTTTAATTTACCAACGACATAGGTTATAATATATTATATAGGAATGTATTATAAATATATACAGATTCAAGAACAATCTTTCAAATATTAGAAAAAAAAATACGGTACAGCGCGCCATCTGCCTTAACGTATTTATCGGATTATTTTCCGAGGAATGCCGATTTTTGTATGGATTATTTATGTCACGTGACCTCAGCATGTCTATCGCGATGTATGAAATACGATAGGCTCCGATGTCTAAGCCTAAAACCTTTGCGTATAATAGTATTGTCTATGACTGCAGCTTTGTCCAAAATAATTATTAGATAATTTAAAAAAAATATATATTAAGTACTTACTTATTTATAAATAAATATAGATAGTTTAAATAAAAAATAATTTTGATGATTTTTGAGGTAATATATAAATGTTTAGGAAATATATAATTTAAACTCATCGTTCAATTTTATGTCGTCAGTGTGCTATTTAAATTTCATAGAATTAGTGTGTACCTACCTAGTCATCGTATTATCTACTTATTTCCCGTAAGTTTACCTGACAAGTGTGTTCTTTTTAACTGATATACACAGCCTACTTCTTTCCAAAAGTCATCCTTTATCACTGTAATATAGTACATGGATTGACACTGTTGCCAGCAGGTACCTACTTCACGTTATTTAATATAAACCGTATAGTATTTTCCATTTGTTTTTCACCGCAAACTGGTTTTGAGTGCGCTGATGGAGAAATAAAATGTAGTTGATAGCAAACGCAATCACTTATCTTATCCTCAGGTATCGATATCAATCGACTGGGCAAGTTAGCTAATGGTAGAGAAGTTTGTCTTGAAGACCGAAGATAGGTTAAGAGTTAAGTGATATGTTACAATACCCCTCTGAATAGTCTTCAAAAGTGAACTCCCATTTTATCTAAAGTATAAAGTGTTTTATCAATGTGTGCCACCAGTCAATGTCACCCATAACAACATTCACCCTTAAAATAATAAAAATAAAAAAGCCTTTTTATTTCTTACAGATGAAAAGTAAATGACAGTGAATTGACTATATGAGGCATCTAATTACAAAAAGCGAAAGTCCACAATTCAATATTTTCGGGAAACTACGTTTTTATGTTTCAAGCTTCAATTATTTGTTTTAACGTATGATTATTTTTTCCGTTCTATTCTATGTCGAAATTAGAACCAAATGGCAATTTGTTTCAGTCGATAAACTCTTAAATGTAATAAATATAGGCAAAATAAAAATGGACGTAGCGCTATTTGTATCTCACTTTATAATTTACACCGCACAAGGCACATATTTCCGTGGCACTGTCATGAGTTTACCAGATGCCACAGTATGGGAGACGCCCTTTTCAATATTGAACGTTCCCTTATTAGTTGACTTAAACACGCGCGAAATCAACCATGCTTTAAATAATATGAAACACGGACTTGGCGCTTTTTCTAATAAATCGAGACTTGAAATATTTTTTTTCGTAGGGTTATGTCGCGTTTTGGAATTTATAGATCAATACATATTGTGTAAAATTATACAAAGAATACGTGCGTATTTTTTTCTCGATTTTGACCAAATGTGGACTTATCGCTTTTTGGAATGAGACGCCTCATATCTAATGTATATATAACCTATAATTATATCTGTTATGTATATATATATATATCTCTATCTATCTATGAATGATTTTTTATATTTTATCTAAGTATATTTTTATATATTTTTGTATAAGTAATACATAATATATATATTAAGATTTTTATTTTGTATATAATACTGATAAATAATGTTTTAATGTTAGTTAGTTAGTTGTAAGTGTTATGTAACATTTATATAGTATATATTTTTGTATTTGTAACTTAAATGATATTTTGGTTTGTTTGGTTTGTAAGAACCCCTCTTCGGGTGAAGACCTCCTCCAAAGAAAGAAATCCCACTGGACTCTGGGATTATTTTCCTTTGGAGGATCGAAGATCTCATACATGAACATAATTATAACAAGAAACAAAAACCATCTTCCAATACGGCTGGTCACCTAGGAAGATCACGACCATAACCCTCCAAAGGAACATTCACCTTTACTATAACATAAATCCGTAGTATGTAGTCAAATCGAATATAAATCAATGATTAAATAAAACACTTACCGACGACATATTATCATATAACGAAGTATTGGGAAAAAATGATTCTTACCTGTAACAAAGAGAAAACAAAAAATAATCAATAATTATACATTCAAACAGTGGTGGCCAATTACAACAATAGATGTCTCCACCCGCCAATAAATTCCTACAAATTCTAAGTGCAAGAACGTAGTGGTCGCGCGGGGGCGGCGCAGCAGCGTCTTGCGAAACTCAAACGTATAACCGTGTGTAAAATATTCGTAGACAGTGTCTTTTTTGGGGCATAATACACACGGTTATACGTTTGAGTTTCGCAAGACGCCGCCGCGCCGCGCCTGCCAAATCACTACGGCCGAGCACTAAGTATCACTGACACCTCGCAAATTCACATTATATCAGAGCGTTGAAGCGGAGCTCGGAGCAGGAGCACGGAGCAGGAGCACGGAGCAGGAGTACAGAGCAGGAGCACGGAGCACTGGAGAAATGGGATTTTACCCGGAGCATCGAAAATTTGTAGTGCTCCACTGCTCCGGATGTTTTTTTTATTATTAAATTTTCGTGCTAAAATCCAATGAAAATAGTATATGTTGACACTTTGCAACACTGGAATTACTTGATATACCTATATGGCAACACTGCCGAGTGATAAATAACCTCACTTTTTTATAGAAGAGGTAAATAATGAGAGACGTTTTGCTGTCAGTAATTTTCATTAATAGAATAATTAATAATGAAAATGACGATTATTTTAAAACTACTTATTTTTTTAACATTTCTATACATATTATAATACTTATTAAAACTTTTTACCCGGAGCGGAGCCGTAGCAAGTATTAGGTCCCGGAGCAGAGCAGGAGCGGAGCAACTCAAAAAAGGGTCTGCTCCAACGCCCTGCATTCTATCATCAAGTCCGAGCCAACGTATATAGACATCCAAATTATGAAAAAAAATCGAAATTTCACAGCATTTGTTGCGCCAAAATGTCATCAATGAGGATCATACTTAAATGATCTGACTGCGAAACGGCCTTCTCAACATGTTGACCCCTCTCCTCTTGACATTCTACGATACGCGAGGTTTGTATCCGTGGAAGACCGTTGGTACTCAAGAATTGGATGAACCATCTCAGGCATTCAATGTTGGCTTTAATATTCTGACGTGGCATGTCTAAAATACAATACAAGCGGAAGCTAATGATCCTAGTAGTGACCTTTCGGTTCGCATTCGATAATCACTTGTGGATGCGACAGATCGCAACAAAAGTAAGAAAAACGTTGGTCTAGCGACACCAAAAAATCGGAGTGTCTGGGTATGGGGAATGTACTCGAAAAAAAATAAAGACCGCCCAATCTCTTTGGGTCGTATAGAACTGATATAAAATTCATGTCTAAATAAAGCACGGTTCTAGTCGGTGTACACCTTATAGCAGGGGGGGGCAAACTTTTTGGATGGAGGGCCAAATTCAAGAATTCGAAATGAGCGGCGGGCCGCAAGCAAAATACCATTTTTAGATATCACTTACACTATTTATTATCACGAAAAATAAACATTACAAAAAAATTATTGAGAAGAATGAAAGTGGTGTACATTTTTTTAATTCAGGTGTTAATTTTGTAGTTGATATTCTCAAAACTGCTTGTAAATGGGCATCGGGGATATTTCACCGTAAAATTTTTTTATTGAGGTTCATGATCGAAAATATTTGTTCACATATATAGATTGATCCAAAAATAACGAACATTTTTCTTGCATAATCTTTAAGTTGGTCGAATTTGTCTGAATTAAGGGCATTGTAAAATTTGGAGATTTCTTCACGACAATGCAATTCTCTTAAATCAGTGTCATACTGCAGATCAATAATCTCAAGTTGTAGCTCTGCCGGTACACTATCAATATTTATTGAAAATGGTTCGCGTACATTGATAAACTTGTCTCAATTTTTCGGAAGTCACCAAATCTTTGTGAAAAATCGTCATTCAGGGCTTTAATAATTTTACCATATTCTTCAAATTAATATTCTGGTATATTCAGCAACTTCAACGTTGGAAAGTGGTCCACGTTGTTATTTGATATTTGTCGAAGGAATAACTTGAGTTTTAATTGAAATCCATTCAAACTTTTTACCTTATCTTAGGCATTATATTTTTTTTCCTTGCAACGCAGAGTTAACAGTATTTTAATGTGTCACAATGTTCAACGTAGAAAATAGTGGTTACATAGTGTGAGACGAGACGCAAGAAAGACGTACTGAGATAATACATTTTTACGAAACAACAAATTCTTCAAATTGTAATCTATTGTCAATATTTTTTAAAAAATTATAAAAAAGTTATTCGTAATCAGAAGTACAATTAATGATGGCGGGCCGCAAAAAAATACCCGGCGGGCCGCAGTTTGCCCCCCCCCCCCTGCCTTATAGGAAGCCAGAATCAAACAAATTTTGAAAATAGCCGATATAATATACTGGATTATTTGTTAGGTTAGGTTTTCATTCTTGAATTCATGAATTATGAATTTTACCAAAATCAGCTATGAAAATTGAATTAATGTTCATATTGAATCTAATTAAATTGGAGACCGTAGGTATAGTATACTATTTTTCTTTGTGCGCTCCTGAATGAATGTAATTTGTTTTCCGTAATAAAAAATAATTTTAAAATACTTATTACTCAGTAAGTACACACTTGTTTTACGGATAATGACCCCAGAATTCTGCAATAATTTTCGCTGATTTTAGTTGGTTCAATAGACATAGAGGTGTCTTTAATCTTAATACAAAACGCATACATATTTTTACAAAAATGTGTCAGTATGTCTGAGAATTATATAAACAAATAATAAAAAAACTGTATTTGTGACTGGTCGTGCGGTAGGTACAGGTTTTCTCAGAGAAAACATTTTAAAAACAAACACGTCATACAACATTCAACCTTGCCACTATCACGTGACGACTCGATAATAATAAGGCATGTCATAAAATAACTATTATAGGCGTTTTAATAGTTTCCCAGCTCTCTCGATATAAGTAAATATTTTCGATTGCCACTTTACTTGGTCGTATTGAAAACAGCAGGGTGTAAATTTAACGACAGAATCAGGAAGAAAAATGGAAACACAACATGACATTAATTGTCAAAACATTTACAAACGATTACACTAAAAATAAAGACCGGTAGAGTCTCGACCTCAGTTCACAAAGCCCACAGAAGGCGCCAGTTTTCCGAGCGGTACGGCATGACTACTCACCCAAAATACAATGTGACACCTATATTGTTACTGCACAGCAGTGTTGCCAACCGTACTATAAATATAGTATCTGTACTATAATTTTGGTCCGCGTACTATGTACGATATAAAAAAGTTATAGTACGCCAAAAATACTATAATTTTGAATATCGGAAAAAATATGTAAAAAGCACTAAAATTTCGAGATTTCCGTTCGATAAATTGGTGCAAAGTACTATAATTTCGAAATATAAAAAGATTTGGAGAACTTGGAAAAAACTTGCTCGAAAAACGTAAGAAAATCCCTTGACTTTGGTTTAAAATAAAAAAATTCTTGAATTCTCCCGTAAGCACTTTTGGTCGGAAGAGGTACCTAAATAAAAAGGGGTCTCTGAGTTTCTCAAATTCTCCGTTATTTTTTTCCGAGAAACAAAAAACCTATACATACATTTTCAACAGATCGTCGCTATAGGATTTGTTTCCCGAATAGACCAAATGTCAATTTTTCAGGAGACGAAAAACAAATTTCATTGTCGTATTATGAAATATCAGTAGATGTATCAATCATTTTTTCTACACTGTATGATTGCAACATTATCTAAGAATAAATTCCAAGAATAATATACTAGTATAAATCAGTAAATGCACAGAAAATGCGTTTTATTTACAAGTACTCGTTGTGGATATTCGGGAAATTTTTAGCGCTCTCTCAGAATAATGGATATTCGGGACAAAGCAAGGACGTTCGGGACTTAAGACCGTAGCGTATTGCTGCACGGCCCACGGATTACTGAGTGGTCAAAAAGTTCGCACCTCAAATGTTATATTTATTTACACGATAATTGTTAATGATTACTTTTACTATTTAAATACCTAATGATCGTAATAACCCAAGTTCGTAGGTAATAATAACATGCGGCATTCGCTTTTTTCGGTTTTTTTCGTAATAAGTAATAAAATAGTTTTTAATAATCTTTTTTTTTATTCAACGAATAATTCACAAGATTTAAGAATGTACCACTCTAATTATTGAACATACATAATTTTGAAAATCACTTCTGAGAAAATATATTATAGCCAATAGAAAAAATCTTTTTGAAAAAAGTAAGACACCCGGCAGGAATCGTCCTGCATCTCCCGGGTTTACGACCCAGTCTACGAATTATCCACTATGCTACGAGGTGACATACTTATGACGACAAACTTTAACTATTGGCCTTTTAATACCTGCTTATCAGTATTCTTCAAAATCAAGCGACTATCGGCGATCGGTTTTTGTTTATTAAATAAAAGTAGATATCTACTACTTCAATTACTAACCGACGTCACGGATTTCTCCAATATTTTATGATGGTACTTACTCGTACTTGCTAACAATTTTATATTAATACTTTTTCCAAAAAAAAATAATCTATGTATATATATCTGTATATTATTATATCTATATATTTCTATAATTAACAATTAAACTTATTACAAACCACCAAATAAATATTATATATTAACTATTGGAATGACAATACAAAATATTAGCATCTATAAATTAATTACCATTGGCTGCTAATATTAGGTAGGTACCAATATCCTAAGTATATAATATTTACCAAATAAATAGTTACTAACATACATATTAAATTAAATTAACTATCAGCGCATTCAAAAATAAATAATAGCATCGCCTTTATTTTCATAGAAATACCTAGATTAAAAGTAAAATAAAGACAAACAATGTTTAATTAATAATAATTTGAAATAATAATTATTTTTTACGTCATAGTAGTTGCCGGGTCACACTGTAGAATTCATATAACCGTTGGGATTTTGTGTCATTTATCAAAACAAAATGCAGTTATTTAGGTTAAAATACTCACTTCCATAACTTTACTATAAGTTCAGGGCGAACTGGTGATGTATCAGCTATAAATGATCTCTTCAAATTTGATGAATTCACTATTAAAACAATAGTAACTTTAAAAACAATATCAATAAGACGAAATTTGAAAGAGCATTCCGGACGGCCGAAAAATATGAAAGTGGGCGTGATTGTTTTAGAGCTGGACAGCGTGAATGTGGGAGCGAGATGCACGGCGTCAGCGCGGTTTGATTGGCTAAAAGTCATATTCGGGAAATAAAGACTCAGCCAGAGATTTATTTCGACCGAAATTAACTTGGATATTCAGGTACGAATAGTTGGACATTCGGGAGAACAACACGGAGTAATTGTAACTTAACATGGCGTATTCGGGTTTTTCAAAAAAATATCTCTGTTCCTAGATAAAAATATATTGTTTTTATAAACGATTTCGGTAGAGTTCGATAAAAGAAATTGAACTGCATTAAAATGTCGATTTCGACAAAAATGGATATTCGGGAAACAAATCCTATAGCGACGAGATGACAACGCGTACTATATTTTTTCCCAAATACTATAATTTTGGAGACTGTACTATAATTCCACTTTGAAAATATGGTAACAGTGCTGCACAGCCCAGTAAGGAGGACGCAGACACACGGCATGGCAGTCGATGTGCGTCGACGCAGGTCTAATTTGATTCCAATAATTGCATCCGATTAGAAACGCCATTTGGATTTGTTTTATCCAATTGCTGTGGCATATTTTTTAAAACCTTTGACAGATTGTGCTTTTTTACGCTTTTAGTTTATGGATACCTCGCTTTTACTATCAAGATTTCTGTAAGGATGTTTTCACGCAAACTACTCTACTTGATGCTACTCAAATGAAAATTGTGCCGGCTGAGAAAGATGCCTTATTGAAAACCATTCGTCTACCCGCATCGGGCATTGCTGATTTGAATTCGGTCAGGGCCTATGAAACCACCTTGCAAAAACCCTGGAAAATTCTTTGTATCGCAAGACTATGGTGATTCTGATGAATATATCGTCGTATTCATTGGGAACTGAGAATTGCGATTTATAGCCGAGTTTTTCTCGTGGTAAAAGAGATGTCGCATAGGACTGATATTCTGATCATATACCTATATGACTGCAATCACTGGATCTGAAATGCATGAATCATCTTTACATGTCACCGTTTACTATTTTGATTCTGTTTCTTGGATCAATACAGAAATTAAAAAGCACATCTCTTCCGGCCTCGTTTGCAATAGTCCCCGGACACACGTAATCTGTATATATTTATAATACATTCTTACATATCCGACAGAATCTGTCACCGATGCGTTGGAAAATTAAATTATTTTTATAGAATATAAGTGATTATTTAAATACACGTCAATATGCAATGAAAATTTATTTTTCTTAGGCCGGTAGGCTTTAAATAATCGCTTAGAATGGAGTCTTAGCCACTGGTCCGAACTATATTATCCCAGATTATATATTGATAATAATTCTAATAAAACAATTTATTATTAAACCAACAACAGGTAGACTTTCGAAACCTTCAAAACAATGTCCCCGACCTTACCTGTCTAACGTTTGACCCAGTGAATAATGACGAACATGAAATTAAACGCAGCAAACAAATCGTATGGCTTCTAAAGCCCTAAGTAGATGCCTACTATGTAAATAATTGTACAACATAATACACGCATGTTGACCTAAAGAAGGTGCAAGCAACCGAGTGTCTACTTACTACAATGCAATTTATAACAAGTACGTGCAATATAAACAATGTATAATAATATAGGCGCGCGAACAAGTCGACCTCGATGCGGTTATGCTGCGCTTCGTGCACGCGGTGACGACTTCACCGTTACGCGGCCGGTTTTTGGAGCACACCACTTCGAAGTCTGCCATCGCCAATAATAAAAAGGCGACATTAATGTTTTGTTTATTTATTTACGCGCCAGAACAAGGTTGCGAATGTGCGAACTTTGCGCTACATTTTTCGTTCAAGCCAATAACAAACGGATATTATGCATGCCTAAAATAATGACAAATATTAGGTGTGGTTTGTGGTTGGCAAAGCAATATACCTAGGGTTGCCATAATTGCCAAGCATTGATACGGTACGTAAGGGCTAAAACTAAATAAATGAAAATAAATAGCGATATTAAATGTGGGCTCTACCCTGGTAATGGATAAACTCCGTGTTAAAAAAGACATTGGGTTAAATTGTTAGGTACGAGGGTGGGTCAATAATTCCTTAGAAAAAAGCATTAAAACAGGTTTTATTTTTGTATTTTTTTTTTATTTCTCAACATAATTTCCTTGGAGCTCAATACACTTGGTTAGACGTTTCTCAATTTTTTTTAAACCGTCAGAAAAATAAGTTTTCGGAAGGTCCTCAAAATAAGCATTTGTCCGATCGATGACTTCTTCATTTGAAAAAAAACGTTGTCCACTTAGCCATTTTTTTAAGTCACTGGGGGCTAAATCTGGCGAATACGGTGGGTGGTCGACCAATTCGAACTTCAATTCTTCAATTTTAGCCATTGATCGTAAACATGTGTGAACACGGGCATTGTCCTGATGAAAGAGGATTTTTTTCCTGTTTAAATGAGGCCGTTTTTCTTCAATTTTGTTTTTTAGCTGGTCCAATAAATATGCATAATAATCCCCTGTTATTGTTTTTCCTTTTTCCAAATAGTCAACGAAAATAATTTCACGTGCATCCCAAAATACAGTAGCCATAACCTTACCAGCTGATTTTACGGATTTCGCCTTCTTTGGACATGGTTTGCCTTCGCAATCCACTGCTTTGACTGTTCTTTCGTCTCGGGAGTATAGTGGTGTATCCATGTTTCATCTACAGTCACAAAGCGACGAAAAAATTCATACGGATTGCGTTGCATGAGCGACAACAGGGCTTTAGAGGCCACCACCCTATTGCGTTTTTTGTCGACTGTGAGCAAACGCGGCACCCATCTTGCAGAAACTTTTTTCATGTCCAATTTGTCATGTAAAATAGAAATGACGCTACCTTTTGAGATCCCTGTAACCTCAATTATCTCACTCAACTTTAATCTTCGGTCACTTAACACCATATCGTGGATTTTATTGATCATTTCTGGTGTAGTCACCTCTACAGGACGTCCTGAGCGTGGTTCATCCTTTGTTGATGTACGACCACGTTTAAATTCATTTAACCAGTTATAAATAGTTGCAAGTGAAGGAGCAGATATGCCGTGAACTAAATCCAACTCATTTTTTATTTCCTTTGCTGTTAACCCTTTTATATTAAAATGTTTAATAACATTTCTAAACTCAATTTTCTCCATTTTCCATTTTTCCATTTTCCACAAGCAAATTTTTTTTTTAAATGTACGAGAAACACACAACAACCCGACCAATCTGATTGAAACTTCGCAGCATACTGAATCGGTAGTGCCGCTGCATGAAAACAAACCGCTTGCAGTACTAGTCGCGCCACCTGTCGGCTTTTCTAAGGACTTATTGACCCACCCTCGTACCTAACCAACTCCTAACACTACTTACTACCTACTAACAACCTACGAAGAGTATCGGATAACATTTCAATAAATTGGATAAAAATCTTTTTAATGTAACTTTCTATGACACAAAATTTGAATTCAATAATGGTAAATTGATAATTGGTAAATGATAAATTAGATAGACTTAGCCAAAGTGGTATTTATCTATTAAATTGTGACTCTTGTGATGCCAAATATGTTGGACAAACAGGACGATCTTTTAATATTCGAATTAAAGAGCATTTAGCCTGTGTCAAAAATGTCTTTGCCATTATGCTAAATAATTGTCTAGTACTTAAGCATATATAAATAAATGTAGACACTTCTCATCCTATTTATTTACCACATTCCATCTATGATATATCTACCAAACTATTAATTATAAATTCATATTCCATTAGACATAAAAATGGTTTGTTTTTCTTAGTTTTATAACTTAACCGAACGGTTAAACTCGAATTAACCGGTCAGTACCTAGTCTAGTTAAGTTGGCAGTCGGTTGCGTGACGCGGTGCGAAATAGAAAAATCAATTCCTTTACTGAGCCTATTATGTATGCCTCTAATTTTAATTCGTTTTTTTGCTTTAATTTTATGGCGATAGACGAAAGCGATAGCAAGATACCAATATAATTATTTTATTTTTCTTTATTGCATGTAATTTAAAAACAACCATAGATTAAAAGGGTCATACTTGAAGGGGCTTAGGTTTTTTTTAGAATCCCAACATATTATTATCGGCAATGGCGAGGGGTGGATGTAGGCTGGAACCAACATAAATGGTGCACACTATACTTTTCAGTCATACTTATTTGTTATGATGGTGCTGGTTAGTTTTTAAAAATCAATTAAACAAAACCATAATAGGTATGCTATGGGCGATCTGACAAAAAGAGTGCACACTTTTTAGTCATGTTTATTTATTTTCGCCGAATTAAGAATACGTATTTGGTTTGGTTTACGCAGGGTTTTTTATTAAATTAAAAAAAAAAAACTAAGTAACACTATCTGAAATTTGTAGTCTTAGAGTTCAATGAAAATATAGGTACCTACGTATGAATGACAAGGTTTAGTGTAGGTGCCTACAACGTTTTATATCGGTTCTTAACTCGATTATTTAACGTTCACCTTCATTCTAAAAAAGTAAATAAGATACTCTTTAAAAAGAAGCCATGCAGAGCCATCTGGACTTAGCAATTAATAGACACCAACCAGAGTTGCAAATTTAGCTCGACTTGTTAAGCCCATCTCGGCCGTATTTTAAATGGGTTCATTCTGGGCCAATGCCTTTTTCCGTAGATTTACTGCCTGCTATAGATCCACGACCACCGGCTTTAACACTAATACCCTACTAATCGTGTGATTATATCTACCAATATAACATCGGTTTGTAATAATTGTTTGCCTTCGTCCAACAGGCAGCCTTCGTCACTGATCAATACAGTTTCACAACACGTGTATTTCACAGCGTCACAACGAAATGTGTTCCTAATGGCCCGAATGCATTTTATTTTTTTTAGAATTATTAATAACCATATCCTTGCTTTTTCGTACAAGGTGGTTGTTGGTAATTTTGAACAATCACAAACACCCAGGCTTTGAGAAAAACACATAAATACTGTGTGTCCTGACCGGGAATCGAACCCAAGAACTCTTGGGTGGAAGGCAAGCGCCTTACATACTGCATCACGAGAGCCGCCAGGCCCGAATACATTAACATCACGTCACGTGCTGTGAATCACTATCTGTAGGTATCTATGCGTGACAGCACGTGCCGTAATGGTAATGTGTTCGGGCCACAAGTGTAGTGGTGAGAATATATCAGGTGTAATAAATAATTGCACAAGTGCTATTTGCTTTGCGTTAATATGCAGGTGGGGAAGAAAAATTCCAGAATATGGAAAAATCAAAACATACCAAATACCTACCACAAAAATAAGACAAATCGATTTAGTTTTCAAAATTTCTGAATCCATTATTTAAATATTATTACAGTAAAAGAACTTTATTATTTGATATAATTTTATATGTACCTACGTAGGTAGCTAATTGCTCATTTTCTTTTATGGCAGATAACTTGTATTTTATTTATTTAACTGTGATTTCTATTTTATCTAATTCAATTAATATTTTATGATTACTGTGTACACCGGTGGCGAAGGGTGGAAGTAGGCTGTTAAGATTTCCCATAACTAGTGCACACTAATTTTTATCAGTCATACGTATTTCTTTTCATTGAAATAATACTACAATTTACAAATGGTGTTGGTTAGTTTTTAAAATTCAATTAAACTCCTGCCTAAACCAAACCATACTAATTTTGGTATATTTTGGGCGATACGATAAAATTGTGCACACTTTTCATTCATACTTATTTGATTTCGTTGGATTAAAAATACATACATATTACTGTCTATACAAAACCGTAATCGATAAAAATTATTTTTCTATCTATAAAATACCCGTATGATTTAATTGCATAATTTTAAATATTTTATAGATATACGAGTATTTTTGACTATTTTCTATTATGGCTTGGTTTGAGCAAGGTTTAATTGAATTTTAAAATCTAACCAACACCATCTGTAAATAATTGTGGTCGTATTTCAATGAAAACAAATACATACTACGACTGACTTGTGCACTATTTATAGCGGATCTTAACAGCCTATCTCCATGCTTCGCCACTGGTGTACAATGACACCATTCTCATTGCCTTATAATCAAAGATTGGAACATTTTATTCTAAGTGCATTCACAAACAAAACTTTGTTGTCGAAGTCTATACTCACCGAGATGGTCCGACACTCCGACAGGAAGTGAATTGACAGGCTCCAGATGCGGTGTGGGCGGAAGACGCTCCATGTTACATGGACGGCCATGCACGTAACATGTCTCCATATTAGAGGAGCTTTGGCGTCAAACAACGGCTCCCATTTATACACGAGTCCTTCAATTATACAACCACAATACTAAAATATCCCAACAGTCTAGTCTAGAGACAAGAATGCTCATTGATGGCTTCAAAGGAATAATGGAATATGGAACGACATCATTAAGAAAGCAACTTGACTAACAATAGTTGAATAAAAGAGATAGATGGAAATTGTCGGCATATGTTGTAATTATAGTGATCGCCATCCAGAGTAATAATCCAAAGAATAAGCAGGGAGGTTTCACATCCGTGGCGTAAATATTATACGTTTAAATTGCATAGTCAGTTATATTTAGCACATATTAATTAAATAAGCCACATAAGTACATAATATTTATAATTTATTTATAAAACCTTAGTAAATGGGTACCAATGATTCATTTCAAAGATTTCCAAGTATAATAAAGCAATATTATCTACGTTGAAAACCAAGATAATTATAATCTAATCAAATCACGTTTAAGTGAAATATACCGATTATCACGTATGTAGTGAATGTTGTTAGTTAGCAGGATATTCATTACTTTCAATATTATATTACTCTTCATATATATTTTTTTCCAATGCATGTTTTGCAGTGCTGCATGCACTGATGCCGACACTCCTGGTTTCCGGTCTGCCCGTCGAGCTGGTGACCGGGTTCAAATACTTAGGTGCCACGGTTGCCGATGATGGTGGTATTTCCAGTGAGCTTGGAATCCGCATGGGTATGGCGGGCTGCATTCAGCCAACTTGGAGTCGTATGGAGGTCAAGGCTATATTCTATGAGGACCAAATGTCGTTTGTTCAACGTGTGCGTGCTACATGTGCTCCTTTTATCAGCGGCATCATACTAAGATTCAAAGGTTTCGGCTTTTGAGCTTTGAGAATCAATGTCTCCGTCGAATCTTAGGGGTACATCGGTACGACAGCGTTACAAACACTCGAGTTCGAGAGCAGGTGATTGAGGTAATCACGAAGAGACGCTTTACGTGGCTGGGACATGTGTTCCGGATGCCGCCAGAGAGTGCGACACTTCGTACCATTGTGGCACAGCCTCAAGGCCCTCGTGGCCCTCTCCCTGCAGCGATGCTACAAAAGTGATTTACGCGCTGCAGGTCTGGCATGGCGGGAGGTGCGAGAGTTAGCGATGGACCGAGGGAAGTGGTGCGAACTTGTGCTTGCCCTATGCCTCAATGCTGGGTCGTGACAGGGTGAAAGAAGAAGAAAATATTCTTTCCACTCCAATTTCTGCCATAATATAGTCAGAAGCCAACAAACTCTTACTTTGGAATCTGTAACCATCTGAAAACCATCTGAAATCCAAAGTGCGATCATCGGAATGCTAAAATTCATATAGACAGAACACTACTGAAGTAAGTTTTGACGAAACAGAATGTTGGATCATTAGTTACAAGCATAGAGGTATTAAATAAAAAGAGGGGTAAGTAATCGAGTTTCTCATACAACTGAATGAAGCACGCCAGCAATAACCGACAACCTACGAGGAATAGCGATGCGATAAAAAAAATGCAGGGCATGACGGAGAATCTACTTTGGTCATTATAACGCACCCATTTAATATAATGTTAACGTGGAAATTTTGCCGCAAATTGATTACTAGCCTGCCTCGCCATACTTTTTCACCATACTTGCCTGCTTCACCATACTTTCATATAACCTGCGCCCCTAGGTTACAAGAACATCTATGGTTACAAGTCTGAAAACGATTGTCAAATAGTCCAAATATCGCTATTTGGCGTCAGGAATGAAGACTGAGTGTGGCGCATGCCGCGGGTATTTGATTAACCAAACATAATCCAAATATCACAACCAAATATCACAATTTCTCAACTAAAATGGGTTGGTCATGCGCAACGAATGGACCGACCAGCCCCGAAAATTTTTCACGCCAGCCAATGACATGCCATAACATAATTTAAGTCTTCACTGCTAATGCTTTGTGATACTGTCAGATTGTATGATATTAAATTTGGGATCACGATTCAATTTTGATTAAAAAATAAAAACAGAACCCCCACAACATAATTATCGACTATAGAAAGAAAAAAGGGCCTCAGTTTTTTTTCAAATAGGATTTTTTGCACGACTAAATAATACACTTTGTGTCCAAAGGATGTAATCTGGAAGTGGTGATTTATTATCTAAATTTAGCTAGCATTTAAGAAAAAAGAGGGAGTGACGTGGGAAAAACGACTCAATTCAGTTGGTTTTTTGTTTAATTAACTCAATAATTAATACCTTATCACTGCCAGCCAATTTGTACTTAGTCGATACTTGTAGGCCAGCTATTTTTTGGAATAAAATAAATCCCTTAAAAAATATGAAATAGGAACAAAATGATAAATATTTGTGAAAACTTACTAAATCAGCATATTGTGTCTCGAACTAAAATGATAAATATTGTTTATAAAATGTACAGATAGAGTTTATTCAGAAGTTATGACGTTTACAAGAACGCACGAGTTAACTCGTCCATGGCCTGATCCGACATAAATGCTTTGACGAGTTAACTCTGCTCTGGCAGTGTTCAGAATCATGCAATTTTCTATTTTGTATTTTAACTTTGACCGAAAACCATAATAAAAACGTTTCTGTGCCTCCCGTAAATTTGATGTATGTGGATTACGCCCTTTTTACTTTCGATATTAATATAAGTATGATAATACCTACCTAAGTTCAGTACAAAAATCATTTAGAGCTATTTCGACCTTTTCAAAGGACGTATATATCAGACGAATTCAAGATGGTGTCACGGTTGACAAATCCGGTGCACTGTAATGGCGTTTATCAGAGCGAATTTCTTACTTACAGAGAAATAAATAAAAATAAATTCATGCGCTCAGCTTTGAAAAGAAATTCCGACGTCTACTGGTCTACGGCTGAGTGAGTGCGAGTGGTGCGGACGATGCAGCAGGTCCTGCAGGATTGAAAAGGATAGCCTGCTGATTCGGCAGACATCGTGACCTTTTGAACTCCTATCACAGAATCAGGAGCCGACTGCATTATTTCAGACTGCACGCCATGATATAAAAAAAAAAAACATAGCACATGTTTCTTTAAACCGCTTTGCCTATTTGAAATCGTACCTACGTAGAAAGTTGACTATAGCAAAGAGTTTGAACTATGCCTAGAAATGTTTATAATATCAACTTTTTTTATTAAACCATGGGTGAGGAACCTTTTCATGTTTGACCGTGACATGAATTTCTCTTGAACCTGATAAGACCGCATTTAAGAAACTTCAATTAGGTGCACTAATACAATAATTCTTATTTTACAAACAATACAGTTTGTTTTTTCTGGTAGGTATGCGCTAAGTTGCTACGTAACCGACTGGTTTCATAACTGATATAAAGCACAATTTTATTTATGGTATCATAACAGTGTTTGTTTACATTGTAAAAGCGTCAAGTAAGCTTGAATGATCGAAATATTTCATTACAGTTAGTTATATACCTATCACTTTCTAAATTAAATAATTACACATGTGAATATTGATTCTAGCACTATTAGTGGTTAGTAAATTCCAGTGGCGAAGGGTGACTTTTGGAAAGAGGTAGGCTGTGAAGATCTGATAAAAAGAGCACACTTGTCAGGTATACTTACGAGAATAGTACGACATTTACTACTAATGAATAGGTAGGTACACACTAGTAAATGACAACGACACACTAATTCAATGAAACTTCAAAAACTCATTGACGACATAAAAATGAGCGATGTGTTTAAATTACGTATTTTTCAAAACATGTATACCCATCAAAAATCATTAGATAAAATTTATTTTTATTTATAAAAACAATCTATACTGATTTATTAATATTCGATTAAACCCCGTTGAAATTATTTTTTTAATTAGCTAATTATTAATGATTTTGTGATTTTGGACAAAGTGCGCAGTCGTGACAACATTATTATTATACGCGAATGTTTTAGGCTCTGCGATAGGAGCTTACCTTATTTCGTACAAATCAGTAGACTTGCTGAGGTTACGAGACGTAAAGTCCATACGAAAAAAAATCAGAATTATTTCACACATAATCGGAGATTTATTTACGTCGAGACGTCGCGGCGTTTATTATTTATTTACGGCGGCGCGCTGTGGTATATTTTTTAATACCTTTGCAGTTGTTTTATAATCTGTGTAATACTGTAATACACTCCTACATTATACGACATCTCTCGTTGGCAAAATAAATTATTTTTATATAACATAAAATAATGAAGTGATTATGTAAATAAATATGTCAATATGTAATTAAAAAATATTTTTCTTAAGAAGGTAGGCTTTAAATAATCGCCTAGTATGGAGTCTTCGCCACTGGTAAATTCTGGTATGTGCCTTAAACAAGTCATGACAAACTTTAAATGTTAAATAATTGAAAGTTATCGAGCCTTTGCCACTGGATTTCGAAGATGCGAAATGATCGCTTAGTAAGGAGTCTTCAGCACTGCAATATGTAGATACATCAGTGGCGAAGGTTGGAGGTAGGCTGTTAAGATCCGCCATAACTAGTGCACAGTAAACTTTGTCAGTCATACGTATTTGTTTTCATTGAACTAAAACTACAATAATTTACAGATGGTGTTTGTTCAGTTATTAAAATTCAACTAAACCCTGCGAAAACCAAGCCATAATAAATAATAGTCATAAAATGTTTATTTATCCATAAAATATCTTAAATTATGCCATTAAATTATTAAATCATACATAATTATGGATATACATAATTATTATAGATAGAATATTATTTTTTATCTATTATGGTTTGGTACAGGCAGGGCTTAATGAATTTTAAAAAAAACTAACCATCAGTATCAATGTATTGTCGATTCAACGAAAACAAATAAGTGTGAATAAAAAAAATGTGCACTATTTTGTCGGATCATCCATATCCATAGCATACCAAAAGTATTATGGTTTGACTTAGGCAGGGTTTAATTGATTTTTAAGAACTAACCAACACTATCTGTAAATTGTAGTCTTAATTCAATAAAAACAAATTCGTATGACTGATAAAGTTTAGCGTGCACTATTTATGTCGGATATTAACAGCTTACTTCCACCCTTCGCCACTGAGATACATATACCTACGAGAAAAGGGAATTTGGATAAGTACCTATAGTAAATTTACGTAGAAGGAAGAACGTGAGAAGTTGTACGGCAGAAGTTAGTAAAACTATTCAGAGGATTAACGCAGTTGCAGACTTCTCAGCCAAGAGTCGGGCCACATACGTGGAGAGAAAAGAGATCAATAAATACCAGGAAGGAAGGAAGTGAATTCAACATGCTACAAAGGCCACTGGAACGTGAAAGCCGTTTGTTTCTTCAGCGTAGAACCAACATAGAGGTACCGCACGAAATTCTCGTATTGTATGCGCATACGTGTATATTGTGTTAGTAACTACTGTTTTACTATGCGGTTATCCCAGAATACCAGTGGCGAAGGGTGGAGGTAGGCTGTTAAGATCAGCCATAAATAGTATACACTAAACTTTTTCAGTCAGACGTATTTGTTTTCATTGAAATAAGACTACAATTTAAAGACGGTGTTGGTTAGTTTTTAAAATTCGGCCATACCTCAGTTGAGACACGGTCTAAAAAGATCGTCGCTAGGCGATGCGCGGATTGCGGGTCGCGGGTGCAAATGAGGCATGTCAAACCAAATATAATTTGTCTTATAAATCCAACATGTGTCCATTTAATGTTCTGTTTATTGTTTTATCAGTGACAATAATAATATATTCATTCACATGTTTTCTTTTTAAAGTAAATGGGTAACGTTTTAAGTCATCTTTACACGATTTAAGAATTATTACGGCCGTCGCCATCACGAAGCAAAATTACGTGTTTCCAGCTCTACATTCTCTCTCCGAATGGGAGCGAGTGCAAAATTTCGTCGCGCCTATGGTTGAAAATTATTTGCCGTTTCACTGATGAATCACCTTAAACCATGCGAAACCAAGCCATAATAGATAGTATTCAAAAAATCCTAATCAATCTATAAAGTATCTGAAATTATGCAATTGAATCATACACAACATTGGATATTTTATAGATAGAATAATATTTTATGTCTATTATGGTTTGGCATAAGCAGGGCATAATGAATTTAATAAAAATGAGCCAACAATATGTGTAATATGTATTATTATTCCAACGAAAACAAATAGGTATGAATGAAAAAGTGTGCAAAATTTTGTCGTATGGCCCAAAGTATACAAAAAAAAATTATGGTGTTAGTTTAGGCAGGGTTTAATTGTTTTTTTGACACTATTTGTAAATTATTGTAGTCTTTGTTCAATAAAAACAAATACGTGTGACAAACAAAGTTTCATTTGCACTATTTATGGTGGATCTTAACAGCCTAACCCTTCGCTACTGCAGAATACTATTTGCATTTTTACTTATACTTAATTTTAATATATGAATATTACGCCTATCTTTAAATGCACATATTTATTAACTAATTACATAATATACTGACATTATTGAAAGAAAAATCAATGGTTAAAGTATCAGTGGAAGACGCCGCTTCGTAATTGGTACAGCTGGTACACTGGAGGCTGGAGTGCCTCTCCAGCGAACTGTTCCGGGTAACAGACAATATCAAAGATCGCCCTGATATTAGACGATTTCCAAAAGAGGATGGCACAAGAAGAAGAAAGTGTTACTATAATAATAGCACATATAAACGGAATAAGGAAGTAAATCCATTGGAAAGGTTGAAAAATATTAAACACATAGGCCTCGTAGACCAATACGTAAGACGCTGGCTTCTCAGGCGGGGGGGCTCCGGGTTAATTGCCCGATGAAGTTTCACTACCTACTACCAGAGCGAGAGCGGAGCTCGGAGCAGGAGTACGGAGCAGTGGAGGAATAGGGTTTTACGCGGAACAGGAGCGAAGCCAGACCACCGAAAATTAGTAGTGCTCCACTGCTCCGGATGTTTTTTTTATTATTATATTTTCGTCCTAACATCCAATGAAAATATTATATTAATTTGATACTTTGCAACACTGCCGAATGATAAATAACCGCTCGTTTTTTTTGACAGAAGAGGCAAATAATGAATGACGATTTGCTGTCGGTTTTGTTTAATCTAAATACCTAATGAAAATGACGATTATTTTAAAACTACCTACATATTTTTTAACATTGTATACATATAATACATATTAAAACTTTTTACCCGGAGCGAAGCAGACCCTGGAGCGGAGCTGATGAGGTCCCGGGGCGGAGCAACTTAAAAATAGATCCGCTCTAACCACTGACAACTACTGCATTACTGTCATTGGGCCTCATACCCTGATTGTGAGAACAAAGAAAGATACATGCCCACATATTACTATGGATTGCATAGTCTAACTCAGGGGGGGGGCAAACTTTTTGGATGGAGGGCCAAATTCAAGAATTCAAAATGAGCGGCGGGCCGCAAGTAAAATACAATTTTTAGATATACACTATTTATTATCACGAAAAATAAACATTACAAAAAAATTAATGAGAAGTGTACTTTTTTTAACATTTTTTTAAAATCAGGTGTTAATTTTGTAGTTGATATTCACAAAACTGCTTGTAAATGGGCATCGGAGATGTTTGATCGTAAAGAATTTTTATTGAGGTTCATGATCGAAAATGTTTGTTCACTTATATAGGTTGATCCAAAAATAACGAACATTTTTCTTGCATAATCTTTAAGTTGGTCGAATTTGTCTGAATTAAAGGCATTGTAAAATTTGGAGATTTCTTCACGACGATGTAATTCTCTTAAATCAGTGTCACACTGCAGATCAATAATCTCAAGTTGTAGCTCTGTCGGTACACTATCAATATCTATTTAAAATGGATTGCGTACTATTGCTAAAATTGTCTCAATTTTTCGGAAGTCACCAAATCTTTGTGAAGTATCGTCATTCAGAGCTTTAATAATTTTACCATATTCTTCAAATTTATGTTCTGTTATATTCAGTAACTTTAATGTTGGAAAGTGGTCCACGTTGTAATTCGATATTTGTCGAAGGAATAACTTGCGTTTTAATTGAAATCCATTCAAACTTTTTACCATATCATGGGCATATATTTTTTTTCCTTGCAACGCGGAGTTAAAAGTATTTAAATGTGTCACGATGTTCAACGTAGAAAATAGTGGTTATATAGTGTGAAACGAGACACGAGGAAGACGTAGGTACTGAGATAATACATGTACGAAACAACAAATTCTTCAAATTTTAATCTATAGTCAATATTTTTAAAAAAATATATAAAAAAGTTATTCGTAATCAGAAGTATAATTAATGATGGTGGGCCGCAAAAAAATACCCGGCGGGCCGCAGTTTGCCCCCCCTGGTCTAACTAAAGCACAGAACAGAATATAATAAATAGAGTTCTGATGGGCTATATACTGATACAGTAAATTTTGACGCAGGGTTTTGAATGTGTGTCGTACGAAAATGAACCACGCATTATAGACGTGCAATAGTGTGTGTAATACACCAATATTAAATGAGCGCCAACGCATTAACTGAGAGCAGTTGTCAGTATTCGACGTATGACACGTGTTTAAATTTATCCAGTATTCTTTCTTACTCGAGATCAGTAGCCTGCTTCTCCTTACCCGCTAGGTATTTCAGTTCCCATTATTTCTGAGTTCCCTGGTTTATAGCATGACGAAAAGGTCTGATATTATGTGATTAGCCGGCACGTAGCCACATGTGGCGTACATAGTGAATTTAGCCACAAATAATTTGAAACAAATTGCAGCTAAGTAAACGGTGCTTGTGTAGTCGTCATTTTTAAGTTGTACTTTCATATATTTCGGCTCAGTCTGATAGGGAAAGTATTATTCAGTATTTGATAAAACATAAGGATAGAAAGACACGGAACTAAGCAATCTAAATTCCCTGGTCTAAAGAATATATTTCTATATGGGGCACAAAATACATAAACAAGTTGCATAGTGTATTTCAGTACTTCTCAAACTGGGGGGCGCGACTCCCTAGGGGGCCCTGGAGCTCCTGCCAGGGAGCCACGAAATATTTCAGAATTTGGAAAAAAAAAAACATAAAAACGCGATCTCTGGAGTATAGTATTTCCCAAACTTAAGGCTATACCTTAGTTGAGGCATGGTCTAAAAAGATCGTGGCTAGGCGATGCACGGATTGCGAGTCGCGGGTGCAAATGATGCATGCCGACCGAAATATAATTTGTCATATAAATCCAACATGCGTCCATTTAATGTTATATTAGTAACAATAATAATATAGTCATTGACATGTTTACTTTTTAAAGTAAATGGGTAACGTTTTTAGTCATCTTTACACGATTTAAGAATTAATACCCCCGTCGCCATCACGAAACAAAATGACGTATTGACACCTCGACGTTCGCTCTCAGACTGCCAGCGAGTCCAAAATTTCGTCGCGCCTATAGTTGAAAATTATTTGCCGTTTCACTGAAGTATCGCCTTGAATGAAGACCCAAGTACAATCGGATAAGAACACCATCTGCTTTCCTTAAATTATGATTTTGTAACGTGGGCAGCTTAAGATGAATTGATTGATATTGGATCAGATAATTCCTGATAAGTCAAATATAGTGAAAGAAGTCTTGCAGAATTTTGGATAAGGCGACAGCAAGAATATCTGGCAATCGCAAAAGCAGCATTGTTAATCATAGTCATAATTTTTTTTGCGACAACGTACCTATGCGAAACAGCATTTTTATCATTACTGATAATAAAAAATAAACACAGGTCGTGTTTTTCAACGGAGACTTTGGAGCAAACCTGCAAATTAGCATTTCAAACATTGTACCCAGGGAACTCAGAAATAATGGGAACTGAAATACACAACGGGTAAGGCGATAGCAGGTAACCGACTCGAGTAAGGAAGAATCCGGGTTAAACTTTCACACGTGTTAAGAATACGTTTTACGTCTAATACTAAAAACTGCTCTCGGTTTATGCATTTACGCTTATTCAATGTTGGTGTATTACACACACTATTGCACGTGCATAATGCGTGCTTCATTTTCGTAGGACACTCACACATGCAAAAGCCTGCTTCACCATGCGGCGTATTGAATATTGCCTATCGGTATTCTATTTATTATCTGTTCTGTATGGATATTGATGTATTAGGTATTTAAATATATGCAATCACACCCCTCTGATTAAATTCTTTTTAATTTTTTGTTAAAATGTACTGAATGTAATAATTAATAGTAAATAAAGTACTGTTGGTCACTAAAGACTAACCTTTTTGGGATTTTTTTTCTGATTTTGGGGGCCGTGGTTTGAAAAAGTTTGAGAAGCACTGGTGTATTCGACGACCTTATACCAGTGAACTGCACGTACGGTGCAAGAATTTCGTGCACCATTACCACAATGTGTCACGTGCCGCAATTGCTGCTTTACTGTTCAACAGCACAGAAAATAAATGGCCATGAAAATAGCACGTTTTTACTCGGAACTGCAATCGTTGTTATCCAAAACATGTGAATGTGTTAAAACCGCCCATTTCATAGAGTAGGTACCCACATGTACATCAGTGGCGAAGGGTTGGGTTAATCCATGGTTACGCCATAAATAGTATACTATACTTGTCAGTCATACGCATTTGTTTTCATTGAAATATACTACAATAATTTACAGACGGTGTTGGTTAGTTTTTAAAATTCAATTAAACCCTGCAAACCAAGCCATAATAAATAATAGTCAAAAAATACTCGTCTATCTATAAAATATCTAAAATTATGCAATTAAATCATACATAACTTTGGATATTTTATAGATAGAATAATATTTTTTATCTATTATAGTTTGGTTTAGGCAAGGCTTCATGAATTTAAAAAACTAACCAACATCATCTGCAATATCGTCTCTGTTCTGGCAGAACGCACTAACTGGAGAATACTAGTTTTGAGTAATTTGACTTTGAAGTTGTTAAAATGTTTGAAATTAATCGTCTATCATGTGAGTTTATTAAGTAATCGTAAAAAGGATGACTTTAAAATAAAGACTGTTTATTTATTAAGAAAGTTTCCAGACGGTAAAGTTTGAAATAAGGAACATTTTGGTATAACTACTTAACTCAATATGTCATTTTTTCGAATTAGTGTCTTCTGCTAGAACAGTGACGAATGTGTTCTTAATTCAACAAAAACAAAGCATGCACCTGTGGGAATCGGTCGCGACGCACACTTTGTAAGCTACTGCGTTCCACGAAAGATTCGCCGCAGATGATTGTTCGTGACGCCGCGGCTATGATGTTGCTAATGATAATGATGATCGTGGATGACGGTAAAGTTCACTGTTGACAGGTCACACGCACACATTCATCGGCGGCTGCCGAATGTCATGCAACAGTCCACAAGTGTGTCGCAGGAGAGCGACTTCGTGCGCAACCCGTGACGGCTTACAATAAACCAAATTCACAATTCAAATCGACTGCTCGCTGAACACACAAAAGCGGCACCATCACGCCATTCAAAAGTCATCAGCGCTGGATCGGAAAAGGTTGGTATTTATCTAGTCATCGCCGCCTTTGCGCTAACGGCATCATCAGATACATATTTTTTTAACTGGTCTTACATCCCACCATAAATCGATAGCCTCCCGGAGAAGTTTCTCAACAGGTTTGTTTTACAAGAAACCGTTCGTTCAAGTAAATAGGTGCTCTGGATCCAAACGCACTTATGAATTTTCCCAAGGTCCACTATTTTTTACTGCCCTCATAAGGAAAACGGCAGATTTTTGTCGAAAAGTTGAGTTAGTGTAAAGATAATGCTCTATGTGAAATTCTGAACCATTTGACATAAAGTCAAAAACGGTATAAAATTTATTTCAGTATAATAATCGACATATTGTTTTTCGTTTTTTTTTTTCATAAAAACGGTAGTTATTCTAAACAAAAAGACATTATAACGAGTTTCATAAGCAAAAACACAGTATCGATTGAAAATATACTGGTTTTTGCTTATACCATATATCAAATGATTCATCCACATTATTTAAAAATTTATTAAGAAAAGTTGAAAAAACGTTAATATCTTATTATCTCAAAATGTGACTTTGGCAAATAGCTGCCTTTTTGCTTATGGGGGGGGCACTATAGTTAGGCCGACATAAACTAAACTCCGAGGTGGTGCTACTTATTTTGCGCATACTTTGAATGCAATACGGTAAGTAAACTATTTGTAGAAAATGATATTGTTACATATTGAAATCTTAATAATTTGAACGAAATATGCAATCGAAACTCGCAATAAACTGAGATTTGCATTCGAAGATAATCGATAACTAGCAATACCATCGTAATTCGCAATTCAGTGCCAGAGTGTATAGTCGCTATTAGAATTTGCCAAACACGGAAGTTGAACCGCGAAAAACTTTTCGGCAGGCACTAACACCAGAATTAGGGTACATAACTTAGAAAAGTCTTAGAAATATATACATATTTAAAGACCGAGTGGAATTCGTAACCACGTCTATCGTATACCGGGGCAATGTAACATCAACTAAGATACAGAGGCGAAGGGTGGAGGTAGTGTACCGTCTGAAACGGGCCTTAGAACAGCATCAGACACACATCCAATAGAAAAAAATTGAACAGAGTGGAATTCAAACCCACATCTATCGCATGCCGGACGATTATGTTAGTAATGTTACCGACCCAGGTAGGCAGTACCGTAGCGACTATCCGAGCAGACATGTCTTAAAATTCTGTCAATAATGGAATGCATGTCCCACAAACCGATTAGAATCTTGGCCTCCTCCGTCCAAAGAGGTTTAGAAACAGATTTTATAGAATGAAACATAGAATTTACCCGGTGCAGGAATCAAATCTTGACGAATTGAGAAGCGGATCGCGGTCAATAAAATACAATAATTGAAAAGCGGAAGATTGAAGGAATCTGTGGTAAAGATTGCAATACCGGTATTCCGGTATTTTTTGATACCCGTATACCAGATTTAAAATAAAATAATTACAAGATAAAAAGAACTTTTTATATACTTACAACGTTTTTAAATTTTCTGTTGAATCATATAAACTTGACTTGACTAGCTTAAAGGATCAAAAAAAATTGTACTTTATATCAGATATAGGTATATCAGATAGAAATACTGAATAATGAAATGTCATTTCATATTGATTTCCAAAGTAACGCACGTATATATTAATAATTTAGTTGTTAGGACCCCCTAGCAACCAATAATGGTATTGAAATAACTTTTCATACAAAACAGAATTAACAGAAAATGAATTCAATTCTACTTAAGGGGGTACATGCTCGTCGAAGGTCAAAATTGAGTTTTTATTGTATTTGTAGCTTAACCACTGGGGAATGACAAAAGAAATGGCGTATTTCAAAAAAACACTACCTTATTCTTAGATCAATAATTATTATAAAGCAATCATTGTTCATAAAATGTTTATTACGCTTGAATAGACAAAAACATAGCTTATAATAAATATCTTTAGAATCATCTTCAAATGTGTTAATCTTGCCGATTTTTTGAATAATAAAATGCCTAATTCTTGTCAAATTTGGGATCACAGAGATTATCAATATAATTGTTTATCGTGAATATTTTACAAAAATTATCTCGAAATAAATTATACTAATGGTTTTATAAATGCGTTTAAAAATTAATAAATGTAAAAAATCTTAACACCACTGCACAGTTATGTACCGAAATATGACTATATTCTAAAACATTAGAGCGAGAGGTTTAAAAGAATACTATTTTATGTAACAAAAATACTTTATGCAGTCATCAAATGTTTAAAATAACTATAAAGGATAATAAGGCTTCAAAATTATATAAATAGATTATCTACAACGTTTAAGGAGTGTCCAGGATCATGGTTTGAAAATACGATAAAAACTCAATTTTGACCTACAATATTAAAAAATGCATTGGCATCGTGTTCTGATATATTCTAAAAGTTTCAAATGTCTAGCTAGTCGGGATGTTAGTTAAAAATCGATTGCAAGATTTGTACCGGACAAATAAGAATACGAGCTAAGAAAAACGTTGTAAAAAATACCAGTATCTTCGGTATTAAAAAAACAGAGAAATTGCAAAAAGTTTTACCTTAAATAACTGAATCATCCATGACAAAAGTGAAATAATCACAAAAACATTCACCACACATTTATTTAATTGCAAGAACTGAATGAAAATGGTCTCTTAACTCCAGTTTCTGGAAGGAATTTTGTTTCACTTTAGGCGGAAAAGTTATAATGGAAATATATTTTTGAGGATACCGGTTTTCAATAATGAATTACAGAAATACCGGAATTAAGATTTTCATTCGGTATTGCAATCCCTAGTAGGTACCTACGTATGTGGTAATGTGAAAACTGGTCCCAACTCAGCATAGATAGGTACTCCTTTATCCACCAGCATCAAATATTATCAATGTAGGTACATATGACTTTCTTTATATTAATTATGATGAAAGTTTTAATTAAATTCAAATAAAATAAAAACGGATTAAACTCAAATGGACATATTACTTTTGTGATGCAAACAAACGATATGATTATTTGTTGTAGTTTCCCATTCGGTCAATAAAGAACGGCAGTAGATCGGGAATAGTTCCGTTTCCTACCTAAATTATTCAGGATGTGTTACGGGTTTCCTTTCCCGCGACATAAATATTAATATAATCGTATGCACAACTAGGCATTGCAAAACCGGTATTCCAGTATTTAAGTATTTATCAATACCAAAATACCTGGTTTAAAAATCTAAAATTGACTTAAATACCTATTTACTGGCTTCAATTTCTTCTTGTCTTGTAGGTATCTATTATAGTCAGCACTACGGAATCCAATTCCGGGATCCTGGACAATTTTCGATACCTATGAATACCGGGATTTGTTAACATAATCCCGAAACCTTCGGGGTTGATTTTTTTTTATCAATCACAATCAATAATTAATTGGTATGTGTACAAAATTATGTTTGTGGAGTGTATGTACCTGTACGTGTTACAGGGGGAATCACCGGATGCCCACGGATAATAAATAACCATTTTTTTGTTCTCATACGCAATCAGAACATCAGAAAAATAATAAATCCATTTAACCAGCTAGACGCACGCCACTGACGTTCTGGCACGCGAACGGCGTCTAATCACCAGTGCCATGGACGTGCAGGCAGACACTTGTTTCTATGCCGAATTTTATGAATGTTATCTTTTCTTAAATAAATATAAAAAAAACTGTTTTACTTTCACATTATTATCTATATTACAATATTATTTACTCCATTAAACCCATGTATATCCAAGATTGAACGTACACAATATTAACATTAAATGTCTTAAATAGTATAAATTATATTATACATTTTTGACCGATTTTAGCAATGCTATTTGTATATATAAAAAAATATTAACTATCGAAAAAAACGTCAATCCCAGGACCAGTCCAGAGATCCCGGAATCGTCAAATTGTAATCCCGAAATCCCAGGAACAAAATTTTGGCATGGGATTGGATTCCCTAGTCACCGATTTTAATCGATGATAATTTTATTGATAAAATGATTTAAGGTGTATGATTATTTTTAATGAAAAAACTAAAATTTTGAAAAGTTTTAGAGACAAACCTATTATAAAACCATTATACAATAGGTACAAATTGAAAGTACAGTAGCTACAAATATATTTTTTTTAATTTTACATTTCATACATTCACTATCACGTTAACTTCTATAAAGATAATCACGTTTTACAAGTTAAACAGGATTTGTTTCAAACTGATGGCTAGCTTGCTTATCTTATCACAGATAAGTATAAAACGGAACGATTAACAACAAAAAAGATAGCAAAGATTCGTATGTTTATACTAAAAAATAATTTCCGATTAGAATTTGAACGGTTTATGAAATAAGTCAAAAAAACTCCACCTTCTTTCCTAAGTGGAGCACATGGGTCTCCACAAAGTAGAGACAACCTTATCAAGCTCATTTATGATGAATGAATTATGATGAAATCACACGTCAAAAAACGAATTATAAAAAACGTCAAAAAATAAAATGTAAATTTTCCAGATGCGTACAGTAAATAGGGATTCCAACATTATAACTGTAACTGTCTTTATATGATAAGTTATAAGGATTTTATTACCAACATTAATTCCACACCACGAAATCTAGTGGATAAAATGTTTTGACTGTGTTTTAATTAAGTACATGAATAATACACAACGCTTAAGAGCGTACATAAGTGAAACGGCAAATAATTTTCAACAGTATGTGGAACGAAATTTCGCAGTCGTCGCCAGTCGGAGACCGATAGTCGACCTGTTCAAACGTCAATTTGTTTTGTGATGGCGTCGGAGGAGTATATTCTTAAATCGTTACCCATTTACTTGAAAAAGAAAACATGTCAATGAATATACCATTATTATTACGAATATAATAATAAACATAACATTAAAAGGACGCATGTTGAATTTAAAACCCCAAAAATCATGATTCATGACCATAAAGAAATATCAATAAGTCTCCTTGGTATAGAAATAATAAGTCATTTGAATGAAAACTATCCCTCGGTTATAGAATGGCTAAAACAGTTATATTATATATTATAGAATGTATCTACATTTGCATATTTAATTTTGATGATTTATTCAACTTGGTTACATATGCTTCTCATTTTGTTTTAAGATTTATTTTAATATTCCGCCATTTTTTTCACCGACATAGCAAAAATGGGGACTGGCACCTACGAGTTTCAATGAGGCTCAGCATTTCCTACAACCGGCTCTGATTATAATATATCTACCTAATCTTATCTATTGCCAGATATTTAGATTAAAAAATATGCACTAATGTTCTCTGGGAAATGAGTTATGAAATTTGCAAAACATTATTTGTATAGTCAGGTTAGGTTTTCATTCTTTTCGTGAATTTTGCCAAATTCAGCTATGAAAATTGAATTAATGTCCATATTGAATCTAATAAAATTGGAGACCGTATAGTATACGGCAGTATTCCAAACTTTACCTTACTACGCCTCCCTTTTAAAACAATTTAATCTTGGCACCTCCCCCCCCCCCTTTATTTCATTAAATATATTTTTACACAAAGTGCTTTTTTCTACTAAACGGGCTCGATATATTATGGATTTCATTGCATCTGATGCAGAAAGTTCCGTTTCCCATAAATATGATGTTACGAATAGTAGCAGTAGGTACCTACTTTTGCATTGCTTTTCTTGACAAAGTATTATATTATTCTCCAGTTCGATTAAACCAAAATTGAACAAAGGTTTTTGTTTCCATATAGCCATTTTTATTAGTCAGGAAATACACTACAAATAATTATAAAATAAAATTCTACATGTGAATTATCATCAATCACACACACCATACAATCACATCAAATTGTATCACACAGACACATATATTATAAAATACTAATAAAATGTAATCGAAATAGCGCCGCAGGCGACTTTTTTTACTAATAAAACGAATTTGTGGTGTTATCTCACTTAACTGGTCGATCCACAACGCCGGGCCCCCAGACTGGAGCCCTGTCAGCCCCCCTCTTGAGGGGGCCATGCACAATAGTATAGAAATGAGGTATAATAAAATTAGTCTCCATATCTTCATACAGGTTTGCAAACAATCTAACTTTTATAGGACTGTTTTTTTATGTAGTTTATAGATAGCTTCCGTTTTATAAACTATGCATTTGCAAACTGCAAACCTGTGGCTACATTATTGTGTTAAACTTTTCGCGCCCCCCAGTTTGGAAATTGCTGGTATACGGTCATCTCTTTCCGATAAGAAACATCAAGGCAAACTGTGCCACGGTGAAATATTTTACATACACTTTACATGTAACCTCTCTAACCACATCCATGGCATCTCATCAATAAATTGACGTGACTTCATCACATCAGATTTGTCTAACATCAAGCCCATACGTAAAAGCGGACGTGATAATCTTATTATATTATTAATATTGTCTTGCAAAAACGGAACTATCACATAAGGCATACTGACACTTTCTGTTTTGAACGTTTTGCATTGTGTTTCGATTTTTAGTAGTGGTTTGGCATACCTTAATCGTTATGTAAAACTAGTCAAATGAAACGAAACTGTCAACAAAAGTATATTATTAATATTCTCTCATTCATAACACTTTTTGGACAACGCAAGTTGAAAATTGATTTTCCGCTTGGTGACTGTCAGCCAACTAGAAACCCCATTTGTTTAATGACGCAGCCGTCAAATTAGGAATATCGAAGAAAAATCTGTGTGGTTATGTAGGTAGGCATGTTCTTATTACGCATTCTCAATAATTAGACAGAAATGTGTGCACTCGTCTATTAAATATTCCATCATAAATTGTCCGGTGTTCGAATTTAGAACTAAGCTCATCACAGTATAAAAAGTATTACATCGATGTTAAATATGTTGGCATGTGGCGCCTTCACTCAACGGTTAACTTATACTAGTGGATCTATAGCAAAAAGTACGGACAATAAGTCCCGCGCATCTATTCTATACACAAAACTGCTTTCGGCCGCTGTCTAGGGTAGGAAAGTATCCAGTATTAGCACTTATTGTAACAATTAGAATAAATTAGTTGTAATTGTTACAATAAGTGCTATGTTTTAACAGCACCTTTCTTGGCTGTGATCTGTGATAAATTTTAGAGTAAAATACACAGTTTTGACAGTTCAGACGGCTAACTTATTGTAATTGTTACAATACGTGTTAATATTTCGATACTTTCTTATCCTAGTTAGCTGCCGTAAAGGCCGAATGCAGTCTTGTGTGTAGAATAGATGCGCTGCTTTGGAAAAATTAATACATTATCAACATCAAGAAAAATAAAATCCTATGACATTAAAAACTTATCAAGTGTTGCTTTTTATGATATACCTAATGCATGCAATGAGACTGCTGTTAATCATAAATATTTGATAAAAAAATAACAAAACATCACACATTTGGTTACTAACATTAAATTGTAGTTAGTTTTTGGCGTCGGCACAATAATTATACATTTCACTGTTTACTGTGGGCTATAACGGAAATAAATGGCCGTATAGTATGCTCCAACTCGGCCTAACCTTCCTTGTTTCGCCCCTGAAAAATACGTTACCTTTTATGCATCGGGTTATAGGTAAATCGTTTTACAGTGGCACCATGGGTACGGCAAATGCGGCTTGCAGTTGTAGTGGTATTGTTTGCTAGCATTGAAACAGGTATTGTCGCAAGCAATTCAATACACGCGCGAATCGCCTATGGTGCCACTGTAGAATGATTTACCATACGTCCGATTAGGATCGGGTGTGATACAGGGCGGGTTTTATTCAAAATATTTTATTACATGTTCGATCTAAAAAGGACATATCAGCAAAAACAAAATGTATTCCGCTTCAGCGACTAATCAAAGGAGAATAGTGTCGCAAATTGCGACACACAATAAATACAATAACAATAACAAAACAGGCAGGCGTATTAAAATATACGCGAGGACAAAATATGGTTGGACAACAAACGTCCCACGTCCTCGTCCAGTTGGTAGCACTGCATCCGCGGCACCGCCTGCATATTATTACGCTGAATGTGTCAATATTTAAGTCAGATACATTAATGATCGGCCAACCTTTGCGAAGACACACCTGTGAGAATTAATAAGTTGATTGCGATTTCACTATCTCGTCGTATCTTTTATAAATGTCAGATATTTGTCAACGATTTCCGATAGGTATCGAATTTTGACATCAAAACGCAGCAGGTATATTATATAGACCAGTAGTTCCCAAAGTTGACTGGGCTCCGACCCATCTAACAAAAATTTCCAATCTTGGGACCCACCTCTTAGCTGTCTTAAGCGTCAATTACATTGAGCTTTTTTACGAGCTGATTATTGGCAAATTTATAATCTGCCTGTAAATTCGCCCAGTGTAATCATCGAACAAGCTAATAAGCAGGTTGTAAACACTTCACCGAGAAAAGTTGAAAGCCGGTCAACTTTATAAGCTACACGCCGGCTTGTGGGCGTATCGCGTCTGCGCAGTAGAGCGTGGTGGTGGAAAAACGAACTACTCATTTTGAAATTTACCTTTTTGACGTTTAATGGAAACATTATTATGGAGCGTAGCGACCTCCCGGCAAAAAAACGAACTACGTTCCGTCAAAATCGCTCGCTGGCTTGTGGCTTATCAGCGAATGGAAAATTTTGTGTGTAATCATGAAATCGCAGTAGCTGAACCGCCCGCTTTTAAATTTGCCAATAATCAGCTCATAAAAAAGCTCAATGTAATTGACGCTTTAGAGAAAAGAGGGCATAAATATTGGTAATGCTCAGATTCCCTAGTGGCGAGTCGTGGAACTACTTAATACTGTCTTATTTGTTCTAATTGAAATTAAAAAAATATTTTTTATAAGTGTTACCAATATGAATGAAAGACTGTTGAAATAAGAAACACAACTTAAATAAAAAAAAATATTACTTAAATACCTACACCTGCAAGGTTTTTTTACAAAGTTATTTCAATGGGAAGGATGTATTTGTTTCTTATTTTTCTTCATTACAGTTTTAGCATCAACTTCAACTTTAGTTACTTTTAATCGCAGTGAGTTTGATATATCCAATTTATTTCGGTATTTAGTTTTAATGTTAACCCTAGCCGAAAATCCGACCTCACATAGATATGAGGCAGTAAAGAGGAGGAGGACTTTCATGCTTCATCGAACAGGCAAGGATAATTATCAGCAACTGAGAGCCAGAATTTCGTTAACTGTTTACGATTAAAACTATTTTTCAGTGACGTTTCTTCTGATAAATCAATGAGTTCTTCACTTGCTTTTGTTGACATACTAGTTGGTAAGTCGTCTTGAAATGGGTTACAAATCCAACGCAACGAATCAAACTTTTTCATCTCTTCCCCAAAACATCTGTAGTGCATTGGCAATTCAAATTATTATTATTTTATCACAATATTTTCCGTAACTTGAGTTTATTTAAATTTTTAGGAATTATAAAAACTGAATGAAATATCAAATTTATCACTTCCTATTTTTTTTAATTCATGTATACAGTGGCGAGGGCCCACTCAATATTCGCTCGCGACCCACTGGTGGGTCGCGACCCATAGTTTGGGAAACCATGATAGACCATTAATTGATACAATATCACAAGTTTTCTTCAAATTTATTTAAATTTCAAATTCAAATTCATTTTTTTTCAAATTTCAGATTTATTTTACATAATTATAATGAACATAACAAATTACAAATTCAAAGCGTTCACGACATGATATAAAATAAGTGTCAACAATTTTTAAAATAAAAATACAGAGAGATGTGACTTAATAATACAATAAGTAATAAAATAAGAAAATAAATAAAATAAAGCAACAAAAATAAAAGTAGATGGAAGCACACCGGGTGAACTATCGATAGACCCTATCTTAAAAACTTATAAAACAACGTCCACCTAAATTTACCCTCACGTAAGTGGAATATATCAATATCCGAAGCGATTTCATTAAACATGGTTATCGCTCTCCCAATTGGCATCACTAATGGCAGGTTAGTTCTGCACCTTGGGAGAACAAACAACGGATGCCCTCGATTCCTAAGGTAATTATCAGAGACACACAAGCCAACACCACCAAGAATGGCAGAGTTTACATATACGCCGAGTATAAGTAAGAAAAAAAATGTAGCTAAATAAAGATCCCTTCTAAATTTTAAGCTACAGTATGTAAGCATACCTAAGAGAAAGTCAGTCGGATAGAGCCACGGATAATATCCATACAGCCGAAAGTAAAGGAGTCTCAAAAATTTCTTTTGGACTCTCTCTCTCCACCATAAGGCCGTACTGTAACTGATGCGGGACCCAAACGATAGACCCACTCTCAAGTCTGCTTCTTACTAAGGATTTATAGAGAATTTTTAGTACCGTAACATCGGAGACCCGGGAAGTACGCAAGAAAAAGCCCAGCATTATATTCTTATCTACTTATATTTTGAATAAACGTATTCTAATTCATACTAAACACACTCTTTAGTTAGAACAACCTCAGTGGATTTATTCTATACACAAGGCGGGTAACTGGGCCATCGACGGTAGTTTATCATATTTATGTATTGAGGTATTATAATTGTTACAATAAGCTGGCCGTCTAAACTGTCAAAACTATCTATCTCGCTCTAAATGTTAACACAGCCAAGAGAGGGACTGTTAAAACGATGTATCTATAGTCTAAGGCAGGGGTTCCCAACCTTTTTGTACTCCAGAGCCCATTCTAAAATATCGGTAGGGTGGCGGGCACCACCTATTTTTAACCGACAAACTCCTTCCATAACTTTTCATTTTCCCATAATTTATTTTCTTATACTCATAATTTATTAATAAATAATAAATAAAAATGTTTCAAAATAATAAAACTATTATTCAAATTGCATACACACAGAGAAATGTATTTACAAAACGTAAACAAAGTAAACAAAAAACACAAATACAAAGAAAACATTTTATAAAAAAATAGAATATCAATATGTCAATGTGATCTTTGGCATTGCATATCATTGGCCAGTGCCTCATAATTAGGAGAGTATGACGATAATCATGTTAGCAAACAATCATAAAGATGCTCATCGGTGAGTCGAGATCTATATCTTGATTTTATTAAGTTCATGTTTGAAAACAATGATTCGCATAAATATGTCGAACCGAAAAATGATTCAATTGTATATGCCGCTTTTTTCAAAAATGGGAACTTTTCTCTGTCCACTGTATTCCAAAAGTCCTCTGATATTAAGGATTTAGAAATTGCATGTATTCTTCTTGTGACGGTGTTATTTGATAACTATAAGTCTTGTATTGCTGAGACAATCTCACGTTTGTTAGAAAATCTACCAAACAAACAATTGGCACCAGTCAAAAATAGTTTTTTAAACAACTCACCATCAATGAAAGGTTTCTTCATTTTTGCGAGCATGTGAGAAATTTTGAAAGAAGCAATGGTGGCCTTTTTAGAATTTTCCACATGTCTAGTGAAAACAGTCTGTTGTGCAGTTAGACTTGATTTTAGTTGATATATTTTTTTATTTCTTACTTCAGATTTAAGTGAATAATTCACATCAAAAGTGGCATGAATTGTCTGAAAGTGTCGTTCAACATTATGTTTTTTCGGCACTGCAATACTACTACCACACAACAAACAGACGCATTTATTTTTCACATTAAAGAAACAATATGATTCCTCCCAGTCAGTGTTAAAATTATAGGTTCGTTGTCTTTTACTCGTTCCACTCATTTGAGAACTATATAGAAGAAATATCAAAACTCCTAATTCGTGTTTCGTCAGACGAAGATATCTCCTAGCTAACTGTCGCGACCCGAACGAAGCAGCAATCGCAATCACAATGACAACAACGCGGTTCCAGGCGGGGAATGCTATTTGCACATCACTCCTTGTACACGCCGAAAACTCGAATTGAGCCGATGATCGCCGAAGCAATCGGGACGGTACGAGCACGTGACTACTGTCACGTGCTTCGGCGTTCATCGGCTCAGTTCGTGGCGTTCGTTCACTTCGGGTTTTCTGCGTGTGCTTGCGTGAAAATTCTGTCTCTGTCGAATAGTGGCGGGCACATACGAATCGTTCCGCGGGCGCCATGGTGCCCGCGGCAGTGACGTCCCGTGGGGGTAGGCAGATTGAGCGTCGCTTGGGGGCGGCAGTTACTTGAAGGGCGGCAAATCGAGGATAATCATTTGGTATATAGAGAAATAGCTACCTAAATAATAACGAAAATATCTTTCCATTAAAAAAATCAGCTGACTGGTTGGATACAAAATGTATTAATTAACATCAAAGATTTAACAGGACTATAATTTTTTGTCGGGTTCGCGATTTTTAGTTGACTTCCGTTGCCCTTCGACGTCCTTGGTGACCAGAAACGACACGCGCAAGGATGATGAAAAATACTGTATAAAAAATGGGGCGGCATTTTGTCTAGGGACGTCACTGGCCCGCGGGCACGGGGTTGGGAACCCCTGGTCTAAGGTTAAAACATAGCACTTTTGGCAGTTTAGACGGTTAACTTATTGTAACAATTAACCGCCTTAATACCAACAGTATACAACTTATTGTACGAGTGCATCCGAGTGCATCTATTCTATACACAAGAGATTGCTTTCGGCCGCTACGGCAGCTATCTAGGGTAAGTTTGTATCGAATTACCATAAGCTCTAATCTGAAAAAAAATTGAAAAACTCTTCTGTACAATGTTGAAGATTAACGATAGGTAATAATGTAGAATAAGTGATGTAATTTCGATGTTGTCAATGTGGAAACTCTCTCTATCGATTATAAGCTCTACGATGTACACAAATCAAGAATACTATGAAGTGTATGTTTTTCGTCCTACGCGACCACTTGTAGATACTTCCTCCAGAGTCCAACATCATTGACAGTAAGTTTGTCATAATTATTACATAATGGCTGGTGATTCTGCGCCCACTACAATGACTTACGTTATTTTCCAAGCGATTGCTTTACTCAAATATTTGCCATCGGCTAAAAAGAGAAGAGCAGTGCCTAAATAATATATTTTATGTGATACAGAAGAGCTTATATCAAAAATTCTCTTCACCAGAATCAATTATTTACACACAAAATTTTGAGGTTACATGTAAGTTGTACGTATGCAGTTCATCGTGAGACACTTATTCGTGCGCCGCAGTAGGTGAAACATGAGTTCGTATAACATTTTATCAAATGACAAGTTCTTCGTTGAGCATTTCACCGTGGAATACATTTGTACGTATCTTACAAAATGCGGCGATAGTTTGCAAATAACAGTACTGTTTCAATTAGATTAACCCTAACCTAACCTAACCAGTAACCACCTAACCTAGTAAAGACATCTCCACATATTGTAGCATACGTACAAATATACTAATACTACAAATATATATGTTTCACGTACTGCGAAGCACGAATAAGTGTCCCGCGGTGAACTGTTTACGTACAAATTTCCGGATACGAAATTTTGAACAGTGGCTGGACTGTATTATGAAAAGACATACTATCGAGGTGGGCACACAAAGGTAGGTAGGTTTTCAGATCCGCCCAGAGGAACGAAAAAATAAAAAATACTTATGTTGAATGAAATATTACTTCTGAGGATCGTGATCTGGATGATTTGCCTGTCGAACAACCTTCACAACGGGTTAACCTGACTCCTCTCGGCATTCTACGAGACGTAAGGCTGTGTCGGTAGAAGACCCGTAGCACTCACCAATAATTGGTGCAACCACAGAATTTCTGAGTTCCCTGGGTGCAACCATCTGGGGCATCCAATGTTTTCATTACTGTTGGGTCACGCCCATTTGATAACAGTGTGTGGATGCGATAGGTCGCAATAACACACATATGTGAGCAATCATAGTTATAGCTGCAGGTAAAGTTGAGTTTCGGGAATTTCCCGACGGGAATTCTCGAGAATTTTTCGAGATTTTCTATCCCGAATCTCGAGAATCTTTTCTCGGGATTCGGGATTTCTTTATTATTAAAAATTAATTTCGAAATTAGAAACACAAAACGTTCTAAGACTGATCGGGGCATTTAAGCCAACGTCGACTCAAAATGAGCGCAATTTTTGCAACATCAGGGAATTTTGTGTCTCAAAAGCGTACGCGATTGACAGTCTTGTGTTTTTTGAAATTCTATTTTATTATTTAGTATTAGTATTATTTTTGTTTTCCTATTTTATTTGTCTTTTTACATAAATAAAAAAAAAAATTTTTTTGGCATTTCTCTGTTTTCACACTGATTTTAGGATTTTTACAGATTTTTTTAATTTCCCTATATCTCGAGAATTCTCGAGAATTCCTTTCTGGAAATCCCGAATCTCGAGAATTCAAAATTTCATCATTTCGGGAAATCCCGAATCTCGAGATTGAGGATTTTTTCGGGATATACCCTACTCTAGCTGCATGCCTAGTGTCGACACTGACTTCAAAGTGCGGAGTGTCTGAGATAGGGAAAATACCCGTAAAGCTTGTTAACATCGCCCCCTCCCAGCGCCTTAGAAAATCAATAATAGTTTACTATGGATAATTTTTCGAATTTGACCCCCTCATACAATAAATTTAACTAAGTAGGTATAAGACACTCCGTTTAATTTATCTTATATTTTTCACATTCGAGAATTAATAGCCACATACAGAAGCAAACCGACTTCCCATTACTTTTTCCCCCTAACACGAAAAACACATTTATGATAACTGATAACCTCAGATTAAGTTTAATAAACAGATGTACCTCTGTCTATACTAAACTACTACGAAATAGTTTACACAATGGTTCTACATAATATTGTATTTTATGATAATGGACAATAACGTCCACCTTGTACGAAAAAGCATTTTCAATTGATCTATATTCCGTAACTACTTGATGACATTTAAAAATGCCATTTGTCTCTTCCAACAAATTAGCAATGGAGCGATGAGTTTTTAATACATCAATATAAGTCATATTTGACAGAGGTAGCAAACGGCCACTGGTAAAAATAGATAAGAAATGATTGAGTAAAATATTAATTTCCTTTATCGGAAGATATGCAACCGCACGCGCCTATATTTTCAGAGGTTCAGAACAAGCGGTCTGCGATCAACCAGAAGCAGCAAGTAATTAAAAATATATTGTTAATTAGTATTAAAATATATTATTATTATTAATTAATATATTATTAAAAATATATGTATTATAATTAACCTTTTCTATGCCTCACGATATTACAATGGTATAGGTAAATCGTTTTACAGTGGCACCATGGGTACGGCAAATGCAGCTTGCAGTCGTAGTGGTATCGTTTGCTAGCATTGAAACAGGCATTGTCGCAAGCAATTCAATACACGCGCGAATCGCCTATGCTGCCACTGTAGAATGATTTACCTATAGTATCTGACAGGCCGTAGATTTTTAACGACACATGTTGAATGTAGAGCAAAGCTCTTACTAGAATCACTGTAATGCCGATATTTTCATAATTATACAAACAGATGTCACTGGGTGTTTAATTTTTTACACTATGCAAATTAATCGACAGTGGCTAGTAATTTGAGTTTAAAATCGGACGAGATAACTCGCGAATTTTGTATGCACGGCCTGTCAATCACAGCCTCATAGAGCGAGAAAACTCGCTGAAGGCATAGAACCGATTAAAATGTTTCTCTTTGAGCTTGGTCTTGTTACTCGTTCAACATGTCCATGTGGCGGAGAAATACAGGATGCAACAAACCACGTCCTCTGGGAATGTCCTAAAATGTGTACGGAAAGGGAAGAGCTTCTCAAGTCGGTTCAACCAGCTGTTGGGCCCATCGGACCGTCCGACCTGGTCGCTACAAAGGCCAATTCTAATGCATTTAGAAAATTTGCGGCGTCATACTGCAACAGATCTCTTCACTTAGAATGTTCGGAACTTTTGTATTAGCTTTAATTTGTTATTTACTACAATTTTTAATATTGCCTCTAAGTGCTTATCTGTCCCTTACAGTCATGGAATTTCAGTCAAAGCACATTTGAGCGCATGGCGATCTTAGTCTTGGGTAAATGCTCCTGAGACATTCCCAGTCATTAAAAAAATTATGCTTCACACCAAACGTAGGGTCCTGTAATACACCCGATTAAGACCGGGTGTGGTGGGGGCGGCGGTTTGGTGGGGCCATTAACTTCAATATTTCTTTTCTGTTTCTTCTCCCCACAATACATTTTACAACTACCGTAAAGGTTTGCGCATTTTAATATGTCGTCTCTGTTCTGGCAGAACACACTAACTGGAGAATACTAATTTTGAGTAATTTGACTTTGAAGTTGTTAAAACGTTTGAAATGGTCCATCATGTGAGTTTATTAAGTAATCGTAAAAATGATGACTTTAAAATAAAGACTGTTTATTTATTAAGAAGGTTTCAAGACGGTAAAGTTTGAAATAAGGAACATTTTGTTATAACTAACTCAATATGTCATTTTTTCGAATTAGTGTCTTCGGCCAGAACAGTGACGATGTATTAATATAACTACGGTGGGGAAAGTAAATGCGGGGGCGGATTTTAGTTCCAGAAACGACTGCGAAGACTTGATATAAAAGTTGCACTGTACATATATTTAATACCAATGTACCTACATTACATTTGAGATACAACTAAAAATAAATAAGCTCTTTATACAAAAGCACTATCATGTCCGCGTACGTGATTTTAGAATAGCGGAGCAGATTAAAATAACTAGTTCAATGAATATTATTACCATTTCGAAACTAAATAAGGATTTCAATGGAGGGGTTATTTACTTATACATCAGAGCTTCCAAAATAATTTTGTGTCATTGCTAACTTGATAGGTATATCTACTATAACTCAATTTATAAAATCAAATGATTATCAGTCAACTGTCAATGGCCGAGTAATGGAATAAACATACAGATAAGGGTTTAATTATTTAAAAATACATGAAGACCTTCCATAAGTTTATTGTTTTCATTATTATTCATTAGGAGGTAAAAAATTCATTTTTAAGTACAAAGTATTTTACGTAAACTGTTATCGAACGGTGCTACTATTATTACATACTAACAATTTGGTTAGGTAAATACCTACCACAGAACAGATTAGTTCATTTAATGCTAACACCGCGTCTGGCGCGTTTGGAGCAGTTGGCCATTAGATATAATTAACGTGTTATTTAAATGTTGTAATTAAAAGGTCAGCAGTGATTGTGTTTATAAATAGAATTCCGATATGCTATATTCAATACAATACATTTTGATGCAGGGTTTTGAATGTGTGAGTGTCCTACGAAAATGAAACACGCATTATGCACTTGCAATAGTGTGTGTAATACACCGATATTAAATGAGCGTCAATGCATAAACCGAGAGCAGTTGTCAGTATTCGACTTATGACGTATTCTCGACACGTGTTTAAGTTTATCCAGGATTCTTCCTTACTCGATATCGGTTGCCTGCTGCTCCTTACGCGTTAGGTATTTCAGTTACCATTACTTCTGGGTTCCCTGGTACCTACTTACCTATTTTTTGATAATTATTGTGTAAGCTGAAATATTTACAGACCAAAAAAAGTGTGCAGGAGATTTTATAACAGTGTTTTAGCTGATACATATTTTTATGTTGCCTTAGGAATAAAAATTTCGTGATATTTTAAAGTTTATTTTGTCATTGATAACCTGCTACCATACGAATAAATTAAAGACTAGGAATTTAAAATATAATATATACGTAATGATTATATTATTATCACACTTACCGAAAATAAGTAGAATGGTGACAGATTCTTGTGGCAGTGAAGGCGACTCATTTAGGTGTTTGTGTAGTTATTTTCAAATAACACCAACACCGTTCCAAAGTGATTTCGTCGTGACAGCAATGCCAGAAGAATCTGTTCTTCCTCTACCTATGATGTGTTGAGTTGAGATAGAAAAAGTCACTTACCTGCAACAAAGACAACACAAATTAATTTATTAAATAGGTAGCTCAGCATAAATATATAATTCAAACAGGCGGACCTCGTAGTCTAATGTATAACGCACTGACTTTCCATCCGAGAATAATATAACACTAGTTTTGATCCCGGTGAGGTCACAATATATAATATTATGTATTATCATGTGATTTTCTCAAATTCTGAGTGTTTCAATCATTATCACTGCTACTACACTACACATGATTGTTTAACTAAGCCGGCTCGCACATCAAACCTTGTCACTGTCACTTAAGAAATCAAAAATTAAGAAAATCTAGTATTTTTCTTCTCACTTTTTATGTTATTACCATATCCGGCATATTTTCTTAGTAACAGTAAAGTTGACAACACAGAACACAAATATTATCCTCCCAATTAGTATCACCAATTGCATGGTGGTGCTGCACCTCAGTAAAATAAATAATATCATGCTGTCTCCTCTCTTCTCAGTTATAAGTCTTTCCTTGTCTCCAAGTCCCGCGAAACATGATAATCTGTTCTTTGAGCGATGTATTTTTTATTGCTATAACAAGCCATGAGGCTCAATGATATCGGTGCAGTTGTAGCCGGCTCTCACATCTAAGCTCGCCCGTCTGCCGCACAGCCATAAATCAAACTTTCTAGGAACGTCGCTCCGTTGTTGCATATGAAGACCGCCCAAATCGACCTAGCGACAGTCACGCGTAACCTCTCGAAACGTATATTATATTACATTTGAATGCGACGACCAATTTGTAGGTGTGTGTAGTACTCTATCTCTCTAAAACAGAGGCCGTGTTAAAAGATAGCACGTTTGACGGTTAACTTCCCGTAATAATTAACCGCCTGCATACACAAAGTGATAAATGTGATACGTTTATAACATTTATCACTTTTTTATTGCTTCTAGAGTTAAGTGAAATGTTAAGATAGCCTCGTTAGTGTACTTTCTTGTACTTGCATATTACTTGCATATTATTGTATATTATTAATATTTATCACACAACCTACTTAAAAAAATATATTTTATTGTTTTCGTTCTCATTATAAATTGTTCTTTATATTATGATTCATATCATGTTGTCGACATTTTGTGGCTTTACACTTCGTGGTAATTATAATTCTCACACGAATAAATAAAATACATTGAATGATTCGAATACCCAAATAAAAAAAACCATAAAAAATAATATTTTATTTCGAATAAAAAATATGTGAATATATATAAAGAAGTATTCTTATTTGAGAATATGTGTGCCATGTAATGTTCGATGACGTATACGTGTATGATAGTTAAGTCAAGCCATGAACACGCGTTGAACTTTCACTTAAAAATCAAACGCGCGGTTTGAGATAGGAAATGAAATTTTGGCGCGAATTTCGACTCTCGGAGTTACGACTGAGTCGTTTCCTGCGCGCCAACTAAGTATGGTTCACCACAAACATTAATATACATTTAATGTTCGCAAAATATTACTGTGGCCAACAAACAGATTGATTTATACGAGTATTTGAAACTTAAATGATCTATATACTGCAGAGGTTTTCAAACTAAGTATTCCGTTTCACGGCACCCTTAGAAATTGGCATATTTGCTCATTTTCCTTATATCTGTGTCGTACCCGTTATATGACATCAGCGATGAATTTGGCCGTTGGGGTGCTAAGCTCAACCCAGTCAATAACACTTTGCCTCAGTTACTTCTTATGGTTCAAGATGCTGCATGATGTGGACAACGTATGCTAACTTTCTAGTTTTGTATTACTATCTAGTATTACTATCGCCTTTTTTACCGTCGACGTTCGTCATTATTTTATCCTTTCATCTGATACGGAGCATTATAGCGCCTGTACACGTGCATGGATTTACTGGCAGCAATAGTGTGTATTTTAAACTATCGTGATAATTACTGTTTACATGTAAAAGTACTGACTGTCTCTCCATTCTCATTTTTCAAGAGTGAGCGAGACGCGATGTTGTCATTTTTATGGTACTATATTTGACAGGTCGTAAAAATCGGTTAACCTCAAAATGAGTCTCTCTAGCGTGTAGTTCGTTTTTGCCGGAAGGTTCGCCACTATCGTTCTACTGCGCAGGCGCGCAGATATCGAACATGCTAAACATCGCGTGAAAACTCAGAAGCTTCCGAACTTTTTTGATTCATGCATGCAATCTTGCAACTTGCATGATTGGTAATACATGTTTACACGCGCATTTTCTTGATATGGCCGTGATAATTCGTACTGCCAGCAGTAAATCCATGCATGTGTACACGGGGTCTATGAGAATAAACACACGACACTGCAATTCGAGTGCATCGTAGCAGGTCATAGTTGTGAAGCTGTAGTGTCGTGTGTCTAAGCCCTTAATCTGAACACCGACACTCTCCAAGTTTCCTGGGCGTCGTTTATGTGAGTACCCACGCCTCCACTCCATACGGATCCATACAGAACCTAAAATACCAGTGGCGAAGGGTAAAGGTAGGCTATTAAGATCCGATATAGATATTGCACACGAAACTTTATCAGTCATACGTATTTGTTTTGATTGAACTAAGACTACAATTTGCAGATGGTGTTGGTGAGTTTTTTTTAATTCAATTAAACCCTGCGAAAACCAAGCCAAAATAGATAATAGTCAAAAAATACTCGTGTATATATAAATATCTAAAATTATTCAATTTACATGTAATGTTTACATCATACATCATTTTGGATATTTCATAGATAGAATAATATATTTTACTTATTGTGGGTATGGTTTTGGGCAGGGCTTAATTAATTAAAAAAAAAAAAAAAACAACCAACATAATCTATAATATGTATTCTTAAGAGCGTAAGTGAAACGGCAAATAATTTTCAACAGTATGTGGGACGTAATTTCGGCCGCGTTGCCAGTCGGAAAGCGATAGTCGACCTGTGAGCACGTAAATTTGTTTTGTGATGGCGTCGGAGGAATATATTCTTAAATCGTGTAAAGATGACTAAAAAACGTTTCGCATGTACTTAAAAAAGAAAACATGTCAATGAATACACTATTATTATTACGAATATAATAATAAACATAACATTAAAAGGACGCATGTTGAATTTTTATGACAAATTATATTTCGGTCGGCTCGCGTCATTTGCACAATCCGCGCATCACCTAGTCACGATCTTTCTAAACCATGCCTCAGCTGAGGTATAGCCTTAATTCAACGAAAAGAAATAAAAATTAATGAAAAAGTGTGCACTATTTTGTCGGATCGCCCATAGCATACCAAAACTATTAAGGTTGGGTTTAGGCAGGATTTAATTGATTTTAAAAAACTAACCAACAACATCTGTAAGTTGTAGTCTTGGTTCAATAAAAACAAAAACGTATGACTGACAAAATTTAGTGTGCACTATTTATGTCGTATTTTAACAGCCTAGCTCCACCCTTCGCCACTGTAAAATACACAGCATCTTGCCATTCTTGTTCTGAAAATACAGCTTCTCAGAGGCAAATCGTCGCAAACGGAAACAGCATTTGCTGAGCTTTAATAAAATGATGTTCACCATTTACTGATAAGTATACAAAAGTCAACTAATTCCATGAGCGATATGACTAGACCAGTATGTGATGTGTCGAATACGTCGATGTGACGTGATCGTTATTCACAAATCACACTTGCCAAATGGAGCACCGCAGATTAGTCGAATGCGACTTTTTAGTTTGAAAAAAAAAATCTAGTGCTGCTAGCAACAAATCGCATTAGCCTTGGACTACGAGTTGAAGACGCCAGAATGCATACGCACACCTACGAATCGGTCTTTCCTATACAGGATATATATGGATATATATGTTTGAGAAGTTACGCGCGACTTCGCTAGATTGATGTGCGCGGTTTTCATATGCAACATCGGAGCGACGTTCATAAAAGGTTTGATTTACGGCTGTGCGGCAGACGAGGCGAGTTTAGATGTGAGAGCCGACAGTCCAGGGCAGCTTCACGTGTAAATCCGTCCATGCTTGAAAATTTAGGCCACTTTGATTTTGAAACGGAATACGATCAACTAAATGCCAACATTTTTTTAATGTGCTTTACCTACTTATGTGTGCAACACTGTAATAAAATGGCGACGTTACAAAGAAGACATGACACAGTGATGAATCATAAACTTTCAATTTTACACGGTCCATATGGCCCATTGAAGATCTATCTGATACCGTTATAATTGGTTGTAGTAATATCATTCCACCAGACATCCATTATGTAGTTTGGTACCGCACGAAAAATGTATTAGGCAGTGGTACCAATTCACAAACTTAATAAGTGTATTGGCATTATGTTCGCAAACGTTACAAACGAGTACAGATAATAAATCGAACATTGCAAATTCACAAATCGATTATATTTACCTGAGAGAAAAAGCAATGCTGCAAAGTCGGGAGTTGACTGGGCGTCATTCTTCACGCAAATCTGATGCGATACGTTCGATTCGATGAAGAGACTAAACGCTGACATGTTTCAGCAACCTCCTCAATCTCGTTGGATCCCAGCAGGGATATTATAAATCACTTAACTCCAAAATCAATAAAAAAAAAGTGATAATGTGTCGTATTCAGGCGGGAAGTGAACTGTTGGGTGAATATTTTTTACACGGGCGCTCATTACCGCGTTGACCACAAGCTGTCAAATGTTGTTGAATAACACAGTTAACACGTCTTACTTGATTCCAAATGCATCTCATTAGAATAAGCGATTGGATAAAAAAGTCCAATTGGAGATTCTATTGGAATGCATTTGGGACAAGTAAGACATTGCACAGTCGTCGCTGAGCACGGAGCAGTGGAGCAATGGGGCTTTACCCAGAGCGGGAGCGGAGCCGGAGCAACGAAAATTTGTAGTGCTCTATCGTTCCGAATGTTTTTTTTATTATTAAATTATCGTCCTAAAATCCAATGAAAATATTATACTTATTTGACACTTTGCAACACTGGAATTATTTGATATACGGCAACACTTCCAAGTGATAAATGACCTCACTTTTTTGACAGAAGAGGCAGATAATGAAAAACGATTTGCTGCCGGAATTTTGTTTAATAGAATTAATAATGAAAAGGAGGAATAATAAACCCTATTTCAAAACTACTTCTACTAAAACTACTACTATATATTATTATACTTAATACCTATTACAACGTTTTACCCGGAGCGGAGCAGACCCTGAAGCGCAGCTGGAGCAAGTACCTCTCACGTTGGTACTACGGACACCCCCAAGAGAACCTCAACCTGGCATACCAGTATATTATACATACAGTGTGTATTTGCGTTGCGGATTCTTGGAGACGACGCGTGTCAATATACCTACTTCACTCAGATTTTCATTAGCTAAGAAGACAATATTGAACACCATCGTTGTAAATATATGCATGATACAAACATGTAGGTAAACAATATTATTATAAACATAGGCAGTCGTCATGTCACAATGACCGTGGTGATTGATTATGGCATGTAGTTAGGTACACAGCTCACAATATTGTGATCGATAACATCGCTAATTGGATTGTCTACACTCCGGTTACAGAGCGACAATAGGCCAAGCATCGATTGTTTTTATCCTTGACTCATCTCAGCTTCGAGTCTATTTTTAGCGACTACTAGGGTACCCAATACAGTGATATCGAACACTATGGATCCAAGTTCTATCTTGACAATCTATTTCCATCAGTATGTAGTAACAAACCACATTCTGGTTCTGAACGAATAAGGAGGAAATCATGAGAGTGAAAGAGTTTTTGTGAAGGAGACGTTATATCGGGATGAACTAATATTTCTGGTTTCTTGTGATTTAAAACACAAAAACCGATAGTAAATAATAACGCAATTTGATAAGCATTTCATGTCGGACCTACAAGTTTAAATTATCGCAATTCAATTCATTTATTTTACATATTGTGGACATTACAAATTATAAGTTTAAGACGTTCACAACATGACATTTAGAAACAACGAAATATTATTAAAACAATATTAGGTACATAACAAAAGAGGTAGATCAGTAAAAAGTTATTCTACAGTATAAATGTGTAAATACAAAAAATATTAAGTATATAGGTACAAGGAAGTACACCGGATGAGTTAAGCAAACCCTATTTTAAGAATTTATAAAATAACGTCCACCTATAATACTCATCCTCACGTAGATGGAATATATCTTCATTGGTACTGCCCGGATACTGCATTTCATATTTCTTTCTTCTTTACACTGTTTTAATACTATTTTCTTTGTTTTTAAATGTCATGTTGTGAACGTCTTAAATTTTTAATTTGTAATGTTCACCGTATGTATGTAAAAAAAGAATTGATTTGAATAACATTTTTAAAATTATTGCGGTGGCCAATTTATCGTTTTTGCTTGATTTAGCATTTTGTTGAGAATTCAGTTTCTAGACACATTATTTGCAAAAAATGGCTTATTTTCGTAAGTATCATGTCTGGCATATATTTGTCAATAATCGTTGGCAACACTGATTCTTGTTATGGCGAGTTCTTCTAACATTATGAATATCATTAGTTGCTAGATTTTATTATTGCATGCTAGTTGGTGTTCCGGATATTTGATAAACAACAAGGTTGAGAGGTCACTTACAAGTTTTTATCAATACAATGATCATACCAATGGTGGCAAGATGTTAGAATAAGAGGCTACCCATGGTATAAGCATTAGTGAATTACATAGTATGTAAGATATTATGTTACAAATAATTACAAGATAAAAAGAACGTTTTATATACGTTTTTAAATTTTCTGATGAAACATATTATAAACTTGACTTGACTAGCTTAAACGATCAAAAAAAATTGCACTTGATAGAAATACTGAATAAATATACTGAAATGTCATTTTGACACTCCATATTGATTTCCATAGTAACGCACGTATATATTAATATTAATAATTTACTTGCAAGGACCCACATAGCAACCAATAATAGTTTTACTTTTTACAGATTTCTTCCGAGATAACTTTTCATACAAAACAGAATTAACTGAAAATGAAATCAATTCTACTTAAAGATGGCAAAAAGTATTAAAAAATGCATTGGCATCGTGTTCTGAGATATTCTAAAAGTTTCAAATGTCTAGCTAGTCGGGAACTTAGTTAAAAATCGATTGCAAGATTTGAACTGGACAAATAAGAATACGAGCTAAGAAAAACGTTGTAAAATACAACTAGAACATTGTATTTTCTAAAAGGAGAATATAATATAATCGCACAATAAAATAGACGTTTTCAAGTGCTTGGTTCAAATGGATGGTTTTCACAAATGGTAGATTTTCAATATGGAAAAAATATTTCTCACTTGTCAATAGATTATTGTAACACTCAAAAATAAATTAGTGTATCAACGGAAAATACATCTTGCTGTCCTTCGCAGTTAAATTAATTAAAATAAAAATATTTTAAAATGATTATTTTAACATAAATTTCCTCATTTTTCCACGTAATTAGTTGTCAAAACATAGTTTCTTTATATTTAAAAAATGTGGTACTTACGTTAATTTTGTTTGGAATTATTTAGTTTATGTACAATCCTTTTTTCTAAATCGACTGCTTACTGCAAACCAGCCAACTGCACTTTTGACCAAAAATGAGATTTTGATGGCATTTTGTTATTATAAAGTATGTTTTCTATGCTCACAAAAAATTTGAAACACCAAAAACCTATAAATAAATGCGTTATCGTTCTTCACGCAAAACACCCAACTGCAGGTGCCAAATTTCCAATATCGTAAATGGAACAACTCCGCTCATTACATAATTTTTCTTTATATATAAAAGGTAAGCTAAAATAGTATATTAATTCATAGTGCAGCTTATTTGTAAAAAAAATCCAAGTGTATTTTTGGAATTGTTAAATTCCGCTCGATACTTAAATTATTATGTTTTTTCTCTTTAGAGAAGAATTTTCCCAAATGGAGTTAGCCAGTTTGCAGATTGAGAAGTCGAAATGTTTACATATTCTTTGTTGGTGTGAATTTTGAACAACGCGATGTGCGATTTATTCCCACCCTCTCTAAAATAGTCTAAAATGTATTTACACTCTAAATCTATGAACGATGTGTAAAATCTGAGGTATAAATAATTTCAAACTTACGTTACAATTAATTATTATTCGCAGGTATAATATGCTTTTATTATTCTCAGCTGGCATTGCACACATATACAGCATTCAATGTTTGGTCAGTTGGTATGCCATTCTCGTGTCAATTGTCTGATATTTGCCATTGATGGACCAACACAATAGCGGTCTCGTTCAGTGTGCAATAATAAAATTATACCAGTGTATTGCGATTGGATGAATGAAGTATCTACCTGCACAGGTAGATTATAATAATGCTGCATCATTTTGTGTGCCTTGACGTAACATCCTGTGTCGAGTATATCCACCATTGACAGAATGCACACATATTTTCGATCGCTGTCACGGGTGTATGTTGTTAGAAGGTTTGATTTCAATTATGACTACGTAAGAATACAGATACAAACAGTCTAAATTCATCAGTTTTTTTCCACAATGTAACTTAGTGAGTTTTACCTTCGGAACAACGATATAAAACATAATATATTAAGTACGACATAATTCAGTATGACACTGTTAATCCTCGATGGATAAAACGTCCAACTAAACTAGACTGCGGCTTCTATATCGAGACATACACGTCACCGCGGTTGTTCCTAGAACTAAAACCTTTGCAATATCCGTGTCCGGAAACTTGTACGTACTTATGCAGTTCGCCGTATCACACTTCACCGTGAAATGTTGTATCGGAAATATATGGTCGTATATTAAGGTGATTCATCAGTGAAACGCCAAATAATTTTATACCATAGGCGCGACGAAATTTTGCACTCGCTCCCATTCTGAGAGAGCATGTAGAGCTGGAAGGACGTCATTTTGCTTCGTGATGGCGACGGCCGTAATAATTCCTAAATCGTGTAAAGATGACTTAAAACATTACCCATTTACTTTAAAAACAAAACATGTCAATGAATATATTATTATTGTCACTGATAAAACAATAAACAGAACATTAAATGGACACATGTTGGATTTATAAGACAAATAATATTTGGTTTGACATGCCTCATTTGCACCCGCGACCCGCAATCCGTGCATCGCCTAGCGACGATCTTTTTAGACCGTATCTCAACTAATGCATGGCCTTAAAGACCGACCAAGCTCTTTGGGTCGTATATTATCTACTGACATAAAATTCATGTCTAAATAAAACACGGTTCTTGTCGGTTTACACTGTACAGGAAGTCAGCAGTAAACAACTAGCAAACAAACAATAAGTAAACAAACAGTAAACCAATACTGGAATATTTTTTAGGTTAGGTTAGGTTTTCATTCTTGAATTGATGAATTTTGCCAAAATTAGCCATAAAAATTGAATATATAATGAATTCATATTGAATCTAATATAATAGTGTACGTCATCTCTTTCCGTTAAAAAAGCTCACGGCGAACTGTGCCACGGTGAAATGTTATACGTACAATTTACATGTAACCAGAAAATTTGACGGCACATTGGGAAGACACTCGTGGCACACCGGTTGAAAAACACTGGATTAGACATTTCTATTATGTACCCACATTACAATGGTACAGCTGGTTTAAGTTTACATCATAGACAAGCGAAAGATACAGTTAAAATAAACATTGAACCACGAGTTCTATATCCAATTTCTTATACGAGGTTATTTTTATTCGTCGGAATGAAACTAGGTAAGAGTCCGGTGAAGCCACGGAATACACTATTATTACTTATCTGTTATAATATGGGTAAAGTGTTGTCAATAACGGACCTAATTACGAAACTAGATAAGTAAGTTGAATACCTATCGTTATTACTCATTATATTAAAATGTATTTTACAACGTTTTTATTAGCTCGTATTCTTGTTTGTCCGGTGGTTGTATGTCCAGTACAAATCTTCCAATCGATTTTCAACTAACTTCCCGACTAGCTAGACATTTGAAACTTTTAGAATATATCAGAACAGGGAATGGGACAATTGGACGCCGCACTGTCGTAGACACGTATACAGAACGTAGACGAGGTATTTTAATCAGTTTCTATCTACTACTTAGTAGTTTTAATTCAAAATAATGTATTCTTTATTGCGGATTGAGAATTACCATGACTAAGGCTTTATATAAAATAAAAAAAACTCTTTTTTTGTTGGATCGGAACATATGCACGATTAAATCATTATTTACGGCTCCATATTTACATTCTCACCAACTATTAAATCTTAAGGGCCCGCTGAAGAGCCCGCCGTTCAAATATAATTCAGTATAAAAAGGACCTCGGCGTCGTAACTACGTCAATTTAAATCGATCTTTTCGCAAAAATCACTAATCATCGGAGATTTTATTTCAAGAAATATTATTATTATTACTGATAATTTCTGCCGCGCGGAGAATTATTATTATTTTATGAACACCTGCGAGATGAAGCCGATCAGAAAACAGGGCTGTCAAAATAATATTAAGCATTCATATTTTTTAAATGTTAATTTCATCATGGTTTTTAATCAAACCTGTGCAAGTACGTATGATAACTTGGGTGGATTTTGTAGCAAACATACTATTGATATATATACGGGTATATTATTATTATAACCCAATTCAAATTGAACATAGGTTGATACTCAAATACTATTATAGTATGTTTATGATTTCGAGAAAATAATACGATGGTATAATTAATCCATATCAATTATTTGAAAACATTACATTCGCACTTTGCACAAAATTACAAACACATTCGAAGTTTGCCGCACACGTACAGACCACGTGATATTTGTTTACGCAAAATCGTCGCTTTTCAAAATGGCGAATTTGATTACCAGATTTTACTGCGATGAATCAGTATGTTCCTTTTTGTCTTTTTTTATTCGTAGGTTTGTTTACTATGTACACCGAGAAATTTCCATTTATAAACTCGGAAACGATTTTTACAGAAGAGTTTTGGAATATAATGCAACCAAAACTGGAAAAAAATTCTATCATGGGTGTTGACTTCCTGAATTAGCTAACCCCAGGTCCATGCCACTACGTGAACCACAGTGGATATTAAGCCATTTCCACACTGGCAACAAGTTGCTGGCAACCTCATTAAATTTTACGATACTTACCATAATTGCTTAAGAAATTTTACAATAATTATCGTAAAATCTAACGAGGTTGCCAGCAAATTAACTTGTTGCCAGTGTGGACCCGGCATTAGATGCACAAAACTTAAATAATATATATTATAAATAAAAATTTAAAATTATAAATATATATTATGATTTATGTCTTCGACAGCCCTGATGAAATAAATGTGAAATATGAGTCGGATCAGTCACAGAGCAAATTTATTAACACAAACAACTTTGACACGACCTTTTTATATTAACTAGTAGGCCAGATATTATGGACCACATGTTAAAAAATCATATTTTCAATTCTCAAGGCCAATTCTGTAGAACGTCCTCTTAATAAAATCATTTAAATATAAATAATAATATTAAATATATTTTTTAAAGTACCTAACGTCTATCTTTTTTCGAATTCCGTGGCGTCCAGTTGTCCGGTGCCAAATCGTCCTAGACACATCAGAACACGATGCCAATCAATGCCTTTTAATACTTTTAGCCATATTTAAGCAGAATTGAATTCATTTTCAGTTAATTCTGTTTTGTATGGAAAGTTATTTCAGAAAAATCCGTAAAAAGTAAAAACTATTATTGGTTGCTAAGGGGGTGGTCCTAGCAACTAAATTATTAATATATACGTGCGTTACTATGGAAATCAAAATGAAATATCAAAATGACATTTTAGTATTCTATATGTGTTTGTTTGTTTTATTTTTTATTTACTTCATATCAAGTACAAGTTTGAGCATATTGAGCATAATAATTCAACAGAAATTTAAAAACGTTGTAAGTACGAGTATATGAAAAATCTTTTTATCTTGTAATTATTTCACTTAAAATAATATTTGAATACATTTTACAGCTTAAATACTCCATGAATTAACGGCCCACATGCTCCACGTAGGTCAAAATGGGGTTTTATGGTATTTTCAGAGTATACTCCTGGACATTCCTTAAACGTTGTAGATAATCTATTTAAATAATTTTGAAGCCTTATTATCCTATATCTTTATTTTAAACATTTGATTACTGCATAAAGTATTTTTATTACATAAAATAGTATTCTTTTAAACCTCTCGATCTAATGTTTTAGAATATAGTATATAAAAATGTAATACGTTCTCCACCCAAGTTCTTGTTTACCGGATTCGCCACCCACCACCACGCTAGCCACGGGCTAACACTCTACAGCAGAGCGTTGGAGCGGAGCTCGGAGCAGGAGCACGGAGCAGTGGAGCGATGGGGTTTTACCCGGACCAGGAGCGGAGCCGGAGTACCGAAAATTTGTAGTGCTCCACTGCTCCGGGAGTTTTTTTTTTATTAAATTTTCGTCCTAAAATCCAATCAAAATATTACATTTGACACTGGAATTATTTGAAATACGGCAACACTGCTAAGTGATAAATAACCTCACTTTTTAACAGAAGAGGCAGATAATAAAAGACGATTTGCTGTCGGTAATTTTGATTAATAGAATTAATAATGAAAATGACGATTATTTTAAAACTGCTTACTTATTTATACACATAATATTAAAACTTTTTACTCGGAGCAGAGCAGACCCTGGAGCGGAGCTGGAGCAAGTATTAGGTCCCGGAGCGGAACGTAGCAACTCAAAAAAGAGTACACTCCAAACCTCTTCTCTACAGTCCCATGCCGTAGGCCTCAATTATACGTCCATAAATACCTCTATGGCTATGTAATAGGATAAAATTGAGAGAATATAATAGTAAACCATGCCTAGGTTAAGGTCTCTATTTCTAAGAAGTCATTTAATTTTAAACTCCTGTTTTTATTGCATGAGACTGGTCCCAAGTCTCATTATCATTAAGAGGACGTTCTACAGAATTGGCCTTGAGAATTGAAAATATGATTTTTTAACATGTGGTCCATAATATCTGGCCTACTAGTTAATATAAAAAGGTCGTGTCAAAGTTGTTTGTGTTAATAAATTTGCTCTGTGACTGATCCGACTCATATTTCACATTTATTTCATCAGGGCTGTCGAAGACATAAATCATAATATATATTTATAATTTTAAATTTTTATTTATAATATATATTATTTAAGTTTTGTGCATCTAATGCCGGGTCCACACTGGCAACAAGTTAATTTGCTGGCAACCTCGTTAGATTTTACGATAATTATTGTAAAATTTCTTAAGCAATTATGGTAAGTATCGTAAAATTTAATGAGGTTGCCAGCAACTTGTTGCCAGTGTGGAAATGGCTTAATATCCACTGTGGTTCACGTAGTGGCATGGACCTGGGGTTAGCTAATTCAGGAAGTCAACACCCATGATAGAATTTTTTTCCAGTTTTGGTTGCATTATATTCCAAAACTCTTCTGTAAAAATCGTTTCCGAGTTTATAAATGGAAATTTCTCGGTGTACATAGTAAACAAACCTACGAATAAAAAAAGACAAAAAGGAACATACTGATTCATCGCAGTAAAATCTGGTAATCAAATTCGCCATTTTGAAAAGCGACGATTTTGCGTAAACAAATATCACGTGGTCTGTACGTGTGCGGCAAACTTCGAATGTGTTTGTAATTTTGTGCAAAGTGCGAATGTAATGTTTTCAAATAATTGATATGGATTAATTATACCATCGTATTATTTTCTCGAAATCATAAACATACTATAATAGTATTTGAGTATCAACCTATGTTCAATTTGAATTGGGTTATAATAATAATATACCCGTATATATATCAATAGTATGTTTGCTACAAAATCCACCCAAGTTATCATACGTACTTGCACAGGTTTGATTAAAAACCATGATGAAATTAACATTTAAAAAATATGAATGCTTAATATTATTTTGACAGCCCTGTTTTCTGATCGGCTTCATCTCGCAGGTGTTCATAAAATAATAATAATTCTCCGCGCGGCAGAAATTATCAGTAATAATAATAATATTTCTTGAAATAAAATCTCCGATGATTAGTGATTTTTGCGAAAAGATCGATTTAAATTGACGTAGTTACGACGCCGAGGTCCTTTTTATACTGAATTATATTTGAACGGCGGGCTCTTCAGCGGGCCCTTAAGGTGACGCATCAGTGAAACGCCAAATAATGTTCAACTGTACGCGCGACGAAAATTTGTACTTGCTTAGCATTCATTGAGAGAACGTGGAGTCGGACGCACGTCACTTTGCTGCGTGATGGCGACGGGCTAATTAATTCTAAAATTGTGTAAAGATGACTAAAAACTTTACCCATTTACTTTAAAAAGCAAACATGTCAATGAATATATTATTATTGATACTAATAGAATAATAAACAGAACATAAAATGGACGTATGTTGGATTTATATGAGAAATAATATTTCGTTTGACAGGCGTCATTTTCACCCGCGACCCGCAATCCGCACATCGCCTAGCAACGATCTTTTTAGACCGTGCCTCAACTAATGCATGGCCTTAAGGCGATACATCAGTGAAACGGCAAATAATTTTCAACTCTAGGCGCGACGAAATTTTGGACTTGCTGCCATTCGGAGAGAGATCGTCGAGGCTGGGAACACGTCAATTTGTTTCGTGATGGCGACGGGGGTATTAATTCTTAAATCGTGTAAAGATGACTAAAAACGTTACCCATTTACTTTAAAAAGAAAACATGTCAATGAATATATTATTATTGTTACTAATAGAACATACGTTAAAGTGCCCACCACCACCCGTCATATATGCACAACCGTGCACACGGCCGCTTTCTATGACGCTTTAAACGTGTCTGAAAGAAGTGATTTTAAGTGCTCATTCCGTCCCGAGACGGAGCCGCACGGGACTGATGCTGCAACCATGCACCGTAGTGCTTAAAGAAGAAAGTTAAGAAAGAAAATTTTTGTTTTTTGGACTGGCTCTGCTGTCCGCTGACGTTAAGCGCCTTGTGTACCCGCACACTGAGTGTCACGAATTGAAATGGATGAGTCTACAGAAGAGTCGGGACTATCCCGATCCCCATACGACGCTGCAAATTTCTCAAATGCCGCAAAGTTGGCCTCGGTTGCTACCAGATCTCCATGACCAATTGGGCCCGTGTGAGGACGGACCCTGGCAAACAGCTCCGCTCGTTCGAATTCCATAAGCGGGCAATCCCAGAGGATGTGTTCAACATCTTGGTGGTCATGCCCGCAGGTACAACCCGGCCCATCTACTATCAAGCCAAACTCGTGGAGTCTGGCGGCGAAGTTGCCATGGCCGGTGAGGAACTGGCTAATCCAGTGTGAAGGTTGGAGTCTTCTAGTTTGGTGCCTGCAGAATACGTCTGGAAAAAAACGGTAAGTGTGCCGCCCCTTGGGGGAGGCGGTCCACCTCGCCTGCCATGCCGCAAATGCGGTCTTGTACACAATGTCACTTACAGTCTTCCTGTAAGGAACGTCCTCGGATCTCTGCGGTGGTGTCAGATGGACACCGGCAAGTGTTGTGCTGATCCCCCTCAAGAGGAGGGTGATCGATCCTCTGACTTAGACGTGCAGATCGAGGGGTAGCACCCCCGCGAGTACGGCAAGCGCGTCAGTAGAAGTTGTGCGGTAGGCTTTGGTAAGCGAGATCAGCGCAAGTCGCTGCCCGCTTAGTAGTGCGCGTCTATAAACATAACATTAAATGGACGCATGTTGGATTTATATGACAAATTATATTTCGGTCGGCATGCGTCATTTGCACCCGCGACCCGCAATCCGCGCATCGCCTAGCCACGATCTCTTTAGACCATGCCTCAACTGAGGTATACCCTTAACCCATGTCCCTAAATATTTATTTATTTAATACATTTAAGAAAATACAAAAGATGAAAACGAAAAAGATATTTAAATTTCTCAAATATATTGCTTGATTTAGAAATTGGATGTAGGTGTAACACAGTGCAGTTATATACACAATACTAACTGTTAAAATTGTGTAGGTAATGGGTGCACAAGCAAACCGGTGAATATAGTATATTACGCTGCATAACTTTGCACTCCGACTCTACGATGAAAATGGTGTAATATATTCTAAAAACAGTTTTTTACATATTATCTATTTATTTATTTTTTTATTACTACATATATTATTAATACAAAGTGAATATCATTTGATCTAATTTTATGCGAGGCAATCAGGCAAAGAGGCGAGTCAGTGTAGTAGTAAAAAGTGCAAAGTTATAAAACGTATACTCTAGATTTCAGAAGGTGATTAGGTATAGGTACCTATTATTTACCTCGTTTATGAATAATGGACGAGAGGCAGAGGCGTTTGTTTATCTTCTCTGATAATATACGTGCATAATGGATTGCAATACACCTTTTGTAATCAAATCGCGCTTTTGTTGGTCGGAAATTTTCCGTTAATGAAACCCTGTTAAGTACTTAAGAGAGGTAAAGAAGGGTGTATACATAAATGGTTACGAAAATTCCACATAATATTATGCTCACTATTTGTACCATGGCCCCCACAAGCGGGGGCTGACAGGGCTCTAGCCTAGGGGCCCAGGCTCAGGAATTCCACGGCGTGACGAGTCGACCAGGGGCCGTATGTTAGAACTTGCGAGTTGAAGTCGCCCGGTCGACATGACGTCATATGACATCATTGTGACGTACTACCGGAGTGATAATAGCATTCGAGAAATTAACGCTACTAAAATACTGGCATTATCCATTGTCCCCATACACAAATAGGTGTTTCGGCATAATAATATCTATGGTGAGCAGTGTGCGTTGGGCGGCTTGCCTCGAGCGTGTATTGGCTTGCGTCATAATTACGTCATGTCGTCGGGTGACTTCATATCACCAGTTATAACATAGGCCTGCAGATGAGTGAGATAAACACAGACCACAAATTTGCTCTACTAGTAAAAAAAGTCGCCTGCAATATTTATTAATAATTCAATATTTATTCGCCTTCAATATTTATTAATAATTAAAATATTTCTTCTACGATGCAATTTTTAACTGTGTGCCGACAACTCCATAATTCAAATGGATGGGAAAAATACAAAAAATCTCTAAAAATACACCTTAATTTTACCGCGTACACCATGGAAAACGCCTATGTCGCGCGTCACAACTGCCTTTACCCTTAGTGATGGGTAAGGGGGCTCGCCAAACATCCTAGCCTGGGGCCCCGCTTCAGGATGTGGGGGCCATGATTTGTACCACTGAAGTGGTATTAAATAAGAGTAAAACGTTAATATTTAAGTAGCATTAGACTGCTTTATAACCAATATTCCCATGAATATTTGTATATTTTCGGTATGAATATTGATAGTTCTATATGTCACATATATGCATTTTGTACGAAGACACTTATACGAAAGAAAATTAGCCGAAACCTTCAACCCGAGACACAGATGGCAGTCAAGCCGAATGGAGTTTTCATTGATCAGCTTTTTTTCGAGGCAGTGGTTTGTATGAGCGGAATGCACAATCTAAGATTTCGATCCTAAGGATAAGTCGCCGAAAAGCATGACTTAACTATAGACAATCCTGAGTATAGAGTTAAGGAATCCTTAACCATATACTACTTTTGTTATGAACATGCCCCCTTCTGTATTACCATTTACCACTGACAGCTGCTGTCAAAATAAATTCGCATGTCTATAAAACAGTCCATACACTCAAATTCATTTAACAATGTATCTCAATATGGATATTGATAGTGTTAATTCGTTTGGCATGTACTTGCAGAATATTATTTTAATTTCATACGCCAGCCCGCAGAAATACAAGATGCCAGGTGATAGGATGACACTTGACGCTAGTGTTACCATGTTAAAAAAATATCTTGCGGTGCCTGTGGAATCACGTATAATAACTTATAACGGAAACATAAGAGTATTATAATTAAATAATAATATGTATTTATAGTTATTGCATTTATAAAATTCAGTTGTCATATTTTTGCCATCGTTTAACAATTATAAAATAATTTACCTAAACTATAGGAAAGAGAATTTTTAAATATGGTATTATTTTCAATAGAAATGATCTTAACTAAGGACAATGTTTCTGCATAGTGTTTTCTGCTAAGGAAATTTTAGTTATGACAAATGTTTCTGCATTCCGCTCTATGACTTTAAAAAATAAGACATAATAATGACACGTGAGTTGTCGGTGATGCATGTCACAAAGAGTCGCCACATGAGTATCAAAGAGGTTAGGTAATATAGTAAGTAGTTTGGGGGATGAATGAAAACTCCCATTGATTCAAGCACAGAACAGATAATAAATAGAGTAGGTACCGATAGGCTATATTCAATACGCCGCATGTTGATGCACGGTTTTGAATGTGTGAGTGTCCTACGAAAATAGCACGCATTATGCACGTGCAATAGTGTGTGTAATACACCAACATTAAATGAGCGTAAATGCATAAACCTAGAGCAGTTTTCAGTATTCGACGTAAAACGTATTCTTGACACGTTTGTAAGTTTAACCCGCATTCTTCCTTATTCGAGTTGGTTACCTGTTACCTTACCCGTTATGTATTTCAGTTCCCATTATTTTTGAGTTCCACGGATTCAAGACATTTTTGGTAGTGTTGATATTAATTTTGTATTCCTGATAAATGTCTAAAGAATTGGGACTAATCTGGCTCGGGTCATGAAACCTGGCACACGTGTAAATGTCACAAAAAGCTGTCCAGCTGGAACATAACTAATTATCTACAATGAATAATCCAAAATCACCGAAAATTCATTACCTCCCACACAGGGGAGAGAATATATCGTCACCGTTCAGGCAAAAGTCACCAACCCTGAAAATGGCAGTTTTGAGTTGAGTATGTCACCCGAAGCGTAAAATTATGTTCTTTAAGATGCAAAACTCACCTCGGTACATTAGTTAGTAAAATTTTGCTTAAATCAGAAATATTTGTTTTTCACTAAATGACTTTCGATAAAATCTTAACAAGCAAAAGTCATTGTAGGTGAATAGACATTATTGACTCTATAAAAAAAAAATCCTTCGTTATAAATATACAAGCAAAAGTCACTATACTATGGATGGTGAGTTTTACTGATGCTTCTTTTGGCTAACATTGTTCAGATTATTAACAAGCAAAAGTCACCAAACCATAATTTGAGCTACCTTTCCTCCTTTAAAACCTTCCAGATGTTTTAATTAGCATCAAAAAGTAAAAGTACCTTAAAGAAATTATTAAAAAGACATGAGAAAATAATTTAATGTAGATAAAACCTTAAAAACATTAAAATCTGATTTTTCCTGCATTTTCAAACTTTCAAATTGCGATATCTCAAAACTATGTTTTTAGGGTTGGTGACTTTTGCCTGAACGGTGACGATATCAGCGCTGAACTGATAAAACCTTTAATCTTAAAAAAAAAAATTTACAGGAGAGACAAAAATTTCTCTACACTCTACAGGCACAAACATAAAGATAGACTTCGTCGATCTGCAGCAATTACTACGTAAATTGTAAGTACTACGACCTTGTTAAAATGAGACCTGTTAAATCGGAGATTTCGATAAATATTAATTAAAAGTGTTTAAATGTTGGTGGTAAGTATTCAAAATATCGTAGACGTATACCATTTCGAGTGTTTGTTTACAAACCGGAAAAGGTTTCAACATACTATCTAAACAACTTAAATATCATACAATTTCAGAAAAATGTTTCAAAACCATTAAGGGGCGCCGCGTAGGTCAAAATGGAGTTTTTATGGTGTTTTCAAAGCATGATCCTGGACATTCTATACCTATATTCTGTATCTAACCGAAAAAAAATCTTTTTTTTAAAGGTACATGTTCAAACACGCGCGTTAACATGATCGTACTCCCTACTTCAGTTAAAGTTTGTCAATTTATGGCTACGGCTGTATGCTGTACCTTAACCACTGGGAAATCCCAAAAGAAATGGCGTATTTCAAAAAAATTCTACCTTATTCTTAGTTTAAAAATTATTATAAAACAATCATTATTCGTCTGATGTTAATCTTATCACACTTGAATGGTCAAAGATATAGCTTATAATCAGTATCTTTAGAATTATCTACATATGTGTTAATCTTGCCCATTTTTTGAATAATAAAATGCCTAATTCTTATCAAATTTGGGATCACAGAGATTTTGTAAATATTTCACTATAATGATGCCAACATAAACTTTACTAATAGTTTTATAAATGCGGTTAAAAATTAATAAATCTAAAAAATCTTAACACCACTGCACATGGATGTACTGAAATATGACTATATTCTAAAACATTATATCGAGAGGTTTAAAAGAATACTATTTTATGTAATAAAAATACTTTATGCAGTCATCAAATGTTTAAAATAATTATAAAGGATAATAAGGCTTCAAAATTATATAAATAGATTATCTACAACGTTTAAGGAATGTCCAGGATCATGCTTTGAAAATACCATAAAACCTTCATTTTGACCTACGCGGAGCACGTGGGCCGTTAAAACAATGAGGATTTTAATAAACTATGCGATGTAATATATTTGAGTGGACAGAAATTAAAAAAGAAACATTTCTTAACAATTCGACGACAAACTCAACTCTACATCAGGGAATTCAGAAATAATGGGAACTGAAATACCTAACTGGTAAGGAGAAGCAGGCAATCGATCTCGAGTAAGGTAAAATACATGATGAATAAACACGTGTCAAGAATACGTCATACGTCGACTACTGACAACTGCTCTCGGTTTATACATTAACACTCGTTTAAACTTGGTCTATTACACACACTATTGCACGTCTATAATGCGTGTTTCATTTTCATATGACACACACATTCAAAACCCTGCGTCAAAATTTACTTTATTAGTATATCGTCAGCTGAATGCAGAACTATTCTAACTTACATTTGAAATTTTTGAGGAGAGAGTTTTTTGAAACAACTTACTGAAATTATTTATTATCTTTATGGATAAATGGATGCATCATATTATAGTAGGATTATTGATGAAAAAAATGGTGCATACACTTGTCCATATAAATAATAAATAACTGAAGTAGGCTGTTTCAAAAAACTCTTCTGCAAAATATTTGAAATGTGAGTTAGAATAGTTCTGCATTCAGCTAACGATATAGCCTATCGGAATTCTATTTATTATCTGTTCTATGTCTCACGTGTACCTATATTTATTTGAATGGTTATTTTCTACCAAAAACTTATGTACGTACTTCACTGCGAATAATCTAAATAAAACAGTTCCGCGTGAACGCTCGACTACATCAGTGTTTCATCCTGATACCATCCCTCTCTCAAACACACTTCCTCCCTGCAGTCCCGTAATCTAAACCAAGAGTTCACCCGGATACAAGCGGTTTGTTAATACCTACCTATTGAAGTATGTATGCCAAGTGGCAAAAAATATTATATCAATTAATTTAACCATTGTCCAACGGCAAGCAAATGTTGTACACACTTATGTAGAGCAACCGATAATAAAAACGTCACGACAGAAAAATAAGTGGTAGAAAAACATTGATTCGCTAAGTTATTTTATTATCAATATTCTGTTAGCTTAACCTACATAAAAGCCGATTGTGTGCACTTACTTTCGCGCGTTTTTGCATTAACTTACAAGTACCTACCCAACTTAATCTACAGTATGTAAGTAAAATGAACGTCAGTTGGATTGCGTATGTACTTATGTTTTATTGTAATAAGTATCAAATATTTTGGTATATATCCGCAAAGAACATTCATCTTAAGAGGACGTTCTACAGAAATGGCCTTGAGAATTGAAAATATGAATTTTTAACATGTGGTCCATAATATCTGGTCTACTAGTTAATATAAAAAGGTCGTGTCAAAGTTGTTTGTGTTAATAAATTTGCTCTGTGACTGATCCGACTCATATTTCACATTTATTTCATCAGGGCTGTCGAAGACATAAATCATAATATATATTTTTAATTTTAAATTTTTATTTATAATATATATTATTTAAGTTTTGTGCATCTAATGCCGGGTCCACACTGGCAACAAGTTAATTTGCTGGCAACCTCGTTAGATTTTACGATAATTATTGTAAAATTTCTTAAGCAATTATGGTAAGTATCGTAAAATTTAAAAAGGTTGCCAGCAACTTGTTGCCAGTGTGGAAATGGCTTAATATCCACTGTGGTTCACGTAGTGGCATGGACCTGGGGTTAGCTAATTCAGGAAGTCAACACCCATGATAGAATTTTTTCCAGTTTTGGTTGCATTATATTCCAAAACTCTTCTGTAAAAATCGTTTCCGAGTTTATAAATGGAAATTTCTCGGTGTACATAGTAAACAAACCTACGAATAAAAAAAGACAAAAAGGAACATACTGATTCATCGCAGTAAAATCTGGTAATCAAATTCGCCATTTTGAAAAGCGACGATTTTGCGTAAACAAATATCACGTGGTCTGTACGTGTGCGGCAAACTTCGAATGTGTTTGTAATTTTGTGCAAAGTGCGAATGTAATGTTTTCAAATAATTGATATGGATTAATTATACCATCGTATTATTTTCTCGAAATCATAAACATACTATAATAGTATTTGAGTATCAACCTATGTTCAATTTGAATTGGGTTATAATAATAATATACCCGTATATATATCAATAGTATGTTTGCTACTAAATCCACCCAAGTTATCAGTACGTACTTGCACAGGTTTGATTAAAAACCATGATGAAATTAACATTTAAAAAATATGAATGCTTAATATTATTTTGACAGCCCTGTTTTCTGATCGGCTTCATGTCGCAGGTGTTCATAAAATAATAATAATTCTCCGCGCGGCAGAAATTATCAGTAATAATAATAATATTTCTTGAAATAAAATCTCCGATGATTAGTGATTTTTGCGAAAAGATCGATTTAAATTGACGTAGCTACGACGCCGAGGTCCTTTTTATACTAAATTATATTTGAACGGCGGGCTCTTCAGCAGGCCCTTAAGGAGGGTCATATATGGCATATGCCAACAGAGAACCTAGCGGAAAAATACGAAGCTTGCAATTTTGAGAATTTTTTTTTAATAATTTACAATTTTAACTGTAATAATTAATAAATATGTATCTGAAAACATTAAAAATATATAAGTATTTTTTTTTTATTCAAAGATAAACGTACAATTGCAAAAAAATGTGAATTCGTTGCAGGGTCACATCTTATTATTACATTATATTTTATGGTCATATTTATTATTAAAATTTAGTTTATTAGGTTTTCAAATTTTCGCCGTTTACAACGTTTTTATTAAATCGTATTCTTATTTGTCCGGTGGTTTTTTATCCGATACAAATCTTGCAATCGATTTTTAACTAGCTTCCCGACTAGCTAGATATTTGAAACTTGTAAAATATATCAAAACACGATGCCAATGCATTTTTTTAATACTTTTAGCCAACTTTATGTAGAATTGAATTCATTTTCAGTTAATTCTGTTTTGTATGAAAAGTTATTTCGGAAGAAATCCGTAATCCAATCCACTATTATTGATTGCTAGGGATCTGGGGTCCTAGCAACTAAATTATGAATATATACGTGCGTTACTATGGAAATCAATATAAATGTCAAAATGACATTTCAGTATTATTTCTATCAAGTACAAATTTTTTGACCGTTTAAGCTAATCAAGTCAAGCTTATATGATTCAACAGAAAATTTAAAAACGTTGTATATAAAAAGTTCTTTTTATCTTGTAATTATTTTATCTTCAAACGCGTGCCATGCAAAATCATCTCGCGTGCCATAGGTTCGCCATCACTGATAGGGATAGGCCTACATATCTGCCAACGTAAAAGTAGGCATATTAAAATATACTGGGGTCGCATATGTTTTAAGTTTGGGAAACGTTCCTTAAAAATAATGATCAAAGATACATAGTAAGTGTCAGTCTACTTGCGTTCAATTGTAATATAATAAAATTAAATTACAATAATATCAAGTGGCAGTATGCTTGCGTCATTGCGGAAAACCACAAATAATAATATCATCCTAAGAAATTACAAGTTACGAGCATAATGCGATTCTTATGTGCTCCGCAAAAAAATATTACAAAGTTTCATCCACTTGTCTGTTCAAATGTCAAAATACAAATGCCAACCGACTGGGGTCACACTATCGCTGTGCAGGCATATTTCGCTATTTGGTGGAACGAATAGGTTTAAATTTAACTTGTGAAAGGTCCTATCCACAAATATAATATACATATAGGCAGTGGCGGCTCGTCCATATGCACTGCGGTACTGCAGTACCACCAAGCAAATTGAGACAAATAATGTAATATTGTAATTAATAGGTATACATAAATTTATGTATATTAGATGAAAACATCAATATTATTAAGCGTGTAATCAGCTCGCCCGCGCATCGATACATCCTATGTCCAATAATATTAGCATACACCGGGGTAGGTACTTCATTTGGCACAGTACCGATTTTAATAGAATATTCTCGAGTGGGCGAAGGAGGGCGCGGGCAGCGGTGCTCGCAAATGGAAGCCTAATCGGTACTGCGGATCAGACAGTCCGATTTCAGTATTTCACCGTTTCTGCGTCGCGCGTGAGACACGCGCCACAGGGAGGAAAAAAGTATAGCTATAATGATTTATTAACATTGTTAAAATTTATTTCTTTAATTTTATTTTTTATTTTATTTATTTTAATTAATAATATAATTAATTATTTATATATAATTTTGATTCTAATATCTATTAAAATATAATCCAAATAAACATTTATTTTTATTTTTAATCAACCGCAGCACCCCCAAATATCTTATCCACGAGCTGCCACTGCATATAGGTATATACATATGTATATATTGATTCAATGGATGCAATAAGTAATGATGAACCTCGTCGAATATGTCGATAGTAAAAAGTATATATATTATATATCAGTGGTTGTGAATCTATGGCACGCGAGATGGTTTTGCATGGCACACGTTTGACGAGAAAAAAACCTATAATAATAAATGACAGATCGCATTCTATGAAAAAATAGCAGGCAAATACTCTTCAAGAATAAGCATTACGTTTAATGTCTATATATCGACCTTGGAAAGGCAAAAGAATTTAACCCTCACTTTTTGCAAAATAGGGTTTATTGAAAAATAGCAATGCACACAACTAAATACACGTTCTGTCTAAAGGATGTAAGCTGCAAAATGCCAAATTATTATCAAATTTTAGCTTTCAATTTTTAAAAAAGGGCGTTTGAATTTTGCGTCCAGGTAAAAGGATTTATTACACATCAATGACATTATTAGTCATTCAAGTAATCTTTTACGGAAAGGAAAAAGGCGTTATGCATCTTACGTTACAAATGTATGAAAAAAATGGTAGTTTTACTTAACTCTGCCGGCCGACCAGGTAAATTATGAACCAGAAGGAAGACTTAAGCCACATACATTTCTCGGTCTAACACGGATTTCGACAGTCTTTTCATAAAAAATCATTTAAAGTTTAAGCATTGAGTGAAAATGGTAAAAGAACGAAGCAAAATGATTCTTGAAATGTGTGGTGTTAATATGGACGCAACAAATAATCCCGACAAGAACTGATAGTGTTTAAAATTACATCTTGAAGTTTTTATATCACACACGAGAAGAGCTATTGTAAATTCTATCTATATTGGTATGAAACGGCCTGTTACAACTTATATTGTGTTTTAATTGTCGATTATCGATTAATTGATTTGATGATTTCATAATATCTGAGAAAAGTAATACAATATTTGCTAATTCACTTAAAACACCGCCATGCGATTTATAGGTTATGTGATGTGTCAAAAACACTTCTCAATTGAAATTGTTTTCAATTCGCTTTAATTTACGATTAATATCATTGTAATAGACTAATATCATTATTATGCACTGTTTTATGTTAATATATTATAGTAATAACATAATTCGCATGTAAAATGTATGTGTCTAACTCCAAATATGTTAATACCTACCTAATTTTTAGTCAGGTAAAATGACTTAACCCTCATTTTTATTAGTTTTTCTTCAATAACTTCATTATTTAATTATAGATTGGGGGAAAAAAAACACCAAATTATTAATCATCATGCACTTCAAGTTTGTGTCTATTTTATATTTAGACTTTGGCCCAAAATCATTATCAAAACGTTTTTTGTGCCTCCTGTAAAATTTGATTAGTGTGGATTAACTCTTTTTGCCTTTCCACAGTCGATATAATTGTATAGGTCGGTCCTTTACAACGGACTTTATGCGTCACATATAATATTATCGCAGTAACCTCATCAGGCGGCGGGGAATGCCGCGTCTCGAACCTCTAATATTGATCGATTTACAATGCTTCAGACCACTGTAGCCTCATCTGATCGGAACAATTCTGGTATCAATTTGTGTGTAAAAAACCAAAGTAATTAATACATTAAAAAACAATTTTATTTCTAGCCACAAAAATGGCTGCAATGAATAAAAAAAAAACTTGGTGAAGCTAGTAGTAGTAATTCTGGTAGACAGTTGACATATTGGTGAACCGAAATGTATGGCGTAATTGAAAAAAGTGATGAAGCTATATGTATGTGTGCTATGTTATGTAAGTGGTGTCTAGAACTCCATCATTTTTACAACGTTTTTCTTTGCTCGTATTTTTATTTGTCCGGTGCAAATCTTGCAATCGATTTTTAACTAACTTTCCGACTAGCTAGACATTTGAAACTTTTAGAATATATCATAACACGATGCCAATGCATTTTTTAATACTTTTAGCCATCTTTAAGTAGAATTTAATTCATTTTCAGTTAATTCTGTTTTGTATGGAAAGTTATTTCGACACCATTATTGGTTGCTAGGGGGTCTGGGGTCCTAGCAACTAAATTATGAATATATACGTGCGTTATTATGAAAATCAATATGAATGTGAAAATGACATTTCAGTATTATTTCTAGTCAAGTCAAGTCAAAAAAATTCTTTTTATATTGTAATTATTTAATGGTATTTTTAAAAACTATACCCCATAACTGCTCGGCACGTCAAACAGTTGAAAAATAATATTTGGGTAATTTTGGCACGCGTACGTAAAAAGGTTCGTCAACCCTGGTATATATAGTAAAAAGAGTTGTTTCTTTGCTTCGTAATACGTACTTACCTATTGATGCATCGTATCTGCCCAACCAATCATTGCACGCGTACTTAATTTAAAAAAAAATCTCAATCAATTAATAATAATCGTATGCCAGACACTTTAGCAGGTAATAATGGTAAATTACCCAAAATGAGATAAAAATGAATCGATTCATTCATACCTAACCGAATTTTTTTTTAACGGTACATGTTCAAACACCCGCGTTAACATGATCTTACTCCCTACTTCAATTTTAGTTTGTCTATTTATGGCTACGGCCGTATGTTGTAGCTTAACCACTGGGGAATGCCAAAAGAAATGGCGTATTTCAAAAAAACACTACCTTATTCTTAGGTCAATAATTATTATAAAGCAATCATTATTCGTAGGACGTTTATCACACTTGAATGGTCAAAGACATAACGTATAATTAGTATCTTTAGAATTATCTTCAAATGTGTTAATCTTGTCCATTTTTTGAATAATAAAATGCCTAATTCTTGTCAAATTTGGGATAACAGAGATTATCAATATAATTTTTTATCGTAAATATTTCACTATAATAGTGTGACATAAATTATACTAATGGTTTTATAAATGCGTTTAAAAATTAATAAATGTAAAAAATATGAACACCACTGCACATGCATGTACTGAAATATGACTATATTCTAAAACATTAGAGCGAGAGGTTTAACAGAATACTATTTTATGTAATAAAAATACTTTATGCAGTCACCGAATGTTTAAGATAAATATAAAGGATAATAAGGCTTCAAAATTATATAAATAGATTATCTACAACGTTTAAGGAATGTCTAGTATCATGCTTTGAAAATGCAATAAAAGCTCCATTTTGACCTACGCTGAGCATGTCCCCCCTTAACACAAAAATTGTTTGATGTTCACTCCAACAAGAACAAAGCGTCTATCAAGTTTTTATGTCAAGAGCTGCAAATGGTTTAAAAATTGCACATGAGGATGAAATAAAAATGTTACCACTGTTTGAAACAAATCAAGCGTTTCCCACTCCCATAAACTACAAATTTATTAAGTACAAAAATCGGTTGAAACCTGAAGACAATAATTTTCAAATAAATGCTCTGACATCAATTATTGTTCCAAAAATAAAAGAATATCACTTCTCCAAAACCTGAAGTGAAAATACATTCACAGATTTTTTTTGGTTTCATAATCAGATTTTTATAATTTTGACTAAGTAGGTACTTCATGGCCAAAAAAGGGCCCGGGCGAGTCGACCAGATAAGTGAGATAAACACACAAAACAGATTTGCCCTAATAGTTAAAAAAAATATATTTTGAAATATATGGTTGTACAATGCAATGCTCTGTCATTACTCGATAACTCCATAATGCAAGTGAATTTAAATATTAAAAACACACTAAATACCCTTAATTTTACCATGCACACCATTTGGAAAAGGCTACTGCATAACGTTACACTGTATTTAACCTTGGCGATAGGTAGGGGGGCCCGATAAAGATCCTAGTCTTGGAGTCCACTTGAGGATGTGGGGGGCATAAGGTACTTACTTACTTAAGCCGCACGATCCAAGTACACTTTGACCGAGTGCCATCTAAGCGCACTCGTATGAGACATCTTCAAACTAATTATTCCTATCCAAGCTAACTTGGATGAGTAGGACGCGGTCCAAGTAGGTTGGATAGGAATAATTAGTATGAAGCTGGGACTCGGTCCAAGTGTACTTGGATCGTACTTGGACCGTGTCAACGCGGCTTTAGGTACTAGTTTTTGTTTTATTTCGTGCAGTTCATTTCTCGTTTCATTAATTTAGTTTATTTATGATTTAAATATATAATTTTCATAGTTACCTGCCACTGTATTCAACAAGTGGATTCAATAAAATATTTTAAATTTAAGTAAGTACTAAACGCTCTTTAAGTTTTCTGAAAACTATAGAGTTAAGAAAAATAATCTCGCTTTCAACTCGATGGAGTAATAACCATGTACGTACACAAATATAATATTATATTTTGGAATAACATCCAAAAAATATCTTCGACCCCCGCTTTTAATATATTATCAATAACTAAGTACCCAAGTATTTGTGGTCCTAAACAGACTGGTTTCTAGAATATAATTAGTCAATACATTACAAATTCATTAGCGTGGGGAGAAGAAACACGGTAACATACTTATTTAATCCACCAATAAAGTAGTAAGTAATAATCAATAATAAAATACTTAATTGATAACTAACTGTTTACACGTAAAAGTTCTGACTGTCACTCCAATATCATTCTTCAAGAGTAAGTGAGTGAGGCGCGATGTTGTCAGGTCGTATTGAAAATCGGAGCTCAAAATGAGTAGTTCGTTTTTTTGCCGGCAGGTTCGCTACGATCGCTCTACTGCGCGGGCGCAGATCGAAAATAATCTTACTGTCGCATTGGAAATTCGGAATCTTCCAATCTTGTTTGATTTGTGCACGCAATCTTGCCAACTGCGGGATAATACATGTTTCCTCATACATTTTCTTACACTGTATTTCACAGTAAGAAAATGTATGTGTAAACGTGTATTATCACGAATGAATCAAACAAATTTGAAAGGTTCTAAATTTTAACGTGCAAGTAAGATCTGCGCCTGCGTAGTAGAACGACAATTGCGAACCTGTCGGTAAAAAAGCGAACTACTCATTTGAGGTTAACCGATTTTCAATCGTCCTGTCAAATAGTAGTATAAAATGACAACATCGCGTCTCGCTTACTCTTGAAGAATGAGATTGGAGAGACAGTCAGCACTTTTACGTGTAAACAGTTATTGTCATGATTGTTTAAAATAAGCACTATTGCCGACAGTAAATCCATGCACGTGAACACGCGCTATAACATCCAATGGGATGTTCGACACTATAGATTTGGTTTTCAAACTAAGCAATAATTTTCTCCGTTCCCAACAATACGAACACCAGAAATCACCGATGGAAGAATCAAAGCAAAAAGGTCACCACTAAAATCAGTGATCATCATACTACGCGAACATGATGACCACCAGACGTTACCACAAACAACAGCTTTCGTGTTCAACGAAGAGATGAAGAAAAATGAGGGAATCATCTGGGAGAATGCGGTAGTGTCACCAACCAATTTGCAACAGTTTGGCGCAATTAAAAAAAATGACTTGACTTATAATAGGCAGGTGATAAATTTTTTACCTTCTTTATTGTATTGATTTGTTATATAAGTTACGAGTTACTTATTAGTATTCGTTGTCAATGTGATTTGCCTTGTGGTGAGTGTACGCAGTGCCTGATGATGCCGAAAGGCGAAACCTGGGTCGCAAAAAACGACTCAAATGGAATAGTACAAAACTTAAATCCATTCGAATTTAGATTCATTATTGTTGTAAAACATTTTAACAAATTAGTGTATGACTGTACAACCATGATGATTTGCCAAACAATATTGAACACAATTGTCAATTTTGGTGGAAATCATAAAAAAATATTGCTGTATTAAATTAATTAAAAATCTATAGTAGGTAATCAAGCGCAGAAAGACTGCATAAATGTTCAAAATACTTTCCGCAATGAGAAATACATTATGATCTACTCTAACCCATACTGCAAGGAGAGATAGAGGTCAGCAGAGGCGTATTCAGAAGAAGATTCAGATAATATTTATCACTTTAGCCATCGATAGCCGCCTTGTGAATAGAATAGACCCACTGATATGAGGTTACATGTAAATTTTACGTAAAACATTTCACCTTACCACAATTCGCCGTGAGCTTTCTATCGGAAAGAGATGGACGTATACTATACGGTCTCCAATTGTATTAGATTCGATATCTGTACCTCAGAGGCAGACGGATGCAAGTGCCAAATGCCCAATTGTTCAGGAGAGCCCAAAAACAATTTTTATTTTGAACGAATACTCATAACTTCCAAGAAAATATACATAGAGTGATCATTATTTTTTGTATTCTAATTCAATTAAAGTACTTCTAGAATATGTAAGAAAGGAATAAATATAATACAATTTTATATCTAAAAAAAAAATAATAAAAAACGTAGTGTGGATTTGCATCCTTCTGCCTCTAAAGATATTTTGTTAATGTGGATTTGTATCTTATTTACCTAGCCAAAATAAAACAATTTATAACTTTAAAAAAATTACAGGTATAAATGTAACAAAGCAAAACACATTTTTTTAAAAATTTTATTATGTCATCATCATCAGCCAGAATCTATTCACTGCTGGATGAAGGCCTCGCTAATCTCCAAGCTGATTCCACTTCTCTCGTTCCTGTGCGTTGCGTTGCCAAGTACTTCCGCAGAACTTTATCATTTCATCAATCCAGCGGCCTCTTGGTCTACCTTGCGGACGTTTTGTACCTCTTGGATACCACTGGACATGGCCTCCACAAAGGGGGGGCTGATAAGGCTCTAGCCTGGAGGCCCGGGGTCAGGAGGGGCCCGGTGTGGCGAGTCGACCAGATAAGTGAGATATAGATACATCACAAATTCTCTCTGATAGTAAAAAAAAGTCACCCATTGCGCTATTTTTCTTCTATAATGTTATTTAAAATAATGTCGTTGTACGATACAATTTTTAATTGTGTATCGATACTCGACAACTCCATAATTCAAAAGGATGTATTAAAGTATACAAAAAAACAGTACAATATTAACATCAATTTTACCGCGTACACCATTTGGAAAACGCTACTGTCGAGCGTCACACTGCCTTTATCATTAGCGATAGGTAGGGGGCCCTCCAAAGATCCTTGCCTGGGGGCCCGCTTCAGGATATGGGGGCCATGCCACTGGATGTCTAAATTTGTCCAACGATTGTCCTTTCTTTGAACTATGTGCCCAGCCTATTTCCATTTGAGGTTTTTAGCAAACTCTATCACATCATAAATCCTTGTCTGTTCTCTTATCCACTCATTCTTCTTTTTGTCCTTTTACGTTATGACCAACATGCACCTTTTCATATCACGTTGTGCACCTCTCCAACACCGTTGTGCTTCTCTAAGTTTCTGGATCTCTCTTTTACTTAGGGTCAATGTTTCACACGCATGTGATTACGGGAAGCACACGCTGGTTGATCACTTTGCGCTTTAGGCACAGTGGGAGGTCATTTTTGAAGAAATTATTCAGGCGGCCAAAAGCACTCCAGCCTAGCTTTACTCTGCGAACAATTTCATCAAATATACATCCATCTATAGACACTTGTTGTGCCAGATAGATGTAGTTTTTCACCTGTTCGAGCTGAATGCCATTGATGAGGATCTCTTTCTGGCCTGCAAAGCAGTTGAACATGACTTTCTTCTTTGATACATTTATTTTCAAGCCTACTTTGTTGCTTACTTCAGCGAGTTCCTGCATTCTGCTTTGGAGGTCTTCTGAGTCTTGCAAACTACTGTGTATTGTCATCGGCAAAGCGCAGATGACTCACGTATTCTCCATTTATGGGGACCCTTGTCATTCCAGTCAAGTTGCCTGAATAAGGCTTCAAGGGTAGCTGTAAATAGTTTAGGTGAGATTGTATCACCTTATCGGACTCCTTTGCTGATGAGAAATGCGCGATGGTTTATGGAGATGTTATTGCGCTACTGTATATATTATTGAAAATATTTATATAGCTCCCGGGGATTCCTTGATTTCTGAGTGCATCGAGTATTGAAAATTTCTTTATGGAATCGAACGCTTTCTCATAATCTATAAAATCCATGGATAGCCGCAGCTTGGATTCCTGTTACCGCTCTGATTTCTCTGATGACTTGGATATGGTCTATAGTGCTGTATCCTCCTCTAAAGCTTGTTCTCCTGGCTGGTTCTCGTTTAGTACATATTGCAGACGGTTTGAGAGAATTTTATCTTAGTGGATTATTGGATTTGCATCCTTCTGCTTCTAAGGTATGTATGGTATTTGCATCTTTATGCTACGCCTTATAGCAACTAGGACTTTCATCTCTCTGCCTCTGATAAATAAAGCCTTTAGCATGACGATTCTTAAAAAAAACTCATTTTCCCCAAAAATAGAGTTGCATCCGTCTGCCTCTGAGGTACAGATATGAACATTACATAATTCAATTTTCATAGCCGATTTTGGCAAAATTCATGAATTCAAGAAAGAAAACCTAACCTTACCTAACAAATAATCCAATATATCGGCTATTTTCAAAAATTGTTTGCCGCTGGCTTCCTGTAATCGCGTAAACCAACAAGAACCGTGTTTTATTTAGACATAAATTTTATCTCAGTAGGTATGTACTATACGATCCAAAGAGGTTGGACCGTCTTTAATAAACGAACATATATTTCCGATACATTATTTCACGCTGAAGTGTGATACGGCGAACTGCATACGTACAAATTTCCGGACACGCTGATATGACTGGTGCAATTTGGACGTAAACCTTCGAAAGAAGACGGCACCAAAAGGCGAGAAAGATTGAAAACTCACTGTTCATAAAAAAAATGGCGATGATGACTAATAAAATAATACTTAATTGATACAATATTATTATGGTGAGTTAGTAGGTAAGTGGATTATCTGCAGATGTCTCGTTTTTCTACTAACCTACTTATGAACGCGAGTTGTAAACAAACATCTTCGGTAAATGGCACTAAACGACATTTTAATTTAAACGATATTTACAAGTAGGCTGCGCGCAGGTATCATAATATCAAATCTTTTGAATATGGATGGAGAAAACTGATCTGGAACAGACTAAGTACCCGAAACTTGCATAAAAATACTTAGTTCCGTGTTTCTGTCCTTTATGTTTTATCAAAGACTTTGAATAATACTTTCTCTACGAGACCGAGCCTAAATTATGTATGAAAGTAAAACTTAAAAAAATGACTCATGAACTACTTAAGTAACGTTTAATTAGCTGCAATTTGTTTCAAATTATTTGTAGCTAAATTCACTATATACGCTACATGTGTCGGCCGTGCCGGCTAATCAGATAATATCAGACCTTTTCGTCATGTTTTAAACGAGGGAATTCAGAAATAATGGAAACTGGAATACCTACGGGTATGGAGAAGCAGGCAACAGTTCTCGAGTGCGGAAGAATACGGGATAAACTTAAACACGTGCCAAGAATACGTCGAATACTGACAACTGCTATCCGTTTATGCATTGGCGCTCATATAATATTACGTCAGCTGAATGCAGAACTATTCTAACTCACATTTGAAATATTTCAAAAGGGAATTCTTTGAAACGACCTACTTCAGTAATTTGTTATATTTATAGATAAATTGATCATACATAACATGCAACACTTCAGATATATACCCACTAGAAAAAAATATGTTTGAAAAAAAATACGAAACTCGACAGGATTTGAACCCGTATAATCATTGGTGTCGCGCCAATCTGTGCATTAACCACGTCCACTATGCGTGGTTCATTTTCGTAGGACACTCACACATGCAAAACCCTGCATCAGAATGTTTTGTATTGAATATAGCCTATCGGAATTATATTTATTAATCTGTTCTGTGTTTTAAACTGTTAGGTAATTTAATATTCAACTGCCCCGAACTACCGACAAGCCACGTTGTATTCGCTGGCAATCTCCACGAGCTTGGACCTGTTACCCGATTAACATGTCCATGTGGCGGAGAACTACAGGATGCAAACCACATCCTCTGGGAATATCCGAGAATGTGTTCCGAGAGGGAAGACATGCCTAAGTCGGTCCAACCAGCACATCGGGCCGTGCGACCCGGTCGCCACAAAGGCCAATTATATTGCATTTAAAAAAATTGTGGCGTCTTATTGCGAACGTGAAGATCTCTTCACATACGAGGGTGGGTCAATAATTCCTTAGAAAAAAGCATTAAAACAGGTTTTATTTTTGTATTTTTTTTTTATTTCTCAACATAATTTCCTTGGAGCTCAATACACTTGGTTAGACGTTTCTCAATTTTTTTTAAACCGTCAGAAAAATAAGTTTTCGGAAGGTCCTCAAAATAAGCATTTGTCCGATCGATGACTTCTTCATTTGAAAAAAAACGTTGTCCACTTAGCCATTTTTTTAAGTTTGGGAAAAGGAAAAAGTCACTGGGGGCTAAATCTGGCGAATACGGTGGGTGGTCGACCAATTCGAACTTCAATTCTTCAATTTTAGCCATTGATCGTAAACATGTGTGAACACGGGCATTGTCCTGATGAAAGAGGATTTTTTTCCTGTTTAAATGAGGCCGTTTTTCTTCAATTTTGTTTTTTAGCTGGTCCAATAAAGATGCATAATAATCCCCTGTTATTGTTTTTCCTTTTTCCAAATAGTCAACGAAAATAATTTCACGTGCATCCCAAAATACAGTAGCCATAACCTTACCAGCTGATTTTACGGTTATCGTCTTCTTTGGACATGGCTTGCCTTCGCAATCCACTGCTTTGACTGTTCTTTCGTCTCGGGAGTATAGTGGTGTATCCATGTTTCATCTACAGTCACAAAGCGACGAAAAAATTCATCCGGATTGCGTTGCATGAGCGACAACAGGGCTTTAGAGGCCACCACCCTACTGCGTTTATTGTCGACTGTGAGCAAACGCGGCACCCATCTTGCAGAAATATTTTTCATGCCCAATTTGTCATGTAAAATAGAAATGACGCTACCTTTTGAGATCCCTGTAACCTCAATTATCTCACTCAACTTTAATCTTCGGTCACTTAACACCATATCGTGGATTTTATTGATCATTTCTGGTGTAGTCACCTCTACAGGACGTCCTGAGCGTGGTTCATCCTTTGTTGATGTACGACCACGTTGAAATTCATTTAACCAGTTATAAATAGTTGCAAGTGAAGGAGCAGATATGCCGTGAACTAAATCCAACTCATTTTTTATTTCCTTTGCTGTTAACCCTTTTATATTAAAATGTTTAATAACAACTCTAAACTCAATTTTCTCCATTTTCCATTTTTCCATTTTCCACAAGCAAATTTTTTTTTTAAATGTACGAGAAACACACAACAACCCGACCAATCTGATTGAAACTTCGCAGCATACTGAATCGGTAGTGCCGCTGCATGAAAACAAACCACTTGCAGTACTAGTCGCGCCACCTGTCGGCTTTTCTAAGGACTTATTGACCCACCCTCGTAGTTTTGTCTGTCCATATTGTATTAGCTTTGTATTTTGTATCATACATAATATTATAATTAAATTCATTTATTTTTGTAAAGTCTCCGTGCCTTTCTCTCCCATGGCGCTTTTTATTAAATTATGTCTTTCAGTAAACTCAGTCAAAGCTCACTTGAGAGCGTGGCGATCTCAGTCTTGGGCATCTGCTCCTAAGACATTCCCAGGCGTAAAAAAACTGCTGATGCTTCACATCCAAACGTAGGACCTCGTGATACGCTCGATTAAGACCGAGTGTGGTGTAGGGCGGGTTGGTTTGGAAGGTTCTATCCTTAGACTATGGGTCTATCTTTGTGTTGCCCCGAACTATTTAGTATACATATACTTCAGTATTATGTCCCCACTAGACAAACGAAAAATTGTGACCCATTTGACCTATTTTTCACGTCGTTTTATAGAAATCATTTTTTTTTAATATACTCTTCAATACCAAGGATTCATTATGTTTCGAATAGTTTGTCTATCGACATGTTCAATGCCTCCTTTCAAGCTTTCAAACAAATCAGTAAACGAACTTTTTTGTTTTGTAGTCAAATAGACTGTTATAATGCTATGTATATGTTAATTTTATTTAACTTCTGTTTTTTTCAAATGATAGCCTATATTTATTTTGTTTATATTTATATTATGTAGATACATATATTAAATTTTACTACCTACTAATTGCCTATCTACAAGAGAAAATCGTTTTCACATCCACTGAATTCGCGCAAATATGCTTTTTTAACATTGAGCTAGGTGCGACTTGTCTAATTACAAAGAAATTAACTAGTATGTAGTATTTAGATTTAGGGTCGTATGCATGAGATTACCAAATATTTTATAGGCTATATACTGCTCATTTGTATGCATGAGTGCAAATGTAATTCGTTGTTTAGCGACGTCACAATATGACGTCATAATGTGTCATGGCGTCCAAATAATGGCAAACTTATAAAATTTCATTCCCCGACCATTAATTTAAAATTTTGAAATTGTAAATGTGTCTGAAAGTGTGCGAACGGTACCATATAAATTACAAATGGTGGAACATCGGTCAAATAGCTTATAAAGAATTTGGTAATCTCATACATACTAGACATTAAAAGTGCTCAACAAATTTCGTTAATTTTTGGCAATCAAATTTTGTGACATCAAGGAATCAATTAAGTACTTACATAAATTACTTACTAACAGACATCTGGATCTCTCCAAATTTTAGTTAAAACGTAGGAAGTTGCACTTGCTAATAATTTAATAAACTATTTTATTATTCAAATCTTGTGAATTATTCGTTGAATAAAAAAATAGTTTATTATATTATATTTAATCTAATATTGAAATATTTTATTATTGTTCTGTACAAGGCCTGAACAAAAACGATGCATAAGTGCGAGTGAGAAAGTATTCGGCACCCTTATAATCTCTGCGACACGCGCTATAGTAAGATAAAAGGTTTACAGATGTGTGAGATGATTTACTGTGGTGTCGCCGCCAAATCTTAGATTGTTGCTTAACTAAGCGTCGATAACCTGCGAGTGCGTGTTGCTAAAATTGATATTTTTTGTGTTAAACATTAAGTCAGTGGTAAATATTTTTAGTTAATTAAGTAGAAAAGATGGTTCTGTGCGTTGTATTAAAATGTGGTAGCCATACTGATAAGCAAGAAGATGACATTACGTTTCATAGTAAGTTGATACATGTTCGTGATAATTTATTTGTATATTATTATATATTTTAATATCAAGTGACCGTGTTTCTTTAAAATAACTTAAATTATGGATATCTTTACCTAATGGTTGCATTTCGACCGCTTAAAAAAACTATATAACGTAAAAAAAATAGAAAATTATATTTTAATTCTGAGCGTCTAGTGCAGCACTAGCGAAATGGTCTATGGTCTCGAAGCCATTGTCCTCAAAGGACCAAGACGATTTAGCTGTTCGAGACCACCCACAGTCCGATTCGGTGACACGAGAGTGAAAGTTTCGAAGATCGTCACCTATCTAGGCGTCAAAATGGACACAATGTTAAATTTCCAACACCATGCCGAAACCCAAGTCCATAAGGCTGGGGTGGCCTTCCAGAGGGTCGGCCGCATGGCTGGTGAAGGATGGGGCTTAAAAGTAAGGGCGCTCAATATCGCCTACGGCGCCATTTTTATGGGAATCGCGGCTTATGCCGCCAGTGCTTGGTGCCCGCGCATTCCCAAAAATGTCAAACTTAGAATCTCTCTTTTAAGAGGACAGCGCGTCGCGCTTCTGTCCATTACCAAGGCCTACCGTACTACCTCAACTGACGCGCTCCCGGTCCTGGCCGGCATTCTCCCACTTGACCTGCACATTCAGGCCAGCGGCGCTTCAATATTGCTCCTCAAGGGCGAGGAGGCCGACGTTGGTGATTTTCACCTCGTCCCCCCTCCTCGGCTAGCTGACGAAGGTGTAGCATTATTGAAGCGCAGAATTAGACTTATGTCACTCGATGCGGCCATTAAGACCTGGCAGCGAAAGTGGGACGAATCGACCAAGGGCCGGCACACATATACGTTTTTTCCAGACATACAGTGGGGAATGGAGATAACCAAATATCTGACTCCAGACCATTACACCAGTCAATTTGTGACTGGTCATGGTGGATTCGCTGGCAAGCTCTTCGAGCTTGGACTTGCAAGCCGTCCGACATGTCCATGCGGAGGGGAAATACAGGATGCCAACCACATCCTATGGGAGTGTCCGAGTATGTGCTCCGAACGGGAGGAAATGCTCAGGTCGGTCCAACCAGCTGTTGGACCCATCGGCCCGTCCGACCTGGTTGCTACTAAGGCCAATTATCTTGCTTTCAAAAAATTTGCGGCGTCTTACAACGGGCGTGAAGATCTTTTCACATACATATAGCTGCCTGTATGATTAGCTTCGTTCTTTGATTTAATAAACAAGTAGCTTCACTTTCTTTTTGGTAATTTCCATGTGCTTTTTCTCTCCCTGGCACTTTGCATTAGAGTAAACTCAGTAAACTCAGTCAGAGCTCACTTTGAGCGTAGCAACCTAAGTCTTGGGCACTTTCTCCCAGGACACTCCCAGGCCAATTCTTAGATGCTTCACATCATCAATTGACGGGTCCCGTGATACTCTCGATTAAGACCGAGGGTGGTACGGGGCGGGTTTGGTGGAGGGAATTTAACTTCAATGGTCTCGAACATTTATGTACGAATGCGATCGCTCGCCCACAAACCAAACGCACGGCACGCAGCTTCATTTAGCAATGCAATGGGTGGCGTCTAGATGTATCTATAGTCTAAGGTTCCGTATTATTTTTTGTACTGTAAGTAATTATTTTGAGTTTATGTACACGTCATTTACATTAAAATTTAAACTTGATAAATAATTGTCATTCATTATAATGCCGGGTACTCATTAGTGAGCCGTAACTGTGACTGTTGCAAATACAATAAATAAACCAGTATGGGACGCCAAATAATTAGTTAGCGAACCTAATAAATAATTATTTCGCATCTAGAAGTTGGTTACAGTATCTGAAACGGTTACCGTTATGCGCCGGCTACACGGCAGCGACTTGCCTGCGCGGTTTTGCCTTGCAAAAAAGACGGAACACTCTCGCATGGCCACACGGCACAAGTAAAACTCCGCAAACCTCATTACGTTACAACAGAAGTCGTCGTCGTGAAAACACTGTTTTGCGGAATCGCAGCAATGTCGTGTCAAGTGACGATTTGTTTTTGTCACAAGCGTTTTTCTATTGTTTATTGGTTAATAAAAGAGAAATAATCCTCCAGATCCAAGTGGACCAAACAATGGCTATTGAGAAGAAACATACACTCGCATATAAATCAGCATTGTGTGCTCAAATATAATAGAATATACTAGTGGCTAAGGGCGGAGGTACGCTGTTAAGATCCGTCATAAATGGTGCACACTAAACTTTGTCAGTCATAATGTCATTGGTCATACGTATTTGTTTTCATTGACATAAGACTACAATTTACAGATGGTGTTGGTTAGTTTTTAAAATTCAATTAAACCCTGCGAAACCAAGCCATAGTAGATAATAGTCAAACAATACTAGTATATCTATAATATCTAAAATTATGCAATTAAATCATACATAAATATGAATATTTTATAGATATAATATTTTTTTTATCTATTGTGATTTTGTTTAGGCAGAGTTTAATGAATTTAAAAAACGTACCAACAGTACGTACAATATGTGTAATATTATGTATTCTTAAGGGGGGACATGCTCAGCGTAGGTCAAAATGCAGCTTTTGTTCTATTTTCAAAGCATGATCCTGGGCATTCCTTAAACGTTGTAGATAATCTATTTATATAATTTTGAAGCCTTATTATCATTTATATTTATTTTAAACATTTGATGACTGCATAAAGTATTTTTATTACATAAAATAGTATTCTTTTAAACCTCTCGCTCTAATGTTTTAGAATATAGTCATATTTCAGTACATAAATGTGCAGTGGTGTTAAGATTTTTTACATTTATTGATTTTTAAACGGATTTATAAAACCATCAGTATAATTATGTCGACATTATTATAGTGAAATATTTACGATAAATATTATATTGATAAATCTCTGTGATCCCAAATTTGACAAGAATTAGGCATTTTATTATTCAAAAAATGGGCAAGATTAACACATTTGAAGATAATTCTAAACGTAACTACTAAATTCTAACTAAATTCCTGACGTAGTATGAAATATTAATGTCCAACCTCATTAGTTTTAAATTAGTCTGTTATTGGGAAGGTATTATTGGACGGATAATTATTATGTACCTATTGTTATATTATTTCTATCGCTTTGAATTTTGTTTGATAAATATTGTTTTAAAAAAATGTATTCAGTTGAAAATGTCCCACTGAGGCGGACGAAAACAGTCCTAATATATTAATTAAAGTGGAATAAGTACTATAAAAAATTGCGTTTTATTAAATAAAAACAACAATACAATGCAGTTCCACCATGAATTGACAGTTAACAAAATAAAAGATAATTCTAAAGATACTAATCTTTACAAGCCTTTTTTACTATTAAAGCAAATTGGTGATGTGTGTTTATCTCAGTTATCTGGTCGACTCGCCTCGCGGACTGAACCCGGACCCCCAGGCTAGAGCCCTGTAAGCCCCCCCCCCCCCCCTTGTGGGGGCTATGCTTAAGAGCCTACCTCCACCGATCGCCACCGATATGTATATTATATATTTCCATATACGGTTAAACAGGTACGCTGAGACGCATATATACTTAGTGAAATTATATTTCCATGGACATAGATATAGCACACGGTTCAAAATGGCCTCTTACATACGTAAATTGTGTTACCACTTGGCAGCAATATTCAACAATAAAATAGATGTAATTTATTCCTGAATATGTAGGAACACGTCATTTGGACAATACTTAAAATTGTGACTTCAAATAATACGATTATACAAGTTGGTTGGGCCATTTATGTTCCCATTCCACTCCTTATCTCCTCATCCACCTCCTAATCCCCAGTGTTATTGTTACCAGACATTCAATAAGCAATTAGGGGTCATGAGAGACGGTGTTACAAAGAACATTCAGTTGCATCTCGACAGCGGGCGTGTGCGGGCTTCTAATAGCTTTCCGTCGCTTAAGTGATTGGCTCAATAGGTACAGACTCATTCAGAATTTATCATCATCATTCATACACCCTCACATATAATCCATAAAACTGTATCACAAAGTGCGTGAGTGTACGAACCGGGTAACCCAAAACAATAATACCGATACTCGAGTGAAAGTTGAAACCAGACCATGGAGCCATCATACATCATCACAAAGGTCAGTGTCTGGCACTCTGTTCCATCGCCCACACCCCTAGATCCGACCTCCTCATCTTCCCTTAAAATAATCACAGTCCACATAAAAAGCTACACCACAAGTAAACATCAATAATAAAGTCAACACAAAACTAAAGATGCAGGGTGGGCAAGCCATTCATTTATTCGTATTTGAAATTATCCGTGGGTTAACCGAAGCAACACGAATTGCACGGCATAACAAATTACCCCTAATCCTTCAAAGGGTAGCGAACGAATTTATTATTCAAAGTCACTACATCACAAGACGCAAAGCCAATCCGACCCCAGTAGCGGCGCAACAAGGAATTTAAAATGAGGATAAGTGCAATAAGATACGGTTATATAGCCACAGTTCTAGGCATTTTTTGATCATATTATGCCAACAGAGAACCTATCGGAAAAATACGATTCGAAATACGAATAAAAAGGATTTCAAGTTATACACATTTATATTTTTTTTATAGATATAGATGTTTTTTTAAAATAGATATAAAAAATATTAAAACTATGAATTAGTCAAAATTCTAATCGGCGAAAATTTTAAAACTTTAACTAAATTTTAATAATAAATATGACCATAAAATATAATGTAATAATAAGATGTGACCCTGCAACGAATTCACATGTTATTGCATTTTTTAACAATTGTACGTTTATCTTTGAATTAAAAAAAAATCTTTTTAATGTTTTCAGATACATATTATTTATTAATTAAGTAATACAGTTTAAAATTGTAAATTATCAAAAAAAAATCTCAAATTGCAAGCTTCGTATTTTTCCGCTAGGTTCTCTGTTGGCATATAATAATATGATTATTTTTACGGAAAATATATAATTTGAAATTGGGAAAAAATGAGGGTGATCAATAGTGTGTACAGCTATCGCGATAATAACACTGTTTACACGTAAAAGTGTTGACTGTCTTGCCAATCTCATTATTCAAGCGTAAGCGAGACACGTTGTTGTCATTGTATGGTGCTATTTGACGGGTTGTGAAAATTGGTAAACGCCAAAATGCTCTGCGCGGTGTGGTTTGTAATTGCCGGCAGGTTCGCCACTAAAGTCCTACTGCACATAATATTATGTCATGCAAGTTACAACTATCGCGTGAAAATTCAAAAGCCGATGAAAATTTTTGAACCATGCATGCAGTCTTGCAACTTGCACGATAATACTTACAGTCAGTAGTAAACCCATGCATGTGCTACTAAGTACTGATCCATATATAATTCTTATGCATAAGAATTACAATACATAGGTATCTTGATTTGTCTATAACGCATTGTAAATGTGTATGAAAGAGCGAGACAGTGAGAAGACGTACTGACATAGGTAAGGTGAGAGAAAATACACATGTAAACGCAAATTCTAAATTTGAAAAATAAAAAGACACTCAAGTCAAGCGCAAATCAAGGAATCGTTTATTTTATCGGGTCGCGAATAATATGATAGAATACGATCAAAATAGTTTGACGATGACTGAGAATAATGACAGGTGGCACTGTCACCTGGTAATCCAATCTAATTATGAATAACTACTTACGCTATCTGTGTCATATTAAATGATCGGTAAACTATACTAAACTTATGGCATGTACCTACTTACTAAGTAGGCACATGTTTTTTTTTACACAAAATAAACTTTTTTAATACCTATCCATGTAAAAAAAAATGTGAGGAAATTTCATTCATTATCAAAATAACAAAACAAGTTACTTTTTCCCAAAAATATATTTGGAAAAATTCTTCCTTTTCCCTTTGCAATCTTACTGGAATGCAATTACTGCGGCGGCCCTCATAAGTAGTCCAGTGCGTAAGGCAATGGGCCTTCCATTCGGGGGCCCCGAGTTCGACTCGGTGAGATCACGATATATGTATGTGACAAAATACACTACTGTTTGACTACACTACTGTCATTTGGCCTCGTGGCCTGTTTTAGTGTTAAAAAGGAATGTACATATACTTATGTACTGCAATTACGCAACACACATGGTTCATTTATTACCTATTTAATAATTATCCGTTTTTGCACGTATCGCTCACTTGAAGAAACATCAGTGCCCTTAGTGCCCAATTTGAGAAGCACTGGCTTACATACCAATACATTTTTTTTTTAAATTATAATGATGTGAGTGATATAAATTATGTAGGTATTCAAATAGGAAATAATACAATTTCCCTGTGAATGCATTATAATATACCAAAGTACCGGAGTGTGCAGTGCACTCATCTCGATTCAGCTTCCGGCCTATAATAATGCATTACATTACTTACATAACAAAGTAGTCTGATAGAGGTAAAAAACAAAACACATGGCCGTCTACTTACGTATTACATTGTATCAATGTATCAGATTTAACACTTCAACTTCCACTAGTGTGGTGTCGCCTAATGAAATGAATAATATTAAATATATAATATTTGCAATTAAGCAATATAAATGTTTTTACACAATAATAGATTGTGCCAGGATTGAAAATAGTATTCACACGACGCATAGAATAGTAACACAAAATAATATCTAAATCACAAATTAAGTATACATAACAAAACAATCATAATACCTAGTCCTATTATAATAAAAGTGTTTGTTTTATTAACCTTGTTCGATAAATTAATAAACCAAGAAAAATATCGCAACCATAGATTAAATAAAAACTTATTTATGTTAGGTCGACTGTGGTACAATATAGTTATTATGTAAATAAACAGTATCATAATCTATGACAATGGAGTATTTACGACAGGTAGTGATTTCGACTAACTATCTATGCAGGGGGGGCAAACTTTTTGGATGGAGGGCCAAATTCAAGAATTCAAAATGAGCGGCGGGCCGCAAGTAAAATACCATTTTTAGATATACACTATTTATTATCACGAAAAATAAACATTACAAAAATATTAATGAGAGGAATGAAACTGTTGTACATTTTTTTTTTAAATTCAGGTGTTAATTTTGTTGTTGATATTCTCAAAACTGCTTGTAAATGGGCATCGGAGATATTTGATCGTAAAGAATTTTTATTGAGGTTCATGATCGAAAATGTTTGTTCACATATATACGTTGAACCAAAAATAACGAAAATTTTTCTTGCATAATCTTTAAGTTGGTCGAATTTGTCTGAATTAAGGGCATTGTAAAATTTGGAGATTTCTTCACGGCGATGCAATTCTCTTAAATCAGTGCCACACTACAAAACAAAGATCTCAAGTTGTAGCTCTGTCAGCACAATCAATATCTATTGAAATGGATCGCGTACTATTGCTAGTTTTTAATTTTTCCGAAGTCACCAAATCTTTGTGAAAAATCGTCATTCAGAGCTTTAATAATTTTACCATATTCTTCAAATTTATATTCTGGTATATTCAGCAACTTCAAAGTTGGATGGTGGTCCACGTTGTTATTCGATATTTGTCCAAGGAATAACTTGAGTTTTAATTGAAATCCATTCAAACTTTTTTACCATATCATGGGCATATATTTTTTTTCCTTGCAACGCGGAGTTAAAAGTAAGTATTTAAATGTGTCACGATATTCAACTTAGAAAATAGTGGTTACATAGTGTGAGACGAGACGCAAGGAAGGCGTACTGAGATAATACATTTACGAAACAACAAATTCTTCAAATTTTAATCTATTGTCAATATTTTTTAAATAAATATAAAAAAGTTATTCGTAATCAAAAGTACAATTAATGATATCCGCAAAAAAATATCCGGCGGGCCACAGTTTCCCCCCCCCCTGATCTATGGGATCACCAACATGACGTCACGCCCAAAGTGTGTATCTATGATGTAATAATATAATTTGATAATTTGTGACGAAAGGCTTAGGGGGGAGGATATAGAAAATGCGTCGTCACAAAACTAATAATATAAACCAGGGATGGCGAACCTGTGGCACGCGAGATGATGTTGCATGGCACGCGAATGTTTCATTTTGAAGAGAAAAGAAATATTACCATTTTATATAAGTATATTAAAAAATTGTTTTATTTTATAAAAAAAATTTACAAATAAATACTTATATACTTAAGTTAGTTACTTATATACAATATTAAAAAATAATGACGACAGCCATGCGTATTTTCTTCGGTTTTTCATCGCATGTTTAGGTACCAATGGATGCGGAAACGGAAACGATGACAAATCGCATTGTGTAAAAAATTGCAGGCAAATCATTTTAAAGAATAATCATTAAGTACGTTTAATGTAAATATACAATTGCATAGGTCGGTACTTAGGATCGGGGAATTAAAAATAAAAATATACAATCAACAAACCTTTTGAGATTAATTATCGGCAGTCACTCAATAACTGCTCGTTATTTTACCTCAAACATAATCTCTAAAAATGGAAAACCGCTCAGTGATGGAAAATACAATATGAAAGAAGAGTGGTTTAAATGCTTACACGATCTCTTTGAGTGATTTAAAAAAAAGGAAAAAAATATTCAAAAAATAAAAGATATGCCTTCGGCTAGAAATACGGTGAAAGTTAGAACATCAATAACTTAATTGTAATTTTCAAACCTTTTTAATAGAACTCTTAAGGGCCTGCTGAAGAGCCCGCCGTTCAAATATAATTTAGTATAAAAAGGACCTCGGCGTCGTAACTACGTCAATTTAAATCGATCTTTTCGCAAAAATCACTAATCATCGGAGATTTTATTTCAAGAAATATTATTATTATTACTGATAATTTCTGCCGCGCGGAGAATTATTATTATTTTATGAACACCTGCGACATGAAGCCGATCAGAAAACAGGGCTGTCAAAATAATATTAAGCATTCATATTTTTTAAATGTTAATTTCATCATGGTTTTTAATCAAACCTGTGCAAGTACGTACTGATAACTTGGGTGGATTTTGTAGCAAACATACTATTGATATATATACGGGTATATTATTATTATAACCCAATTCAAATTGAACATAGGTTGATACTCAAATACTATTATAGTATGTTTATGATTTCGAGAAAATAATACGATGGTATAATTAATCCATATCAATTATTTGAAAACATTACATTCGCACTTTGCACAAAATTACAAACACATTCGAAGTTTGCCGCACACGTACAGACCACGTGATATTTGTTTACGCAAAATCATCGCTTTTCAAAATGGCGAATTTGATTACCAGATTTTACTGCGATGAATCAGTATGTTCCTTTTTGTCTTTTTTTATTCGTAGGTTTGTTTACTATGTACACCGAGAAATTTCCATTTATAAACTCGGAAACGATTTTTACAGAAGAGTTTTGGAATATAATTCAACCAAAACTGGAAAAAATTCTATCATGGGTGTTGACTTCCTGAATTAGCTAACCCCAGGTCCATGCCACTACGTGAACCACAGTGGATATTAAGCCATTTCCACACTGGCAACAAGTTGCTGGCAACCTCATTAAATTTTACGATACTTACCATAATTGCTTAAGAAATTTTACAATAATTATCGTAAAATCTAACGAGGTTGCCAGCAAATTAACTTGTTGCCAGTGTGGACCCGGCATTAGATGCACAAAACTTAAATAATATATATTATAAATAAAAATTTAAAATTATAAATATATATTATGATTTATGTCTTCGACAGCCCTGATGAAATAAATGTGAAATATGAGTCGGATCAGTCACAGAGCAAATTTATTAACACAAACAACTTTGACACGACCTTTTTATATTAACTAGTAGACCAGATATTATGGACCACATGTTAAAAAATCATATTTTCAATTCTCAAGGCCATTTCTGTAGAACGTCCTCTTAAAAACTATTTTAAGAAAACTAAAAAAAAAAATTCGCCATAAAAAAACTGCTTGACACGTCAGACAGTTGAAAAATATTATTTGGGAAATTTGGCACGCATACGGTAAAAGGTTCGCCATCCCTGATATAAACTATATTTTTCAGGACAATACAAAAATTGATTATTTTTAACGAATTTCTTATTGAAAGAATAGAGGGAGGTCAAAAATTATACTTACCTAATTTAGTGAAGGACATAAAAGATTTTGTGACTAAGTTTGAAGTTTTATCCATTTGCATACTCTCCAAAACAAGGTTGAGAATCTTTTTTTCACGATTCTTAATCCAATTTCGAACTTAATCACCTTTGAGTCTTAAAATATCGTTAAAAATGTAGGGCAATATGAAGTTAGTGAATGATTAATTTGAGGTTATCTCATTATTACCAGTTACATGCTGTATTACGTTTGTGTAAAAATTCTAGAATCATAAATAAAAAAACAGTAAGCCAGCGTTTTTAAGCAAAAAACACAGTAAATCGATAGATGTGCTGTGTTTTTGCTTATGAATCATTATTTACTGTTTTGTTGTTTCGAAAAGCCTAACATTTTTGCAAAATTAATAACACTTTATGATGATTTGTATATTAAAATAAATGATTTCCTGTTTTTTTGTTATGTAATTATGTTCAGAATTTTATCTAGTGTGTCACCTCATACTTACTTTAATTTTTCATTTTTTCCTATTAGCTGTGTTTTTGCTTATGGGGGCAGTAAGTACCTATTGTGAGAAGACTTTTTCCATCTCTGTCAGTGATAAGAACCAAACAGAATGGATATCAAATTGCAAATACCTAACAGATTTCCTATGAACATTACTTATTTGAATTAAATATTGATTATTCAAAAGGATGTTATAATATTAGCATTTTTGTTAACTTATAGATTGTCACTTATTTTAAATGGAAATAATCACAATCACAAAAATTTTATTTTATAATACTGTGAAATAATAATGATTTTATTTCTACCTTAGCGGTCTGTCCACAAAATAATTAAAACTGTCTCTTATTTTTAAATGGTCCACAGGTGTAACAATGTTGGGAAGTACTGATCTAAATAATAATTGAACAAAAAAATGGTACCTACCTACATAAATATTATAAATAACCTTGATATTATTATATTAGAATTAGACGTACGTGAGTACTCAATTGAATGTAGATAGGGTACCACCAACTTACTTTTTTAATAATTTTGTATATTTTTTAATACAAATTTATCTGACCTAAATGAATGTCATGTTATTGGTTATTCTATAATAGGTATGTATAGTGTGAAGGTTTCATTTACTCTAGAGTTGTATACTAACACCGAAGCAAAAATCTAAATGTTTACTTTTTTGTAAATATTTATATGGCGTTAAAAAAACACATAATATGCATGGATGCTGCGAAGCGAAGACATCTGTCATTTTTGTACTTGCGAGCTGAGATGCGGCTGAAGTAAATACTCATTGGCATTATAAGAGAATTAAGAAAATAAAACATAGGTAATTGCTTTAAGATTTAAAATTGTACCATACGAACCTAAACAAAAAAAATGCAGCGTTTATATCGGATCGAATCAAGAAGAGATAATAATTAGCTTATTGCCTATCAATCACCTTTACCAATTTATTATTTTGACAGCGAGCGTAGTTCGAAAGTTAAGTTTACAAACTTATTATTATTAACGACAAACTTTGCTCCAAAGTTATGAACTGTTATGAATATTTTATAACTTACGTTTTGCTGCCTGTAGCAAGTCCTTAACTTCCTTGATCAGCCTCTTTATTTGCTGACTGGTTCTGTCCAATTCCTTTTCGTGCTTGTGCAAGTTTTCCCTAAACCATGGGCTGTCAGTCAGACAGTCCGTAAATTCCAGAGGCATTAGGCCTACACCCATTTTAACTGATTACAAGTAATATTTACACAATTAATCACTCGTTTGCATCACTGACACTGCACTTTTGTAATTGTATTGCGTTTAAACACACAAATATTAAACTCTTGTTAAATTAACATTTGAATCGCGACATCGCACACAACCGCCGCTCGCGAATGTCAACTTTCAACTAAATTTTTGTAAGTCAACAAACAGGTTGACGAATATAAGAAAAATAAAACAACCTGCTGAACGGGCGCTGTTGCCAACTTAACTTTTCGCGCGTTTATTCAAAATTCTTTTGATTGGTATATTTTATCAGAGTTTAGACGGTGCCTGTCTTAATGTAATAGCTTTGATATTAAATATTATTAAAAGTAGGATTTATTAAACATCTTATAACAAGTATTATTCAGTGGATTAATATAATTTAAATTGTTAATACTTGTTCAACACCAATAGCCGCGGGCGATTGTTATAAAACTATTTTTTTTTTTGGAAATAATTGAAATTAAATTGACATTTTGAGTAGGTACATATTATTATGACTGCTGACCACAACTGCTTATCGAATGCGTGTGGCTTAATGGTCATAATTATTTGTATCATCGGTGTCCTTTTGTATTGTCGGGGCTGTCTTGTCTTTTAGCCATGCCGCATTAGAGTATTAAAGCAAACAATGGATGGCTCAAATAGTTGCTCCAATTTATGAGTGCAATCGGTCTTCCAGTGGCCACAGGCCTTGCGTGTTTTAGAATGCAACCCGTTCAGAAGTCTTTTCGACATCCAAATCATTCGAGTCACGAAGAATAATATGAAATATTCCCTTTACCTAATAAGTCCGTACCCGAAACTACCCCCCCCCCCCCCTTGGTTACCGCACTATGACAGTTTGTGTTCTGCGGCTGTCCACTCACCAAGCGACATATCCAGCCCCAGTGGCGCACTCAGGATTTATTTACACCTAGTTTTTATTAAATTGGAGTGCGTCTAGTTTGCTAAAACATTACTCAAATATTATCGGCTGTGCTACCCGCTTGGTCTAGAGAGCTACAATATTTATGCCGAATTCCACTGAAAAAAAATGTTCTTTTGATTTACACCACCACCGACCGACTGTAGTGGGCGTTGTCGTTCTTTTCGCCGAATGTTTATCGTCGATTTTTGTTTTTTTTTTATTTAGGCTCCAAAATATTAACAATTAATTGGACAAAAAAAAGTATTATTGCATTTAACTTATACACAAACCTACTCAACACAACACAGCCTAATTTATCGTTTATCGGTCTTTTGTCTATTGCACTCGGTGTACCCATACCATGGCCCCCACATCCTGAAACGGGCCCTCGGGCTAGGATATTTGGCGGGCCCCCTACCGCTAAGATTAAAGGCAGTGTGAAACCCTACATTAACGTTTTTCAAATTATATTTTAGTTCAAATTAAAGGTATGTATCTACTTATACAGTGAATTATTGGTGATTTTTAATACATCTACTTTAATAATGGAGCTGTATCTATGATAATGTGGTATCGACACATAATAATCAGAAAATATATTGCACAATTATATAATTTAAAATATTCATGGCCATGGATTATAATAGCGCCGTAGGCGACTTTTTCTTTTACTATTAAAGCTAATTTATGATGTCTCACTTATCTGGTCAACCCGATACGCCGGGCCCCCAGGCTACAGCCCTGTCAGCCCTCCCCAGCCATGACCTCACCACTCCGGAATTCGGGTGGACACCGAGAATTTTTTGACAGTTCTATTAGGGATTGGGTTTATAAAAAAAACCGCCATTAGTGTTTCGAATTAAAATCTAAGAAATTTTTCTAAAAAGGGTGCTGGAGAATAATAACAAATCATTTTTTTGCCGTGTTTTTATTTGTCTAAGCCCAAGGTATAGTTTATTGCCTTTCAATTTCAATGTTTAAATCATTCTGATAATTTTCATGTTTGGGGTGCCAGGACCCCCTGGCCCCTCCTTGGGTGCGCCACTTCCAGCCCACTGTCATTTCATCTGCTTAGCGACCTCTATCACATTGCTTACCTCTAGCCTGCTTCTTTATCCATTGATTTCGTTTGTAATCCTTCCCAACATGTATCTTTCCACGCCACGTTGCACTACTCGTGATTTTCGAACATCTCTCATATTGAGAATCCATGCTTCACACGTACTAGTTAAACATTTTATTTTATCTTAAAATCTCGTTTACATGATTCACTTTTGACGATCATCGTGGAGGAATCATCCACAGTGACCTGTGTAAACGCACATTCATCAACGAATCATCGAAAGTGATCATCCGGAATCAAATGTGAATAAAGTTCAACTTGTTTTACTTTTGGATCATTTTGTGTTCACTGCGGATGATTCCAAAAGTCCTGCGCATGCGCACTGCACCCCTGAGTACTGTCATCATATCCCCATGGTATAAGGTCGCTCGATGAAATTTCTGCATTCATATAACAATCACAAATTGTTTGAATTCCAACCTGCAGTGTAATTTCAATTTCAGTGACACATGTAAACAAAAAATGATCATTTGCATTCTATTCTAAACTCGTCTAAGACACAATGGGAGGTCACTTTTGAAGATATTATTATCATAGAAACAATGAATGAATAGTAAACTTTTCAACTTCATGAAAAAGGTTTTTATTTCTTTTGATTATCCGGATTACCTTTATCGCCAATGAATACGGATAACCAAATTTACAACTCTTGTTGAACCGAAATTTTCATTCTTGAAAAGTTGTCCTAAAATTGATATTTTGCTACCAGCGCACAATTTTTGTATTTAAATCTGCAATTATTTTGTGTAAGTATTGAAGTTGTTGAATAATTTTCTCCGTTTAACGGGCATTCGTTAAAAATGAGTGTGAACACTGAATGCTTTCTATTTTGTGAGATATGGGACTTAGGTTTTGTGGAAATAACATCGGAAAACAGAAATACAAACTTAAATTATTGATTTATTTTCATTTTGGATGTACATTGTATTACATTATAATTAGATTGCTTTAATTTTTATCAATATATAAATATTTAATAACCATTACTAACATTATTTACAAGCCAAATTGATTTAAAAAAAATAACAGCATGTATTAGGCATATAAAAAAAAATAATAAGTAACAAAATCCTAGTCTCTGTATTATGCAGCGTATCTATTCTATACACAAGACTGCTATCGACGGCTATCAAAGGTAGTTTATCATATTGAGCTATTGAGGCGGTTAATTGTTACAATATGTTAGCCGAACTGTCAAAAAGCACTAAGCGTTAACTTTTAAAACAACTTAACAATTATTATAATACCTCAATACATAAATTTGATAAATCACCCTCGATAGCCATCAATAGCAGTATTGTGTATTATCATAAACAAGAATATCGCGGGTATTCTGCGAATAAGCATTAAGTCAAAAATACTAGTTTTGAGATAATCGAGTTTGAAAGTTTGGACGGTCTTAACTTTTTTTATTTATATAAAGGCAAATTCCTTTCTGCGATATTGCTTTGAGTATGACTAAGTGCAGTTTCGCACGCAGAATTTTGTGAATATAGCCTGAGAATGAGAGAAGCAAATGCACTAAGCCCATTTAGTGCTTTTTCTTTGAATAGATGTATGTCTTTTTGACTTATAACATAAATTATCTTCGCCAGTTTTATAGATATGACTATATGATATGTGTTTTTGTAGACTATAGAGCGTACTCTTAATAAGATTACCTCATCATTAAGTCAAACAGCAAAATTTTGACTTAGTGCTTTTTCGTAGAATACACACGATATTATAACATTTATTATTTAGTAATACACAAAATGGGCATCACATTTTGTTACAAAAATACCTTAGTAGAAGACTAGATAAATTTTTCTATTATGTATAGGTACTACAAGAAGTTTTTTATTCATAATTAATATTGTACACACAATACTGATATTTATAATAATCAGAAAACAAAAAAATTACAGACGAAATGGCGAAACGTAGACCAGAAAACAATAAAAAGGCTCCATCCAAGGAAGTCCGAAGAGAGTATACATGAAATAGGGAATTCTCCAGAATAGTGGACAATAGAGAGAATAATGACAGTGATTGCGTTGTTTGATCAAGTTAAACAATATAATGAAACGAATTCAACTGTTGTTTTATTTCTTCTTGTCATCTTTTTTGCTATCATCGTCAGCGGATTCCTCTTCAGACTCGTCCTCTTCAGAATATTCTGAATCTGATCCATCATCATCGCCCGATGAACTTGTATCACCGGTGTGGCCTGCGTAGCCGTAACATTCAATAGCTGTAAAAGAAAAAAATAAATTTCACAACATGTCATTGATTGCTTCTAAGCCGGCTCTCACATCAAAACTCGTCTCGTCAGCAACGTTTCGAATATGTCGATGTGACGTCAGCGTTATTCACAAAAGACATGCTGCCATATGGAGCACCACAAATTGGTCGAATGCGACTTTTTAGTTTCAAAAAAACATCTACTGTTGCAATCGTCAAGTTGCATGCTTATCGGGCTGCAAGTCGAAGACGCCAGAACACATACGAACATCTACAAATTGGTCATTCCTATACCGACTCGCCGCATCCAAATATCTATACGTTTCGAAGGTTACATGCGACTGTCACTAGGTAGATGTGCGCGGTCTTCATATGCAACACCGGATTGACGTTCTTGGTAGGTTTGATTTATGGCTGTGCGGCAGACGAGGCGAGTTTAAATGTGAGAGCCAGCTAAGATCTACATATTATTATCCCTCGTTGACATAAATGTATGAAGTCATACTACGTGCAAAATCAAAACCAATCACAATTTTCTATCATTATTTTTGTTCTAGAGCAAATTCATTGAAATACTATCTTTTTTCCATTGGTCATATTTTTGTATTTTTACTAATTACATTTATCAAACGCATGAAAAAGTTAGTATCCTGTTTCGAGTAATTAAGACATAGAGAAAATTCAGAGAAGAAATGTTGCCACCTAATTTCATGTTAAATAGTTAGGACAAATTTCAGAAAGTAATTATTAATGTCTCAGTGGTCTAATTTTATTTCAAAGCGAATAAAAAAACAAAGTTGCCCCATATCTCCATTACTATCTAGTTCAATACAATTTATTAGACATTTGCTACAAAAAAAGTGATCTTGAAATGCTGCAATTTATTATGTTATTATACAGTTACAAAACAAAGACAATCAAATTCTCTATCACACAGTGGGTTTATTAGAAATATTATGTAGAAGCAATACTTACGACCAGCCGCATAGTCATTGGATGTACCAGAGTAAAAGCCGTAGCCTCCATATTCCTCATCATCTTCACCAGTATTTCCTTGCCTGCCAAACTTATGGTTACGAGCTGAAATTTCGAAAATGCCATATATTAGATGAATCAAAGAATATTAGAAACATTTAAAGAGTATCAGATATTTGAGTCACAAAAACTTTCAGAATCCGTGGCATACATTCTTTCTTATATGCATAAAACCATTGCCTACACCCGATCCTGCCGATATATAAAATAAAAGATATAATCACAAATTACTTCCGTACTCTACACATCAGTAGCAATAGTAGCATAAGATCTGACATAAATAGTGCACATTAAAATTTGTTAGTCATACGTGTTTCTATTGAACTAAGACTACAATTTTACAATGGTATTGGTTAATTATTAAAAATCAATTAAACCCTGCCTAACCCAAACCTTAATAGTTTTGGTATACTTTGGGCGATACGACAAAACTTTGCTCACTCTTTCCTTCATACTTGTTTTCATCGGATTAAGAATACATATTACACATATTGTTAGTTCATATTTTTAAATTCATTAAGCCCTGCTTAATCCAAACAAAAGGGTCTTTCAATAAGGACGCTCGACTTTTTTTAGGTTGTAGCAGCCATGTTGTTAAAGTGACATCTGTCAAGTTTATTGTGAATTGTTTAGTAGTGTATGGCAAATCACCATGGAAGGTTATAGTGTTGAACAACGTGTGCAAATCATCAAATTTTATTATCAAAATCAGTGCTCCGTTCGAGAAACGTTCCGCATAATACGTGATTTTTATCCTTGCTAAACCGTCCTGCCGAGTCGACTATTCGACGTTGTCAAAAATCAAAATTGTCGGATTCGGGGCGATACCAATCCACACGAGATACACCAGCACCAAATGCATCCCGAGAAAGTAACTGTCTGGTGCGGATTTTGGTCTGGCGGAATCATCGGTCCGTACTTCTTGCAAAACGAAACTGACATTGTCATAACCGTCAACGGCGAGCGCTACAGATCGATGATAAGCAACTTCTTGTGGCCTAAACTGGATAATATGGATACCAATAACATGTGGTTCCAATAGGACGGCGCTACATGTTACGCAGCGCATGCCAGGATGGACATTCTGCACGAGCGATTTGAGGGCATGGTTATTCCGCGCGGCGGCAACGTGAACTGGCCATCGAGATTGTGCGACTTAACGCCTTTAGACTTCTTCCTTTGGGGCTATCTTAAATCGCATGTATATGCGAATAAACCGCAAACAATTGATGCCCTCAAAGTCAACATAACAAACGCCATACAGCAAATTCAGCCAGATTTATGCGACAAAGTCATCTAAAATTGAACTTTCCGAATACCTGCCACCAAGCACAGCCGCGGCGGACATTTGAACGACGTTATATTCCATACTTAATGCCATAAAATATTCTTTCAAGTAAAAAAATAATTGAGTGCATATATCCCACATACAACTTGTTTTATTAACATTTAAAAATTGAGCGTCCTTATTGAAAGACGCTATATAATAGATAAAAAATATTATTCTATCTATAAAATATCCAAAGTTATGTATGATTTAATTGCATAGGTAATTTTAGATATTTTATAAATGGAAGAGTATTTTTTTTACTATTATTTATTATGGCTTGGTTTCGCAGGGTTTAATTGAATTTTATAAACTAACCAACACCGTCCGTAAATTGTAGTTTGAATTCAATGAAAACAAATATGTACGTATGACTGACAAAGTTTAGTGTGCACTATTTATGGCGAATCTTAACAGCCCACCTCCACCCTTCGCCACTGCTACCCATCACTGCTTCATGGATAGTTGAGTAGTTACTTTATGAACCTTTCATATAAAAATCTCCAACTTGTCTACTTTGTCTTGTCTATGCACACCGCTGTGACAAAGCATGAAAATTCTACAATCCTTGAGATACTCACTCGACATGCTGAGATCCTTGGTCTGAGACGTTTCGTAATTGCACTTGGGGCAAGGGATGGCTTTGTTCTTTTCGTACTTGAAACCTTTTCTCTTGACGTGATCATCGCAGTAGCACGTCTTGCAGCGGAGACACGAATATTGCCCCAGACGATTGCACGATTGACCTACAAAACATAATGTATCATTAATTCTATCATCCACTTCATAGCCAACCATCAACCACTTTGCAGAAATGCTAAAAAAGAAATCTACACACATTTACATAGAAATATTAAAAAGTGTCAAAATAGTAATTCGAGATATGTATATAGTTTTAACGAAGTTTTGGGAGCACTCTTTTACACATTGACTGCTGACTAGATAATTACTTTTTAATTTCTGTTTTAATTGTTTAACTGTTCTAATTTTCTTTTAATAACTGTCAATTCATGGTGGAACTGCATTGTATTGTTGTTTGATTTAATAAAACGCAACTTTTTTGTAGTACTTATTCCACTTTTAATCAATAAATTAGAACCAAGAAATTAGGACCGGTTTCGCCCTCTGAGGCGGATGAAACCGGTCCTAATTTATTAATTAAAAGTGGAATAAGTACTACAAAAAAATTGCATTTTATTAAATCAAACAACAATACTTTTTAATTACCACATTTAAATAGAATGCTAATTATGTCAAATGGCCGCCTGATCGTTACGCGCTAGGTGCGTCTTTAGCGTCCAATGACTTAAATTTGGTCAATCCAAACTATTAAAATAGCTAATGATACTAATTGAAGGCGAATTAAAAACTCAAACTTTTACAATGAAAAATATGCGTGTGCATTTATCATAAATTGACCAAATACCACAGATTTAAATGACACGATTGCAGTAAATAATATATAGCTTGCCAACAGTCAATGAAACACCTATTAGAAAAAATTTTAAGCCGAGTGGGATTCTATTTTGGGAACACGTGTGAGGCGAGTGCTTTATGCATCTAGCTACCGAGCCATATTTAATGGATAAAGCACTTGTGTTTTTCAAGTTGTGTGTTTAAAACCCACTCGGTCCTAGACTTTTTTGAAGATTATTGTAATATAATATGTTTCTGTTATGTATTTTCAATAGAAAGAATACTACATTGATAAGTCTTGTGTATATACGGTATTGAAGAATGAACAGTAAATAATGTTTATTAAATTTACATTTCAAATCTTCAGACTCGATAATTTGACAGGAAGCTTGGTGCTCAAATTGGTCATCTTCACAGAGGAATCCGTTGCAGAAGGAGCAGCGGAAAACTCTGCCGCCATGATCCCACACACCTAAAACAGAAAAATTATTAATTTTAATTGCATTTTATTGCTATTTAATTGCAGACTTAAAAGTAAAAGGGGTGGGGCTAAGAAGAGAATCTAAATATACAGTTCAAAGGGTCATCTGTCTCACACTTAAGTTTCTTGTCAAACTAGCCCCCGAAAAGCAATCAATATCCCACTTTCATGATAACTACCGTGTTCAGTGCAAAGAATACCATGAATTAACAAATAATAAATTTAGGCTTTCAATAACACGGTAACATTAGGCACAGCTAGGGTTGTCATGTCCCCTTTATTCTCCAGTCATAGCCATGTGGGAAATGCAGCATTAATATAAGTGTAGGGGGTCGTCGATATGAGGGCCAATGGTGTTGTGACGAGGAGAGATGAGAAGTCGTTGTCGTGATTATGAAGGGTGTGAGTTTATTTAAATTGCGTCAGTACATGTGTACAATTGTTACAATAATGCGAATCACAGCACAAAGCGATGTGCTTCGGTCGAAAACTTAATAAATTGAATAATTCTCTTTTTATCAATCATGACTTACTGATTATTATTTTATCAACTTATAATTATGTAATAATTACGCTATTAACTAATTAAGTGAGAACAGATATACAAAGATTATTGTCGCGGTCATTGATCTAGAAAGTTAGCTATGACTTGATACGTACATGGAAATGCCTATTAATTCAATATGTAATATCACCAAATAAGTTTAATTATCCTTAATATAAATAACCACCAAAGTATACATGGAGAGTATTGAAAAGATAAAATTGTACTTGCCTCTTTCACATTCTATACAAGTAGCTTCTTGCAGCGGACACGTACAGGCGTGGCTCGTGAGACACTTTCGACCGTGACACACCCATGCTTCGCAGAAATCGCAAATGGCACCCTACAGGAAAAAAAAATACTTTCTTAAGAGCATTAATTATTACCATTGATTACATTTTATTCAGTTATGTGGACAACAAAACTATGAAGTCTATCTATTGAAGAATGTGCAATATTTATATTATTTTATTTCTCATGCCACTAATATAGATACCGAGCTACCTGCATTAAGTATCTGATAGTCAGAAATTCGATGCGCATGAAAATTATTAAACTAAATACATAGCGTATTTTCAGCACATTTAAAGCTGTTGGAGGCATCAAAAAATGCTAGTAAAAATGCCACAAACAATATGCGTTTATTGCAAGCTATAGATGCCTAGGCTAGGCCTGGCTAGATCAAAAAATGATAGATCTGGCAAGAAAAACGCTAAATTGGCAACGCTGGTGCACATGTGTGTGTGTGTTATGATTATATAGATTGTAGATTATATCAAGTAATTTTACGGTTAACTTGATGAGAAATTGGTATCTAGGTAATGAAGAATGAATTTTCACAATACATGATGGGATAGCTCATAACCTTGTGTAAGTAAAGACAGTAGCAACTGAGTGAAAAGGCGCCTTTACTCAAGCATAGATAATTACAATATTACATAATACTTTTTTAATAATATTTATTTGTTTCTAAATGTCATGTTGTGAACGTCTTAAACTTATAATTTGTAATGTCCACAATATGTAAAATAAATTTAAATTAAAATTGAAATTGAAAAAAAAAAAAAAAAAATGAAGTACACTGTTCGTAATTTTGCCACGATCACGCCACGGACAATTTCTTCATAAATCATTGAAACAGGTAAATAAGTTTGATATGTCAACTCCATCATAGATATGCTTTGTCAGGAGAGCTACATGGTATACCGGTTCTCTGCCAAAGCGAACTAGTTCGAGAATATGGCCAAGCGTACAGTGCCGACCATACAAAAAACGCGAACTTATTCGGCTGTCTTTGAGACAGAGTGCCAGTTTCAGGCGTTTGTTTTGAATAATGTAAAATTCGGAAGAATCCTGGTCCAATAATGAGACATTTAGCATATGATTGGTATAAACTTTCAATATATTTAAAAAAAAGTTTATTTTTGTTAAAAAATTCGCAGCCTGTCACTTGCCGCTACACAAAACCTTCCGGCACAGATCAGGTAAAGAACCTGTCAAAACAAAGGTAATGCTAATGATCATTAAATATCTTACCACCATCCCAAGTCCAGTGGTAAAGATCCCCGGATGCTTGACTATGCAGTCTCCTGTTTTGAGCATACACTTAACCTTGCCACACTGTGCGCAAATTGGAAGACGCTGAAGCGACTGGCAGAAGTAACAAAAAGCTCTGCTCTTTTGTTTCCTGAAAAATAACCAATCAACGCATGTAAGTATCATGACTGAATGCAGCACAACATGACAGTAATCCAAGACTTGTCTTACTAGATCCTAACACAACTTACTATTACAATAAATAAGGGAATTATTGGAGTACTACTGACTGTGAGATATATATTAAAAAAACAATCCATATAAATATAACATATCTTTACAAATGGAAGTGTCATTCATGGCCCACCAGTATTACTTACAACACTTTAATAGCAATTCCAAAATTTTTAGTGTAGGTAGTTGAATATCTATTTTATTATTGTTAATCCAACATTGCTCTCCATCATTTCCTTTCCCTTGCCCTAGAACGCCAGTTGGACACACCGAGATTCTAGAGGTCCTTTTCGTTCAATCATCGGTGTCGTGGTCTCTCAGTACAATGATTTATTATTCATACTATCTATGTATCCCACCCAACGAAGTGGCTACCCCAACGGAAGAGACCCAGAGGCCGTCCAAGGAGATGGGCTGACGCTGTAGAAGTGGACTGGCTTCATATAGGAAGACCCGGTAACTGGAGAAGTGTGGCGAGAGACCGGAGTGAGTGGAGAGCGGTTGTGGAGGAGGCCAAATCCCACCCCGGGATGTAGCGCCGTGGAAGAAGAAGGTGTATCCCACCCAGCAAAGTAATTGGATCTTTAAAAATTTCACAATACCCATCCAATTTGTGATTAGGCAAGTGCTTGAGATACTCAATATTCGCAGATTAACCCAAATTACTTTCTGTATACCCTACACTCAAACTAATGATCAGCGGAGCACAGGGTCCATGCCTTAGCCCCGTAGTCTCAAACGAGTATTGTACGTCTGTATCATTGTTTAATTGTTAGTCACTTGCTTTCCTCTCCACCATCCGCCATCTATCCACACCTGTTACGCAGGCACAACAAACGTTAGATGTCCTTCTAAATCGTACCTACTGAGAGTGTCCCAGGAGCAACCCATCAAAATCTTGGTCGGCGTGCACTAGGGTGTGAAATTTTCCGAATCACAACGGTTGACTGGAGACATATAAATTAATATCCAGAATGTTGACATGTTAAAAAATTACTACAAACAATATACAGTCTTCGTTCATGAAGTTTGTGAAGACATCGACATTGAGCATAAAGACATATTATTTTGTTAAGTGAAAATAAGATGGATGTTGTTTCAAACAGTGGTCGAGTGGGTTGCATAGGTAAATTGGCCGCATTGATAGCTTACTTTTGATCAAAGAGAAAACAATATTTTTCAGATATCATTTTGAAGTTTTGCGACGATAAAACAGGGTTCTACATCTAAAAATAACTCAAAAACCAACAATTTTCTCCATAATTGTTTCGGATAGACAGGTATGTGATAGTCAATTATTCTTGTTTGGAGAATATTGTGTAATTATGTATTTTTAAATGAGACATTTTATTCCGGATGTCTCAAAAATAGTTGGTTAGGGAGTAAGTAAAACATAATTGCTCGGCATGGTCGGCGTATAATTTATTCGTAGTAAGTACCTACATATTTTTAATGCTGCAATAAAAAATAATGTATGGCCTCTGTCAATGTGTGTCTGAAGTAAATATTAGGTAGAAATAATGAATTCGTAGCCGCTAAATTGTATGCTGACCATCCAATTCCTTACTTTTGGCACTTGTCGCAATCCATTGTCGTATTGCAAGGATGTTGAGCCAACTCGACATTTTCCTTGGCGTTTCTGATCTCCTTCTGTCTTAATTTCTGTTTCTCCGCCTTCTTGCGTTGTCCAGTCTTCTTTTTCGGCATGTTTCAAGGAATACAATTTTGAAATCACCTGAAAATTGTCAGCTGCAATTAAATTCTAATAAAACCGCAATGTACTCAAATAGGTTAGTTAACTTCGAAATCGAACAGGAATGTCACATTTGATTATTGTCTATTGGTTCAGTGTTGCCAATGCCATCTTTTCAAAGTGGAATTTTAGTAATGGGGGAAAAAATATAGTATGCGTTGTCGCCTGTTGTAAATGTAAAAGTTTTTTGTTTCTCAGAAAAAAATAACGAGAATTTGATTCATGCATGAAATCTTGCTACTTGCATGACAATACGTGTTTACAAATGCATTATTTTTATTGTTATGGCCGCGATAATACGTATTGTCAGCAGTAAATCCATGCACATGTAAACGAGGTACAAGGCTCGGAGCAATGATAAGGTGGTACTGGACGTGTGGTGCTAGGACTTTAAGAATAAGGGCCATTCTACACTAGCATGTAAATCGCCACGGCCACTGGATACCAACTGCCATCAAACAGAACCATTGGTTTATAATTAGTTTGTTTACACGAACGGTTTATTAGTCGCTGGAGAAGGCGTTGGCGAGCGTTTGCCTTGCTGAACTTGGTACGTCATGCATGATCAGTCATAGACGGTAACCCACGGCGTTCCACCTGCTCGCGTAGAATAGCCCCAATGGATAGATGAGTAGGTGAACCTTATAGTCTTTCGTAAAAGAATTGAATTGTGAAGAAGCGATGTAAGACCAGGTTCGACCATTTGCTATATTTCGTTACCTTACTTTGAAAAGGTTCTAACTGACATTTTGGCCTAAATTGACTTTTTGATGTGAAAAGGTTCCATTAACCATATTCTATGATATACGTTCATTTCAGAGTCATCTATTGTCAAATATGGGAATTACCAGTATGCCGGAGTTATAATCTACATGTCTTTTAATATTGAAAATATGACCATTCCAAATTTCAAACGCTCATAGCTCAAAACATGGCCAAGTGCAATTAGAACCTTTTCAAAGTAAGGTATCGAATTTTGTTTGCGAACATGAAGATCTCTTCACATAGTTTAATTTGTATGTCCGTATTATTTAACTTTGTTTTTTGTACTATATATTTATTAATACACCCACAATGGCCGCGCGGTTTAAGCGTTGGCCTATAGCGTCGTGGGTCCCAGGTTCGAATCCTGGGTCTTTGAGAAACTCCGAGACCCCTTTTTATTCAGGTACCTCTTCCGACCAAAAATGCTTTATACCAGCGATTTCCAAAGAGAGGTGCGAAAATTTTAGCACAATTTATGTAGCCACAGGTTTTCAGTTTGCAAATGCATAGTTTATAAAACGGCCGCTAGTTATAAACTAAGGTGAGTCGAGGTAAGTGTGACATAGAATTTAATGAGATGAATTTCAACTTGGTTCATGATGAATAGGTATGTTTTAAACAGTTGAAAACTTTACCATATGGTCTACAATATCATTACAATTAATATGTATAGAAGGAACCCACTGTATATCTTACTATAATACGACATTTTAATATTTTTTGATTACTACCATTATTCCAAAAGTTCTTTAAAACCATAACGTATTACATGCATAGAAAGGTAATATATCATTTAATGGATATTGATTCTTAAATTAAAACTTTTGTATAGATTTTCAACAAAAATGATCTCTATCATTTTTTTGGGGGTAAGTGTGTCATACTAATGTATGTAGAGCTAGTGATGTCCCGAAACAAAAATGACGTTTTTTATTAGGTAGGTACTTAATTATTTAATGTGGTTATCTCAGCAACAGGAGTGGTAGGTAAATCAATCAAAGGTTGTTGAAGATTAACTTATAATTTTATTCGTCTCGAAAGAGCACAAATACAAAGTATACAATACAGGAATCCAGAGTAACCCTAAAAATAGTCAGTACTTACATGACAAAGACGTAAGCACTTACAGTAAAATCAAAACGATAAAGAGGTTTGTTGATTGTGTGCGGTGTGAGAATAAGTGTACGAAAGAATGAGTTAAATTTGAAATGTTATAATAGCTTCACCAAGAATTAACAGGGTAAACATTATTTTTTTTGCTCGAAACAGTGAGCATTAACAAACAGTTCGTCGCTATAGGATTTGTTTCCCGAATAGACCAAATGTCAATTTTACAGGAGACGAAAAACAAATTTCACTGTCGTATATTTTAATATCAGTAGATGTAACAATCATTCTTTCTATACTGTATGATTGCAACATTATCTAAGAATAGATTCCAAGGTATAAATCTGGTATAAATCATTAAATGCACAGAAAATGCGTTTTATTTACAAGTACTCACTGTGGATATTCGGGAGATTTTTAGCGCTCTCTTAGAATAATGGATATTCGGGACAAAACATGGACGTTCGGGATTTAAGACCGTAGCGTATTGCTGCACGGCCCACAGATTACTGAGTGGTCAAAAAGTACGCGCCTCAAATGTTATATTTATTTACACGATAATTGTTAATAATTACCTCTACTATTTAAATACTTAATGATCGTAATTATCCAAGTTCGTATGTAATAATAACACGCGGCAATCGCTTTTTTCGGTTTTTTTTCGGATTAAGTAATAAAATAGTTTTTTAAGTAATTAACTATTTTTTTATTGAACGAATATTTCACAAGATTTAAGAATGTACCATTCTAATAATTGAACATACTTACATATTTTTTTTAAATCACTTCTGAGAAAATATATTATAAGGTATCTACTACTTCAATTACTAACCGACGTCACGGTCATTTCTCCAATATTTTATGATGGTACTTACTCGTACTTGCTAACAATTTTATATTAATACTTTTTCCAAAAAAAAAAAATCTATTTATATATATCTGTATATTATTATAAATATATAATATTTCTATAATTGACAATTAAACTTATTACAAACCACCAAATAAATATTATATATTTACTATTGTAAGGAACAACAACACAAAATAATAGCATGTATAAATTAATTACCATTGGCTGCTAATATTAGGTAGGTACCAATATCCTAAGTATATAATATCCACCAAATAAATAGTTACTAACATACATATTAAATTAAAATATTAATTATCAGCGCATTCAAAAATAAATAATAGCATCGCCTTTATTTTCATAGAAATACCTTGATTAAAAGTAAAATAAAGACAAACAATGTTTGATTAATAATAATTTGAAATAATAATTATTTTTTACGTCATAGTAGTTGCCGGGTCATACTGTAGAATTCATATAACCGTTGGGATTTTGTGTCATTTATCAAAACAAAATGCAGTTATTTAGGTTGAAATACTCACTTCCACAACTCTATTGTAAGTTCAGGGCGAACTGGTGGTGTATCAGCTATGAATGATCTCTTCAAATTTGATGAATTCACTATTAAAACAACAGTAACGTTAAAAACAATATCAATAAGACGAAATTTGAAAGAAGTCTCCAGACGGCGGAAAAATATGAAAGTGGGCGTGATTGTTTTAGAGCTAGACAGCGTGAATGTGGGAGCGAGATGCACGGCGTGAGCGCGGTTTGATTGGCTAAAGTCATATTCGGGAAATAAACACTCAGCCAGAGATATATTTCGACCGAAATTAACTTGGATATTCAGGTACGAATAGTTGGACATTCGGGAGAAAACCACGGAGTAATTGTAACTTAACATGGCGTATTCGGGTTTTTTAAAAAAATGTCTCTGTTCCTAGATAAAAATATATTGTTTTTATAAATGATTTCGGTAGAGTTCGATAAAAGAAATTGAACTGCATTAAAATGTCGATTTCGACAAAAATGGATATTCGGGAAACAAATCCTATAGCGACGAGTTGATGAAATTTAATATACCTAACATGATTATTTTCGTATTATTACAAAATTAAATAACAATCAGCAAAAATAAAATGTGGATACAAATAGAGAGTAAGATATAAAAGAAAAAATAATAATTAATACACAAAAACATTAAATCTCTGGTAACGTTTTGGGTCTCATTCTCGAATCATTATTTCGTTTTTACTGTACTTACAATTCAAGTTAAGTGCTTACTTACAAAACTATTTATTTTAACTTAATTATTTCGAATTGCAATATTTGAAATTGCATGACTAGGTACCTACTGAATATTGTAACCAGAGATTTTTGTTTTGAAAATTATTTCGCCTCTTCGTCCAGTTGATGGTTGAGGCAATATGCAGATGGCATCCTCTTCTTTCACTTCGTAAATGTCTTCTCTCTTGGAAATGAAAACATAGTTTCGTTTTCTTTTTTAATCGTCTTAAGTTTTCGAGCAAACTTTGTCAGAATTCTGTCATCTTGCTCAAGTTTTATTATAACTCCGACAAAATGTTTCACAGTTTTTTTTGTAGCAAATTGTAATACAATCCATTTTCCAATCTCTAACATTTCTGAATTAGATGCAACTGCAGTATCATCAAACTGATCAAACATTGATATATTAAGCATATTAATTTAAGGATCGTTTTCCTCATCGCCGAGCAAATCATTAATATAGTCTTGCATATTATCTTCGCTTTCGTCACTTGATGTCCATGACAAATCTTCTTCCGATGACATAGGTTCGTGTTTTTGTTTTTTGTTTTGGTGTACTTGTATCGGTTTCAATTCCTTCTTCTGCATGTTAGTTTTGTTTTGCAATGGCTTTATTTTCTTTTCTATGGGGACATTATTTTTCATTCGCTCTATAACATCATAACATGTAATCACTTCTGCTCCTGGGACAAACATTTTTCTCTTATTCTTTATAGGCGCCTTACTACTGATAGAATTCAGCAAAAGTGTTTCAAACAAAGTTTTTTTCTATATTTTCTGCAGGAAACTTTTGTGACAGTGGCATTTCTATTAAACTTTCGGTAACTTCTTTATTTGGTAATTGAACAACTTTGCAATCCAGAATTATAGGCTTAGAAGAACATTTTTGAGTCGAACAGTCCCCATACAAATTGACGAATTTTTTCTTCTTCAGAAAATTCGATTTATAGCGATTTTCGCGTCCTTTGGTTTTCGAATTATCTAGGTTATACTGGTATACAAATTCTTACATATAAATATTCTATTTCAATTACGAACATTTTCGATCTTCGATACTTCGATCGATATAAATAATGCGTCATGTCCCATCACTAGTTAAAATATTGACTTTGCAAATTCATAGAAAATATATGGGGGAAGTGTGACACAATACAAAGGCACACTTACCCCACGTGTTTACTTTCGTGGGGGAAGTGTGTCTACTTGATTAAAGGTTTCAAATGCTTATAATTCAGTAAAACGATAACACAACGTGAAGCAGCGTATCAAAACACATGTACTCACCAATTTTTACAACCACAATGTGCTGATTTCCGTGTTTTAAAAAATAGTTTACTAACAGCTACCATCTCACTCGACGACTTCAAAATGTCGTCTGGAGAATAATCCATGTAGTCACCTCAAAAAACATGGTATCGACACCATTTCTGATTATTTTTATAAATCGGTGACTTTGCTATCACCTTTCCATAGATGGCATCATCTAATTTGTAGTAGATACTGAGATATCTTAGTAGCTACACTTACCCCAAAGTCAAACTTACCCCGACTCACTTTACTTTTTAAGTTACCATAATATGTCATTATACGTTGTCAGCAGGTTACAGTAATTATTTGAAATGTTCATTTTTCTTTATAGCACCTGTGAGGACAGCATCTTGTCGGACATAATAGAAAAATTATCAGACGCAAAGTGCTCCCAAGGGGCTGACAGCTCTCTCTGAGGCCACTCGGCTCGACTAAGAGGTGTGTCAGTCTCTTGAGTATGCTCTGGAAAAGCAGAAGATCCCCCCCCCCCCACCCGCTGCGAACAGAAATTTTTGTCTGGCTTTGTTCGGCCCAGAGAGAATTTGGCATGGTGTGAGTACTTTATTATATTTTATTTAGAAATTAATTGTAGTCTAATTCGTAATCTTATCGTTAATCTTGTAATCTTGTTCGCTAACCATATTTATCCGTAAACAGAAAACATGTTCAGAAAAACCAAACCGGAATCCCATTGCTATATGTACTTATGAAACAATATAATTAATAGTATGTATTAAGTAAAGTAAAGATTTGCCAGTTAACTCTTAACAACTTTTAGACAAAATACTGATTTATGTGATTTTCAAGACATTAGTTACAATTAACTACTTTCAACTTATATGACTGCTTTTCTGTTGTTTGCTATTTTTATATTCATTTTTAATAAATTGTCTTACAATATAATGTTAAGATCATAAACCATGTTATTTTATTATCCTAAAGAAGTTCTAAGCATTATTCTATCCCATTTACTCCAGAATTCTTGTGTGAAAAAGATATCTGATATTAATGGGGGAAAAATGTAGATACGGCCATATTACCAGTACGCTCCAAGAAATGCTATGTATGAAGGAGGCCGTAAGTGCATTATTTATATGAAAAATGACAGATATGAGATTTTTAAGGGATGTTAACAAATCTTACACCAAAATAAAGCATTATAGGCTTATAAATAAACCAAAAGTTTTACAGTAGAAGCAGCAAAAGTAAAATAATGTGTGAGCTCGTTTCTCCCACTTGCCTAAAATGCAGATACAGCCTCTGTGCTTAGTACGGCAGTATATTGAACATAATATATATAGCAGAGCCAGCTGTCTCGCTAGGTCTTGCAGACAGCTCGGCGTCCTAATGACATGGTGTTAGTATGCATAGATAGATTTTCACTCACAATTTGACATTTCGCTGATTTGTCAGTTTTACAATTTGCAAGTAGTCACTATCAATATAAATTTGGGGTCATGTGCGTAGTCTATTCTGGAGTTTGGCCTTCAAAATATCATATGACACCACTCTATGCTTCTAGGCCTAGCAAAACAGCTTTCTCACACATATTATAATAGTTTGCCCTCATACTGGATATCTTTAAGAAATAACAAATACTTATAATTCAATAATATCAGTTTCTTCAGGACATAGTATCAACTTTCTGCCCATGAAAAATCCATCACAACCAAAGAGATTGGACTCCTCCCCACAACACTTGCTGAAATATTGAATGCATATATTCTCACTGATGTTACATTTTAAATCCTCTTGAATTTATAATTTCTTATAATTAACGTCCCCTCGGAACCAAAGAAACCTGTCTCAATTTTTAATGATTATGTGACGTATGGTAGTACTGGACATAAAATAGCATATTACGTTAAGTGACAAAGAAACATCAAAAAATTCAACACATAAAAGATAGTTCAATTCGCATCTCATGAAAACATTTTCATGTTATGTCAGTGGAATGTAAATTTACTTGTCTTTGGTCCTAGGCCAAATATGGATGCTATCTCTCCATCATACAAATTCAATGCCTTAGTATTTTGCTTCCATCAATTATCTAGGAGCTGAGAATTAAATAGATCCAAATGCAAGTTGAGTAAATTGAATTCAAAGTTAAACATGCGATTATAAATTTTAGAAAATTGTTCAACATTCTGCGAATGAAGTCCGTTTCTCAAATAATGGCATTATTCATATGCCAAAAATAATACGTATTGGCATATATGTTTACAAGATGCTAAAACATTCAAATTAGATAATATGCTTCAAACATAAAAATAATAACATTTTATAAAGTATGTACATGGATGTTTATAAAATATAATCCAATCAATGGACCATCACAGAGGCGACAGTTCATTCGATTTAGACTTCTCAGGCAGCGACACCGATAAGGATTATGTACCAAATTTCAACAAACAAAGCAGCGTTTCAGATACAAATGAGCGTGAGTTTCAAATCGGAAATACTGTTAATACAACTGAAATATTAAGTGGCGAATCTCTGAAAAACCAACTTAATTACTTCTCTCGGCGTTGATTATAGGTGGTGGTCGAGAATTCTCGAAGAATAATTAGAAAAGTTAAATCTCGAAAAATCAACAGTGAGAAAAAATTTAGCAAAAAAAGAATTCGATTTGCAAAAATTTGGAATGGATGTGTTTTAAAGAAATTTCTTGAGAAAAAAAAATATTTTTGATTAGGAAAATAATTCTCGAATCTGGAGGGTTGAAAAAATTGAAAGGGAAAACAAAAATAATGGGATGTGGGAAGCTTTCTGGGTGAGGCTGGAACAACATTATTGATTCTAAAATCGTACAGAATATAATATTGTTATTCTTAATAGTGAAGTCTGTTATCCATGAATGTTTGTCACATAAAAAACGTGCTTAAATATTGGTAATATTTAAGGATGCTCAGGGGTTTTGTATTTCTATGGTTGTATGGCCTGACTCGTCAAGTAGCCATAGCCTTGTTCCATGGCGACCGGCTTTCGAAATTTGTATCTCATTAATCTGTTCTGTGGGTGTTGCTATAGTCTTTCTTTCTTTTTAACATCACAACAGACCATGACAGTAGTGTAGTAGTAGTGACAATAACAGTAGCAGTGAAAGCAGGATTTGCGATAACAGTAGTGTAAAGAAACACTGCTATGTAGTAGTAGCAGTGAAACAATTGCAAGAACAACCAGGTTTTGATAAAATCACATGGATGTGTTCGTTGCAACCTCACTGAATCGAACCCAGAGCCCTTGGATGAGAAGCCAATGCCAATGATTCATCACAAATACCTCTCCCAAAAATACTATAACACCATCATATATTTTAAAATGCTTCAGTCTTTAAAATATGTGACATTCAAAAAGGTTTCAAGTTGTACTTTTTTCACAAGTTTTTACAAATTTTCACAGAACCTTTGACACAGTTCGGCAAGACCTGGTTGGGAATCAATCAGGCAAGAAGTGACCTCATCCAGCAGTAGATTGAGAGTAGCTGAAATGAATACCTGGGTTTCTTTTGTTGTGTTAACTGTCAATTCAGTTGAAAATGTCTCCCTGAGGCGGACGAAACCGGTCGAGATTTAATTAATAAAGGTGGAAAAAGTACTATAAAAATTTGTGATTTAATAAATTAAATTAAGAATACCTGGAATTAATGAATACTGATAAAGCTTAGAATGAAGCCCCTTTCAGCATCATGGGTCAAGAGGCAAAGGGAGATGGGTTCCTAGAACCAACAAGTCTAATGAAGAAAGGTGTTTATTACAATGTACATTGTAATGATTGTCAAAAGATTATTGCTGAGCAGCTATAGACAGCTCAAACGTAGTAGTTTAAATCGTCCGACTCTGGTATCGACACTTTAACACAAATTGGTTTGATTTTACAATGCAAGGCGCTATATCCCATGCAGTTAAATCTGTCCCACGATTTTGTCATTGTCTCAGGATAGAGCCCTTTCTGGAACAATTGGATATTAACACTTAAAACAAATAATTTTTGTTACAATAATTCTTGAAGTTATTTTGTACATATGATAAAGATTATACTTAATATTAGAGATATTGCAGCTAAATCCGCATATTTGGTTTATTTACGGAGAGCGTCCAAAACTAGGGGCGGCAGGTTATATAAAAGTATGGTGAAGCCGGCTAGTATGGCGAAAAAGTATGGTGGGGCGGGTTGGTAATCAATTTGTGGCAAAATTTGAATGTTAACATTATATTATATGGGTACATTATAATGACCAAAGTAAATCCTCTGTGATGCCCTGAATTTTTTTTATCGCTTCGCTATTTTTCGTAAGTTATCGGCTATTGTGGGCCTGCTTCATTCAACTGTATGAGAAAGCCGATTCATTGCCCCTCTTTTAATTTAATACCTCTATGGTCCAAAATGTAAAGTATCATCTATTCAATAACTGATAAGGAAAAAAATATAATAGGTAGGTAATAATCTAATTCATTACTTTATAATAATCAAAAAATGATTATTATTCCGTGAATAAAGAATACAATATTATCATCTTTATTGATTATATGTACAAAGGCGCCAGTGGAGCGGGAAATTTTGAAAACACAATATTTAAAATAATTGTGTATAATATACCTACCTATATTTTTTTAAAGTAATACTTGATCGATGGGCATTATCTCAGTGCATCAGATAAAGTACCTCATCTTGTTTTGAAATTAGCTTACGATGCATCCAGTGGCGTAACTTCAAAATCAACTCCCGAACCCTGGATGGATTATATCAAGATGTAAACTATATTAATTTTCATAGTAATATAATATGTAATATGGAAATAATATTATTATATCTCACTACAATCTATCAACAAAAGCTTAATTGGGTGTTAAAAGTTAATTTACATTGAGTACTCGTCACTTCTGATATTTGAAACCTTATTTTTATTAATTATTTATATTAAAAAATGTTGAAACAGACACTATTGACACTCACTCACTCAACGGTTCGTAAACAACTGACGGCCATGTTGTTGTAATCGCCTTCAGTGATTGGCCTGAATGGACATGGCTGAGTGTGATATAATTACTTCAGTGGATATGGGTGAGTCTATGGGTGGTTTTGATAATACAGAAATGTTAGAAAGCATTAGTTCTTCAGCAATTCACAAAAAAGTCAAAAATACCTAAAAGTGGACTTGGCTGCTTTTGAAATGTAGCGACACATTTATGTCGTGTTTTCATTAGCAGGTTTAATACTACTTGCAGAGTATGTGGCAACTGATAAGTAATACTTCCTGATGGCGCTTTTAGCAGTGGACTGTAATTTTAAGGTGATGGTGGATTAGGGATCTAGGGGTGGGGGTTTACACAGTATGCCAGACACTGGCCTTCGCTGTTGAGAGGGCTGGGGTGCACTGGAACTGGTTCGGTGTTCACGCACTGGTAAACGGACGATACACTTTTGGATGGATGATATATTATGAGGTTGATGAATGATTGAAGGACGCGACGTTCACTCAAACCGTAACAGGTTTAGTGCAACGAAGGTTGAATAGATACGTTTTGTATGAGTCACGTTGTAGGTAGGTAGCGACGATAAAGTGTAACAACTTGACCACGTCCGCTTTCTGGATATCACTTGAGCTGAGTTTTGAACCACTCTGTAGTTAACACGGCCTCATTCGTAACGTATCAGATATAGCTCGATAGCTTTAGCAAGCATACACGCCCGGCTATTTTGGAGTAACTAACTGTACATTTCAGTCACAGTCTACTCATGACCAGTGATTGCTCGTCGTCTGATCTTGTGACAATAATAATTAACGGGATTTGAGCAGGTGGGGAAATAAGGATTACGGCCAACACAATTGGTCCAACCACATCCTATTCAATTTCAATTAAAATAATCATCACAGAAATACGTCATGTGTCCAATATGGCAAAATATTTTCTGAAACACTACTTTTGAGTAAATTTTGTTTTTTTGTTTATTTCAATATTTCTTAGATCCCCAAAGTGTCAGGGTGCACATTCTATGTCATTTAACAATTGGGAAATAAAATCGACGCAGCAGAGGTTTTTGGTATGAGGATATTTGGAGGTCCCCATTGGAAAATTTTTGACTGCTTAATTTACAAACCAGCTAACTGCACTTTTGACCAAAAATGAGATTTTGATGGTATTTTGTTATAAAGCATGTTTTCTATGCTCACACAAACTTTCAAATTCCTAAACCTATAAATAAATGCGTAATCATTCGTCACACAAAACAGCCAACTGCAGGTGCCAAATTTCCAATATCGTAAATGGAACAACTCCGCTCATTATATAAATTTTCTTTACATATAAAAGGGAAGCTAAAATAGTATATTAATTCAGAGTGCGTCTTATTAGTAAAATAAAAATTATAGTGTAATTTTGGAATTGTTAAATTCCGCTCGATATATAAATTATTTAGTCTCCTTAATGAAAAATTTGTCCAAGTGGAGTTAGCTGGTTTGCAGATTATGCAGTCGATATGCAATAAACCGGCATTGAGTGTTGCAAATACAGTTGGTGACAGTAACGTCCCTAAGCAAAGTGCCGCTCTTAGGCAGACTTAGAATGCCGTCCCCTTTTATTTTACTCTCAAATAGTATGCAAGATCGTTAGGTGAATACCTACCTTTCTTATTATCTTGAACCAACAGTTGCAACAAAAATCTTGAAGGAAATTATGGATAGATTCTTTTTCGATCACTTTGGAACGGTTTGAAAGTAACAATACCAACACCTAAATGAGTCGCCTATACTGCCAGAAGAATCTGATATAATTCTACATTTATATCTGCTGAGGATTGGAGCATTTCTACAAAACCTACTCTAAAACAACGATGATTTTAGGTACGTGAAGGTCTGAGGCACTGACAAGTTTACAGGCTCCCTTGTGATTTCTTTAAACTAAAATGTCGGTACTTTCTAACGAAGCAAGCGTTTGCATTGTCCGCTTAATCAAAAGTTACCAATGCTTTAAAAAGTTGTAATAATAGGTAGTAAGCATTCATTCCTTAATTTTCCGCCCCTGAGCAACGCATGGCCTGCCTACCCCCACAGGTCGTCACTGGTTGCTGAAATTGTTCGACAGTTTGATTGATCGTTTTATGCTTTGGTCGATTTTTCACAGATTTTGAAAACTACACTTTCACAGATCACTGACGAAGCAACCAACTCATCTTTTTAATGGAAAATCACAACGGTTTCAATAGGTATACACAGGGCTTTTTTAAAAAAAAAACAAAGGTGCCGGAACTCACTTCTTGCCAAACTTCTTACCTACTAAAGAAAATTATATTCAAATATCATTTAAAGCAACTTTTCCTATGCCACGAAGCGCATACAAAAATTAAACAAATAAACAACCAAAGTTGTTAAAAATAAAATTGTAAAAACATCAGACACTTGAATAAAAGTAATATAATGATTTCCATGGCCCCCAAATTCTGAAGCGGGCCCCCTACCTATCACTAAGGTTGTAGGCAGTGTGATGCTCTATATTATCGTTCTTCAAATGGTGTTTGAGGTAAAATTGATGGTATTCAGTGTATCAACAAACATTAACCAAAAAATGCAATTAATCAACCACATATTTTAAAAACTGAAAAAAATTAGCGCCATAGGCGATTTTTTTTACGATTAGAGCAAATTTGTGATGTGCGTTTATCTCACTTATCTGGTCGATCCCCCAAGCTAGAGCCCTGTCAGCCCCCCTATGTGGGGGCCATGGTGATTACCAAAGTTCAGTCCAATTCTCGTCTGGCAAATCGCCCCGATTCCTTTTCTTAGTGTTAGTCTATGGCCTATTTGGCTATTTTGAAGGATTGAAAAGACAAGTGTCACAGGTGGTCCGACGAGTTTGATGAATAAAAATGACGAAACTGTTTTCGATTTCAACATAGCTCTTATTCGGGTAATAATTAGCTTCATTTGCCAAAATTCGCATTCACATTCACATGAAGGAATGGAAATATAATTCAATGTAAGTACACCCGATCCTCTTTTTGCACGGAGGATATGTTCCAAAGACTACCGTGCAAAACAAAACCGTGTAAAAAAAGATAAGGTGCCCATACAAAATTGGTAGATAGGTTCCATTACTTAAAATCAACTCAAAATACGAAACTCTTGAACTCAAAAATAAACCGAATTTATTTATTATTTATACATAAAAATTTGCATACATAAAAGTACATAATTTTCGATTTAAATTAAATTTAGCATAGAGAAATATATTTATTCAGTGTCACTACTTGAAAATAAACGTGCCCGTTTACTGCTGTTTTTCGCTGGTAAAAAATCACTCATCGCTCGAAATATTTAATGACGCTGACGCCAAGGCACGCGGCGCGTCTCTCGTATCGAACCCGAAGAGGCTGACTAGTGGCGCCATGTATGTACGTATGTATGTCTGGGCGGCATTCGGTGACAGCGTATGTATGCACCATTGGCGTGCGGTCCATTGCAACGCAATTTTTTGATAAATATGTACATAAGTACATACGTATTTTTATTCTTTTTAGTTTTTTTAAACCGTGTTAAAGCAAAAAAATCAGTGTAAATAAAAAATGATAGGTACTTTTTTTAAACCGTGTTATTTCGAAACCGTGCAAAAAGAGGATCGGGTGTATATATTAAACGCGATTGTTTTTCTGGATATGTTTTTTCATATGAGATGATTCACGAAAATTAACTTGTACTATGTAAGCGCGAACATTATTTTGTCTAATTGCTTTTGAAACATTAAAAATACCGTGAAAAAAGGTGCTAGAACGCCGTTCCACCGTGTTACATGACAAAAAAAGCCCTGGGTATACAGATATTATATGTTCAGTCCATGGCGAAATTGAATTGTTTTACATAAAGTGCTCGTTGGTATCATACTCTTCTGATGTTAAAATATTATAAGTCCAGATAGGGTCTTTGAGGAGTTATTATTTCATTCAAATACATAATAATTGAGTAATTTAAAAACAAATTAGCTAATGTCCATTTCTGAATAATTGCACAACATTACAGTCACTGTCTGTCTTAAATTTAAAACAATTTCAATCCAAACCAATTTATCTAAAAACCCCTAAAACTACATATTTAGTTTATTGACATATTTCAATATGTTATGTATTTCAATTTCAATTTCAATTTCAATTTCAATTTCAATTCAATTTCAATTTATTTATTTTTACATATTGTGGACATTACAAATTATAAGTTTAAGACGTTCACAACATGACATAAAAAAGAGATAGATAATATGTTATTAAACAAATATGTACATACAAAAATATTAATTATATAGGTACATGGAAATACACCGGATGAGTTAAGCAGACCCTATTTTAAAAATTTATAAAATAACGTCCACCTATACTCATCCTCACGTAGGTGGAATATATCAACACCCGAAGCAATTTCGTTGAACATAGTTATCGCCCTCCCAATTGGCATTACCAGTGGCAGGTTGGTTCTGCACCTTGGGAGAATAAACAACTGATGTTCTCTATTTAATCTCTTTATTTATCTCTCTATTTATCTCTCTATTTATCTCTATGTAATAGAGATTAGCCCTTTTACTTTTATATATTTATAATTATCAATTCGCCTTAAATTTTCTATCGATTTAAATCTTTTAGATTTGATTTTCTCAATACTTTATAAAACATCTGTGCAAGAACCCATCAACGTGTTTTAACAAGTTGTGATCGGATAACTTACCTATTATTATATATTTTTTTTCTTTTAGTTTGTTAACTGTCAATTCATGGTGGAACTGCTTTGTATTGTTGTTTTTATTTAATAAAACGCATTTTTTTTGTAGTACTAATGAAAATACTAACATATAATAATATAACTGAAAATGTCCCTCTGAGGCGGATAAAAATAACAATTATATATTTTATTTGCGAACGAAGAACGAGTGATAACGTGTCGGTCTTTAGTCATTGTTTTTTTAATGCATGTTTGTACCCAGAGCTTGGACGAATATAATAGGTTGAGCAAGTAGCTTACATCAATTTCTCCCAAAATTTGTTAAGAAACGTCTTTGTGAGGTGACCAAGATCCATATCGGATTGTAGAGCCAATGAAAAAATCGATATATTACCATGTACACCACTTAATTTAGCACTCACAAGTAAGTGAATAATCCTGCATTTAAAATACCCCACTCCACTGGCGTATCTAATACTTCAAAGGAAGGACTGAGTATTTCATGTTGTGTTTATGAAATAATAATATTTGTAAACAATTCATATAAGGATAAAAAAATATGTGTTTAATTGGTAAATCGCTTGCCCCGGGGTCAAACATTAGCATCACATTTGCTGATATGGAGCACGATTGAATCATATCTTTATATAGCGTCAAATGTTTGCACTGATTAACACTAATTTACTCAGCATTTAACGATACTTGACATAGTTCACTATTCCCTATTACTAAAAGTATTGATGTAATCTACTTTAAATAATAAATTTAGCGAAGCTTTAAAAACGATTACTGAAAAACAATTCAATAACTATCATTGTGTAACATAAATAAATTGAAACAAACAATTTCTGATTTACAAAATATAGTGAAATGTGATTAAAAATGGATTGAAAATTTATGTGAAGTTTTTAAATATACAGAAATGGGTCGTTTACAGTGGGCCTTCGGGGCTCCAAAGATCTTACTAATATGCAATATAGTGCTGTTCATTTTATTAACTGTCAATAATGAAATTCTTGCTCATGATTTAAATGTCGAAGAGACTTCCAAATCTTCAGATTGTTCAGGAACTTCAAGCTGCGAAGTAACAGTTACACCGTCTTCTATCAGTGACCCTGGAAATATTCAAGTTAAAGAAGATACAGAGGTTTTAAATAATAAAGACATTACGGTTTCAAACGATTATTTTGAAGAATTTCTAGATGTTCCGTTAGAAGCAGAGCCTTTTTTATCAGAAATGTCTGACAATGATGATGAAACTGAAGCCAGTCCATTTGTAATCAATCGTGACATTAATACTCCAGAATTATTAAACACATCAACAACAAAAGATGTCTTGAATAGCATTGAAATAACTCATGATTTGTCATTAAATATCACTGATGAAAGAACAGATAGCGGTGATATTCCTTCTCACATACCAGATTACGATGTTGAGTCCAAACATCTGCAAACACTAACGAGCAATGATAACACTTTGGACAATACTACGTTATCTAATGAAGAATTCGATGGAATTATCAATAATAATACACAATCTGTAAACCATGTTTCTTCATATAACGACAGTAAAATTTCTACCGGTGTAAGGAATCTTCAAAATGATGCTCAGTACTCAATGACTTCCCAAGAGTCGGTTAAACTAATCCACTCAAATTATAAAGCAGCCGCAAAGTTGATAGCCGAAGACTTGTTAAAGGAAGTGATTTACAGCCAGAAGAATACTAATGCGACGGGAGTGAAAGATAAATCTAATAAAGGAAGTCTGGCATTTGTTTTTGACGGGACCGGATCCATGTCCAATGATTTGGCGCAACTACAGCAAGGGGCGGCCATGATCATTGAAGCCATGTTGAAAAGGGAGGACAAGCCGATAGTTGATTATGTCTTGGTGCCGTTTAGAGATCCATGTATGATTTTTTTTTATCAATTTTTAACATTATTAAAAGGATGTTTATTTTCTTAATAATATCTTAGGGTCAAATGCATAATTATAAGTGGCCTAATGTCCCTTAACCTGTACGAACGAACTCAGGCAACTATTGACTAGCGCTGTCACATACTTAGCGACTAAATTCAGAAATGCGAGTGGCATCTGTCTTTCCGGCCGACTTGAAAACATTTTCAATTGGTTTTAACGAAACCTGTATTGGAGTAAATGAAATCGTGGACATAGTACTTACAAAAAATAGAATACAATAACTTGTCTTCAAGTACTTATTATTTCTTAATACCGTGTCCAGGGCTCGAAATGGACTGGAGTGCACCGGAGCGCCGTTCCGGTTCACGAAATCTCCAAAATAATCGCTCCGTTTCGTGGAAAAATCAATTTGACCATCTGAACTAGATAGGCCATATAAAAAGAAATCTAACGCATTTATTTTTATAAAATATACATAAGCTCCGGTTCGTAAAAATTTCCATTTCGAGCGCTGACCGTGTCTTTCCACCAAGAAATAAAGAACCCATTGATATAGCATCCCTGATTGACCAGCTTCTTTTGCCAGATCAAAAGAAAGGTTTTCCTTCATCATTTCTAATATCATATAAAAAAAACTCACTGGAGTAAAAACGTATATTATTAATATTTGTAATTCCGTTGGCATAATTATTTTTTATAGATGTTGGACCGGTGATTGTGACAGACAGTGATACAGTACTGAAAGAAGAATTGTCCAAGATAAAGATCTTTGGCGGCGGCAACTGTCCAGAAAAATCGCTGACGGGAATCCTGGCTGCACTCAACGCCAGCCGACCCAATTCCTACATCTACGTGTTTACCGACGCAACTGCAGATGACCACTCCATTGTTAATAGTGTCATAGATGTTGTTCAGAGGACTCATAGCCAGGTAATTTCTTTGGTTATAGGTTAGAATGTACAGAGATCATTCGTTCTTTATTTGGACATAGTATCTTTTAGATGTATTTTATCCTGGAAAATACAGTTTTGTTTTTTATTTTTGCTGAACCTGCGATAACTTTCAATATTTAATTAAGAAAACCAAAAAAAATATAGAAAGAAAGAAAGCTAAAAAATTGCACTTGACTTAATTCTATATATCGATGGCTCAGTTCCACAGTGGGACAACTAGGAATTAGTAGTTTTGAGTAATGGCTGATCAAAGTTTTGACTCAACTAAACTGACTTGTAGAAAAATGACAGTTTATTATTTGTATTATCTTTTTAGTGAAATATGTAATGAATAGTATGTAGTTTTAGCGATAGTGCTCATAGAACGCGTCGAGCGGGCGAAGTCGGCGTATGAAGCGTTTATTCATAACCATAATCACACGTCTCTTCCCGCGCATTACCCTTCACCTATGTAATAAGCGGCCCAAGCAGCACAAAATAATTATTTTTACAGCGTCTCTCATAACAAAGCAATAAAAATATTATATTATTTCGGGGCTTGTAATTAATATTTACGACGACATTATTCAACCAGCGAAATATAGGACACGGAACAAAGAGTTCCCTGTTATTAAATAATTGCTTTTCGCCCGTCGATCGACGACGCCTCGAGCAGCGTAATTTTGGTAGCCGTGTTCAATGAATGGACTTCTTTGTATTTTCATTAAATCGTATCGCCGAGAAGCGAAAAACGGTGACTCATGCGGCAGGCGGGGCGCAAGGCATCGTCAAGTCCAGTGGGCGCTGGCGTATTTGATTACGTTGTATTTTTGATGATTTACGCGCCACTTGTAGAAATTTTGCGCGAGCGCCGCACTCGCTGCGTCAATGGGCTTTATGCCTTAGGGTTTAAGTTGTTTATTCAAATTATCATAATGATTTTAATAGTTTGACCAATAATCGGACATAACCCTCTATGGAGCTGGCAACTCTGTATGAATACTGAAAATAATTAGACATATCACTCTATGGAACTGACAACTTTACAATATTGAGTTAACAAAATGTTCTTTATTGGCGTCATCTCAAAACATCAGTCACTGATAACAGTATATCCACATATTGGGTAACCACCAGTGGCGAAGGGTGGAAGTAGGCTGTTAACGTCGGACATAAATAGTTCACAATAAACTCCGTCAGTCACAGGTATTTGTTTTCATTGAGCGTCTACAATTTACAGATGGTATTGCTAAGTTTTTAAAAATCAATTAAAGCTTGCAGCCGATGAAATCCATCCATTCCATTCCAGTGTCCATTTCTTTACATATTGTATATAGTTTGCCAGTTTTCTTGGCTAATCATACGATTAGCCAAGACAATTTAATTGCACAGCTATGTATATGGGTCCGCCTCTTATAAATCCCTTTTTCTCTCGCTCTATTAACGCATGCATGGCATCACCTTCATTTTGGGTATGATCCACAACCAAAAATTTGTGGCAGATTTATTCAATACCGTCTATTGAATTGACTGCGTGCATTAATAGGGAAGCAAATTTCTTTAAAAATATTATTTTTAAATAAATTTTTTGTAAAAAAAATTCTAATATGTCTCTTATTTCTGCCATGAAATTTTGGTCACTGTAGTTATAAGATCTAAAGCAGCAGCCCATCAACAAATTTTATAATATGTCGAAGAATGAATAATACTCTGTTTACTTGTGCATGGATTTACTGCTGACAGTACGTATCGTAGCCATAACAAGAAAATACATGTGTAAACACGTATTATCGTAAAAATTATAAAAATGTATGCATGAATCAAAAAAAATCAGCAGCTTCTGAATTTTCAAGCGCGGTAGAACGATAGTGGCGAACCTGCCAGAAATAATACGGACTACACCACGCAAAGCATTTTTGATGTTTACCAATTTTCACAAACTGCCAAATAGCACCATAAAATGACTTCGCGTCTCGCTTACGCTTGAAGAATGAGATTGGCGAGACGGTCAGCACTTTTACATGTAAACATTATTATCGCGATAGTTTAATTTACACACTATTGGTGCCAGTAAATCCATGCATGTGTACAGGCGCTATAAGATTTTATTATTTCGTAAAATAATTATTTTAGATAAATGTAAAATATGTATATGAATGTAGCCCAAAGAGTTTTTGGTACCTATGTATTTAATAAAGCCATAACTTCTAAAACATGCCGAAAAATGTAAAATACTTTAAAAGTAACTCTCATGTTTATTAAGTTTGTAAACCACTGACATCGAGATACTAAATGTCTTTTTTTCAGATAGTTTTCATCCTAACTGGTGATTGTGAACAGCGAGGTAAACCACAATATGAAGTATATGAAAAAATTGCGGCAGCTAGTTCAGGACAAGTATTTCGCCTAAAAAAGACAGAAATATTTAAGGTTGGTAAACACTATTATTATTATAAATATTTATTTTCAATTCTATACTAAATTCAATTTAATTTTTTTTTACCATTTCCGATCCTAATAAGATGGTATGGGCCTTCTCAGAGTGGAGGTTTGTATTAACAGATTTTTGTTCACAAGAAATGGATGTTAGCCACTTGCTCAACCTATTATGTCCATACTACTTTAGAAGTGGGATGGAATAAGGAACAGGCAGGGTAGGTTGGTTTGACTCCCAAATGAATAACTCAGAATTTGGTGCGTGAATGAAGTGAACCCTGGTTTTATTATCTCCTTCCAAATAAATATTAATTTAATTATTACAGATAAATTTACAGATTATAATTTAGATGAGTGAAATCACGAGTATGAATACAGAAATTTGATTAACGTACGTCATATACAACGGTGATTATTTATTGCAGGTATTGAAATTTGTTGAAGAAACGTTAGATCGAGATCGAGTGAACTTGGAATCCTTTATAAACCCACCAGGATTTGACCACACTCATAAGGTAATTACTTTTATTTTAAATTGTGAAGAATGGAGAAGATGAATTGGAGAAACTCTATAGTTATTGAGCCTTTCTGCAGAAAAAGAGCATTATCCAAATCAAGTACTTATCGCATTTTTTTTAAATTACTTAAATTTCATTTTCAACTATTTTTCTGACTGTCTAGGAAGGGGGCACTGATGAAACATTGTAAATTTCCAATAATAATAATAAAAAATATATTGTATAATCGGTGTTGGGTTGACACACCACCCATTGCTACAAATATAGAAGTTCGCTGTTCTAGGTTAATATTTCTGTACCTGAGAGCTACACTACTTTATCCTCCAAAAATAATTTGGGAAAACGCAATTTAAGATGTTTCATGCCCTTAATTATATTAGATAGAAATGATAATTTTATACTTACTATTTTTTTAGTAAAATTAGATTTAGGCTTTCTGACTATGATGTACATTTTTTTCTAAAATCAAACCTCATACTTTCTAATTATTTGACGTTTAATCGATGACATTTCGTTTCTAGTTATATTTTGCACACTGATAATGTCATAATTACAAGAATACACAGGTAATTTCTACTGTTAATATGTACCTACTGTTAATATGTACCTACTGTTAATTCTTAAGAAGTGTTTTAGAATTTAAATATATATATGTATTCTTTTTAATACTACAACAGGCTTAGAAGCCCAATAACAGTAGTGTATTTAGTAATAGAAGTGAAACAATCATAAACACCTAGTCGTTGAGAAAAATACATAAATATATTGTGTCTTCACCGGGATCGAACCCGGAGCTCTCAGATGAAAGGCTAGTGCCTTACGCATTGCATGACGATAGCTGCCGTTCATGACCTCCATATGCATTCCTCTAGGTATAATTCAGACTCTTTGTCCTCCACGAGTTCAGGTAATTTTAACACTATCTTGGGAAATGGTCATTAATTCCCAAACCCATTGCATCATTCCCTTGGAACAACATGTGATTTTTGCCAAACGTATGGTCCAAACCCACATCCACAACTTCAGAAATCCTGGTGCTCTATCACTATTCCGCTGTGAGATCGAATGAATGATTAAAATTAAATATTTTGTGAATTTATTGTTGTTACTATAAATGTTGTAATTTAAAATTGTAGGTTGCTGTCGATGATTCTCTAAAGCAGGTGACTGTGTCATTGTCTGGAAGAGATCTGATGCTCTCGATTGTTGATCCCAGCGGGAGAAGCATTGACACGCCACCAAAAGTGGTTCCAGTTGTGATCTTGTCAGAAATTAAAGTAGGTATCAAATGAATCAATGAAGTCAGAGAAAACGTTCTCTTGAAACCTAAGTACTTATTTGAAAGTGAAGCTGAAAATAGGATTAACGTTTGAATTAGCTGCAAGTCATTTCATCAAAATTAACAATATTATTTCTCTGCATCTGTCAAAAATTGCAAGCATTTTAATACAATTTCAGATTCATGCAATTCGTAATTCGTAATTCGCAACGGTCAATTCTATAACTTATAAAATGTGCAGATATTGCCAAGATAAACCCCGAAACTTAAATTTGCTATACGCGTCGCTGAGTTTCAAAACCCGCTATAACACTTTTTCATTATGTTGAGAAAATAAATAAATACTTTTTGAACAAAAAAGGTTTTTAAATATTTCAGTAGTGTTATAGCGGATTTTGATAGACGCATTGATTTTGTTTCATAAATGACAGTTAATCGTAGCGGATTTTGAACGAAGCAATAAAATTTTCATGTAGAGATTTTAATAACGAATCCATCGATATATATATCTTAATTATTTCAAAAAAGTGTTATAGCGGGTTTTGAAACTCAACGACACAATTTACTTAAATGGATAATTTACATTGTTTTATTAATTTACTACATATATTGAACATTTCGAACATTAAACATGGTCGACTTGTACCGAAACTTAAGCATTCATATTATAATAGAAATGCATCTATAAAGCAGTGACGAAGGGTGGAGGTAGGCTGTTAAGATCCGTCATAAATAGTGCACACTAAACATTGTCAGTCATACGTATTTGTTTTCATTGAAATAAGACTACAATTTACAGATGGTGTTGGTTAGTTTTTAAAATTAAATTAAACCCTGTGAAAACCAAGCCAAATGAAATTTGAATTTTGAAAATTGCAAATTGAAAAATAAATGAACTAGTTCAAGTTTTTGAAGAGAGAAAACAGAATTTTGTAATAATAATAATGTTCAAAAAATGATCCTTCTATTGACCCGAAAATATTGTAGGTTCACGTTAGACCACCTTTGACACTTTTCGATTCTTCTAAATACGTTGATTGGTGGTTACGAGAGGACGACATTCAGCCATAGACACCGGCACTAAGAAAAGGAATCCAGACGATATTATGCCAGACGAGAATTGGATAAAACTTTCGAAATCACTATAATTAATTTTTATTCAAATATATTATGTTATTACAACTTTAGTTGTACTTATATTAAATTTGTATTTGTTTGACTTTAGATTTGACATAATATCTAAAAAAAATTATACTTTTTGTGCGATTCGTGGCATAGGAAAACCTGCTTTAAATTTTATTTAAATGATACTTGAAGATAATTTTCTTTAGTTAAAAGCTTGACAAGAAGTCGATTCCGGCACCTATTTTTTTTTTTAAATAAGCCCTGTGTATATTATATTATAATATTGTAGAACTACTGATTTTTAAAAATACTATAAGTCCGAGTACAGGAAAATCTCTCTCAAATTCATGGCTTGTTGGATGTACTATCAACCTTGGATCAATAGAGTTATAGAATGATTGGAAATATTTGCCACGAATGTTTTCTTTTTCGAAATATTCTAATTCATCGTGACAATAAATTATATATAAGCATATTTGAGGGATTTGGTTTTATTATTATTTAACGTTTTTGGTTTCAGTCGATATATTTGCAATTTGGCAGCATAAAACTTGTACACTAAATATAATATAGGTACATACAATTATATTAGTAAGTAATGAAAAATATCATTAAATTAATTTTTGATAAACATATACGTGTGTGTTATTTTAATCCCGAAAACACCGGTATTTTGGATTATTGAAACCGGTATTTAGGTATCGATAAATAATTGAATACCGGTTTTGAAATAACGGTATTGCAATCTCTTGATACTAGAGGTGGGAAAACTGGTCGATTTTGAAGACTAAGTGTACTTACTACCAGTATAAAAAAATACTTAGTATCAAAACTTGTTCCAAAATATTTACTAGTATTTGGAATACTATATAGAGCATTTGGCGTGCGCATGCGACATAAGTCTCATACTAAACTGGAACTAAAACTTAACTCCAATCGGTATTTGAAGTATCGGTTTCAATAGAATCGCTAAAAATACATTGAGCAGGTCTTTTCTAAATGCCCCATTTATTATAAAATTTTACACAAATTTTAAATTTATGAGTTGTTTTTATCTTATGTTATAATATTCTTGTTAACAAAAAATGAATAACAATGATTTTTTTTTAATGTAACTATGTCACCTCAGTCACTCAACACATTTCCGAGGGAATAATATGCTGCTACAGAAAATTTATGACCTATTTGTTCATACATAAGATGATGTCATTAATGACTAATAAATTAAAATATAATTGTATTCGAGTGCTATCTCGCTCGCGCGCATTTAATGTTAATAGTATTGAAAGTCTACCAACTAGCCAGCGACTCGCGATGATATCATCACAAGTTTTTTGGAACAAGTTTATTGGGCCACACGTACTGAGTATGGGTAGTTTCATCCGATACTTAAGTACACAAACTGGTGACAATATTTCCAACTCACCTCTACTAAATACAGCTACATCACTGTTAGATAATATGTATTTATATTAAGATATTAACTTTTATTCAAATTTTTTGGTTTCATAGTTTATTTTTACTTACTTTATTATGTTTCAGATTTTCAATATAAATGATCCAGAACCCGGAAATTGGACATTAAGAGTTGGCAGCACAGAAAAACATTCAGTGAAAGTGACAGGTTTATCAGAAATTGATTTTGATCATGGCTTTTCAGCACAGGACACCAACAAAATGTCTCAGACAAGTAACAGACCGTTGGAAGGTATTAACATTTTATTTTTATCATAATTGTTAGATCATGGCTCCCACAAGGACAGGACTCTAGTTAATAGTAATTAAAATGCCAATCAAGAGACATATTATAATATTTTGAAATCACAGACAGACACCTTAGTACTAGATTCACTACTTACCATATAGAAAGTCTCAAACCATAGCATAGTTATATAGCAGTGGCGAAGGGTGGAGGTAGGCTGTTAAGATCAGCATAAATAGTGCACACTAAACTTTGTCAGTCATACGTATTTGTTTTCATTGAAATTAAGTGTACAATTTACAGACGGTGTTGGTTAGTTTTTAAAATTCAATTAAGCCCTGCGAAGCCAAGCCATAATAAATAATAGTCAAAAAATACTCGTCTATCTATAAAATATCTAAAATTATACAATTAAGTCATACATAACTTTGGATATTTTATAGATAGAATAATATTTTTTTATCTATTATAGTTTAGTTTAGGCAGGGCTTAATGAATTTAAACAAATATGAACCAACAATATGTGTAATATGTATTCTTAATCCAACGAAAACAAATTAGTGCGAATGAAAAAGTATGTACAATTTTGTCGTATCAGCCAAAGTATACCAAAACTATTACGATTTGGTTTACGCGGTGTTTAATTGATTTTTAAAAACTAACCAACACCATCTGTAAAATGTAGTCTTAGTTCAATAAAAACAAATACGTATGACTAACAAAGTTTTATGTGCACTATTTATGGCGGATCTTAACAACCTACCTCCACCCTTCGCCACTGTAATATAGTATAACAGTAACATAACTATTATAGTTAGTCAATATAATATTTTCTCTATAGATCAACAAAAAACTCATAATCAATAAGAATGTCTTCTCTTTTATATGCAACGTAATTTTATCCTATTCATTCCAGATACGCACAACAGTTTGTTGATATCTTTGAAAGACAATGGCACAGTAGTAGAGAAACTTACTTCTGTAGAGTTACTAAACATATTGGGAACATCCATCTTCGAAGTTCCTTTAAACAAAATAGAAAATGAAACAAACCTGTTCAAGGCCGATCCATTTTTACCACCATCGGAGTTCTTTTACTTAGGGGTAAGAATACAAGTTTAATGAATATTGTAATGATGGTTTTTTTGATATTGTATTGTATGCAGTGGCGGCTGCTCTAACATCACGCAAGTGCACTGCACTCCCTATCATTTTCTAAAGCATAACTCTATTTGGATATTTGTTATTCACAAGGTATCACTCTTACTCATCGGAATGTATGTCATATGAGAGTATTAAAATAATACTCATTAAACTGTGCTGTATGCCAATGTTGGCGATGTGATGCTCATAGAAAACATAGTTCATAGAGCCCTGCCATATGATTATATTCACGTAAGTCGTACTAGTATTGTTTACTAGTACGGGGTGTTCGCCAGAAAGCTTTACTACTTTGTTTGGTCACCATTTTGGTAAAAATAAATTTTAACAGTTCATATTTGGAAATCGTGAAGTGATGTGGCAAATTTATTATGGAAAAATATTCGATAAACCAATGCGTTTTAATCGTAAAAATATTTGATCAAAGTCAATCATTAATTATTGTTGACGACTAGAAAATTATGTAAAATTTTGGGTAGAAATAATGTGCCATCAAAACCCACTATTTATCGTTTAGTGAATGTTTTTGAAGAAAGAGGCCAAATTATTCATCAGTCAACTTTGGATCCATTAAAAGTGACTCTATGGTGCGCTATGTACTCTGGAGGAATCATTGGCTCTTATTTTTGTGGCGTTACGGTAACTGTTAATGGACAACGTTATCGTAACATGATTGACAACTTTTTGACACCAGAATTGAATCATTTGGGCTTGGTTGACATGTGGTTCCAACAAGATCGTACAACTTCACATAAAGTAAATTGTCTCAAGAAATGGTGATGTTGATTGGCCTCCACGGTCGCCGAATTTAACAGCCCCGTATTTCTTTTTGTGGGGATATCTAAAGAACAAGGTTTATGCCAACAAACCAGAAACATTTCAGCAACTTAAACAAAAGATTCGTGACTAAATTAATAAAATAGATCGATTTAAAGTATAGAAGATTAGAGGATATAGGGATTTATAGAAGTTTATTAATATTTCAGATAAATGGTATTGACAAAGATGGTCATCCAGTAAAGCGAATTAGTTCCACAGCGATTCACTCCCAACCACCAGGTATTTTATTTAGTCTTTAATTCATAATTCATAAATCAAGATCCACAATCTATTAATATTGAGTAAAATATATTATAATATAAAATCTTCTTTTTTATCATTTTCAGAAAAGCCATTTATAAGTTTGGAACAAGAGGTAAGGAGTAGTCCATATTGTATTTTTAAATGACAAAATATGAATATCGTTTATCCCACAGAACAGATAATAAATAGAATACCAATAGGCTATATTCAATACGCTGCATGGTGAAGCAGGCTTTTGAATGTGTGAGTGTCCTATGAAAATGAAGCACGCATTATGCACGTGCAATAGTGTGTGTAATACACCAACATTAAAGTAGCGTAAATGCATGAACCGAGAGCAGTTTTAAGTAGTCGACGTTAATCGTATTCTAGACATGTGTGTAAGTTTAACCCGGATTCATCCTTACTCGAGTCGGTTACCTGCTATCGCCTTACCCATTGTGTATTTCAGTTCCCATTATTTCTGAGTTCCCTAGTTAATCCTTTAAAGTGGGATACCTATCTTGAATTACCGTTTTAGTATTGCATTGATTATAAAATGCATGTTTTTTTCCTATATTTTTAATCTTTGAATACGAGGTGTGTCTTATAATCGATAGCGTCTTGCAATCAATATAGTAGGGAGTACTCTTGTATGATAATATCATATCAACCGTGTTTAGGAAAAAGGGTGTAACCCTCACAGAACAAATTTTACAGGAGAGGCAAAAAACGTTTTTGGAATGATTTTGGTTCAATATTAATAAAAAAAAATAGGCACAGACATTGGGTGCAAAATGATTGATGATTTGGTGTAATATCTTTTTGATCTAATAATAATTAAAGAAATTATTATAGAAAAGTCATACAAATTAAGGGTTATTTTAAGTTTTTATTTTTAGTTAATTTAATCAAAGCTCAATTAAAACCTGAATTTAGATAATAATTTGGCATTTTCGACTTACTTCCTTTTTACAGACGTGTATTTAGTTGTATACATGGTTAATATCTAATAAAAGCACTTTTCGAAAAATCGAGGGTTACGCCCATTTTCCTAAATAGAGTCGATATGGGAAAACGTAGAGATCAACGACCCCAAGTGGAAATCTGATTCAGAAAAACCTGAAGAAGTTTAAGACTCTGATTGTGATATTACAGACAAGTGAATAAATAATACTTTACTTTTTAATGTCATTGTATAGCTTTCGTCAGCGTAATAAAGTTTTTATGATGATTTATTTATTTATTTAGTATTATACATATGCTTTACTGCGGATAGTATGTATTATCGCGGCCATAACAGCAAAATACATGTGTTATAGCGCCTGTACACGAACATGGATTTACTGGCAGCAATAGTGAGTATTTTAAACTATCGTGACCATAACTGTTTACACATAAAATTGCCCACTGTTTCTCCAATTCATTCTTTAAGAGTGAGCAAGACACGATGTTGTCATTTTATGGTACTATTTCGTACTATTTGATAGGTGGTGAAAATCTGTCAACCTGAAATTTCATTCGTACTTCATTTTTTTGCCGGCAGATTCGCCACTATCGTTCTACTGCGCAGGAGCAGATCAAAAAAATCCTACTGTCGCATGAAAATTTAGAAGCTTCCAAACTTTTTTGATTCATGCGTGCAATCTTGCCAACTGCAGGATAATACATGTTGATACCGGCCTTTCTCTGTCGAGGAGAATAATGAAGGCCGTATTACTAGCAGGCCGGAAACGGGGTGGAATTGAGAGAAACGCACGTTGTGGATGCTGACAGGAGTTTATTATATCGTCGTAAGGCGGGTTGTAGACGCGGTTTTTCTGGCTGGAGATCTTGTGGCTACTGGCTTGGCGTCCGAGGCGAGAAGTCAGGGCTTGCGGCTTGGCGTGCTGCCGACGCGGTCTTTTTGGCTGGAGATCTTGTGGCTACTGGCTTGGCGTCCGAGGCGAGAAGTCAGGGCTTGCGTCTTGGCGTACTGCCGACGCGGTCTTTTTGGCTGGAGATGCTGGCTGTTCGGTGTCCGAGGCAAGAGAGAAAGAGGGCTTTCCGCGCACATCCAAGTGTCAGATCCGCGGCGTCATGGTGCTCTGTCAGTTGCGAACCTCCCTGTTTTACCGATGGATTGACTAGTGGCGGCGTTATCTCGAGCGGCCGTTTTCGACAGACCGCGTCTCTGTGTTTTGGCGGGAGCGCGGACGAATTTGAAGTCGGATTTGAGGAGAGGCGGGCTCTGCTCGGCCGAGGGTTGCGAGAACTGCGAAGAGTGGACGTAGGCTGTGGTGTTATGGGAAAGTTGATGGTTCGGTCCATCCTTTGAGGTGGTCTCCTGTTGAAGACTTCATCCGGTATCAATGTTTATCCATACATTTTCTTACTGTCAACAGAAATTAATGCACGTGTAAACGTGGTATAAATACGTATCATCGTGCAAATTTCAAGATTGCATGCATGAACCAATAAAGTTCAATTGGACAATTGGACTGTGCAATATAAATGCGCCGCCTGCGCAGTAGAGCGATGGTGGCGAACCTGTCGGTAAAAAAACCAACTACACCGCACACTCATTTTGAGGTTAAACGATTTTCATGACCTGTCAAATGACAACATCGCGTCTTGCTTACACTTGAAGAATGAGATTGGCGAGACAGTCAGCACTTTTTCATGTAAACAGTTATTATCTCGATAGTTTAAAATACACACTATTGGTGCAAGTAAATCCATGCTCGTGTACAGGCACTGTTAGTATAATATGAAAATAAGAGTGCGTCTTATAATCGAGGATGTCTTATAATCAATCGGTGCAATACAGTACAGAAAATTAAAATGAATCTTTTGGTCATATTCGACAGTTGTGTCGAATGATTTTATTATTGTCGCATTCTTTAAAAATAAATTTTAAACTAATATAAAACATAACTTGCAGGTGACAGCAAACATTCATGAATCCATCACACTGCAATGCAAAATTGAAAGCCTTGTTCCGATAAATGTTTGGTGGTTCAGAAATGGTGTACCCATCGAAACAAAGCAGGAACATGTGTAAGTTTGCTTTTCTTTATCAATATCACACTTACCTGGATACAGCGGCGAAGTGGAGAAGTAGGCTGTTAAGAGTCGACATAAATAGTGTGTAGCTGTCAGTATATTATTGATCAAATATCTATTTTTAATGTATCAAATTATTCGACCGCAATAATAAATTTCCAGCAACTCATATTCCGATAAACAACTGTTTACCTGTGTCAGCAGATTGATTGGCGATATTAAATACGTTATCGCAATGGAAAATAAGTCTAATATCCATTCCCATAGTATCATATTATATTATGACTGTAATAATAAATGAAATTCACAGCTACTCGTATTTAAATCGCTGACTCGTTCAGTAGAATTATATACTAGAATATAATGTTTAGGTATTACTTTCGACTGTATAAATTACGAATAATGATTTATCAAAATGTCACTCGAATATACGTTTCCAGTCTGTTACCATCGCAGTCTCTATATCGCTTCGCCCAACATCTGATTGTACCGAGATGCGGACCTCGGATCCGTACTTATCATAAGTTTAGTATTGTAACATAACTGCTGTAACATACTATTGTACCAACCGTTACGCCTAATAAAATTCGCTCCTGCATACATCTCCGACTTCTTCATCATCATTCTCAACACCATAACCTACGACACATCGACGATTCCCAAAGTGATAACCCACACATCATACGCTACAAGTGTACACTAAGCTTTGTCAGTCATTTTCATTGAACTAAGAATTCAATTTGCAGATGGTGCTGTTTAGTTTTTTAAAATTCAATTGAACCCTGCCTAAACCAAACTATAATAGTTTAGGTATGCTATGGGCGATCTGATAAAAATAGTGCACACTTTTTCAGTCACATGTATTTGTTTTCGTTGAATTAACGATACATATTACAGATGGTGTTGATTAGTTTTTTATAATCCATTAAGCCCTGCATAAACGAAACCATAATAGATAAAAAAAAATCTTGTTTCTAAAGTATAAAACATCTAAAATTATATAATGGCATAATTTTATTTATTTTACGGATAAAAAAATATTTTTTGACTATTATCTACGGCTGGGATCAGGCAGGGTTTAATTTAAATTTAAAAACTAACAAACTTTATCTTAGTTCAATGAAAACAAATACGTTTGATTGACAAAGTTTAGTGTGCACTATTTATGTCGGATCTTAACAGCCTACCTCCACCCATCGCCACTGCCACGCCACTGCCACCGCCATCTTACCAATTGATACTGAAACAATAAAAACTTGTATGTGGTAATCAATATACTTTTTTTTTCTATTAAAATGATGATAATTTAACGAGATGATATCATGAAACCAAATTTGGTATTGGAGAATATACCCCTAGGCTTCTTAGTATTTCTTTATCTTCTAAGTTCTAGGACATGCCAGCAATGAATTCTAATAATATTGGAAGTAAGATAAATAAAATACTAATGTACATAAATATTTATTAATCTTATAGACAGAGTGCAATTGTGGAGCACTTCATAGCTGATGTCGACGAGAGTTCTGAAGGGAAGTATATTTGTAAAGCTTCAAATAAAGCTGGACATTCTATTGCTGACGTCAACGTTATTTTAACTGGTAAGTTGACATTTATGTTTCATAGTAATTAATCTTAAGGGACCTGTTACTTAACTATTAATTGTTAACAGCTATAAATCAATGCACATTATAAATATCATAGCGGTAAAGTAGTGTTTTGGATATAAACACACGTTTAAAAATCAACATAAGAATTTAGTCCAAGTACGGGATTTGATCTTGCAAAATTTAGAAGCAGACATCTACTACTCATGTATGTTTGTCGTGCACTCCAGTACTTGACTCCTGTTGTTTCTCTCATCCCAGTGATTCACTGCAGTCATCTATCGAGAAACACCTTTAATTTCATCATCCTAATTCATGAATTCGTTATACCGCAATCAATTATTAATTATCCCTAATTTATTTTGACATGTGTCATGTGTCATGTGTCACATGCGTACGATCTTTCTCTCTCGCACATATATAATAAAGTTACGAATGCAAATGAGAAACAAAAGTAAGCCAATACTTAAATCATTTATTTTTTGTCTACATCGACTTGGGCTCAAGTGCCATATTATAATATAACCTTCGAAAATGAAGAATTTGGGATGTCATCGGGTCACATCAATCTGAGAAATGTGTAATCTTTGTAAGAAAGATGATAAGTTCGTATGTCATTATGATGACCTGTCTTTTCTTATTCTAGAAATCAATATTTTATGATCAGATGAAATATTTTTTTTTTCGACCGTGTCCGATCCTAATAGGATTATATGGGCCTCCACAGAGTAGAGGTTTGTATTAACAGATTTTGTTTTTTTTTATGGAAATGGATGTCATCCACTTGCTCAACCTATTAGGTCTATACCCTGATTCACACACAAATTGAAAAACAATTGGTATACATGCCAGACCCAGGATTCGAACCTGAGACCCACGGCGTGATAGTCCAACGCTTAAGCCGCACGGCCACCGTGGATGCAAAATGGGATGAAATATATTAACACAATAAAAGAGTACATATATCGTCATTTCCATTGCAAAATTGTATATCCGCAAAATATGCGTTTTTGACATTTTTGTGTAATTAAAACAGTAAAAATCGCCTTTACACACATACAAAATAACACAATTTACAAAAATTGCATTTTCATTGAAATTATGAAAACCTTTTTCTAATTGATTCAAGTGCCATACATATTGTAAACTGTTTCTATTTAAGCCCGAAAAGCTATAAATAATAGATAAATTGTAGTTCCATTTGGTGGCCTCCAAAGAAGGTGAAGCAGAGGAAGAGCATCGTAACCAAGTGAGGGAGCTGACTAGGGGCAGCCTTCACTCTGTCCTGAGAAAAGCAGAGGATCTAGAGGGGTGGAAAGTCTTGAACGCTCAAAACATGACAACATTTCATCGTGGTCACGATCATTAGCCATGAGAGAACAAGCAAGAAGAAGAATAGTACCATTTATTAGTGATATACTTGCAGAATAGTGTATTTATATTCGCTTTCAGGTTCCGTTCCAAAAACAACAATAACTCCAGAAATGATAACCATGGCACCGGGAGAAACTATTACATTGGACTGCCTCGTGGAGAGTGAGCTCAAAGTGTCAAATGTCAATATTTACTTCACGCCTAAAACTAATGCAAGAGGTATTAACTATTAAATATTATGTACATAAATGATATTGATTGTTTGTATAAATGACAAGTATTGCATTTTAAATGATGCTAGGTATTAGTGGCGAAGAGTGGAGGTAGGCTGTTAAGAAACAAACTTAAACTTTGTCAGTCATACTAATTTGTGTTCATTGAACTAAGAATACAATTTGCAGATGGTATTTAAAGCATACCATAGATATTAAATAAAAAAATCTTCTCTCTATAAAATATCTAAAATTATGCAATTAAATCATAATATATACATAATTTTAGATATTATATATAAGAATGTTTTGTAATCTTTTATGGTTTGGTTGAAACTGGCCAAAATATGCCTTAAATAGTTATATTCATAGGATTGGATAACGTATAATTAAATTTGATAATACATGTATGTATCTCACATCTTACCGTATCAAAGCTGACATTCGAATATAAAATTCAGCTTTTAACACTAGTGGAAAAATACTTGCTCGTCAATATGTAGAGTATGTAGACTAAGTAATATGTTAACTATTATTTTCTAAGATGATTATTCACGTAAAACATCAAGAAAAGGGTACATATGCTATGTAACCAAAGCTGACTTTAAACCAGAACACAACCGGCATATTGTTTTTGGTGCTGCCAACAGAAGATGAAAATAATGAAGTTGTTACCTACCAACATAACCACACATATAATCGTTTGATTCGAAATTCAAACTACCTCCAAAATTCCTAATAAGAAATACATGTAAGACTGTGTAGGGGTCGTCGATGTGAGGGCCAATGGTGTTGTGACGAGAAGAGATGAGAAGTTGTTGTCGTGATTATGAAGGGTGTGAGTTTATTTAAATTGCGTAAGTACATGTGTACAATTGTTACAATAATGTGAATCACAGCACAGAGCGATGTGCTTCGGTCGAAAACTTACAATTGAATAATTCTCTTTTTATCAATCATGATGTACTGATTATTATTTTATCAACTTATAATTATGTAACAATTAGGTTATTAATAACTAACTAAGTGAGAACAGATATACAGAGATTATTATCGCAATCATTGATTTACAAAGTTAGCTATAACTTGATACCTACTATGGAAATGCCTATTAATTCAATTTGTAATATGTAATATCGCCATAACTCTTTTTATCTAGAGTCCAAATTCTTGGTATTACACGTAGGGGCCTCGCATTTGCTAGGAGCGGCCCTTTATATAATTCGACCCCTCAGTTCAATAGGGGAACAACTCAAAAAACCATGTTCCAAGATAATGGCGTTTGAATTTTTTTGCAGAAATTCTCATTTTAATTTTAAAGCCTTGATTTTGACGAAAGTGAATGTTTTTTATATTTAGTTTAGTGTAATTCAGCAATGCACAATGAAATTATACAGTTTAATAAGGAATTAACCAATAAATTTCAGTATAAAACGGAATTACTGATAATCTCAGAAAGCGTTATTTGATTTTATGACACATTAAAAAAAATTTTGACTCTATTTTTTTTGCTGAATTATAAAGACAAGACCTTTCTGCATCGAATGGCATTATTAACTCAAAACCTTTAAATTTTGAGTTGTTCCCCTATTGAACTGAGGTATCGAATATATACACTCCATCCTTCTGGAAGATGCCTCGTTCAAAGTCCATACCACCTACTACACCATGCCTTTCCTTGAGGCAAACTTTCTAATGATATTTTAATATTGAAGATTATGTTGATGATAGACTAATTCTAATGAGTAAATTCTAATTCAATTAATGCACATTATTAATTTTATTTTGAAGGAAATATTCAATCAGAAGATGTCGGAGCATTAGTATCGAGTAACAGAGGAATGGCGACATCTTACCAACATCAATTTGTTACGTCGTATCAAAATGAAGGCACATACATTTGTGTTGCTGAAAATAAGGGTAGGTTTATTTTCAACCATGTTAAATGTAAATCTATGTACCTGCTAACATCCTGTTTTTATGACAGCTACCATTTGGACGCTCTTCGCCTGCGCGTGGCTAATAAAATTTAGCCCAGTGCGATGTAGTATCTAATATCGATATTTTTGAATACAATATAATGTTTTAAAAGCGTATTTTTGATTTGCAGTGTTCTTGAGATGTGTTCTGAAAATTACATCAATTAATTAATAAAAAAAACAAGTTAGTTAAAGCCAGTGCCGTGAATTCATAGTTAGGCATCGATGACATTGAGCTACTTTACAAGCTGCTTGTTGGCGAATTTAAAAGCGGGCGAGTCAGCTAGTGTGATTGTGATGATGACACACAAAACTTTCCACTCGCTCAGAAGCCACAAACTAGTGACTATTTTGACAGGATGTAGTTAATTTGTTTACCGGGAGGTCGCCACTATCGCTCTACTGCGCAGACGCAGATTGGCCCACACACCAGCGAGTATCGTGTAAAGTAGCCCGGCTTTCAACTTTTCTTGGTAGATTGTTTACAATCTGCTCGTTAGCTTGTTCAGTACTATTTGAGAGACAGTGAAGGATTCCACGTATGAATAAATATAAAATAATTTTCCAGCTGGTGTTTCACAAGCCGAAAGCATTGTTAACGTCCTGCTTCCGGTTAAGATTGAAGCTTTTCCTGAATTAATGGAGTACGAAATCGGGGATACCATCAGCTTTTCGTGCATCATTGACGGAACCGCCACCGGTAACTGGACGTTCACAAATGATGCATTGCATATATCGAATTTTGACATTACCAAATGGCCAAATGTAAACGAACAGCGAGACGTCAAGGGAAATAACCAAGGACTGAAATTATTGATTGACATTTCCAACGCAACTCAAGAAAATGAGGGAACATACGTTTGCAATGGATATAGAGGAGATTACGAAATTTGTAAGTTAAGCTATTTACTATATATTCATCTTTTTTCCTGATCAATGTTCTATTATTAGGTTTTAGAGATTACATCATAGTAGGAGTAGATACATGTCATTATCATCACAATTGTGGTAGCAGAGATGGTAACACCGGCGACAGGCGGAAAATATAAGAGTAACCACAATCAACAACCATATATACAAGACCAAACGCGACGAACACGAAATGAATTATTACTGTTTTTCCTATTATATACAATCCCTATTATATACATTGAGCATTAGAAAGATTATTCTAACCATCATCAGTTGGGGTCGATCCACAGCTGGATGAAGGCCTCCCCTAGCTCTCTCCACTCTTCTCGGTCCCTAGTTCTTTGCTGCCACCTACATTCACCAGACTTGCCATTTCATTTGCATAGCGACCTCTATCACTCTTGTTTGCTTCCTTATCCAATGTCCATGAAGTCTTTAAATAACTATTTGAGTAATAAAAAATAGTCAAAATCGTTTTGTTTTGTTTTCTCAAAAAGAGCAAAAAGCAATAAGGCAGATTTTGGAACAAGACGCCTCAATTTGAGTGAGCCCTCCAAAAATATGTCAATCTCAAACCTTAGCAGAAACAAACCTACCATGAATTATTGAACCAATTCTTTGAAGCAGACTGGTTTTGTGTTTGATTTTGGTATATGTTTATTTATATCTTGAGTTTATGTTTTATCATTTTTAGCATCATCTATGGTACAGTCCAAATATATGGAGGCGCCATCTATACAGCCTCTGAAAGAAAACTTACTGGTGGAAGCAGAGAGTACAGTAACCGTTGAATGTCCCACCAGTGGCATCCCAAAACCTACAATCGCGTGGATAATGCCAGATGGGTCATCAATCGACAAGCAAAACGGGGAAGATAATCGAATATCGGTATGACTTCATATGTACAAACAGAAGATAATAGAAGAACAGATTAATTAATGAATCTGAACATCTCATTGGTTGTGTATCCTTATTTCTGACAATGGCTAATGCATTAAAACATACCTGATATCCTACATAGCCTTCAAACTCTCAGTATTTGATATTCCTGCACTCTTGGGCGGGATAATATTTCATTGTGAGATGAAGTTTTACTATGCTCCTCATTTAGTAGCGTATAATAAATAATTCATCCAAAGTGGCGCCCAATGTGGGGCTATTATGACACCTCTATGACAAGGAGAATAGCAGATAATGATGTGTTTGTGGTGAATCACTCAAATATTTCTAATGTGCTAAGTGCTTCTCATCATTTTAAATACCCATAAAACCATTTGATGGCCAGCATCCATTATCTTAGCAGTTCATTCTAAGTAGCGCTCAACGTGGGGTCATTCTGACATATCTATACCAATGATGAACACAGATATTCTATATATATATATACTCCTATTCTCATTCACAGGTGGACTCAGAAGACAAACTAGTAATTCATAATGTGAATCCGGTGGATGACGGTTCATATAAATGCCGAGCTGAAAACCAATTTGGTGTGGACATCAGTAAAACATTAATCACGGTATGGAGCAAGTTATCCTTCACTGAAAAACTGGAGAGTGAGTGAAATTTATATTATTTTTAAACTTTTTACACAAATTTAATATTGGTAGATAGATATTAAGGATGTAATGCATAGCCACCAGTGGCACGCGAGATGATTTTGCATGTCACGCATTTGAAGACAAAAAATACCTATATTGGCATTAAATATAATATAATGGCATAGGTCGGTCCTTAGACTTTATGGGTCACATATAATATTATCACACTAACCTCATCAGGCGGCAGGGAATGCTGCACCACAAACCTCTAATTTTGATCGATTTGAAATGCTTGAGACCACTGTAGCGAGAAAATGCCTCATCTGATCGGAGCAATTCTCATATCAATTTTGTGCGTAATTGAACCAATCTAATTAGTACATTAATAAACAATTTCATTTCTACCCACAAAAATGACTGCACCAAATAAGAAACAAAAACTTGGTGAAGCTAGTAGTAGTAATTTTGGCAGACAGTTTCAAAATTGGTGGACCGAAATATATGGCGTAATTGAAAAAAAGGATAAAGCTATATGTGTGCTATGTTCTGTGAGTGGTATCTAGAATATCATCATTTTTTTAAAAGGATTTTTAAAAACTATTTTTCCCCATAACTGCTCGGCACGTCAGACAGTTGAAAAATAGTATTTGGCAAATTTTGGCACGCGTATGTTAAGGGTTCACCAACCCTGGCATAGTAAATTAAAACCTCCATGTAACGGACTAATTCAGAGTGGATGTATGTTAGAGCCAAAAGTTTGTTATATTATAATAAAGTAGGTTTGGCAAATGCGTATGTCCAAATATTGACGACTAATTAGTTAGTTATTATAAATTAGAAAGTATGCCGACATAGCCACATCTGAAAGGCTCCAGTCCAGGTTTCCACTCCGTAGACCAGTGGTATGGGCTACGATCCAAAATTGTAAGGCTTTGCATATTCAGTGAATTGCAGAATATTTTAAATTTTCAACAGTAATATAATTTTTGAGATAATTTTATTGGGTCACAAAGCGAAACTGATCTTTGTCGTAACTGAAATAGTTTAAGAACCCCTGTAGTAGACCAAAGATATAATTCGTATAAGTTGCCAAAGTCATCCGAGATACTAAATGTGACAGTACTGTCTCAGTAATCCGCCACTCCTAAAACCAGACAAGTGTCCAATTAGTGAAAAACGGCGGATTATAGTGCATACATACAAAATATGGTAAAAATTAAAACAGGTACATATTTCGTAAATAATTACAAGATAAAAAGAACTTTTTATATACAACGTTTTTAAATTTTCTGTTGAATAATATAAACTTGACTTGACTAGCTTAAACGATCAAAAAAATTTGTACTTGATAGAAATAATACTGAAATGTCATTTTGACATGTAATATTGATTTCCATAGTAACGAACGTATATATTAATAATTTAGTTGCTAGGACCCCAGACCCCTGCCAACCAATAATGGTGTCGAAATAACTTTTCATACAAAACAGAATTAACTGAAAATGAATTCAATTCTACTTAAAGATGGCTAAAAGTATTAAAAAATGCATTGGCATCGTGTTCTGATATATTCTAAAAGTTTCAAATGTCTAGCTAGTCGGGAAGTTAGTTAAAAATCGATTGCAAGAATTGTACCGGACAAAGAACCACCGGACGAACAAGAATACGAGCTAAGAAAAACGTTGCACTAGCAAATTACGGTTTTATTTATAATCAAAATCAAGTATTTACTAAATTATACAATATATTTATAAACTAAGTTTATTAACTAAATATTAAACAGTAAATCACTCGACACAACCAGCTGTTCAGTGAGGCAGATATTCTGGAATGGCTTAGGATTCCTGGCTTTCCCTATGACCAAAAGCTTCAATTTGTGTGCCCCGGTTGCATTGGAGCACGGTATAATAATTGTGATGCGGTCCTTAGGCACTTTCCTCCATGGTACATTACTTTTTTCACGATGAACGTACGTTTTACGAAGGAGAAGTTTCCTACATAAACCTGTCTCATCTGCGTTGTATACTAATGAATTTGACAATCGAATACCGGCGAATTATAGAGCTTGATTTGGTGCTTTCAACTAGTAAAAATAACGGCGGATTATAGTAATTGTCGGATAATCGAGCGGCAGATTACTGAGAGTGTACTGTATATACGAGTGCTTAAAGTCAGACAACGTTATCTACAAAAAAGTTTTTTTTTTTTTTTGAGATAACGTTATTTTACATTTACGGCTACATGATAGTCAAACAACGTTATGTCAATCTTTTCTAATTTCTTATTAAATCGTCAGTAAAGTTTAACGCTAATTACATAAGTTACCCTTGTTTTCATATTTTTTAAAAACTATCCCTATAAATTTTAACATCATCATAAGCAAGATAAATGTACAATACACAATTAATTTTAAAATATTAACATTAGGTTTTAATTAACATTTCCCTTGTTAAGTTACAAGAATCTAAAATAATGATTTTTGGCTCTCCTGTAAAGTTGCACTTTTGTAGATAGTGTTGTTTGACACTAAGCCCTCGTATACATTTTTGATACTGGGGAATACCAAGAAAAAAAATTAGATAATAAATACGTTTAATCATGTTGAATACTTCTTTAATATTTCAGATCAAACAGTTGAAATATACGAATCCATAACAATCCCTTGCAGCATTGAAGGGAATCCTAAGCCAAAGGTCAGCTGGTACCACAACGCAGTCCAGATTGTAGATGAAGACCTTATCAAGGAGGACGGTGCCATGTTGCAACTGAAGAATGTGAATCTACTCGACCGTGGAAATTATACCTGCTCTGCTGTGAACGCTTACGATGCTATTAATGACACCATGTATTTTAACATCACCGGCCTGGGTATGTTATCTTAATTTTTGAGCATTTTTAATCGATGTGAAGAGGCTCTCTAGAATACGCCATAGTACGAAATTGCAAATTCAGATCGTAGTGCTATTATTTATTGCTTATACTTCGAATGCAATGTCGTATACTGTTTGCAATATGTAATTATTATCTCATAATGAGAAAAATCAGTAACACATTAATTTAATACAAACGAAATATATATTCGATTGTAAATTTTTACTGTTACTGCAAAACTTTAAAATGGTCATAGATAGCATCATAACATATTTTACAACGTTTTTCTTAGCTCGTATTCTTATTTGTCCGGTGATTCTTTGTCCGGTACAAATCTTGCAATCGATTTTTAATTAACTTCCCGACTAGCTAGACATTTGAAACTTTTAGAATATATCAGAACACGATGCCAATGCATTCTTTTAATACTTTTAGCCATCTTTAAGTAGAATTGAATTCATTTTCAGTTAATTCTGTTTTGTATGAAAAGTTATTTCAACACCATTGTTGGTTGCTAGGGGTCTGGGGTCCTAGCAACTAAATTATTAATATATATGTGACTAGCTTGACATTTGACACTTTTAGAATATATCAGAACACGAACCCAATGCATTTTTTTAATACTTTTAGCCATTCATTTTCAGTTAATTCTGTTTTGTATTAGTATTGTATTTGTATTGCCATTTCGACACCATTATTGGTTGCTAGGGGTCTAGGGTCCTAGCAACTAAATTATTAATATATACGTGCATTACTATGGAAATCAATATGAAATAAAATGACATTTCAGTATTATTTCTATCAAGTACAAAATTTTTTGATCGTTTAAGCTAGTCAAGTCAAGTAAGTAAGTTATATGATTCAACAGAAAATTTAAAAACGTTGTATATAAAAAGTTCTTTTTATCTTGTAATTATTTGAGACTTACTTGGCAGTGACTCCACATAAAATTATTAGTCAAATAAAAAACTAAAGTCGTAATATTATAATAAATATTTTTTTTTAGAACCGCCCGTTATCGAAAGGTTGAATAAGTCTATAATCATTAAGGAAGGACAAAAACTGGAACTTAATTGCAGGTATGATTGATTACATATTACATTAATACATCAATTTACACGATTTTATTGCAATTTAAAATCTCAAAAAGAAGTCGTCTTTGGTATTTTTTCAAGATATCTTTACCAGGAGGAACATATTGATATCACATTTGTAGGCGTTCAACCACGTTAGTAAAAGACAGTGACGTTTGATACATACCTGTTATCAACAGGCTTTTGTTGGTTTCTGTAAATATTAAATAAAAGACGGGCCGAACCGCAACCCTGATCTCTATAAACAATTGAATAAAACACCTGATCTGGTTCCCTGCCAACTACGTTAAAATTTATTTATGAGTAAAGGCCTTCGTCCGGTGCGTGAAAATCACTTACTGGGCGGAGGTGTAATTAAGATAGATTTTAAAGTATAAATGATGATGGATGAAAGAGATAATTTTAAGACTAAATATAAGTATTCAAATATAATAAATTTTGCCGCGTATTGCGCAACGGTAAAATCTCCGCGCGCCTGCGCCGAGGTGGTCCTCGTGATTCGTCAAATCAAAAGGATCGTGCGATCAGATTTGGCCAATCATGAGAGTCCTTTTTACTGGTCGGCGTGGGTACGAGGAATTTGAAAAGAATAAAAAAAGTCAGTAAGCGTCCCTTGAAAACTATGTACGTACCTGCGAAACTTATTGTAAAAACAAAAATATAAGAAAGACTACAAAATAAATCCAACTAAATATTAAAATATATAACGCTAAGACCCGCACAAGAAAGACTTAGTGTTTTATTGAATTTAACAAACATAAATATATCCTTTTTTTTTGTGAATCCGGGGTTTGATGGACACCTGAGCTAGCGGCTGGAACCGCGAACATCTCACGTCCCTTGATAAAATGCCGCCCCTAGGCAGTGCCAAAATGCCGCCTCTATACATTATTTTTATCATCCTTTCATGAATCCAATATCTAAGAAATGTGTTGTATGGTTACATAACTAACAAAATATCAAACCAATTATTCACAAATCGGCACGTGTCGTTTCTGGTCACCAAGGACGTCGAAGGGCAACAAAAGTAAACTAGATATCGCGAACCCGACAAAACCAGTGAGCTCAATTTTTAATGTAAAGATATTTTCGTTATTACATACTAAGTTTAGGTAGCTTATATCTATATATTCCAAACGATTCTCCTTGATTTGCCGCCCTTCGAGTAACTGCCGCCCCCAAGCGATGCTCAATCTCCCTACGCCCACGGGACGTCACTGGTAAAAGAAACCTGAAAAACATTTCATTGGAATATACACTAAATAATATATTAATTACTATTTTTTGGAATCACTGGTTACAATAATGGAATGACCATTCTGGTCCGTGGTCAACTGCACAACCGTCCGCCAGGAATCTCTATCCTGAGCTCTCTCTCTCCGGTCGGTCACACTCAGCGTTTTTGTGTCCCTCTTGACGATATCTGCCCATCTCCTCCGGGAGCAGACTAGGGGCCGAGTGCTTCATAAATTTTATTGACAGCTCTTCATCCATCGTTTCTAACAACAGGACCGACCCATCTTACTCTTTGCGCTCTCAAAACAACGAAAGAATGATAACCAAAAATAATAGAACAATGGAAAAATAGGTTCCGGTTTCGGTTCAAGGTTCTCAAGATTCAGAGTCAAGGGTAATGGTCCCAAAATAATTAACAGGTTCTCAGGGTTTCAGCATTCAGTTGTGGTTCCATTTCCAGTTCAGTCCTCAACAGGAAGCAGATCCGGCCTAGATAAATCTCCTTGTTGGATTCTTTTCATTCACCCATCAGCATTAAAAACTTTTTCAATTTGTTCACTATAATAATCACACATTACTTCTACGGCATTGCGTGCGAGCAAGCTTCTAGGATCCATCATGAGACAAGCCAAGCCATTCAAGAATATAACTGTATTATGTACACTCTATGTGTCGTTAGTACGGAGTATTCTTGAGTATGGGTCCATTATCTGGAGTCCTTGTCATCATCGAACTAGCTAACAGGCAAATTGTAAACAATCTACCGAGAAAAGTTGAAAGCCGGGCTACGTTACTCGCTACTTGCTGGCATGTGGGCCGATCTGCGTCTGCGGAGTAGAGCGATAGTGGCGAACCTGCCGGTAAAAAATTGAACTACTCAATACGTCCGGTCAAATAGTACCAAAAATGACGATTTCAATTTGCTAGCTTGTTGGCTTCTGAGCGAGTGGAAAGTTTTGTGTGTCATCATCACAATCCCATAACTGACTCGCCCGCTTTTAAACTCGCCGACTAGCAGCTTGTAAAGCAGCTCAATGTCAACGACACTTTAGTTTGTATTTTTTTTAACTATTCTATAAAATTATTTTTTGCTTTGTTTTTTTTCTAGTTGATTTACTTTTTTTAAAATAAATAAAATAAATAAATTATTACAGGACAGTAGCCGGCAAGCCCAGCCCTACGTTATACTGGCAGAAAGATGGAGTCAAAATTGACCTGGGTTTGTCAGTCGAAAACGAAGTCATAGGAGATTACTCGGAAGAGATGACGGAAGTGGACGATGCTCAAATGAAAGCGGATGTCCAGCAAAATATTCTACTGAAAATTGACCAAGTAATTGCAGAGAACCAGGGCGTGTACACTTGTGTCGCAGAGAATATCGTTGGAGTCGATACACATAATTTTACCATGGTGGTACACCGTGAGTACAAAATTGATTAACCAACCCTCTTAAATATATACCCTTAACATATTCATCAATATGTACACAATAGCACCTGTACACGTGGATGGATTTACTGGCAGCAATAGTGCGTATTTTAAACTATCGTGGAAATAACTCTTTACACGTAAAAGTGCTGACTATCTCTCCAATTCATTCTTTAGAGTGAGCGAAACGCGATGTTGTCATTTATAGTATTTGTCAGGTAGTTAAAATCGGTCAGCCTGATAATTCGTTCGTCGTTTATTTTTTTGCCGGCAGGTTTGCCACAATCGTTCTACTGCAGAGGCACATATCGAAAAAATCCTACTGTCGCATCAAAATTCATAATCTTCCAAACTTTTTTGATTCATGCATGCAATCTTGCCAACATACTGCATACCCATAATATGGGAATAAGAAAATATATTATATTTTCTTGTTATGGCCGCGATAATACTTACTGTCAACAGTAAATCCATGCATGTGTAAACAGGGTATTACCGTTGAAAAATTGTTTGTTTTCAACAATTATTAAAATTCATTAAGAAAAAAATAATCATTAATTATTTTCTTCAAATAATCAAGCCGAATTTTCCCAACAATATGGAACTGAGATGTTATATCAAATTTCATGAATATCAGTAACCGTCTATTATAATGTTGATTTAAGTTATTAACAATAAATAAATCTGTAGCCTAGAACTGAAAGTCTGGAAGTCACATACATATTCAATATTTTGCAGGAGAGCAGTCTTAAAATAGTTAATCTAATGTAGTTAAAATACTCACTCGCTTTCGGACTAAAACTCCGTATGTTGGACTACCGCACTTTTGCAATTAATCTTTTTGCTATAGAGATTAAAGCAAAAATTACTTAAATTGGACATCCACTTGCTCTAAAGTATTAAATTGGACTACCGTCGTTTTAGAAGTAAGTATTTTGAAATCCATGTGACATTTGGCTCCCAAATTTTCAGCATTAAGAGAACGTGAATACACATTTAAATCTGCAGACTTTACTAAAAAATGATAAAAATGTGACTTCCACACTTTCAACTCAATGTACAGAAATACTAACCTCGATTCATAAACTGTGTCAGGATTTCCTAAAATTTTAGATTTTAATGCACTTAACCATTATTAAAATTATGAATTACAGAGCCTCCAAGATTTGACACACTATACGAGGAAGAGGAAGAAAACGACGATGGTTCCATAGAAACCGTAAAAGGTGGTGACGTTGCATTGAATTGCGAAGTGGAAGGGAATCCAAAGCCACTTATAACCTGGTCTAAAGACCTCATTCCAGTTGTCTACACAGATAGTGTGTGAGTTTTAGTTTATATAATTATTATACAGTGAAACCCCGATTCTACGGTTATCAAGGGACCCTGAAAAAATGATGAATGCAAGATATATAAATTAAAAAAGAAAAAAACTCGTTTTTCTCCTGGATTTTTTCGACGTCTTGAATTATTTTCAGTTTCTTAGCTAGAGTTCTAGTTTTTTCATGGAGGGCATTTTAGTTGCGACTTATAAAAATTCTTGATGCGAGATGCGAGGCAAGCCTGAGTGTCGACCGACCTATGCAAACAAAGCGACGCGACTGAAAGGTCTGTATGTATCATAAACAATTCTACGAAAGCGAAATGAATAATATTCAACAAAAACGGTCAATCGGGATAATATTTGTGATGGGATCATAATATTCAAACGACAGATCGAGGAAAACGATAAAAATAATATTGATTTTACATCCAAAACAATTTTTATCTGCATGCATGACGTCGGAATGAGAATGGTATGGAAGACATAGGTCTTTTTGGTCCTACTATATGATGTGGAGGCGTGGACACTCACCGAAATTAATGTCGAGGTGATGTTAAAGATGAAAAGGGCCAAAATATTAATCAGAGAACTAAAAACTAGAAAGTGTGGTGCATACTTTGGCAACATTATGCAGTGGTCCTGGTGGACGAAGAACATCCCAGCTCAGACAGGGAAAAGATAATTTTTGTTACAAGTTCAAAAGAATATCAACAGGTATTACAGCCATAAATTGCAGTGAGTTGGCGTTGTCTCTTTGTCGCTAGAATGTAAACTACCACGCCATTTAGTTGTTTGAGGGATAGGAGGAATATTCTACCATATTTCAAGAGATGCATTCTCTAATAGAGGTGGTAAGAAGAGATACGAGCAGCCTGGAGAGAAGAATGATCACTGGTGGTATCAAACAGAGGACGTTATGAAGGTGTGCACCTTCCAGATTGAGCGACACCAACAATCTCATTAATGAGGCAAAGCATATGAAGATAGAGAATTTGTTTGTTCAGATAAGTGTGATAATATTTTTGTAGAGAATTGATGATTGATGTCAACATGTTATTAATCTGATTTCAGACATATGATTGAAAGCAGTGTTTTAGAAATTATGGATGCAAAATTAACTGATTCTGGACTCTATTCCTGCAACGCTACCAATCCCATGGGAAGTGTTGTTAAAAACTACACCGTCAGGGTGATGGGTACTGACCTACTATTACTAGTACCTATATAAGACTTTTAAAATCACTTTTTCATTCTCATTTATACAGGACATTATATTCTTTTTCAGAAAGAGCGTAATACAATACGGTGTAATCCTAAGACGCTGACTCATATTACTTTATTATTGAGATATTTAGCTTTTGATCTACCCAGGAGTAGTCAACTTTTTTATACCTACCGCCCACTTTTGTATCTCTGTTGGTAGTAAAATTTTCTAAACGCCCACCGGTTCCACAGCAATGGTGATGTATAAAGTAGGGGAGTAACTTTACTTTATAAAATTTATAAAGCAGAGTTACAGCAAAACATATAATAATATTTACTTACCAAATACTTTATGTCAGACTTTCGCTAAGTTTGGCAGAATTAATCTTTATAAAACAACTTACTTTAGTTAAATCTATCTTTTTATTTATACTTTGCATAGTTCGTTTTGTTTGTTTGTATTGTTTCTTAAGAGGGGGCTCAAGAGAAGGAGATTGAAATATAATCTAGTATAAAAAGGACATCGGCGTCGTTAGGACGTTAATTTAAATCGATATTTTCGCAAAAATCACTAATCATCGGAGATTTTATTTAAAAAAAAAAAATATTATTGTTATTGGTATTGTCGGCCGTCTTACAAATTATTATTTGATAAACACCTGCAAGTGTCCGCCGATCAGAAAACAGGGCTGTCAAAATAATACTTGAATTAATATTTTTAAAAATATGTTAATTTCATCATAGTTTTTAATCAAAACCGTGCAAGTACATACTGATAACTTGGGTGGATATCGTAGCAAACATACTATTGATATATCTACGGGTATTTTATTATTATTACCTAATTCAAATTGAGCATAGGTTGATACACAAATACTATTATAGTACCCATTGGCGGCTTAATCCGGAAAAACCTAGCAGGTCAATTTTGAATATATTATTTTAATTTGCCTTTTGATTGTATACTGAAAAGACGTATTGCAAATTGACTTTTTATACATTATAGAATAAGTGCTAGAAATTGTTATAGGTCGGTACCTACTAACCCTTCAAAAAATGTCCGTTTTTCATAACGCCAACCCATCGTTAACCGAAATTGCACACAACGCATTATAATTTTTTGTAAATCAGGTCCACTTTTCTTTCTTTGCTTTTTGAAAAATCATCAATCACACGATTATAAAAATTGTCTATTTTTCCCACATATTTTTTTTCAATACTGAGCATTGCAAGAGCGGTCAGTCTATCCTGGCCCTATTGCGTAGAAAGGTTTTTATTCTTTTGAGAGTGGAAAAACATCTTTCACTTTCAACTGTTGTCATTGGTATGACGCAAATAAATTGGAGAACTTTGATCGACTCGGAAAATGTTTCGTTGAAATTATTGCTGAGTAAAAAATGTAGAAGAGAAACTGCACTAATAGCGCCATGCAAATCATCTCGTTGATAAAACACCAATAATTCATTTTTTAACTTGATTATGTTTATTTCTTCTAACAGTTTTACCAAATTTACTTGACGTGTGGGAAAATTATTTTTAAAATCAGTGTAATTTTCTTTATTGAACAAATCGGATATAATGAGATGATCGTTGGATGCAAATCGTGCTTCCATTTCCATTATAATTGTATCACAGACTTCAATTGCTACTGCGTGCGTACTAACTGCTTCACAAAAATGTTATAAATCACCAAAAACTCCTTATATATTATTAAAATAACCAAAGGCATTCGTCAAAACCTGTCAACGAATCCGAACCGCATACACAGTTGCGTCTTGAGACCAATTATCTAGTCAGTGTTATCATTCTGTTTCATTTAATTAGGTGAAAAAATCTTTTGTCTCACACTCGGGCATTGCCGATATTACAGTAATTCACGCACCGTTACAAGCTTCGATCTCGTATTTTGTGTTATATCGATCTCTGTCTTATGTATGAGAAACGAGAGAGAAAATTTTATAAAAATATTCAATTTGGGTCAATTTTCAGACTGCCGGCGAACACAATATTTTTGTTCGGGGAATTATCGCCCAAACAAAAAAAGCCCAATAGACTGGGTTGACACAATATCGCGCGCCCTATAATTTCAAATCCACCGATTATTATTAATATTATTATATATGACATTGCACATATTATTAATATTATTATGTCGATTGTAATGCCGGGTCCACACCAAAAACAAGTCGCGCGACAACTCGTTAAATTTTACGATAAGCATGATAATTATCGTAAAATTTCTTAAGCAATTATGATAATTATCGTAAAATTTAACGAGTTGTCGCGCGACTTGTTGCCGGTGTGGCCGCACTTTTAGGTATTTATTTTGGCAGGTCAATGACCGAATGACCTATAGAGGGAGCCGCCAGTGATAGTACCTATGTTTATGATTTTGAGAAAATAATACGATGGTATATAATCCATATCAATTATTTGAAAACATTACATTTGCATGTAGGTACATGTATAATATAGTGAAAAGGTCAGATACCTGTTTAATTGGCAAGATAACATCAAAATTTGTATATACTTACCTAAATGAAGAATGACATTCATGAGTGAGCACGGCTCAAAGCTTGGAAAATGTGTTTTTTTTTCCATTTGAAAATATTTTAATTGTGTATTATTTTATTACAAATTCATCAAACATTATATAACTAATAGAACATACTGTTTTTTTTTTCCATGAATAAAAAAGACTGGAAGGAACATATTGTGTCACGGCAATCAAGAAAGGCCGGAAAATATGGCCAATAATGCATGATACACAAACATAAAATACACAAAATTACCTATTTAAGTTTACCGCACACGTGCAGACCACGCGATATTTGTTTGCGCAAAGTCGTCGCTTTCCAAAATGGTGAATTTGGTTGCCAGTTTTTATGGCGATGAATCAGTATGTTCTTTCCTGTCTTTTTTTATTCGTAGGTTTGTTTACTATGTACACCAAGAAATTTCCATTTTTAAAATTGGAAATGAGTTTTGGAATATAATGCAACTGAAACTGAAAAAATTCTATCATGGGTGTTAACTTCTTGAATTAGTTGACCCCAGAAACAACAGGTCCATTCCACTACGTGAACCACAGTGGATATTATGCCGGGTCCACATTGGCAACATGTCGCCGGCAACCTTGTTAAGTTTTACGATAAGTATGATAATTATCGTAAAATTTATCGAGGTTGTCGCGCGACATGTTGCCAGTGTGAACCCGGCATTAGATGCACAAAACTTAAATAAAATATATTATAAATAAAATTTAAAAAGTACAAAATAATTAATTGCGTCGACAGCCCTGGCGTCATTTTTTATTTGCCCGCCAGTCGGATGGGTGAATAAAAAAGTAATGTGTATAGTGACTGTATGTTAATAATTATTTTTAGGCACTCATGATATAAATTATTTCGCCCATTGGATTTACATACAATAATGGTACTACCTACCACTTGTTTCACTAGTATAAAAGTGAAGTTGCGCAGGCAATAAAAAGTCACTTTCTTTTTATAATAGGCAGACACTAAATTCTACGTTTTAAAAAATATACATTAGAATTAAACAATACCTATTATTTTTAATACGTAGGTCCTAAACATTACAAATAAACACTATTCATTAGTAATCTTTTTTGGATAGCACATGAAATAAAAATGTAGGTAGATATGTATTTCAACATCCTTCGTATGTTTAGTTCTCGGACAATTTCAGGTTAAAAAGTTACTAATATATTATTAAGTTTATATCGTGGCTAACACATAATCAAAAAAGTTATTATATCCATCATATCAGTTCCAATACTTCCCACCAAAGAACTGATAAACATATTGAATTTAGTAACATTTATTAGAAAGTACTATTTTTTGGTCACCCCATAGCTTCACTTCACAAGCTTCACTTGGAGGGGGTTTATTGAGACAAACATTGGCGGCAACCTTTTTATATTAACTAGTAGACCAGTTATTATGGACCACATGTAAAAAAATCATATTTTCAATTCTCAAGGCCGATTCTGTAGAGCGTCCCCTTAAATGATGCAATGATTTTTTGGATGCTTTGTAGAAAGATGTTCTCGCAATCGACTTGGCTTTATTGCCTCATTGGATAATGTTTTATTTACAACAGATTCTATGAAACCCATCTTCAGATACTCTGGCAAATAGCCACGAGCGTATTTATTTTTTTGAGACATGGGCTCACAATATTTCACAATATTTTAAAAATTATAATGATTATAATGAAAATATTTCTAAAATCCCTAAAGCTGGAACACCCACTATTGTGCGGTAGGGACCAGGTTGACTACCCCTGATCTACCATGTACATGCTCCATCTAAATATAAGATGTTTTTCCACCCACATCTTTTGCATGCATGTACTTTACCAAGGTAGCTTAATCAATGATGTTCTGTTTTGTATTGTCTTATTAGACTGAAACAAGATTTTTTTATACATTCTTCATAATACAGATATTAATTAATTGATTAATCTTTTCATGTTCCACTTAGTAAAGCCTGTGCTGGAAAATGAAGTGAAGGACGCAGTGGTGCAGACCATCGAAGGTCAGCTGGTAGTGCTACCATGTTCCGTGTACGCTGTTCCCGCTCCCCAGGTCTCATGGATTTTTAATAAGGAAATCGTAACAACGTCTGATAGAAAGCAAATTGACTCCGAATACACTCTCCGGTAACTAACACATTCAATATCTTTAAATTCTTTATATATCATTCTCCGAAACATGATTGATTCGAAGTATTTTGTTTTTTCAAGGTTCGTGGCGAACTTGTCTGATTCGGGAGTTTACCAATGCGAAGCCATCAACAAGGCAGGAAATACAACCCAGGAATATGTTGTATTAGTTTTTGGTGAGAATGTTTCCCATATTAATCGAGTACGTGTTAATCTTGAGCAGTGGTGAAGGTTGTAAGCTGTTAAGATCTGACATAAATAATGCACACTAAACTTTGTCAATCAAACGTATTTGTTTTCATTGAACTAAGACTACAACGTGTAGATAGTGTTTGTTAGTTTTTAAATTTTAATTAAACCCTCAACCCCTCCCCTCGCCACTGTTCTTGAGAAGGTAAATAATCATGGGCGTTGCACCGTTCTGTGACAAGTGTGTGGCGCACACGGGCATCTAATAGAAGGAATGGCCATGAGTCACCTTTTGAATTTCCTTCTGCACTGGCCGCTTCTTGATTAAATGGTTTTCATGAGTGACTTATTCATTTTTAATGATTACCTTCAACTAGTCATTTCAACTATGAATTCTTAACATATTATTTTGTTAACAATACTTAGGGACATCCTTTTATTCAAAGTATCCATTATTAAATATGCCTTTATGTAGTTCATAATCGGTACTACATGGTGTTAACAATGTTATTGTTATTTTAGCTCATTTGCTTTTGTGAAAACATACATATGTGTGTGGTACATAATATCTTTCATTGACGAAGGGTGGAGGTAGACTGTTAAGATCCGCCATAAATGCTGTACCCTAAACTTCTAAACCCTAAACTAAAGTCAGCCATACGTATTTGTTTTCATAGAAATAAGACTACAATAATTCACAGATGGTGTTAGTTAGTCTTTAAAATTCAATTAAACCCTGTGAAACCAAGCCATAATAGATAATAGTCAAAAAATACTGATCTATCTATAAAATATCTAAAATTATGCAATTAAATCATACGTAACTTTGAATATTTTATAGATAGAATAATATTTTTTATCCATTATAGTTTTGTTTAGGCAGGGCTTAATTTAAAAAAATGAGCCAACAATATGTGTAATATGTATTCTTAATCCAACGAAAACAAATAAGTATGAATGAAAAAGTGTGCAAAATTTTGTCCTATCGCCCAAAATATACCGAAACTAATATGGTTTGGTTTAGGCAGGGTTTAATTGATTTTTAAAAACTAACCAATACCATCTGTAAATTGTAGTCTTAGTTCAATAAAAACGAATACGTATGACTAACAAAATTTAATGTGCACTATTTACGGCAGATCTTAACAGCCTACCTTCACCATTCGCCACTAATATCTATACATATCGATACCCTAGTTATATGGGAAAACAACTAAAAATTTCATGGTTTTGAGTTAATATTGCCATTTGATATCGAAACATCTTTCCTTTGCAATTCAGCAAAAAAAAATAATCATAAAATCAAATAATACTCTCTGAGATTAATCATTAATTAATTGGAATGTATGAAACTACAAAAACTGTTATATAAACCAGTGGTTCTGAACTCTAAGCTATCACTGGTTCTCAAAATAACTAAATTGTCACTTTTTATTTTTTGGACATTTAACGATGTCTCCATATAACCGATAACTCCATTTCTGGGTCGAAGGTAACTGCCCCTCTTGCAGCACCCCTTATTTCGTTGCTGGCAAACAATAATTATTAACATGATGCTTAATTTTCTATTTTCAGTTCCACCATCAATTTACCCGAAAGAGAATGAAATTTTCAAAACCAAAGAAGGCGCAGCAGTAGTATTGGACTGTCACGCGATTGGCTTTCCCAAACCAACGATAGTATGGCGTGTTAACGGACAGAGAATTACGGAGAATGGAACTGACATAGTGTGAGTTAGCTTGTGTACATTTGTCAGCTCATATCGACCTTATCATTATCAATAACCGAATGTGTTCGGGCACAATAGGATAATTTATAACAACCGATCTATGGTTCAATGGGTAAGACACTGGTTTCTTACAGGGGGCATCTGGATTCGATTCCCCCGTATCTGACCTATATAATGAAACAACAAAAATACTGCCTATCGACTGTGAAATTCCCATATCTGTAGTTATTTTAACAAAAATGATACAGCCATTTTAGTAATTTCCCGTATCTGAACACTGCAAAAATAAGCCTGTAGTAGCCCATATCTTGCCTCTAAGCTGTTGAGCTTGTTGGATGACGTGTGTTGAATTCAGCTTCAAAATATCACTTTTGAATTATTTAAAAGGTAAAACAGTAAGTAATATAATAAAGTTGGATGTTTATCTTTATAAACATATATCACATGTTATCATTATATTAGGCATTATGTGCTTTGCTTTACCACTTTTTACGTTACGGCTTATTGGCATGCTATGTAGTTACAACATGTCTGAAATATTAACAGTCTGATACGGGATATTAAATATTTAGTTTTTTTAGCTTCCTGCACAATTTGTAAAAAGTCACATGGCCTAATGTCAAGATATTGACATTAGGCCATCATTATATGGTTTTCTCAAAGTCTGGCTATTTCTGTGGTTTCTTCACCGCTTCTACTATACATGGCTTGTTGTAGTGATAAAAAAAATTGAAAAATATTGAAAAAAACCTTACCTAGAAGAAAGTGAAACTAATAAAACAAGCTATATCTACCAGTTTAAGTTGGCCAATGAATGAGGACACTACATGGCAACAATTGGCATATTATTCAGTATGTTTATCCTGTGATGAATTTAGTTCCAAATTCAAACAGCGGACAATATATTTTTAAAACTAATGATTAAATTAGCTCATTTCGCATTGCAGATTCATTCATAATTTAATAAACTGATACTACATACATACATTGGCCATTTCTTAAGCCATTAAGTGCTCAGCCGTAGTGGTTTGGCGGGCGCGGCACGGCGGCGTCTTGCGAAACTCAAACGTATAACCGTATGTGAAATGTTCGTAGACAGTGTCTTTTTTGGGGCATAATTCACACGGTTATACGTTTGAGTTTCGCAAGACGCCGCGGCGGCACGCCCGCCAAACCACTATGGCCGAGCACTAACACAAAACATTGTCGACTTGTACTGGATAGAAAAACATTCACTTTATATTCTAAGTGTAGCTATGTTATCTATTATAATCTAAATATAGCTCGTAAAAGAACAGGCCATGTCAATTATTGTACATAGATAGGTAGTTAAATACAATAAATCATCAATATTTAGAATATATAATTAAAAAATCGTGCGTCATAGACATGGCCCCCACATCCTGAAGCGGGCCCCAAGCCAGAATCTTTGGCGGGCCCCTCTACCTATTGCTAAGATTAAAGGTGGTCTGACGCTTTACAGTGGCGTTTTCTAAATGGTATTCGAGGTCAATTAAAATTCATTGTATTTTTAGCGATTTTGTAACACAACGAATTATGGAGTTGTTGATTATCAACATAAGATAACCAAAAATTGCATCGCACAACCATATATTTAAATGTGGTAATAACGCTGAAGTAAAATAGCGCTGCAGGCGACTTTTTTACTATTAGAGCAAATTTAAGATGTGTGTTTATCTCATTTATCTGGTCGACCCGCCACGCCAGGCCCCTAGGCTAAAGCCCTGTCAGTCCTCCCCTTGTGGAGGCCATGGTCATATATACATTAGCAAAACGTCAAAATAGCTGCCAAAGATGGTGACTATAAACATAATTTCATAGCCTTTTGCTTTGTTGTATCATATTATTCTTACTTTAGATTTACTACAAGTGCATTAACTTTGGTTGAATTTATTCCAGTTTGAATGATTCAGGGCGTCTAAACATCACAAACGTTTCAAGAAACAGTTCTGGTAAATTTATTTGCGAAGCGGAAAACAATGTAGGAGTCACACAGAAAATGTTCTACGTTGAAATGCACGGTGAGTACTTAAATCAACAACATGCCTGCATTAGTGTTACAGCTTCATCCGGCCACTCCGGAACCAGTGTGGATGTGCGTTGTAAATTTTCAATGCTGTTTCCTTTTTAGAACCTCCTGACATTTTACCTAGTGAACTGCCTGTGAACATTCAGCTGTTGAATGGTGAAGAAGAATACAACATTCCTTGCAAAGCCAGCGGGAACCCTGAGCCGTACATCACATGGCTTCATAATGGGAAATACATTATCAATGGTAAGGAATTGAAATATTAGTTTCCACGATGATGCTAACATCATAGTAGAATACAGTCGAATTCGGTTATTACGGTCACCAACAGCGGCGGCTCCTTTAATACCATGCAAGTGCAACGCACTGCCTGCAATTATTTGTTTTAACGTGAGGTTATTTTTTCCGTTGTACTCTATGTCGAAATTAGAACCAAATGGCAATTTATTTCAGCCGATAAACTCTTAAATGCAATAAATATAGGCAAAATAAAATTGGACGTAGCTCTATTTGTATCTCACTTTTTAATTTATTCCGCATAAGGCACATAATTCCGTGGCACTATCATGAGTTTACCAGATGCTACAGCATGGGAGACGCCCTTTTCAATATTGAACGTTCCCTCATTGGTTGAATTAAACACGCGCGAAATCAACCAAGCTTTAAATATTATGAAACACGGACTTGGCGCTTTTTGTAATAAATCGAGACTTAAAATATTTTTTTTCGTAGGGTTATGTCGCGTTTTGGAATTTATAGATCAATACATATTGTGTAAAATTATACAAAGAGTTATACAAGTGCGTATTTTGGACTTATCTCTTTTTGGAATTAGACGCCTCACATATCCAATAACTTGCGATCAGCCATTTATTGACGTATGCAACAATTAAATATTGTGCTAACTGTAAATTATTCGACTGTTGTGTCGTTACAATCTCACAGCATTTGCACATTGCATTCCAGTCTGTTGCTTTTATTCCTTACTTTATAAGGTAATTTCTATGTGCATTAGTGTCTATATAGCAATGCATGCAGTTCGACTGGCTTTTGCTGACAAGGTTTGGGTTGTTGACCTACATACTTATCTTCTCCTCAAGATACTCATCCGATGGCCCCCACATCTTAAAGCGGGCCCCCAGGCCAGGATCTTTAGCGGGCCCCCCCATCCATCGCTAGGGTTAAATGTATTGGGACACTCAACAGAATAGTTTTCTAAATGTTGTTTCACGTAAGATCAAGGGTGTTCGGGTATCTTTATCGATTTTTTTGTATTGTTGAATAAATACACATGAATTATGAAGTCGCATTACACAACTAGATATTTTAAAATATTAATATTCTCCAAGTAAAATAGCGGTGCAGGCGAATTTTTTTCCCATTGCAAATCTGTGATGTGTGTTTATCTCACTTATTAGGTCGACCCATCACCCCGGGCCCCCAGGCTAGAGCCCTGTCAGTCCCCGCCTTGTGGGGGCCATGACTCATCCAAACGACACTCTTAACAGTTTTAGTTCCAATTAACTAATGTTCAATTTCCAATACTGTTTTCAGCATACACAAGCTTTGTGTTCCAAAGCAGATATTGCTTTAAGCCAGGGATGGTGAACCTTTTTACGTATGCATGCCAAAATTTCTCAAATAATATTTTTCAACTGTCTTACGTGCCGAGAAGTTATGGGGAAAAAATAGTTTTTAAAAATTCTATTTAAAAAATGATGATATTTTAGATACCACTCAGAAGCTTTATTATTTTTTTAAATTACATCATACATTTCGGTCCACCAATTTTGAAACTGTCTGCCTGAATTATTACTACTAAATTTCACCAAGTTTTTGTTTCTTATTTGGTGCAGTAATTTTTTGTGGGTATAAATGAAATTTGTTGTTAATGTATTAATAAGTTTGGTTATTTACGCATAAATTGACACCAGAATTGCTCCAATCAGATGAGGCATTCTCTCGCAACAGTGGTCTCAAGCATTGTAAATCGATCAAAATCAAACGTTCGTGGCGTGGCTTCCCCTTCCACCTGATGAGGTTAATGCGATAATATTATACGTGATGCATAAAGTATAAGGACCGACCTCTGCAATTGTATATTTATATTAAATGTAATACATATTCTTGAAGAGTATTTGCCTGCTATTTTTTATACAATGCAATCTGTCATTTATTATTATTATAGGTATATTTTTTCTCTTCAAAATAAAACATTCGCGTGCCATGTAAAATCATCTCGCTTGCCATAGGCTCGCCACCACTGCTCTAAGCTGTACCTACATTTCTAAACACAAACACAAGTTTTTAATAAGCTTTTACAGTGCACACCATGATTTTTTGCATACATATGAAACACGAGAATAGAGGGAATATTGGTTCATTTCAAATTATAGGATTATGAAGAATTACGAATTAATGCCTATATGTGATCAATAATTTATTTCAGATCTGCACGTAAGAGTCCAAGCGGATGGAACTTTGACTTTGCGACACGTTACCGAAGCTTTGAGCGGGAAATACACTTGTCAAGCTGCCAACACTGAAGGCTCACTAGAGATTGATTACACACTAAAAGTCATAGGTAAGAAACAAAGAGTTTACACTACAACTAGAAAACGCAGTTTTTAATTATTATTAATATCAGCCATCTTTGCTGGCCTGTTTTGATATTCCATGCTATGAACGAAATGTATGACATATCGTCGTTGAAACTGGAAAATTGTCCTCCAACTCCAAAAACGCTATTTTACAGGAGAGACAAAAAACAGTATGGTTTCGTATACAAATATACGGTTACGGAATTAAATCATCCACCATTTAACAATTTTACAATTTTTTTGGAATCATATCATTTGCAAGATGGTTAGATATTTCTTTTATTTTGTTAACTGTCAATTCATGGTGGAACTGCATTGTATTGTTGTTTTAATTTAATAAAACGCATTTTTTTTTGTAGTAGGTACTTATTTCACTTTTAATCAATAGATTAGGACCGGTTTCGTCCGCCTCAGAGGGACATTTCCAACTTGAGAGATTTAAACTTCAAATTGATTTGAAAATGTCCCTCTGAGGCGGACGAAACCGGTCCTAATCTATTGATTAAAAGTGGAATTAGTACTACAAAAAAAATTGCGTTTCATTAAATTAAAACAACAATGGTTAGATATTAACGGCCACTAGATCAAAGTCAATTTCCGATTAAAACGCAGTTACACATTTTTCTAGTATCAACGACGAATTATGCATAACATTTATATTTATCAAATCTATTTAAATAATATTGTTTCTTATGCAATAGTGACATATTGAGATATCACTTGACGATTTGCCATAATTCTTTCTAGTTTAAAGAATTATCAATTTAACAAACCCACATACATTGTATTGTTTCGTAGTGGCTATGATAATTAACATCAATTATATGAAGTACAGTACCTTTAGCATAGTGGTCCATGTGTGAGGGCGCGAAACCCGGGAGATGCAGGTTCGATTTCTGCGTGGTGGGTGTCTTGCTTTTTTAAAAAAGATTTTTTCTATTGGTTTGAATATATTTTCTCAGAAGTGTTTTCAAAAATTATGTATGTTCAATAATTAGAATGTTACATTCTTAAATCTTGTGAATTATTCATTAATTAATTAAAAACATCAATTATTTTTATATATCGACAGCACTCCCGACGTTGATTGAAACAGAAGAACATTTGAAGACAGTTGTAGCGGCTGAAGGAACTGAAGCCGTTTTGGAATGCCCTCTCAAATCTACACTGGTCTTGCCAAATATTCAATGGTATAAGGTAATTTTGGGATGTTAAAGCTTTATTGTTAAGCCCACTACAGATATATGCGTTGATTTGAAAACCGTATTTTAATTCAGTTTTTGTTTAGTTCTTGAAAATGTCTCCACTTCTATATATATATATCAATCAAGACATCTTAGTGAGTTGGTTTTAAATGTGCATATTATTTACCGTCGGCGTGCAGTGACCTTTTCTTGTTAAGAATCTGTTGGAAAAAATCATACATAACCACTATTTGGCACATATTATCTACGATGGTCGCGCGGCTTAAGCATTGTGGGTCTCAGGTTCCAATCCTAGGTTTGCCAAGTAGGCATATTGTTTTTTAATTTGTGTATGAGTCAGAGTATGGACCTAATAGGTTGAGCAAGTGGCTGACATCCATTTCTCGTGAAAACAAAATCTTTTAATACAAACCTCTACTCTGCGGAGGCTCATATGATCTTATTAGGATCGGACATGGCCGAAGAAAGAAAGAATCTACTTGGGGTTTTATAATTGATTAAATCTTCGCGGACAGTCGATGAGGTAGTATGGTATGCAGTACTTGCTGGGCCGCATAAAATCATCCCAGCGGTCTCATGCAGACCACAGGATGCTCAGCAATGCTTTACACAAAGAGCAATACTTTATTTATTAATTCTACGAATGTTCTGCATCTCCGACATCTATGGACTGAATACCACTCATATAATCAACCTATTTAATTTAATTTATTTTATTGACACCTTTTTAACGATGCTTTGTACTGTAATTCAATATTATGCTGATCAATGATGTTTGATTTATTGTTGCGCTCATGGAGATGCTCTTACAAACAACAATCGTACATTGCCCACCTTCATTTTAGGCAAACTTGCATAATAGCAATGTAAAATTTTATTTGCTGAAAACCACTCTATAATAATCAGCCGATACCTCAATTCCTGCATACCATTTAAAGCTAGTACTAGTAAAATCTACAAATATCAGATTAGATATTCAGCTTTTAAGTTAAAAATAATTCTCCTGCAAAATAACACTTTTGTGACATTTACCACTTCTCCTTTTGACAATGGATATAGTAAATCAATGATTTTTGGTATTAACTAAAGAACACTACAAATTCGAGGGCTTAGTGTCAAACAACACTATCTACAAAAGTGCAACTTTACAGGAGAGCCAAAAATCGTTATTTTAGATTCTTGTAACTCAACAAGGGAAATGTTTATTTAAAACCTAATGTTAATATTTTATAATTTATTGTGTATTGTACATTTATCTTGCTTATGATGATGTTAAAATTTATAGGGATAGTTTTTAAAAAATATGAAAACAAGGGTAACTTATGTAGTTAGCGTTAAACTTTACTGACGCTTTAATAAGAAATTAGAAAAGATTGACATAATGTTGTTTGACTATCATGTAGCCGTAAATGTAAAATAACGTTATCTCAAAAAAAAAAAAAAAAAAACACTTTTTTGTAGATAACGTTGTCTGACTTTAAGCACTCGAATTATTGTTGATGTTATGTAGTCTATTTTGACATTTATCAATTTGAATGTTACAAAATTCAATTTACGACATTTCCTTACCGTACTTTGAAAAGGTTCTAACTGACATTTTGGCCTAAAATGACTTTTTGGTGGGAAAAGGTTCCATTATCCATATTCTATCATATACGTTCATTTCAGAGTCATCTATTGTCAAATATGGAAATTAGCAGTATGCCGGAGTTCTATCTACATGTCTTTTTATATTGAAAATATGACCATTCCAAATTTCAAACGCTCATAGCTCAAAACATGGTCAAGTGCAATTAGAACCTTTTCAAAGTAAGGTAACGAATTTTGTTTTAGAAAGAACAATATTGTAGCTGTTAGTATATTAGCGATCAAATATCTATTTTTAAATGTATAAAATTATTCGACCGCAATAATAATTTCTCAGCGACTCATATAACGGTAAACAAGTTTACTGTTTAGCTGGATCAGCAGATTGATTGGCGATATGAAATACGGTATCGCAATGGTGGTGTATCGCAATCCACAGTGGTGACACTAGCAGTAGTGACCCAACAATATCATTTATAATGTTTTTCGGTTTATTTCTTTACTGTGTCTTAAGCGTCGATGACATTGAGCTACTTTACAAGATGGTATTCAGCGAGAAAGCGGGCAAGTCAGCTAGTGCGATTGTGATGATGACACACAATAATTTCCACTCGTCAGAAGCCAACAAGCTAGCGAGTTGAAACCCTCATTTCTGGTACTATTTGACAGGACGTATTGCGCAGATCAGCCCACACGCCAGCGAATAATGAGTAAAGTAGCCCGGCTTTCAACTTTTCTCGGTAGATTGTTTACAATCTGCTTGTTAGCTAGTTCGATGATGACACTGGGCGAGTTTACAAGCAGATTGTAAATTCGCTGGCTTGTAGCTTATAAAGTAGCTCCATGTCATTGATGCTTTAGGGTAAAATAAAAATAAAGGTAAATGATATGCATGGATTTACTGCTGACAGTACGTATTATCGCGGCAATAACAAGAAAATGTATATGTAACCATGTATTATCCTGCAGTTGCAAGATTGCATGCATGAATCAAAAAATTTCGGAGGCTTCTGAATTTTCATGCGACAGTTGATAATTTTTCGATCTGCGCCTGCGCACGATAGTGGCGAACCTGCCGGCAAAAAAACGAACATGAACGAATTTTGAGGTTAACCGATTTTCACAAGGTACCTATCAAATAGTACCATAAAATGATAACATCGAGTCTCGCTCACTCTTGAAGAATGAGATTGGAGAGACAGTCAGGACTTTTACATGTAAACAGTTATTGTCACGATACCTAGTTTAGTTTAAAATACACACAATTGCTGCCTGTAAATCCATGCACGTGTACAACCGCTAATAGTTTAAAATGCAGACACTGCCACTTACTGCACCATGGGTGTAAGTAAAATAAAAGCCTGTCATTATGTATAAAATTAAATCATTTTTTCAAAATCTTTTAAGCATATTTCAAACCAATATGCATGTGCCTCCAAACAAATTATACAATGTTTTGTAAACTTTCGCTGCTACAAAAAAAATTCACCTGTACAATAATTTCTTTGAAACTCAACGCATGTTACATAAATGTAGTTTTGATAGTCCATAATATCGTCACTGTTCTGGCAGAAGACACTAATTCGAAAAAATGACATATTGAGTTAGTACCAAAATGTTCCTTATCAAAGTCAAATTACTCAAAACTAGTATTCTCCAGTTAGTGTGTTCTGCTAGAACAGAGACGAATATACTTTTGAACTAAAATTTTACTAGGCTTTAGTATTATCATATTTCAGTACAATATTTAATTATGTTTTTTAAATAGGTAATCGTGTTTTATATATTTCAGGGAGCTGACTTGATCGAGGACAACCAAAACCAACTGAGTTTAAAATTTGCAAATGTCTCTAGACACAACGCTTCCGAATATTCCTGTTTAGCTACAAACGACATTGGTAAAGTATCAGCCATAATAAAATTAGTCGTACACTGGCCGCCATCTTTTATTGAATTGTCTAACGATACGGAACTACTGCATCTATTGGAAGGAGACCCGATGAAGTTAGTTTGCAATGTCGACGCATATCCAGAGGCAGATGTGAGTATATTCTACTATTTTATCATAATAACTGTCGTATTCTCTTCTAGTTTGTTAAAAGATACAACGGCTAAATCATCTGGGTCACAATACTTAGTCATGAAGTCCCAACAGAGAAGACTGTGAACTCAAATGCATCCTTTATAGTTTTTGAATTATTCATAATCAACAAATATATCCGAGTACAAGGCCAATTATATTGCATTTAAAAAATTTGTGTCGTCTTATTTCGGACGTGAAGATCTCTTCACATAGTTTTTGTATGTCAGTATTATTTAACTTGGTTTTTGTATTACAGTATAACCTCGTTTTTACGTGCCCGGTATTCACGTTTTCCCGGCAATTGCGTGTAATTTTTTCGGTCCCGATGTATTTCAGTACATTTAATACCCGCATTTACGTTTTTCTTTGCTTTTGGATGCCGCGCTGCGAGTCTCTGATATTGACCGATTTACAATCATTTTACAATATTTGAAACCACTGTAATGAGAGAATTCCTCATCTGATCGGAGTAATTCTTTCGTCAATTTGTGCGTGAAGAACTAAACTAAGTAATACCCAAGAACTCAATTATATTTTTTGAACTTTTTATTTTTTTCCTATGAAAAACTGCTCGGCACGTCAGAAAGTCAAAAAATAATATATGGGAAATTTTGGCATGTGTTTGTAAAAAGGTTCGCCAACCCTGACATACGTCCTCGTAATACGCTTGATTAAGACCGAGTGTGGTGCGGGGTGGTTTGGTTTGGAGGGGTCTATTTGCGTTATTCATAAAAGTAACTAAGTGTAAACAGTTTTTTCTTTATAATTTAATAGGCTTGTGTTATTTGAAAATAATTGTTTCCTGTCTTCTCAGGTGCAATGGATGAAAGACTTAACTACAATAGGGGAGGTGTCACCTATGCTAAAAAGAAATTATGTAAAAACTCACCATGCCGGAGTACATGTGTGCGTTGCCACAAATCCTCTGGGCCAAGCGAGCAAAAAGTTTATGGTACACGTATCAGGTGAGACAGCTTTCCTCAAAATCTAACATTATCTTATCAGGATATCAGCATTACTTTTTCGTCCTTCATTAAAATTTTTTTTAAAAATGTTCAATTGGGTTCATACTTTTTTAAAATTTATGCTATTCTTCTCAAATGTAAAATAGGATAACGTGTAGAGCTTCTAGAGTTTTGAATTTGTTGTAAGATTGAATAAAAAATAAAAAAATTTTCAACTTAATTTGTTTTCTAGAATAATTGGTTTTCGTTATCGAAAAGTGTATAATAATCGTACTTATATTTGTTTGGTTTTACATTTCACATCCTAATTTCTATTGTACATTTCAATAAATTCATCACACATAGTATAGTAAACTCTAAAAACAAAACTATCACAATAATAAGAATTTTGATTTCCATCTATAGAACATGTCAACCCTAGCCACTGCCAAACGTTTGTATGAAAAAGTAATAAATAGTCTAGGCAACTTTACCTAAGGACGCATTAGCTTGTTGTGTTCGTGATATAGTGTTATTTTGTGATAATGTTGAATGTACATGTCGCCAACTTTACCTAAATTATGAATATGACTCTATTTTCTTTCAATTCAACTTTGATAGGTAAAGTTGCCAAAGCCTTGGCAACTTTATTTCCAGTTTCCAGTGGCAACTATTATCAGTTATATTTTTTTCTCAATTATGTATTAATCCTTATAATATAGTCATTATTTGAATCTAAAATATATTTTTCATGCTCATAAATAAAAAATATTCGACTAATGTTGTGTGACACCCACGGTGGCCGCACGGCTTAAGCGTTGGACTATAAAGCCCCGGGTCCCAGGTTCGAATCCTGGGTTTGGCAAGTACACATATTGTTTTTCAATTTGTGTGTGTCAGGGTATGGACCTAATAGGTTGAGCGAGTGGCTGACATCCATTTCTCGTAAGAAACAAAATCTGTCAATACAAACATCCACTCTGTGGAGGCCCATATGATCCTATGATCCCATATGATCTAAAAAAAAAAAGTCAGTTTTTGACATATTAACATTTTTACAAAAAAAATGGTAAAGTTGCCATAGTTGACGGTAGCTTTTTGTCAGAAACAATATACACATATAGACCAATTTCTATGTCAAGTATTCTACAACACAGCGCTGCATGCTCTGATACTGTTACGTCACATGCTCTTTACACGTGTTTACCTAGCGGATACTCTATCTTTGGCACTATTGAGAGGAATTAAAAACTTTTTTCAGTTTTTCCTCCTCACGATCTTATATGTACATTCAAAATAATGTTCATCGTCAGTTTCCGTAAAGCTTTAGGTATACACGCCAAATGATGGGCACAGGGAATGTAGTGGTGTATGTGGTGAAATTAATTGCGGGGGGAAGGTTATAGTTCCAGAAACAACCGTAATGACATAGAAAACTTGATATAGAAGTCACACTGTAGCATGACAATTAAACAGCAATTATAATTGAATGTATTATATTTGTTTTCACTAGCTATTCCTAAAATCGATGGGCCAGAATTGGAGAATCTGGAAGTGAGAGTTGGGCAAGCGATGAAACTAGATTGCTACGCCAAAGGATTTCCTAAGCCGGAAATTACCTGGACCGGAAAGTGGGTAATCGGTATTTTTAATAACATTTAAAAATACTTTCTCTCAAATGTTCATTTTCATTTTTCTATCGTGCGTGCGAATCATAAACTTATTTGAAAAGTAAATCATGAATAAAATAGAAAACCATTTTTTACATAGATAAAACTCGCCAAAGTATTATGCTGTGAACAATGACATATTAAATGTGAAAGAAGGAACCTACCCAACAGCACATTTTTACACTCGTATATCGTAGCCACAAATTTGGCATGAGTGAATACACAAAAGCATTTTAAAATCATCAAAGATGCAGTGGTCAATGGATTTAAGCCACAAAACTCTTTTGACTACATTTCAATATTCAGTTGTCAAGAGATATAACACACGTAACTCCTAAGATACATACTATTTTTTTAGTTATTTGTACAAAATAATAAAAAGGTAACACCACAAAGTATATTCTATGTTCAAAGTTTCACCGTTATATCTTTAAAAACAAAAAAGTTCAATAAAAACATGTTACTTTTTTTGTCACACAAAATCTTTGGGCGCCTGTTTCTCAGCATTATGATTTTGTGGACTGGCTCCCTTGACATTTATGGCGACGATATTTTAAAACTAAAAAAATATGACGGCATTTATCCTGTATGATAGATGTACAGACCTACAAACTTATCTGTAAAATGGCCAAAAATGGAACTATAAACTACCATAGGACGCCATTTTGAAAATTGCATTCATTTCATTGTCAGATTTTGTCCAGTTACAAGTCTTGATTGGGTAGTTTTCGACAGTGGCTCCCCCATCCCATTCTTCAGATAATTTTGTAGGTCTGTAATAAAATGTTGGTTATTGTTTTTTCTTTTTATTAGCAGCACTCTATGCTTCTTTATTTCGAATATCACCCACCTAATATTTCATCAAATTCTAATAAATTTGACTTTTCAGACTCTATTGACAATGTAGTAAACATAATAATATGTATTAATGTTGACAAAATTGTATTCTGTTCTCAGAGGAATAATATAAAGAGAATGGCTATTGTTCGGCAAAACGAAGCCGTGTTTCTCGCGTATAACGCACAGTAGAACCTTAATTTTATTATTATTTACTTAACTATGAAACGTTATACCACCATGTTGCTTCTTAGTACGGCTACCAAATTTGAACACAATACAGTAAAACATATTTTCTACCAAATTAACTAAAAATAATTACCGTAAAACGGGGTGAATAGGAATGACGTGAATAGGAACATTTCCCGGTAAAAAGATTCAGAGTGGTGCAATTGCCAAAATGCTATGCATTCCAATATGTATGTTATTTGACAGATAATTTATTTTTCTGCCATTAGGAAACTCCGATAGGACAGGAAACTTGACCGTTTGTTATTCATCAGACATGAAAAACTTTGTTGCGATTCGCATGTTTTGCATGTCTGAAAAGCTTTGTCCAAATGAACTCACCCCAATTAAATAGGTACCTAATTTTGTTCCAGCTAATCCACTGATTAAAGAAATAATACAGCTTCTGTTTTCTAAATAAATATTTCTTTATTTAATCATATTTTAATAAAATTTTCGGTTTTTCCCTCCCCGTTCTTATTGACCTCGTTTCGCTGGTCAATAGGAACAGACCATCATTTCGGGAAAATATCGATGACGAGTGAATATTGAGTGTTCCCATTCACCAAACCATACTGATGAATCGCAGACACAACTTTTGGCAAGCAAATTTAGCTTTTCAGTCATACAGCGTAGGGTTTAAATTAAATATGAAATCTGAATACGTTCCTAATCACACCATTTTACGGTACCAGTAACTTTATATTTAACACAAAAACAATAAATTTCAGCAACACGTGCTCGCAGTTTTTAAATGAATGTAATCATTCAAATCAATATTTAATTCAGCCGTAGAAATTCTATCTTACTCTAACGCATATTGCGGAGATATAAGCGTGAATGCTTTCTCATTTGCACTTATGAGTCGTTTTGTTCAGGTCTTGATTCTGTGAAATATTTTAAATTTGTGGAAATCTGAAAAAAGACTTTTTCTTATGTCGATTGATTTCTCCTTCAGCCTATGCAAAGGCAAATTATAGGTCGTAAGCTATCTTCAGATCTAAGTAAATTCAAGCTTGCTTGTCACGGTGCAATAACACGATCATCTGTCATGATATCCTTGCAGTATGTAAATTGAACATCAGAACATGATAACTTTCGAAAACTGCTGGTGTTCAGTATCATGATTTTAATTTCTCAAACAAAACCAATATTATTCATAAAAAAAACTTGTTTCGCTTGATAACCTTACATGAAATCATTCACAGAGTCGCTCCAGACTGGTCAATCATCGGAGACGGCAGATTGTTAAAGACTTACAAGGTGACAAATGATTCTGGAGGATTTTTCTCCTGCAACGCAACCAATAAAGCGGGCTTTGCTGTGAAAAAATTCAATGTGACAGTTCTTGAATCGCCAGCCATTCCTACAGTTACGGTATTCTCAAACGATACAGAAACAACAGTTGATGCGACAGGAAGTGTTTCCGTTAAGGTACACAAATAATTAATGATTGCTAAATTATTTTTTTTATTCGACGAATAATTCACAAGATTTGAGAATATTTGACATACATAATTTAAAAACATCCCAGAAGTATAACTACTAGAAAAAAATCAGCCATATTTACTAGAAATTTTTGAGACTCCTTTACTTGAGGTTGTATGGATACTATCTGTGGCTTTATCCATCTGGCTTTACATTACAAGACAAAGCCCAACATTTTTAGTGCCTTTTACAAATGGTATGCATATGACCACTAAATGTCAGGTTACTGTCAAACATAATGCCAAGATCCCTTACAGATGATATTCGCAAGAGAACTCTGCTATGCATTGAATACTGGAAAAACAATACTCGTGAGGCTTTAGTAAACGATAAAATACATAGACTTTAGTCTTAAATGGATTAACATGATTAATAAAGAAACTTCACAGGTCTCCAAAACTAATGAAGACGGCCAAAATACAATAGTAATAATTGAAATGAGGCGTCTAATTACAAAAAGCGACAAGTCCACAATTCAATATTTTCAGGATACAACGTTTTTATGTTTCAAGCTTCAATTATTTGTATTAACATGAGATTATTTTTTCCGTTGTATTCTATGTCGAAATTAGAACCAAATGGCAATTTGTTTCAGCCGATAAATTCTTAAATGTAATAAATATATGCAAAATAAAATTGGACGTAGCGCTATTTGTATCTCACTTTTAAATTTATTCCGCATAAGGCACACATTTCCGTGGCACTGTCATGAGTTTACCAGATGCTACAGCATGGGAGACGCCCTTTTTAATATTGAACGTACCCTTATTGGTTGACTTAAACACGAGCCAAATCAACCAAGCTTTAAATATTATGAAACACGGACTTGGCGCTTTTTGTAATAAATCGAAACTTATAATATTTTTTTTCGTAGGGTTATGTCGCGTTTTGGAATTTATAGATCAATACATGTTGTGTAAAATTATACAAAGAATACATGCATATTTTTTTGACCAAATGTGGACTTATTGCTTTTTGGAATTAGACGCCTCAAATCACAAATCAATAAACATTTATTTTGTATATTTTCTTAATTATTATGTTTCAGGAGAAATCAAACACAACTATAAGATGCAATTCGCTTGGTAATCCCCAACCATCAGTTATATGGATCCGAAATGGGATGGGACTGGTCATCAATGATTCCGGATCTGTCAACATTACGGAATACAACTTTGCTGAAATCAATATACGAGACTCGGGCAAATACACATGTTTGGCTAAAAACAAAGCTGGTACCGAAGAGTTTGACTTGAACATTGAAGTTTTAGGTAAGGAACCAATAAGAGTAAATTTTCCATCAAAAACAAATTTACAACTTGCTGTACAGTAGCTTAATTTTCACATAACAGAGAGGACATAACTTGATTGGATTTATATTAACTGCGGAGAAGTTTACTATAACTGAAATTCAAAACATATGATATTTTAGCTAATCGTATTATTATATTATTAATTTTGGATATTTACTAGATAGAATAATATTTTTTATCTATTATAGTTTGGTGAGGCAGGGTTTAATGAATTTAAAAAAAATAACCAACAACATTGTATAATATTATGTATTTCTAATTCAACAAAATCAAATAAGTATGAATGAAAATGTTTGTACAATCTTGTGGTATCGCCCAAAATATACCAAAACTATTATGGTTTGGTTTAGGCTGGGTTTAATTGATTTATAAAAACTAACCAACACCATCTGTAAATTGTAGTCTTAGTTCAATAAAAACAAATTAAACACGCATGACTAACAAAGTTTAATGTGCACTCTTTATGTTCGCCACTGCTGGGTGTATATCACTAAATTCAAAATATGGGCATGAGGAATAAATTTGGAAAAGTGTGGTATTCTGCAATTGAAGCGACGAGAAGCTATAAGCTAGAAGTAAATGTGGGATAAAAAAGGTAAATTGTGTCAACCCTGCCCCCTCCCGCGAGGTGAGAACTTTCACAAGAATGCTATTTCGTTTCAGTACCGCCCGACATAATATTCAATGAGACTCCCAATGACATTCACGTCCTTCTTCGTCCTGATTTAAAAAAGAGGAAAAGGAAACAAATGGAAACGTTGGCAAGTCAGCCAATCACATTTAACTGCCGGGCTTACGGAAAGCCAGTGCCGAGTATCTACTGGTTCAAAGACAAACAGTACATGGGATTCTATGAAACCAATATGATGACACACGAGGATGGGCAGGTGCTGCATATAAAGAAAGTATCCGTTGGGCATGCAGGGAACTATACCTGCGTGGCCAAGAATAGTGTCGGTGAAGATAAAATGGACTTCCTACTGGATGTTTACAGTGAGTATAGTACTAATGGAAACCATTAAATTATATCACATTAATTTTATTATAGTGTAATTTGTATACGTCAATATAATTTGTCATACAAACCTGAAATTCGTTTGTAAATAATATTATCTGAATAAAATCACTTTCCTTTTTATAGCTTCGGCATTCATTCAGTAAAGTTGTTATCAAATTGAGATGCATGTCACGCTGTCACGGCGACAAATTTTATATATGGTTTCGTCATTTTGCAGAATATTTTGAACGATCACCACCTCTCTAAATTCAATTACAGAGAGTGCCAACTCTAATGTATTAGTATTTTGAATTACATATTATTAATTATTCATGCTAATTTCAATTAATTTTAACAGTTTCTACGTGTGCGTACGTTAAAATTACTTGCTATATTATATCCATAGATAATATTTTGAACAGAACCCAACCTGCAGACCATAGGTAATAGACAATATTCTTATAGAAAATAAATAGTGCCAACCACTAAAAACAAAAAACGTGATTTTGACAAGATTCGAAAAAATGAGTACCTTGGTATCAAAGTGGGACATAAGCCATTTACAAAATTTTACAGGAGACTCACAAACATGTGTGAAAAGTGTCCGTTTTTCATATAACATATCAACTTTAAGCTCAAAATTCTCTATGAAAACTACCGTTTTTGATACTTTTGGTGGATTTTTTGAAAAGAGCATCACTTGCACTAACCGTAATCAATTAAAACATGAATTTAGTGGGAGGTGGCGTTTGTCCCACTTTGATACCAAGGTACTCAAATGTAGAAATAGATTATGATAAAAATGTTCAAAACGTCATGCAGTGCGGTTCAACATGAGATGACCTCATTGTTGTTTTGGTGATTTCGGCAGATTTTGCCAACTGATAATGTTCGTTTAAAAGTTCAAAATGGGCTACGGGATGGGACTATCAGTCTGATAACACCAAGAAAAACGATATTGCACACTTTTTTCCTATAGCGGTAGCTTACTGTGACGTCATGTGATAGATAGTCCGCGACATGCACCGTCATATATGTTGCGCTTGTCACTTTTGGCACTACATTTCAAAATAAGATATCAGATATTCATTGTCATATAATTTTCCACCTATAATTCGTGTTACATAATTCGAAATTCGAAATTGTTTTTGACACTGCAACCATGATATTGAATAATTTTTCATTCCAGTGAGTCCATTTGTTGAACAGCAGCGAGATCAAAGCTTGTTTTTGTCGGCTAAGAAAGGTCAAGATGTCTACCTGGAATGCCCAGTGAACGGTAGCCCTAAGCCCGCAGTCAGATGGTTGAAACATCCTTACACAGAGATACTTGAAGGATTGTATCCTGAAATCACAATAAATGACGATAACAGCACATTGGTAAATACTCTGATTGTTTCTTTTGACACTTCTTATCACTCCAGCCTTTAACTGCAGACTCAAATTAGCTATAATTTATGGTCAATTTGCCATTTATCGCGATTAGTGAAAGAGTTTTCCACCTCGGCTATAGGCGTAAATCATTTCGAGCAGCTCAACTCAGCTTTTACCAGTGGACTGTATTTGAAGGTAATGCTGGATGGTGGATTACGTATCTAGGGGAGAGAGTTTACACAGGAATACCAGGCACTGACCTTTGATGTTGAGAGGGCTGGCGCGCACTGGACCGGTTCGGGGGTCACGCACTCACGCACTGGTAAACGATACATACACTTTTGGATGGATGATATTGTATATATATATATATAGGTTGATGAATGATGATGATACGTTCAGAATATATGATATAGACGCGACATTCACTCAAACCGTAACAAACTTAGTGCAACGAAGGTCGAACAGATATGTTTTGAATCACTCGGTAGTTAACGTAGCCCGGCAACACGCACCCGTTCGTATTCTTGAGCTGACTCACGCACGACGGCTCTTGATGTAACTTTGTAGGTAACGACGGTAAAGTTATAACAAACTCGCTCACATCCGCTTGCTGCATATCACTTGAGCTAACTGCCTTATTCGCCATCGCGGTCGTTTTATGACCCGTAATTGCTCATCGTCTGGTATTGTGACAATAATAAATAAGGGGATTTGAGTAGGTGGGGACTAAGAATGACTGCGACCGCAATTTGGCCCAATCACTAAGACTCCACAGTCCACAGGTGGTATAAAGGTGGACAAGTTACGAAGGTTTTTCAGTTTACACCGATAGAGGCTATTTAAAGGTTGATACCACCTAAGCCACTTGCCTACCTTTTTTGTTATTGGTCATATCGATTAAAAATTTTCACTAATCAATTATGCTAGGTCGGATCCACTTCCACTTCCAATAAATATTTAAAAAAATGTATGAAAACATGAATAGTGCAGGAGGGTCTGATTTTTGTGTGCTTTGAATAATGCCTTGTAAGCCCCTCGCGAAATCCACACCTTCCCACATTGCTTCCTATGGGTTTTCTCACTAATAGAGCTGATAAATTTGACAAAGAATAAAATTTCCGGTACAATTTTTTTTTCTTACTATCTTTCAGGTGATAAAAAATGTAACCGTAGCCAATAATGGAAACTACTCTTGTATTGCCAGCAATTTAGTTGGAAGCACAGAAGTCCTGTACACTGTGGAGGTGATTGAAATTCCCACCATCGTAAATGATCCACTGGACGATAAACAAAGTATTGTCAATGCCAACGGAACTGTTTTCGCAAAGATAAGAAGAGGATTTCAACTTATGTGCAATGCAGTGGCACATCCAGAACCTGATATCATTTGGTTTAAGGTAACTAACTACACATAGATACTTGTACTCGCTGGAGTGCCGACAGAGTGTTAATCTCTTAAGCTATGGGTTACTGATTTGAATTCTGCATCTGATAAATTTACCTCTTATTTTTTAGTTTTGTATTTGATCTGAAACAAGGACTCCGGTTATTGGATACACGTCGCTTCTGAATGATATTTGGCAGCATTGATTTTACTCTATGAATTGTGACAGAAATTTAACTAGAATTTTAAACTACTATAGTATTGTGGAAAATGTGAAATCGAATGTGTCCATGAAAGAATTTTTACACACTATAGTTGCTGTGAACTGAAAATATTTGAATACATTAGAATCTTAATATATCTAACAGACAAAATATCCGTTCAAATGTTAAAACATCATCATGAAATATGTTATACATATTTCATTCCAGGTGTCACCTCTTGTAAACAATGTTCTGCTCATGATAATCTAATTAAATTTATTGACTATTCATCAGATAAAAAAATTCAACTATAGGTACTAGACGCCTTTTCGTAATTTTAGAGAGTTGATGAGAAAAAAAACAGCAGACTTCAAAAGTGCAAACAAAACCTGATTCTTTTTTCAAAGCAGGATTACCGAAAGCTAGCGCGTCGACATCGAACATTAACGTCACTCCACAACGGATGTGTCTGGATATATGAGGCGTCTAATTCCAAAAAGCGATAAGTCCACATTTGGTCAAAATCGAGAAAACACAATATGTATGGATCGAAAAATTCCAAAACGCGACAAAACCCTACGAAAAAAAATATTTTAAGTTTCGATTTATACAAAAAGCGCCAAATCCGTGTTTCATAATATTTAAAGCAGAGGGGGGCAAACTGCGGCCCGCGGGCTGCATGTGGCCCGCCGGGTATTTTTTACGGCCCGCCATCATTAATTGTACTTCTGATTACGAATAACTTTTTTTATAATTTTTAAAAAAATATTGACAATAGATTAAAATTTCTTTAGCAATAGTACGCGATAGATATTGATAGTGTACCTACCGACAGAGCTACAACTTGAGATCTGCAGTGTGACACTGATTTAAGAGAATTGCATCATCTTGAAGAAATCTCCAAATTTTACAATGTCCTTAATTCAGACAAATTCGACCAACTTAAAGATTATGCAAGAAAAATGTTCGTTATTTTTGGATCAACCTATATATGTGAACAAACATTTTCGATCATGAACCTCAATAAAAATTCTTTACGATCAAATATCACCGATGCCCATTTACAAACAGTTTTGAGAATATCAACTACGAAAATAACACCTGCATTTTAAAAAATATTAAAAAATGTACAACAGTTTCATTCTTCGCATTTTTTTTTGTAATGTTTATTTTTCGTGATAATAAATAGTGTATACCTAAAAATGGTACTTTACTTGCGGCCCGTCGCTCATTTTGAATTCTTGAATTTGGCCCTCCATCCAAAAAGTTTGCCCCCCCCTGATTTAAAGCATGGTTGATTTCGCACGTGTTTAAGTCAACCAATAAGGGAACGATCAATATTGGCAATGGCGTCTCCCATGCTGTAGCACCCGGTAAACTCATGACAGTGCCACGGAAATATGTGACTTATGACGAATAAATTAAAAAGTGAGGTAGAATAGCGCTACGTCCAATTTTATTTTGCCTATATTTATTACATTTAAGAGTTAATCGGCTGAAACAAATTGACATTTGGTTCTAATTTCGACATAGAATACAACGGAAAAAATGAACTCACGTTAAAACAAATAATTGAAGCTTGAAACATAAAAAAGTTGTTTCCCGCAAATATTGAATTGTGGACCTATCGCTTTTTGTAATTAGACGCCTCATATCATCCAAAGACGAATAAACAGAATTTTGTTTATGTTTTTGTATAACGGACTGTCGGCTTTAACGGACACCCCCTCACCCGCATAGTCCGTTATATGGAGGTTCTACTATACTTCTATAATTGTGGATTGATCCAGTCTAATAATGATTTACTCGGGGTACTGATATGTTTTTTTTCTGCGTACTTTTAGGATGGCTATCGAATTCAAAACATCAAGACCAGAGGCTCCCTGCATTTATCTTTAGACGGGAGATATTTAAGTGTGATGGATGCCAGTTTGGATGATACTGGAAAATATGTATGCAATGCTCAAAACAAAGCTGGAACCGTCGAGAAAGAATTCAACGTTAAAGTACTCGGTAAGACATTTAACCGGTTCTATGCCTTCAGTGAGTTTTTTCACTCTACGAGGCCGTGATCGACAGGTTTCACGAGTTATCTTGTCTGAATTTTAACTCAAATTACTAGCCACTGTCAATTGATTTTCATAATCTAAAAAATTAAACACACAGTGACATCTGTTTGAATAATTATGAAGCCACAAATTATCGGTATTACAACAATTGTAGTAAGAGCTTCGTTCTACATTCAACATATTATTGTATTGTTAAAAATCTACGGCCTGACAGATACTGTCACAGTAATATCGAGAGGCATAGAAAAGGTTAACTATTTTTTTATTTATTTATAAACGGTGCATGCACCTTGACAAACAATGGTTTTAATACAGAAATTTTCCCACTTTTACGGCTATCTTAACTTCAATCTTTGAAATTATTTCAGAGTATGATAATTTATAATAAGGATGATATCTCAGTGTAATGATATATAGAGAGGGCCTATTTTTCGGCAGAATGAAGTCGTGTTTCTAGCGTATAACGCACGGTAGAGCAATGATTTTATTATTACCAACTTAACTATGAAACGTTATACCATCATGTTGCTTCTCAGTACGACCACCAAATTTAAACAACACAGTTAACCATGATATTAATCGTCACTGTTCTGGCAGAAGACACTAATTCGAAAAAATTACATATTGAGTTAGTACCAAAATGGTCCTTATTTCAAACTTTACCGTCTGGAAACCTTCTTAATAAATAAACAGTCTTTATTTTAATGTCATCCTTTTTACGATTACTTAATAAACTCACATGATAGACCATTATTTCAAACTTTTTAACAACTTCAAAGTCAAATTACTCAAAACTAGTATTCTCCAGTTAGTGTGTTCTGCCAGAACAGAGACGTTATGTTCCATTAAAATAACTAAAAATAATTACCACTAACTTTGTATTTAACACAAAAACAATAAATTTCAGCAACACATGCTCGCAGTTTTTAAATGCATATAATCAGCCAAATCAATTTTTTCCGGCGACGTTTTCAAATTTTTTAAAATTCATCCATAGAAATTATATCTTACTCTAACCGTACTAACGCATTGAGCCGAGATATAAGCGTGCCGAATGTTTACTTGCTTGCACTTACGGTTCGTTTTTGTTCAGGCCTTGGATGATATAGTAAATGAAGCTTTATTATTTTAATCTGTTCACAGTTCCTGCTGAATGGAGTCCTTGGAGTAAGTGGAGCGAGTGCAGCATGAGCTGCGGAAAAGGAAAAAGCTTCCGCACGAGGGAATGTCACTTTTTCGGAGACCTCAAAGCTATCACGGGAATTAATAATTCCGTCCTACTGTTAGCTAATAATTCTATAAACCAATTGAACAATGGTAATTTTATATGTACATTATATTTTTTTATTATAATATCTGTAGTACCTACCGTGGCCTAATGTCAATTATCCCGTAAGTGACTTTTTACAAATTGTGCAGGAAACTAAAAAAACCAAATATTTAATATCCTGTATCGGACTGTTAATAGTACATACATAGTACTTTTATAGTTTAATACAATACAATAAAGTAGGTAAAAACTACATTACCTACCCCATGACCCCACAAGGGGGGGCTGACAGGGCTCCAGCCTAGGGGCCCGGGCTCAGGAAGGGCGCGGCGTGGCGAATCAACCAGATAAGTGAGATAAAAACAAATCAAAAATTTGCTATAATGTCATTATTTCAAATTAGTGTAGGTACCTATCGATACTTGACAACTCCATATTTCAAATGGATGTATTAAAATATACAAACACTAAATATATTAATTGTACTGCGTACACCATTTGGAAAACGCTACTGTAGAGCGTCACACTACCTTTATCCTTAGCGATAGGAAGGGGGGCCCGCTTCAGGATGTGGGACTATCAAGTCAAGGGTCACAATAAAAAATAACAAACAAATTATGAATAGTTAAAGTGTTAGTAAAAAACCCGCTATCTTATTAATAATAATACTCGATAAGCACAAGCATAGGCGAAACCTGGGTCGCAAAAAACGGCTCAAATGGAATAGTACAAAACTTATATACATTACAATTAATTATTTAACATACATAATTTTTAAAAATTTAGAATAAAAGAATTAGTTAATTAAAATTATTAGCAAGTTCAAGAAATATTGGAGTAATCCGTGTCGTCGATTAGTAATTAAAGTAATAAACACTTAGAGTAAAAAAGGCCAATAGTTAAAATTTGTCCCAATTAAGCATGGCAGTCGTAGCATAGTGTTAATGCACAGGGTGTGATACCCAAGAGACGCAGGCTTGATTCATGCCGGGTTTTTTACTTTTTTCAAAAAAGATCTTTTCTATTGGCTATATTTTCTCATGAGTGTTATTGTATGTATGTTCAATAATTAGAATGGTACATTCTTAAAATTTTGTGAATTATTCGTTGAATAAAAGAAATAGTTGAATATAATTAATTATTTGTTTATTTCTTGAATTGGCTCAACAATCCAATGTAAATTATGATTTGAGGCGTCTAATTACAAAAAGCGACAAGTCCACATTTCAATATTTTCGGGAAACAACGTTTTTATGTTTCAAGCTTCAATTATGTATTTTAACGTGAGATTATTTTTTCCGTTGTATTCTATGTCAAAATTAGAACCAAATGGCAATTTGTTTCAGCCGATAAACTCTTAAATGTAATAAATATATAAATATAGGCAAAATAAATTTGGACATAGGCTACTTGTACCTGACTTTTTAATTTATGCCGTATAAGGCACATATTTCCATGGCACTGTCATGAGTTTACCAGATGCTACAGCATGGGATTCGCCCTTTTCAATATTGAAAGTTCCCTTATTGGTTGACTTAAACATGCGCGAAATCAACCAAGCTTTAAATAATATGAAACACGGACTTGGCGCTTTTTGTAATAAATCGAGACTTAAAATATATTTTTTCGTAGGGTAATGTCGCATTTTGGAATTTATAGATCAATACATATTGTGTAAAATTATACAAATAATACATGCGTATTTTTTTCTCGATTTTGACCAAATGTGGACTTATCGCTTTTTGGAATTAGACGCCTCATTTACGCCAAATTTGAAATTCATTGTTTATAGATACAGATCCTGAAAACCTTAAAGCTGGCATGGAAGAAAATAACGGAAGTGCAACAAAAGTTAATCCTAAAATACCAGAGGAATTCTTAGATAAAAAATCGTGTCGAGGAAACAAGAGTGAGACAAGAGAGTGCTTCGTGGCTCCTTGCAAGGTAACTTTAATGTTTCAATTAAAATTGTTAAATGTCTTGTCATTTTGAAAATCTGACTTATTGTGCAGTGGTAAATTGAATGAAGCTAAACAGGAAACATCTAACCTTCTAACCTATAAAACTCTATTTGTGAGTTGGACAGATTATACATAATTTATTATGTGGAACATACATAATTTGAAAACACCTCAAATATATATTATATCTTAGAGCTGAAAGTGCGGAAGTCATATTTTTATCATTTTTGAGTCAAGTATGCAGATTTAAATGTGTATTCACGTTCTCTTAATGCTGAAAATTTGGGAGCCCAATGTCACATGGTTTTCAAAATACTTACTTCTAAAACGACGGTTATCCAATTATTATACTTATAGGTGAAAGAGTGGATGTCCAATTTAAGTCATTTTTTCTTTAAGCTATAGCAAAAAGCTTAATTGCAAAAGTGCGGAAGTCCAACATACGGAGTTTTAGTCAGAATGCGAGTGAGTATTTTAACTAGATTAGATTAACTATGCTAAATCTGCTCTCCTACAAAATTTTGAATATGTGACTTCCAAACTTTAGGCTCTAAGGTACAGATATATATAAATACTAGAAAAATTCTTTGAAAAAAATACGGTACCCTATGGGACTTGAACATACAATTGAATCGCGCAAATGTGCTTTACTAATTAACTACAGGAGCCGATCCAATTACAACGAAATAAACTAGTAGTTTCTTAAATAATGAAATGCTCATCAAATTGCGTTAATTTTTAACTATCAGTTTTTGTGTATTAAATCAAGGTGGGTATCACTTAAGTGCCCTATTGCCTCGATCACTCTAAATTTTAATTGTAACTTAGTTGCACTTGCTAATAATTTAATTAACTATTTATTTTCAATTTGATTTGATAAGCAAAATACTATCAGCTGATTTCGTCGTAATTTTACCTGTGGCCTAATTGGTAAAGCACATTGGCCAGAATCAAGTGGATATGGAAACAAGTCCTGTCGAGTGTCATAAGATTTTATTTAGTATGTATATCGATTCTAGAAAGGAAAAAGGACGTAATCCACACAATTAAAATTTTACAGGAGACACAAAAACGTTTTTGTTATGGTTTTCGTTCAAAGTTAAAATACAAAATAGACATAACCGTGACGTGCATGATAATTAATAATTTGGTTTTTATATCCCTAATCTGATATTAATTATTGAGTTAATTTATAATAAAACCAACAAAAATGATGGTTAAGTCGTTTTTCTTACTTCAAGATTGCCAGCTAAATTTAAATAGTAAATCGGTATTTGCAGCTTTCGATATAAGATGTATGTTGTGTACAACATTATTATAAATTAAACCTATTTTGATCAAACTGAGGGTTACGTCGTTTTTCCTTTCTACGGTCAATATATTTGAGGTGTTTTCAAATCATGTATCAAATCATCTGTGGTGGAAGAAACTATTATTACATTTAGCATTAAGTTAGAACGAAAACAATATCACACTTGAGGGGCTGATGATAGCAGTTGTCATAATTTCACCACACACCTATTTACGCCTGAAAAAGGATTCAACCATGTAACTACTTTGTATGAAAAGTTGTATGCATTTATTACATACATTGAGGTAACTTCTATGAAGTCTTGTGTATAAATGTTGTTATTATTTTCATAGCAATGTATTCAAACACTAAAAACACCGATAACACATTGATACCGGATGAAGGTCTCCCACAGGAGACCACCTCAAAGGACGGACCGAACCATCAACTTTCCCATAACACCACAGCCTACGTCCACTCTTCGCGGCTCTCGCAACCTCCGGCCGAGCGGAGCCTACCTCCACTGAAAATACCAAAATTCAAATTCGTCCACGCTACCGCCAAAACAGACGCGGTCTGTCGAAAACGGCCGCCACTAGTCAATCCGTCGGTAAAACAGGGAGGTTCCCGACCGACGGACGAACATGACGCCGCCAATCTGACAGTTGGACGCGCGCAAAAAGCTCGCTCTTGCCTCGGCCGCCGAACAGCCAGCACCATCTCTCTCGCCTCGGACGCCGACTAGCCAGCAGCATCTCAAGCAACAAGCATCAGCAGCCCGCGACACCACGTCTGCAGCCCGCCATATCACCATTACCAACCCACCGCCTAACGACAATACCCTGCAACAACGATAAAATAAACCAGCCTCAACAGCATACAATGTGCGTTTCTGTCTCCCACCCCCGCTTCTTTGGCCATGATATTATCACGGTCTGCCATCTCCGCCTAAGCGCGAAGAAGGCCGGTGATAACATAAAGCATAGCATATGTATCATTTAAGAACCAGACCTCACACTATGCTGGAAACAGTTTTGTAGAATTGATCGCATACTATCTATCCCTACCTACTCAAGTTGGTTACCTACATATGCACTTGAATACATTCAATCCTCAACCACTCAATTAACTACAGTCGAACTTGGTTATTACGAAGATGATGGGACCGACTGAATTTGCTCGTTATAAGCATTACTCGTTATATCGTTATATAACATTTTTCGTGCCACGTTCTATTTAAGTATAGAACATAAAAAATCTGAAAAACATCGGAAAAATCCCCGAAACAAGCATAGCAATCATAAACTACCAAAGAAGTTGTTTATTGTAATGTAGTGCTGAGCCGCCGGCGCTGGTAAGTACCTACTGACTTCAAAGCTTGGATTTTTAGATGCAATTTCAACCATATGCGTGGATACCTTTTCAATGTTGTCGGCGAAAACATCAATTAGGTACTTAGACACTTAACTAGTGTCATAAACGTAATCCGATCGCGGCGGCATCGGTCTAGTTAACTGCCCGGTCGGATTTTATTGCTTATGGGTCGATGACATTGAGCTACTTTACAAGCTACGTCCTGTCAAAATAGTCACTAGCTTGTGGCTTCTGAGCGAGTGGAAAGTTTTGTGTGTCATCATCACAATCGCACTAGCTGACTTGCGCTGGCCCGCTTTTAAATTCGCCAACAAGCAGCTTATAAAGTAGCTCAATGTCATCGAGGCTTTAGGGTCGAAAATGTTGTTTTTAAACGATCGACACATTAACAGTTTTGCTCGGTATACCCGAGAAGTAGCTCGTTATAAAAGTGAATAAATGTCCGGAGAAAATCATAAACTAAAATGTCAACGAATGTTTCCTCATTACATCCGAGATCTTGCTATTTCCGTGATCGTAATAACCAAGTTCGACTGTATGTGGCTTCATTTCTTGTTTTTTCCATTATGCATACTTTTCTAGTGTAAAAACACTGCGACCAAAAACATAAGAGACAAATGAATGTATAGAGACATTAAATAATGGAATACTTTGATGCTTCCATTCTGGATGAACTGGACATCCAGAATAGACATTCAGTAATATAATTAGATTTTTCACAATCTTAAGGAAATAAAATGCTTACCGCTTGCTGCGGTGATCAAATACAGGACACCACCAATGTTCTTAGTCATATAATATGGTTAATATATTTTATAGATCAATGGCGGTTGGAGCGATTGGAATGAATGGACAGCATGCTCAGTGAAATGCGGAACTGGTTCCAGGCGCCGCTACCGAAGTTGCTCAAAGCCGGCTCCATTCCATGGAGGCGCTCCCTGCACCGGAAGCGATGGGCAGCAAGAACCTTGTCATGGAACTAATTGCTCTAGCTGGTGAGAAATAGTTATTTTATGTTATTGTATTTGGTTTGTTGGTTGTCATCGTGTGTTCTTCTTCCATGTTTCCACTACATTTCGAAGGCCATTCTCAAGTGACGATGCAGTAGAGTGATATCTCTCTTGAGAAGAAACGAGGCGGAAGAACACATCCGGTTTTACTTGAAGCAGATGAGATGTCTGCAATCAGAATGGTATTATTTATCAATCTGAATGTAAAAATCTATCTAAACAAAAAAAAATCTTGGCTTGGCTTATAACTACTCATGTAGGTACCTACTGATACACTCTCACATTAGCCTATTGCTAGTGCCTACACTGTAACTTCAGAAATGGCTGAAACATGTTACCTAATCTCAAAAATCGTCGGCTTAACAAAACATGCAACCAAGCTCCTTGATAACCCGTCAATATATTCTTTTTTTTTTTTTTTTTTTTTTCGACCATGTCCGATCCTGATAGGATCATATGGGCCTCCACAGAGTGGAGGTTTGTATTGACAGATTTTTGTTTTTTACGAGAAATGGATGTCAGCCACTTGCTCAACCTATTAGGTCCATACCCTGACACACACAAATTGAAAAACAATTTTTGTACTTGCCAGACCCAGGATTCGAACCTGGGACCCACGGCTTTGTAGTCCAACGCTTATGCCGCGCGGCCACTAGTTAAGTATTAAATGTATGTTTAGTTAATGAAACGTAAATTGTACAGCGTGATGGGTGAATGTAATTTAAATTCAGTAGAATCGTTTATAATAGTAAAATCAGAATTCTAAATAATAAGTACGCAATAATATTAAAACGGCAACACCATTGTAACATTATTGTGCTGTCGCGTTATAAAATAAAGAGAACCGCATCGCGTTTCCGATATATATTTCTTCTTGACTGGGTATTGTGAACCCTGTCGAAGTCAGTTAGCGTCTAAGGTTCAACCGCTAAACACTGACTGTCGGGGAGTTTATTAATGTGCTCGTAAAAAAGAAAATATAATAAAAGTGAAGCTGCCAAAAATTTGTGTTGCCCGTGAATTACTTATTATTTCACCCGTGTCCCTTTATAACACTACAGTCCCGAGTCTACCGAAATAAAGTTTAATAGTTATACTTAATAAAATCTTTGACACCTGGGGTCGCCGACTGAGCTAAACCACGAAAGACCCTGAGGATATATCACTACCTATTTTTATCACTCAGTGACGGTCTATCGCACACACGACCCCCACAAGGGGGGGAAGAGGCTGACAGGGCTCTAGCCTGGGGCCCGGGCATAGGGCGGCCATTCATGGCGGGTTGACCAGCTAAGTGAGATATACGCAGATCAGAAATTTGCTATAATATTAAAAAAAATGCCTGCGGTGCTATTTCAATATAGGTACCTATAAGTATCAATACACCCGCGATGGTCGCGCGGGTTAAGCGTTGACCTATAGCGTCGTGGATCCCAGGTTGAAATACTGGGTCTGGTGAATACTCGTATTTTTATTCAATTTGTGTTTGAGTATGGACCTAATAGGTTGAGCAAATGGCTGACATCCATTTCTCGTAAAAACAAAATCTGCTAATACAATCCTCCACTCTGTGGTAGCCCATATCTTATTAGGATCGGACATGGCCGGTAAAAAAAAAATCAACATTTTAATATATCGTCACTGTTCTGGCAGAAGACACTAATTCGAAAAAATTACATATTGAGTTAGTTATACCAAAATGTTCCTTATTTCAAACTTTACCGTCTGGAAACCTTCTTAATAAATAAACAGTCTTTATTTTAAAGTCATCCTTTTTACGATTACTTAATAAACTCACATGATAGACCATTTCAAACATTTTAACAACTTCTAAGTCAAATTACTCAAAACTAGTATTCTCCAGTTAGTGTGTTCTGCCAGAACAGAGATATGTAGTTGTGTGATGCAATTAATTTAATGTGATATGATGATTGATTTAATTAAATGATAATTCATGTGTATAAATGGGAAATGCTACTGTAGGGTATTACAGCAATATGAAGGGGGCACAAGCCCAAGATGTGGGGGCCATGATCGCACAGATAAAATGTTCGAAAGCTTCCAAACCTGTCAGTGCCTCAGGCCTACACTCTTTAAAAACGCCAATGAGGAAGAATACACCATGTCAGCCTAAAAACCAAATTGATTAACAATCAATCGTGAAAGTATCAAGAGATAAATTTTATATAACATAATAAACTATTTCTTTTAATAATTCACAAGATTTGAGAATATAACATTATATATATTAAACATACATAATTTGAAAACATTTCATACGTATACCCACTAGAAAAAATATACAATACCCGAAGGGACTTAATGGCTGTAGCTTAAGAGGACGTTCTACAGAAATGGCCTTGAGAATTGAAAATATGATTTTTTAACATGTGGTCCATAATATCTGGTCTACTAGTTAATATAAAAAGGTCTTGTCAAAGTTGTTTGTGTTAATAAATTTGCTCTGTGACTGATCCGACTCATATTTCACATTTATTTCATCAGGGCTGTCGAAGACATAAATCATAATATATATTTATAATTTTAAATTTTTATTTATAATATATATTATTTAAGTTTTGTGCATCTAATGCCGGGTCCACACTGGCAACAAGTTAATTTGCTGGCAACCTCGTTAGATTTTACGATAATTATTGTAAAATTTCTTAAGCAATTATGGTAAGTATCGTAAAATTTAATGAGGTTGCCAGCAACTTGTTGCCAGTGTGGAAATGGCTTAATATCCACTGTGGTTCACGTAGTGGCATGGACCTGGGGTTAGCTAATTCAGGAAGTCAACACCCATGATAGAATTTTTTCCAGTTTTGGTTGCATTATATTCCAAAACTCTTCTGTAAAAATCGTTTCCGAGTTTATAAATGGAAATTTCTCGGTGTACATAGTAAACAAACCTACGAATAAAAAAAGACAAAAAGGAACATACTGATTCATCGCAGTAAAATCTGGTAATCAAATTCGCCATTTTGAAAAGCGACGATTTTGCGTAAACAAATATCACGTGGTCTGTACGTGTGCGGCAAACTTCGAATGTGTTTGTAATTTTGTGCAAAGTGCGAATGTAATGTTTTCAAATAATTGATATGGATTAATTATACCATCGTATTATTTTCTCGAAATCATAAACATACTATAATAGTATTTGAGTATCAACCTATGTACAATTTGAATTGGGTTATAATAATAATATACCCGTATATATATCAATAGTATGTTTGCTACAAAATCCACCCAAGTTATCAGTACGTACTTGCACAGGTTTGATTAAAAACCATGATGAAATTAACATTTAAAAAATATGAATGCTTAATATTATTTTGACAGCCCTGTTTTCTGATCGGCTTCATGTCGCAGGTGTTCATAAAATATATTTTTGCGAAAAGATCGATTTAAATTGAAGTAGTTAATGCGTTTGAAAATTAATGAACCTAAAAAATCTTAACACCACTGCATATGGATGTACTGAAATATGACTATATTCTAAAACATTAGAGCGAGAGGTTTAAAATAATACTATTTTATGTAATTAAAATACTTTATGCAGTCATCAAATGTTTAAAATAAATATAAAGGATAATAAGGCTTCAAAATTATATAAATAGATTATCTACAACGTTTAAGGAATGTCCAGGGTTAAGCTCTGAAAATACCATAAAAGCTTAATTTTGACCTTAAGTGCAACAGCACACTGGCGCGAATCCAGTGGTTACAGATGCAAGTAGGGCATGTAGGGTGTCATATTTTTACCGGTTTTCAAATTATATATGTTAAATAAATCTCATGTTATATTGTGGTATTGTTTCTTATTACCCCCAGCCTTTGTAATTAATTCTTGGTGCATATATTTGCACCAACTGTGCATTAGAGTCTAGCGTGCTCGTTTCCTGATTGGTGTGCTGCAGGTTCGAATCCTGCCGCTAAGTCAAATTATTTTATTTTATTTGCCAGGTTACCATGGTCTGCATGGACTCAATGCTCGGTGACTTGCGGTAAAGGAACTCAGATGCGTGTCAGGAGCTGTAATGGATCCGACGACTCTTGCCTGGGATCCAACAGAGAAGTAGTGGCTTGCACTCAAGGAGAATGCCAAGGTTAGTATATGATAGTATATACTCCAATTGTCAGAGTGCCCATTTCTGAAACTGTGGGATTGGGTTAAGATCTCTCAGTTGGTACAAATCACACATTGCTTTATTAATACTTTGGACGCGGAAGACGCACACGGCGCGTAATGACCAGGCGGCCGATCAATGTAATTAACGTGCATTTTAAAGGTGGTAATTAAAATCTCATTATCTTTTCAGCAGCGAATGCGTTAACGTGTGTTTGATCACACTCGAAATGGAAAATTTTGCAAATCGGAGCGCTCGATAATTTTTCAAAAATATTAATCTTGTTTTATAATATGTAATCATTATTTTATGTATACTTTATAAAAATAAGTGTGTTAGATTTTTTTTTTAATGGCCTATCTAGCTCAAACAGTCAAAATATTTTTTTCACGAGACGGAGTGATAATTTTGGGGTTTTCATGAGCCGGAACGACGCTCTGGTGCGCTCCGATCCATTTCGAGCCCTGATCTAATTCAAGGGCCCAATCTGTTCAATATAGGTATAGCTACATGAGCATAATTATCATCATCAACCTGGATCAATCGACTGCAGGATGAAGGCCTCTCCAAGCTGATTCTATACCTTTCAGTCCTGTGCGTTACATTGCCACGTATTTCCGAAGAATTCAACTATTTCATTGATCCAGCTAGGTCTACTTTTTGGATGTTTTGGGTACCATTAAATGAGTAAATTTATCTCTTTAGCTGGCTCTATTACATCACATACCCTAGTATGCTACCTTATCTGATTATTTCGTTTGTTCCTGTTATGCCCATCATGCACCTCTTCATATCACGATACCACATTAGGGTACTCTAAGTCTTGTTTCGCACGCATGTATGATCTACATAGAAACATATAAATATATCAAGTAGGTACTAAAATGAAAATGTTATTGTAATCTTTTAATCAGATTACTAGAATATGGCACTTTATTTTGATTTTAGTAGACGGAGGCTGGGGTCCTTGGAAATCATGGAGTCCGTGCTCTACGTCTTGTGGAGTTGGTCAAATGAAGCGAACCAGAGAATGTAATGCACCTACTCCACAATATGGCGGGAAGTCATGTGTCGGACCAAATGTTTTGGTCGGTCATTATATTTTAGTTCTCACCTGTATTGTACAGTTTGTAAAAAGTATGTTTCTCCATTTTGCCCCAGTTCATAGAGCAGATGTTATTGTATAAATACAAAAACATGGGTCTCGGGTTAGTACCTGGAACTGGTCCGATCCAAGAACTCAACGTCTTGGGCAAAAAAAGAAAATGCACTTGTAAACATGTATTATCCTGCAAGTTGCAAAATTGCATGCATGAAATACAAAAGTTTAGAAGCTTCTGAATTTTCACGTAACAGTTGGGATTTGTTCGAAATCTAAAACGATAGCGGCGAATCTGCCGGGAAAAAAACCAACTACACCGTGCAAGGATTCATTTTGGGGTTAACCGATTTTCACGACTGTCAAATAGTACCATAAAATGACAACATCACATCTCGCTTACTCTTGAAGAATGAGACTGGCGAGACAGTCAACACTTTTACCTGTAAACAGTTATTATCGCATTAGTTTAAAATACACACTATCGGTGCAAGCAAATTGATGCATGTGAACAGGCGCTATAATACCCCGTTTACACGTGCATGGATTAACTGTTGACAGTAAGAAATGTATGGGTAACCATGCATTATCCAGCAGTTGTCAAGATTAAATGCATGAATCAAAAATTTTTGGATGCTTCTGAATTTTCATGCGACAGTAGGATTTTTTGTGATCTGCGCCTGCACAGTAGAACAATAGTGGCGAACCTGCCGGCAAAAAAATTAACTACGAACGAATTTTCAGGTTGACCGATTTTCACTAGCTGTCAAATAGTACGAAAGAGTACCATAAAAAGACAGTGACTCGCTCACTCTTAAAGAATGAGATTGGAGAGACAGCCAGCAGTTGTATGTGTAAACAGTTATTGTCATGATAATACGCACTATTGGTGCCAGTAAATCCATGCATGTGTACAGGCATTATAAAGCTAGATAGATGAAGGAACAAAATTGTATTAATATTTTTTTAATTCTATACTTAGATAGAAAGATGCTTGAGTCCCAACCAGCAATGCAACAGAGCATTTATCGAGAATAATGCGTACCGAAAAAACGACAAGAACAAAGCAGCGCTTTTTATTTCTGGCAAAGTGAATGGTCATCCGATTCACACCAAGTATGTGGAAGCGGACATTTTGGATAGATACGGACAACGGGTGGTGCAAGCATCTGTCAACGATGTTATATCTAAAGAGGTATTATAAACAATAATAATTAACCATTTTTTCAATTCTTAGTGGAAAGACATTGTGTTTATTAAAATAAAACACAATACAGTACACTCTCTGTAATCCGCCGCTCGATTATCCGACAACTACTATAATCCGCCGTTATTTTTACTAGTTGAATGCACAAAATCAAGCTCTATAATTCGCCGGTATTCGATTGTCAAATTCAGTAGTCCGCCGCGTACAAGTATACAACGCAGATGAGACGGGTTTATTTTAGAAACTTCTCCTTCGAAGAAACTAATGTACCAGGGAGGAAAGTGCCCAAGGACCGTCTCACAATTATGCCGTGCTCCAATGCAACCGGGACACACTAAATGAAGCTTTCGGTCATAGGGAAAGCCAGGAATCCTAAACCATTCAAGAATATCTGCCTCACTGAACAACTGGTTGTATCAAGTGATTTACTGTTAATATCTAGTTTATAAATAGTTTATAAATATGATATAAATATGATTAATGAATAAAATCTTAGTTTATAAATATGTATAATTTAGTACTTAAATACTTGATTTTGATTATAAATAAAACCGTAATTTGCTTTTTTTTTCAATTTGTGTACAGTCATAGTTTTGACCTAATAGGTTGAGCAAGTGGCTAACATCCATTTCTCGTAAAAACAAAATCTGATAATACAAAAAACTGACAAAGTTTATTATGCACTATTTATGGTCTATGATCTATTATTATGTTTTGACGATTTATTATAATATGCTATCAATGGTATTGCTATTAATAAGATAGGGTTTTTTACTAATTAGGTTTTTTACTGACACTTCAACTATTCATAAGTTGTTTATTGGACATTAATGGATATTAATGGAGTTTTTACCTACTTTATTGTATTGATTTATTATATAAGCTAGAGTAAAGAGAGTTCGTTGTCAGTGTGTGTTTACCTTTGGTGATTGTATACGGCGCCTGAAGATGCCGAAAGGCGAAACCCGGGTCGCAAAAAACGACTTAAATGGAATAGTACAGAGCTTGAATCCATTAGAAATGTTTTATGTAAAATTTACATGTAACCGGTTAAATGGTGTCACTACAGCTCTAGAAATTGAAATAGATAAAGAAATTTGAGCTGTTTTATTTTATTTGACTATATTATGTTTATTATAGGAAGACTACTTGCCATACATGACATTCATGGTATCACCTATTTCAATGCAAACCAATGTACTAGACAACTACAGAAAACCCGTGGCACCGGGAAGGCTACGAATGAAGAATCCGACAGATGCTGAAGATTCAGAAATTCAATTCGCTACCGGTAAGCATCAATAATCTTTATGCAATGTCATGAATCATTTTGCCGACCTAAAATCCTCGCAAAAATTATAAATACAATATGACGCCGTGTCCATAGCGTTTTTATGGAGCATTTTTTAAGCCCTGAATAGCATATAATTTAAGTTATTATACAGTAACTTCTCGGCATATAACGAGGTTTCGTTCCATAACAATGGATGTAAGTCAATTTTCATACAGAAATTAACAAAATATATAAATCATTATAATCGTCAATATTGGTGAATATTGAGCTGTACCTTCAAAAATCTATAATTGGCTGTGTGTATATTTAATTTTTTTTGATTGCCTCATTAGTTTGGCTAAAAAATGTAACCACTTCTTTCAGCATATTTTTTTTAGGTTCGTGTTCATCTAGTTCTTTTAGGTCCATTACAAGGATTATACTTGGCAAGGTTCGTTAAAGGGCACGGAAAATGAATAAATTCTGATTATTTTTAAGGATATTTTAATTAATTTATAATATCGTCACATCGCTATACACGGTTTCCCTTTGTGGTATTGATAGATAAGACAATTACGTCTCTAACTATAGTTTGGATGGATTGTTTTGTTGACACTTCAGTATTTTGTCAGGGATAGAGTTTTTTGATGCAGCTTACCATCTCACAAGAATTCTGGCTGATGAGATATATTAAAAATAAGGCCTTACCAGTGTTGCCATCTTTTTCTATGCTGATTATAGGACAAAGGCATAAAAATTATAGTATTTCTGAAAAATATATAGTACAGGAACATTTTTAGTCTTGAATCCTTTAAAATTATAGTATTTTGGTATATTTGGCGTAAAATTATAGTATTTTACATTTTTCGCGGAATTAAAATTATAGTATTGTACTATAATTATAGTACGGTTGGCATCACTGGGCCTTACACATCTATTTACTTAAGTTAACCTTCCCATTACGATAATAATAAATTCCATCCGTTTTGGTGATGTCACTTTGGGTTACCATACTAAATTGATAATATTACACTAAGTAAAAGAGAAATGCCTTAAAAACATAAATAAGTATAATAAGGTTTCATCATCATCATTTGCTATTTATTTTACATCATACAAGTATCGCGAGCCTAATACTACAAAGTTCTAAGTGTTTGTCCTTGAAAAAGCAAACCCAACAATGAAGTAGTATTCTAAGCTGCCTCATTGTTACTTTTGTTTCTCCAAGGACAAACACTTAGAACCATGTAGTTCTCGACTCGCGGTATTTCTATACATTCTTATAGCCTACAAGTCATAATACTATCTGGATCTCACCCTTTACTTTCATATCTCTTTCTCACAATTGAGTATGTCTCTCTTTGTCGCAAATACTATTAGATTTATCTCTTCTGTTCGTGATGGAATGCGACGCTCTGTTTGCAATGTGCATTTATAATCTATGTCAGGTAAATGAAAACTGACAAATATCTATCAATTGTAATATGTATTCACTGGATAATGCTATCGATTTTGAAAATACTAACATTTTAATTGGTTGCAATATTGATGATTCTAGGAAAAGCCTTGAATACGAAGATGACGAAGTGTGTATAACTGAAATATTTGCAGTTTAATGAGCTATAGGCATATTAAATGGACAACTCACTTCATATCGGCGCGCACGAGAAATTGTGCATGAAAGTCATTCACAGATGTATAGGTAGACGTCACGTGACCATATGACGTATCCATTTCCATTATGCGATACAAGCTTCGAGAATTTATAGTATAACCTTTATTGTAATGGCGTATTAGTGTCATTGTGTTAGAAACAGATTATCGGTTACTTACGACTTCTCGGAGATTAGATGCAAGTGAGCCCAGCGCATCACAGGCGTCTGTCCAATGGTTTCTGTCATTCAATTGCATCGAATAAACATTCATCAATATCTTAAAATGGCATTTTATCAATAATAAATAATACTAACACATTGATACCAGATGAAAGTCTCCCACAGGAGACTACCTCAAAGGGCGGACCGAACCATCATATTTCCCAAAATACCACAGCCTACGTCCACTCTTCGCCGTGATCGCAACCCTCGGCCGAGCGGAACCCGTCTCCTTGAAATTCAAATTCGTCAGACTCCCGCCAAAACAGACGCGGTCTATCAAAAACGGCCGCTCGCGCCGCCACTAGTCAATCCGTCGGTAAAACAGAGAGGTTCCCGACCGACGGATGAACATGACGCCGCCTGTCAGTTGAACGCGCGCAAAAAGCTCTCTCTTACATCAACCGCCGAACCAGCAGCATCGACCGCAAAATCTCTTCTCGCCTTTGCTCGCCTCGGACGCGAAGCCAAGATACATATCCCGCCAAAAGGACCGCGTCGGCAGACTTCTCAAGCATCTCCAGGAAATAAAGGACCACATCGGCAGCACGCCAAGCCACAAGCCCCGATCCTATCTCCCATCGGACAGCGAGCATCGCCTCGGATGCCAAGCATCAGCAGCTAGGACGCAAAGAAGCCACGCTTGCAGCCGGCCAATTACCGACCGACCGCCATGAGAATAACATGTAACGACTTACAATAAACCAGCCTTGACCAAATACCCCGTGCGTTTCTGTCTCCCACCCCCGCTTTGACCTTGACGTTATCACGGCCTGCTATCTCCGCTTCACACGCGGAAGGCCGGTGATAACATGAAAAGTGATATCCCATCTTTCTTGGAGTGTTTAGTAGATTTTTTTTACAATTTTTAACTAGGCACATTGGCATTTTGTAACACAATAATAACGGCGGAGTCGAAACCTGACAGTCAGAAATTTTGTATGGACAGACCCAGCGGTGTCGCCAGACCGCTTGCAAGCAGAATGTTCATTTGAGCGTAGGATACCGATATTAAAATATGAATTTCGCCATCCGGCAGACCCGACACAAAGTGAGTGTCATTTTATTTTCCAGATGCTTCGTCCATATTAATGTCATTGGCTATAGATAACCTATCGTGACATTATAGTAACGGGAGTGTTACTGTGCCTACAAATGACCGATCAACTTTTGAACGCCTTCTCTCTATATACTGTCGTTTATTTCCACTCAAAGTGATCGGAAGAGTGGAACCTTTAAATCAATAATTACGATATTATGAAGTATCAGTAACATGTTTTTTTCATTTCTTTAATAGGTGAACGCTTACACTTTTATCATAAAAACCGAGGGCTTTCAAAGTCTGGTGACGTGTTAATGGATATCATAATTGATGGATCCATCCCAGACTATCCGCATTACACAAACACTGACTCAGACTCTATGTCAAGATCAAGGTCGGTTTTATTTATTTATTTAGTGCAAATATTTTATCATAATTTATAAAGGAATTAAGTCACTATAAAATAAATGCACTATATTGTAAGTAAGGTTTGGTTGTTTGGGAGAGGAGCGGAGTGAGGCAATTTGATATGACCTGAGTCATATATTATATTATACATTATCAATAATAGCACCCATGGACAATAAACAAATTACTGCTCTCTATAGAGGCTCATATCATCGGTAATTTTCTACAAACACGTATCTCAAGATACGAGTTTATAATATTTATAAAAGTCTTTTATTGTGATACGATTTTTTTGTCATGGCTTAAATCTATTATGTTATAAAGTACATTTTGAGATACGTGTTAGTGGAATATGTGTGTATTCAAATTCTGAATTCATTACTTCAAACAACTCAAAACTGACAAAAATTAAGAAACGTGTTTATAGAAAATTAGCGACGATATGCTCCGCTTAAAATTAGATATAATGTTTTTCATTTTTTTACTTAAGAGCGAACTTCAGTGAAACGGCAAATAATTTTGAACAGAAGGTGCGACGAAATTTCTCACTAGTCGCCAATCGGAGACCGGCCGTCGAGGTGTCCGCACGTCGATTTGTTTCGTGATGGCGTCGGATGAAAATATTCTTAAATCGTGTAAAGATGACTAAAAAACTTTACGTATGTACTTAAAAAAGAAAAAAAGAAAACATGTCAATGAATATACTATTATTATTAGTAATATAACAATAAACATAATATTAATTGGATAATGGATTTTTATGACAAATTATATTTCGTTCAGCATGCGTCATTTCCATAATCCGCGCATCGCCTAGCCATGATCTTTTAGACCATGCCTTAACTGAAGTATAGCATTAACTCCCTACACGTGTGATGAAATTGTTTCTTCACACCATTCTACACGTACTATCGGAACATTATAGCTACTAAATCATGGAAGTACCATTATTATTATTGTCAGCCAGGGACTATTCTTATGCTGGATGAAGGTCTTCTCGGTTCCTAATTCTTTGCTACCACATATATCCATGTGAACTTCATGAGTTCGTCGATCCAGCGGGTTTTAGGGTGGCCCTGTGGTGGTTTAGTGCCCTTTGGGTACCACTGTATGACTTCATTTGTCTAGCAGTTGTCCACTTGCCGAGCAACATTCCAGCCCGTTCCCATTCTATTAGCATAGCTTCACATAATGTAATCTTGTCCGCCTTCTTATTGATTGATTTCTTTTATGGTCTTTTCACATCATGCCCAACATCCACCTACATAAATATTATGAAATTAAAAAAATATTTGTTCCGTGTTGCTTACAGTGAAGATGATTCGTTAGCAGAGTCCAGCTGTCCACTTGGGTTCATTTTCAACAACTCTCGGAAAGAGTGCGAAGGTAATTTTATTGTTCTAGTCAAATATTATCTATTATAATTCATTATAGGGAGAGATATAGGGGCACAAGATATACAGATAGATATATGGCATCTCTGAAGTGCTGCATAAGAATCTAACTCAATATCCAAGATATTGGTGACCTGATACTTATAGCCGTCTGCGTTTTTGATGTAAGCGAAATACGAGCATTGTATCAGCTACCTACTATCTAGATCAGGGGTGGCAAACTTTTTGGATGGAGGGCCAAATTCAAGAATTCAAAATGAGCGGCGGGCCCCGCAAGTAAAATACCATTTTTAGATATACACTATTTATTATCACGAAAAATAAACATTACAAAAAAATTAATGAGAAGAATGAAACTGTTGTACTTTTTTTAACATTTTTTTTAAATTCAGGTGTTAATTTTGTAGTTGATATTCTCAAAACTGCTTGTAAATGGGCATCGGAGATATTTGATCGTAAAGAATTTTTATTGAGGTTCATGATCGAAAATGTTTGTTCACATATATAGGTTGATCCAAAAATAACGAACATTTTTCTTGCATAATCTTTAAGTTGGTCGAATTTGTCTGAATTAAGGGCATTGTAAAATTTGGAGATTTCTTCACGACGATGCAATTCTCTTAAATCAGTGTCACACTGCAGATCAATAATCTAAAGTTGCAGCTCTGTCGGTACACTATCAATATCTATTGGAAATGGATCGCGTACTATTACTAAACAAATTTTAATCTATGTCAATATTTTTTTTTAATTTTGTAATCAGAAGTACAATTAATGATGGCGGGCCGCAAAAAAACACCCGGCGGGCCGCAGTTTGCCCCCCTCTGATCTAGATCACTATAGGAATCTGTGATAGGGATAGGAACTGTTTTTAAAGTTCGCAAATGTTTTACAGAGTCTACAAAATGAACGAGGGCCTCAAGCAAACGTTTGTTGTAATGAATGCATTATTAAAATGACATTTGAAAGTGACAGATGAAGCAGCCATTTTGAATGACGTGTGACGTCAGATTGCTTACGTCACAAACAGTGCTATACGCTATATGGTGGAAAATCGGTTAAATAGCTTATAAAGAATTTGGGAATCTCATAAATACGGCCCTAAGGAAACTGAGATTTACTAACAAATTGGTTACCAATTTTTAGAAGAATAATGTGACAGCAAAGAAAAATATATTCACAAAAATATTATTATATATTATATAAATTTATTTCAGTATTAGAAAACGTATTGTAAGACATGTAGATATCCCTCTATGTAAGATTTAATTTATACATCAGTGGCCAGGGGTGGAGGTAGGTTGTTAGATTCAACCTAAATGGTGCATAATAAACTTTGTCAGTCATACGTCTTATTTGTTTTCATTGAACTAAGAATACAATTTACAGATGGTGCTGGAAAATTCAATTAAACCCTGCCTAAACCAAACCATAATATTTTTGGTATTTTATGGGCGATCCAACAAAAATAGTGCCCACTTTTCCATTCATATTTATTTGTTTTCGTTGAATTAAGAATACATAATATTATTACGATGGTGTTGGTGAGTTTTTTAAAAGTCATTAAGCCCTGCCTAACCAAACCAAAATTGATAAAAAATATTTTTCTATCTACAAAATATCTTAAATTATTTATGGTTTAATGGCATAATTTTAGGTATTTTATAGATAAATGAATATTTTTTGACTATTATCTACTATGGTAGGTGCATGCTGGGCATAACGCGAAAGGACAAAAAGAGGAATGAGTGGATATTTTTTTTTATTTTATTTTATTTATTAAGGAAACAAACAGTGACATATTGATTACAAAAATTTTAAATATAATAATGAAAAATTATTGCAACTTGCAAAGTTTCCATGTTTACATTATAATATAGTTAAGCCTAACAAGATAGAGAGTAAGAATAACATAAATATAAAGAAATTACATGAGAAAAATGAGGAAGAATAATGAATAATTAAATTATATAGGAAAAAAAGTAACATAAAAAAAAATATAAATATATATATATCTATTTATACAAAATTTTGGAGATAGCGTGTTTAAATGAAACAGGTGAATTATTAAAAGGATCAACGGTGGAGAAATACATATTATAATTTAAACAAGAAGGAAGCACACAAGGGTTTGCGATGTAATAGAGTTTATGAAAAGCCTTAAATGGAGATGGGCTAGACACATAGCTCGAAGAAGGGACAATCGTTCGACAAATATAGTCATCCAGTGGTATCCGAGAAGTACAAAACGTCCGCAAGGTAGACCTAGAGGCCGCTGGATCGATGAAATGATAAAGTTCTGCAGAAGTACGTGGCAACGCAACGCACAGGACCAAAAGAAGTGGAAGCAGCTTGAAGAGGCCTTAATCCAGCAGTGGATAGATTCAGGCTGATGATGATGATGATCTACTATGGCTTGGATTAGACGGGGTTTAATTGAATTTTAAAAACTAACAAACACAATCTATACATTGTAGTACAAACTAACAAAGTTTAGTGTGCACTATTTATGTCGGATCTTAACAGCCTTCCTTCGCGCTTCGCCACTGCTAGACATAACATGTATTTAGTTGTAAAAAAACACTAGATATTATATTACATTATTTTGTTTTAGATATAAATGAATGTGAAACATCAAGCAACAGCTGTCATTCAACGCAGATGTGTGAGAATATTCCTGGTAGCTACATGTGCCTCTGTCAACGAGGCTACATGTCAAATGGAATGGGCCAACGATGCTTAGGTTGGTATTATTTTACATGATGTCATTCTTTATAATTACATATTTTTACTTACGCAACATAAACATAAAACAAGAATATTTATAAAATTATATGATGAGAGCACGATGGATATCAACACACTTGCAAAGTGGCATATCATTTCTTGACCAAGGAGTCGCGAAATATAATAATTCTTATCTAAAACTAGCAATGGCATTCAAACTAAACGTGACCAATATGGGACAGTGCCATCCCTAGACAAAATGCCACACCTAGGCAGCATCAAAAAGTTGCCCCATTTTTTATACAGTATTTTTCATCATCCTTTCATGACTCCAGTATTTAAGAAATGTCTTGTATGGATACATTACTAACAAAATATATACTTACCACTAAACAAAACAAAATTTAAAAATATTTTTTCCCCAAAAGTGGGATTTACGTGTCATTTTTGTAATACATTAATTTGCTCTGTCTCGAAAAATTAAGGGCGATCCGTGTCACTTATCTTCTTCAGAAAACTTGCCAACATTTGTAATGAAATTTTTTGTCTGAGATCGCAAAGGTTTAGGCATTATTAAATTGATAATCGATATAATGACAGCACAGCGTTTTGATACAGACTAAAATCGTGGACGAGGAGCAGCAGGTGGGATGCTCTGTAAGAGGGGGGTGCATCTTTAGTTTCAACAGCCATCTCAACTTCCATGCGCACTGCGCAAGTCCTCTTAAACCTTTTCTGTTATTTAATACATTTTGTTTCCAACCAGTGAGCTGAATTTTTTAATGGAAAGATATTTTCATTATTACTAAGTTTAGGCAGCTATTTTTATATTTACGAAATGATTCTCCTCGATTTGCCGCCCTTCGAGTAACTGCTGCCTCCAAGGGACACTCAATATGCCTACCCCCAGAGACGTCACTGAATATGAATGGGTGGTGGGTATTGTAGTGAATATATCCACAAACTTGATTGGAGTACCTGTTGTAGACATCAATCGATGTTCGGCCATTTTGATTCATTAATCATGCTACATGTTCGTTTAACGGCACCAGCCAGATACAGTTTTCCGTCTGTTACAGTGTTCCAGATTTGATTGAATAATAAATTGCAGAGGAATTAATAAAATTATGAATTATGTAATTCGTTAATTTTCATAAGTGGCCAAATGAATAACAAAACCATATATTTTTAATAGATTGTACGAGTTCCCTAAAACTACACATATGTAGGAATTTCATTGTTAATAAAATTGATTTCAGATATAAATGAGTGCACCCAAGACTCCCACGAATGTTCCCACGACTGCGTTAATATTCCCGGAACCTACAAATGCTCCTGCCCAGCTTCGTTGCGACTTGCAGATGACCAGAAGACATGCACAAGAGGTGACATTATCAAATTATTTCAAAATAAATTAGATCAATCTATTCCAGTGGTGGCGAACCTATAGCATGCAAATGTTTTATTTTGAAGAGAAAAAATATACCTATAATAATAATAAATGACAGATCGCATTTTATGAAAAATAGCAGGTAAATACTCTTCAAGAATAAGCATTACGTTTAATGTAATTGCATAGTTTGGTCCTTAGGTTTTATGACTCACATATAATATTATCGTGCGGTGGCAGAAACCGCGCCGCGAACCTCATTTACAATGCTTGACACTACTATAGTGAAAGAATGCCTCGTCAAATCGGAGCAATTCTGGTTTCAATTTGTGCGTAGAACAGTGCGTAGGTAATACAATAACAAAAAAACATAGCTGTACCAAATAAGAAACAAAAACTTTGTGTAGTTTAGAGTAGTCATTCTGGCAGACAGCTTCAAAATTGGTGGACCGAAATATATGGCGTAATTAAAAAAAGTAATAAAGCTATATTATGTAGGTATGCCATTTTCTGTTAGTGACATCTAGAACATCATCATTTTTAATAGGATTCCTAAAAAACTATTTTTTTCTCCATGAAAAACTGCTCGGCACGTCAAACAGTCGGAAAATAATATTTGGGAAATTTTAGCATGCGAACGTAAAAAGGTTCACCAACCCTGATCTATTCAATCATTTACTAATATTTTATTTTTCTATTATTTGATTTCTAACACTGTTCCATGATTAATAAATATCAATTTGCCAATGTAACAAAGACATAATTTAGGTATTTACTCTTTTCCTAATAATTTAATCAGGGAAAAAATATTTTTAAAATCTTCGACAATAATGTTTTGTTTTATGGTTTCACGGTTCCATGACAAAACAGAACATAAAAAAAGAGAACAGTGACAAAACAGAACAACAGCGATAAGTATAACTATGACCTTTCAGGAAAAATATAAATTTTATATTGAAATTGTCCCACCTCTATTATGTTGATAGATTTTTAATAGCACAGATTTTCAATACGCCATAATAAATCAAATTATATACCTTAATTTCTGCATTCCTAACCGCTAGAAAGCCTCAAATAAACGGCACTTTGCCGGCAAGCTTAGCATATCTCATCTTAATCAATATAATATGTTCAAATTGATTGGGTGACTAGGTACAACGAAATAATGACCTAACCTAACCTAAGCTAACCTATCCTACCCTAATCTAACCTAACCTAAGCTAACATAACCTAACCTAACCTAAATAGATTCCACAAAAATTAATGTTTCATTATTCCCCTGGCTGTTCTGTTTTGTCACTGTTCTGTTTTGTCATGTTCTGTTTTGTTCGGTTACCATTGAGAACAGGATCTTAGAAAAATTCAAATTACAAATTTAGAATTATAGTTGTTATCAATTTTGTATAACGACAATAATTATTGGTGAAATATTTCGAATTATTGCAAATTGAGAATTACCTATGTATAGTTTTATTGACAAAGTGTTCATATATTTTCACAGATTTAGCAATGATCGATCCTAGAAGATATTATAAGAAATTAAAGCCCTCACCGCAGCCCGCTTCGGTTCCGTATACAAAATATGTTCCTTCCAGAAGACCAGTCACTCCAGTTGAAGATACTGAAAATGTGTTAATCACAAGAATATCGCCAAAAAGAAACGACGAAGAGTCCAGAAGGATTAAAAGAATACGGAGACCGCATAAATATGACGTGGAAAATGATTTTGACTATGGAGTGTCTGACAGAAACCGTAACTTTCTCTCACCGGTTGACGATGATGAACACGGAGGCTATAATGAAAGCAAAAATAAGCAACGCATCTCTAAACAGACTCGTGATTGGGACGGTAACCCTGATGATAAAACACAACCAGAATACTCACCGGTAAACATCATTTCGGAAACCGATCAGAGGAGAGATGCAGATCACAATGAAAGACCAAGAGAATTACATAATTACAGGAAAGAGTATTTGGAAAATATTGACACTACTACCGAAGATCAAAGTAGCTCTTATGAAAATCTTGAGGAAGCCATTTTACCATTTGAAGATAACTGTCCGAGTGGCTTTAATTTAGAATCAGGAACGTGCATTGGTAAGAAAGAAAATGTTCTTTGTGTGAAAACTTTTCAATATAGAGTGATCAATTGGCTTCTCATGCTATTCAAATAAGTACCTTTTAAATCATTATTTTATGCAATGTTTTCTTTACACATCTGAAAAGCCTATTTAATAAGCCACGCAAGATTTTAGTATTTAGATTACCTATTTTGCGCTTGGTTATAATCCAAAAATATATTATCAATAATTAAGTACAGTAGGTACTGTCCGACAACAAGATCTCGTCGATAACAGGAAGTTGCTGTAGTTGCATATAGAAGACTTCTCAGTGACGTACCAGTCGTGGCGGCAACGCGTGTTTAAATTAATGTATCGGCTCTCTTTTTAGATACGACTCCTTTTCTTCTTCGCAATAAACCAAAAGTTTAATAATAATAATTATAACATCACTCTTGATCGTTTTCGACATAATTTTACTATAAAAAGCATCAAATTACGTAAATTGATAGATCCGTACGCCACGGAAGCGTGAAATGGAATGATGAACTTGGGAGCGTTCCTCGCTTAAAAATGGAAGTGCGATTAACTGCACAGGAGGGGCTTTTTAGTTCACAATTTTATCACGTGGACAAGAAGTTCTTGTTCAACAATATATATTATATCTAATTATCATTGAAATTTTGTCACAGTCGCTAATGGAGATCTCTTACACCCAAAAATCAAGAACACTCAGTTTTAACTGTTCTGAATTTAGCTCCAGAATAGCAATATAAGACCCCGTTGGATGCAATCCGTATCATATCAAAAAGCGGACTCTTCATTGGCTTCACATCACCTTGTATGAATGGGCCGACTGACGAATGACCCTGATGCCTTATGCGAAATATCAAAATGAAAAACCACGAACACGCCAAACCTATGGAAATTTAACTTAGAGCATATATTATATGTTAAAAAGAAAATATTGAAATGTCTAACATATATATAATATGTTATATATACAAATGCTATAATAATTATCAGAAAATATCCGTTTCAAATATAAAAATTGATAGCATCTCTGTACTATTTTATTTCGATCCTAATACTTCTTGTCTATAGAAGTCCATATAATTGATTTTCGAGGAAAAAAATGGTGATTTATCTTTATTGCATTTTGTTTTCAGATGAAGATGAATGTATGTCACGTAAGAACACGTGCGATGGTATAACAAATATTTGCATAAATACCCGAGGCTCTTACATGTGTATTCCTACTCCGTGCCCCAGTCTATACAAGAGAAATCTAAAGAACGGGTAAGTTTTATCAATCCATACATGAAATATTGTCATTTTTTATAATTTGATGATTTTAGTAATAATAATAATTATTGATCTTGATATTTTTCAGATCGTGTGAACAAAGATGTGATGAAGAATACGCCATGTGTAGCGAAGGCGCTGCTTTGTTTCAGAGAATTATATACATCACCTTCTCCACTTCTGAAAGAGACACTAAAATGCCAGGGCCCATTTTGCCTCTATACTTTGGCGGCAAACTGAATCATACAAAATATGTATTGGAAAGTCAAGGCCGCGGTTAGTTTTTTTTTTTTTGAAAAGCTTCTGTTGTATTATTGTCTCTGGGTATTATTTTTTTTTAACTTATTATATTTTTAGGAGAATCATTTAATGTGACCACAGAGAACACAAAAGGACTACTCCATACTGGGACTGTACCATCATTAAAACACGTCAATAGGTAGGTGGTATTCACAATCTTCCTAACATAATCCAATTTTTATTTTTTTCATATACTGTAAACAGGGTGTATAGGAACGTTTTCAGATTTCATATTTAATTTAAACCCTATGCTGTATGACTGAAAAGCTAAATTTGCTTGCCAAAAGTTGTGTCAGCAATTCATCAGTATGGTTTGATAAATGGTAACGCTAAATATTCACTCGCCATCGATATTTTCCCAAAATGGTGGTCCATTCCTATTCACCAGCGAAACGGGGTCGATAGGAACGGGGAGGTAAAAACCGCAAATTTTATTATAACATATGATTAAATAAAGAAATATTTATTTAGAATACAGAAACTGTATTATTTGTTTAATGAGTGGATTAGCTGGAACAAAATTAGGTACCTACCTATTTAATTGAGTTCATTCATGGACATAGCGAGGGTATACTGACAGAATGCATTAACTCAGTTTTTGCTGTTTTTCTGTTTTAAATGCCAAAATGTATACAATTTTACGCTCTACGTCCTGGTAAAACGCACAAAGGCATAGGATATAATGGTGAGAAAATAGAAACATTATTAAATCATATTGTTATTTTTTTATTCTGATAGAAAGCATGATAATGACCTAATGCGTTCTGCGTATACAAAATACAGGACTTGTAACATGTCGTGTATTGTGTTTGCCATAAAGGTTAGTCTTTATAATGTAGAAAAAAAGTTTTTAAATCATAAAAAAATCTACGTGGGAGAATGCTTTGAAAAAAAAAAATTAAAGTCCTTTTTGCGATTATCTCAGAACTTGTTTTAATGACTTAATGCTTTCTGTCAGTATACCCTCGAGTGTCTTAGACACGTTTGACAAAGTTTTATCAGATATGTGAATCGCAACAAACTTTTTCACGTCTGTTGAATAACAAATGGTCAAGTTTCCTGTCCTATCAGATTTTCCAAAAGGCAGAAAAATAAATTATCTGTCAAATAACATACATATTGAAATGCAAACGATAGCATTTCGGCAATTGCACCACTCTGAATCTTTTTACCGGGAACTGTTCCTATTCACCACGTCATTCCTATTCACCCCGCTTTACTGTAGTGAACATTACAATTTATTAATTCAAGTTGTTTACAACATGACATTTAGAAGCAAAGAAATATTAATAAAACAGTATTATATAAAAAAAGAAATAGATCAGCATTAAAAGTAGAGCAGTGTAAATAAAAAAATATATAAATTGGTAGGTACAAGGAAGTACACCGAATGAGCTAAGCAGACCATATTTAAAGAATTTATTAAACAGTGCCCACCTATAAATAGGAATATATCAATTCAACCAAATAATTATTGCCCTCCCAGTTGGCATTACCCATGGCAGGTTAGTTCTGCACCTTGGGAGAACAAACAACGGATGCCTTCGATTTCTAAGATAATTATCAGAGACTCACAAGCCAATTATCTATAATTAAACTACAGTGAAACCCTGATGGAACCCAAAAGAAACGTAAATAAATGGAAAATGTAAATTGGAGATATTAAAATTTTTTTGTTTTTTTTTCAGAATTATTATTAACAGCCACACATCTGACGATACTGGTAGAAAGTTGCTGTTCTTCAACAAATACATAATTTATCTTTATATATTGGAATAAGCATAAAAGTAGAATTATCAATTTAAGTACGTAATTATAAATTAAATCGTAATATAAATAAAAAATGTCTTCCATGATAATATTTTATAATAAATACAGTTGACTCTTGATATACTGGGATAGATGGAGAAATTTATCTCCCGGACAACCATTCTTTGAAACTACATATTTGAGATATTACTTTTGTTCGATTTCACAGCATGTGTTTTAACATTTATTACACGCATCAATCACGCTAATAGGAAATGAATCTCCGTAAAACTATAATATTAATAATCGTGGAACACTTAGCACTTCTCAGTAAGTCTGAAATAAACACAAGATATATTTATTAATTTAAATGTATTTTTCCCATCATATATCGTGAATCTGTGGTTTCCCTGTAAAAAATCACTACAACAAGTTCCAGTTGATGAGTGAATAATTGTATACTGTATAATTATATGCTGTATATGTTACGCCGAATGTGCGAAATTGACTATTACATGAAATGGGCAAATAAGGCAACGGGCTTGCATTTTTCATGATTTAGGCAAAATATCTGGCGAGTGCGTGCATTCGGCAGTAATTTTTCTGCCTAGTTCATGCATTGGACAAATTAGATAGTAGCGCTACGGTGGTATTTTTTGCAACTAAACTAAATGTGTCAAATGCTCATGCATTGGTCAAAATGTACGTATATTATCTATGGTCAAAATAAATGATTGCGCTCCGATGGCTCCGCGGGGCTTAAGCGTTCGACTATAATGCTGTGGGTCCCAGGTTCGAATCCTGGGTCTGGCAAGTACACATATTGTTTTTCAATTTGTGTGTGTCAGGGTATGGACCTAATAGGTTGAGCAAGTGCCTGACATCCATTTCTCGTAAAAAACAAAATCTGTCAATACAAATCTCTATTCTGTGGAGGCCCATATGATCCTATTAGGATCGGACATGGTCGAAAGACGAAAAAGAAGGTGTTTTTTGCAATTAATCAAACTAACCAAATGTGTCAAATGTCATTGATTATAATATAAAAATATACCAATCAATAACTAGGTACAATGACGTTCATATCCATTTACTATGCGCAAAAAAAATCTAGAACTATAATATGATAACGGAAGAATTTTATTGAAAGGTATTTTCGCGATTTGATTCGTGCTTGGGTATCAATCGTGCAATGGTCGATTGTATGTTTGTGATAGTTTGTTGACACTTGTTAGCTAACCTCAAAATGGACATTCAGTTGAATAATTTAATTCAGAATTACAAAACCTAACCTAACCTAATAATAATAATATTATATTATGTCCAATTATAACTAATAAAACCATCCGTATTAAATTTACTTTTTAATTCATGAATAAGGCAACAGGCTTGACTATTTATTACATGAATTAGCCAAAATTTTTCCCATTTCATGTAATAGTCAATTTCGCACATTCGGCATAACATATACAAAAAATATTAATGCACTCTTCATATTTGAGTTCATATAAGAGTTTGTATGAAAATTAGTACAGTATTCCCAGTTCTTTTTGCTGTAACTTTCATATATTTAGGCTTCATCCTTATATGTTCTCTTTAATATCTTTGGAGTTAACGAAGCTTACATAAAAAGTCTCTTTTTAACAACCACTGCATGGTCAACAGGGCCCTGGTAAATCATGAGTCAACTGTAGTTATCTACTACTATTAGCTAAAATACAATAAATAAATGTAAATAATAAAATGCTATATTCTTTTGACTTTGGACTAGTTGCAATAGGATAATATTTAGGTCAGCCACTGAGCAAATGCAGTCATTTAGTGGTTCGCTATGAGTACTAAACGATCATAAAAAAAACTCTGGATCGATGAATCCACTAAGTTTGGCGGATGTACATCGTAGAGGCTAACTAGGAACCGAGCAAATTTAATGGAGCTCGGTGAGGCCTTCAATCAGCATTGGACTGAGTTGTTAATGATATCATATAGAAGTGGACACAGTTTATAAGTGAGAAAATCTTCTGAAGCCATTGATTGTGGGTTTAATCATCCGTATGGCAAATTCACACATTGTTTTTTTTCAACATATTAATATATATTTCAAATAGTTTGTAAAAAAATCTGTTAAGAAACCTCTTAGGCCATCAAGCCTCGGCCGTCTTATGCAGATTCCTCCACTCTGCCAAATCCTTTGGTCTCCTTCTCCTTCCAAGTGCTCGCAAATCTCATTGTATAGCATCAAGCCACCGATGTTGTGGTCTTCCCACATTCATTTTTCTCTCTGGAGTGAGGCATTTTATTAGTGCACGTTCATGATATATATCAACAATACTTATTAGGCCAATAAGCATTGGGTTTTTTTCGCCATGTAACATTATCAATATAATTGTAAAGCACGGAAATAAAAGAATGTATTTTAATCTACTTATTTATTTGGTTGTACTAATTTTACAAACAATAAATGTTAATATTGTAATTATTTTATTCTAATATAAATTATAACTTAGTGTTAATACATTACTCGTGTTGTATAATTTTAATTAATACTGTTTTTTTATTGACACATTTTTAAGGCTTATTTGGTTATTTTTCAAATTGCATAATTTTTGTCTACAGCTACGAAAGCTGAGACATTTTTAGTTCTACATTATTGGCAATATTATGATGTACACAATTATCATAAAAGCTTGTAATACTAAAATATTATGTCACAATACATACCTACATTCCATTTAGTGGTGAAATAATTCTATTAAGGACTTAAGAACTGCTGATAATGTAAACTATACTCGATCCAGTCTAGGACAACAGTTAACTGGAATAAATATCGTCTCTGTTCCGGCAGAACACACTAACTGGAGAATACTAGTTTTGAGTAATTTGACTTTGAAGTTGTTAAAATGTTTGAAATGGTCTATCATGTGAGTTTATTAAGTATTCATAAAAAGGATGACCTTATAATAAAGACTGTTTATTTATTAAGAAGGTTTCCAGACGGTAAAGTTTGAAATAAGGAACATTTTGGTATAACTAACTCAATATGTCATTTTTTCGAATTAGTGTCTTCTGCCAGAACAGTGACGATATGCTGTCCCGCTTTGACATTTCCCTCTCACAATGACCAATAAGAATTTAGTACAGTAACACGTTGATACCAGATGGAAATCTCCCACAGGAGACTACCTCAAAGGGCGGACCGAACCATCATATTTCCCAAAATACCACAGCCTACGTCCACTCTTCGCGGTGATCGCAACCCTCGGCCGAGCGGAACCCGTCTCCTTGAAATTCAAATTCGTCAAATTCCCGCCAAAACAGACGCGGTCTATCAAAAACGGCCGCTCGCGCCGCCACTAGTCAATCCGTCGGTAAAACAGGGAGCTTCCCGACCGACGGATAAAACAGGACGCCGCGAATCTGGCAGTTGGATCTGGATGGGCGCGAAAGCTCTCTCTTGCCTGATACGTCGACCAGCCAGCATGTCTCTGACATCAACCGCTGAACCAACAGCATCTGACATCGGCAAAATCTCTTCTCGCCTTCGCTCGCCTCGGACGCGAAGCCAAGCCAGCATTCCGGACAGCCCGCCAAAAAGACCACATCTGACATCGGCAGATCGCCACGCCGCAAGCACTGACTCGCCTCGGATGCCAAGCAATCAATCAGCAGCCCAGCCGCGACACCACGTTGCAGCCCGCCAATTACCAACCGACCGCCAACGACGACAATAACCTGTATCGTATCTGTAACGACTACCCTGCAATACGATGAAATAAACCAGCCTTGACCAAATACCCCGTGCGTTTCTGTCCCCCACCCCCGCTTTGACCTTGACGTTATCACGGCCTGCCATCTCCGCTTCAGAGCGCGCAGAAGGCCGGTGATAAGTTGATCGCCGTCAACGTGGGGCTTGTGGGCAGGATTGTGTCCACCGGAGCCAGCATCGACCCTGAGATACGCCAGCAGAGTGAGTACAACTGTGAACTTCCTCAAGCAGTGACATTTGCGAGTACTCACTCTACCGGGGGAGAAACACACGGCCGGTATTTACAATGTCAAATTGACCTTGTTTCGCGCGTGCAATCGCAACATTGAGACACGCGGCGATACGTTCCTCGCAGCGGAAATGACACACTCCCGCAAGTTCATTCGATGTGGAAAGCATAGCCAGACACTGCTGGGGGGCCGCGCAAAAAACCGCGTGGTCCCGAAACCTGGAATTCAGCACACCAGTGGCGCCTGACAGAAGCAACAGCCTGGATAGCAAATCAGCATGGACATCGGCTCCATCGCAAGACGTGACAGCAGCATCGTTATGTTCCTCCGACCAGCGGTATCATCCGTCGACCCTGGCCCACGGAGGAATACGTAAGATGTCATGGCCAACGGCGTCGCGACGCTACACGGAGATGCCCCGGCTACCGACGCCGACGCTCTTCGTGACCGACGTCACCCAGCACAGCGAGGTGCCAGCCAACGGCGCTCGTACCTCAAAACCCAGGCGAAACATCTGCCACCAGCGCGGATGTCTCGCCTAGCATAACCACTAGCCTTATCAAGCCTAGCGAGTCTTAACGCACTGGAAGACGACACTCCTCGCAAAGACCCAAGGTCAAGCTTCAGTACCAAACCCCATAACCAGCCGCTTACCATTTGGCACCGGCGTTATCACGGAGTGCCCCGGCGCGACGCCCGGCACCTTCATGATATACCTTACGGCAGACCGAGGTTGGTCGCCTGGTCTCTGGTTGCCCAACCGGCGGTGACCAGCAGATACATCAGACACCGCCTCAATCGCCGACGGCCCAAGGCTACATCGGATCTGCAACCTGAGGGACCAAGAAGACTGAAGCGGAAGCCAAGATTCCAGGGACGCAGCAAGACCCCCAGCATTAATCGACCAACAAGACAAACATCCGACGCCAGAGAGGATGTCACGCCCGCCTTAAAACTACGACACCTATGGCCAAACCGCTTCGACGCCTTGGACGTGCGAGAAGACGACGCTCAAGAACTCAAGGTCCCACTTCCAACACCAGACCCCATCACCAGACGTCTATTCTTGGAACCGGCGCTATCACGGAGTGTCCCTGACTGACATGTCTGACACCTCCGCGAAAACCTCACGAGGAAGCTGAGATTGGTGCCCTGGTCTCTAGTCACACAATGGCGGCGACTAGCAGGCGCAACAGGTCCCACCTCACTCTTCGACGGCCCAAGGATGCGATGAGCTGGTCGATTCGAGGGAACCACCATGTGGAAGTGGAAACCTCAGCAGTTTTGACACGAAAGAGCCTCAAGCACGCCAAGACCATCGGACGCGTCAAAGCTGCACAGAGGTGAACCGGCCCTCAAGGACAAGCGACGGTAGGCTGATGGAAAAGACGACGGTTCGGTCGTTTCCCGGAGAGGTCGTTTGATACCAGATGGAAATCTCCCACAGGAGACTACCTCAAAGGGCGGACCGAACCATCATATTTCCCAAAATACCACAGCCTACGTCCACTCTTCGCGGTGATCGCAACCCTCGGCCGAGCGGAACCCGTCTCCTTGAAATTCAAATTCGTCAAATTCCCGCCAAAACAGACGCGGTCTATCAAAAACGGCCGCTCGCGCCGCCACTAGTCAATCCGTCGGTAAAACAGGGAGCTTCCCGACCGACGGATAAAACAGGACGCCGCGAATCTGGCAGTTGGATCTGGATGGGCGCGAAAGCTCTCTCTTGCCTGATACGTCGACCAGCCAGCATGTCTCTGACATCAACCGCTGAACCAACAGCATCTGACATCGGCAAAATCTCTTCTCGCCTTCGCTCGCCTCGGACGCGAAGCCAAGCCAGCATTCCGGACAGCCCGCCAAAAAGACCACATCTGACATCGGCAGATCGCCACGCCGCAAGCACTGACTCGCCTCGGATGCCAAGCAATCAATCAGCAGCCCAGCCGCGACACCACGTTGCAGCCCGCCAATTACCAACCGACCGCCAACGACGACAATAACCTGTATCGTATCTGTAACGACTACCCTGCAATACGATGAAATAAACCAGCCTTGACCAAATACCCCGTGCGTTTCTGTCCCCCACCCCCGCTTTGACCTTGACGTTATCACGGCCTGCCATCTCCGCTTCAGAGCGCGCAGAAGGCCGGTGATAACGTGGTATCTACATCATGACGTCAGCATGATGTTACAAGCGTTGGTATTTAAATTTTAATTAGTTTTTTATTGTTGTATTTGTAGTGTTCTTGTACTCTGACAATATCATCAATTAAGAAAAAAAGCAAGTTATTCTAAGGACAGCGCAATTTGAACGAAATATGCAATAAAAAATCTTCAATTATTACCCCATTGCATTTGAAGATAATCAATAATGAGCACTACTATTGTAACTTAATTGAGTGCCGCAGCCTGACTATAGTTGGGCCTGGTATTTGCCAGCGTTACTTTCTGATAAGGTGTAGTACTTCTAGATGAGTAGGCAGGCATGTATGTGGTATTTAATAATATGATATCTATGAAAAATAACCACCGGAACAAGGGAGTGTATAATATTAAGTGTTTGTAAGTGTGAATTTTTTCATTATTCTGTCTATTTTTAAATTCATAGATATTTCGTATTGCCACTTTTATGATTACTTCAATATATCGTGAAAATGTGCAAGATACCTACAATATAATTTTTTTATTCTAGAATGTTTTGAGTGAATAATATCTCTTTTTAAAAAGTTATTTAGATTTTTTAGCATCTGTGGATTTAACGGTCGTTGCTGACTTTGACTGCAGTGGTAACTTTTCACAGGCCACCGTTTGCTTGATGGGGCCTTTTTTGACATCAATAGTACGGTTTGGTTTGGTTATACCTCCATTCCTGTTAAAAAATTAAAAAAAAAAAACATGTAGTCCATCTTTATCATAATAATTGAGGCTATTGTTTTTATATTCAATCACCTCCATTTGTTTTGATTTATTAATTAACACCACAACAGAACAAGAAGCTCAATTACAATCTTGAGGAATTCACATGTTGGATTATGTAAATATATTGTGACCATATCAGCATCAAACCTGGAGCCCCCGGATGAAAGGCCAGTGCCTTACGCGGTGTAATACAAGGGGCTTGTATATGAGGCTACAATTTGCAAACATGGCTCATTCCCAAAAACATAATTTGCGGCAAAATGCAATAAACTGTTTTACAGACGAATAAAAGACTAATTTATTTGATTTCTCAGTCTATTTGTAGTGTAGTACATTTAAAATAGAAAATAAAGGGAAACTTATTCAATTCAATAGTAATAAAGAATCTATTTACATAGTTTGTATTAAGCCGGGTTTGAAAGTGAAAGTTGGATTGAGCCATTTCTGTAACTTAACAATTTGAATTAACCGCCTATGCAAGTATGCAACCAATGAAATACCATTAAAATGTTAGTCATATGACCCAAAATCAGAACTCCTATTGGCTAACGGGAAACGAGCTGTCTTTTAAACTAAATGATCGTGGAATAAGCCATATTTGAAAGTTTCGCATTATTTTGATTTGACATTTTGTATGTTATAAAGCCAGATTTGAAGCTACTATCTAAAAATTCATTTTTAAGTGTATTTTTCTTTACAAAATGTCATTCAATGTTAACTTTTCAACAGTATTGGAATGAGCCGTGTTTGCAAATAGAAGCCTCATATATTATAATCATAAACTAACAAATCTAGCTCCGCTCCTTAGTAAAATAGTGTAAAACCGTTGGTCAATGGCAAAGTCAGTTGTGTTCAACATTTTGCCATTTTTTATATTTCTTAACCATCTTTAAACATGGTCTGTTATTAATTTTAATGACTTTTGGAGATACTTACTAATATGTTTGCAAAAAGAACATTACTTTATTTGCAGCCCCGAAATATACTTAAATTACTGTTTTTTGCGATTATTACAAAATGTTGAATTATGGAGGTAAGCAACTTCGAAATTAATAGCCTCAGTTACAAGTCAATACAATTGGGGCTCAAATATTATTTCATAAATGAGCATAAAGATGATGATAAAAATATCATTATGACAACTGGGTATTAGAAGAAATCCCATTGCTAACGAAAATAATAATCTATGTAAATCTAGAATCAAAACCATTACATACTTACTGCCAACGATCTATCGCCGATGATTGTTTCCGCACAGTCGGCGCTGCATTAGTATGATACAGAGCATTCTGCAAATGAGTTTTTTGGTCCAAAACTCGCTGGTAACCCTATAAACATACAACAAATGCGTAGTTTGAGTATATTATCTCACTCAATTTAATGTGCGTTAATAAATAATTGCGTAATGTTTTATTAACATTATTTTCTACCTTGGATTCAGTATCAAGACTCCACTCTTTGCTAACCAAAGCGCTCTTTAGGTCGGTTCGCATTCGTTCTAAGCGCTTCGCAGTTTTCATGAGTTCGTTCTGAAAAAAAAAATAGTAACATTAAAAAGTATAATATTAATTTTCTTTAATGTTTTTTTATTATTGAAAAGAAATGATAGTTAAAAGAAATAACAGTACAACCAATTTATTATGTCATTGTTAAAATCAGGTTTTCGTGTTCATCATCACACTCAAGGAGGGGGGTGGAGGGTCTGATATAATGTGATGATTTGTGACGAAAGGGGGAGGGGGTGTCAAAGAAAATGTGACGTCATAAAGTAAAAAAAAAATATAAAAGGATCTGAAAACACAAAATTGGGGATCATGGATTTAACCGGTTCTGTGTCAAAGCGAACATGTACGCGGATATGGCCGGGCGTACCGTGCCGGCCATACAAAAAACGCGAACTTATTCGCCTGTCTTTGAAGACAGAATGGCAGTCTCAGGCATTTGTTTTGAATAATTTAAAATTCGGAGGATTACTGGTCCAATAATGAGACATTTAGTATATGATTGGTAAGTGTTTATGATAAACTTTCAATATGTTAAAAATATGTGAAAAATACTTGCCGCCATCCAAAATCTCCCAGCACAGATGAGGTTTTAAGGATAATTATTAATATTAGAAACAAAAAACAATTGCGGTGTCAAAAATGTGTTGTAAATAGACAGGGGGGTAAAAGGTTAAGTGACGATGGGGGAGGGCTTAAAAATAGCCAAAATCATGTGTCGTCATATGTGGACCTGAATATGCGGCCCCTAATTGCCGTTTCCCGAGGCTGCACTTTGTGACTGTGTGTATATTCACAATTCTTTTCCAAATAATCGGGACAAAATGACAAACTGACCAGGACGCCGGGATTATGCCTTCGAACCGGAACGTATCGTAAGCCTGAATATATTGAAAAGTCATATAAATGTGGCAAGGTTACTCATAAATATAAATATTCAATAGACATTACAATAATAATTCTTTTGCTATTTCTGTTTTAATACTCGTTAGTAATGTAAAAAGACATTTTAAGATAACGATAAACTCACTTCATTCATTGCATCCAAATTTATGTTTAGATTGTCGTGCTTCATTTTGCAATCTGTAAATAATTAAGAATGGACAAACACATTTTAATTTTTTTGAACAAGAATACTTTCAATTACAAGAATGAGAAATTGTCGTAAACATTATTCTAACCAGATAAATAATTTGCTAATCATAAATGAGTGCTTCATTGCTAACAAATTACCAGTTTTTTGCACCGACTTTATTGTATAGAATACATATTGTAATATTTAGTCAATCGGTTAGGTTAGGTTAGGTTAGGTAAATAATATTCATAATTTTAAATAATTCGTCTCTGTTCTGGCAGAACACACTAACTGGAGAATACTAGTTTTGAGTAATTTGACTTTGAAGTTGTTAAAATGTTTGAAATGGTCTACCATGTGAGTTTATTAAGTAATCGTAAAAAGGATGACTTTAAAATAAAGACTGTTTATTTATTAAGAAGGTTTCCAGACGGTAAAGTTTGAAATAAGGAACATTTTGGTATAACTAACTCAATATGTCATTTTTTCGAATTAGTGTCTTCTGCCAGAACAGTGACGAAATTATAATTTCCTAAGTTTCTCTTTACAAAAGCTCTTATCTAAAGAATAATGTTTTCAATTATTTGTATAGGCATTATAAGTACTTACAAGTCAACTTCATTCGCAATATAATAGATTTATTTAATTGATTATAATATTATATTACCTTTCCCGCACACTTTAGCATTTTTAATCTTCTCTTTAAGTTCTGGCAGCAAATCTCTGAGGTTTTTTGTTTCCTCGGTGAGTTCGTGAACTTTTTTTAGTTCTGTTTGGAGTTCACCGTCATGTTCCCAATCGTAATCTTCTTTCTGCAAATGTTCTTGGAGTTTCACGATTGCCTTCTCCAATTCAGTATTTCGCCACAAAGCATTGTCCCTAAAACACGATATTATTTTTACTAATTTGTTCGCCTAAAAATGATCACTTATAGTTGTACCACAGGTATGTCCAACACTATGTAGGCTGGGATCTACTAACTATCCAGTATCAAAACTGAAAGTGATCTACACACACTCTCCCATTGTGATTGTTTGACTTGAACAAACATAATATTATTATATTTGGCTGTGGACATTAATGTGAGGCATTACAAATTTAACAACAGTCGTCTTTCACCATCATAAAGAAATACTCAATTTCGCATTTGTCGTAAAAATGATAAGGTTTGCTCTTCTTTTGGGCACTCATTCCACTCATTGTCAAACAATTCTCTTACTATGCAAAGAGACTACTGCACGATGGTAAGAGAAACTACGCCTCAGTTTAAAGCGGGGAGACGTATGAGTAGCTTAGTCTCTAAACCTACTCTGGAGATTTTTTTGAGTTTCGAGTAAATCACGAATCATTTGTGCATTTACGATGATGTTAATTCTAGTGACGACGTTTGTATAACGATTTAAACGTATGGTTAAAAATCATGGTTTGAATCGCAACGTCTGATTGGTCGACTATGTAGAGCAGATTTAGTAACCTGTTATTTATCATAGAGCGGATTTGGTGACTCAAGTCAATATTCATTTTGATTTTTTGACGAAACGGCGGAATTTAGAACTCGCACCTCGATAGGCTGGTAGACCTATTGATATAGCACATACGTACATTCAAAACTAATTTTATTGGATGGCGATTAAGCGACTCATATGTCTTCTCATTCTCTCACTCCTTCGACAGTTCATGAGCGATGCAATATGAATCAAGTAATATAACGAGGTCACTCTCATATTACATTACTACGGAATATACGTCATACTTTTTCACACAAAATAAGTCGATACGACTGGAGAAATATAAACACCGTCACTGACAACTACTAGACAATATACAAAAATTGCTTATTTCTCACGTACTTCTTACGTAGATATGAAGATAAAATTTATGAAAATCATACATCATAAGGAGATACTCATTTTTGACCTAAATGAATTCTTTCGAGTAATATTACAAGTATTTACCTGTAGTTCTTTTCATTTTCAAATTCTGCTTTTAATCCATCAATTTCGTTTTCATGGTTTATACTATCATTTGATTTTAATGAGTCTGACCTGTACATACTCATTCGAGTAATAGATAAAAATTTTATTAATTAACAATAAAGCACCAAATGGATTTTATATCAAAAGTAGTAGGTATTGATCAAACTTTTTACAATGCAAATAAAGCATTCAATGTTATGTCATTAGTTAAAAGTGGTTAAAAGTATATTTTATATACCTACCTAAAACAAAAATATAGCTGGTAGACGAAATTTTTAATGTTTTTTAATTTTAATAAATATGCCTAGTAATATTATTAGTCCAAGCATTTTTAAAATCTTATTACTTAAGTAGGTATCACAAAAGATTTATATTATAGGACATATTTTTATTATTATTAGTTGTAATATCTCTCTTAATTTTTATGGAAGAAAAATAAAAACATTTTTACGATTTTTCAACATAATAGTATCGGTTTTATAAAAAGTTCAGTCATTTTTACATAATATTTTCGTTTAAAAATTTGTGATAATATCTACTCTAGGTAGAAATGAGGAAAATAAATACGTAATGCTCCCTTCACAATGGCCCAAACAAGGTGAATGTATGCGTTTACCAGTGTGTAGTGATCGTTACGCGTCGTGCGGCCCACACCGGCGTACTTCGACATAGTGTCGGTGTCTCTGTACTCATCAAAGAAGGGCGTCAACATTCACCATGGTTGGGCGAATGTGAAGGAGCATTATACTTTCTCAAAAATATTCTTCTTCATTATAACAACGTGGTTTTATAATGAATATTTAATACTATAAAGATGCTAGTGGAAATTTATTTTAACGTTTTGGACTTCTTTTGGAAATTGAAATAAGCAGTTGGTTGTAATTATTAGTTATGGTTTGTTATTATTATTGTCTATGACTTCACAACCGCTTTGGTGAAGTGTCAGATAGTGAGAGGTTATCCAGTAGAATGTCAATTTATTTATCATAACACAAGCGGCCGCTAATAATTAAAATACGATGCGTGGGGTGTAGCACATGCCGGAAATATTATTTTAAAATACAACCGACGAAAACTACTTTCAAAATGGATATACAAAGTGAAAATAGCACGGCGGAAAATGCCAATGAGGAAACGGTCGCCGCGCAATCTGTAAACGAAGAAAACGACTGCAAAAACGAGCCTCCATCGGAGAACAAGATCAAAGACGAAGAGACAAACGATAAAACTGAAAACTCCAGCGGAAAAATGGAGCGCGCGTCCAGCCGGGATGGTGAAAACAGCGATAGAAAGTCCGACCCGAAACCAAGACAAGCACCAAAACGGAGAGCTTCGGTTATTACCATTTCCGATGATTCCGATTTAAGTGACGGTTCGTCTATTTGTCATGTTGAATCTTATCAGGCGAGCACTTCAGAAGCGAAAAGAATACGAGGAGGTGGGTATTTAGAGATGAATAAATAATTAGGTAGCGATTCAAAGAAATAGTATGTCTGATAAAAAATTGCACAAACTGAATATTTTAAATTTTAATATCAGTTATATGTGGAAAATATACTCATTACGTTATGTGAGGGTATCGTAATGGTATTTTCACAAAGGTTAGTTGTTAGCCATTTAAACCAATATACTAGTTATATCTCAGCAACCCTTGAGAGTCCAAATGTAGGTATCTAGTTATTAATAATGTTATTTTTATATCAAAATTCGAACCCAGTCTGTAATTGGACATTTAAACTTACCCATCCTTATTGTGCTATTATATTCTAATGCCACCTCTATGATATATTTACTATTCCAATCAACAGCTGCTGCTATCTGACGTTTTATGTGCTCATTTTTAACTTAAGGTGGAATGTATTTGGGATATATAGTCGAACTCGGTTATTACAATCTCGGACATAGCGAGATCTCGGATGTAATGAGGAAACATTCGTTGACATTTGGTTTATGATTTTCTCCATACATTTATTCACTGTTATAACGAGCAACTTACCGAGCTATAATACTGTTAATGTGTCGATCGTTTAAAAACATTTCGACCCTAAGCAATAAAATCCGATCGGACAGGATGCCGCTGGGCACGGATTACGTAAGTACCTACCTAATTGGTGTTTTCGCCGACAATAATGAAAAAGTATCCCTGGATATGGTGGAAAAATCCAAGTTTTGTGAAGTCTGTAGGTATCTACCAGCGTTCATTACAATAAACAACTTCTTTTGTAGTTTAAGAATGCCATGCTTGTTTCGAGGATTTATACTATGGTTTTCAGATTTTTTATTTTCGACTTTTTGTGATATGTGACCGCTCATTTAAAAATACCTATTCTCTGATATAACGAGTACCGCTTATAACGAGCAAATTCAGTCGGTCCCATCTTCGTCGTAATAACCAAGTTCGACTGTATTAGCGACATCTAGTGACAAGACAATAAATATCTTACGATAAATTACCAGACCTATGCCTATAATAGCCGGGCGGATAACGTGTCAACCTATAATGTCGTGGGTCCTGGGTTTGAATCACATGTCTGGCAACAATAACATCACATGTGTATTTGGACTTTTTAAGTTGAGCAAGTAGCTAACATCCATTTCACGTTGAACAAAAATTTGTTAATACACCCTCCACTCTGTTGGGGCCCATGCGATCTTCTTAGGATTGGACATGTTTAAAATAAAGGAAAATATTTAAACAAAATTAAGGTAAATGTACCAATTATCGGCACTAGAAGGAAAATGTGGTCATGAGATCAAAATAATAGGCTCAGCTTAAATATATTTGTATATTTCTTTTTTTGTATTTATATTTACAAATATTGTTAACAATAAAAAAGTTCAATATCAACAATATTTTAAGTTAATTATTATTTTTTTTATGTTTTAACAACATAAGGACAATTGATCCTATTATCGGCACCTGAATTAAATTTAGGTACTAATTTCCGGCACCTTATGTTCGTATTATCGGCACAACTAAACTTATACAGGACATTTCTATAAAGTTAAAAAAACTTAACTGAAAACATAAGTTTAAAAAATGTAGGTACAACAATTACTTTGTAAGTAACATTTGTATTTTTCTTCATTCATATTTTGCTACAATATAATATATACAGTAGAACCTCGATAATTCAAAAATCGATAAATCAATTCAATTTTAACCCCCAAGAATCATTTTTCATACAAAAAAATCGAAATATTCGTTATTTCGTAATTCGAAATGGAATTTGGTCCCAAAGGCCATTTTTATCCATATAAATCGAAATAAATAATAGCAAAATACTTATTTTCTTGGAAAGTAATAAATTTAATGACTGCAATTAAGTAGGCAAAAACCTGCAAATTTACTGATGGAGGCAAAACCCAAAGTTTAAGTTGTGGAAATACCCAAAAACTCCAAATGTACTATGACACAAATTGCAGTGGATGTCAATCAAGGGTTCATTTACTTGTCATTCATGTAAATTCAGAATCCATTATTTTATTAATGTGAAAAACATGTTGTTTTACAAGGTAATCTTAGCACATAGCTATTAAATGGTTTTCAGTGAAAAAAAATATTTATTCACGAAATTTCGTAATTATTAAGTGCTTAAAGCGTCAATTACATTGAGCTTTTTTATGAGCTGATTATTGGCAAATTTATAATCTGCCTGTAAATTCGCCCAGTGTAATCATCGAATAAGCTAATAAGCAGGTTGTAAACACTCCACCTAGAAAAGTTGAAAGCCGGTCAACTTTTCACACTACACGCCGGCGTGTGGGCTTACTGCGTCTGCGCAGTAGAGCGATGGTGGTGGAAAAACGAACTACTCATTTTGAAATTTACATTTTTGACGTTTAATGGAAACATTCTTATGGAGCGTAGCGACCTCCCGGTAAAAAAACGAACTACGTTCCGTCAAAATCGCTCGCTGGCTTGTGGCTTATCAGCGAATGGAAAGTTTTGTGTGTAATCATGAAGTCGCAGTAGCTGAACCGCCCGCTTTTAAATTCGCCAATAAGCAGCTCGTAAAAAAGCTCAATGTAATTGACGCTTAACTATATTGTGACATTTTTTTATCACTGACAGAATTACGTTTTTAATATTATGTATTTAAATAAACAATGAGTTTCTTTTCTTTTCAAATTTAAGTTGATAACAACTGAATGTTTAGATTAAGCTGACAATAATGAATACAGTGACCCTTTGTTTGACAGGACTAGTTCACTAATAGACTTAATGAGTTCACTTGACATTTTTATTATTGTTTATAGAATATTAAAGAATTTTATTTTAAAGCGGCTGCCGGCTGTATAATTTTCGCACCTTCTTCATCATTAAAATAAAAATGTTCCAATTATCGGCACCATTCATGCTTATTATCGGCATACATTGTAATCGTATTTTATAAAGTAAACTATAATTTAGATTTTATTTTAAAAAGTTTTAAATTAAGAAGGAACAGTATTTCTTCCTAAAATATCTGCTACTTGTGTAATCAAAAATAATTTAATAAAAGTATTTAATATTTTTGCAAAATGATCGATATCTCTTATTACCGGCACACTATGTGCTAATTAACGGCACACCAAATTTTTAAAGTTATTATTCAATTTTAAAAGATTATTTCTGATTCTCCTGATATAAATTTGGTGTGCCGAAAATTAGCCAGGCGATTAATTAATATTTAAATAATTTAAAAAGATTTTAAAATATTAAATTATTTAATTTCTATCCAACAATAATGTGCTTTTAAAAGTTTGTTTGCATGTCCCTATTATCGGCTTTGTGCCGATAATAAGAACAAATGCAAATCGTATCGGTGCCAATTACCGGCAGCAAAATTTACTTGATTTTTAGATAAACTAACCGCTAAACACATAAAATATTTTACAATTTCGGCAAAAAAACAATTTAAATATTAAAATATAACCATACATTTAATAATTCAGTTTAAAAAACGTTTTAAAATGCTTAACACTAAATATTCGAAATGTTTACTTACTTGTCAAGCTTTTGTCTCAAATATCACAGTAGGTCTAAATCACTCGACATATGGCAGAAAACTATCAAATTTCACGAAGTACTTACAAACATTTAACAAAAACTTTGTATCTTTCTATCGCATACGAAATGTGGATTTCGGATAACACATTTTTACAACCATAGAAGTCTTGCCATTCTTATTTTTTTGAATTTCTTCTAAAATTGCCGATAATTGGAGCAGTGACGGAAATTGGTACATTTACCTTACTAAAGAATATAATAATACTTCATTACAATTGGGCAGTTTGATTAGATATAAATTCGAAGAAAATCAATTTGAAATTCTGTTAGGATAAATATTGTATATCCACGTATCGGTCCCATAGGGTCAAAGAAACATATCGTTCGACAAACTGCAATATATTGTAACCCACAATTCACAAATTTTACTGTTGAGAATAATGGATCGTTTAGAGGATGTTAAATTATCAACATAGTTTTATATATATGATTAACTTTATTATTATCAACTTCATGAATAATAATATACAGAGTAATAGATTACATTTTGTTATGCGACCGTTACAATAGACCTTCGAGTACAGACTCTTGTCACGCCGGACACCTGAGTGAACATAGAACTGTAATTAGTATTAATTAGTATTTAGCATTGGCGGACAGCCAGTGCCATAGTTAAACGTATTAATAATATTCTTAAATTATTACTTATAATATTTAGTTATGTTATTATATTAGACGGCTATATATCAACATTTACAGAAAACACAAAAAACTGTATAATAAAATGCAATGTACACTCTCTCAATAATCCACCACACCAAAAACCAGACAAGTGTCCAATTAGTGAAAGCGGCGGATTATAGTGCATACATACAAAATATGGTTAAAATTAAAACAGTTATTTCATAAAAATAGTTTTTTTTTTTTGAGAAATTTGTAGTAGCAAATTACAGTTTTATTTATAATCAAAATCAGTATTTATGTACTAAATTATACATACAGTATAACTCCTATTTTACGTTTTTTAAGGGACCGAAAAAAAAAAACCTAATTGGAGGGAAAATGTAAAAGGGTATTGAAAAAAGGAACATTTAAATTTTATGTTTCTAAAAAAATAACGTTTTATTAAAAAACAACATTCAATTAAAATTTTTATTGAAAAATCGGGTCAATCAGAGCGTCGCTCGCCGACCAATCACCGTGCGCCGTTCTAAAGACACGGAGTTTTCCCTCCAAACACCTTACGCCGTTTGAATGTCACGACCCAATCATTCTCAAGCGTAACTCGCATATTTTGAATATATCCGACGTAAATCGCGGGAAAGAAAAACGTAAATGCAGGTATTAAATGTACTGAAATACATTGGGACTGAAAAAATTACACGCAATTACCGGGAAAACGTGAATTCCGGGCACGTAAAAACGAGGTTATACTGTATTTATAAACTAAATAACAGTAAATCACTTGACACAACCAGTTGTTCAGTGAGGCAGATATACTTGAATGGCTTAGGATTCCTGGCTTTCCCTATGACCAAAAGTTTCATTTAGTGTATCCCGGTTGCATTGGAGCACGCTATAATAATAATTGTGATGCGGTCCTTGGTACATTACTTTCTTCGCGATGAATGCACGTTTTAAGAAGGAGAAGTTTCCAAAATAAACCCGTCTCATCTGCGTTGTATTCTTGTACTACTGAATTTGACAATCGAATACCGGCGAATTATAGAGCTTGATTTTGTGCTTACATATATTTTCACTAACTACGTATTCTGCCAAAAATAGTTAGTACAGGAACTTTGTCATAGAATAGCTTTTGCTGATAACACTTTTGGGATGCTGAAGTTAGCATTCTAAATAATTTAACCCCATAAATAGCACCTTCCCGATTGATTGATTGCTTATTATTTATTTTTTAGATTACTCATACTCAGAGAGTTCGGATGGCTCCAGCTCGGACGAATCCGATACAGAAGATGACACCCCATCGCTGGTGATCGCAAGTTACCCCTCCAACTTGACCACGAACATTGTACAGTCCAAAAAACCTGATCTGCGAGTCGCCAACATCAAGATGAACCCTAAATTCATCTCCCAAGACCTGGAGAAAGAATTCATCTCACACTGGTCCAAAAACGAGAGTTTCGAGGCCCCCGACGTGAGCTTGCACGCGAAGCCTTTTCGATTGTGCATCTTAGATAATTTCCTCAGCGACTCGGATGCCATTTTTAATATCGTAGACGATATGAACACGTTGGATTGGTCCAGGAGAAAAATGGATCTCTATGAGTTCCATCGGACAACGGATTTGGCTAGTTTAACATGGCAGCGGGGGATCAAAGCCGTTTATGAACTGCTCAAAGGGGACGTTCTCAAATGGGTAATGTTAATAACAATATCGTTAAATAAATTATATTCAATTTTGTGGGACCTTTGTACAGAAATGCACATCTCTTTAAAGAAATAAGTGCAGCCCAATATATCGATTTAATACTTTTCCACAACTTTATATTCGTCTGTCAAAAACTCGTATTGAAATCGATTATGACGTTTTAATACTTCGTAGTTTGAAGTTATGCTAAATATTATAAAGGTATGCAGCAATTGCGTACAATATTTTACTTTATTAAGACATCCTGCACTCAGGAATTCGATTTGACATTAATATGATCCGATCACGGAAACACAAACGAACTTTCACGTCTGCCCGCTCACAGACGCGATAGTGACATTCGTGCTGAGCTCCTTCCAACTGTGTTGCGAACGCCAACAGACGTTTTTTCAAACCAACAATGTTGCATCAACTCTGTGTGTCAGTATTTCGTGAATGCCAAATTGACAAGGTTGACACGTTGCGTCTTATCGAGTTTGTATGTGCGATTCGCCATATATCATACTACAATATATCTATACTTATTTAAATGAAACATTATTTTTAAGATAATTCTTACAACTATGCTCGATGAGGTTTGTAATTTTTCACTGTGCTCATAGAGATACCTTTACATGTAAAATAAAGTCCACATTCAGTTTTGGCTCACCAGCGCTTAATGGTATAAAGCCTCATTGGTTGTAAACTATTTATTACCAAGCAGCCGATACCTCATTGACTGCATACTGCCAAATATCAGTAAATGGCCATTGTAGTTTATCAAATCCCATTCGAAATCAGGTTAAAGCCTGTCCTATATTGTTAATCAATCAATGATTTAACCCTTTCTTTTCATATTTAGAATTCTTTTGAACCATCAAATTAGCAATTACATATCAGATGTCAAAAAAAATACATATTTAAATAAAACATTTCTCATAATTTTGTGTCTAAATGCATTATTATTATAATGTCTAATTACCATAAATCTTTGATCAGCATTAATTTTAAATGTATGTATGTCCTTCTCGATAATACAACCCTTCTATATTCAATAGATTAACCGCCATATTATGCCGGGTACTCATTAGCGAGCCGTAACTGTGACTGTTGCAGATACAGTAACCAGTATAGACGCCAAATAATTAGTTTGCGTGCCTAATAAATAATTATTTTGCATCTAGAGTTGTTTACAGTGTCTGGAACAGTTACAGTTACAGCTCGCTAATGAGTACCCGCCTTTAGACAATGGAATTATTATTATTAACTTATTAATTTTTTATTAAATTATTATTTTATTAATTATTTTTATTTATTAAATTTTCCTTTTTTGTAAATCTCTGTAGTTCTCAATTTGATTACATGTAAAAGTAATTTTCACTAGTTAGTTATTATTTTTCACCGACAACTAATCAACAATCTTTATCGTCTCCTGTCATCTAGATTTGTAAAATTAATATTCCTAAATATTTAATTCTAGGTTGCCCGAGTAACAAATCTAAACCTCTCCCATATATCTGCATCCTGTGCGCTGTACGGCCCGGGAGATCACCTCCTCGTCCACGATGACCTGCTCTCTGACAGAAAAGTGGCCTTCATACTATACCTTGCCCCTTGGAACATCCTCGATTATCCCACCGGAGGCAGTGACGTTATTAAAGAAAGAATCACAGACGTCGACGAGAGAGCAACAAGCGTGAATAAAGACACTGCAACAATGAATCAGGGTAAAACTAGCTTAGGAGAACACGCCGAGGTAAATGATACAGGATCGGGTAAAGGAGATAATGACTATAGAGTAATTAAACAAGATGTAGATGATAGAGTTAGTAAAGCGGATGTAGATGAACGTGAAATAAAATATGTTGGAAATAGCGGGAAAGCTTCTGGTGAAACCGAACTAGATAAAGACAGAAGTGAGAATTTAAATTGCGATCTGGCGAAAATGGACGTAGACCTGAGGACGTCTACGGGAGACGTGGATGAGAGACTAGGAAAAGGCGATGCAGACAGTGGAATGATGACCAATGCTGGAACTGCTCCAGACATTAATATGAAGATTGAACATGGAGACAGAACTGAGGTTAGTTGTTTTATTTGTACATAATCATAGTTTACCCAATCGACTGTAGGTTTCGCATTTTAGTAGTACATAATCATAGTTTACCCAATTGACTGTAGGTTTCGCATTTTAGTATCTATGCTGCATTCCCAATAATTGGTATGTGGATTTGAACACATTACTTTCCAGACGCCTAAATACCTGTAGACACCAAAAGGCAAAGCCTGTCCTGAATTTATTATGTTGACTAAAAAAGTTTAATAATTCTAAATTCATTTCAAATTATTATTTTCTAATGTCATTTACAAAACAAAATGAACCATATCTATCTATGTAGTTCTTTTTTTAAATTCTGTGTTAGTAATGCCACTTTGTAAATAATATTATTATGTATATGGCAATTATGTATTCCTTAAAAAAAAAAAAAAATTGCGATTTTCCTTCAACATAATAAATAATACGAGAAAATTTAATTTTAATCATGTAATTTGCAAGATTTTTCTAGGCATTATTTAAAAAAAAAAATCATCGAGCACAATTTATAGGATATAGTAACATGTATCGACATAAAATAGAACTAAAATGGTCTCAGTCGATAATGAAGTACTCGTAACAAAAAAACAGTTGACATAAACTGACATCAACTGAACTTATCATTAGATATAATGAGTAGTCGATATTAAACCTTTCAATCAAGCAGTTCAAAAATTATCTCTCAATTGAATAATCGTTCCTCGCATAAGTACTGTATTTATAGACATAAAACTACCAAAATGATTAAGCCATATTGTCATGTAATATTAAACAACCATAAAAACAGTTCTGTGTTTATTAATCAATTATCTATCTATATAAAAGATTAAACTTAATAGTGGGACATAATACTAAATTAAAATAACGAACAACTACAAGAAGTACATATTATTATGTACTTATAAAGTATACTTTGAAAGAAAGATTGACTTTAAACCTCGTTTCTATGAAACTACTCGAAGTGGACATGGTTCAATTTGGAAAGATATCTCCTGCATCTCATGCTCGCAAAATAAATTATATAGCTCATTCATATTTTATTACAACGTTTTTCTTAGCTCGTATTCTTATTTGTCCGGTGGTTCTTTGTCCAGTACAAATCTTGCAATCGATTTTTAACTAACTTCCCAACTAGCTAGACATTTGAAACTTTTAGAATATATCAGAACACGATGCCAATGCATTTTTAATATGCATTTAATGCGTTCATTTTACAACGTTTTTATTAGCTCGTATTCTTGTTTGTCCGGTGGTTGTTTGTCCAGTACAAATCTGGCAATCGGTTTTTAACTATCTTCCCGACTAGCTTGACATTTGAAATTTTTAGAATATATTATCAGAACACGATGCCAATGCATTCTTTTAATACTTTTAGCCATCTTTAAGTAGAATTGAATTCATTTTCAGTTAATTCTGTTTTGTATGAAAAGTTATTTCAACACCATTATTGGTTGCTAGGGGGTCTGGGGTCCTAGCAACTAAATTATTAATATATACGTGCGTTACTATGGAAATCAATATGACATGTCAAAATGACATTTCAGTATTATTTCTATCGAGTACAAGTTTTTTTGATCGTTTAAGCTAGTCAAGTCAAGTTTATATGATTCAACAGAAATTTAAAAAGGTTTTTTTATCTTGTAATTTTTTATTTTCTAATTTTCCTCCATACACATAATTATGTAAAATTATGTAATTATGTAAAAATAAAATAAAACCATAATTATATTTTTTACAGAAAGGGTGGAGTCAGGCGATGGGCGGAGAGCTACAATTTCTTAACAAAGATAGTAAGGGTTTACCAAATCAGATTGTTAAATCGTTACTACCGAGTAACAATACCTTTACTTTCTTCAAAGTATGTTCGGACTCCTTTCATCAGGTATGCACTCAAAAGTTTATCCGTTTATTTGTCTAAACCATTTCTTGCACTCGCGGTCTGGAGCAACAATAACAAGAATAAGAACAAGAATAACAGCAAAATTGAACAGAATGTTGAGGGGATAATCATACATAGTTAGAGGTGAGTTGGAAATACTGTCGCCAGTTTTTGTACTCAAGTTTCGGATGAAACTACCCATACTCAGTATGTGTGGCCCAATAAACTTATTCTAAAAAACTTGTGATGGTATCATCGCGAGTCACTGTTCTGTGTAGTAGGTACCAGTTGGTAGACTTTCAACACTATTGACATTAAATGCGCGCGAACGAGGTAGCACTTGAATATAGGTATATTTTAATTTACTAGTCTATTGCGTTCAAATGTATGAATAATAGGTCATAAATTTTGTGTTACAGCACATTGGTGAGATGACGCACAGGCTTAGGCTTGTTATATGATCACTCAAAACATGTTTAAAATTTAAAAATAATCACTGTTATTCATTTTTGTTAACAAGAATATTGTAACCTAACAGAAAAACAACTCATAAATTTAAAATGTTTTTAAAATTTTATAATAAATGGGACTTTTCGACAAGCGAAGCTCAGCGTATTTTTAGCGATTCTATTGAAGCCGATACACAGTCTGAGTTCCCTGAGCCGATATGTATTTCAAATACTAATAAGGAGTTGGTTTTAGTTTCAGTTGAGTATGAAACTTTTTTCGCATACGCACGCCAAATGCTCTATATAGTATCCAAATACTAGTAAGTATTTTGGAACAAGTTTCTATACTAAGTATTTTTTTATTCTGGTAGTAAGTATACTTAGTCTTCAAAATCGACCAGTTTTCCCATCTCTATTACATAGACTGATATTTGAGATAAGATTGAATTGAAACACATCTTTAATTTTATAATGTTTATTCTCCTCATTCTTACACCATTTAGATTGAATTATATATATACGGATTTAAGGATAGATATGATTTGAGTTACCTCATATCCACCTACCATGTATATGCAGCCGCGGTTTGAGCACAGCCACCTTCCATGACGCAATAAACGTGTCCGAATGAAAAGATTTTAGTGCCACACTTCCTTGTCCCGAAACGATGCTGCACGGGACTGATGTAGCAACCATGCACCTTAGTGCTTAACCCGGCACCTGCCTCAAAAATCGTATGACGCACCATAACTACGCATGAATTTCATTATCGTCTTTGTTCTATACTAAAAAAAGCAATAAAAAATATGTCACAGCTCCAGTCGAGAACCCAAAACCATTAAAATAATTTCGACACACTAAAAAACCGTAATAAATCAGTTATAATATCAGAAACACTCGAACAAACGAATGCTATCCAAATTTGAAAGAACTCACCGTAAGACGCCATTTTGTAGCCAATAGTTAGAGCTCTGCGCGGTGTGTACTATTTCGACACTTGTGCATTACGTTCCCACGAATTGAAGTGTTACTAATTTTCAAGTGCATATCGATAAATCACATATTAATGTCTTCGGGTTGAGTCGTAAACAAATATAAAGGGGACCCTTTTAATATATTTAAACTACACAAACACTTAACTTATTGAATATTATTGATAAATTAACACGAACTCACATATTAAAAAAAAAACAAATACAATAATAAACCTATTTTAAAATTCTTTTGACATGTGATATATTTTAAAGCAAGGTGACAGACATAACGCAACATCACACGTTGGGCACATATAGCGAGAGAGTTTTGTTTTTTTCGGATTTTTTTTAGAATTCCCGCATACGAAACATCTCCTTCTAGGCTTATCGGTATTTTGTGTCGGTAAAATGTATTCTGGCAAATGTCCCGTTGCACTTTTGGGCAATAATCGTACGGGATTATCGCTAGTTGACGCTGTCGGCTTGGGCAGGGGTGCATTTGAAATTCTCACACAATATTTGTTCACTAATTGTTTTATTACACAGAGTTGAAAATCGCCCAATGTTTTTTTGTCACATTTAATAAATTTATATAAATAAAAAGCATTTAATAAATATAAGTCGATCATGTGGAATGCGACCTTTTTATACCACTTGATCGACTTTCTCATACACGACAAGTTGCTAAGCATCATGTCGGACTTATCTACCGTACCCATATTTTTGTTATAATCTATAACACATTTTGGTTTTTCGATGTTTTCGCCAGTTCTATAGTTCACTTTTCCCGTTGGTCCAAATGATGCATCGTGGAGGGTGGATAGCATGTGAACATCCCTCCTATCGTGCCATTTCAGAGCCAAAAGTGGACTATTGTACTTAGACTCGGTATCTCCCTTTTTCAGTTTGCTGAACTCTGGCATATCTTTACGATTTTTTCTCACTGTACCGCAAGCATTCGTTTTGTGAGAGTGAAGGTATTTAAAAAGCGCCGGACTCGAATACCAGTTATCACACCATAAGGTGTGACCTTTCCCGATGTAGTCTTTCATTAGCGTTGTCACTACCGCACCGGAAATACCGAGATTTTCATTGTCTTGTATGTCAGTCCCTTCCCCACAATAAATTATAAAGTCAATAATATATCCTGTCATTACGTCACACATCACAAACATTTTTATTCCAAATCGATGTCTTTTGGAAGGAATGAATTGTTTAAAAATTAATCTACCCTTAAACACGATTATGCTCTCATCTATGCAAAGATTCTGATACGGTATCATCGTTTCCCTAAAAATTGTTCTTGTGTGTTCTAACAGTAATCTAATTTTAGCTAGTCTATCATTTGAGGCGGTCACACTAGGATCAGAAAAATGAAGCATTTGTAAAATAAGTTGGTATCGATTTCTAGCCATTATTTTCCCAAAAATGTCTGCATGCAGGTAAGGATCGGTACTCCAATGTTCCTCTATCGACGTGTGCTTATTTCGAGTCATCAGCATTGATACGGCAAAAAATGTATACAACTCCGGCACTGACGTGTCTGTCCAATTGTGTGATCGCGATTTCGGTCCAAGGTCTCCCGCACTGTACGAATGGTTAAAAAATGTATTCGTTTGGTTCACTATTTCCGACATTATATTTTTATTCAAAAAATGTTCAAAGAAAAGACATTCGGGAGAGGATTCGTTCAAGTCGTTCGATGTCACGCCAGATCGACAATCATTGAATTCGTGAACTATTGGAATATACGGGCCAGTTCTCCACGACCGCAAAAATTCAATTGGCTCGTCAGAGTCCGTATCGTCGACGTCATGATCAATCTCATGCTGTTCCAATTCCTCTTCCGACATATCATAATCTGAGTCCAATTCCTCATTAGTACGCACATTTTCTTCCTCCATATTTACGCACTATAAAACTATGAAATGTTTTTAAAATGTTTAACTACAGTATTAGGGAACGCCAAATCACAGAAACCATTAAACTCACACACAATAGTTATTGATATCAGTATTAATTTTCACATTCACTAAAATGGGACACGGTAGACAGTACAAAAAGTATTTTAAAAATCGCGGTAAAATAAAATCATACGTTCAATAGTTAATCATGCCAGTTTTAATGTGATAAGTACACCAGACAGCAAAAAAGGTATTTATCAACGATTGCGGTAAATATTCTACTTGTATGCGATAAATACAATCCCGCGCAATGGCCCGCTCGGTTGAAAGTCTGTCGTATACTGCGCAGTCGCGGCGCGCAGTTCAAACTGATTTCTGTCGACCGGCAAAACTTGGCCGTACGAATTGGTTCGAAACTTTGGTGATTATTTTATATTTAGAACCAATGCTTTTAAAATATGTCATAGGTGGCAGGAGAAGGACAAATCAGGCCAAATTTACGTGAAAAAATCAGTCCCGTATGATAAATATGGACGCGGTGGCATCGATTTATACACATGCGCATTGCGAATTTGGCCGATTTGTACAAGGTGTGTGACATCGGCGCCGGCCGGGTTAAAGAAAGAGTTTTATCTTTATTGACATGAAGTGTCCTTTGTACAAAGGAAAATAACATTTGACAAGGTAAACTGAACTGCTAGGTACAGAAGTAAGAGAAGAAGCGAACCTAGACTCAGCTGACACACAAACAATGTAAACATTTTCAACATGACTGTATACATTTTACTATAACTATTAAATTTATTACTTATACATTACTTCGTTATATTTTTAATACGATCACCAAAATCAAACATATCAATGAAGGCATATAACAAAAACCAAACATTTCATAAAAATAACACAATGGATTGACTATCAACCTAGTATACACAAGTGAGGCAAACTTGAAACTCAAATCAACAATAATTATAAATATGATAAGTTTTACGATTTTAAGTATTTTTTTTAATTTGTTTTAAGGTTGCTGAGGTGAAATCGTACGATTTTCCCCGACTCACAATAAATGGCTGGTTCCACGGTCCACCAGAACCTGACGATGATTCGCGTAACCCCGTAGAACCAAACTACGAATACGTCGGACAAGCGCCCAACAGTGAAATGGTAAATATAGTCTTTCTTCTGTAATAACTAGTTTAGTCACAGTCTAGTTTTCAATTACGTTTACAGTTACATTTACAGTCACGTTTCAATATGACTTTTTTGTTATTTATGTAAAACTAACGGTAGAGTTGTGATACCGGATAATAGGTACAACAGAAAATCAAAGTGATCAACTGACGCAGTGAACACTTGGAAGCTCAAATTGCTTAATTTATTATGTGGTGATATTGAAAAAACTTTTTTGTTCATTCTAACTCTGTAAAATTAAGAATAGATTTTATATCTCACTTTTATAATGATTTTAACCACAAAAGCAACCAATCAAAAAATACATTGTGAATTATGTGTATGTTTTAGTTCCAGTCGGTGTTCAACCAGTTCATAACTCCTACGTACCTCTCGCCGCGGACTAAGTTCAAAATTCAGCAGCAGATTGAGAGCGCTTCGGAAATCAGTCTTGAAGAATTCTTTCTCAAGAACCAGTATCAAACATTTTTAAGCTGTCTTCAAAATGAATGTGAGTTTACTTTGTTACTAATTTTGTCATATAAGAAATTCCAGAGACCTAAAATTTCCATTTTTAATTAAAAATTACAATAGATCAATATCAGTATCAACGTGAAACAACATAGACTTTTTTACTATTTTTGGAACAGATTGCCATGGGTTGCCAACCACTGCACTAACCCATAAATGTATGTATGTTATGATCTGTTTCTTTGGTTGTAGCGTTACCGTGGGAAGACTGTGGACCTGCAAATCTCCGCCACTACCAATACCTGCCTACCGAGAAAATAGCTGCCAACTCAGAAATGGCTGAGCCGTTAAAAGATTTGGTGCTGTTGTACACCTCCCAACACTTCTTCAGACTTCTGCGAGAATTCACCGAGCTACGGTTAAAAGGCTTCCATCGATTCGAAATACAACGATGGACCGCTGGAAGCTACACGGTAAAATTTTCATTGTATAATATAGTTTAGTGATCAAAATACAATTCTGATTCATCTAGTTATCACCCGAAGATAAACAATAGGTTTGGCAACGATGTTTTCATCATAACAAATATTACCTATAATTATTAACCATAATAAATTAACCCCTTCTCCAGAAAAAGAGCATTATCCGATAACATTAGTTTACAGTAAATTATTTCATACATTTGTCATTTGTCTACATACAAGTCAAAATTCTTTATTTACAATCCTATGTGTATCTAGACCGCTTCACAAACAGGTTTCTTAACTGGATAACTGCCGCTAGCGTCTTAGCACGCTTTTCTATTCCGAGAACAGAGGGCCGGCCAGGCAAAATGCGCGTGCAAAGATGCTCCACTTAAAACGCAATATATCGGCCAAGATCAATGTTTTGAATAATTCAAACACATTACCCACACAGCGACATCTATTAGGATCATGGTGTAATACTTACATTTGACATTTTCTATATTATAATCAACGAAACGTCGATTTAAAAAAAAGCTTTCTTGGGTTACCGAAATGCGTCGCTAGTAGGGTTGTCCCACGGATCCGATATTTATCAAATCACACGCCGGGATTCCCGTTTACTCATAGTAGATGCAATGGAAATTATAGTTCGCTTATGCATACGAGAAACGGGGAATACTGTGATTCCTGAATATACACTACTACTCAATAGAAGTGACACATCTTGGAATACATATTAGTTGAATGTTCGTAGTCGTGTTTGACGTATCTAATTCGGTTTCGCGGCTGAAATATTTTTACTTTATAGTTCATTTCTTTTATGATAGTTTTATAATAATTACTTTTAGACTTTTGACAATTTTTTCGAAATTTACGGGTGAAATTTTGTAATTTTTTAAACCTTCGTGATCTGTGTTGCGTGTCGGTAATTGTTTATTTTACATGATATTATTTTATTCGCATAGTGTTTAACTTATTTGACTTTTTTAGTATTATATCTTTCTATAATAAGTCAAGTTTCTGGGATATTTGAACATTTTTACATTTAAACCTTTTGATCTTCTGCGAAGAGAATCAAGGTATGAGTGCAAACCGTGCAAATTGGCGCTCTGCGTTGAACCTTGTTTTGAGACATACCACGCAGTAGAAGATTATTATTATTTTTTTAATTTGTTATATTTTTATATGGTTTTAAGATTAAAGTAGCATATTGTAAAATTACTCATACATTATCATGTTCTCAACTTTACTGTGTAAGTGTTGTGACAACCCTGATGTTTTGTGAATTATCAAGTTTGAATTATTTGGATAAATGACTGCGTAAATGGACACATTATGTATTAATTTGGTGAGTCTATAATATGATATAGTATTAACCTTTTCCACTCGAAAAATTTTTTATAGGTACATACCACCCACTCGAGACTTTTTTCCGTAAATAGCATAATTTCAATATAAAACATTTAATTGGTGAAAAAAATGTAAAAAAAATTTTTTTTTTTTTATTTCTATAAAATAGATTTATAATGAATATACTGTACTTATTTTTAGTTTATTTATAATTCTTCATTGTGTGGTATTTCACAAAACAATCTCCAATATGTAATCCTGGCTTATCACAGAATCGTAATGAAATAGCGGTATTTAGAGAAGTGGCTATAAAGTGTAAATCGTCCATACATATAGTTATGACTGTAAATATGATCCAAATGATTTGTCTTCAAATACACTTGTAATATAAGCAGCCGTCTCGTAAATTTTCTAAATTAGTTTCGGGCTCATAACAACTCATTCCCAGTGCGGTACACATTATCAAAAGATTTCTCAAAAAATAATAAATCGATACGTAATAATTTTCATTTGACTCATTAGAGTATTTCACATTATATTTGTAAGGTTCTGAATCGGCATAATATAATAGTAAGTATTGTCATCAAAAACAGTCTATTCAAATATAAAACTGTAAACTATACGAGACGCCCATGCGCAAGCGAGAACCAATAAAAAAAATAAACACTTCAAAATCATGCGTGACAAACAACTTCAGTTCACTCTAGTCTGGGAACGTTCAATAAATAAAATTTATGTGACAAAAAAACATTGCTTGCAAGCAAGCGACCTACGAATAAAAAAAGAGAAGATTCCGATAAAAATACTATGTCGAAATTACGCACGCAGTATTCTTTTGCCGACTTCTTTCTCAGATAAATGTAATAACCTATTATTATTCATTCTAACTTGATTGAAATCGCATTATAAAAATTGCTGAAAATATTACAAAAAATGACTTTATTGGTGTGCCGTCGCTACGGCGGCACTCGAGTAATACGGGAAACTTCTAATGCCGCCGATATGGCGGCACTCGAGTGTTAAGGGTTAATATATTTACTAAGGTTTATTTTTTCAAAGAAAATCGCGGCCCTCCGTATACGGCCATACTAAGGCATAAAGCCCACTAAAGGCGTCGGATCGGTGCAATCACCGCGAAGTAGGCCCGTGAAGCGTAAATACAACCGAAATGACACTCCTCCCACCCGCGCATTACCCTTCACCATTGTAATAAGGGGCACGAGGAGCGCAAAATAATTATTATTTTAAGCGCCTCTCATAACAAAGCAATAAAAATATTATTAATTTCTCGGCGGCTTGTAATTTATATTCACGATGACGTAATTCTACCAGCAAAATATCTGACACCCAGCACCTAAAGAATGAGTTCACTGTTGACATGTCAATAATGCTGAGGCGCCCGTCTATCGACGACGCGTCCAGAAGCGGATAAAATAAACAGCGCGCGCTCCTTTTGCTTGCCGTGTTCAATGAATGGGCTACGTTGTGTTTTCGTTAATTCGTCCCGCTGAGTAGCCAAACAACTGGTGACTCATGGGGCGGGCGGGCACAATGCTCCTCAAAACCAATGTGCGCTGCCATATTTGATTACGTTGTATTTTCGATGATTCACATTGAATATGCGCGAGCACCCCGCTCGTCCGCTTTAGTGGGTTTTATGCCTAATACCTCTTGGAATAGAACCGGTTAGAAGATTTTTGTTTTATGAGAAATGGATGTTAGCCACTTGCTCAAACTATTAGGACCATGCTCCGGGCTCAAACATACATTGAAAAAACACTTGGGACTCGAATCCTAGACCCCACGACCTTTATATACGTTACTGCTCAGCCATCGTGGGCAGGAAATATCGACACTGTATATGGCACTGAAACTACCTATTAACGATATCAGGATACGTGGTGTTCAAACACTATTAACTCGAAATGATATCCAGAGAGAGTCTCAATAAAATTGGTGGTGCACAGAAAATCAATCAAATCAAATTTGAAGATTGCAATGAGCATTTTTCAATAGAGTTACCACAAACACAAATTTAAATGCATAAAAAGTATTTTTCCGACAATAAACTGAAATTAATCATTCAAAAAACTATTTAATCCGCCACTATATTAACATAACCCTGGTAAATCGAGTGTCAACTCTATCATGAAACTAATGTAATGATTTTGTTGTATTTCAGGTTTTACCGCCCCGCGGAGAATACTCGGCCAACGAACTGGACACCATTCTTTACCTGGGTCTTCCCCAGCGGAGACTTTGTGGAGGCTCCACGATCTACCTGGCGCCCGAGGAGGCCAGCGACCCCCTCATCACTGTGGAGATGACCAACAATGCTCTCAACCTTATATACTCCGACGAAGGCACTTCAAAGTTCACCAAGTACGTGAGCCAGTTGGGAATGCGCAAGGACGAGTGCTTCTACATCATCATCTGCACTTACCGGGAATGATCCAATGCCTTCGCGATGCCATCCGACTCTACAACACTTCATTGACAATTTCTATTTGCATAGATTGAATGTTTTCAAAGTATTCTATATTTTTTTTTTGTATTAAAATGCCTGCCGACCATAAAAAGTGTGGAAACAGTGAAGCACTGCTTTAAAAGAAAGCTAAAAAACTTAGATTGCCATAATTACAACTATAAACTAAATCTATTGAAATGTATCCATGGTGAGATTTCATTTCAAACAGCCAGAAAAACCGCATCGGCAGCCCGCCAAGCCGCAAGCATTTTCTGTCAGAAAAACCGCATCTACAACCCGCCCCGCCTAAACGACAATATAATATAATAAACTCCTACCAGCATCGACAACATGCGTTTCTCTCAATTCCACCCAGCTTCTGGCCTGCTAGTGATACGGCCTTCACCATTCTCCTTGACAGAGAAAGGCCGGTATCACTGTCTCAAGTATACTCTTTCACTCTGCCCGGTCTTCTGCTCTTCTCCAGTCAATCACTCCAGGCACTCCCAAGGTCACCGAGCCGACAAAGACATGGTCTTCACTGCACTCTGTTCTCATTCTGTACCATTTAACGGTGCTTGTCTATCCATACATGTCGCTAGGCATTGTGTTTTGATTCTAATGATGTCAAAGGGCTTGTACATTATGCATTATATAGAGTAAAATATTTTTTTCAAAAAGAAAAAAACATTATCAAACATACAACGGTAGAACTAGTCATATAACAAGGGAATTGGCAATGCATCAATCCACGCAATAGCTTCCGGTTTGACCTGATGTATGGCCGAAACCAAAAACTTCTCATAGAACATGATTATAGCGATAACACCAGATGCCATCCTCAATGATGCGTCTAAGGTCTTTCACAAGACAAACTATGACATATTTAATTTTGAAAACACTTCTGAGAAAATACATTATAACCAATAGAAAAAATCTTTTTGAAAAAAAAAGTAAAACACTCCACCCCGCAGGAATCGAACATCCATCTCTCGGGTTTCGCGCCCACACACATAGACCACTATGCTAAAAGTACCATACTTAATTATGACAAATTTTAACTAATGGTTCTTATAGTACTCTCTGAAGCGCTTTCCAAATTGAGCTGCTATTGGCTATCGGATTTTGTATAATTATTAGCAAATTCGAGGAAACTACAACACTAAAATATCTTGGAGTGATCCGTGACGTCGGTTAGTAATTAAAGTAATACTTTGATTTAAAATACAAAAGCCAATAACAGCTCAATTTAGAAAGCGCTTCAGAGAGTACTACATATAAGAGCCATTAGTTAAAATTTGTCGTAATTAAGTATGGTACCTTTAACCCTTTCGCTGCGAGCCATTTTTGCGGGAATTTATTTTCAGTCAAGTGATCTGTTAAAACGGTCACTACAGCTAAAACAGATCGATTCCAAAATTAAAAAATAGATTACTAGATGAACTATATATCAGTTATTCCAAATGCACCAAGAAATAAACTATATTCGTTACATTCTCACTAAAATAAATCAAAGAAAGTGAAGACGCTAAAAAATATCCAAGCTTTGACCGCGCGTTCAAAATGGCGGTTGTCCACTCTTCACATAGACCTATATTTATTTTCGTCGCCATAAAATGATGTCATCCACTTATTCATTATGATGTTTTGGAGAATAAAACACTAAAAATAATTACTGCACTGCTAAAATATTAATATAATATAATTTATGAGGCGCCGTCGGCTTTTTCATTGTACAAAGGGCCTGTCGAATAATCGCCAGGCATAATATGAGCATGTGAACAGAGTTAACACAGTTTCGTGGCACATAAAAATAAAAATTATTACCCATTATAATAATGTAAATATCAAATATGGAACAATGAACAAATCCAAACAAATTTACTCGAGAGCTGTGCATCGATAAAATATTTTCCAGCATTATTTCTTCGATAATATTATGTGGTAGTGACATTTTGGTGGGTGAAATAATTATTTCACTTATATTTATAATGACAAAAAATACTAAAAACAAATCTTCAAAATGTTTCTATCGAGATCACAAATCACTAAGAAAAAATACATAACACTAACGTAATCATAATAATTAATTAAAAGGTAAATAAAAATATTATCGATGCACACTTTTCGATGCATGACCAATGTTTTGTTTTGATAACCCTGGTGACGCAACTAGTACACCCGTCTTCGCAATGGCGCGCGATTCAAACGACTGAATAACGAGTGTTCTTTTCAAAAATATATTTCCTTGTGTTTTACTTGACATTTTTATGATCTGTTGCCTGATATGTCTACCTAAAGGTTTGAACTAATTTTTAAAGCATATTATCCACAAGTGTCTCTTCTAGTTTGGTCAAAAATACGAGATAAAGTCTATGGCATGTTTACATGCCATACGCAGTCTAAGGGTTAACATAGTGGTCTATGTGTGTGAGCGCGACTGAGAGATGCAGGTTCGATTCCTGCGGGTTTTTCAAGAAGATTTTTTCTATTGGTTATAATGCATATTTTCTCAGAAGTGTTTTCAAAATTATGTATGTTCAATATATAGAATATTACATTCTTAAATCATGTGAATTATTCATTGAATAAAAAAACTAATTAATTATGACATATTTCTTATTACATTTTGCTCTGATTCAGCAATCTCTTGAACTTTATCTCATGAGAAAAATATCTCACTGTGAATTCACAACTTATAACTTGTGTACATATTTGCATTGCTCTGGCAACAAAGACAATTATATATCATGTGGTTAGATCAGTTTTCAATTATTGCTATCTTGGTTGAATACCCGTCGCTTTACTATATCGCATTGCTTCACTATGAGTCCTTCCATAAAATATCTTATTCAGTGCACTGAAAATGTTAACGAAACACTCTCCTGTTATTAAGTTTTGCCACAGTTCGATCAAACTAAAAATAATTATACGTTTAGGGTTATATCCAAGAAATAAATCATGCATATACTTTCCGGAGTGAAACTTTTTACGCACAGTGCAGCAATTTTGCCAGTTGAGTGAATCCGTGTAATGTAAAATCGTCATGGCTGGTTCAAAAATGGAAAAACAAAAAATTCCGACTGTCAACCTCAAACGGTTTTAGTTGACAGCTGAGCACACTACCAATTGCATCATTGAAACCATGGCAGATGAGACAATTTTTAGAGAACACTTAGTTGAGTTGAATATAACCTTTGAATATTTGTGTGCAGACTGTTTTAGCAATTGAACAAAATTTTGAGTCATGACAATATTAAAAACTGAACTGATTTATCTTATTTTTATATTGCTTGAGACTCTCACGCTTGGTTGTTATATTATTTGGTTTTTCGACTGTGTTTTTCATCCGTCTTTCTTTGACAAATCTAGCTCGTCGCGAGGTTGCAGCTCCATGGATACATACAGGAGCCACAGGGACGACAGGCTACGCTTTAAAACGTCATGGCTTCCAGCTTTTTCAATAAAATCCAATATCTGTTCTAGCATCTCTGGTCACAACGCACTGCACTCTTCACTCTGAAGAAAGTTTGATATCGGTAAAACTGAACACTTTTCGACACAAACACCCGGTGACACGCCACACGCCAAATACGATATCTTTTTTTTGTTCGCCATGTTGATTAGTTAATTAAGTCCCTCCTATAAATAAAATATGCACTGGTTGTTGAACTGATTATTGGTTATTAGTTTCCTTCATATTATATTTTGATCTCTTATGGGAATATTAAAAATTTTAATATTGCAGTCTAATGGCTCAAATAGACTCTATGACGATCGGTCATATAAATACCGGAAAACCCGTTTCCTATGTTCGCGTACTGTGTCACAGAGTGTAAATACGATGTCATAGCTGACATACAATATGTATGTATATGTCGGAATGGCATAGATATGATCATAGACACTAAATCCCTCTTAACATATATGTGCCCGTTCGTCATATAGTCTATTTGAACCTTTACATTTATTTTGTTCTTGTGTATTTTATATTTCATTTTGTAAGGGCTAAATGAAGTTGCTTAGTATGTGTAAATATTTCGTTTCATTCTTTGGACTTTTGGCGTATTGCCATATTATCGTATAATTATTGTTGATCATTTTGTATTCTCAATAAAAGGCTCAAGACATCGGCCTACGGAGAAACAGTTATTTCTTTGTTATTGTAGGATTTTTTTTAAAATTGTAATATATAAACCCTCTCCCCTATTATTCTTGCTTTTTTATTTGTTTCATTTGTTTTGAAAACGGTTAAATGAAATATTGAAAATTTTAAATATGTAATGTTTTTTGCCTGGTATGTATGTATGTAGACAAATGTATGGCGTGCTAGTTGAAATGATTTATTACATACTAATATTAACATAAATGTGTGTATAGGTAATTCTACTCTTTTTACAGTGAAAGTTACAATATTTTGTGAGCGAGAGCAGAACTACAAAGTTCTAAGTGCTTATTTCTATCAAAAATAAACAACCTATCAAATAAACCTTGACGTATTAGGCTCGCAATTTGTTTTACATGTTAAGGTAAACATAAAATACTTGTTTATTATTCAGCCTTCGGACAAAGAATACACAAAAAAAAAGATTATTAAATACGAATACTCTTTTGATTGACTATACATATGAATTTTTCTACACTTCATACTGAATTTTATGAAAAATTTATGTGTGTTTAAGCATTGATTAAAAAACATCCTAAATATCCAATGTTTCTTTTATTATGTAAATTTAGAAATAAATTAATGGTTATTAGACTTTTTCTTGTATATAATTAATGTTGCGATTCATTATGAAAATTGAGCGTTAGAAATTAGTTTATAGGGTTCATTCAGTGGCGTAACTATAATTTGTTTTCTCGAAATGTCTGGTAATGGACTGATTTCGGTTTTGTAAATATTTTAATGTGAATTCTCGAAAGTTGTGAATCACTTTAAGCGATTAATTTATAGGATACTTAAATTTATTATTTTATTAGACGAAAATTACTAATTAAAAACTTCGTGAATTAGTGTATTAAACTAGAATACTTACGTAACTCTGTAGGAAAAGAAAACTAAACGTTAAGTTTAATCGTCGGCTTGTCCAAACTCTAGTTACGCCTCTGGATATCTTATTGATTTTAAATATTATTTAATTTTTATTCTATTTCACATGATGGCACCGGATCACTGTTTTATTTTTGTTTACATATAAAAAATCATCTTCTGGGCAAATGTAAAAATTTAAGTCAAAATCATTTAAGACAACCTCAATTTTTTTTACATTAGAAAGATTTATAAATGCATATTATTAGGTTATATTCAATGACATTAATATGGACGAATCAAGTGGGGAAAAAAATGACACTCACTTTTTTGTCGGGTATGCCGAATGGCATAATCTGTTCTAACGCCATTACAATAAAGGTGATATTGCTATAAATTCCCGATGCTTTTTTCGGGTCTGCCGAATGGTTCGGTTCGAACGGGTTCGCTCAAATGAATATTAACACTAGAAACACTGTTCTAACGCCATTACAATAAAGGTGATATTGCTATAAATTTCCGATGCGTGATATCGCATAATGGAAATTGCGTGTCGTCTTCCTATACATGTGCGAATTTCGCTGTGGCTGAATTTACTTGCTAGCTACTGTATTGAGTGCGTTGTCCATTAATAATGTCATTGGTTATATTAGTGTCAACAGCTAAAACTCGACAAAAACCTCTATACTTTGAATATAAATTCTATTGAAATCTGGTGGAGTAGTGTCAGAACTCTACCTCTAAAGTCGTGCAATGTTCTGGAAAATGTACGTTGTTTTTTTTAATCCGTGCTTGATTCAGAGCAAAGTTGGGTAAATTTTTAACAACCATACCTCATAAACATGTTTGTTATGCTAACCTCAACTCTGGAACCTAATATACTCTGCTTAGGAGTGAAAATGGTATTTTACTATTCACCTATCAAATGAAATGCGGTTATCAACATAAGAAATAAACGCGGTATACGTATACTCTGTCAACATCCAAAACATAGTGATAATGTTTACATGTATATTGAATGTAATACATTTCACCGTAGCACAGTTCGCCGTGAGCTTTCTTATCGGAAAGAGATGACCTGCTTGCTGTGCCATGTCGTGGCACTGCTTATGAAAGGATTGTCAGTATTGTAGTTCTCGAAACGGCCACGCTTCACGTTAAACTTGCCGCAGTCTAGGTAAATGTTATTACTTGACTTATTGAACTTGAAAATGTTATTATATTGACTTATTTTTACATCTGCCCTAAAAGATAAAATCTCTGAAATACACTGTGTTCAACACTTACTTACCTAACACATATTTTTGTTCAATCTATTTTAATACACTTTTTAAACGAGCTTTAGTATTAAATATAAAAATCAGTCCGTGTATGTATAAATCGTTTGAAAATCTTGTCTTTAGTAATATAAAACGGTAAAGAAGTGGTACAAAATATTTGTCAAGTTATATTAAAAATTTAATTTGTGATTGCTTAAAAAATTGTTTGTATTGTTTCGATTTTTCTCATTGGAGCACTTTCTTATTTTTATGGCTCACATTGGATGCATATCTTCCCTTATAGGTACTTAAATTGGTGCCCACAGTGAAACAAAGATAAGAATGGCCCTGATATGACCGGTGCATGGACCCAATAGGTTAACCGAATGGTAAACAAACAATTTTCATACAAATGTCTGTTAATATACCAAGTCTTGGAAGTAGAAATGGTGATTTAATTCATTTGTTATATAATATCATGAGTCTAGATTCACTGCTGAATGAAGACGTTTCCAAGCTGATCCCACTCATCTCGGTCCTTTGAATTGAAGGGTACAGGAAAAGAACATTTTATGTCAAACTGAGATATCTTCGATTAACGACTTTAAAGTCAATGACTAAAGGGCGTCGGTTTTTATCTGACGTTGCTTATAACGCTCATCCGTTCGTCCGGCGTTTTTTATATATTTACTTAAAAACTGTCATATTTGCAAATTTATAGGAGTTTCCACAAAGATCACTCCTGAAATAAGCATTTATTAATTCTAGAAGATTAGATAAGTATAAAAAAAACCAATGTTTTGCTGTTTTAACATCAAATTTGTAAATGTTTAGACAAACAAACAAAGTTGTTGTTTCGCTAACTGTCAACAGAGATATTGTCAAACCAAACTTATTATAAAGTTTAAAATATTTAATTTAAAACCTCTTTCGCTCAAGAATTCAAGCAACTCCTACCTACTTACCTATAAAATAACCCTTGTACAAACTCGCTATTAATAAAAAAAAAACATATTTTTTTTTTAAAGAAAGGAGACTATCTTTATAGGTTTCAATAAACTCTACAACTGACGTATTATTGTCTATGCCCATTTATGTAGCGTAGACAATAACGCAAACAGGAAATGACAGTTGCAATTTGGCCTACCTTCGAAAGAGTCGAATTCATGCGCGCAGCTCCGCGTAATACCTTTCCTAAATTCAAAATTCAATCAAGTAAAAATCAACTAAAACAAATGTGACAGTTATGTAATCTGTGCCGTGTATAACACAACTTTATGTCGACAATATAAAAACCACAAAATTGCCATGTGCGTATCATTTAACTGTACCCCGAAGTAGACCATAGCGTCACGCATTATATAATCAATGCAACCTTCTACATAAGATAATAATAGATGTGGTATCCCACCATCAAGGAACACTACATACGGCATCTATAGCATTGCCAGTTTAAAAAATTCAAAAATATGACAAAACATCTTCTTCACATGTACCCTTCAATTACATTACCGCATATTTCCGTAGAATTTAAATATCCAGGTCGATCTTGCAGATGTTTTACTCCTCTTGGATATCGCTGGATAACAAGTTTTTCTCAGTAATTGTCTCTGGGCTGTGTCCTGCCCATTTGCATTTTAAGGAAAATATATTTTTATATTATAAGGGACAAAAAGCATTCAATATGTATTTATGGTCTTTATCGTTTTATAAAAGCTTGGGACAACGCTCCACTGAATCAAAGTTGATAACACTACCGTACACATTTTCTTTAAATTAAAATGGTAGGTCTTTTGAGTTTGTCCATTTACAACATCCGCTAACTCCACAGGCATTCAATTTTGGCAAATGACCGTTTTGTGTTTTTCTTTCGTTTGAAACTAATTGATAACTTTTCAATTTTTGAAATTTCGGAATTTGCTTGTTCGTATTTATGGAATAGCGGCTATTGAAAAAGACATCTCATTTATCGGACTTGGCTTCATTGCAGCATTATGATGTCTTATATGACTGATATTTCATTTATTTTATTTTTAATTAAGACATCTATGTACTAGGTTTCCTTCTCCAAATAAACTGAATTAGGGTGACATTAAAAAATATGATGTAATTTAGTACTTGAGATAAATAATAATAATAATTAAAAGATTCTATTTGATATATTGTGGTTGTTTTACCTATTTTTGACCCATACCCACCCCACTATAACAGTGTTTTACAGTCTCCGTATTAAAACCGCACCATGACCTGTGCCAAATTCCCATGGTACACCAACCATCGATATAATAATAAAATTAAGCATGATGCAACCTATGCACATAGTACAACACACACCAATCGACCAGGACACGATGTGTATTAAATATGGTATAACCCCTATTTTACGTTTTTTAAGGGACTGAAAAAAAAACCTAATTGGAGGGAAAATGTAAAAGGGGGTGTTGAAAAAAAGAACATTTAAATTTTATGTTTCTAAAAAAATATCGTTTTATTAAAAAACAACATTCAATTAAAATTTTTATTGAAAATTTTTTTATTAAAAAAATCATGTAAGTATATAGTTTGTTGCATTTTTGTTTTTTTGCTATGACCAATGGACCAATCACCTTGTTATGCGCCGAACTCGGGCCAATCACAGCGTCGCTCGCCGACCAATCACCGTGCACCGTTCTAAAGAGTTTTCCCTCCAAACACCTTACACCGTTCGAATGTTACGATTCATTGTCAAGCGCGCGTAACTCGCATATTTTGAATATTTCCGACGTAAATCGCGGGAAAGAAAAACGTAAATGTACTGAAATACATCGGGACTGAAAAAATTACAAGCAATTGCCGGGAAAACGTGAATTCCGGGCACGTAAAAACGATGTTATACTGTATTATTTTAATTACATACACTATTTTAGAGTACGGTATTAATTTTATTATAGTAGTACTTACACTGATAACACTGCAAATTTTCAATTTAAAATATCAAAGCAATATGAATTATTATTAACCTAACATTTTTTTTAAATTCTTTTTATGCAGCAGTTAGCTCTTCAATAAACTCGTACATACCGAATATGATCATATTATTTAAGCTAGATACCTACATTATAATATAAAGAAATTGAATAATTGTGTCGCTACACTAATCTTACTGCGCAATTTAGTACTAATAGTAGTAGCAGTAATTAGTAGGTATTGTTAATGTCAAGCCATTTATCAAAACTAGCTAAAAGATAACAGAAATATCGATATAATTGGGAGAAAATCCTGAATCTAAGGGTTGTTGGTTGACCAAAGATTAGAAAGATGTCTCAATTCAAAACCAAATGTAAATTCTGTAACGTAAGTTTTATTCCAGAAATACAGGATAAAAATGATAAAAAAACATCTAAAAATATTCAATTTTAAATAATATATAATGCCTCAATAATCTACACCTCCAACTTTTTTCATTGATAATACTAATAATATTACCAGTGGCAGTGCAGGAGGCAGGGCCAATGGAGAATCTTTTTACAATAAAAATACTGGCCTGCATAATAACTACAGATGCTACCTTCAGCTGACCTATGAGTATGACCATCATCAATGAATTCAGGGCAGGGCAGACTTCTCGGATTACCTGCGCCGGAACATCTAAATATATGGTAATATTGCTGCCTGTAGGAAGATTTGCAACTTTGAAAACGCCATGATATTTGATCAGGTCGAAGGTCACAAGAGGATAAGGAATTTTTTTTTTTTTCCCGACCAAGTCCGATCCTAATAGGATCATATGAGCTTCCACAGAGTAAAGGTTTGTATTAACAGATTTTGTTTTTTACGAGAAATGGATGTTAGCCACTTGCACAACCTATTAGGTCCATACCCTGACACACAAATTGAAAAACAATATGTGTACTTGCCAGACCCAGGATTCGCACCTGAGACCCACAGCGTGATAGTTCAACGCTTAAGCCGCGCGGCCACCGTGAGTGAGGATAAGAAATAGATCCACCAAATCAAGAGTACCACGGTCTTCAATTTCAATTTATTTACATACACCTAGGCCAGTGGTCGGCAAACTCATTAATCAAAAGAGCCAAATATCAACAGTACAACGATTGAGATTTCTTTTGAGAGCCAAATTTATTAAACTTAAACTATATTTATGTAGGTACACTGTTTATTAACTTAATAAACTTTAATTAAAGTTTTAAATCTTAATTAAATTATAGTACACTGAATAAAACTTGATATCATATTTAATGATCTTATTTATTGATAAAAATTAAATTGTAAATAAGGTATCAATACAATTAAATCATGACGAACACTTAATATCCATCTCCTTGAAAAGTTTGGGGAAGTCAGGTTTGTATGTTGTTGTTTTTAATTTTAGGCACGATTCCAGGTTCTCATCAATAAGACAACTTCTCAATTTACTCTTGAAAGGTTCATGCTTGAAAAAGATTGTTCGTATGAATACGTGGAACCGGAAAGGGAAAGTATAGCAAACGCTAGTTTTTTCAACTGATGATATGAGTCAGGAATACTATTCCAGGTGTTAAAAAGCATCATGTCTTCCTTCTCCAGGTCTTTCAAAGCAGACTACTTGTGGTGTGAACCATGTTCATATTTGTTTTTCTCTAATATGTCCATATCAGCACAGAGACGTTCAAATTTAGAGCTCCATAATACTTTTTTTTAAATCCAGCAATCGCATTTCAAAGTTGCCGATGTCAACATTAAGGGGAGAAAAAATTAATTCTGTTATGACAGCATTAAGAGGTTTTTTTTAACCAAGACTGGCATCGCTTTGCTGTTTCTGAATTCCTGAAACCTGTTGAGAAAAGTTTCCCTCTTATTTAAAATTGTTGTTTTGAAATAGCAAATGTCGAGATCAGAATGACTTTTTTGGCAATGTTTCAGCCGGCTTAGTTAGCAAAGATTCTCTTTCAAAATCTTGAGCAAAAAAGGATAATTTGTTTTCGAATGAAATAACTTCTTCTAACATCGAAAATAATGTGTTTCCTTCCCCCCGCAGTTTACGATTAAGGGGACGCTCTACAGAATTGCCCTTGAGAATTGAAAATATGATTTTTTTACATGTGGTCTGGAATTGTTGCTCTACTGGTAATATTCAAAGGTCGCCGACAATACTTTGGTCTAAAGTAAATAATGATCTCTTAATTAAATTTAAATCATAAACACTGTCGAAGTGAAGAAAGTATGGGGTGACCAAAAAATGATGTCTTCTAATATACGTAAATGTTACTAAATTCAATTTGTTAATCAGCTGTTTGGTGGGAAGTATTGCAACCAATATGATGGATAGCCACGATATAAACTTAATAATATATTAATAACGTTTTAACCTGAAATTGTCCGAGAACTAAACATACGAAGGATGTTGAAATACATATCTACCTACATTTTTATTTCATGTGCTATCCAAAAAACATTATTAATGAATAGTATTTATTTTGAATGTGTAAGACCTATTACATAATTATTAAAAAAAATAGGTTCATATTGTTTAATTCTAATGCATATTTAAAAAAACATGGAATATAGTGATGTCTGTTTATTATAAAAAGAAAGTGACTTTTTATTACTTATCCGATTGGTTTAAATTTAGTCTGACACTTTTACAAACAAGTAACACAACTTTTATCCTAGTGTAACAATAGGTAGGTACAATAATTATTATATTTTGTTGGTAAGTAAAGCCAATGCAAGAAATAATTTAAATAAAAAATTATTATTAACGTGGAAGCTCCCACAGATAATTTTTTTATTCAAAACTAGCGGGTCGCTGAGAACATAACAAAGGTATTTAAAAGGTACATAAAAAGCGTATTCACGCCAGGGCTGTCGAAGACGTCTTACTTATTCTTATGATAAGTTGTTTTTAATTGTGTGCAATTTGGCGGAAAAATATAACATATACAGTCGCTTACCATCCGGTTATCCAATGAGCTGGGTTTTGTTTAATCTTTTGCCGACATCCTACAGTTTTATTTTTTATCTTCCCCATCCCGCGTAAGGCTATCTGATATTATAAAAGTCACACAGTACAACAGTATTTAAATCTAATATGTAATTGCACAGGTTTAATTAAAAACTAAAACGAAATTAACATTTTAATTATTTACAGATTTTCCTATGTTATATCAACTTAATAGCAATTTTAATGATACAAGATACACATCATCAGATAATTTCAGAAATATTTTGATAAGCAAAAAAATAAGAACAATACAAAAATAACATAACATAATCAGCTAAGCTAGTCTTTTCATACTTATTTTAGATGAATGTTGTATGCCGTTTGATGCTTGGAAATATGTAATTATTCCATCTGTACAGTAAGCTATTTTCAACTTTAAATTTGTAACTCTTTAAAACGTACCATTAGATTGATATTATTTTGACAGCCCTGTATTCCTTCGGCCGTCGCGTACGTCGCGTACATGTTATGTTTGAAGGTAATAATAATAATAATGATTATTCATTCGACCGAGAATTGTAATTAATAATTATTGCATTTCTTAAAATAAATCCCCGATGGTTAGAGGTTTTTGAGGTTAGACTGAATTAAAATGACGTCCTTTCCAGGCTGAGGTTACTTTCCGAGTAAACTATGAATGATCTTGTTCTGTTCAGCTCACTCTTAAGCTGATTTAGATGAGACGTAACGTCTACCATGAAATATTTTTTTTGGATCAACTGATTGTCCGTTATTTCTGGATAGTGAACACTCTTCTCAAGGAGAAATGCTTTAATTTCTGTTAATAAGGAAGTGAAACATTTTAAAGCGTTTCCTCTTGATAACCAACGTACCTTGTTATGCAGCAGAAGATCTGCATACTCAGTCTCCATTTCAACTAATAACCTCTTTCAAAACAGTAAAAAACCCTTTTTTGAAAATTTTTCGAAATTGACATAATTTTATCAAGATGTTTTTCCATGCACTCAATTACTACAAAATTTCCAATGTCCTCTCCAACGTGCTTGATCTTTTAGTGGCAATAATCCTAAAAATTCTTCTAGATGAAATAAATCGTACAAATTTGTGCTGTATCATTTATGTCAGAAGACTCGTCAACTGCTATTGATAAAGCTGAAACCAATTTAAGACCTTCGACTTGCTGGTTGGATATATTCGAAGACATTTTGACTGTTCAATCTTTTACTATTTTAGTCCGTACGTGGTCATTTGTGGTAGAGCCACACTCAAGTGGCCAAAGAACCACATGTGGCTGGCGAGCCGCAGTTTGCCAACCACTGACCTAGGCGGTTACATGTAAGTTGTACGTATGCAGTTCATAGTGGGACACTTATTTGTGCGCCGCAGTACGTGAAACATGAGTTCGTATAACATTTTATCAAATGACGAGTTCTTCGTTGAACATTTCACCGTGAAATACATTTGTACGTATCTTACAAAATGCGGCGATAGTACTGTTCCAATTCGATTAACCCTAACCTAACCTAACCTAAAAGACATCTCATAAAATCTGCCACATGTTGTAGCATATTGAGATCCCCGGGGTTCCAGCGGCTAGCTCAGGTGTCCATCGAACCCCGGATTCACAAAAAAAAGATATAAACGAAAATTATCGCTTTCATCCATCATCATTTATACTTTTTAAATTAAATTAAATTTATCTTAATTACACCTCCGCCCAATATGTCATTTTCACACACCGGACGAAGGCCCTTACTTATAAATAAAAAATACTTACGTGGTTGAGCAAGGAATCAGATTAGATGTTTTATGAAGCCGTTTCTAGAGGTCAGGGTTACGTTTCGACTTGAGCTACTAAATGATTATTTTACACCGGGAGAAGCCCGCCTGTAACAGGGGTGTATCAATTCGCCCCATCTGGATTAAAGTCGAAAGGTACGCCCTGATCTCATCGGCCACCCAACCAATTCCTTGTTCATCCGTTAAGTACATGGCATGATAACAGTTTATAAAAAAATTCAACTACAATCTAACTATTCTAACAAAAAAAAAAAAAACAACTAACTTTACGTATTGTTTCGATATTTATTTTGATTACTATTTTCCTGCTCAAAGCAATGCTCCTGAATAAGTCAGAGTTTGATTTATTTTCCTTTCTTATTATCATTTGTCATAATTTATTATTATTTTATTTTTCTCCTGTAATGTCGTGCGTTTATTTTGTTTTCGTAATGTTTTCTTGTTATTTTATTCGTTTTTATTAGTCAGCGGAGGGGTCGCAAAGCTGCAGTCTTTGACTCTCGCGCTTTCCAATCTTTCTTTTGTATTCCTAGGGGCTATATTCGTAGACGTTTGGCCCTCGTTCGGAATTATTATTTCGTGTTACGTTTTTCTTCTTCTGGTGCAATAGGAGCGTACCTCGTTTGGCGTCGTCTGCCTTTGCAACCAGGGCGTGGTAGTGGCGTTACTATTGAGCCAGGCTCGTTTCGAGCAGCGGATATCCTTCTGTGGAAAGTTTTCCACTCATCTGCTGGTCTCTGGAGTATCACCTCACAGATGGACAGGTACTGTGTCTCCATCTGTTCCTATTACTGCGGGCAAGGCATCGTATAGCGGTACAACGGCCAGGCTCGTTGACGGCGGCACGGCTTTCTCACAGGTACTAGGATGGATTTTCACAATAAGTATCCTTTTCCCTTTCCTTTTTTTTTAGATGGTTACACTTCGGAAGTACCTCTTGTTGTTTCACGATATCTTTCAGGCGTCACGTCCCTAGTCTCTCCATGAACCTGTGCGAGAAAGGAGAGTGCGCACTCTCCACACCATCAAGCTTTGGTATCATGAATTTTCGGCTACGCTGCCTTTGGATGCGCTTACTTCGAGAGGTGGCTCCCTTTGTGCTTCCAAATTGTCTTCATCTGTATTTATTCTTTTTCTTTCTTTAGTAATTTATTCGTTCATTAGACTTCCTGTACTTTAAATTTATTCGAATTTACTTTATTAATTACTCCTACCCCATACATTAAATAGCTACTAATTTTATATAAAATCTTCCCATTGTACTTATGGTACTTAATATCACATTTAATATTTTACCCTAATACCCATAATTATTTTGCAACATTGTATTGACTGTATAAATCACATTGATATTAAAAATTGAAATATTCCACCCTCTCATTATATTTATTTCTGAATCAGTACACTTAAAACTGTGTAATTAACTTCATTTTTAGTGAAACCCATTTTATTTAAAAAAAAATGTTGTTTCATTTTACGCGCCCGACATCCTATTCCAAAGGCGCGCCGCGCCGATTTGCGGTGCCTCTCACGTTTTATTATTATTATTTTTTTTTTCATTATTAAATTTACATTATTTATTAAATTAAATTGACTCATTTTTTTTAAATTTTTATCACAAGCATACAATCTCTACTTTCATCCTCTTATACCTAATTTTAACTTATTATTAAAATTTAACATAACAACTAACACTTCGTCGAGTGATGCCTTATTATTCCCGTTCCGTTTTCGCTGTGTTAAATTTACGATTGGTAATTTGTAAGGAAATAATAGTGACGGTCGTATACTATTTTCCTCGTTTCTCTTTGGATTCAAATTATTAACACGGCGTAACTTTGAAACAGGTTTCGCGCTACTGTAGAATATCCTCTTTCCCGTTTATAAAATTGTTTGCGATTTTCAATGTTAATGTTTTCGAATTCATTCATATTTACTTTATTTGAACGGAAAGAATTGGCGTCACTTTGCGAAGTGTTATTTTTAAAACTAGAATGTAAATTTTTCGTACTAATGAACTTAAGATTACAAGGCTCAGAAAGTTGGTCCTTAATTAACTTTATATCCGTAATTAGAAGAATTTCCGGATGTTTTATTCGTATAATCTACACATTTCACTTCCAACAGCAACTCGGCGTTCACCCTTGACTCGAGGGTTGGCGACTGGTCCTGCTTCATCTCCTCGTGGTCGAGCCTGCGCCCGCACAGATTCGATTCATCTCAGCTTGCGCGCCTTTTCAGCCCTCTTGTGAGGCTCCCTGGCCTCGCGTTTCCTTTTTCTCTCCTCACCGAACATCCCGTGGTCGACTAGGGTACACGACATGTTAGTGATACCCTAGGAAAATCGGCATTTTGCTCGCCGTTTTTCGTCGTGAGTGGGCCGTGGCCTCTACGAGCCCTCCTCGCTGGATACCGTCGATGATGTGTCTGGTCTCCATAGGTGGGATTTGTGCAGCCATTCGTCGTACTGGAGACGCGCTGGTGCTACGGTCTCCAGCACGACGCTAGGCGCGGTCAGCTCCGTATGTGGACTGTCTTCGAACACCAGAGGAGGGCTCTCCCGGTTTGATGTTGGAGACAGCACTTCTTCTTCGATAAGGGTTACGTCGGAGTCCACTTTTTATTTAACCATTTCTTGGTTGTTCCGGCTCCTGGATCATAAACTTTTATTTAGCGTTCGCGGGCGTAAATTTTATTTCGCGGGTTCGGAAGAATCCATGCGATTCTTCAAGCCCCACGTTGGGCGCCATTGAGATCCCCGGGGTTCCAGCGGCTAGCTCAGGTGTCCATCGAACCCCGGATTCACAAAAAAAAGATATAAACGATTGGAGTGTAAATAAAACACGGTCTTTCGTGCTCGTAACGTGGTCTTCTTATATTTTACATTTTCTTTAAACGTTTACATATTTTTTCTAACAATAAGTTTCGCAGGTCCTATCCTATCGGAAAGGGGACGCTTACTAATTACTTTTTTCTTTTTCAAACTTCGCGTACCCACGCCATTCCAGCAAAAAGGACTCTCGTGATTGGCCAAATTTTATCGCGTGATCTTTGATTCGGCGAATCACGAGCCTGACCCTGGCGCAGGCGCGTCGAAATTTGGACGTTGCCGACAAGCGCGGCAAAATTTATTATATTTAAATACTTATATTTAGTCTTAAAATTATCGCTTTCATCCATCATCATTTATACTTTTTAAATTAAATTAAATTTATCTTAATTACACCTCCGCCCAATATGTCACTTTCACACACCGGACGAAGGCCCTTACTTATAAATAAAAAATACTTACGTGGTTGAGCAAGGAATCAGATTAGATGTTTTATGAAGCTGTTTCTAGAGGTCAGGGTTACGTTTCGACTTGAGCTACTAAATGATTATTTTACACCGGGAGAAGCCCGCCTGTAACAGGGGTGTATCAATTTGTACAAATATATTTAATATACTCCACAGTCAAATGTTCAACGAAGAACTCGTCATTTGATTAAATGTTACACGAACTCATGTTTAACGTACTGTGGCGCACAAATAAGAGCCCTGCGGTGAACTGTTTACGTACTAATTTCCGGATACGCACCTAGGTACCTAGTGAACTTTAACATTTTTAAGACATCCACCACAAACACAAGTCGAGTACCTAGGCACTTTACGCCTGTAAATTCTAAAAAGTTCACATCGCGTTCTTAAATTTAAACTTGATTATCTCAAAAAATAATACTACTGAGGTACTTCGAATGCTAATTGATTTAATATTTTGTTCCATTCGATTTGAGTCGTTTTTGCGACCCTAGTATAACTTATAACAATAATTTCCATGTATGTTTAACTAATTACTAGGTACCTATACCTTCTTAAAACCTGACATTTTGGTGCGACAGTTGATGCATAGTTACCGATTAGGTATACTATGTCCCCCACATTCTGAAACGGGCCGAGGCCAGGATGTTTGGCGGCCCCCCTACCTATCTCTAAGGTTAAGGGCAGTGTGATGTTCTACAATAATTTTCCCCAAATGGTATTCCGCGGAACCCCATGTTTCCACGTGTTTTTTTGTACCTATTTTAAATAAATTCACTTGAATTATTGAGTCGTCGGCACTCCTCATCATATTATAAAGCACTGATTGCGAACCCCTTTTGTGTTGTCAAGTAACATGCAACCCTTCGCCATATTGGATAAATAACTATTTTTATTATTCAAGAAACACATTAAAAACACCTGAATATCACTCATCACATCACATCACGTTGCATCACATACTTGGCGACTTTTTTTACTATTTGCACAAATTTGTGGTGGCTGTTTATCTCACTTAACTGCTCGATCTGCAATGCCGGGCCCCCAGGTTAGAGCCCTGTCAGCCCCCCCTTGTGGGAACCATGAGGTACCTATCCATAACAATGTTTATTTAGTAGGTAGGTACGTTTGTTGACATTTCTCATAACCCAATTTTATTAAAAAACACATTACCTAGTTTCAATGCTTACGAGTAATGATAATTAAATGCGCTTACTGACGTCAGTGTGCATTTAATGTATCTGAAGCATAGATTAGGCAGCGTTGCCAACTGTACTATAATTATAGTATTTGTACTATAATTTTGGTCCGCGTACTATGTACGACATAAAAGAGTTATAGTACGCCCAAAATAATATAAATTTGAATATTGGAAAAAATATGTAAAAAGTACTAAAATTTCGTTATTTCCGTTCGACAAATTGGTGCAGAGTACTAAAATTTCGCAATATAAGAAGATTTGAAGAACTTTTTTCTGTGAAACAAAAAACCTATACATTTTCAACAGATCGTCGCTGTAGGATTGGTTTGTCGTATAGACCAAATGTCAAATGTTCAGAAGACGAAAAAAAAATTTCATTATCCTATATTTAAATACATGGAGGTATTTAAATTGTTGTTTTTACAGCATATGAATGCTGTATTCATTACAAAGTAATTTAAAGAAAATGATGGTCTTGGTCCATTTAGATACAAAAAATCATTCTGCATTAAAAGGTTGATTTCGACAAAAACGGATATTCGACAAACCAATCCTATAGCGACGAGATGACAATGTGTACTATATTTTTTTATACTATAACTTTAATTATAATTTTGAAGGCTCTGTACTATAATTCCACTTTGAAAAGATGGCAACACTGAGATTAGGTCTGAAGATAAGTACCGACCAGTGATGCCAACCGTACTATAATTATAGTACAATACTATAATTTTGATTTCGCGAAAAATGTAAAGTACTATAATTTTACACCAAATATACCAAAATACTATAATTTTAAAGGATTCGAGACGAAAAATGTTCCTGTACTATATATTTTTCAGAAATACTATAATTTTTACGCCTTTTTACTATAATCAGCATAGAAAAATATGGCAACACTGGTACCGACAGGCAAAACCCGGGTCGGAAGAATCGACTCAAATGGAATACCACCATACTTAAATCAATTAAAACTCATTTAATCAGTTTGAGTTGAATCGTTGAATGTAGACTGCTTCCTTTTCTGCATAACACCTGTCAGTTTAGAAGTGATCAATGATTGATCATTAGGCACAAGTAAACCTTGCAACAGTCAAAATCATACTTATAGAGTTGGTACAGAATATTCTTAACGATACATATCCATTTGTTATTATATGAAGGGAATTATACAAGATACCTAGGTACTAATTGTTGACTAATTCCATGATACATCTTTAAAATTTGTTTGTTCCATTATAACTAAAAAAGTACTGGACGATACCGATAACGATAAAAGTGATAAAACTTGCGCAGGTTATCGTTGTTTGTACCAATTTAGTTGATTTTCATCCTACCTATCGTAATCGCTGAACACCAAACGTCAAATCAAATGCAATGCAACCAAGGGATTACGCGCAAGCTGTACCTAGTTTACCTACATACACTGTCATGTGACCACGTCACAGCGTATGCGTGTTAGGATGATTTGGTATATAATTACAGCGGCTCGCTGCAAGTCGCTTTGCCCGTGCTGTAGTGTTTTTAACAAGTACCAATGAGAATATAGCATTCTATTGCAACTATTTTTGATGTTTTATACTTGTTTTAAAAATCCGCGCATTTTATCGAATATATCTGATATTTAAAAATTGATTTTTAACCCTTTTACTCCCACGGGGCCGATATTTCGGCCGACCATACCTATGCGAAAACTCCATCTGGGCCGATCCATCGGCCGAAAGTTTGGAACCAAATTTACGATTTATTCCAAATTTTTTCCCGTCATATTTCGTTCATGTAGACGAAGCATTATATTCACTGTGTGTTGGGTGGTTGTCGGCATTGTTTATAATTATGCCATACCCTAATAACTCACAAGTCATAATTGCTCTGCTGTCGAACTTGAGACCAAAGAGGGTCATAAAAATAATAAAACATTATTTTTATGACACATTTTAAATTCTGATATTTCTTTTAGTTGTTTTATGATTCATATATCACATTACAAAATGAAATTTGTAATTTTTGAACTAACAATGGATGCCACTGTATTTTTGGTAAGATGGTGAAAAAATACATGAATATAAATATTATTATAAATGATTTAGTGCTTTGAGACTTATTTTTTGAAATTACTTCATTCCATATCAGTTAGTCGTCGATACTGTATCGAATTCTCTTGCGATTTCGTGAATTGAATAATATTCTTGAATACCTTGACACTATACGATTTTTTTTGATTACTTTATAAAAATTCTATTTCATAGAGAAATAATAATATGTTTATTTTTTTTTCTGTTACCATTACTGTGACCAGGACACGATGTGTATTAAATATGGTATAACCCCTATTTTACGTTTTTTAAGGGACTGAAAAAAAAAACCTAATTGGAGGGAAAATGTAAAAGGGTATTGAAAAAAAGAACATTTAAATTTTATGTTTCTAAAAAAATAACGTTTTATTAAAAAACATTCAATTTAAATATTTTTATTAAAAAAATCATGTATATTAGTTTGTTGCATTTTTGTTTTTTTCTTATGTCATTCTCTTTCAAGACTATATAAACATTTAAAAGTGTCATCTTGAATATGTGTTTGAAAGAATGAGGACGTAAAAATGAATAATAATCGAACCGAAAGCAATATGAAATAAATAAACCGCGAACTTGTAAGACTGATGACAGAATAATGACAGACGGAGTGTATACAAAACACAAACACGATGCCAAAAGAAAAGATGGCGACCAATGGACCAATCACCTTGTTATGCGCTGAACTCGGGCCAATCACAGCGTTGCTAGCCGACCAATCACCGTGCGCCGTTCTAAAGACACGGAGTTTCCCCTCCAAACACCTTACGCTGTTCGAATGTCACGACCCAATCATTGTCAAGCGCACGTAACTCGCATATTTTGAATATTTCCGACGTAAATCGCGGGACAGAAAAACGTAAATGCGGGTATTAAATGTACTGAAATACATCGGGACTGAATAAATTACACGCAATTGCCGGGAAAACGTGAATTCCGGGCACGTAAAAAACGAGGTTATACTGTATTTGTATAAGCAAAAAGTAAAATAGTATCGTTTTCATTTTGAAATGCAGTTCAGTAATAATTTTCGTAAAATCTTGTACACACTAATAGGCCTCTTAATATTAATTGGACAACCCTATTCAGCCAATAGTAGGGATTGCAATACCGAATGAAAATGTCAATACTAGTTTTTCGGTATTTCCTATTGAATACCGGTAATCATTTCAATATATTATTATATCAATAAATAGCTACAAAAGTTAAGTTTGGTTTAGTAAAGATACAAACCACATCCTTTTGTCTAACGCCTATTTAGAGTTGTTAACAGTAACTATAGATAAAGGAGACCCCCCTGCACTGCCCTGAAACCAAAGTACACACATAATAGGATTTCATGGGGTTTAATAAAACGAATTTATTATAACCAAATATTTTATTCCAGCCTTTAAATATAAATAATAATAAATTCAATTTAGATTCCCAGTGATTACTGAGAGTAAAGTAGGTATCTTGATTCATTTGCATAAAAGGAAATTGAAAAAGTATTAAAATAATAAATCAAATAACTACACAATAATCGTAAATAAAACTGAAAAATTATCTGTATTGAATTTTTCCTACAAGATATTGGAAATTTGTGAAACCTTGTTTATAGTAACGAATTTCATGTTAATTCTGCGTTGAATATGAAAATAAACCCACAGTTGTTGGGTGTTACACACAGATTAAAAACCAGTGCTCCTCTTCCCATTAATGGAATAATTTTACTACTATACAATTTAAACATATTAAAAAACATTTATCGACCGAAGCTACTTGATGGTATTTGAATTTAAATTCAAAGTCTTTTTTTGCGACCCGGGGTTCGCCTTTCGGCATCTTCAGGCACTACCAAAGGGCAAACACACACTGTGTACACAGTGCCTGAAGATGCCGAAAGGCGAAATCTGGGTCGCAAAAAACGACTCAAATGGAATAGTTCAAAACTTAAATCCATTAGAATATAAAAAAAAACCATTTTGACAAAATTGTCACATTGGAGGCTTAACAGCTCGAAGACGATATTTTCGCAGCACAGCTCAGCATCACATTTACATTTATGTATTTGCAGATGAAATCATTTCAAATAATCATTCAAATATGTATGTGGAAATATCTAACCGTCAAAAACATTTTATACAATTTATTGTAATAGTGTTTACCACCAATGGACGAGTGGCAATATGTCTACTTATGAAGTCTCAGATCTCGGGTTTGAATCTCGGATCCGACAAATTCACACCCAGAGCATGTACCTAATATATATTTTGAGCAATGTAAAATAAACTGTTATGAAACTTATTCGTGAGGTAGTCAAGATCCACATTGGATTGTAGAGCCAATGAATTCAATATAATCATGTTTTTAAAAATAAATTAAACAGTGTAATTAATAGAAGGTAATTAAATATATATTTTTACACAAAATTTTTAATAGTTCTGTCATGACCAAATGTTGAAATTAAAACCGGTCCTGATTGCTATGACAATTTTGTTAGTTATACACCTCCTATAAAACGTGGTTTATTTTACATAATGGCTTTATGACACGATTTTCCTTGACAGTAAACACCGAAACAACAATTATCTTTAGTAGGGAAGAATCAATACGGTCGGTAAATAACATAATCCAATGAAAATAAAATAACATACATTTAAAAATTATTCTACACAATACAAGTGGAATTTACAAGCTTAATAAATAATTATTGCGGCAATCCCTAAAAGTGCCCACTCATCTTCGAAAGAGAATGATACATAATAATAATGAGCTATATAATTTCAATAAAATGCATAACTGAGGAAATAAATTTTTAAAATACACAAGTAGGTAGCAGTCTAGTTTATATAGGAAACTGTGTTTATTTTAAGACAGTTATCTCAATAAACGCTGACTTAAAGGAATGAATTGGATATTAACAAGAAATTGTAACAAAAATTTACATATACATAATAGGGTACATAACAGTTGGGAAGGGTGGAGGTAGGTTATTAAGATCCGACATAAATATTGCACACTAAACTTTATCAGGCAATCGTATTTATTTTCATTAAATGTGTAGATAGAGTTTGTTAGTCTTAAAATGCAATTAAACACTGCGTAAACCAAGGCATAATAGATAAGACAAAAAAATATTCGTATGTATGGTTTAATGACATAATTTTAAATACTTTATGGATAGAAGAATATTTTTATTGATTATGGTTTGGCGTCGACAGGGCTTAATGAATTTAAAAAAACTAATCAACACCATCTGTAATAATAATATGTATACTTAGTTCAACAAAAGCAAATTAGTATGACTGAAAAAGTGTGCACTCTTTGTGTTGGATCACCCATAGCATACATCCACCCCCCACCACTGGTATATAATCAACACTGTTTTATGCCTTAAGGCGGATTCATACTAGACTTACGTGTTGTGTCGTGATGGGCTCTGACGTTATTGCTAGCGTGCACATCTACGTGTCGTGTTGTGATGCCCACTGATGCAATTTTGAATCATTATAGTCGTAGTTTTTTGTATGATACGACGAACAAAATGTTAGATTCCGATTCAGACAGTGATTTTGAGTCAGACCTCGCATTTCTTCTGTTAACTCAACTTATGCGGAAAAAAAGAAAAGACATTGTGTTCATCACATAAACAAACTAAGAGGGAAAAAGGAGAATTTCACTGTCTTGTGAAAGAACTCAAGGACGATAAAGAAAGATTCTGCTTATATTTTAGAATGAACAAGGTACAGTTTGAAGAAATCCATTCCATGATTGCGAACGACATAGAAAAGATGCATACACCATTTGGTCAGCCTAAAGAGACAAGAGAAAAACGGCGTTCACACTAAAGTGTCGCGTTAGAGCGGTGGTGGGGGCACTGATGCGATCAGAGTCTAGCACTTTGCGTCACGAGAAAGGGCGTCAGAATAGTATGCACGCCTTCATACAAAATATAGGCTTCCGATGTGCTTCTGATGCATTACGACACGACACGTAAGTCTAGTATGAATCCGGCGTAAAGTTTCGATCTATCTAAAAACATAATTTTAAATGAGAAAAAAATCACTCGCACAGTGGTATATCAACAATAGTGTGCGATGGGACGGTAGTTTCACAATATTTAATGAAAATGAATTTTTAAGTGAATCTAAAATTATGCTTTGCTTGGTAGAGAAGGTTTTATTCAACCCCCTTTGTGTAGGTTCCGAATACACGACCATATGTTGTAAATGTATGACATAAAACAACACTAGATTTTTATTTCTTCAACAACAATCTGATAATATGCCACCACCGCACACGCAATTTGAAAATCTAGTTAGTCATAATAAATAATCTTTGTATATTCAGGATTGGACCACAAGCCAATGATAGTCAAATCAATTGCAAAATAGATAATGAATAGTAAGGCAAGTTCGCGAATAAGAATATAGTAGTCTTATGATGTAGTACTTATAATGATTACCTACGTATTCTGGTAAAAAAACATTAAGTAACTACATGCGTAACATACAAAAATCTTTACACATAAAACGCTCAGTGCAATAATATTTTGATTGATCGAGTGAAATACGTTACCAATGACTTAGGACAAGTCTATCATAGATATTATTTATTACAATACTGCTAAAAGTCATATCATATCATATTATATTTATATAAATAACCTGATAATATGGATACTTGAACTGAAAAAATAATAATTACAATAATGTTGGCAATCATGAAATATATATAATGAATGAGTTATTGTCTTCATTAGATACTAACATGATGTGGGGATACTGATTTTTTGAAGTGTGCACAATCTGTAAATAAATCGATCCACTTTTAGCAGTACGGCAACTATTGTTTATATTATTTTACCAGGTGAATGTGCTTTATATAATATAAGCCAATTAAAAATTTCACTATATAAATATGTAATAAAAAAAACACTACTCGGAAAATAAAACAAATTTAAAAATGCCTTCATTCAAGATGCCAACAGAATTATTCTGACAATCAGAAATGTACAATGTATTTTTGTATTCAGATTTTGTACAATTATTAAAAAAAAAAAAATATTTAGTGTAATCTTAATTCCACCTTTGTCAAAAATTTTATTAACAAAAAGACTATATTTTTTTTAATTCTGTACAATTCACTATTATGTATTAAAAATCAAACCTTATACAGAAGAATGCATATCAATAGTGTGTTTTTGTTTTGTGTTAATCGAAAAGGCAAAACAAAAAAAAACAGTAAACAAGTTCAACAGGTAATAAAAGTTCAACCCAATGCATAAAAATCTAAAAACAAAAGAATTTCACAATAAAACTATTCCACAATGACGAAATAATCTTAGAAATACTGACAAACTTCATATTATAGTGATCGATAGGAACAGTGATTGTTTGTATTAATAACTATAAAATTAAAAGTAGCGCAATTTATTTCTGGAATTTTGGAATGCGGAATGAATAGTGACTGATACTATAATAATACAATGTAACATTTAGCGCCCTACAGATACTCTGATTTGGTTAGGCGATTGTCCCAATTTGGTAAGGTGCCCACGTCAATCGACCCCACAAGGTGGGGGTTGACAGGGCTCTAGCCTAGGGGCCCGGTCTCAGGGGAGTCTAAATGAGATAAACACACATCTTAAATTTGCTCTAATAATAAAAAAAAGTCGCTATTTTACTTCGAGGTTATTACCATAGTAAAATATATGGTTGTGCGATGCAATTTTTGGTTGTTGTGTGTTGATCTTCGACAACTCTATAATTCTATGTGTTAATTGCTAAAAATACACTGAATTTTATTTGATCTCGAACATTTGGAAAACATCACAGTAGAGCGTCATACTGCCTTTAATCTTAGCGATAGGTGGGGGGGCCGCCAAAGATCCTTGCCCGGGGGCCTGCTTCAGGATGTGGGGGCCATGATCAAATCTGTTTGTTTACAGAGCACCGCTGCATCTATCAGATTTAAACGTTGGTGCAGTTTGTCGCTACTGTATTCTATTTATTAAATTATTAGAAAGGTATGATGCGTGCGCTCTGAAGAAACAAAAATCATTTGACAAGGAATACAGGATTCGGTTGGGCTGACTACCAGGCCGACGGATAGGCAAATCAGAGTGTCTGTAGGGGTACCAGCAGATTAATTTAGGACAGGTTTTATAACTTTTAGCCAAGGATAAAAATCAATGTTTATAAGTGACATATTGATTATTTTCTTCTCCACACAAACGATAATCTGAGAAAGAAAATTATTCTATCTTAAAGACTTTCAAGGTGGAAAGTTTTTTAATGCAACTAGTCACCCTAAAGATATTGGTGACCATATTATTATAGTTAGCAGTACAGACAATCACTGTCTTAAAAATGTTTTAGTTCTTCGAAATAAAAAAAAGAGATTTTCAATTTCACACCGAATGTGTTATTGCAAGAACACTGCAATTTGGGGATTGCAAGTAAATCCTTTTTATGGGTGCAGCGATATATTGGCATCACGGAACGTTATTTAAAAGACTGTCAGATTGTACAATATAATTTTATCGGTTAGCATCTGTGGGATCGGATATTTGGAGTAGGCGAGCGGTGATCAGTAGCCATATCTGTCCTGGATGGAGGACATCACTCCGTTGGCCAGGGAGCTCAGCTTGCCGGCCACTTTGGTCACGCCCTGTCTCACACTTTCCCGTACATCTTCCAGATCTGGCGGGTTGAATTGTCTCTGGTTGTTTGCGTTCGCTCCTTTAAATAATAATGGAGTTATAATATGTAACATAATCATAAAAAAATGATACATTAATATGTATCATCTCTTCTCTTTTATGGTTAACTTATCGGGGGTATTCAAAGTTTAGGATCTTGCCCTCGTTAATATATTATTCAGTCAGTTATGATTGTTTGTGAGATGTGATATTGTACAATCTCATTTACGGAAACACATGTAGGCGTTTATATTGTTTTATATTTAGTATGAAGCACAATTACGTATTACACGGCAGGATAAAATGGGAGTGAAAGTATATTAATTTATGAATTGACAAGTGCAGGTTTATAATAATACTTTTAAATTTAGATAATTTAATGGAACGGACGAGTTGCTCGGATCGTCTAACATTTTGGAAATCTAATTGACAACTGTATATGTTTCCGTTGTGTCATTGTCTATGCTCTACAAATGAGCATAGACAATAACATTTCAGTTGTAGAGTTATGTAAAACCTCTACAAATTCCACATTAAGAATAAAAAAGACCACAATATATCAAATTATAATTATTATTCTAAGTAATTATTAACTTAATGTATTATGAATTATAAAATCTGTAACCATTGAATATGAAATAATTGTTAAATATAGGTATTATAAACTCACGTGGATTTCTGTCATTGACACCAAAATAATCAGCGGATGATATACTCGTGCTACCTTGGAATCTGAAATAAAATTAACCATGTAAGAAACCACACATGATTAGGTTCGTCATTTCGAAAGAATGACATTAGTGAAACTATTTGTTTTTCTCTCTATTTTCATAATCTTGAACATCTTTTTTGTCACTGTATAGAAACTGTGTATAGTATTCTCATTATCACCGTCAACCATCCCATCTTCACTTCATTAAAGGTTCTCCGTATACTCACAAGATCATCAGTGTCATTAAATTTGTGTATGTAAACAACAATACAGCCAAAGTACATAATATCGTTGGTATTTTGTAAAAAGGTCGAATTAACCAAAATGCTATTTTACAGGAGGATTTTTAACTTTTGACATTTATTTATTAATTACCTGTGGATGATTATAAATGTCTAACAAGTTTATAATAAAGCTTAGAAAGAATACTGTCTTTATGATAGGCTTAATAATATATGTCACAATCGCTTTTTATTCGTAACACTAAGTGGATATTCGCCTTTTTAAGTACTTTTGTGTGGAGATACAAATTCGCCGATTTTATACAACAAAGCTAGTGAGGCACATATTGTTTTTTTATTAAAATCTCAATTTCGCCAATCAAAACACTGACGATATTATGCTTTATGACTTTCTTTGATGCTTCAAATGCATGATGTACTTAATTTGAGTGTCAACCAGAGATTTCTGTTTTGTTACTGTTCAAATTTCCATGGAGTCGAGTAATTTACGTGTTTGGCCGGCTGACTCGAAATCAATCCAATCCACCCCGTGTACTTTTATCCATTTTGCCAAATAGTTGGGTGTACCAAGTGTCAATTTAGTAGAGCTTTGTTGGTGGTACTGGAATGACTGTGACCAACCGTGGGCAATTCTTGTTTTTCGATTTGTGAATCGCCTATGACAGTTCTTTATTACACATCATTAGGATTCAGGCAATCAGTGAAATTGTTGCACTGTGCATAAAAAGTTTTCATTTTAAAAACGTACAATTTTTCAATAACTAATAATAGAAATGTTTGCAAGTTTTCAGAATATGAAGATGCGCAGCAAAGCGTCTCATTACTACACTCACCTATTCAAATTGGCATCCCTCTCGAACTGGTTTCCTGTATCTTCTCCAAAGAACTGATCAGAACTGATGGCTTTGGCTCCGCCGAATTTCTTCACAGCGCTATCTCCCGAATTGTCCTCGACGGGTGGCCGATTCTGACGACTGCTTGAACTGCTACCGTAAGACGTAGGATTGCCTATAAACATGTCCACATTAAGACAAGAGATTTTTGTGCTGGGTCAAATGGGGCTTTGTACTGGAATTGAATGCTTTTTTTTCAAACATAGAGTTACTTAAGTTTTTATAATAATTATATTATTATGTTCCCAATAAAATGAATGAAAAAATATAACACAAAAACTAGTGATCTTCGTATTCATTAAAATATATTAGTTATTTCCTACACAGACCGTGCTCTCGAAATGCATATTTATTTTGAGAAAACTACACTTCATACAAATACAATATAAATGCATAAAACGCAGTTAATTTTATGTTACACAAAAAAAAAACTTATGCATGTGAACTTACTATATCCTTTGGAGTTATTAGGTGTTGAGGGTTCACTGTCGAACATTCCCCTTACGGACTGTCCGTGAGATTCAGGTTCGATAACCTCCCAAGTGCTGGCGGAAGAGGACGTGTTGGAATTAGCACCGGCACCTCTGTCTCTCGAATTGCCCGAATCAAAGAACATGGACTCCAGACTTTTGTTGGATGAATCATTTCTGAAATATACATCATTCAATTTCACAATTGCAATAATTTAAGCACGCTACGCACAAATATTCAGTGTGCCACCGACGTAATCAGAACTCAAAAATGCCAACAAAATTCCATTCTCCACCACACAACAAAAATTACCGGTCAAATATTTTTAAAGTCTAAATATCATAGAACAAAAATGTCATTAGACGCCATGACACAGTCTGTTTCTGTAAAATATCAATTTCAACAGAAATGTCTGATAGGACATATTGCCAGAATACGTAATTAACATAATGAGTTATTATAAATGAATAATATGTGATAGTTCAAGCAAGTACCAAGAAAAGGTCTGAGGATATACCAAACGAGACAAACTGATATAACAGAAGTGATGTAAAAACAATAACTACTTCTTGCACCCAGAAAAAAAATAATGTGCTTAAATCTATTGTTTTGTCACTGTAATACCCCGTTTACAAGTGCATGGATTTACTGTTGACAGTAAGTCTTAGCACGCCCATAAAAAGAAAATATATGGGTAAACATGTATTATCCTGCAGTTGGCAAGATTGCATTCATGCGACAGTAGGATTTTTTCGATCTGTCACTGCCCAGTAGAACGATAGTGGCGAACCTGCCAGCAAAAAAATGAACTACGAACGAATTTTCAAATTGACCGATTTTTACTTCCTGTCAAACAGTACAAAATAGTACCATAAAATGACAACATCGCGTCTCGCTCACTCTTAAAGAATGAATTGGAGAGACAGTTAGCACTTTTACGTGTAAACAGTTATTGTCACGATAGTTTAAAATACTCACTATTGCTGCCAGTAAATCCATGCACGTGTACAGGCGCTATAACACTAACTAACTCCTCTCGCAGACGATAGAAACAAGTTGATGACATTAAAGATATGATCATTACCTGTACATATTGAAACTGGAGGAAAAGCTTCCAAAATCCTCGTAATCTTCGAGGCTCGTTTTGGTAGGTCTGTGTTCCGGCGAGGATCCATTATCCTGTTGGATTACTTGCATATCGCCAACGGCTGAATGCGAAACTCCACTAGAACAAATACACAATATTTTAATTAGAATACTCTTCTTATCTATCTCTGAATGTATTCTAACGGAGATTGTTATATACTAGAGAATTTTTAATTATGATTCATTGTCAACAGATATTTAAATAAATATTAATTTTCCAAACAAAATAAATGACAACACATAAAATTTAAGTGACATTCCAAACCGGCCTTAGTCCAAAATTGCAAATTTTCATGTTTTGATGGAATCCGATAGAGTGTGCTGAGATCTATGGTCTCACTAAACCTTATATTTTATAAAAAGTCTCTTCAATTTCATGTCGAAATGTGCTTTTTTTTTCAAAACAGCACTAAGGTAACGGTTGATTCTTTCCAAACTCGCCTAAGGATATATGCGCATGCGCAGTTGAACTCTTTTTGCTACATTTACGCTCCAAGCGGCCATAATATAATATAACACGTCAGATTAGAAATGTCAGATGAAAGAAGAAGATGATTCCTACATTGTAGTATTATTATATAATATATTATGCTGCAAAAGTTACAATGTTTACCTTTTTATCAAAAAATAAAATAAAGTGAAAGAAATTTAATATTATTTTTATTCATTAATCATCCCAACAGACCTGTCCATGACCACATTCTATTACACAATCATAATTGTACACACAAAAGATACTCAACTTTACTTTATTGTCTTCCAAACTGTACTTAGTACAGACTTAGGGCCATTTTGAAAAAAAAGTCAGTTTTTGAATGAATTTTTTTGAAGCTTTACTATACTTTTTAATGTTATTTATATTTCATGTTTTCGAGTCTTTGAATTTTCTATTGTACCGAAAAATTAAGAGGTAAATTGCAAATCACAAAAATATGATTATCTCAAATTAGATTTTTAGACTTAGGCCGGTTTGGAATGTCACTCTTCAATTACTCCTACATTTACAACGAAAGCCCCAAATGTATGTCAAACTAAAGTTTAAAAAACCGTTATATAAAAAACGTTAATAATGCTGTGAGCATTTAATAAGGGGTCATGATATTATAGCTAGCAGACCATCACCCTTGTATACAACAGTGGCGAGGAGTAAGACTGAGGTAAACAGTAAGTACTTAATGCTTATTTATGCATATGTGGCAGAGGCGAGCCGGTTACTTGGTTATGATAAAATGGGGGGGCATGACTCTAAAAACACAAACCTCATAAATAATTTAATACCCACTTACTGGGGATGTAGATTGAAGGATCAGGTTTGATAATAATTGTCTGCTAGGTGGTGTCATAGATTGTAATACAAAATTTAACTCAAATTATTGCCCAATAATTTCATACAATCAACAGAAACAACTCCTACTGTCCGACAAGATCTAGGCAATAACCGGAAGTCGGTGTAGTCGAAGTGCCATTAACTAAATAGGAGGGGCTTGTTAGTTCACAGTTTTAACACGTGGACAACTCGTCGATAACCGGACGTCGTTGCAGTCTAAGTGCGGTTAAAAACAGGAGGGGCTTTTATTAGTTCACAGTTTTAACACGTCGACAAGAAGATCTAGTTCGACAGAAGTTATCACGTAGATTTAAAACGGACATATAATTATGAATGAAAATGCGAGTCCTCAAAATTAAAAATAATCATTTGACAACGAGACTTCGGCACTTCATCTCTCTTGTGCATAATGAAGAAGTGTCAGTAAACCGGTGTACCTTTTAGTTTTATTAGAAGTGATGCCCATGCCTAGTCTCTCCATTTCTTTGCCCTTCTTCTGGTCCACAGTGGTGAGCTGGTGGTAAGCTAGCCGTAGAGAGGCAACCGCCGCCTCCTCTTCTACTTTCGCCAGGGCATTACTTTGCTCGACACCCTACAAACAAACAAAACATTTATAATTCGGAAACACCTCGGACACATACCAAATCATTTTTTTTTTTTAAATATGATGTTGGGCGAGACACAAACCACTAACTCAACGGATAGTTTATGAAACAAAACAGATCCTATTCAAGATTTCTTTCTAAAATTCTATGAGTAACTTATTTTCTTCTTGTTACTATTGTTAGGCTGGTATTATAGCGCCTGTACATGTGCATGGATTTACTTGCGTCAATAGTGTGTATTTTAAACTATCCCGATAATAACTGCTTACACATAAAAGTGCTCGCCAATTTCATTCTTTAAGAGTAAGCAAGACACGATATTATAATTATTTGGTGATCGGTTGAATCGGTGAACCCCAAAATGAGTCTCTACTTGGTGTAGTTCATTTTTTTACTGGCAGGTTCGCTACTATCGTTCTACTGCGCCGGTGCTGATAATGACAGATAATGGAATACAAGAAACATTTATACTGCTTATAATATTTTATAAAAGTTAAATTTAAAAAATGGACAATGAATGCATGTTGGTTCGTACGTTTATCTGTTTCTTTATGTCTTCCATTTTGAAACAAACCATAAAGCAGTGACCCCACCCCAGTGTTGCTATGTTTACTAAAATTTCAGTAGATCTACTGATATTTTTTTTATATTAGATTAAAGATCACAATGACTTGTTTCTTAAGATACTTCTGAGATTATAACAATATCACGCTTTGAAGGCCATTAATATAATTTTCAAGTATTTTTTTCAAGTAATTTCATCAAATCGATTTATTATATATTTCGACACTGTAAAACACTTTGGTAAAGATAATACATTTTATAAAAGGCATTAAAAAATGTAGACTATTATGTTATAAAAGATTTTATAAATTATTCTTCATAAAAGATATTTTGTCAAAGATCTTGTATGGTGTAATAACAGCCTCAAACATAACTATAGTGACAACATCTCAATAATTTCTCTTTCCTGAAAAATAATTCAGTGTAGATTGCAGAGTTTATTTTTGTAACATATTGTACTTAATGTTAAACATATCAACCATTGATAACGGTAACACAATTGGTAATTAAAAAATTTTCACAATAAAAAAATTTACGCTTTGTTAAATATTTTAGAATGGCTAAATTTAATGCTTCTAGTAGTTGTTGTGATCCACAATCATTCTCTTAAACTAGTCACCTGGCTGATAATGCATAACGCTATCCAATTAATAGATATTGACAAATTTAACAAACCTCCATTTTAAGTTTATCCGCCATCGCCGCTTCACGTTCGATCTCATCAAAGTTGGTCTTGACTTTCGTAGCACCGAGACCTCCCTTCTTGGCTCCCAACTGTATACAATCAGAATATTAATCTATATTATATAATATCAATTGATACGGAAGCAGATGTGATTACGGTTGCCAAGCTGAGGACATGGCAGTGGACTAGCATGTCGTTCGGCGAGAGGACAACTGCTGGACAAATGCACGGGGAACTGGCCACAGGGTCGTCCTAAAACCGGATGGATCAATGTACTCGCCGAGACTGCTGTATTAGGGATTGCAATACTGATTGAAAATATCAATACTGGTTTTTCGGTATTTCTTATTGAATACCGGTATTCGTTAAAACAGAAGTACTTATCGGTAAATATAGCTATTACAATCTCTTTAAAAACATCATTTTATAGAAAAAAAAACCTACCTACCTACATTTATTATGGTGACATTTAAAAAGATGTATTTAGTCACAATCCATATTGTACTTGTATTGGTGATTTTAACAAATAATTTGAATATATTGATAATTTCAACTAAAGCTTTCAAAAAGGCTCGTTCATTAGGTGTAAATAAGCAGGGCTGCAGGAAAAGCTTCTTCCATTCAACACTTGTAAAATCTTCAATAATATTATAATAGAATAATTGAACATTTGTCACGGATGTTTTTTATTTTGAAATAACATCAGTAGGTATGTTAATTTATCGAGACAATTTTATAAATGGATATATTTAATGAATTTTGTTTTATTGTTACTTGTGTCGCTGAGTTTCAAAACCCGCTACAACACTTTTTTGAAATAATTAAGATATATATATCGTTGGATTCGTTATTAAAATCTCTACATGAAAATTTTATCGCCTCTTTCAAAAGCCGCTACGATTAACTGTCATTTATGAAACAAAATCAATGTGTCTATCAAATCCCGCTATAACACTACTGAAACATTCAAAAACCTTTTTAGTTCAAAAAGTTTTTGTTGATTTTCTCAACATAGTGAAAAAGTGTTATAGCGGGTTTTGAAACTCAGCGACACACTTCACCTATGTTGGATTCAGTCAATATTTTGCATTTTATCAGCACATAACTTATACAAATACGAGTGTGGTTTCTTAATACCGAAAATTTCGGTATTTTGGTTTTTTAAAACCAGTATTTCGGTATTGATAAATAATACTGGAATACCGGTTTTGAAATACCTATGCTGTATGTAAATGATAGTGAAGTACTAAAAACCAAGCAGAGTGGAATGTGCTTGGGGAGATCAACCCCGATTATACAATATGCTCACTTTCACGTATTTTAATGTTCTCTACAATTTAAATCAATTATAGCAAGTGTGTACAAGAAATTCTGGATGTTCACTGTCAAAATGTTCGTGAGGGTATATAATAATTCAATATACATATTATGTAATAATGTACTAAAAAAAAATGTTGACGAATTTATTTTTAGTCACAAGTTTAATTTAGGATTTTAACTCGAACAAGCTATGTGCGACAATCAATTTGTCATGCGCACTCTTCTAAAAACACATATGGCCGGACAGTTTAGAGGGAAGACTGCTGCGGCAAAATGTTGAAAACAACTACTATGCTGCGATACTATTAATTTCAAGTAGCTTTCATTTTTTTCCGGTCAATGGAACATAACATGAATATCAACTGAACTTCATAGATAAAGAGTTACAAATCTTTCTAAGAGGATTGGTTGTTAGCCATTCACCTAACAGATTGAAGAGAATGCATGTTAACTATTTATCATATTATAAATGCAATCATACCCCACTCTTCTTAGCGGGTGTCCTTCTGTTTCCGATAGACGGTTTTCTATTCTCATCAGGAGTGAGGGTGGAGTCGGTGAGCTGGTCAACCTTTGGACCGGCCGACAGACTGTTGACCTGACTGGGAAGGGTGTCACTACTGTCCGACAGCTTCGAGGCCTGACTCATGGGCGTAGGGGCGGGCTGAAATAAAGAAAAAACATTTGTATCATTCAATTGCATATTAAATCTTGATATATACATTATTGGTTCGGAGTTGAATGATTTTATTTCATATAAGCTGACTTGGGGCTAAGTAATATTTTCTTCATAGTATCCTAATAGACTTTTTAATAAAATCAGTTTTTTGCTAACTGCAACACATTGGGTCCATATCCTGGATCCAAATATGCCCAGCTATAAAACAACATGTGCAGCGCCTAGTTTCAAAAGCCCCGAAAACGGTTTTTGAAAATTTTTGAGTTAGATATATATTTAGATAGATATTTTTATTAGCTATATGATTTCCAAAAATTGATCTTTAAAAAACGCCAAAAACCGTCAATACGTATGATCATAAATAAGGGTAAATTTCAAAACCCGCTAAAATGGTATGTTGTGCTTTTCAAATACCTCTAAAATGAAAAGCCAAAATACTCTTTAGAATATAACGAATTAAAAAATAAATACATAAAGTTCACAGATTTTATAGATATGCTTAAAATCATTTTAGGGGTTTTTGAAACCAGGCGCTTCATGTGGATTTGACAGTTGCAGGATTTTAAGCCATTAATTACCCTTGGATAAGATGTGAGCATTTTAACATCGGTTCTGCAATGAATGCCAGTGTGAGAGTCTAATACAACAAGAATATTGATTGGAGCTTTAGGAGCTTTAAAATAATAACGAAAATAACATTCACAAAAATAATTGATCTTCAAGCATTGTAATAAAACCATTATACATAATAATAAAGAAACAATTAAATATAATATTCAGAAATAAGTAAAAAAAAAAAAACTATAGTGCAGGGAAGGGTGTAGGACAGCAGAGGCTCTCAGCCACGCAACTTTTGTAAGAGGCTCAATATACGTACATTTTTTTTTTTTAATCAACTGTGTTTGACTACATCACAAAACTCATATAATGAAGGATCAAATAAATAGAAATGGAAGAAAGATTATAGGGCTATTGCACAATGTGGACATTTGTGCAACCACAACTCACTCAAAAACAAGCCGATAAAATTGCTATCCCGAAAGTCTACATAGGCGTGATGTGATGTATTTCATGGAAACAAACCATTAAACTCACCTGCCTAAAAACACTGCACAAAAACATGTCAACAGAATATGAAGAAGGCAAATATTTTGTAATGGTGCCAAAACTATGAAAAAAAAAAAGAAATAGCTGGGGTATATTCAATTAAACCTATGGATAGTGGTGTGCACTATATATCGACCATGGGCTATGTTTACAAAGAGAAAATTCTAAAGTGCAGATGTCAGATTTTAAGCTGTCTGCAATGCGTTCTAAATTGTAAATTTTTTTATTAAATACTTCTCTACTATCTCAGCCTTAAGAATTTTACAATGTGTATTATCTATTATGGAAGGATATTACTCAACTAATGGCACAAAGAGATGATATTACACTTACCGGCCATTAGGATTAATGTGCCATGCCATTTGGCAGACAGTTGAAGAAACTACGTAAACGTACACATACATCATTACGAATTTAGTGGGTTTTGTTGGCAATTATACCAACTATTTATAGCAAAAAACGACAAGACCATCGTACCGCTTCATATTTTGTTGCAAGCGAAAAACATTTTTTTTTCTAAGCATCGGATAGTGCCTTAAATTATAATGTGTTTTGTGGATGTCAACTGAATTACTGTTTTGTTTTTAACCATGTCTGATCCTAATAAGATCATAAATAGCCCTCCACAGTGTGGAAGTTTGTATAAACAGATTTTTTGTTTTTATGAGAAATAGATGTTAGCCACCTGCTCAACCTATTAGGTCCATACTCTGACTCAAACACAAATTGAAAAACAATATGTGTATTTGCCAGATCCAGGATTCAACCCTGAGACCCCGAGACGTTATAGTCTGACGCTCGAGGCATTCGCCCATCCTGGGCGTTCTTTTATGGTGATTGTCAATTGTTGGAGGAAATACACTGTATTAATTAAAATAAAACACAATACAGTCTAACTTGGTTATTATGAGGAAGATGGGACTGACTGAATTTGCTCATTGTAAGAATTACTCGTTATATCAGAGAATAGGTATTTTTAAATGGGCGGTCACATAACACAAAAAGTCGCAATTCAAACAAATATACACAATTAGAATTTATCCCGGAAACAAGCATGGCATTCATAAACTACAAAAAAAGTTGTTTATTGTAATGAACGCTGGTGGGTACCTACTGACTTTACAAACCTTGGATTTTTTACATGAAATTTCAACCATATGCGTGGATACTTTTTCAATATAGTCGGCGAAAACACCAATTAGGTAGGTAAACTTTGACACTTAACTAGTGTCATAAACGTAATGCGATCCCGGCGGCATCCTGTCCGGTCGGATTTTATTGTTTAGGGTCAAAATGTTTTTAAACGATCTGACACATTAATAACAGTTTTAAGAAAAATTTTAATATTTTAGCTCGGTATACCCGATAAGTAGCTCGTTATAAAAGTGAATAAATGTATGGAGAAAATCATAAGCTAAAATGTCAACAAATGTTTCCTCGTTACATCCGAGATCTCGCTATATCCGTGATCGTAAAAACCCAGTTTAACTGTATGTAGTACTAATTCCACTTAAGCTGAGTGGATTAATGAATTACATAGATAAAATTGACAAGTTATGATTGTGTGGAATTTTTATGTGTGAGAAAGCTAATAAATAGTATGTATGTGCTTCCACAGTAATATTTCAAGAAACAATTTTCCGATAATTGAACAAAATTATAATAATACATCATTTGTATTACCATATAAATATCTATGAAAAGAAAAGATCATTCAAAAGTCAATTATGCGGTCTAGCCTGGTGACACATTAAATTAATCCTGCAAGACCGACACGAGAGAAATCAGATAGTCATTGAATTTGTATGTCAATAATTCTATTTGAACTGTGGGTCATTTTAATTTATCATCGTTGCTTCTGCAGTATCTGCAGTGCGCGCGCACAAAACAGATTTGATCACGAGACAAATAAAACTGCAGTAACGTAAAAAAAAGATAGGTAAACGTGTGTGACTAGGCCGACTAACATTAATTGAATTTTTCAATTTGACATTGTACGAACATAAAAGATATTAAATAGTAGTAAAATACACCCACGGTGGCCGCGCGGCTTAAGCGTTGGCCAATTGCGTCGTGGGTCCCAGGTTCGATTCCTGGGTCTGGCAAGTACACATATTATTTTTCAATTTGTGTATGAGTCAGAGTATGAACCTAATAGATTGAGCAAGTGACTGACATCCATTTCACGTAAAAACAAAAACTGTCAATACAAACCTCCACTCTGTGGAGGCCCATATGATCCTATTAGGATCGGACATGGTCGAAAGAAAAAATAATTTGGTTGTTCTAATCACAATCACATATCTACGGACCCTACTACCCACGGACCTACATCATATATCTACATATATTCTCTTGCTGTGAAAAACAAATTATAATCCTCGATTGTTTCAGAATATAAACAGCTTATAAATCAGCCATATTGATACATTTGCATAGAGCAGTGATGCACAACACAAACACAAAATAATAAGTTCTTCATCACCAAATTTTTCATTGAATATGACAAAATTCTAATTTCCTATATACTAAATTCTATCATGCAAATACGTATGTACATAATGCAGAGTGGAGAGTGATTGGAGTAGCTTATATGTTACTATTAAATTTAAAATATTGAAATGGATGTTTCGTCTAGTATAATATATCTTATTTATATATTAGAAAATGGAAAAAATGGCCCTTCTTTCAAATAGGTTGTGCACCACTGGCCTAAAGATTTTTGTCGATAAAAACAAAAAAACAACTTGGATAAAACACTTTAAGTCCGGGCACATTACGATCATGTCACATGCTCTCATGCTGAGAAATTCAAACTGTCTTGCCATTCCGCAGTATATTTTGAATGATCACTATCTCTATCTCAGCGTGACAGCATGTGACACGATGGTAATGTCTTTAGGCCATTATTAACAAATTTTAACACTACAACAGGCCATAATGCCCAATGACAGTAGTGTAGTTAATAAAAAGAAATGAAACAATCACAAACAACCAGACTTTGAGAAAAACACACAGATATATTGTGACCTAACCGGAATAGAGCCCGGAGCCACCGGGTGAAAGGCCAACGCTTTACGCACTGGACTACGAGGGCCTCCATATAGCTTCTGACTTTTTCAGAAAAATACAATATGTCATCTACCATCTCGGGTCGCAACCAACACAGTAAACTATTACTCCCCTTTTACTTAGAGCATCGTTCAATGTCAGTTTTACGGAATCCTTTTGAACACATTTAGAGCAGTATTCGCATTCGTACACCTGACAGTACATTTCAATATATTTTCTCTCGAGAATGGCCTTTGTGACAAGCCCGAAACATTGAGGAAAGAAGGTGAAAGAACACACGATGACAAACAAAAAACCAAATAAAAAAGGCTTATTTAACCAAATTGAAAATTGCATACGTTAGGAAACAAAGAACATCCCCTTAGTCTTAAGTTCAGTTACATCTATCAGTGTTTCTGTGAACCACAGACGCAATTTGCATAATTATTAGCATTTAAAATATTTTCTAAAATTCGCAATAGTATGTAGTGCTCAACTAATCAATGCTAAAAACACAGTTCATTAATTGGCCATAAATGTACGTTAATTATTTTGATTACTAAAACATCTGTGCACATGTAAAACCAAAGTATAGATAATCTATTATTAAGAAAAGTAAATTTGTTACAACAACAAAAAAACACCTAATACTGTGTATTTCCAATACAAAAAACAAACCTAAAACATAGAGTACTTACCTGTTGATGATTGGATGAATTAATGGTCTTCGATAGTGATTGGTTAGTCTCAAAAGGCACAAAATCACTCTCATTAGTGTGCTCCTCGAAGAAATCTACCTCTTTTTTTTCCTCCTTGGGCTCGCTGTGATCATGGTGTGTGTCTATGAACACCTGCGCACACAAAACAACATTTATGAATACACTCAACAGATCGCAGGCTTTTCGTATATTACGTTAAAATTGTCAGTAAAGGCGGCCATATTTCTATTTAAACTACTGTTGTAAAAATCGAATCTGTCACTTTGAATATTCGTACAACCGTCAATTTAACAACCGCAGTGATGGGAAAATTAAGTGCATTATCCATTTAAAGATCCAGCAATCTTTTTGCAGAATTGATTAAATGTTTTGTCTTTTTATTTAACTTTAATATGGATACAGTCCAATGGTCTGAATTAAAAAAATTCTGCAGAGATTTCAATCTACATTTTTTATTCAAATATTCTAATAACAGATGTCATTCAAAAGCAAGACATTGCCTTGAAGGATTACGGCATTACAGCATCTTCCAGAAAGTTTTGTGTGGTTGGATTGGAGGCCATAGTACAACATTGAAATATAAACAAGATCCGAAATGGGACGATTCGCCGCCACTGACTTGACGCTTGGACAACGGCCATCTGGGCATCACGCAGATAAATGAAATGCATGAAGAAATACACATACGTTACGATTTGAATCAGCAAGTCTAATATTTATTGTGCCAATCAAAAGTTCATTACAATGCATAGTGCCATTTGCAGCACATATATTATGCATTATTGAAATATGAAAGTACACCATCCGCATGAGTCATTGAGTCATTACAAGTGAATACTTTATATCAAGCTTGCGGGTTTAAATCGTAACGTACGTGTACTCCTTTGCGCATTTCATTCACCCTTACAGTGTTCATATTATGTCCGTCGTCCAGTTGTCAGTCTAGTCAGTGTTGCCAAATCATATTATCATAAATCCCACAAGATGGCAGTCTGTTTTCAAATTTTGCATGCTTTACGTATTGCAATGTTATTTGCGATTATTCATCTCAATATTCTAAATAATGATAGTTCATTGAATAAAAAACATTGTCCATATCGTGGGTATTCTGCGAAAAAGCACTAAGTCAAAATTTTGCTGTTTTGACTTAATGATGAGGTAATCTTATTAAGAGTACGCTCTATAGTCTACAAAAACACATATCATATAGTCATATCTATAAAACTGGCAAAGATAATTTATGTTATAAGTCAAAAAGACATACATCTATTCAGAGAAAAAGCACTAAAATGACTTAGTGCATTTGCTTCTCTCATTCTCAGGCTATATTCACAAAATTCTGCGTGCGAAACTGCACTTAGTCATACTCAAAGCAATATCGCAGAAAGGAATTTGCTTTTTATATATATAAAAAAAGTTAAGACCGTCCAAATTTTCAAACTCGATTATCTCAAAACTAGTATTTTTGACTTAATGCTTATTCGCAGAATACCCACGATATGGTCGATAGGTGCAATCGCGTACAAGGTGTAAATAACCATTTGTTTTAATCAACGAATAATTCACAAGATTTGAGAATGTAACATTCTATGTTATTGAATATATACATATTTTGGAAACACCTCAGATATACCCACTAGTTAAAAAACAAACAATTTATTCAATTATTACCAAATGCTAGTACGTTATAACTAAAATTTAGAGTGATCCAGGCATTGGGTTAGTAATTAGGGCACTTAATTGATACATTAATTTAAAACAAGAAAACCGATAGCCAGCATTAACGCAATTTGATAAGCATTCAATGTAAGAACTACCAGTTAAATTCATCATAATTAAGTAGTACGCTGGTAGCTTAATTGGTAAAGCACATTGGCATCAATTTTTTTTATGTAGTAGGTATATACGAGGGTGGGTCAATAATTCCTTAGAAAAAAGCATTAAAACAGTTTTTATTTTTGTATTTTTTTTTTATTTCTCAACATAATCTCCTTGGAGCTCAATACACTTGGTTAGACGTTTCTCAATTTTTTTTAAACCGTCAGAAAAATAAGTTTTCGGAAGCTCCTCAAAATAAGCATTTGTCCGATCGATGACTTCTTCATTTGAAAAAAAACGTTGTCCACTTAGCCATTTTTTTAAGTTTGGGAAAAGGAAAAAGTCACTGGGGGCTAAATCTGGCGAATACGGTGGGTGGTCGACCAATTCGAACTTCAATTCTTCAATTTTAGCCATTGATCGTAAACATGTGTGAACACGGGCATTGTCCTGATGAAAGAGGATTTTTTTCCTGTTTAAATGAGGCCGTTTTTCTTCAATTTTGTTTTTTAACTGGTCCAATAAAGATGCATAATAATCCCCTGTTATTGTTTTTCCTTTTTTCAAATAGTCAACGAAAATAATTCCACGTGCATCCCAAAATACAGTAGCCATAACCTTACCAGCTGATTTTACGGTTTTCGCCTTCTTTGGACATGGTTCGCCTTTCGCAATCCACTGCTTTGACTGTTCTTTCGTCTCGGGAGTATAGTGGTGTATCCATGTTTCATCTACAGTCACAAAGCGACGAAAAAATTCATCCGGATTGCGTTGCATGAGCGACAACAGGGCTTTAGAGGCCACCACCCTATTGCGTTTATTGTCGACTGTGAGCAAACGCGGCACCCATCTTGCAGAATTTTTTTTCATGCCCAATTTGTCATGTAAAATAGAAATGACGCTACCTTTTGAGATCCCTGTAACCTCAATTATCACACTCAACTTTAATCTTCGGTCACTTAACACCATATCGTGGATTTTATTTATCATTTCTGGTGTAGTCACCTCTACAGGACGTCCTGAGCGTGGTTCATCCTTTGTTGATGTACGACCACGTTTAAATTCATTTAACCAGTTATAAATAGTTGCAAGTGAAGGAGCAGATATGCCGTGAACTAAATCCAACTCATTTTTTATTTCCTTCGCTGTTAACCCTTTTATATTAAAATGTTTAATAACAGCTCTAAACTCAATTTTCTCCATTTTCCATTTTACCATTTTCCACAAGCAAATTTTTTTTTTAAATGTTCGAGAAACACACAACAACCCGACCAATCTGATTGAAACTTCGCAGCATACTGAATCGGTAGTGCCGCTGCATGAAAACAAACGGCTTACAGTACTAGTCGCGCCACCTGTCGGCTTTTCTAAGGACTTATTGACCCACCCTCGTACCTATCAGAGGTTTTTCAAAATATACATGTATATAATGTTTTATCATTTCCAATATTGTTTGACATAATTGTATCATTCAAAAAAGGGAATCACTAAATTTTTTTTAATGTGATTGTCCAACCGTACTAAAAGTATGAGACGTGACTCAATTGTCCTAATTCATTGTCAATATTTATAGCTACAACATAATAATATATGGGCAAGTATGATGAACAGTCAATTTTTGATTGCAACATTGCATAATGAATATAAAACCGAACTGCAAGTGTGGACATCAAATGTGACATTAAAATAAGCAGGTTATCCACAATAAAATTACTTGATGACCTCCATATTGTTATCTTTTATTTCCTGTTAAACAATCAATTGCAAAATATAATATTAATAATCCGTGTCAACATGACAATAATTATTGTCACATATTTAAATGATTAATCCGCATTATTTATATTTTGTCCACGGCAACAAAAAGAAACATTTAAAATGCATTATCTATTGACCTTTCCAATTTTATTATGGTTTCATGTAGATTCAGTTAAACATAACACAATAACGCATGCCACTGAAGACAGATTATTTCAAATTCAAACATAGAACGCTATCTACATATTTATGTTTCGTTTTATTAATCAATTTGCCACCAAAATGTATTATTTAAAGTTGTTTTTACATAATAAACCCTGTATCATAGATAGAACATTAAATAAATAAATAAATTTCCACTAATGTGACAAAACACAGAATGTAATTGACCAATATCATTCAATCGCAAATATGTTACATACTATCAGAATTTTTGGTGGCCCAAGCAAACCATCAAGGGCACTGTATGAAGGTTTTTTGACTAAGGATAATAATGTTAATTTGTAAAGAGCTCTAGAAACAAAAACAGCAGTTTTCATTTTCGAAAATCGTTAGCAAGTCAATAAAACTGTCTTATTTGTCTCTAATAGGTATAATTTATGAAAAAAAATGTATTCTAAAATGTCATAAACAAGTGTATTCTGTAATTTACGTAAAAAAAAGAACTTTACTATTACAAGGTTTAATCACAAAAGAGCAATTAAACATAATATTATATAATTTTATTGATTAGAACAAATTCGTCGTTTAGTTTGATTTGGTACAACATTATTTAATTTCGTTCTTTTATAACTGATTTGATATTTGTTTTTATACAATATCTTGACACATTTTTTACCAGTTGAGAAAAATGTTTTCTCAATTAGCGACTGATACAATGATACATGACCGATTCACTAGATCGCATTTGTGGGAAAACATCCATCATTACCAACACTGCATACAAGCTTCAATGTCATGACATTCATAATAATGTAAAATGCATACACAAATTGACAAAATATCAACAAAACAAACTCCCCCACTTGTTAGGTGGCCTATAATACATTTGATACATTTCCCTAAGTTGGCCATCATATCACTACGGCTGTGCCCCTCATTATTATTATTCTAAGTATAAGAAGAAAGGATGATTACTTTGGTTCCATAGATCTTCATGGCGTTGGCAGAGATAGAATAAAGCTTGTCCTTGTACATCTGCGCCACCCGCGAGCTGTACTTCTGCCTCGCATCATCTGTTTGCAAATTGTGTTGACGGAAAAATTGAGCCTGCGAAAAACAGAGGAAAAGATAGGTTATATTTGGTTGGGATAGGTTAGGTTTGGTCTAAAAAGAAAGGGTAAATATGCCGCAGATGCCCGCATGAGATTTTATAACTTCCTTTTTAGACCAAACCAAACCAAAACTACCCCAACCTAATATAATCTCAGTGTGTGATAATGATGCATCAAAATGTATGAAAATTTTAAATTAACAATTATTGGATCGAAAAGCATCTGCGCCGACAGAAAAAGGTATTTAATATAATTGTCTACATTGAATAAACTGTTTTCGTTAAAAAAATATATAAAAGCTCATGCGGGTATCTGCAGCACATTTACTTAAATATTATTTACACTTGTTTTCTTAGTTATGTCATGGTGTAAATGCCTTAAATTTGTAATGTTCACCATATTAAATAGGTATATAACCTCTTGCGTCCTGAGGTACACATATGTGGACGTTATTTAAATATTTTTTAGTAATGATTTGAATGGATACTTGAACCGCATTTGACTACAGTGGTATAGATAGTATATTTTTCTACCACTAGAGCAAAACACTAGCCTATGTAGTTTTAAAATAAATTGTTATTTTGACTTTGAAGTTATGGATATTTGCACAAGACAAAAATGGCGGCTAAAAAGTCAACTCTGACAAGTAAGTGCTTTTAATTAAATATTAATATTTATTTATATTAAAAACCAATGATGTATTTAGTTTCACAATGAATCATAGTATTGTCCGGCAACTTCATCTTGGCTACGTGGCAAATCTGTGAACTACGTACAGCTAATCGAACTTCCGGTTTCAAATTAGGAACGCCCCCAAATTTTTCATTACATTTTTGACATTTCGTATTGGACGCATCTATCAATTTACGTAATTTGAAGCTTTTTATATTCAAAAGATGTCTAACACAATACGAAATGATGTTCGAATTATTATCAGTAAACTTTTGATTTATTGCGAAGAAGAAAAAGAGTCGTATTTAAAAGGTGAGCCTATACAATACTTTCAACAAGCCCATTTTACGGGTTCCTGTCATGTCAGGTATGTCAAAATTCAGTGTTGTAATACTAGAAATATTTCCCCAAATACTGGAAATTATGTTTGTATATTATAAAGTTATGTGTATCGTAATCTATTTTATTAATATTTTTAGACGTATAATAATTAACTCTTTTACTCCCAGCTGATTTAGCCTAGCATATGCGAAAACTCCCAAGCGTTTTTTGACAAAAAATCGTAGATTTAGTTTTTTTTAAATAACTAATTCTACACATGTTTTAAAAATTTGAAATTTTTTTGTGTGTTCTCAATGGTGTATAAAGCAATAATTAGTAATAATATTGATAGTTTACATCAATCAAACAAAAGAAAAAAATAATGTATCAATATTTATTTAGAAATGAACGGATAAAACTATGTTTGAACAACAAAACAAGTGTGACAACATTTTTTTATTTATAATTGATTTATCAAATTTTATAATATAATCTATCCTTATGTAGTAACAGAAAAAAAAATAAACAAATTATTATTTATCTATGAAATAGAATTTTTATAAAGTAATCAAAAAAATCGTATAGTGTCCAAGGTATTCAAGAATATTATTCAATTCACGAAATCGCAAGAGAATTCGATATAGTATCGACGACTAACTGATATGGAATGAAGTAATTTCAAAAAATAAGTCTCAAAGCACTAAATCATTTATAATAATATTTATATTCATGTATTTTTTCACCATCTTACCAAAAGTACAGTGGCATCCATTGTTAGTTCAAAAATTACAAACTTCATTTTGTAATGTGATATATGAATCATAAAACAACTAAAAGAAATATCAGAATTTAAAATGTGTCATAAAAATAATGTTTTATTATTTTTATGACCCTCTTTGGTCTCAAGTTCGACAGCAGAGCAATTATGACTTGTGAGTTAATAGGGTGTGACATATTTATAAATAAAGCCGACACTAAAATAAATGTTACTCACACTCAACACACAGTGAATATAATGATTCGTCTACACGAGACGAAATATGACGGGAAAAAATTTGGAATAAATCGTAAATTTAGTTCCAAACTTTCGGCCGATGGATCGGCCCAGATGGAGTTTTCGCATAGGTATGGTGGGCCGAAATATCGGCCCCGTGGGAGTAAAAGGGTTAAGTATAAATGATCATTAGTTAGTTAATGAATTGTCCTATTTTTTCCTAATTTTTAAACCGATAAGTAGGTACATATTGTTTTAAATTTTATGTAAGGTGGATATAATTTAATTTATAGAAAATTATTTTCACAGTATGTGTTTCTACAACAATTTTACTATAAAGACATCATTTGTAAATTATAAAACATGTGATTGGGTCATCAATATAATATTGAATATGTTATATCTTTCACTTCTACTTTTTTACTCATAATTTTTGTTCTAGTTATTTCATTAATAAATACCTGCAGCAATATTATCAGTTAATGTGGGTTCAATGATACATTTCCTTCCAAATTCAATAATTACACTGTAATAATTAACCTAATATAATAGTAATAATTAAGAGGTGAAATTATTTGAAAAAAAAATTCTATTGATATTTATTGAACAATAATTAGACTTATAAATTAATGTACTTATAAACTTACTGAGAATAGAATTGATATAAACTTAAAACCTAATTTCGCGGGATATGTTTTCTCAAAAAATGACAACACTGTGAAATATTCTATACGCGATAAGAGCGACTTCCTGTTGTTGCCTAAATAATGTTGTCGTACAGTAATATTCCGTATACTTTAAATTATCTTTACGCTTTTGTAAAATATTATAATCATAGTTTCAAAATTCGGTACACACATGAGTAACTCAGGTCTTATATTTTGACATTAGTATATCTGATTTATTGAGGTTATGTTTTTTGTTTACATTTAGACGAATCCTTGAATAGCCAGCATATTGGTGATATTTTGAGTGATAATGATGTCGAAGTTGGTGGAGGATATAACCCTGACGACAGCAATGATGTTCACATTCATTTCCTGGGCCCAGATGATGACTTTATTCTGGAGAACCAGTGAACTTTACTCACTGCTAGAGGCTGAGATACATCCTTCAAAATCACAATCCAGGATCCTATCCTGGCTTATGAAACCATAAGGTATCAATGCTCATATTATATTACTTTATCATTTAGTCATAAATATCAAACTTATCATTTTATTAGGCAAGTGCACGCACTGCTAAAAAATCAATTAAGTACCAATTAAATTGATACAGTTTGTGATGAAAGGGCTTTGTGATCTCCATATTGAGGATTCGATGGACAGAATAATTAATATACTTAATATACCTAGTGATTAATACTATTGGCCATTAGTATTTATATTCCTGGTGTTGAATACTTAATAAATAGGAATAAATGTATCGATTAATTCATAGTATTGTATTTTCTATTGTTTCAGTACGCTGAGCCTAATAAGACGAATGATGCTGAGCTGAAGAGTTCAGTTCATGGCCATATATGGTTTATTGGGTGCTGGACTCCAATTGCTCTATAAATTATTCTTCATGTGGGGAAGTGAATCCTACCTATCTGATGAAGATACGATACAATCTCAATGCAACGCTGTGATGTTACTTTGGCTTCACAACAACTGCCCTTGTACGTCTACACATATGACTTTTTTACCAGCTTCAACCTCACCGATTCGTTATTTCAGGCCAATACGTGTTATGATTCAAAGAAGACGAAGAACGATATGCATCACTCAGTCAGCTGTTGTAAAATACTGATTACAAGTCGATGAGCCGCATTAATCTTCACAGTGGTGTGTTTGCCTTCACAGGACATCAAGCATGTAAACTGTGAGGATCTTTGACCACTGTGGACATGGACTTGTTGGACATGGACATGAAATTGTTTGCTCATTGTACATGCAAACTTATAGGAAAGAAAATATTCACTGTGATTGGAATACTTCATAGTCATGGAAAATCAGACTTGCAAACCCTACGATTTGGTATGAAAGTCACTTAGCCATCAGTATCATCATCGATACAAGGTCATCCAAGAAACTCTTCACCATTAGCTTCAATAACACACTGAGTAAACACAGATCTACTTCTACAGCAAAGAATGGTTGTCCCTAAACCTATTCCCTGAAGTGCGCTAATTAATGTGTAGTATTTTAGGGTTTTGACCGTTAATGTACTATATTTTTAATCTAAATAAATATAATTTTCCAATCACCATTATATTATTATGATTATTGTATTATTTTTCTAATAAAATTGTATCATTATATGGATATCACATTGTTTTTGTTTCATTTCATTGTTTGTACTGCATCCAATATTGTACTCTATTGTGACCTGAGATGCACTCACGTGCACGTAGTGGATTTTAGTTAATATATAGTAAAAAAAATATTTTAATTTTTTTTTTGTGATCTTAATAATATTTATTGAACAGTAAAATGCACAAATATTTTTTCTCATGACTGGTTCTATCTCGGGTCTCAAGAGGATAACATAAATAAATTTGAAAATGACCTCACCCGGAATTGAAACTAGGACCTTGCTGCATATTAAGTAGGTACTATAAAATTACCCCATACTCTTTTAATAGATTGATGAAATTTAATTGACTACAGAACCCTGCATCGCAGCAGCATCTTTTGGTATGACTTTAAAATACATTACAGTGAAGGATTAATACCCAAACAAGTTGTAATTTCACAACATACACGTATTAGCATCAATTGAACTTTGGTTACCTTGAGTTTTATCCATAATAAAAAAGCATTTGCATGAATGGAAAAAAATATTTGAAAAACCAATTTTAATAACAATGGAACTATTAAAAACTAGATTAAGATAATTTGATAATTGTGATCATGGTTATCGCTGCTTACCGCATTCGCATTGCCTCCTAGCTGCATATTTCTTATTTGGGACCATGTCCAGTTGGTGTCAAGTTGAGTGGATCGAACAAATGTTAAATGAACTCCGAGACTTCGGTGGACAGCGGAGCAATCTATGCAAATAAATACACCGTACGTCACCGAGGACCATGTTGGATTTTTTGCACTGCAGTCGAAGCACGCCTGTAATAAGGAAAACAAAAAAACTAATGAATTGCTCAAACACAGAATCACTAAACCAACCAAAACATAAGACAATATTGCCACAATTTTATATGAATATAAAAATATGACATAATTATAAACAATTTGCATCAAATATGTACTCACTTTATTAGCAGGAACTGCTCGTAATTTAATAAATATTGATTCAATTTCGCCCTTACTTGGGCAAGAGTCAGCCATTTTTGACATGTTGTCACTAACGTCACATAAGTGTTCCCCGTGTAAAAATATTATTTATCGAGACGATGATTCATGGTCCATTTACCTGGAACATCCAATGTTACAACTCCAATTTTTTCGTACCTTTGTGCAAAATTAATGCACGTTTGTGCACGAATTTTTTCGATTGTGCACCTCAAATCTGGCGATATTACATATTACAAATTGAATTAATATACATTTCCATGTAGGTATCAAGTTATAGCTAACTTTGTAGATCAATGACCGCGACACAGGGCTCGAAATGGAACGGAACGCACCGGAGCGCCGTTCCGGCTCGTGAAATTTGTAAAATTGTCGCTCCGTCTCGTAGAAAAATATGTTGACCGTCTGAGCTAGATAGGCCATAGAATAGAAAATCTGACAAACTTATTTTCATAAAATACACATACCTACGATTTGATGACTATGTAAATATCTTCAGAAAATTTGTCAAGCGCTCCGGTTCGTAAACTTTTCCATTTCGAGCGCTGCCGAGACAATAATCTTTGTATATCTGTTCTCACTTAGTTAGTTAATAGCCTAATTATTATATAATTATAAGTTGATAAAATAATAATCAGTACGTCATGATTGATAAAAAGAGAATTATTAGATTGTAAGTTTTCGACCGAAGCACATCGCTCTGTGCTGTGATTCACATTATTGTAACAATTGCACACCTGTGCTTATGCAATTTAAATAAACTCACACCTTCATAATCACGACAACGACTTCTCATCTCTCCTCGTCACAACGCCATTGGCCCTCACATCAATGATCCCCTACAAATCCAATCCAAGTCCAATTTCTTTGGTGCACCTATAATAACCGAAAAAATTCCAATTTCCAATTGGGTATTCCAGCTAAGCATTGAATCATCCAATGGTGAAATTTCAACCCTTTTTAGTACGTTCGTTTTTAAATCGCTAGTGCATGTTTGTGCACGCACATTCAGGGGGTTGCTCGAAATTCAATTTGGGTGAACCAGCTGAATGCTGGATACTTGTGTCACTAAACTTGGATTTTTTTATAAAAATTAAATTGTAGACATTTCTTGTGCTTCGGTACTTATGAACGTTAGTGCACGTTTTTTTTTATTGCTTTTTCACTTATATCCAGCGCGCTATTTTTGATTTTTAAATTTTGTATGCAAAACCTGACTTTATGACCCTGAAATCTCTTGTCGCATAGCTAATGCGCGTGTTTGCATACTTTTTTTTCTCAGTGCGTGAGATATTTGAAATGAAATATTTAGTGAACGTTAAGTAAATAAGGAGTCCAATCTCTTTGAAATAAAACCACCCAAAAAACTTTTTTATTTTTTATCAGGTCTTCAATTTGTGTATCAATATCAATACAACCGATAAATAAATTATAAGTACTTATTATTTATTTTATCGTTTCAAATGACAGCGTGTAAATAAAATTATTTTAATTAATATTGTTTTTCGGCCGGCAATATATAGTCTATGGATATAGCTTAACATTCCTGTTGTCTTTGCCTACGTAGATACCAGCTAAGGTCAAAATCATCTGTCAGTTCCCGCCAAAAATAGTAAAACTATTTCATTTTTGATTTGTAGTCAAAAGTGGAACTGGATATCCTGTTTAATACAAATTTATATATATATTTACCACGTCCCTGTTGAAGCAATTAAGGAGGATAATTGCCTCCCTACAGTGGCGCACCCAGGGGGGGAGCCAAGGGGCCCTGGCACCCCCCAAAGATGAAAATTATCGGAATGATTTTAAGCATTGAAATTGAAAGCCAATAAACTATACCTTTGGGCTTAGATAAATAAAAACACGGCAAAAAATGATTTGTAATAGTTCTCCAGCACCATTTTTAGAAAAATTTCTTAGATTTTAATTTCTAACACAAAATTTTCGAAACACTAATGTCAGGTTGTTTTAGAAACCCAATCCCTAATAGAACTGTCAAATAATTCTCGGTGTCCACCCGAATTCCGGAGTGGTGTAGGTCATGGCTGGGGAGGGCTGACATGGCTCTAGCCTGGGGGGCCGGCGTGTCGGGTTGACCAGATAAGTAAGATAAACACACATCATAAATTAGCTCTAATAGTAAAAAAAGTCGCCTGCGGCGCTATTATACTTCATGGCCATGAACATTTTCAATTACTTATATAATTATGCATTATATTTTTTTATTATTATGTGTCGATACTCGTCAGCTCCATTATTAAAGTAGATGTATTAAAAATCGCCAATAATTCACTGTATAAGTACCCTTAATTTGAACTAAAACACAATTTGAAAAACCTTTAATGTAGTGTTTCACACTGCCTTTAATATTAGCGGTAGGTAGGGAGCCCGCCAAATATCCTAGCCTGAGGGCCCGTTTCAGGATGTGGGGACCATGGTGTAGGTACACCGAGTGCAATATACAAAAGACCGATAAACGAGAAATTAGGCTGTGAAGAAGAAACAGAGCCTATGGGACTAATTTACATTCTTCTCCTTGGGCCCCCCCAATATTAAATCCTGGGTGCGCCACTGCCTCCCTAGAATTTTCCCAGCACCTAGGCAACTGTATGATACTAATGTCACGATAACGTCATTTTTTTGTTCATATCCTCATACACCACATCATTTTCCACACAACCTATGTCGATGGATGTGCCGTAATCCACCAGGACATGTGCCACGTGCGCTCCTCGAAGATAAGTAGGTAGGACGCCGTCTGAACTAGGAGAATCTTACGATATGATAACACCTACATAAGACTTGATGTAGCTCTGCATTTAGCTGAAGAACTTAAAAACTGAAACATGTGTTCTGTTTTGTTATTGTATTTAAATTGTATTAATAAAATTATTGCAACAATATTTTATTTGTATGCTAAGAGAATGCTTGACAGGACAATACTCACCATAACATACCTACTTACATTATTTGAAAACACCTGAGAGACATTGGTACTAAACAATATGACGCCGGACAGGATTCGAACCTGTATACACCGGATTCCGAATGATGTGCTTTACCAATTTAGTCACCTATCTAATTACGGGTCTAGGACGATTTGGCACCGCGAACTGACCTCCGCCGATTGGCCGCCGGTACAATCGGACACCGGCCCAATTGGACGCCGACCCAATTGGCCTCCGGGAGGATTGGACGCCGCACAGTTGAATTAAATGCGCAAAAGAATAGACGTGCGTTACGATTTGTTGGAGTAAATAAGCAAGTCAGTTTAATATGCTTCTATCTTCTCATTAGTCGTACCTTATACATTTCGCGCTTGACACATTTTTAATATAGATTGAGAAAAATTATTATGCCTTATGATGTTTATTAAAAGAAAATAATTCTTCCCTCGCTAAAACTTAAAGATGTGCATAATCAATTAATTTATTGTCTATACATGGATACTTATTTATATTTACAACAAATATTAATAATAATGTTAGATATTAGAATGAAAATTACATTATATTTCAGCGTTTTATCGACTTAATATTATAATAAAGCTTAAACATGTATATTATTATGCATAAATGCGTATTTTAAGATAGTATGAAATTACAAACAAAATATTAAGTAAGTTATCTGCTAAGTATAAATGTTTCAGTAGTTTGATTGATAAACTACTTAGGTACTGGGTGCCGGACGAAATCCCGAAGGCTGAAATCCCGAATGGCCAAAATCCCGAAAGCCGAAATCCCGAATACCGAAATCCCGAACGCTGAAATCCCGAATGGCCGGAATCCCGAAGGCCGAAATCCCGAAAAATAAAAAAAATACAAACATCAATAATTGCGCAATTTTTGCAAGAGACACAAAAACCCATTTTTTGTGGAAATATAAAAAAATGCAAAAAACAAATATCAATAATTGCGCAATTTTTATAAGAGACACAAAATCCATTCGTTCTACAAAATGGTCTCTCCTGAAAAAAATTGCGCAATCGGAAAAACCCATTTTCCGCAAAAATGGGATTTGTCTCTCTTACAAAAATTGCGCTCACGATTGCGCAATTATTGATGTTTGTATTTTACATTTTTTATATTTCCACAAAAAATGGGTTTTTGTCTCTCTTGCAAAAATTGCGCAATTATTGATGTTTGTATTTTTTTATTTTTCGGGATTTCGGCCATTCGGGATTTCAGCATTCGAGATTTCGGCCTTCGGGATTTCGTCCGGCACCCAGTACCTAAGTAGTTTATCAATCAAACTACTGAAACATTTATACTTAGCAGATAACTTACTTAATATTTTGTTTGTAATTTCATACTATCTTAAAATACGCATTTATGCATAATAATATACATGTTTTAGCTTTATTATAATATTAAGTCGTTAAAACGCTGAAATATAATGTAATTTTCATTCTAACATCCTTTTAATAAACATCATAAGGCATAATAATTTTTCTCAATCTATATTAAAAATGTGTCAAGCGCGAAATGTATAAGGTACAACTACTGAGAAGATAGAAGCATATTAAACTGACTTGCTTATTTACTCCAACAAATCGTAACGTACGTCTATTCCTTTGCGCATTTAATTCAACTGTGCGGCGTCCAATCCTCCCGGAGGCCAATTGGGTCGGCGTCGAATTGGGTCGGCGTCCAATTGGGCCGGCGTCCGATTGTACTGGCGGCCAATTACCGGAGGCCAATCGGCGGAGGCCAGTTCGCGGTGCCAAATCGTCCCATTCCCCTAATTACGGCGTAATTAACTATCCACAATAAATTCATCTAAAGCAGTTTACAAAATTCACTAATATTGGTCATTGGCCTTCGCAGCTTGGCCGGAATACAGCTTCAAATCCTATCCGGTGTCATATTAATTCAACAGGTGTGTTTCGGAGGTGTTTTAAAATTACGTATGTTCAATAAAGAATGTCATCTTCACAAATATTGTGAAATATTATATTGTATAATGAGATCCCCGGGGTTCCAGCGGCTAGCTCAGGAGTCCATCGAACCCCGGATTCACAAAAAAAGAAGAAATTCAAACGGTTGGAGTATAAATAAAACACGGTCTTTCGTGCTCGTAACGTGGTCTTCTTATATTTTACATTTTCTTTAAACGTTTACATATTTTGTTTTAACAATAAGTTTCGCAGGTCCTATCCTATCGGAAAGGGGACGCTTACTAATTACTTTTTTCTTTTTCAAACTTCGCGTACCCACGCCAGTGGCGCACCCAGGAATTATTATTGGGGGGGCCCAAGAAGGAGAATGTAAATTAGTCCCATAGGCTCTTTTTCTTCTTCATATAAATATTTTTACATATTTTCACAATACATGGCGATATACATAAGGACATTTTCAACTAGTTGAAAATGTCCCTCTGAGGCGGACGAAACCGGTCCTAATCTATTTAATAAAAGTGGAATAAGTACTAAAAAAAAATTACGTTTTATTAAATTAAAACAACAATACAATATTTATTCCGAATGCCACCGAAAAAAATGTTGTTTTGATTTACACCACCACCGTAGTGGGTGTAGTCGTTCTTTTCGCAGAATGTTGCAGATTTTTGGTATTTTAATATTTAGGTTCCAACATATTAATTGAAGATGGACAAAAAAAGAATTATTGCCTTTAAATTATATACAACCTACTCAATACAACACAGCCTTATATCTCGTTTATCGGTCTTTTGTCTATTGCACTCGGTGTACCTACACCATGGCCCCCACATCCTGAAACGGGCCCTCAGGCTAGGGCAGTGGTCGGCAAACTGCGGCTCTGCCACAGATGCTCTCTGTCATATTTGAAATGGCTACAAAGAAGAAGCAAAGAAAATGGAAGAGGATAACCGTAAATGTAATGTTGAGTAGACCGAGACTTCGCGTTTATTCAAAACTTAAATGGCTTCCCGACCTGTATTTATGTGTCGGGAAAAATTGACGCATTCAAATTTAGAGAGATACTACAACTAAAAACTAGTAATTTTGCGCTAAATATTCTGTCGATGATGCAAGGAAGAAAGCAGCTGAGGAGAAGAGTCAAGAAAAATAAAGTTCTGTATTTAATTAGGTACTGAATAAAATCTTCCAACAATGTTAATATTGCAAGTTTTGTGGTTAGTAAAAAGATTTCCAAGAGAGGAAATCAAGAGTAAATTATTGAGAAATCGATTTATTGATGAAAACCTGGAATCGTGCTTAAAATTAAATTAACAACATACGGACCTGACTTACCCAAACTTTACAAGGAGATGCAAGGCCATTATTCACATTGAAATAAAATTGTCAGTCATTGTCATGATTCAATTGTATGGATACCTTACTTACATTTTAATTTTTATTAATAAATAAGATCATTACATATTACGTATGATATTCAGTTTTATTCAGTGTACCTACCTATAATTTAATTAGGACTTTAACTAAACTACCTACGTATATAATTTAAGTTTAAGAAATTTGGCTCTCAAAAGAAATCTCAATCGTTGTACTGTTGATATTTGGCTCTATTGACTAATGAGTTTGCCGACTACTGGGCTAGGGTATTTGACGGGCCCCCTATCCACCGCTTAGATTAAAGGCAGTGTGAAACACTACATTAACGATTTTCAAATTGTGTTTTAGTTCAAATTGAGGGTACTTATACAGTGAATTATTGGCGATTTTCAGTACGTCATCTACTTTAATAATGGAGCTGTCGACACATAATAATCAGAAAATATATTGGACATTTATATAAATTAAAATGTTCATAGTCATGAAGTATAACAGCGCCGCAGGCGACTTTTTTACTATTAAAGCTAATTTATGATATGTGTTTATCTCACTTATCTGGTCAACCCGACACGCCGGGCCCCCAGGCTAGACCTGTCAACCCTCCCCAGCCATGACCTATACCACTCCGGAATTCGGGTGGACACCGAGAATTTCATTAGGGAACGGGTTTCTAAAAAAACCTGACATTAGTGTTTCGAAATTTTTGTATTAGAAATTAAAATCTAAGAAATATTACTAAAAAGGATGCTGGAGAATTACAAATTATTTTTTGCCGTGTTGTTTGTCTAAGCCCAAGGTATAGTTTTTTGGCTTTCGATTTCAATATGTAAAATCATTCTGATGATTTTCATATTTTGGGGGGGGCCAAGGCCCCCTGGCCCCCCCCCTGGGTGCGCTACTGACCCACGCCATTCCAGCAAAAAGGACTCTCGTGATTGGCCAAATTTTATCGCGTGATCTTTGATTCGGCGAATCACGAGCCTGACCCTGGCGCAGGCGCGTCGAAATTTGGACGTTGCCGACAAGCGCGGCAAAATTTATTATATTTAAATCCTTATATTTAGTCTTAAAATTATCTCTTGCATCCATCATCATTTTTACTTTTTAAATAAAAAAAAATACTTACGTGGTTGAGCAAGGAATCAGATTAGATGTTTTATGAAGCCGTTTCTAGAGGTCAGGGTTACGTTTCGACTTGAGCTACTAAATGATTATTTTACACCGGGAGAAGCCCGCCTGTAACAGGGGTGTATCAATAAGATCTCTTTAGAGCACAGAGGATTCCTTGCACACTGATCTTTGCCAAAAAGTGTAATTAGTAATATTATAATATTATTTTATAATTTGATAACTGATGAAGATAGACTTAAAATTATCAAAGGAAAAGAAGGGGAAAATGAAATTCGACACTCATTGTGAAAACATAAATTTATTGAAACACTTAAAACCACCCATATCTATTAACAATAACTATTAATCCCAGTGGTATGTATGTAACTGCATAGTCGTCTTAAAAAATAAAATGATGAAATTTATGATATAAAATTAAATCAATTTTCTGTTGGCACATAATAATATGTGAAGGGTAAGCGAAAAGAATGATCATTGTCACATTAATTCAGTTTTGAGATAAAGTGAAAAAACTTAATCTGGTTATATACTTTTATTATTATCTGCTAAACATAAATTAAAAGTTACCTCACATGTTAATTTAATATTAATTAAGGTGAATCGGGGTAAGTGTAGCTACCAAGTTTTCTCAGTATCCACTACAAATTGGATGCTGCCACTCACTGATTTATAAAAATAATCAGAGATGGGGTCGATACCATGTTTCCTGAGGTAACTACATGGATTATTTTCCAGTAACCATTTTGATGTCACACTTCCCCGAAATATTTTCCGTGAATTCGCATAGTCATTATTTTAACTAGTGATGGGGCATGACGCAATATTTATATCGATCGAAGATCGAAAATGTTCATAATTGAAATAGAATGTTTATATGTAATTGTATTATTATAGTTTTATGTTATCTAAGTACTCGAAAGAGGAGATAGGACTGCATGTGATTCAATTTAATCAATAAGTTTTTAAAATAAGTGCTTATCTAACATGTAATAATTAATGTGCATGTTTTTCCACAGGTAAATATGCCGCGAAAATATAAACAAAAGAGAGATAGAGGAGCTTACAACAAAGGAAAATTACAAGAAGCAGTTGAATGTGTAAAAAACAACCTATTGACAGGATATGATGTTGCGAGAAAATACAGAGTCCCACTATCTACAATTATTGTTCATGTTTAAGGAATTAGACGGCAAAAATGAGACAGTTTTGGCAGAAGTACGATATTACCCAAAGAAATTGAAACTTCTTTGGTAGAAAATTTGCATACGTTGGAAAAACATGGTTTCGGTTTCACAAAAAAAAAAGTTCTCGAATTAATTGGACAGTATATTAAAGAAAATAATATTCACACACCGTTTAAAAATGGAGTACCCGGACACGATTTGTTTATAGGTTTTATTAAAAGAAATAATTTATCAATTCAAGAGTCATAGTACCTAATGGGTACTATGACTTATTAAACAGTACAATCATGAACCTGAAGTTAGAAGATTGTCCACAAAGGATATATAATGTTGACGAAACAAGTTTTTCCCATGATCCTTCAAAAAGTAAAGTCGTTAGTCGCATTGGATTTTCGTCAACTAGGACTACAAGTTTACCAGGAAGGAAAGGGAGGAACACTACCGTGCTCCTGGGTTGCAGTGGAAACGGGGAAAATTGCCACCATTAATAGTTTATATTTTTTCCCGTACATCGATAAAAATGGCAGACGAAAGAAGCAACATCTCATTCGTGCAGGAAATAGAAAAATACAGATGCATATATGATTATAAACGGCGAGATCACTCCAATAGGGATGTGATCGAAAAGGCGTGGACCGAAATCGCTAATCATTTCAATATTACCGGTGGGTCAAACCAATTATCTACCTTATTTTGTGTTGGGACCGCGTGAAATGATTTTACATATTATGATCATAATTGCAAAGATAAGTACGTTATCGTTATGGTTATCAATCAAACATGTCTTCAGCAATCGGTGTACCCGCGTGTTCCAAGGAATTTGATATAATTCACGCTATTTTTACCCATGTGTTTAAAGGAATTTGAATACACAAGTATGTAGCCAGTAGTGTGTATAATATTCGATATTGAATGCAGATTAGGTACTTGGATTCATAACAATGTGACACCATATCGTCTCTGTTCTGGCAGAACACACTAACTGGAAAATACTAGTTTTGAGTAATTTGACTTTGAAGTTGTTAAAATAATTGAAATGGTCTATAATGTGAGTTTATTAAGCAATCGTAAAAAGAATCACTTTAAAATAAATACTGTTTATTTATTAAGAAGGTTTCCAGACGGTAAAGTTTGAAATAAGGAACATTTTGGTATAACTAACTCAATATGTCATTTTTTCGAATTAGTGTCTTCTGCCAGAACAGTGACGATATATTATTATATCTACATTATTATTGTCTTTTATAACCTTTCAGCGTATATACTATTAATATACAATAGTTAGCAGATATGTGTAGTGTACCTAGGTACCTAGTATGAAGTAAAATTGGTCTAGTCTACACGTACCTGCCTACATAATATTTGAGACTGTATCGTAATAAGATTTTTGGGTTGTCACCACAAATTCTTCCTCCTTCCCTTGACGTTTCGAGCAATATATTGAAATATAATATCTTTATATTTCAGTTTCAGAATCTAAGGAGAAATGGAGGAATTTGCGGAATTCCCGCAACATGAAGAAGCCTCCATCAGGGAGTGGGACGAGCAAGGCCAAGCGGTATTATCTCCAGGACGCCATGCAGTCCGTCCTGCCCTTTATGAAGTCTCGAGCCGGCAGCGGCAACTTACATACACCCTAGTGTAATTATGGACTTGAGTATGGTGGATAACGACGAAGAAGATTTTGAGGAGATTTCTTTTGTTCGTCATTAAATAAAATTAGTACCTATTTGGTTATTTTTTAAATGTAGTTATATATTTTCAATATTTATTTTTTTATATATGCAATTGTCAGTGATAAGTAAATGACGCTTAATAGAAATCTCATCATAACTTTATATTATATTATGGCTAATGACGTTCTCCAATAAGTTTGTTATGTGTAAAGTTGTCTTCAATAGAAATAATCTATTGCTCATTTTTTATTATATTTATGTGATTTTTATTTGTGAATATATCTTGTAGCTTATCTCGTAAACATTCTGGAAAAAAAACTTTGGACTGGGTGGTATTCAAACACATATTTGACTAACCAGACAATTGATCGTAAGCGAAATGTGTGTTGGGATCCCGTTCATTCCGATGTTGTCTTCTCCGATAAGTGTGTTCTAGCCTTAGACTATAGATACATCTAGACGCCACCCATTGCATTGCTAAATGAAGCTGCGTGCCGTGCGTTTGGTTTATGGGCGAGCAAACGCATTCGAATACAAATGTTCAAGACCATAGACCATTTCGCTAGTGCTCGCACTAGACGCTCAGAATTAAAATATATTTTTCTATTTTTTTACGTTATATAGTATTTTTAAGCGGTCAAAATGCAACCATTAGGTAAAAATATCCATAATATAAGTTATTTTAAAGAAACACGGTCACTTGATATTAAAATATATAATAATTTACAAATAAATTATCACGAACATGTATCAACTTACCTATGAAACGTAATACCATCTTCTTGCTTATTAGTACGGCTACCACATTTTAATACAACACACAGAACCATCTTTTCTACTTAATCAACTAAAAATATTTACCACTGACTTTATGTTTAACACAAAAAATAGCAATTTTAGCAACACGGTTATTGACGCTTAGTTAAGCAATAAGGTAAGATTTGGCGGCTACACCGTAGCAAACCATCTCCCACATCTGTAAACCTTTTATCTTACTCTAGCGCATGTCGCAGAGATTATAAGGGTGCCGAATACTTTCTCACTCGCACTTATGCATCGTTTTTGTTCAGGCCTTGGTTCTAGCCTCGTTTTATACGTTTATGTGATTTTTATTTGTGAATATGTATTTTAACTTTTTGTCCATCGCTTATAGCCCTTTTTGTGTAAAGTGTCTTCATTGTAATACTTACTTTTTTATATGTTTATGTGATTTTTATTTGTGAATATGTATTTAAACTTTTTGTCCATCGCTGTTATAAAAAAAAAACAATAAATATTATTTTTTACAAAGAATATATATTGACTATTTCAATTCAAAATTAGGTGTGAATTATGGGGATGATAAATGTAAAAAAAAATTTAAAAGGGTTAATAGTAGGTATTTATTGAAAAATCATTTACACAGAATTTTATGAAAATAAATATGAATACGTAGCTTAACAATAATACATATGAAGTGTTTTAAATGACATAACTAGTATAACTTTTTGGTTGAAATTAATTGACAAAGAAACTGAATATCATGAAAATTAATATGAATTAACTATTGAAAGAATAGTAACAATATACTTAGCTTTAAAATGTCTATTACGAGTAACGATATTCATCGTTAAACAAATTGAGATCAAAAACTTACAATACAAATTATGAAGGGTTTTATGACATAATATCTTACATAGCTATAACTTTTTGGTTGAATTCGATACAAAATTACATGGAAAAGATTTCAAAATAACATTTGCGATACCACAGATAAATATATGTTGTCTTGTAGATGACAACTTCATTTGGCGACAGGTAACAGACCGCCTGCTCGATAATTTGCAAACGATAACATTAAATCACACTACACGTAGACAAGAACCTAACTATTGAAAGATTGGTAACGTTATACGTAGCTTTAAAAAGTATATTACGAGTAACGATATTCATCGATAAACAAATTGAGATCAATAACTTAACAATACAAATTATGAAGGGTTTTATATGACATAATATATTACAAAGCTATAACTTTTTGGTTGAATTCGATACAAAATTACATGGAAAAGATTTCAAAATAACATTTGCGTTACCACAGATAAATATATGTTGTCTTGTAGATGACAACTTCATTTGGCGACAGGTAACAGACCGCCTGCTCGATAATTTGCAAACGAATTTGAAAGATTGGTAACGTTATACGTAGCTTTAAAATGTATATTACGAGTAACGATATTCATCGATAAACAAATTGAGATCAAAAACTTAACGATACAAATTATGAAGGGTGTTATGACATAATACGAGGGTGGGTCAATAATTCCTTAGAAAAAAGCATTAAAACAGTTTTTATTTTTGTATTTTTTTTTTATTTCTCAACATAATCTCCTTGGAGCTCAATACATTTGGTTAGACGTTTCTCAATTTTTTTTAAACCGTCAGAAAAATAAGTTTTCGGAAGGTCCTCAAAATAAGCATTTGTCCGATCGATGACTTCTTCATTTGAAAAAAAACGTTGTCCACTTAGCCATTTTTTTAAGTTTGGGAAAAGGAAAAAGTCACTGGGGGCTAAATCTGGCGAATACGGTGGGTGGTCGACCAATTTGAACTTCAATTCTTCAATTTTAGCCATTGATCGTAAACATGTGTGAACACGGGCATTGTCCTGATGAAAGAGGATTTTTTTCCTGTTTAAATGAGGCCGTTTTTCTTCAATTTTGTTTTTTAGCTGGTCCAATAAAGATGCATAATAATCCCCTGTTATTGTTTTTCCTTTTTCCAAATAGTCAACGAAAATAATTCCACGTGCATCCCAAAATACAGTAGCCATAACCTTACCAGCTGATTTTACGGTTTTCGCCTTCTTTGGACATGGTTCGCCTTTCGCAATCCACTGCTTTGACTGTTCTTTCGTCTCGGGAGTATAGTGGTGTATCCATGTTTCATCTACAGTCACAAAGCGACGAAAAAATTCATCCGGATTGCGTTGCATGAGCGACAACAGGGCTTTAGAGGCCATCACCCTATTGCGTTTATTGTCGACTGTGAGCAAACGCGGCACCCATCTTGCAGAAATTTTTTTCATGCCCAATTTGTCATGTAAAATAGAAATGACGCTACCTTTTGAGATCCCTGTAACCTCAATTATCTCACTCAACTTTAATCTTCGGTCACTTAACACCATATCGTGGATTTTATTGATCATTTCTGGTGTAGTCACCTCTACAGGACGTCCTGAGCGTGGTTCATCCTTTGTTGATGTACGATCACGTTTAAATTCATTTAACCAGTTATAAATAGTTGCAAGTGAAGGAGCAGATATGCCGTGAACTAAATCCAACTCATTTTTTATTTCCTTTGCTGTTAACCCTTTTATATTAAAATGTTTAATAACAGCTCTAAACTCAATTTTCTCCATTTTCCATTTTTCCATTTTCCACAAGCAAATTTTTTTTTTAAATGTACGAGAAACACACAACAACCCGACCAATCTGATTGAAACTTCGCAGCATACTGAATCGGTAGTGCCGCTGCATGAAAACAAACCGCTTACAGTACTAGTCGCGCCACCTGTCGGCTTTTCTAAGGACTTATTGACCCACCCTCGTATCTTACATAGCTATAACTTTTTGGTTGAATTCGATGGAAAAGGTTTGACAAAACGATAATATTAAATTTACTTATTAAATCATGCAGCTTTCTTGCCGCAGTATGGGGTTGTTGATGAAATGCGTTTGCAGTTCATCTCTTAATGCATAAGCTGTTTTATTAATAACTACTTCTGCATCAGTTTCCGGCACATCTACACATGTACACCGCAGGTGTTGTGAATTTGACTTCATTGATTCTGATGAAATTGTGCAGAACACAGGCAGCCTTAATTATAGAAACAACAACTGTCTCTTGATACCTTATTGGTGTATCTAAAATTGAAAATTTCGCACATAATATGCCAAAAGCACATTCTACGCTTTTCCTCCCTCGAGACAATCGGTAGTTAAACACCCTCCGTTCATTCGTCAGGACCCTTTGAGGGAATGGCCTCATGATGTTTTTTTTTATAGGGAATACCTCATCAAAAAAATATATGCCCATGATATGGTAAAAAGTTTGAATGGATTTCAATTAAAACTCAAGTTATTTCTTCGACAAATATCGAATAACAACGTGGACCACTTTCCAACTTTGAAGTTGCTGAATATACCAGAATATAAATTTAAAGAATATGGTAAAATTATTATTAAAGCTCTGAATGGCGATTTTTCACAAAGATTTGGTGACTTCCGAAAAATTGAGACAAGTTTAGCAATAGCACGCGATCCATTTTCAACAGATATTGATTAATAGTGTACCGACAGAGCTACAACTTGAGATTATTGATCTGCAGTGTGACACTGATTTAAGAGAATTGCATCGTCATGAAGAAATCTCCAAATTTTACAATGCCCTTAATTCAGACAAATTCGACCAACTTAAAGATTATGCAAGAAAAATGTTCGATATTTTTGGATCAACCTATATATGTGAACAAACATTTTCGATCACGAACCTCAATAAAAATTCTTCACGATCAAATATCTCCGACGCCCATTTACAAGCAGTTTTGAGAATATCAACTACAAAATTAACACCTGAATTTAAAAAAAAATGTTAAAAAATGTACAACAGTTTCATTCTTCTCATTCATTTTGTTGTAATGTTTATTTTTTGTGATAATAAATAGTGTATATCTAAAAATGGTATTTTACTTGCGGCCCGCCGCTCATTTTGAATTCTTGAATTTGGCCCTCCATCCAAATAGTTTGCCCCCCCCCCCCCCTGGTCTAGATGGGTAGCCTTCCAAGAATCAATTAATTCCGAAAGAAATGTTAACAATATAGGGAATGATAATAACTCGGAAACCTCACCAAAACTCTGTGGAACCACTGGGAAATGGATAAATGTACAAAATTCAAAGGAATTTAAATTAACTCTTCCTAGTAATGTTACCCAAAATTTAATCGGATTTCTCAACTGCTCGACTCAAAAATGTTCTTCTAAGCCTATAATTCTGTATTACAAAGTTGTTAAATTACCAAATAAAGAAATTATCGAAAATTTTATAGAAATGCCACCGTTACAAAAGTTTCTTGGAGAAAATAGAGAAAAAACTTCAGTAGTAAGGTGTCTATAAAGAATAAGAGAAAAATGGTTGCTCCAGGAGCAGAAGTGATTACATGTTGTGATGTTGTAGAGCGAATGATAAATAATGTCGCAAAAGAAAAAAGTCATTGCAAGACAAAACTAACATGCAGAAGATGGTATTGAAACCGATAAAAGTACATCAGAATTTAAAAAAAAAACACGAATACCCATGTCATCGGAAAAAGATTGGTCATAGAAATCGAGTGACGAAAGCGAAGATAATATACAAGACTATATTAATGATTTGCTCGGCGAAGCGGACAACGATCCTTCAAATATGCTTAATATATCAATGTTTGATCATTTTGATGATACTGTAAGTGCATCTAATTCAGAGATGTTAGATATTGGAAAATGTATTCTAGTACAATTTGCTACTAAAAAAACTCTGAAACATTTTGTCGGAGTTATAATAAAACTTAAGCAAGACGACAGAATACTGACAAAGTTTACTAGAAAACTTAAGACTATTAAAAGAGAAAATGAAACTTTGTTTTTGTCAGGCCGCTCAATCGAACAGAGATTGTCCCGAAGATACTGCAACCAGCGGCGGCTGGTCTAACATCATGCAAGTGCACCGCACTGCTTGCATTGCTATGAAACATCGTTCAACATCGTAAATCATATTTTTTCTTCATAGGTTTTTAATATTATCGCTCTTTTATTGTAATGCAAACCACAAACCGATGTGCCCACATTCCCAATCGGCGATAATACAGGCACTATGCACCGTGTACGTCATCCTCGCTGAAATCGTTAGCGCTCCGGCAATAATTTTGTTTACTTAAAATGAACCCAAAGCTTAGTATTAACTAAAGCCATTATAAAACAACTTAAACCGTGCTAATCATTTACGCCATGCGTAAGTTCCAGAATATCGAGCGCCGACCGGGTAAAATGACATCATATTGTTCTGAGTAGAGTGCAATTACAGATTTGAATTATGGTTTGTTATTATAGACGCGGAGACTTCACGCTCAAATTATGTTTAGTATCATATTTAGCAATCTCGTATGTAAAATGCCTGTTGAACTAAATACAATAGAATTCATTATTTTATAAATTTAAAATGGATAAGAAATATAATAGAATGTCAGTAAGATATTTTGATTTATGTGTACTGCAAATTAAATCAATGAAGATAAAAATAATTTTGGTACCTACCGCGTTTCCGAACAATTAATATTTCATTATCATGTGTGTTGACTAAATGCGAAATGATGTCGGTTATTTATAATAGGTATAGAAAATTATTAATTCATGAATTCTAGTGATAAACTAATAAATCTTAATACTATTTCACAAAGTGCAGTTTCATAATAATCATTATTCATTCAGTGTACAAATTGCTAAAGATAATGTACTTATATAGAATAAGATGGCTTACGTTGAAAGTAAGAGGTATTTATCTACTATAAGAGATGCAATCGTTTCTTAAAACAAATCCAATAAAGATTTAAGTAACTCGCAACATGTTTTATTAAAATTATAAAATATACAGGTAATTTCCCAAATGTCAATAACGTTTTGTCAAATCAAAAATAACGCCGAATTGGTTTCATTTTTCAATAAGGTAGGTTTCCAGCGCACCCTCAAAAATTACAATCCAAAAAATCACCGGCCGCCACTGACTGCAACCTCCCAACCGGATAGGCAACATCCCAATACACCCTCCTCCACCCGCCGTGTCTGTACGGCCGCCTTCCACATTGCTGTATTGCGACATAATGAATATTTAATTGCTCACATTTCGTCCCGAACGGAGCTACACGGGACCGATTATTTGCAACCATGCACCTCGGTGCTTAAGACTGACTCTAGAAAGAAAGTGAGGTCATAAATAAAAACAAATATAATTAAGACACAATATTTTTACAACCATATTGAATGAATTTTTAATGCCATATCCATATTTTCATTTGAATGTACATAAAAGGAATTTAACTATTTGTATATTGGTATTTTTTAAAACCTGTATATTTTCAATTTTTGTATTTTTTTTATTGCAGTAGTCATCACATAAAAATTTATTATAGAACAGAACCATTTTTGGCATTTTTTTTAGTTTTGTAGAAATAATAAAAGTAATTCATTCATACAGAAATTTCATTAATCAATGCATTTGCAAATGACAGTATATTTTTTTTATCATCATACAATTCGATCTTTTGTAAAACCTAGGTTGTAAACAAAATCTAAAAGGAACACCAAGGAATTTTAATCATATACAGTTATAGCATAGTTAAGATTATAAACAAAATCATATCCAAGGAAGGAATAATATATTATGTATGTACTGTTGTTTTATTGATTTAAATCATATTATTTCTCTAATGAATACCACTGTAATATTTAGTAATATCGAGAAACTTCAATAGCTTGCAACAAGTGTTAGTCGTATATTATTAATGCTTTTGTACTGCCATTTAGCACAAATGTTGAATAAAATAGGAATCGAAACAATGAGTTTGATTTTTTGCTGCGCTCAGTAAGACACCCTGACAAACCAATATCAGTTTGGGCTCACTGCATTATACCGTTATAAAATCTCGTTGGCTGAAAACTGATCCATCTAATCAGTCGACACTTCATTGGCTAAACAGGAATGGGTTTAGTGGGGGTAATCTTTTTTTTTGGTACGGTTTGTTGACAGTTGGAGGATTTGGAATTGGCGGCTTAGGAACAATATTCAGCGGCCTCCCTATCTTCACGTTCATCGTTACGTTTGCGGTAGGAGGTAGGAGAAGTAAGCCATTCAAGAATATCTGCCTCACTGAACTTGGTTGTGTCTAGTGATTTACTGTTTAATATTTAGTTAATAACATCTTTGAAAGAAAAATTCTCCGCCGTATATATGGACCGATCAGGGATGGCACCAATTGGAGGAGAAGATATAATGCTGAGCTCTACGGGCTGTACGAAGATTGCAGCGCGGTTCAATCAATTAAGATTGGGAGACTACGATGGCTAGGTCATGTGCACCGTATGAATGACAATGAACCGGCAAAGAGAGTGATGTCCAGCAATCCAATAGGATGTAGAAGAAGAGGGAGGCCAAAGATTTTCTGGTTAGATGGAGCTGCCAGTGACTGCTGTATTCTGGGGGTACCAAATTGGAAAGCGGCCACACTGGATAGGGACAGGTGTAGGGAGCTTTTGGAGGAGGCCAGCACCCACACCGGGTTATCGCGCCCCTGATGATGATGATGATTTAGTTAATAAACTTAGTTTATAAATATGTATAATTTAGTAAATATGTACTCGATTTTGATTATAAATAAAATCGTAATTTGCTAAGTAGTACAAATTTCTCAAAAAAACTATTTTCACGAAAAATATCTGTATTAATTTTTACCATATTTTGTATGTATGCACTATAATCCGCCGCTTTCACTAATTGGACACTTGTCTGGTTTTTGGGGTGGCGGATTACTGAGAGAGTACTGTATGTATAAAGTAAAAAGTAAATTATCATTTTCGTTCATAAGCACAACATATGGGCTTCCAGTGGAGATTGTATCAGCTGACTTTTTATTACGAGGAAGTTCGCCATTCGTCCAACCCATTGGGTCCTTGCACTTGATCAAATACATTGAAAAAAGAAAACATGCATTTTGAGCCGATTACCCAGACAATTGCTCAGGCTACCAATCCACCATAGATGGTTAGATAATAAAGAAAAGACTCAGTATTTTTAATTCACTTTTATTTTAGCAACCTTAGTTCTATATTACATAATATAAAACTTACAATGTAACCTTATTAACAAATATCACTTATGGTTAATGTCTTAGTACCTTAATTTATAAACTATACGATTAGGCTAAACAGTATAGTAGATATATATATATATATATGTACATAAGTTAAGTAAATAATTTTTAAAGTTTGATTTATTTTAAAAGGAAGGCAAAAATGTGAAATAATGTATGTACGTAAGTTACAGGGATTTAGTGAAAAAATAACTACAGTTTATTATAGTAGGCATCCAGTGTTTGCATCGCATTGAACATGATAAATGGATTTAAAATAATAAATTTTAGGCGATTATTTTATTGTATCTTGTTATTTAATTATAGGGCAACTATTAACAATATTTTATGACATGGAGAGTAACATTATTTATTTAATCACTAAAAGGTGCAATGAATCATATTTATTTTCCTGAAAGTAAAATTTATTATTTACTTAATTCATCAAAGGATAAATCTATTAAATTTCTATTACAATTATCGAAGTATGTTACAAAGTTTCGACTCTGATTTTGGTTGAAATTGCTTGCGTTGAGTGTGCCATCTGTTAAAATCACCTCTAAGCTATTTTTGTTGAGTGAGTAAAGTTAATCTCTCCAATAGCATATAAGAAACAAATGAATTTGTTTAAAACCCATTCTGAGCTGTTTGTGAAAAAAAAAAAATCGGTCAGATAATGGTATTCAAAAATATTTCGATTGACTTGCGAATAAAATAGTGTCAACCACAAAAATTTATCAATGGCAGGTGAAATGCCAAATAGAGCACACTAACGACCAGATTTCGATAAGTGAGTTATGTGAATGATTACTATGACTAATTTTTTTATTAATCAAAATTGATTTATTTATGAACAAAGTTTAAGCTTGGTTTTTATAGAAACTAAATAATTGGGGGTGACCAAAGAATTTGGACTATAAATAAAGGGAGTCTTATATGTTATTTCTGACAGAAACGATATTTAAAATTATTCAGCAAAGGTATGAAACATGGCACTCTACAAATATTAACACCGCTCAGTTGCCATTCCGATTTTCTTACTTCTGTAACGGCTGCCATTTTTTATGTTCATTGTGATTACTTTACCCGAGTGCAGCTCTTAACAGTTTTACACAAATTTTACAGGAATTTTAATGTAATAATGCCGAAATGTAGTTGTTGACTGCGAATCTACTCATTGTGATGGATTGTCTTTTTATACCACCTGCAAATATGCCCATGGTGGACAAGCAGCTATCGGGTCGGCTTATAATGTCGTAGGTCTCGGGTCCGATAAAAATTCACATGTTGTTTTTCAGTGTGTATTTGGACACAAAGTATGGACCCAATAGGTTGAGCAAGTGGCTAACATCCAAATCCGTTAATAAAACCTCAACCCTGTGGAGGCCCATATGATCTTCTTACAATTAAAGATGGTAGGTACAAAAAAACTTGGTAAATAAATGTCATAGCAGTAGTGTGAAGTTCTCTACAAATGAGCCTGCAAGGCAAAGTTGTTTGTAGCTAACTTAATTAGTGGACCAGTGTCATACATTCAGGCTCAATCTCTATAGAAGAAGGTTTTCTTAAAAATCTTTATGATTGACACTTTTATCCTAGGCCCTTCAATTTAGCTCTACGGATTTGTAAAGGTGAAGCATTTAGTTTTTTTATTATGGTAACATTTTAACAATCTTGCTATTGTAGCCGTAGTATGTCAGTTCTAGTGATATAAAATCATGATGATAATATCAATAAGTACTTATCACATCCAACAATATAATAATTTTAGATGTGTATTCGCAACTGTAAGTACCTACTTTTCTTAGTTATATGATAATTTATAAAAAGAATTTAACTTTATGGTATATTTAGCGGTTACCTATTACAATGTATAATAGTTTTTTTTTTAATAATCTTGTGAATCCATTCATGCAGCCGGATACGATATAAAAATAGTCAATAGACATTAACTTTGACTTCAGTACATATTGTTTCATATTTTTTCGTAGTCGTGCACAACTCCAGAATAAATTGCAACATTACCATTAAATTTAAAATAAAATACTTAAGTTTTACTATTCAAGCTGCTTTATTTCTCAATAATTAATTAAGATCTAAAACAGTTTATAAATAAGACATCGGCCATGTTTAATTAAGTATACGAAGTTTACACGAAATTGGGCGGACTTTAACAGTGTAGTGATTAGGTACGTTACATATTTTATTGCAATAACAGGATTACCACAATACTGGACTCCTCGAAACAAACAAGACTTATATTTAATAACTTAAAAGTGATTTATAATAATTTTCCCTAAATTCCTATCATCACAGTCTGTACAAAAGTCAAAACAATCAGAAAATACATTGCTTAAAATATTACATTAAAATAAACAAAAAACGATAATATTTATTTTTTGGACTTAAAATGATAAACTTATAAATGCGATGGGCTGACATCAATTGTTATTAATTGAGTTCACACTATGACCAGATAAATTTCTGCACCTTTTCATTTCTTCATCGCTAGAAAAAATATATTAATTTCTAAATTAGTATGCTGGCATAATAAATAAAGTCAAGTCTACAGCCACAAATAAAAACTGTATAATTTACTTTTTAATTAATGACTAATTGAAATTTATAATATACATAAAGAGTTAAAAGAGTCGTCAGTTCTCATGAAAGTAATATTATCCTAGTTTAATATTCGTTTAAAAGAGTAAAGATGGAAACAGTTTTGATTATATTTACAGTTTAATATTAAAACAATCGTTAAATATCAATAATTACTTTCAGTCCTCTTTTCATAAGAGACAATGACATTTAAAAATATTGTGGAATGAATAGTTTTCGTTAAAAACTATATCAAATAAAAAAATATATGGTGCCTTTTGCATTACAGTTGAATTCTATTACTTCACAAGAAAAATGTTAAACAAACTCTGTTCGAATACATAATGAATACAGTAAGGATTTTAGCTCTCCACTACATACCTACTAGTAGAGTATTATATTTTATTTGGAGATATAAGTACACATTATTATGTCAAATAGATTTAGGTATTATGTTAAAGTATGCAATATAATCAACGTTCTGTGATCATAAATCCCATGAAAACATTTTCATTTTTTTATCTTAAATGTAATGCATCGATTCACTGGATAGTCATGTTACTTATAAAATAATTCATTATTTACAAAATACGCATAAATAATACATATATACAAATTATCACACGATTTTCACAAAATGATTTTTAAGCTGAAACTACACGTCATGTTTGTTATTTTGTGAGTCCACATAAAATAAGCAACCGGCTGAAAATACATGTCCGGAAACTTGTACGTATGCAGTTCGCCATATCACACTTCACCGTGAAATGTTTACCGGAAATATATGGCCGTATATTAAAGACTGTCCAACCTCTTTGGGTCGTATAGTACTGACATAAAATTCATGTATAAATAAAACACGCTTCTTGTCTGTTTACACTTTACAGGAAGCCAGCAGCAAACAAATTTTGAAAATAGCCGATGATATACTGGATTATTTGTTAGGTTAGGTTAGGTTTTCATTCTTGAATTCATGAATTTTTGCCAAAATCAGCTATGAAAATTGAATTTATGTTCATATTGAATCTAATATTGGAGACCGTATAGTATACGGTCATCTCTTTCTGATAAAAAAGCTCACGGTGAAGTGTACCACAGTGAAATGTTTTACGTACAATTTACATGTAACCCTGAAAATATGTAAAGGAAAATTGTTATAAAATGCTGATATAGTACTATTATTATTCCACTCAATTGGAATAGTTCAAAACTTAAATCCATTAGAATTTGAATTCAAATTCTATCAAGTACCTTCGGTCGATAGTATTAACACAATATTATAATAAAAGTTAATGCAGCTATTCATTGAATATGTTCAATGAGTACTATTAAATTTAATATTGTATCTGGCATAGGTTCGAATCCTGGGTCTGGCAAGTACACATATTGTTTTTCAATTTGTGTATGAGTCAGAGTATGGACATCCATTTCTCGTAAAAACAAAATTTGTTAATACAAACCTCCACCCTGTGGAGGCCCATATGATCTTGTTAGGATCGGACATGGTCGGACAATAATAATAATAATAGTATATATTTCGGACTGAGTGGTAAATTTGAAATAACTACGAGTATTATATGAATAATTAACATAATTATTGTATAAAGCAATGTAAAGTTGTTGCAAAATGAATATAAAATTCCTGTTAATTGTATTATAATGGCACTACTATTAGAGAACTTTCAAGGTAGATATGCAAATGGTCCATGAATAAATGATAAAATAATTGACATACTATTTCAACAGTCCCAAATACATATAATCATTTTATGTATAAGCAATTTTTGACAAAGTTACTTTTATTGTGTTTTAGACACATATTATTTGAATTGGTATTTGAAATTCTATGTTGATGACAGTGGCGAAGGGTGGAAGTAGGCTGTTAAGATCCGACATAAATAGTCCACAACAAACTTTGTCAGTCATGCGAATTTGTTTTCATTGAAGTAAGTCTACAATTTACAGATGGTGTTGGTTAGTCTTTAAAAATAAATTAAATCCTGCCTAAACCAAACCATAAGAATCTTGGTAGTTTATTTTGGGCGGTATGACAAAATTGTGCACACCTTTTCATTCAAACCTACTTGTTTTCGTTGGATTAAGAATACATATTACACATATTGTTGATTATTCTTTTTAAATTCAGCCTAAACCAATCTATAATAGATAAAGTTATTTATGATTTATTTTCATAATTTTAGATATTTTATAGATAGACGAGTATTTTTTGACTATTATCTATTATGGCTTGGTTTCGCAGGGTTTAATTGAATTTTATAAACTAAGCAACAGCATTGGTAAATTGTAGGCTTATTTCAATGAAAACAAATACGTTTGACAACACAATGTTTTTTGTGCACTATTTATGGTGTTTCTTAACTAAACCCAGTTTAGTATGTGGCAAATCAAATATATAGAATACATTAATTGTTAGCATATACCGTATTTCCATTCCCAGAAAATTTTACTTGTTGGCATATTATTATAAAGTGATTTTATTTGAAGCAGGTGTATTGTTGGTATTATGCCTCACACTTTGAAATATATCGATACCTCCTACGTAAAAGGTGGGAACTACGTTTTTGGCCGTCATCACTTGATTGCCTTTTATTAAATAATTTTAAAGATAATACAACAACGATAATCGAAAAAAAATACGATTCCAGCATTAAAATTCATTAAAATCATACTTTTGCAAAGTACCAATTTGCAGTTACGACCTTTTACCTAGGGGGATATGTTTGTGACCCCATGCTGAAGTAGTTAGTAGGGTAGCAGTACCCTTCTCTGAAGCCATGTGTATAGGTTCAAATTCTCAGTCTGGCAGAAATTGAACAATATATTTTTTAATAATAATGTGTATGACTCACCAACAATCATTCCTCATAAAAAAAACTGTAAATACAACCTACACTCTGTGGATGGGTGCCAATATATGGCAATAAACTTTTTTTTATTATGGTTTCTGCATTTTTTTAGATTTTTCCATACAATTGATTATGATGATAATTAAAACTGATTGATAAACAGATTTCTACAATATATTTGATCGATATTTATGAAAAAAAAATTAATAAACACCGACTAAATAAATAAAAATCAATTGAATCTTTAATGCTCAAAAATATCAACATAGGCCTGTAAAAATAAAAACTTACAAGTGCATACATCATTGCAAAAAATGCTTCATCAATTATAAATTGAGAATAATCAGTCAATTGTATGCATGGATTATTAATTTCTTTAGGCAAAATTAAAAAGGCTTTTCTTTTAAACTCCGTTCCCTGCACGGTTTAGACAAAGAAGGTTATAAAAATATAACAAAAAAAAAAATGCAACCATACTATCTTTGCATTTTGCCCCTTAATATTAAATAAATTCATTATTTTCATATTTAAACTAAACTTTACTTCAAAAATAAATAAATACATCTAGAGCACAAGAATCAATATTGATCATTATTATTATCAGCTTGTCGAAACTTTTCACAACTGATTTTTGAACTCAATGATTGACTGTTTTCATAACGAATGTCAAATGTTGCTTTAGAATAATGCATTGTTGAAAGGAATATATCAACATCACGTTTTTTAGATACTTCATGTATCGCATGATAAATAAATACACAACGACTTTTAAAATGCAAAACTGCACGGGTCTATTTCTATGCTTTTTTATCAAATGATTTCAAATTCTGATTGTGTTGTGAATTCATTGCTTTTATTCTATAAAAAAGTTAAAAACATGTCACATATGTGGTAATGCCTTTCAACAGTCGATACATTATGAAATATTTACTCGACGTGTTTTATAAATGCAAACATTCGTACGAGACGAATCAAACAAAAACATTCACGTAAAACTCCGACTTAATCCACGAATAATCCAGACGTAAGTCAGCTAAAACAATATTTATGTTTGTTTCGTAAATATCCCTGCGTCAAATATTTCACAAAGTTTCGTAGCAGATACCACTTTCACACTATGTTCAAGCACTGTAGCGTCATTTTTGTAACTTTTATCGTTTGTCACTTTAATGCACTTATCTTACTTACTGCGAAAAACATACATCGATGTAATACAAACTAATTCGATAGTCAGTAGCGTCTAAAATATATAATTATTACCCATAAGAATCCACTGCCATTGTTTTATAGACAAACCTCAAATATTTACAACAATCCAAGTTTTTTGACAATAATTCTCTGTATGCTTATTATTACTACCAGAGATAGGTTTGATATTGAAATGCAGAGTTGCTAAAATATAACATCTAAGACAAACTCGTATTTTTTATTTTATTCTTTTCTGAATATAAAAGGATGATATAAAATTCCAAGGGAATGTGTTATTTGTTATATTTTAGTGGTTTGTTAATTGCTAAATTATCTCTGGTGTAACATAAACAAAGAACATTGAACAAATTATTATTCAGCTGTTCCAAATATTAACACTGTATAAGCCATTTTTAAAAAAATACTTTTATTGCATTTTTTGATAAACAAAATTGAAATTTGAATTTACATATATGTTGGGTGTAAACTCATTCATTAATTAGCAATCACGATTTTGTATTCCCAGAACATTTTACCTGTCGGTAATATACAGGTTTTTACTTGGAGCATCCGAATATCACGCGTGGATTTCAGAGCTAAAGATAATAAAATAATTTATAAACGCCAATAGGTACAACTCGAGAGGATATAATTATATTTACATTGATCCATCGTATCTTTTGTTCATTCTAATGATAATATTCCACATTAAAAGACATAGAACTGCATGGAATCTTCACAGAATATCCTGCATCTACGATAACTATCTAGCATTCTAATTTCTAATCACACGAGTGTGTCTGTAGTTCACTATCTTCAGACGCGTCGATTGCGATGTTCACTGTGATACTCCTCGAAGTAGAACAACAACACTTATGCATCAGACGGCATCTCTGGCTTCATCGTTCCCGACTCTCTCGCCTGACACGATAGTGGTGTCCACGGCGTGCCGGCTACAGCTAGGCGTGGAGTGCACGGAAGGCTGCTGCTTTCGTTTCTCCGAGGAATGGTGTTTACTGTAGTGGGGGGAGTCTCCGATGTTGGGCTGCGACTGGAGATTTTGCGTCTGGTGCAGGGAAGGTGTCAGCTCGTCCGGTGACGAGGCCCTACTGCTCCGTTCGCTGTGGCCAACTTCGTATGAACCGGCACGACTCGCCTGCAATTGCAACACAGAAAATATGAATTCATCTACTTTACCAGGTTTTTTTTTTTAAATCCAATTAAATTTAATCATCTTGGTCCACATATATCTAAAATACGGTTTTATTTGACCTTGTAGAGGTTTTATATTTTAACTCTACAAATGTCAAGTTGTTATCTATGGTCATTGATCGACCATAGACAATAATAAAGAAACGAAAACACAGTTGTCATTGCGCGCTCTCCAAATGTAGTTTACTCGTGCCGCTTGTCCGTTCCTCTTTTTAATATGTAAATTCCAAAAGTATAATTTAGACCTTCATACACAAACTTTAATCAATAATACTGTCATTATATTGTGCCATGTATCGAACTTTATTTGCACCTGAAATAAAGCTAATAATCACCAACTAGAGCAGGGGGGGGCAAACTTTTTGGATGGAGGGCCATTAAATAGGCCAGAAAATACCATTTTTAGATATACACTATTTATTATCACGAAAAATAAACATAAAAAAAAATTATTGAGAAGAATGAAACTGTTGAACATTTTTTTTTAATTCAGGTGTTAATTTTGTAGTTGATATTCTCAAAACTGCTTGTAAATGGGCATCGGAGATATTTGATCGTAAAGAATTTTTATTGAGGTTCATGATGGAAAATGTTTGTTCACATATTATATAGATTGATCCAAAAACAACGAACATTTTTCTTGCATAATCTTTAAGTTGGTCTAAGGGCAATTAAGGGCATCGTAAAATTTGGAGATTTCTTCACGACGATGCAATTCTCTTAAATCAGTGTCACACTACAGATCAATAATCTCAAGTTGTAGCTCTGTCGGTACACTATCAATATCTATTGAAATCGATGTTCAACGTAGAAAATAGTGCTTACATAGTGCGAGACGAGACGCAAGAAAGATGTACTGAGATAATCCATTTACGAAACAACAAATTCTTCAAATTTTAATCTATTGTCAATATTTTTTAAAAAATTATAAAAAATGTTATTCGTAATCAAAAGTACAATTAATGATGGCGGGCCGCAGAAAAATACCCGGCGGGCCGCAGTTTGCCCTCCCCTGAACTAGAGTATCTCAATCTACCTGCCCCAACACATGTCACACACAAGCAACCTTCTGAAGATAAACATAATAGATGCTGGATCTCACACCAAGCAACACAAGGCCAGCATCTATAACCTAACGACATAGAAAATTCAGAATTTTATGATATTAAAATTCAAATGATGTTTTAATATATAAGGTGTCCAAACTTTTGGCCTCCCTGGGCCACACGTAAATTAATGTATAAAAGTAATAAAGCTTCGCTTATGCTTATATACTTTCAATTATAAAATTAAAATATAAGAGGGAAACATAAAATTAGTAGGATATTTGTGCTTATTTCTGTGAAACTAATGCATTAATATCTGGTTTGATGAAAGTGGTTGCAAGACCAGGAAGATGCTTATTAGATTATTTTTCGTGTGCTCCATCCTTGAAAATAGTTGCTCACGAATGTACCTGCCGGCAAGAAGTGACGATATGAATAAAGCATGATAGTAAAGACAGGGATATTTTTCTCTGGTAAGATAGGTCTTATAAATGTCAAACAAAGAAACATGATCAAATTTTTCTTTGAGTTGAATGTCCGTTATAAAAATAGTTTCATGAAAATCTGAATTAAATTTCAAAGGTAGTCTATTAACAGATTGGCGCGACACCCATATTTATACGGGTTCAAATCCCGTTGAGGTTCGTATTTTTTCTAGTGGGTTATATCTATAGTGTTTTCAAGTTATGTAAATTCAATATAACGGAATGTTACATTCTCAAAATCTTGTGAATTATTCATTTGAATAAAAAAAATAGTTTATTAATCTATTTATGTTGCATGAAAATGGAGTCAATGTTGAGATCCGCATTACTAGCTGCCAAGGGCTGTGATTTGACTATGCCTGCCTTCATGTTTATTTATTAGAAAATATTATTGTTTATACAAAGTTATTGTGTAAAATCAAATGTTTAAAATAAAATAAAAGTTTCAAATGCCCCATAATATATTATGAAATTCACAAATAGTGAATGTGTAATAGGTCAGTTCACGGAAAAAGCGATGATGTATCGTTGCATTACATAGTATAATTTACCTGTCTTGGCAAAGGACTAATAACAGAAGGTCCGCGGCGCTCCCCTTCTTCAGCATCAAGCTGGAGAATGCTCTCTTGACTCCCAGTGAACTGTGGATGAAAGAAAAACATATTTTTACTGATAAAAGTAATAACACCTATCTTATAACATTTATTAATAATTACATCCTCCAGAAGTGTCAATCGATAATAATTGATGAATTATAAGATTTCCATTTTTTTATCTAACAATCGGAGCAAGTGGTGGTTCAGTGGATTTGGCTGCCTATCAATGAGTATTTACAAAAATTTATACCATCTCTTCATTCACTGGCAGATAACTACTATTTGTATTACTGAATCTGAAAATCCAGATAATCGGGATCTACTGTATAATGAGAATGATGTTTTGGTTTCATTACGGTTCAAGCATGTTTCATATACAAAGCGATCAATACATTAAATCAACAATATACATTCAATACCAGACAACTGCCATTTGTATTATAATGAAAATGAAATGTTTGTTTTGGTACAGATCGAACATGTTTTATGTTCAAAATGGTCACTGTATTAAAACAATACTATACAATCATAAATATTATTATCTATAGCTTATCTAGGCAATATCTTTATATTTAATAATACAGTTGAACTTGTTTATTACGAGGAAGATGGGACCGACTGAATTTGCTCGTTATAAGCATTACTCGTTATATAACATTTTTCACGCCACTTTCTATTTTAGACATTGACTACTGACTAGATAATTACTAATTAATTACCACATTTAAATACCATACTAATTATATCTAATAGCTACCTAATCGTTACACGCTAGGCGCGTCGTTAGCGTCCAATGAGTTAAGCATAGTAACATAACAATAACATAACGTAACGCATAGTAACGTAACTAAAAAATCTAAAAACCATAGTAAAAATCTCCGAAACAAGCATGGCATTCATAAACTACAAAAAAAGTTGTTTATTGAAAAGTATTGATAAGTGCTGAGCCGCCGGCGCTGGTAGGTACCTACTGACTTCACAAAGCTTGGATTTTTTACATGCAATTTCACTCATATGCTTAGATACTTTTTCAATGTCATCGGCGAAAACACCAATTAGGTACTTAGACACTTAACTAGTGTCATAAACGTAATTCGATCCCGGCGGCATCGGTCTAGATAACTGCCCGGTAGGATTTTATTGCTTAGGATTGAAAATGTTGTTTTTAAACGATTGACACATGGACAGTTTTGCTCGGTATACCCGTGAAGTAGCTGGTTATGAAAGTGAAGAAATGTATGTAGAAAATCATAAACTAAAATGTCAACGAATGTTTCCTCATTACATCCGAGATCTCGCTATTTCCGTGATCGTAATAACCAAGTTCGACTGTATATGACTGATTGAGTGAATCTTAAATTATGCAGAAATGTTGGCAGTTGTGAATAAAGATGCAGGCAAAAGCACTGTGAAGACTAACGCAACTAATTTAATCATTTGCGTTAGTATTGTTTTCTTTAACTTCATTGTTCCAGGTATTCATTTATCACAAGAAATCTTTTAACATCCTTCATATATCCATGATGTATTTAGTTTAGCGACATTCATCACATTAATATTAAAATGACTAACACGGATGACAACAAATAGTTTCTAGTGTAATTTGAAATTCGTAATTCTATTCTGATTCATATCACATGCCTCTCATAATTTACATCAACTAAACTGTTGATTTTGTGATAAAAAATATATTTAACTAGAGTATTCAAGACCAACCGTTATCACAGTGATAAACATGTTTGTTTAGTACTTCAAGTGAAGTGTCATAAAAAAAACAAGGAGCAATTTTCCGAAATCGTACTAGAAAACCTGTAAAGCATACTATGACATAAGAATCTAAATACAACATGAAAATCTTAGCGATAACACAGAAGCTGGGATTTCCCAATTTTGCACTGGCGCTCCCTTGAAGGCACGGGTGCATTGGAAGGCAAGGGGCCAGTAGAGTGATTAGGATGCTCAAATGGGCCAAATATGACAAATCTATACCCATCACATCACCTGTATAAATTGTTTTATTGTTGTGGCGTCATCAGGAGTCATGCGATTTTTGTTTATGAAAAGAACAATCATTGAATTCGATGGTTTTTCACCAGTATGTCATTTCATGTTTTTAAGTCAATATACGTTGTTTGTATAAGAGCAAATATAGGGAAAGGGTTTTTAACTAGTATGCGTCATTTTATGTGTTTTTAAGTGGTGTTACAGATTTTACAAAAAAAACACCAAATATATTGTTGATTGAATTAATGGGAAGAGTGTAAGGTGCAGTAGTCAGTAAAGGTTTGGGAAATCGTTTAGTATGATAATGGAAGAATAGATCTGTGATTGTATAGATAGAGTAATGATGTAATTTATTTATTCTTACCACAAATCCATAGTATTTGAGGATATCCATTTTGCACATGGGGCAAGTCCTATGTTCCAGAAGCCACGGGTCTATGCACGATTTGTGGAAGTCGTGTCTGGAATGAAGGTAAGTAATATAATTATAAAACAATGACAATAGTGTTAATAATGATTAATGTAACTGGATCTCATTTTGGCATGAGCACTTCTATATGATATTTTAATCTTGTTGAATTGAAAGAGTACAAATTGTTTTAGATTGTGTCAACACTAAGTAAAATATCTATGAGTTTATTGCACAAATGAGAGATCAAGATTGATGATTACACGAATGCACCATACTAATGTAATATTAAAACAAATAATTGGAAGAAAATCGCGAATTTCTTCAAACAATGTTTAGTTTCAAAAATGGCTGCCAAAATTTATTATTTTAGAGTTTAGCATTTAGAAAAGAACAACTTTTGTAGTGATTCCAGGAAGTTGTTGGTGTGGTAGAATTGGTAGTACATAGTAATATTAAATACCTTGATAGCATTGAAACAATATGGACCAATAAACAGGATTGAGCCCTCTTTTGAACTTTTATTATACTCTATCATTGTTTGTGAATGTATGTGATTGCTCATCTAAACATTTAAAATAATGAAAGTCAAATTCTGATGTAGTGTCAGTTGTTGCTTATACATAGAATGCAACATGGTAAATAGTTTGTAGAAAATAATTATACAGTCGATTATCGAATTGCATTTAAAGTTAAGTAATAAGTAGCACTACGACTTTTGTACCCGACCCGACAATAGCAGGCCTAGGCTACAAATAGATCTACAATTAAAAATGAATTGCTCTGTTAATTTAATTGTTAGCCTTGGTAAGCCTTTTCAGGTTCACTTTCATATTTAGGCTTCGTATATGTAAACAATGTAAACAAAGGATTTCTTCAACGTCTTTGGGCGTACCTACATATTTATATTATTTATAACTGACCCAACTTAAATAAATCTGACTCACCTGCATGGGAGTGCACGTAACAAATCAGATATTTTATACGGCTCTATACAAACAGCACAGCATTCCCCGTCGCCCTGTATTTCCTGCAAACAAAAAATGTGGTTTTAATCAAAATACGACCTTTAAAATTCCATTCAATTAAACGTTATTTTCATATGAATTATTTGGTGTCAAATTATACCAATGCCCACACATCAAGCAATCCCACTGATAACACATACGTCTTCAAAAATAGAATAGTATTGGTATTATCCAATAAAAAGTACACCACTAACACAGAAAAAATACCAAAGAGAAATCACATTATCCAACTATATGCAGCCGGTTTCTGTACATATTAATTAGTACAATCAAATTATGTACTATACACATCTTGACATCAAATCTTGGACGCATTACAAAGATGTTTCTTAATAGACTTTTGTTGATAGAAATGTGTATCATCTACTTGCTCAGCATATCAGGTCCAATATGCAGGTAATACCTGTTTTAATTTTTACCATATTATTTTGTGTGTATGCACTATAATCTGCCGCTTTCACTAATTGGACACTTGTCTGGTTTTTGGGGTGGCAGATTACTGAGAGAGTACTGTACGTATTTTACTCAAAATAATAACGTTTAAGTATTACGTACCTATACTATCTGCCTCATCACCTATAAGAAGATATAAAGTAAACAACGATTGAATGGCTTCACGCCAATGTACCAACTCATATTTAAAATGTATTCTATCCTGCATACTGTGGTTATTAAGCGCATGCCAAATGCTTTCTCACTCACACTCATGCAGATTTTGTACAGGCCTCGGTATAGTATAATAATTACCAGTCCTTATAAAGTAAACGGGCGGAGTAATTAATGTTAATAAAATTTTGTCATGAATTATTCCCAACTCCTTTTCTTTATTGCAATTGAAAAAATTATAATTGTTTTTTAAATGTAAAGTGGCAACACATACCTTGTCTTCTGATTTCAAATTCTTGACGGGTATTTTTGACAGCGCCTTCTTCGCTGCGCAGCACAATCGCTTCTGAAAACACAAAATGAAAAAAAAATGTAGTAGGTATTATAAACAATTATTTTACTTAATAACATACATGTTAAATTAGAAATAGACCTAGATTTAATTGAACGGAATTTCAACCTATGAAATGGTAACATTTAAATCACTGTGAGGGAAATGGTACCATTGGATAATTAACATGTATTGTATGTGGTGAACTACTGATATACGTTGAAAATTGAATATAAATGCCACAAGATCGCTACATATATCAATCTATAAATACATTTATCTTATTTTAGCAAAACAATAATATTCTTTACATTCTATTACACTCTTCAATATTAAAATATCTGTATCTAGGCACACAACATGTCAAAATGAAAATAATTCTGATAACCGAACCAGACAAAAAAAAATTTAAATCGAATCCAAAATATGCAAACTTTATTTTGATCTATCTTGAAAATCATATTTATAATCTATCATACTATCTAAAATATTATTTGTGACATTGTTGCAGCTTTGTAGAACAGCTTTTGTGTTCCCTGTTGAATACTTGGGAATCTAATGCGATAATCAAGATTTCACTTCTTTATTATTCGGGTAAATATTACTATCCTACCATTAATTATTACATTGTAGTGGTTAAATCCCGGAAAAGTTAAATGATTTCTTTATATTGTCAAGTTATTTATAGTTCTGAATAATCATGATTTTTTGTCACCTCAAAGAGTAGCTATGTAACCGAACGCCGCGTGTTAATCTTAGTATTTAAAACTAAATTCTAACTTCATTGCAATAAGGGTGAGTCTTTTCTTGGGAAAGGCATCAATTTTTCTGTTCAGATATTACATGGAATCATATATCCTGCAGGGTAAATATGTCAAAACAGTAGACATATAATTCTAAAACTTTTATATGGTTTTTATATACTTAATAAATATTATAATACGCTATTAGTAAAAACTTCATTAGAAATAATTGCATCCAATCATTTTTTTCTGATAAATGTATCAAATATTTTTTAGCGTGCTACGAAAACTTTATATACGGTGTGCTGTCATGGTAAACAGGTTGGGAAGCACTGATCTAACTGGGAGATTCGGACCCCCCAGAGCTTATCAAGGTAGTACCCACTACCTGACTACCAGAATTCGTTGTAGTGGTTAGCAAAGTAATTTTATTTATTGTAGTAAAATGTTGTCCCGTTACATAGTTCAATCAATTTCAAGTATTGAATGTGAGAGTTGACAACAAGGCAAATGAAGATAATGAATAATAATATTATGTACTATGTACAAACAATTTTATCACGTTGCTATCTTCATTCGAAACCCATAACATAAAGTTTTTTCTTACATAGTTGGCATGTGTCAAAATTGCAAAATTGCATTACCAATACTGTCACTTTACTGCGGTGATTCTCAAACATTTTTCATTGGAGGGACCCTTGAAATAATATGTTGTTAAATCTCAGGGTACCACTGAGTGGCCGATATACTGTCAGTTTATGCCTGGCTTATTGGTTACAAACAAACATTGTGTGCAGGGAATACAAAAATAACGGTATGTGCGGTACCTTTTGGGTGTAGCCGTAAAAAGGTATGATTCTCTAGTGTGGATTGTTTTTGAAAATTTTCGATATATTATAACGCACATGTTGACAAAATAATATCTTGAAAACGTGTTGCAATCATCTGATAATATGTACCAAATACGGCTTTATTCTCAATTTTTATACGACAACTTTACAATAATAGTTTTTTGTGATATATATATTGTATGTGGTCATGATATAATAATTTCTAAGATGAGAAAAGACAAGGTATCATAATGACATATTTTATTATCTATTCGCAAAAATACCCCAAACTCTTCATTTTCGACCTCCACATAGCACCCGGGCCCTTTAAAAATATGAGACCTTAAGTCATAAACCAAAACTGCCGTTTAAGTCGAAAGTCTATGGTGAATAGCTTTCGCATGTATATGTTATTAATATCTGTTCTGTTTATTGTATGTATACTTGTGAAAATTTTGTATTAATACCTACTATAAGTGTTTTTATTATTTATTTATTTTTTGACATGTCCGATCCTAGTTATGGGCTTTTGTATTAACAGATTTGTTTTTTTTACGAGAAATGGATGTCAGCCACTTGTCCAACCTATTAGATCCATACTCTGACTTGACAAATTGAAACACAATATGTGTATTTGCCAGACCCAGGATTCGAACCTGAGACCGACGACGTTATAGCCGACGCTTACGCCGCTCGACCATCATGGGCATAATAATAATATTCATTTAAAATGATCTCAATATAAAGAAAGTGATAGTTTATTCGAATATTCAATAACAATCATTACAGAAATATCTAAAGCTTTGGGCAAATATTTAACTTTTATAACGATTACAAAAAAAGTGGCAAATAATAATTGTATATTTTCATGCAAATTTGTATGGACTCTCGAGAAACCCTGCTTGGAAATATCTGCTTTACAGAAATGATTATTATGCCAAGACCAATGTGTGACACAGATAAATTTATATCATGTATGTTTATAAACAATGAAGAGGACTTGCATTTTATTTACAGCTTAGTTAGACAAATATAGATAATATTAATATCATACTTATTTTAATTAAGTAGAGAGATTTATTCAAGTAGATAATTCAATTGCATTATGTTAACACTCATATGTTTTATCTATTTATCCGAAGATACATTAAAAAAAATGTTGATTTCACAATCAAGGATTAACAGCATATACCTATACAGTCGAGCAAATAATATATTGTACTATGAACAAAAAGGCAGTATAGTAGGTATGGGTAGAGCTTGTGATTTCTCGAGAATTCTTGGGAAATCGTCATTATTACGAAATTACCTATTTGTTTTTTTTACCTCTTCACAGGCAAATTAAAAAAATTGAAAATTCTGATAAATTGTATATAATGCAACATGGTTAATTTTCAGCGTGTTTTCAGCACGTTTAAAGCTGTTCGAGGCATAGAAAAACAGTATATTGGCATTCAGACCTTTTTTCGACCGAGATATCAATTTTTATTTGAGATACTTTGTTATTTCTTTAAGATTCCGGTTGCGGTCGGCAACTTAGCCTAGTGACGAGTTCTCGAGATTATCATTGATTATTTCTCGATAAATGTGAATTATCGAAATTCCGGAAAATTAATTCCTTGAGATAAGAGATTGGCCATCTCAGTATGAGTGAGATGACAATTTCTTTTGAAAATCGAATAGAAAGTTAGGCCCCATATTATGATATTCTTAGGATCGGACATGGTTTAATTTTTCTTAGAATATATCCGCGACAGTGTTAATCTTCCTAAACTATATATTATAACTCTTGATTAGTTTTGAGATGGTTTTTTATTCACTTACCGATAGTCTGTCTTTGGCGTGAATATATCTGAACCTCTGGATGTAGTAGAAGACCAGCCACGATAGCGACATCACCATCAGAACGATGAAAGATATCGAGACAAACAGCACAGACGTTCTGAAAAAAGATCTGCATTCAAAATTATGGTTCTTAAAAATCAAGGCAGGTATACTGTACAAAATGCAATGCTGGAATATATTTGGAGGAGCTGTGTAATACTGACATTGACAAGTAAATAGCCAATAATACAATGGAAGATCGCAATGAAATTTAGAAGCCATATGGTATATAGGTAAGAGAGAATTTGAATTATAACTGTCATTTTTTCAACTATTTAAATATAGGTAGGATTTGATAGATTTAAACATTTATAACAACACAGCTGGTAGTTGGTACATTGATCACAGTATTACAAGACGCAATTACTTAATTAAAGAAAGGAGGGATCCCTGGAGTAACAGGGTCTACTTAGCTCATTCGATGTGCTTCCATGCTTTATAATTTGTATTTTTATCATTTTTGTACCTTTTACTTTACTTTTCATACTGTGATACTGCATATTATATTTATTTCTTCTTTACACTGTTTCTATGTTTTAAATGTCATGTTGTGAACGTTTTAAATTTATAATTTGTAATGTTCACGGTACCTATGTAAAAAAAAATTGAATTAATAGAGAAGACGACCTGACACGGTTGTTGGAAATCAAAGAATTGCAATTCATTATTATCATTATTTATTGATCACATCCTTTAGAAGTGTCCCCATAATTTGGTGGAAAGAGAAGATTTTATCAAAACGGTTTGATCTTCCGTTGGACTACCTACCTATTATTACCAAAAATCTTGAAGAAACCCTTCTTATACAGGGATAGAGCCTAATATTATAATACGAAAATGAAAAAAAAGGATCCCGCGTTCGTGAAGACTAGGGAATCCAATCCCGAGCCAAAATTCTGATCCCGGGATTTCGGGATTACAATTTGACAATCCCGGGATCCCGGGACTGGTCCCGGGATTGGGATTTTTTTCCATTGTTAATATAAAATTTTTATATTCACAAATAACATTGATAAAATCGGTCAAAAATATATCTAGTATAATTTATACTATTTAAGACATTTATTGTTAATATTGTATACGTTCAATCTTGGAAATACACAAGTTTAATGGAGTAAATAATATTGTAATATAAATAATAATGTGAATTTAATATGAGATTGCTATTTCTGATAGTAACGACATAATGAATAGATCAGCGAGATTTAAAATAGTAAAGCAAATAATCATGGCGTACTTATGGCCTTTCCGCTTCATAAATCTAATTAGTCAGCCAAATATGAAACTGCCGTAAAACGTATGATATCATGGTGGAATTACTTTGTTAAAAGTGCGAAGCATTGTTTTTTTACCAATCTTTCTCATTTTTAATAATCTATGTGAAAAAATAAAATGAATCGGCAACCTACACATCAAACTTCATTCAAACTCAGTTTATTTCTAATGTACCTAGTTATTTTGTATTAAAAGTATATTTTCTGTTATATTTTCCATAAAAAATGATAAAAAAATCAATCCCGAAATCCCGGGATTATGTTTATCAATCCCGGGATTCATAGGTATCGAAAATAGCTCGGGATCCCGGGATCCCGGGATTCGGGATCCCGGGATTGGATTCCCTAGTGAAGACTGAAGAGCCTAGAAGGCATTCACTGCAATTATGGAATTACAATTTTGGTAGGGACACCACAAAAGGCGTCGTACGGCAGAAGAAGGGTTTCTTCAAAATCTTTGATTTATTACAGAATAGGAATCACGCACAATCCATTGCACGCCAACAAAAAAGAGAGATTTCACCTGAGACACTTTTGTGTGTAAATTGAAGGGAAATATTTTTTTATTGTGCAGTATACATTATTTTGTGAGAAAAAATCATTCAAAATTGGCTGATGTATACTCAAACTAAAATGGCTTTAAAATCTTTATTTTTTTGATATTAAAAAAAGTACGTGGGTTAATCAATGAAATGTATTATTTCACGCATTTCTTTCATACAATATATACCTGCAAAACTATTATTAAGTTCAACATCCATTGTGGCGTGACAGTCGTTTTGGCCAATTTCGAAAACAGGACCCGACTATTTGTCATTTATTTAAAATTTATATTAAAAAGTAAAGCGATTCAGAAAATTTTAATGACACAAAAAGATTTTTTTGAATATTATTTATTAGATTTTAAATAAATAAAGAGTTTATTGTGTATCAGTTCGTTTTAAACGTGCTTTCTATTTCCACGATTCCGAGAAGACAGGAAAAAACGGGTCCAATGGCCTTAATACACCACAGGATAGTCTCGCATAACAAGTGAGGATATGTGGCAGGTGATTAAAGTGGAAAAAATCAGTGACGAGGATAGGAATCGAGACCATGCAGACGAAGGAAATGAATTAATACCTGTTCATGTGGTTTGGCGGGCGGCTCAGTCGGTTGGCGATCGTCAAGTTGAGCATCACTTTGACGCCAGAGTCAGCAAGTCTCGCCAATTCTTCGCCCATCGCTTTGTACGTAAATACTGCACTAATGTTTCCTGAAACAATACAAATACCTATAAACAATTAGTGTTACAGTCATGGCACCACAATAGGGAGGGGGGGGGGGGGGCAGACAGGGCTCTAGCCTGGGAGCCCGAGCTTAGGAGGACCCCGGCGTGGGGGTTCAACCAGTTGAGTGAGATAAACGAACACCACAAATTTGTATATACATATATTCAATAATAGTAAAAAAAGTCGCATGCGGCGCTATTTCAGTTTAAAATATTAATATTTAAAAACACGTGGCCATGTGTTACAATTTAATGAGATGATCGATATATACGTAATTCAATAATAATTCACGTGTAGAATTTAAATATGTAAAATTCCTAACTAATAAAAATAGCTATTTATCCAATATATGGTTAAATGTTACTTGGCTATTATAAAAGGAGGTCAGTGCTTTATAATATTATGAGCCTACCGACAACTCAATAATTCAAGGGAATTTATTGAAAAACAGAAAAAATCGCTAAAAGTACACGGAACACCTTTATTATACCTTGCAGAACCATGGGATTCTGCGGAATACCATTTGAGGAACCCTACTATAGAACATCGAACTGCCCTTAATCTTAACGATAGGTAGGGGCCCACTAAACATCCTGGCCTGGGGGCCCGCTTCAGGCTGTGGGGGCCAAGGTTACAGTTGACGCTGTGCACTCACTAAAAATATTCGTGCTGGTTTTCCATATGGTTCACATAATCTCTCTTTCAATGTTATCATTTTTTTAATGGGGGTATGTTTTAGTATTACAAATCTCCACTAGGGTTGCCAACTGTACCGGTTTAACCGGGATCGTCACGTAATTGACAGCAATGTCCATGATCACGGTTGAAGCTTAGCCAAGAAACACAACATCCCAGAATCTTAGAAAAAGCAAACAATTATCCGAAATTTCGATAATTTTCATTTCTCGAGAAATCATCAATGACTTTCTCAATTAATTAATTATTATTTCTAGCGAAATCATTAATGAGATTCTCAACAAATATTCTTTCATTTAAGAATTCTCGTATCTGGAGAAAAGAAAAAAGCCTTGAAATCACAAACTCTAACCTGATATTTTAGTCTAAAATAATGTGGAATCGTAATTTTCTAAAAAAAAAGTTGGCAACCCTAATAATCTCCATAGAATTGCGTTTTATTTACGGACAAAGCGAAACGGTGTAGAAGTAAACATTCTATATGGGTGCACCAAAGGTACTAAAATGCAACAGCCAAGCTAAAAATAACTCACCTTGGCGACACGCGAGTGCGATACTGATGAAACCAAATCGTGGCTCGTGATTTGAAAGATTGTTCACAACTGATTAGGTTTATTTTATGTTTCTACTAAGCACAATAGTGTAATTACGTAACATAATATACGAAGTTGTAGAAATGATTTTTTTCATTTAAGAAATATATTTTTCATATAAAGAAAATAGGTACATATATGACTATACCACTTTAGTTGGCGTATGTGGTGAAGCACACTGCTAGGCACTGCACGGCACTTGCTTTTTACACATGTCGCGCATCGCACAGCCACTCGCAGTGTGCTTTGTCGCTATAGTTTACATCGGCTTGTCTTACTTGACATACGTCACGTCACACATACACATACATTATCCGTGTAGGGGGTCATCCATAAATGACGTCATACGATGATGGGTATTTTTTTTAATTCACCTACCCCCACTGTCACGAATGATGGGTAAAATTCTTGGAGGAGGCTAGATTAACCCTGTATTTTCAAATCCCACCGATGATATTATAAATAAAAAACTGTATTTACTTCAAAAGGGGAGGGTATTCGTTGATTTCAGTAGTATTCTTACAGAAAATTTTACTCTCTGACAAACAAGTTTAAGGTTGTATAATGTTAAATAAAATAGTGTCGGTTCGCCTTCAATCCATTTTTAAACCACATGATAAAATTGAACAATGTGATCAAAGCATAAACAAAAGTATAATTAGTTTTATGACAGTCCACCGTTTTTGTGGTTCGATCGCCATCTTGGAAAAATAACGCGCTAAATCGAATTGTCACATTTGTGTACCAATCTTGGAGCCTATTTTATGTTTTTACTTTATCTTATTTAAATAATATGATAATAATTATCCAATATTCATACATTATTATTAAGTGTATTAGTATTACATTTTGAGCATCGGCGATACGAAGCGATTATTTACCGCTCGCTTGTTTGTATGGGCGAAAGTAAAAGTCCAATAAACGAACTATGCCTTCTCTCGTATATGACGACGGTGTATTTCAAATTATTGTTCGTAAAGAAGACATGCATTCACAATCAAACCAAACAAACTTAAATACACCCGTTGCCGAAATTTTCAGTATTGTTTCTACAGTTTTATACACATCCATTTTGAGAACATCAAGTATTTTTGAACCCCTCTCCCATCGCCCCATTGTCACAAAGATTGTCTAAACTACGCCACATTGTAACCCCCCCATTCGTTTAAAAAATCAAATTTGTTGAAAAGATTGATTTCGGTTCTATAATATTATTAATGATTATCACTACAGATACATGTATACTAGAGGTGAGTTGGAAATACTGTCACCAGTTTGTGTACTCAAGTTTCGGATGAAACTACCCATACTCAGTATGTGTGGCCCAATAAACTTATTCCAAAAAACTTGTGATGATATTATCGCGAGTCGCTGTTCTGTGCACTCGCCAGTTGGTAAACTTTCAACACTATTGACATTAAATGCGCGGGAACGAGATAGCACTTGAATATAGGTCATAAATTTTGTGTCGCAGCACAGTGGTGAGACGACGCACAGGCTTAGGCGTGTTATATGAGCGCTCAAAACATGTTTAAAATTTAAAAAAAATCACTGTTATTCATTTTTGCTAACAAGAGTATCGTAACCTAACAGAAAAACAACTCATAAATTTAAAATGTGTTTAAAATTTTATAATAAATGGGACTTTTCGACAAGCGGAGCTCAGCGTATTTTTAGCGATTCTATTGAAGCCGATACACAGTCTGAGTTCCCTGAGCCGATACGTATTTCAAATACTAATATGGAGTTGGTTTTAGTTTCAGTTGAGTATGAAATTTTTGTCGCATACGCACGCCAAACGCTCTATATAGTATTCCAAATACTAGTAAGTAAGTATACTTAGTCTTCAAAATCGACCAGTTTTCCCAACTCTAATGTATACTTACATCATATTTTAGTATTTAGTAGGACTATTGTACTATTGATGAACACAATGATGCATCATAATTAATGTGGTTATATAAATAATAAATTACTTAAATAGGATGTTAGAAAAGCTAAGAATCCTTTTTTGAAAACGTATTGTACAAAATTTATTGTAATGTCATTTTTCGCACAAGCAACACTTTCCTGTATGGCAACTAAAAACAGCGGATAGCACTTCCGTTGAGGCTCTTGACCATAGCTCTTGACTCTTGAGTTCAAGTCGTTTCTGTTTACAATACTTTTACTTACTTACTACCAATTCGCTACATTACTTCCCCAGACTTCAATAAACAATGTAAACTTTATTGAGATGTAAACATAACCCCCATATACCGTCACCTAATATTTTATCATATAAGGCAGGGTTGGCGAACTTTTTTACGTACGCGTGCAAAATTTCCCAAATATTTTTTGACTATTTGACGTGCCGAGCCGTTTTTCATGAATAAAATAGTTTTTTTAGGAATTCTATTAAAAAATGATAATATTCTATTACTCACAAAACATAGCACACATATTATAGCTTTATCACTTTTTTTCAATTACGCCATACATTTCGGTCCACCAATTTTGAAACTGCCAGAATTATTACTGCAAGCTCGTATGAAGCAAGTAGAAATTAATTGTTTTGTTACTGTATTAAATAAATGTACTTAGTTTGGTGTGTTACGTCCAAATTGACATCATAATTACTCCTATCGGATGAGGCATTCTCTCGCTACAGTGGGCTCAAGCCCAAACATTGTAAAACGATCAAAATCAGAGTGGCTTTCCCCGCTGCCTGGTGAGTTTAGTGCGATAATATTATTTGTGAGGCAAAAAGCCTAAGGATCGACCTATGCCATTATATATTTACATTCAACGTAATGCCTATTTTTGAAGAGTATTTTCCTGCTATTTATTATACAATGCGATCTGTCATTCATTATTATTAAAGTAAGTATATTTTTTCTCTTCAAAATAAAACATTCGCGACTCATGCAAAATCATCTCGCGTGGCACTAGTGGCACGCGTGCCATAGGTTCGCCACCACTGATAGAAGGTACACGAGGCGTCTAATTACAAAAAGCGACAACTCCACAATTCGATATTTGCGGGAAATAACGTTTTTATGTTTCAAGCTTCAATTATTTGTTTTAACGTAAGATTATTTTTTCCGTTGTATTCTATGTCGAAATTAGAACCAAATGGCAATTTTTTTCATTTCCGTGGCACTGTCATGAGTTTACCAGATGCTACAGCATGGGAGACGCCATTTACAATATTGAACGTTCCCTCAATGGTTTACTAAAATACGCGCGAAATCAACCAAGCTTTAAATAATATGAAACAAGGACTTTGATTTTGTAATAAATCGAGACTTAAATTTTTTTTTCGTAGTGTTTTGTCGCGTTTTGGAATATAGATCTACATTTATAGATCAATATGTATTGTGTAAAATTATACAAAGAATACGTGAGTATTTTTTTCTCGATTTCGACTAAATGTGGACTTATCGCTTTTTGGAATTAGACGCCTCATAGTAATAATTCCTTTTAAAAAATCAAGTAAAACTATAAACTGGACTGGTCTTAACCAAATGCTCTATGTATGTATGATGGAAATCAACTTCGAGTTTAAAAAATTAAATAACTGTTAATTTGCATCCAGACGAGAATCACTTAATTCAGAGTTGCTTTCTACTAGAATTATCATAAATTAGTGTAAAGTTATTTTCTATCCGTTCAACAGGATTGAATATATTATGTAGCCGAATGAACAAGGCGTCGCAGAAATTATTTAAATATATTTAGATATAGAATATTTATATAAATAGTTAGAAACCACACATGACAAGAGTAGAATATTGCAAAATATTCATATTAATTTCGTGGGTATTCTGCGAAAAATCACTAAGTCAAAATTTTGCTGTTTTGACTTAATGATGAGGTAATCTTATTAAGAGTACGCTTTATAGTCTACAAAAACCCACACAGTCATATCTATAAAACTGGCGAAGATAATTTATGTTATAAGTCAAAAATACATACATCTATTCAGAGAAAAAGCACTAAATGGACTTAGTGCATTTGCTTCTCTCATTCTCAGGCTATATTCACAAAATTCTGCGTGTGAAACTGCACTAAGTCATACTCAAAGCAATATCGCAGAAAGGAATTTGCCTTTTATATATATAAAAAAAGTTAAGACCGTCCAAACTTTCAAACTCGATTATCTCAAAACTAGTATTTTTGACTTAATGCTTATTCGCAGAATACCCACGTTGTTTTATATGCAAAACGGTACCCAAAATAATTATATATAATGTCGCACAATACATATATTTATGTATTATAATTGGACATACGAGGGTGGGTCAATAATTCCTTAGAAAAAAGCATTAAAACAGTTTTTATTTTTGTATTTTTTTTTTATTTCTCAACATAATTTCCTTGGAGCTCAATACAATTGGTAAGACGTTTCTCAATTTTTTTTAAACCGTCAGAAAAATAAGTTTTCGGAAGGTCCTCAAAATAAGCATTTGTCCGATCGATGACTTCTTCATTTGAAAAAAAACGTTGTCCACTTAGCCATTTTTTTAAGTTTGGGAAAAGGAAAAAGTCACTGAGGGCTAAATCTGGCGAATACGGTGGGTGGTCGACCAATTCGAACTTCAATTCTTCAATTTTAGCCATTGATCGTAAACATGTGTGAACACGGGCATTGTCCTGATGAAAGAGGATTTTTTCCTGTTTAAATGAGGCCGTTTTTCTTCAATTTTGTTTTTTAGCTGGTCCAATAAAGATGCATAATAATCCCCTGTTATTGTTTTTCCTTTTTCCAAATAGTCAACGAAAATAATTTCACGTGCATCCCAAAATACAGTAGCCATAACCTTACCAGCTGATTTTACGGTTTTCGCCTTCTTTGGACATGGTTTGCCTTCGCAATCCACTGCTTTGACTGTTCTTTCGTCTCGGGAGTATAGTGGTGTATCCATGTTTCATCCACAGTCACAAAGCGACGAAAAAATTCATCCGGATTGCGTTGCATGAGCGACAACAGGGCTTTAGAGGCCACCACCCTATTGCGTTTATTATCGACTGTGAGCAAACGCGGCACCCATCTTGCAGAAATATTTTTCATGCCCAATTTGTCATGTAAAATAGAAATGACGCTACCTTTTGAGATCCCTGGAACCTCAATTATCTCACTCAACTTTAATCTTCGGTCACTTAACACCATCTCGTGGATTTTATTGATCATTTCTGGTGTAGTCACCTCTACAGGACGTCCTGAGCGTGGTTCATCCTTTGTTGATGTACGACCACGTTTAAATTCATTTAACCAGTTATAAATAGTTGCAAGTGAAGGAGCAGATATGCCGTGAACTAAATCCAACTCATTTTTTATTTCCTTTGCTGTTAACCCTTTTATATTAAAATGTTTAATAACAGATCTAAACTCAATTTTCTTCATTTTCCATTTTTCCATTTTCCACAAGCAATTTTTTTTTTAAATGTACGAGAAACACAACAACCCGACCAATCTGATTGAAACTTCGCAGCATACTGAATCGGTAGTGCCGCTGCATGAAAACAAACCGCTTACAGTACTAGTCGCGCCACCTGTCGGCTTTTCTAAGGACTTATTGACCCACCCTCGTAGTTATGCAGAAAGTAGCCAGTCCACAAAAAAATAAAAAATTGAGATATGATATAGATCAGATGCGAGAAGGTTTTCTCTACGTTCTGCTGAAAATAGCCAAGCCGCAAAATAAATATTCTTGAAATAAAATACTATTTACAATTTTACAAACATTTTTAATATCATGTTGATGCTAAAGCGCCATTATCTCAGCTCGACATTGTTGTGGACTGGCTACATTCTGCATAACTACGTTCAATTGAACATTAAATCCTGCAGGTGAAGGGTTTACAAAATTATAATATTGGACACCGTTTATAGAAAATTAATATAAAAGGCCAAAGAAATAATTAGAGAAGTAAAACTACAAAGATGGCATCCTCTGGCGGGTCTAGGTCGATTTGGCGCCGTTACAACTGGGCTCCACGCAATCGAATGAAATTCGAAAACAAATAGACGTTTGTGGATTATTGATAATTTAAAAATATACATTTAATATTATTATTTATATTTAAATTATTATATTATTATTTAATACAATATGGTGAGAATTTAAATATATACACATTTAGCTGTGCATATGTTTAAGTTTCAACGAGAAAAGAGTTATTTTATTTTTATATGAAGCCTCAGTGGAAAACATTATGTTAAGAGCAAAATGAATAAAAACCACCAGTGGCGTAGGGTGGAGGTGGGCTGTTAATATCTGACATAAATAGTGCACGCTAAACTTTATCAATCATACGTATTTATTTTTATTAAAATAAGACTACAATTTACAGATGGTGTTGATTTGTTTTTAAAATCAATTAAACCCTGCCTGAGCCAAACCGTAATACTTTTGTTGTTCTATGGACGATCCGGCCAAATAGTGCAAACTTTTTCATTCATACTTATTTATTTTTGTTGAATTAATAATACATATTACACACGGTTAGCCTTTTTAAAATTCATTAAGCCCTGCTTGAACCGAACCATAATAGATCAAAAATATTATTCTATCTATAATATATCCAAAATTACGTATGATTGGTAATAATTTTAGATATTTTCTAGATAAATGAACATTTTTTGACTATTATGGGTTGGTTTCCACATTGAATTTTAAAAACTAATCAACATCATATGTAAATTGTAGTCTTAGTTCAATGAAAACAAATACATTCGAATGTGTTTAGGAAAAAGGGCGTAACCCTCGATTTTTCGAAAAGTGCTTTTATTAGATATTAGCAATGTAGATATACAACTAAATACATGTTCTATAAAAAGGAAGTATGCCGCAAATGCCGAATTATTATCTAAATTCAGGTTTTAATCGAGATTAATTAAGTTTTAATTTATGGACAAAAAGCATTTATCCTCAATTTTAATGATTTTTCTGTAATAACTTCTTTAATTATTATTAGATCGAAAATATATTACACCAAATCATCAATTATCATGCACCCAATGTCTGTGCCTATTTAAAAAAAATATTAAACTAAAATCACTCAAAAAACGTTTTTTGCCTCTCTAAATTTGTTCTGTGAGGGTTACGCCCTTTTTCCTAAACACGGTCGGTATGATTGACCAAGTTTAGTGTGCACTATTTATGTCAGATCTTAACAGCCTACCTCCACCCTTCGCCACTGAAAACCACTAAGTACCACTCGTCTACTTTCTGCATAAAATCATAATGGACGTCTATTTATTTCATTCGACAGCGCGGCGTCCTGTTGTCCCATTCCTCCTCTGGCCACATATGAGACAAAGTTCTGTATATTATTATCATTGAAGGGAAGATTTCCGGCAAGCGAAACCCTGGCAAGAGAAGAACGTCTTGACTCAAGAATGATAGACTAGTTTGAACTCAGCACCTCACTTCTATTTAGAGCTGCGACAGACTGACAGACAGGGATAATATAGCGAAGGGTTGAGGTAAGCTGTGAAGATCCGCCATAAATAGAGCACATTAAACTTTGTTAGTCAAACGTATTTATTTTTATTGAACATTTTACAGATGGTCTCGGTTACTTAAAGATCAATTAAATCCTGCCTAACCTAACCATATACTTTGAGCGATACGACAAAATTGTACACACTTTTTCATTCATACTTATTTGTTTTCGTTGGAGAAAGAATACATCTTACACATATTCTTGGTTCACTTTTTTTAAATTCCTTAAGCCCTGCCTAACCAAACTAGAATAGATAAAAAATATTATTCTATCTATTAAATATCCAAAGTGATGTATGATTTAATTGCATAATTTTAGATATTTTATAGATATATCTATTATGGCTTGGGTTTCGCAGGGTTTAATTGAATTTTAAAAACTAACCACCATCTATAATTTGTAGTCTTATTTATATCAATGAAAACAAATACGCATAACTGACAAAGTTTAGTCGACCTTCACAGTTTACCAACCTTCGCCACTGCTCCCTAGAGATGTAGACATTTTTAGCGTTGCAATATGTATTTTGTTTTTAAAATTCTATTTTATTATTTAATTTGTTTTTTTTCACTAATTTGATTTACCTATACTTTTTATTCTAAATGTCATGTTGTGAACGTCTTTAATTAATAATTTGTTATGTGCTCAATGTGTTAAATAAATTAATTAAAAATATATATATTATGTCACTATGTACCTATCACTCCTCGGAACAAACGCCCACGTAGCGATATAAATAATCGTGTTCGTTGACTATTTTTTTTTATTCAAAGAATAATACTTTAGAATGTAACAATCTTTATTGAAAACACATAGTTTGAAACATCTCTTATTTCAAAAAATCGAACCCGCATCCATCGGATATGCACCAATGCGCTTTACCAGTGAGAACTTGCGTCCAACATAATTACGGCAAAATTAGCTAATATGCTTACATATACTTTGCAAATTGCGTTAATTTTTGGCAATCGGCTTTTGTCATGTTCATGGTAACACTTTTTCAACCACAACCGACAGATGATTATCGACGTGGCAACGAAATGATTTCCGATAAAATTACTAGTTGGTAGGCAGTGTCCCAATAAGCATCGTTATTAATAATGTCGTTATTTCCATCTGCAGCCGGATGGGGTTGATTACCATTTCTGAGACGAATCCGGGACCCAAGGTGGTAATATAAATTTGACCTCCCTCCGGGTTTAAATTTACGATGCTATTTTTAGCTTTACTTCTCAACATTAAAATTGTTTGTCCAGATCCAAAGTCGAGAGGTTTTTTTTAGCTTTTCTCCCAATTATAATCCCGCGTAGACAGACGGTATTTCGCCCGTATAAAGCTATTATTCTTATAAAAATTTTCTCGCTAAAATCTCTTTCAAGGGTTTTCTTTTTCTATCCTTCGCAATATGTAATTTTCCTCCGCATTCAGTTTGGGGAGATTTATTATTTAACCTACTCTTGATAGGACGCATATTGTTCCGACCTGACTATTAAAAAAACTAGTGCAACACATGTGCGATTTTTTTATATTGTCGATGGCCTCTAAAATTCCGTGATGACATTTTCCGTATCATAATCCCGGATGACAACTTCTCTTCCGGAACAATCCCGATCGAACAAGGACGATTTTCGGGCTTATAATAAGAATAACTAATACATACTTACATAGATTCGTAAAATATTCGTATTATTAAAAATTCTCTCGAAATATTGAGATACAGATTCTCTATCTGGATCGACAATTATTAATCATTTATTTACTGCTATCTATGGTAAACATACATAATTTTGAAAACACTTCTGAGAAAATATAATTATAACCAATAGAAAAAGACACCCCGGAGGAATCGAGCCTGCATCTCTCGGGTATCGCGCCCACGCACATAGTCCACTATGCTAAAGGAGTCCCACCTGCTTAATTACGACTATTGGTTTTTTACTCACTGAAGTGCTTTCCAAATTAAGCTACTCTTGTGAATTATTCGTTGAATAAAAAAATAGTTAATTAAAAATACATAAGAAAGTTAAATCAACAATTTAAAATATTATATCGTACACGTATATCTAACGGCTAACCATTGATTTACCTTACCATATAGGATAGGCCTTTAGCTGAATTCATGTAAATTTAATTCGAATACAATTTCCGACCGTTCGGAAAGCATTCGTCGGCGTATTAGTAATATTAAGTATAATATAATATTGTATGCACTATGCAGCCAATAATGTATCAACTGATTAGTATGTGGTGATTTTCAACCAATGAGCTTATGATGCAAGTTTGCCCAAATTGAATGGGCAATGTACGATTTTCGACTGTAAGGGCATCTCCATTTTAATCAAAACTCATTGTAGCTAACACTGACTGTTGTTTAGATAGATAATAATAATATTATACGTATTGTCAGGTTATATAATATACCTATTAATTAATACACTGTAAATAATGTTGCCATGGATTTAAATATAAACCTTGTTACTTGTAATATTATCATTAATATCGAAAACATTCTGACATCACCATATTACGTTGATATTGATAGTAATGTTGTCTAGCCAAAAACAATTTTTAAAAAAATGCTAGCTAGACATACAATAACATCTGGACTGCGTCGAATATAGATTTTAAAATATTCTTATTTATGGTCGTTTCCGATTTTTGATTCATGCGAAACGATTATGCGAACAAATAAGTAATAAAAATTTAATTGTCATTCCAAGTTATTTGCATTAATCGACTGTGCTAGGTTCGATAGCCGATGGCGCATTAAAATTGTGTCCGATTCTATGCATCGATCACAACAAAAACAAAAATCGTTCAGAACTGCGTAGGTATACACACCGATCACAAGGTGAGCGAGTAAATATGCATACCTATTACAAAACCTGGTGTAATTAACTCTTAAAAATTGGATATTTTGATTTTATGTATTATCAAATTAACTTAGGTACGTGTACACTGCATAGAGTAAGTATAAAATACGTTAACCTCTGTATTTATTATTTTATTAGATATTACTTTGGATTAATCCTAATACATAAATCCCTTTCCATGCCTTCTGAGTAACTTTGCCCATTTAGCGTGTTATTAAGTCAGATGTAGCATTTTAAATAAGCAACTAGATTACATCTGACATACATATAGCGTTTCATTTCGACTGCATAATCTGCAAACCAACCAACTGCACTTTTGACCAAAAATTAGATTTTGGTGGCATTTTGTTATAAAGCATGTTTTCTATGCTCACACAAAATTTCAAACTCCTAAACCTATAAATAAATGCGTTATCATTTTTCACGCAAAACACACAACTATAAGTGCCAAATTTCCAATATCGTAAAAACAACTCCGCTCTTTACATAAATTTTCTTTATTTATATTATATTATAAAAGTACAAATAACTCTCCTTTTCGGATCTTCGGGTCTTTTCGGATGTTACATTATTAAAACTTTTGTTTAATTCTTTAGTTCGAAGCAGGCTTGGGAGTGTGAGTCTATTTAGGAACCGCATCAGATGAAGTGTGGCATTGTGGTCGAGAGGGTTCAGAAGAAATTCTTGACTTGAGGTTTTATGGGTACCTACTATCCGTGGCTTTATCCAACTGTCTTTCTCTTAGGTATGCTTACATACTGCAGTCTGCAATTTAGAAGAGATCTTTATTTAGCTACGTATTTATACATGAGATACGAGGTATACATGAGAACTCTGCCATTCTGGGCAGTGTTGACCTGTGTCCCTGATAACTATTCTAGAAATAGAGAGCATCAGTTGTTTATGCTCTCAAGGTGCAGAACCTACTTGCCACTGGTAATGCAAATTGGGTGGACAATAACTATGTTCAACCCGATTGCTTCGGGTGTTGATATGTTCCACTTACGTGAGAGTGAAATTGTGGATGCTATTTTATAAATTCTTAAAATTCTCCTTAGCAAACTCGGTGTAGGTACTTCTTTGAACTTCTATAGTTGTATAATTGTATTTTCACCGCTTTTGTTTGTTTATATTATGTTCTCTTTTTATATTTTGCCATGTTATGAACGTCTTAAACTAATAATTTGTAATGTCCACAATATATTAAAAAATAAATTCAATTGATTTGAATATTTGAGGAAATTCGGGGGGCTTTTCATATTCTGATTTTTGTTTTGCGTAAACGTCAATAAGTCATAAAGAAATTCTTGTTTCAAATTATTGGTATATTATGGCGATTGGCCTCACATAAGTATTTATGAATCTGTTGTGTGTTGATAAAACTGCTTCCGAGAAAAATTTACTGTTTTTATTTCAATTTTAATTGATATGATATCAATAAACTGAATCGACTTCCGGCGCCATGCAGGTAGGAACATATTGTTGCCCGTCATGCAAATCCAGGAAAACAAAAGTAAACAAAACAAAAAAAATAAATACATAAATAATCGATAAATAAATCGATCACATATCTAGCGAGAAATACGGATATCCGGGTGATGACATTATGTTTATATTGTGTGTTACTGTATATTACATGGTGCGTGCTCTGGGCGACGCTCGCGTCAATGGTGAAAAGATAAACTGATATAATTATTATAAACTTGTTACAAACACAATATTACAGGACTGGCGAACCTTTTTACGTACGGGTGCCAAAATTTAACAAACATTATTTTTCGACTGACTGACGTATTGAGTAGTTTTTCATGGAGGAGGCAAGAATGGTTTTTAAGAATTATATTAAAAAAAAAAAAAAATGATGATGTTCTAGATACCACTGACAGAACATAGCCTCATATATGTTTATCACTTTCAATTACGCCATACATTTCGGTCCACCAATGATGAAACCGTCTGCTAAAATTACTACTACTATATCCAGGAAGTTTTTTACTTACTGTATTAGGTACTTATGTTTATTCTATAGGTACAAATTGACACCATAATTGGTCCGATCAGATGAGGAATTCTCTCGCTACAGTGGTCTCAAGCATTGTAAAACGACCAAAATTAGAGCTTCCCCCGCCGCCTGATGAAGTTAGCACGATCATATTATAAGTGACGCATTAAGCCTAAGGACCGACCTATGCAATTATATATTTACATTAAACGTAATGCTTATTCTTTAAGAGTATTAGCTTTCTATTTTTAAAACAATGCGATATGTCATTTATTTTGTATGTATTTCTTTTCTTTTCAAAATAAAACTTTCACGTGCCATAGGTTCGCCAGCACTGTTATATTATGTACCTATATGGTAGTAAATAAAATGCATGCCATCACAGTATTATTGAAACTTTGACATATTATGAATAAACGACTAAAAAGAAGTTAGGGTTAAAATTGTCCATACGCTAACTGGCAGAATTTTTAAAATTTCTACCCCCCAGTTCTTTTTGATTACCTACGTCATATTTTTCAACCTCCTCCGAATTCGTAGAAAATGATCGATTTCAGAAGGTATAATGTTATCACGGAAAATTGTAATCTCAGACAAAAATATGTTATTTTTTTAAATCACGTTTTCTACAACACATTCCTACGTCACAGATTTCATAACTTAAGGGAGGGTTCTGATGTAATAGGATAAGGGGGGCTGAAGAAAATGTGACGTCAGAAAACCAACAAAAATTTAACTCGTCTTTTCCTGATAATAAAATATTCCGCAAGAACATTGTACTCACCGACTGCAATCGATTAATTTCAATGAATTGTCTTTTTAACGGAATGTAGTCAAAATACTGAAAATTGTGTCGAGTAATTTATGCACAGCTCCTAGTAATGTGAGGTCAAAATAACCAGTGTAAGTTTCCTAAGATGCTCAAGTGCTAAAGTGCTTGAAGACCATTGAAGAAGTAGTGTCAACCCAAATCGATTACATACAAGAGATCATTCCCAGAGTGTGGGTCAGGGAACTAAGAAATAATGGAAACTGAAATACCTAAATAGTATCAGGTAACCGATCTCGAGTAAGGAGTAACCCGGGATAAACTTAAACACATGTCAAGAATATGTCATACGTCGAATACTGACAACTGCTCTCGGTTTATGCATTGGTGTATTACAAACACTATTGCACGTGCATAATGCGTGTCTCATTTTCGTAGGACATTCACACATTCAAAACCCTGCATCAAAATGTAGTGTATTGAATATTTCCAATCGGAATTATATTTATTAACTGTTCTGTGGTGTGGGTATTGCCCGCTTGGGTAGGGGGTTTTAGATTGCTTAAAATGGACAAATAATATGTACAACTTTATACTCCATACGAATAAAGCTGAGTGTCTGAAAATCTGATTTCAAAATTGAGTTATTTGAAGATAAAAAGATTTCCAATTTTCTGATTTTTATAACCAATGTTCAATAAAATAAGCTTTTCATAGATAGATACGACTTGATACGAGTGATATAGTAGGGACAAAGATAATAAATATGAACCTCACCTTCACGTGAAATAGTAGATATTATTTGCGTCAATTTAAGCATGTAAAATAATAAGCATCGCGTTTACATCGCTTCTCTCCAGTATGTGTCATTTTATATGTTTTGGATAGTTAAATTTAATTTACAGTGCATTATTCTTCATTTGAAGAAATATTATTATGTCTTAAAAGGGGACAGTAAGTACATAGCTCGAAAATATTTTTGGTAGCCTTTGCTCCATACAATTATATCTCATGAATAACTACAATGAATATTACCAAAAAATGCATAAAACATTACTTAAATGAGACATGACACTATTATGCATTATACAGTAATAGGCACGCAAAACTATCTATTAATCTTTTCTAGCATTGAATAATGCGCAAATGTAATCAAATCAATGGCGAAATCCATCATGGAATAATAAATTAAACACGGATATCCGTAGGACAGTTTATTACTAGTTATTAAATAAACGGCGCCAATAAACCAAAAATTACCATAGACACTCTACGTGCCTGATTTAAATAATATACACATAAACCTACCTACATTCTAACATTGCAGTGTTGTGTAGTGTTCTTGTGATATTTAAAATAGTTTAGGATGTTTAGATAATTACCAATATAATCATTAATCATACATTTTGGATTAAAACTTTAGAAGGAAGTATAGAACAATTAATTTTCTGTACGCATTGAAATATGGCAGCTATTATTATGTAGTGAAACAATTATTTAACCTGAAACTTGCGCAGATATGAATTCTTCTAGTGCGCACGAATTATATTATAGGCGAATTTAATTATTTGTATCTACGTGTGTCATAGTTATTTACTGTGATTTTTTTAACCGTTCATCTAATATCGTCTCTGTTCTGGCAGAACATACTAACTGGAGAATACTAGTTTTGAGTAATTTGACTTTGAAGTTGTTAAAATGTTTGAAATGGTCTATCATTTGAGTTTATTAAGTAATCGTAAAAAGGATGACTTTAAAATAAAGACTTTATTTATTAAGAAGGTTTGCAGACGGCGAAGTTTGAAATAAGGAACATTTCGGTATAACTAACTCAATATGTCATTTTTTCGAATTAGTGTCTTCTGCCAGAACAGTGACGATATATTCTAAATAATGGTGGTTAATTTAATAAGACATGTTTTGTGCTTGTAACCAAAGCATTTGGAATATAAATAATATAAATAGCCTTATACGTTATTTTTATTTTCTGTTATGACATTTAAAATTATTTAGCAAACGCATGATGTATGGTTAAGTTGATAAACACCACAAAATATATTAACATTGCTCAGTTGCCATTCTGATTTTCATACTCACACAAAATGGCCACCATTTATGTTTATTGTGTTTAGTTTCAACTAAATAATAATGCCGAAGTGTAGTATTTTTTTTCGACCATGTCCGATCCTAATAAGATCATATGGGCAATGGGAGGTTTGTATTAACAGATTTTCTTTTTTACAATGAATTGATGTCAGCCACTTGTTCAACCTATTAGGTCCATACTCTGACTCATACATACATTGATGTGTACCGGCCAGACCCAGGATTCGAACCTGGGACCCACGACGCTATAGGCCGACGATTAAGCCGCGCGGCCATCGTGAGTGTAGTATTATTGGCTGTTTATTTACTCATTGTGGCGGATTGTCTTTTCATATGCCCTGACAATTGGCAAATAAATGTTATAGCAGTAGTGTAAATTTATCTGAAAACTAATCTGCAGTGCGAAGTCAAACAGTGGACCATTAGTCGTTTATCAGCTGCACATTCGTATGTTTAAGCTGTCTGTATACATAAGGGTTTCTTCATAATCCAAGGAATATTCATAATGTGTAAACAATATAAGAGATGAATTATTATATATAACCAATATACCTAATTATAATACATCTCTTCGGTCATCGCATTACATCATGTGCCTACAGTGTATAATTTAAAAACGAGTTCTGAATGCATCATTAATTTCATAAATACACCTACAAGGGTACTAACTAAAGGACGAACTCATAGACAATAATAGCATAACGTCATTTATTTTCATTCATTTCATATGCAATTCTCTTTAACCACAATGCACAATAAATATGCGACTTCAAATGAACAAATTGTATAGATTTCTTCTCACTTCAAGATATAACTCCCTGCATAGATAATAGTGTAATAAATCTATAACCACGGCTTGAAATATTTACCTAAATATGGATAGTAAATTTATGGTGAATAGCTAGGGCAGGGTTTGCGAACCTTTTTACGTACGCGTACCAAAATTTTCCAAATATTATTTTCTGACGTGCCGAGCAGTTTGTCAGAAAAAAAAATTTAAAAATAGTTCTTGGTTATTACTGTTACTTATGTTGGTTATTTGCGCACAAATTGACGCAATAATTACTCCGATCAGATGAAGAATTCTCTTAACTACAGTGGTCTCAAGTATTGTAAGATGATATCTTATAACATATTGTATCGGTCAACATCAGAGATTCGTGGCGCGGCATCCCCCGTCGCCTATTGAGGTCGGTGCGATAATATTATGTGTGACTCATAAAACCTAAAAACGGACCTATAAAACTTAAATTAAACGTAATGCTTATTCTTGAATGGCTGCTATTTTTTATACAATGTGATTTGTCAGTTGTGGATGAATTTCGTCGTTTCCGTCTGCGCATCGGTCTGTAAATATTATTAAAAACCGAAGAAAATACGTATAGCTATGTCGTAAATATTCGTTTGTAAGACTTTTTTCTAATTTTTTTTTTTTTTAATTATTACATATTTTTTTTCTCTTCAACATATTATAACATTCGCGAGCGATATATAATCATCTCGCGTGCCATAGGTTCGCCATCACTGAGCTATGGTATAACTAACTTCATTTGGGTGACCGAATATTCCTATTGGAAAAACTGCATAAAACCTGTGGAATATAAGTAAAAAGTCTACCTTTTTTGAGAATCAAGTCAGAAGCAAAGAGATTAAAGACCGTCCATCCTCTTTGAGTCACAGTCTATTTGAATCAAGGCGTAATCGGGATACGGTTCAATAACTGATTCAGTTATTGAAAGGTAACTCTTTATCGGTTGGGAATGGGCAGGTGATCGCGAACATTTTGTTAGATAAGAAGAACATTATATTAAAATTCATATTTTTCGACTATTATCAATAATAATATTATGTAAACTAGATGAAATTTAAATTTAATACAGATAAAACAGAACGGAGGGTGAAGAATCAAACTAATGAATAAAAGTCCGATAAAATTTTAAATTTAGGCATGCATTGACATTCAGGAAAGCGGAAGGCGGATGTAGTCGTACAAGACGGGTGGACAAGACCTTGGACAGTGCTGGATGGAGGCAAACGCTGGTAAATGCGAAGATTTACGCAGGGGTAGTAATTATAGTCAATCGTGTGGACAAAGCTCATGCCAAAATTATTACATTTGCTAAATACACAATTAATTATTGGTAATAATAGGTATTCATATAAATAGGGAGTGTAATAAATAAATTGGATGTACCTAAGCATGTTCAAATCGCTATAACATTAAAATGGCGTAGATAAATGTCGTTTTTCAAGGATATTATTTTATCTACATACTTCTAGGGAGCATTTTCGGAATCAATATGCTCCGGCATGGAGTGCATTTGGGCGCCTAAATAGTTTCTTCAAAAGTGACCTGCCATTGTGTCTAAGGCATAAAGTCCACTAAAGCAGGCTTGCGGGGCGCTCGCGCATTTTCTATGTGAATCATCGAAAATACAACGTAATCAAATACGCCAGCGCACACTGGATTTGACGACGCATTGTGCCCGCCTGCCCCATGAGTCACCGTTTTTCGCTTCTCAGCGATACGAATTAACGAAAATACAACGTAGTCCATTCATTGAACACGGCAAGCAAAATCACGCTCCTCGAAGCGTCGTCGATAGACGGGCGAGAAGCCATTATTTAAGAACAGTGAACTCTTTGTTTAGTTATTGCGTGTCCGATATTAATTACAAGCCCCGAGAAATTTAATAATATTTTTATTGCTTTGTTATGAGAGACGCTGATAATAATTATTTTGTGCTCCTTGAGCCCCTTATTACATAGGTGAAGGGTAATGCGCGGGTGGGAGGGGGCCTACTCAGTAGTGAGCGCACCGAACGCTTTTTTGGTGGGCTTTATGCCTTAAAGTGGGGCCACACCGGCAACAAGTCGCGCGACAACTCGTTAAATTTTACGATAATTATCATAATTGCTTAAGAAATTTTACGATAATTATCATGCTTATCGTAAAATTTAACGAGTTGTCGCGCGACTTGTTTTCGGTGTGGTCCCGCTTTTAAGGTTAGTGTTCAACAAAAGTGTGCTACTAACGCTCACGTATATGCATGTGAAATATGGACTCTTTATATAAGAGAAATCCAAAAATTACGAGTAGCATGGAAATGTGCATGTTGAGTATAACGCGTGAAGATTACAAAATATACCAATGGATAAGGAAGCAGACAAGAGCACGCGACATTTGATAGAGGTCGCTAAGCAAATGAAATGGCTATGAGCTGGACATGTCGTTCGGCCGCTGGACAAATGCCGTCATACGGTGGTACCCATGGGGCACTAAACGCCCACAGGTACGCCCTAAAACCCGCTGTATAGACGAATTATTCATAAAGTTCGGTGGTAGTAAAGAACTAGGGATCGAGAATAGTGGAGGGGACATGGTCCCTTTATCCAGCAGTGGATCGACCCCGGCTGATGAAGACGATAATGCTATATTATAATTTGGCATTCTCGTTAGTGCGTAGCATTCTTGAATACGGGTCGATTATCTGGTATCCTTATGAGGTTTCCAATAAGCTTATATGTTAGAACGCGTCCAGAAGAAATTTCTTCGATGTCTTTATTTTAAGACATATTATTATAACTATTTTCCTTTCGATGATTTGTCAAATGATTATTTTCCGATAGCCTTTCCACAAGGCACGCTTACTTTTTACTCTCTTGAATCTCGTATGTCACTTCTGCTCTTGAAACATTTTTGACTATTATCACGAGGGGTGGTTTCCAATCCTGGTGTCTTAAATAATTTGAATTTACTAGCGCCTGTCAATTACGTACGTTGTCGCAGTCATGATTTATTCTGGATCGGAACCGTTTCCTTGTGTCAAGCCTATCAGGCACCATTAGCGAGAGGTGCAAGACTAGTCAATGCGCTCCTCAAAGAGGTAGACATTTTCAGTAACATACTATGTATTTTGTATTCGAAATTTTATATTTCTGTATAGAATTGTACTTTTTTTTTGTTATTATATATATTCTTTTCTTTTATATTATAATATTTGTTAAAATGTAATGTTTTGAACGTCTTGAATTGAGATTTGTTATCTCCACAGTGTTTTGTTTTCTTAAATGCGGCACTTGCGCTTGGGTATCGTAATAGTAAATACATATAATAATATTATACAGATGACCTCGTATGGTGAATTATAATTGTATATATACTATGTTGTACCGAAATCACTTCCTCCAACCAAATATGGCGATTGAAAATCTCGTCTAAACAAGTTATTCGCAATAATTTATTGATACTGATTATAATAATTAATGTCAATTTGCTGTAAAATAGATTGACTTAACAGTATAATTTATTTTACGTATTACTGTTTATAGAATTTATTCTGCAGTCGTGTTTTATCTCGGGTCAATCTGGCATAACAATTAATTTATAACACAGGAAAACATTGTAATGGACATAGCAACACTGACATGACATTTTACAAGATCAGGAAAACAAGAAAAACTAATCAACCACAGACATTTTCCTATGAACTGAGATTAACCTTTTTATTGATTCGTATATTTGTGTATCGGCATTAAACATAATAATTAATTATGATATAACCTCTTCAATAATATTTTCGTGATAAACAATCTATACTCCTGTCGAAAAATACGCATTTGGAAATTGTAAATAGACAATAAATACTATGAACTGCTAATAAAAATGACGAATGTTTTGTTTATAAAATGCGTGTCGTTCGATATTCAAATCCCATAAAAAATATTTAACACATCACCAGTTTTGCTCATATTATAGTAAGCTTTATCGAGGGTTAAGTACAATAATTTTACGCTAGAATTTATGTAATATTATAAACTATATGATATGAGAAACAGACAAAAAATGATAAAAATTTTCCAGATACAATTGAGAAGTGAAGGTGGGTTTTTTACTAGGAAAATCGTAAAGGCTAGGGAACATATTTGCATTGGCTCTACAATCCGATGTAGGTATATCTTGGCCGCCGCATGAAGAGGTTTCTTAAAAGATCATTTTTTAGTGAAAAGTGGACGTCAGTCACAAGCTCAACCAATTAGGTATATGCCGCGATTTCCCAACTATCGACTCGTGTGTCACCCGACGACATGACGTAATTGTGACGTCAGCCAATACACGCTCGAGGTATGCCGCCCAACACACAGTGCTCACCATATATATTATTATGATGAAACACCTATTTGTGTATGGTGACAATGAATAACGCCACTATATGACTAGCGTTATTTTCTCGAATGCTATTATCACTCCGGTAGTACGTCACAATGATGTCATATGACGTCATGTCGACCGGGCGGCTTGGACTCGCAAGTTCTAACATAGGGCCCCTGGGCGCAAACACAATATTACATTGAATGAGCTCGAGACCCACAACTTTATAAACGGACACTTCACCACATGTCTGGTGCGGACGCTATCGGAAGGAAAACAATAATAATATGTAATACTCGGGTACCTACTAAATCACACAATATTTTTTAAAAACCCAATTTATTCACGCGTTTTAAAATTGCCATTTGCAATAATATTGTTTTTAGCACCTATCTTGCTGCTGTTAAAATATCGCACTTATTGCAACAATAAAACCAACTTCGTGTAATTGTTACAATAAGTGCTAATATTTTGATACAAACATACCCTAAGTTTGATACTATTTATCACTTTAGTGTTCGATAAGTATATAATAGACCCACAGGTACGGGTTCAAGTCCCTAGTCTAGTGGGTATATATCTGAGGTGTTTTTCAAGTTATGTATGTTCAATAATATATGGAATGTTACAGTCTCAAAATCTGGTGAATTATTCGTTGAATAAAAGAAATGGTTTATATATATTATATATTTTAAATTAAAGTGTTTTTATAAAAGTGTTTTAAATGTGTGGAATCATATCTACAATATATAAATTCAAATAATTTATTTATAAAACGTACAAATTACGGAAACTCTCCAAGCTTCCGCGCGCATTAATTCCGCTTAGCTACGAAAGCTGTGCCAAATAAAGTGCATTCTTATTATTTTATCCGTCAACTAGCAATAAAATATATGTATTTACGAGTATTTTCGCTCACACTTGCCATACGAACGACTTTGTATCATTCGCAGCAAGCTGCATTAACCTCTTGTAAAATTAACATATCAATGGGTGCAATTCCGACGCACAACATCAAGGCAATCCGAGACCAAAGTGCGTTTATTTCGCTACACGGGGACAAGTTTAATTTACAACAACAAACAAAGATGGCATTGAACTTTAATTATTATCTAGATACCTATTATCACCAAATGATGACATCGGGGTACCACGACTGCATAATTTTAGTTTTAGCCGTTACACGCGCGTTAACATGATCTTATTGATCTTACTGCCTACTTCATTTTTTATCGTGTGTCAATTTATGGCTACGGCCGTATGTTGTAGCAGCGTAGCTTAACCACTGAGAAATGCCAACAGAAATGGCGTATTTCAAAAAAATACTACCTTATTCTTCAGTCAATAATTATTATACAACAATCATTATTCGTAGGATGTTTATCACATTTGAATGGTCAAAGACATAGCTTATAATCAGTATCTTTAGAACTATCTTCAAATGTGTTAATCGTAACCATTTTTTGAATAATAAAATGCCTAATTCTTGTCAAATTTGGGATCAAAGAGATCATAAAATATATTTTTTTATCGTAAATATTTCACTATGTAATGTTAACATTAATTTTACTAATGGATGTATAAATGCGTTTAAAAATTAATAAACCTAAAAAATCTTAACACCACTGCACATGGATGTACTGAAATATGACTATATTCTAAAACATTAGAGCGAGAGTAATAAAAATACTTTACGCAGTCATCAAATGTTTAAAATAAATATAAAGGATAATAAGGCTTCAAAATTATAAAAATAGATTATCTACAACGTGTAAGGAATGTCTAGGGTTATGCTCTGAAAATACCATAAACTCCATTTTGACCTACATTGGGCATGCGGGCCCTTAATCGCGGCCAGCTTGACCAGCGGGTTAGCTATCTATATTTAATGTTGAAGACAGTGATTGTCTTTTTTAGATTTTCGGTTATCCCTTCCTCCGCGGATTGGATCAATTATTTCGTCACCTTTAATACCTAATACCAGATAATTTATTTTCCAGTTTTTTAGATAGCTATTGAATACGATTCTATATTTCCTTCTCTACAAAATGATAAATCGTTAATGGGAACTGTATTAATTTAGTATTTGAAAATATTAGATAACTTAATTTTTTCATACAATTATTGAAAATTATTTAATTGTTTCCAATTAGACAAGCACAAGTTTCCATTTTTATTTTAAATAATAATTATAGCCTAGATTTATGTTAATCACTTAAAGTTTAAATTACATTTTCTCAACAATGACCAAATCAGAGTCATCTCGTTGTAGTTAGAGTTGGGCATTTCCCGAGAAAATCTCAATCTCGAGATTCAGGATTGCCGGAAAAGAATTCTCGAGATATCGGGAAATTTAAAAAAAAAACGGTAATAAATCCTAAAATCAGTGTAAAAACAGACAAATTTCGAAAAATATGATTTTTTTTATTTATGTAAGAAGACAAACAAAAAAAGAAGTAGGAAAACAAAAATAATTCAAAAGATTACTTATTACAACAGAATTTCAAAAAACACAGACTGTCAATCGCTGCGTCTGACAATCGCGTATGCTTTTGAAACGCAAAATTCCCTGATGTTGAAAAATTGCGCTCATTTTGAGTCGAAGTTGGCTTAATTGTGTTAAATGCCCCGAACAGTCTTTGAACGTTTTATGTTTTCTGTCTTCTTTTTTCATATAGAAAAATTGTTTTTTCAATCAATATTCGATAATAAAGAAATCCCGAATCACGAGAAAAGATTCTCGAGATCCGGGATTTCCCGAAATGTTGGAAATTTAAATTCTTGAGATTCGGGATTGAAAATCTCGAATATTTCTCGAATATTCCCGTCGAGAAATTCCCGAAAACCAACTCTAGTTGTAGTATTGAGGTGACGATAATATGTTGTATCTTGTATAACGTCAACTGACTCAATAAAACAAGACGACGCTACCAAATATCGTGTTTTCACTATATATTCATACACACATATACACCTGTATTCTTAAATTGTTTGCCGACCACCTTGGCAATGGGGTAGGATACCTCCATTCCACCTTTTCCCGTCCTATATAAGAGTGGCGAGGCTGAGAAGTACCATCAGTATGAATTCATGTTGTACACTATTTGAGACTTTCACGATTGTTTGCTATCGTAATAGATTTTTAGGTTGTCACCGCGTGCCAGAGGCCATTCTCCTGAGAATGGCCTCTGTAACGAGCCCGGAACGTCGAGGAAACAAGAAGTAAGAAAGGCTCTGACAACCCAAAAATTTGTTACGAATTCATTTTGGTTACAACAACCAGAACAGATTAATAAGAAAGAAATGCAAAGCCAGTCGAGAAAAACCAACCAAAGTGTTCAGAATGTTCTCAAAAATATTGAATAAGCGTTTCGCTAACGCGACAATTCATGATGCATATATACGTAACTATTGAAAATAAGTATAATGAATATAGTTTCAGTGGACATTTTTAACACTTAGAAAATAGTTTTCATTAAAAAAAAATTCTCGGGTTAATACTTAAATGAAATATGTGTAACATAATAACATTATCAAATTAATTTGCAAAGCGAAGAGCATGTTTACAAAAAATAAAAATTAATGCTTTCGGTTGCCGCTTGCCTGCATGTTTTGGCTTAGGTTACCGACCCCTAATTTTATGTAGGCATTTATGAACATATCGATTGCGTTTATGATGACTGAAAAGGCCAAAAGGCGAAATATTTAGATGACTATAAATAATATGGTAGATATTTTAGATTGTTTTGAATTTTAAATGAATCCATCAATCGATTTTATCCTATTCTATCTCAGTCCATATTATAAATTTTGAATAAAAATACATTTTCATACAATATAATGTGGAAAATAGAATGACAGGTATATAAGAGTAACACTCGGTTATTTTGCGAATTGCACCTGATACATACTTTAAAGAAATTATGGACTATAGAGAGCACTGTTTCCCAAACATACAACATGCCAGCACCTCTTTAAAGACATAGATTTTACCGGCATACACAGGGAACACAGAATTAATGAGCTTGTCCTTCGTTCTGACAACTGCTGTTTATGCACTGACGCTCATTCAATATTGGTGTATTTTAAGGTTGCAACACACACTATTGCACGTATATAATGTGTGTTTCATTTTCGTAGGACACTCACACATTCAAAACCACGCGTCAACATGTAGAGTATTGGGGTATAGCCTATCGTAATTATATTTATTAATCTGTTCTGTGGGCATACCCAACGTGATCGTGATAATAATTTAAGAACGAGTCCTTTTTATGTTCAGAGCAGCCAATTGAAAATATTTCATTGATGTCAGATTCGAGATCTATTTTAGATCCCCTATACATTTTCTTTTCAGAATCAAATGTAGGCGATATTTTTCTCGAGTTAATGACATAAATTCCAAGATATACGGACAATATATTTTATATTATTTTTCAAATTACTGTTACCGACAAACAAACCAAAATTATAATAATTTTGGCGGACAACACATAATATGCATCACGTATCCTATCTTACATGCCGCGTGATACGTGTACCAACACCAGAGTATGAATAACTTAACATAAATTATTACTTCAAATGTCTTCAAATCATTGATTAGTGTAATATTTTTTACGGAAAAACAATGGGTACCTACCACCTTCGAATACATATTTAGCCTATGTGCCAACAAAGAGGAGTAACTACCTAAACGCGCGGCACAGTTCGAGAAACAGTGTTCAGTATGCGTCAACAGGGAGTTTTCTTTTTGGCCACAGCACATCCTGGCAATCAATACAATGGAAATTTGATTATTTTTATTATTGTTTTAACTTGTTTTATATGGGTCAACTGACGCATATATACGCAACAATATTTGGTTATATTTGTTGTGACATAATAATAATAATGTTACTGACAATGAGTGACTAATCGGGTTATTATTTGCCCTCAATTATTGTTCATATCATAATTTTTGAATTTCAAATTAGATAATAATAATACGTACCTATCACCTGTGACACAGCGAACAATAAACCTGAAGAAATGTTTCACATTGTTGTTTTCTTAATCCCAATAATTTCCAGGATTTAAATTTAACATAACAATGAGGCGATAATACCTATAATATAAGTAATAATAATTTTGTAATCGGTTAAATTTGTGACACATTTACAAATTATCTAGATAGGTAGCCATCTATCAGTGGCGTGCGTAGACTTATGCTTGTGGGGATTCTGTTATTCTTTCCAGTCGCGGAGAGTCCACAGCCTACCTATACTATTATTGTTTGCTAACTAAAAAACTAACCAATACCATTTGCAATTTGTATTATTAGTTCAATAAAAATAAATAAGAATGTTTTATCATAAACAAATAAAAAAATAGGGACGTTCGCGACAAAGGATTTTTTTCCGTAGGGTTTGGAGCTGTAGAATGATGAATTCTGCGGTCGCCAAACGCTACATCGATGTAGGCGCGAAAATTATCTCTGCCTTGTTTTCTGATAAGTAGGGTTTGGCATGACGCCGCCTGGAACACAGCGAATTTTTTGATTCACTGAATTGTTCACTAAAAGCGTCAGTTGGTTTACACCAGATTTATTTTTATTGACATAACAGTTTATTTAAACGTATCAATCTATGTTTTTTTTTTTTTTTTAATATACTTACTTAATTAAAATTATGTAAATAAAGTAACAAAAACTTACGTTGCTTGTCAGAGAGTTTCATTTTGTCCAAATCTTCTGATTCTCTGTCGTTGTAGACGAGAACGCCCGAAGCGTTGTGCTTGAATGCATTTTGCACCTGTAAATTGAACAAAGTAATAATAAAAAACCCTGCAATACGATTTTTATGGATCGAAATAAACACTACCAACCACCGAAACTATCAAATAATGCGATTTGGTTAGAAATTAGAATGACGCCACACAAATTGGTAAATGAATTTAAAATTACTCAGACGAGCACATTGCTCTTTCAAGTTGACCTCAAAATTTGTCAAAAATAAATAATAATAAAATTATCGACGTATTTTCAATGGAAGACTATTTTTCGATTATATCTATATTAATGTATAGGTGGGTGTATATTTCTGAAACCCTCGAGACTTGACATAATAAAACTGGATGATTTATAAAAAGACTGTTGTGTTTTCTCGACATAATAATGTGGCATATTATTTTAAGACAACACGATATTAGGTTTCAAATATAAAACAGACTTTCATTATGTAGGTATATAGAAAGTTAATATTTTGACAACAGGGTATAATGGGAAAGCACTAAGATAGAAGCTTTTTTGGAAAATCTATATATAATTCGCGCAGCTAAAGAATAATGGCAAACGATGGATAGAACCAAGGCGAAAAATGTAACTGAAATGGGGGGGGGCAATTAATGCAAACACTAAGGCCCTCCGCCTACGCAGCAACTAAAATCCGCCGGAACTTAAACTCCAGTATCTAGCTAATGTATTTCAATGGCGACTCGCTGAGGGTAAGACTGGAGTCTCTCAGTTTCAAAGTATCCGCAACTGAAATTCGATATTCTAGGCTCCCAGTCTCTCAGTTGCCAGTCATCCATTAAACAGTAGTACCAATATTAGTAGATTAGATGAAAAAATCATATTTTCTTACCAAATTTGGTAGCACTTCTAACAACGTCATGCCATAAACCATAACAAGATTACAAACCAAGACATCAAACGCATTTTTAATTTAAATTTTGTGGCAGAAGTCGAAAAACACCCCTGCCTGTATAATTACAAACTACCAGATTATTCCCGTAGAGATATTACGGAAAAGGCTTGGAATGAAGTAGGAATTTTGGAATCAGTTTATCGTAGTTCATGTGCAGCAACAAATAATCTGCAGTTTATATTTTTGTCTATACCTATAAGGATGTATCCAAAATCTTCATTTATTTTGTCTCCTGTATCTGTAATGTTGGTATAGAACCAAAGCCTCGGCATCACTTGACCCGCTCGAAGACATTATTTAATAAATATTCGATGGACAGGATAATAAACTAAAGAGAGTGATGTATTAGTAATTGCGTCAGCGTGCGTGTTGTCATATTTTTGGTACGATTTGCAACACCGGCATCGTGTACAAACAGCTGATGGCCCAGTTTGACAGTTTGAGGTTATGGTCACAGGCCAGTTTATGAGTTCCATCACCAGCCAGTTTGCGGGATTTCAGTTGCTGCGTCGGCGGAGGGCCTTAAAAGACCAGTTGTAATATGTGGCTCAGAAACCTACTGCATAACCAAAAACATGGAAATACTGCTGGGTTCATTTGAGCGTAATCTTCGAATCCAGGGAATACAAAATTAATAGGAACCGGCTTACCATACATGGTGTGGGTTTCGCAGGGTTGATATGAATTTTAAAAACTAACTAACACCATCTGTAAATTGTAGTCATATTTCAATGAAAACAAATACGTGTTACTGACAAAGTTTAGTGTGCGCCATTTATGGCGGATCTTAACAGCCTACCTCCACCCTTCGCCACTCCCAAACGGAAGCGGACTGAGTCCTAAAATTATTTATTTAATATTGACTATTGTTTCTAAACCAAATCATAACAAAACAACAAACTAGCTTCTGACAGACGAACTCAACTTACCTTGATGTCAAAGTTACACTTCCCCCGCTTGATGAGGGCGATCCACGAGGTGTTGGTGGGAATGGGCATGGTGCCGGTTAGGGGCAGAGCGCAGCCGGTATGGTCGTTGGTGTTTCCCGTCCTTACGTGGACGATGACTCCATAAGACTCGAACTCGTGATTCTGACCGAACTTTCCTTGCTGTAAACACACCAAACGAAATTTGTTAGGAGCACTTATAAGGTTCAGGCCATGACAAAGACACGGATAAGAAGCAGTGGCGAGGGGTGTAGGTAGGCTGTTAAGATCCGGCATAAATAGTGAATATTAATATCAGTCAAACGTATTTGTTTTTATTGAACTAAGACTACAATGAGTAGGTGAGTTTTTAAAATTCAATTAAGCCCTGCCTAATCCAAGCCATAGTAGATAATAGTAAAAAATATTCGTTTATCTATAAAATATCTAACATTATACCATTAAACCATACATAATTTTAGATAATTTATAGATATAAGAATATTTTTATCGATTATGGTTTGGTTAGGCAGGGCTTACTGAATTTAAAAAAAACACCATCTGTAGGTAATATGTATTCTTAATTTAACGAAAACAAATAAGTATCACTGAAAAAATGAGCACAATTTTTGTTGGATCGCCCATAGCATACCTAAAATATTATGCTTTGGTTTTGGCAGAGTTTAATTGATTTTTAATAACTAACCAGGATAATCTGTAAATTGTATTTGTAGTTCAATGAAAACAAATAAGTATGACTGAAAAAGTTTAGTGTGCACTATTCATGCCTAATCTTAAAAGCCTACCTCCACCCTTCGCCACTGATAAGAAGTCAGATAGCTAAATCAAACATGCTGTATTTTGACGTATTTATATAACGTTTTATCTACGTATCTTTCACGCAATTGTCGTGCAAGTTGTAAGATTGCATGTATGGATAAAAAAAAATTCAGCGACTTCTGAATTTTCACACGAACTTGCGCACGTGCAGTAAAACGATAGTGGCGAACCTGCCAGGAAAAATACGAACTACACCGCACAGCGTATTTTTGACGTTGGCCAATTATCACAACCTATCAAATAGCACCATACAATGACGACAACGCGTCTCGCTTACGCTAAAAAATGGTATTGGCGAGACAGTCAGCCATAGCAACCTTAAATTAACAGTCTGCAATATCAGCACTATTTAGTTTTAGAACAAAATATTTTTTTTAATTGGTACGCAACGAGTTCAAGTTTAGCTACAAAATATTAACACAAAATCGAGAGCATCATCAGTTAAGTTTATTCTCCCAATGTGTAGAATAAACATGACATATTATGAGTTGCTAACTGGGAGAGGAATATAGCTGATTTCAACAAAATTGCTTATTTATATATCGACATACATATTCCACTTTCGTGAAGTTCGATTAAGGAGGAACAAAGTTTTATAAATTCCTAAGATCGGGGAAAGGGACGCTCGGTGTACTTTTTGTAATTGGTATCGCGTTCAGGTGTTAACTGAAACGTTCATGGTTCGAGCCCAGTCGTGATCGCTCTGTTTTTCACGTTTCCGTGTTAAGGCTATACTTCAGCTGAGGCATGGTCTAAAAAGATCGTGACTAGGCGATACGCGGATTGCGGATCGCGGGTGCAAATGCAAAAGCCGAACAAAATATAATTTGTCATAAAAGTTCAACATGCGTCCTTTTTATGTTATGTTTATTATTATATTCGTAATAACAATAGTATATTCATTGACATGTTTTTTTTTAAGTACATACGTAAAGTTTTTTAGTCATCTTTACACGATTTAAGAATATTTTCACCCGACGCCATGACAAAACAAATCGACGTGCAGACGCCTCGACTATCGCTCTCCGAATGACAACGCGACCGTAATTTCGTTCTACACACAGTTGAAAATTATTTGCCGTTTCACTAGCTTCATGATATAACTCTGTGGCAGAGCATACGATTACAGGTCAAAAAGTTGGCGATTCGTGCGCACCCGTGGGTGTATTTTAGTTTTTCGAACTGACTTTGGCGCTTCTTCGTTAGTTATCAGCCGGTTCATTCTACCGGCAATTTTGCTGTAGGTACCACAGGTAAAAAAAATACTTCAAGAACTGTGGACATTAAGTGTTTGTTTTTAAACTTTAATTTGTCAATTTATAGTAGGTTTACTCCTCTTAATAGATTAGTATTTCAACATTTTTTTAGCTTCACTCTGAAATACCTATTTAGTCTCTATATGAAAGGGTTTTCTTCACTGTCTCTATATATAAACACAAATTTCTCTTTCATCAAAACTGTTCAACAAATTGGTTTTCAAATTCAAACTAAACATTTTCTAGGTCAATCAACATGATCAAATCACAGAGAATAAGTAAAATGAGAATATAGAATAAAAGATAATTTAATGGTCCCAATAACAGACGGACACAAAAAGCATAACAATCAGTTATAAAGAATAATATATTGGAGAGTTATTGAAAGAGGCAAGAGAAAAAAACAATCCCACTCGATCACTGTGAAGGTCCATGGTTCTGTAGAGTCAAGAAACCGGACAATAGTAACTACATGCCTAGACACGTGTCCGGAAATGTGTCCGTATGCAGTTCGCCGTATCACACTTCACCGTGAAATGTTGTATCGGAAATATATGGTCGTATATTAAAGACCGTCCAACCTTTTTGAGTCGTATAGTACTGAGATAAAATTCATGTAAATTCAATAAAACACTTACAAAACACGTAATAAAAACTACCAAAATATTAGAGAAAAACAGTAGAAAATAAGTATATAGTTAAATTAGAAATACAAAATATCAAATCGAACATATCAAATTTAATATCTGATAACAATAATGATAGATGATAGCGTTATTATCAGATATTTGAAACCAATCAATATCAAATTAATTTTCATATAGAATATAATAAAATTGGAAGATTATTACCTGAAATGCTCCACGAACAACGCGTACTTTTTACAACTCGGTGCTATAGAGATGACCGAATAGTCATCTGTTTCCGATAAGAAAGCTCACGGCGAACTGTAGTTACTACATACGTTAAAGTGCCCACCACCACCCGTCATATATGCACAACCGTGGATATGCACGGCCGCTTTCTATGACGCTTTAAACGTGTCTGAAAGAAGTGATTTTAAGTGAAATGTAATACGCTCAATTTACATGTAACCGTCTAGACACGTCGTCTTTTATTTTTCACATAATTACTTTGTTAAAACCGCATCAGCGCATAGAATTAAGATTGTCCTGATTTCTACAGCCTGCGGCACCATAGCGTATGATTTGATAACAACTGGTTTAATAGTCCATTTTTTTTTAATATGGGAGAGGCCTCTTGACAATGTTGATATAGATAAGATTACAATTACAACCTATACTCACCTCAGTTTTATTAGACTGCCAATTCCCATCTGAGTCAATATACGTCACGTTGAGGAAGGCAGTTGTGAACCTGTCGAGGTTCATCGTCGAGGGCGCATCTGGAGTGTAGCCATATTCCGCCATACCGCCGGCCCAGTCTCCGAGAGCGACCCTCGAAGTACCGCTGACCTCCGCCCAAGCCCCACTCGCGGCGGCCAACATTGCCCACCAAACTATTAACTCCATCTTGCGACAGTTAAATCACTTCAGTCACAATATCAATAAAATCACCCAGTTCTTAGACCGGTTAATTAGGGCCGCAGGAGATTTTTTTTATTATAATGTGATATACCTTATCAATTTAAAAAGAATTTCACTTTATATTGTTATAACGTTAATTTTTGGCAATATTTGTAATTGAATCACTTTATTTTAGTTAATATTTTCATCATCAAAATATATTAAACAAAATAATTCATTTCTTTTTAAAAATATTGTCACTTTTTCTGTGAATAATTTATTTTTAATTATTCGGTTGCCTCACTATATCCAAGTATAGTCTTCATTCTATGCAGAACGAAGTGTCAAATTAATAAACTTAGCCGATTTTGAGGTTACGTTACGTTAAAACCGCGCAGCTTTAAATGAACAATACATACACTCTGTAGATAATTAAACACTGATCTGTGTGGAAGCCAGACACAAATTTAACACAATACAGATCTAATATAATAATCTTCGTCGAATTCACACTTAATATCTGAGGCGATAATCTTCGGCGTTATCTTTAGCACAAACTATTGTCTTTTTGACGAGTAGTTATCAGTTTTTCCACGACGATAAGATCCAAGAGTCGTCTCCGCGCCGTGCTGATTCTTCCTGCGCTGTATCTGAAGACCAGAGTTTTCCGAGTGAGCCTTCCAGACGGTCGAGCGCATTTTGTTGAAACTCATCTGCAAACAAAGCGAGAAAACTCTTTTAATTTAAATTATTATTTATCAGCGAGGATGTGACATGTATGTAGGTCTTGTTGATAAAGAGAACAACGGTTTCGGAATGTGTACTTACACTGTATAATATTAATTTATTGCGACCATTGCAAACAGCTGAAATATGCGCAAATATTATGGAAGTGTGGTGACTGTTGAAAAATAAATATTACAATACTAGATTACACTTGCAAGATGAATGAGGCAATTATCTAGAAACTATCTAAATTTAGCTTCATAGACAGAGATATAAATATGTTGTCACAATAATTAGAGGTGGGAAAACTGGTCGATTGTTAAGACTAAGTATACTTACTACCAGTATAAAAAAATACTTAGTATCGAAACTTGTAAAAACTAGTATTTGGGATATTATCTATATACTTATATGAAGTGTTTGGCGTACTTGACTTTTTAGAAGCCATTTTTACACAAATTGTTTATTTAATTATTATCAATTTACACAATCACGTATAAAATTTGAATTCAGTTTATAAAACTATAAAACAAAAAAATCGTGAAACTCGACATAACGAAACCAGATAAACACGTAAATACTTCAACAGAAATAAATCAGAACTCGAGCTCTAGTACCTATTCCGGGACTCGAGACTGGCGTAAACTCGATATAAGTCTCATACTCAACTGGAACTAAAACTAACTCCACATTATTACTATAAAACGAACATGTCACTATTTATATCCTTCACTATACCAACTTTACAACTGGGGAGAAAGGGAGAGCAATGACAGTTGAGTATATCACGGCTAGACATACGTGTATTATATACTATCTCACTTGCGCGAATTTAATGTCAATCGTATTGAAAGTCAAACAATAGTACCAACTAGCGAGTCGCGGCGATGATGTCATCGCATGCGTTCGAACTTCGAACAAGTTTCTTGGAACAAGTTTATTGGGCCACACGTACTGAGTATGGGTGGTACATGCCGAGACTTGAATACGCAAACTGGTGACAGTATTTCTAACTCACCTCTAGTCACAATAATCACAATGCATCGATTTTACTTTTATACCAATGCATATCCCTTACCCATCGTTCGCTACACACGAAAAACGACCTCTTATTTCAAAGATTGGGTCAACAACACCCATATTTTTTACATTACCTACTATGTGAAACCTATCCATGAAGAATCGATTATAGCGGAACAACTTAACCTTGAAATTGCGCAGATTGCGATTTAATCTACTGCGCACGAATTACATCATAGGGTAATTTTAATTACCTACCGTTATGATTTCCGACTGCTCTTACATGAATCCTACTGCATGGCTTTCTCGCGCTCGGCGTCGCTTTAACTTTGTCATATTTTCTGTTAAAACTATCGAACTTCACGCTTATGTGGTATGTATATAGTATACGTTTCAGATCGATAGCATAATTTACAAAAAAGGTTATTTATTTAAGAACAGTGTATGAAGAACCGAACCGCCCCCTAATTTCCCGCAATATCAACGATGTATTTGCGTTATTATAACCAGTTCTTTTTCGATTCGAATGTCATGTTTTGAACGTCTTGAATTCGTTATTTGTTATGTATTGAATAAACAAAATATAAATAACACTTGAAACTTAAAAACCAGGGAACTCAGAAATAATGGGAACTGAAATACCTAACGGGTGTGAAGAAGCAGACAACCGATTTAGAGTGAGGAAGTCTACGGGATAAACTTAAACAGATGTCAAGAATACGTCATACGTCTCTCGGTTTATGCCCTGACGCTCATTTAATATTGGTGTATTGAAGGTTGCAATACACACTATTGCGCGTCTATAATGCATGGTTCATTTTCGTAGGACACTCACACAATCAAAATCCTGCGTCAATATGTACTGTATTGGGAAGCCTATCGGAATTATATTTATTGATACCTATACATGCAACCTACACTGTTTCTGGGAAAAACATTTACTAAAACTAATGTCATATTTATAAATGTGGTATAAAAATCAAATTGAGTGATTATTATACACATACTACTAAATTAGGCAAACTAATCCAAGAATGATCCCTAGAATCGATAATTTTGAACACATTGTACTACCGACTATTTTCATTTTTCCAAAGGAGACGAACCGTACTGATGGCATGGTAAAAATTATCGCATTTCCAATCGATCCGTGCTCCGGTCTTACTTTTATTGAAGAACTCAGAACAATTTTTGTTTAGTTTTCATTATTTTTTATTACATCAATAAAAAAAATGAACACTAATATTTCCTGGCAACATCGATTTTATATATCTTTGGACCCCTAGAACCTATATCAATTATCAGAATGCAATCCGCATATTATGTATACGAAAAGGCTATGGGAGCCTGGACTAGCGACGGCGTATTGCCTATGGACGTCACAGACCCACCGGTGCAATCGCATTAATAGGAATAATAAATAGCAAAATGAATAACGATTAATTAGGCATTTGAATTAATTTACAATTCGCCCGATTATTGCGGTGCTGTTGCCATCATTAAAAATGTATATTATCGTGCTTCTTTGTTCCCAGTGCATCTGCAAGGCGACATGATGGCGATGACTCTGACCTCGGGGCTGAATGAATATTGCTTCAAATGCACAATACTATTTTAAAACAGTGACAAAGCATTATACTATTATTAAACCTATAATATAACCTATATAGTATTACTTATATTACATTGTGAAAGAATAATAATATTAACATTTGCCAGTTTGACATTTTAATAATACAAAACAATGCCGTAAGTAAACTTGATTATCACCAAAATATTGTATGTAAAAAACATTAGTCGCTATCAACCCCTTCTTATATTAATTTCTCAATTGAATATCGTTCCTCGCATACCTCGCAATAGACACCATAAAACTACCAAAATAAAAACGCCATCCGTCATGTAATATTAAAATAGACATGAAATAATAAACAACCATAAAAACAATTCTGTGTTTATTAATCAATTAAGTAGGTATCGGTATAAAAAAACTATACTTAGTAAGTAGTTGAACGTAATACAAAATTAAAATATAATTGGAATAAGGAACAACTACAATGAATAAATAACAATGAAAAACCTTTCCATCAAGAATTATGAGTTACAAAATTTAAATATCGCATATTATTATTCAGAGGGTTGGAGCAGACCCTTTTTTGAGTTGCACTGCTCTGGGACCTTATACTTCCTCCAGCTCCGCTCTAGGGTCTGCTCCGCTCCGGTATTATGTAAGTATTATATTATTATGTATACAAATGTTAACAAATAAGTAGTTTTGATGTAAGGTTTATTATTCGTCTTTTTCTTTACCTATTAATTTTATTAAATAAAATTCCGACAGCAAATCAACTTTGTATCTGCCTCTTCTGTCAAAAAAGTGAGGTTATTTATCACTCGGCAATGTTGCCGCATTTTAAATAATTCCAGTGTTGTCAAGTGTCAAATATAATAATTTAATTAGATTTCAAGACGAAAATTTTATAATCAAAAACATCCGAGCAATGGAGCACTAAAAATTTTTGGTGCTCCGATCCGATCCAACGCTCAGGTATTATTAACTATGTACCTACACTGCAAAAAATGATAGCATTAGCCGCTGTTCAACTACGTATAATATTAATTTAATAGAGCTTATTTTAATTTAAATAAATGTTATCATTGTTATCAAAGTGACGAAAGTTTGAAGACAATATTAATATGTCTGTAAAATAAAAATATCGCTGATACGATTTTATTTACAATCCAAAAAGTAGTTGCAACGATAATCTATTTAAATAAATAAATAAAGATTGTTTAATCTATTACGATTATTACAACTAGTACACTTGACAATTATCTAGGTAGGTACTGCAAACATTAATGAAAACAACAAAGGATTTAATCCTAATCCAAATAAAAGGTGCTATGGATTATTTATGATTGTTGAAAATCTACGTACTTTTGTATGTATCAGTTGTTGATCGACATATTGTATGTATTAAGTGCGATAGATTGATTAATTATTAATGATAAGATATAACAACTTTACTAATCTTTCTATGAATATTCACAGAGATCCACCGCGTGAAAATTATTATTTCTTGGTCAAGTTCATTATTAAATTGACGTTTCTGTTACTCTACTACTCCAGTAAAATATGCGACAAATAAGACTCCAAGTTACGAAGCTATAAAACTCGTACGAGCAGTCCTGTATCATCGTCTATGTTGGCCAATCTTCGGCTTTAGTGGTTGAACCGAAAGCGAATGAGGGAAAGTAAGGAACAGGACATATTATTATGTATACTTACACAAAAATAAATAAAAAGAATAAACAAGGTGATTCATAAATATATACACATGTTTTATGAATTGAAATAAAAGACAATAATGAATTATATACTTAGCACGCTATCAATCAACAATGAATGAATGAACGATAAAAAATCATTAAAATCAATCATCATTAATTATTATATTTTAAGAAACAACACTTCCTAGCTTCACATAATGCATAAAAAAATCAGCATGTACCAAATATCAAATGATTTTTTATAAATTAAAATGTAATTATATATACAATTCGGTATATTTAGACAGAAATCAATTTTGTATACAGTGGAGTAAGTTTCATCATTTAGCGGATTTTGACAAACAGCGGTATTTGAATTTGAAACTAAACTTATCTACCTATATATTTTTTTTAAACATTCTGTAGCGAAGGGCACGATTCTATCGAACGTCTAACGAGTTGTCAGTCATATTATGTATAAGGTATTTTATATAGAGGTAGCAGTGTTGCCAACCGTACTATAATTATAGTATGTGTACTATAATTTTGGTCCGCGTACTATGTACGATATAAAACAGATATAGTACGCCCAAAATTAGTATTTTTAATTTTAAATATCGGAAAAAATATGTAAAAAGTACTAAAATTTCGATATTTCCGTTTGATAAATTGGCGCAAAGTACTATAATTTCGGAATGAAGTTTGGAGAACTTGGAAAAAAAATGCTCGAAAAACGAAAAAAAAATCCTTGACTGGTTTAAAATGAAATTTCTTGTAATTGTAAGTTGTAATCATTTTTGGTCGGAAGAGGTACCTAAATAAAAAAGGGGTCTCGGAGTTTTTCAAATTCTCCGTTATTTTTTCCTGAGAAACAAAAAACCTATACATTTTCAACAGATGACAACGCGTACTATATTTTCCCCGAAATACTATAATTTTGGAGGCTCAGTACTATAATTCCACTTTGAATAGATGGCAACACTGAGAGGTAGACAAAATCAATTTTGTATACTTGTCACATTGACTGCTGACTAGATAATTACTAATTAATTCTTCTTCTTCCACCCTGTCACGACCCAATAGTGGGGCATATGGCAAGCACAATTTCGCGCCACTTCCCTCGGTCCATCGCCAACTCTTGCACCTTCCGCCATGTCAGATCTGCAGCACGTGGGTCGCTCTTGTAGCACCGCTGCAGGGTGAGGGAGGGCCGGCCACGGCGACGGAACCCTTGAGGCTGTGCCACAAGGGTACGAAGTGTCGCACTCTTTGGCGGCATCCGGAATACGTGTCCCAGCCACGTAATTACGACATTTGGTCCTCACAGAATTAAAGCCTTGACCTCCATGCGACTCCAAGTTGGTTGAATGCAGACCCGCCATACCCATGCGGATTCCAAGCTCACTAGAAATACCACTATCGTCGGCAACCGTGGCACCCAAGTATTTGAACCTGGACACTAGCTCGACGGGCAGACCGGAAACCGGCTGAGGAGTGTCGGTGTCGATGCATGTAGCACTGCACATGGATTTGGTCTTAGCCACATTCAGGTGAAGACCCACACGTTTCGAGTTCGCGGCGAGCCTGTTCACAGTTACCTCCAACCGTTCGATCGTCGAGTCAAACACGACTGCGTCATCTGCATACTCCAAGTCGCAGAGTCTTTCTTCGCATAGATCGGTTGTGTCCTCATGATGTAGGCGTATCCCACTGTCGGGGCGAACCGTCTTACGCATTATGAAATCCATCATGATGATAAAAAGAAAGGGCGCAAGTACACATCCTTGCTTGACTCCTGACGTGATTTCAAAGAGGTCAGAGGAGGTTCCAGCTGCTCTCACGCGACACTCTGTATTGGTGTGTACAGTTTCCGTGGGACAGCATATCCTAGCAGAATTTGCCACAGAGATTCACGATGAGGGCTGTCAAATGCCTTTTCATAGTCCACGAAGCAGCAGATATATTCATCTCTTGATACTGTTGAAGGAGGCATCGGAGCATCACCTGTTTCCCACTTCGCTGCAACACGGCCGGTAAGATTGCCGAACGCCGAACATAACCGATATCCCACAAATAAATAATTCCACTCTAGCAAATTAGCTATCAATTGTTAGTCATTTCATTATTCCATTATCCATGGAACATGGGTAGATCGAAAAGCTGAATTTCCAAAAACCAATAACATTTTAAAACTTTATAATGTTTGAGTACCAATGAGTAATAATTGCGGATACGAAAACTCTCTTCTAAACCAGATGTTGTAGAATCGTTTAATCGGTAATTGTATTAATCATTAACTGTGGGTTAATGTAGTTGTCGTGGAAAGTATATTAAATTTATGGTGTTTTCTGTTGTATACAAAAGTCCAGTGAAATGTAAATATTATATTAAAAAAAATGTATTAAAAAATTTAATGCCCAGAGAATGTTATCTCGATTTATATCGCTCGATAATATTCGTTGCATGTGAAACGTGATCAACCTGCCTACTCTCTCGCGGGATATACCTAATATTATGATGAAAAGTTTTTTTTTAAATACTAAAAATTGGACACATTTTAGTTGCATTGGTACTTATACAAATCTGTTTCAGCTCAAACACTTTTGCCAGTGTTCTTCTCGGCATCCCATCCACTTTTATCAATGCTGCGTTAATAATAATTAATAATACATGTGTGTCAATGTCCTATAAATGGCAATTGTTATCAGTTAACGTCAAAAATATTATTTATGTCCGTTAAATAGATCTTTCTATTGACATAGTGAGTGCATTACTTATTTATGTGAATAATTAAACAAATCGACGCAGCAGACCGTCATGTGTCTGTCATCTCCGTTACGCCGAAAACGGTATGACTAATGTGTGAGAAAAATACAAATTGTTGGCGGCTACCTAATTTTACGATTCCTACTGAAAACGTGAATCAAATCTAATGAGGTTACTCACATCGAGACACCGCTGTACACAATAATATAGAATTCTTTTACATTCTTCTTTCGGAAAATTATTTCAAACGGTAGAAAACACAAGATCATCAACGAAAGAACTCCAATTAGGTGCCGTTTCATTTTATAATGACTACAAGACATCTGCTCACTTTCACTTTTATTGTGTGCTTACTTTGGTCTGTTGATTACCTATACTTAATACTATACAGATACTATCTTGCTTTTATATCAATATGGATAATAGAACAACGATTATTAGGTAAAGTTTCACTAGAATTGCAGTATTTTTATACAAGATAAACGATTTTGATTTTTTGATAGTACCTACCTACATAGATTGCACCACAGAAAACTCACCGGTTACAATTAGTAGGGAAAGGTAAACCGATAGAGTTGAGTGGCCGAACACTCTTGTCTCCAGGCATCCTATAAACATTAAATAATAATACAATAGCAGTGACGTCTGCCCTTAAGGCGATACATCAGTGAAACGGCAAATAATTTTCAACTATAGGCGCGACGAAATTTTGGACTGCCATTCGGAGAGAGAACGTCGAGCTGGGAACACGTCAACTTGTTTCGTGATGGCGAGGGGGGTATTAATTCTTAAATCGTGTAAAGATGACTAAAAACGTTACCCATTTACTTTAAAAAATAACATGTGTATGAATATATTATTATTGTTACTAATAGAACATTAAATGGACGCATTTTGGATTTATATGACAAATTATATTTCGTTTGGCATGCTTCATTTGCACCCGCGACCTGCAATCCGCGCATCGCCTAGTCACGATCTTTTTAGACCGAGAATTTTTAGAATGACGCCCCCATTATGTTTTTGTTCCAAGTTCGTTATGTACATACTTCTTTAATATTTCCTAATTTATTTTCGCCAAACAAAAAAATACATCAAAAAATCTTTGAATTTACTTACACGCCATATATTGATAATTAGATAATTTCCACGAAACCTACTAACAGTGGTGGTTTTAGGTTCGTTGAGGTATTTGAGGCTGTGACAGTTTTGGAGCATGTCGTATGTAAGCATACCAAACCATAAGCAAACCAGTCGTATGTAAGCATCGAAAGTGCGAATAGTATTTTATGACATCGAACCATCTTTAGTAGAGAAACCAGAATGAGAATAACATTATTAAACATATGAAATTGTATACCGACCACTAGTTACATCAGCAATTCCAACACCTCCAAGTAGACAAAAGCACCGACTCTTTTTAAGATTTTTAGTCTCATAGTAAATAGTGTATTAGCGCCGCAGGCGAAAATGTTGATGAGATAGTTATTTTATCATACTTTTCGCCCAAAAATATTTGGCAGGCCAATAAACACACTTAACATTAAATAGTATAAAGTCATAAACCATTTATATGCTGTAATTATAACGTTATGGTGAAAATTTTTAACGCATTAACAGAAACAAAATGAGCAATGCGTAGTAGGCGGTGACCTCCATTACTGACAACTGGATTCATCTAGAAAAAAATAATGTTAAAAAAGGTCACGTTAATTTTTTTGAAGTTATACTTCTTTTGGCGTTTGGGAAATCAGATCTGAGTGTAACACATAATTTATTTTTTCATACAAAAAAACGCACTCGATTGGATTCGAACCACAGATTGTTCGGTTATCAGCCGAACGCACTACCTTTACGCCACAGTATGATACTACAATCGTGACGCTTATACAGTATAATATTATAGTTTAGAATTGTTCCATTGCCTAGGCAGCGAATTTATTATTATCGGCCATTTGCAATTCCTTACGTAAACAAACGATTAAACGTCAGAGTGACAGTTGGTACTTTAAAAATAAAAACAAGGAGAAAGCATTATATTATTTAGTAATATAAGTTCAACTGTATAGAAATAAACCAACGGCGTTTCAATAAGTGGTCCTTTTACTTGAGAGTGTAATTTAACAAGATAATTAGGAGCTAGTCAAAGAATGTAATTTATCACAAGTTTTGTTACGCCAAAGAAGTATAACTTCTAACGCGCGTACATAAGTACACATACCAATTTTTTTAACTCTTATTACCTAATCAGTTGATAGCTTGTGCGAATTCTCGCGGAGACCCATACGCGCCTTGCGGAGCCCGTTTGGGAATCACTGAGTTACACATTAATTTGGGTTTAAAATATACAATCTCAAAATAAAACCAATAAACATTTTAAGATTTTTATCATTCTTTCCGTGTACGCTTCATTTGTTATTTAATATTTTAATGTTATTTTTATCGTTTCCTCCTACAGCAAAGATTATGTTTGGCTATGTTACGCACGAAGAGACAAGGTCGATCGTCGATCACAACGAACGAGGAAATGATCTGATCTTTTTACACAAAATTGTAAAACACAAACCGTGTGATACTGGCTTTAAAAAAATGTTATTGGTCTTAAGCATCCTCCAGACGTTCCAATTTGGTTGACCGGCATATAGCATATCGCAGAGACTCCTTTACTTTCGACTGTATGGCTATTTATTATCCATGGCTCTATCCGGTCTCTATCTATATCTATCTCTCTTTCTTATAGGTATGCTTACATTTTTTTTTTTTCCGACCATGTCCGATCCTAATAGGATCATATGGGCCTCCACAGGGTAGAGGTTTGTATTAACAGATTTTGTTTTTTACGAGAAATGGATGTCAGCCACTTGCTCAACCTATTAGGTCCATACCCTGACTCACACACAAATTGAAATGCTTACATACTGTAACTTAAAATTTAGAAAGGATCTTTATTTAGCTACACATTTTTTTCTGACTTATACGCGGCATAAATGGAAACTCTGCCATTCGTGGTGGTGTTGGCTTGTGTGTCTCTGATAATTATCTTAGGAATCGAGGGCATCCGTTGTCTGTTCTCCCAAGGTGCAGAACTAACCTATCATTAGTAATGCCAATTGGGAGGGCAATAACTATATTTAATGAAATCGCTTCGGATATTGGATATATTCCACTAACGTGAGGGTGAATTTAGGTGGACGTTGTTTTATCAGTTTTTAAGATAGGGTCTATCAACCTAGATCACTCTGTGTGCTTCCATCTACTTTTATTTTTGTTATTTTATTTCTTATTGTATTATTAACTCACATTGCTCTGTACTTTCATTTGAAAAATTGTTAACACTTATTTTATGTCATGTTGTGAACGTTTTAAATTTATAAATTGTTATGTACAATAAATAAATTTGAATTTGAATTGAAAAATAAATTTGAACATTTCAATGTATGGTCATCCCAACCAAATCGGGTCATGATGTTTCATTCTGTCAGTTAATTCTTGCTTCTTGACAGATTTCACGAAAACCATACAATATTGATCGGAAAAATAAAAAAATAGATCGCTACGACCCTAAAAGAAAATAACAAATGGAACGAAAGAAGATAGCTATTACGCATACCGACATTTACTCCCGCCATATTATTAGAAATGATCCCGACAGACGGAAAACTATCCAACAATGCTACAGACGTTCCGATTTGGTTGGAAACCTGGACAATTGAATGGGTCAGCCATCACGCGTCCGTCGTTAGTCCACGTTACGCAATGACATTAATATGGACGAATCAAGTGGGAAAAAAATGACTCACTTTTTTGTCGGGTCTGCCGAATGGCATAATCTGTTCTAAAGTCATTACAATAAAGGTGATATTGCTATAAATTCCCGATGCTTTTTGTCGGTCTGCCGAATGGTTCGGTTCGAACGGGTTCGCTCAAATGAACATTGACACTAGAAACACTGCTCTAACGCCATTACAATAAAGGAGATATTGCTATAAATTCCCGATGCGTGATATCGCATAATGGAAATTGCGTGACGTCTACCTATACATGTGCGAATGTCGCTATGGCCGAATTTACTTGCTAGCTACTGTATTGAGTACGTTGTCCATTAATAATGTCATTGACGTTACGTTACCCACTATGCTTACAGACGTTCTGTTACTAACCAAATTAGCTCAATGGTCGAAATCGGAACATCTCGAGGGCTAATTACACTATTATGCAGTTGATACATATGGCAATCAAAGAACATGCTGGTCGAAACTAGTTGGCATATCGATTACTATCATATATACCTACGATACACAATATGATTACAAAAACTATTGATATGATTGCTGCTGTGTTTGCACCTATCAGATTACAGTTATATAGAGCAGTGCTCCGCAACGGGTGCCGGCCGAAATCCCGAAAGCCTAAATCCCGAAAGCCGAAATCCCGAATACCGAAATCCCGAACGCTGAAATCCCGAATGGCCGGAATCCCGAAGGCCGAAATCCCGAAATATAAAAAAACACAAACATCAATAATTGCGCAATCTGCAAAACCCATTTACCGCAAAAAATGGGTTTTTGTCTCCCTAGCAAGAATTGCGCAATTCGAGATTGCGCAATTTATTTTTGATGTTTATATATTTTTATTTTTCGTTTTTTTATATTTCCAGAAAAAATGGGCTTTTTGTCTCTCTTGTAAAAATTGCGGAATTATTGATGTTTGTATTTTTCGGGATTTCGGCCTTCGGGATTCCGGCCATTCGGGATTTCAGCCATTCGGGATTTCAGCGTTCGGAATTTCGGTATTCGGGATTTCGGCTTTCGGGATTTAGGCTTTCGGGATTTCGGCCATTCGGGATTTCATCCATTGGGGATTTCAGCATTCGGGATTTCGGCCTTCGGGATTCCGGCCTTCGGGATTTCGACCCAAACCCCTCCGCAACCAGTGTGCCGCGGAGCATTGCTTCAAAAAAAAAATACAAATAATTTTGTTATTATACCATACTTACTTAACCCTTTAGAGCGCAAATTAATTTTTTCGCATTTTTCTTGAATAACTGATATTATATTCTTTCGTGACGTATAATAATAAGTATGTAATAATATAATATGTATCAATAATTATTTTAGTTATAGGTATTTTGTTTTTTAGTCATCATTTTGATTTTTTTTCTATGGTTCCATTTGTAACCGTTGAACGTTTAGGGAATTGACGTCTTTTGAATTGGTAATACTATTTATTCATATAAGATTGAAACTAAATACACAATAAATACATTTATAAATATTAAAAAAATATTACAATCGTTTTTTGCTTTGATCATTGTGGTATGGGCCAAAACATTCAATGCATAAGATGATTTTACATTTTATTGACGCAATTCGACGTTGTCGAGTGGAAAAGATCAATATTATATTATAACTATATTATATGTCATCATCATCATTAGTCTGAATCTATTCACTGCTGGATGAAGGCCTCTCTAAGCTGATTTCACTTCTCTCGGTCCTGTGCGTTGAGTTGCCACGTACTTATACTATATTATAGAGTATGTACGAACTAAATATTGATCAATAATTAATAATCGCCAGCGGAACCAGCTGGCGATGGCCAGTTGTCTCGCTAGATTGAATCCAGTTTAGCGTCCTAACCACATAGTGATGGATTTCAATATAACTATGAAATAAATCTACTTTAAGGCTTTTCCTTGCTGTATGTAATAGGTACGTCATGGACCTAGCGGTATTACAGAATGATGCGATTTGCGCAACGATGATCTATTCTTCGAGCGACGTGCCTGTCTATCTTCACTTTAAGATCTTGACACATATTATTATGTCCGTCACTTTTTTTGTTCCGGATCTCTCCATACCGCGTTGAGTCACTCTTATATTTTACACGTTTTGAATGTATAGTTTGCACCCGTATTTCACTTAGTATAATTATTTTAATTTGAGAAGTCGCACCCCCGCCCGATAATCAGAATACTTTTAATTCAAACTATATACATATTGACAATCACCAAGGATGCTTTATCAAATTCTATAAATCTGCGATTGAGTCTATAAGAAAACTGTATTGTTAATTATATTAAGTGGGGGGAAACTGAGAAAAAGAGACAGTTGGTAAATTTCCAAATTAAAATTGAGTAGAGGCTATACTTACAGACATGACAGATATAAATCGTATCGTGAAGTTCGCGCAAATTAAATCGAGCAACATTGGAACCACTTTATGCCCTCACTTTCAGCCCCCTGCTATACCCCCCCCCCTCCACGATACCGTGCCACTGCCATAGAATAACAGATTGATGATCCGAGTGTCAACGTCGTATTATTTATCAAAAGCGTAGGTACTTTCTATTAGCAGCGGCGTAACATCCCTCTGGCATGGAGGTTAGCAGTTCTTAGATAATATTAAAAACGACAACTTTGTAACCAATCGGTCGATCGATCGATACATAATATTATATTATGGTTTGTATTATTATCAACCAACAAATTTAATGTATACGTATCAATCACCGGTTTATATTATCTAAGGTTCATCGTACGAAATTATAACTTCCTATCAGATTATAATAGGTACTTAGCCCTTTCGAGACATAAAGTGGCAAGATATACCTAACGATAATCAGACCCTTGTAAGATAAGATTACAGTTACTTGCAATGAAGATCTATTAGATATTTTTGTAAATCATTTTAGTTTTTAGTAATAACACTCGCCCATTTTCGCTGATATGCTAAATTCGTAGACTTTTGGGAGTAGTTGTAGGTTGACATGGGGTAATTCGGGACGCAGGAAAATGAAGAATTCGAATGACAACGAACACACTACATGACTACACTCCGTGAACTATCTTAACGAAAAAATGGATGAAATAAAATCAACGGAGATTTTTTGTAAAGCGTTCTTTGATTTGCAATTTTTTTTATAAATCATTATGATTCATCACCGTGCAACTTCGTAAATCATGAAAAGTTAGTTGCTCACAGAAAAACGAATTTCAAATTTACTATTCTTACCACAATGTGGTAAGTATTGAATTCTTCCCACACATATAGTCATGTCAAAGTGATATGCAAAATTGGCTCCAAACTCAAAAAATTCCATTTACAAGTAGTGACTAAACAATAATTAGTGGAAGAAAATACAGCAATGGTTACAGCTGAATAGTGGTCAGTATATGTAGTCATGAAAAGATGTGTGAAAATAATTATACGGACACGGAGAAAGTCATAGACGATCTGCCAAGGTGACAAATTTTATAATTACTTAATTGATTTGATCTTGAATCTGCTAGATGTGCCAGTGACATCTCAATAGATGGGGTGTTTTTTTATTGTTTTATATTGATTTTGATAGTTTTGTGTATGCATATTTCCCGTTTCTTATTATCTCCTCAAACACTTTCACCTATCAATTCCGATGATTGCCAAACGTCCGATAATGGCCGATGTATCAAGACTATTCATTTGACTCTACAGCTCTTTAAAAGCACCGCTGTATTCTTTAAAAGCACCGCTGTATCACTGCCTCTTGGTTCTAATAATCAGATACCTACTATTCGTCAATGGCGAAAGGGTGGCTTTTGGAAAGAGGTAGGCTGTGGAGATCTAAGAAAAAGAGCACACTTGTCACGTATCCTTACGAGAAATAAGAATATACTACTAATGAATAGGTTCACACTAATGACAACGACGACACACTAATTCAATGAAACTTCAAAAACTTACTTACGACATAAAATTGAGCGACGAGTTTAAAATACGTATTTTTAATTTATAGACAACAAAAATCATTAGATAAAATTTATTTTTATTTTTAAAAACAATTTATATTTATTACTAATTACTAATTATTATGGATACAGTCATGATAACAATATTATGCGCGAAGGTTTTAGGCTCTGCGATAGGAGCCTACCATATTTTTTCATATAATTCAATAGACTGACTGAGGTTACGTGACGTAAAGTCATACACAATACGAAAAATATCACAATTTCTTGACAAATAATCCGACATTTATTTACGTCAAGACAGATGGCACGCTGTGGTATATTTTTCTAAACCTTTCCAGATTGATTTGTAATCTGTATAATTCCTACATATAGGTACAACATCTGTTGTTGGCAAATTTAATTATTTTTATAGAATATAAAATAAATAATTAATATGTCAACATGCAATTAAAAAATATTTTTCTTAAGAAGGTAGGCTTTAAATAATCGCCTAGTATGGAGTCTTCGCCACTGCTATTCGTAATATTATCACCAGGTTCAATAAACCCTAAGAGAAATATCACACGAGAATTTCTGTATAAGCTCGTTCAATTAAATAAACATAATTACTAATCACAAATCCTTATTGTAAGCATTAAACGAATTAGCAGATGTAGGCGACCAACTAGAAACTGCAGTTTATAAAAGGTCACCGGGGTCACACTTCCGTAGATAAAATGCAAGTGTTATCGCTGACATTTTGTCAATAAAAATAATATCTAAAACAGATAAAATGGGTTATAATAAATATATACCTACATAGTTAAATAGTTCAGTCGATGCAAAACATGAAATTCTGTTATAGTGTTTTTGTCCCTCATTTGACACCCACGATGGCCGAGCGGATAACGTGTCGGCCTGTAACGAGGTGGGTACCGAGTTTGAATCTCGGGTGTGGCGCAAAAAAAACACATGTCGATACCTCAATTCTAAAGTGTAACAACTCAAAAAGCATAATTCTGAGATAATTAGGAAACAGGATTTTGGGCAGGTTTAATTTTCTACTGTTACTCGTATATCTAATTTTTGTAGATTTTAATGAAATTCTAAGATTACATAAAAATATATTTATATACATAATATTATTATGTAGTATGTTTTTCTAATATTAATAATGGAAGTTTTCATAGGTTTCCACAGGATTGTCGTATAATTCTATCGAATATAGAAAGCAAAATCGTGTCCGGAAAATTGTACGTATGCAGTTCACCGTGAAATATTGTATCGGAAATATATGGTCGTAAATAAAAGAGCGTCCAACATCTTTGGGTCGTATAGTACTAAGATAAAATTTAGGTCTAAATAAAACACGGTTCTTGACGTTTTACAGGAAGTCAGCGGCAAACAAATTTTGAAAATAGCCGATACACTGAATTATTTGTTAGCTTAGGTTAGGTTTCCTTTCTTAAATCCATGAATTTTGCCAAGATCGGCTATGAAAATTGGCGCGGTTCCCGCCTGGCTTCCCGTAAATCAACGTGTACCTAAAACACGTATAAATACGTAATAAAAACTACCGAAATACAAGGTACAAATACAAAATAGGTATGTAATTAAATTAGAAATACAGAACGCGTAATTTTTTCATCTCGGTCCTATATAATATAATATACTATACAACCATACAGTCATCTCTTTCCGATAGGAAACCTCACGGCGAACCGTGATACGGTGAAATGTAATACATACAATTAAACACATGTTACCATTAAACATAGCATATCCTTTAACACGTATTTAGGTTTATCCCATATGTTCCATATATAGCTATACAACACTCAGTCGGGTAAGGCATTACTTTTATGTTACCTGCGCAAGCTCATTTTTACATCTGGACAAATATGACCAAGTATGCCTGGCTTCACATAATCACACAGTTAAATAATATATTGCTATTCATGCGAGCGAAACAGTGTTATAAAAGAATACCAAGTGACAAAAATATATTTTACAAATGCAATTATTTCATAAAACGATGAAATGATTATCAAGCTCGATTAACTAATCACGTAATCACTGATCTAACAATCTTTTTTACCGTTGATAATATTAGGTAAACGATCAGTTAAAAATTAACTAAGAAAAAAACTACTTACATAAGTAAAGTGGTTTTGCATAGGTAATAAAAAGCTAACCGAATTCAATGCTGTTCCTGGTTTAAATTTGAATCCACTTCAGTTTCGTGGGGTCACTAATAATTAACAAGGCATCGATGCGCATCCACGAGAAAAAAACGTCGATTGCATTTAATATTAGCTGAAATGCTGTTATCAAATTGGTAATGACGTCATTAGACGATAATTGACTTATAAAATGAGTTTAAAAAGCACCAAGGCAAAATGTTATTATACCTAGATCATGGGTGGCCAACCCGCGGTCCACTGGGTGTCAACTTGTGGCCCGTGGAGCAGTGAGAGAATAAACATAATATCAAATGCTGCCGCTAGATGTGCTAATTTCGCAAATTGAGATTCGATATTGGCTCAAGATTTTAAAAATCACAGTGTGCTTTTTGCTGCATTTGCAACGCCATTCTCCGTAGACGTGAATTTATTACCGGGAAATGTACAAATGGAATATTGTGAAATATGTTGATATGAACAGTTAAAGGAGAAATTACATTAGGTTGGTTTGGAAGAGTTTTACAAAACATATTTGGACAAGGAGAAATATCCTGCATTTTACAAACATGCTCTAATGATGACTTCGCTATTTGGGAACACTTACACGTGTGAAAAGCTTTTTAGTCGGATGAAGCATATCAAATCCCGAGTGAGAACACGAATCACTGATGTGCATTTGGAAACATTACTGTTGCGTGTAGGAACAACCTCACTCGATATCGATATTGATGCACTTAGTTCTGCCACACAAAATCAAACTTCTCACTAAAATTTATTATTTTGTTTATTTTTTATTATTAATAAAATAAAAAGTCTAATCTAATAAATATGTTTGATTCTCATTTTTGTTATATTTTATTAATATATATAATATATATTTCTTTTGTTTTGTATAATAAAAAAAAATCGGTTGTGCGGCCCGGTAGAAAATCTCATTTTTAGAATCTGGCCCGGCTGCTGAAAAGGTTCGCCATCCATGACCTAGATGTTGTAGAACAGAATTATTATATTTTCAATTGAGGTACCACACCTAGCATGACCCAAGCATTGCATAATAAGAATAAGCATATTTTTGACAAACCTAACTACGAATAGGTAGGTAACATATTATTATAACTCAGGGGTTCCAAACCGTATTTTCATTAAGGGGGGACATGCTCGTCGAAGGTCAGAATTGAGTTTTTATTGTATTTTCAAACCATGATCCTGGACACTCCTTAAACGTTGTATATAATCTATTTATATAATTTTAAAGCCTTATTATCCTTTATAGTTATTTTAAACATTTGATGACTGCATGAAGTATTTTTGTTACATAAAATAGTATTCTTTTAAACCTCTCGCTCAAATGTTTTAGAATATAGTCATATTTCGGTACATAACTGTGCAGTGGTGTTAAGAATTTTTACATTTATTATTTTTTAAACGCATTTATAAAACCATTAGTATAATTTATTACGAGATAATTTTTGTAAAATATTCACGATAAAAAATTATTTTTATAATCTCTGTGATCCCAAATTTGACAAGAATTAGGCATTTTATTATTCAAAAAATCGGCAAGATTAACACATTTGAAGATGATTCTAAAGATACTTGTTATAAGCTATGTCTTTTACCATTCAAGTGTGATAAACATCTTATGAATAATGATTGCTTTATAATAATTATTGACCTAAGAATAAGGTAGTGTTTTTTTGAAATACGCCATTTCTTTTGTCATTCCCTAGTAGTTAAGCTACAACATACGGCCGTAGTCATAAATTGACAAACTTTAATTAAAGTAGGGAGTAAAATTATGTTAACGCGCGTGTTTGAACATGTACTTAACTGAATTTTTTTTATTTTTTTTTAAACGGTACATGTTCAAACACGCGCGTCAATATCATTTTACTCCCTACTTCAATTATAGTTTGTCAATTTATGGCTACGGCCGTATGTTGTAGCTTAACCACTGGGGAATGACAAAAGAAATGGCGTATTTCAAAAAAACACTACCTTATTCTTAGGTCAATAATTATTATAAAGCAATCATTATTCATAAGATATTTATCACACTTGAATGGTAAAAGACATAGCTTATAACAAGTATCTTTAGAATCATCTTCAAATGTGTTAATCTTGCCGATTTTTTGAATAATAAAATGCCTAATTCTTGTCAAATTTGGGATCACAGAGATTATCAATATAATTTTTTATCGTGAATATTTTACAAAAATTATCTCGTATTAAATTATACTAATGGTTTTATAAATGCGTTTAAAAATTAATAAATGTAAAAAATCTTAACACCACTGCACAGTTATGTACCGAAATATGACTTTATTCTAAAACATTAGAGCGAGAGGTTTAAAAGAATACTATTTTATGTAACAAAAATACTTCATGCAGTCATCAAATGTTTAAAATAACTATAAAGGATAATAAGACTTCAAAATTATATAAATAGATTATCTACAACGTTTAAGGAGTGTCCAGGATCATGGTTTGAAAATACAATAAAAACTCAATTTTGACCTTCGACGAGCATGTCCCCCCTTAAGAACACATTAAATGTGCTCCTGAATAAAATATTATTGTAAATATTTTTTTAGCCAAAAATTGAATGGCGGGTATTAATACTACATACCAGTGGCGAAGGGTGGTGGTAGTCTGTTAAGATCCGACAAAAAAAGTGCACACTAAAAATTGTCAGTCAAACGTATTTGTTTTCATTGAACCAAGACTACAATGTATAGATAGTGTTTATTAGTTTTTTAATATTCAATTAAACCCTGCCCAATTCAAGCCATACAAGTTAATAGTGAAAAAAAAATTGGTCTATAAACTATCTAAAATTATGTACGATAGAAGAATATTTTTATCGATTAGGGTTTGGCTTAGGCAGGGCTTAATGAATTTAAAAAAAAATTAAGCAACACCATCTGTAATACGTATTTATAATTCAACGAAAACAGATAAGTATGACTGAAAAAGTGTGCACTATTTGGTCGGATCGCCCATAGCATACCTAAACTATTATCGTTTGGTTCAAGCAGGGTTTAATTGAATTTCAAAAACTAACAAGCACCATCTGCAAATTGTATTGTTAGTTCAATGAAAATAAATAAGTATGACTGGCAAAGTTTAGTGTGCACTATTTATGTCGAATCTTAACAGCCTACCTCCACCCCTCGCCACTGCTACATACAGATATATTTGAGATGTAGATATTTTTTTATTAATTCCTAGTTAATATTAAGTTTTCAATATGTATTATTCAAAACATTATTTTATATAATATACGAGTATATAACAAAAATCAAAACTCATTGGTATAAGATTTCGTATTGCTATTTCAATACAAATAACTTAATTTTTAAAAAATTTTATAATTGCTGTTGAAAAGGATTAATAAACACTGTTAATAGTATGAAACAATAATGATAAGCCTAGCAGATAACGTCAATCCAGAATATCTCCGGATAACGAAATTTACATAGACTTATTAAGACATAGCCAGGTTTGTTTACTGGATAACGAGTTTATTTCATTTGCTCAGGGATCATAATAATTCATAAACAAGTTTTTTTTTTTTTAGAATTATTAATCACCATGCCCTTGCTTTTTCGTACAAGGTGGTCAACACACAATTTTTTTCCGAAACAAAAGATGCATGTATGCATCTTCAACTATAGAATGGAATTCGAAGTGAGAAAGGGTAAAACATTTCCAATCATGCATAATAATTAAAAGTGGATGATTAGTATTCACTTTGACAACTGGACGCCAGGACGAGAAGTGGGCACCGCACTGTCGAATGAAATACCGTTGGTTGGGCCAATAATCATATTTATTCCTTTCTTCCCACCTACTTCCAAATCCCTTATTTATTATTGTCGCCAGACCAGGGAGACCGACAGTTACGGGTCATGAATCGACCGTAATTGCGAATAACAGTGAGTTACTCCAAGACAGCCGAGCACTTAGGCCAGTTACCGCGCTATGTCTGATTCGATAGGAACGGGTGCGTGTGGTCGCACCGCGTTAACTACCGAGTGATTCAAAACATATCTGTTCGAACTTCGTTGCACTGAATCTGTTATGGATTTGAGTGAACGTCGCGTCTATATCATCCATCCTGTACTTATCATCATCATCATCAACCTCATAATATATCATCCATCCAAAGGTGTATCGTCCGTTTACCAATGCGTGAGAGCGTGAACACCGAACCAGTTGCAGTGCGCACCATCCCTCTCAACATCAAAGGTCAATGCCTCGTATCCTCGTGTAAATCTCTCCCCCTCCCATATCCGGAATCCACAAGCATCCTTCAAAATTACAGTTCACAAAAGCTCAACCAAACATCAATTATTAACTAAATTACGTTCGTTACGATTTGATTCAGAAAGTAGACGAGAAAGTTTCTATCTACTATTAGAAGTTTTAATTGATTTTACTTTAATTTAAATAATAATATTAAAAATGTAGTTTAAAAGTAGGTACCTTCAAGGTAATTCAGGAACGTTTATTTATTTTTTAATTTCATTCGATTGCGTAGCGTCCAGTTGTCCCGGCGTCGAATTGTCCTAGGCACGTTTAGTACGTTTCATGTGAAATGACAATAATAATAGATAATAATAGACATTGATAATATCGTTGAGAAAAGGTCCTGAGAAAAATCTTTGGGACTGTTTAACCCCCCCGCCTGAATGCCAATTGTATTAATAGTCCTATAGATTTTTCTCAGAACTCTTTCGAACTCTCTCGCCAATCTTATTCTTCAAGAGTAAGCGAGACGCGATGATGTCATTTTATGGTACTATTTGACAGGTCGTGAAAATCGGTTAACCTCAAAATGAGTCTCTGCGCGGAGAAGTTGGTTTTTTTTTAGCGACAGGTTCGCCAATATCGTTCTACTGCGCAGACGCAGATATTGCACGGTCCAATTGTCGCGTGAAATTTCAGAAACTTTTGAACTTATTTGATTCATGCATGCAATTTTGCAATTTGCACGATAATACGCGTTTACACATGCATTTTTTTGTTATGGCCGCGATAATACGTACTGTCGGCAGTAAATCCGTTCACGTGTAATCGGGGTATGTAGCTTTAATGATTTTTTTAAACACTGGCTAGTATAACTAAACATTTTTTTACGTGGCGGATCGTGAATCATGTGTCACTAGTTCATCTCAACTGTTCTACGTCATATCAGTCTTACCTTACAAGTTACGACACATTAAACAAAATAAAGATAACCCAATATATCCTCTTCTTAATCTATTAAGTTCACAACGGTAACATCCCATGTACGTTGAAGCGAGTGCTATCTCAAAACGTTCATATTATTCAAAATCTCGCAGCATATTATAATATTGCATTATTTTGATATCATCAACTAAGCTTAAACATCGTAAAATTTAATGCAGATGACCTACTTTAAGGATAATATTATACTAATTTATGATGTTTTGAATAAAATGATTCTTTATCAAAAAATATTGGAAGATGTTGACGTATTCCCACAGATGCGTAAAACGTGTTCTGTAATTTTATGGACGTATTGTTAGAATAGTAAGTAACAATAATTGTGAAAGCAGTCATATCAGTGCAAGATCATTTAAGACGGAAAGAGTTTGTTGGCAAAACCTGTCAGAAAGGTTTTTTTGTAACAAATTGTTTTTCACATTACCTACGTTATTTCATTCTACATGCGTCACTCCCAAAGCCCTTAATGGCCTTAGCCAGTGCGAGAAGATTAAGCAAGCGTCTCTCTATAATCCTAACCGTTGCTAGTACATGTAAACATGTGATATTTGCGTTGTCACTGTCCTAAAATATGTACGGAAAGAGAAAAGACGCTCAAGTCAGTTCAACCAGCTGTTGGGCCCATTGGACCGTCTGAAAATTAGTCAATTTTGTTGCATTTAGAAAATTTTCGGCGTAAAAATTTGTAACGTGAACATTTCTTCACTTAGATTGTCCGAAAGTTTTGTATTAGCTTTTGTTACTTACAACAATTTTTAATTTTGCCTTTACGTGCTCCTGTCTCCCATAGATACCTACTCTTAATTTAAAGTCATGTAAATTTAGTCAAAATATGTTGAGTGCATGGCGACCTCAGTCTTGGGTAACTGCTCCTGAGACATTCAGTCATTAAAAAAAAATATGATTCACACCAAGCGAAGGGTACCGCGATAAGCCCGATTAAGACCAAATGTGGTGCAGGGCGGTTGTGGTTTGGTGTGGCCATTAACTTCAATGATAATGCGCCGGCTAGACGGCATCGACTTGCAAAAAATACGGAACACTTTTACATCGGTTTTCTGTTTGCGCGAGCTACAGTTTTCCCGTCCATACACACGGGCTTCCCGATACAAATAGCAGGTAAGCTTGTGGTAAAGCGTGACTGTGGTTATCAGGTATGTACACTTTAAAAATTCCCTGGTTTCAAACCATAGACCTACATACAACTTCATAAGCTGACATTTTAACCACAGGGATGCGTATGGTTTATGATTTCCGAAAAACAAGACACACTCAAGGAAAAACCCTAGAGTAAAAGAAGATCTGTACGACTGAAAGTGGCTGGACTGCATGACGGGAGATGGCTCGGTCAAAGCAATTGGAGAGCGTCGGCGCTGGACCGACGGAAGAAGTTATTGGAGGATGCCAATTCCCGCCAAATGTTGTAGTTCTATAAGCATAATGATGATATCGATTATGTCTATGGTGTTTAATTAAGCCCTAATCAGATAATCGGCTCTTTTAAGGTCATAAATAAGGTCAAACGTCATTTACCTTCAGTATATTGTTATATTACTTAACGACAATAATGCAATAAATCCTTGAAATTTGTATGGTGATGTTTAGATAGAAAAGTTGATATAGTTGTAGACACAACGGGAAGTACTACGGCGCCCATGAAAAGCGTCGCAACCTTTCTCCTGTCCCGATCGCGTGTGTACTACGAACCTAAAGGGCAGTTCACATGCAATAGTTTAGTACTACCTAGCTACAGTTTTTTTTAATACATAATTTTTTCTCCCAGGGGAACCATCAAGATGAAAATACTTAAACGAAGACACGGCGATGGAGTAAGTCATGCAATTCTGGAATGTAGGAGTAGATCTGTTCAATTACCTCAAGATCTCAATAGTGAAATAAAATTATAAGTATTTTATTATAAATTATAATAATACGAAGCTGCATATATTGTTTTCGTTGAATTAAAAATAGATATTACACAATATGTTGTTGGCCAAAATATATAAAAATAGTATTCTATTTATAAAATATCCAAAATTATGCATTTTGATGTCATAATTATATATATTTTATAGATAGGCGAGTATTTTTTTACTATTATCTATTATGGCTTGGCTTTCGCAGGGCATAATTGAATTTTAAAAACTAACTAACACCGTCTGTGAATTGTAGTCTTAGTTCAGTGAAAACAAATATGTATAATTGAAAAGGTTTGTATGCACTATTTATATCGGATCTTAACAGCCTACCTCCACCCTTCGCCACTGTTCTACACGATATTGTTTGGGAAAATTTATCATGAGAAAATCAGCAAAACACGAACTTGCAGAACGTATCTAAGACTAATAATTAAAACCAAGTATACGTTCAAAGCCTAGACATTACGACACTGATATAGATCGAACGCAAATCCCTCAGAGATCGCGTGAACTGTGAACAAAACCGAGATATATCCGAAGATCAGGATCTATGGAGATGAGGAGAACAAAGAAGACAGGTTTGAAGCGCACATTTGGAATGGATTGGCGAAACTAGGACCCAACGTATCATAACCGGAAGACGCAATAGCCGTCATCTTGCCGGCAGACTTCTCAAAAACTGAGAAGAAAGCTGGGACTCAACTTGGAAAAAATCTGAATAAAAATAGTCCTGCATAATATGACATTATTAAACAGCTCGACGACACAGTTTTTAGTATAAGTCGGCTCTCACATCTAAGCTCGCCTCCTGTGCCGCACAGCCATAAATCAAACCTTCCTGGAAAGGCGATGCAGTGTTGCTTGTGAAGACCGCGCACATCTACCTAGCAAGTCGCTCGTAGCCTTCGAAACGTATAGATATGTGAATGTGACGATCGGCAAGCCGGTATATAAATGACCAATTCGTAGGTGTTTGTATGTGACTTCGACTCTTCGACTTGGAGCCCGAGAAGCATGCAACTTGTCGATTGTAACAGCGGATGTTTTTTTCAAACGAAACAGTCGCATTCGACCAATCTGCGTAGCTCCATTTGACGTGTGTTTTGTGAATAACGAGACGTCACATCGACGAAGTTATAATTCCAACTCACACACACGATTTAATGAAAAAAATACTCATTAATGTAATTTTCAAGTCATTGTAATATATTTCTTCGTGGAATTCACCAGGAGAACTTAAACAATAATTCAGTTTCTTAAACGTCAAGACATTTTATAAAAATAACATAAATACATTGGCATTTTTATTTTTTTGATATAAAAGCTAAGGAGGTGATTCATTATTGCATCATAAATCATAGACAACAATATCATATTTTATATTAATTAATATTTATAGCGATAAGCAAATGCATTATTCTTTTAACTGGTGTCTATTATATTATTGAAATGAACAGCATTCGCGAGCCGTTCGCGTGTTGAAAATAATATTATACTGAAAAAAACAAGTACAAAGTGACAAAAGTTATTTTAATATAGAATATAATAACGATAATCGTTTAGGTTTAGATAATAAAGAAATCATAGTAGACAATTATTGCGCACACGGATCACAGTATACACTATACACGATCATATTCATAAGTTCGACGATCAATAATTGTTCGCACGATCAATTTCTACTGCTTAATCTGCAAACCGGCTAACTCCACCTAGGCAAATTCTTCAGGAAGGAGAGAAAACTTAATAATTCAACTATCGAGCGGAATTTAACAATGTCAAAAATACACTTGGATTTTTTTTTACAAATAATAAGCTGCACTATAAATTATTAATAAACTATTTTAGCTTCCCTTTTATATATTATAAAGAAAGTGTATATAAAGAGCGGAGTTGTTCCATTTACGCATTGATATACTACTGGATGAATCATATGCTTCTTAAAATGACGCCCGATTTTCAGCGACTCGGCCTTTGTTAAAACTTACTGAGTAAGCCCAATCTAGCTTGCATCTTACTCTAACTAATAGTCAGCGCATGACGACTTGCTCTGTCTGCTTTGCGTTGCAGCCACCCTTATTCCAAGAACGCAAATTTAGTTTTACAGCCAGGGCAATACGGTTGAAATTCGGGAATCCATGTTATCGGTCTTAACGCATTATACCTATAAGGAAATATTATAAGACGATATTCTTAATATCTTTTGTGGTACATTTTTAAAATGAGACTTGTATGGGAACTGCTCATCTAGTAGTATATCAATGCATTTACGATATTGGAAATTTGGCACGTGCAGTTGGCTGTTTGTTATGAAGAACGATAACGCATTTATTTATTGAAATTTTGTGTGAGCATAGTAAACATGCTTTTTAACAAAATGCCATCAAAATCTCATTTTTGGTCAAAAGTGCAGTTAGCTGTTTTGCAGCTTAAGCAGTCAATTTTGCGCTGCGATAAATTAATCCAAATACGATAATATAATGACTATAAACAATATACCGCCTCCTGGCTCATTAACATGCCGAAATATTTTTTATACGAGTATTTAAATATGCCAATAATTTGAATAATTCAGTTTTACCTTGATTTAAGAAAAATCACGAGTTCAATGTTTCGTAATTTGAAATATTAAATAAGTTACAAAGATTTTTTTGTCAGAAAAAAAATTCAAAATGCCGTACTTGACCGACCGTTTTGAATATAATATTAACATGCAATAAATTATTACTATGTAATACGCATGTCACAAGACGTATTACTAGTCAAAGTTAATCTGTGACTGGATAAGTAAGTTCAAATATAACTTCAGCGCCTATTATATACACAAGACAGCTATCGGCGGCTATTGAGGGTAGTTTATCATATTATTTATGTATTGAGGTATCATAATTGTTACAATACGTTAACCGTTCGAACTGTCAAGAAGTGCTATATTTTAATAGCACCTACCTTGGCTGTGTCAACTTTTAGAGCGACATAGACAGTTTTGATGGCTAACTTATTGTAATAATTATGATACCTAAATACATAAATATAATAACCTACCCTCGATAGCCGCCGAAAGTAGCCTTGTGTATAGAATAGATGCGTTGAGATGTTCGAAAGAATGTATGTCATAATTATAACGAATGCTACATTCTTAAATATTGTGTATTCATCAAACAAACAAATATTCTAACTGACACACGTTCAAACGTATTCAGTAAATCAGGACTGTTAGTTAAATTAAATATTTAAACTGAGATTGCCCGCAGAACCCAAGTGGCATGAAGTGCATTTGGGTGTCTGAATGGTATCTTCAAAAGCGACCTCCCATTGTGCATTAAGCGTAAAGTATTCAAGGAATGCGTGCTACCAACGCTCACATGCGTGTGAAACATAGACTCTTAATGTAAGATAAATCCAAAAAAAATAGCGCAACGAGGCACGGAAAGTTACATGTTGGGCACAACGCGGAAAGATCACAATCAGGGAACTCAGAAATAAATGGGAACTGAAATACCTAACGGGTAAGGAGTTGCAGTTAACCGATCTCGAGTAAGGAATAAACCGGGATAAAATTAAACACGTGTCAAGAATACGTCATACGTCGAATACTGACAACTGCTCTCGTTGTATGCATTGACGCTCATTTCATATTGGTGTATTTACACACACCATTGCACGTGCATAATGCGTGTTTCATTTTCGTCGGACACTCACACATTCAAAACCCTGCATCGTGCTATGGCCTGTCGAAATTCTATTTATTATCACAGTTCTGTGTTCACAATATAACCCAAATGGATAAGGAAGGCAACAGTGTACGATGAAAGGTCATTATTCAAGTATACCTAATAACTGATAGTACATACTGTTGAGGTTGGAATCATTAATTATTAGGTATTAAATTAAAAATATTTTTCCTATATGTATATTTCTTAGGTGTTGTGAATTCTGAATGTGATTATTATTTCGTTATTCGTTAAAAATCGTATAATTAAATATAAAATAATTAACTATTTCTTTTATTCAAAGAATAATTCACAAGATTTATGAATGTACCATTCTAATTATTATTGAACATATAGTTGCAACAGAAAATATTGTATGTCCGTAACGTCGATTAGTAATTAAAGTAGGTAATAAATACTTCGATCGCCTACCGTAACTCAATTTGGAGAGCACTAATGAGCAGGTATTAATAAAAAGCCAATAGTTAAAGTTTATCGCAATTAAGCATGGCAGTCGTAGCATAGTGGTAATGCACAGGGCGCGAAACCCAATAGACGCTGGTTCGATTTCAGCCGGGTGTCTTAGTTTTTTCGAAAAAAGATTTTTTCTATTGGCTATATTTTGTTTTCAGAATTATGTATGTTCAATAAAATAATTAAGTAACAAAATATCCTGATTTTAACGTGGGTATTGTGAATATGCCTTTACATCCATGAATAGCGGCGCTTAGCCCTTGACACAGCGCTGCATCTACTTAGGTCAACTCACACCACCTAAAGTCCACCCCCAACCCTCGCAATACACCGGCAGAATAAGCTATATATTGCCGATAGTAAAATAATACAGTGGCGCACTAAGACACTAATTATTTTAAACACTAAATGAGCAGATATATTACACGCTTCCTCTTTTCGTGTCATATCCGTTTCTGGTGATCGTTTTTCTGTTTGCATTTGCTCTGGCTAGGGATGGAATACTGAGCTCATACTGGTCGTTGAGATTTTCGAGGCAGAACGTTATTTCCACCAAAATATTTCAGGAAGAGGCAGAGTAGGTACTACAGAGGCGCATGTAGAAAGAGATTCTCCTGACCACTTACAATATCCAAGCATACGCTATGAGACCATCTCTCGCTCCCAGTTATTTCAAGGTGCCCGTAGAAACAAGTGCGTTTGGGTTCTCTTTTTAAAGTCAACTACGACGTAAAATATATGAATAGTTAAAATTATGACTGGACAATAATAAATTCGTTGCCTAGGCAATGGAACAATTCTACAATGAAACTTGCGTTTGTATACAGCTGACTGATTCGCAGCTAACTTTATAATGTCACGCACTTTCGTAACGGTGTGTGCGCGCAGCTCTCAATTTCACTCTCTACCAAACGCCCCAAAAGAAGTATAACTTAAAAAAAAAACTATTGACATGAGCAGGTCACAAGCATACATTCAGTCAATATTCTACAGGCCGGCACCAAGACCTGACTGCAAACGACTGTCCAAGTGAGAACTCTTTGTGTTTACTCATCGTTCACATCGATCAGACGTGCATGCGGGCTGTAAATCCGCCACTGGCGACGTCGTATAGCCGAGTTCACGGTTGATGACATTGTAGCGTCGGCCTCCGTAGGGCGAGGCGGCGAGCGTCGGTCGAGACCTTCAAAGGAAAGCACGCCATCAACTGACTTTGCTTTACTTTCACCCTGAAACGTCAAATTTTAAATGTCGACCTTTTATTATTTTTATCAAAAGTTCTATGCCATATTTTTGGTCATATAAACACGTTCATTCAGCAGTGGTTAAGTATATCATTAGTATTGTGTGTATACTTTTATTCGAGCTTTTTTGACCGTGGCCATGATAATGTGTGTTGCGCAGTATATTCAACTGTCAATAATAGATGGATGCAAACATAGATAATTGCTCCAAGTCATCCTTTTGTAGACGAAACGATATATTATTATCAAATTTAAATAAATAATATTAATACTATCGACCGAAGGTACCTGATCGAATTTGAATTTAAATTCTAAAGGATTTGAGCGTTGTACTATTCCATTTGAGTAATTTTTTGCGACCCGGGTTTCGCCTTTCGGCATCTTCAGGCCCTGTATATACTCACCAAAGGCAAACACACACTGACAACGAACACTCTTAATTCTAACTTATATAATAAATCAATACAATAACTGAGGTAAAAACTCCATTACCTACCTATCAAGTCAAGGGTCACAATAAAAAATATAACAAACAAATTATGAATAGTTGGACAAAATAAAAAAGTGTAAAGATTTCGAAGTGATGGAACAGATCATCGCGGCATCGCCTGGTAAATCTCTTCTTCCAAGGGTGTCAAAAAGACATTAAAATAACTAAAGGATGGCCATCATCAAGTAGTGAATCGAGAAATATAGCATAATATGGATATCGTAAAATTGATCTTTTTCTGATTGTTTTAGCAATAACCTTTAATGAATAGTGAAAAGCAACATTCGGGTAACAATGCACTAAGCTCGACCAGCGTAGAATATACCAATATAATATCATAGCAAAATATATCATAAAATATGTTAAACTCATTTACCCTAGTTCCTAGTTAATAATATAATTAATTTTGTACCTAAATAGGCACTTATGTGTATTCAGTAGTTTGATTTTAAATTGAAAACACTCCATCACGCATGTCCGGTCGACACCGCGATAACATCATTTAATATTATGTTAATAGATCTCAGTTTATATAACTGAGTTTAAAAAAATACAAACGATGTAAAGATAACAGTTTTAAGGCCGTATAAAAATTCACGGACAAAGCTGAAGGATTGAAAGGTCACTTTCGCTTTCAAGGGCCCGGCCACATAAACGCTCCACGCCGCGACATGAAAATTCAACCAATTTCTTTAATGTAAATATACCCCGATTCACACAGTGATAACTGTGGCGAAGCGAAAACTACGGTTATTTAGCATACATAATTTTGAAAACACTTCTGAGAAAATATATTAAGTACATAAAACCAATAGAAAAAATCTTTTTGAAAAAAGTAAGACACCCCGCAGGAATCGAACCTGCATCTTTCGGGTATCGCGCCCACGCATATAAACCACTGTGCTAAAGGAGTCATACTTAATTGCGACAAATTGGCTTTTAATATTCACTGAAGTGCTTTCCAAATTGAGTTACTAGTGGCGATCGGCTTTTGTATTTTTAATCAAACTAGATATTACTTCAATTACTAACCGACGTCACGGATCACTCCAAGATTTTTTGTTGTAACTTACTTGAACTTGCTAATAATTAATTTTTTTTTTCAACGAATAATTCACAAGAATGTAACATTCTAGGTATTAAACATACATAATTTTGTTAGAAATTAAAGATCTCGGCATATTGTTTGACTCACGTTTATCATTTCGCTCGCACATCACTTCTACGGCATTGCGTGCGAGCAAGCTTCTAGGATTCGTCATGATACAAGCCAAGTCATTCAAGAATCCAACTGTTTTACGTACACTCTATGTGTCGTTAGTACGGAGTATTCTTGAGTATGGCTCCATTATCTGGAGTCCTTATGAGGTTTCCTATAAGCTTGTTTTAGAGCGTGTTCAGAAAAAAATTCTTCGTCATCTTTATTTTAAAGTTTATAATTACTTTCGTTTTGAGACCTTCTCAAACGAGTATTTTCCGACTAACTTTCTTTAAGGCATGCTCGCCTTTCATTCTCTTGAAGCTCGTAGGTCACTTCTGCTATTAAAGCATTTTTCCCTGCTCTCACGTGGTATCGTTTTCAATTCCGATATTCTATAAAATTTGAATTTGTACGCACCCGTCAATTACATGCGGTGGTGAAAGCTGTTTCCTCATGTCAGGCTCACCAGGCACCAATAGCGAGGGCTGTGCGGTTGGTCAATGCACTCCCTAGAGATATAGATATTTTTGGCGATCCATTATATATTCTGTTTTTTAAATTCTATTTTATTGTTTAATTTGATTTTTTTTAAATTATTGTTGTTTTTTTTCTTTTTTATTTTGTATAAAACTATTTTTGCTTTCTTTTTTTTCTCCACCTCGTTTTTTCTTTAACTGTTTACTTGTAATTTTTATTCTAAATTTCATGTGTGTACGTCCTGAATTAATAATTTGTTATGTACTCAACGTGTATTTTTCAAATAAATAAATATTGAAAATATGGTGCATATGCGGGACTTGAAAGAGTCCCCACTTTGCGTTGATTTGATTCACACCACGGGGGACATCGTGGTTACGCAATATGCATGCCTTCCCGGAGAGTTTCAGCCAATGCGAGTATGTCAATATGAAGTCATCTGCATCCTTATGTGAAACGGGGGTTAAATAAGTAGCCTTGTAGAAATCGATCGCACAATGGCTGTGCATGTCCTCAATGTTTCCGTTGGCATTGAAAATTCTGAGCCTTTCTTGCATTAACCACCTGCGTCTAAACATAGATCTCAACCTCGATGGAATTTTTGTTTACTAAAGTATCGGAAGATACAAGAACTTGGTTAGAGTTAAAAACTAACATAGTTAAACTAAGATCGACATTGTTTTGGCCGTTCCCAATTATTTGATGTTTTCATACGTCATATAATTCAAATGTATCACAAATACAACAACCCTTATAAATATATATATTTTTTGAACATACCTACATAATTTTGAGAAAATATAAAACCATTGGAAAAATCTTTTTGAAAAAAGTAAGACCCCGCAGGAATAGAACCTGCATCTTTCGGGTATCGCGCCCACGCACATCGACCACAATGCTCAAGGACTCATACTTAATTACGACAAATTTGAACTAATGGTTTTTAATACTCACCGAAGCGCTTTCTAAATTGAGCTACATCGGCGATCGGCTTTTGTATTTTAAATCAAAGTAGGTACCTACCTATTACTTTAATTACTAACCGATGTCACGTATCGCTCTAAGATATTTTGTTGTAACTTACTTGAACTTGCTAATAATTATTAATCAATTTTTTTTCAACGAATAATTCACAAGAATGTAACATTCTAAATATTGAACATACATAACACTTCTGAGAAAATATATATTGGCGATCGCCTTTTGTATTTTAAATCAAACTAGGTATTACTTTAATTATTAACCGACGTCACGGATCACTCCAAAATTTTTTGTTGTAACTCTTACTTGAACTTGCTAATAATTATTAATTAACTATTTTTTTTATTCAATGAATAATTATTTAATAAGAGTAAATAGAGAAAACACTTCGATATAAAATCACCTGCCCATCTTTGGTATTTTTTTCTAGATGCTTTTATAAATACCCAGCGTTCACCATCACGGTTTCTTTATACGTGATGTCAATTCAAAAATTCATAGGAAAAGTGTTCCAGCTGACAAATTGCCTTATTGAATACGATTCGTCTAGCAGCATCGGGTATTGCTGATTTGAATTCGCCTTGGATCTATGACACCGCATTGCAAAACCCCTGGTAAATTCGTTCTAGCGCAATTCTAATGAATGTTTTGTATTAATTGGGAAATGGGAACTGTTGTCTTCAAACGTTGTGGTCATTTCATCTATATACCAGTAGCGAAGGGTGTAGGTAGGCTGTTAAGATCCGCCATAAATAGTGCACATTAAACCTTGTTAGTCATACGTATTTGTTTTTATTGAACTAAGACTACAATTTACAGGTTGGTTAATTTATAAAAATCAATTAAACCCTGCCTAAACCAAATCATAATAGTTTTTGTATACTTTGGGCGATACGACAAAATTGTGCTCACTTTTTCATTTATACTTATATGTTTTCGTTGGATTAAGAATACATATTACACATATTCTTGGTTCTTTTTTCTGCTTAAACCAAACTATAACAGATAAAAAATATTATTCTATCTATAAAATATCCAAAGGTATGTATGATTTAATTGCATAATTTTAGATATACTATAGATAGACGAGTATTTTTTTACTATTATTTATTATGGCTTGGTTTCGCAGGGTTTTCTAGAATTTTAAAAACTAACCAACACCGTCTGTAAATACGCGTATTCTAATTTCAATGAAAACAAATACTTACGTATGATTGACAAAGTTTCGTGTGCACTATTTATGGCTGATCCAGACTACTTCTACTCTGCGCCACTGCTATATACCAACTATGAAATATCCCTAAAAATACAAAAAAAATATTGTCATGTATTTGTTAATTTTATTGGTGTAAAAACAATAATCCGACACATTATAATATAGTCATATTAATAAAATATAAGGTACATATCGCATAGGTCATTCGGGGTTGTATAGAACTAACCTTCAAATGGATTTAATTCAAACTCGCAGATATAATATAATTTATTTGACACCTTGCCAGATCTCATATAAATATAAGTATACGTTATTTTTTCTTACATTCAATGATTGGTTTAAAACTGGTTTTCTTTGTTGTCAAACGAAGGCTCCTTAGGCAGTTGACAGGTATATTATGCACATAATTTTGACAGTAATATAACAATTAATGCAGATGCATATCGATTAATACTATGTTTCGGTGGTATTTTTATTAAACTTATGTCATTTTAATGAATTTTGCAATATTTCTGAGGCAATAAATTTGCATAACGACACGGGTTATTTATTTCACATTAGTATAAGAATGTATCGAATATGATTTTTTTTAAACAAACTAGTCAAAACATCACCATTAGGTAAGTTTTACAAATAACAAACACTTATAATTTCTTTTAATTTATCGTACTTATTACACAATTAAAGTATCATATTAATATATAGGCCTTGCAAGACCAGTTTCATCTTAACGGATATTTTCAATATTGATCATTTGAGAATTATTATGGTACGTAGGTACTTTCGAACATATACTTATTATCGATGTCTTTACGTTCATAAAAAAATTAATAATTCGTGGAGGGAAAGTGATAATGATATTTTTGTTCGCGAAATGACAAGTGTGGGGACTATATTATCGAATCTTCATTGCTGCCTCCGTTTGGGCCCCGTATCAGTTGAAGTACGGCCTTATGGTGGAGAGAGTCCAAAAGAAATTTTTGAGACTCCTTTACTTTCGGCTGTATGGACATTATACGTGGCTCTATCCGACTGATTTTTTTTCTCTTAGAGATGCTTACATACTGTAGCTTAAAATTTAGAAGGGATCTTTATGTAGCTACATATTTTTTCAGACTTATACGCGGCGTAAATGTAAACTCAGCCATTCTTGGTGGTATTGGCTTGTGTGTCTCTGATAATTACCTTAGCAATCGAGGGCATCCGTTGTTTGTTCTCCGATGGTGCAGAACCAACCTGCCATTAGTAATGCATATTGGGAGGGCAGTAACCATGTTTAATGAAATCGCTTCGGATATTGATATATTCCACTTACGTGAGGATCAATTTAGGTGGACGTTGTTTTATAAGTTTTTAAGATAGGGTCTATCAAAGTTCACTCTGTGTGCTTCCATCTACTTTTATTTTATTTCTTTTCTTATTTTATTTCTTATTTTATTACTTATCGTATTATTAACTCATACTTCTTTGTATTTTTATTTTTTTAAATTATTAACACTTATTTTCATGTCGTGAACGCTTTGAATTTATAATTTGTTATGTTCATTATAGTATGTAAAATAAATAAATTTGATTTAAATCTCAATGGTAGGTACCTACTAATTAGAAGAGTCAATTTAAAAAATCAAAATGCTAAATTATTAATAATTATACACCCCACTAATAATCAAACAGACATCCGTTTCCTAGCATCGTACTAAACCAGCAAGCAGAGTCCTTTGATAGTACGAAAAATGATGTGTGTAGTAATTATAGGTAACTCTGCCACTTAAGTGTACGAATATGGTATGTTTTCGATAAAGAAAATGACGAAAGGGCAAAGCACCGAACAAAACCGTAGTCGCGCATTGTGATAAAATATTTCGTATTCTTCTCGTTTATATAATGTGCACTTACTCGCTTACGGAATACCTACATGCAGTCGCTGTGCATTTTCTGCAACCACTCCTTGTCTGACGTGATCTTTCGCAATGTTGGAATAAGCAATATGGCAAGCTTATATTGAATCCCCGACGTGACGTCGAACGCTGCTTTCAGAAATGCAATATTATGCATTTGTAATGAAGGAATTCTTAATTGAAATCGAATAAAACATGCAGTAGCTGTTTTAGGTAGACAGAAGTCAAAGACGGTGACAGGTTTGGAAGTCCTTCTTTCATTTTTTATGCCTAAGCGACAAGCGTCACTACTCCATAGAGACGCAGTGTCGCCAATGTATATGTAATGGGATGCCTCCCCAAGGTCAAGCAAATATAAATTTTTTTCCTTGTGTAATGGCAATTGGAGATAACCGGTATCACCCCTTGACCATTGCACAGGTCGATTTTTGACTCGCCACGGTGGATGCATTGCGTGTCACCTGACAGGCAATGTCTGGTATATAGACTGGTCGCTATATAGACTAGTCTATATAGCGGACGGAGAACCACTAACAAGATGCAAATCACATCATCTGGGAATGTACGGGAATGTGCTCCGAAAGGGTGGAGATTCTCAAGTCAGTTTTACCAGCTGTTGGACCCATCGAGTCACAGAGGCCGATGTTGTTGCGTTTAAAAAAATGCAGACGTGAAGATCTACAGAAGAATGTTTCGTCTGGTTATAAGAACATTGTCAACAGCTATTTATACAAATCGTTAATTTAAAAATTTGTGCACAGCTATAATCCAGTCTGAATTTTTAATCGTCAGACGGACGTATCTCAATGCCACGTGCCGATTGTGTTTTACGAAATTTGGGAAAATTTAAAAAAACGAAATAGATTTTTGGAGGCACCGTGTGGTCTACACGTGTTTCATTTAGATCGTGTTCACTCACATATATATTTATATATTATAAGAAGAAAACACACTATAAGGTATATTTTTTTACTAGTCAAAAAGAATAATTTGTACGCCGACATTGATTTAAATCAGAAAATGGTCGTTTTTTAATCTAGGAAAAAGAAAATTCATTGCTCGCGTAGTTAGGTTGAATAGAATAATTTCTCATGGGCGGATTCAAAGGAGGGATTTAAATGTTTTCGGAATTAATATTTTTGTACGTGGGTAGGTAATACGGTACCGAACACATTATTACATGATTGAATTAAATCTGTCATGACGTCATTCATAATATGACAAATATTTGAAGAAACTCATAATTAAATTGCCAAAGTGTTTACAGACGAAACTGTTTTTTGATTCTAGTGAAATACCGAAGACTGGACGGCCAATAGTTATAGATACATTTTAAGGCACAGTATTCCAAAGTATCAGTATATTCCAGTATCATTTAGTTCGTGTATAATCACGGAGAAGCAAAAATCAGGCACTAAGCAACACCTGATTTCATCAAATCTGATTTCTCAAATCCTCATGGACAGCGTTGCCAACTTAGCGTTTTTCTTACCAGATCTAGCATTTTTCGATTTTGCAAAAATTGTATCTAACTTATGGCGTCTTTATTAGCGTTTTTTATGCCTTCAACAGATTTAAATGTGCTGAAAAAAGCTAGATATTTAGTTTATTTATTCAGATATTTGATGAAGGTGGGTCGGTACTTGAGAAATAAAACAACAGATTGAAACAATATGAGCATTCTTGGCGTTATAGTGATATAATGGAAACAGATATTATAATTTAATGTGTGCTTAGGCATGTGGCAACGGATTGACAATTATCGAGAATCCACTTTCTGGCATTACATAATTATTACTTATCGTAGGTTGATAGGTGAATTAATTATTTTTTGTCAATTTTAAAATGAGTTTGTGGAAAAATGTGGTGTGATTTTTACCGATTTTTTTTAATTTTTTCACTTTTTTGATAGGCAAAATAGGTTTATTTTCACAAAATCTAACGTTTTTGCCTTGTTTTCGTACTCCGTCTGGCATGTTTTTGTTAACGATAGTTGGCAACACTGCTCATGTACGAGTTTGTGGAAAAATGTGGTGTGATTTTTACCGATTTTTTTTAATTTTTTCACTTTTTTGATAGGCAAAATAGGTTTATTTTCACAAAATCTAACGTTTTTGCCTTGTTTTCGTACTCCGTCTGGCATGTTTTTGTTAACGATAGTTGGCAACACTGCTCATGTACCTACTACATCGGCCAACCTGAATCAGACAGTTTGTAGGGTATTTAAAACGACAATTACATACATATTATTATATGCGATGAATTCCTAAGTGAAAAATCGCAATCTCAAACAAGTAATAATATTCATACAATCAATTAATTAATACTTGTTATGTGATTAATAATAAGTTGTCAAACCGGCAGTGAGACAGTTCGTAATGTCTCTTGGAAAATATGAGAGTAATTTACTTTCTTGTTAAAAAGATTACATACAGAATACTAACAAAATGTCGTCATATTTTCCACGTCATTCCATGTCATGTCGTGACGGCATCAATGGAGAGAGACCGATAAAAACAAATAAAATAATAAGTAGTAATTTTATTCTTTCGTCGTCACATTTTTTTTCGAATAACGGAAAAGGAGGGCTCGAGAACAAACGAGATAACGCCACTTGCATACCTGACACATCCATGACACTCATTCAGATTATTACATGACAATTCATATTACGCATATTATTTAGTTTATCATTTAAATATTATAGGGTCAAGTACACGAACATACATAACCGCGAAGTTCTCAAAGATTATGGGAAACTCAAAAACTTTGGAACTTTAATGTATGAGAATGAGTTAAAAAAGAAATTTGTTACACCCCCGAATGGTTACCATTTGGGGATGTCTCTGTGTATCTGGAGAGACCCGAGTCGGTATCAAATCCAACAAATAGTAAGGGTTGATTGCGAAAATAATTAAATAATGTTAAATATCTGACCGGCAACATTGTCTGAATGCCGTTAAAAAAAATACGAATGGCAATGCCGCATTTGTACGGCTCGTAGACAACCTCGCTATCCGTCAAAATTAAATTGAAAAGAATTTGTATAATAATGTAACCATTTAGAATATATTAACGTAAATGTACCTTGCCGTTTACAAAACAACCGGTGTGTTATTTGTTCACCTCCAAGTCCTAAATCCAGACGAAAATCCATACAACGAAGCAAAGGGACAGAGTGTTTTCACTTTCGAAAATGGAGGGAAATGACACTCGGGACCCATAATTTCCATACGAACTCTGAAATTACAGAAAACCCTTATTTTTTTGCATACAAAAATGGCACATTCGCCTAATAAGGATTTGGAGGATCGTAAGTGGTAAAAGGTGATATAATAGTATCTATAGCACATTAATTCATCAGTCCAGTGATTCCCAATCAGGATCAAGTGCACCGCGAGAATTTGCAGACTAGTTTTTTTTAAAAGAAATGGTAACAAAAGAGTTAAAAAAAGGGTTTAATGTAAGGCAACAATTAATGAGTCCAGTTATCAGTAATGAAGGTCACCGCCTACTACGCACTACACATTTTATTACATCAACGTGTTCAAAATTTTCACGATAACGTTATAGTTACCGCACGGAAATGATTTATTGTTTTATATTATTATGTATTGTTGTGTTTTTATTGACTTCCTCAAAACTTTTCTATAAAAGGTTTGTTAAAATTACTATCACATCAAAAGTATTGACATTTTCATTCGGTTTTGCAAATCTCACTGGACAACAATGTTGCCATCTATGCTGATTATAGTACAAAGCTGTCAAAATTATAGTATTTCTGAAAAACATATAGTACAGGAACATTTTTCGTCTTGAATCCTTTAAAATTATAGTATTTTCGTATATTTTTGTATATTATTTAGTATTGTATTTATTTTTGTATTTATATTTGGACAAGGCTGTAGTGCCATAAAATAAGAAGAGAGAATCAATGTCCAGGTTCAACTGTAATAAAATAATGATTATCAGTTTATTAGCTTACCATATTTTGTAATTCACTTTTCAAAATCGAGGCAAATGTTACGTCAAATTAACAATATTACGGATCAACGGATGTGGTCATTATTTGAATATTATGTTGCCATTCCATGTGATAAATATAATTTTTATGAAAACCATGTCACAATACAACAAGGTTCGATCTTGCATTTTGCATATATCCATTGTGCTCAGAACCTTGGCTGTAATAGCTGAAAGGGCCTCTACCAGACAGTCATAATATTACATTATAACATACGACATGTGCTCTGTCTATATATTTGCCCCGACAGGCACCAAGGTTAAAATACTACATTGCCGACAATTAGGTATATATATTATTACCGTATTTTCAACGGAGAATTTAACGTTGCAAAGACAAACACATTTAAGAAAAATCTGACGGAAAATACATAAATATTACAATTTTATTACTCGCCATAGTATCTATGTAGTGTCTCTAGGAAGCGATTTGGAGCTTCCCGAATACTAATTTGGATCATACTGTTATTTGGATTGAGCCTAGATGAATATAGATTGTCGTTCCCGCTTAGTCTAAATATTTTTTGAGGTTGTGATATAGAATAATTCTCGAAATATTAATTCTCAAGAAATCAATAAACCATGGCCCCCACACCCTAAAGGCCCCCAGGCCAGGATCTTTGGTAAGCCCCTTTACCTATCACTAAGATTAAAGACAGTATGAATGGCGCTCTACAGTAACTTTTACCAAATGGTGTTCGAGGTAAAATTAATTAAACTAGTATTTTTTAGCGATTCTTAAGTATTTTTAACACATCCACTTGAATTATTGAATTGTACGACACACATCAAAAATTTCATCACATAACTACTTACATGATTTAAAACCATAATCAACATTACAATATTAAGTAAATTAGCCCGCAGGCGACTTTTTTACTATTAGGGTCAATTTGTGATGCGTGTTTATCTCACTTATCTGGTTGGGCTAGAGCCCTGTCAGCCCCCCTTATGGGGGCCATGCAATAAACCAATCTCGAAAACACGAGATTGAATTAATCCTTAATTTTCGAATATCGAGAATCGTAAAAAGTCGAGAAATCAGAAGCTCTACTCTAAGCCGGTGGTAATGTGTCGTGGAAACCAGGTGACAGGTCCCAATAATTGAATGTCGGCATTACGGTTATTAATGTTGCATAATTTGACCCATTTTACATATTCGTATCGTAATGTAGACTGTATCCAAAAGAGGGTTATCAGTAAGTCACGTTACCAGCACAGCCTGTCTAGTAAAAAGAGAAAACCGATTTTGCATTTAAACATGCCAAGTATCTTGAGAAGTGACAGTACTTAGCTCTATGTGACCCTGGAATTAAACACCGAAGAAAGTAGAGAAGTGGAAATGGTGCAGTAATCAATTGCGTCCACATTGGAGTATTAGCAGTACGCTCGCTTTCAAAATAATGCGTCTCGAATATAATTCACATTTCCTTTAAATCAAGCTCAACCGAGCAAATGGCCAACAACCATTATATACAGCAGGTAGTAATACTACTCTGATTTAAATGGTAATTTTCTTATGTAATACTAAATCATATTGACATTGTGAGAATACTTGGTTAAGTATCTAACTAAAATAAATTAAAAATTAGTAAATAATAGTTACACACCTGACGCTACTTCACTGCCGCCGAAATCCAATTAGTTCCACCTGAAAACAGAAAAAAAATCTCATTCTCTTTTTCTTAGAAGTTGATCCGAGAGATATTCGTGGAAACCATATCAAAACCTTTAATTTAATCAAAAGAAAATAATATTAAACGAAAAATATTATTACGTATTTTTTCTATCTTGGAGGTTTATTTCAATTGGCGTGTTGTCTTTTTACGAATCGACTAATATTATATAGAAATAGTTTAATATCTTGCATATCCTTATACAGGTATAAATGATTTTTTTTTCTAGTAATTGTATATAATATGAACTACCATTACTTTTGACTATTTCCATTCATTTCAACGATTTTTTCCAAATACTTGCCTACCTACTTTTAGTTGTATTTATCAAAATCAGATTCAAATTTATTTATAACAATAATATAACTTAAATTAGTTAACAATGTTTGGCTGTTCATGTCCGACAAAAAAACTTGGAAATCTTTGTCTGAGGAATGTTGGGACGCCCAGATTGTGGTGGTAGATTTGAGGATAGACCGGTATCACAACGACAACTAGGTGAGGCCAGGCACCACTCCGGGCAGTGAAAAATGATAAACAGTATGGTTTCAAGTAACATCAGGTTTTTGCGGAATCAACGACGATGTCTTATCAAACAGTAAATTTACGTTTCAGGAAGTCATTTAACATTCCCTCGTAGGCTAGTAGGAATGAAATAATATTATTAAATAACCACCCAGAACTGCTCATATGTGAGTAAATGTGGTGTGGTATGGACCTTGATATTGTGTAGTGTTTTTTTTTTATAAATTTTAATTTAGCATTACATAAAAAAGTAGAATATCATCGTCATAATCAAATTTTGTAAATATTTTTTTATTAGCTTCCTCACTTTGCACGCAAGCGATGATCGTAAATGTTATAACCCAGGGAACACAGTTAATGGGTACTGGCTTTCCCTACTGGGTATAACAAGCTACTGATCTCGAGTATGGAATACACTCAAACATGCGTTAAATAATAATGATATTTTCAATAGTTTCGCATGTATCATAATAATATACATTAAAGTTTGTGACGTAAATTTAATGCGCATTCAATATTTGAACACAGTCGGTGCGCTTTCTTAAAATTGGGTTTTATGGCCTGACAGCCACAAAGTACTCTTCTTCAAAACATTGGTCCATAGCGATGGCTTTTACATTTGTATCTTATTAATCCATTACGGGCTACAATAATTTGTTTTTAAATTCTAATGGATTCAAGCTCTGTACATTTAAGTATATTTTGCGATCCGGGTTTCGCCTTTCGGCATCTTCAGGCACCGTGTACACTCACCAAAGGTAAACACACACAGTGTGTTACAGTGTCAGTGTGTGTTTACCTATTGTGAGTGTACACGGCGTCTGAAGATGCCTAAAGGCGAAACCCGAGTCGCAAAAAACGACTCAAATGGAATAGTACAGAGCTTGAATCCATTAGAATTTAAATTCAAATTCCATCAAGTACCTTCAGTCGATAGTATTAATATTATTAATTTGTTTTTAAGTTACTGTCATCGAGTTTTCAATACAAATATATCTATTTCAAAAATGGAACATTAATTCGCATGAGAAAAATGTTATATGTTACATTATATATTAGGTACTCGTGGGCAGCGGCGGCTGGTCAAACATCATACAAGTGCACTGCACTGCTTGCATTGCTGTGAAACATCGTTCAACATCGTAAATCATATTTTTTCTTCACAGGTTTTTAATAGTATCGCTCACTTATTGTAATGCAACCATAAACCGATGTGCCCATATTGTCAATAGGCGATAATAAAGTCACTATGCACCGTATACGTCATTCTCATTGAAATCATTTGCGCCCGGGCAATATATTTAGTTTACTTAAAATGAACGCTTAGTATGAACTAAAGCCATTAAAAACAACTTAAACCGTGCTAATAGTTTTCGCCATGCGTAAGTTCCAGAATATCGTGCGCCGACCGAGTAAAATGACATCATATTGGTCTGAGTAGAGAGCAATTACAGATTTGAATTATGGTTTGTTATTATAGACGCTGTAGCTTACTGTTCACGGTCAAATTATGTTTAGTATCATATTTAGCAATCTCGTATGTAAAATGCCTGTAAAACTAAAAACAATAGAATTTATTATTTTCTAAATTTAAAATGGGTAAAGAAATACAATGTCGTTAAGATATTTTGATTTATGTGTACTCCAATTTAAATCAGTGAAGATAAAATAATTTTGCTACCTACCGCATTTCTGGATTCAAATCATCAAAATTAATATTTCATTATCCTGTGTGTTGACTAAACGCGAAATGATGTCGGTTATTTATAATACAGAAAATTATTAATTCATGAATTCTAGTAATGAGCTAATAAATCTTAATACTATTTCAGTGCAGTTTCATAATAATCATTATTCATACAGTGTACAAATTGCTAAAGATACCTAATGTACTTATACAGAATAAGATGGCTTCCGTTAAAAGTAAGAGGTATTTATCTACTATAAGAGATACAATCGTTTCTTATAACTAATCCAATAAAGATTTAAGTAACTCGCATCATGTTTTATTAAAAATATAAAATATACAGGTAATTTCCCAAATGTCATTAACCTCTTGTCAAATCAAAAATAACGCCGAATTGATTTCATTTTTCAATAAGGTAAGTTTCCAGCGCACCCTCAAAAATTACAATCCAAAAATCACCGGCCGCCACTGCTCGTGGGTATATTATGTTACATATTTCTGAAAATAGCCTTAATGTTTATCAAGTTAATATACCTACTTGTATAATATGATCCTTACCGTACGATGTTATGGATAAGAAAATGTAAACACATTTATATCCAATTACTAATACCCCGTTTACACGTACATGGATTTACTGCTGACAGTACGTATCATCGTGCAAGTTGCAAGATTACATGCATGAATCAAAAAAGTTTTCACGCGACAATTCGACTCTGCTATATCCGCCCTCGCGCAGTAGAACGATAGTGGCGAACATGCCGGTAAAAAAACGAACTACACCGCGCAGACTCATTTTGAGGTTAAGGTGATTCATCAGTGAAACGGCAAATGATTTTCAACCATAGGCGCGACGAAATTTTGCACTCGCTCCCATTCGAAGAGAGAATGTAGAGCTGGAAACACGCCATTTTGCTTCGTGATGGCGACGGCCGTAATAATTCTTAAATCGTGTAAAGATGACTTAAAACGTTACCCATTTACTTTATAAAGAAAACATGTCAATGAATATATTATTATTGTTACTGATAAAACAGAGCATTAAATGGACACATGTTGGATTTATAAGACAAATTATATTTGGTTTGACATGCCTCATTTGCACCCGCGACCCGCAATCCGCGCATCGCCTAGCGACGATCTTTTTAGACCGTGTCTCAACTAAGGTATGGCATGGCCTTAACTGATTTTCACGACCTGCAAATAGTACCATAAAATGACAACATCGCTTACTCTTGAAGAATGAGATAGGCAAGACAGTCAGCACTTTTACTTGTAAACAGTTATTATCGCGGTAGTTTAAAATCCACACTATTGGTGCAAGTAAATCCATGCACGTGCACAGGCAATATTAGTTACTAAATAATTAACCATACAGACACGCTCTTATTTTAGTTAAGTAATTCCAACAACATCTAATAATTATTTTGTAAGGTTTTTAAAAAATTAAGTAATTTTGGAGGTCACATTACTGAATCAATTAAATCATCGGTGGCTATTAACCCAAAATTTCAGTATTTTGAAACAACCTTCCGGCTTGGCCACTTAGGTAGGTACCTAAATTAATACAATAAAATAATAATGTGACTACTTAAATTACATAATGATACGTTCTTGGTTTACGGATAATTTATTTGTATGTATATTCTTCTATATGTCTAAATATTTATGTAAAAAATACATCACTTTACCGGTGCCGTTAGCCGTAAAAAATTTATAATAGTATTATGAAAATTGCAACATAATTGCTAAGCTCGTGTGCGTCCATCAGCGAGTGTATCAGCTCTTCTATCTAGATTCTAAGTGCATTAAAATTAAATAATCCTACGATTTCTCTTTATTTATTCAAGTTTTTTTTATAAAATATGTACTGGATACGGAATTATTATGACTTTTCTTAGTTAGACTAATGTCGACCACCGTATCTGCGTTGGCAGAAGACTTGCAAAAATACGGTAGTGATTTAAGAGTATGAACACCCCCAGAATTTATCAAATAAACACTTCTTAGTAAGCAGACAGTTAGGTTTGTTTATATTCGAATTCTTAACGATTTTTCCGAAAATGAATCCCAGCTGTCTCTCCATCTTCTGAGAGGTCTGCCGAGAAGACGACAGCCATCTTTTCCACGTGTTTATTCCACAATTTTCTTTGTTTTCTTTTCCATTTGACCATATTCTCAACTACGCAAACATTTCGGATCTATTCACTGTTTAAATAACCCCTAAGAGTTTTGCCAGCGAAGCATCTAAGTCATACTAAACTTCAAATCACACTTTTCATTTTAGCTGTAACAGGTCGTAACTATTCGATATAACCAACGCAAGCCCACATCTCTTAAAACGAAGTCCATTTAATATTTGGGCCCAAAAATTAAGTTTGAGTGTGTCGAATACAACACAACTATGAAATCCGCGAGGAATTTGGTGAACCTGACATACCTGCAACCTGCAGTGCTGTAACATAGAAGACTTGATTTATATAAGTTGGTCTTTACTACAGGTGAATTAGCACCTGCATCGCGTATTATAATGGGTTAGGGTAGGACCAAGAATATTTTTAATGAGATACGGTTCAGTCGGAGCAGTGTTAGAGGCCCAAGTTAGTGCGGTTGGATGTCGTAACCCAAGATGTAGAAGCAATAAGCAACTCGAATTGAAGGGTTGAAAGTCTATATATAGGATCTAAGTGCCAAAAAATATTTAACATGTTTTTTACTTCAATACAATCTATATGCCAAGCCTAATGATATTCTGCAGAGTCTAAGTTCCTAACTCTACCAGTTTTGTCACACAAATACATTGAACTATGGGCTGGGTCTATGTGCCCTACATACCCCCTATACATAACATAACGTTTCAATGTTGTCCATGTTTAAATATATTTTTATTCTTCCTTTGTTTATTTTATTTTTAGAATTATGTAAACTTATAGTATTATACTGATGATGTTCTTCTGTAACTTTGTAAAAATAACAATATAAGTTTTCATATAATATGTATGGTTTTATTCTTTTTTTGTTATATTACCTCAGTTTCACATTTTTGACACTTAGACCCTATAGACTTTCTACTCTTCAATTAAAAATCAGAATGGCGCAGATAGCATGGGGAGGACAATGTAGTTTTCATAACGAATTAATATATCAATAACTATAACTACTCCTGACACCTGAATATCTTAAATAAGTATAGTGGAGTAAAACTTCGACCGATTCGTTGAATGTTAATTGCTTGATTAAACTTGTTTTTCTTGCGTGTCTATATTTACATAAGTTGCAGCCTAGATTGGTGGACTCAAAAATCATTTACATGCTAAATAGGAAGCCGGCTACGTGAATGGTTGCATTTTGGTCAAACTCAGAAATACAATGGAGATTTGTCACATTCATAACAAGCCAAATGCAAACATATACATACATAAATCTCAGTTTTTGCATCCGCCAAGAAAAAATAAAAGGAACCACCTCACAAATCCTAAATATATTTCCAGTGACATCTTTAATTAATTATCGATATAGCCACAAGGGAACAAGACAACAAAAACACAAAGAATCCTTGTCAACGGAAAAAAGAAGGTTCGACGTGGAAAGATGAAGGTCTCCTCTTTGATCATCCGACCAACTGAATGACGGTATCTGCACCTAAATACCTTCAGATATGAGATCAGATCACTGAAGGGATATTCCAAGATTATTTGAAACAAGTCACTATCTTTAAATGTGAGGAGCACAAAATCGAAGAATATTTTAAGACGTACGACACGTAATAATTGAGTAAGAATATAAATAAGTTCATTAGCGTTTTCGAGTAACCGGGAAATTGACTTTCTGGGTGATAAATTTTCCATCTCGATTCGGTTAATGGAGAGTCAAATGTGTATTTACCAATTGAATTTTCCACGGTGTTCATAGCGACGCATTTATAAGCGAAAATCGAAAATCCACGAGCTCACTTGTGCCATAGCGATAAAGCCTCATTGGCTGGATTCTGTTACATACCAAACAACCGACATCTCATTGGCTGCATACAGCTTAATGCCAATGAACGGCTAATGAATTATTTATGCTCCAGACGGTTAAACATAACAATATGCGAAATTAGCTGATAACAATCGTATAATATTATGGTAAATCAATGATTTCCACAAAAAAATGCGTTTATCAAATCTCTCTAGCGGCGGCGTTTTCACGATGGCAATTATAACGTACATAAATTCTTGTCATTCAATTATGTACGTATAGTAATTTAAAAGAAATCTGACATTGAATACGATAATGCATAAAAAATAAACATATACCCCCTCGTTTTATAAAACTAAAATATAGGTAGGAAGGTAATTTTATCAATTATAACTCGATTAAGCTATAAAATAGAGGGGCCGATTTGAAAGCAATCCGAAACAGATCTACATAATTTAAGACTTAAATAACCAATTCAATGACATAGAAATTTTTTAATTTCAATTCCTGGTAGGTATTACTTGCTTTTCCCTCCTTCGCTTACTACTTCTCAATAATACGTTATCAGTGGTGGCGAACCTATGACACGCGTGCCACGTGAGAAGATTTTGCATGGCACGCGTTTGAAGAGAAAAAATACCTTAAATAATAATAAATGACAGATCGCATTGCAAAATAGCAGGCAAATACTCTTCAAGAATAAGCATTCCGTTTAATGTAAATATAATTGCATAGGTCGGTCCTTAGGTGTTATGCTTCACATATAATATTATCGCACTAGCCTCATAAGGCGGCGGGGGATGCCGTGGCGCGAACCTCTTATTTTGATCGATTTACAATGCTTAAGACCACTGTAGCGAGAGAATACATCATCTGATCGGAGTTTGTCAATACTTAACTAATTTTATACATTAACAAACAATTTAAAGTCTACCCACAAAAAACGGCTGCACCAAATAAGAAACAAAAAGTTGGTGGATCTAGTAGTAGTATTTCTGGCAGACAGTTTCAAAATTGGTGGACCGAGATGTATGGCGTAATTGAAAAAAATGACAAAGTTATATGTGTGCTATGTTCTGTGATGGTATCTAAAACATAATCATTAAAAAAAAACTATTGTTTCCTTATGAAAAACTGTTCGGCACGTCAGACAGTCGAAAAGTAATATTTGGGAAATTTTGGCACGCGTACGTAAAAAGGTGAGCCAACACTGCGTTATGCGGTCGTTGCGCAACGAATGTAAGACGCTCTGAAATGGTCAAATGTGCAAGGGCAACCTCCCAAAACTTGCTGGGACAGTATCCAATCTCGCCTGAATCCGACAATCGTAATTCACCGCCAGATTTGCTTTTCGCAGTTACCAGCGAGGTATCATTGAGGTATTATTATATAGAAATAAAATTCAATTACAGTCTCCGTCCACGTGGTGACGAACGTTGCACGTGTCGGGAGCTTATGTTGCAGATAAGTACATTTTACCTTATTGATTGAATCAATCGTACAACGCAACATTAATACTCGGATTATGAGCGGCTGTTGGAGAAAGCTAGCTATGGACAAGTCAACGTTAATGTATGGGCTTGGTTATAGTGAATAAAAATAATACCTAGAACCGTTATGTACAGATGATAATAGCGCACCAACGCATCGTATTTTCATAGTATGAATGTGTAAGTGGGATGATGCCTCGTTTATATTCATCTGCCAATATTATATTTCTGTTGTAAGATGGCAAAACATGATATGTCCGTTTTTTGACAAATTGAGTTAGTATACCTTTAGACCCGTCTACGAGATATCAAAAATATGGTATTAATAGGTCTTATAAGTTTGGATAAATAAGTTGAATCCATAGACGTGAATCAATATTGATGTGATTTGTTCATTGTTTGAATATTTTTCGAAGTTTAAAATTGCTCTCCTGGACAATTTAGAAACACGGATATATCATGTTTTGCCATCTTACCATAGATTTATATCTACCTACTTCTGCTATTTTATAAAGTACTAGCTGACCAGGCAAACGTTGTTCTGCCATATAAATTATTTCTAGTGAATATTTTGTTTGTTAAATAAAAAGTAACGAATGTATCGTAAGTGTGTGGGGATGGGATCTATGACAGAAAGAGGAATAGAGCACTGTAGACGATGACCGCCGATAAAAACAAAAAAACATCAACCATTCATTTTCTCAATTCAAAATGAGTAATGATGTTCATAATGAATGAATTACCTGTGACAGGATCTCGTTGTTTAATGTTTATGCAATATCCGTCTTGTCCCTTCCAGAAAATTAGCGGATATTGGAGAGCGTCGTATGAACGGTGTGTGTCAGCGATGAACTCCAGATTATTGTTTCTTCTTAGAATCACGATTTCTCGCGTCGATGTGCGGTCGCCAACCATGATTCCAGCAATGTCGTCAACAACAGTCGCACTGAATCGACGTACGTGCTCTCCAGCTGGTGTTTTATCAGGATTGATGACAATAGCGTGATTGTCACTTTGCAATTCGTGCATGTGTGCTTTGAAGAATTTCAATAATTCATTGTGCTCATTCAACAGAGCGTCCAGTTCGCCGACGATGCGCCTGGCATTAGGCGAATTGAGGCTATTGTAGCCGCAACGTGCATCCACATGATTGATGTTCTCACCGCCGCGCCCATGAAGTAGATTTGTAAAAATGTATGTGGTTCGTTTGGCATTAGCAGCAATGAGCCTACTTTGTGGTATACTTGACCTTTGATTTTGAACGTAGAATGGAATTGTTGACCATTTGCCGCAGTATTGTGAACTATTTCTGTTGCTCCGGACGAAGTCATTTGGAAGCATGAATTGAATGTGCGAATGGACTTCAGGAACAGGTTTGAATCTGGAACCGTGCCAATGAGCAAGCTGTTCAATGGTTCTGGTGGTATCTCAATTTTTGGTAGTTGCACTTTTCCTGATGCGCAACACATCCCGGCTGACTCATGTTTGAATTTGAGCGCATGACAATGGGGACATTCTTTGTCCATAGCACCAATCAGCACTTTCGGATGAGCGGAATATTCAATATCTGGCTCGTACTCGAATGCGAGACGAAGGAACGAAGCGGATGTAAATGTTCGATGTACTTGTTGGCGTTGTCGGTCATTTGCTCTGCGTGTGTTAACTACGAACCGGCGCGCTTGGCTCCGTTCCAATTGTCGTTGTTGATTTCGTTCAGCTCGTGCCTCTTGTGATTGAGATGCACGCAATTGCGACATGCTTACACGCACGTTTTTGTTATCTTGTTGGATTTGTTCGTCTGTTCTTTCTACTCTACTATTTCGCATGTTTGTTGCTTTATTCGTTCGACGGCCCAAATGGCCCCCCTTGCGTCTTGCTGGCATTGTGCACTGTAATACACGCACATAAAAATAGATAAATTAAAATAAATCGTACAAAATTTTGCACGCACTGCGTTGTGATTTGCCGAATGAAATGTCAAAATGACGCGACCCTTCTCTTGAATTCTTCTCGGACGTAGTGCCATCTGTCATTCAACCACATAAATAATTTCGTTCTGTTTGAAATACGAACGACGGTTAAATTTGTTCATACAAAAATAATAAAATCGCGATTAAAAAAGGGAGGATGGGGGTAGGAAAGTGAAAATTTGAGGTTATAGGTATTTTTTTATACCAAATAATAAAAAAAATACAAAAAAAAATTGTCAAAAAAATAAAAGAAAATTTTTCTGGATAGAGATACCCTAATCACCTAGCGGTATGAAATATACTTGTTGACCTATTCTCATACCTAACAAATATACATAAAAAAAATCATAAAAATCGGTCGAGCCATTTCGGAGGAGTTCGACAACAAACATCGTGACACGAGATTTTTATATATATAGAGATGTAACATGATTGGCTTTGACGCAAATTCAATACATCAAAATTCCATTTCATTAAAGATGTTGAAAGAAAAACAAAATATAACTCGTTCAAGTTCACCACTCAGAAAGTCACAATCAATGGCCATCAATTTTGGAAACTAGAAGAATTTGTGTATATAAACTACGAAAATGACATCAGTGACAGCTAAGAATTCGCTCCCAATTGAACAATAATTTGAGTTACGCCATCTCCACCCGCCTTGTATATTATGTAGCTGCGATTTGTGCACGACCGCCTTCCATGACGCTATAAACGTCTCGGAATGAAAAGATTTTAATGTCACACTTCCATGTCCCTAAACGAAGCTGCATGAGACTCATGTAGCAACCATGCACATTGGTGTTTAAAGAATTTAGAAAATAAAAAAGAATCTCGACTTGCTCTACCGTCCTTTATATTTAGTGAGGTTCTGTCCGTTGGTCCTCTTCGGGTGTGGCCGGTCAGAAGTGAGGGTAATAGATACGTACTTATCGTATACGAAAACTATGAACAATTTTATACAATAAACAATAAAATAAAGTTTCAAAAACATAATAAGTACACTATTGAAAAAATCTATGTCTTTGGGGAGCGCATGTTCTAGTCTGGCACCCCTCGCTAATGGTGCCTGATAGGCTCGACTCGATGGAACAGTTCTGACCCAGAATAGCTCACAGCTGCGACCACATATGTAAATGACAGACGCATATAGATTTAAATTATTTAGGACGCCAGGATTGGAAACCATCCCTCGTTATAGCAACCAAAAATGTTTTAAGACCATAAGTAACCTACGAGATGCAAGAGAGTGAAAAGTGAGTATGCCTTGTCGAAGAAAGGCAGTCGGAAATTAATCGTCTAACGAAGCAATAATCTTGGGAATTTGACGAACCGGAAATGCGCTCTGAACCATTTCGAGCCCTGCGTCGAAGACACGACGTTAGTTAACTCTGTAGCCAACATACCGGTATCGGATACGTGAATCCTCAGCTCGCTTTTACATTTCATCTCTAACATCAATACAAGAAAATGGTTACATATAAATAGTACATAAAATTCAACAGTTCGCCGTGAGCTTTCTTATCGGAAAGAGATGACCGTATACAATACGGTCTCCAATTTTATTAGATCAATATGAACATTCAATTTCCATAGCTGATTTTGGCAATATTCATGAATTCAAGAATGAAAACCTAACCTAAAGCCTCAATTACATTGAGCTTCTTTACGAGCATGTCACATGTTAGCTTGTTCGATGATTACACTGGGCGACTTTACAGGCAGATTATAAATTCGCCAACACACAGCTCGTAAAGAAGCTCAATGTAATTGAGGCTTAACCTAAGAAATAATCCAGTAGATATACCGGCTATTTTCAAAAAAAAAAAGACTACTGGTTTTTCTGTAAAGTTGTAAACCCAGGGCTCGAAATGGACCGGAGCGCCGTTCCGGTTCATAAAATCACCAAAAGTATCGCTCCGTCTCGTGGAATAAATTATTTGATCGTCTGAGCTAGATAGGTCATATAACAAAAATCGAACACACTTATTTTTATAAAATACATATAAAATTAAATAATTATGTTAATATTTTCGTAAAATTATCAAGCGCTCCGGTTCGTAAAATTTTCCATTTCGAGCGCTGTGTAAACCGATAGGAAACGTGTTTTATGTAAACATGGATTTTATGTCAGTAAGTACTATACGACCCAAAGAGGTTGGACGGTCTTTAATATACGGCTATATATTTCCGATACAACATTTTACGGTGAAGTATCATACGGGACACTGCATACGTTTCCGGACACGCAAGAAAATACTTCAAAATCTTTGTTTAGTTCCACAAGAATCGCTAAGGCACAATTTTATCATTCTGTCATTGGAGGATATTATGTAAACTGCCGATTATGCGACGTCGGCTGATTGTTAATTCGGCCCATAATAATATTATTAAAATGATTGTTTTGTATGCAGGACGATACAGCCATGCAACGCGGAAGCTTGTCAAATCGATCCCAAGGCGACTCAACTAGTAAATTGTTTACGCGGACGCTGCGTATTAATTATTATACCCACCTGTATAGGTAAGTACACTTTTTTGTAGGTTGCCTTTGTTGTTATACGACATTTAGAATTATACATTATAAAGGGCTCGCTTTTCCGACACGGCCATGATTTTTTTTGCGTGGATTAATTTTATTCACTGTTCTTATTTTGATATTTTTCGATCAGCTGATAAACAACACTGTAAGCTAGCAATAAGATCAGGTGATATCGAGCACAGTAAATAATAATAATATGTAGGCACGTGCAAAAAATCGGTCTTACTAAGTGAATACAATATATCCATTTAAAGTTTACCTTGAATAATAGTTTTTAATTACAAGCATTTAACGTAATATCTAAGCACCAGAAATAGCAGTTAAATTAGTTAACTGTACGTTTATTTTTTTTAATCTCTGACATAGCTATAGGCCCGTTTCAGACGGGACACCGGTGTGGCGCTCGTATATAATAAGGAGGCCATTGTATTCGAATAAAGGGGCCTTTGTATTATGTTTATGAACGCCCCAGAGCTAATGAGTGAACGCATAATTTCACGTTATAAATTAGAACATAAAACTGGCTGCGGTAATAAAAACAAGTGTACCGGCGGATTGAGAATGTACCGGCCGACAGAAAAGTGTACCGGACACGCGTTGACTCATTAGTTCTGGGCGTTCATAAACATAATACAATGGCCCCTTTATTCGAATACAAAGGCCTCCTTTATTAATATGAGCGCGACACCGGTGTCCCGTCTGAAACGGGCCATAAGAGGAACGTGGCAGTGGAGTTTAAACATGAACAAGTCTTTACATCTTGGTTGTCACTAAACGTTATGCTAGTGACTAGTTCAAAATAACAATGATCGACAATAAAAATAAATAGAAATTCAATTTTCGACTGACCCGAACTATTTAGCAAGATCCAGTTTCGTGTCCCCACTAGACAATAGACGAATTATTATGATCCTTTTCACGTTGATTTTTTAAAAGCCAACTTCTTTATTCATTCTTCAATACCAAGTATTAATATTCTCTTTCGAACAGTTCTTATGACATGTTCAATACCTCCCGTTCAGGCACTCGATCATAGATAATACTCAATCCTTGGAGTAAATGAACTTTTTGTGTAGGTATGTGTGTCTATCTACTTAACATGTTTTTCATATTATAATATGTTGACTTGATTGTACTTTTCCCTTTTTATTTATATTTTAATGATACTTTGTATTTATTATGTTGTGTGCTCTATTTCTATTGGTTTATGTATGTAATTTTTATTTGTCAATAATAGTTAGTACATATAATTTTTCAGTCATACGCCGTCTGTAAGCAAGTAAATAAGTAAACCTGGCAATGTGGATCATCTTGCTCTCATTGAGCGTTCTTACGTCGGTCAGTGGTCTCATAAAAAAACATTTCAGCCACTCTCAATCCATGCTGAATGAGGGTTGCTCCTTGCTGTCTTCACTATTTTCCGTGTTCTTTCGTGTTCCATGTTCTTCCGCTAAACTTGAATAAGCGTGGGTTTTTTGGTTGCCCAATGTCTGGCACTAGTGACACTAGATTATGATTTATTGTGATGATCTGTTGTTAGAGCGATGTAGGGTGTTTATCTACTCTTCGAGATCTCAAAACATCGTATACTGTTATTTACCCATTTAATAATTTTTCGATCTCTACGCATTATGCCTAAAATGCATCTACTACCTTTTTTATGATTTTACCGAGGTTTTGAGTGCGATTCGCTTTCATATCGCCTCTTCTCATCTAGAGGAAGATTCGCCGATCAGGCCCTCACTCAAATTCTGTTTAAAAAAAAAAAAATTAGCCAAGCTCTTCCGTCTTACCCACCGCCAGGACACCTTTCAATTCGTCGACATTCTCAAAGATATCCTCAATTCGCAGCTGTACTCTGTCTTGTACTGCTATATGTACAATGTCCTCCAAAATATCACATTCATCGCAGAGCTGCGAATCGCTTCTTCCCATGAGGACATCAAATCTTTTAGCCATGTAGCCTCAGTATCGGCATAAGCTCATTTCTCTTCAAAGGAGACTCTACAAACCAGGGCACCAAGCGTGGGGATGGTAGAATGGACTTACTCCATTTTCCCTTTTCTAGGGATGCCGTGGTCAAAATCTATCCACACCTACTAATCTTAGTTTAACATCTTTTGAATTTAACGGGTGTGTTAAAAGCTAATACAATTGGTTTAAAAATCGTTAATTGAAACACTTTTTTTGTGGGTAGATTGTATAAAACTATAAAAGTACTATATAACAAACAATAAAAATAATTAAATTAAAATTTTGTATGAAAATATATCTACCGGAAAATTATCAAAGCAGATCATCTGAAAATGTTATTACTTAGCTTGAATTATATTTTTAAAAAACATGCTTATTCCACCTGGTATTTGTACAATAAATGTCTTTGACTAACAGAAATAAAACCTGCTATACAAAATGTCTAAAAGTATATTCCATTCTAATAACTAATAAGAAAAAATAAAGTAGAGAGTTGTAAGCCATGCCCGCTTCATTATATTATATTAATATTTTTAATAACTACGAACACAAAATAAATAAAACAATAATAATTAATGAATTCCTAGCACGATTGTTATTTTTTGGCAAACTGTAAGGTCACACGATCGCCATAGGAGCGGAGCCCCTTCCGCACTCAACAAAACAATAATATTGTATGCAGGCAGGTACCTAATGTTATCCTAGACGGAATCACTAAAATTCAGCCAAAATCACAAGACTTCTTAGCGATGGTGCCCATAGAACGCGTCGAGCGGGCGAAGTCGGCGTATTAAGTGTTTATTCATAACCATAATCACACGTCTCTCGCCGCGCATTACCCTTCACCTATGTAATAAGCGGCCCAAGCAGCACAAACTAATTATTTTTACAGCGTCTCTCATAACAAAGCAATAAAAATATTATATTATTTCGGGGCTTGTAATAAATATTTACGACGACATTATTCAACCATCGAAATATAGGACACGGAACAAAAAGAGTTCCCTGTTATTAAATAATTGCTTTTCGCCCGTCGATCGACGACGCCACGATCAGCGTAATTATGGTAGCCGTGTTCAATGAATGGACTTCTTTGTATTTTCATTAAATCGTATCGCCGAGAAGCGAAAAACGGTGACTCATGCGGCAAGCGGGGCGCAAGGCATCGTCAAGTCCAGTGGGCGCTGGCGTATTTGATTACGTTGTATTTTTGATGATTTACGCGCCACTTGTAGAAAATTTGCGCGAGCGCCGCACTCGCTGCGTCAATGGGCTTTATGCCTTAGGGCCATATTTTGGCAAAGCACGTGTATAGGTACTAAATATAAATAAACAATTTAATATTTAGTACATACCTAACCTGCATGTATACTGTATCCCAGTAGCGAAGCGTGGAGGTAGGCCGTTAAGATCCGCCATAAATATTGCACATTAAACTTTGTTAGTCGTATGCATTGGTTTTTATTGAACTTAAGACTATAATTTACATATGGTATCGGTTAGTTGCTAAATCAAACTATAAATATTTCGTATATTTTGGGTGATGACACAATTGTCCACACTTTTTCATTAATACTTATTTGTTTTCGTTGGATTAAGAATACATATTGTTAGTTAATTTTTTTAAATACATTAAGCCTGCATTCACTGCGGACCTGTTAATTACTAATTAATTACCACATTTTAAATAACATGCTAATCATATCTATTGGGCAACGCAATAGTTGCGTTGGACGCACGTAATGCGTTAAACAAACTATAATAGATAAAAAATATTATTCTATCTATAAAATATTAAAGTTATGTATGATTTAATTGCATTTTTTGACTATTATCTATTATGGCTTGGTTTTCGCAGGGTTTAATTTTAAAAACTAACCAACACCATCTGTAAATAAATATTATAGTCTAATGGTACGTTTACATCTGACACTTATACCGTTATACTTATTTTATGTTTCTGACATAAAAATTCACTTACTGTTTACACCTGCATGGATCTGACATAAAATGCTCGTATACTTCTCGTTGAAATAAAGTCTCGACACTTTATTCAATGGCAACATTTGGAATAAATATATGCGGTGTTTACATATGGTATTGTAACTTATTCGGACACTTATTTCGTATACTTCTCAAAAACGTTATGTCAGTTGTCAATATGGGAATGTTAAAAAAGAAAGCAGCGAGTGTTATTATTTTATATCTTTCTATAAGTCTTTTGGCAACAAAAAGGAGGAAAAAATGGTCTAGATGGATGCGGGAATGGATTCAGCGACGAGAAGAACTAGGTGCCTTCCGTTTAATGTCAGAGTTTAAAATCGAAGATCCAACTCAATTTGTGAACTTTAGTTTGCAAGATTGGACCTTTTGCCAAAAAACAAGACACACAATTCAGAAATGCGTAGAAGAACGATTAACAGTAACATTGCGATATCTAGCACTTGATCGTCATTGCATATTCAATATAATATTATCGTACCTAATACGAGTGCAGGTGTGGGCCAAAATGAATTAGGTAATACCATTTGAAGGGCATTTTGTCTTCACAGAGTGCATCAGAATTAATCGTATGTGCCGAGAGCAAGCGATATTTTATTTTCGAACAAAATCCATAGAACACGGCACATCCGATTTATTTCTCATTGTCTATGATTTTTGACAGATCGCTACAGTACATTTATTAACGTAAACGTTGGGCATACATTCATGGTGTACCTATGATAATTGATTGTCCGTTGTTTTAGAAATATACATATGCAATTCACTAGGTACCTGTCAAACTACGAATAATGTGTCAGGTACTTGACATAAAAGTAGACGGTGGTCCAACTTCGATGATATATCGCTCCAAGTTCGAACTTGTCGAATACGCGGTGTTTACATTTGCGTATATAAGTAGATTGAATAAGTGGCAGGTGAGAGTCGACACACGCAAAATAAGTGGCAGATACAAATATACTTACTGTTTACACTTAAGTGAATATGGTGTCATACATAAATATGACGATATTAGTGTCAAATGTAAACGTACCATTAGTTCAATGAAAACAAATACGTTTGACTGACAAAGCGTAGTGTGCACCATTTATGGCGGACCTTTATAGCTTACCTCCACCCTTCGCCACTGCTGTATCCGTCACCCAGCAAAAGAAAGATGTGTGTTCAAATCCCACGCGTTCCGAGATTTTTTTGCTAAGATTTCTCCAATTTATTTATTTTAAAGGGCATTTTTGTTCGTGGATAGTAGCGTTTAGATAAAAAATCTAGAATTGATTTCTAATAGAAATATGCAATAAAGAATGTTGCATTTTTCAATTAGGTGTAGTATTCTTTGGATAAAAAATAATTTAATTAATGACGTTTTTAGGTAATTCAGTCTTAAATAAATATAAATAATAATAAGTACAAAAATGACAAAATAAAAATTTGCAACAATCCTGACTCCATCTACGAATCAAAGCGTTGAATAGGTGGCATTTAGTTTTAACAGAGTACACTCCGCAACGAGTTGAATGTTGCTCCAGCGGATAGAGAACTCGCTTTACAAAATGCCATCTCCCGTAATGTGTACCTCAAGGTATATGAAGCTGTTGACGCTATCGGTATTTTGCGCGTCGCTAACAAGGAATAAATCTGGTTCAGGATAGAAGTTATTGCACAAAACGTTGCGTGGACAAAATATTCTATCGTTTTTAAAGTAGAAGTTGACGAAAAAGCGTGATGCTTTTGTGTGACACCTCTGCGTTACGATGTTTCGGGGTTAGGTATTGCCAATAAACGTAATATTAAGTATACGTTTAAAATATTAGGCCTACCGAGTTTAGGACGATTTGTCGCCGCGACAACTGGACGCTGGATAAATAGACGTTAGGTACGTATACGTACTTTAAAAAAAATATTCAATATTATTATTTATATTTAAATTATTATATTATGATTAGTTCGTGAGAATTCAAATATGCACACGTAAATAATGATTTAATCGTACATATTATGTTTAAGTTCCAACGGAAAAAGAGTTTTTATTTTTATATAAAGCATTTGGCAGTGTAATTCTCAATCCGCAATAAACAAAACATTATGTTAAGAGTAAAATGAATTAAAACTACTAAGTAGTAGATATAAACTGATTAAAATTCATCGTCTACGTTCTGTTTAGGTGTCCACGACAGTGCGACGTCCAATTGTCCTGGCGTCCAGTTGTCCTGGCGTCCAGTTGTCCCATTCCCAGGCCTACCATACGTACATTACTTTCTAATAAATAATGTTGTTTACAAAATAAAATAAAAAACCCTGACAATAATAATCAAATTCTTCGATAAAAATTTGTTATTGTGATAAGGATATATTATAATTCAATGTAAAGACGAGATAAATTTGGGGGTTTTTTTAATAAAGCATACGTGTTGTTAAAAAAATAAGCATCATTCTCTATATAAGTACTATAAACAAGTCTTATGAGTAGGCGCTGTTAATTTTTGTAGCCATGATTGCGATGCAAATCCAAAATAGGTATTGTTGTTTCAAAAACATTATTATAAAGTCGTCGTTAAATTAAAATATTACAATCTGTCAGCACGATATTGCGATACGTTAAATGCCCTACAGACAGTCCGATTTGGTTGGACCAGCGTGTAGCATATTTTAGTATATTATGTGGGGTATTGCCATTAAACACCTTTTATTTTATCAAGAACGCATGCATTCATGCTTTTTGTTTTATCAATAAATTGTACATGGCGCTTGTAGAGTACCTATTATGCTTTATGACTGCACTTTTTTGCACTTTTATTTATACTGATACGCCTGATAAATAAAATATAATATAATATATGACGTAAAATAAGTATTTTTTAGAATACAAATATTACATACTTACATCATTCTCATCATAGAACCGAAGTGGCAACTCTAGTAACAAATATATAAAATATGGCTAAAAATGGGTAATGGAACAATAATTACGTACTTATTATACTATTGCTTACTGGCAGTGATATTGACGGTGAGATGATGGCGCAAGCAATCAACATAACAACCCTACATAACCCGAAACACCAGAGACGACGCAATGTCAACTAAATTGGTCCGATCACCCAGCCAAATCGGACAGTCAGAAGAGACTGTAAATCACATTACTATGTTTTCAAAATGCCAGTATCCGGACTGGTTTATTCAACAAATATTAATTACGTTACTAAGCTGATAATCGTATATAATATTGAGATTACTACTGGTTATAACACGCCACCATTTATGAATACATTTAATATTATGACTGCGATATCCTGGTAGATATTATATTATCCAATAAAACACAATGAAAACAATATTTCCATACTTGTGTATTTATTTATGCATAGACACTATGATGGATAGCGATAACTTCAGAATTTAAATGACGAGACGTAATGTAATATTATAACGTATAATGTACATATACGTTTTTCAATAATCACTAGTAAAGAAACTGGAGATATCACTCCGAATCAGGGTTGCCAATCATCCCGGATTGGCCGAGACCGTGCAGAAATGGACGTCCCTATCACGATCCCAGTCAGAATATAACCGAGAAGCAAAATAGTACAGAATTTTAGAGAAAACTACTGACAATTAATAATAATATGAACCTACTGCTTCAAAGTGTTCATTATAACGATGTCATCAATAGCATAGTTTATTAATTTACATAAAACGCAATTTTATAGTACCTACCGATTCCACATTTATTAAATAGTATTATACGCCGTTTACACGTGCATGGATTTACTGCTGGCAGTACGTATTATCGCAGCCGTAGCAAGAAAATTTACGTGTAAACATGTATTATCCTACAGTTGCAAGTTTGCGTGCATGAATCAAAAAAGTTCGAAAACTTCTGAATTGTCATGCGACAGTTTTTTCGATCTGCGCCTGCCCAGTAGAACGATAGTAGTGAACCTGCCGACAAAAAAACGAACTACGCCGCGGAGAGACTCATTTTGAGGTTAACCGATTTTTACGACCTGTCAAATAGTACCAAAAAATGATAAAATCGCGTCTCGCTTACTCTTTAAGAATGTGATTGACGAGACAGTCAGCACTTTTACGTGTAAACAGTTATTGTCACGATAGTTTAAAATACACACTATTATTGCCAGTAAATCCATACGCGTGTACAGGCGCTATTACTATAAAAACATTTTATTTAAATTAATAACACAATATATCTCCAAGATGAACTGACAGTATAACAGCATGAACATTCCTGATAACAAGATGACTCCTGTCAACAAAGGACAAGAGGATTGCATATAATTGGCCTGCACAGAAGCCTTACTTAGATACACCGAAACGGATAATGTCCCACATTTTTTTAGGCCACCGACCCACGTAGATCAGAAGAAACGTAGCACCTGAAAATTTTGGAAAGGAAAGCTTAATACTTAATACTGGACTGATATTTTGGGCGAAAAAAACTAATGACAGATTCCTGAGAGACAGACAGCCCGGACGTTAAAAAATACCTATACCACAATACCAAATTTATTTTATACCTACTTGTCCCGAAATTGTTTCAGATAAAGTAAGTTGACAACCCTAATCAGACCTCGGATTGGTCTACAGCGGTCCACTGTTAAAGCGACGAGGCGCGTTAATGTATTAGGCGGGGCAGAGCTCAGTCGCACCGGTTATTCTACCTATGGACGTTAGGCTCTTCTCTCACGGAGAACCTAAAATCCGACAAACTGGTTGCTGATAGAACTCATAAACTGGCCAGTGACTGATGCTTCGCACAAGGCGCTACTGAAACCTAATAATCTCATAACCTCAATCTATCAAACGCATTGTCTATCCTACTTCATTCTCAGCTTTTTCCGTAATATCTTTACGGGAATATTCTGGCAACCTGAAATTATACAAACAGGAGTCAACATCTGCCACATATTTTAAATTAAAAACCGTTCACCCATCTTCTTTTGACGTCTTGACTTGTTATCGCTTGTTTAGTTCAGTTCAGTGCTAGCAATTTTGGTAAGAAAATATGATTTTTCATCGAATATACTGTCACGTTGTGGATATCCACTCATACCTATATTCAAAGTAGGTCAATTCTGACCGATAGAAGAGGATGCAAGATTGTTTGTCTTTCACACAAACCCCCACCCTGCGGCAGGACGAGAACCTACTTGTACTTTGGCGGGCAGGAGGGTTGCACCTTTATCGATTTCGATCACTTTTTACCCTGACTTCTCAACTGGATGGATCTTTCAACTTAACCTACTTTTTGTACATGGCCGGTCGGACGCCGGCCACATAAAAATCAGTTTTTCTTTCACTTTTATTAACATTAATTCGCAAAATTCAGTGTCTTCAACTTCAAATGAACGAGCGTCCAGCAGATGAGTACCCTATTGTTTTTTTATTATAATGTTTTTGTAAAGTAGTATGTTTTCGCATAAAAAAGGTCACAAGTCTCCGTAATTTCATGTCTCTGTAATTATCATTGTTATCATTTGTTTATCATTGTTAACTCTAAATCTAGTGTTTTCTTTATTTATATGGTATTTCGTTATGTACACACAAGTAGAAAGCACTTGGCGCCCTTATTATCTATCAATTTTATCATACACTTACAAGTCTTGTTTATACATAGTTTTCTTAGTCTATTTAAATTCCTTTTTTCATTATATTCTATAGATACTAGTTCACTGATAGTCACATACATTTGTCAGCGCGATCTCATGCCCTGAATAATTTAATTATCATATTTTACTCTTTACGCGTACATCTTAATCATGCTCTATTCTTAACTCACAATTAATCCAATCTCTCTTTTTTATTCACATATTAATAATCCATTTTACAACATATTACAATACTGCTATTGGTACCTCTGTTATATGGGTAACTGGAAACTGAGAGACCGGGAGACAAGCATCTTTGGAAATTGTCGATGTTAGCAACATAATTAGTAAGTAATCGATTTTTTTAAAATATTTTAATACTTATTATAATAGTATGTGCGTAGCAAGTTAGTTACATTTAGAGGGAAAAAATATACTTGAATCACCTTCAGTCGATAGGACGCAAAAATAATCAATACAACAGAGCGAAGCAGGAAGTCAATTCCATACAAATTCAAAACAACACGCCCATGTTTAACATTATTTTTTGATAACAATAATATTATGGCAATCGTGGTAATTGTGCTATTATTATGATGAATATCTGAATTATCAGCATAGAGAATGAGACATCAAATAGCGACAAACAATATAAACTTTTATATATCCGGAGCAGTGTACTAACTATGTTGAGTAAAATAAACCAGACAATACAATGTAAGAAAATAAGCTAGTTGGCAAAAATAAATTCTAGATTACTCAAAAATGTTATAATCACCAAAAAATCAGCATTTAAAAAATGTCATATTATATAAACACTGTTTTCAGAGAAGAAAATAGATAAAATAATGAAGAAAAAATATTGTATCACAACTAGAGAATCCAATCCCGAGCCAAAATTCTGATCCCGGGATTTCGGGATTACAATTTGACAATCCCGGGATCCCGGGATCCTGGGATTGGCATTTTTTCCATTGTTAATATAACATTTTTATATTTACAAATAACATTGATAAAATCGGTCAAAAATAAATCTAGTATAATTTATACTATTTAAGACATTTATTGTTAATATTGTATACGTTCAATCTTGGAAATACAGTAAGTTTAATGGAGTAAATAATATTGTAATATAAATAATAATGTGAATTTAATATGAGATTGCAGTTTCTGATAGTAAAGACTTAATGAATAGGTTAGCGAGATTTAAAATAGTAAAGCAAATCATGGTGTACTTATGGCCTTTCCGCTTCATAAATCTAATTAGTCAGCCAAATATGAAGCTGCCGTAAAACGTATGCGATCATGGTGGATTTACTTTGTTAATAGTGCGAAGCATTGTTTTTTCCAATCTTTCTCATTTTTATTAATTTATGTGAAAAAATATAATGAATCGGCAACTTACACATGGGTATAAATCAAACTTCATTCAAACTCAGTTTATTTCTAATGTAGTTATTTGTTATTAAAAGTATTTTTTCTGTTATATTTTCGTTTTTATTTTATTTTCCATAAAAATTGATAAAAAAGCAATCCCGAAAGTTTCGGGATTATGTTTATCAATCCCGGGATTCATAGGTATCGAAAATAGCTCGGGATCCCGGGATTGGAATCCCTAATCACAGCTAATTAAGAGTCGTGCAACCAAAAAACAATGCAGGAACGAAAATTAGTCATAGTTAGTTTAATAATTAATAACGTATGTTAAAATTAATGTACATATTTATAGTTAAGATGTAAGGTTACCGTGATAGATTTTTGGGTTGTCACCGCGTAGGAAATAAATGATTGGCAACGTTTAAAAACGTCATGACTTCCGGAACTTTCAGCAAAATCCAAGATCCGAACTGGTATCTCTGGTTGTCACAACTGACACAGTACACTTTCACACATTTTTTTATTCTGAGAAACGTTTGCTCTCAGCGTTAGCATTCATACACCGTACAGCCCGAAACATCGAGGAAAGAAGGAAGAAGAAGTACATGCGGTGGAAACCCAAAAATCTATTACGATAGGAGCTAAATTTTTTTAATAAATGTATGATCCAAAGACAAACATGATCACGGTAGGACAAGGGATTATGTTTGAGGAGGTTTTAATAACCCACTGGCACTGAATCAAAGTGAGAGATATCGGCCTTGATCGGCAACGTACTTTTTTGTACAAAATAATCACCATTTACATATAAATCTCGTGACTCAAATGACATAATCGTTCAGAAAGAATTTTTAGGTACAGGTACAAAGACTCATATTCACGTAATTAAATGTACAATAATCATTTATCATAACCCTACAAAACAGCATGTACATAATAATATTGTGGTTATAGTCAATTCCTAGTATTAAATGCAATATAATTCAAATGTTGTGATTTGGTTGAACATAGTTATCACCCTCCCTATTGGCATTACCAGTAGCAGGTAGGTTTTGAGTTTCTGAGCCTTGGGAGAATAAACAACTGATGCTCTCTGTTTCTAAGATAGTTATCAGGGACACACAGGTCAACATTGCCCAGAATAGCAGAGTTCTCATTTGTATACCTCGTATGAGTCGAAAAAATACGTAGCTAAATAAAGATCTCTTCTAAATTGCAGACCTGAGAAAGTCAGTTGGATAAAGCCATGGATAGTATCCATACAACCTCAAGTAAAGGGTCTCAATAATTTCTTCTGAACCCTCTCGACCATAAAGCCATACTATTCCCAAACAATAGACCCACCCTTAAGCCTGCTTCGAACTAAAGAATTAAACAAAAGTTTTAATTCCTACCATAACATCCGAAAAGACCCGGGAAGTACGCTACGTACGTATCATAATATCAACAGTTTTATTGTAATAAAAACCTTTCATTTAGTATGAAGATTTATATGAATTGCATTTTTTCTAGTGGAACAAAGTATGAGTCAATCTGAATAAAAACGTAATCAACTTATGTACCAATATGAGTTCGTCTTTCCAGACACGTCCGAAAAAATGTAGGTAAGTAAATGCAGGTGCGACTCACCGGCGAGGTAGTTGTAAGACATTATTTTAATTTCCCGGGGGTAATCGACCTTCTTGCTTTACTCACTGTTCAAAGAGGTTGACTCAACATTTTTTTGTGTATCAAAGTCGACCAGGTTTGCAAGACAAAAAAGGTTAAAATCTGGTTTGAATTGAAATGAACCTTTGTGACTTTTGCTTTGCATAACCTGGGCATGAGATAATATTGTTATTATTATTATTATATGATTCGCTGCGTCAATATTAAAGGGTTACCTGTACAGAACAGTCAACTAATTCTGTGTTTCCCGGTTACCTGTTATAATTATTATTCTGAGACGCAATCTGTCATTTTTGGACATATTATTCAACGTGGACCGGATAACCAGGAGGTACTGATTTTGGGCAGCCTCCAGAGAAGGCTAAGCTGAGGAAAAGCGTCGGTGCGCTGGGGCGAACAAGTCAATGAGCTTATAGAGGACGTCCTTCACTCTGCCCTGAGAAAAGTATAATATGACTGACAGAAGTGCAGAGTCTTGGTCACGGCCCCTACAGGGTTCTATCCAGGGGGCTCGGGCTCTGTGGGGGCCCGGCGTGGCGGGTCGACATGATAAGTGAGATAAACACACATCACAAATTTGCCCTAATGGGGAAAAAAGTCGCCTACGCGCTATCGTATTATTTTGTAGTGTTTTAAAATTTTAAAATGTCTAGTTGTGTGTTGCAATTTTTCATTACTGTGTGCCGGTATTCGACAACTCCATGATTCAAGTGGATTTATTCAACAATACAAAAAAACCGCGAAAAATACACCGAATACCCTTAATTTTGCCTGAAACAAAATTTAGAAAACGATTCTGTAAAAACTCCCATTGCCTTTAACCCTAGCGATAGGTATAGGGGGAGGCGCCAATGATCCTGGCCTGGGGCCCCGCTTCAAGATGTGGGGGCCATGGTCTTGATCGCTCGGAAGATTATTGCAGGATGGTCACGAAGTCACGAAGTCATGAGGGAACGACCAAAAAAAAAGAATGAAAATGGTAAATTAGAGTTATAACACATGGCCCTGTAATTTGCAAAAAATTGACTTCCACTTAGATTCAAATTTGAATCAAGCTACCCTAAGAGTGAGAATGAATCTGCTGTACACCTGAATAATTTTGTATACTAACATAAATGGATTTTAATGAATTTCTTATGGCGAGAAATAGAATATAATATATAGGTATTATTACATAAATCAGGAAAGGGTCCTAGCAATATAGTTGTAGTTTTCAAAACCCTTAAATACGAGGGTGGGTCAATAAGTCCTTAGAAAAGCCGACAGGTGGCGCGACTAGTACTGTAAGCGGTTTGTTTTCATGCAGCGGCACTACCGATTCAGTATGCTGCGAAGTTTCAATCAGATTGGTCGGGTTGTTGTTTTTTATTTTCGTACATTTAAAAAAAAATTTGCTTGTTTACAAAAATGGAGAAAATTGAGTTTAGAGCTGTTATTAAACATTTTAATATAAAAGGGTTAACAGCAAAGGAAATAAAAAAAATGAGTTGGATTTAGTTCACGGCATATGTGCTCCTTCACTTGCAACTATTTATAACTGGTTAAATGAATTTAAACGTGGTCGTACATCAACAAAGGATGAACCACGCTCAGGACGTCCTGTAGAGGTGACTACACCAGAAATGATCAATAAAATCCACGATATGGTGTTAAGTGACCGAAGATTAAAGTTGAGTGAGATAATTGAGGTTACAGGGATCTCAAAAGGTAGCGTCATTTCTATTTTACATGACAAATTGGGCATGAAAAAAGTTTCTGCAAGATGGGTGCCGCGTTTGCTCACAGTCGACAATAAACGCAATAGGGTGGTGGCCTCTAAAGCCCTGTTGTCGCTCATGCAACGCAATCCGGATGAATTTTTTCGTCGCTTTGTGACTGTAGATGAAACATGGATACACCACTATACTCCCGAGACAAAAGAACAGTCAAAGCAGTGGATTGCGAAAGGCGAACCATGTCCAAAGAAGGCGAAAACCGTAAAATCAGCTGGTAAGGTTATGGCTACTGTATTTTGGGATGCACGTGGAATTATTTTCGTTGACTATTTGGAAAAAGGAAAAACAATAACAGGGGATTATTATGCATCTTTATTGGACCAGCTAAAAAACGAAATTGATGAAAAACGGCCTCATTTAAACAGGAAAAAAATCTTCTTTCATCAGGACAATGCCCGTGTTCACACATGTTTACGATCAATGGCTAAAATTGAAGAATTGAAGTTCGAATTGGTCGACCACCCACCGTATTCGCCAGATTTAGCCCCCAGTGACTTTTTCCTTTTCCCAAACTTAAAAAAATGGCTAAGTGGACAACGTTTTTTTTCAAATGAAGAAGTCATCGATCGGACAAATGCTTATTTTGAGGACCTTCCGAAAACTTATTTTTCTGACGGTTTAAAAAAAATTGAGAAACGTCTAACCAAGTGTATTGAGCTCCAAGGAGATTATGTTGAGAAATAAAAAAAAAACAAAAATAAAAACTGTTTTAATGCTTTTTTCTAAGGAATTATTGACCCACCCTCGTATAAGTGCTTTCTACAAAATATTTGATGTATTATAAAATATAATAGACGGTTGGGGTTCTTTACGCGGATTAATTCGGGTAGTGTGTGTGTGTGGTTTTAAACATTTTAGGTTCGCGGCGCCTTCTATGTATAAAGATTGTTTCAATGTGCAGAAAAGTAATAATTAGTGCAATAGGGGGGACGCCGGTGTTCATCACATTTTTTTTTAAATCCTGGAATCAAACTACACAGCGTCCCACTTCTAGTGATATGTTGACAACAGTTCCAGAGGAAAACCCAGCCTCGAAGAAGTATTCGTAATTCGTCAAAAATGAAACCAGGTTTATCACTCTATAAATATTTAAGTATAGTTTATTGATTTGAAATATTGAGGAAGTAAGGTCATACTCGAATTTCGACTGTGAAAAGGGAAGATCAGTATATTGAAAGTGTGTTGTATTTTACGAAAACATTCACCAAAGTACACCCATAATAATATATTATTGTATTCGGAATATCGTGCTTCCTAAATAATTATGTAGATAAGTAAAAAAAAAATGTATAATGAGGCGAGCCACGATGTATTGAAAATTAATGAGATTTATTTTGCTATTTTTGTCAATTAATTTTTTCATTGGTCACACATGAATGGAATGTCTGAGTGGCCAAAAGATTTAGTTCAGTGGTACCCAAATCCGAAACCGTATCAGAAATATAATATAAACAAATGACACTGCGTATATTGAAGTTAATGTCCACCAAACCACACCTGGTCTTAATCGGGCGTATCACGGGACACTACGTCTGCATGTGAAGCATCATTTTTTTTATGACTGGGAATGTCTCAGGAGCAGTTACCCAAGACCAAGGTCGCCATGTACTTACACGTGCTTTGACTGAATTTAAATGACTTTAAGTTAAGGTACTCATGGAAGAGATGAGCACGTAGAGGCAATATTAAAAATTGTAGTAAGTAACAAATTAAAGCTAATACAAAACTGCCGAACATGCTAGGTGAAGAGATCTTCACGTTGGCAGTATAACGCCGCAAATTTTGTAAATGCTATAAAATTGGCCTTTGTGGCGACCAGGTAAGGACGGTCTGATGGGCCCAACAGCTGGTTGAACCGACTTGAGCAGCTCTTCCCTTTCCGTACACAACTTAGGACATTCCCCGAGGATATAGTTTGCATCCTGTATTTCTCCGCCACATGGGCATGTTGAACGGGTAACAAGACCAAGCTCAAAGAGCCTGCCAGGGAAACCACGATGCCCAGTCAAGAATTGGCTGGTGTAATGATCTGGAGTTAAAAAGCGGTAATCTCCATTCGCCATTTGCGACAAACGAAAAAATCCCTTTCAATTCAGCTCAGAACATAAAAAAGTACACATTATTCGTCACCAAAAGAGAGGGTACGCCGGTAAACTTAATCTTTAAATGGGGTACTACTGGTACTAGCATGGTTAACGTGACCATACGTCTCGTTTTTAAATAGCCTATCCCATTGTTCCCAAGCACACCTTCGGCACGCCGAAATGTCCCGTTTTCAGGAATAGAGGAACCCATGGTAACAATTTCAAAAGTAAAAAAAGGCGCGAAAAATTAAAAAATCGATAGAGAAATCACACAGTTGCAAGTCACAGTTCTTAAGGTGACGCATCAGTGAAACGCCAAATAATTTTCAACTGTACGCGCGACGAAATTTTGTACTCGCTTCGCATTCATTGAGGGAACGTCGAGTCAGACATACGTCACTTTGCTGCGTGATGGCGACGGGCCAATTATTTCTAAAATCGTGTAAAGATGACTAAAAACGTTACCCATTTACTTTAAAAAGAAAACATGTCAATGAATATATTATTATTGTTACTAATAGAATAATAAACAGAACATAAAATGGACGTATGTTGGATTTATATGAGAAATAATATTTCGTTTGACAGGCGTCTTTTGCACCCGCGACCCGCAAACCGCACATCGCCTAGCAACGATCTTTTTAGACCGTGCCTCAACTAATGCATGGCCTTAAAGCAATGTTAATTACCAAAGTAAATTTTAAGAAGTCCTGCCAAGAATTTCATTCTTATTTGAAATCAAAACCAATTATACTTTGTTCTTCAGAAAAATATAAGTATAAGACCACATAAATTATTTATTTTCACGGGTTCATTCCTGTTCTTTTCATTAATAAATAAAAATTATGAAGAATTATGCGTTTTCTTGAAAACACATACTATTACCTAAAAATTAGTCCCGTTTTGAGGGAAAAAATAAATGGTCACGTCGAGCATGCTGTACGTTATAGAAACACTGACTTAGGTGAAACGAAAAACTACTTCACCCTCGCAGTCTGATATTGCATCTAAGTATGCAAATAAAATAGAAGATATTGGCATTGAAGCAGCGTGGCACAGCGGAAAGGATTTCCATGTAAATTCTTCCATCCATTCCATATTGCATTGCTGCAGGCCATATTAAATATGAAATGTGAAGGATACGTCTGGCTGATATTGATTTTTCACATTAGCATTTAATAATAGGTACTCGATTACTTAGAGACTTAGATTCGCAAGGTTTTCGTACATCAACGCTTTAAAATTTATAAACTAATATTGGATGATTTAAAATACAGTAGAAAACATCAATATAACGGACTAATGCGGGCGATGAGGTGTCCGTTAAAACCGAAAATCCGCTATTCATTTATTTAAGAAAACAAAACATTGTGGACATAAATCAAAATTCAGGACGCTCACAACATGAGATTTGCATTAAAACAAATATTACTCTCACAAGATAAAAGAAGAAGAAGAAGCATAATAATAATAAAAAACATTAACAATGTTTTACAATAAAATAAAGTTTCAAAAAAACAAAATGCAAAGTACATCATTGAAAATGTCTATGTCTTTACATATCGCATTTACTAATCTTCCACCCCTCGCTAATGGTGCCTGATAGGCTTGACTCGAGGAAACAGTTCTGACCCAGAATAGATCATGGCTGCGACCACGTAGGACGTAGGTAATTGACAGGCGCATATACATTTAAATTCTTTAGGACGCCAGGATTAGAAACCATTCCTCGTGATAGCAGGCAAAAATGTTTCAAGAGCAGAAGTGACCTACGAGATTCAAGAGAGTGAAAAGTGAGCATGCCTTGTACGAGTAGAAAGGCAGTCGGAAAGTAATCGTTTGACGAAGTATTAAAAGGAAAATAGTTATATGACTTAAAATAAAGACATCGAAGAAATTTCTTTTGGAAATATAAAAACACAAACAACATCCTGTTTATTCGTCTTCGGATGACATACCCACACAGCCGTTGTGGGTTGACGCTAATGTTCGATGTCGATGCAATAGCTTTCGGTAATCCTGCTTTGAAAAAAGAAGTTTTGTGTGCACTTCTGAACCATGTACTACTATTTTTTTTAAATCAACTCTATAAAATTACGAAAATCCGTGTAATGTTCAATTTTGTTGTCTGAAGAATAGTCGATAAATAATATTAGACACTTGGATTTAAACATGTATAATACTGACAAGATGTTTTGAACAATTTTCACATTTGACCGGATATTTTGTCCGTTATAAACGAAGTCTGTTATATCCAAGTTCTACTGTAATAAAATAAATTTTCTGTTTTTTAAACATGGATTCAACTAGCGGCCCACAACTTGGTCTAGGTCTAGTCTAATATTGATTTAGATGTACTACAGTCTGTGTTGCTGAAATTTATTAAAAGCTTAATTATTTTTAGTTAATTTAGTAGAAAAACGAGCTTAACTTGGTAACCGTACTGAGAAGCAACGTGATGGTATAACGTTTCATAGTTAAGTTAATAATAATTATAAAATTGATGTTTATACTGTGCGTTATACGCAAGAAACACGGCTTCATTATGCCGAACAATACCCACTCTCTTTATGTTACTAGTCTGAGGGCCTACCTTATAATATTACGATAAAAAGCATTTGTGTAAGAAAAAATAACAATGCTGAGACTTTTACGCTTTATCCCATATAAATATTATGTCTCAAATAATTATTTTTACCCAGTAAGTAGCGTGATAGATTTATCAGTTCATTTGGCATTAACACATTCACATACTCTAGAATACGGAATAACTAATCACACTTCAAAACAAAATGTAGCAATCACGTAAATATTGTTTTTGAAAGGCGAAAAAGAAAATAGCTGACTTACAACATACGAAATTCGCAAATTTAAAATACAATCAATATTAGACACGCGTCTCGCAAATATTCGCCGAAAATACTTACGCTGAAAACACAACTGAGTACGAAGGAAAAGGTAATTTTTGTAGGCGGGTATTATATCTAATTGGAATGGGGATAAATTAAAAAAGCAACACAAAATGTCTAGCACGCTACAAGTAGGGTTGCCAACCGTCAGGAATTGAAGTAAGTACTTATCCAGGTTGGATCGTTTCCGGACGTAAAATAGATTATCTCTTTACCTGGCGCGTATAGCACATCTGAAGTATTAGCACAATAATTCGTCAAATGATTATTTTCCGACTGCCTTTCTACAAGACAAGGTTACTTTTCACTCTCTTGAATCTCGTCGGTCTCTTCTTCTCTTGAAACACTTTTGCTTGTGAGCGCGAGGGATGGTTTCTAATCCTGGTGTCCTAATAAATTTGAATTTACATGCGCCTGCCAATTACCTACGTGGTCGCAGCCATGATTTATTCTGGATCGGACCGTTTCCTCGTGTCAAGCCTATCAGGCACGATTAGCGAGGGGTGCAAGATTAGTAAATGCGCTCCCTAAAGACATAGACATTTTCAGTGATGTACTTTGCATTTTGTTTTTGAAACTTTATTTTTCTGTGTAAAATTGTACTTAGTATGTTTTGATTTAATTTGTTTTTGTGTTACTATTATTATTATATTCTATATTGTAATATTTGTTATAATGTAAATCTCATGTTGTGTACGTCTTGAATTTAGATTTGTTATGTCCACAATATTTTGTATTCTTAAATAAATAAATAAATCTCCAACTCATTATACATATGTCATATGTATAATGAGTTAGTAAGAAATTATTATTTTGTTAAATCTATCCAACCCAACAATGCTTACCCGGAAATATTGTTTAGTCATATGAATGGAATAGCACCCGGAACTGTTTTTCCGTCAACTTGATTTTGGCGAAATTGCAAATACTGGACCACGTCCAGATTTTACACATTTACTAAATGTAGGTATTTCTCGGTAGAAGAATATTTTATAAATTAACACAAAATATAATACCACACGGTCAAAGTAATTAGTCCGCTTCTGCTTCAGTAGAACATTATCAACTGACATTGTGCAGTTGTACTAATCAGTTGGTGAAGTATTATTCGAGCGAATGAAACCAGCCTTAATAATTATTAAATTGTGTGGAATAAATATTATAAATACTGTGTTTACATACATATATCAATTAATAGAGTATAGATACACTTGGAAAGATATTGGCGTAATCACCAAAGGGCGAGATGAAATATTATTGAAAAAAACCCTAACAATAAATTATTGATAAGTACCTACTACGTCATAGAATAGGAAACCGTTCCAAAACTCATTTCAATAATATACGAGACTGGTTTCTAGAATACCTGTTTTTTATTGCATAAATTAATATAAATTGTGTTATTCCGACCATGTCCGATCCTAAAAAGATCATATGCGATTAAATTAATTAAAAAAATATTTTAATACAAGTAAACTTTTATATGCGTATTTTTTTCCTCGACCATGTCCGATCCTAATAAGATTATATTATGGGCATCCACGGAGTGGAGGTTTGTATTAGAGATGGGAAAACTGGTCGATTTTGAGGACTAAGTATACTTACTACCAGTATAAAAAAATACTTAGTATATAAACTTGTTCCAAAATACTTACTAGTATTTGGAATACTATATAGATCGTTTGGCGTGCGTATGCGACAAAAGTTTCATACTCAACTGAAACTAAAACCAACTCCATATTATTAGTATTTTAAAATACGTATCGACTCGAGTACACAAACTGGTGACAGTATTTCCAAGTCACCTCTAGTTTGTATTAACAGATTTTGTTTTTACGAGAAATGGATGTCAGACACTTGCTCAACTTATTATGTCCATACTCTGACTCACACACAAATTGAAAAACAATTTGTGCACTTGCCAGACCCAGGATTCGAACCTGGGGCCCACGACGTTATAAGCCGATGCTTGAGCCACGCGGCCATCGCCAATGTTTTAATAACAAACTAAATTCATCGGCCCCACGATGGCCGAGCGGCTTAAGCGTCGTCTTATAATGTCGTGACTCCCAGATTCGAACCCTGAGACTTGTACATACACATATTAGTAACTCAATTTGCAAAGCGCTTCAGCGAGTATTAAGAGCCATTGGTTAAAAATTTGTCACAATTAAATATAACGCCTATATCATAGTAATATAGGTGCATGGACGCGAAACCCGAGAGATGCAGGTACGATTCCTGCTGGGTGTCTTACTTTTTTCAAAAAAAAAGATTTCAAGTCAGAGTATGGACCTAATATGTTGAGCAAGTGGCTAACATCCATTTCTCGGAAACACCACCTCCACTCTATGGAGGCAATGATGGAGGCCCATATTATGATCTTATATATTATGAGAATCGAACATGGTGAAGTAAGTAAATCATTTATTACATGAAAAAAATCTTAAATAGACAAGTCAGTTGTTTTTGGGTGATTAATATTTATAAAATTATATATTATTTTATATAAATCGGGCCACAACCAATTTGCAACCCTAGTTACACGCGCGACGGGGCTGGCAGGGGTGATCGATAAATTAATTCCATTACCCGCGACTGAGAAACGCTGTACGAAGCACTTGACTTGCTAATAAAGTTAGTGTTGTCTTCCAACATGATTTTATATGCTACCAGCGTATTACATCGATGCTATGTTGTAGCTATATGCCAACATGGATATAAGTGGAAAACAAATACACGCATAAAGTAAATTAAAGAGAGATTGAAAGTGGCTTTCTTTTGTTACTAAGGGAAAAGTAGAAAAAAGGTTTAACATGGATTTGCAAATAGCCGTTTATATATTGTCATCAGTGGACAAATAGTTGAAAATGTACTGACTACATTGCGAGCAAGCCGGCAAAGAGGATGAACCACGTAAAACGTCTTCTTCGGGAAGATTGGAGTTCAGTACATGATATCAAAGCAAAACAGTATCAACCAGGGAACTCTAATAATGGGAACTGAAATACCTAACGGGTAAGGAGTAACAGGTAACCGATCTCGATTAAAGAATAATCTGGAATAAACTTAAACACAAGTCAAGAATACGTCATACGTCGAATACTGACAACTGTTCTCGGTTCATGTTTATGCATTGACGGTCATTTAATATTGGTGTATTACACACACTATTGCACGTGCATAATGCGTGTTTCATTTTCGTAGGACACTCACACGTTCAAAATCCTGCATCAAAATGTAGTGTTTTTAATATTTCCTATCGGAATTCTATTTATTATCTGTTCTGTGGAATCAACCAACTCTTACGCGCACTTAATATAATAAAAAAACGTAAGACCGACTGCTATTGTCAAAGTAAAGTTACATTTTGAATAGAATCTTGTTTGTGTTAGAGCTTATCCACAAGGCGCGTTTTGACTCGCGCGTAACTAGAGTTGGGTTTCGGGATTTCTCGAGATTTTCGACAAATTTTCGAGATTTTCCATTCCGAATCTCGAGAATTGAAATTTTTAAGATTTCAGGAAATCCCGGATCTCGAGAATTTTTTCTCGGAATTCCTTTATTATCAAATATTAATTGAAAAAACGATTTTCTATATGAAGAAACCCAAAACTTTCAAGGACTAATAGGGACATTTAACACAAGTAAGCCAACGTCGACTCAAAATGAACGAAATTTTTGCAAGGGAATTTTGTGTCTCAAAAGCGTACGCGATTGTCAGACGCAGCGATTGACGGTCTGTGTTTTTTGAAATTCTATTTTTGTTTTCCTACTTCTGTTTTGTTTGTCTTCTTACATAAATAGGATTTTAGGATTTTTACAGGTTTTTTAAATATCCCGATCTCTCGGGAATTCTTGAGAATTCTTTTCCGGAAATCCCGAATCTCGAGATTGAGATTTTCTCGGGAAATACCCAACTCTACGCGTAACAAGTTGCGCGTACTCCAGGTACATGTGACCATAGGAGCCGTCCACTATCACTCGCGCCGTGACGACTGTCGCAAGACAATCACCCGCGATCGCTAGGTTGAATACATATTGCTTAATGTCAGTGTTAATACATATTATTGCTTAATGCTAAGTTATCCCGTAATACAAAATCGCATTTCCGAGTAACACACTTGAGTTGTCGAGCTTTTTTCTACACTGGCGTTTGTTTTTGATGCCGATTCAAAAATGAATCACGTCACCTAGCTGGTTTACTGCCAAACGGAACGCGCAGAAACGCCGTATCTGGACGGAAGACATTTTTGGTACTCGAGCGTAAATCGCGGTGGGACTCGCGAGTCGCGCTATATGGACAAGCTCTTAGCAATAGCCAACGACATCTAAACTCTCGTCCTTTCTCTTGTACCTACACGAATTGGAAAACCCTATGTCATTCACTTATAATTTACATCGTGGCAGAGTGTCTTGCTAAAACAGCGCGAATTTCAAACAGAAATTTGCTTTGGCCAATAATAATTAATCATGAGTACAATATTACATCGATACCTACTTCAGTTTATAAATTTAATGTGCACAGTAATAATTTTCACGATTAATAATTTTGTGCAATATCAAGTAATATTTTAATAACTTTGTGAATCCTCCGCAAGGTAAATCGACACTAACAAATAAGCAATAATGAAACCTGCATTCCCAAGTTGGTGACAAACTTGGGAATGCAGGAGTGCGGAGGATTCACAAAGTTATTAAAATATTACTTGATATTGCACAAAATTATTAATCGTGAAAATTGCAATAGCATTATTTCTCTTATTAATAATCTAAAACCCTACCATGCAAAAACCTTCTGGCATCCAAAATCGTGTACAAACAAATAAATGGACAGATAACATTTCAAATAATGAAAATTCCCTCCGGCATGTTCACCAACTACTCATCCCTGTTAACGTTCCAAGGGAAATTAATTAAAAGCTTCGGTCAGTGTTGTTAGTTAAAACTTAAAACTGGGGATTACAATCCCAGGATTACGATCAATTTCTTGAGCTCGAAATGCCTGGATTGAACATGTTAGAATCCCGGGTATATTAGTTATGTATGATTAAAAAAAAAAAAAACAAGTCAAGTAAAGCACTCCGCACATTACGACGACTAGACGTTACCACAGATAGCGGGAATTCATAGTTTTTAAGTCCAATAATACAGGGACGGTTTGGACATGGGGATCACATGTGTTGTAAATTTGTAGATGTGTGCTGACGAGAACGTTATCGGTAGATATGGATAAATCACTACACCGTGGCACCATGAGTACAAGCGAATCGCAGTTGTAATGCTAATGATTGCTAGAATTGAAACAGGCATTGTAACACTACACAGAAAAATATTGTCAAATCAAAGAATCCCGAGATATTTTATTATCACGTAAAAGGATGATCGAATAAAAAAAAACATTGAGACCATTAAATGGGACTATAGTTTAGGTTTAGGCCATAAGCCAGGGGACACAAAGCGCACCGACTGTAATAAAATATTGAATGCGCGTTATGCTTATGTGACAAACTTTAATCAAATACATATTATGGGACAGACTATTGGGAAAAAAAACATTCTTTAACACGTGTTTAATTGTATCCCACATTTCACCACACTCGAGATCCGTACCCTGTTATACCACACCAGGTAGAATAAGCCTGTTCACATTAATTTTATATTGCCTAGACCTGTAAGTAAAGCTAAAATATAAATAATTTAATATGTAAAAATATGCAATAACAAATAACCGCGAATGGCTGAATGTGTTCTGAATTATGTGTGTTAATTAAAAAAATAATAAGAACAGATAACTAATAATATAATAAATGAAACGAAAACAATGCCCAAGTACCAATGTTTTCGGGTATCTCCCGTCAAAACGAAATTCGGTATTTTACCTTATTTTATTTATTGGATCTGATATCAATAACAAACCAAGTACATACCTAAGTGCGCATGCCAATTAAGTAGTACAAGAAGAGTACATAATAAATACCCAGGTTGTTTACTGAGAAGCTATTGACAATCTTGATTCCGCTAATTCTGCCAAGATTGAATAGGAGAATCATCAGTCATCACACTCATCACAAAACGGTAGTGATGCGAAATTCAATAATAATTTGTGTTTATTTATTAGATTCATAATATATAATAAATTATTAATTAAACGGAGTGTGGAGGCCTTCGAGATATACATCGTCACTGTTCTGGCAGAAGACACTAATTCTAAAAAATTACATATTGAGTTAGTTATACCAAAATGTTCCTTATTTCAAACTTTACCGTCTGGAAACCTTCTCAATAAATAAACAGTCTTTATTTTAAAGTCATCCTTTTTACGATTACTTAACGGCCCACATGCTCGTCGTAGGTCAAAATTGAGTTTTTATTGTATTTTCAAACCATGATACTGGACACTCCTTAAACGTTGTAGATAATCTATTTATATAATTTTGAAGCCTTATTATCCTTTATATTTATTTTAAACATTTGATGACTGCATAAAGTATTTTTGTTACATAAAATAGTATTCTTTTAAACCTCTCGCTCTAATGTTTAGAATATAGTCATATTTCGGTACATGAATGTGCAGTGGTGTTAAGATTTTTTACATTTATTAATTTTTAATCGCATTTATAAAACCATTAGTATAATTTATGACGAGATAATTTTAGTAAAATATTTACGATAAAAAATTATATTGATAATCTCTGTGATCCCAAATTTGACAAGTATTAGGCATTTTATTATTCAAAAAATCGGCAAGATTAACACATTTGAAGATGATTTTAAAGATACTTATTATAAGCAATGTCTTTGACCATTCAAGTGTGATAAACATCTTATGAATAATGATTGCTTTATAATAATTATTGACCTAATAATAAGGTAGAGTTTTTTTGAAATACGCCATTTCTTTTGTCATTCCCCAGTGGTTAAGCTACAACATACGGCCGTAGCCATAAATTGACAAACTATAATTGAAGTATGGAACATTGATACGTTTGTAAAGATTATCACGCAACACCGCTGCAGTTCAGTGTAAGATTGGTACCTATATGAAACCACACCGTTGATATTGCGTGCGCAGCAACTATAAACCTCGTTTTATTATAGGCAAATGCGTATATGTTTGCTGGTTCGTAACGTAGGGAGGTATGTTCTACATTTATTTCTTCACTAGATTCGTTCATCTTTGAGGCGCCCAGATGTCCTTAGTCCTGGTGCCCAGTGGGCGGCGCCATATAATCCGAGAATTTTAAAAATCTACTTTTCTAACAAGGTGATTAATTAAATATTGAAACGACAAAAATGCCATGTTCTGCGTAGCTTCAATAGAAAGCTACAGTATTTTGGCCACATTATGAGAAAACAAAATTACAACTTTCCTCAAGCTCATTTCTAAGGAAAGACTCATTTCGTGGCTTTAATAAATGCAGCTCCACCGAACTATTCAGGGTAGCAGATGACAATGTGAAGATCACCCTGATGATAGCTGATCGTCTAATGACAAAACTGGTACCCCATAAAAAGAATATGCGTTTTATTATTTTGTAAATAAATCGTATATATTCAACAAATATTATCATACTTACCTACGTCGTTTTATAAAAACATTGCAATGTCTGCTATTTGGAACGTTTCCAATGATTCACCGGAAGAAATTAATAAGAATTCTACTTCAGTGTGGCACGACACTGCTCAGTCTGAACTTGATGGAATAAACAAAGCGCCTGGGGCAGTCAGTAGACGAGACATGTAGATAATTGGAGCTTGCTTTGTGCGCCGTGCTGCACCCTCGCACTAATCTACGGGATATCACCATAATACTCTGTATCAATGTTTTACCTAGGCTAATAAACTTGAAATCACAACTAACCAAATGTTTAGAATTTGTAGATACGATCAATAACTAACGCAATGAACAGTATAGGAACTATCATACTCAATCTGAATTAGGTTGACATATAGTTGGAATATACATGCTATTCCGCGTTGACATTTTTATTGCGCAGTTATTACTTGGTTATGTGGCGAATTGCAGGAGTGCTCTAACGTGAGGGTTGCAGGGGAAAAGCATCTCAAATCGGTCTGAGTCCTAAGCCGGCTCTCATATCAAATTTCGTCCGCTTGCAAAGTGTCGAATATGTTGATGTGACGTGATCGCTATTCACAAAACACACGTTGCCAAATGTAACTCCGCAGATTGGTCGAATGCGACTTTTTCGTTTGAAAAAAACATCTACTGTTGCAATCGACAAGTTGCATGCTTCTCGCCAGGACGCATACAAACACCTACAAATTGGTCATTCTTATACCGGCTCGCCGATCGCCGCATACAAATATCTATACTTTTCGAAGGTTACGTGCGACTGTCGCTAGGTAGTTATGCGTGGTCTTCGTATGCGACACCGGATCGACGTTCTTGGAAGGTTTGATTTATGGCTGTGCGGCTGACGGGTGAGTTTAGATGTGAGAGCCGGCTAAGTCGGATCGGTCAGCCACTGCAACTTTTTATACGAGTGAAAATTGCGGCAATCTACGGCAACCAAAGTAATCATCTCATGGAAGCTTGACGGTAATATATAAAATCAGAATAGAAAAATCGTACATTCTAGTACCTACACATCAAACAAGATCTCCACAAGTTGGTCCTGGGACTCTCAGCGTAACTTTGAATGATATACCATAGTCGATAACAGGTGGTGGAGAGAAAAGCAAGCCTAGTATAGATACAGATGCTAGACGAGGCCAAAACCTGCAGGAGAAGAAGACAATATAGCAAAGAAATAGGGATCGAGAAGAGTCAAAGAGACAGTTATTCAACAGTGAATCGACCCCAGCGCTTGAATGCTTTATAGAAAACTTAGAACAAAATTAATAGGGCTTCGCAATGAGTAGACATAGAAACACAGTAATGGCCGCATTCATTATTAATCCAGTTATTCCACGGGCACGATAACAACATTATTATGATAATATAACATAAATATAGATGACATTTAAATGCCCGACAGTCTACGGTCAAGGAAACTTAGCGGACGTAAGTATATTGCAGCGGTGGTGAATCTATGACACGCGAAGGAATTCCGTTGGCAGAACTATTGTAGAACCAGGTAAAACCTCAAATACTGACAAGCACGGCGTACGAAATTTTTGGAAATATAGTAGTTGACTTTCACCTAGGATTCAATTTTCATTTTTACGGAAACCCGACCGTATTATACCGTGGTGTATGGCAGAAATAACACAAAAAGCTCTCGAATAAAATAAAATATGGCCGGAAGGGCTATGAAAACTCTTGACTCAGATTTTGAACGGAATTTGCCAAATTCACGGGTAAAAATCCCTCGGCAACACGCACACTATTTTCATAAAACCAACGCATTGAAAGGTTCACTATTCCTGGTCCATTGTATGCACAGGTTCAATGCATATAAAAACAATAAAATATAAATAAATTTCCTTAGTAACTATCTACACGAGTATTGATTTCGCAAGTAGTAAGTCCGTAACCACCGATTTTCTTTCCTTTAGTGAAGAGTCTATGAATTTTGGAGCGAAATTTGATTTATGACTTAGTGGCGGTCTGGTAATAAAATCCTAGAATTACCAAAATTGAATGAGCGTTTCATTTATGTGACAAAATTTTACAGCATACGCATAACCAGAGAGTTGGACCGGCCCTTTTATGAGTTGCTCCGCTCCAGCTTCGTTCCGGGACCCAATACTTGCTTCAGCTCCGCTCTAGGGTCTGCTCCGCTTCGGGTAAAAAGTTTTAATATGTGATATGTATATGTTTAAAATTTTTAAAAATAAGCAGTTTTGAAAATAAGGTCTATAGTCATTTTCATTATTAATCCTGTTTAATAAAATTTCCAACAGCAAGTCGTCTTTCATTGTCTGTCTCTTCTCACTTAGAATTAATTTTAGGGCGAAAATTCAATAGTAATAAAAAAAAACGTCCGGAGGAGTGAAGCATTACAAATTTTCAGTGCTCCGGGTAAAATCCAATTGCTCCACTGCTCCGTGCTACTGCTCCGAGCTCCGCTCCAATGCTCTGGGCATAATAACATAAGATCCAACAAGTTTACCCAATATTTCTGCACACAACCCAATTCCAATCATTTGTATGTTCCCCAATGTGATCCCACGTAAGCAAATAGGAGTTTATTAGTCCGACTCTACCGGCGTGTTCTACTTACAGATTTGTAATTTATATAACTAAAACGAATTAAAATAAAACAATATGATCAAATGACCACTGAAATAAGAACAAAACACCGGTGAATATTACCAAAGAACTTGACATAGAATTATTTTATATTATATTATCGGCAACAAAAAAACTTGGAGACGAATATTTAGAACAAACTGTCCGTGACTACAAGATCGAGAGCAGATCGCCGCGCCGATTAAAGCAAGCGCTTCTCAAAAACAATACGTATAATCTAACAAAAGGACATGGATAGAGATTGGGATTTCTCGAGTTTTTTCGTTTCTCGAGATTGGCTTGAGTACACCGTGAAAGACCAACCAAATCATGAATGCGATCAGATATCCATTAGTGTTGGCGATCCACCCAGCTGAGTCCTGCGAGAGCCACGAAGACCATGGTCTTCGGTAATGGATCATTCATTGACTAGGAGAGCACTTTTAACCCACGATGTATGTAATGTCGCAAAAACCTGTAGGTACGCTACATTGCTGTTTAACGAATAGAGAATACCTATAATATTTATAAACATTATAAACAAACGTGGTTCAGTATAGGTAAAACACATAAGCGTAATCCGATGGATGCGGGTTCGAGTCTCGCCCGGCACAATATTTTTTTGATTTTTTTTTTGAGGCGTTTCCAAATTATGTTTACAATGGAGGACATTCTTAAATGTTTTGAATTATTCGTTGAATAAAAAAATAGTTAATTCAATTAGTAGGTAGGTACAATCATAAAACACAGCAAATTCATTTTGCCATTTCTTTGATTTTAAAAAGTTGATAATAGTGCTCACCAAGCAACTCTAGCTACTCGTAGATCTAGCCCAGATAGTAAAAAGGGTTACATGTGAATAGTACGTATTACATTTCGCCGTATCACAGTTCACCGTGAGTTGTCTTACCGGAAAGAAATGGCTGTATGGCATTGAGATCATAAAAATATGCGTTGTTCGTGGTGCATTACAGACAGCATTCCAATAAGAACCTTAATTTGATATTTGATATGTAGGTACGACTTGATACTTACGAGTAACAACTTGCTAATCTACATTTGAATAATTTTGAATTTTATATAAATATATTATACGCGATATAATTGCATGTATTTTTAATTTACCTAACTACCTATTTTCTTACATCTTTCCCTCGTATTCCGGTGGTTGCTATTAAATATTTTTAATTAGATATTGATTTAATCTCAATGCTATAAGGCCATATAACCAATCCAATACAACAGCTCAAGGTAAACTGCACACGTACTATTTTTTAGCTAGATCTATACAAGACAGTAAAAAGTAGACTGACTGCCTTTGAAATGTTAGGCCCTTCGCTCACAGAGAAACTAAAATCCCAAACTGGTTGCTGATGGAACTCATAAACTGGCCAATGACTGATGCTTCGCAGAAGGCGCTACTGAAACCCACTTACAATAATAATCTAATAACCTCAAACTGTCGAACCCATTGTCTTACCTATTTCATTCCAAGCTTTTTCCGTAATATCTTTACGGGAATATTCTGGCAGCCTGTAATTATACAGGCAACATCTGCAACATAGCTAAAATTAAAAATCGGTTCGCCCATCTTTAACTTTTGATGTCTTGACTTGTTATTGCTTGTTCAGTTCAGTTCAGTGCTACCAATTTTGGTAGGAAAATATGATTTTTCATCGAATCTACTGATATTGGTACCGCTGTTTTATGTGCGACTGGAAACTGAGAGACTGGGAGACTAGCATGTCGGGTCTCTTCGGTGTCGGCCGCGAACATTTTGAAACAGAGAGATTCCAGTCCTGCTGTCAGCGAGCCGGCATCAGTGTTGCCATCTTTTCAAAGTGGAATTATAGTACAGAGCCTCCAAAATTATAGTATTTGGGGAAAAAATATAGTACGCGTTCTCATCCGTTGAAAATGTATAGGTTTTTTGTTTCCCAGAAAAAAATAACTCCGATAAGTCCGAGACCCTTTTTTATTTTAGTACCTCTTCCGACCAAAAATGCTTACCGAAGAATTCAAGAAATTTCATCTTTAACCAAAGTCAAGGGTTTTTTTTACGATTTTCGAACAATTATTTGAACAAATTCTCCAAATCTTCTTATATTGCGAAATTATAGTACTTTGCACCAATTTATCAAACGGAAATATCGAAATTTTAGTACTTTTTACATATTTTTTCCGATATTCAAAATTATAGTATTTCGGGCGTACTATACCTGTTTTATATCGTACATAGTACGCGGACCAAAATTATAGTACATATACTATAATTATAGTACGGTTGGCAACACTGGCCGCCATTGAAATACATTAGCTAGATACTGGCTGGAGTTTTAGTTTTAGCCGTGTCTTTTTTGAATGGACGGCCTTACGCAAGCAAGAAACCGTTCGATGCAAAGTTTTTGCGATGGGCGCCCGAGTAGAAATAATTGACTACATCTGGTGCGGACAGAACGACAGCACACTTTTTTTTTCATTATCATCGAACTGCATGATTGACCCTAATTCGCAATTATTATAAAATGATTATGTAAGACATGAAAAAGTTCGGGCAAAACATTTGGATTGATTGTGACTGTCAGGCTGTAGAAAAAATAATTAATATCGAATCGATAAAGCAAACCTACAATAATAGATAACAATAATGAAATAAATGGAAGCAGTCTCAAAAATGTATGTGAATTATTTTAAAAAATACAGAGAAATATTGAAGTGGATGGAATCAAAAAAGAAAGTTATTACCACTAAGCTACCCGCTCAAATGCCATAAGATCTCCTCTCCGCATGATGCGTTAGCGTTAGAGTAAGGTAAAATTCCTACCGCTGACTTAAGGTGACGCATCAGTGAAACGCCAAATAATTTTCAACTGTACGCGCGACGAAATTTTGGACTCGCTGCCATTCACTGAGAGAATGTTGACCTAGGAACACGTCACTTTGCTGCGTGATGGCGACGGGTCAATTAATTCTAAAATCGTGTAAAGATGACTAAAAACGTTACCCATTTACTTTAAAAAGAAAACATGTCAATGAATATATTATTATTGTTACTAATAGAACAATAAACAGAACATAAAATGGACGTATGTTGGATTTATATGACAATTAATATTTCGTTTGACAGGCGTCATTTTCACCCGCCACCCGCAATCCGCGCATCGCCTAGCGACGATCTTTTTAGACCGTGCCTCAACTAATGCATGGCCTTAAATTTGAATGATACATTAAATTAAAAACTGCGAGCACGTGCTGCTGAAATCTATTGTTTTTACGTTTAATATAACGTTAGTAGTCATTTTTTTTCGTTAATTTAGTAAAAAAATATGTTTAGTTTAGTGAGAAGCAACATAATGGTCTCTAGACAAAATGCCGCCCCCAGGCAGCGCCAAAATGCCACCCCATTTTTATACAGTATTTTTTTTATCACCTTGCATGACTCCAATATCTAAGAAATGTATTGTATGGATACATTACTAACGAAATATATACCACAAAATCTAATTTAAATTCCATCTCTACTTCAATAGACAATATTGCGAGTCCACGGTTTCAGATACATTTAAAAATACACCTGGCAACTTTCAAAACTCGCGAATCACTAATCATAAATTAATGAGGTATCTAAGTATGTATTGTTGTTTTTATTTAATAAAACGCAATTTTTTTATAGTACTTATTCCACTTTTAATTAATATATTAGGACCGGTTTCGTCCGCCTCAGTGGGACATTTTCAACAATAAAAGAAAAAAAATCTAAGTATGTCCCTACCTATAATTCAAATATACCTAATTCGCAAATCTGCACGTGTCATTGCTGGACATCAAGGGCGTGACGTCCAAGGACAACGGAAGTAAACTAGACATCGCGAACCCGACAAACAAATTACAGTGCTGTTAAACCTTTTATGTTAATTAATACATTTTGTTTCTAACCAGTGAGCTGATTTTTTAATGGAAAGATATTTCCGCTATTACTAAGTTTAGGTACCTATTCCTATATTTATCTGATTCTCCTCGACTTGCCGCCCTTCGAGTAACTGCCGCCCCCAAGCGACGCTTAATCTGCCTACCTCCACGGGACGTCACTGGTATAACGTTTCATACTTAAGTTAATAATGATAAAATTGAGGTTCTGCTGTGCGTTATACGCGAGAGGCACGGCTTCATGTTGTCGAATAATAGACACTCTCCATATATTATTACTCTTTGCCTTTAACCTATTTTAGAAAACCTATACTTACCTTTAGTATCGAGCTATTATTGCATGGGATAAGATTCTAATTTCTGGAAAAAAATCATTGCTCCACTGCTCTGTGATCCAGAGTCGGGAGTCCATCTTCAAGCTTCACTCCAGTTGCAGCCGTAAAACGAGTATTTTGCTATATTCATTTATTTTTAAAGCGTGAAATCAACGCAGCCCAGTTTATAATGATAGTATTTTGTTCCTATTATTATACGAGATCTTCAAAAGAATAATATAATATAGTAATTTATATAATAATAATATGCTAATGTGCGACATTGTGAGCGGCATGCTCCGCTGGCGATGCTTCGGATGTCGGATCAAGGTTTTCTTACAAAAAAATATTGCAAATATGTTTTAGCCTCAATAATATTGTGTAATATGTTACTTCATTTTTAAGCGTCTGTATCAGGAGTGAAAAACCTGCGATATTGTAGGGTCTCAAGTGTGGCCTTTTGACTGAATCTAAATTTTACAAAATAAATCCTTTAAAAAATCCCGTGAAGTATCAAAGGAGCGAACGCGCAAGCATCAGGATAAAGAGCATACTTTACCCGTGATACGCCAGTTGTCGTTTTTTACGTAGGTCCTTAGACTATAGATACATCTAGACGCCACCCATTGCATTGCTAAATGAAGCTGCGTGCTATGCGTTTGGTTTGTGGGCGAGCGAACGCATTCGTATTCAAATGTTCGAGACCATAGAACATTTCGCTAGTGCTCAGAATTAAAATATATTTTTCTATTTTTTTACGTTATAAAGTATTTTTAAGCGGTCTAAATGCAACCATTAGGTAAAAATATCCATAATTTAAGTTATTTTAAAGAAACACGGTCACTTGATATTAAAATATATAATAATATACAAATAAATTATCACGAACATGTATCAACTTACCTATGAAACGTAATACCATCTTCTTGCTTATCAGTACGGCTACCACATTTTAATACAACACACAGAACCATCTTTTCTACTTAATTAACTAAAAATATTTACCACTGACTTTATGTTTAACACAAAAAATAGCAATTTTAGCAACACGGTTATCGACGCTTAGTTGAGCAATAAGGTAAGATTTGGCGGCTACACCGTAGCAAACCATCTCCCACATCTGTAAACCTTTTATTAGGTCGAATAATATGTAAGTATAACTACTTAGTAAATCCGTCAGGTTAAATATTATTTATGCAGAAGGACAGCATGGTTTGGCAGTGTGCGCTTACCAATGACATCTTACCCTCTCCTCTGTATCAGCAAATAATGCAGTTTGCAGAAATAATGTACACTCATCCCTCGATTTACGCGGTTCACTTTTATGCGGTCGAGAAAAAACAAAACTTTTCAAATCCTTTGGATCTTATCTACAGTGTAAATTGAGGGATGGACTGTACATGCATTTATGTGTATGTTTCTTAAATGCGGCCTTATTTGATTTTTGATAAATGAATGCGGCCTGCCGACAGGAAAAGGTTCATCACCCCTGGTCTATATAAAAACACCGTTGGCAATAAAATATTCTTGTAAGATAGAGAAGAATGACGGTATTGATTTACAATAGATCAAGCGGCATATGTATATCTATACTACGTATCTAATAAAATTGCTGTGTTTGTCCATTTGTTACAATATTATAATTTAAAACAAGGGAACTGGCTCACCCTAAGGTGTGTGGTATATCAGGGTAAGGATCTCGAGTGAATAGCATTAAATTTTATCACGTAAACGAAATGCGCATTCAATATCTGAGGACAGTCGGAGCATTTTGTGTTCCTTGGTTTTATGACAAAATAAAGTAAATCCTGTTTCAAAACATTTATCCATGGCAACATAACTTCCACATGTATATTTTATTAATCTGTTTTGTAATACGTAGGTAATAACTCAAAAACTATTGGACCAATATCGATGAAACTTGCACAGCGTATGCTTTAGAACAGGAAAAATGTAGGTTTTCCGAAATTAAAATAAAATACTACTCAGCTTTGCTGACTATAGTGTTACTTACAACTTACTAAAAAAATCAGAATCAGAGTTGTCGAAAAACAACATGCTGTTTTACTTGTGACAATGGTATGAAAACGCAAGGCATTTGAATTTATTTTATTAAAAAGAAAATTTAACGTTTTCATGAAAACTCTAAAGCTAGTTGCGATATGAACAAAATGCTACATTATTGCCACGTGCCCGATGCGATGTTTACAAGCTGACTAGTGTGAAAAATGCTGGCAATAAATACGCTAAGTTTGATTTTAGTTTTCTTTGGGAGACGTCTTGATCTTAAATGACTCTACACAATTTGAAAACACCTTAGATTGGCTTAGATATTATATATAAAATCACATTTGAAAAAAAATACGACGCTCGTCGGGCTTTGAACCCATATATGCACTGGTATCGCGCAAATATGCTTTAACCAATTAAGCTACGAGCCTCTTACCTAATTGAGTTAATTTAAACTAGTAGGTCCTACATAAAATGCATATCAAATTGCGTTATTATTAACTATCGGTTTTTGTGTTTTAAATCAAGGCATATTAATTACCTTAATTACTAATCGACGTCCGGCTCTCTCCAAATATGTAGTTATAACGTCTACTTGAACTTGCTAACACTTTTTAATTAACCGTTTCTTTTATTCAACGAATAATTCACAAGATTTGAGAATGTAGCATTTATGTATGCAAGTTATGTATGTTCAATATATGGAATGTTACATTCTCAAATTTTGTGAATTATTCATTGAATTTAAGTGTAAATCGTAGTTGGGTTCGATTCCCTGCAGACAAATATTTCAGCGACTACTTCTACTACTACTACTCCTCTCTCTCTCTCTCTACTCTATTACTACTTCAGCTTCAACAGTGTATCAACCTAATCGCTAATACGTAAGTATTGGCGAATCGATATTATTTGATCAAAATCAGCCTTGGCTAATGAAGTACCTATTGACAGTTGAATGGACATTAGACAATATTATCAGTTAGTTACCTATTATTCATATTAACCACGTGTTCGTTGATTATTTCTGATAAATAAGCAAGAAGGAAGCATTAGGAAAAAAATAAAGGAAAAAGTAACGCCACAAGCGTTGAAATAGCAATTACCGCTTAGTGCTTAAACCCAAGGATTTGCATAAACGTTTATAACAGATAACAACAAAAAAAACTAGTATAAATAATGAAAGGTAAGTAAGTATATCGGTAATGCCAAATAATACATTCATTTAAATACAAATAGATATATACCTACTTATTATTATAATTTTGAAAATCAAAATTCCATTGCAATGGGAGGCCACTAACAGTCAAAATATGATAACTGCATAGTAACTATACAAACACTAATAGCTTCATCCGTAGAACAGATTAATACAATATAATTTAATTATTAATATATATTAAGATTAATACAATATCGCGGTTTCGAAACAGGGTTCATGTTATTACTTGAGGATAAAAACCCAAATATTATGATACAGACCTAACTATTGAAAAAAACATATTCTTTAACGCGTGTCTTAGTTTATCCCATAATTTTGCACTCCAGATCCTCACCCTGTTATATCATACCCGGCAGTGGCGAAGGGTGAGGTAGGGTATTAAGATCCGCCATAAATGGTGCACACTAAAATTAGTCAGTCATGCGTATTTGTTTTCATTGAAATAAAGACTACAAATTACAGATGGTGATAGTTAGTTTTCAAAATTCAATTATATTCAATTATAGTCAATAATACAATGTTTGAGGCTTTCACGGTTGTTTTCTATCGTAGTAGATTTTTGGGTTTCCGCCGTGTGTTTACTCGACGTTTCGGGCTCATTGCAGAGGCCATTATCAAGAGATGGTATATTTTATGATGGAAATGTAGTGTAGGTATGTGAATGTAAACGTTGTTTACATTACTGTTCTAGAAGTTTGGCCTATATACTTTTTTGGGCATCCGCGACAGCTTAACTGGTATACACCTGCCGAGTCCAAAGGTTGCAAGTCCTTTACTGGTCTTAACATAGTTTAGGTACCTATGTTATGGCCGATCCGACAAAATAGTGCACACTTTTTCAGTAATACTTATTTGTTTTCGTTGAATTAAGAATACAAATACAGATGGTATCGGTTAGTTTGTATCGTTACCATTATCGATAAAACATATTCTTTTATCTATAAAATATCTGAAATGATGTATGGTTAATTTGCATAATTTTAGATATTTTATAGATAAACGAATATTTTTTGACTATTATCTAATATAGCTGGGATATAGATTAGGAAGGATTTGATTGAATTTAAAAAACTAACAAACACTATCTACACATTGTAGTCCTAATTCAATGGACACAAATACGTTTGACTGACAAAGTTCAGTATGCAATATTTATGTCGGATCTGAACAGCTTACCTCCCATCCTTCACTGTTCGAAGGCGTCCCTCGAAATGGGATCTACCTATAATAAATGCTACAACCAAAATTTTACAGGAAACATACTTATATAAATAAATAACAAGAATTTCATTGATGTACGGTTATATTTAAACAATGAAATTTCCTCAACCTGAAAATCTTACGTATAATCAATCAGTCCTTTACAGTCTACAGACACCTTAATTTGTTAGATCACAAAAATATTTTTTTTACAAAATATTACCTACGTCAAATGAAAACGTTAATTCACTTACGTTATAATACATCATAAATAATAAACATTAATTTTCAATAACAATTATTAAAACCTACTAGTCGATTTCAAAACTCTGTTTACTTTGCTGTAAAAATAATATAATGCTGTAAAAATAATATAATGCTGCAGTCAGATATGTATAACCATTTGCCTCCACCTGAGTATTTCCAAACTCTATAAAAGATGACATTGACATTTTTTATCGCTCCGACCAGATTTCAATTATCACGAAATTTAATATAAGTACCAAGTATTAGTACCTTAAATAAATTGTTGAAGAACTTATTTTCGTCACTTTACGTTTTTTTGTCACCAATACATAAAATAGTGTACTTTAGATATGCACTACCTACTTACTAGGTGGTTGCCTACTGGTTACAAATCATTATTGTGATATGAACCAAAAAAAGCCATCAGACCAAGTTAGCATTTTTCAATGCCAAAGTCTACGCGATCCAACCACACGTCTGATAAAAAACAAAATTAAAACAACATAAAAAGAGTATTGCCGGGCAATTGGCATGGACAAAATGATGTTTTTTGTGTGTACCTACGTATCTTAAATCTAAAAACCGGCTTGGAATAAACATACGGTTATGTTCTTTAAATATATTATTATTCATGACAGTACACCTAAGTATATACCTTGGTTTTAAGAATGATCTGTAGGAATTCGCTAAATCTATGCCAAAAATCTGCCGTGCTGGTTGAATTGGGTATGGTAATGGGATCCATACATGAGATTAAATTCGGTATATAGATAGATAGGACCAATCCCAAGGAATACAAATTAGAATTGAGATCTTAAGAAGTGCCTTTCTCAAAATGAGACGCCTCCTTAACCTATGTTTGAGACTGCGTATGGTTCGCCGTTATGTTCTCTCAATTCTTTTCAATGTATGGAAGCTAAGCCAAGAGTTCAAATTCAAATTCAAATTTATTTTACATATAATTAACATGACAAATTATAAATTCAAAGCGTTCGTGACATGAAAAAATATGTGTTAAAAATATATAAATAAAAATACAGGGTAATATGCGTGAACAATACAATAATAAAAAGTATATATATAGAAGCACACCGAGTGAAACTATCTATAAAACAGCGTCCACCTAACTCACCCACGTAAGTGGAATATACATATCAATATCCGATCAGATTTGATTGAACATAGTCATTGCCCGCCAATTGGCTCCCCATTACTAATGGCAGGTTAGTTCTGCACTTTTATTTTGACAATGTCCGATTCTAATAAGATCATAATATGGGCCTCCACAAGGTGGAGGTTTGTATTAACAGAATTTTGTTTTTACGAGAAATGGATGTTAGCCACTTGCTCAGCCTAATAAGTTGAAATGTGTATGAGAATAAGCAACGGATGCCCTCGATCTCTAAGATAATTATCAGAGACACACACGTCAATACTACCAAGAGTGGCGTTTAGGCCGCATATAAAACGAAAAAAATACGTAGCTAAATAAAGATCCCTTCTAAACTGTAAGCATACCTAGGAGAAAGTCAATTGGATAGAACCATAGATAATAACCATACAGTCGAAAGTAAGAGTCTCAAAATTTTCTTCTGGACTCTCTCCACCCTATAGGGCGTACATCAACTGGTGAGTTTAGGTTTTCGAGATATGGATGTATAGAAGCATCCTCAAAATTCCTTTGACTGACCGAGGACAAAATTTGTCAAAACTTGAACATTTAATGTTGAAGTTCTTAACCGAATGGGAAAGGACCGAGAAGTTCTCCGTAGTAACAAAACCAGAAAACTACAGTACCTCGACCACATCATGAGAGGACAAAAGTACAGCATTCCGCTACTTGTCATCCAAGACAAATCAACGGTAAGTGTAGCAGAGCAAATTTCTTCCTAATCAGGCTCAAGTGTTTAACATTCATGTTTAGCATTATCCGATTTTTTTTAATAATTTGGCTAATTACGTATGCGGTTGGTGCAAACTGTATATTTATGGTGGCACGAAAGATCAGTTTTGCCAACTGTCGTTAACAAAAACATGCCAGACGGAGTTTGAAAACAAGCTATTTGGCAGGAAAAAACGCTAGATTTTGTGAAAACAAAATTGCAAGTAAATTTACTTATTCTACCATCGCTTAACGAAAAAATTACGATACGTGTAAAAACCACACATTTTAACAGAAATATACCTATTTCAAAATTGACAACAAATTGTGTCTACGGCGTTCAAGTTTTGTTTCATGTTTGAAGACAAGAGCTTCGTTCTCGTAGGACAGACATAGAGAATTCAAAATAACACACGTTTTAGATTAATAATTGTTAAATTATTATTTTATTTACGCGGAGATTCGGAATAATATACAAAAATATTAAATAATGCATGAAATTGTTTCATCTTGTTTTATTTCTCACTAAAATAGGTACCAACCTACCTGTATTAAGTATCTGATGAATCTGAAATTTGATGTGCATGAAAATAAATAAACTTAATATCTAGCGTATTTTCAGCACATTTAAAGCTGCTGGAGGCATCAAAAATGCCAGCAAAAACGCCACAAGCCAGATGCGTTTTTTGCAAGCTAGATGCCTATCGAAAAATGCTAAATTGGCAACGCTGGTAGTACCATTGGATGATGATGAAGAAGACGAATCAATTGGCTCAGCAATGAACGGTTGTTTTGTGGTAAAGAGCAGAAAAACATAAAGACGAAATTAAATCTTGACCCAGTTATCACTAAGCAACTGCTTCAGACTGCGAGCGGTCAAGTTCGTGGGACGCAGATAAGATAACGGATCCGAATTATTTTCCCACGGAATAATACACTAGTTATTTACCAAATTACTAACTATTTGTATTATGTCTTGTAATTTTTGTATAAGTCGCAATTTTTAACGGTCATGCGTCGTGCGAAACATAAGTATATATTACCTACTACATTATTTATGATATTAGTACTATTATTATAATATCAATTCCGTTGTATATTTGATGTTATTTGGTTGGCGTCGATTTATACAGCCCTAATTATGTATTTCACTCCTGCATGGACAATAAGTAAATAAGGTAGGCCAATATCTCAATTGGGAGAAACGCCACAGTTAATTTTCGACAAACACGTATCTCAATTTTATGTCAGTTTTGAGTTGTTTGGTGTAATGAATTCAGAATTTGAATACGCACATATTCCATTAACACGTATCTCAAAACACACTTTACAACATAATAGATTTAAGCAATAACACAAACTCGTATCACAATAAAAGACTTTTATAAATAGTATAAACTCGTATCTTGAGTTACGCATGTGTAAGTATTCAGAATACTGAACTCCGACAGATAATTGTACTGAAGCTCTTTCTCGTAAGTCAAGATACGTGTTTGCTGCAGTAATATTCACAGTAAAGTTGCAACGCATTCTCGTATCTCCGACAATATAACTGATCGGTCGAAAGTATAGTGCGATAATTTGAAGAAACATAACATTATTTTCATGAAAATATGTGTAACTATACTAAATGGATATTTCACAGAAGAAATTTTATTTCTAAATTAAAAACTGAGAGAATAAAGTTGTTATTTGCCTCTCCTGAAAAGTTGTGATTTTTGAGATACGTGTTTGTAGAAAATTACAGACGACATGACATTCGAGTCCCACTTAGTCGGTCGTTTTTCTAATATGCGTCTAATAACGTATGTGTGCTATCTGAGGTTTTTCAAAGGTTGTGTATTTTCAATCAGAATTCTTAAATCTTATACGTTAAATGTTTTTCTAATCAGTAGCCAGTCCGCTTCGATACTGTCAAATGTCGCCGGATTTCAACAAGGTCCTCATTATTGAGGTTGTTGAGTTGTTGTGGAGTTCAAATTAAAATGCATTTATTTACATATAGTGACCGTGACGAATTAGAAATTCAAGACGTTCGCAATATGGCTAAAAAAATAATGAAATAGTATTAAAAAACAAAGAAATAAAAGCAGTTTTAGAAAAACGGTACACAGAGAGACAGAGTAAATACAAAATTTATAAAGTACGTGAAAGTACACCGAATGATCTACAGAAGGAAACCATATTTTAAAGATTTAAAAAACAGCGTCGACCTAACTCGTCCTCACGTAGTTGGAATATATCAACAAGATAGATTACAGGCAGGGAAATCTTCCTGTTAAATCTCATATATAAAATGTAAGCTCTAAAACATAAACAATACACTCATAACGTCCTCTATGGTAGTACTTCACAAACTAGGGGGCGCGGCCCCCCAAGGGGCTATGGAGCTCCTGCCAGGGAGCCGCGAAATATTTCATTATTTGAAAAACAAAAATCATGAAAAATGATCACTGGACGATACCTGCTACAAATCAGTCAAAATCTCGAGGTCGAATTTTTACACGATCACAATACTTTATCCGATATGGATAAGAATTTATTGTAGAAACTTAGTAATGAACTTCACCTCTTTCTTCATGACAAAAAATCAGATCTTTCTTCCCACTTTAGTGATGAAAAATGGATGTGTTTTGCTTCATATTTGGCGGATTAGTAAATGAATTGAATCTTTCTATTCAGAGAAAAGATATCAACATTTTAATTCTGTCACTACAGACTAAAAATTTTGGGGAGGGGAGCCATGGATTTATTTTTTCAGTTTTCGGAGGCCGTGGTATGAAAAAGTTTGAGAAGCACTGCTCTACGACAACGCCAAGAAACATGATAATCCTAATGACGCAGACACACGACACTGCTGGCGGCGTGCGCAGGTCTGACTTGATTCCAAATGCATGCGGTTAAAATCTCCAATTGGATAAAAAAAAAAATGCCGTGTGTCTGCGGCCTAACATGATAGCTGTGGTAGCATGCTCTATCGCTGTCATCGACTCATCTCGTTTAATGTAAGAACGTGAGTTATTTGAAAAAAAAAACATTGATTAACCACGTAAAAGTTTATCTCAGACTGAGACGGTCAATGCGGATGATATATCTCGCGAGTTGATGTGATATGTCATGAATCATGATATGTATCGCATTTATTGTGAGGAATAATATAATTTCCCCGACAGGAAAACAACTGAACTCTGAACTACTAAGGAAGTTTTATCGCATCCCGTGCTTATAAAAAGGGTCAAAATTTTGCGATTCTTTGTACGTATCACTGAAGACGACTCCATACTAGGCGATTATTTATTCTAATTTATTCTTTAAGTCTATCTTCTTAATAAAAATATTTTTTAATTGCCTATTAACGTACCGACTTATTTAAATAATAACTTCATTATTTTATATTTCACGAAATGTGTTGAAGCCTTTGGCTTTGTGTTATAGCTCGTTACGTATTAGTGTAATTGCTACGTGCCGTCTGGTTGACCAAGTCAACAATCAATTTATAATACATATATACACATGTTAGCAATTAATTATATCATTTTTGTAGAATATAAAATATTTAAATATGTTAATGGGAAATTAAAAATCATGTTTTCTTAAGAATGTAGGCTTTAAATAATCACCAAGTATGGAGTCCTCGCCAAGTAAGTACTTATAATACGAGGATCATTAATCCAATTTAGACTTTCAATACCTACGTCTACCCTTGCTAGATTCAACCACAGTGCAATTGAAAATCCCCAAAAAACGTGCCAAAATCATAATTTAATCCTGCAGTTTCCTGGCACCTAGACTTGTACCCATTAGTATACAATACCAGCACGTTCGCAATGCATGTCGCTAGCGATCATCGCCTGGTGTCACACTCCTATCACGCGAGGAAGTCCCGCAAGAAAGTGTTCGTTTTCGAGGCATTAATTAGATGATATTATTATGTACCAGGTAATGCCGCGAAGAAGCATTAGGTAAAACTGTTACGAAATAAGTGATGTTAGCGAGTGCTGGTTAATCCGTTTAGCGCGAAACCTTAGCACCGTAAACAACAACGTCCTAATTGAAAATACACAAGTGTCAATAATTGACAGTACCTATGTATTCAGATCCGCACCGAGGGCGGTTACCGCCCGAGTGCCAGTTCAATTTTACCGTCCACATTATTTATAAAAATGAAAATTTTAAAGAAAATATAAAAGTTTTAAAAAAAGTTGAAAAGTTGAGTCGTCGAATTAAGACAAAACCTGCTCTAGCGATTTTATCTACCGAAGAGAAAATCACAAAATAAGACTATTTTACTATCTACTTTTACTACTTATGACACTCAATACATAATATAATTCTAACAGACATAAAACAGCGATAAAAAAAATAATCAATTCGTAAGGAAATCGCAAGCCTAATCTAATACTACAAGGTTCTGACTTAGTGTATAGGTATTTTTGACAAAACAAAGTGACAATTAAGTAGTATACTAATCTGACTCATTGTTACTTTTGTTTTGCCAAAAATAAACACTTAGAACCCTGTAGTTCTGCACTCGCGAAATGTCATGTAATTTATAATAAAGAGAGGTTTTAAAAAAATCCAGAACTGGTTTTGCGACTCGACTACTCAATTATAGAACTCCAGTCATAAGAGACCTGAATTATAAATTTTCAAACAAAAATATCATATTGTTTCAAAAAAGTTGTGAATAAGCAATAATCAAAGACTGTACTCGTAAATAACATGTATTTTATGAATAATGCAAGTACAATTTTTAAAAAGCGATTACCGACAACAAATAAAATTGTGTAGGCCAGGAAAACACCAAGGGTGTCTGCCGCCCGGGTGCCAACCCAATGACAATATTTTCGGAGTTTTTCCGCCCCCTGAATCCTGCAGCCCGGGTGTTTCGCATCCCTAACCCCCGCTTGGTGCGGGCCTGCCTGTAAGTAACATAATATTCTATCCAGTATTCGGTGGGTTGAATGTCAAAAAATAATCTTTTCAAAAAATTCAGCGTTTACTTGGTTTTGGTTGTAATCGTGATAATTTGATCATTTGCCATTCACTTCACTAGGGTTTGCAACCTCAAATAACGGGATCGATCGATTTCTTGTTCCTGAAATCCTAGGATTGAATATTGCATCACTGGGATTATTTATTACTTGTTATTTTTTCATATATAAAGGCCATGCATTTGTCAACTATGAAGAAATGTAATATAAATATAGCCATCGGTTAATAAATAAAAATATATTGAATTGTCAGAAAAGTAGCAATTATCTCAAAGTAATTAACATATCTACTCGTAGTTTTCATGGGATTACGATATCGGGAATTAGTAAGTACCCAATATTTTATCGTAATTCGTCTTTTATATTTAGGCCTCGTTGTAGACTTGTAGAGGGACGACACCGCTATAGGAGGTGACCAGGAGTTGAGATGAAAGTCGAATTGGAGATTGCTCCGATGAATGGAGGAGCGAGTTGGCAGATTTATTGCAGCGTAAACACTTCGTAAACACGTCCCACGATAGCCGCGCGGCTTAAGCGTCGGCCTATAGCGTCGTGGGTCCGAGGTTCGAATCCTGGGTCAGGCAAGTACACATATTGTTTTTCAATGTGTGTGTCTGTCAGAGCATGGACCTAATAGGTTGAGCAAGTGGCTGACATCGATTTCTCGTAAAAACAAAATCTGTTAATACAAACCTTCACTCTGTGGAGGCCCATATGATCTTATTAGGATCGAAAAAAAAAACACTTGGTACAAGAGTTATGATACTGTTACGTGGCTCAGTGGATGAGATACGATGCGGAGACCAGGATCTGACTGACACGAAGATTACTGATCTGACTGAGATTAAGGCTAACTCATCAACTGTGAATGAATATTCGATGATTGCGAGTCATTGTTGATATAGTTTGCAATTGGGAAATCTGCTGGTCTCTACATTATTGCAACTTCGATCGTTTCGGTGACAGAGCCCGAGACAGTCGAATCCCTTCAAAGAATGTCATGCGTATAGAATATGCTGGCTGTAGATGGGACGATTATGCGATAGTTAAATGACTTGCTAATTCATACATTGTCGAAATAATGCTGACAAGGCCCGAGGTCGTTGACCGTACAAATTAGAGCATCAATCACATAAGACATAGCTACTAAATGTGAGATCTCTAGTATGTTTTTTGTCAATATAAATTATTCATATTATATCGGTAACATTAATCAAGCTCTAACTACTGTAAAGATTGATCTATGCGCGGCAATGGAAAAGGGTGGAAGGTGTGGATAACGGAGTAGCATTTTGCTCACCCTATGCTCCAAAGCTGAAGTAATTATTGAGAAGTATCACAACGCGACTGGGCCTTACCTGAAACATAAAAAATGTTTAATTAGAAAATATGTACATGAATCAATATTACCTACATGATATGAGTGGCATTTTGAATAAAAAATACAAATAAAATTAAGAGTTCCAAAGTATTTTCGTTGACTGTGCGTAATGCACAGGTCGATGTTCAAACACGCGCGTCAATATCATTTTACTCCCTACTTTAATTATAGTTTGTCAATTTATGGCTACGGCCGTATGTTGTAGCTTAACCACTGGGGAATGACAAAAGAAATGGCGTATTTCAAAAAAACACTACCTTATTCTTAGGTCAATAATTATTATAAAACAATCATTATTCATAAGATGTTTATCACACTTGAATGGTCAAAGACATAGCTTATAGTAAGTATCTTTAGAATCATCTTCAAATGTGTTAATCTTGCCGATTTTTTGAATAATATAATGCCTAATTCTTGTCAAATTTGGGATCACACAGATTATCAATATAATTTTTTATCGTAAATATTTTACTAAAATTATCTCGTCATAAATTATACTAATGGTTTTATAAATGCGATTAAAAATTAATAAATGTAAAAAATCTTAACACCACTGCACATTCATGTACCGAAATATGCATATGAAATATAAAACATTAGAGCGAGAGATTTAAAAGAATACTATTTTATGTAACAAAAATACTTTATGCAGTCATCAAATGTTTAAAATAAATATAAAGGATAATAAGGCTTCAAAATTATATAAATAGATTATCTAAAACGTTTAAGGAGTGTCCAGGATCATGGTTTGAAAATACAATAAAAACTCAATTTTGACCTACGACGAGCATGTGGGCCGTTAAGAAGGTAGGCTTTAAGTTTAAATAATAGCCTAGTGTGGAATCCTCGCCACTGGTATGCAAGCTTCTGAAGTTTTTTAAAGTTATGCAAGTTCAATAAATAATGTAGGCAACGTTCTTAAATAAACTTGTATTTTATATTCAGTCAATAAAAAAAATTCAAATTATAAATTATCTGCTCTATATTTTCTGAACGTAAATAAATAATAAATAAATAATAAAACATTGAACGATAAGGAACAACCTTCAACCGGTATTTGGCATTTTTTTGTAAAGGTCACATAAGTATCAATTTCCGATATGTCCGGAAGTTTTTTTTATATAAATTTATCGATATTGCCATATTAAAATATGGTCAAAAGGACCCAATCGTTCGTCGACCTCTTGTTAATTATGCGGTTTGCAAACATAATGATATTTGTTTTTATTATTTTTTTTATCCATATGCCAAATTGGATGATGCTCGTTTTTTTAATATTTTGTATTAAATTTGTGATAGCAGTGCATAAAGAACAGAATGAATAATAGAATATAATAAGAATTTTTCATTGGGAAATGTCTGGGTGTCATTGAGAAAAAAAGTGTTTTATCTCGTCAATAAAATATGTATGAATACCTATTTACATATTTTTTGCACAGATTCGATATTTACTTAGTCATAATTCAATAATTCTTAATTTGTAAAGTATTCCGTCTTAAGACGAAGTAATTAGTATAGTTCTTTTCATGGGTCACGCTTCATTAACTACCTAATAAATTAATACAGTGATACATAACATGTAGGTGCCTACACAGTGCAATGCACTCATGCATATTATTAAATTGCTAGGGTCAGGTGAGAAGAGTATGTCTGTCATACGCCAGGTATATGGATTTCGAAAATAATCCTCACCGAATATCCAGCAATAAAGGCACTTCTTAAGGCTATATCTCATCTCAGCTGAGGCATGGTCTAAAAAGATCGTGACTAGGCGATGCGCGGAATGCGGGTCGCGGGTGCAAATGACGGAAGCCGAACGAAATATAATTTGTCATAAAAGTTCAACATGCGTCTTTTTCATGTTATGTTTATTATTATATTCGTAATAATAATAGTATATTCATTGACATGTTTTCTTTTTTAAGTACATACGTAAAGTTTTTTAGTCATCTTTACACGATTTAAGAATATTTCCATCTGACGCCATGACAAAACGAATCGACGTGCAGACGCCTCGACTATCGCTCTCCGAATGACAACGCGGCCGTCGTTCTACATACAGTTGAAAATTATTTGCCGTTTCACTTATGTACGCTCTTAAGTGGACGTGGATGGTTTGCCTCGAAGCTCCTCTAGGGCTGATGAGAGTGTCCCCATATCTCGATTGAAAGAGAAGACCTTTCAAATTTATTCAAATATCAAATTTATTTATTTTTACATACCGTGAACATTACAAATTATAAATTTAAGACGTTCACAGCATGACATTTAGAAACAAAGAAACAGTGTAAAGAAGAAATAAATATATGCAATTTCACAAAAACAGTATTAAAAGTAGTGAAAGGTACAAAAATTATAAAACATGGAAGAGCACCGAATGAGCTAATTGGACCCTATTTTAAGAATTTATAAAACAACGTCCACCGATACTCATCCTCACGTAATTGAAATATATCAACGTCCAAAGCGATTTGGTTGAACAGAGTTATTGCCCTCCCAATTGGCATCACTAAAAGCAGGTTAGTTATGCTCCTTGGGAGAACAAACAACTGATGCTCTCGATTTCTAAGATAGTTATCAGGGACACAAGTCAATACTACCAAGAATGGCAGAGCTCTCATTTACATTACGTAGAAGTCGAAAAAAATACAAGGGCAAATATTGATATATTCTAGCATTTAAATTACAGTATGTAAGCATACTTTCCATGTAGACCGAACCTTGGATGTACATGTTTGTCATTACCACACGATTACTACAAGGATCAACTTTTCAGGTTTCAATTAAATGATATGTCTTAAGAGCGAGCGAAAACAGTACTCGTGAACACAGAGCATAAGGACTGTGCACACTAGCACGAAAGGTACAACCTTAAAGGGTGCCTAACATTAATTTGTTACACCCAAGTATATGCACACATAACGGATAGTACGACAAAGCAAGTTAGGAAATATTTATTTATTCATATATATATAACCAGTATAACCACTCTGCTGTGACTGGTGGGATGGTCATGGTTAACTAATGGTCTGTTCAGCCCAGAAAGATTCTGATACATAGCCGTCTAGGCGGAGGAAAGTTGAGAGACCCAAATTGCAGTGGTTGGATGGCGTGGTGAAGGATGCCTGTACAATCGGAATTCCGGATTGGAAGAGGATTGCGGAGGATAGGCCAGACTGAGAACTCGAGAAGTCCAGTACCCACCACTGGATGTTGCACCACGAGTGATGAGTGATTAATGACATAACCACATAATTGTTTTAGTGTGAGAAAAGCAATTGCCTGCGACCAAATACGGAGCGCAGATCAATTTAAAATGAAACAACTTTTAATATGCCATTTTAACTGACAGTAGTATCCTGGTAGTAGACTGGTAGTATCGTACGCATGTCCCTCATAAGGGGATTAACACACATCACAAGTTTACTCCAATAGTAAAAAAGTCGCATGCGGCGCTACTTTACTTCGAAGCTGTTAAATATTTTAAATATGTGGCTGTGTGTTGCAACTAGATGTAAAATGATGATTGATATACTTAAATGATATAATTAAAAATGATAGAGCAGAATTTAAGAAACACACACTGCCCTTAACTTTAGCGATAGTTAGAAGGGCCCGCCACGGATTCTGGCCTGGGTCCCGCTTTAGGATGTGGGGGCCATAGTCGATAGAACCATTGTGTTGGTTCTTGGAATATAAACACAATACATCTGTTTATTTACCTTAACCAGCAACGCCTTACTCCACAACATTTTCGAAAATCTAATCGGAGATTGAATATTGCTACAAAATAATGATAAAGTTTATGCCGTCTGCACAACAAATTTAAAATGCTCTTGACCGTCACAAGGTTGGAAACCACTTAAATTAACGATGTGGAATAATGATAAATTATCTAATTAAAGATTAATTACACAATCGTGATATAAATCTGGTTAATAATATAATAACAATTCTCTCCAGTTTCGTGCGATCATGTCATTAAAAACAAATTTAATTAATATCAGCCATTCATTGCATTTAATTAAATCGACTGTTCAACGCCAGTCATTGTAAGGTCATTGAAAGATTGATTTATCATAAACGGTCTGATCAGATCAAGTATACCATCGGGTCAACCATTGCACGAAAGCCTCTCTAATTAGTTGTCTTCTATTGAAGGTGAGCGACCAAATCGCAAAGGATCTCCCTGCAGTGTCAATCAGACAATTCCAATGTTCAGATAATTAAGCTAATTTCTGAAGAGAAGAAAATCGCCTTCTACCTGAGCCTCTGGTGTTCTCCGCCTATATGTCTAATAGTTGTAATTTGCGATACATATATCATGGAAATTGATTTCTACGAAAACACTTGTAAGTAGGTACGAAGGGAAATGAAAAGTAATATTCCCAGTTCGTTCCTGATTATTTGTGAATGCCATAAACAGTGTTTTTCAAAATCCCTTGGAATCACTATTCCATGCACAGAAATTAAGCTTTACAGCCCTTGTAAATACGGCTGATATTCGGCAATCCATGATAACGGTCTTAACGCATTATACCTACTAGGAAATATTATAAGGTGATATTCGTAGTATCTTCTTTTGTGGTACAGTTTTAAAATGGCATTTGTATGGAAACTACTTATCTAAGTAATATATCAATGTATGTAATAAAACATTGTCACGTTTTAACTGTGTTACTTAACGAAATTTGACAGCTGGCGGTCATGGGCAACCGTGTTAAAAAAATATCACGCCAAGTTAACTGTTTGAATACGACGAATCATATTTATCACTCTCTTTAATGATATTGGAGTTAATGGAGCTATGTTGGAATAACACTGCTGATCATTATTAAATTATGTGGAATAATGGTGTTGAGTTTTATTTTACTTAAATCGATATCTTTCCGTAAAGAATTGACAGTTAACACCATTCAAATGATGAGAGATGGTAGGTATTATTAATTTGATTACCTTGCATTATTATGAGCCGCACAAAAGTATCATATACGAACCTACATAAATTATTATCTAGATTCTAGATAATGATACCCCGGAAACAATGACATTATTAATGAACAACGCATTCAGTGTAGTAGCTAGCAAGTAAATTCGCGCATAGCGACATTCACACATGTATAGGTAGACGTCACGCAATTTCCATTATGCGATATCACGCATTTGGAATTTATAGCAATACCACCTTTATTGTAGTGGCGTTAGAACAGTGTTTCTAGTGTCAATGTCAGTGTCATGAACCGAACCATTCGGCAGAACCGACAAAAAGCATCGGGAATTTATAGGAATATCACCTTTATTGTAAATGGCGTTAAAACAGATTATGCCATTCGGCAGACCCGACAAAAAAGTGAGTGTCATTTTTTTCCAGATGCTACGTCCGTATTAATGGCATTGCCCGGAAATCACAATTTCTTATCCAATATTAATACATACCTACTCAGTAACCACCCGCTTGGATCTATAATTAATAGTCTATTTTCAATCTCCATCTCCGCTCCGATCCAGCTATTAATAAGAGGATCAATGCACTGGCTATCGTTCAAAACAGATGTTTGAACACATCCCAGTTTGTTTGAACATAGTAAATATTATTATTTTTCCAAAATACAATTTTATATTAATCGACATGATCCCATCAAGAAACATCACATGTTTCCTGCAATAGTCACATTGTGTATTGGTAGGTATATTTATTGTGTTTGACCTATTTGATAGCAGTATTAATGTTGAAGTAATTTTTATTATATGCGGACGTAGTACATAGTGTAATTTTCTAGATTGTTCACTTACCGCTTTTCTTATTTTCTTCTAGATTCCGTTAAGCTAAGGCCATATAGGCAGGTGCCTTGCTTGGTGGCTACGTGCTAGGTGACATATCCTAGCGAATGGACGCACACTATACTATCGTAATGGCCACACTGCACGTTACGTGATTATTAGTCACCTAGTGAGTCTCCCGGCGAACAAACGTGTGGTAATTTTTATTGTGTCACCTAGTGATTTTGCAAGATGGCGGATGGTTCTTCAGTATGACAAACGTCAAACACCGTATATTTTGAGGTTATGAATAATGACGCATGAGATGAATTGACATTATGCAACCAACAAGTTCGAATTTGAGACTTTCGAAATTTTAAACTTAAATTCTACGTGAGAAGTAGCTTTCTGGTTAGTTTTGAGAGTGACATATCGTTGTTGATTTGAGCGCTCCCAAATGTCAAATGAATTTGTACCGTGGCAGTAGTGTTTTTAGTAGACAAGCATAGCACCTAGCTCAGCACCTACCTATGTGGCCGAAGCCTTATGGATACCTCGCAATTTCTGTCAATGTTTCGTTAAGAACTTTGGCATGCAAACTGCTCTACCTGATGCTAAGTTAAAGCGAATTTGTGTCGGCTGAGAAGAATGCCATATTGAAAACAATTCGTCTAAATATATCGGGTAGGTATTGCTAATTTCGATTCGGCCAGGGTCTATGAAACCATCTTGCAAAAACCCTGGAAAATTCTTTGTAGCGGTGGTGGTGATTCTGGTGAATATTTTAACGTATTCATTGGGAAATTGAAACTGCGATATAGATCGCATATATATATATATATATATATATATATATAGAGCCGCATTTTTTGTAGTTTTCCCGTGGAAAAAGAAATGTCGCATGTGACTGAACTTCTGAGCATACAATGCTGCAGAATTATGGTCTAATTAATACCTATACTAACTTATATGACTGCAATCACTTTATCTGAAAGGCATGAATCATTGTTACGCTCCTTTCACATTAAACGGTTGCGACCGTACGGCAAAAAATCAAACGGCGACATTCTTTTAGTGGCGTGAAGAAGAGGCCCTTTTCACATTATGTACACGGCGACGGTTATAAACCGAAATGGCGCCGTATAGCACCCGTCCATTGCCACTGTCTGCACGGCGGCCGGACGGTCACCGATGACACAGTGGTGTACATGACCTAATGCACACGTTCTAGACGGTTTCAAATCGTACAAACAAACAACGCTCACCCACAAACTGAGCTAGTGACGAAAAAAGACGTGCATAAACCATATTATAGTGAAAAAAGAAGAACTTGTTGCCGATTCGGATTTTTACCGTTCGATTTTTTTTCCGTTCAGTCAAAACCGTATCACGTGAAAGGAGGGTTATTTGTCACCATTCTTTGCTTACTTACATACAATATCTCCGAGCGAAAGGAAGATGGCCATAAGTCTTAAAAATCGAAAAATGCGTTAAATATGCAGAATTAATCATAGTAAGTACCTACGTACATATATGCACACATGAGAAAATTGGCAAGTCGAATCAACGCCTCTGCATTTACTAAATTACACACACAAACATTTGAATATCCATACAAAACAGATAAAGTAATCAATAAACAAACATGTCGGTAATATCATAATTTTACTTCGTCCTTCCTCGTTTCAAAAAAACTTATCTAATATTGATATTTATGGTATTTTAAATCGTGTCCGGAAACTTGTCCGTATGCAGTACGCCGTATCACACTTCACCGTGAAATGTCGTATCGGGAATATATGGCCGTTTATTAAAGACCGTCCAACCTCTTTGGGTCGTATAGTACTGACATAAAATTCGTGTCTAAATAAATCACGGTTCTTGTCGGTTTACACTTTACAGGAAGCCGGCAACGAACATTTTTTTTAAATAGCCGATATACTGTATTATTTGTTAGGTTAGATTAGGTTAGGTTTTCATTCTGAGAATTCATGAATTTTGCCAAAATAAGCTATGAAAATTTAATTAATGTTCAAATTGAATCTAATAAAATTGGAGACCGTATAGTATACGACAGTGGCGAAGGGTGGAGGTTGGCGTTTAAGATCCGACATAAATAGTGCACATTAAACTTTGTCAGTCATTCGTATATGTTTTTAAAGGCTACAATTTACAAATGGTGTTAGTTATTTTTAAAAAAATCAAATAAACCGTGCCTAACCAAACCATAATAGTTTTGGCACGTTATGGGCGATTCGACTAAATAGTGCACCTTTTTCATTCATTTATTTATTTGTATTCGTTGAATTAAGAATACATATTACATAAATAATCCACAATAAACTTTGTCAGTCATACGTATTTGTTTTCATTGAACTACGTCTATAATTTACAGATGATGTTAGTTAGTTTTTTTAATTCATTAAGCTCCGCGTAAACCAAACCCAAAGTAGATAAAAATGTTATTCTATCTATAAAATATCCAAAATTATGCATGGTTTTTGGCATAATTTTAGATATTTTATAGAAAAACGATTATATTTTGACTATTATCTATTATCGTTTTGAACCTCGTATGCAAGATGACGCCAGTGGCGAAGGGTAGAGGTAGGCTATGGAGATGCGACATAAATAGTGCACAACTCAACGTCGGCAGACATACTTGTTTGTTTTCATTGAATTCAGAATACAAATTTATCGCAGATGGTTTGTAAAATTCGATTTAACCCTGCCTAAACCAAACCATAATAGATTAAAAATATTCTTTTATCTATAAAATATCTAAAATTATATATCAGGGTTTATTCTAATTTGTGTTCTTATGTCAATGAAGTATGACTGACAAAGTTTATTGTGGATTATTTATGTCGGATCTTAACAGCCTACCTCCACCCTTCGCCACTGGTATACGGTCATCTCTTTCCGATAAGAAAGCTCACGGCGAACTGTGCCACGGTTAAATGTTTTACGTACAATTTACATGTAACCATTTTAAATAAGTACCTATAGTGCAGCAGCATTGTACTTGAACAAATTAACACATAGGTAAATAGATTAAGCCCACTATTTTGTATGGATTATTTTAGTTTTAACCCCCCGGATCGAGTTCATACGAGTATATAATAATATTATGTTGTAGGTACTAACTAGTACACTAATAAATTTGGAGCTTCGCAATGGTCTACCTACACGGAGAATGGATAGCACAAGATGTTTTTTTTTAATATTAATTATGTATACTTACATAGAAAACACTCATTCTGACTGATTATTATGGCAACATTTTGTATAATAATATTATTTTCTCCGAAATGTTTTTATAGAGACTATGTTACTATTAAACAAACAAATAGAAAACAGGTTTGACCTACTGGGAATAATACACCGGTTACACGTGCATGGATTTACTGTTGACAGTAAGTATTATCGCGGCCATAACAAAAATAATTACAAGATAAAAAAGAACTTTTTATAATACAACGTTTTTAAATTTTCTGTTGAATCTTATAAACTTGACTTGACTAGCTCAAACAATCAAAAAAAATGTATATGATAGAAATAATACTGAAACGTCATTTTGACATTTCATATTGATTTCCATAGTAACGCACGTATATATTAATAATTTAGTTGCTAGGACCCCAGACCCCCTAGCAACCAATAATAGTGGATTAGATTACGGATTTCTTCCGAAATAACTTTTCATACAAAACCGAATTAACTGGAAATAAATTCAATTCTACTTAAAGATGGCTAAAAGTATTAAAAGAATGCATTGGCATCGTGTTCTGATATATTCTAAAAGTTTTAAATATCTACCTAGTCGGGAAGTTAGTTAAAAATCGATAGCAAGATTTGTACTGGATAAACAACCACTGGACAAATAAGAATACGTCCCAATAAAAACGTTGTAAAATGTATGGGTAAACATGTATTATCCTGCAGTTGGCAAGATTGCATGCATGAATTTAAAAAGTTTGGAAGCTTCTGAATTTTCATGCGACAGTAGGTTTATTTCGATCTGCGCCTGCGCAGTAGAACGATAGTGGTGAAACTGCCGGCAAAAAAACGAACTACGAACGAATTTTCAGGTTGACCGTTCACTACCTGTCAAATAGTACGACAATGTTCGTTTAAATGTTGAAAATGTGTCACGGGATGGGAGCATCAGTCTGATAGCATGTTTTTTTTCGACCATGTCCGATCCTATTAGGATCATAAGGGCCTCCACAGAGTAGAGGTTTGTATTAACATATTTTTGTTTTTTACGAGAAATGGATGTCAGCCACTTGCTCAACCTATTAGGTATAAAAACAATATGTGTACTTGCCAGATTCAGGATTCGAACCTGAGACCCACGGCGTGATAGTCCAACGCTTAAGCCGCGCGGCCACCGTGGGTGTCTTATGGTGGAGAGGGTTCAGAAGAAATTCTTGAGACTCCTTTATTTGAGGTTGTACGGATACTATCCGTGGCTTTATCCAACTGACTTTCTCTTAGGCATGCTTACATACTTTTCGACTTATACGAGGTATAAATGAGAACTCTGCCATTCTGGGCAGTGTTGACCTGTGTGTCCCTGATAACTATCTTAGAAATAGAGAACATCAGTTGTTTATTCTCCCAAGGTGCAGAACCAACCTGCCACTGGTAATGCCAATTGGGAGGGCGATAACTATGTTCAACGAAATTGCTTCGGGTGTTGATATATTCCACCTACCTGAGGATGAGTATAGGTGGACGTGGTTTTATAAATTTTTAAAATAGGGTCTGCTTAACTCATCCGGTGTATTTCCATGTACCTACCTATATAATTAATATTTTTGTATGTACATATTTCTACTGTTTAATAACATACTATCTATCTCTTTTTTTATGTCATGTTGTGAACGTCTTAAACTTATAATTTGTAATGTCCACAATATGTAAAAATAAATAAATAAATTGAATTGAAATTGAAAAACACACATGTAGTCACACGTATGGGTGTAACATGTTTAACACAATAAAAAACGACATTACACACTATTTTCTTGTAGCGGCAGCTTATTGTGACGTCACGTGATAGTCCGCGACGTGCATCTCAATATAATCACAACTTTAGTGTCAAGAAACGGCGCTGTAAATTCAAACAAACTGCAGCACCACAACGCCGATCTTGCCTGATTTGAATAATTGTATCCGATGCTGAATAACAAACGTATAATAAAACCGTGAAATCGGTAAAAACATGCGCCATATTGTTTATTCCGCCATGATTCAATGCCGCCATAAATATGTATTATTTCGAAATAGGAGATATTATAATTATGAGTATAAATTTGTAACAAATAAGTGTAACGAGCCACTGATGGCAATTTAAAATGATTTCTAAGATATTCCACTCATTTTATATAATTGTGTATAAAACCGCAACAGACTGCGGTTTATGGATATTATATAACGCAGGATGTTCAACCGCAACGTACACAATATAATACAAAAACAACAAAGAAGATTAACATTTTCAGAAGGTGGAAGACATCATGTATCTACCAACGGGAATTGTTTACGCCGAACGATTTAAAATAACACAAAGCGATAAATCTGTATTTAGGTATTCTACTTATCTAACTGCGTTGTATATTAATGGCTCACATGCACTGTACAAGTCGAGAATTTGAAGTCTCTTTCTGAGTTAAGTCTGAGGACTTGTGGGAAAGGTGTAGTTAGGTATATTTCATTATTATGTCCTCTCTTTTTTCACCCCAGATATAAATATTTCATTATCATAATATAACACGTATAGAAGACGTCTTTATTTTAAGACACATAACTATTTTCCTTTTAATAATTCGTCATTTTCACTCTCTTGAATCTCGTATGTCACTTCTGCTCTTGAAATATTTTTGCCTGCTATCCCGAGGGATGGTTTCTAATCATGGCGTCCTAAAAAACAAAAATTTATATGCGCCTTTCAATTACCTACATGGTCGCAGCCATGACTTATTATGGGTCAGAACTGTTTCCTCGAGTCAAGCCTATCAGGCACTATTAGCGAGGGGTACAAGACTAGTAAATGCGCTTCCAAAAGACAGACATGTTCTTACTTTGCACTTTGTTTTTGAAACTATATTTTATTGGATACAATTATTGTTTATAGATTTTTATTATTATTATTATTATTTTCTTCTTCTCTCTTGTGAAAGTAATATTTGTTATAATGTAAATCTCATGTTGTGGACGTTCTGAATTTTTGATTTGCTATGTCCACAATGTTTTGTTTTCTTAAATAAATAGATAAATAATTAGAGAAATCGAAAATTGTGGTAGGAGCTACAGGGAGGCCTTAATCGAGCAGTCGATCGACCCAACCTGATGATGATATATATTATATTATGATCGTGTAATTGTGTTATATAATATTATTATTTCAAGTGCAATTCATTCCCATTTATAATTGGCGTGCATTTTTGAAGCAAGTATTAATAGACAATTTTGAAAAGTTTTTAAATAACAACTGTCAGAATTTTAAATGAATGGTAAGTATTTATTTCAAAGTATCGGTATAAGCCCGCCAGTTTTAATGTTGAATGTAAAATATTGGTACAGCAAGAAATAATATTCAAAAATCAGTAGTAAAAATAAATAATCATTATTTAAATGACATGGGCCAATAGATAAAATCAATATCCATTATTATTTTGATAGTATGAAAAGTAAAAAACATTCAATGGGGCGCACGGCATTTTAGGGTTACCATTATCGCATATAAAGTATATTAGTCTATGCATTCATGAATATCGGTAAGAACAAACTATTTATGATTATATTATTATTAAAAGAAGATCAAATAAGAAGTCGCAGAGGTGCAGAAAAAAGAGCTAGATGGACATTTCACAAAATAAATGCGAATAACCTCAAAGATTAAATTAATAATTGATCAAAAATATAGGTTTTCTAGGTAGGTACTACAAATATTACAGAAATCATTTTTTTAAACTAAGTACATTTTTATTACCTATTATTGTCTAATTTTATAAAAAAAAATGAATCTCAGTTTGGGTACAACAATAATTAAAAGTATGATATTAAATTTATCTCAATTAAAATTGTATGCTAAATTAATTAGTTAGGGTTCTTGGATTTTTTATATTTTACATGTTTTTTACTCATCACTACAAAAAAGGTTTTTTTCAACGTCTTTTAAAATTACTAATTTAAGTGAGTATCTTAATTATTTATATAATAATATGTATATTATTATTTTTACTATTAGTGTAAATGCCGAATCAGATAATAATTTAATATTGTTAATTTATTACAGTATGTAATGTAAACAAGACCGTGAAACGTATTGCCATTGGCGAGCCAAAAGTCCGAGGACAATTAATAAGTCGTCCGATTTGTCTATGCTCTGATACTGATCAACGAACGAATAAAAAAATCGAGCTGTCAAAAGTTGCGATTATCGGAATGTTTTCCGATAATCCTAAAATGTTGTGTTATTTATATGTAGACTTGCATAAAATAATATAACAGTAAAAACAACACAAATTTTATGTTTTCTTTTATGAATTTCATGAACGTTTTTAGTAATAGGTTGTACGTAATTGAAGGAAAAGATTTTTATGTTATCGTTTGACTGGGTGTGTATTCTAGATTATCATTTTCAATCATTCACATTGATCGTCATCGGTCGTCTTTAGTAATAGGTTGTATGTAATTGATATATCATTGAAGGAAACGTCTTATTCTGTCATATGTTTGTTACCATTGATTATTATTGTGAATTTTTGAGCATGAGAAATACATTTATTGTAAACAACTGAAGTCTGTCATATTATTTAATTCTGATACTGAAAATAATATGTAATAAGCACTATACAAGTCTGAAGTATGTCATGTTATTATTGCAAAGTTGAAAATGTATATAATAGACAATACAATTTATTTAACTCCGCAATGAAGTAGAGATTAAGGGTTTGAATCTCATAAGGTAAGGTTACATATATCTTTGAAGTGCGCTTAGATCAAGAGTGTATTTCTAACAGCTACCTACAACTGATGGTTCGGAAGGTGCAGTTAAGTAAAGTTACAGCTGATAGTTAAAATGAAATAGTATCTTAAAGGCACTAGAAGCTTGCTCAGGAGACTCGCATTGCATCATTGAGCCATTTTATAGATACACAAATGCTGCTACACTAAATGGGCGTAAGGGATGAAATAATAGAGAAATACCATTCTAATAGTACAATCTGTTCTGGAGAGCCAGATAGAAAGAACAATACTATCCTACTAAATTTAACATATTAATGAAGCTACTAAATAAGTTATTTCTGTAAAAGAAAAAATCTGTCCAAAATAGATTTTATACTGACAAATTGATATTTATACTTACCATTAATTATTTAAATAGTTCCCGGAAATTATTTAAATAATTCCCCATCATAATTTAAATACTTCCATTGTTATATTATAATACTTACCAATAATCATTTTTACTTGCTGTTCATATTAAATAGTTCCCACCTTTTTAATAAAATACTTGCTCGATTTTTTATTAAAATACTTGCTGTTAATGCATATATATACTTACCCAATAATTTGAAGCCTTTATAATTGCCTGTTTTGCATGTCGGGAGTCGCAGTCGGTTTGAATCGGTGTCGCTATTATGCTTCAACGATTCCACAGACCTGACCAATAAAACAACAAAATAAACTAGCCAGCCATTACTATAATAGCCTTACTATAAAATACCGTTATATATTTGATTCTGAAAGTTGAAGATAAATCATTGTTCCACGCATGCCCTTCCTAAAGGATTAATTGCCTTCGACTAGACCGGTCCGAAGTGGTTGGTTGACAATAATTATGGATCAAGTCCAATTTTCATAAAATTCGATTGTTTTATTTCAGTGGCTAGATAAAACAGATTTCCATACAGTTTGTATATCACAATCGTAGCTCTACAATTTTCCGCATAAATGGCAATACTAGTATTGATAAGACATCGAATTGAATGAGAATCATGTCCATTTTGACAGTTTCTTCAGCAGTATAAAGAGGTATTTGCTAACATTAATTTGCTAATATTCATAAAGCCTGAATATACTTATTATTATTTAAATTGATCCATGTACTTACTATCAAAATATGGTAAGTACCTATATACAGTGGAAACATTCCTGAATTTTTCAAAAGGAGTTTTAACTTGAGGTCCAAATAAATGTCTCAGGATCCATTTTGATGGACTCGATCTATAATTATTGTGAACCACCCAATTGTAGGGAATGAATGGACTTGGAAATGATATCATTAAACGTTAATAATAATTAATAATTATAAATAAAATAATTTATATGTATAAAAAAGGTTATCATTTATTTTGATTTGGGTGAACTGCAGCTGGGTATTCCTGCAATAATTTTATTTTAGAAATACAAAAGAAATGCCATCGAATGCAATATTCCTACAAATGATACCGCGTGAATGACGCATGATTTACTACTTATTACCAAAATTAATTTAGGTGATCATTGCAATTTATAATAGACCACATTCAAATAAAAACGATTTCAGACCAGTTTGCGCCAAACAAAACGCACCGTCGAAACGTCAAAAACATCTGACCAGCGGCGGCCATGTTGTTGCGGAGAGGGCACTGGCCGAGTGGGTGGGTCACCAACTCGCGTCGCCGCTTCCAAAGATGCTCCAACCGGCCGCGGATAAAAATAAACAGAGTACAGTGCACCATAATGCATTGCCACAGAAGGTGAAAGTGGACTACTATTTTCAAAAATATGGAATCAGGAATAATAAAACATTACATTAGGTGCAATGTTACTTATATCCCAATGATTATTTTATTAACTATTTTTTTATACAACGAATAATTCACAAGATTTAAGAATGTAACATTCTAATTATTGAACATACTTACATAATTTTGAAAACACTTATGAGAAAATATATTATTTATAACCAATAGAAAAAAAATTTTTGAAAAAAAAGTAAGACACTCATGAATCGAACATGCATCTCTGCAGCCCATGTACATAGACCACCATGCGAAAGGAGTCATACATACTTGCGACAAATTTGAACTAATGGCTTTTAATTCTCAGTGAAGCGCTTTCCAATTGAGCTTAATTGGCGATCGGCTTTTGTATTTTAAATCAAAATAGGTAGTACGTAAGGTATTACTTTAATAACCAACGGACATCACGGATCGCTCCAAGATGTTTTGTGGTAACTTACTTGAACTTGCTAATAATTCTTGATTAACTATTTTTTTATTCAACGAATAATTCATAAGATTTAAGAATGTAACATTCTAATTATTGAACATACATACAACATAATGGTATACAATAGTTGAAAAGACAATAGCACACATTTTTTTTTTTAATTTAATCCACATCGTGCGGTTAAATGAAGTTAAACGTTAAAACATACTTACAAGTCATTATGAGATCATAATGCGAAACGATTATTCGTATTTTTTTTATCTGTTGTTACACAAATACTAAAATAATATGTGTTGAGCATGATCCCTCTATAAAAATCACTATAATGTACACTGGCCAGATTTAATTCATTTGCACTCTCCACAATCGTAGTCGGTAGGGTATCTGGAGCATAAACCCGCGGGAGGCAAAATCACCGAAGGTACAAAAAAAGCTAATTAACCTTAATGGCAATTTGCTAAATAACCCGACACGTATTTGCAAATCTCTAGTAATATAAATGAAAGTAAAATAACTGATATATTATATCTACATTGATAACCCCCTACCTCATGGATTCTAGAAGTTGGAAGTGCGGTATAGGTATTATGTAGCAGTAGCAAAGTGGAATTTCCGAGGGTTGACTTCGAAACATATTAGTTAATCTCGTTAAATATGAATTATTACGATCATAATGAAATATGCATTCGTTGTTACGACCGAATTATTCATATTTTTTTTAACATAAAATCACAGTTTTAACATAATACATATTAAACTATTGTTTTATTCAACGAATAATTCACAAGATTGTATTTAACATTCTTTATATTATTATTAAACATACATCTTTTGAAAGCACATGAGATAGGTACCTACCTACTAGAAAAAATAATTACAAGATAAAAAGAACTTTTTATATACAACGTTTTTAAATTTTCTGTTGAATCATATAGACTTGACTTGACTAGCTTAGACGATCAAAAAAATTGTACTTCATCGTCATTTTGACATTCATATTGATTTCCATAGTAAGGCACGTATATATATTAATAAATTAGTTGCTAGGACCCCAGACCCCTAGCAACCAATAATAGTGGATTGGACTACGGATTTCTTCCGAAATAACTTTTCATACAAAACAGAATTAACTGAAAATTAACTCAATTCTACTTAAAGATGGCTAAAAGTATTAAAAAATGCATTGGCATCGTGTTCTGATTTCCAAAAGTTTCAAATGTCTAGCTAGTCGGGAAGTTAGTTAAAAATCGATTGCAAGATTTGTACCGGACAAAGAACCACCGGACAAATAAGAATACGAGCTAAGAAAAACGTTGTAATAAAAATGCGCCCGACGGCACTTGAACCCATATCCACTAGATTTGCGCCAATGTGCTTTACCAATTATTAACCAACCCGTCCTATACAATTACAGCGAAATACATATTTATTGTTAATAGTATGGCATCCTATTAACAGTAGATATTAATAGTGTAAACAATATAACAAATAAATCTTTTTTTACTAATTAACGTGAATTTTCACACCCACTCTGAGATATCACCTGGCAGGAGACAGTAGTTTGTAATAAAGATGAGACGAGACCAAAAGTTCAGTCATATTTTTAGTGATTTTGATTAATCGCAAGCCAATATTTCACAGTTTTACATAATGTTTGCAGATTATTAATGTACTGTATACTTAAATACATATTCAAAAATCATGTTATTAAGAAACTAAAAAATAAGTGCATATTTATATGCAACCTTCTGCGTTTATCTCAATTCTCGGCAGCATTGCGAATTGCAAGTTGCATGGCAAATCGAGCAACGCGTTGTTTATAAATAAACGAGGTTAAAGGACTTAATCAAAGAAAGAGAGAAATATAAGTACGTCTATAATATGCTATATGACGATAGATTAAAACAATTAATTATTAAATGACATGCCATCGTTGAGGCAAAACCCAAAGGGAACAGCGTCAATTACGTATAGGTTAAATACTCAAGGTTAAGGCTTGGCTTAGGCTGGGTTTAATTGAATTTTAAAAACTAACAAACTATCTACACATTGTGTGTAGTGTTAGTTCAATGAAAGCAAATGAATACGTTTAACTGACAAAGTTTAGTAATATGCATTGTTTATGTCGGATCTTAACAGCCTACCCACACCCTTCGCTACTGCTACAGGGCATTATTGTGATTGCCCAATACTGCGAACCTGGATCGTGACAAGTGGAATTAAAATGACCTACTTTAATGATACCAGGCCAATTTAATTCTGCAAAAAAAAAAACTTTTTTAGATTCTGTATTATTCCCTAGAAGGGAGGAGAGTAATCGGACGTATTTTATATACCTACCGATATTTTTTTTTAAATCGAAAAAGGAAAGGCATTTGCTACGTGATACGATTTAGTAAAAGGTATGAAGGACGTAAAACAGTAGAGAAAGGACATCTGACACTGGCTTGTGTTTACTTGAAAATCACATTTTTTTCTGCACCCCTCGTCACTTGGAAATGTTTAGTAAAAATAGACTTAGTTACCTTACCTAGAAGTTTTTAAAATATTATTTTCACATCTTACTTAAGTGGAGCACAATAAGTATTTTTAAATAAGTATCATTCACTAATAATTGAATTCAGGTCTAATTTAATAAAGCCATTAAAAATACTTTTTATATTATGAATAATGACTGACTCTTAAGTAATTAGCGTGCGGTAATATTTGCTACTGGGGATGCTGTTGAAAAAATACATTTATATTATGTATACCTAGGCTTTAACCTACTTAGGTTTTCGTAACAAATTAAATGTTGAAACGCAAGTGTAGCTCTTTCATTTGAAATATTTGTTTTCTTTCTTACCACCTAATTTCACAAACAAAATACATATAATAATAATTATTCTATAATATATTTCATCGAGTATTTCTGGCCATGCTTCCAATGCACAGCATCTATAGACCACATGCCACTGTCGACTATACTTCTTTACTAATGTGATAAGTTGACCTATAATAAATTCACGTGCTACATAATATTATTATGTAGATAACTTTTGTAATTAATTAAAATAAAATATAACATACATGGTGTGTCCACAATATTTCGCTTATCCAAAGTTTTGTTGAGTCAATTCACCGAACCTATGTCTACTGTCCACTTCGTGCTAAAAGGAAAAAAAACACTAATCTTCTGAAAAGCCAAAACGTTAGAAATAGTAATAATAGATATTATTAACTAACCAATCAGTGTTCATTGAATCAATGGATACGAATATAATAACAGAATAAGACTATACATTTTTTGTCGGATTGCGCGATGCCTAGTTTACGTCCGTTTCAATTAGACGTGTAAGTGTAAAAAGTACAGTACACTAATCAAACATGAGGTGAAATTATCAGTGGGGCACATACACATATAATATCACTTCATAATATAAATTTATTGAAAGATCATTCGAAGAAGAAATTACAAATAAGTTAAAAAAATTAATAAATGTAAAAATTCTTAACACCGCTGCACAGTTATGTACCGAAATATGACTATATTCTAAAACATTAGAGCGAGAGGTTTAAAAGAATACTATGTTATGTAACAAAAATACTTTATGCAGTCATCAAATGTTTAAAATAACTATAAAGGATAACAAGGCTTCAAAATTATATAAATATATTATCTACAACGTTTAAAGAGTGTCCAGGATCATGGTTTGAAAATACAATAAAAACTTAATTTTGACCTTCGACGAGCATGTCCCCCCTTAAGCAGAATTGAATTCATTTTCAGTTAATTCTGTTTTGTATGAAAAGTTAATTCGGAAGAAATCCGTAATCCAATCCACTATTATTGGTTGCTAAGGGGGTGGTCCTAGCAACTAAATTATTAATACATATATACGTGCGTTACTATGGAAATCAAAATGACATTTCAGTATTCTATATTTGTTCGTTTCTTGCAAAATAGCAAAAAATGATTTGTTGACAATTGCCTAAATTTATGAGTATTTTATAAAAATAAGTATTCGGTTTTTTTATGGCCGATCTAGCTCAGACGGTCAAATTATTTTCCAACGAGATTTTATTAATCGGAACGGCGCTCCGGTGCGTTCCGATCCATTTCGAGCCCTGCCAGTATTGGTATATTCATTCGGTATTGCAATTCCTAGTACCAATTAAAGAATACACGTGTACAGGCACTAGCATAATACAATGCGTTTTCCGTTTGGAAGTCGACATCAATCCTCTGAAGCTTAAACTAGATAGAAAAGCTGATTAAAATAATAATAATTATTGAGAATTTTTAATTGAATATAATACAAACAATGTAGGATGAAAACAGCTGAGTTTATTTATGAAGTTGGAAGCAGTACTTATTAATAAATAAATTAATAATTATTAGATATCGATAATTGATAACAACTATATTACTGGGCAACGACACAGCACAGCACAGAGTACTTGCTGAGTTAGACAAATAATTAATGACGATGGTATCAAAGTCACTCAGAGTCGTTTACATCCTGTTCAGCAAGCGAACATAAGTACTTCAGAAATGATATTATGAACATTTTATAGTCATTAAAAGATTTTATATTCACACTTCACGGTGATCACTTATTGCAGTAGTTGTCAAACTTGGTCGTTTGGACCAGGGAACTCAGAAATAATGGTAACTGAAATACATAACGGGTAAGGCGATAGCAGGTAACCGACTCGAGTAAGGAAGAATTCGGGTCAAGAATACGTTTTACGTCGAATTCGGAAAACTGCTCTCGATTTATGCATTTATGCTAATTTAATGTTGGTGTATTACACACATTATTGCACGTGCATGTGTGCTTCATTTTCGTAGGACACTCACACATTCAAAACCCTGCTTCAAGATGAGGCATATTGAATATAGCCTATCACTATTCTATTTATTATCTGTTCTGTGCATTGGACCCTTAGTGCATAAAGATTAAAATTCAAAATTATTTTTACACACCGTGAACATTACATATTATAAATTTAAGACGTTCACAACATGACATTTAAAAACAAAGAAACAGTGTAAAGAAGAAATAGATATATGAATTATAAAACTATACTTATACACTTAAATACAAAAAAAAATATAATTGTAAAGCATGGAAGCACACCGAATGAGCCAAGTGGGCCCTATTTTAAGAATTTATAAAACAACGTACCCCTTTACTCATCCTTATGTAGGTGGAATATATCAACATCCAAAGCGATTTGGTTTAACAGAGTTATTGCACTCCCAATTGGCATAACCAATGACAGGTTAGTTCTGCTAATCGGGAGAACAAACAACTGATGCTCCCGATTTCTAAGACAATTATCAGGGACACAAGTCAATACTACCAAGAATGGCAGAGTTCTCATTTACACCACGTATAAGTCGAAAAAAATACGTGGCCAGATATCGATATCTTCTAGCATTTAAACTACAGTATGTAAGCATACCTAAGAGAAAGTCAGTTTATGGCAATGTATAAAAAAATATTAAATTGTGGGATGAGTGAGTCTGCTTCCAGTATCTTGGTATCAGAACATCGTGTTCGGAAACTTGTACGTATGCAGTACGCCATATCACAACTTCACAGTGAAAATTTTAATAATAGCCGATATACTGGATTATTTGTTAGGTTAGGTTACGTCTTCATTCTTGAATTCATGAATTTTGCCAAAATCAGCTACGAAAATTGAATTAATGTTCATATTGAATCTAATAAAATTGAAGACCGTATAATATACGGTCATCTCTTTCCGATAAGAAAGCTCACAGTGAACTGTGCCACGGTAAAAAAAATTACGTATAATTTAGGATGTAACCTCAGAACATAATACTATTATTAAATGTTTAAGTATAGGTATTCGTATACAATGTTCACTTGTTTACGAACCCATGTATCTTAGTCTGGAGTGGCCATTACAAAGATGGTTTTCTTTTTTCTCATTTTGTTAACATGTTTATTTTTTAGGGCTTTAGGCACATAATAACATAGAGATATTGAAATTAGCTTTATTACAATAATAAACCTTATAGTGGAAAAATCTGAGATTTTAACAAAGTTTTTCTTTGATATACATTTTCTCATTCGGTTGTATGATGGTTTTTATGCTATATTAACGTACTTAGTAAGTATACGGTTGAGTTAAATTCTATTACATGGTAGGTATTGAAAATCTCATTTTCTTTTTTAGACTTATTCATCTCTTTTGTTTCTTTTGTATACAGAAAAATACACCGATCCAATTATTAGAAGCGCTTGGCTTGGGGCTATAGTAAATAATATATTTTATTTTATGTTTATAAATTATATTATATTTATGTATATTTTAACAATAAAAAACAGTGAAGCACAACCCGTGGCCCAACCACTAAATGAAGGTTTTCGTTGGAACAGTGATAAAATACATCCATGCGTTAAATTTAAAGTTTTTTTGTGCATGCATGTTTATGCTGAAAAATATACGATTGATAATATATTACGCTATAATACATAGCTAACATTGGCGAAGGGTGGAGGTAGACTGTTGAGATCCGACATAAAAAGTGCACACTAAGCTTCAGTCAGTCAAACGTAGTTGTCTTCATTGAACTAATACTACAATGTGTACCTAATCCAAGCCATAGTAGACAATAGTAAAAAAAACATTCGTTAATCTATTTCTATAGTATGAAGTATATACTTATACATAATATTAAAATACTGGTTGGGGCAATTATGGACACTTTCATTCCTCCTACCTCAAATTCCCAGATATTGTCGCAAGTCCGGGCGACGAACAGTTACGGGTCATCAGTCGACCGTGATCGAATAACATTCAGTTATCTCAAGACACCGGGGGCGTGTAGGCTCGCTACAGCTATACCGTCGTTTAACGAGTAATTCCAAGTATAGGTACAGACTGATTCAAACAGTTAAGTGCACACCACGAGCGTAACCAAACCAAATGTGTCCGTGTTATCGGCACAGGGTATCTCCTCATTTATCATATCATTCATCAAAAGTGTACCGTACGAGTGCCTACTAGAACGTGAGGGCCTGCACCAGGAACCAGCTTCAGCCAGGCCGCTTAACATTATAAAAGGTCAGTGCCTGGCATACGTGTCACCGCCCCCCTGCATCCACAATCATTCCAACAATTAATTACAGTTCATTATGAAAAACGCAATCAAATACTTTTTTTACAATTAGGTACAAAAAATAATATATATTACGAATATGCTAATGACACATGATTATTGATAACAATGAAGGAAAAACAAGCGAAAATATTTTTTTGTGCGTATATTTTTTCACGAACAATAGTTATTTTTTATAATTATCTTTATCACAGTGCAATAACAACGCCTTATCTAAGTATGCTTACCACTGCAGTTGGAACTAGACACATCAAAATGTCTCGACTGTTTTCATAACCGGCTATTCGAGTATTTCCATATTCATTACACGTTTAACCGGGAAGTCTTTATTTTTTCTTTAATTACGTATAAATTAAACATGAATGATTACTTCTAAAAGTTTCATTATTTTTAAATACTGGATACTCACTAGAAAATTCTCTACAATTATTTTATTAAATTTATTGGACAGAATGATTTTTCGATACTCTGAACTTGCCCTTATAAGCAGAGTGGATTTAACAGGCTAATGGCACATCTATTTTTAGAAAACGTCTACTGGAAATGCCTGCGCTCAATAAAGCTATTATCGATATGTCTAATAAATCGTGTATTTAAAAAAAAAACAATGTAAAGATTGTGGGTTTTAATCATAATTATTAGTGATGCAAGATGGGTGCAGGCTAAAGACATGTGGCCATGGGCCCCACATCGTGAGCGGGCCCCCAGGCTGGGATCTTTGGCGGGCTCCCCTTAGCGTTTTCCAAATGGTGTACGCGGTAAAATTATTAGCGTTTTATTGTATATTTTAATACATCCATTTGAATTATGGAGATGTCAGTATTGACAAATACTTACAAATTGTACGTACAACCACATAATTTTAAATAATATTATTATTGAAGGAAAATAGCGTTTTTTTACTAGTGAAGCAAATTTGTAATGTGTGTTTATCTCACTTATCTGGTTGACTCGCCTCGCCGGGCTACGGCTTTATCAGCCCCCCCCCCCCTTGCGGGGATCAGGCTTGTGGCAGTTTAGTTGCGGGGGTTCGACATATCGATGATAACGGTATCTTATCGAAAAAAGGGTATCAATACTTTCTTCACATCTCTACATACAATCAACCGTGCGTGTTGTAGGTACATTTTTATTCTAGCGAGTGTACGTATACACGAACATAATTATGTCACAAAATTACACGCTCTCTGAAAGTAATCTTTCAACAAATTTAATGCTGACATTGTCCTCTTTAAACTATGGGTATTTATTTTCCCTCACAGAGGTTGCATTGTAAATCACTGAAGTCAAGAAAGCACACATTTTAAAGATTGTAATAAAAAGTCTGTGCGAGAGACACGAGACATGCTTCTTAAAAATATAATCATGAAAGTGGTACATATCTCGTTGATTATTTTTAATGATTTCCTGTAGCACTTAGGTAACTACCTACCAGTGGCGAAGGGTGGTGCTAGGCTGTTAAGATCTGCCAAAAATAGTGCACACTCAACTTTGTCAGTCATACGCATTGCAATAACACTACAATTTACATATAGAATGATAGACGGTGTTGGTTAATTTTTAAAATTCAAATAAACCCTGCGAAATCAAGCCATAATAAACAATAGTAAAAAAATACTCACCTATCAATAAAATATCTAAAATTATGCAATTAAAACATACATAAGTTTGAATATTTTACGGATAGAATAATATTTCGTATAATATAAAGTTATTATAGTTTGGTTTAAGCAGGGCTTATTGGATTAAAAAAAATGAATCAACAATAATATGTGTAATAACAGTTATGTATTCTTAATCCAACGAAAATAAATAAGTATGAATGAAAAAGTGTGCACAATTTTGTCGTATCGCCCAGTAATAATATAAGTATACCAACACTATTATGGTTTGGTTTAGGCAGGGTTTAATTGATTTTTAAAAACTAACCAACACCATTTGTAAATTGTAGTCTTAGTTCAATAAAAACAAATACGTACGATTAACAATGTTTATTGTGCACTATTTATGGCGGATCTTAACAGCCTCCATCCACCCTTCGCGACTGCTACCTACTTACTATACTTATTTAAAAAGAGTAAATTACGATTTAAAAAATCTTCGTTTTCGCATTCCTCGCAAAGTGGTGTAACCATGGCCCCCACTCCTGAAGCGGGCCCCAAGGCTAGGATCTTTGGTGCCCCCCCCCCTCTACCTATCGCTAAGGATAAAAGCACTGTGATGCTCTACAGTAGCCGTTTTCCAAATGGTGTACGCAGTAAAATTAATGTGTATATTTAGTGTTTTTTTGTATCTTTTAATACATCTATTTGAATTGTGGAGTTGTCGAGTATCGATACACAATTAAAAATTGTACCGTATAAGCACATAATTTTAAATAATAACGTTATTGAATGAAAATAGCGCCTTTTTTTTACTATAAGAGCAAATTTGTGATGTGTGTTTATCTCACTTATCAGGTTGAGTCGCCACGCCGGGCCCCTCCTGAGTCCGGGCCCCCAGGCTAGAGCCCTGTTAGCCCCCTCCCATGTGAGGGCCATGGGTGTAACTACAAAATTGCCTCCATATGCAAAAATCGTTGAAGGCCCCGCCCCCTTCAGTTTCTAAAAAAACCCCTACAAAATCAAAATCGAGAGTGTCTTTCAGCTCATCCTTCCAAAATCACAAGATGTAATCAAGTTGTTCGTCTTTTTTCTATCCAACATCAATGTCCTGAGGGTTTATTTTTATTTTTTAGCTGTGCTTCCCAGTGCTGCCAACCTGTCATTCACAAAAATATGCCAGAAAGGGTAAGAAAATAAACTAGATGGCAGAATAAACTGCCAGATTTATCAAAATTGAAAAAGTGTAAACTAGCATTTGAAAAACAGAGTCACTTATTATAAACATCGCTTTTACAAGAACAAAGATCGAAAAAGAATTTAGTATTTTAAAATGAATGCAGTAAAGAAACTTCGTCGTCATTTTGTATGTAATACAACAGTTTACACGTGCATGGATTTACTGTTGACAGTAAGTATTATCCCGGCCATAACAAGAAAAGGTATGGGAAAACATGTACTATCCTGCAGTTGGCAAGATTACATGCATGAATTTAAAAAGTTTGGAAGCTTCTGAAATTTCATGCGACAGTTAGATTTTTTCGATCTGCGCCTGCATTGATAACTATCGGAGTTAGATTTAGGCCCCCTTGTCCGGCTGGTCCCCATTGCTTTGCCCAGTTGTATAATTTGTTTACGGGTAAGTGTATATTGATTGGGTTAGTACTAGGCTTTATATTTATACATAAAAAGAAAAAAATACAAACTGCGACGTAGATAGCAGAAAGTGCATAAGTTGATAAAAGAATATTTTTTATTAGAATAATCACATCAGCAGCTGTTCAAACCGCAATCATCGGTTTCATTGTTTTTAATTACGACAATATGGTAAACAATGATAATACAACAAAGCGCATATTGTGGCTACGACATATTACAATATTATAATTTTGTTTTATTGTTACATTTCCCCCATTCCTTAAAAACAGAACAAAGGAAACTATTTTTAAATACCCACATAAGTACTCGTAGAAACAATGGAAATTTAAATTAGGCGCCAAAACTTATCATAAACTCATCGATAATCACTAAACCTATTCGATTGACTAGTAGTAAGTATAACTGTTGTCTTTCGCCATCAACGAAATACTCAATTTAACATTTGTCGAGAAAATTTTGGTATTCTTTTGGGCACTCATTGCGCTCATGTCAAACGTTTACTCGTAGTGTGCAAAGAGCCTACTGCGCGACTGTTAGGGAAACTACACCCCAGTTGAATGCAGAAGGAATCACATCTTCGCTTTCTCTCACTTATTCGGCAGGCCGTGAGTAATGCAATATGAGTCAAGTGACACCGGTAGGCGGCGCGGGCTTCCTCGTGATTAATTAAAAAAGATTATCACGTAAACTGTAAGGAAATACACAGCTAATTAGTACCCGATAAAATCTCAATAGAACGTACACACTTAATTCATATGGGCCACCCCGCGATCGATGCGTTGGACATGACTGGACTAAAAAGATGTGAGTATTACTGTATTTATTTAATAAATTAAATATTTCATTTTGATGAGAATGTCTAATCTGATAAGAGTAATTCTGGTGTCAATTTGTGCATAAAAATCAAATTAAGTAATACAGTAACAAACTATTACATATCTACCCACAAAAATGGATGTACCAAATAAGAAACAAAAACTTGGTAGAGCTATAATGGAGTAATTCTAACATACAGTTTCAAAATTGGTGGACCGAAATATATATAGCGTAATTGAAAAAGGTTATAAAGCTATAGATATGTATGTTCTATGAGTGGCATCTAGAACATTATCATTTTTAATAGAATTCTTGAAAACTATTTTTTCCCCCAGAAAAATTGCTCGGCATGTCAGACAGCTAAAAAATAATAGTTGAGAAATTTTGGCAAGCGTACGTAAAAAGGTTCGCCAACCCTGGTATAGAGTATCTATATAGATTAAAATAATATAACTGACGATAATATTATTTAACATATTATATTTAAGTTTATCACATATTTCTTCACACTCGAGATCTGAATCCTGTTATACCACACCCTGTATAGTAAGCCAGTTCCCAGTAATGTTGTATTCCGTGGTATTGATTAAAAAAAACACACACAATTCTACGTAACTAATAGGTTACAACTCAATAACAATTCAGATGTATGATGTTACGTAAGAAATAATGCACATACACTGGCAAGAATGGCAGAGCATCACGCGCACCTACCTAAGTACATTGGAAAAAATACGTAGCCAAATAAAAGATATCTTCTAACTTTTACTAAGTATGTACGCATGCCCAAGTGAAAGTCAGTCAGATAAAGCTATGGATAGTATCCAATATCCATAGTACATCAAATAACATAAGAACTTTGTGTGGAAATATTATATCACTAATGTTCTTGTCAGTGGTACACAACCCGCGGTCATATGTGCCATTTAATGCGGCTCAACGACTAAAAGAAATATGCAACATGAAAAATATATATTCCTAAAAATTACCATAACTAGGTTTTCGGCAGAACATAATAAAATGCTTTCAAAGATTATTGATAACAACAGATAGGTATCATTGAACGTGCAATGATTGGAGCAAACAATGTAATGTCAGGATGCCAATGGCGAATACTCCATAGTAGGCGATTATAATGTGTGACCATTTCTAAGGCCATCTGCTCACGCAGAAACTGAAATCTGTCAAACTGGTTGGTGATGAAACTCATAAACTGGCCAGTGACTGATGCTTCGCACACGGAGCTACTGAAATCTCATAACCGCAAACTGTCAAACCCATTGTCTTTCCTACTTCATTCTAAGCTTTTTCCGTAATATCTATACTGGAATATTCTGGCAACCTGTAATTGTACAGGCATGAGTATTTCTCAACATCTACCACATATTTTAAATTAAACATCGGTTCGCCCATCTTTTACTTTTGACATCTTGACTTGTTATTACTCGTTTAGTTCAGTTCAATGCTACCAATTTTGTTATAAATATATGATTTTTCATCGAAAGTACTGATATTGGCATTACTGTTTTATGGGTGACTGGAAACTGAGAGACTGGGAGACTAGCATGTCGCGGACGTTTTGAAACTGAGAGATTCCAGTCTTGCTGTCATAGAGCCACCATTGAAATACATTAGCTAGATACTGGAGTTTCAGTCTCATCTTTTTTGAGTATCCACGTGAGCAAATTATAATAACCTTCTAAATACATATTATATTGGTTGGTATAATGCAGTACCTATATTCGAAGAAATAGTAATATTTCAATCTAAATTAGAAAAGTAGTATGAAAAATACGGCAACATAGTAATTTACACGTCAATTTAACTGGCAACTCTGAAAACGGATACGATAACGGGTGGAAAACCCTTCCTGTCTCGTATCCGTTTCGGTTTCAGTCGGCCGCTTCAGCTTTGCATTTACACGTCAGTTTAACTGAAAGCTCAACCGAAACGGAGTCTTTGAAAAGCACCTTATCGTGCACAGTAGAAGATATCGTAATATGGACAATTTCTAGGTTAAGCTGTTCCACTATAGCTAATATATTATTATATTCTATGGATATTATTATTTAATGTTCTTACCATCAACGGTATCTGTCTATAAATTATAGACTCAACAGATAATAGATCATTATCTGACACGCGTATTCTCTTTACGAACCGTGAACAATAATTTTAAAAAAAAAAAGGAATCATTAATTTGCTCTAACGTCGGATCACCCTCGCCAACAGGTGCTATTTTGGTCTCCAAAAGCTTCTAAAGCTTTTAGAGCTTTAGTACTCTCAAGGAAAACCAAAACCTTATGTAAAACTCTCCTGCGTCCGATATTAACATCTAGATCAGAATGCTGGGCACTCAGCAAACAGGATGAGAGAAGTATGGATATCTTTGAAAGGAGAGTTTTGAGAAGAATCTTTGGGGCTGTTCAAGAAGGTGGCATTTGGAGGTCAAGGTATAATGAGGAGCTATACACACTTAATGGGGGCAAAAAGATCACGTGGCATATGAAAATGCAGAGACTGCGCTCGATCGGCCACGTGCATAGAATACCGGAGCAATTATACCGTCGAGGAGGGCTATGTACGCAACCCCCGATGGCAAGAGAAGAACTGGACGGCCGAAATTGAGATGGCTGGATTGTGCCACGGGAGATTAAAAAATGCTCGGTCAAAACAATTATTGGAACGGATCGTCCAGGATGGAGGAAGTTTTTGAAGGAGGCCAAGACCCGCCAATAGGTTGTAGTGCCATAAATGATGATGACGATGATTCATCCTGCTATAAAAATAAGTTGTGCATCACTGTTCTAAATCGATTATAAGTCGAAACATTTTTACAAACGCGCATTTTCGGACATTGACGTAAGTATATTGGAAAATTATGACGATAAAAAAATGTTTGGGGTAAATTGGTAAGTATGTACCTAGTACCTACTAAACAGGTAGGTAAGTAGTATGTACTTAATATATTAAGTAACAAAATTGGCGATACACAAGTATTATGTAACTCTACGACTGGTTTACTGTAAATGCCCTAACTATTAAACATAAATTGTATATTATTTTATTGTGTAATATTGTATTTAACGTAACATTAATTATTACTAATAATTATTATTGTTGAATTCTTGCATACACAGTGGACTTACAGCAGACCTTCAACTGTCGTTTTTTTTCACGGCAAATAAATAATAAACCAACACTGCTTATTCCAATATTTACGTATTTATGACATCAACACGATAGATATTTTGGATATTAAAAAAAAAGATAATACCAGAGCAAATCGGTTTAAATACAAGTCATTAATAATGATTTCAAGAAAAAATGATGACCAGGCACAGAACAGATTAATAAATAAGCATATTTTTGGTGACGTACTATGAATTTTGCAAAGGCTAAGAGTCACACAGCGGGGCATGGAGAGGTGCATGTTGGGCATCACGCGAAAGGACCGTAAGAGAAACGAATGGGTTAGGAAGCAGACAAGAGTACGCGATGTAATAGACGTTGCCAAACAACTGAAATGGAGATGGGCGGGGCACATTGCTCGCCGTAAGGACGGCCGCTGGACAAATGCCGTCATCCAATGGTACCCAAGGGGTACGAAAAGGCCACAGGATCGCCCTAAAAGCCGCTGGATTGACGAACTGGTAAAGTTCGGCGGAAATACGTGGCAGCGAACGACACAGGACCGAGAGAGTTGGAGAAAGCTTGGGGAGGCCTTCATCCAGCAGTGGATTGACCCCGGCTGATGATGATGACTATGTATTTTGTATTCGAATTTTTATTATAATAAATAAAATTTTAGTTTTCTGTAAAGCGTCAATGACATTGAGCTACTTTACGAGTTGCTTGTTGGCGAATTTACAATATGCCTGTTAAGTCGCCCAGTGTCATAATCGAACAAGCTAACAAGCAGATTGTAAACAATCTACCGAGAAAAATTGAAAGCCGGTCAACTTTACACGCTACACGCCGGCGTGTGGGCCTACTGCGTCTGCGCAGTAGAGCGTAGTAGCGACCTCCCAGTAAAAAACGAACTAAGTTCTGTCAAAATAGTCGCTAGCTTGTTGGCTTCTCAGCGAATTGAAAGTTTTGTGTGTCATCATCACAATCGCAGTAGCTGAAGAGCCCGCTATTAAATTCGCCAACAAACAGCTCGTAAAGTAGCTCAATGTAATTAACGCATAAGTAAGCATAAAATTGTAAGTAGGTACTTACTTAAGTATGTTTTTTTTATTATTATTATTTTATATATTCTCTTATTCTCTCTTGTGAGGGTAATATTTGTTATAATGTAAATCTCATGTCGTGCACGTCTTGAATTTAGATTTGTTATGTCCACAAAGTTTATTTTCTTAAATAAATAAATATTGTAGTGGCGGTTTATAGAACCTCCAAACCTGTAAGCGGCACAGGCATTCACGTACTTAAAACCGCCACTGTTTGAGAGTAGGTTTCGTGAAAACGATCGAATTCTCAGTAGATTGTGTGTACCTAAGCCTAGGAAAATATTTTAGAGTGTACTTTACTGAAACAGCAAATAATTCTCAACAGTAGGTGCGACTAAATTTCGCACTCGTCGCCTGGACTCGCCAATCGGAGACCGACAGCAAGGTGTGCGCACGTCGAGTTGTTTTGTCATGGCGTCGGATGAATATATTCTTAAATCATGTAAAGATGACTAAAAAACTTTACATATGTACTTCAAAAAGAAAACATGTCAATGAATATACTAAGTATTATTACTAGAAATATAACAATAAACATGACATTAAATGGACGCATGTTGAATTTTTATGACAAATTATATTTCGTTCGGCACGCGTCATTTGCACAATCCGCGCATCGCCTAGCCACGATCTTTCCTCAACTGAAGTATAGCCTAAAAGAATTTACAGACAATTTTAAACTAAAAGTGAAAGATGACTGCATTCTAAGTCTGATTAGCGGTGGCACCATCGATTTACTATAATATACATTTATATAGGATAGGCCTTTAGCTAGATTTACATAGATTTGATGGTACCTATATACATTTTATGGCATTCATTGGCTGGTGGATTGGTATTAAACGGTATGCAGCCAATAAGGTATCGACCAGGGCTCGAAATGACTGGAGCACCGTTACTGTTCGTGAAATCGGTAAAATTATATTGTCTCGTGGAAAAAATAATTTGACCGTCTGAGTTAGAAAGGCCATATAATAGAAAATCTAACACACATTTAATTTAATGAAATAAGTACACATAAAACTTGATAACTATATAAATATCTTCAGAAAACTGTCGAGCGCTCTAGTTCGTAAACTTTTCCATTTCGAGCGCTGGCATCGACTGATTGGTATGGAGTGGAAACAATTAGATTTTATATCGGGGTTGCCCAAACTGATTTCTGAATTTCTGAGTTCCCTTTGCTCGACACTACGATTTTCGTTTCCAAGAACGTCTCCATCACCGAAGCAAAAATTATATTAACCCTATTTATTATATGAACATCGAACAATAATAATTGTGTTAAAATAATAATATGAGCTATAAAAACTTTCGACAGGCCCCTTGAAGTGAAAATCTTAGTATTTTTAATAATATAATCATTTTAATACTATCGACCGAAGGTACTTGATGGAATTTGAATTTAAATTCTAATGGATTTAAGTTTTGTACTACTTATTCCATTTGAGTCGTTTTTAGCAGCCCGGGTTTCGCCTTTCGGCATCCTCAGGCACTGTGTACACTGTACACTCACCAAATAAACACTGACAATGAATACTATTAACTCTAACTTATATAACAAATCAATACCTACAATAAATTAGGTAAAAACTTATCACCTAGATACCTATTAAGTCAAGGGTCACAATAACAAACAAAAAAATAGGTATAGCCTGCTATAGGTAGGTTATGTATCTCCATAGATTAAAAATATTATATCTCATTTAGTTAACACCATTAGTTACCATTGTTCCCAGAATGGACGATTTAACTATTTTAACACCTCTTGAATGTGGTATTTTTATTGTTTATAATGACTAATGGTCTATTATTAGGTTTTGACGATTTATTATACGTTTATCGAGTGTATTATTATTGATAAGGAAGGGAGGTTTTTGTACAAACACTTCAACTATTCATAATTTGTTTGTTATATATTTTTATTCTGACCCTTGAATTCATTCTAATAGATAGGTGATAAAGTATTTTAGCTACTTTATTGTATTGATTTGTTATATAAGTTAGAGTTAATAGTGTTCGTTGTCAGCGTTTATTTGCCTTTTGGTGAGTGTACACAGTGCCTGAAGATGCCGAAAGGCGAAACCCGGGTCGCAAAAAACCGACTCAAATGGAATAATACAAAATATCCAATAGAATATAATCATTTGATTGATACAATACCAGAAGTAACCCATAATAGATTAGCTTTATATTTTTTAATGTTGAATGCTTGTATTTTGCAATAATGAAGATTTGTGTGTACGCCTACCTACTTACTTACACCTCTCTCATAATTTACGAGAATTTTGACTTTGAGTTCAATGTGTCAAACAAGCCTCCTGGCTCCTTGTGCGTTATTATTCTATAAATACATCGCTCTACGTATTCAAATAAGTAACGGTAGGTACATGAATTTAATAGCAATATCAAACTGGATCCAATATAGAGAACATTAATATTAGCTATTATAAAGTATTATACTATAATAGCTTTATAGCTTGCACAATAACGTTTTCTTGAATAGGTACAACGTAGTCTTCTACAAAAATACAGTAGGTATGACGCTGCTGAATACATCAACAAAGAAACTTGTTTTCATATTATTGGATACTGGATTGTGTACAAACCTTGTATGAGAGAACGACGACCAAGAACACTTCGGTAGTCAGTGATATTCCATATAATCACACACAATAAAATCCACAACTTATTGTTAAATAAAAATACCACACACTATTGACTATGCACACAACACAGTTTTTTCCAGTTCGAAGGCAAAATGACTTGTCACGTAGACATCGCCTACCGGAGGATTTTTTTCAAAACCAACTACAACTCCTCGATTCGGAGGATATTTGCCATTGAAAACTCGTAAGTTCGATTCGTTTTTCACCATAACAGTCACCCGAACGTCAAACGCAATCCGTTAAAACCGAAAACAATGAAAGATCTACTACGTCGGGTCTACTGAAAAAGTACTCGTAATGACGAGGACCGGCGAACGAATCGGCGATAACCCTACCGCGCGATAGCTGAAACTCGACTGAAGTTGGCGTGATTGTTGTCGAAGCTTATATTAAAAATGGCCGTGACGGGAACAGCTGTTAGCCAGGTGATCGCAAATGGTAATATTATTATTATATTGATACATAACAATATTACGTGAACGTGAAAGAAACCTTAATAATATGTTTACTATTTATTATTTGGAAATTATACTTATAACCATACTGGAAAAAAATTATTATAAAAATGCTGTCCAATAGTTATTTAGTCATTATTAGGCTTAGGTTTTTAGGTGCTAAAAATGAATAATAGGTACCTACCTAAAATATGTAGTTATAATTGGACAATATGTTATTAAAATTTCATAATTAGGTGCTAAAAAAACAAAAATAGGTGCTAAAAATTTAAGTAAGTATTACAATAAATCATAATATATTTTTCAACAGTTTAATTTATTATTATTCACAAACAGAAAAAGCTTTATTACAATAAATAATTAAATAATGCTTCAAATTTTCGAAAGTGAATCTTTGACGATTAGTAGACGTTAGCAAATTTTTATACCTACATGGAAAAACTTCTTTCCACTTTTACATATTATTATGTTATTGTTGCGTATGTAAATTAAACTATTTCTGAAGTAGAAAAAATTGAAACAGATCATTCAAAAGAAATTTTTGTTTGGAGAGGTTTTCATCTACATCAAAAATACCAAAATACCAAAATAACAATGGCGATGTATCGTCCTTTAACGTCTGTTGTATCGTGTCAATTGATATCCATAGATTCCTGTTGCAAACCGATTTTTTTTTATTTCAGAGATTTGCAAATCATACAAACTTCTCATATATTTTTTTCTGATTGTCGATTCATCTGGCACCGTTTCATTGGTGTATTTTTCCAAAAATGAAACGAAATGTTTGTTACACAGCTTTGCTATAGGGATATCAGCAGCCACGAACACCAAGCACGAATCTTCACACAATTTGGAAGAATTAGGTCCACATAAGCGCGGAGAGGCTGAGTCAATGATTTAAATATTTGTATTTTGAAATTGAAATTTCGTATTTATGTGAAAATATTATGTGATAACAAATAGGGCTTAAATGTTTCAAAATTGTCTGAAACGGATAGATATTTTTGATACTTTGTTGTGGGGCCATTCAAAAAAAATATTTAAATAACTAAGGATCCTAAGCCTAGTCGTTATCATTCTACGTCAGGGCTCGAAATGGACCGGAACGCACCGGAGCGCCGTTCCTGTTCGTGAAATCGGTAAAATTATCGCTCCGTCTCGTGAAATAAATAATTTGACCGACTGAGCTGGATAGGACATATAATAGAAAATCTAACACACTTATTTTTATAAAAAAAACACATAAACTTTGATATCTTTACTATGTAAAAATCTTCAAAAAACTGTCGAGCGCTCCGGTTCGTAAATTTTTCCATTTCGAGCGCTGCCTACGTATAATTAGTTAGGTATTAATTTGTAATGGTTACCTTTTTATTATATAGGTGCCTAACTACTTTATCATATGAAAATATATATTTTAATTTTTTTTTTTCTACATATTACTTTATATCAAAACAGAAAATTGGCTGATTATAATAAGAATATTTTAATTTAAAATAACAGCAAAACAGTATACCAGAACTAAGTAATTTCAAGAACATTTCGATTTTGAAAAATATAGGTAGTGTTTCATTAATATTTTACTCACTATAATATAATAATACTACATACCAACTAGAACTACATACTTATAATGATTATTGATAACGATTTTAAAATATTCATACTTACACCTGAATTTAAAGTAGGTACCTACTTTAAAAGTTTTTCAGAATACTTTTACTTACATCATTATAATCATATACAAATGACGTGCGATAACTTTTGCGATCGGGGAAGTTCTTCTTTATAATAGTTTGATCCATCAACACAGTAATTTATTGCCGTATGAAGGTCGAAAATAAAGAATTTCGGGGTATCATTGCGAGCTAAATTTAAATAATCCGCAGACTTTGTAGGATCATAAAATATATACTTATGCCAGAGGTCGGCAAACTGCAGCTCGCGAGCCGCATGTGGCTCTTTGGCCCCTTGAGTGTGGTGGCTCTATCACAAATGACCACGTACGGACTAAAATAGTGAAAGATAGAACAGTAAAAATGTCTCCGAATATAACCAACCAGTAAGTCGAAGATCTTAAATTGGTTTCAGCTTTATCAATAGCAGTTAACGAGTCTTGTGACATAAATGATACAGCATAAATTTCGAAAGAGAATCTTTGCTAACTAAGCCTGCTGAAACATCGCCAAGAAAATCATTCTGATATTGACATTTGCTATTTCAAAACAACAATTTTAAATAAGAGGGAAGCTTTTCTCAACAGGTTTCAGGATTTCAGAAACAGCAAAGCGACGTCAGTCTTTGTTAAAAAAAAAACCCTCTTAATGCTGCGGTAACAGAATTATTTTTTTTCCCTTAATGTTGACATTGGCAACTTTGAAATGCAATTGCTGGATTTAAAAATAAAGAATTATGGAGCTCTAAATTTGAACGTCTCTGTGCTGATATGGACATATTGGAGATACACAAAATATGAACATGGTTCATAGCACAAGTGACATGTAAAAGACCTGGAGAAGGAAGACACGATGATTTTTAACACCTGGAATAGTATTCCTGACTCATATATTATTATGATCAGTTGAAAAAACTAGCGTTTCCTGTACTTTCCCTTTCCGGTTCTACATATTCATGCGAACAATCTTTTTCACGCATGAATCTTATCAAGAGTAAATTGAGAAGTTGTCTTATTGATGAGAACCTGGAATCTTGCCTAAAATTAAAAACAACAACATACAAACCTGACTTCCCCAAACTTTTCAAGGAGATGGATATTAAGTGTATTTAATTGGATGGATACCTTACTTACAATTTAATTTTTATCAATAAATAAGATCATTATTAAGTATGATATCAAGTTTTAATTCAGTGTACCTTATGAGTATGAGTTTGCCGACCACTGACTTATGCCATTATTATTCACTGTTTTTTTTTTCATTGAACAAATTAGCATTTCACGATGACAAAACATTTATGTACTTAAGTATAATAAGTATTTCTAGTATCTAAGTAAATAATTTGTCTTATAATATCTATACTCTATATAAATGATAATGGTGTGATAATAATATGTACATTGCCACGTTTTTTACAAAATTATTGTATTTTTTTACCTTTAGGTATTTTATGTGAATATCATGGAATATTTTAGAAATCCGTGAGATGCGTCGCATCCACAGCATCTATGAACCTCACGCCACTGGTATATGCAATCATTCAAAAATTTAATTATGTGTGTTCAATATAAAGAACGTGACATTCTGAATCGTGTGAATTATTCGTTGAATAAGAAATATGTAGTTTATTAAATTATTAGCAAGTGTAAATGCGGTATATCCGGGGTAGGCAGATTGAGCGTCGCTTCGTGGCGGCAGTTACTCGAAGGGCGGCAAACCGAGGAGAATCATTTCATATATAGAAAGAGCTACCTAAGCTTAGTTATAACGAAAATATTGTCCATTAAAAAAAATCACCTCACTGGTTAGAAACCAAATATATTAATTAACATAAAAGGTTTAACAGGAGTGTAATTTTTTTGTCGGGTTCGCGATGTGTAAGAAGCCACTGTATTACCAACATCAAAACAACATATTTCTTAGATATTGGAGTTATGAAAGGTGATAAAAAAAATACTGTATACAAAATGAAGCGGCATTCTGTGGTTGCCTACGGGCGGCATTTTGTTTAGGGACGTCACTGTGTATTATCATTCTATGATTAGGAAGGACATTTAACTGATTCCTTGATTTAAAACACAAAAACCATTAACCAAATGTTTACGCAATTTGAGAAGCATTTCATGTAAAACGAATTAGATAGGACAGGACGCCCGTAGCGAAAAAGGATTTCAAGTTATACACATTAATTATATTTTTATAAAAATCGATGTTTTTTAAAATAAATATGAAAAATATTAAAACGATGAATTATTCAAAAATCTACACGACGAAAAATTGAAAACTTAATAAACTAAATTTTAACAATAAATATGACCATAAAATATAATGTAATAATAAGATGTGACCCTACAACCAATTCACATGTTATTACATTTTTTTACAATTGTAAGTTTATCTTTGAATTAAAAAAAAATCTTTTTAATGTTTTCAGATACATATTTTATTAAATAATACAGTTGAAATTGTAAATTATCAAAAAAAAAATAATCTCAAATTACAAGCTTCGTATTTTTCCGCTAGGTTCTCTGCTGGCATACCTCTCCCCCTTAAGTTACGTTTGAAATTTCGTCTAAAAAAACGAGACGTTAATTATTTGACGCGTAATTTTTGGAAAATGTAGAAAAGTATTGGTCATTCACCGCGTACTATATTTTTTGCCAAAATACTATAATTTTGAAGGCTCTGTACTATTTCCACGTTGAAAATATGGCAACACTGCTACATACATATCAGTAGCAACAGAAGGAGCATAACTTTTTCATGCACGTGAGTAAATAGACGTATTATTTTTTTTTTAAATCGGCACGTGCCATTCAGATTACTTTAATTCACGTGATAAAATAATTCGCCAAAATACCCAAAATATCTCTATGGCTTCATGGAATGCTGTAACAGCGTTACGACTATGGTGACAGTATTTCATTGTAAAAATAGTTGACATTGCTGTTTTATTCTTGTGGATTGATTATTACCTAAGCGACCTTCTATATATTATTTGATATGAACAGACAGTAAGTAATTGAAGACTCACCTTCATAATTAGGATATATTTTGTAGCATTTCTGATCTGCCTTTTGTTTTGTTTAATCAAGATCAGATAAAAATTTTTTTTAGCTATTTCTTCTTGCCAATCAAAATAAAGTCAAAGGTTTTTCTCTTTACAAATATATGCGTATAGGTATATTTTGGGTACCTAGCCAAAAACTTTTTCGCTATTTAACATTTCAGTAAACATAAAATATGGAGTTTAAAACAGTGGTAACATTTGGTTCTTTGAATGAAAAATACATTTAACTAAAGTACCTACATACACCGCAGTAAAATATAGAACGAATGGTCACCGTATTATAAAAAACAGACAGTGAGTGCTCGCAAACCATCGTCTTATAATAATATGTGTTAGATTTTTTGTTATATGGCCTATCTACCTCAGACGGTCAGATATTTTTATTCATGAGACGAAACGATAATTTTGCTGATTTCATGAACCGTAATGGCGCTCCGGTGCGCTCTGGCCATTTCCATCCCTGAGTTAATGCCAAATGAATCAAAATGCATTAACGAACCGAATCGATGCCAATGAGTGAATGTCACACATAAACATATAAGTTCCCTTAAAAATATATCCAACAGTCAGTGGCGGCTTAGATACGTGGATGCCCGAAGCACTGACTGATTTTAAGGATAAAAAAAATAAAATCGTAAATTCCAACTACCGACGTACCTACCTACATAAATAGTAAAAATATTATAGACCTACGTTTATCTAGAATCACTTCCTGTATGGTAACTAAAAATGATTATTATTAAATATGACAATGATGCTTCATAATAATATAAGAGGTTTTTTTTTTCTGATAGACAATTAGTAGTACCTACGTATCTGTTTGAGTGGTTATGTTATAGGTCCATTTGATGATAGTTGGATATTGCAAGGATTTTGTTATAGTTTGGATAGGTACCTACTATTTTATACGGAATCTCTGCGAGTTTAAAATTTAAAATTTTAAAATTGTCATAATCAGTGACGTCCCGTGGGGGTAGGCATATTTAGCGTCGCTTGGGGGCGGCAGTTACTTGAAGGGCGGCAAATCGAGGATAATCATTTGGTATATATAGAAATAGCTACCTACGTAAACTTAATAATAACGAAAATATCTTTCCATTAAAAATTCAGCTAACTGGTTGGAAACAAAATGTATTAATTAACATGAAAGGTTTAACAGGACTGTATTTTTTTTGTCGGGTTCGCGATGTCCAGTTTACTTCCGTTGACCTTCGACGTCCTTGGTGACCAGAAACGACACGTTTGTGGATGATGAAAAATACTGTATAAAAAAATGTGGCGGCATTTTGGCGCTGTCCAGGGGCGGAATTTGTTTAGGGATGACTGATTCGAACTGTTTCGAACTGCTCCTTTGTAAATCTTTCGACGAATCGATTGCGTCATTTGCACCAAAGAAAATCACCGCTATCGTAACTCAATTTTCATTTATACGACATGTTTCAGTCACAATGCTACTTACGGTATCCGACATATAAATTTAAAAACTAAGTACCTAATCTGAACAATTTATTCCGTCTACAGAACGTCATCGGTATTTTGATACATAGGCTTTATTTAAAATAATATCCAGGTAAAAATAATATATAGTATTCGGCAGAGGTGAATTTAGGGATGGGCAAGGTGGGCAGCCATCCAGGTGCAGCCCGGATTGGGGCGCAGAATTGCAGATTCGTTGAATATGCAAAATTAAAAATTGAGACAATTTTCATATGTCGAGAACTAGTGACAATTGAGCATTCAAATCCATTGGTTTATGAAACGTTTTTCAGAAGAACATTAATATCCAAAGTGTGTTTTATTCCTTAAAAATATCGATGAAAATGTGCACTTTCACGCATTTGGACTCGGTGCTGCTCAAACTGGCTGACGCACCCATCCAAGGAAGGTTTTTTTCCAAGGAACCATCGCGAAATATTCTCATAGGTCTACTAATATTACCACGTTTTTATTAGCTCGTATTCTTGTCTGTCCGGTACAGATTTTTTCTTGTTTGTCCAGTATAATTTTTTCTTGTTTGTCCAAGATTTGTATTGGACGATTGAAGATTTTTCACTAACTTCCCGACTAGCTAGACATTTGAAACTTTTAGAATATATCAGAACACGACGACAGTGCATTTTTTTTGTTTGTGATTTTACCGAGGCCTTTACAGCGACTCGCTGTCATATCGCCTCTTCTCTTCTAGAAGGGGATCCGTCGATCAGGTCCTCACTACTATTCTGTTAAATAACTTTACAATTTCGCCTAGCTCTTCCGTCTTACCCACCGCCAGGACACCCTTCAATTCGTCGACATTCTCATAGATATCCGCAATTCGCAGCTGTACTCTGTGAAGTTCATATTTAGGGCATTGTAGTGTATGTATAATGTCCTCTAAAACATGACATTCATCGAAGAGTTGCGATTCGCTTCTTCCCATGAAGACATCAAATCTTTTGCCCATTGTGTGCCCTGTTCTTAGCCTCAGTATTAACTTAAGCTCATTCCTCGTCAAAGGAGACTCTACAAACCAGGGCACCTCTCGTGGTGATGGTAGAATAGACTTACTCCATTTCCCCATTTCTAATGATGCCCTATGGTGAAAATCTATCCACATACGTTGGCCCATTTTCTTTATAGCCTCATTCCAGTCCAGGTTTTCTGGTTTCCCCTGATATGGTACCCCTGAATGGCAAGCTTCCTTTGTCAGATCATCCGGCCTTTTATTGCCCTCAATACCCATGTGCGATGGGATCCATTGAAGGCATAGATCTCCTCCTCTATTTTTCTTGGCGTCGATCTGGTCAAGGATGTGGTATGCTATGCTTTTACTGTTGTGTGAGCGAGTTGCTGCGGCAAGATGTTGTAAAGCGCTTTTGGAGTCTGTTAATATGACAGCGGATTGCGCTGAGAAATCATCGCTTAATTTGTATTGAATTGCTTCGTTTATCGCGATAAGCTCCACCGTCATTATTGGTATTGCTGGGTTTAGCTTCCAGCTCTTGTTTATGCCTACTTCTGGTATCACAAGAGCTGCTCTTGCTCTATTCTCATCTTTGGACCCATTTGTATAAAGGTGGATCCATCCTGCGTACCTCTCTATCAGTATTTTTTCGACGAGCTCCTTTGCTTTATCGGATACTATGCTCCGTTTTGGTTTGTCTATTCCTTTGATATCTAGTTTTATAACAGAGATGACGTCGTAGGTACCAACTGGCCTCCTCAGCGAATACATACTTAGGCATTTTGTATTTAATACCTCCCAACTTTCTGTGGCCTTACGGATTCCTACCAGTAGTAGGAGCTTTCGTTTCTCATACTAGAAATATGTATGTATTGCTTTCAACGAGCTCGTATAGGAGTTTCACCTTTGCCAATATGGGGTTATCTATTATAGATTTCCACTTCATCCATGTCTTGGTAGCCAGTGCCCATCTCCTGACATTCAGTGGAGGTACGCTGAGTTCCGCTTGTAGCACGTGAATGGATGTTGTCCTGATAAATCCTCCACATATTCTTAATGCTTTGGACTGGATGCGGTCTAGACTCACCGAATTAGTTTCGGCAGCGGAGTGGTAAAACATGCTCCCGTAATCTAATCGGCTTCTAATGAGTGCCGTGTATAACCTTGGTGAGTAGTATTCTGCAGGGAATATCAGGGAACAATAGGCAAAAACAGTCTACACAATGAGAGCAATAATAACAGAATTCGGATCATAGACTTTGATATATCCAAAAACATGGTTATAAGCTCGACCCAGTTCCATAGAAAAGACATACACAAGTAGACATGGACCTTTCCTGATGGAAAACATCATTATCAAATCGATCATGTACTGATCGACAAAAGAAGTGCCTCTAGTGTAATAAAAGTCCGAAGCTATAGAGGCGCCAATTGCGACTCTGACCATTATCTACTGTGCATGTCTTATAGGTGCCGTATAACATGTAGAAAAACAGACAAGCACCAACGAGCGCCACAAATAAATATCGACAGCCTTGAAGACCCAGACGTTATATGCCAATATCAGGACTCTCTAACCGACAAGTCTCTTGAATCTGATGGAGCAATCTCCACTGAAGATGCCTGGAACAACATCAAAAATGCTATCGCACTCTCAGCTGAAAAGAGTGTAGGCAGTAGCCCTAGAAGAACCAGAAGTAACTGGTTTGCGGAAGACTGCTCAGCAGCCATACAGAAAAGAAATTAAGATATACGAATATACTTAGAGAGACCAACGAGAGAGAAAAGAGCTAAGTATGAGCAGTCGCGAAGAGAGGCCAACAAGACTATAACAACAAAGAAGCAAGCATACCTAAACGCGACAGTGCTTAAAATGGAAAACGACTTTAGAAATAACAGATCGAGAGACGCATACAAAGGGGTCAACTTTTTCAAAAAAGGATTTATACCCACCACCAGCCTATGCCGGACGAAAACGGGAGAGATTATAGGTGATAAAGAAGGAATTAAATGAAGATGGATGGAAGTCTTCAAGGAACTCCTGAACCCTAACTTACAGGATGAAAATACCCCACCCGATCCGTGACTACAGCACCAGTGCGACGAACCATGCATCTCTCCACCCACGCTTGGTGAAACCGAAAGAGCTATTATGACACTAAAGAATCATAAAGCACCAGGAGCCGATAACATCCCCGCAGAACTTCTAAAGTATGGTGGACACCGATTAATAGCAGCAGTGCATGATTTAATGCTTAAATTCTGGGAGTCCGAAAGCATTCCAGCGGATTGGCAGATCAGCGTTATCTGTATAATATATAAAAAAGGAGACAGACTGCGATGTAAAAATTTCAGAGGGATATCACTCCTCACAAGGTATTCACAATGATCATGAAGACAAAACTGGAAGGTTACGCGGAAAACATAGTAAGTGAATACCAGGCTGGCTTCAGGGCAGGAAGGTCTACAGCGGATCAGCTTTTCACAGTTCGCCAAATACTGGAAAAATGCTGGGAATTCGATGTGGACATTTATCAGCTCTTTATTGATTTTAAGCAGGCATATGACAGCATCGACCGGGAAAAACTATTCACTGTCCTTCTGGACTTTGAAATCCCACCGAAACTAGTCAGGCTTGTTAGAATCACACTGCAGAATACACACTCCCAGGTGAAGGTGAATGGCTAACTGAAGCCCATATTCCATTGGCAGATTGCGTCTGGCCCGATCGTCTGCCACGACTGTCAAACTCTATTCTCTATGGTTTTCAAGGATCGTGAGCGATCGGGTCGAAAGTGGAAAATTTCCTATTATCCGTCGTGCGATCCTTTCATTATCAAGCGAAGATTGCCGAAAGCGTACGAAAATAGCCGAATATGCGCCTGAGTCATGCAAACGGTCGTTCTTTCATTCTACTGCCAGTTGAAAATAATATAGCCATACTTGCTACAATAAATTAGTCTTTGGATTATTCGATTTCGATATTCGAATTACTCAACTGGTTAGGAGATTCAAGCTCGCCCAGTTATTCATGATGTAAATTAACAATAAGTATACAAACTTTCTATAAATGTCAAACGGCCGCATAAATTTTAACAGATCTGATGCTCGCTAGGTTTGACAGCTGACAGCTCAGTTTTGTTGACGTAAAATTGCGCGGGAATGCGTTCAGTGTAGCCACCAATCTAAGAAATATCTAGTTTTCACTCAACCTATATTTTTAATAATAGCAACACTAGTATTATTTTCCAATCAAATCAAGGACCAACGAGATTGAATCGTTGCGTGTAATTGAAAATAGCTAGCGACAACGGTTGGCGTCGATCGTTGGATCGGGTTGGGTCTGTGCGTCTGCCAATGGAATATGGCCTTAACGGAGGGCTTTGAAGTATCTCGGGGCCTTAAGAAAGGAGACGGATTGACTCCCATGCTGTTCAACTTAGCCCTCGAATCCGTTATCAGAAAGTCTCAAGTGAACAGGAGCGGCACTATATTAAGCAGACCGAGCCAACTAGGCAGATGACCTCAACATGATGGGCAGATCCATACAGATTGTGAAGAAAGAATTTGACCATCTCCAAAGGGCCGCACTAGAGATTGGCTTAAGAGTAAATGAAAACAAAACTAAAGTCATGGTACAAAGCCGACGAAATCAGAGTAGGCTGGGCCAATGTTCCAGTTTTGGAAACCATCAATTTGAGGTTGTCAACCGGTTCACATACCTGGGTTCCAATATTACAAAAGGGAACGAGGAACTGGAAGAAATAAAAGCCCGTATAACAGCTGCAAATAAATCGTACTTCTCATTGCTGCCCATAGGTATTCAAATCCAGAAATGTCCACAGAAAAACTAAGACCCGGCACTATAAAACCGTCATACGCACAGTCGTTGCATACGGGTGCGAGTCATGGACGCTAAATGTGAAAGCAGCTGAAATGGTGGATTGCTTTGAGAGAAAGATCCTTAGGTGGATATACGGACCCATGAATGATGTTGGGGAGTGGAGAATTAGGTACAACACGGAACTATAGCGCTTATACCAAGATACACTCCACCACCTTCATAAAACTCCAGAGGCTAAACTGGGCAGGCCATGTCCAGCGCATGCCTGAGTCACGGATACCGAAGAAGATCCTCGAAGGAAACCCAGGGGGAAAAAGGCCAGTGGGAAAGCCACGCACACGATGGGGTGACAACATTACAAAAGATGCCAACCAGCTGCTAAAAATCATGAACTGGAAAAGACGTGCGGAGGACCGTTCCGGCTGGAGGACGGCGGTGGAGGAGGCCAGGGCTCGACTTGAGCTGTAGCGCCATCGAAGAAGAAGAATTCTGCAGTGTTTTTTAATTTTCTTTTGTGGCATTTTAAAATTACGTTTTTACCAAAATCATGAAGCTTGGCTATATTGGTAAACTTCAGATAGTAATATCGCTCCGTTGCCATTCCGATTTTCTTACTCACGCAATGAATGCCATTTTGGGCTTCATTGTATTACTTACTCGAGTGCAGTTATAAACGGTCTTACATATTTTACAGGGTTTTTCAACTAAATAATAGTGCCTAATATTATTTCAGATGCCCTGCAAATTGGCATAATATATCTACGACATGTCCTAGCAATCAGTATCATAACCATGTTTAATGAAATCGGTTCGGATATTGATATATTCCACTTACGTGAGGGTGAATTTAGGTGGACGTTGTTTTATAAGTTTTTAAGATAGGGTATATCAAAGTTCACTCTGTATCCTTCCATCTACTTTTATTTTTGTTATTTTATTTTATTTCCTTTCTTATTTTATTTTTTATTTTGTTACTTATTGTAACTCACATTTCTCCGTATTTTTATTTGAAAAATTGTTAACACTTATTTTACGTCATGTCGTGAACGCTTTAAATTTATAAGTTGTTATGTTCATTATATGTAAAATAAATAAATAAATTTGATTTGATTTGATTTGATCAGTGGCAAAGACTGTAGGTATCTACTAGGCGATTATTTAAAGCCAACCTTCTTAATAAAAATATTTTTTAATTTCCTCTTAACGTATGTAGGTATTTAAATAAAAACTAATTATTGTATATTCTACAAAAAATATACTTACCTAATTAGCCAACAATATCAGCTGTCTGTAGATTATGTATGCACGTAAGAATTCCAAAATACGTAACGAGCTAATCTAATAAAGGTAAGGGTTTTTGGTATATTTCACGCATACAACAAATACAAACGATTACACAGTACGTAATGTAAAAATCACACACCCACAATGTCAAAACCAGAGGCTATGTGTGTATAAAAGCCTGGCATTTTTGTATACTATATCTAATCTGCTATAGTATTATATTAAAACAAAGAAATTGAATAATGGTTCTTCAATCTCTTTGTACAACACAATTTTTATATAACTTTCGGACAGTTTGTAACAATGCTTAAATTATTGTACCTATTTACGCCTAGTCAGTGAATAATGCAACTGATCCACTAACAAACTAAAATACCGCATACGAAAAACTTCGCCGGCTTGCCAGGGCCACTATAAAGAGCTATAGACAACTTCAGACGATCAACGATACAGTAAAATATTCGAGATAGGCAATAATTGTGATAATTTAGGTGCCTTGTACTGAAATGATAGGTATGTATCTAAATCTCAAATAGGTATCTTGTACCTATTATTTTTTTTAACAGACGAGCCATATTGGATAAACAATATACATTTATTCAAAGAGATAGCTAGGTATTATTTTAATGGCCGGCAATAGGTACCGACTCGTAACAGAGTAACATTTTTCAAAAATTCTTCCAACGGCTGTTTAATTTTTCACTGTGGCTTACTTCACTTGCAACTTGCAACACCACTCGCTGTTATTCTGAATTTAGATCGTTTTTAACTGGTCAAAAACGACAAAAAGGGGCACCTTTTTTGTCTGCCGACATTCTCAAGACTCTGCTCGCGAGCGGCGCAATGTGACCAAAACAAACGCGAATAGTTTTAATTATTGTTTGAATATTTTTATCCCGAAGGACTAACGGGTTTGCTGCGTTCCCTCGCTGGCCATTGGGCAGACATTTAGTCGCGAGTGGTGAGTATACCTGTCAAACATATCTGTTTATTTGGACGACGACTGCCTGCCCTCGAAGATTCCTAATATGGAAAAACGGAACGCTTGCAAATACCGTTCACCGGCTTAGGGCGAATGTTCTATTCATTTTGACATCGTTTCACTATATCCAGTGTGTATAATGCGCAGTTTCGGTAAATAGAGGAAGCACAGAAACATTTCCTGAAATGTGTCATACGTTTCATTTCAAAGTGATACTATACTAACTAAACAGTGGAGCCTTTATATGAATTTTATCCAACTATCTGTATTATCTGAATGTATATTTTCGTTATAACATTGATTTATTGCTGTATTTTTATCGTTGGTCATCATCAAATGTCAAAAGAATTACTAGATCTACAATCTAAATACTATAGGTATGTAGGTCTTCAATATATATATTTTTAAATATTTCTTAATTTGTGACTCTTATCAGTCATTATTACAACTTTAGTCAAATTGTAGCATTGTTTCAATTTCCAAATTGTCTTATTACTTACTTACATTTATGTTATTAGTATAATTTTTCTTATATAAATTTGTGATACTACTATTTTTTTGTGTTTCGCTGTCAATTAATATTTACAGCAGAAAACTAAAAATTATTAATAATTTAAGTGAGATAACAATCAAGGACAATAATTGGATAATGTTCATAGACCAAGGAACGTTTTTGTGACAAATCAACACCATAATTATTTATCTTTTCTGAAATACAAATGCAGATGTCGCGATAACCCTTAATTCAACATGACGTGAAAATGTTGGTTAAGGCCATGCATTAGTTGAGGCACGGTCTAAAAAGATCGTTGCTAGGCGATGTGCGGATTGCGGGTCGCGGGTGAAAATGACGCCTGTCAAACGAAATATTATTTCTCATATAAATCCAACATACGTCCATTTTATGTTCTGTTTATTATTCTATTAGTATCAATAATAATATATTCATTGACATGTTTGCTTTTTAAAGTAAATGGGTAAGGTTTTTAGTCATCTTTACACGATTTTAGAATTAATTGGCCCGTCGCCATCACGCAGCAAAGTGACGTGCGTCCGACTCCACGTTCTCTCAATGAATGCGAAGCAAGTACAAATTTTCGTCGCGCGTACAGTTGAACATTATTTGGCGTTTCACTGATGCGTCACCTTAAGGTAATTGTGCCGCAGATGCCGTCATGAGCTTTTATCATTTTTTACGTAAACATTTTCACAATACCATTTTCAATACCATTTACAAACAATACCATTTTCTGTCGGCGCATAGGCTTTTCAATCGAATAATTAATTGTTTATTTAAAATTTGAAATTTTCGCGGCAACACATCGCGGTACATTTACCTTGGTTAATCCTGACCATCTATAATGTGGCGAATTACATTTAGAAATGCTTAAATTTAAACATTGCCAGTGAGTGTAGGAGTGGGAGATATCATTTTTGTGTAACGAAAATGATTAAAAACTATGGATTGATCAAGATTGACTAAATTAGCTACGGACTGAGATTTTCAATTTCGAACTTCAGTTTTATATAATTTTCACCTGAAGTGTAGGTAAATCATTCTACAGTGGCACCATAGGCGATTCACACATGTATTGAATTGCTTGCGACAATGCCTGTTTCAATGCTAGCAAACAATACCACTACAACTGCAAGCCGCATTTGCCATACCCATGGTGCCACTGTAAAACGATTTACCTATACCTAATGCATTTTTGTGAACTAAAGACAAATAGTCAAATGATCTTAAGAAATGTTTAATCTTATGCCATTGGAAATTGATGACTTAGTGGAACTGAGAAAAACAAGCAATGTGGTTATTATTAATATTATTCGTATTGGAACGTTTTAGTTGATTCTAACTTAACGTCGACATATCTGACATTGTCTGTACTCCAGAAGAACCTTAACCCATTGATGCCAAAACACGAGATATTTTAGTGCAGATTTTTATTGTCTTCTGTATGAAACGTGAGAAATTCGCAAGTCCATTTTTTTTAATTGTTCAGAGACATCTATCGTAAAAGTATTGATTTGAATGTGTACTAATAAATAATTTTCTACTCAATATATAAAAAAACAAGAAAGGTTTCTTATGAAAGTAATTAAAATATTCAATTTTAAATACGTCGACCCATTACATAGTTACTTCAAACTGAAATAATTGGTATGTTTCTAAACATTTTCATTTTGTGACACTCCTCGTTGTAGAATAGTTTCTGCGTCCAAATGATTGAATAAAAAAAATAGCACTCATTACGTAAGTAAGTAATGAAACTGGAGGACATCTTATTTTTTATAACATCTGCGATTCTTCGATTGTTCAATAAGAACTGGCGGTGATATGTGTTTGCCAGCTGAATCTGTTCTAATTATAAATGCTTTACTGGTTTTGTATTCCGCTATAGTGTTTTCAAGGCTTGACGCTAAATATTTTCTGGAAATGAACAACACGAAAATACACTTTTTGCCTTCTTCATTTCACAATTAAGCTGCTATCATCGAACATTAGACGATTATTAAACTGTATAATATTTTCACTATATTATTAATGTTTATCTTAATATCCCGTTATGTGTCATATTTATTACATCAAAAATGTCTTGAAAAAACGAAATTATTTATTTTGTACCATTCGAATAATCGTGGTATGTGAATGTAATGTAACTGTATTTCATATAAGTATACATTATTAAGAACTATTCTAGAAATTAGTCAGCTTCTGATTGTGATTCTGTGATCATTGCCGTGGGTAAAAGATGGTTGCGACGATTGCGTTGTATTAAATGGATAATTATAAACTAATCAAGTGCATTATAGGCTCCAGTGGGGCTATTCTATACACAATGTGGCTATCGACGGCTAAAGTGATAAATATTATCACTTTATCATATTTATGTTTTTAGCCATTAAAACTGTTTATCTCGCTCTAAGCGATGGTGCCCACAGAACGCGTCGGGCGCGCGAAGTCGGCGAATGCAGTGTTTATTCATAACCATAATCACACGTCTCTTCCCGCGCATTACCCTTCACCTATGTAGTAAGCGGCCCAAGCAGCACAAAATAAATATTATTACAGCGCCTCTCATAACAAAGCAATAAAAATATTATATTATTTCGGGGCTTGTAATTAAAATTTACGACGACATTATTCAACCAGCGATAAACTGAACACGCAATAAAATTAAACAATGACTTCTCTGTAATTAAATAATTGCTTTTCGCCCGTCGATCGACGAGGCCTCACGCAGCGTGAATTTGCTCGCTGTGTTCAATGAATGGACTCCATTGTATTTTCTTTCATTCGTATCGCCGAGAAGCGGTGATTCGCGAAAAAACGATGATTCATGCGGCGCGCGCGTATAATGCGTCGCCAAATCCAGTGGGCGCTGGCGTATTTGATTACGTTGTATTTTCGATGATTTATGCGCCACTTGTAGAAATTTTGCGCGAGCGCCGCACTCGCTGCGTCAATGGGCTTTATGCCTAAAAGTTAACACAGCCAAGAGAGGGGCTGTTGAAACATAGCACTTTTTGCCGCTAGGAAAAGAAGTTTATAGCCAATTGAATGAGTCACATTATTGAATTATTCTTATTATCCATTTCTAAATAATGCAGCATATATAGTGTAAAGTGTAAACAATGAAATGATAAAAATAGTCCATAAATTATAATATAACATGGTTTTTCATCTGCGCTCAACTTTCCAGGAATCATTCCATTGACATTTTGAAAAGATTAGAATTAGAATTATAGAAGATTAGAAAAATATAGAATTAAGGAATACAATGATAATACTTTTATTTCAGATAGGAAAACATCTAACTTGCCGGATAAAGTAGGAATCGACCCGATCCAAGATGGAGGAGGAGTCGGAGTACAAGAAGCTTCCGACAGAGGAGAAATGCGTGCACAAGCTTTGGAAGGCGCGTGTCACCGGCTACGAGGAGGCTGCCAAACTTTTCAAGCAGATCGACGATGATAAGTCACCCGAGTGGAACAAGTACCTTGGCCTCATCAAGAAGATGGTCACCGACAGCAATGCAGTCGCACAAGAAAAAGGTAAGCATTCTCGCGCCATTCACTATTGTTCCACGAATACAGGCTTCAGACTGGCATAGTTATTTGGTGTGAGCAGCTTTGCTAAGTTAGTGTTTTTTTGCCAGATGTAGCATTTTTGCATACAGCATTAAATCTAGTATCTTTTGTTACCACTAAGAACACTATTATTGGCTGCTTATCTTTTCATACGTTGTATAAATTTGGCATATAGATAATGTTATATTAAAAGTTCTCTCAAATGAACCCGTAATGCGAAGTCACTTGTAGTTAACTTAATTGGTAGACGATAGGTTCTTTTTTCGCTCAATTTCATGTTTTGGCTCCATCTATCTATATAGAAGAAGGTTTTCTTCAACATCTCTGGCTTGAGCGACTTTTTTCCGGTGCTGACAACTTCTACATAGATATTTTGGGTTTTTCACCAATCTATCTACTCCTCCTTACTCTGTAACACCAGTTAGCCCAGTCTCACATTGAAAATCGTCTCGAGTCGAATATAGTTATAAACAGTGGCAGCTTGTGGATAAGATATCTGGGGGTGCTGCGGTTGATAAAAATAAAAAAATAAATTATTTGAATTATATTTTACTATTAACACCAAAATTAAAATATAAATTAATAATTATTATCAATTATATTCATAATTAAAATAAAGAATTTTGCATAAATTGCTTGCAGAATTAAATTTAAACAATATTAATAAATCATTAAAGCTATATTTCTTTCCTCGCTGTCGCGCGCGTGTTCACGTGTAAACACAAAAACGGCGAAATACTGTCAGACCGGCAGTATCTATCAAGCTTCCAACTGCGAGACCCGCTCCCCGCCTTCACCCACTCGATCATATTCCATTGAAAACGGTACTGCATAAAATCATAAAGATGGTCACTTTCTGGTATTAGTACTGCGGTGTATGATAATTATTGGATGTATAGGTGCGCGTGCGAGCTTAATACACGCTTAAATAATATTGATATTTTCATATAATATACATAAATTTATGTATATTATAACATTACATTTTTCTCAATTTGCTTGGGGGTGCTGCAGTTCCGCAGTGCATGTGGACGAGCCACCAATGGTTATAAATCAAAACTGGGCTCAATATGCCGTGCGCATAGGCGAGGCCATGCTGGGACAGTGACATCATATGGCAAACCAAAATGAATGACAAAGTACGACATTTCAGGATTATACCTGTGCTACATGTCAGGTAAATATTGTTGCGACACCAGCTGTTTTTTTCAAAACTAAAAGGCTGTAATCATGTGGTGTGCGGCAGTACATTTAGTTAGATTTGTTTTGTGAATGCCAACAAAATCACATCGACATATTCGACGTGTTGCAGTCGAGGCGAATTTAGATATCTGAGCCGGCTTAGAGACATTGAGTGTTTTTTTTCTTCTAAAAATAACGTGGTTGATAACTGTCATATTCAGATCATTCCTGAATAAAACCCAGCTTGACCGATTCCATTAGAAGAGAATGTTAGCAGCATCCTGTAACATCGTCACTTACAATCTAGCTTATCTAATGTCCGGTTAAGTTTAAACCGCCGTTTCCATTTATGAATTCAAATAATATGTGTACCGCAAAGAATATTTTTTATCTGTCAAATTTTTTTTACTTTGGTGTTTATATAAATTTATTTGTCTGTTATTGAAAAAAGATACTCACATAAGTAAATTTTTCATTTATTTTGTTATAAGTAAACCTAAATTCATTTCGATTTGTTTGTAGCAAACTTTACACCGGTATCGCCAGCATCTGTCAAAATTTGTAACCATTTCAAGACAATTTTATAATCATTCCATTCGGTCAATTGGCATACATTAACAAAAGTACAGATACGAGGGTGGGTCAATAAGTCCTTAGAAAAGCCGACAAGTGGCGCGACTAGTACTGTAAGCGGTTTGTTTTCATGCAGCGGCACTACCGATTCAGTATGCTGCGAAGTTTCAATCAGATTGGTCGGGTTGTTGTGTGTTTCTCGTACATTTAAAAAAAAAATTTGCTTGTTTACAAAAAAAAGGAGAAAATTGAGTTTAGAGCTGTTATTAAACATTTTAATATAAAAGGGTTAACAGCAAAGGAAATAAAAAATGAGTTGGATTTAGTTCACGGCATATCTGCTCCTTCACTTGCAACTATTTATAACTGGTTAAATGAATTTAAACGTGGTCGTACATCAACAAAGGATGAACCACGCTCAGGACGTCCTGTAGAGGTGACTACACCAGAAATGATCAATAAAATCCACGATATGGTGTTAAGTGACCGAAGATTAAAGTTGAGTGAGATAATTGAGGTTACAGGGATCTCAAAAGGTAGCGTCATTTCTATTTTACATGACAAATTGGGCATGAAAAATATTTCTGCAAGATGGGTGCCGCGTTTGCTCACAGTCGACAATAAACGCAATAGGGTGGTGGCCTCTAAAGCCCTGTTGTCGCTCATGCAACGCAATCCGGATGAATTTTTTCGTCGCTTTGTGACTGTAGATGAAACATGGATACACCACTATACTCCCGAGACGAAAGAACAGTCAAAGCAGTGGATTGCGAAGACAAACCATGTCCAAAGAAGGCGAAAACCGTAAAATCAGCTGGTAAGGTTATGGCTACTGTATTTTGGGATGCACGTGAAATTATTTTCGTTGACTATTTGGAAAAAGGAAAAACAATAACAGTGGATTATTATGCATCTTTATTGGACCAGCTAAAAAACGAAATTGAAGAAAAATGGCCTCATTTAAACAGGAAAAAAATCCTCTTTCATCAGGACAATGCCCGTGTTCACACATGTTTACGATCAATGGCTAAAATTGAAGAATTGAAGTTCGAATTGGTCGACCACCCACCGTATTCGCCAGATTTAGCCCCCAGTGACTTTTTCCTTTTCCCAAACTTAAAAAAATGGCTAAGTGGACAACGTTTTTTTTCAAATGAAGAAGTCATCGATCGGACAAATGTTTATTTTGAGGACCTTCCGAAAACTTATTTTTCTGACGGTTTAAAAAAAATTGAGAAACGTCTAACCAAGTGTATTGAGCTCCAAGGAGATTATGTTGAGAAATAAAAAAAAATACAAAAATAAAAACTGTTTTAATGCTTTTTTCTAAGGAATTATTGACCCACCCTCGTATTACCAAAATAAACTGTGAAACTTGAATTTGTTATGGATGGAATAATTTTGAAAAGCTTCAGAAACATACTTATTAGAAAAAAAACTAGAAAGGAAAAGTTTGACTGAGTGAAAATCTCACTCATCTTCCACTGTCTGGGTGAATGCTCGTGTTCGTTAGGCTACTCATCCTGGTTTGGCCTGACCAATTCAATAGGAGAATTCGCCTGGACAGTGAAAGATGTCGATTCGATTCCCACTCGGCCAATTTTTTTTTAGAATCTTCTATGTATGCTTCTGGGGTTTTGCGTTGAATAAAAAAAATAATTGAATTAAGTAATAATGCACGTTGTTTATGCATAAGATTTTTTTTTCGCAATTAGTTGTCACGCCTCGCCCTGTTCTGTCTCAGCATTCATTACGGAAGGATGTCACCTCCGTTATTAAGATTTTGGGTGCGGTGTGCTCCCATTATTACGGGTTCAATGAAGCGTGGACATAGCCAAGAATGAATAATTAGATGCCTGAAGTATTATTGTGTAATTCAAAAATGTTTTTTTTTTAATATCGTCACTCGTAATTATTTTTAAATAAATTTTCAGCTCAATCAATCTGATGTGATTATGCCAAAAGATAATAATAATATAATTGCTTTGTTCAATTATTGCATATTGTTATTATTATAATAAGATTTATGATACTATTATTAGATGGTTGTCAAATATCTAGTTGACAATTATTACCAAACTAATTATTGTTTGCTAGCTGTTTAAATTAGATTTGATATTATAATATTATAGGAGTCTCCACAAATTTAATACAGTTATCACTATAATAACAGGACATTCCTTGACAGCTAAGATTTTCATTATTTTCATTGGTCCAAATTATCACGGAAGGCATTCTATAAACAAAACAGTTATCGGCAGCCATCTCCAATTCAGAATACGGCGAAAATTTAGGTTGGTAGACATGTCAGTCAAATACGCATATGTTCGTGCTGCTGAAACCAAGCGGTTAAGACCTAACACAAGCGGATAAAGCCGAACCAGAGCCATCTAGTCGGTAATGAACACAAGAATTTGTATTGACACGTCAGACATATCAACATAACGTACAATTTTATTAGTCATGTCATTGCGAAAACAGTCTGATCTCAATTCTCAATATGTAAAATTGACGTATTTATTCTGTCTCATTCTCAAAGTTAGCACGGCCAAGAGAGAGGGGCTGTTAAAAGATATCACATTTTGACAGTTCATAGGTTAACTATTTTACGTAATTAACCTACCGTCAGAATACGTAAAGTGATAAATGTGATATATTTATCACAATTAGCTCTTTCTGAATGTTAAGTGATATGTTAGAATAGGCCTGCTGGAGAATTACACATCCACTCTAATAATGCTAATCCTGCCATAATGGTTGTTGTGACTCTAAAAATTTACTCAGCAGTGATCACATGGTTTGCTAGCAGCGCCATCACTGTAGGTTGCGGCATAATATACCAAGGAATAAAATTAAAAATCCAACTACATACTAATATTCTTCAGTTTCAAATGAATTTTGAAACCACTACCCATGTGATAATGTGTAAAACATGTCCAAGAACAGTTGATATTCTTTATATATATTGGGTCTATTGTGGTGCTGAGGAGTAAATTGACTTCAGTGCAATTGTAAATTCCACATAGCAGTTTTTAATATTCTGTAAATTAGGTATTGTTCTCGAATGATCCATCATTATTATTCTACAACACTGATATGATGTTGAACATAAATCCAATGCCGGTGGAACTACATGCGTTAGCACCTAGGGGCGGCAGGTTATATGAAAGTATGGTGAAGCAGGCAAGTATGGGGGAAAAGTATGATGAGGCAGGCTGGTAATCAATTTGCGGCAAAATTTCCACGTTAACATTATATTATATGGGCACGTTATAATGACCTAAGTAAATCCTCCGTGATGCCCTGCATTTTTTTTATCGCGTAGCTATGTCTCGTAAGTTGTCGGTTATTGTTGGCCGGCTTCATTCAGTTGTATGAGAAAGCCGATTCCTTGCCCCTCTTTTTATTTAATACCTCTATGGTTAGCACTTTCATCACGAAAAATGGACATCTTGAAATTTGTTTGAGGCAGGCCAATGCGCACACTACGCATGCCGTGCGATGCATTATTACTCTAGCTAACGAAAAAATGTATGAATATAGACATAGCATATGGGAATATAATTCAGTTACATGCTTTTTAATTATATTTGTCACTTGTACTCGTTTAATCCTTATGTGATTAATATAAAATGTATTTGTTAATGTTTGGTTTCCAGGTCTGGAGGCCGCCTTAGCCTTCGTTGAGAACTGCGGACATGCCGGCAAAACAGTCGGCGAGGTAATGTCGGGTATCGTCACAAAATGCATTGCGGCACCCAAGACAAAGACAAAAGACCTGTCCCTGCAGGTGACCCTCATGTATGTGGAGATCGAGAAGCACGAGGCCGTGCAAGAGGAGCTCACCAAGGGGACGGAACACAAGAACCCGAGGATTGCTTCGGCGTGCGTCAACGCCATCACTACAGCCCTGAGACAGTTCGGTAACAAGGTTGTCAGTATCAAACTGCTTGTCAAGAAGATTCCGACTCTGTTGGCCGACAGGGATAAGGATGTCAGGACGGAAATGAAGGCTCTGGTCGTGGAGATTCATAGGTAATTCTTGAATTTTTTCTTCTCTTTGTGTGATGTTGAGCATAAGATAATATCGTCGTTGTTTTGTAAAAATGGCAAATTAACCAAAATGCTACTTTACAGGAGGAGGATTTTTAACTTTTGACATTTATTTGTTTTTTACCTGTAGATGATTAGAAATATCTAACAAATTTATAATAAAGATTAGAGAGAATACTGTCATTATAATAGGTATTATTATATAATATTTTAAAAGGCCTAATATGTGACATTTGCTTTTTATTTTGTAATTTTAATTAATTTAATTTTAGTCGATTATCGTTTTAAGTACTTTCCTGTGGAGATAAAAATTCGCCGTTTTTACACAACAAAGCTAGTGGGGTACATATTGTATTTTCATTAAAATCTCCATTTAGCCAAAATGGTTGATTCGCCCATTTTACAAAACACTGACGATATGTAGGCAAAAGAAGCCTATTCATATATTTATTGTTTTGTATGAAACTGACTATTGCATATTATTCTTTGCGTCAATTTACTAAATGGTATCTTGGTGTTAGGTGGGTTGGGCCTGCTCTGGAACCACACATTGGTCAACTGCAGCCAGTGGTACTTCAAGAGCTGAGAGACGCATTCTCCGACGCTGGGATGAAAGTGAATCCGGAGCGATACCTCAGATCCCAACAGGTCTTGGCTAGGCCTGCCGCATCCGATGCCCAAGGAAACGATGGTAACAAAATAATCACCACATTGCCGTGTGTTACCCGCTTTCTATGGAGTTATTCGTTTAATCCCAAATGTTACTATTTATTTTATTCGTGTAATCTCTGTCGATAATATTTATTATTGGATTGCATTTTATGTTTAAAGATCGTTTGGCGTTTTGCCGAACTGACATGACTTGGTTTAATGTTTTGTCGTTACTTAATTGCATGACCCCCAGAAGTCGGGGACTGACAGGGTTCTGGGGGGGTCCGGTGTAGTGGTTTGATCAGATAAGTAAGATAAACACATAACAAATTTGCTTTAATAGTAAAAAAAAGTTCCCTGCGGCGCTATTATACTTTATGACCATTAACATTTTAAATTATGTAATTGAACAATGTAATTTTTGATTATTGCGCGTCGATACTCGACAACTCCATGATTAAAGTTGATGTATTAAAAATAGAGAAAATCGTTGATAATAAACTGAATAGGTGCCTTAATTTGAGCTGAAACATAATTGGAAAAATGTTAATGTAGTGTGTCACACTGCCTTTAACCTTAGCGATAGGTGGGGGCCCGCCAAAGATCCTAGCCTGAGGGCCCGCTTCAGGATGTGGGGGCCATGCTTAAATGTGTGGCAAAGACAAACCATTATACATATTACCTACTTTGGCTATTTTTTCTTTTACGTATAGAAATATGTCACAAGTTTATGTAGCTGATTAGCAAATTTGCGAGTATGTGAAAGTGAAGATGGTAATTTCATGCATAGTTGTCATACATTTACAATGAAGATATTTAACATTTTGAAAGTGAAGAGTGTAACAAAAAAAATTACTTTTACTACTCACACGTGTTTTTCTATTGAAATGATTTTATTAGCAAAAGGCCTCCACAATTTATGTTGTTTATTATTCGGTTCATGGGAAATTAACATTTCTATGTTTAGACGGTGGTGATGATCAGAATGATGACGGTGATGACGCACAAGACAGGCCCGACATGGATCCGTATGATCTCCTCGACCCTGTGGACATTCTATCCAAACTTCCCAAGGACTTCTATGAAAAGCTGGAAGACAAGAAGTGGCAGGAGAGAAAGGAAGCCCTGGATGCTCTGGAGACACTGCTGAAAGAGGCGCCCAAGCTGGAACAGGGAGACTATGGTGACCTCGTCAGGGCTATGAAGAAGGTATTATTTCATCATGGAACTTTGAATTTTCGGCTGAATTGGATCATAATTTTGAGTAAAATGGAAATGATTGGCCTCCATGTGTGAAGTACACATGGAGGCATTAACGCATTCAAGGGAAGAATGATTCTTTTTTAACCTTTTCACATTAAAATGGACTGTAAAATTTACCATCGAAATGTACTATAATATGGTACACGGTTTAATCAGGTGCAATCGAAATGCTAAACTGAAGTTTACGCAATATTCACGGTTTTGCTTGTAAATTTCTGTAGTCACAACAATTACTGTAAAATTCCGTTAATTTGGTATCGATAGAATCAAAAATCGAAAAGAAAGTGAATTGTAAAGTGCAAAATATATTGGCAAAAAACAGTATTTTTTGTCGCAATTTAGTAATGTGTCTGTTTCTGATACAATTTCATTCAGATTATCAGTGGTGACTTATATATAGTTCATTCATCGAGTAAGCGGAAATCACTATATTATATTATGTAAATACATTTAATATTAATAATTTCAACCAAGGGTACATACTTAATGGAATTTGAATTTAAATTTGAATGGATTTTATGAATTTTAGTGAATTTTTCAATTTACAGCAAATTTAGAATTAACCGTGTGACAAGGTTTTATCGTACATAGTTTGTAAAACTTGATTTGATTGCTGAATTTGCCATCAGATTCATACGATATTAAAATATAACTGTCCCATAATGTTAATTTGTCAAACCAGTTTGCCGTTTTTATAATGTTGCCAATCTTTAGCTAAAAAAACCCTTTAAAATTATATGATAAACTAGCACAACTTTAGCACCCACGGTGGCCTTGATGCAGCCATTGGTGGATGAAGAATAGCATATAGGTATCTGAGTAATTTGTTTGGTTGAACTATATACCACTTAACATGTGTAAAATCTTTTGTATAGGTACATCGAATAATATTGTGTTTATGTTTCATTTTTCAGGTGATATCCAAGGATTCTAATGTGATACTGGTAGCACTGGCTGGGAGATGTGTTTACATGATGGCCATCGCATTGAAGCGCCGTTTTCAGACATATACGTCTGCTTTACTGCCGTGCGCCTTCGAAAAATTCAAAGAGAAGAAGCCGAATGTGGTCACCGCGCTGCGAGAGGCTGTCGACGCCATGTATCAATGTGTAAGTTATATCTCTGATCTTTTTTAGTCGATACACTTTTTTTCAATTATTTATGTTTTCAATGGTGTTTATTTATTTGATTATTATTTTGAAAGTCTTAATAATAAGCATGCCGATTATAGGTTACTAGTTTTCCACAGTTCCTAGACTGTCGTACGTAGTACATAAATACAGTCGTAAAATATTTTTAATGTTTTATTGTTAGGTAACATTTAATAATTATGATAATGTTGCATAGTGTAACATAATTCTGGGGGAAGCTAGGGTGTTTCATATAATGAAATGATTTTTAAATTGCCGGAAATAGAGTAGAGAGCTCTGCCTATTACTAAATTGGTAGGATCGGATTCTGCGGCTGTTTTTTACAATATGTGTGGATTCAAAGTACAAACGTAGTGCGATGAACGAATCACTCACAACCATTTCTTGTAAAAATTGTTTGTGTTAAGATAACACCGCTAAGATCCCCACTTGATTGTAGAGCCAAAAAGTAAAATTGTTCTATAGTGAGTGCTCTTCTATCGAATGAAATGATATAAAAGTTAATTTACATACCTGAATTGCAGACAACAATCGAAGCAATAGCCGAAGATGTGGTGGAAGCTTTGAACAACAAAAATCCAACAGTGAAGGCGGAGACGGCTGCATTCCTTGCAAGAGCCATCGCTCGAACACAACCAGCTGCCCTCACCAAGAAACTCCTCAAGGTCTACGTCCCGGCCTTGCTCAAAGTCCTGGAGAGCGCAGGTAGGTTCCTAACACATTGTATTCATTTGATTGAATGTTTAATGTATTATTATGGCTATTTGGTTGTCTATGGATCATAAGTCCTTTTACATTTTATATAATGTAACATTTTTTTGACTTCATTAGCCCATACTATTTATTTAATTATTTATCGATTTGTTAAACAGTGGACCTAGTACCTTCAAATGCCTCTAACGCCATTGTGTAACACATTATTTCATAGATATTTTTGCAATCATACTATGCTTAGTAATTCTTCAAAGGGATTAAGAAAATTTTGTGTAGATTCTTGAAAAAGTTTTACATTTCAATTTTAGATCCAATTGTTCGCGATCAAGCCGCCGAAGCTCTGGGCACGGCTACCAAATTGGTAGGAGAAAAGAATATTTCGCCGTTCATCGGAAAGTTGGACAACCTGAAGGAACAAAAGATCCAAGAATGCTGCGAGAAGGTAACTAACTCAATTTATTAGTTGTGATATATTTATAGACATGAACTGATATAATAGAGGGAGAAATGTGATTTTTTTGTATTAAAAAAATGTTGGCGATTACAGAACGCTATCAGGGCTTGCGCAGACAGAGAGCGGTCGGAGTTCTGCGTTCAACCGACCGTTGACCGCTAGCGTTCAGGGACAGCAGACAGGTGGCGGTCAACAATAAGCGATCCATTTGTTTAGAAACGTTGTAGTGACACAGGCGCTGCATAATGCGAGACTGCTATATTCCGACTGCGAGTGGGAGTGAGAAAGCACCGCTGTTGCGTACTCACTCCCCCGTGTGGTTTCGCTCTATGTTGTGTGACTGCTCAAATTCCTATGACGGGACTGGACGGGAGGTACGGCGTTCTTTGTAATTCCGGGAATAGAACTCTAGAACGCTAGCGTTCCAATTGACCGGCGCGGTCTGACCGCCGGCTGTGTACTCATACAGTATGAAGTCCATACAGTACAAAGAACGCAGAACTCCGAACGCGGAACGCAGACCGCCTGACCGCCAAAGTGATTTACGAAATTAATTCTCTAAATTTTATGGTTTATCAGGCTGTAATTCTCGTGAGAGTACAGAAAGAACCCCGTCCCAAGACTGCCCCCGCGGCGAAGGCTGATCCAAAAGCGGGATCCACCCAGGCTAAACCCGTCAAGAGACCCATTACAGGTTAGTGCACGTAAAAGCAGTTTAGGAAAATAATATTTACTCATTGACAACAGATTTAATATTGCAGGAACATTAAATTTGTTTGTTTCATTCAAAATTTTCCATAATATTTCATTACCTAAATTCTAACTTAACATAACAATTTTTAAATACATATATGTGATGCATATACAGCAGAGTAGAGTTTCGGTTGGATTAAGATATAGCAATTAATACATACTGAAGAGAGATCAAAACTACACACATTTGTGATGAAAAACTCATTTTCAATTATAATTAATTATTAATTATAATTAATTAATATTGAATCTTAGAGATGATTAATTTGTGTGATCAAAAAAATATTCGTTGTATTTTTTACAAAATACAAAAGACAGACGGCCAACTAATAATATGTTATATTTTCATAGTGGTAAATAGAAAAAGAAGATCGCTTTATTGTGGGCTGTGGCAACATTCGATTTAAAAAGAGAACATAAATGCTTGACATTAGTAATTCTTTTTTTTACAATTTTATATTCTGTCAAATGATAAAAATTTGAATTTCGACAGAGAGCAGACGTGTTATATTTGTTAAAACTATTTATGATTTTGTGGTTAATTAAACAGTTTAACAAATTTAATTATGCCTGAATTAAAACGACAACGTAGAGGCAAGTCAATGAATAAGTACTTTTTAGAAGATATACTATATTGATCAGAATGTAGCGCAACCATGGACTCATTATTTGATTTTATTCCTTTTAAAAAGAGGACATCAGGTTTTTTTTGTACTAATTGTTTTGATTGAACATGTTTTTATGTGGTTTCTTTTAGCAACCGTTATCAGCAGTATGGTACTAATCAGATAATGGATTTAATTAGATATCAATATCCCCAACTATGTTACATAGTCAGAATCAGTTTAATTTCTCAAACATAGCCATTTTAAATATTTGACACATGCATTTTTTTATGTATTTTGACTCTTTGACAGGTCCGCAATGCATGGTTTGCTAGCAGATTGAGTTTGGTATTGACTCGGATGTCTATGTTCGCTAAGTACCTTGCAGGCTTTGAATATATCGTACCTATGTGAATTTATGTTGAATGAATTAATTTGGATTTCTATAGCGGGTGCCAAGAAGCCTGGTGCGAAGAAGCCTGTGGGGGGAGCGGCGGCGAAGGCAGCCGCTCCCGCAAAGGTTCAGCCCCCCAGGGAGGTGATGGAGAGAGAGATGAGCCCCGATGAAGTTGACATGAAAGCTGAAGAGATTATGGACCCCTCAGTCCTCACAGGTAATAATATATACTTTTCAAACAAATTTATTGCATAGTTTCTTTATTTACTTATATACTCTTCTTTATTTATAAACTTTTATACCGTATGCACACTCGCCGAGACTAACCGAATGGGGTCGAAAAGGAGAGTAGTAGATGTGTTCACTCCCCCTTTCGTACCAAATAGTAGCAGAGAAAGTCTTGCAGAGTTGGTTGAAGAATCATTTCGGCGAGTGTGTGGATACAGTATCAAAGACATTACTAGGGCCCGGATTTATATGCTAGTGCATGTTTTGTTAGGGTGTATGCACACCTATGAGAGTTGCACAGACATCTGTTTTGAAAGACGCAGAATCCAAAAATAAAATTTTATTGTGCATGTAAATGCATATTTGAGACGTTGGAGCATATTTGAGACATTAGTGCATATTTTATAAATAAATCCATATTTTAGAGCTTTTGAATTTATAATTTTAATTTTTTTAAATTATCTTATCGAAATGTTAGGAAGATAGATAGTTTAGATGCAATTGCATTTTTAATGCCATCTCCGAGCTGTGGATTTATCAGAAAAAGTGAAGTCAACTCGGGCACTTTTATTTAAAGTTTGCCCAATGACATCTGTGGACGTTGAGAAGTCGTTTTCCGCATATAAACAAAATACTGACAGATACCTATGCGGAAAAATTTAATGCCAATTTAAAAAATATTGTAATTTTTTTTTCGGGCAAAAAACAGAAAATAGTGTTTAGGAATAGTTACGTGTGTGTTATGTTTGGTTTACATTGCATTTATTATTCAATTATTTGTACTTGTGAAAAAACTATTTTGAAAATTGTAATTGATTAACTTTATATTCATTGTTTTTGTTTTTTTTGTTTGGCTATCATATTATGTTGAAAAATTATTAACTAGTTATTCCATTTTTTGTCAGTAATATTGGGTAAAGTGGGCATTTACAATTTCTTCCCACAAAAAATGTCAATTTTTAACTGCATATTTCTTCGGTTTTAGTGCATATTTTATTGATTTTAAGTGCATACGTGCATGCATAATCATGTTTTTTGTTGCATATAAATCCGTTCCCTAGACATTACATATCTATTCTATAGCAGCAGGTTTATTCTAACATATCACTTAACATTGAAAAAGAGCTCATTGTGATTAATATATCACATTTATCACTTTACGTATTCCGGCAGTTAATTATGTAAAAAAATTAACCGTCTGAACTGTCAAGTGATATATTTTAACCGCGCCTCTGTCGGGCGTCAGAAGGAGACAGAGTATGTCAACTTTACATATTGAGAATTAAGATGCAAGATGTTTAAAAAAATAATTACATCAACATCTCTGTGTCCAGCTGATATGACTGGCAAAATTGTGGGTTATGTTGACTGTTTGAGGTTTAAAGGTTTAATGTTTATTGAAAAAACTTCGCGCATTTCGACGTTCGGGAACGAAAACCATATGACGTGAATAATAAAATTGTAGGTTATGTTGATATGTCAATACTAAATTCTTGTGTTCGGCCAGCGCCATCTTTAGTGTAGTAATAGAGTCGGCTGTGGTTCGGTGCACTACCGATTCAGCGCCAGTTCAGCTTTATCTGCTCGTGTTCAGTCTGATCTGCTTGGGTTCAGCCGTACAAACATATCTGAATTTGACAGACATGTCTACCAATAATTAAAGATAGCCGTCGGTAACCGTTTTATCATGTTTAGTGTAAAGAATTCGTAACGTGCTAATTTTGACTATTGATAATAACGGAATCGTGCTAAAGTGATAACTGTTAAGAATAGACCTGCAGGATGGTGTGATTTGTTTTCATTAACTCGAGATTTGAAGGTTTAATGTGAACACACAGGAATAATTTATTTTACTCATTATTATTCATCAAAAGTTAAAGAGAGAATTTAAACGTGACTGTTATTGAAAGATTCTATTGTGCACATATTTCGACACTCAATAAACTTTCATTTTTATTTTTGTAGGCCTCACAGATGCCAACTGGAAAACTCGTCTGGATGCCGTGCAAAGCTTCGTTGGCGGACTACCAGACATTCCTCAGGGTGACGGCACCACACAAGTCCTTCTCCGCATCCTCAACAAAAAACCGGGTCTCAAGGATACCAACTTCCAAGTTCTCAAGCTAAGACTTGAAGCTGTCAAGGCAGTCACTGAAAAATTCCCCGTTTCCATGTGAGTTGATTTTGTAAATTACCCTATTTTGCATGATTAATGCTCGTCTCCATCATCACGAGTACAAGAAACTACATCGCTCTTATTGAATTCCACAAACTCTTTTAACGTAGAAGTCAGCAATGTTTTTGTCATGGAGGGTGCAATACAAAATTTGAAGGCATATATATATTATTATCATCATCATCATCAGCTTGAATCTATCCACTGCTGGATGAAGGCCTCTCCAAGTTGATTCCACTACTTTTGGTCCTGTCTGTTGCGTTGCCGCAGAACTTTGTCATTTCATAGATCCAGCAGCCTCTAGGTCTACCTTGCGGATGTTTTGTACCTCTTGGATACCACTGGATGACTAAATTTGTCCAACGATTGTCCTTTCTTCGAGCTATGTGTCCAGCCCATTTCCATTTGAGGTTTTTAGCAAAGTCTATTACATCGCAATTGTCTGTTCCCTTATCCACTCATTCCTCTTTTTGTTCTTTCCCGTTATGCCCAGCATGCACCTCTCCATACCACATTGTGCTACTCCAAGTTTCTGGATCTCTCTTTTACTTAGGGTCCATGTTTCACACGTATATGTGATTACAGGAAGCACACACTGGTTGAACACTTTGCGCTTTAGGCACAGTGGGAGGTCACTTTTAAAGACATTATTAAGGCGGCATATATATAGATATATTTTTCTTTGTGCAGTTTTTAGAGATATTTACCTATTTTTTAAATAACTATAATATGTCATTATATATTGTCAGTAGGTTTACAGTAATTATTTGAAATGTTAATTTTATTTTATAGCACCTGTGTGGACAGCATCTTGTCGGACATAGTAGAAAAACTATCCGACGCAAAGTGCTCCCAAGCGGCTGCTGAAGCCTTGACAGCTCTATCTGAGGCCACTCGGCTCGACTACGTGGCGTGCCAGTCTCTTGAGTATGCTCTGGAAAAGCAGAAGAGCCCCCGTGTGCAAACGGAAATCTTTGCCTGGCTCTGTTCGGCACTGAGAGAATTTGGCATGGTGTGAGTACTTTATTATATTTTATTTAGAAATTAAATGCATAGGATCTTGTTCGCTAACCACGTTTAACTATAAACAGAAAACATGTTCAGGAAAACCAAACCGGAATCCCATTGCTCTATGTACTTATAAAATAATATAATTAATATCAATTATGTATATAGAATAATTATAAATATTCTTTCGATATATCAAATAAAAATAGTTTTTTCAATGTTTAGACTGTTTTATGGTCTTTACTAGTTATCAATACGGTATCCAAGAATAACTATTTCGAAATTGAAAATATGATAGTTTGATATAAGTTTGAGTTTATAACTTACATATTTGATTCGAAACCTTGTTTTTCAATTAAAATTTTAATGATTTAAAATAAATACAGTCAAACCTCGTTAATACGAATTTCACAAGACCGAAAATCGAAAAAAAATTCTAAATACGAAATATAAAATATAAAATGTATGGGGGAATAATATTAAAATTTTGAAAGAAAAAAATCATTAATTTTGTTTCCTATCATAGGTGTGGTGTGCCTACCAAATTTCTGATTCAATACTTTCAAATTAAAATCTGTGCAAATACCATGTGTCATTAATCCATAAATTGATGTTACCAAATGTGTAGCTAGAATTATAGAAAAATATGAAATATTTTTATTTTACCAATTTGTCAACACAATTGTTTGGCATTGGTTTCTCTAGTGAAAACTGGGTGAAAATTAAATACCTACTGCCCTGAAACATGTGAGTTATTGTTTTTCCTTTGAGTAAAGTGCAGTTTTGCCTCTGACAGTGTTGCCATCTTTTTCTATGCTGATTATAGTACAAAGGTGTAAAAATTATAGTATTTCTGAAAAATGTATAGTACAGGAACATTTTTCGCCTTGAATCCTTTAAAATTATAGTATTTTGGTATATTTGGCGTAAAATTATAGTATTTTACATTTTTCGCGGAATTAAAATTATAGTATTGTACTATAATTATAGTACGGTTGGCATCACTGGCCTCTGATGAGTGTGTGTCAATGGGTCATAAAATGTCAGGATTATTTTTATTACCTTCATAAAATAAGTAATTTTTGATGTTTTACGAAAAGTCTGACACAATCTTCAATGACTGGCTCGTGAAATAGTGTACTTAATTACGATTTATTGAAAAATTTTATATGCCAGGACTCACCAGGTATGGTTTTATATAATAATAATGTTCAAGGGACTTTTTTTTCGCGAAAATTTCGAATTATCAGTGTTCTTACTAACGAGGTTTTACTGTAATATATTTTATGTAGTGGGTAAATGTCATCAGTAATATTACCTGATCAGTGCCACGGACGAGTTAACTCGCCAAAGCATGTTAGTCATGTCAGGCCACAGACGAGTTAACTCGCGGATTCTTGTAAACATCATAACTTCTGAATGAACTGTTTGTGTATATTTTCTAAACAATATTTATTATTTTAGTGTAAAAATATTCACGATAACCTCGAGAAACATGTTGATTTGGTAAATTTTCACAAATATTTATCATTCTGCTCCTATTTCATATTTTTTAAGAGATTTGTTTTATTCCAAAAATAGCTGGCCGTACAAGTACCTAGTAAAAATTGGCTGGCAGTGATAAGGTTAATCCAAAAAGAAAATTCCAAAAAACTTGGTAGGAAAATAAAAGAAAACCCAAGAAATATGCCACCTTAATATATTTGAATTATATTAACTTGATATGAATAAAAATATACTTTTAGATAATTAAAATACTACAGCATTTACTGTCCATATGAAAACAATATGTTTGTATTACTTAACTATTTATGTTATTCAGTATACTAAATGAAACAAAAGACTACTCCAAATCACAGTCTGGTCATAATACAACATGAATACCATAATCTAATATGTCCAAAAGAAAGCCACAATCCAAAATTAAAACCAAGTAAAGCCTTATTTGGTTTTGAAATTGTTTTTGTAGGATAACTGTATAATGAATATGTAAATCAATGCATGGCGTAAGCGAATGTTGACTATCACTAAAATGAAGCAATTGAAAAAAAAATACATGCAGTGTATAGAAGGTTGTGTATTTAAAAATACAATAAAACATATTTATGAAAAAAATGTCCTTACTATGTTTTAAATTTGGATGGTCGTGTTCTCAAAATTTAATAATTTATGATTAGTCTGGTCATGGTTTTACTCCTCGGTATATCTAATGCAATGACATTAATATGGACGAATCATCTAGAAAAGAAAATGACACTCACTTTATTGTCGGGTCTGCCGAATGGCATAATCTGCTCTAACGCCATTATAATAAAGGTCATATTGCTATAAATTCCCGATGCGTGATATCGCATAATGGAAATTGCGTGACGTCTACCTATACATGCGAATTTACTTGCTAGCTACTGTATTGAGTCCGTCGTCCATTAATAATGTCATTGATCTAATGTCAAGTCTAGGTAGTGGAGTACCTACTATATTGGCAATTTCTATTTCTCCGCAGAGTGAATTCAAAGTCAGTTCTGGTACATGTGAAGAAAGCACTGGCAGTCACCAATCCTGCCGTGCGTACAGCAGCCGTCACTCTGATTGGAACGATGCACCTCTTTATGGGGGCATCTCTGAATCAATTCATCGACGGGGAAAAGCCTGCCATTAAACAGCAGATACTTCTAGAGCTCGAGAAAAATGCTGATGAGGATATACCAACTCCCATCAGGGGAATGAGCAAGGTATATTTACAGTGTACTTATCAAGTTAACACCCACGGTGTAGGTGTAGGTCATGGGTTCCATTCTCGCGTTTGCTAAACTTGAAATTTTTTTAATACTAATTTGATTTAAAGCAAGGACCAAAATGGTTTTGGCAAGTGGTCAATTAATATAACCTACACACTGTGGAGCCGTATTTTCTCTATTTAGTAGCGAACATGATAATTTACTTGTAAAGTTAATAAGTGTGTTAATAATTTAATCATAATCATAAAATGAATATACAGTCGAACTTGGTTATTACGAGGAAGATGGGACCGACTGAATTTACTCGTTATAAGTGTTACTCGTTATATCAGAGAATAGGTATTTTACATTTCGGTCACATAACACAAAAAGTCGCAATTCAAACAAAAATTCACAATTAGAATTTTAATCACTTAACTAGTGTCGTAAACGTAATCCGATTCCGGCGGCATCCTGTCCAGTCGTATTTTATTGCTTAAGGTCGAAATGTTTTTAAAGGATCGACACAAACAGATTTAAGAAAATTTTTGACCATATTTTAGCTCGGTGTAACCGATAAGTAGCTCGTTATAAAAGTGAATAAATGTATTGAGAAAATCATAAACTAAAATGTCAACGAATGTTTCCTCATTACATCCGAGATCTCGCTATATCCGTGATTGTAACAACAGTGCGACTGTACATGATTATAATATGACTTTTGCAGTCTGCCAGCAAAGGATCCATGGACGATTTAGATGACAACGTGGAGGATGATTTTGCCAGCGGAGGATCGCCGCCTCCTGCTCAAGATGTTCGACCCAAAATGGATATCGCACCTCTCATCACTGAAGCTTTAATTCAAGAAATGAACGACAAGAATTGGAAGGTTAGCAATATATTACATAAAAATATTATATTAATAATGGTAGAAATGTAATAGAAATCGTAAGTCCAATTCTAAAGTTGTGGAATTTGTTTATAGGTTCGCAACGAAGCTCTGGAAAAAGTGAAGACGATAATAACAGAAGCCCACTCTATTAAGGCAAGCGTGGGTGAGCTTCCGCAGGCACTAGTCCCACGATTGGTTGACTCAAACTCCAAGATTGCCCAGCTGGCTCTTCAGATTTGCGAAGTGCTTGTCACAGCCATTGGACCTAAAGCCAAGGTTCACATAAGGACGCTTTTCCCTAGTATTTTTCAAGGTCAGTCAACAATAGATTATTTCTCAAACAATACGTAGATAGATATCAGTGTAACTACAGTACGGCGGAAGAGCTGAATTTTTTACCACATGACAAGACGCTGTCTCAAATGGGACAAAGAATAGAAATTAATACTTTTCAATGTTAGTGTTGGACATTCTTTGTGTTTGGGTGTTAAGACATGTTTTGGAGTCATGTGGCTAAATGCATCTAAAATATTATAAAAACACAAATGGTTATTATCTGTCATTTTATATGTTTTTAAGTGGTGATATATTCTTTTTGTATAAGAAACATTTTATTTTAAATGGATTTTTTTTATTAAAAATTTATCCATTAAAAGGGGATTAGGAGTCTAAAAAGTTTTGGAAAACTCCAATCATTTAAAGACCACCACAATATACTCATGTAACATATCGTTATTTACTCACCAGGCCTTGGCGATTCCAAGACATGGATCCGTTCAGCTTCACTACAGTGCATCAACGTGTGGACAGCACAGTGCGGAGTGCCGTCAATTTTTGAAGGGGAAATAGTGTTCGACGCTCTCAAGTCTGGAAGCCCCACGTTGAGGGCTGAACTTTGGACTTGGCTCTCGGAAAAATTACCGGGAGGTAAGTGTTTTAGATACAGTAAAATCCCATTAATATGAACATGGTTAATTTAAAATTCGCTGTAAATCAAAATATTTGCTAAAATTCATAAACCCTATTTATAGCGATTTCTACTAATTTCGATGAGTGGACCATAACAATAGTCTATCACTGATATTAATATGAAATACATTTTATCAGAACGGAAACAATGTTGCAAGATTACAACAGAAATTTTACTGTTTTTTTTTGTCATACATTTTGTATTTTGTAATTCGAATTTATTTTCGATTTTCAGTCCTGTCGATTTCGAATGAACAGGGTTTTACCGTAATAATCAGGGACACAGGTCAATAATAAGAAGAATGGCGATTTTTATTTACACTGTATATTAATTTAGTTGGACTCTTATAAACTAAAAATGTAAGGATGCACAATAAAAAATTGATAGAGCCATTGGTAGTATTAAAACAGCTTCAAGTAAAGAAATCTAAAATTTCTTTTGACCCTTCACTTCAAATGATAAGGGGCCCAGACAATAGATCCACTTCCCTTAGCCTGTGATAGTTTACTACGATGAGAAAATGAACAAACTGACACTTATTTTGCAAAATGCTTTTATTATAGTGACCCCAAAAGCTATTCCACGAGAGGAACTATCGGTGTGTGTCCCTCTGCTTTATGTGGCTCTTGAAGATCGTGGAGCTGATGTTCGAAAGGCTGCTGGAGAAGCAGTTCTGGGATACATGATGCATCTCGGACCCGATTCCATGGTCAGGCAGGCTGAGAAACTCAAGGTGAATACATGATAATTTCAATTTACAGCCATTATAATCATTGCGCTATTATACAATGCAAGAAACTAATTTCTGTGTTTCGTTTGTTTTGACAGCCCGGCTCGAAGAGTGTGGTCCACGCGGCTTTGGACAAGGCGCGGCCCAATCTTCCCGTGCAGCCCCTACCCAAGACTGAGAGTAAAGCCATCAAATCAGGTGGGGCGCAGGCTAAAGCACAAGGACAACAAAAACCCGGACAGGCTAAACCTACCAAAGTAAGCATCGGTTTCCTTCTAGCAATTAGGTATTTGAAAATGTGTCTTTGTTCAAATAAGTATGTTTGATCGAACATCACTGAGATGTTGTCAATTGCTCTTTCAGGGTATTGTGAAGTCTGCATCAGCCACATCGGCTCGTTCAAAAGGAAAAGATGATGATGGTGAAAGCTTTGTGCCTCTTCTTCCCATCAATAACATCAAACATCAGCGCAGCATCGATGACCAAAAACTTAAAGGTATTAAAAATTCATCTACATTTATAATAAATTGACATCTGTGTATGACTGACTGGTCAAGTGAGAGTATACCGATGACGTATTTTTGTTTCTAGTGTTGAAGTGGAATTTCTTGACTCCTCGCGAAGAATTCTTCGATCTGCTGAAGGACCAGATGGCCACTGCTGGCCTCAACAAAATTCTCGTCTCCAACATGTTCCACGCTGACTTCAGGTTAATATTTTTACCGTAATTTCATTTCCTTATATCAGTGCGGCGGCGCCATTGTAAAATTAAATCCTTTGACGTTTTGAACTATTACTTATTTGTTTTAGTAATTTTAGTTTGAAATCAAATATCATAAGTGAGAGTCGTAGAGAGTAATGATAATCCCTTCTGTGATACTGGGCTAATATACAACGTTATACTACTTGTAAAGCAAATTGCAAATTTTCAATTCAACTAGGAATCAAATTTTGACATTATGTTTCTTACATATTTTACTAATGTCTGTCAAAATTAGGACCTGTTGACCACAAAATCACCACCATCAGGCTGGTGTCCCATCCCTAGATAAAACATTAAACTTCATTGATTGATCTGTTGTAGATACCATATCAAAGCGATTGAATCGTTGATTGAGGACCTCCCAGTGAATGGTCCAGCGTTGATAGCCAATTTGGACTTAGTCTTCAAATGGTTGACGCTGCGATTCTTCGACACCAACCCCTCCGTGCTGCTGCGAGGGTTGGAATACCTCAATGCTGTCTTCAACTATCTCATGGCTGAGGATTATCATATGGCTGAATACGAGGCCAATTGCTTCATACCGTATCTCGTCCTCAAAGTATGTTTATTTAATTTCTTTTAATTTATTAAATTTCACTAGTTTCTAAGTTTTTTTTAATTTAATTTATTCAAATTACATGATAAAAATAAAATTGGTTGTACAAAAAAATGATTGTTGAAAGAATGCTGTATGTATATATATATATTTTCATAGCAATATTTTTTGTTCATTCACGACTAGAGAAACATTAACCAGAGCCTTGTTCGCATTCAATACAATGCGAAATTTAATCATACGATATATTTTTCAATACATTTATACCACAGAACAGATAATAAATAGAATACCAATAGGCTATTATTCAATACGCCGCATGGTGAAGCAGGCTTTTGAATGTGTGAGTGTCCTACGAAAATGAAGCACGCATTATGCACGTGCAATAGTGTGTGTAATACACCAACATTAAAGGAGCGTAAATGCATAATCCGAGAGCAGTTTTCAGTATTCGACGTTAAACGTATTCTAGACATGTGTGTAAGTTTAACACGGATTCATCCTTACTCGAGTCGGTTACCTGATATCGCCTTACCCGTTGTGTATTTCAGTTCCCATTATTTCTGAGTTCCCTGATTTATACCCTTTGATGTGATGCTGACTTGTGTAACTTTCATAGGTGGGCGATCCAAAGGATACTGTCAGAAACGGAGTGAAATCTCTCTTAAAACAGATCTGCATCGTGTACTCCGTCAGCAAACTCTTCGGTTATCTTATGGAAGGACTCAAGTCAAAAAATGCAAGGCAGAGGACAGGTAATTAGTGTATTTCTCTCTGCAATCTAAATATATATCTGAATTACCTATTCATGTCCTGTTTGCAACTAAAATTTATCGATTATTTCAGAATGCCTGGACGTGCTAGGCTTGTTGATTGAGAGTTACGGAGTGTCCATATGCAATCCTTCTCCGATGGCCGCTTTAAAAGAAATCGCCCGACAAATTTCCGACCGAGACAATTCTGTGAGAAACGCCGCCCTCAACTGCGTCGTTCAGACTTACTTCCTCGAAGGGGAAAAGATCTATAAGATGATTGGACAGGTAGGTGTTTTCCGGAAATATCATTTAGTCTAATATAATGTGAACTGATATTATTATGATTGTAAGATGTATAATAAAATTATACTTAATTTCAGATATCAGATAAAGATCATTCTTTATTAGAGGAGAGAATTAAGCGCGCTGCTAAGGGACGAGACACAACAAATAGGAAGTCAATGCTTCTACCTTTGAGCGCAACAGGAAGACCGATTCAGCCCGAAGTAAGTGCTTCTCTGGTACAGTAAAACCCCGTTAATACAAATTTTTCGCGAGTGTATAATGTATGATGTAATCAATAGTGCAAAGAGAGAACACCTTATTCTTGTGATATTCTTTGTTAGAGCAGTTTGTGGCCAATTGTGGATTTTTGGTTCGGATCACAGCATTATTTTAGTCTGTTGACTGACACTTTGCCACACTTGAAAATACATTTGATGCGTTGCAATCATAAAACAGATGATAAATAGAATTCTGATAGGCTATATATATATATAAATACTAATATGTACAGTAAATTTTGACGCAGAATTTTGAATGTGTGAGTGTCCTACAAAAATGAACCACACATTATAGACGTGCAATAGTGTGTGTAATACACGAATATTAAATGAGCATCAATACATACACCGAGAGCAGTGGTCAGTATTCGAAGTATAACATATTCTTGACATGTGTTTAAATTTATCCCGTATTTTCCTTCGAGATCGGTTGTCACCAAAATTTTTATCTGATGAGTTTGTGTTTTTTGGCAATTATTAATTTAGTTTAATCTGCTGATTGATGACATTTATTCGTTTATGTAAACATTGCAGATGAAAAACAATACACAGATGGAGCAAAATCCTCCAAACGATTATGATGATGAGGAAGAAGAGCAGATGAATGACTATCCTCCGCCGCCAATGAGGTACTTATAACCTTTCATTTTTACTTCATTTTAATGTCTCGTAATCACTTAATTTATGCTTACTGCTTTGCTTGCGTGTAATTCTATTATTGTATAATTATATATACATATTTTATTATAAACAATTTGTCCTTCAATATACACTACACTTAAATCATCGCCGATCTAATGTGATTCCCAATCTTTTTTGTTTCGCGGAATCCTTAAAATGTCTCTGGAAAATCCTACCTGAATATCAAAATAGACACACATGAAGTATGTAGTACGTAGTGACACACCTATGCAAAGTACCGTCCTTAAGCAGACTCAGAATATTGTTAGTCTCAAATTGTAAGTATGTCAAATGGATACATGCAAAAAAATCTCTCGTTAAAAATAACCTGTTCCTCAATTTTTATTTCTATACAACTGGGTACCAACAACTATGTCACGATGTCTAACCAAATTAAATGGGAAATCTTTTCTTTGTTAGAAGGTTTCAAGTTGTACTTTTTTCACAGAGCCCCTGACATGGCTAGCAGGACCTAATTGGGAATCACTGTATCTAACGCAGCAAAAGAACACCACCGATAAATCTCATTTATTATGTTTACATCGTATATTAATATTATTATTTAGTCTTATTGAAACTGCTTATGTTTCTATATTATGCATGATTTTAAAAAAGAGGCTAATTTTTTCTGTATATATAGATAATGTCAAACATTATTTCTGTATCGTACACTTTTTATTTTTGCACGCTTATTATTTAGCAAAATCACCCGCAAAAGCAGCTTTCCCAACGTGATACTTAAAAATCTCAATCAGCCGCCTGCCGGTGCCGACAGTAAGACGTCCAACATTGAAGAAATCAAACGGAGAATTGCCAAGTTCAGGGAGAAGCCGACCGTCCACGTGGACAAGGCCGAAGAACGGTGCCGCAGCTTGGAAGAAAAACTGACTGTGGACTCCACTTTTGTGGCGTTCCCTCTCAAGAAAAGTTTGTCAGCCACCTCCTCGCTTTTGATGGCCGATCTTACAATTCAAACTTTCCCCGCCACCACATTATTGCAATCGCTGCACATTGATGACATTGATAGGTTTTGCTTTACGCTTTTCTTTTTTACTTGTTTGTGTACGTTTCGTCTTGTCTCATCCCATGTTTCGGTTTGGTGGTTGTGAATATTATAAAATTTGCCAAGTAAAATATTTTTTCTTTTGTTGTGCGTCTATTTTGTGATCTGTCCATTATCCATGTTGTGTTGTGTTAAATTACAAATTGGATCTGTTGCAAATTTTAAATATTATTTCGCATGAGTAAACAGTTTATTTGGAGAAATACCAAAACGTACATAATCTCTGGGCAGACTAGTATTTTAATTAATTCAATCAGACTATAGGTAAAGAATTATTCGTAACTATCTCATGATTGTCAATCCCGGATCTGGTAAATTAAATTCACATATATTTTGGCCCCAGAGCATGACATACACCTAATAGGTTGAGCAAGAGGTTAACTTCCATTTCTCGCTAAAAACTCTGTTGAGAAACCTCTTCATGAGGTGGCGAAGATCCACATCGGATTGTAGAGCCAATAAAAAAGAAACTACTTATATTTTCTATATCGGAAAACAGTATCAGCGTTGCAAGCATTTTTGAATAAGTAACTATCTTACAAAAACTATGCGTGTAGGTCTATATTTATACTCTATTCTGTACACAAGGTGGCTATCGATGGTAATTTATCATATTTATATATTGAGGTGTTATAATTGTTTCAATAAGTTAGCCATCTAAACTATCTATCTCGCCCTAAAATTTAACACAGCCAAGAGAGGGGCTGTTTAAACATAGCAGTTTTTGACAGTTTAGTTAGACGGTTAACTTATTGTAACAATTAACCGCCTCAATACATAAATATGATAAACTACCATCGATAGCCGCCTTGTGTATAGAATAGACCTGCTGGCATATTAGATAGACCAGATTTTCTTGAATATCAACATGCTGGCTTTTTTTTATCTTACATTTAATTGCAGAAGTTTTGAATGTCCGATTTTGTATGTTTCAAGAAAATCTAAAAGATTTGAATTGATTGAAATTTTAAGCAATATGTATTTAAACAATATCTTTTCAATTACCTTATTTGGACATACAATATTTTAACAGTATAAATGTATGATGGAAACGGCTGAACTTGATTTCGGTGAAAACTGGACATACAATATCTGTGCCACCTATAAAAATATTTTATATGCGAGTGTTAAATTTCATACAAATAATTTTTCTTAACACATAAACTTATCCATTAGATTAGATAACCACTCCTAGAATGCAGTGGTTATGGGTTCAAGTTCCATCCGATATTAATATTTAAAAAAATCTAATTATTAGGTTTCTAATGGATTTGAAAAATGATGTAAATTCAATTCGTACATTCCTACATCTCATGTTATTATTCATTTGAATAAAAACATAGTTCAATTTAAATTTCACACATAAATTTCTAGTTTGTTGTCATGCGTTTTGTTAGTTGCGAAACAATACACTCATACATCTTCATGCTCAAAATATTGTTTTTTTTTTGAGAGCCAGTTTATAACCATTTTATTATTTTGAGAAAATATGGCATATTTTTCTGCCAGTGAGCTTATTTTCTTACTTTGGCATATTTTCTTACTTTGGCATATTTTGTCTACGGGTTTGGTGTCACCGATAATTATTGTGATGCCAATTAATGTCGGTGCCATTAGTTAATACATAGCGCAGTCCAATCTTTGCTTAGCAGGTGTTTTCATACTGTAAATACCTAGTTTGTTGGTGTTGCAATAATTAATGTTGTGAGTCTGTTTTGCAGAGTCCATGCGGTGGGTCACCGCGAGCAATCGCGTCCGATCAGCGGTCCTTTCGGGCTGGACCCGGGAGTGGTGGCGGCCATCGAGCAGGGTTTGCAGGAAGACATCCGCCTCATGACCAAACAGCCGCAGCTGCAGGAGATGGATCTGAGCTTCCTAGATGAGCCCATCGCTGCGCCCACTGTAGGATCTGTTAGACCTGTTTCAAGGTAATATAACCGCTGCTAATTTGTCAACGTGTGCATGGAAATACATTAACATACACACAAAATCTGTTTTTAATCACTCTTGGCTTGGAGCACTATGTCATGATTTATTGTATGTTGCACAGGTGCAAGCAAAAATTTCTTCGTCAAGTTCAATAGTTGATTTTGTGAGAATAAGACTTATAATTATATCATGGCCGCGGGTATCTTACTGGCAATCTGTGCTAATAAAAGCACCCATAACCTGACCCTATCTTCTGTCTTTTACACTACATAATATATTGACTATAAAATCACAGTCGATGACATTTTGGTTGTAGGATAGTTTCTTCATTTTCTTGCAACTCGGTTTTGTCAAATGAACAAATCAGATGTCATTCTTTGTAAATATGTTTATATGCGTGCAGTTTAGGTTCTAAGGGTCAGATGCAGAGATGTCACCTTTAAATTATAACATAAGTGCCGCTGCCATCAAATTGTGGAATTATTGTTAAAAGAGTCTTTATTTGTATTCAAGATAAAATGAACCTAAATGTTCATCGAAATTCAAATGAAATACAACACTTTATTTGCCGTAATTCCGTGTACATTGCATTACACCTGACTATTCTGACAGCTGTCACTTGAGTTTCTCAATTCTATCAAAAAACTATCCTGGCCCTAAGTGTTTTTTAAGAATATTTCTATGACCGGGGGTGTGCGACCACATAGCAAGTGTTTTTGTGAACATGCAACGCAACAAAAAGAGTGTTAATACCACAATGTAGTGAATTAAACGCAATGAAATCATCTGACAACTAATGACTATCTTCTAGTATTGCCACATTCATTAATCCCATTTCAGAGGTAAATAACTCGCGTAATATAACATTTGACTTATATGCTTATACAGACATTTATAGAATCATATTATTGGCATGCCGAATCATCAGTAAGAAAACAAAAATAAAATTTATTCACCAATGTTTCACTTTTAATCGATTGAAACTGTTGAACACAAAATGACAAATATTTTTTGGCATCTATACACACATGAAAAATCTTCAGGCATGTTGGTTTTCATTTCACGATTGAATTGAAAATGCAATAACTAGCCTATAACCACCATAATATTATGGCTAAGATGTCATATTCTTCTATGAGTTCTATTGGATAAAACTGGGGTCAATAGGAATAGATTTGTGGCGGGTTTGTAGTTCTGGCGATCACTACTAAAACGTCCGCAGCCAAGATTTAATGGTTAGGTTATTATAAAGCATGGTTGATACTATATATTTCTTTCCTCTTTATACGAAGCCAATTTATATTTAACCTTTTCACAGTTATTGCTCAGTTTTTGTTTTTTATTGTAATTGCCTCTTTTTTATTATTTTGGTAACACTGTTAAGAGCACTGGATTTGTCATTCAGAATATCAAACATGGTGGCGTTTTACAACCGACCAATATACAAGATCTAATAAGCAAGACTACTAAAAACCTAAAATCCTTTTCATACACTAATCCCTATCAGTAGCGAAGGATGCAGTTAAGCTGTTAAGATCCGCCATAAATAGCGCACATTAAACTTTGTTTGTCAAACATATTTGTTTTCATTGATCTAAGACTACAATTTATAGATGGTGTTGGTTAGTTTTTAAAAATCAATTAAACCCTGCTTAAGCCAAACCATAATAGTTTTGGTATACTTTGGGTGATACGACAAAATTGTGCTCACTTTTTCATTCATATTTATTTGTTTTCGTTGGATTAAGAAATTCATTATGGCCTGGCCAAACCAAACTATAATAGATACAAAATATTATTCTATCTATAAAATATCCAAAGTGATCTATGATTTAATTGCATTATTTATTATGATTTGGTTTTGTAGAGTTTAATTGAATTTCGAAAACTAGTTAACACCGTTTTTTCGTTGGTTTTCAAATTTCAAGGAAAACAAATACGTATGACTGAACGTTTAGTGTGCACTGTTTATGGCGGATCTTAACAGCCTACCTCCACCCTTCGCCACTGAAGTAGAAAAAAATTCAGCATAATGAAATTGTCATGCAAAAATAACATCAGCAAAGAGCGCTAAATAATCAACACTAATACATTTGTAATTATTTATTATTTGTAAGTGTAAATCGTGCCGAAGCACTTGTACTAATGATTAAAACAATTGGATAATTATTATGGTGAAGTTATGTAAGGTTTTGGTACATATTCTAATGGTTTCTTCTCGTGCCGCGTTTTATGGGTTAGCTGCAAAACGGCGCCAGATCCATTTCATGGATGATAAATCCAGTGCTTTGTGTTGGTGTCACGTTTTCTTTTGTTCATCAGTTCCAGCAAAAGTCTTTTCATGCAATACATCAGAAAGACGACAGGTATCCTTTCTCGGCGCCGTAAAAGTAAAACGTAAGTTTAAACTTATTATGGAAAACCAGGTGTAAAATTTCACTATGATTGGTATGTACATTGCTGAAAAATTATGAATAATAAATATCTGTGTCTTAACAAAAAGCGAGGTAAGTCTAAAATTACTATTTTTCATAAGGTCTAATGAAGATTAAGTGTTTGATAATTTTGTGTGCAAATTTCAATGCTTCTGTTTGAAATTTACTAATTCAGATGCATTGATTCGACTGGTCCCTTTTCTATTTTACGAATATAACTGTATTATTATTAATTTGACTGAATTCAACTCATCTCTCGATTTTTTATTCTCGTCTCTTTTTCATTGCACACATTGATATTATCCATGCATGGCATAAATTGAACGATCAACATGAAATATTTATTTACCCGTATGGTAATCGAATTTAGCGTTCCACACAGTACTGCGATGTTAACAGTCAAATGCTGATGCTTTTCAATGAAGTGATTGGTATCCAATAAACATAATAGCAAAGATATGAATCTGTGGTTTGATTGACAGAAGTTTTGTTCCAACAGATTCTATAAGTACTAAAGAGCCTCACACAATACAGACGCAACAGTTATGTGGTGGATTGTTGGATGCGTGCACGCATTACTTGAGAGTTCATATTGTACTCTTTGAATGTTTTGCAATGAAATTGTTGAAATTTCACCAAGACAAACCTTGTCACTTTGTTTGTGTCTTCTGTTGTTAATAGTTTGAATTCTGTTGTTACAGTACCTTGCCCCTGTCACCGCCGATGAGGGTTCCCATGCCGGTGTCTATGCCCTCGTCTATGGGAATGCCCATGCACATGCAGTCTAGTGGTGCCGTCCCGTCTATGCCTCCCAGTCAGCTCATGCAGCCTGTCGCCCCTGTACGATACGAACAGGACAATATTCTGACCAGAACTATTCAGAACATCGCTAGTCCCAACATTTCTGTGAGTGATTTTATTTTTAGCACATTATGAGTGATAGAAGTCAGAAGTGCATTGTATGCATGGCCCCCACATCCTGAAGCGGGCCCCCAGACCAGGATCTATGGCGGACCCACCTACCTATCGCTCAGGGTTAAGGTTAAAGGCAGTGTAATTTTCTACAGTAGTGTTCCCCAAGTGGATTTCGCGGAACCCTTGGGTTAAGGGTATTCCATGTATTTTAAATAAATGCAGTTGACTTATTGATTTGCCGACACTTGGCATATTATGAAGCACTGATCGCGACTTCCTTTTGTGGTAGCCAAGTAACATGCAACCCTTCGCCATATTAGATAAATAGCTATTTTGTACGCCAAGAAATACACTTAAAATAATTATAAAGTAAATTGTCCTTTAATAATAATATATATTATTATATCAATCATCATATCGCATCAAATTACACCACACAGCCACAACTTTTTAAATGTTAACCTTTTTACTACCGGTATGTTTATGTATGGGCGGTACCTTACATGCTGCGAATTTTATTGCAAAAATATAATCAATTTACATTTCAAGTGGTAAAAACGAATTCTTGTAGTGGTAAAAACGGTTTCAATTCTGAGTATGTAACGACATTCCCAATATATGTCGTTGTGTTTTCAACATATTTGTATGTTTAACATCATTCCCCCTTTCCCGTTTAAAGTGGGACGTCGAAAGACGTCATTTTTGCATGAGCGGCGTTCCGTTCACGGAAAAGTTCGCATCGTAAGACGTCATTGGCAGCCATCCGGTTAATCATTAAAGCTAAGGATACAAAAGTAGGTCCTTCGCTAGTGCTGAGCTATGTGCTATGCTTGTCTACTAAAAACACTACTGCCACATTCCACGCTACGTGCTTAGGTACAAATTCATTTTACATTTGGGAGCGCTCAAGTCAACAACGATATGTCACTCTCAAAACTAATCAGAAAGCTACTTCTCACAGAGAATGTAAGTTTAAAATTTCGAAAGTCTCAAATTCGAACTTGTGTGCATAATGTCAATTCATCCCATGCCTCATTATTCATAACCTCAAAATATACGGTGTTGGACGTTTGTCATACTGAAGAAACATTCACCGTCTTACAAAATCACTAGGGACAAAATAAAAATAACCAACACGTTTGTTCACCGGGAGACTCACTAGGTGACTAATAATCACGAGGCGCGAAGCTTGCAGTGTGGAAATTGCGATAGTATAGTGTGTGTCCATTCGCTAGGAAATGTCACCTAGCACGTAGCAACCAAGCAAGGCACCTGCCTATCTGGCCTTAGCCTTAGGAAAATAGCGCTGCAGATGACCTTTTTACTATTCGAGAAAATTTGTGGTGTGTGTTTTTCTCATTTAACTGGTCGGACCTGTCACGCCGGGCAAATATAGACTGATTTTGGCTCACATACATTATCTATGTCCCCGATCCCCGCTTCGGTCATTTAACTCTGAAAGTGAGTTACCTAGGTAATGTAATAATTTTTACTCTTATATGTAGCATGAGGGTGCATTTTTATGAGGAATAGTTTTTTGCCAATCACCTAATCCATTGGGTCCTTGCTCTGTATCAAATACGCATTGAAAATGAATATGTAATTATCGTCGGATGCGGAATCGAACACATATCACGGCTTCAGAGACAGGTGCTCTACCAACTATGTTACTGAAATAAGAGAGAAACACAATGAAAGATTTATTGTTTAATGCATTCAATATTTAGATAGAAATCTTATTTAATATTGAATTTCATGTATTGTTTTCTAACTGTTGATTGTGTTTTTAGGTGGCTGTAAATGCTTTGACCCAAATGGACAGCATCCTGCGATCGAATCGAGCCAATCTCATGTCTCCTTATGAGGAGCAGCTTCTGCTTTCCATCGTTGAGCAACTGCAGATCATGCAGCAGCCCGATCACAACTTGAATCCGGCTGTCAGTTTCAACGCTTACAGATTCCTCATGTCTGTTTTAGTTTGTGTGAGTATCCCATACGATCAAAGATTTAGTATATATTTGAGTGTTGATGAGGTATTTGGTCATCAACTAGTAGCCATTCTTGAGATCTAATGACTTTTCAGTCGAAGGTTTCTCAAGTCTAATTTAATATCTTCATTCTAACTGTATCGACCTTGAATGCATGAGGAGATTCCTAGTATGATCGTTAATTTCCAGTGCAAAAACTATCACGTTTATAAACTTGTTACTATACAGGTGACATTAAGTAAAGGAGAATAGAGGTTAACGGTTTGCATCTATGTAGAATGACAAGAAAGAGAGAATAAACCATGGTTCATGTTGTTTCAGTTCTATGATGGTAAAATAGCCGGCAGGAATGTGTCCCCGTCGACAATAGGCGCTCTGGTTGACCAGCTGCTGAAACTGTTGATCAGTCGAGCTCTGGAGAAGGGCGCAGTCGACGGAGAAGATAAGATGGTTCACGCGCCCGATGGGGAAGACAAGATGGTGCGAGCTGCCAACTCCGTCTGCGTCAAAGTGCTCGAGAGGAGCGACCACACCGCCCTCATTATGTTAGTGGCCAATTGCACCATTATCGATAAGACCACTCTATTAGGGATTGCAATCCCAGACAGTATTTTCAATTTCAGAATTACAGGAATTAATATGTTTCAATGCCTGGATTAGACAAAATGAAGGGAAATTCTATTATGTATTGAGATAATGTGCTAACAGAAATGAAGTACAAATATTTCACATTTAATGGCATTCCTTCATTGATTATTTTGTTTATAATATGAAGTTTTATGTATATTTTTCCAATCCTGTAATGCTGCAAAAGTGTGGATAATACTTTTTATTCAGGATTTCAATAAACCATTTGCTTTCGATTACACTTCTTTAGTCAACAAAAACATAAGTTTTTTGTTTTATAAATTATTTCAACATTTTCAATTCAGGGATTGCAAACATCACTTTATTTTATTCGGAATTGGCCTTGGAAACATTTTAAATTCCTACTCCTTTATGATTAGAGAATAAAATTATTTAGGCTAATGGCATATTATAAAACACTAATCTGAAGTATCTTCTGTCACATTCGTGTGAGAAATACGTCGCCTAAACTTTTGGGGCGCATCTCATTGCCATTATCTGTAAGATCAGCCAGCATGCTGTGGAGGGAGCGACATGAGCAACCTCTTACCGTGCCTTTCTCTGAAGTCTGAATATTTAAAATCGTTCCTGTTCAATCCATTCGCACTTGATGAAACCAGAAGATCAGCGATGGCAATTCTCATAAATGTGTCAACCAATTATATTATTTGGGTGTAGCAATTATTTACAGCGTGGAATCACTTTGATTTGCAGTGCTCTAGTAAATCTGTTGGATAAATCGGTGGCGGGCGATCCCCCCTCTCCCCGATATCAGGAACTGGAGATGAAATGCCTGTGGAAGGTGATGAAGATGATACCGTCGTGGGAGACAGACGCCCTCGACTACGACCGCCTGCTCCACCGACTTCACTTGTTCTTCAAAGCTTACCCCAGCGCCTATTGGAAGGCCAACCCTCAACTCAATGATACTCCCTTCAGGTAAATGACCCGTGCTTCTATTGCTGCTTTATTGAAAGATTATCGATTTTCTTTGTGTTTTACTTCTTTCGAATTCCATCATTTTTAAACATAGGATTTCATGATAAAGTGGGTATTATCTCAACAGCTGTTTTTATGGGAAATAGTTATTGCTCATTCATCAACGCATTGAGTTCTTGCTCAACGTCAATCACATATGTTTGAATACAACAAAATGTAAGTTAGCCAAATAACTGCGGTTTTAGAGGCGGATACTCTGCCATTACTCCAACCAGGGCTACAATATACTTACATAATATCATCACTCCAAAAACAAAAGGGCACTTGTGACATTTTGACAGTTTTGAGTTATGAATGTTGTTATGTTTATAATTTTTTTCTCCACATAGGCAAAATGGCATTTGTGGAGCTAAATCCATGAAATCACAATATACGAAAGAAAATAAAAGTCACTTGTATATTTGTAACAACCTGGAGAGACTGGTAGTTTTGGGTAGCCTCCAGGGAAGGCGAAGCAGAGGAAGAGCGTCTGCGCGATGGAGCGACCAAGTGAAAGAGCTGACTCGGGGCACCATCCATTCTGCCCTGAGAGAAGCGGAAGATCGAGAAGGATGGAAAGTCTTGGTCGCTCAAAGGATGGCGAAATTTAAATGTGGTCACGATCCTCAGCCATGAGTGCACGACCAAGAAGAGAAGAGTGTATTTGTAAACTGAACTTCGTATTACAAAAACGAAACATGTACATGATGTTGCCAGTCTATATGTGCAGTGGTTACAAAAATAAGGTTACAGTAAAACCTCGTTAATACGAATTCCACGAGACCGAAAATCGAAAAAAAAAATCGAATTATGAAATGTATGGAGGAAAAATATAAAATTTTTTTAAAAAAGGGCTTTGTACAAAAAATAAGAGTTTGTTGTAGAAAAAGGGCCCTAGTGACAAGAATCTTCACAATATATGAAAAAAAAAAAAACATTTTAATGTTAACCTCCATGCGATTTTTTTTCACTCAAAGAAACTAAAAGTGCATTTTTCTCAAAACTATTTTCACAAGTGCTTTTGGGGCGACGATATTATGTTCATAACTCAGTGATATAAAACTTTGAAAAGTCTCAAAAATACACATTAATTTTTTTTTGAACTGAGTGGGATTTGAACACAGGACTTTTGACTAACCTTACAGGTATTACAAAAAGGATAATAAAAATCATATTAAATTTTACAGATAGGTTAATTGTTGTTTCAGTTCTCACACCATCATCAAGATTTGTCACTTAAAAATTTATCACAAGTTATAGAGATATATTATATTTATCAAAAATCTATAAGAGTTATAAACAAATCTGTAGAAATTTATAGTTTTGGTATGATGGAATTCTACCAAAATTAATTACCGATATTACCAAATAACTATGCTATCTGAGGTTTTATCATATTCCATAAATAATTGCAGTCAACTTTGTATTTTAGTATTGTATCCGAGCTATATATATTTTGAATGAAAAATGCTACATTCTTAATTCTTGTGTATATCCGGTCTTAAATTAAAAAATACTCTAATGTTTAATAATTGTAAGATAATTTTAACTCATTTAGTGCTAACACCGCTTCTGGCGCGTTTGGAGTCGTTGCCCATTAGATATAATTAATGTGGTAATTAAAAGGTTAGCAGTGATATTGTTAATTTGTACTACTAGTATATTATAATTGTGATTTGTCCATTAATTTGTATTGTAGAACTGTGAAGACACTCGTCCACACGCTATTCAAAAAGAAAGGCAACAGCATCATGAGATGCCTCACGCAGATACCCGACATCAGAGAATCAGAACTTTATCCATATTTGCAAAAATTGTTCAAGGTACTGTTTCCATCTCTTCTCTTTTCCTTCGTGTTGTGCTTAGTAGGAATGAAGAATTTCGGGTAATGGGGGTCTAAGTCTGAATAATCCGTACACTTTGTAGGAAAGTTTTCTGTGTCATTAGGCGGCCACAGACGGACAGTTCTCGTAACAGGTTGAACATGGCACAGACAATAACTGTTCAATAACTGTACGTTAGTGGCCACACCACAGATCAGTTTAACTACCCCATTTAAATCTGTCGAACTGTCAACAGACGTGCCCATATACGTACAGCTATTGTCCGTGGCAGAGCAAGTGTCAAAAACTATGGAGGTTATGTTCGCGGAGATAATACACAGGGGTATTGTTTAAATTAGTTTTAGGTAGGGTATACTTGAACGATGATACACGAATAATTTAACTTTGAATTTATTATGGTTATAATTGTTTTTATTAGAAACAAATTGACGTTGGTAAAATAAATCATGATTTCGCTAGTGGATTGTGTATTTTATCGATTCACCGAAACAATATTATACACATTCGTGTAAATATAAAATATAATCTTTTCTTTTGAATAAATTATTCTCTTTAATGGACAGTATTAATTAAGTAAGAAAACGGTAATATTTATAAAGGTATTGATTTTATATACAATAAGCCACAAAATTATATTTACATCAATCATCAGTATAATAATTAATTACTATGATATTATTAAAATATATACTTAAATTTTATTTAGATTTAGCGACATTGTCATTCACAATTAGGTATATTAATTTATGTTGTGAACGTCTTAAATTAATAATTTGTAATATTCACTACATACAATAAATAAAATTAGTCTATATTTTCACAATAACTTAATATTTATAATGCTCTCTAAAATTTTAACATTTATATTATATTGTATAAAATAATATGTTTACATAAATAACTATTACTTTGTTTTACTCTCGTAAAAATAAATAAAATATAATATTTGCAATCTCCGCGTACATAATATTATTATATTTTTAATAATAAATGAATTTGTATTTTATAACAAGCAACACCAGCCGTAGTTGTATCGCGCGGTATATTCTACTTTACGTTACCGACATCTAATGTCACTCGAGAACTTTCGGCTAGTTGAAATTCCAACAGTTTTACAAAAACACGGGAGTGGGGGGTCGCTGGCAGTTTGAACATGGCACACATCTGAAAGGTCGAAAAGTGTCCGTCTATGGGCGCAGCAGATTATCTACCAAAGATAACTGTATGGTTATTAACTGGCATGTTCAACCTGTTACGAGAACTGTCCGTCTGTGGCCGGCAATTGTGATTCTCATCATTTAATGTCACAAAACATAATTTTTGATTTACCAGCCTTGTCGGAAATTCTTCATTGTCAACTATGTCACTATTATTTTTAATGCCTTCATTCATGTGGGGAGTTGATTTGAATGAATCTATTTAATTGAAGTTTCCCTTAATGAATTGATTTATTTAGTAACATAATGCATAAAAGAATGGTTGTAAAGGTATATGTTGTTTTTGATAGACGTTAAAGGTGGAAGAAGGCAAAGTGGAAGTGGCGCCCGCTGCAGAGAGAAGCCCTCTGAAGATGCCTCGGATGGTGCAGGAGGAACTCTCGCAGATTATTAAACGGATTGGTGAGAAAGAGCACTCTAAGGAAGGACTGAAACAACTTTATGATCTCAGGGTGAGTCAACATACTCATCATCTCATTGTTCTAATAATGCACGAGGATTTTCAAGATGTGATATTCTACAAAAAGGCTAATGAGATAATGAATGGACCTACATTTTAGTTCTCTTTTAAACCATGTTCAATCCTAAGATCATATAGACCTCCACAGGTGAGGAAGTTTGACTATTGTTTTTACGAGAAACGAATATTAAACTTGCTCAACCTATTGGGTCCATATTCTGACTCCACGCACACATTGAAAAATCAGCATGTGTATTTGCCAGATCCAGGATTCAAACTTTGGAAACACGGCATTATAAGCCAACGCATACCTGCTCGGTCACCGTGGACATTTACTACAAACTGGAATTTTATTTCTAAATTAACAGTTTTCGGATCATAAAAGTAGTTTACATATTTATAAATCAGGGAACACAAAAATAAGTGTAGTGTGTTACCTTCCGGGTGAGACTGTAACAAGGTTTAATTCTCTTGTAGAGAAATATGGGATAAACTTAAACATGTGTTACAGAATATATTATTTTTAATAGTTCTGTCATGTGGATTAAAGTTTGTCATAAACGAAACATCCATTCAATATTGGTAATATTTGAGGACACTCAGCTAGTTCTGTATTTATTGTGTTTTATGTCTTGACCGTCATAAAGCAATAAACCGAATCTGGTTACAAAGTTTTTGTCCATGGCGCTCTACCTTATTAATCCATTTATTTAATTTATCAAATGTCATTTATTTTTGTTTATTTGTTGAATAACATATTTTTAGCAAATTATGTTGAATTTGGAGTGTAATGCAGAGAATGACTATACTAAGTTAGCACCAACTTAGACAATGTTAATAACACGTCGCTTCTTCCATTTCCAAAGTCTTCTTTCAGCTCATAAAGTCTTGCTTCAACCGAGATGTTGAGTAGACACTTCAATTTCACTGTGCTCAAAAATATCTTGCGGCACACTGTTCTATTACACCGGTTGAAAAGTTTGTGAGTTAGTAATGTTAATTATTTTGTTGTGTTGATCTGCAGCAACGTCACCCTAACGTGGACATCTGGCTTTACTTACGGGACACTTCACTGTTCTTCAAGAATTATATCGACCAAGGACTAAAGCAGGTGGGAGAGGAGAGGGAGATGGGGCTGGGAGAGGCGCCTACTCCTCTGCCGCTCGCCAACATTCCTCTGTCTGCCATGGCCAACTCGCACAACAACATACCTACAGGTCAGTCTCTCGCATGACACAGCACCACTACACTAGGTTCATGGCATTCCGTCATGTCATAGTCACACCATCAATCTCGGTGGCACTGGAGAAACTGATTTATTTGAACTATACTAATAATTTAATAGCGATTCTAAAAATGTTTTTATTACAGCTGAATTTTGATATTCATTGAAAAATTTATATTCTGCACATTGGTGCATTGAAAAATTGACAACTATTAACTCACAGCTGACAGTAGTAACCCGTTTTTTGGCTTAGTTTTCATATTAATTGTAGGCTCTGTCTCACTAGAGCAATGTTTTTGAAAATGCAATGTTATTCTGTTGACAGATGGCGATGGAGCCTCATCGAAGGGACCCGTGTACTACACAAACAGACTCCAGGCGTTACGGGTAAAATATCATTGTCGTTTTCGTCATATAGATATGTATATCTAAAAATTTCTTTCATTGTATTATAGTATTAGAACGGAAAGTATTCCAAATTTTATTCTTTTCAATACGTCTACAACCTAAAATTTAAATAAATGTAGTGTTTAGTCATTTTATTTATTATTTTTCTATCTTTGACTAATAATTCAACTTGTGATAAAATTTTGTGGTGCAAATTGCAATAATTTTACGAATTATATAAATATCTACTTATAAAAAGTCTTGATTATTTTCAGTAGACATTTTTTTATTTCAGAGCATGGTTTTCAAAATAAAAACAAATGATCAAATGGTTCTGTAAATATTTTGTGCTATAAATGCCATTTTGTTATCTAAACGGTGGCAGTATTAAATTTTTAATTTTCTTTGGCATCAGGCAAAGATAGGCATGGGCGCTGAATCGGCTTCGAATTCTCAACCCCGAACGCCTATCATAGACAACCGCACTTTAGCCGATTCCATAGACGAAAACGGAAAACAAAATATAGACCCCAAATTCGATGTAAGTTTTTATTTAGTTTTTATTATTTATTTGTTTTTGTCTAGTCTCGAGTAGAGTAGTCGACTAGGTATTTATGCATTTTCATTTTTCTCATTTCATTTTATTTGATGCAATTTTGTTGTGAGTCTCCAAACATCAACCGATTACATATTATGCAGGTATTTAAAGTTACCCCAAAGTTTATATTCAAATTTTTATTGATAACATCCGACCTGCATTATTGATAGAACCAGGGCTGTGTTGGGTTGTTTCAAAACAATTCCAACTACTGTTGATTTCTAAAACCAACTCGTGACTTAACATGGCCTTTTTCTCTACTGAAATACGTTACCAATATTATTAATTTAATGCATAATAAATAAATAAACATAATTTGGAACCTCAGAAACATACATACTTATTAAAAAAAAATCTTTAACCAAATGGAATAAAAACACTGACATTTGTTGTATTCCAGGTGGAAACTTTTCCAATTATGCTACCAAGCCAAATAACTCGGTGGCTTATTTACTGTATCTGTCGCCCGGAATTTAATGGATGTGGTGTCTAACTTCAGTCAGTCCAAGATTTTTTTTGAATCATATTTTTGAGGCTGTCCCAAATTACGTATACCTACTTATTAATGAATGTTGCATTCTTCAAATCATGCCTATTATTCAGTCGTGAATATAATAAAATATGTTAAAACAAGAAGTAGAAGTGGGTCATTTTACGATGACTTCGACTTTGTCAAAAATACTATTTAATCACGACTCTGATTTCACAGCCCTGGATGAAAGCTTTGAATGAAAATTTAAAATTCTGTTTTACTTAACTGACAGTTTGAAAGACACTAATTAATAATTTTATATTACATATTGGCGTTGAATGTTTCGAATATTAATAGATGTTTGTGATTATTTTATAATACACTCTATTAAATACACATTTTGTTCTCTTTTTTTTTAATTACCGCACCTCGACATACCAAAGTCTGAATTTGGTTAAAGAGTGCATCTTATAGTGCGGGCTCGGTGAGTTGATTTAACAAAAATCACCAAATATTTAGCCAGCTTTGAATTTTGGTATTATAAATATATTGCGATATATAATAGGAAACAAATACATACATACATATAATATATTATATAGAAGAATTATTATCATTGATTGTTATAGATTATATTTTGATATTTTCAGTTACCTTCGCTGCACCCTCAGTCGGCGAGACGGGAACCACAAATGGACTCGATTCGGCAACGGCTACAACACATCAAGAGCTCCAACAGATAAAATTAGTCCGGTAACAAATGAAGCCCCACCTTGTCTTATTACTTTCTTCAAATTTATCTCATTCCCTCCATGCATTGTGGAGTTTTTAAAAGAATCGCCGCACTGAAAAATCAGTGCAATGACGGACGATGGCAATAATAATTGTTATCCGTAACCGAGTGAAAACAATAATTTAACCAATCGTATACAAGTGTAGGTTCAAATTTAATATTGTATATCTCAATTTGTAAATCAAATATTATTGTTATTATATAGTCTTAACGAGTAATCTGTATTTATAAAAAAAATAATTAAAATAACGCCCCGCCCGTGGTTAGTAAATAATATATTATAATAGTCTTAACCTATGTGAGCATTTTCCGTAAATTGAATGTTCCCTTATACGTGCCCGTTTTGAAAGTGATTTGCCAAACAGTGTCTAGATATTTTGATATATAGTAACTGATTCTTTGGTTGTTGATCGACCACGTTCTGAGATACAGAATACGTATATATCTTTCTTTTGTATTTATCTAGACTGCAAGTATGAATATTATATTCTGAGATATTGCTACTTTCTGTATACAGTGAAATTTTTTTTAAAATTACATACTGCTAATGTCATCTTGATGGCTAACGTGTCGGCTTTTAATGCCCTGGGTCTCAGGTTTGAATCCTGGGTCTGGTAAATACTCATTGTTTTTCAATGTGTGTTTGGAGTAAGAGTACGGACCTAATAGGTTGAGCGAGTAGTATCAAGACTAACGTGTCGGCTTTTAATGCCGTGGGTCCCAGGTTTGAATCCTGGGTCTGGTAAATACATATTGTTTTTCAATGTGTGTTTGGAGTAAGAGTACGGACCTAATAGGTTGAGCGAGTGGCTAAGACCTATTTCTCGTAAAATTAAAAATCTTTTAATACAAACCTCCACTGGTGGCCCGTATGATTTTCTTAGGATCGGACATGGTCAAAAATAAAATTGTCATCTTCTATGCTATGAAATTATTATAAGGGAAACATTACTTTGAGCTGTAAAATTAGAGATGTATTGAATGAATAAATTCATATCTTCTCCATACAAAATAAGAGATAAAATGCAAGTACAGTAGGCGCTCGGTAATCCGGCGTTCACCGATCCGGCACGTCCAATAGTCCGGCATTTTGCAAATCAGCTCTCCTTCTCTATAGTCTGGCAGGTTTCACATTAAACTACCGGATTACAGAGCGGAGAGCCGTTCGCTCGGCAGTTTGGTGCCCGACCTTGACAGATTATTTTTTATTTCCTATAGAAATTTAATAATCCGGCATTTTTGACTATCCGATATAGGTGAAAAAATATGGGTGCCGGATTACCGAGTGCCTTCTGTATATATATTGAAAGTAAAAGTTTATTTTACTGTGTACAGAATGTTTTCAATCAACTGAATGTTATATATTTTGATTACAACATAATATATTACGGAAAAGGTATTTTGTGATAAATTCCAAGTACAATATCTTTTGATCCATTTCTGTTTGGCTTTTCTCTCAATGCTTTATCGTCATTGAATCTTCGACAAAATATCATTCGCATTTTCTCTGCGAAAATGAGAATTCGTATGTAAATGTAGAATCTGGTTCATTTGGCAGTCGGTCTTAATTGAAAAACGCACTCGGCATGGTACTCCATTCTACGTGTTTTAAATAATACATTCAATGGAGAAACACCAAAGAATCCATAATGGATAATTCTCACGGCAGCTATATCTATTTCATTGCGTTGTATTCTGCCACACGGGGACAGGCAAAGTATCACAGATATAGCCTGTAATATGGAAAAAACCCCTGCCTGTTATTTAGTAAGGCAATATCTATCGGTATCATGAATTCCACTGTTGTATAATTTAATATTGTTGATGTATGGTGAAGTGTTTGTTTCAAGTTGTCGGACGATTTTGTCGGTCCCGCAGTCAAAGAGACAGTTGTTCCTCTCAGATTACCTTGTGCCTCGATACTTGATTGGAATTTAATTCGCAGAGTTCTACTTGAAATATTAATATGACTGTTTTATACGCTTTGATAATATGTTTTATGCTAACATTATTCAAATAATAAAGAATATTATATATTATTACAATTAGATGTTTTCAATCCCTATAACGGCTTTTTATGGCAATGAATTCTATGTTAAATTCTAAAGGTAATTAGCTGCTTTGTATATTATGCGTTTTCGAAACTCTGCCCACGATCATTTTTTCATAAAGTTTACTCTCATTATGATTAAACCGGCGACACTTCATACTCGTCTTGTCCCGGCTTTCAATAACACCTTACTTCCATATAGAAAAATTATAGTTACTGTGGTGGGGGCATAGTTATTGATATCGGCCACGGAGAAGTGTCACCGTTTTGACTTTAAAAAGAATGATATATTTTTCTTTTCGAAAATATTAAAAATATGTTTTTTTCAACGGAATGTCGACATATTAATGGGCTAAGGATTATTGTGCGTTTGATGAGCATTTGATATTTTATTTAGCATTTATTAGTCGCCTTAAATTGATTATTGATATGTTATGTCTTATAAAAGTAATATTAAAGGTATAGAATACGATTACATATTGTGTAATGATCATCAACTGTGTTACGATTTGGTTAAACAGTCCAAATTTTGTATTACATAAATAGTTTTTTTACAACAATGAAAAATCTTAGAAATCCTTGTTACAATGGTCTAATGAGAACATTTAGTATCTAAATTTTCTTGCCAGTAAATAATATTATATTATACATACCTGTCTTTGTGTTTAATATTTCACATAGATTATTCTGAGACAATTATTTGAATTTTGTAGTTAACATTGTAGTGAAACCTTTGTGGTGTAAGTAATACATGTAGTCATGAGTTGTCATGACAGACTAAAGTTTAAAAAGCTATATATACCATATTATCCTTAGGTGCATAGTAAAATTCCACAACATTTTTATAAAAATGTATGCGACAGCTGTTAGAGGGGCCTAATTATTTTTAATTAATGTTTTCATACTACAATTAGAAGTTTCCGAGTCTTCCTCATTATTTGGAGCGAATACCTTTTCCATTATGATTGTCGATTCAATTTTCGTGTAAAGCAAAACAATCTCGACTTAACGTCATCGTTAATGTCCCGACTAGACGTAAAACAGAATCTTTCTCTCCGAAAGACGCCTTAACTTGTAAAATATTATAAGGAATTTAATAGTAACGTAACATACGTATAATTTAAAGATACCATAATATAATGTCCCGGTAACCGGGATGTATTTTGGATAGTACATCATTTTAATAATGACTCACTGAATTAATAATCTATATATTTTAACTCTCATCAAGATCTCAAGATGATTATTAATAGTTTTTTTATTCCATGACACATGTTTTGTAACATACTAATTCGTTAATAAAAATCCATGTTGATTCTGTATCTGACAAATTTAAAATTGTAAACTTGCCGCGTCAATTTCGAATTCAATTTCTGTAATCCATAATTTTAAAACTATTCTGAGATTCACGACGGCTTAACCTTAACAAGCGAGCCGAATATTTTTTTAAATTAATAATCCATTCCATCTGACCCGTTTAAAAACAGTTAAGATACAGAAACGGTGTTATTATTCTAACTATGGTAGTTGACTTTCTCGACTTTTTTTTATTTATTTAATTCACGTTTTTAATGTATTTCAAGCAAATTAGCATTTCTATTGAAGAATAATTATTATTAATATTTGCAAAATATTGAATAGTCTTTCGCACACTAGGTGACATAAATTAGTAATTTTTTTGTCAACTTTTTCTAACCATTTATTATTCTCTCGAACAATATATCAGATACAAACTACATTTATTATGTATTTGTATCAATTTGAACGATAACCAATGTTCTTTACCAATTTAATACGTTTACAATCATATCAAGACTATCCACACCACTTGCCCGATAAATATTTTAATTTAGCAGCGCACCATGATGATTTTAATTGTTTTTTTAATTATACTTTTTGCAAAGACACAGGAAGAAGAAAAGATGTATTGTATGTATCAAAGTCAGATTGTTTCTTTTTATTTATTCTTATCGATTAGTTATTATGTATTTATATTTGCCAAATAAGGTTAGTTTTTATTTTTAATTTTTCACATACTCGAAAACCATCGGAGGTGTTTTGATCGTAGTTCTTTTGTTAAGTCACAATCTCAAGTCTATTGAATATTGTTAATCCGAATGCCTCTTCATGTTATTTATTGAAATGTATGTCATGTTTGTTGATAATTTGTATGTCTAATAAATAAGCTGCTTTTAACGATAGTTAATCAAATATTTTTTTTCTCTTGACGATTTCTACAAAAAAATGATTTAAACCCTTTGGATGCTATGATGTTTTTCAAAATCCGGGCGAGGATTGCTACCAATTATAATTGTCGATAAATAAAAATATTGTATTTTTTTAGACACTCACCTCTCTAATTATTGATTTCACTCGCAAAATCGGAATATTATGAAAACATGTTTCGTAATTATTTTATCGTTTTGAATAGATAATGAGGCAATTAAATATTCGGCACTACATGTACTGTTAAAAGTAATTGACATATCTCTTTCTCGCTCTATCATACGGCAATCGTGCGAAATGCACGATCTGCGCACAGTTTTGATTTTTACCAGCTATTGGGAACAATCGGTTACCGACATCAAAATATTATTTTAAATGCATTCGATTGCGTTGGCTATCAACACGTGCTCCCCATAACATTGTGAAAATAATTCCTCATTTGTATTAAAATTTATTATTCGTTTATTTTAATTTCTGAAATCGCAGAAGCATTTTCTGAAGTGTTTTTTGTAAAAATAATACGATAGTTATCACTTTTAAACCTACCCAGTCCCAGTCACAAAACATATATCAATCCGGTTATATTACACAACAATAAAACTAAATAGATAAAATATGTTTCGTGCCACAGGTGCAGTAGTATCCAAATTAACTTAACATTTCAGGCATCAAAAGCAAAACGACGATATCGTCGTTACCATTCCTGGCCATTATCAAAAACAAGATATATCGTTGCGTAGCATCCAAAGGGTAAGATATGATCCGGTCTGATTTATTCTGTAAATAATTCAATTTCATCTGTGATCAATTCATTGACGCAATTATTGGCAATATTCCACCCTACTTAATATTCTGTCTAAATGTCACCCAATTATTAATAAGTATTAGATATTGTTTGTATTATTTTTTTCTAAATTTCTTACCCTGTAACATAAATAAATATTCCAGTTAGAAGCCACTGTTTTCATAAATAGTTTGATATTATATAATCCAGTTATTTACTTATTATTTCGTAATCCTGTGAATGAAATAGAATGTCATTTTTTTTCCACTACACATTTTTCAAGAAAAAAATTGACAATATTTGAAAGTTATTGCGAGTCATTTTATCTTTATTATTTGCGACATCAAATTTTTTGTTTGTTAGGTGTTATTTTGTGTATACGTAAACTTTGAGACTGCAATAAAAAATATTCTTTTTGAGGAAAATTGATCAACCGACTCATTCCAAAGTATCTTTGCAGGTGACATTTTTTTAGAAGACTGTAATTTATAAATTTGAATTTTATGTGAGGTGAAAGGAGGAAAGCTTATTTATATATTCGATTATCCTTCTTTAGCATGTTTATTTTATATAATTAATAAAATATTAACAAAATTATAAACGCTCTTTATTTACGTGTCCTGAAACTACCTCGCCCAATTTAATTCAATTCAATCCACCACTTCAACAGTTGATAATGTATATCGATTCACACTTTGAGGGGCTGAAAATTAAAAGAATTCAGGTAACCGAGTTGACTAAATCGACTTCAAAATTAAATATATAATTATAAAAACTACAATATCGTTTTCAACATTCTGTAAGTAGGGTCTGGTTTCCAAATGATTCATTATTCCTATTGGTGGCGCTTTTAGCAGTGGACTGTAATTTTGAAGGTGATGGTTGACTATGAATCTAGGGGGGGGGGCTTATACAGTATGCCAAATACTGACCTTTGATGTTGGGAGGGCTGGCGTGCACTGGAAATGGTTTGGTGTTCACGCACTGGTAAACGGACGATATATTGTGAGGTTGATGAATGATGATGATAAGTTCAGGATGGATGCGACGTTCACTCAAACCGTAACAGACTTAGTGCAACGAAGTTTGAACAGATGTTTTGAGTTAACTTTTGGATCACTAACGCGATACGGCTTGTAGGTAGCGATGGTAAAGTTATAACAAACTTGCTCACGTCCGCTTGCTGCTTATCACTTGAGCTAACTGCCTTATTCGCTATCATGATCGTATTATGACCTATTATTGCTCGTCGTCTGGTCTTGTGACAATAATAAATAAGGGGAGGGGGAAGAAATAGGTGGGTACTAAGGATGAATGCGACCACAATTTGGCTCAATCACCTAGAAAATGTTAATACATATTTATTAGTATGGGGTTGTTGGTCTTGCCAAAAAAGTCAAATTAAATATGTTATGAAAACCATATTTTATACACATGTCCAAAGAGTGTGTGTTCTAATGTTAGGAATAAAATCCTTATACCTTTTTATACAAATCCATTACATGGTTGTATCCTGTTGCACACATAAATATGTAGCTGACTATTTGTGTTGTGCAGATTACATACTCACATACTATTTTTTAAATATGTCTTATGTACCACATAATTCATCACTCAAATAATCTGTTGCAAAATTTTTTTTTAAATTCAAATCATTTACTACAAAATAAGAAAACACCAACATAAGATAACATAATATTTCAATAGAACAACATAATAACAAATTCAACAATATTTTACAGATAATAAAATTTATCTACACATGTCTATTAGCTACTATCATAATCACTATAATACATCTAAATTGAGTATTATGTATAAAAACCATCACCTCAATACTGCAACTAGATAACTTGATTTTCACTGTTTTTGAGATAGCTATTGAATATGATTCTACATTTCCTTCTCTACAAAATGATAAAACTAGGTAAGTCTGAAGTCAATGGGAACTGTATTAATTTTGTGTTTGAAAGTATTAGATAACTTTAAAACCATAAATGCATTAAATAAATAAAATAATATATCTAAAATATTTTTTTCATACAATTGAACATTATTTAATTGTACCCAATTAGATGAGCACAATTTTTTATTTTAAATAATAATTACAGCCTAGATTTATGTTAATCAAGTATGTTAAGTTTAAATTTCATTTTCCCCAACAATGACCAAATCAGAGTTATCTAGTTGTAGTATTGAGGAGACAAATTAAATAAAGTTAATTAACGATAGTATCGTCCGCTTAAGTCAAAACCAAACCCTGGCTTAAGTACAATAAATATTATGGTATTTCCTCGTACAATTTAAATTCTCTTCATTATAGGTATGTATATTGTGTATTGTCTACAAATTGATATTATGCTATAGTGTATTATAAGTTATTTGGTTTCTGATTTAGTAATGACAGTCGCAGTTCTTTTTTATTAACTTTTCCCATGGCGTTGCGAGGTATTCTGAAAAATGACAAAAGAACAAAATAATAAAATTGATTGCCGCACGTTTCCTTAAATTAGTTTTTAATATCTATATTATTTTGGTAGGAAGTTATTTAGATATAGTCATCAATCAGCATATCGCTAGATGTTGTGATTGAAATTTCTTGTTTTGAGGGGTAATGTAAATAGTTGATTTTCGTTTCTCGAGATTCTTTTTGGGCATTTCATGAAATCGTCAATGAGAGATTTTTACCAGGAATATATAAAAAAATATTGATTCAGAAGTCAGGTTTGAATTTCACAAAAAAAAATTGGAAGAGCTAAAAAAGGAAATTCTTAAAAGAAAAGTTGAAACTCAAGAATTTTGCGTATATTTGGGAGCTAAAACTGAACAATCGATAAACTTTGTGTATGTACATAACAGCCCACAATGGCCGCGCGGTTTAAGCGTTGGCCTATAGCATCGTGGGTACCAGGTTCAAATCCTGAGTCTGACAAGTACCTACACATGTTGTTTTCTAATTTGTGTATGAGTCAGAGTATGTACCTAATAGGTTGAGCAAATGGCTGATATCCATTTCTCATAAAAACAACAGATGCCCATATGATCTTCAAAAAAAAAATGTACATAATGCCATTATTATGCCCTATCTTTTCTCATCCTAGAAATCAATATTTCATAATCATATAAAATATAATTAAATCATAAAAGCATCGTCCATCCATCTGTGAATAAAGTTATACATATTTTGGAACATCAGATGTCCATAGTTATAAGACATTTTTTAAATTATTCTTTTGTAGATGTGTGTAGTATACTTCTTATTTGGCAGCACAGCTGTTGTGTCAGCAGTAGATGGCCATTAGATATAATTAGCATTTTATTTAAATGTGGTAATTAAATAGTAATGAAATGTTCCGCGGTGAATGAGTTAATAACTATATATTTAGTAAAATATATACTAAATATATTATACGTGGGTGGGTTTAAGAAATTTTGACTCACTTTGGTATTAGGAATAACATGGTGGGAACTTGGTATTTTGGCACAAACTGAACTCCCCAATCTTGAAGTTCTTTCAATGTAAGGGATGCATCTTTTTTCAATTCAATTACAGCAGCAACCTGTTGAAAACAAAAGATAGTTTAAACCCAACATAATGATAGTTAAAAATACATTATATTATATCGAGTGCTTAAAGTCAGACAACGTTATGTACAAAAAAGTGTTTTTTTTTTTTTTTTGAGATAACGTTATTTTACATTTACGGCTACATGATAGTCAAACAACGTTATGTCAATCTTTTCTAATTTCTTATTAAATCGTCAGTAAAGTTTAACGCTAACTACATAAGTTACCCTTGTTTTCATATTTTTTAAAAACTATCCCTATAAATTTTAACATCATCATAAGCAAGATAAATGTACAATACACAATACATTATAAAATATTAACATTAGGTTTTAAATAAACATTTCCCTTGTTGAGTTACAAGAATCTAAAATAACGATTTTTGGCTCTCCTGTAAAGTTGCACTTTTGTAGATAGTGTTGTTTGACACTAAGACCTCGATATAATTGCACCATTTGAGGCATCAATTTACAAAAACCGCTAAGTCCACAATTCAATTTTAGTGGTAAATTACGTTTTTGTGTGACTAGCGTAGCTGGTTGGTTTTAATGTTAGTTTCTTCTTTTTATCATATTTTATTTTTAAATTAGAACATGCCCATTTCTATTAGCTGATTTTGCATTTCTATTAGCCATTTTTGCAATAGGTAAATGAAAAATAAAATTTGGCATCAACATTTATAAAAATATCACTTTAAATAATCAGTTTTTTGGTCGTTGGGTTTTTGAAATTTTTTTCTTACTGATTTTGGCGCATTTTAGACGTTATGTATCATTACCAGGGAACACAAAATTGATGGAAACTGGCTTACCCTTCTGGGTGTGGTATATATAACAAGCTAAATATCTTGAGTTAGGAAAACTATGGGATAAACTTAAACGCGTGTTAAAGAATATACTACTTTCAATAGTTAATAATATGCATTTTAGATTGTCATGTTAATTTAACATGCTTTCAATCTTTGGGAACAGTTGATGGTTTTTTTTTACTAGGGTTTTATGGGGGTCAGGCCATAAACTACCCTGCTTCAGAACATTGGTCCATGGCGATTGCTTTTACATTTCTATTTATTAATCTGTTCTGTGATCATTACATATTGTGTGAAATTGTCTGGCGGCTCTCGTGGTGCAGTGGGTAAGGCACTGGCTTTCCGCCCGAGAGTTCTGGGTTCGATCCCGGTGAGGACACAATATTTATGTGTTTTTCTCAAAGCCTGGGTGTTTGTGATTGTTCAAAATTACTAATACCACCTTGTACGAAAAAGCAAGGACATGGTTATAAATGGAATACAGGTTTCACTAATTTGACACTGAATAAAAACAAATGGTGCCAGATTACTGGAATGTATGGAAAATATCAAAATGCATAATATTATCAAGTTTTATGGGTAGTAAGCAAAACATAAGGTTTTCCTATTCTTGAGTTGCTGGATATGATTACCCACCTCACCCCTGCTTTAGTGCAATTTTACTGTAAATTCTAATCGTAAACAGATTCTTTTCTACTTCTACTGTATATGTACTGAGATTCTACTGTGAATAGGTACATTTTGTTAATATTCATGAAAAAAACTGCAACATAAAGATGATCTGAAAAGAATAACATATTATAAACGACTTAAATTTAACAGCATTCACAATTTTCATGCGTAAGGTATATTTGACGGTGGCAATAGTGAAATAGAATCTCGACAGTTTATTGTAACTGATGAACACTAACGTTTTCTCCCCACGTATGATCTGGTAAGCCAAGCACTGCAGCGTCAGAGATGGCCGGATGTCCCAGAACGAGTGTCTCCACATCCAAAGCGGAGATCTTGTAGCCGCCCGATTTGATTATGTCCACAGACGTCCTGCCGAGAATTCTCACTTTACCCTCATCCAGCATCGCCGTGTCACCTGAAAATATATTAATTTAGTCAGCATTTACAGGGTACTTACTATCATAAAATATATGAGGCGTCTAATTCCAAAAACCGATAAGTCCACATTTGGTCAAAATCGAGAAAAAAATACGCACGTATTCTTTGTATAATTTTACACAATATGTATTAATCTATAAATTCCAAAATGCGACATAACCCTACGAAAAAAAATATTTTAAGTCTCGATTTATTACAAAAAGCACCAAGTCCGTGTTTCATATTTAAAGCTTGGTTGATTTCGCGCGTGTTTAAGTCAACCAATAAGGGAACGTTCAATATTGAAAAGGGCGTCTCCCATGCTGTAGCATCTGGTAAACTCATGACAGTGCCACGGAAATATGTGCCTTATGCGGAATAAATTAAAAAGTGAGGTACAAGTAGCGCTATGTCCAATTTTATTTTGCCTATATTTATTACATTTAAGAGTTTATAGGCTGAAAAAAATTGCCATTTGGTTCTATTTTCGACATAGAATACAACGGAAAAAATAATCTCACGTTAAAACAAATAATTGAAGCTTGAAACATTAAAACGTTGTATCCCGAAAATATTGAATTGTGGACTTGAAGCTTTTTGTAATTAGACGCCTCATATATTATATTTTACATCATAGCAAAATACAGAACACAAAATGTTGCAGTTTCTCCAAAATTACGAGTCATTTGCAAACTGATAGAAAGTTTACCAAATAAATTTTACTATGTATGTAATGTGACAATTAATGCACGTATTTATAAAAGACTAATTTTTAAATTTCTTATAACCTACACACCTGTTTTAAACCAGCCATCTGAAGTGAATTCCTCCTTTGTTTGTTCAGGTCTTTTCCAGTATCGAGAGAAAACGCCAGGCCCTTTAACGAAGAGCTCACCAGACAAATTTTCCTTTTTATTTACATTAGGTTCATATGTGATTGAACACTGAAATATAAAAGTTCATTTTAATAAATATCAGTATAAAAATATGACCTGCGATGTCGGAGTCATAAGGAGTAGACTGACTTATTGTTAAATCTGAGTCGATTAGCAGGGTCAGATTTGGAGATGCAGTCGAATTTTTTTTAAACGGTTCCACAGGTTATAACAGTACCGTACAGAATCTAGGATTTTAGGTTTGGTATTTTTGATTCTGTTTCTGATCCCAGGATTGATGGAAATATGAAATATTGCCTAAAAATCGTCATATTAATTTCATCAATACCACAAAGAAAAACAATATTATTTTTAAATAGCTGACGTATATTATAGTCAGATTCTAGCATTCTGGAGGGCACTAAATACCATACCATTAACAGGGATTTTTAGAGGTGTCATGTGATGTCCATATTATGCTCCAAATGAGATGAACTAACAAGATAAAATAAATAATATATAAATAATAATAATAATAATACATAATAATAAATAAATATATAAAACTATAATATAATAAAAAATAATAAATAAAATGAATTTACATATTTTTATAGTGATATTTTCGACCACTAGCTTTCTATGAAAGCCAACCCTGATAACTCTCGATTTTTCTGGACATTTTGAATTCTGGAATTTCACGATTAATAATAATAGAGTGGGAGATTGGTATTGCCAACACTCATTACGCCATCTATGGACCTAATTTTCTATCTTTTTATATACAAGAGAACCTCGATTATCCAGGCTAATTACTGGGGATAAAGATAATCCTGATAATCTAGAAATAATGAAAACGTCTATTTTACTTACAGAATAGACCATTTTGAAAGAATTACCTTTGATTCGGGCGGAGTTGTTGGTGCTTCTTCAGTAAATAAATTCTTCACTTTATCATAAGAGTCTGCAGAATGGAATTGCAGTTTCGATAGGTTAATCTGAAATTGAAAAGACAGTTAGATGAAACTTGAAAACATTAAGTAAAATTTTCAACTGTAATAAATATGGTGAGCCCAGAAAAAAATTATCATTATAAAGCGTTATTAAACCTGAAGACTTGCTGATGGAGTGTTCAGAGTGACGAGAGGTTTAACTCCTTGCAACGGGTCCACACTGGATATGCGGACAGATACTCCGGGCAAAGGAATACCGACGGCTCCTGGAGTTCGTTCTTTCATTGGCTCATACGGATTACTCAGTGCCATGCCAATTTCTGTCATACCATACCTGCAATTTTATCATGATAAGTAATGAACATTATAGGACTACTACAATTAAGTACAAAATATAGGGAATGGTTTAAATATTTGGTCAGGTGGCCATAGGAACCAACAGCATAGACAACTGAACTGTTTAGACTAGTGTTTCCCAACGTGGAAATCGTTAATATTTGGTATATTTTTTTGTTAAAAAACACATTGATATTGCAACCATGACTTTCCGAGAAAATTACTGTTGCCATTCCCATCATAATATTAGTTGAATGTTTAGTGCTGTAAATGATTTGTTACTGAAAAAAAGAAATTCTTTTGATATCATAAACTGTGGAGATTTAAGATTAAAATTGACCAAATTAGTACCTCACATAAAAATTCTTTGCAGCTCACATCAAGCAGCTCACAAGGATCGCACTAATTTTCTTCTGAGTTGTACATCTAATATATGTACTTAATATACATAGGTACTTACTTACGAAAGTTAAATTAAAAATAGTATTGCCTATGTGCATTTTTTTTTGAAGCAATTCATTTTTTTTTCAGAATTTGTTAGTTAACTATGCAATTTTGATAGGGGGGGGGGCATGGAAATTTTTGAAGCGTTGAAGCGAGACAGGGCACAAATAAGGTTGGGAAACACTGGTTTAGACGAATCCGGAGCTTCATAATTTAATGGGTAGGGCTCCAGGTTTGATTACTGGTAAAGTCATAATACATTTTTTCAAATCTTAGATGTTTCTGTGATTGCTTCATGGGCCATTACAGATATTGTTCTATGAATTATAATTCAAACTACTGTATAATACTTTTAAATCAAAGGATGAATACAATACACAAGGGTTTCTCTTGTAATATATTATTGTGAATAGTAAAAATAACTGAAATAATCAAGCTTGTTCAGTGGTGGTTCATTGATAAATTAATTGCTTCAAATGTATAACTGTTGCGCATCGGCCACAACGATTACTGAGGCTGCAATACAAGATATGTACACCAGTTTCACCACTTCACCAAGCATGTAGATTTGCATTCTTCATTGTGGAGGACGATTCTAACACGATGAGAACCATATTATGTATTTTTGATGGATTTTTATAAGTTAAAGGCAAGAAAACAAAATATTGCTTTTGAAGATCATAATTTGTGAACCATACCGTTCTAAAAGTCGGTGTCCTGAAATATCTTCCCACTGCTGAAAGATGGGAGTCGGCAACGGAGCTGAACCTGATATCATGAGTCGCATTCTGCTCTTCAGGACACTCCTGAATTTAAAAAAATAAATGCTGTATGTATATCTAATGTTTGAGACTTTCAGTTATTTTGTTATTGTAATAAATTTTTAGATTGTCACAAAATGTGACCGCATGTAAACTGTATATATGTATATCATTCACAATTGCTTTTTGTACCCCATCGAAAACTGAATGATAATAATAACAATTATTTAATTCAATCTTTATTATAATGGAAAGAAGAAATAATTTGATAAATGTTATGCAAAACTAAAATGTCATAAATTTTATATATCTATTTATATTTCTGTTTATTTATCCTATATTCAGAGGTTTTTTTTTGATGGCAAACAAATTATTAAAAGTTAGCATAGAATCGTCTGTTTTTTACAGGGCTTTGAAGCGGAACTGAACCGAAAACTGGAAAAACCGTTATTTTAGTCGAAACGAAAACCAGAACCGAACCGGAAAAAAAATATCAGTTTTTTAGGTTCGGTACATGTTTAAACACATATGTTCACATGATTTTACTCCCCACTTCAGTTGTAATGAGGCATCTCAAGATAATTCTCATAATTTATAATATGTTATTTAAAAAATCTATGACTACGGCCGTGCGGTGCAGCATAACTATTGGTTTCGGAGCATGGCGCCGGCTATCATACAAGTACCTACCATAAAATGTTCTAAATTATGGTAGAAAATAAGTTTTTAATGCAAATAAAAACATTTAAAAATTAATCACTCAGAGCTGAAAGGAAAACCGAAAACTGGAAAAACCATTATTTTTTTCAGAACGAAAACCGGAACCGAACTGATATATTTTTTTTACTTGAACCAGAACGAAAACTGAAACAACAAAAAAAATAACGGTTCGAAGCCCTGGGTTTTTAAACAAACTATATCATAATAATATTTAACAGTTTTGTTTTTTGACTCGCATCGAAATTAGATCACAACATTCTGGGACTACTTACTATTGTGAAACGATTTACAAGACTCATCCTGTATTCGTCAGGGATAATAATAATTAAAAACTCTATGTTTGCACTCGAAAAAGACAGCATTCTAATGAATGTTGTCCCAGAATGAAGATAATGAAAAAAAAAAAACAGCGAATAAACAACAAATTGGTACATGAAAAATTAGGATTAAAGAAACCAGATTGTATCGTACATTTGACAGCTATATGTTTTCTCACTGCGGGATTTCGAGAATAGTGTATAGCCTTAAATATTTCACTAGTATTGACTATTTAGTGAATATAATTTTAGTGCCTTAGGCCTATGTACTTACTTGATATATTCTTTGTGTCTGTTATTGGTAGCAAACACCTTCTCGTACTCTTGGATAAGTTTTGAATACATGGTAGGCACTCCCATCAGAATGGAAACTCGGTGACTATCCCTCTTCTTCATTCCTAAAAGATGTGACCAGATCTGGTCAAAAATAGTCGTAAAACATTTGCAGCTTAAGAAATACAATTACATACTGAGAGAATTTCAATGATAACATAAACTAGATCATGTTACAGATTAATTTAACTATCATTTAATTGAGTCAGCATCTATTTCGTAGAATTCCATTTTATATATGAATTCTACAGGTTATTTTTTAGGTCGATAGCTATTTCGGTTATAACACCATTATCAAACCTATTAAGACCAGTGTTGCTAACTTTCATTCACAAAATTATGCCACAATTATTAACATTGTCTTTACAAGAGCAAATATCGAAGATGAATTAATTAAAAATTAGAAATTTCGTCATATAAGAAATATTTATTTACCTTATAAGATATATACATAATATTATAAGGTAGGTACAATAGAGCAGCGTGTTGATTTTCAGGCAAATCTGGTATAATATTCTAGCTTTTTTATGAGAAGTTTTAAGCTGTTTGCGGTGTCAAAAAATGCTAGATGTAACGCCATACGCCAGATACAAAATTCACATCTACATGTCTATTAAAAAATACTAGATCTGATAACAATACCGTTAAGGCTATACCTCAGCTGAGGCACGGTCTAAAAAGATTGTGGCTAGGCGATGCGGGGATTGCGGGTGCAAAATATAATCTGTCATATAAATCCAACATGCGTCCATTTAATGTTCTGTTTATTGTTCTATTAGTAACAAAAATAATATATTCATTGACATGTTTTCTTTTTAAAGTAAATGGGTAACGTTTTTAGTCATCTTTACATGATTTAAGAATTAATACCCCCGTCGCCATCACGAAACAAATTGACGTATTCACACCTCGACGTTTGTTCTCAGACTGCCAGCGAGTCCAAAATTTCGTCGCGCCTATAGTTGAAAATTATTTGCTGTTTCACTGAAGTATCGCCTTAAGTTGGCAATACTGAACCATTATCAATATATAAGTCTAGATAGTGGTGTTACAGACGAAACAACTGTTGACTTAAAAAAAAAACCTATAGAATTAATATAATTAAAAAATGTAGCATTCTTCACATTATTTATTTTTAATTGGCTCTACAATTCGATACAGATCTTAGTTACCTCATGAATAGGTTTATTAACAGCTTTTTGAACGAGAAATGGATATTAGCCTCTTGTTCAATCCATCAACATGTGAATTAGTGAGACCACGGATTCGAAATATACATTCTTGAAAAAATCCTTTAAAATATCTTGGACTGAGTGCAATTTGAACACACTTCTTTCGCTTATCAGCCTATATAACCAGTAAGCTGCTGATTAAACTATTCATCTACAAATTGAATGCACACGTAGCCCGAGTGAAACTTACAGTGCTAGGACTGAATGCAGGCAGCATTCTGATTATAGCGCCTGCGGTCAAACCGGCGGCCACACTGTTTATTTGACCGTGCACGTGATGTAGCGGTAAAACGTGCAAAAGGACATCTGAGCTTCGGTATTGCCAGGCGTCGTGCAATGAAGCAACTTGGGCAGACAGCTGACGGAAGCCATAGACAACACCTGCAATTATAATTGGGTTTCAGTAAGGTGTTCTCCTACGAGAAGAGTTATAATAATATGAAAGTAGTTTTATTATACACCACCTTTTGGTTTTGAGGTGGTGCCACTTGTGTACAAAATTAGAGCATCGCTGCCTGCGTAGAATTTTCCATCGGGTAAGCCGTCAAGATTTACTTCGTTATCGGTGGCTGCACATTCTTAAAAATAAAACAATAACATTATTTTCATAATCAAGCCATGCAAAGGTATACTTTATCCAATAAATTTGGACTCTAGCCTAGATAGAAGGAGTCTTATATGCATTCTGTATTAGGATTTTTGAATAGGTTGTATCAGAAACAAGTTCTTTATTTTTCTTCTTCTATTGGCAACCCCGATTACAAAATGGCAGCTTGCATTCTGATTTGAAGTTTGTTGTATTGTTTACATAACTAACATACGTATTTTTCGGCATTATATTCACAAAGGAGTATCTTTCCATAGTTATTTGAAGCTGAATTTTATAATAAAATGTCTGCTTTGATACAGCAATGTGTATGATGGGCAGTGTTGCCATATTTTTCTATGCTGATTATAGTACAAAGGCGTAAAAATTATAGTATTTCTGAAAAATATATAGTACAGGAACATTTTTCGTCTTTAATCCTTTAAAATTATAGTATTTTGGTATATTTGGCGTAAAATTATAGTATTTAACATTTTCCGCGATATCAAAATTATAGTATTGTTCTATAATTATAGTACGGTTGGCATCACTGATTATGGGTGAAATGTCAAATTGAAGTTGAATTTAACTATGCACTATATGAAACTATTAATTTTAATACTTAATACTAAAAAAAATATTTTGGCAATATCTGCTATATAATCATGTATGTAATTAATTAACTAATTGGGTGAATTCGAAATATAATAGAATGTCATAGTAGAAGTCGATGATAGTATGTCATAAAATATTAATAAAAATATACATTAGACCAGTGCTCCGTAACCTTTTCCCGCCCACGGTACACCAAACGTTTCCCAGAATTCCACGGCACACCACAAGTTAAATATACATAACATATGAGGAAGAACTAAATTTATATTTATTTCCATGTATGTGTATTATCAATATATATGTATTTACTTATTTAATCAATATAACATAATTATTATACAATAATAACTAATTAATGTGATACCAAAGCTTTGTTTCAACGAACATAAAAAAATTATATTTCGCTTGATATTTGAAAGAGCAACCAGAAGTTCTTGTTAAGATACTTCAAGCACGACTGCTTATCATTTATAATTAGAAAATGAATTGAAAAACTTTGCTGACATAGATATGTCTGCTGAACTGCAATAGCTTTGTCAGAAATCCGAGGTTATTCTTTATTAATCGAAATCCAGAAAACATCCAATGGAACATCGGCGAAGTTCAGTTTTAGTGCCATGTCGTTCCTCAATTCAACAAATTCTTCTTTAATTTGTAGGGAAAGCGCTTCCATAGAATTTTCGGCGTCGGTTGCAAAAAGATGTCAAATCCAGTTATACTCTGTATTGATTGTATGAATGTAATGATCAAATTTCTTTTGCAGCAAAGTTAAATGTTTTTGAGCCAGATCCAAAATTAATTGCTTGTTTTTAATCGTGGTTTGGTAGGTCTTTTGATATATTTGTAGAGATCTTTGTCTTAACTCCTTCAGGCTAACGTTTGAGTTTATTTTTGAATCCTTTTAATTTAACAGAGCTAATACAAATAATACATACAGATTTAATACAATGCACCGAGGCACATTTAGCATTGTCTCGCGGCACACCAATTGCGGAGCACTGCATTAGACAATGCTTCATACAGTCAAACGTTAGACATACCTGAATTATGAGTGAGTGTATCGAGTAATGCTGCCGATCTAAGCGTGTCTGGTAATGTAATAACTGGTGCTCCGCCATTTTCTGATTTTGGAAGGTTGCCCAACAATTGTTCATCGCAAATTACAAGTGCAGCACCACTGTCCTGCAGAAAATATTCCAGTAAAGGTGGCGGGTGCTGAGGACTTAATGGTACAGCTGAAAATTAAGAAAAGAATATAATTTTAGCCGACTCACGATTTAGTATAATGAGTATAAAATAATTACAAGATAAAAAGAACTTTTTATATACGTTTTTAAATTTTTTGTTGAATCATATAAACTTGACTTGACTAGCTTAAACAATCAAAAAAAATTGTACTTGATAGAAATACTGAATAAATATACTGAAATGTCATTTTGACACTTCATATTGATTTCCATAGTAACGCATGTATATATTAATAATAGTTTTACTTTTTACGGATTTCTTCCGAAATAACTTTTCATACAAAACAGAATTAACTGAAAATGAATTCAATTCTACTTAAAGTTGGCTAAAGGTATTAAAAAAATGCATTGGCATCGTGTTCCGATATATTCTAGAAATTTCAAATGTCTAACTAGTCGGGAAGTTAGTTAAAAAATCGATTGCAAGATTTGTACCGGACAAACAACCACCGGACAAATAAGAATACGAGCTAAGAAAAACGTTGTAAAAAAACAAATACGTATGACTGACAAAGCTTAGTATGCACCATTTATAGCGGATATTGACAGCCTACCTTCACCCTTTGCCACTGATGTTTGGATGTCAATAGCTGAATAGACTTTCAAAATTGCACATTTGAAATTGTTTTCCATAGTTCATGTTAATTTTTCATTTGTTGATTTTGTAACTTTTCATATATATTTATGACTAAAGTACTCTTTCAGTAATCTGCCACCCACCAGACAAGTGTCGAATTAGTGAAAACGGCGGATCATAGTGCATAAATAAAAAATATTGTAAAAATTAAGACAGGTATTCCGTAAAAATAGTTTTTATAGAGAAATTTGTACTAGCAACTTTTATGATCAAAATCAATTATGTATTAAATTATACATATTAATTATAAAGTAAGTTTATTAACTACATCCATAATATTAAACAGTAAATCACTAATTGTTTAGTGTTGTTTGTTTTTTTCTGAATATTGTTGGAAGATTGTGTCATTTCGTAATTTATGCAACATGATGAATGTGTTGACGGTTGCATTATTTTCCTCTGCCCATTTAATGGTAACGCGTCAGTCCCAGCTAGTGCATCTTCTGATTTGACTGTATGAGCTGCGGTCGGTTGACAATTATTGCCTTCATCCTCAGAATCCAAGCCTCTTGATGTATTTATGAGCTCGTCTTCAGTCGGAAGTAGCGCATACCCCTCAGAACTTTCTGCTATACATTCTTCTAAAACATTTCGCGTTAGGTCTGAGTTTTCAGTCGCCCTCTGAATCGATTCTTCTAATGCAGGGGTTCCCAACCCCGTGCCCGCGGAACGATTCGTATGTGCCCGCCACTATTCGACAGAGACAGAATTTTCACGCTAGCCTGACACACGCAGAAAACCCGAAGTGAACGAACGCCACGAACTGAGCCGATGAACGCCGAAGCATGTGACAGTAGTCACGTGCTCGTACCGTCCTGATTGCTTCGGCGATCATCGGCTCAGTTCGGGTTTTCGGCGTGTACAAGGAGTGATGTGCAAATAGCATTCCCCGCCTGGAACCGCGTTTTTGTCATTGTGATTGCGATTGCTGCCCCGTTTGGGTCGCGACAGTTAGCTAGGAGACATCTTCGTCTGACGAAACACGAATTAGGAGTTTTGATATTCCTTCTATATAGTTCTAAAATGAGTGGACCGAGTAAAAGACAACGAACCTATAATTTTAACACTGACTGGGAGGAATCATATTGTTTCTTGAATGCGAAAGATAAATGCGTCTGTTTGTTGTGTGGTAGTAGTATTGCAGTGCCGAAAAAAACATAATGTTGAATGACACTTTCAGGCAATTCATGCCACTTTTGATGTGAATTATCCACTTAAATCGGAAGTAAGAAAGAAAAAAATATGTCAACTAAAATCAAGTCTAACTGCACAACAGACTGTTTTCACTAGACATGTGGAAAATTCTAAAAAGGCCACCATTGCTTCTTTCAAAATTTCTCACATGCTCGCAAAAATGAAGAAACCTTTCATTGATGGTGAGTTGTTTAAAAAACTATTTTTGACTGATGCCGATTGTTTGTTTGATGGATTTTCTAACAAACGTGAGATTGTCTCAGCAATACAAGACTTACAGTTGTCAAATAACACCGTCACAAGAAGAATACATGCAATTTCAACAGACATATAAACTCAGTTAAAGACTGCCTTGGAAATATGTGACTGGTTCTCGCTACAATTTGACGAGTCAACAGATCAGACACCGCACAGTTAGCAGTTATGGTGAGAATGGTATTTAGTAACTTCACAGTAAAAGAGGATATGTTGCAAATATTACCTATGAAAGGACAGACAAAAGGTGAGGATATTTATAATACATTCAGAACATACGCCAAGTCAATAAATATGCCTTTGCACAAGCTGTCTGCGATAACCACCGATGGGGCACCAGCAATGGTAGGTAAAAACAAAGGATTTATTGCCCTCTGCAAGAAGGATGAATCATTTTCAAACTTTATGTCCTACCACTGTATTATCCACCAGGAAGCTCTGTGTTGTAAAATATTTCCATTTGAACACGTTATGAAAATAGTTACAAAAATAATCAATTCTATTCGAACAGCTCCTTTGCAACACCGACTTTTCAAGGCCCTGTTAGAAGATACTGAAGATAAAAAACATGATCTTATTCTGCATACTGAAGTACGTTGCCTCAGTAAAGGAAAGGTTCTTACAAGATTTGTGAGTTTAATTGAAGAAATAAAAACATTTATAAACGATTAAAAGGAAAATTATGATGAACTAGCTGACTCTCGCTGGCTGATTGATTTGGGATTTCTCACAGACATCATGGAAAAATTGAATTCTTTAAATTTGGAGTTGCAGGGGAAAGACAAAAACATAGCTGAAATGATAAGCTCTGTAAAGTCATTTAAAGCTAAATTGGATTTGTTAGTTATATCACATCTGCAGATCAATTCTCTCGTGCATTTCCCACATATGAATAAAATGCTAGGTAACAATGAATTAAACGGGTCATTATTTATTAAGCATCTTCAAGTGTTAAAAAAACAATTTAAAGAGAGATTTTTGCAGTTTACAGATATCGAGCCAATTGTTTCCTTCTGTATCAATCCTTTTACTTGCCAAATAAATGTAATGGAAATGGCCACATGTATTGCAGATTTTGTTCAAGGTAAGACAGAAGAACTAGAGTTAGAAATTTTGGAGCTTAAGAATGATATTTTGCTTAAATCCTTAATATCAGAGGACTTTTGGAATACAGTGGATAGAGAAAAGTTCCCATTTTTGAAAAAAGCGGCATATAAAATTGAATCATTTTTCGGTTTGACATATTTATGCGAATCATTGTTTTCAAACATGAACTTAATAAAATCAAGATATAGATCTCGACTCACCGATGAGCATCTTTATGATTGTTTACTAACAGGATTATCGTCATACTCTCCTAATTATGAGGCACTGGCCAATGATATGCAATGCCAAAGATCACATTGACATATTGATATTCTATTTGTTTATAAAATGTTTTCTTTGTATTTGTGTTTTTTGTTTACTTTGTTTACGTTTTGTAAATACATTTCTCTGTGTGTATGCAATTTGAATAATAGTTTTATTATTTTGAAACATTTTTGTTTATTATTTATTAATAAATTATGAATATAAGAAAATAAATTATGGGAAAATGAGAAGTTATGGAAGGAGTTTGTCGATTAAAAATAGGTGGTGCCCGCCACCCTACCGATATTTTAGAATGTGCTCTAGAGTACAAAAAGGTTGGGAAACCCTGTTCTAATGGAACTAACTCTTCCGGTTCCCAGTTTTCACCATCTTAATTCATGGAGGGTCACAGTTTTTTTTACGATTAAATTATTGCTCGTCCCGGTAGGTTGTTCCATGCTTCAGCTACATTAAATACGACGGTGGACAGCTGATATAGACACGCGGCGGACTACTGAGTTTTACATACGAATACCGGCGGAGTACTGAGAGAGTACTGTATAATAATTATTATTGACACAAAAAGATTGAATAAAATATTTTTAATTGTTAATAGTTTAGTGTCCCATGATTTTGAAGGTTGTATCCACAAATGGAGCATAATCTTCTCATTATCGTGTAGAAAATAATATAGAGTTGGTCATTCAACCGTGAAAGTATGTAAAGAATTTAAATACTAAAGATTATATTACTCACCAATATTACCACTCATCCAAATTGCCCATTGTGTAAGAATGTGTGATGAATCTCCAGGACAGAGATAGGCAACTGTCAATTGGTTTTTTCCACCTATGAAAAATAAAGATTTATATTATATTTAGAGTTCATTGACATTGCCTGCCACTACAATTTGTACTATCGATATAATCTCAATATTACAAGAGACAGATAAAATCGTAAAGCTGTTCATACAGATCTCTAGATAAAATTATTACTAAGCAATGCTGCAAATTTAATGACACTTGATTTTTGATGCGATAAAAAGTGACATGATTTACTCGTAAACCAAAAAAATAAAGTATCGGCAGCGGTTGAGATCGAATCCGAGACGTTCCGATTAACAGGCTTCTACACTACCAACTATACTATTCCGGCCATCCCGAGATTGATAGTTTTTATAACTACCATTGTCATTCAGATTTAATTATTAAAGATTAAATCACTGATACCTAAAAAATAACAAAAACATACCTAGGGATCTCTTGCATGGGTTTATTATTACAACACAATAAAGGGCACAATACACAATTTTTCGCCGCGAGGCCCGTCGGTTTCATGGTGTAATGGTTAGCACTCTGAACATCAAAATCAATGAAGCGATCTTAGTGAAAATCTTGGTGAAATATGTTTTCTTACTACTTATATGATTTTCAGGTAAATATATTTTAAGATTGCAGAAAATGATATTGTATTCAGGTTTTTTGAAAAATAGGAAAATTACTTTCTGATTAAATATTTTATTTCAATTAAAAATACAAATTACACTTCCTTGCAACACTTAAAAAAAATATGTGCTATATAGGTGGTACAGTAGAACCTCGATATAACAGATTAATGTGGGTGAGGGACAACGTTCCCTCTAATTTTTCTATTGTGTGTGGAGATCAACAACGGATCTGAGCAGTGGCGTAACTAGGGTTGGTATCACCCTCCAGTGACGAGCCGTCCCTCGGTGCGGTAAATTTACACCCCCCCCCCCCCCCCCTCCTCCCACAAACACACATTTACATTTTTTCATTAAAACTTATTTTTTAAAGTATTTATTAATTTCAATGATTTGGATGGATATAGTGATCCCGCTCAACGTAAAATCGCACTTGCGTGCTCGTGTTAGTCGCACTTGACCTTCGCTTTCCGAGAAATGAGACGAAGAATTGTGCATGTAATAGTTTCGTGCATTCGAGCAAAACTAAAATCTGGCAAAGGAAACTTTCTTTTACAATATTTTTGTGTGAGGTCTATGCGGGGGATGAAAACATGTGTGCGGACACATTACACACCTTACAGGGTATATTGGTGAGGGGGTGTCCATTAAAGCCGAAAGTCCGATATATAAAAACACAAATCAAATTATGTTTATTTGTCTTCGGATGATAATATATTCAGACACATCTGTTGTGGAGTGACATTGATGTTCGATGTCGACGAGCTTGCTTTCAGTAATCCTGCTTTGAAAAAAGAATCAAGTTTTGTTTGCACTTTTGAAGTGCTGTTTCTTTATAATCAACTCTCTAAAATTGCGAAAATATGGGTAATATACAGTATAACCCCTATTTTACGTTTTTTAAGGGACTGATAAAAAAAAACCTAATTGAAGGGAAAATGTAAAAGGGGGGTATTGAAAAAAAGAACATTTAAATTTTATGTTTCTAAAAAAATAACGTTTTATTAAAAAACAACATTCAATTTAAATTTTTATTGAAATTTTTTATTAAAAAAATCATGTATATTAGTTTGTTGCATTTTTGTTTTTTTGTTATGTAATTCTCACCTTACGCCGTTCGAATGTCACGATCCAATCATTGTCAAACGCGCGTAACTCGCATATTTTGAATATTTCCGACGTAAATCGCGGGAAATAAAAACGTAAATGCGGGTATTAAATGTACTGAAATACATCGGGACTGAAAAAATTACACGCAATTGCCGGGAAAACATGAATTCCGGGCACGTAAAAACGAGTTTATACTGTAGTTGAATTTCATTATCTGGCGAATAGCCAATAAATGTTATTAGATTATCATGCGCAGAACATTGTTTACAAGCGGTGACACTTGGATTTAAACATGTATGTTTTACCGGATATTTGTCCATTATATTCGAAGTCCGTTATATCGAGGTTCTACTGTACTTATAATCTATATATAGGAGAATATGAGAGCAAAACAAAATCTCTTTTGTTCTCTAATTTGTGTGAATCATTGATTTTATTCAATCCAAATTTACATTGTTTTATTTAAAAATATGTGACAGCCTGTTTGAATTCAGATATTTCATATTTACCTACTGCTTTGCTAATCTCATTCGCTAGCCCCCTGGCAGTATTAAACAGGCCTTTGTAAGTATATTCTCCATGTGGATCTTGTATGGCGATCCTGTCTTCAAATATGGCGGCTAACTTGAAACCTGGTACAACACCACCTGAAATAAAGGTATTTTTTTTTAAAATAATTCAGCTAACACAAAATGTAGAATCGAGCGCGGCTGCCAATTGAATATACGCATTCAGTTAGGATGCGATCATCACATAAGTAAAAGTATTTCATTATATTATTTATTCGTTTAATAGGTATTTGGAATAGGAATGTTGACTTTGCTTAACAAATAAGTAGGGAAAAGTACAAGTTAATACAGTAAATTCATGTAATGTTTCCAAATAATTTTTATAAGTACTACCTACATATTTCGTTTTATTTTAATTAAGCAAGAATGGATTCCATTAAATGAAATATCTACTTATCAGTAAATATTAATAACAATAGATAATTTCATAAAATTGGCATATAACGCCATTAATTTGTCATATTGGAACATTCAAAATATGGCTGAAAATAATGTATTTTTCATTGAAAAAAAAATGAATTAATTTTCTAAAAATCATTCGTTTGAATAGGTAATCAATCATTAACAGTGAAAGCAACATAGTTTTGTTGGTTGGATATGATAAGTTTTTTGAATGGATCATGGAATGGTTTTGTATTGAGTAAATAAGACATAATGTGAAAAGATACTTGTATTTCGTTTACTGAACTCGTGAGATTCGACTTACCAGATTCAATTTCGGCATTGAATTTATCTGTCACCGCCTTAACATTTGTTGAATTTCCCGATAACAGTCTTGTTGACAACCTTTTAGCTGCCCGTTGAAAACGAAAGGAATACATTAGGAAAACAATATTTCGAGCTGAATCGACTAATTCCCACGCGAACAATTTATATCAACGAATTTACACTTCAATTTTAAATTCTTATCAGCCAAATTGACCAAAAAGTCAAACCATGTCAAATGTCAACAGTGTTGCATCTTTTTCTATGTTGATTATAGTACAAATGCATACAAATTATAGTATTTCTGATAAATATATAGTACAGGAACATTTTTCGTCTTGAATCCTTTAAAATTATAGTGTTTTGGTATATTTGGCGTAAAATTATAGTATTTTACATTTTTTGCGGTATTAAAATTATAGTACAGTTGGCATAACTGAATGTCAAACTCAAATGATAACATTGTCGATTGTTAAATGAAGTTCCAGATTGCCAGACAAAATAATAATAGTAAATAATAAATAGAAATCAAATAGGAAGAGTTATAAATTTTATTTATTCGAAGTTTATAATTCATAATAATATATTATGTAATCGTAATCATCTATGAGGAAGAGTTTATAATAATCGCAATTGTTTGAATATTTGAATGCTCGATACCGAAACGTCAAACAATCGCAGCGTTCCATATTGAACTTTGTAAGATAATAACTTAATTCCCTTCTGAAATCTGGGCGTCGCGAATAATTCGCTGACCGAATTACCAATTATCATAAAGTCATACCTACCATCAATTAATAAGATAGGTAATAATTTTATTATGATGTACCTAGGTATTAGGTACCTAGTTTTTTTAGACATTGTCTATGGTAAAGATAACTGGACTCAGTGATGCCAACCGTACATAAATAGTGCAATACTATAATTTTAATTCTGCGAAAAATGTTATTAATTACTATAATTTTACGCCAAATATACCAAAATACTATAATTATAAAGGATTCAAGACGGAAAATGTTCTTGTACTCTATATTTTTCAGAAATACTATAATTTTAACGCCTTTGTATTATAATCAGCGTAGAAAAATATGGCAACACTGTAACTGGTAACACCAATCAATAATCATCAATCTACACTTTTCGAAGATGGACGCTGTATGAAGCGATGGTTGACATTAGCCAAAATATAACCTTACTTATATCATTATTATAAATTGAAAAAGTATTACTACAATCATGCCTCCAACTATACAAAATGAAGTCGCTGAAAAGCGACCGGTGCGAGAAGGAGAACGAAGGTAACAATGAAATCGTATTTGGTGAAAGTTTTTGTATTTTTATTACTGTTACTTGTTATTCATTGATTCATTCAATACTTGCAGATCGGATCTAATATGCCGTGTTAAATACAGCAACACACTTCCTGATATCCCATTTGATCTGAAATTTATAACATATCCCTTCGAATCGACGAGATTCATACAATATAACCCGACTTCGTTGGAAAGAAATTATCGGTACGAAGTACTAACCGAACATGATTTGGGGGTGAACATAGACCTGATCAGCATGGACTTGTACACGGGAGACGGCGGCCAACTGGATCCTGCTGACGAGAAACTCCTCGAAGAAGACATTCTCACTCCGCAAGATTCCAAGAGGTCACGACATCATGCCAAGAGTGTGTCTTGGTTGAGGAGGTCTGAATATATTTCCACTGAGCAAACTCGATTCCAGCCGCAAACCATGGAAAAGGTTTGTACAATATAAACAAAACCATTGCTTTCTTAGGGTGCGGACCACAGCACTGTTTAATAAATAGCAATCTAAAAGCCATCGCCATGGACCAAAGTTCTGCCGCAAAATAGTTAATGGCCTAATCGCCATAAGACCCAAATAAAAAAAAATGCGTCGATTGTTCCTGAAGATTGAAAGGACGTGACAAAACTAAAATGCATATTATTAACTATTGAAAATAGCATATTCTGTAACCCTTTAAATGCGGGGAGGTATTAGAATGGTGGTACTCGGCAGGCCACAAATTTCAGTCAATTTAAAATGAGTTTATAAGAAATTAAAAATATTTCTTTTTATGTTTCTTTTATAAATCCTAATTTTCAGTTAGCGAATTAGGTCCTTGTAAAGTGATGTTTAGAGCCTACACACACACACAGCCACCGAACGCGACCACAGCTCGGCCAACAGTGGCCGCGTTCGGCGACTGTGTGTGCGGAGGCTCTTATTGTGTCGAATTAAATAAACAACGCTTTGCGAAAGTCGACATGTACCTAACAAAAGTTGGGGCACAGTGAAAACTCCTCATGTATTTTTATTCTGTAAGTATATAGACCATGGTTTCAGATGTATTATAATGGCATTCGGTTATAAACTTAAAATTTATTCCGTTTTTACACTCGGTTCCGCACATTTTTGCTGACTACATACTGTTCGTTCAAATGTAGGTATATGGGCGGTATATGGCATACAATTCAAAAAGTAAATGATAACTTTTGATTCTTTTATGCAGGTCGAATGATGTTTTAAAGATTATAAGGAGGTTCTGTGCACTTGCATGGTGTTAGAGCAGCCGCCATTAATTTCAAGACGACAATAGTGATATTGATAATTTATAGAATGGGTGTGATGAACGATTGTGTTTAAAAATTTGTGATGAAATGTGATAATGGATAGAGGGGGATTAAAAATACAAGAAGTGTCAATCATTAATCGACAGGGTCTTTTACGAGGGCCCCTTTTTTATTTTTCAGATACTGTGTCCAAGTAATGTCAATGGTTTACTGTATATCTGTGTATGTAGGGATTGCAATACCAGTATTTCAAAACCGGTATTCCAGTATTTATCAATACCGAAATACCGGTTTTAAAAATCCAAAATACCGGAATTTTCGGTATTAAGAAAGCACACTCGTTTACGTTTTTGAAAATGAATTATAAGTTATGTGCTGCTAAAATGCCAACATATTGAGTGAATCCAACAGAGGTGAAAAAATAGTAATACAAATTTCATCAAATATATTAATTATATAAGTAATTGTCGCGATGAATTATCATAATATTATTTCGAAATAGAAAACATCCGTGACAAAAATGTTCGATTATTCTATTATTATTGATGACTGTACAAGCATTGAATTTAAGAAGTTTTTCGTGCAGCCGGACTTATTTGCACTTGATGAACTTTTGAGGGCTTCAAATAATCAATATATTCAAATTATTTGTAAAAAATCACTAGTTCTACAATTATGATCAATACATATTTTTAAATGTCAACAAAATAAATGTAGGTATGTAGGTTTTTGCTATAAAATAGTATTTCAAAAAGATTTTAATAGCTATATTTATTGATAAGCACCTACTTCTGTTTTTTTAACCCTTAACACTCGAATGCCGCCATATCGGCGGCATTAGAAGTTTCCCGTGTTACTCGAGTGCCGCCGTAGCGGCGGCACGCCTATAAAGTAATTTTTTGTAATATTTTCAGCAATTTTTATAATGCGATTTCAATCAAGTTAGAATGAATAATAATAGGTTATTACATTTATCTGAGAAAGAAGTCGGCAAAAGAATACTGCGTGCGTAATTTCTACATAGTATTTTTATCTTAATCTTCTCTTTTTTTATTCGTAGGTTTTTTTGTCATATAAATTTTATTTATTGAACATTCCCAGACTAGAGTGAACTGAAGTTGTTTGTCACGCATGATTTTGAAGTGTGTTTATTTATTTTTATTGGTTCTCGCTTGCGCAGGGGCGTCTCGTATAGTTTACAGTTTTATATTTGAATAGACTGTTTTTGATGACAATACTTACTATTATATTATGCCGATTCAGAACCTTACAAATATAATGTGAAATACTCTAATGAGTCAAATGAAAATTATTACGTATCGATTTATTATTTTTTGAGAAATCTTTTGATAATGTGTACCGCACTGGGAATGAGTTGTTATGAGCCCGAAACTAATATCGAAAATTTACGAGACAGTTGCTTATATTACAAGTGTGTTTGAAGGCAAATCATTTGGATCATATTTACAGTCATAACTATATGTATGGACGATTTACACTTTATAGCCACTTCTCTACATACCGCTATTTCATTACGATTCTGTGATAAGCCAGGATTACATATTGGAGATTGCTTTGTGAAATACCACACAATGAAGAATTATAAATAAACTAAAAATAAGTACAGTATATTCATTATAAATCTATTTTATAGAAATAAAAAAAAAAAATTTTTTACATTTTTTTCACCTATTAAATGTTTTATATTGAAATTATGCTTTTTATGGAAAAAAGTCTCGAGTGGGTGGTATGTACCTATAAAAAAAATTTCGAGTGGAAAAGGTTAATGTTTAAGAAATACCGGTATTCAATAATAAATACCGAAAAACTGGTATTGACATTTTCATTCGGTATTGCAATCCCTACGTGTATGGCGTGAAAATGTTGGTAAGTCTAGATATTATGATAAATTTTACTTTGTTGAGAATTCACAAGCATTTTACTAAAATTTAAAATTACCCAAAATCATATAATCTGATTTACCCCAAAATACCAACCTTACAAAGAGCTGCTTGAGAATTGATGTTTTTAGACTCATCAACATATTCACGCCATATATCCTTTGAAAAACATCATTAAAGGTTCCCCGACAGTGATTTATGAATAATAATCCTGAACACATAATAATGATTTATGTATTTTATAGGTTGAAGCCAAGGTCGGTTATAATGTCAAGAAGAGTCTGGGTGAAGAAACCCTCTATATGGATCGCGAGAGTCAAATGAAGGCCATCGACAAGACATTTGAAGATGCCAAGATCACCATAGACAAGCACTACAGCAAACCGGGGGTGGTGCCAGTTGAAGTAATGCCCGTCTTCCCCGATTTTATGACGTGGCGCTATCCTTGCGCTCAAGTCATCTTCGATTCGGATCCCGCTCCTCAGGATAAGCCGATTCCTGCACAGATTGAACAGATGTCGCAAGCTATGATCAGGTCCAGACGCATTCTTACATTATAGTTGCTATACTGTTATAGATTATGTCTATAATGTAAAAGCATCCGTGGATTATTTAATAATAGCGTTCCCATAATTTTTCTATTGTATTAAATCGCCGGTAAAAAGTCGGATTTGAAATTTTGTCATTTTCGGATTATTACGTAAAAGTTATTTGAACACTTTAAACATTTATACCACAATCACAGTTTTTTTTGTTTGTTTGAAAAATTTCGAGATACTCAAGTTAAAAATGACGGATCTACCGAGAGTGTCCGAATAACAATGTCGGTTCTTACCAACCGACATTGTTGGCTGGGCGTGGGTGAGCAAGATGCGTCGGATCTGACAGTTGCTGCTATGTTCACCAGACAGACGGATGTTTTTATAAACATTTAGAAAAGTTTCTATAACCCGTATTTTTATTCATTATGGCAAGCAATAGGTCACAAAGGATATTTGATGAAACATCTTTGATTGCTCGTACTGAAAAATAGCATTTTGCAGATCCGACTTTTTTAATAGGGACCGACGAAATGGTGTTTCAGCAAAGAAAAACATTGTTGGTTCAATAGAAAAGCAAAGTTGAAAGAACAAGCTGACATAATATGCTCCGCCAATTTTTATGATTTTGAATAAATAAAAATTTTTTATATCCCCAATTTACATCTTGAATTCTAATTTGTAGCGTTCGCTCAATAGTAAATGCATTTCAAATTGATTGCGAAATATAAACACTATATTATATCAGCGACGGTTAAATTAATATAATATTGTTCTTTTCAGAGGTGTCATGGATGAGAGCGGTGAGCAATTCGTAGCTTACTTCCTGCCGACGGACGAGACACTAACGCAGCGTAAACTTGACGTGCTGGAAGGAATTCCTTACAATGATGAAGAGAATTACGAGTACAAGATGGCGAGAGAGTACAACTGGAATGTCAAGAGCAAAGCATCCAAGGGCTACGAAGAAAACTACTTCTTTGTAAGCAATTTTGTTTATTTTCCCACTTTACCAGTTTTTTTTAGTCCACATACTTATGCTAAAGATTGAAATAAAAATTTACATATTCTATGTATAATTTCACACAATATGTAATGATCTATAACCCACAAAAACCATCAAAAACATGCGGATAATAGAACATTTATATTATCCTGAATTTTTTAACATTCTAGGTCGTTCGTGAAGGTGCAGTATATTATAATGAACTGGAAACCCGTGTCCGTTTGAGCAAGAGAAGGCAGCGTGCCGGATTGGGGCCGGGTGGTCCCGGAGGTACCAGGCTGGTGGTGCGTCATCGGCCCCTCGCCTTACAGGAGCACCGCATGCAGCGACTCCGAGAGAGGCAGCTCGAGCCGCCACAGGAGGTTCGTTTTTCTTCTCTCTTTTTCTTTCAATCGAAGTTATATTATTTACTTATCTTGGATTTTCAAACATAATGTATCATAATAATATCAATATAAAAATAATTTGGAGAGGCCTATGTAGAAATATATCCGGCAATATCTGCTTGTAAACTATTAAGTGCCAAAATATGCACATAGCAGGTGCTGCGGTATCAATTGCTGACCGGTTCTATAGTATATTTTATTTTGCAGGATGAAGAGGAGGAAGTTGAAGATGAAGATGAACCAATGGATACTGCTGAAACACAAAGGTTTGTTTAAAATATAAGTCTTTTTCGAAGTTATACTTCTTTTGGCGCGTTTGGTAAAACAGATCAGAGTGTATTTTTGGCGTGTGACAAAGTTGCGTGCGCCTATGTAACACAATTTATTATTATGATTATATTCATTTCGGTCTAGAGGGTACATGCGCATAGTGTCATTTAGTTAGTCGTTCCAATATTTCTACACTGTTAATTTATATTCATAAAACTTCATTTATATTGGAGTGTATATTTATTTTCATTGTAAAGATTGTGTATCAAGATTTGAGGCTATATTTATGTAAGTATTATTTATGAGTAAAATTATATATCAATAAATAAATAAATTTTGTGAATATTGAATCGATTATAACCGCTGTATGGCAAAGATGAGTTTTGGTCCAATACAATAATTAAATTACAATGTGCTATATGAGACACATGAATCGCGTACGTTTTCATCAACCTAATCCACTGTAATATTAATAGACTTAGGTAACGGCTTATTTTGTTTTGTTACGCTAAAAAAGTATAAATTCTAACCTGCGTACGTAAGTACACACACCGATTTTATCGTTATCATAGAATGAAAACAGTAAGTTGTGTGTAGGTCCGGATGAATCCAGCAATTACATCAGGAGGAGCAATTGGACTGTATGAAATGGGGGTGTATTGTTACCATAAGGAAAATGGGTGGGGAGACAGGAATAATGTACAAACAATGGACTAGCAGTGACCTTGAAGATGAAGTGGCATATGGCGATCGTATGCCTGAGATGTGCACTCGAACTATAACTTGTTATCTTTAATATTACCTAAAGTTTGCACCATGTCTTAAATTTATTTGAACTTTCAGGAATTCTCGAAGCAAATCAAGATCTAGGTCTCGATCCCCAGCCGGTTCCAAAACCGCTGGATCTCCTCGCGGATCTCGCGAAAACTCAGGCTCCAGAAGAGGTTCAGGCTCCGAGGCCGGATCAAGAGCTAGCTCTCGCGCCAAAACCGGGTCACGATCACGGTCGCGCTCGGGGTCTCGGAAAGGATCAAGAAATGGCTCGCGGGCCAGCTCCAAATCAAGATCCAGATCGCGCTCCGGTTCTGGATCCAGAGCCGCATCAGGATCCCGAGCGAGCTCCAGAAGGTCTGGTTCAGGCTCACGTTCGAGGTCCGTTTCACGATCTAAATCAAGATCTAGATCGAGATCAAAATCAAAGTCACGGTCGCGGTCTAAATCCGGATCCAGATCCCGGTCACGTTCCAGGTCCAAATCCAAGTCGAGAAGTGGCTCTGAAAGATCCAGAAGTCGATCTGGCAGCGGGTCCAGACAGGTAAGATAATACAACAGTTAATTATTTTTTTTAAAGTATATCTTTGTTAGCCACGGTAACGTGAAATCGCCTGAAGGAGAAGAAAGTGAATTTAAAGTACCAGAGCATCATTCTATGCAGCGAGGTATTTGACTAGTCGAATGCAACAAGTCTGACGTATACTGAGTATGTCAATGCAATTGGCGTTATTGTCAAGTGTGTTTTGAGGTTAGTTTCAGTTGCGCTGAAACCGGTTTTCTTGTTTATTTTCAAAGAAACACTTTCATAATAGAGATTATAAGATGGCCGACCGTTCTCTCCACTGATATTTACTTTTAACAGGTGTGCCTGTAAGAGTGTAAATGTATCCGGCCCACATAAATATGAAGGAGGTATAAGAATCTGAAAAAATAAAGACAAATTTTAAATATAGAAGATGTGAAACAATAATATTCCAGTCAGATCAATGAATTAATAATAACACAAGTGCTCATTATTTATTACATACATCTTTCATCAATGTACGAAGATTATTTCCTAGTCCTAAAAAAACACATAAGAATTTATCTTTAATTTAGAGGCCATCCATGGACTGAAACTGTATGCGGTTTAGATCCGTGTGCCATACTACACTTATGATTTTTGTTCATGAAAATATATTTTCACTAAATTTCTAAGTGTAAGTGTATGGTATAAACGGATACGATCAGATGCTTATAATATAGTTTGTGAAAATATATTTCCATGAACAGAAAAGATAAGCTTAGTATGGCACACGGTTCTCAACCGCATACGGTTTCAGTCCATGGATGGCCTATTAGTTTTATGTATGTACATCCTTGTGATTTTTTTCATCTTCAACAGGTTTCAAATGGTCAATATCTTAAGGTTGTACCTCAGTTGAGGCACGGTCTAAAAAGATCGTGGCTAGGCGATGCGCGGATTGCGGGTTGCGGGTGCAAATGACGCATGCCAAACGAAATATAATTTGTCATATAAATCCAACATACGTCCATTTTATTGTTCTATTAGTAACAATAATACTATATTCATTAACATGTTTTCTTTTTAAAGTAAATGGGTAACGTTTTTAGTCATCTTTACACGGTTTAAGAATTAATACGCCCGTCGCCATCACGAAACAAATTGACGTGTTTCCAGCTCGACGTTCTCTCTCAGAATGCGAGCGAGTCCAAAATTTCGTCGCGCCTATAGTTGAAAATTATTTGCCGTTTCACTGATGTATCACCTTAATGATCATTATTAAATCTTTCATTTATAGAGTCTTCCATTTTAAAATCTCGATTAATGTATTCGTTCAGTATATCCACCCATTCTCCGGCTTATAAAGCGTTGCAAACTTACTGTATGCCCGACTTGCACATCCAAATTCATCTCGACTGCAACACATTGAATATGTCGATGTAATTTTATTGGTATTCACAAAACCATGTAACTAAATGTACCGCCGTATGATTGCAACCTTTTAGTTTGAAAAAAAACACCTGGTGTCACATGCAATAAATTTCACCTGACATGCAGCGCAAGTATAATCCCAAAATGTCACACATCGTAATTCATTTTGGCTTGCCTTGTGACGTCACTGTCCTGGCATGGCCTCGTCTATGCGCACGGAAGAAATTTGCATATTGCTCGCGGCTTTGATTCATGACTATCCCAGTCGAGACGATTTTCACTGTGTGCGATTGGGCTAATAATTTACTGCTGCAGCGTGGTGAGGTGACACACATTTATTTTTATTTTCCAGGGATCCCAGCGCGGCTCCAGAAGTGGTTCAGCGTCGTCAAGATCTTCAGCAAAGAGCGGTTCTGGTTCTGAATAAATATTTTCATGTATTCAACAAACGTATTAAATTTAATTAAAACAAATCACTTCATAATGATATTACTTTGTGTTTAACATTTTTATGTTGTGTATTTTATGTATGTATGAATTTAAAATGCTTACGGCAGAGCGATTCTTAATAGTGAACACAGTAACACGTTTCCGTTATTATCATTGCTCCAAATTAACACGCAAACAATTCCATAAACAAGGCAGTTATCTGAAATAATTGGTAACACAGTGATAATTCGTAACACGGCGAAAATTGATGTTGGTACGTATGTCGTGTGAAATACCTCTCTTTTTTGCGGAGCTCGAACAAGTTTGTGTGTGCTCATGTATTTCGTTGGCTCTTCTAACCGAAGCGAAATATTGTGTACAAACATCAAACAATAATCGAACATAACCTACAATATTTGACAGCATTAGGTAGAATTAATTTTCAAAATAGTCACAACTCAATATATTATAATTTATGTACTCTATCTCGCTCTAAAACAGCATGGTCATGAGAGGCCGTGTTAAAAGATAGTACGTTTCATGGTTAACTTCCCATGATAACTAACTGCCTGAATACACAAAGTGATATGTTAACAGGTTCACTGCCAATCACGCGTTCGTGCGGAGTGGGGGGGCGTGCGCGGGGTGCCGATCTCACACTTACGCGTGTTGTTAGTATGAAACTCCTATAAGTTAGTATTCCGTTGGCAACGGTCGCAGTGTCTTGTTTGTTCGTTGGCACTGCGCTTGAACATTGTGAAATCTCATACCTCGTGGATTTTTTGTTTTACTTTTTTATTGTACATATTTTATGATTATCAGTTATAAACGTGTTTTTATTATTTTCCCATTTTCCAACACATTTAGTATTTATAAATCATAAAATATTTGACTAAAAGCATAACCAATCAACCTAGAAGCGATTTCGCATGAAAAACAAAATCGGCATTTCCCACTCTTCATCCTCATCAGAGAGGCAGAGCTTTTGGAGTTAAGTGATACGCCTCTATGATGTGTTATGGGTGCAAAATTTTTACATATACGTAGATATTTGATAATACTAGCATATTTATCATAAATTTATCACATTTATTACCAGACAGGTATATTTTAATAAGGTAGACTGTTGATATTGTACATAGTTTTTCGATAACATTCACTCGATGGTAAAGTTATTAATGCAGTCAGGAGGGCCGGGCCGCTGTTAACCAACCTTATTTTTAATGTTTCATATTCTTAGATTTCGTACATAACACACCACGCTGGCCAGACGGGTTTGGTGTGTGGTTTTTCTGTCTAGGTGATACGCCTGAATAATGTCTTTAAAAGTGACCTCCCACTCCTAGTGGTATGGAGAGGTGCATGCTGGGCATAACGTGAAAGGACAAAAAGAGGAATGAGTGGATAAGGGAACAGACAAAGGTTTGCCATGTCATAGGGTTTACTGAGAACCTCAAATGGAAATGGGCTGGACACATAACTCGAAGAAAGGACAAATTTAGTTATTCAGTGGTATCCAAGAGGTACTAAACGTCCGCAAGGTAGACTTAGGGCCGCTGGATCAATGAAATGATAAAGTTCTGCGGAAGTACGTGGTAACGCAACACACAGGACCGAGAGAAGTAGAATCAGCTTGGAGAGGCCTTCGTCCAGCAGCGGATAGATTCAGTTTGATGACGACTGAGATAATTAAGGCTTGGAATACATCATCGTATGTTTTATCACAATTTTTCACAGTTTAGTTTAATTTCAGAGTTAATGTTACATTTGAATAGATCTGCAGAGTTGGCAAATGAAGATCAATTTACCAGGCAGAAGATGCAAAAGAAAATTATGAAAGAATGTTACTCAAGCTTTGGATGGACATTAAATTTAATACATTTCTTTTGCAAAATAAGTGTGACCCCCGCCGAGAATATAACCTACACTTTCTACATTGTTATTTTTCGTGTCCGGAAATTTGTGCGTATGCAGTTGACCGTATCACGGATCTCTGTGAGTTATTATATTGGAAATAGATGGCCGTATAATATTGAGATCAAATTCATGTCTAAATAACGCAATAAAAACCACCAGAATATAAAGAAAAGACAGAATAGATAGGTAAGTAAATTAGAAATAGGATATCATATATATTACTATCACATCGCATACTCTTGTACAAGAGGTTGGTAAGCAGTTGAAATGGCAATGGACTGCATATGTTGCTCGGTGAGTAGACAACCGCTGGACAAATACCGTTATACATTGGTACCCAAGGGGCACTAAATACCAACCCATAAAGTTCGGTAGATTTACGTGGCAGCAAAAAACTAGAGACCGAGAAGAGTGGAGGGAACAAGGAGAGGCCTTCATCCAGCAGCGGATCAAAGTTGGTGATAATGATATTTATATTGTAAAATACTGGTAGGTGCTCGTAAGTCTCAAATCGTACCCATCATCAAATTAAAATGTTTTTATTGAATCAAATTGAAACATTACTGTGAAATGCTCCGCGAACGTGTCATTTTTTGATCTTAATGCTATACGGCCATGTCTTTCAGGTAAGAGAGCTCATGATAAACTGTGATACTGCAAAATGTAATACCTCAATGTATAGGTATGTAACTGTTATTTTTATAATGTATCGTCGCTATACGATTGGTTTGTCGAATATCCGTTTTTGTCGAAATCGACCTTTGAATGCAGAATGATTTTTTGTATCTTAATGGACCAGAACCATCCTTTTCTTTAAATTGCTTTGTAATGAAAACAGCATTCATATGCTGTAAAAACAACAATTTAAATACCTTCATGTATTTAAATATAGGATAATCAAATTTGTTTTTCGTCTCCTGAACATTTGACATTTGGTCTATTCGACAAACCGATCCTACAGCGACAGTATGTTAAACTGCCAGCTAATTTTTACTGGGTGGACACTTGTAGGCCAGCTAGTTTTGGAATAAAATAAATTCCTTAAAAAATATGAAATATGAACAGAATGACAAATATTCGTGAAAACTTACCAAATCAACATGTTTCTCGAGGTTATCGTGAATATTTTCACACTTAAATGATAAATATTGTTTAGAAAATATACACAAACAGTTTATTCAGAAGTTACAACGTTTACAAGACCGCATGAGTTAACTCGTCCATGGCCTGACGTGACTTACATGCTTTGATGATAACTCGGTTCTGGCAGTGATCAGGTTGAAAAAAAAAAAAAAAACAAAGGCTTGTAATATTTATTAAAAAATTAATATTCTATAATCTCAATACAAACTTATGAATTTCAAAAATGAATACAATAACAAATGAGACCATTTTATAGCTGCGAATCTGTCAATACTAGATGACAGTTCACTAAAAGCATTTTTATTCATTCATTGCGTTTACATAATATGGCGAAAAATAAGAAATTAACATTACCTTAAAAGTATATTTGTACATAAACTTGATAATCTTAATAGTAAAAATAAGTAATGTATTTGCGATACATTTAACTCTATATAAAAATTATTAAAATTGGACTGCGTTATGCAGTTATATTCTATATAACATTACAACAGGCCAGGAGGCCCAATGACAGTAGTGTATTTAGTAATAGAAGTGAAACAGTCACTAACTACTTTTACTTAACTACTACTTTGAGAAGAATCGCGTAAATATATTGTAACCTCACCGGGATCGAACCCAGAACCCCCAAATGAAAGGCCAGCACCTAACCACGAGGATGATAGATGCTATAATCATACCATGTTGAAAATACGATTCGTAAACACACATCTTTAAAATCCTATAAATTGTATTTTGTTTTTGAAACTGTCCCAGTGTATTAATTGTCCTTCACCTACTTTCATTAATGTTTCGGGGTCGTTGCAGAGACCATTCTCAAGGAATGTGGTAAAAAATCTTAGTACATACTTGACGGCAAAATACACTAGAATGTCAACAATATGAATATGAACAACATCATGGTTTATAGCTTTTTCAGTAAAATCTAAATGTCCTATCTGGAATCTCTGGTGTTAACCTTTAAATATATGATGTTGTCTTTACAACAAAATATATTTTTTGTGTGAATGAAATTGTATTTAAAAGTTTGCAGTTACCTGGAGTAGACAGCAGTGGCGAAGGGTGGAGGTAGGCTGTTAATATCCGATATAAATAGTGCATACTGAACTTTGTCAATTATATCACTGAACTAAGACTACAATTCACAGATGGTGTTGGTTAGTTTTTAAAATTCAATTATACCCTGCGAAAACCAAGCCATAATAGAACATATTGAAAAAATACTCGTCTATAAAATATTAATAATTATGACATTAAATCATACATAATTTTGGATATTTTATAGATATAATAATATTTCTATATATTATGGCTTGATTTAAGCAGGGCTTAACGAATTTTAAAAAACTGACCAACATGTGTAATATATATTCTTAATTCAACGAAAACAAATGAGCATGAATGAAAAAGTGTGCACCATTTTGTCGGATTGCCCAAAGCCTACCAAAACTATTATGGTTTGGTTAGGCAGGGATTAATTGATTTTTTTAAATTGAGCAACTCCATCTGTACATTGTAGTCTTAGTTCAATAAAAACAAATACGTATGACTGACAAAGTTTAATGTGCACTATTTATGTCAAATCGTAACAGCCTACCTCCACCCTTCGCCACTACAATGAGGAATATTCTCTATAAGCCAACTCAAATATTTTTTGATATGTGCATCTTTTGCACTTTACTACATTATACCAGCTGCCTTCATAGTCCAATGAGGCAATAGCCTCTCGGCTCTGGGCTCACAATATATTTATAGGATTTTCTCAAAGCTTCAATTATTACATTGTTGTTGTTATTTCTACTATTGCTACATTATACTTGATAATGGCCTCTGAAATGAGCGTGAAACGCCGAAGGAAGAATTCATTGTGATAACTTAAAAACGAAATGCAATAACATGCAACCCTGAAAGTTTTAAGCAATATATTTAAAATTCATTTAATTGGCACATCTACACATTTAGTGTAATTAATACAAAACACATAAATTCGATTATATAAAGATAAACATTTATTTACTTGTTCTAATTTATTACTAAGGTAAGTTTTAATTCTGAAGCTTTAATTCAAACGATTTTGATTAATAAATAATTATGATGGCTCCCACAAGGGGGGGCTGACAGAGCCTTAGGGGCTCGGGCTCAGCCCGTGCCCGGCGTGGGGGGTTCACCAGATAAATGAGATAAACACACATCTTAAATTTGCTCTAATAGTAAAAAAAGACACCTGCGGTGCAACTTTGCATCGGAGTTAGCACCATTTAAAAATATATGATTGTGCGATGCAATTTTTGGTTGATGCGTATTGATACTCGACAACTCCATAATTCGTTGTGTTAAAAAATCGCTAAAAATACACTGAATTTTATTTGACCTCGAACACCATTTGGAAAACACCACTGTAGAGCGTCAGATCGCCTTTAACCTTAGCGATAGGTAGGGGAACCTGCCAAAAATCCTGGCCTAGGGGCCTGCTTCAGGATGTGGGGGCCATGACATACATATATATATATGTAATAATATATACACGCTTACCTCTATACTATGTGGTAAGGTAATATTTAGTAATGCTTCTTTTCAACCTCTTTGGGTTATTTGTACATAACATTTCGACTGTGTTTAGGAAAAAGGGTGTAACCCTCGATTTTTCGAAAAGTGCTTTTATTAGATATTAACAATGTATACAACTAAATACACATCCTATAAAAAGGAAGTAAGCCGCAAATGCCGAATTATTATCTAAATTCTGGTTTTAATTGAGATTAATTAAGTTTTAATTTAAGGAAAAAAGCATTTACCCTCAATTTTAATGATTTTTCTTTAATAACTTCTTTAATTATTATTAGATCGAAAATATCGTCTTTGTTCTGGCAGAACACACTAACTGGAGAATACTAGTTTTGAGTACTTAGACTTTGAAGTTGTTAAAATGTTTGAAATAATGGTCTATCATGTGAGTTTATTAAGTAATTGTAAAAAGGATGACTTTAAAATAAAGACTGTTTATTTATTAAGAAGGTTTCCAGACGGTAAAGTTTGAAATAAGGAACATTTTGGTACTAACTCAATATTTCGGTTTTTCGAATTAGAGTCTTCTGCCAGAACAGTGACGATATATTACACCAAATCATCATGCACCCAATGTCTGTGCCTATTTTTTAAAAAATATTAAACTAAAATCATTCAAAAAACATTTTTTGCCCCTCCTGTAAAATTTGTTCTGTGAGAGTTACGCCCCTTTTACTAAACATGGTCGAACTTACAATGTGGAGAAAATCAGTCCAATAACAAATTTCTTATAAATTTTCTTAAAATCCCATTAATTTTCATATTAACTTTCATATCACGTCATAGAGTCACTAAAACTCACATTCGATAATAATGTATTTGTTTAAAAAAAAAACTGTAAAAATTGCGTAAAATACAAAATATTTAATCGTTTCCCAGAACAGACTTTTGTTAGTATGCAAAAAAAAAATATTGGTAGGTGTAATCCATTGATATACTACTGAATGAATCATATGCTTCTTAAAATGACGCCTGATTTTCAGCGAGTCGGCCTTTGTTAAAACTTACTGAGTAAGCCCGGTCTAGCTTGCATCTTACTCTAACTAATAGTCAGCGCATGACGACTTGCTCTGTCTGTTTTGCGTTGCAGCACCCTTAGGTTCACTATTCCAAGAACGCAAATTTAGTTTTACAGCCAGGGCAATACGGGTGAAATTCGGGAATCCATGTTAACGGTCTTAACGCATTATACCTACAAGGAAATATTATAAGACGATATTCGTTATATCTTTTGTGGTACGTTTATAAAATGACACTTGTATGGGAACTGCTCATCTAGTAGTATATCAATGGTGTAATCTGTCATTTCAAAGTTTGTTTGAAAATTAGTACAGTATTCCCATAGATCATTTTTTCGCCTCTTTGCTATATGTTTATATTTTTAAGAATATAGAGGGCATTCTCGCAAGAGTGTAGCTAGAATAAAATTTTAGGTAAGACATCAGAAATTTGAAATAGGAAACCATTTACAAAAGGTGGGATATTATTGGATGTTGGCTATTTTTATGCTAGGACAATCATCGCCCCTCTATGTCCCCTATGCTATGGGCTTGCATTTTCGGTATCGTTACAGCGTTCAAATCACACAATTTCTCTAATAAAATATTGTTTATTTCGAAAACCATATTTTTAAGAATTACATACATTAAGTTAGGTTATAAAAAAATAATTATTATTCTGTAAGAGTAATAATTCTGTAAAATTGATAGAAATTTCAAAATAAATGGCAATGATTGATTATCTGTGATGAAGCAATGAAAATTACAGATATGAATAATTTAATTTATATGATGGCATTTTTCACTTATGATTATTTATCACTTGTTTCATTCTCTTCCAAGAACGTTATCAAATGAATGATTCTATCACTCATTCCATATTAAACACAATAAATGCAGGAATTTTTTTCACAGCCAGTAAACATGATAATTAATATTATATTGTTTACACTTAATGTTGCAAGTGATAATATTATTTGTATAATATAATCCAGTATAAATGTTTGAGGCGACAGCCCATTCATAGGTAGCAAAAAACTTGGAAGACCTGATCAATAATTGAACATTAATTTTGATATACTTATGTAGTTCACCATTGTATGCATGTAGTATCAATGAAACCAATATCAAGATAAATCTAAAAACATTTTCCTAATGCTGCAAATTAAAAAATATATATCTAATAAACAGTCAAAACACAATGTTATTACAGCTTTATTGGAAAACCAATAATAAGCATTTCAAATAATACAACCTGTGAAAGTCTACAAACTTTCAAAGTTTAATTTTGGCAAATTTTAAGCGTGCATTTCTATATTTTACAGCACTTACGTATAAAACCATTTTATTTAATTGTCATTGAAATAAATAATGGTAATTAAATACAAATAAAGCCTGAGAAGTCAACAAGATATTAATTTCTCAAAAATAAGAGCAAAATCATTTGAATTGAAAAATAATCACTAGGATCTCATTTAATACAGACTTGCGGAATAGCCTGCTTTGATAGATTAGATTATCTTCACATCAAAGACAACCGCAGACGTCTGTGGAGGTGGTCACAGAATTACTCCGTTTCGTAGAGAGCCTGAAGACTTTCTTCTCGGGAGGTTGGTCGATGGACGGCACGCGGAAGGGTCGCTGGTTGTGGAGCTTATGAGCCAGTGTCATGAAGATGGCGTCTACCGTTTCAATTTCAGAGTCTAGCTGCGCTGATGTCTCAAATAACTTAAACAAAATGCATAAATTAATACATACGTACAATAAAATGTTACAAAAAATAAACCACAAACAAAACAAAAGCATCTCTTAAAACTAAAGTGAACGACAACTTTGCATTTCAGTTCTCATGATAAATCTATAAAGTTGTATGTACTGTCGAACAAGAATTTCTTGTCCATGTGTTAAAACTATAAACTAACAATCCCCTCCAGTAAAGCTAATCGGACTTCCATTTTCAAATGAGGGATGCCCCCAAATTTATCATTTCATTTTATGCGCCAGTGATGAATGGATTTATCAATTTCCATAATTTGAAGCTTTTTATAATAAAAATATGTCTAAAATGATCAAGAGTGATGTTAAAATTATTATTAGTAAATTTTTGGTTTATTGCGAAGAAGAAGAAGAGGAGTCGCATCTAAAAAGAGACCCGATACATTATGTAAACACGCGTTGCCACCATGACAGGTACGTCACTGAGACGTCTTCTATATGTGACTACAGTGACTTCCTGTTATCGCCGATTTCTTGTTGTCGGACAATAGTCACCAATCTGTGAACAGTTTTTCGCATTTAACGATTACTTGAGTCATGATAAAGCTTGCAATATTAAAATACAGTAATTTAATACGAAACTACATCTTTGAAATTTTTTCACTGACAGAAAAGATGATGGTGAATGAGTCATATACGAGGGTGGGTCAATAATTCCTTAGAAAAAAGCATTAAAACAGTTTTTATTTTTGTATTTTTTTTTTATTTCTCAACATAATCTCCTTGGAGCTCAATACACTTGGTTAGACGTTTCTCAATTTTTTTTAAACCGTCAGAAAAATAAGTTTTCGGAAGGTCCTCAAAATAAGCATTTGTCCGATCGATGACTTCTTCATTTGAAAAAAAACGTTGTCCACTTAGCCATTTTTTTAAGTTTGGGAAAAGGAAAAAGTCACTGGGGGCTAAATCTGGCGAATACGGTGGGTGGTCGACCAATTCGAACTTCAATTCTTCAATTTTAGCCATTGATCATAAACATGTGTGAACACGGGCATTGTCCTGATGAAAGAGGATTTTTTTCCTGTTTAAATGAGGCCGTTTTTCTTCAATTTTGTTTTTTAGCTGGTCCAATAAAGATGCATAATAATCCCCTGTTATTGTTTTTCCTTTTTCCAAATAGTCAACGAAAATAATTTCACGTGCATCCCAAAATACAGTAGCCATAACCTTACCAGCTGATTTTACGGTTTTGGCCTTCTTTGGACATGGTTTGCCTTCGCAATCCACTGCTTTGACTGTTCTTTCGTCTCGGGAGTATAGTGGTGTATCCATGTTTCATCTACAGTCAGAAAGCGACGAAAAAATTCATCCGGATTGCGTTGCATGAGCGACAACAGGGCTTTAGAGGCCACCACCCTATTGCGTTTATTGTCGACTGTGAGCAAACGCGGCACCCATCTTGCAGAAATATTTTTCATGCCCAATTTGTCATGTAAAATAGAAATGACGCTACCTTTTGAGATCCCTGTAACCTCAATTATCTCACTCAACTTTAATCTTCGGTCACTTAACACCATATCGTGGATTTTATTGATCATTTCTGGTGTAGTCACCTCTACAGGACGTCCTGAGCGTGGTTCATCCTTTGTTGATGTACGACCACGTTTAAATTCATTTAACCAGTTATAAATAGTTGCAAGTGAAGGAGCAGATATGCCGTGAACTAAATCCAACTCATTTTTTATTTCCTTTGCTGTTAACCCTTTTATATTAAAATGTTTAATAACAGCTCTAAACTCAATTTTCTCCATTTTCCATTTTTCCATTTTCCACAAGCAAATTTTTTTTTTAAATGTACGAGAAACACACAACAACCCGACCAATCTGATTGAAACTTCGCAGCATACTGAATCGGTAGTGCCGCTGCATGAAAACAAACCGCTTACAGTACTAGTCGCGCCACCTGTCGGCTTTTCTAAGGACTTATTGACCCACCCTCGTATATACATATATTTTATTTTTTTTATTTATGTAATAATTTGTATCAACTTAAAATATCAGACTAGATAAGAGTTATTCCACAATTTGAATGTAGCTTTCGGAATTGATATCAGATAAGTAATTAGTATGCAGAATATCACATTTTATTTTTCAATACTGTACAGGTTTTCAAACTTTTTCGTCTCGCGACACCCTTCGTGTCAAAATAATTTTCACGCCACTGTTTTTTCACACAAGTTTTATTAGAATTTTACTGTACATTTTGAATATCATTGGGTTAGTGCACAAATGTATGTTTTGGGAAAATCTACTGAATGCATAATTTGAATACAACTGCAACACTAATAATTATTATTAGTGATAATTCCCATGAATCGTAAACGGATCGACATTTTTTCTACGATTTTTTCTAATGTCAGTTTCTGAGGTTTTTCAAAACAATATTATAATATTTCTGATTATTTATTTACTCATTTTGTCTAGAACAAAACTCACATTGGGTATTGGAAAAAAAAGCTGATACTTACAGGCATGCCGTGATGATCAGCTAGCCGCTGGGCAGTGCAGGTTTTGACTACTTTATTGTTGACCCGGTCACACTGCGTGCCGACTAACACCCGAGGGATATCGCTGTCCATACCTTGGGCGGCGCACTCCGCGACCCAGCCTTCAACTGACTAGATGAAAACGGAGCAAAATTGTAAACAATATTCTGTTAATTAACTATTTCTTTTATTCAACGAATAATTCACAAGATTTAAGAATGTACCATTCTAATTATTGAACATACATAATTGAATAATTGAATGAACACGTTGATTATTATAAATTACTAGCTGATCCGGCAAACGTTATTCTGCCATATAAATTATTTCTAGTGAATATTTTGGTTGTTAAATAAAAAAATAACGAATGTATCGTAAGTGTGTGGGGCTGGGATCTATGACAGAAAGAGAAATAGAGCGCTGTAGACGATGACCGCCGATAAAAACAAAAAAACATCAACCATTCATTTTCTCAATTCAAAATGAGAAATGATGTTCATAATGAATGAAAAACCTGTGACAGGATCTCGTTGTTTAATGTTTATGCAATATCCACCTTGTCCCTTCCAGAAAATTAGCGGATATTGGAGAGCGTCGTATGAACGGTGTGTGTCAGCGATGAACTCCAGATTATTGTTTCTTCTTTGAATCACGATTTCTCGCGTCGATGTGCGGTCGCCAACCATGATTCCAGCAATGTCGTCAACAACATGCGCATTGAATCGACGCACGTGCTCTCCAGCTGGTGTTTTATCAGGATTGATGACAATAGCGTGATTGTCACTTTGCAATTCGTGCATGTGTGCTTTGAAGAATTTCAATAATTCATTGCGCTCATTCAACAGGGCGTGTAGTTCGCCATCGATGCGCCTGGCATTAGGCAAATTGATGCTATTGTAGCCACAACGTGCATCCACATGATTGATGTCATCACCGCCCATGAAGTAGATTTGTAAAAATTTATGTGGTTCGTTTGGCATTGGCAGCAATGAGCCTACTTTGTGGTATACTTGGCCGTTGATTTTGAACGTAGAATGGAATTGTTGACCATTTGCCGCAATATTGTGAACTATTTCTGTTGCTCCGAACGAAGTCATTTGGAAGCATGGATTGAAAGTGCGAATGGACTTCAGGAACAGGTTTGAATCTGGAACCGTGCCGATGAGCAAGCCGTTCAATGGTTCTGGTGGTATCTCAATTTCTGGTAGTTGCACTTTTCCTGATGTGCAACACATCCCGGCTGACTCATGTTTGAATTTGAGCGCATGACAATGGGGACATTCTTTGTCCATAGCACCAATCAGCACTTTCGGATGAGCGGAATATTCAATATCTGGCTCGTACTTGAATGCGTAACGAAGGAACGAAGCGGATGTAAATGTTCGATGTACTTGTTGGCGTTTTCGCTCATTTGCTCTGCGTGTGTTAACTACGAACCGGCGCGCTTGGCTCCGTTCCAATTGTCGTTGTTGATTTCGTTCAGCTCATGCCTCTTGTGATTGGGGTGCACGCAATTGCGACATGCTTACACGCACGTTTTTGTTATCTTGTTGGATTTGTTCGTCTGTTCTTTCTGCTCTACTATTTCGCATGTTTGTTGCTTTACACTTTTTGTTTGTTTGTTTGTAATACACGCACATAAAAATAGATAAATTAAAATAAATCGTACAAAATTTTGCACGCACTGCATTGTGATATGCCGAATGAAATGTCAAAATGACGCGACGCTTCTCTTGAATTCTTCTCGGACGTAGTACCATCTGTCATTCAACAACATAAATAATTTCGTTCTGTTTGAAATACGAACGACGATTAAATTTGTTCATACAAAAATAATAAAATCGCGATTAAATAATGGGAGGGTGGGGGTAGGAGGGTGACAATTTGGGGTTATAGGTATTTTTTTATGCCAAATAATTAAAAAAAATGCAAAAAAAAATTGTCAAAAAAATAAAAGAAAATTTTTCTGGATAGAGATACCCTAATCACCTAGCGGTATGAAATATACTTGTTGACCTATTCTCATACCTAACAAATATATATAAAAAAAATCATAACAATCGGTCGAGCCATTTCGGAGGAGTTCGACCACAAACATCGTGACATGAGATTTTTATATATATAGAGATTAGCAAGTTCAAGTAAGTTACATCATAAAAAATATTGGAGAAATCCACGACGTTGGTTAGTAATTAAAGTAATAGGTATCTACTTTGATTTAATAAACAAAAATCGATTGCCATAATAACTTAATTTAGAGGAGCGCTGATGAGTGGGTATTAAAAGTGACCAATAGTTAAAATTTGTCACAATTAATATGTCACCGCGTAGCATAGAGGTAAATGCGCAGATGGGGCGTAAACCCGGGAGATGCAGGGTTCGTTTCCCTACCGGGGTGGCTTATTTTTTTCAAAAAAGATTTTTTCTATTGGTTATAATATATTTTCTCAGAAAGTGTTTTTCAAAATTATATATGTTCTATATTATATGTATGTTACAATTTCACACAATATGTAATGATCATAGATGCCATATTTTTATAATAGGTACTGATTTTAATACAAAGATGTAAAAATTATAGTATTTTGAAAAATATAGTACCTACAGTCCTACGCAGAACATTTTTCATTTGGATGTCTTTCAAAATTATAGTATGTTTGGCTTATTTCACGTGAAATTATAGTATAACATACATTTTTCGCAGAATTATTCGGTTGGCAACACTGACATGATGTTGAGAAGATGTCCATGGATGGATCTAAGTGCGCTGGCACTTTCGTCAATAAAAACGGCCATTTTGAAACCCGTTTCAGGCGGGCAATGTTCAGGCTATGCATTGCGATGCGTTCATCTAGCAAACGAAAAAAAACCTGAATATGGACAAGGCTGTATGGGTGCAAGAATCTTACACATGTGTGTAGATTATCGATAAAAATCTTGTTTTTGACCAAAATAGAATTTACGATTATTCAACATAGATCAACGCTATAATATTTTTCATTTTTATTGTATAATTATTTATTATTATTTTGCAGAACCTTACATTTTATCTACCAGGATAATTTGGGAAACGCTGGACTGCATTGAATTCATAAAAAAATATAGTTTTTGCAAGTAATGTGTGTTTGATCCATTAGATTGAGGAAATGGTAAACAACGAATCTTTGTAAAAAGTTTGTTAAAACTCAACGCTTGTGGGGCGCATTGTGTTTTTGCTAATTGATTTTCATATGCAAATAACACGTTAATTACAAAATTAATTAAAAGTGTCATAGTCATTGTGTTAAGATATTTCCATAAAAGGCTACGTCTATGTTAATAATGTTGATAAACTTTCAAGTAGATAATATACTTACATTGAAAGAATTAATTTTAGTCATGTCATAAACGATGACAACCGCATGGACATTTCTGTAATAGTGAGGAACCATCGATTTTCGAAACCTCTCTTGACCAGCCGTATCCCATAACTGCAACTGAAAATTATGAACGCAAAATATAATCAACTGTGCACAAATGTTTAAAACACACAAACTTTGTAGAAAATAGGAAGTATGCGACACCAGATTTTTGGATTGCCCGAATAGCTAACTAAACAATAAAACTGACATTTTATTACATCCTATAATTTTCATTATCGGGTAGGAGTTCATTTACCTATGCAAAAGAAACAGTGAATGCCGTACATCATTTTTTTGTACAAAATTTACTCGTCAGATGAATTTATTGTCCTCACATACAATAGAAAAGTTGGAGGATTGTGTGTAATATCTATAAATGGTGGAGTAGTGGCCTGTGAAACCCTAGGTTCGAATCCTGTTGTCAAAAATCACATGTTGCTTTTGATATTTGATCTAGATGTATTGACCCAATGGGTTGTTCGAATGAAATTCACATTTTGGTATTCAAACTTGATAAAGCTCACCCCGTGAGTGAAACACATATAGTAAAAATGACATTTATATATAGTGAATACGGAGTGTAAGCCCATAACCTAATAACAGAATAAATAACGTGTCCGGAAACTTGTACGTATGCAGTTCGCCGCATCACACTTCACCGTGTTAAAAATTCATGTCTAAATAAAACACCGTTCTTGTCAGTTTACACTTTACAGGAAGCCAGCAGCAAACAAATTTTGAAAATATCAGATGTTATACTGGATTATTTGTTAGGTTAGGTTTACATTCTTGAATTCATGAATTTTGCCAAAATCAGCTATGAATATTGAATTAATGTTCAAATAAAATTGGAGACCGTATATTATACGGTCATCTCTTTCTGATAAGAAAGCTCACGGTGAAATGTTTCACGTACAATTAATTTACATGTAACCAATAAATGATAATATCGTAAGAAAAACGTTGAAATATATCAAATTAAATTACTGACTTTCACTTCTTCTTCTCCTACAATGACAGTTTTTTCGTGGAAGTCTACGCCAATAGTTGCGTCAGACTTTGCCAGAAAAGCTCTCCGACAAAATCTGTAAGTCAAGCAAGTTTTACCTACGCTTGAGTCCCCAACGATAATTATTTTTAAAACCTTTTTGGGTACGGTTGCTTTGATATGTTTACGACTACTCAGTTCTCTCCGTAGTTTGTGTATGTCGGATGTCGCAGACATTTCAAAGCAAATTGCGGAACAATAATTTTATTTACTTATGATGCCCTACCACAACATTACAATTTCGACACTTTGACAGACGATTTGTAAATAAATACTTTTCAAAATGGCCACGAATTGAAAATTGCTAATGTTGGTATTGGGAAAGTACCAACCTAATATTTTATTGAAGCAGCGGCATCTTTAGATTACAAGCCTGAGCATATTATCTTTTAGGCTTTTTACACAAGCAACGAGTGGTCCATTGTTTGGCTGTCAAAATCAGATCCAAGATTGCTTGATATATTGATTCGCCCTTTCTCGCTTCAAATTGAATTATAAAAAATTCTAAAATCAAATATATGAACTATCAGTGTTATTTATAAATAATATACATTCCTGTTATGAAAACCTCGTATCTCAAATTTTACGATTCTGGGTTTTTTTATTTATTTTACAGCCAATTTGATGAGGTATTAAGCCATTAAGGTGTCTAACTCGTATGTGGTATTTATTTATAGTTACTTTTATCAGCTGTCAAAGTCAGACTAGTCCTTCACACAAAAACCGGTTGGAAAATCGATTTCCAAAAAATATGTAGGTAGCATTGTTCTATGCATTACATTTGTAGAAAGGTGTTAATGCAAGTGTATTATTTATCATGCACCTAACTCATCAATCCAAATAAAACCATTCCCTGTGTCAAGACAGCTGGAAATATCGATTTGTAATAGCATTTTAAACTTCGTATTTTTATTATCCATTATATATTACATAGTGTAGGAATATACACAATATATGTTTTCTGAAAATAGAACGGCTTGACTGTAATGAATGAAACTGAAATCAAGTAGGTACCTAGGTCAGTGTTGCCAACCGTACTATAATTATAATATTTGTACTATAATTTTGGTCCGCGTACTATGTACGATATAAAATAGGTATAGTACGCCCAAAATACTATAATTTAATATAAAAGTACTATAATTTCGCATTTGCCATTTCGCAACCGAGTCGTCTTCGAAAATTTGGAAATCTGCCTCATTTAAAAATTTTCTTTTCCTAAAAAAATGAGCTGACTATGAAAAATGGGGAACCTGCGGCCCGCGGTGAAATATTTACACATTCTACTAAATTCTCCGTTATTTTTTTTCTGAGAAACAAAAAACCTATACATTTTCAACAGATGACAACGCGTACTATATTTTATCCCCAAATACTATAATTTTGGAGGCTCTGTACTATAATTCCACTTTCAAAATATGGCAACACTGACCTAGGTACTGTCATTTCCCTCCAATTTCGAAAGTGAGAAGCACGCTGTCACTTTTATTTTGGTATGGTTTTTCAACTGGTTTCAGGATGTGGAGGTGGACAATTAACACACCGGAATTGTAATGGAAGCGGCGAGGTTTATTTAAGTTAATATTATATAATAGTTACATTTTTAATAATTTATTTTACGGAGGACGAAATGTGCGTGTTTACTGTTTGGCTGTTTGCAGAGTATTACTCGCCATCTTGTGTTTCGCTTTCAACAAGAGCGTTGTCGAAAAACGGCGACGTTGCAAATATTGTTCAACGGTCATAATCTATGCCTACGGCATTGCCGGCTCTATTGTTATTATTTATTTTCGTAATCAGCCCTTACTATTTGTTGGATTTGATACCGACTCGGGCTTCTCCAGATACACAGAGACATCCCCAAATGGGGACCATTCGGGGGTGTAACATTATCTACGTCATTTGAAATAGGTACATCATACATCGTTGAAAAGTTAATCTTCACATTATCTTATTATATGTACTTATCACGTTTCTTCGTAAATAAACCCTGGAAAGGAAGGAATATATTAAGAAACAATGCCAGTTTTCAACGTTCTTTGTACTGAATGGGCACACAGGCGGCAGTCAGACCACGTTTGTCAATTAGAACGCTAGCGTTCTAAAGTTCTATTCCCGGAATTACAAAGAACGCCGTACCTCCCGTTGCAATGTCAGAAAAATTAATTGATTATTTCCAGCCTAATAATAATTGTAGGTATCTGCAGCGACCTCTATCACATCACATTACGTATAGCACCATACCTATCTATATTATTTTTCTCATACCTATTTTTTTTGTTGCACAGTTTTGTTTTCACTAGTTTGAATACATACAATCAAGTCTGGAAAAAAATGTTTTATAAAGTAATGAAGTGAAACTGCAAATTTAATTATTTTACTAAAATACTAATAAAAAAATAGTATTGTCAATAAAATTAATTGTCATTTTTAACCTTATTGCAACATTAACAAAAATGCGTGCCATGAACTTAGCCACAAAATAAAATTAAGATCGAACAAGTGTACCAGTGTCAAGACAAGTGTATGTACGTATATTATTGGTTTTATAAAAAGTGATAGTTATAAAAATGGCGAGATGATGTGTGGATGGCGGTCATAATTAATAAAGAATGGGTGTGGCAATTGTTTATGTATTATTCGCATTGATAATAATCACGGGCATTACGTTGTGTGCCATTGTCGCGATTGATCAAGACCAGTTAATTTTTATTTTCCTTATCCTAACCTCTTTCCGAGTGCAATTCAGTGACTGTCAGATACTGTTTTTATATATTATTCGCGTTCTCTGTGGTGCAATTCAAGCGAGTTTGTGTTATCAAATGGTGATTATGACTGGCACTGCATTGATGCGAATTGCAGCAACATGTATGCCTGAAATTGTGCAAAAGTTTTTAGTTGATTTCCAATTAGGCAGCAATGTTAGCGGTGTTCCACAATTATCTGTCAACCTGCATGGAATTGAATGAAGGGTGTTACAGCCTCCGGACATAAATTCACCATGGCCAGACTAGCTGACTACTTCGTCATCGTTGGCTATGACCGTGAAAAAGAGAGTAAGTAGCTTCATAATTTATCAATACAAAACTACAAATTGGATCTAGATACGTCAAGTGTCAATATCAATATCACTCTCAAGTGGGCAGATGTCACTGAATCTTAATCGTCGAGTGATAGGGGCCTTTGATTGAGTTCGATATATCATTAGGCATCTGTTTAACACAGTGATTTATTCATTTTATATAAGAATTACGTATAGTTACCAACCATACCATTGACAATCAACAGGCAGGACCTAACCTAACCTAACCTGTCTGTGATGAAAGAAAATAATTATTCCTCATTCTGCCATGGGGAATGTTGATAATATTCTCATGAATACATCGATCGAATGGAAATTCTATGATTTGAATAACTTTTGATGACATTGAAGTAAAACTTAGTAATTTTATAGTAGGTACTCCATTTTTTGTGATCGATGTCTTTTGAGACAAAAAACCAAACGAAAACCTAACTACCTATTGTAACCCGAAAATAAGTAACTTGTTATGTTATGGGCTGTTTTTCAGTAAGTAGATTGTGTTGGGTCTTTGTTCAGTTTTTGGTCACAAAAAACCTTAACCAAAATGACTTCTATAAAGTACCTAGTAGCCTAAATATATTATAATGACAAGCTAAAAATATGTTTCTAGGTATATTTTATGATTAAATTAGAATTACTGATGCAGTTTTGTGGTTAAAATATGTTTGCCAAGTCCGCATGTAAAGACATTTTGCAATTTAGTGTTACAAGCGTACGAGTGTTTTTTTAATACATCGCACAGTCGTTATTCAGAATGATGAACAATCACGAAGAATTGCAGATAACAGTATATCATAATAATATTATGTACAATAATAATATTATTGTATATATTGTAATATATTATATTATAGTAAAACGTCAAAACAAGCCATCATAATATTATTGTTTATTATACCGCTATGTTTCAATACTGCCAAATGTTAATTTTTATTTGACTACCAATAAAATTAAACCACACTAAAATGTTTTTGGTAAAATATTGACATTGGTAGCAATTATTAGTGTTTTATTACAAACGGTTCATATTGTTATGAATTCCCCCCATATCTGTAGTCTGTAGCCCAAACCATAGACTAATAGGTAGGTACCTATTCGCTCAAACGCTTTGATGATTTTACTTGATTTAGTTGAATTTTATCTTTGACTAATACGATACAATTAATTACATTGCCATCAATCATAGTTCAGTTATAATTATAGTTTAGAATTTTCAATAAACTAGTGCATCACCTTAGTAGTCTTACAAAGTTCATGGTCCATGGGGTTATCTCATCAGTATACTTAATAATTTTATTGTAGAAAAATATTTCTGTGTTATTTATCATATTCCAATAATTCAAATAATGAACATTTTTCAATTAATACTGAATTAGGTAGGTACTAAGTAATGCTGGTCGCTGGCTCCAACCGTCTACAGATATTTGATGCTGCATGTCATTATTTCTTATTTCTGAGTTGTTCGATTTTGAAATGCAGTTAACATTTGACCGGCCAAATCTCTCCGCCTTTCGCAGTAATCTAATCTGGTTATATCGGGGTAGAGTGGAGGCTGCCACATCAGGTTGGTCCCTTCAGTTAGTTAATCCAGCGCGCCAACGCTGTTTCCCTTTTCCTGTCGGCTATCCGATACCCTCCATCAGTGACGTCCCTAGACAAAATGCCGCCCCTAGGCAGAGCCAAAATGCAGCCACATTTTTTTAAGTACAGTACTTTTTATCATCCTTTCATGACTCCAATATCTAAGAAATGTGTTGTATGGATACATTACTGACAAGATAATAGGTAAACCACTAAATCTAATTTAAATGCCATCTCTGCTTCAATAGACAATATTGCGAGTCTACGGTTTCAGAAAGGTAGATACATTTAATAATGCACCTGACAACTTCCAAAACTCGCGAGTGACTGGCAAACATATTTCGATAAATTTTAAATTAGGTCTGCACGTGTCATTGCTGTTCACAAGAACGTGACGTCCAAGGACAACGGAAATAAACTAGACATCGCAAACCCGACAAAAAATAAAGCCCTATTAAATTTTTTATACTATCTACCTAATTAATATTTTTTTTCCAACCAGTGAGCTGAATTTTTAATGGAAAGATATTTTCGTTATTACTAAGTTTAGGTAGCTTTCTATATATACCGAATGTTTCTCCTCGATTTGCCGCCCTTTGGGTAACTGCCGCCCCCAAGTGACGCTCAACCTGCCTACCCCCACGGGACGGCACTGCCCTCCATCTTTAGACATTTTGAGACTGGGTGACTAATTGGTTTGTTCTGTGGAGTTATCGGAGGAGTTCGAAGCATTTGGCGCCAAAACCATATTTCAAATGTTGTCTTCCATTTGCTTACTTTTAGGGTCTATACTCGACACTGTATGAACACAGTAATATGAAGAACACAAGTCGTTCGGTTTCATGATAACGAGATGCGTCAATTTCCAATTGAGATACCTATAAGTATAAATCTGAATCTGCATGTGGGCATTCAACACATTAAAAAACAAAACGAAAACCCCAACATCCTACGTATATAATTATTCCTGCATATGCTACGGTAGGCTGTGTTAGGTTTTATTTTATTTTAATGTTCAAACGACCATATAAATTTTTAGTCCTAATAAGTCAAAATCTTTTATTTACATTGGCGAAAATTACAGATTATAAGTTTAAGACGTTCGCCTGATAGGGAAAAGTAAAAAATAATGAGATAATACTAAGTAATACCTATGTACCTATGTTGAAATTAAAAGAACAGTTGACGAAAAATGTAAGTTTACAAAATGAACTAACCCCCAGTTAGTACACCGAGTGAGCTAAATAGTATACAGTCCATTCCAAATATTAACGAACTTAGTTTATGTGTTGGTAATATCAGTGGGTCTATTCTATACTTATCGACCGCTAAAGTGATAAAGTGATAAATATTATCGAACTTAGGGTAGGTTTGTATCAAAGGATTAGCACTTATTGTAACAATTACAATCAGTTGGTTGTAATTGTTGCAATAAATGCTATATTTTAACAGCAGCAAGAGAGGTGCTGGTACATAATAACATTAATAACATAATAATATACTTTTTGTTTGTGTTAGTATGCACGCTACCCTTAATAATTACGAATGATGATTGGCTAAAAGGTTCACCCTCACGCTGAGTTACATTAATTGAGTTACAACAAAGCTGAGTTACATTAATGTTTGTTTTGCGATTTATTGTTACGACGCTATATGTATAGTGTGTTCCGAAACTTCTTTATTAGTTTTATCTAAAACTATTATTTTTAACGTTGCCACGTAATTCTATTCTCATCCCATTCTCAGTCCAGGGAAATTATTGCTGATGTGTAGAAGTATTTCCAGGAACAGTATAAAGTTAGTATTAGTTCTGTAGTACTTCCAATGAAACAACTGAATTATCTGTTCAAACAATTACAAAATGTAGTTAGGTGGGAACAATTCGGGTGTATTCCCGAACGCTCATCTTCGTTTTCTTCACTGAAAAGGAAATGGAAAAAGTGCATTAAAGAAATAAATAGCTACCTAATGTTAACTTCGACAGACCAATAATAAGACGATGTATAATATATTCATAATTTTCATATTTAAAATTAAGAATTAAGTACTTACATACTTAACTATACTATGAAAAAAATACTTACTTGTTTTATACATACATAATATGTTTTTAAATATGTTAATTTATTTGCTACATTGATTTATATGTGAATAAGTATATTAAGTGGAATATTTACATTTTACAACGTTTTTCTTAGGTCGTATTCTTATTTGTCCGGTGGTTGTTTGTCCGGTACAAATCTTGCAATCGATTTTTAACTAACTTCCCGACTGGATAGACATTTGAAACTTTTAGAATATATCAGAACACGATGACAATGCATTATTTTAATACTTTTAGCCATCTTTAAGTAGAATTGAATTCATTTTTAGTTAATTCTGTTTTGTATGAAAAGTTATTTCGATACCATTATTGGTTGCTAGGGGGTCCTAGCAACTAAATTATTAAATATTATATACGTGCGTTACTATGGAAATCAATATGAAATGACATTTCATTATTCAGTATTTCTATTAAGTACAATTTTTTCGATCGTTTAAGCTAGTCAAGTCAAGTTTATATGATTCAGAACAGAAAATTTAAAAACGTTGTTTATAAAAAGTTCCAAAAAACCATTAAGTAATATTTTATCTAATAAATTAAGTAATAAAGTGATCATGATATTTTCTTTTCTAAATGTTCTGTGACTTACACATAACATAAAACAATTTCATTAAAGTTTAGAATGGACTGTACCATATTGTAAAAAAAATATAAAGCAACGTTTACGTAAGCTTACCGCACATAATTGGCTCATGTATCCCGGTTTTTGGCCTCCCAATTTGAGCAAAGATCACCGATAGCAGGTTAGTTGTGAACATTGTAAGAACAAACCGTCAGCTGAATGCAGAACTATTCTAACTTATACTTGAAATTTTTGAGGAGAGTTTTTTGAAACAACTTACTGAAATTTTTTATTATCTTTATGAATAAATGGATGTATCATATTTTAGTAGGATTATTGATGAAAAAAATGGTGCATACACTTGTCCATATACATAATAAATAACTGAAGTAGGCTGTTTCAAAAAACTCTTCTGCAAAATATTTCAAATGTGAGTTAGAAAAGTTCTGCATTCAGCTGACGAAACAATGTTCATGCTCCCGAATTGTTTTATAGTTATCCAGAACGCATAGAACCAGTGGCGAAGGGTGGAGGTAGGCTGTAACGATCCGACACAAATAATACACACTAAACTTTGTCAATCAATTGTACTTATTTGTTTTCATTGAACTAAGATTATAATGTGTAGATAGTGTTGGTTAGTTTTTTTAAAATTCAATTAAGCCCTGCGTAAACCAAGCCCTAATAAATATTAGTCAAAAAATGTTCGTTTATCTATAAAATATTTAAAATTATGCCATTAAACCATACATAGTTTTAGATATGTTATAGATAGAAGAATAATTTTTATCGATTATGGTTTGATATAGGCAGAGTTTAATGAATTAAAAAAAAATAACCAGCAATATCTGTATTATGTATTCGTAATTCAACGAAAACTATTAAGTTTGACTGAAATAGTGTGGACTATTTTTGTCGGATCGCCCATAGCATACTTAAACGATCATGGTTTGAGGTTTGGTAAGGCAGGGTTTAATTGAAGTTTAAAATCTAACCAGCATCATCTGCAAATTGTTTTCTTATTTCAACAAAAACAAATAAGCATGACTGACGTTATATAAGTTTAGTATGCACCATGTATGTCGAATATTAACAGCCTACCTCCACCCCTCGCCACTGCATAGAACAATACCTACTATTAATAATCAAGAACACCCAGAACAACGATATTAATAATGATAGATACGTATTAGTAAAAAAAATACAGAATAATTATTATATTAAATTGGTTATTGGTAGGTAGGTACTTATGTTATGCCTTCGTAGGTCAAGCGACGCTTTCATGAATCTAAGATAAATCATTTTTATTATAATTTTGTATTTCTATCCAAAACACCCTATACCTACATTTTAGATCACGGGTATATTATTGATTGTCGATTATTTTATTTTCTCATAATATATACAGTGTTTCCCAAAGTGTGTTACGCGTACCCCCTGGAGTACGGGAAGTGTTTGGTGGGGGTACGCGCTGCACCGGGCTTTGGCTGCGCCTGGTACAACAAGCATTAATACGACATCAATACAACATCCATGGTAGAAAGTTTATCGCATGCGGAAGAATAGTAATTGTTGGAATTAGCTTCAGACGGATTCTTGAAAAATAAATATAAGGAGTGTACTTTAACATCATTCTGGTTGCAAATGCAACATGTGTATCCAGTTTTAACAGAGAAAATCCTGAAATACATTTTGCCTTTTCCAACTTTATATCTATGTGAAGTTGCTTTTTCACCATTTTGAAAAAAATTGGATGTGGAACCGCATCTCAGATTATAATTAAGGGAACCAAATTATGATCTGCCTCAACTTAAACATTTTCATCCTTCTCATTGACTATAATGAATGTTATTTTTTATAATACAACTTTTTTTATTTTATTTATATTTTATTATACTTAAATAAATTTTATTTTTTGTTTATGTACTAAAAAAGGAAAAAATAAATATATTTTGATTGTTATTACTTAATGTATACCTATGCATTTTTTTTGACGAGGGGTACTCAGTGTTACGAAAATTATAGAAGGGGTACACAGATCTCGATAGTTTGGGAAACACTGTCATAATAGATAGATTTACGCAAAAAAATCATCTGTACATACATACTTAATATAATACCTACTTACATGGGTTGTGATTAAAATATTAGTATTCCAGTAAGTAAGTAAGTTTAGTATTTAGTGAGAGGTGTTGGAGGTCACTGCTCGACCGAAAAATTAGAACAAAATGGATTTACTCGACTAAATGATTTTACTAATATACTCGACTAAATTTGTCTGTTCACACACGTTTAGTTACTAAATTGTTCATCACTCGACTAAACTACTCAACTAATCTAAACCAGTCTTGAGTTATTATTACGATAGCAGTAATATATGTAAATATTTAAAATAAATGTAGTTACCATTTTGATAGTAGGTACCTATACATTAGCACAATATATATATTGACACCCACGGTGGCCGCGCGGCTTAAGCGTTGGACTATCACGCCGTGGGTCCCAGGTTCGAATCTTGGGTCTGGCAAGTACACATATTGTTTTTCAATTTGTGTCTGTCAGGGTATGGACCTAATAGGTTGAGCAAGTGGCTGACATCCGTTTCTCGTAAAAAACAAAATCTGTTAATACAAACCTCTACTCTGTGGAGGCCCATATGATCCTATTAGGATCGGACATGGTCGAAAGAAGAAAAGAAAGAAGAAAGTATATTATCTTCTCACGCACGTATATTGGCTTGTTTTTGTAGGTGTTGGAAAGGATTGTTTATGTTTACATATTATGTTTAAGTATAGATTTGTATAATGACTCTCTTCGACTTTCTTACTATGTATTGTTTGGCTTCTGACCTAACCTAACCTAACGATGAACAAAGTAAAAGTGATTGATAAAATATTGTACCTATAAATAGCAATTTTCAATGAGAAACGAAAAAATGAAAACTATCCACATATTATTTTGTTTCTGATGACATATTGGAATGATCAATGAATGATCCATCTGAGAATATTAATAGTGGAAAAACAGTTTTTATAACGTGCAAATACATTATATTTACCCCATTTAAGGTGGAATACTCCACCTACCAGAGCCAGAGCAGAAAAATACGAAGCTTGAAATATGAGATATTTTTTTGATAATTTACTTTTTACTTAATGTGTTTTAATTAACAAATTTAATACGTAAATATCTAAAAACATTGAAAAGACAAAAAAGATTTTTTTATTTAAAGTCAAAGATAAACTTACAATTAAACAAAAACGTTATAACATGTGGATCCCATCTTATTTAGTAGTACATTATATTATTTTATTGTCATATTATTAAAATTTAGTTTATTAAGTTTTCTCTGGCAGACAGAAAAGATTTTTTTTACTACTTAGTTTTAATGTTTTTTATATTCATTTAAAAAAAATATTGATTTTTATAAAAAAATAAAGGTGTGTATCCTGAAATCTAATTCCGGTATGGTCATTGATCCTTAAATTGACATTTTGTAACGTTTTTTCTTTAAATAATTGTCAGTTTATATTTGACTTAAAATAGTAATTGCCTGGCTATCATTTTACGACAATGGAAACTACCGTTTTTGTTTCCAATGTCTTTTGTTATGTTATTTGTTTAATACGACCGGAGGCTGCGCATCTATTCTATACACAAGACTGCTATCGGTGGCTATCGAGGGTAGTTTTTCATATTTCAAGTATTATAATTTTTACAATAAATGGTTTTAACATCACCTCTCTTGGCTGCGCTAAATTTCAGAGCGAGATAGACAGTTTTGACTGTTTATGTTTAGACGGTTTAGAGTGTTTAGACAAACTTATTGTAACAATAAAATTATAATAGGTACTTCAATACAAACATAATATGATAAACTACCCTCGATAACCGCCGATAGCGGCTGATAGCAGTCTTGTGTAAAGAATAGATGCGCTGAATTAAAATAAATGTATAATCTTAATAAAAAAAAAAATTGTTACAAAATCAAAACGTTTCAATGAGAAGGTGCATTGCAATGCATGTAAGTATCTGCAGTGACGTCCCTAGATAAAATGCCGCCCCATTTTTATCATCTTATCGTGACTCCAATATCTTACTTTTAATCATAAATACACTATTTTAATAGTCTCAACACTCAACCATTAAACAAAAAAAAACTTTCCTGGCCTTTTTTGTTGCAAAGTCAGTAATTCAAATTTAATTTAAATGCCTTCTCTGCTTCAATAGACAATATTATTGCGAGTTCGCGGTTTCAGATATATTTAAAAATACATCCGATAACTTCCAAAACTCGCGAGTGACTGGCAAAAATATTTGGATAAATTTAAAGTTAGGTAAGTATGTATCAACAAGGACGTGACGTGCAAGGTAAACGGAAGTAAACTAGACATTGCGAACCCAACAAAAAAATTACAGCCCTGTTAAACCTTCTATGTTAATTTAAGTATACTTTTTGTTTCCAACCAGTGAGCTGATTTTTTAATGGAAAGATATTTCCGTTATTTCTCTATATACCTAATGATTCTCCTCTATTTGCCGCCCTTCGAGTAACTGCCGCCCCCAAGCGACGCTCAATCTGCCTACCTCCACGGGACGTCACTGAGTATCTGCTATTTTATGTGATTATCACATAAGTAAAGTCACCGCCTTTTGAACGTATACATTCAATTCGGTCGAATGTGATCATAGCATAGTAAAATGCACCAAAATGTAGAATCGAGTGCGATGATCGCATGCGAAACCAATAAAATTCTCTTTTCAAACCTCTCTCCTGTAAATTTGCATGTTGTCACTAACGACCGGAACCTCGTTGATCTCACAGCTTTCGCCATTGACATGTTCACACGATAAATCAAATGTAGATACTTAGTTAACAATGGAATTTAGCCCAGACCTTAACCTCCGTGTAAGGTGCAATTCTTGTTTAGTTACTTGCTTTATAAAATATGCACCGATCGCGTTATCAGTAAACGCGCCAACTGATAACGTTAATTGTAGCAAAATACTATGCCACTCGCAATGGACGAGTGGTGACGTATTCGCTAATTAAGTCGATAGTCTTGGGCTCGAGTCCCGAGTCAGATATTCAAATTCTCTTCTGCTATTTTTCAACGCGTGTTCGGAACCAGACCATGTGCTCAACAGTTTGATCGCGTAGCTAACATCAATTTCCCGTTAAAAAAACTGTTATAGATATATACCATCATAAATCATCCTGTGTTCGAATTTAGAACTAAGCTCATAACAGTATAAAAAGTATTGAATGATGTCAAATGTTAGAGCAGCATGCACAATCTAAGATTTCGATCCTAAGGATAAGTCGCCGAAAAGCATGACTTAACTATAGACAATCCTGAGTATAGAGTTAAGGAATCCTTAACCATAGACTACTTTTTTTATGAACACGCCCCCTTCTGTATTACCATTTACCACTGACAGCTGCTGTCAAAATAAATTCGCATGTCTATAAAACAGTCCATACACTCAAATTCATTTAACAATGTATCTCAATATGGATATTGATAGTGTTAATTCGTTTGGCATGTACTTGCAGAATATTATTTTACTTTTATACGCCAGCCCGCAGAAATACAAGATGCCAGATGATAGAATGACACTTGACGCTAGTGTTACCATGTTAAAAAAATATCTTGCGGTGCCTGTGGAATCACGTATAATGACTTATAACGGAAACATAGAGTATTATAATTAAATATGTATTTATAGTTATTGCATTTATAAAATGCAGTTGTCATATTTTTGTCATCGTTTATCAATTATAAAATAATTTACCTAAACTACAGGAAAGAGATTTTTAAATATGGTATTATTTTCAATAGAAATGATCTTATTAACTAAGGACAATGTTTCTGCATAGTGTTTTCTGCTAAGGAAATTTTAGTTATGACGAATGTTTCTGCATTCCGCTCTTAGCATGTGGCGCCCTCACTCAGCGGACATATGGTGGATCTATACGTATCAGTGTGTGCAAAAATATGTCAGATAAGCGTCAATTACATTGAGCTTTTTTACGAGCTGATTATTGGCAAATTTATAATCTGCCTGTAAATTCGCCCAGTGTAATCATCGAATAAGCTAATAAGCAGGTTGTAAACACTCCACCGAGAAAAGTTGAAAGCCGGTCAACTTTTCACACTACACGCCGGCGTGTGGGCTTACTGCGTCTGCGCAGTAGAGCGATGGTGGTGGAAAAACGAACTACTCATTTTGAAATTTACCTTTTTGACGTTTAATGGAAACATTGTTATGGAGCGTAGCGACCTCCCGGTAAAAAAACGAACTACGTTCCGTCAAAATCGCTCGCTGGCTTGTGGCTTATCAGCAAATGGAAAGTTTTGTGTGTAATCATCAAATCGCAGTAGCTGAACCGCCCGCTTTTAAATTCGCCAATAAACAGCTCGTAAAAAAGCTCAATGTAATTGACGCTATAGGGTAAGGAATTGTCCAATTTCCTTCGGATATTTTTCCTGTCGGCCATCTGACCATCATTTTTTCCCACATTTATGCACCGTCTATGTAAAGTTTTCGATTTTAATTGTGAATGGATTTTTTGTCTTGGTTCGCGAAATCAAAAATATTACCCTAATCTGGGCCGCGTCTCAAAAAGATTAAGAAACCCTATATTACAATTAATGTATTACAATTAATGTATTACAATCAATGTATTACAATTACATAATAATAAAATGTTCTAATAAGATTATTAAATAATTACAAGATAAAACGAACTTTTTATATACCACGTTTTTAAATTTTCTGCTGAATCATATAAACTTGACAATTCCATGTATTCATAAATATTTTTTTTGTACTTGATAGAAATACTGAATAAATATAGAATACTGAAATGTCATTTTGACATTAATATTGATTTCCATAGTAACGCACGTATATATTAATAATTTAGTTGCTAGGACCCCCTTAGCAACCAATAATAGTGTTTTACTTTTTACGAATTTTTTTCCGAAATAACTTTCCAAGCAAAACAGAATTAACTGAAAATTCTGCTTAAAGATGGCTAAAAGTATTAAAATAATGCATTGTCATCATATTCTAAAAGTTTCAAATGTCTATCTAGTCGGGAAGTTAGTTAAAAATCGATTGCAAGTTTTGTATTGGACAAACAAGAAAAAAATTGTACTGGACAAACAGGAATACGACCTAATAAAAACGTGGTAAAAAATAGTAAGAAACTGTAATTATTTCATTATTAATAATTGTCATTCTCATAAGACAATAAAGACCAGATTTTGTGACACTGTTAACTTTTATCGCGATAAATTTAACATCATTACTTATTTACCCAATTCACGAGTCGCCGTTAAACGGAGGGTACAAGGGCACATCTATGGTACAAGGTCACACATCACAAGGATATGTGAGTAACGGATTTGAATCCCACTGACAGAGTGAAATTCGTGTAAGGTAAATCCAGAGCATCACATCCAAAGGGAATCACATACATTCAATCCTCGAGTATCTTCCTTTATAGGGTCGTATTATGTTCTAGGATTGGAAAAGTGAATCTTATACGGAAATATTAAATATCTATGCATACTCTATACCAGCGGTTCTTAAACCGGAGTCCGCGGTCCCGTAGGCCCTAGGGGACCGCGAAAAACGTACGTATATTTATACTATTTATATTTTTACATCGTTTTTATTAGCTCGTACTCTTATTTGTCCGGTGGTTGTTTATCCGGTACAAATCTTGCAATCGATTTTTAACTAACTTCCCGACTAGCTAGACATTTGAAACTTTTAGAATATGTCAGAACACGATGCCAATGCATTCTTTTAATACTTTTAGCCATCTTTAAAAGTAGAATTGAATTAATTTTCAGTTAATTCTGTTTTGTATGAAAAGTTATTTCGGAAGAAATCCGTAATCCAATCCACTATTATCGGTTGCTAAGGTTGCTTGGTGGTCCTAGCAATGAAATTATTAATATATACGTGCGTTACTATGGACATCAAAATGACATTTCAGTATTTCTGTATTTGTTTGTTTGCTTGATTTTTATTTACTTCATATCAAGTACAAGTTTGAGCATAATAATTCAACAGAAAATTTAAAAACGTTGTATGTAAAAACTTCTTTTTATCTTGTAATTATTATAATTATAGCATGTAGCATTTCTTGGGGTTTGGATTTATCCCAGGTAGGGAAAGTCGGAAAGTCGTTTTATCAATAACCTCAATGTACTCTCCATTAATGTTCTGCCTTCGGAGGACAATTTAATTCAGGAACAGTTTATTGATTTGATATAATATGATGAGGGTGCAAAACATGTTTTCCGTGAAACTTGTAGTGGTTTTTGAATTGAAATGGCACAGTCCTATCCTGATGTTGCAAAGATTGCTCTAAGAGTGCTGATTCCATCAGTATTAGTGTAAGGCCCGTTTCAGACGGGACACCGGTGTCGCGCTCGTATATAATAAGGAGGCCTTTGTATTATGTTTATGAACGCCCCGAGCTAACGAATCAAAGCGTGTCCGGTACACTTTTCCGTCGGCCGCTACATTCTCAAGCCGATACACATGTTTTTCTAACCGCAGCCAGTTTTATGTTCTAATTTATATCGCGAGTTTATGGGTTGACCCATAGTCTAAGGTTGACCCATTAGCTCTGGGCGTTCATAAACATAATACAAAGGCCATTTTATTCGAATACAAAGGCCTTCTTATTATAATACGAGCGCGACACCGGTGTCCCGTCTAAAACGTGGGTAGACAGCTTTTTCTACACTATTTACTATCAAGACAAAATCTCGAAATAGACTATACGCGACAAATGACATGAAAGTTGCACTGGCCAAAACAAAGCCAAACATAGAAGAACTGGTTCAGGCAAAGCAGATCCATTCATCCCATTAAAATTGTTATTTAAATTTAATGACTACATAACATGTAATATTTTCTGAATACATAGGTAATTGTATATCAAAAAAATGTTTTATTCACAACAGCCTGTAAGCAGTGCCGCGCCGTAGGTATTTGTCACCCTTGCGCAAAATATTTGGCGCCCCCAATTTCTTTAAAATAATAAAGTTTTTTTTTTATTTAAGTATTCGCATCGAACAATTTTTAAAGGGACCGCCACGCAGTAAATTTTAAAAAGTTTGAGAACCGCTGCTTTATACTGTTACCGAGTACCTACAGAAGCAAACATGTTTTTGGTCTTCCCTAGTCGATGGCAAGTTTAGTCAGAGGTAGGCATCACGGAGATCGTATGGGATAATGTGTTTGCGACCTCACTGGACCCTGGACACTGGAGTGCTTGTAACAGTAATGCTTTATCTCAGTGCATCTCTTGTAAATAAAAATAAATTTCACAGGACGAGTGCGAATTTTGGTACAAATGAAAGTGCAATAAAGGAAATGAGCTATTTTAATCATACGATTTGGTATCTTTTTTTCAGTTCGACTTTCACATATTTAGATCAGTGTTTTGCAACCCTTTTTTAAACTTCAACACACTAATAAATTGTTAAATTTAAGAGTTTTGCATGCCATAATAGCACATCTTCACATATAGTTGAATGTTTTATATTAAGTACATTATTTCATTCATGTGTCTCAATTACATGCATGATGATTTTCTTTTACAGGAGGTGGGGTCAGTGCTGGCATGATCCTTCAAAGGTTTCCTGAGAAGAATTGGTCTGACACACCGTTCATCGAAGGAATAGAATGGGTGAGACATTTTGTAATACTTAAAATTATATAGATACCTTACCATAGGCATTTATCATTTCGTGTATAATGTCTAAAGCCCTTGATAATATTTGAGTACTTATCATTATATGATATTTTGTAAAATGTTTATTTCGTTATGTAGATAGGTGCTATGTACTTACTGGTGTTACACCTGTATCATCCAGCGCGTCTATCATATACACAAGGCTGCTATAGGCGGCTATCGAAAGTGGTTTATTATATAATATATGTATTGAGGCGGTTAATTGTTATAATAAGTCTGAACTGTCAAAAAGTGCTATGTTTTAGCAGCACCTCTCTTGGCTGTGTTAACTTTTAGAGCGATATAGACAGTTTTGACAGTTTAGACGGCTTACTTATAGTAACAATTATAATACCTATGAATATGATAAACTACCCTCCGTTTACGCCGATAGCAGCCTTGTGTATAGAATATATGCGCAGGTGTTCCTTGAGATTAAGCCGGAGGGTTCCTCGCATTTTGTTATGTGGCTCTTCCATGCAAAAAGATTATTGGTTACTGATACTTTGCTTTGCTTTATTCAATATTATCGCATGGTGGCTATCTACTTACGTATATTTTCAATAAAATGTGCTTATATTATTTAAAATTAATTCCATTCCATATCAACACGCGCCGGAAGTTATACTTACCAATGATTATACTGAAGTGCGAAAAAAAGAATGATAGTAATTATTTTATTCGTATAAAAATATAATCACATTCAGTAAAGTTATGTATCGATAGGTTAAATTTTATTATTCCTATATTATTTAATTATAATTTTTCCTCACCATATTCCTTCCCAGTCGTTATTATATGGATCACACAATGTGGTTTTTCTGTGCAAAAAGTTTGATTGCAAACGGTCGTGCAGTCATAGAAAAAAATAGTCGTGATTAGGTAGGTATGCTTTATTTGTAATATCATTAATGAATACTTCCAAAGTTCTTACCAATCACGGATCAGTGGGTCTATTCTATACACAAGGCGGATATCGACGTTAGTTTACCATATTTATGTATTGAGGCGCTTAATTGTTACAATAAGTTAGTTAGCCGTCTAAACTAAAATGTGAAAAAGTGCCATGTTTTAACAGCCACTCTCTTGGTTCACTTTTAGAGCGGGGTAGACAGTTTTGACAGTTTATACGGTTGACTTATTGTAACAATTATAATACCTCAATACATGAATATGATAAACTACCGTCGATAGTAATAATGGCTGATAGCCGCCTTGTGTATATAATATATCCATTGGGGCTACCTACGGGTCGAAATCCAAAATTATTGCAGTAGCGCGTTTAGCAACGTGGAGGTCCGGCGCACTGACCGGTTTTTATGCCCTCCACAATAAAAATAAATAATTATTCGAATTTCAATTTTCAAAATTAATCCATGCACTGAATGCTTTATTATTTTTATTTAGCTTAAATTATACAAACATGATTTAATCGCATTTACCCTAATTTATTCGTCTAAACCAGGGGTTGACTTTTTGATGTGCTCGCGAGAGTTATGTTAAATCTGAATTACTTTTTATTCTTCATATCGAATATTAAAAATTACATTTCAAATTAAATATCCTCTGGCAAGAATGAATGTTCCAGAAAATTCTAGCCTAGATTCCAGGATTTAGTTTCAAACAAACAATTGTATAAGAGGCCATCCATGGAATGAAACCATACGCGGTTTAGATCCGTGTGCCATACTAAACTTATGATTTTTGTTTTTTTTACTAAATATATTTTTACTAAATTTGTAAGTGTAAGTGTATGGTATACACGGATACGATCAGATGCTTATAATATACTTTGTGGAAATATATTTCCATGACCAGAAAAGATAAGCTTAGTATAATAGTACACGGTTCGAAACCGCATACGGTTTCAGTCCATGGATGGCCTATAAATCACATGGTGAAAAGATTTAAATATTATTTTTTAGTATATTAATAAAATGAGAGTAATAATAATGCATAAGTATTTACTTAAAAAATGTAAGATTGCACAATGAAATATTTATTTTGTTGCCTTATGTTTTTTAAAAACAGAAAATATTTACGAAAGACCGCCTGCCAAATATTTTTGATTCCAAAATTGTCCCTTTGACGAAAAAGTTTGTGAACCCCTGGTCTAAACAGTCTTATTTTTTACAAATACATACAACAGTATTCATACAAATTTAGTTTTTTTATGTTAAGTATAAGCTTCGTCGGCTTATAATGTCGTGGGTCCCAGGTTCGAATCCTGGGTCTGGCAAGTACACATATTGTTTTTCAATGTGTGTTTAGAGTCAGAGTATGAACCCAATAGTCCTAATAGGTTGAGCAAGTGGCTAACATCCATTTCTCATAAAAATAAATCTCTTAATAGAAACCTCCACTATGTAGAGGCCCATATGATTATAGTAGGATCGGACATGGTCAAAAGAAGAAGAAAGAAAACAATGGTTGTCATATATACATACAATGAATGTAAATTATATGTAAATTATAATAATATAGGTACCTACTTACATTTAATCAAAGTCTTAATATATACATATAAACTTCTATTCATGAGGAATGTTTCCGAAAAAATTCCACTTCCACTGAATCTACTATCTGCTTTAATTTGATGATTCTTAGCAACACATGATCTGTCTGCTCTCATAGGACGCTACTGATTTTGACATTGTTGGATGACTGCGTCAAAGCAAATCGCCACAGCAAAATTGGTTGTTGGGTTGTTATTAAGAATTAGTTTAAAAACATGTCAAGCAATATTACAGGTCGAAAAAGCCTCTCGCTATTCGCTCAAACTTGTTGCGGTGACTCCTCACATGCTGTATTTCTGTACAGAGAAGATTGCCGTGTTGGTGGCCTACCTCCATTATGGGGTGATATAACAATAATGATCTGGCAAGACTCACTTCTGTATTATGACGTGAGCTGACTACACTTACCGTTTCGTTGGCGGCTGCTGTCAGTCGGCGTTGGGCATTAAAATTTAAAAACGTAATCAAAGCCAAGATTCGCATTACTATAATGTTGTTAGCACTTACTGTATTTTCAATATATTTAATTTGTATGTGTTTATTAATAATCTTTTCTTTGGTTGCGAAACCAAAAATACATATTGTTAAGTACGTTAAACTAGGTGAAAGGACATGAAAGTTTAAAACAAACTCTAAAAAAATAAATTAATCGGAATTCTGGAAAATTATCTATCGAACGATGTTACTCATGGCTAGGGAATCCAATCCCGAACCAGAATTTTGATCCCGGGATTTCGGGATTACAATTTCACGATCTCGGGATTGGCTTTTATTTTATTTATAGAAATAGCATTGATAAAATCGGTCAAAAATGTCTGGTATAATTAAATTTATACTATTTAAGACATTTAATGTTAATATTGTGTATCTACGTTCAATCTTGGAAATACATGGGTTTAATGAAGTAAATAATATTGTAATATAGAATATAGATAATAATGTGAAAGTAAAACTTTTTAAAAGTTTATTTAAGAAAAGATAACATTCATAAAATTTGGCGTAGAAACAAGTGCTTGCCCGCACGTACTTGGCACTGGCGGTTAGACGCCGTTCGCGTGCCAGATCGACACTGGCGTCTAGCTGGTTCTAGTCTAGCACATTCCTTTCTGGCCAGTTAATTATCACAACTCGGTCACTGCTAAAGACACGCCAGGGACCCTATGTTAGAACTTGCGAGTCCAAGCCGCCCGGTCGACATGACGTCATATGACATCATTGTGTCGTATTACCGGAGTGATAATAGCATTCGAGAAAATAACGCTAGTCAAACAGTGGCGTTATTCATTGTCACCATACACAAATAGGTGTTTCATCATAATAATATCTATGGTGAGCACTGTGTGTTGGGCGGCATGCCTCGAGCGTGTATTGGCTGACGTCACAATTACGTCATGTCGTCGGGTGACACACGAGTCGATCGTTAGGAAATCGCGGTGCTGGCGTGTAGCAACTAGCATGATAATTAAATGTGGTAATTAACTCGACAGCAGTGGGGGTATTAGATCTAATGGCCACGCGCCTGGCGCATCTTTAGCAGTGAAAGACTTAAATGAACGAATTTATCATTTTTCTGATGTTCTTACGATTACGTGACATGATCATTGCATGCTTGTATGACAACAAAATATGGTTATTTATCATCCGTGAGCATTCGGCGATTCCTCCTGTGACATGTGCAGGTACATACACTTCACTAACAATTTTGTACACATACTAATTGATTGATAAACAAATCAATCTCGAAGGTTTCGGGATTATGTTTACTAATCCCGGGGTTCATAGGGATCGGTATCCAAAATTGTCTGGGATCCCGGGATTGGATTACCTACTCATGGCGAAACCGGTTCACTAAAACCGATTCCTTTGGAATAGTATAAAACTAATGCATTGTTGTGGTGTGCCGACAGTTCTGCCAGCCTCTGGGATGGGCGCTATCGAGGTCCAGGCAGGAGCCTCGGTTCTTCGTGGCGGTGTTGACCGACGTGGACGCCAACCGCCACTACTGCGCCTGCCTCTGCTTCAACGAGACCATCGAGATCACGCCCACAAAACCTGCGGACGAGGTATGTCCACATTATTGTTTCATCAGATTTGATTGTCCTACCTTTGACCTGACCTACCAGTATCGAAGGTTGTTTGTAGGTAGGTGGTCTTAGGTAGAAGATATAAGGTCTACAGTATGTTACTGATACACTTAACTGAAGATAAAATATTATATTCTGCCATTTTATAAAATATATTTCACTTAAAAAAGACTACATGCATTAAAATAAATATTTTACAAAATAGTGATGCCGAACCGGGAATCGAACTTCCGCTAAAAAAATTACGGCTACGATAGTTGGACTTCTTGTGCAGTAGATCAGCTGGAGATTGTCTGCTGGGAATGAAATAAAATAACATAGCGATTGCGTAAATGTTAGTAGGCTTTATCATAAAAAACGTTAAACGTTTCATATAACGGAGTAGACAGTTATCAGGTCTCAAGGACAAACACCATCAAATTTCATACAAAAAACTTTGAATTATACCTACCAAGCCTTTGATTGCATGTGTTGGTAAAAGATTCGATAGACTTGGATACAATATGTGTATGTAAATCCTATTATAAAAATAACTTTTTATATACCTACCACGTTTTTAAATTTTCTGTTGAATCATATAAACTTGACAATTCTATGTATTAATAAATACTTTTTTTTGTACTTGATAGAAATACTGAATAAATATAGAATACTGAAATGTCACTTTGACATTTCATATTGATTTCCATAGTACGCGCATGTATATATTAATAATTTAGTTGCTAGGACCCCCTTAGCAACCAGTAATTACTTTTTAAGATTTTTTTCCGAAATAACTTTCCATACAAAACAGAATTAACTGACAATGAATTCAATTCTGCTTAAAGATGGCTAAAGGTATTAAAAGAATGCATTGTCGTCGTGTTCTGATATATTCTAAAAGTTTCAAATGTCTAGCTAGTCGGGAAGTTAGTTTAAAAAATTCAATCGTCCAATACAAATCTTGGACAAACAAGAAAAAAATTGTACTGGACAAACAGGAATACGAGCTAATAAAAACGTGGTAAGATATATTATTTTCGTCTTCTCGTTTTTTCGACTTCTATTGCTAAAATAAAGCAAACAATTATCTTAGAATCTCTATGTCATCATCAGTATATTTCAATACACTGATAGACGAAGACTTCCTTGCCACGTATTTCCGACGAAACTTAATATTTCGCCAATGCCCTCGGATCGGTACCCATCAAGTATTCTGAATCATCGCATTCATCCTTCGACTACCCTGTCTACGAGCTATGTGTCAGGCCCATTTCCATTTCAGGGTTTGGTATACTTCATGAGGTGTGTCGTATATTCTGTGAATAACCTCTTCTAAATATTATTTATAGAAAAATTTGACCAAATTACAAACTTACAAGTTGACGCTCGATTACTTGATTTTTCAATGAAAATTTATACGAGACGTGGTTACCACCTGTGTTCTGTTCAGGAAGTAAGAATCAACTGACAAAATTAGAACGTTTGGAGGATGATCCGACTTGATCGACATAAATAGTGCATAGGAAACTTTGTCAGTCAAACGTATTTGTTTTCATTGAACTAAGACTATAATGTGTTCTGTTAGTTTTTTTTTTAATTCAAGTAAACCCTTCCTAATCCAAGCCATAGTAGATAATATTATGTAGTCAAAAAAATATCCATTTCGTCGCTATATGATTGGTTTGTCGAATATCCGTTTTTGTCGAAATCGACCTTTTAATGCAGAATGTTTTTTTGTATCTAAATGGACTAGAACCATCATTTTCTTTAAATTACTTTGTAATGGTAATGAATACATCATTCATATGCTGTAAAAATAACAATTTAAATATCTCCATGTATTTAAATATAGGATTATGAAATTCGTTTTTCGTCTCCTGAACATTTGCTCTATTCGACAAACCAACCCTACAGCGACGATTTGTCTATAAAATATCTTAAATTATGCCATTAAACCATACATAATTTCAGATATTCTATAGATGATGAGTATTTTTGGTCTTGTATATGTTATGGCTTGGTTTTCGCAGGATATAATTGAATTTTAAAAACCAACCAACAACATCTGCAAGTTGTAGTCTTATTTCAATGAAAACAAATACGTATGACTGACAAAGTTCAGTGTGCACTATTTATGGCGAATTTTGCCAGCCTACCTCCACCCTTCACCACTGATATGAATGATGTATAAATACGTACATGCATATCAGTGGTTCGTATGAGTTTATTTTATTATTAGGTCTCACATATTTGTTGCAATGTAATCTTAGCACAGTCATGCATGGCATGTGTTATTTATATTTAAGCTGTTACAAGCTAAGTAATGGATAATAATAACAATAATAAAATTATTATCTTACACATTATAACAAATTGTTGTTCAGTGATGCCCAACCAGGGGCCCGGGGGCCGCATGCTTTTATGAATATTATCAAAAAGTTAAACCAATACTTACTATTATTTTTATTTAACTGTTTCTTGTGTGTAAAACATAAAGGTAATCGACACAAATGTGCCACGATGGACGATCGGTAACGTGTAGGATTATAGTGTCGTGAGTCCAGGTCTAGAATCCCAAGTTCTAGAATCACATGTTTTTTACAATGTGTGTTTGAATCCAAACTATGGACTTTATTGGACAAAAGGCTGACATCCATTTCTCGTAAAAACAATCTGTTAATACAATCCCCACTCTGTGGAGCACCATATTATTATGTTATTCAAATATGGTAAAAAATGAAGTCTTATTGTTATTTTTTTAAATTTAATGTGTTCACAGCTTGTATGCTAAGTCAAGCCGTCAACCTATTCAAAGTATAGGTATATCTATGTTGCTATGAAAATAATAACACTTTATACACCATGTCCATGGGATAACATTAAATATTGGTAATAAAATATATATAAGTATATAACTTTTCATACGAAGCAGTTGGATGTTTGAATCTTGTTTCACGCGTATAATATAGGTGATGATGTGAAAATTGCGTCCAACACATTTTAAAATGATATGTAACTTGTTGTCGTTTAATCCACAGCACCCCATTTATTGTGGAACCTGGAAATATTTTTTGAAATTGTCCTTTGCATGTAGCACATACGTACACATAGTGCCCGAATTTGGGGGTTTTTTTAAGCTTCCGGGCAACCTTTATCGGGACACTGGAATAAATTATTTAAAAAAATGGAACATGTCCCGTAAATATAGAATGTATCGCCATCCTACCGTTACAGCTTCACACCCTCATGCGTTCATAATTATAAGCATAGCGATTGTCAATAGTAGTAATTGACGAGTTTATGCATATTTTTATTATGTTTTTATTTTTTGTTCCCTCAAAAAATTGTGCAGTACATTTTTTCCTGTGGCCCTGAAACAAAAAAGGTTGTGATTCTCTGTCGAAATAGTATACAATCATGGTTACAAATCATTGTAACTAATTGATTGTACCAATTATTTACGGAATTGCGTTGTGAACGAAGTGTTATATTATGAATATTATGATTATACTACCACTGTCCATTGTTTTTAATAAACAAGAAAAAATATACGTCTTATTAGGTATGTTAACCATTGTAAGATCTTCAAGTAGCTATAATAGACCAGGATCCCATAGACTTTTCGTATACATAATATGCGGAACTCATTCTGACAATTGATATAGGTTCGTTTGCTATTAACTTGCTGGTTTGTGTATGTTGTTGTTGCCTTTCTTTAATAATTGTGTACTTAGTGTAGTTATCGTTGTTTTATTTACTCACCTACCTATACATGCAACATACACTGTTTCTGGGTTAACCATTTTACTAAAACTAGTGTCATATTTATAGATGTATAAAAAATCAAATTTACTGATTATATACACATACTACTAAATTAGGCAATCGAATCCAAGAATGATCGATCCCAAGAATCGATAATTTTGAACACATTGTGCAACCGACTATTTTCATTTTTCCAAAGGGGACGAACCGACCTGCGACCATGCTGATGGCATGGTAAAAATTATCGCATTTGCAATCGATCCGTGCTTTGGTCATACTTTTATTGGAGAACTCGGAACAATTTTTGGTTGGTTTTTATTATTTTTTTATTACCTCAATAAAAAGAAATTGACCACTAATATTTCCTGGCAACATCGATATTATATCTTTGTAACCCCTAGAACCTTGTTTCAATTGTCAGAATGCGTTCCGCATATTATGTAGGTATACGAAAAGTCTATGAGAGCCTGGACTATGTGTAAAATCTCTTTAAAAAATATTTTTTTTTACTAACTAAATTTAATTATGTGTAGGTAAGTATTATCAAATTTAATTCATAACTTATCTGAGTAATACCAATAAGAGATTTAAAGATTTTCTGGGCTATTCCACTTTTTTATCAAGGATTAAAATCATATTCAACAACAATGAACCTGTTATCTAATGTATATTTAAAAAATGTGATTTTATAATTGTTTTCAAATTATTATGTGTTAATGAGATTTTGTGTAATTGTTTGAATTTACAAAGAATGAGGCATTGATCCATAACCCAATTGAATGTATTCTGGTTGTAGACCATTAGGTATGTTTGAAAAAATGCACCGATAAAAAACAGTTAATTAAAAATTTAAATAAAAATTAAAACTGTTTCTGCCAACATTGCCATCAACATATTTCCTGTTTTTATAAAAAAAAGTTCTGATGAATTTTATAAAGATTTTTATTGAGTGGTTGATTGTATGATATCGCATCTTGAGAATAGAATAATATATTTTGTATAGTCAATCGGAAGGGAGCGAAAGTTTAACAAGAAATCATTATATACTATTTATGTATTAATAATTGTAATTTGTAATTCTATTCACACATGACCTTGCTACCCATTCATTGCACGCCTTGCAACCAGCGGCGGCTCCTCTAATACCATCCAAGTGCTACGCACCGCCTGCATCTTTGAAGACATCGGTCAACTTTTCATTGTTATTCATACGTGTATCACTCACTTCGCGAACTATGAACAATACTCCGTTTGTGCGCAAAGCGATTACGATCCAAACAGATTTTCAGTTTGCACAGGATTACAATGAGGTCATTATATACTTCTAAAACCGTGGTCGAATGTCCAGTAATGACGTTTTGTATAGAATTTTTTATACACTTTTAGATCGGCGCACAAAATTAGGACTCTAGAAACAAAAACGCCAGTTTCTGTTTTATAATAATGTTGGCGAGTTAATTTTTAACAATTTCACATTTAAGATTTAATGAATCGCCAAACTTTTACGAAAATACAAACTACCGCATTTATTTCTAAACCACTCAAATATATTCAGTAAACAAAAAAACACATCAGCGGTTATTTATTTGGCTGAAGCATTGTTTGCCCAGAGCGTAAAGTCGTAAACCGTGACATTTATTTTTCTTTATTGATATTAAATCATTTGAACTGTTTAAAAACTCTTTTAAAAAATATAATAAATAAACAAAGACATATTTAATTTACCTTTCGAGAAGTTCAACGTTTTGGTCTTTTTACAATAAGATATTATCCTAGCTTATTGACACGGCAGCCTTCGGTGATTAAGGTAATCATGGAGAGACGCTTTACGACCTTTACGTGGCTAGGACAAGTGTTCCTGATGCCGCCAAAGATTGTGACACTACGTACCCTTATAGCACAGCCTCAAGGGTTCCGTTGCCATGGCCGGCCCTCCCTCACCCTGCAGCGGTGCTACAAAAGCGACCTACGTGCTGCAGGTCTGACATGGCAGGAGGCGCAAGAGTTGGCGTTGAACCGAGGGAAGTGGCGTGAACTTGTGCTTGCCCTATACTCCAATGCTGGGTATAGAAGGTAAACCATTGCGCACTACCAGAAAATGCTATTCTGAAGACCACCGGCCGCCACTGCTTGCAACACGACATTTTCAGACAAAATATTTTTTTACTGACATCTACCTCAGAAGGGCGAAACTTTTTGATGTTACTTTTGATAAGACTGCATTAAATATTAATAGATGGTGTTAATGGTCACATTTCCTTCATTATTTTAATAAAGGCATCGCCTTAAACATTATATCTATGTAATTAATTACTTATTACGTTTTGTTAAAAAAATATTGTTAATTCTCATCATAATAATATTAACAAATAAATGCCAAACATTTTGTAGTAATATGTAGGTACTCATTACAACTTTGTAAATTTAACCAAAATTAGCTTCTTCCCATGACACAGATAATATAGGCTCATTGTCAAGGCATTTTTTTATGATCGTTATGTAATAAGGATGTTACACAATAACATACTTTTAATCTGTGTAACAGTAGATAATGAAACAATTACAAAATTGGGACATGCTTCAAATTAATTGTTCATTGTCGCTATCCATATGAGAGTAATATGTAAAACAGTAATTTAGTATATTACATTATTAATGTTTTCTATTCAGGAATATGCAATTTCCAACGGCTAATCTCCTTATTTTGTATTTTATTTTATTTGTTCATAATATTATGTCAGGATTGATTCAATAAAAAAATATACTTGCGGTGTCTTTCTTCTATGGCGAGTGTCAGAATACAACACACAACATCTAACATCAATGTAAACGCATAATTTCTCGTTGATGCAGTTGTGGTTATAAACTTATAATTAGTATTGTCAGTTTTATTTTTGTTTCTATAAGCCGGCTCTCACATGTAAACTCGCCTCGTCTGCCGCATAGCCATAAACCAAACCTTCTAGGATCGTCGATCCGATGTTGCATAATATTAAGACCGCGCATATCTCTAGCGACAGTCGCATGTAACCTCTCGAAACGTATAGATATTTGGATGCGGCGACCCGGTATAGGAATGACCAATTCGTATGTGTGTGTATGCGTTCTGGCGTTTTCGACTCGCAGCCCTAGATGTTGATAGCAGCACTAGATTTTATTTTTAAACTGAAAAGTCGCATTCGACCATTCTGCGGAGCTCCATTTGGCAACGTTTGTTTTGTGAATAACGATGACGTCACAGCTACGTATTCGACACGTTGCAGACGAGACGAGCTTTGATGTGCGATCTGGCTAATAACGGTTGTATGACAATATCACTTGCAATAATCCTGCCGAAACCGGGAGATTTGATTATCTTCTGTTCTCTGATTGGCGGCATTAATTGGGTAAAGGTGGATGATTATTTGACACGACAGCATATCGATATGATTGCGTCCGTCTCGCTCAGTGTTTTAAAAATAAAAATTTTATAAACTCTGTACCTATACTTAGGTTAATTAATTCTCATGATAATGATGCCAAATTATTATTGTCTGTTTCTACCAAATATTTACGTAGGGCGAAGGGTGGAGGTAGGCTTTTAAGATCCGACTTAAATAGTTCACACTAAACTTCCTCAGTCAAACGTATTTGTTTTATGAGACTACAATAACATGTAGATATTGTTTGTTAGTTTTTAAAGTTCAATTAAACCATGCCTACTCCAGGACATAGTAGATAATAGTAAAAAAATATTCGTTTATTTATAAATTATCGAAAATTATGCCAATAAGCCATACCTACATCATTTCAAATAGTTTATAGGTAGAAGAATATTTTTATCGATTATGGTTTTTCGATAGGCAGGGCTTACTGAATTTAAAAAAAAAACTAACCAGCACCATCTGCAAATTGTATTATTAGTTCAATAAAAACAAATGAGTGTGACTGACAAAGTTTGTTGTGCACTATTTATATCAACATCTTACCTCCACCCTTCGCCACTGCTATTTAGTTAGGTTGGTACATATTATTTTGTATGATAAATTTAACAAAACCACACTAATTAATGAAATTTGACTTTTTAAAATGTCAATATTGTATTTTTTGTAGAATGCATTATAATGTGAATGCTTTGGTTTTGGTTCAAGTCAAATATTCCTGTTTGAACAGGTTATCACATTGACTGCTGACTAGATAATTATACTAATTAATTATCACATTTAAATAGCATGCTAATTATATCTAATGTCCATCGAATCGTTACGCGCCTAGCGCGTCTTTAGCATTGAAAGACTGAATATATTACGTAGTACTAATTCATAAACCAATATCAATTCGTAACAAATTCATCTTTCAAGAATGAGTTTGACAATATCTATTCATTTAATAATTTATGCAATTGACTAATTGGGTGAATTTAAAATTCTGTTCCGATGCTTGCGATTTTTGACCGACTCGAGCGGGTTTTCTGTAAGTTAATCTGCAATTCGAATTACTGTGCAGCTACCATACATAATTTAATAATTCGTATTCGTATATTATATCAGATAAGGGTTTCTTCAGATCTTTATTATGTTCAATATATACTTTATTTAATATTATGCAGTTGGTAATAATGCCTATCTAAGTAACTACACTATACATGACTACCGCAGAGTAATTATCCAATAAAATGTTTATAAACTGCTATAGGTATAAATAACTATAAAGGCGAGATATTATGGCTCTTTCACTGATTACGCCTTTATGGCCGTTGTATACTTACCTACTTATATTTACTGCTAATTTAACTAGATACTAGGAATTTACTTACTGATGATTCGTGCAAAATTTGGCAGCAAATCATTATTAGGAAATTCTCGTCGATTGCACCATGTATCGAACTCCATCAAACTGGGTACTATGAACTCGCGCTGTTTTTTTATAGTATGATTTATAAGTTTACAGCAGTGCTCAGAAAGTAGTAATTTCTACTATGTACGGACGTAAGGTCAAAAGGCCGTATTGGACGAGAGAATCGACATGCCAAAGACTCGTACCGATCGATGTGGATAAGTTGCACGATTCTCAGTTTTGACATGTATTACAAACTAGAATTCTTCCTTTATTGTGAACTTGACACGAGTTGTTTTCACGACCCCTTTTTGAGTTGCTCCGCTCCGGGACCAAATACTTGCTCCGGATCCGCTCCAGGCTCTGCTCCGCTCCGGGTAAAAATTTTTGAGTATGAGTTCAATGAGTATTATATTGTGTATAAAAATGTTAAAAAATAATAAAAAAGTAATTTTAAAATATTTTTTTTTATTAATTTTCATTATTAATTCTCTTAAACAAAATTTTCTACAGCAAATCGTCTCTCATTATTTGCCTCTTCTGTCAAAAAAGTGAGGTTATTTATCACTCAACAGTGTTGCCATATTTCAATTAATTCTAATGTTGCAAATTGTTATAATAATATACTATTTTCATTGGATTTTAGGACGAAAATTTAACTTGTTGACTGCGGAGCATTTAATTACTATTCAATTACCGCATTTAAATAACATGCTAATTATATCGAATGTCCAATTAGTTATTGTACAACAGGTGTACCGTCCGCGTGGAAAGGATTTTAATAATAAAAAAAAACATCCGGGGCAGTGGAGCACTACAAATTTTAGGTGCTCCGGGTAAAATACCATTGCTCCAGTGCTCCTGCTCTGAGCTCCGCTCCAACGCTCTGGTTTTATTGGCCAGTAAAGGATGATAATAATCGTGGTGTTAAAATTTAAATACAAATATGATTGTAAACTCGACATACTAGATGTGTCGTTCACGTACGACTGACTTAACTAACACATGTGACTCAGTTGCTGCTCGTAAAACAGTCGTATACCAGGTTTTATGTTCACGCGTCGTGACTGATTCAGATGTCTCGTCTGAAAAACTTTACACACAACCAACGTCTTTCGTGAACGCTCTGAAGACAGGAACGTCCGAGCTTTCTCCGGTGAATGCGTTGAGAATTTTTGTTATTCGTGATTCGAATGACCTAATCAGTAAGAACGAGACATTAAATGTAATTGACACGAAGACTTATATATGCAAATTTAAGCGAATCATTTCCCGTGACTAGCACATACCAAACTGTGTTTAACATTCTGTAAATGTGATATTGTGATCTGAAATGATCCACTATTACTATTCCACGAATTTGATAAGTAAGTATTAATATTTCTTTACTTTTATTAATGTGTATTTTTTGAAGGAGGATAAGTCAAACTAAAACATTCAAGTAATATATGGTTGCTATTTTTATACACCACCATGTTCATGGAAAAAAATAGTTTGACACCTACTTTTGAGTTTTGAAATTAAAATAAGATATCTCTCGGTGGCGTACGGTCCATAGATGCTGTGGATGCGGAGCATGCCCAAAAATATTCGAAAAAATAAAATACATTCATAATTATTATCTATAATAAGTGCAATCGGGTAGTAAGAAAGAAAATCATATTGTAAAACACATTGTTTTAAGGATTCAATTATTTACAAAACAGTAAAAAATAATAATATAGTACGTATGTAGGTATGTATTTTTCACATAACGCCCACTAAAAAAAGTCACCGCACGCCAATGATGTTGATTGATAATACTTAGCTGCGCGGTAGACGGGTGAGTTTAGATGTGAGAGACGGTTTATACTTAAATGCAAATATGTAGGTAATTCTATTGTTTTTTTTTAAATAACCGGATGCGAACCCCGGAACCGGGATTCCGATTTTCCTTTTAATTGTCGAGCATGCCATTCAAATTGTTTAATGTTAACTGAACCCGTGTCCGAATCCTTTCCAAAAATGAAGGTTCTAACAGCTCTGGTTTAATGTCCAAGATAGTTTCTCTGGGCTATAATTTACGAGGGTTTAAAATAAATGTCGTGTGCTTGAAGCCTAATGATGGGGCCTATTAAATACGACTGCGCAAGCTAGGCGGGGAGTTTCGTGTAACTATTGCCATTATGCAATTTATTTGACCCGGGGATTGCTAATGCCAGCGCTCCATTGGCACGCAAGTCAGACGATTTACAGTCTTCGGACTTTTTTTTCGCGTGGAGCACCCCAGATCTGCAGACTTTTTAATCCGCAGACCAGGCTCGCTGGATTTCAAACATGTTTGATATTTTTGCCAGACTTCGTCAGTCGATCACTTTGCGAATTCGATTTGTCATTAATACGCAATCATTCGGACCGGAAAAAAATCTGTAATTGTTTTAAACATTTTCATTGATTAATTTGTTAATTTACACATTATAAAATGAGAGATTTACAATTAATTTTTTTATTTGTATTTATGAAATTCATAAAATAAATCGTAAAACTTGTGTTGTTTTCACTGCTATATTATTTTATGCAAGTCTACATATAAATAACACAAAATTATAGGATTATCGGAAGACATTACGAGAATCATAACTTTTCACTTTTGACAGCTCGACTTTTTTATTCGTTCGTTGATCAGTTGCAGAGCATAGACAAATCGGACGATTTATTGTCCTCGGACTTTTGGCTCGCCAATGGAGCGCTGGCATAAGTGCTAGACCGGGAAAAGTGTCTCTCTAAATAGAGAGCATGTCCCGGAAAACTCAGCGAAGCGATTTGTATGGCAGGAAAAAGGCTTCACGGGCTTTTCACGGTCTGATAATTTATTTTTATCTCCACAGGCACTAAGTATTATTATAAATAAATAATACAAATGAATGATAAACGGCGGCAGGAAGCGATTTTCCCGCTATGATTTACGCTTGTGCCGTCAGGAAAGATGTCGCCATGCCGTCTTCTCATTTTTCACGGATTGTTTTTTTGGCTTTCGCATAAATTTATTGTCCGAGTTATCTTTCTTTTCCAATGGAAATTTTGAACGAACATTTTGCTATGCTATACCAGTTCAGTGTCGTCCCGTTGGGGCAGATAGGTGTTGATGTGTATTGATGTGTATATTATATTATTATACATCAATGGCGTGCGGTGTCTTTTGTGATCACTGATCAGGCATACTTTTCATGCAGCACTATTCTAAATCACATTTGAAATATTTTGAAGGAGAGTTTTTTGAAACAGTCTACTTCAGTTATTTACTATGTATATAGACAAATGTATGCACCATTTTATTCATCGATAATCCTACTAAAATATGATGCGTACATCCAAAAAATAATAAATAATTTTAGTTTCAATTTAAGTTGATTCAAAGAACTCTCTCCTATAAAAATTCAAATGTTAGTTTATTTATGCCTCTATTAAAATTACAAGGGGTATTGTAAGATACCTATAACATTTTAGTAGACAAACATAGAGTTTGCAAAAAATCTCAAATGGAAATGGGCTGGACACATAGAAACGAAGAAGGGTCAATCGCTGGACAAATCTTCTCATACAGTGGTACCCAAGAGGTACAAAACGTCCACAAGGTAGACCTAGAGGCCGCTGGATCGGTGAAATGATTAAGTTCTGCAGAAGTACGTACGCAACGCACAGGACCGAGAAAAGTGGAATCAGCTTGGAGAGGCCTTCATCCAGCAGTGGATAGATTCAGGCTGATGATAACATTTTGACGTTGACAACTAGATATAATAGGGAACTTAAAAATAGCAAGTTCCACACCAGTAATAATATTATTGAGGTTATGGATACTTATTGTATCATCTGAATGTTTTGGAATACTTCTCTGTCTTAAGGCATGCGCCGCATCCACAAGCATGTATGGACCGCACACCACATTTAGGTAGATGTAATTGTATCAATTCGTAAATTAACATTTAATTAATTCACTCGGTGACGTAGGGTAGGTACTTCATGGTAGAATATAATATTTCTTGTTTCTCATTTTTTTGTTGGTATATTTTACAAAATTAATAAATAAGTAGGTATACCCGATTTGTCAACACATTAATTGTGCGCGACTCAGGGAATACAGAAACAATGGGCAGTGCGTTATCTTTTGGGTGTGGTAGTGATAATGTTTAATTCTCTAGTGTGTAGAAGTATGGGATAAACTTAAAAATGTGTTAATGAATATTTTGTTTTCAATAGTTATGTATTAAAGTTTGTCACGTAACCGAAACGCGCATTCAATACTTATTGGTGATATTTTAGATTTTTAGAACATTCCGGAGGCTTTGTATTTCAAGAATTTTGTGGCCTGACCGCCATTAAGAGAATCAAAATACGGATTAAAAATCTTGGTCTATGCTTATCAGTGTTGCCATCTTTTTCTATGCTGATTATAGTATAAAGGTTTAAAAATTATAGTATTTCTGAAAAATATATAGTACAGGAACATTTTACGTCTTGAATCCTTTAAAGGTATAGTATTTTGGCATATTTAGCATAAAACTATAGTATTTTACATTTTTTTACTATAATTATAGTACGGTTGGCATCAGTGATGCTTATCTTATTAATAATATGTTCTGTGGTACGGGCCATAGGTATAACCCGTAACGTCAGACGCGTGTCTGTTTCCGAAAATAACCGAATGCCTCGTATAACAAAATACGATTAATAAATTAAGGAAAACAATATACCTATATATTTACATTGATTTTCAATATGTATAAAATAGATTTACACGAAAACACCAGTAAAGTTTCAAAATATACTTACATATAGCCTAGCAAGATAGTAAAAGTATATAAAACTTAGTGTTAACATAAAATAGAAAGAATTCATAGTCGATTTTCATTGTATCTGTCATGATTTTTTCACGGCGCCGTAAAAAAGCAAAATATATTCGAATGGATGAGCCTGTTGTTCCCCACACAGTTTCTCAATCCTAGCGGCCATCCATAGACTGAAACCGTATACGGTTTAGATCCGTGTGCAATACTAAACTTATGATTTTTGATCATGAAAATATATTTTCACTAAATTTGTAAGTATAAGTGTATCGTATGAACGGATACGATCAGATGCTTATAATATACTTTGTGGAAATATATTTCCATGACCAGAAAAGATAAGCTTAGTATAAGCACACGGTTCGAAACGGCATACGGTTTCAGTCCATGGATGGCATACTAGACTCAAACTGGGCGCAGTTTCCCTCGTTTTCCGTTCAACGTTGAGTATTATTTTTATTCTAACTGTAGCTGAAACTTCATCGCGACAGTAGATTCGAATAACAACAATCATAATATATTAAATATATGTACGAAGGTTATCATGAAAGCAAAAGTGTGTAATGTTGGCGATAAGGGAAGAGCTGTGTGGTGCGTTTAATTTTTGTTATCTGATGAAAACATCCACTGACATATTTAAATCTATTATCGTGACCGTGCATTCAGAGCATTGATTTGATATTTCCTGAAATTATTACAACTTTTGAATAGCCCAAAGAATTTATATAAAATATCGAGACTAAACATGACTAAGGGCGGCACTTTTACAATTAATATTATCTTATTTTCATATTATTTTTTATCATTAAACAAAACCCAGTGACATCTTGTATACATTTCCCCTACCAATAGTAAATTCGCATTAATATTCAATCACATTGGAAGTTATAATGGACGCCTAATATCATACGATTTATATCTATATTAATTCCATGTAGTAGGCAAGTATCGCATACCGCCATTACATGAATAATACATTAATCATGTTGTTCTTACCCGTATAAATAATGAAGCATCAGTCAAATTATTTTTGCTTGTATTTCGCTGAAAAAAAAACACTTCCAAAGCTATCATACAAAAACTTAAAGCTCTACAAAAAATGATTTCGTGTAAGACACCTACATATACCTAGTTATATTACTATTTGTTCGACGGTGATAAAAAAGTAACTTATCGAGAAATTGTTTCTTAACTGAAGTTCGGGTAACTGTACCCCACACTGATTTCATTGCCTTATCCTAGGGATCGGCTAACTTTTCAGACTCATAGGCCACATTTAACTTTAGCTGTAGGTATTCAATATGTAAACGACGTCTAGTTCTATAGTAGACAAGGTTTCTTTGAACGTCTCGTTTTTGGTGTGCACCTACCTATATGTTATATTTTCCTCACTTTCAGCTTCTTAGCCCTGTTTACCCTTAGGATCTAAAAACGTGTTTCTTGAACGATTGTAGTAGGTATATCGTGTTTCATTATTGGTGATATGTGACCATCTGATCAGCGTTGCCAATTTAGCGTTTTTGTTGCCAGATCTAGCATTTTTCGACCGGCATATCTAGATTGCAAAAAACGCATTTGGCTTGTGGCGTTTTTACTAGCGTTTTTTATGCCCCTAACAGCTTTAAATGTGTTGAAGAAACGCTAGATATTTAGTTTATTTATTTTCGTGCACACCAAATTTCTGACTATCAGATATGAAACATGAAACGCAAATTGAACGCCGTTGACACGATATAGGTATTTGTTGTCAATTTTGAAATATATTTCTGTTAAAATGTGTCGTTTTCACACTTGAAATTTTATTTTCACAAAATCTACCGTTTTTTCCTGCTGAATAGCTTGTTTTCATACCCCACACCTGGCATGTTTTTGTCAACGGCAGTTGGCAACACTGCACATGATCACTTAAATTTTGTTATCTATGAACTCTTTGGTGGCCAGTCATTATAAATAAAATGAATTATATAGTAATTACGTAATCCACATACTTCAATAACGATCAAAACCGGTTTCGTCTGATTAGAATCATATTGTCAATTGATTGGTTGTTTCATGAGATACATATTTTACAAGGTTTGAGTCATAGGAAGAGAATAATATTGTTTAATACGTCATTTGAATAAATATATTGTATTGGAAGACTACTCTGAGTTTTAAAGAGCATTTTAATATTCCACACCTGTTAAAATATGACACGATCACGGATATAGGAATCATTTTCTAGAGCCATGATTGCATGGACCCCACAAGGACGGTGGGGCTGACAGGGATCTAGCCTGGGGTCCCGAATTCAGGAGGGGCGTGGCGAATCGACCAGATAAGATAATACTTTAATAGTAAAAAAAAAGTCGCTATTTTCGCTCAATAATGTTATTATTTAAAATTATGTGGTTGTAGGTACAATACAATTTTTAATAGTGTATCGATACTTGACAACTCCATAATTCAAATGGATGTATTAAAATATACACATTAATTTTACCGCGTACACTATTTGAAAAACGCTACTATAGAGCGTCACACTGCCTTTATCCTTAGCGATAGGTAGGGGGCCGCCAAAGATCCTAGCCTGGGGGCCCGCTTCAGGATGTGGGGGCCATGCATGATTGTACCATGAACTGTGTTATCTAATGCGTCTCCTGGCATCAATATTGATGATAATGTTTGTAAGCTATCGGTCGGAATGCTTGGTTTGATCAAATAATGTATGAAAGGAAACTGGGCATATTTGAAATGAAGAAGGAAGACACTCGGCCTAGTAAGAAGAAAAGGGTCCGGATGACTGAGTACCTTGGTATCAAAGTGGGACATAAGCCATTTACAAAATTTTACAGGAGACTCACAAACATGTGTGAAAAGTGTCCGTTTTTCATATAACATACCAACTTTAAACTCAAAAAACTCTATGAACACTACCGTTTTTGATACTTTTGGTGGATTTTTTGAAAAGAGCATCACTAGCACTACCATAATCAATTAAAACATGAATTTAGTGGGAGGTGGCGATTGTCCCACTTTGATACCAAGGTACTCGACTGTCCGCCATGCTACTAGGCCGGGCACTCGGCCGAGTGCTCAGTAATATGTTTATAGTTATATCAACCGAGCACTCGGACGAGAACACTGTCTCGCCACGGTACTCGTTATATGTAATCAAGGCATAACTCAAGTAAATCACTGAGAAACGGTGTACGTTGCTTATATATAAACAAAGTAACATAGGTACTACCAGGATGCGAGCAGCCATTTTGTTTTGAGCGTTGCCAATGGAAGAATAAAATAACCATAACCACGCATAATCGTTCGATTCGAAATTAGAACTGATTTAAAAAATCATAATACGGAATGTGTAGACTAATTTTATCTTGACTCGAGCCTTAAAATACTTAAATTAAATTGTCTGATTGCGTTGAACATTGTGCAACATTATATAAAGAATATGGTCACAGGGTATATGAATTTATATTTTACGTTCTTACTTACATCGAGATCGATTTCAATTTCAATATTTTCAGTTATCAATAGACACAATTAGTATTAATAGCAATGGTCAGCTGTCGTCACCCGTTTCTCGTGTGGCCTCGACCTTACAATCCGTTGCTATCGTTACTCGGTATGTACATTGCTGTGATTTTAGTATCGAATCGCGCGTCTCGAGTAGCCATTAATAACAATAAATTGCTTGTATTCAATGGAAGACTTTCACTGATTTTATTTTGTTGCTATTGCTCCTAAATTTAATATTTCCGGGTAGTTTGTAGCAGCCAAAAAAAACTCCTTTATTGTGTTTTGTATTGTAATAATTGAGTTCTGTTTTTTTCATCTCTTTTTTAATTCTTTTTTTGTTTGTATAAAATAATCAAGTTTCATTCTCAGGCGTTAATTTAATGTGATTGGATGAACAATCATTTGGAAATCTGAATTAAATAACTACAAAGTGTATTCGATTGTTAGCATGGAAGCAGTATTGTCAACTGTCAAAAACATGCCAGACGGGGTATGAAAACGAGCTATTTGGCAGGAAAAACGCTAGGTTTTGTGAAAATTAAATTTCAATACCATGTTTTGCCTATCGAAATCACATCACATTTTTTATTAATCTAACACTAAGTAATACTTAGGTAATACCAGAAAGTAGAATCCCTGGTAACCGCCAATCCGATGCCACATGCCTAATCAGTAATCACACATTAAATTATAATATCTGATACCATTATATCAATATAACGCCAAGAATGCTCCTATTGTTTCATTGTGTTGTTGCAGATATTTAATTAAGGTAGGTCGACACCTTAATTAAATATTTGAATAAATAAACTAAATATCTAGATTATTTTCCGCACATTTAATGCTGCCGAATACTAATAAAAACGCCATAAGCTGGATGCAATTTTTGCAGCTAGATCCGTATAGAAAAATGCTAGATCGGGCAAGAAAAACTCAAAGTTGGCAACGCTGCACGGAAGAGGTATGGAGCGAAACCACATCCGCGGGAGACAAATTCGCCGAAGATGTAAATAATTTTAGATTCGCATGACGTTTTATACCTTATTATAAATGTTATTTATCTTGCAATTTTGTGCATAGGCAGGTAGTATAGATAGCTAGAAGAGTTAGAGCGGAGTTATGTCTCTCCAGCGATTCCTGCATAGCCGAAGGTATTAACAGTCACGTAGCATCATTCACTGCCCTCCGCGTCGATCTTAAACGTCTCCACTACCTCTCTGCTATGTGGTCAGAGTACTGCAGCACTCTCTGGAAACCTATTTTTGCTGAGCCGATCGTTCACGTTAATTTATTCTAACACCACATTTCAAATGAATCAATCTCAAGCCTCAAGTCTCGACACCATAAAGAAAGATTAAGAACTTTGATCCATTTTGATGTGGCATTAGTTTTCCATATGATTTTATTCAAACTTTTCAATGTTCCTTTGGCGGCGCGCGGTCTGCGGTTAATATCCTAATCTATTGGGTACTGTCACACCCCCGAATTGTCCCCATTTGGGGATGTCTAAAGAGCCCTGAACCATTTCGAGCTGACTCATAGTAATGATTGATTACGAAAAAAATAAAATATCTGGCAACGCTTTAAGTCCCAGCCATTGAAAAAATTACTGGCAACGTTGCATATTTTGTACACCGCTTTTGTGATGGGAGATCGCTTGCAGCGCTGAAGCGCTTCTCGCTGAAAGCGAAATCGAAAGCAAAAGTTTTGGCGGCAGACGCTTCTAAACATCCAAACTATAAATAAGTGTCAAACTCGTCCTCCGCAAAAATTAGAAAAAATGTTTAAAAATGTAGCTGTAAAAAGTATAAGTTAAATAAAAATCGCCGTTTTCGACCATTCCGATGTATTTATTTGTTCACTCCCAAGTCCCAAATTACAGAGGATGACCAGTAACCAGCAAAATAAGCGAGAAGAGGAAGCATCTTTTCGCTCTCGCACTTGACGGGAGATGATAGTACCTACTCGAAATACTCCAGATTGACGATTAAAGTCAAGCTGTGAACACCGTGTTTTATTCGTAACAATTCAGGCTCTGAGTTGGACTGAAGGTAGTCTGGAGGATAGACTCTAGGGTTTATTCGAGCTTTCTGATGATTGCAAATTGTGGTGATCATATAAATCCGATAAAGCTGCGTTTACCTTGCAATACATAATACAATATGTAAGGGAAATCGGTGGAAAGCGGATAATCCGATGGATAAACAAACTGGTTTCGGCAAAGTCATGTCATCATAATGGAAGAGAGACATTCATTCAACAGTGGAAAATTTTGATCCAAGTAGAAGTATATTGTCACATCTAGCCCCTTGTAGTGAATGGCGGCTATTATAATGAAATTAACAGTGCGGTAACCTAACCATGCAAGAAGTTCGCAGGCAGGTTCGCTTGATCCTTGGCGTCTCTGCGGTCTGTTGGGCACCGGCACGGTACGGCGAGACGGCCGCTGCCTACAACACACAGTTCTTCTGTTTATAACATTCATTTTTTACTATTATGCACGGTTTGCGGAGGTATATTTTCTGTTTAGCGGCTAGTACTTTGGAATCGGACCGGCTGCGAGCTTGGTGACTCACTGGTCATGGATGGTGAGATACCATGATGCATCAATGAGTGTGCGTATCTCAGGTGACTACCGTAATAATATATCCATTTACGTCATCAGCGAAAATTGCAACACATTAGGCCAATATTTCCTAAAACGTGTATTGTGCAGGTGTTATCTAAATAAAAATATTCATTTAAAATGTTGAATTACTCTCAATATAATGACATGTATTTTTTTCACTTCGCGATTATATAGAACGGGGAAGACGGGGCACATTGATGCGTTTTTTTTATACCATTGAAGTGAAGAGAAATGATAAAATGTAGACAAAGATTTTATCACTTCTTCATCTTTATCATTTTAATTTTTAAATAACGGTTTTGACAACGAGTAGTTTTAGTGCAGGATCCCATAGACTTGTCGTATACATAATATGCGGAACGCATTCTGACAATTGGAATAGGTTTTAGGGGTCACCAAGATATATAATGTCGATGTTGCCAGGCGATATTAGTGGTCATTTTTTTTTTATTGAGGTTTTAATTTTTTTTCTTATAACCCACCAAAAATTGTTCTGAGTTCTTCAATAAAACCAATACGGGATCAGGGATTGATTGAAAATGCAATAATTGTACCATGCCATCGGCATGGTTGTAGAACGGTCCGTCCCGTTTAAAAAAATTAAAATAGCGGGTAGTGAAATGTGTTCAAAATTATCGGTTCTTAGGACCCTTCTTGGCTTAAATTATTTTATTTAGTAGCATTTTTGTATATAATCACCTAAATTGGTTTCTTTACTATATCTATGCATATGACATTCGTTTTAGTATTATGGTTAATCCAGAAACAGTGTAGGTTGCATATATAGGTAGGTGAATAAATGAAATAACGATAACCACTAACCACACTAAGTACCTACATATTTATTAAAAAAAAAGAAACAACAAGTCAAGTGTTCAAACTCCTTTAAGTATCATGATCACAGTTTTTACAAACACTACTTACACATTTGCACAATGATATACATGTCAAAGCCGATTTCTTATAATTACGTGATAATGTACGGCAGTTAGAATTACATTTGCATGGTTTAATTAAATAATTTGGTAGAGGTTCATTCGTCATTTGTCTTGGATACGAATTATTTTCTCGTAACTCATAGTCAAGTTGTAGGACATCAAGAGGCTCAAATAGTGGAACATATGAGCTTTCCCGTAAATAAACTTATGCTGAAGGCTTTAAACAGTGTAAATACAATGAATCATATGTGCCTATCACTCTTGACAAATTTAAACTAAATTCAATATTTTGGGAAATAAATTTATGCCGAAGCTCATTCGCTATTGGTTTTTGTTTATATAATAAGTAAGTGCAAACTTTTTCCAGGTCTTGAAACTGCTGTGGTCTCCAATAAACCATTTCCTAAAGCTGAAAGTGCATCCTGAACAAAACTCGTTGACGAGATGGTTAAAGCTTGTTTATTTGTACATATGCAGTCACTAGTGGTGTCGCAGCCGGTTAAACAATGTAATGCTGGTATAATATTACAAATATTTTCGCCAAGAGGTTCAGCTGCCAATTGGCATTCTAAAACATGGAATTTCTTCTGAGATCCCTCAAACCATAATCCATGGCAACCAATCGTTGCAAGTTTATTCCAGAAATGAATGCCTAAAATTAAAACATCTGTATCGGGACTGTGATAATCTCCAAATTTTGCATTTTTACAGCATGAAATATATGACAGAACATTCTAGACTCCAGAGTCTGCTTCTAAATGATTTTGATTTTAAATCAATGGCGTCAGTGAAAATTGACCCCTGCAATTTAAACCATTGTGTGGGGTCGTCAAATCCACCACAATGTACAGCTCACTTTTTCCGTTGATTTTTGCAAATGTGGGAGCATTTTTGCAAATACATTTAACAAGCTGTAATTTATTTTGAGGGCTCACAAAAAAATCTTTGCAATTAATCCACCACATACCTACTACATACACTAAGGGACAATCTCCAAGGCTTAGATATTATAAGCATTTACACTGTTTAAGGGCTGCAGCACAAGTTTATTTATGGAAAAGCTCATATGATCCACTATTGAGCCTATTGATTTCCTACAACTTCTAACAATTATGAGAAAATAATTTGTATCCAAGACAAATGACGAATGAACCTCTGCCAAATTATTTGGTTAAACCATGCAAATGTAATTCTGACTGCCGTACATTATCACGTAGTTATAAGAAATCGGCTTTGACACGAATATCATTGTGCAAATGTGTAAGTATTGTTTGTAAAAACTGTGATCATGATACCTAAAGCAGTTTGAACACTTGACTTCTTGTTTCTTTTTTTTAATAAATGTGTAGGTACTTAGTGTGGTTAGTGGTTATCGTTATTTCATTTATTCACCTACCTATATATGCAACCAACACTGTTTCTGGATTAACCATAATACTAAAACGAATGTCATATGCATAGATATAGTAAAGAAACCAATTTAGGTGATTATATACAAAAATGCTACTAAATAATATAATTTAAGCCAAGAAGGGTCCTAAGAATCGATAATTTTGAACACATTTCACTACCCGCTATTTTTATTTTTTCAAACGGGACGGACCGTTCTACGACCATGGTACCATGGTACAATTATTGCATTTTCAATCAATCCCTGATCCCGTATTGGTTTTATTGAAGAACTCAGAACAATTTTTGGTGGGTTATAAGAAAAAAAATTAAAACCTCAATAAAAAAAAATTGACCACTAATATCGCCTGGCAACATCGACATTATATATCTTGGTGACCCCTAAAACCTATTCCAATTGTCAGAATGCGTTCCGCATATTATGTATACGAAAAGTCTATGGGATCCTGCACGCGCTTGCTTTAGTTTGAAAGCTTATTACGCATCGCGTCGACCGTCTACAGTTGTACGTCAATTAGTTTTCAATATTACACGGGAACCACTGTTGCAATATTTTTGTAAAGCTGACTAATACAAACCTGTAAAATTATAGTATTTAAAAAAATCTATAGTGCACATGACATATCTCGTTTTGATCTAAAATTATAGTATAATAATATATTATTATACAATTTTTACGGAATCATTCGGTTGGAAACACTGACGTGACGTTGAAAAGACGTCCATGTGCGATGGATTTAGGTACTTGCACTTTCATCACTAAAAACGGCTATTTTGAAACCGATTTGAAGAAGAATGTTGTTAGTTGTGAGCAATTACTCCCAATAATGGCCGTTGAACCGGTGGTTTAATGGATATAGCTATCGTCCGGAAAGTGAAAGACGTGAGTTCAAATTCTACTCGCTTTCACAGAAGCCTCCATCTGTCAGAAGAAGGATTTCTTCAACATGTTTGAATTGAACTTGACTCAAATATAAAATATAATTAGTTCCTACTTCAATATAGCATAGAAATCTAGCTTCAACAACAAATATATCAAAGTAAACATTAGTAAAAAAGTCAAAATCAAAATCACTCATCATTAGCAAAGCAAATCTCAATATTTATATGTAATAAAGAACCTCCTTGTAGACTTTTAAAACAAAGCAAGGGCATACAAAATGTGCACATGGTATTTTACGTCCTCATACTTGACACTCTATCATAGCACAGGGTTAGCTAACCTTTTTATGTACCCACGGGTGCCAAAATTTCCCAAATATTATTTTTCAACTGTCGCGTACCGAGCGGTTTTTCATGGAGAAAAATATAGTTTTTAAGAATCCTATTAAAAATAATAGTGTTCTAGAATCTAGATATCACCCACAGAACATATAGATTTATCACTTTTTTCAATTACACCATACATTTCTGTCCACCAATTTTGTAACTGTCTGCCAGAATTACTACTACTAGCATCACCAAATTTTCGTTCCTTATTTGGTGCCATTTTTTGTAGATATACATAGAATGATTTTTAATATATTAATTAGTTTGGTTATTTACGCACAAATTGATATCAGAATTGCTCCGATCAGATGAGGCATTCTCTCCCTACAGTAGCCTCAAGCATTGTAAATCGATCAACATTAGAGGATCGCGGCGCGGCATTCTCCGCCACCTGATAAGGTTAGTGCGATAATATTACATGTGACGCATACAGTCTAAAGACCGACCTATGCAATTATATATTTACATTAAACGTAATGAACATACATAATTTTGAAACTTTTTGAGAGAGTATATTATAACCAACAGAAAAAATCTTTTTTGAAAAAGTAAGCCACCCCGACGGGGAATCGAACCCTGTATCTCCCGGGTTTACGCCCCATCCGTCGCATTTACCAATATGCTACGCAGTGACATACTAATTGCGACAAATTTTAACTGTTGGTCAATTTTAATACCTACTCATCAGCGCTCTTCCAAATCAAGCTACTTTGGCAATCGATTTTTGTTTCTTAAATCAAAGTAGATACCTATAACTTCGATTACTAACCGACGTCGTGGATTTCTCCAATATTTTTTATGATGTAACTTGAACGTATCATTCTAATTATTGAACATGTATGTATGTTCAATACTTGGAATGATACATTCTTAAATCTTGTGAATTATTCGTTGAATAAAAGAAATAGTTAATTAAACGTAATGCTTATTTTTGAAAAGTATTTACCTGTTTTTTTTATACAATGCGATCCGTCATTTATTATTATTATAGGTATTTTTTATCTCTTCACAGAGTGCCATGCAAAATCGTCTCGCGTGCCATGGGTTCGCAACCATTGCCATTGTACATCACAGCAAAGAGGCAACAAAGTGACCAATTGCCACCGGTCTCATTTGACATTCCAGTCATACCCGAACACTTACACAATCTCAATTCACCAACATACGAACAATGATTAAGTATTATCATTAAAATGCCTTCGGCCTTCTTCTGTATTGGCACTTACGCTAGCCGTAGTCTCGTGTTCATTGACTCTTCAATCTGCATCTCAAATCATATCATAACAATTAACCGATTGCGCAAGGCATTATTAGTAAACTCATTGTAACAAGAGTCTAGTCATCTGATGATCTAGTAGCCTACATTAATTAAAACTTCATTCCCGCTGGTCGTTTTTATCAGTTTTTGGCGAATGTAAATGATTCCTCAAACGTTTAAAATGACTAGCAATCGGGGAACACAGAATTAATGGGAACTGAAATACCTAATACTCAAATGACATTGGCAGATTGCGTCTGGCCCGATCGTCTGCCATGATTGTCAAAATCTATTATCTATGGTTTTCCGGGATTGTGAGCGATCGTGAGCAAATTGGAACAAATTCTATTTTCGTCTGTCACGATCCATTCGTTAGCAAGCGAAGATTGCCGAGAACGTACGAAAATATCCGAACACGCGCCCGCTAGGTTTGACATCTGAGTTTTGACGTAAAATTGCGCGGGAAAACTGTTCAGTGTAGCCATCAATCTAACGAAGAAATAGTTTTCGGTCAGCCTATATTTTTAATAATAGCAACACTATGTTTATTGAAAACCAATCAAAAGCAAGGACCAACGCGTTCGAATCGTTTCGTGTAATAATTGTAAATAGTGTAAAGACGTTGGTCACGATGGTCGGCGTGGATCGTTGGATCTAGTTCACCGTGAAATGTTATATCGTAAATATATGGTCGTATATTAAAGACCGTCCAACCTCTCCGGGTCGTATATATAGTACTGAGATAAAAACTCGTGTCTAAATAAAACACGGTTCTTGTCGGTTTACAGGAAGCCAGCGGCTACTTACGGGATTATTTGTTAGGTTAGGTTTTCATTGTTGAATTCATGAATTTTGCCAATATCGGCCATGACAATGTTCCACGAACAACGCGTAATTTCTTCATCTCTTTCCGATAAGAAAGCTCATGGCGAACTGTGCTACGGTGGAATGTAATACGTATAATTTACATGTAACCTCATTCAATATTGGTATATTTGAAGGTTGCAACACACACTATTTCACGTCTATAATGTATGTTTCATTTTCGTATAACACTCACACATTCAAAACCCTGCTTCAAAATGTAGTGCATTGGGGGGTATAGCTTATCTGAATTATATTATTATTATTATATTATAATTATTAATCTGTTCTGTGATAGCAACCCTTTGGACTGTTGAATAATACACGTTGGTATGTGAGATGAACAGAAAAGATCTGTAATGAAATGTAACTTGAGAAAATGCGATGCCAATCTAGGTACTATGTGCCATATCCGTTATCGGACGTCGAGGATGATTTTTACTATTTTTCTCCCGTCTGTCGCTGCCAGGAAGGCAATTTTTGTAACTAAGTTATTCAAGCAGCCTGCTTCGATTTTGTATGAGAAATTTAATTTCCGATTCGATTTTTATAACCGCATCTAAAAGCGGCGGAGGCTTTTGAGTTTCACACGCTTCCCCGGTAGAGGCGCTAGTTTGTCGCTGGCGGTCGTCGAAAATGAAAATAATTAAATTAAGTGCAATGGCGTCATTACTAAAATCTGGATTACTATTTACTGACGCCATCTATAAATCATGACAGTAATATTTTAAATTAAAAATCTAGCACATTAAGAGCACTAACCCATCCATCCATCAATTAAAAGATGTGTTTTCATTTCCCACTCTGTCCAATTTTCTTCAAGATTTTTTTCGAATGATGTATGCTTTTGAGTTGAACCTGTTCCAATTGATTTATATTCAATGAACTTTGTCGTATTTGAAAATTTTGTCTTAAGTAATTGGATAAAAAATAGTTTAATTGAACAAAAAAAAAAAAACATCTCTTGTCAAAACAATCTGTTCAATGTGGTTATAATATTATCCATAATTCAAGTAGGTGTTTTCAAAAATACAAAAATCGCTAAATAATTTTACCCCTAACACCATCTGGAAAATGCTTCTATAGTGTCACATTTGCCTTTAACCTTAGCGATAGGTAGGGGGCCCGCCAAAGATTCTAGCATGGGGGCCCGTTTCAGGATGTGGGGGCCATGCTAATGATACACGCATAAACACCACACTCAACGGTGTTGAATGACTTTCAACCTCACCCACCATTACTATTGCATGGTTATATCATTATTAGAATCGGCACTATAATCGAACGTGGATCTGCATCACTTTTACGAAACGTATCCAGTTCATTCTGCCTGCCGCAAGCTCCATCTTCTACGGTTATAGTATTATATATATGTCATCAGTCGGGGTCGATCCACTGCTGGATGAAGACCTCTCCTAGCTCAATCCATTCTTATCGGTTCCGAGTTTTTCGCTGCCACGTACATCCATCAGACTTTATGAGTACGTCTATCCGGCGGGTTTTAGGGCGTCCCTGTTTAGTTACCACTTTTTGACGGTTGTTCAATGCAATTTCATTTGCTTAGCGACATCTGTCATACCCCCTATTCTTCACTGCTTTCTGGCGTATCTTCAAAAGTGACCCCCCATTGTGTCTTAAGCGTAAAGTTTTCAACCAATGTGTGCTACCAGCAGTAGCGAAGGTTAGAGGTAGGCTGTTGAAATTCGTCGTAAATAGTGCACATTAAACTTTGTTGGTCACACGTATTTGTTTTTATTGAAGTAATACTACAATAGTTTACAGACGGTGTTGGTTAGTTTTTGAAAATCAATTAAACCCTGCCTAAACCAAACCATAATAGTTTTGGTATATTTTGGCGTGTCGACAAAGCTGTGCATACCTTTTCATTCATACTAATTTGTTTTCGTTGGATTCAGAATACATATTACACATTGGTTAATTTTTTTTTAAATTCATTAAGAAAATGGAGATTTTATGGTATTTTCTGAGCATAACCCTGGACATTCCTTAAACTTTGTAGATAATCTATTTATATAATTTTGAAGCCTTATTATCCTTTATATTTATTTTAAACATTTGATGACTGCATAAAGTATTTTTATTACATAAAATGGTATTCTTTTAAACCTCTCGATCTAATGTTTTAAAATATAGTCATATTTCAGTACATCCATGTGCAGTGGTGTAAAGATTTTTTAGATTTATTAATTTTTAAACGCATTTACAAAACCATTAGTAAAATTAATTTCAACATTATATCTACCTATAGTGAAATATTTACGGTAAAAAATTATATTTTATAATCTCTGTGATCCCAAATTTGACAAGAATTAGGCATTTTATTATTCTAAAAATGGGCACGATTAACAAATTTGAAAATAATTCTAAAGATACTAATTATAAGCTATGTCTTTGACCATTCAAATGTGATAAACATCCTACGAATAATGATTGTTTTATAATAATTATTGACCTAAGAATAAGGTAGTATTTTTTTGAAATACGCCATTTCTATTGGCATTTCCCAGTGGTTAAGCTACAACATACGGCCCTAGCCATAAATTGACAAACGATAAATGAAGTAGGGAGTAAGATCATGATCGCGTGTTTGAACATGTACCGTTTAAAAAAACGATTTTTTTCGGTGATATGGTGAGAAGATTGGCGAAGGATATGGGAGAACACCAAATCCCGCCTTCGAATCGGGTTGTAGAGCCAGTTAAAATATATAATAATGATGTGAGAAATTTGTGCTTACACATAAACTGTAGATTTTATTTATAGCTTTGTCTTTATACTTATTATTCATAATTAAAATTATACATCGAATTGTAGGTACTTACCGATTACGGAATTGATGTCTCTATCAATATGCGTTATTTGTAATCAAGCCTTTTTTCAAATCGTCTCTGTTCTGGCAGAACACATTAAATGGAGAATACTAGTTTTGAGTAATTTGACTTTGAAGTTTTTAAAATGTTTGAAATGGTTTAGTGTTTAAATGTGAGTTTATTAAGTAATCGTTAAAAGGATGACTTTAAAATAAAGACTTCTTATTTATTAAGAAGGTTTCCAGACGGTAAAGTTTGAAATAAGGAACATTTTGGTATAACTAACTCAATATGTCATTTTTTCGAATTAGTGTCTTCTGCCAGAACAGTGACGAAATTATTTCCTACATTTTGAAAGATCTGTCATGTTTTACTATATTACGAATTCTCGCGGAGCCCCTGGCACATCTTTCTGAAACCTAGTTGGGAATCACCGCTATATTATATAATAATATATCAATAAGCTTTATAATAATATGACATTCATTTGTTACTTCTGTAAGTACCTAATTGGTTAATTATAATCCTCATTAAGTGCATATGACTATCTTCTAAAGCTAAGTAGTAAAAGCAGACGTAGATTGTGAGAGCAATAATTATTGCTTTCTTTCCAATAGAATGATCCCTTTCATTACCGTTGTAAAAAAAATGTTCTTTTAACACAGACATTCCTTCAGCCATCGCATCCAGAAATAGATTTCCTATGTCTTCTTCAGACATACAATGCGATAGCACGCAAAGTACTTGCTTACGCTATTAGTCTATAGGTGTGGCATGATAAAAATGTTTTCTCAATTCAATATACATATTATAATATGTAATATATTATTTTAATTAACTATTTTTTTTATTAAACGAATAATTCACAAGATTTAAGAATGTTACATTCTTCATTCTTAGTTAGTTAAAAATTATTAGCAAGTTCAAGTAAGTTTCAACAAAAAATCTTGGAGTGATCCGTGACGTCGGTTAGTAATTAAAGTAATACTACTTTGATTTAAAATACAAAAGCCGATCGCCAATGGTAACTCAATTTGGAAAGCGCTTCAGATTGTATTAAGAGGCATTAGTTAAAATTTGTCGCAAATAAGTATGGCGACTTCAGCATAGTGGTCTTATGTGCATTGGCGCGAAACCCGAGAGATGCAGGTTCGATTTCTGCTGATCGTCTTACTTTTTTCAAAAAAGATTTTTTCTATTGGTTAAAATATATTTTCTCAGAAGTGTTTTCAAAATTATGTTATGTTGAAAGCGTATTATTTCACTTGGTCCTACTTTCAATTGGTACCGAATTGTTACAAGTAAAGTTTATGGGAACATAGTTGACAGACTTGTCCTAAGTGTACGAAACCGGTATTGGCCTTTGTAAAATTATCTGTTATTATAATTTAATATAATGTCATTTTTTCCACTAATAACATTTGAAATTTAAAGCGGTAAGTAACATTTTTACCAAAACCTACAATTTAATACATTTTACTGAATACTTTATTTTAAATATGTACCTAATCAATACCCATCTAAGAGTATTAAAATATTTTTTAAGTATCTAAAAAATAAACTCACAAATTAAAAAAAATATATAAAATTTATGTCATTCCGAAGTCTGATTTTTATTAGTGTACCTACTTATTTGATATTTTGTAACTATTTTTAACATTCAAAATGTAGATTGACAACTTCTTTAAACGTTGACAAAATGGTTTTTGAAAATTTCATAGTTTGAACATTTTTTTTTAAATAATACCTATATCAAAATCTCTATAACATGATTTTTTTATCTGTATCAAATCGAGTTTTGATGCGTTCATAACACCAAAACCCCGGTCGAAAAAATAAATACGATTTCAAGTTATATTAATTTGTATTTTTTAGAAAAATCGATGTTTTTACAATTAGTAACAAGACATTTTAAAGTAATAATTTTTTTCGAATATCGTTTTGTCACCTCATAAAAAAACTGGTCATACTACTTACATTTTTTATTGATAAAATTATTTATAAAATACGGTATACACATAAAAAGTTGACTTCCAAAACACGCACATGTTATATAATATATACTAAGTTTTTTTTTTAATTAAAAAAATCATTTAACTCATATTGGATATGACGTATTGATTATTTAAGAGTCTATGAAATATTTATTAAATTGAAGTTGTCAAATATTCACTTGCAGGGTGGCATTATTACCACCCATAACACAATTATTGTCAATACCACATATAAATATTGCAATACATGTGAATTTTTCTATGGAAGGGTGTGTCTTGTAGGGATTGACATACAAATGCCTATTTTTGGTATAAGTAAAACATTATAAAGACCGTTTTACTAGCGCTTCGTCAATGTATCTTCTTTTGGTGTAATCTTCTATCGAAGGTTGGCAATCAATCATCTGGCAGAACACCTCCCTATACTGGACCAATCGTAACAGATCCCTAAGACCCTGGATATTCCACGGGGGCTCCGTAGACAATTTTCAATTCAATTTCAATTTATAATTTTTTTTTTTAACATATTGTGTATATTACAAATTATAAGTTTAAGACGTTCACAACATGACATTTAGAAACAAAGATATATAAATATAACAGTATTACATAAAAAAAGAGATAGATCAGTAGATAAATTAGATAGGCACAAGGAAGTACACCGGATGAGTTAAGCAGACCCTATTTTAAGAATTTATAAAACAACGTCCACCTAAACTCATTCTCATGTAGGTGGAATATATCAACACCCGAAGCAATTTCGTTGAACATAGTTATCGCCTTCCCAATTGGCATTACCAGTGGAAGGTTGGTTCTGCACCTTGGGAGAATCTCCCTCTACCTTCCCCTGCATTATGCGTTGAGTAAAATCATACTTCTCAGTGTCGAAAACATGGCCGAAGTATGCAGTTTATCTGCTCATCTGTCTGATCTAATAGCTATGTGGCCTGTACGTTCTCTAGTCTTATTGGTTCAGGATATATTCATGGTAAGCCGATATAGCCACATCTCGAAAGTCTTTATTCTTCTTTATTGTCTTTAACGTCCAGACTTCGACTCCGTAGACCAGTACAGGGTATGAGGGAGCACCTGTTCCATTGAGTACCCAAACATATGACGTATAAAGCAGAAGAGATGTTCCATTTCTTCCAAAGTGTTTCTTGCCATCTCAATTCTGATTTTGATCTCATTGTCTTGGCTCCAGTCTTCGTGTCGACGGAAACCGAGGTATTTTACATGCTACATTCTCTTTAATCCTCGCCCCCCAATCAATATACTGTAAACGCCGCAAAAATACTCTGCAATCGAAAAAAACACTCGATGCGAATTCTTTCTTCAATAATTAGTGTATGTTGTAGAACAGTGGTGGCGAACCTATGGAACGCGAGATGATTTTGCATGGCACGCTTTGAAATGAAAAGAAATACCTATAATAATAATAAACGACAGATATAAAAAAACATTTTTTTAACTAAACACAAAAAAAAATAAGTTGAAAGGTATCAATTTTCAATTTTTTGAGACGTTTTTTGTTTCCCCTGAAAATTTTAATTAATTGACTTCCGCGGTGTTGTTTCTTAAGTGACGATATGTCGGTCCTTAGACTTTATGCGGCACATATAAAATTATCGCACTAACCTTATCAGGCGGCGGGGAATGCCGCCCCGCGAAACTCTAAATTTGATTGATTTACAATGATTGAGACCACTGTAGCAAGAGAATATCTCACCTGATCGGTGCGATTCTGGTGTCAATTTGTGCGTTAAGAACCAAACTAATTAATACATTAACAAACAAGCTCACTTCTACCCGCAACAAATGACTGCACCAAATAAGAAACAAAAATTTGGTGGAGTAGCAATTCTGGCATACAGTTTCAAAATTGGTAGATCGAAATATATGGCGTATTTGATAAAAGTGATAAAGCTATATGTGAGGCATCTAATTCCAAAAAGCGATAAGTCCACATTTGGTCAAAATCGAGAAAAAAATACGTACGTATTCTTTCTATAATTTTACACAATATTTATTGATCTATAAATTCCAAAACGTGACATAACCCTACGAAAAAAAATATTTTAAGTCTCGATTTATTTCAAAAAGCGCCAAGTCCGTGTTTCATATTATTTAAAGCTTGGTTGATTTTGCGCGTGTTTAAGTCAACCAATAAGGGAACGTTCAATATTGAAATGGGCGTCTCCCATGCTGTAGCATCTGGTAAACTCATGACAGTGTCACGGAAATATGTGCCTTATGCGAAGTAAATTAAAATGTGAGCTACAAATAGCGCTACCTCCAATTTTATTTTGCCTATATTTATTACATTTAAGAGTTTATCGGCTGAAACAAATTGCCATTTGGTTCTAATTTCGACGTAGAATACAACGGGAAAAATAATCTCACGTTTAAACAAATAATTGAAGCTTGAAACATAAAAACGTTGTTTCCCGAAAATATTGAATTGTGGACTTGTCGCTTTTTGTAATTAGACGCCTCATGTGTGCTATGTTCTGTAAGTGGTATCTAGATCACCATTTAAAAAAAATAGAACTTTTAAAGTAATATTTTTTCGTTATGACTTTCTCGACACGTCAGACAATTGAAAAGGGTTCGCCAACCCTGTTCTAGAATCTAGTGTTAAAAAAATCCTGTCTAAAATTGTCTACACGAGGATATTACATCATGATATCAGAAAACTTCTGAATACAAAGGCATGGCCGACTGATGATTGTCCGTATCTTCACTTATATTTTTTAAGTAATCGTGCTTAAAATGATGATCGAAGTTAGCCTTCTTCAATCATTTTGTCAAAATCATATCTCATAAAAACCAGCAACCCTCTGAAAAAATAGTAAGTAATATTATATACGTAATAAATAAAAATTCAATGATAGGTATTCAAGCATATTTCGCCATGGTAAAATTTTCCGGTCCGGTTTTCAACTGTAATTTTCCGGTCCGGTTTGGTCTGTAAAGTTAAACATGAATCTCTCGCGCGCCCAATCGATTTCATGCTCCGGCTGACGGACAGAATTCTCCGTGGAGTATATTTATTTTATTATAGGCGCAATCTCCCAGAAAATCGCAAAAGCGTTATGAATTTTATAGAAAATTGTTTACTGATACGATATATTTTACTTTGTATGTCGTGGAAGTAGCATCCTAATATTAGCACGATACTCCATGCGTGAATTTTTCATATTCAACTGTTTTTTACACGAAGCTTTCGAAATCCTCCCCCCCCCCCCTTCCATATACCACCGATGTCTCAAATGTGCGAGCGATTATAATTATAAACATCAGTTATTACCGCACATCCTTATCGACTTATACGAGGCATAAATGAGAACTCTGCCATTCTGGGCAGTGTTGACCTGTGTGTCCCTGATAGCTATCTTAGAAATAGAGAGCATTAGTTGTTTATTCTCCCAAGGTGCATAACCAACCTGCCACTGGTGATGCCAATTGGGAGGGCGATAACTATGTTCAACTAGATTGCTTCGTGTGTTGATATATTCCACTTGCGTGAGTTTAGGTGGACGCTATTTTATAGATTCTTAAAATAGGGTCTCCTTAGCAAACTCGGTGTACTTCTTTGAACTTATATAGACGTATAATTGTATTTTCACTGCTTTTGTATGTTTATATTATGTTCTCCTTTTATAATTTCGTTTTTACCGCGTTTATTACTTTTTTCTTCTTCTTTATAGTAATGTTTCATGTCATGTTGTGAAACTGTCTTAAACTTATACATAATTTGTAATGTCCACAATATGTTAAAAACATAAGTTGAATTGAATTGAATATCCGGAAATCGCCGATTTCGTGTTTAATGCGGGGACGATCTGGACACGGGGATAAATAACTTACGGGGAAATACGCAGGTGGCAAACATCTGCTAGTCTGGAAGAGAGTGGATGATGTATCTAACCACACTCGTCTACGTCTCTGCAGAATTAACATGACTTTATGCTAATTGTGGTAACGTAACGTGTGTGATGACTGATGACCCTAAGAATGCACGATATCGTAATAATTATGATTTTTCTTCTACTAAATCCAAACTAATCGCAGTTTCTTATTATAATTTCGTCAGGAGACAAATATAATATTCATTGCAATGCTTTTCTTTTCGATTGCACGTAGGTATTGTTTTTAGACATGTTTTTTTGTAATTTTATTGTTGTAGTTTTAATCAAAGCATGAAATAATTCGGGACGGTGTTTGCGTCTTCGGTAAGCTAGACGCAATGGCACAGCCGCACAGACATCGACAAAATCTATGCAATTATATCATAACTGGTCAAATTTATGAAAATTTTGTTTTCTCAAGTAAGATTTTCATTCTCCCGATAATCTCAGTTATATAAGGGGAGTAGTTGTTATTTGTTTGGTCAACTATCCCCGTTAGTATTTTATATTGAGAAGGATGCTTTTGTATGTGAGATGTGATATTATATGGGCAGCATTCAAAGTATTCAATTCGGTGGTGTTTATATCGTTGTCTTTTATTTATATGGCATAACTAGATACATTAATTGTATTACACGGCGAGATAGCATGAAGGTATATTAAACTATGTTTTACGTGTAGTAAACGCTGAGTGCCCTTGTAACCTCTATATATTATATTGAAGGTCTCTGGAGAACTGTCATTTCCGACTCGCCATTGTCTATGCTCTGAACATGAGCATAGACAATAACGTGTCAGTTGTACAGACCTACAAACTTATCTGGAGAATGGCCAAAAATGAAACTACAAACTACCATAGGACACCATATTGAAAAACGTCATTCGAATGTCAGATGTTGCCAGTTACGAGTCGTGTTTGGGTAGTTTCCGACAGTTGCTCTCCCATCTCATTCTCCAGATTAGTTTGTAGGTCTGTAGAGTTGGGTAAAACCTCTACAGATAATAGAGTTTGGTAAATGTACGTGGTGATGTAACTTATGACCCAGGAAAGTGGAGACAGCACGGAAAAGCCTTTATCCTGTATTAGATCTAAAATGGCCGAAATGGTGATGATTTCTATACAAATAAATAGTTACTTATAATTTTTCTTTTTGTAAAAGCACACCATCGTAAATTTTTCGTGGATGCATTTATTCGTGAACTACGTAGGTATGTATCGCCTCAAGAATCCGGCGCATGGCACGCTTATGACGTGATTTTTCAGTATTATTCATTTAAAATATTGTAATACACTGCACAACTTTCACTCTTTTTTATTACTGAAACATAATCAAATACCTGCCTGCATCGTTTTCCCCGTTGTAAACAAACTTTTAAGAAAAACCGTCGAGACATCTCGTGCGGAACATGTTTAGCATACACTCGCGTGTTTATAAAAGGAAGCACGAATGTCTTATTCGTGTTATTGATTTTTTAGATTGCATTTTTTCTAAATATGTACCAGTATAAATCAAATCATTTATACCCAACCGGGTGCCGCGAGCGATTGGAAAGACTCTCGATAGTTTCGTTCAACTTCCTTCATAAACCAGTGGCGAAAGGTGACCTTTGGAAGATCGAGGAGATCGGAGAAAAACAGCACACTTGTTAGGTACGCTTGCGGGAAATAAGAGATACTACGATATGGCTCACTGACGATATAAAATTGATCGATGAGTTTAAATTATGTATTTCCCAAATATTTATACATGTTACACCGAATGTGTGAAATTGCGTATTACACGAAATCGGCAACATTTTGCCTATTTTATGTAATACGCAATTTCACACATTCGGCGTAACAAAATCATTAGATAAAATATTTTTTTATTTTTAAAAACAATCTAGGTACTTATATTTTATATGTGATTGAATGCCATAGGTAGAAATTATCGTATTAACTATTTTAGACAAAGCTGTAGTCTGTAGTCATAAGTAGGGATCCCGAGCTATTTTCGATACCTATGAATCCCGGGATTGATAAACATAATCCCGAAACTTTCGGGATTGATTTTTTTTATCAATTTTTATGGAAAATAAAATACAAACGAAAATATAACAGAAAAAATACTTTTAATAACAAATAACTACATTAGAAATAAACTGGGTTTGAATGAAGTTTGATTTATACCCATGTGTAAGTTGCCGATTCATTTTATGTTTTCACATAAATTAATAAAAATGAGAAAGATTAGGTCAAACAATGCTTCGCACTATTAACAAAGTAATTCCACCATGATCTCATACGTTTTACGGCAGTTTCATATTTGGCTGACTAATTAGTTTTATGAAGCGGAAAGGCCATAAGTACACCATGATTTGCTTTACTATTTTATTAAATCTCGCTAACCCATTCATTAAGTCTTTATTATAAGAAACAGTAATCTCATATTAAATTCACATTATTATTTATATTACAATATTATTTAGTCCATTAAACTCGTGTATTTCCAAGATTGAACGTATACAAAATTAACAATAAATGTCTTAAATAGTATAAATTATAGTAGATTTATTATTGACCGATATTATCAATGTTATTTGTAAATATAAAAATTTTATACTAACAATGGAAAAAATGCCAATCTCGGGACCAGTCCCGGGATCCCGGGATTGTCAAATTGTAATCCCGAAATCCCGGGATCAGAATTTTGGCTCGGGATTGGATTCCCTAGTCATAAGTCATAAGATAAGACAACACAATTATGCGCAAAGGTTTTGGGCTTCGCCTTTCGAGCCTACCGTATTGCATACGATACTAATTATTTACTTACATGATGTTATAACTTGATAGTCATTGTTTAAGTATTTTTGATTTTAAGAACTGTGCCAAAAGCTTGTGAAACGCAAATATTCGAGAAATATTTACAGAATACCAGACCATTAATAACAATAATTTATTATTCAATCATAATAATAAATGTGTTCATTTAGTCTTAAAATGAATTCTTGCATTTATTATTGTATATTCACTGAACGGTAAACATAGCTATTGTGATGGTCAGTGGAGTAGAATAAACAGAATTTATTAAAAATAATTTTTATTAGAGTTACACATTTTTATTGCAGTGTTATTAAAAACCTTAGATAAGCAAGTATGTATAATCCATTATTTGAAAGACAAATATATTGGTTGCATTGGAGTAAGAATGCAAGCAATATATTATTTTTATTCTCTGTGAGAAGTACTAATTCACATTATATCTGTTTCACCATGCGCTTATCAAAAATAAAGATTTTGCCCAGGCCCGGTTTAGAATATTAATTTAGATGAACGATCGTAAAAAATGTCGAAACAGTAGGTAGATATGACATACGTACATTAAAAACAAACGTCAAAATCGCTGCCATTTTCAATGTGCCAACGTCCGGAATAATATTATATCTATCCGCTCTTCCATATGCCATACTCTTTGGACGTAATTCATCTGTGTCAGTTGAATAGCTTTGACCAATCATAAATAATTTGTTCGTAATTTATATTCCTCTCCATTCTCTTTTATCTCGGTTTTCTCATTTTTTCTCTCAATATCTTCCGCTTTGTGGTGTTTTTCGGTTTAACACAGCGTCCGCGAAGGATATCTGTCCCGGATTAAATAATATAATATTAAATAATAAGTACTTGGCGATCTGTAGGAGACGGAATTTAAGAAGAAAGCAGACATCGCGTTAAATAACATAAATTAATAGTTTGATTAATGGGTAGGTATTTAATTGAAAGAAATTCATGTTATTATGTGTCTATGATTTATGGGTTTTCTTGTTTCATGTGTACATATTGTAGTTGTCTATATTTCGGTCATCGGCTGATTCCATCATCAGCACGTGTTGTCTCGATCAAGGCCTGAACAAAAACAAACCATAAGTGCGAGTGAGAAAGCATTCGGCACGCTTATATTCCCGCTATATGTGTTAGAGTAACATATAATTAATACGGCTGAATTAAATATTTTTCGTACACGTAGCCGGTAAATATTGGTTTGAATGACTACATTCGTTGAAAAACTGCGATCACGTATTGCTAAAATGTATTGTTTTTGTGTTAGATATAAAGTTAGTGGTAATTATTTTTGGTTAATAGTAGAAAATATGGTTAACTATTTTTTGTTTAAATTTGGTAGCCGTATTGAGAAGCAACATGATGGTTCATAGTTAAGTCAATAATAGTAAAATTAAGGTTCTACTGTGCGTTATACGCAAGAAACATGGCTTGATATAGCTGAACAATACACACTCTCTTTATATTATTACTCTGAGGTCTCAATAGTAATATATTGGGCGAATCAGTCTTGCCTGACAACTGACAATTCTTATTAAGTATATATTATGAAATCAGGAACATCAATTATATGTTCTCATGATACAAAACTAACCTGCCATGGGTGATGCAAATTGGAATGGCAAATAAACATTATACCTGTGTGGGTTGTCTTTGAGCGTCGATTGTTGTATAAATTCTTGTACTTTTTATAAGTGTGTATATTTTTTTTTATTACGTTTTAGTTTTATATTGTCTCATTTTAATTATTAATGTTACTAAGTTTTCTTTACATGTCATGTTGTGAATGTCCATAACTTGAGATTTGTCTCATGAAAATTAGATTTGAAAAAAAAACCGTAATTATGATCACAGCAATATGCAGTAATCGATTCACTACGAAACTCTTAACATAATATTGTAGAATTGAAAACTGGTTTAAATTATATCTATCCTCATTAAGTATATAATAATATGTCTGATAACATTGCCGGAATTAACCACGAAATATTGTATTCGTGGTGTTTATGTATATGCTAAAGTGCATTTTGTTTTATTGTTTCATACAATTATATACATAATGAATGATATAATACCTAATATGTTTTGTGCTCCTTATCTAATCAAACTAAATAAAGATTTTGATAACAGTTTTTCATACTTAGTACATACACCTGAGATTCACTGATCACATTAAGTACATATTATTTCACATGCGTTTTGGTTTTTTTAATTTGTTTTACTACATTGTATTTTAAGATTAATTTTTGATTTGTAATTTTGTTATAGCTTGTTATTTTAATATAATATATTTTATATTGGGAACGTCTTGATTTCATAATTAGTTAGGTACGTACATAATATGTTTTAAATAGTGTTGTAGTTAGATAAAATAAACAAAAACAAAAGTACAGAAAAGAAACAATTCACACAAACATTACTATGTAATATACATATGTATTGTTTTTAATGTAGTGTAGTGAAATAGTAGAAGTGAAACGTTCACATAAACACCCAGGCTTTGAGAAAATCACATAAATATATTGTGAATCGAACCCGGAGCCTCGGGGTGAAAGCCCAGTGCCTTACGCACTGAACCACGAGGGCAATTTCATAGACGGCGCTCATTCACTGAGACACATTGATAAGACAATTGTTATATAATTAGGTACTTTTTAATCTATGTCAACCAAGGCCTCCCCACATTATGTTTGGAAGGCCGAGGGCCCCACAACCCATCGCTAAGGTTAAGGGCAGTGTAATGTTCTAAAGTAGTATTCCTAAACGGTATTCCGCGGAACTCCAGGTTTTCGTGTATTTTTATTAATGTTTGGTATTTTTTAATAAATACACTTGAATTGTCGGCCTCAGCATCATATTTATTATGAAGCACTGATCGCGACTCCGATTTATGATAGCCAAATAACATGCGACCTTTCGCCACATTGGATAAATATTCATTTTTATTATTCAGGAAACACAGTAAAAATAATAATTATATAATACAATTTTACTCGTGAAATAGTGCCCTGTAGCCGACTTTTTTTTGACTATTAGAGCAAATGTGTGGAGTGTGTATATCTCAATTAACTGGTCACCGCCACTGCCAGCTCCCCCCTTGTGGGGGCCACGATGTCAACCATAGGCATTTTTTGAGAATTATTTAAAAAAAAAAAAAAAACAATCGACAGTAAAATAAATGTCCCAAACACATATTATGAATATTAAATGGTGGATTCTTCTTCTTCTTCCAATGGCCCTCCAACCTAAATCGAGCCTTGGCCTCCTTAATTCTCTTACTCCATTCACTTCACTCTATGTAGGTATACTGCAACTAGGTGTTCATCGATCTCGTTCGGCAAATTCCCTTCATCGTAATAATTGTCCTCACACAAAAATATTGTAAAAGAAAGTTTCCTTTGCCAGATTTTAGTTTTGCTGAAATGCAATGCGACAATCAATAGAAATGCGACAAAATTCGGAGAAAGATTTTTTTTACGTAGTTGAAAAATTATAAGAAAAATATTTGTTGCATCACCCATTCGTTAGGGTGAAAAGAAACACATTTTTATTAATGTTTATTTTGCATAAAAGTGTTTGAACAAAAACAACCCAACGTGCAAATACATATATAGCTTTAATATAAATATAAAAAAAAACGTTCTGCAAGCTAAGTATTTAATATATTTTATCGACGAATACTTTTTCCATTATTTCCCAGTTTTAGTTAGTGTTAATATTATATAAAATCACTGAAATTAATAAATACCTTAAAAATATAAGTTTTAATGAAAGATTGTATGTGTGTGTTTGCGGTTGTAAATTTACCATACCGGGTGACACCAATCCTAGTTACACCACTGTTCAGAAGCGTTGATGATCCGCACACACAATAGAAAAATTAGAGGGAACGTTGCTCGAAGATAAATAAATGAACGTGAATCGTACCTAACACTGCCTCTCATTAATTGTAACGCCACTGGCACGAGTAACAATGCAAAACTCTGCATATTGCAAGTTGCAAGCCACCGCATTTCCGGTAATCGCATTTTTCACAGAATACCCCTTCAGTGCGATTATTTACTCAATTTTGTGAATTTGCTCAACAATCTTGAGGTACGATACGATAAGTCAATTATTTCTAATAAAACCGATTTATATTAAGAACAGTTTTCAATAACATCATTCATCGGCTGAAAATCTATTTTGTGAACGCGTGGATTCCATAAATATGGAATATCTTCTGACAGTTTCAACGATAAGTGATTTTATAATTGAACGTAGTTATGCAGAAAGTAACCAATCCACAAAAAATAAAAAAATGAGATTTGATATAGATCAGATGCGAGAAGCTTTTCTCTACATTTTGCTGAAAATAGCCAAGCCGCAAAAAAATATTCTTGAAATAAAATACTATTTACAATTTGACATTTTACATTTTTACATACATTTTTAACAATCATGTTGTTACTAAAGTGCGATTATCTCAGCTCGACATTATTGTGGACTGGTTACATTCTGCATAACTACGTTCAATTTTAAATCTAGGTCAGTGATGCCAACCTTTTCAATTTCCCACCCCTATTAAATGTTTGATTAATGTTCACACCCACTATAAAAGTAATTAGCACATTTTGAAGATGAATACGTCATTCTAAAATGCCAGGATAAATACTTAATACATAAACGGAATCTCAAGCATATAATATACCCTCGAGAAATTTACATAACGTTTGGTTTTCCTATTATAACTAGATAAAAATATTTCGTCCTTTTAAATGTTCACGCTTCTTTATGAATACATTATTTTATTATATAGTTGGCGCTTCCAAGGTTTTCCCTGCCGATCAATATAATCTATCCAGCCCATTTTGTTTTATTGTATCAAGGAATAAAGGCCCGCCAAGGAAACAGCTGTCAGAAATATAATGCCAACCCAACGGAAAAATAAAACACGTTTCCGGAGTTCATTATTTTTCTTCGAAATTCGAACGTCTCTTTCCGCTTGCGCACCTTTCCCGCGCGAAATTTAACAAGCGACCTGTTGTAGCTTTTAGTGTGACCAGAGATTGGTTCGATCAAAGCGGATAATTAATATTGGAATTATATATTAACAATTGGACATTGTTTTATCAATCGAAACGATAGTAATTTGCCTTTTTATATGCTAGGATATTGTAAGCATTTCCGCGCCATTTCCTAAAATTAAGAAGAGGATTTTCTTTTCCCGATGTCAGTTTCATGTTTGAAGATCACGAGCGCTGCCGAATTCTGGATCATTTTTCTCCAGTTTCCCTTATCCTCTGCAACCCTTGCGGCGGTTGCTAAGCTTTATAGTGAATTCATTTACCTGATCACTCCACCTCATCAGCATTCTCCTTTTGTCTCTTAAATAGAATTTAAATTAGCGAATTTCGGCGAATTTGCCTCCCATTACTGGGATTCGCTAGTGCTAGTGGGTAGACTTGTTAGTAAATGTCAAAAATCACATTAGCGATGTAATCAAACGTGGCGTAATTAATTAATCATCATCAAGTGGCTCTAAAACGAGCAAACTGAAAGCTTCAAAATCGAATCAGGTGTGAGACAAGGGGATGCGCTATCCACTATGGTATTTAACCTTGTGGTGGAATCCATAGCTCGTGAAACCAACATAAGAGGATGGGTAGATAACAATACAACGCAGATGTGCGCTTATGCTGACGACATAGTAATTACAAGCAGATCCAAACAGAGGATGATCGACCATGGTGGCACTATGAAAATAAAAGCAGAAAACGCTGGGCTGCATATAAACCAGTCAAAAACTAAGTGTATGGTCAGCACACGCGATCAGATACCGCTGCAGAATATAGACGTAGGACAGCATGCATATGAAGGGGTGGACAAGTTCACGTATCTCGGATCCACCCTAAATACCCAAAATAAGACAGCAGAGGAGATAAAAATCCGCCTTATCTCCGGGAATAAATGCTGGCATGCCTGCAAGCGACTGGTGGGGTCGAAAATTCTAGGCCGAAGAAGTAAACTTCTAATATATAAAACAATTATAAGGCCAGTGGTCACTTACGGCTGTGAGACTTGGTGCTTAACTCAAAACGAGGAAAACAAATTAGCTGTCTTCGAGCGCAAAATACTCCGCAAAATCTTTGGACCCACGTTGGAAAATGGGAACTACAGAATAAAAATGAACCACGCATTGGAAGAGCTGATTGAACAGCAAACAATCATAAGGTACTGTAAGTCCCAAACACTACGATGGGCGGGACATGTGGAGATAGGCTCGAAGCGGTGCAAAAGCGATTTCGCAAGCACGTTAATTTTAAAACCTACTGTTATGATTTATCTAATTCTACTTCGACCGCTGCAACTTTTATGGTACCATCTTTGGAAAGTCGACGTTCTATATCTGATCAGTATTTTCTTTTTAAAATTATCAATGGTTTTGTTGACTCGCCAAACCTACTCGAAAGGGTAGGTTTACATTGTCCATCAAGATTTACACGAAACCAAACTTTGTACCATATCAGTCGTAGCGGTTCTAATTATGCACAAAACTCCTTTATTCGGCGCTCTTGTTTAAATTATAATATGTATTTCTCCACCGTTGATCCTTTTAATAATTCACCTGTTTCATTTAAACATGCTATCTCAAAAATTTTGTATAAATAGATATATAATGTATTTACTTATACATATATATATATATTCTTTTATTTTTTATGTTACTTTGTTATTTTTCTTTTATATCTTTTGTATATCATTTAATTATTCATTATTCTTCCTCATTTTTTCTCATTTTTCTCATGTAATCTTCTAATGTAATTTCTTTATATTTATGTTATTTTACTCTCTATCTTGTTAGGATTAACTATATTATAATATATATATGGAAACTTTGCTGGTTGCAATTAACTTTTTAATATTATATTTTAAATTTCTGTAATCAATATGTAACTGTTTGTTTTCCTTAATAAAAAAATAAAATAAAAAAAAAAAGTTAGAGCGCCAAGGATCATGACGAAGTGGCTACCCCAACGGAAGAGACCCAGAGGCCGTCCAAGAAGGAGATGGGCTGACGCCGTAGAAGTGGACTGGCTTTATATAGGAAGACCCGGTAACTGGAGAAGTGTGGCGAGAGACCGGAGTGAGTGGAGAGCGGTTGTGGAGGAGGCCAAATTCCACCCCGGGATGTAGCACCGTGGAAGAAGAAGTGGCTCTAAAACAAATAGAATCAAAACTTAATAGTGTAATAACAACAAGTATACAGGTGTGCAAAACTTTCGTAAAGTCGACTGATGAGATAATAATATGTACCACAATAATATGTTTCACTGATTGTCAGAATCTAGTGATGTTTGATGCGCGCAGGTTTGTTATAAATATTCTTGGCCCAATCTGTGAAAATTGGGTTCGGTGGCGCCGGTTCGAGAACCGTACTTATCAGTCCCAGGCATGGCTCGGGCATACGAAGGGCCTGTCATGTCGTGTCGACCAGATAAGTGATATAAACACAATCACAAATTCTGTCTAATAGTAAAAAAAAGCCTGTGGTGCTATTTTCTTTGAGTAATGTTATTATAACTATGTGGTTGTACGATATAATTTTTAATTGTGTATCGACTCGACAACTCCATAATTCAAATGGATGTAAAATATACAAAACAACACTAAATATTCACATTAGTTTTACCTCGTACACCATATGGAAAACGCTACTGTAGAGCGTCACACTGCCTCTATCTTTAGTGATAGGTAGGGGCGCCCGCAAAAGATCCTAGCATCGGGGCCCGCTTCAGGGTTTGGGAGCCATGGTCACAGGTCTCATCGTGATGTCTATAAAATCCCTAAGATCGGTCGTGGCGATTGCAGATTCTATCTTGCAATGGATTATAAATGTAATGAGTTTTCGCGGATTGTTTTTAATCTTGTAAACACTCATTTATCGAAGCTGTGTTCAAAGTCTGTGATTCGGTTCTAAATTGTTCGATTATTAATAATCAAAACAATATCTCAGAATATTATATAAAAATCGTAGTCACCTGAATCATGGCATCGCGAATTGATTATACCATTACATATTCAAATCGACCGGCACCGGTTAATTTAAATACTCCCACGTGAAATCAGTACAAAATCGGCTAGCGTTTTATTTCTTCGGATCGAACCTTCCTTTACCCACACGGAAGCTATCCTGAACAGGTCCTTGACACTGTCATGGCGTAAGAATAATTAACTCGCTTATCAGCTCACTTCAAGGGTCTCGATAATAAATAATCATATTTAAAAGGAATGGATGACACAGACATTTTCTGTGCGGAAGCAAGATTATAATATTATATACTTCAGTTTGAGAAAAAAATACAATCAGAGAAGAATAAATTTAATTAAAAATTTACTAGCTGCCCGCAACAACTCCATGCGGTAACAAAACACGTATTTAATAATGTAGTGTGGTGTGCTACTGAAAAATAAAATTGGTAAAGTGGAAAGTTCTCAATTTTAGTTTTAATATTAAGTACTTACCTATGTATATAAAAGTGGTAATAGGTATATAGTAAAAATTAATTTATGTATAAGTTAATAACGTCCAGCTTGCCCACTTCACATGCATTTTTGTTACGTGGCAATTATTAAATCTATACTGGCTAAAAAACTGAATTAATTTATATCAAAAGTATGTAGACAGAAGATACATTTAAAAAATTCTCAGGGCACCCAAGATGTTCAGATAGAGTTTGAAACTCGTTGCAATCAATAAACAAAAATACGTTTTAAAAGAAATGACTCTTTCCGACATTAGTTTGAAAGCACATTGACAGAAAATTGAAATGGTATTCGTTTGTTTTTTTTTTAATAGTTATTATATAAAATTTGTGGATTGTAGTGTCTCTTATGTTTTTTTTAAATCTTGCATAAAATGAATGGACATCAGAATAATGCGTTTTGAATTTGGAATGGTTGCATTATAAACATATTTTGGAAGATACCCCTTATGATTTTTGACAATGTACAAACAATAAATAATGTATACAAAAAAAATGTATCAACCTCGATAATGCTTTTGAAGTACTTGACCGCAGAGTAGTTGTGTGTGAGGCTGATGGTAATCTGGCTCTTTTGAAATTCTTCCGTGGAAACTTCTCATTTGTTACGCCACAGTATACAAGCACAAAAGGAAAACAAGTCAGATAGCCAGTGCAGGTGAAGTGTTCGTTGTGGAGCCAAGATTTACAATGAATACACACTAGAGTAATTAATTATTATAGTTATTTATTATGTCTAGACTGGTTATTATAATGACAATAATATTATTATCAAAATTATCATTCTTTAAGTTGGTAATCGCTACTGAAGTCAGTGTTGCCAGCCGTACTATAATTATAGTATTTGTACTATAATTTTCGTCTGCGTACTATGTACGATTTAAAACAGGTACCTACCTATAGTACGCCCAAAATATAATTTTGAAAATTCGGAAAAAAAACGTTGGCAATTGTTGAAAAAAAATAGCGCTAAAGCAGTTCGGGAGAACTAAAATACTTAACTTTTGGGTTTCTGTCTAAAAAAAAAAGGAGACGTATCCATTTGAATTTTTGCCTAAAAAAAGGTGACGTTAATTATTACTTTCCGCGTAATTTTTTTGAAAATGCAGTAAACTATTGGTCATTCATTCAACGCGTACTATATTTTTTGCCGAAATACTATAATTTTGAAGGCTCGGTAGGTACTATAATTCCTCTTTGAAAATATGGCAACACTGACTGAAGTTAAATGCACTGAAAATGTCTGACATTAGGTTATTTTTGAGTTGATAAGAGCTTTGCTATCATGAAATTAGTTCCGTCTGTCCGACACTTGATGACTTTACGAGTAGACAACACTACCGACTATACTTCTCCCAGCGAGAGTTCTGGTTACGTCTAACCTAAAATATAATTGATGCCGGTCGAAGAACCATAAAGTTCCATGTGATTTATTGATCAGTCCAATGTTCTAAAGCTCGACACACTCGGGTAGACTTGGCAATTTTACTAGTTCAACTATAACTTTGCACTTTTTACTACACTGATACGCCTATTTGCCTGATTACCTCTTATAAAATTAGATCAAATGATATTCACTTGTATTAATATATTATGTAGTAATAATAATAAAAAAGATTATATTTTAAAAAGAATATTTTTAGAATATATTATATCATTTTCATCCTAGAGCCGGAGTGCAAATTTATGAAGCGTTTACTAGTAATTAGTATAAACCTATTATTTACTACTCAGGCTACGTGACCCTTTATTTCAATGCACATAACGCAAGTGAAATGAACCACGACGGGATAATTGAGTTGTTTTTACCTTAGTTACTATAGGTATACCATCATATTAATTAAATCGTCAGGGGTTCGATTTTAGAACTAAGCACGTTACAATATAAAAAAGTAATGAACGATATGTCAAACGGGGAATGGGACGACTGGCCTCCGGACAATTGGACGCCGCACTGTCGTAGACACGTATACAGAACGTAGACGAGGTATTTTAATCAGCTTCTATCTACTACTTGGTAGTTTGAATTCATTTATAATGTATTATTTATCGCGGATTGAGAATTCCCATGCCTAATGGTACGTTTACATTTGACACTAATATCGTCATATTTATGTATGACACCATATTCACTTAAGTGTAAACAGTAAGTATATTTGTATCTGCCACTTATTTTGCGTGTGTCGACTCTCACCTATCACTAATTCAATCTACTTATATACGCAAATGTAAACACCGCGTATTCGACAAGTTCGAACTTGGAGCGATATATCACCGAAGTTGGACCACCGTCTACTTTTATGTCAAGTACCTGACACAATATTCGTAGTTTGACAGGTACCTAGTGAATTGCATATGTATATTTCTAAAACAACGGACAATCAATTATCATAGGTACACCATGAATGTATGCCCAACGTTTACGTTGGTTTACGTTAATAAATGTACTGTAGCGATCTGTCAAAAATCGTAGACAATGAGAAATAAATCGGATGTGCCGTGTTCTATGGATTTTGTTCGAAAATAAAATATCGCTTGTTCTCGGCACATACGATTAATTCTGATGCACTCTGTGAAGAAAAAATGCGCTTCAAATGGTATTACCTAATTCATTTTGGCCCACACCTGCACTCGTATTAGGTACGATAATATTATATTGAATATGCAATGACGATCAAGTGCAGATATCGCAATGTTACTGTTAATCGTTCTTCTACGCATTTCTGAATTGTGTGTCTTGTTTTTTGGCAAAAGGTCCAATCTTGCAAACTAAAGTTCACAAATTGAGTTGGATCTCCGATTTTAAACTCTGACATTAAACGGAAGGCACCTAGTTCTTCTCGTCGCTGAATCCATTCCCGCACCCATCTAGACCATTTTTTCCTCCTTTTTGTTGCCAAAAGACTTAAAATAATAACACTCGCTGCATTCTTTTTTAACATTCCCATATTGACAACTGACATAACGTTTTTGAGAAGTATACAAAATAAGTGTCCGAATAAATTACAATATCATATGTAAACACCGCATATATTTATTCCAATGTTGCCATTGAATAAAGTGTCGAGACTTTATTTCAACGAGAAGTATACCAGAATTTTATGTCAGATCCATGCAGGTGTAAACAGTAAATGAAATTTTATGTCCGACACATAAAATAAGTATAATGGTATAAGTGTCAGATGTAAACGTACCATAAGGCTTTATATAAAATAAAAAACTCTTTTTTCGTTGGAACTTAAACATATGCACGATTAAATCATTGTTAACGTCTGCATATTTACATTCTCACCAACTATCAAATCATAATAAATAATCATTTAAATATAAATAATAATATTGAATATTTTTTTTAAGTACCTATAACTACCTAAAGTCTATTTATTTTCGAATTCCGTGGTGTCCAGTTGTCCGGTGCCAAATCGTCCTAGACCCGTCAAACGTTAGCATGTGGCGCCCTCACTCAACTGACAACTTATACTGGCGAATCTATAGCGGTTAGTGCACATGGGTGCAGATCCCAGTGGGCGCGTGTTCGAATACCGCTATTAATTAAAAAAAAAAATAGTGGTTACATATATCTCTGATGTGTTTTCAAATAATTATGTATGTTCAATAAAGAATTTCTCTCTTTTCTTCTTTATACGTAGACGGCAACTATAGTATTTATAATACTTATTATGTAAATTTTTAAATACATTTATACACAAACGTAAATAAATACAACAGCACGTATAATAATACGAGTTATGTATTTTTTGTTTTTTTTTCTCGGCGTATCTATCCCTAAACTCTCGTTGCTTCTGCCATACCAACTTTTCAATACCATTGAACTTGCGTTGTTTACATTCCAGCGATAATTTTTTTTAGCTTATCCGGTTGACGGATCCGTGTCTCGTTACATAATGTTGGCCAATGCTCGTCAGTGGTGCGCAATCGTTAAATGACCGCTGATGATACACGGGCAGAAAAATTGAGATATACGTCATATTATATTATTGTTTTAGTTTGAAAAAAAGGGATTTTAGGAGCCTCGCATACTCGCGTCTCCCCCGTAATATAACTATGTATAAACTGTTCTTGTAATAAACATTTGGTTTGTAACTACCTGCTACTTGACACAACGTTTTGTGGTTGCCAAGGGCGACGGCTTTAAGCCCCGTGTAGCTTAGCCCTTACGCTCGTTTCACATAATACGGTTTTTACCGTGCGGCAAAAATCCAACGGCGACACTCTTTTAGTAGCGTGAAGAAGAGCATGGCCCTTTTCACATAACACGGCGACGGTTAAAAACCGAAACGGCGCTGTATAGCAGCCGTCCATTTCACTGTATTCACGGCGCCCGGACGGCCATTGATGACTCAGTGGTGTACGTGACCTAATCCACGCATTCACATTAGATGGTTTTAAATCGTACAAACAGTACAACACTCAACCACAAACTGAGCTTGTGACGGGAAAAAAACTGTACATAAACCGTATATAGTGTGAAATGAGCGTGAACTTAATGCCGATTCGGATATTTACCGTTCGATTTTTTCCGTACCGTTAAAACCGTATAGTGTGAAATAAAGGTTAGTTGGCGATTTTTCTGTTACCAACTGCGTTACAACATATTCATTTTTATTGGTTTTTCCGAGATCTAAATGAGCGAGTCGGTTAGTGTTTCAATTTTATAATGTCACTAATTCCAGTTAGGCTACTACTTAAGAAGCATGCAGCGTTTATAAACAAACACATACCGCGTGATATAGGTACCCAGCTGGCAAATTTCCTTGTACAGTGTAAATGAAACACGACGCGTCGCATACGATTAAATCAATTCAAATGTGTTGAACAATGGGATTGACATATTATATTATATTTCCAACCAGACCAATAACGCCTGTAGGTACGTGAAACAATGTTTTTCATCTGCTGCTTTCATACAAAAAAACCATGACATTTGTATTAGAACCAGGAAACTGAGGAAACACAAAAACAAGGGTTACATTCAAGCTGTGACTGTAAGATGGCACAATTCTCGAGTGTAAAGAAAGTGTTATATTCAATATTAACGTCTGTACCATTGCATTAACTTTTATATTGTTCATTCAATATTGGTAATATTTGAGGACACTCGGGCGGGTTTGTATTTTTTACGTTTTATCGCCTAACCGTCATTAAATTATAAACAAAAACAGCCTTCCAAGTCTTGGTCTATAGCGATTGGCTTTCGCATTTTTATCTTATTATACTGTTCTGTGATTACATGATTGTTCCGAAAGGGGAGATATGCTCAAGTCGGTCCAAAGGCCTGGTCGCCACAAAGACCAATTTTGTTGCGTTTTATCGCGGACGTGAAGATCTCTTCACATATTTTTGTATGTTCGTATTGTTTTAGCTGTTTTTTAATTTTTAATATATAATTTATTAATTTAAACCTCTTATTTATGCTACCTCACCGTGCTCCTCTCTTCCATCTGCACTTTTCATTGGAAAGTCTCTGTGTCAAAGACTGAGTGTGGTGCTGGGCGGGTTGGTTTGAAGGGGTATGTTGTCCCGAAGGTTGTGTTGTTCTGTGATTGGATTATTAAACAGTTTTTATGTAGCTTTCGAACAGTTTTTTATAAAAATGTTCTTTTGTTCACGTAGGTACACAATATGTTGCATGTCATGTATCTAGGTTTGGACTGAGCATAAGCTTCTTATTTATAGTTTCATCTTAAAGTCTCGCACTAGTCTAGCATGTATCATAATCTTTTTCAATTTGACGATTCATTAGAATATTTTTAAAAACCGTTTCACTTCTTCAGCAGGTAAAAAACATGCAGGGGCTTTTTTTCTTTCCGGCTTCTTGGCTAAGTGCCTGATAGCAACTCTTCATATTATGAACGAATATCTACTTACGAACATTCTAATGATTATGAAACATTTCAAAATACATTATTACTTGATATGATGCATGTGGTATTTATTCACTTGCAATCAGTGTTGCCAACTGCTACAAAAATATGACAGATAGGGTATGAAAATAATTTGGCAGAAAGAAATGCTAGATTTATGTTTAATTAAAAATGTCTAGAAACTAGAATTTCAGTAAAATAAATCGTAATTTTTGACATTATTTTACTAGACCAAAATATATTGAAAGATAATTAATTGTTTTGTAACTAATAAATAGGTACGTAAGTCCTCATGTTGATTTTCAGACAAATTGGTGTAATATTCTAGCTTTTTGTGAGAAAATTTAAGCTGTTGGTGTTGTCGAAAAACTCTGGCTTTAACGCCATACGCCAGATTCGTATTTTTCAAGCTACACATCTAATCAAAAATCATAGATCTGGTAAGGAAAACGCTAAGTTGGCAACGCTGCTTGCGATGTGTAGTCATTGTTTCCAACCGTCATTCACAAAAATATGCCAGATAGGATAAGAAAATAAGCCAGATGGAAAAATAAAATGCTAGATTTCTTCAAAACTGAAAAAGTGTCTACAAACTATCATTAAATTTAAACAAAGGTGTCAATTAGTTATTATAAAAATTGTTTTTACAAGAACAAATACCGAATAAAAATTTATAAATTTACAAATAATAGAATAGGTCATTCAAATTAAAATTAATCCAGGTAAGAAATTGTATGTAACATTTAGTGTATCAATTATAAAATGTTTATAATAATATATTTATCTTGATTTGTGATTTGTCGGCAATGCAAGACAAACATACGCGCACACATTATCTATCTATACTTACCAGATGGTTGGAGCGGATCAATTTTTGAATTGCTAACTACTTGGGTATTTTTTTTTAATAATATTTTTTATATGATGTATATGTATACAAATGTTAAAAAATAAAAAATAAGTAGTTTTGAAATTATGTTTATTATTCGTCCTTTTCATTATTAATTTTATTAAACAAAATAACCTGACAGCAAATCGTCTTTCATTGTCTGCCTCTTCTGTCAAAAAATGTGAAGTTATTTATCACTCGGCAGAGTTGCCGTATTTCAAATAATTCCAGTGTTGCAGTGTCAAATATAATATTTTCATTGGATTTTAGGACGAAAATTTAGTTATAAAAACAGCAAGAACAGTGGAGCACTACAAATTTTCGGTGCTCCGGGTAAAACCCCATTGATCCACTGCTCCGTGCTCCTGCTCCGAGCTCCGCTATCTCCTATCTGTCTGCGCATTGCACACATTGAACGCATTGAGCGCATCGGATAAGGTGACACTGCCACCTGGTATTTTTTCTAGTAAAATATAAAGTACCTACGTAAAACTAGCATGTTGATTTTCGAGCAAATTTGGTGTGTAAATGCTAGTTTGATTATGAGAAGTTTTAAGCGGTTTGCGGTGTCTGAAAACGCTAGATTTAACGCCATACACCAGATGGAAAATTTGCAAGCTAGATGTCTATTAAAAAATGCTAGATCTGACAAGAAAAATGCTAAGCTGTCTATTAAAAAATGCTAGATCTGTCAAGAAAAACGATAAGCTGGCAACGCTGTTGGTAGTGTAGTAATAAGCACTTGGTCGAATTTTTAAAGCACGTCTTCGAAACGAACACTGGTAGGTACCTATTATTTCAATTGGTATTATCGACTTCACTATATTAATAATTTGATTGATGGAATTTATTCTGAACTGTTACACATTTGTGTATATAGCAAGTACTATGCTCACAATATGGTATTGATTGTAAGTATTGGATGTTGATATTTTATGATGCATTATTAAAATAGTTCACATTTTGTATTATAATATATTATTGTGACCTCACTGGGATCGAACCCGGAGCCCTCGAACGCGCTGGTTTACGAGGGCCGCCTAATAGGTTGATCAAGGGTTAACATCAATTTATTATAAAAATAAAAATCTGTTGATACAACCTCCACTCTGTGGAGGCCCATATCATCTTATCAAGATCGAATATGGTAAAAAATTTCTATGTAGAAATTTTGCCGGCTGAGAATTGATTCGGAGATCTTTTGAAGGTTAGCTGTAATAGTTGTTACTTCACCGCAGAGTCAATTTTACTGGCATATTAAATAATACAACTTGATAATAATATTATTACGGAAATATTCATAATTTTTAAATGGTATTTGCTTTGTGTGATGCTTGATTGGTTTATGTCACTTCTATATTTGGAATGATATCGAATGTAATATTTTTATTACTTCATCATTCATAATCACCAGGATCGCGACAGAACTGAGTGGGTCATTGCTTCCTTCGACAACCATATTATATTCTATTCTAAGGTGACCACTTTCCAATTCGATGATCGTGTCCGGATAATTGGACGTATGCAGTTGGCCGTGTCACAGTTCATCGTGAGATGTTGTATCGGAAACCGCTGGCCATCAAATTCGTGTCTAAATAAAATACGTAACAAAAACATAAAAACCACCGAAATACAGAAGAAAGACAAGAAAATAGGTGGGTAAGTAAATGATATTTGATATAATTCCGAATGATTCAAAGGTAGATTAGCAAGTAGGTGCTCGTAAATATCAAGTCTTACCTATCAATTGTTATCAAATTGAATCTAATAAATTACTGTCTGCAAAGCTCCACGAACAACTCTTCATTTTTAATCTTAATGCTATACGGCCATCTCTTTCCGGAACGACAGCTCACGGTGAACTGTGGTACGAAGAAATGTAATACGTATAATTTACATGCGATACCCCAAGCATACATACGACAGCCATCGATAGCTATATGTAACTAGCGAATGTTTGGCCAGCGCCCTTTTGGATTGCTTGCCATCACTAGTTCGCAGGTTCATTTGCCTACCCGGCGCAGTCTCTCTATTTTATAGTTGATTGAGCCGCGTTGAAATTTTCGTACACACTGTCGATGTTATAACACTGACATTCAATATTTTCTATAGGGGGAATTAAAATATTATCAAATTAAATAAAATAAGAAATACAGTTACTTACCTTAAAAAATAGTATTTTTATTTAATTTCATTTAATAGTTTTTGTATAATTTTTTAACTCCACCTGTCAAAAAATATATTGACTGTCAGATACGAAGTGTCAATGTTGGACCATCGCTATGTAACTCACCATTGAATTTTCTTCTCCAAAATGTTTTCCGTAACTACGGCGTTTGAATTTTCTTTCAAAAATGATTAGGGCTTTTTCATTAATGTTACTTATTTTAATGTCCAGGTTTTTGATAGTGATATTATGAAAATATTATTTTTATTATTATTAAAATCGCACTTTTGCTTTGCGTGGACCTTGATTGGTTTAAGTCACTTCTATATTTGGAATGACATCGAAGATTATTTTATTTTATTAAGTGGTCATCTTACATCACTTTCTAGAAACAAACAAAACACACATTTACAACAAGCATTTTGTGTTGCCTATTTGGCTGACCGTGTAGTATTTTTGAATGAATAAATTTCAATTAATTATTATCTCGTATTTACTAATGTTAACTGCATAAATTGACCTATACATAATTTTATATACTTAATCTATTTTTGTGCGGTTTGAAAGTTTGTAAATTAGACTTCCGTGGTGCCTAACTAATCAGTTTAGAACAGCGATTTCCAAACTGGGAGGTGCGGAGTGTTGCAAAGGGATGCGCGAAAACCTTCACAATTAATGTAGCCACAGGTTTGCAGTTTGCAAATGCATAGTTTATAAAATGGCTGCTAGTTATAAACTACATAATATAGTCATATAAAAGGTTGTTTGCAATCCTGTCTGAAAATATGGAGACTAATTTTATTATACCTCACTTCTATACTATTGTGAAGCGCGCTGGCTATCTCGTGAAAAAATGAAATAAAAGAGTCAAATCATAATGTTGAAATTTGAGGCTAATTTGTTCAGGAACGATAATTTGTTGTTATACTTGTCTATTTGGTTGGAATTTAAAAAAAAGAGTAAATAAATCAATGCAAGGACCACTAATACATTCACTGATTTAAAAAGACAAAGTTGGAGCTTTGGAAATCAAAATTACAAAAAAAAAATAAGTTCGCCTTGTGGAAAAACTTTTAAATGATTTCTGCGCCAGATGTATTGAAGCAAACAAAAATCTATTTCCTGAGTTCTTGGTTAGTTTGCTAATGCACTTGTCACATTATTTTATTAATAGTAAAAAAAAAAGTCGCCTGCGGAGCTGCTTTGTTTCAGGGCTATTAAATATTTTAAATATATGGTTTTGCGTTGCAATTTGATGTGATACCTATATGCTGATTGATATATTTAAATGACAACTCCCATATATAATTTAGAAAACACTACATTAGAGCACCACACCACCCTTAACCTCAGCGATAGGTAGGTAGGCCCGCCAAAGATCCTGGCCTGGGGGTCCGCTTCAGGATGTGTTTTTTTTATCATTTTTGTATTAGTAGGTACATTGTTGACTATTTAAAAAGGTGTCTCTGTATTATTTAATGAAATAAAGGGGGGGAGGCGCCAAGATTAGATTTTTTTTAAAAGGGAGGCGTAGCAACATAAAGTTTGGAAACCACTGGCTTAGAATATTGCTATGATGTTCAAACAATGTTTTGTTTATGATAAACGATATTTTAGTTATTTATCTTGACAGCTGTCAAAACCCATCCGTATAACGAGTGGGATCGTTATAAGGATGTGTTTATATTGAAAAACTAGGCTGGGTTTCTACCTGGACGAGCGTGTACTCTATATGAGCTGAACAGTCCGTTGGCCTGCTGCTTTGTGGATTATGAGAAGACTTTCGAGAGTCCACACCGTCCCTCTCTCTGGAGGATACTGGGAGCATACGGGATCCCTCCCAAGATCATTGCCATAATCAAATGCCTGCACGAGATTAGCGAGTACTGTGTCAGAATTGGTGACACTGTCACGGGATGGTTTGGGGTCATGACCAGAGTCAGATAGGATTGTGTCCTTGCTCCATTTCTCTTCATCTTCCTCTTTGACTTCATACTACAGAAGTCGATACCACCTGACAGAGGCATATCTGTTACCCCCAGGGTGAAGTTATGCGACCTGGAATACGCTGATGACTCTGTCCTATTCGACAACTCAATCGAGGGCATTCAATAGATAATCGACAGGTTGCATGACATCTTGTCTCGCGTTGGTTTGAAAATGAATGCGAAGAAAACCAACGTTTTATGCAATAGCACAAGTTATGATCCAGATTTCCCTCTGATTAGCAATGGGCAAAACGTCAAGAGCATCGACAGCTTCAAATACCTCGGGGTACACATCACGGGAGATAGCATTATGCAGAGAGAGCTTGCTATCCGAATGGGAATGGCTGGAGCAACATTGTGTCTGGCTCACGATTGTACACGGTCAAAACCAAGTTATGCCTATTCGACGCTTGCATTTTTACTGTGCTGCTTTACGGTAGTGAATCATGACACCTTATGAAGGCTCAGAGCAACCGAAAGAGAGCTTCGAAAACAGATGTTTGTGACGGATACTGGGTGTGCCGGTCACGTTCCTGGACTATGTCCTTTTCCCAGCTACTTTCAGTTTGTCTAGGGTTTTCTCCAGACAATTGTCTCACCTTTTACTTTGTCTGTTTTTTTCTTCTGTGGTGTCCATTTTGTCAACGTGTTAGGGGTCTGCATACTTGCGCTCTTTCTACGTGACCTGCCCTTGTCATTCTTTGTGATAAATGAAAACTGGATATCAGATTTTTCCCATTCTTATGGAGCTTTCCCGTCATGGTTTTTTAGCTCGTGGCCTGATTGTAGCAGGATACCTTTATCATATATTGATATAGTTACATGACGGTCACGTATTTCGATGGTGAAACGAGAGATAATTAATACAAATTTTATTAATTAAAATGTTTGATGGAAATAATTGGAAACAAAAATTTTTTTTTTGTTACAGGAAGAGGACCCTGGGGAGTCAGGGCGACCACCAGCCATCGCCCACCATAGCATCATGTACGCACCAAAATGCCTCGTGCTCGTCTCCCGCCTGGACCACATAGAAACATTCAGAGTGAGTTCATCATTAGTAAAATATTATTTCTGTCTCATATTAGAGATATCATTTTACTGAGATTTTACACAATTTACAAAAAATGCTATTTCGGTTTCTAATCGAAGCATAGGAGCCTTTTTCGATAAATGGTTGTTAGCTATTTGTTTAATACATTGAGACCTTGCTCTGGATCAAATACTCGTTGAAAAGTCATGTGATTTTTGCTAGATACGGGATTCAAACCTGAACCCACGGCTTCAGAGACCGAAAACAACCACCACAAGGCTTGCAAAGGATATGGAAAGTTGGAGAAGGCTGACCCAGAATGTCGCTGTGGTCGCAATACTATCATGAGGGTTACTACGAGGAAGAATATTTTTACATAAAGCTTTATTAGCAAATCCATGTAAACTATGAAACGTCAGATATAATTTTCCAAAAAATAATTAGAAGTATATTTTATAATTCTGAAAACCTTTTACAATCTTTACATATATTTAGTACGAGGGTGGGTCAATAAGTCCTTAGAAAAGCCGACAGGTGGCGCGACTAGTACTGTAAGCGGTTTGTTTTCATGCAGCGGCACTACCGATTCAGTATGCTGCGAAGTTTCAATCAGATTGGTCGGGTTGTTGTGTGTTTCTCGTACATTTAAAAAAAAAATTTGCTTGTGGAAAATGGAAAAATGGAAAATGGAGAAAATTGAGTTTAGAGCTGTTATTAAACATTTTAATATAAAAGGGTTAACAGCAAAGGAAATAAAAAATGAGTTGGATTTAGTTTACGGCATATCTGCTCCTTCACTTGCAACTATTTATAACTGGTTAAATGAATTTAAACGTGGTCGTACATCAACAAAGGATAAACCACGCTCAGGACGTCCTGTAGAGGTGACTACACCATAAATGATCAATAAAATCCACGATATGGTGTTAAGTGACCGAAGATTAAAGTTGAATGAGATAATTGAGGTTACAGGGATCTCAAAAGGTAGCGTCATTTCTATTTTACATGACAAATTGGGCATGAAAAATATTTCTGCAAGATGGGTGCCGCGTTTGCTCACAGTCGACAATAAACGCAATAGGGTGGTGGCCTCTAAAGCCCTGTTGTCGCTCATGCAACGCAATCCGGATGAATTTTTTCGTCGCTTTGTGACTGTAGATGAAACATGGATACACCACTATACTCCCGAGACGAAAGAACAGTCAAAGCAGTGGATTGCGAAGGCAAACCATGTCCAAAGAAGGCGAAAACCGTAAAATCAGCTGGTAAGGTTATGGCTACTGTATTTTGGGATGCACGTGAAATTATTTTCGTTGACTATTTGGAAAAAGGAAAAACAATAACAGGGGATTATTATGCATCTTTACTGGACCAGCTAAAAAACGAAATTGAAGAAAAACGGCCTCATTTAAACAGGAAAAAAATCCTCTTTCATCAGGACAATGCCCGTGTTCACACATGTTTACGATCAATGGCTAAAATTGAAGAATTGAAGTTCGAATTGGTCGACCACCCACCGTATTCGCCAGATTTAGCCCCCAGTGACTTTTTCCTTTTCCCAAACTTAAAAAAATGGCTAAGTGGACAACGTTTTTTTTCAAATGAAGAAGTCATCGATCGGACAAATGCTTATTTTGAGGACCTTCCGAAAACTTATTTTTCTGACGGTTTAAAAAAAATTGAGAAACGTCTAACCAAGTGTATTGAGCTCCAAGGAGATTATGTTGAGAAATAAAAAAAAAATACAAAAATAAAAACTGTTTTAATGCTTTTTTCTAAGGAATTATTGACCCACCCTCGTACCTACCTAATGTTTCATTCAGAATTTAACCAATGTTATGTTATTTCAGATAAAAATTTTACAAAATTTAACCTAGATAAACTTCTTTTACAATGCTGGTATTTCAGGACCTAGGAATCGAGCGAGATCCCAGGATCATAGAATTACAATCCATAGAATATTATAGCTGGATGTTAAAACATTTTTCACAACATTTTCGTTTCCTTCCAGAATTGTCTTGGCATAATGTACACGGTATATGTTGAGAACATCGGAGTGCCCCTGGAGACGTTGGTGGGCAATGTGCTGGGCTGTATTCAGGTGCCAGGGCCTGGGGGTCCGCAGGTGCGCTTCAGCATAGGCGCTGGAGACAGGCAAGCCTTGCAGCCGCCCGCCGGAGCTTCTCTACCTGTCACCTACTCCTCTGTCTTTATGCTGTTCCAACTTATGGGTGAGTTTCAACAAAATGGTTTTACAAACAATTGTAATATGACATTACCATAATCAACCGGGGCACACAGCTCATAAAGTTATTATGTTGCATATACATTCATTTTTGAAATGTCATGTCCCAAAGGAGTTATGGGATTGCCAGCACAATATGCGCTAAATGTGTGAACAAAAAAATACTTATCCTAATATAACATTATATAGATACCTATTGACATCCACTATATTGATTACCTTTCGGCTATTAGGTAGGAACCGACTTCGGATGATATTATAACAACTAGGGTTTTGCTTAAATATAGCATTTTTAAACATATTACCTACTTAGTCCAACCGAATTCTGAGAACTCAAATTTCAAATTTATTTTATTTTTACTTACGGTGAACATTACAAATTATAAATTTAAGACGTTCACAACATGACATTTAAAAACAAAGAAATAGTATTAAATAGTCTAAAGAAGAAATAAATATATGCAGTATCATAAAAACAGTATGAAAAGTACAGTAAAAGGTACAAAAATTAAAAAATTATAAAGTATGGAAGTACACCGAATGAGCTAAGTGGACCCTACTTTAAGAATTTATTAAACAGTTTGCACCTACAGTGTGTATTCTATAAGCTGGCGTATATGTCACACAGAAAGCACTGTGCCATCCCATTCAACTGTTGCAAGTTTTCAATGGGAGGGAACGAGATGGATGCTGAAGCGGGGGGGAAACCACACGCCAGCTTATAGAAGACAGACTCTATACTCATCTCACGTAGCTGGAATATATCAACATCCGAAACGATTTGGTTGAACAGAGTTATTGCCTTCCCAATTGGCATCACCAATGGCAGGTGCAGACAACTGATGCTCCCGATTTTTAAGATAGCTATCAGGGACACACTTCAACTTCAATTCAACCTTATGTCTGCTTTCCTTCATCACCAACACCAAATGCATTTTGATATCTGGCAGTCGGATAGTATGGCCCTCGTTGAACAGGCAGGCAGCTTCATTTTAATTTTCCAATTTATAGAATAGTTATTGTAAAATGTACTACACTTAATTGTTTTTTTTCCAAGTAAATACCTCTGCTAGAAGTTCTTGCCATCTGTTGGATTCCCCACCACTAGCTTTAATACTATATTGTGGTAGGTTGTACATACTGTAACCCACAAACCTTAGATTACCTTCTAATAAACAATAGGGGTTCAAGCGAGATCTCATGGTAGAGGGGTTAGATGTATTTAAGAACGGAAGTTACCAAATTAGTAGTCATAATGTCCTCAGACCCCCGCAGAAAAATTAACTTAGTTATATTTTTGAAATATTCTAATTTTATAATGCTTGAAAAAACTCAATAAAAATCTCCTGACTCTCAGTTAGAAGTGCAGAGCGGATTTAATTTTTTGTGCTTTAGGTGACATCTATTGACATTTTGGCAAACTATTTGTGTTCTAAATGGCGGGAATTTTGAATTTTGAAAAATACTGACCCTACTAATATAATCTTTCTGAGCTAAAAAGTGACAATTTGTAATTCCACAGGAGAGCAATTAATTTTAAAAATATATTTTATTGTCTTTATTATTATATATTTTCCCCAAAATTAGTTAAAACCAGTGTTGCCAACACTGTCTTCAACAAATTATGCCAATATTCAAAAAGAAGAAGTTACGGAGAAAAACGTTAGATTTTATGAAAAAAAAATGTAGTTTTCATTTATTAACAATGAAACGAAGTTGAGGTGGGTTTAAAACAATTATAATGGAGTTCAACCACATAAACGCCAGTTCAATTAATATGAAGATGAGACCTTGTTTATTGGTCTGCCTTAATAGCCTTTCTTGTGGTCGTCACCAGTTGATCCCGGAAATTCCTCTCTTGATCGAAGCTGCTTATAATATCTTCAATGTACGAATAAATTTTGTGCATCGATTTCTACATTTCATACATTCATCATGAGGGTTCGATGGAGAAGAAAATAAGTATGTTATATTTTTATACTCTCTTTCAATTTTAGGTATCCAGAACGTGGTCACGCTGTGGTGTGGGGTGATGACGGAGCAGCGGGTGCTATTCCGGTCGCGTGCGTTCTCCCGCCTGTCGGATGCGTGCCGTGCCCTGACCGCCCTCATGTTCCCCTTTCGCTACGCACACGTTTACATTCCATTACTGCCTGCGGCGCTGACTGAAGTATTGTGCACACCCACCCCCTTTGTGATGGGTGTGCATGCATCGCTGCAGGAAGAAGTTGAGGATTTGGTGAGAAATAATAATTACACATGTTTAAAACAATAGCGAACCATTTCCCCTTCCTAGTTTACTTTTAAATGTTTAACACACAGCTAAAAAAACCTTTTCTAGAAGGCAGAGCCGAAATATAATATGTATGTAACAAAAAGACGACTATGACCAATAATTTATCTAAAAACCAATCCTGCATGGTAAATCAATGACTATGTTGTAATAATTCAATTAGCAGAGTTATTTATTTGCAGCAAACTTCACATTATTATCGCCCAAACTGCGAGCATTTTGACACAATTTTAGATTCACTTCTATCAAATGTGCAAATATTGTCGAGATAAATATGCTAATTATTATATATCAAGTTTTCTACATCACCGCGGTCGTTTTTGTAACTAAATCCTCCGCCGCATTTACTTTCACCACGTCCATAATTAAGTGTGTTCGATATCGCATGGAGTTTTATTAACATTAAAATGCCTAAACCTTTGCGGAAGCAGACGAAGGGCATTATTTTGAATATAGAAGTCTTGTGAGAAGAATAAACAGGAAAGAAAGCTTTTACCTCCTCTCAATAGTACCAGCGATAGAGTATCTTATATGACAAGTCAACAAGGAAAGAACTCGTGACGTAACAGTGTTAGTGTATGCGGCGCTTTGACGTAGAAGGCTTGTTAAAGAAGTTGGTCTATAGCAGTGTTTTTCAACCTTTCTTGAGTTAGTGAGACATTTTCACATTACTTAAGATTTTGCAACACACCAAAAGTATTCAAGTTATCACACACTAGTTGGGAAACACTGAACTAGACATTGAAATGCAGCGACCGAGACAGACATGATTATCATAGATAGTATACGTACTACTGTCATAGGGATGTTTCACACTCAAGCTGATGTATCGCACAAGACACTTGACATTACTGATTTTGTGTCTGTAGTGGTTGCGTTCCAACGACTAGCTCAAATATATTAATAAAATGTTAATTATGATTATAGCATTAAATCGTTTGTTTATATTGATAACAGATGGATGTGATGGTAGCAGACTTGGACGGGGGCGCGCTAACTGTACCTGGTGGAACACCCTTGCCACGGCCAAGTTCACCTTTAATGGAGCGAGCTCTGGCCGCACTGAGGGCGTGTCTCCAGCCAGTCTTGACATCGGCCGACAGAGCGTTTCCACCTCCCAATGGGCCTCCACATTCCAACGCTTTGGATCCTGCCGCGCTCGATAAACACATTCGCGCCATTTTTATGAGGCTATTCGCACAGTTGCTTCAAGGCTATAGGTAAGATATTTAGTTTTCCAGCATATTATTTGTGCAGAATTAGTAATTATAGTACATATATTTTCTTGCCTTGAAGAATATCAGTTTTGCACTTATCGGAAATTTTTTGTATCGGAATATCGGACCACAGATTTTCATTTTAGATTATTGATTATACAAATTTAAGACATCAATGTTTATATTTTATTCTCAGATCATGCCTCACAATAATCCGGATAAACCCATCACCTGTGATAACCTTCCACCGTGCTGCATTCCTGGGTGGCCGCGAGCTCAGCGGCTGCCAATTCACCACCCGATTACTCGATTGCATGTTTTTTAATGCTTTCGTTGCCGAGAGGGGTCCCCCGTGGAGGGTGTGCGATGTTTGGGATGAACTCTATAGGTAACTATCAAAATACATCCATTTTTTAACCTTTTTGAGTTAGCGACACACTTTGAAACCAATTAGGATTTTGCGACACATCAAAATTGTTAAATTAAAAAGTTTTGCTTGAAATAATAACACATTTGCGCATATTGAGACCCGAGTTATCCTCAGGTAGAGGCAGGTCAAATATTCTCTGGGAAGATAGTGACCAAGTACTTTCTTTAACAATGTTAACTGTCAATAATTCTTGTTGGAAATAAGTTGTACAGTAAAACCTCGTTAATAAGAACACGGATAATTCGAAATTCGCCGTAATTCAAAATTTTCGCAAAAAAAACTCCCTTGAACATTATTTTCATATAAAACCATAGCTTTAATTCGAATTTCGTAATTCAAAATGATTTCAGAGTCCTGGCATATAAAAATATTCAATAAATCGTAATAAAGTACACTATTTCATGGGCCAGTCATTGAAAGATTTTTCTTCATAAATTACTTATTTTAAGAAGGTAATATAAATAATCCTGACATTTTATGACCTATTAACACACATGGAATCCTAAATTTCGTAGGCACATCTAATTAATAATAAATTAATAAAAATCATTTTTTTTTTTTTTTCGAAATTTTAATATTTTCCCCCCATACATTTCATATTTCGTAATTCAATATTTTTTTCGATTTTCGGTCCAGTGGAATTCGTATTAACGAGGTTTTACTGTACAAATTAAAATAAAACTCAATAATATGTACTACTTCTTATTCCACATAATTTAATAATTATCAGTTACCAATAACTGCCATATTTATGCTTATAGTACCATAACGGTAGGGATAGGGTAGACTGTAGAGAGACTTGTTGAATGGACCCAGTTAATTTGATTTTCTCTTTCTTTCAGTAATATGCCGGAGCAGCTGAAAGCGGAAAATTTAGATCCACAATTAGAAATGTTGCATATAGAAGAATTGGCCAAACAACTGCATTTAAATGAAAATCCAAACCCTCAAGTAAGTCATATTTTTGTGTTGGTTACTAATATGTATGGGTTTATGTAGTGTGCTGGTTTATACTTTTACACTTATTAAAAACACGGATTCAGAGACATTAAGTATTACGTAAGTATATTTCGCTTTTAAGACAAGTAACAATTAATTATTAGCAATATTTGTAAACGCACGCTTTGGCGCGAAAAGGTGGCAAATCGTATTCGGACACGGCGTTCGAGGCCCGAGGGTAGGTTCCAGACTGACCGTACCTACTCTCGATTCTTCGTCCGCCCGATACAAATAACGGCAACTTTCTTTTTGTTTGTTTCGTTGTGCATCCTGGTCTAGCCTTGACTCATTTACAGTTACAATAATATTATTATATTCCCAACTCTGTCGATTGGAGGATTTTTGATGTGAGATTTAGGCATTATGATATTTGGTATCATTACATACTTTGTAAACTTTTATTTCGAAGGTATGAAATTTTTCTTGACAATGTTAAATTTTTTTCGATTCAGTAAAATCTCATCACAGATTTATACAGCAATTGAATACTATTCCATTGATTGTTGGTATTGGGACTGTTCCAATCTATCTGTGTACATATAGCCAAAAGTTGAATAACATCACAGATGAGAATAGATCCTTAAATTCTTCCTATAATACAGGTATCCTACACCCCACGCATGTCTGAATTCAAGTAGGCTGTGACCTACTATACTCTCTCATTGTCATTATTCAACTTTAGTTAACATAGTAAATATTTGACTGAGGCCAATGAGGTATTACAAATTAAACAACAACACTGGTATTTCAATGTCACGAAGAAATGTGTTTGTAGTGAACATACCATTTGTAGTGAAAATGATGTTTTGGTTTTCTTTTGGGCACTCATCGTCAAACTATTCTCTCACTGTGTAAATAGTCTACTGTGCGATGGTAAAGGGAAACTACGCTTCAGTTAAACGCACTGGGGCTCACATCTTTTCTTTCTCACTGTCGCGGCAGGCCTTGAGTGATGCAATACAAATCACGTGGGCTTCCTTGTGGTTAATTCACAAAGAACTTTCAAGTAAGCTGGTTACGGCAATAAAAATAGGAGTGGTTAATGTTTCATCTTCAAAATCATTTATATTACAACTGAACATACACGCTTTTAAAATTTTCCGATTTACCAAAAGCCATCCCGCAATCGACGCATTGGACATGCCCGCTATGACTATTAGCTTCAATAGAACCGTCAAAACATGAATCAAGTCCACTCCAGATGGACCTTATGAACTTTATAATATATCTTAACAGATTTTCTTTTACAAGGGTATACATATAAATGTTGTGATATAATTTGCCTGTTAAATTTAATGTTTTCTGTTATACAGGGCTATCAACAGAGAGTATTACGGCCGCCTGAAGGTGTGTCGGCTCGTATTCATCAACCGCCATTACCCCGGTTGGATGGGAAGAAAATCCAAGCCATAATTGATGAGGGACTTGCCAAGAACAACCTTTCTGCTAAGTTAGTTTTCCTATGCTACCATTATACATCGTCCCTGTATATTAAATACCTCCTATGTGATTATAGTCATATTCTCAGATAATCGAAAAAAAAACTATTTTAAAAAATAGTTGTAAATCATACATATTTTTTAACATTTTTTGTGGATCCTAATCATGAATTAAAATTGGATAATCATAGTTTTGATCTCATAGGATTAATTCTATATGCACCGTGTTGAATACGTTGAATCATATCTCAAAATGACGTGTTCACATAAGATTATTTGGTACTGTTCGGTTATACGGAATACAGCGGAAAACACATTTTGAAAATAGCCGATAAACTGGATTATTTGTTAGGTTAACCTAACCAAACCTAACCTAACCTAACCCAACCTAATCTAACCTAACCTAACCGAAACTAACCCAAACTAACAAATAATCTAGTTTATCGGCTATTTTCAAAATGTGTTTTCCGCCGTATTCCGTATGACCAAACAGTACCGATTATTTTAATACTGACCTATTGCGGCGGACGCTCATACCGGACTAATTTTGGGCATGCTTTAGGATGCTCCCACATAGTATTAATTAAATATCGATTTGTTATTTGGTCTTTCGTCATAATCATAATAACTCATTTTCGTCAAAATCACCACATAGGAGGTATTTAATATGCAGCGACGAATATTAAAGTGTGTCACTAATTTAAATCAAATCAAATCAAATTCAAATCAAATCAAATTTATTTATTTTACATATAATGAACATAACAAATTATAAATTCAAAGCATTCACGATATGACATAAAATAAGTGTTAATAATTTTTAAAAAATAAAAATACAGAGAATAAGTAATAAAATAAGAAAATAAATAAAATAAGTAACAAAATAAAAGTAGATGGAAGCACACAGAGTGAACTTTGATAGACCCTATCTTAAAAACTTATATAACAACGTCCACCTAAATTCACCCTCACGTAAGTGGATTATATCAATATCCGAAGCGATTTCATTGCATTTCATGCAGAGTAGCATGATCGTTACATCTCCATGTCATAAAGATGAATTGGGAAGGCATAACAGTGAACAGTGTTGACTAGGGAATCCAATCCCGAGCCAAAATTTTGATCCCGGGATTTCAGGATTACAACTTGACAATCCCTGGATCACGGGACTGGTCGCTGGATTGGCATATTTTTCGATAGTTAATATTAAATTTTTATATATGTTACGCCGATTGTGCAAAATTGAATATTACACGAAATGGGCAAAATTTTGCCTAAATCATAAAAATGCACCTTATTCATGAATTAGACAAAATATCTGGAGAGTGCGTGAATTCGGCAGTAATTTTTCTGTCTAGTTCATGTCTTGGACAAATTAGATAGTAGCGCTACGGTGGTATTTTTTGCAACTAAACTAAATGTATCAAAATGCTCGTGCATTGGTCAAAATGTACATATATTATCTATGGTCAAAATAGATGATCGCGCTCCGGTGGTATTTTTTGCAACTAATCAAACTAAACAAATGTCATTGATTATAATATAAAAATATACCAATCAATATGTAACTGCAATGACTTTCATATCTATTTATTATGCGCAAAGAAATCTAGAACTATAATATGATAACGGAAGAATTTTATTGAAAAGTATTTTCGTGATTTGATTCGTGCTTGGTCGATTGAATGTTTGTGATAGTTTGTTGACACTTGATAGCTAACCTCAAAATGGACATTCAGTTGAATACATTAATTCAGAATTACAAAACCAAACCTAACCTAACCTAATAATAATAATATTATATTATATCCAATTATAACTAATAAAACCATCCGTATTAAATTTACTTTTTCTTCTGTCATGTTGACAGTTCAAGAATTCCATACCCTGGCGAATTCATGTACCCAGCAGAAAATTTACCTAATTCATGAATAAGGCAACAGGCTTGACTGTTACATGAATTAGCCAAAATTTTGGCCATTTCATGTAATAGTCAATTTCGCACATTCGGTGTAACATATATACAAATAACATTGATAAAATCGGTCACAAATAAATCTAGTACCTATTATTTACTCTAGCTAGCTCTATTTTTTACTCTACTCTCTTACTAGCTCTACTTTTTTCCCTCTAAATTCATTTAAACAAACGGATTTATTATTTTTCTCTTAACTATGTAAATGTTTCTTGATTTATTTATTCTATTTCTCAAAATTACTTCATGGATGTTACCTGCATCGTACATATTATGTGGAATTTTTAATTTATGTTAAAATATTTACAAATTTAAACGATTTTAATTCATCAATCAATATTGTGTTTAGTGTTTACATAGTTTATATGAGATTGTTGTTTCTGATAGTAAAGAATGGGTAATGAATTATGAATTATGAACTCGCGTACGCAGCGCCCGTGTGGCTTCGCTCTAAAAAGGCATCTCATTTCCAGAGAAACACTCCTTGCTATGTCAATTCTTGTTATTATTTTTTTTAGACTGGTCCAATTTCTCATTTATCCATGTCCCTAAATATCTTTATTCGATCACGCTTTTAATTGGCTAATTACTACAAACAAAACTTGCTTTTGTGTTGTCATTCTGGGTAATGTCAATAAATTCGTTTTATTCAGGTTCATAATATATCTCCATAATGCTATTATCTACCTTTAGTGAATATTCAAAGAATAAGGCATAACGCTTCTTTAAACCATAGTTAATATTTTAGCATATGACTGATAACTATCTGTGTTTATTTATTGATTTAGATTATCTTCAATGAGGCCTGCACAGCCGAGAATAGTCCCCGCAGGACCCGGGCCAAATCCCTACATGGATCCTCTCTCATTGGTTCTACCGAATTCCGCACGAAGACTAGAGGTAATATATGTACATGATTCAGTTTCTTTTAATAAAGATTCTAATAAACCTTGACATTGGATAATTTTATAGTTTTTATTAAGCAGGAAGACGGTAGTTTGTTTTACGAGAGAACATCTGATACCCAACTCTAGAGACATGCGATCTATAAATTTACTGCCTTGAATTAGGACCTATCGCATACTTGCAATGTCGGGAAAGGGATACGTTTCAATGTCATGAAATAATGGCCGTACTATGACAGCGATGTGTCATGTTGTCATATTTTTTACGCCATTCTTCTAATTTCAATTGAATTATTATTATTTCACCAAATAATACAAGCTATAGTCGGAAAACATAAAAGTTACTTTGTTCGGTTGGGTTCGGCTGACTGTCGTGGTTGGACTTTATCCTGGAGAACGCCAAGACCGAATGAATGACTAAAGTTTTCCCTGGGCATGCTTTTGTTATCGGAGTTTATAATGCCGGAATTGTGATCATTTTTTAAGATATCGCTAAATCTACATATTGAAAATATTGGGATCCCGGGACTGAGTTTCAATAAGAAGGCAGTTTGTTTTAAATATAATAAAATATTTATCTGCCGATTTTCAAGTGGTTACAAAATTAACAAAAACTTATAGGCAACTAAAAAGTTCGAAAGCATAAATGAAAATGATGCTATAGTCCGACAACATAAACGTTAACTTTTTGATGTTCAGTTGGGTTTGGCTGTTTTCGGCCAGTACGGGAGGCTCCCGGGAGCGACAATGAAGGGAACAGCCCGTATAACACATAGCAAATTGTCAAGGCTACTTGTACTTGTACGAATATGTATTATTATTAAATTAATGTCCAACAAGAAGATTTAGGCACAGGCTGGAAGGCGCTGTCGAAGACTAAATGGGAGGAGCTTGTTAGTTTATAATGGAAGTGCGGTTAAAAATGGGAGGAGCTTGTTAGTTCACAGTTTTAACACGTAGCCAAAAAGATGTTGTTCGACAGAACTGTCCATAACAAGATCTCGGTGGTAACAGGAAGTTTCTGTCCTCGCATGTAGAAGATTTCTGTGTTGCCAGTTTTTGAGAAAACAAATTTGCCGAAATTAGATTTTTAATTTATAACAATTCTATTCTCAGGTATTCACTTAGAGCCTGCCCATAAGGCGCGGTGACGGCGCGTGCACTTGTGGACAGCTCAATAAGAACACCTGGAGTACGCGTGACTTGTTACTCGCGCGCAGAAACGCGTCTTGTGGGCAGGCTCTTAGAAGTCAAATTATTATTCGATAATTAACAATAGAAAAACAAATTAAAATAATTTCACCTCTTATTATTATTATTATGATAGATTAATTAATGCTGGGTAATTACTAAACCAACCTAATTGAATTGTGGACATATTTGAAAATAAACGCCTAAAATATTCAACTTCACAGTGAACTCGTATTTAGCTAAAATATATTTTCTTTTGTGTCTAGGTGTTACGGAACTGTGTGACGTGTATCTTCGAGAATAAGATAGCCGATGCGCGCAAGACGTTTCCTGCGGCGCTGCGAGCGTTAAGAGCTCCTACCGCGCGGCGTGCCCTCTGCGTTGAGTTGGCTATCCATGTTCTTGGAAACAAAGCAGTTCTACAGCACCAACAGTTTGATCTCGTTGTTAAGTAAGTACACATGATAACCAAATAATTTTTTCACTCTCCTCTCAAGCAACTTGAAGCTAAACATTCCCTACTTACTTCTTCTTTAAGAACCATCTTGCCAGTTGGTAATCGACAAAGTGATCTCCATCTTTATGACTGCCGACTAGAACGACAAAGTCTTAATTTCATAATTTCCATGTTTATAATTTTTTTAACCTTCTACGTTTTCCATATTAACTCATTTTCCTGAAGTTCTTCTTTGTATTATAAGTTGTAGGAGGTAGTATATTTTACAACACATGTATCCTAGTACTCTGTGTTTTATGATTTGTGTAGCTCTAACTGGTTTTTTATTCTAAGAAATACTGTGTCCAAGGCCTGAACAAAAAGAAATCATAAGTGCGAATGAGAAAGCATTCGGCACGCTTATATCCCCGCAAGATGTATTAGAGTAATATAGAATTTCTACAGCTGAATTAAATATTTTTTGGAATCGTCGCCGGTAAATATTGATTTGAATGATTAGATTCATTTAAAAACTGCGAGCACATGTTGCTTAAATTTTTGTTTTTGTGTTAAATATAAAGTTAGTGGTAATTATTTTTAGTTAATTTAATAGAAAATATGTTTATCTATGTTGTGTTTAAATTTGGTAGCCATACTGAGAAGCATCACGATAGTATAACTTTTCATAGTTATATTAATAATAATAAAATTGAGGTACTACTGTGCGTTATACGTGAGGAACACGGCTTCATTTTGTCGAACAATAGCCACTCTCGTTATATTATTACTCTGAGGCTGTGTCATTTTTGACAATGGCAATGACTATTAACAAAAATGATTTCACCTTTTATGTCTACATATTCTAAGGCAGTGCTTGTCAAACTTTTTTGTACCACGGCCTCCGAAATCAGAAAATAAAAAACCAAGGCTCCCCTCCTCAAAAATTTTAGTCTTTAGTAACCAACATACTTTATTTATCATTAATTATTATTATTATAGGTACATTTTCATGAAAATCATTTACTAGGTAGCTTGTAAAGCAAAAATTTAAAAAAAAAAAAACTTATTACAGCTACAGCCTACAAACACAATTTAATGAGAGGGGAGTGATTGCATATTTTTACATAATAAATCAATATCGGGTACAATGTTTGAAATGATAATTCGCAGGGTTTGCTTCAGAGTCACCGTTGAAAGTGACGACCTGTGTTTATTTTCAGTAATGGTGAAAATGCTGTTTCGCATAGGTATGTTGTCGCAATTAGGTCCATATAAATGTTGTATAATATTTTGTTTAACTAAAAAATCTAAATAATTTATAAATATTAGATTAGTAGATTATTTATCCATATCGGATAAAGTATTGTGATCGCACGAAAATTTGACCTCGAGATTTTGACTGATTTGTATCAGGTGACCAGTAATCACATTTTTATGATTTTTTTCAAATACTGAAATATTTTGTGGCTCCCTGGCAGGAGCTCCAGGGCGCCCCCCAGTTTGCGAAGTACTGTTCTAGAGTATGAACATTTAATAAACACGTCAGTTAAGTAACCAAGATCACTAATACAAGATCGTCCTAATATTTATTCAATCTTTCATTAAAACTTTCTCATACATCTTCAAGCCTCATCAATAAAAGATTTTCACAATAATTGATATTTATTTCATTGATAAAAGTATACAAGTTTTCCACACCAAAGAAATACATTTACTTTTAATTGTTTAAAACTTATATAATATTTAATTCAGGCCTCTCGCGAATGCAGGCTAGCCAATCATTTTTGGCTTTGTGACGAGGAACACTTGAAGGCAAATGACGTTTTCCTCGTCCACGATGAAGTATAGGTCAGCTCGAAAGTCTCCGTAGGGTAACGTTTGCGGAAGCTGTCTATAGTCTATCAAATAGTTTTTCACGCTGTATGTACCCTGGAAGTAAGATTATTCAGTCTATTAAGTCAAGTGAATAAATTTATTTTCTTACGATGGTACTACAGACCATTCAGGTTTATTGCCTACTACACAACCGTCCTGCGGGTACTGACAACAATTCCTCTTCAGAGGCCCATGTGCTCTGTTTAGAATCGAGAATGTAAAATAAAATGTTTTTATAGACATTAACACATTCGCGAACACATGCAAGCTAATACATATCAGTGATAATATGACACATATTAAAATTTTATATAATAAAAATTTTCGATTTAGATTTATAGAAATGAGTTAAGTCCAAGATACGACACTATCTAATGGAAATATGTTCGCACTATGACACAAGTAGCAGGGAACATATTGTTTTAATCCAAAATACAACAGGAGAAACGTCGTGTCGTATTCCGTTCCACAGCATATCACATCTCACAAAATATGACTTTATAGAAGTCATGTCCGCGAATGTGTTAAACCTATTAATCATGTCATTATTATTGTCATACAAAAAAAGGATGGTGTAAAAGTATGAATCCCATCCATGATTGACACAAAAATCGCATTGCGGTCAACCTGTTAGCCGGCTCTCACATCAAAACTCATCTCGCCTACAATATGTCGAATACGTCGATGTGACGTCATCATTGTTCACAAAGCAAACGTTGCCAAATGGAGCTCTGCAGATTAGTCGAATAGGACTGTTTCGTTTGGAAAAAAAATCTGCTGTTGCAATCGACAAGTCGCATGATTCTCGGGCTCCGAGTCGAAGATGCCAGGTCACATACAAACACCTACGAATTGGTCATTCTTATACCGGCTTGCCGATCGCCGCATTCAAATATCTATATGTTTCGAAGGCTACGCACGACTGTCGCTAGGTAGATATGAGCAGTCTTCACAAACAACACTGGATCACCGTTCTCGGAAGGTTTGATTTATGGCTGTGCGGCACGTGAGGCGAGTTTAGACGTGAGAGCCGACTTATGTAGTTGAACTTGGTTATTACAATCACGGAAATAGCGAGATCTCGGAAGTAATGAGGAAACATTTGTTGACATTTTAATTTATGATTTTTTCGATACATTTATTCACTTTTATAACGAGCTAGTACTCGGGTATACCAAGCAAAACTGTCAATGTGTCAGATCGTTTAAAAACAAAATTTTCAACCCTAAGCAATGAAATCCGACCGGGCAGTTAACTAGACCGATGCCGCCGGGATCAGATTACGTTTATGACTCTAGTTAAGTGTCTATTACCTAATTGGTGTTTTCGCCGACAACATTAAAAAAGTATCCACGCATATGGTTGAAATTGCATCTAAAATTCCAAGCTTTGTGAAGTCAGTAGGTACAATAAACAATTTCTTTTGTAGTTTATGAATGCCATGCTTGTTTCACGGTGGTTTTCAGGTTTTTTATGTTCTATGCTTATATAGAACGTGGTGCTAAAAATGTTATATAACGAGTAGGTAATGCTTATAACGAGCAAATTCAGTCGGTCCCATCTTTCTCGTAATAACCAAGTTCGACTGTATTTTTATGTTTTGTAATTTTAAATTTTGAACATTTGTGTGTATTGTCTCAGGGATACTCGCAATACGGCCCCTTAGAGTCAACGAAACCTATCTTCATTTTTAACAATTTTGAGTTACGTATGGTACTGGACATTAAATGACTTATTATGTTAAGTGACAAAGAAACTTATCAAAAAATTCAATGGTCAAAAGAAAAGTCGATACATATCTCCTGCAAAAACTTTCTTGTTAATGTCTGTGGAATGTAAATTTACTTGTGTTTGGGTCTCCTGTAAAGTAGAGAAAAATGAAATACGTTTCTTTGACTCTAAGGGGCCGAATAATGAATTATTGTTTGTGATTGCTATTGGGGATTGTAATCCCGGACCAAGTTTTTAGTCGAATGAAAGTGTTATTTACCGCCTTTAATGGACATGTAGGTGGTTGCCCTATGGCCTGCAGAATTTCCATGAAGCCTTTCCCGACCCACTTCATCAAGAACATGCACGCGTCATTTCCTTTGAACTCATAAGCGTTTGGTTTATAGCCGTCGTTGGCTTTCCGTGCCACATTTATGTAAATCTGTAAAAAACCAATCCAATTTATTTTAGCGGTTTAAATTTCATACAATGTCATTACCACTACATCAGCGTACAACGCAGCAGAGTGGCGTAGCGGAAGCCTGCTGGGCTCACGTCAGCATACATGCAATTTTGGAGCTATTAAAATTGTTAAAAGTGCAGTAGACAGCATCATACGGAAGAGTAGCTATCAGTCCTACGGAGGGGTATTTTAAAAACAGTAAAATTGCAAGTGACATTAACAGAATTATGGAAATTAGCAATTGTTTAAGGGGGGACATGCTCAGCGTAGGTCAAAATGGAGCTTTTGTTCTATTTTCGAAGCATGATCCTGGACATACCTTAAACGTTGTAGATAATCTATTTATATAATTTTGAAGCCTTATTATCCTTTATATTTATTTTAAACATTTGATGACTGCATAAAGTATTTTTAGTACATAAAATAGTATTCTTTTAAACCTCTCGCTCTAATGTTTTAGAATATAGTTATATTTCAGTACATAATTGTGCAGTGGTGTTAAGATTTTTTACATTTATTAATTTTCAAACGTATTTATAAAACCATCAGTATAATTTATGTCGACATTATTATAGTGAAATATTTACGATAAAAAATTATATTGATAATCTCTGCGATCCCAAATCTGACAAGAATTAAGCATTTTATTATTCGAAAAATGGGCAAGATTAACACATTTGAAGATACATTTTGAACATACGGCTATACATGACTATATTCTAAAACATTAGAGCGAGAGGTTTAAAAGAATACTATTTTATGTAATAAAAATACTTTATGCAGTCATCAAATGTTTAAAATAAATATAACAGATAATAAGGCTTCAAAATTATATAAATAGATTATCTACAACGTTTAAGGTATGTCCAGGATCATGCTTTGAAAATAGAAAAAAAGCTCCATTTTGACCCACGCTGAGCACGTCCGCCCTTAAGGCAAAGTATTTACCTACCAGAGGCACCTAGTGGAAAAATACGAAGCTTGCAATTTGAGACATTTTTTTGATAATCTACAATTTCAACTGTATGCAACTATGTAAGTAATAAATATGTACCTATCTGAAAACATTAAAAAGAAAAATATTTTTTATTTTAAGTCAAAGATAAACTTATAATTTTATAAAAATGTTATAAAATGTGAATTTATTAAAGGATCCCATCTTATTATTACATATTATTTTATGGTCAAATTTATTATTAAAATTTAGCTTATTAAGTTTTCTATATTGTAATGAAGAGATTTTTGACTAATTCATAGTTTTAATATTTTTTATATTTATTCTTAAAAACATCGTTTTTTATAAAAGTATAAATATGTATAACTAGAAATCCTTTTATTTATATGAAATCGAGTGTCAATATTGGGACTATACCTAAATAAGATTTGATATAAATATTTTTCCGCTAGTACCTCTGGTAGGTAAAGATTTCGCCTTAATAACAGATAAATTTGAAGAATTCAGGCTTTTCTAATAACAAAAGCCGTCAAGCCGATTTGCTACGTGTAATACGGACTGTTCCCTTCTTAGTCGCTCCCGTACTGGCCGAAAACAGCCGACAGCAGCCAAACCCAACAGAACATCAAAAAGTTAACGTTGTCGGACTAAAGCATCATTTTCTTAACTGCTTTCAAACTTTTTAGTTGCCTATGTGTTTTTATCAATTTTATAACCACTTGAAAATCGGCAGATAAATATTTTATTATATTTAAAACAAACTGCCTTCTTATTGAAACTCATTCCCGGCATCCTAATATTTTCAGTGTAGATTTAGCGATACCTTAAAAATCGATCATAATTCCGGCATTATAAACTCCGATAACAAAAGCATGCCCAGGGAAAACTTCAATCATTCATTCGGTCTTGGCGTTCTCAAGGAGACAGTCCAACCACCGCAGTCTGACCCTCCTTTTCCCATCTGTTCTATTGAAGAGGAGGTTCTATTGTGTCTTTTACATCTTTGAGACATGGCCTGCCCAACAGAATCATCCCACTTTCATATGTGAGGCGACAGTGGGATCATTGTACAACGAGTACGTATAGTTTGTGGTTGTATTTTCTTCGTCATCTTTATCGTATATGGCTCTGAATACCGTTCTCAATATTTTCCTTTCAAACGTAATGAAAAAAAAACTACAGGGAAAAGATGTAAAAAGTTATTATTTACAATATGAATGACTCACCGACATTTTGTCATTAACTGGTACTCCCAGAACACTGTCTCCGTCAAAAGCTTCGTGAGTCCTGTTGACTTTGTGCCGTTTGACATTTATTTTGTACTTATACTGGTCTGGATCAGGGCATTGGTCAATGGACTTAATTATTAAATCTGCCGGACCTGCCTGTTTAACAAAAATAACACTCGTCTACGATAACTATCATAGCTGATATTTTTATAATAATTATACATAGTATAGGTAAGAAAAAATATTATCATATTAAAGTGCGGCCACACCGAAAACAAGTCGCGCGACAACTCGTTAAATTTTACGATAAGCATGATAATTATCGTAAAATTTCTTAAACTATTATGATAATTATCGTAAAATTTAACGAGTTGTCGCGCGACTTGTTGCCGGTGTGGTCCCGGCATTATATACAGACCTTAGAGCTGAAAGTGTGGAAGTCACATTTTTATCATTTTTTAGTTAAGTATGCAAATTTAAATGTGTATTCACGTTTTCTTAATGCTGAAAATTTGGGAGTCCAATGTCACATGGTTTTCAAAATACTTACTTCTAAAAAGACAGTAATCCAATTATTATACTTTAGAGCTGAAAGAGTGGATGTCCAATTTATTAAGTCATTTTTTCTTTAACAGAGTCAGTGCTCAAAACACGCCTGGCGTGTGGCCATTAGATACATATACATTCACTGCTGACCAGTTAATTACCATATTTAATTATCATCCTAATTGCTACATGCCAAGCGTTTCTTGAGCACTGACCGAGTTGTGGTAATTAACTATTCAGCAGTGACTGTGTTAAGCTGTAGCAAAAAGATGAATTGCAAAAGTGCAGAAGTCTAACGTACGGAGTTTTAGTCCGGACGCGAGTGAGTATTTTAACTAGATTAGATTAACTATGTCAAAACTGCTCTCCTGCAAAATATTGAATATGTGACTTCCAGACTTTCAGCTGATACAGGTGATCAAGGTACAGATATATAAAAAATAAAACAAGGGTTTGCGATGTAATAGAGTTCGCTAAAAACCTGACATGGAAATGGGCTGGACACATAGCTCGAAGAAGGGACAATCGTTGGACAAATCTAGTTATCCAGTGGTACCCAAGAGGTACAAAACGTCCGCAAGGTAGACCTAGGGGCCGCTGGATCGATGAAATGATTAAGTTCTGCAGAAGTACGTGGCAATGCAACGCACAGGACCGAGAGAATTGGAATCAGCTTCGAGAGGTCTTCATCCAGCAGTGGACAGATTCAGGCTGATGATGATAATGATGATAATATAAAAAATAAATATATGTTAGTTAAGTAAGAATCACTTGTTTAACATTGAATTTCAGTTATTATTCAAATAGGTCACTGGTGCACGTGTATTCGTTCAATCCGTAGTGCCTCAATTGTGTGGTGAATTTTATATAAAGGATCAGTCCACAACAACTATAACAAGAAGAAGCAAAAACAACATTAATTTGAAATACATCTTTTGTCCACAACAACTATGACAAGAAGAAACAAAAACAACATTAATTTGAAATACATCTTTTGTCCACAACAACTATAACAAGATCAAACAAAAACAACATTAATTTGAAATACATCTTTTGATATGTCTCCGGAACGATGATAATATGTATCTTGTTCTCAAAACATAGACAAATTAATCCCGAAATTGTGGGATTCCCGCATTTTTAATACCAGTATTTCAGCATTACGAAATCGAGTGGAATCTTGGGTTTAGATTTCCTAAAATTGCATACCCTAGTCAACAGTGTTTTTCGATACCACTGAGGATATAAGAAATTGAAATAATGAAGTAAATATACCATCATTGGTCCATCTCCGGCCTCTCCTTGTAAAAAATGACAGCATAGGAAGCAGGTGAAAAATATCAGTCGACAATTTGAAATAAACATTGTGTATGCCGTAGCTTTGAAGCTGGATTGAGTGAGCCACTTCTGTTGACAAGTGCTTCCATGTCAGTGTTGCGTGTCTAATATTCATTTCCTGTGTTGATTTTAACTGCATTCTTTGTTTGAATTGCATCAATGCAAAACACAGTGGCACTTTTTATAGTATATATTTTCAATCTCTAAATCAAATAGATATTTGATATGGTATGATGTGTCAATAAATTAATATTTAAATTACAGGTAACTTCATCTGTTTTACGCCTAGTTCAGAGCGCAATCAAATATATTCAAATATAATTCCTTACAAGTTTGTATTCAAATCCATTCTCTCTGTATGTTGCTTTAGTTGCTTATAATGCTTTATATTTCGAAAAATGATATCGGAAAAATTCAAAAATCATTTTTATGATATGCGATTTTTAGTGAATTTAGAGCAGCTGTAAAAGAAATATTTTCATGATTAATAAAATTTATTCACCACATAAAAATTATTTAAGGCTATTTGTTTTCTGTTCACTGCTGGATGAAGGCCTCCCCTAGCTCTTTCCTCTCTTCTCGGTCCGCAGTTCTCCGTTGCCACGTACATCCACCAAACTAAAAAGTTGTAAAAAGCTACATAGATAATGTGAGGAAGAGTGACAGCTGTTAAATTTTGAAATAACAATTTAGTAGGGGGAGGGAATGTTTAAAGAAAAAAGTTGGTACTTAGGTACTTAAAAAATAAAAAAAATCAACATATAATATCACTTTATGAATAATTTTAAAAAGTAATATCTAATCTAAGTCGTGGTTAATTAATCTAGTTAACACGCTCGCGGACACAACGTCTATAAACGTCGTATTCTGTGAGATGTGATATGACAGGACATCCATTGACGTCCTCTACTGTGAAATGGAATACGACACGACGTTTATAGAAGTCGTAATTTGGATTAAAGCAATATGTTCCCTGTCTAATTGTATCACAGTGCGAACATATTTCCATTAGATAATGTCTTATCTTAAGACTTCATTTCTATATATGTATCTATATCCAAAAATTAAAATACGGCTCGATGTCCAAATTATTCATGTCACAACCCTCAGTCACAAAGTCTTACATTTTATTTTTCCATCATGTCCGATCCTAATAAGATCATATAGACCTCCACAGAGTGAAGGTTTAAAGACATCTAAAATATTCATTCACCTTGATATTAAGAGGTGTTGTCTGTCCAATATAGCTGCAGTCACAATCGTTGCATTTGTTCATGGATCAGGCTAAAAAAAATTATTCAATGTAGGTATATCATTATTTTAGTAAGCGGTAGACCAGGGGGGGGGCAAACTTTTTGGATGGAGGGCCAAACTCTAGAATTCAAAATGAGCGGCGGGCCGCAAGTAAAATACCATTTTTAGTATAAACTATTTATTATCACGAAAAATAAACATTACAAAAAAATTAATGGGAAGAATGAAACTGTTGTACATTTTTTTAAATTCAGGTGTTAATTTTGTAGTTGATATTCTTAAAACTGCTTGTAAATGGGCATCGGAGATATTTGATCGTAAAGAATTTTATTGAGGTTCATGATCGAAAATGTTTGTTCACATATATAGATTGATCCAAAAATAATGAACATTTTTCTTGCATAATCTTTAAGTTGGTCGAATTTGTCTGAATTAAGGGCATTGTAAAATTTGGAGATTTCTTCACGACGATGCAATTCTCTTAAATCAGTGTGGCACTGCAGATAAATAATCTCAAGTTGTAGCTCTGTCAGTACACTATCAATGTATTACTACATACTAATTATACTAATTGAAAATAGATCGCGTACTATTGCTAAACAAATTTTAATGTATTGTCAATATTTTTTAAAAAAATATAAAAAAGTTATTCAGAATCAGAAGTACAATTAATGATGGCGGGCCACAAGTGGCGCAGTTTGCCCCCCCCTGCGGTAGACAGATCTCCTGAATTTTAAAGTTTAGACGTTTTTCGGTGATTTTCAAATCTTTGATGAAGATGTTTGTTTTAATCTGAACCCAAATCGAACTTATGTAATTTCAGTTAATTTCCAATATCAGAACGTGTGATTTATTAGGCACTGACTGGCATAGCGATTCTGATGAATTTAAGTTAAGAGATTTATTCGTGTATAGCAATTTATTTTTTGAGTTTGCGGAAATAGAAAACTGATTAAATGTAATAATTGAATTGGGAAGTTTCAATATGTTTCATTTAACCACTTCTGTCTGATTATGTAATTATATTTGATTCTTGTTTGATTTTTTCACTCCTGTAATGTGAAGCTCGTTAAATATCTCTGTATTTCAATCATACACAATTTTCATTTGTTCATGTTGAGATTGCAATCTTTTTTGCTTCACATGTTTAAACTCTATTCAAACACACTCAATGCCAACTTTATAGAACGTGAATATTAGCTACCATGTTTTTATATACATGAATAATAATATGGTGTATTGTCCAAATGATTTATAGCATTATCAAAATGACAGTATGTATTATCGCGGCCATAACAAGAAAATACATGTGTAAACACGTATTATCGTGCAAGTTGCAAGACTGCATGCATGGATCAAAAAAGTTGAGCGTTTTCTAAATTTTTTATGCGATAGTTGCAACTTTCATGACGTATGCGCATGCGCAGTACAATGATAGTGGTTGAATAAGCCAGAAAAAAATATGAATTACACCGTTCGGAGCATTTTGACGTTTACCAATTTTCACAACCTGTTAAATTGCAATGTACAATGACAACAACGCGTGTCGCTTATGCTTAAAGAATGAGATTGGCGAGACAGTCAGCACTAATTTTGCTTGTAAACAGTTATTATCGCGATAGTTTAATTTACATATTATTGTTGCCAGTAAATCTATGCATGATGTGTACAGGCATTATTATGAAAACAGCATAACATAAATTGTTTCATATTTATTTTAATATTAAATTAGTAGGTACATACTTTATTATAGAGGATTAAAATCTACTTATATCTAAAAAATATCTATTTTAGTCGTGGTCTAGTGTTAATTATTGTCCTTATGAAGTTGTTGGTCTCAGGCTCGAATCCAGGGTCTGCCAAATGTACATGTTGTTTTTCAATTTGCTTGGACCTAGAGTCTATCTTAGTATGTTGAGCAAGTGACTCACATCCATTTCTTCAATCTGTTAAGAAATGTATTCATGGGGTGTGAAGATCAACATCGGATTGTTAAACCATTTAGACAAACAAAAATCAATAAAAACCGTTTTAAAATATTTATTATTATTATTCTAAATAAACAGAAAATTCTTAACTCGGCACGCTAAAAGTTTTCACGACGTCACGCCAAAAAAATGAATTCTTTTTATTTTTAATATTCAAAACGTTTATAGCGAAAAATATAAAATCTAAGTGAAATCATGTTGATGTATGTGTACTATAATTATTGATTTGCAATCTAATCCTATTTGTCTTGTCTTGGGAAAACAGGAATGGCTTTCTCAAATTGATGAATCGGATGCCGAATTGAAAACACAATATTAAAAACATGAAAAAACATGCCTGATACTTTTATATCTAATCGTCAGTTTATAGCAATCTCGTTATTGACCATTTTTTCTTCCATGTACGCATGTGAAAAGACTAGAAATAGGTTGACAAAGGAAGATTCAGCAGCATGTATTAATTTGCAATCAATGATTGTAATGAGCAATCAGCCTGATATAAAAAGCGAATAACATGAAACAAAAAACCTCAAACAAAAATTAGTGTGTTATTAAATGTTTTTATATTTCCTTATTTTCTTTCATTTTATGTGTATATATATTTTTTTATATATATTTAATAAACAATATAGTTACCAATGTACGTAATTGTTTTTTCGTATTCAATAAATATGATGTAGATTATATCATGTGTACACCTAAAAACGAATGGCACCCGCCATGAATTAAAAAAAGGCTTATTTTGTGACGCCGATCAAATCCTATTTGCCATCCCTGCCCTAGACCAACATCAATACTATATACATTTATAGACCTAATAAATCCTCAATATTTTGAAAGAATATTGGAAAAATATAATATTTTAGTCAGAATATTGTCTCAAACTGCTACGGTTTTTTTCCATTATCACTTTAATAAATGGATCATGAAACAGCAATGCAATGGGTTGGACACGTCGCTCGGCGAGTGAAAAACCACTGAACAAATACTGTCATACAGTTGTACCCAAGGGGTACTAAATGTCCACAGAGATGCCCTAAAACCCACATAATAGGATAGACGAACTCATAAAGTTCGGTGGATGTACGTGGCAGCGAAGAACTATGGACCGAGAAAAGTGGAGATACATTTGAGTACCTTGGTATCAAAGTGGGACAAACGCCACCTACCACTAAATTCATGTTTTAATTGATTATGGTAGTGCAAGTGATGCTTTTTTTCAAAAAATCCACCAAAAGTATCAAAAACGGTGGTTTTCATAGAGATTTTTGAGTTTAAATTTGGTATATTATATGAAAAACGGACATTTTTCACACATGTTTGTCAGTCTCCTGTAAAATTTTGTAAATGGCTTATGTCCCACTTTGATACTAAGCTACTCATTTATAAATACATGTTCCATTGTTAACCTATATACCTATATTATCAACTTACTAACTTTTGGCAGCAAGCCCACTATATACGAAATTAAATATTAGTACATATAAGCAAACATAGTGAGCTAAGTATTTTAAGGATAAATTCACTTTCAATCAAGCGGGATGGGTATATAAATAATAGATTTCAAAAAGAGTTCAAATCACACTTTCAATGAAGAATGCTAAATTCATAAATCTTTTGAAACATTCAGTTATGAATAAAAAGTGACTTATTTAATATTGCATGGAATTGGCGAGAGATTTCTTTTGGTAATGTTTGTGTCTCTTTTAACAGGCTAATGAACTGTGCGCTCCAAGACGACTCAGCGATGGACGAGCAAGGCGTAGCGGCAGCTCTGTTGCCATTGGCCACAGCATTCTGCCGAAAGCTCTGCACCGGTGTCATACAGTTTGCTTACATGTGTATACAGGTAATTTCATATATCTATCCTATACATATCATCAAAAATAATTTTAACATGTGAATTTGCTAAATATTGTACCTACAATGCAATAACCAGAAATAGCGTGAATAATTTTATTATTCTGAGTGGAAGTTAGAGACATTCACTCTGAAAGCTCAACAGGCGTAACCTTCAGGTCATGGTGAGATGCTATATCTCACAGGCATATAGAAGCACATGTAGCATGCTGCATTTGGTCCTCATAAAATATAGCATTGACCTCCAAGCAATGTGTTGGCTGAATGCGGATCCCGTCATACACATATTGATTCCTTGTTCACTGGAAAGACTGTCATTATCGGCAACCATGGCGTCAAGTATTTATGCTTGGTCACCAGCTCCACAGGCAGACTGGAAACCTGCAATGGAGTGTCGGCGTTAATGTGTGTAGCACTACACACGCATTTGGTCTTCACCACATTCAGATGAAGACCTACATGGTTCAAATTCGCGGCAACCTTGACCGCAGTGATCAACCATTCGAACATCGATTCAACTATTGCCTACTCCAAATCAGTCTATCGATATAGGCGTATACCAATGTCGGGTAAAACCGTCTTACGCATTATGAAATCCATCATTATGATTAAAAGAGGGGGCAAATACACAGCCTTTCTTGACTCCTCACATGATTTTGAAGAGGTTCAATGACGTTCCATCTGGTCTCATGCGTTATATTATAACACATTGACCACTGCTTAAGTAGGTATTGTTATTCTTTTTGTCTGTTATAATATAACATAATATAGTCTTTGCTTATGCTGACTTTACACTGGAAAAATCCCATCCAAAATCCGTGTATGGCGTGAATACGTTGCATATTCACACTAGAAAAAATCATTTTGTAGAAAAGAATATGACACCCAACAGGACTTGAACCTGTATCTGCTGGATTCAGGGATTCTGCATGAGATGTTTTCAAAATATTGTATATTCAGTATATAGAATGTTACATTCTGAAATCTTTTGTCTTATTCGTTGAAGAAAAGAAATAGTTTATTAAAATTATTAGCAACTATAGGTACGTTATAAAAACTAAATAATGGAATGATCCGCGACGTCGATTAGTAATTAAGCAATTAATTGACACCTACCTTAATTTAATATACTAAAACCGATAGCCAACATTATAACACAATTTGATAAGTATTTCATGTAATAACTACTAGTTAAAATTGTTGTGATTCAACAAGATTTCTGTAGTTTAATTGGAAAAGCATACTGACCGCGAATCCAACAGATACAGGTTCAAGTCCCGTCGTATTTTTTTCTACAAAATGCTTTTTCTAGTGAATATGCATGAGATGTTTTCAAATTATGTAAAATTTAAAAACAATCCTGATTTACCACAGAAAACCAACTTTACAAATAGCTGCCCTGAGAATTGATGTTTTTAGACTTATCAACCTATTCAAGCAATACATGGAAATATGGTTTCATATTACATGTTATTACTATGTTGTTTTTATGATGTTATTTGATTGATAGGAACATGCTGTATGGCAGAATCAACAATTTTGGGAGGCAGCATTTTACCAAGACGTCCAGAGAGATATAAAAGCCCTTTATGCCCCTCCTTCATCTGTACCCCCCCACCCAGCTTCCAGCCCAAGGTAAACACGTTATTTTTTTCATAATATATTTCAATTACCACAGCTGTTCTTGATAATAATTACAATTAGTAAACAATGTCATCCCTCTCTTCAATTACGATCTTTTTTTCTTGTAGCTCGTCTACCTAAATGAGTTTGGATAGTGCACACATTGTTATCTGCAATGATTTTGTATGTTTTTTTCTAGGGATTCCCCGGAAGCACCTTTAGCTGACAGTTTGCTACGATCTCAGGAACCAAACGCCTTGGAAATTGCAGCCGAACAAATGAGATTATGGCATACAGTCGATGCAGGTTTGTTATTTTGATTAATTTTATAAATTACTCACAAATTTGCCGTTCATTGATCAATCGAATTATTTAAAAAGCTACCTTTCTTGTTTTTGTTAAACGTATGACATAAAATAATATCCAAATACCAAGTGATAAATACATTTTAATTAATTTTTACTTTGATTTTACTTTTTTATTTTCCCAGAAAAAGCCCAAGATCTGATAAAAAGTGAAGAGTCAACGATATACAGTCAGGCGATTCACTTTGCCAATAGAATGGTGTACCTTCTCGTTCCTCTGGAAGCCGGTCGGAGACAGGACGCGCCCAGACACCACGATGACGAGAGAGCCAGCAATTCCATCACAAATAGGTCAGTGTAAAAAAAATCTTAATGCATAGGTAATAATTGAATTATTATATATAACAAAATCGAACGGCCCGTTTTTATCCTATGTTATCTAAAAACAAAAATATTATTTAATTTCTTCATTTAATATATATAAGTGTCACTGACCATTGACCAATATTGGATGATGTCATTTTCAGTGCCGTGGAGTCTGATAGTGCTGATGCTGAATCAGGATTTGAGGAAGCGGATCCCGGAGAAGCAGGAGCTAATGTTATCAAGATGGTTTCTCGATTTGTAGATAAGGTAACTTACATAATATAAATATTATTGAGGAAAAATTTTCCACTGTATTTGTAGGGCAATCAGGATAGCAATATTTGGAGGAGATAAAATTTTGAGCTCTACAGTCTATACGGAGATTGCAACACAGATTAATCAATTTAGATTGGAAGACTGCACTAGCTAAGTCATGTGCTGCACCATATGAATGACAATGAACTGCAAAGAGAGTAATGTTGACCAATCGAATAAGATGCAGAAAATCCATATTTAGAATGGCACTAAGGTAACTCATCATGTCTCTTATTGTCGTTCTGAAGATGGGTTCATAGCCTGAAACAGCTGTCAAAATAAAAAAACTCAAATATCTTAGAATTATCCGATAAACTTTATTTTAAAATTATTATAAAAGTTATTCAATAATGGAATTAAAAGAAACTTTTTGTAAAAAGGTGAAATACCATTTTGATTCCTAAGCAGAACATATATACGAGCCTAACAGACTTTGAATAATGATTTTCACAACCAATTGGGTCCTTGCTCTGGAACACAATTAAAAATTCATGTGTTTTTTACCAAACGCCTCATTCCAACTCACGACTCATGGCTTTGAAGACAAACACTTAACCACCACTTTACTATATTATGTAGATGTTGTGAAACATTTTGTACTCATTGTGAAATGATATATTTTCACTATTATTTATATAGTATTGTAGCATTTAGTAAAATATAAACTAATTTTCTAATGTATGCTTTGTTTTGATTGGTGCAGGTTTGCACGGAAGGTGGAGTCACATCGGAGCACATCAGAAGCCTGCACTTGATGGTGCCTGGCGTGGTTCATATGCACATGGAAATCTTGGAAGCCGTCAGCAGAGAAAGCAAGAGATTACCACCTATCCAGAAAGTGAGCCAATAACATAAAAATATTGTTTAATCACTATCCTGTGGCACAAAGACCTAACTGACAATTTTCTAAAAATGTGAAATGTTATTCATTCTGATATATTTTTTCATTAAGCCCTCCACCAAAAAATAGTTTTAACGTTGTGCTTTTATTTTTTAGCCTCGAATTCTCACTCCTTGCCTAGTATCAGGCGAGTCGGTAATAGTTGGCGGATTACGGGCATTCCTGGTGTCAGACGGGAGAGAAGATGGAGGTGCTGCTTTACTACCCCTGCTGCCAGCCGAGGGGGCACTCTTCCTCACCAACTATAGACTAATTTTTAAAGGGGCACCCTGCGATCCATTTGGTTAGTGATATGAAAATCTTGATAATATATTTTTATATGCAGCGTAACATTCACTTATACCGGTTGAGATCGAATCAAGTGAATTTAACAGTGGGTACTCTATGTACTTCAGTTACTATATAAATTGTGCAATTAAAAAAATTTACAATCAATGAATGAAGTAGAGCAATCAGTCATTGGTAAGACTTCAATAAAAGCGTCTACAGTTCAACGAAATGGATAACTGAATCTTTTGAGGAAAGCACATACATATTATGGCTTTGCAAAGTAGGTATTTAAGGCTGTCGACACTCAATGTTTTACCCGTCGTTCATCAGGGAGAAATCGGGATCAAGACAAGATGCTATTGCACATAACATTGACCCATCTATTGCTCCTGTCTCCTATATGTGTAGAAGTTGTACTGTGTTGTTGTTTTTATTTAATAAAACGCAATTTTTTTTGTAGTACTTATTTCACTTTTATATAATAGATTAGGACCGGCTTGGTCCGCCTCAGAGGGACATTTCAAATTTGAAAATGTCCCTCTGAGGCGGACGAAACCGGTCCTAATCTATTATATAAAAGTGGAATAAGTACTACAAAAAAATTGCATTTTATTAAATAAAAACAATACAATGCAGTTCCACCATGAATTGACAGTTAACAAAATAAAAGAAATTAAAGTTGTACTGTATTTGAATTTTTATTATATGATTATGCTTTGGGTTTTTTTAGTATCCTGTTTTCGTGTTTGGGTATATTATTACTAACAATGTTATATGTTCTGAATATAGCTTGCGAGCAGACGGTGGTTCGCGCATTCCCTCTGATGACCCTTACGAAAGAAAAGCCTGTTAGGATGCAGTACATGGCGCATTTAGATCAATTACTACAAGATGGCCTGCAACTCAGATCTTCAACATTCCAGCTCATAAAAGTAAGCATTTGTCTTCCATATCTGGTTACATTGCCATTACAAGTACTGCACAAAAAAATATTAATCGTGGAAATTTTTTTTTTTTTAGAATTTTTAATAACCATGTCCTTGCTTTTTCGTACAAGGTGGTTGTTAGTAATTTTGAACAATCACAAACACCCAGGCTTTGATAAAAACACATAAATGTTTTTGTCATGACCGGGAATCGAACCCAGAACTCTCGGGTGGAAGGCCAGCGCCTTACCCACTGCACCACGAGATTGGATGCAAAAATAGGATTAAAATTTAGTGAGCTATTCAAAAATAACTTCTAAGGTAAGTCGGGGGAATATGCCTAATGGGGGAAGATGCCAAAGCTCAATTAATTTATTCATCCATCGCTACTTGTTGGTGCAATAACTATTTTTAGGATCTGTCATTAGTACCGGAGAACACATGCTTGGCGTTAGTCCTATCAAATTTTTAATTGAAAAATAAGTTTATAAAACAAGGGAAGTACCCATTTTTTTGGTGGTACCTTATTTACACATTTATTCAAAATATTCTCAGCATAAAGATTTGATTTGATTCATGGTTAAGTTCAGTTTCATTGAATAATACACTATTTGGCATCACATTTTACTGATTGACGTTGTGTTGCGTACTGGCGTTATTTTATTTCTGTCCTTGGCATCTTCCCCTGCCAATGGGAGAAGATGCCATTTTGAATATTTTTGGTCATTCACTATCTCAGTTTTTAGTATTTTGCAAGCCTTATCTTTAATCATTATTGCATTAACATTAAAACGTATTTCTGTCATTGACAAAATAATATAAAAATTCGATATTGTAGTATTGTAGCGTAATTAGCCTTTCTGATGTGAGTGAATTGAGTGATGAAGAAAACTATTGCGCCATTTGCAAGGGATATTACTTTAATAAAGATGGCCCTAAAGTTTATTGAATTGCGTGTGTAAGTGGAAAAAATGGTACATTTTTAGATTTTTTAGTTTTTATATTGTTCCAGTTAGTTTTTTAATACTATTGCTGCAAAATATCATAATAAAGTGATTTTCTAATATAACTCTGTTTTTATTTTAATATAAACATATTATTTTACAATCAATAATCCGTCAAAGTAAAAATTAGGCATATTCCCCCGACTTACCTTATAAAAAAACTGCAAAAATCAACATTTGGCAGTGGGTATCTTAAGAAGGTTGTTAACCATTCGATCAATTCATTGTGTCTGTGTACTGTATCCAATCATATATATTGATTGAAAAGACAACAGTCGAAATAAAACCATTTCGTACATGTGATAAATGGAAAACGAGGCAAACATTTTACGGTGGGCCTCAAAAATGAAAATTGTACTCCAAACTTGATTTAAATTACATATCATTTTATTATGCTTGCTGCACTGGAGCAATTCAGAAATATTTGATCTTTGACGTATGTTTAGAAAGATTTCCATTAAGAATGCCATGGTGATGAATGTAATATCAAAAATGATTTCTTCCGCAGGTGGCGTTTGATGAGGAAGTAAGCAGCGAGCAAACCGAACAGTTGCGGAAAGCCATCGGCCGACTGAGGCACCCGCCACATGTCCTTAAGCATTTTGCTTTTACTGGGACGCGTGCCGCACCCACCTTAGTGCCACTGCATCCTCAAGGAGAGAAACATGCTACTTTAAAGTAAGTATTCATTTATTTTTCAGTAGCTTCAAGCCCTAAATTTACTCATTTTAGGTTGAAGCTTAAAAATTTTTATTTTAAAACACAAGACGACTACAGATTTTAGTAAAATTTTATTATACATTTAATAAACAAATAATTAGACTAGAATAAGTTGGGTTAGGTTTTGATGAACCCTCGCTTTTAAGAATGCAATATGGTGGGTTTGTTCTATTTATCATTGAGTGATTTAGTCCAAAAGCATGTCATCATAGTGCCTAAAAGGTAAATGAAAAATTAATACCTGAATAATTGACCGCATCAAATGATTCACAAGCTTGAAAACATAGTTTTTTGTCTACGTTCAATTGTATAGAGATACAATTGAACGTTTCAAACGAACGAACAATTCAAAGAGTTACTCATGACTAAAGTGCGTTTTCTTTTTTATTGCAGAGCATTGGCAAAAAAGACGCTAATGAAAACAGCCCGACGAGCAGGCTTTAAACCAAAGAGTTCCGGAAAGAGACAGAAGTATGTTCTTCCTTCTCCCGGAGCCAGATCTCTAACAGCGCCGCCTGCCACGCCATCTGACGATCTCTCTTGTAAGTAAATCAAAACTGCATTTAATCTTCAATCCTTTTTTAAACAATCTGATATTAACCAGTGTGTAAATTAACAATTCCACCTCTCTAAGACATGTCCACAATGTCCTGTATTTAAATAGACATCTATACGACCAAGAACATATGGATTCGACCTGATCATTTCAAACCTATTACCCGTTTGCCAAATGCGGGATTCGAACCTGTAGCGTGACCGACTCGGGCAGTTTGCTGCGGGCCTCGGCACAGGCAACACGCACATTAACAAGTCATACAAAGTTGTTCTGTGGAGTAGCGTTGATAAATTAACATTTTTATAATCAACCCAAATAAAAAGATATCAAACATCAACACATGTTTTACTGATGACCTGCCAAACAGATCCCACAAATCTATACCTAAGGTTTCTCTGCCGTGCAGGTTTTTTCAATCTGTGTTTTGTCCAATTGATTGGCAGAATGGTTCACACAAAACAAAAATCTGTTAAAATAACCTCAATTCTGTAGAGGAAACATTGAAAGCTAAAATTACAAGAGGAGTTGAAGGTTTTCTATATTTTACGGCCTATATTTTCAAATTTTTTTATCTCACGGTAAAATGAATCTTCAATTTAAATTTGTATTTGCAGTGGAGGAGTTAGAAGCGAGTGGCGCAATGGCAGGAAGTTCGTTGAGCAGAAAAGCGGAAAGAGGTTATGTCCGTGATTGGCAACGGCTTGGACTCACAAATGACCCCTTCAGATTGACAGCTGTCAATGCTAATTATGCTCTGTGCAGAAGGTAAGTACTCTTACATAATTATGTACTCCGTTTCTAAATACTTTGATACCTGGACTGAATATCCCAAATTCAACATCATCATCGGGAGCATGACGACTGTGGTGGGTTCTGACTCCTCCAACAACTCTCTCCACCTGCCCCTGTCCATAGCGGTCGCTTTCCACAGATTTAGTAGCTACACCTAACCAGCGAATTTTTGGCCAGCCCTATCCAGCCTCGTGGGTGTTACGTTGTACAGTTACAAAGTTAATAAACCAAAATTTAAATCCGATTACTGATGTCCGATCTTAATAGAATCATATTGGCCTCCACAGGGTGGAGGTTTGTATTGATAGGTTTTGTTTTTTACGAGAAGTGGATGTCAGCCACTTGCTCAACCTATTGGGTTCATACTCTAACTCATACACAAATTGAAAAACAATATGTGTACTTGCCAGACCCAGGATTCAAACCTGGGACCCACGACGCAATAGGCCAACGCTTAAGCCGCACGGCCATCATGGGTGGGATGTCCTAAAATTGTAAACCCTAGTCAACAGTGTTTTCAACAGTGTTCAAAGTCCAATATAGCTAACAGTTTTATCCTCCAATTGCTTGTAAAATTAATTTTATTAGTTATGATCCTTTATATTTACGTTCTTGCAAATATGTTTTCAGTTACCCAGCATTGATGACAGTACCTGCGACAGTATCGGATGATTCCGTTAACAAATTCGTCCGCTGCTACAGACAAAACCGTGTTCCCGTCCTCACTTGGAGACATCAAAGAACCGGAGCAATTCTCGCAAGGTATTCATAATCGTTCCTCACGGCAGTAGATATTTTACTTCCACATTGTTAATACCGATTTATCCACATTTACCAATACTATCTATATCTCAAAAAGTTCCGAAGTTACAAAATAAATTTTTTTGAAAATATGTAATGAGATTACAATAATTCATTACAAGTAGATAAAGGGATCAGATTTTAACGGTGGAGTGGTGAGGAGGTGCAGGCAGTGGGGTGAGCGCTTATATCCAACTGTTATCGAATAACGCTTTTGCAACAATTCATTACAAATAGGTTAGCTAGCCATTATCCAATAATAAATAATTACATTCACACATTTCAGGCGGATGAAGTTGCGAGCAATCGCCAGTGGAATTATAAAATGTAGATTGACAATTTTATTAGTACTCACTTTATTACACAAGTATGTACAGATAACCCTCGTTCATCGCAACCACGACAAGTGCGAATTTGCTATATTGCAATTGAATTATAATAATATATTTTTGTCGCACACAAAGGAATCACGCACATATGATCAGATTATTTGCCAGTTACTGACAAATTTTACGTATTAAGTGCAAAAAGGCCGAATCGAAATTGCAACAATGTAGATTCTTTTTTCAAAGTTATATTACCTACTTTTATTTTAGATATTTAAAATTTTGTTTTTCAAATCCTTCATTGATTGCGAATTTGCAGAGGCCATTATCAAGAGATATCATAATATCATAATCAAACAATATAATTATATTATAACAGTCAAGGAAAGAAGGAAGAAGTACATGGGTAAAAACCCAAAAATCAATTACGACAAGGTATCTTCACTCATGTTTCCATCTACACTTAGTTATACATGTATAATTAATTCAAACTACTGACGAAACCAATGGGAAATTGTATTGGTTTGTCCATTATTTCATATATTTTTATGTTTCCTACTCCAGTTAGATTCATATACATTTAGATATTTATATTTGTATATCAATATTATAATTTTGTAAACGATTTCATAAACTTATATTGTTATATATTTTGATGTCACAAACAACTGATTTGGGCGAATGTGGTGATGAAAATGTTTTATAAAGTACATTATGTAAAACTGAGATATTTCTTGTATTACAGTTATTATATCGAATATTGCACATATTTTTTGAAAACATATTGAGCGTTCCGGTTCGTAAAATTTTCTATTTCGAGCACTGGATTCATGACAACTTTCACAATAATACGTGTTTACATTTGTATTTTATTATTATGGTCGCAACAATACATACTGCCACCAGTAAATCCATGCACGTGTAAACGGGCTATTATTCAATGTGTACAATTCAGTTGAAATCGTTTTCAGTATAGCGATTTCTTCATATTTTGATCTGCTTAGAATGTATTTGTTTATATTATTTTTTGTAATGATTGTTTTTTTTTCATTAGATCTTCTGCAAGTCATCACAAAGGCGTGATAGGAATGTTGAAATCTAGTCATCCCAGTTCAAGTCAGCAATCAACAACTCCTGGAGGTGCAGAAACCTCTCCCAGCTCCGAGCAGGTACATACATATTTCTTTTCGTAGAATTAATATGCATTAATATACATATTATTATATAAATACTGTTTACTTTGAATGATTTTATTCTGATTTCACACACTGAGTCAAATATACAGTTAAACCCCGTTAATATGATCAAAATATTTGATAAAATTTGTAAAATCTGTTTATAGCGATTTTCACAAATTCAATAAGTAAACTAAAATATTGATCACCACTGATATTTATCTGAAATAAATTGAATTAGAATCCATATCCATCCATATATAGTTTACTCATACGTAAGTGGAACACATCAGAGTTTTCAAAATAGTATTCTATTTTTTTCAGATCCGCTACCTGTGTGCCCTACTATCAGCTGGACGATCCACGTGGCGCGGGGGTTCAGGAGTGGGGGTCAGCATAGGCGGAGTTGTGGGGGTGAATGGCGCTGGAGGCTGGGCCTTTTCTGAGTCTTCCCTCAGTCTGGACTCGCTGCTGTTGGGAGGGGGCAATAATGAAGAACCTGCCGCAACTCCTGATGCAGCTCGAAGGCATACCAACCCGCTGTTCTCCAGAGCTATGGGGACACTTAGGTATGAATTAATTGATTTTTAATTTAGGCGGTAAAGGAGGTGTAATATGCTTTGAAAAGTGAACGCAAGCAAATACACCTGACTATTTAACATGTATATATTTTTTACGTACGAGTTTTTCAAATTAAATACATATTATTATACGCTACTGATTAGTTTAAAAAAAATGTGTTGGAATGTATGGAATCTTACCTAGTCAATCAATTTCTAACTTCACATCCGTTATCAATGTTTCTTATAATAAAATGACAAAACTAATTTTCATATGTTTTATTGCAGCGTGTTTCCACGTGGCAGTGGCGGCAAAGGGGGTGGCGGCGGGAGTAGTGTATCGGTTGCCACAACAGGAAGACAATTAGGCCGCTGGGGTTCCCTCAAAGATAGGAGAGCTGGATCACAGGCTGACATTCAACATGGAGGAACACTGCAGAGAAACTCCGGAGCGGACGCTGACTCCGGTAAGACATTTCTCTGTGTGATATATCCATTTCATAGTACATAGTCATGTCGTGAGAAGTAGGAACATTGAGACATTTACAACTATTTGTTATCTTTGGTGATATTTGGGTTGCTCCTTTCTTCCTTGACGTATTTGTTTTTATTGAACTAAGACTACAATTTACAGATGGTGTTTGTTTAAAAAAATGTGAAATATTTAACCCTGCCTAAACCAAACCATGATAGTTTTGGTATACCTTGGGCGATACAACCAAATTTTGCACACTTTTTCATTCATACTTATTTGTGTTCGTTGGATTAAGAATACATATTACTCCTATTGTTGGTCATTTTTTTTTTTAAATTATACAAGACCTGCCTAAACCAAACTATATTAGATTAAAAATATTATTCTATCTATAAAATATCCAAAATTATGTATGATTAATTTGCATAATTTTAGTTATTTTATTGACAAATATTTTTGACTATTATCTATTATGGCTTGGTTTCGCAGGGTTTCATTGATTTTTAAAAACTAACCAACACATTTTGTAAATTGTAGTCTTATTTCAATGAAAACAAATACGTATGACTGACAAAGTTTTGTGTGCACATTTTATGGCAGATCTTTACAGCCTACCTCCACTCTTCACCACAGAATGATATAGTATACTCTTATAGTCTATTCACCGTAAAAGACATGCTGTCAATATCTTACCATAATATGTAACATTCTATATACGTACTTTAACATAATATATAACAGGGATGGCGAACCTTTTTACGTACACATGCCAAAATTTCCCAAATAATATTTTTTGTCTGTCTGACGTGCCAAGCAGTTTTTTTATGGCGAAAAAAAAGTTTTTTTTGAAGTTTTTAAAAAAAATAGTTTTTGAGAATTCTATTAAAAAGGTTTCAAAATTACAATTGAGTTGTTGATATTCTATCTTTCACCGTATTTCAAGCTGAAGGCATATCTTTTATTCTTTGAATATTTTTTTCCTTGTTTTCAAATTACCTACTCAAAGAGATTGTGAAAGCATTTAAACCACTCTTCTTTCAAATTATATTCTTCATCACTGAGCGGTTTTCCATTTTTAGTGATTATGTTTGAGGTAAAATAACAAATGACTGCCGATAATTAGTTTCATAAGGTTTGTTGATTGAATATTTTTATTTTTAATTCCCCGATCCTAAAGACCGACCTATACAATCGTATATTTACATTAAACGTAATGATTATTCTTGAAAATGATTTGCCTGCAATTTTTTATACAATGCGATTTATCATTATATTTATGCATGCATTTCGTCGTTTCCGTGTGCGCATCGATTTGTACCTAAACATAACATGAAAAACCGAAGAAAATTCGCCGTCAGTATTTTGTAATATTATATAGAAGTTAGTACTCAAGTAGGTATATATTTATTTGTAAAACTGTTTTATAAAAAAAAACATTTTTTATATATACATAGCTTTTATAATAGTAATTTTTTTCTCTCTCAAAATGAAACATTTGCGTGCCATAGGTTCACCATCCCTGATATATAACATTCATAAATCTGTCAATCACATGGTTTAACTGTGAATGCATGACATTTTCCTCTGATAACTATTTTTTTCTAAATTGAAACTTAGCTCAAGAACATTACAAATAAAAAATATAAACTGTCAAAATTAAAATGCCACTGACACTACAGCAACAAAATGTTACATAAATGTTGATATTAGATACCACGTGGTACTGCTGTAAATTCTATTTGCCACCGCAGGACGGAAATGTCAAAGAGGGACAGTGTGTATATTTCAGCTATATTCCATCCAAATTCAGATCGAGTATAATTGTATGAAAGTGAATGCTACTCTGTGTAGAAAAATGTTAAAGTTAGATGACAGTTAATAATATGAAGCGATGACGGGCGTTTTGTGAATGATAACTCAATTTCGTTAAAAACCAGACATACAATATCTATGTAGTATTTATTATATTGATTAAAATGTACGATGTTGTTGTAGTATGTGGTGATGTTGGCGGCGGCAGTCGGAGACCGGCTCTGTACGTGCTGTGTGAAAAAGGCGGGTGGAGCGGGTGGGCAGGAATGGTGCGAGGATGCGAGGCTGTTCCCGTGGAGTATCCCGACACAAGGGCGTCCAAGCATGCATTCAAAAAGTTGCTCAGAGCCTGCGTTCCTTCACAACCTGTACTTGGGGATCCTGATGCTAGCTTTTATAGGTATACACTAATTAATTAGTTTAACCTTTTTACTGCCGGTAGGTGTATGTATGGCGGTACCTTGACAGACCCAGACCCAGTACCCAGACATCATTTTTGTATGAGCGGCGTTCCGTTCACGGAAAAGTTCGCGTCTTTAGACGTCATTTTCAGCCATCCGGTTAATATTCCTATTATTGCTTTTATTGTGTAAGAATTTAATTAGTAATTTTGAAATAATATAATGTGAATAATATAGGTGTATCATGGCCAATATAGATGCCATAATGTTATAAATTCTCCAAAATTGAAAATTTCTATAGAAAGTTTTACTGAATATCTTATGAAAATATCGCAATTGCAGAACTACAAAGTTCTAAGTGTTTATTTTTGGCGAAACAAAGGTAACCATGATGCAGCTTAGATTAATACTTTATTATTTGGTTAATTTTGTCAAAAATAAACACTTATAGCACTTGTCGTATTAGGCTCGCGATATGGCTTTACTCTCCGTCTTAGGTTGAAGATTTATAAAATACTTGATATTATTTTATAATATAAATATATTTTATGTGATAATTTAACATTTGTTCATATAATGAGAAAAGATAGGGCATCATAATGACAAAAGTAATTTTTTTACAAAGCACACGGATTGTTCAGGCTTAAACCCCCCCCCAACCCCTAACCTGAAATTCTGTGTTTTCGACCTTTTCAATTCTCGGTGTTATTTTTCTTATTTAACTTATTTTTCTCTATCCATGGACCTAGCATTATGTATTTAAAAATTCATTACTTGACATATTGATAGTAGAATAATGAGTAAGTACTGAAAACCTAAAAAAGAGTATTTTAAAATTGTCTTCTGCTTTCAGGTTAATTGAAGAATCCGGATGGTTGATTACGATTAGATCACTGATGCAGCTGAGTGGAGCGGTTGTAGATTTACTGGATGCTCAAGGATCTTCTGTTTGTCTCTCACTTGAAGATGGCTGGGATATAACCGCTCAGGTAATCCAGTCTTATCATATTTGTAAACATATTTATAGCGTTCATATTAATCTAATGTTACTTCTTCTTCAGTCATATTCGTCTCCTCGAAGAAAGTTGAAGAATTTAATTACGTGAGATCAACATTAAAATACATATTATATAAATCAAATGTCTCACGAATGATCAAATTCAATCTCATAATGCAGCTTGTTAAGTTTAGAAAAAAAAAATTGTTTTACCTATATTTTAAATACCCATCATCAAACACTCAGTCCCAAACAGTCAGATAAACTGGAACGGATGATAAGTTCTAACTCAAAACTGGACAATTAACATTATAGCGTCTGTATTCGTGCATGGATTTACTTGCACCAATAGTGTGTATTTTAAACTATCACGATAATAACTGTTTACATGTAAAAGTGCTGACTCATTCTTCAAGAATAAGCAAGACGTGATGTTGTCATTTTATAGTACTATTTGACAGGTCGTGAAAATCGGTTAACCCCAAAATGAAAAATGAGTCTGCGAGGTGTAGTTCATTTTTTAACCAGGGGGTTCGCCACTAGTTCTACTGTGCAAGCGCAGACATCGCACAGCCCAATTGTCGCGTGAAAATTCACAAGCTTCTGAACTTTTTTAATTCATGAATCCAATCTTGCAATTTGTACGATAATACGTGTTTACTCGTGCATTTTTTTTATGTCCACGACAATACATACTGTCGGCAGTAAATCCATGCACGTGTAAACAGGGTATTAGTTTGCCTCTCATAATTTGACTCTGTTTTATTCATTACATAGTAAGTTGACTAACTAATATAATGTTTTCATTCAGGTTTCATCAATAGCACAAGTCTGTCTGGACCCCTTATACCGAACATTGGATGGTTTCCGAACCCTGATAGAGAAAGAATGGCTGGCGATGGGTCATCGCTTCCCACAGCGGAGCAATATTGGAACACAGCCACAAGCTGGATTCACCCCGACATTCTTGCAATTCTTGGATGTTGTTCACCAGGTACGTTGGCTATAGTTTCTATTTTAATATGTAATCCATTATGGGTAAATTCTTCCATCAATAACAGGGAAGAAAAATGTGTAAACAATTAGTTCCTTTACTGTATAAGAAATCTAATATTCTTTCTAAGAGATTCAACACACGTGGTAAATACCAAATGATAAACTTATTTTTATAAAATATACAATATATTGTTTTTTATTTCTAGATACAAAAGCAGTTTCCACTAGCTTTTGAATTCAACGAATACTACGTCCGATTTCTTGCTTACCATTCGGTGTCATGCCGATTCCGGACCTTCCTGTTCGAGTGCGAATTGCAACGTGAGGAATTAGGAATAGCTGCTGCCGAAGACAAGAGGGGTTCTCTCAACTCACGGCAAAGGGTATGTCAAGCTTATATTCTAGTAATTAGAATCAACCGCAATACTTTATAGCAGTGGTTTTTAACCGGTGCACCGCTAGCTTGTTGCAAGAGCACCGCGAAAAAAATGACAAAAGCAGAAAAATCCGCGAAATAGTGAAAACCGAAAAAGTCCTTCGCGAAATTATGAAAGCTGACGAAGTGATTTCGATTTTGCCGAATCGATCACACGTGTCTTCTGTTAGCCTCTCAGGCACATTTCTGAAATCTGCTAAATCCAACAAGCTCAGCTTATCACATTAATTGATTTTCAGATCAAATAAATTCCATTTTGTTAAGGGTAATTTTAGTTAGTTTTTCCATATTCTACTTATTTATCTTTTCCTTGAAATATTTTTTTTACTGTTATGCCATCTGTTTAATTTGTAATAAAAGTTATGTCCGCATCTTTTTCTTTGTTTTCTGACCATTTGATTTTGGTCCACCGCATTTTTTCTTATGATCAAAAGTGCACCGTGACTTCGAAAAGGTTAAGAACCACTGCTTTATAGCAATGGGTCAGTACATTGATATTGTGTGTCCAGTTATTGAAATTGAACTGAAATTGAGATACCCAAAACACCTATCTGCATCATTCATACCTTTATACTGTAAAAATATTTTATATCTAAATAGGGTATTTGAGAAGATATTATCTCAATTCGATTTTCTTTAAACATACATCTTTTTACATTGAAAGTATGTACCGCAGATGCATTTAACCGATTTCAATTAAATAATTTTCTCTCTTCTACAGTGCGTAGAAACAGGTCCCGGTGGCTCAGACGATGAAGGCGTGTACCCTGGTGGAGTGGGGATCCCGTCCGGCCAGCAGTCAGGAAGCGGGTCTGGCCAGCGGGCTGCACCTCTTGGGCAATCCGTTTTCGACTACATCGAGAAGCAAAATCAGAGATCACCCATCTTTTTCAACTTTCTCTACACTCCAGACTTTGAACATCCAGTAAGTTATTCATAAAATCATCAGATATTAGCATCAAAACTATGAATGAGTCAAATATTGTAAGATAAGATTCTTTTTCGCCAAATCGTGTTTTCGTATTTTTGAGAATTCAAGACAAATCACGTTTTAATTGCCATTATATAATGTCTTTATAATCCTTCTTATTGATAACTCTTATTCTTATACCTACGATAACAAGATGTTTTTAAAATTAATCTGGCAAGTGAAAGATATGTAGTCAAATCCCACTCATTGCAATGTTCTTGATAGAGCGGCCGTGCGCACAACAAATCACCAAAGCTTCATTGCAATCGGATGAATGGTATAGGAACGCATACGGGACAGACAGACAAACAAACATTCATTTTGATATACATAGATTTTGTTTGTGAGAAATTTACTAAATTAGTGGCATAGATTCAACTCATGCATTATCTTCTTTATAAATGCATGCATTATGGTTAATTTGGCATATTCAACTTATCTTTCAGACTTCCTTTCACACGCAGATCCTATTAATTGCATAGTTTTCCTGCTAGATAATGTCAGAGTGTGTTATATTGTAGATCATTTCAATTTCACTGCTTTATTTTCTCTAGGTATTACGACCGCAGTCGTCAATAGCCTGTCTGGATGTGTGGGACTATTACACGATGGAAGAATTGAGTTCGGGGGCGCCTTACGAGCCAGACGCTCTGCAGCAGGAGAGGTGTCGGAGAGAAGAGAGGGAAGCTGCCGAAGGAGGGGCATCTGCTCTAGAAACCAACCGATTACTCGTCACTGCGGGGTCAGCACTTTCACTATTCTTCATTCACCATATATTATCCGTTTACAGATAAAGTACATGAGTTCTAGAATGCGGAGATATTATCTCAATCAGTATTGTCAATTGTTATTTGCAAAATATGCCGAATAAGAAATCTGGTGTAACTTTCTAGCTTGTTTTTGAAAAGTTTTAAGCTTGTTGCAATATCGATAAATGCTAGGTTAATGCCTTATGCCAGATTCTTATTTTGCAAGCTAGTTGCATTTACAAAAATGGTAGATCTGGCAAGAAAATGGTCAGTAGGCAACTCTGATCTCAATAGACTTCACAAGGATTGGCTGTTGGCGATTTATTCAAGTTCTATAAAACAGATGTGCCATTTCTTTACAATATTTGTAAATGCAGAACAGAATAAATGCTATAATTATTGTTACCATTATTATTTCCGACCGCTCTTACATGTAGCCTATTGCATCATTTTCTCTTGGTCGGCATCGCTCTAACTACGTCATATTTTCTGTCAAAACTTCACGCTTATGTGGTATTTTCACAAAACTTGTCTTAGTAAAAAAGCGTGTACTACCATTATCTTCCAACTAAATATGCTGTTGTATTTTTTTATAGGTATGACGGTGTAGCAGCCAGCCTTCCAGACGCATTCTCCCGCGTCTTAGAGAGACTGCGTCGCTTGCAACTAGAACTCGGACATCTCCCACAGAAATGGCGAGTGCTTTGGGATAAACTAGAACTGCCTACCACTGACGAACTGGCAGTGAGTTATCACAAGATTAATGTTTTCTCTAAATTGCAAATGTTTAAATGCCCACTGACAATTATATCAAAGCTTACAATTGCATGTATCAATCAGCGTAACGTTTAGACATTCATACTCTCGCAGTTGTACTCAGTTAGAGCCAAATATGTCATCTGTTCAACGTTTCTATTGTGCTGGTTTACTGTAGTGAATCATGGCACTTCAGGAAGACTCTCAGCAAATATATGCAGACCTTGTGTTACTGAGTTTATGGCAGAGCGATTGTCATAATTGAGGAGATAAAAGAGTGGACCGTGCTCCTTATTATCACAAATGAGGTGAAAATGCTATTGTAGCTGTAGTATAATAGCGATCAAATATCTATTGTTTAATGTATCAAATTATTCTGCAATAATATATTCCCAGCAAATCAATTTCCAGCAAACAACTCTTAGCTAGATCAGCAAGTTGATTGGCGATATTAGATACGGTATATTATTACATCATATCACAGCACAGTATATCATAACGGTGTATTAGCCGAATAATCATTTTTCATGGTATCATATTTTCTTACGACTGTAATAATAAATAATATTTCACAAGCTACTCGATTTAAAACGCTGACTCTATAATTAGTCCAATATGATTATTTACCAGAATTTAATGTTAATGTATTACTTTTTATTGTATAGATAACGAAGAATAATTTATCTAAATGTCACTCGAATCCAAGTACCTAGCTCGTAACTATCTCAGTAGATTATATGTACTATCATTGTATAATATACTATTGTACCGATACACTGCTAATAAATCTCACCCTGCTACATCGTAGACTTGATTATCATCATCCTCAACCCACACATCGAATACCACAGTAGTGACCCAACACTATTATGGCTCGGCCAAATACTGTAGATGCCTCAAAAAAGTCAACTTGTTATTCCCTTTCTTCATTCAACTGAAATTCTGGCATCCTAGAATCCTACTAAATACTAGTATTCAACTTACGGATTGTTAGCATGAACTAGGTAAACACGAGATAATTGGTATACAACACGAGAGTTCTTGGAATTGTGTCACGTGGTGTCCATGTGGTGTACTTCATTACATCACCATGTTTGAGGATCAGAGGATGATATGGGCCTCCACAAGGTGGAGGTTGTGTTAACAGATTTTTTTTCTTTTTACGAGAAATGGATCAAACCACTTGTTCAACCCATTAGGTCCAAACATACATTGAATATCTACATGCGAATTTGAGACCTGGGATATTAACCCGGATTCAACCGGATTTAACCTGAATTCAGCGCGCGGCAGTGAAAGGGTCAAGAGCGAACTCGAATTTCTGTGTGCTGTTTTTTGATTTTCCCAGTACAATGATGTTCCTAACTCTGCTAATGGGTTTCTAGACATGATTTTTAGCAACGTTAAAATATCGATTTCGCGATGTATGTCACCGATCGTACGAGAAGATGCGTATCACCCTACTTTATCTTTTTTACATGAGTTTCGTCCAATTCTCCTACAGAGGACTAACATTCCCTGACACAGAGTAAATCTGCAGAGGGGGTGGAAGTTTGAAGGGGGAAACTTCGATTTACTTTACTCATTAATGGGTGAGGTAGATTGGAGTGAGTTGTATGAAATTTGTGACGTAAATGACGCGGTACAACACTTTTACAACATTATTTATAATATTTTTGACCAGTGTTTTACAAGGAAGTCGCCATGTCGTGGTGGAAGGCGATACCCGAGGTGGTTTTCTCGGGAAGTTATCGGGGACATTGAGGTCAAACATTATTACCATAGAACTTAGAAGACTAAGCATATTCAGCAAGACTATGAAATGTTTAGTCTTTATCGCTCAAGAGTGCGGCAAGCTGTTCGACTGGCCTATCGAGCGCATATAGAAACGGTAGAAAATTGCATCCGCGAAAATTCTAAATCGTTTTGGGACTATGTTAAATCTTTAAGAAGGGATGGTGGGTTTGCCAATTCAATGAGTTGAAAAGGTGACCGGATCTGGAGTGGCAGAGGCATTTGCCGGTCACTTTAGGTCTGTCTACGCAAGTAGTAGTCCGAATCTGGATGTTGCCTCAACGTCAAGAAAACCATCACGCGGTGCCCAATCTATTGATATCCTTCCGATTGATGTTGCCATTGTGTTTAGGTTCATTAAAAAGCTAAAGAACACTCGATCTTTAGGACCGGATAATTTCCCAACATTTTTTTTAAAGGGGTGTATTGACTTTGTCAAAGGCCTGCTTTCATATATATTTAATCTTGTGATGGAGACGGGTATCTTTCCCGAATTGTGGAAGATGTCAAAGGTTCCTCCTATTCATAAGAGTGGTACCGAGTCATCAGTGGAGAACTACAGGCCGGTGGCTGTTCTCTTGGCACCCGCAAAAGTTCTTGAGATGATCATGCATGACATGATTTATCCAAAAATTGAGTCATTTATAATGAATGAGCAGCATGGATTTAGAGTTGGCCGATCAACGGAAACTAACCTGATGGTATTTGTAGATTATGTGTCGTCAGCACTAGATAGAGGCCATCAGGTTGACTGTTCCTACACTGACTTCTCAAAAGCGTTTGACAGAGTCGATCACAACATCCTGTTGGAAAAACTCCAACTAATTGGATTGTCCGATCGTTTTCTGAAGCTATTCGTGAGCTATTTTAGGAATCGTCAACAATACGTATCGTATGGCGTCTATCAGTCACAGAGGTTCAATACATTTTCTGGTGTCCTTCAGGGCTCAAACTTGGGGCCATTGCTGTTTACGATTTTTATAAATGACATAGCAATGGTCATTAAAAATGCTATGTTTTTGTTGTTCGCTGATGACCTGAAACTCTTCATGGAAGTTGTCACCTTGGACGATTGTCGTCAACTCCAACTTGATATAGACAATATATTAGATTGGGGCAGGCGTAACAAACTGGACTTCAATATTGAAAAATGCAATATTTTATCATTTACCAGAGCCTCGCGAGTATTATTTTTCCAATATTCGATGCATGGCAGAGTTCTTTCGCGAATACCATCTGTAAGGGATCTTGGCATTACGTTTGACAGTAAGCTGTCATTTAGTGGTCATATAGCTATCATTTGTAAAAAGGCGCTACAAATGTTGGGCTTCGTCTTGCGTACTTCCCGGGTCTTTTCGGATGTTACTGTATTAAAAATTCTTTATAATTCCTTAGTGAGAAGCCGGCTTGAGAGTGGGTCGATTGTTTGGGTCCCGCATCAGTTGAAATATGACCTTATGGTGGAGCGAGTTCAAAAGAAATTTTTGAGACTCCTTTATTTGAGGTTATATGGATACTATCCGTGGCTTTATCCAACTGACTTTCTCTTAGGTATGCTTACATACTGTAGTTTAAGTGCTAGAAGATATCAATATTTGGCCACGTATTTTTTTCGACTAATACGTGGTGTGAATGAGAACTCTGCCATTCTTGGTAATATTGACTTGTGTGTCCCTGATAACTATATTAGAAATCGGGAGCATCAGTTGTTTGTTCTCCCGAGGAGCAGAACTAACCTGCCATTGATGATGCCAATTGGGAGGGCAATAACTCTGTTCAACCAAATTGCTTCGGATGTTGATATATTCCATCTATGTGAGAATGAGTATAGGTGGACGTTATTTTATAAATTCTTAAAATAGGGTCTGCTTAACTCATCCGGTGTACTTCCTTGTACCTATATACTTCATATTTTTTGTATTTACACATTTATACTGTAGAATAACTTAATATTGCATAATTACAGTATTACATAATACTGTTTTAATAATATTTCTTTGTTTCTAAATGTCATGTTGTGAACGTCTTAAACTTATAATTTGTAATGTCCACAATATGTAAAAATAAATTAAAATTGAAAAAAATTGAAAATTGAAATTGACCAACGACATTATAAGCGGACTGAGAAACATTGGTACATGTGACATATTACTGTTATATCTATATTATTATCGTAAATGTATTTTTCCAGCGAAATGCATCATTCAGCTCTGCGATGGTCCGTTCACATGGCCGAGCAGCACACAAACGCTCCACGTTAGATATCTTGATGAAAGCACGCCAGGCTGCCCAACCGCAACCGGGGGGGTCTTCTTCAAATGCCAACAACCAGCTGTCTTCGGCGGGTGGCTCAGGGACTGCAGGAGTGGGGGTGAGCGGTGGAGGAACGATGGGTCAGGGCGGAGGATCATCCCCCATGGCGCATCCTCACCGATTTGCTTCCGCTCATAATACCACCTTCACCTACTGTGACCACTGCAAACAGTTGCTCTGGGGGCCTGTTAAGGTACAGATCTTAATCAACTATTTTGTTGTACCTTTTAAGTGATGAAGTATTTCAAATAAATGTAGATATTGTAAATCATTTGCATGAATCATACAGATTGATTGCTTAAAACAGGGGTAGTCAACCTGATCCCTACCGCCCACTAGTGGGCGTTCCAGCTTTCATGGTGTGCGGTAGGGGTTTTAAAATATACATACATTAATAATTTAATTAATTAAATGTAATTTCATCAGACTTCATGCTTCTATGTATGCAAAGTATAAATAAAGAGATAGATTAACCACAGTACATTGAACTATAAAGATTTATTCTGCCAAACTTAGCGAAAATCTGACATGAAGTAATTAGTAAGTAATTATTATTATATGCTTTAACTTATCTTGCTGTAGCTCTGTAAAGTTACTCCCCTACTTTATAAATCACCATTACTGTGGAACCAGTGGGCGGTTAGAAAATTTTACTACTAACCTAACAGATACAAAGTGGGCGGCAGGTATAAAAAGGTTGACTAACCCTGGCTTAAAGGCTAGAGCACTCACGTGGAAAGTGAACGATGTGAGTTCGTGTCGCTCTGTCCAACTTTTTTTCTAGACAATATGTTTCTGAAGTTTTTATAAATTAGGTATGTATTTTCTGAATATTAAAACTACGTTTTTCTGAATGGATTGCGAACCATCATTATATGAACAATCACCAAAAATAGCAAACAACAGGCAGCGAGAGAAAGAAAATAGACTAGCTATAAACTAGAGGTTTTAGCCCCAATCTTTCATCATGCCAGAATATTTTTTTCGAACCTTCTTTGAATATTAACCATGGGCGTTTATTATATTAAAGAAGTTCATTGAGATCTTCTAGCATATAGTATTAAATATGTAATTACCATTATTATATCTTTATAGACCGGAGTCCGTTGCATGGACTGCGGGTACCTGTGCCATGAGCGTTGCGCGGATGCCGTCCCTGCCCACTGCACCAAATACAAAGTGGTGAGCGTTGGCAGCGGCAACTGCTCGACGGGCGGAGGGGGTGTCTCGGGCGAAGGAGGGGGAGGGATGATGTCTTCGGGGACCTCTGCCGACCAACAGTCCTCCATGCATCATCACCACCACCATCAGGACACTCCCTCAGTTAATTCTAGTAAGTCCTCTGTTAATTTGCCGTACTAATTTTTAGACTTGATTTTTTATTTAATTTATGTAAGCGTAGGTAGATGGTTGTTTGAATTTTTATTTGTAAATATTATATACATATCTCAGTCACTCTCGATCCACTACTGGATGAAGGCCGCTCCTCGCTGTCTTCACTCACCTCTGAACTTGGTCATCTTATTGATCTAGCAAGCTCTTGGACATCATTTATATACATTATTTTTAGCACTACAATACGCTATGAGGCCCAATGTCCCCAGGAGGAGGTAGTAATAGAAATAAAACAACTATTAAATACTAGACAAATCTTTAACTTTTACTTTGTAATACTATTTTAAAAACAAGTGGAAATATTAGAACCCTAAAAATGTGGTTCTGGTTCCAAAAAAACCGTGCAGGTTTGGTTCTAGTTCTGTTTACAGCTCTGAATATACAACATCTAAATACAAATATGTTGAAGAGTGAAGTATATGGGCATAAAGTATATATATAAAAAGTTTGCGGCATTTTACGGCGAGCGAGAAGGTCTTTTCTCATCGAGAATTGACCGTAATATATTATATCGTCACTGTTCTGGCAGAAGACACTAATTCGAAAAAACGACATATTGAGTTAGTTATACCAAAATGTTCCTTATTTCAAACTTTACCGTCTGGAAACCCTCTTAATAAATAAACAGTCTTTATTTTAAAGTCATCCTTTTTACGATTACTTAATAAACTCACATGATAGACCATTTCAAACATTTTAACAACTTCAAAGTCAAATTACTCAAAACTAGTATTCTCCAGTTAGTGTGTTCTGCCAGAACAGAGACGATATGGAAGTAGGGATCACACACACTCTAGTGCACGCCAACCAAGGTCTTGGGAAGTTGCTCCTGGGACACTTTCGGCACAATTTTGAAGAGCGCCTATCGTTCGTTACGCCACAGTATACGCCTGCATAACGGGTGTGGAGACATGGCGGGTGGTGGAGGGAAAAGCAAGTATATGGGCGTCCACAGGGTGGAGCTTGTATTAATATGTAGATGTTTCTTTGTGAGAGAAATGGATGTTGGTTAATTGCACAACTGATTAGGTCCAACCACACACTGTATAAACAACATTTGGATTTTGAGATTTTGGAAATTGTGAGAAAAGTTGCACTTTTGACAAACTGAAACATATTTCAGTAAATTTGATAGGCAGACTACCATAGAGGTATTAAGGTGACGCATCAGTGAAACGCCAAATAATTTTCAACTGTACGCGCGACGAAATTTTGTACTCGCTTCGCATTCCTTGAGAGAACGTCGAGTCAGACATACGTCACTTTGCTGCGTGATGGCGACGGACCAATTAATTCTAAAATCGTGTAAAGATGACTAAAAACGTTACCCATTTACTTTAAAAAGAAAACATGTCAATGAATATATTATTATTGTTACTAATAGAATAATAAACAGAACATAAAATGGACATATGTTGGATTTATATGAGAAATAATATTTCGTTTGACAGGCATCTTTTGCACCCGCGACCCGCAATCCGCACATCGCCTAGCAACGATCTTTTTAGACCGTGCCTCAACTAATGCATGGCCTTAATTAAATAAACAGACTACAGAAGGCCCAATCTCGCAATCATCGTTTAATGAACTGAACATTTTTTTAATTACGCTTATCAAACTGTCAAGTCTTATTTTGATCTTTGATTGACTTAAAAATTCTCAAATGCTTGTTGTCAGTGAAAATAAATATTGTATTCTATTAAAAAAAACTATATATTTACTGATATGACGTTTTTCCAGGTGTGGCAACTCTTCAAACATCATCCCAGCAATATTATGACCAGTTCAGCTCAAATGTCGCTGAGAATAAAACACACGAAGGTTACCTGTATAAAAGAGGAAACTTACTCAAAGGATGGAAGCAAAGGTATATTATAGTATATTAAAAAATCAATCATACTCTCAATGACATTTAACCTTTTTACTCCCAGCTGATTTAGCCTAGCATATGCGAAAACTCCCAAGCGTTTTTTGCCAAAAAATCGTCGATTTAGTTTTTTTTAAATAAATAATTCTACACATGTTTTAAAAATTTGAAACTTTTTTTGTGTGTTCTCAATGGTGTATAAAGCAATAATAAGTAATAATATTGATAGTTTACATCAATAAAACAAAAGAAAAAAATAATGTATCAATATTTATTTAGAAATGAACGGATAAAACTATGTTTGAACTGCAAAACAAGTGTGACAACATTTTTTTATTTAGAATTGATATATCAAATTTTATAGTATAATCTATTCTTATCTAGTAACAGAAAAAAAAATAAACTTATTATTATTTCTCTATGAAATAGAATTTTTATAAAGTAAAGTCAAGGTATTCAAGAATATTATTCAATTCACGAAATCGCACGAGAATTCGATACAGTATCGAGGACTAACTGTTATGGGAATGAAGTAATTTCAAAAAATAAGTTTCAAAGCATTAAATCTATTATAATAATATTTATTCATGTATTTTTTCACCATCCTACCAAAAAAACAGTGGGCATTCATTGTTCGCTCATTAGAGTTCATAAAAATTACAAAATTCATAATTATGTGATATATGAATCATAAAACAACTAAAAGAAATCTCAGAACTTAAAATGTGTCATAAAAATATTGTTTTATTATTTTTATGACCCTCTTTGGTTTCGAGTTCGACAGCAAGAGCAATTATGACTTGTGAGTTATTAGGGTATGACATAATTATAAACAAGTGCCATACTAAAATAAATATTAGTCACACCTAACACAGACCGAATATAATGCTATGTCTACATGAGACGAAATATGACGGGAAAAAAATTGGAATAAATCGTAAATTTGGATCCAAACTTTCGGCCGATGGATCGGCCCAGATGGAGTTTTCGCATAGGTATGGTGGGCCGAAATATCGGCCGATTGGGAGTAAAAGGGTTAAATAGGACTTCAGAGACATATGGCAGAAAGATGGCTCAAGGTGTGGAAGGTACAACCACCAACTATACGCATTGTTCAATTATGTCCCCACCATCGCGTGACAGTGGGCTGATTGCTTTGAGCATAACATACTTCAAGGACACACAACCATCAAAGAAGCTCTTCTTCAACAGACCGGCACATCTATTCTATACACAAGGCTGCTATCGGGGGTAGTTTATCATATTATGTATTGAGGCGGTTAATTGTTACAATAAGTTAACCGTCGTAACTGTCAAAAAGTGCTATGTTTTAACAGCACCTCTCTTGGTTTTGTTAACTTTTACAGCGAGATAGACAGTTTTGACAATTTACGACGGCCAACTTATTCTAACAATTATAATACCCCAATACATGAATATAATAAACTACCGTCGATACCCACCGATAGCAGCCTTGTGTATAGAATAGATGCACTGAAGGGAAAAATAGTAAAGTGTAATGACCAAATGCAGAGATGTTGACGTTAAATTGGCATTACCTAAGACGTTCTAAGAATAACAATAACACATTTCTTTATCTCACTTTTACAAAGTTGCCAATTTCGACAATGTAATTTTATGCATTGCTTAAAACCAGTATTCGAACTGCATATATGAGGAGATTAGAAACAAAAATGGCTATTTCCGTTTTCATAAAATGTCTTATATGTAGGTATAATTTCTGAAAAAAGTATTTTAAAATGTTGTATGTATACTAATAATATATAACATTTTATAATGTGTTTTTATGAATTATGCCTATAATAAAGAAATAAGACATATTTATTGAATTCCCAACATTTTTCAAAAATGGAAACTTCTTTTTGTTGTTTCTAAAGCCCTCATAATATAATTATGCCATAAAAATAAAATCATAAAAACAAAATTGTCTCACTTTCCGTCGAACGAAGTAGACATTCCGCGGCGCTGCTAGTACATCTAATGTCAGTGTGAATTAATTTATTGTTACAATATTAAACAGCAGCTTTCCAGAGTCGAAAGGCAGCTAATAATTAATTGAAGTCATTCAGAAATAATCAACAATAATATGAATGTCGCCAAATAATTGATCCGAAGATTAATTAGGAGAAAAAAATATACTGTGTTGAAAGCGATACAGCAGTCCTGAGTCCGAGGTGATAGAGCAAACTTAAGGGAGACAGAGGATAGACATTTCATGACTTATTGCGTTGTAGTACCGATGGTGAATGAATCAATCATTTTTGCTATAAGAGCAATCTGGTTAAGTTGCGGCCGCTGGTTGGTTGATTATTTACACTTACACATCAGTATTCTGAACAATCTAATCATAATTTATTATAATATTTTCTTCTTTTGTTTTAGATGGTTTGTGCTGGATTCTATTAAGCATCAGCTTCGATATTATGACGCCGTGGAGGACTCTCATTGTAAAGGACATATAGGTGAGAAACATATAGACCTTGTTATGGCATTTCTGGATATTCATAATATGAATGTATTTTTATTATTTAGTTCACGAAATTGACATAATTAATTATTTTTGTTAATTGATCTGATCTTTGTTTCGTAAAGTCTTCGCGCTACAAATGGTTTCAATAGATGGTTCTAAAGATGAGTTTGTAGCCTTCAATGCTTTAAGTTTTGTCTTTTCTTAAATATGTATGGATCTACAACTCATTCTCTCAAACAACTGACTGATTTGTTTCTTACGACATACCATAGATATTATAGTAGTAAGATATTAGTTTTCATTAATAAACTAATGTTTCCCGAATATTCTTACCTTGTTTTAGATCTGGCGGAAGTTGTTTCTGTAGCGCCTGCACTCCCAGCACCAGGACCTCCCAAAAAAACAGATAGCAAATCATTCTTTGACGTAAGTTCCACTTTACTTCACCCCATCGTGTTTTAGCATCCGGACGTTGGGCAATTTCAAAGTCATGCCATTCCACTCGGTTCCTTCTTGTATTTTTATTACAGAGTGACGTGGGATCAATCAGTAACATGTCACATAACGAACTCGAGTGTTTGTGATGGGGTTGTACCAGTGTACATTTGACTACACTACTACTTCGAATTAGAATGAAAAATAAAAATTTTACTTCATATTATTGAAGGGTTTGTTTTTTATAATGCTTAATTTAATGTTCATTTAAAATATGTATCTAAGAGCTTGTCCAGATGACGCGTGTCTCACCGCGAGTGTATGCGGACAGCTCAATGAGGTCGCCTGCAAGCGAGAGTTGACTCGTCGCTATTGAATGTGGGCGGCTCAATGAGCTCACTTGTAGTTGGAGAGCACGCGACTTATTACAAGCGAGTCATATCGCGCCATCTGGACAAGGCCTAACATAGTGATTTTTAAATTCTATTTCCAGTTACGAACGAGCAGACGTACATTCAATTTCTGCGCGGGTACCTCTACACACGCGCAAGAATGGATTGAAAAATTACAAGCATGCTTGCAGTAGATGAGATCCCAGTTCCATTAAAAAAAGCTTCTGTGAAAATACTTTTAATTTGATAGATAAACCGTTCAACTGTTTTATTTTAGTCACGCTTAGAATAGATCCCGAGATAAAAATGATCTACGTTGCAAACGGCGAAAAATGACATCTGTACCTAGATTGCTAGAAACTAGTAATGCTAGTAAGAATCTATTTGTTTTGAAGTCCGTACTTTGTTTGATTCCAGTCAACGCTTTCACTTGATGATTCTGTTCATTAACTCATTTCAGTGATTTGAAATTATTATTATATAATTTAAAAAATTTTCAACAAAGAGATTTACTCACATCATATATGTTTGCTCGGATGATTGTTTGTAAGTACGTAATGATAATTGATGTGCATCTTACATTTTCTACAATTCGTTTCAGTCGGTCAATCGCGGAGACTGTTCTGTTCGAAAAAGGGTCATTCATTTTTTTTTTAAACCTTATCGCTCAAGGTGTTAATTAAATTGCCAATTATTTCATAAAATAAAAATAAATTTGTAAAAATAAGGTAAACTATGTTAAAAAAAAGTGTACAATGATGATAGTTAAATTAAATTTGTAGTTCATTTGTTGCGGATGACAGCTACAATTGTTAATTGACATTATTGTCTGTTACATCATCCTTTCAGTGAAAATGTTTCATTTTGTTCTTTACAAATCATTACTATACTGTGTCGCCATTTATGATTGAATGTTAGAATAAATTAGAACACATAAATGATTCATTAAAGGTCCATCATTAATAGTTTTAAGAGGAATATAAATTTTGACATTTAAAAGTTTAATGAAATGAGAGGGTGAATTTATTAATAATTGCAGTATAAATAATAATTTTGTAAATAATCGTTCACGGGATGCTATTATATAATATAGCATTTCAGCATGTTTACATTTCCTATTATTATTATTACATTAATAATATATGTTGCATTTAAATGTTATGTAATTATGTATAAATATATTTATTTTGTTTAATTATTGTAGTACTCATTGAAAATGTTTACTATTAGTTTTGTGTCTTTTGGTATTCATCCAACAAAAGTTACCATTAACTATTCTGTTTTTAGAAATACCTGAAAACCTGGCAACACTTATAATTTTTTTATTTATTTAAAAGTCACAGATATGACGGTCATGCAATTAATAATTGAGATTCTTACCTTTTAAGTGTAACTATGCCATTTATAAGGCACTCGGCTGATATCTAATTTTTTAGAAAATTAATGTGTACTTCTCTATTGTGAATACAGTTCATGCTTTCAAAACAGTTTAAAACTCTCTTCATACTAAATTCTCGAGATACACATTGAACTATATTTAAGTTTTTGATAATGTGAACATGTGTAAGGTGTTTTGTTTTTATTCTGTCATATGAAGCGTCTAATTACAAAAAGCGACAAGTCCACAATTCAATATTTTCGGGAAACAACGTTTTTATGTTTCAAGCTTCAATTATTTGTTTTAACGTGAGATTATTTTTTCCGTTGTATTCTATGTCGAAATTAGAACCAAAAGGCAATTTGTTTCAGCCGATAAACTCTTAAATGTAATAAATATAGGTAAAATAAAATTGGACGTAGCGCTATTTGTACCTCACTTTTTAATTTACTCCGCATAAGGCACATATTTCCGTGGCACTGTCATGAGTTTACCAGATGCTACAGCATGGGAGACGTCCTTTTCAATATTGAACGTTCCCTTATTGGTTGACTTAAACACGCGCGAAATCAACCAAGCTTTAAATAATATGAATCACGGACTTGGCGCTTTTTGTAATAAATCGAGACTTAAAATATTTTTTTTCGTAGGGTTATGTCGCGTTTTGTAATTTATAGATCAATACATATTGTGTAAAATTATACAAAGAATACGTGCGTATTTTTTCTCGATTTTGACCAAATGTGGACTTATCGCTTTTTGAAATTAGACGCCTCATATATCAAATAATAGTATAATATTTAAAATATAATATTCCTGTGATTCTTTAGTAATTTGTTAGCAAATAAAATATTAATTGAAGATCGCTTAGTGTGGTGGGTTATACTTTGGTTAATTTTAACAAGGTCTTATTTTTTTTAAATGACTCATAAAATTATATCTTGACAGTTATTGAATGTTTATGATAATGTGGTCATTTGATACCATTGTTAAATCACAAACAAGTGAAAGAAATAACTTCATTTTATTATAGTTTTATCTTTCATCTGTCATAAGTTTACTTGTGTAACATGTGATAAATAAATGTTGGTATCTGATTTTATCAACTTTTCATGAGGCATATTTTTGACACATTTTACCAAAAAATTGTTGTATTGCAATGATGAAAAATAATTGGTACTTGTTAAGACGATACATCAGTGAAACGGCAAATAATTTTCAACTATAGGCGTGACGAAATTTTGGACTCGCTGGCATTCGGAGAGAAAACGTCGAGCTGGGAACACGTCAATTTGTTTCGTGATGGCGACGGGGGTATTAATTCTTAAATCGTGTAAAGATGACTAAAAACGTTACCCATTTACTTGAAAAAGAAAACATGCCAATGAATATATTATTATTGTTACTAATAGAACAATAAACAGAACATTAAATGGACGCATGTTGGATTTATATGACAAATTATATTTTGTTTGGCATGCGTCATTTGCACCCGCGACCCGCAATCCCCGCATCGCCTAGCCACGATCTTTTTAGACCATGCCTCAACTGAGGTATAGCCTTAAATGATAAGACACATTTTAAGCAATGCAAAAATTCACATAAGAGACTCAACCTCACGCATGTATACTAAATTGGGTCGAATACATTGCAATACTGTAGAACCCCGATCTATCGTTCTCGCATAACTCGTTTTCCCGCACGGATCATTCATTTTTGAAAGACCCGCCAAACACCCATAAGAACAATATTAAATAATCCCGCAATGACCGTTCCCCGATTTATCGTTTTCCTCGATCTATCGTCTAAATATTATGGTCCCATCACAAATATTATCCTGATTACGTTTTTGTTGGAATATTTTTCATTTCGCTTTCGTAGAATTGTTTATGATACATACAGACCTTTCAGTCGCGTCGCTTTGTGTGCACAGGTCGGTTAGCGCTCAGGCTTGCCTCGCATTTCATATCACGAATTTTTCACGGAGAAGTCGCAACTAAAATGCCTCACCCCCATGAAGAAAACTAGGACTCTAGCTGAGAAACTGAAAATAATTCAAGATGTCAGAAAAAATCCAGGAGAAAAACGAGTTTTTTTAAAAAAAAAAAATATATCCGCATTTATCATTTTTTTAGGGGGTCCCTTGAAAACCGTAGAATCGAGGTTTCACTGTACATGTAGAAAATCATGTCTCATTGTCACTTTGAAACTATATCAGTACTACGGGTGCACATTTAAAACGTAACAGAATTTATTAATTAGGTCTTATTCCTAGTTACGTTAGGTTGTGTTGGGTTTTGGTTTTTTTAGTATCGCAATAAACGAGGCGCAAAGACTCCACATCACAGCACTCATGCTTGCGATGATGACTCATATATTATTACAGTAGCTCGTTTTAAGTCGCTTTGTATTGTATCTGGCTGTTTTTTAGTATCAAAAAATGTGTTCTGTTTTTGTCAGCCAATTACTTTTTAACACTGCAAAAGATATCCTCTTGATATGCTATTAAAATCAAATGCTTTTAATGTCCTGTGGAGTAATGCAATAACTACAAGGTTTTATGTTGTTTTGAAATACCTATTCCTTTTATATGTAACACGCCAATGTAAATTTCTGGTGGGTCTTAATGGTAAAACACATTTTAGGAAGGAAGTATACAAAAATCACTTGCAAAATTTGTGTATAAAAATTACTCTTAACAAATCCCTGTTTCAATACTTCAACGTCGTATGAAAATGTGAATATAAAAGATTGTCTAACTGGAGTATAGTATCGTTTTATCTCACCCCTGCAAAATATTGTAAAAAACTCAATACAGCATTATTAAAATTTTGTATTATTCAAGAATTACTTTTATTTAAAAAAAAATTAACATGCAACCTTGTAATAATATGTGTTGCCCTTGTGCCCAGCCGCGGAATCAAATTCACGACACTCGAGTTTAGAGTCAGATACTCTACCAACCGGTGAGTAATACAGTAGGGTTGAAATATCTTCTTTTGCCCAGTGAGTAATTAAATACCGATTAAAAAAAAATTAATTGTTTTATTATAGAACAAACATTTCATACCACACTAGAAACCAAGCAATGTTTGAATTCATTTATATTGTATTAGGATTCATATCATACAAAGCTTTGTTCATCCATTGAATCAGTACACTATAGCTCTCTCTTGCTCTATCATTATTATGAAAAGGGAACATTCGTAGTTGAAACTAGAAAATTGTGTAACTCCAAAAACACTACTTTACCGGAGAGACAAAAAAACATAGTTTTGTGTACAAATCTATGGCTATGGAGTTAAATCATCCATGATTTAACAATGCTCTACATTTTTTTTGGAATTACATCATTTGCATGGCAATTAACAACGGCCTTCAAAGTATATTTTCGATTAAAACGAGTTACACATTTTTCTAGTTTCAACGACGATATTCATCCTTCCATTTTTTGTCTCACTCCATGGCTTTTCATTCCACATATAATATTATCAATCCTAACATTTTTAAAGTCTTATTTGTGTCAGTTAGGTACCACTGCTTGACAGCATTTTTCCAGCTGTAAATACTCACCGATCACCATGGACATTGCTGATTCAGCAGTTTGATGTCTATCATATAGCAAACTCGAGTCTGTTTTTGAATTTCGAGTCTGGTAAATTCATATATTTTTCAATGTGTGTTTCTACTCAAAGCATAGACCTAATAAATTGATACAGTGGCACATAATTACTGTTGGAATGAGATTTTGCTGTACTGTACATATTTGATGGATGAACTGTAGTTGCGATCTGCTATGTATTTTTATAATTTGTACACTCTGTGATACTTGAAGCACTCGACACGCCATCACAAGATTCTCAGATATATTTAATAAGTTTTTTAAGTAGATCTCAGTACAAATACAAAATATATGTTTAATTTGATTTTAAAAGATTATTTTTTTTAATAATGTATGTTTTTACATTCAGAGGCATTCCTTACAAGAGCCGAGTTTATGTATAAAACTGCTATAAAAAATAATCAAACTCACTTCACCATTATCATTATATTATATCTATAGATTACCAGTAAAATGTTGTCTATCTCTTTTGTAAATTATTATTCTTAAAATTTTCTTCTGAATTCCTTTAATTTATTATTTAACAAATATTTTTTTACCTTTAGGATTAACAAATTCATGTATAATATTATATATTCATTATTTTCGATTGTATATTTTTTATATTACATTTTAAATAATTTACATTATGTACTATTCCTTTCATACCTAATACTATGTTTGTATATCCCCAGATAATAATTAACTATGGTTCTTTTCAAGCAGTATTGCCATTGAACATTTAGTGAATTCCTGGTAATTTAATAATCTTTGGTTGTTCATTAAATCTATTCCATTTTTGAAAAATATTTTAATAGGTAGCCATAAATATTTTTTTTTTTTTTACGACTGCAGAGTATGTTTCTGTTATCATTATCTTATAACCTTGCAATATTTTCAACAGGTAGGTATTATTAATTTACCATTTCATTCTTGTAAATATGTAAATTGAAAAAACTAATTGTTAATACGATAAGAGCTGAAGATTTATCCAATCCAGAAACGGTAGAATTTAATAATAAATTTAGCTAAAGAAAAATGTCAATGTGACATTTGTTTTCCTCTTCTGTATTTGTTGGTCGTTTTCGTATTAATATTACATATATTTAATAGGTGTCAATTATTTTTATTTGTACATACATACTTACTCAATTAATATTATTAATCATACAATTTTTCTTATCAACAGGAATATATTGTGATTAAAAGAAATATGACAAAATGTGAAATGGCGTAATATTTAAAAGCTTTCAGTAAAAACCAAAACAGAAAAACATAAAGATGTTTTGTTAAAGTTTTTTTTTAGTTTTCTTTTATATTAAGGCAACAGAATTGATGTTTTCAATTTCAATAGAACAAAAATTGTAATAAATTATAATCTCTACGAGGACCAAATTGATTGTGTCTAATTTTAAAAATTTGGCCTCAACCACACATAACAGTAAAGTTGTTGGATAATTTTCTATATATTATTTTAAATGCTTACATTTTTTGTTATTATGTTTTAATTGATTCAAACTAACTTGTACCTCGTAAGTAAAAACATATCATCTGTTTTACATTCAAACTTCTATTAAATCTTAAATGCTGTAACAATTAGTTTAATATTCTTAATTAACATTCCTCCAATGGTTTGATTTACCTACCGTCACTTAAGGCCCAAAATACACAGATTCAACTTGTTTTGTAAATTTTGAATAAATTCAATTTTGCTGGCAATTTTTAGGGATGGCCAAAGCCCATTTCAATAAATTGAAATAATCTGTACTAATTTTATACACTTAGTAGTCAACGTAATTTAATAACAAACATTCAATCGCAAATGTTACTAAATTATATGGATTTAGTTTAGTACCTCAGAAAATGCATTATTTTAATTTATTCACCTTCCTAGAAAGCCATATTCTAATAATTAATATATATTTACACTTCCTAACACTAAAATATGGAAACTAACCAATTGAATCATTAGCTAATTGTATTACTTGTATACATTTTCATAAATACATAATAATTGTTATCATCCCAATAACTTGACTTTACGACATGTGAATTACAGACAGACAAATTATTGTACATACAGTTAGATTCATATACTTATTGAAAAAACTATTAACTAATCCAAGTAAATTAAACTACAAATAAAACAATAATTATTGTTTGTGTGCTCTTCATTTTGTGTCACCACAAATACGGTTTATTTATAGATTGGAGTGTCTTTTATTATTTTCAACAGTAAAATTTTAAACAAAAGTTTACAACCGATTAAATGAATTACCTTATCGGATTTTTCTTTTCATCCATTCCTGAATAATTGCAGCAACCATAAACAAACGCTTAAAAAATACCTCGTAATAAAATTATTTTTCCATTAGGGCAAAGTAACTGAGGTTGTATTTTTTAAAAGGGGAAATTGGGAGTAACTTTTTTGAAATTACTGTTTCTTTGAAGAAATTTCTTACGTATTTTTTAGAGAAATGTTTTGTATTCTGTTGTCTTTTCTCAAATATATATCTTGAATGTTGCTGTTTACTCTACCGTGTTAACTTAATGTGTATTATTTAATTATCTATGTTTTTAATATTATTGTGACATATTATTTTTTTCACCAGTAACCGAGTGACATTCTTCAAATAGAATAGTTATTATGATAAACTTGTGTAATCATTAGTGAATTGGTGTCTTCTCGTATGCTTGGAGATATTTTGAAGATAGGTTTTATAATTATTTTTTTTATGTTTCGCAGTCACGTTGAGAGTATTTGTATTTTTTGTTATATAATTATGTTCAATTTTATCAATAAAAAATTGTCAGAAAGAAACACTATGTTTTAATTTAGATGACCCGATTTAATTTTGGATATATGAAATGAATGTAGCGGTCAACGATCTCAGGCCTTGTCAGCATTATTTCGACAAAGTAAGAATTAGCAAGTCATTTAACTATCGCATAATCGTCCCATCTGCAGTCAGCATATTCTGTACGCGTGACATTCTTCGATGGGGGCCTCGGGATTGGTCATCGAAGTTGGAATAATGCAGACGCCAACAGATTCCCCAAATGCAAACTATATCAACAGAGACTCGCAATTTACTGAATATTTATGTAAGTATATAAATAGCGAGTCATATTTGATGAGTTAGTCTTAGTATCAATCTCAGTCCGATCAGTAATCTTCGTGTCAGTCAGATCTCAGTCTCTGTATCACTCCGCACAGCATCTCATCTACCAAGCCTCGAACCTCGGATCAGTAACATAACTCTTGTACCGACTGTTTACGCTGCAATAATAACTCGCTCCTCTTCCCGACTTCTTCATCTCAACTCCGGGTCACCCCCTAAGCGGTCTCATGAGTAAGTGGCTGGGGATACATAATTTTCACATTGTTGCATTAACTATAGTGAAAAATCGATAAAGCCGTATTGTACGAACTGAATCCATATCTAAATTATTATAACTAGCAGAGCCAGCTGTCACGTTAGGTCTTGCAGACAGCTTGGCGTCCTAATTACATAGTGTTAGATTTAAGTCGTGGTAATATTTTTCACACATATGTTGTCCACATCATCCGGATTACGAGACGGACCAATTTCTAGCATTTAAGAACATTTTATAATCACCCTTTGACAACTTTTACTTCAAAAAAATTGCATAGAATCATTTTCAGTCTTAATGTATGTAAATTCCAGCCCTTTTTCCATATATTAATCTTAGCATATTTTTATATTTAAAAAAAGCATCGGTTATCATTAATCGGAAAGCATTAGATAAATAATTAAAATTGTTTTTTTATTAATTATAAGTCTTAAAATTTTAAATAATTCCTGCATTTTGTCTACGCCTTTGACAAAATATCCGGCATCCGTGTGTTTACATACAGGGAAATGGGTACGCTTCTCGCCTGCAGTAGGGAAAGGGAATGCAATGAGACGCGTTGATCGGCAAGCGTAATAGAAATACTTTTGGTGCGAGACTGCACCAGGCACACAAACTATGAAGTAGTGTCACTCTCGTCCCCGCTACTCCTAATATAAAATTGTATAAAAATGTAGTCTTAACCAGTATTATTTAAATAAATTTCGTCGTTTTCAAACCATCATCCGAGGTGTTTATTTTTGCTATCACTACAAATATTTTTGGGTTATATTAGGTCACGGGTTCCCAACCTATGGGTTTCTGTGCGGTCGCCAACTTTTACAGTCAACTAAAAAAATATTCACTATAATGCAATTTTTATTTTTAGTGGTGTCTGGGTCTGGTTATTCAAATTTAAAACATTTATCAGAAAGGCTAACGTCACACGAAACTTCGTCGTCTCACATGAAAAATGCTGTGACGTTAAAACTTGTTGGTAAATCAAACATTTATTGTGAGGGGAAGAGGAGGTTGATGGATGTGGGTAGGTTGGTTGACTTCAATGAATCGAAGGTGGATGCGTGATTAAGTAAATACCCAATTTATTTCCCTCAACAATAAATGATACAAAAATTACAGACAGTACATTTATAGTTGAATATTAATTTGACAATTTAAATTACGACGACGTGTTATGAGAAAAATTACTGATTCGGCGATCAGAGATTCGGCCGTAGGTTGGAAAGATTTTACGACGTGTGATGACAGATTTCTCGCGCCCCGAGCTTTTATATCAATTCCAAACAAAGGAAATCTACAATAACTTGGAGCTACAACCTGAAGCTGCATGTCACTGTTTATTACATGAACTACGCCCTCAGCATTTCCTGATTGCCTTATAAAATAATTAACGAGACATTTCTAAATACAATGTTGCTGAGAGTGCATTCCAGATTATTACAAATAACTAATTTTATCAAGAAAGCATTGTGTGTTATGAAATCGGCGTCGGGCAAATAACTGAGGCGGGTTGACTGACCCCTGGTACGTGCCGTCAACCAGATTTCATGAATGATGTAACAAGCCTTTCTTATCAACTAACTTACAAAGTAGCATAAGTTATTGGGTACTTAAATAAATTATCATAACTTATATACTATGATGGGAGATTTTATGGTACACCCACACATTGTTGAAAAATTAGACAGTGCATTTAGGCGCAATATTCAACGCCGTAATCAAGAATTTGACAGAAATGAATTAGTAATAGCTACAAAAGGTATGTTTTTTTTAAAATTAAATATAATTATACTCTAACTAAAGCAACAGCCACTATACAAAATAAATGACCTACATGCAAGTATTGTTATAATTCAAAATAATAATTAAAATAAAATACTTGTATGTTTTGATTGATAATTAGGTGCATATTTATTAGATATTTCACGTCATCTGACCGTACTTACTGAAAGATGCTAGAGCCGCCACTGTTTGTCCCACAGAACAGATAATAAATAGAATACCGATAGGCTATATTCAATAAGCCGCATGTTGATGGAGGGTCTTGAATGTGTGAGTGTCCTACGAAAATGAAGCACGCATTATGCATGTGCAATAGTGTGTGTAATACACTAACATTAAATGAGCGTAAATGCATAAACCGAGAGCAGTTTTCAGTATTCGACGTATAACTTATTCTTGACACGTGTGTAAGTTTAACCCGGATTCTTCCTTACTCGAGTCGGTTACCTGCTATCGCTTTACCCGTTAGGTATTTCAGTTCCCATTATTTCTGAGTTCCCTGGTCTGTCCCGATTCACAGTATTTCTTAAAAACGATTTAATTCTTTTAACAGTTGAAAAACACCTTCAACTTTCCCCAGATGTTAACAGAATCATCCACATGATTTTTAACACTTAATATATCAATAAAATGATGTCGGAGACTCTTTGTTTTAATCCACACATTCATTGATGTCCCTAGACAAAATGCCGCCCCTAGACAGCGCCAAAATGCCGCCCCATTTTTATAGAGTACAAGCTGAAGTACCCGGCATCGCACAGGGTCGTTTCGTGGATACATTTATCTTAGATATTTAAAAAATAATAAAAAGTAATTATCTTTTTAATAATAAAATATCTGTGTAATACAATATGGCAATATGAAAATAGGAGTAAAGGTCAAACAAAAGAACACTAAATAAAATCGAATCCAAAATATGCAAACGTTATTAGTATTAATATGTAGTAAAAAATCCAAAATTGGATGGAACAAACAAACAACAAACTTGTATTTTATATGATTTGATTGATTTAGGTGATTTAGGGTAAGTGCGGCATATAAATTGACTAGATGAACTTTAAGCTGATGTTGAACTTTAATCTGTTCATCAATAATCTCTTTTTCGACTACCATATTCATTAGATGTATATTTTGCATGATTAATTATAATAAAAATGTTTTAAGGAAACAAGGCGAGTAGACGCTCTTATCCCCGCATTTGGGGTAAGAGCATCTAGTTAAATGATTTCTCATAATTATTACTAGTCGAAAAATATATCAACCTCAGGATAATATAATATTTTAAGTGCAACATTTTGATTGTTTATGGTGGTAAATTTCCTTAGGGGACAGAAGATATTAAATAAAATCAAAAAAGGTTGGGGAAGTGCGGCATATGTAGCACTAGTGATGTGACTGGTAAAATAAAATAGGTAACTCGTTATTTTTTAAATATTTTATTTGCTGAATAATTTGAGATGTAGGTAGGTACACTGTAAAATTCAACATGTTCACAGTACATAATCTAATAAATATAAATCAATATTTGTTTGTTTGTTTGTTCGTATTTTATGCGCTGCCATACCGTTCATCCGATTGCGATAAAACTTTGTCAACTTATTGTTTGCACTTGCGCAAAGAGTATAGGCTATATCTTATATATAAAAATGAATGTCTGTCTGTCTGTCCCGTATGCGTTCCTATACCATTCATCCGATTGCGATGAAATTTTGAAAAGTGGTTGTATGCACACCTGCAAATGTTTCTGAATTAGAAAAATCATCATCATCTTCTTCTTCTTCTTCCTTCTATTTTCTTTTATTCGTATGGTTCCTATACGATGCATCCGATTGCGACGAAACTTTCGTCAGTTATTGTACGCATACCCGCAAAGGTTTCTAAATTAGAAAAACCATATTCTTCTTCTTCTTCTTCATTGTATCTTCTTTTATTCGTATGGTTCCTATACCATTCATCTGATTGCGATGCAACCTTCGTCAGTTGTTGTGGTAACACTCGCAAAGGTTTCTAAATTAGTACAACCATCTCCTTCTTCTTCTTCTATTCTATATTCTTCCATTCGTATGCGTTTCTATTCCATTCATCCGATTGCAATAAAATTTTCGTCAGTAATTGTGCCAACACCCGCGAAGGTTTCTGAATTAGTACAACCATCTTCTTCATCTTCTATTCGTATGCTTCCTATTCCATTCATCCGACTGCAATAAAATTTTCGTCAGTAATTGTGCCAACACCCGCGAAGGTTTCTGAATTAGTACAACCATCTTCTTCTTCTATTCATGTTCCTAGACCATTCATCCGACTGCAATAAAATTTTGATCAAGTGTTGTGCTCACGCCCGCAAAGGTTTCTGAATTGATACACTATTTTCTTCTTATCTTTCTTCTATTCTATCTTCTTCTATTCGTATGCGTTCTTATACCATTCATCCGATTGCGATGAAATTTTGACCAGTTGTTGTGCATACGCCCGCGAAGGTTTCTAAATTAGTACAACCATCTTCTTCTTCTTCTATTCGTATGCGTTCCTATACCATTCATCCGATTGCAATGAAATTTTGATTCAAGTGTTGTTCTCACGCTCGCAAAGGTTTCTGAATTGATACAACCATTTTCTTCTTCTTTATCTTCTAATCTATCTTCTATTCGTATGTGGTCTTATTCATCTGATTGCGATGAAATTTTGACCAGTTGTTGTGCGCACGCCCGGAAAGGTTTCTGAATTAGTACAACCATCTTCTTCTTCTTCTATTCGTATGCGTTCCTATACCATTAATCCGATTGCAATGAAACTTTGGTGAGTTGTCGTGCGCATGGCCACAAAGATTTCTGAATTCGAAAATCATCTTCTTCTTTTATTCGTATGCATTCCTATACCATTCATCCGATTGCGATGAAACTTTTGTCAGTTGTTGTCAGTATTATATAAAATACAAAGTTTGTTTCATCATTTGATTTTTTTTACTACATATTAATAACATTAATAACGTTTTCATATCTTAGATTAGATTTTAATTTAGTGTTCTTTTGTTTGACCTTTACTCCTATTAGAATTGTTTTCATATTGCAATTTTTTTTCTAGATGCCTTTATGGATACCTCGCATTTACTATCGAGGTTTCTTAAGGACTTTGGCACGCAAACTACTCTACTTGATGCTAGTCAAATGAAAATTGTGCCGGCTGAGAGAATATGCCTTATTGAAAACTGTTCTTCTACCCGCATCGGGTATTGCTAATTTAAATTCGGCCAGGGCCTATGAAACCGCCTTGCAAAAACCCTGGAAAATTCTTAGTAGCGCAAGGCGGGGGTGATTCTGATGAATATTTTATCGTATTCATTGGGAACTGAGGACTGCGATTTGTAGTCGAGTTTTTTCCCGTGGTAAAAGAAATGTTGCATAGGACTGATATTTTGAGCATATACTTATCCTATCTTATATGATTGCAGTCACTGGATCTGAAAGGCATGAATCATCATTACATGTCACCATTTATTATTTTTATTCTTTTTATTACATCAATACAGAAATTAAAAAGTGCATCTCTTCCGGCCTCGTTTGCCATGGTCCCCGGAAGGTCTCGAATGTCCGCATCTGCCATCTGTAATAAAAAGTTCAAGTTGTGCCGCTCCTTGCTAAAGATTTGACAATCTAGGAGTAAATGTAGGACGTCCTGGTCGCTTCCGTCGTCGCATGGACACTTTCCATCAGATGTTATTTTAAACCGGTGCAGGTATGCTCGCATGACTCCGTGACCTGTAAGAATCTGAGTCATCTCAAAATACAGCCCCTTATGCACCCTGACGTCTCGTGCTGCTAAAATTGAAGGTAAAAACTTTCGGGTCAACTCCCCTGTCGATGAGTTTATGTATCGTGAGTTCCATTCGTTTTTCACCATATCTGAAATTGTAATTTTCGCGTAGCTCAGAGGAAATTTGTCATAAGCTATCGCGGTCTTGGGTTCAGAGGCACCATGCCGAGCCAATTTGTCGGCTCTTTCATCTCCTTCTATCCCGGTGTGTCCCCTTATCCACTTGAATTGCACCGGGGTGGCGCCGTCTCAGTATTGCGGACTCGCTGTGAATAGAAAAGACAATCGGATTAGTAGACAAGGGATCTCCAATTGCTTGGATTGAGCTTTTGGAGTCCGAATAAATACAAATACTATGGTTTTCGGTGAGCTTTCGTTGGATTGGATCTGAGCCTGCTCACTCCAGAGCGCATTGGATGGCATAGAGTTCGGCCTGCATTACCGTACAATAGCTAGCAAGGCGGTACTTACGAGCCGCTATCTCGCCGCCATTAATGTATGCCACATCCTTTGCACCAGTACTGCCATCAATTTTGCTCCCATCTGTGAAAATCGGCATGTTATTACATTCGTTGCTTTCCAACGTTGCAGGATAAGAAACCACTTCAGAAAATAGTCTAGCCGGGTGTGGCAGCCTTCTATAGTCCACCGGTTTTTCGTAAAGCCTGTGGTCAGGTAGAAAACCTGCGAGGCCCTCCTCGCCCTTCTTAGCTCTGTAAATGAGAGCGATTTGTTTTAAACGTAAATCTAGAGGCATAAGTCCTACTAGAGCTTGCGTTGAGTTGAGCGAAGCCGTGCGGTAAGCTCTGCATATTCGTATCGCTAGTGCTCGCTGAACCGTATTGAGTTTTTTTGCTATGTTTTTCCGTTTGGCAGCTTCATACCATATGCTAGCCCTCATACGTGATCATAGGCTCAATAGCACAAGTGTAGAGAATTCGAAGAGCTTCAGAAGATACACCCCATGTGGGTTTGGCCATTCTTGCTAGTTTGAGCGAAGTCACCGCTGCTCTTTTGCAGATGCTGTCCGCGTGCTTTGACCAATTTAGTTTGTCATCGATTAATACTCCTAAAAGTTTAAAATCCCTAGAAAAAGATAGAGGTTGCCCATTCATCACCAGCGAAGAATAAGGCCTTTGTTTTCTCCGCGGAGAAAGACAGTTTGACCTTCCTTCCCCAGGCCTCGACGCTCTCCAACACGCTGTTAGTCATGGTTTCTAGAGAACCAAGTTCTTTGGATTCCACAATCAGCAATACATCATCAGCAAAGGCCTGTGCGTGTACACCTTCAGGAAACGGCATAGAGAGAAGATCGTCGAGAACTATGTTCCACAGTACAGGGCCGCAAGACGAACCTTGTATGCATTCCTTTGATGTCTCTTTGGTAGCAGATGCTCCAGCGTATCGACGAAGACTTCTCGGTCAGATAGATAGTTTTTGATGAGCCTGAAAATGTTAGCGGGACAATTTTTAGATTTCAACTGTTGAAGAAGATATGGCCACCTTGCGTTGTCAAACGCGCCTTTGATATCAAGAGATACCGCCACTACGAGCTGTCCATCGCGGTTAGCCCTCCTGATTCTATCAATTGCTGCATGAAGCGCGTCTTCAGTACTCTTTTGAGGGGTGAAACCGTACTGGTATTCGCTGAGCAGATGTTTAGTCTGAAGTTTCCAGGAAACTCGATTAATAAATAATTTTTCGAGTACTTTACCGAACACGGGCAGCAATCCGATGGGCCGATATGACGAGACGTTAGCGTAGTCGTCTTTTCCCGGTTTGGGAATGACCACCACTCTAGCTACCTTCCAGATTTTTGGAAAATGACCAATTCGCAAACAAGCATTATAAAGAGCGACAACTATGCTAGGAACAGTTAAGAATGAATTGAGACAGATATCCGCCGTGAAGCTGTTGTGTCCCGGCGCTTTAGCTGGATTGAACAGCCTCATTGACCGACTTTCGACCTCCTCGAGAGTGAAGTTCTCGTCGTCATCTTCCTTTGAATTAATCGAGGCGGCATTTCGGATCAATGTCTGTTGCTCCGTTTCGTTTGCAATATTGTCGCCTGGAAAAAATACGCAAGAAGAACCTCTGCAGATTCGAGAGCCGAAGAGGTCATGCGACCATTGATTGTCAGAGTTTCAGGCGGTTTGAACGCCTTACTTTTGAGCAATCTCTGAAGACTAGACCATACATTCTCTTTTCCCTGAGCCGAGGAATGGCTCTTCCAGCTTTCTAATTTTGCTTCCGCAATCGCAGTTTCATACTTATTCTTTGCGGCTTCAAAAATCTGTCGAGTGAACGGCCGTCGAACCACGCCTGAATTGCGAAATTTTGTCCTTGCTACTCTAAAAGCCGTCATCAGTGTATCCAGTTTCGGACTCCACCATGGATTACTTTTTCTTTGGAATCCTTCGCCCGAAGAGCGCACCATCGTGCTCTCGCATGCCGACTCGTTCGCCAATGACCATTCTTTGACAATGTTTTCGAGCTCATGTGCGTCTGTGACGCTATCCAAACTATCTACAGTGATACCGCGATCCTGAATCTGGGAAATAAGTGCAAGCCCAAAATCTATCCAGTTAGCCTTGGACGTCTTAAACAAACCTGGTCGCTGTTGATTTACATTTGAAGTTTTGTTTGCAGCGTAGCTATCTGCGTCCTGTAATGAAAAAACAATCGCATTGTGGTCGGATCCCAACGCTGCATCACGACATACTCTCCAATTTTCAACTCTGGTGAGCAGAGCGTTGGAACACGCAGTAATATCAATATAGCTTTCCAGCTTACGAGTTCCTCTGATCGTTTCAAACGTTGGGACAGAACCCTCGTTTAATACGTTTAGGTCGTACTGTGCTAAAAAATCTGACACGGCTGTGCCTCTGCTATCAGTACGTCGACTGCCCCACCAGATGCTCTTTGCGTTTACGTCGCCTCCGAGTAACAGCCTGTGACCCTTTGAAGTGTTCATTAGCCTGCTCATGCTGGTCAGCGATTCATCGATGTGCACCGACGGCGCGCAGTACAGTGATCCGACCAGTAGCGTTTCTCCTAATTAGTCGAGTTCTACGACAGCACAATTATATGAGCTAAACTCGGAAAGTAAAATGCAGTGGGTTAGAGATGACGTTCGACGCACAAGAATAGCTGCCTTCACTGGATACAGACTGCTCGGCTTCTGAAAAATGATACCTGAAAAAAGCGACGAACGGATTTGACCCGTGTTGCCAGTGTACGGTTCCTGGATTAAAGCCAGGTCCACGTTATTAGATTCCATATACCTGATGAAAGAGACTGTGGCGACCTCGCACCGTGCAAGATTCGCTTGTGCAACTTTTAAGTGTATAGCCATTATTGGTTTCCGAAGTCAGTTGCGGAAGTAGACTTGGCTTCTTGTTGGCGGTGCAATATGCATGCGCGGGATAGAGGGCTGTGACCCGTCGGAGCCGTCAGATGGAGCCGCCTATTTTTCCGGACGCAGTTGACGCATGTCATTTTGGGACATTCCGCAATTGTATTACACTGATATTTTAATATTAAAAAAATAATTACCTCTTATTATTTTTTAAATATCTAAGATAAATATAACCACGAAGCGACCCTGTGTGAAGCCGGGTACTTCAGCTAGTATGTTATAAAAAATTTTCTTTTTGATTTTTATTGTACCTAATTACACAGTTGCCACCATCAAAACGCATTTTAAATATAATTTTTCCCCTTCGTCCTGTAGTAGGTGTCGGTAGTACCAAAATTATATGCTCATGGCCAATTTCGTATATTATATCCTCTACTTTAGGGTATGAAAAATTATTGGCCCTCCCATGCGATTTTCTTACAAATTTTACAGTTTTATTGTCCAATTTCATAATTTTTCCAATAAAATGTTTTTCACACTTTTTCGCAAGGCCACAAGTATTTATTTTAGTTGACTCACTGGTGGAATTTAATGGAATATCAGTATTCCACATTTCATTAGTAACTACAACCCCTTCCTCCATTTGAAAATCGTCAAGCAAATTGTTCTAATAATCTTCTTCGAATATAAGACCTTTACCTATAAAAATCAACAACATTTTCCTCTTCGGAAGAGGATTTCCATTCAGACATTTAGTTGTAACTGATTTTTTTTTTAATTTCTTAAAGATGTTTTTTGTAAAAACTTTTTTTTTTGTTTGAATTTTTCTCTATCTTCTTAAACTGTTTTTTGGTTAACGGATGTTTTCAGACGGTTCAAAACATCGTCATAGGTAATTATTATTTCTGCTGCTTGATTTTTTAAATTTTACAGGATTCTCCCTTTTTATCCGCAAAAACAGTTTTTTTATATCAGTGGTTCCTACTGACGGTTTTATTATTTGACAATCCAAAATTTGTATTCGCTTAGTAGATTTCACTGGTGTCATTCATTCATTAGAAGTAGAAGGTGCTTGAATAAATATGTTATTTTCCTTGCCAAATATTGACGAATCTGTTGATTTTAGATGTGTTAATTCATCCGCAGATTGTGTCATTGCAAATGATCCCTGATCAATACAGTGCTCATAATCAATTAGAGTTTCCGTAATATGTTTACTGTCAATCATAGGGTCAAACTTGTCTTAGCCTATAACATTTCGATTAAACGGCTGAATCCTCCCTTTTTATCATCTGGTTTTGATTATTTGGTAGTCAAGTTTTTTCTAGGTTTCTGCGATTATTCTTAAAAATTCATTTTAGGCAGTTTTGAGCCTACGTGTATGTAGTCTTTGCCATTTCACCAATGATTCGTCCCAAGCATCTTTCAGGAGGCAATTTTGCTTCTTATGCTTCTCCTATTAAATTGTCAGTCAAGTGTGACATATGACCTCATAAATCAATAATACAGGCTGAGATGCTCCTATTTCTGTAAGAAAAGAAAAGTTTTTTCGCTCTACTGAAAAGTTAACATTTTAGATTTAGTGTGTTATTCCATGAAGTACCTATTCGGTCATGTCGATATGTAATATGTACTGCACGGTAGGTATTTAATCTGTGGCCTTATATTTTAAGTAATGTACTGTATGAATCTAGAGGTTGTATTAAAAAATGTTTAGGTATAATAAATTACAAATTTAATACATTTTTTATTGCAAGGAACATCACTAGCTAAAAACTTGTCCATACAAAAAATAGAGTATATGGGGTAAGAGCATCTGACGCTCTTACCCCATGCTATATTTTTGGTGAAGTAAGTGCATCTAGTTCAATAAAAAATAATCATATGCATTAATCATAAAGCTTACAGTCGAAACACAAATCACAATTTAAAACAAAGGTTGTCACCAAATATCACCTTCTTAGCACGAAAGATTGTTGAGATATGATCGATTGAAAAAAACATGTCCAACTTGATTTTTGACTTCAAACGAACGTCATACTTTTAGTTGTCATACTGGACACATCAATCATTATTATGATGCCATCTTTGGGTGTTGGCATACATTTATGTATTTGTAATAGATTCGTATCGACGGCAGTAATTACATTCATTGCAGTAAAAAGTTATTTAACCTATATGCTCTTCCCCCGTAGACGCACTTACCCTAACTCACCAAAATACTAATTCAGAAACCTACGCGGGTGTGGGCATCACAACTGACGAAAGTTTCATTGCATTCGGATGAATAAATTAGTATCGTATACGAATAGAAGAATGTAGAATAGAAGAAGAGGAAGAAGATGGTTGTACTAATTCAGAAACCTTCGCGGGTGTGGGCAAAATAACTGATGAAAGTTTCAATGCAATCGGATGAATGGTATAAGAACCATGCGAATAAAAGAAGATAGAACGAAGAATAAAAAGAAGAATATGGTTGTACTAATTCAGAAACTTTCGCGGGTGTTGGCACAACAATTGACGAAAGTTTCATTGAAATCGGATAAATGAATTAGTATTGTATACGAATAGAAGAAGAGTAAGAAGATGGTTGTATTAATTCCGAAACCTTCGCGGGTGTGGGCATCACAACTGACGAAAGTTTCATTGCAATCGGATGAATGAATTAGTATCGTATACCTACGAATAGAAGAATGTAGAATAGAAGAAGAGAAAGAAGATGGTTGTACTAATTCAGAAACCTTCGCGGGTGTGGGCAAAAAAACTGACGAAAAATTCATTGCAATCGGATGATTGGTATAGGAACCATACGAATATAAGAAGACAAAACAAGAATAAAAAGAAGAATATGGTTGTACTAATTCAGAAACCTTCGCGGGTGTTGGCACAACAATTGACGAAAGTTTCATTGCAATCGGATAAATGAATTAGTATTGTATACGAATAGAAGAAGAGGAAGAAGATGGTTGTACTAATTCAGAAACCTTCGCGGGTGTGGGCAAAATAACTGATGAAAGTTTCAATGCAATCGGATGAATGGTATAAGAACCATACGAATATAAGAAGATAGAACGAAGAATAAAAAGATGAATATGGTTGTACTAATTCAGAAACCTTCGCGGGTGTTGGCACAACCAGTAACGCACCCAGGGGGGGGGGGCAGGGGGCCCTGGCACCCCCCAAAATAAAAATTATCAGAATGTAATTCACCAGCACCTTTATAGAAAAAACTCTTAGATTTTAATTTCTAACACAAAAATTTCGAAATACTAATGTCGGGTTTTTTTAGAAACACAATCCCTAATGGAACTGTCACAAATTCTCCGTGTCCACCCGAATTCCGGAGTGGTGTAGGTCATAGCTTGGGAGGGCTGACGGGGCTCTAGCCTGGGGGCCCGGCGTGTCGGGTTGACCAGATAAGTGAGATAAACACACATCATAAATTAGCTTTAATAGTAAAAAAAAGTCGCCTGCGGCGCTATTACACTTCACGACCATGAACTTTTTCAATTACTTGTATAATTGTGCAATATATTTTTTGATTATTATGTGTCGATACTCGACAGCTCCATTATTAAAGTAGATGTATTAAAAATCGCCAATAATTCACTGTATAAGTACCTACTCTTAATTTGAACTAAAACACAATTTGGAAAACGTTAATTTAGTGTTTCACACTGCCTTTAATCTTAGCAGTAGGTAGGGGGGCCGCCAAATATCCTAGCCTGAGGGCCCGTTTCAGGATGTGTGGACCATGGTGTAGGTACGCCGAGTGCAATAGACAAAAGACAGATAAACGAGAGATTAGGCTGTGAAGAAGAAAAAGAGCCTATGGGACTAATTTACATTCTCCTCGTTGGGCCCCCCCCAATATTAAATCCTGGGTGCGCCACTGGGCACAACAATTGACGAAAGTTTCATTGCAATCGGATAAATGGAATAGTATCGTATACGAATAGAAGCATATAGAATAGAAGAAGAAGATGGTTGTACTAATTCAGGAACCATATGAATAAAAGAAGATAGAACGAAGAAGAAGATGTTTATACTAATTCAGAAACCTTCGCGGGTGTTACCCCAACAACTGACGAAAGTTTCATTGCAATCGGATAAATGAATTAGTATGTAGAAGAATTGTAGAAGAATGTAGAATAGAAGAAGAAGAAGAAGATGGTTGTACTAATTTAGAAACCTTTGCGGGTGTGGGAAAAATAATTGACGAAAGTTTCATTGCAATCGGATGAATGGTATAGGAACCATACGAATAAAAGAAGATAGAATGAAGGAGAAAAAGAAGAATATGGCTGTACTAATTCAGAAAAATTCAGAAACCTTCGCGGGTGTTGGCACAACAACTGACGAAAGTTCCTTTGCAATCAGATAAATGGAATAGTATTGTAAACGAATAGAAGAATATAGAATAGAAAAAGAAGATGGTTGTACTACTTCAGAAACCTTCGCGGGTGTGGGAAAAATAACTGACGAAAGTTTCATTGCAATCGGATGAATGGTATAGGAACCATACGAATAAAAGAAGATAGAACGAAGAATAAAAAAAAGAATATGGTTGTACTAATTCAGAAACCTTCGCGAGTGTGGGCAAAATAACTGAAGAAAGTTTCATTGCAATCGGATAAATGAATTATTATCGTATACGAATAGAAGAATGTAGAATAGAAGAAGAGGAAGAAGATGGTTGTACTAATTCAGAAACCTTCGCGGGTGTGGGCAAAATAACTGACGAAAGTTTCATTGCAATCTGATGAATGGTATAGGAACCATATTAATAAAAGAAGATAGAACAAAGAAGATGTTTATACTAATTCAGAAACCTTCGCGGGTGTTACCACAACAACTGACGAAAGTTTCATTGCAATCGGATACATGAATTAGTATCGTATACGAATAGAAGAATGTAGAATAGAAGAAGAGGAAGAAGATGGTTGTACTAATTCAGAAACCTTCGCGGGTGTGGGCAAAATAACTGACGAAAGTTTCATTGTAATCGGATGAATGGTATATGAACCATACGAATAAAAGTTTCATTGCAATCAGATAATTGAATTAGTATTGTAAACGAATAGAAAAATGTAGAATCGAAGAAGAGGAAGATGTTGTACTAATTCAGAAACCTTCGCGAGTGTGGGCAAAATAACTGACGAAAGTTTCATTGCAATCGGATAAATCAGTGCTCCGCAACCGGTGTGCCGCGAGACGATGCTAGGTGTGCCGCGGCGCATTGTGTCAAAAAATGCAAATAATTTTGTATATTATACAATACTTAGATACTTAATTGTCAAATTTGCGTGCATGGCTGGTAATATATTTGAGCACCTGAATAAAATTAATAAAAAAATGCAAGGTCAGAATGAAAATATATTGATATGCTTCACTACCATAGGGATATTAAATAAATTCAGTATCATTGAAAACAAGCAATGAATTTTGGGTCCGGCCCAAAAACTTATAACTTTGCTGCAAAAGAAGTTTCATCATTACTTTCATACAATCAATACGACTGGATTCGAAACCCTTTTGAAACCAATGCCGGAAATTCTATAGAAACACTATAATTAGTTTTTAGCAACAAAATTCATAAACCTTCGCGGGTGTTGGCACAACCACTGGCGAAAGTTTCATAGCAATCGGATGAATGGTATAGGGACCATATGAATAAAAGAAGATAGTATGAAGAAGAAGAAGAAGATAGTTTTTGTAGTTTAGAAACCTTTGCGGGTGTACGTACAATAACTGACGAAAGTTTCGTCGCAATCGGATTAATGGTATAGGAACCATACGAATAAAATAAAATGGAATGATGAAGAAGATGATGATGTTTTTTCTAATTCAGAAACCTTCGCGGGTGTGCATTCAACCACTTACCAAAATTTCATCGCAATCGGATGAATAGTATATGAACGCATACGGGACAAACAGACAGACAGACATTCATTTTTATATATAAGATATAGCCTATACTCTCCGCGCAAGTGCAAACAATAAGTTGACAAAGTTTTATCGCAATCCGATGAACGGTATGGCAGCGCATAAAATACGAACAAACAAACAAATATTGATTTTTATATATTAGATTTTTTATCATCCTTTCATGACTCCCAATATCTAATAAACTCTTGTATGGATACATTACTAACAAAATATGAGGGGGTCAGAAGCATAAGCAGCTTTCTGACAAAAAATGACTTTTTAACCTATGAATGCAGAATCATAAAGCTAAAAATTCTGCACGTTGTGAGCTGATGTTTTACTAACAAGCTTGGCTTTCTACCATAGAAAATCGTTGTTAAAAATTAGCTTCAGAAGCAAACCCAGCTTTCTTCACTCTAAATGTTTCGTCCCATACAAAAAGTCACGTGACAAAATGGCGGCTCAGTACATTTTGGCGGTTGCCGCGCGAGTTTTCGCTACGCCTTATAATCGTGATTATTGTGCTAAAATTGTGAATCAAAGTGTTAAATTACAAAATTTCGAAAGATGGAGAGTCACCTTTTGGAAATAGCTTCAAATAAAGCTAGGAAACGTTCAAGATGTCCAGAAAACTGGAAGAGAAATATGACTAAAATTTCGAGGCATGTTACTGTCACTTGACCAATAAGACAAGCATCAAAACTTTTTTTGAACAATATAATTCTTACAATTTTTTTTTAAGGTACAGTCCTAAGGAAATGCCGATTGCGCCGACATGCAACCACAACCAAAAGTCATTAAAATGTGCCAATTTAAAGATGAAGGATAATACGATGTGAAACTAATTTTAAATATTATTAATTGTTTTTAATTTAAGGCTATACTTCAGTTGAGGCATGGTCTAAAAAGATCCTGGCTAGACGATGCGTGGATTTTGCAAATGACGCGTGCCGAACGAAATATAATTTGACATAAAAATCCAACATGCGTCCATTAATATTATGTTTATTGTTATAAATTACTAATAATAATAGTATATTCATTGACATCTTTTCTTTTTTAAGTACTTAAAAACATTAGGAATATTTTCATCCGAAACCGTGACAAAACAAATCGACGTGCAGACACCTCGACTGTCGGTCAGTCTCCGAATGGCAACGCGGCCGAAATTATGTCCTACATAGTCTTGAAAATTATCAACCGTTTCACTTATGTACGCTCTTAATATCATTGTTTACCAAATGTATGTATTATGTTATAGGAATAATTATTACTGTAACATGTTTTTTCTTTAAGAATATTTTTATTTCATAGTTCATATGCTATACATTAATTAACATTCTGGCAATTTATTGTAATCATTATTACATAAACTGAAGTAAAACACTGTCTTGTGTCTACCACTGTCATGTATTTTAACACAAGTATATCGAATGCTTACGCATACAAACCGATGCTTATTTTCACGTGTAATGCAAACAAAAAATCCTTTCTATTGTAAGTAATATTATTAGGTATATCTTATAATTAGAAATAAATGACTTTAATAAATTTGTTTTTTTTTGTGCACGTAAAGATATTTTTCATTTATTCAAGTTACAATGTTTGTCTTTGAGTATTTTTACAATAAAAAACATGGCCGACAAGTTAAAATCTAAGAAGCAAACATGGCTTTCTTTCAAGTTGTCAAAAGCAAAGTCAGACTTCTTGATGGGTGAGAAGCAAATGCAGCCTTCTTGATATTTGTTATGCATATATCTTAAACATGTAATAAAATTAATGAGTTTTAAAAGTTAAATTGACTTTGAAACACAATATTCTACTATAATGTATAGCTCACATACATTAAATTAAATTGTAAGACTTGTTATCAGTTTTTGACGTTTTTCTCAAAACTACCCACGTGGTAGAAAGCTGCCTTTGCTTTTGGGCACCTCATATATAGGTTTCACTAATACATACAAAATTAAATTTATATATAAAAAGCGAATAAATATACCCAAATCATAAGAGTCTAAGATTCTATGTGGTTGATATTTTACTCACATTTGGTTGTACCATTAAATTTAGCAATACACAGATTTATTATTTCCACACCATTTTTACTATGCTATTATTGTAGGCATCTTAATAAAATAATTTTAGGTATATCTATATATTATACTAAATGATTCTCCTCGATTTCCCGCCCTTCGAGTGACTGCCGCCCCCAAGCGACGCTCAATCTGCCTACCCCCACGGGACATCACTGCACACATTGCACCAGTCTTTTTTTATTTCGAAAAAAATTAAAAAAAAAACACTTATCTGACTAAACTCACTCAACAATAATACGTTATGAATCTTCTTTATTCAGATTTATTTTTATCAAGAAAATTCTCGAAATACTGAGGTAAAACAGCTAATAACGCTAACTTTACATCGTAACAGCAGGAACCATACTGAATTATATTAAATAATTCTTTCGACCATGTCCGATCCTAGTAGGATCATATGGGCCTCCACAGAGTGGAGGTTTGTATTAACAGATTTTTATTTTTACGAGAAATGGATGTCAGCCACTTGCTCAACCTATTAGGTCCATACTCTGACTCATACACAAATTGAAAAACAATATGTGTACTTGTCAGACCCAGGATTCGAACCTGGGACCCTCGACTCATTAGGCCGGCGTTTAAGCCACGCGGCCATCGTACATTCAACAAAAATATTCAAAAAAATGTATAATTATCGGATCGATTGTTTTGAATATGTTTTTTTCGACACTCGTCTCGATAAGCAGCCACATTTTATTATTTAATGGTCCCTTCGTCTACAAAATGCAATAAAATTCTCTCACCCAGTTGGCATCATTCTACATGTGACATGAATACAATCTCTTGGCTGAAAAACATAGTAGCTAACATATTATTTTTCGAAAAATTCTATTAAAATATTTGCAAATATATAACGATTTAAGGAATTTTTATTCAATATCAGAATATCTCTAATGAATTTATATGACATTAAAATTAAAATAAAACTTTTTTTATCAAACCATCTAAATGTTACATACGGCATTATTTCGTTTGTTATATGGTTTTTGCTGTGTCAAATTTAGTGAACGCGAGCTCTGCAATAGAAGAGTTATTGCGCCAACCCGAATGCCCATAGTATTTTTTGTGTTAATGCGTCCCACGATTTTTCATGTATTGAAATTATCCAATATTGTGTGTATGACAAAGATCCATTTTTGTGCGCACGGGAAGTAAGCTCTCATTTTGATGACTGTTCAGTGGGTACATGCTGTTGGTACAAATTTACATGGATTAAATTGCGATAAGCGAGTGATAACTTATGAATAACAATGATGCATATCGACGCGTGAGGGCAAATTTGAGCTTTAAATCAATAGCATTAATTTATTGTATTGTATTTCTGCAAAAAAAGACCTCATTGACGGCAATAAAGGTTTTCAATCACAAGGGCTGAAATCAGTATGATGAAAGGAATAATAATTGTGTTGTGCCTAATAAAATAATTAATTTTAGTGGAATGACAAAATAAAGGTCTCATTGTTTTCTGTTCATCTCATTTAGCTGGTCGTCACACCGGGCCCCCAGGCTAGAGCCCTATGAGCCCCCCCTTGTGGAGTATACCTATAATACTATGTAAAGATGAAACTTTGTCTTACACTTCCCTCTTCTATAAATATCTTTCATAGTTAGTACAGCGAGTTGAACCATTCATCCTGGAAACATGACGGTTGTATCTTTTTAGCCACTAGTAAATTATGATATAATTTTTAGTAACTGCCTTTTTTCTGATTTTGATTTCGTAACAAAATTAAGTAAGCTCTTTTTATCGCAATCAATATTATTTGAATTTTTTATTTGGACCTTTTTTCCTTATTTTGTTGTCACAAAATTTACTTAGCTCTTTTTACCCCAATGGATATATTATATAATTTTTATTTAGACCCCTTTTCCTGATTCTATTTTTGTGACCAAATTGCATAAACGACATTAATTCTTAAACTGAAATTTGAAAAAGTATCAACACCAACCACCACTTAGACGTAATCTTCAGGACCTTATAAAAGTGCAAATTTTAAAAATCGAACCATAGTGTTTTTCCAAAATTCCAAAGCTCTCCTGAACAGTTTATATTTTGTCGGTTATTCCCTATTGCCTTGCAAGCGTCGATATGTTTTAGAAAATGGCGGGAGTGCAGCGCACCTGCATGATGTTAGAAAATCCGCCGCTGGTTCACACCTGTTTTACCGCATCGGCTTGTCTCGCATGGCTCCCCTTTCACACTTACACCCACCCAAACTTTCAAAATTTATTGTTAATGTTCGTAATAGCGCCTGTGCATGTGGATGGATGTACTTGCAGCAATAGTGAGTATTTTAAACTATCGCGATAACAGCTGTTTACATGTAAAAGTGCCGACTGTCTCACCAATCTCATTCTTCAATAGTAAGCGAGACGCGATGTTGTCATTTTATAGTACCATCTACAGGTCGTGAAAATTGGTTTAACTTAAAATAAGTCTGCATAGTTCGTTTTTGTATCGGCAGGTTCACCACTATCATTCTACTGCGCGGCTAAGCATAATATATGTTTACACATGAATTTTCTTATTATGGCCGCGATACGTAGGTACTTCAGCAGTAAATCTATGTACGTGTAAACGGGGTATAACTCATTTTCTTATATAAGTCGTTTGATCTATTGATGCATAATGTGGTTGGATTGTGTCAAATAGAACTTCAGGGGGTAATTTAGTATGTCGCAGATACCCGCATGAGCTTTTATAATTTTTTTTTACGAAAACAGTTTATTTCATGTAGACAATTATATTAAATACCTTTTTTTGTCCGCTAATTCTTTTAGCTAACTGCTTTTCGATCCAATAATTGTTAATTTAAAATTTTCATACATTTCGATGCATCATTAACACACACTAAGATTATAAATTAGGTTGGGGTGGTGTCATATCCCGTCAAGTCGAGAGCGAGAGAGGCATTCCTCTTCTCACTCAGTATATTGGTTGCTGGTCATCGTCTGTCATTTGGGACTTGGGAGTGAACAAATAACACCAGAATGGTCGAAAACGGCGTTTTTTATTTAGTTACCACATTTTATATCATTTTTGCAGAGGACGAAACGTATCTGTTTACGATTTGGATGTCTAGCAGTGTCTCCTCGCGCCAAAATCATGTTTTCGCTTTCAGCGAAAAGCGCTTTTGGATATCACTGTCAGCGAAAAAGCACTTTAGCGCTGTAAGAAATCTCTCACCACAAAAGCGGTGTACAATTGCAGCGTCGCCTTTTTTTTTGACATTCGGAGAAACATTGCCAGGTATTTTTATTTTCTTGTAATCGACCATTACTATAAGTTAGCTAAAAAATGGTTCCGGCCTCTCTAGACCCCCTGAGGACATCCCGCAATTGGTGATAATTGGGAGGGTGTGACAGTAGGTTAGGTTAGGTTGGGTTAAAAAGTTATAAAAATTCATGCGGGCATCTGCGGCACATTTACCCTTCAGGGATGTAGGGTGGGGAAAGCAAAAAAAATAAAAATAAGAAAAAACAAGTTAAATTAATAATGGCCCTTAGATTTATTTTCAATATTAATAATACACCTTATTGAAGTATTCATAAGTTTGCAACAATTTTTAAATTAAATACACTTTTACAAGGATACTTTTGTTTCTCATTACCGCTATAACTCTATGTACTATTTTATTAATCATTATTATTATTAATATAACCAACAAATTTACATCAAAAATAATGTTTCCATAACATCTTAAAAAGTCGTATTTCTTTTACATTTATCATCTATGCTAATTTCATCTGATGAGGGTTCTTTTACAGCCACGGGGCTTAGTTATTATTATTATTTAAACGGAAATCTCTATCATTATAATATTAAATCTCGCTTAACCTTTGAGAGATAAAATTTTCATATCTTTTTATGCAGAAACAATACATACAAAAAAGAGCTAAATAATGTACATTGAAAGCATCAATTAAAAATAACAAAGTAATAAACTCATAATAATATACATAAATATTAATTTTTAGATATAAATAAAATAATTAAAAATGTGGCCATCCAATGAACATTTTATGAATTTATTTCAGGAAGCCATTTCAGAGAATAATTATTAAAACATTGATACACCGCACCGCGATGAAAATTAATAAATCATGGTGTCGAATATTAACTACTAAATACCAATAACCTTTATACATTAAAAAAATATCATACTTTTTGGGTACAAAATAACAAGCACTGTGAAAATTAACTTTCAGTTTTTATTACACGACTTATCTTGGTATTATGACCATTTTCAAATGACTTAGTCAATGTGACCCGATAAGTCATATTATAGGTGCATAACTTATTTAAATATCCATGTATCTTGGAGGAATAATATTTGTAGAAAATTAAATATATTCTTTTACCGTTTTTGCACAATGTATCAATATAATATGGCACCCCTTATTTTGAAGATGGGATAAGAAGTGAACTATAATATTATAATAATTGCAAAACTTTTGAATTCAATACGAAGACAAAGGTCATCACAGTATCCATAATAGAATGTAAAAACTATTAGATTGTATTAAGTAATTTGTATTATCCTTCCAAGTAAATGAATTACTGAATTGAAACCATTATTGATGAATTGAAATTACCCAAACAGCAAACGAAACGACGAAGTTATTTAACCGGTTCTATACCTTCAGCGAGTTATCTCACTCTATGAGGCCGTGATCGACAGGTCGCACATACAAATTTCGCTTGTCCGACTTTAAACTCAAATTAATAGCCACTGTTGATTGAATTGCATAAACTAAAAAATTAAATACACAGCGACATCATGAATAATTATGAAATACTAAGCCACAAATTATCAGTATTACAGCGATTGTAGTAAGAGCTTCGCTCTACATTCATCGCGTGTCGTTAAAAATCTGCGGCCTGTCAGATACTGCCATAGTAAGATCGCGATAAGAGTATTTATTTTTACTATAGAAAGAAATTTTATAGTTATAATATGTTCCATCATTTGAACCATTTCCATAGCTGGAAACATTGATTATTTCATCAGTTCCCACATATGAATCGTAGGAAAATTATTTTCAAATACTCGTAATATATCATACCACATCACATTTGCTATAATACATATCGGATAGTATATCTACAATGAATATTATATTGAATATAGTGATAGCAATTAATAACCTGTAATTTATAACTAACAATGCACTATGGTAAAACAATAATTAATTTCCGAAAGAAATACAACCGACAGATTAGGTATACATAATAAGACTACAGATTACAATATTTTCAATCGTAAAATAGGCTAAAATGTTAAGTATTAATAATTATCATACACGCCCGGTTTCAAAATTATATTATATTTATCTGTTGTACAATACGTCTTCAAATAATAATGTACTTTTACAGAATGGATAAGTTTACTAGTCCTTCTAATATCATAGTAGCATTCGAGGAATATTTTAAAGAGCTGTACAACAATTTCTAATCTATCAAACTAGAAAAAGAATTTATTCAATCAAATACTGAAACATCATTTTGCAATATAACAATTATTCAACCGTTGACATTAAACGACATTATATTTAATTCCACAACAGAAACTAATTTAATATAATGGTTCATTTAATTAATCCAAATCACTATCAATAAAATTTATTAATAGTGATTTGGATAAATTATGGCTAATGTTGCAGTACTTCATATAGTGTCTTTTTCAAAGTTGAAAATTGTCGGAAACCATTTTTTTCGGGACTTGAAAACATACCATGATCACTAAGATGGTACGGAGTGCTATATACTGCCCTGCTAAGTAAAAATACAGTGGTTTTGATTTTAGTAAAATGAGAATCAAAGTTTTGAACTACATTTTCTCTATATTATGTAAAATTATCGAATTATTTTGACATAATCTCTAAATATTAAAAAAGGTAGTTTAAAACTTGGGTTCTCATTTCACTAAAACCAAAAACACTGTCTTTTTACTTAGGGCAGTATATCTTTAACTAAATTATGTTGTATTGAACAAAATACATTCCTTATTTCTGACATTGACAACACAAAATAATATCCTGTCTTTTAAGACATACACTGAGGACTTCTTTTACAGAGAATAGTAAATTAGACATTTAAGTAACATATTTACGTGTTTCACAAATAACACGATGAATCTGGAATAGTGACGATATTCACAGATTTATTTCCCACTTATTGATAATGTATCATTTGAATGCCATTAACTTGGAATCCATAGCTAAAAAAAATAATGTTTCAGTATTTGACAGAATGGTAGATAGTACCTATGATATATTATTATTATGTATTAAATGTAGTTTTAAAATTATAATAATGTACAAAGAATAAATGAAAAAAAAAACCATGACTAATTCAGTCAATGTAACAAATGATAAATGTTCTCATAATAAATATTTACAAGATGTTTATTATATTATATATTATAAATAAACATGACTGCCATCACTTTGCGGAACAAATTTGAAGATTGCAGCTCGTCAAAGCGTAAAAATTAAAATGTCAAGATGTGAAAATAAATATATGTTTTTACTATAGCAATAAAGAAATGATTCAATATAGAAATGAATGTGATAAAATAGAACAAGTGAGTTACTTTGGAATAGGAAAAGTATTTAATATAATATATTGGATAATCTACTTGCTATAGGCAACAAGTAATGGGGCGTTTAGACATTCGATACACAAGGTTGTGTGTAACCTTTTGAGGAATGACGAAATGAAGAAAATTACTTTCAAAAGTTCAATATATACTTTGAGCATAAAACTTATTGATAATGCAGATTTGGACTTCCGAGATCGAGTTTTTTTTTTCTCGACCATGTCCGTTTCTAATAGGATCATCATATGGGCCTCCACAGAGTGGAGGTTCGTATTAACAGATTTTGTTTTTTACGAGAAATGGATGTCAGCAACTTGCCCAACCTATCCGACTCATACACAAATTGAAAAACAATATGTGTACTTGCCAGACCCAGGATTCGAACCTGGGACCCACAATCGAGATCAAGGTTATTTATGCCAAAGTAAAATAAATTACTTGTGATGTTGAATTGTTTATAATTTAATTATCAGCATCCCAAAAGGTCTGTCAGCAAGAGTTAACCTGTTAGTTACAATTTTGTAAAATAAAATATACTGACATAAGCATCAAATTTCATATTGCTGTTAAATTGCAAAATCCCTCACGCTAAACATCCTTGATATATTTGCGGTGGATACAAACAATGTTATTAGGCTATATACAATCGTGGTAACATAAAAACGGTACATATAACGCTGTAATAGTGAAGCAGCCTTATATGTACTGACGTTGCAAATTATGTGTTTGAAATGTCTTGTTTTATTCAAAAGATATACTGAGATGTGACGAATGTGAAATGTTACACACAGGTTTTCCGAACTTTAATTCAATTGCTAAACTTATTTCTAAATACTTAGCCTATAACATTTTAAGTCCCCTGAAAGTAATAATTTTAAACTTTTTATATATTTATGTTTAGTAGATCTCGCGTTAACTGGTTTATCATTTTCATTTCTGCATTGAAACATTCAAAATTTAGTGAATCATTTATCAAAGAGCGCGATAGCTAATTTAAATAATACTTATATCAACATCATAAAAATATTTTTAACATTTCAACAACTTATAGTTTTAATACATAAGTAAAATTAAAATAGAAGGTCAACATTCTTTCACAAAAGTTTTAGGTGATAAGATAAGATACAATAAATAGCACAATCAATAGGCAATACCAAGTATTATCCCATATAATCCCAATCCATCTGATTTAGTACACATATACATACTTGAATGCGTGATGTATTTGCATCATCATCGTGGGTTTTCTTAAAACATTCTGTGATAGTTAACACGGCACTTAATCTTCAGTATACTTCGACTGCTGATGATTTAAGTGCAAGAGTCAAATTATCCATGTTTGAATTCTCTGAGAATGATCTACAATCTTGGATACATAAGGGATTGAAAGCGTGATGATTTTTAAATTAAATAATACTTCAAATATGTTGACACTTTAAATAGTGTTGCATCAACAGCTTTGTTGACATTATATTTTGCCTAGCTTTATTACGCAATACCAAAAGAAACTTTTATAGTACATATAATATTGTGTAATGCTTTTCTTATGACATACCGTGTAAATAAATTATATTTTGATATATTAGTCTTGTAGGAATATATTCCTATAATTTCACACTATTATAATCAACATGTATCCGCGTTTTACATTGTTTCATTGTCTTTTGTCTTTAGCATAATATATTATGAATGACAGAAATTGTTATGATTCCATGGTCTTTATATTTATTTACACTTGAAGGGTACAGGAGAAGAACATGTTACGTCACACAAATGTCAAACTGAGATATCGTCGATTAAAGACATTAAAATCAATGACTCTAAAGGGCATTGGTTTTTGTTTGGCGTTGTTTATAGCGCTCATCTGTTCATCCGGCGTTTCACAGGGGGAGACTTTTGGTTTATGATTCCTATGCACTATCGAGAGTGTCAAGTCTGACGTGAATGTAGACTATAGACAATAATGTTTTTACCCTGAACGAAATGGACATTTCTTGTTTTTACCCTGTATGATAATTTTCAATGCTTTAAAATGGTTTGACTATTACTAGTATTGCCGAAATTAAAATACCATCTTGTATACTCGGTTCAATCTACGAGACTGCATTTCCAGTTTCAAAAAAAATGTGACAACATGTTCACCTGCACCCTTCACTTATTTACAGGACGGTCTACCTACGATGTTTCAACACTGCAGATAAACAGGGCCTACCGATCTTCGTCTAATTGCAGCAAAATAATAAGACCAAAAGGTCTATCTACGACAGATACAATGTTCTCTCACGGGCATAGTGATTCACCGGTTAGGCGAAACTTTTATGATTCAGTGGAGCAGGTAGACCTTACCTGTCGATGCCACTTCATTTCTATACACATAACAGTTTTTCAGACCGCTTCATAAGGAAGATCGCTCTAATGATATATCTCCAAAGCTGTTTGACATACATTTTTCTATCTTTCGATTTTCCTTTCACAATAATAAATCATGGATTGAACCGAATGTGTACTTAAAAGAATAAATTCGAAGCTGCTCTAACAACAAATTAACGTCTATCTTAGTTAGCAAGCACGCCTACGTTAATTATTGCTCTATCATGAGGAGTCATTGGCCAAGTGCCAAGATGAAATAAATTTTAATTGAAAACAAGTTAAAGACATACATACACATACAATTATTTGAAATTAAGTTTTTCACAATTAAATATTCTCGGTTCAATTAATTAATTAATAACTTCCGAAAATTAGTAATATTGATACTGATAGTCAGAATCGCACAGTGGATAGAGTTTATGTCAAAATAAATCAAGTCGAGTAACATAATAGTAATATAATTTATTTATTTACATAAAAGTTTCTTTATTAACAGTCAAATGGTATTTACTGAAATTATTAAAATAAAATAAATTGGGAATATTATATTTATATATAACGGAAGCGGTCGTAAGCGATGCCACTTAAATTCTATTATTATAAAAATGCGTTGATTATTATTTTAAGTCTTATATTGTGTTTTTTGTTTTGTCATCTTTGAAAATATTTTATATTCAGTTTTTCAGCTCACGCCGTCTGGGTTTGGTTCCGAAACACACTAAATTTATCAAGAGTTTAAAACAAAAAAAATTATATTACGAGTGACAAACTAATTAATGAATCAAATACTGAATTTATAATTGGTAATAAATTCATTATACTATTTATTAATTGATATGGAAACATTTACGATTTTTTGGTAAAGATAAAAAAAAACAACTCCATTTGGTGATTTCCTATTATAAATATTGAAAGCTTTATTACTTATCGTTCATCGAAAAGAATCATTAGATTTAGTTAATTATTCTTACAAAACAGTCTATAACGTTAAAACAGTATCGACAAGTCATCAGTATTTTTTAATGAAACTATCGTCTCGAGCAAGTATCAAATGTTTTTTTTTTTTTTTCAAAAATGGCTGTTAGATATACAACTTAATATTTATTTAACATATCGTTAAGAAGATGTAAACAATTGACAATTTCGATGGTCAATAAAATACAAAAATCGTTTTGAAAAATTCATATTACGGTTGTACTTCGACAAACTAATCGAATACATTTTAGATAACATAATATCGGAGAGGACAGTTACCATAAGTAAAAAAAAAAAGAGACTATTCAGGTTTAGGTTTGTAAAATAATGTGACATTTCATTTATAGTCCAGTCAATGAATATATTGTGTCTGTCTGTCTCCTCTCCTGCCCACTGCCCATTTGCTCGTTGGCTGCAATTATCATTGAAAATTATCGATTTTCAATAACGTATATCTCGGAAACCGTTAGGAATTTGACAAATATGTATAAAAACAATTTCATAGGAAATTTAATTAGCTTTCGTTTTTATTTGAAATATTTTTCTCTTACATGCACCGTTTCCGGGCGATAAAGCAAAAAATGGGACCTTTCGACCCCCCTCCCACCTTTAGTACTCCCAAGGGCGGGGACTTTTAGTATGTTTACTTACTACTCCTAACAAAGTCCTGAGGTCAAAAATTTTCGCATATTCCATGCACTCTACACCCATCTTTTGAGCACTCATTGACTGGACTATTAATTGAAATTTTATTCTAATTTCATTCTAACAGTATGTAGGTATTTAAATGACTCAATAAAATGTTGCCATATCATACATACCTTTGTCTATCAATAGACAATAAGAATTGAAAAAAAAATGGAATTGAACGATTTAAATATTTAATTAAGTATTGTTTTATTTTGAACAAGATATTCCATATAATTAAACGGTGTGTACACATTGTAAACTAATAAAACCCAAATAATCTCATAATGGAATTGATACATTAAAAAATCATTATCATAAATGAAGAAATGTATCCAATGGAAAGCATCAAAATTTAAAATTTACACAAAAAAATCTTTGGTCCATTACAAAACACACTTTAATAAAATATTGATTGGTTGAACTTGCGTGCAGAATTGACCAGAGAGACAGAGATAATTTGAACTGAACATGGTTAAATAACGTCCTATAACTGCAATTACCAGAACAATGAAAACGGGCATTAAGAAATCTGGGATTTCGCTTTGCCGTGCCTAATTTCCATTCGATAATAGGAAAGATCTGAAATTGGTAACCGCAACCCATTGTCATTATCGTTCGTTATTTTGTTTCACTGTCAAGTAGACTACTCCACGATCATACCCATATACAGTTTTATTTAGTTATATATAGTCATTTTGATGCGATCCATTGGTGAATTAACATAACTAAAGAGCTCCCAGAGCAAAAAAAAAAACTTTTTTGTGACATTTGTCCTTCCAGGCTGTCAACATTGGACAGATACGAGGTGTGTATGGATGTAACGGTGTGGCATAGTAGGTAGGTGGAGTGTGGCGAGTTGGGTGGGTTAGTGTCCCACGGGTTCAACGTAATTGGCGGGGTAGAGACCGACACGGCCGTCCTTCCGACCTTTGCACCAACCTTGTTCGTCTTCGTCTTCTAGCTTTTCAAATAAGTCTCCTAAAAATAAGAAAATACGTTTAGCTTATGTCATGGCACTTGACTTTTTAGCATAATTAAATTTTGATATCCTTTTGTATTTTTTTTTTACTGATGAAATAATTTTTTTAAATTATATACAAATGTGGACGAAATGACATTATTGTCAAATAGAGATAATTACAAGCTACTTATTGTGATAGCAATTCTGGATAGATTTTTCAATCCTGAAATTTCTGGACATACATGTATTTCAATCCCCGCAATAAGTATATGTTTAATCCCAGGATTGGAATATTTTAAATTATGGAATTAGTATATTATTACAATCCTCCTGTTGGAGAAAATAAATGTAATTTAAAAATTAAAAAAAAAAAATTAATGTTTGCTCAATTAAACTGAATTTATGCATACTGTGAATACATCGAATATTGTGTGATGTTTTTATTAAGATTTAGATTTGCAGGTATATCGGATACAAGATCCTATTATCCTGGTACAAAGAAGGGAATATTGTCTACAGTACTTAATATTAGGAGAGACATGTTATTTCACAAATGATAATATGAATTATATTAAATTCTACAGAAAGTATGTTTTTTAAGTCGATAGCTATTTTGGTTGTAACACCATTATCAAGATTACAACCGTGTTACAACCGAAATAGCTATCGATTTAAAAAAACATCCTGAAGAATTTAATATAATTTATACTATCATTTGTAAATCTAACAAGTAACTGCTGACTCAATTAATAAAATGTTATTGTGCCGGTAAAAGAGTAGTAGCGTAATAATTGTGAAAAAATAGATGGATTCAAAACACTAATTAATATTCACAATTTTTATATTATCATCTTTACATTTTCTTTAATATGTAGCCATTTTTTAAAAAAATATTATTCTTTTTTAGTTCATAGAAATAAATTTGAAAATCCCTGGATTTCATTATTTTTATGGCGGAGATTTCCGGATCAAGAAATTAAACGGTATCCTGAAATTGCAAACCCTGATTAAGATAAGATGTCTTTTTTTTTAAATAATGTGTTGAGGCATATTACATGTAATTAAACTCCCATAAAAACTAAAACACACCTTGTCTAAAACTGAGCTCATCGCTTTCAGCCCCTTGGTAGTCGTAGAGCGCCCTGACGGGAACCCCCGGCTCGCCCGTATCCGTGAGGGGCTCTGCTGCTCCATCCACCTCGTTCTCCCCTGACCCGTCCTCGTCCCATTCTTCCTCCTCGAAGGGGTTGCTCTCGTTGTTTTTGTTGTTGGCCGCATTGTTCGTGGCACTTGCCGATTGACTGGTCGAGTTTGTCGTCGTTACCGTTGTGGACGTCGTCCGTGCCGGACCTGTTCCATTTCTAAAATCGAAACAAAAGTCAAATTATGTTTTCTTTAATACGGAAGAACCTATAGCCTAATCCTTTTTACGATAACATTAAATTGAATAACCTGCCACCAATCATAGGATCATGAGATAGAGATTCTGGATACCGATATGATAGGAGCAAACAAGTGAGTGACAAAATAACTTCTTCTGGCTCTGAAAATTGACTCTGTTTGGTCAAACCACTGCTACATATTCACCAAGAATTGTTTCTTTTGTCTTATCGTCTCCTATGTGATTAACGTAGTGCAGATCTTTTTATTTCGCATTGAAAATATATAACTTAGAAAATCCTCAGACTTGGGTGAGCAGCCTAGTGATTAGAGTTCTCGTCTGGATGACGAAAAACGTTAGTTTGAATTCCATTCCGTCTTTTTAACAGGTAAGTTTATGAGGCTTTTGAGGCCAATGTATTTTATGTAAAGATAATATTGTAGATATTATCGTATCCATCATTAGATACACACACACAACTGGAATGTATTTCAGAAACTATTTTCGTGAATAAATTTAACAAAAATTAATTTCTAAAATTTATTTTGAAAATCTTTTTTTTTCTTTTGAATTTAGATGTTTACTTTGCCAAGATTCAAAATGCTTTTCCATCATAAAAAATGCACTAATGCGGCGTTTTACGTGGGCGAAGTCAATGCGATGGGGTGCTGCACGAAAATATCAAACAGTCAAGGCCACCTGTAGTGGCGTACGTGCAGATATTACCCGGCGAGCGGTGCGGGGCTTCAGCGACGCGATCAAATGCACAATACATAAATGTGCGATGGTGACAGCTGGTGAGTCAGCTTCACGTAGGACAACGATGCCGCTTCAAATTGTTTTGGATCGTATCGCTTCAAACCGCATCGCGATCGCGTTCGCATCTACTTCGCCCACGTAATATACGTATAGCTTAATTATAACATCCTATGGTTAGCAAACGTATTATAATTTTGGTTATTAAAAAAATGTAATTATATTGTTTTAAGATATAATTCAAGAGCAAATATTGATGCATACCATGATTTTTACACTTTTTATGAATTTTGTACTACAGGCAACATAAAAAAAGATGGCAACACTGTACAATTAAGATTAAATGCCTAAATAAGTTGTATATGCATTGACTCACGTGATTGTCTTCTGTGGGGATGATATAGTGGGTTTCTTGTCGGCTGCCGTGGGCGCAGAAATGTCGTTCTTGTCCACCTTCTCCTTGCTGTTGGTTAGTGTGGTAGACGCCGACACTCCGCCACCGCCACTCTTGGTGGGGGCCGCCGCCTTGTTATTCGAGGGGGGCAACTCCTGAATGACATGCCAATGATCCGCATTAGGTACTCAATAGTATTAGGAAGATCCAATAAATAATCACAAACGATAAATACATGAATGAAACTCTTGCATTGCTTATGTCACTAGTTATGTCAATGTATTTACACATACATATTCTATCCGTAAACAATGCGCAAGGTTCATACTCCAACTCTAGTTACACAAAATACAGTGCTCCTCCTGACACGTCTGTAGTGATATAAACTCTAATGTGTTTGTGAGTGAACTCATCACAAGTGTATGTCGTAACAAATTGACCAATTATAATATTGATTACAGTAGCGAAGGGTGGAGGTAGGCTGTTTTGATCCTCCATAAATAGTGCATATTAAGCTTTGTTAGTCATACGTAATTGTTTTTATTGAACTAAGACTACAATTTACAGATGGTATTAGTTAGTTTTTAAAAAAACAATTCCACCTTGCCTCAACCAAACCTAGATAAAGAATACTATTCTATCTATAAAATATTCAAAGTTATGTATGATTTAATTGCATAATTTTGGATATATTATAGATAGATGAGTATTTTTGACTATTATCTATTATGGCTTGGTTTTGCAGTTTAATTGAATTTTAAACACTAACCAACACCATCTGTAAATTGAAGTATTATTTCAATGAAGACAAATGTTAGTGACTGACAAAGTTTAGTGTGCACTATTTATGGCGGATCTTAAGAGTCTACCTCCACCCTTTGCCACTGATAGATGATTTACCAACACTGAATGTTTCTAATACTATGAATGCACCCTGTAGATAGATATTTTGATTCACACCACTAACGCTGCGTAGTACATCGAGTCAAATGTCAAAAACCCAACAGTCAAATATTCAAAATGGCTAAGAGTCATTGAACAAAAATAAGCAGATATATTCATAAATTAGAAATATACCGATAGTGTTTCAATTGTTTTAAAGATATTTCTCAACCTTATTACTATCAATATTTTTATATTTTCTAGCTCTGGGATTTGGCAGACTGTCGCGGTCAATACCTGAAATACAGACAAAAGAATACTAAGAACACTACAAAATCTGTCTGTTTTGACAAAACGGTAGCGGCAACTATTTGTACTGTTGCCAAAAATGACATTCCTACTGAGCTCCGTTGAACTTTGTTGCAAGTGCGAACGACTGTTTTTTAAGGTTACATGTAAATTGTACGTAAAACATTCCACCGTGGCACAGTTCGCCGTGAGTTGTCTTATCAGAAAGAGATGACCATATACTATACGGTCTCCCAATTTTATTAGATTCAATATGAACTTTAATTCAATTTACATAGTTGATTTTGGCAAAATTCATGAATTCAAGAATGAAAACCTAACCTAACCAAACAAATAATCCAGTATATCGGCTATTTTCAAAATTTGTTAGCTGCTAACTCGAAAAAGTCGTAATATAAAAAAAAACACCATTAGAAATTGAACATTGACCGATAAATTAAAGAAAAAATGATGAAAATGTGCAAACCTTAGTCTTTTTCAATGTGTAGACACCTATTTCAGGAGCGCTCTACGAAAATAAATGAAATGCAAACAAAACATGAGAAAAACATACATGCAAAATAAAAACAAAACATAATCAATTAAAATAAAAAATGACAACAATGTTCAACTAATGAAAAATAAGTTTTTAAAACCCTTTTTGTATCATAAAGCTTGTTATATTGTAAAACAAAATTATTATCAGGTGAAAGGGAATTTACAGAACATAACACTGTGTTAACAAATCAAACTTTAAACACAACAAAATGCTTATTTACACGGCAATCGAATATACTGAAATTAAATAAAAACATAATAAGTAAAAGATATTTAAGTAATTCTATTAATCAACTCAGTCACATGTATAAAACATTTCATGTTTAAATTAATAATTAATGAGACATTATTTTAATAAAGTAAAGGATCCCTTCAAAATCCCATCAACAATGTAGAAATCGGAAATCTCACACATTTATAGAGTTTCAGTTCATCAATAATATCTAATGTTACACGATTTCCAGGGCAAGTCAACTGTACAAGAACTTCTAGATTAAACTACCCGATTTTGCTCAATTTAAAAAAAATTATATCGAATTAATACAATGTTGTTTTAATTAATCTTTATTATCAACCGAGAATTTACTATGTACTGAACAATTACCTGTATTGGTTTTCAACCTTACTTACCTTATAGGATTTTGTGATATTGCTTGAAATAATTTGTACTTGTGGTTTTCGAAAGAAATTCAGGACACACTGGGTTATACTAATGGAACTCTCAACAATTAACGGAAACAGTTGATAGGTTTTAATATATAGTAAACATCGATACAAGGTATCTCGATTCGGTTTTTGCACATGTTTCAAAACTGAGGTGATAAATAAAAATCATAAATAGGGTGAAATGAGAACAAAAACGAAATCATATTACATGTAGGTCTTCACCGACAGGCCTCTGATTGATGAGGGTGATAGGGCCCGCGGGTAAACTTTCCTTCGACTTTCCTTTGGCAATGTCTCGGAATTCCTCCGTATACTCCTACGGCCCCATCGAGTCATGTTCATAGATACCGAATTAATAGAGTCCATTCCGTTGAAACCGGGTGGTAAGGTTCACGTGCAGGAAGCAAAAAACAACATGGCAGATGATGTCGCAAGGCATCAACATAAAAAGAAAAAAAAAACAAAACAAACAAATCAAAAATAATGCAGTAATAAAAACACTTGCACCATGCATCAGAGAATTAGTTGAGATTCAAGCCAACCAGGAAATTTATTTATGTCTACTATATTAGAAACAAAAAACATTAGAAACAAATCTCCAGGCAAGTACGTTTACGTAGTTTTAAAATTATTATGATACCCAAGATGATCTCATTGATAGGTCCTATACGTTTTAATTAATTATTTAAATAAAATAATTAACAGATACAGTTGAAACAACTTGTAGTTCAGTTTCACAATTCAAACTTATGTTTAAATGATGTTTTTCGGTGCTAATCTGTTAAACAGCTGTACTCATTTGAATTGTTTTAAGCGATCCAGGTTTCGCCTCTGTATCTTCAGACTTATGCACATGATAAAATATACAACTGACACAGAATATAGTGACGTATTGCTTATTCCGTATATACTAAATTGACATATCGACCGTAGATAAAGGGTGTAACTCTCATTTTTTTCCAAATATGTTTTATTGCATAATAATGTTGTACACAACTAAAGACACATTGTGTCCAAAGAATGTAAACTGCAAATAGTGATTTATTGTCTAAATTTAGAAGAAACAAAAAAACCAGGAAGCAACGAGGGAAAAACGACTTAACTATCATTTTTGTTGATTTTTTTAGGCATATAAAAACCAAATTATTAATTATTATGCAGTTGAAGGTTATATCTATTTTGTATTTTAACTTTGACCGAAATCCATAAGAAAAACAAAATTTGATTTGTGTGGATTACGCCCTTTTTCGTTTCCACAGTCGATATTAAATATTTAAATATGTTAATTTAGTACATGACTGTTAGTAAGTGACTAGGTACCTGTATTCTGTGTCAACTGTGTATTTACCATACACAGGTACAGGTGAATATGCATAATGCCTTAAGATGCTAAAAGGCGAAACTCAGGTCGCTAAAAAGGATTCAAATTCCATCAAGTACCCTCAGTCGAATGATATTATAAATTTTCCATTTGACGGAATGTTATAAAATTTTTAATTTAATGGTCTCGGTGACTCCTATGCTTTTTATAATATTATTGTGTAAAAATTAATTTTTGTAATGTTGTATGTGTTCTGTCTATCTCGATACATACATATATTAAAAAAAAATGAATACATGTCTTATTGTTTACATGACTTGTGACAATTGTGTGACAAATATGTTTGCTTGTATTTGGATATGAGATGATATACATTGATATGTTATACAACCACAATATATACATTAACGTGTAATACTAGATGACACACTGAATAGTCATTTTAGAAAGCAATAAGATTTTTCTAATTTTTATCTACGAATGTGACCGAACAGTGATTAAAAAAATTTCATTCAAATCAAATCATAATATGTATTATCTTGAATATGTACTAAAAAAAGCCTGCTCGAAAAATAGGTACCCTCAAACTAATAAAGCCATATAGATAAATATTAGAAAATCAGAAGTCTAGAAAAGTAGTTGTGAAGTAATTTAATAAACCTACAATGCTTTATTTGCCGTATTGCATAACATAGGACCTTTACTCAGGTGCCCAAAAGCACAAAGTCTGTTGCAGATGATATATAAATGGGTCGAGATTGCATGTAGTCACCTCAGATGAATGCTATCAGAGTTGACACTCGGGAAGTATAAGCCTCGGCAGATGATAATATATGAGTGTAGACATGAACACACGGTTTGTTTGAGAGTGCATCGTCGAAAACATTCATCGACAACGTGTAGTGGTGATCATTCCGATGAATAGATATCAAACGAAGAACACGCAGTGTCGCCAACCTTGAGTGACCAGGTACCGTATGAAGGTTGAAAATGAAGAATTTTGTATGAAAGCCTGAACGATTGGTAAATTTCCTGGGAAAAATATGTGTCATTATGATGCCTTATCTTAACTTGTCATGTGAATCAATATTTAGTGATCATATGAAATATTTTTACACAAAAAGAGTATTATTTTAAAAATTAATAATAAAGCCACATTCATTTCATAAGATATCCGTAATTATAGCACTTCGTCAAATTATTCATATGTAAACATGCGCATTATGAAAAAATATGTTTGATTAAACGTCCTATTGGAGCTGGCAATTTGACTTGTAATTTGCCATGCTATTATTTATACTATATAGGTCATGATTGTTTAATATATTATTATTTCAAGGATCATTCTTTGTCGTTTAAAATAATATGTAGGTACTTTGGAGTATTAATAATATATTTTACGTGATCATTAAAAAAATGTTGATTTACATGAGAAGAAAAGGTAGGGCATCATAATGAGAGAGATGTTTTTCCTACAAATTCTACAGATTGTTCAGGTTTAGGATCCCAAACATACCTAAATTCTAAATTTTTGGCCTATCTGAGCACCCAGGCCCTTGAGGGAGTGCAAGCTTTGCCAAATGAATGAAAGATTGCCGCATGATGATTGATGATTGTGGTCCCCCTCTCGGAGTGCTGGTGAACACAAAAAACACGGCACCAATTCATTGATCCGGTTGTGTACCAAAAAGCCGCTATCCACACCGGCAGAAATGGAGCTGACAGACGGAGCCACCCTCCTCGCCCAAACTCTGTTGTCCTTTTCCGGCGAGTTGGAGAAGCGCGGGAGCGACAGGGACGGCAGATTGTATCGCGTGTCGTCCACTATGCGGCGTGTGGTCGAAGGGAGACGGACGCAACTCTTGTAGCACCATGTCGCGCACCCTTCTCTCTCTGTCTCCGAGGTAGACAATTCATCGTCTTCTTTTAATGACGGTTGCTTAGAATAAAATGGTGGCTCAATCATTTCAGCACGATTTAATCAAAAACCTTACTAATTACTATTGTTGTCGAATACTTGTGTTCTCCATATAAATTTTATTATTCTTTACACTACAACAAGTCACAGAGCCCAATTGCACTAATGTAGTAGTGAAACAATCACAGAAACACCCAGGCTTCAGCAAATCACATAGAAGTACTGTGACCTCAGTCGGAATCGAACTCGGAACCTCAGGTAGAAGCCAGTAGCTTAAACATTTATTATTATTTATTATTATTACTAATAATATTAATACAATCCTAATTTGGAACTACCTCAGTAACCTACTTATTTACACAGAATGAGACTTGAACACACACTGATCACATGTCTGGAGGTGAGCATTACCGATTGAGCTACAGAAATAATTACTAATCACATGGAAATTTTCTAATTAACTGTGCATGCATTTGAGGCAATATTTCAAATTCTGATAAAATTGTTCCAAGTGATGTATGTTCAATAAAGAATGTTGCATTTTAAAATCTTGTCTATTACTGATTGTAGTACTACATCAGAAATACTGAGAATACTAATAAGAAAATGGGATCCATGTTTTAATGACCTTCACGATCAGCATTACTGTCAGAATCTACTGTTTTTCGTTTTACTTTTTCAAGATGTTTTAATTAAATTAAAATGGTGAGACTATAACAATATCCATGTTTTAATGGCTATTCATACAATTTGATATTTTTTATCAATGTATTAATTTCATATGGCAGCAATGTCAGTATATTATTAGTCTATGGTCGTCTCTCCTTTTATTCACTTTTATTCAAATGAATATTAGCTTAAAATCATTTTGGCTATAATTACTATTAATAAACTATCAATTATAGGCGATTTAATCGTAGAAAGCGGGTGAAAAACTGGCTAAGAAAGTAATAAATTAGAATCATCTCCACGATTTCATTTTATCTCCTATTTCGTACTGCCAATGCCGATGATCAACTATGCATAAAAATATTTGTCAATTTATTCCATCGGTACATCAGTACATCATTCCGCCTATTACACGATTAATATTAATGTCAATATCTTTTGATACTCACACGATAGCGGTAGCCATTGCATAAAAAAAACATTAACAGTATAATTCAATATTTTACCCAGTTTCCAGCTTCTAATAGATATCAAAAGCCATAAGCAAAAAGATAAATTAATCTCTGGTTTTATTATAGACTTCATTCTAAATAATAAATATTATCTCTATGGTTTTTATTTATCTCTCAGATAATATTTAAATACAAGAAAAAAAGAAGGCATAATTTACTACAAGCCAATGTATATAATATCATATATATATATATATATATATATATATATATATAAAACAATAAAGATGTAGTCTTCTAATAACAATATTTCCACTGAGTACATTGAGAAGATAAGCATAAAATATATCCACTAATACAGCAGGCTTTGATACCGAAATGACCTCTAACATAATGCATCTGTCTATATACGATCAGAGATGTCATTATGAATTCCATTTAATTCTTTTCAAAGTAAATATTGTGCAGACGATATTCGGATGAAAGCTTTGTAGACATGTCATTATGCGAATGAAAACTTATTGAAATGATGAATACACTAACACCTCGCATTAAGACCGAGACGTGCATCTGGAAAGTTGGCGGAAAATGAAGGAATTCCCATAGTATCATTTCCAACTTCAGGAATGTCTTTATTTAACATTTTATTTTATTTATTTTAAAATCACATTACTATAACATAAATAAATACGTTATCATGTTTAATATGAAGCAGGACAATATTAATTTCTTGTTGGAAATGAGAAAAAACTTTTGACAAATCCTTCGAGATTAACTATTGATCGAATAGTTTTTACCAACTATTATTTGTTAAATTATGATGCATGTGTCGAGGACATACTATTATTCTTTATCTGCTTCAACATTTTTTATACATGCATATAAATTTTTTTACAGGCACATAATTTTTTCCTGTTACTTGAGCTGTAAATCGAAATTATTGCGCAATGATTTCAAAATGGGCTAGCGAATAGTTACGCTCCTTTCACACGGTTTTGATCGTAGGGCAAAAAATCAAACGGCGACATTCTTTTAGTGGCGTGAAGAAGAGCAATGGCCCTGTTCACATTACACGGCGACGGTTAAAAACCGAAACGGCACCGTATAGCAGCCGTCCATTGCCACTGTATTCACGGCGCCCAGACGGTCACCGATGACTCAGTGGTGTACGTCACCTAATGCATGCTTGTACATTAGACGGTTTTAAATCGTACAAACTGCACAACACTCAACCACAAACTGAGCTAGTGACGGAAAAAAACCGTGCATAAACCGTATAAAGCGTGAACTTGTCACCGATTCGGATTTTTAGCGTTTGATTTCTTTCCGTACGGTTAAAACCGTATAGTGTGAAAGAAGGGTTAGTGTATTCAATAACTAATTATGAATATGACATGAAGAGAAGAAGCAATACAAAATTAAGAGAACAAATGAATAAATAGTGTATTATCTGAAATTTAATTTTACATATGTATAAAAAAGAATAAGAATATCCAGAGATTATTTTTTATGACAGAACTTTCTAATCTAATCTTGCAATAGAGTAGGAATAATCCACAGTAGATCCCACTCCACACAAGTGAATGTATTATTAAGTTAAGCCCTGTAATCTTGGATGATTCCTTTACTATATTTGCCTTGATATGAATATAAAAATGACGGCATATCTTAGTTAATTGATCATATTGATTGACTTAGAGGTCACTCTTGCTATTTTCATAAAACATAAAACAATTATTGTTGTAGTAAATCAAAACAATCAACAATGTAAAGAGGAATTTACATATTTTAAACATACTAATGTGAGATGTTTGAATGATATTTACAGTGGAAGATATGTTTCACACTATTTTATTACTATTAACTCATTTGCTTAATAATAAATACAATATTTTAAGACTCTTGACGGATAGACAACTGGACAACAATGAAGACAGTAAATAATGCATATAGATTTAAAATAATGTATGCTAAAACCGAAGACATTATTCTGTGTAATACAAACTATCACTTGTCCTGCTAGTGCTTTATAATTAGAATAAAAGTATATTTTTATCATCATAATATGGTTTATAGATTTAATAGACATTTCATGAATTCACTTAACATTCGATGTACTCTAAATAGAGATCTGTCATTGATTGAAAATACTGTCACAATGTCTAGGCAGACATTTAATAACGAGTTGCTATTATATATTCATATTTTGTAATTTTTATTTTTCTTTATTGTTTTAACATTTATTGAAGAATGGACTTTGAAATAATAATATAATACATCATCATAGAAATATGTTTTGTGGCAAATATAGATTGTTGTCAAACGCTGCAATATCTTCAAAATCACAATTATTCAATTAGAAACTATAAAAGAAAGTTTTACTGAATACATTTTACTAAATAAATTAAATTGAATGCATATTGCACGTGTCAATAACAGAATAATTTGAAAAAGTGTAAGACACCGACGGAAATCTTTTGAAATGAAATATGGCATTATACTAAATTTTAGTAAAAACTGCATTAAATTAATACTATTTTATGTGGTTATTGTTTGTTCATATTGACCAGAAAGGATAGGGCATTATAATGACACAAATATATTTAAATACTATGAAATGTACAGATTGTTCAGGCTTAAGCCTCCATTCAATCTATTTAAAGTACTTGCTTCATAGGAAACCGTAGGAAACTTATTGTAAATTCGATTCAAATATGTGTAATGGTTCACACAACACAGGCTACATGTTTTTATTTTGTTTATGATGAATCTTTGCTCGAAAATAATATGAAGGATGACCTGATTTGTGTAAATATCCTATCTGACTTACATGAAAATGATCATGGCGTATACATAACCTTTCAGATAATAATATGAACAGTCGAATTGGCTCATGCAGTTTAAAATCTGTCGTCACCATGCTGGTAGTTAAACTTTCATGCGAGAGGCGTAAAAAGGAAATAAACAATAGCTTATTGTACAAATAAAAAAAAAATCTGGTAGTGTTAGTGTTCTCATTGTGTTGACAGGAAAAATTGTCATACCTCGAATTGTGGCCACGCCATGGCCATGTTGACTCCGTGGTTGTTGGACCACCACTTGAGGTCCTTTTGATGATCCGCGTTGTTTATCGTGTGGTGGAATTCTTCATATATTTGCGGTAATCTTTAACATATAAAACATAATATACATGAGTACTATAGTACTAAATTAGAAAAATCTAACTCTAGAAGGCACATTCTGGTAATTTGAATTTCTTAAATTGCTCTTGTAAAGAATATTGTTGTACTATCTCCAGATGACAAGTTTTTAGTATACAAAACTATAAAAAACTTCATGGGACATTTTTAGGCCAATAACATCCTGCATTATTTTATCACTGCATTGGGATTATTATACATGTTACGCCGAATGTGCGAAATTGACTATTGCATGAAATGGGAAAAATTTTGGCTAATTCATGTAATAGTCAAGCCCGTTGCCTTATTCATGAATTAGGTAAATTATCTGCCGAGTGTGTGAATTCGTCAGGGTATGGAATTCTTAAACTGTCAACACGACAGTAGAAAAAGTAAATTTAATACGGATGATTTTATTAGTTATAATTGGACATAATATATTATTATTAGGTTAGGTAAGGTTAGGTTTTGTAATTTTGAATTCAACTGAATGACCATTTTGAGATTAGCTAACAAGCGTCAACAAACTATCACAAACAATCAACCATTGCACGATTGATACCCAAGCACGAATCAAATCGCTAAAATACCTTTTAATAAAATTCTTCCGTTATCATATTATAGTTCTAGATTTTTTTTGCACATAGTAAATGGATATGAATGTCATTGTAGTAATTGATTAGTATATTTTTATATTATAATCAATGACATTTGACACATTTGGTTAGTTTGATTAGTTGCAAAAACCACCACCGGAGCACGACCATCTATTTTGACCATAGATAATATACGTAAATTTTGGTACCAATGCATGAGCATTTGACACATTTAGTTTAGTTGGAAAAAACACCACCGTAGCGCTACTATCTAATTTGTCCAATGCATGAACTAGGCAGAAAAATTACTGCCTGAATTCATGAATAAGTTGCATTTTTCATGATTTAGGCAAAATTTTGCCGATTTCGTGTAATAGTTAATTTCGCACATTGGCGTAACACACATATAATTAAATTCAAGTAAGCAGTTAAATGGTGAATTAACCATTCATAGTAACCTCTTATTGTACCCAAAGTATAAAGCAAACCGATGTGACGTACCAGTGCTAACAATACGTGTAAAAAAAACATGAAACTTTAATCTACAATAAATCTCAAAACACATGAATATTAAAAAGGAAACAGACAAGAGTACATGATGTGATAGACGTCGCTAAACCGATAGAATGGCAATGAGCCAGACATGTCGCTTGGTGGTTAACTGTTAGACAAAGGCAATTGTGTGGTGATACTGTTAAAAACAGCGGTTTAAAGTTTGGCAAAAACACAACAGCGAAGAACTATGGACCGAGAACTTAAGTAGGAGTTAGGGGAGATCTTCAATAAACAATGTATCGATCCTGACTGATGAGTATGATGATGGTGATAACAATCATACACAATTTGATCAATTAATATTGATTCTCATGTGTATCAATAATAAAGTTGAATTTAAATTTTGTCGGTCACTTGTCAAAAAACAATTGGAAATATAGCCAAAATAACAATGTTAACAAAATGTGTCAAGGGTTTTTTTTTTGGTAAATTATCATTACTCACCCTGGATCCTGACTGACATTCAAACATTTATGAACGGAGAAAAGCAACTGTTTGAAGTAGGTGAGCCGCTGCGCTTCCATAGTCTGACACCTGTCGAATACCAGCCCCATGTCTTCCATGTACCTTCCGTTGTACGCGTCGATCTCTTTCAAGGCCGCTTCGTATTTCTCTCGCCACCGTGCCGCGTCCTCGCGACTCTTTGTGACTCGCTCTTGCATTTTCTTCACCTGGAAAGACAACAGATTAATTATTAGAATTGATTATAATGATTTTTAGTGGAATATTATTACATAGTGAATAGAATAGACATAAATACTAATTATTGAGTTTTGTAAGCATTCATTCATCTAATCGCATAAACCAAAAACTTACTCATAGTACTCGAGTATGGGAAAAGGTTTGCTTATGTTTGATTTTTTGAACTACTATAACTTGTCAAGAGATTCACCATGATATACTCGTTAGTATGATAGTTCATCAATCACTCGTAAAAATGCCCTCCCCCTCTTACTTAATAATTTTTAAATTGATAATTTTATCAGCTATCCCTTTCTTTTTCTACCGTTCACCTCATACCATAATAAATTAAAATAGACTGTGACAACTTTAAATTGGAAAATCAGTGGTCCGAAGAACAAAAATACTAGCAATAATCTCATTTTAACATTAGCACCGCCGGCGGCCAGTGTCGCCAACCGTACTATAATTATAGTACAATATTAGGTACTAAATTTTTCATTCCGCGAAAAATGTAAAATACTATAATTTTATGTTAAATATTACAAAAATACTATAATTTTGAAGGATTGAAAACAAAAAATGTTCTTAAATACCATATTTTTTACACCCTTGTATTACAATCAGAATAGAAAAAGATGTCAACACTGACCACTGCACGCTTCTTGTTAAACTCATCAAGAGTCTATTACAAAAACTCAAATGTAAAATTTCAGAACTTATACTCGACAAAGCTTACAATGTAAGCGAAACATATTTCTTAATAAATGATTTTTATACGTGGTGAATAACAAGTGAATATAATTGAATATATTAATTGAATTGGCATTTACGTGGTAGAAATCTAAAATACACATTTATAAATGTCATTGTAATAACCAAAATAACCAATTTCTATCACAACAGCGCAAGATTGAAAACAGGTTATCCGAATCTTCAACATTAGATATAGTCGACCGTTTCAAAGATGGGCTTATAGCCAGAAACAGCTGTCAACGTAAATGACTCGATTAAAGTGGAATTAACAATAATAACTTTGCCAGTTCAATCAATCTTTTTTCTTTCGACCATGTCAGATCCTAATAGGATCATAATATGGGTTAAAACAGATTTTGTTTTACGAGAAATGGATGTCAGCCACTTGCTCAACCTATTATACATACACAAACACATACACAAACTGAAAAACAATATGTCTACTTGCCAGACCCAGGATTCGATCCTGGGACCCATGACGCTATAGGCCGACGCTTAAGCAGAGCTGTGTTCTGTGTTCAATTAATAATGAAGGATTACGTTTAACATGGTTATGAGATAGGGTAGCAAATGTCATTTTTAATAGTGTCATCGACACATAATATACCAATGGTTGTAAACAAAGATCTGTGTTATCAAATGTTTTAAGTAAAAAAAACCCTGAAAGAAAACTATTTAGAAAATTTCAATGGATTGTATATTTTAGATTTCTCTAAGCAATCATCATTACTAAATCATTGTGTTTAATTGTTAGTTATGGGCTAGTTCTGGTCTAAAAACAACTCTTTCAATTAATTATTTATACTAATATGCCACACTGAACTATTTGGTGATACTTTTTATTCAATTATTTTGCCATTTTACCATGCTTACATAAACCAAAAAAAACCATATTTCCCAAACATGTTATTATTCAATATTCTTTGTTATACCTTCATTTATATACAAGGCTATTTATACACTTGACATTGTTATTAAAATTGTAAATCACATAATAATATATTAGTTTTTTTTTCTTCAGAATAATTGTTATGTTGGTAACATTAAATGCTGCCTTCGAGTAATGTGGTGATTATTTTGTGTCACTGTCATGCGGTAAAAAAATAACACTATTACAAGCATAGCCAAATAATAAATGAATGCACTTATAAAGAGCATTTGGAAAAAGTGTAAAATACGTACTCAATAGAGTAAGTATTTATAAAGATGGCCGACAGAGTCGAGTGGAGAATCATGAATGTCAGCAATTAGGGAAAACAACTACATACAAACTGTGTATAATACATATTCACAATGTCAAAAAAATTGGCATTCAACATGAAATAAATCAGAACGATGTGCAATATTTTGATCAATAAATAGTCTGCATCACATCTGCGCATCTATCCATCAATATACTGATGAAAATATATTAATGGTGATCCACCAGGCTTAAGTTATCCATCCCACTAATGCCCAGAACTAACTTATACTTGGAATATTTAGTGTGAATTGTTTCGAATTCAAATCGAAAGAAACAATCGTTTACCTAATACATAACTTAGAAAAGCCTTAAAAAATACCAATTAGAATAAGTCTTGGATTTGAACACACGTCTTTCGTTTACCAGGCGAGTACTTAAACAAAATAATCAAATGACTTAAGAATGGTACCTTGCAGATATTTCCTAATAAGTATGCTATCTGAGGTGTGTTCAAATTATATCAATCCACATATTGCCATCATTTTAAATTTAGATTAAGGAACATGACTAATGTTGATTAAAAGCTGGCGTCTGGAATGCAAATTTAAATCTTTACATGCTTGCAAATTCTGTCACTATTTAAATAGCTACCATTTTTGATTGTCTCGTTTATTAAGGGGAATTGAAAACATGTCAGATTGTGTAGTTAGTTAATAGGAAATATCTACGAGGATGGTACTTGAGTTAGTATCGCCCAGCAAGTGGAAGAGATGTGTTCGAATCGTACTGGGTTCAAGATTTTTCTAATAGGTATGTTTCATAGTTATTTATTTTTAATGAAGAATGCTACATTCTTAAATCTTGTAAAAAATAACTGAATTCAAAACTTGGTACTGTTCGGTTATACGGAATACAGCGGAAAACGCGTTTTGAAAATAGCCGATAAACTGGATTATTTGTTAGTTTGGGTTAGTTTAGGTTATGTTAGGTTGGGTTGGGTTAGGTTAGGTTAGGTTTGGTTAGGTTAACCTAACAAATAATCCAGTTTATCGGCTATTTTCAAAACGCGTTTTCCGATGTATTCCGTATAACCGAACAGTACCCAAAACTTTTGTTAGCACACGTCATTATAGTCCAAAGACATACATTACTAAACTATAAATTATTTTATGATAATATAATCAATATTATAAAATGAAATTCTACTATGTACCTAGAAAATGCTTTTTAAATTATCATAAATTTATATGCAAGTAACAATATTTATTGCCTGGCAATAGATAAGAATTACTTTACAGTTTCGTTCATATGGTGATCTTTATCAAGTATAAGTAAAGACTGTACTCTGAAATATTTATTAGTAGAAGCAAACAGCATATTAAATAATTTAGACACAATGATTGAATAGATTCACTTGACTCAATTGGCTGTCAACAGATTTCAATAATATACATATTGCAACAGTCGTTTATTAGGTTAGTAGGTTGGCAACAGTGCACTGCAATGTCTTCACAGCAAAATGTGCATGTGCAGACTTTTCAGTGCAAAAAAAATGTGCATGGATGACAAAATTGTAACACACTATTACGTATACGTGGAATAGGATTATCAATTAACAGAAAGAATTATTGTAAGACGTTTCACTAGTTGTCATGCCAGTGAAGGATACTTATCCAATGCATTTTTTATAGACATGGGAAAGATTTTCATTAATAAACAAACATATGAAATGACATGAAATTTAAATTAATATTGCCCACTTCATAGATTCAACATTTTAAAATCAGAAACATAAAACTAACGTAATTGTTAGTAGTTGAAAAATAAATAGGTATCCCTCATAAGCATATAATATTAATATATCGATGGTGTTTTATGTCCAGTTTTTGCATGTTTTGAGAAAATCAATTTAAAATCAAAGGCAGAATAGACAAATTATGTATTTGAATATATTATCTTCTCAAATATCCTATTTGGTCATTTAATATTTTTAGAGGACAAGGATATGTAAGACGAGGCATGCGTTTTTATGACATAATAACCAAAGATATTCAATCTTCTTGCTGTTAAATAAAACCTTTTGTGATTTTACTGTAAAAATCACTGAACCGAGTTCCAGTTTGACAAAAATTTAGAAGTGTGCTCTAATTTCAGAGTACATGTGTACGAAAATTCATCTCTATGGAACAAGGGTTTGTTCAATAGCCAATGCAATTTCGGAGGAATGAAGGCATATATATGGGAATCTTTTATAAAGGTATCCAGTCAAATGAATGTAGCTATATTGTATAATAATTATTATGTTATTGCATATAAGATCCTATAATATGTAAATATACCAATGAGTCACATGAAAATATTAGTAAACATGCCATTTTTTTTTATTATCAGTGACTAATGAGTATTTATTTACTGATAAAAAGCAATTTATTACCCATGAGTGATAAATGTACACTTATCTATATAATAATGATAATTTTCTCTAAAAAAATTATATAAGGTTGCATTTGGGCAGCGTGTCATCTCAAAATTGTCATTATGTGCGACAGGTTAATGAAAACATTCAAAGTTAATACTATACTAAAGGGTGGTTAAAATGTATCCACGCATACACACACAGGATTATAGTAGCAGGGTGTTAAGATGTTATGCATATTGAATGAAGATGAGTGTGAATCGTTCCCAAGTGTTGAAACTGTTGATGAATGTGTTTAAGATCCATTGCAGGTTTCATTATAGAATGATTGCAATAGATTCGTAATGTTGAAAGATTCACAAAAAAATACAGTGTAAATATACAATAATTAATAATATAATATTTTTAGTTGGTAGGTACCTAACTACTTGATATCCTGATACCTGATAGGTGAATTTCAAATACCTACATCAAAGTTGTTTTAAATATTTTTAATTGATAAAATAAAATGTTTTGTAGTAATTAATCGCAATAGTTGAACAACGTTTTGTTCCTTTGTTTAATTTAATTTTATATACGTAATGGTTTCCCACCAAGAATTGACATTAAATGTATAGTAGCCCTATTCCGGCAGTATGTGTTAAAATGTAATTTAGCACTTGCACGCGCACAAAATTTCCATGCTAATAATTAATAATGGGCGTAGTATGTATTTAAGTGCGAGCACATGTGCTAAATTTCGTGTTAACAGTAAACACGACACTGCTGGAATAGGCCTACATATTATACTGATATCACTTTTTAAAATCATACATCAGATTATATAAACGGTAAAAACAAAAAGCTAGCGGGTGAATATTTAGAATTATTCATGTTTTAGTGCTAATCGTTGATGGATGAATTAATGAAACACAAATGTATGCAAGTACTCAGACCATTAACATGATCGATTGAGACTATTTGATGAAAATTTAATTTAAATTCTAATTGGTAGGAGTTTTTACTATTTGGTGAGAATCAGTTTGGCTGACCCGAGTTTTGCCTTTTGGCATCTTCAGGCTTTGCACAGTGCGTGAAGATGTCGAAAGAAATGAAATAGTACATAATATAGATATTTCAAAAATTTTATATGTTCACTATAGATTATTATTTGTGTTTCATTGTGTTCTTTAATGTTAGAGTAAGAACTGCATAAGTCACAATGGAACGTCCCAAAATGTTTTTATTTTTGGTTAAATATCACACAGGTAGAAAGTAGTATAGGTAAAGCCAAGTAAACAGCGACAGCTGGTGTTACAGTTGGGATGGTGGTTAGTGTGAAGAAGAAGCACCCGAGAATCCTTACCGTAGCGGAACGCTGCAGACGGCACGCCAAGTCGCGAACCAGAAAAAAAGCCAACCAAAACACATCAGTCAATACAAAAAAAAAGAAAAAAAATACAGTATTAAATTAATCAACTAGGTCAATATGGTAAATCAATGTTATAAACCAAACTATGTCCACCCACAAATTAATTAAGTAATATTTTACAGAATAAAATTAAAAGTGAATAAAAATTAATTGTATATTTTTTAATCATTAATAAATTAGAAATGTATTATTTTGTAAATTAATATAGAATGGTAATTAGAGGGACAATGTTAAATTAACATAACTTAGGTGGAAGGAAATGGTATCTACTACTAATCAGTGATTGATTTAAAAAAATATATATAGTCATGAGGTAAACCTCATTAAGTGCAATAATAAACCATTGCACTTAATGAGTTTTGAAGCTGATACGGTGTAATACCCAAAATGCCCTGCTAATATTATAACCACCAATTATTCTACATCCCAGTGAAATAAGATTGATTTAAAAAATATATATCAACATTAGGTAAAACTTATTAAGTGCAATAATAACCCGATACAATGATAATATTATAATATACGCAAAACATCCTGCTTATTTTTTTTTGACCATGTCTGGTCATATTGGCCTCCACAGAGTGGGTTTGTAATTAAGTAAATATTAACTATAATTAAGATTTTTAATAACAGATTTTTGTTTTTACAAGAAATGGATGTCAGCCACTTGGTCAACCTATTAGATCAATACTCTGACTCAAACACAAATTGAAAAACAATATGTGTTTTTTTTCCAGAACCAGGATTCGAACCTGGGACCCACGACACTATAATCCGACGCTTGACCGGCTCGCCCATCGTGATCGTCCTGCTGATTATAACCACAACTTCTACAATCAGAGAAAGTTTAAACTTTTTTCTTGGAAACATTCACTTTGATAATTTATCAGAGGTTCAGGAGTTTTCCAATGACATATCGTGGTCATCTACTGAACCATCTTTTACACACATGGATATATATTATACGGTACGGAAGGAGAGGAAAGGACACAGTAATTGAGATTGTAGCGATGGGTACGTAATAAGTTAAATTGAAGGGGGGAAAACACGATATGAAATTTTACCTCACTCAAGAACTAAACTGGTTGAAAATCACTAATGTCTAAATAATAAAAATTGTAACATGTGATTTTGGACATTTGAAGAACATGCTCATAATTTCTGGACTAATAAGCGCGCCAACAAATCTATCCTAAAAAGTTCACAAGGAGACGTAACCTCGTATCTTTCAAAAGTACCTATAATATAATGGTGACAATAAATTTGGAGAAGCTGAGTAAAAGGAAGCCAACAAGAGTGCAGAAAATAATTGCGTATTATATTCGTAGTAGGTGTTAGTCAGACCCACTCCAGCCAAATGAATTCACAACCCTCAGCAATGAAGATAAACGATTCCGAAAAATATAACTATTACACACATAATAGTTAATGAATCATGAAGCATGATACATATTTTGGAGCAGATCTTGATCACCTATTTGAAACACGCGTTTTTTCAATCAAGGCAGAAGAAGCAAATCAGCTCATTCAAAATGCATGCTATCTGCATGAAGGCGACAACGAGAAAAGAGTTCTTTTATTTTTATATAAAGTCTCAGGCATGATTATTTTTAATCCGCAATAAAAAAAAACTTTACATAATATGTTAAGAGCAAAATTAATTAAAACTACTAAGAAGTAGATAGGAACTGATTAAAAATCCTCGTCTACTTTCTGTATAAAGTCGTAACGAATGTCGATTTATTTCATTCGACCGTGCGGCGGCGGCGCCCAATTGTCCTGGCGTTGTCTCATTCCCAAAATTTCGTTTTCAAATAACCCAGTATTCCTCTAGGTTATGAAATTAATTGAAATATAATCGAGTAATTTCAAAATCTGCAGGTAACGGAAAGTAACAGTGTATAATACGTTAAGTGCCAATATGCAATAATTCTAAATAAACTACCACTAAACGAACGGTGGACGAAAACAGAAATTCGTCCATTGTGTTGATTTTCAATAACACAGTATTCCTATAGGATCTACTACTGATACAGTGATTTTTATGAAATTATTCACGTGAAATATAATCCGAGAAAATTTAATACCTGGGGGGTAACGGAAAGTAATCCATTATTTCGAAATAATAGGTAACTTAAAATCCATTCGTTCCATGATCGCGTGCGGCGAGCATGCTACTTTGGTTTTATTTATTTTTTTGCTATCATAAAAAGATTATTTCACTTGATAAACCCAATTCGAACGGCCACTACGTAAGTGGAAGAGCTCGTTAGAAGAATTGATGGAGTATTGAATTATTGTACATATTATTCGGCTACCGAAGACAATTTTACTACACTACCATAGACAATAATTTTATTCTTATACGTATGTATATTAAAATATTTAGAATATAGCAACGAGTTTGAATAATATGATGATGTCGGTCGTTAGTCGATCCGACAGAGCCATTATCGTTGGACAATCTTTTTCTTCCGCTGTTGTGACGTGAATAGTAAATTGAAGAATACTCCTTGGTATTCTTATTTGTCACTAAACACTGGTAGGGTAAGTGTTAAGCCTTGTTCGGACTGTGCCAGTGATTTAGTAAAGTAGCGAGTGATTTGGTAAAAAACCGTGTCTGAACAAATTTAGTCGAGTAGTTTAGTAAAATGGTCAGTCAAGCCGATCCATTAGGCGGTAAACACATTGCTACAAGTTGCGGGTGCGAGAGGAGTTATTGTGGCGGTACGTAGATCATGGCCCCCACAAAGGGGGGGGGGGGGGTGACAGGGCTCTAGCCTTGGGGCCCGGGCTCACGAAGGGCCCGGCGAGTCGAGTCGACCAGATAAGTGATATAAACATACATCACAAATTCTCTGTAATAGTAAAAAAAAGTCGCCTGCGGTGCTATTTTCCTTCAATAATGTTATTATTTAAAATTATGTGGTTATATGATAAAATTTTTAATTAGGTACCTATGTATTAAAATATACAAAAAAAAACACTAAATATACACATTAATTTTAACGCGTACCTACACCATTTGGAAAACGCTACTGTAGAGCGTCACACTGCCTTTATCTTTAGCGATAGGTAGGGGGGCCCGCCAAAGATTCTAGCTTGGGGGCCCGCTTCAGGATGTGGGGCCATGGCGTAGGTACTAACGATTAGTAAATAGAATAAGTTTCTATTCACTCGCCCTCGTATTTTTATTAATGCTTATTATAGATCCACCAGTATAAGTTGTCAGTTGAGTGAGAGCGCCACAATATGCCACATTTGACATAAAATCATTCAATACTAAATACCATAACAAAAAACGTTTTTTTGCCTTCTGTAAAATTTGATATGTGTAGATTACGCCATTTTTCCTTTCCAAAGTCGATATAATTTTAATGCGTTTTTTGAAAATTGTACCGCGTATTTGTGAAAGATGGCAACACCGCAAGAACACGATATTCGCATTATCTTTCGGCAACCCAACTCCCGTGAATATCGAGACGTATTGTATTTCATTACAAAAAAAAAGAAGTTAATCCAAAGCCAGTGATGAAATTAGATCGGATATGCTGAGCGATAAGCAAATAATACGCAAGACAGCGGTAGCGATACGTACATATATATATGTAAGTAAAGTATACCACCGGATCAATTATTGTTATGCGATTGAGATTATGGAGGCACTGAATGAATTGTTCCGTTCGAATGTCGACTTTGAGTTTCCTTTCGAGAAAAGTCGAGAGTGGAACGAAACAAGTGGCAGCTTCCTCCGATTGTCTGTGTGTGTGTGTTCTGTGTTTTGTTTGATTGTGTTGTGCATCATTATTGCGATCGCGGTTGCATCATAGAGGCCGTCAGCTGCAACTACAGATTTGCATACAATTATTATTAAACGCTAATGACGACCCAGTCAGTGGTTGTGGAGCATTCCTAGTTATTGCATATGTTCACGATAGTATACTGACTGCTGACATTTCAGTATGTGCCTATATATTCACGGTTCTTTGAATTCTATTCCCGCAAGCCGAAACGCTGACTAAACCAAACTGTCTGGAACAATTAGGTATCGCTCCATGCTCGGTAACTTGAACTAATTTCAAATGAATCACAATATACGGCAAAAGTAACAAATAATTAGAAAACACAGTGTCGAATAAATGCATAAACAATTACAAGATAAAAAGAACTTTTTATATACCACGTCTTTAAATTTTCTGTTGGATCATATTATAAACTTGACAATTCTATGTATTAATAATTTAGGACAAATAAGGCAATTGTCAACAAATCATTTTTTTGCTATTTTGCAACAAACAAATATAGAATACTGAAATGTCATTTTGATTTCCATAGTAACACACGTATATATTAATAATAGTGGATTGGATTACGGATTTCTTCCGAAATACGGATAATAACGCACTTAGTATTAAGAATTTTGAAGGCAGTTCGATTTTCGAATCGAACTATTGTACTATTAACATGTTGTTGTATTGGTAACAAGTTTGATATTTTCTTTAACTACTGACAGCCCAAAAACAAAATGGTGGCTCTCCGGTTGTATCCGAATATATTATATGAAATAAATCATCAGGTAAAATACAAACATCAATATCAGTGGTTTATCATTCCACGTTTTGTTAGAGCCATACATAAATGGACATGGCTAAAAAAAGTAGATATTATAAAATGTTATACACATAATTACGCAAGAAATATTTAAAAATACCTATAAGAAAGATAGGTATACGACATTTTTAACCTTCCCTTTACGATGCTAATAAATTCCGTTCATTCCGGTGATGTCACCTTGGGTTACCATCAGTCTTGGCATCTTTTATCACAACATTATATGAAATTTTAGTATTCCAGCAAAAATTAGATATAGTACGCATTGGTGTCTGATGTAAATGTACAAAAATAAATTTAGCGTTTATTAAGTTTGTTAAACGAGTATTTATATACATTCTTACAGCCTACAAGAAGGCCAGTCGCAATAAATGCTTGATCGTACCATTCGTACCGCTTACATCCATATATATCTTTATCGTATATGGGTACTTTTAGATCTATCTCCTTTGTTTTTAATGGATTGCGATGCTCTATTTGCAATGTGCATTTATAATTTATTACATGTATCCACATATATCTACAAATTGCGTGTATTTACTGGATAACGCTATCGATTTTGAAAATAACATTTTGATTAGATGTAATATTGATGATTCTAGGAATAGCTAAAATATGAAGATAAAGGAGTGCATATTAACTGAAATATCTGTGATTTAACTGGCTTTGCAACCTAATGTAACATCCTAGTAGGTAACGGAAGTGTTATGACTCGTCAACATTTTACGAAAATGAAAACTGCCTTTTTATTACACACTAAATGAGACTAAGATTTTCGCAACTTTATAAATAAAAAGCATTGTAATGCAGATTTGCAAGTATTTTTAGATACATTATATATAATCCTCGTAATATATACGATTCAGGCAATATCCTAAAACTTCTTTGAGAAATAGAATAAATAAATAAAAATTTTATTCACTATCTGAACAAGTTTGAAATTTCAGCCAATTTACACCTAACCATCTTCTTTTTATAGAAGGAAAATTATTGCGTACTGCCACAAAATTCTATTCTGAAGACCACCGGCCGCCACTGACTAGCACTACCATTGGAACTTACAATTTAGTGCGACGACGGGCTAGATAATATATTACTGAAATGTCTTCGTGGAGTGCCTTGCTTTAAAAAGAGTTTTTTTAGAACCGCAATAGGTGGCATATTTTATAACTAGCATCGCACGACTTTTATTTAACGGCAATACCTTCTGGTCAGAATTATTTCAAGACTTATCGTTAATAATTCTGCTGAATGCTCACTATCCCTTGGCTATTGACCACTGCCTCTTCTCCATTTCATATTTCTCCAGTAATTTATTGCCAACTACTCGAATCTTGCCAGCGGACCGGCCGACAATATCGTGCCGCAGACAGCTAAGTACGTATCATTATTCATTCTCAATAAACATAACATCTCTCACATTGTAATGTTATGCACACTTCATGCTACGCTGCTGGGGGAAGTAGAGGGCCGGACGCGAAGAGTTTAGAATCCAAAAAGGATATGGAACCCCGTATAAGGAAGTTTGTTATTTATGGTATTGCATTTTAAGCTGTATATTTATGTGCCTGAAATTACTAATTTAAACTACCTACATAACCACAGTTTTAACATTACAAACAATAACAAGACAACTTCACACTTCTACTATGATATTCCACTATAATTTAAAATGCATCCAATAAGTTAATAATTATGTGTGTTTAAATTGCATCTATTGCCGAAATAAGTCTTGAATATTTAAATGCATCGGATTGGGTAATGCATAATTAAATTTGATATTTAATGCAACTCATATTATATTGCCGTATCAAAGCAGACATTTGAATGTATAGCTAATCTATATAGCTGTGGAACGATAGGTACTTCCTCGTCAATTTTATGTAGGAACTCAAATGCAATACATTGGCCATTGATTTTAATTAAATATATAAATCTAATTCAATACTGAATAAAAAAACATTATGCATTAGTACAAAAACACTGTTAGCATCAGACGTCTTCAGACAATTTAGTTAGTAATGTCATTTATAGCGCCTGTACATGTGCATGGGTTTACTGGCAGCAATAGTGAGTATTTTAAACTATCGTGACAATAACGGTTTACACGTAAAAGTGCTGACTATCTCTCCAATCCATTCTTTAAGAGTGAGCGAGACGCAATGTTGTCATTTTATGGTACTATTTCGTACTATTTGACAGGTGGAGAAAATCAGTCAACCTGAAAATTCGTTCGTAATTCGTTTTTTTGCCGGCAGGTTCGCCACTATCGTTCTACTGCGCAGGCGCAGATCGAAAAAATCCTACTGTCGCATGAAAATTCAGAAGCTTCCAAACTTTTTAGATTCATGCATGCAATCTTGTAACTGTAGGATAATAATGTTTACCCATATATTTTCTTGTTATGGCCGCGATAATACTGTCAACAGTAAATCCATGCACGTGTTAACGGGATATAACTCTTTTTTTTCGACCATGTCCGATCCTAATAAGATCATATTATGGTTTTTATTAACAGATTTTGTTTTTACGAGAAATGGGTGTCAGTCACTTGCTCAAGTCCAGGTCCATACCCTGACTCATACACAAATTGAAAAACAATATGTGTACTTGCCAGACCCAGGATTTGAACCTGGGACCCACGACGCTATAGGCCAACGTTTAAGCCGCGCGGCCAACGTGGTTGGTATAACTTTAATTGATAAAAAAGCAGATTGTCTTTTGATTGCTGGAATTTGAAGTACCTCAGATTAAACGTAAATATTAAAAATAATTCTCATGAATCATATACAGATTGTTAGCTTAGAAGCCAAAGCACTCACCCGGAAAGTGGAAGATGTGAGTTCGAGTCCCATTCGGTCCATTTTTTCTATAATAAAGAATCTAACATTCTTAAAACTTTGTCTACCTATATTCAGTATTGGAATTTTTTAAGATGAATACTCATGCGATGAACACTGAACAATATATTTCAAGCCAGAACGCAAGCCGCCATTTTGGTTTTGGGGCTGCCAATAGAGGAAGAAAATTATAAACTAGTTACCAATATACCACACGTACAATCTTTCGCTTCGAAAATAGAACTGCCTTCAAAATTCTTAATACAAAATTTGTAAGACGGCTACGAGATATTTCCACTTTGTTCAGTTCGACGATCTAGCAAGTTTTATAGAGGCGTATGTTGCCGCCTGGGTACCACTGCACGACTGCATTTGTCCAGCGGTTATCCACCCACCGAGCGATACATCCGAACCAATTCCATTTTAATAAGCTTTTGAATCCGACCGCGCACGCAACTATTCAGGTGTAGTCTGCCCTTGGTCAACTTCTAAGTAAACATTAGTGTAGAAATAACTAAATAATTTATTCGTCTGAATCGAGTTTAAGCCCTTTTCATGAATAATAAAAGTGACGAACCTTGTAATTTACTTATGATTTTCTAGAAAATCTAATGACTTTGTAACAAACAAGCTTGCGACTTCAACAGTTGTACAAAATTGTTCATTTTCACACATAAACAAAAAGTAAATAAGTGAATAAAATGATCATAAAAAAAAAAGACAATATGCTCAGGCTATACATATAGAGTGAATCGATACTGTAACTATAGTCTAAGATACCTTCTCTAGGATTCACTAAGAAATGGGGCAACGATTTTAAAACATTACGATGTTGTTTTAAATTGATTTTCTGCCACGTATAATTATGAGTCAATAGTGAATGATGAATAATTAATTGTTCAAATTAATGCCTGCAATTTTCATTGCGGACCAGTAAAAGGTTAATTTTATATTTAGTCAACAGTGAAGAGATATTCAACGTTGGAAAGCCGATCAAAGTAATCCTTGCAACTACTGTTTACGTACTCGATATAATAAGCAATTCAATTGCAATTCAAACGGAGATCTTGCAATAACAATAGTGACATCACTTTTGCATTCCATGCATCCTTATGTAATGAAATTCAATAAAACCTATTGTTTTGCATGTATATATTATTATTGTTCATAGATGCATTTGATTCAGTGATGCAATTTGCCATAACAATAATAAAACGAAGGTTAGCTCATCGATTAATGAACATGGATTATTTTATCATTTTGTCGTGATAGGTACAAGAAATTATATACATAATATTTTATGAATTGAACTGACGTTTACGTGTTAACTTGTCTAGGTCTTGCTGTTTTATGAGAGTTGCGTCGTGAAGATTATAAAACAATAATTACGTATGTTTAAATATTATATTATAATTATTACCGCCAACGAGTGGATCGATAGTGGATTTAATCTAGCATTGACAATCAGAAGATAAAACATCTCTTTTACAATCGACACATAAGTCCGAGCCTCAGAGTAATAATATAAAGAGAGTGGGTATTGTTCGGCAAAATGAAACCGCGTTTCTTGCTTATAACCTTAATTTTATTATTATTAACTTAACTATGGAACGTTATACCATCATGTTGCTTCTCAGTACGGCTACCAAATTTAAACACAAGTTAACCATATTTTCTACTACATTAACTTAAACTAATAACCATTAACTTTATATTTAACACAAAAACAATACATTTCAGCAACACGTGCTCGCAGTTGTTAAATGAATCATTCAAATCAATATTTACCGGCGACGCGTACAAAAAATATTTAATTCAGCCGTAGAATTTTATCTTACTCTAACTTTCGGAGATATAAGCGTGTCGAAAGTTTTCTCACTCGCACTTATGGTTCGTTTTTATTCAGGCCTTGATCCGGGCACATGGTGGAGGGCGATCATCCGCTATATTATAGCCGCATCGGTCGACGACGTCGGAATCTGGACGCTAAAGGGGTCATCCATATACGACGGAACGTCATAATGGGGAAGGGGGTCCTCAAAAAAAATGCCGGCGATAAGAGTTTCCTGGGCTGTGATGTTTTCACACGAGTCAATAAACTTATTTATAACTACACGACGATGATATTATGACTTATTGTCAAATGCAGAAAAGCTGCATACTTCGGCCTTTTATCCGCGATGAAAAATGAGACGCATTTAATAAATTTCGTTAAAAAATAGTTTCGCAATTTGACAATAAAATATAGGTGTGGGTAAAATTTCACGAAATAATATCCATCGCAAAGTCTCAGAAAGTTTGTATATGAACAACGCAACACTTTACTCACGTCTTTACTGAGAATCAATACCCATATCGATTTCGTTCAATTAATTATTACTGATTCTAGTTGCGAACAAAACCAGGTCGAAATGGCAGCTGAGAAAATACAAAATAAATGACAAGATGTCCCACACAATTATTATTAATGAAACGTTCTTTTCAGGATTATTATATCTTCACGTGTGTGGGAAGGTAAATGCCAATGTCAAAATATCGATCATATATTTATAAGGGAAGATGATAAAATTTTGGCTGAACTAGCAAACTCATAAAACATTTTGTTCAATAATAAATGACGGCCTTATCAAACTTGATAACTATTAGAAAAGGAGTCTTCAAAAATTGCGACCATTGCGACAGATGCTAAAAATAACATAATATTAGAGAATATCATCTAATTTAGAAAAAGGGGATAGTGGTAATTCAATTATAGTACCCACAGTGTAACTTGTCACATCGCAAAAACTAATATCATTGTCTCTTTCCCTGTAAAAAAAAAATAGGATATTATATTTTTTGAAACATTGAATTAAGCTAATGTCTGACACAAAAGGCACCGCAGGACCTAGCACAGTGGAGGCGGAGTATCGAGGAGAGGGCTCTATGTAGGCTGTAGGGTTTGTTGCGATATTTAATGAGCGAATCGAGCCGTGTATTTAGTAAAATTATTTACAATTCTATCCTGGAATCACTAGACGGCGACATTGCCAACCTAAAACCAAATATTGGGTGCGGTGGTTTTTTTTTTATTCATTTGTTTATAAACGCTCCATGGACCTTGGCATAATTTTTTAAAAACTGTATAATATTAAACAGTAAGGTATAAACCAAAGCACACTGCGAGAGGCCGCGCGAAGTGAGTGCCATCTAGGCTTCTTGCAGTGTGCTACGCCACTAATAAAATGTGTAAATAAAATCCGAAGAAGATCATGTGGACCTCTCGGGACAGTTAAAAATTTGATTTTTCATTACATCAGCATAATATGTTCGATCCCATGAGAATCATATGGGCCTCCATAGGGTGGAGATGGAAATTAACAGATTTTGTTTTTACGAGAAATGGATGTCGACCAATTATGTTCATAATATGGGACCAAACACATAGTGAAAACAAATTGTGAAGTAATCATAAATTTGTTGTAATGGTTACAATAAGTGCAATGTTTTAACAGAACCTCTCTTGGCTATGCTAAATTTTAGAGCGAGATAGACAGTTTTGACTGTTTAGACGGCTAACTTATTGTAATTGTCTTATTGTAACTGTCATCTATTGTAACAGTCTTGTGTATAGAACAGATAAGCAGAAGCAGATAGAAAAAGGTTAAAACTGAGAGGAGTGGAAGGCGCCAAAGAAGCCTTTCGTACTGCAGTAGATCATCCCCGGGTGATGACTGTGTTGACATGCAGTTAATTGTTAATATGACAAACATATTTTTTGTTGATGAATATGTTTCCACGCGAGACGCGATTGCCGACGCCTGGGTGAGTAAGGACACCTGTCGCCTGACAAATGACCCACATCGCGCACCCCGCCTCCCATTCACATACCGCCGAGAAATTACTCGACGGCGGACGATGATATCGAGTCCAAAAGCGAGTGCATCAAAGTGGCACAACGTGTTCCGTTCTGACCCAAAAAGATTACCGCATCGAGCGCACGGTATTTTTTCTTATCGGGAGAGTCAAAGTTTCAGAAGTCCCGAACAGAGTTCACTAAATAATGAATTGATAATTAATAGCTATTCGTGTTTAGTTTAACTTTTCATTCGTAGATTTGTAAGAAATGATTATACTTGTGACCCAACATAATGCTGCATCGGTGAAGGATGTGAATCAGTTTATTATTATTTTATAAATCTAGTTATCCAGTGGTAACAGGGGTTACAGACCTACAAACTTATCTGTAGAATGGCCAAAAATGGAACTACGAACTACGAGGGTGGGTCAATAAGTCCTTAGAAAAGCCGACAGGTGGCGCGACTAGTACTGTAAGCGGTTTGTTTTCATGCAGCGGCACTACCGATTCAGTATGCTGCGAAGTTTCAATCAGATTGGTCGGGTTGTTGTGTGTTTCTCGTACATTTAAAAAAAAAATTGCTTGTGGAAAATGGAAAAATGGAAAATAGAGAAAATTGAGTTTAGAGCTGTTATTAAACATTTTAATATAAAAGGGTTAACAGCAAAGGAAATAAAAAATGAGTTGGATTTAGTTCACGGCATATCTGCTCCTTCACTTGCAACTATTTATAACTGGTTAAATGAATTTAAACGTGGTCGTACATCAACAAAGGATGAACCACGCTCAGGACGTCCTGTAGAGGTGACTACACCAGAAATGATCAATAAAATCCACGATATGGTGTTAAGTGACCGAAGATTAAAGTTGAGTGAGATAATTGAGGTTACAGGGATCTCAAAAGGTAGCGTCATTTCTATTTTACATGACAAATTGGGCATGAAAAAAATTTCTGCAAGATGGGTGCCGCGTTTGCTCACAGTCGACAATAAACACAATAGGGTGGTGGCCTCTAAAGCCCTGTTGTCGCTCATGCAACGCAATCCGGATGAATTTTTTCGTCGCTTTGTGACTGTAGATGAAACATGGATACACCACTATACTCCCGAGACGAAAGAACAGTCAAAGCAGTGGATTGCGAAAGGCGAACCATGTCCAAAGAAGGCGAAAACCGTAAAATCAGCTGGTAAGGTTATGGCTACTGTATTTTGGGATGCACGTGGAATTATTTTCGTTGACTATTTGGAAAAAGGAAAAACAATAACAGGGGATTATTATGCATCTTTATTGGACCAGCTAAAAAACAAAATTGAAGAAAAACGGCCTCATTTAAACAGGAAAAAAATCCTCTTTCATCAGGACAATACCCGTGTTCACACATGTTTACGATCAATGGCTAAAATTGAAGAATTGAAGTTCGAATTGGTCGACCACCCACCGTATTCGCCAGAGTTAGCCCCCAGTGACTTTTTCCTTTTCCCAAACTTAAAAAAATGGCTAAGTGGACAACGTTTTTTTTCAAATGAAGAAGTCATCGATCGGACAAATGCTTATTTTGAGGACCTTCCGAAAACTTATTTTTCTGACGGTTTAAAAAAAATTGAGAAACGTCTAACCAAGTGTATTGAGCTCCAAGGAGATTATGTTGAGAAATAAAAAAAAAATACAAAAATAAAAACTGTTTTAATGCTTTTTTCTAAGGAATTATTGACCCACCCTCGTACCATAGGACGCTATTTTGAAAATTTCATTCGAATGTCAGATTTTGTCTAGTTACGAGTCTTGATTGGGTAGTTTTCGACAGTGGCTCCCCCATCCCATCATCCCATTCTTCAGATAAGTTTGTAGGTCTGTACATGTAAATTGTAGGTACGTACAGCATTTCACCGCAGCACAGTTCGCCGTGAGCTTTCTTATCGGAAAGAGATGACCGTATACTATACGGTCTCCAATTTTATTAGATCCAATATGAACATTAATTCAATTTTCATAGCAGATTTTGGCAAAATTCATGAATTCAAGACTGAAAACCTAACGTAACCTAACATAACAAATAATCCAGTATATCGGCTATTTTCAAAATTTGTGTGCTGCTGGATTCCTGTAAACCGAGAAGAACCGTGTTTTATTTAGACATGAATTTTATGTCAGTAATTACTATACGACTCAAAGAGGTTGGACGGTCTTTAATATACGGCCATATATTTACGACACAACATACTGCATACATACAAGTTTCCGGACACAGTAACAGAGAGGTAGAAAACATAAGGAACATAGACTATAGGCCACTGGATCGACAGAACAGTTAAGTATTCCGAAAGTACGTGGCAACGCAACACACAAAACGGAGGGAAGTGGAATTTGTTTGCAGAGTCTTCATCGAGCAGATGATTGATTCAGGCTGATAATAATACTGTGCCCATTGTAGCGATATTCATCCCGCTTGATGTGGTTCACTGATTAATAGTTTGGAGATGGAAAGAAGGAAATGATGAACTGTTTCAGCAAATTCTGAAGGTTGCAGACGGATTCGAAGCAGTTATGATTATATCGTCATCGATCAACTAAACGCCAGATCAACGATATTATAATGCATTGAGTTTTTCACCTATATTTATGGTAATAAACAAAAAATGGTATGTTGAATTAATATCTGTACCCGAGAAGCATACGGATGCAAGTCCAAAATTTGAAGAAATGAGTTAATGATGACAACTTATAGTTAATGATCATGTTTATCAGTGGCAGAGAGATGCAAGTCCTATCTTAAAGAATAAAGGATTTTCAATGATGTATACGGATGCAACAGCCATAACTCATTAGAAGCAGAAGGGTGTACATGGACTTGCATCCTTATGCATCAGTAAAATCAGTTGCATTCCGACTCAAGTCCAATGTACATCCGTCTGCTTCTATGGTAACTGTCTATGCTTTTGACTTACGCATCATTATTGATCATTATATTCTTGTTTCTTCTCAAAGAGGAAACGCTATAGGTACAAAGCATGTCCCAGGTTGAGTACATTTTTCATTTATAAATTTTGGAAAAAAACGATGTTGCCATATGTACTTAGATCTTTATACTGTTTTATCCGTAGCACGTACAATTTTCAATCCATACAATACTAAAAATATTCTTATTTATGTACAAAATATTCTGACTGAAATTTAATTGCCTTCAACGTCGAAGAAATCCCCGGATCAAAATTCAGCAAGGTTTACATTAGTTGATCCAATATATGACCCTGACTCTGACAAAGATCCTGAATAGACCATCAATAGCTCTACCAAGTCGGACAATAAACACTTTATTATTCCCCCGGTTCATTTAGAAGAAATCCCCACCCCCATTCGTTAAGAAGAGACTGACAATCTAATTTTGGAAGAATCATCAGCTCAAAAGAAATCAGTTGGGAGAAAACTTGTGATTAATCAGGCTAAATAGAAAAGACAGCGGGCAAAAACCAAACACCTTACAGGAGTTCAATACAAGTCTGCTGTTAGCAGTAAGTGGATACCGGCCAAAGCATTGAAAAGTAGATGCAATCAGCGTTGTCAGAGAGACTGTAATTTGATAACAAACCAACAAAGAATTGATGTACACGAGAGGTTTTGGAAAACGGAAAGTTGGGATTTACGTCGTCAACTTATTGTATCATTGATAGATATTGAAATCATTGAACGATTACGGCCAAGGAATAATTTAAAGCCGTTTATCAGAAAATACACAAAGTGTTATTTTCTGGCTGTAGGGATGAATCAAAATAAGATAAGAGTATGCAAGACAATGTTTCTCAATACTTTTAATCTCAGTGACAAATTAGTCACCCTCGCAATAAATAAAAACCTTCAGTGCGCGGGCTCGGTTCTGCCTCCAGATGGTAGGGGTCGGCATCCCCCAGCAAATAAACTGGATGATAATATTATCAAATCTTTAGTCAGTCATATTATATAATTTCCCAAAAATATCTGGGCACTCATTTGAATGTAAGCGTGATTTGAATTTAACCAACTGTACACAGAAATGCATCTTGAAAATCATGCAAAAGAATGGCTCTACTGCAAAAATTTTAATGAAAAATTCAACTTGAGTTTTCAACCACCAAGTAACGATACCTGTGATGTCTGTGACCAATTTGTCATAAATTAAAAAATGCAAACGAGACGGACAAACCAAAGCTCGAGGAAGAAAAAAATTAACATATCAACGAAGCAAAATTACGATACGATTTGAAAAAGTTTCGAGCAAAGACTACATCTTCTGAAGTCATATTAATAGTTGATATGCAGAAATGTCTTCCCTGTCCGTTTTTTACAAATGCCCAATCACTTTATTTAAAAAAAAATGTGGGTTTTGAACAAAACCATTCTTGACAGCACAAATGAAAAGGCATATTGCTGTATGTGGAATGAGACAGTTGGTGCCAGGGAGGCAAATTAAGTGGCGTCTTGTATCCTTAAATGGATATATGATGCCATGGGAGATGATGTGGAAGAAATAACTATCTGGTCTGATAGCTGAATATGGCATCACTTTATACTGGTTCCCAATCACATTTTGTCGTACGAAAAAAGAATGTTGATGGTGAGGATTTCCTATTATCCACGGTGGTCTAGCTGCGAGCTGACGATAATATGCCGGGAGTATTATTATACAAAAACACTTTTCAGCAAAGTTGTTTCAAACAAGTTGCCGTAAGAAGAAAAAAGAGAGATGTTTTGACTACTCCAAGTGTAATATGTGAAGTGAATAACACCGCTTAGTTTGCAGATCTGCAAAAAATGTAGCAGTGGATTCCAGAACCACTGCACTTTTTTTTACAAAAACTTAGCTCACAAAAATAATATGCCGGAGTATCCTCAATCGGGTGATGAAGAAATGATTGATGATTGAAAGTTAAATAATTGTTTATGTAGCACTGTAATTTTTTGATTTCTTAATGTTAATAAAAAAACTTTATAATTGCATCGGAGTTCTTAATAAACTATAATGAATGCTTTCTAACTTTTCATTAACATAACAGTATTATACACACATTGATCCTGTAGGTCAGTGCTCCGCAACCGTTGTAACGCGGCACACTAGTGTGAGACGTAGCTGGCTGTGCCCCGGCACATTTTTCCGGTAGAAGAAAAAATCAAATGTTGTCTATAATATAAAATACTTTGTGCAAACGCAGACGCAGATAAGCAGAAATATTTTTTTTTGTAGAGTATGTAATCGAAAAAATATTTATTTTTAAGCACCTTTATTTTCTACCTCTAAATGTATTCATCTTTTTGGTATCTGGATCGGCACCCAAGAATTCTTCGCACCAAATAATCGTAAAATGGTTAAACAACTACTACTAACAGTCATGTACTGCCAGTCAATTCAGCCAAATTTTCAATTTCATTTCCAAGCATAAGGACTCAAGTCCACTGAAGTCAATACCTATATTTTTAAATATTTTTTTTCTATGTCTTCTACATATAAAAAATCAAAAAAAAAACACAATTCTTATTCAAAATTAATTGATTTTCATAACTTATTTTTTTTATCAATCTGTATAAATATTTTTAAAAGTTATAAGAGCTTAACATAAAATAAAATAGTTTTTTGGCTCTCCTGAACATTTCATGTTTTGGACTTGCATCCGTATGCTTCTCGGGTACAGATATAATATGTAGGTTTTATCGTAATTACGAGGGACATCCGGTCAAAATGTGTTGTATCTAGCTTTAATAAAATTGGAGATGGCCCAAAAGTCAATTGCTTGCTTCTTTAGTGCTGTTGTCTTGACAATGTGATTATGTTTGAATATCACTATACTATTGCCGACCACTGCCGCCATAATATGAATCAATGAATTAAAAAAATTTAGCTTTTACTAAACTCGTTGCCACTACTAAGTTTACTAAGCACTTACTAATAGTATTAATTTATACAAATACAAAGGTTGACTATTAATTGAGCCGTTGCCCGGAATAATGTTGTATCCAACAAAACTGTCAATGTTGAGTTATTGATGGAATAATGTTGGGTATGTTATTATGCATCTTTTAAGGTAAGTATTGTGGTCGGGAAACAATATTTAAGCTTGTGGCAGCATTTTAAAGTTATTGGTTTATGGAAGAACGTTGTCTATGCAGTTGTCAAAATGGCGTCGCCGTCCGTCAATATCACGGAGCGTGGCTTAATTCATGTAAATAAAGGAAGAAAACGGACATCCAATGTTTTAAACTGGAGAGATAATAAAGCCAAGAAGTTGAAGGATGCAGGAAAAGAATATTTATCCAGAAAAAATATTATTAAACCTGCAATTGAGCCACCGAAACAGGTTTGTGGAATAATGTTGTATACGATTTGACAGTTCTATTGATGTCACGAATAAAATTACTATGTTCGACATATTATTCCTCGTCGAACGTTAATCGATTGTATTCAAATGATTTATCCATATTGTTATTTGATAATAATGCTTGCATTATATTACTCTTTATATTGTTACTTAATATAATACCTTTTCAAATTTTTTAATCGTTTCTTTCTATTTTTCGCAGGGTCGCGTTTGTGCCGAAAAATGTTTGAATCGCGGATGTGTTCTCGATTTTAACATTAAGACAGAAATACAATCAGCATTCAGGTTGCTAAATCATAATGGACAGAGTCATTATCTCGTCTCATGTATCGAGAAATTGAATGTCGGACGCCGTATTCAGAGAGCAGACGAAGATAGTGCTAATTATGATAATCACTCACCGATTGACTTATGCTTTGTGACCGTGAATTTGCTTTAATAGAGCAAAGGAAACGGGTTTCGAAGGTAATGGTGCCGGATCAGTGGAATCAGGTTATTAAAGAAAGCCGTCCAAACAACCCATTTCATATACAGAATATGGATCGCATTGACTTTAAAAATTTCACAGATGTTGAAAATGCAATGCAGAGACCAACAAAAATGAAGATCACTGGTGCCATTTGGCTTCAGCTCTCTGCTGATGATCCCACGACAATCAGAGCTCGAACCTCCCACAATGAACTGGAATCATGGACATCATACAGTCTTCTACCACCTCTTCGTGGAGGACGGGGAAGATTGGCTAACGTACGGAGAAATTTCATGCAGTTAGGGAGCTTGGAACTCACTCCAATGTACTCCAATCCGCTGCCAATCAAGGCTGCTAAGCTCATTATTCCATTAATTCACTATATTTTTTTGTAATAAATTCAAATTTAATTGTCTTTCTTCACACTTTATATTTTAAAACTCTTAATAATTGTTTGTTTATTGTATTTCAAATATAAAATGTAAAAAAACATAACTGATTTAGTTTTTTCCATTTTTCTCAAAACAAGAATATTGTTGGATACAACGTTATTCCGGGCAACGGCTCAATTAATAATTCATATAATTTAATCCTAAAATGAAATTTGAATTAATCTTTATTTGTTTTTAAAGACTTAATTATTTTGGCAAGTGATATGTATAATATATGTTGATGATGCATTGACAGTACCTAAACTTAACATCTCGGATTGCCTTCTGGACCCTCCAATCATAGTAAAGAGTACTACAGCTTTTCGACTGTCTTCTTATTAACAATATTGAGATAAAAATGAAACAAAAGTTAATGATTGTAGGGATAACTAAATAATACGAACGTCTCCTGGGACAGTAATCCTGAAATGGATGGATCAGATCAATTGAACGGGTAATGGAATTGATTTGAGTCGTACCTGGTCGGGACTTAGCGATGTGTCTCCGGCGGCGTTCCTCTCCTGGTTGGCTGCAGACCGCTGCTGCTTGCAGGCTGTGTGGTACTCCGCCCGCGCCCTCTCCACTCGTCCGAGGAGTTTGCACCACGGCTTTTGCGCTTTCTTGAACGCGTCCTCCATTTCTTTGCGCTCTTTTATTTGGATCATTGACTGCAAAAAAAAAATTACACTATGAGAACTTAATAACAGCTACAAGACATAAATCATCAAACCATCAATGTTAAAAAAACAGCGAAAATCGCAGAATTTTAGGTACATTATTTGCACTTCGAAAGTCTACTACACAACTCTTGTTCTGCTTCGGTTAGGTACGATTGGTGTTGATTAGTGTATCATAAAGTGGCGATACCACCCAGGGTGGGTTACACGTAAATTGTACGTAAAACATCTCACCGTGGCACAGTCTGCCGTGAGCGTTCTTATCGGAAAGAGATGACCGTGAACATTTATTCAATTTTCATTGATAATTTTAGCAAAATTCATGAATTCAAGAATGAAAACCTAACCTAACCAATAATCCAGTATATCGGCTATTTTCACAATTTTTTTACTGCTGGCTTCTTGTAAAGTGGAAACCGACAAGAACCGTCTTTTATTTAGGTCTTTAATATACGGTCATATATTTATTTCACGGCGAACTGCATAATTACACGTTTCCGAACACGCCCAGGGTGCTGGAGCAATCCAGGGAAGCGGCAGTAGCTTTGGAAGCTATGGTGGGGAGGGACTTGAATATAAATAAGAGGGCAGTGGAAGCAAAAATAAACACAAGATAATTTTGAAAAAAAATTTGTAGGTACATGTTTCATCTGTTGTGTACGAAGTGATTATTATATTTTCCATTGAAAGTACCTACACGATTGCAGATAATTAAATGCAGAACTTAAAAATGGTACTGACAAAAATAGAGCCAAACATTAATAAATTGGTAACAGCATAAGTTCGTGCTCCTCATTAGGATTATTTTTTGCGTGTTTAATGCGAATGTAACAAAGGTTAATTCTAATAAATAATATTATAATTTAAATAGCAGGCCTATTTACAACATCTTTCATTACTATGTTCCTTATGTAGAATTAATAAATACCTAATACCTATAATTTACCGCTTGAAAAAAGTAGATGGGGGCGTTGAATATGTTTCTTTCTGAAAAGGGCGCAGAAAGCAAAATAAGTTTGGGGATCTCTGGTGAACATTAAACATACTGTAGAGGTAAAAATACTAGTGTATTTATACTGATATCGGGCACCTGCTATCATAAGAGGCGTACTTGGTATAAAGTTGAGGATGATACTGCCCACTGAATAAAATTATTTTAATTCATTAAACAGACTGACATGGTCTCATTATAAAGAGTGAATTAATTCTAGCTTCTGCTTTTGATTATTATTACTTGAAATTATTGCCATTTTACAAGTGGCCTATCAATCGAAATGAGAGAAAAATGTAGGACTGGGCTTCTAGAATCTAGACCTCAGAAATGAAAATGGTAACCATATAATATTAGAGCCCTATGCAGAATCCAAGATTTCGATCTTAAGGATAAGTTGGCGAAAATAATGACTTAACTATAGACTATACCGAGTATAGAGTTAAGGAATCCTTAACCATAGACTACTTTTGTAATGAACACGCCCCCTTCTGTATTACCATTTACCACTGACAGCTGCTGTCAAAATAAATTCGCGTGTCTATAAAACAGTCCATACACTCAAATTTATTTAACAATGTATCTCAATATGGATATTGATAGTGTTAATTCATTTGGCATGTACTTGCAGAATATTATTTTACCTTTTAACGCCAGCCCGCAGAAATACAAGATGCCAGATGATAGAATGACACTTGACGCTAGTGTCACCATGTTAAAAAAATATCTTGCGGTGCCTGTGGAATCACGTATAATGACTTATAACGGAAACATAAGAGTATTATAATTAAATATTAATATGTATTTATAGTTATAGTTATTGCATTTATAAAGTACAGTTGTCATATTTTTGTCATCGTTTAACAATTATAAAATAATTTATCTAAACTATAGGAAAGAGAATTTTTAAATATGGTATTATTTTCAATAGAAAAAACGAACGAAGCTTTAAGACGAGGTGAACCATAGACAATATCGTCTCTGTTCTGGCAGAACACACTAACTGGAGAATACTAGTTTTGAAAAATTTGACTTTGAAGTTGTTAAAATGTTTGAAATGGTCTATCATGTGAGTTTATTAAGTAATCGTAAAAACGATGACTTTAAAATAAAGACTGTTTATTTATTAACAAGGTTTCCAGACGGTAAAGTTTGAAATAAGGAACATTTTGGTATAACTAACTCAATATTTCATTTTTTCGAATTAGTGTCTTCTGCCAGAACAGTGACGATATGATCTTAACTAAGGACAATGTTAGTGTTTTCTGCTAAGGAAATTTTAGTTATGACACATGTTTCTGCATTCCGCTCTTATTATGTACTAATTAATCGACATCTACAACATCCTGATATGAGGTAGGGAGCTGTCAGTGAAAATTATTTTTTAAGTAAGTAGGTACCTAATTAAATACTGCAGCGATATATTTTGTAATTGCAATTCAATCGTCTATTGAGGAATTAAAAAATATAGTGACTTTATAATAATAATGAAAATATATAATTGTATAGAGAGAAATAACATCAATTATTCACTTTAACTTTACCATAAAATTTGATTATTTCCTTTTATTTTGAGTTCAAAAACAACACTTTTTTCATTACTACTTATATTAAATTAAGGATCTACTATTGATTCCATACAAATGAAATACAGTAAATAAGATGTAATAGGTACCTATGTAGTACCGATATATCTAGATAATATAGTTTTTTTTTTATATAAAGTAACTTTGAAACCATTTTACGAATGTAGTATTATTGAGTGTGGGTTCGATCCAGCGTCTGATAAAATTTCTTTTGTTCAATGTGTGTTTAATTCAGAGCGTTTGAGCGAAAACCAAAAAAAAATCCGCTTAGGAATGAAAATTGTATTTGACTCTTTTACATCGTGCCATAGTGACATGAACGCTAAATCCTAGTCATAATATGCATACAAACAAATAATACAATCGTTTGTAAACTTTTGCCGCGTCCACAACTGGAAACATTGCATGAAATTAAATGCAGTATGGACAGCCCACATCGTACACATTTGCGTGCTGTAATCAAAACCATATTCCACGAGACCTCGGGTCGCTACTTCCGATGAAAAAGTAAAAAATCATCCAAACAGCATTATCGCATGTTTGTAAATATATTTGTAGGTACATGTTCCATCCCCGACTTAATGCAAAAAAAAGTGTGAATGTTTATTATTTTTTTATGGTATGTCTGTCCGTCTAAACTAATAATATAATTAGGTACGAGGGTGGGTCAATAATTCCTTAGAAAAAAGCATTAAAACAGTTTTTATTTTTGTATTTTTTTTTATTTCTCAACATAATCTCCTTGGAGCTCAATACACTTGGTTAGACGTTTCTCAATTTTTTTTAAACCGTCAGAAAAATAAGTTTTCGGAAGGTCCTCAAAATAAGCATTTGTCCGATCGATGACTTCTTCATTTGAAAAAAAACGTTGTCCACTTAGCCATTTTTTTAAGTTTGGGAAAAGGAAAAAGTCACTGGGGGCTAAATCTGGCGAATACGGTGGGTGGTCGACCAATTCGAACTTCAATTCTTCAATTTTAGCCATTGATCGTAAACATGTGTGAACACGGGCATTGTCCTGATGAAAGAGGATTTTTTTCCTGTTTAAATGAGGCCGTTTTTCTTCAATTTCGTTTTTTAGCTGGTCCAATAAATATGCATAATAATCCCCTGTTATTGTTTTTCCTTTTTCCAAATAGTCAACGAAAATAATTCCACGTGCATCCCAAAATACAGTAGCCATAACCTTACCAGCTGATTTTACGGTTTTCGCCTTCTTTGGACATGGTTCGCCTTTCGCAATCCACTGCTTTGACTGTTCTTTCGTCTCGGGAGTATAGTGGTGTATCCATGTTTCATCTACAGTCACAAAGCGACGAAAAAATTCATCCGGATTGCGTTGCATGAGCGACAACAGGGCTTTAGAGGCCACCACCCTATTGCGTTTATTGTCGACTGTGAGCAAACGCGGCACCCATCTTGCAGAAACTTTTTTCATGCCCAATTTGTCATGTAAAATAGAAATGACGCTACCTTTTGAGATCCCTGTAACCTCAATTATCTCACTCAACTTTAATCTTCGGTCACTTAACACCATATCGTGGATTTTATTGATCATTTCTGGTGTAGTCACCTCTACAGGACGTCCTGAGCGTGGTTCATCCTTTGTTGATGTACGACCACGTTTAAATTCATTTAACCAGTTATAGTTGCAAGTGAAGAAGCAGATATGCCGTGAACTAAATCCAACTCATTTTTTATTTCCTTTGCTGTTAACCCTTTTATATTAAAATGTTTAATAACAGCTCTAAACTCAATTTTCTCCATTTTTGTAAACAAGCAAATTTTTTTTTTAAATGTACGAAAATAAAAAACAACAACCCGACCAATCTGATTGAAACTTCGCAGCATACTGAATCGGTAGTGCCGCTGCATGAAAACAAACCGCTTACAGTACTAGTCGCGCCACCTGTCGGCTTTTCTAAGGACTTATTGACCCACCCTCGTAGATACCAAGTTGACATAACTAATATACATAGTATATATTATATTTTTTTTAAAAAAAGAGGAAAACAGTAGATAAAATTATGCGATGCGAAATTATTAATTATTTTTATTAATGTAATTGTGCATACATCAATGACATTATTAATGGACGACGCACTCAATGCAGTAGCTAGCAAGTAAATTCGCGCATTCGCATGTATAGGTAGACGTCACGCAATTTCCATTATGCCATATCAGGCACCGGGAATTTATAGCAATATGACCTTTATTGTAATGGCGTTAGAGCAGTGTTTCTAATGTCAATGTTCATTTGAGCGAACCCGTTCGAACCGAACCATTCGGCAGACCCAACAAAAAGCATCAGGAATTTATAGCAATATCACTTTTATTGTAATGGCGTTAGAACAGATTATGCCATTCGGCAGACCCGACAATAAAGTGAGTGTCATTTTTTCCCCGGATGATTCGTCCATATTAATGTCATTGGCATACATAATTTGGAAAAAAATATTTAAAAAAAATGATTTTTTCTAATGTGTATGTTTCCGAGGTCTTTCACAAATTATGTATGTGCCATGTAGTGAACTGAACAAGAAGAGTTAGCAGGACAACGGTACCTGCCTGCATATTGGATAGGTACATAATATACAATTATATTATATAGAATAGTAGCGGTCGCGGTCATCCAATTATGACGAGCGGCGGGCGGTAACGGGCAGCTGAGGAGGCGCGTTCCTGTACAAATTGGGCAATCAAATCGGCTCGGAGGTCGGACAGTTGGCTCTCACTGCCAAACGATGATTTGTGGACGAGACGACCGATAAAAATGACGAATGACGATACAACCGAGAGGGCCACGCAGGGCCGAATTTGTGTTACGTCACGTTGGACGTTGGGTTTTTTTTAAACTAGTGAATCTCTCGACTCGACGTCCCTAGGCAGTGCTGCCCTTAGATAGACATACTATAATGCAGTGACGAAGGGTGGAAGTAGGCTGTTAAGATCCGCCATAAATAGTGCACACTAAATTTGGTCAGTCATACGTATTTGTTTTCATTGACATAATAATACAATTTACAGATGGTGTTGGTTAGTTTTTAAAATTCAATTAAACCCTGCGAAAACCAAGCAAGTATAATAATAATGGTATAAAAAAAATACTCGTCTATCTATAAAATATCTAAAATTATGTAATTAAATCATTATATAACTTTGGATATTTTATGGATAGAATAATATTGTTTATCAATTATAGTTTGGTTTAGGCAGGGCTTCAACAAATTAACTAACACCGTGTAATAATGTATTGCTGAAACAACGAAAACAAATAATTATGAATGAAAAATTGTGCACAATTTTGTCAGATAGACCAAAGTGCAACAAAACTATTATGGTGTGGTATAGGCAGGGTTTAATTGATTTTTAAAAACTAACCAATACCATCATCTGTAAATAATTGCAGTTTTAGTTCAATTAAAACAAATACGTATGACTAACAAAGTTTAATGTGCACTATTTATGTCAGATTTTCAAAGCCTACCTCCACCCTCCGCCACTGATAGAATGCCGTCCCCTTTCAAGTTTAGTATCAAATTGTATGTGAAAGCTAAAAACTAAACTTAAACAAATGAACACTATCGAATGTATAACCGATAGGCCAAGCGCATTCAAAGACCACTCGCGGATGCGTAGCAGTAATTCGTAGATGAGCACCCGTGGTTATAGCTGCAGGCCAGGTGCTCATCGCTAGACTCAAAATGCGGAGTGTATGGGTATGGGGTATGCACCCGGAAAAGTGTGCTGGTCTGCGGGGTAAGTGCGGAAATCAGTGGCACCTGTTAGATTTTGTTAACCCTGCCCCCTACCGCCACCTTAAAAAATCAATAATAAATTACTATAAATTAATATGTAAAAACCAATCTCAATTATAATTATATGAAACTTGTACTCGTTTATTCATCATTACCTAAATTATTAAACTTATTACAATTTTGACGAATAAGCTTTGATATAGAATTAATGTGGTAATCATTTTATGATTAACCCTTTTCGAAATAGAAGTTACGAGAAAGTCAGATTACTCTTCAGAAATGTCAGAGTAGGGTAAGTTAGTAAGGGTTGTGAAAGGCGAGTGTTGAAGAATGTTTGAAACATTTTAACAGCGACTGTAAGTATTTATTACTGCCAAAATGTTGAAATTGTAGTTACCAACTTCTGTTTCTACGATCCAGTTTGGAACTTACATTTAATTACTCAGTAAAATATAATGAAACATTTACTACATAGAATATAATTCTTAATTGTTAGGTGTAGGTGTAGCAAATGGAAAGTTCAGAGTTCAAATCTCAGCAACATAATTAATGGTTAATATTTTCCAATAATTAATGATGGTTATGTCACGCATTACGCCATGGTGGTCATAGGTAGGTAGTAACTAGGTAGGTACGTATTATAAGGTCACCACGCAAACTAGTATGACAACAATGACAACTAGAAAAAATCTTTTCGAAAGAAATATTGATTAAATCCAGGGAACTGAAATACGTAACGGGTGCCGAAAAACAGGCAACCGATCTTGAGTGTGGAAGAATTGAAGGTGGAATAATTAACTTAAACACGTGTTAAGAATACGCTTGTTTTTCGTTCTGACAAGTGCTCTCGGTTTATGCACTGACGCTCATTCAATATTGGTGTATTTGAAGGTTGCAACACACACAATTGCACGTCTATAATCTGTGGTACATTTTTGTAGGACACTCACACATTCAAAACCATGCGTCAAAATGTAATGTATTTGGGGTATGTATAACCTATCGGAATTCTATTTATTAATCTGTTCTGTGATTAATACCCTTCTGTACTAAATTTTGAATCAAAACAAATCAAACATTTCTGTGTATTGTTTGATCTCGTGGATGTTCAGCGTATTTTTTACTGTCGTTCATTTTTTTATGTTTGTGTTGTCATTTTTTTTTAAACCGTGTGATGTTTTGTTAGTACAGTAGAAACTCGAATATAACGGACTAATGGGGATGAGGGGGTTTCCGTTAAAGCCGAAAGTCCGTTATATAAAAACACAAACAAAATCCAGTTTATTCTTCTTCGGATGATAATATATCCAGACACACCCGTTGTGTAGTAGCGTTACGATGTGGATGCGTTTGCTTTCGGTAATCCTACATTGAAAAAAGAATTATTAGATACTTGGATTTAAACATGTATAACAGTAACAGGATCATTTTATCAATTTTCATATTTGATACGGATATTTTGTCTGTTCTATCGTAAGTACGTTATATCGAGGTTCTACTGCACTTCATACGTATATAACATGCTGTATGTTGTACCGAGCGGAATTTGAACATACATTTTTTGCTTGGCGGGCGAGTGCTATAACCAGTAAGCTACGGACCCAGGTATTCTTACAAATACCAATGATAACCGAGAATGTTTACAGATTCAAGGTAATAACCATTAGGTATCAATTAAATTTGCTTGATAGAAGGCGTCTAGCAATATTATATATAGTTGTAAAAACTGAAAAACATTTTATTGAAATACGTAACTAACGTAAGATAATATTGCTAATGCGGGCCTGAACGCTCGGCATTCGTCTGTCAAATAAAAATCTGTACAAATTGACATGGCAGCCACAGAATTGACACATTGTACTGAATGCGGCGGCGTTATATAAAACTCGGATTCCAACACTATGTAGGTAGGTACGTACAGTATGAGGCTTCAGATAGTTAGGCACACTGGAGAGAAGAAAACTTCCAAGGGATTTATTTGAATAATGATCGGTATGATTGATTCACGCGACATTATTAAATGTATCGCTGGAATATTCGTTTCAAATCTATCAATAAATTACAATTTCGACATACTACCAAGTTATGAAATAATATCATACTACACAATATAGTCATCAATAAAATCCTTGTCAAGGTAGACTTACGAATGACAGTGGAATTACTTGGCATTATATTAGTAGAGTTCCAGCATCATACGGGGACAGAAAATTTCTCATTTAAACTCGAACGAAGTTACAATACGTATACGTCGCCATTACAACATAAATTCATCTAATCTCAACATTAATTAGGTGATTATGATATTTTAAAAAGTTAATCGCCATTTTTGCTCCTGGGCAGAGCATATCAGCATTCACAGGGATATGGTGCTTCAATGTCGAGGAGTGGAGGTAGGGTGTTAAGATCAAACATAAATAGTGCACACTAAACTTTGTCAGTTATACTTATTTTTTTCATTGAACTAACAGTACAAATTTCAGACGGTGTTTATAATTAAATTAAATCCTTCTTGAACCAAACCATAATAATTTAGATATATTATGGGCGATCCGGCAAAAATAGTGCACATTTTTTCAGTCATACTTGAATTGAATTGAATTAAGAGTACCAATTGCAGATGGTGTTGGTTAGTTCTTTTAAGTCATTAAGCACTGCCTAACCAAATCATAATATGTATATAAGAAATATTTTATAGATTGGCGAATATTTTTTCGTATATTATGGTTTGGCTTACGAAGGGTTTGATTGAATTTTAATAACTAACCAACAATATCAGCTGCAATTTGTTCAATGAAAACAAAATATACATGACTGACAAAATTTAGTGTATGTACACTATTAATTTATGTCGGATCTTATTAATAACCTATATTGACTTTTCGCCACTGGCTTATATACTCCGTGTAGGAGTGAAAATGAAAACAAACTTTTTATATCCTTATCACCTCATAAAAGTGTTGTTATAAAAATGGACATATCTGCGGACGCCTTAGCAATGATCAGAAATACAACCCCACTCCGTACATACATTTTCGGATCTCGGCTTCCGGCCTTTACAACACTACATGACTACACACCTATCTATGAAATTGCAGCCACGTCATGTTGGTTGCAGAATAGTAGTAAAACAACTTGCCAGATGCAGAGATGTCGCCATTAAATTAACCTAACTATGAGCCAAATGCTTAGTCACAAATCACAATTATGTAGGTACAATAGTGACCTTAATTATCTCGTCCCAACGAAATAGGTCGTTTAGTTTCCATTGCTTGATAAAGCTATAAAGGTTCGGTGAACATTGGATAAGATAGGTCTGTTCGAATTTCGAAAGCTGAACACGAAAAATTGTTTCCGAACATTCAATATGTTTTGAGACTAAATGACTTAGGATTTTTGTTTCCCGACGCGGATGGAAAACATTAATCACAATAAATATAGTTCATAACAATCATAAGTACTCACTTCATGCTCTGGACTAGGTTATACATATCGACTATAGAAAGGAAAAAGGGCGTAACCCTCAGTTTTTTTTCAAAATATTTTTTTTTTGCATAATAATGTTGTACACGACTAAATACACGTTGTGTTCAAAGGATGTAATCTGCAAATGATGATTTATTATCTAAATTTAGCCAGCAATTAAAAAAAAAGGAATTGACGTGGGAAAAACGACTTAATCATCATTTTAGTTGTTTTTTTGTTTAATTAACTCAATAATTAATATCAGATTAGGAATATGAAATTATTAAGTATCATGCATTTCAAGGTTGTCTATTTTGTATTTTAACTTTGACGGAAAATGATAACAAAAAAGTTTTTGTGCCTCATGTAAAATTTGATTTGTGTGGGTTACGCCCTTTTTCCTCTCCAGAGTCAAATTATTATTCGATATGTTTTGGATATCAAATTTGCAGTGTTCTTTTTTTAAATAGTCAAATCGTACATTGACATACGCGATTGGTTAATCAACCGTGGTAATGTAATACGCAGCGACCTCTGTTGCCACCGAATCCGTCAGAGACGTGTCGAAGGAGCATAATTTAACGTAATGGTAAATAATAATACATTACAAAAGGTACGGGCAGTTTACGCGATTAATCATAAGACGGAGAAATGCCGCACTCTAGCGTCAAACTGGTTTGGTCGGTGTCAGTCGGCAGGTACTGTGTCGCTTCTTAGTAACTAGTAACTAGCCCGTGGATAGCTATGTAGTAACACTAGTAACCACTTTCATGATTTTGTGAATGACGGATAGATATTAAAAATCAGAAGTGGTAGACCATTTAACAGTGGCGAATTCTGTCTTTTAAGTAAACAAAAGTAATAACGCACAACAGAAATACAGACCCCTCCGAACCAATTTGCTCTGCACTGCACCTGCGCATCTATTCTATACACAAGACTGCTTTCGGCCGCTTTCTAGGGTAGGAAAGTATCCAAGTATTAGCTCTTATTGTAACAATTACAATAAGATAGTTGTAATTGTTACAATAAGTGCTATGTTTCAACACCTCTCTTGAGTGTGCTAAATTTTAGAGTGAGATAGATAGTTTTGACTGTTTAGACGACTAACTTATTGTAATTGTTACAATAAGTGCTCATATTTTGATACTTTCCTACCCTTGATAGCTGTCGTAGCGGGCCGAAAGCAGTCTCATGTATAGAATAGATGCGCTGGTCTTAATCAGACGTATCTCGGAGCCCTACGCATGGCCCCCACAAGGAGGGGGCTGACAGGGCTCTACACCTAGGGGCCCGGGCTCAGGGGGGCCGGCATTTCGGGTCGATCAAATATGTGAGATAAAAACAATTATAAATTTGCTCTAATGGTAAAAAAAAGTCGGCTGCGGCGCTATTTTACGAGGGAGATACTAACATTTAAAAATGAAGTTTTAAGTTGTGTTGATACTGGACAGCTTCATAATTCAAGTAAGTAGCTAGCTATATTAAAACTACAAAAAAACGCTAAAAATAAACTTAAAGCCTTAATTTTACCTCTAATACAATTTTGAAAACACTTATATTGTGCGTCACACGTGCCATTAAACTTAGCGATAGGTAGGGGGGTCCGCAAAAGATCCTGACCGGGAGACCCCGCTTTAGGATGTGGGGGCCATGGCCCAACGTATATAAATGTGAAGCATCACCAGAATATCTCAGAAGCAGTCGCCGAAGACTGAGGTTGCCACGCATTGTTTGTGCTTTGTGTAACTAACGACCAGTAATGCCTATAAACTTGTAGTTAAAGATGGATCAAAACAATGCGCATATCTGGAAGTTGCGGTCAAAAAACAAAAACTGCTTCGACAAATATGTAAGTTCATCTCAGTTTCAACCCGAAAGCTTTAGGATGGATACCTAACGTAATCGCCGAAATTCAAAGGAGTGGCACGCAAGGAAGAAAGTTTTTACCGTATACCGTTTAATTCAGAAGGTGTCTATATACACCTACCTCTACTCAATTCAGAGAGAATGGTAAAAGAGTCAGAATAAACAGTTATGAAATTTAAACGAAGGAGTGCTACGAAAACCGTAGAATTCAATTAATTTCACAAACACGGAGGGTTAAAAAGGGTTTGCCGTAAACCCATATTTTAATTATCGTTCCTCTGCAAAAATTTCATTTTCAAAATGAGTTTCATAATTGATGAATTCCCTCCTAAAAGGATTCGAATTTATGTTTCACGCAGTCGGCTGATGCCGTCAGAACTCAGTTGACATGTATTGTAGGCAAAACACTCTATATTGGCACTATAAGTATGGCGAAAGCGATTCGCAGTTGTATTGGATTAGATGCAAGCTAGGAATAACGCTTAAAGACAAATATACGGCAATTATTATTAGAATCTGTTACAAACAAGGGTTTGAATACCATCCTATATTATTTATTGTACAGGTACCTTATGTTTGTTCCTTTATGAAATTATTCCATATTTAGTACATACAAATTATGTCCGGCATGCACCTTTCCATATCACACTATGTTACTCTAAGTTTTTGAATCTATTATCCACTGACGGTCCATGTTTGGCCATACACGCGTGATTACGGTAGTGGGAGGACACTTTTAAAGACATTAATTAATTTACAGCATTTATTTGACATTACAAAAGATAGAAAAAAGGGAATATTGACGTAATTGAAAATAATATGTCAAATGCATTTTTTTTGACCATATCTGATCCTAATCATATGAATGGGCCCCCAAGGAGTGGGGTTTGTATTAACAGATATTTGTTACGATTTGTTACTGACAGATTTTACGAGGTCAACGCTTAAGCCGCTCGCTTGTAGGGAATTCCCTGTATGGATAGAAATCAATTCGAACCGCCCGGATTGCGATATGTTAATTCACGGCCCATTCGGTATGCTTTTGTCTATGATTTTTACTAATATATCTCGAGGTTGTACGAAATTATGTTTTTTTCATCGGCTTTGCAATCCGACGTATATTGACCGGTTCACAGTGAGATTTCTTAATATAATATGTATGTTCAAAAACGAATAATAAAATTGTTTTGGACCTCTTCAATAAATTTATTCGTTACTAACAATCTGGGTAATGGTAGTAAGTGATCGCTACTCTGGTAGATATATAAATAAATTGTAATGTACAATGCATGAAGAGACCAGACCGAGAACGAGATGCGTTACGGACGATAAATTAAACAAAATTCCATTGGTGCTCGCTCCTACGAACACTCGGATCAATATCACCGGTTACATGATCATCTCGTTCGTTTCCATCGAAGAAAATCAGCGACTTTCAAAGAACCATTTCAGCGGATTGATTCTTGCTTGGGACTTTTTATTCTGTTTAATTTATGAATTCTTGCCGTGTGTTCTTCCTCTAGATTTTCTTGGACATTTTGGACTTATCGCAGAGCTCATTTCACAAGAGATAAAGTGTACTGTTAGGTGTCGAACAGAGTGTGGTTTAGCAAGAGTTAAAAAAATGGTGATAGTGGTGGTCTTCTATCGAAGGTTGATAACCAAATTATGGTACATCTACGTATCTGAGCTAGTCAGAGCACCGGCGACGTGGGTTTTGACTCGTCTACGACCTACGGCGTTGGCTTTTTTTATAGTCCAGTTAAATTATCATATTTATTTCTAAAATTTGTGAATGGACTTGAAAATTATCGTTTTAAACAATATGTTAAAAAAATCCCCATCGATATGATCCTTTTAACTAAATAAACTACATAAAGTCAAAGGTTAAAAAACAGTTTTTCGAGAATACGCAAAAAAAGTTATACTTAATGAAATAAGTAGCTTCCAAAATTTGCCACAAAAACGGTTCTTTGACTTCTTTTGGCAAAAGTAACCGTTCTTACAAAGTTGTATCTTTCATACTTCTCAGAAGAATTTGGGGTTTAAAGATCACAGTGGCCTATCTAAAATAACACAGTTTTGAGATAAACGCAAATAAAGACTTTGCTACTATGAAATTCATTAAATAAAGCACACTTTACTCTATATCTTGTAAACGGACATAGCATTATGTACGACATAGAACATAGTAACCAATAAATATGATTACGGCATTATCGAAACTCAAAACATGCATTTTTGGTAGTTGGGTCCCTGTAAACCCAAAGCACCAAATTAATGTATTCCTTTCCACACTACCCCGGAGGTACGCAAAAAAACGCGACTAACTGTTCTGAGTATTATGTATAATGGTCAATTAATCACTTGTACCATAGCATATTATGTATCGCCTACACTTGAGAAAGTAACAGACTATTACATACTTACAAGTAAATTCAATAAGTTTACGATTACCTACATATTATTTCGTTTGCGACCTTCTTACATTGCAATTTTGCGGGCCGCGATCCTAAGTTGGTGAGACAAGGATCAGAGAACGAGAGGACTGGCGCGCGTGAGGTGCGGAAGAGGTCGCATTGGTCCATCATTGTCGTCCAGAATAATGGGAATTCCTCACATTTCCACATACCCACCCAACCAGCGATACTCTGCACCCGTGTGAACATTTTCAAAGACTCGCTCGCAACTGACGTATAAATTGTATACTTGACCATTATGATTGTATTCTTACGTTATTTCATTACATTAAACAAGATGACTACATACGAGATGTGGTAATAGAACCGCATTACACTGGATGTCATCTTCAATATTTCTTACAAAAGACTGATAATTTAGTTCATTAAGTACTAAAACGTGGAGTTCTGCTGTATTGGACAGCTGTCAATCGAATAGTATTATATTATTAGACAAAAAATAAGAGTAGATAGAATAGATTATAGGTAAAAAATCTGGCTGGATCATGGTTTAAAAAAATAAGGGACTGTTTCTACAGATCTTATGCGTGTCCGGAAACTTGTACGTATGCAGTGCGCCGCATTACCTACACTTCACCGTGAAATTTGTATCGGAAATATATGGCCGTATATTAAAGACAGTCCAACCTCTTTGGGTAGTATAGTACTGACATAAAATTTATGTCTAAATAAAACACGGTTCTTGTCGGTTTACACTTTACAGAAAGCCAGCAGCAAACAAATTTTGAAAATAGTCGATATATTGGCTTATTTGTTAGGTTAGGGTTTTCATTCTTGAATTCATGAATTTTGCCAAAATCATCTATGAAAATTGAATTAATGTTCAAATTGAAGCTAATAAAATTGGAAACCGTATAGTATACGGTCATCTCTTTCCGAAAGAAAGCTCACGGCGAACTGTGCCACCGTGAAATGTTTTAGGTATAATCTACATGTAACCGATCTTATGAAGACTTTTATCCCAGAAGAGGATCGGCAACACAGTGTTTATTAATGGTTAATTATATAATATTTTTTTTTTAGTGATTCAAAGTTTACATGGTGAAAATGCATATATAGTTTTAGACTTGAAACGAAACCTAATAACCTATTTATGTAAATAAATTCACGTGGTATCTAACTACCAAAGTGCTTGCGGATTTTTTCGCTTCTGAGCGGAACATATTTTTTTTTTTTTTTAAGAATTATTAATAACCATGTCCTTGCTTTTTCGTACAAGGTGGTTGTTAGTAATTTTGAACAATCACAAACACCCAGGCTTTGAGAAAAACACATAAATGTTTTTGTCATGACCGGGAATCGAACCCAGAACTCTCGGGTGGAAGGCCAGCGCCTTACCCACTGCACCACGAGAGCCGCCTGAGCGGAACATATTATGAGCCTCAACAGTGTTGAGATTAAATTATGACCACTTTTCGTAGTAGTCGTTGTTATCCATTTAACCAACTCATTGGGTCATTCCACAGGATCAAACACACCGAAAAACGATACATAGATATAGATATAAATTCAGCTTGATTAAAGAAAGATTCATTACCTTGTGATAGGATTCCTTTTGCCAGTTTTTGAGTTCTTGTATGACGTTGTTGTATAGGTTATCTTTAACTTTAATGTGAAGGTCGCATAATCTTTCTGATTCGACGAGGACTCCTTTCCACGCCGCTTCCATCGTTCCATATTCAGGTCCTGTTGACATTTAACACACATTTTATTAATGTTACCCTCAAACATATAATAAACATCAGGATTTGACAACGGTAAACGTAGACAATGATGACCTACAATAATAATTACTATTATTATGAACATCCCCAGGGTGAGGGGAATGGGAAAGACCCAGGGAACTCAGAAATAATGGAAACTGAAATACATAACGGGTAAGGAGAAGCAGGCAACCGATCTCGAGTAAGGAAGAATACGGGATAAATTTAAATACGTCGAATACTGACAACTGCTCTCGGTGTATGCATTGAAGCTCATTTAATATTGGTGTATTACACACACCATTGCACGTCTATAATGCGTGGTTCATTTTCGTAGGACACACACGTTCAAAATCCATGCGTCAAAATTTACTGTATTGGTATATAGCCTATCGGAATTCTATTTTATTATCTGTTCTGTGGAAAGACTTCTAAATATCATAAATATACTGGCTGAACCAACTGGTGATAGCCAGCTGCCTCGCAAGACCTTGCAGATCGCTTGGCGTCTTAATGAAATAGTAGTAGATTTTAATTAAATTGACATGAGAATAATTTTATTTTTCGTACATTTAGATTATTGCAGTAAAATGATACGTCTTGCTTATTCAATGGAGCAAGATCCCATTATACTGAACAAATGACTAAAAACTATCCGTCGTAAAAAAGTCTTTTAAGGTAATTACCACTATGTAGGGATGGGACCATACTATGCTTTGTTTAGGAGTAAAAATAGTATTTCATTTGAAAATTAGTAAATACTAAATGTATTAGGTACTGAATATAACAACATACATAGAATAGAACATACTTGATTAATTATTTAACCAACTACCTTGGCGAGGAAATAAAAAATATTATTATTTTTAACAAGTACAATAGGGAAAATAAAATTCTCATCAAAAGCGTAAGTTGAATTGTCTTTCAGCAATTAATAACTACATAACCTCCAAGAGTATGGCTTCAGACAATCCGGCATGTAACACAGATTATTCCGGTAATGTTTTAAACATAGTTGACAAGCCTTGAAGAAAGTGACACATATTCTCCTATATTACCAGCGAAAGTCAAAACAATGTTACCACAATCCATCGTGATACAACATCTCACGGTGAACTGTGATACGGCCAACTGCATACGTACAAATTTCTGGACACGGAAAGGTGGAGGATAGCAGAACCGTCGACAGAACGAAATTCTTTTGGCTACCAACTTTCATAGAGACACAATGTTTAAGGCGTCGGTAATCTGTTATGACTGGCCCAGAACAGGGAGATAATAATATTATACCTGCTGCAATTTGGTCACCAACATTCGACAGAAGACGATTGAAAAAAACAGGTGATTATATAGTAAAATTATTACCCTACTTATAATAATACTGTCATAGAAGTTGCGCTTCTGTATTATCTTCTCGATGTTTGATTGTGACGTGTAAAAATGTAAATATACTAAATAATATGCCTGATGATTTTAATCTGTCTAATTTGAGACAACATTCCACACTTTAGTTTTATTTTGCGATAATAATTGCTTTGCAAAGTTGTCTTGCTAATTTCTTAGTTCCCTCGGGCTACGGAGGAATATTTGGCGAGGCCACGAAACGTATAATAATCCAATATGCCAGCAAAAAAGGCAGCTCCTGACACCTAATTACATAATCGCACAAACAAGCCGAAGAAAAACTTCACACCGACACTTTAACTTGGGCTTTAGGCACGAGCTTTCAGGCCTAACAAAAAAGCTTACAATAAATTTAGGAAACTTAATACTTGGAGGTCATGAATAATTTGTGGTTACTTAGCTTGATGTGATGATGCGTAGTTTAATAATTAAAAATCAATACGGCCGAGTAAATTTTGAATGCCGTGACCGTAAAACCATTAAAATTCTACATACTGAATCAGTACCTTGATATTATTATTTAGATATAATTATTGTAATAATTACTTTCGTTAATAATATATTGTACACGTCCACTGATGGCTCCGTCGAGTAAACTGACCAGCAAGGTTAAAATATTCGAACATTAATGCAACATTTCAGAATTGAGGTTTTCGTCGCAAAACAAGCATTATCACTATTTTAGGACAAACATATTGATAATAATTATGTCCCTCCCTACTTACCAATGTTTCTGATGTTTTACAATATTATGTATTTCCAATAATAAAGAATCTAACATTCTTAAAATGTCTTACGTACACGTACGAGAATTACCTACTTATATGTATGTAATTATTACATAGATATGTGCTTATTATATACTTATGAGACAAAATAATAATTTGAAAACGTACTATAACAACGATATCGAAAGGAAACATGGTTTTATTCTCAATTTTAGAATGGCGATGTTTAAATTAAGTTATAATATCTACTGTTTTATGGAATTAATATATTAATTAAATTTATACGATGAGAAAAAATATAGCATCATTATGACATATTATATACATTTCCCACAAAGTCTACTGATGGTTCTCAAAAATAATCCGTCAGCATTTTGTTCAAACTCATAGACCATAGAAGTCACATATTACTATCGGCGAAAGACTTCGGAATCTAGTTTGGTGAGGTTCGATAGTTTTGACACGAAACAAGACATAGTCGGGCGGGCTATGCAACAGACTTGGTGTACATACAGGCGACAATGGGTACCCTAAAAATAATCACATAATGCGCATATTATTTATGGTTAAATCTTTAAATGGTTCCATTATAAAGAGTGACAGTGACAAGTCAGGATAGGTATATATATGAACATTTTGTATTAAATATGTGATGAGTGATGACGATTCCACAGCATTGTCAGTGAGCTTGAATACGTAGCTGTAGAAACATATTATTTTCTACGTTGGCGCCTTGAAAAATGGCGACTATAAACTCTTCTATATAGACGTCATCTTTGGACTTTGTCGACCTGTTTTGACTATTGGAGATAATATAAGCAAGTATACTGTTGTTTGCGAATTTACGGGATTGTTTACTTAAATAATAATGGTTTACGAAATTTATAGAATTGGAACGATTGATGCGAATCGAAAATTGTGTTGAAATGCTTGGGAAAAGGGTTGTAAAGGAATCTGCAAAGGTAAATGGGATATAGTTAATTTAATATTTATTTATATTATTTTCAGTTTCCCTTTCACATATTTAAACTTCTTCTATATAAGAGTATAAGCTTCCAGTGCGCCGTGGAAAACCGGCTGGGAAGCCCTGATATAGAGATGGGTTTCTTGAAAGTTTTTTCTATGAGCAATGGATGATTAGGTAAAGAAAACTGTTAATTATATCAATAGCCCCCATCCCATGCCCTGGAGCAGAGCCCCAAGGCCAAGATCTTTAGCGACCTCTCTATGTGAAATATCATTTAATTATATCAATCACCAAATATTTAAAAATATTAAAAATCCTGAAGCAAACCAGCACCGCAGGCAACATTTTTTCATACTAGAGCAAAATTGTGATGTGTGTTTATCGCACTTAGCTGATCGAACCGCCACGCTGGGCCCCCAGGCTAGAGCCCTGTCTGCTCCCCCCTTGTAGGTGCCATGATTGTATTATTAAAAACTGGTGTACGATCCATACAAACAAACATGTCGTATTTTTTTAGAAAGCTTCTAGGCAATGACATATTAAATGGACGACTCACTTCATACTCGGCGCGCACGAGAAATTGTGCATGAAAGTCATTCACAGATGTATAGGTAGATGTCACGTGACCATTGACGTATTCGTTTCCATTATGCGATACAAGCTTCGAGAATTTATAGTAATATAACCTTTATTGTAATGGCGTATTAGTGTCATGACTCATTGCGTTAGAAACAGATTCTCGGTTACTTACGACTTCTCGGAGATTAGACGCAAGTGAGCCCAGCGAATCACAGGCGACTGACTGTCCAATGGTTCCTGTCATTCAATTGCATTGAATAAACATTCATCAATATCTTAAAATGGCATTTTATAAATAATAAATAATACTAACACATGAAAAGTGATATCCCATCTTTCTTGGAGTGTTTAATAGATTTTTTTTACAATTTTTAACTAGGCACATTGGCATTTTGTAACACAATAATAACGGTGGAGTCGAAACCCGGCAGTCAGAAATTTTGTATGGGCAGACCCAGCGGTGTCGCCAGACCGCTTGCAAGCAGAATGTTCATTTGAGCGTAGGATACCGATATTAAAATATGAATTTCGCCATCCGGAAGACCCGACACAAAGTGAGTGTCATTTTATTTTCTAGATGCTTCGTCCATATTAATGTCATTGCTTCTAGGTATATAATATTATATTCACACAGTATGGGCATTGTATACCCCACTTGCGCATATAGTTACAAGCCTAGCCCAACTAAAAACGATTACCGGCATGTAACCTTTAAAATTACGCGTAATTTTTCAAAGAATAAGTCCAAAAATAGAATAAAAAGTATGAGGGTAAGTAGGTACTTACATTATGGACTACCTACGTAGCTCTATTATATAGCCATAACATAGATGGTCTAATAGGGAATGGGGAAAATATCAAATATTGACCAATTTAGCTAGTTTGAATGCGTCAGTGGTTCATGAGTGTGCATGATTTTGATAAATAATATTATATCATAAATTAAAAATCTATATCTTCGATTAACCTGCAAGACAGTGTGTATAGAAAATGTCGGTGCTGCTTTTTGTGTGAATAGTCTTTAGAATTCACAGATTAGTAGCATGAGAGAAGTTTCGGCGAGGTGAATGAAAAAAGTGTCGTCTTACATTTGGAATTTGGACCGCTCTAAAAGTTCCAAATTATGATAATATATTATGCTACATTCTTAAATCGTCCGACTTGTTCATTGAATTAAAAAATTGTCTAATTTATAAAAGCTTTGAACTAAAATATCATCAGTTCTAATTTCATATCTTGGTGAGGTAGAAAAGTTCTAGAATGGTGGCACTAAATGGGACATCGGAGGTCGCTTATTCGAGTGGTTTTCATTTTTATTTCTCGGCGCCCTTATTGTCTAATAAATGTTTTCACAGTACCATAAAACATACCAACTTGGGGTATAGATGAGTCTATGCGGCCCTAGTAGTCCAGAACGTAATGCACTGGCCTTTCATCCGGGGGCTACGGGTTCGATACCGGTGAGTGAGGTCACAATATATTTATGTGATTTTCTCAAAGCAAGGATGTTTCTGATTATTTTAGTTCTATTACTACACTACTGTCTAATATAATATATATAGGTATATTAATTTGTTCACAACATCATTTCCCACATCTTAGAATGACACAGCTGAGCTCATTTAGGGTTGGTGTTGAATGCGTAATGTCTGCGATAAGGGAAGAGCATAGAGCAGTATGTGGTATTGAAATGTTCACAAAAGTAATAACTACTTACCGAAACAGCGATCGGGTTAAATTAGGATTGTATGGAATATAAAAAAATATCAAATATCCATTTACGCCCCGAGAGACGCACATTTTACTAGACGTCTACAGACTGAAGAAAAATAATACCTTATACATGGTTTAAATCAGGCGTGATCAACCCTTTTATACCCACCGCCCACTTTTGTATCTGTTAGTAGTGAAATTTTCTAACCGCCCCCAGGTTCCAGAGTGATGGTGATTTATAAATTAGGGAAGTAACTTTACTTTCTAAAATTTATAAAGCAGAGTTACAGCAAGTTAAGAAAGCATCTTCATTCACTGTGGGACGAGGCTCTTTTGTTTGCGGTCACAATATAGCGCCATTTAGTTTTACTTACGTAACGTGAATTAAAGATATGCGAGAGCGATACAAAAAATAGTATATTGTCTGAAATTTAAATTGTTACCAGGTATACTATGAAAACACAATGAAAATCTTTTTAAAACTGCCACATGAAAGCTGGAACGCCCACTAGTGGGCGGTAGGGCCAGGTTGACTACCCCTGGTTTAAATCATGGTTGTCAAATAATAGTTATAATGAATAGAATCTATCGAACTCCCAGACAGTAACAGTTAACTTTGCGCTATTAATGACGTATTATGGCTCTTTGGGTATGACTAACACACCTGTCCTTATCACACCTGTCGTGCGTTGATAGAACAATTTTATTATTATTGACTGATTAGAAATGCCACGGTACAAGATAACAGATTGATAAGAACATAATTAAATCATTAATCATTAATCAAACCACGACGGACTGAAATGTACCTTAACGTATCGGCACCTTTTCCATCAGACTCAATAAATATGTTATTACGTTATTAGTACAGCAGGCAGGAGAGGGAGTCATCAATACATCGACTAGTAGACACAATATGTTCAACTAGTTTTCATCCAAGTGATACTCATTGATTGATATGTATTTTTAGACAATGGCACATCTCTAAAAAACATAACCAACTATAAATAATAATAGAAATAGTATAATAGAATAATAAAAATAAATAGTTAATTATAAATTATTAGCAAGTGCAAGTAGTTACATCTAAAAAATATTGGAGAAATTCCACGACGTCGGTTAGTAATCAAAGTAATAGTAAATAGTTACCTACTTTGATTTAAGAAACAAAAATCGATTGCCAAAGTAGCTTGATTTTGATGAGCACTGATGAGTAGGTATTAAAATTGACCAATAGTTAAAATTTGTCGCAATTAGTATGTCACCTCGTAGCATAGTGGTAATGCACGGATCAGGGCGTAAACCTGGGAGATACGGGGTTCGATTCCCCGTCGGGTTGGCTTACTTTTTTTCAAAAAGGATTTTTTTCTATTGGTTATAATATATTCTCTCAGAAAGTGTTTTTCAAAATTATATATGTTCAATAACCAACTATAATATTTATTATATGTTCGGGTTATATTGGTATATACTTCGATCAATTAGTTGGACTGTTTGTGCAACATTATTGATCTGAAAAAAGCTTTGACGACATTATCAAATATAGTATCTCTCGATACAGATACAGCTACAATATCATTTCTTAACTAGTGCTCCAAGCAAAAAGTTCAAGAATGTCCTCAGAAATACAAATATGGCGAATTTAAGGAATCTCCGAAATGGCGTTTCGGAATTTTTGTATGAAGCATCGATTTTGGTGTTGCAATGTTGAATAAATTCGTCCTGACTCGCCACATAGTCCCTCAGTATCTTAGCCGGCAATCACATCAAAACTCGTCTCGCCTAAAACGTGTCGAATACGTATATGTGACGTCATCGTTATTCAACACAAACAACAAAACACACGTTGGCAAATGGAGCTGAGCAGATTCTGGCGCACATATTCACATCTGGCTGTTGCAATTGACAAGTTGCATCCTTCTCGGGCTCTGAGTTGAAGAGCCGAAGTCACATACAAACACATTCGAATTGGTCATTCCTATACCGGCTCGCCAATCACCGCATTCAAATATCTATACGTTTCGAAGGCTACGCGCCACTGTCGCTAGGTATATGTACGCGGTCTTCACAAGCAACACTGGGTCTCAGTTCTCGGAAGATTAGTTCGGCACACGGACGAGTTTTGATGTGAGAGCCGACTTAGCTATCTCAACAACCTCTAGATGAGTTGGCGAGAAGCGAAGAGTTAAAGAGTGACGAACAACACTATACAATGAACAGTAGTTGTTCTGTTCGTATGGGACCGAAGCGTGGACAATTTCTGTGACGAATAGAATATTGGATTCTTTTGAAAGAAATGTTTTGGGGAAGATTTTTGGACCCACGCAGGAAGACAGAGCTTGTCGAATAAGATAAAATGAAGAGCTGTACAAAATTTACTATGCGTACGAAGACTGTATCAACAAACTGCTGCAGCCATTTCAGTAATTCTGCAGTAATTTCAGCCGAATACTCAGTTCAAGATTTATGCTAGGATTTTCGAATAGGTACAATTATATAAATGTAATATGTATTATTATAATAATGACATTGCATATAATATGTAATTAGTCAATTATAATTTTGAATTAAGTATGACGGTGTTATGTGTGTTGACCGCATCATGGCTAGAGTTGGGTTTCGGGAATTTCCCGACGGGAATTCTCGAGAAATTTTCGAGCTTTCCCATCCTGAATCTCGAGAATTGAAATTTTTAACATTTCGAGAATCTTTTCTCGGGATTTCTTTACTATCTATTAATTGAAGAAACGATTTTCTATATGAAATAAGTGGACACAAAACACAAAACGTTCAAAGACTGATCGGTGCATTTAACACAATTAATTTCTTTTATTTTGTTAACTGTCAATTCATGGTGGAACTGCATTGTATTAAATTGTATAAAAAAAAATTGCGTTTTATTAAATAAAAACAACAATAACACAATTAAGCCAACGTCGACTCAAAATGAGCTCAATTTTTGCAACATCAGGGAGTCTTGTGTCTCAAATGCGTATGCAATTGTCAGACGCATCGGTTAACAGTCTGTGTTTTTTGAAATTACATTTTAATAAGTGATGTTTTGAATTATTTTTGTTTTTCTACTTCTATTTTGTTTGTCTTACATAAATAAAAAAAAATCATATTTTTTTGGAATTTGTCTGTTTTTTTTAAATATCCCGATATCTCGAGAATTCTCGAGAATTATTTTCTGGCAATCCCGAATCTCGAGATTGGGATTTTCTCGGGAAATACCCAACTCTAATCACGGCTGTATATGTCGAAATACTTCTTCTGATTGTACCATCCCAATTATTGTCAATTAATTTAATACTATAGCTATTGTAATTCTTCATTGCATGGTAGGTACAGTAGGTGTCTAGAAATGAACGATTCTATCAAAATGCAATGTTTGTCATAAACTCAGAAGTTTGCACTTATTTAATCAGTTTTTGCAATCAATAGGCGTCAATGCAGGTTTTATTTATTTTAGATTACTATATTAATATTACTACGTATATGTAATTTTAATTGACCAATAATAATATATAAGAACATTTAGCTACCTACGAGTACCTAATTGACTTTGTGTGATTCTTATAGTATGAAGGTACTATCATTAGATGCATACATCAGTTTACTCTTACTGGAAAATTTTATTTGTAAACACAGTGATGTCAGTAAAGGTACGTGTATGTGACGAAGGGTGCCTTAATAAGTGAACTCTACGACAGAACGGCCTTCTTTTTTTGCCAAATGAATCTATCTTGTCCGTTTAGTTTGTAGAAGTTGGATCGGCTTTCTTTAGTTTTTCGGGAGTCGGACAAAATCTTTATAGCGGTCGAGATACTGTCGTGTCTAGGCCCCCGTAGCAATTAAAAATGATTATCGTCATGTAAACATATTGTTTAGTCTTGATAAATGTGTAAAATATGATAATCAATGTACCAATAAACGTGGGTTTAACTGTCACTGTATAATCTACCGTGTTTGTACAATAAACATGTAGGCGCTTTCGTCCAGTCTCTCTCACGTGCTTGTAATACCACCTCTTCGAAGAGTTGTGGAGAGGCGAGGTATCAGTAGGTACATGCAGGTTATATTATCATTATCAGCAGTGTACTTATGAATAAAACCCTTCCACAGGTCGTTCCGCTCTTCTCAGTCCCAAATTCTTCACTCCTAAGTAATCCGCGAGTTCATCGATCCAGCGGAGTTCTTCAGTCGTGTAGTGTCAATTGGGTACCAGTACCACTGTCTTACGGTTGTTATTTTGTCCACCTGCCGGATGACATGTATGACACATTTCAATTTCATAAGCCTCTCAACCTGTATCACATCTCGTAATTCTGGCTCATTATTAGCTGGTTTTTTGTGGGCTCTCCATATTATACCTTGGATGCAGCTTTCCATGCTTCATTGCGCTACTCGTTAGTTTTTAAATTACTCATACACTTTTGCCTGTTTTAACGAGGGATGGTTTCCAATCCTGGTGTCCAAAAGAATTTGAATTTACATGCACCTGCCAATTACTTACGTGGTCGCAGCCATGATTTTTTCTGGATCGGAACCGTTTCCTCGTTTCAAACCTATCAGGCACCATTAGCGAGGGGTAAAATACTAGTCAATGCGCTCCCCAAAGACGTAGACACTTTCAATAACGTGCTATGTATTTTGTATTCGAAATTTTATTTTTCTGTATACAATTATTATACTTTTGTCTTTTTTATTATTATTATCTACTTATATTCTCTTCCTTTTTCTTGCAAAGGTAATATTTTTTATAATATCTCATGTTGTGAACGTCTTGAATTTAGATCTGTTATGTCCACAATGTTTTTTCTTAAATGAATAAATAAATAAAGAACGGGCCCTCGTTACACATGCATAGGTGAGCACTGTTAACACACTTTAGTTGAACACTTTACATTTTCGACGCAATGGGAGGTCACTTCACAAGATATTATTCAGACACCCAAATCCGCTACATGCTAGTTGCATATAATAATTATAAATATATATAATGTGCATATTACATTGTTAACATTAGATTAACAATGAATCATTCACAATAATACTATTATTATGTAGTTTGCGTAGATTGCTTAAAAAGTAAGATTTAAATAATAGGAATATATATCAACTTGAATAATTACAAATAATTACAAAAACCCACATGTTTTCGTGATAATTAAAATATGCAACAATTAATCAGGCGAAATTGCAAACTCACCAAAATAATTGATATGTATGTGTAGGTTAATGTTTATTTATTTAAAAGATTTATGTCCTCAGTGCAAGTAGCAATTTTATTTAAATGAAAATTTCAGCAATTTTAATTAATGACTGTCCCAAAATACGCAGATTAGGCAGCTGATTCTTACAACACTAACGTTACATTAGAAATATAAAGGAAAAAATGATGGCGTTTAAATTGTAATCATTTTTCATAGTTTGTGTTTTAAATTAATGTAAAAAACAACACATATATTGATGTAGGTAATTGTATGATGATCTGTCTGTGAAGTGTTTTAAAATATATATATATATTTAGTGTATTTTCCTGCTAGTAGCTAGTGACAACTCCTCCAAGCTGGATCTAGTGTTAGGATGTTCAGGGATTCCTTCAGGTAGGGGGGCTTCCGTAGGGATATGCATCATACGGTTATTTAACAAAAAAAATCGATGTGTGTACTTACGCGCGTTAGAAGTTATACTTCTTTGACGTAACAAAACAAAAAATAACCTTGTGACTTGTGATAGCCTAGATCTTCTTATATTACACACTCAAGAAAAGGGGCCGCTTATTGGAGCGCCGTTGGTTTATTTCTATACACTTTGACTTATATTACTAAATTATATAATTATTTCTCGTTGTTTTTATTTTTAAAATAACAACTATCACTCTGACGTTTAATTCTTCGCCATGGAATTGCTTCGAGTGATATCCGTGTTATTTTGGAGCAATAAAAATAATGGAAAGGAGTTACCGTGTTAATTATTTGGAATATACCTGCCGGTAACGTTAGCCGTTTCCTTGGGTTCTAGATTTGTGTGTCCTGCGTGTTCCTTTGAGACAGCAGTTACCATTGTTTCTAGGTAGAAAGTTTGTTGGCATCGTCGACAAGAAAAAAATACCGTTGGCTGGGAGAATACATTATCCGATTTTATTTTATAGATATTTATATTTCGACTTCGGTTTATCGCATTAAGGCATTGATTATAAAGTTTTTTTATAGGAATTTATACGAAATTACTAATTAAAGTAAATTCATTTGGAGATTCATTCAAACAAGAAACGTTCGAAAATTAAAACGATACTTTTAAAACATAGACTATCATCATCACAAACGATTGATTACATTTATAAATAAAGTTGCATATTTCATTAAGGGGGGACATGCTCGTCGTAGGTCAAAATTGAGTTTTTATTGCATTTTCAAACCATGATCCTGGACACTCCTTAAACGTTGTAGATAATCTATTTATATAATTTTTAAGCCTTATTATCCTTTATATTTATTTTAAACATTTAATGGCTGCATAGAGTATTTTTGTTACATAAAATAGTATTCTTTTAAACCTCTCGCTCTAATGTTTTAGAATATAGTCATATTTCGGTACATGAATGTGCAGTGGTGTAAAGATTTTTTAAATTTATTAATTTTTAAACGCATTTATAAAACCATTAGTATAATTTATGACGAGATAATTTTAGTAAAATATTTACGATAAAAAATTATATTGATAATCTCTGTGATCCCAAATTTGACAAGAATTAGGCATTTTATTATTCAAAAAATCGGCAAGATTAACACATTTGAAGATGATTCTAAAGATACTCATTATAAGCTATGTCTTTGACCATTCAAGTGTGATAAACATCCTACGAATATTGATTGCTTTATAATAATTATTGACCTAAGAATAAGGTAGTGTTTTTTTGAAATAGGCCATTTCTTTTGGCATTCCCCAGTGGTTAAGCTACAACATACGGCCGTAGCCATAAATTGACAAACTATAATTGAAGTAGGGAGTAAAATGATATTGACGCGCGTATTTGAACATGTACCGTTTAAAAAAACATTAAAAAAAATTCAAACAAGCGCGTTAACATAATTTTACTCCTTACGTGTAAGTATATAAATCCTTGCCTACAAATTAAATGCGTTTTCGATTTCTTCAGAAAAATAATGTCAAAAAGTACATGAAGCGTCAATCTGAGGCGAAAGATATTGGGATAATTTTTGATTCTTCATTATCTTTTCACCCGCATATAACTTCTACAGCTCTACGTGCGAGTAAGCTTCTAGGATTCATTATGCGACAATCCAAACCATTCAAGAATCCAAATGTCTTACGTACACTCTACGTCTCATTAATGCATAGCATTCTTGAAAATGGGTCGACTATCTAGTGTCCCTATGAGGTTTCCTATAATCTTATTTTAAAACGCGGCCAGAAGAAATTTCTTCGGAGTCTTTATTTTAAGACATATAACTATTTTCCTTTCGATAATTCGTCATGCCAACGGACCCCTCCTCGTGGGGAATCGCTACCGGACATTCCAGGCCATGCAAAAACTGCTTCAGGAATCGGAACACGCGTACGCGAGCGGTCAAAAAAGGAACGCTCGCCGAAGAGCCCCAAATCACAACAAGATAAGGCCTCTACTGCTGAAGATGGAGAAAGAGAGCCAAAGCAAAAGAAAACCAAGCAAAGAAGCCACCAGCCTGCACCCCCGAGTACGTCGGATGTCGAAAGCGACTGCAACGTCGTTATAGATTCAGCAGTATCGGACACCACAACCGAGCCTGAAAATAATGTCATCTATGATGACATACAAACGTGCTTACATGAAGTGCACTCCTCCCTCAGGGCTGACTCTAAAGATAAGCTACATAATTCCCTACTAAGCCTTTCCGAGGCTGTTGGAAGGCAGAATTTGTGCATGGCCAAGCTGGAGATAAAAGTCGTAGCGCAGGAATGCGAGATTAAGGGCCTGCAGATTCAACTTCGTGATAGGCAATTAAGCATTGAAAATCAAAACCTGGCCATTGCTGATTTAAGAGAGCAGACGAAAACTCTCAAAACTGCCACATTACAAATCAACAAGGAGCCTACCATCACTGCCCCCCCTATTGATACCACCTGGGCTACTGCGTTAGGAAGGCGGCAGCGTCCGGCAGCGGCGCCATTCACGGCACCTGCTGTCACCGGGTCAGCATTTCCTTCGCTGTTGCCGCTAGCACCAAGGCCTGGAGTCCTCTTTTTCCCTACGGGAGAAGGAGAAAAACGATCGGAAATGACAAGAGAGCTCATCAAGAAGTCCCTTAACCCCAGGGATATTGGGGTACAAATAACGGAAATTAGAAACGTCAGAAACGGAGGTGTTATCGTACACCCCCGCTCTGAGGACGAGGCCAAGCGTCTCGTCAGCGCTCTGGAGACCTCAGAGACTGCTCTGAGTGTTAAACTTGCAGGAAAAAAGCAGCCTCGCATTATTATTTTTAATATGCCGGCTTCCACTACAGAACCCCAGCTTCGGGAGGCAATTTACAACTCTACAAGAGAGCAAACGGGTCTATCTGAGGAGGCCTACCAGGCCGTACGCCTCAGCCACAAGGCGGGTCCCAGGACTGGCAGATGCCATTATATCACGTATGTACCTGCCGCGGTGTGGTCTGCTCTCATTGCAGATGACAGACTGTACATGGGGTGGGACTCTTTCCCACTCCAGAACTATCTAGGGGTAACCAAGTGCAATAAATGCCACTTATATGGGCACATGGCCAAATCATGCTCGGCAAAAGACGTCACCTGTTCTTACTGTGCCGAACCAGGCCACGACCGTGCGGACTGCCCCGTGAAGGAAGCTTCACCAAAATGCGTTGCCTGCCGCCGTCACAAGCGGCCATATGACCACCCGACCCATAGTGCAACATATCCGGCTCGCCTGTATGCGGAGCAGAGGGAGCGATCAATGACGGACTACTCAATTGAAATCCCTCACCCATCCTCAGCATGACTCGCTTATAATAAGCATCATTCAACAACTTCCGCACCTCGGTCATGCGAGATTTATTATCAAAATGTAAGAGGCCTAAAAACTAAAGTAAATACATTTAAAGAGGGTATATTGTGTGCCCGACCATCGATAATTGCTCTAAGCGAAACATGGCTCGACGACACCATATCGGCCAATGAGCTGTTCGGAAGTGAATATTCTGTACATAGAACAGACCGTCGAAATGGTAGACGAGGTGGGGGCGTTTTGCTGGCAATTAGAAATGGGGTAGCTTTATCCACACAAACTTTATATCCAACCAGATCAAATTTAACTGAATATGATTTTGATTTTAATTTGTGTAAAGTTAATTTTAACTTTTGTTCACTGTACTTGGCCGCTGTATACTTCCCTCCCGGCAGCTCAGCGACTACATACAGTGACTTTTTTCACATAATAGAAAATTTGGTACTGCCCAACAAAAAACTAATTATTTTGGGAGATTTTAATTTGTATTCCGCTGGTATAATTGAATCTGATTATACCAGCTTTAATAATTTATTTAATTTAAAACAATTTTCTTCTGTGAAAAATAGTCTCGGTCGGACGCTTGATTTGGTGCTATCTAACGTTGGTTGCACGGTGGTCAGCGCGTGTGATGAGCCTCTCGTTCCCGAAGATGTCTATCATCCCTCTACTTGCACAATTTTATCTTTTAAGCATGTATCGCACAGAAATGATTCGTCGATTCCTCCACTGAATAGGCATAATCCGCAATGGAATTTTTCAAATGGAAATTTTTTAGCGCTGTATAATTCTTTGAGTACTACAGATTGGACCTCTTTATATGAACAAATTGATGTAAACACGGCATTAGCTATTTTTTATAATAAATTTTATAATAGTCTGGACTCCTGTTTCCCTCGCCGGCTCGTTCATCTACCGAAGTACTCATATCCTAAGTGGTTTACGCCAGAAATTATTTATAATCTAAGGTCAAAGGCATATTATCATGCACTGTGGAAAAAACATAGACGGACTGCAGATTATAGTAAATTTTCCTGTCTTAGAAACTCATTGAAGTGTGACATCTCTTCGGCTCACAAATCATATCTAACGTCGATTGGTCGAAATATTGTCTCAGATCCTAATTGTTTTTGGAAATATATTCATTCGCTTAGTTCCAGTAGTACTACAAAAGACAATGCCATGATGACGTTGAATAATGATCCTATAGAGAACCATGTTATATCTGATGCATTTGCTAAGCATTTTGAATCACTTTATAGCTCAATAGAACCGCTACTTGACCCCGATTCTGCTGGTCCTTCGTCTGCAACGCAAGATATTCAAATCTCAGCTTTTGACGAGAAAGATATGGAATATGGGTTTTCAAATTTGTCTCCCAAAAGTTCATTTGGTCCAGATGGCTTGCCACCTTATGTGGTTAAGGGCTGTTACGAACATATATCCTTTCCGCTTAAACATATATTTAATTTAATCATAGCATCCAGCACTTTTCCTGATGCATGGAAAATAACCCGCCTAAGGCCGCTTCATAAAAAGGGATCTAGATCAGAGATCTCTAACTATAGGCCAATAGCAGTTCTTTCGGCTCCATGTAAATTATTTGAATCGATATTACATATAAACATCAACCGTCAAATAGACTCTCGCCTCTCCGATTCGCAGCATGGTTTTCGACTTAGGCGGTCCACAGTAACAAATCTTATAGTGTATAATAATTTTATTTCAAATTCTATGGATAAGTCAATTCAAGTTGATTCTGTGTACACAGATATTTCCAAGGCATTTGATCGTGTTGATCACGATATTTTATTACAAAAGCTTTGTACATTTGGCGCGTCATATAGTATAATATGTTTTTTTGCTTCTTATTTGAAAAATCGCCGTCAATTTGTTGATTACCATGGGAATGAATCGCGGATTTTTAGAACAAACTCTGGTGTTCCTCAAGGTTCAAATCTTGGCCCAATTTTGTTTTTAATATTTTTTGATGATATTGTCAAAGTTATAACCAATTCTTCTTGTTTGCTATTCGCAGATGATCTTAAACTTTTTCGAACTATTGAAACCCCATTATGCTGTGCGATGTTGCAGTCTGACCTAGATGCTATCTCGCAATGGTCTATCTTAAATAAACTTGAATTCGCTACCTCCAAATGTAATATTATTTCATTCAATCGTTCAAGGCACACCTTATTGTTCCCATACACATTGTCTGGTATAATATTGAGTAGGGTAACGGAGATAAAAGATTTGGGAGTATTGTATGATACAAAGTTCACTTTCAATCAGCATATTCTTAACATCAGTACTAGATCTAGCAAAATGCTTGGTTTTGTTATGAGGGTTTCAAAATCATTCGAAAACGTCCGAGTGCTACGTACATTATACGTATCATTTGTGTTGAGCATTCTTGAATATGCCAGCATTATTTGGAGTCCTAATAGGTTCATGCACACAATTAAGCTGGATCGAGTCCACAATAGATTTCTTAGATTTCTCTACTTAAGAACATACGGGTTCTTTCCTTATGATAATGACAATAAAATGAATTTCCCGACTCGTTTTCTTCTGGGTATGCTATCAATGCAATCCCTGTCTACCCGAAGAGTGATTGTTCTTTTAAAGCATTTCTTTTTACTTCTTCGTGGGTTCATTTACAATCCGCATATACTGGCAAATATTAATTTTCATGTTCCCACCAATATCACTCGCAGCTCCACGGTCTTCAAGATACCTCGTCGCAGGACTGATGTTATGTTTCATGATGCTGTGTATCGTGCAATTAGCTTATTTGATGGCACCATAAAGGTTGATTTGTTTTTTATTAATTATATAATGTTTGTAGACGTTTTAAATAGGATAAATTTATAATTGTATATATTATCATATTTCTTTAATATTTACACATGCTGTCTTTTCCTCTTTCTTGTCATATTAGTTGTTATTTGTAATTAAGATATTTTTATATATTTGTATGTATTATGTATTATGGCGCATTGGCCAAAAGCTGTAATGCCGTAATACTCTTTTTTATAAATAAATAAATAAATAAATAAATAAATAAATGATTATTTTCCGACTGCCTTTTTACAAGGCATGCCTACTTTTCACTCTCTTGGATCTCGTAGGTCTCTTCTGCTCTTGAAACACTTTTGCCTGTTGGTTTCCAATCCTGGTGTCCTAATGAATTTGAATTTAAATGCGCCTGTCAATTACCTGCGTGGTCGCAGCCATGATTTATTCTGGATCGAAATCGTTTCCTCGTGTCAAGCCTATCAGGCACCATTAGCGAGGGGTGCAAGACTAGTCAATGCGCTCCCCAAAGACGTAGACATTTTAGGAGACGTGCTATCCATTTTGTTTCAAAATTTTATTTTTCTGTATAAAATTGTACCTAAGTATGTTTCTTTTAATTTTTTTATTAGATATTATTATTATTTTATATATTCTATTCGCTCTTGTGAGGGTAATATTTGTTGTAAATCTCATGTTGTGCACGTTTTGCATTTAGATTTGTTATGTCCACAATGGTTTGTTTTCTTAAATAAATAAATAATTATGTAGGTATTTTAATAGCAATAGATAATCCCTACACTGGCTAATTGTTTGATTTTTCCTGACAGACAATGATTAACAATCACTTTCGACGCCAAAATACCGTGAAAACAACTAACTAACAAAATTATCAGATTAATACGTCTCAACAAGGAAATCACCGGTAACAAAATGACAACCCAATCACCAGGTCCGTGATAAGGTGTCAAATGTTCACAATAGCATATCAGATAATACTGACAGACACTCCTAGGCGATTAATCAAAACTAATAAAATATCAATTGGTATTGGAATATCGATTCCAACTTTGAACTTTGTTAGAATAATATAAACATTGGCAGTTTCAAAAGATTATTGCATAATAATCGTTTTTCTTCTGTTTATCTTTCCTATTAACGATTCAATACCACCTCTGCAATCACTGACTTACACAGACCATGTCTTTAATAGAAAATCTCAACATTAAAGTGGGTTTGTTAGCAGAATAGGTTAAATACGTAAAGCCAAATGTAAAATAATATGGATTCTGTGATTTCCCAACCACAGTGGCGAAGACTACGTCTTTTTCTTCGGCCATATCCGCCCCCTAGTTGGAGCATATGGACACCACGTGGCGCCTCTAAGAATCCCTGTCGCTCGCCAGTCTTCTTGCTTCGTTTCAGGTGAAACCAACATCCTGTAGCTCCGCCTTATACACTCTATAGAATATAGATAGTATTTAGCGGCCTTCCAGGACGCCGGAATCCGGTCGGCTTGAAGAACAGGCAAGCCAGGCAGAGGTTCTACGCTGGCTTCTGCAGCACGTCGCCTAGCCAGGTCCAACGTCGCCTCTTCACTCTCAGCACAATGAAAGGCTGCTTAGTGCGTTCTCTTATCTCCTCGTTGCTCTTAAGGCTAGGTAGGTATACTTCAGCTGAGGCATGGTCTAAAAAGATCGTGACTATGCGACGCACGGATTGTGCAAATGACGCGTGCCGGGCGAAATATAATTTGTCATAAAAATTTAACATGCGTCCATTTAAAGTTATGTTTATTGTTATATTAGTAATAATAATAATATATTCATGTTTTCTTTTTCGAGTACAAGGGGTAACGTTTTTCAGTAGTCTTTACACGATATAAGAATATATTCCTCCGAAGCCATCACAAAACAAATTGACGTGCTCACATCTGGACTGCCGCTCTCCGATTGGCGACGAGTGCGAAATTTCGTCCCACCTATTGTTGAAAATTATTTGCCGTTTCACTTATGTATGCTCTTAAAGTCATACCAACCGCACACCCAGTATCCCTCGCAAACATCTGTTTTCGAAGCTCAGTATAAGGATGCTCTGAGCCTTCGTAAAGTGCCATGATTCGCTACCGTAAAGCAACACCGCCAGCATGCAAGCGTCAAATAGGCGGCATTTACTATGTGATTATTCATAGCTTACATAAAAATATTTTTTAATTGCCCTTAACATATTGAAAATGTTCCGTTGTATGGACGCGATTTACGGGAGATTGATTATTTAACACGTTGACTGCTGACTAGATAATTACTTTTACCTCATTTAAATAGCATGCTAATTATATCGAATGGCCACCCGATCGTTACGCGCTAGGTGCGTCTTTAACTAAAATGAGTATTTAAGGTGATGTCTCTAGGTAAAGTTGTTATCGAAAAATAGCTAGAAAAGTTTATTAATCGGTAAATATATATTCAAAAGTAATGAGAAAAATAAAATAAAAAATTAAGAAGTATCATGGAGTTCTATATACCAAAAATAAGTGTCAAATTCGGTACATTTCTATCGGGTGGTAAGAATGAATGACATAAGATTTATTATCAAAATTACGATAAAAATGTACGTAAATCTATTACCCAGGGAAACGCTAAGCGAAAATTGGAATTTATTATATCCTTATATCTCTTTTTTCAAATTTAAAAAACATCGATTTAGAGGTTAGAAAGCACGCAATTAAAATCGAAAAATCTCGGCTTACACGCAATTTATCGCGAATAACGCTTAGCGTTTCTATTAAAAATATTATTTATTAATTTTTACGGCAGTTATTTAAATTTAATCTTGTATTTTTGTATATTAACGAATCGATAGAAATCGAAACCATAATAATTGGTCGAATTGGCAACATGCTGACAACACTTAGCCGACGCTTGGCCGTATAGTGCTGCCGTCGTGGAATTATTTGGAAACAAAATTTCTTCATACAAAATACACACACAACCATAACATGACGTTGAAAATGAAACTCACACATAGACAAGACAAAATAACATTATTTTTCTCTGAATCTTGGCAAAAATCAGTTTGTGTTAAACTTCTATGCGAAATTGCCATATGAATAAAAATAACTTAACAAATTAAAATTACAATATTTACTTAATATACGTAGGAACCTGCCTATATTCAAAATTTAATACTGAAAATTATTTTCAATTAGTATTTGCTTAAATTACAACTGTTTTTTACCATTATTTATGATAAAAATAAACAAATCTCGCATTTTGACATATTATGGCAGCACCATCAATAATCACCGCGCGCTTAGGCAACCGCCAATCAATTTTATCTTTTTATTAATTAATTGTAATAATTATAATTAATTATAAATTAATTAACTAATCAGTAACATTTTCGTTACTAAGTAGGTCGTGTGATTATTGATTGATTTTTGGTGAAGAAATCACACATTGTATGATTTTCTGCAACCAAAATTATTTTATTAGGTTATGTTGTAGCTACTGACGTTTGGCGTGTTGTTATTCTTTATGTTTTATGCATTTTTATATAATTTATGTTACTCAGTGCAAATTACGTGATATTGTTGTGATAAATTATATTGTGAGTGTTTAAATTACATCACATATTCAGTGTAGTTTAATTAAATAGTGAATACCAGAGGTGTGTGATAAGTGAATATAAATCTTTGTTACATATTGATCTAGTACCTATATTTTATTAATAATTATGGATGTGCCATGTGTAAGTGTTAAAAAATATAAGTCCTACACTAGAAAAAATACAAAACTATCTTAAACTACCAAAATATTGATGGAAAGTCGTGATGAATACTTTAGGAAACGGAAGTTAGTATCATCCAACACAGCCGTTGCTTGTGAACCAATTCCGGTGATAAATAGTGATGTATCCATCTCGGATGACCCAGACAATCTTCCAGTATTGACAGATGAGCACAATCATTGTGTGAGACTTGATAGTTGTGAAGACATTCAGAGCTGTTGGCCGAAAAAATTGAAAACGTATTCGGTATACGGTATATCGTATACGGTATTAAGTCAACATTGCATTTTGAATGCAGGTGTTGTGAGAAAACAGCGTCAGTATTAACTGAACCCCAAACGTCTACGATTAATACATCATTTGTTTGGGGATCTTTAAATATCGGGATTGGTTACAGTCAGGCACAGGAATTATGCGGTATTGTGGGAATTCCATTCATGTCTTCGGGAACGTTCCAAAGGCATGAAAAAAAAGTTAGCCAGTCATGGAAAACTCATTTGTGTGATCAAATGTCGAAGGATATAGAGATCGAGAAACAGTTGGCTATAGAAAATAATGAAATTGATGAAAAACACCCCTATATAACGGTCATTGTTGACGGAGGTTGGTCAAGAAGGAGTTATGGCCATAGTTTTTCTGCCAAATCCGGAGTGGCATGCATCATCGGAAAACGAACAGGAAAACTTCTTTACCTAGGTGTTAAGAACAAATATTGCCACATTTGTACCATCGCAGCCAATGAAAAAAAACCAGCTAAGAAACATGAGTGTAATATATCTTTTTCTGGACCATCGACAGGCATGGAGCAAACCATTGTAGTTGAGGGACTAAATTATATTTTTGACAAACATCAAGTATGGGTAAAATTTTTAATAGGGGATGGTGATTCAAGTGTATTTGCTAGGGTGCGTGAGAGAGCACCGTTTGGGTATAAAATTAAAAAAATGGAATGCGCGAATCACATGGTCAAATGCTACACTAGCAAACTTTATACGATGGTTAATAACGTAAAATACGATACGAAAAGCCGAAGCTTATTGCGGAAGGAGATTAAACGTCTCAAAAGTGCTGCACGATACGCTATAAAACGATGCGAAGGCAATATCACTCAGTTAAAGTTGGATTTGAAAAATGGACCCAATCATGTATTTGGCGAACACTCTGAGTGCCGTGCAGATTACTTCAAATAATTAAAAGTGTTGTGTTAGTCGGCTAAATCGTCAAAATCGTCTTAAGGCGAGACGTTTAGATTTCACTTCCAGGTATAAAAAACCAACTGTCCCTGTAAGCAACCAAGCTGACTGTGAATATGGCCCGCATGCTGCCGATTCAGATATTCCACAGTTGGACTTACAGGAGAAAATGAAAGAAATTATGGAATCTTTACAGGCTGGGGTTTCTTGCGATACAGATTGTAAGCAATTGCAGTTGGCGACAGTAGGGCAAAGTGAAAATTATTTGTGGATTGATGCCAGGCATAAACGTTTGACAGCATCTAAGTTTGGGAATATTTTCAAAATGAGAAATACGACACCACGGCATAATACTGTTAAAAATATACTTTTCCCAAGTGATATTGTGACAAAGGATATAATGTATGGCAGGAAGAATGAACGCACTGCTATTGCCTTATATGAAGCAAAAAACAAAGTCACTGTTATGCCTTGTGGTCTTTTTGTAAGAACGGAATTCCCATTTTTAGGAGCAAGCCCCGACGGTTTAATTGGGGAAAATGGGTTGATAGAAGTTAAATGTCTTCCGTCCATCGGTTCCAAACCAATTTTAGAGGCAGCATTACAAAACAATATATTATGTTTAACTATTGTGAACTCCGTACTTCACTTAAAAGAATCACATAATTATTGGTTTCAAATACAGGGACAGTTGTACATTGCGAAGAAGGAATACTGTGATTTAATTGTATATGCCGACAGTGGAATCGAAATCATACGACTTTTGCCAGATCCACAGTTTGAGACACGTGTTCTACCGCGTTTGATAAGTTTTTATAATGATTGCCTTCTTCCAGAATTAGCTGATAGCCGTATCCAACGGGGTATGAGAATTCGCGAACCTGAGTTTATATTAAATAATTTGCAAACTAAAGCGAAGAAAATAAAAAAGTAATTTATGTTGACTTCTGATATAATTCTCGCAATAAATATGTCATAGTTTTCCTTGACATTTGGACATGGAATTTCGCGTATCCATAAAACTGATAGACTACGTAGTGCGCTCTTAGAAATCACAAAGGCCTACCGAGCAACTTCAACGGACGCGCTTCCGGTCCTGGCCGCATTCTTCCACTTGACCTGCACATACAGGTCAGCGGTCCGTCAACGAAGCTCCTCAAAGGTGAGGAGGCCGTTGTTGGTGACTTTCACCTTGCCCCGCCTCCTCGGCATGTTGCTGAAAAAGTAACCTGACTATACGTCTATTGACGCTTGACGCGGCATAGAAGACCTGGCAGCGACGGTGGAATGAATCAACCAAGGGCCGGCACACATTTTAATTTTTTCCAGACATTAAATGGCGATTGGAGATAACCAAATATCTGACTCCTGACCATCACACCGATCAATTTGTGATTGGACACGGTGGGTTAGCTGGCAAGCTCTTTGAGCTTGGACTTGTAAGCCGTCCGACATGTCCATGCGGAGGGGTAATTCAGGATGCCAACCACATCCTCTGGGAATGTCTTAGAATGTGCTCCCGAACGGGAGGAGATGCTCAGGTCGGTCCAACCAGCTGTTGGGCCCATCGGGCCGTCCGACTTGGTTGCTACTAAGGCCAATTATCCTGCATTTAAAAAAATTTGCGGCGTCTTACTGCGGGCGTGAAGATCTCTACACGTAATTTTTGCTGTTCGTATGATTAGCTTCATTATTTTTTCATATATACAATAGAATTATTTTTATTTTAATAATTTCCTTGCGCTCTTCTCTCCCCGGAACTTTGCATTAGAAAGTAACTTCTTTAAACTCAGTCAGAGCTCACTTTGAGCGTAGCAACCTTAGTCCTGGGTATCTTTTCCTAGGGCATTCCCAGCCTAAAACTGAACTAGATGCTTCACATCAACCAATGTAGGGCCACGTGATGGCTCGTGGGTTAACTTCAATAATATTGCTTATTATATATACTTCATTAGAATAAACAACTTCTTTTGTAGCTGTTTATGCATGCCATGCTTGTTTCGTGGATTTTCACGATGGTTTTCAGATTTTTCGTGTTCTATGCTTATAACGATATCTCATAATTATTATTAATTTACAATGCTATACAATGTAACCAATGATTTATTATATTCTAAAATGTTTTAATGAAAATAACTAGTGGAACTTTTTTATATAATTATATACCATATATAGTTAGTTTATTTAGTGGTTATTTTGGTTTCTTTGGCAATTCTTCCAGAATATATTCCTAGAATTGTCGGACTTGAGCGATAATAAAACGCATTTCTAATCTACGCATGCGTTTTACTATTTATTATACATGTTTTCCTGATATCGTCGCCTTGGAAGTGAATAGAGCTTCACGGATGTCATTTGTGTATTAGATTGTTTAGCAAATTTGATGGAAATCATGTTCCTGTAAAAAAATCAGTTATTTTTCTTCACCATAATAATAATTATAACCAATAAGTATTTCAAAAATTGTTTGGTCAAATAAAAACGTTTTTGAATTTTGTGTGGATTACCTCTATTCACTTCCAAGGTGAAGATATTCACCAAGATTTATTTTCAACACGTCTAGTATTCTCAATACTTTCTATAACCTGATTCCTAAACCTAAACAATTTTTCACAAACATGTGTTTGGATCCAGCGTGTCTATTCCTTAGACTATGTACGCAAGACGCTTCCCGCTGCTATCTAAGGAAGGTTTGTATCCAATTGTTGTAATTGTTACAATAAGTGCTATGTTTTAACAGCACTTTTCTTGGCAAAGCTAAACTTTCGAGCGAGATGACTGTTTAGACCAAGGGTTCCCAACCTCGGAACGCGACGGGTTTTCTGTGGGGTCGCCAGCTTATAAAGCTAAAAAAAATTCACTATAATGCAATTTTTATTTTGGGCAGAGAGGTGGTGGCGTTCTCATTGCTGTACGCTCCGACCGACCAGACAGTATATCTGTTGTTGACTGTCACTTTGCTGCAGCTATTGACGTCGTTATTATTCGATTACGGTGAAATGGGTCATTTTTCACTGTTACGTGTATTTTCCACCGCGATCGTCTCGCGATGCATATAATTCGTTCTTTTCATACTTTGAAAACTTGCCAGTTGATAATTGTATAACCATCATTGGTGATTTCAATTTGTATTCATCTCATTTCTTATCCTGTATGAATCTCAAGCAGTTTTCAGAGATAAGAAATTGAGATACCCGGGGTTCCAGCGGCTAGCTCAGGTGTCCATCGAACCCCGGATTCACAAAAAAAAGATAAAAAAAGGATTTATATATGTTGGTAAAATTAAATAAAACACTAAGTCTTTCTCGTGCGGTCTTAGCGTTATATATTTTAATATTTGGTTGGACAACGTTACTTTATAGTCCATTACATATTTTGTTTTTACAATTAGTTACACAGGTCCGTACACGGTTTACAAAGGACGCTTACTAACTTTCTTTTTCAAATTCCCCGTACCCACGCCGTCCAGCAAAAAGGACTCTCGTGATTGGACATACGATTAAAGCACTTGCATCACAAAAAATGGAAGAAAGCGAAGTGTCTTAGCGATTTTATTTTCTTATATCATATCACGTGTATTATATCAAATCTTGTGACATTGTCAATGTTATCAATGGAATTCAGTTTTTACTCTTGGCAGACGATTTAAAATTATATGTGTCAATTCACAGTGAATTAGATTGTCACATATTACAAAATAACTAGTAGAACTTTTTTATATTATAATAAGTGAAGGTAATTCCATAAACAACGTTTTTTGTGTAATTGAATTTGATCAAATTATATACCTACAATATATTATAATATACTATCATAAAAATGTCAATACGATATAATAAAATATTGTACTTATTTAAAAAAATTAATAATTATTTGAATAAGTATATATATATAATAATATTATAGTAAGTAGAATATATTATATTCTTATAATATGTAAATGAATTTTTGTCTAGCGATTTTTTTCATCTGGCAATACTTGCAACTTATTATGGTAACTTACTGCCATCTGGTTGGAATCGACCAAAGTTTTTAGTAACAGATTTTTAGAAATTCATGGTAGATGCCTGTAAATATAAATAGATGGCGTGAAAGTCACATTATATGTGTAATTTAGGCCAAAGACATCGCCTTAAGACAGGTCGGCATTATCAAATTAAAGTCGCTGTTGAAAATAGTTGTGTAATTTTTAATCGATATATTTTTAAATGAATCCAATTTACTCAACTCGGCTACCTGTGCACTTGGGTTCTTTTAATCCCCAGCTCCTCAATTGTAATAAATTATTGATAATAATTATGGTTACTTAGTTACTGATAGACGATAAGTATACTGTCAAGGCCAATAGCCAATGATGATAACGACGAAATAATGATACTGCCACTAAACTTGACTTATAAAATAATAATGAATTATAACGATAAGGGTCGACTGCATAATTCAATTAATATTACTCGCGACGTAGAGATGTCAAAAAAGTATTGAAACTTTGATAGTTTGGTATCGATACGATACTTTATTTCGCCTCTTGCGTTTTATTAAAAGCGAACAAGGATCATTTCATACAGATTTTTGCAAAATATCGATATCTACTTTACTTCCGATCACCGATACCAGTATCAATACTTTTTTTTTTATATTGATATACATTGATATACATACACGTGAGTATCAATCAAATAATCACAGTGGTGCACATCGACTTTAATGTAGATAGCAATAAATGGGACATTCAAAGAGTGAATATGTAGGTACTACTCATTGATATACTACTAGATGAGCAGTTCCCATACAAGTGTCATTTTAAAAATGTACCACAAAAGATATTACAAATATCGTCTTATAATATTTCCTTGTAGGTATAATGCGTTAAGACCGTTAACATGGATTCCCGAATTTCACCCGTATTGCCCTGGCTGTAAAACTAAATTTGCGTTCTTGGAATAGTGAACCTAAGGGTGCTGCAACGCAAAACAGACAGAGCAAGTCGTCATGCGCTGACTATTAGTTAGAGTAAGATGCAAGCTAGAGCGGGCTTACTCAGTAAGTTTTAACAAAGGCCGAGTCGCTGAAAATCGGGCGTCATTTTAAGAAGCATATGATTCATCCAGTAGTATATCAATGGTACTACTACTACTCACATGTCGATTTTTTACTGTATATTATTAATGTTATGCAGTGATTCATCCACCTAATAATAATATAATATTCTGGTTTTCAGAGAAAAAATATATTTTCTAAGTTTAAGCATGTTTAACTATATTAAATTTATGTTTGTTCGTCCACAGCTACATAATAATCATATTTGAAATAATATGCTGCGTACATGGCAACGGTTCTATGTACCTACATCACAGGCGAGTATATAAAACATATTAATTTGTTTTTTACCCCATTCCATGTTGAAAACCTTTTGAATTTGTGATTTGTAAATTCCATGTATGTATAAAAAAAATTAACATCCGTTTGAAGCAAATGGAAGGTTCATGGTTTATCTTGGGCCTTGGCAATACCTGCAGATTTAATCATGGATGGAATAAACTATTTCAGATAATCTAAATGTATTGAAATGCTTGTGATTTTTGACAGATGCGATACGGCAATACGGTTAGTATGAAATTTTGTACAAATTAATCTCCACAAGAAATGACTTACAGTTAATTTAATTAGTAGGGAATGAGCCATTTTTTCAAGTACATGTAATATTTAGACTCCGACAAGTTTTTTTTCCAATATTGATTCCGAGCAAGAAGTCAGTAGGCTGGGTGAGTGGCTAACAACAGTTTCTCGTAAATGATCTGTTTTTCCGCTAAGTTGCAAAAATGGTAATTTAATTTTCTAAAAAAGTGAGAACAAGGTTCTTTCAGGATACGCCAACAAAAATGTCGAATATAACAGGGTTAGACAGAGTAATCCTCCCTACACAGAAAATTAATAAAAGTATATTGTAGCCCTTAAAGTGTGGTGTTGCATTTTTACAATAAACAATATCATTCATTATGTTATTTTTTGTGTGAAGGAAATTTTATTTAAAAATTTGCAGCTGTTGTCTGCAGTTTACAGAGAATACGTACACGATTGTTGGAAGTTTCATTCATATGTGCCACTGTTAAATTATAATAATATACAAAATAAATTTAAGCCATTGATCTGAGAGCCAGTTCTATTTTATAACCTCTCACTGAAACATTTCAAAGTTCAATATTAAAGCTTGCAAAAGCTTACCAGATAGTGAAATTTTCCAACGCCAGCAACAAGCTGATAAATGAACATGGTGGTCTAATCTATGACATATGGCAGAGACATTATGGTACTATTATATTACAATTTACATCGCGACCTATCGATTGCTAGCACTACGTACCTAGATATTGATTTTATAGTGCTTAAGGTGACTCATCCCATTTGCTAGCTATCTCTGCTAAGTATATCTTCCGCGAACGATTAAAACAAAATGATAAACAATTAAAGTTAACTAAAATACATTAAATTCTAATGGATTTAGTTTATTCCATTTGAGTCGTTTTCTGCGACCCGGGTTTCGCCTTTCGGCACCTTCAAGCACTATGCGCAATCACCATTGGTAATTACATACTAACAACGAATACAGTTGATTCCAACTTATATAATAAATTAATACAATAAAGTAAGTAAAAAGTTTATCATCTACCTACATATTAAGTCAAGGATTATAATAAGAATAAACATATAACATAACAAACAAATTATGAATAGTTGAAGTACTTCAACTAACTGTTAAAAAACCCTACCTTATCACTAATTATACAAACAATAGGCGTAGAAATCGTCAAAACCCTAATAATAGATCATTAGAAACTAAAAAACAAAAAAAAACAACTCAAAACAGTACAACAGTTAAATCCATTAGAATTTAAATTCAAATTCCGTCAAGTGCCCTCGTCGAGTCGTCGATAGTATTAATGAATAATCCACAAGATTTAAGAATATAACAGTCTTTATATTGAACATACATCATTTGAAAACACCGCAGTATGTAGGTATATGAGGTGTTTTCAAATTATATAAGTATGTAGAAAAATGAATAAATATTATTTCTATAAAACCTCATAATTACTCATACGCTTCTATAATACATGTATTTACGATTTATAACTAGTGCAACGTTTTCCAATACCTAAGCGGGAAACATTCACACCTGGTTGATGATTAACCGAAAAGAGTCATTTCTGATGATACAACTTAAATTCATCAATGTAACAGAACTCTAACACCTATGAGTGCGCAATGTGGCGTGGAAAAATGCATATTGACCAAGATTCAAATCGGATTGAAAAGTCAATTTAAAAAAAGCGTAGCAGCGAAGAACTGTGGACAGAGAAGGGAGAGAAAGGCTAGAGGAGACCTTCATCTAGCAGTGGATCAATCACGACTAGTGATGATGATGAAAAATTAAATTGAGGAATACATTGAACTAATTACCTAGATAGATAAAAGTATATCGTATTCATATTTCATAATTTTTATGGTATGAATACCCTTAAGTGTCGTGGTCACAGTAATTGAATACCTATGTTTTTGATCGTTAATGGACTATCTTTGTACAAATCTAGGTTCCGCTCACCTTTCTCTATAAGGTCACTCCATTTTTTCGCCCATCCCCTAAGTCCTTTGGCGTAAGCCTTCTCCATCTCTGCCCTCTCCGCGACCATCTGCGCGAGGTCTGCGCAGAGTTTGTAGCCATCCTCGATCCTCTTGGCGGTCCGCTTGTAGTTTCCTGGCTCCCAGAAAGAGTCCGAGCTGACCCCGGGCTGGGGCTCGTCGCTGTGGACAGACATGCTGCCCGACAGGCCGCCGCTCCTGGAAGACAAACAGAAACACACCGTTAGAAAAGATGGCATGGCAATGGCATAATTTTAGATACAGTAGATACTATGCACCGAAGAGCGTCATTTAGATAATTATATGAAAAGCACAGTTACAAAAAATCTGAAAAAAGAGGGAATAAGAGTGTTGTATATTTTTAATGAATTCGACAATATTCGGATACCAGCGGCAACAGCAGATATATCAATTGTAAATTGTTACCCTCTGCAGCGAGGAACTAATACCAAGAAACTATTTTATGCAGTCGACCAGTATTGAGAGAAAGATCTCTTCGATGATTTTCATATTATAAAATAACGTAATATGTATGTAGCGTTTTAAAAAAAGCCTAGATTCCTAATTACGTCCTAAAAATATATTGAAAATAATGATTGAAACCCTTATTCATTTTATCATTATTTATGGGATAATAACAACCAATATTTCACAATATTTTAATAAATAACATCATTTTACTTCATTTAAATTATCGAATATTATTATTTCCTTCAACACGATAATATAATGACAGTTTCAAAACACTTACATTTTTTAAATAAGTGTGAATTTTTCAGAATTTTCAGTATCTATCATAAATATACATACGTATAAATACATAATAGTATTTTGAAACAAAATTTTAAAAAAAATGTCAATAAACGCGAATATATTTTATGGACCTTTCTTTCCTTCATAACCGAAACATATTATAAGCACTGAAATCCCGGGAATGAAAATTTTATGAACGATTACAATTTTATATCAAGGATTCCTTGAGTAGGTCAAAACCAAAAGGTCTTCTTTCCATCGCTTATATAAATATAATGATTCAGTTTTGAAGGGTTTTTAGGTCCCTACCTACACTATAAGTGGAATTATTGAATATACACACTAGAAAAAATAATTTTGTAGAAAAAGTGTCGTATTTTTTTCTATAAAATGATTTTTTCTAGTGTGCATATGCATGTGATGTTTTCAAATTATGTATATTCAATATATAATGTTACATTCGCAAATTTTGTCTTATTCGTTGAATAAAAAAAACTTAATTAAGTTGAATTATATTAGCTACTTTGACCATTCTTTCAAGTGGAAATAATAAAGTAATTTTTTCGAAGTTGAACATTTCAAATTGACTGTTTTGCATTTTAAAAATGAAGAGATAAGATCAGTAACCAAAAATAAAGACACTGCCCCCGGCATGGATGAAGTTTCATATTCCATGATCGCTCAGCTGCCAGAGACCGGAAAAAATAAACTAGTGGAGATATTCAACTTAATCATGGAAACCGGCAAAGTCCCTAGGCAATGGAAGGAAACGATGATTATCCCAATCTTAAAACCAGGGCGAGACCCTACCCTAGTGTCGTCAGTCAGACCAATTGCACTCATATCATGCATGTGCAAAACGTTCAACCAGATGCTTGCAAGAAGAATCGAATGGTTCGCAGAGAAAAAACAACTAATTCATCATAATACTACGGGATTCAGAAGGCAAAAGTCGACTCTGGAGAACATAGGCAACCTAGTACTAGACATCAATGCAGCACAGGTCAAAAACGAAGTAACTCTGACAACATTCCTGGACATCCAGGATGCGTATAATAATGTGCATGTGAAAGAAGTGTCAAGGGTGTTGAATGAATGGGGAATCGGTGGGAAGATCATTAAATATCTTAAGCAGTATTTAAATGAAAGAAAAATCACCATGTGCATTAATAATGAAAAGAAGAGTACGGTATGCTCAAGAGGCCTTCCGCAAGGAGACCCCCTATCCCCATTACTATTCAACATTCTTACAACTGACATATTAAAGTTAATAACAAGGGTCAACATTGTACAATATTCAGATGATTTCGCACTTTTTTGTTCGGGAAAAAGAGTAGATGAATGTCAAAGGTTAATGCAGAAGAGTCTTGACGAAATGAAATTATTATTGGAAACTCGAGGCCTCAAAGTAGCTCCCAACAAAACTAAGGTGGTACTTTTTGCCAGAGGCAAAAGACAAAACCAGCTTAATTTAAAAATCGACGGCACTATAATAGAAAGAGTAGACAATTATAAATTTTTAGGTATGAACCTGGACTATAGACTAACGTGGAAGCATCATATTAGTCATTGCGCGAATAGCCTGACACAACATCTGAACATACTCAAATTACTGGCGGAAGGTGGGTGGGGCGTACACCCCATTCATATGAGAAGGTTATACACGGCACTCATTAGAAGCCGATTAGATTACGGGGGCATGTTTTACCACTCCGCTGCCGAAACTAATTCGGTGAGGCTAGATCGCATCCAGTACAAAGCATTAAGAATATGTGGAGGATTTATCAGGACAACGCCCATTCACGTGCTACAAGCGGAACTCAGCGTACCTCCACTGAATGTCAGGAGATGGGCACTGGCTACCAAGACATGGATGAAGTGGAAATCTATAATAGAGAACCGCATATTGGCAAAGGTGAAACTCCTATACGAGCTCGTTGAAAGCAATACATACTATGAGAAAAGAAAGCTCCCACTACTGGTAGGAATCTTTAAAGCCACAGAAAGTTGGGAGGTATTAAATACAAAATGCCTAGGTATGTATTCGCTGAGGAGGCCAGTTGGTACCTACGACCTCAGCTCTGTTATCAAACTAGAGGTCAAAGGAATAGACAAACCAAAACGGAGCATAGTATCCGATAAAGCAAGAGAGCGTGTCGAAAAAATGCTGAGAGAGGTACGCAGGATGGAGCCACCTTTATACAGATGGATCCAAAGATCAGAATAGAGCAGGAGCAGCTCTTGTGATACCAGAAGAATGTATAAACAAGAGCTGGAAGCTAGACCCAGCAATACCAATAATGACGGCGGAGCTCATCGCGATAAACGAAGCAATTAAATACACTTTAAGCGATGATTTCTCGGCGCAATCCGCTGTCATTTTAACAGACTCCAAAAGCGCTTTACAACATCTTGCCGCAGCAACTCGCTCAGATAACAGTAAAACCATAGCATACCACATCCTTGACCAGATCGACGCCAAGAAAAATAGAGGAGGAGATCTATGCATTCAATGGATCCCATCGCACATGGGCATTGAGGGCAATGAAAGGGCAGATGATCTGGCAAAGGAAGCCGGCTATTCAGGGGTACCATATCAGTGGATACCAGAAAACCTGGACTGGAATGAGGCTATAAAGAAAATGTGCCATAGTATGTGGATAGATTTTCACCATAGGGCATCATTAGAAAAGGGGAAATAGAGTAAGTCGATTCTATCATCACCACGAGAGGTGCCCTGGTTTGTAGAGTCTTCTTTGACGAGGAATGGGCTTAAGTTAATACTGAGGCTAAGAACAGGGCACACCATGGGCAAAAGATTTGATGTCCTCATGGGAAGAAGCGAATCGCAGCTCTGCGATGAATGTCATGTTTTAGAGGACATTGTACATATAGCACTGCAATGCCCCAAATATGAAATTCACAGAGTACAGCTGCGAATTGCAGATATCTATGAGAATGTCGACGAATTGAAGGGTGTCCTGGCGGTGGGTAAGACGGAAGAGCTAGGCAAATTTGTAAAGTTATTTAACAGAATAGGAGCGAGGACCTGATCGACGGATCCCCTTCTAGAAGAGAAGAGGCGATATGACAGCGAGTCGCAGTCAAAGCCTCGGTAAAATCAAAAAACAAAAAAAAAATAAGAGAAGCCTTTTTGCATCTCACCTACTCACTTAAGATTCTTTAGTTTGGTTGTCCGTGCAGTTTCAGTTTCAGTTGAACTCTCAGTTAAACTGATGTGTAAACGCAAATACTGAAGCGGCCAACTGTAACTGAAATGGAGACGTGGCTCGATGGGTTTGCCATCATATCATGATGTTTGAGACTTTACGATTGTTTTTTTTTTATCATAATAGATTTTTGGGTTTCCACCGTGTGTACTTCTTCCTTCATTTCTCGACGTTTCAGGCTAGTTGCAGAGGCCATTATCAAGAGACAGTTTGCCATCAGTAGTTATCGTATCAGTTAAACTGACGTGTAAACAGAACCGTCCGCGCAAGTCTTAGGTTGTCACGATAACCTGTCGATCGTAAATTTCTCGCAATGTCAAGACTACGATTTTATGACAGAGTTTATTGAGATTTATCGCAACTGTTTATGCTTATGAAAAAAGAGTGATCGGTGATTACCATCACATTCCCATAAAAAGAGAAGCTTTCGACAATGTTTAGTTCGACCAAATATGAAAGTATCGTTATTTTGTAACTAAGAAAGTACCTAATTAATTTATGTACCTATTTAACTTAATATGAGCATTGAGGTATGACTGTACAGTTAGTAACACTCTTCAAATATCTATTGAAATGATATTATTTCTTCAAATATATAAACATAACATTCGTTTTAGTGGATAAAAAATACGTAAATACACAACGTTGTTTCCGAACTGAACTGAAACTGCACGGACAACTGAACTGACGTCTAAAAGGACCTTTAACATTTCATTTAGGAATTTAGATAGAGAGCTAGTAATTAAACCATAATGGGCGGTAGCGAAGATTTTCAAAAGGTCTTTGAATTAAATACTCGCAGATATGTACATATATGAAATAAACCGTATATAGGCATAAGTGATAAAATATAGTACAGCCGAGTGCCTATACATATAGCGAGTTGATATATATAGAAGCACCGTGGCACGGCGTATGTCAGTAGAAGTGGGCGCCGCAAGGACGTATGAAGGTCGTCCGCTTGGTACTCAACGTGCAGCATGCCCCGAGCGCCGGAAAATCCGGGGCGGCACTTCCGAAAGCATTTACAAAAGAGCTCCTACATAACATCACCGAGTACAGCTACCCACTTACTAGCAATATGACACACTGCACGTTGATGGATTGCTACATTACATTTGTATGTGATTGTGCATATTACACTACAATATGTGGGGCATGGCAATAATATGCACCTGACATTTTTATCAGTGCATAGTTTAGAATTTAGATATTTAAATTTTCGTGTTGGCAAAACACGCTAACCATAAAACATACTTGATATAAAGGCCGGTTCGGATTAGTCGAGCGGCGAGTGATTTAGTTACCAATAAATGATTTAGTAACTGAAAAGTGTCCGAACACAGTACATTAGTGAGTGACGTGTCAAAATGAACAGAGTAGAACGTAACAAAGCAAAAAAAATAACATTTTTTTTTATTCAACGAATAATTCACAAGGTTTAAGAATGTAACATTATTTGTAGAGTGATCCCGGTGAGCTGGTGCTCAGACCGAGCCACGATCTGGTAGCGACGACTACCGATCTACTATTAAGGAGGTGACTGTGTCGAGTGACGGACTCGAGATGAGTGATGAGTTATGGATCGTACTTGCTGTTTATACAAATGCAGTCTATACATTACAATAGACATTGTCGTAATTAAATAAATCATTATACACTGTTGATCTAGGACCTAGGTTATGATGTGTGAGAAAATGCTGACAATCGCTTCCGCCACTCTGGTTTCGTTTTTGACAGCAAAAATAAATATCGAAGTGTGTCACCCTTGTAATGCTGTGAGGTATGATTGCTAAAGGTATTTCGATAAGAATCTGACACACAATTTCAAGTAGCATATTTGTGACGTATTAAACTCAATAATTAATTATTGACGGTTCAATGACTGAGAAACGTCAAAAGAATTGGTTAAAAATGGCTTTGTTCGATTTTGGACACTAACTTTCCTACGAGATTTAACTAAGTCCTATTAGAGTCTTTCTGTTTGGCATGCAGAGTAGTGAGTTTAAATTACCAATCCAACGAGAAAGAATTACCGTGGTGTAAGAATAACTAAAATTTCAGCAAGTAATCTTTAATTACGAAACAAACATAACTGTGCAGGTATGTACTGAGAATACTGATAGTGATAAGATAAGTGATAACAACTGATATGATAAGAAAAGAAACTAAGCGCCTTATCATTTTTTAATGGACGCAGAAAATAGATCTAATAAGAGTAATTAAATAAGTAGTTCTCTTCAAACAGCGTGATAATGATTATATTGATTATTTATATAAAGATACTATACTAATAGTGATAAGAAGATATGATTGATAATGATAACAACCAATTCGATAAAAAGGATAGAACGAAGAAAATATATAACCGAATCAAAGTTATTGTAGGTAGTTACATCACGTTAATTAGTGGGTGTATAAAAGATATGTGACACAAAATATAATTATTTGTAGCTATTTGGTTTTAACCAAAATGGAAGGTTGATTGCCGTAATTTAAATACCATTAGTTTCATAGACAACCATATTATTATACCTACATGATTAAAATACATTCATACGTTGATTTTTTTTAAATTACCTTAAATAATAATCAATGCTGACACTAATAGTTTGAGTACTATTCAACAGTGACGTCCCTAAGCAAATTGCCGCCCTTAATCAAACTTAGAATCCCACCCGCTTTCATTTTAGTCACCGATTGTCAATGTCAATTCGTAAGGTAGGTACATAATTACCTACTTTATTATTTATTTTCGGCTATCTTAAGCAGGCACTTAATCTTTAGATTGAGACGCACACCATCTAGTGATAATTACAGCATTTCCATGAAATCTACTCTCGAACAGTTTAGCTTTAACTATGTGGCGCTGACAGGTTTGGAGGCACCCTAGTGGGAAAAAATGTGCGATAAACTGTTATAACAATATGTATTGCAATTGGTAAGTATTGCAATACAACAATAGTTATAATTTGTTAACGTTTAGATTATATTTTTACTAGATGTCGACACTTTCTAATGAAGCGACCGTATGTAATATTTGTGTTTGTTCCTTCATATGCCACCCTTTATAATGTGTCACCCCTGTGCAACGTATGACATGCCTACCCTCATGGGACATCACTGCTATTCAATACCATCGAATAAGTTAGTTTGTATTTTACAGACGAAACTTTGAAAATGAATTATTGAACCGTCGTTTAAGCGCAAGAAGTTCATTAAAAATACCAGCGCATCTATTCTATACACAAGACTGCTATAGGCCGCTATCGGCAGCTTTCGAGGGTTGTTTTAATTTTATGTATCGAAGTATTAGCACTCACTGTAACAATTACAATAAGTACAATGTTTTAACAGCACCTCTCTTGGCTGTGTTAAATTATAGAGCGAGATAGACTGTTTTGACTGTTTAGACGGCTAACTTATTGTAAATGTTACAATAAGTGATAATACTTCGATACAAAAAATTAAAAACTACCCTCGATGGCTGCCGATAGCGGCCTATAGCAGTCCTGTGCATAGAATAGATGCGCAGAACCAAACTAATGTCTTTCAATTTACTTTATTTTATTTTGTTTACTGTCAATTCATGGTGGAACTGGATTGTATTGTTGTTTAATTTAATAAAACGCATTTTTTTTGTACTACTTATTCCACTTTTAATCAATAAATTAGGACCGGTTTCGTCCGCCTCAGAGGGACATTTTCAACTTTCAACCGACTTTCAGTTGAAAATGTCCCTCTGAGGCGGACGAAACCGTTCCTAATTTATTGATTAAACGTGGAATAAGTACCTACCTACTACAAAAAAAAGTTACGTTTTATTAAATTAGACAACAATACAAAAAATACTGATTGGCGAAGGAAATTGTTACAAAATAATCTGTAAATCACGTGGAAACAGTATTAAATCTAATATTTTATTACATATTGCTGTTATCTACGCATTAACTATATACCTTCGTACAGGTATTATCATAATAAATCCGGTGGAATTGCAGGTTTGTGGTGAATTCAACGGTCGCCGATTGCAGTAGGAATGCGGCCACCGAGGTCGCCTTCCATGTTCCCAGCTGAACGACCAATGCACTGTGCATTGCATTTCAATATATTTACATACGTATCTACTGGGTGCAATCGGGATGCGTATCGACGGCGCAGGTCATTGGGCGTTACCTGTGCGTATGAACTATGCAAGGCATACCAGAAAAGTGGATAGTAATGGACATTTTAATGAAATGACAGTATACCATACCGAATGCAATTTCAAAATAGACTTACAATGTGAATAAAAATAAACTTCTATGAATAATGTCTTTATGGGGCCCTCGTAGTCCGGTCCGTCTCATCCGGGAGCTGTGATTGTTTTACTTATATTACTACATTACTCTCTTCTTGGTCGTGCACTCATGGCTGAGGATCGTGACCACATTTAAATTTCGCCATCCTTTGAGCGACCAAGACCAACACCAAATACACTCAAAAACCTCGAAACAGTCGACGAGTTTGTATATCTTGAATCGACCGTCAGTGGAAAGGGCGGATGCGAAGCGGAAATAAGAAGACGCACACAGATTGCAAAAAAATGCGATGACACGCCTTACCACTATATGGAAGGATCGGGGAAGTTCGATTGCCACAAAAATGATGCTTGTGCAAACATTAGTGTTCTCGATATTTCTATACGGAGTCGAGTCGTGGACCCTGAAGGCAAGAGAACGGAAGGCAATTGATCCCTTTGAGATGTGGTGTTGGCGCATAATGCTTCGAATTTCTTGGACGGAGCACAGGACGAACCAGTCAATCATCCAGAGATTGAAGATAAAGGAACGGCTCTCGACGATATGTCTGAGAAGAATTCTGCAGTTTTTTGGAAATATTGTCAGGCGCAGACCGGACAACCTGGAGAGACTGGTAGTTTTGGGTAGTCTCCAGGGAAGGCGAAGCAGAGGAACAGCGTCTGCGCCATGGAGCGACCAAGTGAAAGAACTACATTACTATGATAGTACAATACCGTCATCGGACCTCATGTAGTGTTAAATATTTATATAATAAATTCTTCAAAAGTGACCTCCCATTGTGTCTTAAGCGTTAAGTGTTCAACCAATGTTTGCTACATAGAGGTATTGTTTGCTACATGTGCTCACGTAGGTATGCATGTGAAATATGGACACTTAATGGAAGAGAAATCCAGTGGCATGGAAATGTTCATGTTGGGCATAACGCAAAAAGACCACAAAATAAACAAATGGATAAGGAAGCAGACAAGAGTACACATATTATTACGTGCGTGTGTATATATATTATGTAAAAGTTATGATAGTATTAGTAAGTTGAAGAAAACTTTTTCTAGAAAACGGAGGCTACATAGGGATTGCAAAACCGTTTTTAAAAATCAGACAATACCGATATATTCGGTATTTAAAGTGGAGACAAAATGACGTATTAATAATTAAGTAAGGTTTAACAGGACTGTATTTTTTTGTTCTGGTATTCAATAAGAAATACCGGTATTGGTATTTTCATTCGGTATTGCAATCCCTAAGCCAACATAACAATATGAAAGTGAAAAGATACTACCAACACTAACCGTACACAATTTATGATAATTCGTAAAACATTTGGGACCGTCCATTGGTCGGCGTATTGATTAAAATGTATACAATCAATGAGGCGTCGACTGATTAGTTAGAGCGTTTTCAGTAAATGAAATTTTATATCGCTATTATGTGTGCCCAAACTGTGGGTGGGCAATCTACGATTTGCGTTTGTAAGAGCGTCTCCATTAACGGCCCACATGCTCAGTGTAGGTCAAAATGGAGCTTTTATGGAATTTTCAGAGCATAACACTGAACATTCCTTCACTGTTGTAGATAATCTATTTACTTAATTTTGAAGCCTTATATTTCATGACTGCATAAAGTATTTTTATTACATACAATAGTATTCTTTTAAACCTCTCGCTCTAATGTTTTAGAATATAGTCATATTTCAGTACGTCCATGTGAAGTCGTGTTAAGATTTTTTAGATTTATTAAATTTTAAACGCATTTACAAAACCATTAGTAAAATAATGCTAATATTATACCTATAGTGACATATTTACGATAAAAATATATATTTTATAATCTTTTTGATCCCAAATTTGACAAGAATTAGGCATATTATTCAAAAATGGGCACGATTAACATATTTGAAGATAATTCTTAAGATACTGATTATAAGCTATGTATTTGACCATTCAAATGTGATAAACATCCTACGAATAATATTTGCTTTATAATAATTATTGGCCTAAGAATAAGGTAGTATTTTTTTTGAAATACGCCATTTCTATTGGCATTTCCCAGTGGCTAAGCTACAACATACGGCCGTAGCCATAAATTGACAACGAATTGATAACGAATCATTAAATGTGCACCAGACATTGCCAAGATAAATATATTTTAATCTTTAATGGATCGTTTTTGTTTTAGAGTAGTACAAAACTCAAATCAATTCGAATTTACATACATCATAAAATAAATTGAACAAATGAACGTGACCAACGTCATCCCACACGAGAGCGTAGCGTCGATTAGTTTGATGCATTGTGGTCTTCTTCCATGCTTCGAAGATAAATTTATTTAGCAGCGATCCCCGGCCTCGAAAGGTTATTTCGCGGATACAAAATGTAAACAAAATCGAGGTGCGTTAAAATTTCGATTGCAATTATCTTCAACCTGTAAACTCGCCCGCAACAGGTTGTCGGAATAAATGAATTTCGCACGCGGATAGCAAGCAGCTAATGTGAACGCTTTCAATTCTTCGCCGATAGGTACTAAATAATTTTACGGTCCGAGCGAAAATAGAAAGGCGAACTATAACGTTAGTGTACGTTTAGAATTTAGATAATAATACACATTGTTATGATTTATTGTACGCTGGTTTAGTTGGAACTCATAATTACGTATATTGGAGAACAGACGAAAGTTCAATACCTTGTTTTATATTGTTTCAAAGTAGGACAGGTTTGTGCTATAGACCGCAATCCGATAATTTAAGGATTATATTTTTGGATTTCGATCCAGATTCCAGGATTGAAATATTCATGATTTTTTGCAAAATAAAATAGTGAACTTTAGACAATTTTTTTAATTAGTTAAGTTAAAGTCGTTTCCAAATTAAGCACGAGAGAGTGGAGCACTGGAGCAATGGGATTTTACGGAGCAGGAGCACCGAACATTTGTAATGCTCCACTGCTCCGGATGTTTTTATTATTAAATTTTCGTCCTAAAATCCAATGAAAATAGTATATTTTGACACTTTGCAACACTGGAATTATTTGAAATATGGCCGAGATAACACTGCCGAGTGATAAATAACCTCACTTTTTTGACAGAAGAAGCAAATAATGAGAGACGATTTGCTTTCGGATTTTTTTAATAGAATTAATAATGAAAACGACGATTATTTCAAAACTACTTATTATTTTAACATTTGTACACATATAATACGTATTAATACTTTTTACTCTTAGTGGAGCCGGCGCGAGTAGTATGTCCCGAAGCGGAGCAACTCAAAAAAGAGTCCGCTCCAAAGCTCTGCGAGAGCCCGCGTGACCTCGTAATATCACTTGATTCCTATTGCAGCATTTACGGCCTGCCGCGTGAGTAAGAGAAGAGAATATGTGAATCCCCGTGCTTTAAACTGAGGCGTAGTGCACAGTAGAAGATTAGTTCGACAATGAGTTCCCAAAAGAAGACCAAAACATTTTCATGACAACAAAAAACAAGTGCTGCTATTTAATCATCCCCATTCAAATATAAGACGTTTGTTCAAGTTGAAGAATGACCATGTTGGAATGTGGTAGATCACTGCCAGTTTTGATACTGGATGGTAGGTTACAACCTACATGAAGTAAAACGTGCCTGTTATATCGTATCCGCTGGGTACGTCACGATGCGATGAAATCCGGAAAGTAAAACTGGGATTGGGAATTACCTCCAGTGGTACAGTTTCCCGTCATTCACTCAAAACGATTTAATATTAGAAGAAGAAAATACGTAACACCTATAAATCTTCTGATAAAATTTAGTATATTATGTATGCTCCAATTATGTACCTATATGTTTTGCTTTGATTTGTTTTCTATTAGGTATTTATATACTATGCATGCAAACGTAATACGCGCCAATGGCAAGAAAGTAATTTGGAGTCTAAAATCATATTGCGATCTATGATGACCATAAAATGTGAAAGCTTTATATAAATATGTAGTAAATTGATAACAAATTGGCTAGCTTGATATTTTATGGCAGCAATTTCCAGTCCCGGCTGAAGTTGATTGAATCTTCTGGCGAAGACGATACTCCAGCCAAGGATAATGAGAACTATTACTGAAGTCCAATCTAAATTATCTAATCAACAAACAAATCACGTTCCATCTGCTACTGAACACTAATTGAAATCATTCTTTCAATGTAAATTTTCTAATATAGTATTAAATTTAATGTTTTTTATTGAAAGGGTTCAATCAAAACCATTTTTTATTTAATTTGTAACAGTAATCTAAACAATTTTGGATATTTTCGATTAAAATTTTATTTTGGGACGCATATCGCGGCTTAACTATCGAGAAACGCCTTTTAAAGTTGTGCTGGAAGTCTCAGGAAGACCTTCCTAAAAGACCAATATGAATGGCGTGCATGATCTATCCATATGACGCGTCAAATTTACTAAAAGCTACATAATTGTCATTCGTAAAAACCACGTCGTATAACCGATCGACCCAACTGACGGTCTGACAGACCTGGGTAACTCCTCTTTTAACCGACATAATAATTATGTGATTGACATTCTCTAATTCGCACCATAACCATGCGTGGGTTTCTATTAGAATTAGACCAAGCTGCCAGTGCGTGGTTCTAATTAGCTCTACAATCCAAAATGTAAGGTGAATTTCTTAACAAAGTTTTGCTTTTACGAGGAAATGATGTTAGCCAATAATTGTTGAAACTATTATGTCCGTGCTCTGGGTCTAAACATACTATATTTAAAAACCAACATGTGAAATTGCCAGACGGGCTATATAGTAGTAAGTATAAAGTGATGAATCCTCGACGCTGTCATATTATCAGACAACTTCTAATTATTCACCAAGGCGGCCACAGACGCACAGTTCTCGTAACAGGTTGAACATGGCACAGACAATAACTGTTCAATAACTGTACGTTAGTGGCCACACCACAGATCAGTTTAACTACCCCATTTAAATCTGTCGCACTGTCAACAGACGTGCCCATATACGTACAGTTATTGTCTGTGGCAGAGCAAGTGTCAAAAACTATGGAGGTTAAGTTCGCGGAGATATTACACAGGAGTATTGTTTCAATTAGTTTTAGGTAAGGTATACTTGAACGATGATACACGAATAATTTTACTTTGAATTTATTATGGTTATAATTGTTTTTATTAGAAACAAATTGACATAAAATACACACCTATGACGATGGTAAAATAAATCATGATTTCGCTAGTGGATAATATAAAATATAATCTTTTCTTTTGAATAAATTATACCCTTTAATGGACAGTATTAATTTAGTAAGAAAACGGTAATATTTATAAAGGTATTGATTTTATATACAATAAATTTAAACATGCCACAAAATTATATTTATATCAATCATCAGTATAATAATTAATTACTATGATATTATTAAAATATATACTTAAATTTTATTTAGATTTAGCGACATTGTCATTCACAATTAGGTATATTAATTTATGTTGTGAACGTCTTAAATTATTAATTTGTAATATTCACTACATACAATAAATAAAATTTGAGTACTGGGTTATTAGTCTATATTTTCACAATAACTTAATATTTATAATGCTCTCTAAAATTTTAACATTTATATTATATTGTATAAAATAATATGTTTACATAAATAACTATAACTTTGTTTTACTCTCGTAAAAATAAATAAAATATAATATTTGCGATCTCCGCGTACATAATATTATTATATTTTTAATAATAAATGAATTTGTATTTTATAACAAGCAACACCAGCCGTAGTTGTATCGCGCGGTATATTCTACTTTACGTTACCGACATCTAATGTCACTCGAGAACTTTCGGCTAGTTGAAATTCCAACAGATTTACAAAAACACGGGAGGGGGGGGGGTCGCTGGCAGTTTGAACATGCCACACATCTGACAGGTCGAAAAGTGTCCGTCTATGGGCGCAGCAGATTATCTACCAAAGATAACTGTATGGCCGCCATTACGTATTAACTGGCATGTTCAACCTCTTACGAAAACTGTCCGTCTGTGGCCGCCTATTAGGTGCGTATAGTTTTTCATTCATAAATATTTACATGTAATGAACTCCGTGGAGCAGTAGCGAAAGATGGACGTAGGCTGTTGTGATGTGAAAGTGATTATGAATACTTACTTACACAATTACACATATTGTTGGTTCATTTTTTTAATTCATTAACCCCTGCCTAAACCAAGCTATAATAGTTAAAAAATATTATTTTATCTATAAATAGTATCTAGTTATGTATGATTTAATTGCATAATTTTAGATATTTTATAGATAGACGAGTATTTTTTACTATTATCTATTATAGCTTGGTTTTCGCAGGGTTTAATTGAATTTAACTAACCAACACCATCTGTGAATAATTGTAGTCTTACGTCAATGTAAACAGATACGTATGATTGACAAAGCTTATTGTACACCATTTATGGCGGATCTTAACAGCCTACATCCACCCTTCGCCACTGCCGTAGAAACACATATGATTATAATCTTATTAGGATCGGACATGATCAAAAGAAAATAAAATAATAAAATTCACTACGATTATGACAGTGCCAGCATGCACCAGCAGCAAACATGACAATCGGTAGTGAGTCTATTTCGAGATCAATTTCATTTCAAACGCTACATATAAGTAGTAGGTAGGTATCGTATGATACTACTAGCTAAATGACATAACAATTTGCAAATGCCAGACCGGCAATATAATATTCATCAACCGGCAGTCAGAATTGATGTTGGCCAGTTCTAGATTAGACATTAATATAAAATCAGTCAGATGTATTTTAAATACGACAGAACACAATTAAATCCAGATTTTATCAGTTTTATTAAAAAATATATAATTTGATTAATTATTTGTAATTAAGTAATTTTTTAAAATTAAATTTTTTAGTACTTATTCAACTTTTTAATTAAATTTTTGCACCTGTTCCACCTTAAATTGACAGTTAGACACTATAAAAGAAAAAAATATAATATAATACTTCTCTCACGAGGGATCGACACTGATCATATAGGTATACAACAATAAGTAAGGTGATTTACTGCCTGAGTGTGGCTGTAATAAAGTACGATTCTAGAGTGTGGAAAAATATGGGATACACTTAAACACGTGTTATTTTCAATATTTACTATATTATCGCAATATGCTCTAATATCGGGTACACGAAACGCGCATTAATTCAAAGGATTTTACATTCCTTGCGTTTAAAGGCCTGAACATAATTAAGTCATAAACCAAAACTGACTTTTTGACCTAGGGATAAGTTCGCATTTTTATTCCATTAATCTGCTTTATGGAAAAACTGTGCCAGTGCGTCTCGGCCCAAGATTTTCCACATACCTGTCTGACCTACAGCAATATTACACCATAAGTAATGCGAGTCTTAACTTTCATCAAGGTATATAACTTTCATCAAGGTATATAGTAAGTAAACAAATAAGACAGTATAATATTTCCGGCATAGACTGGTGAAGACGAGATTTCTATGCCCGTTATAATTATGGAGAGAAAAAAGGACTAGCACAAAGCGTCCCTCGCTCGTGTGGCTGATGAAAATATTCGATTTATGTCAAGTCCAACGAGTAGTGAACCCGTTCTATGGGCACAGGTCAAAGTGACAGTCCTGGTAGCAAGGCATTGATTTCTGATACCTGGTTGTCCCGGTGCATTATACGATGAGGTCACAATACGTAATAATTATTATATGTGATTTTCTCAAGCCTGGATGTCTCTGTAATGGGTTTCATTCACTATTGTAATAATTATTGTGCCTCTTGACCTGTTCTGTTGTAGTGTTTTGTCTGATGATCCTGACGTGGCATGCAAAAGTATAAAATTAAATGTATTTATAAATAGGTATATTATCTATTACTATTACTATTATCTATTACTTTCTTTAAAAAATCTTATCTTTTTAATGCACCCACTTATACAAATTATACCTAAATGTATTTGCAAACTAAGTAAATATTAATAATTGCAAACCAATCACAAATTCCAAGAAAGGAAAATGCGATATGCAACCAAAAAAATCGTTAAGTTTCTTTGAATCCATAATGCATGCATGATAATAAAAAGCAGCATACTAAAATTATAGAGAAGACTCGTAGAGGCTTTATCTACCTTGGCCAAAGATAAATAAATGAAATAATAATTTTATAAAATGATTTTATCACTTGGTATTCAACAAATAAAATGTAAAATTGATGTGGCGAATGCCAAGTGTTTGAATCATTTTATAAACTATCATGGATTACTAACAATTAAACGCCGAACTCTTGAAAGATGAAACTTAATATTATTACTTAGATGTAGGTATTGGTGGTATTGTATCGTAAGAAAGTATTGATATTGGACGGGTATTTGGTATCGACAGACAAGTGTAAATACTTTTTTTGACATCCCTAGTCGTACTTAACTTCCCTGCATCGGAAATTTAATAAACATTGGATAGTGTTATCTATCTTCGTTGTTATACAATAATTTGTGTTACTACGCTTAGGCCCTGGACCTCCTGCCAGGCAGCCGTGGAATATTTCACTATTTGAAGAAATCATCATAAAAACGCGATTAATATCTCGCATTAAACAGAGCTACTTCTTCGCAATACAACTCGATGTATCTACTGATATTATACTATACTTAATGGTTTTTGTAAGATATCAATATGATTTCCAAATTCATATTCAAAATGAATAGATCCACCATAATCTAGAAAATCATGATAAAAATGTACCTACATATAATAATAATTAATGGCAAATAAAGTACTGTTAGTCACTAAAGACTAAAAAAATTGTGGAGGGGAGCCATGGATTTATTTTTATGATTTTGGGAGCCGTGGTATAAAAAAGGTTAAGAACCACCGGTTTAAGTCACAGTATAAATATTAAAATATATTATTAGAATAATCCGTAAATGAGACCTGTTTGCGGTGTACCCAATGACATATTAAATGGACGACTCACTTCATACCCGGCGCGCACGAGAAATTGTGCATGAAAGTCATTCACAGATGTATAGGTAGATGTCACGTGACCATTGACGTATCCGTTTCTATTATGCGATACAAGCTTCGAGAATTTATAGTAATATAACCTTTATTGTAATGGCGTATTAGTGTCATGACTCATTGCGTTAGAAACAGATTCTCGGTTACTTACGACTTCTCGGAGATTAGACGCAAGTGAGCCCAGCGAATCACAGGCGACTGACTGTCCAATGGTTCCTGTCATTCAATTGCATTGAATAAACATTCATCAATATCTTAAAATGGCATTTTATAAATAATAAATAATACTAACACATGCAAAGTGATATCCCATCTTTCTTGGAGTGTTTAGTAGATTTTTTTACAATTTTTAACTAGGCACATTGGCATTTTGTAACACAATAATAACGGTGGAGTCGAAACCTGACAGTCAGAAATTTTGTATGGGCAGACCCAGCGGTGTCGCCAGACCGCTTGCAAGCAGAATGTCCATTTGAGCGTAGGATACCGATATTAAAATATGAATTTCGCCATCCGGCAGACCCGACACAAAGTGAGTGTCATTTTATTTTCTAGATGCTTCGTCCAATTGGGTGCACCATACAAAATTGTACCATACAAAGTTGTATCATAAAAAAAAAAAACTTGATTACGGGTTCTATTTAATAATATTATACTTTTTATTAATGTAAAAAATAAGCTACGGATATGTAACCGACCTCTTTTGAGGCAACATGTTAAGACACATGATTAGGAATCCATCCCACCGTGAGTATTTAAACCAAAATACTATGCCATCGCAGTGATGGTTGTAGTATTTAGTTTTTAGCAAAACAGCGTTGATACTATTTTTATTTCCAAAATAACGACGCCCAGGGGCTCGATTTCCTAACTATCGTGTCGTGTGGCACCAGACGACATGACGTAATTGTGACGTCAGCCAATACATGCCGCCCGCTCGAGCGTGTATTGGCTGACGTCACAATTACGTCATGTCGTCTGGTGCCACACGAGACGATAGTTAGGAAATCGAGCCCCTGGGGCCTTATGTTATAACTTGTGACATGAAGTCACCCGACGACATGACGTAATTGTGAAGTAACCTCAATACACGCATCGAAGCGAGCCGCCCAAGCACACGGCTCACCATAGATATTATTATGCTGAAACACCTATTTGTGTATGGGGACAATGAATAACGCCAGTATTAGAGTAGCGTTAATTTCTTGAATGCTATTATCACTCCGGTAGTACGTCACAATGATGTCATATGACGTCATGTCGACCGGGCGACTTCAACTCGCAAGTTACAACATAAGGCCCCATGTAGCCGATAGTAGACTTTTCCAAAGGCCATGTACTGATTTCCGATAAGTAGGGTTTTGAGCTGTAGTCTGTATGGGCAATGTTAAAATGTGCTCGGCAAAAGCTACATCGCGAAAATTGGCTCTGCCTTGCTCTCTGATAAGCATGGTTTGGCAAGATGCAGATCGTCATTATTATTATTATATTCCGGTTTTACAATCCGATGGTCGCCTCGCGAGAGGTTTTTTTAACTGATAATTAGTGTTCAAGAAATGAATGTTAGAACGTTAGCAGCCACTTGCTGGGTTCAAACTCAAAACATACATTGAAAAACAATCCACGTGAATTTGTTAACCCCGATATTCGAATCTGCGACGCACGATTTCATAATAGAACACGTTGTCACTCGTTCATCGCTGATCGCTGGCCAGCTAATACAGGCGCAGATCGTTTACATAATATGGGCATTTTCGCCAAAGTTTGTACATGTTTGAAATTTGGGTAATATTATTTTTTCACTCAAATTAACCATTTTTATATAGCTAGCAGATTCCTTGTTCTATTGCTGAATTGGTGATAGCAATTTTTCAGCAAAATATTGATTAATACAATATTTATATCATTTTTATTATGAAATTGGGCATAATAAGTTTCCGTTCCGTGACTACGAAACTTAGCTTTTAAAACATGAATGAAACACTTTTTATCACTTAAAAGAGCTCTATTAGATTAAAAAAACCATACACTTCAAAATAAAACTACAAATAGTCAAAAAATATTATTGAATTTTAATTCTTGGGCACATTTCGTTCCCCTCCGTTACCCTATGTCTATAATGGCAGAGCATTTTTCCTTTAGTATTTGAAAAAACCAATCAATGTTCGTTCTGCTATTTTTTTAAAGACAATAATCACTTTTACTAAATTTTATTGGAAAAATAAATAAGTTTCGTTATTTAATAATCAAATGAAAAATAGTTAACGTTCAACTTTTTTGGGGACATTTTCGGAATGGAACGAAATGGTAACGGAGTGTAATTTGTAAAGCTTAAGTTACATGTTACCATAAAAACAAATTTTTGTTTTATGAAATTTATTTGAATTTTTTGATAGACAGATAAATATTCAACGTGCGTCAAAATAACAAAACAAATCAAACTTAATCACTAAAATAGACATATTTTATAATAAATTTCACAATACTTGTAAAATAAGGTAGGTAATAATTTTGACACACTATACATTACCATAACTTTATTTGGCATTTATATTATTTGTAACTCAGATAAAAAATATTTTTAAGCAAATTAACAATATATGAAAAAAAAAATCAGCAAGGGATTCAGACGCGAGTTCCTAGCGCGGCACGGAGTATATAACTTTTACGAAAATAATTATAGTCAAACTCGGTTATTACGATCTCTGACATAGCGAGATCTCGGATGTAATAACGAAACATTTGTTGACAATTGGTTTATGATTTTCGCCATACATTTAATTCTTTCACTGTTATAACGAGCAACTTATCGGATATACCGAGCTAAAATACTGTTAATGTGTCGACCGTTTTAAAACATTTCGACCCTAAGCAATAAAATCCGATTGGACAGGATGCCGCCGGGGTCGGATTACGTTTATGACACTAGTAAAGTGTCTAAGTACCTACCTTATTGGTGTTTCACCGACAATAATAAAAAAGTATCCACGCATATGGTTGAAAAATCCAAGGTTTGTGAAGTCCGTAGGTACCTACCAGCGTTAATTACAATAAACAACTTCTTTTGTAGTTTATGAATGCCATGCTCGTTTCGGGGATTTTTACGATGGTTTCCAAATTTTTTATTTTCGGCTTTTTGTGTAATGTGACATGCTCATTTAAAAATACCTATTCTCTGATATAACGAGTAACGCTTATAACAAGCAAATTCAGTCGGTCCCATCTTCCTCGTAATAACCAAGTTCGACTTTATGTTGTTTTGAAATTTAATTGTATTCATCAACATAAAATGTAGCTATACAGGTTGATTGTAATCAAGACGTACTTTTCTGACATTTCGTGAATACCTACAGTTCTAGGTATTAAATCTAATCGAGTACACATTTCTGTTAAACGTGACAAAAAAATACTTTTTCATACATTTTTATAAATTTCTATGCCTAAAATGTATGGAGAAGTTTTAAAATTTTGGTGGCGTATAACAGAAAGAGTATGACAGAGCCAGTGCCTGTCTCGCAATTATTTCAGTCTGGTGTTTTTTCTTTTCCTTCTGTTGTTTTTTTTTATCTCCATACTTTTATGTGCGCTATTTTTGCGTATTCAGACATATCACATACTTTTTTAATCTTTATTATATTATTATATTATAGTCAGGTTATTTTTTATATTTTTTAATGAAAATATTTTTGTTTTTCATACGAACAGACAAAATAATTTTTTTTATAATCTATGAAGAACTAAACACACACTGTAAACCCAACTTTATGCATGCCATTTCGTTACTTTTACATTCCACATATACGTTACCACCAATATAGTTTCGGAGTGGAAGTAACGGATTCTGTTTCAGAAGTGTTTGAAGCCAAAATTTAGCTTAGTTTTATTGTTAAACCTGCGATATGTTTTATTATATCTGTAGTATGAAAGATAAGCTCCATATGTGTAGTATGTGAAATAGAAATATGTGTTTTCTTACCTTATAAATCGTGGTAACAGTAGTGGAACTTCTTAAATGACCAACCCAGAAAGCAACCTGTTCCGATAGCGATACCGACACACACCAACAATTTAAAGTGTACATGGCGATCAGTGTTATACAAAAATGTTGCTACATTAAAAAAAAACATATTTATAGTGAAAATTTTTCGCCTTCATGCTAAAATCGTGGTAACGGAATGTGGAGTTCCACTTTTTCAAATATCCTGGGACACACTTTAAACGTGATTTTTTTTCAATATTGGTACAAATTTACGAAAAAACTATATATTTTCCAAAAATATATAATGTAAGCTGTTGAAAACACTACGAATTTAATTTTACACACTCAAAATTAATGACGAAATCAGACTTTGTTTATTTGAATTTATGGGTGGGACATGGTAAAAACGCACTACCTTTCGATCTAAATAATCAATTAAAAATATATACAGGTCAGATAGTTGTATTTAACTGATTGAATAGAGTAAATTAATAAATTTGCATGTTAAAAGTACATAACTTTCCAACATTTTATAATATAATAACTATGAAAAAATCAATCAAAGTCATGGGACATGCCAAAAACGCAATGTACAAACTTTGGCGAAAATGCCCATATACGTTAGTATAATCTACATTAGTATAATCTACATTCTACAAGTTAAAAACGTCTAGACTAGATTAAGATGTCCGTGATATAATTATTTAATTTCATCAAGCTGTCAACCAGTCGTGATGTGACAGAAGTTTGAGTGTCGCGTGACACAAATCAAGACGGGGCGGGTCCGCACAAAAGGTCTAGGACGCCACTCGGCGGAAGGTCGCGGAGCCCAAGGTCGGATGACGTCACGTCCGTATCCGCTTCCCGCCGAAACGGAAGCGTTTTGCGCGGGAAAACGGGGAAAATCATTTTGCATGTCCATTATGTTGTATTGTGTCCACCAGAATAGACGGCTCGCTGTTGACTACATTGAAAGTGAAGGCAAAACAAAAAGAATTGGTTAGAATGTCGTGACGGTCACTTTCCACACTTTTACCGAATTTTCTGTTGTAAAATACCAAATTTGATACATTAACTATTTTGATCGACTTTGGCACGCAAACCTCACATTGTTTAAATAACGATTTTTATTTTGTTAAAAATACGTTAACACGCTAATGGGGCAAGTAAGTCATTTATATTTATTAATAAATATACATAGATCTCATGACTTCCACATATTGAAGAGAGCCCCCAAGCCAGGAATTTTGGCAGGCCCCGGTACCTATCGCTTAGGTTAAGGGCAGTGCGAAGCTCTACAGCAGCTACACCCAAATGGAATTCCGCGGAGCCCCACTGATCCGCAAGGTAAAATTGTGAGTAGGTAGATATTCGGTGTTCCTTGTATGTTTAAATAAGTCTACTTAAACAACTGGTTTATATGAAATTTAATTAGCTATCATTTTTATTTGAAACATTTTTTTCTACATGCACCGTTTCCGAGATATAAACGAAAAACAAAAAATGGGACGCTTCGACCCCTCTCCCGCCTTTAGCTCACCCCCCATGGGCGAGAACTTTTAGTATGTTTACCTACTAACTACTCCTAACAAAGTCCTGAGTCAAAAATGACATATTCCATGTTTTTTTGATTGTTTCACTCATATTAGTAACAACGCTACATACTTTTATTAGGCATCATAGCCTGTCAGTACTGATAAAAAGAATATAATATATTTATTAATGTATCTATAAGTGGCGAAGGGTGGAGGGTGGAGGTAGGCTGTTAATATCCGATATAAAGAGTGCATAGTAGTAGGTAAGTATGAAAAGGCTGTCTCCGAAATGGATATGCCGACATTTTCTATTTCCCCCGAGTGCTGTTGCATTGTACCCGGTTGGGTTAGCTTAGCTTAGCTTACGACTTGGGCTGTGAGGTCCCTAAAAACAGAGCACGACCTAGTATTTCAAGGAAGTGCTTTAGATCGTAATAATTGTAAGGTTCGTCTACATTCTACTACATAATTTACGACCACAATGAAGTAGGTAGTGACATAACACGTGCCTAGTGAATCCCGCGGCTATATTGTCATTTTAGTAATGTGTATTTAGATTCTCCAGGGCTATTCTAATAGTTAACACGGTAATATGTTTCGGTTTTTTTATTGCTCCAAAATAGCACCGGTATCACTCGAAGTAATTCCATAAACAAAGCGGTAATCTAGAAATAATTGTAAGCACAGTAAACACATGTTACTTGATTCTAATGGGATGTATTTGGAATCAAGTAAGACGTGTTAACTGTGATAATCAATAACATTTGACAGCTATAAACAGCGGTAAACGCGGTTATGGGCGGCCGTGTTAAAAAAATATCAGTCCTGATAGTTGACTTCCCGGACAACAAAAACCTAAATACGACATATCACAATATGTATCACTTTTTTCATTGATCTTTGATAAGTAATATGTTAGAATAGTCCTGCTGAGCAAGGACACATTGAGGCTAACTATTCTTTATAAGAAAAAAACTGTCATTATTATTATTAGATATTAACATCATCATCAGCCTGTAGAATCCACTGATGAATGAAGGCTCCTCCTAGCTGATTCTATTATTCTCAGTTTTACACTACTTCTGTACAATTTTCATCGAACAGCGGTTTACATTTCGGACATTTTCTACTTGTTTCTTCTTCTTCCACCCTGTCACGTCCCAATATGGGGGCATAGGGCAAGCACAAGTTGGCGCCACTTCCCTCGGTCTCCCATCCACTCCCATCGCCAACTCTTGCGCCTCCCGCCATGTCAGACCTGCAGCACGTATGTCGCTCTTGTAGCACCGCTGCAAGGTGAGGGAGGGCCGGCGACGGCGACGGAACCCTTGAGCCTGTGCCACAAGGGTACGAAGTGCCGCACTCTTTGGCGGCATCCGGAATACGTGTCCCAGCCACTTAAAGCGTCGCTTCGTGATAACTTCAATCACCGAAGGCTGTTGTGTCTGCTCACGAACTCGGGTGTTTGTAACGCGGTCGTACCAATGTTTCCCTAAGATTCGGCGGAGACATCGATTCTTAAAGCTCAAAAGCCGAGACTCTTGAAGCTTAGTAAGATGCCATGTCTCACAGCCATACAGGAGCACTTGTTTAGTGATACCAAATTGTTAAATAAAATTCATCTAGCGATTTTCTCTACTACGAGCTCTGTGTATTTGCCCATTACTAATTATATTTTTTTTAGTAAACTCTATAAAGTCTATGAAGCTTAGTAAGATGCCATGTCTCACAGCCATACAGGAGCACTTGTTTAGTGATACCAAATTGTTAAATAAAATTCATCTAGCGATTTTCTCTACTACGAGCTCTGTGTATTTGCCCATTACTAATTATATTTTTTTTAGTAAACTCTATAAAGTCTATAACATCGTTTATTCCCATTGTCAATTGTTTCATTTTTTTTGTCATTAGGCCCAGCATGCACCTTTCCACACCATGCAGTGTTACTTTTAAATTTCTGAACATATCTTTAAGTGAGTATTCATGTTTCACAATATGTGATTAAGGAGAGTACACACTATTACACAAATATCTATGCAACTATTTTTTTTTTACTGAAACCGTTAATGTGTCAAAAGACGGATCCAGGATTGGGAACGTGAAATTAAAGTTATTGCGATTGCCATACTTAATAACGAATAATAACGCCATCGTAGATACGGCTCTGACGAAAGGTAAAATTGTAGAGGAATAACGAAATGAAATGATAAAACGTATAAAAACCTGTAATAGAAAATAGAATGCGTCAGCGCCCTCACGTGGATGACGTAACTCGTTCCGCCATTGGACGAAGAATCTAGGAATGCCATCGGAAATAATAATTTTATTGCAAAACCACGATGTTCAATAATAAATTAGCATATTATTATGAATATTACATCTGTCGGACATGTCACTCTCGAAACAGGTTCTTCTATGTAAACACACACCTAGGTTTATAAATATGCGATTTCGAAATCGATAAAATAAACTTTTGTAGTCTACAGACAGACATAGAATACGCGGTCACACCTAAGAACTCGATATAATATGAATAAATAGGATAAGTAAATATAAAAATAACTAACCATTTAAAAAATATTAAATAATTAGTAATATGTATTCTCTTTGTTAAATAATATATTGCGATGTGTCTTGAAAATGCTAAAAAATAGAAAGATATTAATATTCTAGTTAGGCTTGTGATACGTCCGTATTATCCTGGCCGGAATAGGACTTTTATAATGTTATTTATTCCAGTTTCTTGAATAGCAATGTTGGTTGACATCTGATATGGAGCTGTTTTAAAAAAATATTCAATGCGATCTGACGATGACGATGACGATGTAGCATTATGTCGCAGGCGAGCTCGATCACCCCCTTGTACCAAATAGTAGAAGGGAGTTCTATCAGGGAAAGCCTCAGCGAACGTCTCGGGGAGTGTGGATACGGGATTACAATACTAGTCACAAGGCCACACGTTCAAAGAACTATCACAATTTCAATGATAATAATAAACAAAATGGCAAGAACAGTATTTATTTATTTTTAAACACACACATGTGACAGCATATAGACCAGGCATGTCTGACTTCAAATAGGCTGTGATCAACTATTCAGTATCAAAACTGGCAATGGTCTACCGCACTCCCGTCGTATTATACTTGACTGACAATAATTAAACAACACTAATTGTCTTTCATAGTCACAAAGAATTAATCTATTTCCCATTCGTCGTGAAAATTATGTTTTTTTTGTCTTATTTTGGGCACTCATTGTCATACTATTATCAAAGTGTGCAAAGAGCCTACTGCGCGACGGTAAAAATTACTACGCCTCAGTTTAAGGCTCGGAGATTCACATATTCTCTCCATGTCACTCTTGCGGCAAGCTGTGAGTGATACAGCGAGGCCATGCGAACTAACTGATTGTTAATTTAAAAACGACTTTTTGCTGATTACGAAAATGAAAGTAAGAATGGTTAATGCTTCACCTTCAAAATCTAAATGAAATCGTATTATATTACAACTGGATATACACGCTTATTACATTTTCTTAACTCAATTCCTGATGCGATCGACCAAAATTCATCCCACGGCCGACCGAGCGATCCCGATCGAATTCATGAATATGTAATATTTATCTCAATTTCTAACTTTCAAGTACGTTGAGGTGTCCGATATTAATTATGGCAACCCAACCTCTATAATATGATTTTAACGGACTCTTGCTAAAATGGTGTCGAATGTAATGGTATGATTTTACTTATAATAATTTATTGTCTAGGTACCTACATTCAAATGACAGTGAATTACTTCGTATGCAATCATCGTAGCCTTGGAACAAATTCACGTACATACTGACCTAATAATATATGCGATCGTCGCATAAACGAGTTTTTATAATATAAAATAATCAAATAGGAGCAGTGAAGCAGTCAAAATTGTCAATGTCCGTCAAACACAAAATTTTTCCACTCAAAAGCCTTACTTCAAACGAAAATGGTGCATTTATTACAGTGAGTTATCGTTAGGACTTGTTATCAAAATAATAAATCAGATAATTACGTTTAGCGTGTTTAGACCATTTCAGTGCTAAAATAGTAAAACAAAATTAACAATCTTTCCAGATCACCTCACCTTTAATAAATTTCTTTAGAGACTTAACAAACGCGAAAATGCAAGACAACATCCCCGGAAACGTTGCAAATACGAAGGGGTGTTCGGGGCGTCGCCGCCCGCCGGAAATGACGATGCAAGTGGCGCGGACGGTGCAAACGTCGGTCGGCCGTCGGGACGCCTTCGCCCGCGCAGGAAGCCCAGTACACGGCGTCGCATTTTCACTCTCTGCTGACGCTTGAGACCCGAACGGAAATTGAAAAGCTGGCGGCACGATAGCAATAGGTGCACATGTGAACGAGACATAACACAGAGAACTACACACGTAGTTACACGGTAGGCTTCACAAATATTGTGGTGGTACTGTTCCACATTTACGATATTTGTGTCAAAAGTTTTGAAGGTGTTAACATTTTATGAGAAGTCCATTTTAATAACTAAATAAATATGTCATACAGGTACAATAGGTGACTGTAAATTAAAATGCAAATATTTATGCAAACTATTTTATATTAACGAAATGCTAATATACTTAATTTAGCTTCCATATATCAATCATTGATTTATTCGTTACTTACGGTAACTTCATGGCACCCACAAGGGGGTGCTGACTGGGCTCTAGTCTGGGGGCACGGCGTGGCGAGTCGACCAGATAATTTCGATAAACACATATCACAAATTTGATCTAACAGTAAAAAAAAGTCGCATGCGGCACTATTTTACTTAAATAATGTTAATATTTTAGTATGTGATGATGCGATGCAATTTTTAATTGCGTGTCGATACTCGACAACTCCATAATTCAAGTGGATTTAAGTACTAAAAATACACTAAATACCCATAATTTTACCGTGACCACCAATTGAAAAACGCTACAGTAGGGCGTCATACTGCCTTTAAGCTTAGCGATAGGTAAGGAGCCCGAAAAAGATCCTAGCCTTGGGGCCCGTTTCATTATGTCGGGACCATGGGTAGCTTATATTGTGTAAATACCTGTAGACCAGGCAGCAGCGCAGACTCTGTTGGTGGGAGATAACGATTATCGTAAACTAAACACATATACTGTCCACACATGACAACCACTTGTGGGTGTGGCAGGTCAAATGTTCGTCATATTACATTGATAGAATATTTGGGGTGTGACCGTTCATCCAGCGATTAGCTGTAGGCGATGTTAAGTCCACAGCGTGTGGACTTAAAAAGAAATGGTAAATAAACCTTGGAATTAAAATATAGTATAAGAACTGACAATTTCCAACATCTCTCAATATACAGTGGCCAACAAAAATCCGGTGGTCCTTTGGTTTCCTGTTGAGGTTTAAACAGCAGTGATTAGTATGCAAAATGTAATGAAATTGCCGAACATGGTGTACACAAGTATCAAAGTATTTGAACTGAATGCACTCTTGACGGTACCCCTGTGACACGTAATATGCATCAAAAGTGCTGAACAGCCACATTTAGGAATAATTGCCATAACTAGATGGCACGTCTGAGTAGCAATTTTATCAATTTATAAAAATTAAGCAAAATTAATTACCGCATGAGACAAAGAAGTTGAAAAAACCTTCAACGGAGAATCATTGTCAAAATATATAAAAGCGAAGCTGAAAAATGTTAAAGGATTAAGTTTTGCATTTCAGATTTGTTTGTACAAATGTCACATTTTTGTGCTTAGGGATTTACTCTTCGGGGCTGCTCTGAAATAAAAACATCCCGCATTAGTGTTACGGGCATGGCCCTAACATTTTGAAGCGGGCCCCCAGGCTAGAATGATTGGCGGGCCCCCTACCTATCTCTAAGGGTAAAGTCAGTGTGACGCGCTGCAGTAGCGTTATCCAAATAGTGTATTTCTAGCGATTTTTTTATATTTTATGGAGTTGTCGAGTATCGGCACATAGTAAAAAATTGCATCGTATAACCATATATTTTTTATATCTATATCTTTGAAGTGAAATAGCGAAATATACTATTAGATCAAATTTGTGATCTGTGTTTATCTCACTTATCTGGTCGGATCGTCACGCCGGGCTCTTTCTGAGTCCGGGCCCCCAGGCTAGAGCCCTGCCAGCCCCCCCCCCCCTTGTGGGGGCCATGGTTACGGGTGTAACAGAAGTTTTGTATAAAATGAATGATTATTATCACGAAAAAAAACGAATTACACTACTTCACACATGCAGTACCTACAAAAAAACATTCACACATGACACTGTCTTGTTAAGGTCGCCACATTTCCACGCAACAACTCAGAAAATAATATTTGCTATATGGCTACTAATTCAACTACACTGAAAACATTCCAGAATCGCCATCGCCTCTTTCGTATGAGAACAGTATTGACAAAAATGACACAATTTTATATAGGACAAAAAGAATGTTTGAAAAACGCTTAATTTAAATAAAGTCAAATTGAAACAAAAGTGTCAGCGTAATTGAAGTGCAGAAGCGCTTTGGAAAATTGACATGGCGCGGGGGTCTCTGAACCTGAGCTTCCGGCCTTCAGGCTACGTGACGTTTAACGCAATAACGACGCCGACGCCTCCTTCCCCCAGCCGTCATTCGCGACGCTTCATTACGACGCCATCGCCAGGCCAAAAAGGCGTCTTCCAATTAAAGCGTCGTAATTGAAAATGGTGGCCGAAGGAAGCTCAGGTAACCAGGCATCACACCGGAAGAAAAAATACGACTCAATGCCGCTTATTACTAATTCATCTTTCTTTTTTTATATCGTTTGTAACCCGATGAGTTAATAAATAATTTTATTCAACTAAATCCCTTCTAGATATGGAAGGCATAGTCATTGAAACAGTTCAATCACATCTATGGAGGAATTGTATTTACAATTTGGGTCAGTCCACTGAGAAAAATAGGAAATATTTCTCTTTGCTGCTGCATTAGATGTAAAACGTTTAGATTTTTGGGGGTGTAGTCTGTGTGTTCATTTAGCGGACTCTAATGCGGGTGATACTTTCCGTATTCGATAGGGAGATAGAATCATTTTAGCCTGGAGTTTATCTTCCAGCCTTGTCTTCTAAGTTTACTTTCACTCTGGGCTTCTGTAACAGCTAGGATCTTTCGAGAACGATATGGAACCGCACTCTACACCTAACTACACAGTGGCCACTACCGGTATTAAATCGGTAGGGTACCGTAATCTTGAAAAATATTGTTTAATGTAGTTGTCTATCTTACCGGTCCCTCCTGCTGGCCTCTTTTCTCCTCGTCCATTTGCAATTTGCATTTGCATCCATTTTCGAAGAATGAATTCATGATGTGGAAGTTGCCACCTTCGATAAATTCCAAATGCCCCTCTGCCGTCCTTTTTGACCATGAACGAAGCGTAGGTACGACCGCTACATCGTCTCGGTGGTAGGATCCAATCAAATTATGTTTACGTCATGGTGGATGTACGTGGTAGCGATTAACCAGGGACGGATAAGAGTTGAAGGAGCTACGGCAGACCTACTACTGGCAGTGGATCGATCTCGGCTGATAAGTGATAATGACAAGAAAATCGCAGACAGTTTATGAAACCCCGATAAATTGAAAGAATTATCAAAACCTGGGAAAAAATACCATAAGGAGAATTTGTCAGGCTTTCAAATGTATTAAAATGTTATTATTCGGTATACAATATGTCTTCTGGAAAATGGGATTAAATTACAATTTTCGGGATAGGTACATTATACTCAAAATAAGTCTTTACGAGGAACGGTTGTAACCAATCCGCATCAAATATGCATTTAACAAACCATGTCATTATTACGGGGACAAGCACTCTGGAACTACTTAACGTGAATTTATGGATTTTCCCGTGACTCAATAAAGCGTGATCACAATCCATTCTGTAGTGATCATTTAAAACGTCTCTATTAAAGGCAAGGCAGGTACGAATCTATCCTGATTACTTTTCACATGAAATAAATGTGAAAATCTTGTCAGTACCAATGACTTACCGAAAAGTTGGTCACCTTAGGGTACCTACGGTCGAATTACTGGCAATTCGCAAAGTGGGTAGATAGATATGAATCTATTATGCTAACTAGATATGCAAACATGCAAGGTGGTTAGCTGCGTATTGTTATTAAAATTAGTATCTATTCAAAAAGCTTGGAATGAATGTTAATGAATATTGAACGTTAAGTGAGCAGAATAATGAAAAAAGGTATTGCACAAGAACTGTGAAATAAATATTGATTGGATCATGTTGTGAAATTCATCTGGTTTTGGATAGGCAATACTTACTTACTATAAAAATAATGTTTCCGTATTTAACACGAGCAACGCGCATCTCAATAAAATTGGTACTCTGCTGTGTGCGTATAGAAAAGTAATTGCATCAATCAACACTAAAATAATGACTGAATACATTGAAGCAATATTAAAGGTAAAAGATTAAAAAAATGTCTATTAAACATAATAACAACAATCGATGAAAAGTGGGGGCTATAATTATGTATAGAAAAAACGTGGAAAATGCGGTTCTTCGTTGGGTTAAGTGCGGCTCCCAATATCTCTTGATAAAAATATACTTAGGTATTTTCTTTCCCCACTATACCTGTATTTTCGCGAGTTTTCATTTCTAAATGTTTTATTACAAGATTATTTTCTTATGTATGTATTTTTTATACTTTATAATATACCAATTAAGATTTGTGTAGAAATGCAATTAAATTTGAATTTGTGTATGTAATAATACTACCAACCTACATGAGAACACGTGACTACGGTGTGGCTCTTTATATATATGAAAATGTGGCTCTCGTTGATCTCATGTATGCCCAACCCTGGATAGAAAATGAATATGTAGATGAGAAGAAAGCTCGTATATTATGTAGTTTTACACATATACCTACGACATACTCACACTTCTTATTAAACGGTACGAAGGCCCACACGAATGTCATTTCATAAAGATACGAGGGTGGGTCAATAATTCCTTAGAAAAAAGCATTAAAACAGTTTTTATTTTTGTATTTTTTTTTTATTTCTCAACATAATCTCCTTGGAGCTCAATACACTTGGTTAGACGTTTCTCAATTTTTTTTAAACCGTCAGAAAAATAAGTTTTCGGAAGGTCCTCAAAATAAGCATTTGTCCGATCGATGACTTCTTCATTTGAAAAAAAACGTTGTCCACTTAGCCATTTTTTTAGGTTTGGGAAAAGGAAAAAGTCACTGGGGGCTAAATCTGGCGAATACGGTGGGTGGTCGACCAATTCGAACTTCAATTCTTCAATTTTAGCCATTGATCGTAAACATGTGTGAACACGGGCATTGTCCTGATGAAAGAGGATTTTTTTCCTGTTTAAATGAGGCCGTTTTTCTTCAATTTTGTTTTTTAGCTGGTCCAATAAAGATGCATAATAATCCCCTGTTATTGTTTTTCCTTTTTCCAAATAGTCAACGAAAATAATTTCACGTGCATCCCAAAATACAGTAGCCATAACCTTACCAGCTGATTTTACGGTTTTCGCCTTCTTTGGACATGGTTTGCCTTCGCAATCCACTGCTTTGACTGTTCTTTCGTCTCGGGAGTATAGTGGTGTATCCATGTTTCATCTACAGTCACAAAGCGACGAAAAAATTCATCCGGATTGCGTTGCATGAGCGACAACAGGGCTTTAGAGACCACCACCCTACTGCGTTTATTGTCGACTGTGAGCAAACGCGGCACCCATCTTGCAGAAATATTTTTCATGCCCAATTTGTCATGTAAAATAGAAATGACGCTACCTTTTGAGATCCCTGTAACCTCAATTATCTCACTCAACTTTAATCTTCGGTCACTTAACACCATATCGTGGATTTTATTGATCATTTCTGGTGTAGTCACCTCTACAGGACGTCCTGAGCGTGGTTCATCCTTTGTTGATGTACGACCACGTTTAAATTCATTTAACCAGTTATAAATAGTTGCAAGTGAAGGAGCAGATATGCCGTGAACTAAATCCAACTCATTTTTTATTTCCTTTGCTGTTAACCCTTTTATATTAAAATGTTTAATAACAGCTCTAAACTCAATTTTCTCCATTTTCCATTTTTCCATTTTCCACAAGCAAATTTTTTTTTTAAATGTACGAGAAACACACAACAACCCGACCAATCTGATTGAAACTTCGCAGCATACTGAATCGGTAGTGCCGCTGCATGAAAACAAACCGCTTACAGTACTAGTCGCGCCACCTGTCGGCTTTTCTAAGGACTTATTGACCCACCCTCGTAATTTGATATTGTAAACAAAAGTAATATAGCTAATACCTATTTGAAATCATGAAATCTTGGTAGGATGCACGGCACGTCAGTAAAGCCAATCAGACAATTACGATGTCTGTAAGGCGTAGAACCTGGAGGATTCAGGGAGTATCCAATCAGCGATGTATGAAATACCGTACGTACCCATCCACTATAGGTGCCACGTCATATAAAAATAATAGAAGAACTCCAACCAACTGTTAATTACTACCTGGTTCTTACAAGGGGTAATTTATTGCACTTAGTGAATTCGCGGTGTCATATAGGCAAGCAGTGGAGATTTCAGAGACCCAAGGCGCTGACTGATTTTAAGGGACCCCAAGATCAACTCTACCTCCCATCGTATCTAGTAAAAATAACAATGTATCTCGTACCTATCGATTTATTATTGAAGATGACAATGGTCAGACGCCCTTATACGCCCTTTTGATTTTAGTTGCAGGGATATTGTTATGTTTTGGGTAATACATTATGCTCAATTTGTGAAAAATACAAAATAAAAATTCATGACTGGTTTTAACTGTTTCGAGGCCGCCTTTTAAAATCATCCGACTAATTGCGTCAATAGTGACAGTGACAATATAAAACAAATTAGGAATTCTCGAGTGCACACCAAACACGACCAAGGGTGAGACTCCAAAACTTAAGGGAAGTTTTTTCTGATGCCCTCGACATACGTTTGAAGGACGTATCTCGTTTGTTGCACCACATTCCGGCAAATGTGTGGAGACGTGGAAGATGGTAAAGAAAAGCACGCGAGTAGTTTGACTACCGATTTTTTTCATATAATATATTCGTTTATATGGGTAAAATGTGTTAATGCTAGCACATTTTTTCTGAAGTGGAATATGACTGCGAAAGCAATTCATCACTATTTTCCGAGTGTCAGCAGAAAGACAATACAATACTCGAGTCATTAAAAAACCCCGACAGAGTGAAAAAAACATTGGTGAGATCTTCAGAGTGGTGGGTAATATCGCACACCAACCCTTCAGGCACGTGGTTTGCGGGTGGGCCTCCTCGAGTGGGAAAAGTTAAAAAGGCTGGCGTGCTACTACGAGGGGCGGAATACAAAGAAAATCACGAGTGGCATTGACGGAGATGGCAAAGAAGAGAAGGTAAAAATGGCACGAGTACTAATTATGACACTGCAAGCGGCAGTAACTTGCCAGTTTGAATTGAAATTATTCAAAGTCCTCCTTTTAATTCCGAATTTTTGACAAAATACATCACCTATGTACATCGAAGGGGCCCACTATAGTCACGCCTTGACACGAAACGGTAAACGTCGATCGTAGTGCTAGTTATTGCTCATACTTTGCAATATGGTAGGCTGGCTGTTTGTATAAAATGACGATTGACATAAATAGTAAGAATTTGAACGAAATATGTTGTGTTCAATAAACACCGTTTTTCGCAATAAATTCCTGGTTATTGGAACTAGGGATTGCAATACCGAATGAAAATGTCAATACCGAGTATTAATACCAGTATTTCTTAAACATTAAAAAAACAGAAGTAGGTGCTTATCAATAAATGTAGCTATTAAAATCCTTTTAAAGTATTATTTTATAGAAAATACCTAAATTTATTATGTTGACATTTAAAAATATGTATTGATCATAATTATAGAACTAGTGATTTTTCACTAATAATTTGAATATATTGATAATTTTAACTAAAGCCCTCAAAAGTTCATCAAGTGCAAATAAGTCCGACTGCAGGAAAATCTTCTTAAATTCAACGCTTGTACAGTCATCAATAATTATAGAATAATTTAACATTTTTGTCACGGATGTTTTCCATTTCGAAATAATATTATGATAATTCATCGCGACAATAATTACTTATGTAAATATATTTATGATGGAATTTGTTTTATTATTTTTTCACCTCTGTTGGATTCTCACTCAATATATTTGCATTTTAGCAGCACATAACTTATAATTCATTTTCAAAAACGTAAACGAGTGTGCTTTCTTAATACCGAAAATTCCGGTATTTTGGATTTTTAAAATCGGTATATCGGTATTGATAAATACTGGAATACCGGTTTTGAAATACCAGTATTGCAATCCCTAATTGGAACCCGCTCTACTCAACCTCCCAACAAAGGCACTCGAACAGCCAAGTATTATCAGTGCGTACGCATCAAATAGCATAATATGAACGATGTTTCCCAATAAAACAACAGATTTGTTATTATTTATTATGAATCTGATCGTATTATCAGCTAGAAATAATGACATAAAAAATACATGAACACTCACTCACCCTTCATTATCTGAGCCATCTTCTGAATAAAGACGCATTTTCTTGAATATACATAAAACTGTACTTAATTAATTATTTGATTGTGAAGTTTCACTTCAATATTATCAAATACACACAATTACACGAAAACTTTTAATGACCTTGATAATACTTGGAATGTAAGTTTGAAAATATTAACTATTAATAATGGCGAATTATAAAAATATGAATGGTATGCCGATACCAGAACATAATATTTAGGCAGCGCAGAAGCAATTTGCCAGAAACCGCAAAATATTTAATTCGTCCAATCCGCCGTTCGATTTTTTACGAGTCCGAAATGTATTTCAGTACGTAATAACTTTAATCGGCACACTTAACTAGACGAAAACTATTTGTTTGATCGGCAACACAAACAAAGACACACTGGCAATCAAACAATTATTATTATCAGCCACTTTTTTCCTATCGCTTCGTCTCGATTATTTTGATGAAAAAGCGATATCGGGATTCTTCGCACACTCGTTCAACTTTTTCTTATCGGGAACCCAAAATAGCAAGCATTTCGATCGAAAATATATAGTTGAGCTTGATTCAACATCCCACACGTTAGATAAAAAGATATAAGTAAGATTATTTAGCTTATATCGAACTTGAATACGGCCTGCAACTATAATTCGCTAAATAATACCCCGTTTACACGTGATGACGTGCATTGACTGCTGAAAGTACGTATTATTGCGACCAAAAAAAGAAAATGCACGTGTAAAATGTATTACCATAAAGTTGCAAGATTGCATGCATGAATCAAAAAGCTTCTGAATTTTAACGCGATAGACGCGATTACTTCTATATCTGTGTGAACAGTTATTATCGCGATAGTTAAAAATACACACTATTTTGCTGGACTGTCTCTGTACGATGGACATTTTCCTGAATTGATGTCGTCACCAAGGGGGGGGGGAGGCTGGTTTTAAGAAAGTAAAAATGTAGAATATTTAATTATTTCATTTTTTAAACCTATTTTTAAAATTCAACGCACTCCAGACGCCCGCTATGAATCCGTTATCGTGTGTATTAATAATTATCAGCGGGATCCGACCAAACGGTAGCTAAAACCTAAACTGTATGGCATTCCATGACACACAGTTCAATGTTTGTTTCTGAAGTGTTTCTAGATGTATATTTCATTTTTTTTTTGATTATTGTAGTTACTTATGTAATTAATTGTTATGCTATTGTAAAATGGAATTCTACCAAGCAACTGACTACATAAAAGAGGACAGTAGTGGTCGGATATCGGCTGATGATGAATGACCAGTCATTGGTTCGAGTCCGCAAAAAAATAATGTTGTTTTTTCAACGTGTATTTGATTAAGTGCAACAACCCAATGAGTTAGGTAAATATCCAACAACTATCGTAAACATCTGCTAATATAAGTAAAATGATAATACGATGATAAATAGTAACGTCATCTATAAACAATATATAATAAAATCATTGTTATAAATACGATTATAGGTAAGTATCATACGAGATGACAAGCTAAAACTCAGAAATATCCCGATGATTTATGAAGATAACCGATTGCATTTTACAATATTTTTATGCATATAAATTATCTAAGTAACAAAAGTGGTTTCATTTCCGATTTTATATCGTGAACAAAAATCACGATAGCTGGACCACTGTCCTTAAAATAGAATTTAAGGCTACATTTAGAATTAAGTACAGATTGACTATCTTCGGGTAGATATACGTATATATTTTCACTACAGTTTTAATAGCAATTACGCAAACGATTACAAAGATAAGATTGGCATTTTAATCAGATACACGGGCTGGCTGAAAAATTCACGGCTTACAACATAATCAGGACGGAATTTATTATTATTATATAAATTGAGTCTTTTTATCGTTACTGCCAATACTAGCCACAAACACAATAAGGAATTTTCGTACACCTTTGATAACCGTTAAATTTTAGTGTGGTTGTAATTTTTATTTAACTATATAATATTCAGCTGCACTTAATAATTAAATAGGTACCTACAATCTTATTCAAAAAAAAAACTTTAAAAAAAGAAACATTAGTGTAAAGATGTAGGTGGGCGTGCCGAAAGAAAAACGTTTTGGTGCACGAAGTGTACAAATTTTTGGCTATATTCCACACTAATCCCGACCATTCATCGGAATTGCAAATGAGACCTGGATTTACCAATACCATGTAGAGTCCGATTAACAAACGATACAATGGCGGTATAGTGGTCTACCGCCTCCGAAGGCAACATCAACTGGGAAGGTTATGGTATCATCTTTCAGGAATTTTAATGGTATTATCATAACTGACTAATTGGGTAAGGAAAAAATAATAAAAGAAGAGTACTATGCCAGCCGCATAACCAGTTCTAACTGAATGAAGAAATTGAGAAGATAAATACCAGGCTGCTGACATAAGCGAATCATGACAACTTCACTTGACATGGTAATGTCAGACTTACAAAACAAAACTTAAAAAAACACTTTGACGGAGGACAGAGGAACAATATTTTAAATATTGGAACGAATAATTATATAAAACTATCGTTAAAAGCATCGTCAGCAAAAGTGCATTCAACTACAAAAAGATTACATTAAACAATACAAACATTTCCAACATGCAACTTTACAGATGCCATAAGTGAATTTGGTTGAATTCTTCATTTATATTTGTCACTACTACACTAACAAAAGTAACATCGTCAACAGAATATACCTTGTCGGTGCGCGTTTGGGATACTGAAGACGTCATTTTAACTAATATAACTACACAGATAACTCATGTGCGCCAAAACGTCTATTAATATGCGTAGTAACCTACAAAAACTTGCGGTTTTTGGAGGATGCGAATTTTTTAGCCTACCCTCGTAATATGTAGTTTAATATACACACCTAGAGCTAAAATTCCTCAAACGTACCAAGCAAAAAAAAAATGTGACAAAAACATGCTATTATCATTCCGATTGATTAAACATTAAAAAAAATTACACAGCTGTGATAAGAGGAATATGATTGTCTATCTTACCACAGGAATTTAACTGCCGTCAGATAAGAAGAGTAAATTTATTATTTTATATCACCTGAGTTAGTGGAATTTCGTGGTAAGATTTATAATATTATTGTGAACGGGGTAGCGCAAAAAATAATCAACCGCAGCACCGTGACGGTTACGACAGTTTCGTTCTCACATTTTTTTGTTACGGTAGGTAATGCATTTCATAAAAAAAATCAAGCAGTGGTACTAAACGATAACGGGGGCGTAGTTGATAGACCACGAGTCTCTGAAGCCGTGGGTGCGGATAAGATCATGGGTCTGGCAAAAATAACATGCTATTTTCAGGACCAAATAGGTTGAGCGAATGGTCAGTATTTGGTACTCGCGCGTAAAACGCTGCAAGACGTGCCATTTGAACAAGATGTTTATCATTCCTCGCGAAACCTATGGTACCAAAAAATAGCAAATTTCCTCCGGATTAGAAGCAAACATGGTAATTTACTTATTGTATCATGCTAAAAGATGGTTAGATGACGTTGGGCATGCATATGAATGTGTTCGGCAATTGAGTAGGTACCTAACTATCTGCAAGTAACAGTGAGATAGAGTGAAACATGTCCATTATGAGATAAGAGACAATTTATTGCTGAAAGCTGTCTACATAATGAATACCAGTTAACTGCACTTTTGACCAAAACAAAACAGTCAACTGCAGGTGCCAAATTTCCAATATCGTAAATGGAAAAACTCCACTCTTTATATAGATTTTAAAGAAAATAAAAGGGAAGCTAAAATAGTGTATTAATTCACAGTGCAGATTATTTGTAAAAAAATCCAAGTGTATTTTTTTGGAATTGTTAAATTTATATTTATATTAGTTGAATTACGAGTATTACGTTTTTTCTACTTCCTGAACAATTATCCAAATGGAGTTAGCCGGTTTGCAGATTAATATTAAGCAGTCGAAATGCTACTTGACTGTTACATTTATTATAATAATAATTGTCCTGTAACTTCAGAGCAACAATGGGATTATTGAGATAACCCACCGTTAATAATGTTATAGAAATAATCGTACCTTTATCATCTATTAATCACAGAAAAACTATATCATTTGGATGACATACAAATTAAAGTTCAATTATCTCGAAACTAGCATTCTTTAGGTACTTATGCCACTGTTGCTTTCGGGTAGCGACCTATGCATTGTGAATATTGTGATAATGAAAGGAGATAGGTCAGAACGCTGATAGTGAGTAATATTCATTTTCATTCATTTGAAAAATTATAATAGCACGAATATTAATATTAGCATTAATACAAAATACTAACACAAAACGTAAATCTTAAAATGCACCTCGGCGACATCATGAAAAAATTGTCTTTGGAAGTAATCCCGGTCAAACGTAAAACAAAAGCTTTTGGGAAAGCTAAAAAACACGCCTAGGACACGCTGGACGGAAGATGTCCGATAAGAAAGCTATAAAAAAAAATCAACAACGATTCTGCAAAGAGACAGCTAAAATGATGTTCCTATTTTTACAAAATATATTTGTTTAGTTATTTTGGCACCGAGCAATAAAAGGTTCGCCACCTCTAAACTAGTGTATCTTATTTATTCTAGTAAAGATGTCTGGTGCAACTTTACGCGTCTGGTAACGAATATCGCACAAAAAGAAGATTAAAAAAATACTGAAATATGAAATAATAATATATGTACTTACAGTTATTTTAATAAAATTTAAGATAGTGAATAATATTTTTACAATGATTCCGTTACAAAGGATAATAAACAAATAATAATATCATATTATAATTAGATTTCCAGTCACTTTAGTTTGGTATACAATTTAAAAGTTTATGCATATGAGAATGTTATCTGAATCTGAATACTTGCATTATGTATACATACCAAATTCAGATAACCGGTAATGAACAATTGAAAATGGCGGTTTTTTTTCCATTTACATATATATATCCACGCCATTGTTCTCGGAATCAATTACAACAAAACACGGTTTTCATTAATTCATTATTATAATTAGAAATTATGAATAATATTATCGAGATTCATTCACAGATTATCCGAATCAAAATCCTCCGTCCATGAAAACTACGAGGGGAGTTCCATAAGTTCGCGAAATGGGACAGAAGAAAAAGAATATTACATGTTTTATTTTTCAATATAATCTCCTCGGACATGAATCCACTTCTTAGACCTATCGATCAATTTTTCTAAACCTTTTTTGAATCTAAATTTTATTTTGAATAACATTGTTGTAAAGAAAATGATCTTATTTTATCTCTTATAAGTACATCACTAATAAGTTCTGTTCATAGTTATATCACAGTCTCAATACTTTCTCACGTTGTAATTGAATTAATTACGGGGTGAAATAAATAAAATTTTAATGATTTTAATGATGAAAGGGATTATTATTCATACATAATATACGCAATATACCTACACATTATTATTATTATTATTATTATTATTATTATACATATACGCTTCTAGCGAATGGCGTTAGCGGTTTTTTATATCACAAATAGCTTCAAAATTCATATAGGAAAGCTAGAATATTTCACCAGATTTTCGTGAAAATTGAATTTTCCGAAACAACATCTTTTTTCAATCACTGGTCTTTTTATTTTTAAATGTTAATTTCTTGCAATTATTTATTTTAGAAAATCTAGCCTATTATTTAAACCTAGCGCTAACTGACATATTTTTGTAAATCAGTTGGCAACACTGCCGTCGAGCAGCTTTGCCAACCGTACTATAATTATTATAGTATTATTTGTACTATAATTTTGGCTCGCGTACTACGTACGATATAAAAGACTGAAAATACAATAATTTTGAGATTTGGGAAAAAAGTTGGCAATATAAGTAACATAGAAAAAAAGAAGCACAAGTGAGCTAAAACAAAGCTCTTGACCTTCATATACACTGGATTTTTTTGAAAATGCAGAAAACTATTGGTCATTCAAGGAGTACTATATTTTTTCCGAAATACTATAAATTTTTTGTCTACGTACTATAATTCGGTGACAAAAATATGGCAACATAGCCGTCGAGCATTCGCTACTGAAATGGGCAATGTCGTGCCTAGAGATTACACGTCATATTAATCAGCGTCTTCGCATCGCTTCGAATGACGCCAGAATTACATGACACCACCATAAACACCCTAGATCAGTGTTCTCAAACCGGTGATCCGCGGACCGGCGCCGGTACGCAAAAATTCATTACCGGTCCGCGAAAGCTTTCACCATGCTATCAACCGACTATATCGCTACACGATTCGGGGAATTCCCACTAGATGAAATGCTGGGAGAATTTTTGAATGCTGCTGATATTAACAAGAAAGTCAAATTCAACATCATAAACCAACATTTGAAAGCGTTAGCTGAAAACTTTAATAAATTTTTCTCTGAAAATTAGGATCTACGTAAAGGCGGACTGCTAACCTCTGGATTAATCCCTTTTTGGAAGATATTAAATCATGCGCACTTGTTTCTCGTGAGAAAGAAAATCTGATCGAGCTATCCTCTGACGGCGCTCTGGTCTCCAGACATAAAATACAATCATTGTTTCAATTTTGGATATCCCTTGATAAAGAATATCCATCTCTAAACTATAAAGATCAGATTATTGGTAATTTTTTCGACTTTATGTGAAAAGAATTTTTCATCTATGTCAGCAACAAAAACCAAACAGAGAAATCGAATGGATGTTAATGCATCGCTTCGTATCTCAGAAACAATGCTGCAACCACGTATATGTATCAAAATTGCTTACAAAAAGCAGCAGCAGGTGTGGCACTAACCAAAAGTTGTAATTTTAAAACATAGGACTGAATAAATAAAAGTCTTATCTATAATGGTTATTATTTCTGGCTAATACCAGTCCGCGAAATATTTCTCCTATGCTCACCGGGCCGCGGGTGTTAAAAGGTTGAAGGACAGTGCCCTAGATAATTATTTAGTAAGTATTTATAACTAATTTCAGTTTTGTTTTCGTCCCAAACAATCAGATAGAAATAACGTTTGTAGGTATATGGGTCGAATTATCCTCAATTCCTCAGTAGATTCAACAAAGTATTAACGGCCCACGTGCTCGTCGTAGGTCAAAATTGAGTTTTTATTGTATTTTCAAACCATGATCCTGGACACTCCTTAAACGTTGTAGATAATCTATTTATATAATTTTGAAGCCTTATTATCCTTTATAGTTATTTTAAACATTTGATGACTGCATAAAGTATTTTTGTTACATAAAATAGTATTCTTTTAAACCTCTCGCTCTAATGTTTTAGAATATAGTCATATTTCGGTACATAACTGTGCAGTGGTGTTAAGATTTTTTACGTTTATTAATTTTTAAACGCATTTATGAAACCATTAGTATAATTTATTACGAGATAATTTTTGTAAAATATTCACGATAAAAAATTATATTGATAATGTCTGTGATCAGAAATTTGACAAGAATTAGGCATTTTATTATTCAAAAAATCGGCAAGATTAACACATTTGAAGATGATTCTAAAGAAACTTATTATAAGCTATGTCTTTGAGCATTCAAGTGTGATAAACATCTTATGAATAATGATTGCTTTATAATAATTATTGACCTAAGAATGAGGTAGTGTTTTTTTGAAATACGCCATTTCTTTTGTCATTCCCCAGTGGTTAAGCTACAACATACGGCCGTAGCCATAAATTGAAAAACTATAATTTAAGTAGGGAGTAAAATGATATTGACGCGCGTGTTTGAACATGTACCGTTTAAAAAAAAAAAAAAAAAATCGGTTAGGTACATGTTCAAATACGCGCGTTAACATAATTTTACTCCCTACTTTAATTATAGTTTGTCAATTTATGGCTACGGCCGTATGTTGTAGCTTAACCACTAGGGAATGACAAAAGAAATGGCGTATTTCAAAAAAACACTACCTTATTCTTAGGTCAATAATTATTATAAAGCAATCATTATTCATAAGATGTTTATCACACTTGAATGGACAAAGCCATAGCTTATAATAAGTATCTTTAGCATAATCTTCAAATGTGTTAATCTTGCCGATTTTTTGAATAATAAAATGCCTAATTCTTGTGAAATTTCGGATCACAGAGATTATCAATATAATTTTTTATCGTGAATATTTTACAAAAATTATCTCGTAATAAATTATACTAATGGTTTCATAAATGCGTTTAAAAATTTATAAACGTAAAAAATCTTAACACCACTGCACAGTTATGTACCGAAATATGACTATATTCTAAAATATTAGAGCGAGAGGTTTAAAAGAATACTATTTTATGTAACAAAAATACTTTATGCAGTCATCAAATGTTTAAAATAACTATAAAGGATAATATGGCTTCAAAATTATATAAATAGATTATCTACAACGTTTAAGGAGTGTCCAGGATCATGGTTTGAAAATACAATAAATACTCAATTTTGACCTTCGACGAGCATGTCCCCCCTTAAGATGGATAATGACTGCATAATTTTATGGGCAATGGCCATTAGTCCGCTTGCCTGCTCGTATGACTCAACGCATATTAAATCATTTTTTAAATGAATAATCATAAGCTCAACATTTTACTTACTTAATTCTTTTGTGAAGTAGTAATAAATGCGGCGTTTATGAATCAAATGAGAACGATAATTTCGTTACGACTATCACTAATGATGATGATGAATACGATGTTGATGATAATTCGCCTTTGTAATACTAATAATAAATAAATTATGAAATTTATGATGTACGAAGTGCGAAACACGACATTGAAGATAAAAATAAATCATAAAATCGTGTCGATACACACACGTCGTACTGCGTGCATTTGATTAACGCATGTATGTAGGTAGGTATATAGTGTACACAAAAATTGTCAATCTTGAGAGAAGAAAATAATCTCCAGATTGCTTAGATATTCAGGATACACATGGTATGTGGGCATGGCCCCCCACAACGGGAGGGGGAAGGCGGCGTGGCATGTCTACCAGTTAAGTGAGATAAACACACACAGCAAAATTCAATTTACTTACACTAATAGTTAAAAAAAGTTAGTTTCCCGACTAATAACGATGTTAGATGACTATTTTATCCGATATAGTGAAGGGTCGCATGTTTCTTGACTATCACAAGAGGGGGTCGCGATCAGTGCTTCATAAATGATGCCGAGTGCCGTCAATTCAAGTGGGTTTCTTTAAAAATACCAGAAATCCAAAAAAAAAAACCTTTGTTTTACACGGAACCATGGAGTTCCGCGGAATACCATTTGGGGAACACTAATGTCGAACATTACACTGCCCTTAACTTTAGCGATATGTTGGGGTTCTCGCAAAATATCGTAGCATGGGGTGTCGCTTCAGGATGTGGGTGTGCAGCCATTGGCCTAAGTGAGCTGTGGAGCAGATGATGATGCTTGTCGCTAGTCGGGGTATTTCAGAGCGTTTGAGCGGAGCTCGGAGCAGGAACACGGAGCAGTGGACCAATGGGATTTTACCCGGAGTAGGAACGGAGCCGGAACACCGAAAATTTGTAGTGCTCCACTGCTCCGGATGTCTTTCATTGTTAAATTTTCGTCCTAAAATCCAATGAAAATATTTTACCTATTTGACAATGGAATTATTTGAAATACGACAACACTGCCGAGTGATAAATAACCACACTGTTTTGACAGAAGTGGCAGATAAGGAAACACGATTTGGTGTCGGAATTTTGATTAATAGAATTAATAATGAAAAAGACGAATAATAAACCTTATTTCAAAACTACTTATTTTAATTTTTTTAACATTTGTATATATATAATACATATTAAAACTTCTTACTCGGGGCGGAGAAGACCCCGGAGCTGAGCTGGAGCAAGTATTAGGTCCCGGAGCGGAGGAACTCAGAAAAGGGTCCGCTCCAACCCTCTGGGTATATCCAATGCCCGATTTGCAAGCCATACAATATACATACATCATTCCAATATTTTCAGCTCTTAGCGTATTGCAACCACGTAGTTATATCCGTATAACTTAAACAAATTGATCCTCTGCATTCAGGCCGGGTCTGTGAGCATTGATTACCTGTCGGGAACTACCGTTATATCCAATGCAGTACGTACAATTAAGTGCATTGTCCACACACCGCCCATCCTATTGCCATTCCATCGATTTGACGACATATTTGTACATTGTTAACATGTCCATGATGTATTTCAGACAAGAGTTTAAGGCCCTTCTATCTACATGGTAATGCATGACAAGGCAATTGAGAGGTTAATTTTAAGATCAAGTATGCAACCTCAAAGCGTATTGTTTCATAAAGATTTATCTACACCAGTGATGCGCAATCAGCGACTCTCTAACTAAGCCATTCATTGCGACACGCTGACTAAATGTAAAACACCTATCATAAACTCACAACTACGAAAATATGTAGATTGTCAGTGAATCATGATAAAATATCATTTACATACATGATACATGCAATGATTAGAGCAAATAATGGTATAGTCAATAGAGTCTCTCTTACTTACTTTTCCTCAACTGTAACATTTATCGCATACCACTGCAGTAGACACCAGCAAGTTCTGGTTGGAAAATATCTGACTTTTCACTTTAGAATAAATCAATAATATGTTCCCTATTCACAAATTAAGTAAGTACTGAAGTACCGATGCCAGCATGCAGTGTCAGCGATCTCACTAGTGCGGACACGGACTTTCGTCTTGTAAATATGTAAGTTAAGGCCGGTCCGGACCAGGCGAGTGATTTAGTGAATTAGTAACTGAAAAGTGTCCGAACACAGTTCATTAGTAAGTGACGTGTCAAAATGAACAGAGCACAACGTAACAAAGCAAAAATAAACAAGTTAATAACTTCAGTTGTAATGCCTAGGTATAACAGAAGAATTGGAGGAAGAAATTTGCGAGAAAAAAGAACTCTCTGCGTGTCGGTCCCGGCACCAGATTTTTTTGATTCTTTTATTTTTTTAAACTCTTGCGAGTAGGTAGATCTAAAAATTAAAAATAAATATTAATGGCTACTTAGTAGGCATTAACTACTTATTCTGACAAAATCATTAAATTGTAATTGTGTGACCGACACAGTGTACGTTCCGTCTATAAAATGGTTTTATTTGTTGGATGATATCCTGCGAAACATGGATGCAGAAGTCACGAAAAGTCAAAGCAATATGGTATATTATATAGTATATATAGACCTTATGTTTTTAATTTTTGACTTAATCTCCTTCTCACCAAATCCAGAAATATTCGTTGTAACTTCTAAGTCATTATAAGCAAATTGCCTAGCCTGTTTATTTTTATATAATGGAGCTTTGAAATTCCATAGGCACTCATGGCTTAAATATTCCAAAACGAATTTATAAGTAGTGTCTTCGCTCCAGCGCTGTGTCATTCTTACGGCAGTCGACAACTCGACAACTAATGAACTCGCCTGTTCAGATTTGTTTCGTGGCTTGTTTAGTATATAGTGAGAGGTGGTGGGGGTCGCTACTCGCCCGAAATAATAGAATAAAATGGATCGGATTGACTGACCATTTTACTAAACTACTCGACTAAATTTGTCTGTTCAGACACGGTTTTTTACCAAATCACTCGCTACTTTACTAAATCACTGGCACAGTCCGAACACGGCATTATGCGGAGTGGAGAGTGAGCCGAATATAAAGTTAATTTAAAATATTCATATTACGTCTAGAGTCTAGACCCTGGAGACAATAAACACCTATAACAATTATGGCCACGTGTGTTCTCAATGCGACACGCGAATAATTAGGAAATGAATAAATAGCCCCTACCCATAAAAAGGTTCTGCATAACTACACTCATAACGTGACAGGGTTATGGGTTAAGACACGTGCAATGGTAATTTACGGTTAGTAACGTTCGGATGGGTAATAATTCTTAAATTGTGAAGTATTTATAAGTTATTACGTACTTGTTTAAGTTTTTACATACCTGCAGGGAAAAAACGAAACCTAGCCGAAAAAAACATTTTTTTTTAAAACGGTAGGTACATGTTCAAACACGCGCGTTAACATGAGATTACTCCCTACTTCAGTTATAGTTTGCCAATTTATGACTACGATCGTATGTTGTAACTTAACCACTGGGAAATGCCAATAGAAATGGCGTATTTCAAAAAAAATACTACCTTATTCTTAGGTCAATAATTATTATAAAACAATCATTATTCGTAGGATGTTTATCACATTTGAATGGTCAAAGACATAGATTATAATCAATATCTTTAGAATTATCTTCAAATGTGTTAATCGTGCCCATTTTTTGAATAATAAAATGCCTAATTCTTGTCTAATTTGGGATCACAGAGATTATAAATATATTTTTTTACCGTAAATATTTCACTATAGGTATAATATTCACATTAATTTTACTAATGGTTTTGTAAATGCGTTTAAAAATGACTATATTCTAAAACATTAGATCGAGAGATTTAAAAGAATAATATTTTATGTAATAAAAATACATTTAATTTATGCAGTCATCAAATGTTTAAAATAAATATAAAGGATAATAAGGCTTCAAAATTATATAAATAGATTATCTACAACGTTTAAGGAATGTCCAGGGTTATGCTCTGAAAATACCATAAAATATCCATTTTGACCTACGTTGGACATGTGGGCCCTTAACTTAACCATAAAGTAAGATATGGAAACGAATAAAAAGATATTAATTCGGTTCGTTATGGCATCTTTACACTTTGTTGATGCTGTATAAGTGTATAATATCAATAGGAGAAAAGGCTTGCTGATTAATAATAATATTATTAAGATAACCAATAGGCGGTACTACATCGGTGAATATATTATTATGTGTGTAGTAAATAAAGTCTGATATAGTAAGTAGGTAGGTGTACTTGGAGCGTTGGTAGGTTCAAGGTCTGCGGCGAGTGTACGAGTCACGACTTTCAGGGTGACAGCTTTCCCGGTACTATAGTTAACAATTTAGTTACCACAGGCTGGAGTAGAGACTTTGGAATCCGGAGACAAGAAAGGTAGGCTATACAGAATAAACACCGCCGCAAAATACCGTTCGAGTTATTCTTAAACCGCGATTTCATCATTGCCTTTCACAGTGCGGAAGGTAACCGAAGACAAACGGTGCGCAAATAATGTGAATGAAACAATAAAAATGTTCATCTTATTTAAAACGGACAATCTTCGGCATTACTGAGATTAATAATGTTAAAGTATGGATTGCGGACCAATAAGTAATAATTAATAAACAATCCGGTAAAATTTCCGTATAATTTTGTAGCACGAGATTGGCCGAACCGATTGCAATATTCTAGTATCTTTATCCTGGCTGGACCAGTCGTAAGAATGCAATGGCATGTTGAATGTTGCCTATCTTAACCTGGGACCACACTAGATACATGGTTTACCTAAGGTACAAGAACTTTTAGTCAATTTGCGGTGTAATAAGGCAAGCGAAAATGTCGCTTCTATATTATCGGAGCTGCATTAACATTAATATGCGCAGATGCGATCTCTTCCCGTGCGCAGGAAGCATGCGGGGACAATGTGTGTATTGTTATGGTTACTATTTTGGGTTTTTTGTTGTATCGCCTTATCTGGCCTTGATGCCTCTCACGTTCTGTCCAAATTATGATAGAATAGGAACAATATACGGTGAAAGCCATGGCCCCCACGTAGCTGAGTAATATGCGACCCTTCGCCATATTGGATAAATAACCATTTTATATTAGTTAGGAAACTAAAATAAATTATAAAATAAAATTCTACACATGCATTACCATTTAATGATATTAAATTTTAAATTTTATAACAAATTGTAACGCATAGCCACATATTTTAAAATGTTAATGACTTTTTTTACTATTAGACAAAATCTATGGTGTTCGACCCGCCACGCGGGGGGCCATGGTGATAGCATAAAAATAAAATTGAAAAATTAATGAGCAGTAATCAATACTGCAAATTTTTCATTAGTTCAATAATTATATTATACATTAATTGTCTTAATTAATAGGATTATATTCAATAAAGATAATATAAAATATCATAGAAGTAGTGTCTTTATTTACCTATTATGCAGTAGAAATTTACTACGACTGGCATTGAATGGTAATATTATTATGAATTGTACACAAAAAGTATTTTATGTTTATTGAATTGTGGTCTGTGAGTACCTTATATAAAGTTTATTGCAGGAGATTTTCCAAGCATTAAGCACCAACAGCGCAGGGCCGTATCGAGCATTTACGAAAAGAAAGTGATAACAATTTATTGTCTACTGATTCAAGTGGCAGAAAACTCGTTTATAGTGATCGATTAATAAAATTTAAAAAAACATATGAGTTAGTAAGTTTTAGAGATTCAAAATCCAACATAATATGAACCCACCCATCATAAATACCTTCAATTCCTAACTACATAAAGAACCTAGACCAACGTTTGCTATCTAAAATTGTATTCTAAAATCTTTGTGGTTTTTACGGATGCGGGCCGGACCATTATAATGTGAAATGTTTTATGTATTTTGCCTTGCAGCTAATTTTCTATAGTCTTTTTTTCAGCTTCACTTTCATATTATTATGTAGACTCAGTGGTCTAACTAAACTCTAAAACAGTGAGGGTGAACCTATGGCACGCGAATGTTTCATTTTGAAGAGAAAAAAAAATACCTATAATACTTAGGTAGGTACCTTATTTAAAAAATATTTTATTTACAAAAAAAAATTACAAATAAATATAAGTATTCATATTTTTTTGAAATAATGACAACATCTTCCGACCATATCCGATCCTAATAGGATTATATGGGACTCCACAGAGTGGAGGTTTTGTATTGACAGATTTTGTTTTTACGAGAAATGGATGTCAGCCACTTGCTCAACCTATTAGGTCCATACTCTGACTCATACGCACACTGAAAAAACAATATGTGTACTTGCCAGACCCAGGATTCGAACCTGGGACCGACGACGCAATAGGCCAACGCTTAAGCCGCGCGGCTATCGTGGGGGTCTGACAACATTGCCATGTGTATTTTGTTCGGTGCTTAATATTATTTTTACCAATCGATACGCAAGATGAAATGACGAAATTCACGCATAAATAACAGATGTATGAATAAAGTAATAGCAAAATATTGCGTACTTAGTTAATCTATATAGATATATTTTTTAATTTTATTGTTTATACCTAATGTCTTTCCACTAAAAAATGGCAGTTTACAAAATTTTAATAATTAAATTTTCAAATACTTTTTTGGCTCGGGTTTCGCCTTTCGCCATATTCAGGATTTATATACATCAGCCTTCTCTTAAATATGCCGAACGGTGAAACCCGGGTCAATAAATCAATTTTTACGGAATGGTAACTTTTATCGATTTTATTCAACTACATCATGTAATCCTCAGTTGATAGTATTAATTATATAAATTATATAATTATTACAGGTCACTCTATTATTACGTTATAAATTGGTTGCAAAACAATTTCACTATTCTCTTTTAAACATATTTTTGTATTAAAAATTTAACTGTTTGTTTCCTTAATAAAGAAAAAAAAAAAAATTATGTATATCATCATACTAGGTACCGCAAATTGGGGTCAAATGTACCACATTTTCAAGTGCTTGATTGTATAACATAATTAATTATTGAACTTGGCGTCTATATCTTGCGGTTGAAGTAATTACGTTTTTGATCATATCAGAAATGGCTGAACAAATTTTAGCAGCGTTTTGTGGAATAAAACGCCAAGTCCAAATTAATAAAAAAGACCCTGTGGCACAATCTCATCAGTAGTGGTATAATTTCACCCCGATTTATGTAATTAAATATTGATACCAAAAATAAAAATAAAATAAATGATGAAACGAAAAAATCATAATTTTTAGCTAATCAATAAGTGTAGGTATAATAAAGGGCAAGCCTCTGGATACAAGCTACATCGAACGTGTAAAGTACTAAAATGTCATAGCCTAAAAAAAGTCATTATTACCATACCTGAGCAAAGGTAGGGAGGAGTTATATAAGTACAAGGTTGTGGTTAGAGGCGATCGAAGATGGCAGGCTGACGTACCTACATACTTACTTGGCCATTAAATGCGACAAAGTTATGACGTAAAAATATTTATTTTTACAGTATGATCACGTAACACGATTGGTTCCTGTATACAGAGGTTTCGATTTGCCACTGGTAAAGTTATTAATAACAAATAATTTATTGTAACACAATATCATAGAGGGCAATCATAAAATGTGACACTTAAATTTTGTTTTATAAACTATGTTTTAACGAATAATGTACATTCAGTATTTCATACTATATTCACTGATGTAAGAAGACTTCAGTTGTTTGAAAATATACCAATTGGAAAATTATCAGAAACATTCATTGCAAGAATAACGGATAAATCGATAGCTTCACAGAAAAGAGCACTCATCCCCGGATATGGATATATGTCGGTACGAACCGCACTCCTTCCTGTTTAAAGCGTCAATTACATTGAGCTTTTTTATGAGCTGATTATTGGCAAATTTATAATCTGCCTGTAAATTCGCCCAGTGTAATCATCGAATAAGCTAATAAGCAGGTTGTAAACACTCCACCTAGAAAAGTTGAAAGCCGGTCAACTTTTCACACTACACGCCGGCGTGTGGGCTTACTGCGTCTGCGCAGTAGAGCGATGGTGGTGGAAAAACGAACTACTCATTTTGAAATTTACATTTTTGACGTTTAATGGAAACATTCTTATGGAGCGTAGCGACCTCCCGGTAAAAAAACGAACTACGTTCCGTCAAAATCGCTCGCTGGCTTGTGGCTTATCAGCGAATGGAAAGTTTTGTGTGTAATCATGAAATCGCAGTAGCTGAACCGCCCGCTTTTAAATTCGCCAATAAGCAGCTCGTAAAAAAGCTCAATGTAATTGACGCTTATATGCAGGATTTTTCTAGCTTCCAATGTTTTCAAAAGCATGTCACAATTAAATTATGTGGATTTAAACATTACAAATGATTTATTTTATATTAATTTAACAAGAATTCCAAACCGCATTGAATTAAGATTTTATTTATGTGGTGAAATTTTTTTTTTTTTAGAATTGTTAATAACCATGTCCTTGCTTTTTCGTACAAGGTGGTTGTTAGTAATTTTGAACAATCACAAACACCCAGGCTTTGAGAAAAACACATAATGGTTTTTGTCATGACCGGGAATCGAACCCAGAACTCTCGGGTGGAAGGCCAGCGCCTTACCCACTGCACCACGAGAGCCGCCGTGGTGAAATTATTACATTTATTTTATTATGTTAAAATCCACCACTATGTGGTTATGACACCAAACCGGAACTAGTGTCTACCGAGACAGCCGGCTCTGCTAGAAACTAGTATTGTTGAAGAAAATGGTTTATTATTTAAATATAAAAAAAAAAAAAAACTTAATTTTCATCATTTTAACCGCTTTAGAAGAACCCACTTATCGTATGAGAGAATTATCTATAAACGTTTTAATTTTTAACAGATACCTCATTCCATTAGCTGTAATCTAACTGATGATGACAGGTAACCATAAACAGTATTTAAACAAGAATTCATTATGCAATAATACTTACTTAGGAGATAGTAATATTAATGAAAAAGATACGTATGTAAAACACCTGCATTGGAATCTTAAATAATGTTATTATTTATTTCATTGTATTGCCGTAACGATTCTACGTATCTATTATTTATCGATGACTTACAGATGAACTCACCCACACACGAACACCTACGACAGAGGTTCCCAAAATTCAAGGACAACGATAATAATAAATAAACAATTTTATTTATAAATGTGGGTGTGAATGACCACAAAATAAACAATAATATGAATCAAATATTGTCATTGCATAACACCAGCGAGAAATTCAAAAGAAAATAATACATAATACGCACGAATAATATGCGAATATGACACTGCAACTATGCATGAAAGGATAGCGGTTCGACTCTGATGAAAAATGAATCTATGATCTTTTTCCTTTACTGGCAATATTGGTTAAAAGGATAAAATAATTACAGTACTTATATTTTAGTACTTTTTATATCCACATTCAAGATACCGAGATCATCAATTATTCGTTCTCACAAAGTGTAGAAACAACCTGCCATTTTGTGAGGCCAATAAAACTGTGTCTAAATTAAACTGCTCTCGATATCGATGTAGGTCACTTCTTGACTTGCACGAGAATAAGGGTGAGATTAATTAAGTGAACATTGTTTGAAAAAATCTTAAGAAAGACTACATTAGCTCGCTAATACCTTGTACTGAATATCAATATTTTGTGAGAATATTTTTTTCATACGGTTTGTTTTAGAATCAGGTGTACACTTAATAACAGATAATAATATATCATGTCGTGTGTGAACGTTTTGTATATAGGCACCTGTGATGTGCGGTGACTTTTTTTTATAAGGATGCTGTTGAAAAACATATATATATATATCTATTATTTGAGAGTTCGGGTTTCATAACTCACAATCTCCGTCGATGCTTGTTTTTGGCAAATTGAAAAAAACAGTAATCTCTGGACAATTTAAAACGAATAGTGTGATTATTATTGTATTATCGATACAGAAATGGGCGTAATAAAAAAATGTTGGCTTCTGCTAGAAATACAAAATATCTTCAATGTAAACATGGAGAATGTTAGTTTTGCTATGAGTCTATGGAGATTGTTAGTTTAGAATCGTGGAACAGACGTTTACACTATCACAGATAAATAAAAACTTTCCGCCATGACAGTTTAATGTGCCACGCTTATTGGCTGGAATGGAGGTTGTTAGTTAGAAAATAACAAGTATTTGGAGAATGTAAGTTTTGAAAATGATATTTTCACATTCGTTTTAAATATGAGTTTGTGTGTTTAGAATGTTACGTCATACTTTCAATGGACGGTGTGAATATAAAGATCATTGCTTCATTCATAACTCATTTTTGGTATATTGTGAAGTTTGTGAGTTATGAAACCAGAGCCCTCATTTGCAACATACCATCTACTACGAGTTTTGTTACCAATTGGTTCTTAGGGGGATGGCTGATGAAGTAGTATGGCGTGTTAGCTGATACAATTATTCTAAATATATCTATGCAATAATAATATAGAACCATTCAGTATAATAAGCAAAATTTACGATACGATTGCACAATAAATATCCACATACGATGATTAAACATAACGTACTTTATCGATATGTTTGGGGATGCTCTGTATCTGTCTGATTGATAGCAATCTGATTTTTCAAAAATTGTTATCCAGACCATGGACGTAGTGCGTTCAACGCATGGCCAACAGCTATTCCTGATGTTTTAAATTATACATATTAAGATATTATATTGATCGGTATCTATTTCAAAAAAGCCACGCAGGCCGACTGCTCCATCATTACTATGCAGTGCAATGTGAGTACACCACGCTGGCCCACAGCGTTACAGACAGATAAATCAAGACATATATATGTTACGCCGAATGTGCGAAATTGAATATTATATGAAATGGGCAAAATTTTGCCTAAATCATGAAAAATGCAAGCCCGTTGCCTTATTCATGAATTAGACAAAATATCTGAAGAGTGCGTGAATTCGGCAGTAATTTTTCTGCCTGTTCATATATTGGACAAATTAGATAGTGGCGCTACGGTGGTATTTTTTGCAACTAAACTAAATGTATCAAATGCTCATGCATTGGTCAAAATGTACATATATTATCTATGGTCAAAATAGATGATCGCGCTCCGGTGGTGTTTTTTGCAACTAATCAAACTAAACAAATGTGTCAAATGTCATTGATTATAATATAAAAATATACCAATCAATAACTACAATGAAGTTCATATCCATTTACTATGCGCAAAAAAATCTAGAACTATAATATGATAACGGAAGAATTTTATTGAAAAGTATTTTCGCGATTTGATTCGTGCTTGGGTATCAAACGTGCAATGGTCGATTGAATGTTTGTGATAGTTTGTTGACACTTGATAGCTAACCTCAAAATAGACATTCAGTTGAATAATTTAATTCAGAATTACAAAACCTAACCTAACCTAACCTAATCTAACCTAACCTAACCTAACCTAATAATAATAATATTATATTATGTCCAATTATAACTAATAAAACCATCCGTATTAAATTTACTTTTTCTTCTGTCATGTTGACAGTTCAAGAATTCCATACCCTGGCGAATTCATGTACTCAGCAGAAAATTTACCTAATTCATGAATAAGGCAACAGGCTTGACTGTTACTTGAATTAGCCAAAATTTTGCCCATTTCATGTAATAGTTAATTTCGCACATTCGGTGTAACATATATATATATGCAATAAAAACTTGTGAAGCGCTGGATTTACTATGGGTACAGGTGAATTCCGGAGAATGCAGGTCAGCGTGAGTAATAGCCAAGAGAAGAAATTGAGTTGGCGAGCAAGTAATGAAAGAATGAGGCAAAAGACCGAATATGTGCTCTTCGGTGACTCGACTAGTGAGTATTATTAAGGGGTGAGAATACTTTCACATTCCACGCCACTGCCTCGTCCTCAAAATATAATCGGAATTCATCTGCACCCAGCAGGATTTCCGATGCATGAAAAATATTGTAGGTATGGTACCTACTTACGGAGTACGTATTTGTATTATATTAACATCACTTGGCCTTCTTAATATTTTGTACCTACATAATATTATATAATTAGGAACCTGTTTTTAAATTGCCTGCACTGGACTACGAGGGCCGACTTGTAAAAGCTACAGCATGAAAATGTTATCGAATATAATTTTGACCATAGTTTCATCGGGGTGTAATTGGTTGAAAAAAATATCATTTATTTCACAAAGGCTCGGCTACATTGTTCAATTGTGAACCGAAGAACTATTTGATGGCCCGTCACTAATCAAACGTGGGCACTTTACTCTTTACCCTTCCGTTTAAACCTTGGTAGGGCATCAATCAACGTTATTAGAACGTCATAAACATCGCGCAGCATTATTAATGTCCGGAAAATCTCTCTGACGTACGAATACATTCATTCATAATAATATTGTTAGTGTACCTACCTATAGAACAGCTGTTTAGTTGGAATGAACGATGGGTGGATTTTTGAACACACAGAGATAATATTATTTGTTAAAGCGAGCATCACGAGTCTCACAGCTAAGTGATAGTGTTGGGGAAAAACAACATTTTATTATGTCGCGTGTTCTTAATTTTTATGAAGAGTGAAAAGTGAGCATTGTGAACACAGTTCAGTGCGAATGACCTTTAATATTATTCTATTGAAGCGAATCAAAGCGATGTGACGGTAGAACGGTGAGAGTTTGTGCAACAATTTTGTGAATCAAAAGCACTCACCTGTTTGATAAATGATTATTAGCATAGATAACTGTGAAATTATGACGTCGTGTGTTTGGGACTTTATTAATATGACTATATTGTTTAAAGTCTAGTGCATTTCATTCACAGCCAAGGTTTTTTGTTCGGATGTTCCCAGTACAACTTCAAAACGCGCTTCAAGGCAATGTCGTGGTATGCAGTAAACCAGGGGTTTACAAAGTGTGTCACGCGTGACTTTTTGATGTGTCCCGCGAGATTTATATTAAATCTATATTATTTTTTATTCTTCATATCGAATATTAAAAATTACATTTAAAATTGAATATCATCTGGCAATAATGAGGACTTTCACTTGAGGTATACCTAAACATAGTTAAACATGCTTATCAAATGGCTTCTTTATTTGGAAGTGCCTATATTTGTGAAAAAACATTTTCTACAATGAGCATTTAATAAATGAAAAAGATCAAAATTAACAGACAACCATATCGCATCTATTTTGCGTATTCACACCACAAAATTTTAGCCTATATTTCAGGATTTAGTTTCAGACAAACGATAAAATTGCATAAATCAGATGGTGAAAAAATTTAAATATTATTTTTAGTACTTATAAAATTAAGAGTAATAATAATCTAGTTAAAAATATGTACAATGTACACAATGAAAAATTTTTTTATTTTTTCCTTATGTTTTTTAAAAACAGAAAATATTTAGCGGGCCGCCCTTTTGATTTTTAAATTGTCCCTCTGCACCATTTAGTGACTAAATGGTACAGAGAAAAATACGCCCGTTTAATAACAAAAAAATAATCCAATTTGTATGTACCTACATAATGCAGAAACTGTTAATATAGTTTCGTACTCCAGTGGCGACTTTCCTTGAAGCACTCGCTTGGTTAGGTTCCCCACAAAAGCAGATGCGCGTTTTTTTATTATAATATGATATGTTTAAGTGGAAACCATCATTACAGCACAGCTCTAGTACTATATTTTAACACTCAATGGCGGCTTATCGCAGGCTAAATTTCTCAAGGAGTCATCCACTCAAAGCCAAAATAATATGTAATGTTATAATAATAATACAGTTTATATTATGTTCTCTTTTTATATTTTCAGTATTATCCCTTTTATTACTTTTCTTTCTTTTTTATAATAATGTTTCATGTCATGCTGTGAACGTCTTAAACTTATAATTTGTAATGTCCAGAATATGTTAAAACATAAATTAATTGAAATTGACACATACGTATTGTGCGGGCGTACGGCAATCAATTTAAACAGATTTTTAAATGTAAACACTAAATTTGTAAACTATATACAAAAGTATTATTTAGTAAGTATTGTTACCAATCATAATTGTCATTAATTAACCAAAGAAAACCCATTATCAATTGTCTGCCACTGCACCCATCGAATCGAAATCATATTGCGTTTTCTGCTTTTCACCGTAAAACGTAGTTTTCTAGTTATGATTCTACCCCATACGTTTGGGGACGTCAACATTTTGTCAGTCCACGGAATTTTGAGGAAATGTCAATACAGTCACATCTGAAAAGCCTCAACTCACCGTGATGGATACGTCTTGTTTACCATCGATTCGAACGCAATCTATCCATGATCACTGTGTCAATTTATATGTTTATTCGATAGATAGATCCAATGCGATGGCTGCACGGCCAGATCGTCGAATTAGCGGAACAATTCGAAAGTGATAATTCACTCAGAGGCAGTCGTGGAGCAGTGTCGTCGGGCTGAGAAGAGTGTTCGGAAGTGGAACAATTCGCTCTGCAGACTGTGTCGATGGCCGCTGAGCCATCTCAGGGGGCTTGCCCGGCGGCCGCGCGAAATAACTTGCCACATTCTGAAGTTCGATGTCACGCCAGGGAACGATAACATTTCGATACGAGTCATCGAAACGTATAACTAACTTTATTGAAAAAGACATGTATGTTGAATGACTATACATAGTGTTATAAGTGCAAGTGTCTACGTCAAAGTTCGCAATAAAACGCAAACGTTTTAGGTATAATGTTGGTTGCACTGTTTGCGAATTTTCTATCCGCAGGCAACAACCGGATAACAATTATAATAGGCAGACGTGCAGATCCAACCAGATCCAACGATCCAAGCCGACCGTCGCGACCGACGTCTTTACAATATAAGCAATTACACGCAACGATTCGATCGCGTTGGTCCTTGCTTTTGATTGGTTTAAAATAAACATAGTGTTGCTATTATTAAAAATATAAGTTGACCGAAAACTATTTCTTCGCGAGATTGGTGGCTATACTGAAGAGTTTTCCATCGCAATTTTACTTCAAAACTCATCTGTCAAACCTAACTTCGCAAGCTAGCGATAGCTTCGGATATGTTCGTACGTTCTCGGCAATCTTCGTGAATCGTGGCAAACGGAAATAGGATGGGTTCCAATTTGCTCACTATCCTTCACGATCCCGAAAAACCATAGATAATAGATTTTGGCAATCGTGGCAGACGATCGGGCCAGACGCAATCTGCCAATGTAATTTGAGCACAACATGTAACGCACGAAGAAAGACACATTCGTTACTATTCGAAACAGCAAGAAGAGAACAAAACGTCTCATTAGACGGTGACTGGGGGTGCTGTACAAGCAATTCGCAGTTGTAGCTCATTGATAAATAAATATTGTTTGCTAGCGTTGAAACGGGCATTGAAGCAAAAGGTGCCAGTACAACTGCGAATCGCCTTTGCCATACCCGTGGTGCCACAGAATGATTTTAATATACCTAAGTATAGGTAGGTACTAGAAAGTATTAGGTAAGACAAAATATTGCCGACGTAGTTTTTGATACATTATATTGTATCTATTGGTTATATACATACTTTATTTTAATTTGGTTAAATATTATTGACGACGCCCCTTCTAGACAATGCAATAACAACTATAAATTGTGCAACAATTTACTTTATATTATATTTACAAACTTTATTCGATAGGCGTTCTTTCGAATTTGACATTGCACTGAACTGCATTAATGTTGCGCAATACTGTTTACGACGGACCAATAATCCACAAGTTGCCCAACGGATTTCCACAAACTTGATTCGACGCAATATATTGCAAAACTCAATATAACCTTCAAACGATCAAAAACATTTCATTAATTTTTATCGATATGGCAATGTAGTAATTATTATCCAGTTTTCCTGGTGTCCAGGTGGCGATGCCAAATTATTTTTTAAACTTTGGGCTGGAGAGAGGCAAAATGAAGAATAAATGTTTGGTGATAAGGCAACCTTGACATATTATCACAATATAAATTGCCATTCGCAACAATTACGTAGCTAGGAGCAATTTTAATGGACGTGCATTGATCCGTTGGTTACGCGCTGCAGCTTACTGACGTGCCGGCAAAAAGTTTATTTTTCAAAGACAAAGAAAATAAATAATACCTGCGTGCTGTAAGTTAATTAAAATTAAGAACGGTCAAGCGTAAGTTGGGTAGTCCGCGTGATAAGTTCTCGCTTGCCGACCGCTGCCCGCTGAAACGGAACAAGTGCCGTTCTTTTATGCGGCAAGTGGGATGTGGCAAAGTGGCAAGTGGCGATGGTGTGGCCGGCGACCACTCGTTTCGCCGAGAGAGACAAACTGAACACGTGCTAAACAATTTAAGCATGATAATCGATTGTGCACGTAATGCGATGTGAACACAGTGGACAGACAGAAACGGATATATTATAAAGAGAAGATTGCATAGTAGGGTTGCCAGTACTTGCAACACTTTGAGTGTATTATGTAAATGTAAACGTAAACTACCACGCGGTTTTTCTGATTGCTGATAGCTTTAAATACCTGGCGGCATACATCACGGAAGATGGCACTTTGACTTTGTTTTCCCACCACCACCCGTCATGTATGCACCTACAGCCGAGGATATGCACGGCCGCCTTCCATGACGCTATAAACGTGTCTGAAAGAAGTGATTTTTAAGTACTCATTCCGTCCCGACGCACAGGACTGATGCTACAACCATGCACCGTAGTGCTTAAAAAAGGAAGTTAAGAAAGGAAAAAAAATCTTTTTGGACTGGCTCTGCTGTCCGCTGACGTTAAGCGCCCTATGTATCCGCATACCGAGTATCACGAGTTGAAATGGAAATGGTATAGCCGGAGATACACATTTAACTCAACACAGAATTTGTGGAACATGGTGTTGTTCTGGGTCAGAACGAAATAAATGTCGCTTTCCAACGGTTGCAATCTGGTGGTGCTGCTTCGCATTAGCTAAGCATGACATTTTACGAAGACCCAGACGACATATGCTGGAGCTTCGAACACACTTCGAACTTTGTCAGTAATCAGGAAATAATATTGCGGATCATGCAGCCTGTCGCAGCGGAGAAGCTATCTCATGTAAGTGTAGGTATGGAAAGGATTGGACCCAACCGAACAAGAGGACATAAATCTATCCGATAGTTGTCAATGTATTTTCTATTTTATATCAATGACAAATATAATATAGTATTAAGTATGCTAAAAATAAATCTCACGAAATGTTTTTAATGAATGCCAAAAAAAAGTGTAGAGTTTGGACGTAAAATAATTATTAGAAGTGCGATAAAACTTTCGGCTTTATGGACTATTTTTTTAGCACATGACGCATATCAAAAGCTTCGCACCTTTATTGATTCGGTATTTATTAGTAAAATTTTCCGATGTATATACCTACACGGAAAACATAAATACAATAAACCTCTTACAACATGCAAGTAAAAATGACATCTTAATTTAGTATTTGCAGCACATGCAGTACTATATAATATTATGTTTATATTTGTATACGACAATATTTTAATTACTATCAGGCAGTGGAGAAGGGTGGAGGTAGACTGTTAAGATCCGCCATAAATAGTGCACACTGAACTTTGTCAGTCATACGTATTTGTTTTGCTCAACCAAAGCCGACTTAAGTACAAGCCGAAGCATTCGGAAACTTTCCGACAACGAGTGGTCCTACCTATTCTGCCCCTCCCGCTGCCGGCAATGGGCCTATCATTGTTCTATAGAGCGCTTATACTGACGTGTCTGTCGTGTTCACTTGTCAGACCATATTTATTGATTTCGTTAAAAACTAATTATTTGAACGTATCTTGGAGACTTCCGGAGTTCACGTGATTTAGTGGTTCTGTGTTATTAATAATTGGAAGGACGATCAAAATAAGTAAATGTTGTATGCAGTTTACGACAGTTTTAGGTTATGTGCATGAAAAAGCATTTCGCAACTATCACTCAATTCACCTTAAAAAAAACATGTTGTTTAAACAAAATATATTGAAAGTTAAGCTACATGATAAATAATACACTAACATTAACACACCTTCCACAAACGTAATGTCTCAATGCTACGTAAGACAATTTTTGGAAATCGATATTACCACCCGAATAGTCTGACTTTGACAGCTAACGAATAACCGGAATGTATATTATTATAAATAACACTGATAGGTAAAATACATTTGATTTGCGAATTTTTTTATAATTCAATTCGAAAAGAGAAAATACTTATAATTATAACGTGGTTTTGCAAATCAATGTGTCAGGAAATCTGGGACCAGATTTTGACAGCTGAACACTAGGACCACATGTTTGTGAAATATTTTTGTGCAAAAAGATATGCCCAGGCTTCGTATCTTAAGATAGCGCTGGCTCAACCCATTGAATAAGTAAATGGTTTGGATCATTTTTTATTTTGATGGCATTAATTTTAATCATAGAATCACGTGATATCCTGCAATACTCTGGCGATTTGTAATATTTAGCAACCCTGCCTTAAGAGTTGAAAAAATATACGAAACAGCACCGTTGAAGCGAATAATAGTAGTGAAAAGTCGACGGTGGACAGAGAGAGAAGAAGGGGAAACGAAAAGGCGAGTTGGAAGTATGAGAGAGAAAGACGTTGGTCGGGATTATAGTAATCATATTTTGGTCGTGATAATTATTTACTGGCCGAGTGGGCTCCCTAAATTATTGCCTTCGTGAATAAGCTAACGGTTCCTGCATAACGCGCGTACATTCCGATCAAACGTCCATTCGATTAAGTTTACGTGGCGGCAGATAATCTGCCCTCTTAAAATTAATAATCCCAACTCCATAGTAGGTGATTGGAAGACAAGTAGGGAGCTTTAAAGATTGAGACATTCACACAAAATTCTTAAATATCTGAAAATATATTAGTAACATATAAGATATCATTAAACTATCTCAGAAGTACAACGTTAATCACCTGTGTTCAAACAAAGATTAGTTATGATTACAAGCCCAATGATATCATAGTAATTAAAGGTGTCGCTAACTCTTGAATAGAAATTTAATTCTACGGGCCAAGGTATAGGTACATTAAAGAATCGTTTAGACTGAGAGATCGCCACTGACTTCTGATTTAGACCGGTACCTACTTATTCAACTACATAATATTATTCACCTTTGCGCAGTGATTATAAAATCAATAGGTAAAAATAAGTACGTATCTACCTATCGGTTGATTTTGACATGGCAAAATGTAATGAACGTAGAAAAATAAGTTCAGATCACATAAGTGACATACAAAAAAGAAATTAATATGTAGGTAAGTACATAATTTAAGAGAATAAAAGAATGTTACATTCTTAAATCTTGTGAAATATTTTTTGAATAAAAAAATAATTATTTAAAACAATAAGTATATATTTCATTATCAATAGCCTTTAATGAAAAGTAAACAAATAAGTACTACACAAATTTGAGATATAAGACGGATTTGATCAAATCAATGTGATATATATATTATAATGATTAGATTTAGGCGTCCACCCTTCTACCGTCACCTCATCACACTACTCCTCCGCTGCTATATGATCACTTAGCTATTGCGTTATTTTCAATCGTTATTTTTATCTTGTAACACGTGTCTTTTGATCTACCAGAAAGAACTCTAGTTAATTAGTATATAAGCAGGTTAAAAGCTGTACAAGTGTCATCAACATTAATCCAGTAGTTATTGAGTTATAACAACGAAACAGACAACAATTTAAATATATATGTATATTATCTTGTGCTTTTAGAGTATCACGGAAAACGCTCATCAAAATGTAAATATATCTAAATCACAAATAGGCAGTTAAATTATTTTATGAATGATACCTATCAATAGCAAAGGGTGGAGTTAGGCTGTTAAGGACACCATCTATAAATCGTAGTCTTATCTCAACGAAAACAAATACGTATAACTGACAAAGTTTAATGTGCACTATTTATGGCGGATCTTATTCCACTCTTCGCCACTGGTATCTACATAATAGAAAAAAAAATTGACGCACGAAAATTAAGATAATGCCCTATTTGCGACCAAATTTGTAAAATATAAATTTTTGGTTTATTGATATCGAATTTTGGAGTGACGCATTTTCCAGCGACATGATGATGAGCAAACAGGACGGAACCTGCTTCTATTAACAGTGCGAATAATAAGGTACGAGTAACAAAACGCAACCAGATAAGTAAGCTGTGGCAGGATTTTTTTGTACGAAGAAATGAAAATAAATACGTTTGCCTTTTTTATCAAGTCAAGTAATGGGTGACGTTTGGGTACGTATAAAGAATTGAATCTTTCCACCCATCAAAACGAGATACGTCATTTGATGTTTAACTTTCCCTGCAATAACGTCATAATTAAATAATCCCACCTCGTAATGAAGGAAATGCTTTAAGTATTAATACGAGATATTATAACTTGATGTTTGGATCTGGCAGCCAACGTTCCATTAATGTTTAAAGTGACAGATTTGTTAATATAAACTATAAAGTATGAATAGATTAATTTTATTAATTGCCTATTGAGGTGCTGTTAAATATGTGATGGTAAATTCTACACATATTTTCAACATTAACACTTTAATGATTCTTGTTCTGAAATGATCCATACTATTTTTTACCAGCTCGTATTCTTGTTTGTCCAGTACAAATTTTTTCTTGTTTGTCCAAGATTTGTATTGGACGATTGAAGATTTTTAACTAACTTCCCGACTAGCTAGACATTTGAAACTTTTAGAATATATCAGAACACGACGACAATGCATTCTTTTAGCCATTTTTAAGCAGAATTAAATTCATTTTCAGTTAATTCTGTTTTGTATGGAAAGTTATTATTGTCGGTTGCTAAGGGGGTCCTGACAACTAAATTATTAATATATACGTGCGTTACTATGGAAATCAATATGAAATGTCAAAATGACATTTCAGTATTCTATATTTATTCAGTATTTCTATCAAGTACAAAAAAGTATCTATTAATACATAGAATTGTCAAGTTTATATGATTCAACAGAAAATTTAAAAACGTGGTATATAAAAAGTTCATTTTATCTTGTAATTTTTACTTAAATAAGTATCTATCTATAATATGTTTTTACTTAGTGGCATAAAGTATAAAAAATGTAGCTTCACATTTTTCTCAATTATTCTAGTGTAAAAATATCAATGAAAGTGAAAACAAAAACCATGTCAACATAACTATATAATAATATTATGTATGTAGGTGCAGTGCAATGCAGTGTATCAAATGCAGTGTATCGCATTCGAAAAAAAACGCAAAGAGGCCTCTAAGCCTGTCAGCTCCTCGGGCTTTCTTCACGCGCTTGATAACTATACTATAAAACTATAAAGGTTGAGTATTCGCCTACTTATAGTCAAATATCTTTAGTTAATACATAATAAGTAGGTAAATAACGCGAAGACTCAGATGGGCCGGTCACGTTGTTAGATGCAATGGACCTCTAGCTCTCCTTAAGGCGATACTTCAGTGAAACGGCAAATAATTTTCAACTATAGGCGCGACGAAAGTTTGGACTCGCTGGCAGTCTGAGAGAGAACGTCGAGGTGTAAATACGTCAATTTGTTTCGTGATGGCGACGGGGGTATTAATTCTTAAATCGTGTAAAGATGACTAAAAACGTTACCCATTTACTTTAAAAAGAAAACAAAAGAAGTCAATGAATATACGAGGGTGGGTCAATAATTCCTTAGAAAAAAGCATTAAAACAGTTTTTATTTTTGTATTTTTTTTTTATTTCTCAACATAATCTCCTTGGAGCTCAATACACTTGGTTAGACGTTTCTCAATTTTTTTTAAACCGTCAGAAAAATAAGTTTTCGGAAGGTCCTCAAAATAAGCATTTGTCCGATCGATGACTTCTTCATTTGAAAAAAAACGTTGTCCACTTAGCCATTTTTTTAAGTTTGGGAAAAGGAAAAAGTCACTGGGGGCTAAATCTGGCGAATACGGTGGGTGGTCGACCAATTCGAACTTCAATTCTTCAATTTTAGCCATTGATCGTAAACATGTGTGAACACGGGCATTGTCCTGATGAAAGAGGATTTTTTTCGTGTTTAAATGAGGCCGTTTTTCTTCAATTTTGTTTTTTAGCTGGTCCAATAAAGATGCATAATAATCCCCTGTTATTGTTTTTCCTTTTTCCAAATAGTCAACGAAAATAATTCCACGTGCATCCCAAAATACAGTAGCCATAACCTTACCAGCTGATTTTACGGTTTTCGCCTTCTTTGGACATGGTTCGCCTTCCGCAATCCACTGCTTTGACTGTTCTTTCGTCTCGGGAGTATAGTGGTGTATCCATGTTTCATCTACAGTCACAAAGCGACGAAAAAATTCATCCGGATTGCGTTGCATGAGCGACAACAGGGCTTTAGAGGCCACCACCCTATTGCGTTTATTGTCGACTGTGAGCAAACGCGGCACCCATCTTGCAGAAATTTTTTTCATGCCCAATTTGTCATGTAAAATAGAAATGACGCTACCTTTTGAGATCCCTGTAACCTCAATTATCTCACTCAACTTTAATCTTCGGTCACTTAACACCATATCGTGGATTTTATTGATCATTTCTGGTGTAGTCACCTCTACAGGACGTCCTGAGCGTGGTTCATCCTTTGTTGATGTACGACCACGTTTAAATTCATTTAACCAGTTTTAAATAGTTGCAAGTGAAGGAGCAGATATGCCGTGAACTAAATCCAACTCATTTTTTATTTCCTTTGCTGTTAACCCTTTTATATTAAAATGTTTAATAACAGCTCTAAACTCAATTTTCTCCATTTTTGTAAACAAGCAAATTTTTTTTTTTAAATGTACGAGAAACACACAACAACCCGACCAATCTGATTGAAACTTCGCAGCATACTGAATCGGTAGTGCCGCTGCATGAAAACAAACCGCTTACAGTACTAGTCACGCCACCTGTCGGCTTTTCTAAGGACTTATTGACCCACCCTCGTATTATTATTGTTACTAATAGAACAATAAACAGAACATTAAATGGACGCATGTTGGATTTATATGACAAATTATATTTCGGTCGGCATGCGTCATTTGCACCCGCGACCCGCAATCTTTTTAGACCATGCCTCGACTGAGGTATAGCCTTAAAGTTTATGATGGTAACCTTGTATGCACTCGTCACCTGGGCCCTGGGAGAGAGAGCTCGGGATAGAGATCCTGGAGGATGATACGGCAGTTGGCCATGGAATTAATCTATCAGTAAGTCGGGAAGTAGATAACATTTTAATTAGACAAACTAAACATGATTGTGTCAGAGATAATAATTGTGGACATAGGTAAGAAAGACCCATGTCCGGAAAAGTGTACGTAACCACCACTATCACCAACAAGAGTGAAGGAGGAGGAGACTTGGCCACCTGTTTATCATTTTGGTTGTCTCTTCATACAGACGAGACCTACGCCCTAGAAGAAAACAATTTGAACGTAAATTGATAAACGAAAATAAGTGTACAGGTTTTATGGGTTCTATATTCAACATGATCTACGTCCTACGAGATGAGGACTCCATTGAAATAATTTGGATTGGTCATCGTGCGGTCAGCGGCAGCGGTGGAATGGGCGCGCCCGCGTCGCGGCACTCCGCACTCACCGGCCACCGGTCAAGCGGCATTCTTACCTGCTTCGGCCTTCCATGACCGGACAATCGGCAGTGTTGCCATGCGTATCACTATTTCCAACCAACCAATAGAAAAAAATAATAATATCGGGAAAATAATTATAAGCCTACAGTATTTTTTCCTGAATAATTAAGAAGCAAAGGCTCATTTACACGAGTCACTATGGATTATCCTCCGCAGGGAATTGGATTCAGGCATTCACCCTTCGTTTACACGTGTCACCGAAAGTGAAATACTCGATTCATTCCAAAATGGCGTCAAGTGAAATAGCGAACACACAAATCACAGAAACAGCAACCAAGAACCACAAAACAACACTTTGTTTATTACAACCAGTATGTATCTACTATCAAATATGATGTGGACTGCAGGAACATCTATTTAACCGGTTTGTTTTCAATTATTCAAAATGGCAGTTTACGTACCTATGTAAATATTATGAAAGTACTCGGGGGCACAGTGCGCATGCGCGGAATCATCCGCAGTGATAAAAAAAATGATCCCAATTGGTGGGGTACTACATGCCCCCCACATCCTGAAGCGGGCCCCCTTACCTATCGCTAAGGATATAGGCTGTGTGACGCTCTACAGTAGCGTTTTTCAAATGTGTGTACGCGGTAAAATTAATGTTTATATTCAGTGTTTTTGCATATTTTAATATATCCATTTGAATTATGGAGTTGTCGAGTATTTTACGCAATTAAAAATTGTATCGTACAACCACATAATCTAAGATAATAACATTATTGAAGGAAAATAGCTTTTTTTACTAGTGTATCAAATTTGTGATGTGTCTGATGAACTCACTTATCTGGTCGACTCACCTCGCCGGGCCCCCAGGCTAGGGCCCTGTCAGCCCCCCCCCCCCCCTTGTGGGGGCCATGGGGCACTAGCAATGTTCAAACAAATTGATTTAAATGTCAATATATTCCTTCTACGCGAGGTGAGTTTACGTGAAGATTGCTTTATTACTATGTTTTTTTATGTACATTAATGTACATATTATTTTCTCATTGTAATAACGCAATAATTGTTTCTTTATATTTTCCTTGTCGTGTTGACTTGTAACGTTCGCTCATAGAAGAAAACAAATTTAATATAAAATTGAATTCATCCAGGAGGAGATCAGCAGTAATTCAAAGTCACACTTGTACTCCCAACGCTGCAGCTAGGATCCTGTCCGACACGGTCCAGTCGACAGAGATCCCATTGGTCTATTATTCATAACCGATAGTGATTTAAAAAAAATGTATCTGGCAACACTCCATCCAACACGCAACACGCGGGGACTTGCCTCTTTCTTGTTTTCAGTTTGTACTCCATACCAGCTATATACTATTGACCACTACCCAACTACTAATTATGTACGAGAGTGACCGCGGAGGGAATTGTTATCAGGTGGCGGTGTTTGGCGCCCAATAATGTGTGGTGGGCGATAATCCGTTACAAACAGATACCATCTTCGGGAGGAACGCAATGCGTACGTACATATATCCACAGGGCCGATTTACACTCATAGGGGCCCTGGGCAAATACTTATTGGCTTACCCTTTTTCATATCAATATGTAATGTTTACTTAGGTACTGAAACCTATTACTTACATAATATTTGCATCATCTTATTTGTTTATTAATTATACTCAATGTGTAAAACAACTGTAATGAAACATGATATTTTTATTAAATTTGTTATTTATTTTTATGACATAATTATTATGACTGACCGTATGACTCGGGGATTTATAAACATATGTTTGATGTCTGATGTTTGCGCGTAGTAAATATTTCATTCGGTGTTATATTTTTTGTAGTAATTTATTTCAATATTATTATATTTTACTAAAAAATACCTACCCACTTTTGTCGAGCTTGACACGTGGGCGGCTGTTTCATCTGCTTCAAGATTTTTATCAAGGTATTTTTCGAACTCCCTGGGCCTGAACCATAGACTATAGATACATATAGACGCCACCCGTTGCATTGCTAAATGAAGCTACGTGCCGTGCGTTTGGTTTGTGGGCGAGCGAACGCATTCGCCTATAAATATTCGAGACCATAGACCATTTCGCTAGTGCTCGCCCAAAGTGCTCGCACTAGACCCTCAGAATTAAAATATAATTTTCTGTTTTTTTACGTTATATAGTATTTTTAAGCGGTCAAAATGCAACCAATTAGGTAAATATATCCATAATTTAAGTTATTTTAAAGAAACACTAGGTCACTGATATTAAAATAAATAATAATATACAAATAAATTGTCACGAACATGTATCAACTTACCTATGAAACGTAATACCATCTTCTTGGTTATCAGTACGGCTACCATATTTGAATACAACATGCAGAACCACCTTTCGTACTTAATTAACTAAAAATATTTACCACTGACTTTATGTTTAACACAAAAAATAGCAAATTTAGCAACACGAACAACACGCTACGTGAAGCGATTCAACACGATTTGCCGGCGATATTTTTGGAAACCAACTTAAAAATATGTAGACCTTTTATCTTACTCTAGCGCGTGTCGCAGAGATTATAAGGGTGCCGAATACTTTCTCACTCGCACTCATGCATCGTTTTTGTTCAGGCCTTGGCCTGAACCCTTTTAGCCGTAAATGGTAAATTCAGCCCTGTATATCCACATACGTAAGAACTAAAACATACTTATTTGTAATGATGAAAATTGGGTTTTTATGCGGCGCCTTTCATTGAACACCTATTACTCATACAGTGGTGCACACTGCGTAGTCCGCGGTCATCTATTACATAATAATATATTATATTGCGGTCCATCTACTAAATGAAGTGGACGAAAAAAACCATAGCATACCTATCCTAATAATTCTCAGACTAGAGTTTCACTAATTCCCACAAGCTACCGATGTTTGTTTCTTTGGCCCCATTTGGCGACGTCACCAATAACCATGAGCTCTACTACCTCTTTGATGAACCTGACATCGTAAGATGTATCAAAACCAAACGCCTGCGATGGACTGGCCATGTGACAAGTATGTAAGAACAAGTAGCGACAACGCGTTTCACGTTTAGTGGTCCGGAATGAAGACAATACTTGAAAAATCCCATCAAGTGAGCGAAACACGAGTCGTAAACATAATACCTATATTTAGGTACAAATGTTGTAAATACTAAGTGATAACCGATTTTATAACTTTAAATGTTTCTTACTACAAAGGGAAATTGATTGATGATGGCATGTCGTGTCAGCGATCTCACACTGAGCTTCATCTTGTGAAAACACCGTATATTTTGAGGTTATGAAGAATGACGCATGGGATGAATGCACCAAACAAGTTCGAATTTGAGACTTTCGAAATTTTAAACTTAAATTCTCTGTGAGAAGTAGCTTTCTGGTTAGTTTTGAGAGTGATACATCGTTGTTGACTTGAGCGCTCCCAAATGACAAAGGAATTTGTACCTAAGCACGTAGCGTGCAATGTGGCAGTATTGTTTTTAGTTGACAAGCATAGCATCTAAGCTCAGTGGGTCTATTCTATACTTATCGAACACTAAAGTGATAAATAGTATCAAACTTAGGGTAGGTTTGTATGAAAATATTAGCACTTATTGTAACAATTACACGAAGTTGGTTTTTATTGTTGCAATAAGTGCGATATTTTAACAGCAGCAAGATAGGCGCTGTTAAAATATAGCACTTATTGCAACAATAAAAACCAACTTCGTGTAATTGTTACAATAAGTGCTAATATTTTGATACAAACCTACCCTAAGTTTGATAATATTTATCACTTTAGCGGTCGATAAGTATAGAATAGACCCACAGGACTAGCGAAGCACCTGCCTATATGGCCGTAGCCTTGCGTAATGCAGAGTGGAGAGTGACAGACTATCTGGATCTTCTTCTCGTGCCGTCCCCTATCGTTGGTCGGCCAACATCAGTGCGATCTTTATCTTCTACCCGGAAGTTCGGTGGAGATAAAATCGAATCAATCATGGAGGTTCTTTAACTACGAAATGTGGTGTCGTTCTCAGTTTCGTTTACATTTACGCTGGAGAATCTACTTACCAAAAATAATAATAATCTATCTGTAAAAATACGTAACGCAGTGTGGTGAGTGGGCAGAGTATACGGTATGTATGTTATTTACTTACATATTATGCAAATGTATCCACGTTAATATTATTGAAGTTTTGTATGTTAGGCTGACTCCTATTCAACGGTTTTTAAAGGTAATATCTGTTTTAACCAAGTACCTAGAAATATGTACCTATACTGAATTAAAAATGCGTCTTTAAATGGGGTCCCAAGCTATTCACCGGTTGGACATCACTGAGTTGTAAGTAAACAAAATCTTTGTAATAGCATACACCGATATTTGACGTTAATTGCTTCAAATAAATGACGTCGATTAATAAACTGCTGAACGGAATTATTTACATTAATCTGACAGTGTATTAAACAGCTTTTGATAATAATATGATGATATTACATTCTACAAAGAATATACTTACGGCATTTAATTAAAAATAGAAGAATCATAGTAACCAAAGATTAAAGACAAAAAAACCAACTGACCAAGTTTACATGTACCTACAGCGATGCTTGTGGGTAGAAATGAAATAGTTTGTTACTGTATTACTTATGTTGATTCTTTATGCACAAATTGACACCTGAATTGCACCGTTCGGATGAGGCGTTCTCTCTCTACAGTGGTCTCAAGCATTGAAAATCGATCAAAATCAGAGATTCGCGGCGCGGCTTCTCCCGCCGCCTGATGAGGTTAGTGCGATAATATTATAAGTGACGCATAAAGCCTAAGGACCGACCAATGCAATTACATATTTATATTAAACGTAATGTTTATTGTTGAAGTGTGTTTACCTGCTATTTCTTATACAATGCTGTCTGTCATTTTATTATTATAGGTATATTTTTTTCTCTTAAAAATAAAACATTTGCGTGTGATAGGTACACCACCACTGGCCAACATATGTGCTTTTGCGTATTTTATAACAGGCATATCGTTCAGTTTAAATAAACACTGTCAAACAATACAAAACAAAAACGTGAGCATCGATTTATAAAAAAATATATTGATTTTCAGATAATGAGTGTGTTGCGTGAGTGATTGATTAATTAATCTGAGATTAGTTAAACTACTTTAAGACTTAAAGTATGTTAACACTATCCACTTAGTGGATTACATATAAGTTAAAATTTCAACCGTACATCTACCTGCCTGACATATTATTGTCGCTAGCGTTCAAATATGTTGCATAATATGCGGTTTGATTAGTTTTGATGACTGAATCCAAAAAATAATATTTGCATATACGGCAGGGTAGCATTCATAGATACCGAAATTGTCCTGGATTCGGGATCCCGGGATTGGATTCCCTAGTACGCACATTACTGATAGTAATTTTCTTCTTCTACTTTCTATAATATCGACGTACTTAATCGATTGCGTCACACCCGTCTGATCAAAAATACTGTTTTCAAATCAGTTAACAAAGTTAGAACCATTGAAAGCGTGCCACACACGCATATTCAACAATAATTACATCTCTATGTAGGCCACTGTCCTTTCGATATTTTTTTACATAACTCGAGAACTCGGGTCTGACTTCTGATGTCAATAAAAATACTTTCTCTAGTATGCAAATTGCGCTCAGATAACACAATGACCTCACGAGTGAGCCAACTACTCGACTGCCGACGCAGATGTGCATTTTGAAATAAATTATAATTAATAAACGACTATTATTTATTTATTCAGCGGGGCATAGGAATGTTTAATTTGGCTTTTTCATCATAAGTGAAAAGCATACCTGCCCACATAAAATAATTAGTTACCTCCAAACAAACAAAAAATAGCGAAATATTTGCAAATCCTATTTACAAGTGAATCAATAACAAATATTATGAAATACAGCGCTGGTATGTATAGACAGGCATATTATAATGTTCTTTTTGCGAATATAATAGTTATTTTTTTTTCAAATTCTTTTCTTCTGACCATATCCAATCCTAATAGGATCATATTATGGGCCTCCACAGAGTAGTAAAAATAAATGTATGTTGGCCATTTGCTCAACCTATTTCTATTATGTCCATAACAATAATAATATGTGAATTCGCCAAACCCAGGAATCGAACTTGGGACCCACGACATTATAAACCGACGCGTAAGCCGCTCAGCCATCGTGGGCGTATAATTATACTTATAGTTTATCAGTGTGTAGCCCACATTTTGGGCGTACTCCGAAAATAAACTAGAATCAGTTAAAAGAGACTGAGTTAGTTAGCTGCAAACTGCAATAAGTTTTACGCATACCGATTACCAGCCAAGAGCGAGGATGCCTAGTTCCGGGAAGACAGCCAGTTTGAGCAATGAAACACATTCTAAGAACAAATCGTACTTGGACCCGGCCCGTTCCAGGGACTGTTCTGTTCTGGAATAATTGTCGATACCCGCTTAGCATTAATTACAAACTTGTACGGTGCAGTGTACTATTTTTAATAAACACCGTTATCCGCTATACGTTCTGGGATACCTGGTCACGCCCTACTTGCATCGTGATAATAAACAGACAGATTCAGGACGTATCAGTGAGTACCCAAACAATGACCACCGGGGAAGAGGGAGTTGAAGGGGCTAAAAGAAACTTGCATCCAGCAACTGTGAAATATAACGTGTACGACTATTGTTTCCATTGACTATTGGCATGTACCTGAAGAACCATAACCGTGGCGTTCCACGCCTTTACATAAGTGCCTATACCCCCGAACCCAGCTTATATTCATCTACACAACATGCATAGCTATGACGTCCCGACCAGAACACAGTAGCTGTACTGTAAATCGATTTGGTTAACGGTACGTTAGGATATAACGTTGACATAATCAGTAATCACATATGATATTGATAAGACCTAACAGTTCAACGTGCATTATTATATTTTAATATAGCTTGCATGATAACAGCTGTACCAAGTTCCAATGCATTTAGCCAATCAAATATGTTTATTACTATTTGCTTTGCAGATATTTAATAAGTGCAAACACTTGACTTTGGACAGATACTAGTCACATATGGTTGAATGAGTTTTTATGCTAACTAGGTAAAATATACCTACTTACTTAACAAGAGAGTGTTGCAAACTAATTTAACTGGTATTTTTCATGTTAATTGAATATTATTTAAGTTTAGGTGTAATAACCAAGAAGCAATGCATATTAAAAAGTGGATAGCGTATATTATCTGATATTCATCGATCCGGTGAGGATCTTGGCCATCCCCCGAAGACGTTCCTTGACAGTTTTTTTCAATTTATTTTCAGACCAGTCAAGACATACAGTCAAGGTGTAAAATTGAGAAACTCGGGGGGAGATTCAAGCACGGTTTTTGAAGCGGACACTTTGGAACGCGACCACGGGTGGTGTATGCGTTCAATTAGCAAAGAAAAACACATTCTGGGAAAATCAACACTAGCATGGCAGGAAACTCGACATGAGGTCTTCCCAACCAGTACATATAGTTAAATGCATTTGTTTTAAATAGTTTGACATTCTTGGGGAATGTTAAAATACTGTGTCCCATGTCATATTAAAACTACCGGCATGTTTTGGCCCAGTATTCGACTTCAGCCGTATATACTGAAAGTAAGGTGGATCTTCTGGCAAGCGTCAATCCATAATGCTAATAGAAATGGTAGTCATCGCAAACAAGCCTGTCGCTCTCTGCTTTAGCCTTCTTTTGAGTCTTGGGAAACTGTTTAAAAATTGCCGATGTTGCACAACCAAGCATAGAGCTTCGCGATACGATCGGTAAAGACAGAGTGTGGTGGGGGCGCGGTTGGTTTGGAGGTTCTATGTTTGTGTTATTGTTACCGACACCGGGTCGTTTATATTCCCAATACAGCAATTTAATGTAGACATCTCCATGAAATAACTTAGAAAAAGTGAAGGTTATAAAATTCGCAACCGGGGCTACGCAAAAACGGTAAAGACCTCAAATCGATAGTTTAGGTTAATCAATCATTTTATGTTTCACATCTGAAAATATATTATAACCAATAGAAAAAATCTTTTTGAAAAAAGTAAGACACCCCGCAAGATCGAACCTGCATCTCTCGGATATCGCGCCCATGCACATTGATCACAATGCTAAAGGCGCCATACTTCATTACGACAAATTTTAACTAATGGCTCTTATAATACTCTCTGAAGCGATTTCTAAATTGAGTTACTATTGGCTATCGGCTTTTGTATTCTAAATCAAAATACCTAGGTATTAGATACTTTAATTAATAACCGACGTCACGGATCACTCCTAGATTTTTTGTTTGAACTTGCTAATAATTTTAATTAACTATTTTTTTTATTCAACGAATAATTTACACGATTTAAGAATGTTACATTCTATAATTTATAATTTGTATACTTATAATTTTATGTTTCGTTTGCACGAACAAGATTTTGTGCACAATGAATACAAATCGCATTTAATGTTTTTATAATTTTATATATTTTTAAGTGGTAATGTGTTCTGTCTAATAGAAAGAATAACAAACGTCGCTTTCTTAAAAAGTTTTTTTACTAATTTAATTTCAAATGTAGGTATCATTTATATTCACCGGCTTATTTTTACAACGTTTTTCTTATGTCGTATTCTTATTTGTCCGGTGGTTGTTTGTCCGGTACAAATCTTGCAATCGATTTTTAATTAACTTCCCGACTAGCTAGACATTTGAACTTTTAGAATATATCAGAACACGATACCAATGTATTTTTTAATACGTTTAGCCATCTTTAAGTAGAATTGAATTCATTTTTAGTTAATTCTGTTTTGTATGAAAAGTTATTTCGATACCATTATTGGTTGCTACGGGGTCCCTAGCAGCTAAATTATTATAAATAATATATACGTGCGTTACTATGGAAATATATATGGAATGACATTTCATTATTCAGTATTTCTATCAAGTAAATTTTTTTTTTGATCGTTTAAGCTAGTCAAGTCAAGTTTATATGATTCAACAGAAATTTTAAAAACGTTGTATACCTACAAAAACTTCTTTTTATCTTGTAATTATTATTTTATGCGGCCACTGATTAAATTAAACATAATATGTATGCACTAATAGAGGTGGGGCGGGTCGGTGTTTCGATAAATTTTGAGAACTCTGGTCTAGCCGCTTGAAACGAATGCGATCGTGGAGCGAGTGCACGATCTGTGTTTGAAAATAATTAACTGCAATCAGACTGGACAATGACGATCATTCAAAAAACAGACCTATTGCGAAAGATATCGCCGATAAACCTCGGTTAGATAAGAATCTCGGCAGCCGGGAATTGATCGCGATGGTTCTAAACGAGACCAATTTCATGGTTGGTGACATTACCGAAAAATAAAAATGTCTCTATCTGCAGGAAAACCCATCTACCGTACGACATCTGCTATTCTTACGGATAGGGTTGCCATTTGTTTTGTCGCTAAGTCCGAACACTCCGCTGGCTTGAAATGTCGGTTGGAGTCGGAAATAAAACCTCACCTTGATCGAAGTATTCTAAGTAATAGGATGTGTATGATTTTTTGATTCAGACACTATTTCTCCACACCATCCTCACCTGTTGAAATTTCGAGACTTCTTTGAAGTTGATTTCCCACATGACTACACAAGAAATTGGACATTCAGATACAAACGAGGGGATGAAGATTAAACTGATATAAGTAAAAGAATAATTAGTAACTGTTTTCACACTTCTTCTTCTTCTTCTTTCACCCTGTCACGTCCCAACATTGGGGCATAGGGCAAGCACAAGTTGGCGCCACTTCCCTCGGTCCATCGCCAACTCCTGTGCCTCCCGCCATGTCAGACCTGCAGCACGTAGGTCGCTTTTGTAGCATCGCTGCAGGGTGAGGGAGGGCCGGCCACGGCGACGGAACCCTTGAGGCTGTGCCACAAGGGTACGAAGTGCCGCACTCTTTGGCGGCATCCGGAATACATGTCCCAGCCACGTGAATCGTCTCTTCGTGATAACTTCAATCACCGAAGGCTGTTGTGTCTGCTCACGAACTCGGATATTTGTAACGCAGTCGTACCAATGTACCCCTAAGATTCTGCGGAGACATCGATTCTCAAAGCTCAAAAGCCGTGACTCTTGAAGCTTAGTAAGATGCCATGTCTCACAGCCATACAGGAGCACAGGTAGCACGCACGCGTTAAACAAACGACATTTGGTCCTCACAGAATACAGCCTTGACCTCCATGCGACTCCAAGTTGGTTGAACGCAGAGCCCGCCACACCCATGCGGATTCCAAGCTCACTAGAAATACCACCATCATCGGCAACCGTGGCACCCAAGTACTTGAATCTGGACACCAGCTCGACGGGCAGACCAGAAACCCGCAGAGGAGTGTCGGCGTCGATGCAAGCAGCACTGCACATGGATTTGGTCTTAGCGGCATTCAGATGAAGACCCACACGCATCGAGTTCTCGGCTAGCCTGTTCACGGTCACCTCCAACCTCTCGATCGTCGAGTCAAACACGACTGCGTCGTCTGCATACTCCAAGTCGCACAGTCTTTCTTCGCATAGATCGCTTGTGTCATCATGATGTAGGCGTATCCCACTGTCGGGGCAAACCGTCTTACGCATTATGAAATCCATCATGATGATAAAAAGAAAGGGCGCAAGTACACATCCTTGCTTGACTCCTGACGTTTTCACACTACTTACCAAAATCATTTTTATGCTTGATAAAAGATCACATGTGTACTTATGAATTCTTCGTATGAAAAGTTATAAAAATAGGCAATTGGTACCTATATCAAACTGCTCTCAAGAAGATTTCCCCAATAACATTACCTGGTTGGGTCAATTATATTGGCCGTCATTCCTTATTTCCCCACCTACCTCAAATCCGTATTTATTATTGTCGCAAGACCAGGGCGACCAGCAGTTACGGGTCGTGGGTCGACCGTGATTGCGAATAACTTTTAGTTAGGTCGAGTGACAAAAGACAACGGGCGCGTGTAGGCTTGTTAACGCTAAGCCGTCGTTAACCACAGAGAGACTCAGACAAAACACATCTGTTCGACCTTCGTTGCGCGAAAGTCGCGTGTATCATCCATCCTGAACTTGTCATAATCATTAATCTTAAAATCAAGTGAAACCGTGAGAGTGACATTTCGAATCGTCCGTTTACCAGTGCGTGACACCGTGAACGCAACGTAAAAAATCAGTGTCTGGCATCCTCTTAACCCCCCCCCCCCCCCCATAGATCCTTAATCCACCAACCAGCATCTTAATTTACAGTCCACTGCAAAAACGCGACTGTTAACTTTTAAATCGGTTTATTCAGATTTTTGTTTGCTTATCGCTTATCAAATATCAGCAAACGTAGCTGTACAGAAACTATGGAAAATAATAATATACAATAAAAAATGGGACAAAATTTGTATATTTTCCATACCATATCTAATATGGTATGGACGACACAAAGTATTAAGGTGATTCATCAGTGAAACGGCAAATAATTTTCAACCATAGGCGCGACGAAATTTTGCACTCGCTCCCATTCGGAGAGAGAATGTAGAGCTGGAAATACGTCATCTTGCTTCGTGATGGCGACGGCCGTAATAATTCTTAAATCGTGTAAAGATGACTTAAAACGTTACCCATTTCCTTTAAAAAGAAAACATGTCAATGAATATATTATTATTGTCACTGATAAAACAATAAACAGAACATTAAATGGACACATGTTGGATTTATAAGAAAAATTATATTTGGTTTGACATGCCTCATTTGCACCCGCGACCCGCAATCCGCGCATCGCCTAGCGACGATCTTTTTAGACCGAGTCTCAACTGAGGTATGGCCTTAAGACAAAAAATTCTAGCAGGGTTTCTAGGTCCGGACGTATGGCAAGCCTAGTTACAGAAGTGCCTTTAAATCACGAATCTCTGGCGTTAGATACTCCGAACGAAAACTGCGCGACAGGCGTAATGTGCCTACAAACTAGTTATTTCCACAAAAGTTTTCCTTATTTACCCATTTGTTATTGGCAAAAAAGTTAAAATCACCCCACAATGTGGTTTTGCTCACAGGTTTTTCAAACAGACTTTCATGAGAATTGATTGTAGGCAATTCGCCCCAACCCCAGGCCCTGTTCAAGGAATGAGAATAGGTAGGAGGAAAAGGGTGGACATTAATATTGCCTGGAAAAAGGTGCGAAATTCATCCAATCCGCTGTATTTGAAAGCGGGCCCCTGTGTGGAATAACGTCTTACCCCTGGATACACCAAGAAAGCAGTAATTCGATTATATTACAGTAAAATCAAAGAAGGGTCAGAACAAAGTATATGAAAGTTGATAAGCTGGATAATTCTTCTTCGAGTATTGAGTGTGCAGGTAGGAATGATCGCGGTCCTAACCTACAGATATTTGACATGCAGTGAAAAAAAGGTTTTAAATATCGATAATATACCAACACGTTGTAAGTAGACAATATGCGTAGATATATGTTGAAAACTCGGTACAGAGGAAAAGTCTAATTAGGTATCACACATTTTAATGCGTTACTGCATCCTGTCTACAAAATGTATTTGACTTGGACAATAATTATTAAATTATTATTGTTTGATTAAAAAATTGTCATTTAGGTACTTAATGAAAAAAATACTCCAATGATTGGTGTATAATGTATTATATAGTAAACCAGTGGCGGGTTTAGGGACGTGGATGCCCAACTCACTGATTTTAAAGCCTCCAACGATAAAAATATAATAAAAACCATAAATCACATAAAAATGATTATTATTGACTGTGATGGCACAAAATGTACCTGCGTGATTGTACCTGTTTTGAGTGGTTCAAATTTAAAGTAATTTATTTTACATATATTTGATGTTAGTTGCAGGAGTTTTGTTACTCTTTTCTTTGGGTAACATTTTATGCATTGTGAGAAATACCGATACCCCTAATTAACGATTTTGGTATAATTAATTAATAGTACGACTGGTTTGGACGGTTTCGAGACCCAACTTGAAATCTTGATGAAAAGCTTGTATCATCTGCGTCAAACAAAATCGCCGCTGTTGTAAACTATAATATGTCAGATTATTACTGGATTATATTATTTACCAGTTGACAATGTCGCTTTAAAGCGGACGAAACCGATCCAGGCTAACATTACAATAAATGAAACTAGTACTAAATAATATTGTGTTTTACTTTAATTAATACGATACATATCCACCACGAATTGACAGTTAACCCTATAAAAAATATGCCACATCGTTCAAACTCAGCTTCGCTTCATTGTATTATTATAAAAACGCCGAATTTTATTTTATTTTTCTCTTTTGTATTATCATTAAAGACAATGCACACCCATTCTAATATTGCATCCCGTGTACTAACTTCTATGTCCATTATATTTATTTATCAATTATGAAGATGCAATTTCTAAAATTATTTCAAACCAATCTGTCGTAAGATGAGCATTCAAGTTCTCTCTAGTATCGAGATGCTACGTTATCTCTCCGTTTATGATATTGTTTAGACTTGGTTTATAAAGTTTTATTTTTTAATTTAAGTAACCAACGCCCACCGAATAGTGTATCAATTAAATTACCACCTGTCGCTACAATAATATGGCGAAATCCTAGGTATATGCAAGACAGCATAAGCGAATAAAAACCTCAACTCATAAAACGTTGACTTAATCATTTTAATCTTATGTCACGCGTGAAGTGTTGAAAACTCATTGAAAAGCATTTAATTTTATTGCTAAATGTCAGTTAATAATGACAAAATAAAAACAGTTACTAGCAGTTAAAAAATGCATGGCCAGCTATCAATGCCTATTGCTATAGCATAACGTGTCGACAGTAATAAATATCTATAGTAAGTACCTATTAGCAGTATTAGCAATGAAATTCGTGAAAATTTGAATATAAGAAATTTTAATTTATTATTATAAGTATTACGAGTGATAATGATAATTATAAATACTATGACGATTCGATATACGCTATTAAGGTAAAACTATGGATTGCAAGTCATAAAACGTAATAAAAATCAAAATATCTAAACCAAATTTCTCTTCGGTGACTTACCGTACCCCGATGGAGAATACGTATTATTATTAGATTAAGCAAGTATTAGATAAGTCCAAAAATACAAAACGGAAGCTTGGACTAGATTAATAATACTCGAAACCCGCTGATACTCAACAAAAGGTTTCTGGCACTTGTCCAGCGGCCGAGAGTGGCACATTTTCCACGCGTGGCGGACGCCGCATCAAGTGTCGACCCGCGACTGCCGTTGCCGACCCACATTGTAAAGTCGAGCTTTCGCGAAAAAAAGAAAATCTGCCATTGAGCTTTTAATAACGTCCGGTGTTTCCCATGCCTATTTTTTGCAGACACTTCCGATATTACAAGCACTTGTGACTTGTAATTATAAATATTAAATTAGATATCTCGTCAAATTTTTGGTACCTACCGATCGAGTGGGATTTGGATTACAATAACTGATTTAACTTAATTAGAACACATAAGTATAATAAAGCATTTCTTATTTACATTTAAATAATTGTTCCATGCCAATTAATTAAGTGATGCATATACGCGTACCAGCGTTAGCAGATAAATATTTTACCAAATCGGGATTTTTACCATGTGAAATTTAAAAAATTCGGGATTTAGAAGTAATAACCAGGACAACCTAAAAACACATAGTTCAATATTTCTAATGTTGATTTCTATAATATCAATCATAACTAAAACAACACAAACTACAAAACTCTTTAACTAACAAAACAATATCGAACAATATTTTTTCCCGATACTCCCCTATTTCGTTCCTCGGTTGAAGATTTTACTTGCTGAAGAGTTTCTCTTTGCTACTTAATGCATTGGTCAAATTCAGCACATTAGTAAACCATGTTGAATTGAACAAATAATTCCGATTTTATCAACTCATCAAAATTCATTTTAGAAAATACCCGTTCGGTATAGCAAATTAAATGTTGATATGTTTAAAAACATGAAAATATTTCTAGTCTCTTTTTCCGGGAATAACTTGAATAACTGATGCCATCTCTGTGCAGCTGAGTCTTTCAAATTTTTCGCAATCACTTTAATAAAAAGTTTAAACGAGTTAAATTTTTCATACACCAGATCCATATCTTCTTCTCCAGTCAAATGTAATATAGACACCGCATTATAGTAGACTTTAAAAACTTATTTCATTCTTCATGGTTATAAAACATAGTGTATCACGAATCCAGCGCGTTCTTCTGTCTTAATCTAAACGTCGTATTTGTATTATGTTGAATAATCGTGAATTTAGTTGTCCCGCGCGGGAAACCTACTTTTGCTTAAGGGACAACTCGCAAAAAACGGGATCGTCTGGCAACGCTTACCCGTACAAATTAGGTAAATGAAAACTAAACTATATATGTACCACAATAAATTATGTTACCTTCAAGTAGGGCCCAGTTGACAGTCGAGTCGTATTCAAAAAAAGTATCACATCAAACTACCTGAAACAAAAATGAAAACATTCAATTAGACATGATTAACCGGTTAAGTGCCCAAAGCGTCTTTGGACGCCCTAATTACACAAATTCTTATGTTAATTACTATCAATTAACTAATTGCGGCATAGAAAGGATTAATAATAATAAATAGGTATATCATCATAACAAAGCAAGTCACGATCTGCGCTCTAAGACGACGCTGCATATTGTGAAGTCCCAAGATATCAGATACGATGCGCTGTATACATACTAAACGGTCAACCTGAAAATTCGTTCGTAGTACGTTTTATTTTTCGGCAGGATCACCCCTATCTTACTGTCACATGAAAATTTAGAAGCTTCCAAACTTGTTTGGTTCATGCATGCAATCTTGCCAACTGCAGGAAAATACATGTTTATCTATACATTTTACTTACTGTCAACCAATGACATTATTAATGGACAACGCACTCAATACAGTAGCTAGCAAGTAAATTCGCATGTATAGGTAGACGTCACGCAATTCCATTATGCGATATCACGCATCGGGAATTTATAGCAATATCACCTTTATTGTAGTGGCGTTAGAATAGTGTTTCTAGTGTCAATGTGCATTTGAGCGAAACCGTTCGAACCGAACCGTTCGGCAGACCCGACTAAAAGCATCGGGAATTTATAGCAATATCACCTTTATTGTAATGGCGTTAGAACAGATTATGCCATTCGGCAGACCCGACAAAAAAGTGAGTGTCATTTTTATTCCCAGATGATTCGTCCATATTAATGTCATTGCTGTCAACAGTAAATCCATGCACGTGTAAACGGGGTATTACTCTAAAATGTCCACTATTATAAGCATTACACATACCTAGATAACCCCTTTCATTTTGATAGATTACTCACTATTTTTAACGAAAGCATATTAATGTTTGAATAAAACGACAGCTTCGGCTCGATACATTGACAAAATGGAATGAATTAAAAATTAAATGATGCAACAGCATTAAAGTATTTTTTGTCTAATTTAATATTTAACACTCTTACGCCAGTTTTCTCAGCGCGTGTCAATACGACATCCACGCAGTTTAGTATCTCTACATCCATACATATTGACAAACCTGTCGCGCGTCTCGAAGTCTGACAAGTTTCTTTTATTTCCGGTCAACGAAAGTCTTTTATGTTCCACGAATGAAAATGCAGTCTCACTGACATGTCGTTTTCAATACAAGTTCGGAGAGACAAAAATACAACAGGTGCGTGTCAACATAAATATGGAGTTACAAGTAAAACATACCTTCTTAATGGTTAAACGCGAACTGATAAATAATACATTCTTTGAAACATTCTGCGAAATTTCAAATGAATCGAAATTGCAATAAAACATTCTCGTACAATTAGCTTTCTATAATAAGTCGATGTAATTTGATTCCTTTTTCAAGTAATTATGAGATGTAATTATGAGATTTAATTATCATGGAAATGATTTCTGACAGCATAATTAGACGGTTTAGTTTCCTTAGAATTCTAATTAAACTCTACACGTAAACATTCATTTTATACCACAATACAGTGATTTAAAAATATCTTCGTTTCACGGCATCCCAAAAAGTGACAATTAGTGGAATGGGTTAATTAATTTGTTGATCAACATACCATTTTTACCAAATCTCTGAATCAAATTAGACAGTCACCGCCAAACACAAAGTTTCAGAAAAAAGAATAAGTCGTCACGAATGGAACCTTCAGGATTTGTAAACGTTAATACTCATCCTTTACAAACAAATCTCAATCAGTTCTATATGGACACATTTTATTTTTAATTTAGGTGCCGTTGAAACAAATCTCAATCAGCCTGTCTCAGGCGAGGTGAAATTAGATGAAGATTGGACCCTGAATGGGTCATGAATTTATTTGAACTTTTCCTTATTGTTATGTTCTCTTGAAAGTATTTTTAAACCGATTTATAGTCTGAGATTGGTACCGAAGCTCAATAAGATTTCGTGGAATTATTACAATGTTCGCATATCCTGCGGCGCCCCGAGACTTCGAAAGCCTCTGTCCTAACAAAACTTCTGCATATAGTCAGCTTGGCAGTTCTTTGAATATTAACATAATAAATAGTTGAAGATAAAAAACAGAAGCCTTCATGTCTCATCCAGTGCTATAAAACGAAGTCATTCTATAGATTAAACAATAGATAATTACAAGATAAAAAGAACTTTTTATATACCAGGTTTTTAAATTTTCTGTTGAATCATATAAACTTGACAATTCTATGTATTAATAATTAAGGACAAATAAGGCAATTGTCAACAAATCATTTTTTTGTTATTTTTTAACAAACAAATATAGAATACTGAAATATCATTTTGATTTCCATAGTAACGTACGCACGTATATATTATTAATTTAGTTGCTAGGATCACCCATTAGCAACCAATAATAGTAGATTGGATTACGGATTTCTTCCGAAATAACTTTTCATACAAAACAGAATTAACTGAAAATGAATTCAATTCTACTTGAAGATGGCTAAAAGTGTTAAATGCATTGGCATCGTGTTCTGATATATTCTAAAAGTTTCAAATGGCTAGGTAGTCGGGAAGTTAGTTAAAAATCGATTGCAAGATTTGTACTGGATAAACAACCACCAGACAAACAAGAATACGAGCTAAGAAAAACGTGGTAAAATTATAGTTGATGATGACGTTGATTTTATTGCAATAACACAGAACACGGCATAATGGTAAATATATTCCCGTCGCTTTAATGTTTTTCTCCGACTGCTCGATGTAGAGGTAGACAGTCAACAAACACACCTGTGTATGAAATTAAACTAGGATTGTATTCTGGTGGGTATGTGCTTGTACCAATAGTACATACTATGTAAATCGACGCAATGCCGTGTAACTCGAGTGACCTTGTGTTCAATCAGCAGGTATTCGAGCGATGTGCGAGTGTGAACTAAAATTATAACTACGGAGTATATAATACAACAACCCTGTTCCTACACGGATAAGCTAGAGTGCTTTCTTTCTTTTATCAAGCTGATCAAGGCCCTTGATGAATATCGAAACTCCATCGGTACCATTTTATATCATGACTAGGGAATCCAATCCCGAGCCAAAATTCTGATCCCGGGATTTCGGGATTACAATTTGACAATCCCGGGATCCCGGGACTGGTCCCGGGATTGGGATTTTTTTCCATTGTTAATATAAAATTTTTATATTTACAAATAACATTGATAAAATCGGTCAAAAATAAATCTAGTATAATTTATACTATTTAAGACATTTATTGTTAATATTGTATACGTTAAATCTTGGAAATACACAAGTTTAATGGAGTAAATAATATTATAATATAAATAATAATGTGAATTTAATATGAGATTGCTATTTCTGATAGTAAAGACATAATGAATAGATCAGCGAGATTTAAAATAGTAAAGCAAATAATCATGGCGTACTTATGGCCTTTCCGCTTCATAAATCTAATTAGTCAGCCAAATATGAAACTGCCGTAAAACGTATGATATCATGGTGGAATTACTTTGTTAAAAGGGCGAAGCATTGTTTTTTTACCAATCTTTCTCATTTTTAATAATCTATGTGAAAAAATAAAATGAATCGGCAACCTACACATCAAACTTCATTCAAACTCAGTTTATTTCTAATGTAGTTATTTTGTATTAAAAGTATTTTTTCTGTTATATTTTCCATAAAAATTGATAAAAAAATCAATCCCGAAATCCCGGGATTATGTTTATCAATCCCGGGATTCATAGGTATCGAAAATAGCTCGGGATCCCAGGATTGGATTCCCTAATCGTGACATATTAAGTATGATGTTACAATTCAGGAACATTCAACGGATGCATCAAGAGTCCTAAGAAGATTCCAGCACCCTGGAAGGCATCTAAATACCATCCGTACGGTGTGTATTTAGACATTTATGACTGAACTAGAGTCTGTCTTCTATAAGCTTGCGTGCCGGTTTCCCCCCTTCCCGCTTCAGCATCCATCTCGTTCCCTCTCATTGAAAACTTGCAACAGTTCAACGCGAATGGTACAATGCTTTCCGTGTGACATGTACGCTTATAAGAAGACGCCAGAAGACTGACATTGTCATTGAGACTAAGAGAACACTACCATCGACAAGCTTACCGCCATTCGAATGAGTGAATAGTCAATAGTACTAGTTCACAGAAAAAAAAAATTAGTAATTTACGACTTATAATCAGAGGGTTGGAGCGGAGCTCGGAGCATGAGCACGGAACAGTGGAGCAATGGGGGTTTACCCGGACCAGGAGCAAAGACGGAGTACCGAAAAGTGGTAGTGCTTCACTGCTCCGGATGTTTTTTCTATTATTAAATTTTCGTCCTAAAATCCAATGAAAATATTATATTAAATTTGACACTTGTATTATTACAACACAGGAATTATTAAAAATACGGCAACACTGCCGGGTGATAAACAACCTTACACTTTTCACACAAGAGGCAATTAATGACAGACGATTTGCTGATAGAATTAATAATGAAACAAACGAATAATAAACCTCATTTTAAAACTACTTATTTTTTAAATTTTTAAGCATTTGCATAAATAATATAATAGATACCTATTAAAACTTTTTCCCCGGAACAGAGTTGGAGCAAGTATTAGGTCCCGGAGCGGAGCAACTGAAAAAGGGGTCCGCTCCAACCTCTGCTTATAATAACTATGATCATTCAAGTGACAATAAGTACCTAGTCAATAAATATACGACACTTTGTTGGGACAAATTGTGAAAAAACGTAGGAAGCTTAAATTCTGTATGCATACTAATGCGTTATGCAAGGAAGTAATATACTAATATGCAAACACGGTGAACAGCTGTGACCCTCTTGCATTACTCGTGTTTATTCTATTAAGAGTTGTTTAATCTTCACCCACATGCATATTATTATATTATACAACATTATATTCAAGAAATTACGCGTACATAGAATATGATACGCTATTATGTAACTCATGCTATGACGTTGTAATATCTGGTCATATAAGGCTAATATTGAATTGAATATAGTAATAATAGTTAAATAATTGTGGGAAATCGCATTTTGTTTAATAAACAGATTGATTCAAAGGATTTTGACAAGTGTTTCGCGGTATATGCGCATGCTCAGGACGATGTCCTACATATAATTATGAAGCCAGTACTGCATTCTACCAATTAAAATGACATTCAAACCACATTATGTAATGTTATGTATCTACCTAACATAAGTAACATAGGGGAACACAGGTAATACTGGTATAGGTACTTAGGGAAACGGTGTATAAAGTTCGCATTTAACAATGCATCTATAATCGCACAAGGTATGGTATAGAATAGATTATAGAAGTTTTGTTTTCCTTTTTTGTTTTTAACTGTCAATTCTTGGTGGAAATGCATTGTATTAATTTAAATAAAAAACAATACGTAGTACTAGTTCCACGTATGTTAATATTAGTCAGGACCTGTTTCGTCCGCAACATAGAAGTATAAAAATATAAGGTAAGTATAAAATTACAAAATTATAAAACGCCCCATAAACCCATACGGAGCAAAATGGTACATCAAATTAGCACGATACAATGATGATACAGATCAGTTATTACTTTAAACAGGTAGGTACACTGTACGCAGACTTGAAACCTTTTATCGTCATCGTTATGTCAGTCTATATATGAAATAATTACAAGATAAAAAGAACTTTTTATATACAACGTTTTTAAATTTTCTGTTGAATCATATAAACTTGACTTGACTAGCTTAAACGATCAAAAAAAATTGTACTTGATAGAAATAATACTGAAATGTCATATTGATTTCCATAGTAACGCACGTATATATTAATATGAATAATTTAGTTGCTAGGACCCACTTAGCAACCAATAATACTTTTACTTTTTACGGATTTCTTCCGAAATAACTTTTCATACAAAACAGAATTAACTGAAAATAAAATCAATTCTACTTAAAGATGGCCAAAAGTATTAAAGAATGTATTGTCGTCGTGTTCTGATATATTCTAAAAGTTTCAGATAACTCTAGCTAGTCGGGAAGTTAGTTAAAAATCTTCAATCGTCCAATACAAATCTTGGACAAGCAAGAAAAAATTTGTACTGGACACACAAGAAAAAAATCTGTACCGGACAAACAATACGAGCTAATAAAAACGTGGTAAAATAATAGAAGGGCGCGAGGTGCGCGTGCGTTTTGTATACATTTTTGGTGATATCATTGTAATTAGTTTATTAACATTTCTTATGTGTGACATCCGGCGTAGCTCCATACTCCAATGACCGTCTGATGCCCTACATGTGTGTTTATCAAGTTAGAATATTCTGTAGGTACTGCATCATATTACTTGGTTATTGTTTATTAACCCTTATAAACTTGCAATGTTTGTTAGGTATAAGCTACTCTGAAACTTGGGATGTTGTATAACAGAAAGTTGGAAAATCGCTATGTTAAATACCAAAAAGCGCATAAAACCACCGTAATGTCAATATATAATATTACATTTGGAAAAGTCAATATTTCCTATCAATTACTTGAAATGCGGAAGTAGGTACATTTTCAGTAAGTTTTCGGCAGGCAATTAAGTATGTAGGTTAATTTTTTTTTATTAAGAAGGGTTATTACTTTATACATCTGGGGTCCGATATGCTCCGTGTTATCCTATGTGTGTATGTAATTTTACGTGGAAATGCCGATACAGTTTAAACATTGAGTACATAAAAACTTCTCGGGTTAACAAACAAGCTGAAAAGACGTGGTAATTTTCGCCTAAAGGATGTAAAGGAAGAATAAGGTCGTGAGCAGGGCTAGCAAAAGTAATAGAATTTACCAGAATCGAAGAGCGGGTAGGTAGCTCATTGTTAGTATTTTCTTGGTATAACGATTTTTTGACGAATTGACATTTTACCACCTTACGTATTCAACTAAACACCAAAATGTCGATCTCTTTCAACTCACCTGTAGCTGACACTAACACATTGATATTTTAATATGAATATATTCGCGATTTTCTATGCACCCAGCATGCCACTTTCCAATAATTTAATTAAGATGCAGTATTAGGCAAGACAGCCGAATTCGGTAACTTTATGTCGAAAAGTCACATTGACAATATCTAAACTAAAATGTATTAAATAAGACATAGTGATTTATTATTTTTGTCTATTCGTGCAAAAAGTAGATAGATCACGATGATACACACGGAAACGTACTAGTGTCCAGAATGTCTTGCACGATAAATTTTAGCATCGAGGTGCTAATTATCTCCAATTGTCTCCGGATTGTACTGAACTGTACAAAGCCGAGTATATTTAGAATTACGACGGCAGAGCTAGTTATTGATTCGAATGCAACGCGGAAACCCGTTCCCATTAAATGATGATTATCGATTGCAAAATTATTACCATTTATTTCAATATGCAACAAAAAATATAGCACTACCTACTATCGAAGTTTACAGTGTCGTGTCACGGCCTGACAATAGTGGACATTGTGAATTGTATAAGAATCGTATAAGTCGTATTGTGGAAATGTATATATTGCTATACCGATAAGTAGGGAATATACAACCACGGGACGGACTCATAAGTTTTCTTGCATCTAAGATTGCTAGAATAACTTCTGCCCACAATATCAACATAGGAACTAAGTCAGTGGCGGTTTGTAAAACACATTGTCAGCTTAATGCAGAATTATTCTAACTAACATTTGAAATATTTTACAGACGTGTTTTTACACAGTTTTTACAGCCTACCTATGTTATTTATTACTTATTTAAACAAATGTATACATCATTTTATTCATCAACAGTTGTATTAAATTATGATGTCTACATTTATTTATATAAATAATAAATAGTTGAAGTAGGTTGCTTCAAAGAACTCCCTTTTAAAAAAAATCAAATGTGAGTTAAAATAGTTCTGCATTCATCTTAAAAAAACATCTAAAACATTCAAACCTATAAGTATAAGAACAATCATACTACTTAATGATAAATGTACTCTAATAAAACAGTATCAGACCAAAATGATCGCATATTCTCGTGGATTTAAAGAATAATACCGGAATTTCATACATAAGTATTGCGAAAGTCCGGGACATGGGAACCCTAGCTGTGAGTAAACAAGGCTTCGACACAATTCACGTGAAAATTTGTTTGCCAACAAACAAAATAACGTTTTATCTCCAGCCGGGAGACGACGAAATTCTGCCGTACTCGCTCACCTAAGTATGTATGGATAGATGTGAAAGCAACACCGAAATAGCGCACAATCCAAGATACAACTATGTGCTTTGTACAGCCAACCTAGATTAGTTAGATTAGAGTGGATTAGACAAATAATTACACTTTATCTAAATAGGACTTACACATAGGTCCTAAGACTCCTAAGTAAGAGAGTTTTTGTCTGAAATCCCAGTCACGAAAGAGCTTTTTTTTTGGTACATAGTAATTAATTATTGCGTTATGTATCAGTACTTACTTATGTATATTCAGTAATGTAATAAATTCACTCCGTGTACTGTTTCGACTAATGAGCGTGGAGTTATCTCATAAATGCAACGAATATTCTTTTGTACCACGCATACTACTACCGTAATTATTATTCATAATTTGACATGACATAATAGCAAAAAAACGAGTCGTAGGAAGCATAAATAAATACCTACCTTGTAATTTTGTAAGTAATACTGATTTACAAGACTAATCAAAAGGGTAAATTTCGTCACCTGAATTCAAATTTAAGAGGTTCACAAGATTATGGCATTGGGGGGGGGGGACAATGAAATGAGTAACAGTTTTAACAATATGTAACGAGACACAAAACAGCGACATCAAAACAATAAATAGAAAAATTATTGACCCTTTTCCTGCCTCTTAAATCCATTTTTTTTTTCAAGAAAAACAGACAGGATACAGCAAATAATAAACCGTGTTCTCAATAAGTCAAACTACCTTTGATGCTGTGTATCTCCACAACAACCAACTGAAATGTGTAACTGCCAATATCTCCGAACAGTGTTTTTAAGATAACGCTCGTTTTCCAGACATGGGGTCAATTGGTAAGTTACTTAATTATGATTTATTTTTAATGTAATTTTAAAAAACAATGAATGTTTGCACTGTTTTCGCGAATTACATTCGGCGTGACAAGTACCTCTGCCATTTTTTACGTCAGTCAAAGGGTTAAAAAGTACCTACTTAACTATCAACACCGAACGAGCTAAGTATAGATCATATTTTAAGAATTTGTAAAACAACATCCACTAGGACTCAATCACTCTCACGCAAGTAGAATATATCAGTATCCAAAGCTATTTGCTTAAACCGTCAGTCATTTCCCGCACAACTCGCATAGGTAACCAATTGTATGTTAGTTTTGCGCCTTGGGAGAACAAACACCTGACGTTTCCGATCTCTAAGATTGTTCTCTGGGACGCAAGAACCAATACCACCAAGAATGGCCAAGTTTCTCATTAACATCAGTCTTTTTTTCCAGATACCTATAGCATTTTTGAAAAACCATCAATCTAGTTTGCAAAATACACATCTGTGGTATACTCGTACGTGGTTAAAATTAACGTTTTCAGATACCTCAAGCAATTTTAAAAGAATTGAAAGTCTATAGCTAACCAATTAATGCTTCTTAGATAATTCAGTTAGATAACACCACATTCTTGCTCAATATTGAACACACCCTTCTTTTATATATTGCCGAATCGGAAGGAATTTATGCTAGCAATAATAAAATATTTCAAATTTTCCAATCATAGGTATGTAGTATGCGATCTTTAAATTATTGTAATACACTAATTGGCTCTCGTTTTACCAAGATTATTTAAACCCGGCGGCATATTAACTATGACAAAAAATGAAAAATCACTTTTTTACACTCATCGAAACAGTACTGTTTATGGTTATGAATGAAATCGTGTGTTTGTGATTCAACATAATTACAGTACTCTCTCAGTAATCCGCCACCCCAAAAACCAGACAAATGTCCAATTAGTGAAAGCGGCGGATCATAGTGCATACTTTCAAAATATGGTAAAAATTAACACAGGTATTTCGTAAAAAGAGTTTTATGAGAAATTTGTAGGTACTAGCAAATTACGGTTTTATTTATAATCAAAATCAAGTATGTATTTACTAAATTATACATATTCAATAACTAAATTAATATTAAACCGTAAATCACTTGACACAAGCTGTTGTTCAGTGAGGCAGATATTCTTGATTAGCTTATGATTCCTGGCTTTCCCTATGACCAAAAGCTTCATTTTGTGTGTCCCGGTTGCATTTGAGCACGCCATAATTATTGTGATACGGTCCTTGGGCACTTTCCTCCCATGCACATTACTTTCTTCGCGATGAACGTAGGAGAAGTTTCCAAAATAAACCCGTCTCATCTGCGTTGTATACTTGTACGCGGCGGACTACTGAATTTGACAATCGAATACCGGCGAATTATAGAGCTTGATTTTGTGCTTTCAACTATTAAACATAACGGCGGATAATAGTAGTTATCGCATAATCGAGCAGCGGGTTACTGAGAGTGTACTGTATTATATTTTTACCATTAATACACCCCATCGGCAAGGTTGGAACCTGTAAACGTTCATCAAGTGAAGTGAAATCAGATAAGAATACGATAATTGCGTACTTTTGAACATTTTTACTGATTATCTAGCTAGATTAACCTTGAGGTAGAATGTCCCAACAACTATCCAGATAAATTATATATTCGGTAGATTCAACGTATTAATAACATCCATTGATTGAATAATACCCAATAATATTGTGTACGGGATGTGTAGAGGTGATGTGATCTCGTGGATACCTAGTTAGGAACGGTTAAATAAGCTATGTCGTGACTGGCTCATGTTAAAAATTACGACCGGATTGCGATGCCTTTTTTGTTTTTGCTTTCCAGCTTCGTAATACATACGTATCAATGCTCTCAAAAAGTGGCCCGCGAACTACGCTAAAACTTCGTCTAAATTGTGCAAAAGCTGATATATTTCGTGTTTATGTTTACCATTACGTATAAGTATTTAAAATCTTTAATAGTAATTAGCAACGCTCACTATGCTGAAACAAAACTGGACACTTCGATGGTAGTGCTAGTCAAACTGTTTATAGAAAATGATGAATAAACGAAATATTCAACTGAAAATATACATTTATCGGGTAACAAGGTTTTCCCGCATTGCATTTGAAGATAATCGATAACTAACACTACCATCGTAATTCGCGATCCAGTACCTCGTCGGCGTTGGTAATTAGGAAAACGGTTGGCGGGATGGTAGTCTACAGAGAGACAAGCAAATACTAGCGTGATTGACTGGATAAAGACAGCAGAGCACCGGGTACGATTTACTTACCCGAGACTGTGGCTTCAAAGAAAATAGTATTTATCACACGGACGAGCACTCTGAAAATGTATTTAATGACAAATAACAATGAATTTACATTTCTATGGATGAAAATTATTGTGGAAACCAAATGGAATTATCATCGATCAGGCCGACGCGGAAATTTGTACATTTATTTTAAATGGCATTCTTATGGTACGTTTATATCTGACACTTATACCGTTATACTTATTTTATATGTCTGACATAAAATTTCACTTACTGTTTACACCTGCATGGATCTGACATAAAATTCTGGTATACTTCTCGTTGAAATAAAGTCTCGACACTTTATTCAATGGCAACATTGGAATAAATATATGCAGTGTTGTAATTTATTCGGACACTTATTTTGTATACTTCTCAAAAATGTTATGTCAGTTGTCAATATGGGAATGTTAAAAAAGAAAGCAGCGAGTGTTATTATTTTAAGTCTTTTGGCAACAAAAAGGAGGAAAAAATGGTCTAGATGGGTGCGGGAATGGATTCAGCGACGAGAAGAAGACAGGTGCCTTCCGTTTAATGTCAGAGTTTAAAATCGAAGATCCAACTCAATTTGTGAACTTTAGTTTGCAAGATTGGACCTTTTGCCAAAAAACAAGACACACAATTTAGAAATGCCATAAGTGTAGAAGAACGATTGACAGTAACATTGCGATATCTAGCGCTTGATCGTCATTGCATATTCAATATAATATTATCGTACTTAATAATACGAGTGCAGGTGTGGGCCAAAATGAATTAGGTAATACCATTTGAAGCGCATCTTTTCTTCACAGAGTGCATCAGAATAAATCGTATGTGCCGAGAACAAGCGATATTTTATTTTCGAACAAAATCCATAGAACACGGCACATCCGATTTATTTCTCACTGTCTATGATTTTGACAGATCGCTACAGTTCATTTATTAACGTAATCGTTGGGCATACATTCATGGTGTACCTATGATAATTGATTGTCCGTTGTTTTAGAAATATACCTATGCAATTCACTAGGTACCTGTCAAACTACGAATAATGTGTCAGGTACTTGATATGAAAGTAGACGGTGGTCCAACTTCGGTGATATATCGCGGCAAGTTCGGAATTGTCGAATACGCGGGGTTTATATTTGCGTATATAAGTAGATTGAATAAGTGACAGGTGAGTGTCGACACACGCGAAATAAGTGGCTGGTATAAATATAATTAGTATAATTACTGTTTACACTTGGTGAATATGGTGTCATACATAAATATGACAATATAAATGTCAAATGTAAACGTACCATTAGTAGTATTGTAGATAAGTAGCTATACTAATATGTTCTATATTGATTTCGTATAGGTGGCATTAAAATTGAACTTGGTATAATAAATAAAAGCATATTAAAATGTAATTAGAATAAGCATTCACATACCATGAACGTCTGTATATAATGTTCAATGTTTCTCATCCGCTTAAGGAAACAAAAGTCCAAGAGGATTATTTGTATCAGCGAAGCTATTCATTACACAAGACTGCTCTATCGACGGCTAAAGTGATAAATATTATCACTTTATCATATGTATATATTAAGGCGGTTAATTGTCACAATAAGTTTACTATCAAAACGGTCTATCTCGCTCTAAAAGCTAACACAGTTAGACGGTTAACTTATTGTAACAATTAAACGTGTCAATACATAAATATGATGAACTACCGTCGATAGCCGCCCTGTTTATAGAATAGCTTCGCAGAGAATACGTAAATGTTTGAATACAATATTCAACGTTCACCGAACGTATGTACCTTGGTCTGAACTAGGTAGGTATTATTATCAAACAATAGTTTCGAATTAGTGTTCAATTCTGCGATTTAATCAAAGTGGAAACCTACATTGATTCCAAATGGCTGTCGTATCTCAAAATATGCTTTGTATTTTGAAAAGTTAGAGATGGTCGATAAAAAAACCATTTAGTTTAATTAATGTTGTTACGCATGCCTTTTTTCGGTAATTATCATTCGTTGTAATGTTTTTGTATGATTTATACGTTACTGAAAAGTACTATATTATTGAACAGACGTTTACTACTTTATAACTATGCACTTGTATAATGAATATCTCTCAAAATTACTCTAATATTTATACCTACCCACCTTACTATTTGATCAAAATGATCTGCGAGCCTAAATGCTAGGAGGTGTGGCCGTTGCGATTTTGTCCACATTGCAATGTGTCTAACTAAAACACCTGACAAACAAATGAATGCAATGCGAATGCTGTTATTGCTTCACCGGTTTGGTAATTTACCATTACAATGTTTAACACAATCAAATCACATTTAGCGAAACGCCGATCATTTATTTGGCCTGCTATACATTATAAAAGTAGGGCTCACCAGCTACACCTGCAAAATAAGGCCTTCTAAATATCCATACATAGCATTTTTAAACACTTCAAAACAGTAGATAAGTATTAAGTACCATAATGTACGGACATAACTGTATTTATATTTCCACCTTTGAAGGTCTACCAACAATACAATTTATTAGCACATACAACATTTTAAGTTGTTAATTAGATAAATATTTTATATTAAAGACTGAATATGAATAATCCATAAAATGTAAGGAAAATTAGAAAAAATGGACTTAAAGTGACTTCAAAGCACATCTACCATAATCCTTTATCTAATAAGCTACGACAGAATTCGAAATAACACATCAAATACACAGTTTTTAGAATACATACATGGATAGTGAATCAGTAAATCCGAATGTGTTCAATCAGTGCTAACGATGTATCCATGTGAGACATTGACCCTTAAGGTTCAAATACATTATGATCACGTTATGTGCTGTCATGTGCTGTCACAGTAAGCTGCCGCTACTGGAAAAAAGTGTGTGATGTCGTATTTTTTGGTATTTAAAATGTTATCAGACTGATGCTCCCATCCCGTAGTACATTTTGAACCTTTAGTTTAAACGAACATTGTCAGCAAAATCTGCCAAAACCGCCATAACAACAATGAAGTCACCTCACGCGTATCGCGCTTCTTCATTAACCGCAGTAGGTAGTCAGTGAACTTTTTTTCTATTATCCGCAAGCCTACACATTTTAGACTCGCAATCGTTCTTTATTTTTGGTGGTTTTATCTGTGAATTTTATATTAAATTATTATCTATGGATGCAATATCGCACATTATTTCAATGTAGGCACACGTAGAAACTGTTGACATTATCATGAATAAATAATTCAAAATACTAATGCATTAGATTTGGCACTCTCTGTCATTGAATTTATAGAGATAATGATCATTCATAATATTCTGCGGAGTGATGAAACCATAGACTAAATTTGTCGCCGTAACAGCACATAATAACATTTCGTGATGATAATGTATTTAAACCTATAATGTAATAGAAATCCACAAAATATGAGGAGCGCAACACGGAATATATACGGGCATACTGGGCATAACACGAAAAGTCCAAAGAACACACAATGGATAGAGAGGGAGACATTTCGTTTGAGATGGCTGTTTAAAATCTTTTAACATTTCGATAACTACTTACACGAAAATTAGCCGGAAAAAAAATAACCGAGAAGAATCGAACACACATTTTTCAGTTAACGTGAGTGTGATTAACCCATTAAGCAAACAGAGTCATGTATTCTTACGAATAATTATTATGATTTATTTTCAAATACATGTGACTTTTCAAAATTATGTAGAATTGACAATATTTATACATACTGTTCGGTTTTTATTACGGTTTTTAATAATGTAAATGTGTCAAGAACTACTTCCATTTTCTTATCAATATTGATTAGTCTTATTTGTAGATAATATGATAATAAGTAATAGATATAAAAATATGAAATAGCACTACATAATACGAAAAAACAGGTATTTCTTGGACGCAAAATGCGACTGTCGTTTGTACTATTATCAATGTTAAGTGCACGCTGTCATAAAAACCAGCCTGACACGATTGCTTCAATGGTAGGTATCAATACAGGTGATTACATGCATAATTTGCAACTATTCGCGTCATCTTATCACCTGTATAAAATATGTATACATATATTAACTTGATGACTACATATTTATGACAAAATGCCGTGTATTATAATAAAATAATTGCAACCGTCAGATCAGGATAAATTACGAAGTGAAAACCTGATTAAGAAAGAAAAAATAATGAGCTTCTACGAGTGAAGAATGAAATCATCATCTCACTACTTACAACTAGATATCTTGATTTTCACTGTTTTTGAGATAGCTATTGAATATGATTCTACATTTCCTTCTCTACAAAATGATAAAAGTAGTTAAGTCAGACGTTAATGAGAACTGTATTAATTTTGTGTTTGAAAATATTAGATAACACTTTAAAACCACAAATGCATTAAATATAATATATCTACAATATTTTTTCACACAATTAACACGGTGGCCGCGCGGCTTAAGCGTTAGACTATCACGCCGTGGGTCTCAGGTTCGAATCCTGGGTCTGGCAAGTACACATATTGTTTTTTCAATTTGTGTGTGAGTCAGGGTATGGACCTAATAGGTTGAGCAAGAGGCTGACATCCATTTCTCGTAAAAAAAAATCTGTTAATACAAACCTCTACTCTGTGGAGGCCCAAATGATCCTATTAGGATCGGACATGGTCGGAAAAAATATTATTTAATAGTTCCCAATAATTTGACAAGCACAATTTTCGATTTTTACTTTAAATAATATTTATAGCCTAGATTTATGTTAATCAAGTAAAGTTTTCCCAAAAATTACCAAATCCGAGGTATCTAGTAAAGTTGTAGTATTGAGGTGACGAATTGGACAGACCACGTGGAAAGAATGCACAGACCTAAAAATAATTTACGAAATAAAACGATCATGGGGCGACCTAAAAAGGTAGAACGATTGCATGTATGAAAAGGTCTGGGTAGGGTGGAATGACATAGCCATGAACAGCGACTGCTGGAAGACAATTGTGAACCAAGAAGAAGAAGACCGCTAGGTAATAATGGTTAAAAAGATTATGTATAAAATAATACATTATTAGTTTATACTGAATATTCAATTGTAGCGTAACCGATGTAAAGTTAATGTTTCGATTCTTTTAATATGTGGTTATTGAATATTATTCGGTCAAAACAACCCAGTTACCGCTCTAAAAGTGTTTGATGGGCGAATTGGTTACGTCTATGTATGGCAGAAACGAGTACACGAACTGCATGAGCACCACGGAAGTATCTAGGGGAAGACTTCACCGAGTTATATATTGTAGCTGTAGTAACTGAATAATCATAACGATTAGTTGCCGATACGACACCTTTTTCCAACTGATTAAATCTAAAACAAATACGGGTAGGCACTAGTATCTACTCTACTTAAATGTCCCGTAAATCCCACTCAAATACATTGTATTGTAAACAGGTGTGCCGCCTCTTTCAAGATGCATGTAAATATAATACAATATCTAACACTCGGTCCAGATTTTCCTATGATTTTTCTTATGTTGCTTACGTTTTTCAATGAAGAATTGTAAATCGTATGTAGTACACTCTGACTTACGCGAACTCGGAGTTACGCGGTTCTTGATTTTTTCGTGTACCAGTGATTTGGAAGTCAAATCATAAAACTTGGGTGACAGCTATCGTTTTTGAGGGCTGGTTTGGTCACTACTTCAAACCCGAAGTCGAACGTTAATGCAAGTCTAAACAGATTCCATTAAAAATAATTCTTGCTACCTACGTAGAAATTCTACGTGGAAAAAAGAAGGCATTGTGTCGGCAGACGTATTTGTTAGATTTTATGAAGCCATCGACAACGAGATAACTTTTATTTTTCATATATTTTTTAAAAAATATTTTGTAGATATTAATATATGCAACGAACTGCAGTTTTATTAAATATTTTTACTTTAAACTAATGTTTTTGTTAGTCTTTGGTCCCAATTGAACAACATTTTATTGTATATATATGCAAAGGTGTACCCCGACTTACACGAATTCAACTTATTCGTCGGACCCACCTTCGCGTAACTTCTGGGCACAATGTATTTTGTCAAGAATAACAAACAATTAAATTTAAAAAAATATCTAAATGCCTACCTACTATGACAAATAGATGATCTTTGATTTCGTGTTATTCAAACGATTGCTATTCGAGAAAAAACAAAAAAATAATTATGTAAAACATGACAATGGTTATGAAAACCGGTATGCCTTGACAGTACTTAATATACGCCATGCAGAAATAATATGTAAATACAAATTTAATTCACTATTGCTATTGTTGTAAAACAGGTTATATGACTGTATTAATTTAACAGTAACTTATATAGAAGATAAATGCATATTATTCTAAGCCCATTGTTTATTAACTAACCATACTCAGGTAGGTATGTAATCCGTTTAGTATGCGCTTAATCCACCCTCACCTCTAGCGCCAGGGTAGGCTCTGAATAGTAATATTGTAAAACCGTATACGGGTTGCAGTCACCACATTACAATTCTTAAGTACATGTAGATACCTACCTTAATAATACATGAGTGTAAGTAAACCTATAAGGAGCAATAAAAGAAAATGGGGTATTCTATATGAAAAATAGTCTTCATACAAAAGGATTTACACACGTGTACCTATATACTGACACGTGTGCCTTTATTGTCTTCATATTTTATTTTTAAATTTGAATTGTACCTGAACAGGACCGCATGCTAGTCTACACTAGTCACGGAAAACGAATCACTTAAATTTGAATATAAGTCTTCGCGGCAATTACAAGTCACACCTCGTTCTTAGATACTGATTAGGTCATTCGAGTTGCGAATAACATAAATTCGGACATGTTTCTGTCTGCACAAGTTCACGATATTATACCATCTGACTCGTCCTGCCTTCACAGCGTTCGCATAGTACTCAATGACATGCTCCGATCTTCAGAGCGTTGACGAAAGACGCTGGCTGGATAGAAACGTACAGACCTAAAAACTTATATGAAGAATGGATGGGGGAGCCACAGTCGAAAACTACCCAATCAAGGCTCGCAACTGGACAGAATCTGACGTTCGAATGACGTTTTCAATATGGCGTCCATTTATGGTAGTTCGTAGTTCCATTTTTGACCGTTCTTCAGATAAGTTTCTAGGACTGTAATTTTTAGCCATGACATGTGAATCGGTCATGACGCATGCGCATAACACCAGCTATACGACTGATTCACGAGCAGCCCCTGCTCCTGATTCACACATTTCAAGTCAGTCATACGTGAACGACGGATGTATAGTCTACGCAATATTTATTTATTATACGGTTTAAGAAATATTCAGTAATTAACAAAAAACTGCAACGATGACTAACATCGTAAAAAATTTTACGTGTTCATGATCCCTAGACTAACTGCCGCACAAAAGCATTTCTTCTTCTTGGTCGTACACTCATGGCTGAGGATCGTGACCATATTTGAATTTCGTCATCCTTTGAGCGACCAAGACTTTCCATCCTTTTCCATCTTCCGCTTCTCTCAGGGCAGAATGGATGGTGCCCCCAGTCAGCTCTTTCACTTGGTCGCTCCAGCGCGCAGACACTCTTCCTCTGCTTCGCCTTCCCTGGAGGCCACCCAAGCATTTAAACTATATAAAACGGAGAGAGGCACGGGAGGGTTCCCAAAAGTTGAAAATAATTTTAACACCTGCGAAAAAAAATCGCCATCATTCAACTTGTCGGCGTGACGTTTTACCTTAAATTTCCGGTTCAATCGTGGCTTGGGCCCCGGCGAGTTTTTAAAGAAGCTTGCGAATCCTTGCGCGCGAGTAATTGACCGCGGTACCAATAATAGGAACTTACTCTGTTTCCTAGCCAGAGTCATTATCTATCAAATTTTAGTCTTAAAACTTGTTAAATGAATTTAAAATCTTAGTTACTGATTATTTTATTTATTATTAATAATTATAAAATCCTTTAGTATGTAGATTATCCAGATTCTAGATAAAGATTGTCTTGGCTACGACGTCGCAAAAATGCATGAAAAATAACCAAAACGTTTGTTGGGAAAGGCTGTCTCAGTATAAAGAGAAGTTTACAGCAATTTGCTCCAACTAAAATTTCCAATAGAAGACGTCCAATTTGAAGAGATTCGCGACAACCATGAGATGGTTGAGGCTGTTGCTCGCAAAAACCTGTTCCACCAACAATCTCAGTTTGGACGCTAGAACGAGGAGTAAGAATTTACTTAACAACGACAAGAAAATAATAATAGCACCAGCGTAAAAAAAAAAACTTCAAGCAAATAGAAAGGCCGGGCGGGACCGCATTCTTATTGATTTCACATTCGTAATATGTATACGCAAACAAACGATCAGTTATTAGTAGACAATATTTTTATTATTATCAGATATTGAATTGTATTACGTTGATAGGTGTGTACCTATTGTTTGTTGATTGATGAATGGTCACAGAATTATAAATTTGAATGAACAACTTCTGAATATTTGCGTATGGGTGGTACATACATACTATGCTGAAAACGTGATTACAAAATAATATTGAACTTCTAGGAAAAGGGAAGTACTTAAAACGACCTTTAAATATTACAGCACATATCAGCATCACTAATGTACAAAACGGCTCTCGTGGTGCAGTGCATCCACGTTCCACCCGAGAAGTTCTGGGTTCGTTTCCGATGAGGACACATTATTTAGATATGTGATTTTCTCAAAGCCTGTGTGTTTGTGATTGTTCAAAATTACTAACAACCACCGTATGCGAAAAAGCAATGACATGGTTATTAATAATTCAAAAAATTCAATATCTTCCTTCCTGGCACTACAACTCTATGTGTGTATTAGCCTCCTTCAGCATTTGTCTCCATCCAAGTCTGTCCAAAGCCAATTCTTTCCAGTTTAGGACGCCCAAGTTATTTAATCCAACTCTAAACTATATCTCCATTTTGTATGAAGTCAACCAAGTCTCTGTTTGCCTTCCGGCTTCCCGAATGTAAGTTGCTTTATCACGCGAGACTCGTCCACCCTGTGTATATGGCCCGGCCATCTAAGGCGGCCCAATCTGATGGACTGTACAATGTGCGGACCCTCCTACAAAGCGTACAGCTAGTAATTGTATCTTGGTCTCCACCCCAACAGTGTGTCATTGATGGGTCCGAAGATACCACGCAACATGCCCCGTTCAAATGATCCCAACACTCTTTCAATTAATTACTTTTTTAGTTTTAGCTACTTTTAGTCATGCACCAGGTCTCCGAGCCATACGTCATGACAACCGGTCATATTAGTGTTTTGTACAAGATGCATTTCAAGTGTTGGTTCATTGCCTTGGAACGTAATATCTTCATTACTTTACTAGCACAATATTCTTCTTTTAATTTCGATTTCTATGCTACTCTCACTGTTAATCTTGTTTTAATATAGCAATAAAAATACCATACAACCATTCAAGAAATGCCACCAGTTCAACGCTCGCATTCTGACAGTACTCATTTACGGTAGCGAGTCATGGAATTTTACAATGGATCAGAGCGATCATATTATGCTGAGCTTGGGAGGATACTGACTGGATGTGCGGGTGGTATGAGTTTGATAGTAACATGGACATTAGAGAACAGGCCATGCAGCGTCTCGTCACATGTATGGTGAATATGTGACCCACTCGGTCACGTGCTACGGATGCTTCAAGAGATTCTCAATGCGGCCTGCCACCTCTTCGGGAATGTATACGGCAGAGTTGGCACCACTTGATAAGGAGGGGGCGTCTGATATCTATACCTACGCGCCACTCAATGAGCGGACATGGGCCAAGAATCAAGAAGGATATTGATAACTATAGAAAACAAAATATCTTCTGTGCTGGTAGTATTGTTTGTACATACAATGCAAATAGCGACCTGCTAACTTGGGATTTTACGTAAGTGTTCATGCGAATCCGTGATATAGCCTTTTAATCGGTAGAGCTAATTTTATGCATTTTTAAATTACCAATAGTCCCGTTTTGACCAGAACTACTGTAGAATGTCCTGTCCAGGACCACGATGTTTCTTCACAAATTGTAATAAACACAAATAATATAATATAACTTTGAATTTTTTGAAATGGATCTATGACTCAGTTATTGTTAATAACTGCATACTGATATTTACGCATATTCAATTGAAGAGAATAATATCAACCCAAATTAAAACAAAAAAATGATATTATGTAATACTAAAAAGGCATTAGATAAGTCTGAAAGTTACATTATGAACTGTTTCCCCTTTAGGTATAGTTAAACTATACATAATTGTGATAACATATTTTAATATTGATGAAAGCAAAATATAGAATGCGCAATAATTAAATGACTAAAAACCATTAAGAGATTCAGTGAACCCATGCATACATGCGGACAGAGGTTAAAGTAACTTTCTCGAAAGGACAGGAAATGTTGTCTGAAGGACTGACTATGTAAGGATTTCTTTGGCGTGCATTCAACGTCTTATTTAGGCACAGGAATGACATTGTAAATTGAAATCTCCAGCGTACAATGCTAATCTCCAAATGCACACAAACAGTTGTGTCGTCAGCTGAATGCTAAATCATTAAGCACAATATAATTATAATGGTATTCGTGCCTAAATTGATATAATATAATGAAATTGGTCATCTCCACGACATTGTAAAATAATATCCTTCAGATTTCCAAAATAAAAATAAGGAAAAAACAGAACAATAAGTACTAAGCCATCATAAACAGTGTAAGTGACCTTGGTCCAACCCTATTTTCCATTGAATTAAGTACATTATAATATGTAAGTATACACTTAACATGAGAATGCAATATTTACCCGCATAATCGTGTCATTGACAGGGTGTAAAAACTGTAGATGTAAATATGTAGCTGTTATTCTAATTATATTTAAATTTGGTATTACGTCAAACTAGTACTTAGCTAAGTTTAGTTTTTTTTTTTATATGGAAACACATTTGATTAGTAAACACAGAACTATTTTTATGGAAGTTTATTGTCTCGTCCAGGGTCTCCAGGCTGCCGCAGCAATCCGGTTGGGAATACATGAAAGCTCCTGTTAAGCCCGGTGGAAAGTAGGAGTGTGTATTAGAACGGAGCTCGGAGCAGAAGCACTGAGTAGTGGAGCAATGGGGATTTACCCGGAGCAGAATCGGAGCCGGAGCACCGAAAATTTGTAGTTTTTTTTATTAATAAATTTTCGTCCTAAAATCCAATAAAAATATTATATTTGACACTTTGCAACACTGGAATTATTTGAAATACGGCAACACTGACGAGTGATAAATAACCTTACTTTTTTGACAGAAGAGGCAGATAATGAAAGACGATTTGCTGTCGGTAATTTTGTTTAATAAAATTAATAATGAAAAGGACGAATAATAAACATTACTTATTTCAAAGCTACTTAATTTTAATTTTTTTAACATTTGTATACATAGAATACCTATTAAAAAATTTACCCGGAGCGGAGCTGGAGGAAGTATTAGGTCCCGTAGCGGAACTACTTAAAAAAAGAGCCCGCCCCAACCCTCTGAGCGAGAACGTATTGTTGCATTAATACATGTTTATCATTCAAAAGTCTTTGTTAAAAATAATTTAGCAAACAATATACCCATGTTCTTGTGATGTTGTCTATCATGGCCAGAACCAAAGAGAAAACATTCTACTAAAAAGTAAAACGATGAGTTTGACAAAAAACCAACCGTCACTTTTATGCAAAATTTATTCGTGAAGTAAAAATGGCGATTGTTAAAAACCACTACATATTTTACTTTTTCCTCCGTCTGGGAAATTAATATCATTTGAATGGATGACGTTATTGTTCTAATTATAATGAAATTTAGCCAACGACCATTCTAGCGTAGCTATAATACCTAGTCAGCCAGCTGAATTTTTATGCAGGGTCGTCCAACTTAAAGAATTGGGTACCTACCTACTTGTAATTATTGGGCATATAAAAATTGCAAAATGTTGGGTATTTTTAAATTTAACTCGTGAAAGATAGTATTTCTTTAAAGCTGGCGACTAACTTGATAAATTCCATGTAATTATAACATTCGCGGCGAGATTATTGCAACTCGACGAATGCTCACTTTGAGAGCTGTTCGATTGTGCTTCATTTTCAGTCGAACGTATGGACCTGTAACCTGGTAGGTACTGACTTGTATATTGTAACACACAAACTAAATGGATTCGCGAAAAACCTTTAAGAATCCAATTTTCTTACTTTCCACTATTTCTACTCCAAAGACTGCAAACGAGCTCCATAATGATGTAAAAATGTCAATAATAATTACAAGATTTTAAATTTTCTGTTGAATTATTATGCTCAATATGCTCAAACTTGTACTTGATATGAAGTAAATAAAAAACAAACAAATATAGAAAATAATGTCATTTTAATTTCCATAGTAACGCACGTATATATTAATAATTTAGTTGCTAGGACCACCCACTTAGCAACCAATAACAGTGGATTGGATTACGGAATTCTTCAGAAATAACTTTTCATACAAAACAGAATAAACTGAAAATGAATTCAATTCTACTTAAAGATGGCTAAAAGTCTCAAATGTCTAGCTAGTCGGGAAGTTAGATAAAAATCGATTGCAAGATGTGTACTGGATAAACAACCACCGGACAAATAAGAATACGAGCTAATAAAAATGTTGTAAAATAGCACAGTGGGTATAATACTATACTTAGTCTTCATGAAATTGAATAATGTGGAAGAAATATTACAAATATTAAGTATACTATGCGAAGGGTGCCGGACGAAATCCCGAATAATCATTTCAATGAGTGCCCTTGTAACATCTACATATTATATTGAAGGTCTCTAGACAACTTGTCATTTCCGACTCGACATTGTCTGTAATCTAAACAAGAGCATATACAATAACGTGTCAGTTGTAGAATTGTGTAAAACGTCCACAGATACAAGCTGTTTTAATTGTGTATTATGAAAAAAGTACTAAAACCGAAAAGTTATTTTTGACTTATACTTAATTCGTTAGTTAAATTATTGACATTTAAATAATACGTAACAAAAGTATTATATTATGCGGTCCGCGAGTTGATGCGACAGGCGCATACTCGGCCAATGCAGCTAGGCTAAAAACACTTTCACCAAAAAAGGTGTAAATAATTGAAAAGAAATATTTTTTGGCGGAAAAAAAACAAAACGCGAGATAACAAACGGCGGCGAAGAAATGTAGCGGCCGTGGGAAAAATCTACGGTCGAGTTAACATCACGCGACCTCTCTTTCTTTCTGCTCGCAAACATAACAAAGCCACAGCGATGTATCAATGACAGTTCTTGCAGGGCATCCTTTCTACGTTGATAAATTACTCGCAGGCTTACTATTAATACTATTAGTATGTAGGTATTGCGTTTTCAAAACTAAATCAACGGCGCGCTCGGATTAATGTTACAGTAACTAACAACAAAAAAAACTCTGTGTACATGACTATGATATTCCCTATAACATTATAATGAGTTAATGACCATGCACCAAACGATCGGACTGTCAGTACGGTGCAGAGATAGTACAGAATGGTCTAGAATTTGTCTATGACTTTATTTACCTGACCTAATCTTTAACCTATTTCGTGGGTCTCTACTGCTCTTGAAATATTTTGCCTGTTATCGCGAGGGATGGTTACCAATCCTGGTGTCCTAAAGAATTTGAATTTACATGCGCCTATCTACCTACGTGGTCGCAGCCATGATTTATTCTGGATCGAAACCGTTTCCTCGTGGCAAGCCTATCAAGCACCATTAGCGAGGGATGCAAGACTAATCAATACGCTTCCCAAAGACGTAGACATTTTCGGTGACGTGCTATGTATTTTTTATTCGAAATTTTATTTTTCTGTATAAAATTGTACTTATGTTTTACTATTATTATCTATTATTATTATATAATATATTCTCTCTTCTCTCTTGCGAGGGCAATATTTGTTATAATGTAAATCTCACGCTGTGAAGGCCTTGAATTTAGATTTTTCATGTCCACAATGTTTTGTTTTCTTAAATAAATAAATAAACCAAAAATAGTTGTGAACCTAAACTCATTAGGCGAATATAGATTAAAAAAAATGCCGCACTGTCTAGGATAAATGGGGAAAAGTAAGATAATAACTAGACAACTAAAAATATCGATAATCTTCTCTATAATTATATGCCTTTACGGTGTGGAAATATGAACACTGAAGGCAATGCGGCTAGACGCTTTTTAGATGAGGTACTAACTAGACGAAGATGCTAATTTTATGAACAACTAAGCGCACGAACGCTTGTGTGAAAGACGCATACTAGGTTTATTTGGCAATATCCACAGAAGCGCTGATAATCTTCAGAGGTTGGTAGGTTTATTTGGCAATATCCACAGAAGCGCTGATAATCTTCAGAGGTTGGTAGTAAGGACGATGAGTGCAGGGAAGGGTTCCAACACACTCAACTGGAGTGACCGAGTGAAGGCCGCCACGAAAAAAATGCTGAGTGGAGGAGATGGTGGAGAATCCTTGATGGTAACGGAGCTGTATCCGGCTGTGGAGATAGCGAGCCTCGGCAGCAATAATAACTACAACGAAGAAAATAAATAATGTTCACGACTGATTTCAGAGGTCTTCAGAAAGTTTGTTGGTCCAATCTGTGAAAATGTAGCATGACACCGTCGGTTTAATAGCGAACTTTAGAATATTTGTTATGAGCTGAATGTCGTGAAGTTTATATTGACCCAAAGACCCCGTAATAAGCACCCATAATGAACGATTCATCGCCGTTGTAGGCCTTAACGTGGACAAAGCCAGAGTGATGACGACTCCGGAGGCTGGACTTTGTCGAGAAGGATCGTCCGAAAGCATCGTCTCCATGTAACATCCGCGACAAAATTTTGTTCTCACACATCATGCATGAGCAACAAAATAAACAAAACGTAATTGACATAATTTAACACGCAACTGTCACACGAATCCGTCACAGTGATGATTATCACCGAAACAAAGTGTAAGTGTGGTCGTTTCCCGTGCCTACTGGTTGACCCCAGGAAAGAGAGCGAAAGTCAATTAGTAGGCGGGAGCCATATAAATTTCAACAAAATACTTAACATTTAAAAGTAAACTGCACCGACGCATTTGAATTGCACGCTTTTGAGCGTCTAGGACACAAAACGAAGCGTTTTATTGCACAATAATTGTGTTGAATTGAAGTTTTTGGCACATCCGCCGTTTAATTGAACAAAAGTAGCATCATATCTATAAATTGCTGGTGAGTATAAAATGATGCAGTATGTATGACAAGGGTACCCAACCTTTTTGAGGGTGAAACTACTTTTTTATCTTAATTTTCATGGCGATCTGCTTCTAATAAGAATCATATAAGAATTTTTGTTCTTAAAAATATTGATTTTAAAAGGCAAAATATCGTTAAGCAAAAAATAAAATAATTTTACGTAATATTTTCGTATTATTTTTAGATATGGAAAAGCAAGGGAGAATAAAAAATCTCCATGCAGTTTTTCATTAATACCTACAAATATAATACTTAAATATTTAAATTCTAATGGATTCAAGTTTTGTACTATTCCATATGAGTCGTTTTTTGCGACCCGGGTTTCACCTTTCGGCATCTTTAGGCACTATGCGCACTCACCAATGGGAAATACACACTGACAACGAATACAGTTAATTTTAACTTGTATAATAAATAATTAATACAGTAACGTATGTAACAACTTTATTACCTACCTATGAAGTCAACGAACAAACTATTCTAACTCACATTTGATTTTTTTTAGAAGGGAGTTCTTTGAAACAACCTACTTAAATTATTTATTTAAATAAATCAATTAAAAAAATCATAATTTGTCGATAAACTGCTGATGATAAATGTGGTATAAGTTTATAAATATAGGTAATAAATAACTTAACTATGCAGTTTCCAAAAAAACTTTTGTAAAATATTTCAAATTTGAGTTAGAATGGTTCTGCATTCAGCTGACGAAATAAAAAAATATATATAACAGGATAGGTAATAAAGTGTTTAATTACTTAAATGTATTTTTGAACTTATACTCCGTCCTCATCATAGAATTGAGATGTCATTAATTCATTTGATTGCATTCCATTTTACCATAATTATTATCTCCCTACCAGTGGCTTGCGAGCTATATAAGATAGTGCTGTAGATGAGAAGCATCCCCAGAAATATTCAATAATTATAACAAAATAATATTATTTACTGGACAATTGTATAGTACATTTTACATAACCAAGTAAGCTTCTTCTAAATCCTCCAATTACTGATTATCCAATATATAAAAATTAATATTTGTGTGTTTGTTTGTTCGTATTTAATGCGCAGCCATACCGTTCATCCGATTGCGATAAAACTTTGTAAACTTATTGCTTGCACTTGCGGGAAGAGTATAGGCTATACTAATATATAAAAATGAATGTCTGTTTGTCTGTATGTCTGTCTGTCTGTGTGTCTGTCCCGTATGCGTTCCTATACCATTCATCCGATTGCAATGAAATTTTGGTAAGTGGTTGCATGCACACCCGCGAAGATTTCTGAATTTGTACAACCATCTTCTTCTTCTTCTTCTTCATTATATTTTCTTTTATTCGTATGGTTCCTATACCATTCATCCGATTGCGATGAAACATTCGTCAGTTGTTGTGGTAACACCCGCAATGGTTTTTGAATAAGTATAACTATCTTCTTCTTCTTCTTCTTCTATTTGTATGCGGTTCTATTCCATTCATCCGATTGCAATAAAATTTTCGTCAGTAATTGTGCCAACACCCGCGAAGGTTTCTTCTATTCTATCTTCTATTCGTATGCGTTCCTATACCAATCATCCGATTGCAATGAAATTTTGATCACTGTGAAGTGTTGTGCTCACGCCGCAAAGGTTTCTGAATTGTTACAACTATTTTCTTTTTCTTCTATTCTATCTTCTTCTATTTGTATGCGTTCTTATACCATTCATCCGATTGCGATGAAATTTTGACCAGTTGTTGTTAGCACGCCCGCGAAGAGTTCTAAATTAGTACAACCATCTTCTTCTTCTTCTATTCGTATGCGTTCCTATACCATTCATCCGATTGCAATGAAAATTTGAAGGTTTCTAAATTATTATTATATAACATACAAAGTTTGTTGTTTGTTTGTTCCATCCAATTTTGATTTTTTTTTACTACATATTAATAACATTAATAACGTTTTCATATTTTGGATTCGATTTTAATTTAGTGTTCTTATGTTTGACCTTTACTCCTATTAGAATTATTTTCATATTGCCATATTGTATTACACAGATATTTTAATATTAAAAAAATAATTACCTCTTATTATTTTTACATAAATATAACCATGAAGCGACCCTGTGCGAAGCCGGGTCCTTCAGCTAGTATTGTAATAAATTCTAATGGATTTAAGATGCCATCAAGTACCTTCGGTCGATAGTATTAATATTATATTGTAATATTATATTGCTTGACACTTTTACGGTTTGTTGGTATTGGTTACGATATACTATACATCATATTGTCAATATGTTTAGATTATCTCAAAGCGACCACTCCGCAATACTACACACTAATTCATCGGCTGCTCGCCATGGTTTAATTAATTACAAAACCCTGAGTAGATAATGTCTAGCAAATATTTTATATTATATTATTTATTTTTCCAACAGCATCCCTACGAGAAAAAAATACGGGACACCTCTACTCATAGACTATATATCTACTACATATAATATTAAATTTCACAATTTTACGTTGTTTAGTCGACGGCTATTTTGATATAACTAATAAGAATATAACCGGTAATATTATATAGTTTTGACAGTGGTGTTACAGCAGAAATAGGTTCTTATTTTAATTATCTCTACAAACCAGTGTGAATTTTGGAAACCTAAATGATAAATGGCTCTAAGCCATTTGGTAAACTTATTATGTTCATACGTTTGGATCAATACCAGCGTTGCCAATTTAGCGTTTTTTCTTAGCAGGTCTAGCATATTTAGATAGGCATCTAGCTTGTGGCATTTTTATTAGCGTTTTTTGATGCCTCCAACACCTTTAAATGTGTTGAGAAAACTCTACATATTTAGTTTATTTATTTTCATACGCATCAAATTTCTGACAATCAGATAGATACCCAATACAGGAAGGTCGGTACCTATTTTAGGAAACAATTTCATGCATTATTTAATGTTGTTTTATCTTATTCCGAATCTCCGCGTATATAAAATAATAATTAACAATAATTATTCATCTTAACGGTATGTTATTCTCTATGACTGTCCTACAAGAAATAAGCTCTCGTCTTCAAACATGAAACGAAACTTTAACGCCGTCAACACAATATGTATAGGTATTATTTGTTGTCAATTTTTAGATATATTTCTCTTAAAATGTGCGTTTTTACACGAATCAACATTTCTTCGATTTTTGCACTTATTTCGATACGCGAAAGCAAAGGTATTGACTTCGTTCTTGGTAGTGTAAGTAAATTTACTTGCAATTTTATTTTGAAAAAACCTAGCTTTTTTTCCTGCCAAATAGCTTGTTTTCATACCCCGTCTGGCATGATTTTGTCAACTACAGTTGGCAACACTGATTCAAACACACATTTAAAATACAAAAAAAATGCTTGTCGCGGGATTTGATGCTTGGCTTATGAAACGGAGTTTTTGCCAATCGACAACGGTGGGTGCTAGAGTAAAATACTCATCGTTGGTATTGCTAAGTACTAATACCTACGACGAATAAATTAAATGAAAATCTGAACTGGTTTCGTTCTGTAATAATGACACTATCAGCTGATACAAAAATACATATCAGATCTCTCATTCGATACCAAGGGCATAGGTTTGAAGCTCGCAGTTTCTTCTGCAATGAGTGATGGGTGCGGAATAAAAAAAAATGTTGTTTCACAAACAAAAAACAGTCATTAGAGCGGAAGAAAAAATCGCCATGTTGGCTGCATCACTCACAAAACATCGCCATTAATTGAGATTGAGCGGGCAGGCGGTATTCAAAACTGTTATTAAATAATCATAAACATTTTCAAGAGATATATATAAAAAAAACACATAAGAGAATTCAACTGGATCATTTCGCGTGAAAAAAGTCCTCGTCATAATGGGCTTAATATAGCTGGGTCATCGTATCGTTACGAACAATCCAAAAGAAACATCTAACTTTGCAAGTTGTCTATAAACTATCATTTCCCATTGTAAGATTAACAATTAACAAATAATACTATCGACTCAATGACGAAATGTGAATATAAATTATTCGAAGTGATTTATTTGACTCGGGCTGTGGCTGTCATTCATTAAAGTCACTAAAGATTATTCAAATGGAATAGTACAATAACCAAATCAATTACAATTGATAATTAATACCTTCGGACGATATTTCGATATGGTTATATTATATTAAAAGAAAAAGTAATATACGAGGGTGGGTCAATAAGTCCTTAGAAAAGCCGACAGGTGGCGCGACTACTACTGTAAGCGGTTTGTTTTCATGCAGCGGCACTACCGATTCAGTATGCTGCGAAGTTTCAATCAGATTGGTCGGGTTGTTGTGTGTTTCTCGTACATTTAAAAAAAAATTTGCTTGTGAAAAATGGAAAAATAGAAAATGGAGAAAATTGAGTTTAGAGCTGTTATTAAACATTTTAATATAAAAGGGTTAACAGCAAAGGAAATAAAAAATGAGTTGGATTTAGTTCACGGCATATCTGCTCCTTCACTTGCAACTATTTATAACTGGTTAAATGAATTTAAACGTGGTCGTACATCAACAAAGGATGAACCACGCTCAGGACGTCCTGTAGAGGTGACTACACCAGAAATGATCAATAAAATCCACGATATAGTGTTAAGTGACCGAAGATTAAAGTTGAGTAAGATAATTGAGGTTACAGGGATCTCAAAAGGTAGCGTAATTTCTATTTTACATGACAAATTGGGCATGAAAAATATTTCTGCAAGATGGGTGCCGCGTTTGCTCACAGTCGACAATAAACGCAATAGGGTGGTGGCCTCTAAAGCCCTGTTGTCGCTCATGCAACGCAATCCGGATGAATTTTTTCGTCGCTTTGTGACTGTAGATGAAACATGGATACACCACTATACTCCCGAGACGAAAGAACAGTCAAAGCAGTGGATTGCGAAGACAAACCATGTCCAAAGAAGGCGAAAACCGTAAAATCAGCTGGTAAGGTTATGGCTACTGTATTTTGGGATGCACGTGAAATTATTTTCGTTGACTATTTGGAAAAAGGAAAAACAATAACAGGGGATTATTATGCATCTTTATTGGACCAGCTAAAAAACGAAATTGAAGAAAAACGGCCTCATTTAAACAGGAAAAAAATCCTCTTTCATCAGGACAATGCCCGTGTTCACACATTTTTACGATCAATGGCTAAAATTGAAGAATTGAAGTTCGAATTGGTCGACCACCCACCGTATTCGCCAGATTTAGCCCCCAGTGACTTTTTCCTTTTCCCAAACTTAAAAAAATGGCTAAGTGGACAACGTTTTTTTTCAAATGAAGAAGTCATCGATCGGACAAATGCTTATTTTGAGGACCTTCCGAAAACTTATTTTTCTGACGGTTTAAAAAAAATTGAGAAACGTCTAACCAAGTGTATTGAGCTCCAAGGAGATTATGTTGAGAAATAAAAAAAAAATACAAAAATAAAAACTGTTTTAATGCTTTTTTCTAAGGTATTATTGACCCACCCTCGTATATTCACTCCTAAGCGGTGCATATATATCTCTGCAGTCTGGAGGTTATAATAACTTTTTTTAGCCATTCGCCTCACCCGTCGAGTCCCTGCACTGGAACAAATTCGCATTGTACAAACATTTTTTTTCTGTCCAGCCAAGGATCAAATCTGTCTCTCAACTTAATATAAGGCTCTACCAATCAGGCCGCGTCAAATGGTTATACATGCATTAATATAGTTGGCACCACCAAGAAAAAATTAGTGGCAGTCCATAAACTACATAAAATTCAATTTAATGATGCATACCGGTATAAATTAATATTTAAAAAAAAAAACAACATTAATTATTATGACTAGACTTATCGTTGAGCATCTATCAATAAAATATAACAGAGTAGATTCGCAAGTATTTCTACTTTATTGATATTTAATTGAGGAGTTCTACCACAGTTTATTTGATAGCAAGTACCTACTTAGATTTAGTCGACAAAGCTTGGATTAATAATCTCACACATGCTGAGGAATCGCAGGATACCAATCAGATTCAATGGGAATATTCTCTGTTCCGTGAGCCGTCCAACCTCCAATTGGACTGATCGTCTATTGCAACCTATTTTTCACGAAGATTAATAACTTAGAGAGACTCTCTACATTATCAAAGCACGTCCGAAGTAAGAATACGAGTATTAGAAACAAGAAATCCTACAAACTAGTGTAAATAATTCGCATCCAGGGCATTGGAAAATTCTTCCTGGGAAACTGCCAGCACAATTTTGAAGGCCACGTTCGTTACGTCACTGTATACCAGTGGCGAAGGGTGGAGGTAGGCTGTTAAGAATCGACATAAATAGTGCACACTAAATTTTTTCAGTCATATTTATTTGTTTTAATTGAAATAAAGACTACAAATTACAGATGGTGTTAGTTAGTTTTCAAAATTCAATTAAACTCTGCCTAACCAAATCATAATAATTTAGGTATGCTATGGGCAACCCGACAAAAATATTGCACACTTCTTTAGTCATACTTATTTGTTTCTGTTGAATTAGGAATACATATTACATTGATGGTGTTGGCTAGTTTTTTAAATTTATTAAGTCGCTACCTGTGCTCCTGTATGGCTGTGAGACATGCTCACTAAGCTTCAAGAGTCTCGGCTTTTGAGCTATGAGAATCGATGTCTCCGCCGAATCTTAGTGGTACATTGGTACGACCGCGTTACAAACACCCGAGTTCAGGTCTGCAGGTCTGACATGGCGGGAGGCGCAATAGTTGACGATGGACCGAGGGAAGTGGCGCAAATTTGTGCTTGCCCTATGCCCCAATGTTGGGACGTGATAGGGTGGGAGAAGAAGAAGATTCCAAACCATAATTGATAAAAAAGTATTGTTCTATCTATTAAAACATCTAAAATTATTTATGGTTTAATGTCATAATTTTAGATATTTTATAGATAGACAAATATTTTTTGACCATTATATATTATGGCTTGGATTTCACAGGGTTTAATTGAATTTTAAAAACTAACCAACACCATCTGTAAATTGTAGTATCATTTCAATGAAAACAAATACGTATGACTGAGAAAGTTTAGTGTTACTATTTATGGTGGATCTTAACAGCCTACCTCCACTCTTCGCCACTACTGTATACATTAGAAAGAATATACGTGACGGATGGCGAATGGTTACGCATATTTATAATATTTATATAATATGGTATTTAGCGGAATTCCAACCTGCTAGAATCCGGTTGGCTTGAAGAATGTGACGATACTGACAAATTACTTAATAATGAACTACTGAACTCTTTATGCGAAAATTAAAAATATAAATGTCATTGGCCTATACCCAGTCGGACCACTGCATAACCGGCAGGTTATTGGCACCATGGAGTAGATAGAATGATCCTCCCAAAAGTGTTACACAAATATTATTCCATTACATTTGACCGTTGTAACAAGTATATGCCGTATACTATAATAGGTATGGATGGTCATCGTGGCGTATCCGCATTGTCTGGCTGTCTAATTATTGTGAATCGTCCGGTCGTCGGTTTGCCCATACAAAAGCGACTTGCCCTGAATGAATGATACATCGGATCTGTATAAGCCAAACCCAGTACACACACAATGGACACAAACTACAATAAGTACTCAATATCTCTATAATATAATTAATATCTGAATTTTGTCCATTCATCAGTTTTACCATGATAATAAATGTAGAATCCCGAAGGCTGCGGACGATATTAACAAAATCTCACCGAATATAATTTAATTCAGAAAATAAACATTAATAAAATTATCTGTATGGCAGTAAATTTACTGAATCTAACCAACGGAAAAAGTACGAGTGTCTTTTGTACCGGTGACATAAATGATATGGATTTATTTGAAGAACTGACAGCTAGAGCATTTCATATAACCTACAATTGGAATTTATATACTTAATTCAATGGCTTGTCATCTTAGTGATAACACTGATAACACTGATAACCATGATCTAGTTCAGTGATTCCCAACCAGTTTTCAGCGTAATCTTGGGGTTTCCGCGAGACGCTCCGTGAGAATTCGGAAAAGCTCACCCAAAAGTTAGGTAGGTACATGTTGAAATCTTTCTGGTAATAGGATAAGAGTAATAATAACGTGGCCTGCGTTTAAGCAACGGAGTTCACATTTGGGAAGTTTAGCTTATTTAGGTTTAGTTGTCACATCATAGTTATTTTTTCTAACATATAATTATATGAAGGAACAAACCTTGGAATCAAAGAACGGTCAAAATGGAATTAGGAACTACTATATGGACGCCATTTTGAAAACGTCATTCGAATGTCAAGATTCTGTACAGTTGCGAGTCTTGATTGAGTAGTTTTCGACTGTGGCTCCCCCATTCATTCTTTAGATAAGTTTGTAGGTCTAGAACCTACAAACTATTGTTTACTAAACCTACTACCAGTGACACACCGTGCCGGTAGGCCAATCGTGCGTTGCTTAGAACAAGACATTTTAAGACGGCAGCAGATTACGGAAGGAATACTTATAATTAATCACCCCTTGAGTCTTGACATTAATATGCGGCATCTAAGTATGGGCTCCGCCAAACAAAAAAGGTTGGGTATATCACTGATCGTAAAAGATTTCATCTCGGAAATCAGTGATATTTTAATTATTCTTTAAAACATTTATATCGTCTCATATTAGTATCGCGTGTTAAATAAGCAATAGGTAATTACTTATTTCTAAAAAATATATGAACATTTTCGAAGAATTTCACGTGAGGAAGGAATTTTGTATGCGGAGCGTGATAAAATCTAACACTGATAAATGAGTAGGTTCCGTTGTTTTTGGTAGACTCGGCTGATTGAGGGCGGTATTTTTTTGTCGTCGCACACAGGCGGCTATACCCCTCGCGGCGGCCCTGGTTATTAACATTATTTTGGGCCTCATTGTATCTTAAGTCGGTTGGAAGTAATATCTCAATAAATACGTATGTGAATGTACAAAAAAATGCGGTAAATCTTGTATGCTTGTACAAGCTAAGTATGCGAATCATTGAGGAATCTTTCAACTTTGGCGGCTCTCGTGGTGCAGTACGTAAGGCGTCGGCCTTCCATCCGAGAGTTCTGGGTTCGATCCCGGTGAGGACACAATATTCATGTGTTTTTCTCAAAGCCTGTGTGTTTGTGATTGTTCAAAATTACTAACAACCACGTTGTACGAAAAAGCAAGGACATTGTTATTAATAGATAATTAAAAAAAAAAAAACTTTCTTACCTACTCATTTCTCGAAGAATTTGCATACGGCACCATGTTCTTGTACAAATCGGTATGTTTCAATTAATACAAGTACCTAAATACACAATACACTTGAACATCGAATTGTTGCCAAACGCAAAGAAACATTAAATATATAATGCGTGTAGATGGCAGTGGCTAAGGGTGTAGCTAGGCTGTTAAGATCTGACATAAATTGTGCACACTAAACTTTGCCACTCACACGTTTTTGTTTTTATTGAACTAAGACTACAATAATTATTTACAGATGGTGTTGGTTAGTTTTTAAAAATTAATTAAAGTCTGCCTAAACCAAACCATACTAGTTTTGGTATGCTTTGGGTTATCCGACACAATAATGCACACTTTATCATTCATACTTATTTCTTTTTTGTTGAATTAAGAATACATAATAATACACATGATGTTGGTAGGTTTTTTTTAAATTAATTAAGCCCTGCCCAAGCCAAACCATAATAGATAAAAATATTCTTCTATCGCTAAAATATCCCAAATGATTTGTGATTTAATGACTTAGATATTTTATAGATACATATAAGTACGAGTAATGTTTGACTATTATCTATTATGGCTTGGTTTTCGCAGGGTTTAATTGAATTTTAAAAATTAACCAACACGATCTGTAAATTGTAGTCTTAGTTCAATGAAAACAAATACGTATGACTGATAAAGTTTATTTTTCACTATCTATGTGGGATCTTAACAGCCTACCTCCACCCTTCGCCACTGGTAGATGGAAGTAATCACTCATACAGATGGCGAAAATAAATATTTTATTATGTACATATATTTTTAAGGTAATACTATTGACTGAGGATACTTGATTTTAAATGCCGTAATTAATTCGAGAGTCATTACAGAGGATTACCACCAAAAAACACAACGACTATTGCAACACATTCACCGGTTTCCCGGAATATAACTAACTCGATAAGACAGACGAACGCACGTGAGGCAAAAAGAGACTGCTGTGCACATTCTTTTCGATGGCGGCCAAATGAACGGATTCCACTTTCGACTCGTAATCGCATCACGATCATCATCATCAGTAAACAAAGAGGCGGACGATGGCCATGGTTAAATTTTTAATTCGCTTCATTAAAACGCAGTGGACGTCCAGCAATGCGACCGAAGACAATGGAAAGTGATTATTTCTACATGCCGAATCGATTACATTGCGAATTATTCATTTGAATACTGATTAACGCCGAAAGAGAACTATCTGCATTTTAAGTGAACATACTCGTAATTGTTTTTAGTAATCTAATAGTCCGTTTACACCTGCATGGATTTATTGCTGACAGTACGTCAGTGGCGAAGATTGGAGGTAGGCTGTCAAGATAAGATAAGATAAGAACGCCCACGGTGGCCGCGCGGCATAAGCGTTGGACTATAAAGCCGTGGGTCCCAGGTTCGAATCCTGGGTCTGGCAAGTACACATATTGTTTTTCAATTTGTGTGTGTCAGGGTATGGACCTAATAGGTTGAGCAAGTGTCTGACATCCATTTCTCGTAAAAAACAAAATCTGTCAATACAAACCTCCACTCTGTGGAGGCCCATATGATCCTATCAGGATCGGACATGGTCGAAAGAAAAAAAAAAAAAAAGTGCACACTAAATTTTGTCAGTCATACGTATTTGTTTTCATAGAAATAAGACTACAAATTTATTTATAGTGTTAGTTAGTTTTTAAAATTGCATTAAGCCCTGCGAAACCAAGCCATAGTAGATAATAGTAAAAAAATACTCGTATACCTATAAAATATCTAAAATATGCACTTAAATCATACATAACTTTGGATATTCTATAGATAAAATAATATGTTTTATCTATTATAGCTTGGTTTAGGCAGGGCTTAATGAATTAAAAAAAACAAACAACAATATGTGTAATATCCAACGAAAACCAACAAGTATGAATGAAAAAATGTGCACAATTTTGTCGTATCACCTAAAATATACCAAAACTATTATGGTTTGGTTTAGGCAGGGTTTAAAGGATTTTCAAAAACTCTAAATCCGTAAATTATTGTAGTCTTCGTTCAATGAAAAAAAAAGTACGACTTACAAAGTTTAATGTGCACTATTTATGGCGGGTCTTAACAGCCTACCTTCGCTACTGCAGTACCTACGTATTATCATGGACATGACGTATTATCGTGCAATGTTGCATACATGGATCAAAAAAGTACAGCGGCTTCTGAATTTGCACGCGATATATGCGCCTGCGTAGTAGAACGATAATGGTGAACCTGCCGGAAAAATGGGAACTACACCGCGGAGAGCATATTGACGTTTACCAATTTTAATAACCTATCAAATACTACCATACAATGGTAACAACGCGTCTTGCTTAAGCTTGAAGTATGACATTGGCGAGACAATCAGCACTTTTGCGTGTTTAACAGTTATTATCGCGACAGTTTAAAATACTCACTATCGGTGCCAGTAAATCTATGCACGTGTACAGGTTTTATTACGCTTTGCATTTTTTCAGCCAGTTAAATTTCGACGAAGGAAATAATATTCTGTTTTTTTGTTTGTCAACTAAAGCGAACTTTCAAAATGAAAGCTGAATATGAATAGAAAAGACTGTTAATATAAAATATACATATTAAGTAGGTAGTTATCTAACAGATTATGCCAAAATTTAAAATATGAAGCAATTCTGAAGCATCACTTTTATACCAACCAATCCACATAGAAGTCGAGTGTCGAAAACTTTATTTCACGTATGAAAGAGAACTGGCAATAATTCATTTTTGACATTCACTAAATTGAGGAAGGAAATAAGATGAAATTTTCCTATTACGCGGTGTGCGCTTGAATGATCCCGCTGGGAGTAAAGTTACGAAATATTGTTTACAAACTATTCTTCTTCTTTCTTACATTAATTAATACAATGTCCATCCACTAAGATTTGACAGTTAACACAATAAAATTGAAAAAATAATCACAATAGTACGGAATTAAAATAAATGTCGCAAAGTAATGGCGTAACTTACTGATTTAACGTGTATGACACCAAGGCATGAATGTCGCGGTACCATCGTCAAAGAAGAAGAGACTGTATTGTTTTTTTAAACATGTGACAAGTGGGGACGACAAAATGATCCTCCGATAAACTTAGAAGTAGGTAAGTATTAAAATAAAGAAAATGCACATTAAGTTTTGCGTAAAAGATAAATTAAATATATAATGCGAACATAAAGTAGGCTAAGTAAACGCACGGTTCGACTTTCATTCTGTTAAAAAATTACATTCGCAAGAAAGCTCACTCCGCTGAAATTGTCTGTTTACGGATTGTGATTTTTTCCCTCGCGTCTCAGCGTCAAGTTGGCATATTTTCGCACCTGAAAGGTTTCCTTCCGTAAGCTTAGTTTATAACGTGAATGACCTGCGAGGAAAAATACAATAATTGTGTTTGTTTGGTAGGTCGGCGTTTCAATACAACATAATAAATATTATCCAATATACAAGTAGCTTAGTATCTACATATTTGCGTATTAATTGAACAGGAACTTATGTGGAAGAACACAAAGTAGGTATCTCAAGTAGCAAGTACGATAATATATTATTAGATATAACAATTACTGCAAGACCCGTTGCACACAGGACACCTGTGTGGCGCCACCGACGTCCCGTGTGTAACGGGTCTAATACGGCTGGGAAAGAATTCCACTTTATATCATGAAATCTACTTGAACAGACGTGGTGTTTCATGGTGCTGAAGGAATATCGTAGCAACCGTTAACCTATTTGATATTTGTGAAGATTTTTAATAAGTCGAATAATTCTTAATTACTCCAAATACTTTGTAGGTAATTTTGTACTGTATGTACATTTTGGCTCATTGGCCAAAAACTGTAATGCTATAAAATAATGAAGATTTAAATTAGTATTTATTTGATTTATATTGATTACTACCAGTGACGTACCTAGGTAAAGTGCTTTCCTTAAGCATACTTCCTTAAGCATACATGCCACCCCTTTCATTTTTAATTTCGTCTGAAAAATTGTTCATTTATTTTTTAAACAGTCAAATAAGTCAACCAAATATCTTTAAATTGACATACACACTAATACTGTTAGTTAGACAATTTCCACGAAACCTATTCTCAAACTGTTATAGTTTTAGGCAAGTGGAGGTCCGTGGCGGTGATTATTTTAATACCGCGTACATAATCATCATTATGTTATTCTATAATTTACAATAATTATTGCTTTATTTATTTGCATAATAATAATAATAAATATAAATATACAATTACAACGGGTTTAGATGAATAACATAAATTAAATAGTTCATTTCATCATGTAATTAAGTAGGTGGGTATATTATGAATTGTGACAATGATAAAAATATCGGACGTGTATTTTTGACATGATAGCGGTGTGGGGATGGTCCCTACGAACCCTTAGTGCTGGGCCGTAGTGGTATGGCGGGCACGGCGCGGCGGCGTCTTGCAAAACTCAGACGTATAACCGTGTGTATTATGCCCCAAAAAAAGACACTGTCTACGAACATTTCACACACGGTTATACGTTTGAGTTTCGCAAGACGCCGCCGCGCCGCGCCCGCCAAACCACTACGGCCGAGCACTTAAGGTAGAGCCGCCCTTGACTGTAGGTACTTACATGGAAGTGAAGTTTCGGTTGACACCAATGCCATCACCACGTCTGTAAATTTATGCTGAGGTATACAATATCCATTCTTGACTATAGTTCTCCGATTATGAAGAAATAAAAGTACGAGAATGAAGGACTCGCGGCGTTCTAATTTAGTAAAACTTATCACAGTGTAGGTAAAATACCACCTTCCTAGAAAGGGAACATCTATGTTAATCACATCTACATTGTGATGCCTAAGTATGCTAAAAGTGAAAAGAAAAGTGCTAATGAGAAATGCGTTTTTTATTAAATGCGTTTACTCTCACTGTAGTTATCGATTCCAAAAACGGCAGTAAAACACAACTCGCATATAAAATATTGGAAAACTTTCCAAACGACATTTTACTGACAACCCGTCACATTCCGATGTTCCTTCTAATTTACGCGACCAAAGAAAGTAGTTTTAGTTAAGTACTTAATCACTCACGTAGTAACGAAAAAAATCAAGGAGGATGCGATACGATCAATAAAGGTGGTACGTTATACTTTTACGTTCAATAATATTATTATTTGTTTCTGTTTTTTTATTAAACACCACAACAGGCTGTGAAACCCAATAATAGTGGTAAAACTCCCAGGCTTGAGGAATTTATATATTAGATTATGTAATTGACCTCACCGGGATCGAACCCAGAACTCCGGGATGGAAGGCCAGCGCATTACGCACTGCACCACGAGAGCCTACGAAATACCTACAATTTCCGTTCCAAACGAAAAGTTTGAATTTTAACTCTACACCAGGGATTAAAATGCCTGATTAAATCCGTGATACTGGTATTGAATAAAAATATTTTTTAATATATTTGGATAGTACTTACTTAGTTAATGTTATAAATTTATTCTTAAAAACAAAAAACGTAAAAAATACATTTTGAAACATTTTTATAATTGAGCAAGTTTCATGCTTATAGTTATTTAAATAAAAGGTAAAGTTGGAGTAATCTCCAAGCATATTTCATTCTAAATGATTTTTGGAAACAATAATCTTCAAGTTATAGTACAATATTCGTATTACTATGATGAAATAGCATGTCTACTTAATGTTACAAAAAAAACTACTACAGCCAATCAATGAATCCATTCTATACACAAGACGGCTATCGGCGGCGTTTATCATATTTATATATTGAGGTAAGTACCTATTATAATTGTTACAATAAGTTAGCCGACCAACTGTCAAACTATCACTCTAAACGTTAACACAGCCAAAAGAAGGACTGTTAAAACATAGCATTTTTGACAGTTTAGAGTGTTTAGACGGTTAACTTATTATAACAAGTAACCTCCTCAACACATAAATATGATAAACTACCCTCGATAGCCGCCTTGTGTATAGAATAGACCCACAGGAGTGGATTTAGCCATTCGGGAAGCCTACTCGCAGCACCAATTGTGTCCCCAAATAAAATATACCTACATTTTTATTATACCTAAACAAAATTTCATTACCCACCTAAAAATAGCTCGAAAACCTGCATGTTATAATTATTAATTTCTTATTAATTTTACACTCAAAAGACTGATACGTGTAGGTATATATATTATAAAACCGACATCGAGTGAATTAATTCATTTCTTTTCTCCAATTCCACAACTAATGTATCACATATGAAGAGACCTACGTAGGGGCTTGTCACAGACCGCGTTGATTGTTTTCACAATACATATATTTTTGTTTCATTTTAAAAACGGTTCTAAAGTATTCATTATCATAGGTCATAGAATATATTTTTACGATGTGTTGTTTGTCTTTTGAATAATGCATTTAAAAATCTTTTCGTAATTCGACAATAATAATGTTTTGAAAGACAATAGTAATTTACAGTTTCATGAGAAGCAATTTATTTGTAATAAATAGTTACATAATATTGTAAAAACAGTAACTAAGTATGTTTTAAGTATTAAAAAACTGACAAGGATTTGCCTATTTTTACCTAGCGTGTGGATATTTTAAAATTTGAGATCAGTATACTAGTAAGCCCGTCCCTGATTACAACTAACTCGTAACATCATAAAATTTAATTAATTTGGTTATGATTTATAAATGAATGTATTCAGTGATTCCTGAAATTAAACCTTCTATTGAATCCCGGAATATCGGGAGACATTGATCGAACGGGATTCCGGAATTGCTAACCCTACATCCCACAAATTTGGTAAGTGACTAAACATATTTTCAACAGGATTTCAATGTATTCAACTCATTGGTTCATCCCCTATTCAGGAGGGGTGAGAGAGGCTACATTTCTTTAGAAAGGAAAACATCGCTAACACGGATTTCTTGAATTCAAAAAAAAAATATGCTCAGGTATCGATTGGAAAAATGAAATTTGTACTTTACTTACACGATCAGCGGGTATCGTCAAATGACGTGTCCAAGTAAATACATCCTTACTAGTTTTATTACCTATTAAGATGACAATGAATCAAACGACACTAAAGAAACGAGGCACAGCATACAATATAAAAATAATGTTCCTTCGATGAAGTTAATAAAAATGTTTACCTCTTGGAGAGTTAATGAAGTGAGCAGGTAGGTATATACTAAAAAGATTTCGTTTGGTCGACGAAGACTTGGCCGGCAGAGAAAGTAGCTCGTAAATTTCGCTCGATTTGTATGCAGTATGCAGCTGCTAACACCGATGCACTAGCAATCGAGAATGTATTGGAATGCCCCAATCAAAAAGTGCAAGCATAAAAATTCCAAAGTTTTTTTTTAATTGCGATCTATCACGCGCGCCCCGTTTTTGGTTTATCGGCCGCGGTCACGTGATCCCCGTACAGAGAACACGTAAAAGTTATTAACTGCACTTCGGTATCGACGGCTGTGAAGTAATAATAAACAACTAATTATTCAGTTTTGCTCGCGCATCATTGAATAAACATAGCGTGAAGCAGAGAAAGGTTAAAGAAATTAACAGGAGAACATTAGATTACTCTGTTTACTTTCATTGGTGTATTTACAGCTGGCATGGCCAACAGGTCGATCCCGATTTTTGGTGGAAGGCGGCCGCATCGCTATTTTACGCCATCACATAATATAATATGCGAACAACTTTTCAAAATTTAGATAAATTGAACGATTTAAAACTGCACCGAGGAAATGAGACAATAACAGTAAAATGGCTTTGAATAAAAGCAATATTTAATGCATATCAACAATTTCCAACAAAAAACGTTATCACTTTTCAAATGCTTAAATATGGATAAACATTTACAAAATCAATATTAAGATTAAATAAATAGAGCTTGCTCATCTCAAAACACATACTCACTAAAGTAACTCCATGCACATACAACGTTTGCTCATTTAAATGCTCGCATCTCGGACTTTTTAAAAGACTTAAAATAACACAATATGTAGTAGGTACTGGTAGGTATAAAGTGATCCTTTGCCCTATTATTTTGTTGTGCGAATTTTATAGATAGATCACGATCATATATAAACCAGAAAATCTACACAATAACAAACAAGTTGGTCACCCGTGGGCCGTGGTGTACAGTATACACCATTATAACTTAACACCAAAGTGAACACATTTTCCAGAATAGGTCAATGGAAAAAATGTGTTATAATTTCAATAATGGTCGAGCTAATTTTATTATTGTCTTTTTAGACGCGTTAGCAGCATGTAACAATAACGACGTATACAAATTAAAATCAAAATTGACCGTTATTTTATTACAGCGGAAGTAAAATTCAATTTTTTTGTCAGTTTATAATTTGTACGAGCGGACTCGGGCAGAATAAGGAAATATATAGGACATATGATAATATGGTGCCCATTTATTATTCGAACGTTTTGTCCATTTAACACGTCGATTATTAGAGTTGCTACTTCATAACTTTGCACTCCGGCTCTAGGATGAAAATGATGTAATATATTCTAAAAACATTTTTTTACATAAGTATACATACATATTTATTTTCTTATTAAGTACCACTAAGTACCTACACGAGGTAATCAGGCAAAGAGGCGTATTAGTGTAGTAAACAATGCAAAGTAATAAAACGTATACTCTACTTGGTTTATTTATCACATGTCTATCTAAAATGCCACTGTTAAATAAGTATCTTCATATTACTATATGACTATGAGATAGGTACCTACCAATAGCACCCTCTACACCAGTGATGGCGAACCTTTTTACACACGCGTGCCAAAATTTCCCAAATAATATTTTTGACTGTCTGGCGGGCGTGCCAAGCTATTTTTCATGACGAAAAAAAAGTTTTTTTTAAAGTTTTCTAAAATAAATACTTACTTTTTACAAATGATATTTACATATCTCAAAAAATACAATCGACTTCTTGATATTCTATCTTTTATCGTATTTCTAGCCGAAGGTATATCTTTTATTCTTTGAATATTTTGTTCCTTATTTTCAAAATCTTCATAGAGATCATGGAAGCATTTAAACCCCTCTTCTTTCATATCATATTCTCCATCACTGACCGGTCTTCCATTTGATGCAAAATAACAAGCAGTTATTATATTTGAATGACTGCCAATAATTAGGTTTGTTGATTGAAAATTTTTATTTTTTATTGTCCGATCCTAAGGACCTATGCCATTGTATATTTTTACATTAAACGTAATGAATGATTATTCTTGAAAAGGATTTGCCTGCTATTTTTTATACAATACGTTTTATCATGTACTTATGCACGAATTTCGTCGTTTCCTCCTTTGTAGTTACATCCCATAGTTAGTAATGTTTCGGAATGTTAATGTTAACCGAGTTAAACTAGGATTAATAATTACATATTTCAATTCAAAAATAATTATATTTATTGATACAAAAATGACTGGATCGGTAAAAACGAATCCATAATTAGTATACCATCACGATTATAAATCATTTTACGATTATAAGACAATGCCTGCGAAGAAGATTATTATGAAATATTTATTTTATAATGTCAATGTGACCATCAAACAAAATTGCATCATACAGTTATATACACTATTGTGCTAACCATAAAACTTCGATAAAAAAAATACTAAGTTGCTATGGAGAAAAAATAATACCTATTAAGTATAAACTTGTGCAAAAAACCACAAAGATGACGATTGCACGACGTCATAAAAGATTGTGTCGTTTTCAGACACTATTTTAAAAGAGTTTTTAGTAATTTTAATGCGATTGAAATACTTGCTGAATTTTTTTCCGAAACAATCACACGAAACGATTCACAAACGGTAGATAAGCAAAACCGAATGGAGTTTTCATCGACCCGCTCTATGCCGAAGCCATGATTAAATACGATTTTTTTTTATATCTACTTAAGTACTTACCTAAAATTAATCTGAGTTTCATTTATTTGAAACCGATGATGATATTTAATTTGAAAATTAGAAGAATGCCTATAAGATAAATAAGTAAGTAAATAAATACCCACCATTATCAAGTAGGTACCTAGCGCCTCGGAAGAAAATCATTGTTTTCAAATAAAATCACTGATAGTAGGTATGTATTACTTATAATATATATTTTTTTATTCGTACTTACATATTATTATAGGTTCGGCAAAGAGTTCGTTGATGAAAATTCCAGTCGGCTTGAATGCTTATCGGCCACTGTTCTTTCATACAAATAACCGGATGGGTACATTATTTGCATATTATTGTGGGCAAATGCGGTTCCAACATAGATATAGGCGATAAAAATATAGGTATTTTCTATCCCCATTATACTTATATTTTCATGAGTTTTCCTTTCTAAATGTTGTAAGTGACAAGATGCGCATATTGAATTTGAATTTGTGTATTTAATACGACGTGAGAACGTGAGTATTGTGTGGCTCTTACATAATATGAAAATCCAAAATGTGGCTCTCGTTGACCTCATATATGCCCCCCCACCCCCCAACTCTGGCAAATTTTGTAAAATATTATATAAATAATAAATATCGTCATATATCGATGGGGAAGGGTGGAGGTAGGCTGTTCAGATCCGACATAAACAGTGCATACTAAAATTTGTCAGTCAAACGTATGTGTTTACGTTGAACTCTAGGGCTACAAGCTACAGTAATAGTATGTAGATTGTGTTGGTTAGTTTTTAAAATTTAATTAAACCCCGCCTAATTCAAGCCATAGAAGATAATAGTCAAAATTTTTCGTTTACATATAAAATATTTAAAATTATGCCATTAAACCATACATACATTTATATATTTTATAGATAGAAGATTTTTTTTATTGATTATGGTTTGGTTTGCAGGGCTCAATTAATTTAAAAAAATCTAACCAACATCATCAGGTGTAATAATATGTATTCTTAGTTCAACGAAAACAAATAAGTACGACTGAAAAACTGTACACTATTTTTGTCGGATCGCCCATGACATCCCTAAGCTATTATGGTTTGGTTAAGTAGGGTTTAATTGAATTTTAAAAACTAACCTAGTAACATGGGCAAATTATATTCTTAGTTAAATGTAAAAACAAATAAGTATGATTTGACAAGTTTAGTGTGCACTATTTATGGCTAATCTTAACAGCCTACCTCCACCCTTCGCCACTGAGTAATATATTATTTTAACAGTTATTTGATTTGAAAACAATGATTATCTTCCGAGGCGACTATGTACTTGATAATATTAACGGTGGGTATTTACTTATTTATCTTATAGTCACTATTCTAATCTTGCTCATCACAAGTGGCCATTCGATATAATTAGCATGCTATTGAAATGTAGTAATTAAATAATAATTTAAAAAAAGAAATGAAAATATAATTAATATTAAATTCTACAGGTTTTTTAAAAAGGTTTGTCGATAGCTATTTCGGTTGTAACACCATTATCAAGACTAGTCTTGACATTAGTCTTGATAATGGTGTTACAACCGAAATAGCTATCGACAAACCTTTTTAAAAAACCTGTAGAATTTAATATTAATTATATTTTCATTTCTTTTAAAATGGAATTCTACCAAGTAAATGCTTAATAAAAATTAATAATTAAAAAGTCCGCAGCGAATGGACCCAGTCTACCTCCACCACTCGCCATTGTAATAATATAGGATAGTGTTAAAAAATACGAACACCAGTATTTATTTTTCAATCAACACGACATGTCTTGTATGTAATTTATAAATGCATAATCCAAGCGAACTCTCAGTATAGGTTTTAAAAAATTGAAATAGCTAAAAAATCTATTTGAAAAAAAACTATCAAATATTTATGCAGTATTGCACTCTGGCGCGACCTTCCGAAGGTCGAAAGTCGAATTGTTTATCGCTCCGTAGGTGAAGCGTTTTAAATAATGGTTTATTTGGACAAAAAAAAAGAGTACAGAAATCGTGTTTTTGTAAAAATAAACATACCTACTCTTAATGTTTACGACATGTGGGTCTATTCTATACTTATCGAACACTAAATTGATAAATAGTATCAAACTTAGGGTAGGTTTGTATCAAAATATTAGCACTTATTGTAACAATTACACGAAGCCGGTTTTTATTGTTGCAATAAGTGCGATATTTTAACAGCAGCAAGATAGGTGCTGTTAAAATATGTGCTAATATTTTGATACAAACCTACCCTAAGTTTGATAATATTTTTCACTTTATCACTTTAGCGGTCGATAAGCATAGAATAGACCCACTGATCGAAGTTTGTGAGTATGCACTGAACGTGTGTAGCGAAAGGTGGAATGCACTTATCTGATTTGCGAAAGTAAGCCGTATGGTCGATTTTAATTTAATGGTCAATAAAAATAACTCTGAATTAGATTTCGTTTCAAAAACAGCTGCATGGCTTTTGAAAAAATACTAAGTCAATCAGCAGCTTTATTGATAATAATTATTATTAAATTTGTATGCTAACTTATAATTGTATATCGAAACACCAATGATAAATACTTTGAAAGTCATTTACAACCGCCGCATGTCTAGGATAGTCTAGTCTAGGAGTAATAATGAATGACAACCGCTATAATAACTATTGATAATATAATATACCATTAAATTTTAAATATTAACTGCTAAAATACAGATCATTTGAAAGAATTTTAAGATAAGTAACATATTATTTAAGAAAAGTCTAACCACTGTGTGCTACTAGTGCTAACGTATGCATGAGAAACAGGGGCCCTTTAATCAACATCTTCGTACCTTCTAGATATAATTAGCATAGACGGCAATTAATACTGTTCATAACGTTGTTTAAGTATAATACCCCGTTTACACGAGCATGGATTTACTGTTAACAGTAAGTATTATCGCGGCCATAACAAGAAAATGTATGGGTAAATAGGTATTATCCTGCATTAGCAAGCTTGCATGCATGAATCAAAATATTTTGGAAGCTTCTGAATTGTCATGCGACAGTAGGGATTTTTTCGATCTGCAGTTATTGCCACGATACTTTAAAATATGCACTATTGCTGCCAGTAAATCCATGCACTATTACACACAGGCGCTATTACTATTACAGAAGTACCTAAACATGCACGGTAAAAATACCCAACGTGAGGTCTTCCCAGTGACGTCCCTAGACAAAATGCCGCCCCTAGGCAGCGCTAAAATGCCGCCTCATTTTTTATACAGTATTTTTTATCATCTTTTCATGACTAAGATATTTAAGAAATGTGTTGTATGGATACATTACTAACAAAATATTATATACCACTAAATCTAATACCATTAAATGCCATCTCTGCTTCAATAGACAGTATTGCGAGTCCACGGTTTCCAATACATTTAAAAATAAACCTGAAAACTTCCAAAACTCAGGAGTGACTAGCAAAAATAATTGAATAAATTTTAAATTAGGTAGGTATGTAGTATTTACCTTCCCATAACTCGCATATCTGCACGTGTAATTGGTGGTCATCAAGGATGTGACGTCCAAGTAGGTACAACGGAAGTAAGCTAGACATCGCGAACCCGACAAAAAAATACTTAAACTTTGTACATATGTTAATTATTAATAAATTTTGTTTCCAACCAGTGAGTTGATTTTTTAATGGAACGATATTTCGGTTATTACTAAGTTTAGGTAGCTATTTCTAATAATATACCTAAGAATGATTCTTCTCGATTTGCCGCCCTTAGAGGAACTGCCGCCCCCAAGCGACGCTCAATCTGCCTACCCCCACGGGACGTCACCGGGTCTTCCTAGGTTTGGTGGTTAACCATTCGCTAAAACCCGCTAAACCGAGATCCAAATAGGTACAAGCGATGATTCAAGAAATGTATTGTACTCAATCAGTTAGATTCGAACCCACTGAATATTCGTGCAACTTTACTAGTATACACTGCTCAACGATGGACACCAAACATGAAAGTACCTATCTCGTATTTACGTACTTACAAGATGGCGATGTTGCGATGCATCATATTTAGCAAAATAGTAATGCATCCGCGATGATGATTGAGTTATTTATAAAAACAGCAATGACATGTCAAATACAGCGCGAGTAGGTACAATTTTGAGCGATTACAATAATTATTTTAGTCATAGACGCAGGCATTCTGGCATTTCCAAATGTATAAACGGATGTTTATTTACATCACAATAAATTGTTTCAGCAATGCCAATTGCCAATAATTAAATAATAATATGAATGCAGCGGTACTACTGCATTGTGTTTCTAGTATCATAAATTGGGAAGCAATAATTTCGACATTGTTTTGAATTTATTTTAAGAACCGAGCATTTCTGCAGGTAGGTAAAAAGATATTTTATATTATGTACAATATCGACAATTTGACTGTGACAATTTCGGGTTAAATAGTTCTTTATTTTTAATAATTTTAAGTTCCTATATCCCAAAAAACAATTTAAGTACCTACGTATCAATCACATAGTTGAAAACGGCCCCATATCCTGCAGATTGATGCAATATTACGCACCAAATGTATTACAATTATTTAGTTCATTATTATCTTACACAACAATGTATCCTTTCAACAGAAGATAAAATAGATTGAAACAGCATTGACCTTCTCAAGTTCATATTACTAGGGCCCGGATTTATATGCTAGTGCATGTTTTGTTAGGGTGTATGCACAGCTATGAGAGTTGCACAGAAATCTGTTTTGAAAGACACAGAATCCAAAAATAAAATTTTATTGTGCATATAAATGCATATTTGAGACGTTAGAGCATATTTGAGACAATAGTGCATATTTCATAAATAAATGCATATTTTAGAGCTTTTGAATTTATAATTTTAGTTTTTTTTAAATTATTTTATCGAAATATAACTAAGTTAGGGAGGAAGATAGTTTAGCTGCACTTGCATTTTTAATGCCATCTCCGAGCTGTGGATTTATCAGTGGAAAAAGTGAAGTCAACTCGGGCACCATTATTTAAAGTTTGCCCAAGTGGACGTTGAGAGGTAGTTTTCCGCATATAAACAAAATACTGACAGATACCTATAAAAATTTAATGCCAGAGCATAATATTGAAAAAAATAATGTATTTTTTTTCGGGCAAAAAACAGAAAATAGTATTTAGGAATAGTTAAGTTTGTCGTTTTTGTTTTTTAAGTTATGTTTGGTTTACATTGCATTTATTATTCAATTATTTGTAGGTACTTGTGAAAAAACTATTTTGAAAATTGTAATTGATTAACTTTATATTCTTTGTTCTGATATCGTATTATGTTGAAAAATTATTAACTACCTAGTTAATCGATTTTTTGTCGGTAATATTGGGTAAAGTGGGTATTTTCAATTATTTCTCACAAAAAATGACAATTTTTAACTGCATATTTCTTCGGTTTTAGTGCATATTTTATTGATTTTAACTGCATACGTGCATGCATATAACCATGTCTTTTGTTGCATACAAATCCGGGCCCTACATATTACTACTAATTAACCTACTATTTTGTATCAAACATTGTATTCTCAATGCGTCATTATGTGTACCTTACGAGTTTAGATTATCTCTATTGTTTGATAGAATTGGCTTTAATAAACAAAAAGCATTGATGAGAAACGAGGTATCATTTCAGTTGAAGAAGGATGTCGAATGAAAATCAGAACATCGGTTTAGATATTATATATGCTACTGAGATACTCGGGCCCAAGGAACTTTGCGGGGAATGGCAGGAAATTGGACAGAATCTCGAATCGAAGGGTAGGTGATAGACAACCGGCACTTTATTTTCATACAAAAACATTTATTTCAGTACTAATTAATTACGCATTTGACAAAGCACATTCCTATGATAACTATATACGTAATATACGCGGTTATGGAATAGATGTTTTTCCTATTGAAAGGGGTTCGAGATAAAACATTATCTCGTATTGAAAAAAAACAAGTCTAGATAAATTACGTTTTGAATGGAATGCCTGTTCGTATTCGCAAGGTTGCAAACAATTCGCAAACAATCTTGCTAAAAACGCGGCAATTTCAAATAAAATCAAACCGGCTCTGCTTTGGTACACTCGATCACAATTACAAAAATACATCGATTCATACATCAACACTACTGGTCATATTATTATCAATGGATATTGGATATTTATCGTCGGTGTAATGTAAAAAGGGCAAATTAACCAAAATGCTATTTTACAGGAGGAGGGTTTTTAACATTTGACATTTATTTATTAATTACCTGTCGATGATTATAAATTTATATGAATACTGTCTTTACAATAGGCATTATAATATAATAATTTAAAAGCCCTAATATGTCACATTCGCTTTTTATGCATAATACTAAATGGATATTCGCCCTTACAATTATCATTTTTAAGTACTTTCCTGTGGAGATAAAAATTCACCGTTTTTACACAACAAAGCTAGTGAGGTACATATTGTTTTTTCATTAAAATCTCGATTTCGCCAAAATGGTTGATTCGCACTTTTTTACAAAACACCGACGATATCAAAAATAAGTTTGCCCAGATATTAGCCTCAGTTAAATTTGTTAATATATAAATACATGTTATGTTGGGTGGGTGAAACTGTCTATTAGGTATATGGGATCGACGTGCTGGACCTTTTCAAAAAGGATGCCAGAACGCAGGAATATTTGAAATGAAGATATTGTGAAACTATTCGGAACTGTGTGTAAATTTGCAATGTACGAGGGTGGGTCAATAAGTCCTTAGAAAAGCCGACAGGTGGCGCGACTAGTACTGTAAGCGGTTTGTTTTCATGCAGCGGCACTACCGATTCAGTATGCTGCGAAATTTCAATCAGATTGGTCGGGTTGTTGTTTTTTATTTTCGTACATTTAAAAAAAAAATTGCTTGTTTACAAAAATGGAGAAAATTGAGTTTAGAGCTGTTATTAAACATTTTAATATAAAAGGGTTAACAGTAAAGGAAATAAAAAATGAGTTGGATTTAGTTCAAGGCATATCTGCTCCTTCACTTGCAACTATTTATAACTGGTTAAATGAATTTAAACGTGGTCGTACATCAACAAAGGATGAACCACGCTCAGGACGTCCTGTAGAGGTGACTACACCAGAAATGATCAATAAAATCCACGATATGGTGTTAAGTGACCGAAAATTAAAGTTGAGTGAGATAATTGAGGTTACAGGGATCTCAAAAGGTAGCGTCATTTCTATTTTACATGACAAATTGGGCATGAAAAAAGTTTCTGCAAGATGGGTGCCGCGTTTGCTCACAGTCGACAATAAACGCAATAGGGTGGTGGCCTCTAAAGCCCTGTTGTCGCTCATGCAACGCAATCCGGATGAATTTTTTCGTCGCTTTGTGACTGTAGATGAAACATGGATACACCACTATACTCCCGAGACGAAAGAACAGTCAAAGCAGTGGATTGCGAAAGGCGAACCATGTCCAAAGAAGGCGAAAACCGTAAAATCAGCTGGTAAGGTTATGGCTACTGTATTTTGGGATGCACGTGGAATTATTTTCGTTGACTATTTGGAAAAAGGAAAAACAATAACAGGGGATTATTATGCATCTTTATTGGACCAGCTAAAAAACGAAATTGAAGAAAAACGGCCTCATTTAAACAGGAAAAAAATCCTCTTTCATCAGGACAATGCCCGTGTTCACACATGTTTACGATCAATGGCTAAAATTGAAGAATTGAAGTTCGAATTGGTCGACCACCCACCGTATTCGCCAGATTTAGCCCCCAGTGACTTTTTCCTTTTCCTAAACTTAAAAAAATGGCTAAGTGGACAACGTTTTTTTTCAAATGAAGAAGTCATCGATCGGACAAATGCTTATTTTGAGGACCTTCCGAAAACTTATTTTTCTGACGGTTTAAAAAAAATTGAGAAACGTCTAACCAAGTGTATTGAGCTCCAAGGAGATTATGTTGAGAAATAAAAAAAAATTACAAAAATAAAAACTGTTTTAATGCTTTTTTCTAAGGAATTATTGACCCACCCTCGTACCTAGCCATTAACGCATGTAATGTGGTTCCACTATCATCCCACGTCAAAAGTATACAAGTATTACGACTTCAACCATCACCAATTCTCTTTAAAATACAGGAGCATACTAATAGGTTTCGGGATATCTAATACTAATTCGTCGGATTAAACATCGATTGGGATATGACAATGTATGAAGCTTGCATCATCAGACAGAGTAGTGGAGAAAGCCAAATCTATGATTGGGTCGTAGGCCTGATGTTGAATTAGACGGGTACTTTCAAATTTCACCAACGGTAGTTGAGGTAAAGTTCTCGGTCAGCAATAAGTACTCAGTATATGAATCCTTAAAGCATCGATAAATTGAATATACCTACATCCTGCCTACATGGTTCGTAATGGCTACTTTATTTGTATCGTTGCAACTACTTAGACGTCATATCAATAGCGCGAAACTAATTAGCGTCGAATGCATCACATCAGCTATCGAAATGACATTCCTCGCTAATTGCTTCGGCCATTCGATCGAGGACGTCGAAATGCAATACTCAGATGGCCAAGTAAGCGATTTTATTAAAAACATTCTGAGGTATTATTGTCAGTGGCCGTGTAAAAGTTTCCGTTAACCTTCATAACCTAATTGCCATAAAATATTTTCGCTCGTAAGTTATAAATAACCAAAGACTTTCATCTATAACAATATTACGATTGTTCATGGCTATATTCTGCGAAATAAGTAGGTAAGTAGGCGTACCAACTTGATCAATAAATTTTTGAATTCTTCATTATCGACGCACAGCTTGAAACTAAAAATTTCGGAAATAAGTACATAGTATGTACAGATAAGCAAGTTCCAGTTTGACGCAAGTGCAATTTTTGTATTCAACAAACAATGAAAGGAATACTTACTAGAGGTTGTATGAAAAATAGTGGTAGGTATTATTTGCTATCAATTTCATATTGAAGTTTAATTTCAAATCTATATGTAAGTATAGAAAAAGGATTTCTGCACATCTTATACAGTGCTATAAACTAGGTATATGGATATTATTAACGTGAATGTTTGTTTTGCGAGTAGAAACGAAACGAATGGATTTAATCGTGGTATCGTGCAAAAGGATTCTGAAAAAAATGGGCGAGTTAAGGCTACTGACTGTCTATATTCAGTATTAAATGAAAACTATTTAAATTAAAACTTATATTCTTGCTACGTCGAATTATTTAAGATTAAAAAAAATATATATTAACGACTACACATAATATTTTTTTTTTAAATCTGGGAGGCCTTCTTGTGAACTCATGGCCCTAATGCCCCTAATCCTACGCCAACTCAGAGAACCAGTAAAATCACCCCTGAAAATATTGAGTAAAGACAAATAAGATAAGAAACGACACAGTGAGTATTTCACAAAGAATGAAAAAGCAGCTACCTATTATACATTATAATTATATTATATTGGAGCGAAGCGACGTAAAAAATACCACCCCGTGTAACTTATTGTACAGGGAGAAAGAGGTGCGAGCAGAAAACGAACATTATGGCAGATGAATCTAAGGGCTAGCTTTGTTCAGAGAATAACTTCGTTGTTCCGGTCTGTGGTCTCAAAGATGAAGATCGTTTTGATGGATGCCTTCCTTCGTAGAGGAGATGGAAAGTAGAAGACCTATCCATGAAAGGTAATTAACTATTCAATTCAATTCAATTCATTTATTTTACATATTGTGGACATTACAAATTATAAGTTTAAGACGTTCACAACATGACATTTAGAAACAACGAAATATCATTAAAACAGTATTAAGTAGGTACATAATAATTATATAATCGGTGTAAAATTCTGATGATTTTATTTATTAAATAAAACAAAACATTGTGGACATAACAAATCTAAATTCAAGACGTATCTACACAGCATGAGATTTACATTATAACAAGATATTAACCTCACAAGAGAGAAGAGAATACTTATATAAAAAAATAATAATAAAAAATAAAATTAAAATAAAAAGATACTTAGGTAGGTATATGTACTTACTTACAATTTTATAAATAAATAATTACAAGATAAAAAGAACTTTTTATATACAACGTTTTTAAATTTTCTGTTGAATCATTATACACTTGACTTGACTAGCTTAAACGATCAAAAAAAATTGATTACTTGATAGAAATACTGAATAATGAAATGTCATTTCATATTGATTTCCATAGTAACGCACGTATATATTATTTATAATAATTTAGTTGCTAGGACCCCCTGGCAACCAATAATGGTATCGAAATAACTTTTCATACAAAAGAAAATTAACTAAAAATGAATTTAATTCTACTTAAAGATGGCTAAAAGTATTTTTAAAAAAAATGCATTGGCATCGTGTTCTGATATATTCTAAAAGTTTCAAATGTCTAGCTAGTCGGGAAGTTAGTTAAAAATCGATTGCAAGATTTGTACCGGACAAACAACCACCGGACAAATAAGAATAACTAAGAAAAACGTTGTAAAATAAAATCTCGAATATAAAATACATAACACGTCACCGAAAATACTACGTCTTTGGGGATCGCATTGACTAGTCTTTCACCTCTCGCTAATGGTGCCTGATAGGCTTGACACGAAGAAACGGTTCCGATCCAGGATAAATCATGGCTGCGACTACGTAGGTAATTGACAGGCGCATGTAAATTTAATTAAGGCACCAGGATTTGAAACCATCCCTCGCGATAACAGGCAAAAGTGTTTCAAGAGCAGAAGAGACCTACGAGATTCAAGAGAGTGAAAAGTGAGCATGGATTGTAGAAAGGCAGTCGGAAAATAATCATCAAAGTGATATCGAGCGTCATACGATGCTTTCCTTGTTCAAGTAGATTAATCGTCATATCACTGATATGATGACTTCTGACACAGCATTGCAATACAAGGACTTGACACCTGCAGAGAGGCAACATATAAAGTGCGTACTGACAATGGAAGATTTGCTATATTCAGCCACCTCATGATTTCGTCTGTCTTTCGTTATTAATGAGGGTCACTGATCGCGTTTGAATTTTCTCCTGCCCCCACAATATCAATTAATTGGGCGCAGACGTTTCGCAGATCTCCGATAGATGATTATTGACTGCCAATCAACGCAAAACCTGTGGATTCATTACAACGTCAAACGCAATTAGCGCCAGTGGCGTGTGAAATTTTCGTGAATTAAATAAATTCAACGATTTCACTTTGTGTTGAATGAGTAACTACATAGTAAACAAGTATTTAAACTGAATTTGGCATTGATAAATTAATAATATATCTCTACAGTTAGTTATGTATAAAGAAGAATGCAAAAAGGCTTATTAAAAATGCATGTTGTGTTTTCAGTGTGTATTTGATCCAGTGGAGGAGGGACTAGTGAGTTGGACGAATGGCTTACAACCATTAAAAAAAATGTTAATAAAATATTATATAGGTTATATAATTTCATATAATATAACATAGTCTGCTTAAGCCCAATTAAAGCTTGTGCCCAATAGTAAAATGACCTAACGCACACAAGACCAACACAATACTGTCCATTTGAGTAATACTGTGCTGTACTGCCAACAAAGTTATCCGCGCCGCGGCGTGTTTGTTGCATATGGTAAAATCATCGCTATTTTGTAAGGACGTTTAATTATGAATATGATACTTTTTTATACGACTTTAAAGATGTTAGAATATAAAAATAACATGTTTTTGTACGTATGATTAATATTGACTGTACTTATTTTTTGTTTGGTTATAACTAGGGATTCCAATTCCGGGATCCCGAGCTATTTTCAATACATATGAATCCCGGGATTGATAAAAATAATCCCGAAACTTTCGGGATTGATTTTTTTATCAATTTTTATATAAAATTAAATAAAAACGAAAATATAACAGAAAAAAATACTTTTAATAACAAATAACTACATTAGAAATAAACTGAGTTTGAACGAAGTTTGATTTATACCCGTGTAAGTTGCCGATTTATTTTAATTTTTCACATAAATTAATAAAAATGAGAAAGATTGGAAAAAAACAATGCTTCGCACTATTAATAAAGTAATTCCACCATGATCTCATACGTTTTACGGCAATTTCATATTTGGCTGACTAATTAGATTTATGAAGCGGAAAGGCCATAAGTACACCATGATTTGCTTTACTATTTTAAATCTCGCTAACCCATTCATTAAGTCTTTACTATTAGAAACAGCAAGCTCATATTAAATTCACATTATTATTTATATTACAATATTATTTACTCCATTAAACTTATGTATTTCCAAGATTGAACGTATACAATATTAACAATAAATGTCTTAAATAGTATAAATTATACTAGATTTATTTTCGATCGATTTTATCAATGTTATTTGTAAATATAATTTTTTTATATTAACAATGGAAAAAATGCCAATCCCGGGATTGTCATTTGTAATCCCGAAATCCCGGGATCAGAATTTTGGCTCGGGATTGGATTCCCTAGTTATAACATGGACCAAAATTTCATTTCGTCCACTAATTTAATGTGTTTTTTTAATGGATTGATCGTTAAAGACATCTAAAGACCGGTCTTTACTGATCAGTGATCACAATTTTATTACGATTTACGTTTCAGATAATTGAAAGATGCGTTCAGGATGAAATATTGCGACGCTGTGCCAAATCGGTAGTAATAATTTGAACGTGTGAGAGTTTATTAAAATTTTGAGTTGTTATTACACTGATCATCTGTGTGCGCCTTACTTAGGTATGTTATAAATTAAAACGAAAAAAGTCATTCGCAAACAACAAAGACCAAATCGAATCAATTATTAAATGCGTTTTAAATATTTCGCAGCACTACTTACTGACCATTGTTTGACACTGGTCTTACGGTAATCACAGCGTGCCTTCTGATACTATAGAGACGACATTAAAAACACGTCCGCAAACACTTGGGAACAAATTCTCGTTTTTTTTATAAATCTCATGTTATTTGTCGCGCTCAAAACGACGATTCGGAAAATCCGATCAATACGTATAACCTGTTGGTTTCATAGACTGTTACCATGACCCCGGGCCAGTGCGTACTCCACGTTGCACACCATTGACAAGAGTTGAAATATTATGCATATCGAGATACGATCACAGTTCACAAGTAATAAAAATATGCCAACAGACGAACACTTAGAGGCTGTGCCCACGTTAAATTCCAGATTAAATAACGTAATAATAATGAATCTCGGCAATGAAATCGATCTTCCTAAAATGGCACCGGCCTTGGAATGTAAAATCAAAAACCAATCGTCAGATTTTAAGTCAAATCGTAGGTGGAAGCAGGCAGGCTCGATTCCAAAACAAAATACTTAGCGCCGAATTAAGTGTTGTATACAGTATGTAAGATGCTTAATCTCTTTACCTATAGGTATCGTATGCCATGTCACAATGACGACGACTGTCTGCTGGACGGAAGTAAACGAAAAATTCACCACTTACCACTTGGGAAATGCTGGATTTAAGTGTACCTTTTATAAGTTTCAATTATAATTAATGTACTTACACAGCAAACTAAAATTAGCTACACTGGTGGATTTTTATTTCTATCCACTGAGTAATCCCGTATCCGGAAATTTGTAAGTGAACAGTTCACCGCAGGACACTTATTCGTACGCCGCAGTACGTGAAACATGAGTTCGTGTAACATTTTTTAATCAAATGACGAGTTCTTCGTTGAACATTTCACCGTGGAGTATATTGTACGTATGCTACAACATGCGGCGAATTTTATGAGATTTCTTTACTAGGTTAGGTTAGGTTAGGGTTAATCTAATTGTAACAGTACTATTTGCAAACTATCACCGCATTTTGTAAGAACGTACATATGTATTCCACGGTGAAATGTTCAACGAAGAACTCGTCATTTGATAAAATGTTATACGAACTCATGTTTCACGTACTGCGGCGCATGAATAAGTGTCCCACGATGAACTGCATACGTACAACTTACATGTAACCGAGTAATCCAGCACACATAAAATAAAATAAAAAAAATTTAAACCAGAAAATAAACTGGGGTTAATTAGGTAAATTTTCCGTGAACCAAAATATATACATTAATATTCTTTGACCACAACTTAAAACTTCGTCCGCGTGAAATACTGATATATAATAAGTAGTTACTCATACAGAATAAAGAAATAGGCTGATTCGATATTATGTTTTCAAATCAATGTGATCGATAATGGCCGGATATAGGCGCGCCTCCAACTACATAATTATTATTATTACTTCAGTTCACTACCGCTGCAATTTGACCACTTTACTCATTCCCTTGAATTGTTGTAAGTGCAAAGTTAATCCTGTAAATTCGGAACCTTTTGAGACATCGAGATGAAACTCTCGTAAATTGGTACCTACAATGTAGGCAATACGCTGTGCAAGTTTCGTCGATATTGATCCAGTTCTAGTCGGGGTCACCACTTATCGGGGGTTATCTCAAAGATGCTGATGTAGCCCCGATGTTAAGATTATCTGTTCTGGAAGGTTGCGTTGTGTGCGTGATATGGCAATTAGGGTACTGAGGAATGACGCACAGTGGTTGCATTTTCTTGTTTTTATATTGTAGATATAAAGTTTGGATACACACGGCGCTAATACAGGACTGTCACATTAGTTGAGTTTGAAGGTTTACACTATGATTTGATTTGAGGTTAAATGTTACGCGGAACTGCGCGCGTAAATGGGCTACACTGTTGAAGGGCCGAAATTCATCTGATTTATTTTATATGCCATATAAATGAGCATAGACAATAATGTGTCAGTTATAGGGATGATTAAACCTCTACAAAACAGATAAGACACACATTTGAAAAAAAACTATGTATGTATACCAAACTTGTGCTTTGGTCTCATGTATACTTAATCAAAATGCTAAATGAAACGAAAATATTTCGAAATCACAGACAGAACTTCAATGTTATTATTAATAAAGATGAACATGATTATTAATTATCATAATTATTATGATAAGGAAAAAAATCAAATGTCAAACATATAGGCACAAAACTATCAATAATGAAATAATGTGAATCAATTTTATTGCAATAATTATTATTTATTTCAGCTGAGAATAACTAAAAGATAAATTAATATAATGTGTTTGAATAATAATCATTGACAACGTGAGCGGAGAAACGGGCCTGATTTTAGTATCTCGTTCGGGATTAACGTACCGGAAGATAGCTAACTTCATGACGATTAAAATACCACGCGATATTCAACATTTCAATAATAATACGATCCAAGTCCCGTCCAAACACTCAACTAGTGCTGATCGGAAACATTTTTCGAACGTGACTCGTATTTTGTTTCGCTGTTACGTCACATAGGTAGGTCTACGCAACAGTCTATACCTGTGTTCCCCAACCTTTCTACGCCTGCGGACCGGTAATAGGAAAAATATTTCGCGAACCGCTAACGCAGATATTTACATACATTTGTATTTTCAAGTAATCCCGCTGCAGTCCACGTGTCGTTGATGCTATAACCGTGGTTGTTCACACACAGCCTTAGTACCAACAATAATAAATAATAAAATTAATATCCCTTGATAAAATACGATAGAAACTAAAAACCAACAAACAAAATTCAAATTAATTATATTTTATTAGAAGCGAGTAATATTATTATTATTATCAATTTTGTACAGAAGGCCGCTAGTATTGTTAAACGAATTCTTCACATTCCTTTTCTTGGCATATTCAATTGCATTGCACAATACTAAATTGGTATAGGCAGGCAAATAATACTAATTTACGTACCTATGCTATTCTTATAAGGAAAATTTCCATATCTCTCAGATAGTCCATTGCGTTTTATCGTCCTCGATTTTGCAATAAGTAGGTATTATTTTTGCTATGTGTACAAAACCGTAATGAAAACTATTGTAAAATAAAGCTTAAATTGTACATACAATGTTAAGTAAAAATGTCGATAAAAAATGATATTTTTTTTAAATGTTAATCTATAATACGCATCTTTAACAAAATTATTTAAATAAGACACGTGTTTCGGTCCCATAGATAATGCATACCTAAAGTTTGACTCAAACGCGCTGATGATGCAGTTTTTTCACTATAATTATAATAGACAATATAATTATTCAGTAGAGGGTTTCGGTCACAGAACAGATTATAAATAGAATTCCGATAGGCTGTACCCCCAATATACTACATTTTGAAGCAGAGTTTTCAATGTGTGAGTGCCCTACGAAAATGAAGCACACATTATGTGTTGCAATACAATACAGTGTGTTGCAATCTTCAAATACACCAATATTCAATGAGCGTCAGTGCATAAACCGAGAGCAGTTACCTTAGAATGACGTATTCTTGACACGTGTTTAAGTTTATCCCATATTCATCCACACTCGAGATCGGTTGCCTATTACTCCAGACCCGTTAGGTATTTCAGTTCCCATTAATTCTGCGTTCCCTGGTTTTGGTAGTCAATAATAATTACATTTGAGTAGAGGGGGTAGTAGAGGGATTGATTAATTACGTGTGGTATTATAAATTACTTACTATCAAGTAAACGCTGGATGTCGTGAATATATTCAAATGGGACAATTTTGTTTGTTTTTTAGAACATTTACTTAAGTAGGTAAGTACTTATTACTAAAACTGCTTAAGAAAAAATAATATATCCAGTGATGCAGGTAAGTAGCTATATAATTCAAACCCACCAAATAAGCGTGGGTACTGGGTAGTAATTACACATGATCAACGACGATATGGGTCTCCACGAAGTGCAGGTTGTATTAACAGGCTTTTTGAAAGGAATGATGTAAGCCATTCGCCCGACCCATTGGATCGTTGCACTGGATCAAACACAAATCGTGCATTATATGTGGGATTATAGCCTACGATCCACGGCACCAGAGGCGGACATTGTCACTACGTCTCCATAAGTTAATTGATTAGTAAGTAACTTGTTAAATCAGTAACTGAAGAACATACTAATTTATTATCACACATACGTAATTTTAAGGTTTTAGGGTATTGATAAGATAGGCTATAGATGGACCATAACTATATAGATAGAGGATACTGTGCTACATGGAGTGTTGTAGGTAGGATATTGGTATTAATTTAAAAAAAAATAAGCAACTAGGTTAAAAAAAATATTTATTTCCCCAGACAGGGGACATAATGACACTATGAAATGACGTCATTAAAAGTGTTAACACTGTTTGGTAATAAATAAGAACAAAACAGATGTGTTGCATTTGGTGATCAAATGAAGAACATCGTATACAACCTAGGTATTCGAAACTTGTATCAAAAGTGTTTCAGAACATTTAATAATAATGTTCTGATTCAAAATGTCGATGTATTTTTGTTTTCTATCGCGGATAGTAAATATTGTTCATTTATGTATAAGTATAGATGTATTTGATCTGGACTAAGCTTTATGGCAGTTTTTGATCGGCTGTATGGGAATTATCTTTGAGAAGGTCACTATGTTTTAATAATCTACTTAGGTACATGAATTGCACATTCGGACATAAGTAACGACTTTCCCACTGAAAGTCCAGTGTCAAGTTAAGTAAGGATTTAATTACTTCTTTGAGATGTGTAAACGATACTAAGCGGTCAAACCATGGTCAAACTGACGCAATGGGTTCTGTCGTACTCTTATAATATAAGCCAGGCATCTAGTTATTATCTTATCTATGACCTCGATGGTCACCAAAGATAATAAATAGCACACAAATTGTGTAACTCTTACTTATACAAAAGTTAATAAAATCCTAACTGAAAAAAAATAATTTATTCGAATATAATTCATAAAAATGTGGACCTTTAATGGAATAAACGAAGGTATTTTATCATCGATTGTTCATAAAGAGTTTTGCATAAAATATAAATAGGTAAGTAGTTATTTATATGAGGATCCACTAGTAGAGCTCCTGACTGGTTAAATCCGCCCATATTAATACTTGTAACGAATTGGTAATGTTTTAATTATCTAATTCCTAACATAATATATTTTATTTGCTAAGCACAAGTGACAGATAAGAATGGAAGGAGATATTGGGAGGCCTTCATCCATCAGTGGACTGATGTGTGGAGGTTAAAAGGCATGGCCCTCACATCCTAAAGCAGGCCCCCAGGCCAGGTGATCTTTGTTTGGTAGGTTTGTCAAAAAAAATACATTTTTAATGTGTATGTTCGAAACAAAGTAAAGATGAACCAAATGCGTCGACGGAATGGCAAAAAACAGTTTCTCACAAAATGCAAGTTAACCATCATTCTACGTGTTAAAAGATAGAATCAAATAGAAGGGTATTTTTTGTTTTACCTGTATCAAAATCAATGACAGGTGAGTGTACTCAATTAGGTAGGTAATGTTATAGTACTTATTCCATGTTGCCATTCTGGTTAAGATTTTCTTTAGAGACCAAAAACCAAACAAAAACCTAACACAACCTAGGTACTTGTGTTACAGTACTTTGTGTTTGGTTTTTGATCTCAAAAGTTAAAGGAAAGTCAACCTTTACCCTTGTAACTACATAAAATCGAATAATTTATATATTATTTTCAACACCGTGTCTACCTGCAGGTACATTACGTGAGGCGGACTTACATTATTATAAAATAATATGTAAGATTATCTATTTACCAAAATTGGTGACTTGAAAGTAACTGAGTAGATAAATTAAAAAAAAAAAAAAAAAAAAATAACGTCGTAAATAATACGATCGTGTGCATTGGCGTAGATTACCCATTTTCGACATGTCAAATAGACATTCAATTTATTAGTATTTGCTGAAATAACAAAAACTAAATGATTATATTCAGGTAACAGGTAAGGGCAGACAATAATATATTCACTTATTTTATAACCTTAATACACGTAGGTGAGGTACTGCCGGCCGAATACATAATTGAAGAAGACATACAGGTGTTTGTCCTTCATCCGTACGCCCTGTTTAACCAAAGATAAGGCAAAACCAACTAAACAAACCAGTGTTTGCTGTGAACATATCTATACACAGTATGCGATTCTGATATAATAATGCCAAACAAGTTGTGTTATTAAAACAACACTCGGCAGAGTTATAAAAAAACAACTGACGTCAGCGATATTTCGTTACAACCTTAAATACAAACGTCAGTTCACCTTACCTTTAAGCGTTTTTCACAGACGGCTCCAGTAATCCCTGGTAAGTTGCTAGAAAAATTTAAATTTGGCACTTGTTCACGGTTCACAGACACTTAAAACACTAGCACAGTGAAGGTAAGACATCGAATCACTATTAAATTAGCGGTGCAATGTAAATATCACTCATATTCAATACTAAATTCGGTTGAAACTAAACGTAGAATTACAATTACACCAACACAACAACATACGTTTCACGCTCACACTCCTTTCAGACCAGCGATTCGGCCATTACTAAAAGTGTTACAATAACTCAGATATTTTTTCCCCTTAACAAAAAAACAGTGAATGAGCAAATTTAATATCACAAAATAAAATTGAATACTGTCCTGCATATGAGGCTACTCAAGTCTTTTATTTATTTTGTATCCAACTGTACACTGTATTTTAAATCTTTATACCTAGTTTTTTATAACTTATCTGTAGGCATTTTAAAAACCACCAGCCATAGACAATGACGAATAATGACAAAATGAATGACGAAGGTAAATCGTTATTTTTGTTTAAAATGGAACTGCTTCATTAACCATTGATAATATATTTAACTTAAATAGGTATTATATCAACGTGCTAAACCATCAAAATGCGCAGATGAGATTTCTTCCCGTGCGCAGGAGTAGGCAGACTAATGTATAATTTATTGTATAACTATATTATTTTTTACTATTGTAGACTTTGCTATACCTACCTAGACTGAACCAAGAATATCATTCTGTACGACGTATATTGTTTTGTATGCGCGGTGGAATATAACAAAAAATATATCATCATCACCATCAACCGGCGTCGATTTACTGCTGGACGAAGGCCCCACCTAGTTCTCTCCACACTTTTCAGTCCCAAGTTCTTTGCTGCCAAGTAAGTACACTCACCGATATTATTCAATTTGAAATGTTCGTTTACAGTTTTTATCAATGGGGTTTTCATATTTTCATGTGCAAATATACTAGGCCTGGGATAGGTAGGTATAAACAATTCGAACCCAATGAATCCGCTTTTTATTCTAAATTCTTTTTAGGCAATGTAGGTGCTAGAAATAAAAAAAAACATACCTATACATTTCCTTACAATAATTTTTGGCGAGATTTCTAAATTTGGTACCAAATTATGGCAATACTATGTTGTATTATTGTCTATGAATAGCAGTGACAGCGCCAATTTTACGTGTATAATCTATGGTGTGAATATTATAAAGTATATTAGTCTATCTTGTAAACCATGGGTAGTCAACCTTTTTATACCTACCGCACACTTTCATATCTATGTTAGTATTAAAACTTTCTAACCGCCCACCGGTTCCACAGTAATGGTGATTTATTAAGAAAATAATCATTTTGAAAATCTTTTTAAAACCCCTACCGTCCACCATGAACGCTGGAACGACCACTAGTGGGCGGTAGGGACCAGGTTGACTACCCCTGTTGTAAACCATACTGTCCTGTCAAGCATCTCATATTTGTCTGTTTTCAGTGCGCCGAATTTCAGTATTATTAGATTATGCCTAGTGTGATTTCGGCATTTGGCAACGGTAATGAAGTTTATTAAGTAAATAAAAAGGATTTTAAGTTATACACATTTATATTTTTTATAAAAATCGATGCTTTTTAAAATAGATATAAAAAATATTAAAACTATGAATTAGTCAAAAATCTAAACGGTGAAAAATTGAAAACTAAATAAACTAAATTTTAATAATAAATATAACCATAAAAATAATGTAATCATAACGTAACCTATATACCAAATATGTGACAAATTCACATTTTTTTTACAATTGTAAGTTTATCTTTGAAAAAACAAAATTTCTTTCTAATGATTTCAGATACATATTTATTAATTAATACAGTTGAAATTGTAAATTATCAAAAAACATCTCAAATTGCAAGCTTCGTATTTTTCCGCTAGGTTCTCTGTTGGCATATAGGATCCCCCTTAATTCTCAAATAATATCCCATCCAAGATTGAAACCAAAATTTATTTTGCTTCTCCAGATCAAATTAATGATGTTCGTGACAGTTTTGAACCACTTGTATACATTGAAGTGGTGTATTTACAGTATATTAGTCTATGGAGTGATCTGTAGGCTTGCAAATTAGGGAATGGGACAACTGGACGCCAGGACAATTGGACGCCGCACTGTCGTAGACACGTAAACAGAACATAGACAATGAATTTTAATCAGTTTCTATCTACTACTTGGGAGTTTTAATTCATTTTACTCTTAACATAATGTTTTTTTTATTGTGGATTGAGAATTACCATGCACAAGGCTATATATTACAAAAATCTTTTTTGTTGGAACTTAAAAATATGCACGATTAAATCATTATTTACGTGTGCATATTTAAATTCTCACCAACTATTAAGTCATAATATAATAATTTAAATATAAATAGTTTTTTTAAAAGTACGTATAAGTACCTTACGTCTATTTATTTTCGAATTGCGTGGCGTCCAGTTTTCCCGGTGCCAAATCGTCCTAGACCCGCAAATTAATATATTATATCAATAGTAATATAGTAGAAAGTAACTTTTTAGTTACATTGTTGTTTTTATTTAATAAAACGCACTTTTTTATAGTACTTATTCCACTTTAATTAATATATTAGGACCGGTTTCGTCCTAATATATTAATTAAAGTGGAATAAGTACTATAAAAAAGTGCATTTTATTAAATAAAAATAAGAATTTATTAAATAAAAACAACAATACAATGCAGTTCCACCATGAATTGACAGTTAACAAAATAAAAGAAATTTTAGTAACATACTTCACCAGATGGTATGTTGGGTAATAAAAATTGTTGAGATAAAAAGTAAGCAGTGGAGACAGTATTACCCTGTTTACACATGCGTGCTGCACATTTACTGCTGACAGTACATATTATCGCGGCCATAACAAGAAAATACACGTATTATCGTGCATGTTGCAAGATTGCATGCATGATCGAAAAAGTTCAGAAGCTTCTTAATTTTCACGCAATAATTGGTACTTGTATAGCAGATGCACATGCGCAGTACAACTTTAAGAGGCAAACCTGCTGGAAGAAAAATACGAACTACGCCTCACAGAACATTTTGCCATTTACTGATTATCTACGAACCTGTCTGAATATGTCAAATAGCACCATACAATGACACCATTGCATCTTGCTTACGCTTGTAGAATGAGATGGGAGAGACAGTCAGCACTTCTACGTGTAAACAGTTATTATCGTGATATCTTAAAATACACACACTATTGGTGTGAGTAAATCCGTACACGTGTACAGGTGCTATATTATGTTTGAGTGGTTTATTGTCGAACATTGGGTTTAGGTTGATTTAGATATTATGTCACTTTCACACGTGCCTATGCAAAATTAACGCTTCGGAATATGCTAGGGGGTAATTGTCACCCCCTGACCAACTTCTGTGTGTCCTATTGACTATATTGTATGGTTTCTGGGAGTTCTTACTTTTAAATCACCCTAAATTAAATTCCTATAATATGATGTAGTATTGCAATGAAATTCAGCGTCATATCCGAAATAATGATTTATTTCACCATTGTAACATTTAAACAGGCATCAAATTATTTACATACTTTTCACAAAAAATTCAATAGTAATAAGTTATGTATAATAAGAATAATATGATATAACATTTATTTACAATGCATACCTTTAATGTAATGATAAACAACACCGCCATTATCCATCTTGACTATAGGTTTATGTTTATAACAAGCCGATAATTTAACAAAAATTACAATCATCTCAATTATATCAATGAAAATATAGAACAGCAATTATAAAATCAAATATAATAAAATATGTATCGTAATTGACATTCCGTCGTTAAGTAAATTTGTTATTTTTATGGACAAGGTTCTATGCAATAGTCAGATGTTAATATACTGTAGGTAAAGTACAAGTGTAGATATTAATTATCACATTAGTAAAAAGTAAAAAACAGATTCGATTTAAAGATTGTATGAGTTACATAAAATGTCTAATGTAACAAAATAATGTTTTGATTTGCTGGAAATGTTCTTTCATTACAATATTATAAATGAAATCTTTTTTAGCACAACAGGCCGATTGGACCGAGTTATCTATTGACAAGCCATATAACAACAAAATGAGTTATGAATGAATACTGCTAGTACAACCTTCAAAAATTTTTCTAAAACTGATACAAAAATAGATTATGAGAAGTTAATTGGTTTGATGATTTGGCACATTTCTGATATTTCATATGCAGTGAATATTTATGTAAATAAAATCTGATAGTATTTAAATCAAGATGATTTTTATAAGCTGCGTAAATACCGACAGGAAAGAATTTGAATTTTTGGTAGTGATTACTATGAATACAATTAATATTGTATATGTACATTATTTTTGTGATGTATGTGGCCTTCTTCTAATAATTAAAAAATTATATTCATTCCACCAAATTACTTAAATGCAAATCAATTTATCAGACTATCAAAAATGTAACTAGGAAGTTTACAAACATTAAAACGAGTTTAAAATAAAACTGGTTTTTTTATCTCCAAAATAAAAATCATAATCGTTATGAACAAAATGTAATTTATTCCAATAATCTAACAATATCAAAGCGTGCAGAATATTTGATGTGAGAGAATCATCTTTTTATATTATACTTTTCCACACATTCCACAAAGCGACACATAACATCAACTAAGCAGGCACAATTATTTTGTTTTCCATTATTATGTATTTATAAACAGTATAATAATTATTATTCCAATGCATTATGTGCTACACTTTTTGGAAAAACTTAAAAATCTATTTGAATTCAACCAAATCCAATAAGTAGACCATTTTTTCAAATAAAAAACACAGGAGATTCAATGAAGCTAATATTCAAAGTCAACTAAAAATAGATATACAGTCGAACTTGGTTATTACGATCACGGAAATAGCGAGATCTCGGATGTAATGAGGAAACATTGGTTGACATTTTAGTTTATGATTTTCTCCATACATTTATTCACTTTTATAACGAGCTACTTCTAGGGTATACTGAGCAAAACTGTTAATGTGTCGATCGTTTAAAAACAACATTTTCGACCCTAAGCAATAAAATCCAGTTAACTAGACCGATACCGCCGAGATCGAATCGAATTACATTTATGACACTAGTTAAGTGTCTAAGTACCTAATTGGTGTTTTCGCCGACAACATTGAAAAAGTATCCACGCATATGGTTGAAATTGCATGTAAAAAATCTAAGCTTTTTGAAGTCAGTAGGTACCTACCAGCGCCGGTGGCTCAGGACTTCATTACAATAAACAACTTCTTTTGTAGTTTATGAATGCCATGCTTGTTTCGGTGATTTTTACGATGATTTTCAGATTTTTTATGTTCTATGCTTAAATAGAATGTGGCGCAAAAAATGTTATATAATTATAGAACGAGTAATGCTTATAACGAGCAAATTCAGTCGGTCCAATCTTCCTCGTAATAACCAAGTTCGACTGTATTGTTGCCGTAAATAAATGTATGTTTATTTATCATATATATTCATAAAATCTATCAAATGATCACATTTAAATAATATAATATAATTATAAAACTTAAAATAATGCACTATTTACAAAAATACTCTGTACAAAAATTAGTAATGAAATTGTTAAAAAAAGATAAAACATTCACAAATGGTACGCTAGCATAAGAGATAATTATTTATGTATGGAATGAACTAATTGTAAAATCGTTAGAAACTATTGAATTAAAATAATTAAATCGCTTTAGGCGGTTCGCACACAGAGAATCAATGCAACATCAACACAATAAACTCTGCACACAGTTGCAATACTTCAAAGGAGATGTCATTTGTAATTCAGGGTCAATAGAATTATACACATTCATTTGTCAAATGTCTAAAAAGTTATAGTATTGAAAATTGCATCGGATGAAGAAGAACTTAATGTGTATATTCACATAGATACTCTTGAAGCTTGTTAACACAAAGTACAAGTGGCAATTGAAGCAGTTTCCAAGTTAGTAACCACAATTTTTACTTTTTTTATATTTTACATAGTAAGTACTTTGCCATCGTATGTATATTCACAAAATGTCAAATCCAGCTCTGTTTGTTGGTTAAATAGGAATTAAACCGGAGGTCAATTGCAAAGTTGTTTGTATCATCTGCAATTTTTTATATCTTACGATTAACTGTAAACATGAATTTCTATTCATTTTTTGCTATTCGCTTTTTCTAATTGTTTACTACTTAATATGTTTGCAAAAAGAAAATATTCTATTTGCAGTCCTAAATGTGACTGCCGGTTTTTTGCGATTATCTCAAAATAGTATTGGGCAAATGCACCAATAATGGCAAACCATAAGCAATATATCGTATCATGTAAATAATTATTATGTACTATCAATTACTAATGACTTCATCCGTATGAAATACGGAAAGAGTCAGATATACATAATAAACAAATAAACTGCTACGTATTATAAATTGTTAGAGGTTCTGTTCACAACTCACTTTCTATTGTTGCTAATGCATCAGGAAGCTTCTTCTGAGATATCGAGAATTAAGACAAAAATCTAAGTTTGTAACAATAATGTAATCTATAAGTTGTGCGAGTTTGATTAATATTGGTCCAGTAGTTTTTGAGTTATAAACGGACAGATATCCCAATTTTATTACTACTATTGATTGAATCTGTGTGCGGCACCGCCATGCATAATAATTACTCTGCGGCCGCTGATTAAATTCTTTTGATAAAGTTGACAAGTTGTGGTTTCATCGAGTTTATATGTGCGAGCTCATCTACATTTCAATGACCTCTTGTTAATGGAGATAGGCTCGAGAAGAATAAATGAATAATCGGTGGCTCATCCATTTGATAAACTTAAAACTAAACATTTAATTTATGGAAACAATAACCATTATTGTTAAGCGGACAGGTGGAAGACGTCTCAGAAATACCTCCTTAGATAAATCAAAGAGGTTTTTTTATGGGCGGCACGTTCTGTTAGCAATAACAAATAACATAAGTAAAAAGCTAACTCATTACATTGCTTTTATAACTACCTTGTATTTTTATACAGATATACTATTCATACATGAGCACATGAATTCAAAAATCACAAAAATTTATTTAATCATTAGTATAGATTATCACTAGAACCAATTTGAATGAAAATTAATATAACAGAAACAATGAGAAATATTGAAATAAATGTATAATTGAAGTGCTGACAATGGAACGAATACAAGTGACATCTAATTAAAAAATGAGTATATAATTTGAATGTTTTGGCTTCACTTGTCATCCTTCAAACGCTAAAAACCTCAATATTTTTTCGTGGAATAGAAATAAAGGATCATTTGAGAATGATACCTTATTTACAGAAAGTTAAAAACAGTTATGTAGAATTAATTATAATCGCATATTATTTAATTTTGAAATCGATTTAACATAGTCAGTGTTGCATTTGTATTAGTTCAATCTTCGGTACCTCAATTAATCACTTTCAACACTGGCAAGTTAAATTTCTGCAATATATAATTACATACTATTTTTATCTCAGTAGCTCCATAATTGAACGTAGCTCTGGATTGCCTACCGAAGAGGTGAGCAATGATAGTCGCCTACCGTAAACGAGTAGTAGAATATTCATGTCTGAAGCCTTAGATCATGGGTTTGAATCCCCCATCTGGCCAATTCATTGAATGTTTCGTTTTGCATCGTGTATTTGGAATGAACAGTTTAAATGCCGCCAACTAGTTAATTGGTGTAATAATCAACGTAAGAATTGGTGTAATTACGGCCACGTAAACGCATTTTCGGCAGTTAAACTGTTAAAACATGGACCTAATAGATTGAGCAAATAGCCAACAATCATTGATTTCAAAGAATCTGTTCATAAACCTCTTCGGGAGACAACAAAGATCTAAGCTAAATTGTAGAGCCTATTTAATTTCAATGGTACATGATTTTGGATGCAGGGGGGTTGAGCAACCAGCCCCTGTAAATAGTGTATTAGAATTAGAATACCTCCACACCGTGAATGTATACTCTGTTTGGAGTGGAAATGATGATTTACGTTTATTTTATATTTTAAGACATATCTAGGAGATATTAGGTTGTTTGTTTCTGACTTGGATTTTGTCCGATGTTTAGGTTGACAATTCAAATTTACAATAGATAGTAAGAGCGACGATCGAACTGCTAGAATATTTGTTTATGGTTCAGTGCTATGACTTGTTAAAAGATAGAAATATTTAAGATGTATAGGAATGGAGAATGGGATTCGTACCATAGCCAAGAAATAAAATGCCAAGTACAGCAGCAATCCGGAATAATGGTATTCATTAAGCTGAATATTTACTTATGTAACAAAGATCTAACTGTACACCCCCGTATACGTTACGATTTTTCAGTACTGTATGTTGTAGAAGTGACTACACCATGCAAAAGGAACCACTCTTAAGTTTTAGGTGTAGAGAGAGACATGCTTAAAATATTATGTAATGACATAAGAAAACCTGATATGGTAAAAGCATAAGGGGAAATTATTAGAAAAACTTTTAGAACTAATAGGAATTGTCCATAAATGACAAAACAGGTTTATGAGTATTTTTAAACCTCATTGTCACATTTGTTAAAAAATAAATTTTGTGAAACTGATTGAAGTATGAAGTATCTCAGAATAGTTTAATGTTTTTTTTTGGTTTTCTGAAATTTTTTTCATCAACCTCCTCCCATTAGGATGTGACACCATCGAGTGCAGAAAACTTGTGGACTGTAATGAAAAATATGACCTCGTACAATTGGTCATACAGGAGAGAACTCTCAAGAAAATGAAGTTGGACAGAAGACGAATATAATGGCTGAAGAATTTAAGGACATGGCTTCGTACGAGTACGACATTAGTTCCGGTCGGTGGTCTCAAAAGGTGGAGATCGCTTTAGTAAGAGATAACAATAGATAAAAAAATACGTAGGAAATTAAAAAGTTCAAAATTCAATAATTCACATTCTAGCTACATTTAATATTTTTCATAAATCTCAACAATGATCAAATGAAAATTCTAGTGATTGTTCTTTATACATTATTATTAATATAAAATGAGCAATACATTGCTATTCACAGTTGTAATATGTGGCTATAGGAAGCAAAGACGACTAGGTCCAATCGGCTTCCAATAGTCTCATATATTCACTAGACACAATCTAGCTACAATAACACTCACTTGAAGAGCCTAAGTAAGTTACTTCAACAAAATGATTGTTTCCTATTTAATGGAAACGTCGGCACCTCGCATTGATATGAAGCAATTTTGATATCAAGTCATCAATTGCGATATTAATTAATTATTCAGTCCTTTATATAGTTTCACAAGAAAAAAAAATTACAATGACAATTATACATACTTTCAATAAAAGTGTAAAGAGCAAAAGATCCTAACTAGACCTACATAGACAAAATAATAATATAAACAGTCTTATAGGAGATAAGTAAAATAACCAAAATTAATAACTATTACAACCCCCTATTAATTAAATGTGATAACCAAAAACCTATAAAGCATATGTATGTTTTTTTTAATCTTTAACCACAAGAAAAGAGAGATAAGTTTGATTTTGTTTTTCTTTTACACTTTTACCGCTCCTACCAACGTCGCGTAGTATAGTAGCCAAGCATTGCGACCCGGCTACACCACATTGTCGCGTGCGTTTAGACTATGTAACTTTGCCATACAAAATAAATTCTATTTGGGATGTTTGCTTTAAAGATTTACCAAACAGACGGTTGAATATAAACTCGAAATATGAGTTCACGATAAAATAAATATATGTTTCAAAGTTTTTACACAAATGCCAGTTATTTTAGAAATTCGTTTTATTTACATATTTTTATTAATTAAACTCCACAATAATCATGTGACAAGTGGGTAAACGGTTGACTATGTCGAATGAAGAACTCGTGACAATATTAATGCGTTGCGTGACGGACTCGATGAGTGAGTGAGGATTCATGCATTGTCCTTCCAATTTATACAAATGCAGTACATATATTACAAGCGATATTGTCGTATTTAACAAATCATAACACACCCTGCTGATCAAGTTATTATTGAGGAAATGCTGATGATCTTTATCACTCTATTGTTTTGTTTTGACAACAAAACATGGATATTAAAGAATGTCCCTCATTTAATGCTGAATGGTATGATTGCTACACTTCCATGAATAGGATTGTGTTTTGAAATCTTTGATGGCATGTTATATTATAATAGTTTTAAATTTTTATTAAAAATTGTCAGTATTTGGCGTACCGAATTTGTGTAATTTTTATGTTAAGAGTGTTAACAATAATGCATAAAGGGGATAAGTTGAATTAACACCACTGAATTAGTAAAGTTGGCCATAACTATTTAAGTAGTAATTTCAGACTTATCTCTCTTTTTCTTTCGCATACAGATAAATTTTATGGCATAAAGGAACATCATTTTATTTTATTTATTTCTGTGCACTGTTGAAATGTTTTTTATACAATTGAGAATCACTGCATTATTGATCTACCACTAGGTAAAGAAGACTCCCTAGTTTGTGGAGTTGAGGATATAGTACGGTATGGAGCATTACAAGGCGAGTCCGTATTACATGCTATCACAATAAATCTATAAAAACATAAACAAAATTTCAAAAGTCAAACACAAAAATTGTGTATTATTTCTGTAACAAAACTTGATATGCAGTTCTATCCGTTTGTTGAAACTTGCAGTGTTTTATTAATTCCATAACAAAATATAGTGTAAAACGGACATTGGTACTTGCAAGTTTAATATGTCAAGGTTCTAAGTACTAAGTTCTAAAACAAACCTAACAATAAAGTAGTATTCTAAAGCCGCATTTAGGCCAAGTGGGCGAATGTTTGTTCTTCCCCCATTCCAGCGAAATTCTCTTGACGTAAACGCTTTTTGTTGAGCGAGCATAAGAATTTTGGTGGAGTGGGGGAAGAACAAACGTTCGCTCGCTTGATCTAAATGCGGCTTAAGCTGCCTTATTGTTACTTATGTTTCTCCAAAAATAAATACGAGGGTGGGTCAATAAGTCCTTAGAAAAGCCGACAGGTGGCGCGACTAGTACTGTAAGCGGTTTGTTTTCATGCAGCGGCACTACCGATTCAGTATGCTGCGAAGTTTCAATCAGATTGGTCGGGTTGTTGTGTGTTTCTCGTACATTTAAAAAAAAATTTGCTTGTGGAAAATGGAAAAATGGAAAATGGAGAAAATTGAGTTTAGATCTGTTATTAAACATTTTAATATAAAAGGGTTAACAGCAAAGGAAATAAAAAATGAGTTGGATTTAGTTCACGGCATATCTGCTCCTTCACTTGCAACTATTTATAACTGGTTAAATGAATTTAAACGTGGTCGTACCTTAACAAAGGATGAACCACGCTCAGGACGTCCTGTAGAGGTGACTACACCAGAAATGATCAATAAAATCCACGATATGGTGTTAAGTGACAGAAGATTAAAGTTGAGTGAGATAATTGAGGTTACAGGGATCTCAAAAAGTAGCGTCATTTCTATTTTACATGACAAATTGGGCATGAAAAAAATTTCTGCAAGATGGGTGCCGCGTTTGCTCACAGTCGACAATAAACGCAATAGGGTGGTGGCCTCTAAAGCCCTGTTGTCGCTCATGCAACGCAATCCGGATGAATTTTTTCGTCGCTTTGTGACTGTAGATGAAACATGGATACACCACTATACTCCCGAGACGAAAGAACAGTCAAAGCAGTGGATTGCGAAAGGCGAACCATGTCCAAAGAAGGCGAAAACCGTAAAATCAGCTGGTAAGGTTATGGCTACTGTATTTTGGGATGCACGTGGAATTATTTTCGTTGACTATTTGGAAAAAGGAAAAACAATAACAGGGTATTATTATGCATCTTTATTGGACCAGCTAAAAAACAAAATTGAAGAAAAACGGCCTCATTTAAACAGGAAAAAAATCCTCTTTCATCAGGACAATGCCCGTGTTCACACATGTTTACGATCAATGGCTAAAATTGAAGAATTGAAGTTCGAATTGGTCGACCACCCACCGTATTCGCCAGATTTAGCCCCCAGTGACTTTTTCCTTTTCCCAAACTTAAAAAAATGGCTAAGTGGACAACGTTTTTTTTCAAATGAAGAAGTCATCGATCGGACAAATGCTTATTTTGAGGACCTTCCGAAAACTTATTTTTCTGACGGTTTAAAAAAAATTGAGAAACGTCTAACCAACTGTATTGAGCTCCAAGGAGATTATGTTGAGAAATAAAAAAAAATACAAAAATAAAAACTGTTTTAATGCTTTTTTCTAAGGAATTATTGACCCACCCTCGTACTTAGAACCTTGTAGTTCTGCAATCGCGTACTGTCAACAATGAATAGTTCCGAGTTGGATCTGAGCATCTTCTTTACTTAATTGTAGAATTATAGCGTTACTTTTTTACTAATTTTCAAAATAGGACATACATAATGTATCTGTGTCATATTGTTTACTATGTATTTATTTGCGATGTAGTATTTTTGGTATAATTGATTGCTAAAATATAAAACTTATCTTTACTTAAAAAATATTCATTAATCATAAGAAAAAAATTGATAAACCATGGTGAATGTTTAGATACCTGCTACACATGTAACTAACCATAGATAATCATGTAATATAATGAAAATGTTGATTTTAAAACTAAATCTTAGAAATAGAACGGAATACCAACTTAACATACTGAAAAAAACAGTACAATATAATATTCCACTTATTGCATGTCCCATAAATAAATCAACCATTTAAAAGATTGTAAAATACTATGGAAGAATGTATTAGAAAATTTTAATTGTTTCAATTGTATACGAAAATAATATTATTTAACACTGAATTCTTATGACACATTTATAGATGCTAAGCTATTATAACATCTTAATGGTATATTTAGATCTGGAAGACATCTTGTCTAGTTTTACAAATCTTTTTGCTAATATTTTAACATTAACATTATACATTTAAGCACTATTATATTTCTTACTCCTTTTGTGAAAAATATCCACTTCTGTCAAAATCCTTACGAGTGCTATTGCAGCCTTATTCCAACTACATACCACCATAACAAAATGTTATTTTTCAGAATCCGAGATAATAACTCTATGTTATTTATGTATTCATCGTGCTCGCGTGTTATCTAATTTACAATCAAAATATTTAATTATTACCAACCACTGACGTATGACAGTAACTCACTTAATGATCGCGTGCATGTGCAATGCACTGCGATTTGGTGTAACGTTCCCCATTGATTTATTAATATATACTAGCCTAGAAAGTCATTCCAGTAATGTTGAGGTATAATATATTAATTTATTATTATCGTAATATAACTATAATTTCACATAATAACGTCCATGTAAGGAACATTACCATTGTAATTTGTTCAAAGTATTTTGCATAATAACAGCATGTGCACATAAAATGCTGTCGGCAGAGCCGGTGTTACTGAATACTATGTATCCCTGGTTGATTGGTCAAAGATCCAGGGCTACGTAGCTTCTGGAATATGTGAATGCATGTTTATTAATGATTGTTAACGATTTCATAGTTAAGGGTTATGCTGGGATAAAGCTGCTGAAATAACACTTTATTCTGATCAGTAAATTAATGTGGTTTTAACTGACAGTGCAAAAAAAACATTAATAATATTTTTGCTATTGGTAATGAGCTGCTTATTTCTTCTTTTTTGATAATGTACGATTCGTATACTAAATACCCATATGTTTAAAAAAGATAGTATGTACAGTAAAACCTCGTTAGTAAGAACACTGATAATTCGAAATTTGCCGTAATTCGAAATTTTCCCGAAAAAAAGGTCCCTTGAACATTATTTTCATATAAAACCATACCTTTAATTCGAATTTCGTAATTCGAAATGATTTTAGAGTCCCTGGCATATAAAAATATTCAATAAATCGTAATAAAGTACACTATTTCATGAGCTAGTCATTGAAAATTGTGACAGACTTTTCTTAAAACATCAAAAATTACTTATTTTATGATGGTAATAAAAATAATCCTGACATTTTATGACCCAATTCCGTGGGCACATCTATGATCAAAAACGAAATTAATAAAAATAAAATTTTAATATTTTTCCCCCATACATTTCGTAATTCGTAATTCGAATTTTTTTCCGATTTTCGGTCCCATGGAATTCGTATTATCGAGGTTTTACTGTATTCAGATTTTAATCTCAAATATTATCAAATATCAATAAGTAGTTCACATTGCACCATTGACTGATTCAATCCACTGCTGGTTGAAGTAATTTTCATAGTTTCCACAGTTGATACTACTGTTTCACAATCAAATTTTGTATATGAATGTTGAAAGATTCTTTTAAAATGATTCATATCTTTTGAGAAAAAACAATTACGACCGTCGCGTGAATAATCATTTAACATCACAAAAAGTGGGTAATTCACTAAAATTAAAATATAATAGTGTGCCATTATGAATTGTTATTTTAATAAGTCTATCTAAAATAGGTAAAATTGCTGTATAGGTGTACACTCACTTTAGGGACAAAAACTGGCTGAAAATAATTAATTTTTCAATGAAACATTAATGACAGTATGTCTTTTTCGGTTGATTTGTTTTTTTTTTTAATATTATTCTTTTATAAGAAATCACAGGACCGACAACAGACATTTAATGGAAGTCTACCGGTAAAATGTGCCATCACACAAAATTTAATCGAATATGTATTAAAAGAATATAAGGCATTTCTCCTGACAGACTTCGTAATACTTCAATTGAACAAACTGTTCTCGCAATGATTAATGTATATTTAAAGTGTACTATGTATACACCAACTTTACCAAAAAATGTTGTGTTGTGTTACAACTGGTAAAATATTTTTACAACCTTTTAATATTCTTAAAAAAACCCTCGTCAAAAGAATACAATTTAAAAATGGCACACAAGGTAACTAATACATTCTTCAATGCGTCGTTAATTTACAATAATAATAATACGCTAATTAATTATTATATTTGGGTTTTTTTTTATATCTTACATTCTTGGTTCACCACGATAAGATGAAAAATATTTTTGTGACAATACTCTCTTCAAAATAGCGCACTAGCTGCACCGATAACATTGCAAAATTAAGCAACAATTTTAATATATTTAATATTATATTTTAAACCAACATAGATTATTTCAACTATGGGCCGATAATACCCTGTAATTATATACAACAAAATAAAATAGCAATCAAACCATAATTAATCATTCCATCTATAAACTCTTCTTCATCTCTATAATCTCTTCTCATAAGATTTCTCAGCTTGCCATTATCGTCATGATTTTTTTAAATTTCACATATTATTATCACAGTTACCATCGACAATAAAATAATTATCACTGAAAACGGCTCATTTCATTTCAAACATCCTATGAGTTAGTTAGTCCCTTTCCTCATCTCATGTCATGATTCTTTTGTAATTTATCAAAATTCATTCATTGCAATAAAATCCAATTATTTTTAACAAACAGGAACATAAAAAAGTGCTGCGAAGCAAATATTTCTTCCATACTGCCTCTGAATAGGAAAAAAATAGTAACCCTCAAAAACATCACAGATTTGACATTTAAAGTGGTATATTTTGCGTAAAAGAAGCATCAATCAGATATTTCAGTCCAACTTTTAGTACATAAATGGAGAGTAAAGGTGGTAACAAATATTTTAGAATGTAAGAAAATATTGCATTCTCAAAACAAAATATTAATAATGAAGGAAGCCACTCACCAATGCGTTTTATTCGCAATTACGAATTTTTCGCATCGCTCGGCCTATGACGCTCGTATTGACTTACGGGAAAGTGAAAATTTGCGCGACCATCTTGCAACAAATATTCGGTGCGAATTTCGATGACCCCGTCGATGCGTATTTTTCGCTATGCACAGATTTCGGAAGGTAATTCAAAATGGCGACGACTGAGAATTGGTCCATAATCATCGCATACTTTACGATTTGTCGGAAAGGGATTATAAAAATATTTGTAATTAAAGTGAAATTGGGATATAAATGAATGAAAGTGGCCTGTAGGTAGTCATAGACAAATAGTATGCTGAGCATTCAATATTCTGGAACTGTCACTTTGATTTATATTTAGTTTATGGCTTCAACCTGTGCTGCCATCTCGTTTTCATAAAATTATAATATATTTTATGTGAAGTGGGTAAAAATTATAGAATATTTGACATAAAATATTAATATTATTTACTACTTTACATCTGGCATGGAAAAAAATTCATTTAGTCTATGACTGCGACAATGACGCATTGGTATGATGCCAAACACGAAATTCGCATCAAATGCAAGCACAATATTTACGGTAGCTGCATATATTTATTTCTTCTTTACACTGTTCCTTTGTTTTTAAATGTCATGTTGTGAACGAATTATATTTGTAATTTGTAACGTTCACGGTATGTAAAAAATAAATAAATTTGAATTTGAAAAAATAAATATTTCGCACCGGTGAGTGGAGACCTTTATTCAAAATTATTTTTCCCAACCTTTTTAGAGTAGCGACAATTTTTTTTTAATAGCCAAGTAACCCACGACTCACCATATTGCCATAAAAAAGCATTTTTAATAGGGTAAAGAAAACACAAAAATTGTCATAAGATAAAATGTATGTGTGTAATCAACCGTAATGTTTTCTCTCACTTTGTCTATGTTAACATGTGAGTTGGCAATCAACATTTGTTTTCTTTCATGTTACTTACTATTTTTTTGGATTATCAATCCTCAATTTTGCATCATATCAATATTTTACAATTTAGTTGGGAGTCATGACCCATAATTTGGGAACCTGTGATATATCACATCTACTGAAACATTCTGTGACATTTAAATATTTGGTATTTGTGGGTTGCACCTTTTTTCCTAAACGTTAATAAAAATATATTTCATAAATAAATTTATCGGAGGTTTACGGCCTGGTCTACATTACGTTTTTTAATAAAATTTTAAATCTCACTATATATCTCACTATGTAATATAAACCAAACGCTAAATTACATTTTCAATATATTTTTCTTTACAAATATCTAGCGCCATCTTAATATGTTTAATAATTAATTGTTACCAAAGGATGGTGAATTTTATTTTGTAAAAAATTATCAGCCACACGGCTCCGCTCCGAGTTCGACGGTTGATCAGTGTCGCCATCTGTTTAAGTCGAAAGCAAATGCGGGAGACGTGCGCGTGGGTTTTTATATTGGCCCCCCTCTCTTGTTGTCGGAAGGGGGGCAGCATGAGGTGCAATCGAGGCAGCACTGCTGCTATCTTTTGTTGTGACGACCCCACATTCCGGTTGTGCCGCGTAGCTCCACTCCGGAAGCCTGCTCCTGGAAATATCAGTTGTGCAATAGTTGTTGGAAATCTTGCCTAATATACAGAATCTTCTATGAAATATAGAACCATCGAAACATGAGAATATATTACTTTGGCTATGGCTATGTTGTCTTTAACGTATATAAATAATTATGTCATGAAGACCAAGTAACTGATGAGTAACTTTAAGAGTATGTGGAGAACCTTAGTGGAAATGAAGATGGGATGGCGACAATTCAGCGCACAGTCACCATACACTGACAACGACAATGTTAAAGATAATGAAGAAGCAGAGCAAAACAAAAAGTTTCACACATATTTTTTAAATTAAATTAGAAATATTTTAACACTCAGGCACGTGTGGTTTTTGCGAAAAGGTTACGTGTAAACCTACAAATTTTGCACGCACAATCACGTTTGTAGGGGAAAGTATGCTATATCGTACCACTTCGTACTTAACTCCCTTTATTTATCGATTGAAAAGAGTCTGGAAAGTGAAAGAGGATTTAAATGAAAGTTTATCAAATTTCAGATATTATTAAAAAAAAAACTTTTTAATAACTGGAACATATTAAAATATCAAGTTAAAAAAAAGAAGTCTTTCGGTACGATTTGACGAACTGGTAGGATAAATCGTACCACAATCGTACCGGTACGACTTACCAAGTCGTGGGTGGTACAATTTTTCCAACTCTGAGTTTTGTAAAATTAATATCACCAAAACATAACCTATATATTTAAAACATTTTTACCGTGACTCAATATTAAACTGTATGAACATGTTAGCAAAATTTTGTTTGAGAAAAAATTAAAAGACTTACCTTCACCCACGAAATTACCTTACGCAAGATCTGAAAAAGTTAGATGAAGAATGCAAAAAAGCGAAATTACTCAATAACAAACGCACGCGTGCATTAAACATTAATCAAACATGACAGGTCAATTCTGAACTTGGCTACGCATCGCCGAATGCTACTAGTCTTAAAAAATGTTGGCTAGTTTTAGAGATATTGAGGTGGTACGATTTATCTAACGGTAGGATATAGCATACTTTCCCCTATATAAAAAAAAAACATATTTTTATTCATTTGTATGTCTTTCAAACAAAAAGAGTATAAATACTGGATAAAATTAATACTTGGTTAATAAAAATAAACAATTATTTTAAAAATAAGCATGTAGTAAGGAATCATTTGTATTTTTTGCCTTGAAACAAAACAAAATAAAAATTCTGACATACAAATGTTTGGCCGCATGAAGGGAGTTACGTATCTGTTAGAGGAAAATTTACAGCTGCATTCCTTGTAGTGTACAATGGGATACATTATAATACAAAGATATTAGAAAAGAAACCTAAAGATAAAAATAGAAAATGCACCTGGAGTGATCGCACTGTGTCGAGTAGTGTTGTTTTTTCATCCAACAGGGCTGCCACCTCGTCCTGAGCTGTCAGTAAACATGCCTTCAATATATCTGTTTCTTCTTTTGACCTATAGAAGAGAAGAAACAATACAAAAATTATATCAGTTAATTACCACAAGATTAATATTCTATTGAATATCCATAATAATGAAAAACCTCAGGAAGCCTCAAAGCAGAATCCTAGACATTTATTCGGACCGAGCGGGATTCAAACACACATCTTTCACTTTCTGCGAGTGTGCTTTTAACTAAAATTATGTATTTTCAATGAAAATAATGTTACATTCTTACATGTTCCGCATATTCAGTCTCAATAAAAAAATAATTTAGTTAATTACTACAATATATTAGCAAAATGTCAATATCAAACTTTCGATTACTCTTGTATCTATATATAAATGATATTACTAATGTCGTGACCATTGCCCCCACAAGGGGGAAGGCTGACAGGGCTCTAGCCTGGGGGCCCGGGCTCAGGAAGGGCCCGGCACGGTGAGTCGACCAGATAAGTGTGATAAACACAGATCACACATTTGTTCAAATGGTAAAAAAAAGTCGGCTGCGGCGCTATTTTACTTCAATGATATTAATAATTGAAAATATTTAGTTCTAGGCACGATACCATTTTTAACTGTGTGCCGATACTCGACAACTCCATAGGTAATTCAACTGGATGTACCTACATATTAAAAATACAAAAAAAAAGCTACAAATACACCTTAATTTTACCGCGTACACCATTTGGAAAACGAAACTGCAGCGCCTCCCTTACCCTAAGCGATAGGTAGGGGGGCCCGCCAAACATCAATAGCCTAGGGGCCCGCTTCAGGATGTGGGGCCCATGGTCGTGACCATAATTTTATTATTATTATTATTATTATTATTATTATTAAACTGGCGCTAGGGGCCGTTCAGGTCCATGGCCGACTGTACAACGTTTCTCCAGGCATCTCTGTCCAGCGCTCTCTCTTCCCAGTTGACTATCCCCAGCTTTTCCGCATCCCTTTGAATGTTGTCCGCCCATCTCCGTCGAGGGCGGCCAAGAGGTCGAGTGCCAGCTGGTGTGCCTTTGTAAATCCTATAGAGAGTTCTAGATCTTTCAGATCGTACAACGTGGCCCGCTCATCTGAGCCTTCTTGACCTCAGAATATTAGTGATTCTAGGTTGGTATCGGTCGAAGAGCTCAGCGTTTGTGCGGATGCGCCACCGGTGGTTCTCATTGACGGGTCCAAGTATTCTCCGGAGGATTCTGTTTTCAAACACTTGGAGCGCCTTTTCTTGTTTTTCTGTTAAACCCCACGTTTCACATCCATACATGACGATTGGCTTGATGACCACGTTATACACCCGGAATTTCGTTTTGATGGACAGCATTTTGGACCTGAACAGACGACTCAGCGCGAAGTATGCTGCATTTCCACTTCTCAGTGTCGTGACCATAATATAGATTATAATGTCGGTAGCTTGACGAAATTTGAAACATCACAGAAAGTGTAAGGCATCATTTGCAAGAAGGACAGATGGATCAGAAGCTCAATTAGTTGAGGCACCCACCTGAAAAGTGGAAGATGTGTGTTTGAATTCCCCACAATTCCATATTATGCACAACCATTTCAGAAAAATGAAATGATTGTTTTCTTTACCATTCATACCTTCTAAGTGTATCATTTTCCACTGCGAGTCGTTCAAGAGCGTTAAGTCTTCGTCTGAGGACATCATTCTCATGTGACAGTTTCCTCACTGCTGCTGTATCCACACTGGATTCTATAAAAGTAATATGATGCACTATTATGGATAATGACTAATTTGACAATTAACTATCATATAGCACATTAAATGTATAGTAAATAAATTTTATAAGGAATCTATTTCAAGATACCAATATGTCCATTGTCCACTCATTAATTAATATTTTGTGCTAAACAACATTTTTGTGTTTCAAGCGTAAATGGTTGTTTTTACAGTTATTTTCTTTTAGAAATCCATAGTATTAATACTATCTATGTTTTTAATAAATAAAAATGTATGTTTAATATTTATTGCAATAAACGGTTTTTGAGCTAATAAAATGGAAATATCGTTCTAATTTGAAAATACAATACGATGTAAAAAAGAAACTAATATTAAAACCAACCAATTACGCTTGACACATAAAAATGACGCATACTACAAAATATTCAATTGTGGAATTGCGCACGTATAGGTTTAAGAAAATAGACGCTTCAGATAATAAATAGTATTTTATCTTCTCATTGTGTCTCCCTGTCATGTGCCAGTTAAACCAATTCTCTGATATCTTGACTGTTGAGTTATACTACTTTAAGAGGTTGTCCAAATGTTTCAATGAGGTAATTTACAGTTGAATTCAACCACAAACCAGTATTAGACGGAGTCGGGGCGGTGGATGGAGCCGGTTGCAAGTGTAATATACCACCAGCATCCCTCAGCAGGCGCAGTCCAGCCAGAGAGAGCTGCAAGGGAACAGCTCCCGGGGAACTTATGCTGCTCGCTGGTCGATCTTCGTTTAGACGAAGCGACACACCTTCGAGAAGCACCTGGTATAGAAAAAAAGTTATTTTACTAACATACCTACTGTGCGGCAAGTTTAACGTGAAGCATGGCCGTTTCGAGAACTACAATATTGACATAGATCGCAGCGCCACGACGGCGGCCATGACACTTCAACTTATCATTTTCGCACTGTACCTGTATTCTGCTTGTAAGTAGTCGTTCGCAACTGGCAATTCTTTATTTACTTATGTACATATTTCCAATTGCACGATCACGACAGCCATACCAACTCAACAAAACTAAATAGTTGAAATCTAAATTATCATGAGCAACTTGGCCATGTCGTACCGAGCCATATGCAACTGATTGGCTGAATAAAGAGCGAGCCTATCAGTAGGTATCGCATAATTTTGATAGCAATTCCAAGACATTTTTAGTACAGATGAATTGGTAATTATCGAACAAAAAGTATGTATATATTACGTACCTCTAATGGAATGGGTGGTACTATGATTTCATCTTCTATGAGATCGGAGAGACCGAGCGCAGTGCTCATATTCAGCGTAAGATTCAGGTCTCGCACCATAGCATCCATGTGCCCCGAGAAACTTCCCATCACATCATCCTGAGAACAAAAACATTACATGCATTACATAATCGTTGTCGGCTGCCAACAGAATAGACAGACTAAAATAAGTTATCTGTCAGTTGAATTTTAGACTAAAATCAATAATAATTGTATTGTCATTTATTTACTCACCAGAGTAACAGAATCACTGATCTCAAACGGAATGGCCACAGTCCGATGCGGGAAATGATCTAACCGCACTTTAATCTTTGGCTTTATTTCCACGTCATGCCTCTCGGTCTTCAGAAGGGATTCGGCTTCTGACCACCCGCGGGATCGGGACGCAAATTTATTCTGAAAGATCAAGCGACCGTTACAAATTCGAATTTCACAAATACACATCCAAGCAATGAAATGCTAACACAAAGCATTGTTTATTCGGTATCATGTCGGTTTATTACTGTAATATATTTGGAGGTTAGTTTAACTTAATCTCGATTTGGGGTATACTTTTACGGCATACAAAAAAGCAAAATATAATAAAAAAAGAAATCCGTCGTTTGGTTAAACTATTCAGAAAATAAAAATCTAAACATAAAAGTACCTACACATAACAATCTGAATTATTAATATTGTCAACGTTTTGCTACATTTTCTAGTGATATTTCTATTTCCTTTTAGATTGCACTGAAATACGACACGTTTATTAAAATACGCTTTTATTAAATTTTCTAATAAGTGGACTGTATTATGTATTTCTAGAATAAGTGGCATATTATTAATTAACAAAATGATTTATAAATAATTAGAACTTTTAGTAAAACCATTCAGGGCTGTATATTATGTATGTACCAGTGGCAAGTGCCTTATAATCCCAAATTGAAAAGGTTTATTCTCACATTTATAGTTATTCAATTTTTAATTTACGCAACCTTTTCAAAGCTCCGCATTCACAAACCATAATCGAAAAAACTGCGTGTTATGACTGAGGTTGCGCACCCTCACTTACCGGTTTCTAGTGGCCTCAATGCAATGTTTAAGATACACACTACTGTGCATTATAATTCGCTCACACATGCAATTTAAGTAACAAATTCCTACTGTCGATTCGCTTTGATTCCGTCGTAATAAATGCAGAAACACTTTGCCACTATCCAAAAGAATTCAAATTTAATTTTAATCTCAATATATTTTTATCAATATTTAATTCTTCCAATGTTTTAGGTAAGTATTTGAAATTTAAAAAATAAAGATTTGACACATTAATACAGAAATTTACAAAAAAAATGATTTTTTGAAAAATAAAAAAAGATGATTTTTACTCATTTTCAGACAAAGAAGGAATTGAAAATTCAGACGCATAAAAATATCTAGAGGATTCTAAAACTTCTTGGAACCATTTCGCTGAGTGTTTAAATATATCGAACATTTAAAATGTATGGCACGTGATTCAATTAAATGAATAGAATTTTCCAGATTTTTATTTGATATCACTTCAACAATCTTATGAAAATTTTAACTTTATGAGACTAAAGAGTGATTTTATTTTTATATTATTTTCATCACCATTTATACATAAAATCCATAAACATAAAGATTTCATTGTCAAAAATGAATATAAAATCTTAGCGGAATGCACTGAATGGACTGAAAATTAAAAATTTGGGATATTTTAAGGATCCTAGGCCTGCCTGAGCAACCTGTAAACTTTGTAAGAAAGATATTTATGCCACTATGATTCTCTAACTTTTCCCATCAACATGTGCATTGCATAAAATAGTTTTACACCATAAAATAATATTATTTTAAATGAAGCCATAGGTATGAAGTTTTATCTGATAGTAGAAATTGTATATTTTCCATTTATATATTTAATTAAAATTTTCCTAACCATTATTTAGTAAAATATATTTGGTAAAACTTTCCATCGGAGTTTGTAATTGACTTATGAAATATGAAGGATAAGCAAAAAGAAAGATCATTATCACATTAACTCAGTTTTGAGATAAAGTGAAAAAACTTTATATCTTCGTTGTTATATTATTTATTAAACTTAAATTAAAAGTTATCAAAATGTCAATTTAATATTAATTACAATTACAATTCACTCTAGTTAGATATGTAGTTTTGTTAAGAAAAAAAAAATATAAATATAAATTTCTTTGCAAATGTCTGTCATAATGATCTTTCTTTTGAATTTCAATATTTTCTTTTTGACGTCAGTGTCTGGACAATGATTTTTACCACGTTTTTATTAGCTCGTATTCTTGTTTGTCCAGTACACATTTTTTCTTGTGTGTCCAGTCCTAGCAACTAAATTATTAATATATACGTGCGTTACTATGGAAATCAATATGAAATGTCAAAATAACATTTCAGTATTCTATATTTATTCAGTATTAGTATTTCTATCAAGTACAAAAAATAGTAATTATTAATACATAGAATTGTCTAATTTATATGATTCAACAGAAAATTTAAAAACGTGGTATATAAAAAGTTCTTTTTATGTTGCAATTATTATAATTTTTTTCCAAGTACGTCATCTAATAGCTTACAAAATTCTTCACAAGATGTTTGAGATCTATACTTCCATATCCATGTTGTATGTGTATTATGATCTCAAATTTCATTCTTTACCATTCAATACAATATGCTAAAATAATTATAAAAAGATCAATGTTATATTACAAAATATGATTTACGACATATTATTATGGTTGCTAACCCTGTGAAAAGACTAAACTCAAAAGTCAATTATCTCAGTTTTGCGAAGCTGTTGCTTGATCTAAAAATTCATAATACAGTCAAATTATTGTAGAATTCAATAAATAAGAAATGCAATCAGACAAAATGAGTACTCTTGTCAATTTTTGCTATAACAATCAAGGAAATAGATATGCTAAACACCTAACACTAAACATTTGCTGTCAGTACCTAATATAATATAACAATAATTGATTGCATACACAGCTAGTAATCATAAATAAACATTCATCTAATGTGTTAGCCAAATGCAACAACGACCCACACTGCTTTTGATTGGCATTCCCAACTGTTGGCGAACAAATTCCACATGTCTAAAACACCAACACTAGAACACATTCAATATTTTTATAGAATGTTGAGAGTTGTGAAGAATGCCATTCCTGACTACCTGCAGATGTACCCCCCCCCCCTAATGAGATGAAAAAATGAAGCAAGCAGGAAATAGATCGTACTGAATTTTGTGTTTAAATATTGAAATCTGATAATTTTAAATATTGAAAAAAAAAATTAATAACCTGAAAAAGGGTATGAGGTAGGTATCAGTGGCGAAGGGTGGATGAAGGCTGTTAATATCCGACATAAATGGTGCACACTAAACTTTGTCAGTCAAACGTATTTGTATTCCAGACTACGTAACAATGTGTAGTGTTTGTTATTTTTTTTAAATTCAATTTTAAACCCTGCTTAATCCAAGCCACAGTGGATAAGAATCAAAAAATATTCATTTATCTACAAAATATCTAAAATTATGCCATTAAACCATACATATGTTTAGATATTTTATAGATAGAGGAATATTTTTTATCGATTATGATTTGGGTAGGCAGGGTTTAATTGTATTTTAAAAACTAACCAGCACCATCTGCAAACTGTATTCTTAGTTCAATGAAAACTAATAAGTATGCCTGGCAATGTTTAGTGTGCACTATTTATGTCGAATCTCAACAGCCTACCCCCACCCCTCGCACTTGTAGGTATGTATGTATAAAACAAATTTTCCTTGGTTTTCATTCTCAAATACACTTGGAAAAAACTTGGTTCATTTTCTGGTCTACTCTACTCTTCTATATTTATTACCATCAAATAATTAGAACGGTATATAGTACTATATGACTGTATTTAATGATTTTGACTTTACAGTCGTGGGTGCGGTTTCAAATCCTACATCATCAAAGATTATATATTGATTTTTCATTGTGTGTTTGATCCAGAACCCGAACTAATGTGTTGGGATATTAACCAATCCTCATAAAAAGTCTGTTAATATAATCTCACGGGAGAAAATAATTTTCTTTACGTATTATTCGTTGTCACAACAACGTTAGTTCCCACACACTTGGAAAACATTGTTATAAAGTGACTGCATTTAAAATAATGACATGATATTGAATAAAATTCGACTACAGTGATAATTTGCTTTCTATTGGCCTCTAATATATTATAAAAAAAAAAACTTGAAGAATAACTGGTTTTATCATAGATGAGTATCAATTATGTCAAGATGTGAAATTGTTATGTTGAAATAATGGTTTTGTTTTACCTTCCCAGAGCATCTATTCTATACACAAGACTACTTTCGGGCGCTACGGCAGCTATCTAGGGTAGGTTTGTATCAAAGTATTAGCACTTATTGTAATAATTTAAAGTTAGTAGTCTAAACAGTCAAAACTGTCTATCTCGCTCTAAAATTTACGACAGCCAAAAGAGGTGCTGTTAAAACATAGAACATATTGTAACAATTCCGACCATGTCCGATCCTAACAAGATTATATGGGCCTCTACAGAGTGGAGGTTTGTATTAACAGATTTTTGTTTTTTTACGAGAAATTGATGTCAGCCATTTGCTCAACCTATTAGGCCCAGACTCTGACTCATACATAAATTGAAAAACAATATGTGTACTTGTCAGACCCAGGATTCGAACCTGGGACCCACAACGCTATAGGCCGACGCTTAAACCGCGCGGCGATCCTGGCTGACTAATTGCTTATTGTAATAATTGTTACAATAAGTTCTAATACTTTGATACCTAGATAGCTACCGTAGCGGCTGAAAACAGTCTTGTGTATAGAATAGATGCGCAGAAGTCAATTTTAAAAAACCTGTGACTCATTGGTGTTAAAGGGAAAGTTGGTCAAACATTTGGACATTTCTTAGTAAATCATGAAGTCGGTACAAATTATGTATGCAGATAATTCATTTATTGAGATACTGCGAATAAAATTACATAACAATGATTATAAAATGTCAGTTATATTTGTTTATACCAGTCATTTTGGCTTCATGCTCGATAACAATTAACATGCAAGAGTAACCAACAAACTACACAACGGGAACATGGAGGTGGGGTCACTACAGGGACAAAATGAAAACCATCCGTAAGAAGCCATCCAAAAAAAAACATCTACCATCTAGGTGTCACAATAATCTCTATACACAGATGTCGATCGACTACATCCAAATACATAATTTGTATTGTTCAAATTCAGCATGTTTCTCTAGATATAATAAATCTACCGCGGTACATTGTCTATGGTCAAACATATAAAAAATAAAGTCTAGTTATTTGCAATAAGAGTTGCCATGATCATAAATCACACAATCCTTATAACTATGTTACATTACATCGATTTGACACATATAATTTTTTATTCATTTTATATTATCAATTGATATTTTGAAAATAATTTTACGATCTTATGCGATTTATTCGCTATAAACAATAAACAGATGATAAAAATTACGAAAGGTTGCAGTGAAAACTAATTTTTTTAGAATTGATTTTTTAAATATTATTTATAGTCATCGGAGTATATTATATTACAAAATATTTCCGGACCCCACACGTACCACTTACATTAAGACAACGGAAAGGTCTCTAAATAGTAATAGGGTATTTTGATTCCAAAACTCTCCAAAAGTTATCTTCATAAACAATTGAGGAGCCGTGTAAAAGAGGAGCCTAAGTGATAAACTACAGTAGGTATTAAGAATTACTTGTTTAAACATTTTAATTAACACAAAGAAGGCAACCGCCGGTGCCAACTACAGTTGTTAGATCGAAATGATTTTTGGTTAAACGGTAAAGGAGCAATTGAGTATTATAAAAATATTGACACAGAACGCCCCAATTGTATTTGGTTTTTCTATACAGTTCCTCAATCGTGCAGATAAAATTTTCGAAAAACAAATACAGTACATTCTCAGTAATCCGCCGCTTGATTATCCGACAACTACTATAATCCGCCGTTATTTTTACTAGTTGAAAGCACAAAATCAAGCTCTATAATTTGCCGGTATTTGATTGTCAAATTCAGTAGTCCGCCACGTACAAGTATACAACGCAGATGAGACAGGTTTATTTTGGAAACTTCTCCTTCATAAAACGTACGTTCATCGCGAAGAAAGTAATGTACATGGGAGGAAAGTGTCCAAGAACCGCATCATAATTATGCCGTGCTCCATTGCAACCGGAACACACAAAATGAAGCTTTTGGTCATAGGTAAAGCCAGGAATCCTAAGCCATTCAAGAATATCTGCCTCACTGAACAACTGGTTATGTCAAGTGATTTACTGTGTAATATTTAATTAATACTTGATTTTAATTATAAATAAAACCGTAATTTGCTAGTACAAATTTCTCAAACCTGTTTTAATTTTTACCATATTTTGTATGTATGCACTATAATCTGCCGCTTTCATTAATTGAACACTTATCTGGTTTTTGGGGTGGCGGATTACTGAGAGAGTACTGCATGCATAAAAACAGAATTATTTGAAAATACAAATGCAGTCAAACTATAATTTCCAATTTTTTTATTGGTTGCATGGTATAAGTTTCTAATTTAGCAGTGATGTAATGTATTATAGATTCAGATGCAAATTATTAATATATTTAAATAAATAATGCGATTGATCAAAATGTCGATGTCATGTAACATAGATGGAGTCGTGTTGTTCTCTACAGAATAAAATATTTCACCAAGCACCTTCGGTAGAAAGTACTAACAAGTCTAAAATAATCTGTTGTCATTTTACAAATACCTTTGTATGAACCTTTTTGGCAGATAGCGGAGCAGAACAGCATTGCCACATACAGACAGACAAGGAAAGAGAGAGAAATAGTTAGAAGAGCATTCCCTTATATGTACACAGACCAAAAAGAAAGAGACGGCATGCACGTCATGAATAAGAGAAAAAAACATTTGAAAAGAAAGGCGGTAAAGATAAAAATGTAATGCAATAAGAAGATGGGGTGAGAGAGAGAAATGTTTCATGTTCTATGTTACTGGGGTCATTCCTAAGGTGTTATTTCAACTAAGTACCCATATATTATAAAACAATAAAAGTTTATTTAAAAATATCTAAATAGTAATAGTTATTTAAAAAGTGTTTCAGTTGTAGTGGAAATCGTAGAACACTAAACAGGGACAAAGTTTGGAAAAAGGGTAGCATTTATTGACCATTTTGTAAGTAGTATACACCTACTAATGCAATTCTACATAGATCCACATTTTTTATACTTTGTGTTTCCCGTAAATAATAAATAAATGGTGCATTCTTTATATTATATTAATTTACTTATTCAGTTAATGTGGACAATTTCACTACAACTTGAGGATTAGATAAAGTTACGTTAAATTAAAAAATAACCATAATTTTTTTTATAAAGCAATTTGTAGTGCCGATCAGGTCAAGTTTTCTATCCTGATTTTTTTCAAGTCAACCAACCTAATGATCTAATATTTCCCAATAGGTTTACGGCTGTTCATTTAATGATGTTTGATGATGTTATCTGTCCTAAATTTAAGGTTATGTTATGTTTGTGTACAAATGATTCATGATGACATGATTAAAAACAACACATAGAAATGAAATGTGAAGAAGCATGAATAAATGGAAATAAGAAAATCTTGTTCGATATTTATTATTGTCAGGTTAATAATATTAATAACTTAAGTTAAATTATAGCTGCACAGTGGAATTATATATTTAGGAATTAATTTTTAGTGTACCAGTTTTAGTGTAGTATACAATCTTAATTTGAAATAGTGAGTGAAACAATTTCAGGTTACAAGTTACAGTATTCCTTCTAATCAATAATTAACTTCGTTATTTATGTTTTGCAACAAGAATATTAATTCAAGATAAATTAACGTCTTAAATGGGGATTATTCTTTGGTAATTTGGTGTTTTTTATACTTAAAAAAAAATACAGGGTAAATATTTCAACGCCATTCCAAAATGTACACGATTCACACACTGAAGCATTTTCAAACAACAATAAAATTATTATAATATAAATAGTCACTCCATGTTTTAAATCGCCACTGACCTGTTGTGCACATTTTCCGATAAACATTGCAGAATGGAAATGATTAGTAAAAATATTTTTAGTATTACATCCAATAAAAACAATAACATTATCAATTACCTACCTACCGTTGTTATTAATAAATACAATGGTACCGAAATATTTCTCTTAACTGAATTCAAAACTACTTTCTCATTATGAATTTCATTCAATTAATTCATTCATAATATCTATGGCAATATTAATTTAATCGATTTGAATTTATGCCTAAGTTTAATTTGATAAAGCACCCAAAGTCAGTCTCATATTAGTAATTCTCACAACTACTCATCCTCAAGTGATTGATATATTTTTGTTAAAGTATACATATTTGTACTTAATATGGTCTCGTGTCCATTATATCAAACATACAGTTCCATATTTGTCTAATTATGATATACTTTGGACACAAAAACATTTCCGTCTTGCATATAATAATCTACATTCTACACACACCTAAATATTACACTTACCTTGAATATCTGATAAGCTATTATATAATTCATTAGATTTCTATCTATAATAAAGCTGTGATAATTCGAAATTGTTTGTACCGAAATCTCGAATTACGAATTATGAAAAAAATCTTCTTATTGCGAATAAATCATGTTATTAGTAAGTTTTAATGTAGAATAATGAAATGCAATTAAAAATTTTAAAAGATATTGTAAAACTGATACAAAGATCAGATTGATATTTGATTTATTGCAATATTAATTCACTAAGTTAAAAACATATTTGAATTATGAATTTCGATTTATAGAATGAAACCGCATTTTTAGAAATCTGTAAGAAACTCACACTAAAGAAATATTCGCAAAAAGGCAAAGAAAGGTTTTACTGAACTATCATTTTCTTATTGCAAAAAAATAACTTGTGTTCTTATAGAGCAGTGTTTCCCAAAACTAGTACCCCTTTAGAGATAATCCTACCGGCATGGATTATCTTTGAAGTTAATCTTTATTGGGCCGTCTGATCTGAATGACAAAATTATAGTACGGAATTGCATAATTATTACAGTACAAATATTCTAATTAATCGTACATAATTGTACCTACTTCCCTTCAATCTTTATATATGAGTTTGGGAAACACTTTTATGAGTAGAGTATATTTTAAGTAATATCATGATATAAATTAATGTGTTTAAGAATCCATAGAGAAATATAATATTTCATTTTGAGTTTACTTATCCATACTATTGTGTGAAAATTCTAAATTTGTTAATCCTTCGCAATATATAACATTAAAACCTTAATAATATGCATTGGTAACATATTTATATAGGTATATTGTATTAGTGTGTTTATAAATAAAGGGGTCAAAACAAAAGTGCGCACAATGATAACCTCACCATGTCAATAGGTGGTTTAAAGATTGTCAAAATAAAAGAAAAAAGCCAAACAAACCAAGCGAGGACAACGAAAGATGTGCACAAACCTGTAGTTCGTCCCACGGGATTGAGGGGCAGTCTTCAGCATCGATGTCCGCCACGTTGACCAAGACACGAGAGTGGAATCCTCGGGAAACCTGCAGAACCTCCACATGGCGCAGTTTGAACGTTGACATTGATACCTGACGTGATAACATTTTATGAATTCTATCAACATTGAATCAACAAAATTTATTTGGATGAAAAAACATTGTAGTTAATGTTCCCTCAAAGCTTCACACAATTTTGTAGTAAGTTGTTGATGATCACATGTATTAATACCAAATAAACCCCTCCCGAAAGAATGTCTCCAATCCCACATCAAAAACCTAATGTAATATAAAAACAACCCCATCCAGTAAAAATTGACCGGCTCTGCCTTACAAATAATATTTCGAAGAGCGACCTCCGAATACCTGCATAAAACACCCAAGCGAAATTTACCGTTAAAGTCGCTGAGACACTCACAGTTTATCAAGTCAGTGAGAGATCCGACCCTCAAGTCGAATAACACAGCAATGACGTGTCCCGCCCGCGTGGGATAAATTACAAGTAAAATTATGTAATCTTCTTCTTCTTCGATGGCCCTACAGCTCAAGTCGAGCCCTGGCCTCCTCCACCGCTGTCCTCCAGCCGGAACGGTCCTCCGCACGTCTTTTCCAGTTCCTGATTTTTAGTATCTGGTTGGCATCTTTTGTAACATTATCACCCCATCGTGTGCGTGGTTTTCCCAGTGGCCTTTTCCCTCCTGGGTTTCCTTCGAGGATCTTCTTCTTCGGACATGGCCTGCCCAGTTTAGCCTCTGGAGTTTTATGAAGTTGGAGAGTTTTGAATCTTGGTATAAGCGGTATAGTTCCGTGTTGTACCTAATTCTCCACTCCCCACCATCATTCATGGGTCCGTATATCCGCCTAAGGATCTTTCTCTCAAAGCAATCCACCATTTCAGCTGCTTTCACATTTAGCGTCCATGACTCGCACCCGTATGCAACGACTGTGCGTATGACGGTTTTATAGAGCCGCGTCTTAGTTTTTCTGTGGACATTTCTGGATTTGAATATGGGCAGCAATGAGAAGTACGATTTATTTGCAGCGGTTCTTCGGGCTTTTATTTCTTTCAGTTCCTCGTTCTCTTTTGTAATATTGGAACCCAGGTATGTGAACCGGTTGACAACCTCAAATTGATGGTTTCCAAAACTGGAAAACTGGATTTTGTCGGCTTTGTACCAAGACTTTAGTTTTGTTTTCATTTACTCTTAAGCCTATCTCTAGTGCGGCCCTTTGGAGATGGTCAAATTCTGTATGGATCTACCCATCATGTTGAGGTCGTCTGCGTAGCCAACCAATTGGCTCGGTCTGCTTAATATAGTGCCGCTCCTGTTCACTTGAGACTTTCTGATAGCGGATTCGAGGGCTAAGTTGAACAGCATGGGAGCCAATCCGTCTCCTTGCTTAAGACCCCGAGATACTTCAAAGCCCTCCGTCCGTTGGCCATTCACCTTCACCTGGGAGAGTGTATTCTGCAGTGTGATTCTAACAAGCCTGACTAGTTTTGGTGGGATTTCAAAGTCCAGAAGGACAGTGAATAGTTTTTCCCGGTCGATGCTGTCATATGCCTGCTTAAAATCAATAAAGAGCTGATAAATGTCCACATCGAATTCCCAGCATTTTTCCAGTATTTGGCGAACTGTGAAGAGCTGATCCGTTGTAGACCTTCCTGCCCTGAAGCCAGCTTGATATTCACTTACTATGTTTTCCGCGTAACCTTCCAGTTTTGTCTTCAGGATCATACCTTATAACTTGTGCTCAGGAGTGATATCCCTCTAAAATTTTCACATCGCAGTCTGTCTCCTTTTTTACATATTGGACAGATAACGCTGATCTGCCAATCCGCTGGAATGCTTTCGGACTCCCAGATTTTAAGCATTAACTCATGCACTGCTGCTATTAATCGGTGTCCACCATACTTTAGAAGTTCTGCAGGGATGTTATCGGCTCCTGGTGCTTTATGATTCTTTAGTGTCATAATAGCTCTTTCGGTTTCAATAAGCGTGGGTGGAGAGATTATGTAATCACCAGCGCTAAATCCGCGTCCAAATGAAAGTAGTGTCTAGTGCTACAGTGTTATTGATAAATAATGTGTAATCTCAACCACGCGATAAAAAGAAAAAAAAAAAAAAGTGCAGTGTAACCCTAATTATTACATGCCCATAATTAATCAACCTAGCACCTAAGCACCTAAGCACAAAAATGTGCCCCATAATATTCATAGTTTACCTCAGTTATATGAATCTATGTTTATCCCCCATGTTAACTGTGTTTTTCAATGAATAAACGTGTCTGCGCAGACCATTTGCCACCTATTTCTCTCTTATACAAAAACCACGAAGTACGATGACTCCAAACAACGAAATTCCTTAGATCTTCTTCATCCTCTCATCATCGGAGTCACAGTATTTACTAATTTGGTAAATTACCACTTTTATTCTTAAGTGAAATGGTTGTTAGCCATTGGCCCAACCCATTTGGTTCTGTGGACAATCATCCCAGATATATTTTTGTTATGCCAAGAACATTAATATTCCGCAGAGAAAGACCTGGTTGTCTTATAGTTTAAATTCATCACAGTATCAAAGAGTTATTTTAAAATGTAAAAACATAGTGTTAACTTGACAGGATGTGAGTTCTTACCAAGTCTCTCCTCCGACAAGAGCTGGCGAGAGATCGTTCACTCGGAGACGAAGAATGTTCAATCACTTCAGCAGCTACTTCCACTGCTGCCTCGGTGCCACCCGTACCCTCCCATAATCTGGACAAAGCAATACGTTTCCATAGTTAGGTTAGGTTAGGTTAGGTTTACATACCAGTTGCCTTTACAAGGGTGTTTATTTATTTACAATCCGAAACAATTAAAAATTATTAACATATATATACAGTGGAACCCCGATCTACTGTTCTCGCATAAATCGTTTTTCCGCACGGATCGTTCATTTAAGTCCTGCCAAACACACATAAGAACAATGTTAAATAATCCCGCATTAACCATTACCAAATTTATGGTTTTCCTCAATCTATCGTCTAAATATTATGGTCGCGTCACAAATATTATCCCGATTGACCGTTTTTGTTGAACATTTTTCAATTCGCTTTCGTAGAATTGTTTATGATTACAGACTATTACAGACCTTTCAGTCGCATCGCTTTGTTTGCACAGGTTTGCTCAGGCTTGCCTCGCATCTCGTATCATGAATTTTTATAAGTCGCAACTAAAATGCCCCCCATGAAGAAAACTAGAACTCTAGCTGAAAAACTGAAAATAATTCAAGGAGTCAAAAAAATCCAGGAGAAAAATGAGAAAAAAATTATGTATCCCGCATTTATCGTTTTTTTTCTAGGGTGCCTTGAAAATCGTAGAATCTGGGTTACACTGTATATTATGATAAATTCTTTTTAACACTACACAACACTACAATAGGCCTAGAGGCCCAATGAAAGTAGTATTTAGTAATAGAATTGAAACAATCAAAATATCTGTATGTTTGTTTGCAATTTGACGATTTATCTCTCCCGTAAAGTAGTGTTTTTGGAGATACACAATTTTCTAGTTTCATTGCCATTTTTATGGATTCCCAACTTTACGGATTCGGTAGCTTTACGAATTGCTCAGAACTATAATAATAATGATAAATTCCGGAATTCACCGTTTCAGTAAATGTAATATCATGAAATAGTATACCTACCATGAGACTCTTTTTTCAGCTTCGCTTTCACATATTTACAAAAGATTTTAACGTCTTTGGGATAATCTAATAAACATAACTGACCTGAATGCGGCATCGGGCGCATCTTGTTGTTCTCCAGCCAATTGCACCATGACATATCGTTCACTGTCAGAGCTGGCTACCGAAGCAGTGTCCCATTGGTCGGCGGCCGAGGGGACAGGGCCCGGCGAAGGTCCGGGAGAAGTGATATTCTGGTCTGACGGTTTCAACGCCGCATCCAGGGAACTTATCAGTGATGTTAGACCACGACGCATTGAGGTTATACCTAAATACGACAGTAACATATTATAGCTAGTAAAATATGAAACCAGAATGAAAGAATAAATAAGTTAGTCTAGTTTTCAAAATTTTGTACTGGCACCTACTGAATTTGATGTCATATTGTATATAGTTTGAATTCAACCTGGGAAATGTCATGAAGTTATAGAAAATGTTATTTTGGCTAGCCACATGTACATTTTTTGACATATCGTCACAATGGATCGTTTCTCAACAGCAAAATGTATAAAATTCGTACAATTGAAAACATCGCTGCTGTATGAAAAAAAAGTGTGGCCGAAGAGCCAGAAATGTCGATTTCAAGAAAATCGCAGCAACTTGGCTCTATACAGCTCTTTATAGCGAATTTGCATAAAGACCTTCACCTACACCCATATAAGAGCCAGCTCACACAAGAACTAAAGCCAATGGAGCACAGGTAGTGTCGCAGATTCGCCAATTGGGTCTTGAAAGAGCAAGCACCGATAAAAGAAAATCATCTTCAGTGATGAGCACATTTTCACCTCAATGAACATGTTAATATGCAAAACTGCCGTATTTGGGACAAGGGAAACCCACAAGTGATTCAAGAGAGGCTTTTACATGCTGTGACTGTTTGGTGTGGTTTTTGGGCTGGAGGAGCCATACTTCTTCAAAAATGGCGAAAGAGCAACCGTTACGGTCAATGGTCTGCTATAGGCAATTGTGCATGTGGTTCAAACAGGATGGGGCCACATGCCATACAGCTCGTGAACACTTGCTTTATTGCGTGAAAAGTTCGATGGCCGTTTCATTTCAAGCCTTAGCGACTTTAATTGGCTATCGAGGTTGTGTGATTTAACACCATTGGGGCTTATGCAAAAGGACGACATCCGTAACATTATGGCCGAGATAGAGCTCGAAATGTGTGAATCATCGAAAATTGGCATATGTAAATCGTGAGCTGCAAGATGGCCTGGGGAGGTCATTTGAATGATATTGTGTTTCATGTGTAATTGTATTGATATATTCGATAAAAGTTGACGATGTGTGATATATTAAAAAAACAAATTCTTATCAGAATTTGGATAGGCCTTTATTACACATTCACTGCTGACCAGTTAATTAGTTACCACATTTAATTATCATGCTAATAGTATCTGATGGCCATCTAATGGGAACGTGCCAGTCGCGTTTTCAGCACTAAATGAGTTACAATGCCCACATAAAAGACAGTTTGGCAAATATGTACTATTATGCTTCAAACAGTACTCACTAGCATTGATGTTAGCCATATTGGGGATGGCTTCCTTGGGCGCTGGCGACGTGACATTTGCATCTTGCGGCACATCACCCTTCCCGAGCTGCGTCCACTCTGATGTTGTCTCTGATAACTGCGGCACGGGCGTGTTCTGCACAACAGAAGGCAGAGACGACGTAAGCGTTGCATGTCGCTCCAAAGAACTTTGCGATAAAACATTTGATGACCCGTTTCCGTGAGGCTGGTGGCAGAGTGTTCCTGACCCTATAATAAAAAAATACTTGTTAATATTGTTATTCATAATATTGCTGCTAGGCTTTATATTCCAGATGGAATTTTCAGTTCCTAATTTTAAAGATTTCACGTTGGGCTTACCAGTATTCTGATGTAGATCCATCAAACTAGAAGAATCTGGAAGTACGCTGTCCAAGTCCCTAGAAGATTCTTTTCCCGGGCAGCATGATGGAAGAACGAGCGTCACTTCCACTTGGGGAATGATGCAACCGACTGTCATACTCCTAAAAATGAAAATAAAACATTACGTAAGGGGCTGTTTTTATTTTATATTAAAACCATGTATCCAGGGCAATTGGGTATTACATATGCATATTCATGCAGGTAATATGCGTTCATTGCAGGGCAAAGACCTACTGGTCAGACCATCCTGCGACTACCCACTTTCCAACATTACAAATATCATTATCGTTAAATATTTTTCGCCTGACTGTCCTTTGCAAGATTTTTGATGGATGATTCATGGTATTTATAACACTTGTCTCAGTAGGTACAAAATATATACCTAATACCTACGTATGTATTTTTCATTCCATCATTAATTTAATATATGATACCAATAGAACATATAAATTTACAAAATGAGGAAGTAATTTCGGTAACCATTTTTACAAGTATTGGTCGTTAACTCTACAGTCAAGTCTATTACAGGAAGTGGAAGAAGGAAAACAGATGATTTAATTCAATTGAATTTAGATATAAAAAGTACATAATATTAATCTACAAGAACAAGAACAATCTACCGAGCATGTTGAAAAGAGCCCAATTAAAAAAAATATTTAACAACATCCAAAGTCCACTAGTTTAAGTGTAATATATCAATATTCATCAAGAGATATAATAAAATCACACATGCCTACTCTGGATTCAAATACACATATTAATTGAAAGACAGGTACATATATGAATAAATTGTTCATTCGGTGGGATTTCAAAACAGAACCTACTGCGCGTTAGTTTTATACCCTACCAATTAGCCAGAAAGACTTCAGAAGTCGCAGTAAAATGGCTTACCTTGCTCTGGCCTTGGGTCCCGCCACCCTGGCAGCATCGAGTGCCAAGAACGCGGCCAGTTCCGTAAGCCTCTCGGCCAATCGGAGTATCATCAGATATTGGTAATGATTAAGCTGCACCGACACAAGTTGACTGCACTGCGCAACTATCTGCATGTCCGCCTCCCCTTGTATTGTCAACTCTGTAGAATAAATATTCAAAAAATCCTGATTATAATATTAGTCAGTTAACTATTATATTAATATGGCAATAGTAAAAATAAGAAAAACACATTGTAAAAATAATAAGACGAATAACAAGTTAACTAAACTGGATGTAACACACGAGAAGAGTTAATAATATGATTTTACACAACGTAAATCTAATAGTTTAGAAAACTAAGTAAGTTTTTTGTCAATTTCATAATTCATAATTTGAGTTTTAATTCTAAGCTTCTGTTGTATAAATTCTGAATCATTAAGTGATTATAAAAATTTACCTTCTTCCAATTGCTGTTGCGGAGTTTTCTCATTTTTACCCTTGTTGAGTCTGTTTGGAATGCCGTTTTCTGCAATGTTATTGTTATACGAGGGCGTCTTTGACGGTCCGTTAGTTTGCTCCGGTTTGCTATCCATGTTCATATATACCTGAAAGAGAAACCAGGTAAAATATCTACATTAAATATACACGTTTACCCTAATACATAATATGCATTAAGGTAAATGAAACGCGCATTCAATATCGGAAATTTTTTATAACATTTAAGGGAATTTGTATTTCATGCGTTTTACGGGCTGACCGTCAACCGAAATGACCTTCAAAGCCATGATAACTGGCTTTCCCATGTCTAGCTTATTAATCTGTCCTTTGGCTATGATGATGCAATTGTTAAAAAGACTAAAAATAATAAAACTACCAATTAGATAATGAATTATTTGTGTAAATTCAGAGAATTTATAATTTTCATTTTTGTAAAATCCTACGTCCTACGCAGTTGACAGTTTAGTCTCTTGGCAGCAAGCTAGGAGACCATAGAGTGAGAGGGATTCGTGGAATGTAATTATTGAATCAAAGTACTGTAAAGAATATTTTACCCAAAGAGTGACAGGCACGGCATCCAGGAGAGGAGTAGGACGATGAGGTGCCGCTCTGGCTCCGCAGAAGTCAGCCCAGACGGGCTCTAAACGAGCACACCACACTATCCGGGGACCACCCCACAATGCACGGGATCGCAGAGCATCTTTGCCCACCGGAAGCGGACCTCTGTCTTCTCCTGAAAACATTGATCACTTGAGAACTGTATCATGTGTAATTTCTTCACATTAAATATTTTTTATATCAATTTCAAGCCATCTGTTTAGTATAAGATTGAGAGACATTAAGTTTGCGAAAACACGTTAATAATTACGTGGAATTTTTTTAATTTTTGTAATCAGAGGACATGATAAAAGCTATGATTTCAGGGTAAATAAGAGATAATCACATTGGAAATATATTATCGTAGTTTTGAAATTGCTGTAACTTATATTTAAAATATGCCACATCACCGTGAGATTTGACAGTGTTGACACAAAACAAAATATGGTCAGGGAGGCGCGCGAGAGAAAGCAATGCAATAGGGTTTATTTAAATATGTACCGACAGTCGACAACAGCAACCAGAACAATAATCAGTTTAGCCCAGCTTACTTCCGGCGCATGAGAAGAAATCGCATCTGTGCATATTCATGGTTAAATGGTTCCATTATAGAAGTTCATTGATTTTGCTCTTGTATTAAATATAAATAAAATCTTAATATTGTGTGCTATTTACAGTTTGAAATAATATAACTTGACTTAAGATAAATTGCCTTGACACGTTATCATAACCATTCACAGTATGTAGGCATGCCCAAGACAAAGTCAATAGTATAATGTCGTGGATATTCATATATTATATGATAGCATTTCCTGACTCACCAGCAGCATGTTTAAGCATGGTATCCGTGCAACAGGCTGGTGAAAGGAGTGAAGAGACCGCACATGCCGATAAACAGGTGGCCAAGTCTCCTCCGGCCTCACTCTTGTTGGTGATGGTCGCTCGGGAGACCTGAGCCTGGAGATATTTTGGACGGTCCCTTTGAGCCGGATGGTCTTTACCACCATCCACAATTACCTATCACATCAACAGAAATATACCTATTACAAAAATATTTTTGAAAAAATATTAGTACGGAACGGGACTCAAACCCGGATCCATTGGATTATGGCTAATGTGCTTTACCAATTAAATCATCCGTGCCATATTTAACCACAACAAAAGAATGAAATTTGTATGAGTGGACCCTGGCTGACTAACAATTCTACGCGCAACTAGTGAGGGACTTTTTATTTTTAATATTTTCATCTAGTTATTATCAAGGGGTTGAACCAAAAAAAAACCTGTTACACATTTATCACAGCACATTACCTTTTGGGTTCAGATATTCTGGCTTTACAGTGAATTCAGGTAACAGGTTGAATATATACCACTATTACATTTAATGAGTTTTACGTTTGATATGACAAAATAATATGTAGTCGTAAAACAAAATGAAGTCAAAGATGGCTTACCCTAGGCATGATGGCCTCGACAATGACATCCACATAAGCAAGGTCCGATTCTCCCGCCATGCCGGCTGCTTGTGTAGCCTGAACGCAGCTCAGGAGATTCAACACGAAGGAATTGCACCACAGACAACTGGCCAAATCGAATGTCACTCTCACAGGATTAACTTGGACATACAGCTTTGGGGACGGAACTAAAAATGACAAAGGAGTTACAGCCAAGGCCTGAACAAAAGCGAACCATAAGAGTGAGTGAGAAAGCATTCGGCACGCTTATATCTTCGCAATATGCGTTAGAGTAAGATAGAATATCTACGGCTGAATTAAATATTTTATGGACACATCTCCGGTAAATATTGATTTGAATGACTACATTCATTTAAAAACTGCGAGCATTTGTTGTTGAAAATTATTGTTTTTGTGTTAAATACAACGTTAGTGGTAATTATTTTTAGTTAATTTAGTAGAAAATATGGTTAACTATGTTGTGTTTAAGTTTAGTACCCGTACTGAAAAGCAAAATGATGGTATAACGTTTTATAGTTAAGTTAATGATAATAAAATTGAGGTTCTACTGTGCGTCATACCCAAGAAACACGGCTTCATTTTACCGAACAATAACCACCCTCTTTATATTATTATTCTGAGGTTACAGCACTTTGGATATAGGACATTTGAATATAGGAGATTTTCATTTGCAAAACATCTTACTAAGCAATGCAATCCAAATTATAGAAGAAATAATAAATCAATTGAAAGATTTTCTTCTTTCAAGTGGAAACTGAAAAATGGTTATTACATGTTATCAACATCGAGTTGTTTTTATTTTACTTTGTTTATCATTAACACACTGTCAACATTTTATTCATGGAGTAAATGAAAACTCCGCCATTTATGTTAGTGTTAATCTGTGTGTTGCTCATCGAATCAAGCTTCGGTATAGTCACGATACTGAATCTCAATTCGATATAACTATAAAAGATTTCAAACTATGCACATTTCTATTTTTGGGAAAAATCTATATTTTTTTAACAAAACAATGAATTATTATTAAAAAATCTCTTTATGACCTTCAAATGAAATTAAAACAACATCTTAATAATAATTATATCCATAAAATACTATGTAGTATGTGCTTATAAAAGGAGCCTGTTCAACAAAAGCAAGTTTTTATCATGGTTTTGTAAGTTTATCTTTGAATTTACCTTTGAAGATACCTTCCTTCTACATAAAATACTTTAAATGGTAAATTATAATTTTTATATTTATTAAATTGCACACTTTATATTCTGTCACTAGATATGTACTGCTAGTATAACTACCGTAATAATGCATATCGCCATAGTTTTAAAATTAGCTTGGGTTACAAAAAACATTTACCTGGAAATTGGATATCGCCAGGATAGTAGAAGTGGGTAAATTCAACATGCAGTGCTCTCACTTCATCAGGTAACGTAAATCGTTCTCTATCGCCGCAGATAAATGCTTTTGGGGCTTCCTTACGATCTCCTGTAGTTACCTGAATCAACAATGATAGGCGGGGATAGATTAGCATGGTTATTGTTGTATGCAAATGTTTTAATAGAATTATGCTAGAAACACATAATCATCACGTCACGTGAGCTCATGTGCTATAATCATCAAAAAAATCTACAACAATATTGTGTCAATTACCTGTCATTTGCAGTTCTCTTTCAAACCACTAAAATAAAAAATACATGATATCACGTGATTCAAAAATGTGTACAGGAAATAAAAAACATTCTATCACGCGTCAGATTGGTGATGTGGCGTGATACATGTGAGTCGACCTTAGTGTACAGAATTGCTGACACTTTTCGTTTTTGGCTTAAAATGTGTTATAGGATCGGATCATCTGTCCGATAACATTTTAAATAACGAATAAAACAACATTACATGTTATTTTCTTGTGGCGTGAGTTTACCGTAAGCTCATGTGACATTATGATAATGTGTGTCTGGCATTATAGTTGTTATATTCATACCTTATAGAGCGTGTAGTCTTCCAGCCTTAGAATAATACACGTAGTCATCAGTTTGGCCAACTGTGATAAAACAAATTTTCTTGCTGGTGAGTTTCCAGCATCTGAAACAGGCGAATAGAATATACATACAATGAATTCGGTTATGACAAGGGGAACCGGACCGCCCCTTATGTAAATTTTGGTGAGCAGAACAAAATTTATATTTTGTATATTGGCAGATTGAAATTTATATTTTGTATATTGGCAGATTGAAATTTAAAGATGGTGGCTTGTTTATAATTGCCTTTTTTGTTTACACTTTTCGATTGAATAGAATACCAAACTTTTGAAGTATCCAACTGTTTTACACAATAGGAAACAAGAGCCCTCATTAAAAGAGACATGCAGAAACTTAAGTAACACAGTATAGTATGGAAAGGTGAATGTTGGGCAAAACGTGTAAGGAAAAAAAGAAGTTATAAAATGAGTGAATAAACAAGGGTATACGATGTAGTAGAGTTTGCTGAAAACTTTAAATGGAAATGGAATCCCAAAATGCTAAACCTTTTCAAAAGATAGACCTAAATTTTACTGGATCAACGAGATAGTTACACGCAGGATCAAGAGAAATATAATCAGCTTGTAGAGGCTTTCATCCAGCAGTGGATTGATTCAGACAATGACGATAATGAAATTAAAGGTAACGATTAAGCTGTGCCTAAAGACATTTCGACGACTACAAGTGGTGATGGAGTGTCAATAAGATGCTTACGAGCTGGCGTTGTGGCATTAGGCGGTGGAGAAGTGGGCGGAGTCCCCAGTGACGAAGGATCTTGCGGATAGTCGCCCGTCTCTTCGCTACTTGACATTCTCTACAAAATAAAATAAAAATGTGATTCTCACTATGTAACTTGTGATAAGAGACTATGAAATTAATAATACTAATCAATCTCTACACACTAAATCCACATTTTTGAGTTGTGAACAAGTCATTAAACTTACTGTATGCATTGCATTGTACACAAATGGAGCAGTTATAGCCGTTGACAGATTCATATAAAAGATTCAAAGGAAAAGTTTATGTACGAGGGTGGGTCAATAAGTCCTTAGAAAAGCCGACAGGTGGCGCGACTAGTACTGTAAGCGGTTTGTTTTCATGCAGCGGCACTACCGATTCAGTATGCTGCGAAGTTTCAATCAGATTGGTCGGGTTGTTGTTTTTTATTTTCGTACATTTAAAAAAAAAATTTGCTTGTTTACAAAAATGGAGAAAATTGAGTTTAGAGCTGTTATTAAACATTTTAATATAAAAGGGTTAACAGCAAAGGAAATAAAAAATGAGTTGGATTTAGTTCACGGCATATCTGCTCCTTCACTTGCAACTATTTATAACTGGTTAAATGAATTTAAACGTGGTCGTACATCAACAAAGGATGAACCACGCTCAGGACGTCCTGTAGAGGTGACTACACCAGAAATGATCAATAAAATCCACGATATGGTGTTAAGTGACCGAAGATTAAAGTTGAGTGAGATAATTGAGGTTACAGGGATCTCAAAAGGTAGCGTCATTTCTATTTTACATGACAAATTGGGCATGAAAAAAGTTTCTGCAAGATGGCTGCCGCGTTTGCTCACAGTCGACAATAAACGCAATAGGGTGGTGGCCTCTAAAGCCCTGTTGTCGCTCATGCAACGCAATCCGGATGAATTTTTTTGTCGCTTTGTGACTGTAGATGAAACATGGATACACCACTATACTCCCGAGACGAAAGAACAGTCAAAGCAGTGGATTGCGAAGACAAAACATGTCCAAAGAAGACGAAAACCGTAAAATCAGCTGGTAAGGTTATGGCTACTGTATTTTGGGATGCACGTGAAATTATTTTCGTTGACTATTTGGAAAAAGGAAAAACAATAACAGGGGATTATTATGCATTTTTATTGGACCAGCTAAAAAACGAAATTGAAGAAAAACGGCCTCATTTAAACAGGAAAAAAATCCTCTTTCATCAGGACAATGCCCGTGTTCACACATGTTTACGATCAATGGCTAAAATTGAAGAATTGAAGTTCGAATTGGTCGACCACCCACCGTATTCGCCAGATTTAGCCCCCAGTGACTTTTTCCTTTTTCCAAACTTAAAAAAATGGCTAAGTGGACGTTTTTTTTCAAATGAAGAAGTCATCGATCGGACAAATGCTTATTTTGAGGACCTTCCGAAAACTTATTTTTCTGACGGTTTAAAAAAAATTGAGAAACGTCTAACCAAGTGTATTGAGCTCCAAGGAGATTATGTTGAGAAATAAAAAAAAAATACAAAAATAAAAACTGTTTTAATGCTTTTTTCTAAGGAATTATTGACCCACCCTCGTATATACAAAAAAAGGAATTGTGCAAGCTAATTTGCATAATATATTGTTATACATTATCAAAAGTGCCAAGTGTATTTATTCTATTATAATATTCTATTATAACATAATATTATCATTAATGGCATTATCACTATTAGCGAAGTGATTATAACATTGTCTGCGCATTAAATCTTTCACTCTTGCTAGCCGCTCAGAAGCATGATGCACAGCGTTGCCAACAGCATTTTTCTTACCTGATCTAGCATTTTTAAATAGTCATCTAGCTTGGCAAATTCTGAATTGCTGAACTGGCATTAAATCTACCGTTTTTTCGAAATTGAAAACAGCTTACAACTTTTCATAAAAAAGGTATAATATTATACCAGATTTTCTTAAAAATCAACATTTTTTGAAGTTATTATCTTACCAATAAGATATAATATTATTATATAATTTTGTGCTGTCATTAATGTTTAGTCCATAGATACCTATGGCTTATTTATTAGTTGTGAACTTACGAAAAAATAAATAATTCATCTTCAGTCTTTGTTCATGTAAAAACAATATGACTGAATTTTTTTGAAATGCTAGTTTCTAGACTTTTTTTTAATTTTGAGAAAATCTGGCATTTTTTTCTGCCATATCTGACATATTATTATGATTCGACAGTTGGCAACACTGATAATGCATACAACTTTATTGCTAATATAGGTATACGTGGTATTGCTATTTAAGCTTCATACAATATGGTGTATTTTTGGGCATGCACAAAACAAAGAGAAGCATTACGTGGACTCGACAGCATATACCGGCTATATAAAAATTGATATTTTTTTCTTTAATATTAAATAGCATAATATTAGCTCATTCCGATGACTTTTAAAAAAATGATGTTATGTACAGGTGACTCCCGTTCATCGCGACCCCGGCGAATGCGGATTCGTTATATCGCTATCTTTTTTTAAAACTGGAAATTGTGGAAAGGGGAAACTATCCACCAAATTTAATTTTTAATGTGGATGAGACGGGACTTTATTGGAAACGAATGCCAACACGTACGTTTATTTCCATAGAGGAGAAGACTACTTCTGGATTTAAAGCATCCAAGGATCGTCAATCTCTTCTTCTCTCAACTCATTGAAGAAACTGATGGAGGTAATAGAGATGCCATGCGGGTTTGGTGGAAACAATTTAATATTATGAAAGCTATCAGAAACATCGACGAAGAGTGGAATGAAGTCACCCAGTCGTGTATGAAGGGTGTTTGGAAAAAGGTTGTTCAGTGAAAGATTAGTGTTATAGCCATATCCGGAGGCATCGAAGGTGTTGATGTAGATGATATTCAGACTTTGTTAAAATCACGCGGCGAACCTTTAACTAATGAGCTGCAGGAAATGGACTGCCATACGTCCCTAGAAAATGATGTCTCCGAACCTGTTCCCGTGCGAAAGTTAAGTGTTAAAACCAATGAAAAGGCCCTATCTCTTCACAATCAATGCATGGAGTTGTTAGAAGAGAACGACGAAGATTACGAGCGAGTGAGTGCTGTGAACATGGCTGTAATGAATTTCTTGACAGTATGTAATCGCAAATTTTACACAATAAACGTAGAGAGGCCAAACAAAGGAATCCCCCATCGCGAATTTTCGCTTATCGCCACCATGTCCAGAACGTATCCCCTGCGATGAACGGGGGGTTACCTGTATTTATTAATTGGTCTGATGGATATATTTAATAAATGAATATCGTTCGAATAATTTAGAAATTTGCTACGCTACATCCACAGCATCTATAAGATCGCACGCCACTGATATTATACACATTATTACTTACGTGTGCTTGAGGTTCTAAAAGAGATAGAAGACTGCCTCGGAAATTCGTTAAGGCCTGCCGTAACCATTGAGTATGAGGCCCAGCCGATTCCCTATATAAAAAAAATAAATACAATATAATTATTAAAATTTATCCGGAAAAATGACGGCAGATTGTGCAATTGGTCCAATGATATCACAATAACACAATTATTCACGACATAGCCATATGCATAGTTATGATTTCGTTTTTATATCTGGAGATGCATATAATATATGCATATTATGCACAAAAATATTCTTCTTTGACCGATGTCAGTTTGGTCATACATGCAATTAGCTTCACAAAACTTTATAAAGGGAGCATCATAATTAGTCGTAGTTAATTAATTGTAATATAATATGTAAAATTAGAAATAAATTGGAATTTGTATACGCTATACAGGTAACCCCGCATTTATCGTGACACTTGTTTTGATGTGTTACATATCGTCGGTCCCTATTAAAAAAGTTGGATCTGAAATTTTGTCATTTTCGGATTATTACGTAAAAGTTATTTAAACACTTTAAACATTTATACCACAATCACAGTTTTTTTTGTTTGTTTGAAAAATTTCGAGATACTCAAGTTAAAAATGACGGATCTACCGAGAGTGTCCGAATAACAATGTCGGTTCTTACCAACCGACATTATTGGCTGGGCGTGGGTGAGCAAGATGCGTCGGATCTGACAGTTGCTGCTATGTTCACCGGGCAGACGGATGTTTTTATAAACGTTTAGATAGCAATAGGTCACAAAGGATATTTGATGAAACATCTTTGATTGCTTGTACTGAAAAATAGCATTTTGCAGATCCGACTTTTTTAATAGGGACCGACGATATGTGCCACAAATCGTCATAATGAATGGAATTACGCACACATGATCTTTTTTGTTTGCTCACATATAATAAAGTTACAAACGCCAATAAAACAAAACTATGGCGATAAAGCAGGGCAAATTAGATACTTTTTAGCAACACGCAACAAAATGAGTGTTATGTTTTCAGTTTATTGCAAAGTTATATTACATTAATTGTTTTATGTATAATGTTTATTAACCCGATCGCCGCGGATGGGACATATGTTGTTTTTTACATAAGCTCTGATACTGGGCGGATGTCGCAACTGTTGATATCGAAAATTGAAATGTCGGTAAAGTAGGAAATACTTCACGCATAATATTGATTTTTGTATTGAAAGATGCTCTGATTCGTGTTCGTATCGCCATATCAATAACTTTGTCAAAAATATGTTGTTTTAATTTCATAAACATCGATTTTTCGAACCCCCTCGATCTATTGAGATTCGCCGGTACGATTGCATCAGTTCAAATCTACGCGGTATTTTTCGCGGCTGCGCAGTAGGTATACAAAATATATTTCATTCGAGTTGAGTGTGCGCCGAGTATTTACCGTGTAAAGTTGAATTCACCGCGATTTTTACATCATGTGCGGGAATACGAAAAAGACAACCAAAAAACGAAAAGAAATTTGTTCTTATATTCTTAAAATGTACTTGAACTTGTGTTCTGGATTATGTCATTTATTACTCATGTGTCTCCCCAATTGTTTCAAAGTCATAAATCGAGCTCATTATTGAAAGTCGTAAATATTTAGTAAAGATGCGTCCACACGGAATGAAAAAATATATATTAAGGTAAAGGCACTAATGGTTGACAGTGCACTAATGGTTGACACTTTTGAAATATATTAATTAAAATAAGAAAACCTGTGCGTGTATCCATTCGAAAATAGCTTTAAAACATGTACAGTGTAAATTTTGTGATGAACCAGTCAAAACTCATTTCTTTGCGAGCCAAACCATTAAAATGGCGAATATTTTTTAAAGAGTGTGACAGAGTGAGTACGTATTTCAAATTTTCTTACCAAATCCGTTAAGAATGCTGTAGGTACTCTTCCAGGTAAGAAATTATTACATAATATGTTTTTATTTCAGATTTTTAGTATCTTACATGTAATAATATATGTTAGAGTGTAGACTAGATTTGAATAGGTTTCGTGACAATATATTTAAATTTATGTCTGAAATTGATGGGTGTCAATTATTGGACCACAAAATAAAGAAAACCTAATAGTTGACAGGGTATGTCAATTATTAGTGAACACATCAAAGTTGCAATAAGAGTGATTTTTCAACAATTTCGGCATACACATACATTCAGTTTTGATTCCATATAAGAAAGTATATTTTTCGTCCATCCTCTCCAATAGTAGACACATGTCAACTACTAGGTAAATTCAATGTCAACTTTTGGTTCCGCAAAACACGAAGCGACTGCCTCAAGAAAAATGCCACCTATAAAACGACAAAATGTTTCAATACTCTTAAGGCTATACCTCAGTTGAGGCATGGTCTAAAAAGATCGTGGCTAGGCGATGCGCAGATTGCGGGTCGCGGGTGCAAATGACGCATGCCGACCGAAATATAATTTGTCATATAAATCCAACATGCGTCCATTTAATGTTCTGTTTATTGTTCTATCAGTAACAATAATAATATATTCATTGACATGTTTTCTTTTTAAAATGGGTAACGTTTTAAGTTATCTTTACACGATTTAAGAATTAATACCCCCGTCGCCATCACGAAACAAAATTACGTATTGACATCTCGACGTTCTCTCTCAGACTGCCAGCGAGTCCAAAATTTCATCGCGCCTATAGTTGAAAATTATTTGCCGTTTCACTGAAGTATCGCCTAAAGCGTCAATTACATTGAGCTTCTTTATGAGCTGTTTGTTGGCGAATTTATAATCTGCCCGTAAAGTCGCCCAGTGTAATTATCGAACAAGCTAACATGTTCGATGATTACAACATGTTCGATGATTACACTGGGCACTTACAGGCAGATTATAAATTCGCCAACAAACAGCTCGTAAAGAAGTTCAATGTAATTGACGCTTTAAGCAGCTATGGAGGCAGCTATACATGATGAGGCAAAGCCTTCCAACTACAACAGCTACAAAATGTGCCTAGAATTACACTGTTATATAAAGTTAAATCTCATGTGTAGCATTAAATGAGAACAAGTTCATACATATCTGAAGATGGAAGAAAATAGAAGCAGTGCTGGTAACATTGACCAATCTTTACGAGCAACTGCAAATCCAAAAAAATGTATTTTAGAAGGGAAAAGAGATATCATAAATATGTCTGCGTTGTCCAAAAGGCATTTGATAAAAATGATATCATGGTAATGATTTGTTTTGACAATGCAAAAACGAGTCACCGGTTGATGGTTAATTTGTATGTAGGTACCAGAAAAGGTAAGGAGAAAATATTTAGGTAGGTACATGTAAATTATACCAAAATATTCCATGTCAACTATTGGTGTCTAAAGGTGTCAATTATTAGTGATTCATCTTTTTTGCCATGTCAAGCATTAGTGATAAAAGATAGGATACAAAAATGTTTTATTAAAAAGTGTGTTTGATTATTCCTTATTTTCTCTCATTATAATATAATCGGTAAGGGTTTTGTGCAGTGATTAAGATATCTGGTTTTTAAATATATGAAGAAATGTGTATTCTATATTAAAAAAAACATGATTTTTTTCTTAATGTGTCAACCATTAGTGCCTTTACCTTATTATATTTTAGAGGATTGCAAGTTTTACCAATAAATTACGAATTACTATGAAGGAATATATAAAACGTATAAATTTTTGATAAAAAAACACACACGGGTATACAATATAATATAAAATATAAATCATGGAATATAGACTTTTCAACTATATTACATATTATCTTCGCGTACAATTTAATGCTTGTAAATTTTTAAAACCTTACCCAAAAAAAGTTTTTATAGCACTTGGAAAAATTTACGCAATTTAAAAAATAAATATTGTTTTTTTTACAAAACATAAAATGACAATCACTAACATAACACAATGCTCAATAAAACTGAAAAGTAATCTACAAAATCCAAGTTTCACTAAAAAAAAAATAACAAAAAAATTATTATAATATTTTCAACCAGTGTGGACTCACCTTTAACGCTTAAATTAGAATGGCCCATAAAACATGTAAAATGCTGACACAGTCTATGCCACGAAATAAAACTGGGGACTAACATCCAATTTTAATGGATTTGTCATCAATAAAACTTACACTAATTAACAATAATTCATAAGTCACGAATAAAAGCTATTATTTTCAATAATTTTTATGGCATTTTTAAGTGTTTTTAACCGGATAAGTGCCACCAGCGTCCTAGCACGCTTTTCTATTCCGAGAACAGAGGGCCAGCCATGCAAAATGCGCGTGCAAAGACGCTTCACTTGAAACGCAATATATCGGCCGAGGCAATGTTTTGAATAATTCAATTGCATTGCCCATACAACGACATCTCTTAGGATCATGGTGTAATACTTACATTTGTAATTTTCTATATTATCATCAACGAAACATCAATTTTAAACAAACCTTTCTTTGGTTACCGAAACGCGTCGCTAGCAGGGTTGTGCCACGGATCCGATATTTATCAAATTACTCGCCGGGATTCCCGTTTACTTATAGTAGATGCAATCGAAATTATGGTTCGCTTATGCATACGAGAAACGGGGAATACTGTGATTCCTGAATATACACAACTACACAATAGCAGTGACACATCTTCGAAAATATGCCAGTTGAATATTCGAAGTCGTATTTGACGTACCTAATTCGGTTTCGCGGCTGAAATATTTTCACTTTATAATTCATTTCAGTAATTTACGGGTACGATTTTGTAATTTTTAAACCTTCGTAATCTGTGTTGTGTGTCGTAATTGTATATTTTATAAGATATTAGTGTCGGGACTTATTTTATTCGCATAGTGTTTAACTTATTTGACTTTTTGTGTTATATCTTTTTATAATAAGTCAAGTTTCTGGGATATTTGAACTTTTTTACATATAAACCTTTTGATCTTCTTTCTAATCAAAATGGAAGGAACACAAAGTTCATCAGAAAATGCCGAACAGGTCGAAGATTTGATGTACAGGGTTGGCATAACTGTTGAATCGGATGATAGTGATTTTGATGTCGATTTGGATGAAGAGGAACAAGATCCCAGTGCATATGAAGCTGCACAAATTGATGAATCTGTACCGGCTGATGAATCTGTTCCAGTTTTCGAATGGGAAACCGATGATTTTGTCCCCAAAATAAATTCATTTGATAGCTCGAGGTCAGGAGCGGACATAGAAAATGTTGATAGCAGAGAATCGGAGTTTTTCAAGCTGTTCATAACCAGCACGCTTATGAATTTCGTTTCCATGGAAACCAATAAACAATACCAATACGTCAAAAATCACTGCAATGAGTTGAGTTGGAGATTGAAACAATGGGTAGACGTAACAGTAGGGGAATTGTACCTCTTTTTGGCAATATGTCTTTTGATGGCCTGTAATTCGAGAAATAAAATACAAGATCACTGGTCTACAGATATTTTACTATTTTCTCCGATTTACTCAGATACGATGCCCCGCAATAGATTTCAAATCATTCTTCGCATGCTCCACTTTTGTGACAATACGCAACAAATAAGTGGGGACAAGATTTTCAAAATTAGATTCCTAGTGGACTATTTCAAAAAAAAGTTTGCGGAGTGCATGTATCCTTACATGAATGTGTGCATCGATGAAAGTTTGCTACTTTTCAAAGGCAATTTGTCATTTCGCCAGTATATCCCATCAAAAGCAAGCCGTTTTGGCATTAAATTTTTTGTGATATGTGACTGTGCCACCGGATATGTACTGAATTTTATTGTGTACACTGGAAAAACCACCGAATATGTAACACACATGCACATGGGTATTTCAGGAAGTGTAGTCTTGACTCTCATGGAACCATATTTGGACAGGGGACATACCCTGTACGTAGACAATTGGTATACTAGCCCAATTTTGTTCCAAAAACTACATGACCGGAAAACGAATGCTTGCGGCACTGTAAGGAGAAACCGAAAGGGATTGCCAAAGCATACGGAGAAATTGAAAAAAGGAGAAATGAAAGCTTACCACACAGACACTATTTCGGCACAAATCTGGAAAGATAAAAGGGAAGTGTCCATGCTGAGGACTCTTCATCCTGCCCAGCTCACCGACACAGGCAAAAGAACGTATCGGAATGAACCGATAATAAAACCGGAATGTGTCCAAGATTACAATAAAAATATGGGTGCAGTTGACAAATCAGACATGGTTTTGTCAAGTGTACACTCGACGCGCAAAACAATGAGGTGGTACAAAAAAATGTTCTTCCATCTAATCGACCTCTCACTGTTGAACAGCCATATACTGTTTTGTCAAAAAACTGGAAAACGTGTACCGTTGGCACAATTTCAATTAGAGGTCATTCGACAATTAATTAACGAATACAAACGTGTTGTGCCTTCCAAATCTTCAGTTAGGAAAAGACATTCAGAATTGCCATCGCGTCTCACAGAGAGGCATTTTATGGCAAAATCACCTCCAAGTGCTAAAAAAGTCAAAACAATGGCAAGATGTGTGGTGTGTTTATCCAGGAAACTTCGAAGAGAATCAAGGTATGAGTGCAAACAGTGCAAAGTGGCTCTCTGCGTTGAACCTTGTTTTGAGACATACCACACGGTAGAAGACTATTAATTTTTTTTTGAATTCGTTATATTTTTATTTGGTTTTAAGACTAAAGTAGCACATTGTAGAATTACTTCTCATACATTATCACGTTCTCATCTTTACTGTGTAAGTGTTGTGACAACCCTGACGTTTTGTGAAACATTAATTGTGATTTATTTGGATAAATAACGGCGTAAATGGACACATCGTGTATTAATTTGGTAAGTCTATATGATATAGTATTAATATAAAGCCAAAAAAAGTATATTTACTAAGGTTTATGTTTTCAAAGAAAATCGCGGCCCTCCGTATATGGCCATACAAATACCTCTTGGCAGAGAACAGGTTAACACGAGTAAAATAAAATTAGTCAGTGATTAATTGTCTTCATCGGCGCACTTGTTTTGAAGTCGAGTGGTATGTCATCGAAAATGGCAACAGAGTTTATCGGAACAAAGCAATACAGTAGTTTTGTTAAAGTAAACACAGCTAAATTCAACACTTCATTATGTGTTTTAGTGTGGCACTTGGATCCTTATGTATCTAGGCATGATAACAGTTGTAGCCACAATTTTTAACTGCCGTATTTATTATAATACAGCGAAGAATAACATTTCGAAAAACCGACCGCGGACAGTACATCTTTTGTATGGAAACTTTACGCGCCGATCGGGTTAATAAACTGTTTAGATAATCAAATCTCCCCATCCCCCGTTGCCGATCGCGACTGTGTCCAAAACGTATCCCCCACGATCAACAATAGGGGGGCCGGGTTACCTGTACTTTTGATAATAAAATAAAACAGGAATGCCTCAAAACCATTTTCAATCAGAATATATAAGGCAAATTTGATTTAAAACTTACAATGAGCTATCCAACAAGAAAAATTCACCTGTATCCGGGCCAGTGATTTCTGTCAGACGATGCCAAATGATACGGATAATAATCAAATTGCAATTTCTGTAAAGATACTTGAAGAGCAGCGCCGGCAGCTAATGAAGGATGAGATGATCTCCCCGCTGGAAACAAAAAGAGCATTCATTCAAGTGACATAAATACACCGCCACATAATTCTTTGATCAATAGCACAGAATTCTGATTTTAGAACAGATCCTAATTTGCATGTTGGTTTCCTCAAACAATGATATCTCATTCAGGTGAAGCAACCATCAGGAAAAATTAAATTTTGGAAATTTGGTTCTGAACGGGTGCGAGATATGGAGACTTGCGGAGAAAAATAGGCCATTCCAGTACAACTCACTTACTTAGGTTGTTGCTATCGACCATTCAAGCCCATGCCCGACTGCACTACTGTACCAGCGCATTTATTCTATACACAAGACTGCTATCGGCACCTATCAAGGGTAATTTTTTATATGTTTGTATCGAAGTATTATAATTGTTAGAATAAGTTAGCCGTCTAAACAGTCAAAACAGTCTATCTCGCTCTAAAATTTAGCACAGCCAAGAGAGGTGCTGTTAAAACATAGCACTTATTGTAACAATTACAAGTAGTAGACGTTGATTCCCAAGTAGGTACTTTACAGCTGTTTGTAAAAAAATGTTTCCTAAGTATCTTTTCTTCCTGAATACTCTTAAGTACTTGGTCTTCTCAACGATTAACCTTCAGATTCATTCACCATTCAAGTTTTCAAAAACAAAACTGTGTGTCAGTACATTAAGTTACTCAATAACTATTACATCACAAAGTCGACAAGTTTCAGTAGTGCCAAGTTTGTGTGTGCGATGCAGCTTAGAATTGTTGTAAACATGATAACACTTACGTCCTGGGTCATCGCAGAGATGCAAGTCTATTCTCTGTGATAAGAAGTGATATGAGGTCTCGGTGACATCGTGTCGGGCAAATAACTTCAGCAGAGGATCAGTAGGGCGTGCCTTTGATGCCACCCCGGCTCGACCGGCCTGTGATACTGCTGCCAGATATTCCGGTAATGTCTGAAGATTTCAACAAACAAAATAGCTTTTAGTTTTATGGATTTTTTAACTATTGGATTAATTTGTAAGTTAAACATCTTCATAGTATTGATTTTGATATTGGTTACAATTTACAATTTCTCTCTACATAGTCCTGCAACTATGTAATATCGGGGATTCACTGTAGTTAAGATTGAAAGAACATGATACGAGGGTGGGTCAATAATTCCTTAGAAAAAAGCATTAAAACAGTTTTTATTTTTGTATTTTTTTTTTATTTCTCAACATAATCTCCTTGGAGCTCAATACACTTGGTTAGACGTTTCTCAATTTTTTTTAAACCGTCAGAAAAATAAGTTTTCGGAAGGTCCTCAAAATAAGCATTTGTCCGATCGATGACTTCTTCATTTGAAAAAAAACGTTGTCCACTTAGCCATTTTTTTAAGTTTGGGAAAAGGAAAAAGTCACTGGGGGCTAAATCTGGCGAATACGGTGGGTGGTCGACCAATTCGAACTTCAATTCTTCAATTTTAGCCATTGATCGTAAACATGTGTGAACACGGGCATTGTCCTGATGAAAGAGGATTTTTTTCCTGTTTAAAAGAGGCCGTTTTTCTTCAATTTCGTTTTTTAGCTGGTCCAATAAAGATGCATAATAATCCCCTGTTATTGTTTTTCCTTTTTCCAAATAGTCAACGAAAATAATTCCACGTGCATCCCAAAATACAGTAGCCATAACCTTACCAGCTGATTTTACGGTTTTCGCCTTCTTTGGACATGGTTCGCCTTTCGCAATCCACTGCTTTGACTGTTCTTTCGTCTCGGGAGTATAGTGGTGTATCCATGTTTCATCTACAGTCACAAAGCGACGAAAAAATTCATCCGGATTGCGTTGCATGAGCGACAACAGGGCTTTAGAGGCCACCACCCTATTGCGTTTATTGTCGACTGTGAGCAAACGCGGCACCCATCTTGCAGAAACTTTTTTCATGCACAATTTGTCATGTAAAATAGAAATGACGCTACCTTTTGAGATCCCTGTAACCTCAATTATCTCACTCAACTTTAATCTTCGGTCACTTAACACCATATCGTGGATTTTATTGATCATTTCTGGTGTAGTCACCTCTACAGGACGTCCTGAGCATGGTTCATCCTTTGTTGATGTACGACCACGTTTAAATTCATTTAACCAGTTATAAATAGTTGCAAGTGAAGGAGCAGATATGCTGTGAACTAAATCCAACTCATTTTTTATTTCCTTTGCTGTTAACCCTTTTATATTAAAATGTTTAATAACAGCTCTAAACTCAATTTTCTCCATTTTTGTAAACAAGCAAATTTTTTTTTTAAATGTACGAAAATAAAAAACAACAACCCGACCAATCTGATTGAAACTTCGCAGCATACTGAATCGGTAGTGCCGCTGCATGAAAACAAACCGCTTACAGTACTAGTCGCGCCACCTGTCGGCTTTTCTAAGGACTTATTGACCCACCCTCGTATATACGTAATTTGAAAACATCTCACACACTAGAAAACATATTTTGTAGAAAAAATACGACACCTAACAGGACTTGAACGTGTATCTGCTGGATTCGTGCCAGAATGCTTTTCCAATTAAGCTACGGGAATCTTATTAAATCACGACAATTTTAACTAGTACTTCTTACATGAAATGGTTATCGAATTGCGTTACAATGTTGGCTATCGGTTTTAGTATATTAAATTAAGGTACGTATCAATTAATTCCTCAATTACTAACCGACATCGCGGATCACTCCATTATGTATTTAGTTTTTATAACGTACTTATACTTGCTAATAATTTTAATAAACTATTTCTTTTATTCGACGAAGATTTCATATTTTTTTCTACAAAAGTGATTTTTTCTAGTGTGTATATGCATGAGATGTTTTCAAATTAAGTATATTCTGTATAATAGAATGTTACATTCTGAAATCTTGTATCTTATTCGTTGAATTAAATAGTTTATTAGAACATGATATAAATAGATACAATTTGTCAACGCAATACCGTGTTTTTTAGCTTATAAAAATGGGTATAAAATTGTAATTTGAACATATGAAATTCAGTGGAAATTTACATTTGAAACATAAAAATATCATTTCCTGCATATGTATTAAATTGGTATTGGTATTTTATTTATTTACTTACTTTTATAATCACATGATGTTAATGGCTTGACTGAATAATTTGTAAAACAAAAATTCAACAATATCTCGTAGTTCAGCTAGAAGCTGATCATTCATGGTCAATTTTATTGCATGACATAACCAATATTTAAAGTGCCAATTTTCAAAATAGCCATTATACTTTCCGATCAATATCGGGAGAAAAACATCAGTCATTAAAAAATAAAATTACCTCAAGTTTCCTCTGTGCCTTTTCCCTAGTGACTTGCGATGTGGCGCCCCTGACGAGGGTGGCGAGTGAGTCCGCGAAAGCCAAAGCGGCCCCCAACTGCCGGTCCGTGAGCACCCACAGTGCTTCCTCCAGGATTAAAACTAAGCGCGAGCCCACTACAAAGCAATCTGTAATACATACAATAATTAAATTATTTGACTGAATACATATATACCAGATTATTTTTACTTAAAACTTATAATTTTGAAATGCAATACAAAAGTCATATTTCAAAAAATTAAATATTGAATCCCACTAGGTCAAAATATTTTTGAGGTTTTTTCAAAACAATGTGTTTTTACATACGAGGGTGGGTCAATAAGTCCTTAGAAAAGCCAACAGGTGGCGCGACTAGTACTGTAAGCGGTTTGTTTTCATGCAGCGGCACTACCGATTCAGTATGCTGCGAAGTTTCAATCAGATTGGTCGGGTTGTTGTGTGTTTCTCGTACACTTAAAAAAAAAATTTTGCTTGTTTACAAAAATGGAGAAAATTGAGTTTAGAGCTGTTATTAAACATTTTAATATAAAAGGGTTAACAGCAAAGGAAATAAAAAATGAGTTGGATTTAGTTCACGGCATATCTGCTCCTTCACTTGCAACTATTTATAACTGGTTAAATGAATTTAAACGTGGTCGTACATCAACAAAGGATGAACCACGCTCAGGACGTCCTGTAGAGGTGACTACACCAGAAATGATCAATAAAATCCACGATATGGTGTTAAGTGACCGAAGATTAAAGTTGAGTGAGATAATTGAGGTTACAGGGATCTCAAAAGGTAGCGTCATTTCTATTTTACATGACAAATTGGGCATGAAAAATATTTCTGCAAGATGGGTGCCGCGTTTGCTCACAGTCGACAATAAACGCAATAGGGTGGTGGCCTCTAAAGCCCTGTTGTCGCTCATGCAACGCAATCCGGATGAATTTTTTCGTCGCTTTGTGACTGTAGATGAAACATGGATACACCACTATACTCCCGAGACGAAAGAACAGTCAAAGCAGTGGATTGCGAAGGCAAACCATGACCAAAGAAGGCGAAAACCGTGAAATCAGCTGGTAAGGTTATGGCTACTGTATTTTGGGATGCACGTGAAATTATTTTCGTTGACTATTTGGAAAAAGGAAAAACAATAACAGGGGATTATTATGCATCTTTATTGGACCAGCTAAAAAACAAAATTGAAGAAAAACGGCCTCATTTAAACACGAAAAAAATCCTCTTTCATCAGGACAATGCCCGTGTTCACACATGTTTACGATCAATGGCTAAAATTGAAGAATTGAAGTTCAAATTGGTCGACCACCCACCGTATTCGCCAGATTTAACCCCCAGTGACTTTTTCCTTTTCCCAAACTTAAAAAAATGGCTAAGTGGACAACGTTTTTTTTCAAATGAAGAAGTCATCGATCGGACAAATGCTTATTTTGAGGACCTTCCGAAAACTTATTTTTCTGACGGTTTAAAAAAAAAATGAGAAACGTCTAACCAAGTGTATTGAGCTCCAAGGAGATTATGTTGAGAAATAAAAAAAAAATACAAAAATAAAAACTGTTTTAATGCTTTTTTCTAAGGAATTATTGACCCACCCTCGTATTATAATACAATTTCGGTTCTTCCAAAGAGCTTGGAATATAAACCAGAGGGAGTCTTATAAACTTTAGAACACGAAATATGAGTTAAACTAATTTGAATACTCCATTTATTAGTTCCCAACATCAATATCAAGAGGTGAATATCATTGTCGAATGTGTTATCCAATATAACAAAAGAGATTCTCATGAAATTGTGCTATTAAAACACTCAGTGGCATTGGTAGATTGAACAAAATTAAGATTTGTGAACGGATATGTTGATGGCCACCGTATTTCTTTCGACTTTTCGATAAAAATGACATTACAATAATTATGGAATCGTCTGTTCGAATGAATCTAAACTAAAGCCTAGTCTAGACCGACATACGTTACTGAAATACTGTTTAACATGAAGTATAGAAGTATTTTGAATGATTTTATAAGTTTTTTTGTATTCCGCTACGGTTGGAAAACGTGTGCAAACGTGTGATTAAACATTTCAGCTGCCAACATTATATTTTATAGACTTCCAATTGCAAAACATAAAATTTAACTTTGAGTTAGTATTCAGCACCATAAAGTACATGTCTAAACGGACAATCAATCAAATCAGATGATAATTATGGAAAAATTACAATTTTGGTCGCCATTTTGTTTTATTCATCTGTCAAAATTGGACCTATGCATAAAACCCGTGCGAATTCTTTGCTTAGTTTTTCGGCTAATGTAAAATTATATATAAGATTGATGAACCTGATAGTCTCTTCTTGATTGTGATACGGCAATGTGCTTGATTGGTCAGAAGCCTCAGCGGGGGAAGGCCGCCCCCTTCTTTGACTGCTCGTGCTTCTATCCTGGCTGATTGCCAAGCTACTTCCTAAAGGACATCACACATATTATTCATTACATACTATGGTATTATCGTAAACTTCACACCATAGAAAACTAAAATATGACTCTACACGACTCTCATCAGGCACATCCAGACCCATGAATCGAAGTGATGGGCATTGTCAAAAACAGATGAGAACGTTGGGACATATATAAAACAAGAAATTGAGAACGATCTTAGGACACAATGTGAAAATGGTACGAGGCAAGGAAGGTATAACTGTAGCTGAAATTACATAACTAACTTAATTTATAGATGGCGTCAGGAGTTCTCAAAGTTTAAGTTAGTAATATCATTTTATAAAAAAATTATAACTCCTGATGCCATCTATAAATTTAATCATGTTAGTAATGTCATTTATTACCTTATTTAAATTACAAAGATGGTAGCCCATTTTTTTACAGAATTGAAGGACCTAAATAGCATAGCTATCTGCAATATGGTCACTTTGGTCGGTACCTTTATTGGTTAAAAACACTCAACCGGAAAGTAAAAGATATATGTTCAAATGCCACTCGGTCCAAGATTTTTTCTAGGTATGTTTTTGAGGGTGTTTAAAATTATACATATAAAAGAATGTTACATTTTTAAGTCCTATATAAATTCAGTCTCGAATATTAAATAATTTAATTAAATATTACCTTAAATATAAGAAGCTGTGAGGTCTGAGGATCCTTTAACCGCGTGAGACGAAGATCACCTCGTTGCCACTGTGGAGTTCTGGACTCCACTACAATCTGTGACATCTAACAATGGAAAAGAATACAAATTATTGTTAGAAAGTGCGATTAGAAAATAAAAGAAGAAGAATTAGAGCAATTGAGGGTGTTGGTCGGTAATCTCCATATTCTGCCAGTTTGAAATAATCTCAAAGAACCGTCAAACACATTTGACTTTTGATTGATTTGATTTGAGAATATTTGAGTCACCTAGAGCAGTGCTCCGCAACCTTTTCTCACCCACGGTGCACCAAAGGTCTTCCCAGAATTCCGCGGCACACCACACGTAAAACAATTTATACACCAAAACATGGACCCCACATCCTGAAGGGGGACCCCATGCCAGGATTTTTGGCGGCCCCCAGTTACATTCCCAAATGGTCCCCATTTGGGGATGTCTCTGTGGATCTGGAGCAGCCCAAATCGGTATCAAGCCGACAAATAGTAAGGGTTGATCACGAAAATAAATAATAATACAGCCGGCAATGCTGTAAATCGCGGCCATTTAAAAAGTATCTGCAACATCGCCATTGTAGACCGCTTTCACCGGAATAGGTCGCTGAAAGCGCTGTCGAAATCGGCGCTTCTCGCTGAGAGCGAAATATAAAATGGCGGACAGAACGCTGCAGACAGCCAAACAGTAAACATTATTAACTCGCACTACGCATAAATGAAATTATAAAAATGTAACCATTAGTAGATATTAACGTAAATAAATCTCGTCGTTTCTGACCACAATTCCGGTGTGTTATTTGTCCACCTCTAAGTCCCGAACCCAGACGAAAAACCTTAAAAAAAATAAAAGTGACAGCATCTTTTCACTTTCGTAAATGGAAGGAGATGATACCCCCTTACCTATCGCTTAAGTTAAAGACAGTGTGATAATCTAAAATAGCATTTTTCAAATGGTGTTCAAGGTTAAATTAATGGTATTGATTGTATGTTAAGCGATTTTTTGTATTTATTAATACATCCACTTGAATTTATGGTTTGTTGTCGGGTCGAGAATAATTTTACTATTTGTCGAGTATTGGCATAATAATAATAAATTGTATCCTACAATTGCATGTTTAAAATATTAACACTAGCGTAGTAAAATAGCGCCGCAAGAGACTTTTTTTACTATTAGAGCCAATTTTTAATTTCTGTTTATCTCACTTATCTGGTTGAACTGCCACGCCGGTCCCCCCTGAGCCTGGGCCCCCAGGCTAGAGCCCTGTCAGCTCCCCCCTTGTGGGGGCCATGCACCAAAATTACATTGATTTATGTTTTTTATTTGATAAATAATTTAATATACAAACCACACGACGAAGAACTAAATGTACATACTTCCAATATAACTAATTAATGTGATAAATGAGCTTTTTTCGATGAACGTAAAAGTTTTATATACTAATTATGACTTGATATTTGGAAGAGCAACCCGAAGTTCTCGGCTAAGTTCAAGCAAAACTGCTTATTATTTTTAATTATAACTTGAGTTGAAAAACTTTGCTCACCTAGATAGGAATGTCGCAGAAAATGGGAGCTGAGCTGCGATTGCCTTGACGGAAATCCGAGGATATTCTTTATTAACCGAAATCCAGAAAATCGTCAATGGAACATCGGCGATGTTCAGTTTTAGCGTCCTGTCGTTTCTCAATTCAACCAGTTCCTCTCGAATTTATAGGGAAAGTGCTTCAATAGAATTTTCGGCATTGGTTGCAAAATGGTTTCGAATCCAAGTCGTATTTATTGTATGAAAGTAATGATGAAATTTCTTTTGCAGCAAAATTAAATATTTTTGAGACGGATCCAAAATTCATTGTTTGTTTTTAATGGTAGTCTGGTAGGTCCTTTGGTACATTTGTAGATATCCATGTCTTAAGTCCTTCTAATTTATCAGAGCATGTCAATATAATATTTTCATTCTGCCATTGCATTGTTTTATTAAGTTCATGCAGGTGCTCAAATATATTATTAGCCATGTCTGCAAATTTGGCTATTAAGTAAGTATTGTATAATATACAAAATTTGTTTTTTTTTGGGAGCGCACCGCAGCACACCTAGCATCGTCTCACGGCACACTGACCTAGAGTCATAACTCACATTTTGCAATTTTGTCATTTTTTAGTTAAATATACCAAGGCATTAATCTATATAAAGAAAAATAGTTGGATATCAAAAGTAGTTTTAAACCATGTGAAAATCGTTGATATTTTTCAATGAATAATGTGAGTTCTGTCACTAAGGCCTGTCTAACCAATCAGCGAGATCTATTTCTCATAGTGTGCTGTATGTCTGCAGCCTTCGGAGTATTATATATATTTTTAAAAAATCATGTAAATCGACTAACTCACTCATTAATATTGAAAGGAGTTCAATACCTTTTTTCTAATTACAAAAAACTGTGCTCTGGTGGTTTTTGCGATTATATCAAAACTCGTTTTTTGGAATACATGAGTTATGAATCTAGGTAATTCATTTCCTTTTTTAACATATTAGTAAATCAGTAAACGAGGTCTCTTTCTCAAATTTTATATCTTTATAAACAAGTTTATTAATGGTTTTAGTGTTTCTGTTTTGTTTTTTTTTTACCTGTACAGTGGCCACGAAGACGGGGCTGGTAAATTCGATTCTGACGGTGTTGACGGTGATGCTAATGCCATCGATGACTTTGTGGATGAAGCTGTAGCGCTGTGGGGGCATGGCAGGTGAGGGGGCAGGGCTCGGAGTGTCTCCGCCGCCCCTGGGCTGCGCACATGTCACCACTATTATTTGGACATCCTCCAAATTCTGCAAATAAAAAAATTCTATTGGTTTAACTGGTGTAATGACGTGACCCGGCTCGCGGCTAGCTCATTAATGTAACCGGGCCGTCACTAAGGAGACTAGGGATGAACTAGGAGGGTGGATCTCCCTTGTGGTAACACAACTTTTGATTATCCGTAAATAAAACTCTTGGTTGGTGTGATACCAAATTTATTCAGGTTCAATGTTCACAGTGTCACAATTAAGTTATTTGTTATTGTTCAAACAATTAAAACTTATAAAGATGTCCGTAAACTATTTATTTGATTATTATATAACCTCTACGAAACCTTTCAAAAGGTTCCGAAATGTTCACACTCAATCTGAGGAAAGTATACGCAAATGTTCGATAAATATTTTTATTTCGTAAAATATTTTCTTATACAATGTCACAATCGTATTATTTTCACATAATATTAGGTTTGAAAAATAGTTTTCATTTTATAAACCGCTTATAAAAGGTTCATTTATATTTATGAACTTATTTATTAAAAGTTTATTAATGTTTACAAACTTATTCACAAATAGTTTATTTATATTTACAAACTTATTGACAGAAAGTTTGTTTATTATTTACAAATATAGTTTCAAAATTTGTTATTATAACTATAAAATAGTTTCTAAAATTTATAATTATAACTATAAAATAGTTTCTAAAGTTTGTTATTATTATTACAAGCTCGATAATTTGTTTTTATTTCAAAACAAACTCTGGCGCGATTTATTTTGATTACGTCATCCCGAGAAATACGTATCGAAAATCCCCGCGTCTCACTTCGGAACGGAATGAAAAATGAATTACTACGCCGATTACGTCACGAGTTAACCGTTAACTGGTATCCGGTTTTTCCCGTTATTACTCGCCTCCTTTCGAAAGAGGACTTTTGATTTCGACTTCGCGTACGATTTGCGCCTCTCCGGTGGAGGTCTTACGATCGACGACTTGAGAGCTGCTGAACTGGTGAACTGTTGCTTGTATGGGAAAAGGGTCACTTTTTATACCCTCTGGATCGAAGTCCAGTAAGAAATAGTCCGAGAGGGACAGCGAATCTGTCCCTTTTGCGCACCCTTCGCCCAAGATTTAGTTTCGGTATATCTTTTATCTAAGACACCTTTTGAATAGAGACAACTTTCAATAAAGTCGAGCTGAATTTACTTTACGTTATATTTGCAAAATTATATGTCAGCCGTGGTTATTTTCAAAGCCTTCGGAACATGTCTAGTAAATACGCATTTAGAATGACTCACCAAAAATAGTTAATTTTGTACATTTTTAAGCATTCAGGAGAAAGGAAAGTTTTTTAGCTTTCCAATGAGCTATTACAATAAGTATTCGTACATAAAATAAGGGAATAGCAATCTTTAAACTTAAAACGACAAAACATAGACCTAAATAAACCTAGATAAACATAAACAAAACATAACCAGCAGGGTCTCCCAATGATAAAGTTTCCGCCACTCTGAATCGTTCCCGACCAATAGAAATTTACCTAACTTTAATAAAACTAGTTGGACCCGAAATATCTTTCTCAGTTAATAACTTCCCTTAGCACGGTAATTATCACGTAATAATATTACAATGATATACCCAACATTTACAATTAAATATGCAAATGCTTTAATTTAACAAGGATATTAATCACGAGTAATCATTAATTTATGAATCTTTTAATAGTGTTTTACACTTTAATCTCTTATTTTATTTCCTCTCGCGACGAGGACCAGCTGGCTCGAATATTTAAGCGGAATACATTTTGCGATTTCAAGGTCGCGCGATGTTTCTTTCGTATAGAATTTTAAAATTTTATTTCTTCATTTATTTGAAGTGCGTTCAAGATTTACTGTGGCTGATGGGTAGAAACCCATCTAAGGCAAGGCCTCGAGATTCTCTACTAGTTATTTTTGCAAGATTTAATGGATTTAGCGGATTTTTCGTATATAAAAAATATCTAAATTTTATAATTACGCGCACATAAACATATGTACGAGTTTACAATATCTTTACAATAATAGCTTAGCTTTATCTTAATCTAATTTAATTAATATAAAATTTCATTATTCATAATTGTACAGAGTAGGAATTTATAAAAGTTAATATTTCTATTTTTATACATTTCCAATACTTGTACCAAGTGTAATCAAGCATGTACTTATCGGCTTTCATGCAAACAATTTTTCACATGTTCTATTTTCAAATTTCAATAGACATTAATCAATAGGAACATATTTCAAAGTATCAACAACAAAATCTATCGAATGACGATGTATTGGAGTCTCTGATCTCAGCGTTACAATTACGCATGAGAACTCTCGATTTCTGAACTGAAATTTTTACATGAAATTTTCATTACATTTATTAAATAGTGTTAACAATAATACATTTATCTTCTATTACTAAACGATTATTCTTACTAATTACCTGTTTATGGTCTTTTGACCAATTATATTTCTGCTTCTTCCATAGTATGTACTGAGAAGTCGTTTTTGACTCGCCGACAAGGACTATGGGACTTATATACATCTTATTAGTACTTTGTCGCGAGGTTGTCGCATGGCTTTTGAGTGGCAGAATTGACTACAAGGCTAGATTTGTATAGTTATGTCGTCAACCATACTCTTTTTCAAACACTAACTGAAGGTCGGCGTTTTTGTTCGTGTCAGTAACTAAGGTTTCTGTTCCAGGAATTAGTTTCCTCGTCAAAATAGCATATTCTCATGAACTGTGCGTCTTTCCAGTGAATCTATTCTATACGCAAGGCTGCTATCGAGGGTAGTTTATCATATTTATGTATGGAGGTATTATAATTGTTACAATAAGTTAACCGTCTCAACAGTATTACTGTTCTGGTCTACAAACCTATAGTAATATTCAGTTCCGACTAGCGTAATCTGATTTCTTCCAAATAATCTAGGTCAACCAATGAAAAATTATTATTATTGTTATTATAAGATCTTCAAAGAAAATATTTTAATAATAATAAATAAATGATTACAGAAAAAAATACATTAAATTATGCGGTTAAGTATAAATTTGATAAGATACTATTCAGGATGACGCATAATTGTCGGTTTATTGTAAAGAATAAACTATATACAATAAAAATAAAAAATAAATATGAAATGGTATTTGAAATTATTGTTATCGCCATTGTGAGATTTGGAATATCCTGTTTCCTTAGCGGTGACCTATACCAGTGGTAAAGAGTGGATCCAAGCCATAATAGATAAAAAAAAATCTTAGGTATATCGATAAAATATCTACATAAAACTATGCATGATTTAATGGCATAATTTTAGATAATTTATCGACAGAAGAATATTTTTTATCTTTTATCCATTATGGTTTGGTTTAGGCAAGGTTTAATTGACTTTAAAAACTAACTAGCACCATCTGCAATTTTTATTCTTAGTTCAACGCAAAAAAATAAGTATAACTGACAAAGTTTCTTCTTCTTCTTCCACGGCGTTACATCCCGGGGTGGGATTTGGCCTCCTCCACTCACTCCGGTCTCTCGCCACACTTCTCCAGTTACCGGATCTTCCTATATGAAGCCAGTCCACTTCCACGGCGTCAGCCCATCTCCTTCTTGGACGGCCTCTGGGTCTCTTCCGTTGGGGTAGCCACTTTGTCGTGATCCTTGGCGCTCTAACTTCAGGCATTCTCTCCACATGTCCCGCCCATCGTAGTCTTTGGGACTTACAGTATCTTATGATTGTTTGCTGTTCAATCAGCTCTTCCAACTCGTGGTTCATTTTTATTCTGTAGTTCCCATTTTCCAACGTGGGTCCAAAGATTTTGCGGAGTATTTTGCACTCGAAGACAACTAATTTGTTTTCCTCGTTTTGAGTTAAGCACCAAGTCTCACAGCCATAAGTGACCACTGGCCTTATAATTTTTTATAAATTAGAAGTTTACTTCTTCGGCCTAGAATTTTCGACCCCACCAGTCGCTTGCAGGCATGCCAGCATTTATTCGCGGAGATAAGGCGGATTTTTATCTCCTCTGCTGTCTTATTTTGGGTATTTAGGCTGGATCCGAGATACGTGAACTTGTCCACCCCTTCATATGCATGCTGTCCTATGTCTATATTCTGCAGCGGTACCTGATCGCGTGTGCTGACCATATACTTTGTTTTTGACTGGTTTATATGCAGCCCAGAGTTTTCTGCTTTTATTTTCATAGTGCCACCATGGTCGATCATCCTCTGTTTGGATCTGCTTGTAATTACTATGTCGTCAGCATAAGCGCACATCTGCGTTGTATTGTTATCTTTTAAAGTTTATTAAAGTTTAGTGTGCACTATTTTTGTCGAATCTCCAAAGCCTACCTCCACCCTTCGTCACTGACCTATACTAACATCAACAACCTTTTGAGACTATCTTTGCACATTAGGACTATTGTTTATAAAGGATTCTTTTAAAATTAGAATGTTTTTTTGTAATAAAACGCACTTTGATTTATAAAATTTCATTCTTCTTTATTTCAACATAAACATTGATCTAATGTTGATAAAGATCGAAACCAGATGATTAGTGGTGTGTCCATTGCACTCAATTGCTTGGTTAATAAACAAAATTGTCACATCTGGATTGTTAATCTCGATAGTTCTAATAATCGATAACGCCACTGTTTAGACTATGACATTTAAGTAAAACGCTTACAGTCAACAGTCGAAGTTAACGAGATATATTAAAAAACTCTTTGTAGCCAGAATTGAATTATACTGACTTGGAGGACATGTGGTTCGAAAAAGTCAGTGCCGTATGTCATATAGATCAGTGCTTCTCAAACTTTTTCATACCACGGCCCCCTAAATCAGAAGAAAAAATCCAAGACTCCCTCCAAAAAATTTTTAGTCTTTAGTGACCAACAGTACTTTCGTTAACATTAATTATTATTATAGGTACATTTTTATTAAAATTTTGAAACAATTTTCATTTACTTACTTGATTGTAAAGCAAAAGTTTTTTTTTTTAAACTTCAAATTTATTACAGCTACAGCCTACAAAAATATTTTAATGAGACAGGGGTGATTGCATATTTTTACATAATAAATCAATATCCAGTACAATGTATGAAATACTAATTTGCCGGGTTTGCTCCAAAGTCTCCGTTGAAAGACACGACCTGTGTTATTTTATATTACCAGTAACGATGAAAATGCTGTTTCGCATAGGTATGTTGTCGCAAAAGGAATTATGATTAAGAATGCTGCTTTTGCGATTGACGGATAAATTCTGCAAGACTTCTTTCATTAAGTTTGACTTCAAGGGAATTATCTGATCTAATATCAATCAATTCTTCTTGAGCTTCCCACGTAATATGATCATATTTTAAGGATTTAGCAAGTGGTGTTCTTATCCACTTGTACTTTTGGTTTTCATTTAAGTTTGGACCTCGAGATTTTTACTGATTTGTATCAGGTACCGTCCAGTGATCATGTTTTCATGATTTTTTCAAATTTTCAAATACTAAAATATTTCGCGGCTCCCTGACAGGAGCTCCAGGGCCGTGCCCCCAAGTTTGAGAAGTACTGCATTAATGGATCAAAATTGTGAGAAGAGTCATCTGTGTCATTAGACAGACTACTTACCAATTCTATAGGCATAGTCTTTAGCTTGGTCCAGTGTACTCTGAAGGTTGCCCTCCCACAGGTGGCGGAAGCGAGTCGCATCCATGCTGGAAGCTCGAGTAGCTCTGTGAGGACTGCTTCGTCCAATTGTAAAGACGAGAGGGAGCCCTGACCTCGCAGTGCACTTACGCTAATCTGCTCTGGGGAAAGATTTTTAGTGAACCTGAGAAAAGAGAGAAACAAAATGGATTAATGAGATTGCAATAAAGAGTTTCACTACAGTAAAGGGGAGCCTTGTGAAATATTAGTATTAAAACACTTGATGCTATCGTTTAGTGTGATAGATTTGATAAAATATACTGTGAGCTGTCAGATTTAAATTAAAACATGGATGCCTGTCTATACATGCTACGAGGGTGGGTCAATAATTCCTTAGAAAAAAGCATTAAAACAGTTTTTATTTATGTATTTTTTTTTTATTTCTCAACATAATCTCCTTGGAGCTCAATACACTTGGTTAGACGTTTCTCAATTTTTTTTAAACCGTCAGAAAAATAAGTTTTCGGAAGGTCCTCAAAATAAGCATTTGTCCGATCGATGACTTCTTCATTTGAAAAAAAACGTTGTCCACTTAGCCATTTTTTTAAGTTTGGGAAAAGGAAAAAGTCACTGGGGGCTAAATCTGGCGAATACGGTGGGTGGTCGACCAATTCGAACTTCAATTCTTCAATTTTAGCCATTGATCGTAAACATGTCTGAACACGGGCATTGTCCTGATGAAAGAGGATTTTTTTCCTGTTTAAATGAGGCCGTTTTTCTTCAATTTTGTTTTTTAGTTGGTCCAATAAAGATGCATAATAATCCCCTGTTATTGTTTTTCCTTTTTCCAAATAGTCAACGAAAATAATTCCGCGTGCATCCCAAAATACAGTAGCCATAACCTTACCAGCTGATTTTACGGTTTTCGCCTTCTTTGGACATGGTTCGCCTTTCGCAATCCACTGCTTTGACTGTTTTTTCGTCTCGGGAGTATAGTGGTGTATCCATGTTTCATCTACAGTCACAAAGCGACGAAAAAATTCATCCGGATTGCGTTGCATGAGCGACAACAGGGCTTTAGAGGCCACCACCCTATTGCATTTATTGTCGACTGTGAGCAAACGCGGCACCCATCTTGCAGAAATTTTTTTCATGCCCAATTTGTCATGTAAAATAGAAATGACGCTACCTTTTGAGATCCCTGTAACCTCAATTATCTCACTCAACTTTAATCTTCGGTCACTTAACACCATATCGTGGATTTTATTGATCATTTCTGGTGTAGTCACCTCTACAGGACGTCCTGAGCGTGGTTCATCCTTTGTTGATGTACGACCACGTTTAAATTCATTTAACCAGTTATAAATAGTTGCAAGTGAAGGAGCAGATATGCCGTGAACTAAATCCAACTCATTTTTTATTTCCTTTGCTGTTAACCCTTTTATATTAAAATGTTTAATAACAGCTCTAAACTCAATTTTCTCCATTTTCCATTTTTCCATTTTCCACAAGCAAATTTTTTTTTAAATGTACGAGAAACACACAACAACCCGACCAATCTGATTGAAACTTCGCAGCATACTGAATCGGTAGTGCCGCTCCATGAAAACAAACCGCTTACAGTACTAGTCGCGCCACCTGTCGGCTTTTCTAAGGACTTATTGACCCACCCTCGTATTTTTGTGTTCACTTTTTAAATTAATGAATTATATACTATATTTGTGATTGTTTAACTAAATATCTACACATCTCCTAAACCTGTGAACATGCTTAAAGTGAACAATTATGTTTTTTTTTTTTTTTTATAATTACGATTTAATTCCATTTTGCGAAGACATTTGATGATTCCTGTCTTAACCAATTATTTCAGGATAACTTGTTTATTATTATTACACATTATTATTATTTATTACGTTTATTATTATCACATAATAAAAATAATAAAATAAAAAAGCCTTTTTATTTCTTACAAACAAAAGTAAATGACAGTTAATTGACTATATCTAATGAATATAATATATATAACCTATGAATATATCTATTATGTATATATGTTACGCCGAATGTGCGAAATTGAATATTATTATATATGTATTATCTACTTATCTTCTAGTTTATATAATATTAATTATTATTAATTTTCTTATATTTCTGTGTAATACATATATATATTAAGATTTTTTATTTTGTATATAATACTATTAGATAATGTTTATAAATTAAACAGTGATATGTAATTAGTTTGTATGGTTTGTAAGAACCCCTCTTCGGGTGAAGGCCTCCTCCAAAGAGTCCCACTGGACTCTGTTTTTGGCTATTTGTAGCCAATTTGGGCCAGCTGTCTTTATGATGTCGTATTGCTATCTCGCATGGGGTCTTCCTCTATAGCGTTTCCCTTTTGGGCCGTTCCATGAAGTAATTATTTTTGTCCATCTCTCATCTTGTAGTTGCGCTACATGACCCGCCCATTTCCATTTAAGTCTTTGAGCATGGATTAGAGCGTCTGTGGCTTTTGAAATATTTCTTATTTTTGTGTGTCTTATTTTTTGTCTTTTGTTGATATTTAGCATACTACGTTCCATACCGCGTTGGCAGCTGGTGATTTTGTTCTTTACTATGCTAGAGTATCTCCAGGTCTGACAGGCATATGTTAAGCATGGTAGGAGACATGAGTTCATCACTCTAGTTTTTATCTTTGCTGTCATATCGCCTTTAAATATTTCCTTTAAGCTCCAGTATTTATTCCAAGAACTTTGTATTCTTCTTTCTAATTCCAGCTCATTGTTTTTCCTGTCAAAACAAATTTGTTTTCCCAGGTAGGTGTAATTTAATTTCATATCATCAGATATTGCCATCTTATTTTATTCAAGATAAATATAAATGGTTACCCCAAGATGGCTGAGCGGCTTAAGCGTCGACCTATCGCATGGTGGGTCCCAGGTTCGAATCCTATGTCTGGAAAGCACACATATTGTTTTTCAATTTGTGTATGAGTCAGAGTAAGGAATTAATAGGTTGAGCAAGTGGCTGACATCCATTTCTCGTAAAAACAAAATCTGTTCGTACAAACCTCCACTCTGTGAAGGCGCATATGATGTTATTAGGATCGGACATGGTCGGAAAAATATAGATGGATTCGGCAACACCATGAATTGGGCATGTCACATCTCAAATAAATAGTACTTATGACTAATCAGTTCAACACGTCCCAACGGCTGGTGAGTGAGCATAACCACAGCCGCAGTTCGTGTAGAGTGTAGATTGCCAGTGCCTGGAACGGTTCACCGTGTTTCTTTCTCCCAAAAGTATACTTAATTCAGTCTTTTTAAAATCAATCATTAACTTCAATACACTTTTTTGAAATAATTAAGATATATATATCGATGGATTCGTTATTAAAATCTCCACATGAAAATTTTATCATCTCTTTCAAAATCCGCTACGATTAACTGTCATTTATGAAACAAAATCAATGCGTCTATCAATACCCGCTATAACAGTAATGAAACATTCAAAAACTTTTTTAGTTCAAAAAGTTTTTATTGATTTTCTCAACATAATGAAAAAGTGTTATAGCGGGTTTTGAAACTCAGCGAGACATATATTATTTTCTAAAATATTTATCATTTTAGTGTGAAAATATTCATGATAAACTCGAGAAACATGATTTGGTAAGTTTTCACAAATATTTATCATTCTGTTCCTATTTCATATTTTTTAAGGGATCTATTTTATTACAAAAATAGCTGACCTACAAGTGTCCATCCAGTTTAAATTGGCTGGCAGTGATAAGGTTAATTAAAATGTGTGGTATAAATAATACTAACATGTCAAATCCATAGGAATTACAAATTATAATCGTTTCAAGAGATTAAACATTTACTTGCTATTCATGATAATTTCTTATTTGATATTCGTCAAGCACACTTGATAAAGCTTACCATAGGACCGAAATACATTTGCAATAAAGCAATTTTTATAGGTAGTATTACCAAGTGATAAACTCATTTCATAATAAAATAAATATAGTTGAATGTTTCCCGTCTAGTAGAAGACGTCTACCAAATATTTTCCGAGGACACGTGTACCGGCATTCACATTATACAAATATTATTATTATACGATAGGAACTCTTAACAGTACTATCTCACGAGATAAAAGCAAATACTTCAGATAAATAAATATTAGATGTTTAGAATACAGGCCAATATTTTTATCAAGAACTGAAATTGGTGAACTGATAAAATACAAAGCAAATAAGCAGTTTGTATATGGCAATGATATCGAATATAGTAAGTATAATTTAACACAATAAACCATGTGGTCCAATGTATAACACAAACATGGACCCCTCCAAACCAACCCGTCCCGCACCACACTCGGTCTTAACCGAGCATATCATGAGGCACTACCTTTGGATATGAAGCATCAGTAGTTGTTTATGCCTGGGAATGTCTCAAGAGCAGATATCTAAGACTGAGATCGCCATGCTCTCAAATGAGCTTTGACTGAGTTTACTGAAAGATGTAATTTAATAAAAAGTGCCGTAGGAGAGAAAAGCACGGAGAACATAAAAGAAAATTAATTTAATTATAAATATAATACAAAAACCAAGCTAAATAATACGTAAATTTAAAAACTATGTGAAGAGATCTTCACGTCCGCAATAAGACACCGCAAATTTTTAAAATGAAATATAATTGGCCTTTGTGGCGACCAGGTCGGACGGCAGCTTGTTGGACCGACTTAAGCATCTCGTCTCTCTCGGACATTCCCAGAGGATGTGGTTTGCATCCTATTGTTCTCCACCACATGGACATGTTGGGCGGATGGTAACAAGTCCAAGCTCATAGAGCTTGGCAGCGAATCCAACATGGCCTAAACTGACTGGTGTAGTGGTCAGGAGTCAATTTGGTTATCTCCAATGTACAGTAAAACCTTGATTTTGTAGGAGGTTAAATTAATGTTTATTATAAAAGAAACGGGCCGGACATATCACTCAACAAGTGGACAGCCTCTGGAAAAATACAACCAAACAGTGGTACCCAAAGGGCACTAAACAACTACAGTGATGCCCGGAAACGTGTTGGTTCAATTAATAAAGTTCGATGAATGTACATGACAGCGAAAAACTACGGACAGAGAGTAACCTTCATCTATCATTTGATCATTCAAAGAAGTTGAAATAATCTTTTCTAGTAGATGAGCCTAAATATATAAAAATTAAGCTGAAAAAAAAGACTTATGGACTACCACATAAATTTAACTTTTGTCACCCAGCGGATCGTACCCGGGTCATATTGTGAGTTTTTTTTTATATATTCTATATTATCTATTTTTCCGTAAATTTATAATAATCAATTAATACTACTAATAGGCACATAATGCTGTTCTTAATTTATAATTTACCGCCAATATTATCCATTGGCACGCCACTCATTATTTTTGGCATGTGAACATAATAAGGTTCGCCATAGCTGTACTATTTGATTACATTTGATTATATTGATAACTGCCACTTGCATTTCTCAATTCCACCATTAAAATGCGGCGCCGCCAACCACTAAACATGTCCAATTTCAGCCCTAAGGTTATGAGCACTTCAGATAACTTATGTATACTGGAATCATTCTACAGTGTCACCAACTTTACTGGAAAAGTGATTCCTAGTTGTATTGGAATTGGTTGCTACAATATTCATGTTTCTATACTAGCATACAATGTCGATACTATAGAAGTGTGCACACTGTCCCAATATTGAGTAAATTGTATATTTAATTAATGTAGTAAATTGTTAAGCATAGTATGTAGTCATTTATGTGATAAATGTTTATGTCATTCATTATTAAATGTGTCGGGCTACTTATTGAAGCCTTTACATTTAAATATGTACACCAACACCATGAACTCACATTGAGTGAGAATAATTAATTCAAATTTGCTTATACCTGCCGTATGTGGGTAAAATAGGGACAAGCGGAAAGGTAAACATCATTTAATATTCAAAGATATAAATAGCTACAGAGTCAAGTTTGCCCTGACAAAAAAAAAAGTTGGCATTGTACATATATAAAATAATAACAAATTCGTGGCTTTTTTTTAGCTTTTCCAAGCTAATATGGAAAGAATGAGGCCTAAAAAGTTTTTTCTCAGTGACAATCTATGCGCAATATTTTTTTGAGTATCACTTTTCTGTTTTTGAAAGTTTCAATGAAATAAAGTACAATAATATGGCAGTTGTTTTGGTATTATGTACCTTAAGCGATTTTTGGTGATTGTTCATCTAAATATTCTAAATAATGATGACTCGGTGTACTGTACTTCATTGTCTGTACTACAATAATTGATGCAGTTTGTTCTTTCATAGGCAATTATGGCAAAGTAGAAGGTAAAGCCGTCTTAAATGGATACCATAAAGTATCAGGCTATGCGAATGATCTGGTGGTACTCGGGGAAAGAGAAACATGTGAACAGGATATTTGGCAAAATGAATAAATCTAAAAGTTAACATTGAGAAGACAAAGTACTTAAGAGTGTCTAGAAAGAACATATACCCAGGAAACATTTTGGTGGGTAACTCGAAATTCGAAAGCACCGCTGGAACCATCATCTCCCAAAAGAACGAGATGAACCTCTGAGCAGATGTAAGAGTGGAAATGCAGCGTTCTTCGCACTGAAGAGTCTATTCAGGTCTAAATACTGTCCAAAAAGACAAAATTCCGGGTGTATAACGTGATCGTGAAACCAATCGCTCTGTATGGATGTGAAACCAAAATGGGTCCAAAAAAACATTTAAAAAATGGCTTATGAATTTTCCCAACACGGGATTTGAACCCTTTATAAAACCGAAACGATGCCGCTCGGTCAACGCATGCATAATTATAGAACCATTTCAAATATTATGACTATGGCGAATAACTGACAATGCATCTTATAAATGTTTAATATTCGTTTATGTAAATGGCAAAGGTCACATTGATTATTGTTGTCGATTTGATACTACGTAGTGATTTATGAAATAAAATTGCAAACTAAACAAATTGTACTACTTTGAATAAAATTAAGCTTTTAAGACCCAAAATATAGCTTTTTAAAATAAATTAATTTAAAAAAAAAGCTGCAATTTAGCAGGCTCTGCTGGTACTAGGCTAGCCAGTGGCTGTTTAGGAGGTCTTGGGTACCACTGATCTGCTTTCTAATCCATTAGATCCTTTATTCATCATTAAATCCATCTACTTTTATTTTTGTTATTTTATTTTATTTCTTTTCTTATTTTATTACTTATTGTATTATTAACTCACATTTCTCTGTATTTTTATTTTAAAAAATTATTAACACTTATTTTATGTCATGTCGTGAACGCTTTGAATTTATAATTTGTTATGTTCATTATATGTAAAATAAATTAATTTGATTTGATTTATTGTTCTATTGAAAATATATGATTTGGTTGAATTTCACAAAACACAGATAACTAAATTTACTGACGCATACAGCGTCGACACAACATTGTTTATTGGAAAAACAGCCATTAGCGCTTGCAACAAAGTTGGAAGGAATAGTCACCACCACCAGTCTGTCAAAACGGACAGGATTCATACTATTCATAGCGCACATCTCGCTTTTGGTTGCAAAAAAATCCTGTCAGAACGCAAAGATCATAGATGGCAATCGTAACATCTTTTTGAGAGGTTGAGATATATCATTCCGATTGAAATACTGTGGTTCAGTTAATTTCTATCATTTTTATTTGTTGGTGGGAATGTATTTTTGTTAGAATTTCTCTGTTTGGACTGTGTCGGTGTCGCGGCGAATGTCTGTGTGCAGGGCTGTATCTTAAGTTCTTGGATCAATGTTTTGACTCCACACATACTTCCAAGACGCTTAGAACATAGAAAAAATTATTTCTTAACCCACTCGAGTTGGGTACTGTTGTTGAAGATCATTATTGGTTTTCGGATGAGCAAATAAATTCATCATTACATTCGTCTTAGACATTCCCTGATCTACCTGACACATTAACAAGCTTATTCAAATAAAATTAATAATCACAAAACAATAATTGAGAATTTACAACTACTTATGTTTCTATAACCATAAATGAAAAAAGAAATAATAAAAAATTGTGGAATTAATAAATATAAGATAATAGGTTTTGTTTTTTGCATGCGGTCAATTATCAATGGATCGCCAGATGTATGCTCCCAAGGTGAGTGCATGACAGGGTGAAGTGCATATTTGTCAGTAGTTCTAGTAATTTATATCAAAAAACGGTGTACCTATATGCAAGAATATAAATTCCGTGATTAATTCTGTTTACTTAAAATATAAATAATATGTTTACAGACTTGTGGACAATAATAGTGGATGAAATAATAATATTAAGTAGGTAGTTTATGGGCTCATATTTATGACCGCACCTAAACTAATAAATTATTAAACTTGTCTCCTTCACCATATTGAGATTATCTACGGTAACATCATTCCACTTTATTAAAAAACCAAATGAAAAAAATATTTACAAAATTCCTATCCAATGCCTAATAAGTATATTAAATGGGAGAAAGATGGACTACATACACTTTAAAAGTGAGTATTTGACTGATTTTTGTTTGCAAAAAGCTGAAAATGTTACTGTTATCAGCATGTAAGAATAATATTATTACACATTTTTTACCAAAACAAAGACATAAAAAGGTCTCGTTAACTAGGTACTTATTATTCAAAATAATACCTAATAAAATATGTTTTATAGCTACTCTAATACTATGAAAATGAAACTATTGATATCGTTGAGTCGAGTATTTGATACTATACAGCAAAAACGAGAAGACGCACTAATACAAAAATATAAACGAAAATAAACAAACCTGTTATAAAATTACGCAAACGGAAATTATTGAAATCAATGTTGTCTAATTAGACGAAATATCGGATTGAACGCCGACATATTAGATTATAAAAACACAAGGACTCTCACTAGCGATTTACTTACGGTTGTTATTGATAGGCTTGAATGATTTCAATTAAATTGCAGTGTGAATCATTACTGACTGCTTTCAAAATGTCAAATATCAATAAATAAAAGAGAGCAACAAATGGAGAATAATGTGCAATTAAAATCATCTCACCTTGAAAGATGTTTGAGCAGCTGATTTTTAATTATAGTAACCATTTTCGGTTATCTTTCTGAAGCACTAGGACTGCAAAACAAACAAATTAAACCTACAGACCAGGGGAAAAGAGTGAGAAATATCTTATCGACGTATGTCCATGTCAAACGTCATTTGCCAAACCCACGGCTCGTGGCATAGACAAAGACAATAGACAACCAATATGTCATTCTCAAAATCCGTAAAAAAAATATTATATAAGTAGATATTACTAAACACTATAAAACTTGATTACGATGCGATACAAAATTATACACTAAATTCGAATGAATAGTTTTATTGGAGGTATTTGCAGTACTGATTTGCTGAAAAAAATAATATTCCCCAAATGCAATTATTAAATTTAGTGTCGTGCAGGTGGTAGTTCTGTCAAGTTCTGAGCGCTAAAATTTCATTCCTTTTATTTGAATCAGTACGAAGTCAAAATTTTGTTTGTTAGCTCCATCGCAACCGAAAATAATCGATATTTTCACGTTCTTGAAGTTAATTTTAATATTTGTCAGGTTTCAAGTAGCGACATTGCATACAACGTAATTTGACATCTAAATAACAGTAAATATAGCGATATATAAATACAAGGTAAATAAATGTCATTATAATAAACGTAATCAATTTCATTTTGGTCATAATAATGTAGAAGCAGACTGTATAGGTATATTTACTATAGATGACACTACTATGAATAGATAACAGCCCCTGTCAAAAAATGTATCACACAATATTTTGCAAAATAAACAAAAACGTGAATGTGAAATAATAAATAATGTTTTTCTTAATTTTATTACAGCTGATAAAGTGCAAAAAATTGAGACCTTTTGTAATGCAGTTTCCAATTTATTATGTCGTTAAATAATAACGAAGTAATTATTTACGAGAGAACGAATCCGGGAGATGGACAGGAAGCGAAATTGAATAAAAATGGTGGTGTTGCAAATCGGGTGCGCAAAAAAACGCCATTGATCGAGGAAAACAACAATGAAATCGAATCACTGGCAATAGATTTTGAAGAAATGGGAAATATCGCAAATAAATTTAAATGTAAAGTTAAACACAATGAGGGGAACGATTCGGGAAGTTTTCATTTTGAGGTCAAAGAAATTCGTCACAAAGATATGCCAATTAAAACAATAGATACTAAAATAGGAGATACTCTTGCCGATTTAAATGCTCAAAATAATATTGAAGATGGCTACAGTTCTGATGATTTCGAAGATGATGTCGAAGAGACGGAAGTACAATTCAATAAGACGCCTAAAACACAGCCTACTTCTGCGTCGAGTGCCTCAAAAGCAAAACTGCCTAACAAGACTATCTCTCCCAAAAGTTTAACAAACCGAGATGGTAGTGTAAGCGTTGCTCCAAAAAGTCCACAATCTTGGGAGCGGAGTCAAGGAATTCAGGTCCATCGCCGAGCAATAATAGAAGCTGAAAACGTTCATATCATTGAGAGGGCGTCTTCCAGGGGTAGTTCGTCTAACAGGTAGATAACGAATTACAATAATTTGAATATTATCAGATTCTAAATTTAGGCTAATATACAATTAATTATTACATACCGTGGAGTTCAGTGACGCACCCAGGGGGGGAGGCAAGGGGCCCTGGCACCCCCAAACATGAAAATTATCAGAATGATTTTAAACATTGAAATTGAAAGCCAATAAACTATACCTTTGGGCTTAGACAAATAAAAACACGGCAAAAAAATGATTTGTAATTCTCCAGCATCCTTTTTAGAAAAATTTCTTAGATTTTAATTTCTAACACAAAAATTTCGAAACACTAATGTCAGGTTTTTTTAGAAACCCAATCCCCAATGGAACTGTCAAAAATTCTCGGTGTCCACCTGAATTCCGGAGTGGTGTAGATCATGGCTGGGGAGGGCTGACAGGGCTCTATCCTGGGGGCCCGGGCTGTGGGGGGGCTGGCGTGTCGGGTTTACCAGATAAGTGAAATAAAAACACATCATAAATTAGCTTTAATAGTAAAAAAGTCGCCTACGGCGCTATTATACTTCATAACCATGAACATTTTTAATTATATAATTGTGCAATGTATTTTTTGATTATTATATTGTGTCGATACTCGCCAGATCCATTATTAAAGTAGATGTATTAAAAATCGCCAATAATTCACTGTATAAGTACCCTTAATTTGAACTAAAACACAATTTGGAAAACGTTAATGTAGTGTTTCACACTGCCTTTAATCTTAGCGGTAGGTAGGGGGCCCGCCAAATATCCTAGCCTGAGGGCCCGTTTTAGGATGTGGGGACCATGGTGTAAGTACACCGAGTGAAGAAGAAAAAGAGCCCATGGGACTAATTTACATTCTCCTCCTTGCCCCCCCCCCAATATTAAATCCTGGGTGCGCCACTGGTGGAGTATTATGATCTTTATACTATATAGGTATTGATAGTGATTCAGTATTGATTGACACGCCAACATGTGTAATAATATGTATTCTTGTGTGTCCCTGATAACTATTAGAAATCGGAAGCATCAGTTGTTTGTTCTCCCAAGGTGCAGAACTAACCTTCCATTGGTGATGTGATGCCAATTGGGAGGGCAATAACTCTGTTCAACCAAATCGCTTCTGATGTTGATATATTATTATTCCACCTACGTGAGAATGAGTGTAGGTGGGCGTTGTTTTATAAATTCTTAAAATAGGGTCCACCTTAGCTCATTCGTGCTTCCATGATTTATAACTTTTATAATTTTTGTACCTTTTATTTTACTTTTCATACTGCTTTTGTGATACCTACTGCATAATATTTATTTCTTCTTTACAACTCTTAATTCAACGAAAACAAATAAGTATGAATGAAAAATTTAGCATTATTTTGTCGTATCGCCCATAACATACCAAAACCATTATGCTTTGGTTGAGGCAAGGATTATTTGATTTTTAAAAAATAACCAACACCATCTGTAAATTTAATTGTATCTAGTATTAGTTCAATAAAAACAAATACGAATGACTGACAAAGTTTAATATGCACTATTTATGTCGGATCTTAACAGCCTACCTCTACCCTTCACCACTATATAATGTGCACGTGTTAATATTAACACCCATATGGGAAACACGTCATAGGTAAACAACCCTGTAAAGACAATACATAAATTATTAATGTCGATAGTTGGGTATGTTTTTATTAGAGTTACATTGTTTTGCCCGCCCGCTTTGCATATCAGTCATTCACTCATAGTAAGGTATCACATACAAATAATAACAGCAGTGTCTATTTTACTGTCGCATGGCGATAAATTTTTGATGAAATTTGGCCTGCTACGAATGTATAATCGATAATCATAAACAACAAAGACGTGCATCGTTTGGTTTCGGGTTATGAAACCCAGGGGTTTCGGCCACTTTCATCAGTAGGTATTAATATACCTACATGATTTCGTATAATCACTACCTATCAGTAGGGGTGGAGGTAGGCTGTTAGGATCCGCCATAAATAGCGCAAACTAAACTTTGTCAGTCATACGTAAGTATTTGTTTTCATTGAAATAAGACTACAATAAAATAAACATAGATAGACATCAATAAATAAAGACTACAATACAAAAAAAAATCAGAGCGCCAGTGACTCCCCGACACTCCCCGAAATTTGTGTCTTTATATTTCTACAGGGACTACTTTTTTTTATTAGCCAGTCACAAGTTAGATGTGGTCAATGAATCGACGACAGAGGGATGCAAATGATGAAAAAGGCAAATTTTATTATATTAATTATTCCCGTTAAAATATTATACTCGCTAAAATTATACTTTGAATTTTTACATGAATGTTGTTTGGACATGTATATACGTACGTACCTAATGATATTATACAAGGTGTAAGGATATATTTTTACCAAGTAAACTAGATATTTTTTGTAAAAAAATATTATTATTTATTAAATAAAATATGTATTAAAATATTTGAATCCATAAGATTCATAATTATGCGCAATTATGGTCACGAAGGTACTTCAGGGTAGTATTGGAGAAGAGTAAATTTTCATTTTTTTTCTTTCTAAATTGGTGCATTTCTGATTCACCTCTTTTTCTAATTCTTAATATATTCCCGCTGTGAAACGTGTGACTCAAATATTTATGCGATAAACCGCCATCGAAAGTTAAAAATATATCATTAGTTATGCAATTTTGTACCCACTCTGTGGAAAATACGCATTTTTAAAAAATTTTATAGGTAATTTATGAATAAGCCGCCGTCATATCGTCGGTGTTTTGTAAAAAGGGCGAATTAACCAAAATGCTACTTTACAGGAGGAGGATTTTTAACTTTTAACATTTATTTGTTTTTAACTGTATATGATTATAAATATCTAACAAGTTTATAATAAAGCTTAGAAAGAATACTGTCATTATAATAGGTATTATTATATAATATTTTAAAACGCCTAATATGTCACATTTGCTTTTTATTTCGTAATTTTAATTTATTTAATTTTAGTCGATTATCGTTTTTAAATACTTTTCTGTGGAGATAAAAATTCGCCGTTTTTACACAACAAAGCTAGTGGGGTACATATTGTATTTTCATTAAAATCTCGATTTCGCCAAAATGGTTGATTCGCCCTTTTTACAAAACACCGACGATATATTATCTGCTTCGTGGAAAACCGCCGTCGACTTGAATGTTTCAAGCATTGATGTAGTTGTAGAGTATATCAATGGTTTCAAGCCAAATAATACTTTGGCGCCATGGTTAAAAATCGATATACCTTTTATGATGATTGTCGAACGCCACTGCTTTTGGAGGAGGTCATTGCCCATCGGCAGGACACAATAATAAAAAACCTACATTGTTTTATTATAAAAATGAGCGTAATTACGTAAAAGCTATTTACATAGGTAATATGTTATTATATAACCATTAGTCGTATCGTAATACTCTAATGTTATAGTTTATTTTATGTATATCTATCACACAGGTCACAGACCACACATTTTACAGATCCTGCGACAAACCAACCTAAGGCTGCGCGCACACGGCAAAGCGAAGTTTCGGATTCATCCGCCAAACGACGTTTGCGTTTTGTTTGCGAGCCGATTGCGTTTTAAATGCGTGTCAAATGCGTCAATATTTCGACGATGCTGTCCAAGAGAAAACACGGTTTTCAAGGGGATTCATAAACGCCTTTTTTTGAAACTGCACCCTGCTGCGAGAGTATTTATCTTTCATTACAGTAGCGTACAAGGGTAAATAAATCAATATAAAATCAGTACATAATATTGCATTATACCTACATTTATTTTCCCACTATTGCTTCTTTTGGAGCTGGACTGTTTTATATCGAAAGCGTTTTGAAAATTACCTATTGTTGAGCCTATTATATACCATCATCATCAATACTATCGACCGAGTTCAGACAGAATGTTCAGAAAGAGATCTGACTAATATTATTATAATTAATACTACTTATTTAATATTATTATTATATTTGAATGGTAGCTAGGAGGAGGGTTACTTACTTATTCAAGACCAGCTGACTAATAGACTGGAGGGCGATGATCCGGTCTTTTCGTACCCTAGAGGGGCCGTTTGCTGAAGGCAGACAGTTCTGTCGGTATTAATAGGTACAAGTATATTTATATTAATTATTGTTTTTTTGTTATAATATATTAGTTGCGATTAATTGACAATAAAATTTAGATAATTTATCTATTTAGCCGCTACAGTACCATATTCAATTACATATTCAAAAAAAGTTGGTAGTTATGAATTCAAAACACCTTTCATAAAAAATAGATTGAAATATTAGTAGGTACACTAACACGAAATTACCTGATATAGTCTCATTACAATAGCTATCTTTTTAATATGTAGCTATTGAATTCTAAGCAATACTATTCTATTGGAAATATGAACAGATTTTAAGGGGAGATATTTCAAATGTTTATGAATAATATGTTTTAAATGTTTATTTAATAAAAGATACAATAGGTATAATAATATATTACATTGTTCTAACAAATTATATACAAAAAACCTATAAAATATTTTAATTAAATTATATCTGTTTTCCCCATTGCATTAACGCCACTGTGAAATTCTTGATGACACTAATTAAGAAAGAAGGAAGATTTTTTAAATTTTTTCGGACTAAAGTAATAAATTATGTCATACAATTGCCTTATTGTGTTCGACAAACAAGAATTTATTTATTGCACTATCCGAAAAATTAAAAAAAAACTTTTTTTGTCGCCAGTGGCGAACTAAGAAAAATAAAATATAAAAATATAATATGTAAACATTACCTACATAATTATTAAGTATTTCTTTTTTACCATTTTACCTATATTTATTTTTCCACTATTGCTTGATTTGGAATAGAATTCTGTTATATTATATCGAAAGCGTTTTTTAATTTGATGATATTTTCATAGTGTAGAAATTATTTTTAATGACTTTCATGCGGATTTTTGTTAGCTATACGCAAATGCAGACATAGTCCAAATAAGCATTAAGCATTCAAGTGAATCTTTCTGGTTGCAAACAATTCATCATGACTTCGACAACAATAACAATACAGAACATGATAAAACAGAACAGCCAGGTTTTCTCCAGGTGTTCTGTTTTGTCACTGTCCCGTTTTGTCATGGAACCATTTTTTTAATGAAAAATACCCACTCATCCGGTCATGAGTTTGTCATTGGTAAATAAAATTTATTAGGCCTTTCTGAACATAATTATGTGGTTAATCAGTAAAATTTCTTAATACGCGCCCCCATAAATTTCAGCTTTCAAAAGTCGGTCCTGGCAGATTTCTTGAAACGGCTTTGTTTTAAAAAAATACTAAATACCTACCATTTTTGTTTTTTCGCTAACCCTTTTATAGAAAGTTCTTTTACTTAAACTAAATAACAATTAGTTTAGTTCAGACTACGTTGTGATTAAGACGTTATGGATTGTGACACGGATTCATTTATTGTGGCGATCAAAAACCACCCATGTCTTTGGAACTATAAGTGTGCAGACTATAGCAATAAAATAATTAAACAAAATGCGTGGGTGAGTTTGTGTAAAGAAATTATACAGGATTTCGAGGAGAAGGAAAAAAAAGAGTAAACTGCAATTGGTAAGTGTTTATATTTTTTATACATAGATACAACAATTGAAACCATATAACAACAACAACCGAACTATACCTTAACATTGTTTATTCGTTTTTTTTTTATTTAGTGAGTAGTTACAGTTGGTGACATCTCTCATTAGTTAATATTATTAAACTCCCAACATATTGCACAACGAGAAAACTATTGTTTACGAGAAATGAAATTTTAATACGCTTACGTACCGAATGTATTAATCGTATTTACAACGGGTTTTTTTAGAAACACTGCAAATATTCAAATTATTCAAAATATTATGTTTTTATACTTCATCATTTACTTAGTAGGTATCTAGGTAATAAGGTTTTTACCCTTTCTTCGTGTAGTTACTACTTACTAATGATTAGGTATAATTTAAACATTTCTTATACAGTAAATAATAGATTGATAATTGTTTTGGTGTAAATAATAAATTTTAATGCAGGTGTCTTGTAATATTACCCTTTCAAACATATAAGTACCTAATATCATCCCAGTGTAAATGTTTGAATGGACGCAAGTGTATTTATAAATCATAAATGGCAAAATACCGTGTACATATTTCTATACTCTAAGCATATACTAATAATAAATCAATCGTAGTTGGAGATCATTGATTATTGCGACTATTGTGCTTGAATGAAGTCATTATGAATAATTGTATTAATATGTATATTTATCTCTATATATATAAAAATCTCGTGTCACGATGTTTGTGGTCGAACTCCTCCGAAATGGCTCGACCAATTTTTATGATTTTTTTTATGTATATTTTTTAGGTATGAGAATAGGTCAACAAGTATATTTCATACCGCTAGGTGATAAGGGTATCTCAATCCAGAAAAGTTTTCTTTTATTTTTTTGACAATTTTTTTTTGTATTTTTTTTATTATTTGACATAAAAAAATACCTATAACCCCAAATTTTCACCCTCCTACCCCCACCCTCCCATTTTTCAATCGCGATTTTATTATTTTTGTATGAACAAATTTAGCCGTCGTTCGTATTTCAAACAGAACGAAATTATTTATGTTGTTGAATGACAGGTGGCGCTACGTCCGAGAAGAATTCAAGAGAAGCGTCGCGTCATTTTCACATTTCATTCGGCATATCACAACGCAGTGCGTGCAAAATTTGTACGATTTATTTTAATTTATCTATTTTTATGTGCGTGTATTACAGTGCACAATGCCAGCAAGACGCAAGGGGGGCCATTTGGGCCGTTGAACGAATAAAGCAACAAACATGCAAAATAGTAGAGCAGAAAGAACAGACGAACAAATTCAATAAGATAACAAAAACGTGCGTGTAAGCATGTCGCAATTGCGTGCATCTCAATCACAAGAGGCACGAGCTGAACGAAATCAACAACGAAAATTGAAACGGAGCCAAGCGCGCCGGTTCGTAGTTAACACACGCAGAGCGAATGACCGACAACGCCAACAAGTACATCGAGCATTTAAATCCGCTTCGTTCCTTCGTCACGCATTCGAGTACGAGCCAGATATTGAATATTCCGCTCATCCAAAAGTGTTGATTGGTGCTATGGACAAAGAATGTCTCCATTGTCATGCGCTCAAATTCAAACATGAGTCAGCCGGGATGTGTTGCGCATCAGGAAAAGTGCAACTACCAGAAATTGAGATACCACCAGAACCATTGAACGGCTTGCTCATCGGCACGGTTCCAGATTCAAACCTGTTCCTGAAGTCCATTCGCACATTCAATTCATGCTTCCAAATGACTTCGTCCGGAGCAACAGAAATAGTTCACAATACTGCGGCAAATGGTCAACAATTCCATTCTACGTTCAAAATCAAAGGCCAAGTATACCACAAAGTAGGCCCATTGCTGCCAATGCCAAACGAACCACATACATTTTTGCAAATCTACTTCATGGGCGCGGCGGTGAGAACATCAATCATGTGGATGCATGTTGCGGCTACAATAGCCTCAATTCGCCTAATGCCAGGCGCATCGTCGGTGAACTGGACGCCCTGTTGAATGAGCACAATGAATTATTGAAATACTTCAAAGCACACATGCACGAATTGCGAAGTGACAATCACACATTGTCATTAATCCTGATAAAACACCAGCTGGAGAGCACGTACGTCAATTCAATGCGACTGTTGTTGACGACATTGCTGGAATCATGGTTGGCGACCGCACATCGACGCGAGAAATCATGATTTGAAGAAGAAACAATAATCTGGAGTTCATCGCTGACACACACCGTTCATAGGACGCTCTCCAATATCCGCTAATTTTCTGGAAGGGACAAGACAGATATTGCATAAACATTAAATAACGAGATCCTGTCACAGGTAATTCATTCATTATGAACATCATTACTCATTTTGAATTGAGAAAATGAATGGTTGATGTTTTTTTGTTTTTATCGGCGGTCATCGTCTACAGCTCTCTATTCCTCTTTCTGTCATATATCCCATCCCGACACACTTACGATATATTCGTTATTTTTTATTTAACAACCAAAATATTCACTAGAAATAATTTATATGGCAGAACAACGTTTGCCGGGTCAGCTAGTATTTGTATATAAAACCAGATCAAATGTTTCTTATACACATAAATTTTGCGTGTAAACAATGGATTAGTTGATTTGAAACCTTTAGTAAGTAGGCATTATTGAAAATACAAAGATGGCAATACCTACCTACTTTAACTTTTACTATAGATAAATGCTGTTATTTAATTCATTTAGGATATTAATGATTTTTATAGATAAGTACGTAGTAGCGTAAAGACCCAATGGGTTGGGCGAATGGCTAACAAGTGACAACATTCTTTGTAAAAAGTTTATTTATTAATATAATTTCCATTCAATGGAGCCCAATGTATCGCGCTATGGAGCAAAAATGTTAATTATTTAGCTAGTTCCAGTACAAGCGATTGTTTAATACCTTTCAGACTTGTTAATTGATAATTTTAACAATAATGATGCACTATAGATTTTTTTTTGTTTTTAATACAAGTAAATAATTTGGACAAAACTAAAAAATAAAGCAATTATTTTTATCCTTTTTAATTATTATATTATGTATCATAATATGCATTAAAGTTTCTAACATAAACGAAACGCGCATTCAATATTGGCAATATTCGAAGACACTAAACGGGCTTAGTATTTCTTGCGTTGCTGGCTTCAGATTCTTGGTCGATGGTGACTGGCTTTCGCATATCTTATTACTCAGTTCTGTGGTATGACCTATATATATTTAATATTACATTTTATTACACATTATTATTAAACATTACATATTATTATTTATAAATCATGTATGTGTGAATACTTAGTAAACAGAATACAGTAGGTACCTAGCTAAATAATTAACATTTTTGCTCCAAAGCGAAACACATTGGGCTCCACTGGAATGGAAATTATATTAATAAATAAACTTGTTGCGAAGAATGTTGTCACTTGTTAGCCATTCGCCCAACCCATATAGTATAAAAAAACAAATCAAATGTTCTCCTACACATAATTTTGCATGCGGACAGTAGACTAATTGAATTAAAACTTATTGTAAGTCGGTGTTATTACTACAATAAAAAAAGATTATAACTACACGAAGAAAGGGTAAAAACCTTATTACCTAGACACCTACTAAGTAAATGATGAAGTATAAAAACATAATATTTTGAATAATTTGAATATTTGCAGTGTTTCTAAAAAAACCCGTTGTAAATACGATTAATACATTCGGTACGTAAGCGTATTAAAATTTCATTTCTCGTAAACAATAGTTTTCTCGTTGTGCAATATGTTGGGAGTTTAATAATATTAACTAATGAGAGATTGTTGTCTTGTCATGTCTAGATGATTGACCTATTCTCATACCTAAAAAATATACATAAAAAAAATCATAAAAATTGGTCGAGCCATTTCGGAGGAGTTCGACCACAAACATCGTGACACGAGATTTTTATATATATAGAGATAAATATACATATTAATACAATTATTCATAATGACTTCATTCAAGCACAATAGTCGCAATAATCAATGATCTCCAACTACGATTGATTTATTATTAGTATATGCTTAGAGTATAGAAATATGTACACGGTATTTTGCCATTTATGATTTATAAATACACTTGCGTCCATTCAAACATTTACACTGGGATGATATTAGGTACTTATATGTTTGAAAGGGTAATATTACAAGACACCTGCATTAAAATTTATTATTTACACCAAAACAATTATCAATCTATTATTTACTGTATAAGAAATGTTTAAATTATACCTAATCATTAGTAAGTAGTAACTACACGAAGAAAGGGTAAAAACCTTATTACCTAGATACCTACTAAGTAAATGATGAAGTATAAAAACATAATATTTTGAATAATTTGAATATTTGCAGTGTTTCTAAAAAAACCCGTTGTAAATACGATTAATACATTCGGTACGTAAGCGTATTAAAATTTCATTTCTCGTAAACAATAGTTTTCTCGTTGTGCAATATGTTGGGAGTTTAATAATATTAACTAATGAGAGATGTCACCAACTGTAACTACTCACTAAATAAAAAAAAAACGAATAAACAATGTTAAGGTATAGTTCGGTTGTTGTTGTTATATGGTTTCAATTGTTGTATCTATGTATAAAAAATATAAACACTTACCAATTGCAGTTTACTCTTTTTTTTCCTTCTCCTCGAAATCCTGTATAATTTCTTTACACAAACTCACCCACGCATTTTGTTTAATTATTTTATTGCTATAGTCTGCACACTTATAGTTCCAAAGACATGGGTGGTTTTTGATCGCCACAATAAATGAATCCGTGTCACAATCCATAACGTCTTAATCACAACGTAGTCTGAACTAAACTAATTGTTATTTAGTTTAAGTAAAAGAACTTTCTATAAAAGGGTTAGCGAAAAAACAAAAATGGTAGGTATTTAGTATTTTTTTAAAACAAAGCCGTTTCAAGAAATCTGCCAGGACCGACTTTTGAAAGCTGAAATTTATGGGGGCGCGTATTAAGAAATTTTACTGATTAACCACATAATTATGTTCAGAAAGGCCTAATAAATTTTATTTACCAATGACAAACTCATGACCGGATGAGTGGGTATTTTTCATTAAAAAAATGGTTCCATGACAAAACGGGACAGTGACAAAACAGAACACCTGGAGAAAACCTGGCTGTTCTGTTTTATCATGTTCTGTATTGTTATTGTTGTCGAAGTCATGATGAATTGCTTGCAACCAGAAAGATTCACTTGAATGCTTAATGCTTATTTGGACTATGTCTGCATTTGCGTATAGCTAACAAAAATCCGCATGAAAGTCATTAAAAATAATTTCTACACTATGAAAATATCATCAAATTAAAAAACGCTTTCGATATAATATAACAGAATGCTATTCCAAATCAAGCAATAGTGGAAAAAATAAATATAGGTAAAATGGTAAAAAAGAAATACTTAATAATTATGTAGGTAATGTTTACATATTATATTTTTATATTTTATTTTTCTTAGTTCGCCACTGGCGACAAAAAAAGGTTTTTTTTAATTCTTCGGATAGTGCAATAAATAAATTCTTGTTTGTCGAACACAATAAGGCAATTGTATGACATAATTTATTACTTTAGTCCGAAAAAATTTAAAAAATCTTCCTTCTTTCTTAATTAGTGTCATCAAGAATTTCACAGTGGCGTTAATGCAATGGGGAAAACAGATATAATTTAATTAAAATATTTTATAGGTTTTTTGTATATAATTTGTTAGAAAAATGTAATATATTATTATACCTATTGTATCTTTTATTAAATAAACATTTAAAACATATTATTCATAAACATTTGAAATATCTCCCCTTAAAATCTGTTCATATTTCCAATAGAATAGTATTGCTTAGAATTCAATAGCTACATATTAAAAAGATAGCTATTGTAATGAGACTATATCAGGTAATTTCGTGTTAGTGTACCTACTAATATTTCAATCTATTTTTTATGAAAGGTGTTTTGAATTCATAACTACCAACTTTTTTTGAATATGTAATTGAATATGGTACTGTAGCGGCTAAATAGATAAATTATCTAAATTTTATTGTCAATTAATCGCAACTAATATATTATAACAAAAAAACAATAATTAATATAAATATACTTGTACCTATTAATACCGACAGAACTGTCTGCCTTCAGCAAACGGCCCCTCTAGGGTACGAAAAGACCGGATCATCGCCCTCCAGTCTATTAGTCAGCTGGTCTTGAATAAGTAAGTAACCCTCCTCCTAGCTACCATTCAAATATAATAATAATATTAAATAAGTAGTATTAATTATAATAATATTAGTCAGATCTCTTTCTGAACATTCTGTCTGAACTCGGTCGATAGTATTGATGATGATGGTATATAATAGGCTCAACAATAGGTAATTTTCAAAACGCTTTCGATATAAAACAGTCCAGCTCCAAAAGAAGCAATAGTGGGAAAATAAATGTAGGTATAATGCAATATTATGTACTGATTTTATATTGATTTATTTACCCTTGTACGCTACTGTAATGAAAGATAAATACTCTCGCAGCAGGGTGCAGTTTCAAAAAAAGGCGTTTATGAATCCCCTTGAAAACCGTGTTTTCTCTTGGACAGCATCGTCGAAATATTGACGCATTTGACACGCATTTAAAACGCAATCGGCTCGCAAACAAAACGCAAACGTCGTTTGGCGGATGAATCCGAAACTTCGCTTTGCCGTGTGCGCGCAGCCTAATAAGTTGACAAAAATATGTTTCGTGTGACATGACATGACAAAGAGTTTTATTATTATCGAAAATTTGACTATAACGAGGTAGAGAAGGATGTGCGTTATGTGTTTGGTAAATGCAATCTATTCGTAACGATCAGGTACGGATTTACCATAGGGATAAAAAGGCTATAGCCAATGCCACTCCAATAATTGGAAGGGGCCGAGGTCCGAACAATAAAATTTGAAAACATTTTTATAAAAAAATGTTGAAACAAAAACTCGTCAAACGTATGCAATAAAATATACTAATTATTATCTACTTTCAAGGAGAAAATTTTATTATGCACACATTTATATTGGTAAGATGAGATGCGATCATAGAGTTCCATAGAGTGATATTTATTATTAGACATTTTTTGTAAAAGGCCGTTTTTAATAAGTTGCTTTTTTGTTGTAATATCTAGTATTATCATCTGAAGGTTTCTTCGGTATTATTATTACATGCTAAAATAATAAATTAGAGAGATGTTAATGTTATGGTTTAATTATATTTATTGTCAGAAACTATGATTTTATAATGGCACGCGATTATAGAACATCACTCATCATAGAAGAGAAAAATCAGTTTTATTTAAAGTAAGTAGGTATGTGTCCAGCAGTGATGCAAACCGTACTATAATTATAGTACAATACCTACTATAATTTTGATCCCGCGAAAAATGTAAAATACTATAATTTTACGCCAAATATACCAAAATACTATAATTTTAAAGGATTCAAGACGAAAAATGTTCCTGTACTATATATTTTTACGAAATATTATATTTTTTACGCCTTTGTACTATAATCAGCATATAAAAGATGGCAACACTGGTGTCCAGGGAACACAAAATGAATGGGAACTGGCTTATCCTACTGGGTGTGGTATAACAGGCTGAATTTCTCGAATGTGAAAATTATGGGATATACATACGTCGTGTTAAAAGAATGTGCTATTTTAAATAGTTAATAATATGCATTTCAGTTTGGCACGTTAATGTCAGGTGCTTTCAATCTTTGGGAACAGTCGACGCGGTTTTTGTACTTGGGTTTTATGGCGGTGAGGCCATAAACTACCCTGCTTCAGAACTTTGATCCATGGCGATTGCTTTTACATTTCTAGTAAGTTATTAATCTGTTCTGTGGTAGATACTTACCTACCTATATTTAAATGTCATGAAATATAGTTAATGTTAAATTTCTTTTCTAGCGGTTCCACCGGTAAGCAGGGTCGTCGGATAAACATGTCGTTCACGAATGACAGGAGCAAGGAAATTGAGCGGGAAAACCACATTCTTCTGAAGAAAATTCTAAAAAATCGTAACACAAAAAAGCCAGCTACTCCGTCCAGCCAGGTCCAATCTCGGTCATCGAGCGCAACAGTCAACAGAAAACGGGCTCAAGAGAAGATTCAGCATGATAATCTGGTACCTACCTACCTGATACCTATGATCTGAATCATATAGAAAACAGAATTATTACCGAAAACTGCTCCGGGTTGTGAAATTAGGCAAAGTGAGGGTACTACGAAGTACGAACATTCGTAATTTAAAAATATGAAGAAAAACGAATATAATAGTAATGCATGATAAATAATGAAATATAACGTAATTTTTATTACATAGTTACAAGCATCATTAGGTACATAATGTACCTAAAAACGTAGTGAAAAATGTACAGAGAAATGTGAGTTAATTATACAATAAGAAAAGAAATAAAATAAAATAACAAAAATAAAAATAAAAGTAAAAGTAGATGGAAGCACACAGATTGAACGATTGATAGACCCTATCTTAAAAACATATAAAACAACGTCCACCTAAATTTACCATCACGTAAGTGGAATATATGAATATTCGAAGCGATTTCATTAAACATGGTTAATATTGCATATTCTAATACATATATGTAGGGGAAAAGGTTGTGCCTTGGGACATTTTTCAATTTTATGCGCTGTCTTATCTTTTAGATAGGAAATGCTCACAGCACAGATTATTTCTGAGTTCCCTGGAAATACGAGTAGAATATGAAAGCAAACATTGGATGCTCCAGTACTTGTTATGCTTTGATTGACAAAATATTACATTCTTCACTTCGATTCAACCAAAGTTGACCTAGTGAAAAGGGTGACAACTCTGGAATTCTTGTTTCAACGAAGTATCGCAAGATATAATTCAATCAATTTTTACTTTTCAACAGTCAAGTGGTCAATCCAAATTCATCATCCTGTTAGCGCCTCCCCAATAGTCTGCGGCTCCCCAGGGAGGCGCGCCTCCCAGTTTGGAAATCTGTTACTTAAACTGTAACTTGTTTCCTAAACTATCGAACCTTATTATTTATTATGTGCATTCATTAAATTCGATCGTACGAGTACCTATGAGATGAAGGTGCCTTCGGGGGCTAGATTTTTGAATCTCGCATATCAAGCTATGACTTATTTTAATTTATTTTAAATCTCGACGTTTAAGGCTATACGTCAGCTGGGGCACGGTCTAACACGATCGTGACTACGCGACGCGAAGATTGTGCAAATGACGCGTGCAGAACAAAAGATAATTTGTCATAGAAAGTCGACATGCGTCCATTTAATGTTATGTTTATTGTTCTATTACTAATAATAATAATATATGCATTGACATGTTTTCTTTTTCAAGTAAATGGGTAACGTTTTTTAGTCATCTTTACACGATTTAAGAATTAATTCCCCCGTCGCCATCACAAAACAAATCGACGTGTTCACAGCTCTACTTAGAATAGACCCACAGATGGTTGCACTAATTCACGAGTTGCCACGGGTGACGGGTCTTCCAATGACGCAGGCTTTGCGTATCATAGAATGCCGAGGGGAGTGACCAGTCCATTGAGAAAGTTTTTCTCAGTGAAATCATCCGGGTCACGATCCTTAGTCATGGGGGAGAAGAAGAATACATAATTTTCCATGCACCTCAATAATTTGTATTTTTTTCGTTTATAGGAGGGGGTCCGAACCCCAACCCCCCCCCCCCCCCCCTTGCGTGCGCGCCTGACTGACTCATATTCCTCACCAATTCTCTCCAGTTTATATGCTTTCATATAACCCTATTCCACACAATTACTTCACCTAATTCTTAACCCCCCTTTAGGTTGCTTTCGCTGGAGTACCCACCTGGTCACAATCTTTGGTGTCCTGTCATCAGGCATTCTCTCAATGTGTCCCCCGTCCATTGCAGTCTTTGCGTATTACGAGTACCAATAATTTGGTGTCCCACTATGATGTCTATTTCATGGTTCATTTTTCTTATGTGTCGAATGTTAGCTCAAAAATTCTTTGCAATATTATATTATAATTTGATATATTTATTCTTTCAGATTCTGCTTCGCAAAATACAGGCAAGCAAACCATCGAACCAGAGTTTAAGGAAATAGATAGTTCGGTGATTTATTGCCTACAGAAACATAAGTAGCGAAAACAGTGAATTTAAATCATTTTGACATTATAAATATTGTGTATTATGAATACCTATTATTAACAATAATAATTAATATCAATTTGTAATATGTTATTAAAGACCATCAAATAATTATTCATGACTGATTAGTATTTTTATACTTCAAACAGGTGTTCAATGTATTTTATTAAAGGTATATTTTTATACATAACAGTACTTCTATTAGGTAGGCACTTACGTATTTTCAATAATAAAGGTATATCTGAAAAATGTTAATGATGTTGCTTTACTTTCCCATTAACCATTTGTTCGACGTCAAAGGAATGTAATGAAGTAGGTAGGTACTAACATTTTTGTTGCTTCTTCAGTAGATATTATTATGTATTAGTATTTTATATTTAACTATGTTCGACTGATAGAAAATGTTACATATTTGGTATCATCATGGGAGTAGTGAGTGTCTAATTCTACTACATACTTAGTTTATTAAAAACAAAGAACTTCTAAAGCAGGCCTTTGTTTGTTCAGCACTGTTAAGGCTATACCTCAGCTGAGGCATGGTCTAAAAAGATCGTGACTGGGTGATGCGCGGATTGTGCAAATGACGCGAGCCGAACGAAATATAATTTGTTATAAAAATCCAACATGCGTACATTTAATGTTATGTTTATTGTTATATTACTAATAATAATAGTATATTCATTGACGTGTTTTCTTTTTCAAGTACATGCGGAACGTTTTTTAGTCATATTTACACGATTTAAGAATATATTCCTCCGACGCCATCACAAAACAAATTGACGTGCTCACAAGTCGACTATCGCTCTCCGAATGGCAACGCGGCTGAAATTACGTCCCACATAGTGTTGAAAATTATTTGCCGTTTCACTTATGTACGCTCTTAATAGAGCCATTGGTAGGTATTGCTTTTATGCAGTCGACATGGATAGGCCATTAATTCCAAATGATGTGCTTCATTGGACGATAAAGACAATGCGGAGAAGGTTTGAAATGAAAATAATTTGATTACAATATTATTTATCTTGCGATAAATTGCGACGTTCAGTGATCAGGAGAAAACTGAGTGGAAATACCAGGAGCTCATCCAGAAAAATGGTTTAGGAGGGTATTTTTTATCGATTTTTAAGACGACGGTAAAGGGTGGGATTTACAAAATATAGCAGGTGTCATTGACTTTCATATTAAATTTACACATAGATGATTCTTGTCACTTCAATCGAGAAACAGTGGCGCACACACGGGGGAGGGGGGGGGCAAGGGGCCCTGGACTAATTTACATTATCCTCCTTGGGCCCCTCCCAATATTAAATCCTGGGTGCGCCACCGTCGAGGAATATCGCAGTTTCTCAGATACATACCCAGAGACGCCGCACTTTAAATCTAGCGATAATCACCCCCAGTGACGTCCCTAAACAAAATGCCGCCCCTGGACAGCGCCAAAATGCCGCCCCATTTTTGTATACAGTATTTTTTATCATCCGTGCATGTGTCGTTTCATATGAACATATGTCGGTCACCAAGGACGTCGAAGGGCAACGGAAGTAAACTAGACATCGTGAACTCGACAAAAAAATTACAGTCCTGTTAAACCTTTTAAGTCAATTAATAGGTAAATTTTGTTTCCAACCAGTGAGCTGAATTTTTTTAATGGAAAGATATTTTCGTTACTAAGTTTAGGTTGCTATTTCTATATTATATACCAAACGATTATCATCGATTTACCGCCCTTCGAGTAACTGCCGCCCCCAAGTGACGCTCATTCTGCCTACCCCCACGGGACGTCACTGATCACCCCGCCTGCAGGTGTAACTTAGGGTGTTCACCATGTGTTCACCTACGAGTTATTGCGAGCTGTCACATCCACAAGTGGATGTTACAATCATAATCCTATGGTGGTATTCAATATCTGGGAAGAATAACATTGATAAGTAGTTCGTATGTATTTAGATTTAATGACTAGATATAAAGTAAATTAATCTAGGTAGTGCGTGTTATTTAATATTGCCAATTTTCGCTATCATACATGCATCATGCATCATAATAAATCTATCGGATACACGGATGGAGAAGGAAACGCAAACGTGGAAATGCAAAGACGTTAGATGCATTATTAATTATTATTACCATGTCTTTCATAACAACGATTTTCCCGGCAACTCGCAGCATGACATGCAAATGCAATTTTATTCTACTGAATTTAAATGGAATGTAGAAAATTATTTTATTTGGTATTTTGGGGGTAATTACTTTTTATTATTGGATCTATATTAAGCCGCCTCACTAGAGGTTTCTTAGCTTTTTTTGTTACCTATAGCTATACGACAAAAATTATGTTAGCCACTTGCTAAGCCAAGCCTATTAGGTCCATGCTCTGGGTCCAAACACACATTGAAAATACAATATGTAAATTTTTCAGTCCCGGGAGTCGAATCCGAGGCCCACTTGAGGCTGTGCGACAAGGGTACGAAGTGTCGCACTCTTTGGCAGCATCCGGAACACATGTATTACTGATACCTACCACGAAATTACCTATCCTATCGGTTATCAGTGTTATCACAACGTTAATTAAACCATTAAGCTTATGTAGGTACATATGTATTTAAAAACTTATACTAAGTTGTTAAATTTATAAATCTCATTCAATATTGGTATAATATCATAAAGCCATTTAAATAGTATGTACCTACGTTCGCAGATAGAGAGAGTATGCTCTAAGATAATATCATAAAACAACAAGTATTGTATAGATGTAACCAACCTTTTTATCATTCAATGACAAAAAATCAAAATATACCTACCTATACTTACATATTGTAATAACGGGTGGCGTGCGAAGGGCCTGAAGCATTGGGTTTAAAAAAATAGGAACAAATTGTCAGTTTCAACCAACCGCATTTCCCAAAGATAATCTGTCCAGATCAGATTCCAACTCAATTTCCACGGACGCGCTCCAAGTCCTGGCCGGCATCCTTCCACTTGACCTGCACATACAGGTACGCGGGTGCATCCACGATGCTCCTCAAAGACAAGAAAGCCGTCAAATGACGCTGGATACGGCGTAGAACACCAGGCAACGAAAGTAGGATGAGACGATCAAGGGCAGGAACACATATTTGTTCTTTCCTAACGTCCAATGGCGATTGGAGATAACCAAGTTGACTCCAGTCAATTTTTGACAGGCCATGGTGAGTTCGCTGCCAAGTTCTGTGAGCTTGGACTTGTTATCTGACCGACATGTTCATGCGGCTGAGAAAACAGGATGTAAACCACATCCTCTGGGAATGTCCGAGAATGTGCTCCGAGAGGGAAGAGATGCTCAACTCTGTCTACAGCCTCAATTACATTGAGCTTCTTTACGAGCTGTTTATTGGCGAATTTACAATCTGCCTGTAAAGTCGCCCAGTGTAATCATCGAATAAGCTAATAAGCAGGTTGTAAACACTCTACCGAGAAAAGTTGAAAGCCGGTCAACTTTACACGCTACACGCCGGCGTGTGGGCCTACTGCGTACCGCTGCGTACTGCGTGCCTAGCGCAGTACCAACCTCCCGGTAAAAAAACGAACTACGTTCCGTAAAAATAGTCGCTGGCTTGTGGCTTCTCAGCGAATGGAAAGTTTCGTGTGTAATCATCAAATCGCAGTAGCTGAATCGCCCGCTTTTAAATTCGCCAATAAACAGCTCGTAAAGAAGCTCAATGTAATTGAGGCTTTAACCAACTGTTTGACCCATCGGGCCGTCTGACCTAGTCACCACAAAGGCCAATTTTATTGCTTTTGTAAAATTTATGGGAAGATCTCTTTACCATTGAGACTGATTGTGGTGCGAGGCGGGATCTGTGTTTGTGTTGTTCAGATTCCAGGTAACTTGGTACCTATTTCAGATATTTCAAGCATTTTTAAAATTTAATTTAATTCAGGTCGATCGATTCGTCAGCATTTCTTATCAGAATTTCATCGTGTAGATACGAAACTATGTTTTTAGTAACTACCTACTTTATATGAAATTATATTTTTAAATATTTCTAAGTGATGCGAGTGAATGACATTTTGATGATAAGTTTGATTACAATGTACATATTGTTATGTGTTTATTTGTTGAAAATAATTCAATCTATATTTCAGTTTATGGAGGTTTTTGTTCACAGTTTGTTCTGCGATTGCCTACACTGTAAATTTAAAAACTTTATACGTAGCTCGGTAGATGGCACTATAATATCGCAATCCGCAAAGCATGCAAGGCAAACTTACTATCATCTGACAGTAGTAGGGCTGCCAGGAAAATAAATGTTAATATAAAATAAGATTTTTTGAGACTTGATCCTTACAAGACGTTCAATAATTATTCATTTCATTCAAAATAACACTGAAGAAAATATATCAAACTTTCGGCAAAATGTATTATACCGAAGGATACTTAATACCACACAGTCACATTAAAAAGTCATAAGTTTAACAGCTAATATTTTATTAAAACGCTTCCTTATTGAGATGAATAGGTACACATTATTCAACTTGACAATGAAAAAGAACAAAAAATATCAGTAGCTCCTATTATATTATGTTGAGTCGTTACATTTAAAAAATATATAAGTATGCAAACTTATTTAGAAATACTCGTTACAAAATTTTTAATACTAAATCCGACACTTTTGACAGTTCCCAGATGTGATATATTTTGCATAATTTCAGGATATGAAAACTTATTCTGGCAACTTTAGTAAGTGGCCAGCGAAGTAGGATGTGTACCAATGTTATTGTGTGACAACCTTGAACGTAAGATTTTCCTAGCCGCAATAAAATTTACTCGCGAGAATCCGCGGACGTCTGTCGTTTATGATGCGGCATTGAATTAAAAAAAATGAATTATGTGTTTTAGTTGTGTTAGCCCTGTGTTGTGTGTTTTAGTTCTACGACATTAGAGTGTATATAATATACAATGCGTATAAAAGGTGTATTTTATTGGTGTCTTCTTGTGATCCATATATATAAATGTGACAGTGAAGTGACCAAGGTCGGGGATAGCCATAACCGCGAAGGGACGAGGAAGATGCAATGGTCCTCGACCCCAGTGCTAAGTGCCCATAGGCCCTATTCCTTAGTCAGTGATGCTGTGTCTCATGCGGCATTACACGACAGCAGTAAGTTACCGTATTAATAAAATTAAAAGCTGAAAACATATCGTCCTATCAGATAATGGCAAAGTGCATAATTTATACAAAACCTTTGCTAAAATGTATTGTTCCCTGTGTCAGTCAGTGACGGTTATCTAAAAAAAAACCACAATGTGTCATCGTAATTTGGTATTTATTTCTCGGCGATCGAGCAATTTGTTTCATAATATTTTTATTATAATTTCTCGGCGACCTATGACAGCTGTCAAGATACCGTTTCGATCTCTGCCACCGCGGATATCCTATGTTTTTCTTGCATAATATATTAGCTTATAAATAAATCTACGCGCCCTTGTGACTTGTGACCAAAAACTAAAAACAAATCGGCGCTCGATATTATAACCCTGTCATTATGTTAGCGACTGTTGCCCAATTTGGTGTATTTCGCAAGCCTCAACCGACTTACCATTCATTTTTTACGTCAATGCCTTATTGATGACTCATTGTACTATGAAATTTAAGAGCTCAAATCTAAAATTGCATCGAAAGTATTCGTTTATAAATAATCTGCGTGGGTACATATTGAGATCTTTTTTTCTATTGTATCTAATGCTAAAACTAATTCATTCAAAGAAGTGTCAAATTCTTGGTTAAATTATTGTCATAAAGTCCCGTGCGTATTTTTCATTTGACAGCTGAAGTTTACCATAGATAATAATAGGTATAATCTACGACTACGACAGGTACCTATGTAGGTAGGTAACTTTGTAAACTTTTTGTGTCAATGTCATGAAATAGTTTTATATTGAAAAAAAATGTCTCGGTATGTATTTATATCTAGGCAATAATAAAATAGTCAGACATAAATTTATTGTAATACTTAGGCAGGCATGTGCAATTAAATTGCCTGAGGTTGAATGGATACTTCATACCAATTAGTTCGATCATTGATTACAGCCATATCCAAATTTTTGAATAATGCAAAATGCAATTGGGTTAATTTTGCTTACAGTAAAGTTTTAGCTTGTAATATAAATTACAATACTATATCATTATGATTTACTTACGTTTTATATATGAAGGTAGAGTGTTAGTAGTTATAAGGCATTCAAAATGTTTGTATAGTCAGTCGACCATAACATTATTTTGTCAATAGGTTTTGACTTTTGACACTTTCCAGTAAGAACTTCCTCGTACTTTTCCTTTATTATTATACACAGAAAGAGGTATTTGTTGATTTTTTTGTTGAGAAAAGACAACTCCTATACATTATTTTTTTGCTTCATATACTTAAGTATTTAAATATAATATAAATTATGATACATACTATCTACCTTCTTGGCCCCATATTATTTGTATTGAAAGAAAAATTGTTTACCCTTGAATATGGAATACATAAATTATTGTTTTGTTATGAATGTAAAATCATGTGACGGATTCAAAATAACACTTATATACCCATGCGTCCTGTCTCAAACTTGTTATGTTAATTATTTATCATATCTGTAAATTTTTCAGATATTTGTTAAAACAATATGTCAACACTAAGTAGATAAATAAAAAACAGTACCTACCTACTTACCTACCCAATGAATTAAAACAGTGTAGTTCAAAATTCATCTTCTTAAATTGTATGTCGATCATCCAGTTTTTTTCTTATTCGTACTTATTACAAAATTAAACACTAATTACTTAAGTACTTTGTAATATATTAAAGCATAGTTTTTGTTCCAATTTTGTTTTTGTAGGTCACCCATTTAAAAATGCCAGCTCAATCAACCCATTAGCTCCAAAACACAGGACTTTTACATGTTTGATGACAATACTTGGATCAATGCATAGAGATGCAAAAATTAAATTAGTTTGAGCCGCAAAAAAAGAAATTCAGATGTCTATGATTTAATAATTTACTTACATGCTTATATAATTTTATTCTTAAATATATAGGTATGTTGTGAATGTATGTTTGATTTTGAGTACTTACTTAGTTCATGATATAATAAAACGATTCAAATAGTAAGTATATTACTTATAATAAAATTGTTTTGTACACAAACCAGGCGTGACTATTAGCGTTATTATTATTATAAAGCATATAATGGAAAATACAAAATATGGCAAGTATAAAAATAATGAATGTTAAGTGTCTCAATATTCAAGAATACAACGTAAAGGTTGAATAAGCCTTCACATGAACTTCGCAGGCCTGCAAAACTTTTTCTAAATATAAGACTGTCAGATCCTAAGAAGATCATATTATGGGCCTCCACAGGGTGGACGTTGTATTAACAGATTTTTGTTTTTACGAGAAATGGATGCTACCCACTTTCTCAACCTATTAGGTCCATATTCTGACACAAACAACAGTAAGTATGTGTATTTGCCAGACCGAGGATTCGAACCTGAGACCCATAAGACATAAAAACATATACTTATTGTAATATTAATAACTGAATCAACATGGCTGCCTTGGTGAATTTGGTAAAATTAAATAAATAGTTGTCTTTAGTGTGGTTATGGATGATTTATGGAGTTTGTTATACCTACTGTTAAGTTACCTACACTGCGATTCATTTGATATAGCAATCATATAATTTTATTTAAAAACAGTGTATGATACCATCAAAGAAAATATATAAAATACACCAGAGCACCCAGAATAATAAAATATTATTAGTCAGGTACAATTTATACAACCACAACAAAATACAACGTATCTTTGAATTTGAACGAAAAGCACAATACCCTGAAACCAGGATATCAAATAATTAAAACAACTTGAATAGGTGTTAGTAAGTAGTTAGTGTTGGTAGTGGTTAGTGGTTAGTAGTTATGGACCCAAGACAAAAAATCATGTAATGCTGTGCTTGAGTGCCCAAATGAATCAAATCAAATTTATTTATTTTACATATAATGAACATAACAAATTATAAATTCAAAGCGTTCACGACATGACATAAAATAAATGTTAATAATTTTTCAAAATAAAAATACAGAGATTAAGTAATAAAATAAGAAAATAAATAAAGTATTGAACATGTCAATAGAATAACTATTCGAAAGGGAATAAACCCTTGGTATCGAAGAATGAACAGAAGTTGGCTTTAAAAAAATTAACATGAAAGGGTCACAATTTTTATCTGCCTAGTAGGGAAACAAAACTATACCTATACTTGCTCCAGCTAAAAAGTTTTAATAGGAATTAAGTATAATATGTATACAAATGTTAAAATAAAAAAATAAGTAGTTTTGAAATAAGGTTCATTATTGGTCTCCTTTTCATTTTAAACAATTTTCTGACAGCAAATCGTTTTTCATTATCTGCTTCTTCTGTCAAAAAAGTGAGGATTTTAATACTCGGTAGTGTTGCCGTATTTCAAATAATTCCAGTGTTGCAAAGTGTCAAATAAGTATGTATATTTTCATTGGATTTTAGGATGAAAACTTAATACTAAAAAAAAACATCCGGAGCATTGGACCACCACAAATTTTCGGTGCTCTGGCTCCGCTTCTGCTCTGGATAAAATCCCATTGGTCCACTGCTCCGTGCTCCTGCTCCGAGCTCCGCTCCAACGTTCTGGAGTTTTACTAAGAATTACTGGCCATGTCTCGATAAATATTTAACGTTTATAATTTTGAAAAACACTTTCTGAGAAAATATATTATAACCAATAGAAAAAAGTTCTTCTAAATCTTTAAAAGATTTAGAAGAACGCTGATGAGTGGGTATTAAAAAGGCCAATAGTTAAAATTTGTCGCAATTAGTACGTCGCCTTGTAGCATCGAGGTAAATGCAACGGACGGGGCGTAAACCCAGGAGATGCAGAGTTCGATTCCCTGCCGGAGTGGCTTCCTTTTTTCAAAAAGAATTTTTCTATTGGTTATAATATATTTTCTCAGAAAGTGTTTTTCAAAATTATGGATGTTCAATAATCAGAATGGTACATTCTTAAATCTTGTGTTCGTTATTCGTTGAATAAAAGTAATAGTTAATTTAACGTTTAGGTGTGCAATTTCCTATTGCAATATATAAAATAATCTCATCATTTTGTTTTAGATAGTAACATCCTAGTGTAAATATTTATCTGACCTGTTATGGTGACACATTAATAAATCAATACATAATTAAGTAAGTGTGTGTTATCTCTTGCCGATGTACTTACTGAATATTTGATTTACTTGCATTATATTATTAAACACCATGGTCATGGCCACTGATCGCAGAAATACATTGCAGTAATGATTTTAAACTGTCAACGTCAAGCGTGTTGTCATAGTCAAACAATATTACCCAGTATTCTGCGTATATTTGCCATTTTGTGTTTACTTTTAATCAACATGAAGTGTGTGCATGTCAGAATAATCTAATCATGTCGAGTATCATAAATATATCATGGGAAATCTAGTAATTATGATGCTTTGATAAAAGTTTATCTCTGATACTTACATAGAATGGTGCAAAATTTTGATACACATCGACATTTCATTGTTTACATTGATCCATATTGATAGGATACATAGCTACAACAAGAATTACTTAATTCTTATTGATTTCACTTTATTTGCATGTATTATGGCTATAAGGCTTTTTCAAAACAAGTCAGATTTAACGTAGTATTAACAGTAATTCCTAATTTTGATTATATATCATAATATACCAATAATTCTGCTTTGCTATACTTAAGCCGCGTTGACACGGTCCAAGTACGGATCCAAGTAAACTTGGATCGAGTGCCATCCAAGTGACAGCTTCATACTATTTATTCCTATCCAAGTTAACTTGGATGAGTAGGACGCGGTCCAAGTAGCTTGGATAGGAATAATTAGTATGAAGATGTCTACTTGGATGGCACTCGGTCCAAGTGTACTTGGATCGTACTTGGATCGCGTCAACGCGGCTTTATAGATAAAACATTAGTGTAAATTAAGAATTGAGACCTGTAGTGTTTTGTGTACTTAGGTACAATTCGTGAACTACAATAGTCACTATAGTCACTAGTCGGTATAAACACAATAATAAATTATTGTTTTCAACTTTTAACTAATGTTTAATTGTTTCATTAAACCTATCGTTCTATAATACTAAACATTACATTACAACATTATACTTAATACTAAGCTTGTCGTATGGGTGTCCGTAGAATTGAGTTTGTATCAAGTAACTTCTTTTTACAAGAAATAGATGTTGAACACTTGCTCAACTTACGGTATGTTCCAGCAAATGTTTTTGATAGATTGACAACTGATTTCTGACTATGCATGTAAATCCAGTGGGTTCTGATTGCCAGAAATCGTTTGACTTGAAACGTCAAACCACTTTTCTCTAGCTTTTCGGACTGAAGGCAATCTGTCAAAGTGACAGTTGCTAAGACTGTACCTAACCTAAAAATGATATTTATTTATTTATTATTTTCCTATGAATATTTTGTATCTGTCATTTTCTCGACATTTACCTATGAAAATTATAATATTTGTAGGATTAAGAAAAATCGAAATGGTAAACACAGCATTCTTCGTGAGATGTTCATATTAATATATTAGATATCTAGACTGTAGGAGTTTCAATGAATTATATAGGTATATATCGTCACCGTTCAGGCAAAAGTCACCAACCCTAAAAACATAGTTTTGAGATATCGCAATTTGAAAGTTTGAAAATGCAGGAAAAATCAGATTTTAATGTTTTTAAGGTTTTATCTATATTAAATTATTTTCTCATGTCTTCTTAATAATGTCTTTAAGGTAATTTTACTTTTTGATGCTAATGAAAACATCTGGAAGGTTTTGAAGGAGGCAAGGTAGCTCAATTATGGTTTGGTGACTTTTGCTAGTTAATAATCTGAACAATGTTAGCCAAAAGAAGGATCAGTAAAACTCACCATCCATAGTATAGTGACTTTTGTTTGTATATTTATAACGAAGGATTTTTTTTTTATATAGACAATAATGTCTATTCACCTATAATGACTTTTGCTTGTTAAGATTTTATCGAAAGTCATTTAGTGAAAAACAAATAATTCGGATTTAAGCAAAATTTTACTAACTAATGTACCGTGGTGAGTTTTGCATCTTAAAGAACATAATTTTACGCTTCGGGTGACATACTCAACTCAAAACTGCCATTTTCAGGGTTGGTGACTTTTGCCTGAACGGTGACGATATCTTAGGAATCAATACCTATTATTCATTAGTTTGTTTTTACCATATTATCCAATTGTAATAAGATCATATGGGCCTTCACGGAGTGGAGGTTTCTATTAACAGATTTTTGTTTTTACGAGAAATTGATGTTAACCACTTGCTCAACCTAGTAGGTCCATAGTCTGACTCAAACATAAATTAAAAAAAAAAAATGTATTTGCCAGACCCAGGATTCGAACCTGGGACCCACGACATTATAAGCGAACACGTAAGCCGCTCGGCCATCGTGGGGCTGTCATAAGTAGTCATATATGACGACAAGAAACCGCTTTTGTTCTTACAAAAAAAAATATTTCAATGTCATAATAATATCATAAATGCATTTTTTAATTAACTTGATTATTTTTGACTTTTTAAAACTATTTTATCAGTGCGTAATGCGAATGAAAGCAATATTATTTTCGATCATCTGTCATCAATGTCAAAATAATGTTTTTAAAATTGGAACTGCGCAGAACATATATCGGCATTACAGTCTTCATATTTTGGAAAACAATGTAAAATTATATTTATAAATAAAATAACCAGAAATCACGATACACCGATTATAATCTTAAGAATCGTCTTCACCTTGCTACTACCAATTAAAAACCTGATATTAGTAAATTTGCTCTATGCTTTATTGAAATACTATTATAATTTTACATTTTTATATGAATATTTCTGGTTTAGTGTATTACTTTATACATTTTTTAAAAGCTTAAACAGCAATTTACGACGTATTGGTAGATGACACTGAAATTAATTTGATAATTCTGCGTGTCTGCACATGAACATTCAATATAGAAAGAAAATATAGTTCCTATTTCTTTGGAAAGTAAAGAGAGGACATCTAACATCCCTGAGTGGCACTTAAGCGTCAATTACATTGAGCTGCTTTACAAGCTGTTTGTTGGCGAATTTACAATCTGCCTGTAAAGTCGCCCAGTGTAATCATCGAACAAGCTAACAAGCAGATTGTAAACACTCTACCGAAAAAAGTTGAAAGCCAGTCAACTTTACACGCTACACGCCGGCGTGTGGGCCTACTGCGTCTGCGCAGTATAGCGCAGTAGCAACCTCCCGGTAAAAAAACGAACTACGTTCTGTCAAAATAGTCGCTGGCTTGTGGCTTCTCAGCGAATGGAAAGTTTTGTGTGTCATCATCATAATCGCAGTAGCTGAATCGCCTGCTATTAAATTCGCCAACAAACAGCTCGTAAAGTAGCTCAATATAATTGACGCTTTAGGTACTATTTTCCCTTAATAACGTACATGTTGATGGAGGGTGACGTCTAGTTTTGAGTACTATTTTGGTCAAAACTGGACAATATCTGCGATAATCCATCCAAAACGTATAGTCTTTTAAGCAAATGCAAATGCTACCTGTCTGACAATGTCATTAAAAAACCTGATTTTGTTTTCATTTAATTAATTATTGTACAATAATCATAAGTAATTGTATGAAAAAATGTCATCAATTTATGTAAATATAGATTCATTAATTATACTAATTGTTTTTGTTTTTCATAGGATTTATTCATGATATAGCATGACTATTAATAGGTAGACACGCGCCATCAGTAAAATATAATAAACACAACATGTTTAAAGGTATTGTCTTCGCTTTGATGTCAATGTGCAACAGTTCTGATCGTAGAAGCATGTTGAATTGTAACCCAAGGCTTTAATTCAATTTTTTTTTACATATTATACTTCGTGAACTTTACAAATTAAGTATAAATTTAAGACGCTTACAACATGACATTTATAAAACAAAGAAATGTTATTAAAACAGTAGGTATAAAGAATATATAAATATTTATGCAGTACATATTATAAAAACAGTATAATTAGTAGTTTTATAGCTTTAATCCAAATGTTGAACACTATATATCACCATTTGGGTTTTCCCTTTGTGACTTCCTACATTAGAAAACAGTTTTTAATTTTGATTAATATTGTGGTTATTTTGTGTTGCAGGGGAAGGAAGCAGCTCGGCATGCGGTGAAAACCTGACATGCCTGGCTGGTACCCTGACAGAGCAGGACCGCCAGGGGCTGGAAGCCATTCAGCTGCTCCACGGACAACTGGATGACGACGCCAATGGAAACGTTGACTTGTCCGAGTCAGACGATGTAAGAATGGATTTAATTTTTGTTTCAGCCGTTTTGCTTTGACAAATATCTAATTTTTTGTTTTGAAGCTACTTTTCTCATTAGTGGTTGACGAATGCTTGTTAAAACGTTGTTAAACAATTTTTAACCGAAAAGAGTATTGGGTAGGCAATTAGACGGTAAAGTTATTGGTAAATATGAAATTTAACTAACTTAAAAATAATAATATTATTGGTCAGCACCAGATGTAAAATCATGTAACTATTGCACATAATGCACTTAAGAATGAATTTTACTTTGATATAACTAATGGTCTATGAACGTTTAAAAGCTTGAAGACAATATAAAATTGTATATTTTAATCAAATAAACACAAGTGACATAAACCCTAAATCAAGTCATCATACGAATTGATTTGAAAGTAGCATATTGCTTATTGACTATTGTGTAAGGGTGATATTAAGCTCTATGTCTCTGTCTCTCTCTCTTGAGATTTTCTCTCTTTTTATGGAAATATTTTCTTGAGTGTTTATAATTAGTGAAGGAATTATAGTTCATTTTGGCATCAGATATCGACGCTGTTTTTCGTACATTTATGTGTGAATTACAGCTGAATAATCCCATATTGAAGACTTAGCTACATTAAAATTATATAGATGCCGCTGTTTCTTGTTTGTGCCTGATTTAAATACGCACAATAAAATTAATTTGTATTATTTGTGGCATTAATTGCTGGTTAAAACAATACATGTAAATAAATTATTTCTTCACTAGTTCAAGTAGACATTTATAATAATTTACTACTGAGTCTTCACTAGTGTTATAGAGATGGCACCAGTTGATAATTTTTAATGAAATTTCAGCGCAAGTTACGAGTGGTGTGTGTTCTACAAGCTACAATAAATAAAAATACTGCTTGCAGTCACTACGAATTGATTATGATTTCATGAATTCCAATTGATTGCTTCCAATAATGCCAACTTTCTTTTGAAAATGTCCTCTGTAACAAAGGAGATGATAGATAACTTTCACAATGATTAACACAAGTCACCGATGTATATTATTTTTATGTTGGCTACACGGAACATTTAAACTCTCTCCTTTACTTAGAACTCTGCTTAATATCATATTGTAATCCATACTCATTAGATGGATTCCTTTACTGAAAATTCAAATTAAACAAATCCGGCTAATTGTGCCGATGATATTTTTATTTCTTTTATTCTATTCTTATATCTACTTAATACAATCCTGTATCCACAATATTTATAGGAATAAAATAAACTTTTAAGCCACAGTATTTATACATGATTACGTTTCCAGCTTCAGTTTAATTAATGATGCAACCGGCTGACTTATAGTATTGATCTGTTGCCATGCAATTAAAAAAAAAACTGATTTTATTTTACAATAATTGTATTATCAAGTGAGTATTTAACTTTACTTGAGATGCTTTTTGACGGAGCTTAAATAATTATATGGAAGTAATAGTGGTTTAATCGTATAGTTGGCTAATATAAAAATTGGATGCTCAAAATTTGGTAGTGCCGAAGGGTGGATTTTTGGAAGAAACACTAATGACAACTACATACTAAATTGATAGAATTCCAAAACCTCACTGACTGTATGAAATTGAATGACAAGTTTAAATTTTGTGTCTTCCTAAATAAACAGATTATTATAAAATTATCAAGAATCAACAGCGGATATTTAAGTTGTGATAAAAAATGACAAGACTAACAGTGCGTAGTTATTTTCATTGAACGTTAAATACAAAATGCAGATGGTGTTAGTTAGTTTTTAATTCAGTTGAACCATTTTTACCTAATTTAATCTAAAATTATATAAGTATTTATGGTTTAATGGCATAGAAAAAACTTTCTTTTATATTATTTAAATTGTCCAATTCTTAAAAATCTTTTTTCAAATCTTCAGGGGTTGAAATGCATGTCAACAATTGACGTCTGGTGACTTCGCTTGTAGGGATGCTGTTTAAAATATGCCTACTATTTGCTACATATTATTTACTTATCGACTTTTGTAAGTAATTGAATCTTGACGGGCGGACAGATGAAGTAGTATGATTTGTGGTGTTAAAGCCCGTGTCCGGAAACTTAAGGATTTTTCTATCTTGTATGTTTCTGAGGCATTTCAAAACGATGTATAAATTATTTTCTGTTACATGATTTTAAATTATGTTTATTATAGGCGGTTTATTTGTTAGACATTATTCCATACACTCATTTGTAGCTAACTGTTATCAGCTGTATGTAATCTCCAAATACTAAATAATAAATTGGTAGGTACTTATATTATATACCATAGAGAATCTAATACCAACACTTGTTTTACTATTCTTGTAAAGTTATGTGCTTAGTCTGTATGTTTTTTGAATAATAAATGCAGTGTAAACGTGTAGTTTACACATTCAGTTCAAACATTAACCCATTGTGACCGACTTTATTTTTATATATAGAAAACAAAATTGACTTCCAACAATCAAATATTAATAACTCAAAAATATTTGTTTAAATCATTTGATTTTTTGAACATAAATAAAAGAAGTATGATTTAAAAGACAGAAATAAAAAAATATATATTTATAGCTTGATAGATAGCTTGAAAAATTCGTTTATTTTTCTTCAGAATTATAAGTTTATCGCTAAATAAAAAAACCAATTAGGTACGTCCTAAAGATTTAAAAAAAACTGCTTGTATTATATAGCGTAATGTATTTTCTTATGATAGCCTATAAAATATTGACAAATGCTGTACTTTTTGTAACTTAAAAATACAAATGATAATTTATAATAAAACTATTCCCTGTATTATAATGTAGGTATCTAAAATCGCTTTCAGGGTTTGTAAATATTTTAACAGAATATGTTCAATCTTAATGCTGAGAGATAAAAAAGGACAATAACCACTGGGACAGATATTTTTAAGTGTTTTCCATCATGGAAACATGAATACATCATTTTTTTATTCTGTGCTAAAATTCAATCAACAGATGTCACAAACTGAAAATTAAAATAAATATTTAAAATGCTGTACTATTTTTTTGTTTGATATTTTTAAAATCCAATGTTTTATACTGGTTGGTAAGAATCCCTGTTATCTAATATATTCACCCTCTAGCGAACCTATTAATACCAGAAATTTTCAATAGATGCCCTAATATAGTGTTAAAAAAAACATTACTAAGTACCTGTTCTAACACGAGAAATTCTCGAATGGTTCACCAATGGGTCAAACTGAGTATTCATGTAGCTTTATATTATAAATTTTGCATCGCCTATTGATTTTATCTTCCTCATATTAGGTTTTTTCAGGCCATGAGGCCCAATGACCATAGTGTAGTGAAATAATTTAATTAGTAATAGAAGTGAAACAATCACAAACGCCCAAGCTTTGAGAAAATCACATAACTAAATATGGTTACCTCACCGGGAATTCAACCCGGAGCCCCACATGAACGGCTAACGTCTTATGTACTTGACTACAAGGATCGCAACAAATGTTTTATCTCTCGTTCACGATATGATCATCCATAGATAATTAAATACGTCTTACAATACACAGGTGGTTTCAAATAATATAGTATCCTATTTTTTACATGCATAATTATGTCAAACAATCTGTGGATGGAAAGCGACGATGATATTAGCACAGAACAGATTAATAAATAGAATTCAGATAGGCTATACCCCAATACACTTCATTTTGACGCAGAGTTTTGAATGTGTGAGTGCCCTACGAAAATGTAACAAACATTAAACATGCAATAGTATGTGTTTAGACACAACAGCCTTCGGTGATTGAAGTTATCACGAAGAGACGATTTACGTGGCTGGGACACGTATTCCGGATGCCGCCAAAGAGTGCGGCACTTTGTACCCTTGTGGCACAGCCTCAAGGGTTCCGTCGCCGTGGCCGGCCCTCCCTCACCCTGCAGCGGTGCTACAAAAGCGACCTACGTGCTGCAGGTCTGACATGGCGGGAGGCGCAGGAGAGTTGGCGATGGACCGAGGGAAGTGGCGCCAACTTGTGCTTGCCCTATGCCCCAATGTTGGGACGTGACAGGGTGGAAGAAGAAGTATGTGTTGCAACCTTCAAATACACCAATATTGAATGAGCGTCAGTGCATAAACCTAGAGCGGTTGTCAGAACGAAGGACAAGTTTAGAATGACGTATTTTTGACATGTGTTTAAGTTTATCCCATATTCTTAAACACTCGAGATCGGTTGCCTGTTACTCCACACCTGTTGGGTATTTCAGTTCCCATTAATTCTGTGTTCCCTAGATATTAGTGTTTGCGAAGTGACAAGCTATGCTGTGGGGTACTATATAGTACTAGGCAACGTCACGAACACAAAATGTATTGAAAAATGCATAATATTAATTTCTATTTAGGATTTAAAAATTCCTGATTTTCGACTAATAAATGCATTCGAGCAACTGCTATGGTATACACAAAAATACCGAAAAGCATTCTCTCAAAGTCTCAATAGTGGGCATGAATCATTTGTGCAATAATGTACTTATTTAATTCATTGTAGCAAAACTGCGCCAGGAAATAAATTTATGTTTACTGAAAAAATCATGGGGTGCTATTTTAAGTTTTCGACTATTGTTTATTGTCTTTTATGTTGAAACTATTTCTGAAAAGCTATATTTCTAGTCTCTGTCCACTGCTGGGGAATTAATTATACTTATACTATTATATTATATGAACGTAAAATAGTAACTATTTCAATTTTTTCATTTGCTAAATGTCCACATAAGGAGGGGGTGCGGCAAATTTGGGCTGGCATCGGGGCGGCAACCGCCCTCAACGCGGCCCTGCCCGTATGTGTATCTTAAAAATATTTAACACGTCCATTAAAAATATGTTTCTTGAAATACTCTTAAATTTCACAGAAATACAAGAACATCTATAAATATTGTCATGTTTATTTCATTGAATAAATAAACAATTTATTTTCAATTACCTAAGTTTAAGTACTAGGTACCTGTTACATATTTTGGATATTTCCTGGATCCCCCGTGTTTCTTTTACTTGCATGAAGTGTATTGATTTAATAGCAGACTGCGAAGATTTTATCTTTTTATTATTTGTATTTAGGTACATCTCACTTTTATAATCAGGTGCAAATAAAAAATTCTAACATTGGATGGGGAAAATATAAATATTTACTTAATCGAGCTTGTTTATTTTACTCACAGAGCTCTGTGTTTATCTCTTGAGATTTTACATTGCTACTTGAATTTTTTTATTGCATTTTTTTTACAGTGAACTTCAAATTGTGAAGACATGTTAGTAATCAAATTAATTTGGTTTACTAATCATACTGTTAGTCCTTTATTCAAGGTTACAGAATTGTGAATACGTAGCTTAGTAAAATACGTCACTAGTGTTGTCTCTGTTGTGTACTTTTCTCCCCTCCCATTGTCTATGGATGACGTGTCATTGTCTATAGAGTGCTCATACTGACGCGTCTGTCGTGTTCACTTGTCGGAGTATTCTTAGTTTCAGATTTCTTTCAGATTATTTTAACGTATCTTGGAGACCTTGGAGTTCATCTGATTTAGTGGTTATGTGTTATTAATAATTGGAAGTGACGATCAAAGTAAGTAAACTTCTTCTGTGTTTAATAATATCATAATACACTAGGACGTTTGTCAATGTGACAGTCGATTCTAAACGATAATAACCAATAACTTTTGTATACTCTTCAGTCATTGTAGAATACCAAACTCTGCTTGCAAGTACGTTATCGATAAATACGAGGGTGGGTCAATAAGTCCTTAGAAAAGCCGACAGGTGGCGCGACTAGTACTGTAAGCGGTTTGTTTTCATGCAGCGGCACTACCGATTCAGTATGCTGCGAAGTTTCAATCAGATTGGTCGGGTTGTTGTGTGTTTCTCGTACATTTAAAAAAAAATTTGCTTGTGGAAAATGGAAAAATGGAAAATGGAGAAAATTGAGTTTAGAGCTGTTATTAAACATTTTAATATAAAAGGGTTAACAGCAAAGGAAATAAAAAATGAGTTGGATTTAGTTCACGGCATATCTGCTCCTTCACTTGCAACTATTTATAACTGGTTAAATGAATTTAAACGTGGTCGTACATCAACAAAGGATGAACCACGCTCAGGACGTCCTGTAGAGGTGACTACACCAGAAATGATCAATAAAATCCACGATATGGTGTTAAATGATCGAAGATTAAAGTTGAGTGAGATAATTGAGGTTACAGGGATCTCAAAAGGTAGCGTCATTTCTATTTTACATGACAAATTGGGCATGAAAAATATTTCTGCAAGATGGGTGCCGCGTTTGCTCACAGTCGACAATAAACGCAATAGGGTGGTGGCCTCTAAAGCCCTGTTGTCGCTCATGCAACGCAATCCGGATGAATTTTTTCGTCGCTTTGTGACTGTAGATGAGACATGGATACACCACTATACTCCCGAGACGAAAGAACAGTCAAAGCAGTGGATTGCGAAAGGCAAACCATGTCCAAAGAAGGCGAAAACCGTAAAATCAGCTGGTAAGGTTATGGCTACTGTATTTTGGGATGCACGTGGAATTATTTTCGTTGACTATTTGGAAAAAGGAAAAACAATAACAGGGGATTATTATGCATCTTTATTGGACCAGCTAAAAAACAAAATTGAAGAAAAACGGCCTCATTTAAACAGGAAAAAAATCCTCTTTCATCAGGACAATGCCCGTGTTCACACATGTTTACGATCAATGGCTAAAATTGAAGAATTGAAGTTCGAATTGTTCGACCACCCACCGTATTCGCCAGATTTAGCCCCCAGTGACTTTTTCCTTTTCCCAAACTTAAAAAAATGGCTAAGTGGACAACGTTTTTTTTCAAATGAAGAAGTCATCGATCGGACAAATGCTTATTTTGAGGACCTTCCGAAAACTTATTTTTCTGACGGTTTAAAAAAAATTGAGAAACGTCTAACCAAGTGTATTGAGCTCCAAGGAGATTATGTTGAGAAATATAAAAAAAATACAAAAATAAAAACTGTTTTAATGCTTTTTTCTAAGGAATTATTGACCCACCCTCGTAGTATGGCAGTGGATCACTCGTTGCTTGTGCAAGAAGTTATTCTCAGGCTTTATTAATCTAAAGATGGCGGTGCTCTGTGACAACCTGTTTGTGTCTTTCAATTCAGTTTTTATTACTGTATAACGTCACGACCTAAGAGGGAAGGGTAGTCTGATATAATGTGAAGATTTGTGAGGAAGGAGATAGGGGTTGTAGAAAATTAAAAAAATATTACGTTATATTGAAATCGATTATTTTCAACGAATTTGTTTTTTATCAATTAAAATGTGGTATAATTTAGAAAAAGGTTTTGCGACGCAGTGTGACCGTCGTTTGTTTATCTTTATATCTATACCATAAATAAAAGTATAAAACACAAAACGCCAATTTTTCGAAATACGTTTTTCATGTATCAATCGATTCTCTATGAAATTTCCAAAATGTATGTATAAACCTAAATGCATAGGATTAAAGTGGCATTATTTGCCAATGTATTGAATTTTTCATACATTTGAAATTGAAAAAAATTCCCCAAAATTAAATTTGATGTGAAACATAAAAAATGTGTTTTTAATATTTCGATATGAACTATAATCGAATTAAGTATAGTTTGGTAATTTCTTAATTTCACTTTCCTGTACATTTTATGATCTGGCGTTTAGGATAGTTAAGAATTGAATAGACGAAAATTTGTCCGGAATTTAAAGGCTCCGAAACGGCAGCCTATAGAGCGCTGAGATTTTTACTGAAGATTGTATCAACACATCAATATTTTGAAGTGTTTTGTGGTTTAATTCACGATATTTATCATTTAAAGTTTCCCATACATTATTAAAATTTGAACTTATTGACATAGGTAAATACTTTTTCTTTATATTTCTTTAATAAACAGTAACCTTGGTTACGGAACAATATCTACAATTATTTATTTTATTGAAGTCATTATTCGACAAAAAATGTATCAATTTGAATTCAGAATTCACCGATAGTATCTTCAATATTTTACTGCGAAGTAATGATGGATGATGAATTTATCGAAATTGTAAGAATCTCAGTAGTATTCCGAATCTGGATGTTGCCTCAACATCAAGAAAACCATCACACGATGTCGACATTATAATTGATGAAGGCGATGTTTTTATGTGTATTTTAAAATAATACTCGCACTTAGAGTTGGGTTTCGGGAATTGTCGAGAAATTTTCGAGATTTTCCATCCTGAATCTCGAGAATTGAAATTTTTAACATTTCGGGAAATCCCGGATCTCGAGAATCTTTTCTCGGGATTCGGGATTTCTTTATTATCAAATATTGATTGAAAAACGATTTTTCTATATGAGAAAAATGGACAGAAAACACAAAACGTTCGAAGAATTTTCGGGTCTTTTAACACAATTAAGCCAACGTCGACTCAAAATGAGCGCAATTTTTCAACATCAGGGAATTTTGTGTAGCGGTTGAGTCTGTATTTTTTGAAATTATTTTTTAAAAAGTAATGTTTTGAACTATTTTTGTTTTCCTACTTCTATTTGTTTGTCTTCTTACATAAATATAAAAAATCATATTTTTTTGGAATTTGTCTGTTTTTACACTGATATCTCGATATCTCGAGAATTCTTTTCTGGAAATCCCGAATCTCGAGAATTCTATATTTCATGATTTCGGGAAATCCCGAATCTCGAGATTGAGATTATCTCGGAAAATACCCAACTCTACTCGCTCTTAGAGACCGGATAAAATCCCAACATGTTTAAATGAGTGTATTGACTTTGTCAATAAGGGCTCAATATTATATTACAAACATTTAATTAATTTTAAAATGGTGACAGGTATCTTACCGCAAACGTGGAAGATGTCAAAGGTTACTTCAATTCATAAGAGTCATCAGCGGAAAATAGTTATCTCTGTACCAGCAAAATTTCTTGACACATGATCATGCACAGCCTGATTTTTCGAAAACTTGAGTCATTTAGAACGAACAGAAACTTTCCAGATAGTAATTATCAAGAATGTGTTTGTTCCGATAATCCCATTGATTATTTTTTGGCTTCAAACGGCCACAATTCTCGATTTGTCTGCCCTTTACCTTTGCCATAACACGTAATAAGGCCAATAGTCAAATGCGACATGAAATAACTTACGTCTTACGAGATGAATTCATCTCCCATTGACAATTTTATGGGTCAGTGTATTAAATGGATACTTCACAAACCTGCTGACAGATGGCAATAATTTCCAAAAAAAATGTCTATTTAAAATGGCAGAAAGATTATGTATTTGAGAAAATGAATGTAGTCTAACCAAGAAAACTGAAATCAAGACCTATACTGTCTTGACTTGACATTCTGGACAAGAGAACTAAAAACAGATTCATCATTATGTCTTTCGTAAAGTAATTAAAATGAAACAGAAAAAAATACACACACACCAAGGAAAGCACCCAACCGAAGCTTGGTACAAATGCTAGTGCAATGTAAAAATATGTAGTTATAAAATATATAATATGGTGTTTTTCTACCGTTTTTTTTATTTCCAACCATGTCCGATCCTAATAGGATCATATTGGAGGTTTGTATTTTAACAGTTTTTGTTTTTACGAGAAATGGATGTCAGCCACTTGCTCAACCAATTAGGTCTATACTCTGACTCATACCTACACAAGTTGAAAACAATATGTGTACTTGCCACACCCAGAACTCGAACCTGGGACCCACGACGCTATAGGACGACGCTTAAGCCGCGCGGCCATTGTGGATGTTACTGTATTATTTTCATATATATTATAAGTATAATTTTCCAGCAGTGAACAGAGACCAGGAATTTAGTTTTTTTTCAGAATTAGTTTCAATAAATTAGACAATAATCGAAAACTTAAAATGCCACCCCATGATTATTTCAGTAAACACATTTATTTCCTGATGTAGTTTGGCTTTAATGAATTACATTATTGCAAAAATATGTTGTGCTCCTGCCAATCTATTTATTATACTAGGACTGTTCCATTATATTGACACTTTGAGAGAATGCTTTTCGCTATTTTTTTGTATAGCACCAATATAGCTCGAATACATTTATTAGTCGAAAATCAGGCATTTTTAAATGCTAATTGGTAATTATTATTAACTTAAAACAATATTATTGCATTTACACGGAAGATAATAAACTAAACATTTATAATAGTGGAAAAATGTCAACTCAGCTTTCTACTATATTTTTTATATAAGTACTTGGGCAAATATATATACTTATGTGTATATCTTTATTAATTAATTTAACAGTACAACAATCACGGCCAAATGACAGTAATGTAGTGAAACAGTAGTATTGTAGTAGAAGTAAAACGATCACATAAACACCCAGGCTTTGAGGAAATCACATACAAGTATTGTGACCTCACGAGGAATCGAACCTGGAGCCCCTGGATGAAATGATCGTACCTTACTGGATGCAGGCGTTGACTATGAATGGGACTGGGATGGAATGGGTTTTATAAGGGTGGCAATTGATTATTATATTACGAAAAAATTCAACACATTATCTAGAATTTCTATTCTTGTGGTATTTGGTAAATTTATGAAAATGTTATCATATAATCATATTATCATAATATAATATCATAATACTTAGTTTGAATTTTAAATTTATCCCTGTTAACTGAGGAAAAAAAACGTCAATAGTACATGTTATAAAATTATTAACCATCAAATACTATCATTATTTGAATAGTCTGGAAATGAAAGAGTTCACAAAACTTTAATAAATCCATGTAGAAATTACTAATTTCACGTTTAAGTACTAAGTCATAAAATGAACAAATACCGCTGATCTATGTATTTTTCACATTGAAAATGATTTATCAAGAAAATTATCAATTTAGAGAATATACATAAATGAATCTGGTTTAAGTATATATTTTATTATTTTTTATCGTTAGATTACTAAATTAACCTAACCTTACCCATACTTAATATTTTTAGAATGATATATTTTTTAATGTGCAAAATAGTTTTTAAAAATTGTGGTAGTTTTTTCAAATGTACCTACAACTATATAAAAATACTATTGTTTCACACTGTTTTAGATCCTTTGCACTATCTAATATTCTTATCGTACCAATTTGTTGTTTCATACTTAGCCAACTTAAATTTTATTGTATATGTTATATTTAAACATCAAAGTAAAACTGTTTATTTTGAAAATCGCTGCGTATTATGTTCGCTATTTTTTCATGGTAATAAAATGCGGATATTTTTCAAAATATTTTTTTTATTTCCAATGTTTTTTACGAAACCTCATAATTAATAATAAAATTAATATATTTTGTGCTGTGGCTGACATCCATTTCTCGAAAAAAAAAAAAAAAAAACTGTTAATACAAACTAACCTCCACTCTGTGGAGGACCATTATTATTATGATCCTATTAGGATCGGACATGGTCAAAATAAGTACTATTTACTATCTTATTTTTGTGATAAATGTTATATCTTATATCACACAAATTTGTCTCTGCAATTGTATCTTATCTTAAGACATGATTCATTCATTGGTGATGGGTAAATGGGAGTTCAAGTTCGAATCCAAATATACATAAACGGGAGATTATATTTTTTGTTTATAAATGGGGCGTGCACATTAAAATAACAATATTTGGGTTTCAATTTATAAATGAGAATAATACACATAAAATCATAATAATAGAAAAGCAAAATATACAGTGCAATAGTAATAAAATATTAAGTGAATAGACAAACTACTAAGTATTTTTAAATGGCCGATTTTCCCCTACCACAAAATAAAAACGGGTCGCTCTTTGCAGAATTCTAATTATTAAAATAAAGCTACCGACTTAAGCAAAGTACCACAGTTATCTTTACTATTTATTATTTATTATTACTATTTTATCCCACCGAATCCGGGAGGTTTAATTATCTGCGGTCCCGCCCCAGTGACATTTATTAGGAATCTCTACATGGCTATTCCAGAGCCGTTTATCGAAATCTATGATTATAATTATTGAGTTAATAATGCAACAGTACGTTCGCGTTACTTGGCACTGATGGTTTACATGTAAATTGGACGTATTACGTATCATAGTTCACCGTGAGCTGTCGTACCGGAAATATATGGCAATATAGCATTGAGACCAAATAATGACGCGTTGTTCGTGGAGCATTGCAACAGTTATTTTCAAATTTTATTAGATTCCATGAATAAAAACAATATTGATTGGTATATAACACAAATTTGATAATAAAGCAGTTATATTTATCATATATTTGATAGGTACGACTTGATACTTACGAGAACCTACTTGCTAAGCTAATTTTCAATTATTCAGAATTTTGTATACTTACTTAAATATATACGATGTGATTGTGTTTTTTTCTAATTTACTTGCCTACCTATTTTCTTTGGCATTTCCCCTGTATTCCGCGGGTTTTATTACTTAGGTATTATTAAGTGTTTTATTTACAGTGGATTATATCGGAAACCGGTGGCTGTATAGATAACATTGAGATCATATTCTTGTTTAAATACAACATTTCAAATACGTAATGAAACGATCGGAATACATGGAAAAGACAAGAGAAAATAGTTAACTAAGTAAATAAGAAATACAATCATATCGTATATCATGCTTATATAATACTTTTGAATGATTTAAAAGTAGGAGCGGCATGCACAATCTAAGATTTCGATCCTAAGGATAAGTCGCCGAAAAGTATGACTTAACTATAGACAATCCTGAGTATAGAGTTAAGGAATCCTTAACCATAGACTACTTCTGTTATGAACACGCCCCTTCTGTATTACCATTTACCACTGACAGCTGCTGTCAAAATAAATTCGCATGTCTATAAAACAGTCCATACACTCAAATTCGTTTAACATTGTATCTCAATATGGATATTGATAGTGTTAATTCGTTTGGAATGTACTTGCAGAATATTATTTTACTTTTATACGCCAGCCCGCAGAAATACAAAATGCCAGATGATAGAATGAGAGCCAGATGACGCTAGTGTTACCATGTTAAAAAATATCTTGCGGTGCCTGTGGAATCACGCATAATGACTTATAACGGAAACATAAGAGTATTATAATTAAATATTATAATACTAATAAGTTGAAAATGTCCCACTGAGGCGGACGAAACCGGTCCTAATATATTAATTAAAGTGGAATAAGTACTATAAAAAAATTGCGTTTTATTAAATAAAAACAACTATACAATGCAGTTCCACCATGAATTGACAGTTAACAAAATAAAAGAAATTAATTAAATATTAATATGTATTTATAGTTATTGCATTTATAAAATGCAGTTGTCATATTTTTGTCATCGTTTAACAATTATAAAATAATTTACCTAAACTGTAGGAAAGAGAATTTTTAAATATGGTATTATTTTCAATAGAAATGATCTTAACTAAGGACAATGTTTCTGCATAGTGTTTTCTGCTAAGGAAATTTTAGTTATGACAAATATTTCTGCATTTCGCTCTAGGTTAGCAAGTAGGTGATCGTAAGTATTATGTTGTATTTATCAAATTAATGTTCTTAACGAATCTACTAAAATTGGAACATTATTAGATACCTATCTGCAATGCTACACACTCATCTCTTTTCGATTCCGTGAAATGTGATACAGATGAATGTAATATGTACAATTTAGATGTAATCTTGTAATCAATACCGGTATTTCGGTATCTCCTATTGAATGCCGGTATTCGTAAATAATTGAAGAAAAAAACAGAAGTATCTACCAATATAGGTATATAGTTATCTTTAAAATATTAATATGATATAGCATTTACGTAATTTCTGGTCACGAAGGATGATAAAGGGCCACGGAGGTAAACCAGACATCGCGTAACTCGACAAAAAATTTACAGTCCTGTTCAGCCTTTATGTTAATTAATACATTTAGTTTCCACTTTCAATACCAAATATATCGGTATTGTCCGATTTTACCGGTATCTATTTTGGTGTCGAAAAATAATGGGATAGGTACCACTTTTAAAATTCCTAATGTAGACGGATCAAAAATTATAGTAACGATTCACGAAACAATCCATCATGAAAATCCCATTTTTCATCGTTTTTCAATTATTTTGTTACACGAATCAAATCGTTTTTATTGCAAGAATCGAACACTTAGTTGGAATCCAGCTAACTGGTAGGTAATTAAAATTCACATGTGATTTTCTTTCCATCAATATACTATGTCACGTGCAGGGGCGTAGACCTGGTGCTCCAAGCGAATGGGCAATGGCTAATGGCCAATTTTCGCAAAAAGTCTGTTGACCCACCTGCACACGGAACGCCGATTTTGGATGGATTTGTCTTCACTGACATTCACGTACGAACCGACTGATTTGGCTCTTTCACGTAATATTTACACACTAAACGACGACCTTGAGCGTTGTAACCATTCTATGTAGATTGTGATTTCTGGACATTTTCATTTCGAGAAAATTTATTTTCTCGAGAATTCGAAATAACAATCTTGCCGATTATTTTAGCTCTTTATATTTAAGGCGATACTTCAGTGAAACGGCAAATAATTTTGAACAGTATGTGGAACGAAATTTCGCAGTACTCGACAATCGGAGACCGACCGTCGAGGTGACTGCACGTCGATTTGTTTCGTGGTGGCGACGGGGGTATTAATTCTTAAATCGTATAAAGATGACTAAAAACGTTACCCATTTACTTGAAAAAGAAAACATGTCAATGAATATATTATTATTGTTACTAATAGAACAATAAACAGAACATTAAATGGACGCATGTTGGATTTATATGACAAATTATATTTCGGTCGGCATGCGTCATTTGCACCCGCGATCCGCGCATCGCCTAGCCACGATCTTTTTAGACCATGCCTCAACTGAGGTATAGCCTTAAGAAATTCCATTCAGAATCAAAAAAGAGGCTTTTTTTTACCGAGAAATCATTTTTTTTTTGGAAATTCAATTCAGCTTGCCTAGTGACAAATTCTTGAGATCTCAAATGTTTGAATGAAATGAAACTCATTAATGTTTTATCGAGGAATGAGAATTCTGTGGATGCAGGGTAAAAGTTATTAAGTCGCGTTTTCACGAAATCAAAATTTTAATACCAATGTGTCTAAAGAATGTGCTATTTTTTGAGATTTTGTCACATGTAAGCAAAATAAATAGACATTTTAATTTGTAGACATAGCTTAAACTGAGAAAATAATTTTAACCCTGTTAATTAAATTATAAGTACATAATTAATGTAAAATAAATAAAAAAGATACTTACAATTAACTTCTAAGCAAAAGTATTTTGAAAACTGTGATTTATTTTAAAACCGATTACCTATATCAGCTGCAACCAAACTCACTTTTGAGTAAGCACCTTTAAATTTTTATTTTTAAATGAATTTGAATTTAATTGAATTTCGAGATTGGCTTTTTTCCTTATTTCTGGAGAATTCACGCGACGAGATTTCTCGATCACAACCTCTAATTCTATGAGTGGTGGATATATATTTTTATTTGGAATATTCCTCCACAATATGGATTTCCATACTATGAATAGTCTTAACCTTTAGTTGTTAACTTCACTCCTAGAAGTTGACTCTGTATCTAAAATGTCAGCAAGGACGTGGCACCAATCTATTGACACATTAAATATTGTGTCTCTGAAAATATTACTTATTACAATTTCCGACCTGTAGTTTGTTTATTGTCTGTTGCGAAGTAGTACATAATCAAAAATATTTAACATCTAGCTAAGTATATTTGTGTGTATTGTATTCTTTGAAATTGGCATAGTATTCTAGACCAAAATATTGACATATTTATGAAGTGTTTACAGTGAATATGTACTTATTTAATTATAAGAAATTCCTCAAAAATATGTCATCTTCCGATAGCGAAAAATCACGACACATTTTTCCTGTGCGTTATTCCGAGGAACTACAGAAACCAACAATTAACTCTCGTTTACTTATTATAGGCTTTTATTCTACTTCGTTTCGTGGATATTATATTATTTGTTTTACTTTTTCAAACGCTTATAATTATTAAGTGAATTAGAAAACACCTCAGACGCTCAACAGGAAATATCTGCATGCATAGTACTCGAGTCTTATTGATTAAAGCACTCATCTGTGCAATCGAAAGGCGCATGTTCAAATCCCACACGATTTTTTCTAAGATTTTTCTGAAGGGTAAGTATGCTTTTGAGGATTTTCGATCTGGAATGTTACATTTTTAACACGGAGAATGCCACGAGCGATTCAACTCGTCAAAATGTATATGTACTGTCAAGCCACAAATGAGTTAACTCGCGTCTTCATTATTATCCACGTCATGTATATTTTCAAAACAATATTTATAATTTTAGTGTGAAAATGTTAATGAAAAACTTATTTTTACAGATTTAGTAAATTTCATAGAGTTTCATCATTCTATTCATATTACATATTAATTTTAAAATAATTTATTTTGTTACAAAAATGGCTGGCCTGTAGGTACTTACATACATACCTACTTAAGCGTCAATTGAGCTTCTTTACGAGCTGTTTATTGGCGAATTTAAAAGCGGGTGATTCAGCTACTGCGATTTGATGATTACACACAAAACTTTCCATTCGCTGAGAAGCCACGAGCCAGCGACTATTTTGACAGAACGTAGTTCGTTTTTTTACCGGGAGGTTGCTACTGCGCTCTACTGCGCAGACGCAGTAGGCCCCGGCCCGGCGTGTAGCGTGTAAAGTTGACCGGCTCTCAACTTTTCTCGGTAGAGTGTTTACAACCTGCTTGTTAGCTTGTTCGATGATTACACTGGGCGACTTTACAGGCAGATTATAAATTCGCCAACAAAGAGGCTCGTAAAGAAGCTCAATGTAATTGACGCTTTAGTAAAATTGAATGTCTTATAATGAAAAAATAAAATTGTAGAAGTCATGTACTGTACCAGTGGCGTTCGATTCATGGATGCTGTGAGTGCAGTGCATCTATGGTTTAGTAACTTTAGTAGGTTATTGATAGATATTTTTTTGTTATTTATGACGCTTGATCTAAAAATGTATAGCGTGATCTAACTTTATAATTAATAACCACTTAATTAATGACCGATTTAACCCAAGATTCGCTTAAATCTACGTAAAATTTGTACCAATTGACTAACTGATTATATTAATAAAATCAAAGGTAATATTCCCTCTTTTCAGGGTACCTATGTAATAAATAATGGTAATGTGTGTTTGTCCAGTTCCTGCGGGAGGAGCTGCAGTATGACTCTGGTTACGAGAGGCGGCAGCAAGCCTTTCACCACAACGACGACATGCACATCTCCGCCAGAGAACTATGGGAAGCGTGGCTGCGTTCAGAGGTTTGTTATTTCAATATTATTTATCTTTAATGTATTATTTTCTTTAAGTTTTTATTATTGGGTGGTATTATAGTTTATATCGAATAGTGCGAGAGATGCGACTACGCAACCTTTCCAATAGTAATGGAGTTTATTATAATGAACCCCCCCCCCCCACGCCAACAATATTAAGCCCTCATTCTAAGCCTAACATTGAAAAACTATTGTACTGGCACTCCAACTATTTCATAAATCGATATATTCGGTGTGAAAAATTATAGGTAAGTACTACGTCTCCATAAAATTATTGTGTATTATTAAAAAAATCAGGAGCTACAGATTATCCAATAGTAGCATAATTTCCTTTTAATGGCTCTTATTGTGGCTTCGTTCAAACCAACAGCTTAAAATCTCGGTTTCCACAATTATTGGGGTAGGTACTTTTGTTTTTAAAGGGTTTCAAAAACTTTTTCGTCAAAGGGACAATTTTGAAATCAAAAATATTTGGCGGGCCGCTCTTTCTTTTGTAAATATTTTCTGTTTTTAAAAAAACATAATGCAACCAATTAAACACATATTTCATTGTGTAAACTTATATTTTTAACTAAATATACATTATTATTAGTCTTATTAATATACCATTAAACCCACCCACGGACTACCACGCCGTGGGTCCCAGGTTCGAATCCTGGGTCTGGCAAGTACACATTGTTTTTCAATTTGTGTGTGAGTCAGGGTATGGACCTAATAGGTTGAGCAAGTGGCTGACATCCATTTCTCTTAAAAAAAATCTGTTAATACAAACCTCTACTCTGTGGACGCCCATATGATCCTATTAGGATCGGCCATGGTCGGAAAGAAAATAATATTATTTTTTCACCATGCAATTGTTTGTTTGAAACTAAATCCTGCAATCTAGGCTCAAATTTTCTGGACCATTCATTCTTGGCGGAGGATATTTAATTTTAAATGTTATTTCTAATATTCGATATGAAGAATAAAAGATAATACTTACAGGTTTAACGTAACTCTCGCGGGACACATCTATCTAAAAGTCACGGTTGACATAATTGGCCCACGGGACACACTTTGTGAACCTCTGGCCTAGCATACACCTAATTTTTAATCGTGTAATTAAGAACCCGTTACTTTATTATTTCACATCCAGGGTTAAGCGAATTAATAAGAAAAAACTCGATAGTTTTTCTCCGAAAATATAAAAAGGTGCTCGTTAATTCGTTATATATCTTAGACGGATAAATGCAGTCAGTTTCGTGAACATCTGCCACGCAAATCTACTAAAAATTGTACTAATGTAAATATACTAACCGGAACTGCGCTCCAGTCCGCTTCGTTACATTTCGAGCTCTGCAAAATCATAACCATGTAAAAACCGTGCAAAAGAGAATCATGCATACAGGTCCTTGATTGATCATTCGGCGAGATCAACAAGGCGGCGTTTACGTTAACTAGTGCTTTGTATATTATTTGAGGTTTATAACTACAACATACGTCAAATAAAATAATCACCACTGGGTACGTGTATCTAATTACAAAATAATCGCAACGAATACGTCATCTGTAAATTGTTTAGTACCTACGGCAAAATATAAATGTTTTTTTTTTGCAATTTAGAGGCGTTTTTTTGTGGGAAGCTGCTTAGAATTTCACGAATTTTAGAACGTATTTTGTTTGACATGTGGATTAACGATAATTGTAAAATTTAAAATTAATTATAGGGAAAAAATAGATGAAAATGGCTATAAAAATGACTTATTCTGTTATTGTATTTTGTTTTATGTTGTAATATTGATGTTATTTCGATTTAACCTAACTTGTCATTCCATGCATCTACGCCTTAGGGCTTAAACATAATATTATGCATTTGAGTCGCCTTCAATACATATTTCGACAACCTGCTATTGGATTGGAATGATTGGGTAATGTTGTATGTATGAGATCTGAAAAAATATTAGCTAAAAACTTTTCTGTCCGATTTTGTGTAGGTCGGATTTTCAGGTCAGGTCAGGTTTTTACACTTAATTTTTACATACTTTGGTACACATATGGTAAGGTGGTGACAATATATTTTATTTAAATTTGGGGGCGGTTCGGTACTTCATACAATATTTAAAAAACTATTTTTTTTTTGTTAATGATCTGAAACCTCCACTTTGGGGATTAGGCAACCAAAGGCGGCACGATCTTATTGTGAATGTGGGTTCTTATATGTACTGAGTAATTCCGCCACTGCGTCCACCAATAATGAATGCCTCATGAAGAGATATTACTTGGGATTAAATGACCGTATGCAGGGGTTCGTTGCTTGGATGACGATAAACCACATAATGAACGGATTAAGCAATGGTAAATTCCGATGATTCAACAAACTGCGACTGTGACACCAAAGAATTCTGAGTACACGTGCTGGTCGATCAGCATCCCGTGAGCATCCACTCCTTATATATGTTGAAAGACAATGACCCAGACAAGACAGTACACAAGATATGTATGGATAAAATTTAGGCGTTTCTCTAAAACTGACGTGAGAAGAAAAATTGATTATACTCATATGAGTGACAGCGTCTCTAAAAAAATGTACATCGTAGAAAAGTGTTTGGGGGTGTTTTTATATAACTTTTCGTCTTGACGAATTATTAGCGATCTCGCCGAATTTTATGAGTTCTGAGTATTCTGTCGTTTCCGAATTTCTGAGAAAGAAAATGCTGATTTCGTTTATATTTGGATTTTGATAAATATTGAAGCATACATTAATCAAACACGGATCAAAGTAGTTTTTGTATTTATTATGATTAGTGATCTTGGCATATTACAATATCCATTCGTATTCGTGTACCATTTTAATTCTCATTTTTGTATTACGATGATCGGTTGCTAGCCAATATTTCAATACTTATTCAGCTGGGTGAGACGAGTTGCCTCTAAGCCAGCGATGGCAAATACGTGGCACGTGTGCCCAACTTGGCCCGCTAAAAGTTTTCGACGGCACGCCAAAAAAATGAATTTCTTTTATTTTTCTTTATAGCGGAAAAATATGAAATCATAGCGAAATGTACTGAAATTATTGATTTGCAATCTAATCCTATTTGGACTGAACATTTTGTAAACATGTGAAAATGTATTGAAGAATATGAATGTCATCGGCTTTCTCAAATTGATGAATTGGAATGCCGAATTGAAAACATGGAAAAGCATGCCTGAAACTTTTGTATCTGTTAAAAAACTAGCAATCTCGTTGTTGACCATTTTTCGTCCACGTAAATACTCAGGTGAATGTATTTTTTTTTCTATATTGAATCATGTACATTCAAAGACTAGAAAAGGGTTGACAAAGGATGATTCAGCAGCACATATTAATCTTCACTCAACGACATATCAGCCTGATATAAAAAGCGAATAACATGAAACAAAAAACCTGATAGTTTATGAGTGATAAATTTAATGTTTTTATATTTCCTTACTTTCTTTCATTTTATGTGTATCATTTTTTTTTATATTCAATAAACAATATACATAGTTACCAATGTACCTAATTGTTTTTTTTTATATTAAATAAAAATGATTTAGATTATCATGTCTGATCATATCGTGTGTGTGATATCAACCAAAAAAGGAATGCGCCACGTATTAAACGTATGGCACGCCGATCAAATCCTATTTGCCATCCCTGCTCTAAGCTGTGCGCTGGTGCGATCGCATACAATCTGTCAAGGTATAACTTATAACAATATAACAGGTTATATGTTATACAATGTTATAACAGGTATTACAATATTATACCTACGCGCATGGGAAATTGATTGCTGCACAAAGTTCAACCGTGTTTGAATGATCGACTTTCAAAAGTTTTCATGTGTTTGTCTCGCAAAATTTGACATCTCAATCTTGGTATTTTCATGTCTATGTTAATTACCAAACAAGATTTTTTTTACAGTGCGTATTCAGATCTTTGTCCGCATAGTAGATTAGTTGTAATTAGCAACCTTATCATAAATCATGTGGTAGGTACTGAGGCCTATATTGTTTTAAACTTGTGAGATTAATAGGTGGCTGGTGTTGACAGCTATTCTTTGTATTAATGAATGTTTTTAGCAGTGCACTTGGAATTATTTGAAAGATAGAATAAACATAAGATCAATACAACGTGCGCTCTCTATCTGTCATGTCCAGGGAGATACAAACCACGTTTAGTTTTAACTTTAGAAAAAATGTTATATTAATGTGTCTTTCTGGAGATGGGTTCGTAATGTTCGTATCGTATCGTGAGATTAACAAAAACCTTAGTTTTAAAACTATTATTCGGTATAATTATTATCCTTAAATATCTTAGATAACATAATATTTTTTTATCTAAACGCCTCTCTATTGATTTTTAACACCGTCACTTCGATTTATGTACATCTTCGTATACCTACCATTTGAATTGGACACGTTAGAAAACTATTTGATATAATATATATGCCATGTTTAAAATCGTGTTCTCTATACATTTCAGTGGGTTTCTTGATATTTAAAGTCACATTCTCAATGTATTGTCACGGCACTTATAACATTCAATACACTTTGATGATTTCATTTAAATCTAATAAGGTCACATTGACGTAAATGGTTATTTATTATAGGGCAGAAAAATTTGAAACTATTCATTTTCTCCACCCTAAAAAAAATGCTTCACTGGGTGCAAATTGCAATAACGTTTCCTCTTATTTTATATTGTAAGTAACTACATAATGATTCGCATATTGCTTGCCATTTTATCAGATTATTTTATTAGCTCCATGTAAAAGGCATGCTTATAGACAAATAAAACAGTACATTTTACAGTGATATATTTTTTAAACTACATTTTCTTGAATTTCGTGTAAAGTAATATTGGAGAATATGTGTCAATATACTTCTTAGGCTTGCTAGCTATTTTTAAAACAATACCGAAATAATCCATGTTACATAGTACCTATATTCGTTATTAATCAATCAATTAAGTCAATTCAATTTTACATATCTGCTGATTATTAGATTTATTTAATAATTTTATTAAAATATACTATTATTAATTAGGACGCCAAGTGACGTGCAAGGTCTAGCGAGGCAGATGGCTATCGCCAGCTGCTGGCTTTACTAGTAATAAATTATTTGCCTAAATTTATCGAAAAACTCCCGTCACTTAATTTATTATTATGCCCAGATATTCTGTGATAACTAATAACAGTTGAATATCGACGTATTAATCATTTATCCTTGATTGAATCTACGAACTGTCAATGTATTTTGAGCACAGAGTAAGGGCATCCCGAGACGTTTGACAGGTGCGTGGCATCACTGAATCACCGGTTGAATAGTCAGTCGTTTCACTTACTAAGAAAATAATTCGCAACCCGCGTGCTTCGTTGTAATATGGCTCTCTGTCTCGGTGACTGTGATTGTGACTGTCTGCCTGTAAATTTAAACATTCCGCCCACCTTCTGTCTTCGCACGCGACTCCCGACTTCTCTGCTCGATTCCGTTGCCAGTGACGTTCTGAAAATGCTGGTTCGTCAGCTATAATTATCGCTCATCAATCATTCTTTGCTTATTAACCGGTAAAAATGACAGTTTTGGCCACTCGTAACAGTTATGGATACACGCTAAATGTATGATATAATAATACTGGATCGTCCAACAATTGTGAAATGTACCAAAAACGAACTCGTACACAATCTGATTTCGAAACATTCGCTGTTTCTATTGAACTGAGACTCAGGTTCATGGTTTTATTTTTATTTATGCCAGCCGGATTCCGGTGTAAGAATGGTACATTTAATACAATCTATCGGGGTGACCGTATGTGCTGTTTTTACCGCCGATGTTAATGTTCGTGTTGTAGAAGCTTGCTTGGTGTGTAATGCGTGACATGGTATATTCGGTACACTGTTGAATTATACACGATGTTGGTATTTTCATGGTTTTATATTGTAGTAATAAATTTAGGATAAACACGGCACAAAAAAATGACTGTCACATTAATTTTAGTTTTGGTTGAAAGGTTTACACTATAATTTGGAATTTTGATACTGGGAGACGCAGAAAGTTGGGCGTGTCGACTACATTGTAGGAAGGCCGAAAGACAACTGCAGTGTTGCCAAGTCAAAATTTAAAATGTCAGTAGATTTTGACAAAAAATTCAGTAGATTTCATAAAATATCAGTAGATTTTGAAAAATATGGTTTATTAGATATGATTTAAAACTAATAAGAATAACAATAACTAATAATATTAATTTATTGTAAACAATGATGATATTAATGGGTAAAATGGCGCTCTTGGGTAGAGTTACAATGCTTTTTATGTCAATTTAGAAGTGTATAACATCAAAAAAGGTCATGCGTAAATCATTTCAAGTTTATTATTAAAAGAATCATCAGTTAATTTACAATTATGGAGAAACACAAATATCAGTAGATTTCTTGAATTTAGAAAAAAAATCAAAAATTCAGTATATTGGCAAAAAATATCAGTTGATCTACTGAAATTTCAGTAGACATGGCAACACTGGACAACTGTTTGATTTCCGTTGCGTTGTTTTCTGTGGTAGGTATATCATTGACCACAGACAACATGACAGTTGTAGAGTTATACGAAACCTCTACAAATTCCAATCTGTTTTCTCAGGCACTTAGGAGTTGCGTTTCAAACGTTTCCTTTAGGTTCCAGAAATCCAACCATGCACGATCTATTCTGTCGTAGATATGTATATCTCTATGATGACGTCTTCTTTTAGCCCCTTCCACGATTTTTGGTCCATCGACCACCCGCTCATTTGAGTACTATTGATGAGGATTGATGTTGTCTTTGTTGTTATGTCTTCGGTCATAATCTCAATTAGAACACTATCTGTTATTTCGCAGGTAGCCGATGAATGATTAATTGTTGCTGTGCTAAACAAAAACCGAAGTATTTTTCGTCACCCGTAAATTTAATATTCTTCACGTTTTCGGCGCTCCATCCCAGGACGGAACTTGGTCTCTTCCAATGACTTGTTTCCAGATTTTCAATCTTGCTTCAAGCCTCCTTGGCAGATTGAATCCATCTTTTTCTTGATCTATCTAGTTGCTTTTGCGCTTTTCCCGCCGTCCTGTCGTTTTGACATTTCCTCAATATGAATCGACTTGAGGTTTCATGTTCAATCACCTACTTTATTCTGTAAACCCTGTATTTTGGTATGGCCAGAGTAAACATACATAACTTTCAACGTCCAGTAATTGGAGAGCACCCAAAGAAAAGAAAAATAAAGCATGCCTACGTCGAGATTGACTTCGATCTAATTAATTTCTCAACAAACACTCAGGAATTTAATACTTTTTCGTTGCCGATGGACATTCATTGCATCACGTGTATGGACGACTGGTGTATTCAACTTCAATCGTGTTTTATTCTATTAATAATACACAAAATTTAACAATGTAGCATTTTTTTTGAACATACATATAATTAGGACACATCAGAAACATACGTATTGGAAAAAAAAATTTGGTACCAGGCGGATCGGGTCCCAATCCATCGGACCTAAATTATTTTGAAAACAATTAAAAATTATTAGCAAGTTCAAGGAAGCTACAACACTAAAATATCTTGGAGTGATCCGGGACGTCGGTTAGTAATTAAAGTAATACCAACTTTGATTTAAAATACAAAAGCCAATAGTATCTCAATTTATAAAGCGCTCCGAGAGTACTATAAGAGCCATTAGTCAACATTTGTCGTAATTAAGTACTTTTAGCATAGTGGTCTATGTGCGTGGGCGTGAAACCCGAGAGATGCAGGTTCGATTCCAGCGGTGTCTTACTTTTTTCTATTGGTTATAATTTATTTTCTCAGAAGTGTTTTCAAAATTATGTATGTTCAATAATTAGAATGTTACATTCTTGAATTTTGTGTTATGGAACATACATAATTTTGAAAAACACTTTCTGAGAGAGTATATTATAACCAAGAGATAAAATCTTATTTGAAAAAAGTAAGCCACCCTGACGGGGTATCGAACCCTGTCTCTCCCGAGGTTACGCCCCATCCGTCGCATTTACCAATATGCTACGCAGTGACATACTAATTGCGACAAATTTTTAACTATTGGTCAATTTTAATACCTAGTCATCAGCGCTCTTCCAAATCATGTGTTTTTCAAAATTATATACGTTCAATAATTAGAATGATACATTCTTAAATCTTGTGAATTATTCGTTGAATAAAAGAAATAGTTAATTATAATGTGTTATTGTTGGCTTAATTCCAAATTTGAAACTCCAATACGTTTAGGGCAAGAAATATTTTACTATAATATAGTGTCATTTATTATTAAAATTAAAGGTATAATCGTAATGCAATAATAATTTCAAAATATGCTATAACCACGGACGTCCGATATACCAAAACATGTCTTTATTTTTACTTTCAAACGACGACGTTTGCAATAATACCTTTTTACTGTATTATTTTATTTTATATGATCATGAAATGCTGATTTTTAGGATGAGTTTGGGCATAGTAACATGCTTATACACCTTTACTACAAAATCTACAGATTGTTCTGAGTAAACTACCAAAGATACGACAGATTCTTAATTTGTGACCTTTAACAGGACACGTGACCTCTTATATGACTATATTGCAACAACTTTACTTTGAAATTGCGCAGATTGCGATTTGTTCTATTGCACACGAATTACATATAGTATATTAATTTAATTATTATTATTATTTTCGACTGCTTGCTCCTACATGAAGCCTATTCCATCGTTTTCTCTCGCTTTCGATTTTCCGCCAAAACTATCGAACTTCACGCTTAGCCGGCTCGCACATCACAACTCGCCTTGTGTGCCTGACGGCCATAAATCAAAACTTCCGAGACTGCCGGCGAATGTTGCATGATCACAACCTCGCACATCTGCCTAGCGACATCGACATTCACTCGTAATCTCCCGAAACGTCAAAATATACTCTAGCTAGACGACGCCATTGCGCAAATATGTCATCAGACGCGGAAACAGCGATTATTATGTATTGGTACCGGAGACATTTAAGGAGAAGCCTCTCGTCTGCCATTTTTATTGTGTTGATTGTATGAACAAACGTCAAACGCGGTGCCAGCCATGAGCGAGCAATGGCAGTGTAGACAGAGACAGAGACAGAAATGGCCGATTTTGCGGCTGTGCGCATGCGCGGGGTCGACATTTTTCGATATCGACATGCAGGCTCTAGTAAACGCATACAGGAGCGTCGCAGCGTCGCAGTTGCACAGGCCAATCTGCGAAGCTCCATTTGATAACGTTTGTTTCTTGGTTTACGATGACGTCACATCGACGAATTCGTCGTAAGACGCAAGCGGCGAGTTCTGATGTGCGAGCCCTCTTATGTGCTATGTTTATAACACCGTTCATTTAAAAAAAATCGTTGCGTGTACTTATGTACGCGCGTCAGAAGTTATACTTCTTTGTCGTAACAAAACAAAAACAAGACTTGTGATAACCTATATTCTTCGACTAGCTCTTAATTATCTTGTTATTTCTCGTTGTTTTTATTTTTAAAGTAACAACTGTCACACGTTTAATCGTTTGTTTTCGTAAGGAATTGCAAATGGCCGACAATAATATATTCGTTGCCTAGGCAACGGAACAATTCTACTCTCAAACTTGCGTTCGTATACAGCTGACTGATTCGCAGCTATTTTCATACTGTCGTAACTGTGCGCGAAAAGAAGTATAACTTAAAAAAAAATTCACATCCGTTCGGGTATTGTAATAATGATGTTTCGTGTAATTATTTATTTAAAAATACAAGTTAAACTCATAAATGAAATTGTCAACAGTTTTATTTATGTTGTATTCCTTGTCAATAATTGTGCGAACCTACTTAAATCCTGTAAATAACACTATGCAAGTGTGCAACATTCATTTGGGTTACCTATCATTTATCTTTTTCCAGTAACCACTCCTCGACACGACGTCCAAATTACAAACTTTTTCCTCATATTTACAAACATGTGCACGCTTCTGTGGTCCAGTCCTACCTACTAATAAAATATTTTTGACCTAGACACCTCACCGGTCAAACGCTACTCACTAAGCCACGTCAGCGTGACATATCCGCGCCTTTGACGACGTTTTTCATTAAAATACACATATCTTTAAATTTATTCACACGTCTGAATGTTTCCCACTGCACGATCAAGGCGATTCCAGATAAACCTTGACTGATTTTATTCACCTAGGCCCGAGCCAATGCAGAGTTTAGACTATTCCTGACCTAGGGCAGTGACCAGTGTTAAATAAATACTGTATTGAATTAAGTTTCGTCTATTTTACAATCCAATGTAAACATTTTTGAAGAGTGCGGGACGGGACATACGTTAAAGTTCCCACCACCACCCGTCATATATGCACAGCCGTGGATATGCACGGCCGCTTTCCATGACGCTTTAAACGTGTCTGAAAGAAGTGATTTTAAGTGCTGATTCCGTCGCGAGACGGAGCCGCACGGGACTGATGCTGCAACCATGCACCGTAGTATTAAAGAAGAAAGTTAAGAAAGAATTTTTTTTTGCTTTTTGGGCTGGCTCTGCTGTCCGCTGACGTTATGCGCCCTGTGTACCAGCATACTGAGTGTCACGAATTGAAATGGATGAGTCTACAGAGGAGTCGGGACGGACTATCCCGCTTCCCATACGACGCTGCAAATTTCTCGAATGTCGCAAAGTTGGCCTCGGTTGCTATCAGATCTCCATGTCCAATTGGGACCGTGTGAGGACGGACCCTGGCAAACAGCTCCGGTCGTTCGAGTTCCATAAGCGGGCAATCCCAGAGGATGTGTTCAATATCTTGGTGGTCATGCCCGCAGGTACAACCCGGCCCATCTACTATCAAGCCAAACTCGTGGAGTCTGGCGGCGAAGTTGCCATGGCCGGTGAGGAACTGGCTAATCCAGTGCGTCAGAAATGATTTGATTAAAGCATCGTTGGTTTTGAAAGAACCCTTATACCTACGTTAGCATATGAGTAGGTTCAAACTTCGTGGCTGAATCAAATCTACGTATTGTTTATTTTTATCACAGTTTACGGTGGTCTTCGCCTCGAATCTTTTTTAGAATTCTCTTTTTACCCTTTTACTGCTTTCTCTCTGCCACAAGCTTCTTTCTGCCACTGCCTTGCCTCAGAGATGGTATTGTGTTTATTGCTTCTCTGTCCAACTATCTCAGTCTATTTCTTCCGACCGTCCCTTTTCCATCTGTAATATGGAGTCTTTGGTGGGTTCTTGGGTGTCCACCCTCGCGCCAGTTTCATATGTATGATACGGGGATCACTAAACAACGCGTGGGGTTCGTGGTTGTACCTTGGTCTCCACATGCGGCTCCGAAGACTCTTCTCAACGTCTTTCTTCCAAATATATCCAGTTTTATAAGGGCCTGCTGTGGGTTTCGTCAAGCTTTATATTCGTATTTTCGAAGTGTATTAAAATTTTAAAATATGTAATTGTGCGGCGCAATTTGATATGATGATTGATATTGTACTCAAATGATCATTTACTTGTAGAATTTGGGAAACGCTACTATAGAGTATCACACTGGCTTTAACCTTGCGATAGATGGGGCCCCCACTAAAGTTCCTGGCCTGGGGGCCCACTTCAGAATATGGGGGTCATTAGCACGGAGCGTATAATTAACAATAATCAATCTTTAAAGTAATGCTAAGATATTTCCCGTGGTGAATTGATGTTGAGTAATTCTAGTGATCTAGAATAGCAAATAAATGAAGAAGTAGGACATTTGTATTGTTGATTTCACGTATAGGGATTGCAATACCGGTATTTCAAAACCGGTATTAAATTATTTATCGATACCGATATTTTTGGTATTAAGAAAGCATACACGTTTATGTTCTCGAAAATGAATTCAATGTTATTTTTTTAAGTTTTATGCCGCCACAACGCAAATATATTGGGCTGAAACCAACAAAAGTTAAATAACATAAAACAAAATCCCTCAAATATTCTTATAGAATTGTCGCAAAGAATTAACATATTTTGAGAAAGAAAACATTCGTGCCAAATATATTCTAATATTCTATAACTATTGATCCAACGTTGATAGTATATCCAACAAACGTTGAATCTGAGAGAGATTTTCCTGTACCCGGACTAGTAAGTATTTGTAAAAAATAGCAGTTCTAAAATATTATGATCTATTCCTACATATTTATAAAAGTCAACATAATAAATGTAGGTAGATTGCAAAAAATAGTATATTAAATAGATTTTAATAGTTATATTGATAGGTACTTTTTTTCGAAAATAAGTTTCGAAGAATACCGGTATTCAATAAAAAATACCGAAATACCGGTACTGATATATTCATTCGGTATTGCAATCCCTATTCACGTAGACTTTATCGCATTTCCTTTGCGGGCCCTGGGCAACGCATTAGGGCTTTAACCAGCCGTAATAATAGTGAATTTTACTAATTAACATTAAAAGATAGTTAACTTAGCAATAAGTACTGAACTACGTTTGATAATTATTATAATCGTAGTACCATACAAGCACAATTTTAATAAAGAGCGATCAAAATTACGCCACATCAGAGTTATATTTTTTACTATGCAAGGACAAATTAATGATAAATAATTACAAGATAAAAAGAACTTTTTATATACAACGTTTTTAAATTTTCTGTTGAATTATTATGCTCAATATGCTCACACTTGTACTTGATATGAAGTAAATAAAAAACAAACAAACAAATATAGAAATACTGAATACTGAAATGTCATTTTGATTTCCATAGTAACGCACGTATATACTTATTAATAATTTAGTTGCTAGGACGACCCAGTAAGCAACCAATAATAGTGGATTGGATTACGGATTTCTTCCGAAATAACTTTTCATACAAAACAGAATTGACTGAAAATGAATTCAATTCTACTTAAAGATGGCTAAAAGTATTAAAATAATGCATTGGCATCGTGTTCTGATATATTCGAAAAGTTTCAAATGTCTAGCTAGTCGGGAAGTTAGTTAAAAATCGATTGCAAGATTTGTACCGGACAAATAAGAATCGTCCTACGAGTAATAAAAACGTTGTAAAATCAACCAATATCATATTTATATGATATAAATAACGTCGACTGTTTAGGAAAAAGATTTTTCTAAAAGTGCTTTTATTAGATATTAACAATGTATACAACTAAATACACGTTATTATTTGCATTTGAAAAGTAATTAGCAAAAACACAATTTTGTGCGGCCCGTAAGCTATGGGTTATTAATTGCGCTTTAATTAAGTTTTAATTGAAGGAAAAAAGCATTTACCCTCAATTGTAATGATTTTTGTGTAATAACTTCTTTAATTATTATTAGATAAAAAATATTACACCAAATCATCAATCATCATGCACACAATGTCTGTGCATATTTTTTTTTTAAATATTGAATCACAATCATTCAAAAAACGTTTTTTGCCCCTCCTGTAAAATTTGTTCTGTGAGGGTTACGCCCTTTTCCCTAAACACGGTCGACGTGTTCGTTTTTACTATAATTTGGGCTATATAATCAATTGCAATTCCATCTAATGAATATCAGTCAATAGTTCTACATTATAGAATCATGGATGGCGTACGAAAATATTGTATTTCACGTTAGATGACATTTTCTTTTACGGACAAATGGAAAAATATGTTACATCAAATAGAAAAAATAATGCTCTACGATGTATCTATAGTCTAAGGCTCTGCTCCTACTGAATTGAATCCCAGACTTTAACCCTTGCAATTACAAGAAATGAAAATATAAATAATAATAAATACTACAGGTTTATTTATATTTTCATTCCTTCACTTTACCAAGATGCCTTTCACGAATCCGTGTCAGCGGGTCTATTCTATACAAAAGGCGACTATCGACCGCTAACGTGCTAACGTGATAATGTGTTAGTATTTATGACATACATTTTATATTGAAATACCTATTATAATTGTAATTGTATTGTGATCAGTTAATCAGTCGAAACTGTCTCTCTCTCTCTATCGCTCATGCTCTAAATTTTAGCACAGGCAGGGAGCATGCCGTTAAAATATAGCATTTATTGCAACAATTAATACCAGCTAATTGTAATTGTTACAATGCGTGTTAATAATTTGATACAAATATACCCTAGTTAGCGATTTTAGCGGACGAAAGCAGCCTTTTGTATAGAATAGACCCGCAGGTATAGGTTAATCGTTATACAGTTGAACCATGGGTACGGCAAATGCGGCTTGCAGTTGTAGTGGTATTGTTTGCTAGCATTGAAATAGGCACTGTCGCAAGGAATTCAATACACGAATAAACGCGCGAATCGCCTATGGTGCCACTGTAGAATGATTTACCTATACCAGGTGTCAGGTATCTGTCTACGTATGCAGTTGGCCGTATCACACTTCACCGTGGGATGTTCCATCAGAAATAGAAGGCCGTATCCGTATAGTATTCATGTCTAAATAACACACTTAAAAATACGTAATAAAAACCACCGACATACAAGGGAGAAGACGGAAGAAAATAAAAATAAATTAGAAATTAATTAATATCGTATTATTTATATGAAATTCTGGTAGGTGCTCATAAGTATCAAGTTGTACCTGTCAAATATTTGTTAATAATGACAGCGTTATTATCAGATATTCTATAGAAATCAATACCTATCAAATTATTTTTCTTATTGAATTTAACAAAATTTGAACATTACCTACTGTCTGCAATACTTCACTAACATCGCGTTATTTTGTAAATTAAATGCTATATGGCCATCTCTTTTCGGTAAGACAGTTGACGGTGAACTGTGGTACGGTGAAATCTAATACGTACAATTTACATGTAACCTCATGAATCATCGGCCCCCTGGAATAATAGGGCCTCTGGGCCGGCACTGACTAATATCACTAATCGTTATCAACAGGCCTTGATTTTCATCAAACAAACATTATTCTCCTGCCACCGAGAATAGTGTATAAAACAATTGTTTCTTAAAAACAGAGTAGTTATGATTAAGTGACGAGTTTGTTGTAAATTGTATTCGTAGGTGTGATTTTTTACGAGGCATTAAAATGTTCAAAGACTGTAAGAATGTACGACCCATTTTCAAACGTCAGAAGCAAGCACTCGAAACGATAGACTGACTACTACAATGCTTCCTATACCTCAAAAGTGTGTCACTTTTTTTTTAATATTTACAAAAAAACTACATTATCTCATTAATTACCTATGTCGTCTACAGCTATTTTGGGCACCGGAATCCACGCTCGAAGTTTGAATAAGCATTTCATTATAATTTAACACCACTGCTTGTATTATTTTGTTTGAGCCATTATTCATTTTGATACATTTGAACACTTGCAGTTTGCACGATTTGATTCGTTGTAGGAAGTGAATTTGAATCGACATTTTAGCTGAACTAAGTCGTGTCACCTTGCTTTATTACCTTGCATCCTGATTTGTGCAATATGACGCTCATTTACTATCGAGGCTGCATCTAATTCCGTTGATTAATGCCTCGTCCACATGGTGATATATTTCATAAAAAATATGGGAATTTTAATTTCAAAGACGGTAACTTCCATATTCCGCATTTTGCGAAAATCGCAAAAACCATCAAGCATGTTTAGGACTGCAATTAGAGTATTTTTTATAATTAAATATATTAGTAAACGGTTCCAATAAGCGAATAACGAAATGAAAAATGTCATTAAAATTAATTAAAAATCATGTTTAAAAATAGTATCCAGTTTAATTCTGTTTATTTAAAAAACGAGACTGGATTTATTCTGGAAATATATATATATATATATTTGAAAAAATAAAAAAATGGATGTTAGCGACTTTGAACCTAATAACCTCGTCTTTAGACCACCGGAAGTATCGGTTATTTGTTCTCTCAAGATGCAGAGTTAAAATTGACATGTCAACCAAATCACGTCGGAGATTTATATATTCTACATGCACGAGGATGAGTTTAGGTGACTTGTTTTATATAATGTATAGGTATATTTTTTAAACCATAATAGATAAAAAGATATATAATATTATATATCTCTAAATATATACTTACTTAGTAGGTGTCTAGTTTAATTATCAAATCTTCAGAGTTGTTCAGAGCCTTTGTTAATTGAAATATCAAAGAAATAAAAGCGGTAATCATTGATTTATATTCTTACTGTATCGTAATAATATTGAACTAGGTTTTTAGTTCATTAGCTGAAACATTTAAATGATTTTAATTTGCCTGGACAAGTTTCCATGACATTTGATGAAAAGAATTCCAAAGTTGCAAATGCCTCAGTGCCAGTTCAGAGGCAAACTTCCTAACTCCGCGAGGCATTGTTTTCATGCTTTTTGATTGCAATTTAAATTACAAAGACATTACAAAAAATATGTGATTGCACTCGATAAAGAAAACATTCAAATGCATATGTATCCCGCCACAAAAATAACGACAAGAAATTGCGGTTAGTTTGGATTTAGTAAACGAAAAAACCATTGTTCAATACACAACTGTTAACCACAATGGATCGTGCATTTGTAAATTCATATATTTGCATCGACTGGCGATTGTGGATCTTTTCGTAAGCAGTGAGCAGAGAGTTCCGAATGAATATTATTGCGCTAATAATTGCATACTTACATATTTAAGAAGACACAACACTTCGGGCCAATAATATTATCTCACCTTCGAAAACATGTCAAATATATAGACTTTTCCCTTCACCACTCGCTACGTCTCTGTAACCCTCAGGAGATAAACCATGGCGCAACTGGCGAACAGCGGCCTTCGAAGTTATGCTGCCATCGTCGAAAGGAGGAAATCTCCACGACGGTGAATGGTGTGCACTAGGGAATCCAATCCCGAGCCAAAATTCTGATCCCGGGATTTCGGGATTACAATTTGACAATCCCGGGATTGGCATTTTTTCCATTGTTAATATGAAATTTTTATATCTACAAATAACATTAATAAATTCGGTAAAAAATAAATCTAGTATAATTAATACTATTTAAGACATTTATTGTTAATATTGTATACGTTTTATCTTGGGATTACATAAGTTTAATGGAGTTAATAATGTTGTAATATAAATAATAATGTGAATTTAATATGAGATTGCTGTTTCTGATAGTAAAGACTTAATGAATGGGTTAGCGAGATTTAAAATAGTAAAGCAAATCATGGTGTACTTATGGCCTTTCCGCTTCATAAATCTAATTAGTCAGCCAAATATGAAACTGCCGTAAAACGTATGAGATCATGGTGGAGTTACTTTTTTAATAGTGCGAAGCATTGTTTTTTTCCAATCTTTCTCATTTTTATTAATTTATGTGAAAAAATAAAATGAATCGGCAACTCACACATGGGTGTAAATCAAACTTCATTCAAACTCAGTTTATTTCTAATGTAGTTATTTGTTATTAAAAGTATATTTTCTGTTATTTTTTCGTTTTTATTTTATTTTCCATAAAACTTGATAAAAAAAGTCAGTCCCGAAAGTTTCGGAATTATGTTTATCAATCCCGGGATTCATAGGTATCGAAAATAGCTCGGGATCCCGGGATTGGAATCTCTAGTGTGCACAACTGTGTACTAGTGTGTACTTATAATCCGAGATTGATAACTCATATTGTTACGTCGGTCGAGGTTAAATAATGATAAATAATCTCTCACTATAACGTTTTCGACCGAAATCGGTTCTCAACCAGTGGTGGTATGTTGATAATTTGCGACATATCAAGTATTGGTGGTATGCATTAATGAAAATGTTTAGAACCGTTGGCTTATGATAATTCTTCAGTTTTATTTCTAGGCGCATCAGACCTTTATATTCGCTGCCCTGTAGAATTTAAGATTTATACGGGAATTTCTTTTTGTGTGGTCTAGTTGTCGGATATTTTCTCATTTACCTTGACCTTTGTACACAACACTCGCCTGCATAATGATGGCTATCGTATAGAGTCCAAATAAACTTGAGATGATAATCCAAAATGTAATTTCTAACATTTAAATCGTTACGGCGATCCTCTCCACTTCTTCTATCCACTTCTAAACTATTCTAACAATACAAATTAAGATTAAGATAACTCCCTGATTTTCTGTTGTCGATGTCAATCGAGTGGCCATTTCCTAAGTGTCAGAAATGTACATCCTCAAATTTCATATAAAATAAATACTTATCTATTATGAAATTCCTTCTAAAGAAGGCTCAATTTTCAACAGTCTGTTTTTCATTCAAACGTCGAGACGCCGGTTTGATTTGAATCATAGTCAACAAAATGTTTTTCAGTTTATTATTTACTTGGCAACCCCCTATGTTAATTTGTGACCCTCTATCCCTTTAATTCTTTAATAACATAGATTCCATGAACAATCATAACATGTTCATATGACAACACTGTTTGAAGGTATAGTATTGCCATTCATTACATTAAAAATGTAACGAATCCTATAGAAAATTATGGCACAATGACGTAAAAATGACGTTATCATTAACGGTATAATTCTGTTTTGCTAAGCTTTCTCTGGGGGCGGCGGCACGGCGCTACTTCTGTTCATATTTATCTTGTCAGTCATCATGATAATTAGGATTAAGACATGCGTTTAGTATATTTAGCGTTCAGGAGCCCTAAGAATCCCAGCTGAATATTTTTGTTTCTTTACATTTGTTTGTAAACGGTGCATGTACCTGAACAATAAAATTTGAATTTTAAACACTTCTTCTGCCACCTCGTCGTCGTCATCATGCCCGAGGATCGTGGTCACTCTAGAATACATACTGTATATTGGATTCTAAGCAAATTCTCCGTCTTTCCCTATTCAGTGCTAGTCTTGTGGCGGGCGCCACCAGTGAATTCATTCTCCTGTACACTAATCGGAGTTCGTCCTCTTAAAAAACATCCAACACCATTTTGCTTCTAAAACAGCTAATAATGCATTTGGAAACGGAAGTAAAACAATATTATAAAATTAAGTAAATATTACAAGTGAGTAAACAAATAAAAAGAGATGTTGAGTAGTTACCCATCAAAAAAGTTCGTGAACTGCAGGTACTGCTCGAGTGCCTGAATAGGGGTATTGAACATGCCAATGAACGAATTATTTGAGAGAATAAAATCTTGTCATTGAACAGTGCTTTGAATAGTTTGATTTATGAGATTAAAGTTAGACTGGGTAAAATTTTTCATTATGTGCTGAAGTAAGGAGACGAAACTAGTCATACCCGCGATCTTGTAATGTACTTTCAAATACAAGTGTGGTATTTAATTGTGTAGAAGTTGTCTGTCATTATCGGAAATTCCTGTTGGCGGCCCTGAATGTCACGCCATGTTTTATATTTTTAATTTGCCTGCCAGAAATGCCTGGCCCCCGTCCAATCACCAAACACTCACCATTTTATTGTCATATAGAAGAGAATCGAACGGGACATCGGGATCGTTTTCAACGCTTCTTCTTATTGCAGACAGTGGTTGTCAACCGGTAAAAGCGTTTTAGTTATAAAAATAAAACTGCCAATCATACTTACTATCATTATTATAGTATTTTACTATAATATTGAAGGATTAATAAGTTGGAGATCCCCGTGAGTATTAATAATTCGTAGAGAAAGAGCAGTGTGAATTAAGGGAAATATATTTCCTTTACAACTTCGTATCTCTTCGCGTAATATCCCAATGTAGAAACTGTCCCTGAAATGTATACCCGGTCTGCGACTTGTGGTCATGTTTAGTAGTTTTAGTGTGCATGGTAGTTTTTATTGAATTCAAGATTGAATGAAAATATAAGCGATTTTGTTTGCAAGATATAATTTTCTATATCAAAGATCAAAACTATACATCGATTTTTTGACAACACCTCAGAAAATATAAAACCATTAGAAAAAATCTTTTGAGGCCCTGCGGGATCCGATCGCGCACATATTATGTTTTACCAACTAAGCTATGTGCGTCATATGTAATTGCGTTAAAGTTTTGGCAGTCTGCTTTTATAATTTAAATCCTGGACGGTCGTGTTGTATTATTTAAAAAAGGTGTTTTCAAATTATTTATGTGCACTAAAATAATGTTACATTCTTAATTCCTGTGACGTATTAGTTGAATTTAAATTAAAAGTTTATTAAAACTATACATAGGTATTTGCTATACTAAATAAAACCACCTTTCCCTTACGGCAAGTTAAAAACTGCATGTCGAAATTGATATTCGTGATAAAATACTTCGATATCATTTAATCCTAGGCTACGAATCGGAACGGAACCGATAACCGGAAAAACCGTTGTTTTTGTCGGAAAGAAAACCGAACCGGAAAAAAAACGTTTTTTTCAGTTCTGTACATGTTCAAATACGCGCGTTAATACAATCTTACTCCCCACTTCAGTTATAATGAGGCATCTCGACATAATTCTCATAATTTATAATATGTTTAAAAAATATATATATCTACGGCCTTGAGGTGAAGCATAAACATTGGTTTCGGAGCGTGGCGCCGGGCTATCACACAAGTACCATAAAATGGCCTTAATTATAGTACATGTAGAAAATAATTTCTTAATACAAATAAAAACATTTAATAATTAATCACTCAGAACTGAACCGAAACGGAAAAAAACGGTTCGAAGCCCTGATTAATCTGAGCAGTACTCGTTGTCACTTCGCCATAATAATCAATGTCAATTCATTATATTTTATCTCCTCCCCAATCGAGACAGAATACAATAAAAATTCCCGAAAATATCCGCAAATATCCGCAAATTAAAATTAATTGCAAAGTCGATGATTGTACACCCCTTCTCGCGGAAGATGGTATTTCGAACAGAAACAAAGATAGCAGTTCCGATATTGATGCCAATGGAAACTTCGCCTGGTTTGAATATTACACCTGTTGTCATAATGCATATTAGCATGTTAATAATATTTATTATGGCAGATGAGTCGATAATTCGTAAGTAACGCGTGACTTACATACAATTTATTCCACCCGGCGTCTTATTTTTACCTCACTTTATTGAATTCCCCCTCCCCTCTCACATCACTCTTAAACGTGCAGAACCGCACATAGAATTTGTTATGCCAATCTATTTTATTTTAAATATTTTTATACTTAATGTGTTAAAACTATGAACTAACAAGCCCCTCCTTTGTAGTTAATCGCACTTTCGTTTTTAAACGAGGAACACCCCCAAATTTATCATTTTATTTTACGCTTCCGTGGTGTACGGATATTTTGATGCTTTTTATAATAAAAATATGTCTAAAACGATCAGGAGTGACGTTAGAATTATGATTAGTAAACTTTTTGTTTATTGCGAAGAAGAATGAGAGTCGATAAGTACATTATTTAAACACGCATTGCCGCCATGTCAGGTACGTCACTGAGAAGTCTTCTATATACGACTACAGCGACTTCCTGTTATCGACGAGATCTTGTTGTCGGACAGTAGTGCTAAAAACATTCGTTTGTCACACACAGTCCGATGAAAAAATCAATAAATATGCAAGACTAATGGATTAAATGGTTCATCAAACTGCGAATATGGTGCCGAGGAAACTGCGGAACATGTGATGGTCTGACGCTCGTTGCAACCAGATGCATCATTTATATTATGTTTCAAGCCAATGACGCGGGGATCACGGTGGCCAAGGCATGGTTGGGAAGAGTCTGGCCCATCTCTCTCACACGGGTAAGACATATTGAGAAAAATGGATTACATTGTATCCTTGTTTAGTGGCGGGAAATAGCAGGGGCTAGCACGCAAGTTTAATTCCCAATTGCACGAAAACTTTGAATGCTATTTATACACCACTATGTGGATGTAGGAAGCACAATATAGCCAACAGCACTCTTGAAACTGTGGATACCTTCAAAAACAGACTTTCTCTTAGGTATGCTTACGTACTACTGCAGTCTACAATTTAGAATAGATTTTTATTTAGGTACGTATTTTTTTTAGACTTGTACGAGGTATAAATGATAACTCTGCCATTCTGGGCAGTGTTGACCTGTGTCCCCCTGATAACTATCTTAGAAATAGGGAGCATCAGTTGTTTATTCTCCCAAGGTGCAGAACCAACCGTCCACTGATAATGCCAATAACTATGTTCAACCAAATTGCTTCGGGTGTTGATATATTCCACTTGCGTGAGCGTGAGCTTAGGTGGACGCTATTTTATAAATTCTTAAAATAGGGTTTCCTTAGCAAACTCGTTGTACGTCTTGTGACGTATAAAAGGAAGGGATGTGCAAGGTAAGGTGGGTATTGTGACAATTGATCAAATTGTAACGTAGGGAAAAGAGTAGTGGATTGGAATTGGATGGGAATTATGAGGGAACGGCAGGTGCGCCTGGGTATGGAGACCGTGGACATGGTATAGGAATACGGCAGAGCTATGAGACGCGGGGAAGCAGGGTCGTGGGTAGATTAACATTACCTCTAAAACCTCAGTCACCTGTCCGTTTGCTTTACTCATTCGGTTATTTCTGTAATATAAAATACATAGAAATGCAATGATGAATATCTCGGTTTGAGCGCCACTCTATGAAATGCATAGAGACAATAATGAAGGTGATTCAAATAAAACGCGGGTATTAACTGTTAACAGTAGTATAATTAATGTATAAGAATTACTAGCAGGCGAGAGTGTATAATAAGTTAATCGTTACGAGCGCCTATCATAGTATAATTTAGACAATTTAAATCACAAATAAATGCTAATTCGGTGGACCGCAACGTAAAGAATTACAATAAATATCACGATAAAATGATCTCAGCTCTCTTCGCCCTCGATTCCTTCCAAGGCGGAATCGAGAAGTGGCCCTCCATCTTGTGTTTTCATGGGTTTCGGGACCATGGGCTTCCTTCGGTCTCCATGGCCTGAGAGGGACGTCCTTCGGTTGTCGACCAGAAATCCAGTGCCATGATAACCGCTTCGAGACGTCAGAAACTGAGAACCATGTGTTTCGGCCAGAGGCCCGGAACTTAAGAGCCAGAGAGAGGTCTTCTTCGTATGAACGTCAAGATCTGAGAGAGTGAATCTCGCTTCGCCTTCGAGTTAAAGAGCGGTCCGCTTTTGCGCCGGAAATGGTTCAACCGCCCGTTGTTCAAACTAGTCGGCGTGCGCATGCGTACTCCGGTAGCCTTATCGCGTTGTGTTGCCATCATAACAAAAGTGTGGTCATGTAAATAACATGACATTCTTTGAACTACTATAGATGTATAATTGTATTTTCACTGCGTTTGTATGTTTATATTATGTTCTCTTTTTATATTTTCATTTTTATCCCTCTTATTATTTTTTCTACTTCTTTATAATAATGTTTCATGTCATGTTGTGAACGTCTTAAACTTATAATTTATAATGTCCACAATACGTAAAAAGTAAATAAATTGAAATTTAAGGCGATAAACTAAATGATGACAGCAGACTTCGATTAATCCTTGACAACAAATGTTGCTTTAGCCTCGATAAGTTTATCCGTTCCATGGAGCCAGTCATTTGAAGTGCGTCTTGTACAAGACATCCATAAGGCCAGTTGTCGTGTATTGTATGAGTCGGAATCCTGGTGCATGACAAAAACATACATGTAATTATGGGGATATTTGAACGTGGGATGCTCTGTGTTAATTTCGGACTCATCAATGACAGTCAGGGTGGAGAAGGAGATGCTACAAAGGGCTCTATGAGTTACACGAGTACCTGCATGTCGGTAATACTATTTATGTGAGATAATGGATGAGTCACGGGCGGTAAAATATAATTTTTAAATCCAGATGGCAGAAGAAGCATTTGCTGAAGATGGTTGGATAATGCTGAGGGCTACCTCAAAATATTGGGAGTAGGTATAAAACTGGATGGAAGCTAGCTGCCCAGGATTTGGTTTCCACGACCAAGACCCACACTGGGTTGTAGTGCCGGAGGAAGAAAGGTGATGTGAAAGTGATGGATGTTTGGATTCATACAAATAGACCCACGTGGTTACGTAGTTAAGAATGTTAAGATATTTTTACACTCTAAAAGGTCCATATTATGCTGCGTATTGACGCTGATAGTTTATTTTATAGAAATGTTTTAGTTATGTCATGTTTGTGACACCACAGATGATTTTATTTGCGCAGATACCATTTCTTCCGATGCACAAGAAGTTGACGGGCATACTTTATATAGACATTGTCTATGGTGGCTATTGATGACAGGGCTTAGATTGCTCCAAATTCTCTCATCAATTTGTTGCCCGCCCGAACCATCGAACCCTTTTTTACCCATGTGGTGCATTTACAGTGACGTTTCCTCTTCTGACATTCCGTCTTTTTATGCCGCATCGACGGTTTTTGAAGCCAGACCCGGCTGATATCGCTGAATCGGCTATCTGGATTCCTAGCCAGAAAGAAAGTAAAAAATGGAATGAAAAGTCAGGAATAGTGACACTTTGACACTTCTCGTGAAAATTGGAGCCCAAATGCTGGCACCTATACCTAATTCTTATATTCAGTAATTGCGAATCTGTCTACTTGCTTTTCCTTCCACCACCCGCCACGTCTCCACACCCGTTATGCACGCGTATACTGTGGCGTAACGAACGATAGGCGCTGTTCAAATTTGTGCCGAAAGTGTCCCAGGAGCAACTTCCCAAGACCTTGGTTGGCGTGCACTAGAGTGTGCGTGATCCCTACTTCCATATAATGTATTACGGTCAATAATTGAGATGAGATGAGAAAAGACCTTCTCGCTCGCCGTATAATGCCGCAAACTTTTTAAAAGCTGAGAAATTTTCCCTCGTAGATACCAAGTCGCAATGGCCGACCGGTTCAACTGAGGGTCGGACCGACTTGAGAAGCTCTTCCCTTTCAACCGACATATGGGGACACTCCCAGAGGATGTGATCGGCATCCTGCAATTCGCCACATAAGCAAGTCGGAGATTCTATTCTGAGAGAGCTTGGTGGCAAAACCACCGTGTCCGGTTAAGAACTGAGAAGTCCAATGGTCTGGAGTCAATCTGGTTATCTCCATGCGCCATTTTATATTAGGAAAAAACAAATGCGTTTGTCTGCCCTTGGAAGAAGTGGTCCATCGCCCCTGCCACGCACGCAGCGCCGTGTCATACACCAGGTCGCGTACAATAAGTTTTCTAGCGCACCGGCTAATGGATCCAAATCCTAAAGGCGGCGGCGATATAGAGATACCGCCAACCTCCGCCCCCAGACCCCCGAGCAAGAATCTGTCTACTGTCATTTTGTTTAGGTTATTATGAAGCATACTGCATAACTTGTCCAACGTTTTCTCTATATCGTGTGCTATATTCTATATATTTGCATTGTTATGTAACATTGTAACGAATCCCTGTATAGTCAGGTCGCCGCATGAAATTATGACTTCGAATCGTAGTGCAAGTTAGTAGTGTTAGTAGGTACGTATGCGTCTAATACAATGTGGTAACCTTCTGTTTGTACTAAATATTGTTCTTTGATCGAATATTTTGTTTATATTAGTTTAACATCCTACTTTTTTATTACTAAATAAAATTCAACCGCAAACAGTTAACTACAGTAAGGAAAAACCCTCAGCCCGCGGGAAGCATGCAGACACGTCACAATATTTATTTCGACTGACGAAATAGAATAAACGTGCAAAAAAAAAGAATATCTTAATAATTACCTAGAATTTTAATGAAACATTATATAATGGTTTCATTTGTACGTTAATTAAATTTTAAAATGTGTTCAGCTGTAAAAGGTATTATTGATATACCTACGGCATATTGTAAAATTATATATTGTCGTCGTTATAGCTTGGTGCGTGGCGCATATAATTATGAATGTGCAATCCTATTTTGTATTTAAATATTTAATTAATAATACTATGTTCTGACTCGGAGAGAATGTATCATTATTCATTAGCCACGATATTTACTCACAGATCATAAGTGGATAAGATGGCCCGGCCCTACTGATAAAAAGATTGTGCATCATAGCATAACTGCATTACTTTCGAATTATTAGTAATAACTAGCACTACCAGCACTGCGCCATGGCCTGACTATAGAAAGCCTTCACTTCGTAACAAATGGTTAATAAAATCATTACTACTTACTAATTTATTTTATAGTTCATTGTATTACACGAAATGGTAAGCAAATTCTCGGCTATTTTATTTTAATACTTGGCCGCTGGTAACAATAGTAAATGTAATAAAATAACAATAACTAATATTGAGAATCGATATGTACTGCCATATTATAACTACTTTTTATCGATCGATACGGAGAATCGCCTGACATTCAATTGACCTTATCAATTCTTGTCTACGATGAAAATCTTGTTCATAAAGCTTCGTAGCAAGGCGCCAGCTGAATACTGGAAAATACGGTGCAATCAAATATTATACTATCATTTCTCACATCAATACTAGGGTTTGCAATCCCGGACATTTCCAATCCCGGGACTTAGGGATTACTATCCCCGATCCCGAAATCCCGGCATTGTTGGAAACATACTATAGTCAGTGTTTGCACCAGACGAGGGCAGCTTCGTAGAACTGTTCCGTGTAGCAGATGACGAAGTGAAGTTGGCCTGATTGTGGCTATTCGCAGTAAGAATAGATTTTTTTCTCACATTTAGAGACATTCAATTAATTAATTTATTTATTTAAACAAACATTGAGTACATAACAGATTATTAATTTAAGACGTTGACAACATGATATTTGGAATGAAAGGATAAATAAAATAAAAACAACAATGGACGATAGTTTTCTCAGCAAGTACCTTTTTTTATTTGGAAAGTGGATTTGCTTTGTTTTATATTTTCTGCTTCACGGAAATTGTTTTTTTTTTAAACATAATAAAAACATTAGTCAACTAATCCCGGAATTCCAGTTTATTCGATCCCGGTATTTCGGGTTTCATAATTGCCAGGATTGCAAACCCTACTTAAACTTGATGTATGCTGTTTTTTCTGGAATATTACTGAGTGTATGAGGCGTTCAAATGAGGCTTCGATTCTTCACTAGCGGTCGAAATCGAAAATTTCATGAACCGGAGCGCACGATAATTTTCTAAAGATATATAATTTTATTGATATTATGTAAAAATAATTGTGTTCGATATTATTGTAATATGCCTATTTCGTTCAGATTCTTAAATGGAATAACAGTTTTTAAACTTGACGCATGAAAATGTTATTAGTGCCGCAGGCCAAACCTGGGCATATAAACACGTCTTAAATTCGAGTCTGACAAGTTCAGTATTAAAAATGAAATTAAATTAAACAAGTTAATGAATTTTATCTATTTTCTATAATTTCTGAATTGCACGAACCGGAACTGCGGTCCAGTCCGAGCCCTTGTCACCGACAGGTTTTTCTGCCCCTGAGGGGGGCGCTCCCATAAGGAGTAGTGCTCCCCAGCCGCTCGGTCTGACCTTGGTAGTCAATGTGCCACCGATGGAATGATGACGACCCTTGGCAAGGCTGAACAAAATATTTCATATGTTAAGTCCCGCAGTTGCTCTGACAGGTCCCACGGCTTCTCAGAGTGGACTGTGGATGGTTAGGCCGTATAGGTAATAGGTAAGATGGTATAGGGTTAAGGATTTTGAATCAAATATAAATATGCTTAGGTAATGGGTAATTAAATTAGATTAGATGTAATATAAGATTTGATTTGTTATTATAATAGGTATTGTAAATTGTAAAAACATGTAATGCAAAGGATAATAAAGTAATAAAGGGAGACTATAGATGGGCGTTAATGGTATATAATAATTAAGGTAGTTAAGATGTATGTAATGTTAAGGTATATAGTTCGATGTCGCTACGCGTCGTGCGTACACGGCACAATAATTGTTAACATATGCTCATAGGCCTGTTGCGAAAGCTCCCTTTTGTACATATGTGCAATCACAAAGCATAGCAACACGTAGGGCAATCATCGATCCGATTATAATCACGATCCCGCGTAATTAATGTTCATATTAAATTCGATTTTTAATATCCGCGGTTATTCCGCGCGCGGCGTTTCCGAATCGGTATTCTGGCAGCTTTCCTGCTCTGACATACGACGGCGTCTCTGTCGTATGTGTAGAAATCGATTTCGCGATACAAATTTGCTCGCTTTGCAGTGACAGAGCCCCTCTCGCTCGCGTGTATGACGGCATCACGCTCACGCGCGACGGGAGAATCGGATCAATGATTTTGGTCGATCAAGGAGACCACGTACTGGAATAAAGTGCGGGAAATCTTTGATCGGCGAAGTATGAGTATGTACTAAGCAATTATTACTGCCTATATGTTTGGTTGACGGAATAACATCCGTCAACTAGTCGTAAGTATGTGCCTGTAGCGACACCGAGCTATATTAGTTGTTAATATAAGAAAGATTGCGCGACCAGTACACTTACATATTCAAATAAAGTAACTTCCCCGCTTGATATTAATTAATATTAAGCATCCATTTTGTAGTCAGATTAACAATCTACCGAGTTCATGTTCTTAGACTAACGTCAAGTAGGTATTCAGGCCGTCGGGGCGCCTCAAAGTTGGACCCCCCAACGGTAGTTGGCCGAAGGATTGATATGCGCTGTCGTAGGCCTGGTGCCACAAATATGCCAATTTAACCACTGGCATATGACGCCCTATCATCCAGGCTAACTTTGTAGTACTCTTGTTTCTGAGTGAGAGGTACCTTCGCGCCGCTAGAGCCCGTAAAGCCGGCCGCCGCGCGAACGCCCCTCCCTCAGCCATGAGGAGCGCCACCGCGGAGGGGGTGTGCTGTATCGATAGGCAATTCAACCACGAATCCGTCGATGCCGCGCACGCCTTCGTAGGTGCGTTTTTCGTGGGGCTGGCCCAGAAACAATGCGGTACTGCTACATCAATTGCACACTCTCGGTACTGACAGGTACTCGAAGTATGTAAGTGACGCGCGAGCGACGCCGTCCATCGGCGAGCGCCGCCTTGCGCCTATACTTTTACTTAGTCGGTCCTTGCGTAGATTTCGCGGGTAATTAGTCATTGTACAATTTCCGCCAATCTCGTAAGGAAACCGTTAATTAATTTTGTCACCCTCAAAACGTTGAGCTAAGGGATGAAATCGGGCAGATTTGCATATAAACCCCCAATTATTAAATTCAATATCAGTCTTCGCTCGCATTAAGACCCTGAACCTGCGAAGGTCCGCGGCGTAACTTTTTCCGCATTTTTACATACAAGTCACCGAGACTTGTGAGGAGGTAATCGCCAAGGTACAAATACCTACTGGTCGATACCTAAACTCAATACCTACTGTCACTCTGACAGATCGCGGGCGAAGTGCCATCCATCGACTTAGCCGTTTTTTTTCGCGTATTCTTTTTTTTTTATCTTTCGATCATTGGACCCGGTCCTCAACCTTTCTCGACAAGGTCCTTTGCTCGCGCAATCTCGCTGCTGTTAGTGTAGAGATAATAATAAGACTTTAAATCCTAAGTTATAATAATAAGTGCTTTTTCTGACTTTTCTGTAATTAATTAATTTAGACATTTAATAAATATTGTGCCGTGATTGTGGTTATGGTCCTAATAAATTAGCATATACCATAGTAACATCGTGTTTCAATAACTATAATAAGTGCCTACCTGCTCTCCAAGAATTTGCATGTACCTCCACTCCAGGCCCGGAGCTAGCCGAGGATTCGGAGGCCTACACCCTGTTAATACATTGATAAATAATTACCTATCTATTTACATCTAGTCAGGAACTTTTTTGAGTTTTACCCAAAATTTCTTTGTATTAAATGGTTTTACCCCCCCCCCCCCGATTTCTAAGTAAACAAAAATTAAGATTGAATGAGGAGTGTTAATTAAATGAGTACATGTTATTTGTAAGTAAAAAAATAGTTATGAGCGGTTTGCACACTACCACATACTTTATGTTCTTTCAGAACATAACACGTGCAACTGCTTTGTATGAAAAATTATAAATAACCATAATATTATATTATAGCTACTGTTTTCAGACAACGTGCCCGTGAAACACTAATTTTGAGGTCGATTTACTTAACTTAAACTCACATATTCACTTGCATCACTTTAATCCTCAGGTCAAGATTTAATTAAATACTTGATAAACTACACGTGCTGTAATATTAATAGCATACATACAAAATGAATGAAAAGGAGTAACGAAGAAAAACAACTCGAAAACAAAAAATAGTGTTTATTGTTCATTTTTGAGAATACAGCGTTAATTATGACTTATTTCATGTCAGAGCAACTTTAATAATAGTTTAAAATCCTTGTTAACAATTTAATGTATGTTGTTGCAAAACCCAGTAGAATCCTTGTCGCGTCTTTGACTTTCATTAAATTTGTTTTTTTATGATTTAATCAGGAGATTTTAAAGTTTACGCCATTTGAGCTAATATACCCAAATTCTCTAATTAGTTTCTCAATTCTCTAATTCTCGGTTTAGTTTTTGCTTGCTTTTATATATTTACGAGATATCCGAGCAGGGCCGTTATGTAGTGACTGAAGAACCAATTCAGTCCGGTTATATTATGCAGTATTATCACTTATCACATAAAGGCCGAATTGTACTGGCAGATTCTCTCGCTGACCGTCTGTCACGATCGCCATTCGTACCCAATTATGAAATGTCCCAGATCGTTCTTCACGCATAACTCAATCGACGAACGGTGAACATTTTCAATTTATTCGTGAACGAAAAATAAAGATAATTTTATTTCGATCCAAAATATCATTTCACGTTCGGGGGCAATTGAAGCAGACAATCGACTTTGGACTCGGCCTGTGTAATTGAGCTTTATGTTTGAAATTTGTTTTAGTAACAAAGTCATCGTCGAAGTTATCTAGTTGTAGTATCTATTGAGATGATGAGTTATAATACTTATAATATAATAACGCATGTACACGTGCATGGATTTACTTGCAGCAATAGTGTGTATTTTAAACTATCGCGATAATAACTGTATACACGTAAAAATGCTGACTGTCTCGCCAATCCCATTCTTCAAGAGTAAGCGAGACGCGATGTTGTCATTTTATAGTACTATTTGACAGGTCGTGAAAATAGTTTAACCTCAAAATAAGTCTGCGCGGAGTAGTTCGTTTATTTACCGGCAGGCTCACCACTATCGTTCTACTGTGCAGGCGCAGATATCGAACGAATCCCAACTGTCACGTGACAATTCAGAAGCTTCCGATTTTTTTTGATTCATGCATGCAATTTTGCAACTTGCATGATAATACATGTGTACACGTGCATTATCTTGTTATTGCCGCGATAATACGTACTGTCAGTAGTAAATCCATGCACGTGTAAACTGGGTGTAATATTAAGGATAGATTATAGAGTCCAATTATTGCGGTGCAATGCATAGCTGGGAACCGAACCGAAACCCAATTCCAAAGTTCCACAATTATTTAAATATGAAAAAATTGTGAATTTATGATTTTTAACGTCCTGGCGGGATGGGAGAAGATGGGGTGAAAAACGCACGATATGCAATTTTAATAAGTACACTGACAATGGCTATCTAAGCGCGCGAAACTGGTGTTGGTTATTATTGGATTTTAAAATTTTGAATAAGTAAGTAGTAGCTAATGTATTTATTTTGTTTTATTTTATGTACATGGTGGATTTTTACCATACACAAAAAGCATTCGTCTTCCAAGTATAATATGCTAATTCAATTCATTTAACCATATTAGCAATGCAGTCTCCTTAACAATGCGAACATCCACGTAACGTTTTGATGCCGGATACGACAAATTTACCTTAAATAAGTGACAGCGCATCCCCAAAATTATGAATGCTGTCATAGTTTTGGATTTAGATTAGTCTAAATAAATTTAATACGCATGACAAACACTGTGATACGCCAAGTTATGATTCGTGCGCAATTCAATACTGGAATCCAGCAGAAATAATTCGTTTTAATTATCTATTATTGGTTTCGACCGCAGACGGGTTCGATCGTCGTAGCTGGGTGCCGACTCTACCATAATGTTAAATTGTTATTGTCGAGATGCCGCGACGTTCGTTTTCGTCAGCCATCTCGATTAATCGACAGCTGGTCTTTTGATTGATTCGCATGTAGGGTTGGCGAAACCCAGAATATGAGAGGTTAGCATAACATGTACACGTCCGTAGGCAATTCTTGCTCTTCTTCTGTCGTCTCCATGCGAGAGATGTACCCAGACTCTCTAGAACTTTTTTACATCACGGCACACTGGTGAATGGGATTTGTTCCGCGGCACACCAAATAAAAATGCCTTAAAAAGGAAATGTAACCTTATTAATATGAATAAAGAAAATCATAGTGTAGGTAACAATTTTTTTTAACATTTTAATATTTTATCAACAATAAATTATGTACGAGTACATAAGTAGTAATAATTTTATTAGTGCAAAGGATGCAATTGATTTTTAGAAAGTATTCTGTCAAAACGCGGCTCTACATTAGATAAACGAACACGTAACTCCCAGGGAACTCAGAAAAAAATGGGAACTAAAATACATAACGGGTATGGCGATTGCAGGTAACCGACTCGAGTAAGGAAGAATCCGAGTTAAACTTACACATGTGTCAAGAATACGTTTTACGTCGAATAGTGAAAACTACACTCGGTTTATGCATTTACGCTCATTTAATCTTGGTGTATTACACACACTATTGCACGTGCATAATGCGTCCTTCATTTTCGTAGGACACTCACACATTCAAAACCCTGCATCAATATGCGGCGTATTGAATATAGCCTAATTCTATTTATTATCTGTTCTGTGGTAACTCCTCACCTGAGGAGGCCAGGGCTCGACTTAGCTGTAGCGCCATCGAAGAAGAAGAACTCCTCATCTACCATCTGTAACCGCTCTCGTTTATTTTTATATCATTTCCATGAGCGCTAAAAGACCAAATTCGCAAAGATACTACCATCCAAACGGCAACAGAGATTTAATTGCTGTTGTAGCCAATCGAGGATATTGACTCCAAAGCGATATCCAAAATGCTGAAAACTCTAGCTCAAAAAACGAGGTTTCGTGCACAGGGTCGTTTTTTAGTTTCTATTAACCCACTGGTACATTTGATAATCAAGTGTTGGAAAATACTTGGAAAATAATGCAGAAAGAAGTTGTAATGTCCTCTGCATTTCTGGTAATTTTTTTAATTTGTTTGAGGAAGCGTCTACACCTGGGAAGCAATCAAGCTGTGAGTTTTTAGCTTTTCTGGTCCACAGGTCTAACCTGTCAGCGAAAGATTTTAATTTTCCTGTAATTGTAATGATGTTTTCGTTCGCTCCTTGCAGGCTTAAATTTAAAATGTTTAATTTCTCAAAAATATCATTAATAAATGTTACTTCCAGTTACCAATTATTGTCCTCGTGAAGAAAATCATAACGCATATTTTCAGCATCGAAAAAAGAAATTATTCCTGCTATAAGAGATGAATCGTGATAGTACTTTTCCTTTTGAGAGCCAACGTACTTGAGTATGAAGTAGAAAATTTTGAATGATTCTCTTTGTGCTTTGGGCAGGCCGTGAGCGATATAGTATGAATCATGTAATACAATGAAGTCATGCAGGTTTTTTCATGGTTATTGATTCTCCTTCAAAATCTCAATAAAATCATACAATATAACTGAATGTGCAGGTTTTTTTATATTTTCACGACTCTTAGGCCCCGTCCAGCATAGGCGCGTTCGGCGGAGCGTTGAGCGGCGCGCGCAACTCAAACGTGTAACTGTATAAACGTATAACCAAAGAAAGACATTGTCTACGAACATTTTCACACACGGTTATACGTTTGAGTTGCGCGCGCCGCTCAACGCTCCGCCGAACGCGCGTACACTGGTCGAGCGATTATGCCAGCCTATGGGTATATCGAGCGATAGACGCTTTGTACATAATATAATATATTGTAAAGCAATATAATATGTAGTGATGTTATCAGTTATCGCTAAGTTAGTTCAGCAAGATTAACTAGTAGGTACGTTGCTATAACAATGCTGATGGCTGCTTTGTGTGCACAGTAGATTTGTTACAGTTTTTATGTGTTAATGTTAATTAAAATAAATATTTATAATGACAATTTCTGTCGTTGCATGTCGGCTGTTTTTGCGTTTTTTCCCTCTTTTGTCTCTAATAGGTATAATATATCTGTCAGATAGAAAAACTTGTATCGTCTTGTATTTAATAATAATATTATATGATCACGCTATCCCTTTGTATTGTTATTTCTGATAGGGAGTAGATATTGCAAAATAAAATCAACTTAAATGCCTAACGACTTTCAGACATTCTTCCTGCGACGCTAACACAACAACTTTGAATGGATGAGTCGATCTTATTTGTTACGCCGTAGGATACCGAGACACGGCGGATAGTGGAGAGAAAGCATGGAAATAAAATATTCACTTCCCATTTCACATCACAGTTGCTTATTCCCTTAGGTCAGGGGTCGGCAAACTCTTGGACCAAAGGAGCAAAATATGAGTAGCACAATGGTTAAAAAAAATTCGAGAGCCATAATGTATATTTAAATGAATTAATTACATTTTATAATTATTAAGTGAAGAAGATTTCCCGAATAAAGCTAACGTAAATATATGTTTTTATTGTTGAAATTATAAATATAATTTTTACATAATATGAATTAACTTACATACAATTTTCACGACCTTCCTTTCATTTCATTGGAGAGTTTCTGTATGTTTGGTATGTAACTTGTAGTTTTTAATTTCAGGCGCGACTCCAAATTCTCATCGGTTATTTGACTTCTCTAAATGCTATTTATATTGTTCATGTTTGAAAATGATTGTTCACATGCATATTATGTAGACTCGCTTATGAGTCAAGAAAGCTATTCCATGTATTAAAAATCGTAGTACTATCTACCATTCTACCTTATTTAGTTTAGAGCGCTCCACTTGTGTTGTGAAATTAAATTGCATTTTTCTGTCTCAAAATCATCAATTTTGGTGGCAAGATCTACAAATTTGGAACTCCATAACTCTTTGCTTGTTAAATACGCCAATAAAATTGTATTTCAAAAGTGCTCGTGTCAATATCAAATGGAGAAAAATTTAATTTGTCGACTTTTGCAATGGGCGGATTTAAAACAACAACAATCATACCTTTTTGCATCAACCATCACGCAGGAAAAATTTGTCTCGCGATAATGTCATTATATCATAATATAATAAGTGTACAATCAATGACAAAAAATTAATATTGTGAATTTTGCAAAAGATTTTGTAAAAATTGTGAATTGGGAATTTGGCAAAGAGCCGCACGCCAATAGAAAAAGAGCCGCATGTGGCTCGCGAGCGGCGGTTTGCGACCCCTGCCTTAGGTCATTTAGGAGTATAATAATGAAAACGACTTCATATTATATTCGGCCTTCTTGCGCTCCCCTTCACGTTGGGCGAAGCATCGTAAATGTTGTCGCCCTTTGGTGCACGTACTAATATTGGGTATATGCCAGCAGTGGGCTTCACCAGTATTTCTCAACCTTTTTACACTTGCGGACCGAAGAAAATAGGACAAGTGTTTTGCGGACCGCTAACGCAGAAATAAAAATATATCATTTATATACCTAGCACCAATAACATTATTAATGGACAACGCACTCAATACAATAGCTAGCTAGTGAATTCGCGCATAGCGACATTCGCACATGTATAGGTAGACGTCACGCAATTTCCATTATGCGATATCACGCATCGGGAATTTATAGCAATATGACTTTTATTGTAATGGCGTTAGAACAGTGTTTCTAGTGTCAATGTTCATTTGAGCGAACGCGTTCGAACCGAACCATTCGGCAGACCCGAGAAAAAGCATCGGGAATTTATAGCAATATCACCTTTATTGTAATGGCGTTAGAACAGATTATGCCATTCGGCAGACCCGACAAAAAAGTGAGTGTCATTTTTTTCCAGATGCTTCGTCCATATTAATGTCATTGCCTAGCACGATCTGAATATTCCGGCTTTGCTCGGGCGATAAAAAGGTAATAAATGAAAATGATATTAAATTTGTGAAATTTTCAACTGCAAAGTTAAAAAAATGTAATTTTGTTTATTTTATAAATTCTATAGATAGTATAAAGCACTAATAAAAAAATGTTAAAACAGACATCAAACATAATATACAAAAAAAATATAATATAAAACTTCTATTGGTAATTTAAATAATCAGTAAATAGATACCTATGTAATAATGGAAATTCTGGAATTTTGAGAATAGGAGGTTTAACAATTTTAATGCGAAATCTGATGCTGCTTCTTTGCTATATTATTTTGATATCCGTGACTTCAGCGTTGTTTCTGAGAGACGAAGCGCTCCGTTCACATCCATTCGGTTTGTCTGTTTGGTTTTTATGACTGACATGGCCGAAAGAGTCTTCTCATAATATGAATATGCAGTCGAAAATGAGGACATTAATTTTATGGCTTTGTAACTAAGAGATGGATATCTCTGGAGATGGTTTTAAAACCATTAACAAAAACACAATCCATAAACACTCGCAAGTGCAGAGGTTTTGAAGATATTGGATTTTTTAGCATAGTCATTTGGATTTGGACGCCAAAAATTCGCGGACCACCATTAAATTATGGTGATATTAATATATTAATAAGCTTGTCCTTCGTTCTGTCAACTGCTCTCGGTTTATGCACTGACACTCATTCAACATTGGTGTTTTTGAAGGTTGCAACATACTCTATTGTATGTCTATAATGTGTGTTTCGTTTTCGTAGGACACTCACACATTCAAAACCCTGCTTCAAAATGTAGTGTATTGGGGGTATAGAATATTTGAATTATATTTATTATTCTGTTCTGTGGTCCTTGTAGTAATCGATCAAATACACATTGAAACAACATTTTTTGACCAGCCATGGGTTCGAGCCCGAAGCTCACGTCTTCGTATTTATACGAAGATGGCCACCGCTCTACGCATTCAGCCAACGCGGGTGTAAATCTGTCATATAACATATTCATAATGTTGTACAACACAGCATAAAACAATCTCCTTTATTTTTGTTTTAGGTTCATAATTGGACTGTGGAGCAGACTACAGAGTGGTTAGAAAAAAACGTGGAACTTCCGCAGTACACTAAGACATTTATTGATCACCGTGTTGCTGGGGCTACATTGCCTAGGTAAGTAGTATAATATTATATAGGTGCAGTATTATTGGATATTTTAACAAGACATCTTGTATTTGGTATCAAATAATTATATCGTTGCATTTGAGGAACCCAATCCCGAGCCAAAATATTGATTCTGGGATTTCGGGAATACAATTTGACGATCCCGGAATTGGCGTTTTTTCGATAGTTAATATTTTTTTTTTAATTTAAAATCGGTCAAAAATATCTAGTATAATTTATACTATTTAATACATTTAATGTCAATATTGTGTACGTTAAATCTAGGAAATAAATACATGGGTTTAATGGAGTAAATATTATTATAATAAAGATAATAATGTGTAAGCAAAACAGTTTTTTTTATTTAAGGGCGGACGTGCTGAGCGTGGGTCAAAATGGAACTTTTTTTCGATTTTCAAAGCATGATCCTGGACATTCCTTAAACGTTGTAGATAATCTATTTATATAATTTTGAAGCCTTATTATCCTTTATATTTATTTTAAACATTTGATGACTGCATAAAGTATTTTTATCATAAAATAGTATTCTTTTAAACCTCTCGCTCTAACGTTTTAGAATATAGTCATATTTCAGTACATAAATGTGCAGTGGTTACATTTATTAATTTTTAAACGCATTTATAAAACCATCAGTATAATTTATGTCGTCATTATTGTAGTGAAATATTTACGATAAAAAAATATATTGATAATCTCTGTGATCCCAAATTTGACAAGAATTAGGCATTTTATTATTCAAAAAATGGGCAAGATTAACACATTTGAAGATAATTCTAAAGATACTGATTATAAGCTATGTCTTTGACCATTCAAGTGTGATATTCGTTTCGTTTCGGGTTTACGTTTACTAATCCCGGGATTCAAAGGTATCGAAAGTTGTCCGGGATCCCGGGATTGGATTCCCTAGTTTCATTTATTATTTTTAAAGAATATTTTGTATTTTACAAAATTTGGCAGATTATCATTCGGTTTCCTTTTGCTAGAATGGCTGTCAACAACATGCAATACCTGAGCGGAGTGCTTGGCATCAAGGATCCCATCCACAAGCAGAAAATCGCCCTGAAGGCCATGGACGTCGTACTGTTTGGACCTCCCAAAGGTAATTCTTGCACCACTCAATTTTTTCTCATTCAATCACAAAGTAATTTCTAGAGCAGCGGTCGCCAAACTGTCGATCGCGTTAGACGCAGCGGTGCCAACTTGGCATTTAGCTGGCTAAATACGCACCTGGCTTATGGCGTCAATCTAGCAATATCACATAAGGCTTAATTTCCCACAAAAAAACCTAGAATAAATTTTACACCAATATGCTTGAAAATCAACATACTGGAATGTTGAACTTCTCCTTCAATTTATTTTGTTATTACAAAACATTGTTCGAAGTTATTATATATTTTTTTGAAGTGTAGTTTCTAAATATTTTTTTTAGTTGTAAGAAAATCAATCTAACGTTTTTTCTGCCAATTAGTTTATTTTTTTACCCTATCTGGCATTTTTTGTCAATGGCAATTATTGGCAACACTAGTTTGATGTAGTGTCCTAGAAGAAAAACAATCTAATTTTGTCAGTTTTGTAAATAATATTATACCTATTAAGTATTTAGGTACTTTGGTAATTATTAGTCTCAATCAATTTGGATATGAAAGAACATACATAATATTTTATAATATATCAGAAAAAATATCATAATATCAATAATAAAAAAATCCTTGGCGGATTTGTACCCACAGTTATATTATTCTGATTAAGTAACCTGTACAAGCACGTGGAAATTTACTTACAACTTTTTGCTTCTGATGTTTATCTAAAATTGCGATCATCTTTTGTGATTTTGAATCAGGGTGTCATCAATAGATGACGTACTTAATAAAAAGTCGTTTATACAATTATTATAACATGTATAAACGAAGTGGAATTCATTTTCGAAATGTTAAGTACAATAGAAATGAATTTAGACTGCTGAGAAACTGGTTTAGACATTAACACATGTATTATCCATTAAAATATGCGGCTTGTTTGGATCTACGTATCTACTACTTGTATGAGTCTGTGTTTTCTAACATGAAATTTAATTTAGAATATTATGCCGATCTGTTGACGGGTGAAATTTGTCATATGGAAATAAATGCTACCCTCGTACTTAGATTTTTTTTTTAATATTATTGTCATGTAGTTTTTTTATATATATTATGTAAAACTATCATAGAAAATTAAAGCCGATCGCGAGACATGACACTTTAAAGCAGTGCTCCGCAACCGGTGTGCCACGGCACACTGATGTGCCGCGAGACGATGCTAGATGTGCCGCGGAGCATTGCTTAAAAAAACTCAAATACTTTTGTATATTATACAATACTTACTTAATAGCCAAATTTGCGTATATGGCTGGCAATAAATACATTTGAGCACCTGCATGAACTTAATTAAACAACGTGATCTGATAAATTAGGATTTCTACAAATGTACCAAAGAACCTACCAGACCACCAATGAAAACAAGCAATTAATTTTGGATCCAACTCAAAAACATTAAACTTTGCTTCAAAAGAAATTTCATCATTACTTTCATACACTCAATATGACTGGAGTCGAAATCCTTTTGCAACCAATGCCGAAGATACTTTAGAAGCACTTATGCTATTTTCTGGATTTCGGTTAATAAAGAATATTCATGTATATCTGACAAGGCTACCAAGCTAAGTAAGTAAGGCTAAAAACTTTTACGTTCATTGAAGCAAGCTCAGGTATCATATTATTAATTAAATATATTATTGATAATACAAATATATGGGAATATGCACATTTGGTTCATCGTCATGTGTTATGTATATTTAATTATTTATCAAATAAGTATGTAATGTAATTTTAGTGCAGGTCCCCCACATGGTGGGGGGCTCTAGCCTGGGGGCCCAAGCTCAGGGAGGGGGCGGCGTGGCGTCAAGAAGATAAGTGGGATAATCACAAAATACAAATTTGCTCTAATAGTAAAAATACTTGACAAATAATTATTGTTAACCCGACAACTAACCATAATTCAAGTGGATGTATTAATAAATACAAAAAATCGCTGAACGTAGAATCAATACGATTTTACTTCTAACATCATTTGAAAAACGCTATTTTAAAGTATCTCACTGTCTTAAACCTTAGCAATATTTTTCTTTTTCGTAATAAACCAAAAGTTTACTGATAAGTAATAATTCTAACATCGCTCCTGATCGTTTTAGATATATTTTTATTATAAAAAGCTTCAAATTACGAAAATTCATAGATCCGTACACCACAGGAGCGTAAAATGAAATGATAACTTTGGGGCGTTTCTCATTCGACTAGCTGCACTGGAGGTGTTCACAGTTTTAACACGTGGACAAAAAGTTCTTGTTCAACAATACATATTTAACTCCTATGTCCGAAATATTTGCTGACCACTGCTATAAGATATTATCAGCTCCCTATAATTATTGAGAACCCCCAAATTGAATAAAATTCCGTTTATGTTTTGAAACCTAGTATTTAATCGAAGACTTTAATTCTAATTACATCATAAATTATAACATAATTTTGAATTCTGTTTGTTTTGAATATTTTTTTCAATGCTTGCTTTAAAAATATATGAATCTCAAATTTACCTTTATATCTCAGGACAGATAAATAAATAATAGTAGCCAGCCTGCTGTTCGTAAAATCTTTATAACATTTTTTTTTTATTATCGGCGGTATCGTACACAATTATTTTTAATTCGTTGGTTAAATAGTCGCCAGCTAAATGCTATCGCAAATCAATTTACAATAAAAATTACCTACAACGCAGCATAAAAATGTCATAAAACCAATGTTATGTTGCTAACAGTGATAGTGAATAGTGCCAATTTATAGAGATGGCGCTGGATTCCAATTTTTATAATATTATTTACGAATGAAAATCGGCCGAATATACCTACAGTATAATACATACCTATCTTCTATCGATGCTATTTTTTTTTAAGTAATATTTATGTAGTTCGACTGGCCAGTATAATAATATTCGTGGAATAAAATCTATTTTGCCATGTTTTTTTTAATGATTATTTTGATTATGGTCAGTCAGTCACATTAAAAAGTATTGTCCATTTTCTTAAACTTTTTAAGCATTATACTCCATTGAAAAAAGCTTTTCTTAAACCATCTATTTCACCCTTAACATTTTGTTAAACTGGCATAAAGCCCACCAAAAAAGCGCTCGATGCGCTCACTACTGAGTAGGCCCCCTCCCACCCGCGCATTACCCTTCACCTATGTAATAAGGGGCCCAAGAAGCACAAAATAATTATTATTATCAGCGGCTCTCATAACAAAGAAATAAAAATATTAAATTATTTCGGGGCCTGTAATTAGTATTCACGATGACATTATTCTACCAGCGAAATATCGGACACGCAATAAAATTAAACAATGAGTTCTCTGTTATTAAATAATGGCTTCTCGCCCGTCGATCGACGACGCTTCCAGAGCGTGATTTTGCTCGCCGCGTTCAATGAATGGACTACGTTGTATTTTCGTTCATTCGTATCGCCGAGAAGCCAAAAAACGATGACTCATGGGGCGGGCGCGCATAATGCGTCGTCAAATCCAGTGTGCGCTGGCGTATTTGATTACGTTGTATTTTCGATGATTTACGCGCCACTTGTGAAATTTTGCGCGAGAGCCCCACTTGCTGCGTTAAGTGGGTTTTACGCCTAACCCCCGTTTCAGACGGGACACCAGGTCGCGCTTGTATATAATAAGAAGGCCTTTGTATTCGAATAAAGGGCCTTTGTATTATGTTTATGAACGCCCAGAGCTAATGAGTCAACGCTTAATTTCGCGTTATAAATTAGAACATAAAACTGGCTGCGGTCATAAAAACATGTGTATCGGCGGCTTGAGAATGTAGCGGCCGAGGGAAAGTGTACCGGACACGCTTTGACTCATTAACTCGGGGCGTTCATAAACATAATACAAAGGCCCTTTTATTCGAATACAATAGCCTCCTTATTATATAAGAGCGCGACACCGGTGTCCCGTCTGAAACGGGCCTAAAACTAAGTACCTACTACTAAGATTTTTGACATAAGAGGATTTTTTTTTGACATAAGAGACACCAGTGAAACCTGTGACTGAACTGACGTGTATTTGGAAAAGTTATTCATTATAAATGTTAAAAATATGTACATATGACTATTTTTAATAACCCATTTAAAAATAAAATGACTTATGCATTAGCTTGATTTAATCGAAGATAGGTACACGTTTTCTTTAAGAGCGTGCTTCAGTGAAACGGCAAATAAATTTCAACAGTAGCTGCGACGAAATTTCTAACTAGTCGCCAATCGAAGACCGATAGTCGAGGTGTCTGCACGTCGATTTGTTTTGTCATGGCGTCGGATGAAAATATTCTTAAATCGTGTAAAGATGACTTAAAAACTTTACGTATGTACTTAAAAAAGAAAACATGTTAATGAATATACTATTATTATTAGTAATATAACAACAAACATAACATTACATGGACGCATGTTGGATTTTTATGACAAATTATATTTCGTTCGGCACGCGTCATTTGCACAATCCGCGCATCGCCTAGCCACGATCTTTTTAGACCATGCCTTAACTGAAGTATAGCCTTAAGACATCGAAATTAAGATATTTGCTTTTAAATGTACGTACATATTCCATGAAACCATCGATTAAATAAATATGGGTAAAATGTAGGTAATGGAAAAAGTAAGTCTAGTACGATCAATCACTATGGCGTGTTATTTTTATGACAAATGTGTGTATTTTGCGATGATTCGATAATTTTTCGTAAAAGCTTAATGTCCACTCTTAGTAGACGTTTAATCTCTTTATTGACATCTAATGAACAGCTGATAATAGCGTTAGTATGTAGGTAATACGTGTACCTACCACAATCATTATATTATTTATTATCTAGCTACAGTGGTTCCCAAAGTGGCGTTATCGGCCCCTATGTGATGTTGGAGCAATCCAGCCTTACCATTATACCCTTAGTTTTACTTAAAACAACATTTAGAAAACGATTCTGTAAAAAGTCCCACCGCCTTTAGCCCTAGCGATTTAGTGTCCACTCTTAGTAGACGTTTAATCTCTTTATTGACCTCTAATGAACAGCTGATAATAGCGTAAGTATGTAGGTACTACGTCTACCTACTACAATCATAATATTATTTATTATCTAGCAGTGGTTCCGAAAGTGGCGTAATCGGCCCCTATGTGATGTTGGAGCGTTCCAGCCTTACCCTTATACCATTAATTTTACTTGAAACAACATTTAGAAAACGATTCTGTAAAAAGTCCCACCGCCTTTAACCCTAGCGATAGGTAGGGGGGGCTCCAAAGATCCTGGCCTGGAGGCCCGCTTCCAGAGTGAGGGCCATGAATTTTCGGATGCAGTTTTGTAAACTAATAATATTATGTATCATTAGAAATTGCGCATTGACACGGCATTACACGCAAAATTTCAGTAGGTATGTGTGAGAAGTTACACATGTACACATTTTTAGCCACATTCAATATACCTACGTACCATATTAAATATAGATTAAATCATAGATTATCAAATTTAACAATCTTTCTATTTGAGAATCACTGCTTTGATTCCGTACAAAGTTTCAAGTGAGTATTTATCTCGTGATAAGAGAAGGAGAGAACTCTCACATAATGTTGATCGATTATCGTCTATAGGATTTTCCCAAATCAATGTTACACAATAATGTTGATTCTGGCTAAAGATGAATCTTTCTCTTATGCGCCGGCTAGACGGCAGCGATTTTCCTGCGCGGTATAGTCTGTGCAAAAAATACGGAACACTTTTACAGCACTTTTCGGCTTGCGCGAGCTACAGTTTTCTCGTCTCGGCTTCCCGATACAAACCGGTTTGCGCACGTAAGCTTGTGGTACCTAAAGCATGAGCATCTAGCCAGCGCTTTATAGAAATATAACACATATGCTCCGCATTTATGACAGTCATGACATTTCCCATTTTAATTCGGCAGCTCAAGAGATTCACAGGGAAAAGAATTTCCCTGACGTTCTTTATATAGTCACTCCATCGAGATTGGTATTGTTACCAACGTTTTAAATCAGGTCGACTAGTACATTTAAAGAGTTCTCGCATCGGGCTATTAAACTAGTGGGTCTATTCTATACACAAGGCAGATATCGGCGGCTATCGACGGTAGTTTATCATATTTATGTATTGAGTATTATAATTGTAATCTAAAAGTTATCACAGTCATGAACATAGAACATAGAACATAGCTCTTTTTGACAGTTTAGATGGTTAACTCATTGTAAATTGTAACAATTAACCCCCTCAATACATAAATATGATAAACTACCATCGATAACCGCCTTGTGTATAGAATATACCCAGCTATTACAGGCAATATTTTTAGTGAGTTGTCGCAAAAATGTTAAATATAGCGTCAGCCGTAATTTATGATTTACGATGCATTGAATAGTAGGTAGTTAACACCCCTCCAAAAAGCAGTCTTCGTAACTCGTTAGTTGTGTCAGCTGTCATAATAGCATCACTCATCACATCGCATTACGGTTTCCTTAAGTATTTTGTCTTTTGTTACATCCGCATAGTTTAGATTGTTTAGAATCTGTACGTACTTTTATGTTATTATTTTGACATTAAAAATATAATTTTCAGACGTTATTCTCGATGCTATGAATTACCCATTAAGGCTGGCATGGTAAATTTATAAAAATAAAATGATACATATTATTCAACTGTTTTTATTATTAAGTAATCTTTATTAGATTTAGGTAACATCCCAAAAGGTTCTCCTACCCTTTAGTTATGCCATACATGAAAAGTACAATCACAGTACAGATTAATAAAGAGAATTCGGATAGGCTATAACCCAATACATTACATTTTAAACCAGGGTTTTGAATGTGTGAGTGTCATACGAAAATGAAACACATTATAGACGTGCAATAGTGTATTATACAACCTTCAAATACACAAACATGAGCGTCGGTGCATAAACCGAGAGCAGTTGTCAGAACGAAGGACAAGCTTAGAATGACATAGTCTTGAAACATCTGACACACTTGACAGTATATCCCATATTCTTCCTCACTCGTAATCGGTTGTCTGTTACACCATACCCGTTAGGTATTTCAGTTCCCATTAATTCTGTGGTTCCTGAGTAACAATCCTTGCCACAGTTTGATGCAAGCTGCTTCTTCAAGTATTTATTATATTCTTTTTAGTTTGTCCAGACTTTTCCATTGGAATCGTTTTTGCGACACGGGTTTCGCCTTTGGGCGCGTCTTCAGACACTATGCACACTCAATTACAATTTAAATTCAAATTCCTTCAAGTACCTACCCTAAGAATAGTTTAAAACAGAGGATACTATTAATTTAACAATAAAATACGATGTTTAATCGTCACGGATCATGCAACATTTGCAGCAAACTAAATATTCTAATATGATTTATTTTTAGTATTTATTTATTCACTTTACGGTTACTGCATTCATTATTCACGAATGGATAAAAAAATCCAATGGCGAAACCCATTTGATTGGCTGCAAGCACTGATTATAAAGAACACGCTACAATCGCTAGTATTAATTGTAATATAAATAAAGTCGTTAGGTAGTAGGGTTAGAGGTACAATCGTGGGCCACCCTCCAGTGATGGGCCACTCAGCAGTAAAACACAAAAAATAGGTATTTAAAAACCTAAGTTATGGGTATTTGTTCCTATATGTGACTCACAACATCATATACTTCGGTTCTAGCACATTATTTCCTGTATAGGTAGCAGGACTGACCCTATAAGTGACCATTTTGTATACCAAGTCACACGTTTTGCATTTTGTCAGACAATTGCTTAACTTTTTGTTAAGGAAATAACATACTTTGGAAGGTAAGATCTCTTTAACTATATTACTAATTATACTTTTTATTTAATAATCGTTATGCTGGATATTCAAACATATAATTATGTTAAGTCTACGACTATTTTAAATTAAAATGACACATCTAGCTGGGTGGCCATTTACTGCACTAAATATATGTAGCAGTTGTATGATGGGCCGGGCTGGCCCATGACTGAAAAAATGGTTTTTTACTTTTAGTTAACTTTTTTATGCTAAATACAATATTTATAATGCACTATGGTACCTGCCGTTTTTATTTTTATGTTATTTTAATTTTAGACAGTCGTTGGCCACGTGGCCGATCACTGAATTTGTACTGGCCGATCACTGTATTTAGAAACATTTTGCTTCCCATTTCTTTCAGAATATCAAAATACTGAATAATTTAAGTTTAAATATGATGTTAAACTATAGATGATGCTGTTGCATACTTTTATAAAAATGGGGGATCACTATGTGAAGTTGCAAAAAAAAAAATCGGAGTGCTACCATACACAATACATTGGATATATTTTCTATCCGAATCTGGTTACTCTGTGAATAGAGTTTCCTATATTATTTATCGAAAGGCATAAGTCACATCTTATCTACCAAGTTAGTGAGCTTTGTCTAAAATTGTATTTGAAATAAATCTTATAGCACTATAATCCTAATGCATCTAGGATTCTTCAGCCTATAGATATAACTGTTTTCCCTCCAGTTAAAGCTGCAAAATATCGCAAAATGCTGTTTTCATCCTTAACGATTTAACGAATGTAGTGGGCAATTAAACAGAAGAGAAGCTTAAAAATAGTCAAAATACTAGCTGACGTAAACAGATAAAACATTTTTGTACCATACCTACCGATTGCGGAAAAACTTAATCAAATTAAGTCATCACCTGACAACAGCAAGAGCATAGAAAATATAACCCAATTAAATGTATCTAACGTGTCAGTGCCGTCAGAGAATGCAACATGGAAATAGATACTGAACGCATGGAAGAAATAAATGAACATATGGTTAATATATCTACAGTTCTAATTCAAACATTATCATGGCCTCAGATACCAAAAATAAACGATAAACATGTTTTACAAAGAGTTCCATTCGCCATCACTTCGCAAAAATATAGAGATATTTAAGATCAAAAAATGGAAAACAAGAAAAGTGCAGAGGAAGATAAAAAGAATAAAGACAAAAACCACACATTTTAATGAGGCAATTGAAAGTAGAGGCAATCAAAAATAATAAAGTTTAAAAAATGGCTGCCAAAATCGTTGTGCGATTTGTGAAATAATAATAAAACATCTTATTAAATTAGAATGTTCAGTATATAAAGATAGCTTCCATTCAAATTGCGTTCCAAAATCTCAGCAGGTCCATGTCCCAATTGAGATTGATGTTTTATTTAGTGACTCAGGTGATGAAGTATTCAACAGATAGGTCGATAATTTTCTAAGACCTTAGAATACACTCTCTGTCACTCTATCCTCTTTTATTACATCAACGGTGAGATAAAGGAGTATGTTTGTTGATTATATCATAAGATTAGACACGTTGATTCATTATTTTATTGAAAAGTAAGCCTTAGTTGTTTTTTAATTTATGCAGAAAAAGACGGGTGGCCCATCACTGTCTGGAAAGTGGCCGATCACTATCTGAGCGTGGCCCATCACTGTACTTTTTTCGATTTTTTTTTCATTTATATTTTTTGTAATAACCATGTTTGATATTATAAAATATGTACACATATATATCAATATACATGCTTTGCAAACACGAAAAAAATTGCATTTCAATAAAACCGCATTAATAAGCTTGTTCTGACCGATCAAAGCAAGCCATTCGCTTAACTGGCCCATCATTATACCTCTTACCCTACACGAGTTTTTTGTGATGCCGTGATCCTCCCCCCATGTCATCTTGCGAACGTCTTGAATTTATAACTTGTTGTCTTCACTTCGTGTAAAAATATAATTCTGATTGCGAGTGGGTAATAGTTTTTGCAATCTGCTCGCCCATTTGACCGGATATGCATGTACACTGTAAAAGCCGTTTGCAGGGTACGGCACCGACGAGCCGTATGTTATATTATGTTTCTGAATTGAGTTACATTATCCGTGATGGAATCCGATTCTTAATCTGTTAGATCAAGGAATGCTGTGGACGATTTTGACCAAACATGTGCTTACACATTATTTTATTATCACTCCGTGCACAGTTTGAACAGAATCACAAAACCATAATACACATGTAGATGCAAAATGTATGGGCGTTGGTATTATGTAAAAATAATTTATTATGTACCATATGAATTCCATAAATCGCTTATAAAATGCACAAGCTCACTTATTTAACTAAGTATGACTAAGCATCCGGCCCTAAGAGTATTAATTTGATAATTTGTCAATAATGTGCAACTTAAAATACTTGCCATCCCCTATTAACATTACGATCTGCTACCCAATGCAGTTCCGTGAAGCTGCAATCAGGTGGAGGTTCTTAACTCACGAAATGCGATGTTTTCTCCTGTGACGTAAACCGTGATTATATTCTTGGACGGTGACCTGTTGAATGTTGTACTTTTATCCTGTTATGTGACTGAGGTACAGTAGTTGAACAGTTTTGGTGCTACGTAAAGCTTCGCCGTCCTTTGTACCTAATTCGTGTCCTCCGTGCTATTTGCTTATTTAATGTCCATACCTCCACACCATAGAAAGGAATAGAGAGGACATAACAACGATCCATCCTTAGTATCCGTTTTAGGTCTATGTCTAAGCTAATACCCCGTTTACACATACATGGATTTACTGCTGATAGTACGTATTAACGTGGCCATAAAAAGAAAATCCACGTCTAAACACGTATTCTTGCAAGTTGCAAGATTGCATGCATAGATCAAAAAATATTCGTAAGGTTCTAAATTTTCACGCGATAGTTGGAACTTGCGTGAAGTATGCGCATGCGCAGTAGAACAATAGTGATGAGCCTGCAGGAAACAATATGAACTCCGCGCAGCGCATTTTGACGTTTAGATATCAATTTTCACAATCTATCAAATAGCATCATACAATGACAACAACTCGTTTCGCTTACGCTTGAAGAATGAAATTGACGAGACAGTTACGTGTCTCGTCGATCACTATTACGTGTAAACAGTTATTATCGCGATAGTTGAATTTACACACTGTTGGTGCCAGTAAATCCATGCAAGTCTACAGGCGTTATAGGTTAAGGAGATATCTTATTTTGAAAATTTCACTCTTTGCTATCTCATTTCTTGTTATCAAATTAAGAATTGAGATAGTATAAAGAATCATATTATTATTCTGTTGTGTTCATAAGATATTTGTTTATAAAAACAGTGTCCCATCCATTATTAAACTGTCCTAAAGATATGCAGCTGACGGTAGCATTAAATTTAATAACATTGAAGTAAAATACACGTATACAGTTTTATACTCTTGATCAATCACGTCACAATGCATTGCAGATAATTGGTGAACTTGACATCGCGAGTATCATCATTAGTTTATTGCCATAGTTGCAAAATATATACCCAGAACAGGTGAACTGAGAATAAAAAAAAACTCTGACAATCGGTAAACTAGTCTCGCGGTGATATGACGCTTGATTAACTTTTTTTTACACACGAGTGACAGCAAAAACTAATATTTATTTAATACATACCTTGTTACATTATATTGTGTACTTCATAATTATTAAGTGTTTCATTATCGTAGTGGTGTCTAATCAGGTGATCGTACTCTATCGAATGTCAGTGATTGTGGATTTATCATAGACTAAATACATACATAGTGGTAGTAGCTAAAGATTTTATAATTAGTGTAGTGTTCTTTTTTTTTAAATTTAAATTTGTGGCTGTTGACAATGTCTTTTTCGTTTGTAGGATAACAGTGTTGTGTATGAAAATATTCGGTATAACCTCGGTGACTGCTTACTGCTTAGCAAAGGCCGTTCAAAAGCACTTCATTCCAAGATCGAATGCTGCAAAATTAATCTAATCAAGCAGTGTTTAACTCAAAGACATCGATATCTTTTTAAATTGTAATTCATTTTATTTAATACAATACCAAATTTTAAGAACGTAAGTAAATTCGTACTCGGTTGGAATTGTTGGTAATGTTGGCAGACTTCATTTATTAATGTTTTGTGTCCATCTTACATTGTTACAAGATTGTACAACCTCATAGATCTTTATTCGTGAATACCAACGTGAGATTAAACAGGCTCTTGCTGTAGATACCTACACATTGTTAGAATCTATTAATCATAATCTTTCTTTTTTACATATTCATATACTATCATTGTGATATAAGCGTTATGGCTCGATCACGTCACGTGTGCTCACGGTAAGCTCGCGCTACGGGGGAAAATGTGCAATGCCGGTTCTCTTGGTATTTTAAAATGTTATCAGACTGATGCTCCCATTCCGTAGCACATTTTAAACAAAAAAACTAATATTGTCAGTTAGCAAATTCTGGCGAAATTGCTATCACTACAATGAGGTTACCTCACGCGTATCAGCCGCACGAGTCAGTGGACTTTTTTTAATTTCCTGCAAGTTTACACAATTTCGAATCACGTGCTCTTTGTTTCTAGTGGTTTGCTCTATGGATTTTCTATGTTACTAAGTTTTCGTCTCCAGATGAGACCGGTAAATTAAAGACCGAATATGTAATTTTCAAAAAATAAATACATGTCACTATTTTTTATTTAAAAACGTGCGCAAAAACAGAAATTGCCGTACGTAATAATTTTATTGATTGACCCAATGCTTCGCGTATTCTATTAATTTATATCATGGACCCATGCTTTTTATTTTGTTGATCGATAACTGCAAAAGCAACAACAGTTTCGACCTTCTCTTCTTAATCCGAAGAACTACTCAAGTTGGCACTTTCTATAATTGAATTTATAGATAGTTATCATTTAAAATATACTGCGAAGTGACGACGTGACAGTCGGCGTGACAAACCGTGAGCACATGTGACATCATGATAATTTGTTCGCCCCGTTACACCCGCATGAGGTCACTTAGTCGATTGCATCATTGAGAAGACGCGCTAAACAATGCAGATGTCGGAACTACCCGATTGTTGATTTGCCGTTTAATTGATCGTTCATGCGCGCTTAACCTTCATTGGATAATATTATTCTTGGCTCTACAGCCCTTGGCAGGTCTTGCCTCTCTCCAGAAACTTTTTTCTTCCATCTTGGACTATCCAGCGCTGCCGTTTTACTATTATTCTGGGCGAGCATCCTCCAATCTCCTGTATCGCAGTCCAGCTATCACTGGTTCCGCCGTCTAGGTTTTCATATCATTAGGGGATACGTACAACCCCCGAATTTCTGTTGGCAAATCCAGTGCAAATTCTGAAGTATGTGTAAGATGTATCCACTCACATCATCCTGAAGATAGTTCAATTAAAATGTAATGGAGTTTAATAAGCTCCTTAAATGGAAATGGGATACGACAAATCTAGTTATGATTTAATTATACAATGCCAGATTAGCGTCACTTTTTCATGATACACATAAAAATCAATTAACATTTTCCAAATTTTGAAGCCTTCAATGCAAGGGTCTTCTGCGCAGTTCCAATTTCAAAAGCAATAAATATTTTGAAGTCAAATGATATTATGACAAATGAACAGAATAAATGAAAATAGCGTTGCTGTCATTTGTATTAAATAATAACCATTAATTAAATTAGTGGGGAAAATTTTGCAAAGCCTGAAGGACGGTTTTAGAAAACATTCTGACCATTTATTTTGATCATCATCATCAGGGGCGCGACAACCCGGTGTGGGTCCTGGCCTCCTCCAACAGCTCCCTCCACCTACCCCTATCCAGTGTGGCCGCTTTCCAATGTGGTACCCCCAGAATACGGCAGTCACTGGCAGCTCCATCTAACCAGCGAATCTTTGGCTTGCCTCTTCTTCTACGCCCTATTGGATTGCTGGACATCACTCTCTTTGCCGGTTCATTGTCATTCATACGGTGCACATGACCTAGCCATCGCAGTCTCCCAATCTTAATTGATTGGATTTATTTGGATGACTACATTAATTATTATTAATTGTGGAAATGATAGGTACTTTTATTACATACGCAAGACTTTTTCCTTTGGCAGTTAGTAAACAATGATGATACGATTAAGTTTTTACCAACTTTATAGTGTTACTTTAACATCATTGTATGGGCTTTCCACCTAGTATGTTTACAAATTGTCACAATATACCCCGGTACAGGTTTCCCGAATTGAATTATTACATCATTGATTAGTTTTCATTTGCGTTGTTATTGGACGTATGCTGCTGACCTCCACAAAATAAATACGATACAATTTTAATTCGTTTCTAACAAGGTTGCGAGGTAAATAAAAAGTGTGCCTGCTAATTACCTCAGCAGCTATTTACAGTTCTATCCGTTACCTGACTTTGTCGCTATGACAGTACAATAAAATTGCTGTACGAAGAATAGCCTCGTTAGAGATGAACATCGCTATTACAACACTATGCATAATATTATACGCGTAGGTATAGAACAATATATCCATGTCTGTCTGTACATTAAATATTGACTAACTACCATAAAAAGTTAGAGGAAGCTGCAATGAATTGCAAAAATATCAGAGTTTGAGAAACTTTTTACGTAACAACATCTAATATAATTGAAGACATAAGTGGATGAAGGAGTTATGTTACAAAATCAAAGTTTTGAGTAAATTGAGGTCAAAGTTTTTTTGATGTATTTTTTTCAGTTGATGATAATTTAACTAGTGATGTATTCAAGTGGTAACTAAGGATCACACAATTTTACTAACGTCAGAAATAGTTTGTTAAAATCTTCAAATGTGTAATTTATTTATAAAAACGTGTACATGACACCTTCATCCACTAAAAGAAAATAACAAAATAAAACTAAAAGTAAAAAAAATAAAGTAACATAGTCCCTTCATCCCTTGCCGTAATGCCAGACCAATGAACATTGATGTTACATACATCCATATGAAAGATGGGTACATAACACCTTCATCCACTTGTGTATTCAATTATTTGGAAAGATATTATTATTAATATTATTATATATTATTTACGTATAGTACCTAATTAAACATTTTTTTAATTATTGTCAGATGTTTTTAAAAATCATTGATATATTGATGAAACAGAAGCGTTAGTAGTATATTATTAATTGTATCATTTGACGCCCGCGATGGCCGAGTGGCCTACGCATCGGCTTATATTGTCGTGGGTCCCAGGTACGTGGAGTAAGAGTATGGACCTAATAGATTGAGCAAGTGTCTTGACATCCATATTTCATAAAAACAAAAACCTGTTAATACAAACCACCACTCCGTGGCGGCCCATATCGTCTCTGTTCTGGCAGAACACACTAACTGGAGAATACTAGTTTTAAGTAGTTTGACTTTGAAGTTGTTCAAATGTTTGAAATGGTCTATAATGTGAGTTTATTAAGTAATCGTAAAAAGGATGACTTTAAAATAAAGACTGTTTATTTATTAAGAAGGTTTCCAGACGGTAAAGTTTGAAATATGGAACATTTTGTTACTAACTCAATATGTAATTTTTTCGAATTAGTGTCTTCTGCCAGAGCAGTGACGATATGATCATATTGGGATCAGACATGGTCAAAAGAATAATATCAAGCTACTTATTCATACCTAATAATTTCATTTTTTGATCAATTTAGAAATTAGATCGTTGATACCCAAATCATTGCAATAAGAGTCTGGACTATTTACATGAAATGTGTTTCTTCTTGTGAATTTTGTCAAGTGTGTCATGTAGACATAGCTCAGAAGCAAGACGTTAACTACGTGTTGTATTTTTTCCTTTTTTCAATTATTATAAGTGATAGTTAATTACAAATATACAATTTATGTACTAAAAATAGTCTGCAAAACAAAGGAAACCCAACTAACTATAAAGCGAACTCTGAGAATGGGTAATAATTTCTGCTAATGTTTAAAAATGCTCACCACTTTCATTTACCTTTACACGACGTAGGTATTTGAGATTTAAAATAAAATCCTTCAAAATATATTTTTTTTTAATTTGTGGACCTGCTGGGTATGAGAAATTGCTGTTTATACAGTTTCATTCCTCGAATCTGTGAATGTTTGTACTATTTGTAGTTGTAATAGATTGACACATTTTATTTTCCGCGAATCAAGCACGTCTCAGAAGAAATTGCAACCAAAACAAGCTGTTCACACAATAAAACAAACGATCTAGGGATTTTTGAATTGATTTATAATCATTTTATAAATATGTGAATAGTTTATTATTTTATCACAGTCAAGTGTTACGTTGGTAGCTGTGAAGTCAATCATATGACATATTTAATTGAAGTGAATAATTAATTATTCAAATTGAAGCATTTGATTGTCGGTATGTACCTAGGCAGTTTTCAATAGACGAATTCGAAGGAAAACATTTTCGAATGAAAATTATATGGACTTATTTTATATAAATGATTGGATTACGTGTATAGTAAACTTCATATAGGTGACATTGTCACGATTAACAATGTTCAAATTGTCAAAAGTCAAACATTTCATAAGTACATATTGACGTTAGTGACAAGTGGTGTGGTTAATAAAATATTGTGTTGAATATGTGGATATAAAGATACGATTATGTATCTAGTGTAGTGTCTGTGGATTGGAGAAAAGACCGAGTTCGTGCAAAGAGCTAATTGGGTTGGAGAAGTGAGCGTGATGATACGTCATGTGCGAGACGCAGCGCCGATCGGCTATCGACCTCTGTTAGTAAATATTTTATTATATTTTCCGTCATATGCGTATGGCAACTTTTTGTGTCTCGTCTTCCTTGTGAATTTGGCATTAACGTTGGTATTTTATGTACCTTAAAAACGAAAGTCCAGAAGTCCCTTTCAAATATATAATAAATGATTGTCTGGGAGAAAAGTTGAAACAAACTGATTTGCAAGAATAACTCATTATCTTCGCGCGACTCTCCTTTTAGTGACTAAAATTTAGTCCAATGCCCTTTTCATAATATATATTAATTGAACTGGCATTTACGTAGTAAAACTCCATTATAATGGTTTTGAAATAATGTTTTTTTGTTAATACATAACAAACTTTGTTTCAAAACCATTACGTCTTATTCATAGATGAATCTTTTGGTGGACTTCTGATATGTTAGTGTTTCGTGCCTCTTTCGTTTAAAGTTTAAACATAACCTACAGTCAGGGCTCGAAATAGACCGGAGCGCCATTCCTGTTCGTGAATTCGGCAAAATTACCGCTCCGTCTCGTGGAAAAAATAATTTGACCATCTGAGCTAGATATAGATAGGCCAGTAATAGAAAATCTAACACACTTATTTTTACGAAATACACATAAAATTTGATAACTATGTAAATATCTTCAGAAAACTGTCGAGCGCTCCGTTTCGTAAAATTTTCCATTTCGAGCGCTGCCTTCAGTGTTAGTAATGCTCTTAAAAGACAACATCAAATATATACATATATGCTAAAATGGCGACTATGTTCTATTACAAAAATCATACATTGCTGCTACTAACAAATTTTGGAAAATATAGAACTAAAATATTTTTTATTTGCTTCTTTCCTTGGTTCGGCGCACCTCAAAATGTGCCGCCTGTAATATAATATGTGTCTTACATTTAGGTCGGTGGTAGAAACTACCCCAATTTAAGGTGTAAATCAGGGAACTCAGAAATAATGGAAACTGAAATACCTAACGGGTAAGGAGAAGCAGGCAATCAATCTCGAGTAAGGAAGAATATGGGATAAATTTTAACACGTGTCAAGAATACGTCAGACGTCGAATACTGACAACTGTTCTCGGTTTATGCATTGACGCTCATTTAATATTGGTGTATTACACACACTATTGCACGTCTATAATGCGTAGTTCATTTTCGTAGGACACTCACACATTCAAAACCCTGCGTCAACATTATTTACTGTATTGGTATATAGCCTATCGGAATTATATGCATTATTTTTGTTCTGTGGTATAAACAAATTTGAACTCTACACTTCAGCTCTATGTTACAAATTTTCAGAAATATCGGTAGTTATAGGTAAATTGTTTTTCCCTGTCGCAGCTTTGAATTCATTGCGATGAAATATAATGTATTCTAATATAGGTAATAACACAACATTTTTAAAAGATTTATTGTCTGTCATCTTGTCAGAGCTATTTTTACATGTTTGTTTAATGTCTTGTTTAAAAAGACTTAACTAATAATTTCATTATTCTATATTCAAATGGATACGTCGAAAATGTGTTGACCACGAGTTTTTAGTCAATGGCCGCTTCGGGCGATCGTAATAATGAATTTGTCTATTATCTCCACTGGCATTGAAGGTCCAAACTAAATTAATTCAACAATAGATTATGGACCCATTGATCGTATTTCGCATTAGCGATTTTCGTGCATCGCAGCGAATTGTGTGACGAATCTATCGTTTTTTTTTTGTTGCGACTCTATCCATTGTCAATTATGTTTTATTTTTATTTTTTTGTAAAGTTAAATAATTGATTATTGTCCTTCATGATTTGATCGGCCAATCCGTTTCATCGTGATCACTGATCACCGTTAAATGTTGTGACACCGAATTACAGACTGAAAAAAGCCAGATGACTGATATTATTTAAAAAAATTTGCAATGGGAATGTAAATCAAGGACATTTTTACGGTGATTGGTTTTGTGGATTTAGACCTGCTAACCGTCTAGCAAAAGTAATTGAGCCTTCAAATTCCTCGTCCAACTCGCTGAACGACTCGTACTCGCACGCATTCCAGGTACATTTGACCTCATTGAGCCGTCCACATGTAATAGCCGCGTGTCACTACTCGCGCACGGTCGAGGTACAGGTGACCTCATTGAAGTATATAAATCACCTGGACAACAAAATAAATACACCATAGAATCTATCGTGATGTTGCTGTGAAATAAAAAGCCCCTGATATTAATGTTGTATTATCAAAAATGAAACACGATTATTTCAAAAGCTCGAGGGGTTTTAGATGAAATGGTTTAGTTCATTCATTTTTATCGGTTTATTTTATTTTCTATGACAAACAAGTAAGTATGACTATGTCAGTATATTTTTCTTTTTAAGGGTAATTTATTTGTTTTTGTTTTCTTGTTTGATATTTTGATTTAATACAATTTAATTTTGGGTAATACCCAAAAAAATCCCCGAACCCTGACCAATGCCAATAATCACATCTAAATGAATCCTCGGCTTGGCTTGCCCAAAACATTCACGACTACCAACCAAATCATAAATTTTACTGCCCGCTTTGTTGATTTAACTATTTAAAATTAACATTTCAAAATTCGAACGTTTGGTAAACTGGTAACCCTGCCCTCCCACGAATTCCGCCAACAAATGATAACCACAATGCTGTATTACGTTATTATTATGATTTACGACGCAGATGATCTTGTCAGACCGCGGCGTCTGTTTGTTGTGTGCTCTGCACTATTATATTGTTGAGCGTCCGCCTTTTCATCGTTTCTGTCAATTGGTCCGCCATGCCGCTTCCATACAACTCTCGTCCCTGATTGTAATTGTCCGATTTAATAATCATTGTTGGCGGGAATGACAGCATATTGTAATGTCGGTCGCGTGTCGTCGCAGATGTTGTGCGAGTCGGCCAATTCTCTACATCTTGAATTGTGGTTCGCAAAATGATTAGTAATTATATGTCTGCGGTTTGTTGTTTCATGTTTGCAATCCATTATCGAAATTAACAAATTTTGTGCGCATTCCACGCGTAAATACTACTTTTGTAATTTGTTGTATAATGTTTGAGACTTTCACGGTATCACGGTTTATCGTAATAAGATTTTTGGGTTTCCACCGCGTGTAAGTCTTCCCTCGACGTTTCGGGCTCCGTATCCGGTATCTCTGGTCGTAACGATTGACAGATTACTCTGAGCAACGTTTGCTAATCAATTTGCTAGTTGAGCTAATCGGATTCCATTTGGCATTCTTAGAGCGACGTTTGCATCCATATACCTACACTACACTTCATCATAACACATATATATATATCTAGATTCTAGATAATGGCCTCTGCTAACGGCAACAGCAAAAAAAATCATTTTTTTTTTGTGCAACTCGTCTCTGGGCATGTACGATGGACCGGCTAAATAAAGCTAATATAATTAATCACATAACAGATTGATAAGGTAGATATGCGAAAGCCAGTCGCCATAGACAAAGACTTTACTTAATGGGGTGCATTAACAGTAATAACTATAGAGTCCCCTAAATGTCTTCAAATATTACTTATTCAATAGTGAATTCGTTACGTTATAAACTTTAATTGTTCCTATAGCAGATTAACCAGGGTACTATAAGTATCCAAAATTAGTACCTAATTAACGAGTTTATCTTATTACAATACTTTATTAGTTAGATTAATTGACAATTATTGTATATTTAACATAACTTAGCGCTATGGATTCTGGTACAAAAAGTCCCTGTTACATTAACTACATGCCACATATATAGGTTGAATACTGCACAGGGATCTATTGTTATATACTAGGAATCTTCCCATAGACAAGGGTCACCGTGAGAATATCTAGATCGCCTATAAGCAGGTGTTACACAAAAACATCATAAATTAATGATTATATGATGTGGACATGATACTACACTCTATAGTCAATACAACATTTTATTTCTAAAGTGATTTCTTGATTATTGCTTTAAAAACATTCCTTATATAACAAGGTAAAAATACATAAATAATTATTATTATGGGAATATAGCTAGTTCTTAAATTTACACATGGATCTTAACTTAATCTATGCAGTACTTATTCTAATAATACTGTATACTGTATAATAAAATGCATATTTATTTATGATACCTACTTACAATACGATACGGAATATAACACGTGTTTAAGTTTATCCCATATTTATCCTCACTCGACAATCATACCTTTTTACAAACACACCCTGAAGATAACGCACTTCCCATCATTTTTGTGTTCCCTGCAACTAAATGAAGTAAAAACACTGGCCAACAGAAGGGCTGTCAATTTACATTACAATATCGCCAGACTACGGCACAAAAAAACCCTCCAAGTAGTAAGTAGCCGTTTAAATGGAAAGTTATGCCATGCCGTACCCATCTACCATAATCTACTGACCTGGGCAGTCTGGCTGAACAATCAGATTATAATGTTTTTCGCATCCTACAAAGCCATATTAATGAGAAACGGGTTAGTGAAGATGATGTGTGAAGGTTATGTATAACACCTGGAAAATTCTATGGCCATTGAATTGAAAATTTAAGAGCAAGGTGAGAAAAAATCTTTAATAATGAAAAATATGTCTTGGATTAAATTTAAAACATCGCATTTTTATGGGAAGTGATATAATCTAATATAATACTATTAATATTAGATTATCCATTCGAGACTGGAAAAATAAACTGAGTTATAAAAAATGTGGCATGCGCGATTGGATTTTTTGCGCTCCATTTTTTAATCAACTAGGTTTTTCTTACTTCAATTTGATAAAAAAATATATATTACAATATAATATAACAGGGTTGGCGAACCTTTTTACGTACAAAATTTTCCTAATATTTTTTTTCTATTGGAAAACCGGGCCCTGCAAAAACACCATAATTTTTTAATTGATTTTTTTTTTCGTTTTTGAAAGAGCATTCTTTGTTAAAATTTATACATGTTTAGATATCTGTCTAGATTGTAGTACAGGGATGGCAAATAGGATTTGACCGACGTGCCAAAATAAGCCGTTTTTTTTTTATTCGTGGCGCGCGTGCCATTCCTTTTTAGGTGTACACATGATATAATCTAAATCATATTTATTGAACATATAAAAAATGATACACATACAATGAAAGATAATAAGGAAATAATTACAAGATAAAAAGATTTTTTTATATACAACGTTTTTAAATTTTCTGGTGAATCATATAAACTTGACTTAACTAGCTTAAATGATCAAAAAAAAAAATGTACTTGATAGAAATACTGAATAATGAAATGTCATTTCATATTGATTTCCATAGTAACGCACGTATATATTATTTAATAATTTAGTTGCTAGGACCCCCTAGCAACCAATAATGGTATCGAAATAACTTTTCATACAAAACGGAATTAACTAAAAATGAATTCAATTCTACTTAAAGATGGCTAAAAGTATTAAAAGAATGCATTGGTCTCGTGTTCTGATATCATAATCTAAAAGTTTCAAATGCCTAGCTAGTTGGGAAGTTAGTTAAAAATCGATTGCAAGATTTGTACCGGACAAATAAGAATACGACCTAAGAAAAATGTTGTAATATAAAAACAATTAATAACACACTCATTTATTTTGAGGTTTTTTGTTTCATGTTATTTGCGAGGCTTTTTATATCAGGCTGATATTATGTCGTTGATTGCAAATTAATGCTGCTGCTGAATCTTCCTTTGTCAACCAATTGCATGTCCATGATTCAATATAGAAATATATGTACTTTCACATGAGAACGTGGATGAAAAAATGGTCAACAACGAGATTACTAGTTTTTTAACATATATAGAAGTATCAGGCATACTTTTCCATGTGTTGCCACAATATATACTTATACGTCTACATGAATTCGCTTTGATTTTATATTTCTCCGCTATAAACGTTTTGAATATTAAAAAATAAAAGGAATTTATTTTTTGGCGTAACGTCGAAAAATTTTAGCGTGCCAAGCTTGGCACGCGTGTCACGTATTTGCCATCGCTGTTCTAGTATGTTCTCAAATCGAGATTATGAGACCGAGGATTGATAATGATGAAATCCTGGGATTGATTTTTTTAAACGTTTTTTTTATATGCAAAAATAAAAAAAAAGATAAAACTAAAAAATACTTAGGAATTAAAATAAATTCACGGAAATTGTTATTTGAGCTCTATTTATGACAAAATAAGTCGACTTTATGATACTTACCTTATTTAGGTAGGTACCCATCATATCAACTTAAAAAGGTGAAGTCTCTAGGTAAAGTTGTTATTTTTTTTTAATTAATTTATTTATTTTATCAAAAAATAGCTTTAAAAGTTTATTAATCGATAAACAATATCCAAAAGTAATAAGAAAAATAAAAATTATAATTAAGTTCAGTATTTCAAAAATACACGTAAAAGTCGGTACTTGGGTACATTTAAATAGGTTGCGAATGAATGACGGAAGTTTTGTGATCAAAATTACTATGAAGTTACGTAAATCTGTTAACTGCAGCCTCAAGTTTCCGAAATTAGAATTATTTATGTCATTATAAATTATATATATTTCAAATTTAAAAAAATTGATTTATAAGTTAAATAGCATTACAATGCTTTGTATTTCAGTAAGAAAAATCTTGAATTCGCCATAAAATCGCGTAACCCTTATTGTAATCATTATTGTTTTGCTATACATACGGAAACGTTAGGGTTGATTCAGTTTTAACTGTACAATTTCATTTATTAATTTTCAATTAAAAAAGACACTTTTTTTTTGAAAAAACCAAGGTAAATTTAAATGAAAATTTGTGCAAAAATTTCAAACGCCATTATTTAAGGACAAGATTTTTTTTAGTTATTTCTGTATACATATCTATAAATAACCAGAATTTCGGTTTGTTATATAATATTTTTTCTCTGTATGTACAATTTTTGTTTGAAGATGGTTTAATATTTTACGAGAAATTCCGACATTTTATATACCTACCGAACTATAAACTTCTACGTTGCTTAATCGTAATAAAAAAAATCTGAATGTGTAACATTCGGTTTTATATATTACTTTTTTGTAATATTAATTTCGTCAAATTTCCATATGTTTACACCAATCTCGGGATCGAAAATATTCTCCATTGACATCTTATTCAAAAGCTTATACCTACTACAAAAGCTCGCATTATGTATATGTATAGTGCTTTCTAGCATTATCTAGAAGTTTTGAACACACAATAATATGTGGTTACTCGAAAGATTTATTCATTCATTTGTTATAAAATTTATCTTTATGATATTATTTTCGCTTTTATTGAATGAATGAATGTTGAAGAATGAATCTAGAGATATTATATTAAATTATCGTGAAATATAGATCGCGGAAATAATCACAAGTATGAAACGAAATACGGTTTTATTCTAAATTTTAAAGCAAATGCTTGAAATAATACTATTTTATGGTTCTCTGAGCAATAATACTAAAGAGATGAGTATTGTCCGGCTATATAAAGCCGTTTTCTTTGTGTATGACACAGTAGGGCCTCAATTTTATCTATGAAGCCAGGGAACTCAGAAATAATGGGAACTGAAATACCCTACGGGTGTGGAGAGTGACAGGCAACCGATCTCGAATGTGGAAGAATATGGGATAAACTTAAACACGTGTCAAAATACGCTTGTCCTCCGTTCTGACAACTGCTCTCGGTTTATGCACTGACGCTCATTCAATATTTGTGTATTTGAAGGTTGCAACCAATGACATTAATATGGACGAATCATCTGGAAAAAAATGACACTCACTTTTTTGTCGGGTCTGCCGAATGGCATAATCTGTTCTAACGCCATTACAATAAAAGTGATATTGCTATAAATTCCCGATGCTTTTTCTCGGGTCTGCCGAATGGTTCGGTTCGAACGGGTTCGCTCAAATGAACATTGACACTAGAAACACTGTTCTAAAGCCATTACAATAAAAGTCATATTGCTATAAAATCCCGATGCGTGATATCGCATAATGGAAATTGCGTGACGTCTACCTATACATGCGAATGCGCGAATAGCTACTGTATTGAGTGCGTCGTCCATTAATAATGTCATTGGTTGCAACACACTATTTCACGTCTATAATTTGTGGTTCATTTTCGTAGGACACTCAAAACCCAGAGTAGCGTATTGGGGTATAGCCTATCGGAAGTCTATTTATTAATCTGTTCTGTGTATGAAACATACCATCACCTTGCTTCTCAGTGCGACTACCAAATCTAAACACAATAGAGTTAACCATCTTTTTTACTAAATTAACTAAAAATGACCCGTAACTTTATATTTCACATAAAAAAAACTATAGATTTCACAAATTGTACTCCCGGTTTTGCCCTTAGCGCATAAGTCGATCCAATATTTACCGGATTCACTTCTAGTTTCTCTAAGATGATTATTTATATGTCTTCCATCTTACTCTAACACGTATCGCGAAGATTATATGCATGCCGAATGCTTTCTCACTTATGTTCAGTTTTTGTTCAGGCCTTGGTATAAACATATTTTTTATGATGAGGAAAGATAGATCACCATAATGACACATATTATATCATTCTTACAAAGTATGGATTATTCATGGTTAATCCCCCCTGACTTACCCGAAATTCTTTATTTTATATACATTTAATTTAGTACATGTCCATCTTAAAATGGATTTTGTGTAATAATGCTGTGTGAATAGTAAAGGTATTCGGACCATGACCTCCACAAGGAGGCGCTGACAGGACTCTAGCCTAGAGGCCCGGGCATAGAAAGGGTCCGGCGTGGCGGGTCGACCAGCTAAGTGAGATTAACACATATCCCAAATCTACTATAACAGTAAAAAAAGTCGCCTGCGGCGCTACTTTACTTCAGAGCTATTAAATAATATTTTTAATTTATGGTTGTGCGTTGCAATTTGATATGATATGATAATTGATAATATACCTATACTTAAATGATAATTCTCGTGTAGAATTTGTGAAACACTACTCTAGAGCATCATGCTACCTTTAAACTTAGTGATAGGTAGCTGGGCCCGCCAAAGATCCTGGCCTGGGGGCCCGCTTCAGAATGTGGGGGCCATGATTCGGACATAAGATGTCTGAGCTGCCGAGTATCAACTCATGGCAATTTTTTTCTTTCTTTGGTCTAACTGAATTTTACTAGAGACCTATATTATATCTGTTGATGTGGCCCCTATTTTGTGTATAATTAATCGAACTCACTAAACTTACTAAAAGTCACTATTATCAAATATACATCAATTCAGCTAGATTTTGGCAGAGGCTAGGAACCACAGAACAGATAATAAATAGAATACCGATAGGCTATATTCAATACGCCGCAAGTTGATGCAGTGTTTTGAATGTGTGAGTGTCCTACGAACAATGAAGCACGCATTATGCACGTGCAATAGTGTGTGTAATACACCAAGATTAAATGAGCGTAAGTGCATAAACCGAGAGCAATTTTCAGTATTCGACGTAAAACGTATTCTTGACACGTGTGTAAGCTTAACCTGGATTCTTCCTTACTCGAGTCGGTTAACTGCTATCGCCTTGCCCGTTATGTATTTCAGTTCCCATTATTTCTGAGTTGCCTGCTAAGAACCCTCTGAGGCCTATAATAATATTATTGCCATTTTCAGATTTCAGATATGCAGATTCGCCTATTTCTCTGTGGTTTCTAGTTTATGTGTTTTTTTTTAAATACTCTTTATGTGTAACAAATATTATCTTTTAATAAACTATTCCTTTTATTCAACGAATCATTAGCAAGTCTAAGTGTGTTATAAAAACTAAAAAATGGAGTGATCCGTAATGTCAGTTAATAATTAAAGAATTAATTTAACATTGTAACACAGTTTGATAAACATTTCATGTAAGAACTACTAAATTCTAATGGATTTAAGTTTTGTACTATTCCATTTGAGCCGTTTTTTGACCTGGGTTTCGCCTTTCGGCATCTTCAGGTGCCGTGTACACTCACCAAAGGCGAAACCCGGGTCGCAAAAAACGACTCAAATGGAATAGTACAAAACTTAAATCCATTGGAACAGCGATTTCCAAACTGGGAGGCGCGCCTCCCTGGGGTGGTTCGGATTGTTGCAAGGGGAGGCGCGAACAGTTTAACACAATTAATGTAGCCACAGGTTTTCAGTTTGCAAATGCATAGTTTATAAAACGGCCGCTAGTTATAAACTACGTAAAAAACAGTCCTATAAAAGGTTGTTTGCAAACCTGTCTGAAAATATGGAGACTAATTTTATAAAACCTCACTTCTATACCTACTATTGTGAAGCGCGCTGGCTATCTCGTGAAAAAATGAAATTATAGGGTCAAATCATAATGTTGAAATTTGAGGCAAATTCGTTTAGGAACGATAATTTTGTTCTAGTTCTATTTGGTTGAAATTTTTAAAAAATTGAGTGAAAAATCAATGCAAGGACCACTAATGCATTCATTGATTTAAACCGACAAGGTGAAGGCATTTATGAAAAATTTGTGCTTTCGAAATCAAAATTACAAAAAAATAAGTTCGCCATGTTTCCACTTTTACATGATTTCTGCGTCAGATATATTGAAGCAAACAAAAATCTATTTACTGAGTTCTTGGTTAGTTTGCTAATGCACTTTTCACATTAATTTAGTAATCGTAAAAAAAGTCGCCTGCGGCGCTGATTTGTGTCGGAACCATTAAATTTTGGAAATATGTGGTTGTGCGTTGCAATTTGATGTGATACCTATATGATGATTGATTTACTTAAATGATAACTCCCGTATATAATTTAGGAAACACTACATTAGAGCACCACCTCAGCCTTAACCTCAGCGATAGGTAGGTGGGCCCGCCAAAAATCCTGGCCTTGGGGCCCGCTTCAGGATGTGGGGCCCATGATAGAATACATTTGTCAATGAACGATGATGAATTTGAAATTGTTTGTGCTAATAAACAATCACATTCATCGCATGAAAAACAAATTACTTTAAAAATGAATATAATATAAGTAGTAAAACCTTGTTTATTTAAAAAAAAAAATCATTTTTGTATTAGAACAGTGTTGACTATTTAAAAATGTGTGTATTATTTAATGAAATAAAGGGGGGGAAGCGCCAAGATTAGATATTTTTAAAGGGAGGCGTAGTATCATAAAGGTTGGAAACCACTGCATTAGAATATAAATTCAAATTCCATCAAGTACCTTCGGTCGATAGTGTTAATATTAAGAGCTACTAGAAATTTGTTGTATGTAAGTAGAATGTCCGTAGCTTAATTGGAAAAGCACATTGGCACGAGCAACGGTTACAAGTTCAAGTCCCGTCGGGTGTCGTATTTTTTAGTTGTTGTATTTCTTTTAGTTTTAGTATTTCTAGTTGGTATATATATATGCATGAGATGTTTTCAAATTATGTATGTTCAATATTATGTTATTATCTCGACACCCTGGCTTTTGTACGGTTTGTCTAAACTTCCCCACCAGATGGCGGTCACCGTTGGAAGGACGGCGTGCTGATTGCGCTGGTGCTGGGGGTGGTGGTGGGTTGCTGGTGGGCGTGCCAGCAGGGTCGGGCCTCTCGCAGGCAGCTGCACCGCATGCTCAAGGACATGGAGTCTCTCAGAAGAGCTGAACTGGCCTTGGACGACATGCAGAAGGAGCTGGAAAGGGCTAGGCTTGAGCAGGTTGGTACAACTGAACTATATTAGAAGTTGAATCACTAAACGATAACATTAATTGTAATTCTTTTTTTTTTATTCTAAAAAAAATAAGTAAGTAAGTAAGTACATATTATAATATATTCTTTTTAACACTACAACAGGCCTAGAGGTAATGACAGTAACAATCATAGCACCCACGCTTTGAGAAAATTACATATAGGTATATATATTGTGTCCTCACCTGGATCGAACCCAGAGCTCCATAAAAGGCCAGTGTCATACGCACTGCACCACCTTTTTAAACCACTTCTTTTATTCAATGAATAATACACAAGATCTGAGAATGTAACATTGTAACTATATATTGAACATATTGGAAAAGTACATTGGCGCGAATCCAGCGACTACAGTCCTGTCAGGTGTCATATTTTTTCTAAAATGGATTTTTTTATAGTGGGTATATGCATGAGATGTTTTCAAATTATGTATGTTCAATATTGTCTTTATCTTCTAAAAAATAATGCCAGCCGGAATATACTCCGTTCTCATCTAAGTACCTACTTAATGTATTATTTATATTTTATACTTAATATTTATTATCTATATTGCAATGGTTATTTGAGTTGTCACATCATTATCAATTTTATACTCTATATCAGTGGCGAAGGGTGGAGGTAGGCTGTGGAGATTCAACATAATATATAGTGCACACTAAACTTTGTCAGTTATACTTATTTGTTTTCATTAAACTAGGGATTAAACCATAATACTAGAGGTAGACTGTGGAGATCCGAAAAAAAATAATGCACACCTTGGCAGTCATACTTATTTGTTTTCATTAAACTAAGAATACAAATTGCAAATGGTTTTTAGAAGAGAGTTTTTAGAGTCCTGCCTCAACCAAACCATCATAGATAAAAAATATTTTATTGAGAAGAATTGTTTTACCTTAATATCTATTACGGTTTGCGTTAGGCAGGGTTTAATTGATTTTTAAAAACTAACCTATACCATCTGCAATTAGTATTCTTAATTCAATGAAAACAAATTAGTATGACTGACAAAGTTAAGTGTGTACTATTTATGTCGGATTTCCACAGCCTACCTCCACTCTTCGCTACTGCTATATTTCAGTGTTCCCTCTAAGCTCTGTACAAGCCTTTAAGGGAGAACAAAATGTTAAAAGGTCGCCCTAAATACCCGTTGCATTGACAAATCCTGTATGTTGGACAGAAATACGTGCAGTAAAAAGCGATTGAAGAAAAATTACCAGAGGTCATAATTTAGTTGCATATTAAAACCAGTTAAAGATGGTACGCGAGTTGGACAATGCTATGATTATATTTAGCTAATATAAATAATGAAAAACTATAACTAAATATATAATTTATTTACATTTTTTTTGTTTTTAGGAAAATGTAGCAACTGAAAAGATGAACCTTGAACGACGGCTCCAGGAAGCCGGATCTGGTATCTCGTTAACCACCTCATACTCTGACCTCGAAGTCTCACAACTCAAGGCTGAAATTGAGGTAAATGCGGCTGCACAAAGTAAAATCTACAATTATTTTTAATTCAAATTCAATGTTGTGGAGTTATAAAAAAATCAATTCATGAAATTATTGAACCACATATGGACATAGTTATGCAGAAAGTAGCCAGTCCACAAAAAATAAAAAATGAGATATGTTATAGATAAGATGCGAGAAGGTTTTCTCTACGTTATGCTGAAAATAGCCAAGCCGCAAAAAAATTATTCTTGAAATAAAATACTATTTACAATTTTACATACATTTTTAATATCATGTTGCTGCTAAAGTGCCATTATTTCAGCTCGATATTATTGTGGACTGGCTACATTCTGCATAACTAAGTTCATATGATTCTTATGAATAAATTTTGGTTAAATTTTTGCTTTAAAGGTGTACTTAAGCAAACAAAAAATAGCTAATAGAAGAAATCATGTCACACCTTTTGTAAATATAATAAAACTGTCAGAAATTGACAGCTATCATAGTATTTTTAGATTTTATTTATATACCCATACTTATCTAGCGCATGGACTGTTTTCGGAGTATGTATTGTAAAATAATGATATAAGATGACGCAGAATTACAGCAGTGTTTAACATAGAGACAACTGTCTTACGCGACCCATTGTCCAGCTAATGAAGAAAGTCAAGAAAACACATATGGAATTACATAGCCTTGTAGTGTATATCTTATTGTAATATAGTCAAATTGGTAAGTCTCGAAATCATGTTATGGAGTAATTAGAATTTGAAGTTTGACATTCTCCCTAAAATCAGGCATAATGCTAATTTCTTTGTACTAATTGTGCATGTTCTATATATTGGATGATCTTGAATTTTTTTTCTAGCATACATACATATTTATATAATATAGACACGTTAACCGTTGTTAACTCTAAATACCTAAATTATCGACTTACCAACTTTTGGCAGCAACCCCGCAATATGTACTTACATTAAGTATAGATACATACTTTAGAAGTTGATGTCTTACTTTCCATATCCGTTTTAACTATACGTGGGAGTGAGTTGTTTTGCTTTATAAACATTCATTAAAAACATAGTAAAATTATTTTATTGATTACTTAACAGTGTTTACTCAATAAATAAAAAAATTGGCATCATTTTCAATGGAACCATAACATAAATAATTATGAAAATATTTATTATGTGTTCTTTTTGCAGATTTTTTTAAAATCCAATAATAATTATCACCATAACGTCATTTCTCTTTTGAAAATTCTTTCATAAATTCTAATTGATTTAAGTTTTGTATTATTCCATTTGATTAATTTTTTGCGATTTCGGTTTCGTCTTTCGGCATGTTCAGGCAATGGCAGATACACACCAACAAAAATATTTCTATTATATATAAGAGACACCGAGGCCAAACGGCTTTTTATCCTCTTCATTTGTAGTAATCGCGTTTGTATACCTATTAACTAAGAACTCATGGCCCTTTGTTGTGGGTCTAAGGGAAGAAAGAAAAAAATAACAGAAAAATAGGGGTTATACAGTGGTTACTCCTTCGAATTAACAGAGTGGGCACTAAAATATTTTTCTTCAATTCATGCAGATGGAGAAAGAACTAGGAGGCTTTAAGAGCCAATAGTGCTTGTGGAATATTGGCGAAAATTCGGTTGTGATGGCTGGATCGTAATTCTTAAGATCTTTGATCGACTGGTTTGGGATGTCTCCTGTCATGTAGCTGTAGATTTTTTTAGATATTTTCAAGACGTGGTCGTAGATGGTTTCCACATTCAAGTCTCTATGAAGAGAGAATTATTGTTTATATAGTAATTTAATACAATATAAGAAGGTAAAAATCGTATTACCCACAAATAAAGTATCAGGTGTAAAAACAAATTTAGAATATTTTGACTATTTAAAGTGTTTGTAAAAACCCTTAGTAAAGTGGGTATCTTACATACTACTAATACATTCAGTAGGTAATCACATTAAATTATCATTACTCTTAGACAATGGAACTAGGTACCTAATGTGTTGGTAATTCAATGGAATTAGCTAATGAGAGATGTCACTAAATATAACCTACCCACTAAATGAAAAACAAATAAAACAATGGTTAGATATAATGCATAATTGGCCAACTGAAAGCATCAACTGCGTCACCATTATGTAAGCTTTTAAGAAGGTAGGAAATCAGTTAAACATAATATATGTACTGAGACTGACGGACTGAGATTTTTTCGTTTTTCTACTAGGTATATAGGTACAGTACACTCTCAGTAATTCGCCGCTCGATTATCCGATAACTACTATTATCCGCCGCTATTTTTACTAGTTGAAAGCACAAAATCAAGCTCTATAATTCGCCGGTATTCGATTGTCAAATTCAGTAGTCCGCCGCGTACAAGTATACAACGCAGATGAGACGGGTTTGTTTTGGAAACTTCTCCTACGTTCATCGCGAAGAAAGTAATGTACATGGGAGGAAAGTGTCCAAGGACCGCATCACAATATTATGCCGTGCTCCAATGCAACCGGGACACACAAAATGAAGCTTGTGGTCATAGGTAAAGCCAGGTATCCTAAGCCATTCAAGAATATCTGCCTCACTGAACAACTGGTTGTGTTGAGTGATTTACTGTTTAATATTTAGTTAATACTTGATTTTAATTATAAATAAAATGTAATTTGCTAGAACGAATTTCCCAAACCTGTTTTAATTTTTACCATATGTTGTATGTATGCACTATAATCCGCCGCTTTCACTAATTGGACACTTGTCTGGTTTTTGGGGTGGCAGATTACTGAGAGAGTACTGTTCATAAAATTATAGTTTTGTATGTAAACTCTCTGGTTAGGTTTTTAAAAATTATGTATTTTAATATAATATAATATGTACATTCTAAAACATATCGTCATTGCTCTGGCAGAAGACACTAATTCGAAAAAACGACATATTGAGTTAGTTATAACAAAATGTTCCTTATTTCAAACTTTACCGTCTGGAAACCTTCTTAATAAATAAACAGTCTTTATTTTAAAGTCATCCTTTTTACGATTACTTAATAAACTCACATGATAGACCATTTCAAACATTTCAACAACTTCAAAGTCAAATTACTCAAAACTAGTATTCTCCAGTTAGTGTGTTCTGCCAGAACAGAGACGATATAATCTGATTTACCACAGAAAGCTAAACATACAAATAGCTGCCCTGAGAATTGATGTTTCTAGACTTATCAACGTATTCACGCCATCCATGGATATATAATATGCAGTCAGAAGCGCATATGGTATAAATTAAACTGTACTTCTTTGAACAACTTCTATGGATTTAGAATGGTGTTTATTCTTTACAGTTACTGAGATCAGAACTGGTGAGGGCAGAAGGAGAACTGGAAGACAGATGCTGGGCGCCACCCGCCGGTCTTCAGTTGTGGCTTCAGCTGACGCATGAACTTGAAAACAAGTCGTACCTCAGGAAAAAGCTCAGCGCTGATCAGCAGCTACAGACAGCACGCGACGCAGTGAGTATTGTTATGCAGTCTTGGTCCATAATTATAATATTATTAAGGTTGATCTGCCTGATCGAATCACGGATCCGATACAATTCACATGTTTTTAAATGTGTGTTTGGGCCCAGTGCAGTGCATAGACCTACTATGTTGAGCAAGTAGCTTACATTCATTTCTAATAAAAAAATCTGTTTTGGTAAACCTTTTTCTAAGGCGACGACTATGATCCACATTGGATGGAAAAAAAGAAAATTTGAGACTTTATTAATTCCACATTGGTTACATGGACTTCTTTTCATTACAGAGGTATGTTGGATCGTATTCTCATATTGCTTTTATTGTAATCAACATTTGTTTGGATCCAGGCCATGAACCCAATGGATTGAGTGAATAACTAATAACCAATTTAACTATTTTTTTATTCAACGAATAATTGACAATATTTAAAATGTAACATTCCTTTTATTGAATATACATAATTTGAAAACATTTCTGAATAAATATAACCAGTAGAAAAAAAATACGTCACCCAGCAGGAATCGAACCTACGATATCTCAACACTGTCTACTTTTATGACATTACTAAGCGTTGTATATTTGTCATTTGTTTCAATTGCCTATTGTTTTTTTCTCTGGTGCTTTCTGATGGACATTGGTTGCCTTAAGCAGACCTCCATTCTCCCTGGTTCTCTCTTTCTCCAGTCGATCACTCCTAGTGCTCTCTGTTTTCTAGTCTGATGCTGTTTGGACACATGTCATGCTCATCAAATCAAAGAGCTTGGTACTGAGATGTACCAATAATAGAATACTATATATTTTGTTTTATTTTAATTTTTTTTTTCTAGTGTGAAAAGTTGCGTAAGAAGCGGTCCAGTCTTGTTGGTGCATTTGTTTCGACGCACGGAAAGTCCATCGATGACGTGGACCGGTCCATTGTGGAAGCCAGAACGGCTCTCAATGAAGTTACACAAGAACTGCAGGTCAGTATTTGATGTTTAAACATCCTTCCAACATTGATCAGCGCTTGCATTTGAAAGCCATTTTATTTTCCCCAAAATATTGTATTATTCATCTGTTCATTCATTGTTATTGATTTATTTTTGAATATAGAATTTTTTAGAAGTTGATTCAATTATTGTCCATATCTTCAATGAATCAGTTTGCCTTTAAAATTTGTTAGTATAAATATCTGTAATATTGTTTAGTTTATATCAGTTGAAAATGTCCTATTGAAGCAGACAAAACCAGTCTTGATGAGTTACCTCGCTCTTTGAGACCGTGATCGACAGGCCGAAAATTAAAAATTATAAATTATAAAAAATTTCCAGAGTTATCTCGTCCGACTTTAAACTTACTTTTACTAGCCTACTTTACTAAAAATGAAACACACAGTGATATCTGTTTGAATGATTCTGAAATACTAAGCCACGAATTTTCGGTATTACAGCGATTGTAGTAACAGCTTTGCTCTACATTCAACGTGTGTCGTTACAAATCTGCGGCCTGTCTGATACTGCCCTAGTAATATCATGAGGCATAGAAAAGGACTATGTGTAATAAGTATTACATCGTCTCTGTTCTGGCAGAACACACTAACTGGAGAATACTAGTTTTGAAAAATTTGACTTTGAAGTTGTTAAAATGTTTGAAACGGTCTATCATGTGAGTTTATTAAGTAATCGTAAAAAAGATGACTTTAAAATAAAGACTTTATTTATTAAGAAGGTTTCCAGATGGTAAAGTTTAAAATAAGGAACATTTTGGTATAACTAACTCAATATGTAATTTTTTCGAATTAGTGTTTTCTGCCAGAACAGTGACGACATAATATCATGTTTTATTTTAATTAATACAATGTATTTCCATGAAGAATTGACAATTAACACCATTATAGCAAAGTAATAATATATAACATCGTTCATCCCAAAGATCTTCAATTTTCTTCCAGATGAAGCTTTCTGTGAATATAAAAATCGCTGAAAGCAATTTCAGTTTTGATTTAAGTACCTTTTTTGGAGATCTCTGGACCGTGTTCAGTTTGTATGAAAATTAGTGATCCTAGTGGTCCTTTTTACCATCTATACAACAAAGTTTTCTTCAGCATCTTTGGTTCATTCCTTTATTGATATTGAATACTAAAAGAGAAATTTAATATGACATAAGATTTGTTTTGGAAAATCACTAGCCTTATCTCGGTTCGAACTTTATTTACTCCTGCACATCTATTCTATACACATGGCTGCTATTGGCCGCTATCGGCGGCTATCGAGGATAGTTTATCATATTTATGTATTGAGGTATTATAAATTGTTACAATAATGTTTATGTTTTAACAGCACCCCTCTTGACTGTGTTTACTTTCAGAGCGAAATAGACAGTTTTGACAGTTAATAAATAAATATGATAAACTCAATACATAAATATAATAAACTACCCTCGATAGCGGCCAATAGCAGCCTTGTATATAGAATAGATGCGCTGAGCCCTTCAATTAATGTACGTATTATCTAGGCAGCCAAATACATCAAACTATCAATATTTCGAATAATTAGAAATAGAAAAACAAAAAAAAAACAATAAAAAATCTATCAAATAACAGCATGTTATGCGAAAAAATGCTATGTTACAACATAACAGCCAAAAATACTTTTAATTTTTCTATGATTACCAATTTTATTCGACCACTCTAAAAACCAACTGTAGTAATACTGAAAGTTCATATCACTTTCTCTAGTTATAGTCCAAACTCTGTGTATAAAGCCTTTTATGCAATGTTGTATGTATTAAAATTAATATTATTTCAGGAGCGTGTTCATCGATGGAAACAAATGGAATTGCTGTGCGGCTTCAACATTATCAACAACAATGGACTGCAGTATTTGGAGACAGCGCTGTACAGAAACGTTAACGGCAGACCGAACCGATGTGAGCCCTTGTTGATATTAAAACGTATTAGTTTCTTCTAGCGACAATCTGTGTGGCACAAAAATTAATGAATTATTCACTACTCTGTCACAGTTAATTAATTATTATTCTTCTCCCAAACTGACGGCTGTCAAACGGTTGGTCAAAATAGCACCGCTACACTACTGATGAATTTTCTTATTGGTGGTGGTAATATACCTATCTTTTTGACAGTTGTGACTTGGTTAGATAATGAAATCGATGACACTTATAGTAAAGTTAGATGTGGGGAGATGAATGAAGATTTTTATACAATTCTTTTATTGCATATGATTTTTAAGAGATAAACGATTGTTTCCCTTTTCTATATGTTTGGTTTCTTCTATTTATTATATCTATTAGACTGCATTGTTATAATATAGTGTTTTACTCTTAATTTATATAAACCAATTTTATTTAACACTCCTTTTAGTCATTATAATGTACTTGTAGTTTCGTGAATTATAAGTAAGAAATAATGAAAACAGCTTTTTGTATTAGCAGCAATAATGGATTATGTATTTATAGGAGACTGTATTTTGGCTTGAATATTGACAAATTTATAAACAACTTATAACTGACATTGGCGAAGGTTGAAAGTTGCCTGTGGAGATCCGATACAAATAGTGCACCGTAAACTTTGTCAGACATACTTATTTGTTTTCATCACAATCACTGCTGAAGTTTTAATTACATTTTATTTACCACATTTAAATAACACGTTAATTATATCGAATGGCCAACTGCTCCAAACCGCGCCAGTCGCGGTGTTAGCACTAAATGAGTTAACTAAGAATACAATTTGCAGATGATTGGTTTTTAAAATTCAATTAAACCCTGCTAAAAGTAAACCATAATAGATATTAGATAAAAAATATTCTTCTAGCTATAAAATGTTGTAACATTATGCCATTAAATCATACATAATTTTAGATATTTTATATAGAGTAGAATATTTTTTATCATTTATGGTTTGGTTAGGCAGAGTTTAATTGAATTATTAAAACTAACCAACACCATCGTCCATTTGTATTCTGGAGGAGCATGGAGCAATTATCAAGAAGTGTCTGAATTGTACAGTATACGTTGAATAATTATAAATGAGTTATTTTTATTAGATGTATTAACAGGTCTATAATCTGGGTCCAAACACACATTGAAAAACATGTAAATTTGCCAGATCCGGGATTAGAATCCGGGACCCATGACATTATAGGCCTGACGCGTAACCGCTCAGCCATTGTGGGTAGTTAATATAAACTTTAAATAATTTAATGATTACGTTATCACACTGCTTCGAATACAATTGAATAACGGATAAAGTATTCCGAGTAAATATATATTTACCATTCAATTGGCAACACGGTTTTAGCGCCCGCCACTCATTTCTTATATTGGTCTATGGATCACTTCATGGTTGTTATGATAGTTGGGCGACGGAGAAACTGACAATCATGACAACAATGCTTTTCTAATGTATTATTATGTATCCCAAACAACCTTTTACGTGAAATCTTATTGGATCATTTGCGAATTATCCTTAGTGTCTTTGATTCGGCCATCCTGTTTACTATACATCCCTTATAATAAATTTAGGTAATATTTTGCAATGTGGCCTACTTGAATGCAGAATGCTTCTAGTTGCATATTATCTTAATGCCAGATGAAGCTGTGACTTTGGGGCCTTACGTAATTCCATCTTATCCATGATAAATATTGCTTGTTTATGTCATATATTGGTGAATCTCCTAAAGCCAATCGAAATACGAGAGCATTCCATCTAGAGTATAGATCCAAATCCATGATGTATCTGTTTTGTAAACGTGTGATTACTGTTTTTTAAGTTTGTAAAGAGCCGGTTGCTGCCAAAAGTTGGTAAGTCGATAATTTAGGTATTTAAAGTTAACGGATTATGTGTCTATATATATATAAATATGTATTCTAGAAAAAAAAATACATAATCATCCGATATATAGAACATGCACATAAAGCACAAAGAAATTAGCATTATGCCTGGAGAGGGCATATCAATGATTTCGAGACTAACACAACTTTTCGCAGTAACCTCACGAAAGACTCTCAATTTTTGCAGCAAACACGAGTAATGAATTCATGGTGTGGCAATTTTTGATGACACTGCTCTCACTTATCTGTCAGTGGCTGGAAAGGAGGCAGCCATTTGCTTTTTGCTCATGGACACATCGCATTACACAGTGACGTTTACATTTTTTATAATACTCGCTAATAGGCGGATAACCACTATGTAGCTTCAATGAGATTGCGATATTTCATACATACTGCTCTAAGTTCAATAAAAACCAATAAGTATGTCTGACAAAGTTTAGTGTGCACTATTAATCTCCACGGCCTACCTCCACCCTTCGCTACTGATGACTATGTAGTGTTGTCAACTATTACCGTTTACCTGTCTTATTGTTTGCTCTATCTTTGCTGCTAGGCGGTTCCGATTCCATTGTAATTGAAACCTTGGCCTCGCTTCAGTATAAATACGAAATGCAGTCTTTCTATTATTACTAGATCAATTGTCTGCATAGTTATGAGTTCATTTTACACAGAAGAATGTTATCATCAGCACTGCCACTGTACCAACTATATATTATATTGTAGATCTGTGCCTCTTTCCATGTAGTCAAACGACGTCAGCTTAGGTTTTCCCATCCTTCCTTTCACTCCTCGTCTAATGAAGATGAGCTTGTGGCAATCAAGTGTCTAACGTCTGTCCAAAATAATATATATCGTGAGACAACATTCTGAAACTATTCTGATTATTTATAAAACTTTCTGACAACACTAACATTCAGGACAATATTTTAATATCTTTTCCAAATTATGTTTTTTTTTAAATTAAAAATTATAAATTTTACAAATTACAAATATTGTAGTCATTTCTTAATGGTATTTGAAGTACTCAGGTAGCGTAGTTATTAGGAATAATTGATTAAGAGCACTCACCCGTAAAGTAAAAGACGCGTGTTTGAAACCACTCAAAAAAAAAACTTAAATTTTCCTAATAGGTGTGTTTCTGTGGCTTTTCAAAATGATATAATATTTTTGATATTAAGTTAAGTACCTGCGACATAAATCCCCCGACTATTAAGAAGATATTTAAATAAGTTATAGATGTAGGTTTTTGGTGTAAAGGAGATGTACAGCCTGAGTGTCCTTAAATATCCTGTACGACTCTTATAGTCAGGGCGTGTGCAATAAAGAGATGTGTGGTTTGTTTGCAGTGCGGATTAGCAGCTCTCAGGATGATCTGGACATGGAGGAATCGTCTTCGATGTACGGGGGTCCTCCTGCGGGCGGGGCAGCAGGTAAGGCCACGCTCTCCACTGAAACCGCCACCACACCCTCCTCTGACCACTTACACGTCGATTAAGCTGTATATTATAATACTGCCTAAGCATTTCCCTCGCTCTATCGATAGTTTTGCAAGTGACTGATATAATAGATTCGTTGTATGCACCATGACGGAAAGGTCCAACCGGTGAGCTTAAAATCCTGCTTTGCTATAAAGAATGGAACCAAAGACTTTGACACCTTATTCTATAGAGAGGTATATGAAAGTGAAGCTGTGGAAAGGTTACTACAGCATTAGCTGCATTCGTCTTGCATTGGAAATTCATTTGTAGTCAAAAGAAAAGGTATTTTTTGACATCTCTACAATCTATGTTTTAGTGCAAAGATATTGTATGTCCAGTTTTTGTCGAAATTGAGTTAACACATTCGCAGATACATGTTAACTAATACATGCAGTGATAATTACATTGAAATCATTGTATGAATGTTTTACTTACTTTTTTTTAACTTTTCGATTTAGATACATATATAGAAATAAAGTCTTAAGATACGTCATTATCTAATGGAAATATGTGTGCACTGTGACACTAGTAGACAGGAAATATATTGTTTTAATCCAAAATACAACTTTTATAAACATTGTGTCGTATTCCGTTCCACAGTAGAGGACGCCGTGTCCGCGAACGTGTTAACATACACAAAATGTTCATCTGCATCATATCTTTATGCTGTAATAATCTTATACCTCCAAATAGGATATTTGAGAAGATACAGTATCATTCAAATACACAATATGTCCCTTTCTCATGCATCTCAAATTTTAAACTTCGATTTTCTCAAAACATACTAAACTGGACATACTATATCTTTGCACTAAACCATCGAATGTCATACATTTTTCCTCTTAGATATATTTGCAGTACGGTACTAAGATGCCATGTATTTGTGCTACAAGCGTAAAAGAAGTTTTTTTATAGAATGAACGATCGATATTTGTAAGATGATCGATCGCAAATAACCACTATCGAGTGATGTAATACAAAAAAATCATTTGAATCCCTTTGGCTGAATATAGTCTAAACTCTTCGAGTGGATGCTAATGCTGTGTCTATCCACCGTTCATTTACAGATCCTGTGATAAGAATCACCCATTATAATTGGATCGATGAAGTCATAAAGTCATTTGGTATCAAGACAAACTTATAATTTATTTTTAGATAAAGAAATTTGGGCAGCTAAATTGTACCTATATTATGATTTTGCGGTATGACTTCTCTTCAATATATTCTACTTAATTATCTTGTCTATACAGTTGAGTATGATTACAAGCTCATCGGATTTGGGATTTTTCCCAGATGCCATAGAAATCTTTTAACAATTAAACCATAATTCCCCATACAATACCTTATCTTTTGCATTCCATTATGCGACTAAGAAAAACATTCCCGGTAGAATTGTGAATTGCAGATACATTTATTATGTTTTAATGAATGCTCGTTTTCCTGTTTTGTCGAAACATATGATAAATTTAAACATCCATTCTATTCTCGCAAATGTTATATTACATTGCTTGGTTTCTGCACATCAGCCAATCAATAGATTACTGCAAACATCTGAAAAAAAATCGTAGCTATGTTTAGTCGGGTGTTTCCTGCATTGGGGACCGGGCGATCTATTGTAACATTCAAAGACATTATTTTATAGCTTTCATTTTTTTTTATAAAAATCTTGTGTCTTGCACAATGAATTTTTTATAACAGTCACTACTCGTCCATTGTTATATTAAATAAATATGCTGCTATATTTTGGCAAATTCCTCTAGAATCTAGAGCTAATTTATCAATCATTGCCATATTGTCAAAAAAAATTATACCAGTGCCTTAAATTTTTAACATGGAACGATCTTTAAATATTAGCTCTCTTTTTTTACATATACGACAGTGTGGCAATGATTTGCTTGTGCCCCTTTTTTAGTTTTAAGTTTGTTTTATTTTTTTATTCTGAAAATTTAAAGATATCTTTACACAATCGCCATATAGGAGCTTATTTATAATATTCTGCAGAACAAAAGGTGATTGTTTCATAGATAATTGTATCTATTGAAATTATTGTTTGTGGTTTTTTATTTTGATATTTTATTCTCTATTTATACTGATGCTAATGAATCTTTTTCCTCTGTTGAATATTATTATCTCATGTTATAGAATCTGTATTTTTTTTAAATATTTGTTTATGTATTTGAATTTTTCTATTATTTATATTATACTATTAAATATTTTCTCTCTCTCTTCAAGCGTTATAATACTATTATTCAAATTATATTATTATTCAAATAATCAACAATTCTTTTTGTTTTGTTTTGTACTTATAGCTAAAAGACTATTTTTTCTAAGGACATAATTTAGAATCGATTCCCATTTCTTAATTAGATAAATCTTTATTTAAATAGATAATAATTATAATATAAATTTTATTTATTACAATTTTCCCAAAGCTGATGAAATGCATAGTGATAAAATATCACTTTTAATTAGATAGTATCAATTTAATATATAATTAGCGTAGGTAAATTCAACTAAAATATTTATTATTGTGTATATAATATAATATTATAATCATGAAATACCATTCACTGTCATACATTGAGCTTCTGCTTGTCACGAGCCGAACCTTTTAGCGTAATATTTGCGAGAATGGATCAAACGCTTAAAACTCCATATTGTTCATACTCGCCACATTTGATTCGTTCCGCTCATGTCCAACCGGAGCTTTATATGATGCATTAAACTTCTTTCGTGTAGGGTCAATATTTATGGAAGACATTCTTTTCCTATGAATTACTTTAGTTAGCAATACAAATCTATTTCCTTACTGTTCGATATTCCTTCTGTTTATCATAATAATAGTGAAACCATAAGCTAAACTACGTTTTGTATAAGTCTAAGGGTCTTATGCATAGTAATACTTATTTAAATAAGTGGGCTTATGCGTTAGTCAGCCTGGTGGGAAAATTGAAACTGAAGTGACAGCTACAGCTGAAATCGAGTAAATTATATAGTTTCGGGTAAATCAAGATTGTATCAGATACGAAATTACCTTCGCAAACACCAACCAAAAAGGAATGAATAATTTGCATGCAATTGCGGATATTGCAAACCTTGTAGATTTCGCAGATTAATCGATAATATTATTAATGACCACGGAGATCATGTTGCCATTTCAATAATAAATAAAAAAAAATATGTTAGGCATATTTTATCCGCAGTGTGTGCATTTATTCAATTACGCATTGATTAAGTAACCATTAAATTATTGAAAGTTTATATTGACTATTAATTTATATTTATTCAATTTATATTGTGCAGTTTCATAATCAAAATAATTTGATGTTATTGATAACACTTCTGATTGCTCCTCATAGGGGTCGTAATAAGTAAATTTTACACAACGTCGATATTCTATGCATCAGGCCCTTACAATTTAAAAAAACATAGACTTGATTATTCAGGAATACAATAATATATACAATAAGACGCTTTCTTAGTCTTTCAAGTCATAAACATAGAAAGTAACACGCGTCTTGTAATTTATGAAATATAGTTTTTTTCTTAAATGCGTAACTTTTAATTTGATTAAATTATGTAAATGGCCTTAAATTATTGTTCATCTATTAAATACTAGATTATTGTTTATGATCAAATCGAATCTATGTTTTTATTGTTAATTTTAATTAGGTAGAATTTCTATGTTACTAAGACAATATTATGAATATGATTAAGTGCGGGACCAAGAACAATTTGTGTCATGTATTCGAATTATTTGTTTTGCCAATGCATATGACAGTTTTTATGGGTAAATATTCAACTCAGTAATGTAATTTTTTAGTGATATTGATGGTTATCTGAAACCTTTTGAAAACTCTCGTATGATTTGGCAAATAGCATGATTGCATTAATATTATTAAGATGTTAATGGTTAAATTTAAATTACAATTCTCGTAATACTGCCCTACTAAGTGCAGATGGGGTATCTGCATGTCAAACAAAACAGATCTTGGGTCTTTTGCATGTAGTTATGGGAATAAAAGTATACCGTAAAATCTTTTTCATCAATAAAGGGAAATTACTGAAGATATGCAGATGCTAATCTGTATTTATTAGGGCAGAATACCAACATATATTTTACTTTTTGTCTCTGGTTGCAATAACAAGAGTCTTCCTATTTGAAATATATATTTTTTAAAGATTTGTGACTATTCAACCACATTTTTTTCAAATAAATGAATACTATATAGATGTCATTCAATATCCCTTAAATATTAACTAATTTATAAGATTACTTTTTACTGTTTTTTTTTTTTAAATATTTTTGCTGTTGTAAAATTAGTAGTACATAAGCATACTTAATTTTTGTGCAGTGAATTTGTTGCTGCTTCAAAGCAAAATCATAGTCATTGTATTTTAGCACTGTCTTTTTTTCTATACCTGCATTTATTTGGTTGGGTTTTTTGTATACATACTATTATTTATTTACTAATTTAATAAATTAAATTGACGAGTGCCAAAAGAGAGGTCGGTTTGCAGTAAAGCTTTCTGGGGGAATGGATGCATTTCGTCAACTTCTTTACATACTATATTTATTTCCTCTTAGTGTACTGTCAGTGAATCGAAATATTACAAACTTATACATTTTTTTAGATATTGTTAACTAATTTTTGTCTATTGACTAAATTAACTTTATCAGTATTTCCTTCCTGTAGCATACTACTCCGTAGTTATAAAAATAAATGACTTTTCGGGCGTAGATACTACTTTATACTCTATTAGCAGTATTCAATTGGAAAACATCAACCCTTCTATAAGTTTTATTTCGCCGGATACTTAATTTTGTTAATCCGTCATCTGTTTGATTGATTCTTTGTGTATAACAATAATTATATTAGTATTTTTTTCATCTCCAAGATTCGCATGTTCTTACACGATAAATAATATCAATATTATAATATAATTTCTGGATATTTATGCAAAATATATTATGGAGCTTTTAAAATGTATTACACATTATTCATGAATATAATGAAGTTAGTGAAATATACCGATCATCATTCTGCAATCTTGGAATATTCTTATGAAACATTCACATTTACACATTGGTTTTTGTACATATTCCTATTTGTGCTAATGTCATCAATCATGTTCTCTCTCTTTCCATTTTTTATTTTCTAACGCTATTCTGACATACAGTTTTTAAATTTTGCACCATACAAAATGGCGTGCAATCATTCAAACCTTCCTAGGAAGTTTTATTTCAATCCGGGATGTGTTTTTATTTGCCTCCCCGATTTGTTCCCCATTTCCTGTGTTATGATTTATTATGGTGAATAGAACAGTTATGCAATTTTATATGTATCACAAATTATTCCAATATATAATAAAAATCCTGATATCGTGTACCTATTATGAGTATAATATCCTAAAATAATAATTAATCATTAATTTAATACTAATACTTACCGAAAACCATAGTTTTTAATGGCACAATATAAATCTAGACAATTTTATTTCATTGATAGATTGATGTGATACATTTTTTTTGTTAAACTGTTCTATTGTTCACTTCAAAATGCTCAGATATTTCCATCACAATAGTAGACACAAAAATCTTTTATCAATGTTAATATACTATCAAACTTCAAAAAGTTTGCTGCACTTTAGTGAGCATGTACCACAAAAAGAAATATCTCTTCATAACCTCTGTTTTATTACTGATGATGGTGATCACTGAAAACACAGCCATTGCCAACAATCTCCATTAAAACATTGATATATACCTCTATTCTAATAATACTTATTCAAATACCACCAACACTATAAAAATATAGATAGATGTGCTGCCAGTAAATAAAATTAGTTACCCAATCACTTATTCTAATCTATGGTCTCTTAAAATGTCAAATTTTGTTATTAATTGAAGCTGGCAACATTATCTAACTTTAACTGACCACAAAATATAAAAATATACAGAGCGGGACTTTCAAGACACAGATTATCAAAAGATTTAAAAACATCATTGAATGCGGAGGGTTATTAAGTCGGTAGGTATTCAGCACAATGAATGCTTACGACTGCTGAAAATTGTATCATGGAATTGACATTGCTTGACAATATTTTTATATTTACATACATTTTTGGGAGTAAGCTTTTTTCTTTTTTGAAACATGTCTGCACAACAGTGTTTAATTTTAAATGCTCAAAGTTACATAGATCAATATATTTTACTTAGTTAATTTGACGGCTTTCCTGATGGATAAAATTCTTTTTATAACTTTTTTGCTTGGCCTGTGGACCCTTAACATAGTCCATATTTTCTGGTGTTCGGATAAGTATATCATATTGCATTGGTCGATTTGTATAGAAACCAGCTTAAAAACTATTTTATAGCATTTTTTCGGTTAAAAATCAATTCAATAAAGTAACTTTAATTTAAATTCATTTTTTACGGACTCCAAATTAACTAAATACATTTTGTTAATAATTGTTAAGTAGAATTAACATAAGTATGCAGTTAAAAGAATTAACAATGCAGTTCTACCACGTAAACGCCACTTCAATGAATAATGATTGCATATAAAACAGGAGTATTTTTAGAAAGGGCTACTAAGAGCTAGCTAAAAGCTGTTACTAAACACCACAGAATCAATGTCAAATCATGCAAAAATATCATTGAGATACCTTTAAGGAGTTTAAAAGCAAACAGATCTATACCTATCTAGACCAAGTCTAAAAATAGTGATATATTATCTATGATTAAATAAATTACCTATCGACTTTCCATTGAGATTGGTAGACCACTCTACATATTTTTATATTCCGTGGTTATTAACAGTACTCGTGATATGCCTCCCCCCGAATAAAATTGTATATGCGTTACTTTATTAAAATATTTGGTTGTTTTCCCGCTTCTCTGTTGTCCATCGATCGACAGCTTGCCTGTCGAGAAGGTCCACCTTTGACTCAGGTAAGGACCCCATTTACTCGCTCCTACCATTCTGTAAGTACCAAAAAGTGTGAAATTAAAATTGTTGCATTATTTTTGTGGCTTGATATTGCTTTAGTATCCGTGTCTGCTTTCAATCGCTGGCTTATGGTGATAGTACATATTATATCCTCATTGTTTCAATAAAATCACCCATGACGATTTAAATAAATGTTTATGGTAACACTACGTAATTTTGATGCCATAAATAAAATCATTCTGTGATTGTAGTAATGAATTAATAAATCAATTATTTATACATTTAATATTATTAATCATTTACTTTAGTAACGGGTTGACTTGATGGTGTCAGAATCATATAGTATGGTAAAGGTCTTCATACTCAAATGGTGTCTGTGTAGGTACCTACATAATAATATTGAATGTATGTTATTGAGATACTGCTTCGAAAATGGATTTATGGTATGTTTCAACATTATTTTTCTTTGACATTTGTTATTGAAAAATTATGTATTTTTCTATATTTACCTCAAAAGAAATGCTCTAATAACATGAGTAGAATCGGCAACGCATGTCAATTGTTGTGAGTAAAGCTGTGATATTATGATGCACGTCGCGTACTGTCACGGCGACAAATTTAGTCTATGGTTTCGTTATTTTGCAGAATATTTTGAACGATCACCATCTCTGTAAATTCAATGATGGAGAGTGCCAACTCTAATGTTTTAGTTAAAATTACTTGCAATATTACATCCATAGATAATATTTTGAACAGAACCCAACCTGCAGACCATAGATAATAGACAACATTCTTATGGAAAATTTGTAGTGCCAACCACTAAAAACAAAAAACATGCAATTTTGACATGAGTCGAAAATGTGTAGGCATGTAGAAAAAAGATAGATAAAAAAAGTTCATTGAGTCATGCGGGTGTCGATGCAGTGCGGTATGCATGAGGTGACCTCATTGTTGTTCTGGTGATTTCAGCAGATTTTGCTACCTGACAATATTCGTTGAAAGGTTCAAAATGTGCTACGTTTTACACTCTAAGAAAAACGACATTATACATGTTTTCCCGTAGCGGCAGCTTACTGTTACTTCACATGATAGTGCACGACGTGCATCGTAATATAATCACAGGTTAATCGTCAACCTTAAATAACAATTATACGTAACAATTTGATTGTATCGGCGTTTATTTTGATTTGTTCATAAAATGTTTAGTTATTGTCAACAAACAATCTTTTTCTATATTTTCTTACTGCAATTGTCACTGCAAACTATTGGAGATTCGAACAAGTTACAAGTCGCCGAGTTGCCGTTTGTATTTACTAACATATTTTTTTGTTTTCTATTATTATTGTCTGTTTAAATAATGAATAGTCAGGAGACTATCATTATAAAACCAAACGTCAAACTGACAGCACTAATAATGGATGCAGCAAGTAACATTTCTCGATTCGACCAGACGGTTAACGTGAGTCTTCGAGTCTAGTCATGTATTGTGCTTTACATACTGATGATTGAATTGAAATGCATAGTGTGCCCATACTCGAAGGAAGCAGTTTCATGTTCAAAGTTCAAAGGAAGCAGTTTCATGTTACTTGAAATTTTAATTCTATTTGATGAAATTGTATTTATGCATGGAATAAAAGAAAAAGGTACATACAGGTTAACAATATAAACTATGACACCATATAATTAGGTTTAATTAAATGACATATAAACTGAGACATGGTTGATTTTATCGATTTAATAGGGATATTAATATTTCTTCAATGTTTCCATTATTATCTTGTACTCTAACAATTTGTTTTTAATTTTTGCTTCTGAAAATATTTTGTTTGTGTCGTGTCAAAATAACATTGTGCGGCTGTTCTGAGTGTCTATTGAAAGAGCAATTGCATTTTTGTAAAATGTCATTCGATTACTTGTGCATTATAAAAAGAACAAGAAAAAATATCAGTGCATTGGAACATATTATTTAAATATTTAACTAAGAAAATACGATGCAGAGACTTGACTTTTACTATTATTATGTATTATCATCACTACATATTTACAACCAAAAAATTCATAATGATGTTGTAACCAGAGCTGTTAACAGAACCGGAACCAAACACCAGAAAACCATTAAAGTATTGATGTTCCAACAGTTCTAAAAATATATTCTTTTCAACAATGAATCATTAAATAAGTCAAATATAATATGTAGTTTTTCCTGAAAAGCGGTTAGCCGGAATGGACAGTATAAATAAAATGAAAGTTAATATAGTTCTTATAGACCAACTTCTATATGAAGTCTTCTACGTCACAGTGTTGCATACGCTGACACTGTTACGCAGAGGTGAAGGGTGAAGGTAGGCTGTGGAGAATACAAATTTATCGCAAATGGTTTTTAAAATTTGATTAAACCCTGCCTAAATCAAACCATAACGGATAAAAAATATTTTCGATCTATAAAATATGTTTAATTATGTATGATTTAATGGCATAATTTTAGATATTTTTTATAGAAGGAAGAATAATATTTATCTAATATCCATTAAGATTTGCCTTGGGCAGGGTTTGATTGCGTTTTAAAAGCTAGCCAATATCCATCTTCAATTTGTGTTCTTTGTTCAATCAAAATAATAAAGTATGACTGACAAAGTTTAGTGTGCACTATTTATGTCAGATCTCCACAGCCTATATCCACCCTTCGTCAATGATGCATAGTGTCCATCGGTGCCATTGGTGAGTGTGTATAGTGTCAAACGGAATAGCATAAAACTTAAATTAATTAGACTTTAAATTCATACACACCATGTGTCGATAGTATAATTTTTTTAAATAAATATTCGATTGATTAGTAGCCAAGTTTACAAAAATTTATGGTCTTTGAAAAGGCACACAAATTTTCATGTGTGAAGCCGATGGAGTAGGATTAGATTTTTTTTAAAACTAGAGCCAAGCCTTTTTTAGAATTTTTGTTAGAATAATACCATTGGAACCGAACATTTTAAAAATTTTGAAATTTGACAGCTCTGATTGCAATAGATCCTTGGTTTTAGTACATAATTGTTTGAAGAACTTTTTAAAAGGACGAATTGAAATCCCTCGACCAAACCTTTCATGTTCAAAATAACACTGTGAAAGTCCTAGAAAAATTGGTGATACACTGGGATTTGAATATTATCTTTTCCTGTGGATTGTAGACGTTGTATGTATGATTAAAATTTAATAGAATGTTCTGGGCTGCATGTGTTTTAAGCCTCAATGACATCGAGCTACTTTACAAGCTCCTTGTTGGCGAATTTACAATCTGCTTGTAAACTCGCCCACTGTCATCATCGAACAAGCTAACAAGCAGATTGTAAACAATCTACCTAGAAAAGTTGAAAGCCAGTCAACTTTACATGCTACACGCTGGCGTGTGGGCCTACTGCGTCTGCGCAGTAGAGCGATGGTAGCGACCTCCCGGTAAAAAAACGAACTACTCAATATGTCTTGTCAAAATAGTACCAAAAATGACAGTTTCAACGCGCTAGCTTGTAGGCTTCTGAGCGAGTAGAAAGTTTTGTGTGTCATCATCACAATCGCACTAGCTGACTCGCCCGCTTTTAAATTCGCCAACAAGCAGCTTGTAAAGTAGCTCAATGTCATTGAGGCTTTAGGCATTATTTACATTGTGATAATTGATTAGATATAGGTTTAAAATTGTCAAATATGACGATGTAATATTTATATAATTTTCCGTGATCAAGTTTATTTTATTGTTTTTAAAAAGCTGTAACCTTTCTGTTTTCACACATATTTAAAAATAATTAATGCTCAAATGTAGCTATTTATTTTATCAAAAAGTCACTTTGCGATTTATAATAGCAGACTTTTTCAAATTAAAATGAATCCATAACACACAAAATCAATGTAACCTAAAATATTTTAGCGTGCAAATATTTAGAAATCATGTCTCCTTATGCTAATAATAATGATGTGCACCAGGTTCATTGTTAAGTTATATGGATTAAATATGAAAAATATATCCAAGAATTTATTAAAACATAATCTTTGAACATTGTACATTCATTCCCAGTGCTTAAAAATAATGAAACAATTCACATAACCTATAATTACACAAACTGAAACAAAAGACTATTCATTTGAGTTACGGTGTGATGAATACATAAATTACCTGCAAAATATGAAGAGTCCAGCCATATTGGAATAGACATCACACTAATGGAGTATGGAGGATCTAAGACGTAAAAGTGTTTCTTTATTTTCCACCGCTGCAGGCTGTGAAATGGTGATAGAGATAAAGGCAAGCGGTCTTTAAATGCCATATGGAAGACCAGAAACTCTGCAACACTAAATTGATATCTTATGAGTAGCATCGAACCGTTGTAACAAAGAATGCTGATATAATTTCTGTCTTTTCTGATATTTTATTTAGTCGTGTTCATTACTGACATTTTTATAATAAAGGTACATGCTCGATACGTATGAAAACTTTCAATTCATTAAATAAAACTAAATGATATAAGCTCGGTTGACAGTAGTTCCGCAAATCTGCAGTCGGTGTAATCGGTAACCTGTGGAAATGGGTAAGACATTGGCTAAATTCAATTCGTCTCCGCTCCACCCAGTGTGGCTTGAGTTTACATGCTCAGATAACTAACGCAAGTCTGTACTGTTCCAACTAATTTCAGCAAATTGTATACATAATGGAAACCTGCAGCTTGTGGAAGCTTAAAAGTTTAGCTTGTGCTTGTTTTGATCTGAGGTTAGTGCGAATAAATGGTCTTCAATCTTAGTGAATGTGTAATTCCTTAAAGTTGTCAAACATTCATATCTCTAGTTTCAAGATAAAAATCTAGTTTAAACTTTCTTCATAAATAAATCAATACACATTATATTTAAATTATTTTAAAATGAGCCTCAACATTAATTTTCCTTAAGATATTTTTGGATAAAGCAATACTATAGTTCGACATAACCCTTGCCATCACAAAATCAGAGTCCTTGTGATAAATACCTTAGAAGCGTGAGGGTTGACACTATTTTATCCCGACCCCCATTTGACAGCCCAATTCAATGCAATTATAATGTTAATTATAATCATAAGTCTACTGATCATTTAATCATTTCCATTCAATTGGAGAGTAAACTTTAAAGAGTGCAGCTATTTAAATGCAAAATCTGGAACATAATCTGCAAATGAGATTCTGGTGGAAAGAAATGAAGGATATTGATAGTGAAGAAGTTTAACAAACTGTGAACAGTGTACAGAAAACAAAACATAATAACATTACTAGACTGCGGCTTCTATATCTAGACATACACATCACCACGGTTGTTTCTGGAGCTAAAACTTTTGCAATATCGCCAGCATGCAAAAATCTCATGGCGTAATACTTAAATCGCAAACATGACGTAGATGTCAATATATAGAAGGCGAACTATACCATATACCCACTGACGCAGATGACAATAATAGCAATTGAATATCACTTACCATTGGGAAAAAAAGACAACAGAAAAATGGCTCCTCCCAAACTGAATATCTGTGTAAACAGAAATTTGTGCAAATTATCTGAGCATGTTTATGCGCCATAATATTTTTTTTATTTATTATTATTATTTTATTATCATTAAAACACAAAAATTATTTGAACCATTGATGATTCATAAGAATGGAAAATTTTTGTGTTGCAAACTTTAAAATGCTTTTTTGCTATGCATGCATTTAGCCACATTTTAATTTGGATGAATTTAGTTTTATACAGATTTGATATTTTTTCAAGTGTTTATAGATAGATGTAAAAGCTAAAATAATATGTTTTAATTACGTTAAGATAAAATGTAATAAATAATAAATGTAAGTATCCAAGAAAAACAAACTTCAAAAGAATTTTTGTTCAATTACCAAAATATATGTCCAGGACAGTACTTGGGAAGTTGCATAGGTTATAAATATTGTAATAGTGGCTGTTAATAATTTATTTCTTACGCTTTCCTCCATCAGCTTAGGTTTAATAACCGTACGGTATATATAACAAACCCTTCATTCAATTTAATCGAATGGCAAACATATTATTAAAAGCAAAATTATTTGTCTAAATTAACTGTCCATGACACATCAGCCTAACCTGAAATGGTTTGGGGAATCGTATTAATAACCGTTGGGTATACTTGTATATGTTTTTAAATTGTGTTTGTCAATCTTTTTGCACACAGGCGTTGATTCGTTAGGAGCTGCTTGGAAAGAGGACTCTTCGGGAAGCGAGGAACTGGATCCACCAGAAGGAAAACATTATCCGATGGATCTTCGATTAGCTGAAGCTAGGTTTGCTATGCTATTTTGTTTATGGCTTTACATGTCTGTGCGGGGTAATCATATGACATTACACATTTATTTACAAATGTGTATGTGATCGGGCTACAGTGATGAAGACTACCCATTCTAGGGAGGTAAACGAGACGAGAGTTGTTGTGTTTATGGGGACAGTGTCCCGTTGATTGCGGGGAATACATTTTGGACACGGTCATGATAAGCAATATTTCACGATTAACGAGGATTTAGAAAATAAAACATTTTCAAATATAACACTTTTATAAACTGAACAAAATTAATAATAAAATAAACGTCTTACATAAAATAAAAGTAATATAACTTTCCAATAAACTAAAAAAAATCGGTGTGTGTACTTATGTACGCGCGTTAGAAGTTATACTTCTTTGGCATAACAAAACAAAAGCAAAACTTGTGATAACCTAGATTCTTCGACTACCTCTTAATTATCTTGTTAAATTACACACTTAAGAAAAAGGACCGCTTATTGGAACGCCGTTGGTTTATTTCTATACACTTTAACTTATATTACTAAATTATATAATTATTTATCGTTGTTTTTATTTTTAAAGTAACAACTGGCACTATGACGTTAAATAGTTTGTTTACGTAAGGAATTGCAAATGGCCGACAATAATAAATTCGCTGCCTAGGCAACAGAACAATTCTAAACTATAGTATTATACTGTATAATCGTCACGATTGCAGTATTATACTGTGGCGTAAAGGTAAGTGTGTTCGGCTGATAACCGAACAATCGGTGGTTCGAATCCTATCGAGTGCGTTTATTTTTGTGTGAAAAAATTAATTATGTGTTACATGTCACACGCCAAAAATACACTCTGATCTGATTTTCCAAACGTGCCTAAAGAAGTATAACTTCAAAAACGACATTCATTTTGTTCGGCATTTCAAAAAAGAATCTACATAGACCCTGATTGGCCTGTCTGCACTTGTTATGTAAAATTGGTCGATAACTGTCAAATAATCTGATTGTATGCGCGTGATTCTACTTATTCAGGGTTTGCAATACCGGTATTTCAAAACCGGTATCCCAGTATATTCTGAAATACCAGTTTTAAAAATTAGACAATACCAACATATTCGGTATTGAAAATGGAAACAAAATGTATTGATTAACATAAAATGAATACGTGTATTAATTAGGGCGCTAAGTACCAAAAAAATAAAAACTGACATTTTTATAGAAAAATGTTCTACATACCAACGCCAATAACTTCAACTATAGTCTAAGTGCCTCAAGCAAGTCAAAAAAATTCAGCAAAATAATTAAACCTGTCGACGTTGTAAGTCCGTTGGCGTGTTTTATTTATAATGGTGTAAGTAGCACTGCAGTGGTCAACGGCATTAAATATAAAATAGCTGACGATGGTGTGTTGACACTTGCGAGTTCTTAATACCTAAAATTATAGAAGCGGCCGTGATTGCTTCACACTGTAAAACTACATTTTTCAAAAGGTCAGCTTTATGAAATTTTACTGCAATGACTCGGTATTTTGTAACTACAGGCAATACTACTTTTTGGTACTTAGAGCCTTATTTAATACACGTATTCAAATGGACTTGACATTTTTTTGTCAGATTACACTATGTCTGGTTTACTTCCATTGCCCTTCAACGTCCTGATAAGTGACCAGCAATGACACATGCATATCTGTGAAATACATTATTGTACTGGTATTTCCCTAAATTTAAATTTATCAAAATGTTTTCACCAGTCGCTTGCGGGGTTTAGAAGTTGTCAGGTATATTTATTGGTAGATTCTTCTGTTTTTTCCTTATATTTCACGAATAGTATTCTATAGTATTCAATAGGAAGTACCGAAATACCGGTATTGGTATTTTCATTTGGTATTGCAATCCCTGCACTTGTGACAATTTCTGTCAAAATAAGTGCGGGACAAAAAAAAAATATTAAAAATCGATCGCGATATAACGAATTTGCATTCGCCGAGATCGTGATGAACAAGGCTTACTTGTATACCAAATATATCATATTTGGTTTAGTTCGAAAATTTCAAAATTTTAGTTGTTTGTGAATGTCATTTTTGTATGGAAACTGATCTTATTTGCCCAATATTGTGACGCTTATCACCTGTACTCATACAAATATTAGTTACTATCGACCACAGACCCAATGATTGCATCATATTTGAAGGTGTTTGAAGGTTATCAGGAAATTTCATTACATATGGATGAAATAATGAATCGAATCGCGCTACTCTGTCAAATCTTTATCACTGTCTAGCAATGTTTACTGTTAAACTTTTACCATGTATGATTCAGTTATCTGGAGAGTTGCAATTCATTTCTAATAATAGTTTTAGAATAACAATTTTAATATCAAATAACCCGAACAAAAAAGTAAATCAAAAAATACCTCATCCATATACAATTCACAGGTCTGCATCGTAAACACGAAAAATAGTTTTTAAATTTAATAATATCTTTACTCCTTAGAGCCCAGTTAGAGGAGCGACGTGCCTTGGAAGAAAAGCGCACGCAGGAGCTGCGGAGTCAGTACATGGATCGCATCCAAGAGTACCGCAACTACTTCCTAGAAAACAAAGTCCAGAACGCTGGGGATACTAACTACAGCCCACAGCAAGACACGACTGGGTCTTCCCAAGACGTTCGAAGCTTAATAGAAGGAAGAAATGCTTCTAATGGAAAAGTGAAGGACACTATACAATTTGTTTTAGGCGGAGATAAGTAAGTTTATGTTGTATTTTAATGATTGAAAATTATAGTACATTTACGGGAAGAAGTCAAGAGGACATGCACCTCCTAGGTGGTGTGACATGGCCAAAAAAGAAACAAGATCGGTGCAGAATCGCTTCACATAGAAAAAGTTTGTCGGCGATGCTTGTAATTTCAGTGATTATCATCTTTGTTGGTTTTTCCGGAAGCTGTAAAACTTTTTTAGTAAATATCTATCTACCTATTGTATACATTATAAACGGAGCCTCAAGATACCGAAAGGCAAAACCTGTCACTAAAATCGATTCCTATGGAATAATACAAAACTCATTTAGAATTTCGAATTCTATTTCCATTAATTTCAATCAGCCATTGCTGATGCCAATTGGTATAGTGATGACAGTGTTCAACCAAATTGCTTCGGTTATTGATATACTCCATTATGTGAGACTGAATATAGATCCCGTTGTTTTAAGTTTCCTTAAAATACAGTTTATCTCGTTTGTTCGACACCTCACGCGTCTGTTTGACTGAGACCAAATAATGTTGCTCAGAGTAAAAAAGGGGGTGATTGTGTACTCTAGAGATAAAAAGTATCTCTGGCAATCGCAATCGCAACTGACACTACACGTTATCATTCCCCTTTTTTTTTCTTGAATAATGATCGCTCTCAGCCACGCAGAACCCTTTTCAACACACACAGCGATGTTCGAATTCATACACTTAACAGTACTGCCCTGTATATAAAAAGACAGTTTTTTGTCGTAGTGAAATTGTTGGAGAACCTATAGAAATAGACTAGGTAAGTCTAGTTAGGGATTATGTCAAAACAATCCAATAATTTTACATAATATAAGAGAAAATGTAGCTTAAAACTTGGGTTCTCCTACAAGAATTTCACAACAACCAAAAACACTGTATTTTTACTTAACAGGTGTACTCCCAAGCCCGAAATTTCGAGGAAAGAAGGTGGAAGAACATGCGTTGACATCTCAAAAATCTATTACAATATCAAACAACCGTGCAATCTCAAGTATTATATATATAGTGATTGAGTTGTCTGAATCACAACCAATCTAATTTGATTGTTTTATTGATTGTTTGACACGATAAAGTGCTTTCGGTTATCTAATATTCAATGCTATTTTGCAGTGTCAATTGGCCTGGTGAAGACATGTCGACCACTGGTAGTATGCCCGGACTTCGGCCGCAGTCCAGATCTCAGCTCACTAGAAATGTCCGTGGAACGATTCAACTGCCTCTCAGAGCCCCTCTTCCTCCTCCTAGAAGATTGCCACTTCCTTCACCGGGTATATAACATTTATATTTTATTTCATGCGATTTAAAAAACCTGTGTTTTATTTTTTTATAAAATACTGTTATATTGCTATGTAAAGTTTATGAATTGGTGCTCTAATAGATCAAGTAGGTACATTTTATTATTTACATGTTGTTTCATTGTTATGTTGAATTCGTTATGTAATAGTGACAATTTATAACATTACGGAAGAGCATTATATTTACATCATATTTACTTTAATATCTAAACAATCGAACTCCATAATTAACTCATCTTTGGCTAAACACCGTTCTTATCACCCACGATAATATTATACCAGTGATACACAATTATTTTTCAATTGAGCTGTTTTACCGTTTTCTAATTGTCACGGATAATAATATATTCTCTCCCGAGTCTAGGCATATTATTATTGCTCACACTTGAGGTGTCTTTGAACATATGTCATCTTTGAAGCAGAAAAGAAGTGAAAAATATAGTTTCTTTTTTAAAATTCCAATTTGACACATACTAATCGTTATATGTGACAAGTTATTTATAGTGTTGGGAAATACGTATAACTCTACATTGTATGTCGATAATATCTATTGAAATACAATTATCTTTATAAAAGTTTCACTGACCATGCTTTAGTTAGTGGACTGTAAATAAATGTAATGGATTTATGCCTTTAAGTATCAATACTTTTGTCTTGGGAAGTTCAAAAAAAGTTTCAATTTATTTAAAATACTGATGGCAATTATCGATACTTTTTCTTCCAATATGACATCCATACGTATTATTTTTTTAGGACGAATTATGAGATCTCGAAGTACAGAAGCCGGCCTCGAAGGATGTGGTAAAGATAAAGACCCTCCATCGCCACCTCGGTTGAGCAACAGGTTTGTGAAAACTTCATCAATTATCAAACATCAATTGATGAGTTTAATATCCACGATTCATTGAAGTATTGATTATACTTTATCGTTTTAGGTTATCTGGTTTAGCCCGTCATCAGACAGTGGCGGCGTGCGAAGTGGACACCGGGTCCAGCAGCTCGGAGCAGTCGCTCCAGATCGCACCGCCGGAAGTGGGTGTTCTTCCCGCCGATCCCAATTCCGCTCTTCCCGGACAGGTCCTCGACCAGACGGAGCCCCGTCCCCGGAGACGCAAGATGCACTTTCCTTTTGCAAAGAAATCCAAAGTGCCGGGAGTCAATCTCTCCTGATGAATATCATTTAGTTAATTGCACTAGGAACGCTCGAGCTTTCGCTGCGTCAGCCGAGCAAATTGTAAACGAACATCACGGTCGTGTTGAGTATATACCTGTTACGGATGAAGGAATATTGAGAATTAAAACTGATTATTGTAGGCATTGTTTGAATATATTAAAAATAAACAAATGGCCGATGATGTTCACGAATGTTCAGATCTGAGACTTTGAGGTTAGATATTCTGGAAAATGCACCTCATAGTTTTGAGCCTTTTCTCAAATGCTGCAATAATAGGATTAATGTAAGTACTTGAGATAAATAATCATTTGAACAGTTTTTTCGTGGTGGTGGGCATGCAATTTGATAATTTAAAGTTTGGAGGAGCCACCTAGCCAAATACTCCTTACTAATGCAGTATGGAATATTGAAATCCAACATTTCTTATGTCTTTCAAAGGATTTTCTATAGAATGGGCAGCTTGATTTTTTTTTATAAATTTTGAAGTCAGCTCATTCCCCTGTTGGAATAAAATCTTGTTTGGTGTTAGAAATGAAATCATCAGTATATTCCAATGTCAAGAAACCAGTCTCCTAATATTATTTTGAATTATCTTGAAATAACAAGTGGAGCAGTGGACAGAATAGAGCCGTAAAGATTACAACTAAAATATTACTTTACAATAGCCAAATGACATTTGATTTAAACTGTGAAAAGAAATATTATGAATGTTAAAAAAAAAAAAAATATTCTTCCACGTCGACAAAATGAATTAAAGGTGCTATGTATGCTCTGAAATGAAACTAAGTGTGAGGCCTCAGTGCCAGCGCTCAGCGCAGCGTCGAGCGTTCTGCGCAACTCAAACGTATAACCGTATAAATGTATAACCAAAAAAAGACATTGTCTACGAACATTTTCACACACGGTTATACGTTTGAGTTGCGCAAAACGCTCAACGCTGCGCCGAACGCTGCCACTCAGGACGTACACTAAGGGCCAGCAGTTATTTGACTTTTGAGTTGAGCAGTAATTTGTTTGTATCCATGGCGCATGTGTTGTTTACATGGCAGTCTTTACCGAGTATGACTTCTCATATGTGCCGTAAAAATCCTTTCTTTATTATATTACGATAAATACAACATTTACCTATTCAAAATTTCAGGAAACTAAAAAGAAAGAAATAATATATTAATGTCCCTGTTTTTAATAACTTGAATCTTCCAAAACTTACAAGTTACATTATTATATAATTCGTATAGAAATGAGATAACTCGTATTATTCTAAAAAAAATGTTAACTCGTGTACTCCAGCAGCCCTATTCTAGCAGTAGTGTTAAATGTTAACACGATATTAATCACCCGTGAGCATACTTCTAAAGAATATGCCCGTTATTTATTATTATGGTAATATGTATTGTGTACGAGCAGGTGCTAAATTAAATTTTAACAGTAAACACGACGCAGAAAAAGGCCGCAATTGTGTGAAAGAAAGATCAATGTATGTAGGTATTTTAATTGACCACCTTTGTATTATTATTGAACTTTGACTTTGGCAAAGATGTTTCTTATATGGGAAATAACACAATGACACATTCAAATAATAAATAACTTTATCTTTCTTGTACTCTGTTTATTATGAATATTGATCGAGTAAAACTGGTTTATTGTTTTTCACTACGTAATATAATGATTTGTTCATTTACGTCCAACTCACAAAATGCCTCGCTCGAATATTAAGGTCGGTACTGACTTGAGCAAATTTGGGCGCGCAAATGGTTTACGTATACGACCGTTTGTGCGGATTAAAATTGTCTTGTAACACTAAAGCGTATGCGCACGCAAATTTGTTTTTGTACTGACATGAGCAAATTTGCACGCACAGCGTTCGTGCGCGCAAATTTTCTCAAGTCAGTACCGACCTTTATAAACGGAGCTTTATTATACCATTTCAGAAATATCTTTGCCACTGAAATGACTGTGTTGACATGTTGTTCCCTTTAGATTTTAGTTATTCATAAAAAAAATATGGTTGTAAATAGGTTATGATTGTAGATTCGCGTGAATGTTTTTTTATGTAGCGATTTTATTGTTATTTGCACGTATAGAAGTGTTTTTTATTTACAGCGATGAGGGTGGCGTTTTTTTTAAATTTATTTTGGAGACATTTTTTCATATATATTATATCATTTATTGTGGTGATACCAATATCATGATATAAGTTTTCTGATGATCTGTATTCAGAGATACTGTTTTGAATATAACTCAACCGAGGCGTAGTGAACTGGAGCATACCAACCAGTATACGAGGACTTTTTTTGAGACAGAACTATTTCTAATCTTTTTCATATGTCTGTTGCAGAGAATTTCGAATCTCATGAATATTGAAAATTTCAAAAAAATCGATAATTTAATTAATATTCTTGTAAATTTTTGTGAAGGAAGCAATTGGCGAGTGCATTTCCTCAGAAGAATACTCAGGATGTTTATCGTTAATCGTCATCATTCTGTTATGAAATTTTTGGTAATCGTCGAAACATTGAAAAAATGTACTTAAAATTAATGGGAAGGCGGGGGGCGGGGGTTTGAATAAATAAAGACTGTCTATCTTGGTACTATATTATTTACCACTACGCCACAGAACACAATCTAAAACTATTGAAATTGTGTAAATTAATTATTGTACACTATCTTGCATAGATATGATGTGAATTCTCAAGTACATTTCGTCACTGTTCTGGCAGAAGACACTAATTCGAAAAAATGACATTGAGTTAGTTATACCAAAATGTTCCTTATTTCAAACTTTACCGTCTGGAAACCTTCTTAATAAATTAATAAACAGTCTTTATTTTAAAGTCTTCCTTTTTACGATTACTTAATAAACTCACATGATAGACCATTTCAAACATTTTAACAACTTCAAAGTCAAATTACTCAAAACTAGTATTCTCCAGTTAGTGTGTTCTGCCAGAACAGAGACGATTTATTCTTCATTCTTGTTTGTAACATAATATTTTAAACATTGGCTATTTCGTTCAAACAAATTACAAAAATAATGATTGTTTTGATTCTCACATTAATTAACATATTATTGATTACATAATATTACTAATACTATTATTTTCGTTATGACCATTCTATGCTAAAATATAATATATCAAATGAAGTGCCTCTATCATTTCAATTAATTTGCCTTAATAATAAATTAATATTGCACGGTGACAGAAATATAATATTAAATTTACATAAAAATTGTATTATTAACAAAAACAATAATGTCAGCATAAAAGTTATGTATGTTATTTAGGAATGTTTGATTAAGTATTCCTTGTAAAAAAAAAACAAAGCAAATATTTGCTCTACGCTGTATACATATTTGTCTATGAAATTTTAATCATTTTTATACCGCATAATATTAGCCAAATGACTACTTAATTCAAAGATATAACTCCTCGTGTACAAAATCTGATATTTAATATCAACTTTGTAACAAGAATATAAGACCTCTTACAAAATATACTTACATGCTACGATTGCCGTAGAGAAAAATATCTGTTTGCATTTTGTTTCAAATATTCAGTGTCTATGGATTGGCAGACAAGACAGAATTTTTAAAATAGTTTATGAAAATATTTTAAACAAGATAATATATATATTGTTTATTTATTTCGTCAAATGAATTTGAGTTTGACTGAATGACATAGACATGGAGAAAGTTAATTAGTTATTTCTCTCGCCAACCTTAGATAATGGAATGTTTGGAAACGTTTTTGTAAGTATGTACATGTATTTCGTTGTCTGAAAGTAAATTGATTCTTATAAATAATTATTGCACATCAATCGTTACAGCAATAAAGCAATTTCTAAATCGTATAAAATGAACTAATTCCTAGCAGTATCAATTTTATAGTATTAATAATTAGATTGTACAAATCTTCATCTACCATTTGTTTTATCACTGAAGCCGCAATGCTAGCTACTAGAAAATTATAAAAGACATTTATTATTAATAATTATGGGTCATTATATAATATTCTACAACTTTCCATCGAATAAAATTTGAAATCAATTGTTGTTTAAAGCTTGGAAATTATCTAGTGAATGGATTTTTGTACATTTATTGATTAGCGTGAGATAATTTTAATTATGGTGTGTTAGATACTGTCTGCTTAGTTTCAAATAATCTGACCTTAAGCTTCCAACTGCGAAAACAGTAAAAATCATCTTATGCAGTCAGTAGTAAAAATATAATATCTGCTTAATAGAATCAACCCATTTTGTAGTATTTTTTTTTATTGACCTATGTATAATATATATTTTGCACAAAATGTCATTTACATGATATGTAGATAGTCAACGCACGAACAGTAGACGAGAATGTTTTAATTTTACCCTATTTTAGAAATAACTTTAATATTGATATTTGTATAAATGAATTATTTTGCTCATAATTTGTACCTTACTCTATATTTTACGTAAATATAGTAAAATTTTATTGATTCGAAATTATCGGAATCTGAATGTCAAAAAATTTGTGTCGCAAAATAAATGAAAAAATGGTCCTACTACTAGCTACTACTTAAAGTGGAGAGATGGCCCTGATGCATAGAATGTGACTGATCACACTGATCATCCGTTATTCCGGTTTAATTTTTAATGGAGAACAAATGTACGCACTATTTGATCACTATATCGTTTACTTGTTTTATCATGTTGTATTATACACAGTTATGTTAACAGACAACATTTTAATAATATACTAATTTAATTGCCTTGACAATAAAAATTATACAAATGAGAAAATACTGTAGGTATTTTTTATCCGTGATGGTTCATTTATTGATTATTCTATTAACCATTGATAACGCAACCGTCAAATCATTTAATAATAACTTCATTTATAAATATTTAATTTATTTGTGTGGTTTTCACACTTTTACCATTATTTGTTGATTAAAAAAAATATTTTAATAATCATTGGCTACCAGAATTTAAAAATGATAATAATTTTGATTGGGATAATGATGCTGGATTGCTGATTAAAATTTTTGCATTAATCATTATATTTTGATATAATATGATGTCATTTCGATTTAACGTAATTTTAACATTCTATGCATATAGGCCATAATTGGAAATAATCATTAAAAAACAGAAAATACTGATAATAATGCTTTTATTAGATTTTAATGAAGATAATAGGATTTGTAAGGCCACAAGAAATTCGTTATTAAGGGTAGAATTTTATGCAGCTAAAAATGGCAAATTTATGCATTTGAATTAATGAGATTTTACTATATCTGTTATCGTTTAATCACAATTTACACATCTTTCTAAATTTAATGTATACTTTTCAGTTGTGTGCCACAAAGATTATAATTCTTTTACTGTACAGTAACTTCTCGACTTACGACTAAAAAAAGGGCAACGTCTACCAGTGGCGAAGGGTGGAGGTAGGCTGTTAAGATTCGCTATAAATAGTGCACACCAAACTTTTTTAGTCATATGTATTTGTTTTTATTGAACTAAGACTACAATTTACAGATGGTGTTAGTTAGTTTTTCAAAATCAATTAAACCCTGCCTAAACGAAACCATAATAGTTTTGGTCTAATTTGGGAAATACGACAAAATTATGCACACTCTTTCATTCATAGTTATTTGTTTTCGTTGGATTAAAAATACATATTACACATATTATTGGTTAATTTTTTTAAATTCATTAAGCCCTGCATAAACCAAACTGTAATAAATAAAAAATATTATTCTATTTATAAAATATTCAAAGTTATGTATGATTTAATTGCATAATTTTAGATATTTTATAGATAGACATGTATTTTTTGACTATTATCTATTATGGCTTGGGTTTTCAGGGTTTCATTGAATTTTAAAAACTAACCAACACTATCTGTAAATTGTAGTCTTATTTCAATGAAAACAAATATGTATGTCTGAAAAAGTTTAATGTGCACTGTTTATAGCGGATTTTAACAGCCTACCTCCACCCTTCGCCACTGACGTCTACACTTCGGGGAGTCCCATTTAAACATAAAAGTGGTTTATTTACTTCATAATACCATAAACATACTGCAGCCATTGGATCAAGCTAACTTCAAAGTGAATTATATTATAAGAATCACTTTTGCCCAAGCATTTGCGGGAACAAAGACTTTTAGAAAAATTATTATGTATTTCATTCAATAAAGAATATCTCCAAAGGATGGTCCAATGTAATGATGAAATGTATATGGAATAAACTCTTAAAGGTTTAATATCAATAACTTTAATAGAGGAGGTGGTTAATGTTATTGTACAATGCTCAACAACTCAAATCTAAAAGTTGACAAAGATGTAAATCAATTTTTGGAAAATGATGTGATGAGGAACTCTTCATCGAGATTGAGTAATGACAAGTTACAGAACGTGAAGAACCGCCAAAAAGTTGTGCTGAAATAAATGACTACACTTTTTAGCCAAATTAATGAGACAATTTATGGACGCACGACGATAATAGATTTTTTAAGGTAGAACGCAATATTTATCAAGCTTGACTGTTAAAATAATTTATTTTGTTATTTTTTATAATTTGAAATTTAACTTACATCCATGGTTGCGGAACGAAACTCTGTCATATGTCGAGAGGTTACTGTATTCTAAAATCTTTTTTATTCGTATTATGGATCTGTTAATTGTTTGAAAAACCGGTGAAAGTTCTAATATCAAAGTAGATATTTGTGTGACAGTACTGACTGAAATAATTATTTAGACGAATTGTATTAATAATTTTATTATTATGTCCCATTGTTTTTAAGACATTTCCCCTATAAAGCTTATGAAGTAGTAGAATGAATTTATAAATATGGTGCTAGTGGAGAAATTTTGTAATGCCAAGTGGGAAATCTTCCATTAATAATTTCAATGTAATAAATAATAGATAATTATGTATATACATACCATAAATATATTAAAAAAAAAAAAAAAATGAGACACAGCATAATAAGCTTCTTTTATATGTATATAAATACGTATGTCGTAGGAATTTCTCATATTCGAGACCGAAAAACTATTTATCAGTGGTTGTTTGTATGTTGTACTGTTGAGCTATATTGGACATTCTATCTGTCTTACCAGAGCCTTCTATATTTCTAGTATGTAATAATATATAGAAGGCAATGTCCTACGGTTTTGTCTTAAAAGAACTAGAAGTACCTACAATATTCATCAATACCACAAACTGCACACAATCAAATCACCTGTTTATAGTTGTCCGGTATCTTTGCTAATGCGATGCAAATTAGTGGTTAACGCTCTTATGAAACTGTTTGATTGTATCCTATCTGTTTGGCTAGGCTGCCAGTTAACTTAATGTACTGAATGGAGAAGACAATTTGACAAGTCGTTAAAAGTAATCTCAAAATTTGGACACGGGTCTGGTCTGGCTTATTCAGAATTGATCAAATCGATGGAAAGGTAAAGTGAAAATACCACAAAACTTCCACTGATAACTATATTTAATACATAAAATTTTTTATTTAGTGTGATATATAATATTCTTATTAATATCTTTTAACATCCAAACCTACTCTATCTTAAGAGATGTCAATCATATTCCTGTTTCATACGTCTCTCAGCATTTTTGTCATAAAATGTCTCCTACACATTTTTTTTAATCACTTTGCCTTTCCGTTATCAAAATATTGTATGTTTATATAGAAAAGAAATTTTATTTTTACTTAAATTGGTGGCGTTTTTATTATTAATCTATAAAGCTTTGTTTAAACCTATTTTATTTATTATTTTACATCACATTGTTTAATTAATTTATTTTATTACCAAACGAAAAGAAAAAAAACCATAGTTTTTAGTAACTTGTAGTACAATCAATCCTACTTAAAGACTTCAGTCTAAACCGATAATGGGATAACGCTATCGAGAAATGTAGGATGAGGATGAGGAATGTAGGATGATGTAGGAAAAAAAACCATGACAACTGTAAAATTGATTGACTATTAAATTCAGTGTTTGGCTCCAGTTGTTTGTAAAACTCAAATTACATGTCTGATAACATATACATTATTGTCCTTCATTTCTCAATATGTACTGTTATCTCTAATTATGTGTTTAATTTTTTTTAAATTTGGATATGTAGTACTATTTCTTTTAAATCAGGCTGTGTTGTTATTTAAAGGAATAGGGTTAGAAAATATTGTACCGCTCGCCTGATGGCTAGAAATATCATAGGCTGAGCAAAAGGCAGACAATTATTGTTTCTCATGACAACGCCTGTACTTACATTTTTTGACAATAAATATACCCCTTTAATTTATAAAAAATGCATTTCTTTACTCCCCTTACTAGGTTAATCTTTACGGCCGTGGTCATAAGGGCAAAGTCATGTACCACAACCTAGAACCTAATACCCTGTTTTACACGTGCATGGATTTACTGCTGACATTACGTATTATCGCGGCCATAACAAGAAAATACATGTGTTATCGTGCAAGTTTGCATGCATGGATCAAAAAAGTTCAGAAGCTTCTGAATTTTCTTGTGACAGTTGGAACTTGTGAGATATGCGCCTGCGGAGTAGAACAATAAGTGGCTGACCTGCTGGGAAAAAAAACCAATTACACCGCGCAAAACATTTTTCACGTCTACACTTTTTAAAACCCATCAAATAGCACCATACAATGACAACATCGCGTCTCGCTTACGCTTGAAGAATGAGGTTGGCGAGACAGTCAGCACTTTTACGTGTAAACAGTTAGTATCGCGATGGTTTAAAATACATACTATTGGTGCCAGTAAATCCATGCACGTGTACAGTCGCTATGAAATTTTTAAATTTGAGAAATTAAAAAAACAAATTGATGGATGTTTTAAAGGTTATGTAAAGTTTTCTTATTTTTGTAATGTCATTTCCAATTTTTTATAATATCCTTTAGAAACAATGACGGATTAGTGATCAGGCTACATGAGCTCAGTGTTGCCATCTTTTTCTATGCTGATTATAGTACAAAGGCGTAAAAATTATAGTATTTCTGAAAAATATATGTACAGGAACATTTTTCGTCTTGAATCCTTTAAAATTATAGTATTTTGGTATATCTGGCCTAATATTATGGTATTTTACATTTTTCGCAGAATTAAAATTATAGTATTGTACTATAATTATAGTACGGTTGGCATCACTGCATGAGCTACATCATAGGCGCTTTAATCCTTTTGAAATGACAGGAGAGCACTTAAGTATTCATAATACATATATTTTTAATGGTGATACATCACAGGGGACTGTCTCTCCCCGGACATCTTGCAGTGGACCCACAGAGGACATTCTTGCAACTTCTGGGAGTATACTTATATTTATATGAGGGTGCTCTTTAGGCTTGATGCGGCCCTGATGGTATTCTCCTTAAGAGCGAGTGTAATACTACCAGGGACCTCTAGCAACAGATTACGAAAGACGCAATTTAATACATTTTACAAATAATTAAAATGTTTTCAACAATGAATAGGTATGTAAAAAGAGAGGGGAAAAAAAGTCATTTATACATACCTAACTCAACCAGTAGACCAGTGCATCTATTCTATACACAAGACTGCTTTCGGCCGTTACATCAGCTATCTTTTAGTTGTAATTGTTTCAATGAATGCTATGTTTTAACAGCACCTCTTGGCTATGCTAAATTTCAGAGTGAGATAGTCAGTTTTGACTGTTTAGACGGCTAACTTGGCGTAATTGTTACAATAAGTGCTAATACTTCGATACTGTCCTACCCTAGATAGCTGCCATAACGGGCCGAAAGCAGTCATGTGTATAGAATAGATGCGCAGAGGTCCTTTATTTTAGTTCAATTTCATACATTTAGACTCCATATCTACAGGTGTTTACCGATCTCTCTCAAAACTAGATTTTAATGATGAAAATAACCATAAAATAATATGTAATAAAAATATGAAATTGTTCAACAGACGCACATTTTATAACAGTTCATAATATTTGAATTGAAAAATATATATTATTCTTTTGAATGTTTTTATGTTCAAACACTTCAATTAAAACATAAATTATCAGTATATTATGTTAAATTGCAACTTTCGTATTTTGCCGCCAAATGCCCTAGGAGTTCCAAAGTAGCATAGCACTCCCCCTTAATCCAGTGTTCCTGGCTGTAATATAGCTGTAAAAACCTAATTGAAAAACGCAGTCTTTGTTTGGAAGATTTACTGTTATTCATAAAATACACATGATATATCATACAAAAATTCTGTCAAATTTAAAAAAAAACACATAATATCAATTGCAAAATTAAAAATTATGTGATTTCTAAACCTACTGATATATTTCAAATTTATAGAAAATATTTAGAAGACATCGATGAATCAAATTATGCTATTTATTCATAATTTATCACCGCAGTGAAGTCTGGTGAATGACTTTTGTGATTTGAATTAGTTTTTTTTAAATATTTAGTTATCGAGTATTCGTATGCTCAACCATATCGACCGTGTTTAGGAAAAAGGGTGTAACCCACACAGAACAAATTTTACAGGAGGCAAAAAACGTTTTTTGAATGATTTTGGTTTAATATTAATAAAAAAAAATAGGCACAGACATTGGGTGCATGATGGTTGATGATTTGGTGTAATATCTTTTCGATCTACTAATAATTAAAGAAAATCATTAAAATTGGGGGTAAATGCTTTTTTCCTTAAATTAAAACCTGAATTTAGATAACAAATCGGCATTTGCGGCTTACTTCCTTTTTACAGAACGTGTATTTAGTTGTATACATTAATAATATCTAATAAAAGCACTTTTCGAAAAAACGAGGGTTACGCCCTTCTTCCTAAACAAAGTCGATATGTTGATAAATCTTTAAAGCAAAGATCACATATCGAAATTATTATATATTATGGCAAAGTTGCATGTGTCTAAAAATGCCAATGTGGAGTGTGCGGTTCGTACGACTTGGCTACTTACAAAACACCAGCGGTAGGTAAAGTTGAAATAATTAATTTGATTATTTTACTGGCAGTCCCTGCGTGTTATATTGGATCAATGTTTATATATTAACACAATCACTGCTGACCTGTTAATTAATATTTAATTACCACATTTAAATATCATGTTAATTGTATTTAATGGCCAACTTACGCAAACGTGCCAGTCACAGTGTCAGCACTAAATGAGTAATAATATTACCCAAGGGTCGCCCTAAAACTCGCTGAACACTGAATAAACATTGTTAAACTCATTAAGTTTGGCGGGGGACCGAGAAGAGTGGAAGGAGCTAAGGGAAACCTTCATCCAACAGCGGATAGACCTCGGCAGATGATAATATATAAATACACTATATAAAAGAAGTATTTATAAGTTTGATATATTAGATATTGATAGCATGTGATTTTTTAATAAATACAATACTATGTATAATCATACTCCATAAAAAAACAGTAGCGAAGGATGGAGGTAGGCTGTTAAGATCCACCATAAATAGTGGACACTACACTTTGTTAGTCATCAAATTTGTTTTTATTGAACTAAGACTATAATTGACATATGGTATTGGTAAGTTTTTAAAAATCAATTAAACTGCCTAAACCAAACCATAATAATTTAGTTATATTTTGGGCGATACAACAAAATTGTGCATTCTTTCTCTTTCATACTTATTTGTTTTCGTTCGATTAATAATACATTTATTACACATATTGTTGGTTAATTTTTTAAAATTTATTAAGCCTGCCTAAGCAAACTTTGATACATAAAAAATATTCAAAGTTATGTATGATTGAATTGCATAATTTTAGATATTTTATAGATAGATTAGGATTTTATGACTATTATCGATTTTGGCTTGGTTTTCGCAGGGTTTAATTGAATTCAAAAACTAACCAACACCACCTGTAAAATATAGTCTTATTTCAATGAAAACAAATACGTATGGCTTACAAAGTTTAGTGTGCACCATTTATGGCGGATCTTAACAGCCTACCTCCACCCTTCGCCACTGTAAACAAGAGACGATGATATTCACATCTAATTAGAATGGTGTGTGAAATGTATGAACTATCTCTTTGACATGTGCTGAAAAAATTTAAAACACCTATAGCAAAAAATAATAATTACATTTATTAGCAAGTCTCCACTAGTCTCACACTTTAGGCAATAAAGATTACGTGTACAATAATAATAACAGACAGTCGGTAGTCAGATGGCAAAAGGGCCCATCTGTAAATTTCAAGAATGTTGAGGAGAGCAATAATACGATTTCAATTCAGTCTAATGAACAAAATATTTGAGTGATATAAACAAGATTTTAGTATTATCTAACCTGTTTGGCTGTTGTTTGTTTAGTTTGAGAAAATAAAATATGCATATTCGCTTTAACTGAGATATTCGATATTATAAGGCAAATGGGCCCTTTTGCCATCGAAATGTTTATGCAATTGTTATAAATGCCTCATTTTTTTCTTATCCCAACCGGTAGTAAAAATATTAATTTTACTATTATTATGAGAAGTATTTAAATACAGACACTTTTTAAGATATAGTTTTTACAAAATTGTACCAATCTCTCGGTATAAAAATGGCCATGTTTTTTGACTTTGCCTTGTCTATCCGTGCATGGTGTAAATCACAGCCAATGTGCGTGTGCCTGGCTCAAAAAACTTGTGGCATTTGGTTTGTAATGCACTGACAGATATGTGTCCTTTTGCCACATTGAAGATTAATGTATTTACAGGGCTCGAAATGGACCGGAGCGCCGTTCCTGTTCGTGAAATTGGTAAAATTATCGCTCTGTCTCGTGGAAAAAATAATTTGACCGTATGAGCTAGATAGGCCATATAATAGAAAATCTAACACACTTATTTTTATGAAATACACATAAAATTTGATAACTATGTCTTGTAACTATGATAACTATATATTGTTCTTCAGAAAACTGTCGAGCGCTCCGGTTCGTAAACTTTTCCATTTCTATTTTAACATTTTAACATTTTAACAACTTTTGTAGAAGAAAACTTGAAAATAGAAAAAAATGCAGATGGGCCCTTCTGCCATCAGAACACCTTACTACTTCTACATATCACTTCATTATAATATAGTATTATGCTAATAAAATGAGTACATACATAAATAGTTAGATTATCCAATATAAATGATACATTAAAAAAGTATCATAAAACTATTTTATTAAATACCTACTTTTCGATTATGCAATTAATATTTGAAAAAAGAACTATTTTGACCCAACCATAGTATGTGTGGAATGATTATTAGGAATGTAAAATGTAACACGATTCATTAATGCTGATAACAGTTACTCTCGGTATTTATATTGTAGACTGCGTCACGTTGTGTATTTCCGGAGTATCATGATCACTTTTATTCTCGAAACCTTTGCCCTCAGTCTTAAATGTGTCACAGTTTAACACAATAGATTCAACATTGCTCTCGATTTTTACAACTGATATATCAACAATTTCTCTTCCTGGAATCGGTATTTTCTTTTTTAAATGAACCTTTTGATGTTTTTTCAAACTAGTCGCTCTCCTACATTTATATTTACATAGAGAACATGAGAATGGCTTGGAATTCGTATGGATCATCTGATGCTGCTTTAAATTACTGGCTAGCTTACATGTAAATTCGCATTCATTACAAATAAATGCCTTTCGGTCACTATGAATCGTTTTATGCCTTTTTAACTCGTGTGACCTTTTGCATGTAAAGTCACATGAATCACACGCAAAGGGTTTTTCTTGTCTGTGGATCACTTCGTGCCTTTTTAGATGCCGAATTTGCTTGCAACGAAACTCACACAAACTACATTTAAAAGGTTTATCATCAGTATGAATCTTTAAGTGCATCGTTAAATTGCCGAGTAATTTGCAGCGGTAATTGCAGACCTGACATACAAACGGACGTTCGTCTACGTGAACCACTTGATGCGTTTTTAAATTTCGCGCCAGTTTGCATGTGAAAGGGCACAAATGACAAGCGTAAGGTCTGGCATCCCCGTGTGTCATTTTATGACAGGTCAACTCGCGCAGTCGCCTCGATTTAAAATCGCACTGATCGCAATGAAACGGTTTATCGAGAATATGTACCATCCGATGCTGGGAGAGATTGCCGGGAAGCTTGCATTTGAAATCGCAGAAACCGCAGGAATAGGGCTTTTCAGTGCTATGTGTAGTCTTGTGGGAATTGAGTTGGCTGACATGTTTGCATCGGAAGCCGCAGATTTCACATTCATATGGCCGTTCATTGTGAACAGTGGCTTTGTGGCGTAGCAACAGTTTAAAGCGCTTACATTTATAAATGCACACGTTACAATGATAAATATTACCGAATTTGTAATCACTTTCAATGTATGTTTCTTTAGGCGTTTCTAGGAACACTTCTTTAATCTCGATTTCCACATTATTCGCATTTGACAGCTCATTTTGAGTCGTCGATTCAGTATTTGTATCGAACACTGAACAATTTTCAATTCCATCTTCTCTGTTATGGTCATTGTGGTCATGCCATTCTTCACATTTTATCGTAGAGTTGTATTCACCGTAGCTGCTATCTGGATCAAAATTTTCAGTTGAGAAGTCCTGTAAAAAAAGAAAAATTTGAAATTCTTTTATTCAGTGCTTCTCAAACTTTATTATTGTACAACCCTCTAATTCTAAACAAAAAATTAAAAGCCTCCTGAAAAAAAATGTATACAAAATAATAGAACAATATTCATATATACCAGATTCTTGACTAAAGGAAATTTTCATTTCTAAAAGATTGTCTGCAAATCGAAACATATGTCTGTTTCGCCGTTATTTCGCCATTCTTTGTCTAAATGTTGTATAAATTAGTAAATCAAATTTTTATTTATCGAATTCGCAATCCTTGTTCAACATGAAAAAGACCATTTGATAAATTCTTTCCTGTCAACTTAGGAGAGATAATATCATTATAAACAGTCTCTTCCATGTCTAACAATTCTTCATTGGTCATAGATTCTTTTATCAGTTCGGATCCATTGTATAACATCATGATCTCTTAGGTCTAGGAAGCAAGTTATCAAATATTTTGATGAAGATTTGATAAATCATCAACTTCTGACAATTCTTTTTGCACACATGGTTCATTGTAGATTGTTTAATTTCATTTCATGACTCCATAACATGTTGATATTCTCCATAGCATCCTTAATGTTATTTTTCTTTCAAAATTCGCTACTATTAATGCAGTGCGATATAGTCATTAAGTTGGCGAAATGTTCTTAAATAATACGCCTTAAAAGTATATATTGCACCTTGATCTATTGGCTGGATCGAGGATGAAAGATGTTTGGGGAGATACTCAACCTTATCATTTTCAAACAAATCACTTAAATTGACAGGACGCCCTGGTGATAATGGTGAATTATCCAAGAGAATCAACATTGCTTCATTGGGGAGATTGTTTTTTTGAAAATATTCTCTTAGTACCGGAATGAAGTTATTTTTAAACCGATTTTTGAATTTATTCATTGTCATCAAAGCTTTCTTGTTAGACATCAATGGGCAAATTTGATTTATTGCAGCCCCTCAAAGCCAGATTTTCTGAGAAATACATTAACAGGTGTTTTAACATGAAATCTTTTGCTGCACTCCCTCCGAGACGAATTTTTAAACGCTCTTCAGATTTTTCATTCTTTGAAATATACGTTCTACTGGGCATTCTTTTCCAATAGAGCTCGGTCTCATCTATATTCTTTTAATGTTGTGTCTATTGTTATACAGACTTTTAGCCTTTTTTTTGATAATCATGCCACTCATAGTCCACTCACTACCCACCTGTGAGGCTACATGAAGTTACTGGTTTATGCTGATAAACCAGAAACAATTGTCTTGTGATTCGTGATATACGGCCATCGGTACTCGAAAAAATAGCCAAAAATTGGATATCCAGAATGCGCTTTTGTCAAGGACAGTCGCGGTGGCCATATGCCCGAAATCATATTCAAATGTTAATGCCATAAGTTGATCTTTCGAATGACAAAAAAATTGATGAAAATAAATGTTAATTTTTCATGTATAATTTCAAGTTCTAAAAAAACACCTTTATAAAAAGGTGGGATAAACCTTATGATACTTTCAGGACGCACAACGCTAGGTCCCTGAGGTCCAGTGGCGAGTGGTCCATAGATGCTGTGGATGCGGAGTATAACCAGAAATATCAATAAAATAGTATATCATAACATCGTTTGAAATACAGCATATTCATATTTTATTCATTCGATTATCAATTTCATTCAATTAATCGTTGTTATAATAAAATTACATACAATTTTTTTAAAAGATTGCCTACCCACCCACTTGTCATCTGGACGATGGGTATTTTTAGTCATTGACTAAAATCTTAATAATAATTTGACATTTCACACATCAGCAAAACGTATTGCGGTGACTTCGTCGAAGCGTCGGCTAGATCTAGCAAGGCATATGATAAACTATAATAATCCTTATTGTTTGAAGCAGTCAACAAAATTCCGTGTAGTCCCATTGAACATTGTTGTTTTCGATTCCGATAGCTACAATTGTCGATAGGCAGTTTCCGCTGAATTTGTTTGCGGAAAAATATCCTTAAGAACGTTTTATCATGAAGGCTAGTATTGATTTCAGCGCTTGTATTCTACTTTGGCACTTTCTTGAATGAATAAAATTTTGTTCGCTAGCGACGATGGTATTATATTTTTAATTGTGTTTTATCTTTCAGTACATACTCTGTTTGATTATTATTTTTTTGGTGATTTCTTTTTCAAGTAATCATAATAATTATCATAATATATTCTGTGGTTTCGCGGTAAAAGTGCTTAAGTCAGTTTGATTACAGCTGAGATAATCGGTTTTGAAATAAATCATAGTTTTCAAAATACTCTTGTTTAGAACTAAATTGGTGTATCTTTTTTTTATTTCTCTTACATTATTTCGTCACTGTTCTGGCAGAAGACACTAATTCGAAAAAATGACATATTTAGTTAGTACCAAAATGTTCCTTATTTCAAACTTTATCGTCTGGAAACCTTCTTAATAAATAAACAGTTTTTATTTTAAAGTCATCCTTTTTACGATTACTTAATAAACTCACATGATAGACCATTATTTCAAACTTTTTAACAACTTCAAAGTCAAATTACTCAAAACTAGTATTCTCCAGTTAGTGTGTTCTGCCAGAACAGAGACGATTTATGTATAAAGGGTGATCAGCCTATTTGCCAGCCGCTAGATACGGCCCTGGCGTATGTTACGTGTATATGTTTAGGAAAATATATAATTTAAACTCATCACTCAATTTTAAGTCATCCTACAGCATGCCACTACTGGGATTCTCTATTAACTGTGTGAGTTGCCTACAAATCGAAATTAAAAGAAGAATTTGTACTAGACAACAAATGCCACTTTGGTTTAATGAAAGTGCTACGTTACATGGCATTGAACCACTTGAAATCCATCTTGTAGAAAACACTAATAAGACCAGTTATCATATATGGCTTGGAGACCTGCAGAGCTATTCTTAACTTACTGTCAATAGGGTAACACTTTTCCATTATTTTTATTCGTTCAAATTAACACGGAAGCAATTCTATACATAAGGCGGTTGGTTATCTACCATAATCAGTAATTGGTAACATGGCGAAAATTTAGATTGGTTCACCTGTCATGTGAAATATATCTCTTATTTGCGAAGCTGTCAAATTCAGGTATGCAGGCGTATCTATGGTTTTTCCATCCGAACCCCAAAATTTTGTTTTTAAACGACAAGAATTAAACATATTATCAACATAACGACAACTCGCTGGGAACTATAAATTGAGGCGGTAGCCGTGACCCATGATGTAGGTATTTTTCAAAATAGTGGCATCTCACATCTCATTTCTCAATATGTAATTGACATACTCTATCTCGCTCTAAAATTTAACACAACTAAGAGAGGGGGTGTTAAAAGATAGCACTTTTGATAGTTAAATTCTTGTGATAATCAACTGCCTGACTACATAAACTGATAAATGTGATATATTTATCACTTTTTGGGTGTAAGTGATATATATAGGTCACACATGACAAAGACCGACATTCCGAAAACCGGAAGGCAAACCTAGACTTACGAAGACCTCATACAAGATGGAGGGATAGTGTCGAGATGGATTTAAAAAAACCTCGGGCGTCCTAAATTGGAGAGAAGCAGCTTCCGACAGACTTGGATGGAAGCAGATGCTGGAGGAGACCAGTTGTGACGCCAGGAAGAAGATAAACATCTAACTAATAATAATAAATTGAACAACCACCTCTTGGTTATGCTGCGAGATTTCATCGATGGGTTCTATTTTAATATTACTATATCGATCTCTCACTTGTATATCAATATTTCTCTCCTCTGAATTATCATGTTGTATCAATATTCTCTCTTCTAAATTATCCCCTAATAATTTAGTTCTCTCTTTGGAAGCTAATTTAGGAGAGTAAACCTAAAACGAAAATGCAATATTAATATTCGTATTGCTTAATTAAGGCAATATTAAAAAGGTCAAACAAATTTTAAAATCATAAAACACCATGAAAATATACCTGATCGGTATCTTCCCTTTCTTGTTTTACAACTACATTGTCATATTTGTGATCTTCATCTGATTCTGAATCATTGCTCACAATAGGTACTTCTACATATGAATCGTTGTCATCTGGCTCTTGTTTAATATTCATCATTCTATTAACAAAATACTCATTATTCATCTGCAAATATTGATTACAAAATATACAAATGAAACAAACGAAACGTCAAGGTAAGACGTCAAACATAATTAATGTTGCAAGTTGCAAGCCAATACTTTTTTGCAAGCTATGCCGCTTATCATAGACTATCATGTGCAGTATTCCCATCTTTTTCTATGCTGATAATAGTACAAGGCGTAAAAATAATAGTATTTCTGAAAAATATACAGTACAGTAACATTTTTCATCTTAAATCCTTTAAAATCATAGTATTTTGGTATATTTGGCGTAAAATTATAATATTTTACATTTTATATAGGTACATACTATAGTTATAGTACGGTTGGGTTATACCAAAGGGTTAAGTTGGACTGCAGAGGTAGTACCTTTGTTCTGAGTAAACCAGACACTGGTCCTCGCTGTCCTACAAGGCAAGTGGATGCGTAATATAGATCTAAAACAGATCATTAGCCTCTCCCTTACCGAGACCGTCTGTGCGTGGTGCCAGCACCACATCCTCCTAGAGGTGACCCTGGTATCGCAGAACACAGCGGATCTAGACTGGGAAGTCAATAAATATACCTGGTATTGGGCAGCAGCAATTACCAGTACTGATGTAAGGTGGAGAGGATGGACTTCGGTACAGCTTACATTTAGATAACGGAAGGCATGGTCGCAACTGCTTTAATGGCTTTGACACTGCGATGTGGAAAGCAACGGGAAACTACCACATTAACTATATCCCTAGTAATCATCATGGCTGGAAAATCAAATTGCATGGCCCTCAGTCCCCGGCAGGCCTTAAATGGTCAGAGGGTGCTAAGAATCCCCGGGCCGGCTATGAAGATTGCGACCTGGAATGTGCGATCTATGTTTAAAAGTGGAAAATTGCAAAACGTCATCATGGAAATGAATCGGTTAAAATTAGACATACTTGGTAGGTATCAGCGAAGTGAAGTGGAAGGGAAACGGCAGATTTAAAACTGACAACGGCACCTTGTATTACTCGGGAAATGATGATAACCACCATCGAAATGGAGTGGGTATCATAGTGACCGATAAAATGAATAGATCGGCCAATAGTTTTGTTCCCTACTCTGACAGAGTAATGCTAGGTATTACAACTCAAATCATGGATGGGTAATGTTAATATAATACAGGTGTACGCTCCAACTGCCGACAAAGATGACGATGTTATAAAAGAATTCTATCAACAGATAAATGAAATTCTAAGATCGACGAAAGACAATGAAGTTACCTCGATTATAGGAGATTTCAACGCAAAGATTGGTAAAGGTAAAAGTGGAGAGTTAGTAGGAGAATTTGGTCTAGGACAAAGAAATGATCGAGGAGAAAGATTACTACAATTTTGCCAAGAACAGATGGTTGTTTGTAACACATTATTCAAACTTCCAGCAAGGCGATTGTATACATGGAAATCCCCACAAGATGATGGCAATAACATTGTAAGAAATCAAATAGACTATTATACCTATTATATTAATTCGCAATCGTTACAGAAATAACGTAACATCTACTAAAACTTATCCAGGTACTGACATCTCATCTGACCAATTCCAATCTCTTTGCTTCAGTCATTACATCCTCTGACATAACAGACAAGTGGGATAGGATAAAAGATGTGTTCTCCTCCATATCTAATAATCAATTAGAATATAAAAGAACGGCTAAGAAGCAAAAATGGATGACAGATGAGATTCTGTCTTTAATGGACGAAAGAAGAAAATGGAAAAATAAAAATGAAACTCAATATAGGAGAATTCATAATACCATAAAAAGTAAAATTCGTACAGCTAAAGAAGAATGGATGTCCGACCAATGCAAAGAAATTGAAAATCTCAAACGAAAATACGATTCCTTTAATATGCACAATAAGCAGCGCTCGAAATGGAAAAGTTTACGAACCGGAGCGCTCAAAAATTTTCTGAAGATGTTTACAAGGTTATCAAATTTTATGTGTATTTTATAAACATAAGTGTGCTAGATTTTTTATTATATCTATGGCATATCTAGCTCATACGGTCAAATTATTTTGTCCGTGAGACGGAGCGATAACTTTCCAAATTTCACGAACCGGAACGGCGCTCCGGCGCGTTCCGGTCCATTTCGAGCCATGACGAGAAGATAAAGAAAACATTGGGAATTACAAAAGGAACCTCATCAACTATCTTGAAAGACGAAGATGGGCGTATTATATTAGATTTAGAAAAGAAGCTGACTCGTTGGAAGACATAATATATTGAAAATCTGTTTGATGATGATAGGGGACCTATTGGCTATACTTTTAATGAATGTGAACAAGCCCCATGCATAAATAGGGCAGAAATAATAAACGCAATACGAAATTCTAAAAATGGTAAAGCTGTCGGCCCTGATAATATTTACAATGAAATAATAAAATTATTAGAAGAAGAAGATCAATTAGAAATTCTCGTTGATTTGTTTAATAAAATTTACGAAACGGGCCTAATTCCCGATGATTGGTTGAAATCGACATTCATCACTCTACCAAAAAAGGCGAATGCAAAGAAGCGCAGCGAGTTTAAAACAATAAGTTTGATTAGCCACATGTTAAAAGTTTTATTAAAAATCATCCATAATAGAATTTTTCGAAAATGCGAAGACATGGATGATACACAATTTGGCTTCGGGGCTCTATGTTAGAACTTGCGAGTGCAAGCTTCCCGGTCGAGATGACGTCATATGACATCATTATGACGTACTACCGGAGTGATAATAGCATTCGAGAAAATAGCGAGTGGTCAGACAGCGGCGCTATTCATTGTCACCATACACATATAGGTGTATGATAATAATATTTTCTATGGTTATTCTGTGCGCGGTCGGCATGCCTCGAGCGTGACGACACAATTACGTCATCTCGTCTGGTGCCACACGAGACGAGAGTTAGGAAATCGCGGTGCTGTAGTTTGAGCACTCGCGAAGCACTTTTCAGCTTGAATGTTCTAGTGCAAAGATGCCTAGATGTTAATGTTGATGTTTATAATATATGTGTTTCATCGATTACGAGAAAGCATTCGATACTGTTAGGCATCCTAAACTTCTCGAACTCTTACAGGAGAAAGGCATCGATGCAAGAGACGTTCAACTGATAGCTAACTTATATTGGAATCAAACAGCGAATATTAAGATTTAAAACGAAATCAGTGGAGACGTAAAAATTCGTCGTGGTGTAAGACAGGGGTGTATATTGTCACCTTTGCTATTTAACATGTACTCGGAAACTATTTTCAAGGAAGCCGTACAAGGTGAATCGGTGGGTATTATGGTTAATGGCAAACATATTAACAATATACGATATGCCGATGATACTGTGCTGATTGCTGATAGTTTAAAGAGTTTACATCAACTGGTAGAAAAGGTTAATGAGGTCAGTAATTCTTATGGTTTAAAAATGAACCTCAAGAAAACAAAACTATTAGGCACTAGTATCAAAAACTGCGACACCAGACACCAACACAAATTTTGTCATTAACAGCGAACCAATCGAACGTGTGAACCATTATAAATATTTGGGTACATGGGTCAATGAGAAATGGGACCAGTCTCAGGAAATAAAAACTAGAATTGAGATCGCAAGGAGCGCCTTTCAGAAAATGAGACGCCTCCTTAGCAATCGAGATCTTAACCTAGGTCTGAGACTGAGTATGGTACGTTGTTATGTTCTCTCAATTCTTTTATATTATGGTATGGAAGTATCGACGCTAAACCAAGAGATGTCACGGAGACTTGAAGCTTTCGAGATGTGGCTGTATAGACGCATCCTCAAAATTCCTTGGACTGACCGGGTGACAAATGTTGAAGTTCTCAATCGAATGGGAAAGGACCGAGAAGTTCTACGTAGTATCAAAACCAGGAAACTACAATGCCTCGGCTACATTATGAGGACAAAAATACAGCATTCCCCAACTTGTCATTCAAGGAAAGATCAATGGGAAGCGTAGCAGAGGACGGCGCCGCATTTCGTGGCTTAAGAACCTCCGTGATTGGTACAGGTGCAGCTCCACCGAACTGTTCTGGGTAGCAGACGACAAAGCTAAGATCGCCTTGATGGTGACCGACCTCCGCTAGGGGATGGCACAATAAGAAGAATAAGGGTTATACCATCACTGGTGCCGTGTACCCTGATGCTTTTGACCATCTTTTGACTTTATGCTTGTGTCGGTCGGATTTTTTTGTGAGAGTTACTGCAGAGTTTTTCGCTGGTTTTATTTTCATCCGCCATTTGTCACATTAAGAATAGTGATTTGGTTAAACGCGGCTTGGATAGGATCTATTGAGTGATTACGGTTTGTTACGGATTGCGCAAGCTTAGCGGTATCAGTAGCATATTGGGCGACGATAATCTGGGAGCAAAACCTAGATTTGTGGATCGGAATGTCATGGGTACACAAATTAGATAATAGTGGCCCGAGCACTGAGCCTTGTGGAACACGGCAGGGATACATGGAGTTGATTTGACATTGTTTAATTTTACTTAGTCTAAAAAAACGTTATGTTCTCAAATTCGCCTCGCCTGTAAACATTTTTTGGATGGAACAGGAGTAAGAAAGAGCCTGTCGTTTTCTCAATTTACCCGTTATTTAATGTGAAAATTAAAAAAAACGTACAGGTACATTCATTTTCAACCGAAGACAATTTTTGCCAAAATGCAATATTTTCATTTTCTTGGACAATTTGGGGACAAAAAGATGGCAACAGTGGGCCCCGCTGAGTCGGATTTTTATTTTTCTTCAGTTGCAATCTTGTCCTCGACTGCCGTCTTGTACAACCGGTATCCATCTTTCCCGATTCGCCAGTCGTTTTATCCAGAGGTATGAATTATTTTAAATATATTTGCCATGTTTCAACACAAAGTCTTTGTGAATAAACCTGCCCCTAGTTTTTCCCTATTTTATTTGCATGGTTTTGCCGGGACCCTGGCAGGAGTACTTTCCGCAATTTACTTTCAAAGTAGCTGTCTATTGTGCACATGTGGTCGGCTATTGCCTTGTTTTCCGAATTGCGCATTATGTTTTTGACAGACACTTCACTATTTGTTAATTAAAGTTTATTTGATTTCATTAACTAAAAACGGCTGAAATAATACTCTACGTCGCGAGAAGTATCGATTTAACAAATCAACACGAAAATAATTTTACGTCTTTGGTAACCTAGGTATCATGTCATGGGTTTTGTTCTTTATTTGATTTTTTATCTCTCTTTTATTTTGTCCTTTTTCGGTGCCGTCAACCTTCCACACAATTCTATTATTTTATTTATGGTTTCTTTATAATCTGAGAGTTTTGTGCAGTTTGACCGACGATTTGTAATTCGACTAGATTTTTAGTAGGTAGGTGTCAAGCAGAAATATGTATGTGATTTGATTAATAATTATTATAGGCTTGCATTTATTTTCCTATCGATATGAAATAATCAATGTCGGCCTGCTACATATCGAATCGGGAATAGTTCATTTTTATATAAAACACATTTTATGCCATTATTTAATTTTTGCCCTTAATTAGTTTTGATTGGTAGGTCCTACTAACTGGGCTTACAATTATTTCGCGATTTGTACTTTTTCAACAATAAAATTGTACGGAATACCTAAATGAAATTTGTACAAAAAATATTTTATTTAATCATAATAGGAAGACAACTTCCATTTTAATTCGATATTAACTTATTTTGGCTTTGAAATTCGCAATTTCCATAGATTTTATAGAACCCTTAACATTATCATAATTCGGAATTCCTCAAAAATGTATTGTTGGTCGATGAAAATACACCATTTTGAAGAAAAGTCATGAGGTCTAACCCCAGTATTTTAGGACCTTGGAAGAAAGGGATACCTACCATGAATACTACCCTTGAATTGAACCTTTCTATAATAATAACATAAGATTGGTGTGAATCGATCTTACTGTACGGTTATCACTTATGATTCAAATAAATCTTTGGGTGTATGAATGCCAGAAATACTAGCTAGAATTCAACCCGCAAAGAAGGGTGATGGATCAGTAAAGTTGATGACCTCTGAAATGTCAAATTGTTACAATGCACTTTTAACTGAAAAATTAAGTTATTAAATTTGAGGCTATCTATCGGTTTCAAAGTCGGTTAGCTCTGGGGGGTTTTTTTTTATATTTCTCTTTAATGATTCAGGTTCTACTTTTCCATTGCATGGAAATTCATTAACTATAAATATACACACTGTCTTTTGTTGGTAAAATAATATTAAACTTATGGTTGTGTGCAAAATCAGTATCAGCCACAATTTTTCATAATATTGTTGACCAACTTTAAATGTGATATTCTAATAATTTTAATGTGTTTTACTTTTTAAAATTATTTATTAATAAATATCTTTCTGAAAACAAAATATTTTATTTAGTGTCCTAAATGTACTGAGTGGTTTCTTGTGATTATATTGTAATTGTGGTTCACGGGGGTAATCGACTTGGAAACCATTAGTCGCTTTTAAATAATGTGAAAAATTGGAAGTTTAACTGATAAAATTGTTTACGCAGATATTGAATAGAATATAGATTGACTAGGATTAATTTAAAATCTTTCATTTACACATATTACATTGATTTTATGAAATAGCTTGATTACACTATGATACGAACGACGTTTTCAGAGCATTCATTTCTTTGTTTTTTTTTATCTATTGCTAGTGAACCTGTGCATTTTGTACTATCCACAACTGTTTTCTCATAAATGACTAATTGAAATGAACTAGTGTAAGCATTTTTTTTCTGTGAAATTGTGTGACTTTTGAAAGAAGACTTATAATAATATCTTTCGGCATGTAACACTCGTAATGAAATATTTTTATATATTTAAATATAATTAATGTTACATATTATAATAATATAGTGTATATAGTTATGTTGCACCCGTAGCGTACATAATGTCAATCTATAAATCTATGGGTATTTTTTTTTTAAATTCGGATACAGTAGCATCACAAATACATTGTTGTGTTGTGGTAAATAGGTTCACTGTCAACCAACAATTTATTTAACGTTACATGCCGATCGATGATATATTTTTGTATACCCATTTGGTTTGATAACCTTTCCTACAACAAATGTCTACATGCAGACACTCATTTCCTTTTGTTTTTTTTAACATTATTTTATTTACCATCTATTTTGCATCCCAGATAATGGGATCCGTAGAAAAGTCTACCGATGATTCCAATGTGGAATCTGGAGAGGAGGACAAGGAGGTTCCGGCCGATCTAGCCGCTAAGCAGCTTATGGCAAGGTATTATTTTCGGTTTGTTTTTGTTTCCGTCCATCTTCCTTATTATTTTATTAAATTTTAAATGACTAGGCCAAACCATAAATTCAGTTGTGTCCAACAAAATTGATAGAATTTGCAGTCGCCGTCTAAAAATATTTCAATGACCTCAATTTCACTACAATACGCCGGAACAGAAATCAGAATATTGGTCTTTCGATTCTTAGATGTCTAGGATTCAACCTCTTTTCGATCAATATGTTTGTAGCACATTGGACCTGAGAGGGTGACTGAATATTCGTCTTATTACAAATCCACATGTACATAAAAATGTGGAAGTAAATCTTTCATATTTGTAATATTCAGGAGGTTTTAAGACAGGAGAACGTATAGCTACAGATGCAGTAAAGTTGCATACTTTGGTCATATTTTCCGCAAGACGGCGTACCATTTGTTTTACTCTGAAATCATAATGCAAAGGAAGGTAGAGGGCAGCAGAAGCATAGGTAGACGGGGATCCTCTTGGCTGTGCAACCTCCTTAATTTGACAGTTTGACAATGTGCTGGCAATACTAGGTGTCAGCAATCTGATATGACTGGCCAAGGATCTCATCTTCACACTCAGTTAATTCACTATTTGTTATCCAATTTAATTGTATATAGACTTCTATTACTGAAGTTACCTATCCTATCTTAATTCACCAAAGATTGCTTTATTGCACGTGGGGAGTACCGACACTAACATTTGAGTTTATATGGTGTTATAACTATTGTCAATAAATACTGTGGTGCTGTGGTGCTGTGGGACCCCGATAGGAGTTGGTTCAAGCTATAAGCATTGCATGATGGATTCGTATGTACAAATTCAATTGGGAGAATCAGAGTGGCAAATAAATAGAAGAGTGTTATCCTGTCCGTTCATTTAATATTTTTTTATCCTTGCTTTTATCCATTATTTAAAAATTATGTTTTGAATGTCGGTCAGAAGGAGAGACCATGCTGAGTGATGGGTCGCAGTGCTGGAATACCGTAGATTGGTTTGTCATCATACCTAATAAGAAAGTAGAACATTATATTGTGACATGTTGAAATTACTACCCACACACTATGAATAAATTGTATTCCTTCCATAGCGTTTTCAATCGTGTATCATGTAATTAGTATTGTTTTAAACTTTTTTTAACACTGGTCTAATTTTGTCTTTGGTAAAAGAGTGATTTTTTAAAGATAGGACCTCGTGTAAAAGTTGGCTCATTTTTGTAGTGCAAAAAAGAATGTCCAATTAATTTGTGTGGTCAAAAGTAGTCACACCAATTGAAGTCAATTATGTCAATTAAGTCATACTAGGACTAGGACTAGGAGCAGGAAACAGTAATGAATGTAAAGCAAATATCTCCAAATTCTGTTGTTAAAATTCCACAGAAAATAAACGATAATAATATTGGACAGCATTGTATCATTAGAGTAGGTATTGTGTAGTACAGTGGTTCTCACCTGAAATTTAACTGTGGCCGCACAATTGACAGTTCTATGGAAACGTATGGTGGCCGCACCAAATTTCACTTTTGTTGTGATTGAAAAAATTAAAGTTAAATTTTATTTACTAAAAAACTGGAAAAAAATCAATTTATTTATAGATAAGTCCATTTAATAAAAGACATTTGAACATTTTAGTACTTAAATATCTATTTATTTAAAAATAATGCAAATGGCAATTCCTCAATATTTCTTTTTTCCAAGCGAGCCGCATGGCTGCTTCTAAGTTTACATCTGTCAATTTGCTTCGATATTTGTTTTTTATGAAGTGCATTACACTGAATGATCTTTCACAGCGTACAGTAATAGGAAATATCGACAATATTAATAAAGCAATTAATTGTTGTTGCCAATTCTTTGAATTGACTTGAGATTCTTGGTCAACGTATAACTTCGACCAAAAATTTTCAACCGTGGGGTTATTAAAATGGTTTTTAAGTGCCTGGTCATGACTCATTTCCAATAATGCATATTTAACGTTAGACCAGTTAATTAAATTAAATACTTATGTTGGTGGCCGCATGCGGCCACCAGGGCTACACATGGGAACCACTGGTGTAGTATTATATGGTACAACCTTTATTGTTTTGTCTTACAATTATATTAGTGGAGTTTTCCACCGTAAGCCAATTGTCAAAATAACCTTCAATTCGGAGACAATTGAGCACAAATAGAAATTCGAGTTGTCTTTTTCCAAAAACTGTAGTCCATATGGTCAAAATCTAATAACAAAAATATGTACCGAGCTTTTATTGCAAAAATGTTATTCTATAGAAGAGCATTCTGGAGCGTTTATGTATGGAAGTGATGACAAAAAAGGATCAATGATTAAAAAATTATTTCTTCAGCAAAGGAGGTACAATCCACTAGGAATTACTGTACATATTAAGATTAAAAAAAAAAACAATATCATTTTTTTTAAATTAATTAATTAATGTGTTTTCATGTGTTTTTTTGCAGTAAAATGGCAGCGATCCAAGAGAGATTGCAGGTGGACGTGATGGCAGAGCTACCGCCTAGCGTGAAACGCCGCATTCGCGCCCTCAAGAACCTGCAGCTGTCTGTAACCAACATTGAGGCCCAGTTCTACCAAGACGTGCACGCTCTAGAAATCAAATACATCAAGCAGTACTATCCGTTCTTCGATAAGGTCTGCGCTCTGTGGAGTTATATTATTGTCATAACTATGGTTTGTCATTTAATAGCGCTTTCTTAGTGAGGTGAGGTCATCACAAAATACTGTATAACAAAGCGATTCACTCTTTTTTCCGGCAAAGATTTTAACCCCTTTGAGTGTTTCAGTTCACCTTTATAGGGCATAAATCGTAATTAACCTAAATATCGACCTTTAACATTACGGTTGATAATTCTTATGCTGTCCGTTAACCTTGATAAAACGAGATGTTCTTGAGAACGCTTTTGGGTGATAGAATGACTAGCAATGTGACATTCACCCCAAATTGCATGCAAAATTTGTTAATGTGAGGTGGTTAAATCGACCAACGTGCGTTCACAATCCACATTGTTCGCGCGCGAAATTTATCTCTTCAGCGAAAATATGAAAAAGTTGGCCTTATTCTCGAGCAGGGGTTCACAAACGTTTTCATCAAAGGGACAATTTTGAAATCAAAAATATTTGGCAGGCTGCTTTTGTAAATATTGCATATTGTATTACTTCAGATGTATACAAATAATGCAGTCTACCTTTATATATGTTTTGAGGCTTATGTTAATCATTGTCAAAACAAAATGTAATTATGTTTTAGAATAAACAGTATTTATAATAATATATATTATATTTTATAATATATGAATTATCAAACAATGTCGTAAATGACCAGTGGTCGATACGTCAACCAACATTAATTCTCCCCTTTTTCAGAAAATTGATTATTTTTTACTTTTATTTTAAATATTCGTAGTAGAGTTTTGCATATCATATTGGTCCCGACCTGAGTAAACAACCTCAATCAACTTTCTCCTAGCACCTTTCCAGCACACTTCATTCTGCCTGAGGACGTCCATACCATAGGTGTGTATGGTGTGTGTGGCGTATGTTGTGGATGTGTGGTACTTTCTGAGAGTACGCATGGTGCGAACATTGTATGTACTTATGCGTATGCTCGAGTTGTTACAGAGGATTACTCTACTGGTTTTGTTGTCCACATCCATCTAGGTCGTTTGTTTACAGAGTCAGTTGTCATCCGAGGCGAAACTGTCTGGTGGTGTATTATTAATTGGTTGGTTTTTTAAAGAGGCAAGGTGATTACCCCAGCGCTCCTGAAGGTCAGCTCGACCAGGTTTTTCTGTCGACGATTTTTTTCTCTTCGCCAAGAGGGCAGTTTTATGGGGCCGATCACTGCCATTAGCTACAGCCGACGATACATTGCCCGAAGATCGCCATGGGAGGTCAGCAGATTGGACTCGCTGGCAGTTTGATGTTTCCCAACCTTTGCTCTGGCCAACTGGCAACCACGAATTATTCATTGGAAGTATGGAAATGGCTGAAGAAGAGAGTTTCAAATTTATAAAAAAGAAATTGCCCTATAAAGGGTTAAGATATGATTTCGCAGTAACAGGACAATTACCCCCCAGACATCAACCCACCGTCAATAATCCCCTGTGTGAACAACACTGCCCCTCCCCCAGACAACCCAGTTGATTAACGCATCTGAAATGTTGGTAGATTAACACATTGATCGCCATGATGGTCGATGAGGGGGGACGGACAATGGGTTACTTAAATGGCGACGTGGTGCTTACCGGTGGACCAGCAAGGAAGACATATCTTTGTGCTCAGTGCCAGGAGGGACACTATGATTTTCCTATATGTGGTGGCCAACATGACCCTTTTGTACGTTACTACAACTTTATCCGAGAATATTCCTTCAAAGTAACTATGAATTGGCTAGCAAAGAAAGTTTATGTGGAAAGCGATTATGCTCCGGCTTGGAAGCAAATATCTTATCTTTTATGAGGTATCAGGGTCAAAAAGTAGGATTCTGGATTTCATAAACCAATAAAATTATCTATACAGATGCTCCATGTATAATTGGATATGCCTTATGATAATTAGCTGTTATGTATTATTCTATGTGTCTGTCTTTTTGCAGAGGGCGGAGATAATAACAGGTCGGTACGAGCCAGTGGACACTGAGTGCCAGTGGGACAGTGACAATGAAGACGAACAGATAGCTGATGGCCTTGAAAAGACAGCCATCACAGATAAACCTAAACCGGAAACTGAGTGAGTGCACTATTTTTTTATTCTGATATCTCACTGGTAAACTCTTACTTTGGTACTTGTAAGGACCAATCATCTGCGTGTCCTCAAGGTAGCCATGGGTTTATTGGTCAGTGCCATATTCTTTTTAATTCACAGAAGTTCTACATAATTACAGTCAAACTTGGTTGTTACGAGGAAGATGGGACCGACTGAATTTTCTCGTTATAAGCATTACTTATTAAATATATACATTTTTCGCGCCACGTTCTATTTAAGCATAAAACATAGTCTAAGCATAGAACATAAAAAATCTGAAAAACATGGTAAAAATCGTCGAAACAAGCATGGCATTCATAAACTACAAAAGAAGTTGTTTATTGTATGAAGTGCTGAGCCGCCGGCACTGGTAGGTACCTACTTACTTCACTAATGGTACGTTTACATTTGACATTTATATTGTCATATTTATGTATGACACCATATTCACCAAGTGTAAACAGTAATTATATTTGTACCAGCCACTTATTTTGCGTGTGTCGACACTCACCTGTCACTTATTCAATCTACTTATATACGCAAATGTAAACACCGCGTATTCGACAATTCCGAACTTGCCGCAATATATCACCGAAGTTGGACCACCGTCTACTTTTATATCAAGTACCTGACACATTATTCGTAGTTTGACAGGTACCTAGTGAATTGCATATGTATATTTCTAAAACAACGGACAATCAATTATCATAGGTACACCATGAATGTATGCCCAACGTTTACGTTAATAATGTACTGTAGCGATCTGTCAAAAATCATAGACAGTGAGAAATAAATCGGATGTGCCGAGTTCTATGGATTTTGTTCGAAAATAAAATATCGCTTCGCTTGTTCTCGGCACAATGATTAATTCTGATGCACTCTGTGAAGAAAAAATGTGCTTCAAATGGTATTACCTAATTCATTTTGGCCCACACCTGCACTCGTAATACGATAATATTATATTGAATATGCAATGACGATCAAGTGCTAGATATCGCAATGTTACTGTTAATCGTTCTTCTACACTTTTATGGCATTTCTAAATTGTGTGTCTTGTTTTTTGGCAAAAGGTCCAATCTTGCAAACTAAAGTTCACAAATTGAGTTGGATCTTCGATTTTAAACTCTGACATTAAACGGAAGGCACATAGTTCTTCTCGTCGCTGAATCCATTCCCACACCCATCTAGACCATTTTTTCCTCCTTTTTGTTGCCAAAAGACTTAAAATAATAATACTCGCTGCTTTCTTTTTTAACATTCCCATATTGACAACTGACATAACGTTTTTGAGAAGTATACAAAATAAGTGTCCGAATAAATTACAATATCATATGAATACGTGTATTAATTAAGGCGCTAAGTACCAAAAAGATAAAAACTGACATTTTTATAGAAAAATATTCTACATACCAACGCCAATAACTTCAACTATGGTCTAAGTGCCTCAAGCAAGTCAAAAAAATACAGCAAAATATTTAAACATGTCGACGTTATAAGTCTGTTGGCGTGTTTTATTTATAATTGTGTAAATAGCACTGCAGTGGTCAATGGCATTCAATATAAAATGGCTGACCATGATGTATTGACACTTGCGAGTTCTTAATACCTAAAATTATAGAAGCTGCCGTGATTGCTTCACACTGTAAAACCACATTTTTCAAAAGGTCTGCTTCATGAAATTTTACTACAATGACTCGGTATTTTGTAACTACAGGCAATACTACTTTTTGGTACTTAGACCCTTAATTAATACACGTATTCATATGTAAACACCGCATATATTTATTCCAATGTTGCCATTGAATAAAGTGTCGAGACTTTATTTCAACGAGAAGTATACCAGAATATGTCAGATCCATGCAGGTGTAAACAGTAAGTGAAATTTTATGTCAGACACATAAAATAAGTATAACGGTATAAGTGTCAGATGTAAACGTACCATAAGCTTGGATTTTTTACATGCAATTTCAACCACATGCGTGGATACTTCTTCAATGTTGTCGGCGAAAACACCAATTAGGTACTTGGACACTTAAGGGCCCACATGCTCAGCGTAGGTCAAAATGGAGTTTTTATGGTATTTTTATATTTCAGAGCATAACCCTGGACATTCCTTAAACGTTGTAGATAATCTATTTATATAATTTTGAAGCTTTATTATCCTTTATATTTATTTTAAACATTTGATGACTGCATAAAGTATTTTTATTACATAAAATTAATTCTTTTAAACCTCTCACTCTAATGTTTTAGAATATAGTCATATTTCAGTACATCCATGTGCAGTGGTGTTTAGATTTTTTAGGTTTGTTAATTTTTAAACGCATTTACAAAACCATTAGTAAAACTAATGTTAACATTATATAGTGACATATTTACGACAAAAAACTATATTTTATAATCTTTATGATCCCAAATTTGACAGGAATTGGGCATTTTATTATTCAGAAAATGGGCACAATTAACACATTTGAAGATAATTCTAAAGATACTGATTATAAGCGATGTCTTTGACCATTCAAATGTGATAAACATCCTACGAATAATGATTGCTTTATAATAATTATTGACTTAAGAATAAGATTTCCCAGTGGTTAAGCTACAACATACGGCCATAGCCATAAATTGACAAACGATAAATGATGTAGGGAGTAAGATCATGGTAACGTGCGTGTTTGAACATGTACCGTTTTTTTAAAAATTACTTATACTATTACTTTTTAATTATAAAAAATTATTATAATTGTGCCCATTTTTGAATAATAAAATACCTAATTCTTGTCAAATTTGGGATCAAAAAGATTATAAAATATAATTTTTTGTCGTAAATATGTCACTATATAATGTTAACATTAATTTTACTAATGGTTTTGTAAATGCGTTTAACCCTTTCTAAGCGTTACGAATCCCGACTTAGTACAACAGTGCGCGTTGTGATTTCAAGCATCAATAAATCGTAATAAATGTCAGTCAAACATACACAAATAGAGTAGTAAAAAATCGGAGTCAAGTTCAAAAATGATTATGACAGAACCTAATATTTTATGTGACTCTAAAAATAAACATTCGTCGCCTAAATCTGATAAGAAATCACGAACAAGACTTCTTCATTGAAAAAATGCCAGCTTACTCGAGCGGCGCCATGACACTTACGAAATGGTGCTGGACTAATGCGTCGATGACAGATTAACAAGTGTGAACAGTTCAGTATTCTTATAGTCTACCGGCTACCATTTCGACAAATATGTCATACACATAATGAATAATAATATGGTTTATGACTTTTATGAGCATTTTTGTTCAGTGTGTTGAAAAAATATCAGTCATAAATAACTCATTTTTATAGCATCCAGGACATCTCAAACTGTGTAACTTTTGTTTGAACTCGCATACACATTGCAGCACTGCAGGCCGAATATAAATAAATCATCCTTGAGAACTACTGGCTATTTGAGAGTGATGTACTTACCACCAGTGCCTGGTTTGTACCTACCATTGACCCCGAACTGAATGGAATCGAATGACACATAGTTTATATAACAAAATGGTTTATTTTTCGAATACCTATTACAATTCGTAAAATATTAAATTTCAAACACTTTTTGCACTTCTAAATGCTTTATAGTCACCACAATTTTATTTTCAAGTTCATTTGTTTTTTTTTTATTATATTACTTCAATAACCTGGTACTAGAATAGGTAATCTCTTATTTTATTATAATGACGTGATAGTAAGTAACTCGAGTTATTTTCGACTATAAATATAAGAAGAATTCTACATAAAAAAAATAGTAGTCATGAATCAAACCCTTTTGAATAGTATTACGAAAAAAATAATTCTCAAGTGTCTGTCTCACACCAGCAGACGATGATTTGCCGCGCAGTGTATAAAAATTCAGTAGCGCGGCACCTGGTGTTTGCGTAATACGACAATTTCCGCATTTATGCGGGAACGGGCGTCTGAGTGTTCGTGTCTTTTCTTTATAAATGGCTGATAACTAGGGTAAATAAATAATTTTTGTCTGTTTCACCTAATACTATAACCAGAAAATAGTATTTAAAAATGTTAATCAATGATAAACAAAGAGACATATTAAATCGCGGACTTCTAGGTATATTTAAATGACACCTGGTTCAAATTATTTTCCGAAACTATAAACTCGCGGATAATATACTGGCAGATAGGCGAATGAATGCAATCTCCAAAAGCATTCCTTTTGTAAAAATATTTTGTAAATTCACTTTGATCAATGTAACTTTCGAATATTCTATTTAACAGTTTACGCACCAAATAGTTTTTAAATCACTAAAAAACAATATAACTTATTATATCGCAAACTCGTATCGTTACAAACACGTCAGTCAAATGTCTTCGGCGCACATGCACTAAGAAGCGATAAGACACTATATACGCGGCAAATTTGAATTGGCCCGATGACTGATATATTTTTATTCAAGACACGCTCCCGAAAAATATTTATTTAAATTAGATAGAACAAAAGTTTAGGCTATCCATTGACAGATGTCAAGAGAAGGATGATTTTTGAATAAATTAAATCAATATTCGAATTATTCGCGCCTGGCGGAAAGCAGTACTAGGCAAACGAAAATCGAAATGACTTTAGTCAGCTGACGCGCGGATGACTCGCGCGTATAGGCTGACTAAAGTCAGTTGCCGCATTAGAAAGGTTAAAAATTAATAAACCTAAAAAATCTTAACACCACTGCACATGGACGTACTGAAATATGTCTATATTCTAAATCATTAGAGCGAGAGGTTTAAAAGAATACTATTTTATGTAATTACTCGCTATTTCCGTGATTGTAATAACCAAGTTCGACTGTAGTTCATTACGCTATCCAGCTTGCATTATTTTAATTTGTACTTCTTTCAATAGTACCTTTTTTTTTGTTCTAGTAATAAAAAATTAGAAGAGGAAGATAATGCTAAAGGCATCCCCGACTTCTGGCTGACTATTTTCAAGAATGTAACTCAATTGTCCGAAATGGTGCAAGAACACGACGAGCCTATTTTCCGTCACTTGGAAGACATTAAAGGTAAAGTTACTTTGAAGGTTGAGCTAGAGCATCCTGATCGGGTTAAACCGAAACCAGGTGTTTCTAAAATAACCGAAAACCTGATAATTTTACAAGGTTAACCGTCCAGATTTTTAGTAGGTATATGAACAAAAGAGAATCAAAAGTAGAAATATGTAAAAGACGTTCTCTTTGCTAAAAAGAAATATTGACAATTTACTTAGCAGCGTGACGTGCCTATTGACAAAAACTAAAGTACATAGTAAATAACCGGTCTATCCTTCATTTATTATTATTTTCGTACAACTGGTCTAGTCTATTAATAATAATAGTCAATTTTCGAGAAGCAAATAATAACCGTCCTTTCTGTAATGCAAATGTGGAATGTCTGTAAATCCCAACTAGGTACTAATGCCATGTGCATTTGTTACAATATGTTGAGGTAAAACTCTTGATAACATTGGTCTTTGAAAAAATGTTTAAATGCAATATACACCATGAAGCTTGACAATCCTGGCCTTCAGCAAATCAAATTCTACTTTCCCATGCCATGCTTTCTATGCCAATGTTTTTTTATGTATGTATTTATATTTATTTACTTCCAATTATTGGTTTTTAGTTTTACTAATGGAAAAGGATCCGATGGGTTTTGTTTTGGAGTTCCACTTCTCACCTAATGAATACTTCACAAATCTAGTATTGACCAAGGAGTACCACATGAAGTGCACACCTGATCCTGAAAATCCATTTGATTTTGAGGGGCCAGAAATCTATCGATGTGTGGTAAGTTCTGCTTTGACCTTTTTCACCTATTCGAATGAGTAAAACATTCAGGGCAAGATGCTTAGTCATACTTACATGATCTTAAGCAGCTGAATACAGCCACTTGGTGTCAGCGCCACATAAATAATAGTAGGAATGAGAAATTCATATGACAGCTGTCGAAATAATCAAGTAACAGGATTATAAGTATTTCAAAATATGAGTTGTATTAATTTTTATTATTATTTTCGTTTCCAATCATAGATCTACCAAATTTATGATACAATACGTTCAAATTTAATCTGTGCTAAATACCATGTTTCATTAACCTATTCCACGCGAGCGTCATCTAGAGATGACAGTGATCGCCGTATACGTAGCCCGCGAGTGGCGCCTAGAGGTGATAGTAAGTTTCTACTGTTGTAATTTCATTATTTGGTAAGCAACTGAGACGAAATTTGTTTTACGAACTTGCTTTATTATTATTCTACTGACATCTGTCGATTTCTGTCATCCAGCATTTATGAAATAGTTCGAAATATAGCAACGACTCCACCCATATGGACTTCGTTCAAAATCGAAATAATCAGTTTTGTCGATTCAAATTTCACGTCAGTTGTTTGCGCAATATGTGCAGGCGCATAATGTCATTTACGACTTCGGCTTAGTTTGGAATAGTGCGGTGATATTATTTCAACAGTGTGTGTCTGGTTTCGTACGGTTATCGATACCATTAACCTTTTAACAGCCCAGCTGAAAGTACTAGGTATACTCCCCAGGGCCCAGGAATTAATTATATTATAAAAAAATTAAAAGAATAGTGAAAAGTCCAATATAATGCACTTACATATATGAGACCTCAATTGAAGTTCGGCGAAAAAGTTTTTCATACACAATTTCGTGAAAATGTCTGAAAATTTTCAGGTATGGTAGGGTTGTCACAACACTGCACTTACAAGAATTAGTTGAATTTTTTTTTTTTTTTTTTTAATATAAGTATTTTGAAAAATAAATTTTATAGTATTTTTGTAAAATGTCACCATTAATACTTATAGCACTAAGAAGTATACTAAACACATTAAAATCACTAAAAACTTTCTTGTGTATGGAAAATTTCGAAGCACGGTTCAAAACACAGAGCAATGTCGCACTGCTTGCACAAATACCTAGTTTCTTTCCGTCTTTTCTGATTTTTTGTATTGGCACATACATAACATCTTCTTGCCGCATTAATTTTATTGTTAGTAGGTGGTATTTTACCCAAAAAATGTCTTTCTGTTAGCCTAGAGGGTAAGGGTGCTTTTCGCTTCAAAAGAGTTTTTGGTTCTAACTTATGTTTTTCGATCAGTTGTCCGATGACTTTCAATTGAAATTCACCCAGCGGTTGTTTTTTTCCAGTTTTTTGTTGGAACAATACATGGGCATTCAGCAGAGATAAATCTATCAAATGGAAAAAAAGTTTTTTGTACCATTTGACAGTTTTTCTTGTCGAATTTACAGAAGAAATTAACATATCACTACGATCCACAGCACCCATGTTTTTATTGTAATCAACAATGCATTCCGGCTTGGAAATCGGAATTTTAGTCTTATAGTCTACTTTTCCAGTAGGTTTGAAAGTATTGTTGTGAATTGTGGACAACATTGTAACATCCTTTTTATCCTTCCACGCCAAAGCCATAATTTCGTCAGTATGGAATGTATCGGTTTCCCCTTTTTTCAATTTCTTAGTAAATTTGGGCATCCCAATTCTGTTTCTCCTTACGGTTCCACAGGCATTCGTCCGGTGATCATAAAGATACTTGAATAACGTTGGGCTGCTGTACCAGTTGTCAATGTACAATGTATGCCCTAGTTCCAAGTATGGTCCAAGCATCGTTACCACCACATTGCCGGATATACCGATGTAATTATTTTTTTCAATTTCAGTTTGTTTTCCGGTATAAATAATTACATCTAAGACAAAACCAGTTTGGCAATCAGCCATTACAAAAATTTTTATTCCGAAACGACTAGCCTTCGTCCTGATGAATTGGCGGAATAAAAGTCTGCCTTTGAAAAGGAGAAGACTCTCATCAATACATATGTTCTGATATGGACACATGTACTGCTTGAAAGAAATTTTCAGTTCCTTCAGGACCTGTCTAATTTTATATAGTCGATCTCCGGGAACCTGCGTTTCATTGTCACAAAAATGCAACATTCGATGCATCAGTTCGAAACGATTCCTGGACATGGTTTCGGAATAACATGGTGAAAATAACAATCTGTGGATAGACCAGTGTTCAGATATTTTATTCCGTGAATTCCTTGACATTAGCATACACAGCCCCAAAAATGTGTACATATCATCAATTGTGCAGTCTACCCATCGCCGTAGACAATCACTCAAAACTGTGACATTTTTTGTGGCAAATACAAATTGTCTGTTGGTCTCTCGGACTAACATTTCAACAAAAGAAATATCGATGAAACATTTGAAATAGTCCATTTCGAGTGCATCCGAAGTCAAATTATCAGCTTTGCATCCCGAAACGTTAGCATCAAAGGAAAATGCGCGTGGCTCAAACATATCCGATTTCCACTCAAATGTCGGTGTTTCAGTGGATTCCGGTGTGATAATTTCACTTTCATCGACTTCCAAAGTTTCCTCAAGTTCGACATCCGAATCATCACTTCCATCGTCTTCAGATTCAACTGTTTCGATAAGGTTATCGATTTCACCAACTTCGTCGATCTCATCCATTTTGAATAATAAAATTTGTAAAACTAAACTCGTAAATAAAACACTTTGTATACGCAAATCGAATCCGAAATACAAATAAAAAATAGTCACAACACTTAGTCCTTTGTCAATTTCTATCTAAAAACATCGAAAATCTTTCTTTTCATTCAAGTTTAGTAGGTAAAATCTAAAACAAAACTCGTAAATATAACACTTTTTTATACGCAAATTGTATATGAAATATGAATAAAAACACTTGGTCACTCAATAGAAATTAAATTTCAATGTAAAAACATTGAAAACATTCCAATTATAACGCAAATCTGAATAAGAAAGCATTCCGAATTAGCATCCCGACTAAATGATATTCCGGCGACAACTGACGCATCACTATCGAATCATACCAACTGCCTATTGTACAAGATATCCCAGTGTGCAGGGGAATTTTGAGCTAACCCTGATTTGGCCTCTCGGGAAATTCCCTTATTCTCGCGATGTATGCGCCGTACAAATGTTTTTTGCTTGCAAGGTCTGATCAGAAATGTAGTTACACGTTTTAAAATTAAATAAATAAATATTTGACTCATACAAGCGCGTAGAACGGCTCGGCGTATATCGTACGGTACGGGCGCCTGAATCGCCGCCCTGCATGACGTAAACGTTACGTTACGGGCAGCTATCAGGTTAAGTTTCGGCTTTTATAAAATTACTTTGAATACGCGATTCTGTGATTAAGTGTAATTATTTTAGTAATATTTGAGATTTTATGCATTGTACCCATTAAAATTAGTGGAAAATGTGATTAAGTAGTATTTTAAATTTCAATAATATAATTTCGAGTTCACAGATTCTACATATATATTTTTATATACATTTGTAATAGTGATAAGTTTGTGTAGGTAATTCATTGTGTAGTGAAATATTTAAAGTTAATTTTTGTACATTGCAATCAAAATGTCAGCGCGTGATATAGTATTCGATGAGGAAGCCCAAGAATCCATTGAATACTTAGATTCCGATTATGAAATGGAAACTGATGATGAAGGAGAAACAGGGCTGGCAGAACCACACGATATTGACGACCCTTCTGATGTTGACCATGATATGGGAGAGGCTTCCACCTCTAGACATGAAGCACCAGAAGAGGCTCCACGTGGACTGCGGGACCATTTGTGCCAATTGTGTATGACTTTGACACTTTAATACTGGTGTTAATCCTAGTGTAGGCTTGAATGAGAATTCAACTGAAATGGAGTTTTTTTACACACTTTTTAAATGAAAACATGGGTAAAATAGTGAACTATACCAACGGCTATCACGACCATCTGTCCAACACACAAGTCCACACACATAACGCGCGAATTCGTAACTGGTATGATACTTCCATAAGTGAATTGTACGTATTTTACGCTGTTACCGTATTGATGACTAGAAACCGCCGTCTTATAATAGAGGAACACTGGAGCACCGACCTTTTGTTGAATTCAAAATTTTTTAGCCAAACGATGGTCAGAGATCGTTATGAGCTAATTTTGCAAATGCTTCACTACTCTTGACAGTGAACCTGCTGGTGATAGACTTTACAAAATTAGAACACTTCTCGACCACTAGAAATTTGTTCAAGACTCGATGTTGCCCAACGAAAACCTCTGTATAGATGAAAGCATTATAGTATTTAAAGGACGACTTATATTTAGGCCATGCATTAGTTGAGGCACGGTCTAAAAAGATCGTTGCTAGGCGATGTGCGGATTGCGGGTCGCGGGTGAAAATGACGCCTGTCAAACGAAATATTATTTCTCATATAAATCCAACATACGTCCATTTTATGTTCTGTTTATTATTCTATTAGTATCAATAATAATATATTCATTGACATGTTTGCTTTTTAAAGTAAATGGGTAAAGTTTTTAGTCATCTTTACACGATTTTAGAATTAATTGGCCCGTCGCCATCACGCAGCAAAGTGACGTGCGTCCGACTCCACGTTCTCTCAATGAATGCGAAGCAAGTACAAATTTTCGTCGCGCGTACAGTTGAACATTATTTGGCGTTTCACTGATGCGTCACCTTAAGCAGTTTACACCTTCAAAAAGGCATAGGTTTGGGATTAAGTTATTTGTGATGTTTGAAACTGGATATATTTTAGATTTTATAATTTATTGTGGCGACAGAACGGAAATTACCGATAGTGAAAAGTTGGGTGTGTCTGGGGCTGTTGTAACCGCAATGATGAAGGACTATTTTAGTAAAGGCCATAAACTATTTTGCGACAATTGGTATTGGTGGAAAATGGTCAGTCAGTAATAATAATGAAGCAAGTTCGTAAACCAAATTTCGTCTCTGTTGCTTACCAAATAACGAAAATACAACAGTAGAAACTTACTGTCACCTCTAGGCGCCACTCGCGGGCTACGTATACGGCGATCACTGTCATCTCTAGATGACGCTCGCGAGGAATATGTTAATGGCACGCATCTGACTTTTTGAAGTTAACTTGTCACATTATGCAGCTGTTTTCAATGATACGTCTTTCTACCGTATATGTATTACAATCTTTTTTTTTCATGTCTTCGATAGGGCTGCACAATTAATTGGAACAAAGACAAGAATGTGACAGTGAAGACAATCAAGAAGAAGCAGAAGCACAAGTCAAGGGGATCTGTCCGCACGATAACCAAGAAAGTTCAGAACGACTCTTTCTTCAATTTCTTCACCACACCCGATCGTGAGTCCGCCCTTACAATGCATAATTACAATAGCACCTTGATTTTCTGAATTTCATTATGAGTGCCATAATCGCTGCTTAGCTGTTAATTAATTTTAACTATGTTAATTATATTGAATGGCTAGGTAACGTAAACGCGCCAGTCGCGGTGTCAGCACTAAATGAGTTGATAAAATGACTACCTAGCTGTCCAGTACTACTACCCGTGGGAGAGAGCAAGTGTAGTGTGATGTGAGATTTGCTATTTGACTGAAAATAGAATTAGTTTAGTATGTAGAAGAGAAAGAAAAAAAAATTCTATTTAAGTAAAAGTAAATTACAATTTTTGCTCCTAAGTGGACCCTATGAGACCACTACAAAGTGGAGGTACACTATACAAAATATTGAAGGTAATATTACGAGGAATGGTTCTTAGCCATTCGCCTAATCCATTGGATCCTTGCACTGGATCAAACATTGAAAAAACACAATGCTATACCAACCGTGGCATCGAACCCGTGTCCTTCCTACCAGAGACAGGCGCTATACTAACTAGGCCACTACTAACAGATTTTTAAGAGGAATGGTTAGCCATTCACCCATTCCATTGGGTCCGTTCAACGGTTATATAGGTAACACCGTCATTACCATAAAAATAGTAAGCTTATGAAAGTTTGTGTTTTAATTTCTGTATTTTACGGAGATAAAACATCGCATGTTATTGCAATCCAAATAATTACAGGTAGGTATTATCACTCTTAAATGAATAAAGAAGTTAGACCTCCAATAGAAAAATAATTAACAAATGGTTATCTTATACTTTTGTGTGGTCACCTGAGTGACCCTTGACCCTATCTAAAGACAGCATGCTGGAAAATCCCTCAACTATACTCTATGTTTACGAAACATGTCTACATGTCCATCTCAGATTTAGTGCGATCAAGTTACCGCATTGCATTCGAAAATAATCAATAACTGCCACTACCATCGTAATTCACAATTCAGTGCACTGGCTTGCATATAGTCGGTCTTGGTATTGTACTACAATTATTTCTAGCTTGGGCTACGACTATGAGCTCACAATAACCATGTAAGGGTACAACCGATCACAAGGACTTATAATTCATTTACCAGTCGCCCAATGGTCATAGCCGCAGGACAGGTGTTCGTTGCGTGAATCAAAAATGCGAAATAGTGTATGCACGTGTATGCAATGAACTCAGAAAAGTGCGTCAGTCACCGATGGAATAGGTGTGGTATGAGAGGTGTAGAGGATAATAAAATAAGAAGTAATAAAAACTACGAATGATTGCTTTTCCTTCTCAACCTCTATTGACGAAGGGATCGCTTGAATGTCAATAGTTCTAGGGAGGTGGACGTGGCCAAATTCATGGAAATTATCATCTATTTCACTTGACCTAACTCAAATTTTGTTGAAACTTATATTTATTATTGTAAAGTTTCTTTTTGTCGGTGTTGTAGTGCCCACGGATGCATCGCACGACGTGATGGACGAGCTGCAGAGTTTAATGAGGACGGACTTTGAGATTGGTCACTACCTTCGTGAGAGCGTTGTCCCGCACGCTGTTCTGCTCTTCACCGGAGAGGGGCTCGACGAAGAGGAGGACTATGAAGAAGAGGAAGAGGAGGTACATACGACTTTTTCTTATTCAAGTTTTTGACACCTCATCCAGCAAAAATACACACATTTTAATATATTTGGGAACGGAAAAAGAAAATATGCATAAAGAGACTGAACAACTACCACAATTATAGCTTTTTGCTTTCCATTCTTGTATTTCAACAGTATCGTTTTTCCGACAGTTGTATAGCATTGTAATTTGGTTTCAAAATTTGATCCCTAAAAGTGTTAACTTACTTAACTGTACATTTTCACTTGATTAATTTGGCATTTAGTAAATGCATCATTTGGCAATGTTGCCTTTATGTATGCTATACGCCGTGATCATCTTTATTCCACATTGCCCGAGACTTACAATTTCAGATTCATTTAAAAAAACTCTGCTTCATGTTGAAGTTGCCCAACGGTTTGGTTCCACATTTGATGAAATTTTTATTTTACCAATATTTTGTCTCTTAGCATGCTTGAAGTACTATGGGTATACAAAACATTTACACACTTTCTATATTTTTTCCTTAGCGTAGAAATTGGTAGACATTTTATGACAGTAGGTTTTATTGCATGTGTTGTTTGTGTTATACTTTATTTATATTTTCAATACGTATTTGAGTCTAATCACATCTAATAAAGCTTGATTGAAATGAGCAAGAATTCCCAAGAAAAACTAGACCTCAGCAGACTTTTTACGAGGAGTGGTTGTTGTCCATTTGGGATTAGAATCCGCAGTCCATTGCTCCAAAGACTTGTCACTGCCACTTCTACGCCTTGAGTGAAACTACATCATATAAACATATGCTTTCCATTTAAATTTGACTAAATCTTCTGCTCTTCTTTTTTCTTACTTTCATAATTTTACTTTACATGATGTCTCTTGGTTTTGCTTTCGATATTCACAAGTTAAGATTTGACTTGTTCTGAATATTTTCACATATTAATGCTTTCTTGCTTCACTAACCTTACTATATTATGCATAGATATAATAAACAAATGTAGAAGAAGTAATTAAATCTCGTCGAATATTATTGCATTTTTTATAAATTGTGGTCTAGGTGTCATATTTTATTGCTAAATGAGGTTTTGTTATGTCCGATGCGATTCCAAAAAGAGAATTGAATTATTGGTAAAAGTGGTCTTTTTACCATATTCAACATAATATCTTTATTCATTATATCCATTTCTCCGGGTGCGGAGATCGCCCTGCCTAATTGCGAATACCTTCAAAGTTCTTGACAGTCTCCGTCTGTTGTTTTCAGGATTCTTTTGATGACTTCAACGAAGCGACAACAGAAGATGACGAATAAATTCAAGACACTTGCTCATACCAAATGCCTTCTGCAAATTCCGTTTCATTTCAATTTTTTTTAATTAGCAACGGAAGGAAGCTCTTAGCTACAAACAAAATAAAAATAACACCTGTACAGGGTGCCGATCCACTTTGTCAAAGAAAGACCAACATAATACGTCCATTTTACATGTTATTTTAAAATACTAAAAGATTAATAACAAATAACATTTCAATTTTAGTTAGTTTGTGATTCCGAAGTGCATTTATTATCTTATATTATGTTTTCACTTTTTTTTTATTTTACAAATTTCATTGTTTATATGGCTATTGATGATTGATACCAATAACTGGAGTAGTGTATCTCATACATAGTTGTAATGTACAATTTCTTTGAATTTACGTTTCTATACAATAGATATCAACTTTTATTTGTTATCCTAACATTAGATACTGTTCTATTTATCATAATTTTATATGCATAGTTGTAATTTATTATTAATACACACTCGATTCTCTTTTTGCACGGGGAATACGTTCCATAGGTTGCCAATACAATCAACTATAACAATATAAAATTCTCGAACTCTAAAATAAATCGAATTAACTTTTTATTTCATAAGTTAAATACACGATAAGTAATAAATTGACATGGTTTGCGATTTTCAATTTAATATAACCAGATGTTTAAAAATAAAAACCAGAGAGGGAATAGAATCGAAACTGGAGAGCAATATAAATGTGTCAGAACAATGACATGTCATGCATAATGGCAAAAATGATGTTTCCAATATTCACGAAGACTGTTACTATAAATGAGCAAAAAAAGTCACTGTTACAAAAATAAGGACCATGCAAAAAGAGAATCGGTTGTAATAGGAAATCCCTATTTTTCATGAGATATTTATTTACATAGTTGCTTTTGTGTCATATGGGGTGAGAGTGGAGTTGTTTTATATGTGTTCAATTCATGAGTCATTTAATAACAAAAGTATTTGATGTTTTATTAAACTAGTGCTACTGAAATTGACACATAAAATAATTTTTAATTCGGTTGAATTTTAAGTCTCTCAACTCATGATTGCATTCGGTGGATACTCATTTATCTAATAGACTTTTTTCAATATTTCCCATTTGTTAGTGTTGTAACATTGGAAGTATACTTTATTATTATATCACTTCTTCTATTCTGCTGTAATGCACATTTTTATTTTCTTTTGTCTCATTTCCTTGTAGTGGGCAAAACCTCAAGACATCTATTGATAAGACACTTTCGCTTCTATGTGACCCTTTTTTGAGTCAGTTCCTACTTTGTTTGGCAATACATATCTGAATTTATAGAAGTCTTCTTTTGTGTGTGTATGTGTGTGTTTTTATGTATGTCAAAAATAGTTATCTTTTAGAAACACTTTTTAGACTTGCAACATTTGAATATCGATTGTAAATTGATTTGTATACAAACACTGAATGCTTTTCCATTTAATGCTTCGATACTTACTGTAACTTTATGAAGATGTTTACGATATTTCTACCAACCGACTATCCATCTGTTACTCTATTTCCTGCTGAGTGTTTGTAATTAATTACCAGTTATGATATGATTCTTTTAAATACATCTATTTATAACAAAATCTTTATGCATGTGCCACAATAAGAGTATTTTTTTAAAATTTATGTAATGTTAATTTTTTACTTTTCGCTCCATTATAAATGTAAAAAAAAATAGTAAAGAACTGAATCAGCATATTATCTTAAATACAATTTTTTTCTTTGATAATGTTGATTTTTATCAGTTGTCATCCATAGTCTGGATTATAATATCATTTATAACTAATTGTTACAAATCGGTAGGTATATAATACAATAGGAATTTAGAGCCAACATTCAAAGAAATTTTGACCTAAAGATATATCTTACTGTTTGCATTCAATGCTTAAATGCAAGTGTGATACAGATATTGTAACCTTTAGCATTAGATTGTACAACAGTGAAGACAGTGAAGGATAATACTATTTTGTATGTTTGTTATGTTTAACTATGATGTATGAAAATATAAATATATATTTATAATGAATCTTATTATTTACATTATGCATTCCCGCATTTATATTTAACCCGGTGGTGGTTTTGCCTATTTAAATATTTACTAGCTAATAAAATTGTTTTTTAACCTTTTTCATTAAAAAACATGTTAACTTGGAATATACCTAGATTCTGAATTCTACATGTTTTGATCAGTAGCTGAGAATTAATGGAAGAGCACAAATTTATATTTTCAAATTTGAGTGGAAATGTACAAAATGCGATACATTGTGCCGACGCTGTTGTCTGTTGTCTTTCATCTCAACTACTACATCATGTGATGTATTAAAATTAGCCTATTTCGCTAAGAAAAAACACGTCCATCACCTTTACTGTGAGAAAAATATTAAATCATGCATTTGTACAAATAGCCATTTTTACAATTAGGAATTATCACAATCTCATAAAAATTAAAACAGTGCAATCATTCAGAAGTAATCTTCATATGTTTAGTTTTCCGTTAGTCACATTTGATATCTGTTAAGTTAAAGAAATGGCTGTATACTCCATCTGGGAGCAGATTTGAATGAAAATTTCAATTTTCATATTCCATATGTCGAGTCCTCCTCGACTCCTATCGATGAAAAATCTTCTAATTTGGATTTTAGAAGGATTAAAGGGTTGCATTTTTATATTTGCAGGAAGAAGAATGCGAGGAAGAGAGTGAAGATGATGATGAAGAAGAGAAGCCGGAAAGCGGGAAGAAACGAGCCGGAGGAAACCGTGCCAAAGGGAAGGGTGGCGTCGGCCCCGACGGCGCGTTTAACCCCGCCGAATGCAAGCAGCAATAGTAGTTTAACCGCATCCGCCTCATTCATCATCGCTACGATTGCATTACATTGTGATTGCGTAGTTTGTCTGTTCTACTGCCATTATTTCTGAACGTCTTGCTGCTATCGGTTTTGTCCAAAGATGTTTGAGTCTTCTTCCCAGAGAGAGCATTCTGTGGTTTCCCTATAAAAATCGCTGAAGCATGTTCTGATTTGATGTACGTGCCATTTTAGTATGAAACAAACGGAAAGAGTAGTCCCGAGAGTTTGTATAAAAATTAATGGTCTTTTTTTGTAATCACTCCATCTCTATATAAGGTTTTCTTCAGCATATTTGGATTTGTCGGATAATATTTTTAAGACTCAAGAATAAGAATCTGCTTCTATCATTTTATGGACAAATCAAGGACAGCTAATTTTTATGTTTTTAAACTCTGTGTGGAATCTCAACATGTGGGAAGATAAACTACTCAAAGATATGCGTTAGTGTTATTTATAATTTTCGTTGTAAGGAGTAAACTTCTTCAATTCAGCACCATTAACTCAGTCGGTAAACTTGTCATATGGAAACATAAAAATACATCATCACATCACAGTATAGTCCCAATGAAGTAATTATTATTTCACAATTTGAATTTCTGAAATGACGACAGACTTTGAATGGGCGAGCTGTATGAAGGAGTGATTCCGTTAATAACAAGGCCATTGGCATTTAGATTTCACAATAAATGTTTTTGCCAAGAAATACCCAAATGCTTACGACGCCCGAGCGGTAACATGTGTTCGGCTTATGATTGAACATTGTAGGTTTAACTAAATTTATTTGTTAAGTTAGTCCCATTATAAACAAATATAAATATTTTGTTTTTTAAAATTTCCGTGTTTTGCTGAAACAAAAGGTGTGGCAGAAACAAACGGACACTGAGCGAATGGTATATAATGAACTTTTCTTAGGGGAAATTAATTGCTGGGATATTCTGAGTAGAATGGAATTGAATCGAAGGGGTATTTAAACTACACTTACTTTTTATGTTGAAAAATGTAAGCGGTGACAATTGAAATAATTGTATTTTAAGCTGCCGTGCATTTATTGTTTCCTAATTACGGCATACTAAACTACTGCGTTTCCTTCATTTGCCAAACAGTTATGATTTAAGTTTTTAACACCGGTGAAATATTTTTATCAAGTATATAAATTTTTCTTTCGTTTAAAAACAATATGATTTCTAAATGAATCAATCAATGATGAATAAATAAATTAATTTCATGCAGCTATGTATAAAGTTTTTTTTGTAGCTTCTCTACATGCATAAAAATGATTATTATATATCTATTACTTTGAGGTAGACGTTGGGCATACAGAGCCAGTCAACTAACTAGATATTATTATGTATTTATTTTATCAACAATAATATCAAACAACCACTTCTACTTGTTCAAATCAAATATTCTTGTGCCTGAATATAAAATTGGTTTCATCATAATATGAGGGGTCCAGAAAAAGAACGGTAGTTTCCATTTTTTTTTTAAAGTCAATAAAAATATCTTATTTCTCTTTTATAAGTATAATTTCTAAAAATAAAGTATTATATAATGTTATATATTATTAGTATACAAACAACATTTAAAAATACTTTTTACAGAAATTTTACCTATAAGAAAGATATGAATCATTTTTAATGATTCGAAAATATTTAACGAAAATGGCCACTTTTTCTTGGCCCTTTACGAAAAAGCCTTCTATTACATATTCATGTAATGCAATATAATATATTTTTTACGGTGGGAAGTAATAAGTACATGTACTTGACATGAATCTACTATGACAGTGGTAATGTTTGGAGTGGGGTAAATGACTTATGTGATTTGTCATAGTACACAATATAATCGTATCAAAAATCATTTCCAAAAAAAAATGTTTGGGCACGGGAAATTAGGAGACTTTATCTTTAGTTATAAGTCATCAAATTATTCATTACATGTTTTTGTCTTGGCGATATATGAATACGATAAATTAGCAACAATATCTAGGTAATTTTTATAACCTTTTATAAAGTGAACTGGATTTTTTGTAAGTCAACCCATGTTTAAAATTAAACTGACTCTTGTTATATTTGATTGATTCAAATATTTTCTTATCAAATGTGATAGTTATTTACCCAATGTTTTAGCATGATAATATCGCATCAATTATTGTATAAATTTTCAAGGAATAAAGTACGTTTTTATAATAAAAAAACACTTGATTTTTATTTTTGCCCATGACTTACATTCAAAGTCCTTCCCATCCATATCTATAATAATGCATGCAAAAGATTCAAAATTAGATTTGATATAAGTAAAAAGGATTTCAACTTATTTACTATTTTTTTAAACGAATATATAAAACATTAAAACCATGAATTAATCATAATAAGTTGCAATCATTTTTTTAAATTTATAAGTTTATCTTTGATTAATTTAAGTAATTAATATATTATTTTTCTTATGAATGTTTTTAGATACGTTTGTATTTAGTAATTAAAACTTCTCAAATTGCAAGCTTCGTATTTTTCTGCTGGGTGCGCCTGGTAGGTGGTGTATTTACATTAACTATGTTTTACTGTCAATAACTACTGTTTTCCTTGTCCATTGTATCAGTACCTAGCAGAGGGTGGACAAATCGTATGACTTATTGTCTGTATATATGTTTTGGCTTGTCAATAGAGCGCCTGAATAATAATATTAAAGATCGATAGGTAAAAATACGATTAATATTAGCAAAATATCAAGGGACTTATTATTTTAATGATTTGAATCGATCAGTAAATAGAATATAAGTTTTGACAATATTTTTATGAGAATATCGCGTAACAAATGAGGCGCCGAGTGCCAAAGGAGCTCAAGTGCCTTCTTTACGATTTTTGACATTTGAATGTAGGTTTTTTTTCCATAAATCGATATGTATCATGCCACAAAGTCTTATCGCTCAAATAATTATAGATATTTTACAATAGACATTTATTTTCTATGGCATAAATTGTTTTGGTCGTTATGTCGGCACGCCACAGAAGCTTACCGCCATTATTCCATGTAGAGCGCGAGACCAAAACAGCTGTCAGATTTGTGTAATTGAATATACGCTCTCAACAGTGAAAAAAACTAAAAATGAGCTCAAGAAGGATTAGAAATAGTATAAATAAAATAGTAGAAATAAAGTAAAATATAATAGTAGAAATAGTTTCGATGTGTGGTAAACCTGTAAACGAGGAAAATCACAGTATGTTTATTCGTTTTTCTTTCACATACGCTGTTTAAAATATTTTAGGTTACTTTTCAAGTGTGGTTGTTATTAACAGGTTCGTTTCTTTCAACATGAACGAAACAAATCAAATTAAACCATAGACAATATACATACAAATTGTAGTTGACCGGAAATGGTTTGAGATTTGACGTTTGGTTCAGTGTATCATTGAAAATCAAACCGTTCTCAGACCATCAGAAATGGTTTGACATGAAACGTCAAACCAATTCGGACGATCCATGGACTAATGGCAATCTGTCAAAGTGTTGATAAGCATTATTCGGCATTTATATATCGTGAGGTGTTCATATTAATATGTTAGATATTTACACCATAGGAGTTCACTTGAATTATATGTATTATAGATTAATAATCAATACCTATTATTCATAAGTAACCATACGCGAACAAGACGCCGCTTTTGGTGTTATTATCTCAAAATCCAGCACTATTTTCTATGCAAGTTCGATTTAATATCATTACTATAATTATTATGTCAGACAAAGGATTTATTTTCATTTTATTTATATTTTGTAACGGAGATTCTAAACTACAAACTGTGTTAAATCAACCCGGAATGATCTTTATGTTACCTAACGAATTTAATATGTTCGATTGTCGTCTAAGTCACAATATCATGCTGTCGACATGAACAAGTGGTCAATAATTATGAAAAGCTCTAATCAAAAATAATTTTTAAAAACTCGTCATACCTATAAATCTTATAAATTAACTAAATGGCTACCTATTTATGAAGCATTCTTTATATTTTGTATATTTAAAAGGAATGAATACGACAGTTTGTTAAATTTGTATTATTGTAGACCACGATAGGAGGTTAGAATTTCATAACAAGTTGACGTTTCAAATATGTTTCTGTTTTAGAGACTAATATATTATGAGTTAATTTGAGTTAATAAGTACTGGCAACACTAATTAGTTGTCAGAAAAGCGTTTCCGTGGACATTCTACCAAACGGTTCCAAATCAAATAAATCCAACGTGCCATTTGATTCGTTCAGTTCAGGTTCAATGATACGAACTTAACGTCATTTTAGTAATTATTTCCACCAAACTTATACTTCCATGAAGGAAAATAACTCTTATTTCTAATTTCATCTTGTTTTATATCTAATTACGATTGATATACACTAAAAAAAGTATTCATAAAACACCCGAATCCTTAACAAAAAATGATGGTGTTAAATTTGAATAATGATTTTGTTATTTTGGCCAGTTTGGAGTCACGATTTGATTTAGTATTATTAACCGGATAACTGCCGCCAGCGTCTTAGCATGCTTTTCTATTCTGAGAACAGAGGGCCGGTCAAGCAAAATGCGCGTGCAAAGACGCTCCACTTGAAACGCAATATATCGACCGAGGTCAATGTTTTGAATAATTTAATCACATTGCCCACACAGCGACATCTCTTAGGATCATTGTGTAATACTTACATTTGAAAATTTCTATATTATCATCAACGAAACGTCAAATTTTAAACAAAGCTTTCTTGGGTTACCGAAGCGCGTCGCTAGTAGGGTTGTGCCACGGATACGATATTTATCAAATCACACGCCGGGATTCCCGTTTACTTATAGTAGATGCAATCGAAATTATGGTTCGCTTATGCATACGAGAAACGGGGAATACTGTGATTCCTGAATATACACTAATATCCAATAGGAGTGACACATCTTGGAATACATTTTTTTTTTTTTTTTTCGACCATGTCCGATCCTAATAGGATCATATGGGCCTCCACAGAGTAGAGGTTTGTATTAACAGATTTTGTTTTTTTACGAGAAATGGATGTCGGCCACTTGCTCAACCTATTAGGTCCATACCCTGACTCACACACAAATTGAAAAACAATATGTGTACTTGCCAGACCCAGGATTCGAACCTGAGACCCACGGCATGATAGTCCAACACTTAAGCCACCGTTGAATATTCCACATATATATGAATAACCACATACCAGTTGAATATTCATAGTCGTATTTGACGTATCTAATTCGGTTTCGCGGCTGAAATATTTTCACTTTATAATTCATTTCTTTTACGATACTTTTATAATAATTACTTATAAACTTTTTGCTTTTTTATTCATAATTTACGGGTACGATTTCGTAATTTTTAAACCTTCGTAATCTGTGTTGTGTCGGTAATTGTTTATTTTATAAGATATTAGTGTCGGGACTTATTTTATTTGCATAGTGTTTAACTTATTTGACATTTTTGTATTATATCTTTTTATAATAAGTCAAGTTTCTTGAATATTTAATCTTTTTCACATATATTTTTTTTATCTTTTTCCTAATCAAAATGGAAGGAACACAAAATGCCGAACAGGCCTCACTGTTGAATCGTATGACAGTGATTTTGATGTAGATTTTGATGAAGAGGAACAAGATGTTTTGATTCCCAGTGCATATGATGCTGCATATTGTAGAATTACTTCTCATACATAATCACGTTCTCATCTCTACTGTGTAAGTGTTGTGACAACCCTGGCGTTTTGTGAAACATTAAGTTTGATTTATTTCGATAAATGACGACGTAAATGGACACATCGTGTATTAATTTGGTAAGTTTATATGATATAGTATTAATATAATGCCAAAAAAATATATTTACTAAGATTTATTTTTTCAAAGAAAATCGCGGCCCTCCGTATATGGCCATACTAATACCTCCTGGCATAGAACAGGTTAATAATATTGGGTAGATGGACAGTTATTACAAAAAAAACAATCCAAAAGCTTTGAAATCATTGCTGTAATGGAAAAAACGTGTTTTATGATTATAAGGCAAATTTTATGCCAAACCGATTGATGTAACAATCATAACAAATTTGACCATTTTTCAGTGTTTATTTGGCATACTTAATAAAATTTGTTTTTATCAAAATGTTTTTTATTGCTATCCAAACCCTTACATAAAAACTTTTTTTAAAATGATTTAACAATAAAATTTAAATGCTTTTTTTCATTTTTCTATATCCCAAAGGGGCTCAAACACCATTTTTTTGGAATTCAATAGATATTTTTCATTAAATATTATTGCAAATAATACTTTGATTCTTTTAAATTTGCTTTGTTTAGAAAATAATTGTCCATTTCAACATTCAAGCTTATAATTAAAAAAATAAATTAATTGAAAACTTGTTAGCCATTTTGTAGCACTTTTCGTCACTGTTCTGGCAGAAGACACTAATTCGAAAAAATGACATTGAGTTAGTTATACCAAAATGTTCCTTATTTCAAATTGTACCATCTGGAAACCTTCTTAATAAATAAACAGTCTTTATTTTAAAGTCATCCTCTTTATGATTACTTAATAAACTCACATGATAGACCATTTCAAACATTTTAACAACTTCAAAGTCAAATTACTCAAAACTAGTATTCTACAGTTAGTGTGTTCTGCCAGAACAGAGACGTTTTGTTAAATGGTGCTTGAGCTCCTTTGGCGCTCGGCGCCTCAAATATATAATGATCGAACTGGAAAAACTGTTTTTTTGACAGACCTAAAACTGGAATCGAACGGGAAAAAATATATCAGTTTTTTTCAGTTCAGAACATGGTCAAACCGATCTTAAAACATGATCTTACTCCCCACTTCAGTTGTTCAGTTGTAAACGTCAATTCGACAAGCATAATACATATACATACGAAATCAATATACTGTTTTTCTTTTGAAAGATGTTTGTCAAATTCAAGGCGCAAAGAAATCATTCACTATCGTTTGACGCATCTCGACATAATTCTCATAATTTATAATATATTATTTAAAAAATTTATGGTGACAGGGCCGTGAGGTGCAGCATAACCATTGATATCGGAGTGTGGCAGGCTATCATACAAGTACCATAAAATGTTCTAAATTATTGTAGAAAATAAATTTTTATGACAAATTAAAACATTTAAAAATTTATCACTCAGGTCTGAACCGAAAACTGTAAAAACCGTAATTTTTACAAAATCTGGCACTAAACTAATTTATTTCCTGAACTGAAACAAAAAAAATAACATTCCGGAGCCCATATACTAATATTCTTTCTGGAGCCCCCAGGTGAAAGGCCAGCCCGACTACGATGGCCAGTGTTCCAGTCTAGACGAGTTTCAATGTACGACTGGGCCTTAGTGACAATTTAAACTCGGTGATAGATTTGTCTAAATACTAGTATTATGACGTCATATTTGTTTAAATTATGAAAGTAAATTGTGTAGCAGTTAAAATAACATTAACAATAGTCATTACACGCCAATATTGGTATTTTATGGGTAAAAGGTGCTGTTTTGGTCTCCAAAACTTAGTAAGAGAACAAAAACAGCCTTATATAAAAATCTCTTGCGCCAGTATTAACATATGGACCAGAATGCTGGGCACTCATGAAACAGGATGAGAGAAATATGAATATCTTTGTGGCTGTTCAAGAAATAGGCATTTGGAGGTCAAGGTATAATGAGGAGCTGTACACACTTCATTGGGACAAAAAGATCATGTGCATATGAGACTGCTGGATCGGCCACATCATAGACTAATATACTAGGCCACATGCATAGAATACTGGAGGATATAACGGCGAGGCGGGCTATGTATGTTACCCCCAATAGCAAGAGAAGACGGACCTGGCAATGTAATTGAGCTTTATAATCGTTTTTATAGTGTCGAAACCATGTAAAAAGTGACAGGTAGTGTAGGAATTTATTACACAAATAATAATTACAAAACAATCTGCAAAGGTTTTGAAAAATATACCACAGCGCGCCATCTGTCTTGACGTAAATAAAGGTCGAATTATGTTTCAAATAATTCTCAATCTTTTTCATATGGACTCTACGTCATGTAGCCCCGCCCAGTCTATCGAATTGTATGAACTAATGTAAGCTCTAATCGCAAAGCCTAAAACTAAATAATTAATAATTAGATAATTTAAAAAAGTTATGTCTATGGTGTTTAATCGAAAATTAATAAGTATACTGTTTTTAAAAATAAAAAGAACTTTTATCTAATGATTTTTGATATGCATAAATGTTTTGAAAAAACACGTAATTTAAACTGATAGCTTAATAATTTTATGTTGTCAGTGAGTTTTTGAAGTTTTAGTAAATTAGTGTGTCGTCATTAGTGTGTACCTATTCATTAGTAGTAATATCATATTATTACCTATCTTCTTATTTCTCGTAAGTATACCTGGCAAGTGTGTTCTTTTTATGAGGTCTCCACAGCTTACCTCTTTCCAAAAGTCAAACTTCGCCACTGATATCAGTGAAGTTTATGAAAAAAATATATAAGTAAGGTGAGTCGGGGTAAGTGTGACATAGAATTTAATGATATGAATTTCAACCTGGTTCATGATGAATAGGTATGTTTTAAATAGTTGAAAACTTTACCATATGATCAACAATATCATTACAATTAATATGTACAGAAGGAACCCACTGTATATCTTACTATAATACGACATTTCAATATTTTTTGATTACTAGTCAGTTTGTTACACTTACCCCAATATTGGGGTAAGTGTAACTAAATTCACCATTATTCCAAAAGTTCTTCAAAACCATAACGTATTACATGCATAGAAAGGTAATATAATATCATTTAATGGATATCGATTCTTAAATTAAAACTTTTGTATAGATTTTCAACAAAAATGATCTCTATCATTTTTTTTGGGGTAAGTGTGTCATACTAATGTATGTAGAGCTAGTGATGTCCCGAAACAAAAATTACGTTTTTTATTAGGTATGTACTTAATTATTTAATGTGGTTATCTCAGCAACACGAGTGGTAGGTAAATTAATCAAAGGCTTTTGAAGATTAACTTATAATTTTATTCGTCTCGAAAGAGCACAAATACAAAGTATACAATACAGGAATGCAGAGTAACCCTAAAAATAGTCAGTACTTACATGACAAAGACGTAAGCACTTACAGTAAAATCATAACGATAAAGAGGTTTGTCGATTGTGTGCGGCGTGAGAATAAGTGTACGAAAGAATGAGTTAAATTTGAAATGTTATAATAGCTTCACCAAGAATTAACAGGGTAAAACATTATTTTTTTAGCTCGAAACAGTGAGCATTAACAAACAGTTGATGAAATTTAATATACCTAACATGATTATTTTCGTATTATTACAAAATTAAATAACAATCAGCAAAAATAAAATGTGGATACAAATAGAGAGTAAGATATAAAAGAAAAAATAATAATTAATACACAAAAACATTAAATCTCTAGTAACGTTTTGGGTCTCATTCTGGAATCATTCTTTCGTTTTTACTGTACTTACAATTCAAGTTAAGTGCTTACTTACAAAACTATTTATTCTAACTTAATTATTTCGAATTGCAATATTTGAAATTGCATGACTAGGTACCTACTGAATATTGTAACCAGAGATTTTTGTTTTGAAAATTATTTCGCCTCTTCGTCCAGTTGATGGTTGAGGCAATATGCAGATGACATTCTTTTCTTTCACTTCGTAAATGTCTTCTACTCTTGGAAATGAAAACATAGTTTCGTTTTCTTTTTTAATCGTCTTAAGTTTTCGAGCAAACTTTGTCAGAATTCTGTCATCTTGCTCAAGTTTTATTATAACTCCGAAAAAAGGTTTCACAGTTTTTTTTGTAGCAAATTGTACTACAATCCATTTTCCAATCTCTAACATTTCTGAATTAGATGCACCTGAAGTGTCATCAAACTGATCAAACATTGATATATTAAGCATATTAATTGAAGGATTGTTTTCCTCATCGCCGAGCAAATCATTAATATAGTCTTGCATATTATTATCTTCGCTTTCGTCACTTGATGTCCATGACAAAATCTTCTTCCGATGACATGGGTTGGTGTTTTTTTTTTGTTTTGGTGTACTTTTATCGGTTTCAATACCTTCTTATGCATGTAAGTTTTGTCTTGCAATGGCTTTATTTTCTTTTCTATTGGAACATTATTTTTCATTCGCTCGATGACATCATAACATGTAATCACTTCTGCTCCTGGAGCAACCATTTTTCTCTTATTCTTTAGCCTTACTTAGCCTTGTAACAGTAGCATTTCTATTAAAGTTTCGGTAACTTCTTTATTTGGTAATTGAACAACTTTGCAATCCAGAATTATAGGCGTATAAGAACATTTTTGAGTCGAACAGTCCCCATACAAATTTACGATTTTTTTTCTTCTTCAGAAAATTCGATTTATAGCGATTTTCTCTAATTCGAGTCCCTTGGATTTCGAATTATCTAGGTTATAAAAATTCTTACATATAAACATTTTATTTATATTACGAACATTTTCGATCTTCGATCGATATAAATAATGCGTCATGTCCCATCACTAGTTAAAATATTGACTTTGCAAATTCATAGAAAATATATGGGGAAGTGTGACACAATACAAAGGCACACTTACCCCACGTGTTTACTTTCGTGGGGGAAGTGTGTCTACTTGATTAAAGGTTTCAAATGCTTATAATTCAGTAAAACGATAACACAACGTGAAGCAGCGTATCAAAACACATATACCCACCAATTTTTACAACCATAATGTGCTGATTTCCATGTTTAAAAAAATATTTTAGTAACAGCTACCATCTCACTCGTCGACTTCAAATTATGTCGTCTGGAGAATAATCCATGTAGTCACCACAAAAAACATGGTATCGACACCATTTCCGATTATTTTTATAAATCGGTGACTTTGCTATCACCTTTCCATAGATGCCATCATCCAATTTGTAGTAGATACTGAGATATCTTAGTAGCTACACTTATCCCAAAGTTGCACTTACTCCGACCACCTTACTATTAGCTTCTTTTCTGCAGATGCTGCAGACAGTGTTGTCAAGTCAAAATTTAAAATTTCAGTAGAATTTGACAAAAAATTCAGTAGATTAGACAAAAACTACGTGGAATGTAATTAACGAAAGCTTTTTTTTTAGATAAATTTTATTGCAAACTTATTTTCGGAATTTAAAAAATTATAGTATTTTCGGACTTTTACATCGTACATAGTACGCGGGTCAAAATTATAGTCCAAATACTATAATTGTAGTACGGTTGGCATCACTGTCATAGACTATACTGACAGTGCTGCCAGATGACGTTTTCAAAATCCAATGGATTTAATACGTTTTTTTTTTCAAAAATATCTGTAGATTGTTAGAACATTAAATATTTGTTTTTATTAACTAAATTTAATGTAGGTAAATTAATAAATTATAAAATAATATAAAATATTAGTCGATGCTAGCAGCAGAAAATAAAATCGTAGACGATTGCTTGATTGTATGTTGGTATTACTGTCAAAGCAGCCAGCTGTCAAGGCATGTCAAGGTGTCAAGATCTATGGTGTTGGTGTCAAATCAAATCGACGCCAGTGAGCTAAGTGGAAATAGCCCGGCGGAATTTATAAATTATTGCAAAACACAATCACACGATGAACTTTTCTATATACTGCTCGCAATAAAATGCTTTAACAACACCTCAGTTTTCCAAAAATATACAAAACCAAGGTGTAAAGCAAAATAGGTGCAAATTATTTGTTGTCTAGTGTCAATCTGTTACTCTCAATCTCAATGTTATCATCAGACGAAATGGGTGAAATGCAGATGTCCTCCAGCGAACCGGAGTCATCCCATAGTCATCAACAGTCACAGGAAGGTACGTCTATGAATGATTACTAAAGAAATGGATATTAGTATGTCTGTTAATGATATTTGCAAATTTTATGGTGGCCTACACCAGCATTCTTGCCTTCTCCTACCAAAGAATTATTCTGAGCATTTATGTTACTGGACACAGTTCAACTTCAGTGCTCAACTTTATGAATTATTCGGTTATTTATTTCTATTGACGAAATGTTCCCAATTTTTTTAAACTTATTTTTATTGAAATCAAAGGTTTATCAGCCCAAAAATTTGGGCATATTGTTCTAGTTTGAAAATACAGTCGAATTCGGCTATTACGATCTCGGACATAGCGAGATCTCGGATGTAATGAGGAAACATTCGTTTACATTTTAGTTTATGATTTTCTCCATACATTTATTCAATGTTATAACGAGCAACTTATCGGATATACCGAGTTAAAAAATCGTAAAAATTTTCTTAAAACTGTTTATGTGTTGATCGTTTAAAAACATTTCGACCCTAAGCAATAAAATCCGATCGGACTGGATGACGCCGGGATCGTATTACGTTTATGACACTAGTTAAGTGTCTAAGTACCTACCTAATTGATGTTTTCGCCGAGAATATTGACAGTATCCACGCATAATTATTATGGTTGAAATATGTAAAAAATAAAGTATAATATATAACCTAAGTACCTGCGTTCATTACAATGAACAACTTCTTTTCTAGTTCATGATTGCCATGCTTGTTTTGGGGATTTTTACGATGGTTTTCAGATTTTTTATTTTCGACTTTTTTTGTTATGTGACCACTCATTTATCTTTGATATAATGAGTACCGCTTATAACGAGCAAATTCAGTCGGTCCCATCTTCCTCGTAATAACCAAGTTCGACGGTACTTCCAAAATGTGTTGCCCTTGAAAAACCCTGACAAAATTATACAACCGAACCTATTGATAAATACCCCAATAGTCAACCAGATATCTGTAAAAAAATATAAAAGTCTCCAAACGAGCAATAACAGCATTATATACTGAAGGAGGAACATTTCACATTCGACTTGGAATCATACAAAACAGGATTCTGGTGCATCTCCCTCCATTTGCCTCCTTGCTCTAAACGAGTATACAAAGACTTCAGCAGGGGCATTGATACGCCAGTCACATCTTTGCTAAACTCAGGAGGCTACAATTCCTTAAGACGCGTTGCGTAGCTTGAACTTTATAAGACTTCGCCACTCCATGTTCTGAGTAGGAGATTTTCCTGACAATCAACGACAACTGTGTCCAAACAGGTGTTTTCTTCCAAGTCCTGTATTTCCTCCACCCAAGCCAGCCTCAATACAATACAATGAAAACAATAACGTTAAAAACAACCATTTACGCATGAAACACAGAGAGACATTTATTGTAGTATTCCAATTATTGAATTATGGACATATTAAATTTTGTAAATGGACATCGCATAATATGAACAATTCGCCTTTGATTTCAATCGATTCAAATCTTTCAAATTCGATTTTCTTAAAACATACAACACCTGCACTAACCCATCCAATATTACTATGTTAATTGTACTTATTATACTTACTATAAGGCAGTGGCGAAAGGTGACTTTTGGAAAGAGGTAGATTGTGGGGATCTGAGAAAAAGAACACACTTGTCAGGTATACTTACGAGAAATAAGAAGATAATACGATATTTATTACTACTAATGAATAGGTACACACTAATGACAACGACTCACTAATTCAATGAAATTCAAAAACTCACTGATGACATAAAATTGAGCGATGAGTTTAAATTACGTATTTTTCAAAACATTTATACACATCAAAAATCATTGGATGAAATTTCTTTTTATTTTTAAAAACAATCTATATTTATCAATATGCGATTAAACGTCATAGAAATAGTTTTTTAAAACTATCTAAGTTATTATTAATTATTTTGGACAAAGTTCAGTCATGACAACAATATTATGCGCAAAGGTTTTAAGGCTCAGCGATAGGAGCCTACCATATTTCATACAATTTGATAGACTGACTGAGGTTACATGGCGAGGTACATTACATAATATATGACATCTGTCGTTGGCAAATTAAATTATTTTTATAGAATATGAAATAATCAAGTGATTATATAAATATGTCAATATGCAATTAAATATTTTTCGTAATTGTTTCCGGTATTGATTGGGTTAACCCAATCAATACCGGCAAGTTTTCCACTCGATAGTAGTAATATCTACTAACAAATGATGCAGAAGAGTGGTTTGAAGCTTTGCTTACTTGACTGCATCAAAAGTTTTTCGAAAAAGTCAATAGATGGCTGAAAATATTAGATTAATTACGGCCTGGAAAAAAAACCGGAAATTTCCGGGTCCGGTATGATAAGGGTTAGAAGGTAGGCTATAAGGTGCATTTGCCATGACATTCCGTTGAGAAACAATTTTCTTTTTTTTTAATATAGAAGTATCGTGAACTGTTAGCTTATATTTATGTGTACCTTTGTACTGTGATTTCTGATAGGTGTGGCAAGCGGCGGTGAAGAACTTTCAACCGGTAATGGCGCAACTCCAGCAGGGGGCGGGACTCCTTCAGCGGCCACCGACCAGGCGTCCCGTCAGTCAAATCTTCAGAGAATACAGCAGAGGAAGCAACAAGTGTACAATTGGCCACACAATAAAAAACTTCTCAAGCTGGCTGTCTATTCTGCATGCCAGGTTTGAGATTTTGAATTTAAGTTTGTTAGTCTAAATGTCAAGTAAAACAGGTGTGTAGTGGTTGGCTTCGTGTGTCACAAGAGAATGGTGGCAATACACTCTATTTAATTGACCATAGACAATAAAATGAATGTATGTCGGATGAATGAATAATAAATGTGGCTATATATAATATTATTATAATATCCCCACTTAATGAATGTTAAACTAAAATAATGTTATTATTACTAATATTATTAAGTCATGCTTTTGAGGTGGCACAGCTTTAGTCAAATTGTATGCTACCATTATGTTTTGCGTAGGCACATATTTAATTATTATTAAGTTGCTTTCCACTTTATCCCTAATGAAATGATGGCGCACATTGATATGTTTTGAGCAAGCTCGAAACACATCATAGTCACTTAGTTTTATTGTGCTTTGATTGTAACACGCAATAACAATTGATTTAATTTGGAGCTCATGGTCAAAATCGTTGCCTAATTGTTAAGCCACGTTGTTTCTTGTACAGCCGAAGAGAGTGCCATGTATTCTGCTTCCGTGCTGAATAATGTGACTGTAGGTTGTCATCGACTTCCCCATGAGAATGCACCTCCACTCAATTTGAAAACGTAGCTTGCACAGGAATGTTGTTTGTCAACAACAGCCCAATCTGCATCCGAATATTCATTTAGATTACTTAATTTGGAGTAAGCCAGCTTCGCGTCGGTGGTACCCTTAAGATACTGAAGAATTTGCCTAACTGCATTCCAATGTGCTTCACCATAATTTGTGTTGAACTGACTCACGTCATTCACGGAAAACACGCTACCTGGCCTCATCCTTTGCACCAAATATAGCAAGCTACCGACAGCTTCTTGGTACGGAACAAATCCTACAGATAACTTTTGGTCAGGGTCACTGGGAGTTTTCACCGGGTTATAGTTTTGCATTTCAATATATCCTAGATATAATTTCACTGGTCTATTGAAATTGAATTATCACCATATCGTCGCTGTAGGATTGGTTTGTCGAATAGACCAAATGTCAAATGTTCAGGAGACGAAAACAAATTTCATTATCCTATATTTAAATATATGGAGGTATTTAAATTGTTGTTTTTACAGCATATGAATGCTGTATTCATTACAAAGTAATTTAAATAAAAGGATGGTTCTGGTCTATTTAGATACAAAAAATCATTCTGCATTAATTAAAAGGTCGATTTCGACAAAAACGTATATTCGACAAACCAATCCTATAGCGACGATAAGTAATGCTGAGACCGATACAATGTTTTGCAGTGCCCATTTCTTTCATTTCGCAAGCTCTACTTAATGCTGTTTTCAGATTGAAAAAGTGGAATTAGTAATACATATTATGTTTTACACCCACGATGGTCGCGTGGCTTAAGCGCCGGTCTATAGTATCGAGGGTCCCAGATCCAATCCTGGGTCTGGCAAGTACACATATTGTTTTTCAATTTGTGTATGAGTCAGATTATGGACCTAATAGGTTGAGCAAGTGGCTGACATCCATTTCTCGTAAAAATAAAAATCTGTTAATACAAACCTCCACTCCGTGGAGGCCCATATGATCCTATTAGGATCAGACATGGTCGAAAGAAAAAAGAAGAATTATGTTTTATTTTAATTAATACAACGTGTTTTCACCAAGTTAACACCGTAAAAGAAAAATAAAGAAGTCACAATAAATCATTTCAAAACCTGGGTGTTTCTGTGATATTTTAATAATTGATACTAGTGAAAAAGTAGTATAGTTTCACTACTATTACACTACTGTCATTAGGCCTAATGCCCTATTGTAGTTTGTAGTGTTAAAATAAAAGAAATGGTAGTAAAAGATGAAAATATATTTTTTTGTATTCTTCTTCTAGACATCAGAGTGTAACTGTACTGGATGGAAAACTCCAGTGCCGCCTGCCAAAGGAAACCAGCGAACAGATGCCAACGCGACTCAACCGCTTGCCAACTTCACAGACCCGTGCCGGAATTGCAATCACAGCCTAGGTGATTAAATTATATTGCCTCCAATTTTGTACCCCAAAAATTGTCAAGCCTCATTGGCTGTCTATCTTGTATGAGGTCGATCAGCCTTTTCCGATTGCTCTCTCGCTTCCTGAAAGTGAGTAATTTTGCTATTTATCCGTCCTATCTGTATGACCTGGCCACTAAACCGGCTCAAATATGATTTGAAATCCACCGAATTTTAAGATTAGATTTTATATGATTTTTAATAAGAATTGGCAAAATGTAGTTTAGCAAAACCGAATCCTAATCTTTGTGAGATTACGGAATCGAAAAATATATGCGATTGCATGGTTAGATATTTGTTAAATTCATAGTGATAAGGTATGGCACGGATGGCTTAATTGGTATAGCACATTGGCCGGAATCCAATGGTTACAGGACAAACTCTGTTCCGTATCAAGATTTTTCAAAAAATATTTTTCCAATAGGTGAGGTGTTCATTAATCGTTTTTGTCTGAATCCTGTGGATTGAAAATTTTGTCCGAGATTGAAATCCTTCGTTTAAATGATGTGTTGTTCCTCATTTAGTGCGTTACTGCTTTTTGTTTATGAGTCCGTACTGAATCTATCTTCTCCATGTTATACTCTATTAGACGGATCTTTCTTTTTTATTTTAACAGAATGGCACGTTTCTCATCTGGCATCATGCTCCGGCCAAGAAGTGAACCGGTTGCTTGGGATGGTGGTGGATGTGGAAAACATATTCATGAGCATGCATCGGGAAGATGACCAGGATACCAAGAGGGTTTATTATTACTTGTTCAAGGTAGAGTCTTTTTCTTCTATATTTTTGAAATCATTATATTTTATAAACAACCATGACAACAATGAGACAATGAGAGTGGTTCTGTGATTAGAAATCATAAGTGAAAATGAATTTAATAGTATTTGTTTTTTGCATTGTAGTTACTCCGCAAGTGCATTGTGACAATGAGCAAGGCCCACATCGAAGGCCCGCTGGGTCACCCGCCGTTTGAAAAGCCTTCCATCGCAAAAGCCATCACCAACTTTGTCCTGTTCAAGTTTAATCAGCTGGCGCAGAGGGAGTGGCAGACCATGTATGATCTCGCTAAAATGTTTCTGCATTGTTTCAACCATTGGAATTTCGAATCTCCCAGTGTTAGAAAAATAGTTAGTAATTTTTTTTACTTATCTTCTCATATAATGTAATATATATTTTAACGGTAAAAATAACAATGTTTCCTTTCTGATTGCAGCAAGTGTCCAATCAAGAAGATGTTTCGGCATACCAAATAAATTACACAAGGTATGTTATGAATGAAGTCATCGTTATGTTTAAATGTTTCCGACTACTATGTGGTAGCTACATTAATCGGCTGTCCATATTTAAAACATAGCGAAGGACATATTTTCAACCACTGTAGATACCAGTTCTTCAATATGTCTTTCTTCATGCTCCGTCGGTTCCTTAGTGGTTTTGAATTTTAACAGCTGTGATGTTATCCTTTCCTTGCTAACTAGAAACTGCAATCAGGATTCGGGATTCTAGAATCCCAATTTTGAAAATGTTTGAATTCTGGGATTCCAAGATGACTCTATAATTGTTGATATATAGCCGTCTAATATAATAACATAACTAAATATTATAAGTAATAATATAAGAATATTATTACTACGGTTAACTACGGCACTGGCTGTCGGCCAATACTAAATACTAATTACAGTCAAATGTTCACTTGAGTGTCCGGCATGACATTAGTGTATAATCGAAGGTCTATTGTAACGGTCGCATAACAAAATGTAATCTATTACTCTGTATACTATTATTCATGAAGTTGATAATAATAAAGTTAATCATATGAAGAAAACCATGTTCATAATAGAACATCCTCTAAACGATCCATTATCCCAACATGGTAGCAGAACGTGGTTTAAAACGTAAAACCAGTGCTCCGTAAATTGTACCGCGGGTTCACGGTAACAATAATACAAGTGCGATCACAGCGGATCAGAAAACCGACCGCTTTATTAAGTGAAACGCAGTGGTGGCGTAAGGCTGCAAAATAATTCAAAAAAAAAAAAAAAAAAAAAATAAAATTATTATTACGAAAATGGCAAATCTAACGAAGATCACAGAGGTAAATATACCAATCTTCGAAGGAAGGAATTACAACAGCTGGAAATACAGATTGCTGAACATTCTAGAATACAACGAGTGTCAAGCGCCAGCAATCCGAACAATGGAAACAACAGAAAAATATGCGGAATGGAAAAAACTAGATTTAAAAGCCAAAACCATTCTAATTAGTGCAGTTTCCGATAGCCAATTAGAATTTATCAAGAACTGCGACACGACATTGACAATGCTGAAAAAACTAGATGAAATACACTCAACGAAATCAACGCCGATGCAGATAATCTGCAGGTCAAAAATCGAGGAAATTAAAATGAAAAACTATGCAACTGTCGATGATTTCTTCTTAGACTTTCAGAAAACCTGCAATGAATATATAAATGCAGGTGGTACTCTTCAACAAGAAGAGCAGATAAGATATTTAATAAAGGCACTACCATTAAGCTATAGTGCGATAGGTGATTTCATTGACATAGTTCCGGCGGAAAAACAAACAATGGAATATGTCAAATCGAAAATCAAGGAAAAAAGCCTAACAAACACGGAAAATCCACAAAAGACGAATGTAAGCACATTCAATACAAAAACAAAAACAAAAGCCCTGTGCTATATATGTAATAAGCAAGGACACAAGCAGCAACAGTGTTGGTTCGCAAATCAAACCGACAATCTACAGCAGGGATATGGGCCCAGCACCAGAAACAGCGGCAATACATCACAACAGCCGACGAACAAAAACAATTACGAGAAATTTGGATATCACAGAGGCAGAGGCACCAGATACCAGCGAGGCGGCAGCCGAGGCAGAGGCATCGAGCAGCAGCAACAACAACAAAACTTGAAGACGTGGGCTCTTCAAGTTAATCATCATAAACTCAGTGCAAACAGTGAAGAAACAAGTGAGAGTGAAATAAAGTGGCTACTCGATAGCGGGTGCACAGATCACCTAGTGAAAAGCGATAAGTTCTATTCAAGTTGCGTTGAGCTTAAAGAGCCAATCGACGTAAACCTACCCGACGGAAAAAAGTTGCGAGCAACAAAAGTGGGAAATATTGTAAGTTACTTTAAAAACCATAACAATGTTGAGCCAGTAGAACTAAAAAACGTCTATTTAGTAGAAGGTTTAAAGAAAAATCTGTTAAGTTTTTCAAAAATAACACAAAATTGCACAATAGTAGCGCGCGATTCAAACGCCAAAATCTTTGATAAAAAAACCAGAAACCTTATAGCAGTGGCTAATAAAATAAATGATTTATACTACATGACTAGCTGTGTAAAAAATCCTAAAGATTCAAGCAAGATTAGTACATACAATGATTATCCAAATGAAGCCTTCACAAATACAACGAGATTAACAAAAAAGGAAAAGTGGCATCGTGCGTTAGGCCATGTAAACTTTAGATATCTAGAAAAAATAGTAAAAGATAAGTTACTTGATGGACTACCAGACCATCTTGAAAAACAAGAAATGAAATGCGCGACATGTATTGAAAGTAAAATGGCAAATTTACCTTTTGAAAATCATCGCGCGAAAACAACAGCAATAAACGAAATAATACACACCGATCTAAACGGTCCGCACAATATTGTGGGCTATAAAGGTGAAAAATATTTTTTGACTGTCATAGACGATTACAGCAAATGTGCAAAAATTTATTGTATAAAAAATAAATCAGAAACGGCCGAGTGTCTCAAAAATCACATTAACTTTGTAGAGAATCAATTCGGGAAATCAATAAAAAGATTGCAATGCGATAAGGGGACCGAATATTTAAATCGAGAAATATACGAATTTGCAAACAAAAAGGGAATCGAAATTTTACCATGTCCGACAAACGTACACGAACTCAATGGAGTCGCTGAACGTTATAACAGATCAGCAATGGACATAGCAAGATGTTTAATTAAAGAGGCGCGCATAAGTAAAATTTATTGGCCCGAGGCAATAAATACAGTTGCCTATTTAAAAAATCGAACTATCGCAAATACGTGCGAGAATAAAACGCCTTATGAAATATTTTTCGGGGTTAAGCCGAAAGCCAAACATTTAAAAATTTATGGCTCAAGAGTTTTTGTCCGAATTCCGGAAATAAACAGAAAAAAATGGGACGATAAGTCACAAATCGGAGTACTCGTAGGATATACACATTTCGGGTACCGAGTTTTGGTTAAAAATAAGGTGATCGAGGCAAGACATGTGCAGGTTATCGAAAAAGGTACAAGACTAATATGCCTAGAAAATCAGACTAATGAAAACACTTTCGACGGAAATAACGAATCACAAAACCGTGTAAACATTGATCTAAATGAGCAGGGCTCGGAGATCGAATTGAGCGAAAGTGAAAATGAGCGTAAAAATGATAATGATAATGAAGTATTTGTTGAAAATGAACAGGCGAGCGAATCGGTCAAAGTTAAAACTAGACGAGTATCCGCACGCGAAAAAAAGACAGTTGAGCGTTACGGAAATCCTATAGCTCACTGTATATACGTTAATTACATAAACGCAAATGCGCCAAGTACATATGAGGAAGCTTTAACCTCAAAAGACTCTGACCATTGGCGAGCGGCGATGGATTCAGAAATTAACTGTCTAAATAAAAACAAAACATGGTGTCTAGTCGAAAAGCCGACTGATAAGAAAATAATCGATGTTAAATGGATATTTAAAAGAAAGAGCGATGATACATACAAAGCGCGTCTAGTAGTACGCGGCTTTCAACAAAGAGAACACTTGGAAAACGTTTATTCCCCCGTGGGAAAAATGTTAACTTTTAAAATTCTTGTGAGTTATTGCACAACGAATAATCTCTTCATTGACCAGATGGACGTTGAGACCGCATTTCTCAATGGACCAGTTAAAAGCGAAGTTTATATTTACCAGCCAAAAGGCTATCAAAAGGAAAAAAATAAAGTCTGCAAACTAGAGAAAGCGTTATATGGTTTGCGAGAAAGTCCACTTGCGTGGTACGAAACATTTGATGAATATGTAAAAAAATTAGATTTCAAGAGAAGCGAATACGATAATTGTCTTTATGTAAAAACCGAAAATAAGGAATCAATATATCTCCTGGTATTCGTAGACGATATGTTGATCTGTGGGAAAGACAAATTAAAAATTGACTTAATTAAGAAAAGTTTAATGAAAAGATTTACGATGAAAGACCTTAATGAGGTTAAAAGTTATATAGGCATCGATATTGATTACAATAAAGATCAAAACAACATGAAGCTAAGCCAGACAAAATATATCGAATCATTAGCCTCTAAATATCAGTTAGAAAATTCTAAACTATACGAAACTCCAATGGAGACAAACCTAAAAATCGATCAAGCGAGCGAAACAGATGAATCAATAAAATACAGAAACTTGATCGGCGAACTTTTATACATAAGCTCAGGCACTAGACCTGATATCGCGTACAGCGTTAATTACTTAAGCCGTTTTCAAAACTGCTACGACAAAACCCATTACAAGTATGCGATGCGAATTCTAAAATACTTAATAAAGACCAAAGATCTAAAATTAAGATATGACAAAAACGAAAAGAACGATAAAATTGATTGTTACGTCGACTCGGACTATGCGGGCGACAATATAGACAGAAAATCGACGAGCGGTTATGCTATTCGACTAAACGGAAATTTAATTTTTTGGAAGTCAAAAAAACAAAATGTGGTTACAAAATGCTCCACTTTCGCGGAATATATAGCACTGTCAGAATCAGTCACAGAAATTTTATTTGTGAGAAATATATGTAACGAAAGTTTTGATTTAAAAGTAAATACACCAATCAAAATTCACGAGGACAATAGCGGAGCGGTCGCTATTGCAAAGTTTGGAAATTTTACAAAAAACTCTAAACACATTGAAATTCAATTTCATTATGTAAACGAACATTACCAAAACAAGACGATTGACATAGTAAAAGTTGATTCAAAAAAATAATATAGCGGACATCTTTACCAAAGCATTGGATAAAACGAGCTTCCTGGAAAATCGTCAAAGACTGAAGTTAATCTAGTGTACAGATACAAAAGTAATTAAACGGCTAAGAGGCGTGTTGATATATAGCCGTCTAATATAATAACATAACTAAATATTATAAGTAATAATATAAGAATATTATTACTACGGTTAACTACGGCACTGGCTGTCGGCCAATACTAAATACTAATTACAGTCAAATGTTCACTTGAGTGTCCGGCATGACATTAGTGTATAATCGAAGGTCTATTGTAACGGTCGCATAACAAAATGTAATCTATTACTCTGTATACTATTATTCATGAAGTTGATAATAATAAAGTTAATCATATGAAGAAAACCATGTTCATAATAGAACATCCTCTAAACGATCCATTATCCCAACAATAATCTATATGAATTTACAATTAAATATATATCTTTGTGGTGGCAAATAAAATGATTAATGATAACTGTCAATTTTTTTACAGGTGGTTAGTGTTCTGCCACGTTCCAGCTTTCTGTGACTCTTTGCCTCATTTTGAAACGACTCTAGTATTTGGGCGGACATTGTTGCGAGCCGTCTTTAAATCTGTTTGCAGACAGCTGATGGACAAATGCCATTCCGAGAGAGATAAAATGCCGCCAGAAAAAAGGGTAAGTGTTCTTACATCACAAGAGTATTAAAATACGATTGAAATTAAGTGCATATAGTTTGTAAATATGGTGTACAGAAATAAAAGTAATCAATCAGGCATGCAAGAAAATGTTTAAACATTGAAGGATCGTGACCTAGATGATTTGGACTTCTGCCACGGTTTGGCTCCATCCCTCTCGGCAATCAGGGTCACGCAGAGCCTGTGCGAGTGAGAATCCTGTGGCATTCTTGATTTGGTCCGACCATCTGGAGGGAGCTCGTCCTCTCTAAGCTGACCAAAATAGAGACTTTCCAGATTTCTTCTTTGCGGGTCCAACCAGTCCGACGAAGGCAAACCAAGGACACATGAGTCTCAAATCTGGAGTTATTATTGAATATAAAAATGGATAGAATGCACGTAATGTTATGTTGCATGTAAACACAGTGGCATTGCCACTCAATTGTAGTAGGTATCCCGTGTTACTACAATGAACATTGAAATCAATTTTATTTTCGTTAACTATCATAATTGTTACGAGTCAGTGAAGTGACCAATGTTCCCTGTAAGGTGTGCGTGAACACACCTACCGAAATGTGTCCGCACACATGTTTTCATCCCCCGCACAGTCCTCACGCAAAAATATTGTAAAAGAAAGTTTCCCTTGTCAGATTTAATAGTAATAACAAACTACAGGTGTGTTCAGTCTACGTAACAAACAATTCAAGTGAATAATACGATTGCTTACACAGTTACATATATATAGTGCAATTATACTTTTGTTCATTCGGAAACAGATGATTGGGTCAAATGCATCATATGCTCCGCAGCAAATATGCAAGGAAAATTGACGTCTGGAAAGAAGTGGATTGAATGGAGGTTGTATCTTTCAAAAATGCATTTAAGTCAAAAAGTACACCGGGGTGCTATTACGAAATTGGAAAATTTGAAAAGGGACGGAAGAAACTTTGAAAATTATGACGGAAACACCAGAAGAACGAAAGAATAGGATTGAGATCGCTTGAGCGCATAAAATCTGGTTGCGATCTAGTCAAAGTGTTAATTGATAATGTTGATTGATAATTATTGGCTATAAAAACAAAAATGCTTTCTGTACAAGATATTCATAATCATATATCTAAGTACACATAAAAATGTAAATTTACTGCACTGGGTGACGAGTGACACTGCGGATTTTGTTAGTAGTACCCGAATACAAGTTGCATAGGACATATTATATTGAAATGATCCAATATGTGCAATATATCATTGCCAATGTTAGACATGTACTGTGTTAACTACTCTTGAATTGTGCAAATATACAAACATTTAAATAATATTAATTAGATTTTCTAATCCATGCTTGTAGCGTAGTTCGCCAGGGCAAAAATTTACTGGGTAGATAAAGCCATCGATGATTGCCGTATTATGTCGCATCAAATTGGAGAATACTGTCCGACAACAAGAAATCGGCGATAATAAGAAGTCGCTGTAGTCGCATATAGAAGACTTCTCAGTGACGTACTTGTCATGGCGGCAACGCGTGATAGAGGCGTGTTTATATAATGTTTCCGCTCTCATTTTAGATGCGATTCTTTTTCTTTGCAAAAACCAAAAAGTTTACTAATAATACTTCTAACATCACTCCTGATCGTTTTAGACATATTTTTCTTATAAAAAAGCTTCAGATGACGTAAATTGATAGATCCGTACATCACGTAAAATGAAAAATAAATTTGGAGGCGTTCCTCATTTGAAAACGGAAGTGGTAGCTGCACTGGAGGGGATTGTTTATTCACAGTTTTAACATGTGGACAAGATGTTCTTATTCAACAATAGTCGCTCTACATAGGGTTCAGTGGAGAGATTTATCAGAGAAAGCCAGCATATTCTTTGGCTTATTACGCTAGTGATGATGATTTGTTTTTTGAAAAAATATTTTATAGCGACCTTATTTTACTAATAAACACAAATGAATAAGTAAACATTACAATTAACTGCATTCTTGATTGCCATGATTGTAAGTATATCATTTAATTTTTCACAGGTACTAGTGCTGACACATTTCCCTCGATTCCTCGCACTCCTGGAAGAAGAAATCTTCAGTGCCACATCCCCGATTTGGGATCCGGAGTATAAACAGGTTCCGCCCAGCCACCTACAGGCCATATTGCTCGACAGCAAAGGTAACGGTGTAAAATGAAATGAAATAGTAAAACAGAGAACATTGATATATTTTTTAATTACCCAAATTTACAGCAGAATTTCCTCCTGCTTCTGAATCAATGGGTCACAGTTTCAAATACCGCATGTGACAAATCCACATGTATTACACGATAAAACAACGGGTCAACTTCCAAAGTTTCGAAGACTAAGTTTTAAAGTAAATTAGCAATGTTCAAGTGTGACAATTTGGCAGACTATACTGATTTAGCAATTTAAAAAGGTGATAACTCATTATATAATGTTAACAGGTGCGCGTGTGAAAAGTAGCGGGGAGTTTGAGAAAGTGAACATCACGCCCAGCGATAGCAAAGATGGATACACGACCATAACACTCAGCGCAGGTAAAACTCAAAAATCTGTCTTAACAATATCTAATAATTACAATGGTTATGTTATATGTAATAGCCAAACCATTGATATAGGTACGGAAAGTTTGTCTAACTTCATGTTGGCTGTGATCTACAATTAAGTATCAAAACTCACAATGATCATCACAAAGACATACTCAATTTTTCATTCGGTTTTGGGCACTCATTGCACTCATAGTCAAACTATCCTACTCCGCAATGGTAAAAGGAAACTACACCTCAGTTTAAAACGCGGGGATTCACATCTTCTCTTTCTCTCACTCCTGTGGCAGGCTGTGAGTGATACAATATGAATTAAGTGATATCCTTATGGTTAATTTGAAAACATCTTCCATGTTAGCTGGTTAAGAAAATAAATATAGCAATGGTTAATGGTAATAAGGTTTAATTGAATTTAAAAAAACTGGCCGATATCGTGGACAATTTGTATTCTTAGTTCAATGAAAACAAATAAGTATGACTGATAATTATGTACCTGACAGGTAACACAAAATTAATGTAAACTGGCCTACCCTACCAGGTGTGGTTATAACAAGGTACAGATCTCACGTGTGGAAAATTATGGCATAAACTTAAACACGTGTTCTTCATCATATTATTTTGCCCTCTTCAACTTGAACAAAAACTGCTCTGTCTGACCATAAGTGTCTATCAGTCGCTGCTGTGGATCTGACTCAAAACGTTATCTATCGTTGAACTTAATGTGTATTCCTTTAGGTGGTGGCAAACAATCAATGCATGAAGGCAAGCGTATTGCCGGCCAAATGCCGAGCGGTGCATTTGAGAGCAACGGAGTTGGCCCCTCAGCGGCAAAGAAGAGGCGGTTCGCAGATCTGGGAGAGTCCCTCGAAGACTTGACTGATGATACTGTGGCTGAGATCGTTAATACTATCAGCGATCCAAACTACATGGCTGGACCGGATGTGAGTGTCTTGTTTAGTTTTATTAATTCAAGCATCGACTGGAACATGTATTTTTGGCCAATTTAGAACATTGATCAAATTGTAGCATGTCTCTCCTATCCTGGGCCACTCGTTTCCGATTACCAATGCCTTGGACGTTTAAACACTAATAGAGGTTGATGGCGTACGCCTACGCCATTTCTACCTTCTATTTTTTCCAGTAACTGGAGTAAATTTCCATAATTCTCATTGTTGAAAATATGGTCAAAGTATGCTGCGTTTGTTTCACTGTATGTATTATTTGTTACAGGCACTGTTTCAAATTAGCGCACCTCGAGACGAGGCGGCAAAAGTGGAAGAAGCGAAAAAGCTTATTGAGTTTCATGTCATTGGAAATACACTAACGGGACCCGTCAATAAACAGACCATGCTATGGCTCATAGGTAAGAGAAATTGCTTGAAGAAATGTACTGATAGCAGTGCTTTTTTCTGTATACACTGGATTCCCACTTTTTTTTGAAATATGTATTTTAAATTTGATTTAATTATGAAACTAAAAACACAATATGTATGTATAATACTTATATTTGAAAACATACTTGAAAATAGTGAGGTATAACTGTATCCACTTGTAATGCTATATTTTGTGTTATTAATTTTGTTTGTACCGATATGTGTAATGTAAATTTAACAATGTATTTCTGTTTATTTCAGGACTCCATAATGTTTTCTCGCATCAATTACCAGAGATGACAAAGGAATACATATCGCAGCTCGTTTTTGATCCGTGCGTACTATCATTGCTTTTTAACTGAATATGTACATATTATCGATCTCTTACTTGACTAATATATAATGAATAACATTTATGTTGTAGGAAACATAAAACTTTGGCTCTCATCAAAGAAGGCAGACCAATCGGAGGCATCTGTTTCAGGACATTCCACACGCAGGTAAATAATATTATTAATACCTATGTATCATCTGTAAGATTGGCAGTTGGACCCCATTATTTATTCCAAGGCTGGTGACCAAATTATGTCTCCTTAAGTATTGAATGTTTGCCTTTCCAGGGCTTCAGTGAGATAGTTTTCTGCGCTGTCACGTCCAATGAGCAAGTCAAGGGATACGGCACCCATCTAATGAACCACCTAAAAGACTATCACATTCGGAATAATATTCTCCATTTCCTGACATTTGCTGATGAATTTGCCATAGGTATACTTTTTTTTCCATTTCTTAGCGATTTTTATTTAAGAGCATTCATAAGTGAAACGGCAAATAATTTTCAACAATAGGTGAGACGAAACTTTGCATTCGTCACCAATCGCCGAGCGGCATTTGAGGTGAGAGCTTGTCGATTTTTTTTGTGATGGCGTCGTTAGAATATATTTTTATATCGTAGAAAGATGACTAAAAAACATTATGGCTGTACTCAAAAAAGAAAACATGTAAATGAATATATTATTATTATTATTACTAATATAACAATAAACATAACACTAAATGGACGGATGTTGAATTTTTATGAGAAATTATGTTCCGTTCAGCACGCGTTATTAGCACAATCCGCGCGTCGCATAGTTACGATCTTTTTAGATCATGCCTCAAATGAGGTATAGCCTAGTATATTGTAAATAAAAAGTAAATTAAGTGATAATTCAAGGTTTCAAACTAACTAAAAATCTAACTACTATCGAACAAGATCTTCTTGTCAACGTGTTAAAACTGTGAACTAAGCCCCTCCTACTTTTAACCGCACTTCGACTACAACGACCTTCGGTTATCGACGCGTTGTCCACGTGTTAAAACTGTGAACTAACAAGCCCCTCCTATTTAGTTAATCGCACTTCGACTACAGCGACTTCCGGTTATCGCCTAGATCTTCTAGCCGGACAGTACTTAGGGCCATAACCCACTGATACAACATGTCGCATGCGTTTTTCTAAGAGCGATTCAGTGCCTCATCAGTGAGTTTTGCACTATTTAAACACACACAAATTCTAACCGCTCGCGATACAACACGACATGCCACGCATTATAGTTATGGGTCAGTGGGTTATGGCCCTTAAATATGAATGTAGCGTAAAGTTAAAATAGATTACTTAATATGAATACGTGTATTAATTAAGGCGCCAAGTACCAAAAACATAAAAACTGACATTTTTATAAAAAAATGTTCTACATACCAACGCCAATAACTTCAACTATAGTCTAAGTGCCTCAAGCAAGTCAAAAAAATACAGCAAAATAATTAAACCTGTCGACGTTGTGAGTCCGTTGGCGTGTTTTATTTATAATGGTGTAAGTAGCACTGCAGTGGTCAACGGCATTCAATATAAAATAGCCGACGATGGTGTGTTGACACTTGCGAGTTCTTAATACCTAAAATTATAGAAGCTGCCGTGATTGCTTCACACTGTAAAACTACATTTTTCAAAAGGTCTTCTTCATGAAATTTTACTGCAATGACTCGGTATTTTGTAACTACAGGCAATACTACTTTTTGGTACTTAGAGCCTTATTTAATACACGTATTCATATTATATAATAGAATAAATTGATTATATTTATTATAATGGAAAAATTTCAGGCTATTTCAAGAAGCAGGGATTTTCAAAGGAAATAAAATTACCACGGGCGATGTATCAAGGATACATCAAAGATTATGAAGCAGCGACACCTATGCATTGTGAACTTAACCCAAAAATTGTATATACTGAATTCACTGGAGTAATAAGAAAACAGAAAGAGGTAACAAATCCAATCATTCAAAGATCAAATCATTTTTTTCTTCATTGAACGTGATTAAGTACAATAATGCGAAATTAATTAAGTACCCAGTTTATACGGAATTCACCGTAAATCGAAATATCCACTAAAATATGGTTCCGCTAACATAATTTTCATATAAATCATATTATATTTGTTTTAGTGTTTTGATCCGGTCAATTTCGGACTACGTAATTGGGTTTTATTGTATATCATATAAAAAAAATTCTAATTATGTATTCATGTTTATGGTTTACAGATTGTAAAGAAACTAATCGATATGAGGCAAAGAGAAGTTCGTAAGATTCATCCGGGGCTGACTTGTTTTAAAGAAGGGGTAATTATAACATAACTATGTCATTCTTTTTGTCTAATAAAGATACTTCAATTGTTGTCATTAAAATTGTCACTATGAAAGCAAAGGCTGGTTTAAGAAAAATTACAAATCTATGAATGTCTGTTTATCAATCTCAAACCTTCAAATCTGTTCTGTAGGTAAGGAGTATTCCAGTGGAATCAATCCCTGGCCTCCGCGAAGCGGGTTGGCGTGCTGCGGCTCGACAGACGCGTGTGGCAAGACTTGCCGAGGAGCCGGCTGATCCTGACTCTTTGGCCACCGCTCTCAGAACCACACTCACTGCGGTAATTATCCCATATGCCATTAATTATTATTATTAAATTGAATATTTGTATTGTCTAAAGGGGGACGAGCAAAATAATACAGTCGAACTTGGTTATTACAAGAAAGATGGGACCGACTGAATTTACTCGTTATAAGCATTACTCGTTATATAACATTTTTCACGCCACGTTCTAATTAAGCATAGAACATAAAACATCTGAAAACCATCGTAAAAATCCCCGAAACAAGCATGGCATTCATAAACTACAAAAGAAGTTGTTTATTGTAATGAAGTGCTGAGCCGCCAGCGCTGGTAGGTACCTACTGATTTCACAAAGCTTGGATTTTTTCCATGCAATTTCAACCGTATGCGTGGATACTTTCAATATTGTCGGCGAAAACACCAATTACATAATAATAACGTAATCCGATCCCGGCGGCATCGGTCTAGTTAACTGCCCGGTCTGATTTTATTGCTTACGGTCAAAAATGTTGTTTTTAAACGATCGACACATTAACAGTTTTGCTCGATATACCCGAGAAGTAGCTCGTTATACAAGTGAATAAATGTATGGAGAAAATCATAAACTAAAATGTCAACGAATGTTTCCTCATTACATCCGAGATCTCGCTATTTCCGTGATCGTAATAACCAAGTTCGACTGTAATTACATTTCAAAAACCACTGTGCCTTCGCTTAAAGGCAAAAATGAGAGCTGGCAAGGACCAGAAGAAAGAAATAAAACATAGAACGCCAAAGGTTGGTAAGTCTCAGAATCATGTTATGGAGTAATTTCAATTTGAAAGTTTGACATGCCCTTTAAAATCAGGCAGAATGCTAATTTCTTTGTGCTTTATGTGCATGTTATCTTATCGACATACCAATTTTCGGCAGCAGCCACGATATACAAATGGTTGTGTGGAAATTCTGCAATAATTCATAATTAATAGTTTTTTTTTTGTTAATATTGTTACAGGTAAAAAATCATTCTGCCGCATGGCCTTTCCTCAAACCCGTTGACAAAAATGAAGTACCTGACTACTACGATCATATCAAATATCCGATGGGTAAGGAAAAACGTAATATGCATTTTGCTATCTCTCCTCATGAAAGGCTAAAGAAACATCTGTTTTAGAATTTGTTACTAATTAGACGTCTTGATTTTGTGAAAGTTGACTAGGTTTGGACAAAACTTTTTTTAGTACTTGGCATAGCATTAATTTACAGACTGCAGTAGACTTAATTTTATAACAGTAACATAAGGGTAAAATAGTTTATTCTATTGTATATTATAGCTATCGACTCAAAAACTATATTTGTGGAATTTAGTATTAATAATATTATATTGTTCCACGTATTTTTATGCTTTAATTTCAATATCTTTTTTGTTTGCAGATCTGCGCACCATTGGAGAGCGTTTAAAAGCAAGATATTACGTAGCACGGCGTCTCTTCATAGCAGACATGACCAGAATTTTCACAAACTGCCGACTCTACAATTCCCCAGAGACTGAATACTTTAAGTAAGTTCTATGTGTTAAAGGTCTCGTAACGAGAGTTGAGGTGAATACAATACTCACACAGACGCATTGCTTGCAAACAGTGTGTTTCAAACTTGCAAATCGACTTAAAAAAAGAGATTCTTTGTTTGACTTCGGAAGTTTGATTTAGTAAAAAAATCATTATTTTTATTAGGAAAAATGAGTACTCAGTATTTACTTATTATGATCCTAAAAAATCATCTATATCACTTATTTCTCCACTGATAGAAGACTAACCAACATCGGTTAAATTATCTTAGATTCAAATTTTTTTTTCCTTTCGGACTTTTTTGAAAATATCTTTGAATATCTGCTGATTAATGATGTTAACTTCTTCTACATGTCAGGTTTGGACGGAATCCATTGTGAAATTAACATTTCTAGTAGCTACGCTTCTTTTTATGATTCTCCAAAAGAGTTCGATCAGGTTCAGTTCCGATTGGTATGGGGCAGATGTAGCACTGAGTGACCATGGCGTACTAGCAATTTGTCCAGAATGTATTCCTTGAATCGTGGGTTTTGGAGCTTAATAATGTCATACAATATCGGTTTAATGTTTTTGGGTATCATGAGAATTATTTTATTAAGCTAGCGAAAATGTATCTAATGATTCAATACTGACATAATATATGACTAATATTCTGGTTGGACAAAAGTTTTCGATACTTTTTTGACGGCCCTAGCCGCGTCTAGTTTATTGTCACGTCTCTGTCAAAATGGTTTAACATATTATATACACAGGGGAATCAATCAAATTATCTGTTTGATATGCCAATTGATATTTATTGATGCCACTTCTTGGTGGAAATTGATTAAAATTTCCTTAAGAAATGATAATATACAAATTTCAGTACCTATGTTGTGGAAGTGGAAGAGCTCTCTTCGATGTGTACATATACATAACAGTTTAATAATATTATTGTTGACTTACTATTGTTTTGCAGGTGTGCCAACGCTCTAGAGAAGTATTTCCAGACCCGAATGAAAGAAGTCGGTCTGTGGGACAAATGATCAGAGTTTAACTTTGATGATTTTTTTATGTCCGAAATAAAGCAGTGCATCACCCCCAAGCAGTCGGCCACCTCTCTACAACAGAACTTGCAATACTCCACGACCGTGACCGGAGGTAACGCCGCTTCCAAGATGTCGATTCTTCTGAACCAGGAAGTTATGGGACATAGGAAATCAGACGCGACGGACAAGCCGGGACCCTCGGGCTCCGTCGTCAGAATCACTCACACCTCGGGCAAGAAACCCATTTTCCGGGGGCCGATCATGCAAATGAACGAGGGCATTATGCAAGGTGTAAGCGTCGGTAAAAGTGTGGAAGGCTCCAGTGGGGTGTACTGCACTAGTTTTAATTTTTGCGTGGTCAAAACGGAGAATGTGAATAATACAGACGACGATGACGACTGATGAGGTTGTCTCAAGACTTCAAAACAGCCTGATTTCTCTGTTTGCATCCGTGAACTGCCACGTAAATGAACTAAATATAATAATATTACATTACAGGAATGTGTTAAGACTACGAGAAAATGAACATTGTCGAAGTGTATTTTCTTAAAACACAATCGGAGAAGAAATCCTATTTTATCTTGAATGATGTAGAAATAGCTCTAATTTTGTTATTGAAGTGTTTTCGTTTGGCAATTGAAACTTATGACCACTGTGGAGTCGAAAGTATGAGTAGCTCAATATTAATAGTTGAAAGTTTAAGGCCTGATCTAGACAATGCGTTGATTTATATGAAACTTTGGCTTTGGGGTCTAATTGCTGTTGGGTGAGTTTATCGTGTATTGACATGCCAGCCATTAAAACCACTAGTATGGGTCAAAGCATTGTTTATGGTCACCTTTATAATAGTGATGTGCTGTGATTGTTGTCTATAAGGACTTTTGATAAGGTAAGCACATTTTAGAAACTGAGACCGGAACTAGAATTCAGTTTTTGCAGTTGTAATATGTATTGTAAATATGTTTTAAGTGAAAATAAAATGGACCTACGTACATACATTTAAGAAAACATTATTGATTGATGAAGTGGTTTGATTTTGCAATCCCCAGTAGCATTTCCACCAATAAAAGGGTTAGCCTATCATCAGACACCTTAAAACCTGGCATAGATTTTTCTAGTTGGGATATATGAGGCGTATATTATCAAAACCTGCTTAACTCCACGAACACAATTGTTGGCAAAAGCGAAAAAACTGCTGTGGGCTTAATTATTGCAAAATATAAGAAAAGATAAAATTAATGAATAAAGAAGTAGATAATAACACGTCACCTGCCGGGTTTTAATTGGACGAAAAATCAAAATGGCGGTTTTTATCTCTGATGTCATTGGTTGTATAGATATGAGTCTATTTTGAAACTAAACCATTAAGGATTTGAGCACGATTTGATACTGAACATGATTTTCAACATGAATTATCTCTGTATTTAAAGCAGTTACGCAAGCGAATGAATTTCTATAGGTATTGCCATAGAGAACAGTTTGGCATCAAAATTTGAAAAAACTCGAAAATGGTCGTTAGGTACGAGGGTGGGTCAATAAGTCCTTAGAAAAGCCGACAGGTGGCGCGACTAGTACTGTAAGCGGTTTGTTTTCATGCAGCGGCACTACCGATTCAGTATGCTGCGAAGTTTCAATCAGATTGGTCGGGTTGTTGTGTGTTTCTCGTACATTTAAAAAAAAAATTTGCTTGTGGAAAATGGAAAAATGGAAAATGGAGAAAATTGAGTTTAGAGTTGTTATTAAACATTTTAATATAAAAGGGTTAACAGCAAAGGAAATAAAAAATGAGTTGGATTTAGTTCACGGCATATCTGCTCCTTCACTTGCAACTATTTATAACTGGTTAAATGAATTTAAACGTGGTCGTACATCAACAAAGGATGAACCACGCTCAGGACGTCCTGTAGAGGTGACTACACCAGAAATGATCAATAAAATCCACGATATGGTGTTAAGTGACCAAAGATTAAAGTTGAGTGAGATAATTGAGGTTACAGGGATCTCAAAAAGTAGCGTCATTTCTATTTTACATGACAATTTGGGCATGAAAAATATTTCTGCAAGATGGGTGCCGCGTTTGCTTACAGTCGACAATAAACGCAGTAGGGTGGTGGCCTCTTAAGCCCTGTTGTCGCTCATGCAACGCAATCCGGATGAATTTTTTCGTCGCTTTGTGACTGTAGATAAAACATGGATACACCACTATACTCCCGAGACGAAAGAACAGTCAAAGCAGTGGATTGCGAAGGCAAACCATGTCCAAAGAAGGCGAAAACCGTAAAATCAGCTGGTAAGGTTATGGCTACTGTATTTTGGGATGCACGTGAAATTATTTTCGTTGACTATTTGGAAAAAGGAAAAACAATAACAGGGGATTATTATGCATCTTTATTGGACCAGCTAAAAAACAAAATTGAAGAAAAACGGCCTCATTTAAACAGGAAAAAAATCCTCTTTCATCAGGACAATGCCCGTGTTCACACATGTTTACGATCAATGGCTAAAATTGAAGAATTGAAGTTCGAATTGGTCGACCACCCACCGTATTCGCCAGATTTAGCCCCCAGTGACTTTTTCCTTTTCCCAAACTTAAAAAAATGGCTAAGTGGACAACGTTTTTTTTCAAATGAAGAAGTCATCGATCGGACAAATGCTTATTTTGAGGACCTTCCGAAAACTTATTTTTCTGACGGTTTAAAACAAATTGAGAAACGTCTAACCAAGTGTATTGAGCTCCAAGGAGATTATGTTGAGAAATAAAAAAAAAATACAAAAAAAAAACCTGTTTTAATGCTTTTTTCTAAGGAATTATTGACCCACCCTCGTATCTTTTGATAATAAGCTGCTCATATAATATGACTAATCTGGCAATTTTTTTTCCAATAAGCCCAGTTTCGTCCACATTAAAAATTTGTTGTGATAGGTAATCCTCATTTTTATGATTTCTGCTAGACTCTTGATAAAATTCATAGTTTCCTCTGTATCTGCATAACTCGGCAGCCTCACCTGTTACTTTGATGTGGTGTAGTTTATTACATCTTTTAAATTTTTGAAACCGTCCGTGGCTTACAGTGCAATGTATTAATATCAACACTATCATCATTTTATACACTTTATGTCTTCAAAACGACTAAGGCTTTATTCTGTATGAGTATAAGACCTATTGGAATTTGTTTTTGCTGCATATCTTCCATCCATAAAACCAATATTTCCATTTTTTCTATTAACAATTTGTTTACGGGCCGCACAAAATTGTGTTTTTGCTAATTGCTTTTCAAATGCAAATAAAAAAACACGTTAATTACAAAATTAATTAAAAGGGCCCGTAAGCATTGTGTTAATATTCCTCTTTTCTTGGTAATCATCTCAGATTGCACTACAACTAATTTTTTTACATGATCCATATATAACATAATATTCTATGTAAACACAAGCACAGAGAAACAAACTGCAGCAAAAAAAGCATATTTTAAAAGTCCAATTTGCGTAAGTCGAGGACTTACATTATTGTGTTTCAAGGTGTGTTTGCAGGTAGAGTATGTACCGAATAGAGTGAGCAAGTGACATAACACCCATTTCTCGTAAAAAACAAAAAAAAAATCTTTCGACCTCGTACATGGTCAAAAAAGGAAAAAACTTTATTTTTTATTTGTTCCGACTATGAGATGACAATCGTTGGGATTGTCCTGTAAATTTCTACTGGGACGTAAAAGAACATGCTTTCAGTATGTATGACTGATAGTTCGATTGATGGCTTTGAAATAAAGTATTGTTGATTACAGCTCTCATATCCGCAAGTGTTATAGGCCATATAACTCTTACATATATTAATTCTCAGTACAGAAGGACCTCGACTTTCGCACATAATTGGTTCCTGAAAGTGTGTGCGGATGTTAAATGTTCGAAAGTAGAGGGAAGTAAAAAAAAAAATTAAATTGTGTGTATTTTAAAATATTTATTTATCAAGTAAATATAAGATGTTTAAGTGGGGTTTGCGGGTGTTTCCCTTAAAAAGTTATCAAGAGTTAACTGTTTGCCACTCTTATTTTAAATAACACGAAATGTAAAGTGAACCAATCTTTAAATATTAACGCAGTAACCCAGGCTTTTTTATTTGATTACCAAATGACTGGAAGCAATTCTTTCAATGCTCTGGGATTTTCTGGTTGATAAATTAACACTGGGCATCAATTTTAAATCACCAGCTAAGTTTCCATCAAGAAGCAATGTCAATCGGTTTTTAGAAGGTTTATGCCCAGGGGCTACTGATTCTTCCTTAGATAAGAATGTATGACTAGGCATTTTTTTCCAAAATAAACCTGTCTCATCTAGATTAAATATTTGGCTAGAGGAACATTCTCCATTTTCAATTATTTTGGATAATGAGGAAATAAATTCTTTTGCAGCATCTTTATCCGCATCGGCCGATTCTCCAGTGAATTTAATATTATGAAAAGAAAACCTCATTTTAAAATTGTTAAACCAACCGTCACTTGCTTGAAAAATTGTGTTAGAATCTTCTTTTAATCTAGCCTTCCAATCTTTGTGCAAACTAAGAAAGAGCCTTCGCTTGAATAATTGAAATACTCAGAGTGACATCTTTTTGATGTTGGTCATCGATCCATGATGACAAAGATTTTTCCATTTCATCCATAACTATGCTGTGTCTTTTGGAAACAATCTTTAAAGATATATTTCCACAATTATCACAACATATCGTAGACCTTATTGTATCATACGAACATCCGATTGATGCAAAAGATTCACCGCTATCAGAACGTCTAATAATTTCCATCTTTGTCTCGATTGTGTGAAGTTTATGAGTCCTTGATTTCTTTTTGTTCGTATCAACACTGCAGTTTTTCCGTTTCTCACTCATGTTTATAAATTTTTAGGGTGAAATATTTGAAATGAATAAAATTAGCAAAACGCACAACACAACACGCCTGTACGCGTTCCTGCGCAAGACTAAACCTATCCTAGCTAGCTCACAAAGCGCTTGTAAGCGAGCGAGAGGGGGATAGCGCAATGTTTAAAAAAAACGATTTTTTTTAAATGTGCGAAATAGCGAAAGTCAAGGTCCGCCTGTACAGAATCCTATATTTTGTCGAAAAGTTTGTATAAATAAATACCTATGTACTTAAATGAAAGGCAAATGACAATTTATTATTGTATTTATACTTTGAGAAGGCCTATTAATAATATATACCCTGTCCCGTGGAGGTCCATATACTCACTGATTTATATTAAAAATACTGACAACTGTAACGAATAGTGCTAGTGTCGCAATGTGAGGTACGCGAGTTATTACTTCTCAGAATCGCCGCACCTCAAGTTATAGTTGTTAGTGTCTATGTACCTATAGAAAAATTTATGTGACAAGCTAAAAATAGCTGACAAAGCTACGAAAAACCTACTGTTAATCTTTACACCTACCTACATTTATGTAAAATTTACATATTTGGTGATAATGGATATACTAGATATAAATTGTCATTATGCATGCTCTTATAAATTTAATAAAATGTTTAAAAAATATACTTTCATGTTTGAGGTATCAATCTTTATTGGAATCAATTTTTTCAAATTCTCCAGTTCTAATTGTTGTAGGTTTTTTCTGCAATTAAATCTTGATAACCACGTAACCGAATGTTTGGTGGATAATATTTATAAATCTTATATCAATATAAAGTTTTACTTTATTATAATAAATTTGTAACAATACCTTTTTTATATCCTGATATTATGTACTCCTAAATAAAACTGTATAAAATGTTCGATTTTTATTTATATCCCTTATCAACAATCCACTCACAACCAGTGACAATATTGAAAAAGTATACACGCATATGGTTGAAATTGCATGTAAAAAATCCAAGGTTTGTGAAGTCACAAGGTACCTACCAGCGTTTATTACAATAAACAACTTCTTTTGTAGTTTATGAATGCCATACTTGTTTCGGGGAAAAATTCTAATTGTGTATTTTTGTTTGAATTGCGACCTTTTGTGTTATGTGACCGCTCATTTAAAAATACCTATTCTCTGATATAACGATCGAATTCATTCGGTCCCGTCTTCCTCGTAATAACTAAGTTTGACTGTAGTTGGAAAAGAAAATGAAAGCCTTTTTTTGTAATAAAAAAATGTATTAAACAGCTCTTATCATACTTATTTTACATATTATTTATTACATGAACATTGTTTTTTTTTTTTTAAATGTTAGAGACTTGGAATGCAAAAGTATTTCATCGAAACACCAAGCAATCGCCCAGAAAGAGAAAGACGTGTGATAGAATTCCACTCGTTCCAATGTTTTTTCTATGAGGATGTTTCTGAGATTTTTTTAATGAGAAACTACTTTCTGAAAATGTGTAGATTATTCTAGTCATAAATAAAGATGACAAAATATTAAAATTATTCACTAGTAAAAGAATGTCACATTTAGAACATAGTGTAACTCTAGACGGCTTCTATAAATCAAATTTAGTAATGATTATTATGTTGATTCACAATATAAAAACGGCAGCCATCTGATAGAATTTGAAAAAAACGTCCTTAGGAATCGTGAGTATTGGGAAATATCTGGGTCGATAGCTTGCTGTTCAGAGCAGTAACCTGGCAATCAAAAGATATAATACATATTGACACCTCCTACGTAAAAAGTTGGAACCGTGTTTTTGGCTATTTCGACTTGATTGCCTTTTATTAAACAATTTTAAAGATAATCGAAAAATTACGATTCCTGCATTAAAAATTATTAATGTGGTGTCATTAAAATCGTACTACTGAAAAGTACCATTTAGCAGTTCCAACCTTATACGTACTGGGTGTAGATATATTCAAAGTCCAATATCTAAAAAATTCCTAATAGTTATGTTTTCAAAGTTTTTCCAAATAACTTGATTTTAAATTGTTTCTTTGTGGACGTATTTTGTTCAATACATTAAATTAAAGTATTTCATGATGTCGTGGGTACCAGGTTGGAATCCTGGGTCTGACAAATACACATTGTTTTTCAATTTGTGTTTGGAGTCAAGAGTATAGGTTGAGCAGGTGGCCAATATCGATTTCTCGTAAAAATAAGAATCAATGAATACAAACTTCCACTTTGTGGAGGCCCATTCAAAAGAATAAAAATCATATTTATTCTCAAGCCCACAGACACTATTTCATTACACCAGGATGGTATTTAACTATAAAGATCTGATAATCTTTTAAAGTACGCCTTCTGTGTTCATGATTTAGTGATTACAAAAAATATTATTTTTGTACAAATATAGGGAATTCCGTTAAAATAAATTCAATATCTTCTAAATTGCTTTTTGAATTTTTCGTAATGGTAATCGTCGGTCGCCCTTTCCCCCTTGTCTTTTTTATTTTGCTTATTTGGAGGGCCTGGTTCTTTTTCTGGCGGCACTCCGATTGCCGGCCGTTTAATCTCCGGCTTCTCTTCAGGCACGGGTTTTTTCCTCCTCGGCACATCAGTATCAATATTAAACCTATTATGCTGAACGAAATTAACGGCCATATTTGTCGGTACGAACTGCGAAGGACCGTCTTGTTTATTTTTTCTCTCCCACAAAAGTCGTAATTTTGCGTCCTCCGTGGCTTCAATGTTTTTAATTTTGGCATCAATGCCTAAATCTACTTCAGGAATACCACTGAGCATTTGATTGGATAACATTTCTTCTGATCTGTGAGCTGAAGAATGTCTTAGATGATCAGGTAACGATTGCAAGGCCGCCTCTTCAGGGGATAAATATTTATTTGGATCAGTTGTATCCTTAATGGCGTCATCTGCACCTTTTCTTTTTGCCAATTGTTCATCGATATACTTCATCATTTCTTCGTCTTCATCACGTTTGTTAGTTTCTGCCGAAAATTGCGTCCCTATTCCAGTATCGTAGGCATCGTCGACCTGTTTAACTTTACCACTTTTTAAGGCTTTCATGTTTATCATTCCGCCAGATTTAACTTTGAAAGGGTCTTTGCATGTCAGTTCTTCTTCTACGGAAATCTTTTGACCGACTGCCAGCCCTACGACGCTTACGCCATTCGGGCGTTTGCGCAGTTTCTGCACTGCTTTTGTTTCTTCAAGTTTCGCGATAAAATCTTTCTCACTTTCGGAATCACTGTTTTCAGGGGATGATTTATATCTTTTTCTAGTTGGTTTGCGTTTGAACTGCTTAAATGTAACTTTCTCTGGTGGAGAATCGCTGGGTGAGTCTTCGTTTTCCATGTTATTTAACACTTTTGACAACTAAAAATAACCTCACCGATTGTTTGACAATGAAAAGCAATAATGGTAGCACGTGATACCCAAGTATATATTATCAATATCAATTGAGTCGATATAAAATAATGACGTTATGTAGACTGCAAATCCCTAAATCTGAAGACATTAATTTTGATGTAAATTAAATTATTTCCATTTATGGAGGCAAACACAAAAATAGCGCGATTTTGACAGTTGACACTGACAGCCATAGATAATCTGGCCATCAGTCTATCTATGGTAGGTTGCCAGGCTATAGATAATATTTAATATAAAACCTCCATATTAAGTCTATCAAATTTATTCATAAAAATCATTTTCATTCCATATAATCATCAAGATCATAAATTAACTAGACATCGTCTATTAGTATGCTTGGGTGGCGGGTTCGAACCCATGACTGCTCAAAAAAAATGGGTGTTGTTCTTTCAATGCGTATTTATTCTTAGATAATTTATAGGAAACCTACGTTTACAGAAAACAATCCATAAAGATGTAAGCATCCTTAGATCTGCAAACTAGCGGCTTATAATTCTATGATTCACCAGTTGGTTAGTGTCCCTATGAATAAAGACGATTTGGATAACGAATTGAATATTTTTAATTACCTACTATGCCTTCGCTTTTTTGTATAAGTACTTAGATAAATTCAATATTATTAAACATATTGCTTTAAATAACGAATATACAACATTGATGGTTCTTCAATTACTTTGCCAGATTAACATTTTATACTAATTTCAAAGATCCAAATCACTACTGTAGGTCCTTACCTACCATGGAAATATTTCAGATAAAATCTATCAAGAGATCAAAAATTATAGCGTAATGTTGCATTTAAAATTCATTTAGGCATACATTTGAAAAACAGTAAAGATAGAATCAATAAATTTGATAGGTGGAATCTAAATTGACGTGTAAAACATGTACATCTTCATATGCAGGGACACGCATTTTAATTATTCTGTTAATACTTTGGACGCGGAAGACTCACACGGCGCGTAATGACCAGGCGGCCGATCAATGTAATTAACGTGCATTTTAAAGGGGGCAATTAAAATCTCATTATCTATTCAGCAGCGAATGCGTTAAAGAGTGTCACTTGGCCTATGGATACCATTGCACACTGGTTAGTGTAGCAATGCTAATATAAGTACCTGATAGAATTTTAATTATATTATTAAGTAGTAATTATTGTACCTAATTTTTATTAACAAGCATAATATGAGGCTGTTAGTTTCAAAGTGGGTAACCTCCATATTCCTCCATTTTGAGAAAATTGCAAAAAACCGTCAAGCACAGTTAGGATTGCAAATAGAATATTTTCTTTTTTGCAAACATATTATTAATTAACAGTTCGAAAAACTGAATAGCAAAATAAAATGTCATTAACGTCAATTATTAAAAAATCATAATGTTAGTCCTATAATATAAAACATGGCAGCTGATAAATATAAATGACTAACTTATGTAATCAGGCCAACAACAAACAGATGGATTTGATATTTTTTGAATGTAGGTACATATGATGGAAAAGTAGGTATATTCACTATTAGGTAATTTTTAAAGGAATATTACAATAAATTCTGTTGTGAAACCATGCCTACTGTTCTTTATTGCTTACAATAAATACAGTAATGCATTATTCAATAGGAAGAAAATAAATAAGAGGTTACTTATTGTCATTTTTTTGTGTTAAAATGCTTAATAGAATATATTATTATTAACCAACTCAGTCCAAAGGTTAAAAGCCGACTGTGCGCATAAACAATCACTTATTATTCAAGCCTGTGATAAAATTTTCTTGATTAAGAAATAGACACATATGATAATATTTTATTTAGTTGTTTTCTTTAACTATAATAGGTGTAACGTGTTTCATAACATGTATTTTCAATAAACAATTAAGTAAATAAAATTACAGCACATATTTTATGGCTGCAACTTTAAAAAATGTAAATTATTGTATGGTCTTCTTTATTTTTGTTGTATAAACAAGTTTTTGAATTCATAATAATTATTATTTTCCATTAGGATTGCGAATTGTGCTCAGACAGCAAGTTTAGTAATTTGTTACTGCATGTAAAGCAGATTAATAGGTAAGACCACATAGAAATGAAAAATGGAAATGTTCATATTTTACAACCTGCACCGTATAAGTTAGAAGATGCCCAGAAGAATTTATTCTGTAATGATGCATTGGACTTTTTGGAGGACATCCATAATGAATTTGATGGGAGAATAAACATTTTATATTCGGAGAGACTGAAGCAAAAGCATCGCTTCTCGGTTCAAGATGCCTTGCCGAGTTTTCTCACTTCGATGGAAAGATCAGATAAATCATGGAAAATTGCCCCATTACCCAGCAGATTGCAGTAAGACTTTTATAAAAATATGTTTATAGATAATAAATTTTCTCATATTTATAATTTATAGCGCCTGTATACGTGCATGGATTTACTGTCACCAATAGTGTGTATTTTAAACTATTGCGATAATAACTGTTTACACGTTAAAGTGCTGACTGTCTTGGCAATCTCATTCTTCAAGCGTAAGCAAAACATGAAGTTATCATTGTGTGGTGCTATTTGACAGGTTGTGATAATTGGTAAATGTCAAAAATGTTTTGCGCGGTGTAGTTGGTTTTTTTCCGGCAGGTTCGCAACTACTGTTCTACTGCGTAGTCGAAAATATCTCATGGGTTCCAACTGCCGCGTGGAAATTCAGAAGCATCTCAACTTTTTTATCCTTGCATGCAATTTTGTATCTTGCACGATAATACGTGTACACGCAGATTTTTTTGTTATTGCTGCGATAATACATACTGTCAGCTCAGCAGTAAATTCATTCAGTGAAAACAGGGTATATTGTCGCAATGAGCCAATAGTTGTTATTTACACTTTAAATACTAATTAATATGAGTTTTCTACTGCCACATAGGAATCAATGTTAGTGACACATTCTTTGGCTTTTGGTATTTTTGGGCTCTATGTGTATCTATCAGTGGTGAAGGTAGGGTGGTGGTAGGCTGTGGAGGTCTGACAAAAATTCTTTCTTTCTTTCGACCATGTCCGATCCTAATAGGATCATATGGGCCTCCGCGGAGTGGAGGTTTGAATTAACAGATTTTATTTTTACGAGAAATGGATGTCAGCCACTTGCTCAACCTATTAGGTCCATACTCTGACTCATACACAAATTGAAAAACAATATGTGTACTTGCCAGACCCAGGATTCGAAACCGGGACCCTTGACTCTATAGGTCGCTGGTCCGGCGTTTAAGCCACGCGGCCATCGTGGGCGTCACACTGCCACAGTGCATACTTAACATTGTCAGCCATACTTATTTGTTTCCATTGAATTAAGAAAACAAATTGCAGGTGGTCTTGGTTAGTTTTTAAAATTCAATTAAACCCTACCTAACCGAACCATAACAGATAAAAATATTTTTCTTTTTAGATATTATGTAGATAGAAGAATATTTTTATCTATTATGGTTTGATCTTCACAGCCGACCGCCACCCCTCATGAGTGGAATCTATTTTTGATATACAACTGACAACTACAATTAATGTTGATAAGTACAAAACGCATCAATCAGAACTTAAATTCAATATCCAACAATTCCCCTTCAGTTTCCTTTAGTCAATAGTTGTTTTGATGTGTTTGCAAATCTTCACATGAAATATGAGCATTAGAGGTGTTCTATTTAAATGCTGATTTAGAATAATTAAGGTGAAGCCTTTACTGAGCCGTTTTTAAAGAGGCACCTAGCGGAAAAATACGAAGCTTGCAATTTGAGATTTTTTTTTGATAATTTACAATTATCATATATATTAATAAAAAGGATTTCAAGTTATACACATTTATATTTTTTATAAAAATCGATGTTTTTTAAAATAGATATAAAAAATATTAAAACTATGAATTAGTCAAAAATCTCTTAGGTGATGCTTAGAAAACTTAATAAACTAAATTTAAATAATAAATATGACCATAAAATATATGTAATAATAGGGTGTGGTCCGATTCAACAAATTCACATTTTATTACATTTTTTACAATTGTAAGTTTATCTTTGACTTAAAATAAAAAATATTTTTCTTTTTAATGTTTTCAAATACATATTTATTAATTAATACAGTTGAAATTGTAAATTATCAAAAAAAATGTCTCAAATTGCAAGCTTCGTATTTTACGGCTAGGTGCCTCTTTAAAAAAGGCCCAGTAAAGGCTTCACCTTAATTATTCTAAATCAGCATTTAAATAGAACACCTTAAACGATTTAATTCAATATTCTGTGACCGTAATTTTTAAGTTGACAACACTGTTTTATACAAAAGATAATAACATTTTCTCGGTTGATTAACTTGTTTGCAATGAGATCCAAGTTGAGAATGTAATGAAATGAGATGATTTTATGTAGATTTTAATGTATAAAACAATTAAGGGGTACATCTTTTTTTATGTTACAATGATATTGTATATTGATTTAAAAAAACTTTCATATATTGACGAAGAGCACTTTCATCACACATTATCTCCAACTGCAAAGGTACAGTGTATAAACATACAATGTAAAAAAATCACATTACAATAAAAATATTAATTTAATTTAATGTACAAATTATTCACTGAATTTAACAATAGGTGCAGACGAGTGGATATCGGTGATGTCTCACCATCGAACACCGCCCACTTTGTGAACACGCTGAATTGTGACGTTCAGGGCATCCAAGTAGACTTTGATGACGGTCACTGTCCGACGTGGAAGAATCAGATACAAGGCTATCACAATATTATACAAGTGGTGAATGGGAAATTGAGCGGAGCACCTTGCAGTATAAGTACCTGCCCAATCTTGATGCTGAGGCCACGGGCGTGGAATATAATCGAACATAATGTCATGGTAATGGAAACCTATTATACAATAATGTATACCAGTGGCGAAGGATGGAGGTAGACTGTGGAGATTTGACATAAATAGTGTGCACTAAACTTTCAGGGTTTAATTAAATTTTAAAAACTAACCAACACCATCCGAAATTTGTATTCTTAGTTCAATGAAAACAAATAAATATGTCAGACAAAGTTTAGTATGCACTATTTATGTTGGATCTCCACAGCCTAACTCCACCCTATGGCACTCCTGTATACTACTGTCAGCCATTGTGTCTTGGTTTCTATGATGAAAATTTTCTCAGCTTTCAAAAAATTGTCTAATGACGAGCAAAAGTCGCTTCTTAAGGCTTGACCATTATAAAATAATTACAAGATAAAAAGAACTTTTTATATACTTACAACGTTTTTAAATTTTCTGTTGAATCATATAAACTTGACTTGACTAGCTTAAACGATCAAAAAAATTTGGACTGATGGAAATAATGTCATTTTGACATGTCATATTGATTTCCATAGTAACGCACGTATATTTATTAATAATTTAGTTGCTAGGACCCCAGACCCCTAGCAACGTATATATAATAATAGTGTCGAAATAACTTTTCATGCAAAACAGAATTAACTGAAAATGAATTCAATTCTACTTAAAGATGGCTAAGAGTATTAAAAAAATGCATTGGCACCGTGTTCTGATATATTCTACAAGTTTCAAATATCGAGCTAGTCGGGAAGTTAGTTAAAAATCGATTGCAAGATTTGTACCGGACAAATAAGAATACGAGCTAAGAAAAACGTTGTAATAAATCAAAATGAAAGAGCTATTGGACATACTTAATTTGGAAACACACTAGGTACCTATTAAAATACTCTAGAAGCATAAATATGGTGCCGGACAGAACCTGAACCACCACAGACTGAATCGAACCATAGTACCATATTAAATAAGTACCTATGTTCCTGATGTATTTCCTAATTATGTATTTACAATAAAGAATGGTGCATTCTTAAATTTTGTAAATTATTTGTTGAATAAAAAAAGTAGTTTACGAGACAATTGACAAAAAAAATATTTGGTGGTATATTAGTTTTACTAGAGCTATTTCAACTTTTATATCGTTATCAAAGAAATACAATAAAAATGATACACAAAAAACACTTTAGATCTTAAGCAATGACAAATTATTGTATAGTGTTGACACCGGTGTATAAGATTAACACAATCACTGCTGACCTGTTTGTTAATATTTAATTATCACATGTTAATTATATCTAATGGCCAACTAATGCAAACGCGCCAATCGCAGTGTCAGCACTAAATGAGTTAATTAATAATTAATTATCAAGTCAACCTTAATCCATTTGCTGCATCCAACGCAACTGGTGCGTTGCCCATCAGGTGGCCATTATATATAATTAGCATGTTGTTTAAATTTCGTAATTTAATATTATTTAAAAGGTCCGCAGCGAATGGGTTACAGATTGAAGATTATTAATTTAATTTCAAGTAAGAATTTCATTATTGCTTTTAATGTTGAATTCATTTTCTTAAAGCTGGAAAATGTAATTTGCAGATAAATGGTAAAGAAATTCCTGGAGCTCTTCTCGATTATGCTATTCTCATGTTTCACTGTGGAAAGAAACTTAGCGAAACTGGAAGTGGGCCATTTTTTTATTTGTCAAAGATAGAAAGTGCATCGGAAGCCAAATTGTGGAATGACATCTTTATTTGGAGTCAGAATAAGCTCAACATAAGGCAGGGTACAATCAAGGCATGTGTATTGATAGAAAACATTCTGTCTGCTTTTGAAACTGATGAGATATTGTACGCCTTGAAGGAACATTCGTTGGGATTAAACTGCGGCATTTGGGATTACATTGCATCGATAATAAACAAATTTGGTAAGATTATAATGAAACTCGATTAGTGTATATTTTATCCAGAACTATGAATATATTTACCCACATAATTAACCCATTTGCATGGCCCCCACTCCTGAAGCGGGCCCCCAGGCCAGAATCTTTGTCGGGCCCCCCTACCTATCGATAAGGTTAAAGGCAATGTGACGCTTTTATAATACCTACATGCACTTGAATTATGGAGTTGTCGAGTAATCGACAAACAATATTAAAAAATTGCATTGCACAATGCCATATTGAAAAATGTTAATATATTTAAGCAAATGGTGCAGGCAACTTTTTATACTGTTAGAGCAAATTTGTGATGTTATTTCACATATTTAGTCGACCCACCACGCCGTGCCCACATACATAAGTTTTTGATGTCATTATTTTGAAAGAAATGGACTATCTTGATCGAATCTGAATATTGAATTGAATGTGACCTAATAAGCAGAGGGTAGGGGGACCATGACTTGTTTTAAGACAGTAAACGTAAACATTTTAAAACATTCTACAGTAACTATGGTAGTAGCCTCACTCAATGGTTTTGTTTATCCATTAGTTTTTGCATTATTTTCCTTTTTGATGGTATTGGTTTGTACAGAGCCGATATTCAAGAAGTGGAGAAACGGACGATGATAACTGATCCAAGAACCAGATAATACTACAGAAAGTATCTTACAATAGTTTTATGTTTAATATTTTAGGAGATCGTCCGAGCTTTATTCTACCCGATAGAAAGAAGTATGTAAACATGACATGTCAATTCTTGAGAAGTTATTTACTTATGGTTATCAAAACTTGTCACTCTAGAGGTGCTCCAGCTACTGGAGGTATGGCAGCAGCAGTACTTAAGCCAGGATCTGTCGCATCTAGTCCGGGGTGAGTAATATTTTCAAGATCTTTAGTGATATATCACTTAGACCTAGAAACTCTTTAGTAATTTCAGTAATTCCAGTGTAAGGGTGCATAACATACTTCTATATACTTCACTATACGGTTTGTGGCTTATAAGGGCCTTTTAAATTATATTTTTTCGATATACGTACACTGTAAAAAAATATTGTAATCGTAATAATATAATATATGCATATTATGTATGTAGATATTTGCATTAAAAATATTGGACAAATAAAAAATTGGCGATGAAAATTTTTGGCAGGACAATAACGAGTCATGAACATCTGCATCATAAAATTCGACAAATGTCAAGTTACAAGAACTAACTGCCTCCTAGGATTTATTAAAAATGTGTTCACATTTCGAACACAGAATAACCATCCTACTTCAAATTAATCCATTTATATTTTTATAAAATGCATTTATTTTTGTAATGGATAATAATATACATTTGACATTCAGTACTTTCTCAGTAATCCGCCACTAAACTATAAAAATAGTTTTTTTTTTTTTTGAGAAATTTGTACTAGCAAATTACGGTTTTATTTATAATAAAAATGCCAAGTATTTACTAAATTATACATATTTATAAACTAAGTTTATTAACTAAATATTAAACAGTAAATCACTTAACACAACCAGTGAAGCAGTGAATCAGTGAAGCAGATATTTTTGAACGGCTTCAGATTCCGGGCTTTGCCTATGACCAAAAGCTTCATTTTGTTTATCCCGGTTGCATAATTGCGATGCGGTCCTTGGGCACTTTCCTCCCTGGTACATTACTTAATTCGCGATGAACGTACGTTTTACGAAGGAGAAGTTTCCAAAATAAACCCGTCTCATCTGCATTGTATACTTGTACGCGGTAGACTACTGAATTTGACAATCGAATACCGGCGAATTATAGAGCCTGATTTTGCGCTTTCAACTATTAAAAATAACGGCGGATTATAGTAGTTGTCGGATAATCGAGTGGCGGATTACTGTGAGTGTACTGCATTATACAAAATGCAACTTCAACTAAACGTGATTTTCTATTTTTTTTCCAAAACCGGATTCGATTCTTTGTAAATTGTATTAAAATAAATGATTCATTATACGGCATTTCGTTTTAAGGTAAATTTTCCGGGAATGTATCTTGACGATCAAGCAAAGAATTAATGCGGTGGGTTTATGCCCTTTAGGCTTTAGGGTCATAAGGGTAAAACTACCAAAATGACCGTTTTATATCAAATATTGTATTGTCATAAAAAAGTAGGTCTATTGATCAAAATATAAAAATCAAATTGTGTGTCTCTTTGCGAAATATTAATCGACGTATGTACAAATAGAAAAGAATTTTTAGTGACACTTGCTTACACCTACTGATAATAATATATGATGATTGATGATTTGGTGTAATATCTTTTCGATCTACTAATAATTAAAGAAGTTATTACAGAAAAATCATTAAAATTGAGGGTAAATGCTTTTTTCCTTAAATTATAACTTAATTAAAGCTCAATTAAAACCTGAATTTAGATAACAAATCAGCATTTGTGGCTTACTTCCTTTTTACAGAACGTGTATTTAGTTGTATACATTGTTAATACCTAATAAAAGCACCTTTCGAAAAATCGAGGGTTACGCCCTTTTTCCTAAACACAGTCGATATGTAATGTTGATTTATCAACGACACTTACATGCAGAGTTTTGCCTTTATGCCTGTGACATTAATTTTTGTCCACAGTAATCATTACAATGTGAAATTGACATTTTATAACTCTTGTCATTTTTTCAATACAGTGTTTGTAGTTCCGCCCTAATGTACCCCTGACTGTATACCAGTAGCGAAGGGTGGAGGTAGGCTGTTAAGATACGCCATAAATAGTGCATATTAAACTTTGTAAGTCATGTTTATGTTGTTTTTGGTTTTCGCAGGCTTTAATTGAATTTTAAAAACAAATCAACACTATCTGTAAACTGTAGTCTTTTTTTATTGAAAATAAATACGTATGACTGACAAAGTTTGGTTTGCACTATTTATGTCGGATCTTAACAGCCTACCTCCACCCTTCTCCGCTGATACATACTACAGTTTTTTTTATTATTATTTAGGAATGCAATGATCATAAATAATATAATTGAAGCAAAGCAGAAAGAAATCATGGCGGGAGTGGACGGCTTTTTAATCTACGATATTCAGACAATTCCATACATTAACGAGGTAATTATAATCTATGGATTCTTTTTGACATTTACATTTTGTTTGTATGATATTACTAGTAGTACTGCGGTATAGATGGCAACAACCTAGTACAAAGTGATTAGGATTCTCAGTCATGATTGTGACACAATAAAGAAGTGTAATTATATTAACCTACAATTTATGCAAAAGGAGATGAAATAAATTATTGGAAACAATAACTTGACGTATGGCCCAATATACTGGCAATAATCAGATTGCGTTCCTCATGTAGTTGTTGGTCTCTAGTAAATGTGACATCACAGAATTCAAAATAATTAAATGGAGCATTTTCGTTAAAGGCGGCGCACGGCTTAAGCATTGGACTATAGCGCTGTGGGTCCCAATTTGTGTGTGAGTCCAGGGTATGGACCTAATAGGTTGAGCAAGTGGCAGACATCCATTTCTCGTAAAAACAAAATCTGTTAATACAAACCTCTACTCTGTAAAGGCCCATATGATCCTATTAGGATCGGACATAGTCGAAGAAAATATTAACTAAGTCAAAGTTGTCGAGTTTCAAAGTTTAATATGTAGTAGTTAACTTAGCTATCTCTGTAGTACATGTCAACAAACTTACTCGTGCAATATTTTGACGTGATAAAAAAATAACTTAAATTCACTGGTTATAAGATAAACTTTGTTCCTGATAAACATTTTTAATAAGTATATATTATGTAACTTTAACTTGTATAAAATTCAAACATTGAAAAATTATTTTTACCTAAATACAATGTATTTTCCTATTTACAGCTGTGGAAAAAACAATGTGCATCAATGCCAAATCAACTTAAAATACTCCCAGAAATAGAAGTCAGCGTAATGGATCTTCTCACATTTCCAAAGGGCGGTGTTTATTTAGATGGGCTGAAGCACAATGTTGCCGTATCAATTTTGTTCGTCTACTATTGGCTGACGGGAGTCGGTCACTTTTTTTACAACGGCAACGTTGAAGATTCAGCAACCGCCGAAATATCTAGATGTCAAGTATGGCAATGTATCAGGCACATGGTAAGCGGTGTTATTTTTTTGAAAATATTAAATGGTATCTATCTAGTTGGATCGCTCAAAGCGTTAACTGTGACAGTAAACTATATAGCACACCGTGGATTGTGTGTTTGAATCCCACGACTGGGTCAACTAGAATTATTTTGTGATTACGATTGATTATAAAAAAAATTATTATGACTTCAGGTTTTACTGGAGGATACTAACGAACCGATATCATATGAGGTCGTGGAAAGGATAGCATCCGACTTCACATCTGCAGGTCACCGCACCCTTTGCAGGTCCAATGCTGAAAGGAAAAGACTGAGCGCAGCAAAATATATGTGCTTAGAGTTGTTTATCGCTCGGCACCCGCCTGATTTTATAACTACTCACTTGAATGATAGTCACAAATTTAGAACAATCCAAAATAAGGCATTATTGGCTAGCCGTAGAAGCAATCTATAGGGGATGGGTAGCCAGGAGCGGAACTGGGTATTTTAGCATCTGAGACAGTAAAAAATGCACCCCTGCAGCTCTATTCCAACATAACACTTAACTAAAAAATCAATAATAGTGATAAAAATGCTATGATGTATTTCAAGATTTAACTATTTCAATGTATGAACTATCAAACATACCATTTCTTAACGGCAGCTCTGGCAGATAACTAGATAGAGCGAGATACAGGACAACAACTATAGCTTGACTTGCGGTGATTTGGAATCATATCATGACATCAGTGCCACCGAGCTGCGCGTCAAGTTATAATTGTTGTTTTACACACCCACAAACTGTCAATTGTCATTGATCATACAACTATTTTCAACCAATTGCAAAGGCAACGTAATACAGTCGAGCTCGGTTATTACGATCACGGATATAGCGAGATCTCGGATGTAACGAGGAAACATTCGTTAACATTTCAATTTATGATTTTCCCCATACATTTATTCACTTTTATAACAAGCTCCTTATTGGATATACCAAGCTAAAATATCGTCAAAAATTTTCTTAAAACTGTTAATGTGTCGATTGTTTAAAAACATTTCGACCCTAAGCAATAAAATCCGACTAGACAGGATGCGACGGGGTCGGATTACGTTTATGACACTAGATAAGTGTCTAAGTACCTACCTAATTGGTTGTTTGGCCACAATATTGAAATAGTATCCACGCATATGGTTGAAATTCCATGTTAAAAATCCAAGGTTTGTGGAGTCGCTAGGTACCTACCAGCATTCAATACAATAAACAACTTCTTTTGTAGTTATGAATGCCATACTTGTTTCGGGGAAAAATTCTAATTTTGTATTTTTGTTTGAATTGCGACTTTTTGTGTTATGTGACCTCTCATTTAAAAATATATATTCTCTGATATATCGAGTAACGCTTATAACGAGCAAATTCAGTCGGAACAATCTTCCTCGTAATAACCAAGTTCGACTGTATGTATAATATACAATGTATGTAATGCATACAATACAAATTTGCCATTATATTATTATAAATGCAATATTAATATTGATACTAAAATAAAATACTATCTGGAAGTAATTTACTGTATAAATATAATTCATTTTTCAAGTTTTTATATTTGAAAATGTTTCAATACATTTGGCGATTGAGTACATATTCTATTGATATGTAACAATGTTAAAACTCGATAAGCATTTTGGTTTCATTAGTGAAGGTCATTTATTAATTTTAGTCGGTTAAAGCCATGTTCAGCTGTACCTATTTCATACACCAGAGGTTCTTCCAACTAAATTGTCACTGGTCCTCGAAATTGAAAGATTGACAATTATGGACATTAATCCCAGGTTGTAATCTCTGGGGAAAATCTCGTGTACCGAGGGTTTTTGTAATTTGACTCAGGACTGCTTATAGTAATAATTCTATTTGTTATTTCTGGATATTCAGTGTCAAAATTTAATTATATTATATATTACAAAGTAAAATAATGTGTGTTATAACTAGTCATTGAATAAAATATAAATAAAACATTAAAATGTAAAGCTGAATTTTATTTATATTTCAAACGCTCCATGGTTACAAAAATATGTTTTAATTATTAGAATTATTAAAGAGAAATAGTTTTACAAGAAAATATTGTTAATTTAATTTGATTAAAAATACTTCAATAGTAATTATAATGTATTGTTTTGGAATGTGATAATAGATTAATTTATAATCAATGAAGTCAATATTTATTTATTATAATAGACCAAAAGAACAATTAAAAAATAGCCTTTACCTGAATTATTTAAGAAAAAGGCACAATTAATGTGAATCAGCAAAATATTGTATTCGGTAATTGTTTGTATCAGTTAGGTTTGGTTACAATAAATAATTGAAGTGGAATTGGAGGTCAGCGAGTGAGGGACACAAATAATGCAACCAAAATGGCTTGAATCACTTCTGCTGAGATAATATTACACTGTTTACACGTGCATGGATTTACTGTTGACAGTAAGTATTATCGCGGCCATAACAAGAAAATGTATGGGTAAACATGTATTATGCTGCAGTTGCAAGCTTGCATGCATGAATCGAAGCTTCTGAATTTCATGCGACAGTAGGGATTCTTTCGATTTGTGTAGTGGCGAACCTGCCAGCAAAAAAAACCAACTATACTCATTTTGCGGTTAACCGATTTTCACTACCTGTCAAATAGTACTATAAAATGACAACATCGCGTCTCGCTTACTCTTGAAGAATGAGTTTGGAGTCAGCACTTTTATATGTAAACAGTTATTGTCACGATAGTTTAAAATACGCACTATCTGCCAGTAAATCCATGCACGTGTACGGGCGCTATAAATACTGATTCATTTAGGATTTGTTTAATTTTAAGGTATACAAAGAATGTTTTAATTGTAGATAATACAAGCAATCACTGGTCACTTTAAATATTACCAATAATTTTGATTTGATAGTGACGGAATCATTCTTTGTTCCCAGGCATACAATGAGAAAGTATTACATGTGGTTATAATTCAAATGTGTTCTGAAAAGTGCAACAACTATACAATTAAATATTAAATAACTATTAAAATTCACAAGCTGAAGAGTAAAAGTAACTCTTAAAACATGGCTATAGAAAAGTGAAGAAAATCATATTATTTGGTTTAAAATCTTGCGAATTAAAACTAATAGATACCTACGCAATATTTTGAGCTACTATCACATGACGTCACAGTTAGCTGCCGCTACGGGAAAGAAGTGTGTAATGTTGTTTTTCTTGGTGTCAAAAATATTATCAGACTGATGCTCCCATCCCGTAGCACATTTTGAAACTTTAAACGAAAATTGTCAGTTGGCAAAATCTGCCGAAATCACCAGAACAACAATGAGATCACCTCATGTTGTACTGCACTGCATTGAATTGAACACTGTATTGAACTCAATGAATGTTTTTTATCATTATCTAGATGCCTACACATTTTCGAATCATGTCAAAATCGCGTGTTTTTGGTTTTTAGCGGTTGGCACTATGTATTTTCTATAAGAATGTTGTCTATTATCTATAGTCTGCGGGTTGGGTTCCGTTCAAACTATTATTGAATTTACTCCATCATTGAATTTACAAAGATTGTGTTCGCCGTGACAGCGTGACAGTACGCGACATGCATCTCAATATAACCACAACTATATTGGCAATTATGAGTGTACAAAGTAATGTTGATTAATTAAATATTGTTAGTTGAAATGGTCAAACACTAATACATACATATAAAAACAAAAACAATCGTTTATATCTTCAAAAACTTAACAGTCCAAAAAGGTTTTTTGGCTCAGTGAGCTACATAAAACACATATTGTGTGAAGTTAACAGGTATCTATCTAAAACAACAGCATGTCAACAATGGAATAGGTACAGAATAAATCTTCGCCTTGGTGGTGAAAGACCTATTGAAAAATTTATGTCGTACTAAACACATTTATTTTAGTGTGTTGATCCTTTAGCAATTCATATCAAAATATCAACTAGTTCTTTTCACCATCATACAATTTAGTTTTCTGTGAATCATTTGGTCAAATAAAACCATTTTTGGAAATTGTGTAGAGCTATATTCACCACCAAGGCGACGAAATGTGAAATGGTAATAACTTTATATTAAAATATTTAGGAATGAAAAAAAATGTTTATGACAAGATGACTGATGTATGAAAAATATTACACTGGCAACATTGTACAGTAATACCCAGTACATAATTTCGAACATTAAAAAATATTCAACAGTATGTAGTAGGATAGGATATTATATTCGGAGACTATGCAAATATCAATAACAGAAAACTTAAATCCAGAATGAAGTAAGTAGTATAATTTATAACAATATGTTGTATTAAACCAAACCAAAATATTATATTCTTGGAATGAATATAGTAACAAGTAGGTATATTATAATTTTAGGGTTACTTTAATAAAAACCAGTCAAATATGAATAGTATCTCTAACCTATGGCTTTTATTGTTCACTTTTGTCATAGCTAAGAAAGCGTACACTTTGAGTTGGATTGTTCACCTCCCACGCGTTGTCTGTTGTTTTGATTTCTGAGTAACGATGGATTCCCTTGATGTGAAGATCCTGGGGGTTGTGATATCGGATTCGCTTCGTCTTGCATAGACAATGATAGAGCTCGAGCGAGGGCCTCATCTTCAGACTGTAAATGTCAAAACATATATCTTTATTGAAAATAAATAACTCTCCTCATTTTTCTTAATTTTTGTAGATTGGAGATACAGATATAGCATAATATTGATTGAGTGAAAATATTAAATAGATACGAATTATTTTAGTTTCCCAGAAGCTCGATTTTTGGAATAAGCAATACCATAAAAGATATAATCGTTTTTAAAAACGCGAAAAAGCTTTAAAAGTATGGGTAATTTGAATGGTGTCCGATAATACCTTGAAAATTTGGGCGTGCATTTCTGATTGCATAAGATTTTGCATTATATTTTAGTCTATAGACTTCATGACAGCTAAAGTAAAACATGTAAACAAGAAAATAATCTAAAACGTGGTAATTACATTATCATATTTTATCAGTAACGGTTTTAGCAGCATTATTAAAATTATTGATTTGTAAAGTAGGTAGCTCTTTAATATTTAAAGAACCTACTCATGTCAGTTATTTACTTAATACATAATAATGATATTAGATTGTTAAATACGACGAGAATGTAAACAGAACTTCTGATGTATTTTACAAGCTTAATATGAATAAAATATGCATGTTACAAAATCACAATAAACACTTAAATAAGAATTTAAATACAAAATAACACTTTAAATACAAGTAATAACTGAGAGTAGTGATGTAAGACAGCATTCTTCGACATTCGTTATCAGCTGTCCAAATAATAAAATGATCAGCCGCTGGCAACAAACTAGCACCTCTGGTGACAAGCGGTCGAAGTCAAAAAGCTGCTTTTAGTTGAAGTTGTATAGCATCATCATCAGCCTGAATCTATCCACTGCTGGATAAAGGCCTCTCCAAGCTGAGTCCACTTCTCTCAGTCCTGTGCGTTGTGTTGCCACGTACTTCCGCAGAACTTTATCATTTCATCGATCCAGCGGCCTCTAGGTCTACCTTGCGGACGTTTTGTATCTCTTAGATACCACTGGATGACTAAATTTGTCCAACGATTGTTCCTTCTTCGAACTATGTATTTTTAGCGAACTCTATTACATCACATACCCTTGTCTGTTTTCTTATCGTACCGTAAGTTGTATAATATATCAGTCATATCGAAGCGAACGTAAAATTTCTCATATAAAACTGACTTTGACTTTTGACAATTCTCGTTTATGGGGCACCTGAGCTTAGAGCTCTTATCCCCTTCATCTGTCATATTTTATCTGTAGCAGAGGTTGTTTGAATTTACTTTTGTGAGTTTGTACTAAGTGTACTATGTGTGCGATTCTATTTTGTTTTAGTCCGGCTCTTGATGAGAACCGGGTGAGGTCTTTGCCTCTTAGGGTTGTTTGTTTGAAAGTTTTTCCTCGCTCTCGAGCCGCCTTCGCGAACAGCACCATCGCGCACGCATCACGTTCCATCCATCCAGTCAGTTCCACGTGCCCCTCGTCTTTCATCTGGAACCTTTTGTTCTTCTCTATGGGGGTTGGTTGGGAGGAGTGGGAGGCGAAGTTTAGAGCTCGGACGCTCACCAAACAAACCAGCTCCAAGCAATTGTCTTCAGAACGAAGAAAGAAACAGAACAAACTCTTTCTCTTACAGGGAACTTCATAATTATTATTCATAAGCTGGGATTCAAGCTGAAAATGATCTTTTCCCAACACACATGAGTCCTATGCTTATAAATAGTTTACAGTACTAAATACATATGTATGAATTTTATAATAAATTATTGTAGGCATACAGGGTCTACATCTGGAAAAAGAAATTTGAACAAACCATATTTCCTTGCACTTCAGAAAAAGTGCTCGGTCTACTAGATGAGGAGAGATCGGCAGGAGTTCCCCCGTTGTGGGATTTGTGTCCACTCGGAGCTTCCTTTGCTTTGAGACGAGTGGCAGCTGCCTCTCTGCAATAAAACAATTATTAAATATCTTTTTAGTGATATAGTGTTTTACACATACACACACTTTTCTGCAGAGCTGCAGCAGCATAATCTATATTATGTAGCTAATTTTACACATTTTGTATAAATCATTACACATGGGTGTTTGCCCGCAAATGTGAAGTGCTGCAATGCCAACGGTTACATGTAAATTGTACGTATTACATTTCACTGTAGCACAGTCACCGTGAGCTTTCTTATAAGAAAGAGATAACCGTATACTATACGGTCTCTAATTTCATTAAATTCAATATGAATATTCAATTTTCATAGCTGATTTTGGCCAAATTCATGAATTCAAGAATAAAACCTAACTTAACAAATAATCCAGTATATCGGCTATTTTCAAAATTAATTTACCGCTGGCTTCCTGTAAACCGACAAGAACCGTATTTTATTTAGACATGAATTTAATCTCAGTACTATACGACGCAAAGAGGTTAGAAGGTCTTTCATATACGATCATATATTTCCGATACAACATTTCACGGTGAAGTGTGATACGGCGAACTGCATACGTACAAATTTCCGAACAAGAACGTCAACAGGATAATTGAAACCTGCTACTAACATCGCTGTTTTGTCATGCACTTTCCTTTGTGCAAACGAGTGTAGTAACCTCAACGCTACTAGCCTATTCATCAGGGCAACAGTAATATTCAAAGGCGGCCATCACAGTCCAATTCGTAAGATACTGGATTCTCATCCATGTGTTTTGCTCAAAGCCTGGATGTTTTTGTGATTGTTTCACTACTACTACTACTGTTGCACTACTACACTACTGTCATTGGGCCTCATGCCATGTTGTAGTGTTAAATGGAAAAAAAATCATAGCAATGCTACGAAACACCGCTAGCGCTTACATTTTTACATAGTCAATATCGATTAATCAAACATTCTGTGCAAACAATTTTAAACTTCTTCTGCACTGTCTTACTCTTCAAAGAATGTTCTAAATCTGACATTTGAAGTATGTGTGACTGATATACACTTACGCAGCTTTTCTTCGCTTGGCCCCGAGTTTTCCTTCACATTGGTGATCGGTCGCATGGCGATGCTTGAAGCAGAAGTTCAACGAGCATTCCGGGCATACCAGTGAGACCATCTCTTTCCCTTTACAGCCTTTTAATGCGCACCGATTCGTGTACACCTAACCGAGTAAGAATACAATGTCATCTTCACATATGCCATTAATTTATATTTGCCTTTGCATTGCCTTCAATCAAATTTATATAATAATTGGTAATATAAAATAAAAGCATAATATGTCAATCCTCCAACATAATTTACGGTGTTATTGCATAAGTAGGGTCGAGAGGCAATCATTCTAACCTATGTTCAAAGAATGGATAAAACATGAACTGATTCAGAAGTGGTAGTATTTTATGAAGTACTATTGCATTACCCTGCAACGTTGCAACAAGAACAATACGTGAGCTGCAAGTCTGACATTACAAGAGACGACGGAAGTTTCAAGTTTCATGTTGAAGTTTGACGTAAGTCTGCAGGTTTGTAAATGGTTTTTAATTAATATGTTATTAATTCATTCATATCCTTTTTTCATCGTATTTCTTAAAAATGTCACAATTCTCTATTTATTTATATTTATTGCGAAATCAACCGGACAGTCAATAATCTGGATAATCGAGCTCTGCATACTGGAGAATCTACTGTATTAAAGCATTAAACGTCAAATATACTTAATTTTTTTGCCGTCAGGTTCGCCACTATCGCTCTACTGCGCAGACGCAGATCGCAAATAATCTTACTTTCGCATTGGAAATTCAGAAGCATCCAAACTTGTTTGATTTATGCAGGTCATCTTGCCAACTGCAGAATAATACATGTTTCCCCATACATTTTCGTATTGTGCACAGTACATCCATGCGCGTGTAAACGGGGTATTTTACCTGTTTACACGTGCATGGTTTTACTGTTGACAAGATTGCATGCATGAATCCAACAAGTTTGAAAGCTTCTGAATTTTAATGTGACAGTAAGATTTTTTCGATCTGAGCCTGCGCAGTAGAACAATAGTGGCGAACCTGTTTTTTAAAACGAATTTTCATGTTGCTATCTAGCTTGTCAAATAGTACGAAATAGTACCATAAAATGACAAGATCGCGTCTCGCTCACTCCTAAAGAATGAACTGAAGAGACAATCGGCAATTTTACATGTAAAAAGTTATTGTCATGATAGTTTAAAATTAAAGCCAGTAAATCCATGCACGCGTACAGGCGCTATTATATGTCGATTTTGTTCAGGGTTTGTGGAAAATCTTATTTATGAAATAGATGTCAGTTTATTGTGCAAATATGATACAAAACAGGGGTTTACCTTGTTTCTTCTCTGTTTGGCCGGATCAGCTTGACAATCGTTATCTATGTGTTCAGAGACTGCTATGTCGGGGGCCTCGCCTCTTTTCCCGGGGACGGGAACCCCGCACAGCGGACAGGCGGGGACTTGCACATCTTTCTTGCGAGCGCCGTCGCAGCCATGGTGGAGGTAGCTGAAGTGATCATTGCTGTAGAAAATACAATAATATATGTTTTAAAGAACGAGGCATCAAATAAAACATATTGACGTAAATATTAGGCGAGAATCGAAGTCGATAATTATTTAGATTTAACAACGGATTTTGTATCTATATATAAATATGTATGCTTAAAAAAATTAAGGTCATCTGATATTATAGGACATGCACATAAAGCACAAAAAAATTAGCATTATGCTTGATTTTATAGGTCATGTTGACATGTTTGATCTTTCAAATTGCAATAATTAGAATATTGTGATTATAAATATAGAAATGGTAGAAGTCACTGTTAAGTTGTAGACTCGACAAAAACATCACTATGCTTACTATCAATCAAATTTCAATCTCTTACATATAGTTAGAGGAAACATCTGTTTAGTATTTTAAAACTCCTTGTAAACATTTGTTTTAAACCAAAATAAACTTACCAAAATATTTGTTGACACGAATCACATTCCATAGGAAGGAAATCTAGAACAAAGATTTGTTGCTGTTATCATTCCTGTTATCACCAATATTATTATTACAGTGCATTCATTTTACGAATTTTCAAATAGTCTTACCCAGTTTATTACAAGTGTTTTCCGAGCAGTGTTTTCCTAAATCTGGAAACTCCATGTTTACTTGTTCTAATGTGATGTATTTTTGATGAAATTCAAGCGCTGATTGAAAGAATTAGTCACTACAAAAATTATTTATTGTAAAATATTTCTTCTAGAGACGTCGAATGACAAGAAATTTGAGAATCGAGAATGACAGCAAAATAGTTCGAGGCTGCCATAACACAAAAACCTATATAGTTGATTCGCTTGCCTAAAATTCCCGAATTCATGAAAAATAACATGTTAACAAAAAAATTTCATATCAAAAATAAATCATTCTATTATTCTTTTAATCTAGAAGGCTGAAAACCAAAAAAGGCAATGAGTATAATAAATAACTCTTCCAACACATATTTTTCCAAATTCATCAGCCATATTTTCTTGAGTCTATGGTCATTTATTGATTTTAGGCGTCAAATTTGAATTAGGATTTTAAACAAACGATACCTATTATTGCCTATTATTTTGAGGCCTCTATTTTCTATTATAATGTGCATTGATAAATAATTATTTTCGAACCATTATTTAGCCAGACTTGAGACATTAAATCTATTTTTATGGAATTGCTGGACATTTTAAATATTATTAAATTATATTATTTATCATCGAATTATACTACCTAGATTTTGTTATACGAGTGATGTCTAGCGACGTAACTACCTCAAGAATATGCAAGGTATTGGGGACCAGTCCTAGAAGACTAATGGTAGGAACCACCAGATTTGCAAGAACCGATCCATAATCCTATCAGATCCTGAATGAGTCAAACACGATTTTTCCATAACTGGAATATTTCTCTAAAAAAACTCTCAAACAAAAAATATTTTGGAATGGTCACCTGTTTTCTTAAATGTATTTCTTAAGCCGGTACTCACGGCTTATAGGCTCGCGAACTAATTATTTGGCATCCATACTGGTTACTGTATCTGCAACGGTCATCGTAATTAATAGTTATTTAATTCAATATCACAATGTACCCACATTCTTACTGTCAACTTGATTTCGATAGTATAGCATATAGATTTGTAAATGATAATAAAATATTCCTAGTATTATTTTCATTCTGACCATGTCCCCATGGCCATAGGAACATAGGGCCTCCACAGAGTGGAGGTTTGTATTAATAGATTTTTGTTTTTTTACGAGAAATGGATGTCAGCCACTTGCTTAACCTAATAGGACCATGCTCTGACTCATACACAAATTGAAAAACAATATGTGTACTTGCCAGACCCAGGATTCGAACCTGGGACCCACGACGCTATAGGCCGACGTTTAAGCCGCGCGGCCTTCGTGGGATTATATTGATTACATACTTAACTAAATTAATGGATGTGTCATCATTATTAAGAGCAAAACAACTGAGGGTGGGCTCTAGCTTCTTTCAAAAGTTCAATCTATCCGAAACAGCTACCTTCCAATTTGGTAGCCCCAGAGTATTGGTGATACCAAGCAGAAGTCAAGTTTTTAAATAATGGATTTGACGTCAATTTAATCACCAGCTTTGAAGACGGTAAAAACCAATTGAGCTAAATGCCAAATACGTTTTTTTGGGTATTGACAAAAACCTCATAATTTTTATATTATACACATACCACTTTGCAAAGGCTATCACAACATACCAAAAAGTAAACATAAATCTTGAGATTGTATGGATGAGGATTTAGGTATGTATTATATACATATATTTTATATTAGGTGAGTTATATATATATTATATTAAGGGAGTTTATATGTATATATTTAAAAAAAATAATGTTATAAAAGTAGGTACCATGTAAGAATATTATTAAAGACTAATATCTCATTAGTTCTCTCCATTAATTATTTTTCTTAGAATTGACGATTTACACCTCTTGAGTGTAGTATTTTTATTGTTTATAAAGAATAATGACCTATTATTAGGTTTGACGATTTATTATAATAATATGCTATCCAGTGTATTGTTATTAATAAGATAGGGTTTTTACTGACAATTCAACTATTCATAATTTGTTTGTTGTATTTTTTCTCTTTTTTTTGTAACCTCTGACTAGATAGGTAAGTAATGGAGTTTTTACCTACTCTATTGTATTGATTTACTATATAAGGTAGAGTTAAGAGTTTTCGTTGTCAGTGTGTGTTTGCCTTTGGTGAGTGTACACGACGCCTGAAGATGCCGAAAGGCGAAACCCGGGTGGCGAGAAACGACTTAAATGGAATAGTACAGAGCTTGAATCCATTAGAATATAAATCTTGAGTGTTTGCATTGCGCAGGTTCATGCATATTTAAGGTGGTTTATCATTATGTATCCATTTATTCTCTTTGCTATTACAAATCATGTTGTAAAACATCATAAGTTTTTCCAGTTTTCCTCTGTTCAATAGCAAGTAAAAATGATAAATAAAAAGTCAAGTTCTGGCAGAGTAAAAAAATATTTTATATTTATTTATAAATCAGTGAACACACCTTGTAGAATGTATATATATTATGAATTTAAACAATTTAAAATGAGTATTTACAATATAGCAATATTATAAAACAAATAAATAACAAAACAAGCATAATATTCACAGGATGGCGGTTGCTAGTGTTGGGATAGCACAATTATCAAGATTTTATTGCATTTTTGCCCATAGACAACTTGTCTGAATATCTTTCAAAATGAAATGAATCTTTTAAAATGAATCAATGATCAAACAACAATCTTTCGTATTAAATTATGAAACAGAATTAATATTATGTAGGTAGTAGCTGCTTTGAGGATTACATTCCATTGTAATTGGGTCCGCCACCACCTTCAGGTGTTACCCAATTGATGTTCTGTGAAGGATCTTTGATGTCACAAGTTTTGCAGTGGATACAGTTTTGTGCGTTAATCTGCAATCGTTGACCCTCTCCCTGCTCCAATGGGACAAACTCATATACCCCTGTATAGAAAATAGACATTTTATTTTACAACCAAGGAAAATTGTACCTACCATAAATGATTTCAGTTCAATTAATTATTTATTTTACTTGTGACACTAAAACGCAATTCTGGTGGAATCATAACCATCACAAATTTCGACATATTCGAGGTTTCAAGATTCAAAGAAGAAAAGATAAAATAAAAGAAATTTCTTGGCGATAAAATCATTCATCCTAATCGAAGAGTTTGAACAATAAGTAAAGGGTTTTGTATGAAATTTTTGTATTATAACACTGTTAGAATGGTTGCTTTGGTAGAATTTTGTTTATAGCTACATCTATGCCCTGTTTTGATGTTTCATTATTACGCACATATTCAAGTTTCCAGGTCAACCTTGTGATACACCCCTGTTACAGGCGGGCTTCTCCCGGTGTAAAATAATCATTTAGTAGCTCAAGTCGAAACGTAACCCTGACCTCTAGAAACGGCTTCATAAAACATCTAATCTGATTCCTTGCTCAACCACGTTAGTATTTTTTTTAATTAAAGTAAAAATGATGATGGATGAAAGAGATAATTTTAAGACTAAATATAAGGATTCAAAAATAATAAATTTTGCCGCGCTTGTCGGCAACGTCCAAATTTCGACGCGCCTGCGCCAGGGTGGTCCTCGTGATTCGTGAAATTAAAAAACATCACGCGATAAAATTTGGCCAATCACGAGAGTCCTTTTTGTGGAATGGCGTGGGTACGCGAAGTTTAAAAAAATAAATAAATTAGTAAGCGTCCCTTTTCCAATAGGATAGGACCTGCGACTATAATCGTAAAAACCCAGATATAAATTTGTGAAACTAAAAATCATAAGAAAATATAAGACCACGTCACGAACACGAAAGACCGAGTTTTATTTATACTCCAACCGTTTGAATTTCTTTTTTTTTGTGAATCCGGGGTTCGATGGACTCCTGAGCTAGCCGCTGGAACCCCGGGGATCTCACTTGACAATACATTTAATAATTGTGTCACTAAATTTCAAAACCCGCTATAACACTTTTTTGAAATAGTTAAGATATATATATCGTTGGATTCGTTATTAAAATCTCTACATGAAAAGTTTACTGCCTCTTTCAAAATCCGCTACAATTAACTGTCATTTATGAAACAAAATCAATGTGTCTATCAAATCCCGCTATAACACAACTGAAACATTCAAAAACCTTTTTAGTTCAAAAAAGTTTTTATTGATTTTCTCAACATAATGAAAAAGTGTTATAGCGGGTTTTGAAACTCAGCGACACAATTCAAAAATTGGCTGATTGAGTGAATCTAAAATTGTGTTAAAACGATTGCAGTTTTCGACAGATGTGGACGATATTAGGTGAAGAAGTACATACTACAAATCAGTGGCGAAAGGGTGGAGGTAGGGTGTTAAGATCCGACATAAAAAATGCATACTAAATTTTATCTTTGTATTTGTTTTCATTGACCTAAGACTACAATGTGTATATAGCGTTTGTTAGTTTTTTAAATACAATTAAACCCTGCATAAACCAAGCAATTGGTCTGCAATGCGAAATTATTTGTAGCTACCTGAATCATAACACTCTTAGAAGTCGTTTTTCATCTAAGATTTATGCATTTAGACCAGGGTTAGTCAGCCTGGTCCCTACCGCCCACTAGTGGGCATTCCAGCTTTCATGGTGGGCGGTAGGGGTTTTAAAAACATTGTCATTATGTTTTCATAAAATTCCCCGTGATTTGTATCGCTCTCGTATAAGTTTAGTTTGCGTTACGTAAGCGAAACTAAATGGCGTTATAGTGTGATGTATTTCATCAGACTTCATGCTTCTATGTATGCAAAGTTACTTCTCTGGTTTATAAATCACCATTACTGTGGAACCGGTGGGTGGTTAGTAAATTTTACTACTAACAGAGATACAGAAATGGGTGGAAGGTATAAAAAGGTTTAGACTCTATCTACAATACAAATTAGTGTGTAAGAATACCAACCTGCAGGGCAAAATCTCGCTTCGGGTCCGTCAAAAATGGTTAAATTTGTGTCTACTGGAATGCTATCATTTTTGAGAGTTAGGTGTGGGGGTTGGTCCGACTCATGATTGGTTCCTGTAACAAATTAAATAACAAATCAACATTCTAACTTCACCCTGCTTAGTTCAATTTAATGGTATCGTCATCACTGTGAATCAAAACATGTATAAGTTTTAACAATGAAATTGGACTGACCTGTAAGAGCGACAGACGACAGTAAATCAAAAGAGACTTTTCCGTCAGGCTTAGGATATTCAATGGGAGAGCATTCGGCAGCTGGTTTCAAGCGAGATGCGTCACTGCCTGCAATAAACAAAATAATACATAGAATCCTGAACACAACTAAATTCAATATTAAAAATATACCGATGCATACACTCCAATTGATATTTCCCAACCTATGGTATGGAAAATTTCATTACATTATCATTTTAGTGTTTCGCGCGATCTGACAGATCAGCGACACAGCCAATTGAAGCCTTACAGCTGATATAGACACGCCTGCTAGCTATAAAAAGTATGAATTCTGTGCATTTTTTGTTGCAAGATTGAATTTGAACTGCATCCGTAAATACCAGTTCGGATTAGTCGAGTGGCGATTAATTTAGTCACTTAACATGTATGAACAGACAAATTTAGTCGAGTAATTTAGTGAAATCATTTAGTCGAGTCAATCCATTTTGTTCTCTTTTTTCGGTCTAATAGCACCCCCCACGACCTCTCACTAAATACAAAACAAGCCACATACATGACAAGTCTGAACATGTTATCTTTAGTCAAGTTCATTAGTTGTCGTAGAATTTCTTCCTCCAATTCTTCTAATATAGCCATTATAAATGAAGTTATTAACTTATTTATTTTTTGAACATACATAATTTGAAATCACTCAGCAGGATTCTTTCGGCCATTGACCACTATGTTATTATAGGAATCTTATCTAATTGCGACGAATTTTGACTAATGGTTCTTACAATAACTACTCTCTGAAACAGAGACGCAGGTTGGAACCTGCTGGGTGTCGTATTTAAAAAAAAAAAAGATTTTTCTATTGGTTATATATTTCTCAGAAGTGTTTTCAAATTATGTATGTTCAATAAAAATAATGTTATATTCTTAAATGTTGTGAATTATTCGTTGAATAAAATAGATTATGTTGCATCGGCGGGTAAAACTTCCGTGCCATGCCAAACTAATGCGTTATATTTGCGCGCGCAACTTTGTCACATGCAAAAAATACACTCTGATCTGTTTTCCCAAACGCGCCTAAAGAAGTATAACTTCAAAAATCACATTTATTTTTATAAAATACATAAAATTTGATAACTATGTTATGTACTATCTTCAGAAAATTGTTGAGCGCTTCGGTTTGTTAACTTTTCCATTTCAAGTACTTGTATTATAACCTATAATAGTTGAAGAAAGAAAGTTAGAAAGAAAGAAAGAAAGGTAGAAAGTTAGAAAAAGCTACAATAAAATATGAAAAAGCAGTGATATCAAAGTCAAAATGTGGAGTGTCAAGACCAAAGTGTGGAGTTTGTCGAGGGCTTTCCATATTTCGTATCCGAGACTGGCTGTGGGGAGGAAATACCCTGCTCCTTACCCATGTCAAGAGTCAATGTTATGATTATTTTATTTTCAATATGAGAAATTGTTATAATCTCCCACAAATATTGCAAGTTGATCAATTCTCCCATATTTTAACTAAAGCATCTTTTTGAATACTGAATATACACTTAGGAATATTAAATTAAGAACATAGATATTAGAAAAATAGGTTAGACCAAGAGGGACTCGCACCTCATATCTTTCCACTGTCCCGGTGACTGTTCTATCCACTGCGTTATTGGTCTGCTTGTCGTTATTTGGTGCCTTGCTTGAGGCAAATCAATAGACAGTGAAAAGATGTGAGGTCCACTTGGTCTTTCAGGATTTTTTATAATACGTATGTTTTCTAAGACATTATATAAAAATTATATATTAAGAAAACGTGATCTATATTGATATTATTGTAACAGAATAAAAAGTCGAATGTATGAAATTATTTTTCATGAAAATGAAAGAAATGGTGAAATGAGAAAGATTCAGAAAACTCTATATAAACAAAATATCGCCCAACGAGTGCTTATTGGAGAAAGTTTATATTTTATCAAAATATAAACTTTCTACATCATCTACTAACGACACTCCACAGGGATTTTATGAGAACCTAATACATTCGCCTAGTTGCCCTAGTATGAAAATATCATTATTCATTATTTAAATTTAGTAAGAATGCGAAAATTATAAAAGGAATTGCCATTACCATGTAGGTACTATTAAAAAATAATCAAAAACAATTTTCTTTAATTGATTATAAAGCAATATACCTACATAAGTTTATGAGTGCCTAATAGATTTTCCAGTGCATCGATAAGAATGTAGTGAATATTTGAAAAGTAGATTACATTATGATAATTATATATTTTTTCACAAACAATCTACCTTATCTATGAGCTCTATTTTATGGGAGCCTAATACATTTTTTTTAAATATATACATACCCCCATGCTTGAGGGTCCAGGGCTCCCGTCCACCGAGTAAAGTGGACAGAGCAGAATATGCAAATCCTCCATATAGACCGAGGGGAGAGTGGAAAGATGGACGGATATTTCGCACCGCTTTCAATTCTCTCCAAACCCAAGATGCGCGTAAACTACTTTCGTATGCCAAAGGTTCACTCCTCGCCACGCCAGATGATATAGCCTCACATGCTGCCTCTGCTGCTAAGGAACCTGAAACAAGACAATAGTTACTCAGCAAACCTTCTTTTAGAATTTGCACAATTTACGTTATAAAATTAAAAATGTGTAGATAAACATATTTACCACTCTTGATAGCGTTGTGTGTGCCCTTGATCTTGGGCACATTGAGTAGACCGGCTGAATCTCCGACCAGACATCCTCCGGGGAAGGTGAGTTTAGGAAGACTTTGCAAACCACCCTCTGCCAATGCCCTTGCTCCGTACGCTACACGAGTGCCCCCTGAAATGTTGATAATGGTGGAGAAATTCAAATCGAGCTTCAATATTGGGACCATACTTAAATAAGATTTCATATAAATAAAAAGATTTCAAGTTACACACGTTTGTATTTTTATAAATATTAAAACTATGACTCAGTCAAAATTTTCTTAGATAAATCATAGAAAACTTAAGGGGGGACATGCTCAGCGTGGGTCAAAATGGAGCTTTTGTTCTATTTTCAAAGCATGATCCTGGACATACCTTAAATGTTGTAGATAATCTATTTATATAATTTTGAAGCCTTATTATCCTTTATATTTATTTTAAACATTTGATGACTACATAAAGTATTTTTATAACATAAAATAGTATTCTTTTAAACGTCTCGCTCTAATGTTTTAGAATATAGTCATATTTCAGTACATAAATGTGCAGTAGTGTTAAGATTTTGTACATATTTATTAATTTTTAAACGCATTTATAAAACCATCAGTATAATTTATATCGACATTATTATAGTGAAATATTTACGATAAAAAATTATATTGATAATCTCTGTGATCCCAAATTTAACAAGAATTAGGCATTTTATTATTCAAAAAATGAGCAAGATTAACACATTTGAAGATAATTCTAAAGATACTCATTATAAGCTATGTCTTTGACCATTCAAGTGTGATAAACATCCTACGAATAATGATTGCTTTATAATAATTATTGACCTAAGAATAAGGTAGTGTTTTTTTGAAATACGCCATTTCTTTTGGCATTCCCCAGTAGTTAAGCTACAACACACAGCCGTAGCCATAAATTGACAAACTATAATTGAAGTAGAGAGTAAGCGCGTGTTTGAACATGTACCTAACCGATTTTTTTTTTTTTTTTTAAACGGTACATGTTCAAACACGCGCGTTAACATCATGTATGTAATAAAAATACTTTATGCAGTCATCAAATGTTTCAAATAAATATAAAGGATAATAAGGCTTCAAAATTATATAAATAGATTATCTACAACGTTTAAAGTATGTCCAGGATCATGCTTTGAAAATAGAAAAAAAACTCCATTTTGACCCATGCTGAGCACGTCCGCCCTTAATAAACTAAATTTTAATAATAATCATAAAATATATGTAATAGAAGGGTTTCTTTGACACATTTTATAACATTTTTCTTAGCTCGTATTCTTATTTGCCCGGTAAAAAATCTTGCAATCGATTTTTAACTAACTTCCCGACTAGCTAGACATTTGAAACTTTTAGAATATATCAGAACACGATGCCAATGCCATCATTAGCCATTTTTAAGTAGAATTTAATTCATTTTCAGTTAATTCTGTTTTGTATGAAAAGTTATTTCGATATCATTATTGGTTGCTAGGGGGTCCTAGCAACTAAATTATTAATATATACATGCGTTACTATGGAAATCAATATGAAATGACATTTCATCATTCAGTATTTCTATCAAGTACAATTTTTTTGATCGTTTAAGCTAGTCAAGTCAAGTTTATATGATTCAACAGAAAATTTAAAAACGTATATAAAAAGTTTTTTTTATCTTGTAATTATTTTTTTTTTATAATTATTTATTTTATCTTTGACTTAAAATAAAAAATATTTTTCTTTTTAATGTTTTCAGATACATATTTATTAATTAATACAGTTTTAATTGTAAATTATCAAAAAAATGTCTCAAATTGCAAGTTTGATATTTTTCCACTGGCAGGTAGAGGTATTGCGGTAGTCAGTAGGGGTAGTCAACCTTTTTATACCTACCGCCCACTTTTGCATCTCTGTTAGTAATAAAATTTTCTAACCGCCCACCGGTTCCACAGTAATGGTGATTTATAAAATTTATAAAGCAGAGTTACAGCAAGTTAAAGCATATAAAAACAATTACTTACGTCAGATTTTCGCTAAGTTTGGCAGAATAAATCTTTATAAAAGAACTTACTGTAGTTAAATCTATATTTTTATTTATACTTTGTATATATATAAGCAAGAAGTCTGATGAAATTACATTTAATCAATTAAATTATTAATGAAATCCCTGAGGCTGATTAAATTATTAATGAAATCCCTGAGGCTGATGCTGCGAAAGTAAATACTGGATATCTGGCTCAATTTTTGAACATTTTGAAAACATAATGAAAATATTTTTAAAACCCCTATCGCCCACCATAAAAGCTGAAACGCCCACTAGTAGGTGGTAGGGACCAGGTTGACTACCCTTGGGCCCTTAATCAAAGTGGACACTGCTGCAAATAAAGATAATACACAAATAATTTACTGTTACCTTCGAACAGGTTCCGGACACTTGGGTGCATTTTAAACTTCTGAAACTCTCTAAACGGACTGAGGTAAGGATTGGTGTAGTCTAGTCCTACCACAAACCCAACGGCCACCAGAGGACTGCCATCGGGCTCACTCAGATGATAGAGGAAAGACCCGCCGTATACATCCTTGGGAAGGGGCCAACCGACCGTATGCTCCACCAAGCCAGGATTGTGCTTCTCGGGATGCACTTCCCACAGTTCTTTTAAACCTAAACCATACGTCTGAGCTTCGGCTGACCCTCTTAAACCAAGTTTATTTATTACTTGCTTCGTTAGGTGACCATGGCAACCTGTAATGTCGAAAATATACGATGAGAATTATTAAATAATAATATATTCCAATAGTATGATACATAATCTAGAATTCAGAGGTTGGCAACCTATTATTATTATAGAGATAATATTATTTGTCGTACCCTAACTGGACTACTTGGAAATTTCTTCCTGCAATAAACAAATTATGAAAAAAAACCTTAAGATTTCATCCAATTTCCTTTTAATTTTAAATCTTGTTAAGTTTTAAGTTTTGATAAAAAATGAAAAAAACTCATATATTAAATCTGTGAACTTTATGTATTTATTATTTAATTCATACATTCTAAAGAATATTTTGGCTTATCCATTTTAGGGATATTTGAAAAGCACACCCAACCATTTTAGCGGGTTTTGAAATTTACCCTAATTTTTGAACATATTATGTATCGACGGTTTTTGGCATTTTTTAAAGTTCAATCTTTGGCCATCATATAGGTAACAAAAATATCCATCTAAATACATATCTAACTTAAAATTTTTCAAAAACCGTTTTAGGGGGATTTGAAACTAGGCGCTTCATATGTTGTAATCCCTTTACTATGAAAGCCTTCACACACACCTTCATAATGTAGAATTAAACAATCAACAATCAATATACATAAAAACTAATTTTGTTTTCAGATACGACACACATAGCTTAATGTTTAGTGCACATGAGCGCGAATCCCATAGGGCTTTTTCAAAAAGATTTTTTCTGATGGTTTTTATTTCTTTGAGTTGTTTTCATATTATATACGTTAAATATAATATTCTACCTTCTGCAAAGATGGTACATTTAGCCCTGAGTTCCATCCCTCGTTCGAAAGAATCTCGTGGCGATCCATCTTTAGCAATGCCGACATCCGCAGTAGCAACGCCCTCGACGACCCCATTGTTCAGCAGCAACTCTGAACCGGCGGTGCCCGTGTAAATCTCGACACCTGCCTCGGTTGCTTGCTCACCCAGCCACGACACTAATCGACCCAACCGAACAATGTAGTTGCCGTGATTCCACATGGGTAGGCCTAAAACAAAAATATTTAACTGATTATGTAAATAAATAATATCGGTCGCTTCAGTAATAATTATAGGTTAAAGTGAACATGGGAACGTTACCTGGGAAAAGAGGAATCGTTATCCGAGAGTTAGGTGTGAGGAAAGCCATTTTGTCCTTAGTGACGGGGGTGTTTAGTGGGGCTCCCTTTTCTTTCCAATCGGGAATAAGTTCCGTGAGTCCTTTTGGATCGATAACAGCACCTGATAGAGTATGCCCACCAACTTCTGCAGCCTTTTCAAGTACCACAACTCGGATTTCCTGCAATGCATTTAAACAATTTTATTGTTTCTCTAAAATCTATGTTAACTTAAGAGTGTACCGGAAGAGTCTCCATTATCTCAATAGTATTTAATCTTTTTAGGGGTTCTGTCAATACCAAAGCTTGAATCGATATAAATAAAAAGAATTTCAATCTGTTCTCTGAACAGATTCTCAGTTTGCTAAACATTTGATATCAAATTCGCATAGCATCAGTAACAATATTGCGCCGGAATGTTTGCATATATGTAATAAAGGTCTAAAATTGAATTTACTCGAACAGTTGGAAATTAATCGCGAATTATCCAAAAGTAATCACATAATTAATGAAAATTTGGTAATGCATTCGTCGCCACTATTAAATATAATTTAAACACACGAATAATACAATTATACTAATATTATTTTAATTGATTAATAATGTCAATCTAGAACACTGTAATTTTGATAAATTTTGATATCCATTAAAAAACCCACTCAGGGTTTTCAAAGTATTAACCTTTTAGCAGCCCAGCTGATAATACTAGGTATAACTCCAGGGCCCAAGAATTAAATAATATATAAAAAAAAAAATTACCAGTGGAAAATTTTATATCTAGCACTTACATATGATGAGACATCATTTGAAGTTCGTCGAAAGGGTTTTTCATTCATAATTTCATGAAAATGTCGGAAAATTTGCACCAAGGTTAGGGTTATCACAACACTGCGAATTTACAAGAAATAGTTCAAAAATATTTTTAAAAAATTCAAAAAAAAAATTATTAAATTTATAAATTTTACAAGTACACATTTTTTTGCAATATCGGTATTATTTTCGATATTATATTTTTGATAGACCAGTGTTCAGTAATTTTGTTGCGAGAATTACGTGACATGAGCATGCACACTCCCAAAAATGTGTATATATCATCGGTTGTGCAGTCTACCCACTCAGAACCGTGATATTTTTTGTAGCAAATTTAAATTGTTTATTTGTCTCTCCCACTATCATTTCAATAAAGGAAATGTGGATAAAACACTTGAAATAATCCATTTCAAGTGCATCCGAAGCTAAACTATCTGCTTTGCATCCCGATTCAGTATCATCGAATGAAAATGCGCGCGGGTTAAATAAATCCGATTTCCACTCAAATGATGGTCTTTCAGTAGCTTCGGATGTAGTTGGTTCATTTTCTTCAACTTCCAAAGTATCGTCAACTTCATCAAATTCGGAATCATCACTATCGTCTTCAGATTCAATCGTTTCTAAAAGATTGTCAATTTCACCATCTTCACAATATTCATCCATTTTGAATTGGAAAAATTGGTAAACTAAACTCGTAAATATAACACTTTTGTTTGTCCAAATTGAATGCAAAGTATAAATAAAAATAGTCACAGTACTTAGTCACTCGACACAAATAAAATTTTCAATCTGAAAATATCGAAAATGTTTCAATTCAATCTAAAAGTAAACTCGTCAATATAACACTTGTATACGCAAATCATACGCAAAATATAAATATAAATACTCACAACACTTCGTAACTCAACACAAATTAAATTTCAATAAGAAAAAATGCAAAATCTTTCAATTGGAACGCAAATCAGACTATCATCCCGACGACCAAGTATTACGCGATCGCGGGGCGAACTAATGAGTTAACAATTTCTCAGTACATGGGAAGAAATCGGTAACCCTGAATGGGCCTCTCGGGAATCCCCTTTATTCTCGCGATGTATTTGACTTTTCAAACGTTTCTGCCTGCAGAGCTTGCCCATAGATGTCAATACACGTATTAAAATTGAAAAAATAAATATATGACTCATATTAGGCGCAAAAACGGCGAGACGAGTTTCGCTCGTCACGGGCGCACGAAAGTAGATGCCCATGACGAGAACCACTCGTCAGTGGCTGTTAAAGGGTTAATAATATTACAATTAATAATAAGTGTACAAATTCATAATATTGCTAGAACGAGTAAGAAAATGTATTCTGTCTCTATCTATACACGTGTAGTATTTAAGCAAGGGCAAGCGGCCTATCTGAATAGTCTTGATAATGGTGTTACAACCGAAATAGCTATCGACAAACCTTTTTTAAAAACCTGTAGAATTTAATATTAATTATATTTTCATTTCTTGTAAAATGGAATTCTACCAAGTAAATGCTAACTCAATTAATAAACAAAACTATGAATTATTTAAAAAAAAAAACCTTCCTACAACATTCATGAGAACTTAATAATTAAATAAAATAAAACATAATACTAATTATTATGTAGTACTTCTTCCACATAGTTCAACATTAATCAGGATCAGTTTTTTCCGCTTCTATTGGATATTGTCAACTGATACAAGTTGACTGCTTAATCTCCAAACCAGCCAACTGCACTTTTGACCAAAAATGAGATTTTGATGGCAATTTGTTATAATAAATGCGTTATCGTTCTTTAAAAAAAACAGTCAACTGCAGGTGCCAAATTTCCAATATTGTAAATGGAATAACTTAGCTCTTTATATAAATTTACTTTATATATAAAACGGAAGCTAAAATAGTGTATTAATTCATAGTGTGTATTTTTGGAATAGTTAAATTCCACTTGAAAGTTGAATTATATTTTTTCTCCTTCCTGAACAATTTGCTCAAGTGGAGTTAAGATTAAGCAGTGGAGATGTCATATTTTAATTAATAGAATGTTTTCTCACCAAGAATTGACAGTTACGACCATTAAATGAACTTATTAAACCACATTTTAATGGCCATAAAATAATTTGTAATAATAAAATGAATATATTCAATGAACATACATTCAATTTTAAATTTCAAGTTTATTTTTGAATTAAAAAGAAATATTTTTATTTTTAATGTTTTTAGATAATACAGTAGGCGCTCGGTAATCCCGCGTTCACCAATCTGGGACGTCCAATAGTCAGGCATTTTGCAAATCAACTCCCTGCTCTATAATCCGGCAGGTTTCACATTAAACTGCCGGATTACGGAGCGGAGAGCCGTTCGCTCGGCAGTTTGGTGATGATATCGCAACACAACCTATTATTAATATTGATTAAGTAAACAATGTTACCAATTTTTTGTGTATGTTTACATAAACTAATAAAGATTTTTACTGTGCAAATCTGTGATAGAATTATTTCCTGTAGAAATCCAATAATCCGGCATTTCAGACAATCCGACATAGGTGAAAAAATATGGGTGCCAGATTACCGAGCGCCTACTGTATGTACTTATTGATTATTGAAAAAGAAATTATCGGTAAAATGTATTAAATTGATGTTTTTGTATTCTGTTGCTAGAGGCTAACCCTAAAAAAACTGCATTGGCCAGACAATGTACAAGGTATGATTTCTAATTATAAAACTACAATGGGTAAATAGGTATATTCAAACTTTGTTGTAATGCAGATCAAATTTCCATGGGCAGACGATTGACTTCTACTAGATAGGGATCTATTAATTTACATTAGCGTTTGTTTATTTCACTGTTGTTTATAATATCAGAGATTTACATTAATATACATTTTAGGTCATTAGACTTAATCACTAACCACTATTGTCGCAGCAAGTGAAGATTCAATTTGTTGAGTGTACCTTGCAGTGTTTTTTCGAGGGATGTGTAAAGATCAGACTATTACCTGTCCTTTCTCGGTGGCGATCTGTTTGGCTCTAATGGCAGCTGACAGACCGGCTGGTCCTCCACCGATGATCAACAAATCAGTCTCATCAACAAACCGCTCCATATTCACTTCTATAAAAACAAATATAAATATATATTGAGTCAAAGCCAACAGATATTATATGTTATATTCTAACCCTCTAGCAAAAACGTTTCCTAACAGATTTATTACGAGAATAATGGATGTTAACCACATACTCATTCCATTAGGTCCGTGCTCTGGTGACAAATACAACAAAAAACAACATGTGAACTTTCCAGATCCACGATTTGAATCTTAAATATTTTATTTAACCTCATTAATTTGAAAGAGGTTGGATTTTTATAATCTCACCCTTCCATCTGGGATCATCTTCTCTCGGATGAATGGTGTAGTGTGTTGTAATTTTAGGTGCATTGCTGTTGCTATATCGTCTTACCCCTCCCGCCACTGAAAAGAAGTAAAGTGAACTCATTGTTAATATTAAATATGATCACTCGTTTATATTCAATGCATAGAGCGACAACTGGAACGAAGAAACAAACTCTAGAAACAAAAGCCTTAAGTCCAGTGCTAACATATGCTTGTGAAACATTGTGTTTAACAGAGACTGAAGAAAATAAGATACGAGTCTTTGAAAGAAATATATCGCAAAGAATTCTTGGACATTTTAAAAAATGGGGCGTACAGAAGAAAAATTAATCGTGAACTGAATATCCAAATGGAACACCACATCTTTAGTCAGATTGAGAGAATGCATGATAGCAGGGCAGCAAAGATTCTGACTGGGTGGGTACCCCAACGAAAGCAACCTACAGGCTTGAAAACCGGAGAGAACTGGTGAGGTATAGGAGTTGATGTAGGGAGTTTGTGGAGGAAGCTAAATCACACCTGGGATATAATGACGAGGGAGTAAGTAATTCCACATTTCTAAATTCAGCTTCCTCTCATCTTAATAAAACTACACATATCCATGTATTGCTTTTACCACAAACATGTTTTGATGGAGCATATGGCAACCACACTGTGTTAAAGTTATATAAGTGGTTTTACAGGACTGGTTTTCGACCTTTAAATAAGTATTTCAATTTCAATTCCAAGACATGGAAATCCAGGAAATTTATTGGTAGTCATTCGTTCAATAGTTTTAGTCCATTTAAACCTGTGATTCTCTGATATCAGTAATGCGTCAAAACAAGTGCACCGAATTGAAAAGCACAATTATTCTATTATTTATATATCATGTTCGATCCTAATATGGACCTCCACAGAGTGGAGTTTATATCTTTTTTACGAGAAATGGACATTATCCAATTGCTCTACCTATTAGGTCCATACTCTGGTTACACATATAAAAAAACAACATGTGAATTTTCCAGACCCCGCGTGGTAGCAGCTCGGCACTCGTTTTATAGTCAGTGTTTAATAATTTCTTATTAAATAATTTAACTTTCTGCAATACTATAAAAAACCTGATATTCATTATGCTTGTAAGAAAAACATTGTGATTCAGTACTATAACGACGTAACGGAAACAGTAATGTTATCTAAACTCAGATAGTTTTAATACAAACAAGTTTTCATAAATAAGATAAAAAATACAATCATAATATTTTTTATACTATTTTGGTTTGAAAAAAGAGATAATAAAATAACACCAAAGAATAAAATATTGAGAAGAATATTTTTTGTGGAAATAAATATTTTAGTGATTAGGCATCTTATAGAACTTTTTATTCAAAACGGATTCGTTAATAACAAATGTATTATATTATGGTACCTTGCAGTGGTGATGACTCGATACTAACTGGGTGTCTTACGTGGGCGTTGAGCGGCGCGCGCAACTCGAACGTATAACCGTGTGTGAAAATGTTTGTAGACAAAGTCTTTTTTAGGTCATACGTTTGAGTTGCACGAGCCGCTCAACGTGCCGCCGAACACGCTTACCTAAGATGAGCCGTAAGCGATTGTTTAATGTAACAATAATTTGAATATGAGAATTTTGTAAACATAATTTGATGAAAATGGGCAGATTCTTCTAATTTGAACAAAAAAAACTAACATTAAAATCAACTGGTTCTCGGTGCACCAAAACCTCATTTACCACTAGTATTAAAATGTGGACTTATTGATTTTTGTAAAGTGTTACAAAACCAATAAATACCTATAATCAATAAGAAAGCTAATTTCTTGAATCTTATGAATAACGGATAGAACAAATAAAATAGTCATGTTTTTATAATTTTACAATTATAATTGAAAGCCAACGCATGAAAGAATTTGCTGCAGATCAATGTCCGGCATCTAGTCGCTACCAAGGGACGATGAAAATTGCTCAGTAAATGCATTCAGTTCCAAAATATTGCAATAATTTATGTACCATTGATATTATTTGAAAGTGAATCAGAAAATATAGCTAAATCAATAGGTGGTTAAATATTACTATGATGTAATAGGTATAAACAAAACAAACGATTCTCACTTTTATTTCTTCAATATTTCAAGTCAATGATAAAATAATCTTTGAATATTGGATAAACAAATATTTAAAAAAATATATTTGATATTCACATAAATACTATCTATCTTTCGAAAGACTGAAGATATTTTATTTATTCATAAGATGTTTTTTTTATTTTATTAAAACAGTGTACTTTTGTGGTACACTTGAATTTTCTCTTAAAATACTCGAAGACATAGATAACGTCGCTCCAAAAGCAAAAGGGCACTTGTGCATAAATTGAGTTTTTTAAGTGTTTTTGGAGTGAAAAAAAATCGTGGAGAGGTTATTACTTAATATTTTGAAATGAAATTTGGAACACATGTGACCTAATTACTTACTCAAGATTGAAATGCAATTTTTATTTTTTTTATAATTTGTCAATTTTTGATTTTTAAGAGGTTTTAGGTCACATGTTACCTTTTACCTATATGCATTTATGAATAGCTTTATCTACATCTTTTGATTTGCGAGCGTCCACTTTACGCTTATTGTGATCTTCCAAAATATTTATTTGGGCCCCTTTGTCCGCTGCCAACATGTTTTTAAATTTTTCACAAATTTCACAAGTGCCCTTTTTCTGCAACGAAATTATTTTTTTTGTACAAAGGCCCTTCTCACTTTTTAATAATTACACTTGTTAACTTTTTCCTATACTATTTTTGTAAACATTGCACATAGTTCCTAAAATCGTGTACATGTTAAGAGAAAAAAATTACGAAGAAAACTGCATTCATAACTCAAAACCGTCAAAATTGCACATGTGCCGTTTTGCTTTAGGGAAGACGATAATATACGTAAACTCAGGGGTTAATTTAATTTTCTAACCATACAGTTAATAACCAGAAGAAAAAAGTTATTTTTCAAACTAGGTACACATTATGTTATTATGTATAGTTTGAACTTTGGACTGAAAGTAGAATTAGAAGAAAATTTAAAATTAGATATTGCGGTGAATATTTATAATAGATTTTGCATTCATAATAGTTGAATGAAATTGAGCAAAAGATTTGTTAATGTAATAATAAAGAAATTATGTCAAGAAGGTTTAGTGTCAACATACGAATATTGTGTTGACCGGTTTATTTATGGTTAAAGAAGTGAATGTATTAAAAGTAGTATTTATTGGATTTGATAATTGAAAATACTCACGTAAACGCCACGTAGATGTTGAAGAAACAATCATCTTAATTTAATATTCTTTATCAAAATATTTGACATTCGATCAACAACCCGACGTAACAGTTTAATGGTCAAGCTGTCATTGTAAACATTGCCATACGAATAAAGCATAATTAATAAGCAAGGAATAGCATGTAATCAGCTGGTGAACGAGATAAATATTATTATAATGCATCTGTTCCATTGACAACCAGAATTCAGCTGTTGAACATTTATCAGATTTATCTACGCTGCTACTGAGTATCTACCTCATTCCGTGGGTCCAACGCAACCGGTGCGTTGCCATTTTAGTTGGCCATTAGATACTATTAGCATGTTAATTAACAAGTCCGCAGTGAATGAGGTACTGACCAATGAACATAGTAAAATAATCGATTTTTTTATTGTCGTAATATTTAAGCATACTATCATAATAATCGTTGTAATATTTATATATAGTATATTAAGACTATGAAAAGGCGTTTGATTCCATCAAAAAATTCTCAATTATAGACGCCCTTAGCAACCAAGGAATTTCCAGACGCTACATAAACATATTGAACAGTATATACAGTGATGCCACAGCATGCGTGAAACTCCACAAACGGTCGTGTAAACTCCCCATTAACAAAGGTCTCCAGCAAGGTGATACCATTTCACCTAAACTATTCACCGCCACTCTTGAAGACTTATTTAGGAAACTTGATTGGGAGGAAAAAGGTGTTCCAATTAACGGAGAGCACCTCAGTCACCTGCGCTTTGCAGATGATATTGTTATACTCTCACAAGACCCGAAAGACCTCCAAGGTAGAATGCAAGAACTCGCGGATGTCAGTCAAACGGTCGGTCTAAAGATAAATGTCTCAAAGACAAAAGTGATGAGGAACTGTTTTTCGGAACCTGCGATTATCTGTATTTCTGGCACCCAACTCGAGCAAGTCAGCAGCTACATCTATCTCGGACAGCAGGTGTCCATAGACGGAAGCATGCACGATGAAATTGCTCGTAGAACAAAGCTGGGATGGAGTGCTTTCGGACGTCTGAATAGTATCTTAAAGAGTGACCTACCATTATGTCTTAAGCGTAGGGTGTTCAACCAATGTGTGCTACCCGTGCTCACGTATGGCTGCGAGACGTGGACCCTCAACACGAAAGATGTCCAAAGGCTAAGAGTCACACAGCGAGGCATGGAGAGGTGCATGTTGGGCATCACGCGAAAGGACCGTAAGAGAAATGAATGGGTTAGGAAGCAGACAAGAGTACGCGATGTAATAGGCGTTGCCAAACAGCTGAAATGGAGATGGGCAGGGCACATTGCTCGCCGAAAGGACGGCCGCTGGACAAATGCCGTCATCCAATGGTACCCAAGGGGTACGAAACGGCCACAGGGTCGCCCTAAAAGCCGCTGGATTGACGAACTGGTAAAGTTCGGCGGAAATACGTGGCAGCGAACGACACAGGACCGAGAGAGTTGGAGAAAGCTTGGGGAGGCCTTCATCCAGCAGTGGATTTACTCCGGCTGATGATGATGATGATATTAAGTATATATATTTTATATTATAATAATATTATATCAATTAATTGTTGTAATATTTAAGTATACTATCATAATAATCTAATTTGCATGAAGTTTTAATGTAACTAGGTCCGTGACTGAGTGTATATGGGAATGGGAAATCATTGTGGATAGACCACAAGTTGCAGAGTGGCAGGTTAAGTCTAGACAAACATTGATGTTGTTCATTTGCAATATGAATACAAAAATACAACGAAAATTAATTATAATTGTACATACCTAGTCTGGATAAGGTAGGTACTTTTTTTTACCTAGTTTAGTGTTCGAGCTTTGTTCCGAGTATATTTTTCAGCCATGTGAAGCGACGCGATTATATTATAACATGCATGAAATAACTGCCTTTCAAATTTATTTATATAAGTAATATTTAACTACGACGTATTTAGATGAGAATTTTTTACTCTTCCACTGAAGGGGCCACGAGACCTTGGACTTCATCTGATTTAGTGGTTATGTGTTATTAATAATTGGAAGTGACGATCAAAGTAGGTAAGTAAACTTCTTCTGTGTATAATAATATCATAATACACTAGGACGTTTGTCAATGTGATAGTCGATTCTAAATGACAATACCTAACTCATAACTTATTTATACTCTTCAGTCATTATAGAATACCAAACTCTGCTTGCAAGTACGTTATCAATAAATAGTATGGCAGTGGACCATTCGTTGCTTGTGCAAAAAGTTATGCTCAAGCTTTACTAATCTAAAGATGGCGGTGACCTACTGTGTCTAAATCAAGTGAAGTTTGTGCGAACCGTCTGAAGCTCTTGTCGATTTTTTAATACTGGCAACTTAAAGGGTTGCTATTTCCGGCAATACGCGAAAACTTCACATCTTTCTCTCTTTCAGTTTTTGGCCGCAATCATGGCGACTACGATTTCAAAGAAACGCAAGGTACGGTTTGGCGATGTAGCTGTAACGTTAAAGTTTACCGATAAATAATGATCTAAAGTTTTCTAGATTATTACCAGGCACGGTTTCCATACTTTGTTTTGTGTATTCGTGGATGATCCACAACTAGATGGGACCGATTACTATTGACATGTCTCTGGTGGATTTCTTGGTGACATGTGTGTATGCTGTCAAAGTATTTATTACTTCCACAGTTGGATGAAAGTTTCATCAGATATTTACCTAGTAATGTTTCCGGTTTAGTGATTATTTATATACGCGGTTGTACCGGTTCGAATGTAAGTTTAGTTGTCATAACCTCTTCGATACCAACTGTCAATATTTCGGGGTGTCCGGCGGTTTGGAGTCGTCTTTGGATTGCGATCCTCCTTTTCCCCTTTAGCGCAGGCACCTTAATTTGGCGGCTCAAAAGTGTGAGGACGTGCCATTGATTTTGGCAATTCAAAATACAATATTATACTTTAATGGAAACATACATTGAGTGACTGTGGACAATTGTGATATAGAAATTAGTGTTGTAAACCAATCGCATATTATTTCATCCATTCTTCAGAAACAGAAAGTGAAAACTGAGATTTGTCAACGTGCTGTTATGTCAATAACAATCTGTTAACTTTCAAAATATTAATCTAGCCCAGGCTACCGAATCAACCACACAACATTCCGTAAATGCCAGCCAGCTCTCCCGCTTTGTTCTTATAGATTTAATCACCACTTTTCGCTAATTCACTTACCTGATTATATCATTTTCATTAGTTTGTAGGAGATGGCGTCTTCACAGCCGAGTTGAACGAGCTGCTGACCCGCGAGTTGGCGGAAGATGGCTACTCTGGAGTCGAGGTGCGTGTGACCCCCACCCGCACTGAGATCATCATCATGGCCACTCGCACACAGAACGTGTTAGGAGAGAAGGGTCGCCGTATCAGGGAGCTCACCTCTGTTGTGCAGAAGAGGTTCAACTTCCCCGAGTCTTCGGTGGAGTTGTACGCTGAGAAGGTCCCCACCCGTGGACTGTGCGCCATCGCCCAGGCTGAGTCCCTCAGATACAAACTTGTTGGAGGTGAGACATTTATTAATAGTTGCTACTGTTTCTGTATTTGAGTGGAATCTCGCATTTTATGTGCCTGGAATTCATGTTTTTCTATATCTTGCTTGTAGTTTCTGCAGTCCTGTTCTATTTTAGTACAACTAATCCCCAGTTTTGTTATTATTTTCCGTAATTTATCCTGAAATATTCTAAATTCAGTTAAAACCTATTATATTTTAAAATGCTATTTATTTGATTCAGTGCATGACATCATTGAAATGAATTCCAGATGCGCGTTATATTTATAATACATGTCATTCATGACTGCAGTTACATCGCATACAATGGGATTGTTTGATTCGTTTTGTGTAGTTTTTTTTTTGTATGACTTAAAATGTAGCAAAAGAAAACCTTGCCAGTTCAAAGAAAAGGGGTGAAAGAATACATTGACATAATAATATTGTCATACAAGAGAAAGTGACCCAAGTGCAAAATAGTAAAATGTTTGCACATTTATAATCAATCTAAAAAATACTAATTTATACTTGGTATGTATCTCAATTTTACATAACCATTATCTGAGTCGTATAGTATCAAAAGTAGATCTGTGCGTTATTCATCATTTCGAGAAAATGACAGTTCTACTTTTGTTTTTCAAAGTATTGAACAGTTCTAATTCTGATACCAAACCTTATTTTCCATCACAATTTTATACTATACAGATATGATTTTGATTCGAATATTATATTGCTAGTCGGTCATACATTACGGTCAGAAAAATAATTTGGCATATTTAGTTAAATTTCGATATATTTGCGACAGTTCTACTTTTGATACTGTACGACTCGATTCTGATCTACAATTGCATTAACAGTATTGCTGACAAACTTGATATTCTTCATAACATGCCCAATTGCAAATTTGGAGATGGCATTACTATGATGCAGACAACTCAATTTGATCATGATAAACATTGTTTTTATTTAGGCTTGTTTTTTTACAGATTTTTTTCCAGTCTTTTTTTTAGTAAATAGCATTATGTATGCGGTTTCTATATTATAACATATTGATTCTTGCATATTACGCATCTATGTATTGAATTCAATGCAGGTTGCTGCAAGAGTTGTCTGTGGGGTAGTAATACACCCAATCCTATGTTTTCACGGGGGATACGTACCAAAGACTATCGTGCAAAACCGTATAAAAAAAGATAAAGGTGCCCATACAAAAATGGTAGATAGGTTCCGTTACTTAAAATGTACTCAATATACTAAATTCTTGAATTCTAAAATAAATCAATATCTATTTATTATTTATACATAAATGCAATAATTTTCGATTTAAATTAGATTTAGCATTGAGAAATATATTCATTCAGTGTCGCTACTTTAGAATAAACATACCCATTTAGTGCTGTTTTTCACTGACAAAAAGTCTCTCGTTGCTGGAAATATTTAATGACGCCGAAGCACGCAGCGCGTCTCTCGTATCAAACCTGAAGTGGCGCCATGTATGTCTGGGCGGCATCCGGTGTCAACATATCGTCGGTGTTTTGTAAAAAGGGTGAATTAAGCAAAATGCTATTTTACAGGAGGATTTTTAACTTTTGACATTTATTTGTTAATTACCTGTGGATGATTATAAATATCGTAACTAGTTTATAATAAAGCTTAGAAAGAATACTGTCATTATAATAGGCATTATTATATAATATTTTAAAAGGCCTAATATGTCACACTCGCTTTTTATTTGTAATACTAAATGGATATTCGCCCTTGCGATTATCGTTTTTAAGTACTTTCCTGTGGAGATACAAATTCGCCGTTTTTACGCAACAAAGCTAGTGAGGTGGGTACATATTGTATTTTCATTAAAATCTCGATTTCGCCAAAATGGTTGATTCGCCCTTTTTACAAAACACCGACGATATGTATGCACCAGTGGCGTGTGGTTCATTGCAACGCAATTTTTTGATAAATATGTTCCATACGTATTTTTATTCTTTTTAGTTTTTTAAACCGTTTTAAAGCAAAAAAATCAGTACTTTTTTTAAACCGTAAAAAAAAAGCTGTACAAAAAGAGGATCGGGTGTATTATATTATGTATTAGTTATTTAATGTTAATATTGGGCCCACTCTTTGCAGAGATCACTCGCATTAATGCGGATAGGTCTAAGAGAGTGTGGGAGAGTAAAGCGGCATTTTTGTTGACTGTTTTTTAAACATGGGACAGTGTACCAAAATTATGCTGATACAAAACCGATCGATCTGTACTTTAATTTGTGGATGATGTGAAGACGATGTATTCAAATTGGTGTTGTGTTTCAGGTTTGGCCGTGAGGCGAGCGTGTTACGGAGTCCTCCGTTTCATCATGGAGTCTGGTGCTTTGGGTTGTGAGGTAGTAGTTTCTGGCAAACTGCGAGGACAGAGAGCAAAGAGCATGAAGTTCGTGGATGGAGTTATGATCCATTCCGGAGACCCTTGCCTGGAGTACGTAGACACCGCCACACGACACGTCTTGCTCAGACAAGGAGTCTTAGGGATCAAGGTACGCAAGCATCATGTCTCATGTTATTTCAATTACTATAAACCATGTTGCCTATCACGTACGAAGGGACCACCGTGGTCATTTATTTTGTATGTATGTACATTCAAGGATTGGTGTCGAATCTTTAATTTAAATGTAGACCACACTGTTCATTGTTTCAAAAATATATAAGCCTCTGTCTAGATATATTTTTTTTTTATGAAGTAGTGGCCCTCGTAGTCAATGCACAAGGCTCAAGGTTCAATTCCCAGTGCGGTCACAATATATTTGTGTGATTTTCTTAATGTCTAGGTTTGGTGTTTCTGTGATTGCTTCACTTCTACTACTGCGTATCTATTCTATACACAAAGCTGCTATCGAGAGTAGTTTATCATATTTATGTATTTGAGGCGGTTAATTGTTACATTAAGTTAACCATCTGAACTGTGCTATGATTTAGCAGCACCGCACCTCTTGGCTGTGTTAACTTTTAGAGCGAGATAAGACAGTTTTATTGTAACAATTATACATAAATATGATAAACTACCCTCGATAGCCGCCATTAGCAGCCATATGTATAGAATAGATGCCCAAATGTGCTATACTACTGTCACTGGTTGTAGTGTTAAAGAAATATATGTTCAGTCCGATTTAATATTACTTTGATGCAAGGGAGTGGTGGACATTCGCCTCTGTATCTGTAGGTCGCAGGTTTGATTGCTACTATTGAATCTAAATGATTTTTTTTTTTTTAAATACTGTGTTATGCCATTCTTAGTAAGAAAAATCTTTTAAAACCCCTGAGAGCCAATTGCTCCCACCTTGAATGAAAATTGTGATTTACTTTTTTTTATGTAATTACATCTAAGCGATCATATCCACTGTACACAGAGTTCTGATTATTTATATGTAATCTGATCTAATAAATATGTGGGAGAGAAAATTCTCTCGATTTGGAGAGCTGCGACAATTTGCAGTTCTCCAGTGTAGGGAGAAAACAAAATTATGTTGTATTTACCTGTGATTTTCTATAAAATGTATTTCGACTGGAAAGAAAAAAGGATATAACCCTCAGATTTTTCAATATAGGTTTTATTGGATAATATTGTGTAATAAGACTAAATACACTGGTCCAAGGCTGTATGCTGCGAACGCCAATTTATTATTCAAATTTAACTGGTAATTTAAAAGAAAAAAGGAAATGAAACTGGAAAAACGACCTAACCATCATATTTGTTTGTTTTTCTTTAATTAATTCGATAATTAACATCAGATTTTGAATATAAAAACCAAATTATTAATTATCATGCACTTCAAGGTTATGGCTATTTGGTATTTTAACTTTGACTGAAACCATAACAAAAATATTTTTGTGCCTCCTGCAAAATTTAATTCCTGTGGATTACATCCTTTTTCCTTTCTACAGTCTATGTTTTTTTACAATAGTTGCAAGTTATGAAAACTTAATGAAGGTGACTAAATCATTGAATTCTCCAGCGTTGCCAACTTGTTTCTCGCCAGATCTAGTATTTGTATTTAAATTTCTTAGAACAGGTGTGAATATATATATTTTGAATCTGTTAAGAATAATGAAGCGGACGAAACCGATCGTGATTGTTTTGTAAATTCAAATTAAAAAAATAAACAATAAGTAGTAACATATGATATTTAAGTGATTTTTTAGTTATACGATTAATTAAACAGTAGATTCGTCAATTTTTGTTTTGTGGAACATTTTTCATAATTAATTATAATGACATGCATATTTTTGGTTTGCACATACATTTGGGATCTTCCATATTTTTGATGATGACAGTTGGCAACACTGCGATTATTCCAGTTCTAATTTATTGTATGGTGCGATTAATTAGATTTGAGTTGCAGATGTATGTGTATAGCCAGCCAAATTGAAGAAAAGAAAATCTAAATTTCACGCAAATTGGAAACATCTTATTATTTGGTCTTGGTTAATAATAAAACTCAACTACTGACTAAACTACATAATATGTATCTGTATTTGTATTAATCGATCTGTATTTTTTTTGTTTCTCAGGTTAAAATCATGTTGCAACATGACCCGGCTGGCAAGAATGGCCCCAAGAGGCCTCTGCCCAAGAACGTAACTGTACCGGAACCAAAGGAAGAGACATTACCGACCGCCCCCTCTTCTGACGTGAAACCCGTCAAGCCCGATCTGCCGCCCCCCGTGCCGGCGCCGGTGCCCATCGCTTAAGATATTATAATAACATAATAAAAACATAAATTTCACAACCACTGTGTTCTTATTTGACAAGTTTCTACCCTTGATTGGTTGATATGTGGCGTTTGCATATTTTAACATTTTACACCTCATTCTCGTTCAGTGTACAGCACTGATTCCTTACCGAAATTTTGGAAAACCTCACCCTAGGCAGGTACATCTTAGAACCTTTTTGGACATAGGCTAAAAGTAAGATAGAACTTGACCTCCAAGTGAGGCTGCAAATTTTTTAGCAGAAATAAACCTTATTATTTTTTTTTATTTGAAGTTGAAAGTTTATCATAAACACTTACCAATCATATGCTAAATGTCTCATTATTCGACCAGTATTCTTCTGAATTTAAAATTATTCAAAACAAACGGCTGAGACTGGCATTCTGACAAAAACAAAGACGGGCGAATAAGTTCGCGTTTTTTGTATGGCCGGCTCTGTACGCCCGGCCATATCCGCGAACATGTTCGCGTTGTCACTTTGGAAAGCTAAAGTTTATTTAGCCAGCTCTCACATCAGAATTCGTCTCGACTGAGTAACTGAGACCGGTGAACCAGTGTTCTATGTCAGTGCTCCGCAACCGGTGTGCCGCGAGACGATGCTAGGTGTGCCGCGGAGCATTGCTTAAAAAAAAAAACAAATAATTTTGTATATTATACAATACTTACTTAATAGCCAAATTTGCGTACATGGCTGGTAATAAATACATTTGAGCACCTGCACGAACTTAATAAAACAATGCAAGGTCAGAATGAAAATATATTGACGTGATCTGATAAATTAGAAAGAGACCACCAATGAAAACAAGCAATTAATTTTGGATCCGTCTCAAAAACATTTAACTTTGCTTCAAAAGAAATTTCATCATTACTTTCATACAATCAGTACGACTGAATTCAAAACCCTTTTGCAACCAATGCCAAAAATTCTATAGAACCTCTTATGGTATTTTCTGGATTTCAAACTCTGGAACACATGACGCATAACAGATAAGACGGGGTAAGAAAAAAAGTAATCAAACCACAAAATTTATTTGTGTCTCAATATAATAATATATTAAACTGCAAAATTCTTAAAGTAAAAAATTATATTTGTCTGAACAAAAATTTATGTCAACAGCACTGGACCCGAGAGTATAGGTGTGGAAAACGTAACTTTTTCTGTCAAAAAAGCGAAATTATCTTATTTAAAACATATTTGCTATTCAATATACGTACTTGTACCATAAAACTTATGTAGTTGCACTAAAAGCCGGCTGAGACATGTCACAATCATGTTTTTTGACGTAAATGAAAATTATTTGTCAAAATAATTGCTTATAATTAAGATTTAATATATAATTTTATTAAAATTGTAATTATGTATGTCATCCAACATTTGGCACAGAGGTGCGGAAGAAGTTTCCCAAGCTGGTCCAACTGGTAAGAAATAACTTCACTTCGATTCGATATCTATTCATCATACAATCAACTCAAAATATATTTTCAAGTGAATTAAATATGTGTAGCGAAATATTAAACAGTATATAATACTTCGTCGGTGTTTTGTAAAAAGGGCGAATCAACCATTTTGGCGAAATCGAGATTTTAATGAAATTACAATGTGTACCCCACTAGCTTTGTTGTGTAAAGACGGCGAATTTTTATCTCCACAGGAAAGTACTTAAAAACGATAATCGACTAAAATTAAATTAATTAAAATTACGAAATAAAAAGTAAATGTGACATATTTGGCCTTTTAAAATATTATATAATAATATTTATTATGACAGTATTCTTTCTAAGCTTTGTTATAAACTTGTTAGATATTTATAATCATCTACAGGTAAAAAACAAATAAATGTCAAAAGTTAAAAACCCTCCTGTAAAGTAGCATTTTGGTTAATTCGCCCTTTTTACAAAACACCGACGACTTGATACTCCTATATTAAAATTTGATACAACTGGTTTTATAATAATCGCACTTTGGTATATAGATATTGTAAACAATCTATTTTTGAATCAAAATCTTTGCAATTAATCAACTACAAAAACTGTCAGACGTACACACAGCAATAGACCATATTTTGCTACCGTCTTTAAGTAGAGGTTTACAGATCCCTGTATAGGGAACAACCTTCTACAATACTGACACACTTTGCATTCACCTCAGGAACATCATTGTATGTTTTCATCAACAAATAATGCACAAGAATTAAGAATGTAGTAATCTTTATTGAAAGCACAACATTGCGGGTGGGTTCATTTCCCACCTAGTATAAGTATTTTGTAAAAATCGTATGTTTCTAATTTGTATATAAAATTAATAATACATAAAACAGTAGTTGACTTGTTTACGAAATTTTCAATCTAGAAAAGAACATAGGTAAATAACAATGCCTGGTGCATGGCACAAATAAGGTTGGGAAACACTGCACTAATCACATACAATCTTTGCATGCCTACCTGGCTCACAACAAATCATTTGACTGTCCGTGCTTCTATTGAATTTAAGTAAAATGAGTAGCCAAAAATGTAAAGCAGGTCTGAAATTGTGAATATAAAGAGTCTTGGAAAAAATCGTATTTCTGCATTTAACGCGAAAACAATATAATATGTTTAAAATGTACATTAACAGTTCTTTTAGGCTTTTAGGGAGTGCGTCCTAATGAATCATTACACAAAAAGGCACCCAGAATACGATAAAATTTACGCATTGGCACGACAAACATTCCAGTACAATTTGAAACTTTAGGTTAGGTTTAGGTCGTTTAGGACAATAAACTGGACTTTGTATACCTCATCATGTTAATTTGTGAAAAATTGTATTGTTCTTAGTTAAGTGCATCTTTAAGAAGTAATAATGGCAGTGAATAAAATAGGTGAGGGGTTAGAGTGGTTGGATTATTGTTAGATTGTTCGAAAAATCGGGATCGCAAATTATGTAAGATAGTATTGTTGTCACCTCCGAAAGGGAGGGGGTGTAGAATGATGCGCTGGACCCCCCTGATGATGATGTAATGTCACGGTGATATCGTCTGCTGGCTTCTTCTTCCGGGGACATGCTTATGTTGATTGACAACGCGAAAACATGGCGTTTATTTGTTGGAATTAGGGAATCCAATCCTGAGCCAAAATTCTGATCCCGGGATTTCGGGATTACAATTTGACAATCCCGGGACTAGTCCCGGGATTGGCATTTTTTCCATTGTTTATATAAAATTTTTATATTTACAAATAACATTGATAAAATCGGTCAAAAATAAATCTAGTATAATTTATACTATTTAACACATTTATTGTTAATATTGTATACGTTCAATCTTGAAAATACACAAGTTTAACGGGGTAAATAATATTGTAATATAAATAATAATGTGAATGTAATAGGAGATTGCTGTTTCTGATAGTAAAGACTTAATGAATGGATTAGCGAGATTTAAAATAGTATAGCAAATAATCATGGCGTACTTATGGCCTTTCCGCTTCATAAATCTAATTAGTCAGCCAAATCTGAAACTGCCGTAAAACGTATGATGTCAAACGAATACGTAAGTTGGCTCTCACATCTAAACTCGCCCGTCTGCTAGGTGTCGAATATCATGGTGAAATAACTTTGTTAATAGTGCGAAGCATTGTTTTTTCCAATCTTTCAATTTTTAATAATTTATGTGAAAAAATAAAATGAATCGGCAACCTACACATGGGTATAAATCAAACTTCATTCAAACTCAGTTTATTTCTAATGTAGTTATTTTTTATTAAAAGTATTTTTTCTGTTATATTTTTGCTTTTATTTTATTTTCCATAAAAATTGATAAAAAAAATCAATCCCGAAATCCCGGGATTATGTTTATCAATCCCGGGATTCATAGGTATCGAAAATAGCTCGGGATCCCGGGATTGGAATCCCTAGTTGGAATACATTTACAGTAAAGTTACAGCGTAGAAAATATTTAACAAAAATATTTTAAAAAAAAAAAAATTTAAATTGGTGGGTGACGCGCGCGAGCGCGGCGCCGCGGCCCTCTCGCTCGAGAATTCCAAAGCAGGACGCCTTAATGTATTAATGTAAAAGGAGTTCCGATATGCGGGTTATTAAAAGGTGGTTTTTTGTTTTTGTATATTTTTAAATAAACGTTTTTCAAAAATTTAAATACCTCACAGTCGTCAATATCATTTTACTCCCTACTTCAATTATAGTTTGTCAATTTATGGCTACGGCCGTATGTTGTAGCTTAACCACTGGGGAATGACAAAAGAAATCGCGTATTTCAAAAAAACACTACCTTATTCTTAGGTCAATAATTATTATAAAGCAATCATTATTCATAAGATGTTTATCACACTTGAATGGTCAAAGACATAGCTTATAATAAGTATCTTTAGAATCATCTTCAAATGTGTTAATCTTGCCGATTTTTTGTGAGGTGATAGCGGAAAATTTAAATAAAGGTTCCTGAGTTGACTTCACTTTTTCTGATAAATTAATGAAATGCTCGGGGATGCCATTAAAAATGCAAGTGGATCTACCTGATTTAGTTATGTTTCGAAAAGCCCTAAAATATGCATTTATTAATGAAATATGCACTCATGTCTCAAATATGCTCTAACGTCTCAAATATGCATTTATATGCACGATAAAAGTTTATTTTTGGATTCTGCGTCTTTCGAAACGGATTTTTGTGCAACTCCCATAGCTGTGCATACACCGTAACAAAACATGCACTAGCTTATAAATCCGGGCCCTATTAATTATGGTTCACAGTAAGGTAACATACACAACACAATACACAGGTACACAATTCGCGAGCCGAATACTACAAGGTTCTAAGTGTTCGTCCTTAAAAAAACAAACCCAACAATGAAGTAGTATTAATTCTAAGCTGCCTCATTGTTACTTTTGTTTCTCCAAGGACAAACACTTAGAACCTTCTAGTTCTCCACTCGTGAATTATTACGTTTTTCACAGTTTATGAAGTTACAAGTACATTCGAGATTAAAGGTCGGTCAAAAGTTCGCTGAATATTAATTAAATTTTCACGAGTCGATTCATTTATATTTTTATTCGTAGTGATCGCACGCAGATACACTATTATTTATAGAAGGGTTATCCGAGTTAATTTCCTCGATTTTTAAATTCTTCAGACAACTCTGGGCGTATGGTATGGACCCAATAGGTTGAGCAAGTGGCTGACATCCATTTCTCGTAAAGAACAAAATCTGTTAATACAAACCTCTACCCTGTGGAGGCCCATATGATCGTATTAGGATCGGACATGGTCGGAAAAAAAAAGAAGTTTATGAAGCATTTTTATTTTTGTCTAGAAGCTAGGTAAATACTAGGGCAGAACGGGGTCACCTGCGCCATCCGTAGTATCACTCTTACGCTGCATTATAGATACAAGCGGTGGATTCCGAACAAAGCGGGAGGGGTAGGCAGCCAATCCGCAATTGCATCAGTCACCGTCCGGTGTTCGATGTGACTGTGAACGTGCGATGTTACTATTTTCACGCCAAAAGTAAAGAAAGCAGTTCCTCATACTTTTTGGTCTCAAGACTCTCAAGCACATGTCTGTGGTGTTACGGCAATCAAGTAAATGTATTTTGATTTTAAAATAGTGTGTTTATGCGTTGACAGTATCAAAAATAATCTATTTTCAATAGTCTTTGGGTGGCTCAATCCAATTAGTAGTAATTTGGGGAAGGGGTCATTTGAGCCATAACAAACGTACACCTGAGAGTAACAGATACACATGAGAAGGACCAGCTTGCTGCAGAACAGAGTAAACGGAAAAGTGAGGGTAGCAAGAAGATAGTAAAGTCGAAGAAACTGACAGTGAAGAAAGCTATTTTGAAGAGTTCCTCTGAATCTGATGAAGAGACACGACCTGTTAAGAAAACTAAAAATCTCCAAAAGAAGAATAAAGTACAGACAAGTATAACTATATGTTCCTATTGTTTTCTAATAACTTGGATTAAAGATTTAAGAAAGATTTTGTTTGTATTTTATATTGCTCTGATGAAAAAAACCTTTCTACGCCCACTGGCTAAACTAACCCCATTGGGTGGGTCAGTTGACCCCACTATGTGGGGTCAACTGAGCCATCTGGCATTTGTGACATTAATGTAAATTTAGTCTTGTAAACATTGTCTTTGTTACAGTTTTTTGATGGAGTTACGTGACCAAATAAACAACTTAACTGTTTTAAAAGATATCATTTCTTATTTCTTCATTAATTAGGAGCTATACTGCTTTGAGCAAAATCATGATCAAGTGACCCCACCCCACTCTGCCCTAGGTATATATAGGAAGGAATTAACATTATTTGGTATCCGGAAGACTATCGAACAAAGTATCAATTGGTTTTGAAAAATCTAGTTCCTGCTCTCATATACATACCTAGTATTAATTAATTGAGTACCTATGATTGTTTTAAAATATGAAAACTAGTATAAATAGTAATTATTATTTTATTTAACTTAAATCAGAAATGCAGATTCCCCCCCTTGTATCAGTGCTAAGGCGGTGTAACGCAATAGTTCACTTTCATCCATATTCGCGTTCACTCCTTGTGATAGATCAATCTGAACTGACACGATTGCATCGAGTATGTCCACACATCCGTTCAGGCCAAACTGAAGCAGTTTCCCCTGTTCAGTTTGACCTTTCTGTATGGGGCCCTTTAGAGTACATTTGTGATGTGTGTAATCTCACTTAGCTGGTTGACACGCCACGCCGGGCCCTCAGGCGCTGTCAGCCCCCCTTTGTGGGGGCCATCGATTTTACAAAGTTCGCGTGGATATAACGCGAACTTTGTAAAATCGAGATCTTATAAATAAATAATGTGAAAAGTGTATTAGCAAACTGTCCAAGTGCTCAGTAAATAGATTTTCGTTTGCTTCAATATATTATCTGGCACAGAAATCATTTAAAAATGGAAACATGACGAACTTACTTTTTTTGTAAATTTGATTTCCAAAACTCCATTTTTTTATGAATGCCTTCACTTTGTCTTTTTAAATCAGTGAATGCATTAGGGGTACTTCCAATTTCAATTAGATAGACAAGTTTAACAACAAAGTTAACAAACTTGCCTCAAATTTCAATATTATGATTTGACCCTTTTATATCATTTTTTCACGAGATAACCAGTGCGCTTCACAATAGTATAGAAGTGAGGTATTATAAAATTAGTCTCCATATCTTCAGACAGGTTTGCAAACAACCTTTTAAAGGACTGTTTTTTTTAAGTAGTTTATAACTAGCGGCCGTTTTATAAACTATGTGTGGCTACATTTGTGTTAAACTTTTCGCGCCTCCCTTTGCAACATTCCCCGTCTCCCAGTTTGGAAATCGCTGCTCTATGATCTACGAAAGTGTCTACATGCCCAGTCCTGGTTTAGATATTACATTTATATTTCATAGTTTTTTTTTTAGAATTATTAATAACCATGTCCTTGCTTTTTCGTACAAGGTGGTTGTTAGTAATTTTGAACAATCACAAACACCCAGGCTTTGAGAAAAACATAAAAATTTTGCGTCCTCACCGGGATCGAACCCAGAACTCTCGGGTGGACGGCGAGCGTCTTACGTACTGCACCACGAGAGCCGCCTTATAATTTTTCCAACAGTTATGAGGGAACACAAGTTGAAGTATTCAGTTCAGTTATTTTTCAATACTAACTGATTATTTCTTACTAACCCAATCAGCAGTGGAATACGCATACTATACTGGTTCATATGTTACTTGAGGCCAGTATTGCCAACCATACTATAATTATTATAGTACAATACTAGAATTTTGATTCCGGGAAAAATGATTTTTACTATAATTTTATGCCGAATATGCCAAAAATACTATAATTTTGGAAGATTCAAGGCGAAAAATGTTCATGTACTATATCTTTTTTGGAAATACTATATTTTTTACGCTTTGGTACTATAATCAGCATCAAAAAAGATTGCAACACTGCTTGAGGTATTGACATTCCGAGAGGGTGGCAGATTAATTTGATGATGGTTCAGGTGGACATTACAAAATTTTTGCCTCTGGCAATTTATCACCCTGGACCTTAATGTATGTCATCCATGTAGAGATTCTGAGAGGTTTTTAAAACACTTGTTGAGTAGGGATTGGATGTACTGGTGTTAGTGATTGATAACAATCACAGAACAGTGATAATAAATAGAATTCCGATGGGCTATATACCAGGGATGGCCAGTGCGTCGATCAGTCAATCGCAAAGGTATTTTTGGTCGATCGCGGACATAATAATATATTGTACTATTTCTTGTGCAAATGAGTCAAAGTGAAATAATAATGTCTTTAATCAATGACATATCATTATCAAAAAATAGTCATGCGAAGAACACGAGTGATGCGCTTAAACTTGGAAGAAATTCTGCAGGAAACCATTAATAAATGTAAATTCCTATCCTTGCAATTTGACTAGTCTGTAGATTACACGGATATTGCACAACCATGCGGTTTTATTTGATCGGTTTTTGAAGATGTGTCTGCGTCAGAAGAATTATTAACAGTTTTACCACTGAAGGAACGAACCAGAAGAGAAGATATATTTAATGCATTTAAGTTGTATATTAATAATACTCTATTTCGTATTCATAAACTAGTATCGGTAACGACTGATGGAGCTCATTCTATGGTTGGGAATTATGTTGGGTTTATTACTTTATGTAAAAATGATGAAGCAATAGCAACTTTCATCAGTTGTCATTGCATTATACACCAGCAGGCGTTATGTTCAAAAGTGTTAAAATTGAATCACGTGATGGATGTTGCTTTTAAAATTGTGAATTCAATTCGTGGTAAAGCTTTACAAAGAAGGCAATTTTGATCATTATTAGAAGAATGTGGATGGGAAAATGGCAAACTTTTAAACGTATTATCTAGTCTGCAGTCAATATGTTAAGACGATGCATCAGTGAAACGGCAAATAATTTTCAACTATAGGCGCGACGAAATTTTGGACTTGCTGGCATTCAGAGAGAGAATGTCGAGCCGGGAACACGTCAGTTTGTTTCGTGATGGCGACGGGTGTATTAATTTGTAAAGATGACTAAAAACGTTAACCATTTACTTGAAAAAGAAAACATGACAATGAATATATTATTATTGTTACTAATAGAACAATAAACAGAACATTAAATGAACGCATGTTGGATTTATATGACAAATTATATTTCGTTCGGCATGCGTCATTTGCACCCACGACTCGCAATCCGCGCATCGCCTAGCCACGATCTTTTTAGACCATGCCCCAACTGAGGTATAGCCTTAATGATAGTATAAACGCAGAAGAAATAGCCATACAAATGAGTGTTTTATGAGATATCGATTCTACACACCTTGCCACACTTGAAGGAGAAATATAAATAAAATGCGATGCGGTCTAGAAAGAGAGCATTAAGTCTTCCACATCTTTGGAAAGTTGCAGCATATTTAACTTACTTTTCGGATCGACTTTCTCTTCAACGAATGCAATCAAAGCGAAGCATCGCTCATGATTGACTAATTATAATTTGACTGCGTGCTTACGTCTAGCGGTAACTTTATATCACGATACGACAAAATTGCTGAAAATATGTAATGGAAAGTTTCAGATGAAAATAAATAAATAAATTTTAAGATTTATAATATTCAATATACATACAAGTAAATTGTGTAACTATGTCAAAATTACAGTTAATGTGTACTTAAATTTTTTAAGAAGTGAATTCGATTTTTTCATATTGTTATTTTTTATATGTATAAAATATCTGTTTTCAAAAAACATAAATACCTACATACTTATTTGAATTATAAAAATTGGGTTTTTATTGTTCTCGCATGATATAATTACAAGCGATACCAGTCGATCGCCATAAATATTTTTATCAACTTGTCGATCCTAGAAAAGAAAGTGTGGCCACCCCTGCCATATACCAATACGGTAAATTTTGAAGCAGGGTTTTGAATTTGTGAGTGTCCTACGAAAATGAACCACGCATTATAGACATGTAATAGTGTGTGTAATACACCAATATTAAATGAGCGTCAATGCATAAACCGAGAGCAGTTGTCAGTATTCGACGTATGACAATACTTGACACGTGTTTAAATTTATCCTGTATTTTTCCTTACTCGAGATCGGCTACCTGTCTCTCCTTACCCGTTAGGTATTTCTGAGTTCCCTGATAACAATATTGATCAGGGTACCCACACACTGGAAGGTCCGGTCCATCGTCGTATCAGGTGCAATGTTGATTGAACTTAATCTCATTTAGGCTAATGATACCTCCAGGATTTCAGATAAATAATGTTTTTTTAACCATATAATAAAAGCTATTGCGAGTGTTCAATTTGTTTATTGGAAATTACACTTACAATAAAAATATGCCCTTTAATAGTAATATTATCACATTTTCTTGAGCTTACAGCGATGGTTTTAAGATTTAGATCCATTAAAAAAACCCCATTAAAATAAGTTCAAAATTATGAAAATTAATATTTATTTCACTTTGTACGTTCATTGGAAAACACGTAGTCGTATTGTCATGATTTTTTTTAAACGATTATTCTATAAAATTGTAGAAAATAAATCTTAGAAGTATAAAAATATTGTAATTGATTCTACCTTAAAATTGAATAATTTACAGTATTTATTTAGCTTTTTATTATACAATGTGACATGGATATTTCCGTGTCCGGAAACTTGTACGTATGCATTTCGCCGTATTACACTTCACCGCGGAATGTATCGGAAATATATGGCTGTATATTAAAGACCGTCCAACCTCTTTGGGTCGTTATAGTACTGACATAAAATTCATGTCTGAATATAACATGGTTTTTGTCGGTTTACACTTTACAGGAAGCCAGCAGCAAACAAATTTTGAAAATAGCCGATATATTGGATTACTTGTTAGATTAGGTTTTCATTCTTGAATTTTAAAGTTAATGATCATATTGAATCTAATACGGTGAACTGTGCCACGGTGAAATGTTTTACGTACAATTTACATGTAACCGGATATTTCTCATTTACCATGTTAACAATAATTATTCAAATGCCACACCCTGGGTCCCACTAAGTTAAAACATTGATATTTTGGTAAAACGCAATAATTAATTATTGACCATCTTACTCATCCCCTGGATATAAGATGTCTAAATCGAGGTTGTATTAATTAAAGTCTAGCCTAAATAAATTTATCAAAATATCTTAACATAAAAATATCACATCAGTTCACAATAATAATTGTCTTGGGACATCTTTTTTGATATTTTAATAAGTAATTATTATTTAAAACTACAACATAACAGCTAAACATAATTTATTATTTCTTACAATAAAACATTCACTACTTACAAGCAATAATTTTAAGAAGTTTTTATATACATAACAATTGTATGTTTAATATCCAGTGCCCAACATGGGAAGGGATACCACCTCATCATTCATTTCAGCTTGATTATTTTTAGCGCCACTTTGGGCAGACTACAATAATATATACCTGTCATTTATTAAAACATTAAACTTAGGAGAGATAGAATGGCGTTCACAATGGCATTTGCCAAATAAAATGGTGGACATTTACATACAATAATGTGTGTTCACCGGCGCATACTATGTATAAATATTTTGGTACATCAATATAGGACTCATTAGAATAAAGGTAATATGTATGTATTCGATATAGAAATCCTTATAAATAAGACAAGTACAAAAGGCACATTTGTGGATTATAAATCCACATTATTTAAGTAGTAAGTAGGGCATTAAAAACAGTTGAAATACCGTCAGGCTAAGCGGCTTGGAAACCGTCCATGCACGCTTAGGCCTAAAGGATAGGCTTAAGCCTCATCATAAAAAATCTGACATAATATGGAGTAATCGATGTATGTATATCTAGAAAATTTATTGTCATTTGATATTACCTACTGGGAAAGAGCTACCACGTATAGTGGAGATGAAAATTTCTGCATTCAAAAATAGCAATTAACTATGTAGTTACCTATATTTATTTTAAGTTTTCAAATCAATTTTTGAGACATGGGGTTGCAAAAATGTTATTTATTGATAACAATGCCTTTAGATATATTGCCGTTAGCCAAGTGTCAACAGTAACACGGCAAAAAAAAAAGAATATTAGGTAGGTAACTATATCAACTTGTAGAATAATTACAAAATCTGTCAGATCAAATCTAATACATGTGGTATGTCTATTGTTAATTTTACTTCTGAAACAACTAATGATCTTTTTTGTATCTTACTAATTATTAATGGTTGTACTAAATTTAGCATTTTGTGTGTCCCTGACCTACGTACATTGATTAAGACACAATTACATTTTATTTTTATAAGTTATTACAATTTGGTAACAGTGTTAGCGCTGGGAGAGCTTTCTTGCGTTAGTATTCTCGGATATATTTTGGGTTGGCTGTACTGACGTTCTAGCGTTGACAGCTTAATACTGCTGAGGTCACCGTGGAGTCGAGTGTTGTTAGCCTCCGCTTGTGAATGTGAGAAGTTTACAAACACCTGGGAAAAAAGGATAAGTAAAGTTAATTAACCAAATTACAATCTATTAGGTAGTGACTGCTTAAATCGGTAGTAATAAGAGCTTAATTTATTGCCTTCAGAAATAATATATGGTTTACTTTACAAAATATCTCATGGTATTGTGAAATCCGTCTCTAGCCAACTAGCATGTTGTATTTACCAAGATCAAAAAAGGTCGGAAACTTTTAAATTTTCACACGATAGTTGGAATTTGTGCGATATCTGAACCTGCGCAGTAGAACAATAGTGTCGAAACTCCCGGAAAAAATGCAAACTACACCGCGCAAAGCATTTTGACATTTGAGTACCTTGGTATCAAAGTGGGACATAAGCCACATTCTACTAAATTCATGTTTTTATTGATTCTGGTAGTGTTAGTGATGCTCTTTTCAACAATGCCTTCAACAGTATCAAAAACTGTCGTTTTCATAGAGATTTTTGTGTTTAAAGTTCATGTATAGTATCAAAAACGGACACTTGACTTATATGTGCGCGCAGGCAACGAACATTTGCATGCCAGCCAATCACTGAGCTGGAATCTACTCAAACTGTCATGGCTGCCGGGATTTTGGCAGTCTGATAACATTGTTCTAAAATAGAGGTTCTGTGTCAGTTTTTTCCAAAATAAGTGCATTTATAATAGTTTTCAAGAAAAAGTATTGTATTTAATCAACTGAAATGGACTCAAGGAATGCTAAAAAACATGTAGCTAAGCCCAATGAGTGGAAAAGGGACAAAGAAAAGACAAAGTAAGCACTACCAGAATACAACTACAAAACTTTTTCGATCACAATGCATCTTTTTAAATGCGGTTTATTGTTAAAATACGAGGGTGGGTCAATAAGTCCTTAGAAAAGCCGACAGGTGGCGCGACTAGTACTGTAAGCGGTTTGTTTTCATGCAGCGGCACTACCGATTCAGTATGCTGCGAAGTTTCAATCAGATTGGTCGGGTTGTTGTGTGTTTCTCGTACATTTAAAAAAAAAATTTGCTTGTGGAAAATGGAAAAATGGAAAATGGAGAAAATTGAGTTTAGAGCTGTTATTAAACATTTTAATATAAAAGGGTTAACAGCAAAGGAAATAAAAAATGAGTTGGATTTAGTTCACGGCATATCTGCTCCTTCACTTGCAACTATTTATAACTGGTTAAATGAATTTAAACGTGGTCGTACATCAACAAAGGATGAACCACGCTCAGGACGTCCTGTAGAGGTGACTACACCAGAAATGATCAATAAAATCCACGATATGGTGTTAAGTGACCGAAGATTAAAGTTGAGTGAGATAATTGAGGTTACAGGGATCTCAAAAGGTAGCGTCATTTCTATTTTACATGACAAATTGGGCATGAAAAATATTTCTGCAAGATGGGTGCCGCGTTTGCTCACAGTCGACAATAAACGCAATAGGGTGGTGGCCTCTAAAGCCCTGTTGTCGCTCATGCAACGCAATCCGGATGAATTTTTTCATCGCTTTGTGACTGTAGATGAAACATGGATACACCACTATACTCCCGAGACGAAAGAACAGTCAAAGCAGTGGATTGCGAAGGCAAACCATGTCCAAAGAAGGCGAAAACCGTAAAATCAGCTGGTAAGGTTATGGCTACTGTATTTTGGGATGCACGTGAAATTATTTTCGTTGACTATTTGGAAAAAGGAAAAACAATAACAGGGGATTATTATGCATCTTTATTGGACCAGCTAAAAAACAAAATTGAAGAAAAACGGCCTCATTTAAACAGGAAAAAAATCCTCTTTCATCAGGACAATGCCCGTGTTCACACATGTTTACGATCAATGGCTAAAATTGAAGAATTGAAATTGAATTGGTCGACCACCCACCGTATTCGCCAGATTTAGCCAGTGACTTTTTCCTTTTCCAAAACTTAAAAAAATGGCTAAGTGGACGTTTTTTTTCAAATGAAGAAGTCATCGATCGGACAAATGCTTATTTTGAGGACCTTCCGAAAACTTATTTTTCTGACGGTTTAAAAAAAATTGAGAAACGTCTAACCAAGTGTATTGAGCTCCAAGGAGATTATGTTGAGAAATAAAAAAAAAATACAAAAATAAAAACTGTTTTAATGCTTTTTTCTAAGGAATTATTGACCCACCCTCGTATGATGTGCCCAAGCATAATTTTATGTTTTTATAAGAATAATAATATTTGAATATTAGCCTTTGCGCATTTGTGCCAAAAGCGGACACGCACGGCCGTTTGCGTATCAAACAAGGACAAACGCAAAAGTTAGTGTCAAAAGCGGACATAAGCAATTTTGAACGATTATATTTAATATTTACGAAATGAATATCTTAGATTTAACTTAATAAATGTGATTCTGAGCCTCTAAGAATTACTCAAGTATTTTTTTTATGTACATTATGTTTCAATATTTATATGAAATGAAAAATCACCTCTCCTGTAAATTATTGCAGATGGCTCATGTCCCACTTTGATACCAAGGTACTCATTTACAGTTTTTCACAACCAGTCAAATACTATCATAAAATGATAATAGCGCATCTTGCTTACGCTTGAAGAATAAGTTTGGCGAGGCAGTCAGCACTTTTATGTGTAAACAGTTATTATCGCGATATTTGAATTTACTTGCATCAATAGTGTGTATTTTAAACTAATGCGATAATAATGTTTATACATAAAAATGCTGCCTGTCTTGCCAATCTCATTCTCCAAGCGTAAGCGAGATGCGATGTTATCATTGCATGGTACTATTTGACAGGTCGTGAAAATCGGTTAACCTCAGAGTGAGTCGGTGCGGGTAGTTCATTTTTTACCGGCAGGTTCACCACTATCGCTCTACTGTGCAGGCGCAGATATCGCACATCAATTGTCGCGTGTAAATTCAGAAGCTTCTGAACTTTTTTGATCCATGCATGCAATCTTGGGCACTGCAATGGTGCAATGGCTACAATAATATATACTGTCAGCAGCAAATCCATGCATGTATAAACGGGGTATTACACACAGTAGCTTTAAATACATTTTCATCACGTTTTGTGCTCTTACAATTATCTGCTACTACGGGAAAAAAGTGTGATGTTATTCTTGATATTTAAAATGTTATCAGACGGATAGACTCCCATCCCGTAGTACATTTTGGAGCTTTAAACGAACATTGTCAGCAAAATCTGCCGAAATCCCCAGAACAACAATGAGGTCACCCCACGCTACATCATGAACTGCACTAGTCAGTGAACTTTTTTTTCCTATTTGCAGGACTACACATTTTTGACTCATGTCATTCTTTGTTTTTAGTGGTTTTCTCTGGATTTTCTATTAAATTATTATCTATGTCTGGTATTTAGATCTATTATCTATGGTCTGCTGGTTGGGTTCTGTTCAAAGTATAGATAATAGACGTAAACACCGGACATAGATAATAATTTAATAGAAAATCCATTGAGAAAAAAAAAGCAATGCACGGGTTTTGACACGAGTCGAAAATGTGTAGGCATGCAGAACAAAATAAAAAACGTTCATTGAGTCATGCGGTTTTGGCAGATTTTGCCAACTGACAATGTTTGTTTAAAGCTTCAAAACGTGCAAGGGATGGAAGCATCAGTTTGATAACATTTTAAAAAACAAAGAAAAACGACATTGCATCCCTTAGCGGCAGCTTACTGTGACAGCACATAACTTGATAATGTATTCAAAGCATAACATTTCATTCAGATTAATTCAGCCAAACCTGAAATGTTATTTTTGTAAAGGAAATTCAGATTCCTGTCATTTCTAGCAGTGGTGTTGGTTTTCATAAATTTTCTAATTAATAAACATAGCTTGAAGAAGGGACAATCGTTGGATAAATCTTGTCATCCAGTAGACCGAAGAGGTACAAAACGTCTGCAAGGTAGACCTAGAGGCCCGCTGGATCGATGAAATGATTGAGTTTTGCGGAAGTACGTGGCGATGCAACGTACAGGACTGAGAGAAGTAGAATCAGCTTGGAGAGGCCTTCATCCAGTAGTGGATAGATTCAGGCTGATGATGATGATTAATACTTACCGAATATGAAAGAATAAACCATTTTTTACAATTTGTAGTAATTAACTTTTAACAAATTCTATAATGACTTTCTTTAAGAAATAAACCGCTGGCACAAGTACCTATATATTTTAAAGGTCTTTTTGTCAAATATATATATGTTAGATAAATCCACCTATAGACATAATAAGAGAAAAAAAATAGTACCTGATCGAGTGAGCTCTGGTTGATAGAGTAATCGATGATGTTGAGCTTTGCGGTGACGGTTGCGAGGCCTGCGAAGATGGTGCTGGCGGCCTGGTGAATGAGGAACTGCGCCGTGCAGTAGTGGAAAGTCTGCAGCTCGCTTCCTGGGAATGCTTCTGTCACTACTGTGAGTAGTTCACTCCGCTGGGAAGGGTTCTCCAAACGAATTGACACTAAATAACCTCCGCCGAACCTGTCAACATAGCGATGGTGATAATAGGAAATGGATCAATTTGGTGTCGCCATCTGGACAATTGCCAACTCATTTTCGGTAAAGATGAATGAAATACGTGTAAAGATATATTTGTGGTGACATGGTCGCCAATATTAATGGAATTTGAAAAATGTGTTAATGTTTGGAAATTACCTCATGATTAGTAATTGTATTGGTAGCTTAATCGGTAAAACTAAACACCTAGAGATAGATGTGACGAATCAAGTTCGATTTGAGATTGTTTCATTTTATCAAATTCAATAAAGAATATTGGATTCTTAAATTTTGTGTAATTATTGAAAAAAAGGTTAATCGAGGTTTACCTGCGTTTGAGATGATGCGGTGGTCCCATAGCCTGGAAGCGACCGTGGCTGGTGAGTGCTGCAACGTGACAGAGTGCTTCGCAGTCGCTGAGGCTGTGTGTGCTCAGCAGAAGCGCTCGGCCGGCGTCTGTTGCTCTCCGTAGTACCACACCAGTGCGACCACGCGACACGGGGTCCATGCCACTAAATTAATATAATAACCTCATTTATATTAAAGTTAACTATTTAAAAGTTGTATATTTTCAAACAGTGTTCCCTCTAAATTCTGTACCTAAGAGATATCACATGAGAAATAAATTGTCAATTGTGTTTCTGTGTCTAACAAAATATAAAATAAATAAGCGGGAGGATAATAATATTATATATTATAGGGTTCATATTAATGATAATAGAACTGAGGGTGTATCAGTCAACGTACCTGGTCGGTTCATCCAAGAGCACGAGTGGAGCATGTCCAAGAAGGGCGATGGCCGTGCAGAGCTTTCTTTTATTGCCTCCACTTAGAGTGGCCGCTCGCTGACCAGCATATCGCTCCAATTCAAATTCTTCTAAAGATCTGTTGATACTCTGCAATAAGTCGTTTCATTTTATAATCTAACTTGATCATTCGAAATGCCATTTAATGTGTGTTATGAAAAGAAATTCTATTAAAACAAATCCTGAATAAAATTTATCAGACAATTAAATCAAGAATAGACAGTGAACCAAATTTACATATTATTTAACTAAAATAACATAAAAAATACATAAAACCGGAAAAACCAACATGGGCAAAATAGAAAAAAAATATAATTACTTTTAAGGATACATTTTTATAGATAAATATTTTTTTGACCATGTTCGATCCTAAGAAGATTATATGAGGTTTGTATTAAGAAATTTTTGTTTTTACGAGAAATGGATGTTAGCCACTTACTCAACCTATTAGATTGATACTCTTGACTCCAAACATTGAAAAACAATTTGCCAGACTCGGGATTCGGACATGGGCCCCACGACATCATAAGCCGACATGTTAGCCGTCTGGCCATCGTGGGTAATATATACATGGGCGTAGTATATAATATATTCACCTTAAATGTGTCATGACGTTTAAATTCAGTAGCATTATATTTATAGTGGTTTTAGTATTAAAAATAAATTCATTAGGTACCGAGTATTTAATCAGATAGTATGTAGTACAGTGGAACAACTTAACATTGAAATTACGCAGATTGCGATTTCTTCTACTGCGCACGAATGAAATATGGTAAATTTAATTATTGTTACCATCATTATTTCCGACTGCTCTTACACAAAGCCTATTACATCGTTTAATCTTGTTCGGTGTCGCTCTAACTATCTACATGGTTGTTCTTCAACCGGTGGTCCGCGAAAGCTTTAACCATGCTATCAACCGACTATATCGGTACACGATTCGGGGAATTCGCACTAGATGAAATGCTGGGAGAATTTTTGAATGCCGCTGATATTAACCAGAAAGTCATATTCAACATCATAAACAACATTTAAAAGCATTAGCTGAAAACTTTCTCTTAGAGGACCTCTAACCTCTGGATTAATAATCCATTTTCGGAATTATGTCATTAAATCATACGCACTTGATCCTCGTGAGAAAGAAAAGCTGATGTTAGTGCGGCGCTTCGTCTCTCAGAAACAATGCTGCAACCACGTAGGTATATCAAATTTGCTTACAAAAAAGCAGCAGCAGATGTGGCACTAACCGAAAGATGTAATTTTAAAACATAAGAATTAATAAATAAAATTCTATCTATATTTCTGCTTAATAACGGTCCGTGAAATATTTCTCCTATGTTTACCGGGCCGCAGGTGTTAAAAGGTTGAAGAACACTGATCTACATCATATATTCAGTCAAAACTATCAAACTTCACTCTTATGTGGTATGTTTATAATAAAAAAAAGTCTAGATATCATTCAGATTGGTGATAGCAGGTTGTTGGGATAAATTAAAATAAATACCTTTTTGGGATTTTTTATTCCTCGGAGCTTGCAATAAAACTGCAAATGTTCAGTCAAAGTGAGAAGGGGATCCAGGGCATCATTTTGTGGACAATATGCTGAAATAATTAATTGTCTATTAGCAGAGTTATAATAGTGTATTTGTTTATTGCTGTGACTGAAATATTAAGAGCGTACATAAGTGAAACGGCAAATAATTTTCAACACTATGTGGAATGAAATTTCGGCCGCGGTGACCTGTTCACACGTCAATTTCTTTTATGATGGAGTCGTCTGAATATATTCATAAATCGTGTAAAGATGAGTTAAAAACGTTCCGCATGTACTTGAAAAAGAAAGCATGTCAATGAATATACTATTATTATTACGAATATAATAATAAACATAACATAAAAAGGATGCATGTTGCATTTTTATGACAAATTACATTTCGTTCGCGCAATCCGCGCATCGCCTAGTCACGATCTTTTTAGACCATGCCTCAGCTGAGGTATAGCCTTAATGATGATAACTCAGTTGTAGTTTATTACATAAATCCTCAGAAACACACCATTGAGATATATCGTAGACATTTTCGACATACATGTCATGCTTGCCAGGTGAGTATTCTAATTGTTGAGCTGTCGACCCAAGAGCCTTTGCGGATTTTATCCAATACCTGCGATCTGAGGGTGTTTAATATTTCAGCACAATAAATATGGTAAACCATCTTTGTAATTTATTTCGAAGTAAAATAGTAAATTTTATTTTATTATCGTCAACGGGCAAATAAATTTTAATTATTTTGTATTATAGATTGAATACAGGTAGGTACATAAGAGTTAAGAATACAGCATAAGACCTCGAAAGATATGTTAAAATCCCATTCGATACATGATATTTTCTATGATTTTTCTTATAGAGGCTTTCCAAATTTATTTATTTATTCAAAATAAAGAATGCTAGATTCTCAAATCGTGTGTATTATTCTTGAATTAAAATTAATAACCAAAAATAATAAGAATTATTAATTTAATTTTGGTACATATTTTTATTCTTATATTTGTCATCTGGTATAATTCGCACCGTGAGTGTAAAACCAAGGCATCTGCAAATTTTTCAATTTCGAGATTAAATGTAAAACAACTGCAAAAGTCGTGAATTTGATAATGTAACAGTGAAGTATCTGAAAGAACATGCAATATAATGTAGATATAAACCAAATATTATGGTTTTTTTTTAGAAACTCTAAACAAAACGAAGACTTCAAACCCTAATATGTCCAAAATATGTCCTTTGCAGATGGCTTGGTTTTACACTCACGGTGCGATTTCTTTAGGTACTATGATATATTGACTAATTCTGCTTACTTAAAAAATATATATACTCAATTGAGTTATAATAGTGTCTTCGGTTGATATTCGATAGTGTATATAATATGATTGAATGATGTTACCGATGGATCCATCACAAAGTTCTTGCTGTGAGACTCTCTTTCCTGATAGGAAAATGTGACCAGCCGTTGGTCGAAGTTCTCCAGTAAGCATCTTGAATGTTGTCGACTTTCCAGCGCCGTTCACACCAAGTAAGCCCAGACACTAAAATTTAAAACAATTGTTTTATTAAATATTATTCAATGAATAATTATAACTGGTATGACCAGTTTTAATATGTTTATGAAAAAAACTCCATGAAGAGAAATTTAAATTATATAATAAGTATGGCATCCTGGTTTTTTCTCTTCCTATAAATTATTATAAATGCTGTATGTATACACAACGCATATATAACTATTGATGATAGCATCACCTGTGGTTGCCACATATTGTTGACTACAATTTTCATGTTGTTTGTACTTATGGAAGTTTCATGCTTGCGTTGAACATATGTGCCTCATTGCAGCAACAGCGGGGTCGTAGCTAGACAATGTCATCGATGACAGATATCATTGCACATAATAACCATCGGTCACACCCACGTGTCTGGCCAATCACTACGGTGAACATATGGACATACGACAGGTGACAGCTACTGATGGTTACACGCAGTCGCCGGTGACTGTGACTATGACAGTCACAGGTGGTTGTGTCTGTGGTATGCCTAAGAAACTTTATCATGATAGTTAGGAGAGAAAAGGTGTATAATGCCATGTCGACTGCTTAATCTTCAAACCAGCCAACTGCACCTTTGACCAAAAATGAGATTTTGATGGCAATATATGAATACGTGTATTAATTAAGGCGCTAAGTACCAAAATAATAAAAACTGACATTTTTATAGAAAAATGTTCTACATACCAACGCCAATAACTTCAACTATAGTCTAAGTGCCTCAAGCAAGTAAAAAAAATACAGCAAAATAATTAAACCTGTCGACGTTGTAAGTCTGTTGGCGTGTTTTATTTATAATGGTGTAAGTAGCACTGCAGTGGTCAACGGCATTCAATATAAAATAGCTGACGATGGTGTGTTGACACTTGCGAGTTCTTAATACCTAAAATTATAGAAGCTGCCGTGATTGCTTCACACTGTAAAACTACATTTTTCAAAAGGTCTGCTTCATGAAATTTTACTGCAATGACTCGGTATTTTGTAACTACAGGAAATACTACTTTTTGGTACTTAGAACCTTATTTAATATACGTATTCATATTATAAAGCATATTTTCTAAGATCACAGAAAATTTTAAATTCCTAAACCTATAAATAAATGCATTACTGTTCTTCACACAAAACACCCAAAGCAGGTGCCAAACTTCCAATATCATAAATGGAACAACTCCGCTCTTTATATAAATTTTCTTTATGTATAAAAGGGAAGCTAAAATAATGTATTAATTCATAGTGCAGCTTATTTGTTAAAAAAATAAATCCGAGTGTATTTTTGGAATTGTTAAATTATTATGTTTTTTCTCCTTCCTGAACAATTTGCCGAAATGGAGTTAGAGTTTTAAATTTATAACTCTTTATACTGGTATTCTTCTTTTCTGGTGGTATGGCTCAGGGTGAACCTTGACCACCATAAGCAAACCTCTCAGCTCTCCTTCTTCAGTTGATTACTCCCAGCGCTTATCTTTCATAAGCCAACAAGCCACCAAAGTAGTGGTCTTCCGGAAAGTGTTACTTTAAAATCGTTAGATAAATATGCATAAATAAAATATTTATTTCTGTTATGCAGTACCTGTCCGCTTCTGACTCCAAAAGTAAGGTTATGAACAGCGACTCGGGTTCCCAAAACAGCATTGTACTCTTTTCTCAGTGCCAGAGTTTGCATGACATCATTCTCGGGCAATTTTGCCACGTAATCTTGAATTCTCTCCCCTCCATTAACCTTGGAAGGATGCGATTGAGCTTCAACTGGAATATGGGCAATGTTGTAATGTGCTTTCATTGTGGACAGTTCGACTCGGTATCTCTCTGTCGCCACATCACAATCTTCGGGCTCTTCGATAGTTCCTTCCTTAGATTGTTGATTGAATCTAAAATAATGTTTATACATTTATTTAAATGGTAAATTTTAACATGTGACGTGTGTCTGTGACAATATTTGTGATAATTATTGTGAATTTCACGTTAAATTTAAGAAAGATGATAAGTTTATTATTAGACGTTAAAGAAATGTTCTTTTTTGGTGATTTTTTTCCATTGGTTCTAATGTGATGTGGATCTTGGCCGCCTCACTGAGAGGTTTTGTAACAGTTTTTTTTTTGGGAAAAATAGATGTTGGCCTATTGGGTCCAAACGCCCATTGAAAAATTTTCTAGATCCGTGATTCGAATCCGAGATCGATGACTTTACTGGCGCTTCTTTATTTATTTTAAGCTGTTCTAATAAATTTATTTTAAGCCCTTTATTGCAAAAATGTTGAAATTGAGAACTTTAGCTATGTAATAATACCTAAGATTTCTGGAATACATGCATCATGTTTAAAATAATTATTAGAGTACTAATTTTTTTTTTCCGACCATGTCTGATCCAAATAGGATCACATGGGACTACACAGAGTAGAGGTTTGTATTAACAGATTTTGTTTTTTACGAGAAATGGATATCAGCCACTTGCTCAACCTATTAGGTCCATACCCTGACTCACATACAAAAATTGAAAAACAATATGTGTACTTGCCAGACCCAGGATTCGAGCCTGGGACCCACGGCGTTATAGTCCGACGCTTAAGCTGCGCGGCCACTGTGGGTATTGTACTAATTACTAGAGTAATAAATCAAACTCGAAAAAAACGAATCTTTGGCTATGTTTTGACATGCTTCGATTGTTTTTTATTCTATTTTCATATCCATCATGGTTTCAAAATAAATCAAATTTGATTATTATTATGATCCAATCAGAAGTTTTTTCATGAATTGAAGGACCCGGGATAAAATAATATGAACCCATTTCTTAGTTTAAAAAGCAAGTTAAAATTTTATTCATAAATTAAGTGAATTTGATCAATTATTTAAAAATGGATAACAGGAATCCTCTGCATAGCTTGTTCAATCAAAATGTGGTTGCCTGTGTATACTATCTGGCACTTCGCCTATCATCAATAATTTGTGGTTGACACTATTTTATCTCGGGTCCTTCAATTGCTAACACATTACACTAAATGACTAAATCATTTGGTCATTTGTAATGATTTTTGAGGTAAAAACTCTTTTGTGATACTAAATGAATGACTGAAAGATAATTAAAAAAAATTGTAACTTACAATTTGTGGAAAACCTTGGCTTCCACTGCCAGGTTGATGAGGAAGAATAGGACTGCAGTGACGACAAGCGCAACGCAGTGATGTCCTGCAACATTAAAGCCAAGCGGTGCTTCGTACGTGTCCATGCCGAAGCGCTGCAAAATGTCAGCTTGGATTGTATTTTTCGACATCTCCACCAGAGCGTCTCCCAGAGCGAATTGGGGCCATACCATGAATATTTTTTGGAGCACCTTGCGAACTGTGCCCATTACCTGTAAATAAATCATAATCTGTTAATTAATACTGTCTGATACCTGGAATATTGCCTCCAGTTTTAATAACCAATTGAAATGTTTTTCTATAATTATGTTCAATTTTGTTTTCAATTAACATTTGTATTTTTTTGGGCTCAGAGTGTTGCTTTCGGTGATGTTCCTCATTATCACTAATATAAGGTTGGCAAAACACTTTCACATAATGTGATGACTGCAAATAAATTTGAATTGCAAAAAATGTTAATAACTCACATCTGATGTTGCTAAAACATCAATAATGAGCAGAATAGTTAATCCAGCGGCAGCCACAAATACGTTGCAGCAGAATATGATCATATTGGCTAAACTGCCTTCGTTGAACAGCTTCTCCAGGAGGTGGACCAATGATGAACTTGAAAATCTAAAATGGTCAAAATTAAATGATTTAATTACAACTGAAGATAGTAAAAATATGATAATAGATAGAATAAATGTAGAATACGCGAACATACCCATAGAGAAGTAAGAGAACACATATAGCAGGTAAGTTGTCTCTGGATACGTAAACTGGTAATCCAAATATTTCCAAGATGCATGCCGACAGTATTATCGCAATTACAATTATCTGAAAATAAAAAGATAGTCTTTATAGATATTACAACTTTGATATGTAGTCAAAATTATAGTACTTCGACAAAAATATGCTAAGATATATGGGGTTTTGTTTTAAAAATGTAAAAAAGTAAACAGTTATTCGTATCAACCTACAAATCCCTAGCTTTAGGCAATCGCCTATTTTCCCAAGCCTATAATCCGACCATGATTCATCCTAACACGTCATGATATTTGACTGTAAAGTATAGCAAATATGAAATCTATGTAATCTAGTGGATATAAATGGTAAAAAACTTATATTACTTACAAGTACATCCCAAATGAGCGATGCGAGCCAATAAGTAAGTGGGCGCACTCCGCAGAGCAGCTGAAGGCGCTTTTCTTGCTCCGTCCTTTCCTTGACAAGGTAGACGGCTGCTCCTGCTGCCACCAAACTGAATCCAATCACCAACACCACCGAGATTCCAACATCTGCCACGTGCTGCAAACTACGTCCATATCTGAATTAGTTTACTGGTATCCAATTCATATAAGAGCAGTTATTTTATTCTTTGATATATGTATAATTAATAGAATTGCTGCCACCTATAATATTTCAATGAAAAGGCAATGGGCTGAAATGTTGCTCGACAAGTGGACAACAGTTGGACAATTTCTGTCATACAGTGGTACCCAAGAGGCGCTAAACGCCCACAGAGACTTTAAAACCCGCTGGATTGATGAACTCATAAAGTTCGGTAGATGTACGTGGCATATACGTGGATATTACGGGCACTAAAGGGTTCTGTAAAGATTTTGTCTGAATACTCAACTTATAGTGCCTGTACATGTGCATGGATTTACTTGCAGCAATAGTATGTATTTTAAACTATTGTGATAATAACTGTTTACACGTAAAAGTGCTGACTATCTCGCCAATCTTGTTCTTCAAGGGTAAGCGAGACACGATGTTGTCATTTTATACTGACAGGTCGTGGAAATCGGTTAACCTCACAATTAGAATCAAAAATTATAAGCATCAAAAAATGCTTTGTGCGGTGTAGTTCGTTTTTTTTACAGGCAGGTTCGCCACTATCGTTCAACTGCGCAGGCGCAGATATAGAACAAATCCCAACTGTGACATGAAAATTCAGAAGCTACCGAACTTTTATGATTCATGCATTTTATATACCTTAGGGGAGAGCAGGTAGGATTCGTACACAGGGAGCATTCGTACAGTGGCGATATCTTCACTATCCAATTCATTGGCGTGCTCACGTTTGTATGTAAGACTCCCGCTCATACGCATAGTGTAACCGCGGGGCAGGGCATCAGTGCGGCCAACAGCTTCGACGGAGCACGCCGATACGTGTTTTCGCTCTACGTAAGTATTTTTTGTATTCACTTTTGAACACGCTTAACTGTTATAAGTTTTGCACGAATGTTATAAGTGACTTAGTATAGTTTATGAAGTGATAACTTTGTTTAATATGTAAATAGTCATTTTAGGCTAACTATAGCGGTTATTTTTATTTTCAATTAATTTGTTGATTTCTCGGTTTGGGGTACCTTCGTGCAGTTATGAGTGGGATAGATTCGTACAATACGAATGCTCCCCATTCCTAACTGCGTGGCAGTAGAAAGATTGTTCACCAAAAATATTATTGTTACAGATCCATGCCGCGAATATATGTGAAAAAGGGGACAGGAACAGAAGTGGACAATCAACTTCTACAGCGGGCCAAGATGCCAATGTGCCAGAAACTCTACCTGCAGAAACAGAGATTACTCAACAAGATCTTCCATGGAGCTCAGCGCCAGTATCACCCTCCTTGCTATCGCCTACAACACCTGCATCTTCATCAACTGTAGGATTAATAACTCCAGAAATTATCCGGCCCTATCCCAGAGTGGACAGAAATGCGTTAAAAAAGTCGAAGAAAGGAAAACTACCAGGAAAATCGAGAATATATACAGATACCCCTGAAAAAAATAGACTAGAAGAAATAGAAAAAGCAAAACAGTTGAAGAAGCAAGAGCAAGAGAGGAAACAAGGGGCTAAGGAGATGAAGCGAGCATTATATTTACTGTCAGATACAAGAACCAAAACAAAGTGACAGAAGAAAACTTCAGGGACAACTAAACCAAAGAGGCAAAATAAAACTGTAAAGACTGATAGTCAGGATGAAACTGATTGTGAGGATGAGGCTAATATGAGTTTAAGAGAAAGTTGTTGTTCTCTCATCGAAGAGACGTCTGAAGGATCGGATACTGACAATGAAACTCCAGTTACGTCAGAGAACATCAAAGAAGAACGCTTTATGATAGTAGAGTTCAAGAAAACAAAGACCGTTTAAATTATCTTGGGCAGGTGCTTAAAAAATATAGTCCCGTTGAATACAAAGTTTCATTTTTAAGGAAGAAGCCTCATACCTGGAAATTTGTCTTTCCCACTACCAAAGATGAAGGAACAGTTTACATATCAGATGTGGTATGTGTTTTCCCGCTATCAAAATCTGCTTTTACAGCAAGAACAGCCCGGATAATATTTAGCTTCGAAAAAGACCTATCTATATATAATGTTGGATAGTACAACTATTAAATACGATTAAGACCTATTACTCTAATGGTTAATTTTATAATGTTGGTTTATTCGTTCCTTTATTAACAAAAAAATAAATAAAAGTGTTATGTTTTTATGACTAAGTAGTTATAAGCACTTTAAAAACAATAACTGTTAATTATTATTACATGAAGGCTGATTCTGTGTTAGCTTTGATCTCAATACATGAATATATTACATTGAATAAATAGCATTTTCTTTGACTGTACGAAGGTTCCCCATTATGTACGAATGTGCCCCACACTATGTACGAAGCTACCCCACGTGTGGGGTAGTTTCGTACGTTTTCCATTTTTAAGAAAAGTTACCGTAGCTTCGCCATGCTGATTTGTATCTAAACTATACTTCACTATTATTAAAGCCAAATATATTGGATATATAACAGCATTGAAGTTATTTAAAAATATCTTACAGTTTTGTTTTTATACGGCTTAGAGTAAAAAGTGTACGAATCCTACCTGCTCTCCCCTATATACCAAGGGTTCACAAACTGTGTCCCGCGAGATTTATGATAAATATATATGCAATCTTGCGACTTACATGATAATATATGTTTACACATGCATTTTCTTGTTATTGCCGCATTAATACATACTGTCAGCAGTAAATCCATGCACGTGTAAACGGGGTATTATGTCATATTTTAATTAATTTGGTGAGTACTTACAGGCTGGATTTGCTGAGCTGTTCTGTGGATAGTTTAAGAGGGTGGTTGTAGGTCGTGATATTTATGTTATTGTGACCCAAGCGTTTCCTTAGAATAGCATTGTTGAGTGCGTTGAGGTACGCAGGCAGAGAATGGTGTCCCTTGTTGTTGTACCATACGATGAAGTCGGTCGCTTGCTTATTCTCTGTACTCGAATCCAAAGCGCTCCATCCTCCATATCTGAAATACATAGTAGTTCATACATCATAATATACATAATTAGTAAAAATTGGTACATTTTTAAAAACTCCACTTGTATTTTTCTTCTAACACCTTTTAATAAAAGTAAACAAAATGCTGTTATTCATACCTCTTCTCTATATATTGGTCCTGCGAGGAAATGAGCCATTTGACGGTGTCCTGCACGGATGGCAGAGCAATGAGTCGATCCTTCACTTCCACTTGTGACGAAGAATTCACCGAGTGCAATTTCAAACAGCGCTGTTTACCATGGGTGCATTTACAGGATCTCTCATTCTAAAAACACCAAATAGTTTATTAAAATCGAATACATCAGTATTTTTATTTCCTGACTAAATATGTATATTTCAAGAAAGCATCTTTGACGAACACAGTTTTGATCAGGCAGTGAATGAAGTGTTAATAAGATTACATTAAAATTACCTGAGTCCAGAACTGCAGCATCTTTCCTTGGGATTTAGACATTTCAAGAAGTTTCTCCATAACAGACACTCCAGGTTGGCCATTTCTTTCACTGGAGTTCTGAGAATATCTGAAAAGAGAATGATTAAGATAATGATAATTTACTCATTCTGCATCTAGTGACAGATCATAACGTGATTGTCTTTGGTATTAACTAAATCCAGTTGGTAAATCGTTATACACTCCATATACAGGCTTTAAAGTAATCTATAACCTCCATTAGTTTAGAGACCAACACACGGAATTGGTAAAGGAGAGAGGGGTTTATTTACCTTAATTTCTATGATAGGTAGCTTGATTTAAAACACCAAAGCAGGTTGCTAAAAAATATTTGAATTTTTAAGTGCTTCAAGATGTAAAAACTACTGGTTAATTTTGTCATAATTACATGGCTCGATTGGTAAATTACTTAGGCATGACTCCAGTGTAGGGATTCCAATCCCGGGATCCCGAGCTATTTTCGATACCTATGAATCCCGGGATTGATAAACATAATCCCGGGATTTTAGGATTGATTTTTTAATCAATTTTAATGGAAAATAAAATAAAGCAAAAATAAAATAGAAAAAATACTTTTAATAAAAAATAACTACATTAGAAATAAACTGAGTTTGAATGAAGTTTGATTTATACCCATGTGTAGGTTGCCGATTCTAGCATGATATCATACGTTTTACGGCAGTTTCACATTTGGCTGACTAATTAAATTTATGAAGCGGAAAGACCATAAGTACGCCATGATTATTTGCTTTACTATTTTAAATCTCGCTAATCCATTCATTATGTCTTTACTATCAGAAACAGCAATCTCATATGAAATTCACATTATTATCTATATTAAAATATTATTTACTCCATTAAACTTGTGTATTTCCAAGATTGAACGTATACAATATTAACAATAAATGTCTTAAATAGTATAAATTATACTAGATTTATTTTTGACCGATTTTATCAATGTTATTTGTAAATATAAAAATTTTATATTAACAATGAAAAAAAATGCCAATCCCGGGACCAGGATCCCGGGATTGTCAAATTGTAATCCCGAAATCCCGGGATCAGAATTTTGGCTCGGGATTGGATTCCCTACTCCAGTGGATGCGGGTTCGAGTTGTGTCGATGTTGATGAGTCGATGAGGGTGTCACATTTATTTCAAAAAGATTTTTAATTATATAATATGTTAAAGCAATGTTACATTCTCAAACCTTGTGAATTATTCGTTGAATAAAAAAAAAGTTTATTTACATATTATTGACATTTTACAGAGCCATTGAATTTTCATCATAATCAGATTTTAATATTAATAATACTATTTAGATGTTCGCCGCTTTCACCCCCACACCGCACATTCCCGGGTATATTCCCCATGCCTAGACACTCTGCGCATTTATTCTTGCGATGAACACCTGGCCTGCAGCTATATTCATTGGTGGAACGCTCACCTATGAGACGCTGTCAGATCCACAAGTGGTTATCGCGCGTGTGTGGTCTACGCCCAGTCGCACATTGCAAATCGTCTCAACTGGGATAGTCATAAATCAAAACTGGACGCAACATTCAACTTTCTTCCGTGCGCATAAGCGAGGCAATGGCGGGACAGTGACATCACGAGGCAAGCCAAAATGAATGACGAAGTGTGACATTTCAGGATTATACCTGCCCTGCGCATGTTGGCTGAAATTTGTTGCATGTAACACCAGCTGTTTTTGCCAAACTAAAAGGTTGCATTCATGCGGTGTACGTCGGTACATATAGAGTTACATGTATTCTGTGAATGTCAACAAAATCACATCGACACATTCGATGTTCTGCAGTCGAGACGAGTTTAGATGTGTGAGCCAGCTAACAGTTCTAATTATCAGAACCATTAGTGCCCGTTTGTGTCCTCCATACCTAGTAATATTCAATCATATTTTTGTGTGTACACCTTATTCGATTACATAATATTAGTGAGATTTAAGATATAATGCAACGTTAGTTATATAAATTGTTGCCTACAAGGATACATAAATATATTGTGTTTGCAATGTGCACTTAAATAATTAGACATATGTAATTCTATAAATAGGTTAAAGTTAGGTTGACAGCTATTTTGATTTTTTATATCATTATAAAGACTACTGGCAATAAAATAAATTCAAGAGAAATTATCAGATACATATAGGTATAGAAATCAGAAAAGGGTACTCAAGAGAGATATCTTCCCTTTAATGAGGAATGTTTAATATGTATACAATAAAGAGATTAAGATGGCATACCCAATGAATTCAGCAGAGTGTGATGAGTAGAGTTGCGAGTTGAGACTGAGGGGAAGTTCACTGTCAGGTGGAGGTCGGATCAGACTGAAAGCCATGGCGACGGTAACAAATATGGCGGGTAGCAGGATAACAGCAGACAGCAGCCACCAACTGCGACTGTAGTGCAACAGTCTCTTGCGGAGCAGGGCTACCAACTGGTTGAAATTACTTCCGCGCCATGCCACGTCTGCACACAATATTTCAATAATTTAGTTTCACAGTGAATTGACGGTGTTTAAATTCTGATTGATTTGAGTATTATACTATTCCATTTGAATTGTTTTTAGTGACCCGGGTTAGTTGTATATTTGCCATGAAGGTTTTCTTATCTTTGAATAAAAGTCATTTTTTAGTTTTAAAACATTTTTTTTCTTGTTAATTGGATGATATTTTAGTTATTTATGTTGACAGCTGTTTTAGGCTATAAAACCATCCTCGGAACGGTCTACGGATGGTGGAGCGAGAGAATATGTGTTAAAATCTGATTTACTTCTCGTTCACTACCAATCCGATTCCAACAGTGTAACAACCTATTTGTATAATTATATTTTATAAACATACTACGTTTTATTACCAATAATTTATTTGGGATTCAATATCTTTTGAGTCATTTGTCAAAAATTGAAGACAACTGCAGAATCAAGAGTTATAATACAACTAGTTCATATTATTACTCCTCTATCATACGTACCATGTAGGTCAATCTCTTTGGTTTCTAGTCTGAAACAACCATCGACATTCTTAAAAAATTATAGAATGAAAATGAAAGAAATAATTAGACTTCTATATCGAGACGTACACGTCACTGTGGCCGTTTCTGAAACTAAAACCGTTGCAATACCGCCAGCATGCAAAAAGCGCGTGGCGTAATACTTAAATCGCAAAAGAACCATGACATAGATGTCAATATATAGAAGCCGAACAGTAAATGTGGAACAAAAGTAAAAAAAAACATTTCACCTGCGGATACTATAGAAGCATCGGATGCACATTTCTCAGAGCTTAGATTGTCAGGAACATCGGGATCACACCGTTCAATGAGATCATTATCGATGGAGTTTTGGATCCACGAAGTCGCATGCCCATTCTGCTGAGGCGGCGTTTCTCCATCAGCCTCTCCACAGATGCTCAAGAATACTTGCTCCAGATTGCTGCAGTCCACTCCCATTGCTGAGTATTCCAGTTCGGACTTCTTGTTCTCCAACAGATTGGTTACACTTAAAAAGCTGAAAAAGACATGATAAATTACTAATTTATTCACTTCTGTAATTATATTGAGTTAAATCTGAGGATTGTAATATATATATCAGTGGCGAAGGGTGGAGGTAGGCTGTTAAGATCCGCCATAAATAGTGTACATTAAACTTTTTCAGACATACATATTTGTTTTCATTGAAATAAGACTACAATTTACAGATAGTGTTGGTTAGATTTTAAAATTCAATTAAACCCTGAGAAACCAAGCCATAATAGATAATAGTCAAAAAATACATGTCTATCTATAAAATATCTAAAATTATGCAATTAAATCATACATAACTTTGAGTATTTTATAGATAGAATAATATTTTTTATTTATTCTAGTTTGGTTTACGCAGGGCTTAATGAATTAAAAAAATGAACCAACAATATGTCTAATATGTAGTTTTAATCCAACGAAAACAAATAACTATGAATGAAAAAGTGTGCACAATTTTGTCGTATCGCCCAAATTAGACCAAATCTATTATGGTTTCGTTTAGGCAGGGTTTAATTGATTTTTAAAAACTAACTAACACCATCTGTAAATTGTAGTCTTAGTTCAATAAAAACAAATACATATGCCTAACAAAGTTTAGTGTGCACTATTTATAGCGAATCTTAACAGCCTACCTCCACCCTTCGCCACTGATATATATCATATTTGGTATTATATTTCATGTGATCATAAAATACTGATTTTTAGGATGAGAAAACATGACATGGGTACTGTGCGCCTTCTATATAATGACATCTACGTCATGGCGCTGTATGCGATGACAGTATTACGTCATGCACTTTTTGCATGCCGGCGGTATTGCAATGGTTTTAGTTCCAGAAACGACCGCGGTGACGTTTATGTCTCGATATAGAAGCCGCAGTCTATACATTTATTGAGGCGTCTAATTCCAAAAAGTGAAGTCCATATGTGGTCAAAATCGAGAAAAAAATACGCACGTATTCTTTGTATAATTTTACACAATATGTATTGATCTATAAATTCCAAAACGCGACATAACCCTACGAAAAAAAATATTTTAAGTCTCGATTTATTACAAAAAGCGCCAAGTCCGTGTTTCATATTATTTAAAGCTTGGTTGATTTCGCGCGTGTTTAAGTCAACCAATAAGGGAACATGCAATATTGAAAAGGGCGTCTCCCATGCTGTAGCATCGGGTAAACTCATGACAGTGTCACGGAAATATGTGCCTTAGGCGGAGTAAATTAAAAAGTGATGTACATGTAGCGCTACATCCAATTTTATTTTGCCTATATTTATTACATTTAAGAGTTTATCGGCTGAAACAAATTGCCATTTGGTTTTAATTTCGACATAGAATACAACGGAAAAAATAATCTCACGTTAAAACAAATAATTGAAGCTTGAAACATAAAAACGTTGTTTCCCGAAAATATTGAATTGTAGGCTTTTTGTAATTAGACGCCTCTATTTTACAAAGTCCTCAAAATAAAAATAAAACTCACTCATTACTTGATCCATTAGCATCCAAAAATGGCAGATTAACTTGTATGTCATTATTTTTGATTTCGGGTATGCTAGGATTCTTCACAAATTCATTAACGCACGCCATCAAGCATTTTGTTTTGATTTTCATATCAAGATGACTGTCTTTAGTGATTGCTTTGTCAAGAGTATCTCTTCCGATGAAATTGTCGGTTGAACCGTTGACCTCTTTAATTTTGTGGAGTATGGCAGGGTTTCTGAATAATGGCTGGTATGTGAGCGTGATTTTGTAGCCGTCTCCGTATTGATGCTTCAGTCCTAATGGTGAACCGCATGCTCGCACTTTCCCCTAAAATGATAAACAGGCGATTTAAAAATTTTTCTAATAGAACAAGGCTTTACAATATACTATTAGTGCTGGACAGTAATGGGCAAGTTAGGTTAGTTGTTTAGCAGAGGTATGTTCTGGTAAAAATCTATCATTCAATATAGGCCGATCGGTTATGGTCTGTTATGGAATCATGAGTTAGTTATAAATGTGGACACATTACCACTTGTTCATTGCGGGTGGTTTCTTTCATTTACAAAAGACAAGGATGGGAGCATAGATACATGCCATATATGATTGGTCAATTTCGATGGGTCTAGCTATTACAAGCATTATAGGATTGAGGATTTGACAATAGGTGCTTGAAGGAACAGTACTGGATTGTAGAGCGAAGATATGTGCGATATGTAAAAACCTTCTGTTAGCTTTCTCTGTTCATTTGTCATTTTCAGTAGCTATATACATACATAATATACAATAGAGTCCCGATTATCTAGGCTAATGGTGGGGAGAGGCGGGATGGATAAACGAAAAACACGGATAATCCGAACTATGGTCTTTTCTTTTTAAAATACTACTTATTAGGTATACATTTCTAAAGCAGACAATTATTTCAACATGTTTAATACTCATTATTTATTAAGAAAATCTGTGATGTTGGTTTGTTTGCAGGAAATTTTTAACGATTTTCTAATATCAGTTCGAATTTTCCTCAGAGCTATTATATCGTTGTATACATCGTATCGTGCACGGATAATCTGCAAACCAGATAATCCGCACACGGATAATCGGGAGTTTACTGTATATACATTCTTTTTAACACTACAACAGGCCATGAGGATCAACGACCGTTAGTAGTGTAATCATTAATATAAGTGAAAAAATCACAAACACCCAGGCATTGAAAAAACCACATAAATATATTGTAACCTCACCGGGATCGAACCTGGAAGAAAGCTAATGCTCTTACCTTATGCATTATGACTACAGTATCACTAAGGAGTTCCGCTTCGTCCAGGTGATGGGTGGTAAGAAGAACGGTCCGGTGAGCTTTTAAGCCGACTATGAGAGACCAGATTCCTCGACGAGCTACTGGATCTACTCCACTGGAAGGTTCGTCGAGCACCTACAATTAAAACAATATAAATTGATAAAATTAACTATTAATAGCCAGGGATCAATATACGAAAGTAACTATAAAAACATGGATCACTATGTTCACATGCTGGAAGTCAAAAACGCATGGAGCCGTGTGAATATTTAAAATTTGGTAATTAATTTAGACTGGTGTTTCCTTCTGGTTTCAATAGTCCCTGGCAGTGGACCTAGGAAGCTTCTTAAATATTCGGGTGAAGATCTGATACTATATAATATCTAATTATATATAACTATATGAAGAATATTAAATATTAAAATTACAATGCGAAAAACTAGCAGCATCTATAATTATTATTAATATGATATTGTTGGTCCAATAATTGTATTTAAAATTTATATAAACACCACTAGCGCTTTGGAAAAATAACAAAGATCATGAAATTTTATTCAGGTGTTATGGCCTACTATATAATATACCACTGTGACTTACTGTTTAAGATACTATTGTTACATGAGTAAAATTCATTCATTTCAATTGCCGCCATTCGACATGTGGTTTTCACGTAAGAGGACATTATAATATGATCTGGTGAAATACGTACAACAACATGAGGTCGAGCAATGAAGGCTAGCCCGACAGCTAGACGCCTTCTCAATCCACCCGAAAGCCTTCGAACTGGTTCGTCCGCCAAAGACCCCAAGCCCATCGCGTCTGACATGCTGAAAATTTAAAAATACATAGTCAAAAAGTTAAAAGCATTTGCAGACTGGTTGATTTTACCATTTTAAATAGAGTACAGAGCAAAATTTTATATTCAAATGTATGCTTTCATATGGCAATTGTAAAATGCGTGAAATGTCAAATTTAAGTTGAATTTTATTATACACAATTTAATCCTATGAATTTACCTGTTTAAGGCTTATTTTAGCAATATCTACATGTATTACATGCATGTCATTAACTAATTGGGTAAATCTGAAATTAAAGTGAAATGTCATAGAAGAAGTTCTCTTCAAATGAACTTGCAATGCGAAGTCACTTGTAGCTAACTTTATCAGTAGACCAGAAGGTCAGTTATCACTTTAGCTTGTTTTCGTTATTATCATTGGTCAAAATTAGTACGTTAGGAATTTTTTACACTAAACGTGATAAAACGGTTACTGACGGCTAACTTTAATTCTTGGTCAAATATATGTTCGAACGGCTGAACCCAAGCGGATAAAACCGAGCACGAGTGGATAAAGCCGAACTAGTGCCGAACCTCAGCCGACTCTATTACTATACTAAACGCTGGCCGAACACAAGAATTTTGTATTGACATATCAACATAACCTACAATTTTATTAGTCATGTCATATGGTTTTCGTTCCCGAATGTCGTAATGTGTGAAGTTTTTTCAATAAACATTCTCAAACAGTCAATATAACCTACAGTTTTGCCAGCCATGGAGATGTATACGTAACTATATTTCGAAACATCTTGCATCTCAATTCTCAATATGTAAAATTGACGTACTCTGTCTCATTCTCACGTTAGCACGCCAAACAGAGCCGCAGTTGAATGATATCACCTTTTGACAGTTCAGACGGTTAACTTTTTTACAAAATTAACAGCCAGAATAAGTAAAGTAATAATTGTGATATATGTATCACAATTAGCTGTTTTTCGATGTTAAGTGATACGTTAGAATAAGCCCGCAGAGGTCCTTTTTTTGCAACAATTTCATACATTTAGGCTCCATCTCTATAGAAGAAGGTTTTTTCAACATACCTATCAACCTCATATTTGACTTGATCAAAAGTATTTCCAGTTTTGAGTTGAGCGTAGTAGACGAGATGCTCTCGAGCTGTCATGTCTTCGAGGAGTACATCAAACTGTGGGCAGAGGCCGATGTGGTTCTTCACCTTCTCCCACTCAGCAGTTCCCTTCTCGTCTTCCTTGTGGTCATTGATTGTGATCTTACCTGAGTCTTGTTTGATCATGCCCGTGATTATTTTGCTGCAAAAAATATAAAGATATAAACTTGGTTTTTCACCTAATGAGTGAGGGTTAAAGCCTTTAAGAGAGGAGATCTTTAATTTGAAATTAAGATTTTTAATTAGAATATGCAAAATGAAAATAATTGCGTGAAAGGGGTGACCCCACTTCTGTGTGCATTGCACAAAAAAGAATGAGACGAGAGACGCAGAGGAAAGATTCGTTGCTTGCCGAAAAGGCATGTTTGAATAATTTGGTAGACGTAAAGATAATCCATGCTCTAATTTGTTAAAATAAATCAACTCACATGAGTGTAGTTTTTCCAGCTCCATTATGACCTAACAGTGTGGTGATGTGACCTCTCTTCAAGTCGAGAGATACTTCATCCAAAGCTCGTCTATTTCCATATTGCTTTGTCAGGTTGGTTATTCGAACACCAATTAGGTCTGAGTTGCCGACTTCTCCACTCGATGTCTCCTCTGTTTTTATTTCACCAGTCGCTACGCTATCACCTGCAGATAAATTGTTAATCAATGTACAATTTGAAATATAATTATAAAAATTGATAATTCTTCTTTGATGTTGGGACTTCATGACATAGGATAATGGCATGTATGGTGGATTGGCTCCACCTGTCTCATCATTCAATGACATGCAGGATATGTGGTAGTTGGAAAACACATAGCACTCCTAATTTGGTATATCCATTTGGAGGCATGTCCTTTATGATTTTCAGACAGACAGACCGAGGATAGTGTGTTGCAAATGTCGAGCTCATTGATAATTGACTGAGTTATCTTTTTGGATGCCCATGACACTCTCAAAATTCATTTCCAGCACCACATTTCATTATGTCTATTTTTTGTAATTTTCATGTTGCCACTGTTCCAATTTCAGAGGTATAATATATCTGTGGTAGTTGTTAAATTTATGATAAGTACAATACATTAATTTTCATATAATTACAAAATACATACAATTTCATTAAAAGATAATTGATACTTTAATTTCTCTCTGTGAACCAAGAAAAAAATTGTAACGGTAAATGATATTAAACTAATCAAAAAAAAAATGATTAAATATTATCATTATTTCAATAATTTGGATTGATCAAAACTGTATACCTATTTCGAAATCATCAACTTTGTACATAACATAATTTGACCGAAGATAATACGACAAATCTAGTTATGTTTTTAGTCTTCCAAATGGTTTTAGTTTTCAACAAATTCATAACAATTTAATGAACAGTATTTTTAGATAGATTTGTCTGGGATGTAGAAAATTTACTTACGGAAGCACATTGAGTTGATGATCCAAGCGATGAGACCATAGAGAATGGAATCGAAGAGTACCATGAATGTTGAGAGGGCAACACTCATGCTGTCGTTTACGTCGGGGGCACTCCAGAAGTTTTGAAAGTTGAGACCAGAGCCCTGCACCTCGTAGCGGGCCGCAAACAAAATGCCATAGCAGAAGCCAGTCGACATTGACAAACTCTGAAATGATTTATTTAATTCATCAGGTGACCTGAATGTATCGTTAAGATTATCGGTTATGTGAACTAGTTGTTAACTGTGAAATGTTGTATCAGAAATATATGGTCGTTTATTAAAGACCGTCCAACCTCTTTGTGTCGTATAGTACCGAGATAAAATTCATGTCTAAATAAAACATGGTTCTTGTCGGTTTACAGGAAGCCAGCGGCAAACAAATTTTGAAAATAGCTGATATACTGGATTATTTGTTTGGTTAGGTTAGGTTTTCATTCTTGAATTTTGCCAAAATCAGCTATGAAAATTGAATTAATGTTCATATCGAATCTAATATAATTGGAGACCGCATAGTATACGGTCATCTCTTTCCAATAGAAAGCTCACGGCAAACTGTGGTACGGTGAAATGTTTTACGTATAATTTACATGTAACCGATATGGATATGCAATATTTCTTACAAGAATAATTGAAATATGTTATGCATTTACGCGCTCTACAAATCCGTGCATGCATGGTCGGCCATAGAAAATGAGTGTGTATAAACGCTGCGCTTTACATTCACTACATTAGTGCCGGTCGGTTGTTTTAAATAAATTAATATATTGTATACAATATACCGCCATCTCTTGTATTCATGGTGACATTTTCATCTGATAAAGAAGTCTTTATGAAATACTTTTAATATATTTCTGAATAATGATGTTTCTAAGGTTTTATTTTTTCATAGAAATTCGTGACCCGCCAGGTACAACAGTTTTAATACCTCCCTGTATTTAAAGGGTTAATACAAATCAAATATCCAAGTGTTATAATAGAAATTTAAAAGGATAAAAATATAAATTTGTATCTTTTAAAAGGTTCTGAAATATTAAATATTTAAGAAACTGTGAGGTAACAACATCACAGAACAGATCATGTTAAAGGAAGAATTCTTCTAATTAAATACCTACCGTAAATAATTTCTGAGGCAGAGATAGACCGGCTTCCATGGCGATAACGATGACATAAGGCATGAATGAAAGTAGATACAAGATGGCGGCACTGACTGCTCCCAGACTTGCAGATCTGAATAACGACGACACCAAGTAGCTGAAAAGAGAAAATTTAGATTATAGTAGTATTAGATATTAGGTAGTAAATTAAGTTTTCTACATTATAATATTTTTTTCACTTATTCATTCATCATCGGCATCACACGCATTGATGCACTATGGCAGCTTCCAGGATATGTCTTCAATTCGTTCACCGCCTTAGCCTTCTTGTGTCCTTTTCTTCACATTGCTTGAAGATGCCAAAATTCGAAACCAAGGTTGTAAAAATGACTCAAATAGAATATTAAAATAACTTAAATAAATTGGAATTTAGACGCAAATTCCATTAAATATCCTCAGTTTATAGAATTTTATTAATTTTTAGTTTGGCCTTACCAAAACATGACGATGGAGAATCCAAAGTTGAGCAGCATTAGGTACAGCAGACCGGGGTTGGTGTTGGGTAGGATCCCGCCCACTTTCAGGACAAAGCACAGAGCTCCCATTGTGAAAAACACCTCGATGGCCGATGCCATAAACCAGGAGAGGGTGTGCCATCGACGACGCATGCCCATCACACACATCAACTGTAATATTGAGGGTCAAAGAGTCAATTGTCATTCATTTTCAATCTCCACATTTTGGAGGAAAAGAAATGCTTAAATAAACGTAACATGCAACCAGAGTTTGGAGTATAATTAAAGTACTTTGGAGCATTTAAAATGAAGGCTGTAAGTATGCTTACAATGGTGGCATGTTTTAATGATTATTTATTATATACATATGACATACACGATTTATTGTGATTGTTCATCTAAATATTATACATCATCTCTGTTCTGGCAGAACACACTAACTGGAGAATACTAGTTTTGAGTAATTTGACTTTGAAGTTGTTAAAATGTTTGAAATGGTCTATCATGTGAGTTTATTAAGTAATCGTAAAAAGGATGACTTTAAAATAAAGACTGTTTATTTATTAAGAAGGTTTCCAGACGGTAAAGTTTGAAATAAGGAACATTTTGGTACTAACTCAATATGTCATTTTTTCGAATTAGTGTTTTCTGCCAGAACAGTGACGAATTATATAATGATAGTTCAATGTATTAGATTGCTTATCTAGGCATAATAATTTAAATGATCTGTCCTTGTGCAAGCAGTTAAGGGTGCATTTGGTTCTGGTACAAGTCAACAGGTTTCATATTGGAAATGGTTACTTAATGTATTTTGTAGTAAATTAAACTAATTATATAAACTATAATATGTAGTTGTAAATTTAATGATTCATGGATTTGACTGAGTGAATTTGAAATCACATATTAAATTCAAATACTTGTAGATTTAACAGATGCCTGCGATAACAGTGTGAAGTTAGTTAATAATGAATCTAGTGCGAAGTGACTAATCATTAATCCTGGTAGCCTTTTTTTTCAGTTTCATATTCATAGATTTGGCCTTCGTCAATATAGAGTAGGGTTTCTGGAACATCGTTGTATACAACGCAATATAACATATTATTGTAGACTTACATCAGTGTTTCCAGATTCCCTCTCCCACACCATACTCCTCACAATGGACGAGACGGTGAGAATGAGACAAAAGAAGAAGGCGACAATCAGCGCCTGCGACTCGTACATTATTGTTTGGAAACTGAAAACATTGGCATTACGTTACTTAGTGTATTTTTATATGTATACAGTTGGACCTCGATATAATGGACTAATGCGGGTGAGGTGGTATTCGTTTAAGCCGAAAGTCCGTTATATAAAAACACAAACAAAATCCTATTTATTCGTCTTTGGCTGATATATCCAGACACACCCGTTGTGGAGTGACGTTAATGTTTGATGTCGATGCGCTTGCTTTCGGTAATCCTGCTTTGAAAAAAGAATCAAGTTTTGTTTGCACTTTTCAAGTCTGCTGTTTTTTTATTGAATGAATTTTACTGAATTTCGTTACCTGACGAATAGTCAATAAATGTTATTAGATTATCATGCGCAGAATTTTGTCTACAAGCGGTGACAGTTGGATTTATGCATGTATAACATTAACAGGATATTTTTAACAACAGTCATATTTGACCGGATGTTTTGTCCGCTATATACGAAGCAGTGGCGAAGGGTGGAGGTACGCTGTTAAGATCCACCATAAATAGTGCACACTAAACTTTGTTAGTTATATGTATTTGTTTTCATTGAAATAAGACTACAATTTATAGATGATGTTGGTAAGTTTTTAAAATTCAATCGAGCCCTACGTATATAGTATAATAGTCAAAAAATAATCGTTTATTTATAAAATATCTAAAATTATGCAATTTAATCATACATAACTTTGGATATTTTATAGATAAAATAATATTTGTTTGTATTATAGTTTGGTTTAGGCAGGGCTTAATGAATTTATGAGCCAACAATATGTGTAATATTATGTACCTATTCTTAATTCAACGAAAACAAATAAGTATGAATGAAAAAATGTGGACAATTTTGTCATATCGCCCAAAATATACCAAATCTATTATGGTTTGGTTTAGGCAGGGTTTAATTGATTTTTAAAAACTAACCATCACCATCTGTAAATTGTAGACTTAGTTCAATAAAAATAAATACGTATGACTAACAAAGTTTAATGTGCACTATTTATGGCGGATTTTAACAGCCAACCTCCACCCTTTGCTACTGATACGAAGTCTGTTATATCGAGGTTCTGCTGTATTACAGAAACTTTTATTATAATATATCATAGACAATCCTTTCATAGCTATGTAAGTTTTTACATGATAAAAAGAAAAAGACAATGGTGTCTACAAAACAAAGCAGACAACAAAAGAGTTCTTAATTTAAATCCTATTTTAGAAAAGATTTCTATAAGGTTTGACATATTCATCATTTGTGATATTTTGACATTCATGCCATCAGTTTTGACATTTCGCATAAGGCAAATGGGATCGATTTATTGATCAGCCTATTTGTACGATTGTGCATCAATGCGGTTTTATAATATGTATTGCTATTGTGCAGTTAAATACGTGGTTGTCAAAACTGACAGTGGGCTCTGTACAATTTTTACAATTATGGGCATCTCCATCAACGGTAGTAGACAAAATTTTACACCGCATTAATTAGTATTATGCACTGTATGCGAACAGTATGTTCCTTATCTTATGAAGTTACAGAGGGGTAGTTTCATAAATATCAGTCACAATTGAAGTAACATTATGTTAAAAAGACTACAAAACCTTTGACCTTTTTTTTGCAACCAGAGTCAAGTAGTTATATTGTGAGTATATTATGCATATAATTGAAACTGCTAAAAACTCATGAGTAAATGAGTCTGATTTTACTGATTCTACAATCTCAGTATGTTATGATAAATAATTACATATTTACGAGTTTTCTGAAGAATTTAAGTCTATATATAATCAAAATTAATGATGTTACCTATGTATTTGAATACTTACTCATCTCTAGTCCAACACGGGTAAGGAATCTGTTGAGTATAAATGCCCCATGAGTTCTCTGTATCAAATTCTGAGCTCAAATCAGTCAATGATTCATTCTGAATGGATCTTTTAGTTAGTCGGTCAGTCGCGCTGGTAGAAATGATGGCTTTGTCGATAAGATCTTGCAACTGGACGAACCCTCGGAAGTATCTTAGGTTATCGATGAATTCTGCTTCAGGATCCGGTGTCCAAAACCTAATAAATATAATATTTATAATTGTAATATTTAAAAAGAGAATAAATGGATATTGAGATAAAAATATATTAAAAGATCATAGCAAATACAGAATGAAAAATGCTGTAACTTCCCTAATATAATATTAGATAATAAGTTCAGACCAGTGGAATTTTTCTCTCTTCAAAAACTGTAATATTTCATGGCTCTCTACTCTCTGAATGGAACTTCAGGGCACCCTCGAATGCTATGCCCCTCGTTTTAGATGCACTAAATGGCAACAGCCATCTCTAAACCAGCTAAATCCACAGATTGAAATGTGTGGAGGCAAAATGCCACAGTATAAAGATACTTACCGATTTTTAATTCGGCTGGATGAGGGAATGTTGTCAATATCCATTCTAATTTTATATTTAATACTCGTAGGTAGTTTACTGTTCACGCTTCTTTCATTGGTGTCCAGGAATACAATCCCTGAAAAATAATACCAAAGATAGTCATTGATTCACATTGTTTACTATGACTTATTATTTAATGATAGATTTGAATTGTGGGACCCACCAGCCATAAATTCATTGGTTTTCATGAGAGACGCAGCTCTGGTTTCCAAGGACAATTCATTTTGAGCGGGAGTAAATCTGTCCAGGCCGATGCAGTCTGTCATTTGAGAAATTCTGGATATGAGACGGCCCAAGTCCTGGAATATTATCAAATAATTAATATAATAGTTACCGATTTCAAAAAATGATTAACTTGTGGTTTGACAAAAACATAAAAGGAAACATAATACCATCGACTGAGGATACTTGATGTAATTTGAATTTAAATTCTAATTGATTTATTACTTTTGTTCTATTTGTTTGGAATCATTTTTTGTGACCCAGCATGTATAGATAATTCTCGTTTAAGCCGCATTTAGACCAAGGGAGTGAATAATTGTTCTTCCCCCACTCCAGTGAAATTCTCTTGACGTAAACGCTTTTTGTTGGGCGAGTATAAGAATTTCGTTGGAGTGGGGGATGAACAAACATTTGCTCGCTTGGTCTAAATGCGGCTTTATATAACAAATTAATACAATAAAAGAATGTGAAAACCTTATAACAAAATAAAGAAGCAAATATAAAAATTGGTGTTGCAATTTTGAAGTCTATGGAAATAGCATAAAGTCATTATATACATTCAGCAAGCGCATCAATATAATAATAATAATACATTACTCATTAATAATAGAACTAGGTAAAGTGCTGGGAACTTAAATAAAATTAGGTAATGAAAAATGTCACTAAATATATTAAATAAACAATGTCAATCCATAATCGGTAAATTGAATGAATCAACAATGGTACAAAATGTCAGGGTTTAAGAAGGTATATTAAAAACGACATCAATTAGAATAAAAGGTAACATTACTTGTGTATTTTCAATTAACCGCACAGAATATGTAACTACATTCTCATGTATATTCAGTATTGACTAAAAAATTCATTAGTAATAATTATACCATGGAATCCGTAAACTGGGATATAATCTCATCTAGGTTGATTTCTGTCATGTCGATATTAGCTGCCGTATCATTATCACTATTAGACGGGGCAAATTTAAGAAGGGCATTTCTGATGAAGGTGCTCTGCATTAGTTTTTGCATTGTGGTTAGACTCTCCTTGTGTAAAATAATTTCATCGAGTGATTCAAAACCTTCTGAAAAACCTTTTAGGAGAGATGTCAGTTGACCAATTTGTGAAAAGCTGCTGTTTGCCTGAAAAAATAATACATGATATTTTAGTACCTTTCAATCCATTTATTTATTGTTTTGTATGTCTTATAATAGTGTATTTATATGAAACACATTTACCTCTTTAATGATTTGTCGAATCCTGGGTGTATCAGGTGTGTATAGTATCTTCCCCATGAGGAAAGGCTTGGCATAACTCCATAGAATTTTACCTCCTCCCATGCCGACTACTTCTTTATATAAATTACGGCAATAATCAGCTGAAATTATTTAAATTAATAGATATTATTATATAATATAGCCACACTTATTATTCACTCATCTGCCATACATTTATTTTATTGTCTATGGTCAATTAAATAAAAGTGTATTGTGACCAGTGACACACGAAGCTAACTACTACAAACTGTTTTACTTCTCTTGATCATCCGACTTAATCCTAACAATAAAACTCTTGTTTATTCCGAAAACCAAAATTCGTCAAATTACAAAATATGTCAAAAGTTTAAATGAAGATAAAGACAAATGCGCTGGATTGTTTTTTGATGTATTGAAAGCAATAGCCATAAATATTTTGAATTAAGAATTATAGGAAAAATTTTATAAGAAAATATTCTCATGGGTTTTGAAAAACTGATAACAAATTCAAGTTGGTGTTTGAAATTATGATGTTTTACTGTAGTGTTCAGCGTTGTACTGCAGTGTAGTGTTGATTTAAATGAATTATTGATTTACCATATAGGATAGGTTTCTAGCTAAATTTATAAAGATTTCATGGATATACAATTTAAGACAGTTCGTAAAGCATTCGGGGCCGTTCATTGATCGGTGTATTGATATTAAATGGTATGCAGCCAATGAGCTGTCGAAAAAATCAGTATGGGGCGGTTTTCAGTAAATGGGAATTTATATCGCTATGATGCAGATGAGCAAACACCGAAGATGGGCAATGTACGATTGAGTTAAAGAATATAAATCAATACATACATATTATTGTCACACTATACATTATCTGTATAGACAAACAAGATTTACTTACAGAATTAGTTGTAATTAGAAACAGAATGAACAATATGGAATATTAACAATTTATCTAAATTACTGTATGCAATTTGGTAAAAGAATATTTTCAATTCAACCATGTCTGATCCTAATAGGATCATATGGGCGTCCACAGAGTAGAGGTTTGTATTAACAGATTTTGTTTTTTTTTTTTACGAGAAACGGATGTTAGCCACTTGCTCAACCTTTTAGGTCCATACCCTGACTCACACAAATTGAAAAACAATATGTGTACTTGCCAGACCCAGGATTCGAACCTTGGACCCACGGCGTTATAGTCCAACGCTTAAGCCGCGCGGCCAAAGTGGGCGTTAAAGAATATTACATAATTTATAATGCAATTTATGTATTTAATACTTACTAGGCAGAGAATCCAATTGCTTCTGATCATGTTCAATATTGTTGTCTTTAGTTGCTGCGATCACTTTGTAAAATCTGTTGACATTTGTGTAGAAAGGTGTACCACACATCAGCTTTCCTGAATCCACAAAGAAGTCGGGATCTACAAAAAGAAAACAAAAATATTACATGACAAGTTAAATCTGAAACTATGTAAGTGTTATAGATATGGCACCATCTTCTATAATAAATTTGAAAATTGAGTGTTCATGTCGGTTGTCACCATTATAAATATTATAATTAGGCGGCAAATAATGCTTGCTCCATGCGATTTCTATTTACTTTGTCGAAGGTTGAGTGTGAAGTTTTTGTTACATTAAGAAAATATTTAGATTTGTTAGGTAACTTTTATTGACCGGTACTTAAAGGTTTAATTTATAGTTTAGAATAATTTATGGAACATTAAGGCTATACCTCAGTTGAGGCACGGTCTAAAAAGATCGTGGCTAGGCGATACGCGGATTGCGGGTCGCGGGTGCAAATGACGCATGCCAAACGAAATATAATGTGTCATATAAATCCAACATGCGTCCATTTAATGTTCTATTAGTAACAATAATCATATATTCATTGACATGTATTCTTTAGTAAATGGGTAACGTTTTTAGTCATCTTTACACGATTTAAGAATTAATACCCCCGTCGCCATCACGAAACAAATTAACGTGTTCCCAGCTCGACGTTCTCTCTCCGAATGGCAGCGAGTCCAAAATTTTGTCACGCCTATAGTTGAAAATTATTTACCGTTTCACTGAGTATCGCCTTAATATTATTGCTGGTACAAAAATATTTTAGTTTTACATTGTGAAATATTATGAAATGGACATTTTGAAAGACGGCTGTATACGATGGCTCGGACTGAAAATATAATGAATTTATCGACGGGTAGTGATTATAATGTACATAATTGTTTTTACCCTGGGTAAAATTGGCTTTTTATTACTAAATATAATAACAATATAGGAATATATGGAATTCATACTGTTCAGAAGACTGGATATTCCTGAAGCATTTTGAAAGGATTTGATGAGAGGTTCATTTTCGACAATCTGTGAGAGGTTTGTGAAGACTGGTCCCAACGCCGGCACTAGACTTGCAGCTTCTCCGAGAACTTTGAAGATTTTCTCCCCTTCTTCCTCGGTTAGTTTGGAAGCCCTCATTAATTGTTTCATTGTCGTATTGATTACCTGTGTTAACATGTTTTTAACGGTATTAAAAGTTTTCTGCACATAAAACTACTGTTTATATTGCATTAGAAAGTATGGATTATTAATTTTCAATATATTAATTAAACAATAATAACAATGTAATACAGATGAGTGTGAAAATCTAATCCGTGAATAACAGATTTATGTGTAAAAGAGAAAAATTATTCTCTGGATTTGATCCGATTAAATCTAAAAGATTAATTTAAATATTTAAAACTATGAAATTACGATAATATTCTAATCCAGTTTCACAGGAGACTATAAGAAAACTAGTGGCGCACGTAGGACAAAATATAATTTACCCTCGGTAAATCGAGGGTCAACTGTAAATTGATAATTTAATTAATATAATCAGCGCAAGAAATCTTTTTCATACTTACAATGTCGATGACAAAACTAAAGTTGATCTTTTGCAGGAATACAAGAGATATATTTTTAGCTGTGGCATCATCCAAATCACAAAAAGTCTCACTGATATTTTGTAAACTTTGTTGAGACGTGTGAACCAACTTTTTGAGAAGTACCGGTTTGCAAATGTATTCGGAAATATGTATCGTTCCATCCTCACTTTTCAAAAGCTGTAAATAATATGAAAGAACTAAGTGAGTACAAAGTCAATTAGCCGCATACCAATAATACAGTCAAAGTTTAAATATATTATGATCTGTCATCTATGACAGATAGGTATAAGATTTTTAAACAAATACAGACCTCTATAAAATCAATCAAAACCCTGTAAAATAAAAATGTTAATTGATTACCTATAACAGTGGTGGCGAACCTATGGCACGCGAGATGATTTTGCATGGCACGCGTTTGAAGAGAAAAAAACTATAATAATATCTAATAATTGACAAATCGCATTGTATAAAAAATAGCAGGCTAATACTCTTCAAGAAAAAGCATGACGTTTAATTTATTTTAAGTATAATTGCATAGGTCGATCCTTAGACTTTATGCGGCACATATAATATTATCGCATTAACCTCATTAGGCGGCGGGAAATGCCGCTTCGCGAACTCAATTTACAATGCTTGAGACCACTGTTGCGAGAGAATAACTTATGTGATCGGAACAATTCTGGTGTCAATTTGTGGGTAGGTAAATAATTAACAAATTAATATATTTACAAACAATATCATTTCTACCCACAATAAATGACTGCGCCAAATAAGAAACAAAAACTTGATGAAGCTAGTACATAGTAGTAATTATTCTAGCAGACAGTTTCAAAATTGGTGGACCGAAATATATGGCATAATTGAAAAAATGGATAAAGCTATATGTGTGCTATGTTCTGTGAGTGGTATCTGGAACATCATAATTTTTTAATAGAATTTTTGAAAACTATTTTTTCAAATAACTGCTCGGCACATAAGACAGTTGAAAAATTATATTTGAGAAATTTTGGCACGCATACGTAAAAAGGTTCACCAACCCTGACCTATAACATAGCTTCATAGATGTTAGTATAAAAGGACTCAAATGGAAGAGTACAAAACTTAAATCAAATTGAATTTAAAGGAATATTGTTAAAACAGAGAAAAGCAATACTCACAGGGGCAATATCCAGGCTAGCATTTTGAATATCTTCAGCCAAGCGAGAGCTGATGTTTAATCTCTTTTGAAGTTCCATTTTAAGATCATCCCAGTCACGAAACACTTCATTCAGTTTAACTGAAACGTAATGTAAAGAATCGGTAATTTAATTATGTTCTATTTAGGTAATACAATAATATCCGATGAAGCTATCGAAAGTTCTAAGACATATTGGTAAACTTACTTTTCATATTAAAATTTGATGTTATGTCTTCTTTGAATGATCCTAAAGATTCGAGTCCTTTCGACAAACTCATTAAATCATTCTCAATATGAGAATCATTCAGTAGAGGATGCAGCTCACCAATTATTCCATTTAGGCTGAAATGAACAAAATATTTATTTTATAAATGGGTTCGTAAGTATAATATTATTGAAATTTGAAGGGATGTACACCGATTGACTTTAAAAAATAGCAATTGAAATATTTATAAAAGTTAATTACTGTCGGACGTCATATTTTTGTTCAAAGATTGCCAGGCGAGAAAATACGATGCAAATGGCTTGATGTAATCACAGTTGATAATAGCAACCGAAACAATAATCACGCTGGCCCTACCTAACTACTGCGCGCAAGAAGAAATCGCGTCTGTCCATATTTACCGTGAAAGTTATATTACTTGACAGCCGACAGTTACCATTTTGATTCTAATACACATATTATGCAATAGTGATTATTTTAAACGGTTGAAGTGGGTAATTGATCAGTTATATACCTTAAAACCAATTGATCCAGGTAATTTTTCTGGAAGAGTTGTAGCATGAAATCAATCATAGAGTTGATGCGGCCAGCGGCCACACCATTCACATCGATAGGAACCAATTGAAGCAATAATTTACCGCTGTGCTCCAAAAACTTCTCTACCCCAAGAACTGTGCCAGACAGCCAATCAAAAGTCCAGAATGCCTCACTGCGTAAATTGTCCAACTGTAATTAGAGATTTCATAAATTTTACATGCAGATACTCTAACATATCTGTATATAATAAGGACCATTTCGCTCCTAAGCGGTGGTTATCGGTCGGAATGATAGTATGACGCATTTGGTCCATGCTCTGAATTAAATAAACGTTGAAAATACAATTTTGAGATGTTTTCCTAATACTTAATTGCGGGTATGTATTAATGATTTAACATTTCTTTCTATATACAGGTGGCCCTCGACTTTCGCACGTGATTGGTTCCTGAAAATGTGTTTGAATGTTGGATGTTCAAAAGTAGAGGGATGTAAAAAAAACATGAAAAAGTGTACTTTAAAATATTTATTTATCAATGGGTATAATAAAGTTAACGAGGCGTATTAGCAATCATGTGTTTTCTTTAGAAACTTGAGAAGGTGACGGGGAGCGGAGAAGAGAGGAGGGACTGTATGGAAGCGCACAGTTTTTGCATTATCAATAAAAATCCAAATTTTAATTAATGTACGAACTAGGGAATTGTGCGAAAGTAGAACGTTCAAAAGTCGAGGGCTGCCTGTTGGATGAATATATTTGTGGCTATTTCTTGGATACTGTTATGTGTTGAACCTGCTTGTTGTGCAGGACTGAATGGTGGAAGAGGCCATGACTACATTTGTACTGAAGCACCATCGGAAAAAGAAGAAGATGCAAACAAAACAGATAAACTTCAATCTATCTTTTTGTAAGCTATAATAATCAATGGAAACTATGTATGCACTCACGTTTTTGGCATCAAATTGTTTTTTTATGTTTTTCCAAATAATTGGGTTAAGATTGTTGGTGCCATTTTGAATTGACATATTTGGTTTTAGATACTCTGCGATACTGTAATTTGTCAATAACATCTGAAAAAAAAATATGAACAATATAATTTTAGAGAAGTAGGAGAAGAGGGTAAGGGTTAAGAGAGTTTTGATTTGAGTTTTTCATGTTAGCACAACACAAAAAAAAAACAGAAGCACCATGTGTCATAAAGTCACACTGGCTATGTCTGTATATTGTATATAAAGTATAAAATACTGTTGATATATAGCCGTCTAATATAATAACATAACTAAATATTATAAGTAATAATTTAAGAATATTATTAATACGTTTAACTATGGCACTGGCTGTCCGCCAATGCTAAATACTAATTAATACTAATTACAGTTCTATGTTCACTTGGGTGTCCGGCGTGACAACAGTGTGTACTCGAAGGTCTATTGTAACGGTCGCATAACAAAATGTAATATATTACTCTGTATATTATTATTCATGAAGTTGATAATAATAAAGTTAATCATATATATAAAACTATGTTGATAATTTAACATCCTCTAAACGATCCATTATTCTCAACAAATACCTTATTTAAATCGACTTTAGTCCTCAAAATAGCCTGAATATCGTCATCGTGAATATTTTTAAACTGTGATCTGATATTCCGTTTGAAGATCGTCGAATTGATGAGTAACTGTTCCAAAGGCAGCATCACAGGAATCGCTTTACTGACTTCTTTAAAGAACTCTTCGATGACCGGACTCTTTTTGAAGCCGCTAATCTCATTGAAATGTGGAGACATGCTTCTGATCAGCTTCATTACTCGGGATCCCAATGTAATGTACCTGTCAATTTAAACAGAATTAGGTACTGATTTAGAAATTACACAGTTTTCATGAAAACATTATGCGTAGAAAGGTTTTTGTTTGAACATGAACTGAAATATTTTTAAAAACTATAAGAAAATACTTATTACACATATTTAGTTTTGCGTCTGGGCGAGTATAAATACTTATTTTTCTCACCATGCTCGACACAATAGTTGAGTGGTAAAATGTTCAGATTCTACACAAATTTCTGATAAAAAAAATTACTAATACTAAACTAAAAATAGTGATTTTACCTTACCCAAAGATAAAACGAGACGAAAATATATATACCTATATTTTTTTTTTTGACCATGTCCGATCGAAATAAGATCATATGGGCCTCCGCAGAGTGGAGGTTTGTATTAACAGATTTTGTTTTTTATGAGAAACGGATGTCAGCCACTTGCTCAATCTATTAGGTCCATCTCTGACTCATACACAAATTGAAAAACAATATGTGTATTTGACAGACCTGGGATTCGAACCTGGGACCCACAACGCTATAGGCCGACGCTTAAGCGGCGCGGCCATCGTGGGATATAAATTATATAAAATAATGTAAATTGTAAATTACATGGAAGCTTGGGTGAACGAATCTCCATTGGTCTCATTGAGTAGACATTTCATCGTTTTATCCAGTTTTCCGTGGAAGGAATCATGTACAAAATGACGCACAATGTTCAAGAGCTCATTCAAGGATTTGTTCAACTCTATCGAGGTGTAATTTCTGCCTGATGTTATCTAAACAAAAAATAAAGAAAATTAATCATATTTAAAAGGTTATTTCAAGAGAATGGACTAAGTATAAAAAGAGGGATTATCTTTGTACATAAATTCAAAATGGCGACCTGTTTCATTGCTTACTACTATTATTATATTCAGAGTATAATCCAAGAAAAAAAGGGAGTATGCTCTTTATTTATATATGTATTAGGTTTCAGTTTGGGGCCATATTTGTTGCAGGCCTCTAATTAGTACAGTAGAACTTCGATTATCCGGACTAATTGGGGATGAAGATAGTCCGGATAAGGAAAAATCCAGATAATCGAAAAAAAATCATAATTTACAGGAAAAGATTCAGTATGAATAATTTTTATTTGTCTAGATTTACATATTATTTTTTATTAAAAAAATCAATTATCGATTTTTGCTTAAAGCTCTTCTTTTAGAAGCTGCCAAATCGCGAATACTCTTAAGATATTATATAAGTTGTCCTGGATTACAATCTTCTTGGTTCTCAAGCCATTTCATTTCCTGATTTTTTCATAACTTTCCGCTCTGAGCTTCCATCTTCTGACATTAAACAATTAGTAAACTCCATAATAGTTTCACTTGTTTTTTTATATTCGAGATAGTTGACGTTCCGACACCATATTTATTAGATAGACAACGTCCTGAGTCACCGCGTTTCGAAGCATCGATTATATTCAATTTGTCTTTTAATGATAATACGACACGTTTTCTTTTTGATGACATATTGGTATATTAAAAATAAATATTTAAATCCTGACCGATAATTTTCAAGAAACAAATGTCTAATGTGTATTGAATTCGGAAAACTACAGACCTAATTTTTTTTTTACACAGGATGCATGACTCATATTTTACACCAGATGTTATTGGAACAAATGCGCCAAATAACGAACAACAAAAATGTTATGCAATCACCATAATTTTTTTGTTTTATTTTGAACAATCCGGATAATCGAAAATCCGGATAATCGAGGTCCAGATAATCGCTGCTGTACTATATCATTCGTACACCGCAATCTTCACTCACATTAAATAAAGATAAATATGTAGCAGCAGATGGATATGTATTTTACATTCTCTGGATAACCAATTTGATAGCCACTATCAAATGTGATAAACACGCCACCTTATTTTGAATAATACTCTTGCAATACTAACCGTTATGGAGCATACTGTTATACATATCCTTGTTCGATGACACAGAGTAGAGAAGTAAAAAATAATAAAAGAAGACAATAGATACATTTTTGACTAAAGACTCTAAAATTGATATCCAAATATATTTACCTCATTCAAAGCTAAATCCCAGTGAAAGTTTTCAACAAGCGTTGAATGGATTTCAGTTAGATTTAACATTGGTAGTTCGCACATAAGTGTTGCATATTCTTCAGTTTTAATCAGCTGAAGATTTATCTGCTTCACCCATGGAGTCAGTATTGAAGATGCAGATGAGTACCTAAAAGTTGTATCACAATATTATACAAAAAATCACACAGAATTTGTTATATAAACATGACTGGCAATTTGAACTGGTGAATTTTTAAGTTCAATAGTACATTATATTGAAAGTTAAATGAATGATAATTATATAATTAAGGAATAGGTCGGCAAACTATAAGTCGTGAAACACAGAGTTCTTTCTTTCGTTTCTTTCGACCATGTCCGATTCTAATAGGATCATATGGGCCTCCACAGAGTAGAGGTTTGTATTGACAGATTTTGTTTTTTTACGAGAAATGGATGTCAGCCACTTGCTCAACCTATTAGGTCCATACCCTGACACACACAAATTGAAAAACAATATGTGTAATTGCCAGACCCAGGATTCGAACCTGGGACCCACGACGTTATAGTCCAACGCTTAAGCCGCGCGGCCTTCTTCGTTACTACGTAAGTAATAGTGCATAGCAGAAGAGTAAAAGATAGATCATTAAATGTGATCTACATACCAACAAGTTGAAGACATTAGACATTGCATAAAAGGTGAATGACAACTTGATAAAATAATATTCTTACGTGGTATTCAGGAATAATGTAGACGCATCGATGATGTTGCTTATAATTAGAAAAGCGAGATCCACTTTAACAGCATCTTTGGCAAATCTGGCATTGAATTCTTGAAAGGTGGCGACATCTGTTTCGGATATCCATTTCGGCACTGCTGCAGGTTGTGGACCATCTTTTATGAACTTTGCCAGGCGGGAATTTAGATTGTTTATGTGGCTTAGGAGCGATGCCTCATTAGATTCTTCGATGATTACAATATCATCAGCATAAACCTGAAAGGATTAACTAAGTATTATTGAGTGTCACTAGAATATAACACAATATCGTAAGTTGGTAAGAATTTACACACAGCTCTCAAACAATGTTTAGGAATCAATAAAACCTAAAACTAAAATATGTTCCGGCATGCAGTGGAATAGTGACAGAACTACCGTCCTGTCGGTTACGGGTTTGACACATGGCTAGCTCTAAATCAAATGTTCTTTTTTAATGTGTGTTTTGACTAAGCAATAATCAAATAGTTTTAGCGAAAGGCCGACAACCATCATTGTAAAATAATCCAATAATATGATAAAAACTTATGATATTGTCTTTATTTCTCTTTTTTCCATTTACTTTGGAGACAAAATGGAAGTTTACATTTTGTTTAAATATAGCTTCAAGACTAATGAGGTTGGATTTGTTTGCTGCGCTCATGGAGACATTCTTACAAACGAAAATCGTACATTGCCCACCTTCAGTTTGGGCAAATGCGATATAAAATCTCATTGGCTGAAAACCACTCCATCCTAATCACGCGATATCTCATTGACTGCATACTGTTTAATTCCAATATGCCGACCAATGAATGGCTCCGAATGCTTTACAAACTATTAGAAAATGTGTACCTATACATTACATCTATGTGAATTTAATGAATTTATCCTATATACTAAATCATTGTTCAAGACTATGATATTTTGAAAGTGTGAGGATATTGAACGATACACAAGCCTAATACTACAAGGGTCTAAGTATTTATTTTTGACAAAACAAACCTAACAATAAAGTAGTATTCTAAGCTGCCTCATTGTTATTTTTGTTTCACCAAAAATAAACATTTAGCACCTTGTAGTTCTGTAGTCGCGATTAGTGAAGAAACATTAGTCACCAAACGTATTTTAGATTTGCTTATCACAGAGCAATTTCCTAGGTCTTGATTGCATGCACGATCTTCTACTTAATCAATGTTCTGGTTCTTTATCGGAGTATATAGACACCACACAGCTTTTCCAAGAATCCCTGTTGCTTTGGAAGAATAGAAGCCAATATGCTTTTCTAAACACAGATTTTCCCAAGGCTGCAGCATTAAATTGCAATTTCCATTATGGTAGTGCTAGTTAACATCGAATACAATGCGGTAACAGGTTTGCAGTATATTAATTAAGGTACAGTAAAACCTCGTTAATACAAATTCCATGGGACCGAAAATCGAAAAAAAAATTCGAATTACGAAATATAAAATGTATGGGGGAAAAATATTATTTTATTTTTGATTTTCATTACTTTTGTTTACGATCATAGATGTGCCTACCAAATTTCCGGTACTATTCTTTCAAATTAAAATCTGTGCAAATACCATGTGTCATTGATCCATAAATTGAGCGAGAATTAAATAAAAATACGAAATATTTTTTATTTTTCCAATTTGTCAACACAATTGTTTGGCATTGGTCTTCTAGTAAAACTATGTTTTTGATGTTTTAAGAAAAGTCGGTCACAATTTTCAATGACTGGCTCATGATATAGTGTACTTTATTACGATTTATTGAATATTTTTATATGCCAGGACTCTGAAATCATTTTGAATTACGAAATTCGAATTAAAGGAATGGTTTTATATGAAAATAATGTTCAAGGGACTTTTTTTTCAGGAAAATTTCGAATTATCAGTGTTCTTACTAACGAGGTTTTACTGTATTACTTTTTTTTTTTAAATATGAAATAATCGTTTTCCACAGTTTATCATATTGCATTTGAAATATACGCAACTAGTACTACGGTCAAAATTCACCGTTTAGTGCTGCGGTCTGAATATAGTGGGCATTGATGTTTTCCATATGCAATAAACTCATCAACAAAATACCTGATCTGCAAATCCCAAAGAAGGTATTTCTGTGAAGAGAGAGTTTTCATTCAATCTACATAGAGATTGTTTGAGACCAGATATGAGACCAGTACTGTCAGGAATATACTCGGAGATTTCTAATCCACATAATAATGAAGTGTCATTCAAATTCATATCCTTGAGTAGCCGCATGATCTAAAAGGAGACAAAAAATATATTGTTATTGAATATTAAAAGTCACTCACACTGCTGTGGTGTACAATAATGATCTACAGTCCAGGGTTGCCCAACCCAAATCGTTTGGTGGGCCAAACAAAATATTACTGAGCTTAGGTGGGCCCCACACACAAAAAAAATAAAACAATGAACTTATTCAAGATATTTTATTACCTTATAATTAATGTGACAGATGTTTTTGTATATTGATTGATATCTTTTTCATATCGACTGGTAATTTACCCAACGCGCATTGCAGTCGATTGGTCGTGAATTCATCGAGCGACCTGCTGCGACACTTCATTTTTACTACATTCAATTTCGAAAAGAACGATTTGCCACGATATGTAGTCCCAAATGCTGCAGTAATCCACATTGCCAATCGATTTAATTTTGGAAATTTATCTTCGAGGATATATTTCTCATAAAACTCAAGCTTATTCCATTCGAACATGCACTTTAACTCTATGCTTGATTGCAGTTCTATTAGCTCCATTTGTAAATGCGCTGATTCCACCTCCACGTTAAATGGAGTTAAGAATATTTTGAACATTTCCTCATTCTTTTGCATAATTGCGAATCTGGTATCGAATTCTTTAATTAATTTTGTAACTTCATTAGAATATTTAAAAAAAATCTTTATGGTCAACTATTAAGTACGGAGTGTGTGGATAATCATAAAAACAGGTACTAGCACTCAGCACAAAATGAAACAGCACAGCAACAAGAAAGATCTTGGGCCGCAAAAAGTCTTCATTTGGGCAGCATGCGGGTTGGGCATGCCTGATCTACATGCTAAAGGATTAAGTTGAAAGGTCATGGAGGGTGTTATATTAGACTGTGGGGGATTATCGGAAGCCATCGAATTGTTCATATTGAAGGTCATTGAACCGGTAACACGGAAATAGGGCCAGAATTATTTCTAAGAATCTAATTAGATGTTGCTGGCATGAGTTCTGGACTGAACATAATTAATATTTGGGTGAAGTTAGCAACTTACTGATGGGTTTTATATTTTTACTTGTTGAGTTGGTAAATGATTTTAATGTTGCCGTCTAGTGGTACAATTAGTGACGTCATCATCTTCAATTATGTATCATAATATGGCAGATGTCGCCACAACTTTGTGGTTACTCTGTCTTTCAAAGTTGTAGTGTAATAAAGTGCAGAATTGAATAGTGTAAATGAATTTAATAATTAATTATTAATTGAATGGCGTTGACATGGTAGAACTGATTTTTATGATTTCTTCTGTGATTTTAAATATATAATAACTAGGTACCTTAACTTGGGCGATGTTATTGAAAATATCATCAACAATAACTGGTGACTTCTCGACAAATTGCAACAGATGACTGGCATATTCTCCATTGTATAGTTCCCTTAAGTCTTTCCACCAATCCTCGTTTGTGACAAAGCCCATGATGAGATGGTGGTGCTTCAAACGCGAGTCCAAATACTGCAGATAAAGTTTTAATGTCAAGTCTCTTGTATAGCTGGTGGATCTTTTGATTAATTCACCTGGCGTTGGGCTGGAAAGAAATTCATTTAACGTTAAAGACAAAAAGAAATGGTACAAGTCGGTTATGGGGAAACCAGGCGGGAACCGCGCTAATTGTCATAGTCGATTTTGGTAAAATTCATGAATTCAAGAATGAAAACCTAACCTAACCTAACAAATAATCCAGTATATTGGCTATTTTCAAAATGTGTTTGCCGCTGGCTTCCCCATAACATACTTGTACCAAAGAAACTTTTGGGTAATGCAGAAATTATTATTCACTCATGTTTATATATATTAGACAAACAGGTAGAAGTTATAATACATATCTATGGAATATATGGAAATATACTTCATGTTTGTAAATTAGTATAGCTTTTGTCTTTTTTGGATTTTTAGATAATATAAAGATATACCAACATGTCACTTTCATGCTTTGATATTATATTTTGTTTTTGGGCTGTCATTGTGAATTCTCTTCGTCGACATCGTCAGAGGCTATTCTCAAGAGACGACTAATGATAATGTCTATCTCTTGAGAAGAGCTTCCACAATGAGCCTAAAGCGTTGATGTACTAACCTACAGCAATGATTGATTTAAAAAAAAAATTAACAATACGCAAAAAATAAGATTGTTTTAAATTGGACTAAATACAATTATTAAACGCTACAAGTAAGCAATAATACGTACCCATTTAAACCTATTATGTTGTCCAAGATGTCTTTCCAGTTATAATGGACTTCTGATGACTGTGAAACCGTTTTTTCTAGCGCAACAAGTTCTTCAACATATTCCACGATTAATTTTTCAGAATTTGAATTGTTAGTTTCAAAATTTGCATCAGACATAATCAAATAATTCCTATAATTACATTTACAGAGCTGACTAATAACTCTAGCATTCGTTTTAAGCCACATATGTTCCTCATCCGAATACGATTCATTTTTACACATGATATCCAAACTTGAAATTAAACTGAATTTTTTATAATCTTCAGATGATTTTAAACTCTCCGTAATGGCGAATAAAAACATTTCTACCATTTCTCCGGGCCTTCTGTCAAATAGTTTTAAAAACATCTTGAAGTCTGCTTGTTCAGTTGGGGTTTTCATTTCAACTTTCTTCAAATCGATTATCGACAGATTTGTTTTGATATCATTCAGAATAAGTGTTACTTTAGCAAGATAAATTTCTGTCAATCCACTTTTAACATATGCACTGTTTATTAAGTCCATTTTAGAGGTTTCATTCAATGTTAAATTGAAGAATGTCAATGAACGTCCAATATTTTTGAAGTGGTTTACCCAGTCTTCAGTCCACAGAGGATAGTTTGTGTTGTTACTTTTTGAGACATTGCCCATTATGTCTTGTAGGACAAGAGTTTTTTGAAACAGTTCTTCGAACCTTACTGTGAATGTTGATGCTGGGTTATTGTAGAAAAGGTATTGCTGAAAATTAATAAATTAGTTAATATCAAATGAGAAGTTAAAACAATAAATGAATACATAATAATATGTTGATAAAATGAGGTATAGATGATCAATATATTTTTCGGTTGGCAATTCAGCTTCATCAAAACTGATAATGTTTACCCATCAATCAAATGGGTATCTACATATTGACAAAAATGGTTTCCACTCAAAGAATTTGGATTATAAATAAAGGAATTCCTATGAACTTTTTCTGTTAGACAACTTGATGGTGATTCCTTAACATTTTTATCGTGGTTGTCATAATAAAAATAATATTTTGTATGTCATCTTTGTTCTTAAAATCGTGTTTATAACGACAATCTTTGACGGCTCTTTAGTGTCATTATTAGTATATACGTATGATTTTTCATTTAAATATTATATAGTTTGGTCTATTTAATTGCAATTCTATTTACAGTAATTATTGACCTAGTCTTTCCATTCACAGGTAGTTCTAAGCCACATTTGTATTATAGTATTATGAATGTTTTAATTCCGATTTGAAATAGTCAATGTATGTACATAATAATTCTGACACTCTTTTCCCTGCTGGTCTGGTAAAGAGGAGCCTCTTGTTGGTGGTCTTCCATCCTTGAAACGTGGCCTGCCCAACCAAGTCTCCCCACTTTCACGTGTGACGTGACAGGAGAGATCATCACATAAAGCGTACAGTTTGTGGTAGAATGATAACCATTTATAACAAATTCAAGTTTCTGTATTTATTATGACAATATCTGCCATGTATTAAATTATGGAATTGACTGATCAAGTAAATCTAAAATTGCAAATCAAAAACAGTTTTTGTCGGTTTTCGACCAATGCAAGTGATAATAGTGTGAAGTTACCTACAAATGAATCTGCAATGTGTAATGACATGCAGCAATTTATTCATTTATGTTAGTAAACCATTTTCATCTTTATTTTAAACATTTCAGTTCCGATAATATAGAGAACCTTTTCTTCATAGTCTTTGTTGTGGATATTTTTAACCATAATTAAAATATTATTTGTAATATATGATTTTATTAATAGATTTGCAATTATTTTTACGACTTACAGATTTTGAAAATAAATCCAGCAAAACATTCTCATTGGTAGGCACAGAGACCCAATGGAGGATTGAAGGGCAAGCATATGGAATGAGTAACTTGATATCGGATTCAGTAACGGACCCGTCAGTCGGCAGCGCTAAGCTGTTCATCAGTTTCTCGCAGTCCCAGAATTTCTTACCCATAGATTGCCGCACCTGAAATATGTATAGTTACTAATTTTGTACTTCCATTTTATTAATCTTTCATATCCTATATTTTATATGTAAAAATCCAGAAATCATTCACAAATGTATATAATATAAATGTATATAGTATAAATATATAATATTTTACTTAAGAATGTCAACATGATTGCATATTCAAATCAAATAGTAAATAAAGTTGTCAAAATATCAATCCAATCAAAAAGTTAAATTTTAATGTTGATTGGGTGTCCCTAGTGTTGCAATATAAAAGTTGTCTATGAAAAAGATTAGGTTTATTAATTTAAATGATGTGTCACAAATAGTTTTTTCTTTAATAATGTGAATATGACTTTCGGACATTCATAACCAATTTTCAAAATTATATTAGTGTAAGTAAACATATTATGTATAATATAAGCAAATTAACCTGTTTCATAAATCCTTGATCCATAAATGAATTCGCGAGAGTACCAATTAGTTGAGGAAGTTTACCATACATTATGTAGGGTCCTGTCCTTCTGGTAAAACCCATCAACTGAAGTACATTCGCTCCAGGTTCTAGAATATGAAAGGGTTTTGAAATTAATACAAGTGTCGGTTTAATAGGGCTAACTGGCAGTTTTTGGTGGAAAGATATTACATACAAAATATTATAGTAGGTAGTAACAGCACCAACTATTTGCAACAGCAAACAGATGACATGTTAGTGGAGTGAGTCCCCGCTTTTGGTCATAAAACTCAATGTAGTTCATTCCTCCTAAATGTACGTAGAGTTTGAGATCCAGTACCGAACTTTCTGTCGAAGTAATAAGATGTATTCCTTTACTTGATACTTCTTCGGCCTGCCTAATAAGCTAGACACGTGCCAATTACTCCAAAAAAATTTTTGTGTACACGTCATGTGCAAAACAATATTATATTTTCAACTTTGTAATTTCTACTGTCTGTCACAATATGTATATCAATTTTGTAATTGAATCAGTGTTTACACTGACTTCACACTCCACAAAAACATTCCACACCCCTTCTTTCCTGCTATATTTAACCCTTTCGACGCGAGCCATTTTCGCGGGAATTTATTTTCAGTCAACTGATCTGTTAAAACGGTCACTACAGCTAAAACATATCAATCTCAAAATTAAAAAATAGATTACTAGATGAACTATATATCAGTTATTCCAAATACACCAAGAAAAAATACACAGGGCTGAGTACATGCTGCGAGAGTTGGTTATGGTCTATGACAGATATATTACTAAACCAAAATCACACTTGTGGAATGATGCAGTGGGTTATCTTATCGCACTTACTAAGTCGTAAACTCAAATTTTATTACCGTTTCAAATTATGAACCTATATTTATTTTCATCGCCATAAAATAATATTCGTCATCGTGACACTTACTCATTAGGATGTTTTGGAGAATAAAACAGTAAAAATAATTACCCCACTGCTAAAATACTATTATAATATAATTTATGAGGCGCGGTCGGCATTTTCATTGTACAAAGGGCCTGTCGAAAGATCGCCAGGCAAAATACGAGCATGTAAACAGAGCTAACACAGTTTCGTGGCACATAAAAAATAAGAATTATTACCCATTATAATATTGTAAATATCAAATATGGAACAATGAACAAAGCCATACAAATTTACTGGAGAGCTGTGTGTCGATAAAATATTTTCCAGCATGATTTCTTCGATAATATTATGTGGTAGTGACATTTTGGCGGGTGAAATAATTATTTCAAAATTATTTCATTATGACAAAAAAAACTAAAAACAAATCGTCAAAATGTTTCTATCGAGATCACAAATCACTAAGAAAAAATACATAAAACTGACGTAATCGTAATAATTAATTAAAAGGTAAATAAAAATATTTTCAATGCACACTTTTCGATGCATGACCAATGTTTTGTTTTGATAACCCTTGGTGACGCATCGAGTACACCAGTCTTCGCAATGAAGCGTGATTCAAATGACTGAATAACGAGTGTTCTTTTCAAAAACATATTTCCTTGTGTTTTACTTGACATTTTTATGATCTGTTGCCTGATATGTCTACCTAAAGGTTTGAACTAATTTTTAAAGCATATTATCCACAAGTGTCTCTTCTAGTTTCGTCGAAAATATGAGATAAAGTCTATGGCATGTTTACATGCCATACGCAGTGTAAGGGTTAATATATTAAAAAATTACAAATTGGTTAGATGTGCTAAATATTGAAAGAAATACCGATATTAATTGAATGTTCTGCCATTTTGGTCATAATATAGCAGTGAAGGGTGGAGGTAAGTTACGGAGATCCGACTTTAAAAGTGCACATTACACTGTGTCAGTCATACTTATTTGTTTTCATTAAACTAAGAATAATACCCTGTTATCACGTGCATGGATCTTCGTATCGTAGCAAGTATTATCTTGGCCATAACAAGAAAATTTATGGGTAAACATGTATTATCGTGCAGTTCACAAAATTGCATGTATGAATCGAAAAAGTTTGGAAGCTTCTGAATTTTCATGCGACAGTAGGATTTTTTTGATCTGCACAGTAGAACGATAGTGGCGAACCTGCTGGCAAAAAATGAACTACAAACAAATTTTCAGGTAGACCGATTTTCACTACCTGTCAAATAGTACGAAATAGTACCATAAAAGGACAACATCGCGTCTCGCTCACTCTTATAGAATGAATTGGAGAGACAGTCAGCACTTTTACGTGTAAATAGTTATTGACACGATAGTTTAAAATACTCACTATTGCTGCCAGTAAATCCATGCACGTGTTAAGGCGCTATAAGGTTATCATTGTTCAAGCAATTTCTGTGTTCAGACATGTTTAATTTCATTGAGGAAAATGCTTGAAATACCATTTATTTTTCAATTCATAAGTGAACACACATTCATCATTATATACACTACACATCAAGGGCAATATAGCTCACTGCACCGTTAACAATGATAGATATTTCGGCACAATCAACTTTAAAAGTTATAATTAACGAATGTATGGATTATACTATGTTTTACAGAAAACCAAGTTGAAGAAATTATGAGCATATGCTAGGATTTTTTTTCACATATTTAATTATCTAGTTCAGTGGTCCCCAACCTTTTGGACCTCGCAGACCACTAAACCCAAAATCTTGAATCCTGTGGACCACTACCACGTATTTTTTCCACAACTGTTAAAAATTCGATAAGTGTGTCAATATAATGATAAAAGAATTATAATAAATAAACTTATTAAGGGGGATGTCATCAAAAGTTTCGTTTTTATAGAGCCATCTATTCCCCGAATTACAAAGCATATAGGTCAAAATTATATCAGAATCTAATTCCAATTACAATCCAATTTGAATGAATCTTCGAGGCATCTTATCTAGATGTCACTGTAATTATATATTAATAAAAAATCTAAAAACAAGTGATATAATTACAGTTATTATTTAAACAATGGTATATATATTTTTTGCATTTTATTTCAATCGGACTTTTTTATATTTTGTCAGATTATTATAAAAATATACGTGGACCATCGACCTGGTAGTACCTTATAATAATTACTTATGTGAGTTTAATTGGAATGGATTGGATTGTATTAGAATTTGGATTTTATAGTAATATTAAAAAAATATATACATATAATAATATTGTGTAATGATATTTATATGTGATAACAATCTGTGAATTATTGACATTCTCATAGTAATGAAGATAATTAATTAGGTATGGAATCATTAGACCATACACACGATCTCCATAAAAATGGCGTCATAGACTATTTTACAACACATTTTTAGAAAATAATGATTAGGTTACCTAAGTAAAAATATAAATATTATCAATACATTATTAGAACAATCCGAAGATGACAGCCGGTTTGGTGATTTGAAAATAATTAAATATACCCAAAACATTGACAATAATAATTTATTCTCATCATAAGAAAATATACCTAACATCTGAATAGAATAGACCGGACTCAAAACAGTACGTCGAATGTGTTGATAATTTATTTTTTCTGGCATTCACAAAACGTAGGTAATAATAATAAATGTAGGCAGGCACACTGCAGGGTTTATTTGGAAAGCATCTGTCAGTCGTGCAGGTACCTACCTAGTAATATAATATCAATGCTAGCTGCCATCAATGCTGGCTGAATTGGCTGGACAGAGAACTCAGAAATATTTTTTTTTCTTTTCTGTGGTCTCGGACCATCGCAAAAAAGCAACGTTGCGCCAGTTTTGATTTGTGACTAGGTATAAATATGCCAGTCGAGATTATTTTTGGTAGGTAAATACTTCTGATTACTTATACAAATATTGGAAACTGGTTAAGTGAAACCAAATAAGGACTGATCTAATTATTTAAATCTGAATAGGTATATCCCAAATTAATTTTATAATTAATTTTGACATTATTTAGTTTGCAGATATTTTATAAGTAATGTTTTTTTTTATGTAGCTACTTACAAACATTGTATCAATTTTATTTTCGATGAATATATATTAAGTAGGTATGTTAATTACTTAACACATTGACTGCTGATTAGATAATTGCTTTTTAATTACCACTTTTAAATAGTATGCTAATTATGTCGATTGGCCACCTAATCGTTACGCACTAGGTACGTCTTTAGTGTCCAAGTCGATATGCCCTGGATCGAGGGGCCCTGGCATCCCCCAAACATGAAAATTATTAGAATGATTTTAAACATTGAAATTGAAAGCCAATAAACTATACCTTTGGGCTTAGACAAATAAAAACACGGCAAAAAAATGATTTGTAATAATTCTCCAGCACCCTTTTTAGAAAAATTTCTTAGATTTTAATTTCTAACACAAAAATTTTGAAAAAAACGAAAAAAACAAACAAAATTTTAGAAACCCAATCCCTAATGAACTGTCAAAAAATTCTCGGTGTCCAACTTAATTCAGGAGTGGTGTTGGTCATGGCTGGGGAGGGCTGACAGGGCTCTAGTCTGGGGGCCCGGGTTGTGGGGGGCCCAGCGTGTCGGGTTGACCAGATAAGTGAGATAAACACACATCATAAAGTAGCTTTAATAGTAGAAAAAGTCGCCTGCGGCGCTATTACACTTCATGGCCATGAACATTTTCAATTACTTATATAATTGTGCAATATATTTTTTGATTATTACGTGTCGATACTCGATAGCTCCATTATTAAAGTAGATGTATTAAAAATCGTCAATAATTCACTGTATAAGTACCCTTAATTTGAACTAAAACACAATTTGAAAAACGTTAATGTAGTGTTTCACACTGCCTTTAATCTTAGCGGTAGGTAGGGGGCCCGCCAAATATCCTAGCCTGAGGGCCCGTTTAAGGATGTGGGGACCATGGTCTAGGTACACCGAGTGCAATATTGGGGTAATAATTAGATTCATTTGCGAAAATTCGCGTTCACATTCACTTGAAGTAATGGTAATAGAATTCAATGCATATAATATATCAAACGCGATAGTTTTTCAGGATATGTAATAGTATGTCTTTTCATATAAGATGATTCAGGAAAATTAACTTGTACCTACCTACTACGTAAGCGCGAACATTATTTCGTCTAATTGCTTTTTTATAACTGAGAATGTCTCAGGAGCAGTTACCCAAACTGAGGTTGCCATGCACTCAAGTGTGCTTTAACCGAATTTATATGACTAGTCAAGAGTGGCCATGAAAGAAAGGAACACATAAGCAAAATTAAAAAATTTGGTAGCTCATACAAAGCTGATAATTATGAATTATCTAAGGAAGTAAAAACATCTTCACGTTGACAGTATGACGCCGCAAATTTTCTAAATGCAACAAATTGGCTTTTGTATCGGGTGTTTTACTTTTTTTCTTTATTTCCTATTTTTTTATTTAAGTAGGTACTTCAAAAATTATCGTTGTTAGTGTTATTATTATATAAAATCGCTGAAATTAATAAATAGATACCTACCTTAACAATATAAGTTTTAATGAAAAATTGTATGTGTTTGTTTGTGGGGGGGGGGGGGTGTAAATTTACCACACCGGCTGACGGGTGACACCAACCCTATTTACGCCACTGCTCAAATGCGTGAATTGATGATCCGCACACACACAATAGAAAAATTAGAGGGAACGTTGCTAGCAGTGTATTGAAATTGACTGATGAATGTTTGCTTTATTTTATCAATATACAAGTAAACAAATGAGAAGACGGCTTAATATAAATGCTAACATAAATTTCTCAAATTGTTTCAGACCATTCGTAATAAAATATATTACCATGTGCATGCATACTAACCGCACGTATCTACATACGAGGTAGGTACCTATTATTCATGCGAACTAGAATCTAATACAGATGACAGTTATTTCGGTATCGCACGTTGTTGCCGCTAGAGGCAGCACGTCCTTGACGACTGTATTTAATTTGAAATTAGTAAATAACATAATAAATATAAATTAAAATATTACGTTAAATATATCTAAAAAGTAAGAAAAATATATTGAACAGGCCCACGTTTTCGCTTGATGCAATTATTGAAAATTGAACATTTTTATTTTTTGTAAAAATCGATTGATTTTAGATTGAAAAAAAAACATTAAAACTATAATTAATTGACAAGAGAGATTCACTAGTTCCAAGAAAACTTATTAAACAACATTAAATCGATAATTTTGTTTCAAGAAATTACTTGGAACAATAAATATTTATTTTAGTAAAACCCTTATTTTTAGCCATTTTTTCAAATTTGTCGCTTTCTCTTTGAAATAAAAAAATATATTTTATTTTTCCCATTGTATTTAGATAGGTATCGATCGATTAAAATATGTTTAAAGCTTTAATTTGATAATGAATTTCTATGCCTCTCCCCCTTAACACAGATATTCATTACGAAAAATACAAATAATAATACGTATCACTGTGTCGATATTTGCATTTCATTTTATCCTGAACAGCAAACTTTATTCATTTTATTTCTTATTTAACACATTGAATATGGACTGACGACGTAATAAGGCTAAAATTGCAAAAAAAAATATTATAAGAATATACTGAAACTTTTTAATAAATATGAAACATGCAAATATATTCAAATTACTCTGCGGACCACCAAAATTCTCTCACGGACCATCGGTTGGGGACCGCTGATCTAGTAGGTAGGCCTCATACATGACATGACATGGAAAGGATAATAGATTTCAATATAATATTCGTCTTTTGCTGACCTGATATCTCAGAGAAGTATTCGGTAAGATCTGAAACAATTTGCTGTCCGGCTTCTGCAAGATAGTGCACGGAGTATCGCACAGCTGGCCAGTAGAGATGTCGGCAGACGCTGTTCCCATCTTTCTCGCAAGCCATCGCAGTTTCCCACAACTTTGCGGGTGACGACGAATCATTTTTCTCTTCATCCGTGGACGTGGAATTGAGGATTACATCGATGTTCTGAAGAATCTGCCTGGCAAAGGAATTATGTGTTAGAACCATAGAGGTACACCAGTATACTAAACATTACTGTAGGAGAATGACTTACAGGATGCAGGACATGGTGAAAAACAAACATTTTAAATCATATCATGATTATTTTTTAAGAATTAAGTATTTGATTTATAAAATCTTTTTTATTTAATTTTGTCAAAATAACAATCAGTTTGTTAGGTATGAGGAGTTTGAGAGATTAAAAAACATAAAATGGCCCTCCGTTTTCTAAATATCTTGATGATGATTTCTATATTTAGCTCCAGCTTTAGTATATCTTTCTTTTATCATTTACTTCCATTATGGATTTTGTATAAAAAAAGACTAAAAAAACCCAAAAAAAACTATATTTGACACGTTAGCTTGAATTCACTGATACACAAAGTTAATTTAAAATATAAATAAATAATAGAAGAATTCAATAAATATAAATATTTAAAAGATTTATTTGAATTAAGTGAATAATAAATGAGTTATATAAATTTTAGTAATCAGTGTGCCTTTCTTAGTGATCCTGATTATGAAAGTAGTAATTTACTTACGTATTTATATTGAGATATTGCCACCAAGTAGTGGACAATTCTACATGATATACATTTGTCAATTTAAAATTGCTAAAGATATAACTTATACTGATATGAACCCACTTGATTATCGCATAATCCTTGTCAGCTTTGATGAGATTCAAGATATCGTCCCATGCGGCAAGCAAGCTGAATTCCTGACTGGTCTCCAATTCTGGAGGATTGCCGTAAACCATTTGCACCGTGGATTGAATATCCTCAAAGCTATCGACAAATTCATTAAAACTCTCTGCGAGGTTTAAGAATGGACGTTCGGAAAGCGTCACATTCGCTGTATGGTTTTTAGTCTGGAAAAAATAAAAACAAACTTTCATTAACAAGATATGATGACTCGCTCGAACCAATGAGCAGATGGGTTTGCCAAAGGATTAGACAACTAGATAACCACACTTGGCACTAGTAACGGATTACAACCTGCAACTACAGGCTGTTTCGTTTATTGCAGAACCTAGTCTTGCACTATCGATTGGACTCCACATTCCTAAAAATTGTCTTAGGCTACAAACACACGGCAGTATATCCTTGAAAGAAACCTTCGAGCCTTTATGCATGAAAGTAAAGCTATTAATTTTTAATTTTTTTTTGATCATATCCGATCCTAATAAGATCATATGCACCTCCACAGAATGGAGGTTTGTATTAACAGATTTTTGTTTTTACGAGAAATGGATGTTAGCCTCTTGCTCAACCTACTCAACCACAAATTGAAAACAAATGTGTATTTGCCAGACCAAGGATTCGAACCCGGGATCCACAACGTTATAGGCCGATGCTTTAGTTGCTCGGTTACGCCCCGTAAAGGTAACTAAAGCTAATGATTAAATTAACTGCAAGTCATTTCATATTGCAAGTTCACACTTATGCGATGAGATTTATTTGACAAGGTCGCACTGAGATAAAAATGGCTTGCATTAGTGAACAATCATGAAAAATCGCAAATAGAATGTCAAGTCAACGTGAAGTTTTTAATCTGTGTACTCACAAATAATTTTAGTTTGTTAATATGTTGAAAGTTCTTCCACTCGCTTCGAAGGTTTTCTTTTTCACACAGCAGCTCTTCCAGAGCCGAGAAGGCAGTGGCTGCAGGTCCTTTCAAATCCAAGACTCCGCCCAAACTTTCCTCTGAACAAGGCCAACTCGGTTTAGCATTCAAAACGCTTAAGATTGCTGGCACATTACTTGGTTTAGTAGCTATGGATGTGGCAATGTCTCGAAGTAATGGTACAAAGTTTAGTCCAAAATCCTTGAAGTATTTCGAAGACAGAGGAAGTCCTTCAACTTCAAAATATTCATCACGTGTCATGAAAGCTGCAAAACGGAAACAAGATTTTTTATTCTCCATTGATTGTTGATAAATGCAGTATTGTAGTGTACAATATGTAAGTACGGTTATGGTTGACACCTGGAAACTGGATGATAAAAAGATTCATCAATTTATTGAAGCATTATCATAGTTGCAACACCGGATGTCATCAATGACTGTTGGTTATCTAGTTTGTAATGCATATCTACCAGGGACGCAAAGGGTGACTTTTTGAAAGAGATAAGCTGTGGGAGTAACCATGCTTGTCATATTTACGGGAAATAAGAAGATAACCCAATATTACTACTGATGAATAGGTACGCTAAGAAGAAGAAATTTCAAAAGCTTAGTTGGTTTGTTATAATTAGTTTATAAAAATAAGCAATTAGTTTGAATTACTTATGTATTTTCCTAAACATTTATAAACGTAACATACGCTCAAAATATATTACCTATCATCTTTGAAAATATCCGTTGTTGTGTATATATTATGTTCCATAACAATTTATAATTTAACCCGTAAAACTAGACATTTTAAAATACTTATATATTTAAGACACAGACTTAGGTAGATACAATATCACCTAAACTATTCTGGTCCATCCCTTGTCATGGCCGCATCATTGGGTTAAAACATGTCAGCTGTACGTATCAAACAGACAGACTCCATGTTCATTACGATTTATTCTCTTCCAAACTGCAAATGTTTGTTTTTTTAGAATTATCAATAACCATGTCCTTGCTTTTTCGTACAAGGTGGTTGTTAGTAATTTTGAACAATCACAAACACCCAAGCTTTGAGAAAAACACTTAAAAATTGTGTCTTCGCCGGGATCGAACCCAGAACTCTCGGGTGGAAGGCCAGCGCCTTACGCACTGCACCACGAGAGCCGCCCACCATTGCATGTTATTAATGTGATAAGAACCTCTTTGATGACTGGCTTCTATGACACAATGACGATCTGGCACATATATGCCGTAAAACCAGTTTCTTATGTTGTGTCACAGAGTGTAAATACGATGTCATAGCTGTCATATAATATGTATGTATAATATGTCGGAATGGCACAGATATGATCATAGACACTGAAACGCTCTTAGCATATTATGTGCCAGATTGTCAGTGTCTGTTTTAACCTTTGCCGACACAATAATGTATAGTCAGAGCATGTGAGATGATGTACTATTGTGTTTGGAAGATTTGACCAAAATAGGCGACTTGACTTTTAATTTGACAAGTTGCATTATTTTGGGAGAGCAAGGTTCAAAAAATACGAATATATGCCCACCCCAATCGCAGACGATTGACGTTTAAACATAAAATTTTTATTACACGGTTCTACGAGTTTTTTTTAGGGAGTCGAAAGCCAACTAACCAATAACAAAATGAGAATAGACATTATAAAAAAAATGTTTGTTATTTAAATTTAAAAAAATATTGCCGGCTGTACGGGAAATTCAGTTTTTAAATACACTAAACTACCATATTGAAATCGCTTGACCCCCTTTTGTCTTTACGAAGAAGGCAACCAGAAGTCTTAAGGTTACAGTATATTATATTTGCTAGAATGATTTTATACTTCTTAGAAGGGTATTTTATTCTAGACTACATTTATATTAGAATAGATAAAGTGAACAAAACCCTAGAATGAATCTCTTAAGGGGGGACATGCTCAGCGTGGGGAATGCCAATAGAAATGGCGTATTTCAAAAAAATACTACCCTATTCTTAGGTCAATAATTATTATAAAGCAAACATTATTCGTAGAATGTTTATCACATTTGAATGGTCAAAGACATAGCTTATAATCAGTATCTTTAAAATTATCTTTAAACGTGTAAATCTTGCCCATTTTTTGAATAATAAAATGCCTAATTCTTGTCAAATTTGGGATCACAGAGATTATCAATATAATTTTTTATTGTAAATATTTCACTATAATAATGTCGACATAAATTTTACTAATGGTTTTATAAATGCTTTTAATAATTAATAAATATAAAAAATCTTAACACCACTTCACATGGACGTACTGAAATATGACTACAATCTAAAACATTAGAGCGAGAGGTTTAAAAGAATACTATTTTATGTAATAAAAATACGTTATGCAGTCATCAAATGTTTAAAATAAATATAAAGGATAATAAGGCTTCAAAATTATGTTAATAGATTATCTACAACGTTTAAGGAATGTCCAGGATCATGCTTTGAAAATAGCATAAAAGCTCCATTTTGACGTACGCTGAGCATGTGGGCCGTTAAGGATAATTAGAGGAAGTGATTGTTGTAGTCGGAATTGTTGTTCAATAGTCCATAATAAGTTGAGTATACGGACAAAATCTTTATAAAACTCGCATGTAATATAACTGAATATTAATTAATACATAGTTCAATAGTAGATTACATCATCGTACCGTATAATACAATATTTAGTTTAGAATTATTTATTTTACCAACCTGATAACATTTTCATAAACTGGTTCAAGATGTACAGCAGACTGTCGACAGCGTCTGTCCTGATTTTCATTTGAGACCACATTGGAAACTGATCAAACGAAAATAATTTCTTGTCGAGTGTGTCCATTAATCGTGAAAACAAACTTACACTGAAAAAAAGACAAAACATATATATACATATGAATATAGAGGCTTATTGGATCAATCGACATTTGTGTTTAATTAATCATAAATAGTAATGAGCCAGGCTTTGGAATATTCAGATAGTCATATCCGAAAGCTATAACATACTATTTGCTCTACCTGTGGCTTCATAAATTTCAGTTCTTTTACAATACTTGATTAATTCATCCTACATACATGTCATAGACATCTGAGAAGTCAAATATAAAGGTCCTCGCAAGGCGTATATTCTAATTGTATTTTGTTTTTAGACTGTCACGGTGTATATTGTCGAACAAGAACTTCTCGACGTGTTAAAACTGTGAACTAACACGCCCCTCCTGTGCGGTTAATCGCACTTCCGTTTACAAATGAAGAACGCCCCCAAATTTATCATTTCATTTTATGCGTAATTTGATGCTTTTTATAATAAAAAATATGTCTAAAACGATCAGGAGTGATGTTAGAATTATTATTAGTAAAATTTTGGTTTATTACGAAGTAAAAAAGGAGATGCATCTAAAAAGAGAGCCGATACATTTTTTAAACACGCGTTGCTGCCATGACAGGTACGTCACTGAGAAGTCTTCTATATGCGACTACAGCGACTTTCTGTTATCGACGAGATCGTGTTGTCGGACAGTTCTACTTTCTCTTTCTTTCCTCGATGTTTTGTTGTTGTTTCATTTTTTAGGGTAAGCCAAAGAGTAAATAAAATGTGTTACATAGTTGTTGTATTTATTAAGATGAAAACTGACAGATTGGATATTGGATTTTAACATTATCAGGGTTTTGGTGTATTTTAATAGCTTTATGAATAACTTTTGAGCAACTCTGGTTAACTCAACTCATTATTTAACACAAATTTCGCAGCATTCCCGGTCATATATCTAACAGTAGACATAATCCGTTGAGAGTGCCCTTTACAACATACCTGATACACTGATGAAAGAAAGAATGCATGCCAACTGACCAAAGACAAAGTACAAAAACAAATAACTATGAACCTCTTAAGCAAGAGTGCATTCGTCATCATCTCAAGTGAATACGTTAATAATAATTAATAAAGAAAAATAGTTTGCAGGGTTATTATGCACCAGCTATAAACAAATAAAACAAGAAGACAAAATATTACCTGAGCTGTAAAACATTATTGGGCCGACCGTCAAATACCCATGTTTGCTGAAGTCTGTCGGAAAGCAGTCTGGCGTTGGACCACACATCCTCATCAATATCCGAGTTTAGAGTGAAGATAAATCCAAAACGGGAGTCCATCTTGTTGTACAGTTGTTGCATTGTTTTGATTATCAGGGTCCAGTTCACCTCACTCTCTTTAGATTTTGGTTTTGTACCGTCGATGAAGGAATACATCTAAACACAATGAAACCATTTAATATATTTATTCAATGAAAAGAAAAAACATTTAAATAGTATTGTGCATGTATATTGGGACGTTCCTTTCATAATAAGGATTAATCCGGTCTAGTTAGTGGAAGTTGTGAACATCATCAATGAAGAGTCATAATGACTAGGGATTACTAAAGTAGTTACGAGTACTTTATATATTTTTAATTTATAAGAGACAATGCGGGTAAATCATATTATGTACCACACAATGCGTAGGTAATTTTTGCAAATTGTTTACAAGGATTGGTTGACAGACATTCACTAGACACCTTTTACGGGATTGATAAGATGAAGAAGTAAAGGAAGAAAATCTTAGACCTAATTAAATTATTTCTACTATTTTACTTGTAGCATACTTTTATTGAAAATACACTATATTCATAAATCTTGTGTAAATTCAGTCTAAATTATTAACAAATGCAGACATCAAGATTAAGTGGTTAGCCATCTTGATGGAATTTAAAACACTTCAGATAGTATAGTTATTAATTCTTTCGACACTTGTTAATTATTTAATTATTTATTAGTTAACTGTGGCAAAATTCAATTTTATTTAATTCTGATAATGTTTAATTGCACATCGCAACATACGTCTCGTACAGGATAAGAATTACTCACAAAGACACTTGGGTCGGTGGGTTAATAGTTGGTTGAGTATATTCGAATTCCACTCAGGCCAATATTTTTTCTAGGATTCTTTTGATAGATATGTTTCCGAGACTTATTTGAAAAAAAAAAAAAAAAACATCTGCAACACTACCCCACTCCGGCTATGACAGTCAACACAATAGAAATAGACATGTGATTTACAAGCTTCTAAATCAAGACGTTTCCCGTTCCGTATGTTCGTTATTGCAGCTATCTTTCTATTATAATCATTATTCAACTCACCAGTTTGATGAATTTATCATCTTCAAGATTACTGTGAAGCTTGTTTGTGACAGCTGTGGAAATCTGGCAGAGTAACTGCGTCATTTCGATTGGATCAGCATCAGAAGGAAATACGATATAGTCATTGGTGTCTAGAAGATTTCCGCAATTAGTGCTGTTGGCACATCTCTCGGCGAGTCCACAGAATACGGTGTTATGGTCTGCTGTCAGCACACTTAGGGTCTATAAAAATAAAAACACACAGATGGTGAGTAAATTGAATTATGAATACAATTATGACATTCAAACAAATGGTTCATTGAACGTTACATACCTACACATCATCATAATAAATGAGGCTTGTTTCTTTGTTTATTTACTTATTATAAAGTTATTGTCACCATACATTCCTTCCTTCTTCCAAAAAACAAAGACGTGGTAAAGTGTTTTGTTAAATGCATGAGTGCAAACACTGCTCTAAGAGATGTGTGTTAGATAATATAAGGGTTAGTTGATGGATAAAGTTTCGTAGAGAAAAGACATGTTTATTGAAAACATAATGTCATATCGGACATTGAATTTTCCTGAAAGAGCCGGAAGCCACGTCTTGAAATGGAAATGGAGCTCGTCATCCTTATTAATATTTCTGGGTTGCCAGTGTATTTATTATATTGGAGTTGAGAATATCATCATCCTTTTTGAGTTAGTGAAACACTCCATAATCGTTAGATTAAAATTTTTTGCTTAAAATAACCACATATTTGTACTTGACACAGTAGTTTGGAAACACAGATATATGATATTAATAAGCAATGAATACAAACATCAGCTGGCCTATTCTAACATATCACTTAACATCAAAAAAGAGCTAATTGTGATTTCACATAAGTATATCACATTTATCATTTTACGTATTCCGGCGGTTAAATATGTAAGAAAGTAAACAGTCTGAACTGTCAAAAGGTGATATCTTTTAACAGCCCCTTTCTTCGCCGTGCTAACTTTGAGAACGAGACAGAGTATTTCAATTTTACAAGATCCGACTGTTTTGTTGATATAATGGAAACTAAAGTGATAACCGTTAAGAATAGACCTGCAGTATAGAATATAGATAATAGATATATGTCTATGGCCATACTTGATCAGTTTCAATTTGACTTATAGGTAGTCTTTCAAATGAACAAAATTAAGTTACTATCAAAAAATTCAAATTAAATCAAATTTAGAATTATGAATTATTAACAAGAATCTACTCTACTAGAATTAAGTAGATGAAAATCTGCTATTAGTTATCATATTATTTTTATTAACTGAAGAATATATTGGATAAAAAAGCTAACCAATATTATATAAATCATGTAAGATGTAATTCATAATCTTACTTTTTCTTTATCATGAAGGGTGGCAAGTGTCAGTTCGGTGAGGCTGACAAAGTGCTTTTGGATATCGGCCATCAGTTTCTGCGGGATGTCATCGATTTGTTTTGACAATGCTGTAAGTACGTCTGTGACCTGAAGAAGAGTCGGCGAGATGTACGTCTCTAAGATGCTGTTCTCTGCAATTATTTCCCGAGCCAGAGCGCTGTGAACTGTTACTCTAAAAGAATCATAATATTACTTAATCAATAGACATAGCATATCATTAATGGTGACGGCTTGATACTAAACAATTGTTAACGTTCACCATGACATGGTAAATTAATTTAAATGTGAGAATTTTCTAATCTTAATATCAACAAGGCAATTGCCACAAATAGTATTGATTTATTATTCCATCTGTAAGTAATTAAATTACAACATGAGAAATTCCACACTTTGAATACTGTGAAAATATTTTTGTCTGTAGTTGTAATTAATACTAAACTTGTAATAATAGAGAAATAAGGATTATCAGTTTCTGCCAAAAGTTGGTAAGTCGATATATTAGGTGTTTAGAGTTAACAATGGATTATCCATAAATCGAGGGTATACTGACAGAAAGCATTAAGTCATTAAAACAAGTTCTGAGACAATCGGAAAAAGGACTTTAATTTTTATTCAAAGCGTTCTCCCATGTAGATTTTTTTATGATTTAAAAACATTTTTTCTACATTATAAAGACTAACCTTTACGGCAAACACAATAGTCCTGTATTTTGTATACGCAGAACGCATTAGGTCATTATCATGCTTTCTATCAGAATCAAAAAATAACCGTATGTTTTAATAATGTTTCTATTTTCTCACCATTATATCCTATGCCTTTGTGCGTTTTACCAGGACGTAGAGTGTAAAATTGTATACATTTTGGCATTTAAAACAGAAAAACAGCAAAAACTGAGTTAATGCGTTCTATCAGTATATCTCGAAATGAGCCATTTTTTAAAATGTTCAGGACACAAAAAAAACCTCGTTACTTTATAGGCCCAACTTCGTATTATTATAGTTCTTCTGCTGTACAGTTCATTCGTGGGGTTGCTGCCAAATGTTGGTAAGTCGAATTCAAGATCATCCGATATATAGAACATGCACATAGAGCAGAAAGAAATTAGCATTATGACTAATTTTAGAGGGCATGTCAAACTTTCAAATTGCAATTACCCCATAATATGATTTCGAGACTTACCAACATTTGGCAGTAACCCTACGATATATAAAATATACTGAACATCGTCAGTTTATTATGAGATAAGCCGAATATGTTAGAACAAAGCTTCAAGCGGAAATATCCGAGCCATTTGTATCACTGAATGGCCTAAGGCAAGGTGACGCTCTGGCATGCCTTCTTTTCAATATTGCGCTAGAAAAAGCGATGCGGGATGCAAAGATTGATGCCCGTGGCAGCGCCGCCACGATATTTACTAAGCCTGTGCAACTGCTGGCATATGCCGATGATATCTACATCATTGCCATATCAGAATTGGTGCTGAAAAAGGCATTCACAGCACTAGAAGCCTCTGCCAAAAGTATGGGTTTATAAATAAACGAGGCAAAAACTAAATACATGCCTGTCTATGTCACACCACGAGAAGTCGTACCAAAGTTAGATATTGGTGCATACAAGTTTGATACGGTCGACAGTTTCATATACCTTGGATCTCTTGTAACTCTCCACATAATGTTATTACAGAAGAAATCAACAAGAGAATCATGTCTGCGAATAAATGCTACTTTGGTCTGTTAACCCTTTCTAAGCGTTACGAATCCCGACTTAGTACAACAGTGCGCGTTGTTATTTCAAGCATCAATAAATCGTAATAAATGTCAGTCAAACATACACAAATAGAGTAGTAAAAAATCGGAGTCAAGTTCAAAAATGATTATGACAGAACCTAATATTTTATGTGACTCTAAAAATAAACATTCGTCGCCTAAAACTGATAAGAAATCACGAACAAGATTTCTTCATTGAAAAAATGCCGGCTTACTCGAGCGGCGCCATGACACTTACGAAATGGTGCTGGACTAATGCGTCGATGACAGATTAACAAGTGTAAGAACAGTTCAGTATTATAGTCTACGGCTACGATTTCGACAAATATGTCATACACATAATGAATAATAATATGGTTTATGACTTTTATGAGCATTTTTGTTGAGTGTGTTAAAAAAATATCAGTCATAAATAGCTAATTTTTATAGCATCCAGGACATCTCAAACTGTGTAACTTTTATTTGAACTCCCATACACATTGCAGCACTGCAGGTCGAGTATAAATAAATCATCCTTGAGAACTACTGGATATTTGAGAGTAATGTACTTACCACCAGTGCCTGGTTTGTACCTACCATTGACCCCGAACTGAATGGAATCGAATGACACATAGTTTATAACAAAACGGTTTATTTTTCGAATACCTATTAGGCTATTACAATTCGTAAAATATTAAATTTCAAACACTTTTTGCACTTCTAAATGCTTTATAGTCACCACAATTTTATTTTCAAGTTCATTTGTTTTTTTTTTTATTATATTACTTCAATAACCTGTGGGTCTATTCTATACTTATCGAACACTAAAGTGATAAATAGTATCAAACTTAGGGTAGGTTTGTATCAAAATATTAGCACTTATTGTAACAATTACACGAAGTTGGTTTTTATTGTTGCAATAAGTGCGATATTTCAACAGCAGCAAGATAGGTGCTGTTAAAATATAGCACTTATTGCAACAATAAAAACCAACTTCGTGTAATTGTTACAATAAGTGCTAACATTTTGATACAAACCTACCCTAAGTATGATAATATTTATTACTTTATCACTTTAGCGGTCGATAAGTATAGAATAGACCCACTGGTACTAGAATAGGTAATCTCTTATTTTATTATAATGACATGATAGTAAGTAACTCGAGTTATTTTCGACTATAAATATAAGAAGAATTCTCCATAAAAAAAAATAGTAGTCATGAATCAAACCCTTTTGAATAGTGTTACGAAAAAAATAATTCTCAAGTGTCTGTCTCACACCAGCAGACGATGATTTGCCGCGCAGTGTATAAAAATTCAGTAGCGCGGGACCTGGTGTAGCGTAATACGACAATTTCTGCATTTATGCGGGAACGGGCATCTGATTGTTCGTGTCTTTTCTTTATAAATGGCTGATAACTAGGGTAAATAAATAATTTTTGTCTGTTTCACCTAATTCTATAACCAGAAAATAGTATTTAAAAATGTTAATCAATGATAAACAAAGAGACATATTGAATCGCGGACTCCTAGGTATATTTAAATGACACCTTGTTCAAATTATTTTCCGAAACTATTTACTCGCGGATAATATAATAGCAGATAGGCGAATGAATGCAATCTCCAAAAGCATTCCTTTTGTAAAAATATTTTGTAAATTCACTTTGATCAATGTAAATTTCGAATATTCTATTTAACAGTTTACGCACCAAATAGTTTTTCAATCATTAAAAAACAATATAACTTATTATATCGCAAACTCGTATCGTTACAAACACGTCAGTCAAATGTCTTCGACGCACATGCACTAAGAAGCGATAAGACACTATATACGCGGCAAATTTGAATTGGCCCGATGACTGATATTTTTTTATTCAAGACACGCTCCCGAAAAATATTTATTTAAATTAGATAGAACAAAAGTTTAGGCTATCCATTGACAGATGTCAAGAGAAGGATGATTTCTGAATAAATTAAATCAATGTTCGAATTATTCGCGCCTGGCCGAAAGGAGTACTAGGCAAACGAAAATCGAAATGACTTTAGTCAGCTGACGCGCGGATGACTCGCGCGTATAGGCTGACTAAAGTCAGTTGCCGCGTTAGAAAGGTTAAGACATTTTAAGTCCCGCTTACTATCTCGTCGAACTAAAAGCACTCTTTACAAGACACTTATAAAGCCAGTGCTCACCTACGCATCGGAAACCTGGACATTAACTCTGCGAAATGAACGAGCCCTGAACATCTTTGAAAGAAAAATTCTCCGCCGTATATATGGACCGATCAGGGATGGCACCAATTGGAGGAGAAGATATAATGCTGAGCTCTACAGGCTGTACGAAGATTGCAGCGCAGTTCAATCAATTAAGATTGGGAGACTGCAATGGTTAGGTCATGTGCACCGTATGAATGACAATGAACCGGCAAAGAGAGTGATGTCCAGCAATCCAATAGGACGTAGAAGAAGAGGGAGGCCAAAGATTCGCTGGTTAGATGGAGCTGCCAGTGACTGCCGTATTCTGGGGATACCAAATTGGAAAGCGGCCACACTGGATAGGGACAGGTGGAGGGAGCTGTTGGAGGAGGCCAGGACCCACACCGGGTTGTCGCGCCCCTGATGATGATGATGATGATAGAACAAATCGCCGCATATTAATTACTTGGCGTTACTATATTATATGTAGGCAGGTACTGCATGCCTATTATAATACCTTGATCACAATACATACTTAGGTAGGTAATGTCATTCTTTTCGTTTGTGATAATCATTTAACTCCATCTAACAGACAGTCTTCGCCACTGATTAGGTTTAGATTACAATATAAAATCAATGAAACTTACAAAATAATGTTAGATGTTTTAGCCTTTGATTTCAACACGTTGACTATGTCAGTAAAATTGTTATTATCGATCAGCGAGTTCCAATCTGTCGGAAGCTTTTGCACATTTTTCAACATTTGTTCATCGTTAATAAAATTATAAAATTCTGTGACATTTTTCAAGACATCTTTGATTTCGACAAACTGATCTTCAATATTCTTTCCAAGAGTGTCGGACACCACCATGGATGCCATTTCATTGATCATCTTGCTGGAATTGTAAACTCCAAAACTGTCAATGATGTCTGTGATGAAGTTTCTCCATTGCGAGTTGCATACCAGCGGTCGGATGACGGTCGCCTCGTCTTTCGATATTTTGAGGAATGTCTGAATGCGGTACTGGTCGCAGAATATTTGGCCGGGATTTTTTATCTTCCTCGTCAATGCCTGCAAAGAAGTTCACAATGTTTTTGAGTAAACAAGATTCAAACATTATTATATAATAATCAAAACCTGCGACTTTTCGTAAGCGGTTACTGAGATCCCCGGGGTTCCAGCGGCTAGCTCAGGTGTCCATCGAACCCCGGATTCACAAAGAAAAGGTACGATATATTTGAGGGTGGAATTAAATAAAACCACGTCTGTCTCGTGTAACTTGGTATTCCTTATATTTTACACTTTCTTTACATGTTTAGGTTTTTACAATTAGTTACGCAGGTCCGTATATGTCGGAAAGGGGACGCTTACTAACTTTTTTTTTTTTTAAACTTCACGTACCCACGCCATTAGTAAAAGGGACTAGTGATTGGCCAAATCTTGATCGCATGATCTTTGATTCGGCGAATCACGAGCCTGACCCTGGCGCCGGCGCGCGAGGATTTCACGCACAATGCGCGGCAAAATTGATTATATTTGATTACTTATATTTAGTCTTAAAATTATCGCTTTCATCCATCATCATTTATACTTTTTAAATTAAATTAAATTTATCTTAATTACACCTCCGCCCAATATGTGATTTTCACACACCGGACGAAGGCCCTTACTTATAAATAAAAAATACTTACGTGGTTGAGCAAGGAATCAGATTAGATGTTTTATGAAGCCGTTTCTAGAGGTCAGGGTTACGTTTCGACTTGAGCTACTAAATTATTATTTTACACCGGGAGAAGCCCGCCTGTAACAGGGGTGTATCATTACCTTATAACCCAGTGATGGCGAACCTATGGTACATGAGATGATTTTTCATGGCACGCATTTAAGGAGAAAAAAAGACCTATAATAATAATAAATGACTCTTCAAGAATAAGCATTACGTTTAATGTAAATATATAATTGTATAGGTCGATTCTTAGGCTTTATGGGTCACATATAATAATATTATCGCACTAACCTCATCAGGCGGCGTGGGTGGCTGTGCCGCGAACCTCTGATTTTATCCGATTTACAATGCTTGACGCCACCGTAGCGAGAGAATGCCTCATCTGATTTCATTTCTACCCACAAAAATGGCTACACCAAATAAGAAACAAAAACTTGGAGGAGCTAGTACCTAGTAGTAATTCTGGGGGACCGTTTCAAAATTGGTATACCGTAGTTTATGACATAATTGAAAAAGTGATAAAGATATATGAGTGCTATGTGCTAGGTATCATCATTTTTAATAGAATTCTTAACCATTTTCCTCCATGAAAAACTGCTAGCACGTCCATCTGGGCGAGTTTATACTGGCAAGTTTAGTAAGGTGCTGGGTGCTAGAAAACATTCGCTGGTACCAGTGGCGAATGATGGCATCATACAAATAAGTATGACTGACAAAGTGTAATGTGCACAATTTATGTTGGATCTCCACAGCCTACATCTACCCTTCGCCACTGGGTGGTAGAATGGTGTCAGATTCATATGGCAGTGCAGGCGATTCATTTAGGTGTTGGTATCGTTACTTTCAAATGACACTAACACCGTTCCAAAGTGATTTCGTCGTGGCCGCAATGTCAGAAAAATCTGTCCTTTTCCTACACAGATTGAAAGTGTAATATGGATAGAATGGACTAAATTACACACCTGAACTCTATCTCCATCGGCCAGCCCATCGATAATCTTGGAGACAATACTGGGACCGAGCTGCCGCACAATGTTCACTCCTTCGGGATTTCTTTTGCAGCAGTCGAACATAATTTGTTCCATGTGTAGGTTTGATTTGACAGTGCTATGTGCACCGATGAGCATCTTATTGATCAGGGTCAGATGGAAAAACAGACGGTTTTTGATTTGCTTCGGCAGTAAGTTCGCCACCACGCTCAGAATGGAATCTATACTGGAAATATTTAACAACGTCAAACGCAACTTAAAGGAGTAATAATATCAATGATCTCATATTATCTAACTACATATTATATTAATATTATACGCGCACAATGGAATGGCTAAAATAACAGTCTTTCGTTCCATATGCCACATATGAAAAATGGAAATAAAAAGTAGATAGATATGCAGAATGAAAAAATAAGACTGATTCGATTTGAATATTTTCAAATTAGGTACTGAGGTAGACAATGATTGGACCAAGGCGCTACTCTACCCACCTTTCAGCTCATAATTCCACCGCTGCTATGTGCCCACTTTACCTAGTCATAATGAATTGTTGCAAGTGCATTATTTTTGAGAAGTTTAATCTTGTAACTTCGAAATCTTTTGAGGTATTGAGATGAAAATTTACTAAAATGGTACTGACAATGTTGTCTATAAGCTGTGTAACTTTTATTAATATTGGTTTGGTACAGGGGTGACGAACCTTTACCTGTCGGAAGACCGCATTCATTTATCTTAAATCAAACAAGACTGCATTTAAGAAACATACGGCAAATCAACACTAAATATCCCATCGTTCCACTTGTTACGAAACTGCCGATGCCGTGTTGCATTTGCACGAATATAAAAATAAAAGGATTTATTTTGTAAAATTTGGATTCAGTCAAAAAGCCGGATTGCGGGTCGCGGGTGCAAATGAGGCATGTCAAACCAAATATAATTTGTCTTATAAATCCAACATGTGTCCATTTAATGTTCTGTTTACAGGTATCATCACCCCTGGTCTAGTAATTTTTTAATTATTTATAGTGGCACAAACAGATGGACAGAGAAAAATAAAAGTATTTTTTGTGCTTAGGTATCATGGAAATAGTCAAAACTACTTCGAAATCACAAAAACACTTTCAGTTTATTATTAGTATAGATATGATTTGACAGTAATATACATTATTATCAAATTAGTTACTTACACATCTACGGGTTTAACAGTAGACATAAAGCCGTCCGTTAAAGTTTCAACAGTCGTTTCCAACAGCTGTAACTGTTTCTGTAGAAATCTGGTACTCTCTGTCAAGTTTCTTCCACTGCTTTGGGATTTTTGCGGTAAAATTAACAAAGCGATTACATTCCCAACGGAATTGTCTTCATCAGTGCTATTATCATGATCATTATTCTGTCTAGGTCTGGTAATTCTCTTGTCAAGCGTCTTCTGCATTGAAGCCAACATGTTTCCTGACACCTCCACAAATGCCCGGATTGATTTGAATGTTTCACTTTCTCTGAACACCGAATCGAGGATATTTAAAAAGCGGTATACTCTGAAATGAGAACAAAAAATCAATGATTTCAAGCATTAGTATATCTAAAAAATCACTAATTGGTGGATTGGGTGAGTCTATATTTTATTACACAATTTTTCTTCAAACTAGCGTTGGTAGACAGCTCAATCAGATGATGATTAGGTCCTGAATCTGTGTGAACTTCTCCATATTATCTTCATGAAGTATGTTGTGTTCGAATTTTGTTAGCGCCTGAAGAAAATAGCCACTGAAGCAATAGTATAATATATCATTGCCACCCTTCATCGGTGCATTGAATTAAGATGAACGTTCTACCTACTAGAGGCATCTGGCGAAAAAATACAACTCTTGCAATTTGAGACAATATGGATTAGGTATAGTCACAATATGGAATCTCGATTCAATAATATACATAAAAAGGTTTTGAAGTAATGTTTTTTAAATGAAATATAAAACACATAAAAACTATCAATTATTTAAAATTATTTTTGACAGTATAGAATGAATTTAATACACTAAATTCAACAAATAATGATATATATAATTAATAATAAGATTAGTTTTTTAAATTATAAATTTATCTTTGACTTTTTCTGTTTGATGTTTTTAAATACTTACAATTAATTGCAATGCCTCAAGGTGCCAAGGCAGACACTTCGAAAACCTCTGACATACCTAACTATTTTAAAATTTACATTAGTGATGAAATAGCGAGAGACTCATGTCTGTGAACAAATACTATGTCAGAGTATCAAGATGAATTAAGCAAAAATCATCATTAGCTGGATTCGATCCACTGCTGGATGAATAGGTCCTTGTCTTTATGTATCAGTAATTATTTTTACTATTTATTTTTTATACTTACAAATCTAAACTGACGTAGGAGAAGTCTGACTGATGGGATGAATAACTCATTTGCAGCCATTTATGTATTTGTAATTCTTGGGGAATGTAATTTTCTACTGAAGTCATCCGCAAAACTGCGTTTGCCATCTCGCCTATGTTTGTAACTGTCGCATTTCCACTCAGCTTGTTTAAAACGTCACCGATCTATAACAAATCAACAGAGAAGCTTTATTTTTGTTACATCAGAAACAGGAATGTAATTTACCATGTTATTACATATCACTCAGTTGACATAAGGATAATCAAACTTATCTTAAGAGTGGTTTTATAAGGATTAGTTGAAACCCTTTCAGTCAAACGCATTACCAATGAGAGAAATTGCAGATATAAATTTGAAAAAAAGCTATATTTCAAGTTGTTTATGCGATTTTTGGTTACTTTGTTTGAATATTACATATTGTCGTTAATTTTCTACAAATACGTATCTCAATTTTTGTCAGATTTGAATTATTTGATGTAATGAATTCAGAATTTGAATACGCACATATTCCACTAACAAGTATCTCAAAATATACTTTATAACATAATAGATTTAAGCAATGACAAAAAAATACTACACAATACACATACTAATACAATAAAAGACTTTTATAAATATTATAAACTTGTATCTTGAGATACTTGTTTGTAAGTACACAGAATACTGAACTCCGATCAATGATTATACTGAAGTTCTTTCTCGCAAGTCAAGATACGTGTTCAGTGCATTAATATTGTGGAATGATTCACAGTAAAGTTACAACGCATTCTCCTATCTTCGACAATATGATCAAAGAAACATAAGATTTTTTTCGTGAAAATATATGTCATGAAAAACTATACTAAATGGATATTTCATAGAAGAAAATTTATTTCTGAATTAAAAACTGTGTTGAAAAGTTGTGTTTTTTGAGATACGTGGTTGTAGAAAAGACACGACGATATTAACCTTTCTATTACCATAGATTCTTTTTTTTATTATACGATTTATAATCCAATCAAATTTACATGAAAATCTCACCAGTTTAAAATATTTTCTTATATCAACCTCCATCAGTAAATAGTTTAGAATTTGCTGGAGTTTTTTCTCCTCAGTGTTACAGATAGCTCTGGCAACAAATTCAATGTGGGATTCGTTTGTGGATCTGAAGAATTTTTTGGCGGTTTCAACATCACATGACAATTTTTCGCCTGATGATATCCGTTCGACAATCTGAAACATATTGACATTTAATTGTTTTCAATAGAAAAGCACCTGTACCCGTGCATGGAATTACTGTCCGCAATAGTGCTTATTTTAAACTACCATGACAATAACTGTTTACACGTAAAAGTGCTGACTGTCTCTCCAATCTCATTCCTCAAGAGTAAGTGAGACGCAATGTTGTCATTTTATACTAGTATCTGACAGGTTGTATTGAAAATTGGTTAAGCTCAAAATGAGTATTAGGTTTTTTTACCGGCATGTTCGCAACTATCGCTCTACTGCGCAGGCGCAGATCGAAAATAATCTTTCTTTCGCGTTGAATTTGGAACCTTCCAAACTTGTTTGATTTATGAACGCAATCTTGCCAACTGCAGGATAATACATGTTTCCCCATACATTTTATTACTGTGCACAATAAATCTATGCACGTGTAAACGGGGTATAATACACATCCACATTGATTATAACATTACAGTATTTTATATAAGATACTAAATAAATAATATGCCTTTTGTAAACACACTATAATATGAGGCATCAAATAATAAAAACAGATAAGTTCACAATTTATTATTATAATATTAACGGCAAATTTACATTGTTGTTCGTCAAGCGTAACTCGTTGGTTTTAACGTTTGTTTATTTTTTCTATAGTATTCTATTTTCAAACTAGAACAATATGCATATTCTTATTAGTTAAATAACTGGTTCTATGCCTTCAGCGAGTTATCTCACTCTTATGAGGCCTCGATCGACAGGCCGCACATACAAATTTCGACTGTCGACTGATTTGCGTAATCAAAAAAATTAAACACACAGTGACATCTGTTTGAATGATTATTAAATACTAAGACATAAATTATCGATATTACAGCAATTGTAGTAAGAGCTTCGCTCTACATTCAACATGTGTCGTTAAAAATCTGCGGTCTACAGATACTGCCGTAGTAATATCGTGAGGCATAGAAAAGGTTAATCCCTTTTTGCAATTATTTCATGAAAAATAAAATTGGACATGTCAACATTTATTTATATCACTTGAAATAATCAGTTTCATCGGGGTTAAATATTTTTGTTTGTATGATTTTTTATCGCCCACGGTGGCCGCTCGGCATAAGCGTTGGACTATCACGCCGTGGGTCTCAGGTTCGAATCCTGGGTCTGGCAAGTACACGTCATATTGTTTTTCAATCTGTGTATGAGTCAGGGTATGGACCTAATAGGTTGAGCAAGTGGCTGACACCCATTTCTCGTAAAAAAACAAAATCTGTTAATACAAAACCTCTACTCTGTGGAGGCCCATATGATCCTATTAGGATCGGACATGGTCGGAAAAAAAAAAGAAGATTTTTAGGTGTTTTAGAACTTATTAGACAATTACATAATATCGTGTGAAATCGTTTTGTAAGAACATATTTTTTGTTAGATTTTCACCATGCATGTGACTTATATGACTACATTATGACAGAATTAGACAAGTAAATTGATAATTTGTCACTAGATGGTATTTGATGGTATCATTTTATTTTTATACTGCATAATAAAGTTATATAGGCAGAATCACTGGCATTGTAAATACAATACACTTTGATCAAATCAAACAAAGTTATTTTAAACATGATCAACAACAAATACCATCTATGGATACATTTTACAACATCGATTAATATTTTTTTTATAACTAGATGGTACAGGTTGATCACGGCCGATACGTTTTGGACACTATTGTGATAAGTACTAAACTAATCAAAATAATCGTCATACATAAAATAAAAGTAATGTAAATTTGCAATAAACTTAAAAATAAAATTCATTTTATTTCAATCCATTTGGTTCACCCCTGCTTGGATTGTCAGCACATAACGCGAGCCTAATACTACATGGTTCTAAGTGTTCATCCTTGACAAAACAAACCCAACAATGATGTAGTATTCTAAAATGCCTCATTGTTACTTTTGTTTCACCAAAAACAAACACTTAGAAGCTTGTAGTTCTCCACTCGCGATATTATATTGTTTGATATTATGCAACATCAGTCAAATAATCTGATTATGCACATACAAATGATAAAAATCATATCAATGATTTCTGGTATGTGGCACATGTCAAAATACGTACAAGACAAAAATAATATTAAAAATTGATTATGATATAATAAATTTGCACTCGCCGGGGTTACCAGAGATATATAAATATATTTTACAGATAATATTTATGGTTATAAGCTTACATTTTCAAAATTTATATTTGACGCAAAAATTGTGTCAAAAGGCTCCTTCGAAGAATTTAAATCTGAACTTAGTAAAGTTTTTGCTTTTTCTGGATCCTTAAAAATATCTGACACCTTTAATCCTTCTCCTGTAATAAAAGAAAAATAACTTTTGATGAATAAACTTCATATTGACTATACATAGGTATGTACAGTTATCTATCGATGGATAATTTTGGATAATTTTATTTAAATATTTTAATACTGATTTAAATAAACTTTTAAAAATATTTAACAGATGGCACTACATTACAAAAATCAGTTATAAAAATACAGAAGCAGTTTACAGAATGAGTCACTTTTTCAAGCAGGATAAACAAAATAAAATAAAGAAAAAAAAAAGTAGCAGGATGATGTGAGGTTAGGTTAGGTTATCAAAACACAAATTTTTAACTGACTGGATATTTTGAAATTAGTTAAAATAAAATTAACGACTGCGGGTTGTTCACAATAGGTACTGATTATTTTAAGTTATCATATCACAAACTTGCAATCCGATGCAGTAGCGGTTGGTCAATGACTGTTGTGAGAACAGTCAGGAGTCGTGCCGCACCCGGAACAGATTCTGCAATTGCCATAAAGCTCGAGTTCTCAAACAGCGGCTGCAACTGTTCTTGATATTGTTTTAACCTGGAAACAAAAACCAACACATATTCCATCTTAGCGGATAATACAATCATGTGCGTAAACCTCAAACATCATCAGGATGAGACCTGACTTTCACCAAAGTCTCTCTACCTATACCATGGCCTCCACATCTGGACACAGCCCCCCAGACAATGATCTTTAGCGCTCCCCCCCTTACCAATTGCTAAGCGTAATGTGATGCTCTGTATACCAGTTGGGAAACGCTGCTGTAAAGTCTACAACTGGTATACCGCGGAACCTTAGGAACCGTAATGTAACCAAAAATTTAATAATGCATAGTACACAGGTATTTATATGAAGTTTCTTAAATGATCCACCATTCCTTATTTTTTGAAGAGCTTTCTTAACAGATTTGTCTACGAGAAATGGTCCAAAAAAATCTAATTACAGAGCTACTCTAAGATGAGAATGAAAAGTGGCTTTCAAATAGTTTGCAACGCATCTGTGATTTAAAATTAAAATTAGAGACGCAACGTGCTAGTCGCCAAGCTACTAGTTGCAAACTAAAATACCGTTGCCATGGCAACAATGTTTAAGTTTGTCAAATATTGTTACTAATAGCACCTTAAACGTCGAAACAAATTTGAAAATGAGTGAACAACTTTCAAATTAAAATTCGTGGCAGAAGTTGAGAAATATCTCTTCTAGTTTGACAGTAGTTTGTGATTGCTATGAATAAAGACCATGTGCGAAACACGACTAGAATGACAAACTCATTATCATATTATATGAATATCTCCATGATTATTGATACCCTTTTCAAGCATAATTAACACATCACGGAGATGATGTCTATAAATGTCGTATTTTGTGAGATGTGATATGATAGGACGTCCATTGACGTCCTGTACTGTGGAATGGAATATGACATGACGTTCATAGAGGTCGTATTTAAGATTAAAACAATATGTTCCCTGCTACTGTCCTGTCACGGTGCGAACATATTTCCATTAAATAGTGTCGTATCTTAAGACTAAACTCATTTCTATATATCTAAATCGAAAACTTAAAAAAAAAAAAATTTTTGATATAATATATCATATCAGTAACATGCAGTGCTCGAAATGGAAAAGTTTACGAACCGGAGCGCTCGACAATTTTCTGAAGATATTTACGTAGTTATCAAATTGTATGTGTATTTTATAAAAATAAGTGTGTTAGATTTTCTAACCTCTAGCTCAGGCGGTCAAAATATTTTTTCCACGAGACAGAGTGATAACTTTATCGATTTCACGAGCCAGAACGGCGCTCCGGTCCATTTCGAGCGCTGGTAACATGTATTAGCTAACAGGTGTCCGCGAATGTGTTAAGAATGTTATGATATAAAAACTGATCTTAACTCAATTATTGATTATAATATGTCACTTGTACTCGTTTAATTCTTAGCATCTCAAATATTCATCATAACCATTAAGACTAAAATAGTAATTGACCTTTTAATAAATAGCGTCTGATGGAAATATAAGTATTTTGTATAATAATTTTAATATCAAGAAACAACTACTTACAATGTAATTTAATTCCAATTAACGGTTTTTTGCATAAAAATAATATGTTGGCTCAACGTTGACTTTTTTATTATCTGGTGTATTACTAAGTAGATATTATAAAATAATCACATCCTATTTTACTATTATTGAGGTGGAATGGACTTAATAGGTTTCAGATACAATGGAAATACAACACATCCAATTAGATACGATTTACTGAAAACCTTTGATACAACATAACTAGAGGAAATAATGTATATTGCATTATGACATACAGATTATAATCTACTTTTAGTCAGAGAAGCATCACAAGATTAAGTATCCTAGATTATTTTAATTGGTATCACTATATAAGTTAGAAACAACGTAGGTACAAATTATTAGATGTCTATTAAAAATTAATACAAACTATATTTTTCATAATATGGCAGATCAAAAAGATATAAACAAAAAAAATAATATACTATAAGATAGCAGAGTTACTCAATTAATTTTAACCAAATTGTATAACATAACGTAACCCAATGACATTATTAATGGACAACGCACTCAATACAGTAGCTAGCAAATAAATTCGCGCATAGCTTCATTCGCACATAGGTAGACGTCACACAATTTCCATTATGCGATATCACGCTTCGGGAATTTATAGCAAATATCACCTTTATTCTAATGGCGTTAGAACAGTGTTTCTAGCGTCAATGTTCATTTGAGCGAACCCGTTCGAACCGAACCATACGGCAGACCCGACAAAAAGTATCGGAAATTTATAGCAATATCACCTTTATTGTAATGGCGTATTGTAAACCTACCAAAATGAAAACTTCGGACCATAAGTATGACTATCAAAGTGTACACTTTTTTTAAATTACCCAACTTTACCACTTTCCAACGGGCCACTCTGCGCCACTGGTTAATAAATATGATCAATGGTTTGGTAATAAATGAGATAAATGAATTAATAGTTTCATTATCAAATGGTGACATTGACAATTTTATACTTTCATGAATTTATTATGTTTTAATAATAATTAGGCAAATGCTTGTCAAGTTGTCGTGATATTGGTAATATTGTGATTTCCTCTTCCTGTCCATAAAAGATTGTAACTTATTCTTTTGTTAGTCATGTTTTTGTTTATCGTGGAATATGATAATATTAGTTTATCTTCTAATTCGTGGAAAGCATTACAATGAAAATAACCAAGCAAATTTATAGTCCCTCAACAAGAAATCGGCAATAACAGGAAGTCGCTGTAGTCGCATATAGAAGAATTCTCAGTGTCGTACCTGTTATGGTGGCAACGCTTGCACGGCAGGTGTGTTTCAAGAATGTATCGGCTCTCTTTTGAGATGTCACTTCGCAATAAACCAAAAGTTTACTAATAATAATTCTAACATCACTCTGATCGTTATAGACATATTTTTATTATAAAAAGCTTCAAATTATATAAATTGATAGATCCATACACCATGGGAGCGTAAAATTAAATGATAAATTTGGAGGCGTTCCTCATTTGAAAACGGAAGTGCAATTAGCTGCACTGGAAGGAATTGTTAGTTCACGAAAACATGTAGACAAGAAGTTCTTGTTCGACAGTGGTAGTTGTCACAACTTTTATTGATAGTTATTTCCATACTAATATTACATCTGCGTGTGGCAGGGAAAGAAAAAATGTCAGATTTTTTCTAATTAACTATACTTACTCGTTTACACATGCCTGGATTTACTGCTGACAGTAAGTATTATCGCGGCCATAACAAAAAAATGCACATGTAAACAGGTATTATTGTGCAAATTGCAAGATTGCATGAATGGATTAAAAAAGTTCAGAATCTTCTGAATTTTCACGCGACAATTGGACCGTGAAATATCTGCACTTGTGCAGTAGAACAATAGTATCGAACTTGTCAGTAGAAAAACGAACTACACCTCGCAGAGACTCATTTTGATGTTAACCGATTTTCATGACTTGTCAAATAGTACCCATAAAATGACAACATCGCTTCTCACTTACTCTTGAAGTATGAGATTGTCGAGACAGTCAGCACATTTACGTGTAAACAGTTATTATTGCGATAGTTTAAAATACACACTACACTGAACTCCCCATTCATACGGTAAGTACGTTCCACGCGATACCGTGTTAAAATAAAAAACCAAAGTACCTAACAAAAATTATTAACTATGTTTTAACACATTCTGGCCAAATTGGTCTCCAACATGCATTCAGAGTTGATCGCTTTGCACTGTGTTATTTCGAAATCGTGTAAAAGGGGAGTTCAGTGTATTTATTGGTGCCAGTAAATCTATGCACGTGTACAAGCACTATAATGCATTGTCACCATCATAATAATTCACTGGTATCGTTATGATTGAACGAAATGAGTGCTGGCACTTGGATATACTGTCTAAGAGAAAGTAACCCGACCCTTAGACAAGGTTTCAGTATTATGTATATCAGGGTTTCCCAAACTATGTTCCGCGGAACACCAGTGTTCCGCCGAACCTGAATAGGTGTTCGGCGACAATTTGGAAAGGTTTTATACACTTTTGCTATATTTTCTAAAAACTAGTAAGGACGATTCTTGGGTTCAGAATCCTAAACCAGTAGGCCTAGTGACTATGAAAATCTTATTGATTTAATAAGTGACTCTGATTTGAAGATCAGCCTTTAAATGATTTCTGGGCGAGTTTGTCAGAAGAGTACCCCAATTTTTTAAAACAAGCTATTATTGTTTTCATGGCCCCCACAAGGGGGGACTAACAGGGCTTTAGCCTGGGGGCACGGGGTCTGGGTGCGCCCGGCGTGGCGGGTTGATCAGATAAGTAAGATAAACACACATCACAAATTTGCTTTAATAGTTAAAAAAGTTGCCTGCGGCGCTATTATACTTCGTGGCTATTAACATTTGTTAATTTTAAATTATATAATTGAATGATGTAATTTTTCATTATTGCGTATTGATACTCGACAACTCCACGATGAAAGTAGATGTATTAAAAATAGAAAAAAATATTTAATAATACACCGAATAATGGCCCTTAATTTGAGCTATAACAAAATTTGAAAAATGTTAATGTGATGTGTCACACTGCCTTTAACATTGGAGATAGGTAGAGGTCCCGCCAAAGATCTTAGCCTGAGGACCCGCTTCAGGATGTGGGGGCCATGATTGTTTTACTTCCGTTTTCTACTACCTATTTATCCAATGCGGGATTTTCTATTTATGATGCAACGAAGTCAAAGTGCAGGAACAGGCTTGAGGCCACACCAGATATTAGAATGCAACTTACCAATATTGTGCCTGATATCAAGAAGATATGCAATTCAAGGACTCAAAATTATCAGTCATTACCTAAGTGCTTTATTTATTCATATTTTTATGTTTATTATTATATTATAGTTGTATATTTAAAAATATGTAATTACTAAATAAATAACGTGTTTTAATAACATTTTTTTTTTAAATTTTAACTAGTAATCTACTAAACTAGTAAACTAGGAATCAATCTAATATAAAAAAAATAAGCTAAGTGTTCCGTTAAAATTTCTGGTTTTGCGAAGTGTTCCATTGCAGAAAAAGTTTGGGAAACCCTGATGTAACAGGGCTCTAGCTTGGGGGCCCGGGCAAAGGAAGGGCCCGGCGTGGCGGGTCGACCAGCTAAGAGAGATTAACACAAATCACAAATTTACTCTAATAATAAAAAAGTTGCCTGCGGGCGCTACTTTACTACAAGGCTATTGAATATTTTAAATATATGGTTGTGCTTTACAATTTGATGTGACATGATGATTAATATACTTAAATGATAATTTCCGTGTAGAATTTGGGAAACACTACTGTAGACCATCACACTGCCATTAACCTTAGCGATAGGTAGGTGGGCCCGCCAAAGATCCTGGCCTAGGGGCCCGCTTCAAGATGTGGGGGCCATGATGTATATGCTTAATAGAGAAAAAGGACGAGTCGTAGAAACAGAAGTTCACATACAAAGTTGTCCAAAGTTCAACCTTCTCTTGAAAGTTAGATAGTGATTTAAGACTTATTTATTCAGAAACTTAGTTTTTAAAAGTAAGCTTCTATGACAACTCTATTTACCAGTGGCGAAGACTCCATACTAGGCGATTATTTAAAGCCTACCTTCTTAAGAAAAATAATTTTTATTTTCATGTTGACGTATTTATATAATCACAAATAATAATATATTCAATATGCCCAAAGACATCTATCGTATAATTGTCATAATTTTACGATCTTTTCCCATATTTCAATAAGCACCATCTATGGCATCTCTCGAAAGTTTAAAAAAATAGAACACACCGCTTTTCGCTTCACATATTGTATAGGATTATTCTCGCGTGAATCGACGAGTTTTTTTCTCATTATTTCAAAATGTCTGGCGTCCCGCATACAAATGTACAAGCTGTTTCGTTAGCGCTTACGACGCGAGAGCACATTTATTCAAAATAATTAATAAGAAGACAATTTAAAAAATAATTTCTATGGGATTCAATCACATAAATATGTATTGATTGTTGTTAAAAATATAAAATAATTTATCTCGTGATTTTTATTTATTTATTAGTTCACTCATTAGACAATTTAGATATCTGATATTGTACCTACCTAAGTCTGTGTTTTAAATATAGAAGTATTCTAAAATGTCTAGTTTTACGAGTTAAATTATAAATTGTTATGGAACATAATAGATATACAACAACGGATATTTTCATAGATGGTAGGTAATATATTTTGAGCGTATGTTACGTTTATAAATGTTTAGGAAAATACATAAGTAATTCAAACTTTAAAAAATTGCTTATTTTTATGAATTAATTATAACAAACCAATTAAGCTTTTGAATTTTCTTCGTTTTAGCGTACCTATTCATCAGTAGTAATATTGGGTTATCTTCTTATTTGCCGCAAATATATCTGACAAGCATGGTTACTCCCACAGCCTACCTCTTTCAAAAAGTCACCCTTCGCCACTGCTATTTAGAAATTATAGAATTTAACAAAAAAAATATATCAAATGGTAAGCAGATGAGGGTCACCTGGCATTCGGATAATCGGGGATCCCCTGATAAGTGGTTCTATTGACGCAGTCATTGCTCACAGAGCAGATGAATGACTGTAGAAATGGACTCAGACCAGCACTCGGCAACGCTCTAGCTGGATATAAACCTAAAATCAAAATAAATACATATTATTTCATTTGTAAAAGCAGAAAGATTTTTATTAAAATTCCTGTTAAGGGGATCTTTTTACTTAATATCCTCACATAAATTGAGAGTGATTTTTATTGTTTTTTTTTGTAGAAATTGTGTATAGTATATTTCCTCCGATCATGTCCGATTCTAATAAGGTCATATTATGGGCCTCCACAGGGTGGAGGTTGTATACAGATTTTGTTTTTACGAGAAATGGATGTCAGCCACTTGCTCAACCTATTAGCTCCATACTCTGACTCATTCACAAATTGAAAAACAATGTGTACTTGCCAGACCCAGGATTCAAACCTGGGACCCATGACACTATAGGCCAACGTCTAAACGCCTTTTGTAAATTAGCTTAATGTCAGATAAGTAAGCATTTGGTTTTTGGGTTGTCAACATGACGTGTCCTTCGAAGAAGAAGGAATAACACATGGCGATAACCTAAAAACCAAATACGAAAACAATCAACTGTGAAGTAAGTGCTACTGTGAAGTGACTGTGACTACTGTGAAGTAAGTACTTTTATAAAAAAAAATTGGGATATAATATTTTCATTTGTATAAAAAGGTTTGCCAAGGCTGGCTTATATTATCATGCTTCGCCTCTCCAAAGAGAGATAAAATGCTTCCTGTTGACATAACAGATTGCATGTAAAATTGGAAGGAGTGGATTCCTTTGAGCTTGTCTTTTTTCCCTCATCCAATGACTATAATCTCGTAGTCCAATGCGTAAGGCACTGGATAGTCCATATGGGGTCTCCGGGTTTGATTCTCGATAAAATCACAATACACTAATACACATATATGATTTTTTCAGTCTTTGTATTTCTGTGATTGTTCAACTACTATTACACTACTGTTATTGGCAGTCCACGGACTGCTGTATTTTTAAAAAGAAACAATGTTAATAATTAATTTTCGATTTCGTATGAATTTCATAGAATTAATTTGTATTGTTAATTTTATTTACTGGTAACCCTTGATGGAAGGCCATTCCAATTGAGTAAATACATATTAAGTTTTTTTTCATACTTCTACCTACATAATATCTGTACCTCAGAGGCAAATGCCAAATACCCAATTGTTCAGGAGAGCCAAAAAACTATTTTTATTTTAAAGGAATACTCATAACTTCTAAGAAAACATACATAGAATGATCATTATTTTTTTTATTCTAATTCAATTAAAGTACTTCTGGAATATGTAAGAAAGGAATAAATATAATATCTAAAAAAAAAAAAAACGTAGTGTGGATTTGCATCCTTCTGCCTCTAAATATATTTTGTTAATGTGGATTTGTATCTTATTTACCTAGCCAAAATAAAACAATAAAATTTATAAGTTAAAAAAATTTATAGATTAACAAAGCAAAACACATTTAAAAAAAAAAAAATTATTATGTCATCATCATCATCACCAGCCTGAATCTATTCACTGCTGGATGAAGGCCTCGCTAATCTCCAAGCTGATTCCACTTCTCTCGTTCCTGTGCGTTGCGTTTCCAAGTTTTTCCGCAGAACTTTATCATTTCATCGATCCAGCGGCTTCTAGGTCTACCTTGCGGACGTTTTGTTCCTCTTGGATACCACAGGATGACTAAATTTGTCCAACGATTGTCCTTTCTTCGAGCTATGTGTCCAACCCATTTCCATTTGAGGTTTTTAGCAAACTGTATCACATCATTAATCCTTGTCTGTTCCCTTATCCACTCATTACTCTTTTGCGTTATGCCCAGCATGCACTTTTCCATACCACGTTGTGCTACCCTAAGTTTCTGGATCTCTCTTTTACATAGCGTCAATGTTTCACACGCATGTGATTACGGAAAGTACACACTGGTTGAACACTTTGCACTTTAGGCACAGTGGGAGGTCATTTTTGAAGAAATTATTCAGGCAGCCAAAATCACTCCAGCTTAGCTTTACTCTGCGAACAATTTCATCAAATATACATCCATATATAGATACTTGCTGTGCCAGATAGATGTAGTTTTTCACCTGTTCGAGCTGGATGCCATTGATGAGGATCTCTTTTTGGCCCGCAAAGCAGTTGAATATGACTTTCTTCTTTGATACATTTATTTTCAAGCCTGCTTTGTTGCTTACTCCAGCGAGTTCCTGCATTCTGCTTTGGAGGTCTTCTGAGTCTTGCAAACTACTATTTATTGTCATAGCCAAAGCGCAGATGACTCACGTATTCTCTATTTATGGGGACCCTGTCATTCCAGACAAGTTGCCTAAATAAGTCTTCAAGTGTAGCTGTAAATAGTTTAGGTGAGATTGTATCACCTTGTCGGACTCCTTTGCTGATAGGAAATGCGCGATGGTTTATCAAGATGTTGTTGCGCTACTGTATATATTATTGAACATATTTGAATAGCGCCCGGGGATTCCTTGATTTCTGAGTGCATCGAGTATTGAAAATTTCGTTCGGTTATACCGGAGGCAGCGGAAAACGCATTTTGAAAATAGCCGATAAACTGGATTATTTGTTAGGTTAACCTAACCAAACCTAACCTAACCTAACCGAACCTAAACTAACCCAAACTAACAAATAATCCAGTTTATCGGCTATTTTCAAAATGCGTTTTCCGCTGCCTCCGGTATAACCGAACAGTACCAAATTCCTGTTACCGCTCTGATTACTCTGATGACTTGGATATGGTCCATAGTGCTGTATCCTCCTCTAAAGCTCGTTCTCCTGGCTGGTTCTCGTCTAGTACATATGGATAGTGGATTATTGGATTTGCATCCTTTTGCTTCTAAGGTAGGTATGGCATTTGCATCTTTATGCTATGCATATCTTGGACTAGGACTTCCATCTCTCTGCCTCTAATAAATAAAGCCTTTAGCATGACGATTCTTAAAAAAACTCATTTTCCCCAAAAATGGAGTTGCATCCGTCTGCCTCTGAGGTACAAATATTAACACAGTGTTTCCCAAAGTGTGGTATGTGTACCCCCTGGGGTACGGGAAGAGTTTGATGGGGGGGGGGTATGCGCTGCGCCAGGTGCAACAAGCATTAATACGACATCAATAAAACATCCATGCTAGAAGGTTTATCGCATGCGGAAGAAGAGCAGTTGTTGGAATCAGCTTCTGACGGATTCATGAAAAATAAATATAAGGAGTGTACCTACTTTAACATCATTCTGGTTGCAAATGCAACATTTGTATCCAGTTTTAACAGAGAAAGTCCTTAAATACATCTTGCCTTTTCCAACTTCATATCTATGTGAAGTTGCTTTTTCAGCATTTGTAGACATTAGGTCAAAAAAGGGAGCCTGCTTTTGGTTGTGGAACCGCATTTCAGATTAAAATTAACAACCAGGGAACCAAATTATGATGATCTGTCTCAACATAAACAATTTCATTCTCCTCATTGATTATAATGAATGTTATTTATAATATAACTTTTATTAATATTTTATTATGAATGAATTTTATTTTTCGTTTATTATTATTTTGTATAAGTACCTACTAAAAAAGGTAAAAATAAATATATTTTGATTTTGTACTGAGTGTTACGAAAATTATAGAAACACGGATGTCGAAAGTTTGGGAAACACTGTAATTAAACTGTTGATATTGAATGCTTATATTAATTCATATTAATGAAAAAATTATATAAACATTCGTAGTGTGTTTTCGTCATAAAATTCTAATTCATACTATGTAATAAATAAATACCTAATACTATTATGAAGGTCGATTAAAAAATTGCTGCAAAACATTTCACAAAGAATCCATGAAGTAAAAAATCACCCGTGCTACTTAAATTAAAATACGTGAAGTTTTTGTGCAACTTACATGTTGGTTTTGGCTCTGCATAAATATTTTTTCTGACTATAACGAGACTGAGCAGAGTTGCTGTGGCCCATACAATTCCACCTATAGTCACCTGTAAAAAAAGCAAAACAATAATTCAATTTGTAAGCCTTGAAATAAAATTAGGAATTACATTTTACATCACATTATGGCTATTTGGTAATTAATAATGCAATGATGAATATGATTTATGTACAGTTGCATAGCTGAAATATAAACTAAGTAACATTATTACCGCTTTCATACTGCAGTCTGCAATTTAGAAGAGATCTTTATTTAGCTACGTATTTTTTTCGACTTATACGAGGTATAAAATATGAGAACTCTGCCATTCTAGGCAGTGTTGACCGGGTCTAGGACGATTTGGCACCGCGAACTGGCCTCCGCCGATTGGCCTCCGGTAATTGGTCGCCGGTACAATCGGACGCCGGCCCAATTGGACGCCGACCCAATTGGCCTCCGGGAGGATTGGACGCCGCACAGTTGAATTAAATGCGCAAAGGAATAGACGTACGTTACGATTTGTTGGAGTAAATAAGCAAGTCAGTTTAATATGCTTCTATCTTCTCAGTAGTTGTACCTTATACATTTCGCGCTTGACACATTTTTAATATAGATTGAGAAAAATTATTATGCCTTATGATGTTTATTAAAAGAAAATAATTCTTCCCTCGCTAAAACTTAAAGATGTGCATAATCAATTAATTTATTGTCTATACATGGGTACTTATTTATATTTACAACAAATATTAAAAATAATGTTAGATGTTAGAATGAAAATTACATTATATTTCAGCGTTTTATCGACTTAATATTATAATAAAGCTTAAACATGTATATTATTATGGATAAATGCGTATTTTAAGATAGTATGAAATTACAAACAAAATATTAAGTAAGTTATCTGCTAAGTATAAATGTTTCAGTAGTTTGATTGATAAACTACTTAGGTACTGGGTGCCGGACGAAATCCCGAAGGCCGAAATCCCGAATGCTGAAATCCCGAATGGCCGAAATCCCGAAAGCCGAAATCCCGAATATCGAAATCCCGAACGCTGAAATCCCGAATGGCCGGAATCCCGAAGGCCGAAATCCCGAAAAATAAAAAAAATACAAACATCAATAATTGCGCAATTTTTGCAAGTGACACAAAACCCATTTTTTGTGGAAATATAAAAAAATGTTAAATACAAACATCAGTAATTGCGCAATCGCGAATTGCGCAATTTTTGTAAGATGCACAAAATCCATTCGTTCTACAAAATAGTCTCTTGTGGAAAAAATTGCACAATCGGAAAAACCCATTTTCCGCAAAAATGGGATTTGTCTCTCTTACAAAAATTGCGCTCACGATTATTTTTTTTTCTTTTTTTTTCTAGATGCCTTTATGGATACCTCGCATTTACTATCGAGGTTTCTTAAGGACTTTGGCACGCAAACTACTCTACTTGATGCTAGTCAAATGAAAATTGTGCCGGCTGAGAGAATATGCCTTATTGAAAACTGTTCTTCTACCCGCATCGGGTATTGCTAATTTGAATTCGGCCAGGGCCTATGAAACCACCTTGCAAAAACCCTGGAAAATTCTTAGTAGCGCAAGGCGGAGGTGATTCTGATGAATATTTTGTCGTATTCATTGGGAACTGAGGACTGCGATTTGTAGTCGAGTTTTTTCCCGTGGTAAAAGAAATGTCGCATAGGACTGATATTCTAAGTATATACTTATCCTATCTTATATTATGATTGCATTCACTGGATCTGAAAGGCATGAATCATCTTTACATGTCACCATTTATTATTTTTATTCTTTTTATTACATCAATACAGAAATTAAAAAGTGCATCTCTTCCAGCCTCGTTTGCCATGGTCCCCGGAAGGTCTCGAATGTCCGCATCTGCCATCTGTAATAAAAAGTTCAGGTTGTGCCGCTCCTTGCTAAAGATTTGACAATCTAGGAGTAAATGTAAGACGTCCTGGTCGCTTCCGTCGTCGCATGGACACTTTCCATCAGATGTTATTTTAAACCGGTGCAGGTATGCTCGCATGACTCCGTGACCTGTAAGAATCTGAGTCATCTCAAAACACAGCCCCTTATGCACCCTGACGTCTCGTGCTGCTAAAATTGAAGGTAAAAACTTTCGGGTCAACTCCCCTGTCGATGAGTTTATGTATCGTGAGTTCCATTCGTTTTTCACCATATCTGAAATTGTAATTTTCGCGTAGCTCAGAGGAAATTTGGAGTCTTGGGTTCAGAGGCACCATGCCGAGCCAATTTGTCAGCTCTTTCATTTCCTTCTATCCCGGTGTGTCCCCTTATCCACTTGAAGTGCACCTCCGGGTGGCGCCGTCTCAGTAGAGCCGACTCGCTGTGAATAGAAAAGACAATCGGATTAGTAGACAAGGGATCTCCAATTGCTTGGATTGAGCTTTTGGAGTCCGAATAAATACAAATACTATGGTTTTCGGTGAGCTTTCGCTGGATTGGATCTGAGCCTGCCCACTCCAGAGCGCATTGGATGGCATAGAGTTCGGCCTGCATTACCGTACAATAGCTGGCAAGGCGGTACTTACGAGCCGCTATCTCACCGCCATTAATGTATGCCACAAACCCTGCACCAGTACCGCCATCAATTTTGCTCCCATCCGTGAAAATCGGCATGTTATTGCATTCGTTGCTTTCCAACGTTGCAGGATAAGAAACCACTTCAGAAAATAGTCTAGCCGGGTGTGGCAGCCTTCTATAGTCCACCGGTTTTTCGAAAAGCCTGTCGTCAGGCAGAAAACCTGTGAGGCCCTCCTCGCCCTTCTTAGCTCTGTAAATGAGAGCGATTTGTTTTAAACGTAAATCTAGAGGCATAAGTCCTGCTAGAGCTTGCGTTGAATTGGAGCTTACCGAATTGCGCAATTATTAATGTTTGTATTTTAGATTTTTTTATATTTCCACAAAAAATGGGTTTTTATCTCTCTTGCAAAAATTGCGCAATTATTGATGTTTGTATTTTTTTATTTTTCGGGATTTCAGCATTCGGGATTTCGTCCAGCACCCAGTACCTAAGTAGTTTATCAATCAAACTACTGAAACATCTATACTTAGCAGATAACTTACTTAATATTTTGTTTGTAATTTCATACTATCTTAAAATACGCATTTATGCATAAAAATATACATGTTTAAGCTTTATTATAATATTAAGTCGATAAAACGCTGAAATATAATGTAATTTTCATTCTAACATCTAACATTATTTTTAATATTTGTTGTAAATATAAATAAGTACCCATGTATAGACAATAAATTAATTGATTATGCACATCTTTAAGTTTTAGCGAGGGAAGAATTATTTTCTTTTAATAAACATCATAAGGCATAATAATTTTTCTCAATCTATATTAAAAATGTGTCAAGCGCGAAATGTATAAGGTACAACTACTGAGAAGATAGAAGCATATTAAACTGACTTGCTTATTTACTCCAACAAATCGTAACGTACGTCTATTCCTTTGCGCATTTAATTCAACTGTGCGGCGTCCAATCCTCCCGGAGGCCAATTGGGTCGGCGTCGAATTGGGTCGGCGTCCAATTGGGCCGGCGTCCGATTGTACCAGCGGCCAATTACCGGAGGCCAATCGGCGGAGGCCAGTTCGCGGTGCCAAATCGTCCCATTCCCGTGTTGACCTGGGTGTCCCTGATTTGATGATTTATCCAACTGGCTTTCTCTTAGGTATGCTTACATACTGTAGTTTAAATGTTAGAAGATATCAATATTTGGCCACGTATTTTATTCGACTTCTACGTGGTGTAAATGAGAACTCTGATAACTAGCTTAGAAATAGGGAGCATCAGTTGTTTATTCTAACCAAGGTGCAGAACCGACCTGCCACTGGTAATGCCAATAATTGGCAATTATTGGGAGGGCGATAACTATGTTCAACCAAATTGCTTCGGGTGTTGATATATTCCACTTGCGTGAGGTGAGTTTAGGTGGACGGTATTTTATTTTAAAATAGCGTCTCCTTAGAAAACTCGGTGTACTTCTTTGAACTTATATAAAAAATGTAAAATTGTATTTTCACTGCTTTTTTGTATGTTCATTTTATTCTCTGTTTTATATTATGTTCTCTTTTTATATTTTTATTTTTATCGTTTTTATTACTTTTATTCTTTATAATGATGTTTCATGTCATGTTGTGAAGGTCTTAAACTTATAATTTGTAATGTCCACAATATGTTAAAAAATAAATTGAAATTGAAAAATTATAATTTATAAAATAATTAGTTATCACTCGGCATTCACATTCACCACATGAGTGGCTTATTTTTTTTTTACACCATACTACATTTTATATGTGATTAATCGTAATCTTCGTTCTGATAAAGGCTGATCTTTGCTTTTTTTCTGATGTTGTTACGATTGCGTAAGGCAGCAAAAAGTGGTTATTTATTATCCGGTGATTCCCCTGTGACCAGTGGGTCTCCAGAATAGCATTTTCTGGTAGAAACGTCAAACTAAATGTTTCTTGATTTATTTACTATATTTCTCAAATTCATATCACGGATGTTGCCAGAATCGTACATATTATGTGGAATTATTAATTTATGTAAAACTATTTACAAATCTAAACGATTTTCATTTATAAATTTTCATAGAACCTTTAGTGTTTAGTATGAGATTGCTGTTTCTGATAGTAAAGACTTAAGGGGCCGCTGAAGAGCTCGACATTCAAATATAATTCAGTATGAAAAGGACCTCGGCGTCGTAACTACGTTAATTTAAATCGATCTTTTCGCAAAAATCACTAATCATCGGAGATTTTATTTCAAGAAACATTATTATTATTACTGATATTGTCTGCCGCGCGGAGCATTATTATTATTTTATGAACACCTGCGAGATGAAGCCGATCAGAAAACAGGGCTGTCAAAATAATATTAAGCATTAATATTTTTAAAATGTTAATTTCATCATAGTTTTTAATCAAACCTGTGCAAGTACGTACTGATAACTTGGGTGGATTTTGTAGCAAACATACTATTGATATAATATATACGGGTATATTAGTATTATAACCCAATTCAAATTGAGCATAGGTTGATACTCAAATACTATTATAGTATGTTTATGATTTCGAGAAAATAATACGATGGTATAATTAATCCATATCAATTATTTGAAAACATTACATTCGCACTTTGCAAAGATAACATCAAAATGTGTATATACTTATCTAAATGACGAATGACATGCATGAGTGAGCACGGCTGAAAGCTTGGAAATGTGTTTTTTTCTATTTCAAAATCTTTTAATTGTGTATTATTTTATAACAAATTCAATGCCAACTTCATATAACTACGAATTTCTACGAATAAAAAAAGACAGGAAGGAAGATGTGTACAAATCACGGCAATCAGAAAGGCCGGCAAATATGGCCGACAATGCGTGATACACAAACATAAAATACACAAAATTACAAACCCATTCGAAGTTTGCCGCACACGTACAGACCACGTGATATTTGTTTACGCAAAATCGTCGCTTTTCAAAATGGCGAATTTGATTGCCAGATTTTACTGCGATGAATCAGTATGTTCCTTCTTGTCTTTTTTTATTCGTAGGTTTGTTTACTATGTACACCGAGAAATTTCCATTTATAAAATCGGAAACGAATTTTAAAGAAGAGTTTTGGAATAGGTATAATGCAACCAAAACTGGAAAAAATTCTATCATGGGTGTTGACTTCCTGAATTAGTTAACCCCAGGTCCATGCCACTACGTGAACCACAGTGGATATTAAGCCATTTCCACACTGGCAACAAGTTGCTGGCAACCTCATTAAATTTTACGATACTTACCATAATTGCTTAAGAAATTTTACGATAATCATCATAATTATCGTAAAATCTAACGAGGTTGCCAGCAAATTAACTTGTTGCCAGTGTGGACCCGGCATTAGATGCACAAAACTTAAATAATACATATTATAAATAAAAATTTAAAATTATAATTATTTATGATTTATGTCTTCGATAGCCCTGATGAAATAAATGTGAAATATTAGTCTGATCAGCCATAGAGCAAATTTATTGACACAAACAACTTTCACACGACCTTTTTATATTAACTAGTAGACCAGATATTATGGACCACATGTTAAAAAATCATATTTTCAATTCTCAAGGCTAATTCTGTAGAACGTCCTCTTTGAATGGGTAGCGAGATTAAAAATAGTAAAGTAAATCATGGTGTATGGCATTTCCGCTTCATAAATCTAATTAGTCAGTCAAATATGAAACTGTCGTAAAACGTATGAGATCATGGTGGAATCACTTTGTTAAAAAAGTGAAGCATTGTTTTTTTCCAATCTTTCTCATTTTTATTAATTTATGTGAAAAAATCAAATGAATTGACAACACATGGGTAATAAATCAAACTTTATTCAAACTCAGTTTATTTCTAATGTAGTTATATGTTATTAAAAGTATTTTTTCTGCAATATTTTCGTTTTTATTTTATTTTCCATAAAAATTGATAAAAAATATCAATCCCGAAAGTTTTGGGATTATGTTTACCAATCCCGGGATTCATAGGTATCGAAAATAGTTCGGGATCCCGGGATTTTAATCCCTAGTTGGCATAATGCAGTACTTACCTATATTTAAATAAATTATTACATTTCAATAAAAATTAAAAAGTGGTATAAATAATACTGCAACACAGCGCGTCGCGGTACCGCCTAAATGCCGTAAATAATACCTACGGTAATGCGTAAAGGCTCAGCTTAATTTTGATAAATAGGTACAAATTATTTTCTCAGTTACTAAAAAATTATACTTCCATATTATTATTTCGTAATTTGATTTTTTTTCGAATTCGTACATCGTATGAAGCTTCTCTTTTATTGGTGATGTGGTGATCCTGATCACTGTTTTTCCAAAAGCATGAATAGTGCCGATAAATCTCAATAAACTCTGTCAATAAGTCATTTACACGAGAATTTAACTGGCAACTCTAAAATCGGATACGATAACTTTACTGATGGAAAACCCATCCTGCCTCGTATTTTTAACGTTTCAGTCGGCTGCTTTAATTTTGCATTTTACACATCAGTTTGATCGCGGTACCTACTGCAGACGGTTATAACTGCTGTTTTTTCACTTTTTTAGTTTACTTCCATAATGTGTTGCAAATTGTACATTCTTTGATGTGGCTAAATATTAGAGCTGCAACTTTATTGGTCACAACGTTACGTTAAATGATATTTGCATCTGACCAACTATGAAAAAAGTTGATATGGCAAAAAGATAATAACATGTCTGCTTAAAATGCAAGATAAATAAAACCTCAATCTTTATAAAAGAAATGATTTGAGGTTTGTGTTGAGATATTAATTCCGCTTATAAAATACTAAAATTATTTATTAATTATTAATACCTACTATAATTATAATTAATAATATTAAAATACTTAAAAATATCTTATAAACTAACTCTTGTCAGACTGATTTCAAAACTTTGTTTTTGCTATCCTGTAAACTTGTGTAAACAACATTTATAACCGTTTGCCATCACAGTACATACACTGAATTACTGTTGGAATATTATTTTATATAGGTAGGTACTATACTACTATAGCCTCACTTATTATTCACTCATCTGCCATACATTTGTGTTGAAGCGACTCACGTCGTTCATGACAATCGCGATATCTGGCCTAGTCCCTTCTAGCAAGGTACCGATAGTTTCTTGGCAGCTACCGAACTTTTCCAAAAAATATTGTTTAGGGTCACTTGGAGTTTTCACTGGGCTACAGTTTTGCAATCCAAATTTATTCAATATATCTTTGATATAATCTGACTGGTCTATTGAGATTAAACTAACACCGTACATAATGCTGAGACTGATACAATGTTTTACAGTGCCCATAACTTTTATTTCGAAAGCTCTACTTTAATGCTGTTTTCAGATTGTCTCCCAAAACTGGACTTTTCCAGAAAATCAATAAATCATAAATCGAACGTGGAATCTTCCGCGCGGTAAGTGCAGGGGTCAACTAACTCGAGGTTTTTTTTAAGTTAAGTTAAGGTCTTCTCAAGGTTCAAATTCCACTGTCGACCACTTTGGTTTAAGCCATATAAGTATATGGGCTTTTCAAGATTGCAAACTGTTCCGCTCTCATCGCCAAAACCTTCCAATTGGTCCACGTAGATCTCTTCTGCGAGGTCACCTTAAAGATAAGCCGAAACAACATCCATTTGATCAATGTTTAGAATTAGTTTAGCCGCCATCGAAATTCAAAAAACTTACAACCGAGGAACATGTTTCAGTATAGTCAATTCCATATTTCTATGCTTTCGAGGTGGCACAGCTTTAGTCAAATTGTCTGCCACGATGGTTTGCGTAGGACATATTATTTAATAATTATTAAGTTGCTTTCAAGTTCATCTGTAATGGAATGATGGCGCATATCAATATGTTTTTAACGAGCTCGAAACAGATCAGTCACTTAGTTTTATTGCGCTTTGATTGTCAGACGCGATATTAATAGGTTTATTTTGTAGCTCATGGTCAAAATATTTGCCTAATTGCTTAAGCTACATTACTTCTAGTACAACCGAAGAGAGTGCCGAGTATTCTGCTTCCGTGATGGATAATGTGACAGCAGGTTATCGTCGACTTCTCCATGAGTCTCGCTGTGTTGCTTCAGACATAATTCACAGTGGAAAGGATTTTCACCAGAATGGGTCCTCATGTGCACCTTAAGGACCCATTTATTTTGACAAATAAGGTTACAGTTCATCTAATTCCTCCCTCTTTATGATTTTCTTCCTCAACTTTTTAACTTTCAAGTTAACTCGTTGATCGGTTGAAGTGAAACTATTTTAATATCTTGTTCGCAACTGTTATATAGCCTATCGCTATATATTTCTAACACACTATTATAATATAGTATCTTTCCGAATATTATCATCACCACTGTTAATTTTACGTGACGCAAAATTTGAATGCGAGTTTTTTTGTAATTAGAGAATTTGTGTTTGAAATTGTTTTTGAATTGTTTCTCTTCCTTTATGGACATATTGTATTGTAATGATTTGACATCATCAGCACATTCCGAATTATCTGTATTATAGGGTGACAGTATGCCGTCATGAGCCAGAGAATTATTATTGTTATCGTAATACTCTTATTTCACAGCTCCTCCAAATGACGATGTTTCGATTGGACCACACAGGTCTGAATGAATTAAGTCCAGAGAAGAGAAGATTGTTTCAAACAGTGCACGCAAAACTTAACTACCTATTCACTTTTTCTAATCATGCGTATCCTGGGTCCATAACCTGTTAGGATTAATGCGGATGATCAGGAGAAAACAGTTTGTAGTGGTTAGCAGTGGGGGTAGGCAGATTGAGTGTTGCTTGGGGGCAGCAGTTACTCGAAGGGCGGCAAATCGAGGAGAATTATTATGTATACATAGAAATAGGTTGGTACCTAACTTAGTAATAACGGAAATATCTTTCCATTAAAAAATTCAGTTCACTGGTTGGAAACAAAATGCACTAATTAACATAATAGGTTTAACAGGACTTTATTTTTTTTTTGTCGGGCTCGTGATATCTAGTTTACTTCCGTTATCCTTGGACGTCACGTCCTTGATGACCAGCAATGGCACGTGCAGATTTACAAATTATACTTGAATTATAGGTAGGTACATACTTACCTAATTAATTTATCCAAATATTTTTGCCAGTCACTCACGAGTTTTGGAAGTTGTCAGGTATAGTATTTTTAAATGTATTTGAAACCGTGTACTCGCATTATTGTCCATTTAAGTAGAGAATGATGGCATTTCAATTAGATTTACTGGTATATATTTTGTTAGTAATGTATCTATACAACACCTTTCTCAGATATTTGAGTCATGAAAGGATGATAAAAAATACTTAAGAATAAAAAATAGGGCGGCATTCTGCGCTGCCAAAAATTATAAAGCATGGAAGCACATCGAATGAGCTAAGTGGACCCTATTTTATTAATTTATAAAACTACGCCCACCCATGATACTCATCGCATGTACGTGGAATATATCAACATCCGAAGCGAGTTGGTTGAACAGAGTTATTGTTCTCCCAATTGGCTTCACCAATGGCAGGTTCGTTCTGCACCTTAGGAGATCAAACAACTGATGATCCCGATTGCTAACATACTGTCGAACAACATCTTCTTGGCTACGTGTTAAACTAACAAGCTCCTCCCAATTTAACCGTCCTTCCATTATAAACTAACAAGCTCCTCCCATTTAGTCGACGGCAGCGCCTTCCGGCTTGTGCCTAAATCTTCTTGTTGAACAGTAGTTATCAGGGACACACAAGTCAATAATACCAAAAATGGCAGAGTTCTCATTTACACCAGTATAAGTCGATAAAAATACGTGGCCAAATATTGATATCTTCTAGCATTTTTAAACTACAGTATGTATGCATACCCAAGAGAAAGCCAGTTGGATAAAGCCACGTATAGCTCGACTGAAATGGAGACTGATCAGACACCAGAACTGATCGTTTAACATATAAAATATGTATTTTTTAAATTAAAAATCTTAAAAAAATCGGTTTACATAGAGCTTTTATACGAGCCGATTGGTGTAAAGCTTAAAACAGAGAAAACTGCTATTCCGTGGTGCAAATTGTAACATATGATCAATAAATTGAATGATATTTCTTATAATTTTTACCGGTTTTCTTTTCCTGAGTAAGTAGTCTTTCCAAAGTAGCAGCCGCAACTGCGTGGCACCGTGCGCCATGTCTGATTCATCCACCTATCCTGAAACAAAAAAAATATCAGGTTAATAATCCATAATATGAAAATAAATATAGTTCGTCAAAATAATTTAAATACGAGAATTTGCTTAAAATTACGAATATCTCAAATAAGTAGTTATTCATTACGGTGTGGAGGATTAGTACAAATAATTACAAAAATGAGTTAGTAGCAGTTTACACATCACCTCATACATAATTCTTATTTACAAGTGAAACGGGATTTAAATTTACAACTGGTTTGTATTAACATTAATCATTTTGTTTTCAACATTCGAATACATATTTTATATCCCATGGACATGGTGTACAATAATCTCGTTGTTATTTTTATAGAAACTGTAGATCTGGTATAATTATAATGGTATAACCATAACCGGACCGTGGGAAGACTGATCGAAAGCCTAATCATCCGGATCCATGTCTTCAATCATGAGGCCCCGACGAAACAGAAAAATAAGAAATATTGTTGTGTTGACAATAATAATTAAATTTATGGTTACTTGTATGTGCAATGAAGAAATCATCGCAAACCAACGATCGCAACTTGGAATTGCTACCAATGTTCCTACCAAGTTCTCTATTAAACTCATCAATTGTGTAGAAAAACATATGATCGCAAATAGTCACCACTTTTTTCGTAGATAAACTCTTCACATTATTATGCCGCGAAACAAAGTATGTACCTACCTACCTACAAAGTTTTTTTCAATCTACATACCGGAAAACATGATTTTTACCACGTTTTTCTTAGCTCATATTCTTGTTTGTCCGGTGGTTGTTTATCCAGTACAAATCTTGCAATCGATTTTTAACTAACTTCCCGACTAGCTAGACATTTGAAACTTTTAGAATATATCAGAACACGATGCCAATGCATTCTTTTAATACTTTTAGCCATCTTAAAGTAGAATTGAATTCATTTTCAGTTAAGTCTGTTTTGTATGAAAAGTTATTTCGGAAGAAATCCGTAATCCAATCCACTATTATTGATTGCTAAGGGGGTGGTCCTAGCAACTAAATTATTAATATATTATACGTGCGTTACTATGGAAATCAAAATGACATTTCAGTATTCTATATTTGTTTGTTTGTTGCAAAATAGCAAAAAAATGATTTGTTGACAATTGCCTTATTTGTCCTAAATTATTAATACTACATAGAATTGACAAGTTTATATGATTCAACATAAGTTATAAAACGTGGTAAGTATATAAAAAGTTATTTTTATCTTATAATTTATTTATGTTCATATCATTAAATTTATATTATGAATTTGTATTATCGAATAAAAAAACTAAACGTTTCACGTGTTAGATCGATTAGCAGGAAAAAATAGTTATATATATAACTATATACTCGTACTAATATATATATTATTATAATATGTTTTTCCTCCAAAAGAAACCTCACAGATTCTCACGTTTGTCAAGATTTCTATAAGTGAGGTTTCTTAAAGAAAATCTTTAAGCTATCGTCTCTATTATTATAACAAAATGGAATATTGTATAGGAATAGCGAACAAAGAAAAACAGTGTTATTAAAATACGGCCAAGCACAATATGGAAAATTAATATTGGTAAGTACCTGTTTTTCCCACAATTAAAGAGAAACTGAATATATAAAAAAGTTTATTAATAATTTTAATATGTAGGTAGATATCTATTGAAAAGCTAGCATAACTTTAAGTTATAGCGCCTGTACATGTGCATGGATTTACTTGCAAGTTGCAACAATAGTGTGTATTTTAAACTATCGCGATAATAACTTAAACGTAAAAATTCTGACTGTCTCGCCAATAAGCGAGACGCGATGTTGTCATTTTATGCTACCATAAGTCGTGAAAATCGGTTAACCTCAATACGAGTCTGCGCGGTGTAGTTCGTTTTTTTTGCCTACAGGTTAGCCACTATCGTTGTACTGCGCAGGCGCAGATATCGAACAATTCCCAACTGTCTGTCAAATTCAGAAGCTTCTCAACTTTTTTGATTCGTGCATGCAATCTTGCAACTTGCAGGATTATACAATATTTTTCCATGTGTATTTTCTTGTCATGGCCTTGGTAATAGCAACTGTCGGCAGTACATCCATGCGAGTGTAAACGGGGTATTAGATATATCTACGTAAATTTGTAATTCAATCATTTCAGATGAAAAGCACGTGGAAGCCAAATTAACCAACTGTTTAATTTTGTTAGTTAAATATTTATATTTTTATTGACTTTTCTAAAATCTTATACAATGCTAATACTTATTGTCTTCGACATTATCACATTAGTAAACTATCATGATTCATGACTACCACGAAGAAAAAAAATAATAGTAAAAGCAAATCCCGTGATGTTCGGAGACGATAATTTTAATGATACACATTCAGGAGATGCTGTCAGCGGCGAGCGGTGGAGGTAGGGTGTTAAGATTCGACATAAATAGTGCATACTTAACTCTGTAAGCCATACTAAATTGTTTCCATTGAACTAATAATATGTACAATTTGCATACGGTGCTGGTTATTTTCTTAAATTCAATTAAACCCAACCTAAACCAAACTATAACAGTTTAGGTATGGGCGATCCGACAAAAATAGTGCAGACATTTTTAATCATAGGTAGGTAACTACTTATTAAATGTTTTCGTTGATTAAAAATACATATTACTAATGGTGTTGGTTAGTTTTTTTAAATTTATTAAGCCCCGCCAATACTAAACCATAATTATAATAGATATAAAATATTGTATATTGTATGGTTTAACTTTAATGGCATAATTGTATAGATAAACGAATATTTTTTTACTATTATCTAATATGGCTTGAATTAGGCAGAGTTTAATTGAACTATAAACACTTACTAACAAACACTATTTATAGACACAGTTCAATTAAAACAAATACATTGACTACAAAGTTTAGTGTGTCGGATCTTAACAGCCTACCGTCACCCTTCGCCACTGGATGGTGTAAAGCATTGATTTCTAAACTTTGCGCCTCACCTCTTTATTTAATACATACACTTTTACCAGTAAGTAATACAAAAAATGAAAAAAACTTTTCTAATAATTGACAAAATAATACCTAACAAGGTTTTTACAATATTTTTAATGCGATGAACGTGCTTGTTTATTAGCACAAAGTTTATCAAATCTAGGTGTTCATAGAGGGGAGTCCCACTAGTAGTTCTTTTTCTACTACTAAACGGGTCAGAACTAGCTAATGCAGAAAATCCCGTTTCGCATAATATGATGTTACGAATGGCAGCAGTTTTGTTTCAATGAAGTACCTATCGCAAGATAATTCTATCAATTTTTCTTTTCAAATAGTAGCCAATCCGAATTCATCTTCTTGTTAATTGACAAATGGACTCTCTGTATCCATGAGAACTTTGTAAAATCGAGATTTTACAAATTATGTGAAACGTGCATTAGCAAACCATCCAAGTGTTCAGTAAAGAGATTTTTGTTTGCTTCAATATTAACTCTGGCGCAAAAATCATTTAAAAGTGGAAACATGTCGAACTTATTTTTTGTGTAATTTTGATTTCCATAGCTCCAATTTTTTATGAATGCTTTCACTTTGTATTTTTTGAAGAGGTGAATGCATTTGTGGTCCTTGCAGTGATTTATTCAAAACACACAATTTTCTAAAAAAATTCAACCAATTACGCAAGTTTAACATTAAAGTTATCGTTCCTAAACATATTTGCTTCTTCATTATGATTGTCATCAAGACAAAAATAGCAATCTTTTAGAGTTCAAACACCATTTTAATCACTTTTGCATGAAACAACCAGCGCACTCCACAATAGTATAGAAGTGAGGTACCTATAATTAGCTTCCACATCTTCACACAGCTTTGCAAACAAGCTAAATTCTAAAGGATTCATTTTTATACCTAACAAGCGGCCGTTTTATGAACTATGCACTTGCAACCTGCAAACTTGTGGTTACATTTCTGTTAAACTTTTCGCGACTCCCTTAGCACTAGCTCGCCCGCGCCTCCAGTTTGGAAATCGCCGCTTTAAAGTGTAAATCAATATAGGAAATTACGTAGGTACGTCAGTTTGTGATAAATTAATTTCCCACGGGTTTTTTTATAATTTACCATCGAAACTAATAAAAATCAATCTTGATTAAGTATGGTAGGTAGGTATCTACGTACCTATCACTTAAGGTGCATAATAATCCAATCCTATGATTCACGTGTAAAAGTCCCGAAATTTAAATTAAATGTACGTAAGTAGTCATAATAGTCTATAACAGTGGTGGCGAGCCTATAGCACGCGTGCCATCAGTGGCACGCGAGATGATTTTCCATGCCACGTGTTTGAAGAGAAAAAAATACCTCGGTATAATAATAATAAATGACAGATCGCATTGTATAACAAAATAACAGGAAAATTCTCTTCAAGAATAAGCATCACGTTTAAGGGGGGACATGCTCGTCGAAGGTCAAAATTGAGTTTTTATTGTATTTTCAAACCATGATCCTGGACACTCCTTAAACGTTGTAGATAATCTATTTATATAATTTTGAAGCTGTATTATCCTTTATAATTATTTTAAACATTTGATGACTGCATAAAGTATTTTTGTTACATAAAATAGTATTCTTTTAAACCTCTCGCTCTAATGTTTTAGAATATAGTCATATTTCGGTACATAACTGTGCAGTGGTGTTAAGATTTTTTACATTTATTAATTTTTAAACGCATTTATAAAACCATTAGCATAATTTATTACGAGATAATTTTTGTAAAATATTCACGATAAAAAATTATATTGATAATCTCTGTGATCCCAAATTTGACAAGAATTAGGCATTTTATTATTCAAAAAATCGGCAAGATTAACACATTTGAAGATGATTCTAAAGATATTTATTATAAGCTATGTCTTTGACCATTCAAGTGTGATAAACATCTTATGAATAATGATTGCTTTATAATAATTATTGACCTAAGAATAAGGTAGTGTTTTTTTGAAATACGCCATTTCTTTTGTCATTCCCCAGTAGTTAAGCTACAACATACGGCTGTAGCCATAAATTGACAAACTATAATTAAAGTAGGGAGTAAAATTATGTTAACGCGCGTGTTTGAACATGTACCTAACCGAATTTTTTTTTATTTTTTTTAAACGGTACATGTTCAAACACGCGCGTTAATATCATTTTACTCCCTTCTTCAATTATAGTTTGTCAATTTATGGCTACGGCCGTATGTTGTAGCTTAACCACTGGGGAATGACAAAAGAAATGGCGTATTTCAAAAAAACACTACCTTATTCTTAGGTCAATAATTATTATAAATCAATTATTATTCATAAGATGTTTATCACACTTGAATGGTCAAAGACATAGCTTATAATAAATATCTTTAAAATCATCTTCAAATGTGTAAATCTTGCCGATTTTTTGAATAATAAAATGCCTAATTCTTGTCAAATTTGCGATCACAGAGATTATCAATATAATTTTTTATCGTGAATATTTTACAAAAATTATCTCATAATAAATTATGCTAATGGTTTTATAAATGCGTTTAAAAATTAATAAATGTAAAAAATCTTAACACCACTGCACAGTTATGTACCGAAATATGACTATATTCTAAAACATTAGAGCGAGAGGTTTAAAAGAATACTATTTTATGTAACAAAAATACTTTATGCAGTCATCAAATGTTTAAAATAATTATAAAGGATAATAAGGCTTAAAAATTATATAAATAGATTATCTACAACGTTTAAGGAGTGTCCAGGATCATGGTTTGAAAATACAATAAAAACTCAATTTTGACCTTCGACGAGCATGTCCCCCCTTAATGTAAATATATAATTATTGCATAGGTCGTTCCTTAGATTTTATGCGTCACATATAATATTATCGCACTAGCCTCATCAGGCGGCGGGGGATACCGCGCCGCGAACTTCTAATTTTGATTGATTTACAACGCTTGACATCACTCTAGCGAGAGAATGCCTTATTTGATCAGAGGAGTTCTGGTGTCAATTTATGCGTAAAGAACCAAACTAATTAATATATTAGCAAAAAATTGAATTTCTACCCACAAAAATAGCTGCACCAAATAAGAAACAAAAAATTGGTGTAATTCTGGCAATAGTTTCAAATTGGTGGACCGAAATGTGTGGCGTAATTGAAAAAATGTGATAAGGCTGTATAATATGTGGGCTATGTTCTGTGAGTGATATCTAGAACATGATTATTTTTAAATAGGATTCTTAAAAACTAATTTTTTCCCATGAAAAACTGCTCGGCACGTCAGGCAGTCGAAAAATAATACTTGGGAAATTTTTGCCAGCGTACCTACATAAAAAGGTTCGCCAACCCTGGTCTATAACAACGTAGTTTAATGATTTTTTTATTCGGACCAGTCGATGACGATTAGGTTTTCAAGATACAAACCGGTATTGTTAATAGACATTTATTTAGATGTCATGGAAAGAAGTGGAAAACCAGTAATGCATTGATTACTGATTAAATATTAAATACCTGTTTATCTCAAAATAAAAGTGAATTTATACTGATGATATTATTAGAACATGTTTATCTGTGTCATCGCTCATTATGGTCACATTATCAACGATTGTGTCATATTCACAGATTTGTTTAGAATAAAATGTTTCGCAGTGCCAAGCACGTCATACTTAAATATCTAATACCTGTTTAGTGTTCAGGTATCTCTATGTTATTGTTATAAACAATATGTAACAACTTACCTGATCAGAATATCTCAAGAAGTATGCTCATTTTACAATAGTTCAAATCTTTCATTTAATAATGATTTGGTCAGGTCTGGCATAGATACTAAAAACAAATTTTTTTTACACAATAATTATTAATAGGTATTAGTTGTCTATCGGTCAATCACTACCTATATTTTGATGTAGAATTATTATTAGTCTTTTGAAATTAGAGGGTTGAAGCGGACTCTTTTTTGAGTTGCTCCGCGCCAGCTCCGCTCCGGGACCATACTTGCTCTAGCTCTGCTCCGGGTAAAAATTCTAATAGGTGTTATATGTATTATAGGTACAATTAATGTTAAAAAATCTAAAAAATAAGTAGTTTTAAAACAAGATTTATTATTCATCATTTTCATCGTTTAAAAAAGTGAGGTTATATATCACTCGACAGTGTTGCCGTATTTCAAATAATAATTCAAATATAATATCTACTATTTTCATTGGATTTTAGGACGAAAAATTAATAATAATAAAAAAAACACCCGGAGCAGTGGAGCACTATAAATTTTCGGTGCTCAGCTCCTGCTCCTGCACCGGGTAAAACCCCATTGCTCTACTGCTATATTTGAAATCAATTCCGGATAGGGTGCCACCATTCGGGAGTTAGGGTGTTTCGAAATTAAAAGAATTTTTTATTTAATAGCTATAATTCAGCAATTAATCAGCGGATAGTAACAATTATTGGTGTCCTGCTGGGAAGTCAAAAGTCCAAAGAGTTAGCAATGCATGGATGATAAATGAGGACCGCGCGGAGAGGGGGCGTAATATAAGCCAGAATTGCGTCAGTCCACGAAATTCAACCGCTCGCAATGTATGAACTACGTATTGAAGCTACTACACAAGTGAGATGTCTCCGGCTTGTCCCAACAAGATGTGACTAAAACACTTGCATTTGTAAAGATTACATTTTTTGAAAGTTTTATCCCTTAAAAGTGTCAAAAGTGGCAACTATGTCGGTTGGTAGCGAAGGGTGGAGGTAGGCTGTTAACATCCGCCATAAATAGTGCACATTCAACTTTGTTAGTCAAACGTTTTTGTTTTTATTGAACTAAGACTACAATTTACAGATGGTGTTGGCTAGTTTTTAAAAATCAATTAAGCCCTGCCTAAACCAAACTATAATAGGTAAAAAATATTATTCTATCTATAAAATATTCAAAGTTTTGTATGATTTAATTGCATAATTTTATAGATATTTTTTTACTATTATCTATTATGGCTTGGTTTTCGCAGGGTTTAATTGAATTTTAAAAACTAACCAACACCATCTGTAAATAATTGTAGTATTATTTCAATGAAAACAAACTGTTATAGCCCCGCAACCTTGCCGTGCGATTTGAGCGATGACTGACAATGTTTAATGTTTAGTGTGCACTATTTATTGCAGATCTTAACAGCCTACATCCACCCTTCGCCACTGATGTCGGTACATTGGAAACATATTATATGCAAAGAAAATCGAAGATAGTATGTATAGGCACCATTTGTATTATACTTCTAATACTACAGGGCTGTACACAACAAAATCTTGTTACTACTTTCGTGGCATTCATGTTTGTCAAAGCGCGGTATTAATTTTTTTTTTAAATTTAAATATTGTATATAGATACCTACTTACATATTTGTGCAATATATAAAGATTCTAAAGTGGTAAGACTAAACACAAAAATTCAAATATATAAAACACTGCCGACGCCAGTTCTCACATAGGTATGGAACAGAATGCTGGGTCACCAGTAACAAGTGTGAAATTGGTTTTGCGATATTCGAAAGAAACGTCCTGAAAGCGATATTTCGAGCCAAGGATGAAGACGGAATTTGTCAACCTTCAAAATTTACCGACGGTGGTTGGAAGGCAAATAGGTGAATTATTGAGGAGGATAGATCAGACTGACTACGACGGAGGTCAGTGTCCACTTCCTACCCTGGGCTGTTGTGCTATGAGTGATGTGATGTGCAATATAAACACAAATTAGGAATGTAAAACTTTATTAACAATACATATTAACATAGCTTAAAATATTATATCAAAATACCAAAAGGCATATCACAGATTTCGCACGTAAATTAATGTACGTCAAACATTTCAGCATAGCACAGTTCGCCGTGAGCTTTCTTATCGGAAAGAGATGACCGTATAATATACGGTCTCTAATTTTATTAGATTCCATATGAACATTAATTTAATTTTCATGGCTGATTTTGGCAAAATTCATGAATTCAAGAATGAAAACCTAACCTAACCTAACAAATAATCCAGTATATAGGCTATTTTCAAACTTTGTTTGCTGCTGGCTTCCTGTAAAGTGCAAACCGACAAGAACCGTGTTTTATTTATAATTAGGTACATGAATTTTATGTCAGTACTATACGACCAAAAGAGGTTGGACGGTCTTTAATATACGGCCATATATTTCCGATACAACATTTTACCGTGCAGTGTGATACGGCATACGTACAAGTTTCCGGACACGATTTCCAACAGGAGTCTAGGATATTTCAAGACATTTCCAACACAACTATACATAATATACCATCATAAATCGTCCAGTGTTCGAATTTATAACTAAGCTCATCACAGTATAAAAAGGATTGAATGATAATATGTCAAATGCTAGCATGTCGCGCCTTCACTCAGCGGACAACTTATACCGGTGGATATACACAGAAGTGTGTGGAAATTAGGGATGGGAAAACTGGTTGATTTTGAAGACCAAGTATACTTACTACCAGTATAAAAAAATACTTAGTATATAAACTTGTTCCAAAATACTTACTAGTATTTGGAATACTATATAGATCGTTTGGCGTGCGTATGCTACAAAAGTTTCATACTCAACTGAAACTAAAACCAACTCCATATTATTAGTATTTTCAAATACGTATCGGCTCAGAGAACTCAGACTGTGTATCGGCTTCAATATAATCGCTAAAAATACGCTGAGCTCCGCTTGTCGAAAAGTCCCATTTATTATAAAATTTTAAATTTATGTGTTGTTTTTCTGTTAGGTTACAATATTATTGTTAACAAAAATGAATAACAGTGATTTTTTTAATTTTAAACATGTTTTGAGCGGTATATAACAAGCCTCTGTGCGTCATCTCACCACTGTGCTGCGACACCAAATTTATGACCTATTATTATTCATACATTTGAACGCAAATAAATTAAAATATACCTATATTCAAGTGGTATTTCGTTCGTGCGCATTTAATGTCAATAGTGTTGAATGTCTACCAACTGGCGAGTGCACCAGCGTTGCCATCTTTTTCTATGCTGATTATAGTACAAAGGCGTAAAAATTATAGTATTTCTGAAAAATATATAGGACAGGAACATTTTTCGTCTTGAATCCTTTAAAATTATAGTATTTTGGTATATTTGGCGTAAAATTATAGTATTTTACATTTTTCGCGGAACTAAAATTATAGTATTGTACTATAATTATAGTACGGTTGGCATCACTGGAGTGCACAGAACAGCGACTCGCGATGATATCATCACAAGTTTTTTTGAATAAGTTTATTGGGCCACAAATACGTAGTATGGGTAGTTTCATCCGAAACTTGAGTACACAAACTGGTGACAGTATTTCCAAATCACCTCTAGTGGAAATGAAGTGGTGGGTGGTCGAGGGAAACTGACAGTCAATATACCCTTAATTTTATTCTCAGTGGAAATGGCATTTTAACTTTTATCTTAATTATTCATACATAAGTATAGGTACATAATTGTAAATAGTATTTATGCATTGAGTGTATTAATTATATGCGATAATGTCCTAATTGGAGTGACACCGCCTGTCATTAAAAAGGTGATCCATTTACACACATTAAAATGAAATGACATGTATGTAATTTTAATTTATTATGCGACATGCATTACTGTGGTATTATGATGATTTTTATTCAATAAACGACATTCCATTCGATTGGATTCTACAGGATGTCCTGCACATTGTTAATTAAGTGGCTCGTTAAAATACTAACTTTCGCACGAGCTGAGTTTTAGCTAAAAATAATGGTAGAGTAAAGATCTACGAGGTATACAATGAATAGGGCAAACTGAGCTTTCTCCGTGATAGTTCCTTACTATGTGATAGTTGAAATTTTAACTATAAAAGCGTAACGAAGGAAGTTACAATATTTCTATTTAAAGAATCAGTTACAGAAATAATTAATAATCTTGTTAGTGATACAATATAGTATCCTCCACGTAACTTTGCAATTGCACAGTGACAAGATGTGTGTGGAATTAATACGCACTTGCGTATTAGTCGTGGCCCCCACATACTGAAACGGGCACCCAGGCTAGGATCTTTGGCGGGGCCCCCTACCTATCGCTAAGGATAAATGCAATGTGATGCTCTACAGTAGAATTTTTCCAAATGGTGTACGCGGTAAAATTAATTTGTATATTTAGTGTTTTTTTTGTATATTTTAATACATCCATTTGAATTATAGAGTTGTCGAGTATTGATACATAATTAAAAATTGTATTGTACAACCAAACCACATAATTTGAAATGTTAATATTAACGAAGGTAAGTAGCGCCGCAGGCGACTTATTTTTACTAGTAAATCAAATTTGTGATGTGTGTTTATCTCACTTATCTGGTCAACTCGCCTCGCCGGGCCCCTCCTGAGCTAGTGCCCCCATGCTAGAGCCCTGTCAGCCCCCGCCTTGTGGGGGCTCTGGTATTAGTGTATGTATTAGTAAATGCCAGGCGCCTGATTGGCTGATTTCATCAAATAATTCAAAATAATCTAAATAATTCAAAAAAAAATATTCCAAATTGCAAGGTTACGTGAAGGTAGTTTACGTCATGCAATATTTTAACAATCATATGTTAAAAATATTTTCGGCGCCTTCGCCAAATTCCTATATATGAACATGTCGTCTCGTGTTAATTTATTGACATTTTTATTATTTTTTGTCGGAGGGCCATATGATTTATTCTCAAGCGAAGCTAAGTAATTGTATTATATATTATATTTAAACAAAAAATACTGATTTATTTACAAACATGGTAGGTATGCAGAAGCTTAGCTACGGTGACAAGTTTATTAGCAATTTTATGTTACTTCGTAATTTGGGTATCACGGGATTAGGTTGATCAGTTGATCACTATGCTTTGTTTAATATTAGTATTATCAATCAAGCAAATATTTGTATGAACTATAAGATCTTGTCAATAAAATAATATAAAAATATCTTATTTTAAAATTTAAAAAAAAATATATTTATTTTTCAGTAATGGATAGTAGAAAAACAACGTATTAAATTAAATAATCGTAATCGTAATTCAATAATGAAATAATATTACTTCCATAAGTATGTATTATAGATTGATAGCTTCAATCCTAACGTTAAAGACATTATGAATGACAGGAAGACATGAGAAATGATATTATATTAACAAAAATATTGAGTTCTATTATATTTTCATGCATACTTACAAAAACATTAGCTGAAATAGGTGCTAATAATTCAGATATCGATCAAGAGGATCATATCACATTAGAGTTTACATTCAGTGTCTAATTATAAATTTCTGGTTATAAATCTGGGACAGCTAAAAAAAAACAAAAAATCAGCTTGCAAATAAGTACTGGCTATGTCCATTTTTTGCTATGAAAAACTAGTATAGTGATGAAGTAATGATTCAAATGCATGTTAGTATCACAAACAAAATAACTATGTTGCTAAGAAAGTGAACTAGATCAACAGTGATGCTTTTTATATTTGTTTGAAGAAAATATGAGAGTTTTTTAGTATCTCAGACACGAAAATATTAACATGCATTTTGTTTTTTTACCGTTTCCAATCAAAAAGGGTGACTTTAGGTAGCTTATTTACAAAGATAAATAATTGTAAATGTAAATCATTCATTCATCCCTTATCCTTAAAGACATTTTCAGTGATAGGTATGTTGTGCATTGCCCCCACAAGAGGTGGGCTGACAGGGCTCTAGTATAGCCTAGGGGCCCGGGCTCAGAAAGGGCCCAGCGTGACGAGTCGACCAGAAAAGCGAGATAAAAACAGATCACAAATTTTCTCGAATAGTAAAACAAATCGCCCGCGGCGCTATTTTACTTACATTATATTAATAATTAAAATATTTCGTTGTACGATGCAATTTTTAACCGTGTGCCGATACTCGGGAACTCCATAATTCAAATGGATGTACATAATAAACATACAAAAAAACGCTAAAAATACACCTTAATTTAGCGATAGGTAGAGGGGCCTACCAAATATCCAAGCCTGGGGGCCCGCTTCAGGATGTGGGGGCCATGATGTTGTACATATTTTGTATTTGAAATTTTATGTTACTGTTTAAAAAAATTTTTTTATTGTTTTCTTCTCTATTGTGAGGGTAATATTTGTTATATATTAGACAAGTATGTATTTTTATTTAACTTGCTTGATGAGAACCAGCTTTTTTCAATGTAAGTTTCAATAGTAAGTTCTACCAATACAACAGATACACAACACCCGCCACAGGATCAATAACGCAGAAATTTATTCCAAACATAAACTCTGCCATCACTCATGCCAGGATCATAAAAATATCACACGAACTCACACAGACACTAACAAGCCACGGAGCAGTGCGAGCCTATCTAAAAAATAGATAAATTGAGGAACGATGACTGTTGTCCATGTGACGGCTACACATCTCAAAACTGTGTAGCATGTCATCAAAGACTGCCCTATACTAGAAAAGGAGCGATGGACTCTCAGGCCCCCTCCAGGGTGGACGCGTTCGGCGGAGCGTTGAGCGGCGTGCGCAACTCAAACGTATAACCGTGTGAAAATGTTCGTAGACAATGTCTTTTTTTGGTTATACGTTTATACCTACGTTTAAGTTGCGCACGCCGCTCAACGCTCCACCAAACGCATCCACCCTGGACGGGGCGTCAGGACTCTATGTAGACAGCATAACCATGAAATTGACCTCCAAAAACATTACGAAGTACTAAACAACAAAACAACACAAGACACAAAATATTTAATTCTGGTCATATAGAAAATTAAAGATATAAATGGAGGAACATAATTAACTTCACATCAATGCAACTAACCCTCCCAACAGTCCCAACCACCTTGTACGAAAAAGCGAGGACATGGTTATTTATATATATAAATAATAAAAATAAAATATAAAAAGCCTTCTTATTTCTTACAAACAAAAGTAAATGACAGTTAAATGACTATATCTAATGAATATATATAACCTGTGAATATATATATATATATATATAATGTATATATATCTATGGTTGTATTATCTACTTATTTTTTAGTTTATATAATATTAATTATTATTTTTATTTTTTTTGTATATAATACTATTAGATAATGTTTATAAATTGAACAATGGTATGTAATTAGTTTGTTTAGTTTGTAAGAACCCCTCTTCGGGTGAAGGCCTCCTCCAAAGTGTTAATCTCTGGTTTCTTTCTCCATACCCGTTTGATTTCGTAGCTACGTATTCGTCTTGTCTGGTTTGGCCTATTTTTGCATTTAGGTCGCCCATTATTATAAAAGTTGTATGTGCTTGGTTAATAGCTTTGTTTACATTTATATAAAAAGTTAAAAATTATATATAAAAAAATGTACTTAAGTCATGTTTGATTTGTTAATAATTGTTAATAAATATTTAAGTGACAAACTTTAATACATATTGTGATACATACGTAGGTATTAAAAGTAGTATATTCTTTAACACGTGTTTATGCGTATCTCATATTTCTCTACACTTAACAATTAAACCTTCTTACAGCCTCACCCAGAAGACAACCAACTTTCCATATACGATATTTAAAAAAAAAACCGTTAAGTTTGCAATTGCCGGCCACAGACGGACAGTTCTCGTAACAGGTTGAACATGCCAGTTAATAACTATACAGTTATCTTTGGTAGATAATCTGCGGCGCCCATAGACGGACACTTTTCGACCTTTCAGATATGTGCCATGTTCAAACTGCCAGCGACCCCCCACTCCCGTGTTTTTGTAAAACTGTTGGAATTTCAACTAGCCGAAAGTTCTCGACTGACATTAGATGGCGGTAACGTAAAGTAGAATATACCGCACGATACAACTACGGCTGGTGTTGCTTGTTATAAAATACAAATTCATTTATTATTAAAAATATAATAATATTATGTACGCGGAGATCGCAAATATTATATTTTATTTATTTTTACGAGATTAAAACAAAGTAATAGTTATTTATGTAAACATATTATTTTATACAATATAATATAAATGTTAAAAATTTAGAGAGCATTATAAATATTAAGTTATTGTGAAAATATAGACTAATTTTATTTATTGTATGTAGTGAATATTACAAATTATTAATTTAAGACGTTCACAACATAAATTAATATACCTAATTGTGAATGACAATGTCGCTAAATCTAAATAAAATCTAAGTATATATTTTAATAATATCATAGTAATTAATTATTATACTGATGATTGATGTAAATATAATTTTGTGGCTTATTGTATATAAAATCAATACCTTTATAAATATTACCGTTTTCTTACTTAATTAATACTGTCCATTAAAGGGAATAATTTATTCAAAAGAAAAGATTATATTTTATATTTACACGAATGTGTATAATATTGTTTCGGTGAATCGATAAAATACACAATCCACTAGCGAAATCATGATTCATTTTACCAACGTCATAGGTGTGTATTTATGTCAAATTATTCGTGTATCATCGTTCAAGTATACCCTACCTAAAACTAATTTAAACAATACCCCTGTGTATTATCTCCGCGAACATAACCTCCATAGTTTTTGACACTTGCTCTGCCACGGACAATAACTGTACGTATATGGGCACGTCTGTTGACAGTTCGACAGATTTAAATGGGGTAGTTAAACTGATCTGTGGTGTGTCCACTAACGTACAGTTATTGAACAGTTATTGTCTGTGCCATGTTCAAACTGCTACGAGAACTGTCCGTCTATGGGGGCCTAATGCTGACTCAGTTTTCCCAATAAACTTACATATTATTATATCGATATATTTATGAAACCACTTTTGAGGTACGTCTGACATTTTTTATGTAACCGGTTTTTCAAAATCGAATTTTGAAAAAATCACGTTTTACAATTTGAATTCGAATTCAAGATATTAATTTCTATAATATGCACTCATCGTTTGCCAATCGTCGGTGTATTTAATAATTGTGTTGTTAGCGAGTTCTTTAAATATTTTTGTTGGGGACGGTGACCGATTTTTTTTATCAACAATGAAAGTGAAATTGGCACGGCGAGCATTATGTCCGAACGATTTTTCCAAACTGTTTTATGTATAGTGACAGCAAACATAAAACATAATGCCTACAAGTATGACATTGAGCTTAAACCCATCAATTATGCATTGAAACATGGAATATGTACTGCAACGTGACATGGAAAGATGCGTGTTTAGTCCTAACGCGGAAAGGATACAAAATAAACAATACAGACATATTATATCCCTCCAAACCAAACCGCCCCGCACCAAACTCGGTCTTAATCGAGTGTCACGAGACCCTACGTTTGGTGTGAAGCATCAGCAGATTTTTACGCCTTAGAATGTCTCAAGAGCAGATACCCAAAATTGAGGTCGTCACGCTCTCAAGTGAAGTTTGATCGGGTTTGCTGGGTTGACTTTTGATAAAAAGTGCCATGGGAGAAAAAATCACGGATAACTAAGCTAAAAAAAATAATTCAATGATAATACATAAAATACAAATACAAAGCTAAAACAATACGGACATAAAAGACAAAGAGACCGCAAATTTCTTAAAAGCATTATAATTGGCCTTTTTGGCGACCGGTTCGGACGGCCTGATGGGCCCAACAGCTGGTTGGACCGAGTGCAGAATTAAAAGAAATATAAAATGAAGCAAATAATATCACGCGAGGAGCCGGACGTGTTGCTCGACGAGTGGATAACCACCGCTGGACAGATACTGACTACAGCGATACCCAAGTGACTTTACTAATCGGATCTTGCATCTCAATTCTCAATATGTAAAATTGGCGTACTCTATCTCGCTCTAAAAATTAACACAGCCAAGAGGGGTGTTAAAAGATTGCATTTTTTGAGAGTTCGAATGTTATTATATAATATTATAATAGTTGTAATAATCAACTGCCTGAATACATGAAGTGATTGGATGTTTGGTAAGTGATATGATAGAATAGCCTCGTTGATACTAGAAATGCAACTAGGTAGGTATTCAAAGCTTATAGCCGATCACGTTCGCCGAACTAAATAAATTACTTAATATATTCAAAATTATTTATATTTTAAATGAAATAGGTGTCATCATATTGATATGATCTTCGTCTGCTGTTGGATGAAGGATTTCTACATTATTTTGACGTTTCCACTAAAAAAAATCTATTATATAATATCAAAGCATCGTAACAATATTGCGATAAAATGATGACATTATATATAATTCCATCCGGACGGAGGATATCAAATTTAACTCGTCATGTAAAATAAATCGACAATCGTAACTTATCTGATAAAATAAACCTACGAAAATATTTAATTACACATGTTGTTCAAATTAAAATGCATATCATGTTATGCCAACACAAGCTATATGCCAATCAATATTCAAAGTTATTTTTTATGACGTCTCGAATGAAACTTATTATCATTACAACCTACTTTACCTCTCAGATTCAGAAATTATCACTTTATATATAAATAAAAAACTGGTTCACTGACATACTTATATTATTATGCACGAAAATAAAATTTGCCTCAGAGGTGTCAGTTTCAAATGTTTTAACTTGGTACTGAATTCGATATTTTCTACCAATAAGAATTATTATTGAAAACCAACAATATTCTGCATCTTTTCTCGAGCGAAATACAGATAGACAGAATGAAGAAATAGACTTATTTAATTTGTTTTATTTTTTAATCAATTGGATAACCAACACCACTCCACGCAACGCCAGTGCGTTATTTTAATGAATTTGAATCATTATAATTGTTTCGTAAATCGCGATGAGACTCAACCAAATTGGTACCAAAAACGTAATATATAAATAATGTATAAACTATGCAAATATCACCAATATTGGTCCAGCAGTTTTTGAGTTATAACGGAACAAACATACCGATAATTAATATAACAATATTGTGTGGTTACTTAAACGGTTAAGAACGATTGAAAGTGTTGTATTGTTTATTGTTTGTTTTATTTGTTTATTATTCGACATTTGTATACTGCCGTATATGGTTTCTGTTATTCCGTGTCGGCCACGAAGAAGTTGCACTATATTTATAATAGTGCTCAACTAATGTGTGCTATAAGTAGTGACGTATGCATGTAAAACACGTAAGATAAATTAACGTAGCATAGAAAGCTGCATCTTGGGCATTACATGAAAGGTCCACAGAAGAAAGTCAAGAAACTAACGGATAAGGAGACGGAAAAGAGTACGCGATGTGATAAAGGTCATTGAGCTGATGAAATGACAAGAAGCCGGATATATCCATCGGCGCGTGGACGGCCGCTGGAAAATGCAGCTAAGGAACATTAAACGACCACATGGTCATTCCAAAAGACGTCACAAAAGATGAACTCATCAAATTTGGAGGATATATGCGGCGGTTGCAAAGAACTAGGTATCGAGGAGGCTGGAAGGAACCAGGGGAAAATCAATTAATGGAGAATAAAACAAATAATGTCTTAATGACGTTTTACGTCAAAGCTGGAAAATATGTATTTATGACGTACCTACGTCACCCTTACCTCTCATGTTTATAATCATGCAGTGGATATGCCGATGATCTGTTAAGAGTATCTACATTTAAAATCATAAGAAAATCGCTGTTATTAATATGATCCACCATACGAGCGGTAAATACGTTTAGTAATAATATGTTTGATCACGTAAAGCCGATTACGTTTAATCAACAAGGATAATGATCGTGATTCCGTGATCGTGGTGAAAATAACAATACCTTACTAATGCGGTGAACGTATGTCGTATACTATCTATGGTGATAGTATAATAAATTGTCTTGCAACTTGCAAGTGACAGTAGATGGAATGTTAGTTTGTTTTTTTATGAAATGAGTTGATAATATACACGTGACAGAAGGTAGGAATCAAGGCGTGAACAAAGACGATGCATAAGTGCGAGTGAGAAAGTATTCGTCACCCTTATAATCTCTGCGACACGCGCTAGAGTAAGATACAAGGTTTACAGATGTGGGAGATGGTTTGCTATGATGTCGCCGCCAAATGTTAGTTTATTGCTTAACTAAGCGTCGATAACCGTGTTGCTAAAATTGCTATTTTTTGTGTTAAACATAAAATCAGTGGTAAATATTTTTAGTTAATTAAGTAAAAAAGATGGTTATGTGTGTTGTATTAAAATGTGGTAGCCATACTGATAAGCAAGAAGATGGTATTACGTTTCATATGTAAGTTGATACATGTTCGTGATAATTTATTTGTATATTGTTATATATTTGAATATCAAGTGACCTAGTGTTTCTTTAAAATAACTGAAATTATGGATATCTTTACCTAATGGTTGCATTTTGACCGCTTAAAAATACTATATAACGTAAAAAAAATAGAAAAATATATTTTAATTCTGAGCGTCTAGTGCGAGCACTAGCGAAATGGTATATGGTCTCAAAGATTTGTATACTAATGCGTTCGCTCGCCCACAAACCAAACGCACGGCACGCAGCTTCATTTAGCAATGCAATGGGTGGCGTGGCGTCTAGATGTATCTATAGTCTAAGGTAGGAATATTCTTTTTTTTAAATCTTGTACGAAATGAGTGGATATCAAAATAATGTGTTTTGAATTTGGAATGGTTAGTTACATAACATAGCATATTATTATATCGGAAAATACCCATTATGATTTTAATATTAAAGATTATTTTCATTACGGTCGTTTGTAAATTCCGGAAAATGTTACTAATTAGACTAATAATAATATTATGTTCATTAATTCTGATATTAAAACTGTACGATATCAATTCGGTCAAAGTCATTGCAGACTCATTAGTAATCTAATGGTAGATAACATCCTTCATCAGAGTCTGGTCACGATAATTGGAGCGAAACATAATATAGCCGCAGCATCTTACCAGCTTTCGTGGGATACTCGTCACACTTCAGGGGTTTAAAGAATTATCCTGTTTCCAAAATAAGTGTGCTACATGGTGTAATACATAAGCAATTTAGTAAAAGCACAAATGATAGATTTTCTCTAAATTAAGCCAAAGTCTTTTGGTAGTTTTCACAAGAACAAAGATTGAAGAAGAATTTGTTGTTTCGTAATTAGCGAATAAGTCACATTAACAATTTATTGTACTTATTATTAAAATATAAAGTATAAAAAGGACAGCTTTTTGACTTTTAAGAAAAAATGTGTTTTATATACGTCATACAAATTCTCATTATACATTTAAAACAGTATCCAAAACTCTATATTCAACGCCATTGGGTAGATTACACAACCTATTAAAAAACCAAGATCTGACAAAAAACGGAAAGTTGCAAACGCTAAAAATATGGATCCCACATAAACTATCTGAATTTATAAACTTTTAAATTTTCTGGCGTAAAAATGACTCCTGTCTTTGCTCTTAAACGATAGAAACGTAGAAATACATTTGGTAATAAGCCGTCCACGAATAACGATACACGATCTTCGGTATTTTGACCCCCCAGCCCCTTATCATCACACTTCGTTAAAAAAATTATCACCCTGTCAAAACTACGTCACATTTTAAGCCCCCCTCCCCATGTTATTTTAAACAAATTCGTTCAAAAATATTTCAATATGTAGGTATTATCATCAGCTGAATGCAGAACAATTCTAACTCACATTTGAAATATTTTGCAGAAGAGTGTTTTTGAAACAGCCTATTTCAGTTATTTATTATTTATATAAACAAGTGTATGTACCATTTTTTTCATCAATAATCCTACTAAAACGTGATGCATACAATCCATAAAAATAATAAATAATTTGAGTAACTTGTTTCAAACTCTGTTCTCACGGATTATTCACGGAAAAAATAATTTAAAATTTGATGGTGTTGTGATTTGTACACCACTCCAGCCGCCAACGGTTATGGTGTACCTAACCTAACCCGATCATAAAAATAATTAATTACAATTGCATTTTAAAATATCCCCTCAGACCCTTAGGGCATGCTGTCGACTAACTCTAGTGGTTAGCGTTGGTGTGTGTGGGCCCTTAGAGTTTCACTAACACCTATAATAAATAATTAACAAAAAGTTGCAACCTTGTTACATATTAGTTAATTCGATAATGAGTGAACTAAATATGTATTGGAATAGGTACATAATTATGGCAAGGTCTCCGTAATACGGAAGTCAGAATAGGTTTTCATGTGAAATTCAAGAATAGTTTAATAAGCAATTTTAATTGCGTATGTACACATTATATCCAACTACGGAAGTAGATTACCTACTTATGTTATATTAAAATTATTATTTTTCTTAGATTCAACGAAAAACGAATTTATGAAATATTGTAATTATTTCGCGGATAAATAAAATTTGTTAAACTCTACGTAAACCAAGCCACAATAGATAATATTTTACTATTAAATATTCGTATATTTATAAAATTTCTAAATATATGGCAATAAATCATAAATTATAGATAATATACTGACATACTCCTAGACTTCCCGTCTTCAATGGGGAGTCGGAATAAAGTTTTGTAGGCGTAAGCGTGCAGCTTGGTCACATAGTCAATTAACAGAATATGAAGGGCTTATGACGTATCACTTGGCTATCTGGATAAAAAGGAATTATGTTAGATTTATAATGCTAATTATAGTATGTACCTAGATATAAATTTTCAAACAAATAGCTTTAAGTGTAATATTAAGATTTATACCATTAAAATTGTAATTAATTTAGTAATAGGAATAGTTTGTAAATCTATATAAGATCTTGTTTTATGAGCATGAAAGCTCACTCAATTGTCACGTGAGAGTTTTTTGGTATTATTTAAAGGCAGTCGAAAAGAAATACGTGTTGCGAGCGGACGCAAGAAAGTCGTGTACTCCGCGCCAAAAAAAAAACTATTGTTTTAATTATTAGCATATAAGTGTGTAGCAAAGAAAATCACTGAAAATATAAAGCCACGTGCTTATAACCAAAAAAAAAGACAAAGACTTTTCATTTAACCCAAATCTATTTAATTAATTTTTGTGAATCCTGAGTTCGAATCAGTTCTGAGCTAGACCGGAACTCGGGATATCTCAATACTTACTTCATTTTACTCTTTTGCCATTATTAGATACTGTTTCTCTACATACTTTTTATAATTCTCTATCATTATTATACTTCTCAATGAAATATAATATTACGTGATTGTTTGTTTGCTACAATAAAAGTCACACTTTAAATATTTAATTAAATCGTAGATAATTTTAGATATTTCATAGTATTATGGTTTGGTTAAGCAATAACATGATTTAAAAAAAAAAAACCAACACCATTCGCAATTTGTACTCTTAATTCAATGATAACAAATAAATATGACTGACAAAGATGATGGTTTGGTTAGGCAGGATTTAAAAACTATCAATCACTATTTGCATTTTGTATTCTTTGTTCAATGAAAACAAATAGGTATGACTGACAAGATGTAGTGTGCACTATTGCAGTGCTCCGCAACCTTTTCTCACACACGGCACACCACACGGAAAACAATTTATAAACCGAAACATGGACCCCACATCCTGAAGAGGGACCCCAGGCCAGGATATTTGGCGGGCCCCCTACCTATCGCTAAGGTTAAAGACAGTATGATACTCTAAAATAGCGTTTTTCAAATGGTGTTCGAGGAAAAATATTGGTATTGATTGTATGTTTAGCGATTTTTTGTATTTATTAATAAATCCACTTGAATTTTGGTTAGTTGTCGGGTTGAGAACAATTTTATTATTTGTCGAGTATTGACATAATGATAACTTGTATCTTACAATCGCATGTTTTAAAATATTAATACCAGCGCAGTAAAATAACGCTGGTAAAATTGTAATTTGTGTTTATCTCGCTTATCTGGTTGACCTGCCACGCTGGCCTCCCCTGAGCCTGGGCCCCCAGAGAGCCCTGTCAGCTCCCCCTTGTAGAAGCCATGCACCATAATTACATTAGTTTATGTTTTTTTAATAACACACGACGAAGAACTAAATGTACAGATTGCCATGTATTTGTATTATCAATAACTAATTAATGTGATAACTTAGCTTTTTTCAATGAACGTAAAAGTTTTATATATTTTGACTTGATATTTGAAAGAGTAAGCCGAAGCCGTCAGTCAAGACCCTTCAAGCAAGACTGCTTATCATTTTTAATTATAACTTGAGTTGAAAAACTTTGCTCACCTAGATATATCGTATGAAATGGGAGCTGAACTGAGATAGCCTTGTCGGAATTCCGAGGATATTCTTTATTAACCGAAATCCTGAAAATAGCCAATCGAACATCGACGAAGTTCAGTTTTAGCGTCCCGTCGTTTCTCAATTCAACCAATTCCTCTCGAATTTATAGGGAAAGTGCTTCTATAGAATTTTCTGCATTATTTGCAAAAGGGTTTCGAATCCAGTCGTATTGATTGTATGAAAGTAATGATGAAATTTCTTTTGCAGCAAAGTTAAATGTTTTTGAAACGGATCCAAAATTGAACGTAGTTATGGAGAATGTAGCCAGTCCACAATAATGTCGAGCTGAGATAATGGCACTTTAGTAACAACATGATTGTTAAAAATGTATGTAAAATGACAAATTGTAAATAGTATTTTATTAAAAGAATATTTTTTGCGGCTTGGCTATTTTCAGCAGAATGTAGAGAAAACCTTCTCGCATCTGATCTATATCATATCTCATTTTTCTATTTTTGTGGACTGGCTACTTTCTGCATAACTATGTCCAATTAATTGTTTGTTTTCACTGGTGGTCTGGCAGGTCCTTTGGTATATTTGTAGAGATCCTTGTCTTAAAATTATTTGTCTTTTTTTGGGAGCAATGTACCGCGGCACACCTAGCATCGTGTCACGGCACACCGGTTGCGGAGCACTGCTGTACACAACAAAATCTTGTTACTCGTGGCATTCATGTTTGTCAAAACAAGGTATTAAAAAAAATATTTTTTTAAATTTAAATATTTTATATAGGTAGGTACCTACATACCTATTTGTGCAATATCTAAAGTGGTATCACTAAACACAAAAATTCATATATATGTTACGCCGAATGTGTGAAATTGAGTATTATATGAAATGGGCAAAATTTTGCCTAAATCATGAAAAATGCAAGCCCGTTGATTCATGAATTAGACAAAATATCTGGCGAGTGCGTGAATTCGGCAGTAATTTTTCTGCCTAGTTCATGCATTGGAAAAATTAGAATTAGTGGTAGTTTTTGCAACTTAACTAAATGTGTCAAATGCTCATGCATTGGTCAAAATGTACGTATATTATCTATGGTCAAAATAGATGATCGCGCTCCGGTGGTGTTTTTTGCAACTAATCAAACTAACCAAATGTGTCAAATGTCATTGATTATAAAATAAAAATATACCAATCAATAACTACAATGACGTTCATATCCATTTACTATGCGCAAAAAAAAAATTAGAACTATAATATGATAACGGAAGAAATTTATTGAAAGGTATTTTCGCGATTTGATTCGTGCTTGGGTATCAATCATGCAATGGTTGACACTTGTTAGCTAAACTCAAAATGGACATTCAGTTGAATAATTTAATTCAGAATTACAAAACCTAACCTAACCTAATAATAATAATATCATATTATGTCCAATTATAACTAATAAAACCATCCGTATTAAATTTACTTTTTCTTCTGTCATGTTAACAGTTCAAGAATTCCATACCCTGGCGAATTCATGTACTCAGCAGAAAATTTACCTAATTCATGAATAAGGCAAACAGGCTTGACTATTACATGAATTAGCCAAAATTTTGCCCATTTCATGTAATAGTCAATTTCGCACATTCGGCGTAACATATATAAAACACTGCCGTGTATATAGATAGGTATACGAGTATTTATTATGGCTTAGTTTCGCAAGATTTAATTGAATTTTAAAATTCTGTCTGTAAATTATTGTAGTCTTATTTCAATGAAAACAAATACGTATGACTGACAAAGTTTAGTGTGCACTATTTATGGCTGATCTTAACAGCCTACCTCCACCCTTTTCCACTGCAATGACGTATACCTACTGAATAAATTCATGCGCACAATTCTATACAGAAAAAAAATATTATATGCAAAGTAAGTGTGTTATTTATTAATGCCATGACATTGAAATTTTATACAAAAGTGAAGATGCAAGCATAAGGAAAATAACAACGCGCCGATTATTAATTTCCCATTATTTATAATATGCACGCAACATACTTAAAACGTAATAACTGTGCAGTTAAAATAGGTAGTTTAACGTAAAGGAGGAAATGAGAATTAATGCTATGTCGTCATTTTTTTCTTTTAAATAATGGTGTCTCCTAAAAAATAAAGACGAGTGGGCATTTAGAAGACAAGTGGAGTCTAATTACAAACTCTAATTCAATTCTGGCACAAAAAACTAGACTAGACTTGTTTTAGAACAGGCATGTCCAACGTATCGACCGCACAATAAACCGATAGGTATTGGAATCGTGAAAATACAAAGTGTTTACTTTTGGTTATAGGTTATAGGCACCGCCATCTTTAGATTAATAAAGCCTGAGCATAACTTTTTGCACAAGCAACGAGTGGTCCACTGTCATACTATTTATTGATAACGTACTTGCAAGCAGAGTTTGGTATTCTATAATGAATGAAGAGTATAATATAAGTTATTATTTATTGTCGTTTAGGATCGATTGTCACATTGACAAATTTAATGTCCTAGTGCAGTGGTTCCCAAAGTTGACTGGGCTCCGACCCATGTAACAAAAATTTCCAATCTTGCGACCCACCTCTTAGCTGTCTTAGATAAAAGAGGGCATACATATTTTTAATGCTCAGATTCCCTAGTGGCGAGTCGTGGAACTACTTAATGCTGTCTTATTTGTTCTAATTGAAATAAAAAAAATATTACTTAAATACCTACACCTGCAAGGTTTTTTTACAAAGTTATTTCAATGGGAAGGATGTATTTGTTTCTTATTTTTCTTCATTACAGTTTTAGCATGAACTTCAACTTTAGTTATTTTTAATCGCAGTGAGTTTGATATATCCAATTTATTTCGGTATTTAGTTTTAATGTTAACCATAGCCGAAAATCCAACCTCACATAGATATGAGGTAGTAAAGAGGAGAAGGACTTTCATAGCTTCATCGAACAGGCAAGGATAATTATCAGCAACTGAGAGCCAGAATTTCGTTAACTGTTTACGATTGAAACTATTTTTCAGTGACGTATTTTCTGATAAATCAATGAGTTCTTCACTTGCTTTTGTTGACATACTAGTTGGTAAGTCGTCTTAAAATGGGTTACAAATCCAACGCAACGAATCAAACTTTTTCATCTCTTCCCCAAAATAGTCGTCAAAGTTATTTAGGAATTATAAATAGCTGAATGAAATATCAAATTTATCACTTCCTATTTTTTTAATTCATGTATACAGGTGGCGAGGGCCCACTCGATATTCGCTCGCGACCCACTGGTGGGTCGCGACACATAGTTTGGGAAACCATATCCTAGTGTATATTATTATACACAGAAGAAGTTTAATTACTTTGATCGACACTTCCAATTATTAATAACACAGAACCACTAAATCAGATAAACTCCAAGGTATCCAAGATACGTTAAAATAATCTGAAACTAAGAATACTCCGACAAGTGAACACGACAGACGCATCAGTATGAGCACTCTATAGAGTATAGACAATGACAGGCAATGACAGGTCATGTATCGGCTTTCGTCTTCAGTCGGCAATGTTATAGGTAATATAATATGATTTCGTTGATGATTTAACGTTCATGATGGCCGAGCGGCTAACGTTCGAATCCTGGGTCTGCCAAATTACACATATTGTTTTTCGTTTGTGTGTTTGAAGTTAGACTATGAACCTAACATGTACCTACAGCAAGTCGTGTCCGGAAATTTGTACGTATGCAGTTCACCGTTTCACACTACACCGCAGTGTTGCCAACCGTACTATAATTATAGTACAATACTATAATTTTTAATCCGCGAAAAATGTAAAATACTATAATTTTAGGTAAATATACCAAAAATACTATAATTTTGAAGGATTCGAGACGAAAAATGTTCCTGTACTATAGTTTTTTCAGACATACTATAATTTTTACCCTTTGGTACTATAATCAACATAGAAAAATATGGCAACACTGCTACACCGTGAAACTTTATATCGGAAATATATGGCCGTATATTAAAGACCGTCCAATCTCTTTGGATTGGATAGTAATGAGATAAAATAATGTCTAAATAAAACACGGTTCTTGACGGTTTACAGGAAGCCAGCGGCAAACAAATTTTGAAAATAGCCGATATACTGGATTATTTGTGAGGTTAGGTTAGGTTTTCATTATTGAATTCATGAATTTTGCCAAAATCGGCTATGAAAATTGGCGCGGCTTCCTGTAAACCGACTTCTACCTAAAACGCTTACAAAATACGTTAGGAATAAAAACTACCGACATCGATGACCGTATAGTTAAAGCTCACGGCGAACTGTGCTACGGTGAAATCTGAGAGTACAATTTACATGTAACAATAGCAAGTGGATCTGTTAATACAAACTTTTTATTTGATCTTCTCAGGATCGGACATGACAAAAAAAGATTTCATTTAGATTTTGAAAAGAAACAATCAAACATTCTTATTTATATTTCCTGAACCAGATTACGTAAAAGTCGTTTTCAAATTAACCACGTGGAAGCCAGCGTGCTCTCGTCGTAATATATGTGATTCGTATTGCATTATTCACGGCTTGCCGTATGTGTGAGAAAAAGAGATGATGTGAATCCCTGCGCTTTAAATTAAACTAAGACGTAGTCCCCTTACCGTCGCGTAATAGGTTTTCTTTGCACAATAGGAGAATAGGTTGACGATGCGTGCAATGAATACTAAAAATTAAACTAAAACATATCATTTTCACGACGAATGGGAAATTAAGTGTATTTCTTTATCATGGTTAAAGACAAGTGTTTAATTTGCAATGCCTCAGTGTCCTAAGCCTAATGTAATAAAATATGTTTGTTTAAATTAAATTTATACCTAATGACAATGGTGAAGATGTTGGACATACCTGTTTTAGAGCAACTGACCGGACCTATCTTTTACAAATGATGCGACTAACCTGTTATGTTTTGTTATTAACTTATATGATAGAACAGTTTAACGCCCCGTCAAGGCAATACATAATAACACTTGATCTTCACTGAATGATTGATAGTTGCCTAATTTAATTGCAAAGATCATCTGCCAGTTATCTGAGTTTTTTTTTTTTTTTTTAAATTGAAACGTTTTTTCCCGATATAGTGAATCCGGCTGATGTGTAACGATAACCGCACATGGTCAGCTTCGAACCGTCATTTTTTCAGTTGAAAGCAAACCGCACTATCAATGGCTCCACATACCAGATTAATAAGATAGAAACGCTAAAGCCAGCCACAGACCAATTATTTGTAGCTAATACTTAATGATGGCCAAATCATAAAACGCGAGAAATACAAAGCCGCTGAGTGTTCTAAAATATTAACAATATTGAATGCGTGTTTCGTTTACGTGACAAACTTTGTGTATATTATGATACAGAATATATTGTAACCACAACGTTGGAACGAATCCTTTTTGAGTTGCTCCGCTCCGGGTAAAAAGTTTTAATAGGTTGACATCTCGACAATTATTACTTAAACTTTCAACCTATGTTTTTGTTACTTCCATAAGCATCTATTTCCTATATTTATATTAAAGTGAGAACAAATCCTCTGTCATAAACCCTTCCAACTGCACATCGATCGAATAATTATTATGGTGAAAGAAAACGTGCGAATGTTGCCTGTTAATAATATTAAAATATACCTACCTATCCAAGTATCACTATACTTGAAACTTACTTGAAACATTTTATTTGATCTACGGGACGTAAAAAAATATCCTCAGGCTGATAAATAATCTCAGTAAAGTCAAGTTCACATCGAGCCAACTACGAAAAGTATCTAACTATTAATGACTTTGAACCGGTTCATAAATATAAAATCTATACAATATTGCGGTTTACTATAATTTAGTGGTTATGTAAAACGTAAATAGGTATAGGTACCTATGAAATATGAATATGGATTCATAATTATATTCTCCATAGTGCATAGACTTGTATTGCGAGAGTTAAAACAGCCATTTGAAAAAAGTTTTTGGACGTTAGTCAGCATGGGTTCTGGGTTCTGGGGATCGGTTGAGTTCTCACGGAATTAAAATGGCCGCCGGAACGCACTTATCGAGGTCTCATCGACGTTGATAGTCTAACATGGTAAGTATAATTTTTGTTTTTCTCTATTTTTTTAGTTACCTAAAAACAATAATTATTCTACAGTGGTTTTGCGATCGACCTCACCAAAAACAAAGACTGAAATTGCATGTGGTTTTGAACCGTGTGCCATATTATACTTGTGTTTTCTATTCATGACAATTTATTTTCAGAAAGTATATTATAAGCGGCTGATCGTATCCATTTATATAGGTACCGTGTACATAATATACATTCACATCTACATGAACAAATAGCAGTGGCAAAGGGCGGAGGTAGGCTGTTAAAGTCCACCATAAATATTGCACATTAAACTTTGTCAGTCATACCTACGTATTTGTTTTCATTGACATAAAAATGAAATTTACAGATGATGTTGGTTGGTTTTTTTTTTAAATTCAATTAAACCTTGCGAAAACCAAGCCATAATAGATAATAGCCAAAAAATACTCGTCTATCTATAAAATATCTAAAATTATGCAATTGAATCATACATAACTTTGGATATTTTATAGATAGAATAATATTTTTTATCTATTATGGTTGGGTTAGGTAGCACTTATTGAATTAAAAAAAATGAAAAACAATAAGTGTATTCTCAATATAATATGACGTACTAACACCAACATAAAATACCGTTTAAATATATATGATAATATAATATATATTTGATGGCCCAAACATTGTCACCTAATCTTTACCCCGGCGGCTTTATAAAACTCGTAACTAAAATCCCTTGGAAAATCGTCAATCTATCTTTCTATTTCAGTTTAAGTCCTCGCTCTGTGTATGCACTGGTGTACACTAGGTGGGAAGAATTTGGTAAATTGAAACAAGTATACGAGGTGACGAATGGAGTCAATAGATTAAGTAAATATTTAAATTGTTTAATTATGTTTTCAAATAATATGGTATGTACATAGCACGTAAGTTTTAAATAAAGAAATATCTTAATAATAAATATGTATACTGGTATGTGAGGAGGATGTAAAATTGTTATACTATAAAGGAGATGAATGCTGGAGTAAATGAGAATTGAGATAAATAAATGTAAGCGAGGATTAAAATATAGTAACATGTATAGCATAATTACCGCAGAGAGTTACTATTAAACTCAGTAGTTTTGTTTTGTATAATTAAATTCAGTAGCTTCATTTTATAATTTAAAATAATACACGTACTGCACTGCCTTATCCTATAAATCACTGTATACTGCATATGCGTGAGCCGGAAGATTATTTTGATAGTATGTGTGTACTGTTATACCGATACGATTTGAACGAATCGGCTGGGAATTCCCTATCCATTTTTTTCTTCGCAATGTTTTTATAATTTGTAAATTGAAATAACTTCTTAAATACTTAACTTCCTGCGTAGCTTTCTTCCGTAATTATGTTTTAAATAATTTTACCTAGTTGTTTATAGATTAGAATAAGAGTTTATAACAAATTAAATGTTAAGGAATAATACGCGCGATCGCACTGCTAATTAGGTGGTGCCTCTGAAGGGGGACAGGCTTTAAAAAAATAAGGCCTCTCCCGAGATCGAGTGCGTCAATTCAAAAGTATATTAGTCTAAGATCAGTTCGATTTCGCTCTTCTGATAGGATAGTTGAGTTCGATTCGGCTCCTCTAGGAATATAGTATAAAACCCACGCTCCTTTATGGCGTGCCAGTTAATAACTAAATAAGTAAAAATTATCAATTGAATATTAAAAAATAAGTTCCTAAATAAATAATCCTTTTTATATTAAGTTAAAAATTAGATGTATAAACCCTGAAATGTTTTAAATGATAAAAACCGTGTTATAACAAAATAAATAAATAAACAGATTTTAATATTTTCTTTAAGACTTTAATTCACATTGTATACATTTCCAAAAAAAAACTATAAACATTTAATAACCACCCTATGGTACGTGCACTAACAAGTGAGCTAGCCAGATTTGTGTCGTGCTATTGAGGGTGTGTTAGTACCTATACTTAATCCAACGAAAACAGAATGAAAAAGTGTGCTCAATTTTGTCGTATCGCCCAAAATATACCAAAACTATTATGGTTTGGTTTAGGCAGGATTTAATTGATTTTTAAAAACTAACTAACACCATCTGTAAATTGTAGGCTTAGTTCAATAAAAATAAATACGTATGACTAAAAAAGTTTAATGTGCACTAATTATGTCGGATTTTAACAGACTACCTCCACCCTTCTCCACTGACAAATACCATACGTTTAGTTTGGCATACGGATCAAAACCACGAATAGTTTTAGTCTATAGATGGCCCAATAGTTCGACGTTAAAATATCATCGGATAAATTCGTCAAAAACACGAAAGATACACAAAAACATACAAACTAAATATTATAATTAGTGCCCATATCATTATTTAAAACCTCCCAACCAGACTGAAATTTTGAATTGAAAATACTTGGAATTCTTTTGTTTTTGTTTTTATATCAATGGTTCGAATCAGCGGAAAAATCTTTTGTTTTGATTTACAAAAAAATGCGGAGTTGGGCTGTTTAATTATGTCATAAAGCCTGGTTTTGTTTTCATTGAATAGTTTCACACGAACTGTTCACAAAAGATAAAGGCCTGGTAATTACTATAGTAACTATACATATTATGAAGGTTCCTTGATACTAATAATGATAGACAATAAGTATATAAGGAGGGTATCACTTTTAATTGATTACCTATTGGCAACACTGTTATGCAAGAGCGGTCTCACACTTCATAACGTTTTGGTGGTTTTTGAGTTATGACGTATAGTTACATTTTTGCGACGAATCTCTTGACCGACACCATAGAAATCGAAAACTGACATTTAAATAAATATCGTTTCGTTTGTCATCATCATTCATCACGATTGACACCAAACATGTTCTTATATAAGAGAATTTAAAACATTCTTTTGTCGGTTCAATACAGCAGCAGAAATATAATTTATTTAGATATTCATAATATAGAATTCGACAGAATAATCTTGTTTTGATGAGATTATTTTATTAGTCGTGGTGTTAGAACCTTAAACATGTTAAAGAAAAACCTTCTACGAATATGGGAGCCTTCATTTATGAATGCGAAACTGAAAAAGAGTGATAAGGTTAACACTTAGTTTAGAGTGTTTAGTTTAGACTATATTAACAGTTGTATAATTTACGTGCAGTCTTTTCACACGTGTGCTTCTGAGACTTATTTTCCAGGGCTTTCTTGAGCGTATTCCATATCTGATTGAACAATATTGAAATAATAAACAATACCTACCATTAAGTCGGTTCTCACATCTAAACTCGCCTCGTGTGCATAAAACGATACATATGAGGCATCTTCGACTCGGAGCCCGAAACCATGCAACTTGTCGATTGCAACAGCAGATGTTTTTTTAAACGAAACAGTCGCATTCGACCAATCTGCGGAGTTCCATTTGGCAACGTATGTTTTGTGAATAACGATGACGTCACATTGACGTATTCGACACGTTGTAGGCGAGACAAGTTTTGATGTGAGAGCCAGCTAAGAAATAATAAACACTCTCTTTGGTCACAAATAGTGTTTAACAATGCGGCTCGGAGTGTCTCCTTAATAACATTGAATAAATCCAGTTGCCAGGATGTTATATTATACCTATATTCATTCCCAAATAATGCTGTTAATAGTGTAAATAATAAAACGGTCAAAAATATTGAAATACAGTACAAAATGATGAAGTTTGTTTTTCTTTGTGGTCAATTTTTCGAAAACCCGCAAAGGATATGCCAGAACCGTCGAATGGTCGAAGAAATTGCAAACCAACATAATATTTTTAACAGTTAGCGTAGAGCCGGTTTTTGGAGATATATAATTATTTCAAGCAATAATTCATACTGTTTCATCATAAGATTATTATGGTTGACCGTTGAGGCGAATTTATTTGATGTAGGCGTCGATTCCAGAGGATTTTTATTTTGACGTAACTCGAAATAGCTATCTCGCGAGATGGTAGTCATTTCTTTTATTTTTAATAATATATTGTATTGGATTTGATCAATTCTGCGAAATACGAAAGTGGGTGTATCTTCCGCATAACATTGTTTCGCAGAACCTCGGGTTTTGGGTGACAACAGAATTTTGGGTGATGATATCAAACTTAAATATAAATAATACCTCGGCAAGACTACCAGTATTATGATTGAAAATACATAATTTTGATAAACCTCAGAAACTGACTATAATAATTGGATTCAAACGTAAAGTCTTTAAAAATTCTTCTGAACTGTCAACATCACAAGCTCATTCTTCAACAGATGAGAAACCCAAACAATCGATCCAACATCAAGTGAAAAATGAGCTAGAATTTATCATCCAACCAGTAGAATTCAAATTATATCCCACTCATTGTCATCGCACATCCCAGCCCTCTACTGCAGTCCTTCTCAAGCTGGGGGGGGGGGGGGGGCTCCTCCCAGGGAGCCGCGAAATATATAACGTGATTAATAACTGGAATTAAACAGAGTAACTTCTTTACAATACAACTCGATGAATTTACTAATATTACAAATTACGTACATACATTTAATGGTTTTTGTAAGATGTATGATTCATGACGATTTGTTTTTCTGTAGGGAACTTTTGGCGACAATAAAAGGAATATCTTTAAGAAAGTATATGAGTTCTTTCCCGAGAGTGAGCTCGAATGGTCAAAATGCGTAGGACTCGTAGGAGTATGCACAGATGGTACAGCAATAATGACTGGGATAATATCAGGATTCAAGGAAGAATATCCGTTAATCGCAAAAGCAGCATTTTAATCATAATTCCTTTTGTGACAACACACATTCGCGAAACAGCATATTCATCATTACTGGTAATACAAAATAAATACAGGTCGTGTCTTTCAACGGAATACTTTAGCAAAATAGCATTTAAAACATTGTACCGGATATTGATTTATTATGCAAATAATGCAATCACACACCTCTCATTAAATTGTTTTTATATGCTGCAGCTGTAATAAATCTAAAGTTTTTTTTTTAATTTTTGCTTTACAAACAAGTGAATGAATATTTTAAATAAAAATGTACCTATAATTATAATTAATGGTAAATTAAGTACTGCTGGTTACTCAAAACCAAAATTTTTGGGAAGGGAGCCTTGGATTTTTTTTCTGACTTCGGGGGCCGTGGGTGGTATGAAAAAGTTTGAGAAGCACTGCTCTATTGGATGTCTGTGGGTGATAACGAGGAGCTTATAGATATAACTTATATTTATTATGTATTTATAAATTTAGATTAATAATTGAATATTAACAGAAGGCCGTGTGAGGCTTGCTATGTCAAAATAGATTAAGAAATGGATATCTGCATAATAAGATGATCATGTTGTTTTATAATAGTAACTAAGGAAATGCTATTTTTTCACAATAAATGTGTCACCCAGACCCCATTAATTCATTAGCCATTTTCAATGCATAATTATCTTTTTAATACCGAACCATCGACGGATATCCAACATTCGATTTCGTAAAAGCGAAAGTTACCTGAACTTATGAAATATTTTTATATACAGGTATGCTATAATATAGATTCGCTGACAGGTCTCTGCGAATTGAAACGTTATGCGAAATTGTCGATGGCTATAGGTACCTAGTATGTCAGATGTATTTCATATACACCATAGAGAGAAATAATCAATTTAGGTACGTTGCAATAGAACTAAACATGAAATCGAAAATCGTCGTACATTTGGTACTAAACCAGTTTGGTGTTTCCTCTGTGAGCCCACATGAATATACTCGTACCTTATATATTTTTTTGAATTCAATCTTATTTTAAAGATTTAAAATATGTTTATCCAACATTCAATTGCATTATTCATTCAAATTATTAAGATTTTGAGTGTATCAAACGGGATTAAAATGTGAATGAAACGAAACAGGCTAATTATTTTAGAGTAGGTATACGCTTTATAACTTTGCACTCTTTACTACACTGATATGCCTCTCTGCCTGATTTCCTCGCATAAAATATAATCAAATGATATTCACTCAGGTACATTAATATATGTCATCATCAGCCGGGATCAATCCACTGCTGGATGAAGGCCTCCCCAAGCTTCTTCCAACTCTCTCGGTCCTGTGTCTTTCGCTGCCACGTATTTCCGCTCAACTTTACCAGTTGGTTAATCTAGCGGCTATTAGGGCGACCCTGTGGCCGTTTCGTGCCCTTTGGGTTTGCATTTGTCCAGCGGCCGTCTTTTCGGCGAGCGATGTGCCCCGCCCATCTCCATTTCAGCTGTTTGGCAACGTCTATTACATCGCGTACTCCTGTCTGCTTCCTAACCCATTCGTTTCTCTTACGGTCCTTTCGCGTGATGCCCAACATACACCTCTCCATGCCTCGCTGTGCGACTCTTAGCTTTTGGACATCTCTCGTGTTGAGGGTCCACGTCTCGCAGCCATACGTGAGCACGGGTAGCACACGTTGGTTGAACACCTTACGCTTAAGACATAATGGTAGGTCACTCTTGAAGATACTATCAGACGTCCGAAAGCACTCCATCCCAGCTTTGTTCTTGGAACAATTTCATCGTGCATGCTTCCGTCTATGGGCACCTGCTGTCCGAGATAGACGAAGCTGCTGACTTGCTCGAGTTGGGTGCCATTAATACAGATAATCGCAGGATCCGAAAAACAGTTTTTCCTCATCACTTTTGTCTTTGAGACATACATTTATCTTTAGGCCGACCGTTTGACTGACATCCGCGAGTTCTTGCATTCTACCTTGGAGGTCTTTCGGGTCTTGTGAGAGTATAACAGTATCATCTGCAAAGCGCAGGTAACTGAAGTGCTCCCCATTAATTGGAACACCTTATTCCTCCCAATCGAGTTTCCCGAATAAGTCCTCAAGAGTAGCGGTGAATAGTTTAGGTGAAATGGTATCACCCTGCCGGAGACCTTTGTTAATGGGGAATTTACACGACCGTTTGTGGAGTTTCACGCATGCTGTGGCATCACTGTATATACTGTTAAATATGTTTATGTAGCGTCTGGAAATTCCTTGGTTGCTAAGGGCGTTTAGAATTGAGAATTTTTTGATGGAATCAAATGCCTTTTCATAGTCTATAAAACCAAGATATAATGGCAGTTTGTATTCCTAATAGCGCTCCATGATTTCCCTGACAACATGTATATGATCCATAGTACTGTAGCCTCTTCTGTATCCGGCTTGCTCTCTTGGTTGGTTTTTGTCTAGAACTGTTTCGAGACGGTTTGAGAGTATTTTCGTGAAAACCTTATACAGAATTGGCAGTAGACTAATTGTTAATAATTAATATATGTAGTAATAAATAAATAAATAGATAATATGTTAAAAAAAATATGTTTAGAATATAATATGACACCATAGTCATCATAGAGCTGGACTGCAAAGTTATGAAGTGGCAACTCTAGTAGGAACTTCCATCCCGAATCTTGAGAATTGAAATTTTTAACATTTCGGGAATTTTTTTAGTATCAAATATTAATTGAAAACACGATTTTTTTTTAATTCAAATAAATTATCAAAATTTAAGTTCGAGCGCGTCACACAAATATGTCATGAAAATGTGTCCAGCAATGCTCAAAAACAAACGCAAACATTGCACAACCTGCGACAAACGAACTGTTTTCGTCGTTTAAAAACGAACTAAATGTATTGAAAAAAGTGGACAGAAATGACAAAATGAGCGCAATTTTTCAACATCAGGGAATTTTATAGCGTACGCGATTGTCAGACGCAGCCATTGACAGTCTGTGTTTTTTGAAATTCTATTTTAATAAATGTTTTGAATTATTTTTGTTTTCTACTTCCATTGTTTGTCATAGGTACTTAAATAAAAAAATCATATTTTTTTGAAATTTGTCTGTTTTTACACTGATTTTAGGATTTATTACAGGTTTTTTTTTTAATTTTCGCAATAATTCTTTTCTGGAAATCCCGAATCCCGAGATTGAGATTTTCTCGGGAAATTCCCAACTCTAGTCGTAAAGTAATGTTAATATGACATAGTGAACTCGTCTAAATAAAATTTCTCATATTTATGCAACTATTAAGACATGAAGTAATGCAACGATATATACCTACTTGAAAAATTTATTAATGACTTACTATAATATAGTACTATATAAGTATGTAATATATAGTATATTGTAGGTATATACCTAGTAGGCGCCTACTAATACTAACACTTAATTTAATCATGATCTGGTCTAGTTTCGTCCCCATTTAATGACAACAGCTATCTATGTACTTATAGGTTTCTGAAACAATCTTAACAGCGTTTTTAATATTAATTATATTGTACTTAAGGCGATACTTCAGTGAAACGGCAAATAATTTTCAACTATAGGCGCGACGAAATTTTGGACTCGCTGGCAGTCTGAGAGCGAACGTCGAGGTGTCAAAACGTCATTTTGTTTCGTGATGGCGACGGGGTATTAATTCTAAAATCGTGTAAAGATGACTAAAAACGTTACCCATTTACTTTAAAAAGAAAACATGTTAATGAATATATTATTATTGTTACTAATAGAACAATAAACAGAACATAAAATTGACGTATGTTGGATTTATATGACAAATAATATTTCGTTTGACAGGCGTCATTTGCACCCGCGACCCGCAATCCGCGCATCGCCTAGCAACGATCTTTTTAGACAGTGCCTCAACTGATGTACGGCCTTAAGTACATTTTAGTTAGGATGTATGGAACAAGTATTAATGGGCAACAAACAAATTTAATACCGTAAAACAATTTTTATAAATGCTATTTATTCTTCAAATGCAGAATAAGTTAAATGCTGTTTGTGAGCATTGACAGTTCGTTGCTCTTTTAAATAAGTGGGCAAGTTAATAGACAGTCATGAAAGGGCGGTGTCTAAAAATTGCCAATGACAGTTAGTTACGTAAGAAAAGGCGGACCGAATTGTCTATTCTCGGCGGAAAAGCAGAAACAACAAAATATCTAATTGCAATATTGGATTCTGTTATTTATTCAAAAGGCATGCTATATAGGAACAACGTGATTATCGTGTACCTATTCGTTATGAGAATATTGCAGGTGTTTCAAATGGTGGAGTATATGCAATAGGTTTCTTCCACCTAAACGAAATACATTATGTAGGAATAACCTAAGTAGAAAACATGGAATACGGCAACATTTTCTTAACAAAGATAATTAGGTATCAAAACTTAAAACAACGGCAATTATGTTGTGTTATATGTTCTCTTCTGTAATACCTACATAATGCACTTATTTACATTTATTATAATTTATTTAATTCAAATGATGTATTTTGTCTTAATTTCTTCCTTAATTTTTTAGCTTTTTTTTGATCGTCCAAAATAATGAATGTCCCGATCTGTGATTTTGGAAATCTGGCAACCCTGATCTCGTGGTCACTTGTGGTGTAAATATAAGTTCATCCATAAAATAAAAAAGATATATAATTATAGGCATGATACCATGGTGTCTTAACTACATTCAAGTCAAGGCTCTTGGCTCTTGGGCTCTTGAAATATTCAAGAAGATGGCCCTGAGAAGAATATTTTTATAAAATCGCATTTGATGAAGGAGGTGTAACACATAGGTATACCAATTATTGTTTGCGGAAGCAAGAATAGGATAATTTACGGTATCACGCTATAATGAACGAAATGCAGGCGCTAAACATATTATGATGATTGATGACGAACCCCAGGCACGCGTCGAGCGGGGGTGTTGAGGGTGCGAAGCGCAGGATCCAGGGGGCGGCAAAATGTACTGAAAAATACATTTTATAATACCTGATAGTCATTATCAAAAATATAATAAATATGCAATTCAATTAAGTATGTAAAGTAAAAATGATGTTAAATTTATGAAGTACCCTGCGTGTATTGTATACTACTGAAGGGTGACATTTATCAAAGGGCGGCAAACGAAGAAATGACACATGATATATTTAAATATAGGCACAAAATAAACATTCTATTTATGAGAATGCCATCATAAATGTATAAAAAATATACTGAAAAGAATTTTCTCGAAGTCATCATACATGTCACCAAACGGCTTACAATTCGCGCGCAAATGTCAAATTATCTCAAATCACCAGCAATTTATAATGGAAAGACACCTAATGAGTATACATTTTAGGTTGTCAAGAAAAAGATATTATTACCTGACCATGTGCCACGTGGGCATGAAACATGGATCTTAAATTTGAAAAACGTTCAAAAACTAGAAGTAGGTCACACAAAATGAATTGAAGTGCTCAAGAGATATTAACAGATTTAAATGGTGACTAAAAGCAGAAATGTGTGACAACTAGAGAGCAAGAATCAAACAGTGAAGATTTATTAACATAATATAGTGAAATTACAAATACAAGACGTTCATACAGACGGACATACAGAAAAAAGAAACATATAATAATTACAAGATAAAAGAACTTTTTATATAGCACGTTTTTAAATTTTCTGTTGAATCATATAAACTTGACAATTCTATGTATTAATAAAAACTTTTTTTTTGTACTTGATAGAAATACTGAATAAATGTGGAATACTGAAATGTCATTTTGATTTCCATAGTAATGCACGTATATATTAATAATTTAGTTGCTAGGACCCCCTTAGCAACCAACAATAATAACTTTCCATACAAAACAGAATTAACTGAAAATGAATTCAATTCTGCTTAAAAATGGCTAAAAGTATTAAAAGAATGCATTGTCTTCGTGTTCTGATATATTCTAAAAGTTTCAAATGTCTAGCTAGTCGGGAAGTTAGTTGAAAATCTTCAATCATCCAATACAAATCTTGGACAAACAAGAAAAAAATTATACTGGACACACAAGAAAAAATCTGTACCGGACAAACAAGAATATGAGCTAATAAAAACGTGGTAAAATAACAGTATAAACAGAGTAATACAAAAATATAAAGTACCTACATGGAAGTAGACTATGCTCATTAGAACCAATTTTAAGAATATGTGAAATAACTTTCATCTAAAGCTAAACTCATCTCACGTAGGCGGAATATATCAATATTCGAAATGATTTGGTTGAACACAGTTGTTGCACATCCAATTGGCATTACGAATGGCAGATTAGTTATGAGTCTTGGGAGAACAAACAGGTGATGTCCCCGATTACTAAGATAACTATCAGGGACACTGGTATATACATCACTCGTATAGATCGTAATTTTTATTTCAAAAGATTTTGATACCGATGGTATTTGCAACGTGAAGACGTTGCACAAACTGGTTGTACAAGCCTGGCTTATTGCATAGTTCGTCATGCATGAAAATAATAATACACAAGCAAGCAGGAAGACGCGAGATGCGACCATACCGATTAATGGAGGAGAATTTTAAAACGTTATACGTCCGGTCGTACTGTATGTAGGTAGATGTGTAACTTAAATAGCTACCTGTCAGATGATCAGCTATTGAGAAACTGCAACGTGCATTTCATTACAGATTCTTGCACACCTCTTGTAGGTTGCGAGTTAATTAATGGTTATTAAATGTTATAGCGCCTGTACACGTGCACGGATTTACTGACAGCAAAGTGAAAGTGAGTATTTTAAACTATCGTGACAATAACTGTTTGTAAAAGTGCTGACTGTCTCTCCAATCTAATTCTTCAAGAGTAAGCGAGACGCAATGTTGTTATTTTATAGTACTTACATACAGGACGTATTGAAAATCAGTTAACCTCAAAATTAGTAGTTCGTTTTTTTACCGGCAGGTTTGCCATTATCGTTCTACTGCGCAGGCGCAGATCTTAATTGCGCATTAAAATTCAGAAGCTTCCAAACTTGTTTGATTCATGCACGCAATCTCACCAACTGTAGGATAATACATGCTTACCTATACATTGTATTATTATGGCCGCGATAATACTTATTGTCAACAGTAAATCCATGCACGTGTAAACGGCGTAAGTATTAATTAAAGTAAACCTCAATATATTATATAACAGTGGCGAAGGGTGCCTATTGAAGGAAAGCAGGCCGTGATGTGTAACTGAAAAAAAGGTCTAAGGACAGCTATATATACGGGAGTTGAATTTGAATTTTGTTTCATATTCAGTATTTTATTGATACAATTAACTAAAATAAATATTTTACTAAAAGTGATATCAAACCGGGAATCGAACTTTATCGAACTCGAACCGAAAAAAATCTACGACTTCGTTAGACACTGTCAAAATATATTTTTTTATGATTTTACCGAGGGTTTGACTGCGACTCACTGTCATAAATAGTCTCTTCTCACCTAGAAGAGGATCCGCCGATTAGGCCTTGATTCCAATTTTGTTAAAGAACTTTACAATTCTGCCAAATTCTTCCGTTCTACCCACCGCCAGAGCACCTTTCAATTCGTCGACATTCTCAAAGATATCCGCAATTCGCAGCTGTACTCTGTGTCGTTCATATTTGGGCATTGAACTGCTATATGTACAATGTCCTTCAAAATATCACATTCATCACAGAGCTGCGAATCGCTTCTTCCCATGACGACATCAAATTTTTTACCCATTGTGTGTCCTGTTCTTAGTCTCAGTATCAGCTTAAGAAGCTAAGACCCGTTTCACACGGGACACATGTGTGGCAAGATCCCGCATTTACATATAAACGAACGCGACACACGTGTGTCCCCGTCTGAACGCGCCCATTCAGTTATGTGTAAATGCGGAATCTCGCCACGTCGGTGGCGCCACACAGGTGTCCCATGTGAAACGGCTCTAAGAGGCGAAGTTTTAATCATTTCTATTTACATGGCTATTTTCATAATTTAAAAAAATATTGATAATCACATATGAATACAAAAAATGTTAAATTATTAGAACTTGGCGACAAAACATCGAGTTGGTATGTCGATACCCATGTACGAGTGTATTTAATACGCATTTTTGTTGTTGAAACGCTTCTTTCAAAACAGACGTTTCTTTTGTAAATAGTTTATGAAACATCGAAACATAATTATTAACAGGTGTGTTTTGATTTATAATAATATGAGTTTATCATTTGGTATTCACCGCGTATTAAAAATATTTTACGACACGCGTCTTGAATACATGGTGATACTACAATATAAATAATATAGTTAATAATGCTCAATATGAGATATTATGACAGCTGGTGTCGAAAAACAATTTTTATATGTGATAGAGTCATTTTATCAATTTCCATGATTAGTAAACGCTTGATTTCTTCAAAAGAAAATAATGTGTTTTAGCCAGTGACCAAGTTACAGCATACAATGATTTTTTGTTGACACCTTAGAGGATTTTCTTTTTTAATTATTAAGAACCATGTCCTTGCTTTTTCGCACAAGGTGGTTGTTAGTAATTTTGAACGATCACAAACACCCAGGCTTTGAGAAAAACACATACTTAAATATTGTGTCCTCACCGGCAATGTTCCTTGTAAGGCGCGCGCACACCTACCAAAATGGGTCCGCACACATGTTTTCATCCCCCGCACAGTTCTCGCACAAAAATATTGTAAAAGAAAGTTTCCTTTGCCAGATTTTAGTTTTGCTCGAATGCACGAAAACATCACATGCACAATTTATTCTTCGACTCATTTCTCGGAAGGCGAAGGTCAAGTGCGACTAACGCGAGCACGAAAGTGAATTTTTTTTACGTACCTAGTTGAAAAATTAATAAAAAACATATTTTTTGCTTCACACCCCATTCGCCAGGGTGAAAAGAAACACATTTGTTTACAAATGTTTATTTATAATATAAACATTTGAGTTTTAATGTTTGTTTTTGTTATGATTAATATAATTTTTGTTAACGTGTTTAACAGGTTGAATCTTATGCACTGGACTACGATAAAGATATAACTAAGAAATTTAAAAGGAGGCATCGTCCTCAACAGTGAGCGACATGAAAACGAAGAAGATTTAGATACATATTTATCTCGTTATATTTAAAAACAATGCAGGCCAATATTATACATATTTTTAATTGTTACGAAACAAATTTATTTTTGTTAATTCTACTTATATTTTTGACTTGTAGATTTCCGTGGTAGGTAGGTAGGTATACCTATATCGAAATGACAGCCAAAGACCCTTGTGTTGAATACAATATTGAAAATGGTAATATTTTCACGTTCAAGCCAAGACTAATAATGGCTATATTATCACGTTCATTGTTTCCTATATTGTGTCATGTCAAGGATGGACAATCAAAATTATTATTCATTAAATTTTAATGGCAAATACTTACGTATAAAGGAAGCAACTTTACCTAAATGGTAGCAAATCTACCTAGATTTTTTGAAAAAGTAAATTTTATTTTTAATCCTAAAGTCAAGCATAATATGTAACTCTCACAATGGAAGTTTTTGTAGATCGTTTAAAATAAAAAAAAATAATTTTGCATTGTTAAAAAAAAAACAAACATGAAATTGCACATAAATACAATATATTACTCAATGAACTGAAATCGGTAAATAAACTATTTCTTTTATCCCCCCCTCCCGACCATGTCCGATTCTAATAGGATCATATGGGCCTCCACAGAGTAGAGGTTTGTATTAACAGATTTTTGTTTTTATGAGAAATGGATGTCAGTCACTTGCTCAACCTATTAGGTCCATACCCTGACTCACACAAATTGAAAAACAATATGTGTACTTGGGTCTATTTCTTTTATTCAATGAATAATTCACAAGTTTTGAGAATGTAACATTCTTTATATTGAACATACATATATAATTTGAAAACACTTAACTACTGTTTTTTTCCAAGTCGGTTAGTATAATATATCCACCAGTATAAGTTGTCCGCTGAGTGAGGGCGCCACATACTATCATTTGACATATCATTCAATATTTTAACACTGTAATGCAATACTAATGAGCTTAGTTCTAAATTCAAACAGCTAACAATTTATGGTGGTATATCTATAATTAATTAGGGCACTTTTAATTGACACCTTGATTTAAAACACAAAAACCGATATCCAAACTAACGCAATTTGATAGGCACTGCATGTAAAAACTACCAGTTAATTTCGTCGTAATTAGATATAATACTTGTAGCCTAATAATTGGTAAAGGATATTGGCGCGAATTCAGTGGTTACAGGTTCACGTCCCGTAAGGCGTCGTATTAAAAAAGGACCATACCTAAATATAATTTTACAGAAAATTAACCACACAAAACTTGAAGGAAAATCGAGCGACCCACTCTCCAACAAGAAGATTTAGGCACAAGCCAAGGCGCTGTCGTCGACTAAATGGGATGAGCTTGTTAGTTTATAATGGAAGTGCGGTTAAAAATGGGAGGAACTTGTTAGTTCACAGTTTTAACACGTACATGACATTTAATATGTCATTGATCAGGAAACATACCGTGAGAAATCATTGGGCCTTTTGTCAGCGTATAGATCCTTTTTAAAGAAACTGGTTTAAAATGTGCCATGTGGCATTAGAGAAATGACACAACAGGGAAAACATTTATCGAAAATCTTTCGATAAAATAATATCTTCCGCCAATATCACTGCCTATTACAGGTGTTATATAAACTTGAAACCATCATCGTGAGGTCACGATAACATAACGTTTTTAATTTATTCACCATTGACCAAAACCACAAATCAACTTGTGGAGAAGAAAAAAATATCGTAAATTATATGGCATGATCCACTCGGGTAGCTACCTCTTTAGATTGAAATTCGAAATTTGAATCTGCTTTATAAATCAATGAAATACGAATCCCCGCCAGTGTTGCTATTTCAAACTATTAAAGAAGTCATAAAATATTAATCTAATATTCATATTTTAGTTTTTTTTGCTTTCTTCAATTAAATTCTTCTGTAAAATCAAGTTGTGTATATAATTATTACTGAATACGATCTTTCAATTTTGCAAAATTTATTATAAGCGAGGAAATCGTTAAGAAGAGAAAACCATTCACAGAGAGTGACTATATAAAAAAGTTTATTCTTTTAAATTACATAATCATGTATAAATAATGAATGCTACTGTCCAACAAGAACTTCTTGGCTACGTGTTAAAACTGTGAACTAACAAGCTCATTTAATGTCATTGTTCCTGATAGATATTAACAAAATGGACGACGCCCCGATTTATTTTAAGACATAAGAGTAAAGTGAGTAAACTACCGATTATCTGCGTGCGGATTATCATAGCTCTTAGGAAAATTCGAACTGATATAAGAAAATCATCCTGCAAACAAACCAACATCACAGATTTTCTTCATAAATAATGAATATTAAACATGTTAAAATAATTTTCTGTCAGATAATACGTATGCTGCTCAAGGATACTTAGTATCTACGTTTTGAAATTAATATAACCACGTTCCATAGACCCGGAAATTACGATGGCTTATAAGAATATTTCAAAGGCAGATAACTGCGAATATTAACCACGAATTCATAATCGAAATCTATATTATAAAGATGTCAATTTCTAAAAAAATCTAGGTACCCATTTAAACTGTGTCAACGTTTTTGAATAAGCACAACAAAATATAAACAACACTTACGGTCATTTTCATATTATTTCGTTTTGGATGATTGAATACTTTCTACCTTACTCACTCGTGCCATTATTTTAGTTATTTCAGATTATATAAGAAATTTAGAATGAAAATGCTGCACTTATTTTATACCTACGCAATTTAAACTTTCAATGATATTTTAGTGCACAACCAATATAATAAGTGCCTAATCAAAAATTCACATGATTCATACCAATCAATGTCCATTGAGTGTGTAGCAAAAAAATGCCCTATAAATCACGACACAATGGAACGGCTGGTATCCTCAAATAACATAACCTTGTGTGCAAAAGTAAGGCAAACACAATACAAAAATCAAAATAAAACTATTATGCATAATATAAAAGCCCTTTTATTATCCATTTGACGCAATATATTTTATTATAGTTATATTACATTGTAGATAAATTTATGTAATACTAATAAATATATTATTTTATTGCTAAGTAAACACACACCACGCTGCCATACTGATTTGAAGAGCAATAAAAATAACAACTACCTACTGTTTGTTGTGAATAACAGAAAAAAACACAAGTTTGTAATAATATTTTATAAAATAGACGTAGACGATAAAAAACAATTGATTATATTATTAAAAGTAAAACTTTTTGCAGTGTGCCTATGTAACCCGTAAAACCAGCATGCATTTAAAATACGATTTGTAAGTCGGTAAGTAAAATCCGTTCTTTGACGAGCTATGCTAAGAGTGTGAAAAGTTGTTTTTCATAATAATTGATAATTATTTTTTTTAATATTAAGAAAGCCATAAAATAACTTGTCATTATCCATTACCTACATACCCATTAATCATAATACACATAGTAACGCACTGTTTACACAAAACTGTACAGCTGTACTAATTTGAATAATTATCCTTTTCTAAGTAAAATATTAGCATCAATAGTACACACACATATATTATAATATATACTAACTGCCCGAAACTATTCCCTATGGGAGCAAATGTGGTGTGGTGTGAAAATGCTATTTGGTAGTGAAAAATAAAATCTGTACTTAATAGTGGAAATTTTAAATTTTGATTTTAATGTTATATAAAAGTAGAATAATATATTTTTAATTAACTATTTTTTTTTTTAGTCAACGAATAATTCACAAGATTTAAGAATGATGATTGATGATCATTGATCAGACACAATAATAAAATCAGACCGGAAATAAAGCAAGTACCTACCTACAAACTAAATAGCTGGACTAGTCGACTAGTGATATCCGTAGAGATAAGAGTGGGGTTTTGTCGTGATATAGCTTTATGCCACATACAGAATTTCGCTCGATAAGATAGTATACAGGTGATATTCTTATATATTAAATGGACTATTCACTATATTATTCGGTGACTCAATAAAATTAAAGTCGTTCACGGACGGCACACTGGCCCGTTTCAGACGGGGAAACTGGTGTTGCGCTCGTATATAATAAGGAAGCCTTTGTATTCGAATAAAAGGGCCTTTGTATTATTTTTATAAACGCCCCGAGCTAATGAGTCAAAGCGTGCCCGGTACACTTTTCCGTCGGCCGCTACATTCTCAAGCCGCCGATACACATGTTTTTATGACCGCAGCCAGTTTTATGTTCTAATTTATATCGCGAAATTATGCGTTGACTCATTAGCTCTGGGCGTTCATAAACATAATACAAAGGCCCCTGTATTAGAATACAAAGACCTCCTTATTATATACGAGCGTGACACCGGTGTCCCGTCTGAAACGGGGGTTACATCTTCGTCTGGTTAATTATTTTGGTGGCTAGGTAGTGTATAGTATAATACACTATATTTAATTTAATTTTGCACCTTTTACTACTGCACTGATACGGCTTTTTGTCTGACTAACTCACATAAAATTAGATCAAATGATATTCACTTGTATTACCTAATATAATATTTAGTACATAATAAGAAAATAAATAGATAATAATAATATAGAATATATTACATCATTTTCATCCTAGAGCCATAGTCCAAAGATAGTGACAAAATATACTTATGTAGGTATACATATTATATATTATTATTGCCTTAATTATATCCATTATTCATGTTTGTTTGTGCATTATTTGCTCTTTGCTTCACGTTTATTTTTAAACAGGTATGTGATAAATACGTGTATTATATTGAATGAATCAACAAATTAGCTAGTATCTCACAATGCATCTTTCCAAAATGGCGCCCTGTTAGTTATTGCCATTCGAAGAAATTCACCTGGTCAAAGATCATGGCCACCATGGCCAAAGACGAGTCAATGATATTACGTAAGTACTTGAAATTATTATTACTATGCAACATTAGTAGCTTTTTATGCATAACGTTGTATGCAATATCAAATTGCAAATTAATCAATATCGCCATCGTATAAAATGCGATGCCATGTCGAAAACGAAATATAAATATAAAATAGAATAATTGTTGAAAATACGAGTTTATTATATTACCTATACATAATATAATAATAACATATAATATCATAATAAATAATATAATAATATAGTCTTCTTTTGTGATCTTGTAGGTACCGGAGGCGTATGTTAAGGAATCCATAACGGAAAACGATGACAATTTTAATCAATAAACCATTTCTTTTATTCAATGAATAATTACGAGAGCCGGAAATAATATTCTTTGATTTAATACACAAAAACCGATAGTCAATAATCACGCAATTTGATAACCTATTTCTATTCATATTTAAATTGTCGTAATTATATAGGAGGCTCGTAGCATAAATAGTTAAAGCACATATTGCCGCGACACCAACGGTTATACGGGTTAAAACCCGTCGAGTTTCGTATTTTTTTCAAATATGATTTTTTCTATTGGGTAGATATATATTATCTGAGGTGTGTTCAAGTTATGTATGTTCAATATTAATCAATGTTTTTGTGTGATTACATTTGTAGGTACTATTGGTTATTGAGAAAGCCCGCTCATGGAGAAATTAAAATCCGACAAACTGATTGGTGATGGAACTCGTAAACTGGCCAATGACTGATGCTTCGCACACGGCGCACTGAAACCCTCTTGAAATAATAATCTCATACCCTCAAACTGTCAAAAACCCAACGTACTGCCTACATTATTAGAAGCTTTTTCCGTAATATCTTTACGGGAATATTCTGACAGGCTGTAATTATACAGGCAGGGTTGTTTCTCAACGCCACAAATTTTAAATTAAAAATCGGTTCGCCCATCTTTAACTTTTAACGTCTTGACTTGTTATTGATTATTCTGGCTCGTTCAGTTCAATCCAGTGCTATCAATTTTGGTAAGAAAATATGATCATCGAATCTACTGATATTGGCACCACTGTTTTATGAGGGACTGCAAACTGAGAGACTGGGAGACTAGCGTGTCGCGTCTATTCAGTTAGAATCTGTATTCTATAAACTGGCGTATAGGTACATCACACGGAAAGCATTGTGCCGTCGCGTTCAACTGTTGCAAGTTTTCAATGGGAGGGGACGAGATGGATGCTGAAGCGGGGGGGGGTGGGGGGACCGGCACGCCAGCTTATAGAAGACAGGCTCTAGTCGCGAACGTTTTGAAACTGAGAGATTCCAGTATTAATTGTCGTGAGCAAGCCGCCATTGAAATACATTAGCTAAGATACTGGGTGCAATTTTAGTTTCAGTCTCGTCTTTTTTTAGCATAGTTATGAGCGGAAGGCCCTACAGTAAAGTAATATTTTCTACGTTGGTAGGTAGAATAAAAATGGCGGCTATAAAATCACATTTATAACCGCGGCCAATGGCGACCTCTTGACGTTTCGTTATTACTTATGACGTAGGTATGCGATGTTTTTATTATTATTCATTTAATTTAATATTCTAAATATTGAATGAACGGCCACGATGGGTATGAGCGGCTACGCGCCAGACTTGTAATCTCGTGGGTTCGCGTTTGAATCCAGAGCCTGGCAAAAATTCATATGTTGTTTTCCAATATGTATTTGGACCCGCAGTATAGACCTAATAGGTTGAGCAAGTGACTAACATCCATTTCTCGTATAACAAAAATCTGTTAAGAACCCTCTTCGCGAGGCGGTCCAAATCCACATAATATGATTGTTGAGCAAATTAAAAAAAATAACAATGAAGTTTCGGTATGTTTTGGGTACTAGTTATTTTTGCAAAATAATTGACATGCTATGTCCATTCACATGCCGTTATAAGCTACATATTATTAGTGTTATAATGTGGATGATGTAATCCCGGTGCAAATCGGACATATTGTAATGTATTCGAAATGATTAATTTATAACATATGTAGTATCACTTCCCTCCATTTTCGAAAGTGACAAGCACAGTGTCACTTTTCTTCGTTGTGGTTTTTTTCCCGCCTGGATTCGGAGGTGGACAATTAACACAACGGAATTATGATGGAAACGACGAGTTTATTTGATTTTTAATATATACTAAATTACTACATTTTATATAATTTATTATACGGAGGACGAAATGTGTGTAGCGCGAGCGAACAGTGTTTTCTGTCTCGTAGCCGGCCACGTTCTGCCGCGCCAAAACAAAACAAAAAAATCGACTGCTCGCGAATACAATGCGGAGTTCCCCAATATGAAATTTCGCCGGCAACCATATACAACGTTGCCGGTTTATTAATATTTATTTTCGTAATCAACCCACTTACTATTTGATGGTTTGATATCGATTTGGGCCTCTCCAGATTCACAGAGACATCCCCAAATGGGGGACCATTTAGGAATGTAACAGTAGGTACTATCCGTTTATAACTAATTCAACTTTCAGGGGATATCTGGAGAATGTATGTACATTTAATAATGTACGAATTTGACTAATTGAGTGAATCCGTAAAGGCCAAATTTCACCGGCAGATTTTCACACCGACCGTCAGCTTAGTTTAATGGAGTCGTGACCAACATAGAATATTCCTAATAATCGCAGCATGACTCAATTGACGAATATGCATTGCACAAGGACGCCTTTAACCCAGATGTAAGTGGATGTACGTGGCAGCGAAGAACTATGAACCGATAAGAGTGGAATGAGCTAAGAGAGGCTTTCATCTAGCAGTACCTAACTACATTTATGTAAAATTGAAGAATTCTTATTCTTTCATCCTGTCACGACCCAGCATTGGGGCATAGGGCAAGCACAAGTTCGCGCCACTTCCCTCGATCCATCGCCAACTCTTGCGCCTCCCGCCATTTCAGACCTCCGCGTAGATCGCTTTTGTAGCACCGCTGCAGGGTGATGACGACAGAGCCCTTGAGGCTGTGCCACCAGGGTATGAAGTGTCACACTCTTTGGCGACATCCGGAACACATGTCTCAACCACGTAAAACGTCTCTTCCTGATTACCTCAATCACCGAAGGCTGCTGTGCCTGCTCACGAACTCGGTTGTTAGTAACGCGATCGTACCAATGTACCCCTAAGATTCCGCGGAGATATCGAATCTCAAAGCTCAAAAGCCGAGACCCTTGAACCTTAGTAAGATGCCATGTCTCACAGCCATACAGGAGCACAGGTATGCACGCACGCGTTGTTCAAACGACATTATTGGTACTCACAGAATACAGCCTTGACCTCCATGCGACTTCAAGTTAACTGAATGCAGAACCCGCCATACCCATGCGGATTCCAAGCTTACTAAATTGAAGAATAGATTATTAAAAAAAGATAACACCAAAAAGAGAAGAATTTAGCTACGTGTGTAGATGGGAGGGAAAGAAGTTTTACTTACTATGTCATGACAGGAAAACAGGCCAAGAAAATATACTAAACTATTTAAAATTCAAAATACCAGCAAGCAGGTACTTAACGATAACTAGTTTGTTAAAGAAAATATTTTCCTTATAGAAATAAAAAAAAACATACCTGTTGATGTTATGAAGAGTACATTGTACCATCGGTAATCATACACGACTACAAAGCATTTAGGTATGTTTTCGTTACCAAAAGAATACATGTTGAAATATAATGTATTATTTCACTTAATTATTTTTTTAACTTAAGCTAAGCACATAAAATATTCGATGCATTACTGCATATGTACCTATATTAAATCTTGCAAGACATTTGTTTTAATTAAATAAATTGAGACTTATTTAGGCTATTTTTATTCCGATTGCTTTTGAAACAAGTAATTGATAAAAGAGATAATGCGAACTAATAAAAAAGCTAATTAGGTAGGCAGTTAAAGTAAAAAATTACAAATACGAAAATATCTATTTGTAATACAGGTATCCAAGCAAAGCAACACATTAAATAAAATAATATATGGGAACGGTTTATTGCTTGCCCACGTATTGAAGTCTCATTTTCGTTGTTTCGTAATATTTGTTTGTTTTATTCGAAAATACATTTTTTAATATTAATTTACTAGCTGACCAGGCAAACGTTGTTCTGCCATATAAATTATTTCTAGTGAATATTTTGGTTGTTAAATAAAAAGTAACGAATGTATCGTAAGTGTGTGGGGATGGGATCTATGACAGAAAGAGGAATAGAGCACTGTAGACGATGACCGCCGATAAAAACAAAAAAAACATCAACCATTCATTTTCTCAATTCAAAATGAGTAATGATGTTCATAACGAATGAATTACCTGTGACAGGATCTGGTTGTTTAATGTTTATGCAATATCCGTCTTGTCCCTTCCAGAAAATTAGCGGATATTGGAGAGCGTCGTATGAACGGTGTGTGTCAGCGATGAACTCCAGATTATTGTTTCTTCTTCGAATCACGATTTCTCGCGTCGATGTGCGGTCGCCAACCATGATTCCAGCAATGTCGTCAACAACAGGCACCAGAATCGACGCACGTGCTCTCCAGCTGGTGTTTTATCAGTATTGATGACAATAGCGTGATTGTCACTTTGCAATTCGTGCATGTGTGCTTTGAAGAATTTCAATAATTCATTGTGCTCATTCAACAGGGCGTCCAGTTCGCCGACGATGCGCCTGGCATTAGGCGAATTGAGGCTATTGTAGCCGCAACGTGCATCCACATGATTGATGTCCTCACCGCCGCGCCCATGAAGTAGATTTGTAAAAATGTATGTGGTTCGTTTAGCATTAGCAGCAATGAGCCTACTTTGTGGTATACTTGACCTTTGATTTTGAACGTAGAATGGAATTGTTGACCATTTGCCGCAGTATTGTGAACTATTTCTGTTGCTCCGGACGAAGTCATTTGGATGCATGCATTGAATGTGCGAATGGACTTCAGGAACAGGTTTGAATCTGGAACCGTGCCAATGAGCAAGCTGTTCAATGGTTCTGGTGGTATCTCAATTTCTGGTAGTTGCACTTTTCCTGATGCGCAACACATCCCGGCTGACTCATGTTTGAATTTGAGCGCATGACAATGGGGACATTCTTTGTCCATAGCACCAATCAGCACTTTCGGATGAGCGGAATATTCAATATCTGGCTCGTACTCGAATGCGAGACGAAGGAACGAAGCGGATGTAAATGTTCGATGTACTTGTTGGCGTTGTCGGTCATTTGCTCTGCGTGTGTTAACTACGAACCGGCGCGCTTGGCTCCGTTCCAATTGTCGTTGTTGATTTCGTTCAGCTCGTGCCTCTTGTGATTGAGATGCACGCAATTGCGACATGCTTACACGCACGTTTTTGTTATCTTGTTGAATTTGTTCGTCTGTTCTTTCTACTCTACTATTTCGCATGTTTGTTGCTTTATTCGTTCGACGGCCCAAATGGCCCCCCTTGCGTCTTGCTGGCATTGTGCACTGTAATACACGCACATAAAAATAGATAAATTAAAATAAATCGTACAAAATTTTGCACGCACTGCGTTGTGATTTGCCGAATGAAATGTCAAAATGACGCGACGCTTCTCTTGAATTCTTCTCGGATGTAGTGCCATCTGTCATTCAGCCACATAAATAATTTCGTTCTGTTTGAAATACGAACGACGGTTAAATTTGTTCATACAAAAATAATAAAATCGCGATTAAAAAATGGGAGGATGGGGGTAGGAAAATGAAAATTTGAGGTTATAAGTATTTTTTTATGCCAAATAATAAAAAAAATACAAAAAAAAATTGTCAAAATAATAAAAGAAAATTTTTCTGGATAGAGATACCCTAATCACCTAGCGGTATGAAATATACTTGTTGACCTATTCTCATACCTAACAAATATACATAAAAAAATTTCATAAAAATCAGTCGAGCCATTTCGGAGGAGTTCGACCACAAACATCGTGACACGAGATTTTTATATATATAGAGATTAAAATTTATGTGGCGAAAACAAAAGTTCTGATGAGATCGAAAGTAGTATTTTATTTTCTTAGTAAGAATAATATAAGTATTATAGGGTGAAATCTAATCATGAATGAATATCTAATCAATAGGTATCTACTAATTTTTTACATTTTCAACGTGACGTCAATAATATTAATAATTATAGCAGTATGGGATTTGGCATAGTTTTGAAATTTAATAATTACATCGAAGTGTAGGTGTAATATTTACTTAATATGCAAGTATTTTAATCACCTGTAGTAAAGTACCTACTGGACAAAACGACTGTTTTTAAATTCGTGGGACGTGTTATCGGATTTATATTTTATTTAACGATTGGCTAAAAACTGTATCTACCAAAAAGTCTATTTAGGTACCTAACCTCCATTATATTTAATCTCATATTTAGGAAGGAAATGTTATCTATTCTAAACTTTATAAAGCAATTCGCATAACATATTATGTTTCCAGTGAAAAGGGTAGCAAAAATTAAGCTAATCTATATACACATATTTAAAGTGTCTAACAGTCTTAAACAATTAATACTGTCAGCGGGTTACTAGTGTGATAGTGAAAATTGAAGGTCAAGTATTATTTATTAAGATTTTACATTTCGTCAGAATCTTTTAGATCAAGGGGGGGGGGGCAAACTGCGGCCCGCCGGGTATTTTTTTGCGGTTCGCCATCATTAATTGTACTTCTGATTACGAATAACTTTTTTTTATATATTTAAAAAAAAAAATATTGACAATAGATTAAAATTTGAAGAATTTGTTGTTTCGTAAATGTATTATCTCAGTACGTCTTCCTTGCGTCTCGTCTCACACTATGTAACCACTATTTTCTACGTTGAACATCGATTTCAAAAGATATTGATAGTGTGCCGACAGAGCTACAACTTGAGATTATTGATCTGGTGTGACACTGATTTAAGAGAATTGCATCGTCGTGAAGAAATCTCCAAATTTTACAATGCCAATTTCAGACAAATTCGACCAACATAAAGATTATGCAAGAAAAATGTTCGTTATTTTTGGATCAACCTATATATTATGTGGACAAACATTTTCGATCATGAACCTCAATAAAAATTCTTTACGATCAAATATTTCCGATGCCCATTTACAAGCAGTTTTGAGAATATCAAGTACAAAATTAACACCTGTTTCATTCTTCTCATTATTTTTTTTGTAACGTTTATTTTTCGTGATAATAAATAGTGTATATCTAAAAATGGTATTTTACTTGCGGCCCGACGCTCATTTTGAATTCTTAAATTTGGCCCTCCATCCAAAAATTTTTGCCCCCCCCCCCCCCATGTTTTAGATTGACCAAGAAAATTAGATGATTTTTTTTAGACTGGTTTTCCAAATCGCTGACGACTGAAGCTGTCAATGTCATTGCCATTCTGATATATTGTATTAACGAGTACCTACATAATATTATTATATTATACGGGTAAGCGTAATGGGTATTTTCAGATATATGTTTATAATTTTTATAGGTATAACCATTCTAAATTTAAAAAAAGAAACAATTAATGAACGTTGGAAACACTGTCACTTGCATAGGCACTATCCAGTAATTTTATAAAAGATTTAAAAATAAAACAAACGAATACATATCTTCTTTCTGTCAATTGCATACAAAATACATTTACGTATATAACAAGAAATAATTGAAAGTTAAAGTGTATAGAAATAAACGAACGGCGCTCCAATAAGCGACTCTTTTTCTTGAGTGTGTAATTTAACAAGATAATAATTATCTTATCTTAATTATTAAGAGTCAGTCGAAGAATCTAGTTTAACACACGTTTTGTTTTTGTTTTGTTACGCCAAAGAAGTATAACTTCTAACGCGCGTACATAAGTACACACACCGATTTTTTTAACACAGCAGGTCACTACTGAAACCACAGAACATATTAATAAATATAATTCCGATAGGCTATATTCTAATACACCATTCCATTGATGCATGGTTTTCAATGTGTGAGTGTCCTACAAAAATGAACCACGCATTATGGACGTGCAATAATACGCCAATATTAAATGAGCGTCAACGCATAAACCGATAGCAGTTGTCAGTATTCTACGTATGACATATTCTTGGCACGTGTTTAAGTTTATCCCGTATTCTCCCGAACTCGAGATCGTTGCCTGCTTCTCTTCGCCCGTTAGATATTACAGTTCCCATTATTTCTGAGTTCCCTGATTGAAACACTCATATTATTTATTATGTATGTAGGAGACTTCGTCTATTTAATCTTGATAGGCAAGGATATTTTTTCCGATTTTTACTATGTACCTAGATACATTCCGAATTGTTTATAATGAATTGCATGTAAAATTTTATTATGTGGAAGGTGACAACTGTTTTTTTCCATATGAGTTGGTAATAAGACCAATATAAGCATAATTGTTTTTTTTCATTGGACTGCTTCAAGGCAATTCCTAATGTCATGGTAAATATTATAATATAGCGACAACGCGGAAATATAATGAATGTAAGTAAGTATATTAAGTGCTTCAGGTTATTGATAATAATATTATGGTACAAAACTTATGTGCACCTTATTCTATTCACTATTGAATAATACGTCTTAATATCTTGCGAGTTTTGGGTGAACCTGTCATATGCAATAAGTTATCGAAAAACCGGTCTGGTTGAAATTTGAATTGAAAAAGTAATCGACTGGCAGCTGTTTAGTATTACACTGTTATAAATGAAATTCATTTTGATTTAATGGTGTGCGAATAGCATCAAAAGAATCGATTGTACCGGATTGTAACGAGTAGGTTCGAAATCAGAGTAAGGAATCAAGATGGAACCGAACCGTGGAACGTTGAAAAATTCGAAATCAGAACCGGAATTGGAGCTAGAGTCAATGTCTCAAAATTTGATAATACGGAAACAGAACCCTTAAAAATATTTCCTTATAAATATTATAAAAATGTTCTAAGTCTTGGAAATATTTTAGGCCATATATCGCATCCAGACGAAGAATACAGTCTTCTAAATTTTGATACATAGGTATAACTTACCCACAGAACAGATTGATACTGTAGAAACGCAAAAGACGCTTTGACAACAGTTAGGATAGTTAATGACTTTAAGCCAACAAAAAATGCAAGATATACAAAGCCCCATATTCATTTGTCTTCAAATATTATCAATATTGCATGCGTGTTACGTTTACGTGACAAACTTTAGTGGATATTATAATACAGACATAAAAACACAGAAAGATTAATAAATATAATTTAGATAGACTATATCCCAATACAATACATTTTGAAGCAGGGTTTTAAATGTGAGTGTCCTACAAAAATGAAACACACATTTTAGACGTGCAATAATATGTATTGCAATTTATTAAAAACACTAATATTGAATGAGCGTCAGTGCATAAACCGAGAACAGTTGTTAAAACAAAGGACAAGCTTAGAATTACGTATTCTTGACACGTGTATAAGTGTATCCCATATTCTTCCACACTCGAGATCTGTTGACTGTCACTCCACACCCTTTAGGTATTTCAGTTCCCATTAATTATGTGTTCCCGTATCGCTACTGGTATTAAATTGCCTCTAATAAATTATTACTTGAAAAATTACAAATGAAAAACAATTTAGAGTCATTGTTGTTTTAAAAATCATAGTAGTGTAACAAATAAATAAAATTGAACATACATAAGTAATTTGAAAACATCTTATACACACTAGAAAGAATCTATTTTTTTTTCAGAAAAAATACGACATCCGACGGGACTTGAACCTGTAACCGCTGAATACGCGCCATTGTGCTTTACGGGCATCCTACTTAATTACGTAGATTTTTAACTAGTAGTTCTTACATGCTATGCTTATCAAATCGAGTTGTTACAATGTCAGTTTTTGTATTTTAAATTAAAGTACTCGTTAAAATCGTCGTAATTAAGTAGGGTGCCCGTAGCTTAATTGGAAAATGATACTTACGCGAATCCAGCGATTATATGTTCAAGCCCCGTTGGGTGTAGTATTTTTTTTCTGAAAAAAAAAAAGATTTTTTCTAGTGGGTGTATCCACGAGATGTTTTCAAATCATGTAAGTATGTTTAATATATTTTAATGTTATATTCTCAGATTATGTGAATTAACAAATAAATACTTTCAATTCTATTTTTTATTTTATTAAATAAATACTAAGTATTTTAATAAATAAGTACCGAAAATATCGAAAATCAGACTAACTAAGTACAGCACATCTCGCTTTTCGAATGCAAATGTGTCAGGTGTAAGGTCCAATGAATTGCAAATTGCAAAACATTACATTTTGTTTACCATGTCCGATCCTAAAAAAGATCATAATATGGGCCTCCACAGGGTGGAAAGTTTGTATTATTAGCAGATGTGTATTTTTATGAGAAATGGATGTTAGCCACTTGCTCAACATAGGTCCATATTCTGACTCCAAACACAAATTGTAAAACAATACGTGTAGGTATTCGCCAGACTCACGACATTACAAGCCGATGCGTATATATTACTCGGACAATATTTTTGTTTTTATAAACCCAAATATTTACGAATATATAGTAGCAACAATGACATTATTAATGGACAACGCACTCAATACAGTATCTAGCAAGTAAATTCGCGCATAGCGACAATCGCACATGTATAGGTAGACGTCACGCAATTTCCATTATGCGATATCACGCATCGGGAATTTATAGCAATATGACCTTTATTGTAATGGCGTTAGAAGAGTGTTTCTAGTGCCAATGTTCATTTGAGCGAAGCCGTTCGAACCGAACCATTCGGCAGACCCGACAAAAAGCATCGGGAATTTATAGCAATATCACCTTTATTGTAATGGCGTTAGAACAGATTATGCCATTCGGCAGACCAGACAAAAAAGTGAGTGTCATTTTTTCCCCAGATGATTCGTCCATATATTAATGTCATTGAGTAGCAACCATCATTATGATTTTGATAAAATTCGTCGCAGCAATGGGCTGAAAAAACTGTTGGAAAATCTACTTTTTGAAATTATTTAAAACTTAAAGAGTAAATACTAAAAATTGTATTCCGTGTTCATACATATTTTATTAATTTTAATGATTATTGTTATTTTATTTTGTATTACCTATGTAGTATCCAAATCAAATAACATTTTAATAACGCCTCAAAGAAATCGTTTTTTACTTCAATACAAAAAAAAACACTCAAGTAAGAACACGCCGTGTTAGTTTCAATCAAACCAGTTATTTAATATATTATATTGCGTCAAAGCGAATGATTTTTTCAATATAAAACGCTTAAATCCATGTGTAATTAATGAATATACATACATACAATGTATACATACTGTATACTCGATCAACTCTACTCCGGTCTAGTTGAGTTCACGTGGACAAGGTCTAATGTTCTTAAGTTGGAAACCTTCATATTGATAAATATTATTAATACAAGATAGCGTGAATCATAACGAAATAGAGTTACTGCGGAGATGTAATAATGCAATACGTATTTAAAACTACGAAGTGCTGAGTTTTATGATTAACAAAATATAATGAACTAGGTAATTATTTCATAATAGAAATTGTCTGCCTACCTTGAAAATACTAGAAAATTTTATTCAATGGATATCGAAATGCTAAAAGAGGACGTACTTGTATTACAACAGTTAAAATATAATAGTGAACGTGTATATTGTAAAAAATGATAATATAAGACCACAGAATAGATTAATAAATATAATTCAGATAGGCTATATTCAATACACTACATTTTGACGCAGGGTTTTGAATGTGTGTCCTACGAAAATGAACCACGCATTATGGACGTGCAATCGTGTGTAAAATACACCAATATTAAACATACATAATTTTGAAAATATAATAAGAACTAAGAACTTAAGAAAAGAAATAAGAACTTTTAACTCAGTAATATCTATTAAGTTAAAATGAATTTCGCGAAAAGTGAAATAGGCGCTATCACGATTGAATGAATATTTTACTTCGCTTTAATCTTCATCGTCTAATAGTCACTAAGTATCGCCAAGCCTCGGGCTACATACCTCACTCGTTTTTATATCTTATATTATTGACTTGTAAACTCGGAAATAAATCTCGCCATCTGCTACCTACACCGACAACAAATCTTCAGTCTCCTCGTATACTTCACTCCTCCATCATCTCAACTCACACTCTTCAAAGATACTTGGTATCTGTACCTGTAGATATTGGAACTAACTAAAGGAAATGGAATGAAAGAAAAATATAGAAGTATTGGTTACACTATTAACAGGTATCATTTGTGTATCGGTTACATTTTGTGTTTATAATGAACAATTTGCACAATTTATTCCAAATAAGTATGTAAGAATTTGTGATAGCTATCATATCATACACGCACTGTATAAAATACATTTGCACATATGTACCTACATAAGTCAGTTGCCTACTTAGTTTTTTGTTGTAAAATATGTGGTCGGCTATTCACTTATTTATACATTAGTTTTCTTGGTTTACCAGGTAATAAAGACGTGAGTAATTGAAACCGGTTCCTCCAAACTGGACACTTGTTTAGCTACTACACTAAGCAGTCGTTTGACACAAAAGGCTTTTAATATCGAATGATAAATTAATATAACATTACTGTATAACACGGAGAGATATCAGGAAGTCATTATAATAATATATGGCTGTGATGTTCAGGAAATTTGAATACTACTGGTACAATAATACGTAAACGACATTGTAATACAGAACATGAAAAACAGCTAGGGTTGTTAACAAGTTGAGCAAAATTCGAATACGGTTAATTTCTATCAAATCGAAAATCGTAACGATTCCGTTGCGATTCTTTAAAAAAACTTATATATCGTCGGTGTTTTGTAAAAAGGGCGAATCAACTATTTTGGCGAAATCGAGATTTTAATGAAAATACAATATGTACCCCACTAGCTTTGTTGTGTAAAAACGGCGAATTTTTATCTCCACAGGAAAGTACTTAAAAACGATAATCGACTAAAATTAAATTAATTAAAATTGCGAAATAAAAAGCAAATGTGACATATTAGGCCTTTTAAAATATTATATAATAATACCTATTATAATGACAGTATTTTTTCTAAGCTTTATTATAAACTTGTTAGATATTTATAATCATCTACAGGTAAAAAACAAATAAATGTCAAAAGTTAAAAATCCTCCTCCTGTAAAGTAGCATTTTGGTTAATTCGCCCTTTTTACAAAACAACGACGATATTTACCAACTTACACTTATCTAGAATGTACTTGTTATTACTTTGCACTTTTTTGCAATCTTTACTATACTGATACGGCTCTTTGCCTGAGTGATTACCTCGCATAAAATTAAATCAAATGATATTCACTTGTATTATCATATGTAATAATAAATATTTTTAGAATATATTATTAATCATTTTCATCCTAGAGCCGGAATGCAAAGTTATGAAGCATTAAAGTGCGGCCACACCGAAAACAAGTCGCGCGACAACTCGTTAAATTTTACGATAAGCATGATAATTATCGTAAAATTTCTTAAGCAATTATGATAATAATCGTAAAATTTAACGAGTTGTTGCGCGACTTGTTGCCGGTGTGGACCAGGCATTATACTCACCTAGTCGAAGGTGTAATATAAATATTTCATTTTATACATTGGGCGCGAAACGTAATTATCATTTACAATGCGACAATCCGTTTAAATGAATGAAGAATTTTTCATTAAACATAATCTTTATTAATCTACTTCATTACATTATTATCTTTCTTGAAATACATGTAATTTGAGGGTATTTTCAACACTATAGATATTTTAGTCTAGCTAATTGTAAATAAGACAAATATTTAATTTTCCGTTACAAAAAATAACAATTTATTTTGTATTGAGAAAATATGAATAGGTAATAATAATGATTATTTTTTCCTGACTGGTTAATATTATCGGTCAATATTGGGATCACAGAATCGATTTGTAAATCTGCGATGCTGTCATTGAAATCTACTCGACGTGTGGATAACACAAAACAGATTTATAGGCCATCCATGGACTGGAACCGTATGCGGTTTCGAGCCGTGTGTTATACTAAGCTTATCTTTTCTAGTCATGGAAATATATTTCCAAAGTATATTATATGCATCTGACCAGATCCGTTTATACTATACACTTACAAATTTAGTGAAGATATATTTTCATGAACAAAGATCATAAGTTTAGTATGGCACACGGATCTAAATCGCATACGGTTTCGGTCGATGGATGGCCTCTAAGATAGAAATGTGAAGTTTTTTCACTTGACGGCACACTGGAGGAGGAATTTATGATTCGTGGCACACTAAAATATAAAAACACTTTTTAAATTTTCCAACGTTGATGATTCGTAGAAATGAAATTAGCTGAGTTTTATTGCTGATGTAAGTACCTTCATCGATTTTTAATGCCAAATATCACACGGACAGATTCATACTTCTTATTACGAGGCACACCGTTTAGCAGACGCTCCCACAGACCAAGACTTTGAAGCCACCTTTGGTTTACGACTTAATGATGGCCAGGATATAAAACCTAATACGTACAAAGCCCGTCTGAATGTTCTCAAATATTACGAATATTGAATGCTCGTATTATTTATGTGGCAAACTTTAATGCATATTATAATACAGACGTAACTAGGCATAGAGAATAACACATTTTTAACACGATTATTCATTTCCCTCCACACTCGAGAATTAAACCTTGCTACAGCCTCCCCCACTAATTATTATGTTTGTGTTACTTGGTCGACATTTATAATGCTATATAATGTTTGAGACTTATAGATTTTATTAGATTTTTGGGTTTCCACCGTGTGTACTTCTTCATTCTTTCCTCAACGTTACGGGGTCGTTGCAGAGGCCATTATCAAGAGATATGTGTTATGATGAAGTGTAGTGTAAGTGTATGAATAAAAAGGTTGCTCTAAGAATGCCAAAAGGAATCCGATTAGCTAAGAGCAAACGTTGCTCAGAGTAATGTGTCACTCGTTACGACCAGAAATAATGGATCGAATATTGGATTTTGCTGACAGTGCCGGAAACCATGACTTTTTTAACCGTAACCCATAATCCCTATTAATGTTTTCAGGGTTTCTACGGATTTACAATTCTCCATACGAGAAAAATATTGTATTTTGTATGTTGTGACTGCAGCCCTATGTTGTAACTTGTGAGTTGTGACATGAAGTCACCCGACGACACGACGTAATTGTGACGTATGCTCAATACACGCATCGAGGAGAGCCGCCCAATGCATAGATATTATTATGCTGAAACACCTATTTGTGTAGGAGACAATGAATAACGCCAGTATTAGAGTAGCGTTGATTTCTCGAATGCTATTGACTCACTCCGGTAGTACGTCACAATGATGTCATATGACATCATGTCGCCGGGCGACTTCAACTCACAAGTTACAACATAAGGCCCCTGGCCCCCTATGTTAGAACTTGCGAGTGCCAGCTGCCCGGTCGACATGACGTCATCTGACATCATTGTGAAGTACTACCGGAGTGACAATAGCATTCGAGAAAATAACGCTACTCAGACAGTAGCGCTATTCATTGTCACCATACACATATAGGTGTTTCATCGTATTAATATCTATGGTGAGCACTGTGCGCGGGCGGCATGCCTCGTGCGTGTATTGGCTGACGTCACAATTACGTCATGTCGTCTGGTGCCACACGAGTCGATAGTTAAGAAATCGCGGTGCTGATCACCAATCCCAACTCAATATTATATGGATGTATTAAAAATAGATTATAATAATAGGTATTCCATATTAATCATACCCGACTTCAGTGCGCGCATGCGATTTTAAATGCAAACAATCCAGTTCTTGTTGTATGAAACAATATTTTTACATAATGGAGAAAAATTCTTCGAGTCCAGTTTTCTGATTAAAATTGCATACATGCACTACTAACTTATGAATCGGTTCGTTAATAATGGCAAAAAAACATTTATATTAAGTTAATATGATGTAAAAGAAGGAGTATAACTGAATTGTAGAAACATACATCGATTATTGTCACGAACAGTGTATCGTGAAGTCTGAAACTCGTGCGTTTAGGTTGAACTGCTTGAGCGAATAAACAATGGATTATGGAATAACGAAAACCCACAAGGTTTTCCCACAACTACCATAAACCCAAAGAGAATATAAATAATTACAAGATAAAAATAACTTTTTATATACCACGATTTTAAATATTCTGCTGAATCATATAAACTTGACAATTGTATGTATTAATAAATACTTTTTTTGTACTTGATAGAAATACTGAATGAATATTATAGAATACTGAAATGTCATTTTGACATTTCATATTGATTTCCATAGTAACGCACGTATATATTAATAATTTAATTGCTAGGACCCCCTTAGCAATCAATAATAGTGAGGAGTAAATATTACTTTTAACGAATTTTTTCCGAAACATACAATTAACTGAAAATGAATTCAATTCTGCTTAAAGATGGCCAAAAGTATTAAAAGAATGCATTGTCGTCGTGTTCTGATATATTCTAAAAGTTTCAAATGTCTAGCTAGTCGGGAAGTTGGTTAAAAATCTTGGACAAACAAGAAAAAAAATTGTACTGGACACACAAGAAAAAATCTGTACCGGACAAACAAGAATACGAGCTAATAAAAACGTGGTAAAAATAGGGCAATATAATGACACAAATATCTTTCTTACAAAATTTACCGATAATGGAGACTTATGGCAATTTGCCTACACATAACTCTGCACAATAGGTAAACTTTATATCTAGTTATCTAGTATTTTTTTATTTGCGTCATCAAGGTGCCCTCTGGGCTCTGTTCATCATGGGAGCCTTTTCAAATTATTCCATAGTCAAATAGGTAGGTACTTATATTCGGTTAAACTTTATATTGCAGTTAGACTTATATTATTATATTAATATATTATTGTCTCAGACTCAATGTTTATATAATATCCGAAATTCACATTTTCAACATTTTTACGGCACCTGTGCATCTAATCTATTCTGCTTTCGGCCCGCTACGGCATCTATCTAGGGTAGGAAAGTATCGAAATATTAACACTTATTGTAAAAATTACACTAAGTTAGCCGTCTAAACACTCAAAACTGACTATCTCGCTCTGAAATTTATAGAGAGGTACTGTTAAAACACCGCACGTATTGTAACTGTTACAATAAGTTAATAAGCTAATATTTCGATACGTTCCTACCCTAGATAGGTGTTGTAGCGATCGAAAGCAGTCTTGTGTATAGAATAGATGCGCTGGACCCTATAATAAAGAATGATAATAATCAGTTGTAAGCCAAATGATTTGGTATTATATTTTTTTAAGTCATCCTTCATTTCATTTATTTATTAATAATTATTACTGTGTTGAAAATAGTTAAGGCAGAAATAGGTACGATAGCAAAAAAATGTTTTTGAAGAATTGAAAGATAAAAAATGATGAATAAGTACGTTTTTGTAGTAAGTACTTGTATGTGTGAAAAAAGTAAACAAAAAATGATTAATTACTTACGAATATCCATCCAAGGCATATTTATAATCTCCACAAAAAAATATTAGGTAGGTAGGTATTATAATATATCTGAGATTTTTTTACTGACCAATTAATTATTAATTTAGCAATTCTGAAATATGTAAAAAAGATGATACACTACAAAAATACTTCTCTAATTGTGTTCATACTGCGATTATGTTATATACCTACTCATAAGAAATAATATCAAAAATAAATGTTAGCAGGTATTAAAACTTCATTAGTCATGGATAACTTATACCTTATACCTATTCTATTTTAAGAGCGTACTTCAGTGAAACGGCAAATAATTTTCAACAGTAGGTGCGACGAAATTTCTCACTAGTCGCCAATCGGAGACCGACCGTCGAGGTGTCCGCACGTCGATTTGTTTTGTCATGGCGTTGGATGAAAATATTCTTAAATCGTGTAAAGATGACTAAAAAACTTTACGTATGTACTTAAAAAAGAAAACATGTCAATGAATATACTATTATTATTAGTAATATAACAATAAACATAACATTAAATGGACGCATGTTGGATTTTTATTCACAATCCGCGCATCGCCTAGCCTCGATCTTTTTAGAGCAGCGATACTCAACCTGCGGCCCTTTAAGTTTTTATGTGCGGCCCGAAACACATTTATTATCAGGAATTTCGTATATCTTGAGATTCGTTTCGATTTTTTCAACACCCGAAGAGGATTGTCATTATGGTCCACATCAGATCTGGTATAAGAGTGTTGCTATTGCACACGATTAATTTAAAAACAAGCATAATTTTTTAAATCTCAAAAATCTTTTGTAAAAAAGTTTCATGATTTTTTTCGTCACACCAGTAGTGATTCGGCCCGCGTTACTTTATAAATATATGTATTTGGCCCGAAGGAAAAAAAAGGTTGAGCATCATTGTTTTAGACCATGCCTCAACTGAAGTATAGCCTTAATAAAGTTAGATTCGTTTAGTAAGTTTAGTTTATCGCAAACAATGTCGGTGGAGCATTAGCAGAGCTTCCGCATGTAACGCTCAATTATACGGTCAGATTCGACAACGCCCATTGGTCGTCTGACCCGATCGAGAAATGTCATTTTGAATCTTTTCATCGAGATGTGAAATATTACCTCGAAGGCGTTAGGTTCCATATGCGAGTAAATACTATCAACACTTTTGTCACGTGTCCAAATACGATTTCCAATTGTTGTCAGTGACATTTGAAATTAGAAAATATAACGGAAAACTGTTTAGTAGCACACACAGAGAAACGGATCCGTTTTGAAAAAAATATCCATATTTTTTATTGATATTGAAGGCGAAGGGAGTGGGTGGGGTTAACAAAATCTAGCAGGTACCATTTACCTCACCCACGGAATACCGCACTTTTCCAGATACATTCCCCATACGCACACACTCGCACTTTGTGTAAGGTCAACACCTGGTCTGCAAGTACAATTAAGGGAGTTATTGCGAGCCTATCATCCACAAATGGTTATCGAATGCGTGTGAATTAATGGTTATGATTATTAAGATCGTTTGTGTCCGTTTGTGTCATCCGCGTTGCCTTACCTTTTACACATTCCGTATCTAATTATTAAAGCAAACGTTAGATGCCCAAGATAGTGTACCAATTTATGAGTGCCACGGGCAACAGCCAAATCATGCGGGTCACGATCCTCAATCATGAGGTTCTCATGACGAATAAGAAGAATTAATATTCCATTTAAGTAAGTAACTATATATTTTTTTATTTTTTCCGTTTCTGGGGGGGGGGACCCGAAACCCCTTCCTTGTGTGCGCGCCTGGCCCAGTAATGCCAACCGTACTATAATTACAGTACGAGTACAATACTATAATTTTAATTCTGCGAAAAATGTAAAATACTATAATTTTACGCCAAATATACCGAAATACTAAGTATAATTTTAAAGGATTCAAGATGAAAAATGTCCCTGTACTATATGTTTTTTAGAAATACTATAATTTTTACGCCTTTGTTCTATAATCAGCATAGAAAAAGATGGCAACACTGGGCTGACCCAACCCTAATATGCAATGTTTATGTTCCACTATATCGAAAATCATATGGATGACACCAATGTATTTTACATTACCGACATGGAAACTGTCATTACTCATTAGTAATCCATTAGTGGAGGTTTCAGATCGATAGCATCATAACCAAAAAGAATTTGGTTTTATTAAAAGAACATTGTATATACTATATAGACACGTGAGGGTACTGGACCGACCGTAAAATTTTAATATAATGTATTGTCACTGCATTATCACCTGTATGTGTATACAGATTTTGGGATAGAGGGACAAAAAAACATTGAAAGAAAAACGTTCCAAATTTAATTTCATTATTTTTTGTTTTGAAAAATTGTGTATCTTCTTTATGGTCATATTAATTTGTTTTTATTATCATTTTGTATGACGATTGTCTTTGATCTAACATTTTTATTTATGGCGTTATAAAGAGGTAGATAGATACGATAGTCAGATAGTGCATGGGTATTTACATTTACAGTTACAATAAAGTAATGAAAAAAGATAGCGTAAACATAATAATATTTCTGTATTTTAATTTTGGTGACAGAACGTTAGCGTTGGGCGTTGTTGGAACACTTTTTCCTACTCAACCTAATGCCTATGTTGGTGTCGTTGCGTTTTACGTGACATTTCTCGTTTTTTAAAACGAAATTTTTACACTTGACCTGGATTTGGCGGGAAAATCATTTCAAATTTCTAAACAAACAAAACTGAAGAAAGTCAATAATATGTACTTAGGTATCTCCAGAAAAGAAACAAATCGGTTAATGTGTAATATTATTACAAGAACACGTTCCTGCATCAAATAAATTACAGATACTTTAAGGATGAATCATTGCATCGTGGGTAAAGACGATATCTTCTAAAAATATACTTATGAGAAATGTTAAAATAGCGTACTATTTTAATAATATTATATATTATAAGATCCTAGTAAACAAATATGTTGAAGAAACCCTTGTCCTATAGTGATGTAGCAGAACGTATGAAAATACGGCAAACAAGGGATCTCTAAGACCACAGAACAGATTAATAAATATAAGTCAGATAGGCTATACCCCAACAATCTACATTTTGAAGCAGGGTTTTGAATATGTGAGTGTCCTACGAAAATGAAACACATTATACACGTGCAATAGTGTGTTGCATCCTTCAAATACAGTGTACACCAATATTGAATGAGCGTCAGTGCATAAACCAAGAGCACTTGTCAGAACGAAGGACAAGCTTAGGACTACGTATTATTGACACGTGTTTCAGTTTAACACATACTCTTCCACACTCGAGATCGGTTGCCTGTTAGTCCATACCCCTTCCCATTAATTCTGTGTTCTCTGTCTAGGGCCCACAATTGTTATACAAATTCTAATAATATTTTTTGCATTAACAAATGTTAGGTGATTATGTAAAACCAGTGGCGAAGGGTGGAGGTGGGCTGTCGATATTCGACATAAATAGTGCAAATTAAAATTTGTCAGTCATACTTATTTGTTTTTATTGAACTCATAATACAATTTACAGATGGTATTGATTAGTTTTTAAATTTCAATTAAGCCATGCCCAAAGCAAACCATAATAGATATTAGATAAAAAGTATTCTTCTGTCTTTAAAATATCTAAAATATGCCATTAAATCATACTAACATTAATTTTAGATAGTTTATAAAGAGAATAATGTTTTTTTAATCTATTATGGTTTGGTTAGACAGGGTTTAATCAAATTTTACAAAAATCTGCAATTTGTATTCTTAGTACAATGTAAACGAATAAGTATAACTGACAGTGTGTATCATTTTTGTCGGATCTCCGCAGCCTACCACGATTAAGTATTATAGTTTGGTCTAGGCATGGTTTAATTGAATTTTAAAAACTAACCAATACCATCTGTAAATTATTGTATTATTAGTTCAATAAAATCAAATGAGTATGACTGACAACGTTTAGTTTGCACTATTTATGTCGAATCTCAACTGCCTACGTCCACCCTTCGCCATTGGTTTTACGTAAGCACCTACTATTTGGTAATGCAAAAAAATATTATTAGAGTTTGTATGACGATAAGGTTACATGTAAGTTGTACGTATGCAGTTCATCGTGGGACACTTATTCGTGCGCCGCAGTAGGTACGTCAAACATGAGTTCATAAAACATTTTATCAAATGACGAGTTCTTCGTTGAACATTTCACCGTGGAATACATTTGTACGTATTTTACAAAATGCGGCGATAGTTTGCAAATAGTACTGTTCCAATTAGATTAACCCAAACCTAACCTAGTAAAGACATCTCCACATGTTGCAGCATACGTACAAATATACTCCACGGTGAAATGTTCAACGAAGAACTCGTAATTTGATTAAATGTTACACGAACTCATGTTTCACGTACTGCGGCGCACGAATAAGTGTCATGTGGTGAACTGTTTACGTACAAATTTCCGGATACGTGACGATAATGGGTCCTAGACAGGGAACACAGAATGAATGGGAACTGAAGTGTATTATTGATTCACTAAAAGCAAAAAAATACGACTGACAAAGATCAGTGTGCACTATTAATGTCAAATCTTCACAGCCTACCCCCACCTTCGCCACTGCGTAAAATCAGAACTTACTTATATGAGATTTATAGGAAAACCACAGAAGTTTCCACCTGAGAGACTATTTAACATATTTGGTTGAAAATTAATAACATAATATTGTAAATTCATAAGATCGTATGATGACAAGGTGTAGGTGACAAACAGTAGCACGATATACAAACCAAAACGGAGCTAGGATCCGATAAAGCAAAAAAGATCGTCGAAAAAATGCTGATAGAGAGGTACGCAGGATAGATCCACCTTTAAACAGATGGGTCCAAATATGAGAATAGAGCAGGAGCAGCTCTTGTGATACCAGAAGTAAGTATAAACAAGAGCTGGAAACTAAACCCAGCAATACCAATAATGACGGCGGAGCTCATCGCGATAAACGAAGCAATTAAATACACTTTATGCGATGATTTCTCGGCGCAATCCGCTGTCATATTAACAGACTCCTAAAGAGCTTTACGACATCTTGCCGCAGCAACTCGCTCACATAACAGTAAAACCATAGCATACCACATCCTTGACCAGATCGACGCCAAGAAAAATAGAGGAGGAGATCTATGCCTTCAATGTATCCCATCGCACATGGGTATTGAGGGCAATGAAAGGGCGGATGATCTGGCAAAGGAAGCTGGTCATTCAGGGGTACCATATCAGTGGATACCAGAAAACCTGGACTGGATTGAGGCTATAAAAAAAATGTACCAAAATATGTGGATAGATTTTCACCACAGGGCATCATTAGAAAAAGTGAAATGGAGTAAGTCTATTCTACCATCACCACGAGAGGTGCCCTGGTTTGTAGAGTCTCCTTTGACGAGGAATGAGCTTATGTTAATCACACAATGGGCAAAAGATTTGATGTCCTCATGGGAAGAAGCGAATCGCAGCTCTGCGATGAATGTCATGTTTTAGAGGACATTGTACATATAGCACTGCAATGCCCTAAATATGAACATCACAGAGTACAGCTGCGAATTGCGGATATCTATGAGAATGTCGACGAATTGAAGGGTGTCTCCTGACGGTGGGTAAGACGGAAGAGCTAGGCAAAATTGTAAAGTTATTCAACAGAATAGGAGTGAAGACCTGATCGACGGATCCCCTTCTGGAAGAGAAGAGGCGATATGACAACGAATCGCAGTCAAAGCCTCGGTAAAATCACAAAAAAAAAACAGCACGATGATTTACAAATACATAACATCATTATAGGTAATCAAAAATGAACGGATATTAGAGAAAGGTAAGTAAGAATAAATTAATCCCCCGCAATGGACGAATGGTGTTTGTAAATGTACTCGTATGTTTGGAGTGTTTGAACCCAGAGCATGGGCCTGATAGATTGAGCAGGTAACTAACATAATTAATATTATATTTCTCGTAAAAAATTGCCTTCGTTAGGCGGTTATGATCTACATTGGATTATCAAGCAAATTAAAAATAAAATAAATGTAAATAAGTAAGTACATACATTTCCATCGTAATTATTATCAAATACTTATTTCGAATCAATCTTTAATTCTCGAATTTAATCTAAATGGAATATCAGTGCTTTTAAATATTTTTTTGTATCTCAAGTAAATGACGCTTGTTTTTAAAATTCGAACAAATTATCGCTTCGGTGAAAATCGATGAAGATGTCATCTGACTAGAATGGTTTGTGAATATTATGCTTGACGGTTTCTGTCAATTTACTTTTGTAAATTATGGACACGAAATAATCAAATAAATATGCAGTTTAGTCAATTTTACACAAAAAAAAACTTGGTTATAATTAATTAAAGTACTACTTATTTATATGGGCACACTTAATGTGATATTATTATAGATATAGTAAAGCAGTGGGCAGGTAGAATAGTTCTATTGAAATGGCCTAGATTCTTCATAGAGTTAGTTGTATGACCACATAGATATAACTGCCTATGTAGAAATTATGAAGCCGCAAGGCAAGTATAAAAGTAGGGAGGTCTATCAAAATGCCGGCAGTTATGCAAAGAAATAACATGTTACCTATCGCTCTGTCTGCTCGTTGCAGTGGTCACAGGACAGTGGTAGTCAAGTTAGTTGAGGTTATGTTCCCAAAAAAATAAAGTAATATGAAAGTAGTGCTGAGGTATATGGTTCGTACTAAGATTATAACTTAGTTCTATCAATCAAGTTTGGTGTGCAGATCACTTCATGTGGATCGTCTGAACGAGAATGAAGCGACAAGTACAGTTGGGCAATTTAATATCACACGGATAAAGACGCTGGCAGAAAATTCGATGGTTGGATAATGGAAAGCGGCTATTATGAATAGCGACAAGCAGTAAGGATTTATGGAGGAGGCCAGGATGCACTCAAAGTTATCACGCTACTAACGATGATGATGAAAGCAGTGACGTCCCTTGGGGGTAGGCAGGCCATGCGTTGCATAGGGACGGCAAGTTATAACGGGCGGCGAATGAAGGAGCGAATACAAATATTACAACTGTTGTGAGCAATGGCAATGCTACATTAGAAAGTGTCAACATCTTAGTTTAAAAAAAATATCGAAGCATAAAAGATCCTGACAACACAATATAATACCCATTGTAATGTGGATTTGTCGCACAGGCAACATTTTTATAAGGGTGCCTACAAACCAGTCAGAGCCACAGACCTCTATGTACCTAAAATCACCGCTGTTTGAGAGCAGGTTTCATGGAATTGATATATTTCTCAGTAGATGGTGTGTATGTTACTTTTAAGATTAGTGGTGTATTTAATAGAGAGAGATCGGCGAGCCGGTATAGGAATGACCAATTCGTAGGTGTTCGTATGTGTCCTGGCGTCTTCGACTCGCAGCCCGAGAAGCATGCAACTTGTCGATTGCAACAGTAGATTTTTTTTTCAAACTAGAGTCGCATTCGATCAATTTGCGGAGCTCCATTTGGCAACGTGTGTTTTGTGAATAACGATGACGTCACATCGACGCATTCGACACGTTGCAGGCGGACGAGTTTTGATGTGAGAGCCGGTTAAATTCAATAATCAATGATATGAATCTGCATATTTCTACATTGCCTATTTTTTCTTTCCGTACTTCATCTGGACGAAGTCATGGGCGATCACCAGTTCGTTTTATATAAGGTAGTTACATGAAAACGATACGAGATTTGAAGTAAGTACAAAAGAACTTGGTTATTACGAGGAAGATTTTAAGCATTACTCGTAGCATACCATTCATAAACTACAAAAGAAGTTGTTTATTGTAATGAAGTGCTGAGCCTTCGGCGCTTGCACCTACTGACTTCACAAAGCTTGGATTTTCACATGCAATTTCAACCATATGCGTGGATACTTTTTCAATGTTGTCGCCGAAAACACCAATTAGGTACGTAGACACTTAACTAGTGTCATAAACGTAATCCGATCCCGACGGCATCGGTCTAGTTAACTGCCCGGTCGGATTTTATTGCTTAGGGTCGAAAATGTTGTTTTGAAACGATCGACACATTAACAGTTTTGCTCGGTATACCCGAGAAGTAGCTCGTTGTAAAAGTGAATAAATGTATGGAGAAAATCATAAACTAACATTTCAACGAATGTTTCCTCATTACTTCTGAGATCTCGCTATGTCCGTGATCGTAATAAGCAAGTTCGACTGTAGTACCTACCTAATCAAATAATCGCATGAATCAAACTAATCAATGGACGAGTGTAGCAACAAAACGCTCTATAAATCTCGACACAATGGAACAGCTGGTATAGTCAAATAACATTTACCTCCTGACTTCACAAAGCTTGGATTTTTCACATGCAATTTCAACCATATGCGTTGGATACTTTTTTAATGTTGTCGGCGAAAACACCAATTAGGTTACTTAGACACTTAACTAGTGTCATAATTATATTATTCCTTGTAATAAATACAGCACTGAACTTTGCCGAATTTAGCGGACCAGATACAAGTCGAGGACCACTGGTTACGATACATTATGCCGAGGAGTGAAAACACCGGTTATGTTAAGAGGCTTCAAGGTGTCATAATTCAACATAAGTAGCAGTAGATAAGTTAAGTTAGTATAGTGATCTCTTCTCTCTGCGGTTGAAGCTCTCAATCTCATTTGACCGACTTCACTGCGTGACCGAAGAAGCATTTCCATCTCTCTCGCAGGTGACAGCGGCCAGAAGTTTATGTTATAATCGCTTTGACACAGTCGTCTTCAGTGGCACGTGCATCCCATCAAATATAATCAACTTCGTTATCTATCGCTATGCACTAATTAAGACGGTACTTCAGTGAAACGGCAAATAATTTCCAACTATAGGTGCGACGAAATTTTGGACTCGCTGGCAATCGGAGAGTGAACGTCGAGCTGTGAATACGTCAATTTGTTTCGTGATGGCGACGGTGGTATTAATTCTTAAATCATGTAAAGATGACTAAAAAACGTTACCCATTTACTTGAAAAAGAAAACATGTCAATGAATATATTATTATTGTTACTAATAGAACAATAAACAGAACATTAAATGGACACATGTTGGATTTATATGACAAATTATATTTCGTTCGGCACGCGTCATTTGCACAATCTGCGCATCGCCTAGCCACGATATTTTTAGATCTCAACTGAGGTATAGCCTTAATCTATTAATATTATTTTTATAAAATTTATCCATTGGAAGACTTTCACCGCAAAAATCGCGCAAATAAAGTAGGCTTAAAAATGAATAGCAACTATTTCTAACCAATTCTCACAAATCAAAATTCCCACTCACTTTATTCAATTGTACCTACTGTGTCGAACAAGATCTTCTTGTCTACGTACTAATAAGCCCCTCCTGTTTTTAACCGCACTTCGACTGCAACGACTTCCTGTTATCGACGAGTTGTCCACGCGTTAAAGCTGTGAACTAACAACCCCCTCCTATTTAGTTAATAGCACTTGGACTACAGCGACTTCCGGTTATCGCCTAGATCTTCTTGTCGGACAGTACCTTGGGATTTTTATTAGCTCTCCCTTGCTCACATATCTTTTGTCCTACCCTACCACACTGCATTGACAATGGTTGTCGTAATACATAAATTAGGTGACAGGAAATGCACATATAGTTCTCATAAAGATACCATATTTGACGGGCCTTTTACTTATCCTCGTATTTATTTAATCTACAATAAAAATTTTCTATCATGGTGTTATTGTATTATTATTAAATAGGCAATGCGATATATACATCAGTTGAGGCATGGTCTAATAAGATCATGGCTAGGCGATGCGCGGATTGTACAAATGACGCGTGCCGAACGAAATATAATTTGTCATATAAATCCAACATGTGTCCATTTAATGTTCTGTTTATTGTTCTATCAGCAACAATAATAATATATTCATTGACATGTTTTCTTTTTCAAGTAAATGGGTAACGTTTTTTAGTAATCTTTACACGATTTAAGAATTAATACCCCCGTCGCCATCACGAAACAAATTGACGTGTTCACAGCTCTACTTTCGCTCTCCGATTGCCAGCGAGTCTAAAATGGCGTCGCACCTATAGTTGAAAATTATTTTCCGTTTCACTGAAGTTGCTCTTAAGAGGACGTTCTACAGAATTGGCCTTGAGAATTGAAAATATGATTTTTTAACATGTGGTCCATAATATCTGGTCTACTAGTTAATATAAAAAGGTCGTGTCAAAGTTGTTTGTGTTAATAAATTTGCTCTGTGACTGATCCGACTCATATTTCACATTTATTTCATCAGGGCTGTCGAAGACATAAATCATAATATATATTTATAATTTTAAATTTTTATTTATAATATATATTATTTAAGTTTTGTGCATCTAATGCCGGGTCCACACTGGCAACAAGTTAATTTGCTGGCAACCTCGTTAGATTTTACGATAATTATTGTAAAATTTCTTAAGCAATTATGGTAAGTATCGTAAAATTTAATGAGGTTGCCAGCAACTTGTTGCCAGTGTGGAAATGGCTTAATATCCACTGTGGTTCACGTAGTGGCATGGACCTGGGGTTAGCTAATTCAGGAAGTCAACACCCATGATAGAATTTTTTTCCAGTTTTGGTTGCATTATATTCCAAAACTCTTCTGTAAAAATCGTTTCCGAGTTTATAAATGGAAATTTCTCGGTGTACATAGTAAACAAACCTACGAATAAAAAAAGACAAAAAGGAACATACTGATTCATCGCAGTAAAATCTGGTAATCAAATTTGCCATTTTGAAAAGCGACGATTTTGCGTAAACAAATATCACGTGGTCTGTACGTGTGCGGCAAACTTCGAATGTGTTTGTAATTTTGTGCAAAGTGCGAATGTAATGTTTTCAAATAATTGATATGGATTAATTATACCATCGTACTATTTTCTCGAAATCATAAACATACTATAATAGTATTTGAGTATCAACCTATGTTCAATTTGAATTGGGTTATAATAATAATATACCCGTATATATATCAATAGTATGTTTGCTACAAAATCCACCCAAGTTATCAGTACGTACTTGCACAGGTTTGATTAAAAACCATGATGAAATTAACATTTAAAAAATATGAATGCTTAATATTATTTTGACAGCCCTGTTTTCTGATCGGCTTCATCTCGCAGGTGTTCATAAAATAATAATAATTCTCCGCGCGGCAGAAATTATCAGTAATAATAATAATATTTCTTGAAATAAAATCTCCGATGATTAGTGATTTTTGCGAAAAGATCGATTTAAATTGACGTAGTTACGACGCCGAGGTCCTTTTTATACTGAATTATATTTGAAAGGCGGGCTCTTCAGCTGGCCCTTAAGTCCTAAATGTAAATATTATGATGAAAATAAAATATTTTTAGCATTGGCATTAAAGGATGTATTAAATATTCGTGGGGGGGGTTAACTTTGAGATAGTATTCGGGTGGCAGCAACCATTGGTGCGGCCATGTATATTAGTATCATCAAACATCTGGATTAGGTAGGTACCTACCTGGTTTAAACTGTGGTAGATTTTTAAGGGTCGGTAATCAATAGTTAATGCATTTGAATTAAAACAATCAAACGTCAATCTATCTAAAGTCGCAGGTGAGTGACATTTTGTATGCATTTTCAAGTCCATTGCTAATACTACCAGGACTACGGTGTCATTTGTTTCAATTGACTATTGTTTAATCGATTTTAGAAAACAATTATCGCCATTTCAGATTGCGATAGCAGTGCTTTAAAATATTGTCAGGTAGGCAGGCATTTCGGCGACTTTCAAATTGAGTCGCATTCGATTTTTAAAAAAACTATTGCTTCCATAAAATGATAAACAAATTTTAGGTATTCATTTGTTTCAAATAGGTTTTCTTCTCAGGTAGATCATATTATGTAATGAACCCTATTATAGACAAACTAGATATCTACATGCCACTTGAAAGGGTTCAGAAATTTTGTCATAACTGGATATTAATAATATTGTGACTTATATGAGCAAACAAACACAAATACTCGAAAAGACTAGATTTGAGATAATATATTATATAGATGTTATTCCTTATGATTCATTATGGATGGGAATTAATCGGACATCGAGTTACTTAATCAAAATTCACACTAACAAAAAATATTTAAACATTAAAAAAATAGTTTTCACATAAACTAAATAATACCAAAAGAAAATAACATTATCACATTTTTAAAATACAAGTACCTAAGTAAACTTAGTTTTGTCAACTAATCACATAGATAGAAAAAGGAGGAAATTCACAAAGCGAAACAATATTTCACCAAAGCAAAATAATTCTTACTCGTGACTAAGTATGTCACTATTGTCACGAGATCTGTCAAATAAAGTACCTATGTGACATAAGTGTAGAAATAATTATTGTCGTTCGAATGCAGGGTTGACAGACGACTCTATATGAGCGGGATTATCCCGAGTTCAACAGATAAATCCCGAGTCCCGCATTGCCTCTGAAAATCTCGACTTTAAGACGGTACTTCAGTGAAACGGCAAATAATTTTCAACTATAGGTGCGACGAAATCTCGGACTGGCTGGCAATCGGAGAGCGAAAGTCGAGCTGTGAACACGTCAATTTGTTTTGTGATGGCGACGGGGGAATTAATTCTTAAATCGTGTAAAGATGACTAAAACACGTTGAAGAAGAAAATATGTCAATGAATGTATTATTAGTAATATAACAATAAACAAAACATTAAATGGACGCATGTTGACTTTTTATGACAAATTATGTTTTGTTCTGCACACGTCATTTGCACAATCTACGCGTCGCGTAGTCACGATCGTTTTAGACCGTGCCCCTAGTATAGCCTTAACAAAAATTGTATATATATACAAAAATGTATAGTTAAAGAGACTCGCTTAATTTTTGTAAACAGCCCGGAGTACAATCATTTATGAATAAAATTTGAAACTGTCTATAAACTCGGAAAAATACTTTCAATAAAACTGTTATGATTGTATAAATTTTTGTACTTAAATAAAAATGTAATTCCTGTAATTGTATCTAATATTCTAATCAATATACATATTTAAATAACTGCGATTCCTGCGGATTCTTCTTCTTCTTCTTCCATGTCCGCCCCTTAGTCCGAGCATATGGACACCACGCGGCGCCTCCAAGAATCCCTGTCCCTCGCCAGTCTTCTTACTTCGTTCCAGCATCCCGTAGCTCCGCTGTATACAATCTACAGATGGGATTTAGCGGCCTTCCAGGACGCCGGAATCCGACCGGCTTGAAGAACATGCAAGCTAGGTTGAGGCTCTCTTCTGGCATCCGCAGCACGTGGCCGAGCCAGGTCCGACGTCGCCTCTTCACTCTAGCGTAATGAGAGGCTGCTTGGTGCGCCTTATCTACTCGTTGCTCCTATCGCACACCCAGTATCCGTGACTGTATGACCGATATATGACTATTTTTTATATGTTCTTTTCTGTATATATAAATGTACTTATTTACATATATTATAATTTAATTAAAATTATGTAAGTACTTTTTCTTAATGTCTTAATTCTTTATTTTTTTTTGTCGTTAGAAATAATGAATGTCCCGATCTGTGATTTTGAAAATCTGGCAATCGTGTTCGAATATGAGAATAATATGAATTGATAGTACTTATTTAGGTATTGTATCATTTGACATTATTTATATGTAAAAATTAGATATGAAATAATAAACAATTCGATCCATTATAATATTTTATTGCTGAAAATCTTTTCAATGTGTCTGACAGATTCACTAATAGGTAGGTAGTATTGAATGATGAATGCGATACTAGAGAAAATATTGGATTTTGCCTAGTTAACCCTAAAAATGACAATATAGGTATATTATGTTTGAAGACATACAAAATACCAGTTGTATAGTATGTTTTATCTATATAATAATTACAACGTTTCGTCAAATTAATGATTTCAGTACCTAGTAAAATAACGCATTATGATGTTACCTATACCTAGGTAATTCGGGATATTTTTTGTCGATTTTGAAGTAAACTTTACTGTTAGCTGAATCCTCACTAGAATGACAGCTTGTCATTGTAACTCGAGACTATTCATGTTTTGATTAAAAAATATTACTTATTAGGTATTGGAACCGGAAATTAAAGTGAGGAGGCATTGGTATTAATCGAAATAACGAGCGCGAGTAATCATGCGGAACAGTGTGTATATTTGAAAATCCTGACCACCTTCTCTGAACGGATGAACAGCATAATAATCGTCCGAGCAACTGACAACCTGATGACCGCCTAAACACAATGCATAATTCGCCCACCTGAAACTATCCAGTCCATTGACTTACCATTATGCTTTTTTTATGCTAAATTTACGTGTATTTGATGTACACAAAAATTTCTGACAGGTCGTAAAGCATTCGGGGCATTAATTGGTCGGCGATTCGGTATCGATATTAACTGATAAGCAGTGGCGAAGGGTGGAAGTAAGCTGTTAAGAACCAACATAAATAGTGCACACGAAGCTTTGTCAGTCAAACGTATTTGTTTTCATCGAACTAAGATTACAATGTGTAGATAGTAAGTATTTGTGTTTAAAATTTAATTAAACTCTGCCTAATCCAGGCCAGACATAGTAGATAATAGTAAAAAAATATTCGTTTATCTATTCTATAAGTAGAATATTAAAAATTATGCCATTACATCATACATACTTTATGATATTTTATAAATATGAGAATATTTTTTATCAATTATGGTATGGTTTAGGCAGGGCTAAATGAACTAAAAAAAATAACCAACACCATCTGCAATATGCATTCTTAATTTAACGAAAACAAAAACAAAGTTTGACTGAAAAGGTGTGCACTATTTTTATGGGATCGCACATTGCATACATAAATTATTATGGTTTGGATTATACAGAGTTTAATTGAATTTTAAAAACGAACTATCACCATCAGCTGTAAATTGTATTCTTGGTTCAATGAAAACAAATAAGTATGACTGATAAAGTTTAGTGTGCACTATTTATGTCAGATCTTAACAGCCTACCTCCACCCCTCGCCACTGCTGATTAGTATGGAGCGGTTTTCAGCTAATTTGATTTTATATCGCTATGATGCCCGCGATGGTCGAGTGGTAACGTATCCGCTCGTTAGTCATCGGTATCGGGTTCAAATCTCTCGTAAACTTATTTAAGGTCCACACTGGATTGTTGAGCCAATATAAAAATGTGATTTTCGTTTGTAAGGGCGTCTCCATGAATGAGCGCAACGAAAAAATCAAGCCTTATTGATTCAGTCAGATGATTATGATTGCATCTGGTTCACGGAAAGTTTACCGTGAATACAGCAGATCGAAATTTTGTTACAATTTATTTTTATATATTACAAGCTGAAGTACCCGGCTTCGCACAGGGTCGCTTCGTGGATACATTTATCTTATATATTTAAAAAATAATAATAAGTAATTATCTTTTTAATATTAAAAAATCTGTGTAATATAATATGGCAATTTGAAAATGATTCTAATATGAGTAAAGGTCAAACAAAAGAACACTAAATTAAAATCGAATCCAAAATATGCAAACGTAATTAATAGTATTGATATGTAGTAAAAAATTCAAAATTGGATGGAACAAACAAACAATAAACTTTGTATTTTATATAATACCAATTTAGAAACCTTCGCAGGTGTGTGCACAACAACTGACAAAAGTTTCATCGCAATCGGATGAATGGTATAGGAACGCATACGGGACAGACAGACAGACAGACAGACATTCATTTTTATATATAAGATATAGCCTATAACCTTCGCGCAATTGCAAGCAATAAGTTGACAAAGTTTTATTGCAATCGGATGAACGGTATGGCAGCGCATAAAATACGAACAAACAAACAAATATCGATTTTTATATATTAGATATATTTCTTAAGTTTTCATGTAGATATCCTGATGACAGCAACACTTTGACGTCTAAAAGAACTGTAAACACTCACTTTTAAATTTAACTAAGATTTTTTCAGCATCCATTATTTTGCCAATAATCATGTAGATAGGATAGTTAGAATAGACACGCAACCTTTTAGTTTTTAAATTTTAATTCTAGGTCCTAGGAATTTTGAAGACTATCACATTTTCAAATACCTAGCGCGTAAGTATTGATAATTTGGTGAAAATGAATGTACAGAGATAGGAATACATAATATTCTGCCCCATAAGCAAAAGGGCAGGTAGCTATTCGCCAAAGGCACATTTTGACATAATGAGACATTCACGTTTTTTCAACTTTTCTTAAAATCTTTCAATAATGTGGATGAATCTTTTGATTTATGGTATACGCAAAAACCATTATAATATTTTCAATCGATGCTGTTTTCTTATTTAGAATAACTACCTCCTCACCATTTTCGCGAAAAAAAATGAAAAACAATATGTCGATTTGTATACTGAAAAATGTTTTATACTGATATTAACTTATAATATATCAAATGGATCAGAATTTCACGTAGAGCATCATCCGTACACTAACTCAATTATTTGTGATTTTTGTCGAAAAGCTGCATTTTTCATTATGTGTGCAGTAATAATTATCGGCGTAGTGACGACATTTTAATGGAAGAAATGACTTTGTTATATTCTTATTCGTGCAACAGTAGCACACTATAAAAGTTAGTGATAGCATTATCACTACCCTTTTTATTGTAAAATAACCATAATATTATAAAGAATAATCAATCAATCGAAGGCGATTTTTTGTATGCAGCCAGTACGTAAATCTAATTGTATTGCATTGATAACTTAAAACGATACATTTAAAAAAAGACATAGTATTGCACTCAGCGTGCGTTGATTAAGGTCGCATTCATGAATGAATAAAAAGAAAAACATTGCGAATGTAAGTTAATAACTAATTTAATATAATATCACAGTGAGGTCAGGTAATAGTTATTTCAAGATGCTTGTGGATATATATAGATATATAAGATACTTATACACGCGTGCAATTGTCCGTGAACAATATCAACTATGTAGATTGTAAACTGTAGACGTAGAGTTTGTAAATTATCGAGAGATAATGAGAAAAATCTAGTCTCATTTCCATAGATATTTTTTTTCATGAATTTTGAGATTCTCATTTCATAATAAAATAATTACAAGATAAAAAGAACTTTTCATGTAAGTGCTTACAACGTTTTTGAATTTTCTGTTAAATCACATAAACTTGACTTGACTAGCTTAAACGATCAAAAAAATTTGTACTTGATAGAAATATTGATTTCCATAGTAACACACGTATATATGAATAGTTAAGTTACTAGAACCCCATACCCCTTAGCAACCAAAAATAGTGGATTGGATTACGGATTTCTTCCGAAATACCTTTTCATACACAACAGAATTAACTGAAAGTGAATTCAATTCTACTTAAAGATGGCTAAAAATATTTAAAAAAAAAAAAATGCATTGGCATCGTGTTCTGATAATATATTCTAAAAGTTTCAAATGTCTAGCTAGTTGGGAAGTTAGTTAAAAATCGATTGCATGATTCGTACTGGATAAACATCCACCGGACAAATAAGAATACGACCTAATAAAAACGTTAAATCAACAAGAAAAAAGATTGGAATTCATGAAATTTACAAAAAAAAATGCTGTTCAGTTAAATTTTCCCGAGAAATCAACAAATCGATCTCGAATTCTCGACAATTAAATATGTAAGTACTATTGAATTCTCGAATCTCGAGAATTGAAAATGTCAATAAATTAAAAGTTTTAAGTAGGTACTGAGTTCTAGTAATCCCTTCCAAAGTACCTTACAATTTCTTCCGCACAACACGGATGAATGGACGTCGAATCATACACTTGTGACACGAGCGATGATTTGACAAGCGTCTGCGATTTTGAACAATCTTTTCATATCCAATGTAGGTATTCTCAAATTGATCAGTAGGTAAGTAATGTTGACAATGTAAGTACCTATCTATCTACCTTCCACCTCAATGTATTCTGATGTATGTTATATTATAATTAGGGAGCGGCTTTATATGCAACAAAAAAACATGATTATATGCATGCATTTAAAATCAATAAAATATGCACTAAAACCGAAGAAATATGCAGTTAAAAATTTTAATTTTTTGTGGGAAAAAATTGTAAATACTCACTTTACCCAATATTACTGACAAAAAATCGAATAACTTAGTTAATAATTTTTCAACATAATATGAAAGCAGAACAAAAAAAACACAAACAATGAATATAAAGTTAATCAATTACGATTTTCAAAATAGTTTTTTCACAAGTACAAATAATTGAATAATAAATGAGATGGCATTAAAAATGCAAGTGCATCTAAACTATCTACCTTCCTAACTTAGTTATAGTTCGATATAATAATTTAAAAAAACTAAAATTATAAATTCTAAAGCTCTAAAATATGCATTTATTTATGAAATATGCACTAATATCTCAAATATGCTCTAACGTCTCAAATATGCATTTATATGCACAGTAAATTTTATTTTTGGATTCTGTGTCTTCCAAAACAGATTTCAGTGAAACTCTCTTAGCTTTGCAAACACTTAACAAGACATGCACTACCATATAAATCCGGGCCCTAATTATAATAGTACATAGTGGCTATTTGCCAAGAATTGATAATCAAAAACATTCAATAAGTAAGAACCTACATACAATGATCAAAAATATAAAAATAAGTATCTAGGTGGTTATTCTATGCTATGTTTTATTATAATCTTGATACTAACAAGTCAAATGGTTTCAGGGTAACACCGTAGCAATAGCATATATACCTATGTACAATAATAATTATTATACCCCGGGCATGTGTACTTATTTCGGCAGCGCAATAAACTGTAACGTGTTTTTTTAGATAGGTATTTTGTAATGGAGATTGGAGACTTGGAGAGATATCCCTGAAAACTGACCGAGCAGTCGTTTTCAGGTTTTGTGGATATAGATATTTTCGAAAGTCTCCAAGCTTTAAAATTTACGATAGTAGGCGGCAAGTACATAAATATAATATTAGATAGGTACCTAGGTATTTTATTATTTATCTTAACGATGAACCGTTCTTACGGACATTTCAATTTACAATATCGTCAGAAAAACAGACAACCTCGTTGGGTACAATTATTTTTAATACAATTAATTTGTATACGAAATCGCTGTCAAAGGTTATTTTGTCAATATTATTGTAAGTTAATTACTTTTGTTTCCATGTATTACCTATGCAAATTAATAATGTAATTACCTAGGTATTTAAATGAAAGAAGATAACTACTACAAGTTTGACAATATTGAGTAACTTTTAATGTCATGTGAGGAATGAGGATGTGTGATTTTTAAATTAGGTATTTCGATTCATAAATAAATTCAAATTTATTTCAGAATCAAAATGCTGTCATAAACAGGTAATATTGTGTAAAATATACAGACATTTTAAAACCATAATAAAGTCCGTTGTGAAACTCACCCGCTCTCGAGATATGTAGTAATTCTTTGATTGTGCCTGTCGCAGGTAAAAATATTATTTACTTCCCAAAAGTCAGCAATCGTCAAAAAAACAACAAAGTGCACTAAACACCACACACAATAGCTCACTTTACATGTTGTATTATTGATTTTTTCAATTAAAACATCCTAACACACGATGTTTAGTTTAGTTTGAAGGTAAAAGTATTTTTTTTGTGATAATTGAAACTTCAAAGTGCTCGGTAAACTTTTATTTTAAGTAGTCGCTGAAGTAAAAACTTTTTGCATTATGATTTCATAAAACCCTTGTATATTGTAGTTGGATAATAAATTGGAGTGTTGCAATGAATGACATTATTATTGCGGAGCTTTCCGATAATTTATCAAATGTACAATTTTATTTAATAAACACGAAATATCAACGGTAAAATATCCACAAAACGTCGCGGCAAAATTGCCAATAACAACCGCACTCGTCGCGGACAACTCGAGGAATGGCTCAAATCAGAATGGCGGCCGATTGCAGTGTTGCCATCTTTTCAAAGTGGAATTATAGTACAGAGCCACAAAATTATAGTATTTGTGGAAAAAATATAGTACGTGTTGTCATCAGCTGTTGAAAATGTATAGGTTTTTTGTTTCTCAGAAAAAAAATAACGGAGAATTTGAGAAACTCCGAGACCCTTTTTTATTTAGGTACCTCTTCCGACCAAAAATGCTTACCGAAGAATTCAAGAAATTTCATTTTAAATCAGTCAAGGGATTTCTTTTATGTTTTTCGAGCAATTTTTTTCCAAGTTCTCCAAATCTTTTTATATTGCGAAATTATAGTACTTTTCGCCAATTTAACGAACGTAAATATCGAAATTTTAGTACCTTTTACATATTTTTTCCGATATTCAAAATTATAGTATTTTGGGCGTACACTACCTGTTTTATATCATAATATATAGTACGCGGACCAAAATTTATTATATGCTATAATTATAGTACGGTTGGCAACACTGAATGGCGGCCAATTGCCGAAGTGTAAATATTTTTTTTGTGCTAAGCGAATGGCGGTTGTAGGTAGGTACTGTAATGGTACTGTAGTATTTTGCTTTATACAGCATTCCTGATTTATTCATGCAAAAACATTATGAAGAAGGATTATGTTTGAACCAGTTTGTTATACCAATATAATCATAAAAGAATTAAATTAATTATTATTGGTAGGTAGGTCGAAACTGGTAAGGGGTTTGGAAAAGTAGAAGTGAATCTAAGAGGAATCTACGTAGTTGCAGATTGGTACGAAAGGATCGAGAGTCAATAAACGGTTTCTGATATTGTCTCCTGTTAGAATTCAGTGTTTCCCAACATTGTGCAATCGTCCCCTAGGTGGGGGCGGTAGTACCCACGTACGCAATAATTGGGTGCCCTTGAATATAAATACGGGGTGGGGGGGGGGGGGGGGGGTAGGAGAAGCAAAAAGCATGTAGATTTTAAAAAATTGTTCGTAGGTAGGTAGAACATAATATCCGTCATAACTTTGCACTCCGGCTATAAGATGAAAATGATGTAAGTACCTACTTAATATATTCTAAAATTCTAAAAATATATTTTTTACATTTATTATCTACTTATTTATTTTCTTATTATTACATACTCGTAGATATTATTTTACATGTATTGATATAATACGTGTAAATATCATTAATTTGATCTTATTTATTTTTATGCGAGGCGTATCAGTGTAGTAAAAAGGTAAAAAAAACGTGCAACGTTATGCATGTGTTGTGTTCCATGTGCTCCGTGTGTTGTGGAACATACAGTTAAATTTGTTTTAATTACCTACTATATATTTTCAAATAATCACACAAAATTACCTACCAATATATTGTGTCATCAGAAAAAATATTTTCCCATATAGGTATTCCACATTTTATGAAACCCCAATTTACGATTACGACGAATTTACAACGTTTTTCTTAGCTTGTATTCTTATTTGTCCGGTGGTTGTTTGTCCGATACAAATCTTGAAATCGATTTTTAACTAACTTCCCGACTAGTTAGACATTTGAAACTTTTAGAATATATCAGAACACGATGCCAATGCATTTTTAAGACTTTTAGCCACCTTTAAGTAGAATTGAATTCATTTTCAGTTAATTCTGTTTTGTATGAAAAGTTATTTCGATGTCATTATTGGTTGCTAGGGGGTCCTAGCAGTTAAATTATTAATATATAGATGCGTTACATTGAAAATCAATATGAAATGATTTCATTATTCAGTATTTCTATCAAGTACAATTTTTTTGATCGTTTAAGCTAGTCAAGTTCAGTTTATATGATTCAACAGAAAATTTCAAAACGTTGTATATAAAAAGTTCCTTTTATCTTGTTATTATTTAAAATGTCTTTAGATACGTATTGATTATTTTCACTGAAAATTGTCAATAAAATAAAATGTAGTGAATTAAAGTATCAATTGTTGTTTTTATTTAATAAAACGCATTTTTTTTATATAGTACTTATTCCACTTTAATTAATATATTAGGACCGGTTTCGTCCGCCTCAGTGGGACATTTTCATTCACAACAAAAAAATGCGTTTTATTAAATAAAAACAACAATACAATGCAGTTCCACCATGAATTGACAGTTAACAAAATAAAAGAAATTAAAGTATCAATAATTAATTCACTAGCAGATGCATTACGATCACGTCATCTACGTAGTGGTTCCCCGAGATTTTACTGAATGCTTCAAAGTCCCGGTGACCAAAGGGGTTGTAGAAAATCTAACACACTTATTTTTATGAAATACACATAAAATTTGATAACTATGTCTTCTAACTATGATAACTATGTATTGTTCTTCAGAAAACTGTCGAGCGCTCCGGTTCGTAAACTTTTCCATTTAGAGCGCTGGTTGACAATCTCTGCAAGATAGTACGTATTGAATATTAGTCATGACATTTCAAGACAACAAGAACACTTGAAAAAAGTTCAGAATGATAAAAAAGATAAGGATTTGTTTTATTTGCGCACATACGATTTAGAAGTTTTTTTTATTTCAATGAATGATTTAACGGTTTTGGATCCTTTTTTCAAGTATAAACCAGTGCTCGAAATGGAAAATTTCACGAACAGGAACGCTCTATAATTTTCCGAAAAAGCGGTATGCTTAATTTTTTTCTTTACATACGTACCTACGTTGGATGTATAAATGCAACAATAAACTTTGAACTTCTTACGTGGATGTATATTGAGCAAGTGGGCAAGGATTGTCAGCGCCGCAGGCGAAAGAACCTCGTCTCAACAAAGTATACCGTCAAGAATTGTATTATTCTTTACTCTTACTTTATCTACCACCCATAATCAGCAGGCATGTTACTTCTACCACCACTCGTCACTCCTTATAACTTATATTACTGTCTCATTTCGGATAGTTCAGTTTGTTAATTAATTAAACTTAAAAAACAACATATCCACATACCTACCATAAAGATTCAAATTAAAAATTAATTTACATATAACAAATTTTACAGATTATAGATTCAAGACGAGCACAGAATATTTTAAAAAAAATCAAAGAAATAGTGTTTAAAAATAAAGAAATATATGCAGCAACTATTAGAAAAAATAGTAAGTACCTATACAGAGACGAGTAAATACAAAATTTATACAGTACATATCTGTACACCGATAGAGCTAACTACGCCATTTAATTATTTAAGAAGTTATAAAACAAAGAATTTATAAATCGTTCACATAAACTCGTTCTCACGCAGGAGGAATATACCAATATCCGAAGCAATTTGGTTGAACACAGTGTGTAAGCGTTCTTAAGATAAATCAATCGGATAAAGCCATGGATGGCATCCACACAGCTTCAAACAAAGGATCCTCAAAGATTTCTTTTGAACCTTCTCCACCATAAGGGCCATTAGGCCATACCTACTTCTAAGAAAAGCTTCAAGCCATCATCACAAAACTACGTAATTATAGCATTTTAAATTACCAATGGTGTATCATTAATTATCGGCTTTTGAGCTTTGAGAATCGATGTCTCCGCCGAATCTTAGGGGTACATTGGTACGACCGCGTTACAAATACCCGAGTTCGTGAGCACAGCAGCCTTCGGTGATTGAAGTTATCACGAAGAGACGATTTACGTGGCTGGGACACGTATTCCGGATGCCGCCAAAGAGTGCGGCACTTCGTACCCTTGTGGCACAGCCTCAAGGGTTCCATCGCCGTGGCCGCCTCTCCCTCACCCTGCAGCGGTGCTACAAAAGCGACCTATTTGCTGCAGGTCTGACATGGCGGGAGGCGCATGGCGATGGACCGAGGGAAGTGGCGCCAATGCTTGCCCTATGCCCCAATATTAGGACATGACAGGGTAGAAGAAGAAGTATCATTAATTATATAAGATAAAACATGACGGAATGTGCAACTCGAGTTGCTAAACACGATTCCTATAGAATAATATAAAATTGTCATTAATCAGTAGGTACCTACCTATATTCAACATTATAAGGACTAATATTGTAGTGTATGTATATACCTATAACATAGGCCCCACATCGTGAAGCTGGCTCCCAGGCTAGGATCTTTGGTGGGGCCCCCTTCTTATCGCTAAGAATAAAGGCAGTATGTACGGGGTAACAATAATCTGTATATTTAGTGTTTTATTGTATATTTTAAAACATCCATACGAATTATGGAGATGTCGAGTATTGATAAACAATTAAGAATTGTTTCGTATAACCACATAACTATAAATAATAGTATTGTAAGAAAATTCTTTTTTTTAATATTAAAGCAAATTTGTGATGTGTGTTTATCTCACTTATCTGGTCGATTCGCCTCGCCGGGCTCCTCCTGAGCACGGGCTCCCAGGCTAGAGCCCTCTCAGCCCCTCGTTGTGGAGACCATGACCTATATGTTACAATGATGATGCTTTGGTTACCATTATTGTAATATACGTACACTTACCACCTCAGATTAAAGAACTTACCACCGTATTTATTTAATCTATGACTACCATCTAAAATTATTTGTTGTCCGCACTGAACACGTACCTACCTAATTTGTGAGTGTATTTTAAACTAAGCGATTCAATTTGTGATGTTTGTCCTTACCTAGTCTCATTAAAGTCATTATTATTGCCACGGTGATGAATAATGATAATACAAAACAATAATTTATTATTATGATAGTAATAAAATTTTATTGGACGATATTCCTTTTTTTTTAAAACAAATTTACAAACAAAAAGTAACTAAAAGTTCTCTACATAGTAGGTATGTATTATTTCTATTATTTTTAAATGAGCAAGTTACAACGTATGTAATTATAACACAATAGAAACGTCCCTTAAAAATAAACTAATTACGGTAGGCTATTCAATAGTTTCATACCAAAAACATTTTTGTAGGAAAATGGCATAATGGTGCATTTATTTATTATTCATTGTAAAAATAAGGGTTTACGACACGTCATAAATATTTTTTAAAACGTCGAGTCAATTGTCGAAATGACATTGAATCAGAAAACCCTGTTTCAACTGTATTGTCGATCTTAAATGCTTATCGGAGTGAATTCTTAATGTTTTAGCAGATTTACACGAAGTACCTACTACTTAATTAAACCTTCATAAAATTTATAAATATCCACTCATATTTTCATTTTCAAAACGAAAAAATTCTGCTTGTGGCCACTGGTCAACAGCATTATATGTTAAATCAGTTTGGATACCAACGACAAAAAATATACTTATATGTAATATATAGAAAGGTATCGCCTGCTGAGATTTTGAACCAAATTTTAAGAGAACAAATTTAAATAATACAAAATGTTTTAAAAAACAAGCGATTATCACTAATAAGTAGATTTTAGCGGAATTGTACGATTTAAATTACCAAACTTTATCATATTAATTTTACCACCGAAAATTTTGCCCGCAAAAATAGACGTGGGTATAAAATTAACACGGCGATTAGATGGCGATGAAAATAAATAAGTTTTATCACTCACAATAAAATATAAGTAATAAATTAGTAGGTAAGTAAATTCGCAATGCATACCAGTCAAAGGTAAAAGCGAGACTGTACTGAGATGTTTCATACTTTAGAAATTATTATACAAATATGTAGGTGCCAACTTTATTTTTTATTGAATTTAAGTTATTTAAGTACAAAAGGTTTTCAAACAATGTCAGCAAAGGCACAATTCTTTTGTAGCTTGCAGCTGTAGTTACTTTTTTATGTAAGTATGCAATTATTTGGAGTGTTTAGACAATGCATTTAGACACGGATGTATCGACACAAAAAAGAAAATTGAAAGAAATTTAGGGATGTCATAAATTTTATTTTTAACCCTTGCACGCCCGGCATGACATAACTTCGTTAATTTTTAATTTTGAGAAAAACTTTAAAAGATACATTCACACATAAATATCTCAATTTAACGAACCGCAACGCAATTTTAAATGAATCCACGAGCCGGAACGGTATATTTTGGAATTCCACGAACCACAACGGCGCTCCGGTGCGTTCCTGTCCATTTCGAGCGCTGGATAAACACATTAGAATTTTTAAAAATACTACTTAGACTTTGTACCACAGAAGAACTTATAGAAGTAGTTACAGATAAAGAATTGTAATTCAAAATCGGTCACCAAAAGTTATGACTGCAAAAGTAGATACATACCTACACTCATGGCCCCCACAAGAGCAGGGCTCTAGCATGGGGGGCCGGGCTTAGGGTAAGCGGGATGGCAGGTCGACCAGTTAAATGAGATAAGCACACACAAATTTACTCTAATAGTAATAAAAGCGCTATTTCACGAAAATAAACTTATTTTTAGTGTGTTTCCTGAATAATAAAAAATACTATTTATCCAATATGTCAAAGGGTCGCATGTTACTTGGCTATTACAAAAGGGGTAGCGATCAGTGCTTCATAATATGATGCCGAGACGAGTGCCGACAATAATTATTCAACTGGATTTATTTAAAAATACCAAAAATCGCTAAAAAAAATACAAGGAATACCCTTTATTTTACATGGAACTTTGGAGTTCTGCGGAATACCATTTGAGGAGCACTACTGTAGAACATTATAATACCCTTAACCTTGGCGATAGATTGATGAGGGTGGCGCCAAACATCGTGGCCTGGGGGCCCGCTTCAGGATGTGGGGGCCATACCTACACTCTCCTGAATTATAAAAGTAAAGTACAAACTTTTAATTGCACCTCCTTCAACAAATTTAGTGGAACGTGGGCAGCGTGGAAAAAAGTTATTTGTAATTTTTACTGTAATTTTCTTATGTTATCGTTATGTTATGGTTGACTTTAATATAAATCATTTTATAAATTATGCATCGAGGCATCTTATATTTAAAATATCTTTCCTTACTTTATCGTGTTCCATAATATGTAGACACATAAATAAACTTAAATTTGTCACTGCAACTTTTTGTTTATAAGTTCACAAAATTTCCAGGGAAATTTGAGAAGTTTTTTTTCTTAAAAGTAACCGGTTGACCAATTAATTTTGGGAATATACCTATGTGTCAGAATGTTAGATGCATTGTATGTTACGTCATGTTACCTATTATAATGTGCATTCTTTGCAACGTAAAGATTGCGACCCCCATGGCTACATCTTATATTTTACACTTTTCGCTGCAATTATTATGGAGACGCCCTTGCGAGCGAAGAAGTTCCAGTTCAAATTATATGTAGCACTAAGCAATGCATTGCCTTCACGGAATGCCACTGTGCAGGTGTGTACACATTAAATTTACATACATACGTACAGTGGTGGGTTTAGGTACATGTAGGCCCGACACACTGACTGGTTTTGAAGCCCAAATGATAAAAAATAACATAATATACCAATCAGGGATGCCATATCAATGGATACCAGAAAGCCTGGACTGTAGTGAGGCCAAGTAAATGTGCCAAAGCATGTGGTAGATTTTCACCACAGGTCATCCCTAGAAAAGGGTAAATGGAGTAAGTCCATTCTACCATCCCCAAGTGTGGTGCCCGGGTTTGTAGAGTCTAATTTGAACAGAAATGAGCTTAAACTGGCACTGAGGATAAGATCAGGACACACAATGGGTAACAGATTTGACGTTCTCATGGGAAGAAGCGATTCGCAGCTTTGCGATGAATGTGAGGTTTTGGAGGACATTGTATATATAGCTGTACAATGTCATAAATATGGACGTTACAGAGTACAGCTGCGAATGGCGGATATCTTTGAGAATGTCGACGAACTGAAAGGTGCCCTGGCGATAGGGAATACAGAAGAGCTTGGCAAAATTGTAAAGTTATTTAACAGAATTGGAGTGAGGGCCTGATCGGCGGATCCTCTTCTATATGAGAAGAGGCGATATGACAACGACTCGCAGTCAAAGCCTCGGTAAAATCATAAAAAAACATAATATACAAGCTACCAACAAACCTAGTAAATATAATACCTATATCAATCTATCTCATTCCTATGAGGCAATGATAACACCATAATAAATTACCTACTTATAATCTGTTTGATTAGTTATGTTATAGTTATAGGTTTCTCTCCTATGGTATTAATTGCAAGGATTTTGTTACGCTATGGGTAATATTGTCTACATACTCAATTTGTATTTAATAATTGTATGTCCTCTTTTAAATCTGTGGAATAATCGATTGCGTCGTCTGCATCAAAGAAAATCGCCAAACGTTGGATAAGATTTAGAAAAAAAATGAGATATAGAGGAAACCCGGACAAAGCGGACCCTTTAAGGAAATAAGTCATAAAAATGTAACAGTTTAAATATTAAAATCATTATAGGTAGATGCAATTCTATTATAACAATGTACACTTCGGATTTAACCATGAAGGAATTACGAAAAATGACTTTGTCAAATTTATTAATAAAAAAAACTTTGCAATATCTAGTACATGCTTTCCCCGAATCCTACGGACAAAGCAACTAGAGCTTTACTCAAATACAACTCGCTCAATAATTAATTATTAAAAATTGACACCTGGGTAAAAATTTAATGTATAGTTGTCCTAGAACGGTGAAAACGGTTGAGAATAACCATTACAACCAAATATAAAAAATACTCGACTTATAAAAGAAACACTTATCATATAGCGCCTGTACACATGCATGGAATTACTGTCGGTAATTGTGGTTATTTTAAACTGTCATGACAATAACTGTTTACACGTAAAAGTGCTGACTGTCTCTCCAATCTCATTCTTCAAGAGTAAGCGAGACGCGAGGTTGTCATTTTATACTACTATCTGACAGGTCGTATTGAAAATCGGAGCTCAAAATGAGTAGTTCGTTTTTTACCGGCATGTTCTCTATCGCTATCTCGCTCTCTATCACTCTACTGCGCAGGCGCAGATCGAAAATAATCGTACTGTCGCGTTGAATTTGGAACCTTCCAAACTCTTTTGATTTATGCACGCAATCTTGCCAACTGCAGGATAATACATGTTTCCCCATACATTTTATTACTGTGCACAGTAAATGTATGCACGTGTAAACGGGGTATTACATTTTACTATAACACAATCAGGGTTGCCAATTTAACGTCTTTCTTGCCAGATCTAGCATTTTTCGATAGGCATCTAGCTTGCAAAAAATGCATATATGCATTTGGCGTTTTTATTACTGTTTTTTATACCTTCAACAGCTTTATATGTCATGAAAATAAGCTAGCTATTTAATTTATTTATTGAAATATTTAATGAAGGTAGGTCGGTACTTCAGAAAAAAACAACACAATGAAACAATAGGAGAATTCTTGGCGTTATATTGATATAATGGTATCAGATATTATAATTTTATGTGTGCTTAGGCATGTGGCACCGGATTGAATATTATCAGGGATTCCACTGTTTGGTATTACCTAATTGTTATTTATCGTAGGTTGTTAGATTAATTAATTATTTTTTGTCAATTTTGAAATGAGCGCATGTTTTTGTTAACGATAGTTGGAAACACTAAACACTATATCACTTTGATTTAGTAAGATAATTTCTAGGAAATAATTGAGACCTGAACTATGAAAAATCATTACAAACGACCGACAAGTAATATTAAACCATTTATTACGATAATATATTGTCCCATTCGTTAAAAGTTCAAACAGTCAACTTGTTACGTTTTGCAGCAATAACATAATATACATATTCGCTTTACCCGGACTTCCTCTATTATGCTATTGGGTATCTACATACTGAAATACTTAAAACAAGTCGATTCTATCGAAAGAAATAATTAATACTGGGATGTTATTAGTTATTATTACCTACATTTAATTTTCTCTGTGACGTGTTATTGTGTTTTTCACTATTTCCTAATAAATAGTAAAATCGTATAAGAATTAAAATCGACGAGGCCATCTTTGGCAGGAGGTTAACAAATTAAATCTTCTTCTTTCAATGATTATTGTTAAACGCCATGATCATTATGGGACATTAATTGTTGCATCAGAGATGGATTGGTAAACAACCGCTCACTACATTGTACCTATACTTAATCAAATAGCTGTAAAATAATTTTCTACTTAAATAGTAACCGTACAAAAGAATATATAAATTGCATGATTTTATTTATGCGATGATAACAACAAAATTGAATAATAATTGATTATCGCAATTCTGTCTGTGGGTTTCGGGCATTACGTGGAATTTATAGTCAAAATATCGACCTACAAAGCTTACTATTCGTAATTTAAGTAGAACATCCGAGTCAAATGGTAAAGTTTGTGATGTTAAGAATCTAACCCGTTAAAATGTAAAAGTACTACTGAAAATATCGATGTTATGAATCAAAGTGTGGTTGAAAATCCAGAATAATCAATTACTTTCACTTATGGCACTAAGTGGAATATTCTTCATAAAGATTTGCATTTGAAGGCGTATAACAGTGACGTCCTGAAACAAAATTCCGCCCCATTTTTTATAAGTGAAGTATTTTTTATTATCGGTGCACGTGTCGTTTCTGGTCACCATGGACGTCGAAGGGCAATGGAAGTAAACTAGACATCGCGAACTCGACAAAAAATACAGTACCTACTGTTAAACCTTCTATATTACATTTTGTTTCCAACCAGTGAGCTGAATTTTTCAATGGAAGGATATTTTCATTATTGGCGTATAAAGACAGTTAACACAAGAACTTAAACCATTTGACCATTTGGTAGGTACGTCAAAATATTTTGCTGATTAGGCTTTAGCGCAACTTGGAACATACACATTATTTCATGAAAAAATCAACTTCAGCGATGAAGCTCATTTTTGGTTAAATGGATTCATAAATAAGCACAATAAAAGTGTCCTGTTTGGAGTAATAAAAACCCACATTATTATTGAAACACCTTTACATAGAAGTAATTGGAGAGTGTTTTTTTTTTTTTAAAGAAAATGGAAATGCAGTTACTGTCAATGGAGAATGCTACAGAAACATGATTTCTGAATTTTTCTGGCATGCTAGCATTAGATGATTTTGATCTGAACGATATGTGGTTCCAACAAGACGGTGCAACATGCCATACAGCTCGCGACACAATCAACTTTTTGAGAGTTAAATAATTAAAAAAATATATATTTCTTACACTAACTAACTAACTAACGAACACTAACTTACATTAACACTATACCTACATATTAAGGCCCCAATAATTGGGTTTCGCATTTCCTAGGACCAGCCAATATCATAAATTCATAAGAGTTGCCGTACTGAGTTGGACACGGTAACCACAGCCACATGAACTGACGCAGTGCACTAAAATGGAAGAGGCATTTGTTCAGCAGTGAACGTTTACAGAAGAAGAAAATTATAATGAATAATATACTAATAAACTATTTTTTCAAGGAATAAGACACAAGATTTCGAATGTAACGTTCTGTAATATATTGAATATCCATGATTTGAAAACATCTAATGCAGGTAATAGGCGTTTGCGCCAGCAGATACAGGTTCAAATCCCGTTGGGTGTTGTATTTTTTCTACAAAATGATTTTTTCTAGTGTGTATAAATGCATGCGATGTTTTCAAATTATGGATATTGAATAATGTACTGATCCACTCCTGGTGCAGTGTCAAAGATGTCAGTATTTCCTAGTAAAAATACAATATCTGTGTTATCAATAATTAACTATACTATAGCTAATTATACCTAGATCTTGACATTGGATTATTATTTGTCTTAATAAGGGATATTGGATAATGACATTTAACTTAGCTATGTTTGCTTCCATATGTTGGTACTTAACTAATAACAGCAGTTAACAACGTTATTTATAAAATTGACTTCGAAGACATTTTATAATATTATGCTTGCAAAGAAATAATATATTGTTAAAACCATGCAAGTATCGTAACATATTCAGAGACGTGCGCAATAATTTAATATACACTTCCATTTTCAAATGAGGAATGCCCCTAATCCGTGGTGTACAGATCTATAAATTGACGTAATTTACGGGACGTGACAGGTACGTCACAGAGAAGTCTTTATATGCGATTACAGCGACTTCCGGTTATCGACGAGATCTTGTTGTCGGCCAGTAGTAGGCTGTGAATTATTATCCAGTATCAAAATTGACACACTCTCACATCGTCATTCTTGAATTTGACAAACATATTATATTCGGAGAAGGACACTTCTTAAGCGTTATGCTTCAAAGACACTCTATGACGATCGGTCATATATATGTCGAAAAACCCGTTTCTTATGTTGGCGTCTTGTGTCACAGGGTGTCACAGAGTGTAAATAGGATGTCATAGCTGTCATACAATATGTATGTATAATATGTCGGAATGGCATAGATTTGATCATAGACACTAAAACACTCTTAGCATAATATATGTGCCCGATCGTCATAATATAGTCTATTTGAACCTTTACAAATTAATTGTCTTTGACCATCAGAAAAAAATACTCAATTTCCCATTCATCTTCTTGAGCACACATTGAACTCATCATCTAACTATTCTCCTACTGTGCAGCATACGGTAAGGGGAACTACGCCTCCGTTTAAATTGCGGGGATTAACGTCGTCTCTTTCTCTCACTTCTGCGGCAGGTTGTGATTAATGAAATACGATGTAATGCGGTTACGTGGGTTTCCTCATGGTTAATAATTTGAAAACGAATTTCATATAAAAATAAAGGTTCTTGTCGGTTTACAGGAAGCCAGCGGTAAACAAATTTTGAAAATAGCCGGTATACTGGATTATTTGTTAGGTTAGGTTAGTTTAGGTTAGTTTAGCTTAGGTAAGGTTAGGTTTTCATTCTTTAATTTATGAATTTTGCCAAAATCGGCTATGAAAATTGGCGCGATACGGCCTGGACTCCTGTAAACCGACTTGTACAAAAATATCGAGATTTTTTTGTTCAAAATTTTGAGATTCTCATTTTTCGAGAAATCACGAAATCACTCTCGAATTCCCGAGAATCAAATATTATTGAATTCGAGAATCGTTTAGAAGTCACAAATAGTATTTTGATGCAGCGGTGATTATTAATTTGTTTCAATGTTTATGTAACATGAATAATTTTTGAGTATGATTCTGAATCTGCTCTTGCGTTCAATTATTCGCGGCGGCCAATTGCCTGCGTAGGAATATCTTTTGTTCCGCCACTGAACTGCATCTTATCTAACCATGACAGTGGCATTGTAAGTATACCTATAATCTTCATATCTCATACGTCACATTACAATGCTGTACTTATGATACATAATTATTTTTTTCTTATTATTTCTTGCACACGAACACCGCTGCACGTGTGCATAGTACATATTATTATGTACTTACTTCTAACTAACATCTTAGGTACATGTTAACTATTTTCATTACCGATTGATATTAGATAACTACCTACTTATTATTTTGAAAACCTTATAAAAAAAGCTCCACAAGTGTGTTAACTGTGGTTACATGTAAGTTGTACGTAAAACATTTCACCTTGGAAAAGTGCATTAGCAAACTAACCAAGAACTAAGTAATTAGAGCTAAGAGAGCAAGAACTAGACAAGAACTTAACAAGAACTAAGAGATTTTTGTTTGCTTCGATATATCTGGTGCAGAAATCATTTAAAAGTGGAAACATGGCGAACTTATTTTTTTTGTAATTTTGATTTCCAGAGTTCCAATTTTTTATGAATGCCTTCACCTTGTCTTTTTAAATCAGTGAATGCATTAGTGGTCCTTGCATTGATTTATTCACTATTTTTTTTTTAAATTTCAACCAAATAGACAAGTTTTACAACAAAATCACCGCTACTAAACTAATTTGCCTCAAATTTTAACATTATGATTTGACCCTTTTATTTCATTTTTCAACGAGATAGCCAGCGCGCTTCACAATAGTATAGAAGTGAGGTAATATAAAATTAGTCTCCATATTTTCAAACAGGTTTGCAAACAACCTTTTGTAGGACTGTTTTTTTATGTACATTATTTTACATATTATTATTATTTTATTTTATAAACTATGCATTTGCAAACTGCGAACCTGTGGCTACATTAATTGTGTTAAACTGTTTGCGCCTCCCAGTTTGGAAATCGCTGCTATAAGGTCTCTGATTTTATTAGATACAATATGAACATTAATACAATTTTCATTGCTGATTTTGGCAAAATTCATGAATTCACGATTGAAAACCTAACCTCACCTATCAGATAATCCAGTAAGTATATCGGCTATTTTCAAAAATTGTTTAATGCTCGCTTCCTGTAAAATGTAAACCGACAAGAACCGTGTTTTATTTAGACATACATTTTATGTGAGTATTATACGACCCAAAGAGGTTGGACGGTCTTTAATATACCGGCATATATTTCCGATACAACATTAAACGGTGAAGTGTGATACGGTGAACTGCATACGTACAAGTTTTCGGACACGAAGGTGAGTGCGGTAGCTCGTGTTGCGGCGTAAAAGTGAGGTCTCATTGAACATGCAAAAGTAAAAATGAATTGACTATTTTCGTAGGTCGTGAAATGTACAATCATTATTAAAAGAAGGGGAGTCAAAGTCATGGCGTGCCCCTCCTCCGTGCACTCTGAAGATTCTACACCAGAGGTGGTGAGCCTATGGCACGCGAGATGATTTTGCATGGCACGCGATTGAAGAGAAAATAATACCTATAATATTAATTGTACTTCTGATTACGAATAACTTGTTTTATATATTTTTTTAAAAATATTGACGATAGATTAAAATTTGAAGAATTTCTTGTTTCGTAAATGTATTATTTCAGTACGTCTTCCTTGCGTCTCGTCTCACACTATGTAACCACTAGTTTCTACGTTGAACATCGATTTCAATATATATATTGATAGTGTGCCGACAGAGCTACAACTTGAGATTATTGATCTGCAGTGTGACACTGATTTAAGAGAATTGCATCGTCGTGAAGAAATCTCCAAATTTTACAATGCCCTTAATTCAGACAATTTCGACCAACTTAAAGATTATGAAAGAAAAATGTTCGTTATTTTTGGATCAACCTATATTTGTGAACAAACATTTTCGATCATGAACCTCAATAAAAATTCTTTACGATCAAATATCTCCGATGCCCATTTAGAAGCAGCTTTGAGAATATTAACTACAAAATTAACACCTGAATTTAAAAAAATGTTAAAAAATGTACATCAGTTTTATTCTTCTCATTAATTTTTTTGTAATGTTTATTTTTCGTGATAATAAATAGTGTATATCTAAAAATGGTATTTTACTTGCGGCCCGCCGCTCATTTTTAATTCTTGAATTTGGCCCTCCATCCAAAAAGTTTGCCCCCCCCTGACCTAACCTAACCTCATCAGGCGGCGGGGGATGCCGCGCCACGAACCTCTAATTTTGACCGATTTACAATGCTTGAGACCACTGTAGCGAGAGAATGCATAATCTGATCGGAGCAATTCTGATGTCAATTTGTGCGTAAAGAACCAAACTAATTAATACGTCTAACCATAAAAAATAGCTGCATCAAATAAGAAACAAAAACTTGGCGAAGCTGAAGCTAGTAGTAGTAATTCTGGCAGGCAGTTTCAAAATTGGTGGACCGAAATGTGTGGCAATTTAGAAAGTGATAAAGCTATTTATATAATAGTATGTTCTATGAGTGGTATCAATAACATCATCATTTTCAATAGGATTTTTAAAACTATTTTCACCATGAAAAACTGCTCGGCACGTCAGGCAGTCGAAAAATAGTATTTGTATAATATTGGCACGCATACGTAAAAAGGTTCGCTAACCCTGCCCTAGTCCCTGCACTCCGAAGATTCTACTCTGCCTATCTGTCCTGTTATATATTTTAAATTAAATAATTTATGGTCCTACATCGTGTGATATTTTGGAATACAAAGCCGAAATAACGATTGAAATTTTTTACATCCCTTAACTATTTATTATCTATCCTGGACACTGGAAAACTGTATCGTTTTATTAGGATTAGCGTGGATTAAACGGATAATCAAGGCATTTATAGACATTTCACAGTTACAGTAGAAGGTAGGTATACAGTTTTGCAGTGACTGTATTTTGCTAAAAAACATTTTTTTTTTCCGTTGAGACGTTATATTGTATTTTTCTTATTTTTTTACACCGTTTTTCTTAGCTCGTATTCTTATTTGTCCGGTGGTTCTTTGTCCGGTACAAATCTTGCAATCGATTTTTAACTAACTTCTCGACTAGCTAGACATTTGAAACTTTTAGAATACATCAGAACACGATGCCAATGCATTTTTTAAATACTTTTAGCCATCTTTAAGTAGAATTGAATTCATTTTCAGTTAATTCTGTTTTGTATTAAAAAGTTATTTCGACACCATTATTGGTTGCTAGGGGTCTGGGGTCCTAGCAACTAAATTATTAATATATACGTGCGTACATTGATATTCAATGCGTGCGTACTATGGAAATCAATATGACACGTCAAGTACAATTTTTTTGATCGTTTAAGCTAGTCAAGTCAAGTTTATATGGTTCAACAGAATTTAAAAACGTTGTATAGGTATAAAAAGTTTTTTTTATCTTGTAATTATTTTAATATTTCTTCGATTCCTTGAATTACTATTTTGTACAATCATACGTGTTTTAAATAAATAAATATTTTCAGTTGTACTTTGTGTTTTATTATTATTGGAGTGGTCACAACACAGAAACTTGATTCGACACAAATGAAAACAATTATGGGTATGTACTTGAACCACATTTAAATTTTATAGAAAAATCGATGTTTTTTTTTAAATCTTAATAAAATGCATTAGAACTATGAATAAACGATTTAAAAATATTTCTAAAAAATTCCAGAGATCTAATTAAACTGCATTTTCATAATAAAAATAGCCATACAATAATATGTACCCATCTCAAATAATGTCATTGACCCATCTAATAAATAATAAGGTAACTTTGTTCAATGAACGCACGTTTTATAGCAGTTTTTTTTTGTGTATGTACATAAGAACATACATCTTTAATTTTTTAAGGTTTTATACCTACTTGTTGATTATCTAAAACACGCGTTAAAATGTATTATATTGCATATTTTGATGCTTGATGTCTCTAGTAAATCCAAAACGACGTAGCACCCCCCCTGCTAAACACAATATCATTAAACTAGATTCAACGAAATTGTTAAGACCCTATTAGGTAGGTATCTACCCCAGTCAATAAATCACTAGCGAATCGCACTCCATATTATGGTGGGCTCAATTTTTAATTGCAAGAGTTACGAGTTACGGTGGGCTCAACTTTGCAAGAACTCAGGATTTTGAGGTCCCCATGAATCGTCCTATATCGTGGGTGCAAATATAAATTTCCCACGATGGCCGCGCTGCTTAAGCGTCGGCCTATAGCAGACGTGGGCAAATGCGGCTCCGAGAGCCAGATGCGGCTCTTCGTTGGGTTAAGTGCGGCTCCCAATATCTCTTGATAAAAATATAGGTATTTTCTTTCACCATTATACCTACTTGTATTTTCGCGAGTTTCTTTCGAAACATTGTGACAAGATGCGCATATACAACTGAATGCATTTGAATGAACTGACTGAACGCGAATGCAACTGTCAAAGACTACGTGAAAACATGACTATGGTGTGGCTCTTTATATATATATATATATAAATCGATAATGTGGCTCTCGTTGACCTCATGTATGCACATCCCTCTCTTATAGCGTCGTGGGTCCCAGGTTTGAATCTTGGGTCTGGCAAGTACATAAAATATTGTTTTTCAATTTGTGTATGAGTCAGACCAGTGGTCGGCAAACTCATTAGTCAAAAGAGCCAAATATCAACAGTACAACGATTGAGATTTCTTTTGAGAGCCAAATGTCTTAAACTTAATCTTGTTACACTTACTTATTTTGTTACACTCGTCAACTGCTATTGATAAAGCAGAAACCAATTAAAGATCTTCGACTTGCTGGTTGGTTATATTCGAAGACATTTTGACTGTTTTATCCTTCACTATTTTAGTCCGTACGTGGTCATGTGTGGTAGAGCCACACTCAAGGGGCCAAAGAGCCAAATGTGGCTCGCGAGCCGCAGTTTGCCGACCACTGAGTCAGACTATGAACCTAATAGGTTGAGCAAGCGGCTGACCAGGCTGACATCCATTTCTCGTAAAAATAAAATCTGTTAATACAAATCTCCTCTCCGTGGAGGCCCATATGATCTTATTAGGATCGGACATGGACAAATGATGGACAAAATAATGAATGAATCGTAAGTCCTGTAGTGACAAGTCGTGTCAGAGAACAGCGATCATGATTAAATTTAATCATGAATGTTCCCTAAATACACCAGTCCCGGTAATGCTTGATAATTTTATTATTCTCTTGAGCACTTATATCAAATAGGTACCTATGCCAGTTGTGGGATTTCGCCTTCACGTAATGTTAAAATGAACTATTTTTTACTGTATTATTTGGTAATAACAATAATGTATTATTGAAAGTAAAATGTAATGTTGATGTATTATAAATTTTACGAGATAGATAAGGCGTCCCACCTTGCTCAGGTGTTATGACGTTGGGCTGATAAGAAATCTAACGATTGGGACTTCACAGAGTCAAATTGGGAAAATTTTAAATTACAATATTGTCAAATTTAATATAAATTATATACAAAAAGCAGTGCTCTCCATTAAAAATAATTTAGGCCTCCAAGTAGTTACCCACCCACTGACACTTTGGAAAGAGACATTATACGAAAAACCAAATCCTATTATTTGTCATAATCTAGGTATCTATTTAGCACTAATGCCTTGATTACACGTAACGAGTACAGTGTCGAGACAGCAAAATGTCACTAGGGCGAGAGTGTTTGTTTATACGTATTTTTCTCGTTTCGACTTTTGTGGCGAGTCAGTTCACTTTTGATCAAAAAGCTGGCTAGTTTTGTGTGGCAGCGAAACATGGATCGTAAAACGTATATTAAAAATATACTAAACTGCTCATACCACTCCTGATAGAAGAATTGAATGAATTATTGCGCGAAAAAGATAAACGTCTTTGGTCAAGATAATGGATTTTGAGGAGACCAGATCGTGGTGCAACATACGCTTTTTTTAGTGAATTGGAGTTAGAAGACCCTGATGAATTTAGAGCTCTTCTGAGAATGGGTGTAGGACATTTTAATAAATTGTTAAAAAAAATATTACTATTATACGAGTGGTGAGTACGCACCGAGTATGTGTTTAAACATGCAGAGCGGGCTAGTGTCGCTAACGAGTAAGTGCCGGTAGGGAGGCGTTGGGCACTCGGTTTAGTAAATAGAAATGGGTCCGAGTGACTGGGGTCTAGGACGATTTGGCACCGGACAACTGGACGCCATGGAATTCTAAAATAAATAGACGTTAGGTACTTATAGGTACTTAAAAAAAATATTCAATATTATTATTTATACTTCAATGATTATATCATGATTTAATAGTTGGTAAGAATGTAAATATGCAGACGTAAACAATGATTTAATCGTGCATATGTTTAAGTTCCAACGAAAAAAGAGTTTTTTATTTAATATAAAGCCTTAGGCATGGTAATTCTCAATCCGCGATAAAGAATACATTATGTTAAGAGTAAAATGAATTCAAACTACTAAGTAGTAGATAGAAACTGATTAAAATACCTCGTCTACACGTGTCTACGACAGTGCGGCGTCCAATTGTCCGGAGGCCAGTCGTCCCATTCCCGAGTGACTGTCTCGCCATCCTACTAGGCCGAACGCTCGGTTTATACCAACCGAGCACTCGGCCAAGAACACTGTCTCGCCACTGTACTCGTTACGTGTAATCACGACATAAGTACTAAACCTAAAACCAAAATTGCTCCAATTATTTTGATCCAAATCCTATCCGCAGTTTGTTTAGTTTGTTAGAATGATGCATGGAGAATTCAGTGTGGTGTGTGCGGTCATTTTATGAGCTGTGCAGATTGGAGGGAATATTGGTCATCATCAGCCTGGATCCAGTACTGGATGTAGGGCTCTCCAAGCTTATATCTGTGTTGCAACGTGCATCCACAAAACGTAACTATTGCATAGGCAGATTCAGGAGGGGTCAATCCCAGTTGAAGACGATGGTTAATAGTTTAACAGAAAAATATGTAGGTATGCAGTATGTCTTTTGACGGCGTCCGTTCCATATAGGATCATATGGGTTTCCACCATAGCCCCCACAAGGGGAGGGGCTCTAGCCTGGGGGCCCGGGCTTAGAGAGGGCCCAGCGTGGCGGGTCAACCAGCTAAGTGAAAAAACATAAATTTACTCTAATCGTAAAAAAAGTCTCCTGCGGCACTATTTTCCTTAATGATTATTAACATTTAAAAATATGTGGCTGTGTGATGTAATTTGATGTGATAATATGACTGATATAATTAAATGATAATTCAGGAGTAGAATTTTATTTTATAAGTAATTTAAGTTTATTTAAGACTTGTTTCCAGAGGTCGCGAGCAGTGCTTCATAATATTATACAGAGTGCCGACAACTCAATAAATCAACTGGATTTTTTTAAAATTCGCTAAAAATACACGGAATACCCTTACTCCTGGAGTTCCATGGAAACCACTTGGGGGATACTACTGTAGAAAATCACACTACCCTTAACCTTTGCAATAGGTAGGGGGGCCCGCCATAGATTCTGGCCTGGGGGTCCGCTTCATGATGTGGGGGCCATGCTCCACAGAGTAGAGATTTCTTTTCAAGAAAAGAAAAAAGTACAGGTAGAGATTGTTTTGTCTTCTATATTTTAAACACATGGTTTTTTGGTTATAATTTGTCCATCTATTTTCATGGCATGGAGCGGTAACCCGCTGGCTTAAAATGTCATGGGTCCCAGGTTCGAATCCCGGGTGTGACGTCATATATGGACGGGCCCTTACCTATTTTTTCAGTGCACCCCTAATCCAAAGAATGTTGCAAACCACCAGCCGCCACTGATTTCCGCTTTATGAAATTATATTAAATTTAACAGTTGATGTTTTTCAATTTTTTTTTTTTAAACCGATTGGTGCCTGCTGTTTTGAATTAGATATTGATAACAGAATCACAGTAAGTATTGATAAAATAATTTACCTTCCTTATGAAGACCTTAAACTAAAAAATACTGAATTTTAAAATAAACCAAAATCCAGAATGGTCTAATTTAATATAACTATAGTAAAAGTGTAATCATATATATTTTGTTGTTATTAATCATAAAAAAACATGAACGGATATGCTACAAGAGGTTCAGTGAAAACAAGTGTCATTTGCTTTTTATGCAATGCAACGTTTGGAAACTCCCAGTTATTGCAAGTGAGTTCTAGATCTAATGAATCATTAGCTTAGCTTAGACTAACCCTTAGTGCAAGAAATCAATAACACAGTAATAGCGCCTATTATGCATGGATATACTGACAGCAATAGTACGTATTTTAAACTATCGCGACAATAACTGTTTACACGTAAAAGTGCTGACTGTCTCTCCAATTTCATTCTTCAAGAGTAAGCGAGACGTGATGTTGTCATTTTATGATACTATTTGCCAGGTAGTGAAAATCGGTTAACCTCAAAATTAGTATACAGTCGAACTCGGTTATTACGATCTCGGACATAGCGAGATCTCGGATGTAATGACGAAACATTCGTTGACATTTTGGTTTATGATTTTCTACATACATTTATTCACTGTTATAACAAGCAACTTATAGGATATACCGAGCTAAAATGCTGTTAATGTGTCGATCGTTTAAAAACATTTCGACCCTAAGCAATAAAATCCGATCTGACAGGATGCCGCCGGGGACGGATTATGTTTATGACACTAGTTAAGTATCTTAGTACTTACCTAGATGTTGTTTTTGCCGACAATAATGAAAAAGTATCCACGCATATGGTTGAAAAATCCAAGGTTTTTGAAGTCCGTAGGTACCTACCAGCGTTCATTACAATAAAGAACTTCTTTTGTAGTTTATAAAGGCCTTGCTTGTTTTGGGGATTTTTTGTTTTTTTTGTTATGTGACCACTCATTTAAAAATACCTGTTCTCTGATATAACGAGTACCGCTTACAACCAGCAAATTCAGTCCGTCCCATCTTTCTCGTAATAACCAAGTTCAGCTGTATTTGGTTTTTTTGCCAGCAGGTTCGCCACTATCGTAAAAATCCCTACTGTTGCACGAAAATTCAGGCGCATCCATACTTTTTTGATTCATCTATGCAAACTTGCAACTGCAGGATAATACATGTTTACCCATAAATTTTCTTGTTATGGCCGCGATAATACTTACTGTCAACAGTAAATCCATGCACGTGTAAATGGGGTATGATACTATTATACCGCATACTGTAATGCGGTATGCAAAAGGAAAAGTAACATATGTCTTGAATTTGATGCATACCAATTATTTATGTAAAGACAAAAGTTACCTTTGGTATTACGTTGTATGCACCGAACAGATTAATAAATAGAATTCAGATAGGCTATTGAGATACCCGGGGTTCCAGCGGCTAGCTCAGGTGTCCATCGAACCCCTGATTCACAAAAAAAAAGATATTTTAAATTGAGGAGAAATTAAATGAAACCACGTCTGTCTCGTGCGTAACTTGGTATTATCTTATATTGTACATTTTCTTTACACGTTTACATATTTTGTTTTAACGGTAAGTTTCGCAGGTCCGTACATGTTGGAAAAGGGACGCTCACTAACTCTTTTCTCTTTTTCAAATTTCGCGTACCCACGCCGTCCAGCAAAAAGGACTCTCATGATTGGCCAAATTTTATCGCGTGATACTTTTGATTTGACGAATCACGAGGACCACCCCGGCGCAGGCGTGTGGAAATTTGAACGTTGCCGGCAAGCGCGGCAAAATTTATTATATTTGAATAAGTACTTATATTTAATCTTAAAATTATCTCTTTCATCCATCATAATTTATACTTTAAAATCTATCTTAATTACACCTCCGCCCAGTAAGTGATTTTCACGCACCGGACGAAGGCCTTTACTCATGAATAAATAAAAAAAATAAAATTACGTAGTTTTATGAAGCCGTTTCTAGAGGTCAGGGTTACGTTTCGACTTATGACTACTAAATGATTATTTTACACCGGGAGCAGCCCGCCTGTAACAGGGGTGTATCACTATAATATTCCAATACACTACATTTTGAAGCAGGGTTTTGAATGTGTGAGTGTACTACGAAAATGAAACACTCATTATAAAAATGTGCAATAGAGTGTGTTGCAACCTTCAAATACACCAATATTGAATGATCGTCAGCACATAAGCCGAGAGCACTTGTCAGAACGAAGTACAAGTATATTCTTGGCATGTGACTAACTACGTGTTCACTCAAGATCAGTTGCCTGTTATTCCGCACCCGTTAGGTATTTTAGTTCCCATTAATTCTGTGTTCTTAATTTTTATGTCTCAGAATCACATAAAACAATGCGGCAGCATGTTAGAGGTATGCCCGGACAAGTGTGGTGCGTGGGTGGAGCGCAACAGTCGGCAGGCACAACAATCTAAGGCACCATCAACCTCTTCACCCTACGGGTCGACTGGCCGGCCAGAAAAGGTTCAACATGATAATACGCTGCAATTTAATAGACAGTTGGACTCTTTTAGGTCTGTACTAAACCAACTTAATATTGTATTGAATGATCCCAATAACATTAACCTTTAGTTTAATACACCCTCGAATGGTCCCCATTTGGGGATGTCTCTGTAGATCTAGAGAAGCCCGAACCATTATCAAGCCGACAAATAGTAAGGGTTGATTGCGAAAATAAATAAATAATGTTAAATATCTGACCGGCAACATTGTCTGAATGCCGTTAAAAAAAAAACACGAATGGCAACGCCGCATTTATACCGCTTCGAAAGCGGATGTTTGTTTTGGCGAGAGAGAAGCATTGTGACAGCAAAACAGTAAGCAGCGTTTCGTTCAATCTCCGCAAAAAATTGAAATTATATAAAATGTAGCCCCAAGTATTCTCCAAAATAAAGCCTCGCTGTTTCCGACCACAATTCCGGATTAATCAATTATTGATAATGGCCTCCACAACGAACCCGAAACGTCGAGGAAAGAAGGTAGAAGTACACACGGTGATAACCCAAAAATCTATTACGATATTATTAGATACGTTAGTACTGTTTTAGGGAGCCTAAGCTGGACGATAGATAACTATGTATCTTCTTCTTTCACCCTGTCACGACCCCGCATAGGGGTATTTATAGGGCAAGCACAAGTTCGCGCCGCTTCCCTCGATCCATCCACAACTCTTGCGCCTCCCGCTATTCCATGCGATCTATGGCGGGAACTACGTATAATATATCATCTGATATCTATAAGACATTATCTTATTTAAATTTATAGGTTGTCACTAGCAGATGAAAAACTGCAAAGAGAGCAATTACAGAAAGAGGTTTATAAATTGAAAAGACAATATAATTTATCAGAAGAAAGGAATCAAATATTGCTGACAACACTAAGCGTCCTTCGGAAGACTTTGGATGAAGAATCTATGAAAAAATCCATTTCTATTGGTACAATCAGGCAAGATTTGGATCATGTTCAGCAAAGCTCTCGAGTAAGTCCCGGTTTCATTATAGGTGATTTATCTTATAAAGGTTGTCCAAATTCCATTTCAAAATTTCTCATTTATATAACTTACCTGTTCTCCAAATTCTTTGGGACCAGGGACAAGAGAGATACGGAATGATTTGAGAAGTAAGTAAGGTAAAACATTGTCAACCTGGCATTTCACCTGCAACCAATAATAAAATTCATAGTTATATTTTTATTTTACCTAAAGAAAAACTTTGGTTAAAAAGATAACATTGTCCAAAAATACTCTTATTGCTGAATTTTAAATTATTGTTTAATTGTTTTTTTCATTAATAGTTTAGAGACGATTCTCATAGATGGCATATATATGGCATACTTTACTCAATTTTAACCAAAATAAGGATTGGCACAATTTTATCCAGGGATTTATTTCTAGAATTCTGTAATAATATTTCCATTATTATGGAGACTCATGACATCCAATGACTAGATCAGTTGATTGATTTTGATGATCTTACACCATTTATATCGGCAATCCTTGGTTCCGGTTAATGCCACCACGGATTTCACAAGTATTGACCATTTCATAAAGTTAAGACTGTACTAATGGAAACAACGTATAGGGCTCAAAATGGATCAGAGAACAGCTCCACTTTGTGAAACCCCTTAGATTATCGCTTCGTCTAGTGAAAAAATTAAATACCCAATGCGTTCCGGTACGTGAATTATTAAAAGGAAATTAAATTCATTTATATTTATATATTATTCATTTATTTTTATATAGTAGTTATAAATAATATGCCTACGATAGCCAGGCGGCTAACGAATCGGCTTATAATATCGTAGGTCCCAGGTTCGAATCCTGGGTCTGGGATATACATTATATTGTTTTTCAATGTGTGTTTGTAGTCAGAGTATGGACCTAATACGTTGAACAAGTGGCTAACATCTATTTGTCGTCAAAAAACCAAAAACCTGTTAATACAATCCTCCATTGTGTGGAGGCCCATAGGATCGGACATGGCCAAAAAAATACATAACATTAGAATGACGATGCGTTAATATTTTTGGAAAATTAAAAAGCATTCCATTCTACTGATAAAGTAACCATTTAATTATTTAAAGTTTATGTTAACTATTAATTTATGATTATTCAATATATATTGTGCATATTTCATACTTTTACCAATTTGATTAATCTTCGGGAAATCAGAATTTAAAAAATGGCAACAATTTCTGATGACGGAAAGCAACATATATCAGTCAAGGTTTTGTTAAATCCATTTTTCATCTACACATAACTTTCGTCGTTAGTTAGATTTACATAACGTCTACATTCTATGAATCAGGGCCGTAATATGTTGGGTCTTTAGGATGTGTAATGGTTTTAGTCTAAATGAAACTCTTTCTTCATACTTTATGTTGCAGCATTATTTTTCCCAGTTGGAAATGGGATATGATGCTTTACAGAAAGGAATTGAGAAAGAGCAGATTGAAAGGAGTCATTTGGAACTCATCGTGAATGGCCAGGATGCAAAACTGAGAGTTTTACAAGCTTATGGTAATACGAAATTGAATACATTAAGTTATTATTATTACAATTTCCATCAATTCATCTGTTAATCTTATTTAGCTAAATATCGAAAACATCCATATCCCCTCAAACACAGATGACTATAAACTTATGGAATTGTGTTCACAGTTCTTTAACAAAGATTGGTTGTTTGCATTTTTATCAGTTTACTACATACTTTAAGACATTTGCTGGCGCTACAGACCAATCAGGTCCATGGCTGGATCTCCATCTCGAGCTCCCTCTCTACAGTCTGTCATACTCAGCTTCTCTGCGCCTCTCGTGATGTTGTCCGCCCATCTCCTCTGGGGGTGGGGCCTACTGGGATTCCTTCATTAGCCTTATAAAGAACTTTAGATCCAGTAATAGTTTTACCAAAAATTCAATGTACCTACATAATTAGTCAAATTAAGGGAAAACAAAAAATCGAGTGTGCGTGGTGAACACACTCGACAAAAGCAATACTAATTTTTGTTTTGTTCTCCATTATTGGATGACTAGAATTATTGGTAAGAGCCGCAGTAAATTCCATATTTTTTTAAAATGTTTTATTGTAATTTGTATTTTTATTGGAAATACATTATGTATGTAATACTAGACAAATATAGTAACATTGTACTATTGCTATCTGTTAATACTAACACAAACTAATACATTTAAAATTAATAGTTAATTAGTTTACATCTACAATAATAGTTTTCTTATACACCCGCAATGGCCGCGTCATGGGTCCCAGGTTTGAATCCTGGTTCTGGCAAGTACACATATTGTTTTTCAATTTGTGTATGAGTAAGTGTATGGACCTAATAGGTTGAGCAAGTGGCTGACATCCATTTCTCATAAAAACAAAATCTGTTAATACAAACTTCCACTCTGTGGCTGTTCGATGGCTGGCATAGCTCAATCGGCAGCATGCGTTCCAGGTAATCTGTAGATCCATCTTGAGTAAATTAGGACAGATTTCATCACAGATCATCGAGTTCCAATCTAATGGAAATTTTCGTATACCGCACATAAAAAAGTTCCACATCAAAATTGAAATGACATACAGTTATCAGGAAGATCTTATATTGTCTTTTTAAATTTGTAGAAACATCAATAGAATCGATAAGAAATGACATACTCGTGGAAAAGCAAGTAAGGAATGACCAAATGATACGAATGGAGAATGAAAAAGCTGAAACGGAAAAGTCAACCAGGGAACAGTTTTTATACTGCAAACATAAAATTAAGAACATCGAAAAATTCAATGGAGAT